>NC_069077.1:17459935-22459935 GCF_025698485.1 Gossypium arboreum
AAATTAAATTAAGCAACTTGCTTTAATGTCTCAAAGTAAACATTATTATGCTATTGAAAAATTGTTAAGGATGCTACTTGAAAATGATATTTCATTTTATTCCAAAATTTAAGTATATTTTCTTCCTTAATGTCATATACTGCTCATGTTATGTTGTTTAAAATGTGTAAATATTCTGTTTAACTGTGTTTTAAAGTGTGCAAATTGTGGCGGTTCAAAAGATTATATTAATCTCTCACATTTTTAACATAATCCAACTCAACTATGTTTTTTTCTAAAAATCAACATCAAAATATGTTTAATATTATAAATGTATTTTAATTTATTATATACTTTTCTTCTCGCAGAATGTCCACCGAACCAACATCTATTGAGGGTAGTGTTGCACCTCCTACTTCAATAGATTCTGAAAATTCGAGAGTTGGAGCTTCAAGCCAAATAAAGAGGACTATAGGGAGAAGAAAAGCCACTATTCAAAGGTCAAAAGTTTGGGCTCACTTCACTAAGATTATTAATAGTAAGGGTGCAAGTAAGGCTAAATGTAATTATTGTCAAAAGGAATTTTGTTGTGATATGAAGAAAAATGGTATAGGGTCATTGAAATATCATATTGGTTCATGTAAGAAAAATCCCAGTAATGTTGTTGACACTAGTCAAGGACAACTAGTTTTACCTAGAAAGAGAGTTGAAGGGGGGAAGGCTTTAAGAAATTTATGTTTGTGGCATGACCTAGATTTCATATTCCTTCACGAACTACTATGACTAGGGATGTTTATCAATTGTATTTAGATGAAAGGGTCAAGATAAAACAACTTTTGAGAAGTTCTTTTTCTAGAGTTTGCTTAACTACTGACACATGGACTTCTTTGAAAAGAGGTAATTATTTGTGTATCACTGCTCACTTTATTGATAACAATTGGAAATTGAATAAAAAGACTTTAAACTTTTGTCAAATTTCTAGTCATAAGGGTGAGTCCATTGGGATGGTGATTGAGAAATCCTTGTTCAATTGGGGGATTCATAAGTTATTTACTGTACTATTGATAATGCAAGTTCAAATGATGTTGCTATTGGTTATTTGAGAAAGAAATTTAACCCTTGAAGGGGTTTAGTTCAAAATGGTAAATATCCTCATATGAGATGCATGGCACACATTCTGGATTTGATTGTCGTTGAAACCTTAAAGGAAATGAATAAATTTTTTGAACGTGTTAGGAGGCTATTAGATATGTGAGATAATCTCCAGCTAGATTACAAAATTTTAAGGAGTGTGTTCCGGTGGAAAAGATAAAGTGTAAGAAGATATTGTGTCTTGATGTTTGTACCAGGTGGAACTCGACCTACTTAATGTTAGACACTGTTCAGAACTTTGAGAGAGCTTTTGAGAGATTTAAGGAGCAAGATACAAACTTTAGGGCTAAACTTGAAAGGGGAGAGGGTTGGCCTAGTATGGATGATTTGGCTAACGTTAGAAACTTGAGGGATTTCTTGGAACACTTTTATGAAGTCACTTTGCGTATATCTAGCACTTCATATTTCACGTCCAATAATTTTTTTGATGAGCTTCCTGAAATTAATATTCTTTTACTAGATGCTCAGTTAAATAGTAATGTTGATTTCAATGTTATGGCCATCAAGATGAAAGAGAAGTATGATAAGTATTGGGGTGATATTGATAAGATGAATTTGCTTATGTTTGTTGCTTGCGTTTTAGATCCTAGACAAAAACTAAAGTATCTTGAATTTGCACTTAGTGAAATGTCTAGTTTTGAAAAAGCTTATGAAATGATGCAAAAATTGAAGGAATCTTTGTATGAATTGTTTGATGAGTATAAGCGTCCACTTCATAGTACTTACAGCCAATCGAGTGTGCCAACACATGTTTCTCTCGGTGAACCACAATAAAAAATGAAAAGGCGAATGCAAGCTTTGTATAAAAAGTGTGAGTTATAAACTAGTGGTGAGGATAAAACATCTGAGTTGGATAAATATCTAGCTGAGGCTAATGAGGAATTTGATGAAGATTTTGATATTTTATTGTGGTGGAAAGTGAACAGCCCTAGATTTCCCACTCTTTCAAAAATGGCTAGAGATGTGTTAGCTATACCAGTTTCTACAGTTGCTTCAGAATCTACATTTAGCACTGGGGACGTGTGCTTGATCAATATAGGAGTTCTTTAACTCCTAAAATTGTACAAGCTCTTGTGTGTACTCAAGATTGGATTTGAAAACCATCATCACAAGAAGACATCAAAAAGATTGAAGAACAAGTCCAAGAGCTTGACAAGATTGAAAATGGTATATTTATTATTTTATTTTAATAGTTTCAATTTTTTTACCATATCACTCCTATTTAATTAATTGATTCAATGTTTAGATTTTTCTTGGAATGCATCAGAGCCTACCCTAAATTCATGAGCTTTCGTGAGTTAAAGGGGTATGCTTACTATCTTATTCTTGTTAACATATAATCTATTCGTTTGTTTATATTATTTGATTTTTTTAAATGCGTATATTTCTATTATATGCTAAATTTTTGCGCATGTATTTTTTGTAGGTTTAATGGAAATGGAGATTTTTGGAGAGAAGAAATGGATACAAATGGAGAATATTAAATACATACATTTTAATTATATGTTAATTTCAAGACTTATGTAATGTTTTTAATTATGTAGTGATTCAAAGACTTAGGTAATGTTTTTAATTATGTAGTGATTCAAAGATTTATGTAATGTTTTTAATTATGTAGTGATTCAATTCGGTTAATTCGGTTAATTTTATACTTATTTTAACCAAAAATAAAAAAACCTATAATTTTCGGTTAATTCGGTTAACCGACTGAATTAACCGAAAAAATTTTGGTTCGGTTAATTTTTTTGAAAAAAATTCGGTTCGATTAACGGTTAAAAATTTGGAAAGGTCAGTTAATTCAGTTAATGTTATTTTGAGTCGGTTAACTGACTGAATACCCCTACTTGTAGTGGGGTTGCCTGGCCTTGAAATTTGGACGGTATGTTTTTCAAGCGTTTCCAAGCAGTCTTTGAAATAATGGTAAAAGGAACCACATCTAAAATATTCTCCACTTTTCATGCGGCACTCTCTAAAATACAGTTTATTACAATGTTTGCATCTAGGATTGGTGCTTCTAACACTACCAGTATGATAAACCGTAATTTATACATATTTTTATCCCATGCTTAGCACATTTATGGATGATTTCTCCTTAGATTTGGTGAATTAGATGCTCCTAATTCCTTAATTTCATGTTTTATACTTAGGTGAGGATAGGAGAGTAAAAAGAGCGAGAAACGGGCCGAAAACGGAGAAAATGGACCCACATGGGAAATCAACACAGCCTGACTTCCTTACACGGGCGTATCACACGGTCATGTCCATTTGGCAGGATCGAAGCACGACTTACACGGGTAGACTACACGCCTGTGCCTATTCAACAGCCTTGACCACAGGCTGGAGCAATCGTACACGGGCATGTCCCTGCCTAGCCCAAGTATAATCCTATTCAGAAAAGGCCACTTTGGAGGGCTCTTAGGCATTCTAAAGCCTATTTAAACACCTGAGGAGCCACTTAGAATAGACACACGGAGCAAGAGGCAAGGAATTACTCAAGGGAAGCCGATTGATCTATCTCAGAAGCCGGATTCATCGTCAAGACTGAAGATCTCCTTTCAATTCCCATTCAGGGGTTTTGGGTTTTCTTTATGTTTTGAATTCATTATTCTTCTGAGATGTTTTCTTTTATAATTATGAACTAAACCCCCTAAATACCTAAGGGGAATGAAACCTAAGACAGATCTTGTTATTATTATCTGAATTGTAAGATAAATATTTGACTTGTTCTTAATTATGTGTTCTTAATTGTAACACCCCTAGCTCAAGTTCGCTCGCCAGTTTAGGCTATGAGGTATTACCGAGATAAACATTTAATTTCATTCACATAATCTATCAACTAAAACAGAAATCGAGCTGAATACATACTGATCTTTGAGTTATACATATATATATGCCATTTTCACATGACCAAAATATTTACAATTACAAAACATATTTTGTCAATAGCCTAACCTATACATGCCATATCGAGACCAAAATATAACTGTACCAACAAGATCGATAATATGATGAATCACGACGATCCCGGCCGGTGGCCAAAATCAACAATCTATAAAAGCAGAGAAATAAGAAACAGAGTAAGCTTTCGAGGCTTAGTAAGTTTTAAGCATTTCATACAATTAAAGCTTGTCATTTAAATCGAACATTGAGTATCACAAAACTCATATTCTAATTGTAATTCACTTGGCCGAATATACACAAATACACTAGTTATAAAACCTATTTGCTGAATATGTATATATGAATACACAAGAAAATTTCCAGCACATATTTTACTATCTACATGACTTATACAATTACTTTTAGTCACATACTTTCTTAAAAAGATCTACATTGACCGAATAGGTCATTGTCTTATCTTCAAATCCTGAATTCATCCACACACACACACACACACACACACATATATATATATATATATATCGTTCTTTGATACTAATAATTCACTTTGAAATCAATTCACATATGAGTACATAATACGTACCTTAACATGTAAAATATATATTACTTACTCGACAATGGTTACCACGAACATTCAATGTCATGATCTTACTTATCTTACTGGCATCGGTCCTGTCCAGTCTTAGAACTCGAAACACATTTCTAGCACAAGCCTGCGGGTCATTTAACCCGGATTCCATTCCAACACGTAGCCTGCGGACTTCAAGTCCGGATATATTTCCAGCATATAGCCTGCGGACCTCATGTTCGGATATATTTCCAGCATATAGCCTGCGGACCTCATGTCCGGGTATATTCCCAGCATATAGCCTGCGGACCTCATGTCCGGATATATTCCCAATATCATGCATACTTAATCATACTTCAACACATCTCATTCGACCTATCACTTTAGTAGTCATTTAATACATTCGGATATAAGCTCAATATGCACATCATCATTCACATTTCAGCTCAAGAGTTATACTTAATATCACCCATTCATCTCATCATTCAAGCTTAAGCCCAAAGTGACCATTATACTATAAATCGTATACATGCACTATTTATTATACGACTATATTCAAGTACAACCCAAACTCGCAATTCACTAAATATATTCTTATAAAGCATCATCAATTACATACTAAAGGAAACTACTCAAAGCTTACCTCGGATATACTTGAACAGTTGCGAAATGGCTACTCGGTTACTTTCTCTTTTCCCTTATCCGAAATTGTCCCTTATGCTCTTGAGCTTTAATTCAACAAATTTTAAACTAGTCATTATTCAACTATTCAAGTATTACTTTCAGAATATAATACATATATATTCGAATTTCACACATACAGATTATAGTAAGCTTATAAGAAATCAATAAGCAATTTATTAGCAAATTTTTATCAATGTTTACAATATAATCACAATTCCACTATAAGCTGACTTCTTGAGCAACAGTCACTACATTATTTATAACTGGATCTACGAAACTCCAAATTAATTGCCGTAAATTTTTCCCGAAAATAGACTCATTTATCTTTTATCCACAAAATTTTCATAATTTTTAGTTTAGCCAATCAATACCAGATTTTTCCTAAAGTTTCCCTTGTTTCACTATTTGACTAATCTGACCACTCTTCACTACGAAATAAATTTCTCATTGTACAGAATTCAAAATATGTTCTCATTTATTTCATTTGAAACTAGACTCATTAAGGAGTCTAAGCATATAAATTTTATCATATGACTATTTTTATACATTTTATAATGATTTTACAAAAATAGAACAGGGGATCTAAAAGTCATTTTGACTATGTCCCACATTACTGCAAATATCTCATTATCGGAAATTCTTTTACTTTTACAGTTTCTTTTATAAGAAACTAGACTCATCAAGATTTAATTACATAATTTATTCAGCTTCTAACTCAACTCACACAATTTATGGTGATTTTCCAAATTCACTTTACTGCTGCTGTCCCAAACAGATTATTACCAATTCACTCTTTCACACATTCTTTGCATACATATTATTTAAACATGTATATCACCAATCAATTTCATCATATATATCTATAATTTCACTTAAGCATAATATCAATACAACACATTGTGCTCAAATCATTATTCAAGTTCAAATTCGGCTAACACACATATAAACACTAGCAACTAAATATTAACATTTGCATTTCACCATAATAGCCAATTGCCATTAAAAAATTAAGCCACAATTATTCAATTTTACCAAGCTTCAACTTAATTTAACTTGTAATAGTTCATAACACATTTAAAGCACATACATTACTAAATTTTATCCAAGTCCACAATCGGCCATAGTACACCCAACATATTAACCGATTTCCTACTTAGCATCTAATGTACATATATGCTTACTTTGTTTAGCTCAACCTCACCTATCTAACATTATTCATCAAAAGAACATGAAACAACAACCATTTCCTTCATTTCAATCAAGAACAAATGCTCACAACACAACCAAAAACCAAAATATATTTCATGGGTTAAGGTAGATTCAAGAAAGGAACTCATAAACATCAAAATAGAAGCAAACTACCATGAATTTACCTTGGATTTTTCTTCCCCAAGTGACCGAACATTCATGAGCTTCCCTTCCCCAATTTGTTTTCTTACATTCGGCTATGAAGAACAAAGATGGACAAGCTTTGTTCTTTTCACCATTTTGTTATTTTACAATTTTTTTTAATATAATGCCATTACCTATTAAAATGCTTAAATAAAATATAAATTATCTATCAACCATCACTATGGCCGGCCACTAAACTAAAATTGGCCCATTTGACATGTAAGTTCCCCATGTCACAATTCATGCATTATTTGGCACTTTAAAATTTACTTATGACATTTTCAAGTTTTATCACATGGGTCCTATCTTATAAATTTCACATACAAATGACAAAATTAAAGCATGAAATTTTCACTCATGCATGTACACACACAATAAGCATAGAATATAACGGTTAATTATTTTTATGACTCGGTTTTGTGGTCCCGAAACCACTTCCCAACTAGGGTCAAAATAGGGCTGTCACATTAATTCTTGTTTTAATATTCCAGGATATTGATTCAAGTTAATGCTCTTAATTAGAGGAGGAAAAGACCCTATCTAAGAATAATTTTTTTGTAATTAAGCGGAGTTGATTACACGCCTAGAGATAGGGTGATAAGATTTTGCTGGATTAGGGTGCAACCTAATAAGGGGATCCATAGATCGAGTTAAAGCAACAGTAGGGCGTTAATTAGAAAGAGATTTCAATTAATCAACCTAGGGTTAGACGTTATTAGTCTCGAGAGAGATAATAATATAACTTAGGGATTTCTACGGATCAAGTCAAATGAATAAATCGTCTGATTCAGAGTCAAATAACAAGTGAAGTCTAGGTGGATTTTTCCTTGGGTATTGTCTTAATCAATCGAATTTTCCCAAAAGCTTTTCCCCAATTTCTCTCTGTGCACTCTTAGTTAGTTAATTAGTTTAGATAAACAAATCCCTTAATTTTTAGGCTAGATAATAAAAAGGAAGTAATTACTAGTACTCTTGGTTCCTTTGGGTTCGACAATCTGGTCTTGCTAAAGCTATATTACTGTTCGATAGGTACACTTGCTAAATCTTTAAAACCTATCGCGAATATCACGTATCATGTTTTTGGCACCGTTGCCAGGGACCTAAGATATTAGGAACACTCGATTTTTATTACTTTAGCCATACTACTTTATTTGCAATTTAAATTTTTATTTTATTTTCTAATTTTTATCTTATTCGTTCCTGGCAGGTTTTTATAGTGTATGGCTAGAAGAAACCCGTCGGGACCATTACTGTTTGATAGTGAGATCGATCGCGCAGTTCACAGAAACAGAAGAGAAATAAGGCGAAGCTTAAGATACACAGAGTAAGAGCAAGAGCACCATATTTCAAACACAACCGAGGAGATAGCTGAAAACTAAGAAAATTCGCTACCTCCTGCGATTACTGCTAATCAGAATCCTACTATGCGTACTATGTATGATTATGTTAAACCTTCTTTAACAGGAACTAAATCGAGCATAGTTAGGCCTACTGTTGCTTCGAATAATTTTGAACTAAAACCTAACACCATTCAAATGATCCAACAGTTTGTTCAGTTTGATGGTTTGCAGGACGAGGATCCCAATGCTCACTTGGCAAATTTCTTAGAGTTTTGCGACACTTTTAAAATCAATGGCGTTTCTGATAATTCCATTCACCTTCAGTTTTTTCCTTTTTCATTGAGGAATAAGGCCAAACAGTGGTTAAACTCGTTACCACAAGGGTCAATCACTACTTGGGAGCAAATGACCGAAAAGTTTTTATTAAAATAATTTTCACCGGCTAAAACGGCTAAATTACGTAATAATATCTCTTCTTTTGTGCAGATGGATTTAGAAACACTCTACTATACATGGGAGAGATACAATGATCTGTTGAGAAGGTGCCCTCTCCATGGGTTACCACTCTGGCTACAGGTTCAAACGTTTTATAATGGCCTAAATCGTTCGACTCGACAGATGATTGACGCAGCCGCTAGCGAAACTATCAATAATAAGACACCTGAGGATGCTTATGAATTTATAGAAGAGATGTCACTGCATAATTATCAGTGGCAAGTCATGAGGACAAAACCAACGAAAACAGTCGGCATTTTTAATGTCGATCCGGTCACTATGCTCTCTAATCAGGTAGAACTTTTGAATAGAAAATTTGACAGTTTTCTTGGTTCTTCACAGGTTCACCCAGTAATGCGGTGCGAAGCAAATGGAGGTGGATCAAGCAATTCAGAATATTTACCCTATGGCCACAACATGGAGAACGAGTAGTTAAATTACATGGGTAATAATCCTCAATCTTAAAATAATCCTTATAGTAATACTTACAATACAGGATGGAGGAACCACCCAAATTTCTCATTGGGAGTCCAAAGGTATCAGAGACCACCACCACCACCACCTCCAGGCTTCCAACAACAACCTTACTAGCAAGAAAAAAAGCCGAACCTTGAGGAGATGCTAACGAAATTCATCTTGGTGTCAGAAACTAGTTTCCAGAATACCGAGACAGTACTTAAAAATTAACAAGTGTCGATCCAAGGGCTCGAAACTTAGATAGGTCAGCTCGCTAAATTGATATCTGAACGACCACAAGGTAACCTGCCGAGTAACACTGAATCTAACCCAAGGGAGCACCTCAATGCAATTACCATTCAAGATGAGGAAGGGTTAGTTACACCTGAGCCAGAACCGAGGCAAGAAACTGTGGTAAATAAAGGTGAAGGTGAGGTAGACCACAATGACCAGAAACCGGTAAGTAAAGAGCACAAACCTCATGTACCATACCCCAACGCGACAAGGAAAGACTGCACAGAAAAACAATTCGGTAAATTTCTTAAATTATTAAAGAAGTTACATATTAACTTACCATTTATTGAAGCTCTTTCGTAGATGTCAAACGCAGTCAAATTCCTAAATGAGCTTTTAACAAATAAGAGGAAGTTGGATGAGGTGTCACATGTGGAGCTAAATGTGGTTTGCTCAGCCATAATACAGAATAAGCTGGCCAACAAATTAAAAGATCCAGGGAGTTTTACAACTCTCTGTTTAATTGGTAGCCTAGATGTTAATAATGCTTTGGCTGATTTAGGGGCTAGTATCAATGTCATGCCTTACAAAATGTTTAAGCAACTAGGTCTTGGGAAACCTAAACAAGCTAGGATGAATATTCAACTAGCCGATAAAATAATCAGATTTCCTAAAGGTATTTTTGAAGATGTACTCGTTAAAATTAACAAATTTATATTCCCAGTTGATTTCGTTATTTTAGACATAGAAGAGGATAGTAACGTTCCTTTAATTTTAGGGAGGCCCTTTTTAGCAACTGCTAGAACAATAATTAATGTTGGCACAGGTGAACTCACACTTCGTGTGGGAGACGAAACAATCACCCTTCAAGTTCGTAATTCGAGTAACACATCAAAAATTGAAGGTGGTGATATAAAGCATCTTACTAAAACTGACCATGTGGTGCAACCTACTTTGTAGGAATAAGTTCGAAGAACATACATGAGTCATGTTCAAGCAAGAACAAAGGACTTATCTATGAAGAACGAAGGTTACAAATCAAGGAACTAGATGAATGGCGAACACATAAATCGAAAACACACAATACACCAAAACTATGCCCTGACAAGCTAAATTTTTCCCCAAATCAAATTAATGTTGGAGACAAAGTACTACTAGATGCAGCAGACCTTCGTATTGCCACTTCTGAACCTAACAGAGCAATCCCTCTTATGGTACTTAGTATTTTCCCAAATGGTATAGTCGAGGTAATTCATCTCAAATTCGGCACATTTAAGGTAAACAGTACTCGTCTTAAACCTTATGTTGATCAAATTGATAGTAGGGATGAGGAGTGTAAACTCCTCGCACCACCATGGCCATACACCAGAAAGGTAAGTCGAGCTTAGACTATAAAAAAGCACTTCTTGGGAGGCAACCCGAGCACTAACGATGTTAACCTCTTTAAAATTTTAATTTTTAACATCTAATCACTAACTGATTCATTGAAACAAATGTTTTCTAATCCACATGGTCGGGCACATGGGCGTGCCTTAGGCCGTGCTAACACCATGAGAGGAGACACGGCCGTGCGATACGGTCGTGTGAAAATAGAGCAATTTTTTTCCTTAGCACGGGATGCGATAAGTGGCCACAGCCGTGCGACATGGCCGTGGGTGAGTCTGTCAAACCAACACGGGCGTACGACACGCTCGTGTCTAGAAATCATGGTTGAAACTAAGAATTTACCACGGGTGTGCGACACACATGTGCCCACCACTCGTGCTCAAGACTGATAAAACAACACAAGCGTGCACATTGGAGAACGGGTATGGGAGAAGCGAACGACACCTCAAAGAGCACGGACGTGTGCGAGTCTCTAACGGGCCCAAATTAAAAAAACTGCGAAGCACACGGGCAAAAAAATTGTATGGCGGTGTGCCTCAAATCTACATAAACCCCTCGCTATTCATCATCTCATTCCCTAAAATCCCTAACCCTAGCCGCTGCAACTTCACATGCTCTACCTGCCATACCCGTGCGCCGACTACAACACCACTTTTGACAATCCAAAGCTCCTTCCCCTTGCGTTTGTTTATTTTTTCCCTCTATTCTCTTCATTCTTTTACTTATTTCATGATATTTTGTTTTATTTTGAGCAAATAATCATAGTTATCATGATAGAAATTTGCAATGTTAGTCAATACATTTTGCTGCATTCATCTATTTTTCTTGTTGCCATAGATTTTATGCTTACCCATATGCTGTCATTCACTAGATATTTCTGTTAGCATTACTCACGTAATCCTTTTCATAGTAATGATGTACTTTATCTGATTGGATTTATTTTTTTTAGCATAGTTGTTCTTTCATACTTGACTTCTAGGAAATATCTCTATTAGTTTTACCATGCATATTTTTCCATGCTATTGTTGAGGAGTAATTTTATTTTTATTCTGACTTGTCATTGTAGGTATACTATGTCAATCTCACGTAGCAAGAAGACCGCCGTCCCCATTTTGAAGAAAAAGAAAGGACCAACGTCCTCCTCGGCTCCTGCCGCTGGGATCCGTCACCCTTTCCTTCAATTCCTTTTGGGACCTCAGGAGAAGCTATTTCAGATATTACGGGCCCGGCCCCTTGGTGTGGGCCGCTGCATTAAAAAGGCTGCACTTGAAAAAATTCAGATGGCTGACGCGGTTCGAGCCCTCCTGACGAATGAATCGTGGGAGCTCTTCTTTGAGATCATCGAGCCAACATACCTCGAGCTCACAACTGAACTCTGCTCGACCTTCCATCTTCAAGTCGTCATGACAAACTTCGACGATCCTGAAACGGTCCAATTCCGCCTTGGTGGTTTAGTGCACTAGTTGAGCGTACAGGAGTTTGGAATTGCATTTGGGCTGTACACGGAGGAGTTCACAGACGATAATGAACTCAACACCCTCCATCGCCACATCCACTACTCTCCCTCAAAGTGCTGGAAGGACTTTGTCCCTGCCTCGGCCACCTATGATCCTAGCCGCTCTAAGGTGTCAGCCCTCGTCCTGTCCCTACGATACCTACACGCCATATTGGCCCACACTCTGACAGGACGGTGAGAGAGCACCGACGTCATCAACACTTACAACGCCTATTTATTGTGGAGCATGGCGAACGGGCACGTCTTCAACCTTGCCTACTTCATTTCCCTCGCCATCCACCATCAGACGGAGTGATATAAGAGAGGAGTTATCTCTATCGGGCCTTATGTAACTCGATTGGCTCAGTACTTTAGGCTCCTCAACACAACGGCACAATTATCCTCCCTCATTCTCATCGGCCAGATGTCCCCACAGGGCATCTCGAGCATGCTACATATGAGGATGATTAAGAAACGACGTGGCAACTAACCTCCTCAGTACCGCCTCATCCAGTCCACCAAGGAGGAGGACCCAGAGGACATTACTGATAATGTCCCTCCACGTCATGAGAACCCACCGTCTCAGCATTTTACTCGATTTGAGTAGCAGTTTATGCGGCAGCTTCATACTCTGACATCTCTAAGCACCTTACTCGATTTGAGCAGCAGTGTTTTCAGCATTTTGATCACATTGATGCTACCCTTCATCAGATTTGTCAGCACATTCACATCTCATCGCCACCACCACCTCGCGAACCATTCGGCGATGACGATGTTTAAAAACTTTTTATTCATAAATTTTTATTTTCACTGTTATCTTTCTTTATCTTCTTTAAGTACTTTTTTATTTCATTTTCCTTTAATATTAGTTTAATTTTAGTTTTTATAATTTTTATTGAATAATTTTTAGTTTCGCCTATTTCATTACGAGTAATTTTTCTTCCTTATATTTCCTAAAGAGTTCCTGATTTTATCATAGTCATAAAGAGCTCCAAAGCTCATCATCAAATAGGAACTAAAAACTCCACTGGCAAAGGTTCTCCACGACTGCCATGTCCTGCTCGACCACGACCATAGCTACTACCAGATATATTATTCTTTTGGCACAGGACTTACGGACTAATGAATCTTTAGCACCACTGGAGTATCCTCCTCCACTCTCATCATTGCCTTGGCCGATTATTCCCCATAACTCCAATTCAATGAGTTCATCACTCAGGAAGTTTCACCTCTCTCCCTATCTTATGATTATATATCCATATTTTTCAATATATCCATATTTGTACATTGAGGGCAATGTACATCTTAAGTGTGGGGGGGTATTTTATATCATCATTAGAAATCGCTAAATTTTTTCTTATTCTCACATGAATCACTCATATCACTATTAGAATGAATTTTAATTAATTTATGATTTTTATTGATATGTCTTGAATTAAAACATAGGCATTTATGCATTGATTGTTTAAACTTTAAGACATTAAGGAATCAAGCATGATAAGTTGATTTTTAAAGAATTAAAAACTTTTAGGTTGCTTCCCTAAGTTTAGGTATTATCTTGAGTTGAAATTCACAAGTTTAAACATTAAAAAGCCATAATTTTTGTGAGATCTTGAGCCTTTAGAGCATATTTTATTTCTTTCATGCTCACTTTTATTATGAGTGCATCAGTATTGATTTGTTATTCTAGAACTTGCTTGATTGTGCATGTCAAGACCACACCATTTGATTTGATATGTCAAGATGATAAAGGCACTTAGGTTTAACCCACTCACTCCACAAAAGCCTACCTTCATAATTAACCCTTAGTGAACCCCTTTGAGCCTAACAAACCATCAATTGATTTACCCTCAATAATAACCAATAACCCATTATTGTTGAAATCCCCTAATTTGATCCCTATTTTTGTCAAGATTTGATTTGAACTAATTGCTTAGCTATGTTTTATTCTTTCTTACAACAATTAAGTTCTATGTTATTTGACTTGTTCTAAAAAAAATATACTTACATACATATTAGTAGTAATTCGTCATTTTTGAGCTTGAGTGTTAATTCCATATTCTAAGAAGAAGCTCACTTGTATTCAATTGATAATTAGTTATTTTTCTAGTTAGGTGATTTCTTCAATTCAATCTCGATTCTAACCTTTTCTTTCAGCTTGTGACCAAACCCCCTAACCAAAGCCATGTTACACTCCTCTAAAAACCTTTTTGATTGATGTATCATCTCAATATATATAGTGGTGGAGATTTGATTTTCATGTAAGCCTATGGTAATAACTTCTCATATTCACTAATGAGTGCTTTATTTGATGTCCTTAAACACCTCGAGTGATTTGAGTGAATCTTTATTGATGATGTTAAACTCTGTAATATTTTGATCAAAGGTGATTACTTAGATAAGGGGGGACACCTATGTTTTCATGATAAAATGCTCAACTTGGAATGTTTGAAACTTTAATGTACTTTTAGTTGAATTTTCAATGTATGAATACTTATGGATTATTTTGAGATATTGTTGATAGGGATTATAAATTGAGAAGAATTTATTTTGATTGTGAGTTGAGGATTTTGCTTGAAGACAAGCAAACGCTTAAGTGTGGGGTATTTGATAAACCGTAATTTATACATATTTTTATCCCATACTTATCACATTTATGGATGATTTCTCCTTAGATTTGGTGAATTTGATGCTCCTAATTCTTTAATTTCATGTTTTATACTTAGGTGAGCATATGGGAGTAAAAAGAGCGAGAAACGGGCAGAAAACGGAGAAAATAGACCCACATGGGAAACCAACACGGCCTAACTTCCTCACACTGGCGTGTCACACGACCTTGTTCATTTGGCAGGATCGAAGCACGACTTACACGGGTAGACTACACATCCGTGCCTATTCTACAGCCTTGACCACAAGCTGGAGCAATCGTACACGGGCGTGTCCCTGCCTAGCCCAAGTATAATCCCATTCGGAAAAGGCCACTTTGGAGGGCTCTTAGGCATTCTAAAGCCTATTTAAACACTTGAGGAGGCACTTAGAATAGACACACAGAGTAGGAGGCAAGGAATTACTCAAGGGAAGCCGATTGATCCATCTCAGAAGCCGGGTTCATCGTCAAGACTGAAGATCTCCCTTCAATTTTCATTCAGGGGTTTTGGGTTTTCTTTATGTTTTGAATTCATTATTCTTCTGAGATGTTTTCTTTTATAATTATGAACTAAACCCCCTAAATACCTATGGGGAATGAAGCCTAAGAGAGACCTTGTTATTATTATCTGAATTGTATGATAAATATTTGACTTGTTCTTAATTATGTGTTCTTAATTCTTGTTTTAATATTCCAGGATATTGATTCAAGTTAATGCTCTTATTCAGAGAAGGAAAAGGCCCTGTCTAAGAGTAAATTTATCTTAATTAAGCGGAGTTGATTGCATGCCTAGAGATAGGGTGATAAGATTTTGTCGGATTAGGGTGAAACCTAATAAAGGGATCCATAGGTCGAGTTAAAGCAACACTAGGGCGTTAATTTGAAAGAGATTTCAATTAATCAACCTAGGGTTAGACGCTATTAGTCTCGAGAGAGATAATAATATAACTTAGGGATTTCTACGGTGGATTTTTCCTTGGGTATTGTCTTAATCAATCGAATTTTCCCAAAAGCTTTTCCCCAATTTCTCTTTGTGCACTCTCAATTAGTTAGTTAGTTTAGATAAACAAATCCCTTAATTTTTAGGCTAGAGAATAAAAAGGAAGTAATTACTAGTACTCTTGGTTCCTTTGGGTTCGACAATCCGGTCTTGCTAAAGCTATAATACTGTTCAATAGGTACACTTGCCTTCATCGTGATAATAGTTAGTTTCAAGAATGATTAATTATAAATCTTTAAAACCTGTCACGAATATCATGTATCACAGCACTTGCTACAGATGTAGCCTAAGATCTTAGACTGGAGCGTTGAATAGTTCTATCTTTCTTAGAGTACCTCATAGAGGTGGTAAAACGATCATAATAACTTTTCAATTTTGTGAGGCCAATAGTTGTGACTTTCTCGTAAATCTTTTACTTGAAGTCCGAGCTTCGATCTCAGCTTGTTTCTTTTCTTTACTCAGTTCTTCAACTTTATGAGCTCGATCAACCAGTACAACAAATTCTTTTAGCTCAAGAATCCGAACCAATAACTTTATGTCTTCATTTAAAGCTTCTTCAAACCGTTTACACATAGCGATTTCAGTCGGGATACACTCTCTGGCATATTTACTAAGTTAGAAAAATTTTCGTTCATACTCAGATACTGTCATATGCCTCTGTTTAAGCTCTAAAAATTCATTCCATTTCTGATCAAAAAATCTTTGACCAATATACTTCTTTTTTAATTCAGTTTGGAAAAATTCCCAAGTGACCCTCTCCTTCGGTACAACAGAAATTAAGATGTTCCACCACTGGTAAGCTAAGTCTTTTAGCAGTGATACAGCACATTTTGGACATTCGAACGGTGTACAAGATAGTTCATCAAGAATTGTAATGGTGTTTTCTAACCAGAATTCAGCCCTTTTAGGATCATCTTCAACAGTAGCTCTGAATTCTTCTGCCCCATATTCACAAATTTTATCTATAGAAGGCTTACCAATTCTAACACGTTTTGTTCCTTGAGGCATTTCTAGAATCGGTTGAAAGACATGAGGGGGTGGAGGTTGTTGTACAGTAGGATTTATTCTTACAAATTTTGTAAATCATTCATTCATCATTTGAAAGAAGGCTCCTTTAACTTCTCTTTGAATTGAAGCTTGAGCATTGCTCTCAACTTCTTCGGATTCAGCTCGGTTGGATGACATTACTATAAGAAAAACATGTTCTCAAATGGTTAGGAGATATCACACTATCACAGGTTATATAACGGCATATATAGCTAGACTCGTATACGCTATGTTGATTTGAGAATTGGCTAAATCGTAGCTCTGATACCAATAAATGTAACACCCATAACCCATATCCGTCGCCAAAACAGGGTTACAGAGCATTACCAAAATTTATAGACTCAAATACAGACATTTCATATAATTTTACATTCATATTAGAAAACAATCATAACCACTCATATCATCCCTTATATGAGCCCTTGAGGTCCAAAATACATATTAGAATTAAATCAGGACCAAACAGAAAACTTAAAAAAAATTTCAAAAAATTTCAAAATTTTCCAAGGTACAGGGACACACGCCTGTGGGATAGACCGTGTGTCACGCACAGTTGAGAAACACGCCCGTTTCTCTGCCCATGTAGACAAAATTAGGCCATTTCAAAGACCACATTTCTTGCCCAATTTGTCTTCCACCTATATTAACACTTTAACACATTCACAAGCCAATACAAAACATTCAAATCAAGCCAAAACTAGGTCATATGCATGACATATCAATAAATATATTTAACTATCCAATTTACTAAAACAACCATACATACATATTGGCATATTTTACCATTTATACCATCACAAACCAATCACTAACACGTCTATATGATTTTCTACATTCATCCATTTCAAATACACATGAAACATATTAAGGTCATTTTTACATATCAAAACATACCATTTACAAGCCATACCAATGGCTAGTTTTCAACCAAACACATACATATATACACGCCATCATTGGCCAAATTTAGCATATACATGCTATTATAACCAAAAGTAATTTAATATTTATACCGAAATGAGCCTAAGGATAGTGTGATGATGCTCTGACCAATTTTTAACAGATTTGAGTCTCTGAATTACTATAAAATAGGAAAAATTAAATAGAGTAAGCTTTTAAGCTTAGTAAGTTCGTATATCGGGAAATTAACTTACCATTCTTTTACATCTAATGTAAGCATACAAAATAAATCTAAAGCAATTTGGCTAATAGCCTAAACACATAATTCTTAAAACATGCTAGTCCTTTATTTCACATGAATATCAAGAAACATGTATGAGCTCATCAAATATCAAATTTCTATTTATTTCGTGTATATACGGATAATGATTCATTTCAAATTCATATATTTTCTCATGTCAGGATTTTTCCAGTTGAATCATTTAAAATGTTGATGGATATAGGGTAGTACAGACAAGGTGTACAAAACTATAATTTGTCAATTCATCTACATGAATGCTCATAAAAATATGTAAACGGGAAGCTGTTTCAAGCCATATAACGAGAAACTCATGTGAGCCATATAACGGGAAGCTCGTCCAAGCCATAATCAGGAAGTTCAAGCAAGCCACTATTGGGAAGCTCCAGAGAGCCAATTAATTGGGAAGCTCATAAAAAAGCCTTTAATCGAGAAGCTCCGAAGAGCTATATATTGGGACGCTCATAAGAGCTGTGCTGTGTCCACAACACATGCAGGATAACAACCAATCAGGATACTCCGAAGAGCTATTAACGGGAAGCTCGCAAAAACCATTTAACGGAAAGCTCATGAGAGCTAATAACGGGACATTCTTTCGAGTTGTGGTGTCTGCAACACATGCAGGACCACAACCGATATTGGAACCTTATATCCATCAAATTTCATTTATTCAAACAGGACTTAATGTTTGTCGGTCATCGTCGGATATGTGATTACTTTTTTATACAGAGCAATAATACAATCACATACATACAATTCAATTTAACATTTAAACATACAATTTAATTATACGAACTTACCTCCACAAGTGTTCGTGTACTCAAAATCTACTAATCTAACACTTTTTCTTTTTCTCGATCTAACTCCGTATTTGGTCTATCCAGATCTATATGAATGAATTTAACATCAATTTCATACAATTCATATTCAATTCAATCAAATACACATTTTTGGGCAAAATTACCATTTTGCCCCTACACTTTTAATTCATTACGATTTCATCTCTAGGCTCGAAAAATGAAATTCATGCAATTTAATCCTTATTCAAAGCCTATAAAATTTATATATATCAATATCAGCCCATAAATTTCATAAAATTTTAGAATTTTCCATGAATTCAACATCTTTTTAATTTAATCCCTAAATCGTGATTTCATCAAAATTCTTTAACAAAATACTTTTAAATACCCAACAACATCTCAAATTAATCATCTAATAACTAAAATCATATAAACTCATCAGTGGTAACTTCCAAAACTAAGGTAAAGGTTACTTGGACCTAATTGTAACAATCTCAGAAACATAAAAATTTTAGGAAACGGGTAAGGATTTGACTCACATAAAGAAAAAATTGAAGAACTAGCTTAAACTCTCTCTCCCATGGCTATTCTTGGCCGAATTTTATGAGGAAATGTCTAGAAAATCTTTAATGCCAATTTTATTTCATTTTAATTTGGCAAAATTTACAAGTTTGCCATTAATTAGTTTTATTTTATTAATTTCCTATGTTATGCCACCTCAGCCATTTACTTTAGGCATATTTATGCCTTAATTCCTCCCTTATTTATTGGTTAAGCTATTTAATCACTTAACTATTATAATTAACAAGTTTTGCACCCTTTTTAATTTAGTCATTTTTAACAAATTAGACATGTAATCGGTAAAATTTCTTAACAAAATTTTCATATAACATTCCTATCATACCATAGACTATAAAATAATATTAAAATAAATTTTTTTCAACCTCGAATTTGTGGTCCTGAAACCACTATTTCGGTTTCACTGAAAACGGGCTGTCACAGATACGAAGGGAATGTTTCTGCATGATACAGATGAGAGGTTATGAAGATCCATAAAAAGATGGGTTCTCCGGGAACTAGGATAAAAAACTAGCAAAAGGAAGGGAGTACGAGAGAAAAAGAAAATAGTGCATAAGTTGATGCATGTTACACGAAAAAAAATATAAACGGTAAATCAAATGTTCATAAAGAGGTTAGACTACGTAAGTAGCAAGTTGCGGTAGGATCCACCAAATGTCTTATAGATTAGAGAGATGTATCTACCAAAAATGGCGAGTTAGTTGTCAACTTAAGTTCTTATTCCTTAACATCTGCTATGATTTATTAAGATTAATCTTTCTCAAAACTCACAAGTTCTTATGATCTTACCCTATTTTCCATCTCCTTTTAGGTTCTTAGATTGAGCGGAGTGTTAAAAGGAATCTACCAGACTTGCGGCCATTTGTGAGTCTTCTTATTTTGTGGATAACATGTATTCGCTAGGAGGTTATTAAGACATTTGTTAGATGCCAACCCTTGTTGAACTGTCATTTTTATTAAATCAATATTTTGCATGTATTTGAAAGATAATTGTAGCTCCGATTGGCCTATTTCTACTCGCATTTTATGAAAGTGGTTAAGTTAGTCGTCTCAGGCTATGTTTGTTTATTTTAAATTTTTGTGTAAGGCAGAATACCATTTAAAATTTGTTTCATATAAATATGAATTAGAACTTGTGTAATGCTATGCCACAAAAGTGGTATCCACCAATTAGTCGGGGTGTTTAAAGAGAAACATTGAAGAATTCAATGAGTCAACCTGTAACACTCTATGCCCAGATCCAACGGTTAGGTCGAGTGTAGGGTGTAACAGTGGTACTATTTTAATTTCGTCTATATATATATATATCCTTTCAAATTTACAGAATGCCATTTCGGTAAATGGTTACCTCACCAATTCGAAAAGTCAGTTCTAAAAAAAAAAGTTTGGTGATTTCAATAATTGGGATCGTGACTTTCCATACCTAGATTTGGAAATTAGGTCAGGCATGGGATGTTACAAGAACAATTTTCCAAAAACATGAGATGAAGAAGAGCATTATGCACACAAGGAATAATGGCTCTAATGACAATAATGTGCTTCGATTAGGACCTGAGTTGGGGGCTTTACTTGTTCAAGTGGAAGTGTTTTGGCGAGAACGTGCAAAGGTCCTTTGGATGTGTCATGGTGACACAAATACTAAATTTTTTCATGCCTAAGCTAGTAAATGGAAATGAGTCAATCATATAATGATACTTTGTGATTACAATGGTAGGTAGGGGTGAGCGTTTGGTTGAATCGAATAAAAAATTTCGAGTTAATCGAGTTAGTGAGTCCTATTTTATCATCCTAACTCGATTTAAAACTATTTCAAATCAAGTTGATTGAAATGATATTCGAGTCAAATCGAATCGAGTGAAATTGTTCAAGTTAAATTAAAAAATTAAACACGTCAAATTAAAATTTTGTTACAGTATGACTAATTTCATGTTAGAGCACATAAAATTGAAACCACGTATAGTTGAAAATTTTTTCAAAGCAAAATAACAATAATAAATACTCTAGTATGATACACTTGATTCATTAATTAACTTATTTAGGTCCCAAACTTATTATTCTTTAATTTTTAAAATTTTTAACTTTTTTATATATATTTTTAGAGATTTTTAGAAATTTTATAATTTTTAGAAAATATAAATTTTGGAATTTTATAAATATTTTGAATTATAAAATTATTTTCAATTTTTTTGTAGTTTTGTTGAGAGAAAGATCAATTTGCTCATTTTCAAATGTGATAGGGACCAAAAGGGTATTTACACCAACCTATTATTCAAATTATTCGAATTGTAAAATTCAACTCGATTCGAACTCGAAACTCAAATTACATACTCGAGTTGACTTGAATAATTTAAATAACTCAAATAACTCGATTCAATTAACTCGAAGTTCAATTTTTTTTACTTTTTTTAATCAAATCGAGTTTTTCTCACCTTTAATGGTAGGCAATGTTTTGATGAACCAGGTATGCAGTCGATTGTTATTGAATATTTCAATTCTTTGTATTATGGTTTTGTGGGCTAAAATTAGGTTTTTTTTTTCTTCAAATTTTGCTCCTTTTGTTTTCAACACTAACAATATTGCTATAATTGCTCTGTTTGAACCAAAGAAGTTTAGAAGGGCTTTGTTTGAGATGCATCCTAATAAAACACTAGATCCTGATCGGTTGAATGCTGCATTTTATCAGAAATGTTGGCATATTGTTGGTGAGGAGGTGGTTACAGAATGTTATGATTGGCTTAATCATGGTGAGTTCCCTTCAGTTGTTAATGACACCCTTTTTGTGTTAATCCTGAAGAAGAAAAATCCCACTTCCGTACGAGATCTCGGACCTATTGTTTTATGTAATGTTGTGTAAAGGCTTGTGCTGATAGTGTTGGCTAATTGTTTGAATTTAATTTTACCTAATATTATTTCTCAGTTTTAGTCGGCTTTTATTCCAAAAAGGTTGATTACTAGCAACGTTATGGTGGTGTTTGAAATTATCTGTCATATGAAGAATAAGAGTCAAGGTTTGGTTGGCAAAGTTGCACTAAAATTTGATATTAGTAAAGCCTATAGTAGAGTTGACTAGGGTTTTCTTCGATTTATTATGGAATGCATGGGGTTTCATAGACGTCGGATAGATTGAATGATGTTATGTATCTCTTCGGTCAGCTATCTTATCTCATTTAATGGTAGTGAGATTGGTCTTATTATTTCTCATTAAGGTCTTTATCAAGGAGATCTACTTTTTTCCATAGTTGTTTGTTTTTTGATTGAAGGCTTAAGTTTTTTTGTTGCAAAAAGCAAAGAGGAATGGCGACTTATTTCATGGGCCACAAATCAAAGCCTGTGATGAATGCACACAGAGAGACTCATGGAGATCAATTGATTAAATAAAGCTTATTTGACCCACTTAAACTGACCCGATTCCTGGAACATGTGGAGAAGCCCATCTACTTGAAGCCTTGGTGGCCCAATGAAGCACTTAAGGAAAATTAGGATTGCCATAGTAAATATGGAAGAAGATCTGTAATCTTAGAAGATTTGATTTTGAAATATTAGAGGATCGAGTAAATCCTTTAAGAATCTCAATTGTAGATTAGTTTTGATCTTGACCGTCGATATAAATTAAACTGAACCGTTGGATCTGAGGTAGCTCAACTATAAATAAAAGCCTTCTCCTCATTTGTATTCATCTCATTCTTGAGTAATAGAATATTTTTCAGAGCATTTACTCAAACACTTGGCGTGTTTTTTATTTCTTGTAGCTTTTCTGTTTGATCAATTCTTCTTTGTTTTTGAGTTGCTTCCAATTTACTTTCAGTGTCATGGAGAATTTCCATTGTGATTTTTCAACTTTCCAAGAGTTAGGCTAAATTAAGCAGATTTGAAGTAAAAAAAATCACCTAAGTTCGCACAATTTGTGAAATTAAAGTTCTAGCCCCGTGACAATTACATGGGCTTGTTATTTGCCGATGAAGCCTAACAACTTCACATTTACTTTTTACGAATAACAGTTTCTTATTTTTTTAAGCTCGCAATTCTAAGACTAGTAAGGTTAAGGATATTTTTTGACAGTATGACGAGGCTTCTGGACATGCAATTAATTTTTTGAAATCAGGTATTATATACAATTCCAACACTAAGTAACATACTAGGTAAGTCATCTATAATGTTCTTGGTGTTACTACACCCCTAAATCATGGTAGAAATTTAGGTTTGCCTTCTCTCATTTGTCGAAATAAAAACAAGTTTTTGCTTTTATTAAAGAATGTTTGTGCAAATGTGTCATTAGTTGGAAGAATAAATTTCTTTCAAGGGCAAGGAAAGAAGTAGTGATCAAGATGGTCGCTCAGGCGGTTCCTGTTTATAGTATGAATGTTTTTATGTTGCCTTACAACTTATGTGATGACCAACATATGATGATGAATTCTTTTTTATAGGGTTCTGATGGTTATTGTAGGAGAATCCATTGGGCTATTTGGGATAGGATTTGTGTTCCTAAGAAGTTTGGCAGTATAGGGTTTCACCCTTTGTTTTATTTTAATTTAGATTTTCTCGAAAAGCAAGGGATATTCATTACTTTGCCTAAGTCTCTTTCGTGCAAAATTTTTAAAGCTCGATATTTCTTGAAGGGTGGTTTTCTTGAGTCATTGGAAGGGTGTAATCCTTCTTTTATTTGGAAGAGTATTCATAAGGCTAAAGCATAGCTAGTGAAGTTAATATTTTTAAAGATCATTGGACTAACTATGATAACAATTTTTATGTAGATATCGTTCCAATTTAGGGGTGTGCTCATTTAAATGTTTGTGAGTTATTTCATCCTAGTGGAGGTTCTTGGGATACTGATCTGATGGAAAGGCTTTTTGTGTCGTATGATGCGAATTGGGTCATTAACATGCCAAATCACTTTATATGACATTTTGCTTCTAATGGATGTTATTTTGTGAGGTCTAAATATCAAGTGACTCTTCGCATAACGACTAATATTGTTGAGTATCATGTTGTAAGTTATTGGAAATATTTTTTGAATGAGTTTTTGCCCCTTAAGATTAATTTTTTTTTTTGGCGATTACTATGAGCTTTTGTTCCTGTTAAAAGTAACTTTATTGCATATGGAATTGGTATTGATAGTGTTTGCCAAAGATGTTGACAAGCCAATGAGGATCTTAATCATGTGTTCATTTATTGTCCGTTTGTCGTTGTTGTTTGGTAGGAAGTGGGCATTGTGCTATCTTTAGTTTCAGTGGAGGAGTTTGTTTCTAGTTTGCTTGTCGGGAAGCAAGATAACAGAGGGAGGTAGGCGTTGGGCATACTTTGGGGGATTTGTTTCAGTAGGAACATGTTGCTTTGGAAGTATAAATCTATTACTGCGAATAAACTTGTGAGTTATGTGGATGAATTTCTACAAGGATGGTCGAGGGCAAGGATGGTTCATGGCTCTCAGATGATGGCTAAGAGGTTGGATGAGGGTGGTTGTGATTGTTAGAGACGACCACCAGGGGGTAAGCTCAAATGCAATTTTGTTTGAGTTGTTTTTATTGATACTAGGTATATGGGATGGGCAACGATTGTACGTAATAAGGAGGGGGATTTTGTGCGTTGTATATTCGATTTTATGAAGAGTAAGATGGACCTTTTCATGGTGGAAATCTTGGCTGCTCGTGAGGCTCTATCTTGGCTCTAATCTTGTTACATAGATGACATTATTATTGAAATTGATAGTCAAAGGCTGTGGCAACCTCTCTCTTTTGGTGCTATAGATGTTTCTACTTCTGGGATTTTATTATTGGATTGTCGTCATATCGTTACATATTTCCATTCGTTATCTGTCCATTAAATTCGCAAGGATGCTAATAAAGTAACTCATACCTTGGCACTAGCGACTTTATTTAAAATGAACTGCTTAGAGTATGTGTTAGTTGTCTTTCTTCTATTGTTTGTATTAACAATGCTGATAAGTTGGATCAATTGGGTGAAACTAAGGGGTTTAGGTAATGATGTATGGAGTAAGCTTATCAGCTTGGGTTTAGTTGAGTCCCTTATTATTTTCACCTCTCTTTGTCCCTCCAATTTCTCTGATTTTTAATGATTATGTTTTCTTTTAAAAAAATACATTAAATAAGTAATAGCCCGTTTTCCAATGGTGTTAGAAATAGTGATTTTAGGACCACAAAACTGACATGAGAGCCCGTAAATATTAATTATTTAACATTTACGAGTCAAGTAGAGTATTAGATTGAATTTTTAATTTAATAATTTTTGCTAATACAATAAATAGTTAAGTAAGTGGTTTGCCCCTAAAGTCAAGTAATTTTAGAAAATGAGGTATCGAGATCTCGTTTCTGTAAACCAAGTCTATAAATATTTTTTAATAAATATTACGAATTTATTATATAAGTGTATTGAAATTTGGTCCAATAATTTTGATGTTTGTCTAATTAATTAAAGAAAAATGACTAAATTTTAAAAAGAGCAAAAATCAACTATTATTAGTTATTTGAGTTAAATGGTATGGAAAACATCATCGCATGGTTTTAAATGATAATTAAACCATTCTTAAAATTTAGTGGGCGGCCATGTGTTGTTAATGGATTATTTTTAGTTAAAATATTATTAAAATTAATGTTTAAATAGTAAAAACAAAAGAAAAGTTCCAATCGTCTTCTTTCTTCTTCATTTGGCAAACCGAATACCATTTTTAACATCTTTGAGCTTCGGTTTTTCTATTTCCTTGCATGGGTATGTAATTTTAGCCCGTTTAGTAATTTTTAAGTTTTTGAGATCGTTGCAATTAAATCCAATTAATCCGTACATCTATTTTTTAAATTTTTAAATATTTTAAAAATGTGTCTTGGATGAGTTTGAGTTATTTGTGAAAAATCGTGATAGATTACTAAGCTTGCTTGTTTAATAGGATTATTTTGTAAGTATTTTTTGTTGATTTCATATTAAATGACTAAATTGTTTAAATGTCAAAATCTCAAGGTAATATTGTGAAATTATGGTGTATAGAAGGCTATATAAGGTCCTTAAATATTCAGATAGAATGGGTTATGTTCAACTAAGGTTAAATTTGTAAATTCGAGTTTAGGGTCTAAATTGAGATAAATGTAAAAATTTAGGAAAAATATGTAAATAATAAAAATTTAAGGGTCATATGCATAAAATTGAGTTGGGATGTGTATTTGATAAGATTGAATTTAATTATTATATATTAAATTTTGATTCATACGAAGGATAATCATGGAAAAACTAAATTAATGGATCAGTCGTCGACCTTGTTTTTACAACCGTTTTAGTCTAGGCAAGTTCATATAATATTGTTTTGAGTACTTTTAGTATGTTATTATTTTGAATTATACAATTTGATGAAATTGGTCATATTTGAAATATTGTGATTGTAACACCTCCTGAAAATCAGAACTTTAGCACGAGACCTTAATTCCAAACTCTTTCATAATTAAGTCCTAAAATTAATTTCCATCAATTTTACTTGATAAAATCATCATACATCAAAATTAAAGCTTCAATTCTATATTTATTTATCATATGCTTCCAGCACTCATCCATAGCAATTTTAAAAATTAGCCATGGAATCAAAAACTAATGACATAGTAAGTTGAACCCAATTGTAAAAGTCCAAAATCTTAGAAAATTCAAGGAGAAAGCAAGAATTAAACTTACATGAAGCTAGAGTATGAAAAACAGCTTGAACCATCTTCAATGGCTATTTTTCAGCTGATGAAAATGAAGAGAAATGAAGAGGATTCTAGATATTCCATTCTAGTCCCCTTTTTATTTAGTAAATTTTGTTATTTTTCCATTTTGCCCTTATTTCCTCAATTTTCCTGATTTTTCTCTGCTTGTGCCGCCCAAAGTATCTCCTTTAGGCTTATTTACAATTTAGGTCCTTCCTCATTTGACAATTGAGCTATTTAATCCTTCTTGCAATATTTACACCTTTTTCAATTTAGTCCTTTTTATTTAATTAATCATCCAAACGTCAAAATTTTCTAACAAAATTTTAATACTATCCTATTGATACTCCATAAATATTTATAAAAATATTTATCGCCCAGTTTATAACATCGAGATCTCGGTACTTTTTTTTCTTAATTTCTTGACCAAATAAATCTTTATAAAACATAATTTACTATTTCAAAAATCTTTTAAAAGCTACATTTGGCTCATAAATATTAAATAAAATAATCTACGAGTTCATTTTTTGGATTTAGTGGTCTCCAACCACTATTTTCGACATCACTGAAATTTGGGCTATTACAACTCTCCTCCCTTTTTAGAATTTTCATCCTCGAAAATTCCTTCGGAAAAGAGGTTCAAATATTTTTCACTAATTAATAGTATCACCAATTTTCAAAGCTGAAACATTAACTGCCACTTCTAACTCATATATCAGGTAATTCTTTTCATACAATTTTTAATTGTTTAAAAGTGCAGACTATTACTTTGTCTTACTGTATCAAAACACAATTTACCCATTCAATGATATATTACTGTACCGATTTAGGCTGAACCAGAACTGATGCTTCGATCAACAGAACTTTTATCTGGTCAAAATTTTGCTAACATTTATTAAACCATTCAAATCTTACATCTTTCTGTAATAATTGTATCATCAATATAACTATCAATTATTAACACAGAAGCTTTAAATTTTCCAAAGTTGTAATCATCATACCAATTGAAACCATAGTACCATAATAAGGTCAGCGTCTCAACCTTAGAAATAAAATAATACTTCAATATCAATAGTACTTCCAAAACAGAAAAGAAAATACTAAAAATAGTTCCAATAACAACCAAAGCAATAACATGATATCCACAATCTGTGATTTATATTACTAAACTTCCATATTCGAATCAAGAATTATAACAGTAAATGTAATGGTCTCCAACTAATAAATATCTGTCTCGAATATATATATTATATTATATTTACAATTCAGAGCTTCAATAAATAGAAGTAGAAAACAACATCATATGAATCTTTTTATCAAATCTTCTCCCAAGTATAATTTATTAGAAAATCGAGAGAAAGATAAGCAGTACCACTCATATTTTAATCAGACTTTCAACAATTCCATTTAACATCATGATAAACCAACCTTTCTATAAAATAGTAATCACATTTGAAAATAAACAATTACATAGATAATACTTTCAATTCACAATTTATTTTTAATTTAATCTTTTACTCAAGAATCCATTTAGTAATCCATTCTCTATCCTTTCAATACACAATTTATTTTTAATTTAATCTTTTAAACACAAATCAAAGATAATACTTTACATTGTAACGAAAATTGTTTACCTTTTTAACAGAGGCCAAATAGACTAAACAGAACATTTAGAATATACAGAACTGATATAGAGGTGCATTATTATGCACTATTAAACAGAGAGCACTAAGGTGTTATACAGATAGCATAGATGTGCTAAACGGAGAGCACTAATGTGCTAATAATCAAAGAGCGCGCTAGAGTTCCTTAATGGCATGCCACTAATATTCTAGTAGTTGTAAATTCCGTCTACTTGAGCATTAAAATTGAATTTCATACATTTAAATACTTTATGATTTAATCCTTGTACCAATAATCTGTATATTTATATATTCTCTATCTTTAATTCATGTAATATATTTCAAAATTCACTAGTCATTCGTAATTTACTAATAATTCTTATCATGTACTTCATATATCACTATCCAATTCCAATTTCACTTTCAATTCATTCGCAACTCAATTTAATTTCTCTTTCTCATCAATATACAATTCAATACTAATATTTATCCATCACTCAATTCAATTTCCATTCAATTCAACAATAACACTTACCTCATACTTCACTTACCATGCACATAATTTAAATTTAACATTTAACAATAAATCATTTGAATTATAGTAATATAACCGTATGCTGGGTATGTCGATACTCAGTGGTATTACCATAATTCAAATTATAAAAACTATAATAAATAATAGACATTAAACATGTAACATTATAAGTCATATGTGTTAATTTATATTTAATTTCATATCTCAACAATAGTCTTCCATCAAAGGGCACCACATATCATCTATATTATCTTTAATCAATTCATGAACCTTTAGTTCAAGCTTTCAATCTCATATCTCAATTTCAATTCACATTTCAATTCATAATTCCACTTTTTCATACTTTCAATAATTCAATCGATCAAATTCATTTGATTTTCTCATTTCATTTATTCAACCCTATTAACATAACTCGGACTCAGATAGATATACGGATCCAACCAAACACACCAGTACGGCACATTGTGCCTAAAACGGTATATAGTACCTGATCAGTATACGACACATAAGTGTTTGAAACGACACACGAGGTGCTTGATACGATACAGAAGGTGCCTGATACGTCACACAAGGTGCTTGAAATACGACACATAAAGTGCTTGATATACGACATATAAAGTGCCTAATATTCCGTACTCTTCCAAATCTTATGGCATGCCAATTATATCCGACTAGCCCGACAAGTTAATAGGGAATTAAATTCTCATTTCAGTTTCACTTAATATTCATATTTACCCCTATTAACAAGACTCGAATTTTGGCGGATACACGGATCCAACCAACACACCAGTACGACACTCAGTACCTCATCGGCTTTGCTGAAGTATAACAGTAACAGTACGGTACTCAGTACCTCATCGGATTAAACCGAAGTAACAGTAGCAGTACGACACACAAGGTGCCTCATCGACTCGAAGTCAAAGTAACAGTGCGACACGTATAGTGCCTCATCGACTCAAGGTCGAAGTATCCCTAAACACTTCCAATCCTATGGCATGCCAACTATATCCGACTCAGCCCGGCTAGTTAATAGGTATTCGATTCACTTTCTAGTTTCCAATCAATACACATTTCAATTAATCACATATATTCTCAATTCAATACAGTTCAATTTATTTTTCAATAACAAATATTCAAATTTCGTAATAATCACATATTCATATCAATTTCATCACATTCCCAATCAATAAATTTTTAAATATAACATATATCCAATATTCTATTTCCACATCAATCACATATATCCATACAAATTCAATTCAATATTGATACTTACCTTAAAATTTTACTTACTATACACATAAATTTAAATATAACATTTATTCATACCTTTATGAGTTACGACTCATCATAATAAACTTTTACTCATACATTTAAGTATCACTTTTAACATAACCAGAATTAGTCGGTTGGGAAAGCATATCTATCTTTAACTAAAACAAATCTTATCAGAGTGAGAATATATCACATTATCACAGGTTATATAATGGCATGTATTTCTAGACTTCACATATGCTATGTTTTGTCTGAGAACTAACTAAACCGTAGCTTTGATACTAATAAATATAATACCCCTTGAAAATTAGAACTTTAGCACTAGACCTTAATTCCAAACTCTTTCATAATTAGGTCCTAAAATCAGTTTCCATCAATTTTACTTGATAAAATCACCATACATCAAAATTAAAGCTTCAATTCTTTATTTATTCATCATATGCTTCTAGCACTCATCCATAGCAACTTTGAAAATTACATGGAATCAAAAACTAATGACATAGTAAGTTGGACCCAATTATAAAAGTCCAAAATCTTAGAAATTTCAAGGAGAAAGCAAGAATTAAACTTACATGAAGCTAGAGTATGAAAATCAGCTTGAACCATCTTCCATGGCAGTTTTTCAGCTGATGAAAATGAAGAGAAATGAAGAGAATTCTAGATATTCCATTCTAGTCCCCTTTTTATTTAGTAAATTTTGTTATTTTCCCATTTTGCCCTTATTTCCTCAATTTTCCTAATTTTTCTCTGGTTGTGCTGTCCAAAGTATCTCCTTTAGCCTTATTTACACTTTTGGTCCTTCCTCATTTGAAAATTGAGCTATTTAATCCTTCTTGCAACATTTACACAATTTTCAATTTAGTCCTTTTTATTTAATTAATCACCTAAACGTCAAAATTTTCTAACAAAGTTTTAATACTACCTTATTGATACTCCGTAAATATTTATAAAAATATTTATAGCTTGGTTTATAACATCGAGATCCCGATACTTTTTTTCTTAATTTCTTGACCAAATAAATCTTTATTAAACACAATTTACTATTTCAAAAATCTTTTAAAAGCTACATTTGGCTCATAAATATTAGATAATATAATATACAAGTTCATTTTTTTAGATTTGGTGGTCTCGAACCACTATTTCCGATATCATTGAAATTTGAGCTATTACAGTGATTGAATTGGTGAGAAATGGATTGAATTGGAAACTGTTATATGGTTATGTGTATTGAACCCGGATGAACATAAGATAAGATACAATGGCATGCCAATAGGTTATATTACGCGATGTGCGGGTCTAACTTGAGATGAGATGATGATTCTTGATTTATTCCTGTTCATTGAATATACCGGAGTCTAGCATTTGTTGCAGACTATTGTGCTATATTTAAGTGTTTTTGGCATGTTATTGGAAGCGGATGTAAAGCCTTCAGGCTTGACACTTGCTAAGGTGTGTTTCTGGAGCGATGTTAGCCTACAGGCTAGGCATTTGGTGCCAAGGCTTGTTCTTGGTTGGTTAGGCTCGTTATAGCATTTTGGTGTGTTTTAGTGGATAATCGCGTATCCATATATGTTATATCATTCATCGAGCAGATTTAAAATAATTAAATGACTTGCGTATTGAATTGTACAAATATTTGCTTGATTTTTTATAGTATATCGTAAATTGATATTGATTGAATTAGTATGACTGAACGGATTATGTAACTTGTATATTTGTATAACTCACCATTGACTGATTGTGGTTGGAAGAACTAATGTTTATTGATTTTTATTAAATGATTTTTTTTATTCGGTAAGTTTTATCATTTTAACCTGTGAACTTACTAAGCATATTTGTAACAGCCTGATTTTGGGCTTGGTCAGAATAGTGGTTTTAGAACCACTAACCCGAGGTCAGAGAAATTATTTTTAATATTATTTTATGTGTTATAACATGTTTATATGAGTGCATAAAAATTTTGGTGAAATAATGTTAGCGATTTCATGCTCAATTTCGAAAAAGGACTAAATCGCATAAGGGACAAAAGTTTTATTTCATTAGCTAAAGGTGTCAAATAGCTATGGAACATTAAATTAGAGGTATTTATTGAGTAAATAGACCATAAATTTGTTAATAGCTGATCATAGGGACAAAGAAATTATAAGGTCAAAGTTAAGTGAAATTGGGTGACTAAATTGACTAGATTTATAATAAAATCAAAAGAAAAAGATATCACCTTTCATCTTTCTCCTATCCACCGAAAATACCAGAAAAAATAGAGGTTTTGGAGCTTCAAAATTTCAGCCACTCTTTAGCCATACAAGTAAGTGATTTTGATTTCTTGATAATTTTTGAACTTTTGGGACCCTTATAGCATAATCTAGCTAATGAGGGGACTATTTTGCAAAATGGTTGAACGTCTAGGGTTTTTTCATGAGATTTTTCATGTTGTTTTCTGAATTTTTATGGAAGAAAATGAATCATGGTTGTTAAACAAACAATTTTTGTGAAGTAGTTTTCATGGAAACCCTAACTAAGGACCATTTTGCATAAGTTATAACTTATGAGGTAAATGTGTGAAATAATGGGAATTTTGGGCTACTTTTAGTATAAAAATAATTCAGCTAGGCTTGAGTAGTGAGAAAATTTGATAAAAATCGATTTACGAGCCTAGGGGTAAAATAGTAATTTTGTGAAAGTCTAGGGGCAAAATGGTCATTTTTCCAAAATATGAATTATGAAATGCACTAATTAATATGATGATTAAATTAGTGAATTTTTATCATTTTAGATCAAGAAATACGAAATTTAGACCTAGACCGAAAAAAGGCCAAGCTAGTAGACTAAAGCCAATTAGTTGTCCACTTTTTGTATACCGAGGTAAGTTGTATGTAAATAAGGTAACTTTATCATTATTATGTGTTGAATGATCAATTTTGCGTAATATGGTTGAAACTGCTTATGAATAATGCATGATGAAATTCAATGTAGTAGATTCTCAGTTGAACTTAGGAATAGATTGGATATCCATGCCATGCCATTTGGGTGATATGTGTGCTAGTGTAAGACCATGCCTGGGACATGGCATCAGCCATAATATGAGAGCCAGTGTAAGACCATGTTTGGAACATGGCATAGGCGACATTGTGAGAGCCAGTGTAAGACCATGTTTGGGACATGGCATCGACCAAGCTATGAGAGCCAATGTAAGACTATGTTTGGGACATGGCATTGGCCTCGACATGTGAGCCAGTGTAAGACCACATTTGGAACATGGGATCGGTAATTCACCCTCTTGTGTAAAGCTTGTCAGATATCCTTTAGTATTCCAAATGGTTTCATGGGTTATTTTAAAATTTTATAACAATGATATAGAATGATATAATCATGTTATGAGTGGTACATGTTCTTATTTGAAATTCATGAGATATGAGTCTACTTAGGTTGCCTTGATGGTAAGAATGACATGAGTAAGTTCTAGCTAAGATAATAGTTTTGGGACGATATTGAAATCTTTGGTTTATACTTGCGATATATATATATATATTTATATAAGCATGTAGTGATATTTACCCATGTTCACTCAAGAATGTTGTGGATTTATAATATGCATGGTTGATGTAGTTACTTATTTATATGCAACTTACTAAGCTTTATGCTACTAAACTTTATGCTTACTCCCTCTCATTTCCATTTTCTTATAGTGCCACCAAACTAGCATCGGGGATTCAGAAATGTCGGAGGCATCGATCACACTATCACCTAAAGCTTTGGTATAGCTAGTTTAATATTTTGATTTTGGCATGTATAGGGACTTGAATCTTTTGTTTAGTGTCTTGTTAGTTTGACCATAAGAATTGGCTCATATGATGGATGTGATATTCATTTTGTATAGGCTATTAATGTTGGCTAATATTTATTATTATTAAATGCATTTGATGCAAATTTCTCATGGTTGTGGTTGATTTGGTTATATGTGTTATGCTTGGGTTGGTTTTGGTTGATATTGTGTAGGTTGGTGCAAGTAAGGGTGGCAAAAAGGGCTTGGTAAATAGCATTATATTTGTCCACACGAGCAGACACACGGGCATGTGTCTAGGCCTTGTGTGACACATGGTCTGCTCTGCACCTCAATTTTTACAAGTCAGTATGCATGGTAGTAAATACAAGGGCAGAGACACAGCCGTGTGTCTCAGCTGTGTGGATGACATGGCCTAACACAAGGGTGTGTGCCTTGGCCATGTGCCCTTAATTGGTTGTTGACGTCAGAAACAGAATGTCAAGGTTTTTGTACACGGGCGTGTCATGGCCATGTGAAGAATACGGGCCACGGACACTAGCATGTGCTAGGCCGTGTGAAAACCCCTGTAGGTTCAAATTAAAAAATAAATTCTCACGTGTTAGGGACACGGGCGTATCCCGATATGTTTAGGCTTTGTGTGTCACACGGGCCTTCAACATGGCCATGTTAAGAAGGCACACGGGCGTGTCGCCCTTTCACACGGGCGTGTGCCCCTATCAGCTTGAAATTTTACAAAGTTTTCTAGATTGCATAGATTAGTCCTGAATCAATTCCAAGGTGTGTCTAGGGCCTTGTAAGGCTATAGTAAGGACACTAAGGTATTATGAAAAGTTTTAATTTGGAGCAAAATTTCATATCTAGAAAATGTATTTTTGTATGTGTTTAAGTCCGGTAACACATCGTATCCTGTTCCGGCATCGAACTCGGGTAAGGGGTGTTACAATATTAAAGCTTACTTGTGTTATTTTCCTGTTTCATTGTAGACAATATTTTGCAGAATTGAGCGATTGGATCAACGCGAATATCACACTATCCAGATTCTTTTTGGTAGATTTTGAAAACGTTAATTTTGGTATATGTGGCATGTAATAGGAGTATGTACTGAATACAAGTGGTATTTTCTATACTTGTGTGATAAATATATATATTAGTTACTAATTCATGATTTGGTATGAAATTTAAATATAGTAAGGAACTTGTCATGTAATAGATGTTGTGTAAATATTTTGAATACAAGTTACTTGTGGTGCTTGTTATACTTGAAAGATGTTGCCTTAGATAGATTTTTGGTGCTTGTATATGTATGCTTTTAAGGTTTAGCTTGTAAAGGCTCATAAGTACATATTTTGGTTATATTGTTCTACAATATAGCGAATGATGTCCCATGGTGAAATGGTATAAATGAATGTAAATGCACAAATAGAGAAATGTTAAGGTTTGTCTTGATTGTAAGATGATTTAAGTGGTCAAGTATAATTGGTTGATATATGTGTGTGACTTGAGAATCTAGCATTGGTTTTGGGTTATTTTGATGTTTGAATTGTGGTGTCAATGGAGGCACATTGGTTAGGCACATAAGTTGATTGTTTTTTTGATGTTTTGAGTGTATTTGATTGTGTTTTGAAGGCTTGTAAACATGTGTTTTTGGTATGTCATGGTACCTAAACAATTGGGTTGAAAATGGCTTGTTTTAGGGGCAAACTTTGTAGCACACGGTCGTGTGTCTTTATTATTTTAGGTGCAAGTTTCATACGATTTGAGACACAACTTGCGTCACAGCTATGTGTCTCAAGTCAGTATGTAACACTGTCTGGCACATGACCTATGATATGGTCGTGTATCTCAACATCAATGCACACACAGTTTGGCACAGGACCGTGTAGCCCTATTTCAGATATTTACACGGGTGGAAGCATGAGCTGAGACACAGTCGCATGTCCATATTTTGAATGTCCACACGATCTGGGCTATGTCACACGGCTTGGCGATATGGCCGTGTGACCTCTGTTTTTAGAATTTTCAAGTTTTTCTAAAATTTTCTGATTTGTTTCGAATTGATCCCAGAATGTTCCCAAACTGTTTTTAGGGCCCCTTAAACTCAATTTAAGGCCCGTAATTGTATTTTTACTCTGATTTATATGAAATTATTAATTATTATGAGATAATTTGTATAATTGTTTTGGTTTGAATTTAAATGTTCTAAAATGTATGAAAATACTCTGTAACCCTAATTTAGTGACGGAGACGAACTAGGGATGTTATAAAATATATCACTTAAAAAGAAAACAAATATTTAACCTTTTTTAATGAAACATGCAACCTAATTATTTTAAAGACTCGTTTGCAATTAAAATTGAAATTAAAACGATTTTGTAAACTTAGTTCTAGAGACTCGTTTACAATTAAAATTGAAATTAAAATGATTTTTTCAAACTTAGTTCTAAATATGAATTCTAAGTTGACTAATCAGTCATCACCTGAACTAACTATTTTAAAACAAGTTTATTATGAATCTTAAAAATAAAATTACGTTTTCACACTTAAAATATTAAAATATTAAAATATTAATTTAATTGTTTAAAATTTATAAAAGCATAGCCTATTAAAATGATAAATTTATTTTTTAGTATCTTACAAATATACAATTTAATTTTAACTCCTTTAAAAAATTCAAACTTGAAAATTAATAAAATTAAAAAAATACATATTTAGCAAACAGCTGGGCATATGTCACATAGAGAATCGCTTGAGGATATTTTTAATGTATAGAATAGATTTTCAAATGTGATAAAATAAATTTAATTGATTCAAATATGACGGCCAAAAGAAATTATTTGAACATTAAATTATAAAGCTCACTTTGAATTTTGAACATTCAAGATCCCGCCAAAAGTATAAAGCCGACATTTATATTAGGTAGGTTGATGTTATTAGTAAATTTAATTACTTTTGATTGTAAAAATAGGGAGAGATTTTACACTTTTCCCATGAATTTATTGGTTATAATTGTAAAATTAAAGTGATTTTATATTTTTCTTTATTTTTATTGATATTTTATATTTTATATTCTATTTATATAGATTTTTTATGTTAAGTTTGACAAAATTAAAATTTCAATCTACTTTTTATGTAAAAAATTTTAACCGTTAAATGTATATACTAATATAAATAATATTTTAGATCAATATGATAAAATATTGATTTGATTTAAAATTTATGTGCAAGTCAAGTATAATTATATCGATAAATTTAACGATTGGATCGTTAAAATATTAATGGTATGAAAAAGATACTTTTTTAGTACCATGCAAGTCCATTTTATGGTCTATATTTGGAGTCTGTGATTGTCTCTCTCAACAATATCATCTCCTAAGATCAAACCTACTCAACCAAACTGTATGGAAAAATATAAAAGGCGTAAAATAATTTTAATTTTATTTATAAATATTTCAACAAAGTATCATATTGAAATTTATTATTCATATAATTTGTTATTGATGTAGAAAAATTATAAATTTATATTATGCGTATATACAATTATTAATTGATTTGTTTGAGTTGGTTTTATAAATTAATTAGATATTAATTCATCAAGAAATATTATTTTGAGTGATTTTACTTTTATATAAAATTTATGAAAAATAATTTAAACCCATAGTTAATTTAGAAAAACTCATATGTTAGAGACTTGAGAGTAGAAAATATAGATATTTATAGATATAATTTTTATCATTCTAAATAAAAATTATATTTATACCATTTATAAAGTAATTTATTAATTTGGTGTGATCTATTCGGATCTTAATTTAATTAATAAATTATATAAAAAATATTTGTAAAGTAATTTATGTAATTTTGTGAATATTTTTGACTTTTTATAAAAAAATTGTCCATAATGAGATTTTTTAAAAATAAAGTCCATAATGATATTTGAACCAATGACACATGCATATAATTTTTTTTGTAGAAAAGGACAATATTAAGCGGTTACACTAGATAAAACTATAATCAATAGTAAATAGACATATCGCAATCTCTTTTCAACAAGTTTATAACCGAAGCCCGTGGGGATCTAAATAAACGTATCAAAGAGCTACTTGTATCAATACATTTAATCATGTGATCAGCAATACCATTAAGAGTTCTTGGGATATTTCGGATACGAATCTCCCATTTCTGACGCAAAACTTGATGTAACAGCCGCAGTTCCACTAAACTACTACTAGCTCTCCCACTAGACAAAAGTATATGAAACTTTAGTAAGTATATTTGTTATATAAAATTGTTAAATATTTGTATATGTCGTACATATTTCATATATTATTAATTGTGGTTTCCACCTACATCCACATGTGATTACGGGTGAACAAAACTTAATTCGATTTGAAAAAATTTGAATTTTGAGTTAATTGAATCGAGTTATTTAAATTATTAGAGTAAACTCAAATTAATAATTTGAGTTTCGAGTTTGAATCAAGTTGAATTTTACAATTTAAATAACTCAAATAATTCAAATAACAAATTGGTCTAAATACCCTTTTGGTCCCTGTCAAGTTTTAAAACGAGAAAATTGGTCTCTCTTGACAAAAATTACAAAAAAATTAAAATAACTTTTAAAATTCAAAATATTTATAAAAATTTCAAAATTTATATTTATTAAAATATTTTAAAAATTCTAGAATAATAATTTTAAGGACCTAAATAAGTAAATTAATGATTCAAGTTTATCATACTAAAATATTTTTTTATTTTGCTTTGAAAAAGTTTTAAATATATATTGTTTCAAATTTATGTGCTATAACATGAAATTAGTTATACTATAACAATATTTTAATTTGACATGTTCAATTTTCTAATTCAACTTGAACAATTTCATTCGATTCGATTCGACTCAAAAAATTTTAAATCAAGTTAGAATGATAAAATAAGAATCGTTAACTCAATTAACTCAAATTTTTTTACTCAATTCGATCAAACACTCAACTCTACATATTATAGGATTTCTAATTATTATTTAAATGACCGATTTAATTGATATCACTCATTAACTAAATTCTAATTCAATTGATGAACTATCAAAATTATTTTTTATAAAGTACCAAACATTACTATAAATATATTTTATTCATTTTATATTTTTACCTAAAATCTTAAAAATTAAAATTAAAATTAATACATCATAGTTTTTTATACTTACCTTCACCATTTCAACAAAATCTTAATTTTTATAAAAAAATTTAAATATTTTTATTATATAATTTTTTGTCGTAAATATTATATAATTTATTTTTCTATTTATCATAAATGGCGTAACGTAGTTAAAAATAAATACGATCATATCTAAAGTGACCAATGCGTGCTTGCTTTTCATAATTGTGCGCTCTGATTGATCTGATAACCCATTCTCAAAACGTACAAGCCTTCAACAGCACAGATTTAAACACATCAATCCCGTAATTTATCTTTTTCAAATAAAAGAAACAACGTTTTTCCTTGTCTGAACTCCCAAAAGCTGGAGTGCAGTGTAGATCGTATGGAGTGAGGAAAAGTGAAGTCAGTTTCTGCACTTATCGATGCAGTGGCCTCCCGCGGTTCCCCTTATGCTCCACCATCACTCCTCCATCCACATTTGAATTTTTTTTGTTTTTCTGTTTGGTTTCAAATATTGTTTTATCTTCGAAATTATCGAAATTGCCTTTTTTTTTTGTTGCATTTATGGAGCCAACAGAAAATTCCGACTCTGATTCCAAATCTCAGTCTCTTACTTTGGTCACAACCGGAGACGATAATGTGGAGCAGCCATTGCCTCTAGAGATTTGCGTCCCGGAAGAAATTGCCGCCGGCGCCGATGATAACAAGCTTCTACCGAGAAGATCCCCCAGTATCTTTCAGTTATTTCCAATTCGGAGTGTTTTTTCGAGGAAATCCGATATAGAAACGGTGCTTAAGAGATGCCTGAGAAGGTCCCCCAGAAATTCAGCGTTGGTCGTTAGGGAGAGCGCAAATGTGAGGCCCAAGGCCATTGTGAGTTTAGAAACTGAAGGTTATAAAAGGAAAATTAAGGAAAGTACGACTGTGGAGGGTAAGAATCTTAGAAGGTCGCCAAGATTTACTACCATTTCAGCTGCCGCTGAAAATAAAAAAGTCCTCTCTCTTTCCTCGAAGGTAACGCCGTTGCTTTTTTTGTTTTTCCACTAACTTCAGAATTTAATTTTCCGTCGAGATTTTCTAAATTTATTCTGAAAATAAAGAAGAAATATATTTAACACATTGAGCTGTAAATTAAGGTAAGCTAGGAGGTCTGCCATAGTTGTTGCCTTAAGGGATTATGCGCCCAGCCTCCTTTGGTTGGGTTCGGTAAACAGGCACTAGATATTTCGGCGTAGTAAGTTTAGCAGCTAGGTGTGTTGGCCCCTATTCATCGAGCTAAAGCAGTAGTCTTTTTTTTTTCCCGGTAATCAAATCTTCCTCTATATTTTTTGGAAGGATTTCTCTATTTTTATATTATCTAAGAAGACGGTTTCAGTTGTAATTAAGGCTTTAATTGTAGTTCTATTTCGGTCAACGTAAATTAAAAAATAATACATGTAAACGTGGGTCACATTTATGGCTTCTTAATTCGTCTAATAAATGGCTTTGATTTTCTGCTGCTATATTTCTTGTGGTTTTTTTTTCAAATGCTTTACAAGTCAAAGATGAGGCTTTTTTAGAGGTATGCAACTTACCTGTTTCATTTGTGTGGATTCTTGTTTATGGGTTATGCAGAGTCGAAGCTCAAAAAGTCAACGGTTCAAGTTAAAGTGAGTAGCAATTGCTAATTTCTTTCATTGTTGCATTTTAGTAATATATTGCAGACATTGTCAACCTTGCTCTACATTGTGTGTTCCTGATCTTTCTTTTTATGCTATTTTTTTGTGTCGGTAGAAATAAAGGGGCAAAAATCATGAATATTGAAAGAACCAATGGAATGGGGTTGAGGAGATCTCCACGATTGACTTCGGCCCCACCTGAAACCAAAGGTCGCTCATCAAAAACTATTTTTAAATCCTCTGACAAAGGTTCCTACTCTGAAACAAGATCTTCTGGAAAGTTGAACGGCAAGCGATTATGTCTCTCAAAGACCGAGGAAGCGGATAAAGGAACTTTTCCTTTAAGGCATAATGAGACAAACTTAAGGCTTATTATTGAAAGGCAGTTAAGAAGATCTCTGAAATTTAGCCAGGCTACTAAAAATGGTAGCAGTGATATCCCTGTTAGAAGATTGGATATGGATGAAGTGGTCTTTTCTGAAGAGAAGCTCTTGGGAATTTCTCCCAGTTCCATGCACGCAACAGAAAATGTCGGCAGTAATGCATCTTTTAGAGAACATAGGAGGGAAATTTCTGATGAAAAGCAGTTGAAAACACCTTCCTCACTTTCTACATTATTGGCTGAAGGTGATAGTGCCGAAGTAAACTCTTCTTCCAATAGATTATCCAATTCATGTGATGAACAGCCTTCCAAGAAATTTAAGATCTCATCAGCAGAATCAGATATTGGAACCTCAGATGAAACATTCTCAAAGAAAGCCAAGGGCTCGTCTCTTTCAGGAAAGAAGAAGAGCCAATCCAAGACTGATGTTATATTTATAGGCAATCCAATCCCGGATGACGAAGCTCAAGAAAGGTGGCGTTGGCGATATGAAATGAAGGTGGTTGATATGAACTACACTGTCAAATGCTATTTCTTTGATTGATTAGGCTGATTGAAGCAGTGACCATAAGTTTTTACTTTATTTTGCCTCTCTTTCCTTTTCTGTCCATTCTGATATCCCTTTATCTTGTTTGAGCATTATCTGGCATGCATTAAAGCATCTTCAGTATTCAACATTGATACATCGGTAAGTAACTATGCATCTAGCTTTTGCTCCTTTGGAGTCTGGACTATAGTGCATGTAGTTTGCTGCTATAGTGTTCATAAGCACTTAGTTTTAATTTTTAAAGAGAATGGTTTGGGGATGAGCTGGAATAATAGTAATTTGAGCGCACTAGTATTTTTCAATGCTGATTGTGAATATCTTGTACTTTGCAGAATGCAAAATCTAACAGAAAACTCATCTCATCGGAGTAAGTAACCTCTTATGAGCTCTGCCTGCTTAGTGGTTTAGTTATCTTGATTTAGCTTTTATCTCAAAATTGCTATTAACCTTTTTATCTTCATATTCTTTCTTGGACTCATAACCCCTGTTCCTATTGTGATAGTGATGATGATGATGATGATGAAGACAAGGTAGTTTGGAATGTGGAATGCCATTATGCTCAAGCTGAAATTGATGGATGTACCATAAATCTTGGGGATTGTGTTTATATTAAGGTAAATATGATCAACACATGGTATGTTTCAAAATTTGTATATATACATTTAGGTTCTCTTAATTAATGTTGAGCAAATCAAGTTTACGTGGTCTCTCATCTAATCCTTTTCTTCTTGTCTGCCTATGGCACTTCTAAATTTCAATAATATGGCAATTGAAGCAAGCAAATTCTCATGGGATAAAAATTTTTTGCAGGGTGAAGAAGCAAAACACCACATTGGCAAGATATTAGAATTTTTTAAAACAACAGATGGAGAAAATTATTTTAGAGTCCAGTGGTTTTATAGAGCTGAAGATACAGTAAGTACAGAAATTAAGATTTCTTTTAGATCATGCACTATTTCTTATCCTGACCTTTGTTGCTTCTGTTCTGCACATCATGCAAAGGTTATGAAACAAGAGGCTGCTTTTCATGATGAAAGACGTCTATTTTATTCAACTGTAATGAATGATAATCCCATAGATTGCATTATTTCAAAAGTTAGTGTTACTCAAATATCACCTAAGGTAAGCTTCTTGTGATCTTAATTTACTCCTGTTTTTGGCCTTTTTACTATTCTAACTGTTTATGAATAGCTTTTATATATGTATTTTTTTATATTTTGTCTACTTCATTTGATATTCTCAGAACTCTGTTGTTGGAAAATTTGAATTTATGTATTCTAACTTGTTGCAGTTAGGTTTAAAATCAAATTCTCTTCCCCGATCTGATTTCTATTTTGACATGGAGTATTGTGTGGATTATTCAACATTCCGCAACTTGCCACCTGGTAAGCTTCTTTTTGTGCTGAGAATGGAGTTTAACTGCTGTATTAACTCTATTTGTGTACCCTAAGAGAGGAGAGGGATGGTGATCATGGAAACATAACCTGGTAAGTGAAAGGTTAAATATTCTGATAAATTAATAATAGTGCTAATATATCTGTCTTTATACATATAAATATATATTCAGATAATTCTTTCAAGAGCTACAGTTCCTCAAATTGCTGCAAGGAAGTTTTCCCTTCGACTCCTGCCTTTTCAGCTAATATTCCTAGTTTTGGAACTTACCAGGCAGCACTCACACTACTAGATCTTTACTCTGGCTGTGGCGGAATGTCAACTGGTTTATGCCTTGGTGCAAAAGCATCTTCCATTGATTTAGTGACGGTATTTTCCTCCAATCAATGATAACCTCATATTTCATGATTCATTCAACAAAAAGATTATCAAATTTTATATCTTACATTCTGCATTTTAGAAATGGGCAGTTGACAGTGATAAGTCAGCAAGTAAAAGCTTGAAATTAAATCATCCAGAGGCACATGTGAGTGTCATTGCCTTACAACTTCCATTTGGCATGCCCCAAAACCTTTAGAGGTAGATAATGCGATGTTTTTGCTTTCACTTATATAGGTCAGGAATGAAGCTGCTGATGACTTTCTTCGACTACTGAAGGAATGGGAAAAGCTTTGCAAACGATATGTAGTTGACAATTTAGAAAGAACATATCCGTCAAGATCCAGAGCCTCAGAAGCAGTCATGAAGAATGCAAGCCCTGCAAAAGATGCTGATGCCTCTGCTGATGAGCTCGAGGTCTCTGGTCTTGTTGATGTTTGTTATGGTGATCCTTGCAACACAGGCAACCGTGGACTAAAGTTTAAGGTGGTCTATTTCATCTATACGATGTGATGGTAGTTCCTTTCATGCCTTTTGTGAGTTTTTGTTTGTAATTGATTTTTGTTTGTGTCAATCTATTCTCCTGTTATTCAAAGTCGTTTTTTGTTTTATGTCATAATTTGGGGGGGATGTCTTATGCTCATAGCTCTTTTGTTAGGTCCGCTGGAAGGGATATGGCGCAAGTGATGATACGTGGGAACCAATTGAAGGCTTAAGGTATAATAATTGCTGCCATTATTCTATTCTTCATTTTGGTTATTATTTACTTACTCATTTGAATCTGTCAGCAATTGTCAAGAATGTATTCAGGAATTTGTAATAAAAGGATTCAGGTCCAAGATCTTACCCCTTCGTGTAAGTTTTCCTTTATCAAATACACTGGTGAATGCTTAATATGGGGAATCTTAATTGTTGGGGATTTGTTATGAGTGACTTCTCTTCAATGATTAATGTAATCAGGGGGATGTTGATGTTATTTGTGGTGGCCCTCCATGCCAAGGGATAAGTGGCTATAATCGCTTTAGAAATGTTGATTCTCCATTGGATGATGAAAGAAATCGTCAAATAGTGGTCTTCATGGACATAGTTGAATACTTAAAACCTAAGTTTGTTTTGATGGAAAATGTGGTTGATATTTTGAGACTTGATAAGGGTTCTCTTGGAAGATATGCTTTAAGTCGGTTGGTACATATGAAATACCAAGCAAGGCTTGGAATAATTGCAGCTGGTTGTTATGGTCTTCCTCAATTCCGGTTGCGTGTTTTTTTGTGGGGAGCACATCCTAGTGAGGTTAGTGTTCTAGATTTTTGCATAAAATTGAATTATAACACTCCTTGGCTGTCTCTGACCATAAGGTAATGCTATCACCTATCTGATCAATGATTTGGTCTTCCTGTTGATCTAACTGCCCCTTTACTGTTTTTCTTTTTTGTTTTGTTTTTGGTTGGGGTGTTGTGTGGTAATTTGGTGTCTGCAGAGGCTTCCACAGTTTCCACTTCCTACTCATGATGTTATTATCAGATATTGGCCTCCTCCTGAGTTTGAGGTTTCTATTGTTGCTGTCTTTTTTTTGTTTTTGTTTTTTTTTTCCTTTAGAATGATTTTACCATCAATGCTCCATTCTTATAATTCTCTTTGTCTTGTTCAGCGCAATACAGTTGCTTATGAAGAAGGCCAACCTCGTCAACTTGAAGACGCTCTTCTTCTCCGTGATGCCATTTCTGATCTCCCACCTGTAGTTATCATATTTTGATTTTACTAATGTAGCCACTTCTTAGATTCTATGGTATTTTGCTCCTTTAATTTAGTTAATTGCTTTGTAGGTTTCGAATAATGAAGTTCGCGAAGAAATGACATATGAAAAGCCTCCTGAAACGGACTTTCAAAGATATATAAGATCTAGTAAATATGGTAATTTTTTTCATTTATCCTTGGAATCATCTCTGATTTAATGACTAAATTTCTTGTGGTATATGGCTTCTTTTTCCTTCTTTTTTCGTCTATATATTTGATTATTTAGTGGTAGTTCTCTAATGCCAAAATAATGGATCATTTGTTCAATGGTCTCTCTTTATGACCTTTCTAGATTGTTAAAAATAGAGAAGATTTAAGCAAAGCTGTGTCGATTACTTAAGACTATCATGGTATTTATATTGACGTAAGATCCATGTACAAAGAAAGAAATAGAATTCTAATTGATCCTACAAGTTTGTTACATTAATCATGGGTAATTACGTTAATCACCTACTGTAACATACTCGTTAATAAAAACTATATCCTATAGCTAAATAAAACTACATACTGTTAACATTCCCCCTGAAGCTATAGCATAGATATGATATTGATCTTAGTCTTTTAATAAAACTTCTTGTTAATAAAAACATCTCTTCTACCCCTAAGAAGTATTTCAATTGATCTAAGTCTTTCGTATGTAATCTAGTCTGCAAAAAAGACTTGAGAGAAGATATTCCTACACCATCATCTCCTATAATAACAAAATCATTGACAGATAGTACAAGAAGAATAATGCCAATTATTGATTGTTTATAAAAGACTGAGTGATTATATTTGCTTTATTTCAGCCCAAACGCTTGAACTACCTAGTTGAATTTGCTTAACCAAGCACAAAGACTTTGCTTCAACCCATATGGAGATTACTTTAGACGACAAACCTTCCCAGACCCCCTTTAAGCAACAAACACAGACGGGTGTTTTATACATGCATTTTTTTTTCTAGAGATCACCATGAAGAAAGTCATTCTTAATAGCTAACTAATGTAAAAGTCAATTATTAGAAATAATTACTGAAATAAATAGCTGAAGAAAAGTTAGGTTGGCCACAGGAGAGAAAGCATTTGAATAATCCAACCTGGAAGTCTAAGTATATCCTTTTACAACAAGTATGAATTTAAGTCTATTTACAGTCATGGATTAACTTCGACCGCAAAAAAGATTTGCATCTTATGGCCTTTTCACCCTTAGGTAAATCCACTAAATCCCATATATGATTGTTCTCAAGAGTCTTTATCTCCTCAAGCATAGCATCATTCCAACCAGGAGTTAATAAAGCTTCTTTAACAGTCTTTGGAATTGAATAGAGTTAAGAGATGCAATCAGAAAGCTAGATAAAGGAGATATGTGATTAGAAATTGGATTAGTAGATTTAAGAAGGATGCATTGATGTTTAGCTTTCTGAAGACCAAAAGGCATGCCAAGGTCCTTTAGTGGAGGACCAACTGACAAAGGAGGTACTGCATGACGTGTATCATTAGTCTCTTGGAATAGAGTTGGAGAATCAATGGTTTTATTGTTGCTATTGGAACACTAATGATTGATTGCTCTAGGGTGAGCAAATGGTTAATTCGGTTGGAACAGAGTAGCGAGTAGAAATATTCAGGGAGTTGAGTATATACGAACAAAATAGAGTAGATGCTTGATGACACATGGCAGCATGATGACATTGTTGCTGAAACCAAAACCCACGTGTTCGATCAAATGTGTGAAGGAATAGATCAAATAATTGTTGGTAAAAACATTAGTTTTCTATGGTTTATAAGAATGTAGACCCTCCAACTGAACAAAATCAACCATGGCAGCTTCTACCTATCTCTTTTTCTTATCTCATGCACCAAACACTCCTAAACTCATCTCGACAAGAACAATGGCAGCTTCTACCTATCTCTCTTTCTTATCTCATGCATCAAACACTCCTAAACCCATCCCGACAAGAACAATGGCAGTCACAACCAACTTCACTCTCTTTTCTTGTTCAATAATCCCTTGTAAATAAATCCATTGGCCTGTAGTTTTCTTTCAAAAATTGGTCTGAAAATCCTCCTAATCTGTGTTACCTAGTGAAAGGGATATTGGAGATGATAAAGACTAAATTACTAGTTCCTTTTTTTATTACTGAATAAAGCTTTATTCAGTGGTATTAATAAATGAGAGTAAGTTTATGAAGATTCATGGTCTTTACCAATTTCCACTGTTAGTAATGGGAAGGAATAATACTCAGGTAGTGGTCAGTTTACTTGAAAAAGTTGCTCCTGGTTCGATTATAATGATGATCAGCAGACCAATAACTCTTGAGCAAGGTGCCTTTTGCCAAGTTTAACTTGGCTTAGAGCTTGAGGACAAGCTCTTTCTCTAGGAGTGCAACAATGTTATGTGCCAGACCCAAAAAGGAGAAATATCATTAATTTTGATTCTCGAGTTAAGGTTTATATTACAATTTTATTCCTTTTTTTTTTTTTTTGGTTTCTTGTTTGTGATTTTAGTTAACTTATTGCCTTATATTACGATTTTATGGTTAACAATGCACAATGGATATCCTTTCCTTAAGTTTCTTATTTATGTAATAAGACTGATCCTTATTTAAAGGATAGTGTGAAATAATAAACCCTAAGCAGAATTTGTATAAAAAAAAACCTAAAGAAATCTGAATCCCACTCTAATGAGTCCTAAGGTTTAAATCTCTCTTTGATGAGCTGAACTATCAATTACAATTAGTACCACTAATTCAAGTAAACATGACCACAAAGTTGGGCATATGCAGCATATCTAGTAAACCACCACTGTTTCTGTTAAAATGCTTTTCCTGTTTTGCCTTTGAGTGAACCAATGTATTTTAGTCACATGTATGAGTATCACAAAAGAGAGGGAGCATAGACCCTTTGTATTGTTTCCTCTAATTTTGTCTTCCATTTATATTTTTCCTTTTTCCTGGCTTTGCAGTGATGACTGGTTCTGCATTAGATGGTGCCACAAGAATAAAGAACCTATTGTCTGACCATCGGCCTGCTCTTTTATCTGAGGATGATTATACAAGAGTTTGTCTGATTCCAAAGAGAAAGGTTCTATAACTCTCAGTTGACATTGCCGCTTTTTTGCCCTTCTGGTTTCTTTCTAATTTTTTTTTGGCCAGATACTTTCTTTCTAATTTAGAAGTGTTTGTAGGGGGCAAATTTTCGAGACCTCCCCGGTGTAATTGTTGGAGCAGATAATGTGGCTCGGAGGGATCCAACACGGGAAAAGCAGTTTTTACCTTCTGGAAAACCATTGGTGAGTTTCTTCCTTTCTCACCAGAGCAACAGTAAATCATCTTCTTCCGTGTACTGCATACTCATATGTAAATGCATGCTTGTTTGAGTTTGTACCTTGATGAGTATTGTAGATAAAAGTAGAACTGCAAAATGACTGCATCGCAACATATAGGACATTTTCTTTGATGGCGCTTCTTTTTCATCTTCATTTTCCTTTGCAAACTTGACGAAACAACTACTGTCTCTAAGTTATATCTCTTTAATAGGAAAGCATGTAAATGAATCTAGTGCAGAAAGGGAATGTAATGACAATGCATTGTCTCTACACTGAAATACTACAGTCAGTTCTGTCTATAACAGCCATCTGCTATAACAAGATTTTGCTATAATAACCAAGTTTCTAGAAGAACCGATTTTTTATGTTTTATTTTAACCCTCTATAACTGCTTTTCACTTATAACAACAACATCCATAGTTATGAAGTACATTATTTATTAAATTAGTTCTCTATAACAGCATATGGTCTAAATTTTGAAATAAAATTATAGTTGTTTCATATAAGCAAGCCTATTAATTATCTTTTATTAAATGAAAATGATATTAATTAAAATATTTTTCAATAAAATGATTAAATTTCATATGAAGAAATCTATTAATCATATTTTATTAAATGAAAATAATATTTAATGGGTGGAACCAAAAATATCAATATAAGAAACTAGAAGTTCCCTAATTAAATATTCTACTATGAATTTGGAACATCATAAACTTATAAATTGACTGCTTGAATTTAGTAACTCATGATAAATTAATTAATTTAATTTGATAGCTCATATTGATTAATTGAACTTGTTAGATTTATAAACTTTATAATTAATCATGTGAAAGAATGTAAAATAAAAGATGCATAAAAGCAATAATATATGTACCTGATATCGCCTTTTAATTTTGTTGATTTATTCCTTACTTTTTTATTTTTTGAACGTAATTCTCACTTTCTTTATTTGATAAAAATTCACGATTATTTCTATGTTAAGCTTACAACGATTATTTCTCTATAACAGCATGCTGTTGCCACCTCTCTATAATAGGTAAAATCTAAGTAGATAAATGTGGCTGTTATAGAGAGAGGGTCGAGTGTATATCTAAATGGCAAAATTGATTGCTGATGTTAATTCTTTTTCAATTGCTTAGGTACCAGAATATGTATTTACCTTTGAACAAGGAAAATCTAAAAGGTTTGATATTTTTGGCAGCTTTTCTGATTTCAACATCCTCATCCTCTAAAATAGAAAAAGAGGGGAAAAGAAGGAACTAATGTTATCAATATATGTGCAGACCATTTGCTAGAATATGGTGGGATGAGACTGTGCCAACTGTTGTAACTTATCCTTATTGTCACAGCCAGGTTTCACTTTAAACTAGTTTAGTTTGGAAGATTACAAAATTACTAGTTCTTGGATTGCATGTGAGTTTTTGGACTTGTATAGGTAATATTACATCCAGAGCAAGACCGAGTTCTCACAGTCCGGGAATGTGCAAGATTACAAGGTTTTCCCGATTATTATAGATTCTGCGGGACAATTAAAGATAGGTATGATACTTTGGTTCTAAATATTATTTTTGTAGGATTTTTAATTTGTGGAGATCTGAAGAAATTAACTATAATGATCACCTTTTAAGATTTTATGTTTTTTGTGTTTCATAGGTATTGTCAAATTGGGAATGCGGTTGCAATTCCGGTTGGTCGAGCCTTGGGATACACAATGGGAATGGCATTTCAGAAAGGAAGCGGGAATGAACCACTGATGATCCTTCCTCCTAAGTTTTCTCTTTCCACCAATATCCAGTTAGCAAAATCATTGTCCCAAAGCACTGATGATTGAACCAAAACTGATTTCTTAACTTTATATGTGTATCTCTGACATAAAGTTTTCATGCAAAAGCTCTTATGCTTGCATCTTTGTATCCTTGACCTGCCAAAGCTTGCAGCCTCTACTGTAGTCTCTCAAATGTAATGAAATGGTTTCATTTCTCACAGCTCCTATTTTCTAATAGTTTCATGTTTTGTGAAATGTTTTGCTGGTAAAGGAATGAAATGGAGTTTATGGTATTTTTGATGTTATGATTGAAGTTAATTTTGTATTGGTAGCCAAGTTTGTTGTCATTATCCAATTATGTAAAGAAATCTTAATTTAGGACTTAAGGAGTTACATTTAAGTGAGAAAAAATAAGCCAAAAGATCAATCTTTTTCATTAAAATAAGCAGGACTTAAGTTTTTCCTTGCATTTACAAAGAATGCTACAAGCCGAAGAGATAATGACACCCGTGCCACTGCTACTACCGTTCACTATTCAACTGTCCATATTCCGTTTGGTGTCCATTCACCATGCTCCATGCTTGTAATATTTAAACATATAATAATATGTTTTAAATGTAACGTATTCATATCTTATATATATATATATAATATTTACAGTGCTTGCTTTCTCTCATCTATTCTTTTCATAATTGTAGGGTCGAATAAATCCCGTCTCACACAACCTCAACAATACCATAAATAAGATATGCTCTCTACGCTATTTGAGTTTTAAATAAAAAAAAAATTTCAGATTTAATTCGATAATTATTAAGTTAAACTCGACCTCGAACAACTTGAATTGTAAATCAAATCAAATTCACATTTAATAATATTTGACATAAAAATTCATAAATTTTATCAAAATTTTATATTATTAAATTATATTACGAGTCTAAACTTGAACTTAAATATAAAAATAATAAAAGAATTATATCTCAAATTTAAAAGAATATAAGCTCTACCCATCAATTACACCAATAACCACATATTGAATAACAATACCATCATTTTAGTTCTTTATTTACTTATTATACAATACAATCATTTTATTATATCGAGAAAAGCAAGACAAATAAGTAAACTATCAAAATATTCATTTTTGTTTATTTCATGTTACATTTTAGTTACTCTTATTTAAAATGTTATGTTTTAGTCATTTACATTAATGTATTGTAACATTTTTGTCATTTAGCCGTTAATTGCTGTTAACGGTGTAACGGTAAACTAACGTGCCACATTAAATCAACATTTTAAACGAAAATTTTAGGTTAAATTATACAATTGGTCCCTATATTTTTTTCGTTTTGAGCAATTTAATTTTTCCTTTTATGTTCTTTTAACTTTTTTTCCCTTTTTTTTTCATTCTCCCTTCTTTTTTCCATTTGTTAAAACTTTTTTACATTTATGAAAAAAGAGAAGCTGAAAGTTTAAATTAAAATAAAACTTACTTCGTATTTTGTCACCCCACAATTACAAACACTCATCGTCTATCATCGCTTTAACAAACCAATTTGGATCTCTTAATGACCTAGTCCACAAGCTCGCCTCACTTGAAGACCTCGCCAGTCGTGACTTCTGGTAGTCCACCCTCAACAAAGTTTCTTGAGCCGATTCCCTTAACCTCCTAACCAACCCCTACGACCACCTTATCTATCTTACCTACAACATTCTTGCCCTCTCAAAACTATGTTGTTTCACGAATTCCTCAAATGAGCTCTACACTCTCAAAGACTAAAATGATCATCATTCGAAACTTATCCTCAACTTTATCCAAACCAGTTTGGTTCCATACTTTTTTTCTTTCATCAGTTTATCCATGTTCGATTTTCAATCAAGCTTGCTTGGGAATATCCAAAAAAGTTTAGATCAATTTTATCGTTTCTTAATTTTACTCGTTAGAAAATAAAAGAAAAGAGAAGGAATAATTTATACAATCTTGTAAAAGCTTAAAATGGAAAAAAATATTTTGAATATAAAGAATTCAATTTATCTTTAGATTTGATTAATGATATAGTTTTTATATTAATTAGTTAGATCCAATTTTACTTTCAACTAGGTTATATTCAAATTAAGATTTGATTAATAATTATTGATATTCGATTTTGAGTGAAATTTAGTTTAAGAATCATGTAAAAGAAACGGACTTAGTTTATTTGGTAGGCAAAATTATATTTTTGCAGTAGAGAATATGAGAAGAGAGAAAAATAAAGGAGAAGAAGAAAAGGAAATAAATAAATAAAAAGAAAAAAATTTAAATTACTCAAAATGAAAAAAAATATAGGGACCAATTGTATAATTTAACTAAAAATTTTTGTTTGAAATGATGATTTAACGTGCCAAGTCAGCTTACCGTTACTCCATTAATGAAAATTAACGCTTAGTGATTGAAATGTTACAACACGATAATATAAATGACTAAAACATAACATTTTAAATATAACTTGATACAAATAAAAATAACTATTTAATATTTTAGCCTAACAAATACAACTACCTTTTTTATCTTCCGCGAGCCGGAGCGTGCACTGATGTCAGATTCCACGCTTTTACCATTTTCCTGTTTTTGAAAGACGGTTACACTTGTAAGTGAGGTTTCCATTGTAGTTGTTTTTGGTCAATGTAAATGACAAAATACATTGCTTCTTTATTCTACTTATAGATTGATTTGATTATCAGCTGCTATCTTTCTGGGTGGGTTTTTCAAATGTTTTACAAGTGAATGAGGAACGTTTTTTTAGTGGTAGTTTCATCTGTGTGGATTCTTGTTCATCGGTTATGCAGAGCCAAAGCTTCAAGTCAAAGTGAGAAGCTGCATTTTACTAATATTACACATATGCTCAATCTTGCTCTACATCGTGTGTTCCTCACATTTTAAATTTTTTTCTTCTGGCGTCATTGTTAATGCAGTATTGATTGCTTTTCTTTCTTCTGCGGCAGTGGAAATAAAGATGCTAAAATCATGAATATTGATAGAATCAATGGAATGGGCTTAAGGAGATCTCCAAGATTGAGTTCAGCCCCGCCTGAAACCAAAGGTTGCTCTTCAAGAACTATCTTTAAATCCTCTGAGAATGGTTCCTGCTCTGAAACAAGACCTTCTGGAACGGATAAAGAAGCTGTTCTTTCAAAGCGCAATGACCCAAACTTTTCTGATGAAAAGCAGAGGAGAAAGTCTCCTAGATTTGTTGCAGGGACTGAACATTGTGGTGGTAATGGGTCTTTGAGAAAATTTCAAGATCTTAACTCGAGGCTTTCCATTGAAGCGCAGTTAAGAAGATCTCTGAAAATTAGCCAGGCTACTAAAAATGGTTGCCCTGATGTCTCTATTACAAGATTGGATATGGATGAAAGGGGCTCTTCTGGAGAGAAGCGTTTGGGACTGTCTGCCAGTTCCGTGCACGCAACAGAAATGGCGACAGTAACGCATCTTTTAGAGAACATAGGAGGGAAATGTCTGATGAAAAGCAGTTGAAAACACCTTCCTCACTTTCTACATTATTGGCTGAAGGTGATAGTGCTGAAATAAACTCTTCTTCCAATAGATTATCCAATTCATGTGATGAACAGCCTTCCAAGAAATTTAAGATCTCATCAGCAGAATCAGATATGGGAACCTCAGATGAAACATTCTATGGGAACCTCAGATGAAACATTCTCAAAGAAAGCCAAGGGCTCGTCTCTTTCAGGAAAGAAGAAGAGGTCCAAGACTGATGCCATATGTCGAAACCATTTTTTTTTAAAATGGGGGTGGACTTGGTTTGAAAGCAAAAATTAAAATAGGAGTCGCTACCGATCTTTATTAGGTGTGATCGGATCATCTTTGTTTTAATAAAACAATTTTAGTTTACTAAAACGGCATTTTTGGTCTACAAAATTCAAGAGAATAAGTTCGAGAGTCGGTTACGTGCGAGGAAGGATTAGCACTCTCGACACGCCTAAAGATTAGTACCGAATTGATTAGTTAATGTCTTAATGTCAAAAGTTAAAAATCGGGAATGGATTTTAAAATACGATCTTTTTTATTAACATCGATTTTTTTTAAAATGCTTGAATTAGCTCAAAACAATTACTAAAGATTTCTTTATCTCGAGATATCGGAGTATCACATCCCATAAATTAAGACACAATACCATGAATTACCGAGCGCAAGGTCGTCTTTAATTTTAATTAGAATTCCGTGTATTTTAAAACTCAAAAGGATATTTAGCTATTTAGAATCAACGAGAGAACCAAAACCCCGTAAATTAGGGCACAATTCTTCGATGTTCAAAAATGCGAAACATATACGGCATTTAAACGACGTATGTTATTTGTTTGGAATAAAAAATCAAGCGATCCAAGTCGGGCAAGTATGTTGGGTTAATGTATGATATGATTTAAACTAGATAAAACAAAAATATAACATAGAGTACGGAATTACAACACGAATACAATATTATACAAGCAAATGGCAATAACGAAAATACTGAATAAACTAATTATACCACATACAATGGCAATAATCACATAACATATGTCACTTAAATACTAATCATTAATAATCAAAGATAAATGAATTAAAAATATTATAACGCAAACTAAAATGACTAAAACGTAAAATAAATTTTAAAATGATAAGAAATGAATTTAAAATAAATAATGAAAAAGAAATTTAATCAACAATGTACAAAATAATTTAAAAATAGAATATATGTATAAGAAATTTTAGAATAGGTAGTATAGGCGAAAGTTTGAAATAAATAATATATGGGAAAAGTTTAAAATGAATGATATGTAAAAAATTTAAGATAAATAATATATGAATAAGTTTAAAATAAATGTTATGTAAAAAGAAACTTAAAATAAATAATATACAAGACATCTAAGAAATAACTAGTATATATGTAAAAAGGATATAACGATTTGAAATTGATAATATATATGAAATTTTAAAGTAAATAATAAAACAATTTAAAATGAGAAATGCATAAAGCGAATTTAAAATAAATAATGTAAAAAATTTTAAAATTTATATTACAGAACAAATTAAAAAAGATTCCTATAAGTAATTTTTAAAATAGATGATATATATAAATAAAAGTGTAAAATAAATAATATGGAATAAGTAGAATGGGTTAAAAATAAGGTATATAAAATAATTTTAAAATAAATAATATATAAATTAATTTAAAAGTAATAAATAAGAAGTTTAAAATATATAATACGTAAAAGAATTAAAAATAGACAATATAAATATATTTTATAGTAGTAACAGTTCAAAGATAATATAAAGAGAGTTATTTAAAATACATAATATACAATAACTTAAAATATAAAATAATTTGAAATAAATATATAATAAAAATATTTTTAAAGAATTATAAATATATAAAAGCTTGAAATAAACTATATGTATACATATATAATAGGTAAGAAATAAAATAAGTAATACATATAAAATAGATTAAAGAAACATATATACATAAAGCAAGTTAAAATAAATAATAAGAATTTGAATAAAAGTACATTAAAATAAGTTAGAATAGATATAAATAAATAACATATAAAATATTTGAAATAATATATAAATGAAACATTTAAAAAGGGTTAATAAATGAATTAAATAGATTTAGGACATGGCTAAAAACAAATTAAAATTCGGGGTATAAAAGTATAAATATTGGAAAGTTAATGAGGGATCAAAAAGAAAACCAAACAAGATCTGAGGGTTAAATTTAAAAAAACAAAATAAGACAGAGAATAAGGCCTGATTGAATGGGGGTTACAAAGGAGAAGGACCGATCACATAAATATCCCTTTTAGGGAGAATGCACAAACCCCCCATTACACCAAAGGGCGCCGTTTCATCATCATCATACTAATGTTTGAAACTTTATAACCGAATACAAGATTCGTTTTTGTCCATATTCGTTTTGTTTTCTCTATTTTTTTTTGTCTTTTTCTTCGTTGTTTCTTCTTGCTTGCGTGTTCCTCTTGCTTTGCAGGTGTCAGAGGAGCGTGGAGGAGCGGTGGTTAGCGTCGGCGCGCATGGGAGGAGCGGCGGCTGAAGAGAAGGCTAGTTTTTTGTTTGCTGAAAATGTTTAAGATAGTGGGCTAAGATTTAAGTTAGGGTTTCATTTTGGGTTTTAAATTTTAGATTGGTGTGAGTTTTGTAAATGGACATTTATTATTTGAACTTTATTATTTATATATTTTTTTTATTTATTTGTCTTGGCCAAAATTAACTACTACACCATATTTATAGGCAATCCAATACCTGATGGCAAAGCAAAAGAAAGGTGGCGATGGGGATATGAAATGAAGGTGATTGATATGAACTAAACTGGCTAATGCTATTTCTTTGATTGATTAGGCTGATTGAAACAGTGACCAATGACCATTCTTCTACCAATCGTTTCTGATGTTGATTGATATCCCTTTATTTTGCTTGAGCTTTAACTGGCAAGCATTATGACATCTTTTAGTATTCAACATTGATAAAATGGTTAGTAACTAACTACACATTTAAGTTTTGCTCCTTTGGAGTCTGGACTATCAGTGCATGTAATTTTCTGTTATAATGTTCGTAAGCAGTTAGTTTTACTGAGAATGGTTGGGGGATGAACTGGAAATAATAGTAAATGGCACCCACTTTGCATTTTTCAATGCTGATTTCGAATATCTTGTACTTTTGCAGAATATAAAATCTAACAGAAAAGACAAATCATTGGAGTAAGTAACCTTTATGAGCTCCCTCTGTTTAGTAGTTTTTGTTATCTTGATTTAGCATTGATCTCAAATTCTTTCTTGGGCTTCTAACCCCAGTTCCTATTGTGATAGTGATGATGATGATGATGAAGACAAGATAGTTTGGAATGTGGAATGCCATTATGCTCAAGCTGAAATTGATGGATGTACCATAAATCTTCGGGATTGTGTTTATATTAAGGTAAATGTGATCAACACATGGTGTGTTTTAAAATTTGTATATATACATTTAGGTTCTCTTAATTAATGTTGAGCAAATCAAGTTTACGTGGTCTCTCTTCTAATCCTTTTCTTCTTGTCTGCCTATGGCACTTGTAAATTTCAATAATATGGCAATTGAAGCAAGCAAATTCTCATGGGATAAGGATTTTTTGCAGGGTGAAGAAGCAAAACACCACATTGGCAGGATATTAGAATTTTTTAAAACAACAGATGGAGAAAATTATTTTAGAGTCCAGTGGTTTTATAGAGCTGAAGATACAGTAAGTACTGAAAGTAATATTTATTTAGGCCATGCACTATTTCTTATCCTGACCTTTGTTGCTTCTGTTCTGCGCATCATGCAAAGGTTATGAAACAAGAGGCTGCTCTTCATGACGAAAGACGTCTATGTTATTCAACCCTAGTGAATGAGAATCTCATAGATTGCATTATTTCAAAAGTTAGTGTTACTCAAATATCACCCAAGGTATGCTTCTTGCAATCTTAATTTACTCCTGTTTTTTTGCCTTTTTACTATTCTAACTGTTTATGAATAGCATTTATAAATTTTCTTTATATTTTGTCCACTTCATTTGATCTTTATCAGAACTATGTTGTTGGAAATTTTGGATTTATTTATTGTTATTCTATAACTCGTTGCAGTTTGGTTCAAAGTCAAATTCTCTTCCCCGATCTGATTTCTACTTTGACATGGAGTCTTGTGTGGATTATTCAACATTCTGCACCTTGCCAACTGGTAAGCTTCTTTTTGTGATGGTAATGGAGTTTAACTTCCATATTAACTCTGTTTGTGTTTCTTGAGAGAGGAAAGGGTGCTGATCATGGAAGCATAATCTGGTTAGAGAAAGGTTAAATATTCTGATAAATGAGAATCATAATGCTAATAACTCTCTCTTTATATATATATAGATATATTTTAAGATAATTCTTTCAAGAGCCACAATTCCTCAAAGTGCTACAAGGAGGTTTTCCCTACGACTCCTGCCTTTTCAGCAAATATTCCTAGTTTTGAAACTTACAAGGCACAACTCGCGCAACTAGATCTTTACTCTGGTTGTGGTGGAATGTCAACTGGTTTATGCCTTCGTGCAAAAGCTTTGTGCAATGATCTAGTGGCGGTATTTCATCCAGTCACTGATAACCTCGTATTTGATGATTCATTCAGCAATAAAATTATTTTATCATGTACCTTACATTCTGCATTTTAGAAATGGGCAGTTGACAGTGATAAGTCGGCATGTGAAAGCTTGAAATTAAATCATCCAGAGGCACATGTGAGCATCGTTGCCTTACAACTTCATTTGGCATGCCCCCAAATCTTTAGTGGCAGATAATACTATCTTTTTGCTCTCGTTATATAGGTCAGGAATGAAGCTGCTGATGGTTTTCTTCAACTACTGAAGGAATGGGAAAAGCTTTGCAAACAATATAGAGTTAAAAATTTAGAAAGAACATATCCATCAAGATCGAAAATCTCCGAAACTGTCTGGAATAATGCTAGTTCTGCAAAGGGTTCTGATACTCCTCCTGATGAACATGAAGTTTCCAGTCTCGTTGATATTTGTTATGGAGATCCCTGCAACACAGGCAACCATGGTCTAAAGTTTAAGGTGGTCTATTTGATCTATATAATGTGATGGTAGTTCCTTTCATGCCTTTTGTGAGTTTTTGTTTGTAATCTAATTGATTTTTGTTTGTGTCAATCTATTCTACTGTTATTCAGTCATTTTTTGTTTCATGTCATAGTTTAGTGGAGATTGGCTCGTGCTAATATCTCTTTTGTTAGGTCTGCTGGAAGGGTTTATACTGCAAGTGATGATACATGGGAACCAATTGAAGGCTTAAGGTATAGTAATTGCTGCCATCATTCCATTCTTGAATTAGGCTATTATTTACTTATTCAAATCTCTTAGGAATTGCCAAGAATGTATTCAGGAATTTGTAACAAATGGATTCAGGTCTAAAATCTTGCCCCTCCGTGTAAGTTTTCTTTAATCCGATGTGCTGGTGGATGCTTAATCTAGAGTATTGTAATAGTTGGAATATTTGTTATGAATGATTCCTCTTTAATGAATTAATTCAATCAGGGGGATGTTGATGTTATTTGTGGTGGCCCTCCATGCCAAGAGATAAGTGGTTATAATCGCCATAGAAATGTTGATTCTTCACTGGATGATGAAAAAAATCATCAAATCGTGGTCTTCATGGACATAGTGGAATACTTAAAACCTAAGTTTGTTTTAATGGAAAATGTGGTTGATATGCTGAGACTTGACAAGGCTTCTCTTGGAAGATATACTTTAAGTAGGTTGGTACTTATGAAATACCAAGCAAGGCTTGGAATAGTTGCGGCTGGTTGTTATGGTCTTCCTCAATTTCAGTTGCGTGTTTTTTTGTTTGGAGCACATTCTAGTGAGGTTACTACTCTCCAGTTTTTGCATAAAATTGAATTACAGCACTCCTGACTGTTCCTGACTTTGGATTAGTGTTATTATCACTTGTAGATTTAATGATTTTGGTCTTGCTGGTGATCTAACTGTTAACATTATGATTAATGGTAGACAATTTTAATGGCAAACAATCCAAGTGGTGCAAGTTTAGCACCCTAAAGTTGACTTTGAAAAAGTGGCATGGGATAATTTTTTTTTTTGGTCCTTGAGATAATGGGCTATTTATTGTTTGGTCCTTGAACCTCAACTATAAATAGGCCTTCTCATTTCTCTTTTCAATTCATCCCAACCAATCTTTCTCTCTTAGATTTCTCTCTTCTCCCATTTGAGAATTCTTAAGGAATTCTATTTGTTTGTAATATTTTGGAGATAGTAAAGTTATCATCTGGTGTTAGTACTCGAGGACGTAGGTATAATTTACCGAACCTCGTTAAAACTCTTGTGTTCTTTTTTGTCCTATTTTTCTTTCAATATTTGAGGTATAATAGTAGTATTTAATTGTGCTATTAAATTACTATAAAAGGGATATTCGACTAAGGAAAGGCTTGGTATTTAAGAGATCCTTGTGATCCACCTCTCTTCCCAGGAATTGAACTTTGTGTGATTTTTAGTACAATAATTTACACGCTCCGACCCTATTGGAACAACAAGTGGTATCAAGAGTCAAGGTTAATCGTAGTATGCTCTGTGGTTGCGCTTTAAACCGATCTTCCACATCGAAAAAGATTTCCTTAGGTATATTGAAAGATTATGGAAAAAACGGTCGGTTTAGGAGCTTCAACATCGTCCATGTGGACAAGACCGACAATTGCAAATGCAAGATTGGCCGTGGAGATCTTTGATGGCACGGGCCATTTTGGTATGTGGCAAAGTGAGGTTCTAGATGCCCTTTTTCAGCGGGGTCTAGACATTGCCATTGATGAAGAGAAACCGGATGATGTACAGGAGAAAGATTGGAAGGCGATCAATCGGTTGGCATGTGGCACAATTCGATCATGCCTTTCTCGAGAGCGGAGGTATGCTTTTCAAAGAGACTTCGCAAATAAGTTGTGGGTGGCACTTGAAGAAATTTTTTGAAGAAAAAGCAGTCAAAATAAGCTCCACTTGAAGAAAAGACTGCTTAGCTCACTTATGTCCCAGTACCACAATGAATGATCACATCACCAAATTTAATCGTTAGTCAGCGATTTGCTAAATATGGATGAGACATTCAAAGATAAAGATTTGGCTTTGATGTTGTTGGGGTCACTTCCTGAGGAGTTTGAGTTCCTAGAAACTACTCTACTTCATGGCAGGAGTGATATATCTCTGAGTGAAGTCTGTGCGGCCTTATACAGTTATGAACAGAGAAAGAAAGACAAACAAAAAAACTCAATCAGAGATACAGAAGCTTTAGTAGTCCGAGGTCGTTCATACACTCGGAAGAAAACTCAGAAGGGGAGATCAAAGTCAAAGTCCAGACTCGGGAAAGATGAATGTGCCTTTTGTCATGAGAAAGGCCACTGGAAGAAAAATTGTCTAAAGTTGAAGAATAAGGGAAAAGCTGCTGTAGATGCTTGTGTTGTAAAGCATGATACTAGTGACTCTGAACTATCACTGGTTGCATCATCATCGTCATTCTATTCAGATGAATGGATTTTGGATTCGGGTTGTACCTATCATATGTCCCCTAACCGGGAGTGGTTCTCTGATTTAGTAGAACTAAATGGAGGAGTTGTTTATATGGGCAATGATAATGCCTGTAAAACTGTTGGGATAGGTTCAATCCAATTAAAGAATCAATATGGATCAACCAAAGTTCTGACTGATGTTCGGTATGTGCCCAGTTTGAAGAAAAATATCATCTCATTGGGAGCCTTGGAATCCAATGGTTCAGTTGTTACTATGAGAGATGGGATTTTGAAAGTGACATCTGGCGCACTTGTGATATTGAAGGGCATCAGGAAAAATAACTTGTATTACTACCAAGGTAGTATAGTTATTGGAACAGTCGTTGTAGCTTCCGGTAACAAAGACTTGGACTTAATGCAGTTGTGGCATATGAAGTTGGGACATGTCAGCGAAAAATCCTTGCAAATTCTGACAAAGCAAGGATTGTTGAAAGGTGCAAAGGCTTGCAAATTAAAATTTTGCGAGCATTGTGTTCAGGAAAGCAAAGAGAGTGAAGTTCGCACCTGCTATCCATAATACAAAAGGTATTTTGGAATATATTCACTCAGATGTGTGGGGGCCTTCCAAAACACCTTCGTTGGGAGGAAAACACTACTTTGTTACTTTTGTTGATGACTTTTCCAGAAGAGTTTGGGTGTATACCATGAAAACTAAGGATGAAGTGCTTAGAGTTTTTCTTAAATGGAAAACTATGATCGAAAACCGACCGGCAAGAAAATCAAGCGGCTTAGAACGGACAATGGAGGCGAATATAAAGTGATCGGTTCTTCGATGTGTGCCAAGAGTATGGTATTGTTCGACACTTCACGATTAGGGATACACCACAGCAGAATGGAGTGGCAGAGCGTATGAATCGAACATTCTTTGGAGAAAGTTCGATGTATGTTGTCCAACGGGTTGGGCAAGCAATTTTGGATCGAGGTTGTGACATACTGGCCATCTTGTTAATCGTTTGCCATCATCTGCATTAGAAAGAAAAACTCCTATGGAGGTATGGTCGGAAAACCGCTCTGATTATGATTCCTTACATGTGTTTGGATCCACCGCATATTACCATGTGAAGGAGTCAAAGTTAGATCCGAGGGCAAAGAAAGCTCTCTTTATGGGTATCACTTACGGGTGAAGGGATTTCGTCTTTGGTGCTTAAGCACAAAGAAAATGATCTGTGCAGAGATGTTACCTTTGATGAATCGCCACATTGAAAAGGTAGCGAGATAAAGATATTCAGACGAGCGATACTCCACAAGGTGGAGTGTACTCCAAAACAGTGGAGTTTGAGCGGATGGGGATTTGCCCAGTTAATAAGTCTAATTCTCCGCCACAATGGAGGAATTAGAGGTTGAAGAGGTTCGACCCAAGAACCGTTAAGTACACCGAACCGATTGCGGTTGTAAGGCCACGGAGAGAAATTCGTGAGACCGCTCGATTCTTGATATGGTGGCCTCGCCCTTCCGTTGTTGATGATGATATCCCTATCACTTATCAAGAAGCAATGCAAAGCTTAGAAAGTGATAAATGGAAAAGCGCCATGGATGAAGAAATGCAGTCTCTCCGGAAGAACAATACTTGAGAGTTGGCGCAATTACCGAAAGGTAAAAGGGCAATCGGATGCAAGTGGGTATTCGCAAAAAAAGATGGATCTCCTAGCAAGAAGGATATTCGCTACAAGGCAAGATTGGTAGCTAAAGGCTACGCTCAGAAGGAGGGAATTGACTACAATGATGTATTTTCCCCTGTTGTGAAGCATTTCTCCATTAGAATTTTGTTGGCCTTGGTAGCACAGTTGAATTTGGAGCTAGCTTAACTTGATGTTAAGACGGCTTTCTTGCATGGTGAGTTAGAAGAGGAGATCTATATGACTCGGTCAAAGGATACACGATCTTGGTGGTAGAAATTGGGTTTGTAAGCTGAACAAATCGCTATATGGATTGAAACAATCCCCGAGGCAGTGGTACAAGCGATTTGATAACTTTATGAGAAGGCAGAAGTACACAAGAAGTAAATATGACAATTGTGTGTATTTGCAGAAGCTGCATGACGGATCTTTCATTTATCTACTTTTGTATGTTGATGATATGTTAATCGCTTCGAAGAGCCAAAAAGAGATAGATAAGATGAAGGCTCAGTTGAATCAAGAGTTCGAGATGAAAGATCTAGGTGAGGCCAAGAAGATTCTCGGTATGGAGATAAGTAGAGATAGATAGAGAGGCAAGCTTTGTTTGAATCAGAAGCAATATTTGAAAAAGGTATTACAATGTTTTGGTGTAAATGAAAACACAAAACATGTAAATACCCCACTTGCTTCTCATTTGAAATTTAGTGCTCAATTATCTCCGAAAACTAAAGAAGAAAGAGAATATATGGCAAAAGTCCCATATACTAATGCAGTTGGGAGTTTGATGTATGCGATGGTGTGTACGCGGCCTGACATTTCACAAGCTGTTGGAGTTGTGAGCAGGTATATGCATGATCCTGGAAAAGGACATTGGCAAGCTGTGAAATGGATTCTACGGTATCTTCGAAAAACCGTAGATGTTGGTTTAGTTTTTGAGCAGGATGAAGCACTTGGTCAGTTTGTAGTTGGATATGTTGATTCCAACTTTGCTGGTGATTTAGATAAACGTCGTTCAACTACGCGGTATCTGTTTACTCTTGCTAAAGCCCCAGTGAGTTGGAAGTCTACCTTACGATCTCTGATGGTGTGTCTACTACTGAAGCGAGAATATATGGCGATTCTGTAAGTCGTTAACGAGGCTATTTGGCTTAATGGATTGTTAAAAGACTTGGGAGTTGTTCAAAGTCACATTAGTCTATATTGTGACAGTCAGAGCGCTATTCATTTAGCGAAAAATCAAGTCTATCATTCGAGAACCAAGCATATCGACGTAAGATGTCACTTTGTGCGGGAAGTCTTTGAAAAAGGAAAAATTCTACTTCAGAAGATTCCGACAGCAGATAATCCCGCAGATATGATGACTAAGGTGGTAACAACAATCAAGTTTAATCATTGTTTGAACTTGATTAACATCCTGAGAATTTGAGCACCTTCAGGTGTATGGCGTTCGAGAGCGCATTGGAGGCACTACAAAAGATAGCTTTATCGAATTTGGGGAGTTGAAGGAAGTGTGTGAAGATGTGATTATCCTAATCAAATCTTCAAGGTGGAGATTGTTAACATTATGATTAATGGTAGACAATTTTAATGGCAAACAATCCAAGTGGTGCAAGTTTAGCACCCTAAAGTTGACTTTGAAAAAGTGGCATGGGATAAATTTTTTTTTGGTCCTTGAGATAATGGGCTATTTATTGTTTGGTCCTTGAACCTCAACTATAAATAGGCCTTCTCATTTCTCTTTTCAATTCATCCCAACCAATCTTTCTCTCTTAGATTTCTCTCTTCTCCCATTTGAGAATTCTTAAGGAATTCTATTTGTTTGTAATATTTTGGAGATAGTAAAGTTATCATCTGGTGTTAGTACCCGAGGACGTAGGTATAATTTACCGAACCTCGTTAAAACTCTTGTGTTCTTTTTTTATCCTATTTTTCTTTCAATATTTGAGGGTATAATAGTAGTATTTAATTGTGCTATTAAATTACTATAAAAGGGATATTCTGACTAAGGAAAGACTTGGTATTTAAGAGATCCTTGTGATCCACCTCTCTTCCCTGGGAATTGAACTTTGTGTGATTTTTTAGTACAATAATTTACACGTTTCCGACCCTATTGGAACAACACCAATTGCCCCTGGTTTACTCTTTTTTCCCCCTATTTGGGTGGGGGGTGTTTGTGGTAATTTGGTGTCTGCAGAAACTTCCACAGATTCCACTTCCTACTCATGATGTTATTGTCAGATATGGGTATCCTGCTGAGTTTAAGGTTGCTGTTTTTTCCCTTAGAATGCTTGAACCAGTAATGTTCCATCCATATAATTCTGTTTGTCTTGTGCAGCGTAATACAGTTGCATGTGATGAAGGCCAACCCCGTCAGCTGGAAGTGAATATAGTAATTTTTCTTTTAAAATTTCATTTACCCTTGGGATCATCTCATATTTCAATGGCTAAATTTCTTGTTGTATAACTAGCTTTTTTTCCCTCGTATGTATATCTGAGTATTTTGTGGCAGTCCTCTAATGCCAAAATAATTGGCCATTTGATGGGGTCTTAAAAGATTTTATGCCCGATGATCTCTCTTATATGTCAGTTCTAGATTAATAAATTTGTACTTTCTTTCTGTTTCTTTTTCTTTCTTTTGGTAAAAGTGAAGGGTCTTTTGATGGAAATTTTTATTGGTAATGCAACTGATTTGGGCCTTAATGTCTGCTTTTGAATGTGGTGCTGATATAGATGTTTTCATTGGAAAACAATATCAACGGAGGAATAGGAATTAGAATTCTACATTTATTTAATTTCTTTAGGAGTTTTAGTTTTACTAGGTTTTTTATTTCCTTATAAACTTTAAATTAGGAATTCTATTAGGACTTTAAATTAGAAATTAGATTAGGATTTTTCTTTGTAATTAACAGCCTATAAAAAGGCTGCCAATATGAAATAAAAGGGGAGTTTATTTTTTATCACAAACGTTAGTTTGGGAAGGGGGTTCAGTCAAAGACGAATCTGCTTTTGAGTAACCATAGGTCGAAGCAAGGATATTTTCTCTTCTTGACCTGTGACTAGATCTTACACCAAGGCCCATAATAACTTGGTATCAGAGCCAGCTGTCATGGGTGACGAAAAAACTTTGACAGCCAAGCTGGAGGCATTTATGGAACAAATGGCTACAAGGCAACAAGCATTAGAGGAGCAGATTGCGATTTTATCTCTTTCGGTCCAAAAGACAACGAAGAGAATTTAGAAAAAATAATGAAGAACAAGGCAAAGAAGTGGAGGCAAGAAAAGAAATTGATTCACAACACGGTGGGGGCATGGTGCCAAGATACTCCAAGATGGAATTTCCCACTTATGATGGTGTTGGTGATCCTTTAGGATGGTTAAAAAGATGCGAAAATTTTTTTGGCAATCAGCGGACCAACGAAGAAGACAAAGTCGGCTTAGCTTCATTCCATCTCTTAGGAGAAGCACAATTGTGGTTTGATCAAATCGAGGAAGAGGAGGCAAATCTGGATTGAGAGCGCTTTAGAGAATGTTGTCATGTCAAGTTTGGGCCACCTATGAGTAATAACCCCTTGGGGGAACTTGCAAACTTGAGACAAACTAGGACGGTAGAAGAATATCAACGTCAATTTCAATCACTACTGGCTAGGACTACTGATCTTAAACCTCGACAACAAGTAAACCTTTTTACTGCCGGATTAGTAGAGGAACTTAGAATTGATATCGAGATGCAACAACCGGGAAACCTTGGAGTTGCAATGAATATGGCTCGAGCTTTGGAACGGAAACAAAAAGTCTCTTCCAAGATGTTATCTCAAACCAATCTAAACTAGTCAGCTTCCCAAAACACTGGCAGCAATTCCATTATTCTAACAACTAAGAGCTTTGCAAAGGGAGGAGGACAAATAACGAAACCAATGGGGAATAACAGCAAAATAGGTTCTTCCGCACCATTTATCAAAAGATTGACACGAGCAGAGATGGCGGAGAGAAGGGCTAAGGGATTGGGTTATAATTGTGACGAGTCTTACTCCATGGGGCACAAATGTAAAATGTTATTTTAGATAGAAGTACTAGATATTGAAGATGAGAAAAATGATGAGGTAGATGATCTTGAAATTTCCTTACATGCCATTAGAGGAACTTGCAATTCATCTACTATGCAACTACCAGCAAAGGTGTTAGGAAAAACAGTGGTAGTTCTCGTTGATTCAGGCAATACACATAACTTTCTACGCGAAGGTCTAGTGCCAAGATTGGGACTGAAAATACAAAAGAAAAGGGGGTTGCAAGTATGTGTGGCAAACGAAGAACGGGTTCCTAACATTGGCATTTGTAAATCAGTACAGTTCGTTGTGGCCAATGACAACTTTCAAGCTGATTTTTATACAATACCATTAGAAGGGTTTGATATGATTTTGGGGGTTAAATGGTTGTGTACCCTTGGTCTAATTTTATGGGATTTCAGCTCCTTAATTATGCAATTTGCAGTAAATAAGAAGAAGATACTCTGGCAAGGGCAGCACCCAGAGGAAGTTCCACGACTCAGCTTGATACAGGGATAGGATTTAACTAATATAGTATTAGATACTGGTAGAATTTGCGCATTTATTCCAAGAACCGTCTGGGTTACCTCCTAACAGCAAATGTAACCATCGTATAACTCTCAAACCAGGAACGGGACCAATTGTAGTCAGGCCTTATCGATATCCACATTTTCAAAAGGATGATATTGAGAAGCAGTGTGACTAAATGTTACAACAAGGAATCATTCGACCCAGTAGATCACCATTCTCTTCTCCAGTACTATTAGTAAAGAAGCATGACGGGTCATAGCGTTTTTGCATCGATTATCGAGAGCTTAATGCTTGCACTGTTAAAGACAAATATCCGATTCCTGTCGTGGATGAATTGTTGGACGAACTTCATGGGGCAAAATATTTTACAAAATTGGATTTACGATCGGGATATTTTCAAATTAGAATGGCAACTACTGATGTGGAAAAGACAGCCATCCAAACCCACCATGGACACTTTGAGTTTCTTGTCATGCCATTCGGGCTTACCAATGCCCCTTCCACATTTCAGAGTTTGATGAATGACATTTTTCGCCCTTACTTGCGTAAGTTTGTTTTAGTCTTCTTTGATGACATATTAATTTATAGCAAAACATGGACTGAACATATGCATCATGTAAGATTAGTTTTTGAACTCTTGCGGAATAATATGTTGTTCTTAAAGAAATCCAAGTGTTTCTTTGGAGAGTCTCAGGTAACCTACCTCGATCATGTCATCCATGGTGAAGGGGTCGAGATTGATCACACTAAAATTAAAGATGTCACCTATTGGCCAACTCCTAAAACTACCAAGGCTCTACGAGGCTTTCTTGGGTTGGCAGAATATTATAGAAAATTCATCAAGAATTATGGACAAGTGGCTGCACCTTTAACATCTCTTCTAAAGAAAAATGCCTTCAACTGGACTAAGAAAGCTGATGTTGCTTTCACCCAATTAAAACTTCTCTTCAAGAATTTCAGTTTTGCAATTACCCAACTTTGTAGAGGAATTTGTGGTTGAATGTGATGCTTGGACAATGGGTTTGGAGTCAGACTACTGACAAAGGACACCCATTGCCTTTTTTAGTTGCAAGATTGTAGATCGACACCTTAAGTTGGTTGCCTATGAACGTGAATTAATTGGTTTGGCAAAGGCAGTGACTCATTGGCGACCCTATCTTTGGGGAAGGCATTTCCTCATCCGTACTGATCACTTCAGTCTTAAGTATTTGTTAGACCAATGACTTACGACATCCCCACAACAACATTGGATCAGCAAGCTAATGGGGTTTGATTTCCGAGTGGAATATAAAGCAAGGAAGTTGAACAGGGCTGCAATGCTTTATCTAGAAAAGACGAAGACTTACTACACCTCATGACTGTTTCATTCCCTCAAGTTAAAATTCTTAAAGCCATCAGACGAGAAATAGAAGCTTCCCCAGAATTATCACAACTCCAGCAAAGAATTCTACAAGGAGAGTTAGGGCCCGATTGGGTTGCACAAGATGGGTTGATTTTCTTCAAAGGGAGGTTGTACCTTTTACCTACCTTACCAATTATTCCCACTCTTATCTCCTTTATACATGCTATGGCACATGAAGGGGAATTGAAAACATTGTATCGTCTTCGCCAAGATTTTTTTTGGAAAGGAATGAAGCTTGCAACCTCAGAATTTGTGCAACATTGTTTAGTATGCCAACACCACAAATGGAAAAATTTACAGCCTGCAGGTTTACTTCAACCTCTTCCAATACCACAACATGTTTGGGCTGATATTTCTATGGATTTTATGGAGGGTCTACCCAAAGTAAAAGGGAAATCGGTACTTATGGTGGTTGTGGACAGACTGTCGAAGTACGCTCATTTTTTACCTTGGTCCCATCCATTTACTGCTATATCTGTTGCTACTGTCTTCTTTGCAGAGGTATTCCGACTTCATGGCTTGCCGGAATCCATAGTTTCAGACCGTGATAAAGTTTTCCTCAGCCTGTTTTGGAAGGAATTATTTCGTCAAAGTGGTTCTAAGCTCGCTTTTCCCTTAGCATACCATCCCCAATCTGATGGTCTGACAGAGGTAGTTAATCGAACAATAGAAATGTACCTACAATGCCTCTCTAGTGATTGTCCATGACAGTAGGTCGATTGGGTTCCATGGGTTGCGTATTGCTACAACACCTCATATCCCACTGCCCTAAAGGCCACTCCCTTCCAATTAGTATACGGTAGGGATCCACCTCGACTTCTCTCCTATTCAGCTGGTTCTACAAGGATTGAAGCTGTGGATAAGGCTCTACAAGATAGGGATGCACTTTTACACAATGCTTGGGATAGACTCTTGCAAGCTTAGCAACGGATGAAAGCCACTTATGATTTGGGGCACAGAGAGTTGAATTTTAAAGTCGGGGATTGGGTTTGGTTACGGCTTCAACAGTATCGACAATTGATGATAACTAAACAGAAGCATCACAAGTTATTGCCAAAATATTTTGGTCCTTTTAAAGTCTTGAACAAAATAGGATCAGTGGCCTATCAGCTTGAATTACCTACAGGCAGCAGAATACATGATGTATTTTATGTTTCTTTCCTAAAAGAATACAAGGGACCTCAACCAGATGCGGTAGGAGACTTGCCCTTAGTATATAATGGCAAGGCCTTGCCTACTCCACAAGCTATTATTAATACCAGGCTTAATCGGGGTCAGCGGGAACTATTAGTGCAATGGGCAGGATGTCCTCAAGAAGATGCCACTTGGGAACCAATTGATAATTTTTGAGCAGCTTATCTTGAATTTGAGCTTGAGGACAAGCTCAACTCCGAGAGGGGGAGTAATGATATAGATGTTTTCATTGGAAAACAATATCAACAGAGGAATAGGAATTAGAATTCTACATTTATTTAATTTCTTTAGGAGTTTTAGTTTTACTAGGTTTTTTATTTCCTTATAAATTTTAAATTAGGAATTCTATTAGGACTTTAAATTAGGAATTAGATTAGGATTTTCCTTTGTAATTAACAGCCTATAAAAAGGCTGCCAATATGAAATAAAAGGGGAGTTTATTTTTTATCACAAACGTTAGTTTGGGAAGGGGGTTCAGTCAAAGACGAATCTGCCTTTGAGTAACCATAGGTCAAAGCAATGATACTTTCTCGTCTAGACCTGTGACTAGATCTTACGCCAAGGCGCATAACAGGTGCCTAATATGAAATTGATAAGAAATGTGGTATAATATGTAAGAAATCCAGTGTGTTACAAGTTTTTGCTTGTTTATTGGAATAATTCTAATCCATGTCTATCAGAACGAAATGAATAATTATAGTATAGTTGCTTATATGACCTCTGGAAAATCTGAGAATAGGTACTTAGGTTCTTAAGTGTTTCTTTTTCTGTATATGGAGATGTAAGCTTGCATCAACTGGTAGGCAAAGTGGTTGGATGTTGTAGGATCAACAACTGGTGGCCATTAAGTTGCAGTCTTTGCCAGTTAAGTTGAAGATAGCAGCTCATAATTTCACTGTGAAACAAGGACGTTTTACTGTCTGTGGGCTGTAATCAAACTGCTTTCTAACCAAAACTCAATTTTGGCATGAAGAACTAACAGAACAAGCATAGGGAAAGTCATTGGGATGTGGACCTAGGTTAGGTACAATTTTCACCAATAACCATCCCAAAACAAGTGTCTGGTAATTGTAAGACACAAGGAAGTTGCAAAACTATAGAGGAAAACTTGGTTGGAGCCTAGAACTAAAAGCAAGTAAAAGTTTGATACTTGTGTGCAGTCTCATGTCTGGTAATCTATAGGTTTTTAGTAGGTATGTTGGTTAGTTAATTTCTTGACAACCTGAACAACATTTGTTGTTGGGAGTGAAAAACTTTGCACTGAAGTCTCAGGATGAAAAATTATGTACAAGCATGCATCATGGATCTTGGGTCTAGAATTTAGAATTCTTCGGACATATGCAAATTCATGATGCAGCATTTTGGTCAGCATCTCAAATGCTAATTCAAGTAAGCATAGCCATAGAGTTGGACATATGGAGCATATCTAGTAAACCAGTATTTGTTTCTGTTTAAATGTTGCTCCTGTTCTTCCTATTGTGAAACAAAGAATATTAGTCACATCACCCATTTGTTGTATATCACAGAAGAGAGGGACATGGAGCCAAGTACAGATCCTCTTTATTGTTACCTCTAATTGTCATCCATTTACATTTTTTCTTTTTTCCTGGCTTTGCAGAGATGATTGGTTCTGAATTAAATGGTGCCAAAAGAATAATGAACCTGTTGTATGACCATCGGCCTTCTCCGTTATCTGAGGATGATTATATAGAGTTTGTCTGATTCGAAAGAGAAAGGTTTTGTAACTCCAATTGACATTGCCACTTTTTTCCCTTCTGATCTTTTTCCCCTAATTTAGATGTGTTTACAGGGGGTAAATTTTTGAGACCTCTCTGGTGTAATTGTTGGAACAAACAATGTGGCTAGGAGGGATCGAACACAGGAACAACAGTTTTTACCATCTGGAAAACCATTGGTGAGTGTCTTCTTTTCCCATCCAAGCAACAGAGTTTCCACTTCTTTGTTCATTTATGTACTGGATATTCATATGTAAGCACATGCTTGTTTGGGTTTTACCTGGATGGCCTTTTTATCTTTGTTCTTTATGAATACATCTCAACGCATGGGACATTTTCTGTAGTGGTGTTTCTTTATCATCTTTTATTGTTTCTTTGCAAACTTGATGAAACAACTATTTATTCTAGGTTATCTCTTTACTAGGAAAGCACAAAAATGACTCTAGTGCAGAAAGGGAATGAAACAAGAATTCATTTTCCCAACACTGTAATAAACTATGCCTAAATGGAAAAATTGATTTCTGATGTTAGTTCTCTTTCATTTGTGTAGGTACCTGATTATGTCTTTACCTTGAAACAAGGAAAATCTAAAAGGTTAGGCTTTTTTGGCAGCCTGTCTTATTTCAACAACCCCTCATACTCCAAAATAGATATATACATATATATATATATATATATATATATATATAGAGAGAGAGAGAGAGAGAGAAAATAGAGGAACTAATGTTGTTGATATATGTGCAGACCATTTGCAAGATTATGGTGGGATGAGACAATGCCGACTGTTCTAACTGCACCTTTTTGTCACAGCCAAGTTTCACTTTGCACTAGTTTAGTATGTAAGATTACACATTTACTAGTCCTTTGGATTTGCTTGTGAGTTTTAGGAGTTGTGTAGGCAACATTTGTTGCGCGGAAGCGTGTGAAAGAGTAAAAATATTGTACTGAAAAATCACACTAAGTTCAATTCTCAGGAAAGAGAGGTAGATCACGAAGATCACTTAAATACCAAGTCTTTTCTAGCCAGAATATCCCTCTATCGTAATTTAATAGCACAATAAATCACTACAATCACATTCACAAAATATGCAAAATAAATAATAAAGAACACCAGAATTTTAACGAGGTTCAGCAAATTTTGCCTACGTCCTCGGGCACCACCAAATATATTTCACTCTAAAAATTACAAGTGAAATTTACAAATAGTGAGAGAGAATAATGCCTTAAGTAGAGAATGGCAATTATGGGATGAAGAAAGTAAGAAATGGTTAGGCTTATTTATAGTTGAGGTTCAAGGATCAACTTGCAATGTCCTTATACAATTAGGGACCAAAATTGCAATTATCCCATGCTAAATTTTAACCCAACTTGCCAACCAATCTTACTTTCTACTTTCGGTGCCCACCCTTTTTGACTTTTCAAACAATGGGTGGGTTCCAATAATCTCCACCTTGAAGATTTGATTAGGATAATCTTATCTTCACACAATTCTTTCTGCCTTTGACAACAATACTTGATAGTGCCTTCTTCAACTGTTAAACTTGCAGAATATTAATCAAGTTCAAACAATGTTCAAACTTGGTTACTGTTACCACCTTGGTCATCATATCTGCGAGATTATCTACAGTCTTGATCTTCTGAAGGCAAATTTTCCCCTCATCAATAATTTCCCGCACAAAGTGGAAACGTACGTCAATATGCTTTGTACGTGCATGATAAACTTGATTTTTTGGTAAATGAATAGCACTTTGACTATCACAATACACGTTAATATGCTCCTGGACCAATCCCAAGGTTTTAGTCATACCTTGTAACCAAATAGCCTCCTTTACAGCTTCAGTTACAGCCATGTACTCGGCTTCTGTGGTTGACAACGCAACTGTAGACTGTAGTGTAGACTTCCAACTTATTGGTCCTCCAGCAAGTGTAAACACATAACCGGTGGTTGATTTTCGCTTGTCTAAATCACCAGTATATTTAGAATGAATGTACCCAATAACACCTTTACCAAGTGTATTATCCTGTTTGAATAGTAATCCAACATCTACGGTCTTCTGAATATACCATAGAATCCATTTTACAGCTTGCCAATGTCCTTTTCCAGAATTATGCATATACCTGCTCACTATATTAACTGCCTGTGAAATGTCGGGTCTTGTACACACCATTGCATACATCAAGCTACCCACTGCATTAGAATACAGAACTTGCAACATGTATTCTCGTTCTGTTTTCGTCGAAGGAGATAGTTGTGCAGAAAGCTTGAAATGAGAAGCCAACGGGGTACTTACAGGTTTTGTCTGTTCGTTCATAACAAACTGCTGTAGTATCTTTTTCAAATACTGCTTCTGAGACAAGCTAACTCTATCATGAGCTCTATCTCTCCATATTTCCATGCCGAGAATCTTTTTAGCTTCTCCTAGATCTTTCATCTCAAATTCGAGATTGAGTTGAGTCTTCAATCTTTCAATCTCAATTTTGCTCTTAGATGCTATTAGCATATCATCAACATATAAGAGCAAGTATATGAAAGTTCCTTCTTGTAGCTTCTGAAAATACACGCAATGATCAAATTTACTTCTTGTGTACCTTTGCCCTTTCATGAACTGATCAAATCGCTTGTACCACTGCCTCGGAGATTGCTTCAATCTATAAAGCGACTTTGTCAGTTTGCAAACCCAATTTTCTTTTCCAGCAACATTGAATCCATCTGGTTGAGTCATATAGATTTCCTCTTCCAAATTACCATGTAAAAACGCAGTCTTCACATCAAGTTGAACTAGTTCGAGATCATATTGTGCAACCAAGGCTAGCAAAATCCGTATAGATGAATGCTTCACAACTGGAGAAAACACTTCATTATAGTCTATTCCTTCTTTTTGAGCGTAACCCTTTGCTACCAATCTAGCCTTGTATCGAATTTCATTTTTACCAGGAAATCCTTCCTTCTTTGCATATACCCATTTGCATCCAATTGCCTTCTTTCCCTTGGGTAGTGTCACCAACTCCCAGGTCCTATTTTTATGAAGAGACTGCATTTCTTTATTCATTGCTTGCTTCCACTTTACACCATCAGGGTTACTTATTGCTTCTGTGTAAGTAGAAGGAATATCATCATCTGTAATTGGAAGTGCATAGGCCACTATATCATCAAAGCGAGTAGGCTTACGAATCTCTCTTCTTGGCCTCCTATATGCAATTGAATCTTGTTGCTGTAGAGGTTCTTGGGTAGGAATCTCTTCATCATTTGTCCCTTCAATATTAGCTGGATCATTATTAACCTTTTCAAGCTCCACCTGCTGCAAAGTACTATTGGTTTTGTCATCCTTTTGTGAATCCTTGTACTTTAACATGGTTGATTCATCAAAAGCCACATCTCTACTGAAAATAATCTTCCTTGTATCAGGACACCAAAGACGGTATCCTTTTACTCCATCAGTTATACCCAAGAATAATGCTTTCTTTGCTCTTGGGTCTAACTTAGATTCTTTTACATGATAATATGCAGTGGAACCAAATACATGTAAAGAATCATAATCAGTAGCAGATTTACCAGTCCACATCTTCATAAGAGTTTTTCCATTTATTGCAGCTGATGGCAAACGGTTAATTAGATGGCACGCATATGTAATCGCCTCATTAAAATTCCTTGCCCAATCCAAAGATTGGACAACATACATCGAACTTTCTCCAGTATAGTTCGATTCATGCGTTCTGCCACCCCATTCTACTGTGGTGTATCCCGAATAGTGAAGTGTCGCACAATGCCCTCATCTTGACATACTTGTAGAAATGGATCATTTTTGTACTCAGTGCCATTATTTGATCGAAGTTGTTTGACCTTTCGACCAGTCTAAGCCTCCACCATCTTTTTCCATTTCAGAAATACATCCAAAACTTCACTTTTTCTTTTCATTAGATATACCCATACGTTTCTTGAATAATCATCAACAAAAGTAACAAAATAGTGCATACATCCTAAAGAAGCCACTTTGGTAGGTCCCCACACATCACTGTGAACGTAGTCCAGAATTCCTTTCGTATTGTGAATTGCTGGACCAAATTTTACCCTCGTCTGCTTGCCCAGAATACAATGTTCATAGAATTTCAATTTGCAAGAATTTGCACCTTTCAACAAGCCTTGCGAATTCGCCAAAGTCTGCAAAGCTTTTTCACCAGCATGTCCCAATCGCATATGCCATAATCTGATAGCCTCTAAATCTACATATTTTGTAGAAACTATTGATGTTGATCCAATAACTGTACTTCTATTTAAAAAGTACAAGTTATTTCTTCTTATGCCTTTCATCACCATCAATTGCCCAGCTACTACTTTTAGTAATCCATCTCTCAAAGTGATTGTGAGCCCTTTAGATTCTAAGGCCCCTAATGAGATGAGATTTTTCTTCAGGCTAGGTACGTAGCGAACATCTGTTAAGACTTGGATTGAGCCGTCGTGATTCTTCAATTAGACTGTACCCACTCCCATTGTCTTACAAGCACTATCATTGCCCATAAGAACAATTCCACCTTCTAGCTCTTTAAGACTAGAAAACCAGTCCTTATTAGGACACATATGGTAAGTACATCCTGAATCCAAAATCCACTCATCCATTTGACATGCCATTGCCATGCCAACCAAGCTAAAGTCTGACTCCTCATCATGCTCCGCTACACATGCATTAGAAATAGCCTTTCCCTTTTGTAGCTTAGGACAATTCTTTTTCCAATGCCCTTTTTTACGGTAAAAGGCACATTCATCTTTGGCGGGTCTCCCTTTGGACTTTCCCCTTCTACTAGATTTGTTACTGTGTGAACGACCTCTTCATCATTAAGACTTCGCAGCTTGTATCTCGTGATCTCTTTTATCTTTCTTTTGAGTCTCAGATCTATACAATGCACTACAGACTGCATCAAATGTGATCGTGTCCTTCCTATGAAGCAATGTGGTGGTAAGATGATCATATTCATCAGGAAGGGAATTTAACAACAATAATGCCTTGTCTTCATCTTCAAATTTCTCATCCAAATTTAGCAAGTCTGCTAAAATTTTATTGAATGAGTTCACATGGTCATTCATCGACATACCGGGTACATACGTGAATCGATAAAGTTTTTTTTTCATATAAAGCCTATTTTCAAGACTTTTCGTTAGAAACTTTTCTTCCAGTGTATCCCATAACTTCTTCGCTGATGTCTCCCTCATGACAGAGTACTTCTGCTCTTTGGCCAAATATAGGTGGATTGTATCACACGCATGTCTATTGATCTTGGCCCACTCCTTATCATCCATCTTGTCAGGTTTTTCTTCAAGGGCTATATCTAGCTCTTGCTGACATAAGACATTCAGGATCTCACATTGCCACATACCAAAATTATTGGTACCGTCAAATTTCTCTACTTCAAATTTTGCATTTGTCACAGTAGTCCCTACTGATGACGATGCAGCTGTCATTTTTCTCCTCAATCCTAACTACTGTATACGTGAACAGTACTGTATACATAAATAGTACCGTATACATAAAATAGTATCGTATACATAAATAGTGTCGTAAATGGTCGTATTACCCAAGTACAAATCTGACTCTGATACCAATTGTTGCGCAGAAGCGTGTGAAAGAGTAAAAATATTGTACTGAAAAATCACACTAAGTTCAATTCTCAGAAAAGAGAGGTAAATCACGAAGATCACTTAAATACCAAGTCTTTCCTAGCCAGAATATCCCTCTATCGTAATTTAATAGTACAATAAATCACTACAATCACATTCACAAAATATGCAAAATAAATAATAAAGAACACCAGAATTTTAACGAGGTTCAACAGATTTTGCCTACGTCCTCGGGCACTACCAAATATATTTCACTCCAAAAATTACAAGTGAAATTTACAAATAGTGAGAGAGAATAATGCCTTAAGTAGAGAATGGCAATTTTGGGATGAAGAAAGTAAGAAATGGTTAGGCCTATTTATAGTTGAGGTTCAAGGATCAATTTGCAATGTCCCTATACAATTAGGGACCAAAATTGCAATTATCCCATGCTAACTTTGAACCCAACTTGCCAACCAATCTTACTTTCTACTTTCGGTGCCCACCCTTTTTGACTTTTCAAACAATGGGTGGGTTCCAATAACATTACATCCAGAGCAAGACCGGCTTCTCACAGTCCGGGAATGGGCAAGACTGTAAGGTTTTCCTGACTATTATAGATTCCGCGGGACAATTAAAGAGAGGTATGTTAGCTTTGTTCTAAATATTATTTTGGTAAGCTTTTTACATTTGCTGAAATCGGAAAAAATTAACTGTAATGATCTTTTAAGATTATACAACTATTTGAAAAGAAGAGAATAAGCTCTTATAGCTGCATATTGAACAGAGAAATTTGGTCTTAAAAAAGCAAGGGAACTTTACGAATATTTTGATTTAGCAAGTTATACAAATATAATCTTTGTTTCTATGTTTCTATATTTATAGGTATTGTCAAATTAGGAATGCTGTTGCTATTCCAGTTGGTCGAGCCTTGGGATACACAACGAGGATGGCATTTCAGAAAGGGAGCGGGATGAACCACTGATGACCCTCCCTCCTAAGTTTTCTCTTTCCACCAATATCCAGTTAGCAAAATCATTGTCCTAAAACACTGATAGATTGAATTGAATTCTTACTTTATATGTTCAAAAAATGTAACATTCACGTAGTTGTGTATTTTGGTTGGAAAAATACCCAAAAAAAGGCACATTTAATATGAACAAATGCTATGCATCCGAGTATTTTAAGTTCCAAAAAAGTGGTTATTTGGTAAAATGTTGGAAATTTGACAACTATAGAAATGAGATAAGTTGCAGGCTCTTCAAAAATGCTTCTGTGGAGAACATAATAGCTTAAGACGTGGGGGGATTGGAGAAACTAAATACTCAACTGATTGCTAAGGCAATTGTCCCCGCTGGGCTTTACAAATATATTTAACTTACTAAAATTTTATTTGATAAATTGAAATTTCTATCTTTGGATTGAAAGCAATTAAAGGAATGATTGTAAACTCCCTTTCCTTCAAATTTTTTAATATTTCTTTTTTTTTGAAATAAAATCGACCGATGCATTTAATATAGGGAAATTAAAATATAGAGGCCTGATCCCATATTTGGGGGATCGGTACAGAGTAACTATAATTTATTTTAAATTTAATTTTAAATATTAATTAAATAAAATTTTAATACGAAGGGTCACAACTCTAGTTTTTGATAAAAATATACTCAAATGCTTATTTATTATTAATTTTTTTAAAAAATTATTTTAAATAAAACTGATTAACTTTCATTTCTTTATAAAAATAAAAGATATTTTATTTTTGTTTTAAACTTCAATAAGTTAAAATAGTATATTTAGTTGTTTGGTTAAATAATTATATTATTATTATTTTTACAAACATACTTTTTTTTGGTAGAAAATGACAGCATTAAGCGATTACATTAAATAAAATTATAATAAGAGTAAATAGACATGTTGCGATCTCTTTCCCACAAGTTCATGACCGAAGCCATTGGGAATCTAAATAAACGTATCAAAGAGCTACCTATATCAGCACATTTAGTCATGTGATCAGCAACATCATTAAGAGTTCTTGAGATATGTCAGATACGAATCTCCCATTGACGCAAAACTTGATGTAACAGCTACAGTTCCATTAAACTACTACTAGCTCCTCCACCAGACAAAAGTAATTCAACCAACAAAGCATTATCACACTTAACTTCAACTTTCTGAAACCCTTTATCCCAAGTTAAGAATAATCCTTCCAACATCGCTCTTGTTTCAACTTTAAAGATTGACTCGTTATCGAGACTCATCGCATAGCCCTATGAACAATTTGCATTTGAATCTCTAAGAACACCCCCAATAAATGCCTTTCGTTCCAAATTCGACATAGCTCCATTTGAATTGAGTTTTATCCAACCCGTTACAGGAGGAGTCCAACTCGAAAGACTCCTCAAAATCCCAAAGGATTTCATCTGCACATCCAAATCCCGATAACTTTTAGCCCACATGTAGCCAGTATCCACAATAGCCCCGATATTTTTGTGACTATTAGAGAACACACACTCATTTCTACTCTTCCAAAGTAGCCAACACAAGATTACAAACAATGTTTGCCACTCCATTCCCTCATAGTGAAGATTACCTTTATCCTACAAGTTCCAAACTAACCATTCCTTCATTGACAAAGAAAAGAAAATATTATGGGCTTGTCGAGGAACCACTATTTTCCATACAGTCTTAGCAAAAGCTTAATACCGAAAAGCATGAATCCTTGTCTCTAAACTATCAGTACACAAAGGATAAATACCATCCTCTGTCATATGCCTACCTCTTCTCTTATTAATTGTCAATAATCTAAAATGGCATAAAAGCCATAAGAAAACACGTACCCTTTGAGGCGCCAAAACTCTCCAAATCATCTTCCAAATAGTAGCATCATCAGAAGCTTGACTAAAGAGATTCTTATAAGTCACAGATAATAAGAAACCCTCCTTTCCATCTATTTTCAAGCCAAGCAATCTTGTCCTACAACATTAGATGGGGGTATGATTGTTGCGATCTATTGAATAATGAGGCGTGGAACGAGATTAGTAAGACGATCCCAATCCCAAAGACCATTCTTAGTCACTAAGTCACAAACACGCAATGTGTTATCAGGTTAATCTGATCATCTAAGAATATATTGCAAGGGACCCCATCTGCCTAACCCATACATCATTCCAAAAATTCATCATATAGCCATCGCCAATTGACCAAAAACATTACCCACAACTTCTGATCAAACTCGTGTTAATGACTTCCATATGAATGAATAGTTGCGTCGAGAGATAAAGTTTGGAAGTGTAACAACCCGATAGTCACGGGTATCAAAAAGTATATTTTCAGGTCTTCATTTTCGTAAAACTGATTCGTAAATATTTATTAAAAATATTTATGAAGTCAGTTGTGTGTTTAATTAGGTTTTGGTTAGGTGAATTAGCTTGAATTAAGAGTAATTAGGTAAAAAGATTAAATTGTATATAGGGTGAAAGTTTAATTATAGATTAAAGAAAAATAAAAGGACTAAAGAAGTAATTAGTCCTTATTTAACAAGTGTATGGTAAAAGTAATTCCATGTGTACAAATAATATACATATGTATATAATAATATATGTATACTTAATATTTAAGTATATATATTATATTATTTATATTATTATAATAATTAAAGAATAAAAGAAAATAAATAAAAGAAAAGAAACAAAGAAATTGAAACGAAATAGAGGGAAAAAGGGAGAAAAGAAAAGAGAAAGAAAGGAGAAAAGTTAGGGTTTTCAAGTGTTCAAAGCTTAATTAGTAAGTCAATTTAGTCCATTTTCTTATAATTTTTATGTTTTTAGAATCCGATATTAAATATTACTTAACCTATTTTGAAAGTTTAGAAATTATTAAATTTTTAGATGTTGTTCATGTTGAATAATTTAATATTTGGGATTAAATTGATAGAATTTTAAGTTAGAAATGAAAAAGGGATTGAATTGTAAAATAAATTATAAGTTTTGAGTAATAGGGACTAAATTGTAAAAATTTTGAAATTTAGGGATTTAAGTGAAATTAGAGAGTTGAATTTAGTCTAAATCAGAAATCGAATGAAAATATGGAATTAATTTTGAAGAAATAAAGTTAGTCTCGGTTTAGGGACTAAATTGGAATTTAGGCAAATGCTGAATAAAAATTAAAATATTCAATGTGAAATTGAATTGTGTCGTATTGATGAATTTTAATTGTTTTAATTCTGTATCTAACGTCGTACCGGATTCCTCGACTAAAAAGAGAAAAGATAAAGTCGACGGGGAATAGCTCGGAATTTCTGGTTTGTATTTCTATAACCCGAACTTAGTTATTAATTGTTGTATTTTGATTAAATGTTTATGGGAAGTGATTGAGGTGAGTATTTTTCATTTTGATATTGAATTGAATTTATATGTGTGATTATATGAAAAATTGATATTGGATATTGATTGCTTTTGAATTGTGAAATTAAACCCTATTAATTGTATTGGGTTGAGTCGGATATAGATGACATGCCATAAGATTGGAAGAGTTCAGGTATTTCTTCGACTTCTAGTCGATGAGACACTGGGTGTCAATTTACAACTTCAGATTAATTTGATGAGGCACTAGGTGCCAATTTACTTCGGTTTAGCCGATGGGAAATTGGATGTTAATTTATTACTTCAAATAATCCGATGAGGCATTGGGTGCTAAACTGGTGTGTTTTGGTTGGATTCGTGTATCCGTTCGAGTTCAAGTCATGTTAATAGAGGTAAATGAATAATAAAGTTTTATAATTGATATTGAAATGGCACGGTATGAGAAATAGAAGTGAAATAGTGAATTGAAAATGGAATGTGAAATATGTTGCAAATAAATGGAATATATGAGTTATATACTCATGAAATGATTATGGAATGGACAATGCAATTGTATAATGAAATGTGAAATAAATTGTGAAAAGTTATTTATATAACAAGTATGAGAATTGAAATATTTGTGAAACAAATGAAATATGATATGGTTGTTGTAATAATTAAATATTAATATGTGTTAATATTTCAATTGTGTATTTGTAATTTCTCACCTTTAAATATTCGGATTATAAAAATACCACTTAGTTTTACTCAGCGTACAGTTTTATTTTCTGTGCGTAGGTTAGGTACTTAATTTTGATTGCCAATTCAGCATTTAATAATGATCCCGAACTCAAACGTGGTGATGTTTCTCCTTTTGTGTTGGCATGTACCTAGGGTGTCTAAATATTAATCATTTTGTAGATTGATTGTAAATAAGATAATAAATTAATATTGGATAATTATATAATATAAATATGTGTTTATGTTTGAGATCACTTATGACAAGTTTAAGTTAATGTTTAAATGAACGGTAAATAGGTAAAATAGATTGAATTTGGCATGTTTACAAATTGGATTTGAATGATGTTTTATTGATATGTTTTGATGATATAATTGTGGTACCTATGAGGGTACAGTGGTTAGACACCTAGGATGATTGTTTTGACATATTTTGGATGTGTTTGATTGTATTTTGAATTGGTCAAACGAATGATTTTTGAGTTGCTTATTGTTCAAGCTTGCAGGGAATGGTAAACTTGTTGTTAAAGGTACATTTTGAGTCCACACGGCTAGACACACGGGCGTGTGACTGGACCGTGTGAGACACATGGCCTAACCACACGGGCGTGTGAACCTCGCAACTTGAAAATTTTTTAATATTTTCAAAAAATTCTCTGAGTTTCCAAATTAGTCTTGATTTATTTCTAACGTGTATTTTGAGCCTCGAGGGCTTAATTAAGGGACTATATGTATGAGTTGAATTTAATTTTGATATGATTATAATATGATAAGAAATGTTTGTAACTTAAGTCTGTTTGATTGATAAGCTTCAGTAATGCTCCGAAACATTATTCCGGCGACGGATGTGGGTTATGGGTGTTACAGGAAGCGTCCCTTGTACATTATATTTCTTCCTTAACACCTGAACCCATAGAGACTCAGTATTCACAAGTAGACGGTGACTAAGCTTCATTAAGAAAATCTTGTTCTGATCCCATAACTTCCACAAACCCAGTCCACTACTATCCAAAGGTCGACAACAATCTTTCCAAGAAAGAAGCGCAGTTTTCCTTGTATTATTAGTTGATTCCCAGATGAAATTACAAGCAAGTCTCTCAATTTCATTGCATAAAGAAAGAGGCATCTGAACAACAAACATAAAGTAGTTAGGAATAGCAAGAAAAACTGACCGAACCAAAGTTATTTGTCCTGCTAGCGAAAGTTTCCTCGCATCCCATCCAGATAGTTTTTGCCAAACCTTGCTTACAACAAAGGCAAAAGCATGCACAGTAACTCTGTTATGAAACAATGGCATGCCAAGGTAACATTTAAGATCATCCACTTGGCTGAATCTCGCACTCTCGCAAATCACCTCAATAACCGAACTAGGAGTATTAGGGGAGAAAAACACCTTCGACTTGGACTTGTTAACCTTCTGCCCAGAAAAGTAATAGAAAGTTTCCAGTATACTACTCACCACAATAGCTTGATCCCTACTAGCTTCACAGAACAAACATAAGGTCATTAGCAAAGAAAATATGAGACAAGGCAGTCCCTCTTCTTGAGAGGAGCAAAGGCTTCCAACTCCTATTCATGGTCGCCTCCTCAATAAGGTGCCCAAGCTTCTCCATACAAAGGACAAAAAGATAGGGCGATAAAGGGTCACCTTGCCTTATACCACATGACAGTTGGAAAGCTTCAATAAAAGTTCTATTCCATAAAATCTAGAGTGAAGTAGAAGAAACGCAATGCAATATGACACTAATTAACTACTCAGGAATTCCTGCCATTAACGAAGTATCTTGTAGGAATTCCCACCTGATTCTATCATAAGCCTTTTTGAGGTCTATCTTCATGATCATACCACATTTGTTTCCTCAAAAGTTCCTCAAAGAGTGCACCACTTCTTGCGCCGCTATAATATTATCGACAATATCTCTGCCTGGAATAAAGCTTGATTGGTTCTGACTTATCAATTCACCATCAAAGGTCGTAGTCTGTTAACAATCATCTTCGTAAAAATCATCTTCATAAAAAACTGCAGCCCACCCAAACTATGTCTAACAGAAGAACACACCGACGGTCCCACAATTTCCTATTGAGTCTAAAATAAACTAGCCTGAAACCCATCCACACCGGGGGCCTTTAAAGGAGCCATACTAAACACTGTTCTACGTACCTCCTCATCCAAAACCACTAAAATAAGAGCCCTCGTCTCATCACAAGAAAGCACAAGAAATTTACCTCGACAAGGGAAAACACCACTAGTCACATAGTCCATGGTATAAAGTGCAAAAAGGTGCAATTGTGTATATATTTTTGTCACTTGGAATTTCGATGTGATTAAATAACAAAAAAGTGATTTTCCATCTCAACAAAAATTTTCCACTTTGATAATGTACCAATAATAAACTAATGACTTCTATTTGAATCTACGTGTTTATTCTTTAAATTTATTAAACAATATATTTATAATTTTTAAAATTATTTTATTTTCCAATTACATGAAATTAGTTCAATTTATAATAAAATATGACTTAAAGGTGCAAAAACTCTCAATTTAAAAAAAATTAAGCTCTTGCTTTTTTTTTTGCACTTATTTTGATACTTAAACTTTCAAAATGCAACAAAAAAACCCTCAAACCTTTAAAAAAAAAGTAAGCCCCTACTTTTTTTTTTGGCACTCAATTAGGTACTTGAACTTTTAAAATGCATCAAAAGACTATTAAATTTTAAAAAAAGCAATTAAGCCCCTACTTTATATAAAATTATAAAAATTAAATTCAATAAAACCTATAAAATTATTAAAGTTTAATAAAAATTTCAAATATTAAAATTTTATTAAAACTTAGAAAAATATAAAATCGTAAAAAAATATAAAAAGTTGAAAAATTTTCTAAAATCATCAAAAAATAAAATATATAGAAATACAAAAATTTATAAAGTCATAAGAAAATTATATAAAATGTAAAGAAATATAAATTTTGTAAAAAATTATAAAAATTATCGTACCAAAAGAAGTATTTTATAATTTTTCTATAATTTTATTGATTTTTTATTTTTTATCATTTTTCGTCACATGTCATGTTGTGTTGCGACACGTGATGACTTTAATTGAAAAAACTAGGTGTTGGTTAATTTTTTATGATTTTTTATAAAATTTTACATTTTTTATTTTTTATGATTTTTATAAAAACAATTCTAATTTTTATTAAATTTTAATAATTTTTCTAAAATTTATTTTTATAATTTTAATAAGAGCAGGACTTAATTGCTTTTTTGAAAAATTTTGAGAGTCTTTAATGCATTTTGAAAGTTCAAGTACTAAATGAGTGAAAAAAGCAGGGCTTGATTGCTTTTTTAAAAAATGTTTGAGGGCCTTTTTGGTGCACTTTGAAAGTTCAATGCTCTATTGAGTGCAAAAACAGGAAGAGCTTAATTGATTTTTTGAAAAAGTTTAAGCATTTTTACACCCTTAAGCCTAAAAATATTAATTTTAAAAATAAAATTAAAAATTAATATTATGAAAACTAAAAAAAAGAATTAAAAATCTAAACGTATAAAGTAAAAAGATTAATTACCTATCATTAACAATAATAATTTATCTTTTACCCATCCTACCTTTTTTTTTCATTGAAAAGTTAGTTTGGCATTAAACCACACTAATAATATCTAGAAAAAAAACACAAAGTAAATAATAAAATTTTAAAGATTACTAAAAGTAAATATATATTTAATACTAAGTGAAAAATAAATTTTATTAATTTGCTTGCACATGTGTTCTTTTAGATCAACAAAAGAAATAAAATCATAAAATAAAACACAGTGTGCTTTGTACCCATCATGCTTTTGTTTCCTTTTTTTTTTTTCATTGAAAAAGATGGTTTGTGACACCCTTTACCCAACTCGTCTGCCAAGTTTGGGTATCGGGTGCCACATTAACCCAAATGACTTAACAAAATTTCTAATCTGGTTTAAATTACATACTTAAACAACTTGTATTAAACTAGTAATAAAGCTTTAAAGCTTTATTTTCATGAGTTCATCACAAAATTTCTAAACAAAGATTCGAAAACATAAAATGACAACTAAACCTTGATGCGGAGCCTCTACAGGTGCCCCTCTATGCATATGCACATCTGTTGCATTTTGCCTAGCTCCTAGCGAAGTCTGGTTTGGTCCCTCTCGATTTCTAAACCTTTAACTAACCTGCATTCAAGTAGAAAACTTAAAAGTTCGAGGGAACTTGGTGAGATCCACAAATAAAGATTTAGGAAAAATGTAAGACATCCAAGCTCAGAATTAAACTTTCTAATAATCATCTTCATTATTTTTTGGCGAGTTACGCCTGGCGACTGCCTAAGTAATTGCTACATCTACAGTTTTTTTTTATTTTATATTTTAACGTTTTCACTACCTTGGAGTATTAGAGCTCATTAACAACACCGAAGCCCTTACTCTATCAATTTATTTCCCAATGAGGCTTCTTAGGATATGAAACCCCTATCTTTGGAATTCAACAAGATCTCTGCCATTCTACATGACTATGTCTGACCTCCACTTTCTACTATCCTCTAATAGACCTTTTGGCCCTTTAGCCACAGGCGTGCATTTCCTCCCATGAAGACCCTAATTTGCCTATTAAACCCTTCAATTTACTTTTCATCAACTTACAATATATAGCATTTTCACACAGAATAATTCGTGCCTATTTAGATAGTGTGGAAACCAAAGCTTCCCTCGCGGACTAGTATTTGCATGTACTACGTATACCTCCTTATTTAAGGGGCATCTTTTCCCTTTTCATTTTTTCTAGAGTGTAACAGCCCGATTTTGGGCCTAGTCGAAACAGTGGTTTTGAGACCTCAAATCTGAAGTTAGAGAAATCATTTTATCATTATTATTGGTGTTAGCATGTGCAATACCCCATACCCGTACCTGAGACCGGGATAGGATACGAGGCATTACCGAAATTTTCAGAATAATTTCAATTAATTTATATTATTTAGTATTCATTTTCATGTTTCATGTAACATCCTTTTCATATATTCAATTCAAAATATCATATAAAATACGATACAATACTTAAATTGTCATATTTACTTGCTCATTCAGGGTATCCGAACCTACCTGACTAAATTGCAGAAATACCAAGATTTAGGGGCATATTGGTAATTTACCATTTTCTCAAATTTCACCCAATCTTAAATTGATAATTTCATTTAATTTATTAATTTAGATAATAAAACAATTTATTCCCTTCAATTTAGTCATTGTTGACATTTTTATAAAATTGCCCCCTAAAGTTTTACTTTTATTCAATTTAGTCCATGAGCTTAAAACATGCAAAATAGCCATGCTAACTGAATATTCATATATATTTTTTCCTCCTCCTCCTCTCCATTCCACATCCTTAATGTATATAATATTCTTGTAAGTACGATTTCACAATTTACTTATTAATACTCACATCAATCTGTTCACACGAGTCATAGTCACTCAATTATTTATAATTCGAGCTACAGAGCTTAAAATTAAGATCCGTAAATTTTCCCTAAAACTAGACTCACATATCATTCCACCATAAAATTTTAAGAATTTTTGGTTTAGCCAATTAGTACAGTTTATTCATTTAAGTTTCCCCTGTTTCACTATCCAACAGTTCTGACCTCTCTTCACTAAAAATTAATTATATCATAGTACAAAACTCGGATAATGTTTCCATTGATTTTTATTGAAAATAGACTCATTAAGTATTCTAAGCATATAAATTTGAGACTCTAATTAATTTTATCCAATTTTTGGTGATTTTCCAAATTCAAAACAGGGGAACCCGAATTCATTCTAACATTGTCTCACAAAATTCATTATATCTCATAATTTACAAATCCATTACTTACACCGTTTCTTCTATGAAAAACAAGACTCAATAAGCTTTAATTTCATATTTTATTCATCTTCTAATTCGATTTCCACAATTTATGGTGATTTTTCAAAGTTAGTCTACTTCTGCTGTCCAATATTGTTTTAGTTCAAGATGTTTATTACCATTTTTCCTCTAAATTTCAAAGGTCATACAATTCAGTCCTTGCTCAATTAGCCCATTTATTAAGCTAATTTTTCTCAATTAACATTTTATTCCATCATTCTAAACTATTACACAATCTTTAAAAATCAGAATTTTAACACTAAACCTTAATTTACAACTTTTTCACAATTAGGTCCTAAAATCAATTTCTATTGAAATTACTTGATAAAATCATCAAACAACAAAATAAAAGCTTAAAATTCATTTTATTTCATCATAAACAGCTAGCACTTATCAATTATAGCTTTTAATTTTGTTCATAAAATCAAAAACTAATGAATTAAACACTTGGACCTAATTGTAAAAGTCACAAAAACATAAAAATCTCAAAGAAAAGGGTAAGAATTGAACTCACATATGTCAAATTATGAAAAACCAGCAGCTTTCAGACCTCCCATGGCATTTTTTCTGAAGAAAAAAATGATGATATCTCTAGATTTTTCAAATTTGTCTTGTTTTATATGTTTAATTTGCAAAATTTCCCATTTTGCCCTTGTTTCTCCTTGTCTTTTTGCTGATTTTCTTGCCCAACCGTCCAGCCCATACAATTTGGGTCCAATTGCCTTTTAAATCCTCCTTTTAATCACTTAAACTATTTAATCACAATTTAATAAATTTTACACTATTTTCAATTTAGTCCTTTTAATTAATTGACTAACCAAACGTTAAAATTTTCTAACTAAACTTTAATACTAACTTAATAACACTCCATAAATATTTATAAAATATTTATGGCTTGGTTTATAAATCCGAGGTCTCGATACCTCGTTTTCAACCAAATTTACGATTAATTCTTTTAAAATCGCAAAATTCACTAATTAAAAACAATTCTTTTAAGTTCGCACTTGGCCTATAATTATTATTTGTTAAAATTTCTAAATATACTCGTCGAATTTAGTGATCTCGAATCACTGTTTCCGACACCACTGAAAAATTTGGCTGTTACAGCATGATTATATTAGTGCATAAAAAATTTGGTGAATTAATTTTAGCGTTTGTAAACCTAATTGCGAAAAAGAACTAAATTGCATAAAGGAGAAAAGTTGTGATTTGCTAGCCAAAGGTGTTAAATAGATAGAGAGCCATAATTAGATGCCTTTAAAGTGCAATTAGACCCCCTTAAAGAGGCAATGCCGGCCATAGGGACAAGAAAATCAATAGGTCAAATGGTTAGGTCAATTGATTACCTAATGTATGATAAAATAATACCCTAAGAGTCTAGCCTTCAACTTTTTCATTTTTCCTTTCTCCTCCACCGAAATTTTCAGCCATTCTAAGGGTTTTGGAAGCTTGAACTTTCAACCATTCATCTCTCTCTCAAGTAAGTGATTTAGATGCCAATTTTTGATAATTTTGGTACTTTTGGAACCCTTATAGCATGAGCTAGCTAATGGCGGGACCATTTTGCAAAATGATTGATAGTCTAGGGATATGCCATGAAAGGATTTGTGATGTTTATTGAGCTTTTATGGAAGAAAATGAATCTTAGTTGTGTAGTAAACAACTTTTGTGAAAGAACTTCTCATGAAAACCCTAATATGACCATTTTGTAACGACTGTAAAATAAATAGTAATATGGTGAAATAATAGGCATTTTGGGTCACTCTAAGAGTAAAAAGGGTTCGGCTAGGCTTAAGGTTTAATGAAATTCGATAAAAATCAATTTATGAGCCCAAGGGCGAAATCATAATTTTTGTAAAAGTCTAAAGGCAAAATGGTCAATTTTGCCAAATTATATATTGTCAATGTTTTTATCAATATGGTGATTAAATGAGTGAATTTTTATCATCTTAGACCAAGAAGGACAAAAACCAGACTTGGACGGAGGGAAAGCTAAGCAAGTATAGTAAATCGTCTAGTCGCCTATATTTTGTAATCCGAGGTAAGTTGTATGTTAATAATGCAACTATATTGCTATGATGTATGAATGAATTGATATTGCATAAATTTTTTGATTGTGATTATGAGAATGCATGTCGAGAAATTAATGTAGTAAAGATTTTCGATTGAACATTTGAAATATACTTAGATATTCGTACCATGACATTGGGTGGTATGTGAGCTAGTGTAAGTCTTGTCTGGGACATGCATCAGCCACATTATGTGTGCCAGTGTAAGACATGTTTGGGACATGCATCGGCCTCGAGATATACAAGCTAGTGTAAAACCTGTCTGGGACATGGCATCAGCTTGTTATGTGTCAGTGTAAGACCTGTCTGGGACATGACATCGACACCGATAGATAAGAGCCAGGGTAAGACCTATCCGGGACATGGCATCGGCCTCGTTATATGAAAGTCAGTGTAAGACCTGTCTAGGACATGGCATCGACTTGATGTGCTAGCCAGTGCAAAACTATGTCTGGGACATAGCATCGGCGTCTTATCCCATGTTTGGGGTTATTGAGTATCTTATAGTATTCCAAATAGTTCAACAGAAGATTCATAATTTATATCGAGACGAGAAAAGTTATGACCATGTGGTGAGTGGTACAGGTACCTACTTGAAATGTGTGAGATGTAGACTCAATACATGCTATATGAATTGTATTTGATGGTGATGAGTAAGTTGTGCTTATGTTTATTTATTGTATTCGAGAACAAGCTATGAAATGTTATGAGCATATTATTGTATGATAAATAGTTGATGTTTATTTACATGCAACTTACTAAGCTTTATGTTTACCCCTTTTCCTTTTCATTTTCTTATAGTGCCGCCAAAGTAGCTCGTGGATCATCATCTTACGTCAGAGAAGCTAGTCACATTATCATTTGAAGCAGTTGATATAGTTAGTTCTTTTATTTTGATTATGGCATGTATAGAATCTTTTAATCTTGTTTTAGTGTCACAATGTTTTGGGCCAAATGTGTTGGCTTACTTTAGTATTTGACTCATTTTGTATAAGGCTATGAAAAATGGCTAATATTGAAAGTTGTTATATGAATACAAAAAGGTCTTTCATGAATGTGAAATTGTTGGTATGGTTAAACGTGTGAATTTTAGCGTATGGATAGCAAAGTGCATAAATTGGTTGTTCAAGCATATGTGAAATATGTATAGGCCTTAGTTAAGGTTGTTTGGTTTAGAAACCATGTTACGTAAGACTTTGGCATGATGGAGGGTGTTATATTGTGTTTTAGGGTGGCAAAAAGGTTTGGTAGATAGCCTTATATCGTCCACATGGGTAGACACACGAGTGTTTGTCTAACACACAGTCAGTCTCATGGGCCTGTTGTTCGACCATGTGTCCTCTGCACCTTGAATTTGTAAGTCAGTATGCATGGTAGTAAACACATGGGCAGAGACACGACCGTGTGTCTCAGCCGTGTGGAGGCAACGGTCTCTGACCATAGGTGTGTGCCTTGGCCGTGTGCCCCTAATTTGTTGCTAAAGTCAGAAACAAAATGTCAAGGTTTTTAGACATGGGCTAAAACACGGGCGTGTCATGGCTGTGTGAGGGATACAGGCCATGGACACGAGCGTGTGTCAGCCCATGTGAAAATCCCTGTAGGTTCGAATTTGGAATCTAATTCACATGGGCTTGGGGCACGGGTGTGTCCCCTTATGCTTAAGCTGTGTGAACCACACGGGCCTTTGGTACGGCCAGGTCAACAGGGCCACACGGGCATATTTCCTTTCCATACGGGCATGTGCCGTGTTTCGTGTGACATTTTCCAAAGTATGATGTGCGCCTCGTAGACCCATATTAGCAATCAACAGACTATGAAAGGAAAGTTTTAATTTGACCTAGTTTTTACATTTCAGAAAAGATTGAATGCATGCGTTTAAGTCAGGTAATGTCTCCTACCCAGCTCTAGTCTCGGACTCGGGTAAGAGGTGTTATATGGAGTTGAGATATAACCTTAACACCAACCATGTAACACCCCTATACCTGATTCAACCCAAGGAACCTGATATAGGAATATTACATTTGGTTCCACAGTGACTTTGACTAATCACTAATAAATTTGGACATAAAAAAAATTAAAGTTTTTACTAAATTTGTAACACCCCAAACTCGGCCTGGACGTTATGGTCAAATCTGGCGAAGTCATATGAGAATGTATTTAAAATCGTGTTTTACCCAAAACCGTTCCAGTTACCACCTTTATCTTAACTCAGAAAACATATATATATTGATTAATTCGCTTGAAATTATTTTTTAGTTCGCGAAAAATTAAGAACAAATAAAGCAGCAGTTTCAAAATCCATAAACAGTATTTCGAAATTCTAAACTTAAACCAAACAGTTTGAAACCAGAAATTACATAATTACTCCAAACTATAGCAAATAAAATAATAAAAGCATTAAAAACCTTTAAAACTAGGGTGTATGTAGTAGTGGTCTCCGTCGAGCCCTCCGCTGCATCGATCCACCTACTACTGAGGATTACCTGACAGATAAATAAAATAAGGGGTGAGTTTTTGCAAACTCAGTATGTACATCCCCATAGTAAAACATGCATGTAAACGGTCATAATCAAGCCTGAGCTCTTAACAGAATCAGTGTAGCCTTAGCCCACTCAGAATAGTATCAGATACATTTGGGCCTTAGCCCATACAGACATACATGCATATCAATCAAAATAGTAATGCCCACTAACCCTACACACCATCTCCGTCCAACCTAACACAGTATGTGGGGATATAATCGCCCCACTTAGCCCTACACACCAAGTCTGGGGATAAAATCAACCCATCCAACCCTACAGACCAAATGGTACCGTAAAACGACACATATCAATAATTGTAGCGAAGCTGCCAGATAAGCGGCTATAGAGCTTTTCAATCTTCCTTCTCTTCAATATCAAACCCAACCCAATACAATGCAACATAAGTAATATGGCATGCTCACGTGCAGATATCAAATCATAACATCGTCATCAAATCAGAGTAGATACACATGCTTAAATTATCATGCTTTCACATACATCTTAGTACCAGATCAGAGTATAAGGGTCTAAGTAACGCTTATCGACCCTACAAACAAGTCACAGTCGACTTGAGCAACCCGATTAACCTTACAGAACATTTCAAGCAAGTCAGGCTCACACGCCCGTGTGCCTTACTCGTGTGGGGGCCCACACGCTTGTATGGCTCACACGGCCCAAATTGGCCTTGCCCGTGTGGATCGCATGACCTGGCCCAAGATCCCACACGTCCGTGTGGTTCACTGTGTGGGCTTATACGCCCGTGTGACCCATACAGTCTAATTGGTCTAGCCCGTGCCTTGCACATGGCCTAGCCAGCCTCACACACTTGTGTCCGTCGTGCCCGTGTGGCACGCGCACGGCCTTTTTCGTAGACCACACAACCGTGTCTCCCTACACGGCCTCCACACGGGCCACTAATCAGGGTAGTTGGGAGGAGTACTTGCCATTAGCAGAGTTCGCATACAATAATAGCTATCAGTCTAGTATTCAGATGGCACCGTATAAGGTATTTTATGGTCGTAAGTGTCGCACTCCTTTATGCTGGACTGAGTTGGGTGAGCGACATGTTTTGGTCTGGAGTTGATCTCAGAGACTAAGGATAAGGTTCGGTTGATTCGAGAGCATCTAAAAGCGGCTTCCGATAGACAGAAGTCCTATGTTGATTTGAAGAGGAATGACATTAAGTATTCTGTGAGGGACTTGATCTTTCTTAAAGTTTCACTGTGGAAAAAGATTTTGAGGTTCAGACACAAGGGTAAGCTAAGTCATCAGTTTATTGAGCCGTATCGGATTCTGAAGCGAGTGAGGCCAGTCGCATATCAGTTAGAGCTATCTCTCGAGTTGGATTGTGTATATGACGTGTTCCACGTCTCGATATTGAGACGCTACCGCTCTGATCCCTCACACATTGTGCCAGTGGAGGAGATTGAGGTTAGGCCAGATCTAACTTTCAAGGAGGAGCTGGTTCAGATTCTTGATCGCGACGTTAAGGTTCTGCGTAGGAAATCTTTTCCTTTAGTGAAAGTGCTGTGGCAAATCATAGCACAGAAGAGGCCACTTGAGAGCCGGAGGATTCGCTACGTCAGCAGTATCCTCGTCTTTTTTAATTAGGTAAAATTCGAGGATGAATTTTCTTTAAGGGGGTAGAGTTATAAAGCCCCAAATTTCTATAATTTCGGCTTTTGTGATAGTTGAGTATGGAAATATCGAAACTCTTGTTTTGTTTCTTTTTGGCATAAAATAAATGTAGGTTTAAGTGTTTATGTACTCTAAGATGTGTTTGGGAAGTCCCAAGTTCAAGCTTTAACTTGGGCTTACGATTGACAATAGTAAGTTCTGGAGTGTTCGAGATTGCGTTAGGCTTCAATCAGAACCAGGTGTGTACTCCAATCGATCTAAAATCGTGTTTCGGTGAAAGCCAAAAATTCTACCGTCGGCGCCACATGGGCCTGTGGACTGCCCGTGTGGAGGCCATGTGGCGAGACACGGTCGTGTGATCGACGAAGTAGGCCGTGCGCATGCCACACGGACACAACAGACATGGGCGTGTGAGGCTAGCTAGGCTGTGTGCGAGGCACGGGTTAGACTAATTGGGACGTGTGGGCCACACGGGCGTGTGGAATCTTGGGCCAGGCCGTGTGATCCACACGGGCAAGGCCAATCTGGGTTGTGTGAGCCATACGAGTGTGTGGGCCTCCACACAGGTAAGGTTGCACGGTTGACTGTGACCTATTTGTAGGGTCGATAAGCATTACTTAGACCCCTATACTCTGATTTGATACTAAGATGTATGTGAAAGCATGATAATTTAAGCATGTGTATCTACTCTGATTTGATGACGATGTTATAATTTGATATCTGTACGTGAGCATACCATATTATTTATGTTGCATTGCATTGGGTTGGGTTTGATATTGAAAAGAAGAAAGACTGAAAGGCTCTATAGCCGCTTATCTGGCAGCTTCGCTGCAGTTATTGATATGTGTCATTTTACGGTGCCACTTGGCGTGTAGGGTTAGATGGGTTGATTTTATCCCCAGACTTGGTGTGTAGGGCTGGGTGGAGTGATTATATCCCCACACGGTGTGTTGGGTTGGACAGAGATGGTGTGCAGGGTTGGTGGGCATTACTATTTTGATTGATATGCATGTATGTCTGTATTGGCTAAGGTCCGAATGTATCTGATACTATTTTGAGTGGGCTAAGGGTACATTGATTCTGTTAAGAGCTCAGGCTCGATTATGACCGTTTATATGCTTGTTTTACTGTAGGGATCTACACATTGAGTTTGCGAAAACTCACCCCTTATTTTATTTGTCTGTCAAGTAATCCCCAGCAGTAGGTGGATAGGTGCAGCGGAGGGCTCGACGGTGACCACTGCTACATACACCCTGGTTTTAAAGGTTTTTAATGCTTTTATTATTTTATTTGCTATAGTTGGGAGTAATTATGTAATTTTTGGTTTCAAACTGTTTAGGGTGATACAAAATTAATTCTATATTACCATTAATTCTCAATGTTTAGGGACATTATTGAATATTTTACTATGCCTAGAAATATTTAAAAATATGACTTTTATACAAAACAAGGGTAAAGTATCGATACTTTTGGCCTAAGTATCGATACTTTTCCTTCATTATCGATACCAACCTAAAAATAGATACCAAATGTGCATTCTGTTTTGGAATTTTTCAAAACCAAACTCTAGGTATTGGTACCTTACCCTTAGATATCGATACCTTAGGTAAATTTTTTGAACAAAAATACTTGGAAAAATTGCTAAAGACCCCCTGCATTGTTTTTAAGCCATTTCAAAGTTTAAAACCAATTCAAAACAATCCCAAATCAACCTTATTTAACATATATCCCATCAATTATATATGTATGCATTTAGATTTTTAACAATAAATGCAAATATCAGCAAAGTTGTTCTTTAGACTCTAAAATAAGTATATTTTTCATAACTTATATTTTAGTACCTACTACTTGGAACTCAATTGATCTTCCTAAGTACATGCCATTCTATTCCAAATTTTGAAACATACCCTTTTGGCACTTGGAGATGTGATGAGATGGATGTCCACGACCTCAACTATGACTCTTTAAAATCATTGTACCTACGCATTGAAAATAAATGCATTAAGTTGGTGAAGACTTAGTAACTACCCATGATATTCAAAATCTATTAAATTCCTTAATTCCCAATATCACATTCCTTTGTTTATTTATCATATTACATCTCAATTTCTTATTATCATATTCATTTGTAACTTTTTACTTATTTCATAATTTAGTCCTTAAGTCCTCAAATCAACCTATAAAAATTACTACTCTTTTTTATACATGTATCATATTTCACCATTTAGTGTAAATTTTCATAGTCCCATCACTATTTCTTTCACACTTTATCTTTACATATGTAACTTATTAGTCATTGTCTTTCTTATACTCTGTCAAATACATTCAATTTACTTATGTCTTCACTTTACTGATTCAATATTTCGAATATTAATCGGAGATAAACCTTTACCTTGTAACAAAAATTGTTTACCTTTTTAGCAAGGGCCTAATACACTAAACAGAGCACTTAGGATATAAGGAACTAATACAAAGGTGCACTAAAGTGCACTAATATAACAGTAGGCACCGAAGTACAAATCACTAAGCACCAAAGTGTAAAACAGTAGGCATTGAAGTGCAGAACGATAAGCACGGAAATACGAAACGGTAAGCGCTAAAGCGCAATACGATATGCATGCTAAAATTTCCTTAATAGCATGACATCTATATCCCAATAGTTCTAATCTCGTCTATTTGGGCAAATTATATCATGCACACATATCATTTTACACTTTTACATAACACTTTTATATTTTTTTATAATTTAGTCCTTGTAACTACAATCCATATACTTATATCTTCCACTATCTTTAATACATATAATATATTTCCAAATTCAATATTCATCTATAATTCTCTAATAATCCTTATCATGTATTTCACATCACTTTTATATATTTTGTAATTTATTCATTAGCACAATATTTCATGTAGCAATATATTTTACTTTTAATAACACATATAATGTAATTCAATACTTATTAATATTTCAAAATTCACTACAACATCAATTTTTTTTCATTCTTAGTGTTTTGCACTTCACTTTTCTATTTCTAATATAAAATTTTCAAATTTACTGATTTAACCCTTAATTTCCACAAATTAGGAAATAATTTTAGTTTGGATTGCAAAATTCATTTATTCTTTTATTTTTTACTATGTGCTTTATTATTAATATTTCCTTGTAAACTTTTATAATTTTCTTATTTAATCACCTTTTTCATAAAAGTTCTCTATTCATTTGACATCTCACTTAATTCACATAATTAATTCCACTATCTCATTCTCCACATCAAATTTCTGTGTATTTCACTTGTATTATTTCCACCACATGTATTTCTCAAGTCTTTCAATTTAGTTATTGTTTCCATAAAATTTCACATTTTTCCATAATTTCACTTATCTAATACTTTATATATTTTTGCTAGCTCATAACTCAACTATTAGACTTTTATTATAAATTCATATTTCACACAATAAATTATTTACTATTTTTTTCTTTTTACTTAATTACCACTTACTTTACAAAGATCACATTTTAATCCTTAAATAACAAGGAAGTTCATGGGTACTTACCTCTTTTCTATCAAAATCTATTGTTTTGCTCTTCTCCTATCACTTGATTCACTTACTCAACTTCTCTCTTCATCAACATGTCAAAAACACAATATTTTCTCATGAGAAATCTTTACTACAACACCATTTTTATGTTTTTCTATTATTACTAAACTTAAAAATAACATAAAACCTTAACATCCATACCTTATTCTCTTGAAACCAAACTTTAACTTGACTTTCTCTCTCCTCCAACTTTTATTTTCTTGAATCTAACTTGATATTCTAGCTCCCCATAGTCTCATTATTTTTCTCTTTCGGTGGCTATGAAAATTCTTTTGATTTCTAAGCAAAAATGGTGGATTTTTGGTGAAAGGACTAAATTGTAAAGAAAACAATTTTTTTCTTTCTTTTCTTCTTCTCACGTTGGAAGCATGGAAAGATGAAGAGAATTCTTTATCTTTCTTTCCTTATATAATAAGTAAAATTAATAAAATATAAATAAATATCAAATCAAAATATTAATAAACTAATATTTATTTAATTAATCTAAAATATCACCAACATCATCATTACTCTTCAAAATATATTTCTTGCTGTAACGCCCCTAACCCGTATCTGCTGCCAAAATAGGGTTTCGAAGCATTACTACCACTTGCAAATCACAAAAAAAAAAAATCATTTAAATACTTATCAATTCAATGCATCAATAAATATATTACCATTCAATCAATGGCTTGGCAGTTGCCTAAGCATCAACAACAACACTTGTTAGTGTACTTACACATATTTCATATAAATTCTTATTTTCTCAATATGTCATATTTGAATTTAATACTGTCTTAACTTACATATTTTCCTTATGTTAACATATAAAAGATAATCTCATATGTACATGTCATGATACATATCATTCTCTTACCGTTTCTTTAATAACATATATCATTCATTTCATTATATCAACATTTCATGCACTATCATTTCCTTATATCTTAGGTATATTTATTTGGTAATGGTTCGTATTAAACTTAACATAATTTAACTTCCATGTACCTATACTTATTTCATTTATCTATCTTATAAATTATTTCATACAACTATTTTGTACATTTATTTCCATATGACCAATTCCTATAAACATTTCACATTACCATTTTGTATAACCAATTCATTTAACCATTTGTTATATTACCTGAATATTAGTTGTTCAACAGATATCTTGGCGTTTCTCTTCCACGATCTTATTTATCTTCGACATGATGCCATAGTGTCTTTCAACTATGGCCTTACTCATTTTCTGTCATGTTGCCATGGTATCATTCAACCATGGTCTTATTCATTTCCCCGTCACGTTGCCATGGTATCTTTCAACCATGGTCTTAAACATTTCATGTCACGTTGCCATGGTATCTTTCAACCATGGTCTTACACATTTCATATCAGGTTGCCATGGTATCTTTCAACCATGGTCTTACACGTTTCATATCAGGTTGCCATGGTATCTTTCAACCATGGTCTTACACATTTCATATCAGGTTGCCATGGTATCTTTCAACCATGGTCTTACACATTTTCTGTCAGAGAGCACACTCCCGCGAACCTCATTCTTACAGTGGGATTACCAGTCCAGGCTAAATCCCCTGTAATATAAACTTATAGAGTATTGTCGGGATTACCAGTCCAGGCTAAATCCTCTGCAGCGACAATTACTCTAATGAGCTTGGATCTGAATGACCAGTCCAGGCTAAATTCAGATCCTAATTTAGATTACCCGTCTGGGCTAAATCCATTTTACACATATTCTTCGGGAGGGCTATATCAAGATAGGATCACCTGTCCGGGCTAGATCCTTTTTACCGTCAATTTCTTTTCAGAGATCCATCGAATTTTCCTTCCATTCAACAGGGATTTATTTTCAAGTTATATCGAGTATTTACCAATATTTCATCAATTATCATAAATTGAATATTCAAATCATATTTTCATTACATAACCACATATTTCAAGTGTTTAAAAATACAATTCAAGTTACACAAACTTACCTCATTGATTGTTCGTGTTTATGATTTCATTATTCTGATATATTTTCTTTTCCATGATCAAGTCTCGTATTTGTGTCGTCCGGATCTTTATAAATAAATTTGATCATCATTTTCATTCATTTCATATTCTAATGCATTTAATTAATGCTCCAGGCAAAAATTACTATTTTGCCCCTAAACTTTTAATAAATGACGATTTCATCCTTAGGGTCAAGAAAATAAAATTCTTGCAATTTAATCCTTATTTCCAGCTATTATTATCATACATATCGATAATAGTCCATGAATTCTATAAAATATCAAAATTTTTCACAATTTCAACACTTGTCAATTTAATCCCTAAAACATGTTTTCCCCCGATCTTGAACTGAATTGATAATTTCGTTAAATTTTGTTATTTAAATAATAAAATAATCTATTTCATGCAATTTAGTCATTTCTGACATTTTTAAAAAATTGGCCATAAAGTTTTACTTTTATTCAATTTAGTCCCTAAGCCTAAAACATGCAAATTAGCCATGCTAGATGAATATTCATACATATTTTCCTCCTCCTCCTCTCCATTCCACATCCTTAATTTATATAACATGCAACAAGTAATATTATCAATAATTTCACTATTTACTTATATGTACATTCAAAACTGTCCATTTGCATCATGTCACTAAATTATTTATATATTAAGCTACAGAACTCGAAATTAAGATCCGTTAATTTTTCTTGAAACTAGACTCACATGTCTTCTTACCATAAAATTTTCAGAATTTTTGGTTTAGCCAATTAGTACAGTTTATTCATTAAAGTCTCCCCTGTTTTGCTATTTTACAGTTCTGACCACTCTTCACTAAAGTTTAATTATCTCTTTAAAAAGAATTCAAATGATGTTATAATTTGTTTCTTATAAAAATAAACTCATTAAGTAATTTAACCATATAAAGTATGTAACAAAATTATTTTTTATAATTTTTAGTGATTTTTCCAAGTCAGAACAAGGGATCTTGAAATCATTCTGAATCAGTCTCACAAAAATATAAATATCTCAGAATACAGAATTAGTTTACTTTCTATATTTATTTTATATAAAAATAGACTCAATAAGATTTAATTCCATATCACCCTTAGATTCTAATTCAATTTCTATCATTTTTGGTGATTTTTCAAAGTTAGCCTATTACTACTGTCTAAAACTACTTTAGTGCAACATATTGATTACCAAGTTTATAACACTCCTATTTCCATTTTCTACCATATTTCCCATTATTTTCTCTCATTTCCCTTCACTAATATATAAAAATATGGAACCATATAAAAGAAAACTCTACATTAACATCAATTCCATGCTTTTTCAACAATATTAGACTTAAAAATATATTGAAATCTTAATGTTCTTACCTTTTCTTATTAACTTCAATCTTTAACTTGATTTTTCTCTCTCCTCCAGCTTCTATTTCTTGAATCCAACTTGATATTCTTGCTCCCCATCATCTCCTTGCTATCTTTCTCTCTTGATGGCTATGGAAATTCTTTCAATTTTTAGGTGAGAATAATGAATTTTTGGTGAAAGGACTAAATTGTAAAGAAAGAAAACTTCTTTTCTTCTTACTCTTTCTCAAGTTGGTTTGCATGGAAAGGAAAGATGATGAAAATTCTTCATCTTTCTTTCCTTATATACTAAATAAATAATAATAAAATAATATTAAATATCTCATAAAATATTAATAAAATAATATTTATCTAATTAATTAATTTACAATATCATCAACATAATCATTACATTCTAGAATTCTCTCTCTTACTAATTGACCATTTTGCCCTTTATGATCTTTTAGAATTCCATCCTTGAGTCATCATTTAATTTGGTAAAATTGCAATTTAGTCACTCATAGTTCTTCACTTATTCAATTTGGTCCTAATTTATCCATTTTCCTTAGTTTCTAGATCATTCTACCCTTAAAATATTTACACTATTGGTCCTTCAACTTTTCATATTTACACTTTAACCCCTTAAGTCTTGAGTATTTACTCTTAGGCAACAAAACTTTTTTGACTTTTACAATTTAGTCCTTTCTTGAATCAAGATATCATAATTTACTTCCCAATGTTGCCATAACTCAAAATTTCCCTTTTTATCACTTTATTTCCTTATTTTATTATATCAAGGATAATATATTACTGTAAAGATTTTCGGGGTATTACACTTGCTAAATGACCATTTTGCCCCTTATGATCCTTCAAAATTGCTCTATTGAATCATCACTCATTTTAGTAAAATTATGATTTAACCCCTTATATTTTTTCCACTTATTCAATTTGGTCCCAATTCATCCATTTTCTTTAATTTCTAGATCCTTCCACCCTTAAAATATTTGCACTATTAATCCTTCAACTTTTCCATATTTTAAGGCGGTGCCTCGAACTTTCCTACAAAAGACAAAATGAAATAGTCTTAATTCCTAAAAAAATTAAAAAACCTAAAAACTAAACCACTAACCCTTTTGTGTTCCTAGACACATTTTCTCTTCTTTGCATCTATAACCATCACCGAAGCCCTCTAGTTTACTTCCCCTACCGTATTTCCTTTGAAGCACTATACTAGAATTCTCCAAATCAAATCAAAAGGTGAAGTTTTGTTTGATATAAAAGAATATTATATTTGGTTTTCCTTTATCGAAAACTTGAAATATTATATTATTATTAAAAATATGAATTGCGTATATGAATTAATAAAGAAACATAAATTTTGTTTTTACTAAAATTATTATTTAAATTAGGTTAAAGTGACTCTCTATAATAAGAAAATAAAGAAATTTAAATATTATAAATATATTATATTATTAAACAAATCACGATTCACGTAATTACGTATATGAATTACAAAGAGACATAAATTTTGTTTTTACTAAATTTTTATTTAAATTAGATTAACATAATTATCTATAATAAAAAAATCAAGAAATTATAATATTGTAAATATATTATATTTTAATAAAATTATGAATAACGTGAAAGGGAGAATATTTAAATCTTAATTAATTATTTTAAGAAAAAATATTCTCATTCAAGGTGAAGCTTTAAAATTTTTAAGGAGATTAAAATAAAATTTTAATTTTTATGATTTATATCTTTATAATTTTAAAGGATAAAATCACATTTTTTAATTTTAGGGAGGCGAAAGTGTACTTTTATTTTTACTAATTTAAAATTTTAAAATTTCTAAAAGGTCTAAATAGTAATGTTTCATTTTAGAGGAGCTGAGGCCTGCCACCTCCTAGATTCGTCTATGTTCTCATTGATTTAAAATTTTTGTTTCTTGCTTATATATATTATAGATATTTTAAAGACTTATTTTAATATTTAACTTAATTCTCAACTTTGCTTTTAAATTTATAAAAATAAGTAAAAATATTTTATCTATTAATAACCGATATATATCATTTTTCAAAATTTATACAAATGATTTAATTTTTTATTTTGAATTTACAAATAATTTTCTAAATGAAGAAAATGAGTAAACACGTAAACTATAGGAAAATAAAAGTACTTATTATTTCTGAATTTTATGAAATAATTATAAAATAATATTTTTAACTAAAAAGTTTTCTTTAATTTTCAAATTATTCATGGTACCTAAAAATTTTAATTTTATTTAGAAAGGGTATAATTAGAGAAATATAAATGAATGTATCACTTTCTTTCCTTTCCATCACATCAAACGAAGCCTATGACTTAATCCTTTCTTTTTTTGAGTTGTCAATTTATATAGTTAAATCGTTAAACTAATTAGAACTTGCTTGAATAGATTAAATTGATTGTCTTACAACCATTTCTATCTATCATCCATTTTATTTTATTTTTCCAACATTTCGTTTACTGTACTAACATCATCTAAATTTTATTTAGAATATCTAATTTTTTTTTTCATTTGTAAGAAAAAGAAAACCATTGAAGGCATGGGATCATCTCCACATAGATTAAACAACTTTTCTATTAGGGTTCTAAGTTTAAAAATTAGAAATTTTAGACAATTTTAAGGAAAATTAAATCATAAAGTTGACAGAAGAGAAAAAAACTTTTGTTTGATGCGTTTCTTTGTCTAGAAAAAAAGTTAGATGTTAGCGAGATTATTGAAATACGACGGTAAAGAAAGTTCTTAAAACTCTAAAGTTTTTGAATAGTTGAATGAGTTGAAATTGAATGATCAAAATGTAAATTTATTAATAATTAAGTGATATTGGATATAGTTTTAGCTTATAATAAATAGTGAATTAGAAGCCATCAAATATCTATTAACAATTTAACAACTCAATAACTTAAAGGATAATTTTAAATAATTTAACCTTTGTAAAATTAAATAATTTTTAAAATTGAATGTGTTAGATTCACATTTATTTGTTAAAATTTCTTAACTTATACAGGTAATTAGTTTCCATGCAAACCAATGATATATAAACCCCTCGAATTCAAAACACAAAATCCTTGCTAGGGTTTTAAATGTTAACTTTAGTTCCCATTTTGTCTGGAGCTTTCGAGATTCAAACAATGGCAGCTAGATTCTTCATTTCAAGAAGTTCATCCAAAACCCTCAGTCAACTTCTTCTACCATGTCTCCACCAATCTCACTACCTCGCTACCACTCTTCCCCGAAACTCAAGAGGCTTTTCCTCTGAGCCTCCCGGCTTTGCCTCCGATAACCGTGTTCCGGCCACCGTCATCACTGGTTTTCTCGGTTCTGGAAAGGTCTCTAACCAGTTTGACGAATTGTTTGCTTAGCTTAGTTTCATCTCCAGTTTAATATATATTCAATGTTGATTTTTTGTTTTTAATTGCAGACTACTCTCTTAAATCATATCTTAACTGCTCAACATGGCAAACGGATTGCTGTTATCGAAAACGAGGTACTCGCAATTATTTTAGATTTTGAATGCTGCTAGGTTAGGCTTTCATTTTGTGGATGAATGTAATAGAAATCATTGTTGCTGATTTTTAGAAGGTAATTTCAATGATGACTTTGGTTAATTGGGACGCAGTTTGGTGAGGTTGATATTGATGGATCATTGGTTGCTAGTCATTCATCTGCATCTGAAGAAGACATTGTCATGGTCAACAATGGTTGCCTTTGTTGTACCGTGCGAGGAGATCTAGTTAAAATGCTGTTGGACCTGGTTAAGAAGAAAAATGACAAATTTGACCATATTGTTATAGAAACCACAGGTAAAACCAGCTTTTTACTTGGGTTTTGGAGAGTTGAGTTACTTAGTTTATGATATATGGTGCAAATTACTAAGTTTTGTTGTAGATAAATGATGTCTGCTTAAGTGGTCTGCCTGAGTTACCTGGTTACATGCATCCAATAACTTGCTCAAAGCTTCCCCACTTTATTTCTTTATTTATTTATTTTTTGAGAAACTGTTTTTGCAGGCCTTGCTAAGCCAGCTCCTGTTATAGAAACCTTTTGTTCTGATGAACTGGTTTCACCGTATGTGAAACTGGATGGAGTTGTAACTTTAGTTGACTCGAAGCATGCTATGAAGCATTTGAATGAAGTTAAACCAAGATTTGTTGTGAATGAGGCAGTTGAACAGGTTGCTTATGCTGACCGTATAATCATGAACAAGGTGAACTTTGATTTCTATTTTTTTTCAATTTATATGGCCTTCTTGATCGTCTTCTACAGTGGTCATATTGAAAGTACAGGATAAAACATTTAAAATGCTTGTAGATCTACTATTTGCAATGTTGTTTGCTTGTTTCAATTGTTATGCAGATAGATTTGGTCACTGAGGGTGACTTGGAGAAACTGACTGATAAAATCAAGGTACACATATCCAATTTCCAGTACCCTGAATTCTATTTTAGGTTTGTAAATTTAATGAAGAGAAACAATAAAATAAGGAAACGATTAGAACCATTTTTTTGTTGTCTCTCTGAGTTTTCTATTTCATGAACACTATTCTAAAAATCGAGGTTTAATGTCAATTGTATCCGTAGAAGTAGCTTTAAGTAACAATTTGTGGTTTGGTGTTTTCCAGCATATTAATAGCATGGCTCAAATCAAGAGAGCGAAATTTGGAGTCGTTGACATGGACTTTGTTTTGGGAGTTGGAGGATATGATCTTGACAGGTCAGTTATACTTCACTAGTTGACTATTTGAAAACAACTGTTTTTTGCAATTACTTTTCCAGGATAATTCAAAAGCATCTAAATTATCTGTTCACTTCACTTGTGTATCTGATATCTTTTTTAAAAGTTCTAACTCATTTGTTTTGCAGAATTGATTCTGCAGTTAAAGTAGATGATTCTCACTGTGGAAACCATCACCATGACGCACATGGTAGTATGTTGTCTTTTCGTATTTGTTTCCTTTGTTAGTTCTTGTGTTTTAAACCTTTTTTTGTCTATAAGAAATGATAATTTTAAGAACAATCGACAGGAACATAGATGATATTATGGAATTGCATTTTTGTGGATAGCTTTGTCCACTTTCAAATTATTGGCTCTTCTTCCATAGGAAGTTGTACCTATTGTAGCTTAAAATTCATTCTTCTTATCTTTATTTTAATCTATTTTATCTTATTTTACTTTTGGACATTATAGGACACCACAAGGATCATCATCATGACCACTTGCATGATTCTACTGTATCTAGTGTTAGTATTGTTTCTGAGGGAACCCTTGATCTTGATGAGGTAAGAAATACTTTATAAAAGTGTAGCTTTTCCCGGCAAGAATGGGTGAAACTACATATAATGCCATACAATTTATAAGTGAATTAGGATTTGGAGGGAGGAAACGACATGCTTGATAAAATTGGATTTGTAAATTTAGGGTCTAATTGGTTAAGTGTAAGCAGGGGGGAGGCAGGGGCCTTGCCCACCTGGTTTGGTAAAATTGTTATTTGATCCCCCAAAATTGTAAAGTTATCAGTTAATAAAATAGTAAAGTTGCAGTCCGTCTCTCAAAAAACATTATAATTTAATCTCAACCCCTAGTTAAAGTTTTCTAGCTTCCCCCTTAGTGTAAGGTTTGGCATGGAAATGGTTCAATGTCAAAGAAGCATGAGGTGGTCTGTGCTTGTCGATTTTATAGCTGAAAAGTTGAAAATATGAGAAAATACAAACAAAAATATAACCATCATTTTTGTACTGAAAAATTAAACCTCTTATCAATCAATTAATTTTGTTCCTTCATAAGCAACATTCTTTGAGTTATATATTTCATATCGTTAATTAGTGTAGTTATTACATGGTTGTGGATGAAGCAGGTTGATGATTGGCTTGAAAGATTGATGGAAGAGAAAGGGGAGGACCTATATAGAATGAAAGGAGTGTTGTCTGTGAATGGCTCTGATCAGCGTTATGTTTTTCAGGTCCTATTATTCACCCCACGTTTCCAATTACCTTTTTTTTTTTTTTTTGGGGGTGGGGTCAACAAATGAAGTTACTTTATTGTCCTCTAAAATTGTGAGCACGATGGCAGGGAGTGCATTCCACATTAGATGGCTGCCCGGGGAAAACATGGGAACCTGATGAGAAGAGAACAAACAAGCTGGTTTTCATTGGAAGAAATCTGGATGAAACTGCACTTAGAAAAGGTTTCAAAGGTTGTCTAATTTGATATATAAACCAAAAATTGGGGGACAAAATCAACTACAAACCCTGCTTGGTCCCCTAGTATTAGTTTTATTTCGTTAAAAATTGTAATTAATTAATCTCCTTTTTCTACCTTTAAGGATGCATCGCTCTTACAAAAACACGGAATCAATAAGCTTTTTAATTGGAGAGTTTGTTGATTTCGTCTTTGTAAAACTTCTGATTTTCTTTATTTTCCAAGTGCAGAATCTATAAAATAAGATTGAATTTTTCGAAATTAAAATTAAACATAAATTCTATTTCAATATGCGGTGGGAATATAAGAAAATTTGATATAATATTTGAATTTTGTTACGTAAATAAAATTTTAATTTTAATTTAATTGTATATATATTTATTTATTTTATTTTTACTTAATTGTATTACTTAAAAATTATTTTATTTTATCTAAATATTTTTAAGGTAAATTATCTAATTCGTCACAACTTTTTAGGTGCTTTTATTTTATTTTGATCATTTAAATTAAAGTAAGTGCAATTTTGTCAGAAAATTTTATTTTAGAGATCCAAATATTAAATCTTTAATCACGGACCTAGCATTTTTGACCATTTCTTTAACCCTCACTGCTGTTCATCACCTTCTACCCCTTCATGCCACACCTTGCTTCAACCATTCTTCTTTTTCTTCCTTTGCTCCCTGCTTCCAGTCAACGTGCCATTCTGCATCCATCAAATCTCCTCCATAAAAATTTGATTGATCTGCCACAATGGATTTCTCACCTCGAGTATAGGATGAATTTACTAAATCAGATTTGTGACTTCATTATTGTTTGATCCCATTTATAGAAATCTGATTGAAATGCTACAATGGTTATAAGAAGATTTGTGACTTCATTATTATTTGACCCCGAGTATAGGATGAATTTATTAAAGCAGATTTGTTTTCCAAATTTCAGTCATTAGGAAATAATCATGTATGGCACTATATTCGTATTGTTATTTTAATTAATTACATTTGTAATCAATTTTATAAATGAAGGATTTTAAGATGTATTACTTTCTTTGTGTTTTTTTTAATGTTAGGTGGATTTGAAAACAGGTGAAATTGCGAAGATTTAGCCCTTCATTATTTCTTGACTTAAGACTACAGGAGTAATTTGCTAATCGAGCTTGCTGATTTTAATTTCAATCACCTTGCACAGCTTCTGGAATTGGAAGTGAACATGTATGGCATTACCCTCCTTTCGTATTATTTTCATTTGTAATTAATTTAAGGGGCATTTGTTTGTTCTCTCCTAAACTACATTTATTTACATCCATTTGTTTGTTTTGTTTGGTCTTTCTTTTTATGTTCAGCATGGATTCGACAACTGCTTCTTCTTCTCAGTATAGTTTTGTAGGCTCTAACAGTGGAAATGAGCCTCCTCTGCATTCAGGAGTGAGACCTGCCACTATGGATTCGCCAGGATAGGCATCATATAATGGAGGGGGTTTTACAACAACTTCACTTGGTTGGTCTAACAATGTGTTTTTAATGCAGGCTTCATCTAGCATGGGGCTTCAACAAGGGCAACTTCAGCAAGAAGATGATGAGCTTGCTTGTGCAATTTCAGTGACTCACATCAATCCATCCAGGATACTAACAATCATCTTCAGAGTAAAGATTCCTTGTATTCTGATGAGGTAGGTATTATTAACCTTCTAGTATCATAAAAAATTCTGCTTCTCAAGGACCATGTTAATGTTTGCTTGATTATATCGATTTCATTTTTCTTGGGAAAGTGGGTCTTTATCTCAAATAAAGAGCTTGATGAAACAATTACGCTGGAACCCAACTTTTTAGCTAGATTTCTGAAGGCAGTTCGTATCTCCCTTCTCATGAGCAAGGTAGTCTAGGTAAAAGCATTAATTCTGGTTTACTGGTTTGATTGAAATGCTACAATGGATTTCAATAGTAGCAGAGCATTTCAATCAAATTCTAAGGAGGAGAGTTGATGGAAGCAGAATGGCGCGGTGGCTGGAAGCAGGGAGCAAAGGAAGAAGAAGAATGGTGGAGGCAGGGGTGGCATGGAGGGAAAGAAGATGATGAACAGTTGTGAGGGTAAAAAAAAAAAAGGAAAAAAAAGCTGTCCACAGTCGGCTATAATTAGGGATTTAAGTTACGAGGGACTAAAATGAAAAATTTCTCTCACGATGGTGATTAAATTACAAATATTTTTATTTAGATTGATGCTCAAAAAATTGAATAATCAACTAAATAATTTATTTTCAGTTTATATAATTATTTGTATAAATAATAAGATAAATTATTGGAACTTGTAAGGTTATAATTTCTACCTCATTTATTACAAATTTTGAGAAATAAAAGCTAATAAAATTTGAACTTGTGTGTTTGTTTAATGATTAAGATATTTATTATTTGATGTATGGTTTAAGTTTGGATTTCGCTAATTGTATCACTGTTAAACTTGGTTTTAAGTATTCTACCAAGAAAAAAAAACTCGGTTTTAAGTATTAATGTTTAAATTTTATGATACACAATAAGTTTCCATATTTTCTGCAAGTAATTATATTCTACTTAAATATTTTTTTTAAGAGAAAAACCGACAATTTTATTATTTTAATTCTGTAGATAGAATTAAGAAAGGATGGAAAAGAAAAGGTAAAAAAAAAAAGGAAACGGCCAAAAGGGGATAGATTCATTGGACAGCTTATTTCACGGGCTGAAGCGAATATTCTACAGTCATCTCCAGCTCCCCGTTCCTTACGAAAATCTCAACACGTGTCCCATCCTGCGCGGCCACCTTAAATGGCACTTACTTCCTCCCCTCGTGGGTCCCTTTCCCCGAGTATTCCATGCTGGCCCTTACGTGTCATCCCTTTAGTTCTCTCAAATCACCGTTAGATCATCATCGTATCAAAAAATCTAAAAGGTTGGACCCCTGATGCAGGATGAGGACGTACACTGGAGCAGTATAAAATTATGGGGTTGTGTTTTGTTTGGTGTTGATGGCAATCATGTTTGTTTGCTTTAAGATTCGTCGCCGAGCTTTCCTCTGCATGTTCTTCCTTTAAATATAGATACAAAAAAAAAAAAAAATCACCGCCCACTTCTCATTTAATAAAATATTTCATATATGAAGTTAAAACAGCAAAAAGAGGTTGACATTTTTTGGTGTTCATGTTCTTATAATTCTATCCAATTCTGTTTGACATTTTTTTGGATTTAAGGAGGAACTGGTTATTATTCAGTTTAAAGTTAGAATTGAAGGGTGTTAAGATGGAGAGATTAAGCTATGGAGGGAATGGGAACTATGGTTACGAAAATGGGGTGGTGATGACCAGAGACCCCAAACCCAGGCTGAGATGGACGGCTGATCTTCACGACCGATTCGTCGACGCCGTAACTAAACTCGGTGGTCCTAACAGTTAGTCTTTCTCTCCTGTTTCTTCTTTTCCTACTCATTTTTTTTTTTACGATAAACTAATATTCAGGTTATAGCAAGAACAGGTTGTAACAATGTGATATGAATTAAATTTAATTACCAACATAATTTTAGTACATTGGTGCAGCTTTTTATGTCTGCAATTGGTTTCTGTATGCACATCGACAAGTTCAAGGCTAATTCTCTGAATTTTTTGTTTTTAAATGATTGTGGAATTGTATTAGTAATTTATGGTTTTTGTACTACATTCTTATTGTAATGCTAGAAACATATTGCAACAGTATAAGCCTAATGTCAATGAGAAAATTCTGCTTGCAGAAGCAACTCCAAAGTCTGTCCTAAGACTGATGGGGTTGAAAGGCTTGACACTATACCATTTGAAGAGCCATTTACAGGTATATATATATATAAGACATGGACATTAATGGCTTAATGCTTTTAAGGGTTCGTCTTTCAGTTTGCTTTTCATTAATTATTTTGTTCTTCTGTAGAAATACAGATTAGGACAGCAATCCAGGAAGCAAAATACTGCAGACCAGAACAAAGAGAATGGTCGTAAGTCTGTTGATCATTACAGTACTTATATAATTCACAATCATTTTTGCAAATATTTGATTAAAATCAATGCCATTCCTTGATCTTTAACTAGGGAGTTCGTATGTACAATTTAGCAATCATTCTTCAGGGACAGTCACCAATTCACCAAGAGCTGACGATGATAAAAGGTAAATAAAATGCAAATTATATGGGTGAAAGTATCATGGAGCTCTTATACTAGGAGTTAGATTATATTTTGACCCCTTTACTTAAAAATTAGGCAAATTAGTCCTTATATGTTAGATTAAATACCAAATTGGTCCTTACTGTTAAAAAATTCATTGACTTCTATTGATAACAATTGGTGTAGCTAATAGAATAACTAAACAGTTACACGTGATATATCATGTGTATTTCATGCTAATGTAACAGTGGAAATGGATTAAATTTATAACAAAAGGACCAGTTTACTCTTTACTCTAACATATAGGGATTAATTTGCCCATTTTTTTTAGTAGAGGAGGTAAAATGCAATCTGACTCCTAGTATAAGGGCCTCCATGGTACTTTTACCAAATTATATCTTAGCACAATTTGCAATTTCTGTTTTGTCCATCCTAATGCAGAACTGATAAATGGATGTACAATGAAACAGACAAATCCAAATGACAGAGGTACTCAAGTCTCAGATGGAAGTACAAAAGACCTTAGAAGAGCAACTTGAGGTTAATTTATACCTTTTAAGTACATATCGATTTACATTATTAGTCGTTGCGAATTGGCTTGTAATTTCGATTTAACTTTGCAGGTACAGAAGAAATTGCAGATGAGGATAGAGGCTCAAGGAAAGTACTTGCAGGCAATATTAGAAAAAGCCCAAAAGAGCCTCTCATTTGATATCCACAGCGAAGAGAACGTAGAAGAAAAAAGAGCACAACTAACAAATTTCAACTTGCCTCTGTCCAGTCTCATGGATAGTACAAATGAAGCTGACAGGAAATCAAACATGGCACAAATGAATCACGTAATTCCCACCAAGGCCAACTTTTCTGCTAGTTTCCATGGTCATGGAGTGGGAGATAGAGAAGAAAACAAACATGTTAAGCGTAAAGTTGAGGGAGATTCCATTAATTTAGACCTAAACACCAAAGATAGCTATGAGTATGGTGCTGTAAATGGAAACCAGCTTCAATCACACTTTGTTTTTTCATAAGAGATGAAATTTCAAAAACTCATTGTAGTCTATGAAATTTATTTTAACATTTCCTTGAATTCATTTTTATCTATTGTTGTTATCTACAACTCAAACAGAGACAATATAGGGGCATCCATTTGTTGAACAAATATTTTGTAAGTCATTAAATTCTCTTTTCGTTTCACTCTTAAGTTTAGACTTTGCCTTCTGGGTTTAAACGAAAAAAGGTGTAAGGCTTTTGGACTATATATTCTCATTGACACTTAAATTTTGCTTTCGGCCAAATATGTCTATATATTTTGATACAATAAATAGAATACCCTATAATCTCTCTTTCAATCCTTAAAAAAAAAAAGGAAAAATGCGTTTTAGCATTCTTAAATCCACGAATTTTTATATTGGTAATAATGTCGATACTAATTGAATTAAGAGTCTGTCAATCTCTAAAAAATATTTTTAATATTCAATAAGAATATGCTAGATGCCATGTTTTTATGGGTAATTTTAAATACATTAAGATAAAAATATAAATTCAAATATCAGAATTAAGAATATAATTGGGGCAAGAAATTATTTACTTAAATAGGGAGGGTGTTGAACCTAGATTTTAGGTAATTACTTACCCCGTCATTCAACAACATTGAAATTTCAACTATTTTTTCTTAAAGAAATTGATTGTATTCTATTTCTATTAAGGGGAAAAAATCAAAGATGAGTATTAATTTCAGCACTTATTTTCTTCCTAGAGTAGTTGAGAATCAATGTTTGAAACTACATCCTATTTTTTCCTTAAAATAAAATAGGGTATTATTAGGTTATTTATAGTCATGCATACGTCTGAAACAAACAGCCAAATTACCATCTATTAATTTCACCTTAATTTAATTAGATTAAGGATAACATCTCTTTCTTAATTTTAATATTTCAATCATTGAATTTATTTATATAATTGTACTTGTCATTCTCATCAATTTTCGAACTGATTTGATATCTCTATCATATTGATCTAAAATATTTATTGAACAATTAAAACTTGTTACATAAATTATAAAATATAACGGTTAATTAGTTAAAATGTAAATCGATAAAAATTAAAGAAGGATGTAAAATCACTTTAATTTTACACCAATATTGATAGATTCTTCTCTCTTAAATTAAATAGAAAATTATTGGATAAAAATTTTAAGAGTGATATATATATACATATTATATTTATTGTGTAATAAAAATAAATAGATATGTGTGGTAATTAAATTTGCTTTTTTTCTTTAATAGAAACATGGGTTGAATTATTAAAATTTTAATATAATAGACATGATAGTTCAGCGTAGTAATTTAAGTATACTTTAATTTTAGCATGGACAATTTTTTAAAGGTTTTATGAACATTTTTAATTTTAATTTTTAATTACTTTTTAAAATTTTTATAAATTATACATAGATTATCACGAGATTAATCACATTAATTTCATTAAAATTTTAAAGTTTAATTAATTTTTTTCAAAAAATAATTTAACTAAAATTTTAAAATTAAAATCTAAAATAATCCAAAAGAAGAGATCAAAGTGACATAATGGACTAAATTTATTATTATGTCTTAAATAATTTAATAAAGAATTTTAAGGTCCTACATATTATATTTATGGTATAACAAAAGAAATAAAGAAATAAGTTTTTCTTTTAAGAAAATGGATATGAGAGTATATCGGGTTTTTACCCTAATATTATAAAAAAAAAATTTATACACCAAAATGAGTTGTCAGCCAGATTAATTACGAAAATGGTATACTTTTTGGGGTTGTGCCTACCTGACAGGCACAACCCATTATTTTATTGTTAAATTTCTTTTTTTGTTTTAAAAAATTATTATTATATTATTTTTAATATTTATATTAATATATAGATAAAAATACGAGTTTTACACGGATAAAAAATACCCGAAACGGGTCAAGCCTGTCAGGTAGGCACGGCTAGTCGTGCCTGACAGGTGGCACAACACCCTGCATATTTCCCTTTTCTTTCTTTTCATTTTACAAAAATTGGTCTTATATCACTTTTGGTCCTCTACTAGGCCTAAAATTAAAATTTAATCTTTATACTTGAATATCTACAATAATATTTGGTTCTATTTTTATAATTTTTTTCCAAATAATTAACATTGTTAATTACTCGATAAAATTTTTGACGTGTTTTTTAAACAAAAATTAGTTTAACAAAACAATGATATGTTAAGTTAGAATAAGTTTTAAATAATAAAATTTCAAACAAAATTGTATTAAAATTTTTGTTAATTACTCTATAAAATTTTTGATTAGTTTAACAAAACAATGATATGTTAAGTTGGAATAAGTTTTAAATAATAAAATTTCTAATAAAATTGTATTAAAATTTTTGTTAATTACTCGATAAAATTTTGACGTGTTTTTAAATAAAATATTAGTTTAACAAAACAATGATATGTTAAGTTGGAATACATTTTGTTAGAAATTTTATTATTTAAAACTTATTACACTTAACATATCATTGTTTTGTTAAACTAATATTTTGTTTAAAAAACACGTTAAAACTTTAATGAGTAATTAACAATATTAATTATTTAGAAAAAAATTATAAAAATAGGACCAATATTATTGTAGAAATTCAAGTATAAAGATTGAATTTTAATTTTAGGCCTAGTAGAGGACCAAAAGTGATATAAGACCAATTTTTGTAAAATGCAAATAAAGAAAAGGAAATGTGTAGGGTTGTGTCACTGTAGGCACGACTAGTCGTGCCTACCGACAGCTCGACCTGCTTTGTATTTTTATCCGTATAAAACCCGTATTTTATCCATATATTAATATAAATATTAAAATAATATAATAATAATTTTAAAAAATAATAATAATAAAATAATAGGTTGTGCCTGTCAGGTAGGCACGACCCCAAAAAGTATACCATTTTCGTAATTAATCTGGCTGACAACCCATTTTGGTGTATAATTTTTTTTTTATAATATTGAGGTAAAAAACCCGAGTATATCAGAAAAGGAAAAAAAAAGAAAAAGAAAAAGAAATACATGAAAGTCATGAATTTGATTTGATTTGAGGTGGAAAAAGTTATGAATTCCTACATGAGGGAAGACGTGAGCAATATTCCGGTAGATATCCCTTATTTTGTTTGGCTGAGGTGAAAGTCATCGATTCTTACATTAGTTTGATTTAAACATAAATTTTCATGTAATCATCCATGCGAGTGTACTCCACTTGGGGATAAAGCTTTGAAGCTTCTTCACTTCCTTCTCCTATTTCAAAGTTGGTTAAGCAGCCTTCGTAGAATATGTGGTAGAAATGCCCTACCCCTACCTGCCCTGCCAAGTCAAACCCTGCATTCATTACACACATCACATCAGTACTATTATCTCATACATGCATACACACATACATTCCGTACCTTTCATGGAGGCTAAGAAATCATCTGCAGAAATGCTGATTTTGTCTAGTTTGTTCCCACTGAGGGTCTCCCATTTCTGGATTAGCTCGGATTGTGTGAGGATGTTATGTGGGGGCCTTATGTACAATGTTTTGTTCAACATTGTGGGATCATCTATTGCTTTTATCGTGTATGTGGCAACATCCTCTTCGTCCGTAAAAGCCACTGTATTTATATGTTGATTGATTGATTAATTAATGGAAGTGTTTGTTGCATTCAATAAATAAAGAGTAAACTACAAAAATAATCACTTTTGTTTGCTTCATATTACATTTTAGTCACTTATGTTTGAAATGTTATGTTTTAGTCACTTATGTTATCGTTTTGTTATAAAGTGGTCACTCTACCATTAAGATCCGTTACCTCCCTAACGGCGGTCCTACGTGGCAGTCCAAATGGGTTTTAAATACCTACTTGGATATTTAGTTGTTGTGATAAAAATATGTTTTTAATTAAATAAATTTAATTTGGACCGTCACATAAGACATCCAAGTTGGCATTTAAAATCCATTTGGACTGCCACGTAGGACCGCCGTTAGAGAGGTAATGGAGCTTAACGGTAAAGTGATCACTTCGTAACAAAACGATAATATAAGTGACTAAAACGTAACATTTCAAACATAAGTGACTAAAATGTAATGTGAAGCAAACAAAAGTGACTATTTTTATAGTTTACCCATAAATAAATAAAAGTACCTTTAACATTTCCGTCACCGTAAAGATAAACCTTGTCTTTAGGAGGAGTGAGCCTTCCAAGCTGAGAAAGGTTGCCCACAAAGTAACCGGCAAAGCAGTTGGCAATAACGTAGGTGGAGGGGATGTTGGCCTCTTCAATTGCTTTTCTCACTACCATTTTTTCATCAAATGTTACTCTTCCTGGTTCAAGTGCATGTCCCATCCGTGCTGGATCCATACCAAACTCCGATGGCAAAAATCGCTGCATTTATATATTATATTCTAATTAATTTACTATTATATTTCATGTTACTAAATTATTAGTAAATTTATATTTTGATCACTTAAATTTAAAAAATTATAGAATGATCATTAAATTATTCGAAAATTTTTATTTAAGTAATTAAACTATTTAAAATTTTTATTTAAGTTTCTGAATTGTTAAGTTTTTTAAAAAAAGTCCGATTAGCGAGCTTCAAGTAGTGATTCGATGATTAGTGTGGTAAATCAATACTCATCGACAAATAAAAGAACATACATTTGATCCAAGTTAATCTGACAATCAATGTCGCATATCAAAGAAGAAATTTATTTAAATTTTTATTCACAAATTCGTGACATTTAAAGTTATTTTATGAAAAAAAAAAAAAAACTAAACTGTACAAAAAAAAAGTAAAACGCGGAAATTAAATACCTTAACATTCCCAGCTTCTCTGATGGCTTCCACAAGCTTGAGCTGCAACAAAATATTGTGGCTGCGAAAATGCACACCAGACATGGTGCAAATAACAACTTCAACTAGCTTAACAGCGTCGACCAAGCTTTTATGATCATTAAAAGAGCCCTCGATTAGGTGAGCCCCTTGTTTCTTGAAGGAGAGTAAGATCTGCAGCTTATCAATGTCCAGTCCAATCTCTGGGCGTTGAAGGACATAGGTTTCATGCCCCTCTGCCAAGCTTGCCTTCACGATCCTCCGGCCAATATACCCTGTTCCCCCCACCACTAGAACCTTGCTCTTCCCCATTTTGTATTTATATATGTTCACTCTTTTGTTTCTCTTGCTTTCTGCGAAGGGCTGTTGTATATATAATGAATTGGGAGTCTACCCTCCTTTTATTCTTGTTTCTCACTTCTATAAAACAAATATGGGAAAAATGAGGTCAGCTTCATGGATTTATTATCCATGCCTTACGTCTGAAGTTTGATTTGGCTTGTAATATATCACACCCTATGGACTTTTATCAAAGTTTTACCAATGATTGATTGCGACAGCAAATGTTTTAAGCACACTCCTTCCACGTATTATATATATCTTAATTTTTCTTATAAAAAAAATTATCATATATCTTTATCTATATCAAAAGTTGCTTTTACCACTAAACTATAATTTAGATTTAATTATGTTTTTGTTTATTAATGGTGAGGGTGAGTTTTATTTTAAAATATTGGATAGATCACAGTGGGTTGGTGTGTTAGGTGCTGAGTATTGACCACTTGGATTGCAATTTCTGTTGAGATCTTAATTCACCCTTAATTAGGGCTTAAGTTTTCACTCATTAATCCTTTCAAAGCAATCAACACATGCTTTGAAAAACATTTAGTCAACCACCAAACCCCTTTCAACCCTAGCCGCGCTGCTTGATTTTGTTTTACAATTTTTTAAAATATCTATCAATCATACTTTTAAGTTACATTTTCTCATTCTATATTATAACAAATATTCATTTTTACCTCTAACAGCACTTCCAATAAAATTTAAATAATTTATTTATTTTTATTTTATGATTTATATTTGAGATTTATAATTATTCTTTTTAATAATATTGCCTTGAACTTTATTATCTCCAGTACACTATTATGTTCTATATTTATATTTAGTGATATTAAATTATTTATTTGATGGTAAAGATTCTGATCTTAAATATGTACCCAAATAATAATTTCAATTTGATACCATAAAACATTGGATTTTTTCTTAAGAAAAAAGGAAATTCATTAATAATGAAAGCAATTATAGGTTGGTGAGAAGTCTTGAAGCCTACTTTGATAACTCATCCCATGTAACTCAGAATTTATTAGAAAGGCGGTGGAGGATTGATAAAATGTCTTTGGTATCTTGAAACATTGCATCACATACATAATAATATTTTCTCATTTTGCCTCAATTTATGGAAAAGTCTTATCTTTGACTCTAAGCATACTGTACCAATTGCTTGAGTATTAGCTGAGAGGAGGACCGCAAATTTACTAAAACTTTTTTTATAACCACATATTTGGGATTTTTTTATTAAAATAATACAAAAAATTAGGCTTTTTTTATTAAGATAATACAAAATAAATATTTAAATACTTAAATGGTATGCCAATACTATTATTTACCAAAATGATATGTTTACAACAATGTTGAGGTGGAGGGCATGGAGAAGGCAGCACCACTTTTTTTTTTTTCTGATTTAATCATGGAACCATCATCACTAAATGATGTGTATTAAAAAATATATATTTTAAAGGTGAGGGGAGTGAGAGAGGTAGCACCTTATTTTGTGCCTATACATTGGTGAAATTGGGCAAAAATACGAGTTAAAGGGGTGGAGGGTGATTGAGAAGCGACACCAGTGGAGGGTTCCTGACAGGAGACACCCAATGAAGGGTGCCTGACAGGGGGCACCCAGTGCTGAACCCCTATTTGAGCTGTGTTTTCTTGAACAATTTTGAAGATAAGAAGAGAAGAGGAAAAAATTTGGTTGCAGAATAAGAGAAAATAGAGAAGAATTCGTATGGTTGGTATATATAAAATTTATTTTATTTTCAGTATTTTTTTAAATAAAATATTGAGAAATTTAACTATTTTTATAGATCTAGTATTGAAGATGGATAATCAATTTTTCGTATGTGTTTATTTCGATGGAGTAATTTTGACAACAACAGTTGGATGTATATTTGAATGTCACCAACAAATAGCAATGAGATTTAATAGAAATATCTCGGTTAATGATATGAAAGAAAGGATTAGTGCAAAATTTGTTAGACATTGTGGGAGGAGGATCTCGAGACTATTCTACAAATTTTCAATTTCGACAAATCTCATCAAATTCACCGAGATGGAGCTTATAGATGATGAAGACGTGGAGACAATGGTCGTACTTTATTTCCAGAATTGAAGTCGCCAAATTGATTCGATTCAGTTGTTTGTTGAGTTAGCTACTGTGGAGCTAACTGAAGATTTCACCCCATTAGATGAAAAACATGGAGTTTAATATCCATGTACAGTGGTTCCGAGAGTGTACGTTGATAGGAAATTGACTGTACGCAGTATCGACATTGATCTTAATGCACCACCTGCGTTTGAAAACTTTAACCTGAGTCCCCGTTTACAAATACATCCGGTGGTGATTGAGACCGATGTGGATGGTGTTGATCGATATGATAATAATGGTCTTTTTGATCACGTGGTTGAAGATTATAGTGACCCCGATCTAAACGAAGTCTTGAATGATATCAATGACGAAAGGGCTAATGATGATGGAAATGTTTATGAGTCTTTAGTCGGGAACTTGAGTTGAGGCATTGTGATACGCAATGATCCTGATGCACACATGTCAATTATAGATTTTGATGTGATGCATGCATCCAAGTTCCCGAAGTACCCTGATATGCTACCTACTTACCAGTTAGCCGCAGATCCTAAACGTAATGAGTTGTTTGTGGGTCAAAAATTCGTAACCAAGGAAGACTGTGTATTTGCCATTAAGCAATATAGCATGAATGTGTTGATTGACTACAAAGTCATCCTGTCTAAACCGATATTGTATATGGGGAGTGTTAGAGGTTGGCAGGAGGTTGCAATTGGCGGGTATGAGATGCATTTATCCAGAGATCGCAAATGTGGGAGTTCTAAAAATTTGTTAGGCCTCACACATGCACTTCAACACGTATAACGCGAGATCATCGCAAACTTTATGCCAAAACTATTTACAACTGCATCATGCCAATGGTGAAGGACATGCTCATCATTCCTATTCCGGTACTGATTGTCAAAATGCAAAAATGATTCTAGTGTGCCATACCAAAAAGCATAAATAGCTAAACAGATGGCTATGGAGAAGTTGTACAGAGATTGGCATGCATCATACAATGAGTTATAGGGGTGGATAACTACTAAGTGGGAGTACGTGCTAGGGACTGTCATTGAGTTACAAACACGACCTTATTACGACTTGGATGACCAACTACAACCGGGAAGAATAATTTTCCAACAGATGTTCTGGACATTCGATCCATGCGCTTGGGTCTTTCCCCATTGTAAGTTACTTGTGCAGGTTGATGGAACCTAGCTATACGAAAAATATATGCAGATCTTACTTATTGCGGTTGCGCAAATCGAAAATCAGAACTTGTGAACATATGTTGTTTAGGACGACAATATTTGCATAATATTCAATAAATTGAAGGGAATAATTTTCGCGATTAGGTGTTCTAGTGTTCTATAGATATCTGTTTACTACATTTGACACATCGCGACTAACTTCCACCTAGACTACAAGAATGCAAACTAGCGGAAATAAGTTGTGAAAATGGGTTAGAGCTAAAAGTAAAGGAAGAAGAAGAAGAAACAAAAAATTTTAGTAGGGCAAACATATTTCTCATATTTTCCTCATCCAAAGGGCAAAAGAAAATAAAAACGAAAACTGTCCAAGATAATATTAAGCCAAATTTGTAACATCTTGCCTGTGAAACTAATTTCTTATTTTTAGATTTCAATTTTTCTAATTCAACTCATGCCTTCTTCAATATTTTTCCCACACAATCATTTTGATTTCTCAGGGCCACAATTTCAACACTAAGGGTTTCAAATTCTTCACAGCTCTGACTATCTATTTTAAGGGACCTATTGCTCGAGTTAACATTAGCACCTTCACAACTAAAGCTATTATCGTTAGTTGAATCCTTCACCCAGTCAAAATATTTACACCTCTTACGACCATTCTATTAGTTGTTTAGAAAAATACACCACACATGTGAGTGGATGTAAACAGACTAGGGAATAATAGTTGTAATGTTTGGAAAGGAATATGACATCTAGATGAACTACACAATTAATAACATTGTTATAATAGCACGAGTCAGATAACATAAATAAAGTAATTGTATGTAATGAATATTAGTAAAAATTACCCCCTTATCGGCATATGTCTCAATCATCTAGCGGTAAATTAGAAGTGTATATGACCTCCCAATACCTGGAGAAGAACTCCATCTATGAAAAAGGTAAACTTGTTAGAACAAATTTTCATAAAAAAACAAAATTTTTGTTGTAATGGTTAAATTTTATCACATATTCACGAGTGCAAAGGCATATGTTTGGTGAGTAACTGATGCTAAGAATGACATCCTTTAAAGCGCCCAAGACTGTAGCAATATTAGACACCTATCTATGTCTACGGTGTTGAGTACGCCTCATATTTCAGTAAAATTTGTTTTGTGCTCAATTGTTGTTAATGTTATAAACTGGAAATAAACTAAATGCAAAATTGTTTGTGTTCAATTTTTTGCAATTGGTCTGTAAGACTAGCTTAATTACAACTGCAAATTGGTGTTTATTGAATGAAAATGGAAGTGAACTGAAGATGTTGAATTTACTATGATCAACATTACATGTTGGGAAATAAAAATAAAAATGCAGTTGGAACTTGCATAACTTAACAATCAGATCATTTGGCACTCTCAAGTTTACTGTAGATCATATTAAATACTAAAATAAACTTATAAGCCAAAAGCCACATCATCTATAGACACACACTATGCCTTCTGAATCAAAGGCAAATTTATGAAACACTCTAGATGCATCATTTAGTTGTAGATAGCCTATAACTCTGGGCTATTTTTGAGAATAAAGATCAATCTGTTCAAATTTGATTGGCTACAATGAATTGACAAATTCATCATTTCTTAGCTACGACATAGTGGCATAAAATGCGAAGGCAAAGAAAAATGGAAAGACCAAAATGATGAAAACTAATGAAAATAAATTTGTAGGATCCATCTAAAATTGTGAACAAAGAAACATAAAATAGAATGAACAAGACTATACTTAACCTGCAAGAGAAGAAAGAAAATGTTAGAGCTAGAAGTAGACAACGAAGAACAAGAAACAAAAAAATTTAGTTTTTCAAGTGGATTAACCATTGCAAAGTAAGAGGGAAAGGGAGATTTATTACTTGAGTTGGGTTTGGATTCTGAATCTTGATGCAACAGCGTAAGTAAGTATAGATATTGAAAGAGATTAAGCAGAATGATTGTTTTCGAAAATGGATTTGTTCAAATTTTCTCATCAACCAAACATGTAAAATTGAATGAAAATAAAATGGAAAGGGAGACTCCTTGAGTTTTCAGTATTGAAGTGACAGAGTAAGAATGTGAAGCAACAAGGATTAGGATGAGGAAATTTAGAAGTCGATACATGTAAATGTATTATATAATTTTATTTTATATTTTCCCTTAAATCAACAATCAACTCGAATACTTGTTCTACTGCAGTATGTGATGCTTGAAAAATACTTCTCACAATCGCATTTAATGCACTTGCTTTCTTTTTTTTAAAATTAATCCAAATTATTAATTAATTACAAAAATGACCCACTTATAAAATTTTGTATTCAAATTACCCAAATGCAAATATGAACATTGAATCTCCATTCATTGTGAAACAATATATTACGTTTATGGTATGGCTACCATATTTCTCATATTTTCCTCATCCATATAACAAAAGCAAATAAAAACAAAAACTTCCTAAGATAATATTAAGCCAAATTTGTAACATCTTGCCTGCGAAACTAATCTCTTATTTTTAGTTTTCAATTTTTCTAATTTAGCTCATGCCTTCTTCAAATTTTTCCCACACGATCATTTTAATCTCTCAGAGCCACAATTTCATCACTAAGGGTTTGAAAATCTTTACAGCTCTAACTATTTGTTTTAAGGGACCTAACATTGCTTGAGTTAACATTAGCATCTTCACAAATGAATCTATTATCATCAGTTGAATCCTTCACCTAGTCAAAATATTTATACCCCCTACGACCTTCCTATCAATTGTTTTGATAGGTGCACCACAAGTGTGAGTGGATGTAAACATACTAGGGAATAATAGATGCAATGTCCGGGAAGGAATATAACATATAAATGAATTGCATAATTAGTAACATCGTTATAGTAGCACGAGTCAAATAACATAAATAAAGTAATTGCATGTAATGAATATTAGTAAAATTACCCCCTCCTCAACATGTGTCTCAATCATCTAGCGATAAATCGGAAGCGTATATGACCTCCTGATACCTGGAGAAGAGCTCCATCTAAGAAAAAAGCAAACTTTTATAACAAATTTTCATAAAAAAAAAATTTCTTGTTGTAATGGTTAAATTTTATCACCTATTCACGACTGGAAAGATATATGTTTGGCGGGTAACTGATGCCAAGATTGGCATCTTGTAAAACGTCCAAGACTATAACAATACCAAACACCTGCCTATGTCTACGGTGTTGAGTATACCCCACATTTTTGTCAAATTTGTTTTGTGTTCAATTGTTTTCAATGTTATAAACTGGAAATGAACTGTTTGCCAAATTATTTTGTGTTCAATTGTCTGTAGTTGGTCTCTAAGGCTAGCTTAATTACAACAGCAAATTGAAGTTCATTAAATGAAAATGGAAGTGAATTGAAGATGCTAAATTTAATATGATCAACATTACATGTTGGAAAATGAAAATGAAAATGCAATTGGAACTTGCATAACTTGATAATCAGATCATATGGCACCAACCAAGTTTACTGTAGATTATATTAAATACCAAAATAAACCTAAAAGCCAAAAGTGACATCATCTATAGACATACACACTATGCCTTCTAAATCAAAGGCAAATTTATAAAACACTCTAGATACATCCTTTGGTTGCAGAGGGGCTATAACTCTCGGTTGTCTTTGAAATTAAAGATCAAATTGTTCAAAGTTAATTGGCAAATTAATAGCCACAATGACATAAAATGCATAATTAATAACATCGTTATAGTAGCATGAGTCAAATAAAATAAATAAAGTAATTGTATGTAATGAATATTAGTAAAAATTACCCCTTCTTCGGCGTGTGTCTCAATCATCTGGCAGTAAATCGGAAGTGTATATGACTTCCCGGTTCTCAGAGAAGAACTCCATCTATGAAAAAAGTAAACTTGTTAGAAAAAAATCATAAAAAAATAAAATTTTTGTTGTAATGGTAAAATTTTATCACCTATTCACGAGTGGAAAGACATATGTTTGGTGAGTAACTAATGCCAAAAACGACATCCTATAAAATGCCTAGGACTATAGCAATACCAGGCACCCGTCTATGTCTACGATGTTGAGTATACCTCATATTTTAATCAAATTTGAGAGATAATATCCCAATTAAACTCTACTGATTTGTTTTAGTCGAACTCTGATTAGTCCATATTATTTTATTAATATTTGACCTACGAATTCAACCTATAAATAAGCTCTTTTACAACATTAGAAAACACAACCATTAAAAGATTAGAACTCATAACACTTTTGGAGAATTTTGTGTTTACGTTTTTAGGGTTCTTTGTTTTCGAGTTTCGGGGTTTAGTTTTTATCTCAATCTTTTGTACTCTTTGTTCTTTTGCCATTATAGTAAAATTATCTTTGCTCGTGGTTTTTTATCTTCTTTGGGGGGTTTTTCCACGTTAAATTTATGTGTTTAATTTCTCAATTTTGTCTGTTATTTTTACTTATTCGTTACTTAATCAAGTCGATCCCTAATATACGACACAACGCTTTGTCATCCGACAAAGCTCGCGATACAATGTAGCTAGTATTACTGAGCCTCAATTGTACGAACTGGCAGTGTATAAATAAAATAACAGGGCCAAGTAGATTAAATGGAACTTATTGTTTTATACACTCAAGTGGGGCACATCACCTCCCGCTCAATGGCAGTACTTGGTAAATACTCAAAAATCAACTTCAATCATGAAAATCTCAAAGTCGTTAATTTATCGCCACCATCATCTGGCGAGCATCCTAGTATGTCATAGGAAAGAATCCCTAGACCAAACAATATACTAACACCTGTGACTGTAATGTCATCAATTAGGAGCTCAAGTTGTAGTACAACATCTTTTAGAGTGATGGTGCATTCCTTGGACAACAAATGAAATGTGTGGGTCTCCGGACGCCATCGCTTGACCAAAGTCGAAATCAAGTCGTACTTCAAATCAAGCATGCAGATCATTGCAGCTAGTTCAAATCCAGATGCCTCCAAGTATGACATAAGACGGGGATCCGATAGATAGCCCACACCATTGACACGACCCCTCGATACGTGGTACGAACCTTGAACATATTAAATTACTGCAATAGTTAATAAATTTAAATTAAATTAAAAATGACGTCGAACTTTATAACGGGACCCGTGAATAACAAATAAAAATTTTATTACCACCACATTAACTGTATTTGTTGTGTGATTCGTTTCTGTAATCAAACGAGTCATTTCTATATCTGCAGTTTCAAATAAAAGAATTAATAATCAATACTGAAAATGAATTTTTTACCATTTATTAGTTTTTGAAGAATTACTAATATTTTTACATATATAAACAAATCAATAACAACGTAATTTGGGATACACTAATGTAAGTCGATCATTTATTTTTTCAAAACCATCTCATTTATTTATTTATTTTTATTTTTATCCCAATAACAAATTTTTTATTATGTAAAGATATTCAACATTTGTGAACTATAAAATTTTTGAAGTTAATTCAGTTCAATTAATTAGTATTCAATCAATTTAACGGAAGATGTATAAATTAATTTTCTTATAAATTTTTAAAGTATTTTGATAATTTCTCTATTTGAAAACAAATAATTTATGACATATTTGGAATTTTAACCACAACAATCCAAAAATTATTAAACACCAAAATGGGTCATCGATAAATTTAAAGCAAAAACCCATTTTAGTATTTATTTTTGTAGCAAACGACCCATTTTGGTAATTCATTTGTAGGGTGACCCATTTCCCAAATTTGTCAGGCAACACCGGCAAAACACTGCAGCAAACGTACCATTTTGATAAATAATATCTTGGGCATACCATTTGAGTTATTAATTTTTTTCTATATTTTTGAGATAGAAAAGTCAACAAACAAATACATAATAATTACAAATAAAATTATAAAACATCACATTTTTGATATAATAATCTTTTTATACTAGTAAAGTAAATATAAAAAAAAAACTCTAAAAAATTTCAACACAATGGACCATCTATTAAGTACATAAAAAAATGCTAAAAAAAACTATAAAAAAAAACCTCAATCGAATCATATGTTATTTGCATCTACTGGAAAAACAAAAAATATACTAGCTGAGTTTCTTTCAAACACCCTCTGTTTCTTTCTTCCCATATGTAAAATAAATCAAAATCTCAATAAAAATCAACACAAAGAACCATTTGTAAAATAAATAAATAAAAAGACATTCATAACATGCTTCTCCTTCTCCTTTCTTTCTTCCCGTTCTACAAACAAAATAATTTTTTTTCCCCAACCACAAACCCTACACAACATAGATATATATGCTGAAAGCCATTTTTTCCCCTTTGCCCATCTTGTGACCGATTGGTCTTATCCACTGTAGGAAATGGTGCCGCTTATCTCTCCCCCTCCACCCCACCTGTAACAATACAAGTATGCATAAAATTTATTTTGTAGTAAATGGTCGTATATGGCCTCTTTTATTACCAGGTTTTTTCATTAATTCGATATTGTTGTCGCCACTCTCACTCCCTCCACCCTTAATATATATATTTTTAACATATATAATTTGGTAATGATGATTCCATGATTAAATCAGAAAAAAAAAGTGATGCAACCTCCTCTATGCCCTTCACCCCCCAACACTGTTGCAAACATACCAATTCGGTAAATAATGGTATTGGCATACCACTTAGATATTTAAATATTTATTTCATATTATCTATGTAAAAAAGCCAAAAAATTATGAAAATGATGTAAAATGTAGATTAATTATAAAAATAAATCGTTTTTTACAATGTTTTTGTATGCCGCCAATGTATCAGACGGCACCACCTAAATTTCTCTCAATCTTCTACCATTGATTTTGTTGGAAAAAAGTATTTTTTTTAAGTGGCGTCGTCAACGTAAAAGGAGACTATAACACCTCTAACCTATATTCGTCGCCGAAACAGGGTTATGGAGCATTACTGGAGTTTACAGAATATATACAGTTATCTCATGTCAATTATGATTCATATCTGAAACTAAACGTATTCATTCATATTGTCCCTTTAATGGACCCTTGAGGCCCAATTTAAGCATTAGAAACAAGTCAGGACTAAATCGGAGACTTAAAAAATTTTTCGTGAAATTCTAAAATTTTTCTTTAATATAGGGGTCACACGCCCGTGTCAGTAGGCCGTGTGGATTACACGGCCAAGTGACATGCCTGTGTCTCATGTCGTGTCCATACCCGTGTAACTCTCTGATTTAGGTCACACGGCCATCCAAACGCCCATGCATTAAGCTGTATGTTTATTTTAATTTTCGAAATTTAGGTGCAGGTTTCACATGGCCAAGACACACGTCCATGTGCTAGGCCGTGTGTCACAGACGGCTGAGACACACGCCCATGTCTCTGCCCGTGTGTCTAATTCTGAGCATTATGTTTCTCACTTTTTAAGATGTAGGGGACACACGACCAAACCACACGCCCGTGCGCATGATCGTGTGTCACACACGATCAAGACACACACCCGTGTGTCTAGTATACTAAATAAGGCCATTTTCTAGCCTTATTTCTCACCCAAACTTGCCATCAACCTACAACATCTCAACACATTTTCAAATCAAATTGGTACATATAAACCAAACCAAATACTAGTATTCTGTATTTCTTATTAACATATATGTTTAAATGTTTAACTTACCATAATTTCATTTATGTTTAATTTGCAAGTTTTATAAATTTTACCAACTCAAATCTATTAACATTTTGGTTTATATATCGTCTACCATTTAACCATTTCAAAACACCTCAAACATATTATGGCCTTGTAAATGTGTACCAAAACATACCATTTTAGCCATTCAATGGCTAGATTACAAACAACCATTTACATGTCAACATTGGCTAAGTTAGACTATACATGCCATTATACTAAAAATTAACTTGTTTCATATACTGAGAAGTCCAAGGGATAGTGTGATGTGACTCTGACCAAGGTCCAACCTTCTTGAGCCTCCAAGCACTATAAAATAAAGAAAATAAAACAGAGTAAGCATTTAATGCTTAGTAAGTTTGCATAACAGGAATTTTACTTACCAATCATGTTCATTTTAAAAAAAATATCAATAACATGTATCCCAACAATTTAGCCATTTACCTAATCACACACACTCAATCAAGCAAATTAGTCATAACCTTTCTAAATACCTTTCAAGTAATAATGATGAGCTCATCAGGTAATAACTTTCATATACATAATCCTTCCATATCACATTTTCACATAACTCATACATTTCCATAACAAGTCATCTCAAGTTCAATTTAGGCATGTTAAACTTTACCTATTGAATTTATTGGAAATATCGATGGATACATCAGTAGTACACTCAGAGTGTACAAAACTGTAAATCTGCCAATTCGTATTTAAGGATACCCAATTAGGGCACATAATCAGGAAGCACTCTCTCGAGCCATGTAATAGGATGCTCATGTGAGCCATGTATCAAGAAGCTTATCTAGGCTAAATAAGAAACTCATAAGAGTTTAGCACAGGAAGCTCATTGAGCTTAACAAGTAACTTCAAAGAGTTATTAACAGGGAGCTCTGGATAGCATAACAGGGAGTTCAGACTAGCCAAATCAGGAAGCTCATAAGAGCCTATATTAGGACACTCATGAAGAGTTACGTTTGGGTCCACAATAAATGTTGGACCACAACTGATCAAATCATGTAACAGGATGCTTACAAAGAACTGCGGTAATGCGTAATGTAGAACCTATTTTTTGCCCGGGTCCATAATTAAATAAAACCCAAAAATAAAAAATAAAATAAATAAATGTTTATTTTATTATAGTCTATTTACAGGCCTAACCACATTAGCCCAAAGCCTAACAGACCAGTCCTACCCCTGACACACCAAACTAATCCAATAACCCGTTACACCCATGACCCAGTTAAACTACCCAAGACCCGTTTATATCCAGACCCAAAAAACAAACGAGGCCCAAGTGGCCCAAATTGTTAACAGATAACAGAGAGACTTAAGGTTTCAAAAACCCTAGGCGCCGCAAATGGAAGGCTCCAGAAGCTAAACACTGTAATCAATGCATCGGTTCGTCTTGCGCCATCAACACTGTGATTCTAGGCCGTGATTCCAGGCTTCGAATCATGCTGCGGTCTATGCTCGAGTCAACGCCGATGATCATTGTTGCTAAATCTTCTTGATACCTGCAAAAGAAGGAAAGAACCACAGCAGCAAGCAAAACAAATATGGAAAGATATAAAAAGATTCCTTTCCTAGTTTATGTAATAGCAGTAGTGGCTATAAAAGCCCGAATCAAACAATGTAAAAGAGGGGACCTTTTTTGGAGGGGATAGAAAGATACTTACACATTCAAAGAAATAACAACAGTTTCAAAAAAGGTGATTTAACCGTCTGTCTTCTTCTTTATCTTTGAACACATGTATATATATAAACTGTTTTAGCATATACGAGTAAAGTTTTAAGAGAGAAGAGGTTACCTGTGGAAGGACGAAGGTTTTTTAAACCTTCAGTCCCAGTCTGACGACGCAAGATGAGGCGCTGTGGCAAACATGACCCGGTGGCCGGCGGCCAAAGCTAGGGACCCCCCCTCTTCCCCTTTGCAGAGAATTTCAAACCTTTTTAAAAAAAATCCCAGTGTAAAATGATTTTTGGGCTAAAGTTTTGGTTTATATAGCCTTAGCAAAACGACGACGTATGGCTTAGAATAATAAACGCCAAAACGGTGTCGTATCATGCCCCAGGATCCGCACGTTGACCCGATTACTCGGGGAGGATCCGCGTGTTTTTGAGAATTGGGTTAATTACCCGATTAGTCCCTCCACCCTTTTTATGATTATAATTTGTTTTATTTTATTTATGCTTCAGCCCTGATATTTTGTTTTAGTTTTAATTTAGTCCCTACAGTAGCTGTTTTAAGTCTAAGATTAAAACGCAGTCGTTTTGGGAATAGGGCAATTTGCCCAATGAATCCCTTTGGTTTTGCGCGTGTTTTAATTAGGACCTTAATTCAGCTTTATTTTTGTAAAATTTGCCCTATAATTTTATTGAACTTCAAATTTAACCCTATATGTTTATTATTATTATTATTATATATATATTTTTATATTGTTAATTGTTTTATTTTATACCTTATTTTTATATTATATATTATAAAATTATTTTATTATATATTATTTACATTATTATTTATTATGTTTATTTTTCACAAATTATTATTATTATTTTACATTATCATTTTTATATTATTATTATATTTTTACTTGTATTATATATTTATTAATTATTTATATACATTGTTTTTACATATATACTTTCATTATTTTACATTATGCCATTTTATACTATTATATTTCTTATTTCCTATATATTTAAATATATTTTATTATTTAACATTTATTATATTTTTATTTTTATTCTATATTATTTATTATTTTTATAGGTTATATATATCATATATTATCTATTATATTATTTACGTTTATATTATTCATTAAATTATTTATAATTTTAAAATTTGTAAATTAAACTATATTTTTAACCCATATTATACATATATTTAATTATTAATTATTTATTTATTATGTATTATTTCATTTTAAACTGATATTTTATATTATGAGTTCTTTTACATACTTTTAAACCAATATATTTTATATATATAATTATTATTCTTTTATAAATATTTTGTTAATATATATTGTATATTAAATACTATTTTAAAATTATTATTAAATATCATGTTTTATTTGTGTTATATGTATAACAATAGCTCATTTCATTTCATTTTATATTGCATATATCATGTGCTAAATGTCATTTTATATTTATTATTTGATATTACATTTTATGAACATGTACATTGATATTGTATTACTTTGTTATATATCATGCATTGTTTTTAATTATTACTTTGTATGTTTGTATGTTTTGTTTATTCATTTTCAATATATACTATGTATATCTTTGTAAGCATTTGCTATGTATATTATTTTTATATATATGTATCTAGTATATGATTTTTGTATTATGGCCACTGTATCGTTTAAATGCATGTTTTGTTCATTTATAATTGTGATATTCTATTCCATAATGATAATGTGATTCCTCATGCATTAACTAAAACAAAATTCCGAAGTTTTCAAAAAATATAAAGGCAATGCTTGGTGTTTGGAAATTTCGAGAAAAGTAGTGCCCTAACTTATTGGGTTGTGACTCTTCTCGTTGAGTTCGAATAGTCAAGTACCCTTCTAAGTTTTTAAAGGTTTTCAAAATGCGAGCAACTGTCTTGGAATTTCAAAGCAATATGTCCTAACTTACTGATATGACGTTTTGTTGTGTCGAGATAGGGATTTCCAAAAGCTAACTCAGTGTCAATATTTATAATACGAGTGAACTCTAATTTTTCTTTTAAAAAAGATCAATCAAAATATTTTAAAGAGAATTACATCTTAAAATTTTTAAATTTCCGACGTTAAAGACATTTGATAATTAATTAGGTACCAATTTTTGGGCATTACGGGGATGCTAATCCTTCCTCGTACGTAACCGACTCCCGAACTTGTTCTTTTTTCGTAGACCAAAACTAATGATTTTAAAATAAAATGTTTTAAAGGTGATCCAATCACACCTAAAAAGCCAATCACACCTAAAAAGATTGGTGGCGACTCCCTTTTTCGTTTTTAAAGTCGATTCCCATTTTTTCCAAAACTCGATTTAAAAATGGTTTCGACACGTAACACATGCAAGATCACTATCGATCAGGATGCTCGCAAGGACCATGTAACAGGAATGCTCGATAAGCCTGTTAACAGGATGCTCGTTCGAGTTATAATGTCCGCAACATATGCAGGACTATAATTAATACAAGAAAATACTATATCCATCGTATTTCATTATTCAACAGGAACTTTTCATTTATCGAGCAATTTTGGGCATATAATTAATTTCATACATTAAACATTTATGAAATTCACACAAATACAACATTCGATTCAAATATATTAATACATATAATTAAGTTATACGAACTTACCTTGACACTTGTTCGTGTTTAAAAATTTACTAATCCAACACCCTTTCTTTTCCTCGATCTAACTCTTTATTTGATCTTTCCGGATCTATATAAATGAATTTAGCATCAATTTAATTCACTTTATGCTCAATTAAATTCAATTCACATCCTAGGCAAAATTACCATTTTGCCTCTATACTTTTCATAAATGACAATTTTGTCCCTAGGCTTGGAAAATAAAATTCATGCAATTTAATCCTTATTCCAAGCCCAACTGATTTTTACATGTTTAATAACAGCCCATGAATTTCACAAAAATTAAAATTTTTCCATGGGTTTTACCATTTTTCAATTTAGTCCCTAAATCATAATTTCATCAAAATTCTCTTTGTAAAAGTTGTTTATCTATCAACAACCTTTCATTTCCTACCATAAATTTCAAAATTTCAGCATTTACATCCATGGAAAATTTCTATACTTTGATATCTTTACAAATTAATCCCCAAAATAGATAGATTAAGCTATTCCGATATCGGAAATATAAAAATTACTAAAAATAGGACAAGATTACTTACCCAATTAAGCCAAGGCTTGCTTGAACATTTTTCTCTTTCCTAGGGTTTCCATGTTTTAATTTGAGGAAGATGATGAAAATAGGATGATATGTTGTATTTAATTTAATTATCAGCTTTTAATTTTTCTCTTTCCAATTTAGTCCTTTTCCTTTTCTAATTTTCCATGGATGATTTACCAAAAAATATCTACTAACTTTTCTTAATGGTCTAATTACCATATAAGGACCTCAAATTTTGAATTTCATAGCTATTTGATACTTATAGCTACTAGAACTCAACTTTTGCATTTTATACAATTTGGTCCTTTCCACAATTAAACATGAAATCGGTAAAATTTTCTTAATGAAATTTTCATACGTCATTTCTATCATAATGCAATTCATGCAATAATATTAAAACAAATTTTCTTTCTGACTCAGATCTGTGGTCCCAAAACCACTATTCTGATTTAATTGAAAATGGGCTGTTACAGTGACACCCAAAAAAATACCTATACTCCCTCTAAATATAGATCATATATTGTTCCGGTAAGGAAAATTTTATTTTTTTAAGGTGGCGCCACCAATGTGTTAGGCATACGAGTTTGAATTTTTTTTTTAAAAAAGTTGAAAAAGAAAAAAAATTTATGCTGAATCAGTAGCAAGCAAAAAAGAAAAATAGAACTTTTAGTTTGGTTTGGAGCTTCGAGACTCCATTCGGTAATCCAAACGGTGAGATGGCGTGTTTAATCGCTGGGAACAACATATCTTCAACTGGCGACGATTCGATAGTGCGAAACGGAGATAAAAAAAAGAGTAGTTTAAAGCTTTGGTCATTATTGTAGAGAATTTGGAGCCGAATTCTAGGAGATTTGAACCATAGAAGTGAAAGAGAAGGAGGAAATCTCTTCTTTAGTGCCGAAATCGGCATGAGAGGCTACCGCTAATGGTGACATTGATGACTATTGAATACGGTTACTAAAGTTTTCAGTTAAGAAGAAGGAAAATAAAAACAAAACAAAAAGAAAATTGTAAAAAGAAAAAAGAGAGAACCAACTAAAAGAATAACAAAAAGGAAAGTCGTCGGCCTATGCTTTTGAACAAATCTGCAATCACACTTGAAGTTGAATCAAATATTTTAAAACAACAAGTCTTTTAAAAAATTATCTTTTAGCTTTTTTTTTTTAAATAAAAATTTTCTTTTTCAAATTTAAACCCTGCCTAACACGTTGACGACACTATTTTAAAAAAAGTAAATTTTTTATTTACCAGTACCATATTCATTGTGCATTTAAGGGAGTATGCGTATTTTTTGGGTGCCGCCTGCCACGTTGGCGGCACCACTTAAAAAAATATTTTATTACTTCATGGCAGAAGATGGGGAGAATTTTAAGGTGGTGTCGCTTGGCACATTAGCAGCACTCGAAAATACTATAGAGAAGACTCATTTTTGTAATTAATCTACATTTTATACCGTTTTCGTAATTCGTTTTTTGTATTATTTTAATAAAAAATCCCAAGTCTTTATTTATTTCACGGTTTGAGCTTAATCTTATTTGAGCGGGATAGTATTCAAGTAAAGCACTTCAACAATATCAATTCTAAAATTTAAACTTAATCCGAATATGTAGAGATAAAATTCACTTTCACTTTTTTTGGTTAATACTAAATTTACCCATTATCATTATAATTTTAAGAAGTGAGAGGATATCGCAAGTAATACATTCCACAACCAAGGCAATTGTCGGCGGAAAATAGATGCAGGAAGGATGGACATCTATGCTAGTAATTGTTACTTGTCACGTTGAATATTTGCTTTTATTTATTCATCATTGTATTTGTGAAAACAAAATACATGATTTAATCAGTTTTACAAATGATTTCTTTATTGAAATTAATGTTGATTTGTTTTATAACAAAGGGAAAATTACAAACTATTTGTGAGCTCTAATCTCTGTTTTTTCTTATAGCAGCAGGTCATCATTTTGTACTCCTTCAATTTAACATTTCTTTTTATTATCTAAAATAAATTTAAATTTTATATTTAATTTTAATTTTAAAAGATTAAATAATTACTAATATAATATATACATGAATTATCACATAGATGTTGCATCAGTAAAATTAATAGACATTTACAATAAATACAAGCGCAAAGACTAAAAAAATGAAAGATTAATTAAATAGTTGATCACCACACTTGCATCCCCAAATTATTTTCAACCAACCTTATTAATTTTACTCTGCATGAAAGAATTAATATTTTCTTTCTAGTCTTTCAATTAAGGTTTTTAAAATTAGATTGATGGTTGAATTGATTAAAGAATTTATTTTCAATTCAACAAATAAATTATTAAAATTATAAAAATAAAAAATTAATTCTAATTATTTTTTAATTTAATTTAATCAATCAATGCCGATTTGTTGATTAAGCAATTTAGTTATATCAAACCCACATTTCCAAATACATAAAAATTACTTATAATTATTTTAAATATTACTTATAATTATTTTAAGTTTAAGTGTGTCAAAAGTTTTAAATTAAATTTTTTTCAATTGGGTATTTAAACTTTTAAAATACATAAAAAAAGCTCTAAAATGTTTTTTAAAAAATAATTAAGTCTTTGTTTTTTTTTTTCGCACTCAATTGAATACTTGAATCGTCAAAATGTATCAAAACGACCCTTAAAATTTTTCAAAAAAATTAATTAAGTCCCAGCTTTTTTTCTTTTTTTTACACTCAATTGCCAAAATGCATCAAAAAGACCCTTTGACCTTAAACTTTACACCATTAAGTGATTATTCTATTATAATTTGCAAAGATTAATTGTTTTCAACAAAAAAATTATAATATTTTTAAAATAGAAAACAAATATTAATAAACATAAATAAATAATAATATAGAATATTAACATTTATTTTTATAAATCATAACAACAAAATTAAATATTTAAACTATCTTTCTGATTTAAATGGTTTTTTTTAATTGGTTCAACTTAATTTTTGTCTGCTCAATCCTCCTCTTCCTTTGTTATACCCCTATCTGTTGGAAATTTTTGGTTTAGAAAATGGTTTTTAGTCATAGCGAAAATTTAAAATTTTGAAAACCGAGTCAGTTTGTGATATTTATACTAATAAACTTTTTTTCTCGAAAAGGACCAGTGTTTTGTGCAAGATGGATTTGAAACATTCTCAGCTTTCAACCATACGACCTTCTCCACTATCTTCGTATCTTGAATTGCGTCAATTGTGGGCTCAAACAATAAGAACCAAAAATAATTTATTATGTATCGCCCCAAAATCTTAAGAACTTGTTTGAGAAAATATGCAGTAACTAATTTCTGTATCTGTGGTTCTGTGTTCTGCGATTGAGTTTAAAGTTTGGAGTTTGAGTTGCGTCACTAAAAGTTTGTTGTTTTAGAATCAACCCACAAGCATGCACTACCTGCTTAAGTTCAATTCTTTGTGAAATGGTAACAAGAATGAGTCTGCTGGTTCATTGGTTATGTAATGGCCTAAATTCATGGTTATCGGAACAGTGGTTTCGTAACCACAAATCCGATTTAAAGAGAAATTTATTTTAATATTTTTTCATGAATATTGATATGATAGTAAAATCGTATGAAAATATCGATAGAAAAATTTTACCGATTTAGTGGTTAGTTAGAAAAAGAAATTATTGAAGAAATTGGGTAAAAGCAACGTATCGGGACCTCGATATCGTAAAACTAAGTCAAAAATTTTTTTATAAATATTTATAAAATGTTAGTAATATGGTATTAAAATTTTGTTAGAAAATTTTAATGTTTGGGTAGTCAATTAAATGAAAAGGACTAAATTGGAAAAGGTGTAAAAGTTGCTAGAATGATTAAATAGCTTAAGTGTCTAATGAGAAAGGATTTAAAAGCAAATTAGACCCAAAATTTATTTGGGCTGGATGGCAAGGGCATGAAATCAGTAGGAAAATTGATGATTTAAAGGCAAAATTAGAATATTGCATAATTAACTAAATAAAGATAGGGCTAAATAGGAAATATCTAGATTTCTCTTCATTATCATCAGCCAAAACGCCATAGGAGGGATTATTTAAGCTGATATTTCATAATTTTTGCATCAAGTGAGTTAATCCTTACCTTTTTCTTATAATTTTTGTGTTTTTAAGACTTTTACAACTAGGTCCTACTATTAAATTCATTATTTTTTTATTTCATGGATAAAATTGAAAGCCACCATAGTTGAGTGCTGTAAGTTTATGGTGAAATATCATGAAATTGAATCTTTAATTTTTTTATGAGATGATTTTATTAGGTAGTTTCAATAGAAATTGATTTTTAGGACCTAATTGTGAAAATGTTTGGAATGAAAATCTAGTGCTGAAATTATTATTCCCAAAGGTTATAAAGTAGTTTAAAGTGATATAATTAAGTGTTAATTGAGAAAAATCAGCTCAATTGAGAGGCTAATTGAGTAGGGACGAAATTATCATTTATTAAAAGCTTAGGGGAAAAATTGGTAATAAACATCTTGCACTAAAACAGTTTTGGATAGCAGCAGTAGGCTAACTTTGAAAAATCACCATAAATTGTGTAAATTTAATTAGAATATTAAAAAAATATAGAATTAAAGCTTATTGAGTCTAGTTTCTCATAAAAGAAACGATGTAAGCAATGAAATTGTAAATCATGAGATATAATAAATTTTGTGAGACAAGGTTAGAATGAATTCGGATTCCCTGTTCTTAATTTGAAAAATTATAAGAAATTGAAGAAAAATAATTAAGGGCTTAAATTTATATTTTTAGAATCTTGAATAAGTATATTTTCAATAGAAATAAACAGGAACTTTATCCGAATTCTTTATGAAGAGATAATTAATTTTTAGTGAAGAAGGCTCAGAACTGTCAGACAGCAGAATAGGGGTTACTTTAAAGAATAAATTGTAATTATTGGAAAAACCAAAAATTCTGAAAATTTTATGGTAAGAAGATATTCGAGTCTAGGTTCAGGGAAATTAGCGGATCCTAATTTTGAGTTCTTTATATCAAGATAAAAATAATTTAGTGACTATGACTCAAGTAGACAGCTTTGAATGAACTATAAATAATAATGGAATTATAGAGAATGTTGCATATGAACATGAAATGTATTAAATTGATAACTAAGTTTATTTATTTAGATCCAGAAAAATTCAAATACGAAGCTAGATAGTAGATTTGTGTATACGAACAAGTATCGAGGTAAGTTCATGTAACTTGAATTATATTCTTAAATGCTTGAAATGTATGTTGTTGATGTGAATATGATTTGAATGTTCATTGTATGAAAATTAATGAAACATTGATATATTTGATAAAAGGGGAAGAAATCCCAATTAAATGAAAGGAAAATTCGATGGATCTCTGAAAAGGAATTGACGGTAAAAAGGATCTAGCTCGAACGGGTGATCCTATCCTGATATAACCCTCCCGAAGAATATGTGTAAAATAGATCTAGCCCGGATGGTTAATCCGAATTAGGGTCTAAATTTAGCCTGGACTGGTAGTTCAGATCCAAGCTCATTAGAATAATTGTCATTGCAGAGGATTTAGCCTGGACTGGTAATCCCGACAATACTCTGTGAGTTTATATTACAGGAGATTTAGCCTGGACTGGTAATCCCACTGTAAGGATGAGCTTCGCGGGAGTGTTCTTTCTGAAACGAAAAGGTGCACACATGAATATGAATTGACGAACCATAAATTGTACACTAAAAGTGTACCTCTGAAAATCCATCGAAATTCTGAGAAATTCAATGGGACAAATATGGAAAAATAACAAGGGAACGGAAATCATGGTATTGATGAGCTCATCAATCATGGTATATATTATTGATACATGGAAATTATTGAACTAACCTGAATGTTGAGTTTGTGCATGTTAGGGTAATAATACATTGAATGGATATATGAATGTTTATTGCATTGTATTGAAAATATTAGGTAAGTATAATTCTTGTTACATGAGCATACTAAGTACAAAGTGCTTACCCTGTTTCCTTTCTCCTATTTTGTAGTGTTAAGAGCTCGGAGGTCGGATTCGGTCGAAGACACATCACATTATCAACCTCAAGATTTCAGTATATAAAGAAACTTTATTTTGGAAATCAATGGCATGTATAAGCTAATATACTAAATGTTAATGTGAAATGATTGTAAGGTCAGCCATTGGTATGGCTAACAAATCTTAATTTTGGTACGTGATGAGGTTATCTTATAAATATGCATGAATCTATCTTGAAAATATCATGGATTTGATGGATTGGTCTCGGTTTAAAATTGCAGGGAAGGTTAGATATCTATAAAGGGTTATATTAAGTTAAAAAAGTTAATTCGTAAACTTCGGTAATGCCTCGTACCCTATTCCAGAAACGAATACGGGCAGGGTGTGTTACATTTTTTGGTATTAGAGCCAGGTTTAGCCTGTTTTAGGACCGACGTAGCAAATACGAGATTAGCTATACATGCCATTTAAATTATTATTGATAGTGTGATATGTCCTGACTATTTAAAATGTGTTTTTCTTATAGTAATGTCATCTGACCGAGCTCAATCAGAGGAAGTTGAGAGTCATGCTCCGACTTCAATACAAAGAGAAGAAACTAGTAGTAGAAGGCCTGAGATAGAGGATCGAGGGGAGGAGGCAAAAACAACCTTCTTTCAAACGATGAATGAATGGTTTAGTCAATACTTAAGAACTAACCCTGTAGTGCAGCAAGTTCAAGCTCCCCTTCCGGCTCCACTGGTTCTCGAGATCCCACAGGGTACAGGTAGTGAATTTGTTAGAAAAGGAAAAGCTCCAGTTGATAAAATTTAAAAATATGGGGCCAAAGAATTCCGAGCAACAGTTGATGATGATCCTGAACAGGCTGAATTCTGGTTAGAGAATACTACTTGGGTTTTGGAGGAATTATCTTGCACCCCAGAAGAATGTCTGAAATGTGCCGTCTCACTGCTAAAAGACACAACTTATCATTGGTGGAATACTAAAGCTTCAGTTGTTCCGAAAGAAGAAATTACATGGGAGTTCTTCCGGAATAAATTTAAAAAGAAATATATCAGCCAGAGGTTTTTTGAGCTGAAACAGGGCAATAGATCGGTATCTGAGTATTAAAGAGAATTTGTTTGGTTGAGTAAATATGCTCAGGAATGGGTACAGTTAGAAGCCGAAATGTGCAAACGATTCGAAGAAGAGTTGAATGAAGACGTTAAGCTACTGATCGAAATTCTTAAAATTCGAGAGTTTGTTACATTGGCAGAGAGAGCTTATAAAGCAGAAGAATTGAGCAAAGAGAAGAAACAGTCTGAGAGGGAAGCTCAAATTTTTAGTAAAAGATTGATAGGAAAATCCCAATTTTCTATTCCAAAGAAATTGAAGAAGTACCAGGATTGTTCTACCTTAGCCACTAGGTATTCGGGCAGAGAGCGATGTTCTCAACGCACTAATCCAAGGCCTTCCACTCCATCAGTGACTAGTGTTAGCAGTGTTGGTACCGCTAAGTCGAGATGCCAGTATTGTAATAAAGCTCATTTTGGAGAATGCTGGCTGAAAAGTGGGGTTTGTTACCGATGCGGTTCATTTGATCATTTCCTCAGAGATTGTCCAGAAAGGGGTGAAAAAGAAGCTGAACAGACATCGAAGTCGATTAATCCAGTTTTGAGGGGTAGACCACCTCGACCATCCAGTAATGTCAGTGGTAGCCGAGGAGTTACAAAAGATACTGCAGGCAGGCCTGAGGCACGAGCACCTGCTAGGACATATTCCATTTGTGCTAGAGAAGATGCCTCAGCACTTGATGTTATTACTAGTACATTTTCTTTACTTGACACTGATGTTACTGCATTAAATGATCTCGGTTCTATGCATTCATATATATGTATAAAGTTTGCATGTGTTAAAGATTTATCTATTGAACCTATTGAATTTGTGGTTAAAGTCTCGAACCCCCTAGGCCAATTTGTTTTGGTGGATAAAAATTTGTAACAATTGTCCACTGATGGTAAGAGGTTATTATTTCCTGGCTGATTTGATGTTACTGCCATTTGATGAATTTGACGTGATATTGGGCATGGATTGACTAACCCAGCATGATGCAGTAGTAAATTGTAGACAAAAATATATTGTGCTAAAATGTCAGAATGATGAGTTACTCCAGATTAGATCTGATTAGACAGAGGGGTTATCTGATGTGATTTCAGTGATGGCAGCATAGAGGTATGTCAAAAAAGGGTATGATACTTACTTGGCTTATGTACTCGACACCAAGGTATTTGAGTCAAATATACAGGCAGTGCTAGTGGTATGTGAATTTTTTTATGTGTTTCCAGAGGAATTACTAGGGTTGCCACCAGAAAGAGAAGTGGAATTTTCTATAGATTTGATTCTAGGAACTACTCTGATTTCCATAGCTCCATACCGAATGGGTCCTACAGAATTAAAGGAGTTAAAGACACAGTTACAGGAACTTGTTGATAAGGGTTTTGTCTGACCGAGTCATTCACCTTGAGGTGCTCCGGTTCTGTTTGTAAAAAAGAAGGACGGATCTTTGAGACTGTGTATCGACTACCGACAGCTTAATAAAGTAACCATAAAGAATAAGTACCTGTTACCCCAGATTGATGATTTATTTGATCAACTGAAATGTGCTACAGTGTTTTCAAAGATTGATCTCCGATCAGGTTATTATCAGCTACGAGTAAAAGAGGCAGATGTGCCAAAAACAGCCTTCAGAACCAGGTACGGGCATTATTAGTTTCTGGTTATACCGTTTGGGCTAACTAATGCACCTGCAGTATTTATGGATTTGATGAACTGGATATTCAGACCGTACTTAGACAGATTTGTGGTAGTAGCCATTGATGATATTTTGGTTTATTCTTGAGATGAAGAAGAACATGCAAAAGATTTGAGAATTGTGTTGCAAATTCTACAAAAGAAGCAATTATATGCTAAATTCAGTAAATGTGAATTTCAGCTTCGAGAAGTGGGTTTTCTCAGGTATATTGTATCTGCCGAAGGCATCAGGGTAGATCAAAGTAAAATCTCAGCTATTGTCAATTGGAGTCCACCGAAGAATGTATTTGAAGTTAAAAAGTTTCTTGGGTTTAACTAGTTATTATCAGAGATTTGTACAAGATTCTCTATGATTGCTTCTCCGATGACTGATTATTGCAGAAAGATGTAAAGTTCCAGTGGACTGATGAATGTCAGCAGAGTTTCAACCGATTGAAAGATCTACTAACGAAAGCACCTGTATTAGTGCAGCCTGAACCGGGTAAGGAATTTGTTATTTACAGTGATGCCTCATTAAATGGTTTAGGTTGTGTCTTGATGCAAGAAGGTAAAGTAATAGCTTATGCTTCAAGACAACTTAAACCACATGAAAGAAATTACTAATAAACCATAATATATACATATTTTTACCCTATGCTTGGCATATTTATGGATGATTTTTTCCTTGATTTTATTGAATTCGATACTCTTAATCCTTTAAATTCATGTGTTATACTCAGGCAAGCTTAGGATAACAAAAAGAGCGAGAAACAGGTAAAAAAGGGACAAATTGGGCCTAAATCAATGTTTCACACGGCCTAGGCAGTTCCACACGGGTAATCCACACGCCTGTGTGTGACACATGGGTAGACCACACATCCGTGTGTCATGGCCGTATCGACATTAATCCAAGTCAGAATTTCACACGGCCTGAGCATCTGCACATGGGCATGGCACACGGTCGTGTCCCTGTCGAGCCCAAGTTTAGTTATACTCGGAAAAGGCTTATTTTGGGCTAATTTGGGCATTCAAAAGTCTATATAAATACCCTAGAAGAGGAGAAGAGGGACATACAGAGTTGGAGACAGAAAATACTCTCGATTAGCCATTGGAATCACCTCGGAGCCAGGATCTACATCAAAACTGAAGATTTCCATCCAATTTCCTAGAAGTTCTTGGGTTTTCTTTATGTTTTGTTGTTTTCCAAACTTTGAGATGTTTTCCATTATTATTATGAACTAAACTCCCTAAATATCTAAGGGAGATGAACCTTATGACGAATCTTATTATGCTTTGATTTATATGATAAATACTTTTTCTTATTCTTAATTATAAGTTTTAATTCTTGCTTAAAATTTCAGGATATTAATCCAAGTTTTTGATGTGCTTATTCAGTTGAGCAAAAGTCTCTATTTAAGAGTAGATCATTCATAATTAAGCGGATTTGAATGCAATCCTAGAGATAGGATGACATAAATCTGTTGGATTAGAGTCAAATCTAATAAGGGGATCCATAGATCGAGTTAATGCGACAATAGATGTTTTAATTAGAAAGAGATTTCAATTAATCAACCTAGAGTCAATTGTTCTTAGTCTCGAGAGAGATATTAACATGAATTAGGGATTTTTATAGAATAAGTCAAGTGAGTAAATCGTCTAAGTCAAAGGTAATAAGTGAGTCTAGGTGGATTCTTGCTTGGGTGTTGTCTTCTCAATTGGTTTTCCTAAAGTATTTTCCAACTTTTGCCTCTGTCGTGATCTTAGATAATTAGAAAATTAGTTTAGTTTAAAAACACCCTTAAATTCTTAGGCTAGATAATAAAAAGAGAGTAACTACTAGTATTTTTAGTCCTCGTGGATACGATATTTTGGTCTCACCATAACTATACTACTGTTCGATAGGTGCGTTTGCCTTAAGTCGAATTATTAGTTAGTTTCACGACTATCAAGTTTTTGGCGCCGTTGCCGGGGACCAAAATATTAGGAACGCTTAATTTTTATTACTTTAGCCATTTATTTTATTGCAATTTAATTTTTATTTTAATTTTGTTTATATCACTAAATTTTCTTTTATTTACTTCTGATAGGTTTTTATAGTTTATGACTAGAAGAAACCCGTCAGGACCTCTACTTTTTGATAGTGAGATCGAAAGCATAGCTCGCAGAAACCGAAGAGAGATAAGGCTAAGCCTACAATACATAGAGGAAGGGAAAGAGGACGATATTCAACTTACAATCGAGGAGATGGCTGATAATCATAATAATCCGCTATCTCCTGTGGCTGTTGCAAACCCAGTAAATTAGGATCCTGCTCCTCGTACTATGTATGATTATGCTAAACCTAGTTTAACAGGAGTTGAATCGAGTATAGTTAGACCTGCTATTGCTGTAAATAATTTTGAACTGAAACCTAACACGATTCAAAATACAACAGTTTGTTCAGTTTGATGGTTTGCAGGACGAGGATCCAAACACTCATTTATCAAATTTTTTGGAATTCTGCGACACCTTTAAGATCAATGGCATTTCTGACGATGCCATTCACCTTCGGTTATTTCTTTTTTCATTGAAGAATAAGGCTAAACAGTGGTTGAACTTGTTGCCACGAGGATCAATCACCACTTGGGAACAAATGACCGAAAAGTTTTTGCTTAAATATTTCTCGCTGGCTAAAACAGCTAAACTAAGGAATGATATTTCTTCTTTTGTGCAGATGAATTTAGAAACACTCTATGATGCATGAGAGAGATACAAGGATCTATTGAAAAGGTGCCCTCACTATGGGTTACCACTTTGGCTACAGGTTCAAACTTTTCATAGCGGTCTGAACCCCTCAACTAGACAGATGATTGACGCAGCTGGTGGTGGGACTATTAATGTTAAGACACCTGAAGAGGCCTATGAATTTATAGAGAAGATGTCATTGAATAATTATCAGTGGCAAGTCATGAGGACAAGCCGACGAAAGTGGCTGGTGTTTTTAATGTCGATTCGGTTATTATGGTCTCTAATTAGGTAGAACTTTTGAATAGAAAAATTGATGGTTTTCTTGGTTCTTCACAGTTTCATCTAGTAATGCAGTGCGATGCAAGTGGAGGTGGAACTAGCAATTCAGAATACTCACCCTATGGCCAATACATGGAGAACGAACAAATGAATTATATGGGTAATAATTCTCAACCTCAAAATAATCCTTACAGTAATACTTACAATGCAGGTTGGAGGAACCACCCAAATTTCTCATGGGGAGGCCAAGGGAATCAGAGACCACCCCCCCTCCAGGTTTCCAACAACAACCTTACCAGCAAGAGAAAAAGCCGAACCTTGAAGAGATGATGACAAAATTTATTTTAGTAGGGGAAACTCATTTTCAGAACACTGAAACTGTACTTAAAAATCAGCAAGCATCTATCAAAGGGCTCGAGAATCAAATTGGACAGCTGGCTAAGATGATTTCAGAGAGACCATTAGGAAGTCTACCTAGTAACACCGAACCCAATCCAAAAGAACATCTGAAAGCAGTTACATTAAGGAGTGGAAAAGTGTTAGCTGAATCTGAACATAAGCCACCACAAGAAGCTGACAGAACCGAAGGAGAGGAGGGAAAACCCGAAAACAATGACAATCTGATGCCAAAGGAATACAAACCACCAATCATATATCCAGCAAAGTTGAAAAAAGACTACATGGATGCACAATTCGGTAAATTTCTTGAACTTTTTAAACAACTGCATATTAACTTACTTTTTGTTGAAGCTATATCGCAGATGCCTACATATGCAAAATTTTTAAAGGAGCTTCTAATGAATAAAAGGAAGTTTGAAGACTTATCTACAGTGGAACTTAACGAGGAGTGCTCAGCCATACTCTAAAATAAAGTGCCAACCAAACTGAAAGATCCAAGAAGTTTTACTATTCCCAGCTTAATTGGTAGTCTGAATGTTGATAAGGCACTAGATGATTTAGGCGTTAGCATTAATCTGAAGCCATATAAAATGTTTAAATAACTTGGTCTTGGGGAACCTAAACCCACTAAGATGAGTATTCAACTAGCTGATAGATCTGTTAAATATCCTAGGGGTATTATAGAGGACGTACTTGTAAAAGTAGATAAATTTATATTCCCTGTTGATTTTGTTGTGCTTGACATGGATGAAGATGTTGAAGTGCCTTTAATCTTAGGTCGTTATTGATGTGGGTGATGGTAAATTAGGGCTTAAAGTAGGTGATGAAGAGATTATTTTTAAAATTTATGATGCCATGAGATTTTTTAGGGAATAAGATGACTCATGTTATTTTATTGACTCTATTGATCATGCTACTCAAGATTCTTTTCAGGAAATCGTACATAAGGACACGTTGGAACTGTGTCTTGCTTAAGGAGATGAGGTAGATGATGATGATTCTGAGATAGGAAAGATAAAAGCTGAACTAAATTCCAATAAGCCCTTCTCAAGACAAGCAGAATATAAGGGTATTAAAGAAAACAATGAACTTAAGCAAAAACCCTCTATTGAAGAACCTCTTAAACTGGAACTTAAACAATTGCCAAATCACCTGGAATACTCATTCTTTGGAAATAATTCTACATTACCAGTGATTATTGCTTCTAACTTGCAACCCAAGGAGAAAGAGAAATTACTCCAAGTATTAAGAGAGCATAAAAGGGCCATAGCTTGGAAAATTTCTAACATTAAAGGGATCAGCCCTTTTTTTTGCACCCACAAAATTTTAATGGAAGATGAATATAAGCCATGTGTGCAAGCTCAAAGATGACTAAACCCCAACATGAAAGAAGTTGTTAAAGCTGAGGTAATTAAACTCCTAGATGCTGGAATTATTTTTCCTATTTTTGACAGTTCATAGGTAAGTCCAGTGCAGGTTGTTCTTAAGAAAGGAAGAATGACTGTTGTAGCCAATGAGAAGAATGAGTTAATCCTAATAAGGACAGTCACAAGTTGGAGAGTTTACATTGACTATAGGAAGCTGAATGATGCCACGAGAAAAGATCACTTCCCCTTGCCATTCATTGACCAAATGTTGGAAAGATTATCAAGGTACATGTACTACTGCTTTTTAGACGGACTCTCTGGTTATTTTAAAATCCCAATAGCTCCTGAAGATCAAGAAAAGACGACATTTACATGTCCATAAGGTACGCTTGCTTATCGTAGAATGCCTTTTGGATTATGCAATGCTCCTGCTACTTTTCAGCGCTGCATGATGACCATTTTTGACGAACTCGTAGAAGACATCATGGAAGTATTTATGGATGATTTCTCGGTATTCGATAACTCTTTCCATATTTGCCTTAAAAATTTAAAACAAGTTCTAATAAGATGCGAGGAAACGAACCTTGTACTTAACTGAGAAAAATGTCACTTTATGGTTCAAGAAGGTGTTGTGTTAGGACATAAAATTTCTAGTAAAAGGATTGAGGTTGATAAATCTAAAATTGAAACCATTGAAAAACTACCTCCCCCCAGTTTGGTTAAGGCTATAAGAAGCTTTTTAGGACATGCTGGGTTTTATAGAAGATTTATTAAAGACTTTTCTAAAATAGCTTAGCTTTTAACTAAATTACTAGAAAAAGATGTGCCCTTTAATTTTGATCAGGAATGTTAAGAAGCATTTAGTACTTTAAAGGATAAATTGATTAATGCTCCGATTATAATCGCACCTAATTAGAATTTACCTTTCGAACTAATATGTGATGCGAGTGACTTTGCAGTAGGTGCAGTTTTGGGACAGTGAAGAGACAAGCATTTTCAACCTATCTATTATGCTAGCAAAACTTTGACAGTCGCATAAGAAAACTACACCACCACAGAGAAAGAGTTGTTAGCTGTGGTTTTTGTATTCGATAAATTTAGGCCATATCTAATATTGTCTAGAGTTGTCGTTTATACTGACTATTCTGCTCTTTGCTACCTCCTAAGGCTGATGCAAAACCTCAACTCATTCGATGGATTCTGTTATTGCAGGAATTTGACTTGGAGATTCAGGATAAGAAAGGAGCTAAAAATCTCGCGGCTGATCATCTTTCCAGGCTTGAAAATTCAAGTACCAAAGAGTTAGATGAAGTTAGAATAAATGATTCGTTCCCTTGAAGAACAATTCTTTGCTATATTTGATTCTGAAAAACCTTGATTTGCAGATATTCACTGCAGTAAAATTGACTTTTAGCGACGTTTTTTAATGTCTTAAGCGCCGCTAAAACTACTTATGGCGTTTTTACAAGCGCCGCAAAAAACGCCGCCATAGATAACGCCACTAAAGTTTGTGGTGTTTATTTAAAAAAAACGCCACTAAAGGTTATAACCTTTAGCGGCGCTTTACCTAAAAATGCCGCTAAAAGTAATAAAATTAAAAAAAATAAAATATTATAAAAATCATAAAAATTTAAAATTCATTATCAAAATATTGAGAAGAATAATATCCATGATATAAATATAAAATTTTCTATTAAAATTCATTATCAAATTAAATTTTCTATTAAAATTTTAACTAGAAATATTAAAATAAAAATAAAAATTTAGAATCAAAACTAAAATAAATAATAAAAATTAGATTAAATATAAAGATATCAATGAAATAAGGACTTAAATCATAATCATGTAAAATATAAGATATTATCATTAAGATTTACATCCTCATCTTGCTCAAATTTTGGTGGCTTGTACCCTTTCTTGAACCATTCATCTTGTAGAATTTCAGGAATAGTTATACGCTGCCAAAAAGAACATGCAGAATTTCAACCAAAATGCACGCGCTAAAGCTTATACGATGATCAAAGATTGCATGTAATCACAAATTTTCATAGGATGAATTGAATTTGAAACTTACGGTAAGAGAGCTTGGATCAAGAATACGCTTAATCAAATTCCTAGCACCAGATGAAAACCATGATGGACAGCTGAAAGAAGCCTCCCAGATCTGAAATTTATCAAGGTACAAACAATTTTAATGAAGTTCTCATCTAAATAGACTGGCCAGATGTAAAACATATATGTAACAAATAAATTGTTGGTCAGAAAAAGTTGTAAAAAATGAAAAAAGAAATGCAGTCAAGTGGCTCACTGTAAACTTAACAGCAGACAAACAAAAGTGAAAATCATGTGATTAGCAATCAAACATTGTTACATCAGCAATCAATCATTATTGACGGGGTTGGCTTAGGGAAATCATGTGATTAGAGAGTATAACGGCACAAAAACAGAAGGATAAGAAAAACTATGGAATATATTTGTCTCCTATAGCATCATATAAGGCATAACATCTGTTAAAATAAAGTTGACACCTAAATGATATAAGGCATAACATCTGTTAAAATAAAGTTGACACCTAAATGAAAGCGATAGTAGCAACAATGGTCAAAAAACCCAGCAGAGAGGGTTGTTGTCATGCTAAAATTAGAGGTGATCTAAAAGGCATAGAAAAACAAATGTAAAATTTCTTTGTATTAAGTTACTTAGTCCCATATTCCAATAAATACATCCATCCATGACAAAGAAACAGGAAACTGACCTGTAAAGGAAGCATTGCTCAGTCCTGCATTAATTAAAGATAGAACTATAAAATTAGCTTAATTCTACTAGGCAAAATTGCCAAAGATCACATGTAATTCCTATTTTAAGTAAAGTCGAAGCCTTAAGGGCTGGTACAAGTTACTAATATCACATGTAATTCCAGTTCATGGCTGTTATAATGGTATTGTACAAGTCAAAAATAACTTTGCTCATGTAATGATGAAAATGCCCCATCCAAGTTCAATTAGTTGCTGTCAAACTCAAAAGAGCTCATATGACTATTACAATACAGATATACAGAGAAAGAGCAAGTTCGACCTTCTAAAACAGGACTAGTCTATTAAGTTATTGCTCATTCTTTAGCTAAAAAAATTCAATCATCATTATTTAGTTAGTTGACAAAAGGCTGCAACTTACATGCTGCAATTGATTCTAAAAGCCATGTGTGACCAATGACTTGTCCACCTAATTTTGTGGCTATATCCTGTGCTTCACTAACCCTCTGCCAAATAATCAAAGAGCTTTGGTGCCTGCAAGAGAAAGAAGTTAATTATTTGCAAAAGTAACATTAACAACTTGAAAAACTAGCACACTTGAGCTCAAAAGAGTAAGACTCACATTATCCAATACCCTGAGTCTACCAGTTTTAGGACCATCACAACACCCATGGTTGTCAAGACTAATTTCATCAATCATGAAACTTTTAACACCAAAAAGAATCAATTAACGAGAAATTTCAGTACTTGCAAAAATATCATCAGTATACGAGTTTACTTTTCAGCACAATAAAACACATACGCAAGTCAAAGATATAATTATTAAAAAAGATAACTGTGGCTGCCTCAGCCCATTGACACTCAGCCATATGCATCTTGCCACCACATTCACGTATTATTCCCATGATCCTAGGATGTGGTATTGTAGACTTGACAGCAAGTGCTTTCTGGTATAATTGCTGCATTAAAACCAATATCTCAGTCACGGCTAAACCATTATATAAAGACCAAACCAGGATATAACCGTATAACTTTGTAAAACAATATCAGACAGAACCAAGGTTGGTTTTTCAGCTATAATATAAAATAGAACAAAGTTACAAGTATCAGTCAGGAAGAGAAGTATTGACCACATGCAATTGAGACTAAACAACAGTGAAAACTTCTCGATTTCAGTATTAAGGATTAACTAATAGTGCTTCATGCTAATGTAACAATGTCATTGACCAGGATCCAGATAACCAATCCAGACTACAAGTGAATATACTTTAGTACCTGGTAAAAAAGAATATACTTTAGTAGTTTAAATTTGAGAGTTGCTAGAATTCTAAAAAATAGCAAAATCAAGACAGAGGTGAACTTTCACGCCTAAAGTTCTACATATTTCATATCTTAGTTTAACATTGCTTCCCTTGAATTCCAGAAGGAAGCATACTTGATATCCGCAAAGCAGAAAATTGGGTACATATTCTACCATGTATTTTTATTAAATGGTAGATAAATGGTGACAGCAGAAACAATATAAACTAGCTTTCAGTAATAGACCTTTACAAGAGAATTATGACTGCTTATGTACCCCTCCTGAATTGCCACTTGTAAGTAATCATATTTGACATGTAATAGAATCATAGAATCATTCCTTCCTCATCAATAAAGAGTTCTTCATCTTACCAGCTCAATTTAAAATACTTAATGTCAGATTTTGACTTTTTAGGTACATATAGAGAAAACCTAGCAGAGAAGACCTTAAACCTCAATCGTCTCAAAGAGAGGTAGCAACTGCTTGGCCGATTGTATATTTATACATTGTATCTTAAAAAGGAAGTTAAATTACCTTGAGCTTTTTGTTGTTCTTTGTCTCGGTATACATTTGAATTTCAATTGCATATACTTCCAGAACCTGACTTCCCTTCTTTTGATTGTCAATGGACTGAGGCAGCCATAGATATAATTATTAAAAAATATCACAGTACCTCATCAGCAAATGCCAGGCAGACTCTTCCCTAACAGCCAAGTGCAGCACCCTTTAGTCCACATCTACTACACTTCAACTTTGCACCCTTTGCCAGTTCTGGTTTAAGGTTCTTAACATTGTCACCAACAAAATGAAAGTTATCCCTTTGTACCCTCAGTATCTTGACCAGAAATACCAAGTCTTATGTATTGCGAAGGAGAGATGATACAGGAAGCAAGCTTATGAACACGGTCGAGATTGACATAAAGAGGAACGATCTCATTCCTTAGTGTATCCAATGCAGCAGCAACTTTTTCCATTTTAAGAAGTTCAAGGAACTTCTGTTCCAAAATCAAGAAGGATACTGACTTCATTATTTCATCCGAGAGACCAATCATTCGCAATGTGGCCACACTATCATGCCATTTCCCATTGGTCACTTGCTCCATAAATAGATTAACCATCGAAGAATGCAATGGTATTCCCGATTCCTCCTCTAGAAGGGCACCACTTTTGTCATAACCAAGCGAGTACAATGCCCTAGTTATAATTTTAATAAATTCTGCTTTTCTTATAACACCTTGTGAACCAATTGTTTCCCCATCCCCTTGGGAGGTTAGAGGCCTAGCCATCTGATCTCCCAAAGAGCAAGAAACAAATTTTGTGGTTGAATGATCCTCCGACAAGCTCTTGGATTCTTCCAAGGGCCCTTTCACACGTTTCAAGGGTGGTTCACTATCTTCGGCTACTCCCATGAAATGCCTAAACCCATAAATTTCCTACAAAGCAAGCAAACTACTGCCATAAGTCACAAAATCACCAGTAACATGATATAAACAAGATGGCTAACATCAAACATTGACAATAACAACATCATTGCAATCATCTAACAGAAAAAACAAAAAGTTCGAAGCAACAATTTCCTAAAGATAGTAAAGGGCACAAAAAATTACTTGTAAGTTTGTAACTAACAACCTCTTATGGCCCTTCACCAGTCAGGATTAAAGGCTCCTTTAACTGAGACATGAAATACCTTAAAAGTTAGATAATTTGTACTATATAAGTAATCAAAATAATGCAGTTTGAACCATACCAAATTAACTATTTCACAGTAATTTTTACATAACATAAATCAAATTGCCTAATTGCTAAAATGGAGAGTAAAACTAAACTTAAAAACATCAAAACTCACCAACTTCCTAAAACAAGCAGAGAAAAAAAGGGGCAAATTCAATCGAATCACATATTCAGCGTGAGTAAAATAAAAATGAACTAAAATAACTTTATCAAAAGAGAAAAAAAAATCATTCGTAGATAGACAAGCAGATTCAATGATGAAAGAGAACAATCCGGAAAGTGTGAAGATAATAAGTACACAAAAAATACAAAAGAGGAAAGGGAAATTTATTACGCAGCAAAACACATTCCGAGAGAAAGGAAAGGAAACGAAAGGGAGAAGGCAAAGAATCAGTTGGAATAAAGAGAATTGAAGGAAAATTAGAATATGGAAAAGCACCCACCACCGAAAGTTATGGATAGAGACTGTAGCATGGAGAACTGTGACAAAATTGGTGATTTTACTAATAATATTTGATTATTTTCCCTTTTTCTGCTTTCAGTTTGCAGATGGGAAAGGACTTATAAAAATTGGTTATTAATATTAAAAATGAATGAAGAAGATAGACACAAGGGCTGGTTTGGGTTTTGGCTAAACTCGTTGCTTTACATTTTAGCTTTCCATTTGATAGGGATAATTAAAGATAAATTTTAATAAAAGGGAGAATCAAGTAAATGCTCAACATGACCTTACCTCAGAGAGTCTAAAAAATCAAGAGAGGGGTTTCGGGTGCGAGTGAAACTGTGAAAGCATGTTTAAAGCATGGCCATTCACCTTAGCCCAAGCCCTAAAGAGCCCTCTCCGATTCTCCAGTCTCCACTCCACTCTCCATACCAAGTTACCAACAATAGTTTGGAGAGACAAGTAGACGAGACGACCAAATGCTTCTATAATGTATTGAAGAAAGAACATAGAAAAATAAAAATCGAAATTAAGAACAGAATAATGAATATAAGAATTGGGTTTTTTCAAAACCAAAGGGAAAGTGAAAGGGAAAGGGAAAGGTATCGTATGGGTTCCAAGGTAAACCGATGAAAACAGCCTGTGTGAAAAAGGGAGTTTTGAGGATACCAATTTTAAGGGGAAATTTTAGGGTTTCAAAAGGAGAGGGAATTTGGTAATAAAAAGGCGCAAAGTAAAATATTATTTGCGGCGTTTTTTAAAAAACGCCACTATTGCTTATTTTTTGCGGCGTTTTTTTTATAAAAACGCCATTAATCTCTATTTTATATATTTTTATTTTTATATTTCATTTTTATTTATTATCAATGATTTTATTTATTATCAATGTTTTTTAAATCTAATATTTAAATATATCAAATGGTTTAGATTAAATATTTTTGAAAATAAAAGCATTAATCTAAACCCTTAACCTTAAGTCATAAAACATAAACCCTAAACTTTTACCCCTTAATCTCTAACCCTTACCCCCTATCATCTAAACTTTAAACGATTAAATTTTAGCATACATTTTTATAATTTTGAAACAATTAAATCAAAAATTTTCCATTATTCAAAGGGATGAAGTGCAATTTTACCTTTAAAATTTTTAAAAATTTCAAAAAATCGAAATGTTTTAGGGTTTTATTAGGTTTAGGGTTTAGGGGTTTAGGGTTGTAGGGGTTATATAGACTAGTGTCTATGATTTTTTGGGGGGTTTAAGGTTTTAGAGGTTATATGACTTTTAGCGGCGTTTTACCAAAAACGCCGCTATTGCTCTGGTTTTTAGCGGCGCTTTGCCAAAAACGCCGCTAATGTATAATTTTTACGGCGTTTTTTCAAAAAACGCCGCTAAAGCCCTATTTTTCTGTAGTGATTGCGAATTTTTTAGTCGCTAACGTTATACCAAAAGGGTTGACACATCAGCAAAAGAATGGACTCTTTACTGATGTGAAAAACTACTTTTGGGAATACCCTTTTCTTTTCTGTATATGTGTAGATCAAGTCATTAGGAGATGCGTTACAAGGTCAGAAGCATTGAAAATATTGGAACATTGCCACTCAGGACCGACTGGAGGACATTACAATGGAAATAAGACGACACATAAAACAGTCGAATCAGGTTTTTATTGGCCTATACTATTCAAAGACGCCAACAGGTATGTTGCTACTTGTGATAATCGCCAACGAACAAGTAATATCTCTAAACGTGACGAAATGCCCCAATCGTACATGTTTTCATGTGAAATATTTGGTGTTTGGGGTATCGACGTTATGGGTCCATTCCCTAGTTCATTTAGGAATAAATACATCTTAGTATTCGTAGATTATATGTCCATATGGGTGGAAGCCCAAGCTTTACCTACTAATGATGCTAGAGTGGTATTACGATTCCTTAAAAAAAACTCTTTTCTCGATTTGGAACACCTAGAGCAATTATCAGCGATAGGGGTACTCACTTTTGTAACGCCCAATTTGATAAGACCCTTAATAAATACGGAGTTCACCACAGAATAGCTACACCTTACCATCCTCAAACTAGTAGACAAATCGAAGTAGCAAACCGAGAACTTAAACGTATCCTAGAAAATATAGTAGAATCAAACAGGAAGGATTGGACGATGAAAGTAGATGATGCTTTATGGACTTATAGAACTACTTTTAAAACCCCCATAGGAACATCCCCTTACAAACTTGTTTATGGAAAAATTTGTCATCTACCGTTTGAGTTAGAATATAAGGCATTCTGGGCTATAAAATTTCTAAACTTTGATCCCAAACTTGCAGGTAAAAACAGGTTGATGCAGTTGAACGAGTTAGATGAGTGGCGAACCAATGCATATGAGAGCTCACGCCTATACAAGGAAGCAACGAAGCGCTGCCACGGCGCTCGTTTAAGGCAACGCAAGCAATTTAAAGTTGAAGATCTTGTCCTGTTATATAAATCGAGGCTCAAATTGTTTCTTGGAAAGCTTAAATCACGATGGTCAGGTCATTTCATAGTGTAAACTGTCTTTCCATATGGCACAGTAGAGGTAAGTCACCCATCACAAGGCACTTTCAAGATAAATGAACATTGTCTCAAACTTTATAACAGTGAGAATTTTAAAGAAGATAGAGAGGATCTACGGCTCCACGAACTTTCCTGAACAGACCTACAAAGTAGAGTCGAGCTTAGACTCTAAATAACCGCTTCTCGAGAGGCAACCCGAGCACTAACCCCACTAAATAACTTAGTTTATTTTTCTTTTGTTTTACAGTCTAATTGCAGATATTCTTGGCACACACGGAGTTTGTTTTTCTTTTGTTTTACAGTCTAATTGCAGATATTCTTGGCACACACGGTCAAGCACACAGCCGTGCTTGAGGCCGTGGGATCCCCACAGGAAGGAAACACGGGCGTGGCCATGGCCATGCTAAAACAGGACGAACATTTTCCAAAACAGGATGACACATGGGTTGCAACAAATAGCCACGACCGTGCGACACAGCCGTGGGCATCACACGACTAAGGGACATAGGCGTGTCCAAGACCGTGGTAAAACTACACCTTAACTTCCAAAAAGATCAGCAGAGACACGGCCTACGATAAAGCTGTAACAGCCTAATTTAGGGCCAAGTCAAAACAATGGTTTCGGGACCACAAATCCAAAGTTGGGAAAATTATTTTTATTATTATTATGAGGTTATAGTATGATTATATTAGTGTATGAAAAATTTGGGGAGCTAATTTTAATGTTTTTGAGCCCAATTGCGAAAAATGACTAAATCGCATAAAAGGAAAAAGTTGCATTTTAGTACCCAAATGTGTCAATTAGCTAGAGAACTAAAATTTGGGGCTTTTTAAGAGCAATTAGACCCTTTTTAAAGGAGCATAGCTAGCCAAAGGGTCAAGAGGAGACAAAAATTTTAATTTTGGTGGGATTAGGTTACCAAATTTGACTAAAATAGAAAATAGAAAAAGGAAAATGATATCACCTTATTTCCCATTTCTTCTTAGCCAAAAATATCAGCCATTTTTGGGTTTTTGAGCTTCAAAAATTTTCAGTAACTTGGAGCACTCACAAGTAAGTGATCCTAATGGCTTTTCTAAAATATTTTTGTACTTTTGAGACCCTTGAAGCTTGGGCTTTCAAATGAGGATGATATCTTGAAAAATGATCAAGAGTTTAGGATTTTTCCATAAAAGGATTTTTGTGGGTTTTTGAGTTTTTATGGAAGAAAATGAGTCTTAGTTTTGTAATAAATAATTTTTGTGAAAGATGTTAACATGAAAACACCTAAAGGGACTATTTTGCATAAGTTGCAAAATAAGTAATAAGTGTGTAAAATAGTGAAATTTTGGGGTTTCTATAAGAGTAAAAAGAGTTTGTATAGGCTTTAAATATGAAGAAATTCGATAAAAAATGATTTTCGAGCATAGGGGTAAAATGGTTATTTTGCCAAAGTTTGGGCCAAAATGGTCATTTTACCAAAGATGTGAATTTATGATTGGTTAGTTGTAATGAGTGACTAAATGAGTGCATTTTGTTATTATAAATCAAGATTTGCCAAAACCGAATTAGACCAGGGAAAAGCCAAGCAATTCGACTATACCGACTAGTCGAGTACATTTTATAAACCGAGGTAAGTTGTATGTAAATAATACGATTACATTATTAATGCATGTATTTAAATTTTCATTGATTTGACATAGCATGAATTTCTAGATCGTGAAATGAGAATGCATATTAATGATTGAGATAGTAGAAAAATCTAGTTGGAACGCTAGGAAACAGACAGGATATTCATGCCATAAAATTTGAATTACTTGTGTGCCAGTGTAAGACCATGTCTGGGACATGCATCGGCCACAATATGATAGCCAGTGTAAGACCATGTCTGGGACATGCATTGGCCACAATATTATAGCCAGTGTAAGACCATGTCTGGGACATGACATTGGCGTAGAGAATGAGCGCCAGTGTATGACGTGTCTGGGACACGCATCAGCTAAGAGTTGTGCTAGTGTAAGACATGTCTAGGACATGCATCAGCATGTATAGACGAGAGTTAGTATAAGAAGACCATGTCTGGGAAATGGCATTAGCCTTGATGATGATAGCCAGTGTAAGACCATGTCTGGGACATGGCATCGGAAACATATCCCATGTTTAAGGCTTATAGTATATCCGGTAGTATTCCGAAAGGTTAAATTTTAAAGGTTAAGAAAGTGATTTAAGAAGGAAAGTATAATAACATTGTGAGTGATACCGATACTTATTTGGTAATCAATGAGTAATGAGCTCAAATTAGAAAATGTAACTTGAGTAGACGGTAATGAGTAAGTTAAGTTTATACTTACCTTTGAGTTATGAGCATGATGACTAATGGTGAAATTTTTGTTGTATATTTATTTATATGCAACTTACTAAGCTTTATGCTTACTCTCTTTCCTTTCCCTTTTCTTTCAGTGCCGCTTATTAAGCTCAAGGATCCTGTGAAGTCAGAGATATCAATCACACTATCAATCGAAGCACTTGGTATAGTACAAATATTCTTTTGAGTATGGCATGTACAGGGCTAGACTAGGATGTTTGATTTAATGAGAAATTGGTTATGTATTTTGGCTTCAGTTAAAAGCCCTTCATTTTGTATCAAGCCTAGAATAATGGCTATTATTCATTTTGGTAAATGCATATAATGTTCTTTCTATGGATGAATTAGTGTCTACTGTGGTGAAATTAGTATATTGAAATGTGATCACGATTTTCATGACAGGTAAGTTTTATATATTTATAATTAATTGTTCTTGAAACTAACTATTATCACGATATAAGCTAGTGTACCTATCGAAAAGTGGTATAGTTTTAACAAGACCGGATTGTCGAACCCAAAGGAACTAAAAGTACTAGTAATGACTGTCTTTTTATTATCTAGCCTAAGAATAAGGGGGTTTGTTTTAACTAACTAATTATCTAAACTAAGAATTCACAAAAAATAGAATTGGGGAATTACTTTTGGAAAAACGATTGAATTAAGACAATACCTAAGGAAGAATCCACTTAGACTTCACTTGTTATTCTGACTCCGAATCAGACGATTTATTCACTTAACTTGTTCCGTAGAGATCCCTAAGTTATGTTATTATCCCTATTCAAGACTAATAATGTCTAATCCCTAGATTGAATAATTGAGACTTTTCTCTAATTAACACCCTAGGGTTGTATTAACTTGATCTATGGATCCCCTTATTAGGTTTCACACTAATTCGGCAAAATCTTGTCACCCTATCTCTAAGCGCGCAATCAACTCCGCTTAATTATGAAAAATGTACTCTTAGACAGGGTCTATTCCTCCTCTGAATAAGAGCTTATCTTGAATCAATATCCTGGGATATCAAAACAAGAATTAAGAACACATAATTAAGAACAAGTTAAATATTTATCATATAATTCAAAAAATAATAACAAGATTCATCTTAGGTTTCATTCCCCTTTAGGTATTTAGGGGATTTAGTTCATAACTAAAAAGGAAAACATCTCAGAAGAATAATGAATACAAAACATAAAGAAAACCCAAAACTCCTGAAGGGAAATAGAGGGGAGATCTTTAGTCTTGATGGTGAATTCGGCTTCTGAGATGGATCAATCGGCTTCCCTTGAGCAGTTTCCTGCCTCATTTTCTTCTCCTCCCATTTCCTCTTCCTTTAGGGTGTATTTATAGGCTTTAGAATGCTTAAAAGTCCTCAAAATTAGCCTTTTCCGAATTGGACTCAACTTGGGCTCGGCAGGGACACGCCCATGTGACACGTCCATGTGAGTCGTGCTTCGATTCTGCCAAATTGACACGGCCGTGTGGTCTGCCAGTGTGAGGAAGTCCAGGCTATGTTGATTTTGTACGTTGGCCCATTTTCTTCGTTTTTGGCCCATTTCTTGTTCCTTTCGCTCTTCTATGCTCACTTAAGTATAAAATATAAAATTAAAGCATTAGGAGCATCGAATTCACCAATTCTAAGGAAAAATCATCCATAAAATGTGTTAAGAATGGGGTAAAAATATGTATAAATTACGGTTTATCAAGTACCCCCACACTTAGGCATTTGCTTGCCCTCAAGCAAAATTCTCAACTCATAATCAAAATAAATTCTTCTCAACTTATAATTCCTATCGATAGTATCTCAAAATAATCCATAGGTAATCATACATTGAAAATTCAACTAAAAGAACATCAAAGTTTCAAACATTCCAAGTTGAGCATTTTATCCTGAAGACATAGGTGTCTCCCCTCATTTAAGTAATTACCTTTGATTCAGAATATCATAGAGTTTCATATCCTTACTAAAGATTCACTCAAGTCACTCGAGGTGTTTAAGGACAATAAATGAAGCACTCAATAGTCAATAATGAAAAATTATTACCATAAGCTTGCATGAAAATCAAATCTCCACCACTATAAATTGAGATGATACATCAATCAAAAGGTCTTTAGAGGGTTGTAACGAGGGTTGGTTAGGTGGTGTAGCCTCCAGCTGAAAGAAAAGGTTAGAATTGAGATTGAATTGAAAAATTGCCTAACTAGAAAAATAGCTAGTCATCAATTGCACACAACAAAGCTTTTCTCAGATTATGGAATTTAACTTCTTTAACTCAGAAGATTACTATTACTAATATGTATACATGTTTTTTTTTTAAGAACAAGTCAACTTATAAAATAGAATAAAACATAGTTAAGGAACTATTTCAATTCAAATCTCGACAAAAATGGGGATCAAATTAATTTAGGGGATTTTAACAATAATGGGTTAAGGGTTAATATTAAGGGTAATACAAGAAATGGCTTGTTAGCTCAATAGGGTTTACTAAGGGTTAATCGTGGAGGTAGGCTTTTAATGGCATGAGTGAGTTAATCCTAAGTGCCTTTCTCATTTTGACATATCAAATCAAATAGTGTGGTCTTGACATGCATAATCAAGCAAGTTCTAGAATAACAGTTCAATACTAACGCACTCAAAGCAATAATAAAAGTGAGCATGAAAGAATTAATAGATGCTCAAAAGGCTAAAAAATCTCACAAGAATTATGGCTTTTTGATGTTTAAAACTTGTGAATTCCAACTCAAAGTAATACCTAAACTTTGGGGAAACAACCTAAAATTTTAAATTCTTAAAAATCAACTTATCATGCTTGATTCTCTAATGTCTTAAAGTTTAAACAATCAATGCATAAATGTCTATGTTTTAATTCAAGATATATCAATCAAAATCATAAATCAATCAAAATCATAAATCAATCAAAATTTATCCTAAAAATGATATGAGAGCTTTTCAAGAGAACAAGGCAGTCATTCAGGGATTTTTCTGATAATGAAATGAATACCCCCCATACTTAAGATGTACATTGTCCTCAATGTACAAAGATAGATATATAGAAAAGAATGTGAAAATAAGATAGGGAGAGAAGTGAAACTTCCTGAGTGATGAATGAATTTTCTTGAACTGGAGTTTCGGAGAATAATCGGTGTGAGGGTGGAGAAGGATACTCCGGCGGTGGTAGAGGTTCATTAGTTCATAAGTCCTGCGCCAAAAGAATATTATATCTGAAATTGGTTATGGTCGTGGTCGAGCAGGACATGGCAGTCGTGGAGAACCTTTTCCAATGGAGTTTTGAGTCCCTGAGTAATAGTGAGCTTTGGAGCTTTTTATAACTGTGATAGCATCAGGAACTCTTTTAGAAAATATATAAGGAAGAATGATTACTTGGTAGGAAATAGCCGGAATCCAAAATTTTTAAATAAAAATTATAAATCCTAATAAAAATAAGATGAAAGAAAAATAAAAAGTAGTCTAAAAATAAAAGAAAAGAAAAACATAAAATAATAAATAAAAGTTTTTAAACATCTTCATCATTAGATGGTTCGCGAGGTGGGGGTGGCGATGAGATGTGGAGGTGTTGACAGATCTATTGTAGAGAAGCATCAATGTTGTCAAATCGTTGAAAACACTGCTGCTCAAATCGAGTGAGGCGCTAAAAAATGTTAGCATATGAAGCCGCCGCATGAACTGGACGAGAGGGTGATGGTGGCTGAGACGGTGGGTCCTCATGCTGTGGGGGGACATTATCAGTAATGTCCTCGGAGGCCTCCTCCTCAGTAGATTGGGTGAGACGATATTGAGGAGGGTAGGTTCCTCGGTGCTTTTTGATCATCCTCATGCTTAGCATGCTCGAGATGCCTTGTGGAGACATCTGGCCAATGAGGGTCAAGGATAATTCTTGGGCCGCGGTGTTGAGGAGGCCGAAGTGTCGAGCCAACCGAGTAACATAGGGACCAATGGAGATGACCTCCTTCCTATGTCAGTCCATCTGGTGTTGAATGGCGAGGTCAATGAAATAGACAAGGCCGATGACATGCCCGTGCGACATACACCATAAAAATTAAGCGTCGCGAGTGTTGACGATGCCAGTGCTCTCTCACCTTCCTGTTATTGTGTGAGCCAAAATGGCGTATAGGTACCTCAGGGACGGAGGGAGAACTGATGCCTTGGAGCAGCTAGGATTGTAGGAGGCAGCACTAAGGGCCAGGGCGTCCCAACACTTCGAGGGAGAACAATAGATGTGGTGGTTGAGAGCATCTAAGTCATTCTCCTCCTTAAACTCATCCGTATATAAGCCCAGTGCAGTATCGAATTCTGGGACGTTTAGCTGGCGGACTAATCCACCTAGACGAAATTAGACCGTGCTGGGATCATCATAGTTCGTCATTACGGTCTGAAGATGAAACATTGAGCATAGTTCCATCGTGAGTTCGAGAAATGTTGGCTCAATGATCCCAAAGAAAAACTCCCAAGGGTCGGTGGTTAGGAGGGCCCGAATCGCATCAGCCAACTGAACTTGTTCTACTATAGCCTAGTCGATACAACGGCCCGCAATTAAAGGTTGGGCCCAGAGTATTTGGAAAATTTCTTCTTGGGGCTTGATGGGGAACCTCAGGAAAGGGTGACGAATTTCCACGGTAGGACCCGAGGAAGATGATGCTCCTTTCCTTTTCTTTGAAGTAGGGATAGCGGCCTTTTTACCACGTGAAGATGACATGGTACCTGTAATTGGAAGAATCAATTCGTCTTGATGAGTAGACAGGGTAAAATGTGACTAAATTCTAAGAGAAAAATCCATAAATATGTTCAGCCACGACTACTAAGTTTAACTAAAACAATAAGTTCAATGGCATAACTAAAACAATAAGTTCAATGGCATACTTTTGTGGTATGAGCATGGTGATATAAGTAAAAATGGCAAAGAATGGAATGCAACATACAATATGAATGAATAGAAATGTCAACACAAGAGGCATTAATATTTCAACTATCCTAACCATGAATATTCACTGCTAACTAATCAAATGGAGTAGGGAAATCATGTAATGAGTAGGAATTTAAATATGAAAAAGATGATAACTTGTTATATAAATAAAATTTGAGTGATAAAAAGATGAAAATAACATGAACAATATAGATTACTATGATAAATAACATTATAAATCAGTGAAATAAAAGAGAAAGGAGTAAACAAACACTAAAGGAGAGAGATTGAGCGTCAAAAATAGAGTGGGAAGCGGCGCACGAGCGTGGCAGGGAGGGCGTGTCGACTTGCAACGGCTAGGGTTAGGGTTTTTGGGTGAAGAAGACAATGAATAGTGTATCCTATTTATAGATTTTAGGGCATACGGCCATGGAACACGCCCGTGTTCCTTGGGCGTGTGGGTGCACACGGTCGTGTATGTCTTCGTTCGCTTCTCCCAAACCCGTGTATGGAGGCCCCCGCCTGTGTTAATTTAACAGGTTAGACCACGGGTACTTGGCACGGGCATGCCGTACGCCCGTGTTAATTTGACAAGTTCGGTCACAGTTTCCAGGCACAGGCGTGTCGCACGCCCGTGTTGTTTTGGCAGGTTTTCCCATGGCTATGTCGCATGGCTGTGGCGATTTATTGTAGCCCTAGTTGGGGAAATCTTTGCCTTGTTTCCATACGGTCATAAGCACGCCTGTGTGTTTGGCCGTATCTGTGTGGTAAACCTGTATTCAAGAGCTCCGTTAGTAAGTTAGGTGTTAAACACTAAAATTTAAAGAAGTTAATACAGTTAGTGCTCGGGTTACCTCCTGAGAAGCGCTTATTTATAGTCTAAGCTCGACTTACCTCTCCATTGAATGGTCATAGTGGTTCGAGGAGTTTATACTCCTCATTCCTGCTATCATTCTCATCAAAATAAGGTTTTAAACGAGTGTTGTTTACCTTAAAAGTGCCGAACTTGAGATGACTTACCTCGACTGTATTGAATGGGAAAATGCTAAGTACCGTAAGAGGGATTTATTCATTCGGTTTGGTAGTGACAATGTGAGGATTTACAGCATCTAGTAATACTTGATCTCCAGCCTTAAGTTGATTTGGGAAGGTATTGAGCTCGTTCTGGCATAGTTTTGGTTTATCGTGTGTTCTCGGTTTATGCGTCCGCCATTCATCTAGCTCCTCAATTTGTAGCCTTCTATCTTCATGAATAGGTCCTCTGCTACTGCTTGAGAATGGCTCTTGTACTTCCTTCAGACTCATTTCCTACAAAGTAGGTTGCACCATATTGTCAATTTTAGTAGAATGGTTTAGAGGATCACCTTCAATTTCTGATGTGTTGCCAGAATTGCGAGCTTGAATGGTGATTGTTTCGTCTCCCACACGGAGTGAGAGCTCACTTATGCCAACATCAATAATTGTTTTAGCAGTTGCTAAAAAAGGCCATCCTAAAATCAAAGGAGTGTTGCTATCCTCATCTATGTCTAGAACAATGAAGTCAACGAGAACTATAGATTTATCGATTTTAACTAGCACATCTTCAATAATACCCCTAGGAAATCTTATAGGTTCATCTGCTAATTGAATGCTCATCCTAGTCTGTTTCAGTTTCCCAAGACTTAATTGTTTGAACATTTTGTAGGGCATAACGTTAATACTAGCCCCTAAATCAGCTAATGCATTATTAACATCTAAACTACCAATTAAGCAATGAATCGTAAAACTCTTTGGATCTTTTAGTTTGTTGGGTAGTTTATTTTGTAGAATAGCTAAGCAAACTACGTTTAGCTCCACATGCGACACCTCGTCCAGCTTCCATTTATTTGCTAAAAGCTCCTTTAAAAATTTCATTGCGTTTGGCATCTGCGATAGAGCTTCAATAAACGGTAAGGTAATATGTAATTTTTTGAAAAGTTTAAGGAATTTACCAAATCGTTCATCTGAGCGGTTTTTCCTTGTCGTGTTGGGGTATGGCACATGAGGTTTATATTCGACATTTACTGATTTGTTTTTATTATGACCTACCTCACCTTGACCTCTGCTTACCACAGTTTCTTGCCTCGGTTCTGGCTCAGGCTCAACGAATCCTTCTTCATCTTGAGCATTGATTGCATTGAGCTGTTCCCTTGGGTTGGGTTCAGTATTACTTGGCAAGCTACATTGTGGTCGTTCGGAGATTAGTTTGGACAGTTGGCCTATCTGAGTTTCGAGCCCTTGGATCGACGCTTGGTGTTCTGGAAACGGGTTTCTGACACCGAAATAAATTTAGATAGCATCTCTTCAAGGTTCGGTTTCTTTTCTTGTTGATATGGTGGTTGTTAAAAACCCGAAGGATGTTGTGGCCTTTGATTTCCTTGACCGCCCCACGAGAAATTGGGATGGTTCCTCCAACCTGCATTATAAGTGTTACTATATGGGTTATTTTGGGATCTAGAGTTATTGTTACCTATATATTGGACTTGTTCCTCCTTGATGCTAGGGTTGAAGGGTTGATACTCTGTGCATGCACCTCCTCCATTCGTCTCGCACCTCATTACTGGATGTACCTGAGTAGAACCAAGTAAACCATCAATATTTTTATTTAGAAGTTGTACCTGGTTTGACAGCATAGTAACGGAATCGACGTTATAAATGCCTACTGTTTTAGTTGGCTTAGTCCTCATAACTTGCCATTGATAGTTATTCAGTGACATCTCTTCAATAAATTCGTAAGCCTCTTCGGGTGTTTTGTTGTTAATGGTTCCCCCGGCTGCTGCATCAATCATTTGCCTTGTCGAGGGGTTCACACCATTGTAGAATGTTTGAACTTGCAACCATAGAGGTAATCCATGGTGAGAACACCTTCGCAGTAGGTCCGTGTATCTCTTCCATGCATCGTAAAGAGTTTCGAAGTCCATCTACACAAACGAAGAGATATCATTACGTAATTTGGCTATTTTAGCCGGCGGAAAATATTTTAATAAAATTTTTTCGGTCATTTGTTCCCAGGTAGTAATTGACCCTCATGGTAACGAGTTCAACCACTGTTTAGCTTTGTTCCTCAATGAAAAAAGGAATAACCGAAGCCGAATGGCATCGTCAAAAACGCTATTAATTTTAAATGTATCGCAGAATTCTAGGAAATTTGCCAAATGAGTGTTTGGATCCTCATCCTGCAAACCATCAAACTGAACAAATTACTATATCATTTGAATTGTGTTAGGTTTCAGTTCAAAATTATTTGTAGCAATAGCAGTTCTAACTATACTTACTCAGTTCTTGTTAAAGTAGGTTTAGCATAATCATACATAGTACGTGGTGTAGGATTCTGATTAACAGCGATCGCAGGAGGTAGCGAATTTTCTTGGTTTTCAGGCATCTCCTCGGTTGTGATTGAAATATCATCCTCTTGCTCATTCTCTGTGTATCTTAAGCTTCGCCTTATTTCTCTTTGGTTTCTACGAACTATGTGATCGATTTCTTCATCAAAAAGTAGTGGTCCTGACGGGTTTCTTCTAGTCATAAGCTATAAAAACCTTCCAAGATAAAGAAAAGGTAAATTAATAAATAAAAATAAAATAGAATTAACTTGCAAGAAAAATAAATGGCTAAAGTAATAAAAATTAAGTGTTCCTAATATCTTAGTTCCCCGGCAATGGCGCCAAAAACTTGATCGTAGTTTTCGTGACAGGTAAGTTTTATATATTTATAATTAATCGTTCTTGAAACTAACTATTATCACGATGTAGGCAAGGGTACCTATCGAACAGTAGTATAGTTTTAGCAAGACCGGATTGTTGAACCCAAAGGAATTAAAAAAATAGTAATGACTGCCTTTTTATTATCTAGCTTATGAATAAATAGGGTTTTGTTTTAACTAACTAATTATCTAAACTAAGAATTTACAGAAAATAGAATTGGGGAATTACTTTTGGAAAAAAGATTGAATTAAGACAATACCTAAGGAAGAATCCACCTAGACTTCACTTGTTATTCTGACTCTGAATCGGACGATTTATTCATTTAACTTGTTCCGTAGAGATCCCTAAGTTATATTATTATCCCTATTCAAGACTAATAACGTCTAATCCTTAGATTGAATAATTAAGACTTTTTTATAATTAACACCCTAGGGTTGCATTAACTAGATCTATGGATCCCCTTATTAGGTTTCACCCTAATCCGGTAAAATCTTGTCACTCTATCTCTAGGCGCGCAATCAACTCCGCTTAATTATGACAAATGTACTCTTAGACAGGGTCTATTCCTCCTCTGAATAAGAGCTTATCTTGAATCAATATCCTGGGATATCAAAACAAGAATTAAGAACACATAATTAAGAACAAGTTAAATATTTATCATACAATTCAGAAAATAATAACAAGATTCGTCTTAGGTTTAATTCCCCTTAGGTATTTAGGGGGTTTAGTTCAAAACTAAAAAGGAAAACATCTCAGAAGAATAATGAATACAAAATATAAAGAAAACCTAATACTCCTGAAGGGAAATTGAGGGGAGATCTTCAGTCTTAATGGTGAATTCGGCTTCTAAGATGGATCAATCGGCTTCCCTTGAGCAGTTCCCTACCTCCTTTTCTCCTTCTCCCCTTTCCTCTTCCTTTAGGGTGTATTTATAGGCTTTAGAATGCCTAAAAGTCCTCAAAATTAGCCTTTTCTGAATTGGACTCAACTTGGGCTCGGCAGGGACACGCCTGTGTGACATGCCCGTGTGGTCTGCCCATGTGAGGAAGTCCAGGTCGTGTTGATTTCGTACTTTGGCCCATTTTCTCCGTTTTTGGCCCATTTCTCATTCCTTTCGCTCTCCTATGCTCAGCTAAGTATAAAACATGAAATTAAGGCATTAGGAGCATCGAATTCACCAATTCTAAGGAAAAATCATCCATAAAATGTGTTAAGCATGGGGTAAAAATATGTATAAAATACGTTTATCAAAATGATATTGTGTAGGTTGTGTAAAATGGGTGACAAGATGGCCTCCTTTTGTCCATACGGGCAAGGCACACGGGCGTGTGTCTAAGCCGTGTGTAACATACGGCTCACTCCTATGGGTGTGTGTTATGGCCGTGCGTCCCCTGCACTTAAAATTTAAAGTTAGTTTAGTACACGGGCAGGCCATACGGGCGTTGTCATGGCCGTGTTTTAAAGTCAATGTTGCACACGGGCTAAGGGCACGTGCGTGTCCCAAGCCACAGGACATGTGTGACCACACGATCTATACACACACGGGCGTGTGGAGCCTTAAAGCATGAATTTTCCAAGTTTCTTTTAAGTTCTCGGTTTAGTCCCGAACCGTCTCTAATGTATATTTTGGGCCTCGTGAGCCTGTTTAAAGAACATAATGCATGTGAATGAGAAGTTTTAAGTTAAAAGAATTTTTATGGCCCAATTTTATATGCGTAAGCTTGAGTTAAGTCCGGTAGTACCTCGAACCCTGTCTCGGCGTCGGATACGGGCGAGGGGTGTTACAAAAGCCCCCACGGCCGTGCGAGGCGACCGTGGTAGCCACACGGCCGTGCGAGGCGACCGTGGTAGCCACACGGCCTAGCACACAGGGGTGCTTGAGGCCGTGTGAGATCTTGCCCAAAAATTTGAACCAACAAACGAAGTCAGAATAGAACATGGGCATAGGCCACGACCGTGCTTCCATGCCGTGCGCAATCCTGATTAAGTGACACGGGCGTGTTAGATTGCTCATGGGTGTGGGAAAAATGAAGGGAGAACCACATGGCCGTGCGATGCAGCTGTGTGAGCCATACGGCCTAGACACACGAGCATGTTCGAAGACCGTGTGCGATACTGACTTAAAACATCAACCCCTAAGCATAAGAATGAGCACGGACGTGGAAAACTAAACACGGGCATGGGAGAAGCGAACGAACGTGCACACGGCCATGCGACTGGCCGTGCGCACCACACGATCTGGGAACATGGGCGTGTCTAAGGGCCTGTGTGCGAACTTGACTTCAAAATCATGAAAAACACGGGTTGGTAACACTCCACACGGGATTGTTTGAAACTTTGATGTTCTTATGGTTAAGCTCTTAATGTATGATTATTTATAGATTATTTCGAACATTGTTGATGAGAATTATAAGTTGAGAAGGATTTAGTTTAATTGTGAGTTGAGGATTTTGCTTGGGGACAAGCAAATGCTTAAGTGTGGGGATATTTGATAAACCGTAATATATACATATTTTTACCCCATGCTTGGCATATTTATGGATGATTTTTTTCCTTGATTTTATTGAATTCAATACTCCTAATCCTTTAAATTCATGTGTTATACTAATACAAGCTTAGGATAACAAAAAGAGAGAGAAACGAGCCAAAAACTGACAAATTGGGCCTAAATCAATGTTTCACACGGCTTAGGCAGTTCTACACGGGTAATTCACATGCCCGTATGTGATACACGGGTAGGCCACACGCCCGTGTGTCATGGCCGTGTCGACATTAATCCAAGTCAGAAATTCACACGGCCTGAGCATCTGCACACGGGCGTGGCACACGGTCGTGTCCCTGTCGAGCCCAAGTCTAGTTATACTCGGAAAAGGCTTATTTTGGGCTAATTTGGGCATTCAAAAGTCTATATAAAGACCCTAGAAGTGGAGGAGAGGGACACATAGAGTTGGAGGCAGAAAATACTAACGATTAGCCATCAGAATCTGATCGTGATATTCATGACAGGTTTTAAATATTTATAATTAATCGTTCTTGAAACTAACTATTATCATGATGAAGGCAAGTGTACCTATCGAACAGTAGTATAGTTTTAGCAAGACTGGATTATCGAACCCAAATGAACTAAAAGTACTAGTAATGACTGTCTTTTTATTATCTAGCTTAAGAATAATACGGTTTGTTTTAACTAACTAATTAACTAAACTAAGAAATAATAGAAAATAGAATTGGGGAATTACTTTTGGAAAAACGATTGAATTAAGACAATACCTAAGGAAAAATCCACCTAGACTTCATTTGTTATTTGACTCTAAATCAGACGATTTATTCATTTGACTTGATCCGTAGAGATTCCTAAGTTATATTATTATCCCTCTCGAGACTAACAACGTCTAACCCTAGTTGAATCATTGAAATCTCTTTCTAATTAACTGCCTAGGGTTGCATTAACTCGATCTATGGATCCCCTTATTAGGTTTCACCCTAATCCGGTAAAATCTTGTCACCCTATCTCTAGGCGCACAATCAACTTCGCTTAATTATGACAAATGTACTATTAGACAGGGTCTATTCCTCCTCTGAATAAGAGCTTAACTTGAATCAATATCCTGGAATATCAAGACAAGAATTAAGAACACATAATTAAGAACAAGTCAAATATTTATCATACAATTTAGAAAATAATAACAAGATTCGTCTTAGGTTTCATTCCCCTTAGGTATTTAGGGGATTTAGTTCATAACTAAAAAGGAAAACATCTCAGAAGAATAATGAATACAAAACATAAAGAAAACCTAAAATTCCTGAAGGGAAATTGAGGGGAGATCTTCAGTCTTGATGATGAATCTGACTTCTGAGATGGATCAATCGGCTTTCCTTGAGCAGTTCCCTACCTTCTTCTCTGTGTGTCCTTTTTCCTCCTCCTCTAGGGTGTATTTATAGGCTTTGGAATGCCTAAAAACCCTCAAAATTGGCCTTTTCTGAATTGGATTAAACTTGGGTTCGGTAGGGACACGCCCGTGTACGATTACTTTAGGCCGTGCTTGAACCTGTTAGAGTGGCACGGGCGTCTGTTCTACTCGTGTGAGTCGTGCTTCGGTTCTGCCAAATTGACACGGCCGTGTGGTATTCCCATGTGAGGAAGTCCAGGCTGTGTTGATTTCGTACGTTGGCCTATTTTCTCTGCTTTTGGCCCGTTTCTCGTTCCTTTTGCTCTCCTATACTCACCTAAGTATAAAACATGAAATTAAGGCATTAGGAGCATCGAATTCACCAATTTTAAGGAAAAATCATTCATAAAATTTGTTAAGCATGGGGTAAAAATATGTATAAATTACGGTTTATCAAATACCCCCACACTTAAGCATTTGTTTGTCCTCAAGCAAAATCCTCAACTCATAATCAAAATAAATTCTTCTCAACTTATAATTTCTATCGATAATATCTCAAAATGATCCATAGGTAATCATATATTGAAAATTCAACTGAAAGAACATCAAAGTTTCAAACATTCCAGGTTGAGTATTTTATCATGAAAACATAGGTGTCTCCTAGAGTTTCACATCCTCACTAAAGATTCACTCAAATCACTCGAGGTGTTTAAGGACAATAAATGAAGCACTCAATAGTCAATAATCAAAAGTCATTACCATAGGGTTGCATGAAAATCAAATCTCTACCACTATAAATTGAGATGAAACATCAATCAAAAGGTCTTTAGAGGGTCTAAATGAGGCTTGGTTAGGGGGTGTGGTCACAAGCTGAAAGAAAGGGTAAGAATTAAGATTGAATTGAAAAATTGCCTAACTAGAAAAATGACTAGTCAACAATTGCGTACAACAGAGCTTTTTTTCTCAGAATATGAAATTTAACTTATTTAGCGCAGAAGACCACTATTACTAATATGTATACATTTTTTTTAAGAACAAGTCAAATTACAAAAAGGAAGAATAAAACATAGCAAAATAATTATTCCAACTCAAATCTCGACAAAAATAGGGATCAAATTAATCTAGGGGATTTCAATAATAATGAGTTATTGGTTAATATTGAGGGTAAATCAATGAATGGGTTGTTAGGCTTAAGGGGTTCACTAAGGGTTAATTGTGAAGGTAGGCTTTTATGGAGTGAGTGGGTTAAACCTAAGTGCCTTTATCATTTTGACATATCAAATCAAATGGTGTGGTCTCGACATGCAAAATTAAGCAAGTTCTAGAATAACAATTCAATATTGACGCACTCATAATGAAAGTGAGCATGAAAGAAATAATAGATGCTCTAAAGGCTCAAGATCTCACAAAAATTATGGCTTTTTGGTGTTTAAACTTGTGAATTCCAACTCAAGATAATACCTAAACTTAAGGAAACAACCTAAAAGTTTTTAAGTCTTCAAAAATCAACTTATCATGCTTGATTCCCTGATGTCTTAAAGTTTAAACAATCAATGCATAAATGCCTATGTTTTAATTCAAGATATATCAATAAAAGTCATAAATCAATCAAAATTTATCCTAAACATGATATAAGAGCTTTTCAAGAGAACAAGGCAATCATTCAGGGATTTTTCTGATACTGAAATGAATACCCCGCCACACTTAAGATGTACCTTGCCCTCCATGAACAAAGATAGATATATAAAAAATAATATAAAAATAAGAAAGGGAGAGAATTGAAACTTCCTGAGTGATGAATGGATTTCCTTGAACTGGAGTTTTGGAGAATAATCGGTGTGAGGGTGGAGGAGGATACTCTAACGGTGGTAGAGGTTCATTAGTTTATAAGTCTTGCGCCAAAAGAATATTATATCTAAAGTTGGTTATGGTCGTGGTCGAGCAGGACATGACAGTCGTGGAGAACCTTCCCCAGTAGAGTTTTGAGTCCCTAAGTAATAGTGAGCTTTGGAGCTCTTTATAACTGTGATAAAATTAGGAACTCTTTTCGAAAATATATAAGAAAGAATGATTACTCGATTGGAAATAGCCGAAATCCAAAATTGTTAAATAAAAATTAAAAGTCCTAATAAAAATAAGGTGAAAGAAAAATAAAAAGTAGTCTTAAAATAAGATAAAAGTAAAAACATAAAATAATAAATAAAAATTTTTAAACATCTTCATTGCTAAATGGTTCGCGAGGTGGGGGTGGCAATGAGATGTGGAAGTGCTGACAAATCAGGTGTAGTGTACCATCAATGTGATCGAAGCGCTAAAAACATTGCTGCTCGAATCAAGTTAGGTGCTCAGAGATGTCAGTGTATGAAGCCCTCGTATGAACTGGACGAGAGGGTGGTGGTGGCTGAGACGATGAGTCTTCGTGACGTGGAGGGACATCATCAGTAATGTCCTCGGGGGCCTCCTCCTTAGTAGATTAGGCGAGAAAATATTGAGGAGGGTAGGTTCCTCGGCTTTTTTCAATCATCCTCATGCTTAGCATGCTCGAGATGCCTTGTGGAGACATCTGGCCAATAAGGGTTAAGGATGATTCTTGTGTCGCGGTGTCAAAGAGCTTGAAGTGTCGTGCCAGTTGAGTCACATAAAGGTCAATGGTGATGGCCCCCTTCCTATACCGCTCCGTCTGATGCTGAATGGTGAGGGTAGTGAAATAAGCAAGGTCTATGACATGCCCGTGCGACATACACCATAGAAAGTAGGCATCGTAAGTGTTAACAACGCCAGTGCTCTTTCTCCTTTCGGTTAACGTGTTAGACAAAATAGCGTGTAAGTACCTCAGAGAGGGAGGGAGAGCCGATGCATTGGAGCAGCTAGGATTGTAGGAGGCAGCAGCACCGGAGGCGAGGGCGTCCCAGCACTTCGAGGGAGAACGATGGATGTGGCGGTTGAGAGCATGTAAGTCATTCTCCTCCTTGAACTCCTCCGTGTATAAGTCCAGTGTAGTTCCAAATTCTGGGACGCTTAGCTGGCGGACTAGTCTGCCTAGGAAAAATTGGACCGTGCCAGGATCATCGTAGTTTGTCATTACGGTCTGAAGATGAAACGTTGAGCATATTTTCATTGTGAGCTCGAGATATGTTGGCTCGATGATCCCGAAGAAAAGCTCCCAAGGGTCGGTGGTTAGGAGAGCCCGAATTGAATCAGCCAACTAAACTTGTTCTACTGCAGCCCAGTCGATGCAACGGCCCGCAATTAAAGGTTGGGCCCGGAGTATCTGGAAAAGTTTTTCTTGGGGCCCAATAGGGAACTACAGAAAAGGGTGACGAATTTTTGCGGTAGGACCCGAGGAAGATGACGCTCCCTTCCTTTTTTTTGAAGCAGGGATGACGGCCTTTTTACCGTATGAAGACGACATTATATACCTGCAATATAAAAAAAATAATAGTAGGTAAACGAATTTGAAAAGGAAAAAACCATGAATTTGAACTAACAATTTCAGCCAAAAGTACTAATACTAACCAAACTCAGCCAAAATAATCAATTTTATAATTTTGTGTCATTGGCATGGTAATAGCATGAGAATGAGCATAGTAATGGCATGGGTATGAAAATAGAATAAGGCTTTCCTAACAACTCGATTCAACATGAAATGTTATGATAAATAACCTAAGAATGCAAATTAAATGATAGAATAATGCACAAAATGAAAATATTATGAGTGAAATGAAGATTATTTTGATAATAAGCATTAGAAATAAGTAAAATAGAAGTGAAAAGAGTAAAACAATGCTAACAAAATGAAAAATAGAGTGGAAAGTGGCGCACAGGCGTGGTAGGGAGGCTGTGTTGAATTGCAACGGATAGGGTTAGGGATTTTAAGTGAAGAAGACAATAAATAGTGCAGGGTATTTATAGATTTTGGAACACACGGCCAAGGAACATGCCCATGTTCCCCAATTTTTACCTGTACGATTCGCGAAATTTAAATTTGGGTGCGTCTGACAATTGGCCCACGCCCGTGTTCCTTGGGTGTGTGGGTGCACATAGTCGTGTCGCACGGCCGTGTTTGTCTTCGTTCGCTTCTCCCACGCCCGTGTTAATCTAACAGGTTCGACCAAGGTTGCTTGGCACGGACGTGTCGCATCCCGTGTTAATTTGACAGGTTTGGCCATGGTTTCAAGGCACGGGCGTGTCGCACGCCCGTGTTGTTTTGGCAGGTTCGCCCACGGCCATGTCGCATGCCCGTGGCAATTTATCGTAGCCCGTGCTGGGAAAAATCTTTGCCCTATTTCCACACAGCCCTAAGCACATCCGTGTGCTTGGTCGTGTCTATGTGGTAAACCTGTATTCAAGAGCTCCGTTAGTGAGTTAGGTGTTAAACACTAAAATTTAAAGAAGTTAATACAGTTAGTGCTCGGGTTGCCTCCCAAGAAGTGCTTATTTATAGTTTAAGCTCGGCTTACCTCTCCATTAATTGGTCATGGTGGTTCGAGGAGGTTATACTCCTCATTCCTGCTGTGAATCTCATCAAAATAAGGTTTTAGGTAGGTATTGTTTACCTTAAAAGTGCCAACTTAAGATGATTTACCTCAACTGTACCGAATGGGAAAATGCTAAGTACCGTAAGAGGGATTCCTTCATTCGGTTTGGTAGTGACAATGTGAAGATCTGCGGCATCTAATAAAACTTTATCTCTAACCTTAAGTTGATTTGGAAAGGTATTGAGCTTATCTTGGCGTAGTTTTGGTTTATCGTGTGTTCTCGGTTTATATGTCCGCCATTCATCTAGCTCCTCGATTTGTAGCCTTCGTTCTTCATAAATCAATCCTCTACTATTGCTTGAGAATGGCTCATGTACTTCTTTCAGACTCATTTCCTACAAAGTAGGTTACACCATATTGTCAGTTTTAGTAGAATGGTTTAGACGATCACCTTCAATTTCTGATGTGTTGCCAGAATTACGAGCTTGAAGGGTGATTGTTTCGTCTCCTACACGAAGTGTGAGCTCACCTGTGCCAACATCATTAATCATTCTAGCAGTTGCTAAAAAGGGCCTTCCTAAAATCAAAGAAGTGTTGCTATCCTCCTCTATGTCTAAAACAACGAAGTCAACGGGAAATATAAATTTATCTATTTTAACTAGCACATCTTCAATAATACCCCTAGGAAATCTTATAGTTTTATCTGCTAATTGAATGCTCATCCTAGTCTCTTTGGGTTTCCCAAGACCTAGTTGTTTAAACATTTTGTAAGGCATGACGTTAATACTAACCCCTAAATCAGCTAATGCATTATTAACATCTAAACTACTAATTAAGTAAGGAATCATAAAACTCCCTGGATCTTTTAGTTTGTTGGTAGTTTATTCTGTAGAATAGCTGAGCAAACTACGTTTAGCTCTACTTGCAACGCCTCATCCAACTTCTGCTTATTTGCTAAAAGCTCTTTTAAAAATTTCATTGTGTTTGGCATCTGCGATAGAGCTTCAATAAACGGTAAGTCAATATGTAATTTTATTAAGAGTTTAAGGAATTTACCAAATTGTTCATCTGAGTGGTCTTTCCTTGTCACATTAGGGTATGGCACACAAGGTTTGTATTTTGTACTTACCGGTTTCTGCTTATTGTGGCCTACCTCACTTTTGCCTTTGCTTATCTTAGTTTCTTGCCGTGGTTCTGGTTCAAGTGTGACCAACCCTTCCTCATCTTGATTAGTAATCGCGTTGAGTTGCTCCATTGAGTTAGATTCTGTGTTGCTTGACAAGCTACCTTGTGGTTGTTCAAATATCAACTTGGCAAGCTGTCCAATCTGAGTTTCGAGCCCTTGGATCGATGCTTGTTGATTCTTAAGTGTTGTCTTAGTATTTTGAAAACAAGTTTCTGACACCGATATAAACTTTGAGAGCATCTCTTCAAGGTTCAACTTCTTTTCCTGTTGGTAGGGTGGTTGCTGGAAACCCGGAGGATGTTGTGGCCTTTGATTTCCTTGACCTCCCCACGAGAAATTGGGATGGTTCCTCCAACTTGTATTATAAGTGTTACTATATGGGTTATTTTAGGATCTAGAGTTATTGTTACCCATATACTGGACTTGTTCCTCATCGATGCTAGGGTTGAAGGGTTGATATTCTGTATAGGTTCCTCCTCCATTCGAATCGCACCTCATTACTGGATGTACCTGAGTAGAACCACACAAACCGTCAATCTTTTTATTTAAGAGTTCTACTAGGTTAGATAGCATAGTAACTGCGTCGAGGTTGAAAACACTGACTGCTTTCGTCGGCTTTGTTCTCATAACTTGCCACTGATAATTATTCAGTGACATCTCCTCAATAAATTCGTAAGCCGCCTCAGGTGTTTTATTATTGATAGTTCCTCCAATAGCTGCATCAATCATCTGCCGAGTCGAAGGATTCAGGCCATTATGGAACGTTTGAACCTGTAGCCAAAGCGGTAACCCATAGTGAGGGCAACTTCTCAAAAGGTCCTTATATCTCTCCCATGCATCGTAGAGTGTTTCTAAATTCATCTGCACAAAAGAATAGATATCATTACGTTATTTGGCTCTTTTAGCCGGTGGAAAATATTTTAATAAAAATTTTTCGATCATTTGTTCCCAAGTAGTGATTGACCCTCATGGTAACGAGTTCAACCATTGTTTAGCCTTATTTCTTAACAAAAAGGGAAACAACCGAAGACGTATGGCATCATCAGAAATGTCATTGATTTTAAATGTATCGCAAAATTTTAAGAAATTTGCCAAGTGAGCGTTGGGATCCTTGTCCTGCAAACCATCAAGCTGAACAAACTGTTGTATCATTTGAATTGTGTTAGGTTTCAGTTCAAAATTATTTGCAGCAATAGCAGGTCTAACTATACTTGACTCAGTTCTTGTTAAATTAGGTTTAGCATAATCATACATAGTGCGCGGAGCAGGATTTTGATTAACAGCAATTGCAAGAGGTAGCGGATTTTCTTGGTTTTCAGCCATCTCCTCGGTTGGGGTTTGAATATCGTCCTCTTGCTCGTTCTCTATTTATCTTAAGCTTCGCCTTATTTCTTTTTGGTTTTTGCGAACTGTACGATCGATTTCTTCATCAAAAAGTAGTGGTCCTGATGGGTTTCTTCTAGTCATAAACTATAAGAACTTGCTAGAAAAAAGGGAAAAAGAAGAATTAGTAATAAAAAAATTAGAAATAAATTTAAATTACGGAAAAAATAAATGGCTAAAGTAATAAAAATCGAGTGTTCCTAATATCTTAGTTCCCCGGCAACGGCGCCAAAATCTTGATCGTGAAATTCGTGATAGGTTTTAAATATTTATAATTAATCGTTCTTGAAACAAACTATTATCATGATGAAGGCAAGTGTACCTATCGAACAGTAGTATGGTTTTAGCATGATCGGATTATCGAACCCAAAGGAACTAAAAGTACTAGTAATGACTGTCTTTTTATTATCTAGCCTAAGAATAATGGGGTTTGTTTTAACTAACTAATTAACTAAGCTAAGAAATCACAGAAAATAGAATTAGGGAATTACTTTTGGAAAAACGATTGAATTATGACAATACCTAAGGAAAAATCCACCTAGACTTCATTTGTTATTTGACTCTGAAACGGACGATTTATTCATTTGACTTGATCCGTAGAGATCCCTAAATTATATTATTATCCCTCTCGAGACTAACAACGTCTAACCCTAGGTTGAATAATTGAAATCTCTTTCTAATTAACTCCCTAGGGTTGTATTAACTCGATCTATGGATCCCCTTATTATGTTTCACCCTAATCTGACAAAATCTTGTCACCCTATCTCTAGGCGTGTAATCAACTCCGCTTAATTATGACAAATGTACTCTTAGATAGGGTCTATTCCTCCTCTGAATAAGAGCTTAACTTGAATTAATATCCTGGAATATCAAGACAAGAATTAAGAACACATAATTAAGAACAAGTCAAATATTTATCTACAATTTAGAAAATAATAACAAGATTCGTCTTAGGTTTCATTCTCCTTTGGAATGCCTAAAAACCCTCAAAATTGGCCTTTTCCGAAATGGACTAAACTTGGGCTCGGTAGGGACACGCCCGTGTGACACGCCCGTGTGACACGCCCGTGTGACACGCCTGTGTATGATTACTAAAGGCCGTGCTTGAACCTGTTAGAATGGCACGGGCTTCTGTTCTACCCGTGTGAGTCGTGCTTCGATTCTGCCAAATTGACACGGTCGTGTGGTATGCCCATGTGAGGAAGTCCAGGCTGTGTTGATTTCGTACATTAGCCTATTTTCTCCATTTTTGGTCCGTTTCTCATTCTTTTCGCTCTCCTATACTCGCCTATGTATAAAACATGAAATTAAGGCATTAGGAGCATCGAATTCACCAATTTTAAGGAAAAATCATTCATAAAATGTGTTAAGCATGGGGTAAAAATATGTATAAATTATGGTTTATCAGAATCACCTCGGAGCCAGGATCTACATCAAGACTGAAGATTTCCATCCAATTTCCTAGAAGTTTTTGGGTTTTCTTTATGTTTTGTTGTTTTCCAAACTTTAAGATGTTTTTCATTATTATTATGAACTAAACTCCCTAAATACCTAATGGAGATGAACCCTATGATGAATCTTATTATGCTTTGATTTATATGATAAATACTTGTTCTTATTCTTAATTATGAGTTTTAATTCTTGCTTAATATTTCAGAATGTTAATCCAGGTTTTTGATGTGCTCATTCAGTAGAGCAAAAGTCCCTATTTAAGAGTAGATCATTCATAATTAAGCGGAGTTGAATGCAATCCTAGAGATGGGATGACATAAATCTGCTAGATTAGAGTTAAATCTAATAAGGGGATCTACAGATTGAGTTAATACGATAATAGGGGTTTTAATTAGAAAGAGATTTCAATTAATCAACCTAGATTCAGTTGTTCTTAGTCTCAAGAGAGATATTAACATAAATTAGGGATTTTTACTGAATAAGTCAAGTGAATAAATCGTCTAAGTCAAAGGTAATAAGTGAGTCTAGGCAGATTCTTTCTTAGGTATTGTCTTCTCAATTGGTTTTCCTAAAGGTAATAAATTGTGATCTTAGATAAATTAGAAAATTAGTTTAGTTTAAAAACACCCTTAAATTCTTAGGCTAGATAATAAAAAGAGAGTAACTACTAGTACTTTTAGTCCTCGAGGATACGATATTCTAGTCTCACCATAAGTATACTACTGTTAGATTGGTGCGCTTTCCTTAAGTCGAATTATTAGTTAGTTTCACGACCATCAACTACCCAGTACATGATCTTATATTAGCTGCTATTGTATTTGAGCTAAAGATATGGCGGCATTACTTGCACGGTGAGAAATGTCATAGTTATACTGATCATAAAAGCTTGAAATATTTGATGACGCAAAAAGATTTGAATTTGAGACAGCGCAGGTGGCTTGAACTGATAAAAGACTATGATTTGATTATTGATTACCATCTAGGTAAGGCTAATGTTATAGCTGATGCTTTGAGCCAAAAATCTTTGTTTGCTTTATGAGCTATGAATACCCGGTTGTCACTGACTGATGATGGTTCAATCATAGCTGAATTGAGAGCTAAAGTGACATTTCTACAGCAAATATGTGAAGCTCAGAAGAATGATGAGAAGTTACAGGTTAAATGGGCATAGTGTGATTCAGGTACTGATTCTGAATTTCAGGTTGGGATTGATGATTGTTTGTTATTCAGAGGTAAGGTATGTGTACCTCAGAATTCAGAGTTCATACAGAAGATTTTACACGAGGCTCACAGCGGTACTATGTCTGTGCATCCGGGGAGTGATAAAATGTATAATGATCTGAAAAAGATGTACTGGTGGTCGGGTATGAAACGTGATATCTCTGAGTTTGTATCAAGGTGTTTGATATGTCAGCAAGTTAAAGCTGAACATCAGGTACCTTCGGGGTTACTTCAGCCAATAACTATACCAGAAAAGAAATGAGAAAGAATCACTATGGATTTTGTATCGGGGTTACCGTTGTTTCCGAGGAAAAAAGATTTTATTTGGGTGATTGTTGACCGATTGACAATGTCAGCGCACTTTATTCCAGTACATATGGATTATTCTTTAGATAAACTAGCTGAATTGTACATATCTGATATTGTCAGGCTACATGGAGTGCCTGTCTCCATTATATCGGATAGAGATCCCCGATTTACGTCTCGTTTCTAGGAAAAATTGCAAGAAGCCTTGGGTACTTATTTGTATTTCAACACTGCATTTCATCCTCAGACAGATGGCCAATCTGAGTGTGTAATTCAAGTATTGGAAGATATGCTCCGATGTTGTACTCTAGAGTTTGAAGTTAATTGGGAGAGCTATCTCCCTTTGATTGAATTTGCTTACAATAACAGTTATCAGTCCAGTATTAAAATGGATCCGTATGATGCTTTGTATGGTAGAAAATGTAGAACATCGTTATATTGGACAGAGCTAAGTGAAAATAAGATAAATGGGGTTGATTTGATCTAGGCAATAGAAGAAAAAGAAAAGGTTATTTGGGATAGTCTAAAAGCAGCTTCCGATCGTCAAAAATCATATGCCGATCTTAAACAAAAAGAGATATTTTAGGTCGGTGACAAGGTATTCCTGAAAGTGTCTCCTTGGAAGAAAGTTCTCCGATTCGGTCGAAAGGGTAAATTGAATCCAAGATTTATCGGGCCATATGAAATCATAGAAAGAATTCGACCAGTCGCTTATCGATTGGCATTACCACTGGAACTTGATAGAATCCATAATGTTTTTCATGTATCTATGCTACAACGATATCGATCAGATCCTTCACATGCTATTTCTCTGAAAAAAGTAGAGATTCAACCGGATATGACTTACAGTGAAATAAAAAGATAAATTTGGTAAAAGTATTGTGGCAAAAGCACGGGATTGAGGAAGCGACATGGGAACCGGAGGAGACAATGAGGAAACATTACTCAAACCTCTTTACTGGAAATATTTTCGAGGACGAAAATCCTTAAAAAGGGGGAGGAGAGTTGTAATGGCCTAAATTCAAGGTTATCGGAACAGTGGTTTTGTTACCACAAATCCGATTTAAAGAGAAATTTATTTTGATATTTTTGCATGAATATTGATATGATAATAAAATCATATGAAAATATCGATAGAAAAATTTTACTGATTTAGTATTTAGTTAGAAAAAGAAATTATTGAAGAAATTGGGTAAAAACAAGGTATCGAGACCTCGATCTCGTAAAACTAAGTCAAAATTTTTTTTATAAATATTTATGAAATGTTAGTAATATGGTATTAAAATTTCGTTAGAAAATTTTAATGTTTGGGCAGTCAATTAAATGAAAAATTTTAATGTTTGGGCGGTAATGGAATTGTAAATCATGAGATATAATAAATTTTGTGAGACAAGATCAGAATGAATTCGGATTCCCTTGTTCTGATTTTGAAAAATCATAAAAAAATTTAAGAAAAATAGTTAGGGGCTTAAATTAATATTTTTAGAATTCTGATTGAGTCTATTTTCAAGAGAAACAGACGGGAACATTTTCCGAATCCTGTATGAAGAGATAATTAATTTTTAGTGAAGAAAGGGCAGAACTGTCAGACAACAGAAAAGATGTGACTTTAAAGAATAAACTACACTTATTGGCAAAACCAAAAATTCTGAAAATTTTATGGTAAGACGATATGTGACTCTAGTTTCATGGAAAATTAGCAGATCCTAATTTGGAGTTCTGTAGCTCAAGATAAAAATAATTTAGTGACTATGACTCAAGTAGACAGCTTTGAATGAACTATAAATAATAGTGGAATTATAGAGAATGTTGCATATGAACATAAAATGTATTAAATTGATGATTAAATTTATTTATTTAGATCCAGAAAATTCAAAAACAAAGCTAGATCAAGGAAAATAAAAAGTTTGGGATTAGTAGATTTGTGTATACGAACAAGTATTGAGGTAAGTTTGTGTAACTTGAATTATATTCTTAAATTCTTGAAATGTATGTTATTGATGTGAATATGATTTGAATGTTCATTGCATGAAAATTAATGAAACATTGATATATTTGATAAAAGGGGAAGAAATCCCTGTTGAATGAAAGGAAAATTCGATGGATTTCTGAAAAGGAATTGACAGTAAAAAGGATTTAGCCCGGACGGGTGATCCTATCCTGATATAGCCCTCCCGAAGAATATGTGTAAAATAGATTTAGCCCAGACGGTTAATCCGAATTAAGGTCTGAATTTAGCTTGGACTGGTAATTCAGATCCAAGCTCATTAGAGTAATTGTCGTTGGAGGGGATTTAGCTTGGACTGGTAATCTCGACAATACTCTATGAGTTTATATTACAGGGGATTTAGCCTGAACTGGTAATCCCATTGTAAGGATGAGGTTTTCGGTGGTGTGCTCTCTGAAATGGAAATGTACGCACATGAATATGAATTGACGGACCCTACACTAAAAGTGTACCTTTGAAAATCCATTGAAATTCTGAGAAATTCAACGGAATAAATATGGAAAAATAACAAGAGAATGGAAATCATGGTATTGATGAGCTCATCAATCATGGTATATATTATTGATACATGGAAATTATTAGACTAACTTGAATGTTGAGTTTGTGCATGTTAGGGTAATAATGCATTGAATGGATATATGAATGTTTATTACATTGTATTGAAAATATTAGGTAACTAAGCACAAAGTGCTTACCCTGTTTCCTTTTTCCCTGTTTTGTAGTGTTAAGAGCTCGGAGGTCGGATTCGGTCGGAGACACACCACACTATCAACCTGACGATTTTGGTATATAAAGAAACTTTATTTTGGAAATCAATGACATGTATAAGCTAATATAGTAAATGTAAATGTGAAATGATTGTAAGGTCAACCATTGGTATGGCTAACAAATCTTCATTTTGGTATATGATGAGGTTATCTTATAAATATGTATGAAACTATCTTGAAAATATGTTGGATTGGATTGGTTGATGTGGATTGGTCTTGGTTGAAAATTACAGGGAAGGTTAGATGTCTATAAAGGGGCTATATTGAGTTAAAAAAATTAATCGTAAACTCCGGTAATGCCTCGTACCCTATTTCGGCAACGAATACGAGTAGGGGGTGTTACAGATCTGTCTTCTGTCTGGTTCCGAGATCGAATCCCGTACTATGCGTAGGGAATATTTTTGCTAACTGCTGGAAGTCTGAATGGAAGTTAATTGATAATCAATTAACGTTAGTTCTTATTTTCTATTTTTTTCTTTTCTTTTTTCTTTTTTTCTTTCTCCCTTTCTTCCTTCTTTATTTTATTTTTCTTTTTCCCTTTTCCCTATTTAATTATCGCAAGGAATTCGGATAAATTGATGTTACGCTGTTAGCTTTCATTTTTGGAAGGTTGTTGAGTAAGTTTTAATGTTAATTCGTTAAATCTTCGGGTTTTTTTCCTTGCATTTCTTGTATAAATTCAAATGGTTGTTCGAATGAGTTGTGAGAGTCTCTGATAGTCAATTGTTTGATTTCCCTAATAGGAGAGGATATTGAGAATAGCGAACCTTATCACGTTAATTCGAGTAATCGTTGTTGATATTCTGTAAGTATGGATTTTGTTGAAAGTTGTGTCGAAACTTTTGGCATAAGTATTTTGGGAATAATTATGCATTGCTACTGATAAATTTGATTGACTGCATTATTGAATGGTCGTTTTAGGCTTTGGAACTCCTCTGCTTTGTTACTACTTTGGAATTGTCTCAGATGTGTACCGAAAACTCTACTTTTCAAGTTTCAGATTGCTCAAAATTGAAGTTGTCAATGTCACACAGCCAGGCTCACTGGCATGTGGCTAGGCCGTGTACACCTCACGGACGTATGGCGGGACATGTGAACAACTATGTAACTTATTGTTCATTGTATAAAACCCTACAGCCAGGGACACAAGCGTATACCCTGGCCGTGTAACTCACTGTTCATTGTATAAAACGATACGGCCAGGAACACATGCGTGTTCCCAGGCTGTGTAACTCATTGTTCATTGTATAAAACCACATGGCCAGGGACAAGAGCATGTGCCCAAGCCGTGTGACTTACTGTTTGTGCTTAAAATCCACACGGCTAAGGCACATGGGTGTGTGCCCAGCCCATGTGGCAGTATGCTGGATCCGAGAACTATTTTTGACGCAAAAAAGGTTGCTTAACTTTGATATTGGTTTACTCGATATACGAATGGCTGAATTTGCGTACATGACGCTGATCTGTCAGTCGCATAACTGAAGGTGCACTGTAATGCTACTCTATTATCGAACTGCTTTATTAATTCTTTAATGTATTGGTATTGCTGTACATGTGATATGGACTACTGTATTCTGCATTAACATGTGGTATGAGATCGTGAAGAAGATAGGAGTTTGTACTGAAATTGTGGCTATGCCACAAGAAGTTACATTCTGATTCCGGTGCTTGTCGCTTATTGAACTAATAGCTAAGCTGCATTATTGTGAAAGTGTCATTGAACACTATAAAGGTGTGTAGGGACAAATAGGCATTAAATGTCGATAATGGTGTGTTAGGATGGCTAAAGTTGTTGTGTAGCGAATGGAATAGGGACATTGCTTTTGAATCTGATCTGAACTACTTCTGAACTGGAATAATATATATATATGTAAATCTCTGCTCTAAACCTAGAACGAACATGCTTTTGTGTTAAATCGAAACTCTGAATTGGAAATTCTCTACAAGTTACCATTGTTGCATTACATTCCTTTTGATGTATTGAGTTCATAACTCATTCTGTTACTGTTTGAATTTTAGATGCTAATCAGACTTGATCAGGTCAATGTCGCTGAAGCTCGACCTGTTACTAAACTTGTTCCTGGTGCAATTATTACTAGTAGGAATATTTGTCTTATGATGTTATGAATTTAGGAAAACTGTGTGTTTAAATTACTGTCGTGTTGAATATTACGTGACTATTAGTTTACTTTAGTTGTTTATGGTTGTGTGATCTTTGACATGCATGATGTAACTCACAAACTTGGTCTGGACGTCTAGGCAGGGTTTAGAAGGTTACATTTAGTGGTATCAGAGCCATGTTAGACAACACTTGGACTGTGTTTGGGCTCTTAATGTGTGAGAAACGTAGTTAGTAATAACTAGTATCTGAACTATTACTAAAACACTGAAACTTCAGTGAGTGATCGAGGCTCCGACGCTAACTTAGTAAGCATTTCTATTTCGTTATAAAAATTACGATACCTAACTGTGATTGGTAAATTGCTTGTTGTGAACTGGTGAAACCATTTTGCTGGATGTGTGAACTGATCTGTGTATTCTAAAATTGTAGCTCGATTGTATTATAAGTTTGCGTAGTAGTCGTGGACGTGGTATACTGAGGCGTCAAAGACGCTGAAGAGGAGCTCGAGCAGAGTCATCCTCTATGGGTAGCATGCCTAATTTGGAGACCAGTGAGTCGGTTGGTACTCCCACTATAGAGACGGAGTCTCAGACTCCTATGGATGGGAACAACGCACTGTTCTAGGCTATGATTAGAGCACTTGAGAGGGTCGCTAGGAGCCATTCGGGATCGGAAGGCCGAGGGTCGATCACTGAACAACTCCGGTCGAATGGAGCCGAACTGTTCAGGGGCGTCGTAGGAGTCACTCCTATTGTTGCTGAGTATTGGCTCGAGGCTACCGAGTGTATCAAGACAATCCTTGACTATACTCCTACCCAAAAATTGAGGGCGCTGTGTCTTTACTCCGAGACGAAGCTTACCAGTGGTGGCTAATTATCGAGTAAGGTGCTCAGAGACAAGTGGACTGGGATTATTTCAAGAATGCTTTCCAGGGTAAGTATGTGGGGGTTAGCTATATTGAGGTCTGTCGATGTGAGTTTATGAGCCTAGTTCATGGTGACCGGCCTATGGTTGAATATGAAGCTGAGTTTATCCAACTGAGTAGATATGCACGAACTTTAGTAGCGTTTGATTATGACAAGCATGTACGATTTGAAGAGGGTTTGATATATGATTTTTGAGTTTTGAGAGCTTCTCAGAGGGAGCGGGTTTTCACGATTTTAGTGGAGAAAGTGAAGATAGTAGAGGAAGTGAAGCGTATTGAGCGCGAGCGTCGTGATCGTGAGAAGGACCAGCATTAGGTTAAGAGGGATTTGGGTTCCTCTAGTTCAATTCAGCACCTTAAAAAGTAGGCAAAATTTGATAGGCCCCCAAGGGCTTAGACATCAGCTGCGGTGAATGGGATTCAGTAGTGTAGTGACTGCGAGAAGTGCCATCAAGACGAGTGCTGGAGGAAATTAGAAGCGTGCCTCTGTTTTGGTTTGATGGAGCATCGAGTTAGGGATTGCCCCTATCGATCTGATTCGGTGCCAGTTGTGGTACAGACTTCGGATTCGAATTTTGTCCGGCCTCTGAGGGAGGTTCAGCAACCATTCTATGGTTGTGGTACTGGTAGGGGTGGTAGCGGATCTGGGAGAGGTCAGAGAGCATCGGCTAGAGGTGCGGGTCAGGCTGAGGCTCGTCAGTCGGTACTGGTTTATGCGGTGAGACGCTGTGAGGAGAGCGATGATGCTGATGTCATTACAGGTACCTTCTTTATAGATTTTGTTCCGTATTATGCTCTAATTGATATTGGATCTACTCACTCGTATATAGCTAGTGTTGTTTCTGTAAATTTGGGTTTAACTGCTAAGAATACTGCTAGAGTATTTTCTATGATTAGTCCATTGGGATAGTCAATCCAAGTTGATAGAGTATACAGACGGATACCTCTAGAACTTTAGGGCATAGTGTTTCCAGCTGATTTAATGGAATTGCCCTTTAATGAGTTTGTTTTGATTTTGGGAATAGATTAGCTTGTTGAGTGTCGAGTCAATCTAGATTGTGCAACCAACAGACGGACTAAGAATGATAAGGTGGTTATGGTTAGTGAGAGTTGAGATTATCTCTCTAATGTAATCTCCGCTCTAGTGGCAGACAAGTTAGTTCGAAAAGGGTACGAGGCATACCTTGCTTACGTGTCTAATTCTACTCCCGAAAAGCTTTCAGTAGGAGATATCAGCACTGTGAGGGAATTCTCGGACGTCTTTTCCGAGGAATTGCCCGGCGTACCTCCGGAAAGAGAGGTGGAGTTTTGAATTGATTTGTTACCAGGTACTGCCCCAATGTCCATTGCTACTGGCCGAAATAAAAGCACAACCGCAGGAACTCCTTGATAGGGGATTTATTTGACCGAGTGTGTCTCCATGGGGGGCACCGGTATTGTTTGTTAAAAAGAAGGATGGGTTGATGAGAATGTGCATTGACTATAGACAGTTGAATAAGTTGACGATCAAGAATAAGTATCTGTTATGGATGATTGTTGACTTGTTCGACCAGTTTTGGGGAGCGTCCGTCTTCTCTAAGATTGACCTACAATCGAGTTACCATTAGTTCAAGGTCAAAGAGATTGATGTGTATAAAACCACTTTTAGAACTTATTTTAAACATTACGAGTTTTTAGTAATGCCTTTCGTATTAATGATTGCTTCTGCAGCATTTATGGATTTAATGAATCGGGTGTTCCAACCGTATCTGGATCAATTTATAGTGGTTTTCATCGATGACATCTTGATCTACTTTAAAACTGAAACTGAACGTGATGGTCATCTGCGTATTGTACTTCAGATATTGCGAGAAAGACAGTTGTATGCCAAGTTCAGCAAGTGTGAGTATGGATCACGTGGTGAAGGCGGAAGGGATCCAAGTTGATCCCAAGAAAATTGAAGCTGTTGTTGAATAGAAACAGCCAAAAAATGTATCTGAACTTCGTAGCTTCTTGGGTCTAGCCGGGTACTATCGAAGGTTCGTTGAAGGGTTCTCTCTGATTACATCACCTTTGACAAAACTATTACGTAATAATGCTCCATTTGTGTGGTATGAGGCACAATAGTCTAGTTTTGATAAACTCAAGTCCGTTCTGACGCAATCTCTTGTTTTAGTCCAACCAAAATCGAGTCGGGAGTTTGTGGTTTATAGTGATGCTTCACATTTCGGGTTAGGATGTGTGCTTATGCAAGACGGTAAGGTGGTAGGCTACGCGTCGCGACACCTTAAGACACACGAGGGTAACTACTTTAGCGCTAGCTGTAGTGGTGTTTGCTTTGAAAATCTGGGGACATTACCTGTTTGGTGAAAGGTGTATTATTTACACTGATCAAAAGAGTCTCAAATATCTGTTAACCAGAAAGAGCTAAATCTCTATCAACGCTGATGGGTTGAGTTACAAAGACTACAATTGCACCATAGAATATCATCTTGGAAAGACAAATATAGTGGCTGATGCTCTTAGTCGTAGAGCGATGACTACTTTAGAGCAATGTTTACTCGTTTGAGTTTGGTTGGGGATGGAGGACTACTAGTAGAACTTCAGGTTAAACCGAGTTGGGTGGAGCAGATTCGAGCTAAACAACTAAACGTTGAGACCTTAGTACATGTAACAGCCTAGTTTAGACCCTAGTAAGAATAGTGGTTTCGGGACCACGAATCTGAGTAAATATATATATATATATTAATATTATTTTCTGTGTTTAAAGTATGTGAATTGATATGTGTGAAATTTTCGTATAGTTGTGACAGCCCTAATTTGACCTTAGACGGAATATGGTTTCGGGACCACAAAACCGAGTCAAAAGTGATTTAAAAAAAAGAAAAAAATTAACTTGCATATCTTTATGTGTGGAAGTGCATGTGTGAAAATTTGAGATTTTTAATTTAGCCTCATGAATGTGAATTTCATTTGATTGACTTAGTTGAGAACTTAAGAAAATATGATAGGTGAATATGTAAGGACCAAATAGTATTAAAATAGGGAGGTTTGGGTTTGCATGTCAAAATGCCAAGTTTATACAAAGTGGCCGGCCAAGTAAGGATTCTCTCCACTATGTTTATATTATTTATAATTAAATATTAGTAAGTAATTTAAAATAGATGAAAAATAAAGATTAATAAAAGAGAAAATAGAAGAGGGGTGTTCATCTTCTTCTCCACCTTGCCAAAACCGAAACAAAAAGGAAGGAAATAGGGAAGTTTTCATTAAGGAAATCCGGCAACCTTTTTTTTTTCTAGTTGGAGGTAAGTTTTGAAATGTTGGTTTTAACTTCCTTTGTATGTTGAGCTAATTGTTAAAATGCATTTCGACAATGTCATGAAAAATCAAACTTTTATGATGGCTTGGGCATTAAGCTGTATATCAAGAGGTTAGGAGTAGAGGTTGTTTCATGTTGTATTGAATAAGTAGAGATTATTATGAGGTTGAAATTTTTGGAATTTTAGTTAAGTAATGCTTGGTACATTCGGCCATAGGGGTTAATGGAATGTTTATTTTATTTGTTAATTTCTTTTATGAGAAATGGGTAATTGTTAAAGCCGAATGAGTTAGGATGGATAGGAGAGTACAAAATTTATGTTATGTGATAATTTAAGTAGTTGATGAGACATGGAAGAAGGAATAAATTGATATTCTTATGATTTGAGAGTGAAAGGTCTAATGAAGATATAGTAAATTTAAATGCATATTTTAGTTTAAATGTTAAGTAGAATTTGGTTAAAATAGCTTGATATATGTGTGTTTGCCGATTATTTTGTTTATCAAGATAATTGAGTGACCAAATTTTTGTATTTGAAATTTTGTTTGATTAATTAAAATGGGCATTAAGATGCCGAATTCATGAAATTAGAAGTTTATGAGCTTGATAGATTTTAAATGATTGCTAACCGAAAATGAACTTAGCTACTAAAATATGAAAACGTGAGTTACCGAAGTTGATCTTGTAATGTGTCGAATTATTAGAATATATGAAAAGTATGTTTGGAAATGCATTAAGTTTAAAAGTTAAATTTTAAATTATGTATGGGCAAATACCGAATCTCTGTGTGTGTGACTATGAGAAAGAAGTATAAATTAGGGTTATGATGATTGAGTTATTTTATTTGCTTAGCTGGAGCTGGAGTTGAAGTTCAAGATCAGAGGGAGCCAAGTTCGTTCAAAGGGAAAGAGAAAGCGGTGGAGTAGCCGATCGGAGTTGTTCATCCTATTAAAAAGGTAAGTCCTTAAGTAATTAAAGTTGATTTGCTGCGCGCTTAAGATTATATAATATGATAAGTAATTATTTGACCTTTACAAGCTCGATTTGCAATAAGTATATTGAATTTCGACTATAAAGCCGAATATGAAATGGATGATTTATGTATATAATGTGGCCGATTGACTATTAAGTGATGATGTGAAAGTGTGTAATATGTGTATACAATTTTATCGTACTTGTTTGTATAAAGTCGAATGTGAATTGAATGGTATATATGTGGTGACCGAATAGCTATTATGAAACAAAGTCAAAGAATGGGATATTTGTATAATAGATGAATTGTGACTATTGTTCCTACTTGATCGAGGTTGTGTGTGAAATAATTTGTGAATATGGCATATAGCCGAATGGTTATTAAAATGTGAAACTGGGATAATGAAAAGATTATGTGTTCTTTGTGTATGATTATTAAACCGAAAGTTAAAGGGTAGGTGTACATTTTGTGCTTATATTCGAATGAAGCAATTGAATTGCTAATGTGATATGTTATGTGAAATGTGTTAACATGTGAATAAATATGCAAGACACTGGAAATGTATCCGGGCTAAAGTCCCGCAGGCTTCGTGCTAGAAATGTATCCGGGCTAAAGTCCCGCAGGCTTCGTGCTGGAAATGTATCCGGGCTAAAGTCTCGCAGGTTTTGTGCTGGTAATATAATTTCGTGTTTTATACCTAGCAGGCCAAGTGCCGATGAATTTGATAAAAGTATACAATTACAAGATCTTACACTAAGTTGACAAATTGAATGTGCATTACATATTAAGTTGGCCAGGTATGTATCATGTACTCGTATGCAATTTTGATTTGAATTAAATTATAAATATATAAAGTGATGCATCTGTGAATAAGTGTTATGACTATAAATGTGATCGTGATATATTCGGTAAATGTGTGAAGTTATGTGAAGTGATTCTATGTTTATATTCAAATATAAACACTTGGTCCTTGTGGAAAGGTTTGTGGAAGTATATGATTTTATTTTTAGGAGATTACGATCATGGAAAATTAAATGTGAATATAATATTGTATTTTATTCGTTTCAATTGAACTAAAGTTGATAGTGAAGCATTTTAATGCCTATGTTATATGAGTTCGATTTTGAATGACATGATACACATGTTTAGATAATTTGAATGCAAGGAATGTGTGAAGAGCATATTTGTAATAAATCTACTTGGGACAGCAACAGTAGCGTGATTTTGGAAAATCACCATAAATTGTGGAAATTGAATTAGAAGCTGAATAAATTATGTAATTAAATCTTAATGAGTCTAGTTTCAAATGAAATAAACGATAACATATTTTGATTTCTGTATGATGAGAAAATTGATTCGAAGTGAAGAGTGGTCAGAATAGTCAAACAGTGAAACAGGGGAAACTTCAATAAAAATCTGGTATTGATTGATCAAACCAAAAATTCTGAAAATTTGATGGATGGAAGATATATGAGTCTATTTTCAGGGAAAATTAACGGTACTTGATTTGGAGTTTCTTAGCTCCAGTTGTAAATAATTTAGTGACTGTTGCGCAGGAAGACAGTTTGTAGTGAATTTGTGATTTTGTTGCAAACATGGTTAAAACTAGTTAATGAGATACTTTTCGAGTTCTTATGATCTTATTTGTGATTTCAATATTTGGTTTTAGTTGAGTTCAAATTCAAGTGAGGTGAATTTGCTAAATATGCATTATGTTTATGGATACTTGGCCAAAATGGCAATTACCTAGGAATGATTTCTTGAAAATTTGAAATAATCGATCTATAAGTAAATTAATTGTTTGCATTGCTTAAAACTTACTAAGCATTGAAGCTGACTCCGTGTTCTCTTTTCCATTTCTTATAGGTTTATCCTTTAGCTCGAGTTGGAAGAGCCGGAGATATCATCACACTATTGAGTCTTTATGTGAGTTGAGAAGATTGTATATCATCATGGTTTAAGGCATGTATAGGATAGACTATAGGTAGAATGATATTTCGACTTTGTATACATTATAACCATGCGAAGATGGCTTGCTCATGTTGTTTAGAGAAGTCTTATAATTGAACTAATGTGTTGAAATGTTTTAGTTATAACTTGATAGCAGTTAGTTTGTTATTAGGTATTCGGTTATGTTTTGATAGTGAGTCATTTTGCAAATTTATAAGAGCTCTTATGGAAATTCAATGAGACAGGTTTGCATTGTTGATAATTTATGTCTGGTAAGTATCTTTGACCTTATAGAAGTTTTGTTCAGTCAAGTAATACCTCATAACCTTATTCTGGTAACGGATACGGGTTAGGAGTGTTACATTTAGTGGTATCAGAGCTATGGTTTAGTCGGTTCTCGGACTAACATAGCAAGTGTAAGAGTCTAGCTATACATGCCGTAAGTAAAGTGTGATAGTGTGAGGTCTCCCAGCTCTTATAAATTGTTTTGCTCAGGTAATGATGTGTTCCAACCGAGTTATTATTAATTGATCTGAAATTGATATTAAACTGATTGTAATATATATATGATATGATGGAGTTGAAAAGGTATGAAAAGAATTTTATAATATGTGTGCATCAGTGTAAAGAGATGTATGAGATTGTATAAAGTAAATGGTAATGAAAGATCAAATTGGATAGAACGCAGGGAATGAGTACGATCGTTCAATAATGAATTAACGGAAAAGACCATGGTTGGACCATGGCAATACATGAGACAGATGAGCTAGTGTAAGACCTATTGGAAATAGGCATCAACATAGGCAGAGCAAAGTTAGTATAAGACCATAGTTGGACTGTGGCATCAAGTAAGCGATGTACTCAAAACCGTAAGACGTTTTTCAATGGGATAAATATTGACAAATGATCAAGACTAAATGTGGAAATTTGATAAGAAATTATTTGGTAATTTGAGTATTAGAAATGAAAGTTTGAATCGTGATAAATTCACTTATGTTTTGTTAATACTCAAATGAAATAAAGTTGCATGTGAAACTGAGATATGTGAAAATGTGTTTGTAACAAGATGAAAAGTTGAAATGTCTGAATGAAGTGTTTGAATCAAGGTGTGTAATACTATGATGATGAGTGATGAATTTATCTGTGTATTCGAATATGAAACTCTCTTTCGAGGCTTAATGACCTCACCCCTTTACCAGTGATATCATTATAAGGTTTCAATGAAACAAAATAGAATGAGTTTGCAAAGAAAGATTAAAGAGTTAAATAGTGAGATAATGATATTATCTGAGAGAAATGATTTTAGTTTCAAATGACCTGAATAAGAAACTTTGGTGTGCTCTACGAGCGATGAATACGTGATTGATCTTATCAATGGATGATTATATGTTAGCTGGATTAGAAATTAAATTAATGCACAAAGTGAATTCGTGAAGCTTAGAAATTGTTATCAAGTTATAAGTTAGAAAGGGGTTCAGCTTAAATTGATTTCCGATTTAGAATTTCAAATGTGAAAGTGATGATTGCTTGTTGCTTTGAATTAGAGTGTACAAACCAAGAAGTCTGAGATTGTATAACCATTGTTCCAAAAGGCTCATGGTGTCAATTAGACTGTTTATACAGGAGTAATAAGAGGCACGATAATATGAGAAAGTGGTATTGATAATAGGTATAAAACGTAATATTTCTGACCTCGCATTTAAATGTCTGAAATTTCAATAGGTTAAAGTTAACTATTAAGCGTCTTCAGGACTACTTCAGCATGCTTTGACATCTGAATAATGGTGAAATAGAATTTTGATGAATTGTGTATCAGGATTATCTCTTATCATTGAAAAAGATAGATGTTATTTGAATCATTGTTAACTGTCTGAATAAGTCTCCGTACATAGATTCTCTTTGATAAATCGGTGAGTTATTGTTTCGAGATCGCCGGTTGCACATGGTGCTAGTTATCATTGTTTTAGATTGAAATCTAAAATTTATATGGTAATTCGGGAGAAACTACAGTAAGCTATGAGTACGGGGTTGTTTTGAAATTCTTGAAATATTTGTTTATTCTTATGTTTTAAAGTTTGAAAGTAACTAAGAAAAATTGTTGCTATTTGACAAATTATCAGGTGAGTATAAAAGTGATATTGTATGAGGTATTGTATGTGGTAATTATCTAACTCCGTTGTTTAGGATCGAGCTTTGTAAATAATTTATTCATGAGATTAACATCATCAGTGAAATAAAGCAGAAAATGAAAGTAATTCAGTACAGTTATAAACAATTTTGGTTTAATATGATGTATAGCGGAAGACAGATTAAAATCTTAGTCGTGAGATTTCATAGATATGAAATGGGTAGCCCTACCTGAATTTGAAATATACTATGTGGAAACAAATCTTTAATCTACTTTTCGGTAAGATTTTTGGGGACGAAAATCCCTAAGGGGGGGAGAGTTGTAACAGCCTAGTTTAGACCCTAGTAAGAATAGTGGTTTCGGGACCACAAATCTGAGTAAAATATATATATATATATTTAATATTATTTTCTGTGTTTAAAGTATGTGAATTGATATGTGTGAAATTTTCGTACAGTTGTGACAGCCCTAATCTGACCTTAGACGGAATGTGGTTTCGGGACCACAAAACCGAGTCAAAAGTGATTTAAAAAAAAAGAAAAAAATTAACTTGTATATCTTTATGTGTGGAAGTGCATGTGTGAAAATTTGAGATTTTTAATTTAGCCTCATGAATGTGAATTTCATTTGATTGACTTAGTTGAGAACTTAAGAAAATATGATAGGTGAATATGTAAGGACCAAATAGTATTAAAATAGGGAGGTTTGGGTTTGCATGTCAAAATGCCAAGTTTATACAAAGTGCCGGCCAAGTAAGGATTCTCTCCACTATGTTTATATTATTTATAATTAAATAATAGTAAGTAATTTAAAATAGATGAAAAATAAAGATTAATAAAAGAGAAAATAGAAGAGGGGTGTTCATCTTCTTCTCCACCTTGCCAAAACTGAAACAAAAAGGAAGGAAATATGGAAGTTTTCATTAAGGAAATCCGGCAACCTTTTTTTTTTCTAGTTGGAGGTAAGTTTTGAAATGTTGGTTTTAACTTCCTTTGTATGTTGAGCTAATTGTTAAAATGCATTTCGACAATGTCATGAAAAATCAAACTTTTATGGTGGTTTGGGCTATAACGCCCCAATTTTCGGGAATCCTGTGAATGTTGGCATAGGTTTAATTATGTTAGTGGGCCTCTAGAAAGCCCAAGCTTAAGATAGAACCCGACAATTTTAGTTAATTTTTGTTCCATAAGAAAAAGGGGGTGAAATTATGAAATAGGACCTATGTGAAAATGTTTGAAAATGCTATAGATTAAATTGAAGTGGCCAAATAAATAGGAGTGCAAAATAGGAGGATTTACATGACAAACCTCCCATTTTACATGAAGTGGCCAGCCATCATGTTTTTGTAGACAAAATGTACACTTGATATCCATAATTTATGGTACAAATTGATACAAATTGATAATAGGTTAGGTAAATATTCCATGATAATAGGTTAGGTAAATGTTCCATGATAATGGGTTAGGTAAATGTTCCATGATAATGGGTTAGGTAAATGTTTCATGATAAGAATTTCATGTCTTTTGTATTAAAGAATTAAATGGATGAAATATGAAGTTTTATCAAAAGAAAAAGGGGTGAAAAGAACAAAGTTTTGTCCATCTTTGTTCATCATAGCTGAAAGTTAGAGAAGAGAAAGGAGAGGAGAAAGCTCTTGAGTATTCGGTCATTAGGAGGAGGAAAATTGAAGGTAAGTTCTTGGTACCTTGCTTCTTATTTTGAGGTTCATGAGTTCATCTTGATTCTACCTTAACTCTTGAAGCATATTTTGGTTTTAGTTGTGTTGTGAGCATTTAGTCATGAATTAAAATGAAGGAAATGGTTGTTGTTTCATGTTCTTTTGATGAAAAATGGAAGATAGGTGAAGTTGAGCCAAACAAATGAGCATGCATGTGCCTTAGATGTTAAAGGGAAAAATCAGCTAACATGTTGTGCTTTAAAATGATGAAATGGAGATTATACTTAAGTAAAATCATAGATATGTGATGACTGATTGGTGATATACATGTTTAAATAACATGCATGCAAGGTATGTGTGAAAGAGTGATTTGGTAATAAATCTGCTTGGGACAGCAGCAGTAATGTGACTTTGGAAAATCACCATAAATTGTGGGAGAAGAATTAGAAGCTAAATAAATTATGTAATTAAATCTTAATGAGTCTAGTTTCAAATGAAATAAACGAGAATATATTTTGAATTCTGTACAATGAGAAATTTGATTTGAAATGAAGAGTGGTCAGATTAGTTAAACAGTGAAACATGGGAAACTTTAAGAAAAATCTGGTATTGATTGGCCATACCAAAAATTCTGAAAGTTTTATGGATAGAAGATATATGAGTCTATTTTCATGGAAAATTAACGGCACTTGATTTGGAGTTTCGTAGCTCCAGTTATAAATAATTTAGTGACTGTTGCTCAGGAAGACAGCTTGTAGTGAAATTATGATTATGTGGTAAACATTGACAAAAATTTGTTAATGAGTTGCTTATTGATTTCTTATAAGCTTACTATGATCTGTAGGTGTGGTTGGCCGAATATTGTAAGGGGTTAATACGTAGTTTGTATTTGAATAGTTAGATTAACGTGTTAGTAATCCAATTGTAGGCGGTTAGTGTGTGGATCTCACAAGATATCGTCGCAAATGTGTGTAACTAACACCCTCTTTCTTAGTCTGGATCAGCAAAAGCGAAATGTGAAATGCCAAAACCGTATTTTATAGATTTGCGAGTGTCTGAATACTCGTGAGGTAAATCGATTAATGTTTTGGTAAGTGCAATGTTTGGACCGCAAAGTGCATGATTTACGTGCCATCGATATTTTTGGGCTTAATGGGCCAAAATTGGAATGATAGACCAACAGGCCCAATTCGGTAAGAACCCTCGATGCGTGATTCGTTAGTACGTGAAAAGTAGGAATATGCATGAAAAACCCTAAAATAGATAAATTACTGAAATACCTTTAAAAGTGGAAAATTTACGCTTTACCCTAGTAGGTAAATTATCAAATACCTCTAGGGTTAAATTGACCTAAATGCATGTTTGATTGTTGTTATTTACTGCATGCCATGTTGTTATTATCTCGATGCATGGGATTGGGATATTGACGGAGGAAGTACTGAAAGTGGCTTGTCCACGTCTTTGGAGGCTTTGCCTCAATTCTTCGTTAATCGAGTAGCAAGGTCAAGCTGTGGAGTGTTGGGCTAGGTGGGTTGAGCTATTCCCACATGGAGTGTATGGCTAGTACGGTGGAGTGTAGTGGTTGGTGGGTTGAGTAGTCTCCTCAAATGGGCTTGCATATGTTTACTTGATGTTGCATGTATTTTGAAATGGGCCTATGGGCCATCTTGTTATCTAAATAAGGGCTAAGGCCCGGTTTATTGTAATCTGAAAGGGCTCTAGCCAGACCATCATTACTGAATGGGCTTAGGCCCAATAGGCTTGAGCTGACTTGGGCTTTGAATGGGTTTTCCTTACACACTGAGTTTCCCAAACTCACCCTTTTATTTTCACCCACGCAGTAATCCCCAACCATAGTAGGCTTGGAGTCGTGAGGAATTTGAGTGGCCACCCATTCTAAAAGTTTGATTTTCTTCCGTGAACTGGACATCCTTTTATTTACGTTTGAAGTTTTGGGTTTTAAATGTAATAAGGCTGCTTAATTATTTTTGATGGTTTTAATATGTATTACTAAGATAGGTAATACTTTTTTAATGTTGAAATTGGATAGCTTTAGGTAGCTTTTCAAAACAACAATTGATTTCAAAATAACACGACAACAAGCAAAGCTTCCGCAATGAAAATATTTTCCAAAATTAATCACTTTTCCTAAAATGACTTAATCAAATCGGTTTCCTAGAAATATCCATGACGTTAAGGTGTGGCAATGGCGGTATGCATGTCTAGGATTGGATCTGAAGGAGCTTGGTACTTAAGCGATCGATGGACTCACCACCTCTTTTCGGTTTCCTACCGGTGCATGACTTCCATTCACTTTAACCTTTAATGAATTAATCTTTTGAACATCAAGTACGATTTTCTGGACTTAGAATGAAAATTTTGTTTTTTTACGTTTTTGATGTGGCATGCCGGATCCGGCCATAACTTCTGGGCCGGGTTTGGGGTGCTACATGGGCATTAAGCTGTATATCAAGAGGTTAGGAGTAGAGGTTGTTTCATGTTGTATTGAATAAGTAGAGATTATTATGAAGTTGAAATTTTTGGAATTTTAGTTAAGTAATGCTTGGTACATTCGGCCATAGGGGTTAATGGAATGTTTATTTTATTTGTTAATTTCTTTTATGAGAAATGGGTAATTGTTAAAGCCGAATGAGTTAGGATGGATAGGAGAGTACAAAATTTATGTTATGTGATAATTTAAGTAGTTGACAGAGACATGGAAGAAGGAATAAATTGATATTCTTATGATTTGAGAGTGAAAGGTCTAATGAAGATATAGTAAATTTAAATGCATATTTTAGTTTAAATGTTAAGTAGAATTTGGTTAAAATAGCCTGATATATGTGTGTTTGCCGATTATTTTGTTTATCAAGATAATTGAGTGACCAAATTCTTGTATTTGAAATTTTGTTTGATTAATTAAAATGGGCATTAAGATGTCGAATTCATGAAATTAGAAGTTTATGAGCTTGATAGATTTTAAATGATTGCTAACCGAAAATGAACTTAGCTACTAAAATATGAAAACGTGAGTTACCGAAGTTGATCTTGTAATGTGTCGAATTATTAGAATATATGAAAAGTATGTTTGGATATGCATTAAGTTTAAAAGTTAAATTTTAAATTATGTATGGGCAAATACCGAATCTCTGTGTGTGTGACTATGAGAAAGAAGTATAAATTAGGGTTATGATGATTGAGTTATTTTATTTGCTTAGCTGGAGCTGGAGTTGAAGTTCAAGATCAGAGGGAGCCAAGTTCGTTCAAAGGGAAAGCGAAAGCGGTGGAGTAGCCAATCGGAGTTGTTCATCCGATTAAAAAGGTAAGTCCTTAAGTAATTAAAGTTGATTTGCTGCGCGCTTAAGATTATATAATATGATAAGTAATTATTTGACCTTTACAAGCTCGATTTGCAATAAGTATATTGAATTTTGACTATAAAGCCGAATATGAAATGGATGATTTATGTATATAATGTGGCCGATTGACTATTAAGTGATGATGTGAAAGTGTGTAATATGTGTATACAATTTTATTGTACTTGTTTGTATAAAGTCGAATGTGAATTGAATGGTATATATGTGGTGACCGAATAGCTATTATGAAACAAAGTCAAAGAATGGGATATTTGTATAATAGATGAATTGTGACTATTGTTCCTACTTGATCGAGGTTGTGTGTGAAATAATTTGTGAATATGGCATATAGCCGAATGGTTATTAAAATGTGAAACTGGGATAATGAAAAGATTATGTGTTCTTTGTGTATGATTATTAAACCGAAAGTTAAAGGGTAGGTGTACATTTTGTGCTTATATTCGAATGAAGCAATTGAATTGCTAATGTGATATGTTATGTGAAATGTGTTAACATGTGAATAAATATGCAAGACACTGGAAATGTATCCGGGCTAAAGTCCTGCAGGCTTTGTGCTAGAAATGTATCCGGGCTAAAGTCCCGCAGGCTTCGTGCTGGAAATGTATCCGGGCTAAAGTCCCGCAGGCTTCGTGCTGGAAATGTATCCGGGCTAAAGTCCCGTAGGCTTTGTGCTGGTAATATAATTTCGTGTTTTATACCTAGCAGGCCAAGTGCCGATGAATTTGATAAAAGTATACAATTACAAGATCCTCCACTAAGTTGACAAATTTAATGTGCATTACATATTAAGTTGGCCAGGTATGTATCATGTACTCGTATGCGATTTTGATTTGAATTAAATTATAAATATATAAAGTGATGCATCTGTGAATAAGTGTTATGACTATAAATGTGATCGTGATATATTCGGTAAATGTGTGAAGTTATGTGAAGTGATTCTATGTTTATATTCAAATATAAACACTTGGTCCTTGTGGAAAGGTTTGTGGAAGTATATGATTTTATTTTTAGGAGATTACGATCATGGAAAATTAAATGTGAATATGATATTGTATTTTATTCGTTTCAATTGAACTAAAGTTGATAGTGAAGCATTTTAATGCCTATGTTATATGAGTTCGATTTTGAATGACATGATATACATGTTTAGATAATTTGAATGCAAGGAATGTGTGAAGAGCAAATTTGTAATAAATCTGCTTGGGACAGCAACAGTAGCGTGATTTTGGAAAATCACCATAAATTGTGGAAATTGAATTAGAAGCTGAATAAATTATGTAATTAAAGCTTAATGAGTCTAGTTTCAAATGAAATAAATGATAACATATTTTGATTTTTGTATGATGAGAAAATTGATTCGTAGTGAAGAGTGGTCAGAATAGTCAAACAGTAAAACAGGGGAAACTTCAATAAAAATCTGGTATTGATTGGTCAAACCAAAAATTCTGAAAATTTGATGGATGGAAGATATATGAGTCTATTTTCAGGGAAAATTAACGGTACTTGATTTGGAGTTTCTTAGATCCAGTTATAAATAATTTAGTGACTGTTGCGCAGGAAGACAGTTTGTAGTGAATTTGTGATTTTGTTGCAAACATGGTTAAAACTAGTTAATGAGATACTTTTCGAGTTCTTATGATCTTATTTGTGATTTCAATATTTGGTTTTAATTGAGTTCAGATTCAAGTGAGGTGAATTTGCTAAATATGCATTATGTTCATTGCTTAAAACTTACTAAGCATTAAAGCTTACTCCGTGTTCTCTTTTCCATTTCTTATAGGTTTATCCTTTAGCTCGAGTTGGAAGAGCCGAAGATATCATCACACTATCGAGTCTTTATGTGAGTTGAGAAGATTGTATATCATCATGGTTTAAGGCATGTATAGGATAAACTATAGGTAGAATGATATTTCGACTTTGTATACATTATAACCATGCGAAGATGGCTTGCTCATGTTGTTTAGAGAAGTCTTATAATTGAACTAATGTGTTGAAATGTTTTAGTTATAACTTGATAGTAGTTAGTTTGTTATTAGATATTCGGTTATGTTTTGATAGTGAGTCATTTTGCAAATTTATAAGAGCTCTTATGGAAATTCAATGAGACAGGTTTGCATTGTTGATAATTTATGTCTGGTAAGTATCTTTGACCTTATAGAAGTTTTGTTCAGTCAAGTAATACCTCATAACCTTATTCCGGTAACGGATATGGGTTAGGAGTGTTACAGTACAACTGATAAATCGTAACTTATACATATTTTTACCCCATGTTTAAAGCATTTTATGGATGATTTTCCATAAGAATTGTTGAATTCGATGCTCCTAATGCTTTAATTTCATGTTTTATACTTAGGAGAGCATAGGAGAGTGAAAGGAACGAGAAACGGGCCAAAAACAGAGAAAATGGGCCAAAGTACGAACTCAACACGGCTTAGACTTCCTCACACGGGCATTCCACACGCCCGTGCCATTCTAATAGGCTCGAGCACGGCCTGAAGTAATCGTACACGAGCGTGTCACACGGGCGTGTCCCTGCCGAGCCCAAGTCGAGTCCAATTCAGAAAAGGCTAATTTTGAGTGCTCATAGGCATTCCAAAGCCTATAAATACACCCTAAAAGAGGAGAAAAAAGGACACAGAGAATAGGGAGTAAGGAATTACTCCAAGGAAGCCGATTGATTCATCTCAGAAGCCGGATTCATCATCAAGACTGAAGATCTTCCTCAATTCCCCTTCAGGAGTTTTGGGTTTTCTTTATGTTTTGTATTCTTTATTCTTCTGAGATGTTTTCTTATTTAGTTATGAATTAAATCCCCTAAATACCTAAGGGGAATGAAACCTAAGACGAATCTTGTTATTATTTTCTGAATTGTATGATAAATATTTAACTTGTTCTTAATTATGTGTTCTTAATTCTTGTTTTGATATCCCAGGATACTGATTCAAGATAAGCTCTTATTCAGAGGAGGAATAGACCCTATTTAAGAGTAATTTTGTTATAATTAACTGGAGTTGATTGCACGCCTAGACATAGGGTGACAAGATTTTGTCGGATTAGGGTGAAACCTAATAAGGGGATCCATAGATCGAGTTAATACAACCCTAGAGTGTTAATTAGAGAAAAGTCTCGGTTATTCAACCTAGGAATTAGACGTTATTAGTCTTGAATAGGGATAATAACATAATTTAGGGATCTCTATGAAACAAGTTAAATGAATAAATCGTCTGATTCGGAGCCAAAATAACAAGTACAGTCTAGGTGGATTTTTCCTTAGGTATTGTCTTCATTCAATCGATTTTTCCAAAAGCAATTCCCCAATTCCATTCCCTATGCGTTCTTAGTTTAGATAATTAGTTAGTTAAAACAAAAACCTCTTTATTCTTAAGCTAGATAATAAAAAGACAGTCATTACCAGTACTTTTAGTTCCTTTAGGTTCGACAATTCGGTCTTGCTAAAACTATACTACTGTTCGATAGGTACACTTGCCTATATTGCGATAATAGTTAGTTTCAAGAATGATTAATTATAAATTTTTAAAACCTATCATGAAATAACTCGATTAGCAACGAATACGACATGTTGGCTCAGACAAGAACATCGATTTTATCATGAATAACAATAACGTGTTATGTTTCAAAGGGCAGATTTGTGTACCCAATGATAAGGAATTAAGGTATACGATACTACAGGAGGCGCATAACAGGCCCTATGCTATGCATTATGGTGGGAATAAAATATATTAGGATCTCTGAGAACTTTATTGGTGGCTTGGACTGAAACGGGAGGTGGTAGCTTTTGTGTCCCGTTGTTTAACGTGTCAAAAGGTTAAGGCGGAACATCAGTTGCCATCCAGGTTGCTTTAACCAGTTAAGATTCTCCAGTGGAAGTGGAAGTGGATAACAATGGATTTTGTTTCTGGGTTGCCTTTAACCCCCAGTAAGAAAGATCCAATGTGGGTTATCGTTGATCGATTGACCAAGTCGGCTCACTTCCTTCCTATCCGAACAGACTACTCCTTACAGAAGGTAGCTAAGCTGTATATCACCGAAATAGTAAGATTACACGGAATTTTGTTCTCAATCATCTTTGATAGAGATCTACGATTCACTTTGCGATTCTGGAAGAAACTCTACGAGGCCTTAGGAACTCGACTCAGTTTCAACATTGCGTATCATCCCTAGACTGATAGATAATCGGAGTGGGTTATTCAAATCTTAGAAGATATGCTCCGAGGTTGTGTGATAGAATTTAGGGGTAGTTGGGAGGAGTACCTATCGTTGGATGGATTTACATATAATAACAGCTTCCAGTCTAGTATACAGATGGCACCCTACGAGGCCTTATATGGTCGTAGGTTTCGTACACCATTATTTGTATCTAAGACTGATAATACAGCGAAAGTGATTCAAGATTGTCTGAAAGTAGCCTCTGATAGACAGAAGTCTTATGCGGACTTAAAAAGAAAGGATATTGAAAGAAAGGATATTGAGTTTTCGGTAAGTGACTAAGTGTTTCTAAAAGTGTCGCCTTGGAAGAAGGTTCTCTGCTTTGGGTGCAAGGGTAAGTTGAGCCCGAGGTTTATCAGACCTTACCGTATTCTGAAGCGGGTTGGTCCTATTGTGTATCAGTTAGAGTTACTGCCAGAACTAAATTGGATTCACGATGTATTTTATGTCTCGATGCTGAAACGGTATCAATCGAATCCGTCATATTTTGTTTCTGTTGATGAAATTGAGTTACGACCGGATTTAACATTTGAAGAAGAACATGTACAGATCTTAGACCATGGCGTTAAAATGTTGAAGAAGAAAACTATTCCTCTGGTGAAAGTCCTCTGGCAGAATCACGGGGCTGAAGAAGCCACGTGGGAACAAGAGGAATCAATTCGACTGCAGTATCCGTATTTGTTTGACTTCGGTAAATTTTGAGGTCGAAATTTCTTTTAAGGAGAGAGAGTTGTAATACCCCAAAATCTTAAGAAGTTGTTTGAGAAAATCTGCAGTAATTAATTTCTGTATCTAGGGTTCTGTGTTTTGCGACTGAGTTTAAGGTCTGAAGTTTGATTCGCGTCATTAAAAGTTTAATTGTTTTAGACTCAACCCACAACATTCACTACCCGCTTAAGTTCAATTCTTTGTGAAAGGGTAACAAGAATGAGCCAGCTGGTTCACTGATTAAGCATCATTCTATATTCTATCTGGTTCTGAGTTTGAATCTTGTAGTATGCGTAGGGAATATTTTTGCTAACTTGTGGAAGTTTGGATGGAAGTTAATTGATAATCAATTAACGTTAGTTCTTCTTTGCCATTTTTTTCTTTTCTTTTTCTTTCTCTTTTTTCTCCCTTTCTTCCTTCTTTCTTTTATTTTTATTTTTCCCTTTTCCCTCTTTAATTTTCATAAGGAATTCGGATTAATTGACGTTACACTGTTAGCTTTCGCTGTTGGGAGGTTGTTGAGAAAGTTTCAATGTTAATTCGTTAAATCTTCAGATTTCTTTTCTTGCATTTCATTGTATAAATTGAAATGGTTGTTCGAATACCTTGGTATTCTGTCAAAACCTTGGTATTCTATCAAAACCACACGGCCCAAGAACACGCCTGTGTCCTATAACCGTGTTTTTTCCACGGTTAAGACACATGGCCGTGTCTCTTGTCCGTGTACTACTAGCATGTATACTGACTTTATGTCACGGCCTGGGCACACGCCAGTGTGGCCTGCCCGTGTACTAAAATGACTTTAAAGTTTTAAGTGATGGGGACGTACGATAATAACACACACCCATGAGCGTGAGCCGTGTGTCACACACGGCCTAGACACACGTCCGTGTGTCTTACCCGTGTGGACAAACTAGGCTATTTCCCAAGCCATTTTGTCACCCATTTTGCACAACCTACACAAGATCATGTCAATATACAAATTTCATCACAATGGACACCAATTAATCCATAGAAAGAACATTATATGTATTCATCAAAATGAATAATAGTGATTATTCTAGGCTTGATACAAAGTGGAGGGCCTTTGACTTAAGCCAAAAATACATGAATAATTCTCTTAATACAACATCCTAGTCTAGCCCTATACATGCCACCTTGAAAAATATAAATCAAACTATACCGAATGCTGCACCTGATAGTGTGATCGATATCTCTAACTTTATGGGATCCTTAAGCAAGCCTGGCGATACTGACAGAAGAGGAAAAGGAGAAAGAGTAAGCATAAAGCTTAGTAAGTTGCATATAAATAAATATACAACAACAATCTCACCATTTACCATCATACTTATAGCTCAAAGGTAAACATAACTTAACTTACTCATTATCATCTACTTGAGTCTCATTTTCTAAATTAAGCTCGTTACTCATGCTTATCATATAGGTACCTGTAACACTCACAACATGATCATCCTTTCTTTATCAGAATTGAACAATAACTTTCACCATTGAACCGTTTGGAATACTACTGGATATTCTATGAACCTTCAACATGGGATAAATAGCCGATGCCATGTCCCAGACATGGTTTTACACTAGCTCTCATATATGCGTGCTGATGCATGTCCCAAACATGTCTTACACTAGCACAACTCTTGGCCGATGCATGTCCCAGATACATCTTACACTGGCTATCTCTGTCGAGGCCGATGCATGTCCCAGACTTGTCTTACTCTGGCACTCATCTCTGTGCCGATGCCATGTCCCAACATGGTCTTACACTGGCTCTCATAATATAGCTGATGCATGTCCCAGACATGTCTTACACTAGCCCTCGTCTGGATGCCGATGCCATGTCCCAAACATGGTCTTACATTGGTGCACAAATCACCCAATGTCTTGGCACGAATATCCAGTTCATATCCTAAGGTTTCAACGGGATATTTCTACTATCTCAAATATTACAAGACATTCTCAATTTTTAACTTAACAACTCGTACAATATCAATTCAATGACAATATGAATACAAGTATTAACAGTGTAGTTGTATTATTTACATACAACTTACCTCGGATTACAAAAAGTGCTTAATCGGATTATTTGGCTTTGCCTTAGTTTAGGCTCGATTTTGGAAAATCTTGATCTATATTAACAATATACATCCATTTAGTCACTAAACATAATTAGGCATTCATAAATTCACATCTTTGGTAAAATGACCATTTTGCCCCTAGTCCTTGGCAAAATGACCATTTTACCCCTATGCTTGAAATTTGATTTTTATCGAATTTCTTCGTATTTCAAGCCTAGATAAACTCTTTTTACTACTATAAAAATCCCAAATTCTCACTATTTGACACACTTACCACCTATCTTGCAACTTATGCAAAATAATCCCTTTTAGGCGTTTTCATGCTAACACCTTTCCCAAAAGTTGTTTATAACACAACTAGGACTCACTTTATTCCATTAAAACTCAAAAAAACTCATAAATATTTTCATGGCAAAACCCTAAACCATTCATCATTTTACAAAATAGCACTCTCACTTGAAAGCTCATGCTTCAAGGGTCTCAAAAATTCAAAAATCATTAAGAGAAACTATCAAAATCACTTACTTATGAGTGCTTCAAGTTTCTGAAATTTCAAGCTCTTAAACCCCAAATATTTGCTGATATTTTTGGCTAATAATGGAGAAAAGATGATAGCTCTTTCCTTCTTTTTCTTTTTCTTTTATTAAAAATGAAACTAGTCAAAATTGGTGACCTAAGCTTCACCTAACTTTGACAATTTTGTCTCCCCTCACTCCATGACCGACTAACACTATTAAAAAGGGTGTAATTTCCCTTTAAAAGCCCTAAATTTGATTCTCTATCTATTTAACACATTTGGGCACTAAAATGTAACTTTTTCCTTTTATGCGTTTAGTTATTTTTCGAAATTGGACTAGAAATCGCTGAAATTAACTTACCAAAATTTACATGCACTTATATAATCATACCATAAGCTCATAAAAAAATAAAATAAATTTATAACCTCAGATTTGTGGTCCCAAGACCACTGTTCTGACTAGGCCCTAAATCGGGTTGTTACATTTCTCCCCCACTTAGGGATTTTTTTCCGCAAAAATCTTACCGGTGAATAAGTTTGGTTACTGCTCTCTCAGAGACTCCTCGAGTTCCCATATGGCTTCCTCGATTCCATGTCCATGCCACAAAAGCTTTCCAAGTGGTATATTCTTATTTCTTAACTGTTTGACCTCTCGAGCTAAGATCTTGATTGGTTCTTGACCATAAGTCATATCTAGAAGAATCTCAACTTTAGTTGGTGTAATTACATGCGAAGGGTCTGATCTGTATCGGGGTAGCATGGACACGTGAAATGCATCGTGAATCTTTTCTAACTCTGGCGGTAAGCCCAAATGGTAGACAACAAGCCCTACTCTCTCGGTAACCTTATAAGGTCCTATAGAACGAGGACTCAGCTTGCCTTTTCTACCAAATCTGAGGACTTTCCTCCAAGGAGAAACTTTCAAAAATACCTTATCCCTGACTTCAAATTTAATCTCCCTTCGTTTCAAATTTGAGTAGGATTTTTGTCTATCCGAGGCGGCTTTCAAACAGTCACGAATCACCTTAACTTTTTCCTCAGCCTCTTTGATCAAATTAACCCTGTGAATCAGACTCTCTCTCAACTCAGTCTAGAATAAGGGCGTTTGGCACTTTCGCTCGTACAAAGCCTCATAAGACGCTATTTTCAGACTCGACTGATAGCTGTTGTTGTAGGCGAATTCAATGGTAAGCATTTTTCCCAACTTCCTTGAAATTCGAGAACACAACACCTCAACATATCCTCTAAGATCCGTAATACTCTTTTCGACTGTCTGTAAGTTGCGGATGAAATGTCGTGCTGAAACTCAACTCGATTTTTAAAGCCTCTTGCAACCTCTTCCAAAATATCGAGGTGAATCTTGCGTTTCTATCTGAAACAATCGACAATGGTACACCATGTAGTCTCACAACTTCGAAAATATACAAGTCAGCTAATTTCTCAAGGGAGTATGATAAACCGTAAATTATACATATTTTAACCCCATGTTTAATGCATTTTATGGATGATTTATCATTAGAATTGGTGAATTCGATGCTCCGAATGCTTTAATTTCATGTCTTATACTTAGGAGAGCATAGGAGAGCGAAAGGAATGAGAAATGGGCCAAAAATAGAAAAAATGGGCCAAAGTACGAAATCAACACGGTCGGGACCTCCTCACACGGGCAGACCACACGGCAGTGTCAATCTGGCAGAATTAGAGCACGATTCAAACGGGTATAGCACACGCTCGTGCCATTTTAACAGGCTCAAACACGGCCTAAAGTAATCGCACACGGGCGTGTCCCTATCGAGCCCAAGTCAAGTCTAATTCGGAAAAGGCTAATTTTGAGGGCCTCTAGGCATTCCAAAGCCTATAAATACACCCTAGATGAGAAAGAAAAGGGAGACGGAGAATAGGGGGTAAGGAATTACTCCAAGGAAGTCGATTGATCCAACTCAGAAGACGGATTCATCATCAAGACTGAAAATCTCTCCTCAATTTCCCTTCAGGAGTTTTGGGTTTTCTTTATGTTTTGTATTCCTTACTCTTCTGAGATGTTTTCTTATTTAGTTATGAACTAAAACCCCTAAATACCTAAGGGGAATGAAACCTAAGGCGAATCTTGTTATTATTTTCTAAATCATATGATAAATATTTAACTTGTTCTTAATTATGTGTTCTTAATTCTTGTTTTGATATCCCAGGATACTGATTAGTAATCGAACGATTGTGTTTTGTTTTGTTTGCTCTCTCATATCCCCACACTCCCCCGTAATTCCAATACTTTTGTCATAATTAAGCGGAGTTGATTGCGTGCCTAGAAATAGGGTGACAAGATTTTGCCGGATTAGGGTGAAACCTAATAAGGGGATCCATAGATCGAGTTAATGCAACCCTAGAGTGTTAATTAGAGAAAAGTCTCGGTTATTCAATCTAGGGATTAGACGTTATTAATCTTGAATAGGGATAATAACATAACTTAGGGATCTCTACGGAACAAGTTGAATGAATAAATCGTCCGATTCAGAGCCAGAATAACAAGTAAAGTCTAGGTGGATTTTTTCTTAGGTATTGTCTTCATTCAATCGATTTTCCCAAAAGTAATTCCCCAATTCTTTTCTTTGTGAGTTTTTATTTTAGGCAATTAGTTAATTAAAACAAAACCTCTTTATTCTTAGGCTAGATAATAAAAAGATAGTCATTACTAGTACTTTTAGTTCCTTTGGGTTCGACAATCCGGTCTTGCTAAAACTATACTACTATTCGATAGGTACACTTGCCTACATCGCGATAATAGTTAGTTCAAGAACGAGTAATTATAAATATTTAAAACCTATCACGAAACCTCGCGATCAGAGTAGTCGGTACGCACTGGTATGAAGTGGGCTGACTTAGTGAGTCTATCGACAATAACCCATACTGCATCTCTCTTTTCCAAGGTTAGAGGCAAACTGGTCACGAAATCCATGGTGGTATGATCCTATTTCCACTCTGGAACCATAATAGGTTGAAGTAGCCCAGAAGGTACTTGGTGTTCAGCTTTTACTTACTGACACACTAAACACTTGGAAACAAACTCTGAAATATCTCTTTTCATTCCTGACCACCAATACATTTTCTTCAGGTCGTTATACATTTTTACACTGCCCGGATGAACAGACAAACTACCACTATGTGCCTCTCATAAAATCTTCTGAATGAGCTCACTATCTTTAGGTACACAAACTCTACCTTTAAACATTAAACATCCGTCGGTACCAGTCTGAAAATCTGATTCAACACCTGACTCACACTGACTTTTCTGAGCTTGCAACTTCTCATCACTTTTTTGAGCTTCTTGGATCTCATGAAGAAAATTCATCCTAACTCTAAGCTCTACTAGGATTGAACCATCATTAGATACGGTCAACTGAGCATTCAAAGCTCTCAAAGCAAATAACGACTTTCTACTCAAAGCGTCAGCAACTACGTTCGCCTTTCCTGGATGGTAGTCAATGATCAACTCATAATCTTTTATTAGCTCTAACCATTGTCGTTGCCTCAAATTCAACTATTTCTGAGTTATTAAATACTTTAGACTCTTGTGATTAGTAAATACTCGGCATCTCTCACCATACAAATGGTGTCGCCAAATCTTCAGTACAAACACCACAGCTACTAGCTCTAAATCATGGGTCGGATAATTCCTCTCATGAGGTTTTAGCTGTCTCAAGGCATAGGCTATAACCTTGCCTTCTTGCATTAGCACACACCCTAAACCATTTAGGGAGGCATCACTAAAACCTACAAATTCCTTTCCTAACTCAAGTAGCACCAAAATTGGGGCTTCGGTCAACAAAGCCTTTAATTTCTTGAAGCTCTGTTGGCACTTTTCTGTCCATTCAAACTTGACATCTTTCTACACTAGCCTCGTTATCGGTGTAGCTATCATGGAGAATCCATTTACAAATCGTCTATAGTATCCCGCTAGCCCCAGAAAACTGTGAACCTTTGTCACATTCCTCAGTGGTTTCCACTCCACAATAGCGGAGATCTTATTTGGATCAACTTGGATTCCATCACCCGACACTATATGTCCTAGAAACCCGACCTCTTTGAGCCAAAACTCGCTCTTACTAAACTTGGCATAAAGTTGCTTATCCCTCAAGATCTGCAACACGGTTCTCAAATGCTCCGCGTGCTCATTCTCGTTACGCGAATAAACCAAGATGTCATCAATAAAAACGATGACGAACCTATCTAAATACGATCGAAAGATGCGGTTCAACAAGTCCATAAATACTGCTAGGGCATTTTTCAATCCAAAAGGCATAACAAGAAACTCATAATGGCCATATCTTGTCTGGAAAGTAGTCTTTGGCACATCTTGTTCCTTGACTCTTAACTGGTAGTAACCCGACCTTAAATCTATTTTAGAAAATACAGTGGCTCCTCTCAGTTGATCGAAGAGGTCATCAATCCTTGGCAAGGGATACTTGTTCTTTACCGTTACTTTGTTAAGTTGTCTATAGTTGATACATAACCTCATCGACCCGTCTTTCTTTTTCACAAAAAGCACTGGAGCACCCCACGGTGAGTAACTCGGTCTAGCAAAACCTTTATCTATTAATTCTTGCAACTGTACCTTCAACTCCTTTAACTCGGTGGGGGCCATTCTATAAGGTACAATCGAGATTGGTGTCGTACCAGGAGCCAACTCGACACCAAACTCAACCTTTCACTTTGGGGGTAACCCTGGTAACTCCTCCGGAAAAACATCTACAAACTCACAAACCACTAGTACTAACTCAATCTTCGACTCGGACACTTGAGTATTCAGCACAAAAGCTAGATAAGCTTCATAACCTTTTCTCAAATATCTTTCGGCTGCCAAAGATGATATCACTACAGACAAGTTATCTGACTTATTTGGCCCAACACGAAATTTCCGTTCTCACATCTTAACTGAATTACTTTTCTCCCACAGTCTACTACAATGCCATGGGAGGTCAACCAATCCATCCCAAGAATTACATCGAATTCATTAAACGAAAATAAAATCAAGTTGGCCGAAAAACAGTGACCTTTAATCATCAAAGGACAATTTCTACATACCTGGTCCACTAATACATGCTTGCCTAACGGGTTAGAAACTTTTATTACAAACTTAGTGGACTATACTAGCATGTTTATACGAGGTATTAATTCTATACATATGTAAGAGTGGGTAGATCCCGAGTCTATTAAAGCGACGACAGTTATATCGTGAGTAGAAAAGGTACTCGTGATCACGTCTGGAAACTCTACCTCTTCTCGGGCTCATATAGAATAGGTCCTCGCTGGCACTTTGCCTTCAGACCTCATCGCGGCATCTCTCGGCACACCTCTACTACTAGTCCCACTCCCGGAGTTCCTTTGAGGCCTACCCCTCAAGGGAGCACTGCTTGCTTTCACATCTTATTTTCTCCCTCTCTCATCCATCTCAGGAAATTCGTGGATAAAGTGGTAAAGTGACCCATACTTGAAACAACCCCTCTCGTTTACCCGGTATTCGCCCAAGTAACATCTTCCACATTGCGAACACTTCGGCCTATTTGGCCGAACACTACCGACACTTGCAACTGAAGTAGTTTGGGCTTTAGATGCCATGTTCTGTTGATTATTATTCCTCCGTGAAAATCCCACTGAAGTGTTCGATCAGGTATTAATTTCTTTAGACCTCTTGGAGGAGGATTGATGTGTCTTTCCCATCTGTCGTCTCTTTAAATCTCGTGACTCGATGGCTGCCTTCCTCCTCTCCTTCACTAGCTCTTCTACTTTACATGCTCTCTCAAGGAGCACCACAAATTCTCTTAACTCTAGGATGCCAACAAACACTCGAATGTCTTCATTGAGGCCATCCTCAAACCTCTTACACATAATAGCTTCAGTGGATACACATTCTAGCTCATATTTTCTGAGCTTTACAAACTCACGCTTATATTCTATCACAGTCTTATTACCTTGCTTCAACTCTAGAAATTCCTTCCTTTTCTGGTCCATGAACCTCTGGCTAATGTACTTCCTTCGGAACTCTCATTGGAAGAATTACCAAGTTACTCTTTCTCTCGGTACCACAGATAAGAGAGTATTCCACCACTGATAAGTCGAGTCTCGTAAAAGTGACACGGCACACTTTACGCACTCTTCAGGTGTGCATGACAGTTCATCGAATACCCTCATGGTATTTTCTAGCCAAAACTTCGCCCTTTCAGGGTCATCATCTACACTAGCCCGAAATTCCCAGCTCATTGCTTTCGGATCTTGTCTACCGGAGGCTTCTCTCATCTGAAGACGTCCGCACCTTGCAGAACCATTGGGGCATACTGAGGAATCGGGTAAGGTGGGGAGGTGGAGTGTTCAGGTTCGCACGAATGAACTCCGTATACCACGCATCCATCATTCGGAGGTAGGCTTCCCTAGCCCCTCCACCTTGGCCCATGCTTACGGGTTCACTCTCTACCAGCGTGGTCCCTTCTGTGGGAGCCGGCACATTACTTTCCATGTCATCTGCCGTGGTTCTATCAGGATCCATTTACTATGTAAGAAAAACACAATTTATAATCGTTAGGAATCGTCACACTATCAATATGCATATACGTGGCATGTATAGCTAGACACGTACTCTGGCTAGTTTAGACCTAGAATCAACTAAATAATGCTCTGATACCACTAAATGTAACACCCTTCGCGCGTATCCGACGCTAGGATAGGGTTCGTGGTGTTAACTGACTTAAACTCAACCAACTGTATAAAACTGAGCCGTAAAATCTCAAACAATTTAAAAACTTCTCTTTTCACAAGCAATCTGTCTCATATACGGGCTTACGAGGCCTAAAACATACAATCGGGGTGGTTCAGAACCCAACTGAGGACTCATGAAAAACTTGGAAAATTTTATGCATCAAGGCTCCACACGCTTGTGCGGGTATAGAATACATGACCGTGTGCGAGAGACACGCCCATGTCCCAAACCCCGTGTCTGAAAACCTAGGCATTCTGTTAAAACCACACGGCCCAAGAACATGCCTGTGTCCTATAACCGTGTTCTTCCCACGGTCAAGACACATGGCCGTGTCTCTTATCCGTGTACTACTAGCATGCATACTGACTTTATGTCACAGCCTGGGCACACGTCCGTGTGGCCTGTCCGTGTACTAAAATGACTTTAAAGTTTTAAGTGTAGGGGACGCACGACCATAACACACACCCATGGGCGTGAGCCCTGTGTCACACACTCCTGTGTGTCTTACCCGTGTGGACAAACTAGGCTATTTCCCAAGCCATTTTGTCACCCATTTTGCACAACCTACACAAGATCATGTCAATATACAAATTTCATTACAATGGACACTAATTCATCCATAGAAAGAACATTATATGCATTCATCAAAATGAATAATAGCCATTATTCCAGGCTTGATGCAAAGTGAAGGGCCTTTGACTTAAGCCAAAAATACATGAATAATTTTCTTAATACAACATCCTAGTCTAGCCCTATACATGCCACCTTCAAAAATATAAATCAAATATACCGAGTGCTACGGCTGATAGTGTGATCGATATCTCTGACTTTATGGGATCCTTAAGCTAGCCTGGCGATACTGACACAAGAGGGAAAGGAGAAAGAGTAAGCATAAAGCTTAGTAAGTTGCATATAAATAAATATAAAATAACAATCTCACCATTTACCATCATGCTTATAGCTCAAAGGTAAACATAACTTAACTTACTCATTATCATCTACTCGAGTCTCATTTTCTAAATTAAGCTCGTTACTAATGCTTATCATATAGGTACCTGTAACACTCACAACATGATCATCCTTTCTTTATCAAAATTGAACTATAACTTTCACTATTAAACAATTTGGAATACTACTAGATATTCTATGAACCTTTAACATGGTATAAATTGCCGATGCCATGTCCCAGACATGGTCTTACACTGGCTCTCATATATGCGTGCTGATGCATGTCCTAAACATGTCTTACACTAGCACAACTCTTGGCCGATGGGTGTCCCAGACACGTCTTAAATTGGCTATCTCTGTCAAGGCCGATGCATGTCCCAGACATGTCTTACTATGGCACTTATCTCTATGCCGATGCCATGTCCCAGACATGGTCTTACACTGGCTCTCATAATATGGCTGATGCATGCCCCAGACATGTCTTACACTAGCTTTCATCTGGATGTCGATGCCATGTCCCAGACATGGTCTTACACTGGTGCACAAATCACCGAATGTCTTGGCACGAATATCCAGTTCATATCATAAGGTTTCAACGAGATATTTCTACTATCTCAAATATTACAAGGCATTCTCAATTTATAACTTAACAACTCGTACAATATCAATTCAATGAAAATATGATTACAAGTGTTAACAGTGTAGTTGTATTATTTACATACAACTTACCTCGGATTACAAAAAGTGCTTGACTAGACGGCTTAATCGGATTGCTTGGCTTTGCCCCGGTTTAGGCTCGATTTTGGAAAATCTTGATCTATATTAACAATATACATCCATTTAGTCACTAAACATAATTAGGCATTCATAAATTCACATCTTTGGTAAAATAACCATTTTGCCCCTAGGCCTTGGCAAAATGACAATTTTACCCCTATGCTCGAAACTTGATTTTTATCGAATTTCTTTGTATTTCAAGCCTAGATAAACTCTTTTTCACTACTAGAGCAATCCCAAATTCTCACTATTTGACACACTTACCACCTATCTTGCAACTTATGCAAAATAGTCCATTTTAGGTGTTTTCATGCTAACACCTTTCACAAAAGTTGTTTATAACACAACTAGGACTCATTTTATTCCATTAAAACTCAACAAACCTCATAAATATTTTCATGGAAAAACCCTAAACCATTCATCATTTTACAAAATAGCACCCTCACTTGAAAGCTCATGCTTCAAGGGTCTCAAAAAGCAAAAATCATTAAGAGAAACTATCAAAATCACTTACTTATGAGTGCTTCAAGTTGCTGAAATTTCAAGCTCTTAAACCCCAAATATTTACTGATATTTTTTGCTAAGAAGGGAGAAAAGATGATAGCTCTTTCCTTCTTTTTCTTTTTCTTTTATTAAAAATGAAACTAGTCAAAATTGGTGACCTAAGCTTCACCTAACTTTGACAATTGTCTCCCCTCACTCCATGGCCGGCTAACACTATTAAAAAGAGTGTAATTTCCCTTTAAAAGCCCTCAATTTTGTTTCTCTAGCTATTTAACACATTTGGGCACTAAAATGTAACTTTTTCCTTTTATACGATTTAGTTATTTTTCGAAATTGGACTAGAAATCGCTGAAATTAACTTACCAAAATTTACATGCACTTATATAATCATACCATAAACTCATAAAAAAATAATAAATAATTTTATAACTTTGAATTTATGGCCTCGAGACCACTGTTCCGATTAAGCCCTAAATCGGGTTGTTACAGTGCAAGGACAGATGGGCATTAAATGTCCATAATGGTGTGCTGGGATGGCTGAAGTTGGTGTGTAGCGGATGGAATAGGGACATTGCATTCAAATCTGATCTGAACCACTTCTAAACTAGAATAATATGTATATGTAAATCTCTGCTCTGAACTTAGAACGAACACGTTTCTGTGTTGAACCGAATCTCTAAGCTGGAAATTCTCTATAAGTTACCATTGTTGCCTTACATTCCTTTTTATGCACTGAGTTCATAAATCATCCTATTATTGTTTGAATTTCAGGTGGTAATCAGACTTGATCGGGTCGGTGTCGCGGAAGCTCGGTCCAGTATGAAACGTTGTTCCTAGTACAATTATTACTAGTAGGAATATTTGTCTTATGATGTTATGAATTTAGGAAAACTGTGTGTTTAAATTATTGTTGTGTTGAATATTACGTGACTGTTGGTTTACTTTGGTTGTTTATGGTTGTGTGATCTTTGAAATGGATGATGTAACTCACGAACTTGGTCTGGACGTCTAGGTCGGGTTTAGGGTGTTACATTTTATTTCCAGTTAGAAAGTAATTCTCTCAAATAGAAATTGGTAGAAATTATCAATCCCAGAAAATATAAATTATTTTCAGAAAATAAATTTCCACTACTTTCTGGTAGAATAATAATATATGAAACTTCTGTATAAAAAACTTGTGATAATAGCTACCAGTGCCATATAGACCTAATCATGGGTCTGGCCGGGTACGGGATAGGCTAATGCAAAATTTAAGACTCATTTTCTAGGCCTAGACTCAACTCGGCCCATAAAATGGGCCTAAAATTTTGCATAAGCTTGACTGGGATTAAAAATGCTAAACTTGAGCCTGACTTGTCCGTATTAGTTTTTTAGATTATTATTATTTATATAAAAACAAATTTAAAAAATATAATACATCAAATACACTAAAAATATTAAAATAAATGTTTCCTAACTAATTGAAAAACATTAAAAAATCTTTATACTTAACTAACACTAATTTAGTTGCAACTTGACAAGCAAAAGCCTCAAAAATAATAGCAAACTTAACAATAAAACATGAGTTATGCAATATTCAAACAATAACAAAAAATAGTAGCAATATAATAGTGAAATGACAACAAAACAACCATGAAAATGGTGGCAGAACAGAAAGTTTAGGCTGATTCGGTCAAGGGAAGGCCTAAGGCAAAAATTTCCTACTTGAGGCCCGATCCTTTTAGAAAACGGGCCTTATTTTTTTTGAAGCTCATTTTTTTGGGCCTATATTTTTGCCCACCTTCCTACTTTTCGAGTGGACCTTTAAGCCTAGGTGGGTGGCCCACCCATGATTAGGCCTAGTGCCATCTATTTATAGGGAGAGATAGGAAAATCTTGGTTGAGTAATTATAACACAGTTCATTTAAGGTTGCCAACCTTCACATGTATAAGTGAGGTAGATTGGGTCTCTTATGTATTGAGTCCAACTAAATGTGCTTCCTAGACTTTTGGCTAGGCACTTACTAATTTAATTTAATCCAATATTTATTTTTCTATTTCTCAAAATAAATATTAATTAATTAATTAAATTAACTAAATTAATTTCTAATTAAATAATTTTCTCACCCAAATTTTAATTACATTAAAGTCATGACGACTTTACCGCAAAAGAAATCTATGAAAAATATGTTTAATCGGAATCATAATACTAATTAATTTAATTCTATTTTTGAATCTCAATTATTTAATTATAATTAATTGATTCATAGTTCGAAAACTTTAAATTAATTTTCAAGTCATTTCTATACTCAGTAAGAAAACGTATTCATTTATGAATGTGACCCATTTCTCTAACTTTATTATATCTATTCATTTCTGATCATGTAGTTCTACATGCAATACATTTTTTGTTTCAACGGCTAGCTAAGGGTCCTATTGGACGTATAAAATTAGAGTTCAAGTAATTTATAATTAAGTTCCAACTTTTCACCTATTAATTATAAACTTATTTAGTCACGAAGTCATTCCACTATAGTATCGTGATTGAGCTTTCACTGATTACTTACAATTACAAAAGCTACTCAATTAGTGCTCATCCAATGACCTTGTTATATGTGTATTACCCTAATAAGATATCCTTAATCTCTTTGGGATAAATCCGTTCTCCCAAAATGATATTATTTTATCTCATGTAACCATTGCATCTTTCTTTATGGAAAGTCAATTACTATCGAATCGTAACCAAGTTATCACAAAGAAAAAAGACTTATGACCATGCTTACTTTTCATCTATTATGTAATGTCAATTAGAGGATATCATTAACTCATTAGTTGGGTTATGAATTTCATTATTGTGAATGATGCTACATATTGCAGAAGTCGTATACCCAATGTATTAGCTTTCCGTTCCTTATCTATTTGAACTCAGACTTTTACTTACATCAAAGTATACGAGTCATACATACATAATCCATCATCCACTCAAGATTAATGTATGACACACTATGAACGTCACAAGTGAATAAATCCATAAACAGATTTAGAATCTATTCTACTTAGAATCTATTTGATGTACTATCAGTGTAGTTAGTCACATCTACGTCTTTATATTTTGGGAGTCATCCACTCCGATGCTTAAGATAAAAGGATCTCTTAAATTGGACTTATAGACGAAATATTAGTCTTCCAATCGGTTTACTCATTTTTAATGTAACATTCTGAAAACCCCCTTGGTCGTAAATAATGAGATAAAATCTTAGTGAAATAAGGTATAAGATCAAAGAAAATGAAAAATGCAATATATCGAAAGAGAGTTTAATCAAGAAGCATGACATGATGTATTAAATTAAGGAAGGGATTAATTGTAAATATGAAAAAAGTTCTATGGCACAAGTATAAATATCACATCTCTAAAATTGATATATAATAAAAGTAGTAATAAATTGAATAATGTATAATTAATTTTTCAATGAAATGAGAAAAATAATATAAAGATTATAAAATAGAATGTTGAGGAGTATTAAAAAATAATTAAGAAGTAAGTTTTAGTATATTTATTTAAAGTAATGACTAAATCATAAATATGTGAAAAATTTTCTGCTCAAGTGTAAATATTCAAAATTTATAGGATCGAAGTTAAAAATGAGAAATTTGAAGGACCAAAAGTGAAAATAACCCAATTTACTATGATATGGAATTGGCATGCAGGGACCAAATTAAATAGGTGAAGAATTGTGAGGGACTAAATTACAATTTTACCAAATTAAGTAATGATTCAAGGATGGAATTTTGAAAGATCATAAAGGGCAAATGGTCAATTAGCAAGAGGGAGAATTCTAGAATGTAATGATGATGTTGATGATATTTTGGTGATATTTTAATTAATTAATTAGTTAAATATTATTTTATTAATATTTTACTTAGATATTTATTATTATTTTTATTTAGAAAATGGTAGTATAAAAAATAAAGGAAGGATGAAGGAAATTTATCATCCTTCCAACGTGAGTGAAATGGTGAGAAAGGAAGTTTTCTTTTCTTTACAATTTAGTCCTTTGCCATTAAAACCTACTTTTTTGTCCAAAATTTTTGAAAATTTTCTTAGATATTAAAGAGAGAAGATGAAGTAGAGATTCTAGAGAATACATTCATCAATTTAGAAGCAAGAAAATAGTAGATGAAAATGGAGAAAATGAGAAGAAAAAGGAAGGAAAGTGGTGAGATGAGAAATGTATGGAAATAAAGAAGGAAGAAATTCTTGACAAAGGAGGCAAGTTTTATACTAAACCTACTTGTATTTCAATAGATTGAGTTAAAATATTTTGAGTGAGATGTATGAAACATGTATTTAATCTAAATACTAGAAATAGAAAGTATTTAATAAAGAATAGAGACTTAAAACACTAAATTGGTAAGAGAAAATGTGATTTGTATGGTGAAAAGTACTAAGATTAAGAAATGAATATGTAACCTACATAAATATAAGTGATTAAATTGTATAGTAATCAAAAGTATGACAATTATGTGTGATTGAATGAAAGATAGTGCAAATAACCATGGAAAAGAAAATATTTTCATTAAAACGGTTTGGACAGCAGCAGTGATTGAACTTTGAAAATTCACCAAAATATAGAAAATTATTTAGAGATTTAATTAAAAATGGAATTAAAGCTTATTGAGTCTAGTTTCGTATTGAAGAATCAGTAAAAGAAAAAAAATTATACTTTGAGGTATATTAGTTTTCGTGAAACAAGGTCAGAGGGGATTCAGGTTCCCTTGTTCTCACTTTGGAAAATCATCAAAAATTAAACAAATGATTAGGGGTTTAAATTTATATGTTTAAATTCTTAATGATTCTATTTTCAAGAGAAACAAATGGAAACATTATTTGAACCCGTTATCAAGAGATAATTAATTTTTAGTAAAGAAAGGTTGAAGTTGTCAAGCAGCAAAACAAAGGCAAATTTGAAGAATTTATTGTACTGATTAGCTAAATTATAAATTTTGAAATTTTTATAGTAAGAATATATTTGATCCTAATTTCAAAAACATCAAGCGCATCTTAATTTTGAATTCTTAAGCTCAATATATAAATAATTTAGTAACTATGACTCAAGTGGACAGCTTTGATATGAACACATAAGTAAATAGTGGAATTATAGATAATGATACATATAAGCATGTTATATATTAAAAACTACAGATTCTAATAAATATAAGCATAAAGGATGTGGAATGGTGAGAAGGAGGAGGAAAATATATATATTAGATAAACTTGAAATGTTTTGAAATGGTTGTAAGTGATGGAATGATTAATACATGTGAGTATGTTTAAGCGAATTGATAAAATAATAAGTGAATAATTATTAATTGACATGATAATGAAATCTTTTTAAAAATCTATGAAGAATTAAATTGATTGGCACAATTTAGAAATAAATATGAAATATACATAAAGTGGGTAAATTACTTTTGAAAGTGCAAGTCCTCTAATGGTCTTATTTGTAAAATTTTAATATTTGTGTTAGTTTTATAAAGTTTGTTATCTTTGATTGAATATCATGTTTTTATGATGACTTGAGAATAGAAATAGACATAAGTGGATGATATGTAAAATGTAGTGGCGGTTATGACATCTGAATATGATTTAGGTAATGATATAAATAAATAAATAAAGCGTGGAACTTGTAGGAAAATGGATACGACGGCACGATGACAATTCGCCATGTCACTACATGGAAATCCCAACATCGCGACAACAATTCAAAATTTTTTTATAAACTTTACAATTTGGTCTTTGATCAATTGCGGATGTTTTAATGAGCTCTTTAACTCATAATTAGTTCTATCGTAAATTCAATTATTACTAAAATGATTTAATGATCTACATTAATTAATAATATGATAAATTGATCAGAAATTTTCAATAGTTGCTCCGACAACAAATGTGACATCCTAGTATCTTAACTCGGCAATTGGATTGGGTATAGGGGTGTTACATTCAATTAGACTAATGACATGTTTAGGTTCATCTACTAATAAAAGTTGTCTCTATCTCCGGGTATTAGAATTTTTATCCGGCTGAAGTTGGGCAAAATTTTAGGCTTATTTTTTGGGTCGGCCTGGGTTTGGGCTTAGTAAACGAGCCTAAAATTTTGGTTGGGCCCAACCTGACTCATGGACACCTCTAGCTACAATATCATCAGAATCGAAGGGCCACAATTTGTTACGAGGCTTATAGGACCCATCATTGTCAAATTCTAGCTCAAAATTGGCATTGCAAAACCATTTGATCCCTCTTCAAATAGACAATACTTAAAAACCTTCCAGAGGGAAATATCTTAAGGCATAACTACAAAGTACCCCTTTTGCAGATTGTTAAATTGTGTCTCAACATCCTTGTAACCTTCCAACAGAGGCTTGAAATTGCATGGTTTGAAGTGAGGTAAAGTTCATTTAATGGGGAAGTCAAAACTATCCCCAAACTTTAATTTCGCAAGTATGTACTTGAAGCAATCTAAGCTCATGAAGCTAACCCTCCCATAAAACAAGTTCTCCATAGAAAGAGTCTCTTGAAAATTGTAAAATATAACAATATGATATGGTTAACCTGATTTAGTTGGGCCAATTGAAAGACATTCTGAAAAACCCTCAGTTGGCTCTGTAAAGCCCAATTTTGGCCCGAGCCCCTACAAACACAAAACAAAAAAGGGAAAGAATAAATTATAATAAAAGTATTATAAAGTCCAATTTTAAATAGTCCAGGGCCCAAAATTAAAACCTGAATTACAAATGGTCCATAGCCCAAACCCAATACAAGCCCAAATAAACCTAGACCTAAAATTACATCAGCCCAATCGGCCCAAAATACTTTAGAAACAGAAACCCTAGGGTTTCTATCTATTGCACCGCAGCTAGGCCCCAGCCCGCAGCACCGTACGGCCTCCTAGTGCCACAGCCACACCCACGCCTCCGTACGCCAGCACACAGCCCCCGTACACGCACCACGCACACCCCATACCTTTAAAAAGGGACAAACACAACAGCAAAATGAAGGAAAAAGGGACAAAAAGATTGTATTTTTTTTTAGTTTTCATCATTCAGCTATAAAGCCAAGAACTTTGTCATTGTAATTTTTTTACACACACATACAACAAAGAGATCAATAGAAAGTAGAAAGCACAAATCAAAAAGGTGATTGTTTTAAATCTAGCATCTCCTTCGTTTTTTTTTTATGATCGATAGTCGTTCAACAAAGGAGGGTAAAGAAAAGGGATCTACCTTCATTTTGGCTCATTCGAACTCTCGCTTACTTTATCGTAATCAAAGTTTAGGTGAGGACTTTGAGATTTATGAGCAAAACCTTGGATTTGCGGTTGGACAGAGCTGGATTAGGTTTCCGCGTGATAACCGCCGACTAAATTTGAAGGCCAAACAGCAATCGAAGGATGCCTCTTTCGGCCGAATGAGGGGGGAAAGGGAATGGCTTTGGGTCTTGTTGGATTCCCCTTCAAATGGCTAAGGATTAGATTAGGGTTCCTTTAATTTTGTTTCTTATGAAATGTGTGAAACGACGTCGTTTTAAGCCAATCTCAATGGCTATAAAACGGTGACGTTTCAAGAACCATAACCCAATGACCCGACCCGTACCCGAATAGGATCCGCCCTTTGGTTTTAGAGGGTTAATTGCGCGTTTGGTCCTCCCAATTCGCCATGTTATCTGATTGTGCATTATTTTTTTTATTTTGTTTCTAAAATTTGGTTCTATAATTTATGCATGAACTCAACTTGGTCTGCACCTCAACGCTGCATTTTGGGATCTGGATTATTTACTGCTTTAGTCCCTGAGTATTCATATGCGTGGTGCGTTGGTCCTTTTTGATTTCAATGGCTTATTTTATTTAGAAATTATCCCTCTTATTTTAATTCAGTTTAATTTAGTTTTCTATTTGTATAGCTTACCATTTTAAAATACTTTTAATATTCTTACATGTGTTGATCCATTTTAATAATCGTGTTTGCTTTTATTTGTGCAATGAGTTTGAAGTTTTTTATTATATTATTTTAATGTTTTGCACAATATTTCTTTAAATATTCTATATATATTTGTACATGTATTATTCTTATTGAGTTTTCGATTTGTAATGCCTATTATTTTGAAGTTCTCAATATTTTTGCATATGTGTTGAGCCATTTTGATAACTTTATTTTGTTTTATAAAATCATCGTTTTCAAATTCTTTTTACATTAAATTACTTTAACATTTTTATATGATATTTTGTTTGAATGTTTGTATATATTGGTACATATATTTGATCCTAGATACATATTTAACTCCATGCTATTGTTACATATAATTGCTTTTAAAATTTACATATATATATATATATATATATATATATATGTGTGTTTTTTAATCTATTATGTATATAATTTATTTCCTAAGATTATATTTTTAGTATATATGTATTTTTTTACTATCTTTTCAAATTTCATGTATTACTTAAATTTTCTTTTATTGTGTGTATATTGTTTTTTCAATAAATATTTTTATTTTGCATATTATTTGGATCCAAATGTATTCGCTCTATAACATCTATATTAATAATTATATACATGCCTAGTTTTTACGCTAATTATCTTAAATTCATCAATCCATATATTATACATATTATATGTTCATTAGTCCACCATTATTTTAAAATTGACTCATACCACATTGACTCCTAATTTTCATCTTGTTTTGTGCATTTTATGTTAATGGCTTTTATATTATACTATATACATTGTCATTGCATATTATTTATTCATTATTTTGTATTGTTATATCAATTATTTTCTATACATGCTTGAAAATTGGGTTATATTTTTAGATTAATTATATTTAATTGTTTATTTTGTTAGTTGATTAAATAAGGTTATGTTATCTTCATTTACCAAGTGTTGTATTTTATGCATGCATGTTATCCCATGTTTTCATTTTTTTGGTTTACAAATGTTGCTTTATAATGTCTAACTCTTTAAAACTAAGTATTCCATTTTATTTCAAGTCAAATTAATGTGTTGTAAGCTGGTTTTACAATTATTCGTCTGAAAATTCCTTAAAACGAAGGCAATGTTTGATGTTTGGAAATTCGGGGAATCGTGCCCTATCGTGCTGGGTTTCGATTTCCCGTTTGTTCAAAATAATCGAATATTCCTTTAGAATTTCACTCGTGTTTTATAAATTCTAAAGCAAGGCAATGTTCAATGTTTGGAAATTCGAGGAATCGTGCCCTACCATGCTGGGTTTCGGTTTTTGTTGAACTAAATAATTAGACATCTTTTTGTAATTTTCAACATATAAACTTTTGGAAGTAAAAAAATTATCGTGTTTTCGAGGGTATAAAGGATCGTGTCCTATCGTGCTGGATGTGATGCTCTATACCTTTGAAACAAGAGAATTTCGACAGCTAACTTAAGCGATTTAGATGTCTTAAAAGGAACCATATTTCAAAAATAGCTTTAAATCTTAGACATAAGGACAGTATTTAAATCTTAGACATAAGGTGATAATCCTTCCTTGTACGTAACCGGGTCCCGAACCTGTTTTCTCAAATTTCGTAGGCCAAAATCGGTTTAAATGGAATAAAATATTTTATTAAGGTGATCCAATCACACCAAAACAAAAGATTGTGCTGACTCCACACTTTGTTTTAAAAGTCGATCCCCTTTTTTTTAAATTCAAAAAAATGGTTTTGACAGGGTCTACTCCTCTTGTTTAGTACAATAGAACCCTATGACGATCCACCAGAAATCTCCGGCTAGGGTTACCTTAGTGCAACACCATAATAGTTTAAAACTTCACCAATGGATGGATGGATGGGGAAGTGGAACCTTGCCTCCAATATATAAAGGGGCAGGGAAAAGCTTGGCCTTTTGTCGTGATACTTGGTTCCACTCACAATGATTAGAGAGTTAGCTCATGTAGGGATGCTAAACTTGAACTTATAATGATGCACCAACAACATACGGAATTGGAATAACCACTTAATCTCCATATTGGTGGCAGTGCAGTCAAAAGTGCCACTCATCACGGGCTTTCTCTCCTATATTAGAGGCTTTCTAATTCTCTTGGAAATGACTTTGGAGGTGCTGACCTCCCCACCTCAGTTGTCCTCAACCATCAAAATCGAGAGAACAAAAAAGAAATTGGAATTGAAACTGAAAAGGTTTTAAAGATAGGATCTTACCTTTCAAAGCTCTAAGCTTGAACAGATGAAGGAAGATAGTAGAAAAAAGAGAAAATTTGAAGAAAATGAACACTTGGGAAATTCTAGGAATGTAAAGAAAGAGAAAGATTGAAAATACTTAGAAAATTTTGAAGCAAATAACCTAAAACAGTTCAAGAAAGGGACTATTCAAAGGGCCCTCTGTAGAATAGTGCGTTTAAAAACCTAAAAGCCTTAATGATTCACAGTTATTCCTAATAGGACATGTGTACCATGAAAGGACACAAAGTCTACCCAACCATTGTCTTTGTTTCCCAAATCATAGATATAGCACTTTATCATTAATGAAAGCATTCCAAAACCTTCAATCTATTCCTTGAACCATTCTCAACATGTACAAACTAGACAACTCTTCATTTTCCACTCTATCCGTCATCCAGCTTACATAGATGACCCTTCATTGGTATAGTAATTTGGAAGGTTTTGAACTTACCTCTTGACCATAGGGCAATTGTTATACTCTTATCTTGACAAGGACACATGGTAGAACAAAATGCGACCTATAAATGACCCTCTGCTAGGAATGACTGGTGAGAGTAACCCTCCACTTGGCACCCTTTGTAGTGGACTTCCATCCAAAACTATCCCTAAGTGACCCTTGCAAATCCTATTTGAGCTAACTCAAAGACAACTTGCTACAAACCCTTCATGGGGACCACTGAGACACAACAAACTCTTATAGCCTTAGCAAGAAAAATATTAAAGTAGGACCATGCAGTATCACATATTGCTAATTGACCTGTAATGACTTTGCCACATGGAAGGCCACATGAGAAGGCCTACCCTCTATATTTTTGGTTACATGACACAACATGACAAGGAGATACCCCTATATATAACCTAGAGTACAAGATATAAAGTATCTCTCATTCTTCCATAAGTATAACCTAAGCAGTTTCCTCTAGTCTTCTCCCAATTCTTCTTATTTCCTCATTTCTGCTTCTTATTTCAACACTCTGCCTATGACAAGTAAACTAGCCATCCTATCTCCACTATCGTCTCTTCCTTTGTTGAAATATTGTATTAACAAGTTTTATGGTATTGATTGAACATGTTGAACTATCGATTCTTAGTCCAACTGGTCAATCCAAACATCTTCTGACAACCATGCCTTCAATATGTTTGTTCCAAAAAAAAATTCTTTTAAAATATGATAATCATATTGAATTTCAACTATTTTGAAGTTCAAGTAGATTCTAAATGAGAAAAACTATAATTTAAAAAAATAATAATAAATCAAACTCGTTATGATACAATTCAATCCTCATTTACTTTACTTTCTTGATCCACATTTTGTGCATTGAAGTTAATTGAAGTATAGGCGTCCTTTGCCTTTCTTTTTTGATCCACATTCTGTGCAATGAAATTAAATGAAATTAAATGAATGATGAGTTTCTAGACAAAGTGACACCTCCAACTATAATGGCTACGTACATAATTCAAACCCCATTAAATGATTTTGCGGAAGGTTTTAAACTTATCATTACATTTTTTCATACACATAAATTGTTCTTATAGTTGGAACAACAAACATAATCTCCATAAATATGATCCTGGAAACTAATTTTGACCTTATTTCACAAAACTCACTACTCTTTCAACACTAACACCATGTTTGCTTCAATGGAATTGCTATGCAGTTACGTCCAAATTCTGAGGGGACCACCATTCTATTGTTTGGTTCAAATCATCCCATAGAATGGTTAAAAACACTGAATGGATATTCCTGCTCCATTCATTAAAAATGCTGAATGGGTATTCAACACTCAGCCCTTGTAATGGCTATTCAGCAAATATAAGGAATCACTTAAAAAAATTTTGTTCTCAGTGTATCCCTAGAAAAATAACAAATTTACAAGCTTATAATTGATAAAAACCTGAGAAGTTATTCTTTCACCATTTTATTCCCAACGTTTACTTTTCATTTTCCTACCAAATTGAGAGAAAGAAAGCTCAGAACATCGAATTTGTCTCTAGGTAAGCATCAATTTTCATGGGTGAGATTCAAGCTTCTTAAAAACTAAACAATATGAGACTTTAATACTTGAGTTTGATTAGAATTTTTGAGTTGTTTTTTTTTCTTAAACTTGTTCAAAAACTTGAAAACTGAAAATTATCAATCTTTGATGTTTGCTTTTGATCTAGAATTTTGATATTTCTTTCTCAATTGAAAATTTAACTTTCTTTTACTATTTTTTTGTTTTTGTTTTGTTTTTCTTTTTTTGAGTTTTTACATGCAAAATGTCTTTCTTTGCTTTTATAATAACAAAGAAGATAGAAAAAATATAGGAAAAAAGAATCTAAATATATTTTTTGTTTTACATTTTATGCAATTTCTCCACAACAAACTGTATGTTTAAATTTTTTATGCAAAGTTTTCCCTTTTCTTTACTTAGAAAGGTTTATTAATTGGCTAGTAATAGTATCCTATTTTTTTTGGTGGGATTTTCTAGGCTTTCAAGAAAGGTTTTTCTAGTTCTTTTTTTTTTTTTTGGTTCTTCAATAGTGGGGATGATGTTGGGTTTCATTTCAGGTGGTTAATTATCTTTTTCTCTTTTGATGGAGAATAGATTAAGGCTAGCCAAATTTTCCTTCTTGATGGTTGTTTACAACTTTGATTGGTTTCTTAATTTCAACGAAACCAAAATTTGAAGCTAATTTTATATTGTTTAGCATCATATTATTTTAGCTTTTTTAAGGAGGAAGATAAAGGGGGAAAGGTCCTTTTTAGATATAAACAGAGACAAAAGATGGCAAAAGAGATTCATGGATTAGAAGAACAAAATTTTCTCATATAGTTTATCATAGGTTGGACTTGAGGGACCTGTGATGATGGTTATTTATGTTAAAATGAAAATGATATAGATTCATGTGTTGGAAGAATGGAGGGATTTTGGCTTTATAAGGACTGACTTGTTGCTAAAATGACATTTCTCATTTTGGATGTCCTTTTAATAAGATCTTTTATTTTTGTTTATATAATAAGATCTTTTATTTTTATTTATATAATAAGATCTATTTTAACTTTATAATCATTTGCTCATTCCATTCATTTAATTATTTACTTCAACTTTCATAACAAACCTTGCATTTATAGCATGCCTTTATGAAGTGATATTAACCTTTTCTATGTTTCTTTTCCAATTTCATGTAGTGGAATCGCACATCCCACATTGTCTGAGAACTGCTAACATTTGCTTAAAAAATCAGCCCACACTAGGAAAATATCCACGTGATCCAAGTACACTAACAAAAGAACCACTTTAATAATTAGGGTTTCAGTTCTGCTATCTTTTTTAGTATGCTGTGCTTTTTGCATTTCCAAATGTATATGACTTCTGTTTTTAAATTATTCTTTCTTATAGTGGCCAACTTGGTTATGGCTTCCTAATAGGCTTAAGACTTTATCCTTTGCAGTTTAGAGGGATTAATTACTTGTGTAGTTTTTCTCTCAATATATTTAGCCTTCGTGTCAATGTTGTATTTTGTATTGCTTTTGTAGCTATTCGTTCTGTGTTATGTTTGTGTCATGCAATCGTATTGTATAAACATTACCCAGTATAACATCTAATAGTTGCATAAGCAGTGTCTGTGTATGTTTATTATATAGAATTGGCCATAAGCTGTTGATTATTGGTTAATTGTTCATGTCAATATAAAGTTGATTTGGCAAAGGCAATCTTGATGGCTTGTTGCTATGCACAAGCTAATAATGTTTCTTATCTTTATCCATCTAATGTATGTAAAAGATGTGTAAAAAGAATCAATTCTTCTTTTTAATCTTTTTAATGGTGCAAGATTCTAGTTGAAACTCACATAGCTAAACAAGCTACTGTAGATACAGAGTTTGAATGGAGATGCATAGAAGAGCAAGTATCTACTTCAACAAGTAGTTGCCCGCTTGATAATTGTTAGTATATTTGAAGTTGATATAAGCTTTCATAATTACTTTCCTTTCTTATTAGAATTCATTACTAATTCCCTTGAAGTTAAAAAGCAACAAGACAACAAGTTTTCGACAAAAGGTTGTTCTGGTCTAAGCTAATAAAGGAGGACTCAATATTGTCAGCTTGGCTTTTGAATTTACTTCTTCAAGACAGACCAGAAAAATTGAGGTGTGTAGGATTCAAACAACTTAAAATGCCTCACTGGTCTACTTCTTCCTAGTTATCATTGTAACGGCCCGATAGTCACAGGTGTCAAAAAGTGTATTTTTGAGACTCTGTTACCGTAAATCAGACTTGTAAATATTTATTAAAAATATTTACGAAGTTAATTGTGCAGTTAATTAGGTTTTGGTTAGGTGAATTTGCATGAATTAAGAGTAATTAAGTAGAAGGACTAAATTGCATAAAGGATGAAAGTTGAATTATAGATTAAAGAAAAAATTAAAAAGACTAAAGAATCAATTTTGCCCTAGTTTATAAATGAGGCAGCATAAGAGTGAAATTATTATAAAATTTAAGTTAAAATATATATTATAATATGTTACTTAATATTTAAGTATATATATTATATTATTATAATAATAAAACAAATAAATAAAAGAAAAAGAAAACCAAAATGAAATAGAAAGAAAAATAGAAAGAAAAAGAAAGAAAAAAAAAGAAAAGGGAGAAAGAAGGAGATGAAGGGCTTTAAGGTTTCAAAGTTTTCCAAGTTCAGTTGGTTAGTCAATTTAGTCCCATTTTCTTGTAATTTTTATGTTTTTGGAATTCTGGTGTTAAATACTACTCGACCATGTCGAAATTTTAGAAATTATTGAGTTTTTAAGTGTTGTCAATGTTGAATAATTTTAGTATTAGAGATTAAATTGATAGATTTAAAAGTTAGAAATGAAAAAAAGATTGAATTGTAGAATAAATTGTAAATTTTGAGTAATAGGGATTAAATTGTAAAAAATTCAAAATTTAGGGATTTAAGTGAAAATAGAGAGTTAAATTTAGTTTAAAGTGAAATTTGTATGAAAATATAGGATTAATTGTAAAGAAATAAAGTTAGTCTCAGTTTAGGGACTAAATTAAAAATTAGGCAAATATTGAGCAAAAATTGAAATATGCAATATGAAATTGACTTGTGTTGTATTGATGAATTTTAATTATTTTAATTTCGTAGCTAACGTCATACTGGAATCCTCGACTAAAAAGGGGAAAGATAAAGTCGACGGGGAATAGCTCGGAATTCTTAGTTTGTATTTCTATAATCCGAACTTAGTTGTTAATTTGTTATAATTCAATTTAATGCATGTGGTAAGTGTTGAGGTGAGTATTTGGGCTTTTGATATTGAATTGAATTAAAGTTGATTGAATGGATTGAAGTGATATATTATGAATGTATTGATTATTTGAATTGAAATGAATATATATATATATATATATATATATATATATATGAGTAAATGTGCTAATGTGAAACTTGGATCTTTGTTGTATACGGAAAGTGAATTGAAACCCTATTAATTGTATCGCGGTGAGTCGGATATAGATGGCATGCCATAGGACTGGAAGAGTTTAGGGATTTTTTGACTTTGAGTCAATGAGGCGCTGGATGCTAATTTACTTCAGTTTAACCGATGAGACACTGGGTGTCAATTTACTACTTCGAATGTATTTGATGAGACACTTGGTGTCAATTTACTACTTCGAATTACTCGATGAGGCACTGGGTGCCAAACTGGTGTGTTGGTTGGATCCGTGTATCCGTCCGAGTCCGAGTCCGAGTCATGTTAATAGGGGTAATTAATTGAAATGGCACTATGATTGATATCATATGATATTGTATGTGAAATATATGGGACACTGAATTGAAATATGGATTGAGACACATGAATTGTGTATTCATGAATTGGATATGGAATGAACAATATTGTTGTTTAAATGATATGTGTATCATATTGTGAAAAGCTATTATATAGCATATGATGAGAATTGAGTATGGTATGTGTCGAAACCCTTTTTAAATCGAGTTTTCGAAAATGGGAATCGACTTTAAGAAACGAAAACAGAAGTCGCCACCAATCTTTTTAGGTGTGATTGGATCACCTTTAAAACATTTTTTTTTAAATCATTAGTTTTGGTCTACGAAATAAAAAGAACGGGTTCGGGAGTCGGTTACGTACGAGGAAGGATTAGCACCCTCGTAACGCCCAAAAATTGGTACCTAATTAATTATCAAATGTCTTTCAGGTCGGAAATTTAAAAATTTTAAGATGCAATCCTCTTTAAAATATTTTGATTTTGAAAATTGGGGTTCACTTGTATCAAATTATTGACATTAAGTTAGCCTCTTTGGAAATCCCTATCTCGAAAAGACAAAACACCGCATCCAGTAAGTTAGGACACAACGCTTTGAAATTCCAAAACAGTTGCTCATATTTTGAAAATCTTAAATACCTAGAAGGGTACTTAACTATTCGAACTCAACGAGAAAAATTGCAACCCAATAAGTTAGGGCACTACTTTTCTCGAAGCTTCCAAACACCAAGCATTGCCTTTTTATTTTTGAAAACTTTGAAGTCTCGTTTTTTAAAACCGGTGCATAAAGGAGCATATTAACATAACATACGAGATAACATGTTATAATAATAGGTAAATAAAAGCACAACAGTATAAATATCATACACTAACCAATGTATATAAGAAATAAAACATGACAAATTTTAAATAAGAAAAATATATATTACAACATAATATATATTTAAGAAGAATAGGTAAAACCATAAACATGTAATTCAACATATATTTAAACATAAAAATGATGCATGATATACAAATTTGACACATATATATATGAAAAATATGCATTTGAAAATAAATTATAAAAGTCTAAGATATTACATAACATATAAAATACATAACATAGCAATAATACATTAATTCTAAAATAAAAGCAAATATTGCATAATAAAATATAAGTTTTAAAAATATATGCGTGATATAAACAATTGATAAATAGAATGAGCATATAAAAAATGTGATATTTAATAATAGATTTAAAATATAATATATAATAAAAAGTATATTTATAAGAATAATAATTATATAAAATATAAAATATATTGGTTTAGAAAAATAATGTATAAAATATCAAGTATGTAAAAGAGTTCATATTTATAATAAAATAATTATATAATATATATAAAACAAGTTTAGAATAATATGAAATAAGTAATTAATGATGAAATATACGTATTATACAAGTTATAATATTATAATATCTTCAAAATGTGTAATAATAGGTTATAAGCAAAGTAATTATTAACATATAAATAAAAATAAGTAAATAATACAAGCTAAAACTTAAATGATAATAATATATAGATAAAAAATATAATAGTATAAAAAATGACATAATAATATAAAATAATTATAATATATAATATGAAAGTATATATGTGAATATAATATATAATACATATAAATAATTAATAAATATATAATACAAGTAAAAATATAACAATAATATATAAATAATAATGTAAAATAATAATATAATAATATAAATAATACATAATAGAATAACTATATAATATAAATATAAAAATAGGGTTAAAAATAAAACAAAAACAATATAAAATTTATATATATAGAAATAAATATATAGGGCTAGATTTGAAGTTCAATAAAATTACAGGGGCGAATTTAAAAAAATAAAGCAAAATTAAGGTCTTAATTAAAACACGCGTAAAACGAAAGGGACTCATTGGGCAAAACACCCTATTCCCAAAATGGCAACGTTTTAATTCTGGACTTAAAATAGCTATTGCAGGGACTAAATTAAAACGAAAACAAAATATTAGGGCCAAATCATAAATAAAATAAAACATAATTATAGACGCAAAAAGGGTGGAAGGACCGATTGAGTAATTAACCCAATCCTCAAAAACACGCGGATCCTCCCCGGGTAATTGGGTCAACGCGCGAATCCTGGGGCTTTAAAACGTCGTCGTTTTAAGCTTATCAGACTAAGCTAAAACGGCGTCGTTCTGTTAAGGCTATATAAGCCAATCTTTAAGTTTTAAATTCATTTGCAACCCGAGTTTTTAAAAAAAAAAATCTAAAATTCTCTCTGAAATGAGAGGGGAGAGAGAGATCTAGGCTCCAGTCTTCGTCGATCCGAGCCCTGGTCGTCGGCCTCACGCACCTACGCGCCCACGCGCCCACGCGCCGTCGCCCCGTCGCCTACTCCTCCCCGTACGGTGGTCAGAGGTTTAAAGAAACTCGCTTTCTGATGCAAATAAAAGGTACGTCCTTTCCCTTTTTTATTTCTCTACAATATTAGCACGTATTTTAAAAAGAGAAAAGAAAAAAAATAATCACCTCAATATTCTTTCGTTTGACTGTTGATTCTTAGTGTAAAAATTTGTGTTCTGCTTTTTTATTCAATCTCCGTAACTGTTTACAAATCTAAAGAAAGGCTTTATAGCCTCTAGACTATGCATGTTTTAGGAAAGAAATCTTTGATTTCTTTCCTTATTTGTTTCAGTTTATCTACTGTTGTTTCTTGCCCTATTTGTCTATTTAGTTTCCTATTTTGTTCCATTTTCTTTCCTGTGTCTGTTGATTTCTTTGTCTTGTAGATACCAAAAAATCCGGCTAAGATTGCGCTGTAGATGCAAATCTTGTCTGGTGACCACTAAACAGCCCCTGCTGCGAAGATTTTGGCACTGATAGAGGCACAAAAGGTCGTCGGTGAGGCCTGAGATTGCGGTGCACTGATGTGAGGTTAACAGTGATGACGTTTGGAGTGCCCGAGGGATCTCGTGACCGTCAATCTGACCGGCATTGCTGAGGGCTAGCTGGGGTGACGTGAGGGGACAGGGCTATTGATGGCCCTTGCTTTGGGAGCTGGAACGGCTCTGACGTGGCGAAGCTTCTGGAATGGCTCTTACGGCGCTGGGGTTCTTAGGGTTTCCTGCTGGTACTTTAAGTCATTGGGCCTTTTGGGCCCGAGTGACTTGGGACTATTTGGGTCTATTGGGTAGTGATATAATCTGATATGGGTTGTAACCGGGTATGGGGCTTTTGTATTTGGGCTTATGAGGTGTTGAGGCCTGTGTATTGTAAATGGATTGTTTAAATAAATAAACATTCATTTATTTATTTTTGTATTTCTGTTTTGGTTTTAAGGCCCTGTCAAATTTGGGCTATTACAGTATGAATGATGTATTTATGAATTGAATATTGAATGACTAATGTTATTGTATGAATAAATGTGGTTTTTAATATTCAATTGTGCTTATGATTAAAATGTGCATATTATATTATATTGTCTTTAAATATTCAGATTATAGAAATGCCACTGAGTTTTACTCAGCGTACGGTTTTGTTTTCTGTGCGCGGGTTAAGTACTTAATTTTGATCATCGATTTAGCATCCAACAACGATCCCGAACTCAAATATGGTGATGTTTATCTTTTGTGTCGGCATGTATCTAGGGTATCTAAATGTTAGTTATTTTGTGGATGAAATGTATATGAGGTTATATGTATAATGTTGGCTCAGTATATGTATATAATATGTGTTTGTGTTTAAAGCGATAGTATAGTATGGTAAATGGAATAAAAGCTTAGTATATGCTTATGAATTTAAGTTAATGTTTTAAGTATATATATGAGATAAATTGATGAATTTTGGCATGTTTATAATTTGAATTTGAATGATGTTTTAATAATATAAATTGATGATATAAATGTGGTACCAATGAGGGTACATTGGTTAGGCACATAGGATGATTATTTTGACATGATTTGAATGTGTTTGATTGGTTTTTGACATGAATATTAAATGATACGAAATGTTTGAATTTTTTTTCTGTTTGATAGGTAAACTCTGGTAATGCTCCGTAACCTGGTTCCAACAAGATATACGGGTTGGGAGTGTTTGTAACATTCCGAAATAGGGCCTAAACGGAACAGTGGTTGCGAAACCACAAATTAGGGTAAAAAAATAAAATAAAAATATTTTATTATTATTTTGAGGTTCATGGTATGATTACATGATTGTGTGAAAATTTCGTGATAAAATTCTATGCATAAAGTGCTTAAATTGAGGTTAGGGACTAAATCGAATAATTTGCAAAACTTGCATTCTAGAAGTTTTAGTATGAAATTATTTTGGAATATTAATTAGGAGATCTTAAATGGTAATTTGACAAATTTTAAGTTCATGGACAAAATTAGGACATGGAAGGAATTTTTGAAAGTTTAGTAAGGAGGGCATTTTGGTCATTTAGTTATTAACATTAATAAAAGGTAAAAAGATGATAAAATTGTATCATCTTCTTCAAGTTACCAGCAGAACCTTACCTCTCTCCATAGCTGGGGTTTCTTCAACTTTCAAGCTTCATAGTAAGTGATTCCAAGCCCGCTTTTAATGATCTTTACGTTTTGAAGTCCCTAGCTCGATAAAGCTTATGCTAGCAATAATTTAAGTTAGGAATCAAATTTGGAAAAATACCCATAGGTGAAATTTGTGTATTTTGATGTTTTATGATGGAATATGAGGTTTTAAATTATGTTAGACAACTTGTGCTACTTGGTTTTAAGTGAAAACGAGTAAAAGGTTTAATCGGTAAAATACCTAATAGTCATAAGTACATGTTAGTGTGTGAATTTGATGTTGCCATAGAAGGAAAAATGATCAGCATGTCATAAAACATAAGAAAATAGGATGAAGTTTAATTTACGAGCCTTGGGGCAAAAGTGCAAATATGTGAAAGTTTAGGGGCAAAATGTAATTTTGCCAAAGTTTGAGTAAAGGGTTGTTTTGATAAATGTTGATATTAAATAAGCTAAATTTGCTATTATAGATCAAGAAGAGCGAAATTCGAGAGTAGATCGGGAAAAGAAAAGTAAAGGACTAAATTGTAAAGTTTAGTCACATTTTGTATCGAGGTAAGTTTACATAAATAAATGCAATATTCTTTTATTTTACATTATTATTGTCAATTTCAGCATTTATATATTTATGTTATGAAAATATTTAAAGTCGAATTTAAGGTGAAGTGACAGAGGAAAAGTGTTAGAAAGCCCGGTTGAACACTAGGAATGTTAGGATATTAGGGTTGACAGATGAATCGAAATGAGCCATGTAAGTCCATATTAGAAATATGGCTTTGGAGACAGGATTGAGCCATGTAAGTCCATATTATATATGGCATTGGAGACATGAATAATTCATGTAAGTCCATGTCAAAGACATGGCATTGGCGAGATATTGATAGACAGAGCGACCCTAGTATCCTTAGTATTCCGAGTGGTTCAACAGTCGAGATCTGAGTTAAATTACAGTGAATTAATAGCAAAGGAAAAGTAGATTATACTTATGAAAAGGAAAGGTCGTAAGAAAGAAGGTAAGGGAATAAAGAAGAAGATAGAAATTGAGAAGTAAAGAAATTTATGATGTTAGATGATATTATGCATAATTATCCATTATGTTGAATGTTGTGATTTATTTGCTTGTAAGCTTACTAAGCCTAGTGCTTAATCTCTTTATTTTCTTCTTCTTATAGTACTTATCTAGCCACTCGGGGATCGAAGGAAACGTCGAGGCCGATCACACTATCAAAGAAATAACTCAAGATGACGTTTTGTTTTGTGTATGGCATGTATAGAAACTTAGCCACTTTTGGTATAATATGAACAATGAATGATGTGTAAATACTTGCTAGTGATTAGCTAATAAAATGGCCGATGATATGCATGTTTATTAATATGTATGATTGAATGGTGATTATCACATGAAAATTATGAAAAATGTGAAAGTAACCTAAAACAGATTCAAGTAACAGCAATGACGTAAATTTGAAAAATCACTAAAAATTGTATAAACATAGTTTGAAGATGAATAATATATGAAATTAAAGCTTATTATGTCTATTTTCTTATGGAATAAGAAAAATAGGTAAAGATATTATATTTCATGATATATCTGAGTTTTAGTGAAACAAGGTCAGAGCGATTTCTAGAACCCCTGTTTCAACTTTGGAAATTCACCATAAATTGTAAAAAACTAATTAGAAGGTATACTTTATATGGTTATAATCCTTGTTGAGTTTAGTTTTAAGAGAAACAAACGGCTTAGTGATATGAATTTTGTACAGGAAGAAACATGGTTCGTAGTAACAAGAGGTTAGTGCAATCGAGTTTTGAAACAGGGGAAAATTTAACTAATAAACTGTACTAATTGGCTAAGTCAAAAATTCTAGAAAAAAATTAGTAGATATATATATGAGTCTAGTTTCATGAAAAATTTACGGATCTTAATTTTGAGTTTTGAAACTCGAGAAATGAATTTTTAAGTAACCATGATGCAGAAAAACAGTTTATTCTGAAAATTAAAATAAGTGATTTAGAGTTGTTTAAAAGGTAAGATAAGTTTAGTAACACCTCAAGCTTGACTCCGGTGATGGTTTCGGGTGTGGGGGCGTTACAGTGTTACAATCATCCATGTCAAAGAGGGTTTTGCAACAAACAAAGCAGCTTCTCTTTGAATTGTGTTAGGGCTTTGGTGGAAATTAACCATGAGAAGGAATAGAAAATGCAAAGATTTAAAGGATTTGGTGAGAAGATTTTAGATGTGAAAATATGAAGGGATGGGGAAAATGATGTAGAGATGAATCCAACATTAAGCTATTGTTGGAGCTAGATATAATTAATTCAACCCAAGAATGGAAAAATGCTTTTGAATCCCAGAAGAGGGATATGGGGATAGTAATTGGAAATGTCATTGTAGAAGAGATTACAAGTGAAGTTTGGGATTGGATAGTGTTAATTTAAATGTCACAATGAATATGACATTTCAATTCTAGTTCTGTTACGAATTCACTTTGAGAAGTTTTAGTATGATCATTAAAATCTCTACAAACATGTATATAGGGTTGGACATTGCTCAATGCTAGTTGGATATTTGGTGTATAGATGTTTAAATGTCACTGTTGAGTTTGTTTGGTGTATAGATGTTTGATATTTTTCATATATAAAAAAATGTGAATAACTATTGTTTTTGGATCAATATTTGTAATTTTGGTAACTATGATTCCATGAGATTATGTTTTGTCATTCATATTAGACATGTAGTGAGATGATGTAGTAGATTTGGTAAAAGAATTTGTCTCAAATTAGATGGCTGGAATCACCCATATGACAAAATGTATGTGTGGAATTAGAGGGTAGCATTTGTCGGGGACTGGTAAAAGAATTTGTGTCAAATTTGATGGCTAGAATCGATTCCCTTTGCAAAATGTCAAAAGTACAACCTTCTCCTATAGATGAACCAAATTATATTAATAATATTATTAAATTTTTTATTTTTATTTTATTAAACTGTATTTAATAATAATTTTATTAAAATATGATTAAATTATTTATTATTTATTATTAAATATTAAATAATTCTATTAAAATTTAATAACAATAATCATTTATGTACAAAAATTCTGCTAGGTGTATTCTGATCATTTAAGCCTTTTTCCTTATGTTATTACAATATTTATTTCATTCAACCAAACAACTGGATTACTTGATTTCATTACAACCCTATTACATTCCTCCAACTAAACATAGTGTAAATATATATATCTCTAACCAGACCTAATAATCTGATCACTTACCCATCACAATATCCAATAATATGTTTCATCATTCACCCATGCATTTTTATTTTAAATTTTAACCATTTTCTTTTCTCGACAATAGGTTAATATTATAAGATATAAAGAGGTAAAAATCCTGTGGTATCAAAATAAATTTCATATCCCAACATGGAACAAAGTCATAAACATAAAAAACCATCATATTTTAAACAAGGAACATTGTCTAATAGGCACCTAACCTGCAATAATTCTTCAAAACATGACAAAAACATATCTGAAAATATTGGTAGACTTTGTAGCTGACGTAGAAGTAAAAACATTGCAGCTGATTTCAGCACAGATAGGACATATAAGAACGTCCGAGAATTATTGTGTTTTGTAGTTAAACTAATCTTGGATTTATTACGTAGGTCTTTATTAATGTTCTTCCGTATGTAGTTCAGCCTTGATGGCAAATGCAAATAAGAAATACTAATTTTCCTTTTTCTTTTTCAGTCCCTCACAAAGAGATAACTTAATTTAGAAGAAAAGCGAGCCGTATCTTCTTAAAAGTTTCCAGTCTGGTATAGTCTTCGTCGGCTTACCAGCTGAAAACAGTCGATTTAACTATTTTATTCGAAAATGAAAAGGTTACCTCTTACCTGCTACGCCAAACTACAGCCTCATATATTTAGAGTATATTAATAAAACGAAGACATGAATGGATTGAAGCTAAAGCATAAATGTGAGAACCCAAAGTTAAAGGAAATTTATAAGAAACAAAAAAAAAAAAAAAAAAGAGTTTCACTATTGTATAAAAACCGTAAAGCAGATATCAGAGAAGTCATGCAAGAGATCAATAATTAGTGAGAAAAAGGAGAGAAGAAAGATCATAATCATGGCAATGAAAAGCAAAGTGCTCATCGTTGGGGGAACCGGCTACTTGGGGAAGAGGCTAGTTAAGGCAAGTTTAGCACAAGGCCACGAAACTTACGTGCTGCACAGGGAGGAGATAGGTGTGGATATTGAGAAGGTGCAAATGCTGCTATCGTTTAAGCAGCAAGGGGCTCACCTTGTGACTGGTTCGTTGAACGACCACCAAAGCCTCGTGAAAGTGGTGAAATTAGTAGACGTGGTTATTTGTGCAATATCCGGTGTTCATATCCGTAGCCACCAAATACTGCTTCAACTCAAGCTTGTTGATGCCATCAAGGAGGCTGGGAATGTTAAGGTATTATACTATTATTAGCTAATTTTGATGTAATGAATCTGAATATTGATTCCTGGCGTTTGGATTTGATGTAATGAATGTGACAGAGATTCCTGCCATCGGAATTTGGAACTGATCCTGCAAGGATGGAGAATGCAATGGAACCTGGAAGGGTTACATTTGACGACAAAATGGTGGTGAGAAGAGCAATTGAAGAAGCCGGAATTCCTTTCACATATATCTCTGCAAATTGCTTTGCTGGTTACTTCCTTGGTGGGCTGTGCCAACCAGGTTTTATCCTTCCTTCAAGGGAACAAGTTCGTTTGCTTGGAGATGGCAATCAAAAGGGTAAGCCAGTGCATGCATTTACAACTGATTTCTTCCTTTCTTGGTTTGGAGAATATTATAATTATAAGGCTGAAATTCACCATATAAACAATTCTTTTAACACATTGGGCATATATGCAGCAATTTATGTTGATGAAGATGATATAGCAACGTATAGCATCAAAACAATAGACGACCCTCGAACCCTAAACAAAACAGTGTATATAAGGCCACCCCAAAACATACTATCTCAAAGGGAAGTGGTCCAAATATGGGAGAAACTCATCGGGAAAGAGCTGCTCAAGTCTTCCATTTCAGAACAAGAGTTTCTAGCAATTATGAAAGGTGATTATTATGGGTATTGTTTAAACAATTAATTAATAATTAATAGTGAATATATAGTAATGAAATTTAATATGCAGAACAAGATTATGCAGAGCAAGTTGGATTAACACATTACTATCACGTGTGCTACGAGGGATGCCTTGCCAATTTTGAAATAGGTGATGGAGCCGAAGAAGCCTCCAAGCTTTACCCTGAAGTCAAGTACACAACGGTTGAGGAGTATATGACCCGTTATTTATAAACTATAACCCTGCCCCTTCTTTATTTCTTATCCATAATAATAATGATAAAAATTTCTTTATTTATATTTGTGTGTGTAAAATATTCCAATTTGGAGTGATATTTAAGCTGGAATATTGCTATCATGGTCCCTTTTTTAACTTTTTATGATTTAAATATTTTATCTTAAATTAAATTAGATTGTGCTTATATGCCATCAACATTTTAATACATTATGTTTGCCAAAGCTAACTTAAAAATAAAAATAAAAATAAAAATGCAGTAAGCTATATATATAAAAGAAAAACAGACCAAAAGTGCAGTAAGCTTATCTATAATCTGTAGACCGATGATAAAAGTTATCCCAAAAAATGAGATTTCTCAACTTGAATTGTTAGTGGACGAGTAAGCTTAGAAATATATAAAGATGTGAAGGGTAATTGGGTCATTCAATTTTAATATAGATAATATTATATAAAGAGAAGAAAACAAAGTCCAAAAAATGAAAACATGAGAAATATATGTAAATTTATGTCCTGTTTTTATTTAATAATTTAATAATATCTTATTTAGATTACGTTTCTAGCTACGTTGATATAATCAGCTCAACAATTTCTGATTTTTAGTACACCTTTTAGTAAGGTTGGAATTCAGATAAAATTTTAATAATTTATTAGAAAAGAAAAGAATGAATGAATTTTATAGGATTCTCAATAAATTCTTCAAATTCTTCTAAAAAGATATGATTTTTTATTCGCTTTTCACGTTTCGTGAATACTTGAGACATTAAGAAATATCGAGTGAGACACTTAAGTTGTAAAATAATAGTATCATGATAGGTTTTGAACTTAAGGCACATGAATTTTAAACCTTTTTTTTTTTCTAGAGAATGAATTTTAAATTTTTAACTTAACCATTTCAAATTTTTATAAATATATCTTTACATATGTCTTTCTTCGCCCAAGCTCAAAGGTTCACCTGAAATTTGGGAGAGTTTAAGTAAAAATATTAGGCCTGAATAAAATATGGGCCGAACTCTAGCTTGAACATTCAAGGTCCGGTCCCAACCCGATCTATTTTCTAGTTTTGTATATATATATATATTATGTTATTATTTCGTAACTTTTTATACTATTAATATTTTAACAATCCAACCATTGAATTTTTAATATATTTGTACTTATAATGCTTACAAATTTTTTAATTGATTCGATATCTTTATCGATCTATATAATTTTCTATATTAGATATTTAACGCTAAAAGGTTTTTTTACATAAGCCAAATAATTATTATTTTTAATTTATGTCAAACTTGGCATGCATGATCTACATGAATAAAGCATAAAATATAATTGTTGGATTGTTAAAATATTAATAGTATAAAAATTATGGAATGATCTAAAACCATTTAAATTTTACATGGGTGTAAGTGAATCTCTTCCCAATTTATATATATAACAAAAAATTTTTATATCTATAGTTATATATAATACTATATGTAAACATTAAAAAGCATTAAGTTATCTATATATAAAATTGTAATAAAAGAAAATTATATATTATTAAATTTTAAATTTCAAATATAATATATTTATAAAAACATTAAAAAATAATATGAGCAAACTTAAAATGAAATTTGGTTAGCCATTTACAAATATGAACAAAATTGGACAAAATTTTAAACTCATATTTGAGGCGGATCAATTTGAACAAATATAAAATGTATTAATATCATGATTAAGCCTAACTCAAACCCTACTTGACCAACCCAAAAACATGAAGCAATAAAACTAATATTATATATTTATATAAATTTTGTCAATCTTTTACAATAATTTTTTCAAATTTATAAGTTATTTAAAATATATCTCTATGTGTTGGTGAATTTATGTTATATTATTTTTATCATATTCTAATTAATTTTCTTATCTCGTTTTATGTTATATAGCTATGTATTAAATTTTGTCAAATGTAATTAAAACAACTCTTAAATTTGTGTCATATATCATCATATTTTTAGGTAAAACTTTCATTTATAAATCATCAATAAAATTCGAGAATTACGATAACCCAAATCAACATGCTTTCCTGATATATCCATTCGTGTAATCCCCAAAATTCAACGATAAAGCTAAGAGAAGCATTAGAAGTCAAAATGGAAGAAATTGCGTAGGGAACAACATCCCAATAAAACCAGTTTGCATAAAAACAAAGTTACTCTAAAAAGAAAGTGATCTGTCTTGTTATCCCATTTTGTCCAAAGAAAGAATAGACATTGAAACAAATCTTTCAACATTAAGCAACCACTAATCATAATACTAAACTCAGAATTATTAACAGAAGAAGAGATCCAAACACATTAACAACATCAAGGCAATCCGATTCAATTATTATCCTATCAAATTGTTATGCCTTCAACCAAGGGAGTACTTCTCGTATTGAGAAAATTTCAACTAAGCATTGATCATAGGCAGTCGAAACATGACTCGGAAAGGCTTTTACGAGCTCACCTGGTGCGTTACGACTGACGGTCACGAAGCTTGTAGTATTTGACCCTTGGTAGATGGAGGCATCAACGTTGCCCTTCAACCACTCTGCAGTAGTCGTTCCCAATTCAGAATAGCAGCAGCAGCAGTGGAAGGATGATGTTGGACCTGATGAAAAATAGCTTTCGCGTCTTGCCAATCTCAAAGAAACGTGACAGCGAACTTGTTGAACGATGGCTAGAAATACAGTAGCAAAGATGTTTTGGAGCTTTGCCATATCAACTGTTTTATTTCTTGTTTGCAGCTAGTCTAGATCACTTTCTAATCAGTCTTGTTAATGCACAAAGACTAGTTAGCTAATTAGTTTGATAATGTACTAATATTTAGGTGTTGATTTTATCTGATAAGTTAGCTTGTTAATGTGTACAAGTTAAGTTTTATAATTTTCAATGTTGTTAGTGAGAGTTGTTATGTATTTGATAACTATTTGTAACTTAAGAACATTGCTTTAATGAAAATTAGTAATAGAGATCATTTGATCATCTTCTTCAGTTTCTCTTCTTTCATTTTCCCTTTCTTTTATTGCTGATAACCTCAACAAATGGTATCAAGAGCCTGTCATCTTTGAAGGCCTTTGTTGTTTTTTGTTTTTTCTTTGTTGTGTGTATGAAAAGAAAGAATCAGAAATTGTTTTTTGTTGTTGCAAAACACAAGTTTTTCACCTCCACCACCACCTATTTTTGCTTGTGAAAACTACCACATATGGGTAGTGAAATGAAAACCTATTTGCAAGCTCGTGATTTGTGGAATTTGGTTGAAGCTGACACAGAGCCACATTCATTGAGAGCCAATCCCACTATAGCTCAAATCAGACAGCACAGTGTGGACCATGATAAGCAATACAAAGCTATGTCTTGTTTGCAAAATGGAGTTTCTAATGTGATCTTCACTTGGATAATGGCTTGTAACACTCTTAAACAGGCTTGTGAGAGGTTGAAATAGGAGTTTCAAGGGTCTAATAAAACAAGGAAGCAATAGTTGATCAACTTGAGGAGGGACTTTGAAAATTTGAATATGAAAGAGTCTGAATCTATTAATAAGTACTCTGATAGGATAATGGCCACAATCAACAACATCAAGCTGCTTGGAGATGACTTCAATGACAGGAGAATTGTTAAGAAGGTTATTACAACTCTTCTAGAAAAGTACAAGTCAAAGATATCTTCATTAGAGGACTCGAGAGATTTATCAACTATCTCACTGTTAGAGTTGATAAATGATCTTTATGTACAAGAGTAGAGAAGGGCCAACAGGTTGGAGGAGTACCTTGAAGGATCTTTTCAGGCCAAAAGCAAATAAGGCTCAAGCTCAAGCTACAAGGGAAAGAAACCTTGGTTAGATAAAAGAGAGAAACCAAAGAGGGATGCTGGAAAGAAAAAGTTCCCACCATGCACTCACTACAAGAAGTTTACACACTTGGAAAGATATTGTTGTTACAGGTATGATATCTAGTGTAGGAGTTGCAAGCAACTTGGTCACATAGAGAAGGTCTGTAAAAACAAAGGAAAGGCACAACCACAACAACAGAACCAAGCTCAAGTTGCTGAGGACATTCAAGCTTAGGAGGAGCATGTTTACGCTACTTATTATTTTGCAACCTCAAGCAGGTTAAAAAGGATTGGTTGATTGACAATGGCTGCACTCATCAAATGACATTTGATGAAGGAATGTTCAGAAAGCTTGACACTAGTTTTGTCTCTAAATTCAGAATTGGGAATAGAAACTCTATTGAGGCCAAAGGCAGAGGCAAGGTTGTGATCAATACACACTCAGGTAATAAGACAATCTCAGATGTCCTTTTTGTACATGATATTGACCAAAATTTGCTTAGTGTTGGTCAGTTGATACAGAAGGGTTATTCCCTTAATTTTAAGAACAAGTCCTGTATGATTGATGACTCATTTGGTCAAAAGCTAGTGACAATAGCTATGACTGATAGATGTTTTATTTTGGTGTAAATCAGCTAGATGTGAAAGCTTATGCTAGTTTAGTTGATGAATCATGCTTATGGAACAAAAGATTAGGGCATGTAAATTACAAATCACTTAGTTTGCTGCATAAGTTGGATCTGGTTAAAGACATGTCAAAGGTTGATGTCAAGGATGAGGTTTGTATGTTTGTCAGCTTGGAAAGCAGGTCAGATTTCCATTTTCAATTAACAAGGCATGGAGAGATCAAGACAAGCTTTAATTGGTCCATACTGACATTTGTGGACCTATGAAAACCTCTTCTCTAAGTGACAGAAGGTACTTTGTACTATTTATAGATGATTGTACAAGGTTTTGTTGGGTGAATTTCTTGAAACAAAAACCAGAAGTAGTTAATTTCTTTTAAAGCAGTAGCTAAGAATCAAGCAAATTGTAAGCTTAAGGCATTGAGATCAGAAAATGGCACTGAGTACTAGTCAAAAAGGTTTCATAAGTTATGTGAAGAAGCTGGAATTCAGTATCAACTGACAACAATTTATACACTTCAGCAGAATGGTGTTTGTGAAAGGAAAAATCGAACAGTGATTGATATGGCTAGATGTCTATTGTTTGAAAGCAATTTGCCCAACAACTTTTGGGGTGAGGTAATGTAATGAATACCTTAGTGTATTTACTCAACAGATTGCCAACAAATGTTGTCAAAGGAAAAATACCTTTTGAAGCTTAGTTTGGACACAAGCCATCTGTTTCACATTTGAGAGTGTTTAGCTGCGTTTGCTATGCACTTGTCCTAATTGAAAAGAGAAGCAAGCTTGAAAGAAAGTCAATGTCAGGATTCTTTGTTGGTTATAGAAACACAAAGAAATGGTATAGGGTTTTTGATCCTTCCACCAAGAAGACTATTGTAAGCAGAGATGTAAAGTTCAATGAAGGCAGTGGATGAATGAGTGAAGGAGTGAAGGAGCCTCGTCGGTCAGAGTCTTGGGTGACAGCCACTCTAATTTAGGTTTAATCTTTCTTTTCTTTAACTTAATCTAAAAATGTTTGCTATGTGTTCTTTGTTCTTGTTTACAACAATGTTAGCTTAATTCTATTTAGGCTAGGATGATTGCTTTGATTAAATAATATTTATTTGATTCATGCTTATAATGTTTGTGCCTCAATCGATCATGTTTTCAATTAAAATCAAGTCTGTATTTCGTCCATACGTGATTGAAATGCACCTGAATTAGCTGAGCTATCCTAACCAGACGATGGCTAGTGGACACATAATTGAAATGTGCATGCTCAATTTAGATCCTAACCCGATCAAATTGCAGGTTGTATAACAACTCTAACCAAGCTCTGTTATTTGCATAGTTTTTAAATTTGTGTGATTAAACTGTTTCAAACCTAACATGTCCCTATTAACTCACACGAATGCTAAGAAATCTTTAGTAAATAAGGATCAGTAAAATGCATATTTACTAAGTAAAGGATTCTGAAAGGACCTAATGTGGTTTCCAAACTCATGAAAGATCGAGATGCCATGGAATGTGTTTTGAATGTTATGAAGCATGTTGATAATAAATTAAGTTTAATTAAAGTAATTGTCCTAGTTTATTTATGTTATAATTATTGCAAATTGTGTTTGATTTTGCTAAAATCTATTTCATTCATATAGTTTGCATACTTAGGATAATTTGCATTAGGGATCATTGCATTTAGTTTAATATATTTTAATCATCACTTCTCAACGATATTGTGTTTTTATTTACCAAGTTATTAAGGATAATTTTACAATTAAGTGATTCAACACAAATACAATCCCTGTGGAGACGATAACTCGATACTTACTTATTACTTGATAACGACTGTGTACACTTGCACAAACTTACGCGTTACAAGTTTTTGGCGTCGTTGCCGGGGATTTTTAACTACTGCCAAAGTCATTTTTTTTTGTGAAATTATTTACTTCCAATTTGGTTTATTTTTAATATTACTAGCTTATTCTTTTTAATTTTGTGATTTTCTTTTTAGGTGTATGAGCATAGATCAAATTTTTGATTTACTATCTGTAGACCCTAAAATTGAGCGAACTTTCAGACAAAGAAGACGTGAACGAACAAATCAAAGAGAAGTTGAGATGGACCTTGGAAATCAGAATCAAGACCAAGGTAATAAAGCTGATCGTGTACGAAACCCCATCTTCATTGCCAATTATAGGGATCGATGCATCAGATAATATGCTATGCCACTTTTCAATGAGTTTAATCTAGGTGTTAGAAGGCTAGATATTGAGGCAACCTAATTTGAATTGAAACCAGTGATGTTTCAAATGCTCCAAACGGTGGGCCATGTAACACCCCTCACCCGTATTCAACGCTAGAATAGGGTTACGGAGCATTATCGAACTTACAAAGCAATTAAACATCTATTTAGTATACATTTTCTCAAATCAAGCATTCATCATTCAATCTCAATCAATTTGTCCCTTATAGGAGCCTACGAGGCCCTAAACATGCTTTAGGAGTGGTTCGAGACTAAACTGATAACTCAATAAACTTTCATGAAACTTTGAAAATTTTTCTCGAAAATAGAGGATAGACGCCCGTGTGGCCAAGCTGTGTGTCTCACACGGCCACCAGACACACCCGTGTCACAAGTCATGTAAACATTCGAATTAGGAGCACATGGTCGTGTCCCAGCCTATGTCTGACCCCATGTAACTCTCTGACTTGGGTCACACGGCCAACACACACCTGTGTGGCTAGCCTGAGTGCCCTAAAAATGGCCATACACGCCCGTGTGCTAGGCCGTGTCAATTTTGTAAGGTATACTGACTTATGCCACACAGCCAAGTCACACACCCGTGTGTGAGGTCGTGTGGAGAATACTGACTTTTTTTCAAAGTCAACACCAGGGGACACACGGCCGTGTGTCATACACGGCTGATACACACGTCCGTGTCTCTGCACATAAGGACAAAAATAGGCTATTTACCAAGCTATTTTGCCACCTATTTTGCACATACCTATACAAGCTCATATAGTTCCATTTCAGGACACAAATAAGCAGCTAAATGTCATCAACCAATATTCAAATCATTCCATTTCATTACCAACCATACAAGTCACAAATATGTCACAATTTTCCATCTAATTACATACCTAATTCACATATTCTATTCATTTACTAAACTTTTCCAAACATGCATAATCATTCACCAATTCATAAGCATATAACTTCCTAAATTATCAACCCTTTTTGTAACGCCCTAAAATTTTAAATTTTTGGTTTTGTGAAATTGTGACACAACTATGTATCTGCTTCAGTGGTTAAGTGTTCTGGGTGTGTGTGTGAGGTCTCTAGTTCAAGCCATGTATTTGGAAAAATTTTGTTTTTCCTATAAATCAAAGCCTCACTCTTGTTCAATATGCTTTTTTTTAATTATTGATAAGTTATATCAAAATGGGTCTGTTGGTCTGGTGGTTAAGATTTGTGTTAGAGTGTTGGAGTTTTATCTTCGAATCCCAGCTTCAGCAAGGGTGTTTTATTTTGTTCGGTTGGGGACAAAGTTTTGGTTGCATCAGAATTCTAAGTAGTAGGATTAGATGGAGAGAATTTAGGGATTTAGTATCATATCCTTTTTTTTTTTGAAAATTTCCAAGTTTGACGTTATTTTCTTTCTTTCTTTTTCTTCTCCCCATACTCAGCCAAATTTTCTTAGTCTCCCTCTCCTTTCTTGTTTTTCGATTGCTTTTTTTGGTTTGACGTATTTCGCTCGCTCGATAAGTATCTGCTCTGCCGTTTTCTTAAGTTTTTAGTTAGCGTGTTAATGGAGATTTTGTGTTCTTTCTTAAATAGAGGAAGTTTTAGAGGTTCGTAATCGTTCGTAGGAATATTAAGGGTGTAGAGGTATTGTTGTTCGTTGGAAGGTAAGTTTTGGTTGTCGAACCTTTTGAATAACTCAGTTGGGATTGATTTAGTTGGTCATTTGTAGCATTTAATTTGGAAAATTTTAGATGATTTTAGGTATTGGAGTGCTTGGAGTTCGGTTTAGTTTCAAACAAAACTAGGTGTGTACCCGAAACCATAGAAAACAAGAAACGACGAAAGTCAAAAAATAATTCTGTCGACATCACATGGGCCTGTGGTTGCCCGTGTGGTAGGCCGTGTGGTAATACACGGGCGTGTGATTGACGAGCTAGGCTGTACGCACAAGACACAGGACACGGCCGTGTGATGGCCAATGAGGTCGTGTGTGACACATAGGCTCAACCCATTGGGCCGTGTGGGCCATACAGGCGTGTGGGTCCACACAGGTGAACTACACGGGTGTGTGGGATTCTGGGCCAGGCCATGTGATCCACATGCCCAAGGCCATTTTGGGCCGTGTTGGCCGACACGGGCTAGCCACATGGGCGTGTGAGCCCATTTTTCTGAAATAGTTCTGTAAGGTTGCACGGGTCACCCAAGTCGACTGTGACCTACTATAGGGTGGTAAGCGTTACTTAGACCTCTATTTATCTGGTCTAATTATATAGTATCTAACTGAGCATGATATCTTTATTGTACTGAATTTATGATCAGTTATTTGTATATTGCATTACATCGGGGAGGGGTGATGATATTTCGGAGGAAGTGTCTGAAAGGCTTTAAGCTCATTATTTGGCGTACTTCATTTGCATTATTCTGCTTATGTGACGATTTCGATGCAAAGATGGTGTGTAGGGATGGGTGGGTTAATTATATCCCCACATGGTGTGTAGGGCTGGACGGAGATGGTGTGTAGAGGCTGGTGGGTAGCATTCTGATATTCTGTTCTGCATCTATATCTGATTGGGCTAAAGCCCTAATTTATATCTGGTTCTACATCTGAACAAGCTAAAGCTCGAACTGATTCTGTAATGGGCTACGGCCCTAGACTGTTTATTTCTAACTTCTTATTATTATTCTGTATATTTGATATCTGTGAGGGGATATTACACACTGAGTTGCGAAATTCACCCTCTTCTGTATAATCTGTCCAAGTAATCCCCAGCACTAGGTGGATCGATGTAGTGGAGGACTCGATAGTGGCCACACGTAATAATTTTAGACTATTTCTATTGGTTTTTCTCAGTTTTTATTATTTATTTATTTAGGGATTTTGTTGTAATTTTGGACTGTGGAATTTTTGGCTTTTAATTTCAGCTTTTGAACTATTGATGATTTTATTACTGATAAGCACGATTTAAATCTGATTTTCTTTAAAACAAACAGTTTTCCTAAAATGGAAGGTTTTTGTAAAAGAAACATTTTAATCACAATAAAAACCATGTGTTTTTACTCCGTGGTAAAACAAAAATTAAGCAACTGGAACAGTTTTACTCGTCAATTCTGTTTTCAAAAACATTCTCATGTGATATCGTCAGATTAAGCCATAACATTCAAGTTGGGTGTGAGGTGTTACATTTAGTGGTATCAGAACGAGGTTGCAAAACTCGACTGTGGGTTTGGGTTTTAAACTTGGTTTTAAAGAAATGAATTGTAAATAATTTGAAGTATTTTTGGGAGTAAGTGGAATTGTCTGAAAGTATGATTAGAATATACTGAAACTACTTTGGGTAGTATATTACATTGAAAACACTTTAGATAATGTAAACTAAAAACTGTAGTGAGACTACTACTCACGATAACCGACTCTGAATATTCTGATACTGTACTGCATAAAATATCTGTTAATAAAATATCAAAACTGTTAACTAATGCATAAAACTGTTAATACAGATTAATTCTGAAATCTACAATGAGCACACATAGTACTCGTGGACAGGGTACTAGAGGCTGTGGTAGAGGCCGTAGAGGGGCTCAAGCGGTCCTCATCATCTGGGAATCTACCTAACTTGGATACTATTGAGACACCGGTGTCACCTGTGACAGAGACTTGGTCTCAAGATCGTGCGGCTGAGGGCGACGCATTGTTCCAAGCCATGCTACGGATTCTGAAGAAGGTCAGTAGGCCCAATACTGGTTCTGAGGGTCGAGGGTCAGTTACGGAACGACTCTGATCTAACGAGGCTAAGTTTTTCAGGGGTGTCACTGGAGCCGCCCCTAACGTGGCCGAGTATTGGATGGAGGCCAGGGAAAGATTTATGGATAACTTAGACTTTTTTGCTGAGCAGAAGCTTAAGGGGCTAATTCTCTGCTACGTGACAAGGCATACCAGTGGTGGCTCACAGTGAAGGAGGGCACTCATCCCGACCAATTGACCTGGGATTATTTTAAGACTACATTCCAGGGTAAGTATGTGGGGGCAGTTACATTGATACCAGGAGGCGTGAGTTCCTTAATCTCATCCAGGAAGATAGTTCAGTGGCTGATTATGAGGCCGACTTCCTGAGATGAGCCGTTATGTTCGAAGCATGGTAGCGACCGAGTATGAACGCTGTGTCTGATTTGAAGATAGACTCAGGGATAGTTTGTAAGTTCTAATAGCTCTGCAGAGGGAGCGTGATTTTTCTGCTCTTGTTGAGAATGTAAAGATCATTGAAGAAGTAAAGCACACTGAACGCCAAAATCAGGACAGAGAAAAACTAAGAGGGATTCGGAGCCCTCGAATTCTAGGGTAAAGCCTAAGAAAAAGGTCAGATATGATGGACCAGTGAGAGTTGGGCCTCCTATGTCACCTACTGGGGTGGCATTTTGTGGGAACTGTGGTAGACGCCATCCGGACGAATGTTAGAGGGCTACTGGGGCTTGTTTAAGATGTGGCTCTACTGAGCATCGTGTCAGAGACTGTCCGCTGAGAACCGATCAGATGCAAGCTACAGGTACTAGTACTGCGCAGACACCGAGAGTGGTTCAGTCCCTAGGCTAGGGGTGGTAATGGCATGGGCCGAGGGTAGAGAGCTTCAGGCAGAGGTGTTGGGTCGATTGAGGAGAGGCAGCCTACTTTAGTTTATGCTGCTCGTCGCTGTGAGGACCGAGATGTTCTGAATGTTATTATGGGTACGTTTTTAATATTTAATGTACCTTATCTGGCATTGTTAGACATAGGCTCTACACACTCATACGTAGCTAGTACTATGTCTGAGACTTTGGGGATTCTAGTTGAGAGTACTGATAGTGAGGTAATTGAGTTAAGTCCTTTGGGGCAATCTATTTGGGTGAGTAAGTTGTATAGGGATGTTTCACTAGAGGTCCAATGGACAGTATTTCTGGCTGATCAAATGGAGCTTCCATTTGTGGAGTTTGATCTGATTTTGGGAATAGAGTGGCTAGTTGAACATCGGGTAAGTCTGGATTGTGCGACGAAAAGGGTTATCTTGAGGACCGAGGGGGACAGTGAGATAGTGGTGATTGGGGAACGACGAGACTACCAGACTAATGTGATCTCAGTTTTGGTAGCTGAAAAGATGGTTCGGAAAGGATATGAGACATTCTTGGCTTACATCAGTGTTTCTGATTCTGGAGACTCTTCGGTCAAGGACATCAGAACTGTTAGAGATTTTCCAGATGTCTTTCCAGATAAACTACCGGGGTTGCCTCTGAACTGTGAGGTAGAGCTTGGGATTGAGTTGATTCCTGGTACAGCTCCGGTGTCTATTTTCCCTTACTGAATGGTACCGAAAGAGCTAATAGAACTTAAGGTTCAGATTCAGGAGTTGTTAGATTGTGGGTTTATTCGACCCAATGTGTCTCCGTGGGGAGCACCTATTTTTTTTGTAAAAAAGAAAGATGGTATAATGAGGATATGCATCGACTATTGTTAGTTAAACAAGTTAACGATCAAGAATAAGTACCTACTTCCGAGAATAGATGACTTATTCGACCAATTCAGAGAGGCTTCTGTGTTTTCTAAAATTGATTTGCGTTCGGGTTACCATTAATTAAGAGTCAAGAAGGTTGATGTGCATAAGACAGTATTTAGGACTCGTTATAGTCATTACGAGTTCTTAGTGATGCCCTTTGGGTTGGCTAATGCACTAGCAACATTTATGGACTTGATGAACCGAGTGTTCTAGCCCTATTTGGACCAGTTCATGGTGGTATTCATCGATGACATCTTGGTATATTCTAAGTCTGAGGATGAGCATGATGAGCATCTTAGAGTAGTTTTACAGACTCTTCATGAGAAACAGCTATATGCGAAGTTTAGTAAGTGTGAATTCTGGCTCCGGGAAGTGACCTTTTTGAGACATGTGGTTTCGGCTGAGGGGATCCGTGTTAATCCTCATAAGATTGAGGCTGTGTTGGGTTGGAAACAGTCGAAGACTTTGTCTTAAATCCGTAATTTTCTGAGGCTGGCAGGATATTATCGGTGATTCGTAGAGGAGTTCTCCTTGATCGCTGCGCTGATGACTAATCTTCTGCGTAAGGAAGTTCCTTTCGTTTGGACTGATGCATAGCAGGAGAGTTTTGATAAGCTTAAGACTGTTCTGACTCAAGCTCCTGTTCTGATACAGCCTGAGCATAGAAAAGACTGTGGTATACAGCGATGCGTCACATGTGGGTCTGGGTTACGTTCTGATGCAAGACAGTAAGGTGGTGGCTTATATGTCTCGTTAGCTTAAGATGCATGAGGCCAATTATCCGACGCAAGATTTAGAGTTGGCAACGATAGTCTTCGCTCTAAAAATTTGAAGGCCTGTACAGTGAGAAGTGTACTATTTACACTTATCACAAGAGCATTAAATATCTCCTCACCTAGAAGGAGTTAAATCTTAGGTAGCGTAGATGGGTTGAGTTGCTTAAGGACTATGACTGCACCATCGATTACCATCCTGGTAAGGCCAATATGGTGGCTGATGCGTTAAGTCGTAGAGCTATGACCGATCTGAGAACGATGTTCGCTCGACTGAGCCTTTTCGACAATGGGAGTTTTTTGGTAGAATTTCAGGTTAAACTGACATGGATTAACCAAATCAGAGGTAAATAGATGGGGGATAAGTCTATTGAGTTACGTTTCCGTCAGTTTGAGAGTGGTGTTACAACTGATTTTGGAATTAACAGCAATGGGGTATTATGTTTTCGCTGACGAATTTGTGTGTCGAATGATGGGGATTTAAGACAGTCAATTCTGAGGGAGGCGCATAGTAGCCCTTATGTTATGCATCTTGACGGAAATAAAATGTATCGAGATCTATGAGATTTATACTGGTCGCCAGGGTTGAAGCAAGAGGTTACCGACTTCGTGACTCGCTGTTTGACTTGTCAGCAGGTTAAGACTGAGCGTCAGTCACCTTCGGGTTTGCTACACCCGGTTAAGATACCATTATGGAAATGGGAGCGAGCAACGATGGACTTCATTAGTAGGTTGCCTCTAACACCCACTAAGAAGGATTTTGTCTGGGTCATCGTGGATCGATTGACCAAGTCCGTGCACTTCATCCCGGTTAAGATAGACTCTTCCCTGTAAAAGTTGGCCAAGCTCTATATTTCTAAAATAGTGAGGTTGCACGGGGTACCTGTCTCGATCATCTCTGATAGGAATCCTCGCTTCACGTCTCGATTCTAGAAAAAACTTCATGAGGTTCTGGGTTCAAGATTAGATTTTAGTACTTCTTTCAATCCTCAGACAGATGGTTAGTCAGAGAGGGTGATTCAGATACTGGAGGACATGTTAAGGAGTTGTGTCATCGATTTTCGAGGCAGTTGGGAGGAGCACTTGCAATTAGCAGAGTTCGCCTACAATAACAATTACCAGTCTAGTATATAGATGGCACCCTACGAGGCCTTGTATGGCCGTAAGTGTCGCACTCCCTTGTGCTGAACTGAGTTAGGTGAGCGGCGTGTTCTGGGTCCGAAATTGGTTTCTGAAACTGAGGATAATGTTAGATTGATTCGAGATCTGCTGAAAGCTACTTCTGATAGGCAGAAGTCCTATGTAAATCTGAAGCATAGAGAGATAGAGTATTCTGTGGGAGACTTCGTTTTTCTTAAGGTCTCGCCATGAAAGAAAGTACTGAGATTCGGTTGCAATGGCAAGCTAAGCCCACAGTTTATTGGGTCGTATTGGATTCTGAAACGAGTGGGGCCAGTGGCATATCAGTTGGAGCTACCTCCAAAGTTGGATCGGATTAATGATGTTTTCCACAGCTCGATGTTGAGACACTACCGCTCTGATCCCACGCACATTGTTCTTGTGGAGGAGATTGAGGTTAGACCAGATCTAACGTTTAAGGAGGAGCCGGTTCAGATTTTAGATCTCGACATTAAGGTTCTGTGAAGAAAGTCTATTCCCTTAGTGAAGGTGCTTTGGCAAAATCATAGCACTGAAAAGGCCACTTGGGAGCCAGAGGATTCAATGCGTCAACAGTATCCTCACCTTTTTGGATCAGGTAAAATTTTGAGGCCAGAATTTTCTTTTAGGGGGGTAGAGCTGTAATGCCCCAAAATTTTATATTTTTTATTTTGTGAAATTGTGGCACAACTGTGTATCTGCTTCAGTGGTTAAGTGTTCTGGGTGTGTGTGTGAGGTCTCTAGTTCAAGCCATGTCTTTGGAAAAATTTTGTTTTTCCTTTAAATTAAAGTCTCACTCTTGTTCAATAGGCTTTTGTTTAATTATTGACAAGTTATATCAAAATGGGTCTGCTGGTCAGGTGGTTAAGATGTGTGTTAGAGTGTTGGAGGTTTTGTCTTCGAATCCCAGCTTCAGCAATGGTGTTTTATTTTGTTCGGTTGGAGGATAGAGTTTTGGTTGCATCAGAATTCTAAGTAGTGGGATTAGTTGGAGAGAATTTAGGGATTTAGTATCATATCTTTTTTTTTTTGAAAATTTTCAAGTTTGACGTTATTTTTTTTCTTTCTTCTTCTTCTTCTCCCCTTACTTTGTCGAATTTTCTTGGTCTCCCTCTCATTTCTTATTTTTCATTTGCTTCTTTTGGTTCGACGTATTTTGCTCGCTCGGTAAATATCTGCTCTGCCGTTTTCTTTAGTTTTTGGTTAGCATGTTAATGGAGATTTTGTGTTCTTTATTAATTAGGGCAAGTCTCAGAGGTTCGTAATCGTTTGTAGGAATATTAAGGATACGGAGGTATCGTTGTTCGTTAGAAGGTAAGTTTTGGTTGTTGATCCTTTTTGAATAACTCGGTTGGGATCGATTTAGTTGGTCATTTGTAGCATTTAATTCAGAGAGTTTTGGATGATTTTAGGTTCTAGAGTGCTTGGAGTTCGGTTTAGCTTCAAACGAAACCAGGTGTGTACCCGAAACTATAGAAAACGAGAAACAAAAAATTTTGAAAAATGATTCTGTCGACGCCACACGGGCATGTGGTCGCCCGTGTGGTATGGCCTACACGGGCGTGTGATTGACGAGCCAGGTCGTGCACGCACGACATGGGCCCATGACATGGCTGTGTGATAGCCGGTGAAGCCGTGTGTGACACATGGGTGAACCACACGGGCGTCTGGGATTCTGGGCCAGGCCGTGTGAGCCCACACGGGTAGGCCACATGGGCGTGTGAGCCCATTTCTCTGAAACAGTTCATTGAGGTTGCATGGGCCACTCAAGTCGACTGTGACCTACTATAGGGTCGGTAAGCATTACTTAGACCCCTGTTTATGTGATCTGATTATATAGTATCTAACTGAGCATGATATATTTACTGTACTGAATGTATGATCGGTTATTTGTATATTGCATTACATCAGGGAGGGGTGATGATATTTTGGAGGAAGTGTCTGAAAGGCTTTAAGCCTGTTATTTGGCAGCTCAGCTGTATTATTCTGTTTATGTGCCGCATTTTGGTACAGTATGGTGTGTAGGGATGGGTGGGTTAATTATATCCCCACATGGTGTGTAGGGCTGGACGGAGATGGTGTGTAGAGGTTGGTGGGTAGGATTCTGATATTCCATTTTATATCTGTATCTGATCGGGCTAAAGCCCTAATTTATATATGGTTCTGCATCTGAACGAGCTCCGGCCCGAACTGATTCTGTAATGGGCTACGGCCCTAAACTGTTTATTTCTAACTTTTCATTATTATTCTGTATATTTGATATCTGTGGGGGGATTACACATTGAGTTGCGAAACTCACCCTCTTCTGTTTAATCTGTCTAAGTAATCCCCTGTAGTAGGCGGATCAGTGTAGCAGAGGACTCGACAGTGGCCACACGTAATAATTTTAGACTATTTCTATTGGTTTTTCCCAGTTATGATTATTTATTTATTAAGGGATTTTGTTGTAATTTGGACTTTTGACTTTGTGGCTTTTAATTTCGGCTTTTCAACTGTTGACGATTTTATTACTGATAAGCACAATTTAAATCTGGTTTTCTTTAAAACAAACAGTTTTCCTAAAATAAAAGGTTTTTGTAAAAGAAACGTTTTAATCACAATAAAGACCATGTGTTTTTACTCCGTGGTAAAACAAAAATTAAGCAACTGGAACTATTTTACTCGTCAATTTCGTTTTCAAAAACATTCTCATGTGACATCGCTATATTCGGCCATAACGTCTAGGCCGGTGTGGGGTGTTACACTTTTAGCAATAAAATTACCTAATATCATTAAGCATTATAAATTCAACTTCAATCACACAATATAGGTTGTCGAAACCATTTTTAAATCGAGTTTTAGAAAATGGGAATCGACTTTAAGAAAAAACGAAAATGGGAGTCGCCACCAATCTTTTTAGGTGTGATTGGATCACCAATAAATTGTTTTGTTTAAAATCATTAGTTTTGGTCTACGAGATCAAGAAAATGGGTTCGGGAGTCGGTTACGATCGAGGAAGGGTTAGCACCCTCGTAACGCCCAAAAATTGGTACCTAATTGATTATCAAGTGTCTTTAATGTCGGGATTTTGACAGTTTTAAGATACAATCCTCTTTTATTTAGAATGTTTTTATTTGAAAAATTTAGGTTCGCTTATTTTAAACGAGTCAAAATATCACATCCAGTAAGTTAGGAAGCAATATTTTAAAACTTTTGACGCTAAGCTTGCCTTTTGAAAATTTCTATTTCGAAACTACAAGACATCATATCCAGCAAGTTAGGACACCATGTTTTGAAATTCCAAAATAGTTGTTTGTATTTTGAAAATTTCAAAAATACTTAGAAGGGTGCTAGACTATCAAAATCAATGAGAAAAGTTACAACCCAGTAAGTTAGGGCAATACTTTTCTCGAAGCTTCCAAATACCAAACATTGCCTTTTTATTTTTTTGAAAACTTGGAATCTCGTTTTTAAATTGATGCTTTAGGATGACATATTAATGCATCATGAAGCATAGATGTACAAAATATTCTAACATTTCCATACAAACATAAATAATATCATTAAGACAAAACTAAATAATATGAACATACGTTTAATGAAAAAATCATACTAGGGTAAATATAAGATAATAAGCAAATAAAAACATGAGTAAATTAAAAGAAAAACATAATACATGCAAAAATTATACAACAATATATATCATAAAATAGCACATAAAAGAAATAATTAAACATAGCATATAAAAAATGAAACTATGCACAAATAAGATAAATGACATACACTAAAAAATGAATAAATAGAACATTTACAAATTATAAAAATATAATGCAATAGTTCAAAATACATGAAATGATAATATAATATATATACATGCATAGAAAATATATATTTAAAAATAAACTATATAAAAAGGTTAAATATTATAATATATAAAATACATTATCAAATGTATAAAAGATAGTAATAAATATACATATTTGAAAAATGAAGAAATTAAAATAAAAAAAGGTGGAAAAACTAAGATAGACGAAGAATAAAATAAGAACAAACCATAAAGGGTAAGAACGCAAGAGGGAGAGAAATTTGAGTGAATGCTCTCAAGAATTCTTATTGCTTCCCAAAACTCAAGTCATTTACAATGAAGGGAGAGGCCTCTATTTATAGTTGAGCCTCCTCAAATCCAACGGTACAGATCAATTACATCAACGGTTAAGATTAAAGGATATCTACAAATTAAATCTCCAAGATTACAAGATCATATCTTCAAGATTGCATATCATATCTAAGATTGCATATCTAATATTGCATATCATATCTAAGATTGTATCATATCTAAGATTCCATATCATATCTAAGATTGCATATCCTTAAAGATTATATTTCCATATGAGTCAAGCTTATAGATGGACCTTAAATCTTCTCAAGTAATGGGCCATTCCGATTGGGCCAAATTATATGTTTGTAATTTTGTACTGGACTTGGACTTTATTTTTATTTTTTTGGGGTTTATTATTTTAAATACTAGAATGGGCCGAGCAAAAATGGGCTATTACATAGGTCAATTACCAATCTCAAAATAGAACCATTTGCACATTTATAACATCATCAAATTCACCATCTCAAAACAACTCAAATGGCCAAAATAAATTTTCATCAAACATACCAAAATAACTCAATCCTATACATGCCATATTCCATTTATACAACTCAAAAGTACCAAAATAGATATCAGACAGTGCGATGAAATCCCTGACGATCCCCGAATTCGATCTAGCTTCGAAAAACTATAAAACATAGAAAAATAAACAAAATAAGCTATAGAGCTTAGTAAGTTCATATTTAATTATGAAATAATCTCATCATTCATTAGCATTTCAAAATAGATAACATAAATTGCATTTTAAACATCAATCAATGAGTTAACGTAAAGTTTAATGACATAATAACTAATAAGTTCTCAACTTCTTTTATCTCGTTACTTGAACAGTTTTTTGTACATACCTGTTTCGATACTTATCTATTTCTCACCAATTCTCTTACCAAATCACTCCAGGCTTATAAATGCTTAGAATACGAGTACATCGATTTTCCGATGCCATAGTCCAACTATGATCTTACACATACATTGCCACAGCCCTGCCGTGGCCTTACATTCACATGCCATAACCCGGTTATGGTCTTATTATCCGATTTGCCATAGCCCAACTATGGTCTTATTTAGCAATTCTTCTTACTTAAATCATACATTTAATTCAAAATCTTTCATATTTAACCAATAAGATAAATAAAATCACAATATCATCCATCAATTAAATAAATACACATTTAAGTTCAATTATACGAACTTACCTCGTGTACGAAATGACGGAACGAATCGACTATTCAATCATATTGCTTTTTCCTCGATCTAATTCTGAATTCCTCTTTTCTTGATCTATAAGTAATCAAAATCAGCTTATTTATTCCTCTATTTATTCAATTCAGTCCAAAATATGCATTTTCGCTATTTTACACATTAGCCCCTAAACTTTCATATTTTTACAATTTAGTCCTTATTACACAAAATCACAAATTCATGAAATTCAAGACTAAGCCATGCTAGCCAAATTATCATTATACCCCTAGCAGGCCATATTTTTCATTTATTTCACATTTCTACCACAAAATTTACACATTTTTCAATTTAATCCCTATTTTGCATTTTTCTCAAAAATCACTTTACAAAACTTGTATATCTATCAACAATAAAATATCATGAAACTTCAAAACACAGCCTATTCATCAATGGCATCATTCAAAATCTTTAACAGTTTTACAAAATAGTCCCTGGGCTAGCTAGTACTAGCTGCAACATCTCAAAAACGTAGAAATCATTAAAAACGAAACAAAAACCATACCTTAATTGAGTCAAAATGCCTTAGCAGACTGATAGCCCTAGCATGGTGTTTATTCTCTTCCAAAAATCAGTGGAGAATATGATACAACCAATTAATTTGGTTTTGTTTTATTTATTTTAAGTTAAATTGCCAAATTACAATTATAACCTTAATAAAACCATTTAAAACACCTTAATATGTGTCCATATATGTCCACTCAAAATTAAATGTCTAATTAAAATATAAGGACCTTAAATTTAAGGTTCTATAGCTATTTGACACCTTTAGCTATTAGAACACTACTGTTGCTCTTTATGCGATTTAGTCTTTTTTCTCGAATTAACCAATCAAACAATAAAATTTCTTTAAGAAATTTTCACCAAGTCATTCAATCCTGCTGTAAACATTAAAATAATAATAAAATAAATATTTTGGCCTCATATTTGTGATCCCAAAACCACTAGTTCGATTTGACTAAAAATGGGTTGTTACAACTCTACCCCCTCAGGGATTTTCATCCCTGAAAATCTTACCAGTGAATAGGTTAGGGTATTTTTTTCTCATAGCTTCCTCGGGCTCCCATATAGCCTCTTCGACACCGTGTCATTTCCAAAGTACTTTCACAAGAGCTATACTTTTATTCCTCAACTGTTTAACCTCAAATGCTAGAATTCTAATCGGTTCTTCGTTGTACGTCATATCGGGTTGAATTTTGATTTCAGCCGAAGGATGGATCTGATCTATATGGGTGCAAAATGAATCCATGAAACACATTATGGATCTTCTCTAAGTCAATTGGTAATGCTAATCGATATGCTACTGGCCATATTCATTCAATAATCTCATACGGCCCGATAAAACGAGGACTCAATTTTCCTTTGCGACCGAAACAAAGTATTTTCTTCCACGGAGACACTTTCAAGAACACTTTGTCACCAATCTAAAATTCAATACCTTTTCGTTTCGAATCCGCATATGATTTCTGACAAGCTAAAGCTGCTTTCAAACAATCGTGAATTACTTTCACTTTCTCTTCAGTTTTTCTAACCAAATCAACCCCATGAATCTATTTCTCGTTAAGTTCAGTCCAATACAATGGACTTCGACATTTGCAACTATATAAAGCTTCGTACGGGGACATATTTATGCTCGTTTGAAAGCTATTATTATACTCAAATTCTACCAATAGCAAATATTTCTCCTAGTTGCCTTTGAATTCTAAAACACAACATCGGAGCATATCTTCGAGAACATGAATTACTCGCTCAGACTGACCATCGGCTTGCGAATGAAAAGTTGTACTAAATTTCAACTTCATACCCAGAGCTTTTTTCAATTTCTTCCAAAACCGCGACGTAAACCTTGGATCTCTATCCAAAATAATCGAAATTGGTACACCGTGCAATCTCACAATCTTAGATATGTACAATTCAGCCAATTTATCAAGCGAAGAGTCTATACATACTAAAATGAAATGTGCAGATTTCGTCAGTCAATCAACGACAACCCAAATTGCATCTTTACTTTTCAGAGACAAAGGCAATCCCGATACGAAATCCCTCGTAACTCTGTCCCATTTCTACTCAGATATCATTACTAGCTGAAGTAGTCCTGACGGTACTTGATGTTTGGCTTTAAATTGTTGACAAACTAAAGATCTCGATACAAACTCTGAAATGTCTCGTTTCATCCCTGACCACCAATATATCTGTTTCAAGTCGTTGTACATTTTAGTGCTTCCCGGATGAACAGATAGGCATCCATTGTACGCTTCATGAAAAAGTTTCTAAATAAGCTCGAAATTTCTTGGTACACAGATTCTGTTTCAAAATATTAAACAATCATCAACTCCAATTTGGTACTCTGAATCACTAGCCAACACACTTTGCACTCTATTAGCTTGCATTTCACTATCACATTTCTGTGCTTCACCAATTTGCTGAAGAAATAATGGTGTCACTTTCAACTCAACTACAATCGAACCGTCATCAGACAAAGCTAACTGTGTATTCATTGCACCCAAAGCAAATAATGACTTTCTGCTCAGAGCATCAGCAACTATGTTCGCTTTCTTGGGATGATAATCAATTACTAGCTCATAGTCTTTTAGTAATTCAAGTCATCTTCGTTGTCGCAAATTGAAGTCTTTCTGAGTCATTAAATATTTTAAGCTCTTGTGATCTATATAAATGTAGAATTTCTCACCAAACAAATGATGTCGCCAAATCTTTAATACAAACACAATCACAGCCAACTCTAAATCATGCATAGGATAATTCTTTTCATACGGTTTCAACTGTCTAGAAGCAAAGCTATTACTTTTCTAGTTGCATCAACATACAACCCAGGCCTTTCAATGACACAGCACTATAAACTTTTTACCCGACTCAAGCTGTACTAAAATTGGTACTTCTATCAATAATGCTTTTAACTGTTTGAAACTCTACTGACACTTTTTAGACCATTCAAACTTTACATCTTTCTGAAGTAATCGAGTCAGCGGTGTTGCAATCATAGAAAATCTTTTCACAAAACGTCGGTAATAACCAGCTAGTCCCAGAAAACTTCGGACTTTAGATACATTTCTCGGAGGTTTCCAATCTATAATTGCAGAAATCTTGCTCGGGTCAACTCTAATACCTTTGGCTGAAATAGTATCTCCTAGAAATCCAACCTTTTAGAGCCAAAACTCACATTTACTGAATTTTGTAAACAATTGCTTATCTCTCAAAGTTTTCAATACAATCCTCAAGTGTTTAGCATGCTCAAACTCATCTCGAGAATAGATCAGAATGTCGTCAATAAACACAACAACAAATCTGTCTAAATACGGTCTGAAAATCTGATTCATCAAATCTATAAAAATGGTAAGAGCATTAGTTAGTCCAAAAGGCATAACAAGAAATTCATAATGTCCGTACCTTGTTCTGAATGCAGTTTTCGGCACATCTGAGTCTTTAACTCGCAACTGATAATAACCAAATCTTAAATCGATCTTTGCAAACACTGTTGCACCTTTGAACTGATCAAACAAATCATCTATTCTCAGCAGCAGATACTTATTCTTGATTATCACTTTGTTGAGTTGTCGATAGTCTATACACATTCTCATAGAACCATCCTTTTCCTTTACAAACAACACTGGTGCACCCCAGGGTGAAAAACTCGGTCGTGCTAAACCTCTATTTGTTAACTCTTGCAACTGAGCTTTCAACTCTGTCTGAGCCATACTGTACAGAGCTATAGATATCGTGAAGTTCCCGATAATAAATCAATAGCAAATTCAACCTCTTTGATCAGTGGCAAACCCGATAACTCTTCTGGAAACACATCTAGATACTCGCAAACAACTGGTACTGATTCAATGTTTGATTCTGACACTTTTGTATCAAGTACATATGCAAAATATGCGTTGCATCCCTTTTTCACATATTTCTGAGCTAACATCGACGAAATTAGAGTTGGTAAACCATTCAAATCATTTGATTCGATTCGGAGAGTTTCATTATTCTGACATTTCAACTCAATTGTCTTTCGTCTAGAATTTACTACTGCATCATACAATGCCAACCAATCCATACCCAGAATTACATCAAACTCATCAATCAAGAACAACATCAAATCAGCCAAAAAACAGTAACCCCGAGTCATTAACGGACAATTCTTGCAAACTTTGTCAACCAGGACATATTTGCCTAAGGGGTGCGACACTTTTATAACAAACTCAGTAGAATCAATAAGTAAAATCTTACTAGACATTAAATTCACACATATATATGAACGAGTTGATCCGAGGTCTATTAATGCAACTACATCAGTGTCATAAAGAGAGAATGTACCAGTAATAACATCTGGAGATGACACTTCTTCACGAGCGCGAATAGCATAAGTTTTGGCAGGTGCTCTAGCCTCTAATCTCATAGCAGTATCTCGTGCCGCACCTCTACTACCACTCACATTTCGAACATTACAGGATGTTCTTCCTCTTGCAATCGTGTTACTTGGTCTTACATTTTGAGATTTATCTTTCTCATCTAACTCAGGACAATCTCGAATGAAATGTTCGTGCGAGCCACATCTAAAACAGGCTTTATTATTCATTCTACACTCTCCAAAATATCATTTTCCACATCATCCATATTCAGGTTTATTCAATCTAACATTACCCACACTTGTCATTAACATAGCTGAAGTTTTTGAACTCGTAAATTGCTTCCCACGATCTCTATTAAAGTACTCCATCGATGCATTTGATTCGCTATAAACATCTTGTGATTTCTTAGATAAAGAGTGATAGGGTTTATTCATCAATCTCTTTCTCGAATCTCTAGCTTTAGAATCAGCCTTTCACTTTTCTTTGCCCAGTTCTTCAGCTTTGCAAGCACGATCGATGAGTACCACGAACTCTTTCAACTCTAGAATTCTGACTAGCAATCTGATATCTTTGTTCAATCTGTCTTCAAATCTTTTGTACATAATAGCTTCCGTTGAAACACATTTTTGTTCATATTCAGTCACGGACATACAGCTCTATTTTAATTCTAGAAACTCTTTGCGTTTCTGATCAATGAACCTCTAGCTGATATATGTATTTCTGAACTCAGATTGAAAGAAATCCCATGTAACCCTTTATTTCGGTACCACTGATCTCAAAGTTTTCCATTATTGATACACAATGTCTCTCAACAAGGATACAACATATTTAATGCACTCTTTGGGTGTACACAAAAATTTATCAAATACTCTGATTGTATTTTCAAGCCAAAATTTAGCTCTCTCATGATCATCTTCAACTGTAGCCCTGAACTCTCCATCCCCATGCTTACGAATTTTATCAACTGGTGGTTTGTTCATTCTTATAGGATCAATAACTTGAGGAACTACGGGGATTGGTTGAGGAATTAGCGGGGGTGGAGGTTGTTAAGTAGCCGAATTTGTCCGGACATATTGAGTGAACCACTCGTTCATCATTGGGAAAAATGCTTCTTTATCCTCACCTCTGTGACTACTTAACACGGGTCTAGATTCAAAATGCACTATCCTTTGAGCGAGAGGTGACGTATTACTTTCAACATCATCTGCTACAGCTCGTTCGGGATCCATTACTATACGAAAACATAGTTTATAATGTCATGATTCATCACACTATCACAAGTTATATACAGCATATATAGCTAGACTTTCACACACGCTACGTTAGTCCTAGAATTGACTAACCCATAGCTTTGATACCAATAAATATAACACCCCTCACCCATATTCAATACCAGAATAAGGTTACGGAGCATTACCAGATTTACAAAATAATTAAACATCCATTTAGCATACATTTTCTCAATTCAAGAATTCATCATTCAATCTCAATCAATTTGTCCCTTATACGAGCCTATGAGGCCCTAAACATGCTTTGGGAGTGGTTTGGGACTAAACCGATAACTCAAGAAACTTTTATGAAACATTGAAAACTTTTATCCAAAATAAGGGACATACGCCCTTGTGGCCAGACCATGTGCCTCACACGACCACCAGACACGCCCATGTCACAAGGCGTGTAGACATTTGAATTAGAAGCATATGGTCATATCCCAGCCCGTGTCTGACCCCGTGTAACTCTCTGACTTGGGTCACACGGCCAACACACATGCCCGTGTTGCTAGCTAGTGTGCCCTAAAAATGGCCATACACGCTCGTGTGCCAAGCCGTGCTAATACTGTAGGGTATACTGACTTATGCCACACGGCTAAGTCACACGCTCGTGTGTGAGGCCGTGTGAAGCATACTAGCTTGTTTTCAAATTCAACACCAGAGGACACACGGCCGTGTAACATGACCGTGTGTCACATATGGCTAAGACACAAGCCTGTGTCTTTGCCCGTGTGGACAAAAATAGGCTATTAACCAAGCCATTTTGCCACCCATTTTGCATATACCTATACAAGCTCATATAGTTCCATTTCAGGATACAAATAAGAAGCCAAATATCATCAACCAATATTCAAATCATACCATTTCATTACCAACCATACAAGTCACAAGTATGTCATAATTTGTAATCTAATTACATACCTAATTCACATATACAATTCAATTTACTAAACCATTCCAAACATGCATAACCATTCAACAATTCACAAGCATATAACTTCTCAAATTATCAACCCTTTTAGAAATTAAATTACCTAATATCATTAAGCATTATAAATTCCACTTCAACCACACAATATAGGTTAATTACCAAACTCAAAATAGAACCATTTGCACATTTATGACATCATCAAATTCATCATCTCAAGCCAACTCAAATGGCCAAAATACATTTTCACCAAACATACCAAAATAACTCAATCCTATACATGCCATATACCATATATACAACTAAAAAGTATCAAAATAGATGTCCGATAGTGCAATGAAATCCCTGACGATCTCTAGATCTGAGCTAGCTTCGAAAAACTATTAAACATAGAAAAGTAAACAAAGTAAGCTATAGAGCTTAGTAAGTTCATATTTAATTATGAAATAATCTTATCATTCATTAGTATTTCAAAATAGATAACATAAATTTCATTTTAAACATCAATCAATGAGTTAACGTAAAGTTTAACCATATAATAACTCATAAGTTCTCAACTTCTTTTATCTCATTACTTGAACAGTTTTCTGTACATACCTGTACCGATACCTATCTTTTTCTCACCAATTCTTTTACCAAATCACTCCGGGCTTATAAATGCTCACAGTACGAGTACATCGATTTTTCGATGCTATAGTCCAACTATGGTCTTACACATACATTGCCACGACCCTGCCATGGTCTTAAATTCACATGCCATAACCCAGTTATGGTCTTATTATCCGATTTGCCATAGCTCAGCTATGGTCTTATTTAGCAATTCTTCTTACTTATATCTTACATTTAATTCAAAATCTTCCAAATTTAACCAATAAGACAAATACAATCACAATACCATCCATCAATTAAATAAATACACATTTAAGTTCAATTATACGAACTTGCCTTGTGTACGGAATGACAAAACAAACCGACTATTCAATCACTATGCTTTTTCCCCGATCTAATTCTGAATTCCTCTTTTCTTAAGCTATAAGTAATCAAAATCAACTTATTTATTCCTCTATTTATTCAATTCAATCCAAAATATGCATTTGAGATATTTTACACATTAGCCCCTAACTTTTCATTTTTTTACAATTTAGTCCTTATTACACAAATTCATGAAATTCAAGACTACCCCATGCTAGCCATATAATAACCCAATTTTCAGTGATGTCAGAAAAACTGGTTTGAGACCAATAAAATCTAACAAGTGAGCTTATAAATTATTTATTTAGTATTTATGAACCAATCGTGAATTTAGGAAGGCTTATGAATTAGAGATTTGTGCTTTAGAAATATTTATCAAATTAATTAGTTTCGAAAATGAGGTATCGAGACCTCGATTTCATAACCTGAGCCATAAATATTTTTATAAATATTTACGGAGTGCCATTGAGTTAGTATTAAAGTTTTGTTAGGAAATTTTAATGTTTCGACAGTTAATTAATTAAAAAGGATCAAATTAAAAAATACATTTTCGAGACTTAGTTCTCGTAAATCGGATCCGTAAATATTTATTAAGAATATTTACGAAGCTAGTTGTGTAGTTAATTAGGTTTCGATTAAGTGAATTTGCTTGAATTAAAAGTAATTAGGTATAAGGACTAAATTACTTATAGGATGAAAGTTGAATTATAGATTAAACAAAAATTAAAAGGGCTAAATAAGCAATTATGCCATTGCTCATAAACAAGGCGACATAAGAAAGATTTTTTTGAATTTAATATATATTATATTAAAATTTCTTTTACTTAACATATAAGTATTATATTATATTATATTATATTATATTATATTATATTATATTATATTATATATAATAAAAAATAAAGAAAAAATAAATAAAAATAGAAAAAGAAAACCAAAGTAGAAATAAAACAGAGAAGGAAAGAAAGAAAAGAAAAAGAGAAAGAAAGAAGAAAAAGCTAGGATTTTCAAGGGTTCCAAGCTCAATTAGTAAGTCAATTTAGTTCATTTTCTTGTAATTTTTATGTTTTTGGAATCCCGGTATTAAATACTACCCGACCCATGTCAAAATTTTAGAAATTATTGAGTTTTTAAATGTTGTTAATGTTGAATAATTAGAGTATTAGGGATTAAATTGATAGATTTTAAAGTTAGAAATGAAAAAGAATTGAATTGTAAAATAAATTGTAAATTTTGTGTAATAGGGACTAAATTGTAAAAAATTCAAAATTTAGGAATTTATGTGAAAATAAGGAGTTCAATTTAGTCTAAAGTGGAATTTGCATGAAAATTAAAAATTAAATATGAAGAATAAAAGTTAGCCTCGGTTTAGAGACTAAATTGAAATTTAGGCAAATATTGAGTAAAAATTGAAATTTTCAATATGAAATTAAATTGTGTTGAATTGATGAATTTTAATTGTTTTAATTCTATAGCTAATATCGTATCAGAATCCTTGAAAAAAAAAAGGAAATATAAAGTCGACATGGAATAGCTCGGAATTTCTAGTTTGTATTACTATAATTCGAATTTAGTTATTATTTATTTTTGAATTTTAATTAATGTGTGTTGTAAGTGGAATTAAGGTGAGTATTGATATTAAATTGAATGAAAATGTATTGAATTGTGAAAATGTGTGAATATATAGATTGAATATTGATTGAAAGGTGGAAAAATGATTGAATTGAAAATATGAGAATTTGTGATTGGTATGAATTTGATTGAAATTGAATTAAGAAAGTGAATTGGAACTCTTTTAACTAGTCGGGCTAAGTCGGATATAGTTGGCATGCCATAGGATTGGAAGTGTTCAGGGTTACTTCGACCACGAGTCAATGAGACACTAGGTGTCATATTATTACTTCAGATAAATTCAATGAGGTACTAGGTACCAACTTACTTTGGAATGGCCGATGAGACACTGGGTGTCACTCTATTACTTCGAATTATCCGATAAGGCACTAGGTGCCATACTAGGGTGTTTTGGTTGGATCCGTGTATCCGTCCGAGTTTAAGTCATGTTAATAGGGGTAAATAAATGAATTGGATTGAGACATGAAAATGAACCATGTGTTCATGGAATGGTTATTGAATGAGACAGTGCTATGATTGTGTCATATAATGAAAGCTATCTCAGATAGAAAATTGATTGAATAGAATGAGTACAAATGCTTTATGTCCGAAATTATTATTTGTAAAACTTTGTCTGCTGTATGATTAAATGTGTATGCTTTATAATATTATTTTCTCTAAAGTATTTGGATTATAGAAATAACACTGAGTTTTATACTCAGCGTACTATTTGTTTTCGTGCGCAGGTTAGGTTAAAGTCGAATTGAATTTGCATCCAAGGCCAATCCCGAACTCATTGTGGTGAAGTGCATATCTTTTTGGTAATGGCATGTACCTAGGATATTTGTGTTTGTCATTTTGAAAAGTGTTGCAAAATATGTTATTAAATGTTATTGGATACATATATATATAAGCTTATGTACTATATTAAGATTATAAATAGTATGTTTTGGTATGAAAATTAGATTTGATTTGAATGAAGTAATTGAATTGATTAGGATATTATTATATGAAGAATAATATGTTTGTTAGATAATTATGCAATGTTCATATTTTATTTGAAATGTCCGGAAATGCTACGTAACCCTATTTCGGCGACGAATATGGGTTAGGGAATGTTACAATTACTGGTATCAAAGCTATTCAGGTTTAGCCGATTCTCAGACTAAATCGAGCTCAAAATTGATTCTAGAGGTACATGCCATAATTGAGTCGTATCGAGTCGAGATTGGATGCTGATATATTTGTTTGTTTCTATTTTATAATTGAAAATATAGAATGATTATAATGATTATGTTGATGATAAATGTTATATTATACATTTGAATATAGGAGAATCAAATTTTAAGGCTTTATGAACTCCACCCCCTGACCTATATGTCTTATATAATAGAATTCACAAGATTTATATTGATTAAATTCACAAGTGGGAAATCGAAGAGTTCAGTGGCTAAGTAATTAATAGTGTGGTTAGAACTGAGAATGGGTTAGCAAGTAAAGACATTTCTAGAAGAGATATCAGATTATTCTGAAGATTATTCGGGATACGCAATATTGCTATTAAGGAAGAAGTTATTCACGAGTAATCGATTTATTCAGGTATGGTATTTAAAGAATGGGTTAATCAAAATTTCTTCTGAATTGATTTCTTTAACGATCGGGATAATATGAGATTATTGATGACTTTAGTAGTCAGTGGGATAGTGTTGAAATTGCAAAAATATCTAAATGCAGCTGTTATAGTCGGGTATCTTACAGCGATCTCTTCTGGGTATTCTATATGTTCTTTATCCTCTGTGGTATATGCAACTGTTCATTTTCAGATGTGATTCTTATCATGTAAAAAGTTTGGTTAATCATAACGTTAGATGGAAGTATTGTTAGTCTAGTTGATTCATGATCACCATTGCTCTATCTTTCTTTGGTTTTCTAATCTATTATGTTAGATAGAAGACTTGATAATCAGACTTATATTATGTTAGATAGAAGCTATTTTCTACTTCTATGGGTTGATGTTCTGAATTACATATATGCAATTTACATTGTCTTTATCACAATTGTTTCTAGTGCATATGAGTGATATTCTTGTTCTGGAATTTTCTTTAGGATAATATCTAACTCATCATCATTCAATGTGGTTTTTATTCTTAAAAATTCGTTATTGCTTCACATCTTGGATTTCATTATCACGGCTTTCTTATCATTCTTATTGGTTAATTTATCAAACATGGTTCATCTGTAAAAGGTACTCATTGGCCAAAGGTAATTATATTTATTACTGTTATAAATCCTGGTTTGATCATGGGAGCTCGGTGATATGGATATTAGATTATAGAAGTTGTATTAATGCACTAGTTATTATTGGGACTACTTTCAGTTTTCATCTTCTATATGGGAAACATTATTGAAGTTAAGGTATTGTTCTATATATATATATATATATATATATATATATATATATTGTTGAAGCATCAGATTTATTATAGCACCATGGTTTAAGATTTATCGATGATTGTGACTTCAAAATAATTCAAAACTTTAGTGTTGACAATGGAAATAGATTTATTATTTGATTCTTTTCAAGTTATTGTGAAAAGGTTTTATATGACAGTTGTATTAAGGACATGGCTATTATATAAATATTTGAGGTTTGAATGGACTAAAAAATGATAGCAAGGTTTTGATTAGTTGGAAGCTCTGTTGACCGAAGAATCAATTTTGGTTCAGCCTGAATCAGGTAAGAAATTCATTATTATAGTGATACATCATTAAATGGGATAGATTGTATTTTGATAGAAGAAGACAAAGTAATGGCCTATACTTTCAGATAGTTAAAACTATAGGAAAGAATTACTCGATAAATGACCTTGAATTGGCAATTATTGTGTTTGTACTGAGAATTTGGCAACAATATCTGCATGGTGAAAATACTATATATATATATATGTACTGATCATAAAACTTTAAAGTATCTAATGGTATAGAATGACTTGAATTTGATACAGCACAGATGGCTTGAACTATTAAAAGACTCTGATTTGGTAATTGAGTAACATTCAGGAAAAGTAAATATAGTTGATGATATTTTGAATAGAAAATCTCTGTTTATTTTATGAGCAATAAATATCCGATTGCTATTATCTGATGAAAGATTAATTTTACTTGAGAAAAGCTAAACCGATGTTTCTACAACAGATCAGTGAAGCCTAGAAAAGTGATAAAGAGTTTATAAGTTAAACGGGTACAGAGTAAAACAAATTCTAATTCAGGATATCAGATGGAATCTGATGACTGTCTATTATTTCAAAATAGAGTCTGTGTACTGAAGAATTCAGAGCCTATACAAAAAATTTTATACGGAACTCACAATGGTAATATGTCTGTCATCCAAAAAGTATACTAATTTGAAAAAGGTATAATGGTAAACCAGAATGAGATGTGATGTTTCTAAAATTATATTTAAATGTTGATGTAAGCAAGTTAAAGTCGAATATCAGGTACTGATACTTTCAAAATTGTTACAGCTAGTGATGATATTGGAACGGAAATAGGATAAAGTTATTATAAATTTTATATTGGGAATACCTTTATCTTCGAAAAAGAAAGATGTTATTTGGGTAATCACTAATTGTTTGACAAGTTCTATAAATTTTATCCCAACATGAGTGGATAGCTCACTTGATAGATTGAATGAGATATATATTTCCGAAATTGTCAGGTTTTATGGAGTGTCAATCTCCAATATGTTTGATAGGGTTCCATAGTTCACTTCCTGATTTTGAAATAAGTTATAAGAAGCTCCAGATAAGCAGTTACAAATTTTTGATCCCACATTTTGTTTTCAGACTGATGGTCAATCTGAATGTGTTATTCAGTTTTTTAAAGGAATGCTTTGGTGCTATATTTTAGAATTCAAAGGCAAATGGAAAAGAAGTAATTGTTGTTAGTTAAATTGTAAATCATACTAGTTTTCAGTCAAGTATTGAAACGACACTATACAAGACTCTGTGTAGTTGCAAATGTAAAACTCTATATTATTGGACTGAGCTTAGTAAGAAAAGATACGTGGAGTTGATATGATCCGTGAAATAGAAGAAAATATGGATGAGATCCGAAATAGGTTTAGAGCAGCTTCTGATTGTCAGAGATTTTATATGAGTTTTAAATGAAAAGAAATAGAGTTTCAAGCTCGCGACAAAGTGTTTCTGAAAATTTTTCCATGGAAGATAGTTTTTCGGTTTGACTGTAAAGGCAAATTAAGTTATTAATCTATTGAATTACATGAAATTTGTTGAAAGAGTTGGAAGTGTTACTTATCAGATGGTGTTCCCGCTAGAGTTTGATTGAATTTATAAAGTTTTCTTGTGATTATGATATGATGGTATTAATCAGATACATTATCAGTTATTCCTCCGATGGATATTGAAATTCAGCTTGACATGAGTTATAGTGAAGAATTGATTAGAATTCTCGCATGTGAAGTGAAAGAACTGAGAAATAAAAGGTAGCTTTAATAAAAGTTTTCTCACAATGATATGATCTAGAGAAAGCTACCTATTTACTGCTATAGTTTTCGAGGATGAAAATATTTAAGGGGGGACAGTTGTAATAGCCCAATTTTCAGTGATGTCAGAAAAAGTAGTTCAAGACCACTAAAATCTAACAAGTGAGCTTATAAATTATTATTTAGTATTTATGTGCCAATCGTGAATTTAGGAAGGCTTATGAATTAATGACTTGTGCTTTAGAAATATTTATCAAATTAATTAGTTTTGAAACTGAGGTATCGAGACCTCGATTTCATAAACCAAGCCTTAAATATTTTTTAAATATTTACGGAGTGTCATTGAGTTAGTATTAAAGTCTCGTTAGGAAATTTTAACGTTTTGATAGCTAATTAGTTAAAAAGGATCAAATTAAAAAATACATTTCCGAGACTCAATTCTCGTAAATCGAATTCGTAAATATTTATGAAAAATATTTACGAAGCTAGTTGTGTAGTTAATTAGGTTTCGGTTAAGTGAATTTGCTTGAATTAAAAGTAATTAGGTATAAGGACTAAATTGCATATAGGGTGAACATTGAATTATAGATTAAAGAAAAATTAAAGGGGCTAAATAAGCAATTATGCCATTGCTCATAAACGAGGCGACATAAGAAAGATTTTTTTAAAATTTAATATATATTATATTAAAATATCTTTTACTTAACATATCAATATCAATATATATTATATTATATTATATTATATCTAATAAAACAAATAAAGAAAAAATAAATAGAAATAGAAAAAGAAAGCGAAAGCAGAAACGAAACAGAGAAGGAAAGAAAGAAAAGAAAAAGAGAAAGAAAGGAGAAAAAGTTAGGATTTTCAAGGGTTCCAAGCTCAAATAGTAAGTTAATTTAGTCCATTTTCTTGTAAGTTTTATATTTTTGGAATCCCGGTATTAAATACTACCCGACCCATATCAAAATTTTAGAAATTATTGAGTTTTTAAATGTTGTTAATGTTAAATAATTAGAGTATTAGGGATTAAATTGATAGATTTTCAAGTTAGAAATGAAAAAGGATCGAATTGTAGAATAAATTGTAAATTTTGTGTAATAGGGACTAAATTGTCAAAAATTCAAAATTTAGGAATTTATGTGAAAATAGGGATTTCAATTTAGTCTAAAGTGGAATTTGCATGAAAATAAAGAATTATATGTGAAGAATAAAAGTTAGTCTCGGTTTAGAGACTAAATTGAAATTTAGGCAAATATTGAGTAAAAATTTAAATTTTCAATATGAAATTAAATTGTGTTGAATTGATTAATTTTAATTGTTTTAATTCCATAGCTAACGTCATATCAGAATCCTCGAAAAAAAAAGGGAAAGATAAAGTCGACGTGGAATAGCTCGGAATTTCTGATTTGTATTACTATAATTCGAATTAGGTATTATTTATTTTTGAATTTTAATTAATATGTGTGGTAAGTGGAATTAAGGTGAGTATTAATATTGAATTGAATGAAAATGTATTGAATTGTGAAAATGTGTGAATATATGGATTGAATATTGATTGAAAGGTGGAAAAATGATTGAATTGAAAATATGAGAATTTGTGATTGGTATGAATTTGATTGAAATTGAATTGAGAAAGTGAATTGGAAACCCTATTAACTATTCGGGCTAAGTCAGATATAGTTGGCAAGCAATAGGATTGGAAGTGTTCAAGGTTTGTTCGACCACGAGTCAATGAGACACTGGGTGTCATATTATTACTTCAGATAAATTTGATGAGGTACTGGGTACCAACTTACTTTGGAATGGCCGATGAGACACTGGCTGTCACTCTATAACTTCAAATTATCTGATGAGGCACTGGGTGCCATACTGGTGTGTTTTAGTTGGATCCATGTATCCGTCTGAGTCCGATTCATGTTAATAGGGGTAAATAAATGAATTGAATTGAGACATGAAAATGAAATATATGAACCAAGTGTTCATGGAATGGTTATTGAATGAGACAGTGCTATGATTGAAATCGAAGAATGAATTGAAATATGATTTGAGACACATGATTGTGTCATATAGTGAAAGCTATCTCGGATAGCAAATTGATTGAATAGAATAACTACAAATGCTTTATGTACGAAATTATTATTTGTAAAACTTTGTCTACCGTATGATTAAATGTGTATGTTTTATAATATTATTTTCTCTAAGGTATTCGGATTATAGAAATACCACTGAGTTTTATACTCAGCGTATGATTTGTTTCCATGCGCATGTTAGGTTAAAGCCGAATTGTTGAATTTGCATCCAAGGCCAATCCCGAACTCATTGTGGTGAAGTACATATCTTTCTGCTAATGGCATGTACCTAGGACATTTGTGTTTGTCATTTTGAAAAGTGTTGCAAAATCTATTATAAAATGTTATTGGATACATATATATATAAGCTTATGTACTATATTAATATTATAAATAGTATGTTTTGGTATGAAAATTAGATTTGATTTGAATGAAGTAATTGAATTGATTGGGATATTATATGAAAAATAATATGTTTGTTAGATAATTATGTAATGTTCATATTTGATCCAAAATGTCCGGTAATGCTTCGTAACTCTGTTCCGGTGATAGATATGGGTTAGGGGGTGTTACAAGCCAAATTACCATTATACCCTTAGCAGTCCATATTTTTCATTTATTTCACATTTCTACCACACAATTTACACATTTCTCTATTTAATCCCTATTTTGTATTTTTCTCAAAAATCCCTTTACAAAACTTGTATATCTATCAACAAGCATTCATAAACTATCATGAAACTTCAAAACACATGCCTATTTAAAATCTTTAACAGTTTTGCAAAATAGTCCCTAGGCTAGCTAGTACTAGCTGCAACGATCTAAAAAACGTAAAAATCATTAAAAACGGAACAAAAATCATACCTTAATTGAGTAAAAATTCCTTAGCCAAATTATAGCTCTAAAATGGTGTTTCTTCTCTTCCAAAAATCGGTGGAGAAGATGATACAACCAATTAATTTGGTTTTGTTTTATTTATTTTAAATGAAATTGCCAAATTACAATTATAACCTTAATAAAACCATTTAAAACACCTTAATATGTGTCCATATATGTCCGCTCACAAATAAAATGGTCTAATTACAATATAAGGGCCTTAACTTTAAGGTTCTATAACTATTTGACACCTTTAGCTAATAGAACACTACTTTTGCTCTTTACGCGATTTAGTCATTTTTCTCAAATTAACCAATTAAATAAAAAAATTTATTTACGAAATTTTCACACTGTCATTCAATCATGCTGTAAACATTAAAAAAATAATAAAATAAATATTTTGACCTCAAATTTGTGGTCCCGAAACCACTGTTCTAATTTAACTAAAAATTGGCTGTTACAAGCCAATTTAGTGGTATGCCCACGAAAGATCCACATCTCCACCTTCGATTGTTTATGGAGGTAAGTGATTCATTCAAGATAGTTGGTGTGACTGAAGATCCATTGAGGCTAAAATTGTTTTCTTACTCGTTGCTAGATCAAGCACGAGCATGGCTCAATTCATTGCCACCAAGTTTCATATCTATATTGCAAGAATTAGCAGAGAGATTTTTGGTTAAGTATTTCCCGCCTAGTAAAAATGCTAAGTTGAGGACCGATATCACAATTTTCCAAAAATTGGATGATGAGTCTTTGTATGAGGCTTGGGAGTGATTCAAGGAGTTACTTCATAAGTGTCCTCATCATGGGATTCCTCATTGTATCCAATTGGAGACATTCTATAATGGTCTCAATGCATATAAAAGATCGATGGTAGATGCTTCTGCGAATGGTGCAATTTTGTCTAAGTCTTATAATGAGGCTTATGAGATCATCGAGAGGATCGCGAATAATAACTATCAATGGCCAACAAATCGAACAGCTTCAAGAAGACATGTAGCCGGAGTTCATGAAGTTGACGCCTTCACTTCACTATCAGCTTAGGTATCATCTATTTCATTTATGTTAAAATAGTTTACCGCTAATAGTGCTAATAATTTTGCAGCTCAGCCACCAAGTCAGTTTGAAGTAGTTTCCTGTGTGTATTGTGGGGAAGGTCATTTTTTTAGAATTGTCCATCAAATCCCGAGTCAGTATACTATGTGGGGAACCAACATCAAAATAGGAGTGGACAAGGACCCCAGTCCAACTTCTACAATCCTTCATGGCGTAATCATCCTAACTTTTCTTGGAGCAACCAAGGAAATAGACCAAACAACAACTTATTGCAGCATAGACCTAGCCAATCTTAGGGGTTTAATTAGCACACTCCAAAACCACCTCAAGCTGAGGCATCAAACAGTTTGGAGAACTTGTTGGAAGCGTACATGGCAAAGAATGACGCTCTAATCCAAAGCCAAGCAGCAACATTGAAAAATTTGGAAAACCAAATGGGTCAGTTAGCTACAGAGCTTCATAATAGACCGTAAGGAACCTTGTCGAGTAATACTGAGAATCCAAGAAATTGGGGTAAAGAACATTTCAAGACTGTGGCATTGTAAAGTGGTAAAATTATAGAACCCCGATTGATTGATGTCGAAGATAAGCCCGCTGAGAAGAATTAACCAGCTGTTGAAATTGCTACACCAAAATAGTCAGAATCTGCAAAGACTGACAAGGTAAATCCTAACTTAGTGAATTTAGATACTTTAACATCTTCTTTGGACGCAGACTTACCTACTCAGAAGAGTTATCCGATTCAACCAAAGGTTCCATCACTTCCATATCCGTAAAGATTGCAGCAACACAAGTAGAAATAGGAGGTGTAATTCAAGAAGTTTTTGGATGTTCTAAAGCAGTTACACATCAATATTCCGTTGGTGGAGGCTTTAGAACAAATGCCAAATTATGTGAAGTTTATGAAGGATATACTGCCCAAAAAGAAACGACTGAGTGAGTATGAGACTATTTCCTTAATAAAGTGGTGCAGTGCGTTCTTGCAGAACAAACTGCCACCAAATTTGAAAGACCCGGTAAGCTTTACTATACCCTGTAACATTGGTGAATCTTACTATGGTAAAGCTTTGTGTGTAACGCCCTAAAATTTAGGGTCTGGAAATTTTTGCTTATGTTGCATGTTTGGTGGGTTGGTTATGTGATTTAGGTGTGTTTGGGAATATTTGAGAGGTCCTGGGTTTCGAGCTTCGGCTTTTGAAGATTTTTATTTTTCTCATAAAAGACCCTGAGCACTGGCACCTAGGCTTCATAGGTGATCGCGTGTGTTTTATGACACAAAAAGCCTTGTGGCTTGGTGGCATGTGGCGTAACTTGGCAATAGAGATAGCTTGGGTTCGAATCCCATTGCAAACAAGAAGCAATTATTTTGCTAGAAGGGGACGGCAAGAGTTGTGTGGGATTTGAACTCTGGTAATGGGAGTTTGAATGGGTCATAGAGGTTGTTGTGGAGAATATCTAAGAGGGATAAGGGGAGAAAATCTTGGAGATATTCAAGGAGTTGGAGAGGGGGGAGACTTGTAGCCGAATAGGTAAGTTGTTGGTGCAAAATTAGGCCAAGGGGTTTTGGGTTAGGCATTTCGGCAATTAGTGTTTAGGAGTAGGTGCCGAATTCTCCTCTTCTACTTTTGGGTTTTATTTGGTGATACCCTTTTGTGCCGAATTGTAAGTGTCATTTTACCGAAAGTCGTGTGTCGTTTCTTCTCAATTTCTTCTTCTCTTCTTCTTTTTGTCAAGATTGTCGAATTCTCTTTAGCCCATATTGGTAACCTTTTTTCCCTTTTGTTGTCTCAAACATCTCTTTTCTTGGTTCTAGAGTTGAATAAACCGAACCCAACTCCTCATTTTTTCCTTTCATTGTTTCTTTCTCTCCTGAAGTTAGCCGATTACTTCTCTCCTTGTGTGACTGAAATTGTGGGGGCTTAACCGATTCTTAATCTCATTTACTAGAGGGTAAGTGTTTTCTCTAGCCGAATGGTGGAAGGCTCCTTTTTCTATGTTCAATTTGGGTATTTCTTGAGCGAATCCTCTTTACTGCCGTGGGGATAAGTTCACCTAATGTTTTCCTTTTCGTTCAAATGGTGCCAGGGGGTCGTGACCTTTAACCAAGGGGGTGGGCCGAACGCTATTGTCTTTCATTTTCAGTTCACGTCTCGGTAAGTAGTGCATTTGGTTTTAATGAAGTATTATTAAGGTTACTGAACAAATGGGATGTTAATGCAGATTGTTGTCTATAAGAGGGTGCTCGTTGGATAAGGGTGGTTTGAGCCTTACTTGTCTTAGCAAGGTAAGCGATGCATATTGTTGGGAACTTATGAGTACATAGTTGGGTGGTAACCCAAATGTTTGAGAACTGACAAGGGGTCATTATTTTGGATTTAGGTTGAGTGCACAGGGTTCGACGTTTTTCTCTCCAAAAAGGTGTGCAACCATACACCATTCTGTTACTGACCAAAAGTCGAGAGGTGTGTTCTCACACCATTACATAACTGTGTATCGGTAAAAGCCGGAAAGCCGAAAAGTCGTAACTTTGACTTTTGAGGCCTTGCGAGCTTGCGATTGCTTATGGGGTAAATCGAGCCCACATATTATAGGCGGTAGGCTATAAGACCATTGCATGCGTTTCATGAACTAGGGCCTTGTTGGGCCGAGATGGGCCGTGCGGGCCTAATGGACCTGTGAGCCCCACACGGATAGGATATGTGGTAAGTGACAAAGTATGGAATGGGATATGGAAACCGTGTTGACACGACTGAACTTGAGCTAATTGGGCCACATGGGCGTGTGGGCCCACTTGGGCCGAGTAATGGGCCTTGGGCCCATTTACACTATTTTGGCCATATGGGTTATCTGAGTCGTTCGGGTCGACTGTAGACCTTTCGAAGGGTCATTATCTACACCGAGGCCCTAAAATCAGTTAAATGATCGAAATACCCCTGAGGGGTAAAAATTATTATTTTACCCCTAGCTGACGAAATGACCTTTATAATGCTAGTGGTAGGTTAATTGATGTGTGTATGACATTTATATGACTGGTGACTATGTCACGTTTACTATGAGTGGCGGCTTGCCACACTTACTGCTACTGGCAGCTACGTTGCGTTATTGTTACTGGCAGCTTTGCTGCGATATTGGTGTGCTGGTTGAGTGGGTTGATTGATATCCCCACATGGTGTGTTGGCTGGTACAGGTGGTGTGCTGGATGGTTTTGGGATGGGTTGTATTTTGCACTATACTGAAATCAGATGGGCTTAGACCCACACCGACATCGAATAGGGCTCGTGCCTAGATCTATTCTCGCATGCAATCGCTTTCTATAGTTTGATAAGGGATTTCACACTGAGTTTTCGTAAACTCACCCTTTCTTTTAATTGTACAGGTAATCCTCAGCCTTAGACAGTTTGGAGCTGTGAGGGACTCGGGGTGGCCACACGATCACGAAGGGATTTATTATTTACGGATTTTATATTTGGGTTTTGTTTTTGTAATAAGGCCATTTGGGGATTTAACTTTTAATTGGGCTATGATTTGGTATTTATCAACTGCTAGAGTAGGAACATCGGGTTTTCAAAATAATAACATTTTCGGTAAGTAAACCTGCAACTTCAATTTTGATAAACCTGCAACTTCAATTTTGATAAAAACAAACGTATTGACAACTATACACGTTTTAAATAGCAGGAAACACTAGGCATATATGGGCTTTAAAACTATAAAGGCTTTTACGACATCGGGTTCAAACATCATAAGCTTGTCGAATTTTTGGGTAATTGATGTGGCACGTCAGATTCGGTCATAACGTCTAGGCCGGGTTTGGGGTGTTACATTGTGTGAATTAGGAGCGAGTATCAATTTAATGCCTAAGTTTATTTTCAAAATGCTAGGGATAGGTGAAGTAAGACCAACAACTCCGACACTTTAGCTAGAGGATCGATCTTTAGCATATCCCGAAGGAAAGATCGAGGATGTTTTGGTAAGAGTCGATAAATTTATTTTTCCTGCTGATTTCATTGTCTTATTTTGAAGCAGATAAGGAAGTGCCGATCATCCTTGGGAGACCTTTCTTAGCCACAGGAAGAACGTTAATTGATGTGCAGAAAGGTAAACTCACCATGCGAGTTCAAGACGATCAGGTAACCTTTAACATTCTTAAAACGATGAAATTTCCTGATCCAGCAGAAGAGTGTTCAATTATGGAAGCAATAGAAACCTTGGTTACTATAGAAAGAAATTTTAAAGAAGATCCACTGGAGAAAGCCTTAGATCTTGATCCTTTGAAGGATAAAGAATGTGAAGGAAACATGGCTTTGATGGAAGCCAATCTAAGAAATTTTATTCAATCTACACGGTTTGAACCGTTAGAGTTAGAAGTAAGAGAATTTGTGCAACACAAGTTGTCAATTGAAGAACCACCTAAACTCGAACTAAAGGTACTCACTTCCCATTTGAAATACATTTATTTAGGTGATTGTTCCACTTTGCTAGCGATTATTTCAGCAGAACTGACGAAAGATCAAGATGAGCAACTAATTATTGTTCTAAAGAAGCTGATATTCGAGGTATAAGCCCTTCTTTTTACATACATAAAATTATTTTAGAAAAAAGTTAAAGAGCTCAAATTGATAGGCAAAGGAGGCTCAATCCTATTATGAAAGAAGTTGTGAGAAAGGAAGTGATCAAATGGTTAGATGCAGGAATCATCTATCCTATTTTAGATAGTTCGTGGGTAAGTCCGGTGCAGTGTGTGCCGAAGAAAGGTGGAATCACGATTGTTGAAAATGAGCATAACGAGTTGATTCCAACGAGAACCATTACTGGTTGGAAAATCTGTATTGATTATATGAAGTTGAATAAAGCCACTGGGAAGGACCATTTTCTGTTGCCTTTTATGGATCAGATGTTAGATCGACTGGCAGGTAATTAATCCTATTATTTTTTAGATGGCTATTTGGGATATAACCAAATAGTTGTAGCTCCGGAGGACCAACATAAAACAACCTTTACTTGTCCATACGGTACGTTCTTTTAGGTGAATGCCTTTTGGTTTATGCAATGCACCTACAACATTTCAATAATGTATTATGGCAATATTCATTGATATGGTTGAAAATTTTGTTGAGGTTTTCATGGATGATTTTTCTGTTTTTGGTAACACTTATGATATTTGTTTGAATAATTTGGCTAAAGTACTGAAAAGATGTGAAGATACGAATCTTACTCTTAACTGGGAAAAATGAAATTTTATAATTAAGGAAGGGATTGTTTTAGGGCACAAAATCTCAAAGAGAGGAATTGAAGTTGATAAAGTAAAGGTGGACGTAATTGAAAGATTACTGGCCCCAATTAATGTGAAAGGAGTCAGAAGTTTCTTAAGCCATGCCCGTTTTTATCGAAGGTTTATCAAAGATTTCTCGAAAATTTCTAAACCGTTGTGTTTGTTGTTAGAGAAAGATACAGTGTTTGATTTCAACAAAGCATGTTTGGAAGCTTTTGAAGATTTAAAAAAAGGGTTAATCTTAGCCCTAATAATCATTACACCTGATTGGAGCTCACCTTTTGAGTTGATCTACGATACAATTGATTATGCCATTGGAGCTGTGATAGGTCAAAGAAAAAACAAAGTGTTTCACCGTATTTACTATGCAAGTTGAACTTTGACGTGAGCCCAACTCAATTATATGGTGACTAAAAAGGAACTCTTTGCTATAGTTTTTGCTTTTGACAAATTCCGTTCATATCTAATAGGTACCAAAGTTACAGTATTTACTGACCATACGGCCATTAAATACTTGCTTACGAAGAAAGATGTGAAACCGAGGCTAATTCGTTGGGTACTTTTACCCCAAGAATTTGATCTTGAGATCCAAGACAGAAAAGGTGTCGAAAATCAAATAGCTGATCATCTATCGAGGTTGGAACAAGATGAGGTAACTTGATCATGTGTGCCTATCAACGAGAATTTCCCAGATGAACACTTATTTGAGGTAAGTTGAATTCATGAAACACCTTGGTTTGCTGATTTTGTCAATTATCTTGCATGTGGAATAATTCCTCAAGAAATGACATACCAACAAAGGAAAAAATTCCTTCATGATAGTTGGTACTATTTTTGGGAGGATCTGTTTTTGTTTAAACAGTGTGCAGATAATATAATTCGAAAGTGTGTAGCTGAAAGTAAGATTGCTGAACTTTTGTATAATTGCCATTCATATCCAAGTGGGGGACACTTTGGTGGTTCATGTACTGCAGCAAAGATTTTGCAAGCAGGTTTCTTCTGGCCTACACTATTTAAAGATGCTTATGCTTATGTGAAGAACTGTGATAAATGTCAAAGGATAGGAAATATATCAAGGAGGGATGAGATGACCTTGACAAATATTTTGGAGATTGAATTGTTCGACGTATAGGGCATTGACTTCTTAGGCCTGTTTCCTTCTTCGTATGGGAAAAAATACATCTTAGTTGCAGAGGACTATGTATCCAAGTGGGTTGAAGCTGAAGCATACCCTACAAATGATACTAAGGTAGTCATGCGACTCCTACATAAGTATGTGTTTACACGATTTAGGACACCAATAGTTATTATTAGTGATAAAGGTTCTCACTTTGTGAACAAGTGGCTTAAGTGTTTGCTTGAAAAATATGATGTGAAGCACAAGATTGCTACTGCCTATCACCCCCAGTCTAATAGGCAAGTTGAAAGAGTGAATCGTGAAATCAAAGGTATCCTTGAAAGGGTAGTACGCCCTAGCAGAAAAGATTGGTCTCGAAAGCTCGATGATGCATTATAGGCCTATTGAACAGCATTTAAGACACTGTTAGGAATGACTCCTTATCGGTTAGTCTTTGGAAAAGCATGTCATTTGCCATTAGAGTTGGAGAATAGAGCTCACTGGGCTTTGAAGCAGTTGAACTTTGATCTTAAGCAAGTCAATGAGAGAAGGATGTTACAACTTGATGAGTTGGAAGAGTTGAGGCTGTTTTCCTATGAGAATGCCAAAATGTGTAAAGAAAGATAAAAGAGATGGCATGATAGTCATATACAACCTCGCAAGTTTAAAAAAGGTCAGAAGGTTTTGTTGTTTAATTCAAGGTTGAAGTTATTTCCTGATAAGCTTAAATCCTGATGGAAAGGACCCTATACCATTTACCGAGTTTATCCTTATGGAGCTATTGAATTATACGAAAATTACGGAAGTACGTTTAAAGTTAATGGTCAACTCTCTGTAACACCCCTTACCCATGTTCAACACCAGAACAAGGTCTGAGCCGTTACCGGACTTACCACACAAACAACCATACAATTTCGAGCCATAAATTTGCGTCCAATTTAAAACCATTTGAAGTTAATCATAAAGTCCCTAATACGAGCCTACGAAACCCAAAACATGCATTGGAAGTGGTCCGGGACTAACCGAGAACTTTAGAAATTTTTACAAAACTTAGAAAATTTTTCCACTATACAGGGGTCACACGCCCGTGTGGATATGGGACACGCCCGTGTCGTAACCCCATGTAACTCTCTGACTTGTAACTCATGAACAAATTGAGATCACACGACCAATTCACACGTTCATGTGCTAGGCCGAGTGGAAAATTAATTTTCATAAAATAGATACAGGCTTCACACGGCCAGGGCACATACTCGTGCTCGAGGCCGTGCCATTCACATGGCTGAGACACACACCCGTGTCTCTACCTGTGTGCTCAATTCTGAGATTCTGTTTCTCCAAATTAAGGTGTAGGGGACACACGGTCAGAACACATGCCCATAGGGCAGACCGTGTCACACATGGCCTAAACACACTCCCATGTGTCTACCTATATGGACAAATTAAAGGTTACTTACCAAGCCATTTGTCACCCTTATTCACACATACACTTACACAATTCAATGGCACAAAACATAATATACTTAGGCAACCAAAACATCCACAATTATGACCAACACATGCCAATACAACATCAACATCTATCATACTCACAACATTTGTTAAGCCACAATAGACTACTTTCAAGACACCTAATTATGCACAAATTTATCATCTCATCAATAGATTACATTACCAAACATTTCACATTCATGCCATAAATCACATTTCCATCATTCACCAAGCATACTTTGACTATATTACGAAAGACATTGACACATATATGAATATACTTAGGCTTACAACCATGTTAGCCAAAATAAGTCAATTTACATGGCCAAATATCAAATCAAGCCTTTGACAATTACAAGCCAATACATTGGCTAAAATCATAATGACACATATAACAAAATGACCAAGTCCCTGTACATACCATACTTTCAAAATACTAAGATCATCCATACCCAAAACTAAGAGTTTGGTAGTGTGATTCGAATTCCGACGATCTCCGATCCGAGCTAGCTTGGCTTCACTATAAAAACATGGAAAATAAACAGAGTAAGCTATATATCTTAGTAAGCTCGTATGCAAGAAATAATCAACCTTACCATGCATATAACATTCAACTATTATAACATAATTAAATGTAAATTTACCATAGTCTCATGATCATAACTCATTCCACCACAACACTTACCTCATATACATCGTTTCAAGCATTTAATAAACATGGGCTTTATGTACATAACTAAACCATCTCGAAATGAATTTACACATATTCCCATATTTGACATACCAGTGAACCACTCGGAATAACAATATCGGATACAAGGGAAATTTTGCACGCTAAGTGCCACATATGTAGCCAAAGCTACCCAAGTCTCATACCACATAATCGCTCACTCTCGAGCTATCGACGGGCCTGCTCATACAAGCTGTCAGTCAAGACGTAGCTACACGATGTTGCTCACACAAGCTGTCAAGTATCCGCAACATATGCCGGTATACTCAGCCACTAGTAGGATGTAAGAGACCAGCACCCAGATCACATAATCACATAACACATAATGACCCTAGTGACATGTCACTTGTATCCTAACTTATTCCTAAGGTTCAACGGGATTTCTCACTTGCCGAATCGTTGTCAAACTCGTTCGTAGAATTATAGTCATTCACATAATCAAACATACAATTCATGCAATATTAAATCATTTAAGTACAATTATTCTAAAGCTTATTTTTAACATTCGAACTTACCTCGGTACAAAATGACTAATAATTCGATTTAGTCCACAACCTTGTTCTTTCCCCGGTATAGGTTAGAACCTCGTCTTTCTTGATCTATAATATCAAATTTAACTCATTCAATCATCACATTATACAATTTGATCCCAAAAACACCTTATGGCAAAAATTACATTTTTCCCCTAACTTTTCAACTTTTTACATTTTAGTCCCTAAGCTCGTAAAATGATTTTCATTCAATTTCATCGCACCAAAGCCTAACCAAACCTATTCATTGCTCATAACATCCCACAATTTTCATTTATTCACATTTTTACACGTATTTTATAACTTTTACAAATAGGTCCCTATTTGACATTTTCATCAAAAATCACTTGGTAAATGTTGTTTTTCCAACACCAAACATGCATTTTCTGCCATTAAACATCAAAATACACAAATATTCAACATGGGTAAAATTTTAGCCATTGATTTTCTTTCAAACTAGTCCTTAGAATAGCTAAATCAAGTTACAATATTCACAAAAATGTAAAAATCATTAAAAATGGGATAAGGACGGACTTACAATCGAGCTTGGAAGCTTGCCTAAAACCCTAGCTATGGTGACCCTTGAAATTTCAACACAAGGAGGATGAAATTGAGAAGATGACATCTTTTATTTATTTTATTTTGTCTTTATTAGCCAAATGACCAAAATGCCTTTAATGCCAAACTTTGAAATTTCTCCTAACCATGTTCATTTTTATCCAACTCAGAGTATAATGGTATAATTACCATTTAAAGACCTCCAATTTAAAATTTCATAGCAATTAGACACCTCTAGCGTCTAGAACACATACTTTGTACCTATTGCAATTTAGTCCTATTAGTAAAAGTAGACACTTTATCGATAAAATTTCTTAACAAAATTTTCACGCAATCATTCAATCATACTGTAGACCTTAAAGTAATAATAAAATTAACATTTCTACTTCATATTTGTGGTCCCGAAACCACTGTTCTGATTTGACCCAAAAATGAGTTGTTATAGTCTCAAACACTACTGGGATGGTGAAGTTGAGCGAGTTGAATCCTGTTCAAATTAACAGAACCTTGATTTTTCATGAACTCATTTTGTAAATAAATAAATAATTAGAACTTATTTTCTTAACTTATTATATTTAATTAATTCTGTCTAAGGAAACTGGAACTTAAGCGGGACCGCTGCGACCCCTCCAACCTTTCTTGGGAATTAATTTAATGTAATTTGTTAAGAAGAAATTTTCTAATTAAGATTTAAAATTTTTAAGTTTCATTTGTTTTGTTTAGATTTTAAATTCTTATGTTAATAAAGGGGTCAAATTTGGCCTAAGTACTAATCAATTTTTTTTTTCTTAAGTAAGTTTGTAAATACAGACTGAGTTTAAGGCCCAAGATAGCAAAAATGAGGGAAAAATCCATACTTTGCCACCATTCCCATTACTTGTAGCCCAAGTAACCCTAATGTAGCTAAATTTTTGCTACATGTTGCCCTAATTCTTCCCTATATAAACTCCTCTTCATTCGACTATTTTTCATATCCTTCAAAGCAATTTGCTTCATCCTAAAAATCCATAAATGTCCTTCTTATGCCGCTAGCCTCAAATCCCAAAAGAAACCCTAATTTTTTATCGCTACAAAAAGATTGCCGAAGCACCAACATTGCTGCCGTACACCACTGTTGCTATCGTACGCTGTCATTACCGCCACACCATCCTTGCCATCGCAAGATTTTTGTCGTAGAAAGTCCTTACCCACCTTGCCAATTTCTCTTTTTCCTCTTGTGCAGAACTTTGCCAAGTTCTCAAGAAAAAGGTACCATGTCTCGCAAAAGAGCTAGATCTTCAGAGACTACTCCTGAAAACTCGATATTAATCGATGAAGAAGTGAAAGAGAGATTTGATTCAATCTTCAAACATCAACCTATGATGTCGGAAAAAGGTTTTTTAACTTGAAGATTCATGATTTGATGGTTGTTCCTATACCGATTAGAAATAAAATCAACGCTTTCAAATGGGAACTATTTTTTTATGCTCGTTCATTTCCCGATGATGAACTAGTTCGAGAATTCTATGCTAGTTTGACAATGCAAGATGCTACTGAGGTCATCATTCGAAAGAAAAAGGTACCTCTTACTTCTAAGTCCATCAATGATTTGCTTAACTTACCTGATGTTGAAGAAGATGAGTACTACCCTATGATGAACAATATCAATTGGGATTTTCTTCAACAAGTGCTTGATGTTGTGACAAATCCAGGATCCCATCTTCAACAAGTGCTTGATGTTGTGACAAATCCAGGATCCCAATGGATTATAAGAAAGTTTGTGTAACGACCCAAATTTTAAAGTCATTGGAAAAGTGAGTTTTTGGGTTTTCGATTTTGAAAATTAGATTCGTAAATATTTATTAGAAATATTTACGAAGTTAAGTGAAAGGTTAATTAGATTTTAATTAAGTAAATTTAGCTTAATTAGGGCTAATTAAGTATATGGATTAAATTGAATTAAGTGTGAAAGTTTAATTATAAACTATAGAAAAGTCAAAAGACTAAATTAGCAAATAAGCCTTATGTGACAAGTGTGTGGTAAGTATAAATACATTTGTATTATTATAATTGGTACAAATGTATGTAAATAAATGTATTTACTTATTATTTAAGAAATTAATAATATAATAGTTAATAATATAATAAAAGAATAAATAAATGAAATAATAAAAAAAAAAAAAAAGGCACGATTAGCAGGGAAAGAAAGAAGGAAAAAGAAAAAGAAAAAGAAAAGGGAAAATTAGGGTTTTAAGATTTCAAGCTTGATTGGTAAGTCAATTTAATCCCTTTTCTTGTAATTTTGGTGTCTATGGAATCCTAGGAAGAAATACTATTTGAGTTATGTTGAAATTTAGGAAGATAGTGAATTTTATATATTGATTAAGTTGTATAAATTGAAGAATTATGAGATAAAATGATAGAAATTCAAGTTAGAAGTGAGAGATGGATTAAATAATAAAAGAGATATAAGTTTTGTTATAGTAGGTACTAAATTGTCTAAATTGTAGAATTGACGTTTTATATTGAATATTAAGAGTTGAAACTTATTTAAAGTAGGTATAAAATGAAATTTATAAGGTTATTTGAAGAAAAGAATGGTTATGGTGGTAGGACCTAATTGGAAATATAGTAAAAGTTACATGGAAATTAAAGAGTGTGTTATTAAATAACATATATTGATAATTTTAAATGTTAAATTTTATGTAGCCAACGTAGCACCGGAAACGTCATCGAAAAAGGGAAAGGAGAAAGTGAACGAGGATATCGAGTAAACTCGAGAATTTCGGTTTGTATTTCTATAAACTATGCTTAATGATTTAATACAATGTAATTGTTATTTTTAATAGTTAAAATGTATAATGAATAATATGATGGAAACTATTACTACTTCTATATTGAAATGAAATGATTTGAATACCTTATTAACAGTGTCGGGATAGTCGGATACAATTGGCATACCATAGGATTGGAAGTGTTCAGGTATATTCCGACTGTGTGTTGATGAGACACTATATGTGTCAACTACTGTGATTGTTCCGGATTCGTCCCGAAGAGGTACTTCGACTGACTATGATCATATCTTATATCATTACCTATGATGTATTCCGGTTTCGGCCGATGAAACACTGTATATTATCCCCGGTGTGTGAGTTGGATCCGCGTATCCGTTTAGGTTCGAGTTATGTTAATAGGAGCAAATGAAAGTACTGAAGACTGTCTAATATCGATTCAGTAACTGTGATTGATTTAGGAATGTTTAAGTTATCGAAAGACATGAAATATAAATATATATGAATTGCTTAACTACAGGGAATAAATGTAAAATGAATGTAAGGGGTGAAGCAATTAAGATTATGAAAGTAAAAAGTTTAAGTTACAATGTATATACATAGCTTATTATTGTTAAGTATTAGTTTATAGAAATACCACTGAGTGTATACTCAGTGTACGGTTTGTTCTCCGTGCACAAGAATAGGTACGAAAGAAAGTTAAGGACTCAGCATCCAAGCCAATCCCCAACTCAAAGTGGTGAAGTACCTTTCTTTTGGTAAAATAGCATGTACCTAGGTTGTTAAGATTTTATTTTGTAAATGATAAGAATGAGCATGAAAGATGTTGAAACATGGTATGAAATATGCATATTTTGGAGGTTAAACTTACATGAGTTTGACTAGCATGATATTGTAGTATAATTTTGATATGAATTGTGGTACATAATCTTTAAGAGGTATTGAAGTGAATGAATGAATATTTGCTAAGTTTAAATGGCATAAAGAATGATATTTGATTTAAGAACTATTAGTAAATGTTTGGGTTTGAATTAGATGTGTTTAGCATGTGAAAATAGCTTAAAAATGGTCAAAAATCATGTTTTCACACGGTTAAGTCACACGGGTGTATGCTCAGGCCGTGTGGCTCTCTGTTTATGTCACAGAGGCTGTCCCCACGGTTGTGTGTGCAAGTCAAATCTCCCCACAGCCTGGCCCCACGGCCATGGGAACCCCACGGTCTGGCCACACTGCTATGTCCCAGGCCACACAGGCGTGTGCCCTTATCTTCAAGGTAAAATTTCCAAAGTTACTGGTTTAATTCCGAATTACTTCTAAAGCATGTATTGGGCCCCGTAGACCCATATTAGAGACTTTATAGTGTAATTTAAGAATTTTCAATTTGGAAATACAAATTTATGACTCGATTTTTATAAATGCTAGTGTATAAGTCTGGTAATGCCTTGTAACCCTATTCCGGTGATGGTTTGGGGTTAGGGGGTGTTACAGTTTGGGAAGCATTCTTTCCAAAGGGAATACCTAAAACCAGTAGCAAAGGTATGGTTTTATTCGCTACAGTTTTATGCCTATCTCACATAGTTTCACCATCTCGATGGAACGGTTGCTCTTGTTATATGTAATTTTGACAGAAAAGTCCATTAATGTTGGGAAAATTATTCTCAAGAAGATTCATGATTGTGCCAAAAAAAAAAGATAAGAAATGCTTATTTCCCATCATTAATCACTTCACTTTGCTTAAAGGCCCATGTAACACCCCAAACCCGACCTAGACTCTATGGCCAAATCTGGTGTGTCACATTGAAGTGTTTTAGCGAAAATTGTGTTTTCATTGAAAACCCTTCTTAAAATAAAAGAAACCTTAATTAACTTTTAAAAAAACCTTTCAGTTACGAAAGCCTTGTTTAAAACATTTGATTTAAGAAAACTTAATATTTAAGAATTTAATTGCGGAAACGTAGAAACACACTATAATTTAGAAAACCCATGTTCAACTTCTTGTAATTACAGTGAAAATTAATAACAATAATTAAGTAATAATAACATAATGAAAACCTTATTACAATCTGGCTGAAACATACTTAAAAAGAAATAAATACTTAAATGCTAAAAAAAACCCAAGTCCAAAACATCTTACTAGCTGGCCACCTAGAGTCCCTCCAAACATCGAACCTTCTACTGAGCATCACCTGAAAATAAAATAAAAGAGGGGGTGAGTTTTCATAAACTCAGTGTGTACAACCCTCGGTAAAAACAAGCATTCAAAATTTAAAAAAAAAATCATTCATCAATCATGCTATGCAATCCCATCCAAATTATCCATCCGCTACACACCAGCTCCGTCCCCTGTCACACCATGTAGGGATATAAATATCGACCCACCCAACCCACACACCATGGTAGCTCGGTTGCGGAACTACCTTCATTTACATATTGGGCTTTAAAAGCCATCGGTGGATCCACGATTGTCAAGAAACCATGCGATCCTCATATACTTCCTCCGTTCCATAATTCCCACCCATATGCAACCTAAGCAGAATATCATATGTATGCATGTCACATCCATAAAACTTACATTCAGCACCTAGGGGTAATTCGGTTATTTTTGCCCTTAGGGGCGTTTCGATAATTTTTCCTTAATTATGGTTTTCACTTACCTTGTCCCGTTAACAAGTCCCGCGAGCTAAGATGAACGAATACTATGCACCAGGTAGGATTTCAGAAGAGAGGAGGTGGGTCATTAAGACCGCTTAAGTACCAAGCTCTCTCTAGATCCAATCTTGCCACACCTTAACCCCTTTGACCTGTCCACAGTCGCAATATATTAATTAAGTCTTATGTAGTTATCATATACTAGGCCCAAAACCCCTTACAAAGCCCAAACAAATTCATATACCTGTATCTGGCCCATTAAGCCCAATCGTATTCATATGGCCCACTAGGCCCAAATCACCTGTATATTTCCCATTAGGCCCAAATCACATCTATATGGCCCGTTCGGCCCAGTCACAATCATATTCATGCTCACATACAAATTCCTATCACATAGCATCAATATTCAAATTTTTCCTAATATGGGCCCAATAGCCTATTGGGCCCATTTAGCCCATTTCGACCCATATGGCCAAATCACAACCCAAGTCCACGGAATCACCCGTGGGTCTCAAGCAACCTATCGATCTCTCCCTTACGAGTGTTCACGCACTCGCAAGACTATCGTAGCCAAACTTTTGGCTTTTCGGCATTTTGACATTTTGGCATTTCGGCTTTTGCCGGTTCATAGTGTGTATGCAGTATATGTACACACCTGGAAAGCAAGCGTGATGCAATCTCCTTAGCCCAAACCTACAATTGATATCACTCAAATATTAACCACATGTACTTATCAATTACTTTACCAAAAGCCGGAATCTCACCTTAACCTTACCTGAACGCCAAGCCTTTACTAGCTTTTACTTTGATCACTAAACACGCGTATTTCTCAGATCTAAAGAGCAAATCGGTAGGAATCCAAAACCAAGATCTGACACTAATTCCCTACCAAAGTCGATTAGAAAGAAGTGAGGGACCGAATACTCGATACTTATCAAAAACCAATTAGGAGAACGAACACTTACACTAGAATCGACTGGGTTGAAAGAGTAGTGGTAGCACCAAGGGTATTCAGATTTTAGAGATTTCAATGGCAACAATTGATTACTCAGCACCAAAGAAGAGAGGAAGAAGAATCGGCTAAAGCAAAGAATATATTGAGTACAGGAGGAATAAGAATTCAGCACAAAGAAAGAAAAGAAAAAGGGTTTTCAGCTTTTTAGAGAAAAGGGTTTCTGGCACAAAGTGAAGGGAAATTCGGCATTAGCTTTTCCATCCTCCCATTCGACACCTATTTATAGCCCTATAGCCGAATTATTCAAGCCCAAGTTCCCACTTCATCTCTACTTACTCTTCACTTCTCATCTCCTTGTTTTTCTCCTTGATAACCCCTTGATCCTTTCCTTAATTTTCTCTTCTGAACACTCCCCTTGATAACTTCTAGAAAGCCAAAATTAAACTCTAAAAATGCTAAGCTAGGATTCGAACCTTGGACCTCCTTGCTAGCTGCTAACTACACCTTATGTGGCGTCACTTAGCCACTCCACCACAGGCTCTTTTTTTTTATACTATTTCCCCTTACTTTATTTAAAAGCCCAACTACTTGCCAGTCCTGATTCGTTTAATATCTAAACTATAATTTCATTTATTCCTAGGTTCAAACTCAAACCTTAACTAAGACCTACTAAAATTATCGCTTGGATAAGAATATTAAACACAATTTTTAACAAAATCGAAAACTAAGAAAATTCAAGATTTCAGAATTTTTGGGTTTCGAGATTTTTGGGGCATATAGCCCATGTTAAAACACAAGAAAATTTGAAGGGGCAATATGCTCAAGGGTGCATTACAAATCATGATCTTGAAAGGTTAGTAGAGAAGGTGCATGAGCTGAATCAAGGTGAGCAAGAAGAGCCAACTAAGCCAGATACTGAGGAGTCAACAAAGGAAACTAAAACTGAAGCTAATTCAGTTACAGACACTGAAGAAGAAGAATCTAGCAAGGAACTGAACAGTTCTAAACCAGTTGAAGGATCTGCAACCCCTGAACCAGAGGTTGAGCCAGAAAAAAAATAGTCAAGCTAAGTGTTGAACCTAAATCTACAACTCCAATGCCGACTTCTGCAAGTGCTTCAAAGAAATTGGAGTTGTTAATTATGATGGATATGTGCAAGTTCATGCACAATCAATAACAAACTTACTGGAAATATGCAAAAATTAGAGATGACTCAATTCGAAATACTTTTAAGAATCTCCAATACTTTTGTTCCTGAGTTCCCAGATGCTATCTTTGAGACATAGACGGAAGATACTGACTATGAAAGCGGAGATGGAGCTGAAGAAGATAAGGGGAATGAGTCAGAAAAATAAAATGGGGGTTTCTTGTCTTGTTATTTATTTAATCATTTTTAGGTCTTAAGGAATTTATTTCTTTTGTAATTAGGATTTAATTTCTGTAGAATAAAACATAACAAGCATAAACTTAGCACTTCTTTAGAAAGAAAAAGACTAAGTAATGTGGTAATGGGAATGAACATGTCTAGGATTAGGTTATTAGGAAAGACTTGGTATTTAAGCAGTCTTAATGACTTACCTCTCTTTCTTATCAACCCTACCTAGTGTTCAGTTTTCATTCATTACTTTGTCCTTGCAATGAGGACATTGCTTCCTTTTAAAAGGGGGTAAGGCAAATAAATTGCTCAAATTTTTAAATTTTTCAAGTATGTTTCAATCATTTCTTTCATAAGTATGTTTTAATAAATAAATGTTTAGAGACATTTTTTTGTTAATGAGATAGTTTGTATGCAAGTATGAATAAATGATTTTATCTGAGTGAAAGTATGTTATCATGAAGAATGGAATGCTTGTATGATCTTAGCCTTAGTAATGTTTTCCATGAAAATTTAGTTTCTTTTGAGATTAGACATGCATGAAGGTTTATATCTTTATAATTGACTTAGTAATTTTCCTGAGGCGAAATCCTGGGGGACATAAAAATCTAAAATGATATAGACACTATTTCTTTGGATCGTTTGAGCCTTTTCAAGCCAACCCTATGATATTAGACCCTTGAAACTGTAATTTTGAGCTTAAAGGCCTATTTATTTCAATGAACTTATATTATAAGCCACATTACCATGTTTTTAAGTTATCATAATTTTGTGCACCCATATTAACTAAAATTGTCTTGGTAATCAACATTTGAGGAAATTTTCAAAAAGATGTATGTGCTCATGCTTAAAAAAATAGCGAACAAAAGTTTGCTCGGTCTCTAAAAAGAAAAAAATGTATGAGCTTGTGTTCAAAATAAGTTTGGGGGTGATCCAAAGGTTCACTTAAAGAAAAAGGCTATATTTCGAGAAATCCAAGACAGTTAAAGGTTAAGATTTTGAAACCAAAATGTCTCATCTCTTAAAATTCCTACCTTTAACCAAGCCCCATTACAACCTTATAAAAGACCTATTGATTTGATGATTATGTCACCTACATTAGTGGAGAGGAAGTACTAAGTTCAACATATGAAGATTATAAATAATCCTTATGATTGTTTGCTTGATTGATAAGAAATTATGTTGAATGAAGAATGTTATCTGTGGCTGTGACATACGTACAAACTATGATTCATGTTGGTATATTTTGAAACTAAGTATAAAACTTTAAAAATATTTGCATATGAATTACTTATTAATAAAGAAGATCATTGAACATGAAGCTATTAATGCATAATTATGGGACAAAGATTGATGTTGCTTACATAGTTAGAAATTTTGCCTTAGTAAGACCTTTTGCTGTGCATAAACATTACTCGGGACGAGCAATGATTTAAGTTTGGGGTTGTGTAAACTAAAAGTATATATTGGATTTTTCCTATGTAATTGATCACCTTTTTACTTAAATTCGTTGTTAAAACGAAGTAATTGTTTAATAAATTAATGAAATATGTAAAAATATGAAATTAGGACATGGAAATTATTAAAATGTGATTTTATGCATTATTATATAGTTTTCATGCATAAAATGGCTTATTTTAGATTTATTTGAACATATTAAATTTTTAAGATATAAAATGGGCCATGCATGATTAAATTAAATAATAAAATGTAAAATTATATTTAATAATTCATTTTAAAGTATTTCATTAATAATTTGGATTTTAATTAATTATTAAAATTGGATAAATTTTATTCTTTGGTCCTTTAATTTATTGATTTATTTTGGACAGGTCTGATAGCTTTGTTGAATTACAAAAACCGTCCAATTTGAAGACCAAGTCAACCCAAATTTGGCTACACATGGTTGTCCACATAAACCACTTTTTGGTTTAATTACACAGGGTCCTTGCAATGTTGAAGAAATTAGAGATTTACCCGAAGATTTACATTTGACCGAGTCTCATTCTGGAGTTGTTATGGCATTTTGCTTAAAAATCAAGCAAAATTCAACTCAAAATCCACTAAGCATGACCAGCCACTCATTGGAAAAGCTTGAGGAGACTAAACCTCTCTATTTTTTGCAAACTACCCTCCTCTTTTCACCTATAAATAAGACCTCATTTGATCCTTCATCATTCATCCCTCATCCCTCATCATTCTCTCTTTTCTCTCAATTCTCTTTAGCATTTTCCATTCCCCACACTTAGCATCATCTCTTCATAGAGATTTTAGCAATTAAGCCTCTTAAAGAGCCTTTGGTCAGCCACCTTGGAGAGCCATCAGCAAAGGAGCAAAGCGAATGAGTGAAGGAGCCTCGTCGGTCAGAGTCTTGGGTGACAGCCACTCTAATTTGGGTTTAATCTTTCTTTTCTTTAATTTAATCTAAAAATGTTTGCTATGTGTTCTTTGTTCTTATTTACAACAATGTTAGCTTAATTTTATTTAAGCTAAGATGATTTCTTTGATTAAATAATAATTATTTGATTCATGCTTTTAATGTTTGTGCCTCAATCGATCATGTTTTCAATTAAAACCAAGTCTATATTTCGTTCATACGTGATTGAAATGCACCTAAATTAGCTGAGCGATCCTAACTAGATGACTGCTAGTGGATACATAATTGAAATGTGCATGCTCAATTTAGATCCTAACCCGATTAAATTACAGGTTGCATAACAACTCTAACCAAGCTCTATTATCTGCATAGTTTTTAGATTTGTGTGATTAAACTGTTTCAAACCTAACAAGTCCCTGTTACCTCACACGAATGCTAAGAAACCCTTAGTAAATAAGGATTAGTAAAATGCATATTTACTAAGTAAAGGATTCCGAAAAGACCTAATGTGGTTTCCGAACTCATGAAAGATCGAGTTGTCATGGAATGTGTTCCGAATGTTATTAAGCATGTTGATAATAAATTGAGTTTAATTAAAGTAATTGTCCTAGTTTATTTATGTTATAATTGTTGCAAATTGTGTTTAATTTTACTAGAATCTATTTCATTCATATAGTTTGCATACTTAGGATAATTTGCATTAGGGGTCATTGCATTTAGTTTAATATATTTTAATCATCAGTTCTCAACCATATTGTGTTTTTATTTACCAAGTTGTTAAGGATAATTTTACAATTAAGTGATTGAATACAAATACAATCCCTATAGAGACGATAACTCGATACTTACTTATTACTTGATAACGACTGTGTACACTTGCACAAACCTACGCGTTACAGTCACTGAATAACCACAAAGCAAGACTTGTTGTGAAGGGGTAAACCAACAATATGGTGTTTACTTTTCAAAAACCTTTGCACCAGTTGCAACGTTAGACACTATAAGGCTTTTATTTGCCTTGGCTACTCAAAAGCAATGGAAAGTACAGCAATTAGATGTTAATCTACTTTTTTGAATGGTTTTCTCAAGGAGGAAGTTTTCATTGAACACCCAAAAGGGTTCAAAGTGATTGGTGAAGAGCAAAAAGTTTACAAGCTCATAAAGGCCTTGTATAGCCTAAAACAGGCTCTAAGGGCCCGGTATGACAGAATCGATGCCTATTTGACAAGGCTTGGGTTTGAAAAGAGCAAAAGTGAGCCTACTCTTTATGTAAAGAAATCTGAGAATGATTGTGTCATTGTATGTGGATGATTTGCTAGTAACTGGTAGCAGAAAGGAGTTAATAGATGAGTTTAAGAAGTAGATGCAAGATATGTTTGAGATGACTAACTTAGGGGAGATGACTTACTTTTTTGGCATGGAGATAAATCAAACTCAACATGCCACCTTTATAGGTCAGCAAGCATTTGCTTTGAAAATTTTGAACAAAATGTGCATAACAAATTGCAAACCTGCTAACACTCTAGTGGCACAAGGTGAGAAACTCTCCAACAAAAATGATCATGAAAAGGTGGATGAGAAAGGGTGTGGAAGTCTTGTAGGTTGCCTACTCTACTTGACAACTATAAGGCCTGACATTATGTTTGTGGTCAACCTTTTATCTAAGTTCATGCACTGTTGTAATGTTTCTCATTTCAAAGCAGCTAAGAGGGTCCTAAGATATGTCAAAGAAACTTGTAACTTTTGGGTAAATTTTGTGAGAACTGAAGAACTCAAGCTATTGAGATACTTAGATAGTGACTGGGCAGGCTCTATTGAAGATATGAATAGCACATCGGGTTATTTTATCACTTTAGGCTCAGGATTCTTTTGTTAGAGTTCAAAGAAGCAACAAATTGTGGCTCAAACAACAGCAAAAGCAGAGTATATTGTAGCTACTACAGCTATTAATCAGGCCATTTGGCTAAGAAAGCTTTTATGTGATTTGAATGAGAGCCAAGATGAACCAACTAAAATCAAAGTGGATAATCAGCCAGTTGTTGCCATAGCAAAAAATCATGTGTTTCATGGAAAAACGAAACACATTAAAATCATATATCACTTTGTTAGGGAAGCTGAGCAATCAAAGGAAGTCAACTTGATCCATTGCAAATCAGAAGATCAGTTTGCTGACATTTTAACCAAGCCTTTTAGGACTGCAAGGTTCGAGAATTTGAGAAGAAATATTGGTGTTTGCTACATAGAAGCCAAGGAGGAGTGTTGGACAATGGCTAGCAATGCAGCAGCAAAGATGTTTTAAAGCTTTGCCATATCAACTATTTTGTTTCTTGTTTACAACTAGTCTAATTCACTTTGTAATCAGTTTTGTTGATGCACAAAGACTACTTAGTTTATTAGTTTGATAATGTACTAATGTTTAGGTGTTGATTTTATCTGATAAGTTAGTTCAATGATGTTAGTGAGAGTAGTTATTTATTTGATAACTATTTGTAACTTAAGGACATTGCTTTAATAAAAATCAGTAATAGAGATCATTTGATCATCTTCTTTAGTTTCTTTTCTTTCATTTTTCCTTTCTTTTGTTGTTGATAACCTCAATAGAACTCAACAATCTTAGATGGAGGGTGTTACTAATTCTTCCAAATTAATTGGTTCTTATAGAACCATAAACTCCACAAGACCACCAGAATATGGTTCCACTACAGACAATCAGCAAATGAAAAAACAGAGGCAATGAAATCCTTCACGGACATCTTATACAATTGTTTTTAGTGATACACCCTTTCTCTTTCAATCGGCCTTTGCAAGATATAAAATTGCGAACACACATTCACAAGAAATCCTTCACCTTTGGTGGTACCTTAGCATTCCAAATCGTTTGCCAAGGAAAATCCACAACATGTCAAACCGCAATAGCATAACAAGACTTAACATCAAACACCCCATTCTTACTATAGTGCCAAATTTGTTGATCATGTTGGCCATAAAGACTGATCCTAGGCACATCATAAGGCTATAAAAGACCTTCAACAAGGGTAACATTCCAAGCTTTAACATTCTTCATGAGCAAATCACTAACTCGTAAACATTCCATATCCGATAAAGGCTCTGAATCATTAAAAAAATTTATTGTCATGGGAATCTATGAAATGTCGCCCATCACCCAATCTCCATCATACTCTTTTAAAAAGCAGATGCTTTGTAATAAAAAAAATACTCCTCCATATAAATAAGGGATTATTCAAGGAAATCACAATGTCGAAAATATCTACCTTTCAAAATTCTACGAAAATATCATCATATTATTTTTATTATAATTATATTTAAAATAAATTATATATTATATAATTTTGACTCACTAATAATAATTATGGAACGTTGCCTTTTTTATTATTAGTTTTTTTATTTTTATTTAATTATTTTTATATTATGATCATATCACATATTCATATTACGGCTAACATTATCGACTCTAATTCACCACATCTAGATAATCGATAAATTATTAGTGAATTATATTAAAATTCCTCAATGATAAATTAATTAATTAATTTAAATATTATTAAATCTAAATGCAACTATTATCTTCTAAAATGTTATTTTGAATATTTTCGCAATGAAATGGAGGCATTAATTATTCAATTATTCAATTATTAGCGTATTTCTATTTTGGTCATTGAACTACAAAAATCTTCAATTTTGTCATTAACAATATATTTTGTTTCTCTTTTAATCACATTCCATTAAATTGTTAATGGAAATGGTGAGGTGACCCTTTTTACTTAATATAATAACATATTTAGTCTTCAACATTTGCTTATTCTATGAAATTAACTTTAATTTTAAATAATTCAATAAATTTAACTAACAATTTAATTCTCAACCATTTATAAATTTAACCCTTAACCTTTAAAAAAGGGATAATGTACACCCAAAGTCACTAAACTGTTAGTAAATTTATATTTTTATCACTCAACTTTAAAAAGTTACAAAATAATTACTAAACTATTGGAAAGTCTTCATTTAAGTTGTTGGGCTGTTAAAATTACTAATGTATGGTCTTTTCTGTTTGCGTCGCCTGCACCAATCGAAAACTCCCATTTCCCTTTTCTTCTACAATTTGTTTTTTTTTTCATGAAATAGTTTTGAACGTCACGAATCTGCGAACCAAAACCCAAATAGTTTTCTTTTTCAATCTCTAACATTGACCATCAGATCAATTTGAATCTAAGATATGTTCTTTTACTCATCGATGGATATTGATCCATTGTACCAATCGTCGAACCTTTGCTTGGAGCTCACTAACTAGATTTAAAAAGAAAAAGAAAAAAAAGAAACTTGACAGCTTAATGACTTAATAACTTAAATAAAAACTTTCAAATAGTTCAATGACTTAAATGAAAACTTTCCAATAATCATTTTGTAATTTTTTAAAATTGAGTGACTAAAACGTTAATTAGCTAATAGTTTAATTACCTTGGGTGTAGTTTGACCTTAAAAAAAACAAATTAAATAAACTTTAAACGTATTTCATTCTAAGGATAAGTGCTTGCATTAAAAGAGGATAATGCAGGAAGTAGAAAAACAATACTGAGTGGTGCACAACACGGCACATCATACAGAATGCAGTGTGGCGATGAGAAAATAAACTAGAATGTTGTTCATCTAACAACGAACATAACGGTCTTTGTAGTTCGAAACCAAAAGAGATGCTGCTATCCAATCCTGGTTTTGCAGTGTCTTCAACCCCACATCGGATGGTAAACGACTCGCTTCTTCATCTCTTTTTTTATGTTTCTTCGAATATTAATGTTCAATGCCCCCACACCACTCGAATTAACTCACTACCTATGAAAAGCTGTAACACTCTCTTTGATTGGTTATTGATTTAGAGAAATATCCCATTTCTTGATGCATATAGATGAATACCTCTGAAATCATGTGGACTTTTTTGCGTAATGTTTAATTAGTTTGTACCACCAAATTGTAGGTTTTTCAGTCCAGAAGCCATTGGACTGAAGCAGAAGCCAACACAAATGCGGTTATAAAAGGGAAAATTGGTTTGCACCAAATAGTAGGTTCTTCAAGGAATCTCAAGTTTATAAGTCGTTCAGTTTCTGAGGGGGAAGCCTTGACTGAATATGATACTCCATTCCCCAATGATTACATTGACCTTCTTAAACAAGTAAGCCTTGGGTATCTTATTTTAATGCTGCATCTTACGTATATATATATATATACTAATCTGTCATGCAATTTCTAAGATAATTTCTTGCAACTATCGCTGCTGTAAAATCTTATTATTCCTTTGAACAATGTCTGTCAAATAACAGGCAAAAAGGGCAACAGAATTGGCTTTGAAGGATGGCAAACAGTTGATGGTGAGATAGATAGCACTGTGTAATAATTGAAGAGTTTAAAGGCAAATTACATGGTTCAGTCTCAATATATAGTTCGTGACATACAAATATCTATTGCAGGAGATTGAATTCCCGACAGCTGGACTTGGATCTGTACCAGGTTCTTCTCTCCCCTTCTCATGTGTCTTTTCTCTTTTATTTTTGAACTTATATATATCATATGTTAACTACACATACAAGGTGACGGTGAAGGAGGAAATGAAATGACTGGAAGTATGCAGTTGATTCGTGAATTTTGTGACATTTTGGTAGCTCCAGAGAAAGTTACACGAACCAGAATAGTAAGTGCCAATAGCAAAGTGTATTTAATGTGAAGAGGGAGGCACCAACAACTGTAAGGCCTAAGCTTATTGGTTATATAATTCATAATAATTTATGTCTGCTGTTAAGTTTTCAGTTTTTCCCAGAGGCAAACGAAGTTAAATTTGCAAGACAAGTGTTTGAAGGAGTTTCGTTCAAATTAGACTATCTAACAAAACCATCCTTCTTCGAGGATTTCGGTTTTGGTGAGAAAGTGAAAATGGCAGACAGGGTAAAGCCAGAGGATGAACTGTTCCTTGTTGGTTATCCTTATTTTAACGTCAATGGTAGCTTATCGAACACCCTGAATTCTTTTCGATGTGTACTCCATGAAGCTTTTATGTATGGTATGCAATCCATTACGCAGAAATGATTGTGGTGGAAGAGCTTTACAAGGAAGCTGTAATGAACACCAACAGGAAAATGATTATATTCAATGGAGAACTCGACCGTATAAGATCTGGATGTATCCTTTCCTTGGCAACTCATCCATAGTTTTTCAATCATTTAGATTTCAAATGATAGCTTAAATAGTTGCCCTTGAATGAATGAGCTAAGATTACCCATCTTTTTTCTATCCTAAGCTGGCAGCACTAACCAAATCCCTCCTGCCCATGATGGAGACTGTATATTACATACATAACTTCAAGGGACGAAATGGAGGGACACTATTCAGGTTTGCTTCATAACCTTTTCTTTTTTCTTGCTGACTGAATTGTCTTGAGCTTTTTCACAGCTAAATGGAACAACTTGTGCTTCTCTTCAATTAGGTGCTATCCAGGTCCTTGGAGAGTGCTTAGAAGGATGGGGAATAAGTACTTTTGTGTGCACCAGCAGGAGAAAATGCCATCGCTCAAGGAAGTTGCTTTGGATATTCTCCCTGCTGCTTGAGGTTTGGGAATTTCATGCTTACCATGTGGCATGAATTACACCCTCCACCAGCTATTACCACCAGATTCCATCACTACACGTATCCCTCCAGCAAGCATAGCATGATGTAAATATGACAATGAAAATGTTCAATAAATTAATTTCTTTTCTGGATGAGGAAAACAGTTAAAAACTTCATTTTGGGAAATAACAGCAGCCTCATCTAGCCTCCCTACTGGCTACTGGTTATTAATAAACATCATTCGTTCAGGTAATAAATTACCCTATTCTCTCTTTCTTCTTCTGCACATATGATACTACTTCATTCCCATATGGCCATAATCTTTAAAAGAAAAGAGTTGGAAGAAGGGTAAAACTGATATTTGCTTGATATATATATTACATTAAATGATGACTAACAATCTCATCATCCTATCTTATCCTCTTCATCATCTTCCATTTTGTTCCGAAGAAATTTTTGGATTTATTTTTTCCTTAACAAATAGCCCACCAGAGAATAAACGAGCTTCCTGACGTCAGAATTCCATTTTCCTTTCACTTACTTTGGAAAAAAGTATGACATCTTTCTGTAACTGTTAATGACAGAATGCCAAAGAGATTAATATATCAGAACAAATGATTCGTATAAAATCAGCTGTGGTCAAAATAATCATGATGGATCCACATCAAGCTTTGGAACTATGGCCGACGATAGCTCTATATGTGAAGCACGAACTGCACCAATTAACCGTTCTGGCAGCTCATCCGTTGTGTTTGCCTAAGGGGGGAAAGAAGAGAACATGCAACTACTTTTAAACCAACATATATATAATAAATCACAAATGTGAGTTAATGCCTCATGCCTAATTTCTAGCTACAATAAGCAATGGCCCTAGACAGCCCTTTGGCATGCCATTAATAATGAATACAATGTGTACTGCAACAGTGATTGCTTCAGCTTGTGCTGGTTCCTATTAAATCTCTTTGCTTGCCAGCCAGCATATATTCCGGCAATCAATAATAAAGCAACAAATTTTCTGATAAAGATTTTTGAGACAACTGATGTTTTAGAACCATACCTGTACAAGGAAAGCCATGTCAACCACCAATGTCCTAATTACACCAGTGACAAGCCCCAAAACTCCATTAGCAACGGTAGAAGAGCCTATGTCAATATCAACCTACAGTGAGAAAGAAACGAGAAAACCCATATCAGTAACAAGCACTAACAAGTCCACTAATTATCATATTGTCGCCTATTTTTTATTTTAAAAAAAAGGGAAAAAAAGATATTTATTTAATGCTACATTGAAGTACTAAAAAATTCTTAAGGATGCTTACTTCTAAGTACTTGGGACCACGGATATAATTGCAATCAACTGCTTTACCCAACAAACAAGGGGTGCTACCAACACTCTGCCGCACAATCCATGATCCCTGCAAGATTCGATGTGAACGATTTGATAACAACTTTCAAAGGAGAAAAGAGAGAAATAGAATTAAGGCAATGCCTAACGCTCACATTTTTTCTTCAGAAAAACTTAACCTCACTGGAGAGAATCCCACCATTTAATCCATAAACAATTCCCACGTTCACATTTATGATAGGGCAAAGGCATTAAAGCAAATAGGAATGACGCAACTTTGGACAATTTTAAAAACCAAAGGTAGGTTTGGTCAACTAAAGAGAACTTTGCCCCGGCCAAAACTAAAGAACAAACAAAAACCAAAAAACTCAATTTGGCTTAAAATTGAAATTGGAAAAGTAAAATCAGAATGGATTTCAGGTAATGATACAGCACTTAACCCAGATATATCCTCAAATAAACAAACAAAATAATTTACAAAATGTTACTTCAAATGGAAGTATTAACAGGACCACTTTTTAAAGATACGGAACCTGTATAAGCAACGGTCTACTTCAAAAGACAATAATATGCCAAACTGTAATTTAAGGCAGCTATGCTGGAAACACACTGACCGATTTCTAATACATGCTTTCAAGTATGGTACACAGGAAAATCCGTTGTGGTTGGGTTGAAACTTTTATAAAGCAAAAGCACATATAATATGACCAATGCACCTTGTTATGACTTTTAATGCGTACATATTCATGCTTGCAAACATAAAAGGAAATAAAAATTCTTGAGAACAAATTGAGAACATGAATAGGAACCGATGCATATTTATGGATTCATGGCATTCATTAATGCCAGGTCAGGGAACATGAAATTGAAAGAGTGGATTTGGATTCCACTTGCTAAATAAATTGTGAGAATAAAATGCACACACTATGTATGAATTAGTTATAATTATATATTTCAAAGATAGAAGATGTTCTTCGAATTCACACATTCAATACTAAATAGACATTCAATAACTCCTTAAATTTGAAAAATAATCATGAAGGTTATATTTGCATGCAATTTGTACACAATTTACACTATTCTTACGATCCAATTTTATTATTTAAAATTCAAGTTCTCAAATAGATTCTTATTGTTCATGAAGTACAGCAGCTTTTTTCAATAAAGTACTAATTGTTTCTAAGATGACAAAGTCCGGTGTGGCACCCTAATAGACAACCGTCAATGAAAGACAAGAATTATAGAGGCACAATTAGAATGAAGATTGCTTCCAACTGTCTCAATTACCATGATTTTAACATTTATCTGAACACAATGAAGAAAAATACCTTTGGCACTGATGGAATAAGCTTCAGCCTGCTATTGCGGAATTCATCATCACCATCAACAAATCGCTGCAAAAGAGACCCAGGTACTAATTCCCTCGTCACAAAATAGAATACCATACTATAGTGTGTCGAACCAGGAACCTGAAACAAGATCAACATTACCCACTCAACATTACCATTAGTCTAAGATACAATACCACCAGCATTTTGAAGGCTTACTTGAAAATTAAAGACCAAAGAGAAAAACCCCTTTTCTGAAGCAACCTACAAAGACAGAAACAACAAGGAATCAAAGACCCATAAAATACACTCCATATTGGATTTCCTACATCAATAATGTTTACAGCGACAAAACAAGAACTGAAGAAGTGAGGCTTAGGCTCTCACAAGCAACATAGGTGGACCGTCAGTTTAGATTTAACACAACCAAATAAAGAAACTTGGTCAGGGACAAACATGGTTTTGTAAGTTCAATGTGATTCCCCACTCATTCCCTATTTCCTCTATAAAAAGGTATGATGTTCATAGTAGATAACTGGTTCAAGTTTATCCTTATCGTTTCCATCAAAAAAGGCATCCTGTTTAGCTTGTACAGAATCTGTCATGTATAATTTATCTAATCAAGAATGCGGATGTGTTTATACGTTGTGGATTTTATTCCCAATATGCTAGTAGATTGGGTGGGCAAAGGAACGATTTTGCAACCTAACCAATTGACCTAACAAGTAATTTTTGATATGCCACTGGCATACCCGAATACAATTTGAATAACTACTATGCAAGTTGTGGAGTTACTACAGCAAGGTATGCAACTCAAAAAATAAAAAGGAAACCAATCAGTTCCAGTGCAACCAGATTCCATGTGTAATAATATGTTCACCATGATTCCTAGTAAAGGCTTGAACGACATTGCAGAACTGACAAATCATGCATATCAAATGGAGCAGCAATAACTTAATATACCGACCAGATACAAACACAGGCAGACAACATTAAAAGGGTAACAGACTCACTTGTGCAGCACAACCTTGACGCTTGGCAACATGATCCATTCTTTTTGAGTCTTTGAACCAATCAACAGCAACAAGATCCATTAAATGCTTTCCTGCAGGAATCTTCATTGCATTTGGGGGGGGAGGGAGATAACATACAAAGACCTTAACATATCAATTAGGATGTAAAATAGTAATCAGAAGAAACAAACACAAGAATGCAAACCTTTGTTTTGTTGTAACAAAAATGCTTGCTACGAACTCTGAAATTGTTACCATCTGATATTCTCCAACAGTCACGAGAGTTATCACGGTCATCACGTCGTAGATTACCAGAAAAGCATGACAAATCAATTTTCTCAATTGGTTCTTCTTCCAGGGCTTTCATTCATAAAAAATTTAATTAATTAATTATTAAATAAATAAGTTGTATACTTGAGATGAGAAGTCAGTCTATAAGTTTAAAAATTTTTATCCAATCACATCAAAATGAAACAATTTAACATTATTAGGACCCACCTGTTCTTTTGACATAATAGTCAATTTTAGTAGGATATGGCTGAAAATTTGAGGGAAATAAGAACCCGTAGTTAGGAACAAGTCAAAAAGAAATTATATAAATGATTGTGGTTATACAAAACCTCTTGTTCTGCCTCAAGCATTTGTTCTTCGTCCTCATCAGAGTATTCATCCATCAACAAAGAGTTTCGGCTTGCAGCATTCATTTGATCAAGAGAGGGGGCAGGGGGAACAGATAACTCATCTATCTTTCGAGTTTTCTTTAAGGAAACTGAAGATGAAGCCATATTGACCATAACTGGGATTCTAGGAGGGGCACCTCTTTCATCTGTTTGGGCAAACCATTCACGCAATCCTGTCATAAGAGGTAAACAACAATCTTAAAAGGGGTAGATGGACGGAGACTGAAACAAACATGATAGGAGTGAAATTTTCTTAACATCTCCTCACACCCCTCACACGATTTCTTTTTTCTTCTTCATGCTGTTTATTTGGACGGGAGTGGGAGATCAAGATGCAAAACAGACTGGTATCACAATAAAAAATAAGATCTTTTCCTTTTTCTTGACATTAGAATTAACAAGAATAAAATGAAGTAAACCATGGAAACCAAAAAGCATCCTGTATTTCAATGGATGTCAAATTGCCAGAATGCTATGAATTTTTAACAGGCAATTTTTATAATATTAATAATAATAATAATAATAGGAACTTACCAGCAACACTATTTAACATCTGAAGAAGACAGTGTTGCTGAAATGCCAAAATACAACCCACACCCCATCCTTTTAAATCAATCTGCATAAGATGCTGCACCCGTGTTCTGGGCTTCCCGTTCCGAGATTTCAGAGGTGAAATGTTGAACCCTCCACCTGAGAAAATTAGAAACAAATCAAATACTCATCTCTCTAGTCTCAGCACAACCAGTTTACTCGCAAAGAGCTTACTCTCAACATGAGCCCGCACATATCCTGGTTGTGGACCGCAATTCTCATGCTCCCTAGAACGAAATAATACAACTGCACAATAACAAAAACAAGAAAAGAAAAGGGAGATTTCAGAAGCTAGATAAATAAGCATGCAGTTCAATCTGTAAGTAAATCTAAATAGACTTACCATAACTCCCATCATCATTTCGGCGCCAATAACGCACATAGCAAAGGTCACGGGGCCAGACAAACCTGCAAAAAATGGAGCCATAAACTAAAAAAGTTGCCATACTTCGTGAAGGAAGAAGAAATAAAAATTCCTTTTGGAAACTGAAGCATAATATTTGGAAACATTTTACAAGGTTGCATAAGTAATCCTCAATGAAGTGAACAAAGTTATAATAGACCTTGGACAAGACCAATAGAAGGTTCACTCTAATAACAGTAAATTTTCAAAACTTCCTTCTCTGTCATCTAGAAACAACCAATTTATGTACATACATATATGCAAGTATCATGCATGGTTTATATGAAGAATAAATTTTAGATGGAAAGATCATTAAGTCTTCACCAATCTGATTGACTGCTCATACTAGATTACTAAGCCAATACTTCTGCAAAGTACCAAAGCTAGAGGGCCAACACCCATAATGCAAAAATCTTCAGTTCTTGTAAACACAACAGCACATCCTCATCTCTCTCCACTCAATCCTTTTTCTTACTTCAGTTCTTGCTTGCTCAGTTGTTCTTCTTTCTTTTCATTGTATTTCATTGATGCGGTGAAGTTTCATCTTTTCCGATTTCTTTTGATGCTTATACGCATCCAACAATACTAGACTTAACCAGTCCATTTTGGCGATTTTCTGAATACATTGAATAGATAAAATATATTGGCAACAATCAAGGTTAGTATCACAACAAAGAAATATGCCAAAAGGGAGTCCTTTTGTGTACTCCTAACAAGTTTGGTTCCAAAACAGAACAATATGCTGCCACTGCTTCAAAAGACAAATTATCAATAAAATGAAAGCATAAAAATAAACAATTTAAATTGGAGAGAAAATATTACATCCTGAACCAGTCCAACTGAAGCCTGTGATAAAGTATAGCTGTATGCCCATCTACTTCCTCAACTAAACTACCGTACTGAAAACTACAATCCCACCTGCGGAAATTAGATACTACAAATATGAAAAATGGAAAGCTCACAAAATATCTAAAAATAAGAAGTCCCATGAATTCTTTTGATAAACAAAGCTTTGCATTTTTGTCTCAAGAAACCTACTCAAATCGAGTTCCATCCATGCTCATTACAAGACCAAATATTTCCTCACACGTAGCTTCCACAACACCTACAGCCCTCATAGCCTTACTACAGCTCCTTGGCTACATAAAGAAAATGTAAGTGATCCTTAACACCTAAAACATCTTTATACACGGAAAAAAAAGAAAATACATATAAATACAAGGCATGAGGCTCGTACAAGGTAATCGACTTCAAGAAGCTCTTCAAAAATGCGAAGTCCTGTCATATCAAAGAAAAGGATCGGATTCAGCAGGATCCATCAACACCTCTGCAGTATTGAGATAATTAAAATACCCTTCCACCACAAATTTCTTTTTGAGATATCTGTACCTGGATTTAACTTTAAAGCCAAGAAAATGGAATAATCAATAAAAAAACTAACCATTCTGGCATTGAAGGAGGCGCCAGTGTTTTCTAGAAAATGCTTGGGTATTGGCATTTTGATTTGATAATTCTGAGTCAAATTCCTGTGTCCAGTCCAATATTGAATCTGGAGGACCTGGCATTTTCATAGAAATGTTGAGTTTCTGATAATTGACCAAAATAGTGAAAAGTAGAAGAGAAAAGGAAATCAATTGAGAACCATTTCCAATTGTTGTTCTCCTAAGCAAAGTTTTTGGAGGAGCTTCATCTTCATCCTCATGGGCACTGAACCTTAAGGGAAAAAAATTAAGAAATCAAAAGTTTGGCCAAGGACCAGTAATCTCTTCTCTTATTGTTAACCAAAAACTGAAACTTGGAGAGTAAAACCATCTTCAGTATTTTCGCCTTAGATGGATCTGATCTCTGTGGGTGAGACTCCATTTATTTATGAAAAGTTGGATAAAAAATTATCTATGGAAGAAGTGAAAGGAGATGAGTGGCTGTTTTATTCAACAAGGCCGTTCAGACACCACATTATTAGGAAGAGAGAAAAATTCATGGCTAAAATTGATGGAATTTAAGTATAATATGGGGTTGATGATCAAATGGGTGTTTGGTTAGATGAACTTAAAATTTTATTAAGTAAAAGGTTTTTGAGCTTATGAAAAGATTATTGGAACAAATTTGTTCTAAATATCCAATACATTATATAACTATAAAATATTCATATTTTAAATGAATTTTATCCATTTGAAAGAAATTTAGCACATATTAGTTTTCATTCAAAAAATAACAAAATTACTTAATATATGTATATTTATATATTTATTATTTTTTAAGTCTCACATCCATGTTGTGTTGTTTTCTTACTTTGGAAATTGATGTGTCAACATGTCTGTGCCATGGTGTACCCATGTACAAGATCCGTATATGATACAGGATATGTTTAACCACTTTATAATCATCTATGTCCAGCAGATTACTTAAAAGGCCTGAGATGATATTTAAAATATGAAAACGTATTTACCTGTTCCAACAACCATGAAATATTTTATAATTTATCTATGCTTCTACGAGTTGCAAATAAAACTTGGGACAACTTAAGATGTGTGAAATCCAATAAAACATAATACCTGTTTTTATCACAACTATGACAGTTACTCACTACCCCGAGGATTTGATCCATAGACTTCAAGGCACTGAGGTAGCTGGCCTATAGCCAGCCTGTCTCACCACTAAAATAATAAACATTCACTTCTATCGACATGCCTAGCCAATGGCAAATAGAAAAATAATGATAAAATTGCTACTTACTGACTTTCATAATCTGATGAAGAAGCATTCCTCCCATTATCCATTCCAGATTTATATTCAAAAGAAATGTATTTGTTGCCATTGGCCATTTGTGAATCTTGATGCTGAATAAGAAAACAAAATGTGACTAGCCAATTTTAATAGTCTGGGTAACAGATTAATACGTAGACACAATGTATTTAGTTCACCACAAAAATTGTGACCCTATACCATTCAACAGAAGTTGGTGAGAGAGAATCAACTTCAAACACCAATCTAGAACATGGAAAGAAAGCAGAAATTAAGTTAAAGAGTCAGAGATGCACCTGATCAATCGCAGACTCTATTTTTTCCTTCCAGATTAGGGCTTCCTGGATGTTGAATGCTGCCATCTAAAAAGAAGAATGCAGGCATGGATTTATTTTAGGTCCCCAAAATTCAAAGGCATAAGATTTTGCAACTGGATGTACGGGACACAACGATTGTGAAAAGAAACACATGGCTCAAAGAGGCCAGTGTAAGATATGCTAGCACGATGGGAGAGTAACACTGGATAGCAGTATCACTTCAAAAGCAGATATCACTCTAGTTCCATCATGAAAAGTTTTCAGTGCTATGCAACAATTATATCCTCGAAATTGAGAGGCTAACTTAATTAGGAAAAACCAAACCATCAAGAACAATCAAAGTGGACTCCAAGTATAGTCTACATTGTAAAACCAAGTGCAAAACCAATCTATGCTAATCTGACTTAAGTCCTTCAGCATATAACAGTAGGAGCACTGTACATTTGTCAAAGTTCCAAATTTAATAACTCACCAGGCAAGCTCAGATTATTATGCATTAAGAATACACATTCATTTACTATTCCATAAAGTAAAACAAAAAGTACAAACCGTGATTCTGTTGTACTTCTCTTTCTTGTTGTAAACTGACAAAACATAAACCATCTGCAAAACATAGACCATAAATTAAAATGAAACATAAATGACAGTTCTATCTAAAGGAATAAATTTCACTGCGTACCAGAGGATAAGTGCTACTTGAATATTACAGTGTGTAATCAGGATTACATGGACAGTCAATCATAAACTGATACAATAAGCGAGGGCATGCATAGTCTCTTGACGAAAGAAAGAAAAGGAAACTGGAAGGGAGCAGTAAATGTATGAAATAAAATATAAACATTAAATTGGTGAATAAGGACACTCCCAAGTCACTGGATCACAAGAATATTACACACAATAGTAATCATTGACAAGAGAATGACTGTTTAGTTGTGACTTGACGATATGCTTATATATACACATGCAAATACATATATATTTTATATCTATTTATATATGGTGGTCAACAGTCTCAGCTCCCAGCTACCAACAGCAACATTTTGTACTGTCATTACCATTACATACATACAAATATACACAAGGAGACACAACTCACATGTCCATGTTGGGTCTTCAAACCTCGATCTTCCACTCTACAGTTTCCATCTATCAACAAGGTCTTGATAGGAACCTAAATTTAGAAAACGTGGAAAATTTTAATCATTAACAGCAGTGGATTCATTTAGTAATGGAATGCACACACTGCAGAAAAGCAAACAGTCAAAAGAAACAGAAAGAATCCTTAAAGAAAAAGAAATAATACTTCTCTGCTTTCCTTTCCCTAAACAGTAAGAATCTACATATATCGAATACTTTTATCAACAAGATGCTCCTGATTTTATATAAATAATTGCAGCATCGGCTGTTCCATTACTAAAATTAAATTTAAATCCACGGAACTGCATTTAATTTACCGTTCTAAAAGCTACTTTTCTCCCTTCTCCAGTCCAAAAAGAAAGCGAATTAAATCTAAGCGAACCATAAAATACTTCAAAAACATGTTTGATTTCCTAAGAAAAATTAACAACTTTCAAACAAAATTAATTAAAAACCTGACTATCTTGTGGCTTTCTCTTGTAGTAAGCTAGAAGCCGATTTTCGAGCACGAAATATCGCATGTGTATGAAGGATCGTCCGATCTTCCTTCGACCATACCTCACCATCCATCCTTCGTACACCACTTTCGACATTCCTGCCCTCTCAAAATCCACCACCAACAATAGAATTTCCAACTCCTAAGTCCTCTAATATCTCGTCGTCCCTCACTTTATCATCAAAATCGCGAAATCGGTAATTCCTAATTCTCAAATTTGGAATTGGAAGAGTCTCAGGATTCAATTTCGACAGTGCAGTGAACCCGAGAACCGCAAAAGAGAAATTTAATTTTGTATACTACGATGAAGCGATAACAAAAAAAAAGGGCAATAAAAAACAGTTAAATGGAAAGAAGGAACAGCAGTAAGTAGGATCAAGTAAAGTTTTCAGAGGTGACTTGAACTCTATGAAGAAGAAGAAGACGACGAGGAAGAAGAAGAAGACAGTAGAGAGCGAATTTTGAAATCAGAAACAATGAAATGATAATATTTTATTTTAATTTTTAAATATAAATTATTTATATACATACAAAATATGCGAAAATAAAATTAATTAAAAAAAAAAAAGAGGGAAGAGCCTAAGGAGATATCTAACGCGATGGTGCCGGCATCGACGATGGTTGGGAAATAATGAATACGACGATGTAATTTAAAGTGAGGCGACGGTGCAATTGAGGAGACGGACCACGTAAGTGTGGAAGGAAAGGGCGCACGGAACTAGAAAACGCCACGTGGATGATTATGATTGGGTAAATGGGGCAAGTATCTTTAAAACCGTGCAGCTTTGCCAAATAAAGTAAATACGGGGGGCTTGACTTCCATGTTTACTTTCAGTTTCTGGGCAGTATCTGACAATATAAATTATCAGTTCAAGAAAATAGAAATATGCTTTGGTCCCTGGTGAAGCGGTTAATTACAAAGAAGTCCTATTCCGAAGCATGATGATGTTATTTAGGTCAAATTCTGCTATTAATCTGTATGCTATTTGTAAATCTCTGGTTTAGTCCCTGTCAGAGGCGAAGCAAGAAATTTTTCCGCCAGTATATTTTTATGTAAGTTAAAATATAATTTTATAATTCTAATTTTGATATCTTAATTACTTTTAAAGGATTGAATCATAATTTATCATTTTAAGTTAAAATATAATTTTACTATTTATTAAATTAAAATCTTGTAAAACTTAAAGGGTCAAAGTTAAATTTTACTTTTTAGTGGAGCCAAAGGCCTACCGTCCCCTGTCACCGCCTTGGTCCCTGTAATCTAATTTAATCAATTTTAATTTTATACTTTTTTATTTTTGCAAATTCAATCCTGACAGCAATAATAGGGAAACTCGTTAGATCAAATTTTGTTATTAACCTTGCACTATATATTAGTTTTAAATTTAGTCCATATTTTTTAATTTGATTATTTTTAGTTTATATATTTTTAAATTTTGAAATTTTAATTTTATCTAAAACAATAATTGTTAAATCTATTAACTAAAATGATGTAAATTTTCTGTGAATATTATGTGAAAATAATAAGGTGGCATGATATTATACATGTGACAATATATTTATAGTATAAGATTTTTATAAGAAGGTAATTTTGAACTCCAAATTAGAGTGTAAAGACAAAAGTCTATAACTTACACATAGTACATAGTATAGTAACCAATAACTCAAATTTAACTTATAAATAAACACCTTGAAACTAGATTTCCAAATTTTTAGATTTAATCTAAAAGGGACTTTCGCCTCTTAGCATGTCAACACATAAATGAGATAAAATAATATTTAGTCTTTAAATTTTGCAATTTTATCACATTAGTCTTTGAATGTTTTTAATTCATATTAATCATAAAATTTGGTAATCTTTTTCAAATTTATTTCTAAACTTGGGTTAATTAAAGTGTGATGACCAGACATTTTAGAATTGAGTCAGGTTACCACTTAAAATTTTTAATTTTTAAGATTATGATTTTACAATAAATTTTATATGTATATTATTTCTATATTATATGTTTTTTTACAAATTGCATGGCAATATCACATTATCAAATTTAAAAAAAATCTCAAACCCAAAATTAGAGGATCGAAATTGAAAAAAAAAAATTTAATTTAAAGATTAGATATTAGTTTAGCCCTAGGAATTTGAATAGACAAAATGATGATGCAGCCGCTACCCAAGAACATGTGCTAAACTTGTCATTTTAGATAAAGACTCTTTTATTTATTTTCCAGATGAATTTTATATATGGTAGAATTAGGTAGATTTGTCAAAAAATTCCTAATAATACTAAAAAATAAAGAAAAGTTAAATGGTCCAACATGGCTGAAACACGAGGGAGGGGTGGGTTGCTCTAGTTGTAGTTGAATGAATGAAAATTTAATAAAAACAGTTAATTCAAATCAACGTGTTTGCGAATGAGAAAGGACAGTTTAAGAAAGGAATAGGATGACCAAATAGTTGATGAAAAAAAAATTAAAGGAAATTATTGGGCTTTGATTAAAAACGAAACTAGTACAGAAAACAGTCCAAAAACAAATCCAAAAATAAATAAATAAAACCGTAAAAACCCAAGCAAAAGTCCAGATTAAACGGCCCCAAAACAAAAGGCAATAACAACAATGCCAAATCCTAATTTTGATTTGTCATCTAAACCTTCCAGAAAGAAACCAAAAAGCTGAAGGGACGCCACTGATGTCGACGGATAAGAAAATCTTCTCCGGCAACCGTTAAGAGATCGTCGAACCACTAGCTACCACATTCAAGAGGTTGATTAACGAACGAGAACCTGCACTCTAACAGAGACGACCAAACTCTTCCCCAACCCCGCGGATCCCACAAACCTTTGGGCTCCTCCTACCTCCAATCCCTACCCTCAAATTAGATCCCTGTAAAAAGACACTTCATCTCCCACACTCATCCGGTCGGAAGGCGCAACTATCATTATCCAATACCGTCGAATCAAAGAGAGGCGCCCCTCCCTCCTGGTAAGCATGACCCCCTCCCCGGAGACCCGCAGCTGCCAACAGATGGGCCACCTGATTCGTAGCTCGGGGAACATGCACCAATCAACACCAGCGAAACTACAAAGCCATTGCATTGATATCTCTGATGTAACGCCCAAGGGCCGACGTATCATGATAAGGAGATAGGATCTTGCAGATCACCGTGAGAGAATTACCTTCAAAAATAGCCTCATGCAACCCCAGCCCCAGAACAAGTCAAATCGCATGATAGCAAGCCAGGGCCTCTGCAGCAAAAGACGAAGGTACGTGCGTACTGACCAATGATTGTGAACCCATCACCATGCCCAAGTGATCCCTAGTGACAATACCCGCACAGGAAAGTCTTTGTAGGTGCATGGAAAACAGTATCAAAGTTCACTTTTACACATGTTAGATTTGGAGGCCGCCACCGCTCAACACCGATCAGGCAACCAGGTAACTTCTCATTCACCGCGTCATATTCCATTAAATGCATTTGGATAATATCATTGTCATGAATCTGTCAATTCCGCGCATGCCATATAAACCACAAAGTACACACCATTTCCCGAATAACAGCACCAGCAGACACAGTGAAAACATACAGTAGCCAATCCTGCAATGAGACATCCGATAATTCATTTGGCCACGTAATGTGTAGGGACTCCCAAATATCCAAAATCGAAGGGCAATTGTGAAAAATATGTTCCAGAGTCTCGGCAGAGACAAGGCATCGAGAGCACATAGTGGATATAGTAGCTAAGAATAAAATTGTTGAAAACTCACCATACTTTAGTTTTGATTTTTGCCGGAAGTTACAATTCCATAATTTGTTGTAAAATAGATTATAAGAGTCCGTTATCTCAAAATAGTCCGAAGAATAAGGAGTCTAAAATCACCACGGACAGAGAATTCTCTTGAAGGCTCATCCCCCCAAACCAAGAAGTCTTCATGGGCATCCTGAGCAATGGGAATACATAACACCTTATTTGCAATGGCTTGGCCACAACACTGGTAAGTCTTTGCTCGTCCCACTGCCTTGAATAATGACTAATGAACTCTGAAACAAGTAAATTTGGGGAACTAACCCCAGTTTGTTGCAAACATCTATCAGGCAACCTCGGAATCCAAACATCATCGCAAATCCATATATTGGATACTGTACCCAATCACCAACAAAGGCCCATATGCAACAACCCCTTCGTAGACCAGATACTCTTCCAAAGGTAAGAAAGGTAAGCTCCCAAACTAGCATGCATAAAATCACAACGTAGGTAATATTTTGCTTTTAGGGCACGAGCTAACAAAGAAAATGGGTTTTTAATCAAACGCCAACCTTGCTTTGCCAACAGAGCAATTTTAACTTTGCCAAATCTTAAAATCCCAAGCCACTATTGGGCTTCAAAGCACATAGTTTAGTCCAAGCACACCAATGCATACCCCCTTGACCCCCATTTCGTTTTTACCAAAATTGACTAATTATATTTTTCCAAATCAATGCAAAAAGATGCAAGTAATATAAAAACATGATATAGTAAATGTAGGGATAGCTTGTAAGACGCTTTTGATAAAAACTTTCTTCCCACCTTTAGACAATGGCCTGACACACCATTTGTCGATTCCGGAGCACATACAGTGTTTCAACCCTTTAAAAACTTGTTGTTTAGCACACCCTACCATATTAGGTGATCCCAAAAACCTTTCAAGCTCGGTATAGATTCGGACCCCTAAACAAGTAGAAATAGAAGCTGCAAGAAACTCCTAAACATTGGAGTTGAGATAAATAATGGACTTGTCAAAATTGACATACTGCCCCAAGGATCACTCATACATGGAAAGAGTTTGCTTTAATTCCAATGCACCCCCAATCGTGGCCTCTTCAAAAAGTATACAATTATTTGCGAATAGCAAGTGTGAAATCGGTGGGCCTTCGCGGCTAATTTGAGCCCCACGGACCATATTATCATGTAGCACTTGTTGCATAATAGGGGACAACCCTTCACAGCAGATAAGAAAAAGGTACAAACTAAGTGGGTTACCCTATCGAAGTCCTCGTCTCGGGGAAAACTGACTGCCTGCCTCCTTATTCACGTTCACTGAGTAAGTAATAGAACGAACATAATGAAGAAGAAGATTAGCAATTGGGAAACCCCATTGTCAACATCATTTGCTTCAGAAAATCCCACTCCACCCTATCGTAAGCCTTATTCATATCCAACTTCAAGGCAAAGTGACATTTTGCCCCTTACTTTTTCGTTAAAACACGTTAAGGATTTCATAAGCCAAAATAATGTTATTTGTAATCAGCCTCTTGGGAATGAATGCACTTTGAGCCTCATTAACACATAAATACAGAACTAATTGAAATCTATTGACTAGGATTTTTAACATGATTTTATACGAGACAACACATAAACTAATAGGTTGAAACTGTTGCATGTAGATCGGATTCAAAACTTTCAGAATCAGAACAATGTGAGTAATATTGATTGGCGCAAAAGATATGCCCTCGTTTAAGATACCGAGACAATATTCACCAACATCAAGACCAACAATGTGCCAAAATAAAGTAGGAAGCCCATCTAATCTCGAGGCCTTCGTTGGAACCATAGATTTCAAAGCAAATAGAATATTCGCACTCGTAAACTAAACTATAAACGCAACATTCATATTAACAGTAATACAATGAGCAACCCTTACCAAGATACGACTCGAATCACCTTACCCCTGAGAAGTGAATAAGTCTTCAAAATACGTAGTTGCCACTACAAGTATATCCTCCTTATCTGAAACCAACCAACCATCCTCCTGAATTAAACAATAAACTCTATTAGCCATCTTTTTCTGGGTACTGGATTTACAGAAAAACCCTGTATTTCAATTCCCTAACTTCAACCAATTAACACAGGCCCTTTGTTCCCAATACAGCTCTTCCTTGTTAACCTCCAAATTCAACTCAATTTTTGTGCTCAAAGCCTCTAGTAAAGTCTCATCATCTCTGTCTACCATGTTAACATTTGTTAAAAAATAGTGCATGCGACGTAAATCGCCATTCCGACTAGTGCGCAAACCTACGATCCATTGTCTCAATCTCTATCAAAACAATGATAATCGGTGAGGAATTGCACCCACATTACACTCCCATAGAATACGAATTTCTAGTTCATAGCATTCCTCCAAAATTCACCAAGCCTCAAACCGAAATACTTTACACTAGAGTATAATGAGTGCACAATATTAATCAACAAAAGGCAATGATTCGAAATGGAATGAGGCAAATGCTTGGGTGAAAAAGTCAAAAAAAGATTCTACCACGCTAAATTGGCAACCCCCTATCCAACCTCTCCTAGATGTTGTTATGAGCAAAGTTCCCTCGTTCTCATGTAAACTAAGGACCAACAAACCCTAAGCCGTCCAATTAGTAATTAGAAATAACAACACGAAACTTTGACATGCGTCATTTATCGTAAAGTACATCTATTTTTTTCTCAGAGGAATAAAGGAGTTCATTAAAATCACCACACACCAGCCAAGGTAAACTTTGATCATGGCCTGACATACGAAAAGTGTTTTAAGACTCAGAGCGACTCCTCAAATCCGGAGAATAATAAAAGCCTATAAATCTCCATTTGTTTACCGATCAACCTCCCTAAGATCCACATCAATATGAAACTGTGAAAAGTTAAGTCCGCAATCACATATGGACGTTATCCCAAACTAACACCTTCTTTAGAACCATCAGTCGCAACCTTGAGCCCATAAATATACCCACACTTACGTCTCACTTTTTCCATACGGTCACAATCTAACTTCATCTCCATGAATAAGACAATATGGGGATTGTACAATTTCAACATATGTCGAAGCTTGCAAACAGTCCGCAGACTCCCTAACCCACGAACATTCCAACATAAGTTTCATGGTTTTCGGCCAACCTGCCCTTTAACGGCCACCGATAAATTCAATTGACAAGCCATCAAATGTTTATCGCTAACCTCTACTAAATTTGAACCCTCAGAAACATGTCCAAGAGAACATATAACTCTTTGCCTTTTCTTTCATCAAAACCGGACAAGTCATCCTCCGAATCATGAAGCATTGGAGTCGTGCCTCGCACACCCACACCATTCTCAGTCGTCTTCGAAACAGCCCTTTCCAAATAGTTGATGAAATTTTAAGCAATTAATATATGTTTAATAAGTCCATACAGTATTATCCACATCACATGCATATTGTTTTTCCTATTTAAGTTATTTTACTAACACGTATATTTATATAATCTCAATTTTTATTTCATAATGTTTTGATGTTGGACAAAATGAGGAAAAATGAAAAAATTGGGAGTAAACATGTTAGTTTATATATGTTTACAAGAAATAACTTAAGAGAAAAGTAAGTAATTGATTACATATTTTTAGTAAAATCATTTATCCACTTAACTAATTATAGAGATTTATGTTGACCATTAACCATTAATATACATAAGAGAAAAAATAATTAGTCGTTTGATTCAAAGTTACAAACATCAAGTAAAGCTTTAAAATACTACAACTTTTATTTTGACAAAGCCTTCGCCAATAGTACAATCAAATTACAAATGAAATGATAAAATATGTGGAATGTGTTTGAAGAAATTTAATTTAGAAATTTACAGCAAAAAAATAAAAAAAATATCGATTGTGTTATTTATAGCAATAAATCGTGATTAAATTAGTACTTGTGTTAGGCAATTTAAAATGTTTCTCGGTTTTCTACCAAAATGATCTTTTTGGCTATTCTCTAACTCTAATATGCTTAGAGCGTGGCTTTAGTTTCACGAACTGATTGCACAGAATGAAAGCTTTATTAATATTCCCACTGAATATTAATAAATCTCAAAGGCTAGAAACCGAAAAATGAATTCTCTCAAAATATAAAATTTATTTGGAAAAATAAATCACACTAGATCTTGGCAGAGTATGTGACACCCCACACCTTACTCGATCATCGGATCTGAATGTTTGACATCACATTATGTCACCAAAGCGATTTAAACTAACTTAACATAAATTCATATTCATAGCTTAGAACAATAAACCCTTTCATAATGATCAAACGCATGCATTTGTAATACATATGAATCAATTTCATCTACTTACGATGTTATAAAGAGTTAATATCAAAGTTATGACTCAAATCCAAACTTGTAACACTCTATACCCGACCTGGTCACCAAGCCCAAATATTCGGATGCTACACCACCGTTTCATGTCATATACAACAAGTAAAAGCTCATTCTAAACAAAACGTGTTTCATATTATCATTCGTATAGATTCTTAATCGAACATATTCTTATTTATCGATTATACATGTTGAACATCAAAAGGTTTTAAAATAATAATCAAACATGCATAAGGTCCATTTAACAAAATCTCAATTATCACGTAGGTATCGATATTTTCGTTAAGTGGTATCTATACCACCTGCAAAAATGATACCAAACTTGTGTTTTGTTTCTCGATTAAAAACCCAAAGTCTTAGAAATTATCGTTACCTACCATGAAATATTGATACTTTAACCCCAAGTATCGATACTCAAGCAAAGGCATCGATACCAAATATCTATCCTGACTTTCTGCACATCTTAAAACATAGAGGTATCGATTTTTAAATCTGATTATCGATACCTCCGCTTCAGACCTCAAAAATTGTGTATGAGTGAGTAACGTTAATCCCTCGTCATGTTTATGAACTCAAGCATAACAATAACATGTAATCCTTATAAACCGAACCAAAAACCAGCAAAATGTCTAAAAGTTAACATGGCTATATACAAGTCTACCACATTGCCTCATTCCCCAAAACGTAAATAAATGTAGAACATGTATGAAATAACCAATAAACTTGCTTGGATCATTTTTAGAACTACACTGCTCAGATCGATACATTACTGATCTGCAATGGTTTAAAAGGAGTGAATGAGCTTAACAAGTTCAATGAATGCCTACAATAACCATTATGCAATTAATTCATCAAGCATCAACAAAACAACCATATAGCACAACGTTAACGGTTCCAAATTTAGTGTCATAATATACTTACTCGTGCATTATATTCTAGTTTTTTTACATGGTAAATATATTCACTTTTAAGCATATACTCTATTTCATGTATAGTCATCTAACATACAAGCATATATCACCACGCTCATATAGTCCTATGACGTTGAAACATATGTCATAATATTAGTAAAATCACATGACATTCAAGCATATACCACAATACTCTAAAACATCCTTACAGATAAATTGCATAATGATCACATGTCATATAAACACATATCACAATACACACATTCATAAGTTAAGAAAATTTGGAACTTGAGCTATGAAACATAAAAGTGAGTTCTATTATCATTCATCAGATACACAGATCTCCAAAACATCAAACATAGACTCATAGAGTCAAACATGTCCCAAAAGTGAATCATAAAACTAACACTCTCTTTATTCCCCCTTTCATGTCCGTCCAACATGTCACAGGGTTTCAACACCCAAAATCATTGTACATATAGGTAAGTACTCACAATCCTATTGCATGTTAATTATATTCAACGGTTTCAAGATCACAAGGCCAAAATATCTTAAATCAAACATATATCACTTACCGATTATTCATGCACTATCACTATATATTTGCTTCTTTAGCAAAACATTGTCTATAACGCCCTGAATAATTTAATTTTGTTTCTGTGAAACTTGACATAAATGTGTATATGCTTCAGTGGCTAAGTGTTCTTGATTATGTATAAGGTCTTGGGTTCAAGTATTACATTTGCAAACTCTTTTATCTTTTTATCCTAGCTTAATCTTTGCTAAGTGGGCTTTTGTAATATTATTTGTAAACTCATATCAGAATGAGCCTACTGGTTTGAGTGATAAGGAGTTAGCTTGGTGGAGGTCTTGTGTTCGAATCCCCACGTGAGCGTCGGTGATAATTTTTGCTTCGGTTGTCTGATAAAGGTTTGGTGGAACCGAAATTCTGAGGTAGTTGAGAGTTAGTGAGTTAGTAGGGAGTGAGAGGAAAATTAGAGATATGTTGTCACATTTTTTCTTTTATTTAATTTTTATTTTTATCTTCTTTTTCTCTCTCTCTCCAAAAATCACCTTTATCTTTCCTGTTAATTGGCAAAATTTCTTTTTCCCTTGCCTTCTGAATTCTGTCGCAATCTTGTCATTCAATCTCGGTATTCTAGTTTTTCGGTTTGTTGTGCGGCTTGGTAAGTGTAAGGGGTAAATTTTCTTGTAGGTTAGGGAACTTTTTTAGCTATTTTTAATCGATTCTATCTTTTTCTTTTCGTTAATGTGGTTTTGGGCTAACAGAATTCTCCTCCTGTATAATTGAAGTCGGGTTTGTTCGAGAAGTTGGGTAAGTATCGAACACTTGAATTTTACTGTTGTCAATTTCGTTGGTTCAGTTTAGTTATCGATTAAAATTGATTTTGGGGAGCATGTGATGTCGATTTTTAAGTTCTAGTGGGTTTGAGTTTGAAGTAGCATCAAAATCGTCCCAGTGCACCCTAAACACAGAAATAAAGGTTTTGGAGAAAGCCCAAAAAGAGGACTGTCGACTCCACACGAGCGTATGGGTTTTGGGCAAGGCCGTGTGGGCCACACAGGTAAGGCTAATTTGGGCGTGTGGGCCCAAAATTTTAAAAAAATTTCTCTAGGGTCGCACAGGTCGTTCCGATCGACTAGGGGCCTACCATAAGATCGGTAAAACCTAACCAAACCCTAATTCGTATGATCTGATATTATGATAGTCTAATTTGAGTAGAAAACGGATATGTATGTCTGACTATTCTGTTTAAGAATATATGTTATCTGTATATGAGCATGCTAAGCATGATAATTCTGTTAATCCTGTATTTTATATCTGTGTTTGAGGTGGGATTTGCGTATGTGGAGGAAGTGATCTATATGGCGACCTTTCACCTATTATTTAGCAACTTGGCTACGTATTATTCTATTATGTATCACATAGACACTATATGGTGTGTAGGGATGGGTGAGTGTTTTTAACATCAAACAGTGTGATGGGATTGGCAGAGATGGTGTGTAGAGGATGGGGTAAGATTCTGTATATCTATTCTGTACATCTAATTCTATCTGTATTTGTTAAGGACTTAGGTCCGATTCTATTTCTGTTTGCATATGAGATTCTGAGAAAGTTGCATTGTTGGGTTACACAATAAGTTTACGAAACTTCACATCTGTTTGTTTTTTTTGTTCAGGTAATCCTCAAACTTAGGCGGGTCAATGCGACAGAGGCTCAACGGTGACCACTCGACAGAAAACTATTTTTATTTAGTAATAACGATTTTATTTTAAATTTTGATTTTTCTTGAGAGTTTGTAACTTTTGGGACTCTCTAGACTGTATGGTTTTAACTTTTAGATTTAGATTTGGTTTTGTTTTTATTTTTCGCAACATTGACAAAAACACTTTATGCAAACAAATGGTTTTATCAAATAGTTTTTGGAAACACGAGCTTGGTTTCGAATAAAATGATTTTAAACTTCTGCTGCAAATTCTTGATAACTTAAAATCATTTCAAATAATATTATAAACACAATTTTTTTCGGATATTAAGACTCCGATTGGTAAACTAATTAAACGATACGTTTTAACTTAAAAGATTTAATTTAAAACCTTTCTTCGTAACATTCTCAGATTTGGCCATAACGTTTAAGCCGTGTTAGGGGTGTTATACTGTTACTAACATTTAACATATACATATCATGTACACATTTGCACTTTCACAGCAGTTAACATAATCACATATCACATGTTATAGCATTTAATCTCAATTCACGTATTCACAAACATATAAGCACATTGTTCATAAGATAGTAGAGGTATGAGAAAGCTTACACTCAGAATTTAGAGTAGGGGTTTAAGCTACTACCAAATTCCCAAATAACACATTGAATCATGTCCACAAGTAATTATTTCAAACACACCAATTATACTTTGGCCGAAAAGTTGAAAGTTCAAACTAGTTTTTCCTTGCTTTTATCTCTACTCGTAAAAGGTTCTATCGAATCTGGAACTTCAACACAACAATTCATACAACAATGCATCCAAAAATCAGTCAAAGACTCATTACAAGCATACAAAATATAAGCCTAAACTAAGTTCCCATGTAACCGAAACCTTTAACCTAACCAACTTAAAATTCAAATATCTCAATTTATACTCAATCTTTTTGCCTAAAGCCAATTTCGTTCATCTTATAATTCACTTACAACTAATTCTCAACCTTTAAACTACACAAAACTACTTAATTCACTATATCAACCTTTTCGATATGTTTGATGGCTATTTTTTGAAAATTCATTAAAACTTAAGAAATCTTTAACAAAATTTTAAAGTAAGTTTAGAAACCTTCTAATCATGTTAAAACTAATTGAAAACACTTTGAAACCACGTTTTTAAGCATAATCCTGAAATCTATCATTAATGATTCAATTTTCGGCCTTTATTCAAAACATGCGATTTAATGCCTAAAAACTTGGTTTTAAAGACTAAATAACATTTAAAACTAATAGGAAAATGAATCGTTACCTTAGTTGACAAAAAACTGATCATTTGATTGAAAACCCAAAAAATCTAAAAGCTTGACAATGGAGAAAACTATGATGTTTTTGAGTGTTCTCTTAAAATTCTATGAAGGTTTGATGTTACAAGAATAAAAGAAATCAATAGAATAAAGGTTGGGAATCAAAATTGAGTTACTGGGATGTGGAGGAACAAGGGACGACAAAACATAAAAGGGTGGAAAGAGCTATCATGGGTTTTATAAAGATGGGGAAAATAGATTTATTTTTGAAGTTTAGTTTAATTACCTCTTAAAAACTATAAGTTTTGTCTTTTTTGCAAATCAGTCTTTTTTGCAAAGTATTTAGAACTCATTTTCAGAAATTAATTTAATTTTCTAAAAACAATAATTGAAAACATTACTAATATGCCTTGTTACAAAATTTTGAACACTTAAAAGGCTAAAATTCTTAAAATACCCCTAAAACTCATAGGCCCTATTTTGGGGTGTGACAAAATTCAAATGTTAACTATCAAGTTTATGTCTTGAGACAAGTCATAATTTATTTTGAAATTTTTAACTTCGAAGTTATTATTATTGGGAAATGTGTCCATATTGTAGTAAACATAAAATTGTTTTTTATTTATTTGAACGATGAATAAATAAATAAAGTTTATTTCATATTTCACTGTTATGTCTTTTGTATTTCTATCTTTTATATTTTGCATGCATAGCGAAACTGTGACAGCCAAATATTACCTCATTGATTGTATAAGTTCAAATTGATGATAAGTGGCATCATAAGAACGTTTACATTGCAAGAAAGACAACTTACTTCAATAGATAATCTAAACGAGTCCATAATTTTGTAAAATAATCAAAGCGAACATTTGATTCAAATACTGAGAAGGATTATTATGTCGTCTACAATTCCAATAGAGGAGATGACTAGTCTTGGCTATCGAAGCATTTGACTCCACAAGTAGAGACATAGACATATTCATTGAAAGAATGATACATTATACTGAACCCAATATGAATTAATTTGAATCCTTTTGTGAATTAATTCACTTGTGACGTTCATGTTGTGATTTACCTAAACCCTGAGTTAGTCACTGACCATATGTATGTAACTCATGTGCTTTGATATAAGTGGAGGCTTATGCTCTAAATATGATTGAGCTGATAGCCGGTATGTTGGGTACATAAATTACGTATGGCACGGCTTTACTAGTAACAGTGGAATTCATAGCTCAACTAAAGAGTTAACGATATCCTCTTATTAACATTATATGTATTGATAGATATGAAACGTGGCCACGGGTTGCTTATTTTCGAACGAGTAATTTATCACAGTTATTTGTTGACAGTGATGTAACACCCCAAACCCGAGACCATCGCCGGTGTCGGACCCGAGGGGTTAACAAGCCAAGTTCACATGTTTTGCCCACCAATTTGACATTTCCAGTCAGGCTGGAAAACTGCGTCACTGTCGCCTTAAAAATCATATCTCGAGTTTCAAAACTCGAAAACTGGTTTCATAAATTTTCCCTGAATTTAGACTCATATATCCATCCATGGATTTATTTCTAGGATTTTTGGTCGGGCCAATTGGTACAGTTTATTAGTTAAAGTTACCCATGTTACAGGGATCGACTGCTCTGACCTTCGCACGGTATAACTTGAATATCTCTCTGTACAGGGCTTTAATGCTGGTGTCGTTTGTTTCTAATGAAACTAGACTCAAAATGGAATCTGTACATATAAGGTATATCTCCTAATTCTTTTTGGATAATTTATAGTGAATTTTTAAAGTTGCGACAGGGAACCCAGAAACCGTTCTGGCCCTGTCTTACAATAGCTTTAATATCTCTTAACATGTAACTCCTATGACCATTTCGTTTCTTCCATATGAAAATAGACTCATCAATGTTCATTTACATAGCTGATTCACTATTTAATACCATTCCTACAAATTTTGGTGATTTTTCACATTCACGTTACTGCAGCTGGCAGCATCTGTTTTAAGGTAGGTCTTACCTATTTTGTAGTCTCCATGAACCAACTAGTCTTGCCTTACATAGGTCCACATATGATCATTTTAACCATGCCAATGGCTGATCATGTGACCAACATTCCCATTTCCAATTCATAGTCACATCATGACACCATATATATATATACAAACCGCAAATAGTTTAAGTTGATACTTCACTATTACGAGCCATTTTCGCATGGCCGTATACATATACATCATAACATATTTAAACCAACAAGGGTAGTCCTATACATGCCATTTCAAGTTCAACCAAGAATTTATACCAAAATGGGGGCTTGATAGTGTGGATGACTTCGACTTCAACGATCCCGAATCCGATTGCTATCGAGCGAAATCTAGAAAACCGAGAGCCAAAGCGGCGAGTAAGCATTTTTATGCTTAGTAAGTCTCAAGGAATATAATCAACTCTAATTACAGCAATACATTCACATAGTTAAATGCATCATTTCATTAATGCACATTCACATAATCATACTTACTTCACCATCCCAACTCTTATGTTCATACACAAATAACGGCTTCATTAAGGCCGATAACTCGCTCCATCATAGGAGTGGATATTCACACGCTCTTACTCCTAGCGTGCAAAGCACACACCGCACTTACCTTGTCATTGGGAAATTTCACAAGTGCATTAGCTGAAATTTTCCAGCAAGCTTATAATTTTCAAATCACATACCTTCGAGTTTAACCGGATGTCGCTACTCGATCAATCGCCTTCGGGACATACCCGGTTATGGTAACCCGCACCAAGGCCTACGGACTTAACCCGGATATCACGATTTGCACAAATGCCTTCGGTCTTAGCCGGATAGAATGACTCGCACGAATGCCTTGGTCTTAGCCCGGATGTAGCCACTAGCACAATTGCCTTCGGTCTTAACCCGGTTATAATTTCCAGCATAATTGTCTTCGGCTTAGCCCGGATATCATTCAATTTCTCATGCACACATACATCAATAATCATTGGACATACATATTTATTTTCGTTACTAAGGCTCAAACACAATTATAATCACTAACATAATCGCCGGGACTTAGCCCGGTATCATTCAATACTCATACACACATAAATCAATAATCAATACATCCATATTTCATTCCACATAATTCAAGTAAGGTCACTTCTTGAGGACTTACCTCGGATGTTGTCGAACGGCTTTTACGGCTATTCGATTACTTTTTCCTTCCCCTTGTCCAATTGTGGCCCTCTTAGCTCTTGAGCTAATTCAAACAAATTCAATTTATCAAAACCTCATTGTGCTAGCTTATGGCGAATATGACAAGGAATTTAAATGGTCATATGGCCACCCTTTAGCTTGAATACACAATGGTCATGCACATTTTATACTACATCAAGCAATTCAATACAATTTATTCGAGCATCAAGGAAAAGCTAAGGCCTTCAATAGGCTACCCAAGGCCGAATATACTTGTCCATGTTGAGGCCAATTATGCACTTAATACCACACAAAAACAGCATGCATTTTACTAGTTAATGCTTTGCATATTGTAGCTCAAAACTTACAATATAGCATCAAGCACTCATATGTGTGCTAGGCCGAATGTGCTTACAATTTCACAATTATTCTTCAACGTCTTCTTCCTTAAACAAACTTATTCATCACTTCCTTCATAACCAAAACATCATGTGCAAACATATATATACATATATGAGCATGGCCGAATTTTCAAGGTGTCCATAGCCATCCAAAACACAAATTTTAACTAACATGCAAGAAGCATGAATCATGCTCAAGAATGCATCATGGCCGAATATGACAATCATGCTCCTATTCAACTTCAATCATGATAAAACAAAGAGAAAACTCAAAATCTTACTCATGAGTAGAAAATCCATCAATGCATGCATCATCATCAAGCTTCACACTTAGCATGCAATGGCTTTATCACCATAACAACTTTGGCCAAATACCATTTCCATGGCATAACAAAGATTTGAGCCATGGCTAACATGCACATCAAGTTAGCAACCAAGTCATGCATGAAACTCCTAACACAACCTCATACATACCTTAATCTTGATGCAAACTTAGCCAAATCTCCTTCTAGATCTCTTCCAAACCAAGCATGAAGCAAAAATCCTCCCCTTTTCCTTAGTATTTTCGGCCAAGAAGTGAAAATGGATGAGCAAAATTTTTCTTTTCTTTCCTTAGGACATTCGCCAAGAGCTATGGTGAAAGATGAACATTTTTTTTTCCTTTTTTTCCATACTCTTATTTTATTATTTCTAACATGCACCACTAGCAAAACATGTTTAAGACATGTTTTCTTTTGCCCATATTCATCACCATGGCGGCCACTATAGTCAAATTTGGGAATTTGACATGCAAGGACAACATTTCCTAGTGTGCATCAATAGGCCACTTCCACATTTGCCTATCTCAATTCTAAATTTTCTCACACAAGTCCTTTCTAGTGAAATTCACCTTTATAACACTAAATCAATCATCAAAAAATGTCATACATGAGCACACACATATTATAGGCATCAAAATAAATTTTTAATTATTTTTATGCCTCGGTTTTGTGGTCCCAAGACCACCTTCCGACTAGGGTCTATTTTGGGCTGTCACAAGTGATCATATTAATCATTAAGAAGACACAATGGTGATAATGAGATAAAATATGATTGTATTGAGTGAACGAATTTAACTCAAAAGAATCAAGGATATCATATGAGGATCACACACACATGACGAGGTCATTGGACAAAGTAGTTGGATGAATTACTTTCGTAAAGAATATACAATAAGGATTTTTCAATCATGGTACTTCTTGTGGACTAACTTCATAATTAAGTAATCACAAATTATCGGAAAGATGCTTCTGGACATAATTGCAATTACTGGAGCCTAATTGTATATATTCGATTGGCCCCTCTGCTAGCTCAACAAAAGCTCGATCGAACTGTATTTGAATATGAAGGCAATTCTACGACTTTGGGAATTTGATTAAAGAATTTTCTTGAAAAGTTAATTTGGAAAATCTAAGTGATTTTTGAAAAATTAGTTTTAATCAAGTAAAATTAAATTCATCAAATTAATTAAAATTAATATGATATTTTTGGAAATTAATTTTTAAGTCAGATAATTGACCCAATGGGTAATTGAACTTGAAAATTGGACATGAAATTGTAAATTAGGATTGAGAGACCAAAACCGAGATCAAGACCTAAAAAGTTAGTCGAATTGGGCCTGGTATTTGAAACCGGCCGATGGTCCAACTGACCGAATTGGTTCGGTCGTCATTGGCTCAAATCTAATCGGCAGAAACTGAACTAGCTTGGGGTGCCAGCAGCTGTAGCAGTGGCATGCCAGTGGCTGGCAAATGGTCAGCAGCGATGGGTCTTCGGTGGTTAAGCAATGGAAGAATTACACTCCTATTGGGACTTTTAGCAGAGAATTTGATTTCAGATTAACTATTCCAAAAATAATATTATTTTAATATATTTAATATTATATTTAATTTAATACTTATCTTAATAGTATTTTATTAATTTAATATTAATGTGATTAAGTTTAATCATAATTAAGTTATCTGAACTCTTCTTATATAAAGGGAGCCTTAAGTCATTATTTACACACATTTGACTTCAAGACAAAGTAGTAGAGAAAAATTTCTCTAAAGAAATTATTTTAGAAATTTTCTAGAGATATTTTTCTTATTTACAACTTGGCTTAAAAGTTTAGAGAAATTGTGAAATTACCCTACTGGTAATTTTTTGTGAAAAATATTCTTATTCGAAGCGAGCTCACACTCAACAAACTTGAGCTTGAGGATAATGGGGAAGACTACTCGATTGAAGTGTTCACCTTAGACGAATCGAAAAGGAACAATTTTGATTAAGTATTTATTACTTTAGATATCATAACCAAGTTCTTGTTTTGGTATTTTTTTTAAAAACTCTGATTTTTCCCTAAATTTATCCAGTGCATTTTTCAAACTCGATATTCCAACAAACATGTCTCAAGACACTACATGTTGTGGCTCGAGGCAAAGTCCTTTACGTCTTGAGACTAGGTCTTGATACCAATCTCCTAATTTTTTTATTTTTGCTTCGATGTTTGAATGTCTCGATAAAAGGGGTTCTTGTCTCTAGACCTAGTAACAATTGTCGTGAGACTATATAGATACGTCTCGAGACCTTAGGCTTCTAAATGGAAAAATTAAGTAAAATTTGTTCTAACAATCTCAAGACATGTTCTTTTTGTCTCGAGACTTAATGACCAAATGACAAAAGTTTTGCACTTTTAAGTAATCGAAGATTAAGCCAAATGAACCTAATTATGCTTAAAACTTACCGCAAAATAGATTCATCCAATTAACCTATGTAAACATGTTCAAACATTATCAAATCATGACCTTCAATACATCATTACCAAACCAACCAATTTGCACAATGAAACCAACATAAACAAGCATAAGTAACTAAAAGTCAAAAGATAAAATCCAAACTTTAAAACATTATGGGTCACTTACCAAAAGTGCCAAAATTAACGTAGACAATAAAACATACCAACTTAGGTACATGCCATATGACTTTAAAACACATATATACATACAAAATAGGATCGTAATGGCTTCCAAGCTAAGCTGAAGAGCTAAATGCTAGATCGTGAAACTTCTATGGCTTTTATCTGAAACCTACGCACGAAAATAAATAAATTCATACAATGAATAATGTTTACTTAGTGGTGTTAACATAATTTGAATTCAATTAAAAACATAACAAAATCAAATAGAAATAAGTAAAAGATAATTCAAGTTAACCAACCATTTAAACATTAACAACAAGGATAAGTATATACCAATAATTTGTTTATCATTATAACTTATTCACATAATGTTTTGCTTAACTACTCGATATAGTTTTTGATGCACACTCAGGATATTTGCATCTAGTTTAACATATCAAATAATATAACATTTCAACATTTTTATCTCATATCAGTTACGCATATATACAATAAGCAGTATTTCATTTTTTAATCACTATTAACCAAATTTGATACAAGAACAATACTCGGATCAATCCACCATCACACCAAATAAGCACCAAAGTGCTAATCGAGCATAAATGCATTGATCCACCAACCACACCAGAATACGCTCATATCCTCAGGGTATTTGAGCTAGTGATATGTTCTCGACCCCTAGGGTATTAGAGAACTATCACGATATGTATGCGCATAGCGTCGAATCGCTCACCTACCAAAACAAACCTTATGGCATGCTAACTATACCCGTGACTCTATCCAACAATGTTAATAGAGTAAATTCATTAATTAATCATCATATAATATTAAGTAAACATAAACATATACAAATCACATACCAATGATCATAATCACATAATCAGGTATATACATACCTTTCAAATATACCTATTTTACTATTTTCGATCATTTGACAATTCAAACATATACAACTACTTATTTAACGAACTTAAATTATGAGAGCACAAACCAAAGTATTTATCCATTGAAGGCTTTGGATTTCCTTTTGTCCTGGGATGATCCTGAATCATCTTTAGCTATGAAATTAAATCTGAATACAGAAAATTTATTAATCACACACTTCAAACACAAATCAACACATTATATATATATGAATGCATTATATTCGATTTAGTCCTTAAACACCCTAATATTCAAAACATTCGTATCTCACAACTTATTCGATCAAATCTAATTCCGACTGTATAATTATAGTACAGGGACCTCATATCACTATTATTCACTATCAAACCTCAAAGTTTTCATCCTTTTCAATTAAGTCCCTAACAACACATAATTAATCAAATAATTCAAACTTGATTCAAGCTTAATTCAACACTTCTTACTACATTTCTCACATTTTCATACCATAATTCTAATTAATAACTACATGCATGAATCTTTGCTTTTCACATTCAAGTTTTCTTAAGCTTTCAACAATAATGACTTAATAACCTTATCAATTCTCATATCTAATACTTAGGCTTTATTTATCTATCATTATTATCAATATTTCAACTAAAATTAAGAAGAAATATTACCAAATTCCTTGTTTAAGTTGCGATAATAAAGGCAGATTGACTCTTAACTCAATTGTCATGGGCATTGTTGCCAATGTAGGAAGACATAGGTTTGAGTGCGCTGAAGCGCATTATCCTCCTATTTATTGGTTGGGGGCTATGGGTTGTTTTAGGCATTGTGTCAAAAAGGAGCAGATATGATCAGAACCTATAATGAACATATATCATTAATAATGATACTTGCAATTTAGTCTTTATACTATTATTAAATCACTTATCTAATTTAATTCTACTTAATAGTTCGACTCGACAAACCTTTATCCGACACATAATTATTTAATTCTAATTTATGATAAAATCAATTTAATTAAAACCGACCTTGAATCGAATTTTCCAACATTAACAAAAATCAGATTGTTACAGAGTATCAACACTTAAGTGGAGTGCCTTTGATCTAAACAATAGCCTCTATATATAAAGAAAAATGTAGTAGTCTCAGTTGAGCAAATGGTAAATAAATAATATTATTTTAATAGAAAACACGCATATTCCCTCATGGGAATACATGGGGCAACTGCACCCCTTTTTAGAATCAGGGTTGTTGTCCCTTGTTACTGAGATGAGCCTTTAAGCCTGTCTTTCATATTAGGTATTAATTATATATGTTATCTAGTTTTTAATTCAACTCATATAATTTATCAATCTAATAATAACTTTTTTCTCAAAAATATTATTTATTTATTTAATTATTTAAATTTAATTAAGTTTCTAATTAAATTATTTTTCAATTCAATTCTAATTCCATTAAAGTCATGACAACTTTGTCGTACTATAGTCTATGAGTAAATGAATTTAATTAGCTTGTTCAATGAAACGCAGTGACTAATTAATTTAATTTTCACTTCAAACTTTAATTATTTAATTTCAATCAATTAAATAATGATTCGAAGAAATTAATTTATTCTCTAAGTCATCTTTTACATATGGTGAGAAAACATATTTACTGCGGATAGCGGTACATGTGATTTATTTCTCTAACTCCTTGTTTTCATTCATTCATCACATAGATTCAATTGCAAATTGTTCAGAGTTGGACTGAGTTACTGGAGGAGACCGATTGAATATATATAATTAAGGCTCAAATAATTAGAATTAAGTTCCGGCTCTTTGTTTATTAATTACAACATTATTTAGTCATGGAGTCATTCTACTAAAGTACCATGACTGCGTTCTCCCTTATTATATACTGTTAGAATTAAGTGACCCAAATTCTTATTTAAATAAAATACGATGGAAAATAAAATAAAAGTAAAATCCATATAGAACTAGACTTCTTTTATTTTATTTTAGAATAAGGTTTTTAAACCTTATTAAACTCCATCTATTTTATATTGATTAGGATAAGGTGTTTCAATCCTACTAGAATATGGCTTTGCAAGCCTATAAATAGACATAGTCTATTCCTCTTGTATTTGAGTAAAAATTTTTCGACATAGTGAATTTTCTTCTCCTCTGCCTGTGGTTTTTTCCGAAAGGGTTTCCACGTAAAATTTATGTGTTCTTTATTTTTATTTATTTTATTCTATTTTATTTTTCACAAATTGGTATCAGAGCTTCCGGGTTATTCATCTCGATCACGGTAATGGCGTCTTTGAAGTATGAAATTCATTGTTGGATCGCAACACCGATTTGCGTTGTGGCAAATTAAGATGCAAGCGCTTCTTGCAGATGGATCTAGAGGATGCCCCGCTAGGATAGATAAGATGCCTTCGACATTAACGGATGAAGAGAAGAAGCGTAAGGATCGAAAGGCATTAACACAATTACATCCGCATTTGTCCAACGAAATTTTGCGGGATGTGATGAAAGAGAAAACTGCCACGCATTATGGAAGAGGCTAGAACAAATATGTATGTCGAAAACTCTAACAAGCAAGTTGCATATGAAGCGGCGTCTTTATGCTCATCGTTTGGAGGAAGGTGCGTCAGTACCGAACACTTAACAGTTGTTTAAAGAAATTCTCTCAAACTTGGAGGCCATGGAGGTTCAAGATGATAAGGAAGATCTAGGGTTGATTCTACTTTGTTCGTTGCCCCGCCTTATTCAACCTTTAGAGACACGATTTTATATAGCCGAGTCTCTCACGCTTGATGAGGTTTATGATTCTTTAACCTCGTATGATAAGATGAAGCATCTTGTGGTTAAACCTAACTCTCGGGAGAGGGTCTCATTGTTCGTGGGAGACAAGACCTAATGTTGATGATGATCGTGGTAGAACACAGGAACGGAATCCTCGTGGTAAATCTAAGGGTAGATCGAAATCTTCAAACAGAGGTAAAACTTGCAACTTCTGCAAGAAGAAAGGGCACATTAAATCTGAGTGCTATAAGCTACAAAATAAGATTAAAAGGGAGGCTGCGAATCAAAAGGAAAACAAATGGAAAATTCGGTGAAGTCGATGTTGTAGAAGACTACAACGATGGTGAACTTCTAGTTGCTTCAGTCAATGATTCTAAAGTAAGCGAGGAGTGGATACTTGATTCAGGCTGCACCTTCCACATGAGTCCCAATCGGGATTGGTTTACAACTTATGAAACAAAGATGTCAAAGGTGTTGTTTTGATGGGAAATAATGCTTCATGTAAAATCGCAGGTGTTGGAACAATTAAAGTTAAGATGTTTGATGGAGTTGTCAGAACACTTAGTGACGTGCGGCATGTTCCAGAATTGAAAAGAAATTTAATTTCGTTGAGTACTCTTGATTCAAAAGGGTACAGATACACAGCTGAAAGTGGGGTTTTAAAGATTTCCAAAGGGTCCCTTGTTGTGATGAAAGGGCAAAGAAAGATTGCCAAGTTATATGTTTTACAGGGTTCTACTGTTACTGGTGATGCAGCTTGTCGCTTCCTCTTCCTTGTCGATGATGATATTACTAAACTTTGGCATATGCGCCTAGGGCATATGAGTGAGAATGGCATGGCAGAATTAAGCAAAAGAGGACTTCTTAATGGGCAAGGAATTTGCAAACTGAATTTCTGTGAGCACCTGTGTTTTGGGAAGCAAAAGAGAGTTCGATTCACTAGAGGAATCCATAACACGAAGGAAACGTTGGAGTATATCCATTACGATCTGTGGGGCCGTCCGAGTGCCTTCGAGAGGTGGAGCTAATTATATGCTAACCTTTATTGATGATTTTCCGTAAAAGTTTGGGCGTTCTTCACGAAGCGTAAAGCGATGTGTTTTCCACATTTAAGTCTTGGAAAATTATGATTGAAAAACAGACGGAAAAGCAGATAAAATACCTCCGCATGCATAATGGCTTAGAGTTCTGCTACGATGAGTTTAATAGATTGTGCAAGTCGAAGGATCATGAGACACTTGACGATTCGTCATACTCCACAAAGAAAACGGCGCTTGCGAGCGAATGAACGAACGATCATGGAGAAGGTTCGATGTATATTGTCAAATGCCAACTTACAAGTCATTTTGGCGTATGACCTCTCGCATGTTTTTGATCAACCGATCTCCATCCGCTGCCATTGAGAAAAGACTCCACAAGAGGTATGGTCCGTAATCCCGCTAATTATTCGATTTAAAGATTTTTGGGTGTCCTGCGTATGCTCATGTTGATAATGTAAAATTGGAACCGAGATCCATTAAATGCGTTTTCTTGGTTATAAAGTGGTGTAAAAGGCTATAAGTTATGGTGTCCTGAAAATAGAAAAGTTGTGATTAGCAGAGATGTTGTTTTTGATGAAACCGCTATGCTACCTAACTTATCTCTTAAAGACTCTTCCAATAAAGAAAACCAAAAGCGGTGGAGCATCGATTAATACGAATCAACTCCTCAAGCCAAGACAAAAATTGAGAATAGAGTTGCTTCTTCACCGCAATACTCTATCGCCAAAAACAGGACAAGAAGAGAAATTAAACCTCCAAAGAAGAATGCCGAGGTTGATCTAGTTGCTTATGCTTTAAATGTGGTGAAGATATAGATGCTAATCAAGAGCCATTTAATTATTCTCGAGGCGATTAGTGTGAAGACTCGTAAAAGTGGATGTTTGCTATGCAAGAGGAGATGGAATCACTCCACAAAAATAGAACATGGGATCTTGTAAAACTTCCTAAAGGTAAAAAGGTCGTTCGTTGTAAATGGGTGTTTAAAAGAAAGAAGGGACTCAGGAGTTGAAGAACCCGGATATAAAGCAAGGCTTGTTGCAAAGGGTTACAGATCAAATTCCGAGTGGACTTCACAGATGTGTTCTCTCCAGTTGTTAAGCATAGTTCGATTCGAGCTTTGCTTGGTATTGTTGCCATGCATGATTTAGAGCTTGAGCAGTTAGATGTAAAACGCATTTTGCATGGAGAACTTGAGGAAGATATTTACATGCAACAACCGAGGGTTTTATAGTCTCGAAAAAGAGGACTATGTTTGCTTGTTTGAAAAAGTCCCTTTACGGTTTGAAACAATCACCAAGACAAGGGTACAAGAGGTTTGATTCCTTTATGACTTCTCATGATTTCAAAAGAAGTAGTTTTGACAGTTGTGTCTACTTTAAGAAAAATAAGTGATGGTTCTTTTGTGTATCTACTACTTTATGTTGATGACATGTTGATAGCGAAGAAAAGATAAAGAGAGATAAGAAAGGTTAAAGCCCAACTAAGTGAAGAATTTGAGATGAAAGATTTAGGACCAGCAAAGAAGATACTTGGTATGGAGATTCTCGGAGATAGAAAAGCAAGTAAATTGTACCTAAGTCAAAAGGGTACATTGAGAAAGTTCTTTGCGGTTCAATATGCAGAGTGCTAAGCTGTTAGTACTCCTTTAGCGACCATTTCGGACTTTCATCGGCCTTATCTCCTCAATCGATAATGAGATTGAGTACATGTCACATGTTCCATACTCTAGTGCGAGAGGATCTCTCATTTATGCTATGGTTTGTTCACGCCCGATTTATCATATGCGATCGAGGCAGCTTAGCGATACATGGCGAATCTCGGTAAAGAACACCGGAAAGCGATTCGGTGGATTTTAAGATACTTACGAGGCACTACTAATGTTTGCTTACAGTTTGGAAGAACTAAAGATGGAGTTATAGGGTATGTTGATGCTGATTTTGCTGGAGACCTTGATAGAAGAAGATCTCTCACAAAGTTACGTCTTTACAATCGGAGGTTGTGCAATTAGTTGGAAAGCCACTTTGCAAACTACATCGCTTTGTCTACCAATCAAGTTGAGTACATGGCGATTCTTGAGGCTTGTAAAGAAGCTATTTGGTTGAAGGACTATTTAGTGAACTCAATGAAGACCTTCAAATCAAGACATATTTTGTGACAATCAGTGCCATCTTTCTTACAAAAGATCAAATGTTTCATGAAAGAACAAAACACATTGATATTCGGTATCATTTTGTTCGTGATATTATTGCTCGTGGTGATATTGTTGTGAGCAAAATTAGCACTCATGAAAATCCTGCAGATATGATGACTAAGTCACTTCCTATAACCAAGTTTGAGCATTGCTTAGACTTGGTTGGTGTTCATTGTTGAAGTTAAACCCTTAAGGGGTTTTTGGAAGAGGTGAAGAACTTGTTTATTGAAAGTTCGCGATGAAGAACTTGTTCATTGAGAATTTGTGTCAAGGTGGAGATTGTTAGAATTAAGTGACCCAAATTCTTATTTAAATAAAATACGATGGAAAATAAAATAAAAGTAAAATCCATATAGAACTAGACTTCTTTTATTTTATTTTAGAATAAGGTTTTAAACCTTATTAAACTCCATCTATTTTATATTGATTAGGATAAGGTGTTTCAATCCTACTAGAATATGGCTTTGCAAGCCTATAAATAGACATAGTCTATTCCTCTTGTATTTGAGTAAAAATTTTTCGACATAGTGAATTTTCTTCTCCTCTTGCGTGGTTTTTTTCCGAAAGGGTTTCCACGTAAAATTTATGTGTTCTTTATTTTTATTTATTTTATTCTATTTTATTTTTCACATATACCATTATGAAAGCTACTTATTAAATGCTCGTCTAATTACCTTGCCATATGTGTGTTACTAGAGTTGTCCATGGGTTGGGCTGTGTTTGTACTGGGTCGAGTAAAAAGTTTAGGCCCATTTTCTAGGCTCGGGCCCAACCCGAAATGTAACACCCCTTACCCGTATTCATCGCCAGAATAGGGTAGGAGGCATTACCGGAGTTTACCGAATTAATTTTTCGTTAATCTGAGTTAAATACTATTTATTTACTAAAACATGTCATGGTGTCCTTTAGATGGGCCTCCAAAGCCCAAAACATACTTGAGACTAGACTAGAATTAAATCGAAACCATAGGGATTTTTCGCAAAATCCCAAAGTGTTTTTTTTTTTTGCTCAATATAACCCCTTTATAAATATCTAACCTTCCCTACAATTTTTAAAACCGAGACCAATCCAACCATCCAATTCATTTCAATCAATTTAATACAAAATTATACTTCTATTATAATTATACTATTTAACTTACTCATCATTCTTTACTTTAATGTATATTCATTAAACAAGTCTTAATATTTATATAATCACCAAGCCTTATACATGCCATATAAATCAAAAGGAAATTTACAAAAGCTACGGAGATAATCTGGATAGTGTGATCCTCTGTGTTGATCCGATCCTCCGTATACTTCCACGTTAATCTACAAGAGACATTGAATACACTCAAATAAGCTTATAAAAGCTTAGTAAGTTCATAGGCATAAAACATAAATCTTACCAAATATTTATACACTTATACTATATACACAATTATTAAGTTCACCTGTCAATCACAGTCATTGGTGAGTTCCCTATATAAACTCACTACCACTTATCCATTTCCATTAATTCTTTTGGGCCTATTTGTCATATATCATTCTTTAATCAAATTAGGGAATGGTAAAGGAAAATTGAGTACTTCACTTTCACTTTGCCATAGTATAACTATGGGCTTGCATATGATCACATATCACTTTTTAAAATCATAGTCCTGCCACGGTCTTACACTGATCACATTTATCACTTGTCACTGATCAGATAAGTGTAGCTAAAGCTACCACTTATCACTTATCACTTATCACTTGTCACTGATCAGATAAGAGTAGCTAAGCTACCACTTATCATTTGTCACTTATCACTGATCAGAAGTACTCAAATCCGACATTCCACTCAATTTGATTATTTATTCAATTTTCAAGTTGTTATTTTATTTTCTATTTATCAATAAATATATTTCATCATACATTATATAATTCATAAAATTAACATATAATCATTAAACTTCAACCATATGAACTTACCTGGGTTGATTTGTAAAATTTGTGAAAATTCAGGGACTAATCAGCTACTTTTTCTTTTCCTAGACTTGCTTCGGGTTCTCGATCTATCATTGTAAAATCATTCATTTATCAGTATTGACTTCATCTTCAACCCGCTTATAAGTAATATTATCTATAATTTAATTGTTTACTTATGTATTTTCCAATGTTGTCCATCGGTGTCATAGTCACTAGATTATTTTTATCTTTAGCTACAGAACTCCAAATTAGGATCCGCTAATTTTATCTGAAACTAGACTCATATATCTTCTTATCATAAAATTTTTAGAATTTTTGGTTTAGCCAATAAGTACAGTTTATTCTTTAAAGTCACCCCTGTTCTGCTGTCTGACAATTCCGACCCTTCTTCACTAAAAATTAATTATCTCTTCGTACAGAATTCGGATGATGTCCATGTTTGTTTCTATTGAAAATAGACTCATTAAGGATTTTAAAAATATAAATTTAAGCCCCTAATTATTTTTCTCCAATTTTTTATGATTTTTCAAAGTCAGAACAGGGGATCCCGAAATCATTCTGACATTGTCTCACAAAATCTATTATATCTCATGATCTACAATTCTGTTACTTACACTGTTTCTTCTATGAGAAACTAGGCTCAATAAGATTTAATTTCATATTTTTTTCATCTTCTAATTCGATTTCTACAATTTATGGTGATTTTTCAAAGTTAGACTACTGCTACTGTCCAAAACTGTTTTAGTGCAAATGCTGATTTCGATTTTTGCCCCAAATTTCACAGTTCATACAATTCAGTCCTTGCTCAATTAATCCCTCAATGAATCTAATTCTTCCCAATTAATGCTTTACCTTAACATTATAAGTTATTTCACAATTATTTAAATTCAGAATTTCCACATAAAACCCTAACTTCAAACTTTTTCACCTTTAGATCCCAAACATTCACTTTCTATTCAATTCTTTCAATAAAATCAGCATATAAACAATTTAAAACTCTAATTCCATGCTAAATCATCATATAATTCCAGCACATATTCATATCAACTTTCAATTTCTTTCATAGAATCAAAAACTAATGAATTCAACAAGTGGACCTAGTTGTAAAAGTCATAAAAACACAAAAATTTCAAGAAATAATCAAGAATTGAACTTACTTGCAGTAAAAATATGAAAAACCAGCTTAAGAAAACCCTTCTATGGTGTTTTTGCTGATGAGAATGCAGAAAAATAATGAGAATTCTAGATAATTCCACTTTAGTCCTAGTTTATTAAGTAAATTTTGCAATATTCCAATTTTGCCCTTAATTCATCAATTTTCCTGCTGATTTCATGCACCTTGCCGTCCAGCCCAAATAGACCTGGGTCTATTTGCCTTTTAAACCCTCTTTCTTTTATCATTTAAGCTATTTAATGATTTCACATAATTTTACATTTGTTACAATTTAATCCTTTTTATTCAATTAACTATCGAAACTTTAAAATTTCTTGACGAAACTTTAATACTAACTTATTAACACTCCATAAATATTTATAAAAATATTTATGGCTCGTTTTAAGAATTTTCAAACTCTCGATATCTCGTTTCCGATTCTAATTTAATTTTTTTTTATTTCTAGTACACTATTCGCTATTTCAAAAATTTTCCTAACTTCACACTTAACTTATATTCACTAAATTATTAATATTTTCTACTCATTTGTCGGATTTAGTGATCTCGAATCACTATTCCGACACCACTGAAAATTCAGGCTATTACACGAAAAATGAGCCTAAAATTTTTTTCAAGCCTAGCGCAAATAAAAATACTAAAAAGCGAGCTCAAGCAGCTGGCGTATTAAAATTTTTATAGTATTTTATATAAAAATAAACTTTAAAATATAATACATCAAATACACTAAAAACATTAAAATAAATGTTCCCAAACAATTGCAAATATATATACTTAAATTCTACTAAGATAAATGCAACTTAGAAGCAAATACCTCTACATTAGTAGCAAAATTAATAATAAAATAAGAGTTATACAATTTCCAAATAATGATAACAATATACTAGCAATATAATAGCGAAATGTTAGCAAAACAATGAAAATAATAGTAAAATATAGTAGCAATTTTTTTTCCAAATTCAAGTTGGGTCGAGCCCAGGCAAAAAAAACTTACCGAGGCCCGACTTGTTTAGAAAACGGGCCTTTTTTTTATCCATGCCCATTTTTCGGGCCTATATTTTTACCTAACCTCATACCTTTTGGGTGCGGCCTAACTCATGGACAAGTCTATGTGTTACCCTTATCGAATATCCTAAATCTCTTTGGGTTAAATTTTAAATCTGTTTGCCCAATGTGATCCTACTTTGTCACATGGTAACCATTACATCCTTTGTCACATGTTACTTTTTCATCTATTATGTAACGTCGATGAGAGAATATTATTTACCTTTTATTGTACTGCAGATTCCACTATTGTAAGTGAAGCTATATCACGCTGAAGTTGTATACCCAACATACCAACTTCCAAATCTATTACCAATTGAGTTCAGGCTTTTAATACATCAAAGTAAGTGAGTCATACGCATAGAGTTTGTTACTTACTAAAGATTGACATAAGTTACACAATGAACGTCATAAGCGAATAAATTAATAAATAGATCTAGAATTTATTATGTTTAGGTCTTGTCTAATGTATTGCCAGTCCATACAATCACATTTATGTCTTTATCTCTAGGAGCTATTCGCTCCGATACTCAAGACAAAGTGTCTCTCTAATTGGAACTGATAGACGACATAATAGTCTTTTAATGAACTATTTAGATTATCTTCTAATATAAGTTATCTTCTTGTATTACTATCTAATCACATAATACAACTTAATATTAGTTAAACGTTAAATAATCAGTGAGTTAATATTTACTTACATTTTACTTTGTATGCAAAAACAAATTTTAATGAGAATTGATAGAATTTTATTCAACCAATATGTTTGAAAATTTTCAAATACATTTAACGATATTACTACAGTAAGTACACTAGATCCCAATAAAATGTTAGGTTCTTTATCACAAAGATTGTTGTTTTGTTCTCACAAAATATCTTTATTGCTCCATTTGTTATTGTTGAAGATATACTAACACCATTCTTAGGCAAATAGCTTAACAAGTTGCTGAAGTTGTAGCGACGTACTCAGCTCCTTAGGTTGATAATGCTGTTGTAGCTTGCTTCTTATAACTCCAAGTGATCACTTTGTTAAGGCATTTCGTGTATCATCCAACGGATGACTTGCAGAATTGTTGTCTATGAAACCAAAATATCTGAAATCCGAGGGTTTTAGGTACCAAATGACATAACTCCAAGGTTACTAACCACTAACACAGCAAAAAAAAGTAAAAATAAATAGTGGTTTTTAATCAATCTTTCTACAATTGATAATTATGTATATATATATATATATATATATATGGAGACTTGAGGTTGAGAGAGACTATATTGGTGATATATGTGTGTGTCTACGTGTGTATATATAACACATGCAAATGTGGATCATTGTGGCATATTCATTTTCTTTTTTTTAATACCTAGGGGTGGGTGAAAATGCTACCGCCGGAGGTTGAAACACATTTTCGTGAGAAATCAAGCAAAATTAACGACCTGGAAATAAAATATGGAAAAGTATACGAAGACAACCTTTTGAAAGCTTTTTTCATTGAAGTGATATTTTCTTTGCAAAGAACAACAATGTGCGCTGTTTCCATATTGATGTGTCTCTCAACCCAGTCCTTGTTTATAACTGAAAGGTGGAGTTAATAAGATTAAGGAAATTAGACTGTTTGATCATAAGAACACGGCGCCTTCTCCCAATCCAAGAAGTCAACCATGGTGGATCACGCGAGACAACTCGATACCCTGCATTTGCGTACAACGTGCGAGCACCCAAGTCATCTTCGTAAGCCCGAAGGACAAGATACTTGAAACCCCATAAAACCGACAGCATCTCACAAGCTTTCAACAAACAACTACCGATCTTCCTCCTCCTGTTAATTTATAACTATAATAATTACAGCCCACGTAGTACTATGGCTAAGAAACAAACAAACATATATATGGTACGTACCGAAAGCGTTTGGAAACAGCGAGTCCCGAAACATAAAGGTATTCGTCAGCCCCCTGAAGGTGTTGAAGAACAGCCTCGTCTCTCAACGCCGTCACATCCACCACGCCTACTAGCTTTGTTTTCGATTCAGAATTAGCATCCGAGGGAGACTCCGCCACTAAACATGCATACCTATTCAATATATATACTTAATTAATTAAACTAACATTCATGTAATAATATGAATTTTATTTATTTATATACCTGTTTGGAGGTGAGTTCCTAAGTTTGTATATGAGCCCTGCCAGTACCTCCGCCTGTTAATCAACAAGTGCATTGAATGTCTTAATTTGTTCTTGCATTGAATGTCTTAATTTGTTCTTCTTTCTGTTTTATTCCATTATTTATTCCTTAACTACTTAATTCTTATTTAGCAGTAAAACTCATACAAATCCTTAACTACTTTCCTCATTATTTATTCCATTACATTATCGTAGCATATGTACTTTGAGATTTTCATGCAGTTGGGTACTCCTGTTTAATAATTCAGAGATATTGAGATTATTTATTAGCTACCTAATTAATTGAAGGTTAATTTTCAGGGCCTCTTTTAGGGGCGCAGATATTTGTGTTACTTATACTTTTATGATTCTCAAAAATAACATTTTAAAAAGATTTAATTATAATTTTATTATATATTAACTTAAAATTTTATAAATTTCAAAATTTAAAACAACAATTTCCCATTATAAGGGCCTTTGACCCTCCCTTCACCCGGTTAATATTTGATTCATTGATATTATTTATATATAGATAAATAATACTTAAAGTTATTAAATTATTAATTAATTTACGTTTAATCACTCAAATTCAAAATATTATAAAAGAACTATAGAACTATTGAGTCATTAGTTGTTATTTTTTTTAATTTAACCAGTGAACTCCAAACAATAATTTGATAATCGTTATGATAGATCAGCAACCATTGACAAGTAAAAGAGTATATATTAGATCCAAATTAATATAACAGTCAATGTCATAAATTGGAAAAAAAATCTATTAAAATTTTGATTTGTAGATTTGTGAAAACTATTTCATGAAAAAAGTTGTAAAAGAAAAATGGAATGAACAAGAAGTATGAACAGAAAAACCATACACTAACAATTTTAATAATCGAATGAGTTAAATGAAAACTATCGAATAATTAATAACTAATTTGTAACTTTTTTTGAAGTTAGTCAACAAAACGTTAATAATTTAGTCACAATTTACCCTCTATCTATATTGATATGTTGTATAAGCTAACTAATTAATATAGTATATAAATTTGTCCACTATCAATGGAAAATCTAGTTCTAAAAATTTTTATGATATGTGATTATCTTAGCTCACAGAACTACACAAATACAACCCATTAATTAAACCATATAGCTAATTTTACTCCAAAATACAAATTATGCCAAAATTTTAGTCAAGACAGTGGGTGAATCGAAGTATATGGCCCCGGGAAAATAAACAAAAGGGAAATCGCAAAGAAAAAGAAAGATGTAGGAACAAGAATAGAAGGAAAATGAAGAAAACCTGGAAGAACTGAAAGAATAAATCATCAAAGAAGGCCATTGGTTGGTGGAATGCTTCTGCCTGAATTTCTGCAACCTTCTTAATCTCGGGTTGATCCTCCTCCAATCTCCTTACTTTCCATCCATACTCGCTTGCCAAATACAAAGGCTCCTCCTCCTCTTTCTCTTCCCATCTTCCATTATTATCTTCCTCCGCATTTCCACTCAGCTCCACACCCGCCTTTGCTGCTGCTGATGAAGAAGAAGAAGTGCAGCACTGCACCACACACCCATTCCCGCTTGCCCTTCTCTTGCCATAGATTTTCAACCTTCCTTGACGATGATTGCTGAGTTTAATGGAAGCGTAGGCTTGGTGGTGCAGGCGAGACTCAGTCCACACACTTGTGGACGTAAAAGAGTGGTGCCTCAGTAAGTGAGCCATAATACATCACACTGTTTTTCTGAGTGGAAACTTTCATGATGGAATTGGACTTTGTGAGCATTGTCTTACAACCACTATTTTCTCTGTCTCCTACATAATTTTTTTATTTATTAACCCTACTTTATTAAACGAAGGAATGGGCTTATCGAATTTTTTTAAAGAAATAAGAGTTGTGGTTCAAATTTAATTTTAATTTTTTTCCAATCTTCAGTTAATTTCGTGGCTGAGAGAATGGAAAAGGAAAAATATCTAACAGTACATTTTTTCTATATAATGATACAGATATATATTTCGTGCGTTGAGAAAAGGTTTTATATGTTTTTAATAGTTAAAGACTGAAACATTACCATACATAAAACTATATAAATAATAGGTAAAGGGATAAGGTGGGTAGCATATACAAGTGGACCGAGTAGGCTTAGGACCATATATAAACATTTCCGACGTGCTGAATTTTAAGCCTAACACGTGGAGATGGTTGAATTCGTGGTATCCACTTGCTGCTAGTGCAGGCCCGTTAATAGGTTGATATTAATAGCCCATGATCTTGACATGGGCTTCTAAACCGAAACACATCCGATTCAGGATTAATCCATCTGATTTTAGGTGGAGAATTCGCTTAAAATTGCTTAAGTTTGTCCAAGTAAGATATAGAAGTTACAAAACTTTTAAGTGAAACAAGTAGAAAATAAGATAGTTGAGAATCCTAAAGAATTTTGTAAGACACCAAAACTAGAAAGATATCATGCGAAACAAGTAAAAAGTAAGAATAAATTTTAGGTGTTTTTTGAAAGCCACTCAATAATTAAATTTGGTTGTAATTGCCTATAATTACATACAATCATAGGTGAATTTAGGGGGCCTTGCCCTTTAAAATAAAAATTATTATTTAGGCTCTTTAAAAATTTTAAAATTTTAAATTAATAAAGATAAAATTATACTTTGGTCTCCTTAAAATTATAAAAATTTAATTTAATCCTTTAAAAATTATAAAGGTATAGACTTTAAAAAAATAAAATTTCATTTGGCCCTCCTAAAAATTATTCTGCTTCGTCCTTGCACACACGTGACATGTTTGGATAATCATTATAATTGGTGGGTTCTCTTGAATAGTCTAAATTGAGTGTAATTAGTACACCCCAACTAATTTTTAGAGGGAATGTGAGAATTTGAGTAATTACATAAGTAATTGCTCTCAAATATATTTTCTTATAACTTCCTAATTACTCATACATTATTTAATTTTTAAAAATTATTTTTTATACAAATTTAAGTTATAAAATTCTTATAAACATGAGTATGTGTGAGTGTTTGGGATGGTTGTGGTAAAAATTTCTAAAATTATATTATCAATCCGAAAATTATATTATTTAAATCTTAAAAAATTCTAAAATTATTGCAAGAAAATATACTATAAAAATAATTTCCGAGATATATAAGCGTTGCAATATACTTATTTATAAAAAATTGTAGTAAAAAGTATGAACATAACTTATTTACATGTCCATGTTATTTATTATAAAAAATTATATAGTTATTTATAAAAGAGTGTTATAATTTTTTGCCATACCTTATTTATAAAAATAACATTTTAAGGCTATGACCAAAATTATATTATTTACAAGAAGTGCTATGAAACTTTTTGAAAGTTTATAAAATATTTGTTATAAAAGTTATATATTATAAATTTTGTATTATTTCTAACCTAATTTATGTATTATAACAAGAGTTATAACTTAACATAATTCTTTCTTCAAATTAATTTTATATAAATTTTATATCAAAACTACGTATTGTTAGCAACATGAACCCAAAGATTATCGGTAGATGCTAAATATGCATATACAAAATATTTTTTCGAACCATATCATGTGGTAGGATACTATTTGAGAAAACAGAGCTAGACACAAGCACTAGAGACAGCTCATGAAATTTTTAATTTGAGATATTTAAAACTTCAAAATGTGGTTGAGAGGACATTTGTTATTCTGAAAAATATTTTCTATATTAACAACATCATCTCAATGTAGCATAAAAAAACAAGGTTAGGTTGTACTAGCATGTTGCATGTTCATAACTTTATTCGTAGGTGGAAATTGAGATGATCCATACTTTCAAGAGTATATGGAAGAAAGAGTATTTAATAATCTTAATTATACAAACTCATATGACAACGATGATGATGAACTCGGTTAAGGAACAACAAACGAAGATAAGAAGTATATGTTAAATGTTAAAGAGTGAATTCTTGGAAAATTCTGGTTAAGAAAACGATTTACAATTATAAGGAAAATTTTAAAAAATTTCAAAATAAAGCTAGTTTGTGATATTTATAGCAATAAACGTTTATCAAAAAGTACATGTGTTTTGTACAAGATGGATTCAAGTCGATCCTAGCTTTCAACCAAATGACTTTTCCGTTATCCTCGTATCCCGAATTGCGTCGAGTATGGGCTCGAACAACACAAACCAAACACAAAACAAGAAATGATATTATTACTTTCAATAGGAAATTAATTCTCTTAATAGAAACTAAATAATATCGTAATTCCTTAAAAATATAAATTATTCTAAGTAAATAAATTACTACAATTTTCTAGCAGAATAACGATAACTCAATAATTAAGAAGTGTGTGTAACGCCCAAATAATTTATTTCTACTTCTGTAAAATCTGACACAATTGTGTATCTGCTCAGTGGTTAAGTGTTCTAGATGTGTGTGTGAGGCCTTGGGTTTAAGCTTTACCTTTTGCAATTTTTGTTATTTTTGGAATTAAGCCCTATCTTTGTTCAGTGGGCTTATATTTAATTATCTGTAAATTTATATTAGAATAAGCCTATTGGTTTGAGTGGTAAAGGATTCAATGTGTTGAAGGTCATGTGTTTGAATCCCGGTGCGAGTGTGGGTATTAATTTTTACTTAAATGCTAAAGAGAGTTTCGGTAGAGATAGGATTCTGAGTAGTGGTTGTTAAGGGGATAGTGGGGAGGAATTTGGGGATTTGGTTTTATTTTTATTTTTCTTGTTTTTCAAAAATTCATTTCTCTTTCCTAGAAGAAAAATCGACGTTCTTTTTCTTTTTTTCCCCTTACTTGCTCTACCTTTGTGGTTTTCATCTGCTGATAATTTCATTTATCCTATTTTGACTGGACAACGAATGTTTGTATCTCGTTGTTCTACTTTCTGTCTATTGTTCGGTAAGTGGGGTTTTTTTTGTGTTTACGTAGTTCATATTCAAAATCGCCGGTTGGAGCTTTATTATTTTGTTTTGGCAGCGGTGATTCTCGAAGAACGAGACTCTTCTATTTTAGATTTGTAGTTAAATGCGTTCAAGGTTTAGGGGTAAGTGTTGAGCGCTTGAATCGAGTCTTTGGTATTGTGGTTTTGGATTATGGTGTTTTAAAACTGATTTTAGAAGGTTTATGGTATCGATTTGAGGTGCTGGTGTGTTCGGGAGTGTTTTTGCATTAAAACGAAACCAAGTGTGTACTCGAAATGCAGAAAAATGAGATTTGGCAAAAGCCGAAAAATGAATCTGTCGACGCCACATGGGCGTGTGGTCACCTATGTGGTAGGCCGTGTGCGAGTACACTGCCGTGTGGTCGACGAAGGCATGGCCGTGCATAGCACACGGCCGTGTAGGCTACACAGGCAAAGTTAATCTAGGTGTGTGAGCCACATTGGCGCGTGGGCCCACACGACCATGTGGGCCCATTATACTAAAATATTTTGTAGGGTCATACGAGTCATCCTAATCAACTGTGGGCCTACCATACGGTGGGTAAAAGCTAACTAAACCCTAAAACTATGTGATCTGTTAGACTGGAATACAGTTCTGAGCATGTCTATGTTATGTATATTTGTTATCTATTTATATAAGCATGTTAAACATGACCTATCTGTTACTTCTGTATGTATAGACTGTATTTGTTTTGGGGTGGGATTCGTATATGAGGAGGAAGTATTCTGATCGGCGTTAAACGCCTATATTCTGGCAGCTTGGCTGTATATTATATCTGATATGTGTCTTAATGACAGGACATGGAGTGTAGGGATGGGTGGGTGTTTTAACCCCACATGGTGTGATGGGATGAACAGAGATGATGTGTAGAGGATGAGGGTAGGATTATGCATATTTGTATCTAATTTTGCCACTGTATCTGAAAAGGACTTGAGTCCGTATCTGTATCTGTTTCTGGTTCTGTATATGATAATTGTATGTTTGCATGCTTAATTCTGTTAGCTTACACACTGAGTTTATGTAAACTCACGTTTGCTTGTCTGTCAGTCAGGTAATCCACAGTCTTAGGCAGATCGGTGCAGCAGAGACTCAGCGGTGACCACTTTTTCGTAAAACTGATTAAAGTCGTTAATTTATGGTTTTTATTTATTTTGGTAATCATTTGAGAGTTTGTAATTATTTTTTTTACTCTCTGGACTATTTGGTTTTAACTGGTTATTTTTGGATTATTGGGTTATTTAGTTGCTCTGGAAAAAGGGTTTTATTAAAAACAACAGTTTTTATGCAAACAATGATTTTTTTTGAAAAACAAGAATCGGACTCTTATAGTAAAATGATTTTGTAAGCTTCCACTGTAATTCACGTTTTAAGGTAAAATACTTAACTAAATAACGTTTTGATAAGGGAAGTAAACAACTTTAGGTCGAAATGTTAAATGGCTTTGTCGCGATGACTACGTTTTTTAAAACTATTCCTTGTCATACTTGCAGATTCGACCATAACGTCTAGGCCGGGTTTAGGGTGTTACATTTAGTGGTATCAGAGCTAGGTTCAAAATTCAGTAGTGAATTTTGGGTTCCAAAATTGTGTTTCAAAAGAATTTTTTTCAAATAATTGAAGGATTTGAGAAATTATATGGTTCACCAAGTCTCCGGCGCCAATCCTGTAAGTATTTCTAAAACTGAGATAGTTTATTCTGAAAATACTGTAGATAGTACCTTTTGAGACTGTACTGAAATAGTTAGAGACTGAAACTTCTGGAAACATCTCTAAATTTCTAATAATTTATGCATAAAACATCTGTTAGTAAATAATTGGAACTGATGCATAAAACTTTGTAATGTAGATAAAATTTGAAATTCACTATGAGCGCTCATGAAATTCGCGGACGTGGTATTCGTGGCCGTGGAAGGGGCCGTAAGGGGGCTCGAACTGAGTCTTCATCATTGGATAGCATATCATGTCTGGATACGAGTGAGATACCATTTTCGCCTGCTACTAATACTGGGTCACAAAACAGTTCGGCTAGGGACGACGCACTGTCTCAGGTCATACTGAGGATATTGGAGAGGGTCGTTGGACCCAGTTCTAGATCTGGGGCCGTGGGTCGGTAACTGAACGACTCCGGTCTAATGGAGCTGAGCCGTTTAGGGTTGTCACTGGAGTCGCCCTTAGAGTGGCCGAGTACTGGTTGGAGGCCACAGAAAAGATTATGAACGACTTAGATTGCACTCCTGAGTAGAAATTTAATGGTGCAGTCTTCCTACTTTGAGACGAGGCGTATTAGTGGTGGTTAACGGATGAGGAGGGTACTCAAACTGATCGTTCGACTTGGGATTTCTTTAAGAGCACATTTCAGAGTAAGTATGTGGGAGCGAGCTATGTGGATATTCGTAGGCGTGAGTTTATGAATCTCACGCAAGGGGATAGATCTATGGCTGAGTATGAGGCCGAATTCTTGAGGTTAAGCCGCTACGCTCGAGGCATGGTAGCATTTGAGTATGAGAGGTGCATCCAGTTTTAGGATGGATTGAAGGATAATCTGAGGGTACTAATTACTCCACAGAGGGAGCGTAAGTTTACAGTTGTAGTTAAGAAGACGAAGATCACTGAGAACGTTAAGTGTGTGAAATGCCAGAATAGAGATCGTGAAAGAGGCAAGAATAAGAAAGATTCAAAGCCCTTTAATTCTGTTCCGAGGCCTAAAAAAAGGCCAGATCTAATGGGCCAGTTAGAGTGCGCTCTCCTGTTGCTCCAACTAGGTTGCAGCCATGCGATAATTATGGTAGGCGACATTCGAATGAATGTTGGAGGAGGATTGGGGCCTATTTAAGGTGTGGATCTTTAGAGCACCATATTAAACTGTCCACAGCGGGCAGATCAGACACAAGCTCTGAGTTCTGTGTAGCCCCAGAGGGCAGTTTAGCAACCACCTATGGGCCGTGGAGCGGCTAGGAGTGGTAATGGGTTGGGCCATGGACAGAGAGCACCGGGCAGATGTGCTAATCAAACAGAGGCGAGGCAGCTTGCACTTCTCTATGCTGCTCGACACCAAGAGGACAGAGATGCTCCAGATGTTATCATCGGTACGTTCTTAATTTCTGATGTACCTTATACTACTCTTATAGACGTAGGTTCTACACACTCTTATGTGGCTAGCACTGTATCTGAAAACTTGGGGGTTACCATTGAGAGCACTTCTAGTGAGATCACTGTACTGAGTCTGTTGGGGTAGTCTGTTCGGGTTAGTAAACTCTGTAGAGAGGTTCCACTAGAGGTAAAAAGGATTATTTTTCTGGTAGATCTAATGGAGCTCCTGTTTGGGGAGTTCGACTTAATTCTGGGCATGGATTGGTTGGTCAAGCTCCGAGTTAGCTTGGACTGTACGACTAAAAGGGTCGTTCTGAGGACTGAGGATGGTAGGGAAGTGGTCGTAATCGGTGAGCGTCAAGATTACCTGTCTAATGTGATCTTCGCTCTTGTGGTTGAGAAACTGCTTTGAAAAGGGTGTGAGGCGTACTTAGCTCATGTTAGTGTTTCTAATTTTGAGGACTCTTCTAATAGGAATATTAGAACTGTAAGGGATTTTTTGGATGTTTTTCCCGAGGAGTTACCAGGTTTACCTCTGAATCGACAGGTTGAGTTTGGGATTGAACTTCTTCTAGGTACAGCTCCGGTGTCCATTTCTCCTTACCGTATAGCACCGAAAGAGCTTATTGAGCTTAAAGCTCAACTACAAGAGCTTCTAGACTGTGGTTTCATCCGTCCTAGTGTGTCTCCGTGAGAAGCACCAGTTCTGTTTGTTATGAAGAAGGATGGGACCATGAGGATGTGCATTGATTATTGGCAGCTGAATAAGTTGACCGTGAAGAATAAGTATCCGCTTCGGAAGATCGACAACCTGTTTGATCAGTTTCGAGGGGCTTTTATGTTCTCCAAGATCGATCTTTAATCTGGGTATCATTAGTTGAGGGTTAAAAAAGCTGATGTTCATAAGACTTCATTTAGGACTCGTTATGGACATTACAAGTTCCTAGTTATGCCTTTTGGTTTAAAGAATACTCCAACCGCATTCATAGATCTGATGAACTGAATGTTTCAGCCCTATCTGGATCAGTTTTTCATAGTCTTCATCGATGATATCTTTTTGTATTATAAGACTGAGGATGAGTATGACGAGCATCTTAGAGTGGTACTTCAGATTCTTTGAGAAAAATAGCTCTACGCTAAGTTGAGTAAGTGCGATTTCTAGTTGCGTGAGGTAACCTTCTAGGGCATGTGGTTTTTGCTTAGAGGATTCATGTAGATCCAAGGAAGATTGAGGTTCTACTAGATTGGAAACAGCAAAAGAATGTGTCTGAGATTCACAGTTTTCTAGACTTGACGGGTTATTATCGTCGGTTTGTTGAGGGATTCTCTCTGATTGCAGCTCCCTTGACTAAGCTTCTGCGTAAGGGTGTGCCGTTTGTTTGGATTGATGCATAATAATCAAGCTTTGAGAAGCTCAAATCTATTCTGAGTCAGGTTCCTATTCTGATACAGCTTGAATCCATTAAGGAGTTTATGGTTTACAGTGATGCATCGCACGTCGGTTTGGGGTGGGTTCTGATACGAGATGGTAAGGTTGTGGCTTATGCTTCTTGGCAGCTTAAGATACATGAGGGAAACTATCTGACACAGATCTCAAGTTGGCTACTACAGTTTTTGCGTTGAAAATCTAGAGGCACTATCTATATAATGAAAGGTGTATCATTTACACTGATCACAAGAGCCTCAAGTATCTTTTTACTTATATAGAGTTGAACCCTAGGTAACGTTGTTGGATTGAACTGCTCAAAGATTATGACTGCACTATAGAGTTCAATCTCGGTAAGGCCAATGTGGTGGTCGATGCTCTCAGTCGAATAGCAATGTCTGATTTCATGGTAATGTTGGCTCGCTTTAGTCTATTTGATGATGGGGGTCTGTTAGCCGACTTGCAAGTTAAGCTGACTTGGATTGATCAAATTCGAGAGAAGCAGTTAGTGGATGAGACTCTAGGTGTATGGACCTGTCAGGTTGATAGTGGTACTACTTCTGATTTTGGGCTGGATAATAATGGTGTGCTATGCTTTCGAGGCCGAATTTGTGTTGTGAATGATTCAGATTTGAGACTGTCGATTTTGACGGAGGCGCAGAGTAACCCTTATGCTATACATCCCGGTGGTAATAAGATGTATCGAGATCTCCGTGAATTGTACTAGTGGCTGGGTTTGAAGCGTGAGTTTACTGATGTTGTTGCTCGATGTCTGACGTGTCAGCAAGTTAAGGCTGAGTATCAATTGCCTTCGGGTTTGCTACAACCGATTAAGATTCCCCTTTGGAAATGGGAGCGTGTGACGATAGACTTCGTTAGTGTATTGCCTTTGACACCTACTAAGAAAGATTCTGTTTGGGTCATCGTGGATTGATTGACCAAGTCTGCTCACTTCATTCAGGTTCAGACAGACTATTCACTGTAGAAGCTAGCAAAGCTCTACATTTCGGAGATTGTGAGACTACATGGGGTTCCTATTTCAATCATTTCTGATAGAGATCCTCGCTTCACTTTTCCGTTTTATAAAAAATTGAATGAAGCTTTGGGTTCGAGGTTGGACTTCAGCATTATGTTCCATCCTCAGACAGATGGTCAATCAGAGAGGGTGATTCAGACATTGGAGGACATGCTTCGGAGTTGGGTGATTGATTTTCGGGGTAGTTGGGAGGATTATTCGACGTTAGAAGAGTTCGCCTACAATAACAGTTTCCAGTCTAACATTCAGATGGCACCTTACGAGGCTCTGTATAGTCATAAGTGTCGTACCCCACTGTGTTGGATTGAGTTGGGCGAACGTCAGGTTTTGGGTCCTAAGTTGGTTTCTGAGACTAAGGATAAGGTTAGACTGATTCGGGATTGTCTGAAAGCGGTTTTTGATAGACAGAAATCTTATGCAGATCTGAAGAAGAGAGATATTGAGTATTCTATGGGGGACTTCGTCTTTCTTAAGGTTTCTCCGTCAAAGAAAGTTCTAGGATTCAGTCGTAAGGGCAAGCTGAGCCCTAGGTTTATTTGGCCGTATAGGATTCTGAAGTGAGTGAGATCGTTTGCTTATCAGTTGGAACTACCTTCAAAGTTGGACCATATTTACGATGTCTTTCATGTTTCGATGTTGAGGCAGTATAGGTCTGACCCTTCTTATGTTGTTTTTGTTGAGGAGATCGAGGTTAGGTCGAATTTAACATTTGAGGAGGAGCCGGTTCAAATTCTAGATCGTGGAGTTAAGGTGATGCGGAGGAAGTCCATTCCGTTAGTGAAGGTTCTGTGGCAAAATCATGGCATTGAGGAGGCCACGTGGGAACCTGAGGACTCGATGCGTCAGCAGTATCCTCATCTGTTCTGATCAGGTAAATTTCGAGGTCGAAATTTCTTTTAAGGGGTAGAGTTGTAACACCCCAAATAATTTATTTCTACTTTTGTAAAATCTGACACAATTGTGTACCTACTTCAGTATTTAAGTGTTTTGGGTATGTGTGTGAGGTCTTGGATTTAAGCTTTACCTTTAGCAATTTTTGTTATGTTTGGAATTAAACCCTATCTTTGTTCAGTAAGCTTGTAACACCCTTAACCCGTATCCGCTGCCAGAACAGGGTTTCAGAGCATTACTACCATTTACAGATCACTAAAAAAAATTTAAATACTTACCGATTCAATGCATCATATAAATAAATATATTACCATTCAATCAACAGTTTTGAAACTTGTATAAGCATCAAACAGCAGCATTGTTAGTATACTTGCACATATCTGATATAAATTCAACATTGATATATCTATTTTCTCGACATATCGCACTTGAGTTTAATAATAGTCTCAACTTACATAATTTCCTTGTATCAACATATCAAAGATAATCATATATGTACATGTCATGAAACATATCATGCTCTTACCGTTTCTTCATAAGCATATATCACTCATTTTATTAGATCAATATTTCATGCTCTATCATTTCCATATATTTTATGTATATTTATTCCGGTAATAGTTTATATCAAACTTAACATAAATTATATTCCATGTACTTATACTTATTTCGTTTATCTATCTTTATAATTATTTCATATAACCATTCGTCATCTGATACATATTACATGAATATCAATTGTTCAACAGATGTCATAGCGTCTCCCATCCATGGTCTTATTTATCTTTGACATGATGCCATAGTGTCTTTCAACTATGGTCTTACTCATTTTTTTGTCATGTTGCCATGGTATCTTTCAACCATGGTCTTATTCATTTCATGTCACGCTGCCATGGTCTCTTTCAACCATGGTCTTATTTATTTCCCGTCGTGTTGCCATGGTATCTTTCAACCATGGTCTTACACATTTTTGTCATGTTGCCATGGTATCTTTCAACCATGGTCTTATTCATTTCATGTCACGCGCCATGTGCCATGGTATCTTTCAACCATGGTCTTATTTATTTCCGTCATGTTGCCATGGTATCTTTCAACCATGGTCTTACACATTTCATATCAGTCGCCATGGTATCTTTCAACCATGGTCTTACACATTTCATATCAGTCGCCATGGTATCTTTCAACCATGGTCTTACACATTTCTTATCGAGTTGCCATGGTATCTTTCAACCATGGTCTTACACATTTCATATCGAGAGCACACTCCATGAACCTCATCCTTACAATGGGATTACCGGTCGGGCTAAATCCCAGTAATATAAACTCATAGAGTATTGTCGGGATTACCACCGAGGCTAAATCCCTACAACGACAATTACTCTAATGAGCTTGATCTGAATTACCAGTCCAAAGCTAAATTGAGACCTAATTGGATTACCCGTCCGGGCTAAATCCATTTTACACATATTCTTCGGAGGGTTATATCACGATAGGATCACCCGTCCAAGCTAGATCCTTTTACCGTCAATTCCTTTTCGAGATCCATCGAATTTTCCTTTCATTCAACCGGATTTCTTCCCATTTTATCAAATATATCAATGTTTCATCAATTTTCATATAATGAACATTCAAATCATATTCATATCAAAATATGCATTTCAAGCATTTAAGAATATAATTCAAGTTACGAACTTACCTCATTGATTGTTCGTGTTTATGATTTCATTATTCGATATATTTTCTTTTGCATGATCAAGTCTCGTATTTGTGTTGTCCGGATCTTTATAAATAAATTTGATCATCATTTTCATTCATTTCATATTCTAATGCATTTAATTAATGCTCCGGCAAAATTACCATTTTGCCCCTAAACTTTTAATTAATGACGATTTCATCCTTAGGGTCAAGAAAATAAAATTCTTGCAATTTAATCCTTATTTCCAGCTATTATTATCATACATATCGATAATGATCCATGAATTCTATAAAATATCGAATTTTCCATAATTTCAACACTTTTCAATTTAATCCCTAAAACATGTTTTCCCGATCTTGAACTAAATTAATAATTTCATTCAATTTTGTAATTTAAATAATAAAATAATCCATTTCATGCAATTTGGTCATTTTTGACATTTTTACAAAATTGCCCATAAAGTTTTATTTTTATTCAATTTAGTCCCTGAGCCTAAAATATGCAAATTAGCCATGCTAGATGAATATTCATACATATTTTTCCTCCTCCTCCTCTCCATTCCAAATCCTTAATGTAGATAACACACTTGTAAGTAACATTATCCATAATTTTTATTATTTACTTTTTTGAATATTCAAGCTGTCCATCTATGTCATAGTCACTAAATTATTTATATCTGGAGCTCTAGAACTCTAAATTAAGATCCGATAGTTTTTCCTGAAACTAGACTCATATATCTTCTTACCATAAAATTTTCAGAATTTCTGGTTCATTCAATAAGTACAGTTTATTCTTTAAAGTTATCCCTCTTTTGCTGTCTGACAGTTGTGACCCTTCTTCACTAAAAATAAATTAACTCTTTATACAGAATTCAAATGATGTTCTTGTTTGTTTCTATTAAAAATAGACTCATTCATAATTATAGAAATATAAATTTAAGTCCCTAATTATTTTTATTCAATTTTTTATAATTTTTCAAAGTCAGAACAGGGGAACCCGAATTCATTCTGACCTTGTCTCACAAAATTCATTATATCTCAAAATTTACAAATCTATTGCTTACACCGTTTCTTATATGAGAAACTAGACTCAATTATATTTAATTTAATATTTTTTTCATCTTCTAATTCGATTTATACAATTTATGGTGATTTTTCAAATTTAGTCTACTACTGCTGTCCAATCTTGTTTTAGTACAAGATATTAATTACCATGTTATAACATCCTTATTTTCTTTTCTACACCATTTCTCATCACTTTCTCTTATTTTCTCTTCACTAACATATCAAGAACATAAGACCTTATGTAAGAAAACTCTACTATAACATCATTTCCATGTTTTATCAATAATAACAAACTTAAAACATATTGAAATCTTGATATACTTACCTTGTTCTATTGATACTAATCTTTAACTTGATTTTCTCTCCTCCAGCTTCTATTTCTTGAATCCAACTTGATATTCTAACTCCCCATGGCCTCCTTAACATTTCTCTCTCTTAGTAGCAATGGAAATTCTTTTGATTTCTAGGTGGAAATGGTGAATTTTTGGTGGAAGGACCAAATTGTAAAGAAAAGAAAATTTCTTTCTTTTCCTTCTCTTCTAACGTTGGCTGCATGCATGGAAAGATGATGAAAATTCTTCATCTTTCCTTCCTTTTATACTAAATAATTAATAATAAAATAATAATAAAATATCTCATTAAAATAATATATATCTAATTAAATAATCATAAAATATCATCAACATCATCATTACTTTCTAGATTTCTCTCTCTTCCAATTGACCATTTTGCCCTTTATTATCTTTTAAAATTCCATCCTTGAGTCATCATTTAATTTTGGTAAAATTGCAATTTAGTCCCTCATAGTTCTTCACCTATTCAATTTGGTCCTAATTCATCCATTTTCCTTAGTTTCTAGATCATTCCACTCTTAAAATATTTAAACTATTGGTCCTTCAACTTTTTCATATTTACACTTTAACCCCTTAAATTTTGAGTATTTACTCTTGTGCAACAAAACTTTTCTCACTTTTACAATTTAGTCCTTTCTTGAATTAATATATCATAATATACTTCTTAATATTGACATAACTCAAAATTTCCCTTTATGTCACTTTATTTCCTTATTTTACTATATCAAGGATAATATCTTACTGTAAAAATTTTCAGGGTATTACATTTCTCTCCCCCTTAAAATAAATTTCATCCTCGAAATTTCCTTGTTTTCTTTTGATCATGAATTTCATTATTTCTATAGTTCTATAGTTTCTTTTTGTACATATTTGCCCAGTTTATCATTTATATCCATTCTCTATCCTTTCATTTCACAATTTATTTTCAATACAATATTTCACATTTGCCTTTCAGAGCTTCTACCAACAGAAATAGAAAATAATATAATATGAATCTTATTATCAAGTGTTCTATCACATATATTGGCTTGGAAAACCAAAGAAAGATAGAGTAGTACCACTTGTGAATCAATTAGACTTGCGATAATTTCTGTCTATTAGCATATTTATCCAACCTTTTCATATATTGATTATAGCATCCAAACATGAACAGTTCCATATGTCTCTGAAAATATCAATATATATAAGATACCCATATTTAAATAAATCAATTTTCCCATAAATAACTTCTTTCTTTAACAGTGACACTGTATATCTTAACTAGTTTAAGAAAAATCTGATATCTTTATTCAGAACCCATCTTTACTTATTAACTCATTCTCAGTTCCGACTGCATTATCAATTGTTCAACTATTGAGCTTTTCACTTTCCGCTTCTGAACTTAATCAATATAAATATTATGCATTTCATTGCATATAACTGTATTAGTAAAGGAGTATAGATCGTAAAGCCTCATAATTTAATTTCTATGTATTTACTCATATAACATTTATCATTCTCAAGTACTATAAAACATTCATCCGTACTTTTACGAGTTCTGCTTCATCATAACTAACATTTTTACTCAGAGATAATCATTTTCCTCATAACGAAAATTGTTTACTTTTTACTTAGCAGAGGCCCAGTAGACTAGATAGAATACTTCAGATATACGAGACTTATATAGAGGTGCATTATTATGCACAATTAAACAGAGAACACTGAAGTGCTATACAGAGAGTACGAATGTGTTGAATGATCTAATAATCAGATAGCACTAACGTGCTAGAAAATCAAAGAACATGCTGAGGTCCCTTAATATCCTGGTAGTTCTAATCTTGTCTACTTGGGCAAATTATTTCATGCACGCATATCACTTTTACACCTTTCGCATAATACTATTACGTGCTTTATAATTTAATCCTTGTACCAATAATCCGTTTATTTATGTCTTCTCTACCTTTAATACATGTAATATTTTTTTTGAAATTCTCTTATTCATCCATAATTTACTAATAATCCTTATTATGTACTTCATATACGACTTTTATATATTTTGTAATTTAGTCATCAGCACAACATTTCGTGTAGCAATATAATTTACTTTTAATAATACACATAACATTCATCATCAACATGTATTTATTCATAACTTTATGAATTCCAATTCATTCTAATCAACTTTTTACTCATATACCTGAGTATCATTTTTAGCATTATCAGAATTATCTTGGGTTAGAAAGCATATCATTTTATAAGTAAAACAAATCTCATCAGAGTCGGGAGATATCATACTATCACATTTATAATGACATGTGTTTTTAGACTTCACATATACTACGTTTGGTCTGAGAACCGACTAAATCGTAGCTCTGATACCACTAAATGTAACACCCTTAACCCGTATCCGCTGCCAGAACAGGGTTTTAGAGCATTACTACCATTTACAGATCACTAAAAAAAATTTAAATACTTACCGATTCAATGCATCATATAAATAAATATATTACCATTCAATCAACAGTTTTGACACTTGTATAAGCATCAAACAATGACATTGTTAGTATACTTGCACATATCGATATAAATTCAACATTGATATATCTATTTTCTCGACATATCGCACTTGAGTTTAATAATAGTCTCAACTTACATAATTTCCTTGTATCAACATATCAAAGATAATCATATATGTACATGTCATGAAACATATCATGCTCTTACCGCTTTCTTCATAAGCATATATCACTCATTTCATTAGATCAATATTTCATGCTCTATCATTTCCATATATTTTATGTATATTTATTCCGGTAATAGTTTATATCAAACTTAACATAAATTATGTTCCATGTACTTATACTTATTTCGTTTATCTATCTTTATAATTATTTCATATAACCATTCGTCATCTGATACATATTACATGAATATCAATTGTTCAACAGATGTCATAGCGTCTCCCATCCATGGTCTTATTTATCTTTGACATGATGCCATAGTGTCTTTCAACTATGGTCTTACTCATTTTTTTGTCATGTTGCCATGGTATCTTTCAACCATGGTCTTATTCATTTCATGTCACGCTGCCATGGTCTCTTTCAACCATTGTCTTATTTATTTCCCGTCGTGTTGTCATGGTATCTTTCAACCATGGTCTTACACATTTTTTTGTCATGTTGCCATGGTATCTTTCAACCATGGTCTTATTCATTTCATGTCACGCTGCCATGTGCCATGGTATCTTTCAACCATGGTCTTATTTATTTCCCGTCATGTTGCCATGGTATCTTTCAACCATGGTCTTACACATTTCATATCAGGCTGCCATGGTATCTTTCAACCATGGTCTTACACATTTCATATCAGGCTGCCATGGTATCTTTCAACCATGGTCTTACACATTTCATATCAGTCGCCATGGTATCTTTCAACCATGGTCTTACACATTTCTTATCAGTTGCCATGGTATCTTTCAACCATGGTCTTACACATTTCATATCGTAGAGCACACTCATGAACCTCATCCTTACAAAGGGATTACCACCCAGGCTAAATCCTCAGAATATAAACTCATAGAGTATTGTCGGGATTACCGGTCCGGGCTAAATCCTCAGCGACAATTACTCTAATGAGCTTGATCTGAATTACCAGTCGAGCTAAATTCAGACCCTAATTCGGATTACCCGTCCGGGCTAAATCCATTTTACACATATTCTTCAGGAGGGTTATATCACGATAGGATCACCCGTCCGGGCTAGATCCTTTTTACCGTCAATTCCTTTTCAGAGATCCATCGAATTTTCCTTTCATTCAACCGGGATTTCTTCCCATTTTATCAAATATATCAATGTTTCATCAATTTTCATATAATGAACATTCAAATCATATTCATATCAAAAACATGCATTTCAAGCATTTAAGAATATAATTCAAGTTACACGAACTTACCTCATTGATTGTTCGTGTTTATGATTTCATTATTCTGATATATTTTCTTTTCCATGATCAAGTCTCGTATTTGTGTTGTCCGGATCTTTATAAATAAATTTGATCATCATTTTCATTCATTTCATATTCTAATGCATTTAATTAATGCTCCAGGCAAAAATTACCATTTTGCCCCTAAACTTTTAATTAATGACGATTTCATCCTTAGGGTCAAGAAAATAAAATTCTTGCAATTTAATCCTTATTTCTAGCTATTATTATCATACATATCGATAACAGTCCATGAATTCTATAAAATATCAGAATTTTCCATAATTTCAACACTTTTCAATTTAATCCCTAAAATATGTTTTCCCCCGATCTTGAACTAAATTAATAATTTCATTCAATTTTGTAATTTAAATAATAAAATAATCCATTTCATGCAATTTGGTCATTTTTGACATTTTACAAAATTGCCCATAAAGTTTTATTTTATTCAATTTAGTCCCCGAGCCTAAAATATGCAAATTAGCCATGCTAGATGAATATTCATACATATTTTCCTCCTCCTCCTCTCCATTCCAAATCCTTAATGTAGATAACACACTTGTAAGTAACATTATCCATAATTTTATTATTTACTTTTTGAATATTCAAGTCATCCATCTATGTCATAGTCACTAAATTATTTATATCTGGAGCTCTAGAACTCTAAATTAAGATCTGATAGTTTTTCCTGAAACTAGACTCATATATCTTCTTACCATAAAATTTTCAGAATTTCTGGTTCATTCAATAAGTCAGTTTATTCTTTAAAGTTATCCTCTTTTCTTTGTCGGCGATTTGTGACCCTTCTTCACTAAAAATAAATTAACTCTTTATACAGAATTCAAATGATGTTCTTGTTTGCTTCTATTAAAATAGACTCATTCATAATTATAGAAATATAAATTTAAGTCCCTAATTATTTTTATTCAATTTTTTATAATTTTTCAAAGTCGAACAGGGAACCCGAATTCATTCGACCTTGTCTCACAAAATTCATTATATCTCAAAATTTACAAATCTATTGCTTACACCGTTTCTTATATGAGAAACTAGACTCAATGATATTTAATTTAATATTTTTTCATCTTCTAATTCGATTTATACAATTTATGGTGATTTTTCAAATTTAGTCTCTTCTTCTGCTGTCCAATCTTGTTTTAGTACAAGATATTAATTACCATGTTATAACATCCTTATTTTCTTTTTCTACACCATTTCTCATCACTTTCTCTTATTTTCTCTTCACTAACATATCAAGAACATAAGACCTTATGAAAGAAAACTCTACTATAACATCATTTCCATGTTTTATCAATAATAACAAACTTAAAACATATTGAAATCTTGATATACTTACCTTGTTCTATTGATACTAATCTTTAACTTGATTTTCTCTCTCCTCCAGCTTCTATTTCTTGAATCCAACTTGATATTCTAACTCCCCATGGCCTCCTTAACATTTCTCTCTCTAGTAGCAATGGAAATTCTTTTGATTTCTAGGTGGAAATGGTGAATTTTTGGTGGAAGGACCAAATTGTAAAGAAAAGAAAATTTCTTTCTTTTCCTTCTCTTCTAACGTTGGCTGCATGCATGGAAAGATGATGAAAATTCTTCATCTTTCCTTCCTTTTATACTAAATAATTAATAATAAAATAATAATAAAATATCTCATTAAAATAATATATATCTAATTAAATAATCATAAAATATCATCAACATCATCATTACTTTCTAGATTTCTCTCTCTTCTAATTGACCATTTTGCCCTTTATTATCTTTTAAAATTCCATCCTTGAGTCATCATTTAATTTTGGTAAAATTGCAATTTAGTCCCTCATAGTTCTTCACCTATTCAATTTGGTCCTAATTCATCCATTTTCCTTAGTTTCTAGATCATTCCACTCTTAAAATATTTACACTATTGGTCCTTCAACTTTTTCATATTTACACTTTAACCCCTTAAAAAAATTTTGAGTATTTACTCTTGTGCAACAAAACTTTTCTCACTTTTACAATTTAGTCCTTTCTTGAATTAATATATCATAATATACTTCTTAATATTGACATAACTCAAAATTTCCCTTTATGTCACTTTATTTCCTTATTTTACTATATCAAGGATAATATCTTACTGTAAAAATTTTTAGGGTATTACAAAGCTTATATTTAATTATCTATAAATTCATATCAGAATAAGCCTGTTGGTTCGAGTGGTAAGGGAGCTAGTGTGTTAGAGGTCATGTGTTTGAATCCCGGCGCAAGTGTGGATATTAGTTTTTCCTCAAATCCTAGAGAGTTTCTGTTGAGATGGGATTCTGAGTAGTGGTTGTTAGAGGGATTTGGTTTTATTTTTATTTTTCTTGTTTTTTGAAAGTTCATCTCTTTTTCTTGGAAGAAAATTCGACTTTCTTTTTCTTTTTTTCCCTTAGTTGCTCAACCTTTGTGCTCTTCATCTGCTGATACTTTCGCTTATCCTATTTTGACCGGTCAACGAATCTTTGTATCTAGTTGTTCTACTTTCTATCTATTGTTCGATAAGTAGGGTTTTTTTGTGTTTACGTAGTTCATATTCAAAATTGTCGGTTAGAGCTTTATTATTCTGTTTTGGCAGCAACGATTCTCGAAGAATGGGACTCTTCTCTTTCAAAATTTTAGTAAAGGCATTCAAGGTTTAGGGGTAGGTGTTGAGCGCTTGAATCGAGTCTTTAGTATTATGGTTTGGAATTTTGGTGTTTTAAAACTGGTTTTGGAAGGTTTGTGGTATCGATTTTAGGTGTTGGTTTGTTTAGGAGTGTTTTTGCATTAAAACTATACCAGGTGTGTACCCGAAACCCAAAAAAATGAGATTCGACAAAAGCCGAAAAATGAATTTGTCGACGTCACACGGGCTTGTGGTCACCCGTGTGGTAGGCTGTGTGCGAGTACACGGCCGTGTGGTCGACGAAGGCATGGTCATGCATAGCACACGGCCATGTGGTGGCTCGAATGTGACCATGTAGGCCACACGGGCAAAGCCAATCTAGGCGTGTAGCCCAAACGGGAGTGTGGATTTTGGCCCAAACGAGTAAGGCAAATCTGGGCGTTAGGCTACACGAGTGTGTGGGCCCATTATACTGAAATATTCCGTAGGGTCGAATGGGTCGTCCTAATCGACTGTAGGTGATCGCATTATTTCGTGATAGGTTTTAAACATTTATAATTAATTGTTCTTGAAACTAACTATTATCGCGATGTAGGCAAGTGTACCTATCGAACAGTAGTATAGTTTTAGCAAGACCAGCTTGTCGAACCCAAAGGAACTAAAAGTACTAGTAATGACTGTGTTTTTATTATCTAGCCTAAGAATAAAGAGGTTTTTGTTTTAATTAACTAATTATCTAAACTAAGAATGCACAAAGAATGGAATTGGAGAATTGCTTTTGGAAAAATCGGTTGAATGAAGACAATACCTAAGGAAAAATCCACCTAGACTGTACTTGTTATTCTGGCTCCAAATCAGACAATTTATTCATTTAACTTGTTCCGTAGAGATCCCTAAGTTATGTTATTATCCCTATTCAAGACTAATAATGTCTAATCCCTAGATTGAATAACTGAGACTTTTCTCTAATTAACACTCTAGGTTTGTATTAACTCGATCTATGGATCCCCTTATTAGGTTTCACCCTAATCTGGCAAAATCTTATCACCCTATGTCTAGGCGCGCAATCAACTCCGCTTAATTATGATAAATGTACTCTTGGACAGGGTCTATTTATGATAAATGTACTCTTGGACAGGGTCTATTCCTCCTCTGAATAAGAGCTTATCTTGAATCAGTATCCTGTGATATCAAAACAAGAATTAAGAACACATAATTAAGAACAAGTTAAGTATTTATCATACAATTCAGAAAATAATAACAAGATTCGTTTGAAGTTTCATTCCCCTTAGGTATTTAGGGGATTTAGTTCATAACTAAATAAGAAAACATCTCAGAATAATAAAGAATACAAAACATAAATAAAACTCAAAACTCCTGAAGGGGAATTGAGGAGAGATCTTCAGTCTTGATGATGAATCCGACTTCTGAAATGAATCAATCGGCTTTCTTGGAGTAATTCCTTACTCCCTATTTTGTGTGTCCCCTTTTTCTCCTCTTCCAAGGTGTATTTATAGACTTTGGAATGCCTATGAGCCCTCAAAATTAGCCTTTTTCGAATTGGACTCAACTTGGGCTCGATAGGGACACGCCCGTGCGCGATTACTTCAGGCCGTGCTCGAGCCTATTAGAATGACACGGACATGTGGGATGCCCGTGTGAGGAAGTTTAGGCCGTGTTGAGTTCGTACTTTGGCTCATTTTCTCCGTTTTTGGCCCGTTTCTCGTTGCTTTCGCTCTCCTATACTCTCCCAAGTATAAAACATGAAATTAAAGCATTAGGAGCATCAAATTCACCAATTCTAATGGAAAATCATCCATAAAATACTTTAAACATGGGGTAAAAATATGTATAAATTACGGTTTATCAGTGGGCTTACCATAGGGTTAGTAAAAGCTAACTAAACCCTAAAACTATGTGATCTGTTAGATTGAAATATAGTTATGAGCATGTCTATGTTAAGTATATCTGTTTTCTGTTTATATAAGCATGTTAAGCACGATCTATCTATTAGTTCTGTCTGCATGCTCTGTATTTGTTTTGGGGTGAGATTCCTATATGAGGAGGAAGTATTCTGATCGGCGTTAAACGCCTATATTTTAGCAGGTTGGCTGTATATTATATCTGATATGTGTCTTAATGACAGGACGTGGTGTGTAGGGATGGGTGAGTATTTTTAACCCCACAAGGTGTCATGGGATGAACGAAAATAGTGTGTAGAGAATGAGGGTAGGATTATGCATATCTATATCTGATTCTACCATTGTATCTGAAAAGGACTTGAGTCCATATCTGTATCTATTTCTGGTTTTGTATATGATGATTGTATGCTTGCATGCTTAATTCTGTTAGGTTACACATTGAGTTTACGTAAACTCACATTTGCTTGTCTGTCTGCCAGGTAATCCACAGTCTGAGGTGGATTGGTGCAGTAGAGACTTAGCGATGACCACTTTTTCGTAAAATTGATTAAAGTCATTAATTTATGGTTTTTATTTATTTTGGTAATCATTTGAGAGTTTGTAATTATTTTTTTGACTTTTTGGACTGTTTGGTTTTAACTGGTTATTTTTGGATTTTGGGGTTATTTAGTTGCTTTGGAAAAAAGTTTTTATTAAAAATGACGGTTTTTATGCAAACAAGGGTTTTTCTAAAAAATAATAACCGGACTCTTGTAATAAAATGATTTCTTAAGCTTCTGCTGTAATTCACGTTTTAAGGAAAAATACTTAACTAAATAACATTTTGATAAGAGAAGTAAACAATTTCGGGTTGAAATGTTAAATGGCTTTGTCGCGATGACTATGTTTTTCAAAACCATTCCTTGTGACATTTGCGGATTCGGCCATAATGTCTAGACTGGGTTTGGGGTGTTACAGTGTGTATTAGGTCAATTGGTGCCATTTATTTATAGGGAGAGATAGAAGAATTATAGTTGAATAAGACTTAAATAAGTAATATTATTTTAATAAAAAACGCACTCCTACTCTAAGTTAAGTAGTGGTGGGCTATATACCCTAGTTAATAATACTAGGGTTGTCGCCCCTTTCATCTATTGTGAGGGGTTTTGGGCCTATTATAAATTGGGTCTAATTATATATGTTTCCTGGACATTTGACCGTTGACCTAACACTTTATAATTTAATCCAACCTAATATTTATATTCTATTTACAAAAAATATAATTAATTAATTAATTAATTAAATTAACTAAATTAATTTTTCAATTAAATAATTTTCTCAATCCAATTCTAATTATGTTAAAGTCATGTCAACTTTAGCATAACAGAATCTATGAGGAAATGTATTCAATTTTCTTATTCAACACATTCAATTATAATTTCATTTTCAAACCTCAAAATTTATAATTAATTAAATAATTATTTGAAAATATTAAATTAATTCTCAAGTTATTTCTATACTTGGTAAGAAAATGTATTCATTTGTAAATGTGACTCATTTATCTAATTTCATAATTTCCATTCATTTCTATTCATTTGGTTCTGCGTGCAATTCATTTATAGTTTCAATGAGCTAGCAAAGGGGTTGATTGGATATATATAATTAAGACTCAAATAATTTATAATTAAGTTTCAGCTTTTCGCCTATTAATTGTGTTAGCTTTGATTTTTTATTGTTTTCATATAACAAACTTAATTATAAAATCACTTAATCAAATTTGCATAAATTATTTCAATCTTATTCAAATTTATTTTCAAATGTTACAAACTCAAAAACAAAGTTTCTAAATTACTTAAACTTTCTACAAAAGTTTTTGAGAACCCCCAAGTCCTTTGAAATGTTTCTAAGCCAATTTTTTAAAGGTTTCTAGTCTTGTCACGAGACACAAGCTTGTCTGTCTCGAGATAGACCAACTTCGAAGATAAAATTGCTTTAAAGGAATGTTGTATCAATAAAAAAAGTCATTTTTTCTTGAGACCAACCAATATCAAAGCCAAGGTAAGCTACAAGGGATCCCTGTCTTCAGACAAAAGGCCTTTTATCTCGAGACAACCAAACATCGAAGCAAAGGTTTGCTTTAGATGAGCCTTATCTCAAAACATATGATGAATTGTCTCAAGACACGGTGCAAAATGTCTCGAGATAAGTCATTTATGTCTTAAGGCCATTAGCTCCAACGATTATATTTTTGTTCTTACTGTCTTGAGACAAGGGGTTTGTGTCTCGAGACACAATTATTGTAGGCTGCTTTAAATGCGTGAAATAAACCTAACAACTTGAAACCCCCTCCAACAGCTCCAAACATCCATAATACAAAGAAAAGTTATAAATTTCATTCAAGGACACTTATATGAAGACAAAAAACAAGTAGCAAAGATCAAGACCTTAATTCCAAGCATTTCTCATTGTTATTCTCATTTTTTTCTTGGACACACTTGTGGGTTAATTTGTTGTTCATTCTTTTAAGTGCTTTATTAATATGCATCAACCTTCTAGAGGTGATAATCCTTTCAAATCTTTATTCCTAATTTTTTTGAGGATTTACATAAGGTTTTGGGTAGAAAACCTTATTGGGAATTGACCCATCTTGCATTGTGAAAACATAGAGATTATAAAGGTTAAACATTATCCTTAAAAGGTTGAACTAGTGAATTTGGAAAATCCTTAGTTTTGGTCGTTGGATCTGGTGCCCTAAGTGTAGTATTTTCGTTAATTTACACTTGTAATTTTTTAACAGATTGATTAATAAAATAATACATAGATTACATTAGTATACTTTGTATAATGTCATCATGTGGTTTTTGCATTTAAAGCAAAATAGAAGTAAATATTAGCTCATTGGTTGTCTAATGTTTAACTAATACTAAGCGATATTACGTGGTCGGATCGTAATACGGAAGACAACTTATATTAGTAAATGAACCTAAACATGTCCTTAGTCTAATCAGAAATGAGCAAACCGATTGAAAGATCAATATGTCATTCATCAAGTCCAATTGGGGAGATGCCTTGTCTTCAGCATCGGGGCAGATGACTCCTAGAAGATAAAGACTTAGATGTGACTGGCTAGACTAACAGTGTAACACCCCTAACCCGTTTCCATCGCTGGAATGGGTTACGAGATATTACCGAAGCAAATACTTATTCGTAAAATTTCCATGCATTTACTTCTATCATCTTCATTGCGTTAAGTTCATCTTTAATAATGCATAATTCATTATACTCCCATAAACGATCCTTATTCATACATAGCCGGAACACATAGTTAATCATTATCAAGTTCAATCAAAACTATTACATAAGTTTACATCATATAACAACCATATCATACGATTGCATGTTATGTTCAGACATAACCAGACGACCCATTATGCTATCTCAATTTAGATACTAAGATCATATAAAATAGCCACGTTGCAATTAATCACTTATATAAATGTGTCATAATCAAACCACCCCAAAAACACATAGTCAAGATTTCTTAGCATTATCAACCCTTAAGCAAATGTATAATTTTTATAGATATATATATTTATCATTCATTAATAGCATTAAACATTATAGCCAAGACAAATTATACCATGATTAAATATAACCAAATTCAAACTTAGTTTAAGCCATATTCGCATGGCTAGAAGTATACATATCAAAGTTCAAACAAATACATATTAGCCTATACATGCCAAAATCTTCACTTAGACCAACTAAGAAGAGGGTACCAAAATGTTGCAAGCTGGTGTGATGACTTCGACGATGGTCCCGAGCACACAAAATGGATCGAAGAAATCTAAATAAAAGATAAGTAAACACACTAAATGAGTATTCAACTCAGTAAGTCATAAGCAATATAATACATTCCATTGATAAAAGATCATAAGAAAAATAATGTAAAATCTATTACTCCATCCATACCGAACTATGCCATAATTACTTAGATTATTGGTTCAATCTTAAGCCAAGTCGTTCTACCCAATCAAATATCAAAATAACCCAATTGATCTAGATCCATTTCCTCAAAGCATGAAACAATGATGCACTAGATAAATTCATACATATACATTTCATGTCTCAAATTCGATATTTTAGTTAATAGTTCTATCACTTTATTCTTTTCCTGCACATATTATATTATCAACCAAATTCGCACACATAGTGCTAATTAAGCTTGCACACATAGTGCCATACTAAACCGCACACATAGTGCCTGAAATTTTCACTCATGCATCGACATTCAAATCTGCACACATAGTGCCATTTAATTCCGCACACATAGTGCCAATGTTAACTCATTATAATAAGGCAATTTACTTAATTCAAATAGCATATAAAATCTGCACACAAAGTGACATTTAATTCTGCACACATAGTGCCAATGTTAACTCATTATAATAAGGCAATTTACTTAATTCAAATAGCATATAAAATCTGCACACAAAGTGACATTTAATTCCGCACACATAGTGCCAATGTTAACTCATTATAATAAGGCAATTTACTTAATTCAAATAGCATATAAAATCTACACACAAAGTGACATTTAATTCCACCCACATAGTGCCAATGTTAACTCATTATAATATGGCAACTTACTTAATTCAAATAGCATATACGGTCACATTAATAATATATATATTGCTTCAAAGGAACACCTAACAAAAGGTATTCTTTCATGATTCATTAGTATTATTTATGCACAAACTAATCAACCTTACAAAATGCTTAAGGACTTACCTTGTGTTGGGTAAAACGGTTCCAACTCGGCTACTCGATGTTCTTTACTTTGCCCTTGCTTGATTCCCCTCCTTTAAGTTCTTGAGCTTAATCAAATAAATTAACTAGTTTAACTGTCTTGCTAGATATTTATATCAAAATATTGGTGATTTTATATCATAAGAAACACATGGTAAAATTTTATCTTTCTACCTTATGCTTTTGAGCTATTCGGCTAATAACCATATAATATCACCTTACTATCAATAATCCAATTACACATACATATATAACACATATATATTTGTATATACGACAACCACCCTTGCTAATTTCTCACATATATAGTCTAATAAATTTCATTACATTTTACAACCGTAATTGTTCAAGACATTCAAACTTCAACAAATATTCATCTATTACCTCGAGGCCGAATGCATCGTCACTTCTCAACATAACATTATCTCAAATAGGTTTACATTCAAATATATATATAATCATGAATCAAACTCAACTTATAAGCCAACATCACTCATTTAGTCGATTATATATAATCAAAGGTAATATCACAAATGGGCATACCTATATAGCCGAATGTGCAAAAATTAAATTCAACATCACCTATGTACTTAATTAGATGGCCGAATATACAATATCAATTATAATATCATTTTTAATTCATTTACACACATAGTTTCATCTCATGAACACTTGACCTAATTTTTCCTAAACTAGCATAGCTTCACATCTATTTATAACATCATATAAATCCACATATATGTACATATCTACCCTAATTTTCTTTCACCTTTCTACTATTTCCGTTCACAACATCAAAAGCGCCATACTCTTAGCATTTACCTCCCTTTAACCGTATGCCATTTAGTCACCTATTTAGGTAGAAAATTAACATATGGGATATAATAAGACATTGGCTACTAACTAGATTTTCACAAAAATTTAATAAAATTAACATGAGTCCTACCTTAATCAACCCCTTAGGATGGACAAATGTCTTAGAAAATTTCCTCCTTCTTTCCCTAGCTTACGACATTTGCAAGAGGAAGAAGATGAATACTTTCTCTCCCTTTCTTATTTTATTCATCTTTTTCCTATTAATTCCTTTCTTTAATTTATTTTAACCATTAACTAATATGAAAAAAATTACAATAAAATTCAACTTAGTGGAAAAAGCATCATTGCTTGGCCAGCCACTACTTGAATTTTGGGCAATTTGACATGCAAACCCAAGCTTTCTCACCTTGTTGTTATTTGATCCTTACAATTTACCTATCATCTTTTCTAAGTTTCTCAACTAAGTCCTTTCAAGAAAATTCACATTCCTAAGACTAAATTAAAGCATTAAATTTTCATACACACACTATCACACATTAAATATATGCAATAAAAATTAAAGTAAATTTTTATGACTCGGTTTTGTGGTCCCGAAACCACATTCCAACTAGGGTCAAATTAGGACTGTCACAAATAGTACATTGGACTTGTAACAGCCCGACTTTGGGACTAGTCAGAATAGTGGTCTCGAGACCACAAATCCAAAATCATAGAAATTATTTTAGTATTATAGCATGCTTTTAAGAGTGCATGAAAAATTTGGTGAAGTAATTTTAGCGTTTGTGAGCTTAATTCAGAAAAAAGACTAAATCGCATAAAATGAAAAAGTCCTTAATTGATAGCTAAAGATGTTAAATAGCTAGAGAACCTAAATTTAGGGTCTTTAAAGGGAAATTAGACCCTTTAGGGAGGCATGGCCGGCCATAGAAGACAAAGGTGGTCAAATTTTCAAAGTTTGGTAAGTTAGGTGGCTTATTTTGACTAAAATATGAGTAAATAAAGGAAAGATGATATCATCCCTTTTTCATCTTCTTTAATCATCCATTGAAGGGGGTTCTAAAGCTTAAAATTTTCATCAACTTGTAATCCTCACAAGTAAGTCATTTTGATAGTTTTTCTAGATGATTTTTACATTTTTGAGACCCTTGAAGCATGAGCTTTCAAATGAGGGTACTATTTTGCAAAATGATCAAGAGTGTAGGATTTTTCCATGAAAGGATTAGTAATGTTTTTTGAGTTCTTATGGAAGAAAATGTGTCTTGGGTGTCTTATAAACAACTTCTGTGAAATGTGTTAGCATGAAAACACCAAAAAGGACTATTTTGTATAAATTGTAAAATACATGATAAGTGTGTGAAATAGTAGGAATTTGGAGTTGCTATAAGAGTAGAAAGGGTTCGAATAGGCTTAAGATGTGAAGAAATTCGATAAAAATCAATTTTTGAGCTTAGGGGTAAAATGGTCATTTTACAAAAGTCTAGGGGCAAATTGGTGATTTTGCCCAACTATGAATTGTTGAGTGCCTATGTTGATAAAGTGATTAAATAAGTGCATTTTGTTATTATAGATCAAGAAATACCGAATCGGAACCTAGACTTGGGGAAAGCCAAGCAAATCGACTAAATCGACTAGTGCCACATTTTGTAATCCGAGGTAAGTTGTATGTAAATAGGACAACTATATAAATAATATATGTATTTGAATTGTATTGAAATTATTATAGCATAAATTGCTTGATTGTGGAAATGAGAAAATGTGATGAGAATAGAGATAGTAGAATTCCCGATTGAACCTAAGGAAATAAATCGGATATTCATGCCATGACGTTTGGGTCACTTGTGTGAGCTAGTGTAAGACATGTCAGGGACATGCATCGACCATATTTTGAGAGCCAGTATAAGACCTTGTCTGGGACATGGCATCGACATTGAGACGAGTGCTAGTGTAAGACATGTCTGGGACATGCTTCGGCCTCGAGACGTAAGCCAATGTAAGACATGTCTGGGACATGCATCGGCTACGAGATGTGTCAGTGTAAAACTATGTCTGGGATATGGCAATGACAGAGATATGCTAGAACTTGTGTAAGACCATGTCTGAGACATGGCATTGGCACCTGACCCCATGTTTGAGGCTAAATAAATATCCGATAATGTCCAAATGGTTCAACGATGAAAGTATGATTTCAAGTCAATAAGGAAAGTATAACAGTGTTGTGAGTGGTACAGGTACCTATATGCTATGTATGAAACGTGAGCTCGATATATGCTATATGAGGTGTATTGAATATTGATGAGTAAGTTTTGCTTATGCCACTTGTGTATTATGATGCTTGTTGATGAATGGTAAAGTTATGTCGAATATTTATTTATGTGCAACTTACTAAGCTTTACGCTTACTCCCTCTCCTTTTTCATTTTCTTATAGTGCCGCTTATCTAGCTCAAGGATCAACGGAACTCAGAGATATTGATCACACTATCAATCGAAGCATTCGGTATAGTTTGATTTATATTTTTGAATGTGGAATGTATAGGGAATTAGGCTTGTGTTTTGGGTTATTATTAATTTGGTCGAATGTGTTGGCTTAGGATAAATCCCTCATTTTGTATTAAACCTTTAATGATCACTAACATTGATTTTGATTTATATAAAAAGATGTTATTTTCATAGATGAGTGAAATGCACAAATGGAACGTTGTCTAATGTGGCTGATTTGGTTGCATGAGATAGTCTTATCTTGATTGTGGTTGCTATTATGTAGGTTGTGTAGGTAAGGGTGGAAAATAGGCTGGGGAAATAACCTTATATTTTCCACATGGGTAGACACACGGGCGTGTGTCTAGGCCGTGTGTGATGCAGGGTCTACCCTATGGTCGTGTGGTTCGACCGTGTGTCCTCTGCACGTAAAAATTTCAAGTCAGTATGCATGATAGTAAACACACGGGCAGATACACAGGCATGTGCCTTGACCGTGTGACATTCTGGGTATGCTAACGTCAGAAACAAAATGTCCTGGTTTTGGCACACGGGCTAGGACACGGGCGTGTCATGGCTATGTAAAGGACATGGGCCAGGGACACGGGCGTGTGCCAGGCCGTGTGAAAACCCTTGTAGGTGTGCATTTAGAATTAGTTCCACACGGGTGAAGGACACGGGCATGTTGCCTTTCCACACGGGTGTGTACCCTGTTTCAATGACAAATTTTCTATAGATGGCTTAAGGACCTGAGTTGAGCCCGAATAGTATCCAATGGTCGATTTGGGACTCTTAGGCCTATGATAAGAAATTTAAAATAGAAATTGAAAAAGTTTTAAATTGAATCTAGTTTGGTGACTCGAAAATGTATGAAAACAAGAGTTTAAGGTGAGATAATACCCCGTATTTCATCTCGACGAATGGTACGGGTGTGGGGTGTTACAGGACTAGACCCAAGAAGAATGATCCTGAATTCGTTTATGGATTTATTCACTTGTGACGTTTATAGTGTGACATACCTAAATCCTGAGTGGATGTCAGAAAATGTATGTGTGACCATATACTTTGATGTAAGTAAAAGCCTGAGTTCAAATAAATAAGGAATCGAAAGCTAGTGCGTTGTGTATACGACTTCTGCAATATGTAGCGTCATTCACAATAGTGGTATTCATAACCCAAAACATGGGTAAAAAATATTTTCTCATTGGCATTGCATGGTTGATGAAAAGTAAATATGGCCATGGGTCTTTCGTCTTTATGATGAATGACTTTTACATTGACATTCGCAATATTGGAATTGATAGCCTGAAACACAGGCAAATGATATCCACTCATTGGCATTGCATAGGCAAGGAAAAGTAAATGTGGTAACGGGTCATTCATCTTTGTGATTAATGACTTGATTACTATTTGATAGTAATTTACATAACACCTCTAACCCATATCCGATTCCGGAATAGGGTTACAAGGCATTACCAAAAAATACATCCCATTCACATACATTTATACATTCGTTATCAAAAACCATTCATAAACATTCACATTGTCCTTTATAAGGTTCTACGAGACCTTAAAACATGCTTAAGAGTGGTTCGGGACTAAACCGATCACATATAAAAAATTTTGAACACTTAGAAAAATTTTACATTCATAGTTCACAAGCCCATGTAAATAGGCCGTGTCCCTCACACGGCTATCGGACACGCCTATGTCCTAGGCCGTGTGAAAACAGAGCATACATACTGACTTGCACCACACAACCGGAGACACGCCCGTGTGCCTTGGCTGTGGGAAAATTGAAGGGGTTATTGACTTGGGTCACATAGCCAACCACACACCCGTGTGTTTAGCCCGTGTACCCTTCGAAATGGCCACACACGCTCATATGCCAAGGCTATTTGTCTTACACAGTCATCAGACACGCCCGTGTGTCTAAGCCGTGCTCGAGACTGACTTAAATTTGTAGGGCTACCCCAGGGGACACACGACTGTGTAACAAGACCATGTGTAGCACACGGCTGAGACATACGCCTATGTCTCTGCCTGTGTGGACAAAAATAGGCCATTTATAAAAACAATTTGCCATCCTACTCTCAAGTACACAAAGTAACCAAAATAGCTCTATTTCAATACATCTTTAAGCTATATCAACAACTAATGCCAACATACCAAAATAAGCTAACATAGAAGGCATTATATATCTCACATTCTTATCACTTGACAATATATAAATCAAGCCAAATTCAACTTCATAAACAACACCATTTACAAGCCACATCTCATGACTAAATTCACAACTCAAAACATACTGAAAATGACACAAGCCTATACATGCCATATACCATACATACAAGCTTCAAAAGTACCAACAAGTTGCTTCAATAATGTGATGATGATTCCCGATGATCCCCGATGTCCGAGCTAGCTTTAATACTCTATAAAACAAAGACAAATATCACACAGTAAGCTTCATAGCTTAGCAAGTTCGCACCAAATATATTCAACAGTTTATATAATACAAAACATCAATTAATAAACACTTAGTAGTTCTTACATCATCATTCAAGTCTAATCCACCACCATTTAACATGTATATACAAATTCATTAAGCTTCATACACATAGTATCAACTCCCACGTAGGTATCGTATATACCTAAACTTTCCAGTATTTATTTATTTCATTCTCACCTATTTGTTCAATACATTAATTCGTTCGCAAGTCTTTCAATGCTCTAAAATTCACACACTTAGTGCATCGGTGATTAGCTGAAGTTATAACGATCTCGCACACTTAATGCCATCATATTAAACTGAAGCTATCTCAGTATCGCACACTTAGTGCCTCATATATCCGAAGCTATTCCAATTCGCACACTAAGTGCTATTCATAGCCGAAGCTATTTTGAAACGCACACTAAGTGCCAAACATATTCGATTCACATATATACAATTTATGCATTATTATAGCATTAAAAACATAATTATAACAATATTTATCACCTACGAACTTACCTCATACTCAGAATGGACGAATCAGATCGATTACTCAATAACCTTTGATTTTCCTCGATCTAAATCCGAATTCTTTCTTTCTTGATCTTAATCAAATATTTAAAGAGCCGAACCTAAAATGTTTCAATGGATGTTTCTATTCTCAATATTCGGTTGAAGCTAGTGAAGATGACAACCATTTTACATTTTTGTTTTATTTTATTACACAAAATACATAATTTACTTTATTAACCTTTAATTAAAACATTAAAAATCACATAATTCAAGGCCATTTATGTCAAATTACACTATAAATGGTCTATTTTCAACATAAGGACCTCCCATTTAATAAGCCATGACAAATAGGCACCTTTATCATATAGAATGTAACTTTTGCATTTTATGCAATTTAGTCCTTTTTCTCAAATTGAGCTATTAAATGATAAAATTAGCTCACAAAATTTTCACACATGTAAATCCACATACTGTAAACACCAAAAATAATATTAAAATAATTTTATGACCTCATATTTTTGGTCTCGAAACCACTGTTCCGATTTAGCTAAAATCGGGCTGTTATATTGACTTTTCATGAATAATGATTACCATGAGACAAAATAAGATCATATTGGGAGAACGAATACTATTCTAAAAAGATTAAAGGTATCCTATGAGGGTAACACACTTATGACAAGGTTATTGGACGAGCACTGATCGAGTTGCTTTCGTAATAGTATGTTGTTGGGAGAGCTCAGCCACGATACTATAGTGGAGTGACTTCGTAACTAAATGAGTTTATAATTAATAAGTGAAAAGCCAAAACTTAATTATAAATCATTTGAGCCCTAATTACATATGTCCAATCGGTCCCTCTGCTAACTTGTAGAAACCATAAATGAATTGCATATTGAATCAAAATGAAAAAAATGACTAAAAATAGAGAAATAAGTTTCTCAAAAATGGAAATGGAAATGAAAATGAAAATGAGAAATAGTTCATTTGCAAATATATATGGATTACTAAGAAATGATCAGAAGAATGAGTTTATATTTTTGAGCAGTTTTAAAGCCTGAAAATGAAAATAAATAATTTTGTCATAGTGAACAAGTTGAGTTGTGAAACATTGAATATATTTTCTCGAAAATTTTACCACAGGTAAAATTGTCATAATTTTTCCAGAGGTAAAATTGGGATGAGAAAAGTATTTAATTGGAAAATTAATGTTTATTTTGGAAAATAAAAAAAAATATATATTAGGTTGGATTAAATTATAAAGTGCTAGTTTAAAAGTTTAGAAAACACATATAATTGAGCCCAATATAATGAGAGGCCAGAATCCTCATCATATTACATATAAGGGGAAACACACCCTATTACTCCATCTCCTTCTCCTATTAGTACCTTCTTTCTTAATAAATAGATGACACCGATAGAGCTATTTACACAACTTGAAAATATTGTTACTCTGTTGAAAAAGTAGAGAGAATTTATTTTCAACTATTATATATATTTTTTCAAAATAATAATTATGTCGGCTTCTATTTTGAAGAGATAATTTTTATTTTCACGCCAAAATAAAGAAAATTTGTTTTAATTCTATGTTTTGATTTGATTGGTTTGAGCCCACACTTGAAGCAATTTGTTTTACTAGAATAGCGAAGAAGATTGTTTGGATGAAAGTAGGAAAACATCAAAGATCTATTTATCCGAAAACACATGTATAATTTTGGTTCAAGGTTTATTACTATAAATATCACAAATCGGGTTGATTTTCAAAATTTTAATTTTTCGTTGTAAACGAAAACCATTTTCAAACCGAATTTTTTCCAACATTTACTCTATTGAAAAGTAGAGAGAATTTATTCTCAACTATTAAATATATTTTTCAGAATAACAATTCTACCGATTTCTATTAAAGAAGAGAGAATTTTTGTTTTCACCCTAAAAGGAAAAGAAAACTTTTTCTATTTTTGTGTTTTAATTCAATTGGTTCGAGCCTACACTCGAAGCAGTTCGAGTGGAGAAGATTGTTTGGTTGAAAGCCAAAAAAATTAAGGATTCTGAAAACACATGTACGATTTTGGTCTAAGGTTTATTGCTATAAATATCACAAACCGGGTTGATTTTCAAAATTTTAATTCTTCACTATACAAGAAAACCATTTCAAATCAAATTTTTCCAAAAATTGGTATCAAAACACCAAGTTGTGCTATGTTTATAATGTAAACCGAGTTTGAATCTCTTTCTTCATCTTGTTTGATTAGTATTTGATAAGATGTGACATTCTTATAATTATTCACATGATATAGATGACAAAGTAATTTTGCCAAAGTTGGGATTCCTAGAAATTTATCTATATTTTAATTTTTTTTCGGGCATGTATATTTTAGATCGTAGACTATCATCTTTACGTAGGATTTTAATTTTATTATTTTAGATTACAATATGTGAGCCGAAAACAAACATAGAATTTTTTGTAAAATTATTTTCCAACTAAACCTAAGAACCGAGACAACACAACATAAACCAAAATTAGAGGGTGGCCAACAGTGGTCCAACAGATGGAGGCTACCGGTGGTCCTACGATAACCGAAGAGAACCCAACTTTTCTCAAAAATGATTTGGCGGTGGTTGACGGTGGTCGATGGCGACGATTTTGGCAACGGTCAATGGTGGTTGGTGTGGCCCGGTGGAGGTCGACGAGGGCGACGACATGGAAACAACAGCGATGGTCGATAATGATAAAAATGCGAATTGGTATCGTAAAAAAAGTCTATGGTGGCAAAATTGAAGACCCAAAGTATGCTTTGGGGTGAATTTTGTAATTTTATAATTTTATTATTTTTCTAGAATGGAATCATGGAAACTTTGGATGGTCAGATTCATTTAAAATTTATGCTTTTATATGTATGAGATAAGCATGATGATATCTATATGACTACGAATGTATGTTCATGCATATATGAGATAAGCATTTCATATAGAATAGGGAAGGATGTCACATATACTTGTCATGCATATATTGATCATTCATGATTGAAATTGAATTTAAAAACTTTGTATATTTTTTAAAATATTAAGTAGGAGAAAGTTCCTAAATAAGACATACGACCTCCATCAATGATCTTTTGTAATGGCATAGTAAGTGCACTACCCTATAATAGAATTGCCATGTGGGTTTCACTAAGGAGATTTCCTGAAAGTAAGAAGAACTATCTTCTATTTATATGATAGTTAGACCTATATATTTGGTAGGTATTATTATATGAAATAACTAGAAATTCTATAGTCAAATAGGACAACTAGCCAAAGTATACTACTCGGTGAGATTGTTCTATGATAACTAATTTGTGGTGTATGATGCAATATGTGTTGAGTTGATGGTTATACACTCAAAATCTTCTAGTTAAGTAACTCCCCACGGAGCTCTACTTAAGTTAGAACGATGGTAAAAAGTTATATGATTATTAGTACGTGTGAATCAATAAGGAATTAGGTTCATGTACTAATTGGATAGAAATCCATGTTCTTACTAGTTGATATAATCACCTCACGGTGACTTGATTAAATGGGTGTGGGAATTATCATTGCAATGATTTACAAATGTTTTCAAGGTTTAATGTAAGACACATGCATCATCTTAATGCATATAGTAATGTTGCAAAAAATTTTCAAGCATTTTCTTATACAAAGATATTAATAAATGAATGTTTTATTTCAGTTCAAAAATGACACCCACTCCATTCACTAAAAACAAACTGAATGAATATAAATATAAGGAATGGAAAAGGAACATGATAATTGTCCTGAGTTGTGAGAAAGTTAAAACAGTTCTTGATAATAAATGCCCTTTGGCCATTAAAGTTGAAGCTAGAAAATGATGGGAAAATTCTGATAAGATAACTCATTATTATATGCTGGTAAGCGTTACCAACATATTGTATAAGCAACTAGAGAGCTGTAAGACTGCTAAAGTGATTCTAGATAAGCTAGAAGACATGTTTAGAGGCCAAGATGCCTTGGCTTGACAGTCTGTTATAACTAGCTTGACGAATGCCTAACAAAAGCCTAATACTCTGATTAAAGACCATATGATTACTTTTATGGGCTAATAGTTTACAGATATTGAGGCCAATTTAGACCAGAATACCCAAATTGAGATGGTGTTCAAAAGCTTATCCAAAGATTTTATTGGCTTTTAGGCTGCTTATAACCTTGTAAACAAGAACCCAATGTTTACACAGTTTAAGAAAGAAGTACAGTCCTATGAGTCAATTAAATGATGTTCAGTCGGACTAAAGAGTAGAAGCAAACATAATTGTCGTTTCTTCTTCAAAAAGGGGAGGGAAAGTGCACTAAGAAAGGCAAGACTAAGGTCTCTAGGTCACCACAAGTGGAAAGGAAGAGAACGATCTTATCTAAGTCTAAATGTTTCTTCTATAGTAAAAAGAGCACTACTGTAAAGAGTGGAAGGAATACCTGGCTACCAAAGGCAAAGGTATGAAACTTTTAACGATAGAAACTTGTTTAGTGGAGCATTCAATAAACCACTAGGTCATTGATTCGGAAGTCACTAACCATGTTTGTGTTTCTCTACAAGGGTTTGAGGAGATGATAGATCTTAGAGATAAAAGCTTATCTTTGCGGACCAGGAAAGGGAAAAATGTCGCAAATGAAGTAGTGAGAAACATACATCTTTATTTTGATAATTCTAGGAAGATTATTTAAGAGATGTTTTCTAGTAACTAGTTTCAAAAGAAGCTTAATTTTAGTTGCATGTTTATATAAAGATGGCTTGATCGTGACTTTTAATAATAGAATTGCAATATTTAGAAATAACAATATTATTTGTAATAGATGGATGTTAAATAATCTCTATTTTATCAAACCAAAGATGTACACACTACTTGAGACTGAAATATTAAATAAAAGACTTAAAACTTCTCACTTTAATAAAGCGTGCATTTAGCATTTGAGACTTGATCATATTAACCGATAAAGAATCACTAGACTTGTGAAAAAAACATCTTAAGTTTGCTTTAAAAAGTTAATCTTCCACAATATAAATTTTTCTTGGAAGATAAGATGACTAAGCGATCTTTTAATACAAAAAGAAAGAGGATCGAAAACCCCTTAGAATTTGTGCACATTGACGTATATGGCCTCATAAGTGTCAGTGTAAGAGGTGGTTATGAGTATTATGTAATCTTTAGTGATGACTATTCCAGGTATGAGTATGTATACCTAATGCATCGCAAGAGTGAAACCTTTGATTAATTCAAAGAGTTTCATGTAGAAGTGGAAAAACAACTAGGTTTACCCATAAAGGCATTTCGGTCAGATTAATGTGGAGAATATTTATCTAATGAGTTCTTAGGGTACCTTATAAGGGAATATTTATCTAATAAGGTGGGAAAGATGCGAGGAAGTTAGACTCACAAACAGAATAGTGCATGTTTGTAAGATACCAAAAGGGAAAAAATTAGGGTTTGTTTTATAACTTGGAAGAGCAAACTATAATCGTGTCAACACATGCTACTTTTATTGAAGAAAGCTACATGAATGACTTCAAACCTCATAGTAAAGAGGTACTCGAGGGACTTTCGGGAATTATACAAAACCTTATAGAAATTATTTTAGAACCAATTCCTAATAGTAAACCTGTAAACGATCAACAGCATAGGGTGCTTCGTCATAGTGGGCGGGTCTCTTGTAGGCCTGAGTTTTTTCAATTTGGCGGAAATGTTTTTATCACTGAATTTGCCGAATAAGAAGATGATGACCTACTTACATATGACGAAGCGATGCAGAATGTTGATTCCAAGCTTTAGGAAATAACTATGAATACTGATATGGACTCTATGTATTCCAACTTAGTGTGAGAACTTGTAGAATTACCGAAAGGGATAAAATCCATAGGGTGTAACTGGAGAAAAGAAATGCGAATGAAAAAGTCGAAACTTATAAAGCTAGACTTGTAGCAAAAAGGTTATACTCAGAAAGAAGGCATCAATTACGAAGAAACCTTCTCTCCGGTTGCCATGCTCAAGTCAATCCGCATATTACTAGCCATTGCAGCGGCTCTTGGTTACGAGATACGACAAATGAATGTTAAGAAAACATTTTTGAATGACTATCTTTAAGAAAACATATACATGATACAACCCATCAGATATATAACTAAAGGAAACGAGCATAAAAATTACAAACTTCTTAAATCCATATATGGAATTAAGCAAGTATCCCCTTTGTGGAATCAAAGATTTGATCAAGCGATCAAGACTTTTGGAACAAAACATTGATGAACCTTGCATTTATAAACGTTTAGAGGATGGAAATGTGGTTTTTCTTATTCCACACGTCGATGACATTCTACTTATTGGGAATGATGTACGGACATTATAATTGGTTAAATTATGGTTAACCCAAAAGTTTAGCATGAATGACTTGGGATAAGCTGATTTTGTTATAGAAATTCAAATACTAGGGGATCGAAAGAATAAAGTGATAGTATTATCTCAGGCTTTATACATAGACAAGATATTGGAGCATTATTCAATGACCGATTTGGAGAAGGGAAATCAACCTTTCATTTCGAGATTTCATCTCTAGTTGGAAAACTATCTTAAAACAGCAGAAGAAAGAGAGAACATTAGAAATGTTCCTTATGCTTCGACAGTAGGAAGTCTCATGTATGCTATGTTATGTACATGCCTAGATATTTGTTTTGCAGTGGGGTTGGTGAGTTGATATCAGGTGAATCCAAGACCAAGACACTGGCAAGCAGTTAAGCATATACTCAAGTATTTACGGAGAACGAGGGATTATATGCTTGTGTATTCTGGAGGATATTTTTCTCCTATCGGATATACTGATTCTAACTTCCAAACGTGTCAAGATTCTAGAAAATCGACATCGGGCTGTGTTTTTTGTCTTAAACAGCGGGTCTATAGTGTGAATAAGTGTGAAGCAGGGTTGCATTACTAACTTCACTATAGAGGGCTGAATATGATGTATAGAAAAACTATGGCATTGTAACAGTGCGAGTATAGCTAAAACTCAAAGAAACCGCATAAAGACAAAACATATTGATACAACAATGGAATTCATAGCCCAAAACATGAGTAAATGATATCCTCTCATTGACATTACATGGTTGATGAAAAGTAAATGTGGTCTGGGTTATCCGTATTTGTGATGGATGACTTCATCACTATATGATAGTGATTGACTTTTCATGAAGAAAGATGTAATAGTTACCATGAGATAAAATAAGATCATATTGGGAGAATGAACATTATCCCAAAAGGATCAAGGATACCCTATAAGGGCAACACACTTATGACAAGGTCATTGAACGAGAATTAAGTAGTTGCTTTTGTAATGATATGTCGTTAGGGAAAGCTTAGTAACTATAGAGAAATGACTTCGTGATTAAATGAGTTTATAATTAATTGGTGAAAAGCCGAAACTTAATTTTAAATCATTTGAGCCCTAATTACATATGTCCAATCGGTCCGTCTACTAGCTCGTTGAAACCGCTAGCTTGTTGAAACCATAAATGAATTGCGTATTTGAATCAAAATGAACAGAAGGAATAGAAATAGAGAAATAGAAAATATTAAGAAATGATTATGGTTTCATTTGAAATGGATAAATGTAATAATTTAGAAATAAATGTGGTTTTCTCAAAATGGAAATGGAAATGAAAATGAGAAATAATTCATTTGCAAACGTAGATGAATTAGTTAAAAATGATCGGGAGAATTAGTTTAGGTTTTTGAGCTATTTTAAAGCTTAAAAATAAAAATAAATCATTTGATTATAATGAACATGTTGAGTGGTGAAATATTCGGTCATATTAAATGGTTTTATTTAATTATCTTCATTTTAAATAATTATCTTCATTTAAAAATAAAATAAAATAATTTCAAAAATATCATTAAATTAAAATAATTATTGGAAAATAATTATCTTTTTTTAATTTTATTTCTTATGTTCTAAAAAATTAAATAAAAAACGAAAAAACTTCACTTGTCACATAAATAACCTATCTGCATTGTTATATTATATATATGATAGATTTATTTACACATAAAACAAATTAATTTAATTTTTTAGTTATATAAACCTTTTAATCCTATTTAACAATTTATGCAACAATAAGTAAGGTTGATTCAAAATTCTATGCGGATCAAATTTGGGAGAAAATAGGTTGTGAAAGGAGAGCTGTGATTGTCATTTGTCATTTTTTTGTGGGGTTGGGGGGTTTCACCCGATTTTAACTTTGACAAGTATATTTAAACTTCAACAGATTAAAGACATGGAAGCTTCTATTCAGTTTTTGTCTATGATTTGTTTTAACCTTCTTTTCTATTCTATTCTTTGATTGCAACTTATGGTTGAATCTTCAAAGGTTAGTGTGAAGCTATTCATGACAACCCAATTTCCAAAAATTTCAAATTAAAATACAAACACTAAACACTTTTTATTTACTCATTCTTTTAATGGGATATTAATAATTATAATAGATTTCAATTAAATTAGAGGTCAAGTCAGTATTTAATAATTACAATTTTGGAGAGTTGGTTAGTTTTTTTAGAAGAAGTCTTTTAATTGTCATCCACTGGGCAGCTAAGTGAACATTCAATAATAGAAAATATTGTCCCTAAGAAAAGTTTTATCTTCCATGCTTTGTCAAGAGTCAAAGTATCGTGAATGTTTGTCTTGAAAGTCTAGTTCATACAACCAAGAGCATCTCGACCATATATAGACGTACAACTACCCATTAAGAAATGATGTGATTGAAGCGTTTATAGTTGTGTGAATTAAATCCCTAATATTACCGCTTTTAATAGAAAAGAAAAAAAATTTAGTTATTGAGAGAATGAGTCGAACCCCCCACGAAAAACACTTCGAATTTTTTTTCAAAAAAGACGGATCCATCAACAATAACAAAATTTTATATATAAAAAATCAGTTGAGATCAAACAACAAAACCAAATAAGTTGTTATCTTAACAACCATTCATATCAATTTCCCTTTTGAACGGCTTTTTTATCTGTAGCCTTAACTCATAGTCCATCCCCATTCCAAAATTTGGAACGCCCATGATTGGAAACTAACAGAGACCGGCACTGCTGGCAGTAGGCGGGCCAATTAAGTGAACCGTGTCCCCCTAGACAAGATTTAGTTCCATCAAAAGGCCCACACGTGTTACGTCCCATGATCCAACGGATATCAACATCTAAAACTGTAGCGGTAGCCCTGCCAGTGCCAGACTACAGATGCAATGCCACTTCATACTCTTAGCCCATTCTTTAATCCCAACACCACCGTGGTTTTGGTTCCATGCAATGAGACGCATGGAAAAAAACACACACCGTCACATGATAACTGCTGTGATTGATACCTTTTCTTATGATCTCCCTCCATTTCCCTTTTTTCTTTTTGCCTCTTTCTATCTCAGATCGCCACTCTCAATCTTCCTTTGTGTTTTTTTTTTTTTGGCTTTCTTAATTTCAGTGAATGATTATTTTTGTTGACTTTCTCTTTTGAAGAAGATTTGGAGAACTCAATCATCTCTTGTAAGCCGTAAGTAACTTCTTTTTATTATTATTACTTCTTGTATCTTTCTTTTCCTTTTAATCAAAATTACCCATGAAGAAAAACTTACTTTTCACCAGTTCTATGGTTTTCTCTCTTTTTTCTAATTATTTTTCCTTCTGTAATGATTTCTATTCTGACTTTTCAACTGGGCAACTTTTTCCTTTCAAACTAATCCTAATTACCTAAAAAGATGGAAAATTTTCTTTCGACTTTTGCCTTTTGATGCAGCACCAATTTTTCAGATTTTTTTTATTCTGCTTGTTCCTTGTAAAGTTGACCAAACTTTCTTTTCTGTCAGAAAGTCTGTTCAATCAACTTGTTCAAAGATTTACAACTCATCTCTTTTAAAGTTAATCATATTCAATGTATGAACAACAAACCTGTTTACCCTTTGAAGCAGAAAAGAATATATCTTGATATAATAACAAGAAGAAGGGGAGGAAGAGATTGTGGAGTTGTCGGCTGATTGTTTGTGAACTGGGAAGTTAAAGATAAAGAGACTGATAGATATATCAACAAAGAGATGGGATCTTTCAAGGGTCATGCTTTGCCAGGGACACTGTTTCTGATGGTGGGTGTATGGCACATATGGAGTTCCGTGGTTCGGTTTGTGTCAAACCCCAAGTCTTTTGAGGTCAGAGTATGGAACCCAGTTCCTGGTTTTAATGGGAAGTTGAAGCACTTGGAGCTATATGTTGTAGCCTTTGGTGCTTTCATTGATCTGTGTATTGAGCTTTTGTATTCAACCCACCTCAAGTTTTTTGTGGATGGAGTCTTGAATCCATCACACTTGAACGATTTTGAGCATTCAGGGATGCTTCTAATGTTTTTCCTCTTAGGCGCTATCGCTTTGCTTTCAGAGAAAACGAGGTTAGTCATGGTCTTTTTTCTTTTTTAATTTGGTCATGGACTTTCATTGTCATGTGATACTGGTTTATGTTTTGTTATGCAAAAAATCTGAATGAAAGGGGAAGAAGAAGAAGTGGGGAGGTGGATCAAAGGGACGTTCTTTTTTGCCTTTATTTTTTGTTTGCTATGGAAAAATCGACACAATCAAAGATTCCTTTTTGTTCAACATCATGTGAAAATCATAGAGAACCTCCTTTTAGAGAATCAAATATGAACTGTGGACATTAATCAAGACTGCAAGAAAAGAAATTGCTTTTAGGGACAAATCTTTCTCTCGATCTCTCTCTTTTTTGAATAGTTTAACAATGCCTGTAATCATTAAAGTTGCTCCCAGTTGGTTCTTTTTATCTTTTATTTGCCCGCACTTTACAGTTTTGCCTCTTATTTTATAGGAAAAAACAAGGAAACTAACATTACCCCCTTTTTATTTCTTGATGCAAAAAATCCTAAACCTCCATTAAACTGAGCAAAGATGAAGCTAAATAGCATGCTTTTGACAGAACATTAAACTAAGCAAAGATGAACTTAAATAGCATGCTTTTGACAGAACATGTTGTGTGAACTAGGCAATACCGGACTTTTTCATTGGAACAAAATGTTTCTGACAAGCTTTTTTTTATCAAGTTCTAATTGATTAGTTCTGGATAGGATTCTAGCCTATCAGGGGACTGCTGCTGTCCAACTGGGAAAGATGTAATGATGATGGTAATAATTTCATTAGATTACATGCATAGAACCATAAGGGATAGTAGGACGGAAATTATAAAAGGTTTTATAAGAAACAGACTTTGCATGGACTACTTTGTCTTAATTCCTTTTTTTTTTTTTCTTTTCTTTTTGGGGAATGATTGCATACCTAGTGCATTATTATGGAACAACAAAGTTCATCTCTAATTATAATTACTTTATAACTGAAATATTAGTTGTTTGAATACAGAATGTTCACTTTTATCTCATAAATTACATTTTCATCTCTTGTTGGTAGTTTTGTTACCTTACCACAAGGAGCCCTTTGTCTTATTGCGGCCGCAGCATTCACTGCAGAGTATCTGTTATTCTACTTTCACTCAACCACTCACAAGGGCCTTGAAGGATACTACCATCTTGTTCTTGTCCTTTTAATAGGACTCTGCATCTTGACCACGCTTGCTGGAGCTCTCTTCCCAAACAGCTTCCCGGTTGATTTGTGTAGTGGAATTGCTATAACTCTCCAAGGCCTCTGGTTCTACCAGACTGCTTTCACCCTCTATGGCCCCATGATGCCGGACGGTTGTCGACTCAAGGATAATGCAATACATTGCCTTGCGGATAATGAAGTTCGAGGCCAATTGATTGCCAACTTCCAGCTCTTTTCTCTGGTACTTGGTGTCCTCATCGCCGTTGTGGGATCATACAGATTCGCAGCTTCAAGATACGGGGATTCCGATCTTAGAAGCATGCAATCAGTTCAAAATTGATGAGGGTATGCAATCTTTAACTTTGGGTGTAAATTTAATGCATTTTCAATTTAGCTGGTGCTTGGTTTTGAGTTGCCTGTTATTTCACTGGCTGAAGCCGCATGAAGGACTTGCTAAGGAGTTCACTTTTTTTTTTTTTTGAGTTTTCATTGTTGGTGAAATAGAACTTAGGTGGTTACTGTATTATTAGTTCATCAAAATCAACAGCACAGGGAACACAAAAATAATAATGGGTGATGTACAAACAACCACAGAAGAAGAAAAAAAAAATTATTCCACAATTCCATTATTCATTATTGATTTGTTGACTATGGTTATTGTCTTGAACCACAAGCATTGTCATTTAGCCTACTGGATTCTCTTCCTTGGCGGAGGGGCAATGCTTATGCTTATTTTAGCCGTGCATGCATTGTTCATCGTTGGGGCAGTGCTTGTTTCGTGGATTAATTTAACTTCAAAACCAGCTGTTGTGACGTCAAGTAACTTTTTGGTTTTAATTATTTTACTCCCTGCCCACCTATGGTCCCTGACCCCTGGCCGCCTAACAGATGGATTTGTTTAAGAGATTGTTTATGGTAAAAAACCTCCTTTCTTTTGTCAAAATTTTGAATATTAAAAGAGAAAAGATTACATATTGTTGAATATTTATAATTGCATTTGAGATATTTATAATAATATTTGACATTTAGATTATATTTAAAATTTTAAATTAAAAATTGTAATATAATAATATTAATTAATGAAATTTAAATTATATGTTTAATAAAATTTACAAATGTAATTCTATTTATTAAGGATTATTTTATAATTCTATTTATTAAAGATTATTTTTTTAATAAAATGTTATTAATATTTTTTATACAAAATTTAAATGTTTTATTGAAATAATATCGTGAATCGGTAAGAATTAAAAGAATTATAGATTGAACAAGAGAGAAGAATAAAAAAAATGAAAGAATGGTTTAACTTTCACTTGAATACAATAAGCTTGTACATGCCCTTGATCTATAGGGCTTCATAAGTTACAAAGCATTAAAGACCAACATTAAGGTACCCTATAAATGATTTAAGTGTTACAAGATAATGAATTTAGGGGTTATGGACATTCATTCTTTAGGGGTTACAATAGGATAAATTTGAGGGGGTTATGGACATTCATTTATCAATTGGATGTCCAATATCTCGTAAAAAAATTTATTAGTAAAAATCCTATGTGATAAAAACCTAATGAAAAAAGAGAGTATATAATTTATTTTTACAAGTTACCTTGTTAAAAACCTTTACGAAGAAAACCTAGTGGGGCATGTGACAGCCCTATTCTGACCCTAGTCGGGAAGTGGTTTCGGAATCGCTAAACCGAGTCGCAGAAAAAAAAAATTTGAATATAATATTTTATGTCTAAAATATGTGATCATGCATCTGTGAAATTTGAATGCTTTGATTTTTGTTAATTTGAATGTGTTTCTAAATAAAAAGGACTTATGCGAGAAGCTTTGAATATATGTGTGGCTTATTTTAAGTGATTAATTATTGAATGATGCAAATAAGTGGGTTTGCATGTCAAATTGCCACTTTTAATGTTAGTGGCCGGCCATGATGGTTTTGGTGAGCAAAATAAGCATATTTTATATGTATAATAATGAATTGATATTTTTTTAAGTAGTTTATTGATATATTTATTATTATATAGTTATTGATAAAAATAAAATAAGAATGGGGGAAGAAAACAAGAACTCATCTTTGTTTCTTCACCTAGCCGAATTTCATAAAAAGAAGAAGAGTGAAGGATGGTTTTGGGGGACCATTCGGTCAATTGGAGGCAAATTTGAAGGTAATTTGATGTGGTTTTGTAAATTGTTGATGAATTTGTGTTTCTTTTTTTTTTCTAGCGAAACCCACTTAAAGGTAGTTAAGGATAGAAGATAGTAAACGAATGTTCAATGGACAATTAGATACCAAAATTCATATGTTTATGAGCTTGTTTTTGAAAAGTATGTTACATGTGAGTGATTAGTTCATGAAGGGATTTTCGGTTATGTTGTTTTGTATGAGTAATGGATTGTTGAGTTCATGCTATTATGAATAAAATTGATTAAGAGAGGCTTGAGATAATTAAATATGCATGTTGGTGGTAAGATGAGCATTCGGTTTTTATCATGGAAGCATAGGGAGCTTGTTAAAAGTTGAATTTTGGAAAAGTTAAATGTGTGTGTGCTTGTGCTAGTGCCGAATGTGCCTAGGGTGATTTAGCATTGAGTTTGGTGTTATATGAATTGAGTTTTATGGTTTTGGATTTTTAAGTGTTGTTAAATACTTTGAATAATATATATAAGTGGCTTTGATATGTGAAATTCGGCCAAGTGGTTATAAGCATGATTTTAGAAATTCAATGATATTCGGCCAATTTGAATAATTCATGGCACCCCAAGCAAATTAGTTTTAGATGTTAATAAATATTGAAATTATTTAAGCATATTACCGAATGTGATTTTAGTTAATGATTCGGTTATGAGTGCTGATTTGTTTTATAATTAGCCGAATGTGTATATGTATACTATGAGGTGGTTTAGCTTAAAGAAAATTAAGGTGCTCGGAAGGTGATTGTCGTGGATAGTTTAAGTAATGAAATTTAATTTCTGTTATGTAAAGTGATGACATTGTTGTTTGCAAATTTGAAGTTAAAAATTGTTGATTGAGCATCAAGAGCTTATGGGGACAAACTCGGATCGAGGAAAAAAAAACCGAAGGTAGTCGTGTAGTCGATATAGCCATACGATAACTTTTGAGGTAAGCTCTTAAACGATTAAGTTGAATTTATGTGTGTAAAGATTAAATGAATATAGAATAAAGTTTTAGTATATGTGATAGATAAATATATATACTTTCGAATGATTAGTAATGTTCATAATATGAGTCGAAAATGGCTAACTTACTCGATTGAATTGTGCATGGAAATGAGGTATATGCTAAAAGAGTTTTAGAGAATGATATATGATCTCTGTGTTTCGGTTAAGTAATGGTAAATAGAATGAGTATGAATTTAGTGAGGACTTTGTGTGATAGCCAAATGTCTTATGAACTAATATGTGTGAATGGTATTTTGAATACATAAGATAAGATGGAATAACTGAAAGTATCATGAGTTAAGACTCGAATAAATTACTATGAATTTCTTGTAAATACCGAATAGTGATTACATTTGGCTATGAAATTATGCTTCAAATTCTTGAATGTATTTGAAATCAATATAAGGAAATGGTATTTTAATAAATTATGTGATGAAATTACCGAATGAATTCGAGATGAATTGTGGATTAATGTTAACAAGTAAGTGAAACTACTAATGTGATTAGGAAATTGAAGAAGGAAATTGAGATCTTAGTAAGTTCTTAAGTGTTTGAACTTTTGGAAATTTAAGAGTAAATTGTAATAGATCTGCTTGGGACAACAAAGAATAGCGTGATTTTAGAAAATCACCATAAATTGTTGGAGTTGAGTTAGAGGCTAAAAAAAATTTATGTAATTAAAGCTTAATGACTCTAGTTTCAAATGAAATCAACGAGAACATATTTTGAACTCTTTACAATGAGAAATTTGATTCGAAGTGAAGAGTGGTCAGATTAGTCAAACAGTGAAATAGGGGAAACTTTAAGAAAAATCTGGTATTGATTGGCCAAACCAAAAATTCTGAAAATTTTATGGATGAAAGATATATGAGTCTATTTTCAGGGAAAATTTATGGCACTTGATTTGGAGTTTCGTAGCTCCAGTTACAAATAATTTTATGACTATTGCTCAGGAAGATAGCTTGTAGTGAATTTGTGATTATGTTGTAAACATTGATAAAACTGTTTGAGTTGCTTATAAGATATTGATTAAAACCATATGTGAATTTTGAATTGTGACGTTAGGAAATGATATATAAATGATTTTGATATGATGAAATTGATGTACAAGATATGTATATGTGGTGAGGCCGAAATGGCTAATATTAAATGTGTGCAAGTTATCTGAAGGGCTTTTATGAAAATGTGTGCTATCTTATTTGTATAGTGAGGCTGAATGGTTACTTAGAAATGTAATATGGCTGAGTGGTTATTTAAATGAAAGCAAAGTATATGAGGTATTAGCAAGTAATGATAAAAGCATTATCTTATATATGTGCTTGTGTATGTGGTGCGACCGAATGGGCAAGTGTGAAATGTACATATGTTTATGTGTATATAATGGGGCGAATGACCAATTGTGAAAAGTGGGTATTATTAGATATTTGATGAGGCCAAAGATAGTAAAAAGTATATAAAATAAATTGTCTTGAGATTGTATCCGGCTTAAAGACCCGCAGCTATATGTTTGAATTATATCCGGTTAAATCCATGAGCTTTGTCTTTGTAATATATCCGGGTTAAATCCATGAGCTTCATCTTGGTATTATATCCGGTTAAATCCATGAGCCTAGTGCTGGTATTATATCTGAGTTTAAAGTCCGTAGGCTTCGTCTTTGGTGTTATATTTGGGTTTTATACCTCGCAGCCAAGTGTTAGTGAAATTGATAAAGTATATGACTACGAGATCCTATGCTAAGATGATAAATTGAACTCGATACACATTAAGTGATTCGGTATGTGATATATATATATATTATATGTGAGATTGATCGACGGAATTAAGAATGTGTAATGAGAAGCATATGAAAAGATGTTGTAAATTCATATGTATATTTGTATATGTGTGTATTCGGTTATTATGCAAAGTTACAAGATAGTTTTCGATATGCTATTTAACTATGAATGTTGAAAGTAAGTGTGGGTAAGAAATGATACACTAGTGAAATTTGAAAGAATTAAAGTTAATCCGGAAGCGTGTAAATACTATGTTTATATGAGTTTGAGTATAAACGGAGTAAAATGGTATGTGTTTGTGCATAATCAGCCAAATAGTATTGTACTCAGAAAGTGTTATGTGATTTCGAACATTTGGTTTGTTTTTAAGTTCAACTGTTTAAATTGCTTAAGACTTACTAAGCTTATGAAAGCTTACTTTGAATGTTATGTTTCTCTGTTTATTTTTGTAGATTGTTGACTCTTACTATTAGCTCGGGGATCGTCGACGCCGTCACACTATCTACTATTGTAGTAATCATGTGATTTGGACTTAGCTTATGGCATGTATAGGATAGACTATAAATAGAATGATATTTTGACTATTGTATATAAGCTATGCGAATATGGCATCTTATAGAAATTTACTTTTATAAGTTTTAACTTCGATCTTTGTTTGTGTCTATTAGTTATATAAATAAATGATCTTTTATTTAAAAAAGGTTCAAAATTTTATTGTTCTGATATGATTCCTAATTTCTGGTAACGTCTCGTCCTATTCCGGCGACGGTTACAGGATAGGGGTGTTACAGGGCAAAACCTTGGTTAAAGGAAAAAAGTGGAATTTGCTTTTGACTTCCCCTAATGGCAACATCATATTACATCTTTGAGTGACGCATTCCAATTTTGTGTAGTAGTCTTTCAAATGTTTAAGTTGACAATAACTTGGTAAAAAGATCTACTAAATTATCACTAGAACGAATTTGTTGAACTTCTATATCACTTTTCTTCCCAAGATCATGAGTGGAGAATAATTTTGGTAAAATATGTTTCGTTCTATCTCCTTTGATGTAACCACCCTTCAATTGAGCTATACATGTTGTATTATCTTCGTATAAGATAGTTGATATCTTTTCTTGTAAAGGTGAATTACATAACTTTTGTATATGTCGGGTCAATAACCTTAGTCAAACACACTCTAGGCTTGCCTCATGTATTGCAATTATTTCTGCATGATTTGAAGAGGTGACGGCTAATGTCTGTTTTGTTGAATGTCATGATATGATAGTACCCCTACATGTAAATAAATATCCCGTTTTAGATCAACTTTTACGTGGATCGATAAATATCCAGCATCAGCATAACTGACTAATAGGGATTTTGAATCATTTGAATGAAATAACCCCATATCAATGGTCCCTCTGAGATATCTAAATACTTTGATAGTAAATAACCCGTGTATGCAACAAATAAGTAAATAAAGTAAAATTGACAAGATCGATCACACAAAATTTACATGGAAAAACTCCTCAAAAGAGGATAAAAAACCATGGATAAAAGGAGATTTAACTATAATAAAGGAAAGTACAAAAGACGGAGAAAATTAAAAGAAAACTCGAAACCCCAAAATAAAAAAAATTATCTCAATCTCAATATTTTTTTATATAAAACCTAGAGTAACTAAGGCCTATTTATAGGTTGAAATTTGTAGCATATATGACTAGAATATTCCTAAATTAATTAGAGTTTAAGTGGGAATATGAAAAATGTTTAATTGAGAGAAGAAAATCAAGAAACTTGAGAAACACATCGCCTCTTCATGACATGGCATTCGCGACGTCAGGACGAAAGGGCATCATGTCATCGGGACGAAGACTCTCTTCTCGTGTGATGTCAGTTGTTTTTCAGGACGAAGAACACTTTCTCTATGCGGTATCACACATTATTTGGTCCGAAAATGCGATGCATAACTCCACAAATCTCCACCTTGACTCGTATTTGGCTTAACTCCCTTGCCAAGCCCTATTATGGGTCTAATTTGATATTCGTCGGATACTCACTAAGTCTAAACAATGCTCAAACTTTGAAACTGGAAGACTCTTTGTCAACATGTCGGTTAGATTGTGTTCTACGCAAATTTTATAAATTTGAACATCCCTTTGAATTATCACCTTTTGAACAAAGTGATAATAAATGTCTATGTGCTTTTTTCCTTTCGTGAAGCATGTAATATTTGGTGAGATGTATAGCACTTTCACTATCACAATATACGATAGTTTCCCCCTTTCACTTACTAATTCACTAAACAGACCCCTTAACCAAATTGTTTCTTTTACTGCTTTAGTAATTGCCACGTATTCTGCTTCAGTAGTCGATAAGGCCACTGTAGCTTGAAGTGTAGCTTTCCAACTAATGGCATAATTCCCAAAAGCAAATATGTAACCTGTGAGACACCTCTTTCGATCTAAGTATCTTGCATGATTTGAATAAACGTATTCGACCAAGCCCTTTTGGCTTCTACCTAACTCTAAGCACATGTTAAAAGTACTTCGTAAATATCTGAATATCCACTTAACTGCATGCCAGTGTAACTTACCCGGTTTGGCCATGTATCTACTAACAACACTAACAACATGTGAAATATCGGGATAAGTAAATACCATTGCATACATTAAACTTCCAACTGCGCTTGAATAAGGTACTTTTGACATGTACCTCTCTTCTTTTTCATTTTGGGGAGAATTTGAAATTGACAATTTAAAATGTGCAACTAAGAGAGTACTTACCAGTTTTGAATCTTGTATATCAAATCACTCAAGGATCTTCTTAATGTACCTTTGTTGTGATAAAAACAATTTCCCGAAACGTCTTTCTTTTGAAATTTCCATCCCTAAATTTTTTTTGTTGTATCTAAATCCTTCATCTTAAACTTAGAGTTAAGCATGGTTTTAATTTTTTCAATTTTGGATGGATCCTTAGCCACAATCAACATATTATCAACATAAAGCAACAAATATGTAACACCCGAAATCTAGATATCGGATCGGGTTTGGGGTGTTACCAAATGCAACATGTAACAATTTTAATCTATTGAGAAACTTTTATTGAATTTAAATTTATCTCTCAATCATTCGAAGACATAAATAATAAGAAAAATAAATTATAGTACCTGAAATAATTTATTACAAAGCCTTTCCATACAATTCCCTTACTTTAGAAAAATACGCTAAGAAATAAACTTTTAAATACAACTCAACACAATAACACAAAATACTATATGCTACCACAGCACTGTATGCATAATAACCCAATATGCCGTTATCCTTGGCATAATCCTGGCATTGTCCCTCCTGTCGTAACCTCACAATACTTAAACCTGAAACAAAGCATATATCATAAATAAGTTCATAAGAACTTAGTGAGAGAACACCATTTACCTTAATTGATAGTTAGATAAAATATATGATAGTTCATCATAGCGATCTTCTTAGTCTCAATCACATGGTTTTGCTTCTAACGAATACTTTTCCTAAACTTAATCTTTCCTTTCTGTAGACACACCAATTACCAAGCCTTGATCTGTACTTATTTTTGTATTCAATTGTGACTTTAATTCTTCACAGATTTTCTTCACTCTTATTATTCATAAGTCTATGCAAATTATCTTTCGAAGACCAATGCAACCAAAAAATCACTTCATTCGTATAATTAACCTAGAACAATATACACAATCACAATTCATAGACGAATACCTACACAATTGGCAGAATTTTTTTCAGATATTTATATTCACACTTTTGTTCAAAACATCCTTCCACTATTATACCATTTCTACCCAGTATCTTTTCGGTCCATTAAATTTCATTCATATCTTAACCATGTACAATGCATAACATATGGTTGACTGATAATTTATAACAGTGATTTAACTAAGCACACTAGAGAACTATACTGAATATGCCATAAAGTCTCATACAGAACATGCCACAAAAGCAATTCATTTAGAGTACGCCACAAAGGCATTCCTTTCACAATATACCACAAAGGCTAACAGGATGCCACCTAGGCACCTCAAGACTATCGTGTTTGCTATATAGATTTTCCTAAAATTACATCAACTGAGGTTTGCCCATCACTACCCTAGGACATGCAGAGAACCCCATTAGATTAAAGTCGTTCAACATTTCTTTTTAGAGTGTGTCATGGTCATGGACTTTTTCCTTCAAAATTTCATATCAGAGTTCGATTTTACTGTCCAGACAGACTTCTTTAGTTACCACAGCTGTGACTTAACTTATTTTACCAACTCTACAAACACAGGTACATCCCAGAACCAACATTTCATATCACTATTCATGCATCCAATAGAACTGATTTTCAAGAACACTAACTTATATTTTAATCTAAAAATAACTTTATTCCTATAGCCGTATAAGTATCATATTCATACTATACTATCCATGATTTCCAGATTCCAGTTTGATCACTTTCATATAAATATACTTCAGTATAAACAATGTACATGCAAGGGTCAGAGTAGAAACTCACCTGACTGATTCATACCTTTCATTATTGGACTTTACCTGCATACTCATCATTCAACTTCTTAATCCTGAAATAGTTTCGAAAAATTATCTTTGCACATGTAACATCTTTCTTATGTTTTACTCGTTCATTAATTACTCAAATTTCATCATTATTTAAATTACTTACTTGTATTGTTCACATGTAGAAGTCAGAGTAGAGACTCACCTAATTATCACTTACTGTAGTTCAAAACTCCAGATCTAGATATCTGTTTCAAGCCAGTAGCAACCCTACGTAGAAACATAATTTCATTATTACTACTTTTGTACTTACAAATTATATATCACATTAATCACTGACAATCTTATGCAGAAACCTTATACTTACAGTCTTACTATTCAATTTCCACATATGAATTCACTCATTCAGAACTTAACATGTAGAACTGAAATACTTACCCTGATGTGAAATAGCCACTTGTAACGCCTCAATTTTCGGGAATTCTGTGAATGTTGGCATAGGTTTAATTATGTTAGTGGGCCTCTAAAAGGCCCAAGCTTAAGATAGAACCCGGCAATTTTAGTTAATTTTTGTTCCATAAGAAAAATGGGGTGAAATTATGAAATAGAACCTATGTGAAAATGTTTGAAAATGCTATAGGCTAAATTGAAGTGGCCAAATAAATAGGAGTGCAAAATAGGAGGATTTGCATGACAAACCTCCCATCTTACATGAAGTGGCTAGCCATCATGTTGTTGTAGACAATATGAGCACTTGATATCCATAATTCATGGTACAAATTGATAATCGGTTAGGTAAATGTTCCATGATAATGGATTAGATAAATATTCCATGATAATGGGTTAGGTAAATGTTCCATGATAATGGTTTAGGTAAATGTTCCATGATGGGCATTTCATGTCTTTTGTATTAAAGAATTAAATGGATGAAATATGAAATTTTATTAAAAGAAAAAGGGGTGAAAAGAACAAAGTTTTGTCCATCTTTGTTCATCATATCCGAAAGTTAGAGAAGAGAAAGGAGAGGAGAAAGCTCTTGAATGTTTGGTCACTTGGGGAAGAAAATTGAAGGTAAGTTCATGGTAGTTTGCTTCTATCTTGATGTTCATGAGTTCTTCTTGATTCTACCTTAACTCTTGAAGCATATTTTGGTTTTTGGTTGTGTTGTGAGCATTTGGTCATGAATTAAAATGAAGGAAATGGTTGTTGTTTCATGTTCTTTTGATGAAAAATGGAAGATAGGTGAAGTTGTGCCAAACAAATGAACATGCATGTGCCTTAGATGCTAAAGGGAAAAATCGGCTAACATGTTGTGCTTTAAAATGATGAAATGGAGATTATACTTAAGTAAAATCATAGATATGTAATGATTGATTGGTGATATACATGTTTAAATAACATGCATGCAAGTTATGTGTGAAAGAGTGAATTTGGTAATAAATCTGCTTGGGACAGAAGCAATAACGTGACTTTGGAAAATCACTATAAATTGTGGGAGATGAGTTAGAAGCTGAATAAATTATGAAATTAAAGCTTAATGAGTCTAGTTTCAAATTAAATAAACAAGAACATATTTTGAATTCTGTAGAATGAGAAATTTGATTCGTAATGAAGAGTGGTCAGATTAGTCAAACAGTGAAACATGCGAAACTTTGAGAAAAATCTGGAATTTATTGGATGAACCAAAAATTATGAAAATTTTATGGATAGAAGATATATGAGTATATTTTCATGGAAAATTAACGGAACTTGATTTGGAGTTTCATAACTCCAGTTATAAATGATTTAGTGACTATTGCTCAGGAAGACAGTTTGCAGTGAAATTATGATTATGTGGTAAACATTGACAAATTCGTTAATGAGTTGCTTATTGATTTCTTATAAGCTTACTCTGATCTGTAGGTGTGATTGGCCGAATATTGTAGGGGGTTAATACGTAGTTCGTATTTGAATAGTTAGATTAACGTGTTAGTAATCCAATTGTAGGCGCTTTGTGTGTGGATCTCACAAGATATCGTCATAAAAGTGTGTAACTAACACCCTCTTATAGACTAGATCGGAACAAGCCGAAAAGCCAAAATACCGAAAAGCCGGTATTTTGAGATCTTGCCAGTGTGTGAATGTTCATGAGATTAATAGTTTGATGTATATGGTAAATTAATGTGATAAGACTGCAGAGTGCGCGATTCTGTGCATTTCGATTTTTTTGGGCTTAATGGGCCAACGGGCCCAAATTGGTAAGAAAACGCGGTAAGTGTTTCTGGACGTACGTAAATGGCTATGTTATGTATGAAAACCTTAAGAATAGTTAAATTACTTGAATACCCCTATGTATGCAAAATTACCATTATACCCCTAGGGTTACTTTTGACTGAAAAGCATGACGATCTGATTCTGTATGATGTATGCCATGATTATATATCTGTTGCATGGGGACTTGGGTTGTACTATGGAGGAAGCGTCTTGGTGGCTATGCCACAATTATCTGATTTGGTGGCCCTGCCACATATATCTGTCCTGGTGGCTATGCCACAATTATTCGATCCGTGGCTCGCCACATATATCTGCTTCGTGGCTTTGCCACAATATTCAGATCTGTGACTTCGTCACAATATCCGGCGACCTCATTGCGATTTCGTGGTGTGTAGCGGTTGGGTGGGTCGAGTAGTCTCCCCACATGGTGTAAGGTTGGTACGGGGGTGTTATGGATGGATCTCGGTTGGGTTTCTGCATAAATATGTAATATCTGTTCTGTTCTGTTATGGGCCTATGGGCTTTATTCTGAATTTCTGTTCTGGGCTAAGGCCAACTTATTCTGTTTCTGTGGGTTGAGCTGATTTAGACTATGGTTGAGTTATTTTACACACTGAATTTCCCCAAACTCACCCCTTTTATTTTCATCCACGCAGGTAATCCCCAACCATAGTGGGCTTGGAGCTGTGAGGGAATTCGGAGTGGCCACCCGCTCGAAAGTTTGATTTTCTTCGTGAACTGGACATCCTTTTATTTACGTTTAAAGTTTTGGGTTTTAAATGTAATAAGGCCGCTTAATTATTTTTGATGGTTTTAATATGTATTACTAAGATAGGTATTACTTATTTTAACTGTTGAAATTGGATAGCTTTAGGCACGCTTTTCAAAAACAACAATTGATTTCAAAATAACACGACAACAAGCAAAGCTTCCGCAATGAAAGTATTTTCCAAAATTAATCACTTTTCCTAAAATGACTTAATCAAATCGATTTCTAGAAATATCCAAGACGTTAAGGTGTGGCAATGGCGTATGCATGTCTAGGATTGGATCCGAAGGAGCTTGGTACTTAGCGATCCGATGGACTCACCACCTCTTTTCCGCTTTCCTACCGGTGCATGCTTCCATTCACTTTAACCTATAATGAAATTATCTTTTAAAACACTAAGTAAGTTTTTCTAGATCAACAATATAAAATGTTTTGAACGCTTCGATGTGGCATGTCGGATCCGGTCATAACGTCTGGGCCGGGTTTGGGGTGTTACACCACTGATCATAAAAGAACCATAGCTTTTAGATTATCGATGTAAGATACATTCAGGTTTAAGGAAGCTATTAGCAAATACCACTTAAGAAAGAGGAAGAAGAAAGAAAAACCATTTCAGAACTCATCTCTCACATGTAAATATGACTCAATTTACTTAGTGGAATTTAACAAGTGCCATATATTTCAGAACTTGCCTTCTTAATGGCTTACAGTTTTCGAGAGAAATATTAATAAATACATTGCAATCACAACTATCCAGCTTGGCTATCTAGTTGATTTCTAACCAAGTTACATAAAATCTAACTTACATAATATTCCAAGCAAATTAAGCGTACTATACCTTTGGCGAATACTCATTCCATACATACCATTTGTCTCTTAACATAGAATTCTCCTTAATATAGCAAAATATCATGAAATCAAATTTTTACTAACTCAAGCGGCGGTTCTATACACCCACACGTATATGCCAACATAATTATTTGGGCGGATAACACTACGCCAAACAGACTATTTACTGTTATACGCTAAACTTTTGACCCTCCAAATCTGGGGTGTTACAAAATATATGAATAAACCATCATCAAGACATTGTAAATATAGACAACTGTCATAATTCATGTACTTAACATGAAAGAGTCAAACTTTTTATACCATTACCGACGAGACTACTTCAAACCGTTGATCACCTCTGAACATCCTAACGTCCAGAGTATGATTGCTGCAATAAAATATACAAATACGAGGCCGTATCTGTAAGTATATAGGTCAAGCTGTAATATAGTTTTTACAACGGAATAAGTGAGTACTCTAAGGATCGTACCCAATGGAGGCAAGTGCTAAATCAATTTCAAACTAAACACTAAAAGATATAATTAGTACTTTAAATTAGTTATAGTACGAAAACATAAAATAAAAGATTTTTAGGGTTTTATAATAATAAAATAAAATAACATAAAAAGATAAAAATTCATGAGACTAAAGAGTAGAGTAAAGCAAATCTTGATTATGGGTGATTAGCTAGCTTCAGTAATCCCCATCAACTGTCTCTTTGGGTTCCTCGTCAATCAACTAGTCGTTACCCTAATAGGATTTTTTGATCTTCTAATAACATAACGAGTCTGCAATGACTACTTATCTTTTGGCCTTACAGTCTAGACTAGTTTAGGGTGAAGGTGTTCACGGATGGGCCATACCATTTTTAGGTTAATTCCCTCTTTAATAACTTTTCAGGATTGTCAAACCTAGGGTTTGTTTCACGTTCTTTGTAACACCCTAAACCTGTATCCCTCGCAGGAGCTGGGTTACGGAGCATTACCGGAGTTTACAGATCAAACAGATAGAAATTTCAAACATTTCACATCATCAAAACAAGTCATCAAAGCATCATTTTAGTCCAAATTATAAACTTACCAAATCCAAAATTAAACTTATAACCTCATTTACCACAAAATAACTATTATTTAGACACCTTACGGATATGCTGACACAAAGGATAAACATCACCATGTTTGAGTTCGGGATCGTTGTTGGATGCTGAATCGGCGATCAAACTTAATTACTTAACCTGTGCACGGAAAACAAAACCTTACGCTGAGTAAAACTCAATGGTATTTCTATAATCCGAATATTTAAAAATAAAACAATATAATATGTATAATAAAATATTAAACACAATTGAACATTTAAAATCATACAATACACAAATTTCATCACTTGCTATATATAATAGCTTTCCATAATTTGTTCACATATCATTTAAACAATGGCACTATCCTTTCCACATTCAATTCATGAATATATATATAACTCGTGTATTTCATATATTTACAACATATTTCACATTCTGTTTTCAGTTCACTATCTCATATTCTTAGCTCAAAGTAGATTTTATAGAACACACTGGATATAAGGAACAAATACAGAGGTGCATTATTATGCACTATTAAACAGAGAGCACTAAAGTGCTATACAGAGAGCATGAATGTGCTAAATGGAGAGCACTAATGTGCCAATAATCAGAGAGCACTAATGTGCTAATAATCAGAGAGCACGCTAAGGTTCCTTAATGGCATGCCACTAATATCCTAATAGTTTTAAATTCCGTCTACTTGGGCATTAAAACTGAATTTCATACATATAAAAAATATTCCAAGTATCATATTTACACAATATCACATTTACACATATATATTCATAATACATATTCCAATTCAATTAAACCAATATAAATTCATCACATACCAAATCAATCCATTCAATTGTAAAACACAATAATTCTTACTTTAATCACTTACCTTAACATTTAATCAAAATACAACAATTAATAATTAGATTCGAATTATAGAAGTACAAACCAGGAATTCCAAGCTATTCCGTGTCGACTATATTTTCCCCTTTTTAATCGAGGATTCCGGTATGACGTTAGCTACGGAATTAAAACAATTAAAAGTTATCAATACAATACAATTCAATTTCATCTTGAATATTTCAATTTTTATTCAACTTTTGCCTAAATTCCAATTTAGTCTCTAAACCAAGACTAACTTTATTTCTTTTAAACTAATTCCATATTTTCATTCAATTTTCACTTTAGACTAATTTCAACTCTCTAATTTCACTTAGATCCCTAAATTTGAAATTTTCTCAATTTAGTTCCTATTGCTCAAAACTTATAATTTATTTTACAATTCAATCATTTTCTCAATTCTAACTTGAAATTTTTTCAATTTAACTCCTAATACTCAAATTATTCAATATGAACAACATTTAATAATCCAATATTTTCTAAAATTTTGACAAGAACTAAGTAGTATTTAATACTATGATTCTAAAACATAAAATTTTACAAGAAAATGGACTAAATTGACTTACCAATTAAGCTTTGAACCATAAAACCCTAAGCTTTTCTCCTTTTCTTTCTTTCTTTTTTTTTCCCTTGTTTTCATTTTGCTTCTCTGTTTTTTCTTTCTTTTCTATTTGTTTTATTATATAATATAATATAATATAGTATATATACTTAATACTTAAGATTTTTATTTTATAATATATATAATATATATAAATTCACAAATATGTCACTTATACTGATCTCAACTTTAAGTAATGGTGTAATTACTTTTTTAGTCCCTTTAATTTTTCTTTAATCTATAATTCAACTTTCACCCTATATGCAATTTAGTCATTTTTAATTCAGTAACTATCGAAACGTTAAAAATTTTCAACAAAACTTTAATACCACCTTATTGACACTCCGTAAATATTTATAAAAATATTTACACCTCGGTTTATAAAAACAAAGTCTCGATACCTTATTTTCTAAAACCACTTGACCTAGGATTTTACCACTCGAACCTAATAATTCATTATAAAACATAAATTACTCATTCAAAATTCTTTTTGAAACCATATTTGACTCGTAAATATTAAATAATAAAATTTGCGAGCTCACTTGTCGGATTTGGTGGCCTTAAACCACTATTTTCGACACCACTGAAAATTGGGCTGTTACATTCTTCCTTTCCTAAATAGTTGATCTGCTGGGTAACCCTACAAAACAGTTAATAAATCATACCTTTACTAGCTAATCCCCTATGGAGGGATTGGTTCCGCTTGACTTTCATAGACAATATAAGATCAATATAAAAAGAAAAAATGCTAAATAAATTTCCAGTATAGTGTTTACGAATAAGTCTGATTGTATTAAGAATTGATTGTGAATCCATAAAGTTTGACAATCTCCCCTGTGCTAGAGTTTTGTTGAATCAAAATCTATAGAGAAAGAATCACGTTGCAATGCCAGGTTGGTTCTTATCGCAAAGTGGCAACGATTTCGGCTCCTCTTCAATAATTGCTGTCACACTAGTAATTGTTGACCATTGTAGAATGTATAGGCTACCCTTTTTCTGTCATCTCATTACAATGAGAGCTCCACGAGAAACTTGTAAGCCATTTGACTCAATGACTATCCTACAATCGTTAAAATCTAAAATTCCCAATGATATGGGATTTTTATTTAAGTCGGGTACATACCTGACATCTAATAGTGTCTGAATTATTCCATTATGCATCCTGATTTGTACGGTTCTTATTCTGGTAATCTTACATGAGGAATTATTCCCCATTAACACAACTCTACCTTTATATGAATTGTACGTGGAGAACCAGTCCCTGTTGGGACACACGTGATAGGAGAACCTTGAATCTAGGATCCATTCGGAAGTAAGCTTAAAGCTTTTGCTTGTTAACACTAACAAGAAATCATTACCTTTGTCTTCGGCTACACTAGCATCAACAAATTTGCCTTTATACTTATCTTTCTCGTTGTTTTTGGCATCCCTTTTAATCTTAATATGAATTTTGACATTCTTCCGTAATGTGGCCTTTCTTCTTGCAGTAGCCACATTTTTTTGTCACGGTTTCTGGATTTAGATCTCGCCCTAAACCTGTTTTGATCTGGCTTTATAGATTGTTGTTTGCCTTTTGCAACTAGAATTGAGGCTTACCCATCTAACATTTTGTTGGGGCCTAAATCATTGTCAAACTTATCCTTGCTCAGTAGATTCCCCTTTACATCATCAAATGAGAGATAATCTCTCCCATAAATCAAAGTTTCCCTTAAAATTTTTATAAGAAGAGGGCAAAGATGATTTTCTTAACATAGCCTGATCCTCGTCACTAATTTCTACTTTGAAATTCTTTAGGTCATTTAGAAGGGTAACAAACTCACTAATATGGCTATAATAAACTCATATTCGGTCATTCTAAACGTGTAGAGACGTTATTTTAACACTAACCTATTGGCTAAGGATTTTGTCATGTACAAGGCTTCTAGTTTCTTTTATAATGTAAACATTGTTTTCTCCTTCAAAACCTCATGTAACACATTATTTGTTAAACATAATTGAATTGTGGATGAAGCTTTTTTATCTAACCTATCTCATTTTAATTTTTTAATGTATATGGGCTTCTTCTCTATAAAGATCTTCTCAAGATCACTTTAAATCAATATGGCTGACATACGAACTTGCCATAGACTGAAATTTTTTATGTTGTCAAAATTATCAATATCAAACCTTGATGTTGGCATATCTAAACGGGTTGGATACAAAAATTGAATTATCTCTAATACTAGTTTGATGGGAAATAACTCGTATATGCAACGAACAAGTAAATAAAGTAAAATTAACAAAATCAAACACACAAATTTTATGTGGAAAAACTCCTTAAAAGATAATAAAAAACCACGGGCAAAAGGAGATTTCACTATAATAAAGGAGAGTACAAAAGATAGAGAGAATCAAAGGAAAACCTGAAACCTCAAAGTAAAAACCCTTTAAAACAAAGAACAAAGTTCTCTCAATATCAATAATTTTCTTAAATAAAACCTAGAGTAACTAAGGCTTATTTATAAGTTGAAATTCGTAGCATATATGAGTAGAATATCCCTAAGTTAAGTAGAGTTTAAGTGGGAATCTAAAATAGTGTTAAACTAAGAGAAGAAAATCGGGAAAGTTGAGGAACACGTCATGTCACACCCCAAAATATAGGAGGTTAATTGTAATGGTTAGACAATAAATGAATTAGGCTTAATAGCTAGGTGGTAGAAAGCTCTTCTTAAATACCCAAGTTTGAGTCAACTTCTTCCTATTTATTTTCCTTTTATTTTCAGCAACATAGAGTAAAAACCACAATTAAAATATATAATTTCGGGAGTAAAAACTAACAAGAAATGAGAGATAGCCCAATAGTTAAGTGTTAGTTTCTACCCTTTAGTAACCTAGGTTCGACTCACTCCATCCTTTAATACATTTTATTATTTTAGCAATATTGGGTAAATTACTATATTGCCCCTAAGGTTCCCAAACCTTAGGAATTTAGTCCCTCTTTTCCTAATTACACTTGGATTTTGCTTTCTTTTCAATTCAAAGTAGAATTTTACTTTCTTTTCTCTATTTCTTCTCATTTTTCATTTTCTATCATCTTATTTGCATCATATTTTCTTTCCATTGTTGAAAATTATTTTTGCTTTCTGAATCAAAACCAATCCCCATTAAAATTGATTTTCCTATCGGTTGTTGACTTCACCATCGATAGCCTCTGTTTCTTCTTATCAAAGTTCGATAAGTACATTCATTTCCAATAAGTAGAACTTGTAATCCTATAACCTCGATGTTCCACAATGATCTTACGCTTGATTAATCAATCTTCTTTGGATTCTTGACAAATCTTTTGGTAAACTTGATAAATCTTGAAATCAATCTTTAACTCGTGTGTAAATGTAATTCGAAGGACCTAATTTAGGTTAATCAAATCAAAATCGGACGTGAGGAACGTCGATCGGTCTTTTGGTCAAAGGTGTGTGTTCCTTACTAAGTGAATCGGGGCAAATTATTTGTAGGTTTAGGGTAACAAGATCTCCTACACGAGTGGACCACACGACCCCTCACACGACAATATGCCTTGTAAACCCTAGGCTAATTCGTGAACCATACAGTCATGAACCTGCCACAAGCTCGTACCTCTCATGTAGGTTAATTTTTGCAAATGCCACACAACCACAGTCTGTTACACGGCCTGACCACACTATTGTGTGTCCCCTATTTATAGTTTTTCCAAAAAAATTAAATTCTTCAATTTAGCCTGAAACACCCCACACTCGGCCTGGACGTTATGGCCGAATCTGGTGATGTTATATGAGAATGTTTTTGAAAACGGAATTGACGATTAAAACTGTTCTAGTTGCTTAATTTTTGTTTTACCACGGAGTAAAAACACACGGTCTTTATTGTGATTAAAAAGTTTCTTTTACAAAAACTTCTATTTTAGGAAAACTGTTTGTTTTAAATCCTACTTATCAGTAACAAAATCGTCAACAGTTCAAAAGCCAAAAAGTCCAAAGTCTAAAATTACAACAAAATCCCTAAATAAATAAATAACCAAAACTAGGAAAAACCAATAGAAATAGTCTAAAATTATTACGTGTGGCCACTGTCAAGTCCTCCACTACACCGATTCTCCCAGTGCTGAGGATTACTTGGATAGATTAAACAGAAGAGAGTGAGTTTTGCAACTCAGTGTGTAATCCCCCCACAGATATCAAATATACAGAATAATAATCAGAAGTCAGAAATAAACAGTCTGGGACCTTAGCCCGTTCAGATGCAGAACCAGATATAAATTAGGGCTTTAGCCCAATCAGATACAGATGCAGAACAGAATATCAAAATCTTACCCGCCAACCTTTACACACCATCTCCGTCCAGCCCTATACATTATGTGGGAATATAATCAACCCACCTATCCCTACACACCATACTGTACCGAAATACGACACATAAACAGAATAATACAGCTGAGCTGCCAGATAACAGGCTTAAAGCTTTTCAGAAAGATGGGATCACACGCTCATGTGGCCTGCCCGTGTGGGCCCAAAATCTGTATGTCCTACACGACCCAAAATGGCCTTGGCCGTATAGATCACATGGCCTCGCCTAGAATCCCACACGCTTGTATGGTTCACCCGTGTGGGCCTACACGCCCGTGTGGACCATACGGCCCAATAGGTTGAACCCGTGTGTCACACACAGTCTCATTAGCCATTACACGGCCGTGTCATACGCTCGTGTCTTGCGCGCAAGGCCTGGCTCATCAATCACTCACCCATGTACTGCCACATGGCCTACCACACGGGCGACCACACGCCCGTGTGGCATCGACAGAATCATTTTTTGGCTTTCGTCGTTTCTTATTTTCTGTATTTTTAGGTACACGTCTGGTTTCGTTTGAAGCTAAACTGAACTCTAAGCACTTTAGAACCTAAAATCATCCAAAAGTTTCCGAATTAAACGCTACAAATAACCAACTAAATCGATCCCAACCGAGTTATTTAAAAGGTTCAACAACCAAAACTTACCTTCCAACGAACAGTGATACCTCCACACCCTTAATATTTCTACAAATGATTACGAACCTCTGAAACTTCTCCTATTTAAGAAAGAACACAAAATCTCCATTAACACGCTAACCAAAAACTTAATAACACGGCAGAGAGTGAGTGAAATACGTCGAACCAAAAGAAGCAATCAAAAATAAGAAAAGAGAGGGAGACCAAGGAAATTCGGTAGAGTAAAGGGAGAAGAAGAAGAAGAAAATAGCGTCAAACTTGGAATTTTTTCAAAAAAAATAAAAGAAAATAAGGGATATGATACTAAATCCCTAAGTTCTCTCCATCTAATCTCACTACTCAGAATTCTGATGCAACCAAAACTCTATCCCCCAACCGAACAAAATAAAACACCCTTGCTGAAGCTGGGATTTGAACATAAAACCTCCAACACTCTAACACACATCTTAACCACCAGACCAGCAGGCCCATTCTGATATAACTTATCAATAATTAAACAAAAGCCTATTGAACAAGAGTAAGGCTTTGGTTTAGAGGAAAAACAAAATTTCTCCAAAGACATGGCTTGAACAAGAGACTTCTCACACACACCTAGAATACTTAACCACTGAAGCAGATACACAGTTGTGTCACAAATTCACAAAACCAAAAATTTAATATTTTGGGGCGTTACATAGCTCCTGAATAGTCTCCGGACTATTTTTAATGCTTTATTCCATTCAAATGAGTCTCTAATAATATGAATAATGTTGGAATCCATGATCTGAGTAACTAAATTATTATTGTATATGTATGATATGAAAGTGTTACATGTCTACTGTCATTGTATTTTGGATAAACTATTACTGTTACACTTACCACTGTATTACTGGTTACATGTTTAGCATGCCCATTGTTTACTATTGAACCTAATACATGTTAAGCATGTCTACTACTACTGTAGAACTGAACAAATTCTAAGCAAGTTCATTGCTACTGTTATTATCTATTTAAGCATAATAATTGCCACTGTATCGACTCATTATAAGCATGATATTGCTACCGCATTGGTCTGTTATAAGCATGTCATGTTGCATTATATGGGGTGGGACGATATGAACAAAGGAAGTAGTCGACAGTTTATTTGTACAGCCAGTGATTTATCCATAACGTATTTTAGTTGGCAGTTCATATGAACTACTAATGGTTTATCCACAACGTATTTTAGTCAGTAATTTATCAAAATGACCAGTGGTTTATACACAATATATTTTAGCCGACAATTTATCTGCACGACTACTGGTTTATGCACAACGTATTTGAGTCGGCTGATCGCGTGATTCGTAACAAGTAATAAATATTTATAATAAAGATCAAACCTAGACTAACTATTATCGCGATGTAGGCAAGTGTACCTATTGAACAGTAGTATAGTTTTAACAAGACCAGATTGTCGAACCCAAAAGAACTAAAAGTACTAGTAATGACTGTCTTTTTATTATCTAGCCTAAGAATAAAATGGGTTTTATTTGTTTTAATTAACTAATTATCTAAACTAAGAACGCACAGAGAAAAGAATTGGGGAATTGCTTTTGGGAAAATCGATTGACTTGAGACAATACCTAAGGAAAAATCCACCTAGACTTTACTTGTTATTCTGGCTCTGAACCGAATGATTTATTCATTCAACTTGTTCCGTAGAGATCCCTAAGTTATGTTATTATCCCTATTCAAGACTAATAACATCTAATCTCTAAATTAAATAACCGAGACTTTTCTCTAATTAATACTCTAGGGTTGCATTAACTCGATCTATGGATCCCCTTATTAGGTTTCACCCTAATCCAGTAAAATCTTGTCACCCTATTTTTAGGCACGCAATCAACTCTGCTTAATTATGAAAAAAGGACTCTTAGACAGGGTCTATTCCTCATCTGAATAAGAGCATGTCTTGAATCAGTATCCTAGGATATCAAAACAAGAATTAAGAACACATAATTAAGAACAAGTTAAATATTTATCATACGATTCAGAAAATAATAACAAGATTCGTCTTAGGTTTCATTCCCCTTAGGTATTTAGGGGATTTAGTTCATAACTAAATAAGAAAACATCTCAGAAGAATAAATAATACAAAACATAAAGAAAACCCAAAACTTCTGAAGGGAAATTGAGGAGAGATCTTCAGTCTTGATGATGAATCCGGCTTCTGAGATGGATTAATCGACTTCCTTGGGGTAATTCCTTACCCCCCTTCTCTGTCTCCCTTTTTCTCCTCCTCTAGGGTGTATTTATAGGCTTTGGAATGCCTAAAAACCCTCAAAATTAGCCTTTTCTGAATTGGACTCAACTTGGGCTCGGTAGGGACACGCCCATGTTTGATTATTTCAAGTTGTGTTCGAGCCTGCCAAATTGACACGGCCATGTGGTCTGCCCATATGAGAAGGTCCAGACCGTGTTGATTTCGTACTTTAGTCTATTTTCTCCATTTTTGGCCCGTTTCTTGTTCCTTTCACTCTCATATGCTCTCCTAAGTATAAAATATGAAATTAAAGCATTAGGAGCATCCAATTCACTAATTCTAATGAGAAATCATCCTAAAATGCATTAAACATAGGGTAAAAATATGTATAATTTACGGTTTATCAAATACCCCCACACTTAAGCATTTGCTTGTCCTCAAGCAAAATTCTCAACTTATAATCAAAAGAAATTCTCCTCAGCTTATAATTCTTATCGATAATATCTCAAAACAATCTATAGGTAATCATACATTGAGAATTCAACTAAAAGAACATAAAAGTTTCAAACATTCCAAGTTGAGTATTTAATCATGCAAACATAGGTGTCTCTCCGCATCTAAGTAATTACCTTTGATTCAGAATATCACAGAGTTTCACATCCTCACTAAAGATTCACTCAAATCATTCGAGGTGTTTAAGGACAATAAATGAAGCACTCAATAGTCAATAATGAAAAGTCATTACCATAGGCTTGCATGAAAATCAAATCTCCACCACTATAATTTAAGATTATACATCAATCGAAAGGTCTTTAGAGGGTTGTAGTGCAGCTTTGTTAGGGGGTGTGGTCATAAGTTGAAAGAAAGGGTTAGAATCGAGATTGAATTGAAAAATTGCCTAACTAGAAAAAGAGTTAATCTTCACTTGCATACAACAGAGCTTCTTCTCAAAATATGGAATTACTAATATATATACATTTTTTTTAAGAACAAGTTAAATATTTATAGACTAACTTATTACAAACAAGACATAACTAAGTAATTTCCTCAACTCAAATCTCGATAAAAATAGGGATTAAATTAGGAGGTTTCAACATTAATGGGTTAAAGGTTAATATTAAGGGTAATACAAGAAATGACTTATTAGGCTCAAGGGGGTTTACTAGGGGTTAATCGTGGAGGTAGGCTTTTCATGGCATGAGTGGGTTAATCCTAAATGCCTTAATCATGTTGATATATCAAATCAAATGGTGTGGTTTCGACATGCATAATCAAGCAAGTTCTAGAATAACAGTTCAATACTGACGCACTCAAAGCAATAATAAAAGTGAGCATGAAAGAATTAATAGATGCTCAAAAGGCTTAAAAATCTCACAAAAAATTATGGCTTTTTGATGTTTAGACTCGTGAATTCCAATTCAAAGTAATACTTAGACTTGGGGAAACAACCTATAATTTAAATTCTTAAAAATCAACTTATCATGCTTGATTCTCTAATGTCTTAAAGTTTAAACAATCAATGCATAAATGCCTATATTTTAATTCAAGATATATCAATCAAAATCATAAATCAATTAAAATTTATCCTAAATATGATATGAGAGTTTTTCATGAGAACAAGGTGATTATTCAGGGATTTTTCTGGTAGTGACATGAATACCCCCCACACTTAAGATGTACATTGCCCTCAATGTACAAAGATAGATATTAGAGTATGAAAATAAGATAGGGGGATGAGTGAAACTTCCTGTATTAAAAACGGATGATATCCTTGGATTGGTAAGATCGAGTATTGAAGATACTTTGGATGGCAAGCTGGATTCTAAAGGTAAGCCATTTTTTTTTTTGAAAATAAGAACAAATGAATCTTAAAAATGAATGAATCTTAAAAACTTAATAAAAGAAAAATAAAATAAGATAATTATTCTAATTCTTTAAGTGGCACGGCCGTAGCACACGCCCGTGTGGGCCGTGGCTTGGTCGTGTTTGTAGCGAATTAAGATGTCGCCACACGGTCTTATCGCACGGCCGTGCGTCTAGGCCGTGTCACTGCATGATCGTATCGCACGGCCGTGTGTTAGGGTACCACGCCCGTGTATTGTTGTCCATGGTTTAACGGCACGGGCGTGTCGCACGCCTGTGTCGAAGAAACATAATTGAACGTTGCTTTTGGCACACTTATGTTTTTCCATTCCTACGCCATTGTTCACCTACCAAGTTCACCCACGGCCATGTCGCACGGCCGTGGGGATTTATCGCATCCCGTTTTTGGGGGAAATCATGTCCTGCTTCCACACGGCCGTGTCTCTTCCCCTGCTTGACCACAGCTTTAGGCACGCCCGTGTACCTGGCCGTGGGTGCTGAAAAACTTTGCAATTCAAAGATAAATTTAATGATTTAAAGTGGTAGAAATTAAAAATAAAGAAGTCAAAATATGTTAGTACTCGGGTTGCCTCTCGAGAATTACTTATTTATAGTCTAAGCTCGACTTACCTCTCTAGTGAATGGTCAGGGTGGTTTGAGGAGTTTATACTCCTTATTCCTGCTATCAATCTCATCAAAATAGGGTTTTAATCAGGTGTTGTTTACCTTAAAAGTGCCGAACTTGGGGTGACTCACCTCCACCATACTGAATGGAAAAATACTGAGTACCTAAGAGGGATTTCCTCATTTGGTGTGGTAGTGACAATGTGGGGATCTGCAGCATCTAGTAAGACTTTATTGCCAACCTTAAGTTGATTAGGAGAGGTATCGGGCTTGTTTTAGAGTAGTTTCAGTTTATCATGTGATCTCGATTTGTGTGCTTACCATTCATCTAGCTCTTCTATCCGTAGCCTTCATTCTTCATGAATGTGTCCTCTATCATTTCTGGAACATGGCTCGTGAACTTCTTTGAAGCTCAATTTCTGCAAAGTCATATTGTCAGTTTTATTAGATTAGTGTGGACTATTACCTTTAATGTTTGATGTGATGCCAGAATTACGAGCTTGAAGGGTGATCGTTTTGTCTCCCACACGAAGTGTAAGCTCATCTGTGCCAACGTCAATAACTGTTTTAGCAGTTGCTAAAAAGGTCCTCCCTAAAATAAAAGAGGTGTTATTATCATCTTCTATGTCTAGAACAACGAAATCAACGGGAAATATGAACTTATCTACTGTCACGAGTACATCTTCAATAATACACCTAGGGAATCTTATAGTTTTATCTACCAATTGAATGCTCATCCTAGTTTGTTTAGGTTTCCCAAGACCTAGTTACTTAAATATTTTGTAAGGCATGATGTTAATACTAGCCCCTAAATTAGCTAATGCATGACGTATATCTAAACTACCAATTAAGCAAGGAATTGTAAAACTCCCTGGATCTTTCAATTTGTGGGGTAGCTTATTCTGTAGAATAGCTGAGCAGACTGCATTTAGCTCCACATGTGACGCTTCGTCCAACTTCCGCTTATTTACTTAAAGCTCTTTTAAAAATTTCATTGCATTTGGCATCTGCGACAAAGCTTCAATAAACGATAAGTTAATATGTAATTTTTTCAAAAGTTTAAGGAATTTACTGAATTGTTCGTCTGAGCGGTCTTTCCTTGTCGCGTTAGGGTATGGCACACGAGGTTTATATTCGACAGTCACTGGTTAGTTTGTATTTTGATCTACCTCATCTCTCCCTTTGCTTACCACTGTTTCTTACCTCGATTCTGATTCAGGCTCAATGACTCCTTCGTCATTTTGGATATTAATTGCGTTGAGCTGTTCCCTTGGGTTGGGTTCAGTATTACTTGGCAAGATACCTTGTGGTCGTTCGGAGATTAGTTTGGAATGCTGGCCTATTTGAGTCTCGAGTCTTTGGATCGATGCTTGTTGATTTTTAAGTGCTGCCTCGGTATTTTGGAAACGGGTTTCTGACATTGATATGAATTTTGAGAGCATCACCTCAAGGTTTGGTTTCTTCTCTTACTGATAAGGTGGCTGTTGAAAAACTTGAGGATTTTATGGCTTTTGATTCTCTTGACCACCCTAGGAGAAATTTGGGTGGTTCCTCCAACCTGCATTATAAGTATTACTGTATGGGTTATTTTGAGATCTAAAGTTATTGTTACCCATATAGTTGACTTGTTCCTCTTCGGTTGTGGGATTGAAGGATTGATATTCTGTATGCACACCTCCTCCACTCACATCACACCTTATTATTAGATGTACCTGCGTAGAACCAAGTAAACCATCAATCTTTTTATTGGAAAGTTCTACCTGATTTGACAACATAGTAACTAATTCGACGTTATAAACGTCGACTATTTTCGTTGGCTTTGTCCTCATAACTTGCCACTGATAGTTATTCAGTGACATCTCCTCTATAAACTCATAGGCATCTTTCGATGTTTTATTGTTGATGGTTCCGCCAGCAGCCGCGTCAACCATTTGCCGAGTCGAGGGATTCAAACCATTGTGGAATATTTGTATTTGAAGCCAAAGTGGTAACCCATGGTGAGGGCACCTTCTCAGTAAGTCCTTGTATCTCTCCCATGCATCGTAAAGTGTTTCTAAATCCATTTGCACAAAAGAAGAGATATCATTGCGTAATTTAGCCATTTTAGCTGGCGGAAAGTATTTTAGTAAAAAATTTTCGGTCATTTGTTCCCAAGTAGTGATAGACCCTCGTGGTAACTAGTTCAACCACTGTTTAGCTTTGCTTGTATGGGTTATTTTGAGATCTAAAGTTATTGTTACCCATATAGTTGACTTGTTCCTCTTCGGTTGTAGGATTGAAGGATTGATATTCTGTATGCACACCTCTTCCACTCGCGTCACACCTCATTACTGGATATACCTGCGTAGAACCAAGTAAACCATTAATCTTTTTATTGGGAAGTTCTACCTGATTTGACAGTATAGTAACTGAGTCGACGTTATAAACACCGACTGTTTTTGTTGGCTTTGTCCTTATAACTTGCCACTGATAGTTATTCAGTGACATCTCCTCTATAAACTCATAGGCATCTTCCGGTGTTTTATTGTTGATGGTTCTGCCAATAGCCGCGTCAACCATTTACCGAGTCGAGGGATTCAGACCATTGTAGAATGTTTGTATTTGAAGCCAAAGCGGTAACCCATGGTGAGGGCACCTTCTCAGTATGTCCTTGTATCTCTCCCATGCATCGTAAAGTGTTTCTAAATCCATTTGCACAAAAGAAGAGATATCATTGCGTTATTTTGCCATTTTAGCTGGCGGAAAGTATTTTAGTAAAAAAAATTCGGTCATTTGTTCCCAAGTAGTGATAGACCCTCATGGTAACGAGTTCAACGACTGTTTAGCTTTGTTTCTCAGTGAAAAAGGAAATAACTGAAGACGAATGACATCATCAGAAATGCCATTGATTTTAAATGTATCGCAAAATTCCAGAAAGTTTGCTAAATGAACGTTAGGATCTTCATCCTACAAACCATCAAACTGAACAAACTGCTGTACCATTTTAATTGTGTTAGGTTTCAGTTCAAAAGTATTTGCAGCTACAGCTGGTCTAACTATGCTAGATTCAGTTTCTATTAGAGAAGGTTTAGCATAATCATACATAGTACGTGGAGCAGGATTTTGATTAACCACAATTGCAGGAGGTAGCTAATTGCCTTGGTTTTCAGCCATCTCTTTGATTGGGGGTTGAGTATTGTCTTCTTGCTTGTTCTCCATGTACCTTAAGTCGCTACTTTATTTCTCTTTGATTTCTGAATCTGCATTTATTGATTTCTTCGTCAAAAAGTAATGGTCCCGATGGGTTTCTTCTAGTCATAAATTATAAAAACCTGGCAAGAGAAAGAAAAAAGTAAATTAATAAATAAGAATAATAATGAAATAAAATTAAATGCAAGAAAAATAAATGGCTAAGGTAATAAAAATTGAGCGTTCTTAATATTTTAGTTCCCCGGCAACGGCGCCAAAAACTTGATCGCGTGATTTTTAACAAGTAATAAATATTTATAATGAAGATCAAACCTAGAGTAACTATTATCGCAATGTAGGCAAATGTACCTATCGAATAGTAGTATAGTTTTAGCAAGACCGAATTGTCGAACCCAATGGAACTAAAAGTACTAGTAATGACTGTCTTTTTATTATCTAGCTTAAGAATAAAAGGGGTTTTATTTGTTTTAATTAACTAATTATCTAAACTAAGAACGCACAGAGAAAAGAATTGGGGAATTGCTTTTGGGAAAATTGATTGACTTGAGAAAACACCTAAGGAAAAATACACCAGACTTTACTTGTTATTCTGGCTCTGAACCGGACGATTTATTCATTCAACTTGTTCCGTAGAGATCCCTAATTTATGTTATTATCCCTATTCAAGACTAATAACGTCTAATCCCTAAATTGAATAACCGAGACTTTTCTCTAATTAACACTCTAGGGTTGCATTAACTCGATCTATGGATCCCCTTATTAGGTTTCACCCTAATCCGGCAAAATCTTGTTACCTTATTTCTAGGCGCGCAATCAACTCCGCTTAATTATGACAAAAGTACTCTTAGACAGGGTCTATTCCTCCTCTGAATAAGAGCATGTCTTGAATCAGTATCCTGGGATATCAAAATAAGAATTAAGAACACATAATTAAGAACAAGTTAAATATTTATCATACGATTCAGAAAATAATAACAAGATTCGTCTTAGGTTTCATTCCCCTTAGGTATTTAGGGGATTTAGTTCATAACTAAATAAGAAAACATCTCAGAAGAATAAATAATACAAAACATAAAGAAAACCCAAAACTCCTGAAGGGAAATTGAGGAGAGATCTTCAATCTTGATGATGAATCCGGCTTCTGAGATGGATCAATCAGCTTCCTTGGGGTAATTCCTTACCCCCCTTCACTGTCTCCCTTTTTTTCCTCCTCTAGGGTGTATTTATAGGCTTTGGAATGCCTAAAAACCCTCAAAATTGGCCTTTTTCGAGTTGGACTCAACTTGGACTCGATAGGGACACGCCCGTGTTTGATCACTTTAGGCTATGTTCGAGCCTGCCAAATTGACATGGCCGTGTGGTCTACCCGTGTGAGGAGGTCCAGGCCGTGTTGATTTCATACTTTGGCCTATTTTCTCCATTTTTGGCCCGTTTCTCATTCCTTTCTCTCTCCTATGCTCTCCTAAGTATAAAACATGAAATTATAGCATTAGGAGCATCGAATTCACTAATTCTAATGAGAAATCATCCATAAAATGCATTAAACATGGGGTAAAAATATGTATAATTTATGGTTTATCATCGGCAGTTTATATGCATGACCAATGGTTTATCCACAACGTATTTTAGTCGTTAGTTTATCTGCATGACCGATGGTTCAACAAAAACTTATTAAAAGCTTTTATCTACACCGATTAGTGGTTTATCCATACCCTATTAGCAGCTTTTATCTGCACAAATGGATGGTTCACCCACCAATATTTTTATCATTAACAATACATTTGCAATGATCAGTGGTTCATCCACAATGTGATGTAAAGGTAGAGGAGTTCTGGGAACTCCTATCATGGTGTGTAGCGAAGTTGGGTAGGATCTTTCTTGATAAATTAGAATTGCATTGCATCATAAGCATTTACATGGCTATAAAAACTAAGATATTATATTGATGAGTTGATCTAAAATACCAATATTATGGATTTCTATTCAATTGCAATTTGTTCTATAAGTCGTCATTCTGTATGATTTGTCTACCGCTTACACTGATTTCCTTATGATTGAACTCACACTAAGCTTCTTAAGCTAACTCTCACATTATTTCCATATTTACAGCTAGCCTACCAAGTTAGGATGTGGACTCAGCATACGGATGGCTCGATTCAGATTAATTTATATTAAAAAGTATTTTAGATTTACTATTTCAATTTTTTGTTATTTTGATAACTATATCGATTTATTTGAATTGTCACATATTTACTGATAAAAAAAGCTTGAAATATTTAATAACTAAAAAAGAATTGAACCTGAGGCAGCAACAGTGGCTCGAATTATTGAAATATCATGATCTCGTTATTAGTTATCATCTGGGGAAGGCTAATGTGGTTACAGATGCATTAAGTCAAAAGTCAATGTTTGCCTTGAGAGTGTAAAATGCTTAATTGACCTTGAATGTTGATGATTCTGTTTTAGCAGAATTGAAAGCTAGATTGTTGTTTCTTCAGAAAATTCAGGAGTTGCAAAATGATGACTCGAAATTTTAGCTAAACAAGAACAGATTCAGAATGATTAATCTACGGATTTCAAAGTTGATACTGATGGTATGTTATACTTTCATAATTGATTGTGTGTTCCGAATAATCTAGAGTTAAAAATGTGACATTTTATCTGAGGCTCACAGTAGTATGTACTCTATTCATTTGTGTAGTACTAAAATGCTTGATGATTTGAAACAAATGTATTAGTGGCCGAGTATGGAATGTTAAATTTCATAAGTTGTGGCTAAATGTTTGGTTTGCCAACAAGTGAAATCTAAACATCAAGTTCTGTCTGGGCTATTCCAACCTATTATGATTTTCAAGCGGAAATGGGAGCGAGTTACGATGGATTTCATATCAGGATTACCTTTGACACCGAGGAAGAAAGACTTGATATGGTTATTGTTGATAGTGACTCATTTTATTTCAGTCAGAATCGATTATTCGATCGAAAGGTTAGCCGAGTTGTATGTATCTGATATCGTTAGATTGCACGGAGTTTTGATATCTATTATTTCTGATCGAAACTGGATGTTCATCTCTAGATTTGGGGTAAACCTCATGAGGCTTTGGGTACTAAACTCAACTTTAGTACAACATTTCATTTGTAGAAAGATGGACAGTCAGAACGAGTAATACAAATTCTGGAAGACATGTTACGGTGTTACATTCTTGAGTTTGAAGGTGATCTGTCATAATTCGATGTAGCAGATTAAACTAGTTTTCGTACTTTAGGAGCTTGAACACAAGCATTTTGGTTAAGTTTTAATTATGTCTTCACAATTTTAGTTAAATTTAGTAAAGTGTGTAATTTGAGTCTTTTATTGACCTTAAAAGCCGAATGAGGCCTAAAGGTGAGCTGGTATACTTTGTGAGTGTGCATGAGACCATTAAAAGGCATGCTAACTCAATACCAATCTCTATGTTGCAACACAGAGAGCTGGATGTTGCAACATAGGGAGTAGGATTGAATAATTTCAAGGCTGTCATCGGTGTTGCGACACAACCTGAGTATGTCGCGAGACACCTCTGAAGATACTATAAAAATGAAGCATACTGCCCTCGATGTCGCGACACAAGACCTGGTTTGTCACGACATCACCTCTATATGGGAAATCATTATGAGCAAGAGGTATTTTGGTCCACACAATAAAACATTAAGACGAGGATGGCAACTGACGTAGGGCTAAGGACGACAGTCACTCTAAAGTCTATAAATAGGCTCATTTCACACATGTTATGGACAGCTTTCATATTGTATAATTTTCTTCGTAGTTTTAGTTTTTAGTTTTTCTCTTTTCCTAGGCTTTAGATTTATTTCAATTTTTTTCTTTACTTTACGGAAGAAATCAGATTTGGGAACGTGATCAAACTCTGTGAGGATTGGGCATTATATTTTAATACAAATCAAGCTTCTTCGAAACTTTATGCTCTTAAATTATTATTCATGTCTACCATTTCTATCAAGTTTATTTTGCTTATAAGATCTATGAGGATATAATCCTTCTGTTGGGGATTAGCGAGTGGAGGTATGATTAATTAACTATTTTGTAGGGTTCTCTTAATATATCAACTATTGTTTATAATATCCATGAACTCTTTAGCCCTGAACTGGTTTGGACTATGAAGTCAAGAGATAAGTAGTTCTTGCCAACTCGTTATTCTAGTGGAAGATCAAAAGATCCTGCTGGGGTATCGACTAGTTGATTGAACAAGAAAACCTGAAGCAATTGTTGATTATGATTACCGAAGCAAGCTAATCGCCCATGCTCAAATTTGACAAATTTACTCTTTGATTTCTCATTATTTCTTTATTTCTTTCCTTTCTATTATTATTATTAATCCTAAAAACCTTTCTCTTTATTTAATCGTAATATAATCTATCTAAAGTACTAATTAGATATATTTGTGCTTAGATTAGAATTAATCTAGTTTGAATTAAAAAAAAAAGAGTTGGTTTGAGGTGCAATAATAAAAAAATCACTTTTATACACAAAAGTCCCTAAAGCCAACAACTTTTTATTAAAGGAAAAAGAAATAGTCCCTCATCTTCCTCTATTTTCCTTGAAAGAAAAAAAATCAATTGTAGGTCCCCCATCTTCATTTGTTTGTTTTGCTTGGTAAAAAAATTTAAAAGCTTCTTTTCACATTTCCAATCTCTATATGTTTGTTTTACTTAGGAAAATCTTTTAAAGCTTCATTGTAGAAAGCCTTTTTCTTTTTTGTTGCCAAAACTTATTTCCTTAAAGTTCTGTTAGTTAAGTTGAAGTTCATTAAGGCTTAGGAGATATCAAAAAATGAATGAACATAACAAGATGAAGTTTTATGTGGTTTTTCATAAGAAGAAACCAGATATTTATAATTCATGGCATGAATGTGCTCTTAACATTACTGGAGTAAAAAAAAGGCCTTTACAAGTCATTTGAAACTGAGATGGATGTTTTGGAAGCCTTCAATATGTTTCTAAGCTCTAGTTCGAATGAGGAGGGGATGTTAAGATATGTAGTTTCTTCATACTATAATCAGAACATGAAGTATGCATTGAGAATCCAATAAACAATGTGAAATCTTCTAATGAAGGAATGGTTTATGCTAGTAGGGAAAAGATGACATGGCACCACTATTTCATATAATCTTTTCCCTATGCTAGTATGATTTATGCATTTATTGCAAGTTGTATTAATGGTAGAAAGAATGCGAAAAAAAAGTTTTTATTTAATTTCCCTAGTTTGATGACCGCCTCCAAACGTACTAACGTCCAAAGTGTGAATACTGCAGTAAAATACATATGAATGAGGCGATACCTGCAAGTATACGGGTCTATTTGTAATATAGTCACAACAAAGTAGATGAGTACTCCGAAGATAGTACCTAAGGGAGGCTAGTGTTAGATCGATTTTTACCTAAACACTGAAAGATCTAATAAGTACTCTAAATCAATTATAGTATGAAAACATAATAAAATGAGCTTTTGAGCAAATATAATAAATAAAGAAATAACACTCAAGAGATTGACAAATAGAATAAATCAAATTTGATTATTGGTGATTAGCTCGCTTCGGTAATTCCGATAAACTATCGCTTCGAGTTCCTTTTCAATTAACTAGTCATTATCCCAATAGGATCTTCTGATCTTCCACTCAAATAATGAGTCAGCAAGGACGACTTATTTTCCGACCTCACAGTTCATACTCGCTTGGGGCAAAGGTGTTCACGGATAGGTCATACCAATTTTGGGTTAATTTTTTCATTGATAACTTCCTAAGATTGTCAGGCCTAGGTTTTAAGTTCCTCCTTTCCCAAATAGTTAATCCGTTGAGTAACCCTACAAAACAGTTAATAGATCATACCTCCACTCGCTAATCCCCCATAGAGGGATTAGTTCTTCATGGTTTTCATGAACAATATAGAATTGGTATAAAGAATAAAAATAGTAGACGAATCAAAAGTATAGAGTTTAAGAAAATGTCTGGTTTGTATTTAAAAATGAAGCAAATCCACAAGTTTGATTGTATTCCACAAATCTGATCTTTTGAGATAAACAAAGAATAACTTGAAAATAAATATAAAACCTAAGAAGAAAAAAAAGCTATTCTGAAATTAAAAGCAGAATTCTAAACTAAGTAATTGGTTTCCATAACATGTGATAAAGAAGCCTATTTATAGATTTCAGGTGGTCGTCATCCTTAATCCTAGGTTAGCTGATGTTCTCAAGCTTTAAGTTTGATTGTGTGGACTAAAGCGCCCCTTAGCTCATGTTTAATTCTTGTCTAGAGTCAATGTCGCGACACACCAGGACCTATGTTGCGACATAGGGGTCAGTATACTATTGGGATATCTTCAGGGGTATGTCGCGACACTCTTAAGCTGTGTCACGACATCGAAGATAGTCTCATGATTTCTTCAAATTTCTCCCTATGTTGTGACATTGATCATTCCGTGTTGCGACATAGTGACCAGTATTGGTTATTACGCCTTCTACTAATCTTCTGCATACTTACAAAGTTCATTAGCTCACCCTTATGCTTCATTAAGCCCCTAAAGTCAAAAAAAGAATCAATTTGCATATTTTATTAACTTTAAGGAAACTTATAAAAACATGATTAAAACCTAACAAAAAATGATTTCTTTCAATCTCCTAAAGTGTGAAAATTAGTTTAATCTATTACACTAAATTACGACAGATCATTTGATATTATAAATTGTTATGTATTGGAATTATTTTGTTACGTATATGATGTTGTGGAAAAATTAAAAAATATTAAAATAAAAGACCTATATTTATAACAATGATGGAGAAGAATGATTTAATGATAAAGTAATCAATCATCAAACATTAGTAGATTAAAGGTTACTTTTGCAAAGACTTCAGTTTTGACAAAAAAAAGTTCATGTTGTTAAGCATATATGATAGCTTGAGTTTTTCATAAGTGTCAAAAGATAATAGTTTGGAAATAAAACCATGTACCTCTAATGAAGAATAGATTGCCATTGTTGTTTAGATTGCCTCTGTCATCAATGGGAATAATCAACTCACTTTAACAATTCCTTCCAAACCCACTTGAATATATTGTACATAAGACCTCTTTACAGCTGCTCCGCCCATAGGAGTTTAGACTCACATTTGGTCTTACTATTCTTTCATCAAACCTCTGTTAAGAAATCTTTCTCATTTTATTTTAATTAGAGCCAACTCGTACTGCTTTACAAAGTTCTTGAAGCACTCCAGCTATTCACGAAACCATTGAAGTAAGCACACATCCTGTAGTTTCTTTGTGTTGATTTCATTCCAGCCTAAAACAGATGGCTCAAATAAATAGGAACCCATCTTTGCCTTTTTTTGTATGACTTGATTAACCAATCATTTTCATCCAAGCCATATTTATTCTAAAACTCACTCCACTTGCTTTTGAATTCTGGAATAGTAAGACTTTCCTGAACAATGACCTTGAATTCGTTTTCAACTAATGCATATTCAACCTAATACTTAAGCTTGTTAGGCAGCTTACTATGGATGTGTCATATGTAAAATCTTTTTATTATGTTTTGCATCAATTCATTAATCACTACTCTAATGCTTTCATATAGGTCTGTCAAAATGCAAGTAGAATTTATGTCTCTTATAACAAATGACCAAGTACTAAACAACCACCTAAAATTCCCCACATCTTCATGTGAAAGAAAAGCAAAACCAAACAGGATAGATTGATCATGGTGATTAATTCCAACAAAAGAAGCAAAAAGGTATCCTATTCACAAGATATGTTATAACAGCCTAATTTCAGTAGTGTCGGAAATAGTGGTTTTGAGACCACAATTTTGATGAGTGAGTTATTATTTTAATATTTATTTAATGTCTTCGAGATTATATTAGGGTCATATGAAAGTTTCATTAAGTAATTTTAAAGTTTAAATGGTTAATTAGGTAAAAAGGATCAAATCGTAAAAGATGCAAAAGGGGGTTTCTAATAGTGAAATGGACTAAATGGCCTTATAATTTTAAATCAATGGACTTATTTGGTGAATATGCCATACATGTTGTTAATGGACAAGGTTATAGTGAAATTTAAGGGTAAATTAGTAATTAGTTGTAACAACCCAGTTTTAGCTAAATAAGAACAGTGGTTTTGGAACCACAAATCTGATGTCATAAAATTATTTTAATATTATTTACGGTATTTACAGCATGTTATTTAAAATGAGTGAAAATTTTGTGAGCTAATTTTGTCATTTGATTAATCAATTTGAGAAAAATGACTAAATTGCGTAAAATGCAAAAGTGTTGTTCTATTAGCTAAAGATGTTAAATAGCTATAAAACCTTAAAGCTGAAGTCCTTATGAGGTAAATAGTCCAATTGTGAGTTAGTGGATGATATTTGGTTTGGCATTTGTGTAAATACGAATTAATTTTAATGGCAAATTAGTAAAAAGACAAATAATGTTTTAATTAATAAAAAAATCAAAATTTGTCCTTCATTTTCATCTTTTAGCTAAAATTAAAGGAAGAAAAAGAATAACTAAGGTTCTTCATTCAGATAGGAATAATTCAAGCAATTAGGTATGCTTTGAGCTCGATTTTTTATGGTTTTTACGTTTTTGAGATCATTGCTTCGTATTCTAGCTAGCCCGTATCTTTATTTTAAAAAATGTTAAAGATTTTGAGAGTTGTCATTATTGAATCTATGAGTTCTTTGATGTTTAATGTTGAAATATGAAAGTTTGATGATGGTTTTACATGTTTTGTTAAGTGATTTTTGATGAAAATGTAAAATAGGGGTTAAATTTAGAAAATATGAAATGTAGTGGTTAAAAGTAGGAATACATGAAAAATATGGGCTGTTAGGGACCAATTTGTAATTCAGGCAAGCTAGGGTTTATTGAAATTGTGTGAATTTTGTGTATTTGTAAGTTAGGGACTAAATCGATTAAATGTGAAAGTTTAGGGGCTAATGTGAAAATAGACCCAATTGTATGTTTTGGACAAAATTGAATGAATGGTTGAATAAATAAGTTAATATTGAATTCATATATATCAAGTAAGAAAGAATTCAGAATTAGATCGGGGGAAAGGCAAGATCATCGAGTAACTGACTCATTTCTCCGTTTTCATACTCGAGGTAAGTTCATATAATTAAACTTAAATGTGTATCTATCTATTTGATGGATGAAATTGAGATAGTAATTATTCTATAATATAAATGTTGGATATTAAATTTAAATGTACGAATTGAGTAAGGCAAGTTGCCATATAAGACCATAGTTGGGCTATGGCAATCGAATAATAAGACCATAACCTGGTTATGCAATGTGAAAGAAAGACCAGGTAGGGCCTTGGCAATGTCTGTGTAAGACTATAGTTGGACTATGGCATCAGAAAATTGACGTACTCGTATCGAAAGCATTTATAAACTAGAAGTGGTTTGATAAGTGAAATGGTGAGAATAGATATGTATCAGTACAGGTATGTACGGAAAACTATTCGAATATCGAATTAATGGAAGTTGAGAATTTCATGTTGACTTAGTAATTGAGACTTTAATGTAATTTATGTCATCTATTTGGAATTGCTAATGAATGATGATAATTTTTTTATGTTTATATACGAGCTTACTAAGCTTTATAGCTTACTTTGTTTATTTGTTCCTATGTTTTATAGTATTACGAAGCTAGCTCGGATCCAGAGATCGTCAGAGACATCATCGCACTATCAGACATCTTTGGTGCTTTTGAGTTGTGTATATAGGGCATATGGCATGTATAGGTTAGATGTGGTATTTTGGTTATGATTATAGCCATGAGAGTTGGCTTGTAAATGATGTTAATGTTGATGTGTGTTTGGCTATTAGAAATGGCTTGAAATATATATATTTTGGGTTTGTATATATAACCATGAGTGATAGCTTACTTTGGCATGTTTGGTATGAATATGGTTAATTAACTTGTGAAGTATAAATGCTTGAGAAATGCTTTGATAAAGTATGATTTTAGAAGTTGAGCTGATAAGTATTTGATTAGGTAAATGGCATTGAATTGAGTATTGAAATTGGTTGAAATGGATATTGTATGAATTGTACATTTGGTTGATGTTTTTGGCTACCTAATTGTACAATGAAATGGTACCATTTTGGCTATTTAGGTGAGTATGAGTTGGGGTGGCAAATTGGCCTTGCAAATGGCCTATTTTTCTCCACATGGGCGTGTCTCTCGGTCGTGTGCGACACACGGTCATGTTACATGGCAGTGTGTCCCCTGGTGTTAATTTGAAAATGAAGTCAATATGCTCCATACGGTCTCACACATAGGCGTGTGACTGGCCGTGTGGTACAAGTCAGTATTCCCCCTAATTGGCACACGGCCTAGAACACGGGCGTGTGACTTGGCCGTGTTGCATAAGTCAGTATACCCTTCAGTTTTCACATGGCCTGGCACACAGGCGTGTCCTCGGCCGTGTGATACAAGTCAGTATGTATGCCTTATTTCCACACAGCCTGATACACGGGCGTGTCTGAAGCCGTATGAAGCATACGGCTTGTTTACACGGGCGTGTGTCCCCTGTATGGTTGAAAATTTTCTATGTTTCCAAAATTTTCGTATGATATCGGCTTAATCTCAAACCATTTCTCAAAAATATTTAAGGCCTCGTAGGCCCTTATAAGGGACAATGTGATTGTGTTGAATGATTTATAAGAATGAATGCTTTATGGTTGATAAATGTATGCTATATGTTGTGAATTGATCGGTAGTACCTCGTAACCCTACTCTAGTAATGGATACGGGTTAGGTGTGTTACATTTTATTAGTATCAGAGTTACGGTTTAGTCGATTCTAAGACTGACGCAGCATGTGTGAGAGTCTAGCTATACATGCCATATATACTCTGTGATAGTGTGATGATTCCTAATAGCTTAAATTGTGTTTTTGTATAGTACTGGATCCCGTATGAGCTATAGTGGATGATGTAGAGAGGAATGCGCTAGCTCCCGCTCAAGGGACAACTCCTACTAAATCTAGACCCGTGTCGAGTAGTCACAGGGGTGAGGCTAAAGAAGCCTTTTTCCAAATGATGAACGAATGGTTCACTGAAAACATTCGTACTAATCCTGCTGCTCAACAAATCCCTGTTGTTCCTCAAGTTATAGATTCGACACGGTTGAACAAGCCGCTAGTAGATAAGATTCGTAAACATGGGGCTAAGAGTTTTAGGCTACTACTGATGATGATGCTGAGAAAGCTGAGTTTTGGCTTGAAAATACGATTCGAATATTTGATGAATTGTCTTGTACACTTCTGATGAATGTATTAAATGTGTTGTATGTTTGCTGAAAGGCACTGCATATCAATGGTGGAATACCTTGGTGTCTGTAGTACCAAGAGAACGATTGATATGGGAATTCTTTCAGACGGAGTTCCGAAAGAAATATATAAGTCAGCGATTCCTTGATCAAAAGCATAAATAGTTTTTAGAGTTAAAACAGGGCCGCAAGACTATTACTGAGTATGAAAGAGAATTCGTACGGTTAAGCAAGTATGCTCGAGACTAAGTGTCTACTGAAGAAATAATGTGTAAGCGATTCGTTGAAGGGTTGAATGAAGACATAAAACTACTAGTCGGAATTCTAGAGTTGAAAGAATTTGTCGTTCTGGTTGAAAGGGCTTGTAAAGCCGAAGATTTTAGCAAAGAAAAGAGAAAAGCAGATTCAGAAGCTAGAGACTCGAGAAAAAGATCAATGAGTAAGATGTATCACTCTTCATCAAAGAAATCCCGAGATTTGTTTAGTCGATCAAATACACCAGTAGAATACTCTAATAAAGATTGTGGGGAGTAAATTACGAGTTCAAAAACTTCAGCTATGTCAGTAGCAGGTGTGGGTAATGTTAGATCAAATAAACATGAATGTGGATGATGTGGAAAATGACATTTTGGAGATTGTAGATTGAATGACAAAGCCTGTTTTAGATATGGCTCGTATGAACATTTCATTCGGGATTGTCCTGAGCTAGATGAAATAAGTCTCAGAATGTAAGATCAATCAACCCGACTGTGAGAGGAAAACCATTCCGTAATGTTGGAAATGTAAGTGGTGGTAGAGGTGTGACATGAGGTAGTACTGTGAGATCTGAGGTAAGAGCACCTGCCAGAACATATGCTATTTGCGCTCATGAAGAAGCTTCATCTCCAAATGTTATTACCGGTATATTATCTCTTTATGAAACTAATGTAGCTGCATTAATAGATTCCGGATCAACTCATTCTTATATATGTATGAATTTAGTATCTAGCAAGATTTTGCCTGTAGAGTCTACTGAATTTGTGATTAGAGTATCGAACCCCTTAGGCAAATGTGTTTTTGGTTGCAAAAGTCTGCAAGAATTGTCCGTTAATGAATCGGGATTTCTGTTTCCAGCTAATCTGATGTTGTTTCCATTCGATGAATTTGATGTGATTTTGGGTATAGATTGGCTAACGATGCATGAGGCTATAGTGAATTGTAGATGAAACACAATTGAACTAAAATATCAGAATAATGAGACTATTAGAATTGAATTTGATGAATTTGATGATCTCGTCTATGTTAGCTCAGAAGTTTGTGAGAAAGGGATGTGAAACTTATCTTGCTTATGTACCTGATATAAGATTGAATTAGTACCAGTTGTGTGTGAGTATCTAGATGTATTTCCAGAAGAGTTACCGAGTTTACCACCTACTAGAGAGGTTGAGTTTGGTATTGAATTAGTACCGGGAACAACGCTGATATCGATAGCTTTGTATAGAATGGCTCCGACAGAGTTAAAAAAATTGAAAGCCCAGTTGCAAGAGTTGACAGGTAGAGGTTTTGCTAGATCGAGTTTCTCTCCCTAGGGTGCACCGGTGTTATTTTTGAAAAAGAAATATGACACGATGAGGATGTGTATAGACTATCAACAGCTCAACAAAGTGACGATCAAGAATAAGTACCCTTTGCCACGAATAGATGATTTGTTTGATTAGGTAAAAGGGGCAATAGTGTTTTCGAAAATTGACTTGAGATCGGGTTATTACCAGTTACATTAAAGACTCAGATATGCCAAAGACTGCATTTAGGACAAGGTACGAACACTACAAATTTCTTGTTATACCTTTCGGACTAACAAATGCCCCTACAATTTTTATGGACTTGATGAACCGGATTTTCAGGCCGTACTTGGACTGATTCGTAGTTGTATTTATTGATATAATTTTGATTTAATCTCATGATGAATCTGAGCATGCCGAACATTTGAGACTCGTGTTGCAAACTTTGAGAGATAAACAGTTGTTTGCAAAGTTCAGCAAATGTGAGTTTTGGCTAAGAGAGGTTGGTTTTCTAGGTCATGTAATTTCTACCACGAGTATCCGAGTTAACTCGAGTAAAATTTCTACGATTATAGATTGGAAGCCTCCGAGAAATGTATTTGAAGTCCATAGTTTTCTAGGACTAGCTGGCTATTATAGACGATTTGTGAAGGGCTTATCAATGATTGCGGCTCCGATGACACGATTACTTCAAAAAGATGTTAAATTTGAGTGGTAAGAAAAGTGTTAGCAGAGCATTGAACAGTTACGATAGTGTAGCTTATGCCTCGAGACAATTGAAGCCACAAGAAAAGAACTATCCGACGCACGATCTAGAGTTAGTTACGATAGTGTTCGCATTGAAAATTTGGCGCCATTACTTGTTTGGTGAGAAATGTCATATTTATACTGACCACAAAAGCTTGAAATATTTGATGACTCAAAAAGATTTGAATTTGAGACAGCGGAGATGGTTAGAATTGTTAAAAGATTATGAATTAGTGATTGACTATCATTTGAGGAAAGCGAACGTAATTACTGATGCTTTGAGCCGAAAATCCTTATTTGCTTTACGTGCTTTAAACACACAATTAGCTTTGTCTGATGATGGTTCGATAATGGTCGAGTTGAAAGCGAGATCGTTATTTTTACAACAGATTTGTGAGGCTCAAAAATTTGATAATGAATTGCAAGCAAAACGAGCTCAGTGTGAGTCAATTTCTGATTCAGAGTTTCAAATAGGGTCTGATGACTGTTCGATGTTTCGTGATAGAATATGTGTACCAAGAAATTTTGAGCTCATTCGAAAGATTTTAAACGAAGCACACAGTAGTTGTTTATCAGTACATCCGGGAAGCACAAAAATGTATAACGATTTGAAACAACTTTATTGGTGGCACGGCATGAAACTAGATATCTAAGAATTTGTTTCAAAATGTTTGATTTGTCAGCAAGTCAAAGCTGAGCATCAAGTGTCGTCAGGTTTATTACAGCCTATTATGATTCCTAAGTAGAAGTGGGATAAAGTAACAATGGATTTCGTATCGGGTTTACCCTTATCTCCGAGAAAGAAAGATGCGATTTGGGTTGTTGTTGACAGATGGAAGAAATCAGCTCATTTCCTTCTGGTACGTATAGATTTCTCACTTGATAAATTGGTTGAGTTGTATATCTCAGAGATTGTTCGATTGCATGGAGTACCACTATCTATTGTTTCGGATAGAGATCCAAGATTCACTTCACAATTTTGGAAGAAATTACAATAAACTTTAGGTACAAAGCTATATTTCAGCACCGTGTTTCACCCGTAAATGGATGATCAATCCAAACGAGTTATTCAGATACTTGAGGATATGTTGCGTTGTTGTATTCTTGTGTTTGAAGGTAGCTGGGAGAAATATCTACCGCTGATTGAATTTGCTTACAATAATAACTTCCAATCGAGTGTAAAGATAGAACCGTAGGAAGCTTTATACGGTCATAAATGTAGAACACCATTGTACTGGACTGAGTTTAGCGAGAACAAGATTCACGGGATTAATCTGATCAGAGAGATTAAAGAAAAAGTGAAAGTAATTTGCAATAGTTTGAAAGTAGCTTCGGATCGACAGAAATCGTATGCAAACTTGAAACGAAAAGATATTGAGTTTCAAATCGGGGATAAAGTGGTTTTGAAAGTGTCACTGTGGAAAAAGATATTACTGTTTGGTCAGAAAGGGAAATTGAGTCCGCGATTCATTGAGCCGTATGAGATTGCTGAGCAAGTTGGGCTAGTGGCATATTGACTATCTTTACCGTCTGAGTTAGCGAAACTACATAATGTGTTTCACGTATCGATGCTTCGACGATACCGATCCGACCCTTCACATGTCATTTCCCTGACCGAGGTTGAAATTCAGTCTGATATGTCATATGCTGAAGAACCGATTCGAATGTTAGCTCGTGAGATCAGAGAGTTAAGAAATAAGAAAATCACATTAGTGAAAGTATTATGGCATCGACACGGAATTGAAAAAGCTACAAGGAAACCCGAGGATGCTATGAGAAAATAATACCCGGACCTATTCACTGGTAAGATTTTCGGGGACGAAAATCCCTAAGGGGGAAGATTGTAACAGCCGGGTTTTAGCTAAATCGGAACAATGATTTTGAAACCACAAATTTGATGTAAAAAAATTATTTTAATATTATTTACGGTATTTACAGCATGTTATTTTATATGTGTGAAAATTTCATGAGCTAATTTTGTCGTTTGAATAGTCAATTTGAGAAAAAAGACTAAATCGCGTAAAATGCAAAAGTGCTATTTTATTAGCTAAAGGTGTTAAATAGCTATAAAACCTTAAAGCTTAAGTCCTTATGAGGTAAATAGCCCAATTGTGAGTTAGTGGATGATATTTGTTTGGCATTTGTGTAAATACGAATTAATTTTAATGGCAAATTAGTAAAAAGACAAATAATGTTTTAATTAATAAAAAAATCAAAATTTGTACTTCATTTTCATCATTTAGCTGAAATTAAAGGAAGAACAAGAATAACTAAGGTTCTTCATTCGGATAGGAATAATTCAAGCAATTAGGTATGTTTTGAGCTCGATTTTTGATAATTTTTACGTTTTTGAGATCATTGGCTCATATTCTAGCTAGCCCATATCTTTATTTTCAAAAATGTTAAAGATTTTGAGAGTTTCCATTGTTGAATCTATGAGTTATTTAATGTTTAATGTTGAAATATGAAAGTTTGATGATGGTTTTACATGTTTTGATAAGTGATTTTTGATGAAAATGTAAAATAGGGGTTAAATTTAGAAAATATAAAATGTAGTGGTTAAAAGTAGGAATAAAAGAAAAATATGGGCTTCTAGGAACCTATTTGTAATTCGGCCAAGCTTGGGTTTATTGATTTTGTGAATTTTATGTATGTGTGAATTAGGGACTAAATTGATTAAATGTGAAAGTTTAGGGGCTAATATGAAAATATACCCAGTATGTTTTTTACAAAATTAAATGAATGGTTGAATAAATAAGTTAATTTTGAATTCATATAGATCAAGAAAGAAAGAATTCGGAATTAGATCGAGGGAAAGGCAAGAACATCGAGTAATTGACCCATTTCTCCGTTTTCGTACTCAAGGTAAGTTCGTATAATTGAAATTAAATGTGTATCTATCTATTTAATGGATAAAATTGAGATAGTAATTATTCTATTAGATAAATGTTGGATATTAAATTTAAATGTATTAATTGAGTAAAGTAAGTTGCCAAATAAGACCATAGCTGGGCTATGGCAATCGAATAACAATACCATAACCGGGTTATGGCATGTGAATGAAAGACCATGGCAGGGCCTTGGCAATGTATGTGTAAAACTATAGTTGGACTATGGCATTGGAAAATTAACGTACTCGTATCCTAAGCATTTATAAACTCGAAGTGGTTTGATAAGTGAAATGGTGAGAATAGATATGTATCAGTACAAGTATGTACGAAGAACTATTCGAATATCGAATTAATGGAAGTTGAGAATTTCATGTTGGCTTAGTGATTGAGACTTTAATATAATTTATTTCATCTATTTCGAATTGCTAATGAATGATGACAATTATTTTATGTTTATATACGAGCTTACTAAGCTTTATAGCTTACTTTGTTTATTTGTTCCTATGTTTTATAGTATTTGTAACGCCCCAATTTTCGGGAATCTTGTGAATGTTGGCATAGGTTTAATTATGTTAGTGGGCCTCTAGAAAGCCCAAGCTTAAGATAGAACTCGGCAATTTTAGTTAATTTTTGTTCCATAAGAAAAAGGGGGTGAAATTATGAAATAGGACCTATGTGAAAATGTTTGAAAATGCTATAGGCTAAATTGAAGTGGTCAAATAAATAGGAGTGCAATATAGGAGGATTTGCATGACAAACCTCCCATTTTACATGAAGTGGCCAGCCATCATGTTGTTGTAGACAAAATGTACACTTGATATCCATAATTTATGGTACAAATTGATACAAATTGATAATAGGTTAGGTAAATGTTCCATGATAATGGGTTAGGTAATTGTTTCATGATAATGGGTTAGGTAAATGTTTCATGATAAGAATTTCATGTCTTTTCTATTAAAGAATTAAATGGATGAAATATGAAGTTTTATTAAAAGAAAAAGGGGTGAAAAGAACAAAGTTTTGTCCATCTTTGTTCATCATAGCTGAAAGTTAGAGAAGAGAAAGGAGAGGAGAAAGCTCTTAAGTATTTGGTCATTAGGAGGAGGAAAATTGAAGGTAAGTTCTTGGTACCTTGCTTCTATTTGAGGTTCATGAGTTCTTCTTGATTCTACCTTAACTCTTGAAGCATATTTTGGTTTTTGGTTGTGTTGTGAGCATTTGGTCATGAATTAAAATGAAGGAAATGGTTGTTGTTTCATGTTCTTTTGATGAAAAATGGAAGATATGTGAAGTTGAGCCAAACAAATGAGCATGCATGTGCCTTAGATGCTAAAGGGAAAAATCGGCTAACATGTTGTGCTTTAAAATGATGAAATGGAGATTATGCTTAAGTAAAAATCATAGATATGTGATGATTGATTGGTGATATACATGTTTAAATAACATGCATGCAAGATAGGTGTATGAAAGAGTGATTTGGTAATAAATCTGCTTGGGACAGCAGCAATAACGTGACTTTGGAAAATCACCATAAATTGTGGGAGATGAATTATAAGCTGAATAAATTATGTAATTAAAGCTTATTGAGTCTAGTTTCTAATGAAATAAACAATAACATATTTTGAATTCTGTACAATGAGAAATTTGATTTGTAATGAAGAGTGGTCAGATTAGTCAAACAGTGAAACATGCGAAACTTTGAGAAAAATCTGGTATTGATTGGCCAAACCAAAAATTCTGAAAATTTTATGGATATAAGATATATGAGTCTATTTTCAGGGAAAATTAACGGTACTTGATTTGGAGTTTCGTAGCTCCAGTTATAAATAATTTAGTGACTGTTGCTCAGGAAGACAGCTTGCAGTGAAATTATGATTATGTGGTAAACATTGACAAAAATTTGTTAATGAGTTGCTTATTGATTTCTTATAAGCTTACTATGATCTGTAGGTGTGGTTGGCCGAATATTGTAAGGGGTTAATACGTAGTTTGTATTTGAATAGTTAGATTAACGTGTTAGTAATCCAATTGTAGGCGATTCGTGTGTGGATCTCGTCATCATATCGTCGCAAACAGGTGTGTAACTAACACCCTCTTTCTTAGTCTAGATCGGCAAAAGCCGAAAAGTTGAAATGCCGAAAACTGGTATTTTGTAGATTTGCAAGTGTCTGAATGCTCGTGAGGTAAATCGATTAATGTTTTTGGTAAGCTGCAATGTTTGACCGCAAAGTGTATGATTTCGTGCCTCGATATTTTTGGGCTTAATGGGCCAAAATTGGAATGATGGGCCAATAGCAGCCCAATTCGTAAGAACCCTCGATGCGTGATTACGTAGTACGTTAAAGGTAGGAATATGCATGAAAAACCCTAAAATAGATAAATTACTGAAATACCTTTAAAAGTGGAAAATTTACGCTTTACCCTAGGAGATAAATTACCAAATACCCCTAGGGTTAAATTGACTTAAATGCATGTTTGATTGTTGTTATTTACCGCATGCCATGTTGTTATTATCGATGCATGGGATTGGGATATTGACGAGGAAGTATCGAAAGTGGCTTGTCCACGTCTTGGAGGTTTTGCCTCAATTCTTCGTTAATCGAAAGCAAAGAATGTTGCAACTGTGGAGTGTTGGGTGGGTGGGTTGAGCTATCCCCACATGGAGTGTATGGCTGAATACGGGTGGAGTGTAGTGGTTGGTGGGTTGAGTAGTCTCCCAAATGGGCTTGCATATGTTTACTTGATGTTGCATGTATTTTGAAATGGGCTTATGGGCCATATCATTATCTGAATAAGGGCTAAGGCCCGGTTTATTGTAATCTGAAAAGGGCTCGCCCAAGATCACTTTATTACTGAATGGGCTTAGGCCCAATAGGCTTGAGCTGACTTGGGCTTTGAATGGGTTTTCCTTACACATCGAGTTTCCCCAAACTCACCCTTTTATTTTCATCCACGCAGAAATCCCCAACCATAGTGGGCTTGGAGTCGTGAGGAAATTCGGAGTGGCCACATTGCTCGAAAGTTTGGTTTTCTTCGGTGAACTGGACATCCTATTATTTACGTTGAGGTTTGGGTTTTAAATGTAATAAGGCCGCTTAATTATTTTTGATGGTTTTAATATGTATTACTAAGATAGGTATTACTTATTTTAACTGTTGAAATTGGATAGCTTTAGGTAGCGTTTTCAAAAAAAAAAACAATTGATTTCAAAATAACACGACAACAAGCAAAGCTTCCGCAATGAAAGTATTTTCCAAAATTAATCACTTTTCCTAAAAATGACTTAATCAAATCGGTTTCCTAGAAATATACATGACGTTAAGGTGTGGCAATGGCGGTGTGCATGTCTAAGATTGGATCTGAAGGGAGCTTGGTACTTAAGTAGTCCGATAGACTCACCTCCTCTTTTCCGGTTTCCTACCTGGTGCACAGCTTCCATTCACTTTAATCCTTAATGAATTAATCTTTTGAACATCAAGTACGATTTTCTGGACTTAGAATGGAAATTTTTTTTTTACGTTTTTGATGTGGCATGCCGGATCCAGCCATAACTTCTAGGCTGGGTTTGGGGTGCTACAGTATTACGAAGCTAGCTCGGATCCGGAGATCGTCAGAGACATCATCGCACTATCAGACATATTTGGTACTTTTGAGTTGTGTATATAGGGTATATGGCATGTATAAGTCAGATATGGTATTTTGATTGTAATTATAGCCATGAGAGTTGGCTTGTAAATGATGTTAATGTTGATATGTGTTTGGCTATTAGAAATGGCTCGTAAATATATATGTTTTGGGTATGTATATATAGCCATGAGTGATAGCTTACTTTGGCATGTGTGGTATGAATATGGTTAATTAACTTGTGAAGTATAAATGCTTGAGAAATGCCTTGATAAAGTATGATTTTAGAAGTTGAGTTGATAAGTATTTGATTAGGTAAATGGAATTGAATTGAGTATTGAAATTGGTTGAAATGGATATTGTATGAATTGTACATTTGGTTGGTGTTTTTGGCTACCTAATTGTATGATGAATGGTACCATTTCGGCTGTTTAGGTGAGTATGATTTGGGGTGGCAAATTGGCTTTGCAAATGGCCTATTTTTCTCCATACGGGCGTGTGTCTCGGCCATGTGCGACACACGATCATGTTACAAGGCCGTGTGTCCCCTAGTGTTGATTTGAAAATGAAGTCAATATTCTCCACACGGTCTCACACATGGGCATGTGACTGGCCATGTGGTACAAGTCAGTATACCCCCTAATTGGCACATGGCCTAACACATGGGTGTGTGACTTCGCCGTGTTGCATAAGTCAGTATACCCTTTAGTGTTCACACGGCCTGGCACACGGGCTTGTCCTCGGTCATGTGATCCAAGTCAGTATGTATGCCCTGTTACTACACGGCCTGATACATAGGCATGTCTGGAGCTGTGTGAGGCATACGGCCTGTTCACACGAGCATGTGACCCCTGTATGGTTGAAATTTTTTTATGTTTCCAAAATTTTCATATGATATCGGTTTAGTCCCGAACTATTTCTAAAGAATGTTTAAGGCCTTGTAGGCCCTTATAAGGGACAATGTGATTGTGTTGAATGATTTATAAGAATGAATGCTTTATGGTTGATAAATTTATGCTATATGTTGTGAATTAATCAGTAACACCTCGTAACCCTACTTTGGCGACGAATACGGGTTAGAGGTGTTACATTAGTTAAATAAATACAAAAAAAATAACAAAAGACTATCATATTCTTTCTTTTATTTTTTATTTTAATCGAAATCTCCATGAAATAAGAAGCTTGAAGTTTGGCTGAAGTTTAATTCATTGCATGGTCTATATTCAAGTCTTGTTTTTAATGATTTTTATTTTTTTTTGAGCTCGTTTTAGCTTAGTCTAGCTAATCCGAGGGTTAATTTGCAAAACCATTAAAGTTTGAGGGACTTGCCATGGTTTTTTAACTAGGTTTTAAAGTTATTTGATGGATTATTAATCTTGGTTGTTAAACAAACTTGTTTTGTTAAGTAATTTTTGATGAATTTTGAAATAGGGATTAAATTGTTGAAAGTGTAAATCCATGGGTTTTATTATGAATTGTTGGTAATTATGGGTTGTTCCAAGGTCCCTTGTAGCATTGGTTAACATGGATTTAGGTTAAAATGATTAATATTCAAGTTATGTGCTTAAAGACTAAATTGTGAAAAGTTAAAATATTAGGGGTAATTTTTTAATTTTACATAAATATGAATTATGGATTGAATTGAATACTTGAATTACTTAATTGAATGAAATTATCTATTTAGATCATTATAAACCACAATCGGACTTAAATTAGGGAAAACTAAAGCTTTGGACTAGATTCAACTCAACTATTACAACCATAGTTATCGAGGTAAATTCATATGAATAGTTATCTTATTAATGATAGCTAAATCAATTATTTGTTATATTGTGTTAATATAAACAAACTTGAAAATGCATATACATATATATATATATATATATATATATATATATATTGATGCTTTGAGTAATTGACGGATAAATAATCTCTTTTGAACCTTAAGAATTCTTAGGATACGAATGACATGTCATTAGGGATTTCATGTTTCAGGTGCTGATATTGAATGTCCTATCGATGGCTGAGGTTCTACATTTGTTGCAGATTCTCCACAACTCGTGTGAGCAGCATCGTGTAGCTAACATTCCGACCCACAACTCGTGTGAGCAGACCCATTTCACAGCTTGTATAAGCACTATTGAAAATGAAAGGTTACGATTATATGGAAAGGCACACTACGTATGAGCATTTTCAAGTATCCGATGTAATTCTATATGGTTCAACGGGTAAGTAAAGGAAATGGCATGGTAAGTATACAATTGAAATGGTTCATGATTGTAATAGCCAGGTTTTAACTAAATCAAAACAATGATTTTGGAACCACAAATCTGATGTTAGAAAATTATTTTAATATTATTTTATGTGTTTACAGCATGACAGCGTGTATGTGTGAAAATTTCGCGAGCTAATTTTATCGTTTAATTGCTCAATTTGAAAAAATAAGGACTTAATCGCGTAAAATGTAAAAGTTGCATTCTATTTGTTAAAGGTGTTTAATTGCTATGATTTATTAAACCAAAGGTCCTTATGATCATATTAGACCATTGGTAGTGTAAGTGGTCAATTATAGCCATCCATTATAGGTTTATATATGCTTATAATTAAGGTTACTTTTGGTATTTGATTAATAATGTTAATTAAAATAAACCAAACATAAAATTTAAGGCTATCATCTTCATCATAGCCGAATATTGAAGAGAAAAAAAGCTTTATCTTTAGGGTTTTCCATTCAGCACACTTGAAGCTTGATTAAGATCAAGAAAAGAGGAATCTAGAATTAGATAGAGAGAAGGGCAAGATTATCAAGTAATTGACCCATTTCGCCGTTTCCATACCCGAGGTAAGTTTGTATGCGGTAATTTCATTATAAATGTATGCTAAATGCTTTGATATTGCATAAACTATGATTATGAGATTACAGATAATGTTTGAATTGTGAAAACGACTCTACAGATGTGTTCGACGATGAAATCGACAAGGGAAACTTCCCGGTTGAACCTTAGGAATTGTTTAGGATGCTAGTGACATATCATTAAGTTATTGAGTTAGCTTTGGGCCATGATTTTGGCACTTTGGGTGTGAGTGATACCTTGATTTGGCTACGGTCTATGGTATAGGTATTTCAGAGAGAAGTTACCTTGATTTGGCTACGGGACATGGTATAGGTACTTATCGATTGAGATCCTTGAGTATTCGATTTCTATTCTAAATGGTTCAATGGGTAAACAAATGATGTGATTGAGAAAGAGGTTAGTACGAGGTGACATAGGTACGTACGAAACCTATTTGAGTATTAAATAGAAAATGTTTGATGAGATGATATTTGATCATGTTTTGAGACATGAGAAAGGTTTGTAATTAATGTGGATATGGTGATGTTATGTTTAAATTGGTTGATTATATTTATTTGATGAATTGAGTTATTCACCTACAAACTTACTAAGCTATGAAGCTTACTTTGTGTTATTTGTCTATGTTTTATAAAGAATTAAAGCTAGCTCAAATCGGGGAGTCGTCGGGAACATCATCGCACTATCAAACACATAAGTTGTACTTTTGAGTTGTGTATATATGGTATATGGCATGTATAGGCTAGTTGTGGTACTTTGGTTATGATTATAGCCATGAGAGTTGGCTTGTAAATGTATATATTTGCTTTGGATATATAGCTATGATTGATGGCTTATTTTGGTATGTTTTGGTATAAATGTGGTTATGGTTTCATAATTACTCAAATGGTTATACTTTAAGTTTCGTAAATGATCTATATGGTGTGATTGAAGTTGATAACTTGAGAAGTTATGTTCTTGTGAATTAATGCTTGATGATATAAGTATTTGAATAGGTAAGTGGCATTGACTTGAGTATTTATTTTGGTTGAAATGGATATGGTATGAATTGTACATTTTGATGATGATTTTGGCTGCCTATTGTATGATAAATGGTATCATTTTGGTTGATTAGCTAAACATGAGTAAGGGTGGCAAATTGGCCTTGCAAATGGCTTATTTTTGTCCACATGGGTAGAAACACAACCATGTGTCTCAGCCGTGTGCGGCAGACGGTCATGCTACATGGTCGTGCGTCCCCTGGTGCTGAAATTGAATTGAAGTCAGTATGCTCCACACGGCTTCACAAACAGGCGTGTGACTGGCCGTATGGCACAAGTCAATATACCCCCTAAATGGCACACGGCCTAACACATGGGCGTGTGACATGGCCATGTTGTATAAGTCAGAATACCCTATAGGATTGGCACAGCCTAGTACATGACCTAGCACACAGACGTGTGTGGCCATTTCGAAGGGCACACGAGCTAGACACACGGGTATGTGGTCAGCCGTGTGACCCAAGTCAGTATGTATGCCCAGTTTTCACACAACCTGAGACACGGGCATGTCTGGAGCCGTGTGAGGCACACGGCCTGTTCACACGATGTGTGACCCCTGTATTGATGAAAAATTTCTAAGTTTTTTAAAATTTTCGTATTCTATCGGTTTAGTCCCGAACCACTTCTAAAGCATGTTTAAGGCCTCATAAGCCCTTATAAGGAACAATGTGATTGAGTTAAATGATGTATGAGAATGAATGCTTGAGATTGATAAATGTAAGTTATATGTTGTGTATTGATCAGAAATACCTCGTAACCCTATTCTGATGGTGAATACGGGTTAGGGGTGTTACAATGATCCTATTAAAAGGTTGATAAGTTAAACGATGTGTATATGAAATCTACTTACTATATGATTGAATTCATATGTATCATAGATGAATCTACTAACTTGTGAGTTTGATGGTGCCTGTATAGGCTTTTTCTAAGCTTATGGTCTTGGTAATGATATTATGTTTATTCTATAGTTTGTGCTAAAGAAATGGTAAGTTATGTTTGAGTTTATACGAGCTTCCTAAGCACTAGTTGCTTACGTTGTTAATTTCCTTTATTTTATAGATTATCGGAAGCTCGATCGGTTGGAAACTCATTGGAGATCTATCACACTATCCAGCGACCATTTCGGTAGTTTTTGAGCATTTTGGCCAAGGTTATAAATGGCATGTATAAGACTTTGTGTAATGGTAGTTCTTGAATGTGTTAATGGTCAATTCAGTATGTATTTGCTTTTGATGTTCATGTTTGGTTTAATGGACTTTAATGCCTTACCAAGTTATGTCATTTTGGCCACTTTTAAGTGCTTGTATATAAGATCCTTATTGGTATGCTTGTAATGATATGTAAATGTTATATGTGATGTTATTTGGTAGTTAAATAAACTAGGTTCTATGCTTGAAATGTGGCAATATTGCTTTGATTTGATCATTGATGTTTTGATATGAACGTGGTGCCTTTGAATGGCATATTGGTTAGATGAAATAGGATGTTTGAAATAGTATATTTATAAGTGTTTGAATGATGCTTAGGTCAATTGAATGTGTGCACAAATGGGATGGATGGTTATGTGTGTTTTGGTCTTGAACTGACTTGTTTTAGAGTCAATTTATGGATCACACGACCTACGACACGACCGTGTGTCACAACTCAGAGAGTTATACGGGTGGAGACACGGTCGTGTGTCCCTTTATTCAATTGTTGCACGGCCTGCGCTATGTCACACAGCCTGGCCACATGGCCGTGTGACCCATATTTTCAATTTTTGCAACTTTTTTCCCAAATACTCTGTTTTGTTTCAAATTAGTCTCGAATTGCTTATAAGCTATTCTTAGGGTCTCGAATGTTAGATTTATAAAATAAATCTAAAATAAAACTTAATAAACCAGGATCTATCATGTCAAATCATTAAGAATAAATCAAGAATAAAACTAGATGCGGAAGCGTACTTGAATCCATGAATTACTTGAAGTTTTACCGGATCTTGGGGATTTGATCTTCCAAATTAGCATACAAGAAATTCAGAGAATATCTGCTCTCTCTTTCCCAATGATGGGATATTAGAAAATATATCTTGTGTATAATTTGGGGACAATAACCTTGGCATATTAGTTCTAATCAAATTCTAATTAGCCCATCATTAATTAGAATTTGATTAGAATTACTAGAATATCTACAAATATTTGACCCATACTTTATTTAATAATTAAAGCCCAATAAAATTTTAACCAAATTAGATCACTTTTAATTTAGGCTAACCTATCATGATAGTAAATAATAACATGTAATTACCCTTATTATATATGTGATGTCCATATTTTCCAACATCGAAGGCTCGATTTAGGGACCAAATGCATATTTTTTATAGGTTTTTAATGAGATCAATTTATTTAATGTTATGATGTTAAATGTTGTACCAATTGTTCGGTAATGTTCCGTAACCCTAATCTAACGAAGGAGATGAGTTAGGGTGTTACATATGTTGTCCCCAAGCTAACATCATGAAAGTCCTCATAAGCAGCTTTACTTTGAGGATGGATCCAAATAATATTTTTAACCTTCCAGAACCATCAAGGTTAAACTGATGGAAGAAATCCCTATATTTATTTTGCATTGTGAAAAAAAAATCCTCAAATACTCAACATCTTCCTCTTGCATGATCAGCCTCCTATTACTATGGAAATAAGTTCTGCAATTTTTTGGTAAACACTCCATTTGATGTGGCCCACCTTATTGAACTTGTAGAAATTTAATATTCTTGCAAATTAAAAGCTTGACCATATCATTTGCCTCAAGAGTTCTTTTTAACTAATTAAAAACATGCCTATATCCAAATATTAGGCTTGATATGTCTGGTACAAGTTCATGTGAATGAATTATGATTATGCTACTAACACGCCACATAGTGCCACCTCCTAAAACAACATTCACCCTCATAGGAAAAAAATGCTCTTGCTCTTCTCCCTCTCATTAGATTTTCCACCTTTATCACAAGTTAAGCAAAAATAATTAAGGACGTCAGAATTTTTCCAACTCAATGATCACCTCACCATACTAAACTCTTTCAACTTCGCATGTAATTGATAAAAGCTAAACAATTCATAAAGGCTCCTAAATCTCATTCTTTCAGATGGACCAACTATTAATTCTCTATCCTGATCAACTTCTATTTTATTCTCATCAACATTGGAACCTCTTACATTGGTATTTTAAAAAGTAAAAGATTAAAAATAATAAATAGCTTGAGAATTATATTTTACATCCAATTATAATGTTCATACATTAACTTGTGAATTATCTTGTGGATTATCCAAACATAATGTTTTACATCCAATTGCAAATTATCTTGAGAAAATGGCTCGTAGTAATGGGAACGCTTCAAAATTGTTTGAACATCCTCCAAGAAGGGTTTTAATTTAAGATTATGTGATTCCTATGTCATTTTCTCGCTCTTCTACACCTGTTTTCACACAAAATCACACCTTTCCTCCCCAAGTGATCAAAGTAACAAATAATTACCATTATATCACAATCCAAGCTTTGTTATGCAATGCTTTAAAAATATCCTAAAAATGCAAATGTATTCACTTAATTACAACCAATTAATTCTATTTAGAGGCCTTAAATATAACTATTGTCAAGAGGTAGCAATCTCCCCATTTCAACGGTAAGAAAAATAATAACCAATAATTGCCTGATTTCAATGATCTAATGACAGTACTCCACTGCTTTTGAAACCACTCGCATGTTAAAAAACCCTCTCAACATAAGGAAATATTGTGTCTGAAAGTTCGAGAAATCATGCCCTAACGTGCTAGGTTTCGATTTTTCGTTCGACCAAATAACTGAATATCCTTTTGAAATTTCATCCATGTTTTCTTAAATTAAAAATGAGGCAATATTTTGTGTTTGGAAATTCGAGAAGTCGTGCCCTAACGTGCTGGGTTTCGATTTATCTTTTGATCAAATAACCGAATATCCTTTTAAAGTTTCGATGCATGGATTTTTGAAATCATAAGATGTCTTTGGTATTGAGAGTTCGAAATGTCGTGTCCTAACGCGCTGGATATGATATTTTATTCTTTCGAGACAAGAAAATCTCTGCATCTAATTCGAATTATTCAAACGTTTTGAAAGAGATTATTTTTTTTTTGGAAAATCTTTTCAAATTTTCAACATTAGGACATTGATTAAACAATTAGGTACCAATTTTGGGCGTTGTGAGGGTGCTAATCCTTTCTCATATGTAACCGACTCCCGAACCCGCTTTCTTGAATCTCATAGGCCAAAATTATTTTTAATAAAATAAGATGTTTTATTCGGTGATCCGATCCCACTTAAACTAAAAGGATTGGTGGCGACTCCAAACTTTAGTTTAAAAAAAAAGGTCGATTCTCGTTTTTCAAAAATGGTCTCGACAGCTTAGCGACTCCACTAAGGACCAATAAAAGAGTCAAGCTGTAAAATTGTTTATTTTCTGCCCTTTTGTCGAAAATTGAAAATTTGAGTTGAAAAATCATGGTTTTTTTTCGCATTCGTTTTGTGTTGTGTCATAAGTTTGTGGTGGTTTGAGCCTCGTAGGATATTCCTGCATCATATTGCATGATCGGTTACCCTTTTAAGTGGGAGTTAGAAACTATTTCCTTCGTGAGGTTTTCACCTTCGTGCAGGATAGTGGATCACTTTCGGGATACATCCGTACCTATGTCTTCGTGAGGTCTTCACCTTCGTGCAGCCATAGGGAAATGTATCCCCCTGAACTGAACTCAATCCATATGAGCCTATAATGGGTGAGGATCGAGGAATCTGCTGGTTCAGGTACCCTTCCTTTAGAACTGAACCGCATATAATGAGCCATAAAGGCCCGCCCTAGGTAGAACTATGCCAAACACTAGCAACCACCCAGATAGGTGCTTGATTATTTTCCATTTGTTTTGAATTGTATTTTTGGTATATGATATTGACCTGTTGTGTTTTATTTTTGCTATGATTGCATGTCATTTCACTTTAAAGAAGTGTCGATTCATGTTCGGTTACTAATTTAGGGAGTTGTCTTGGAGAACGAATTTCTTGATAAAGTGGAAGATAATGCGGTTGTCCGTATATGGTCAGAGAAAATGCAATTAGAGAAAGGGGACAATCTAGCCAGGGGGTATACATTAGAATTATATGATTACACCCGAATCACTGTGACGCAAAATAATCTTCAGGAATTAAAAGAGATATGGGACCAGTGGGATGAAGAGTCTAAGCAGTTATTCAATGGTAATTATGGGGATTTGCCTTACTTACTTGACATTAAGGTAGACGAGCATTTATTCCAGACCCTCGCTCAGTATTGGAATGCTGCCTACAGTTGTTTTACCATTAGGAAGGTAGATTTGGTACCCTCTATAGAAGAATATACAACTTTGCTTCGTTGTTTGAAGATCCAAGTCGAAAAAGCCTATTCGAAAGCCACTTGTGTCCTGACCATTTGGAAGAAATTGAGGAATATTGCCGGGATGAGTGAACAGTGGATTACAACAAGGGTCAAGCAAAAAGGTGAATGTAAATGCATCCTATGGAGAAATTTGAGGGATTTGATTCTAGTGTATCCTGACGCGAATAAGAGAGTCGATGTTTTTTCTTTGAGCATCTATGGTTTAATGATTTTCCCTAAGGCATTGGGGTATGCAAATGAGGCGGTCTCGAATCTCTTCGACCGACTTGACAAAGGGGTCACACATGTTCCTGCAATCTTGGCTGAGACATTTAGATCTTTGAATACATGCAGGAGAGCCGGTGAGGGCAGATTTGTAGGGTGTGCACAGTTAGTATTAGTTTGGTTCCACAGTCATTTCTGGAAGGTGGATAAAGTTTCTTACCAGGTTTTTTCCGAGAATTACTCCACGTTAAAGGAGATAGCAGCCACACCTAGGAGAAATGACATATTAGAATAAAATTAGATCCCGCTCCTTCAAAATCTCCAGGAGGAGGATGTGGAGTAGAGAGCCCATTGATTGGTTCCTGACAAAATTCTTTACTGATGTGGGAGTCTTGATTGGGTCCCTTTGCTGGGAATTTGGGGAGCCGTTGGGTATGCTCATTTGCTCACGCTGAGGCAATACAGATCAAGACAGTTTATACCGGTAACGCATGGGCTAGCCCAGAGTGAGTTCTCGTATAAGGGGGAAAATCATAAGAAGAAGGTTCGTGAGATTTCTGATGCTTGGAAACAGACACGTAGGATGAAGAGATTAGCTGTAGGTTCAATGACGACCCCCGAATACAAGGGGTGGTTGAATAAAAAGATCAATGGTAAGATACCTGGGCCGAGTTTAGAGGACGTTCGATCGATGGAATAGTACTTGCAAGTAATCCCCTCCGAGCTAGAAATCATAAAACAGGACTTTGAAAAGAGGAATTCAGAGTTAGGGAAAAAGACAGAGCAATTGGAGGATGAAAAGTTGCATTTGAGGTTAGACGCTAATGTCCAGAAACTCGAGGTCAATAATTTAAGAAAGGGAAAGAGGAAGGCCAAAGAAAAGTTGAACTGTTTGAAGACTGATTACAAGAAATTGTGCATGTAGATGAGAACAGCCGGATTGGGGAAGACATCGGAGTAGTGGCGTCAAGAAGTTCAAGAAGAAAAGGCTAGAGCTGATCAGTGGGAGAAGAGGTTCCATGATGCTTGAGGATGTGAAAATGCCTTAAAAAAGAGCTTGGTTGAGGGCCAAGATGAGAAGCAGATGTTAGTAGCTCAGGTAGCGGAGTTAGAAAAGGCACTGCATCAGCATCGTGGTCGTAACTCCGACATTGAATTAAGAGCCAGCCTGAGTAAGATCGAGGGTTTGAAAGGAAAGGTAGAAGAACTCGAGATTGCACTACAGAATTGTGAACTCCAAATTGAATTCCTTGAGTCAAATAATGAGCAGTGGAAAGAATAGCACCGTTTATCGCAGGACCAAGTCAGGGATAGTGATTATGTCATGGGCGAAGCCGTGGCTCAGATATGAGAATTGGCTGATCATTTACAGACTTTAATGGTTCAGGCTGATGCGTTAAGTGTGAAATACGAGTTAGAGTTGGACCGGGGTCGAGCGCTGGCTTGGCTTCTTAAGAAAGTTAAAACTTTGAGCATCAGGGCAAAGTTGTATCTATAATTTATTTTATGTAAAGGATTTTATTTTCTAATAAAGTTATTTTGAATGGAATTGGATCAGAATTGACGCCTCTTTAGTCTTGCTTTCATTTCATGCATTTGCATTACATCATATCATGTGCATTAAAATTCACAAAAGAACCCTAATTAATTAGAAATCGTGTTATAGTTACCCTGGAACATCACTACTACACACGGAGAAAAACTAAAGTCACGGACCAAAGGTTGGAAAAATTGGAACAAATGCAGAAAGAAATGCAGGATCGGCTGCAAGCACAGATGCAAGAGCAACTGGCCAAGATTCAACAGGACGTGAAAGATCAGATGTTAAAATCGCAAAAGAACATGATGAATCAGTTAACCCAGTTACTGCTTAGAGGGCCGGGAAAAGAAAAGAGCCCTATGGGTAACCTCGGGGATGATAGTGAAGACCTTGTCTATCTATCGGGTTTCGCCCCGAAAAACACCCCAGCGCAACCTAATGCAAATCCACCAAGGGTTTCTGTCAATATCAGTCCTCAGCATCAGGCCGGTGTTTCGGCATTAACATACTTCCCAATAGGCTCAGGCACTAGAGATAATCCGGTGAATCCTAGTGTCCCTGGTCTGGATGACATGGCAGAGGTAGAAAAGGCAAAAGGGGAACTCTCAAGGCAACTGAAAGACTGATACAAATGGCTGGAGGAGAAATTCAAGGCACTGAAAAGTGTTGATTATCAGTGTGGAATGGATGCTAAGGAGTTAAGTTTGGTTCCAGATCTAGTGCTCCCTCCGAAGTTCAAAATGCCAGAGTTTGAAAAATACAACGGAACCAGCTGCCTGAGGCCCACATCACGATGTTTTGTCGAAGGATGATTGGTCATGTCAATAATGATTAGTTGTTAGTTCACTGTTTTAGGATACTTTGATTGGGGATGTGGCCAAATGGTACAATCAGCTGAATCGCACCCAAATCAAATCATGGAGGGACTTAGCACAGGCCTTCATAAAGCAGTATGGCCATGTGACGGACATAGCACCTAACAGGATCACGCTACAGAATATGGAGAAAAAGTCGAGTGAAAGTTTCAGGCAATATGCTCAGAAGTGGAGGGAAGTTGCTACACAAGTCCAACTGCCACTGCTGGAAAAAGAAACAACCATGCTCTTCATTAATACCTTAAAAGCATCCTTCATTAATCATATGCTGGGCAGTGCAACTAAGAGTTTTGCGGACATAGTGATGTCCAGTGAAATAATGGAGAATGCGATAAAGTGTGAAAAGATAGGCTTGGGAAAGCATCAGGAGGTCAGCCCCGAATAAGAGAGAAAATGAGGTTAGCAATGTGAGCGTGGGTTATGCAAAACCAATCACGATAAATCAACCGAGAACGGTGGCTACGGGCCAGTAAGCTTCACCAAGACAAGAGCCCAATACAAAGCAAAACACGGAGAAGCTTTAGTTTACTCCCATTCTAATAACATACTAGAACTGTACAAAAGTCTATTTAATGCGCACGTTGTATCCCCTGTCTACTTAAAACTGTTACAACCCCCATATCCCAAATGGTACGACGTAAGTACTCAATATGAATACTATGCGGGAATAGCGGGACACTTGATAGAGAATTGCTTCTCTTTCAAAAAACTAGTAGAAAGGCTCATCAAAATGGGTGTTGTGAAGCTTGATGATGCACCTGGTGTAGGAAATTCGTTACCCAATCATACTGATAATAGGGTGAACGCAATAATTGATAATGCGGGGAAAAAGATTAAGTTAAATGTCACAGAAGTAAGAACCCCGTTGAGAGAGGTCTGGAGAAGAATGGTGGAAAGAAGTTTAATCATGCAAGACGTGAGGAGCAACCCTCGAGAAGTGAGAAACTATTGTGAGTTCCACGAGGAGGAGAACCATGAGATTCAGAGATGCAATGAATTCAGGGCCATGGTGCAGGGTCTAATAGACAATAAAGAGCTAGAGTTCTTTGAGTTCACAGGAGGAGAAGACGTATACACCGCAGGAGGAGAGTCGACAGAGAAGGTCGTTGAGGTTAATCGATTAATGGTAATCATCACACGACCGAGAATCAATAATACCGGAGCAAAAACAGCACCGAGAGTTGTAATTTAGAAACACGTAGCTTTTTCTTATAAGGATAGCAAAAGGGTGCCCTGGAATTACAACTGTAATGTGACATATTCGAGAAAGGAGAGTCTGGTCAGCATGCCAGATATAAAAGTCGAGCCTGAAAAAGGGAAAGCCCTGATGATTGAACGGGGGGAAGAAAGGTTAGAGCCATTGCTTAATGAACCAGTAACTGAAAATAAAGCCAAGGAGTTTTTGGAATTCCTAAAACACAGCGAGTATAGTGTTGTGGAACATTTGCACAAGCAGTTGACACGCACATCGATACTAGCTTTGCTCTTAAACTCACAGATACACTGTAACGCGCTGATGAAAGTTTTGAATGAAACCTATGCCGCTGAAGACATTTCGGTGAACAAGCTAGACCACCTTGTCAGCAACATAAGCGCTGATAACTTCATTTCTCTCAGCAACGATGAGATACCGCCAGGGGCCATGGGTCCACCAAGGCTCTGTACATCACTACTCGGTGCAAAGGGTATACACTACCGGGATTATTAATTGACAATGGGTCGGCACTGAATGTCTTGCCCCTGTCTATATTGAACAGGTTGCCTATAGATAGCTCTCATCTGAAGACATGCCAGAACATAATGAGAGCATTTGATGGCACCGAAAGGAAAGTAATGAGAAGAATTGAGATCCCCCTTCTGATCAGACCCAATACATACGAGGTAGACTTCCTCGTGATGGACATTAGGCCCTCTTATAATTATTTATTGGTGAGGCCTTAGATTCACTCGGCGGGAGCAGTACCATCATCATTACACCAAAAGTTAAAGTTGGTGACAAAGGGTCGACTGATAACCATAAATACGGAGGAGGACATTATCACATCCATTACTAATGATGCACTGTACATAGAAAATGATACTGAGGCAATAGAATGTTTCTTCCGGTTGTTAGAGTTCGTAAATGCAACTTTCATCATCGAAGGTAGCAAGGTCCCAATGCCAAAAATATCCGAAGCTACAAGGATAAGCCTACAATTGATGGTAGGAAAATGAGCATTGTCTAGAAGGGGACTCGAAAAATACCTCCATGGACGAGTCGAAGTGTCAGGCTTGATGGATATGCGGGATCGTTTTGGCTTGGGGCATAAGCTGAACGCCAAACAGAGAAAGGAAGAGTTGGAGAAGAGGCAAGAGAGAAGAAGGGCATGATTGAGTGGGGCTGAGGTCAAGTGGGCATCAATGAATTTTCCCCATATATCCAATACATTCGTATCAGGAGGAATTATCCATCCTAAACTGAAGATGACAAGAGAAGGAACAGCAGAAGATATGATAGAAAATTTGAGCATCAATGTTATATCTGAAGAGGGGATGATGGAAGGAAACCTATCAGGCATTCGCCCTTATGAACTTGGAAGTGTTCTGGACAACTGGACTACGAGGAAATCCCTGTAGTTTTTAAAGCTAATATAGAGTAATGTTTAAAACACACTTGTTGTTTTAAGCCTAGAAACAATAAGAATCTTTTGTGGAATAGGCTCATATCCAAGCATCTTTATTTTCAATAAAAAATGCACTTTTGTGTCTCATTCTGGGTAAATATTCTTTTATAATCATGTCAACAAATAAGCCACTTTTAAATTTATTCTTTGGATATTCTTTCATGCCTACAATAGGTCTCCAACTGTCAACGATATGAACGAAGCTGCTACGGGGTTATCTCCAGATTTGTTAAATATGGTAGAATGGGAAAGGAAACAGATTCTACCCCATAAAGAGACAATCGAGAGTGTGACTTTGGAAGAAAGGAAAGAGGTGAAAATTAGAACTTGCATAACCAAGAAAACAAGGCAGGACCTCGTTAAACTGCTGCAAGAGTTCAAAAATGTCTTCGCATGGTCATATCAAGACATGCCTGGGTTAAGCGCTGATATTACAGTACATCGCATCCCTATAAAAGAGGAGTACAAGCCAGTTCAACAGAAGCTCTAAAGGATGAGACCTGATGTTGCAGTAAAGATAAGGGAAGTAGTCAATAAGCAATTTGACACTGGGTTCTTACAAGTGGTAAATTACTCGGAATGGGTAGCCAATGTCGTCCCCGTCCCTAAGAAAGATAGAAAAGTGCGGATGTGTGTAGATTACAGAGACCTAAACAAGGCCAGCCCAAAGGATAACTTCCCGCTACCCTACACCAACACTTTGGTGGATAATACGGTAGGTTACTCATTATTCTCTTTCATGGATGGTTTCTCTGGATACAATCAGATAAAAATGCATCCTGCGGACTTGGAAAAGACCAGATTCATAACATTGTGGGGGACATTTTGTTATAAGGTGATACCATTCGGGTTAAAAAATACGGGAGCAATGTATCAAAGAGCCATGGTAACCTTGTTTCATGACATGATGCACAAGGAGATTGAGGTTTATGTTGACGATATGATCACAAAATCCCGAACAGAAAAAGAGCACATACAGGTTTTGAGGAAATTATTCTTGAGGCTGAGAAAGTTCCAGCTAAAGCTCAATCTAACAAAATGTACTTTCGGGGCTAGGTTAGGAAAGCTACTTGGTTTCATAGCCAGTGAAAAAGGAATTGAGGTCGACCCCGACAAAGTCAAGGCTATACAACAGTTGCCCCTGCCACGCACTCAGAAGGAAGTTCGAGGTTTTCTGGGAAGACTAAATTACATCGCCCGGTTCATTCCACAACTAACTAAGAAATGTGACCCCATATTTCATCTTCTCAAGAAACACAACCTAGGTGTGTGGGATAATGAGTGCCAGAAGACCTTTGATAGGGTTAAACAATATTTTTCCAATCCCCCAATATTAACGCCACCTAGTTCGGGTAGACCATTGATATTGTATTTGACAATATTTGATAATTCAATGGGATGTGTGCTTGGTCAACATGACGAGACAGGAAAGAAAGAAAAGGCGATATACTATCTCAGTAAGAAATTCACTGAGTGTGAAATGAGATGCTTGCCAATTGAAAAACTATATTGTGCTTTGGTTTAGACAACTCGGAGATTGAGGCAGTACATGTTGTATCACACAACTTGGTTAATCTTGAAATTAGACCCTCTTAAGTACATGATGGAGTCAGCCGCTTTGAATGGAAGGATGGCCCGATAGCAAATTCTGCTCTCCGAATTCGACATGATCTATGTAAACCAGAAGGCTGTGAAGGGGAGCACAATAGCAGATTGTCTAGCCAGTAGAGCTTTAGAAGATTACGAGCCTTTGAACTTTGATTTTTCTAATGAATATCCAATGTATGTGGCAACTACCGAAGAAGACACCCCAGAAGATCTTCCTTAGAAACTAAATTTTAACGGAGCATCAAACGCTGTTGGTAATAGAATTGAGGCAGTCCTGATATCCCCAAGTGGAGATCATTATCCATTCACTTGCAAATTGGATTTTGATTGCACAAATAATATGACAGAGTACGATGCATGTATCATGAGAATCTGTGCAGCTATAAAGCATAAAATCAAGGTGTTAGAGGTATATGGGGATTTCGCACTGGTGATCTACCAACTCGATGGTGAATGGGAAACAAGAGACCCAAAGTTGATCAACTATCGAGAGCTAGTTCTGGATTTAATTAAGGTGTTTGATGATATCACTTTCCGTTACCTCCCGCGAGATGAAAATCAGATAGTTGATGCCTTAGTTACGTTAGCCTCTATGATTAGAGTAAATAAACAAGAGGATATGAAGTAGATCCAGATGAGTATTTGTTAGGCTCCAGCTCATTACTACAATATCGACGAAGAGGAGAAGAGAAATGATTATCCTTGGTATCATGATATTCTACGGTATGTGAAGAACCGTGAATACCCTGATCAGGCAACTGAAAATGATAAGAAAAAGTTGAGAAGGCTGGCTAGTGACTATGTCTTAGACTGAGAGATCCTGTATAAAAGGAGGAAAGATCAGGTGCTGTTAAGATGTGTTGATGCTGTTAAAGCTAAGGAAATTCTAGAAGAAGTCCATGAAGGTGTCTGCGGGACACATGCTAATGGGTTCACAATGGCCAGAAAAATCATGAGATTCGAGTATTACCAGTCCACGATGGAAGGAGATTGCATCAATTACGCCAAAAAATGCCATAAGTGTCAAATTTATGGAGATAAGATCCATGTGCCTCCTTCACCTCTTCATGTTATGACTTCTCTGTGGCCTTTCTCAATGTGGGGCATGGACGTCATTGGGTCGATTTCGCCGAAGGCTTCTAACGAACATCGATTCATTTTTGTGGTTATCGATTACTTCACCAAATTGGTAAAGGCTGCTTCATACGTCAAAGTCACAAAGTCGGCAGTCAGTAAGTTCTTGAAGAAAGAGATCATATATTGATATGGCATGCCAGAAAGGATCGTATCTGACAACGTGTTAAATTTGAATAACAGCGTGATAGTGGAGGTTTGCAGTCAGTTCAAAATTAAGCACCACAACTCGTCACCGTATCGCTCGAAAATGAATGGTGCAGTTGAGGCAGCTAATAAAAATATCAAGAAGATCGTGGGAAAAATGACTGAGACCTATAAAGATTGGCATGAAAAGTTACCATTTGCTCTTTTTGCCTATCGAACATCTGTCAGAACTTTTACCGGGGCAACACCTTACTCTTTGGTTTATGGGATGAAGGTAGTTTTGCCTATTGAAGTCAAAATTCCTTCTCTCCGAGTTTTATCATAATTAAAGCTAGACGAAGCAGAATGGATCCAATCCCAATATGATCAACTGAACTTGATTGAAGAAAAGAGGCTAAAGGCTATCTGTCATGGTCAAATGTACTAGAAGCGAATGATGCGAGCTTACAACAAAAAGGTTCACCGCAGAGAATTCCATGAGGGGGACTTGGTATTGAAACAGATCCTCCCTATGCAAAAAGACTTCAGGGGGAAATGGATGCCAAACTGGGAAGGACCGTATGTGGTAAAGAAGGCTTTTTCTGGGGAAGCGCTGATATTAACGAAGATGGATGGTAAAAGCCTTTCCAACCCAATAAATTCAGATTCAGTCAAGAAGTACTTCACCTAAAAAGGGAGAGGTCAAGGCGAAAACCCGTAAAGGGCACTTTAAAAAAAAAGAGGAGAGGCCGAGGTGAAAACTCGCAAAGGGCGCCTCGAGACCAAAGGGGTTTTGGATTGAAAACCCGAAAAGGACAATTCAAATTTCAATTGAAGAGGAGGCATGTGATAGTATGCTATGCTTGAATTAACAAAGAGGAAGTATGCTACATCTTGGGGCATCATCGAAGTACTCTAGATTTCCTAAGCACATGTTAAGCTCAAAATGGTCCTCGGAGAGTTCGTACGGAGAAACTCAAACTGCGCTATTTGGGGCACTTATTTTTCCCCCTTACCTATTTTTTGTATCCCGTCAATTTTTGTTTTCTTTGATTAATTCGTTCTTTTCAGATTTTGATCCTAATAAATTATAATTTTGTCTATTTTTATGATCTTTTTAAGCATTTCGTATTGAAATAATAATTAATGGACTAATAACACTTTCACAAAAGGAGTTCTACACATTACTCTGGAAGCTTCTAAAATGTGCAATAACCTGAAGCAGGACAATTATTTAGAATTCACCAAGCCTAAGGGCTAAAAATACTTGAGAAAACTTCAAATTTTCTGTCAGTTGAACAAGAAGACATACGCCAATGATACGGTCTAGACAAACAGCAAGCAATAATAGCTCAAACGTTAAAAAAGGCATTCTCATGACATTCTACATTCATACAAATGTCATTCATAATACATCTAGTTAGGAGCATTTGACTCATTCTTATCATGGCATCCTAATCATTAGACATAAACATAGGCCTATGAAACCAATTTTTACAGGTATGTCCCCAAGAGGATGATGTAGCAAGTTTGGTTGAAGTTACAAATTTCAACTTGCCTTATCTCTCTAAGCAGTAGTGGAACAGGCTAAAGATTGCAGATATTATCTCCCTAAGTAGTAGTGGAGTAGATCAAAGACGATGAATCGTATCTCCATGTAGTGAAAATAGAGCAGATTCAAGCCACCAGCCTTATCTCCCTAAGCAGTAGTGGAACAGGCTGAAAATTATAGATCTTATCTCCCTAAGCAGTAGTGGAGCAGATCGAAGACGATGAATCGTATCTCCATGTAGCGAAAATGGAGCAGATTCAAGCCAGCAGCCTTATCTCCCTAAGCAGTAGCGGAACAGGCTGAAGATTGAAGATCTTATCTCCCTAAGTAGTAGTAGAGCAGATCGAAGATGACAAACCTTATCTTCATGTAGCGGCAATGGAGCAGATTCAAGCCAGCAGCCTTATCTCCCTAAGCAGTAGCGGAACAGGCTAAAGATTGCAGATCTTATCTCCCTAAGTAGTAGTGGAGCAGATCGAAGATGACAAATCTTATCTCCATGTAGCGGGAATGGAGCAAATTCAAGCCACCAGCCCTATCTCCCTAAGCAGTAGTGGAACAGATCGAAGATGATGAATCGTATCTCCATGTAGCAGAAATGGAGCAGATTCAAGCCACCAGCCTTATCTCTCTAAGCAGTAGTTGAACAGGCTGAAGATTGCAGATCTTATCTCCTTAAGCAATAGTGGAGCAGATCGAGGACGATGAATCGTATTTCCATGTAGTGAAAATGGAGCAGATTCAAGCCACCAGTCTTATCTCCCTAAGCAGTAGTGGAACAGGCTAAAGATTGTAGATCTTATCTCCCTAAGCAGTAGTGGAGCAGATCGAAGACGGTGAATCTTATCTCCATGTAGTGGCAATGGAGTAGTTTTCAGCCAGCAGCCTTATCTCCCTAAGCAGTAGTGGAACAGGCTGAAGATTGCAGATCTTATCTCCCTAAGTAGTAGCGGAGCAGATCGAAGACGACGAATCTTATCTCCATATAGTGACAATAGAGCAGATTCAAGCCACCAACCCTATCTCCCTAAGTAGTAGTGGAACAGGCTGAAGAGTGCAGATCTTATCTCCCTAAGCAGCAGTGGAGCAGGCTGAAAATTACAGATCATATCTCCCTAAGCAATAGTGGAGCAAATTGAAATGAAAATTCCTTTACCCCTGAAGAGGCAGTGGGTTAAAGCGAGGCTACCTGAAGAAAAGAGGCATCAAAAAATCAAGACTCAACAAGACCGGGCAAAATTGGCCCTTTTAAGGGCAGCTGTAAAGCCTGATTTTATCCCGGGGCCCAGTAGCCAAATTAATCCAAAATTACAACCCAAACTAAAGACCTAGGCCTAAAACCCCAAGCCCAAACTAGTCCAACTACCCACACCCCAAACAAACCCTAATCCCAACCATTTTACGCCGTGGCCCTCAACTGCCGAACAACCTTCACACGCCCCGCGCCGTGCGCTGCTCCACCACTCCACGTCAATGGCATGCCCACACATGCACCTGTAAACAAACACAAAAAAGGGACAGCAGCAAAGAAGTTTTTGGTTTTTCTTTCATTCAGCTATAAAACCAAAGAGGATCGAATGTAAAAGGGGTTTTTTTTTTTAACGAATACAAAAAAAAAAGAATACAAACAAAAGTCAATAAGCAATAAAAATCATATTATGGATTCAGAAGGTTGTCTTTCGTTCTTTCTCTCTTCGCATTCTTGTTTCTTCTTTTCTTTTTTGTTTCTATACAAGTTGTTTTTAAGTAAAATCGAGAGAAGAGGGTTACCTGGATGCTCCTCTTGAATCTTCAGCAGAGATGAAGGTGTGAGAAGCACCGATGACCCTCAAAAGTGGCTTCTAGGCTGAAACCCTAAAGATTTGGGGAAAGGGGTGTTGTTTTCTTTTTTAAAAAAAAAAAAGGGGCAGCAGATCAAATGAAGTTCAACAAAAATGGGGTTATACCGCATATAAAACGGCACCATTTGGTGCCTGAGGCCTAGACGTCTAAGCGATGTCGTTTTAAGGCCTCAACCCGCGCATGTGACCCGACCCGGGGAGGATCCGCGAGTTTCAATAAAGGGGCAATTTGCTCCCTAAGTCCTTCCGCATTTTCGTGGCTATTCAATCTCGTCATTTCCATGTTTTTTTTTATTTTTTATTTGACCCAGCAATTTAATTTTGGTTTCAATCTGGTCCTTGAGCCATTTAAGTGCGCATGTTGGAACACTGCATTTTGGGCGACTGGGATGTTTGCAACTCTAATCCTTGGGCATCCGTGCGCATTTCACTATGGTCCTTATTTTTTTATTCAATGGTTTATTTCATTTATAAATTATCCCTTTTTGTTTGGATCTGTTTCAATTAAGTTTCTATTTCAATAAGTATAATTCTTTAGTTTTTAATTTATTTAACATTTTTTATTATTTGAATATATTTTTGAACTATTTTAATGGTCGTGCCTTGTTTTAATCTTTTTTTTTTTTTACTTTCACTTGTTTCTTTACCGTTTAATCATATAGTTATTATTTTAAGATATTCTTTTATATCATATTGTGTTTTAATTTAATTACCCTATTATATATATAGTTTACATTAAAATTAGTTATTTTCTGTACATTTTCAATTTCATGATTGTTTTGTATTTATATTTTTTTAAACTTAGTTATATAAAATTTATTTCTCTTAAAGATCCTATTACTATGTATTTTTACACTCTCATCCATTATTATTTTATATGTATTATTTTTACTAAGTGTTACACTTCATGCACATTATTTGTTTTAAAATTTTGCATGGCATACATCATTATTTTTATGTATATAATTGACATTATATTTGTATTTATTTTATTTTAAATTGTTTTGTATGTAATTAATTTTAAATTTCAGCTTATAATCTTTATTTTAAAATTCATTTATATAATAAACTTTATATTCTATCGTTAATTATTTTTATTTTCATTCATTTATAATCTATTTCAAAGTTTTGCATGTATTGTCTGTTATATATATATAATTTATTTTATGTATTATTTTTTGTTTTTTTTTATTGTTTTGTGGGTTTTAATTTGTATATTTTACACCTTTGTATTATTGTTGATAAATGGTGCAGTACATTAGCCATGTACATGTTCCATATTAGTTACCTCGTTTTTTAGTTTCGTGTATTGATTTATAATTGAGATTACCAACTTGTCTACTCTAAATTGTTCATTTCATTTTTTATTTCAAATAAACTAATAAATATTTTATTAGGTGATCCGATCTCACCTAAACTAAAAGGATTGGTGGCGACTCCAAACTTTTGTTAAAAAAAACGGTCAATTCCCGTTTTTCGAAAATGGTCTCGACATCCATGCTTCATAAACCACAGAACTATAGGTTATCCAGATGACAGAGAAGATGAAGATTTCAGGAATTAATGTCTTCATTATATTTAAGAACCTGTCAAGATAAGTGATCACTAAAGGATACAGTGAGCATTGTTTGTAGAAAAAGATTGCTTTTCACACAATCTTATACAAGATATTCTTAACGACATATGAAGTGGAGCAGCTGCAGGCCTTGAGACATACGGAGGCATTTCATCACTCTCCACATCCCCTTTGGCGGAAGGCCAAACACGATCTAGAATGCGTGTGATCCCATAGTCAAAATGGAGTTCACTTCCAACCTTTAAGAGACTGCAAGAAAACCAAACTTCAAAAACTATAGCTAAACAGTATCCACAACACTAATAGAATGTTTCAAAGAAAATGGATAATATATAAGTTCCTTTGCAATGCCATCGAAAGAAGCTAAACATATGTCACAATAGAAGCCAGTTGAAAATAACAAATCGACGAGACAAATGCTTAGAAATACAATGTAATAGACAGTGAACGGAAAAATGGAAGTGAGAAAGAACAAGTGCATCTGCGTCTATGTTGCAGTAGTAACAGAATGCACCATGCATCACAACATGTAAAAGCTCCAATACAACAATAGGAAGGGATATGTAATGTTAGATGGTAACGCCAAAAAGAATAGCAGATCATTGGCAGAACGAAAAGATGAGCAAGATATGTAGAGGTTCCAATGTAGCAACAAAATTGAAAAGGAGACCTAATTTTTATCGCACTTGACAGCAAGTTGCAAGAAGTATGGCATGTTTAGGTCACCCAACCCTGATGCATGAGCACTGGAAGAACTGACACAACCATTTCAAATTAGAGGTCATTACTCAAAACAGAGTAACAGATGACACACTTCAGCATTGTATTTTGACACCAATAAATGTGATAAACACAAAGAAATGCCAACAAGTAATGCCCCATGTTAATAAATTGTAGATCCAAATAAAGTACTAGAATTTATAGTACAATAATAGGAAATCGGAGGCATCTTGTACTTGGAAGAGGATGCAGATACATCTATATCTATTTCCAACTCCATTTATACCTGAATGAGCCGTCTATATTGCCTGCTAGCAGAACTTCTGGTTCCATTTGACCCTCTAGTGTCTGGACATCAATTTGTGTCTGCTCCAAAGCACTATAATGTATATTTCTTAATAATTTTTTGTCTGTTGCACCATATCTCCTAATCTGAAATACTGTAAAATACAATAATGAAAATTAAGTGATTATCAGTAAGAAATTTGGATAAAACTCTGATTTAAAGAAGGAAAAATATTGCAAAAGGGATATGTGTGAGTATTACAGACAATATAAATTCATCAAAATTTGAGTTATCTCCTCCTTTAATTAGTTTATTTTTCTCGTCTCCAGCAGCAAAATCGAAATAATAAAATAAGCATTAAGAGGAAGAGATCGATATGATGATTACGATTGACTCCCTGCAATTCAATTCTAATCCGTAGGTTTCCCATAAGAGAAAACGAAACATTATCTCTCCCAAAAGACAGAGATTTGGGAGTTGACTTGTAGCTTATTTTTTTTAGAAATTTTAAAGAAAACCCCACCAAAACCCTTCTAAAACAAAATTCGATTATTGCAAGAACAGAAACCAGATGAAATTAAACTTGAAAAGAAAAATCTGCTAACCTGAAAGGGTATTGCTGTGATAAAATTGTAGAGAAAGTTTGAAGGAGATTTTGGAAAAAATTTTCTTCATTTCTATTCGGCAATGGTAGGAATGGTCATTCAAAGCTTTTAGCATTGAATCCTTATTACGCATTCGAGGGAATAGAAATACTTTAAGTAATTCGGCCGAATGAAGAAACGGTGAACCAAACAAAAGTATTACTAAGGAGGGAATGACTACCAAACATAATGTAATAATCAATTCTTCACATTGAATCGAATCAACATTGTTTGTGTTTGAACGAAAACCCCCATCAGATGATTTGTCATTTCTTCCTTTCTCTGTTCAATAAATTATCATCATCACAGAACCCAAACAAATCATTCAAGATTTTAGGGACATCACTGTTTTGGTTATGGTCGCGACTTTCTAATTCTTCAATTCATGAATTAGCTCCTTTTTACATTAACTATATAAGCATTTTGTATTTTGTTTGAAATTTCCATTTCTTCAACAAAGCTTTCTCTTCGAAACTCTCAAATTTCTAATAAATTTGAATGAAAAACAAGAACTGACAATGAAAAGGCCGCCGAAAGATGAAGTAATGTGACTGTACTTATGGTTGATAATTATTTTCTTAATTAGTTATTTTACTCTTTATTACAAACTGCAAAACTAATGATGACGGTTGATAGTCAAATTTAATTGAATATGTCGGTGAATGACTAATTCACATTGCCCACATATAACAATAATTAAACAAATGAAAGAGGGAAAAACTAATCTGCTAAAGCACTTAGGGGATAAATGTCTTTTCATCATTTGTATACAAAATCTATATAAAAATATTAATGTCTCCTTTGGCTATTTAGTGTATTAACTCGACGAAAAGAAGCTTAATTAATACATATAAAGACGTTTTAAGGGTGCAAAAAGCTCTCAATTTTTTTCAAAAAAGAAATTAAGCTCATACTTTTTTTTATATTTTTTTGGTACTTGAACTTTCAAAATGCATCAAAAAAGTCCTCAAATCTTTTTTTTTAAAAGCAATTAAGTTCCTATTTCTTCTTTTTTTGCATTCAATTGGTTATTTGAACTTTCAAAATGCATCAAAAAACTTTCAAAGTTTTTCAAAAAACAATTAAGCCCCGCTTTTATTAGAACTTATAAAAACTTAAAATCAATAAAAGCTATAAATATTTTTAAATTTTAATAAAAATTAAATATAAAAATTGTAAAATTTTATAAAATCATTAAAAAATTTATAATATATATAAATATAAAAATTATAAAATTTTATAAAGTCGTAAGAAAATTATACAAAATGTAAAGAAATATAAATTTTGTAAACAAAATTATAAAAATTATCGTACCAAAAGAAGCATTTTATAATTTTTCTATAACTTTTACTTTTTTATTTTTTTATCATTTTTTGTCACATGTCACTTGTGTGTGTTACGACGTGATGACTTTAATTGAATAAAACTAGGGCCATTAATTTTTATAATTTTTATAAAATTTTACAATTTTATTTTTTAAGATTTTTATAAAAATTTCTAATTTTAATAAAATTCTAATTTTTATATATTTTTAAAATTTAATAATTTTTCTAATATATTATTTTTATTTTTATAATTTTTTCTAATTTATAATAAAAGCATGGGCTTAATTGCATTTTTGAAAAATTTTGAGGGTCTTTTTTATGCATTTTGAAAGTTCAAGTACCCATTGAGTGAAAATAAAAAGCAGGGATTTAATTGCTTTTTTTGAAGAAGTTTAAGGGTCTTTTTTATACATTTTGAAAGTTCAAGAGTTCAATTGAGTAAAAAAAAAAGAGGGTTTAATTACTTTTTTTTTTTAAATTGAGAACTTTTTACACCCTTAAGCCTACAAAGAATAATTAATATTGAGTAGAACTCTAGTAAAAAAAAAGGCGATTTAAGTAAAAAAAATATGTATTATCAAGTAAAATTAGTTTATTGCTAATTTATGTACTAAGATGTAAAAATAATAATAATAACACTACCAAACGTAGACTTTTTTTTTACCAAAAAAGGAGTTTAAGTCATGAGTTTTAACAATATAAAAACATAGAACAAACATATTTTCCGCTTTAAATTTTAAAGTTTATGCTTAATTTAAGCCTTGTATTAAAAAAAAATTCAGACCTTAGTTCTAGGATCAATCTGGAAGTAAGTGATCCTTTATGGCAAACAAGTAGTACTTTGTAGCTATGATCAAGCAAAAGCAATTTAACAGCATAATCTTGTATCTTTCCATTGAAATTATTTCCACCAAATAACAAATCGCAATCATTTATGGAAACTAGGGCTGTGATTACTTCGTAGTTCGACGAGTTATGAACTTAATTTTTATTTTCAATATATAATTAAAATTTTATAATATTTAAAATCATAATTAAATAAAAAACACTTTAATCATAAAAATAATATTTTAGGGTCAATTACCCAAAAGCTGTTAGCTTTTAAAAAATGCTTGATTTAGGGCTAGGCTTCCAAAATGAAGAGGAAAAGAAAAACCAACAGGCATACTCTTGCAATATTTTAAATCCAAGGAATATGGCATATGGATTTGCATTTATAACATAGAGAATATAGACACTTAAATTTTTCAGGTCACATACTAATAAAACAAACTTTACTACTTTTGGAACAACCCCTAAAATAAAACTCTTTATCAGGATCTCCATTCTCCAACCCTCCGTGTATATATATATATTTAGTAGGGGACTATGATGGAATCTATGAGCTCTTGGAGTGGAGCCAACTCTTTCTTGTCAATCAGCCCAAATTCCTGCACATGGTAACAACAACAGCCTCATTTGACCTTAACAACTTCCTACTCAACTAACCATTCTTGCATATCCTAGAAAGCATGTTTCAGATGCAAAATAAACCAAAAACAACAAACAAATTAACCTAAGGCTCAACTCAGGTAGTTGTTAGTTTGAGGATTGGGGTAACTATCTTAAACTTGAGCAGTAGTATAACCTCGTGGTACTCGAAACAGGGAACACAAGGACACAACTAAAACTGTGTTCCAGACTCGTCCTTGAGAACCGTGATACATGCATACATGAGAAGAAATCAGGACTGCTTGGCAAAATTAATGGTAAGTTTACACTTATATCCTTCGTGGTTTAAAAAGATAAGTCTCTTAGATAAAAGAAACATTCAAGACTACTCTTTTAGAAAAGTGGGGGAGGGGGAGGTTTAATGAATAGAGTGAAAGTAATTATATCTAAGCAAGTTTGAAGTAGAATCTTCGGATTTTGTTTAGATTTGTATAAAATAGGCAAATAGTGGAAGAGGCCAGCCTTGAACAAGAGGACAGAGCATAAAAAATTAACCATCAAGCAGAAGAAGACTTACACAAGTAAACAATATGAAGTGCTTGAAGCATGTATTCAGATGAGCTTCCTCCTTAAGGCTCACAATTTTCTGAAAGTGAGAGTGATAGATGTGGGCGTATACACGGAAGAGTCTTTTGAATATAGTCTTCACCACCTCCTTGAAATTGGGAGGAAATGGTGCGCCTAGCAAATTTGGAAGATGCAATTTAATATAGAAAAGTACTGAGCATGATACAAGTAGAAAAAAAGAAGTATCCATCAGTATCATCACTGTACATAGACAAACAGCTACCTTTCTCTAGTGACAGTATGTCAAGACTTCACCATAGAGAATTAAAAGATGATTAAGCACATGACTAGTGGAAGATATTACCAAGCTTTTGAGGAAATATGGATTCATCATCAAGCTGTGATTCGATCCAGTCCATTAGATATTCAACGTACTTTGGAGCAGAAACTTCGATAGGCTTCTTGATTTGCACACCATCAGCCCATCTATATTCATACCTGTAAGTTTGTAGGACAACAAATAATCAACTCCAGAAAACCCAATATATACAATTTGAAAGAATTTTAAAATACAAGTACACTAAATTACAACGGAGAACTAGTATGGAATCGTTGAATTAATTGACTGAAAGCAAAAGGTACATGAACCAAACATAATAAGAAATTTTACAGTAGTTTGGGGAGAAAAGGAATCGTTGAACAAAATCACACGACTATAAGGCCTTTGACTCTTAAGAATAGTTTTAGCTTTAACATATTTGATGTCTTTCTACTGAAATTTAAAATATGGCAAAAATCAAATTATTACAAAAGACAAAGCCAAATCATAATAATAATAATAAACATCAACTCATCATAACCTAGGACTATCAAAATCAAAGAAAACATGATATAAAGTCAAACTCTCATCCCACTAATCAGCCAAGATTATATGATATATTTTGACATCAAAATTCAAAAAAAAAAAAAAAAAGGCAGATATATATGACTTTAACAAAAATAAATTAATACAGTATCATCTAGCTCGAAGAGATAAAGAGCCTAAATTCAAGTTGAGGGAGTTTCGATTTATCTAGATCCTTAGAGACTGAACACATGCATTGTTTGAGAGAAAAGCTTTCAATACCATCAATGGATCAAACACGACAGAGGTCATGAGGGACAACAATAATATTTAGGAATTGTTCGCCTAATTTATTGAAAAGGGCAAAAGGAATCTAGTTTATATCTCTTACTTAGGTCCTGCAGTCATTGTGGGGCAATTCTCAGGAGTACAAAACTCAGTGAGGGTACCATAGAGCAGATTCACCTGATTGAAGAAATCCACAGCTGAAAAAGATCCAACAATTACGCTTTAGCAATGAGCTTCAAAGAACAATCGATAGTAAAAACAATCGATAGTAACCTAGAAATAGGGAAGAAAGTACTAAAACGTTCAATGAAAAATAAACTAATAAATGGAATACAACTAAATTAGTTGTTATGGAAGTAATGACAGCAAGGCCATACTAAAGTAGAAAATACATGGATAAATTAAATCCACAGGGCTTTTTTTTTTTTTTTTTTTTTTGCAAAGATAAGGATTTAATCAAACTGTGAGCATATGTGCTTGCGGGGCAGATGTAAGAAAGAAAGAGAGAAGCCAGATATACTATTGACTGCGAGCCATTCATTTAAATCCTCCCCAGGAGGTAGTCTAACTGCTTCCCTTAAGTTTCCACTGCCTAAGGTGGCATCGATGTGCTTTTTAAGCTGTGCACCCTGCATTATGTCAAGATAATACTATGATGAGAACTGCAAATTCTGCTAAGCAACTAATACGGCAGAATGAAGTCCAGAAAGAATTTTATATAGTGACATTATAGAGAAGCCAGCTCTAGGAACGGGATAGAAACCTCAACAAGGCTATTCAATTATTATCAAGCACAACCGAACAGCAGTACTAACCATGCTTAAAAGTGGATCTCTAATTAGAAAAACAAATTATCACATTTATTATGTGCATAAAATGCCCTCTAACATCCATGACTAGGTTCCACAGGTGGGGCTGTAGGACCATCACATATATCAGTGGAGAATTGAAGTTTGTAGTATTTCAACTTTGCCACTGAATTTTTTAGTAAAACATAGTAACGTAAAGTTATTGTTTTAATAAGTGACACCAAAAGCAATAAAATTTATTAAATAGAAATAATGGTAAGTGAGCCTTTTTTCTTCTTCTCTTGGATGCATTCTTAGGTGTTAAGTTGTGCTTGGCTATATTTTGTTTCTCCTTCTGGACACTTTCTAGCATACTTCCAGTGCTAAAATTGCATGCTCACACCCAAGAACTTCCTTTTTTCTTTTTCTTTTTTCTGATAGTTGAAGTTGCCAAGGTTTGATCCTTGGACACTGGAAATAAGAGTCCAGAACTCTCCCAACAAACAGGCGAAGGAAAGAAGATCAACAATGAAAAGATTCAAGCACATTTTAAAAGAATGAATCACATCAACTTCTAACAAGCAGGCAATGGACAGTGTTAACTATATTTTATTTAAGAAAAAAGAGTAACCAACCTTACTTCCTGAAGGTGCACTTTTTTTTGGACGGAATGTTCGCTGATTTCTGTTTACAAAGCAACTTAATATCAGCAAAAATCATCAATTTGAAAATATACACAAATATTTACCAGCTATGCTGCTCAGAATTGGGAGTGGGAGTCAGAAATATACAGATACTCAATATAAGTAAGTTAAAATTTTCACAAGTATTTCGGTATATTTAGAGATCATACACCCAAAGTTTATATCCATTGAAATTATTTTATATGTTTACAGCAAGTATATTAGGATTTAAGTTAAAGATTCAAAGCAGCACAGTGCAAATGAATTCAATCCAAGCAAAATATCAAATTAATTTTTTATTATAAAAACTAACACATAACTTCAGTAGATTAATTGTGCATTCTAATCAGACATGCATGGACTCTTATAGCATGGCGGAGAGCAAGATAGAAAGCCAGAACTCTTTCTCTAACTGAAAATTGTGAAAGATCAAAGATGATTAATAAATTGATTTTTGGAAATATTAATTAGCCTAAGACTAGATTTGGACATTCCCTTTTTTCTTTCGCTCCAGTAAATTCAATTTTTGTTATCATTCTGCCACCGCGAGCCTTCTAAAAATGGCTGCAAATTGTCAACAGACCTAATTTGCAACCTAGTCAATAAAGTTCAGCTTGAAAATGCAAAGCTCAACCTTGTGAATAATGGCCATATAATCTTTAAGGTCAAAAACCAATAATTTAGCATACCTTTTTCGACCTTTCTAATTATGCCAGTCATGAGAACTACCTGATTTGCATACTAATTATAAGCAGTCAGAAGAAGAAGAAAAAAAAAACCCATTAATTGCGTAGAAATAAAAGACTAGGTCAACATGCATCCAAGATTAGAAACTTTCACAGCAAGAACAATAATTAACGACGATAGTTAAACCGTCACAAATGACTCCAAGATTAGAAAACAATTGGATTGCAAGCACAGTTAAAAAAAAAAAGAATCGAGGCTTAAATTAGTAAGAAAGATGAAAAATTTTCCAGAATTCTAATCAAAGCTTTCAATAAAAGCCCAAAAAAAAAAAGGAGTTGATAACTGATCTTGAATCACAAAAAAGCTGCAGAATTACAACAGATCCGACACGATTTATCAACGTAATATAGCAAATAAGCAATGAAAAAAAAAGAAATTGAAGGAAAATAATAAACTAATTTACGAGAAAATTATATAAAGAAGTGGAAATTACAAATTAGAGGTCACCTGCCCAGACCGAAGAGACTCATGGTTAGAGAGAGAGAGACTTGGATTTTCCTTTCTTCAGGTGGAGACCTCAAAAAAGAAAAAAATTTACCTTTTAAGGATCCTTTTTATTAGTAGTATTTAAAATGTATATATAATATACCCCCAATATATTTATTCCTTGCGTAGCCTTTCCTCGCCTTTTTATTAGTGGTATAACTATAAAGACAATGAGTGCGCCAATAAGAGTGCCTTGATATTTGACTCGTTTGTTAGGGAAATAAAAGGTTACATTACAAAGTCAGTTTTAAAAGACCCATTTCAATTCAACCTCTACTGATCTTCAAACTCTTCAAAATCTCAGTAGTCACACAAAGAAACAAACCCTCCCAAATATCATGTCGGATGGTATCGCACGCAGTCGTCTTGCAGAGGAACGAAAAGCCTGGCGCAAAAATCATCCCCATGTATCAACATTTTTCTCTTCTCTTCTCACTCTTTTCTTTTTTACTGTACTATATTATAGTTTTTTTTTTTGAAGGGTTTTGTGGCTAAACCTGAGACAAGGGCAGATGGGAGTGTTGATTTGATGGTTTGGCATTGTGTTATCCCCGGCAAAAAAGGGGTCAGTCCACAAAAAAAATTCTTTTAATCAAAGTTTGGACCTTTGAAGTTTTCTTATGTTGTATGTAAGCCTAGGATTTATTTGCATTGAAATTTCTATGGTTGTTTATTAGTTAAATCACAATTTTTTTTAAATGTTCCAGACAGATTGGGAAGGGGGGTACTTTCCACTGACACTCAACTTCAGTGAGGAGTACCCAAGCAAACCCCCTAAATGCAAGTTCCCAAATGGATTCTTCCACCCTAATGTTTATCCTTCTGGAATTGTGTGTTTGTCTATCCTCAGCGAGCGTCGTGTAAGTAACTTCCACACCAATCTTTTTTATTTAAAATTCCATTTTTGCTAAAGCAAAAACCTTGTTTTTCCTGCAAGGGATGGAGACCATCCATTACAGTGAAACAAATCCTAGTGGGGATTCAAGATTTGCTTGATCAACCCAATGCTACCGACGCTGCACAAACAGAGGGACATCAGCTTTACGTATCGGTAAGTAACAAAAGTTTAGCCTTTACTTATTTCTATTGTTCTATAATTTTGTTTTCCGATATGCTATCTTTGCTAATACAGAACCCAAATGAGTACCGGAAAAGAGTTCAACAACAAGTCCTGCAATATCCACAGTCTCTCTAGTCATATGCTACATCACCAGAACTGTTCACTGTTATATAAGTTGTATTATCGGATCGGTCTTTGCATATGTCAACTCGGTTCCATATTTGACGGGACTAACTTTTTACAAGGAAATTTGTTTGGTATTTAATAGAAATCGTGTGTGTTTGAAATTTTTTTATATCATCTATTTTATTGGTTTAAGAAAGCCCCAATATAATTAATTTAGTATAATCTCTTTTAATCATTTTTAATCTAATTTTCTGTATAAACTTTTTAAAGATTATTTATTGACGAATGAATCTCATTTAATTTATGGGCTATATTTTATTTTGGTATTTTGAGGCCATGTATAGGTAATTGTATTTACTCCCATTATTAAAATTTGGTCATTGTACCTCAACATGAGGTATATTTGGTTGTTCTATCAATTATGTCAGTTTTTAATAGTACAAATAGATATAATTTTTTATAGAAAATATCAATTTGCTCATTGATTTAACATATATTTTTAAGAGGCAATAGGCAAAATACATTTTGATTTTTAGCACAAGAACTCTCATGATATTTTTACTCCTTTTATTGATTCTAATGATGCATGTGAAATAAATAAAAGATTATCTAATTATTTGTCTTAAATGTAAGAATTTTAGTTGTTAAATATATTAAAAATATAATATTATTAGATTGATGTAATATGGAATTGATTTAAAATTTTACATGTATTATAATTATGATTATATTGATAAATTTAACCATTTAAATTATGAAAATATGTAAAACTACTATAGTTTTATATTAAAGTAAATGGATCTCTTTTATACAAATATATTGATTTTGTGAGTGAATTTTTTATAAAAAATAAAATGTGAAAAAGATGAACGTGGTTTTTTTATATTAAAATATCCACATAATTATGTTTTTTTTTCTTTTTTGTAAATTTCTCTTTTGTTTTGTTATTTTTAATTGAACTGGATTTAATTAACTAATCACATCAATTTTAATATTAAAATCGACGACTTGGACCGAAAATGAATTTAGATAAAGAAAATAAAATTGTTGGACTACCCGAGTCGGCCCAGCCCTTATTAGAGATCTTTCGGATCATCTTTGAATCATAACCTTATCGCTTCTCCTTTCGGTCTGGTAAATTGGTGGTAAGAAGGTTTCTGAATCCGAATGGGGTTTCAGTGAGGGCAATCATACTTGAGTTTCTGAATTCTGCAACAATTTTAACTTAAAAAGGTAAGCTTTTGTGTTCTCATCTGTGGGTGTTTCTTCCAATATCTGGACCAACTTAATAAGCACTCCAAGAAAAGAAAAAATTGAAGTAGCTCAAGTGAATGGCAGCTCTGGCACTGTCGTCTTTATCCTACTGCCGTTTCAAGGTATGCATGTTTCCTTTATTATATTCCTTAAGATAGAAATTAATATGATTCATCTATATAGAATTTGCAGAATGAAAAATCGAGTTTTGTATGTAAGCTTTGCAGGCAGTTGACCATGGAACCCTCTTCATTGACATCAGCCCAACCCACAAAATCATCTTCCCCATTCCCAGTTAACCCCCAAAACCAAATCCGACCATTGTACTTACTACCCCTACATGCCACCTTGAATAGCCCAAAAGGCTTTGGATCCCCACCCAAGAATAACAAAAAGACAAAGAAATCAAAGAGTGGTGGTGATGACAATGAAGAAGAAGAAGAAGAGGAGGAGAATGAAGCAGAGGCAGGGGTGATACCTGAAGTGGTAACAAACAGGATGATAAGCAGAATGGGATTCACAGTTGGGATTCCATTGTTGGTAGGGCTGTTGTTTTTCCCATTCTTTTATTATCTCAAGGTTGGATTGAAAATCGATGTACCAACGTGGGTGCCGTTTATTGTGTCCTTCATCTTCTTCGGGACAGCACTGTTAGGGGTGAGTTATGGGATTGTGTCATCTAGTTGGGATCCATTGAGAGAAGGGTCAGTCTTGGGATGGAATGAGGCTCAGAAGAACTGGCCTGTTTTTTGGCAATCCATTTGGGGGGGTGGATCACGTAAAAAGTAAAAGGGACATTACATACATGGTTACGTACTGGTATTTTTGTCTCGAGTTTACAACTAATTCATATTATGCTATATTATTTAAGTTATGCTTTGCTCTAAATTCAAATGCTTTATGGTTTATAAATTCATTTCACTCAATCCATTAATGCTAAAGAGATTTGATTGAGGCTAGGCCGGCTTGGCCGTCAAGAGAAGAGATAGCATTAAGCTGCAGTGCTTTGCTCACTCTATATCCCCAGCATTCTTCGCTTAATCACCAATAAAACCAAGGAGGGAAAGGAATAGGAAAAGCCAGGGAAATTTTGAAAACTTTTCTTTTATTTGGTTATTAATCCAATAATATTCATTGTTTTCTCTTAGAACTAAAAAGAAAACCTTTCTTTCTTTAGATATCGCTAATTGGTTCTGTTTTTCAAGAAACAAATACCATTTTTTATTGTTTGATATATTTTTAGTTAATTACTTTTATGATTTATCGTTGACATAAAAAAAAAAGGGCAACTTTGTATCTCTTTTTCGTTTGGAGCTGGGTTTTTGAAGGGTTTTTTCTTTTTTCTCATTTGGACAAATGCTTCAATGTAGTATTTCATTATTTGGTTAATTTTTAATTTTTGCATTTAGACGGTCTCTATGGCTATATATTTGAGTAAAGTTCGTTTTTCTTCAATTTTGGAGCTGGTAATAAGAAATTTTCTTCTTGTCCCACGAAATCCAAAATCTACCCCAATTTGAAAATGAGAGTGAAAAAGAAAGGAGAAGAAGAGAAGAAAAGAATAAATAAACATTAAAAGAAAACAAAAGGAAAATATTAAATTTGCTAAATAGAAAATTTATAAAGATTAATTACAAACTTTAATTTAAATTTTCATTTGAAATAATTACATTAAATGGCAATAATATTATTTAAAGTTTTGTGATCAAAATATAACTTTAAGGAACATAAATACATAAACTTGTAATAAACTCATTTCTATTATAAAATAACTTACCTTTTCCTTTTGCATCATTTTTTATATAAAATATTTTATAAAAAGTTATTTTAAAAATCCTTCCATTTCCTTTTCCTCTATAATCAAACACTGATTATTATAAACCCTTTATTTCCTGAACATTGTATAAGCTAAATTATAGATACTAGAATACAGAAATATGCCAACAGCAAACGAAATATTAAATTTCGAGAAACTGATTGTGTAGACGAAAGAACTTAATATTACCAGTATATGTATACAAGTATATATAATAAGATACTAGTTATAAATTAAATTAAGAGAATGGAAAATGCACACTAAGTCCAAAGTCGAAACATATGAAGAAAAACACAAACAGCTCACATTTCATTATCAAGCAACGTCAATAGGAAGAAGCAAATCCAATCACTTGGTTGTAACAGAAACCATGTTTTATTGTATGGGTTATTGCTACGCACAACCACTCCAACAGAACAAAAGAAAACAAACCAAAGCACTCATTCTTTGTATCCATGTATTGAATGACATGCATTATTATTAGTAGTAGTAGTAGAATTGTTATTTATTATTAGCAGTATCAGTATGAAGCATATAAAGGCATGACGCGGAGCTATCTCATCCCGCTACTTTTCTGGTAAAAGTTCTGCCAGACGGTATCTGTTGGGTTGGCCTCAGAAACATGTCATTAGATTCCGCAGTCCACTGCACCCCAGCCTTCATAGGTGGTGCCCCTATTTGTCCACCATACTGCCTCCGACTTCCAATTGTCACATTTCCCAACTTCTCCACCACCTCTGAAGCCCCAGCTCCACGTCCATTTCTATCCTTGTTCATTGATATTGCTGGACCCACACCATTTTTTTTCAACTCATTCTTTAGCTGATAATACTAGTAAGATATAATTGAATTTGCTACAACAAAAAACCAACACTTACTTGTTGTCCTTCTTCCAGGTGGCCAATACCTTGTTTGTTTGCTATAGTTCTTCAAGGGTTTATCATTCTTTCTCAGATCCTTCAGAGAAGGGCAAAGACAAAAGATCATATTTAGGAGCAACCCAAGGAAAAATATCATTACATAAGCAATAACATTTAAACATGGATTACCTGATTAAGCAACTCAGGCTTGCGTTGCGCACCTGCAAGAATCCACAACAAATCACAACTAAATGCAACTCCATAAAAAAATGTATTGCTGACAATTTAATTGCGATTTCCTTCAGCGAGCACTCAAGCTTAACAAAAACGAGTTGTATGTCTTGCTTAGTTTGATCATAAACATAGCTACAACACCTTTTATCATATCAATGCCCTTTAAAGATACTAGTTCATGCATTCAACATCCAATATCAATAGTAAATTAAGTCTGTATTAAAACACATACAATCAGCACCTGTGCTGAAGGAAGCATTTGTTTTCAGAGAAGAAAAACTGCCAGTGAATTTCCCATTGGGCTGAGCCCCAGAATACCTCCTAACAGATTGCTGTTCCAATGTTCCTCTAACCCCAGCTACAAGCATGCGAATTAGAAATTAGCAACAAGTGAAACCAAATAATATACCTCCTCCAAACATAATAGAAAAATGTTAATGTTTTAGAACAAACCAGATGGAGGAGTTCTAGAAACAGCTATTCTGGGACGAAGAGATGGAGGAACATAAAAACAACCCTGCACATCATAAGAAATTCCTTCAGCGGAGCACTAGCTATAACATAAATGCATCTTAAATATCATAATTAGATACCATAATCTACTTATAAAGGATACCACCTGAAAGAATGGATGTTGAAGGGCCTCGGCAGCAGTTGGCCTTTTGCAAGGATCCCACGAACAGAGAGACTAAAACAAGCAACAAAGCAAATGTCAATTTTTCTTCAAGCATCCAAATAAAAATAATAATGGTCCGAATCACAAAAACAGAAATCCATTTCAAATGTAGGGTGTGAAAGAATAATAACTAACAAAGTCAGCAGAAATGCACTTAACTGTAATAAGGCTGATTGCATCGTCGCTTGCTGATGGTATCAATGCAGACAGATGCACACCAGCAAACTGCAATGTTGAATAAAAGAGATTGAAAAAAATATAAGATTTCATGCACTCAAAAGATAATCAATAGCAGCCCCACCTGCTAAAATTAACTTGGAAATCATGCTACAATGGTACAATCTGTGTAAAAGAACATCAAGAAGACGACCTGTGGGAATTGGTAGTTTATAGCCCTTGCAAGATTAAGCCCATCAGGCCATGAATCCTTAGTTGGAGTACCTATTACACTACAAATTTTGTAGATCTCATCTGCTTCACTGCACCAATGATGAAGTTTCAATGAATAACCAGCCATGCCAAACAAATTAGAAAAGATAGTTAGATAACATCATAAGAACATACCTTGTTCCAGGAAAAAGAGGACGTAAGGTGAATAACTCAGCCATGATTGCACCCATCGCCCACATATCTGCAATAAGTAGAAAAAGCATAGTTATAAAAGGCTGTCACTACTTCTATCCTCAAGTAAATGACTATCAAATGCAGTGAAAACTTGCCAACTATTGAAGTATACAGGTATGATTGAAGGAGTACTTCAGGGGCACGATACCTAAAATGCAAGGAATACAAGACACAGATAAGTTGCAATGAATATATAAAATTAAAAAGAAAAAGAAACCCAAACACTAAATTCTAAAGTACCAAACCTACCAGCGTGTTGAGACATACTCAGTGTATGGTGGACTTGAATTTATTTCACGTGCAAGACCAAAATCAGCAATTTTGATTATATCTTTAGTAACCAACAAATTCTCTAGAAGAGAAGGGCAGTTAGTTGCAGGATATTTCTTAGAGTAGACGAAACAGATATAAACATGAATTTTGTAGGAAAAAGTTAAACAGAATACCAGGCTTTAGGTCGCGATGAAAATATCCACGCTGGTGCATGTATGCAAGACCTTGGAAGACTTGGAAACACCAATTTCTGATTTCAACTTCAGAAAAAAGTTTTTCCCTGTCTTTCATAAGTTGGTAAAGGTTGCATTCCTGGAAGAATTTCATGTTTCAGTAAAACCCCAATGATTAAAGAACACAAATAGATGCTGATCACTTACCATGTATTCAAAAACAAAGTATAAAATGTCATGTTCCCTGATGACTTCCTTAAGCTTCACGATATTTGGATGATTCATTCTCTGCAGTGACTGTCAAAAGAAACAGACTATCATGTATAAGAAATATAATGAATACAAGAAAAACAAGAATAAAGCAACTAGTACTACCTTAACTTCTCTCAGATTCACACACTCTTCCCACGAGTAATATTTCTTCTTCATTTTCTTAATCGCAACCTTCAAAACAGATAGTATTCATTTGAAAAGGATATTCCAATATCAACTTAATCAACAAAAAATGCTATTAAAATTTTTTAAGTAAATAACATTCCAAGCATACTCACAATTTCCCCAGACTGCTTATGAATAGCTCGCCACACCCTCCCAAATGTTCCATCTCCAACTTCCTTAATTAACTTGTACCTAATATCATGCCAAACAATGATAAGCATAAATTACCATGCAGAAAATCAATACTGTATAGCACATCCCAAACTAAACAACTTACCTGTCCATTTTCTTGCGGAACAAAAATTAGCCCTTTCTTTATTCAGGAGATTTATAAGAACCAAGGATAGACATGTGACAATTATCTTCGGTAAAAGATGGCTTGTACTTAAAACTATAAAACATAAACAAACTGCTTTGGCGATCAGCTAAATCCACCATTAATTTCGGCTGGAAACGTGCAATAACATTAAGCCAGTGTTTTTATGGTGGATGGGCTTCAAAGCCTTATTTGGTATCAAACCCGCAGCTTCAAGACCAAAAAAAGGCATCAACGAAAGGAATGGATGAGCTCCACAAAACATACTGATACGATCAGAATGATTGCTCCAGCCAAAAGGAAGGATTCCAAGCTCAAGATACACTCACTCAGTTCAAGAGCTTAATTGCAGTTAACTCATCTATACTAAATAGAAGCAGTTGCAGAATGCTCAGCAAACCAACATACCCTCATTAATCAGTATCCATCAGGACAAACAGCAAAACATTAACTAAGAACTACTAATGCTAATGCTTAGTAAGCAACTTTCACTCAATTACTACAAGCCCTGTGATAATAGAAGAGAAAAAAACAAAATATGATAAAGGTTAGGAAAGGAATAGATCGTTGATGGATTGAGAAAAGATAAATATGAGAATATATAGTGTACCTGGAAGGTGTTTTCTGATGACTGCATGTTGTATCAACAATGCACTGCCAATTAAAACATTCAGAACCTACCTATCATATTCTTTGGTCAAAAAGAGAATAAAAAACGCTTACTTACACAAGTGTGCTAAAGATCTAGCACCTATCTTAGAAAAAAAAATGCATTGCGGCTCCGTGTTGAGTATTAAGAGGAGGCTGGGCACTAAGTGCAATTGACAAAAGAAACCAAAAGAGAATCTCCATGGACAATAAACCGCCAATCAAGTGCTTCTTGGAATAAAAAAACCCGGAAAAGGTTGCAATTTGACCAGAAGCAGGCTTTCTCCATGTCTTGAAAGGAAAGCTAAATCCCTTTAAATCCAAGTCCGGTGCAATCTAACATTAAAATAACATCAATGGAAACTTGAGTCAACACAGATCCTAATTTAAGCATACGGCATCAAAGAATGTCCAAAAAGTGGAGTAGTATATACATCTTAGAAAGCGAAACCCCATAAAGGAGTAGAGGCTATATCAAATTCAAGCAATATTCAAGCAAGAATGCATAACTAGCAGCGAGCAATCATATCATTAAAAAAATTTCAATGCCTGATTATAAATAAAAACAATTCCTATTCCCTGTATATATATTCCCTGTATATAAACCAAACAAATAGGATATGAGACAAACACGCCAAATAGAAACAGCAACAGAACATTTCACGAAAAAAAATAAATAAATACTAAAGAAATTTCGTGACAAAATAAAAAGTGCAAAACATAATAGATTAAATTACTAAAAACGCAAAACAAAAATAAAAGACAATAGATCCATTTGAATTGAAAAAAAAAACTCCTAATCTAATCCTAACCAAAAAAAAAACACAGAGAAGAGAAAAGAAGAAATTAAACCGGATGAGATCAGATCCATGTGAAAACAAACGGAATTAGATACCTGGAAACCAACCGGCATAAGCACCGTCGGCGAGGACGGGAAGAGGTGGAATCCAGAGCTTCGAAATTTGTGTGTGTGTCAGAAAAGAATTAGAAAAAGAAAAACGATTTGCATGCGTGTTTGGGGGAAAAAATAAAAGGTGGAATACCTAATTTATTGTGATATGTTTGGGGGGGAGAGACTTGAGAATCGGGGGAGTCCCTCTCGTGTGAACCAAGAAACCGCTTTATTTTAGGGGTTATTTTTAATCAATGCCCATGCTGGATACTCGGGTGTTATTATTTCCATCTATTTATAGTGACCCGATTAGCCCGGTCGGTCGATCACTTTCAAGCTTTATTCTATTATTATGTTACGGTGGGTGCCGTATGATGCCGTCATCATTTTCTAATCTCTTCTTGATTGGGATTTGGGACAACCAACGTCCACGACTCCTACGCCTATTCCTTTTCTTCTTTCCATAATATTAATCAATTTATTTCCGTCTTTTTTTACTTCTATTAACTTTTCACTGTTAATCACAAAACTAATCATCTAATTGTCATTTGGAAATTTCAAATGAAAACCAATACTCTATAATTATAAATACAAAGAAAATTCAAAATTTGACGTTTAAAAAGGGAAAAAGAAAAGTAAAACTTGTAGTAGGTAATATATATGGTTGTTATTATATCTATTCATTTTAATATAATATCTAGAATTATTTATAATATTTTTAATTTTTAAATAAGAAGATAATATATTTTAATGTACTCAAACTTATGTCTTCCTACACTAACAATATATCAATGTCAATCAATTAATACTCAATTCGTTAGATTTAAATTTTAAAATCTATATAAGAATTGATAGCGTATAATAATTAAAATATGTTATAATCTATGGTATAACAACCATTAGTTTGAGTGTCTCTGTAATCTATGTTTACTTTTTTAACAGAAAAAGTTTAAAATAACTTATGTACTTTAAAAGAAAACATTAATAGCCTAACCTTTTAATCTAATTAATTGAAATTAGCGTTAAATGCTATCAAAATAGGTGATAAATAAATTAAATTGAAATTAATATTTTTAAATGTATATATAAAATATCTAAATTTTATAAAAATATATTATATAAATTCGTTAGTTGGTAATTATATTTAGAATCTAAATATAATAGAAATTTTTATTTTATTTATTTCTTACCATATTTTATAATCAAATATACAGTAATTAATAATTATTGCATATTTTACACGATCATATTTTAACTTCGAAATAATACGAAAAGGTGTACTTCATAACAACAAATAAAATGTTAATTTATTGCACAAATAATAATACCACTTGTCACAAAAAGAATTTTTCACTAGTTAAATTTTTTTCTAAAATACATGAAACTTTTACTTTAAATAATATATATGATTGTAATCTAAAATCGGCCCACTTGAGTTTAAGTTAAAATTTACTTTAAAATATTAAAAAAATGAAATATTTTATTAGTTTAATATTAATAAATAATAATATATGTTTTTGACGCATATATAGTACCTATACTATTAATAAAGCCTTTAACTGAATTTGTATCACGTGTCAATTGAGCACCGACTTGATTAAGAAACTCTGAAAATGCCTTTATGTAATTAAAAAATTATATTATTAAACGGTTTTTTAGTTTTTTATTTTAACAAAACCAATAAAATATACTTATTATGAGATTTAAATCCATACCAATTGGATTAGTAAAATTTTAAATTTACTACTTAAATAAAGTTTTATTTTAATGTATTTTATATATTTTTATTTTAATATGCACAATTTATTATCTCCATCAATTGTATATATTAATAATGTTGTTAATTGAGTCACAAGTTAATTTAACACTAACTTACATTTGGTGTAGAGGTGTGCATGGGCGGGCGGGCCGGGCCCATAAAAATTTTTACCCGTTTTAGGCCCGGCCCTGCCTGAAATATGGGCCTAAAAATTTGTCCAAGTCTGGCTCAGGAAAAAATAGTAGGCCGAGCTTTGGCCGCCTAGCCCGACCATATTAATTTTTTTTGCTTTTTTATTAAATAAAAAATTTAAAATATAATAAATCAAATACATTTAAAAACATAAAACAAATATTAAAACAAAAACAAATAAAAATGAGACAAAAATAATTCTTAAAATAATACATAAATTAAAAATATAATAAAAAGTAATTATATTAAAATTGAAAAATTGAAACAAATTAAAACTAAATTAAGAACCAAATTATATTAATAACAAAAGTTTTACAATATCAAAATAACATTAAAAACAACAAAAGAGTAAAGTCAAAGTACTAAAGTTACTTAAAATTAAAAATAAAAATAATTTAATATTAAAATCGGACGGGCAGACCGGGCCAAAAAATCTTATCAGGGGCCCGCCCGCTTTCTAAACGGGCCTCGTTTTTGTCCAAGCTCATTTTAGGGCCTATATTTTACTCAAACCTCCCATTTTTCGGGCGAGCCTTGAGCCACCTCTAATTTGGTGACAAAACCATTAAATAATTGTAACAATTTAGTATTATTTATTTAATATATTTATGTTTTTAAATTTTATTTTACTCATAATTTAATTTATTTATTTTTATTTTAATATCGTATAAATTTTATTTATTATTATAATTAATTAATTTCAAATCATATGTTTTATTATTTATTATATGTCATTTTTAATACATATTTATATTTTAAATTTATAATTTTCACAATTAAATTTGTAAAATATATTAACAAATAATATATAACACCTGTAAAATGCCAAGCATAATTGAGTTGGTGAATAACCAAATAGGTATAAATTAAGTCCAATGTTTTCGCATTTTCAACAAAAAATAATTGCTTGAAGGTGTTTCGTAGCGTTTCATAGTATTTCTAGTAATATAATATTAAAACATACTTGCATTTTAAAATTAATGTTTAATTTGAAATGTTTGTTGTATATTTCTTCGGAAAAAATATTTTTTATTAATAATTTTATTATAACTTCGATCATATCTATTTTTTTATTACATAATGTATAAAACTATCCATAGCTTCTAATCTTCAACTCATAAATAGTTTTGGGTTCTTTTAGCTTATTTGGGTACAAATAAAAGATTGGGTAGTCAAATCACTTAATTGTAATGTTTGGTGAGGTTTCAAGAGCTTGTTAAACTAGAACCTCCAAAATAAAAAATGTTAGGATGAGCAATTTTTTCCACAACTAATCGGGAATAAGATATGTGGAATGACATATCTGATCATATTTGTTCAAAAATTACTCCATTTATCACACGTATCCATTTCTTGAATATTTATATACTCTTAATTTATTTTCAATTTACTTGTGTAAAATGATTTCTTATGCAATTTTATATTAATTGAAATATGCTATTTAACATATTTATTCAGAGTGTGACATAAATATCACTAATTTACATACTAAGAACATGACATAATTATCATGAGAATATAATTTACAATTATATTGATACACTATTAATATTTATCAATTTTCACAAGATTAATAGTTGTAAATAAGGAACTAAAGAATTTTGTTTATTTAAAATTTTAAAAATATTCACTAATTAATTTTCATAATGGGTGTTTTAATTCCTTGATAATAATGTTTTATTTCAATAATTTCCCAATAAAGACTAAAATATTATACATAAATAAATACTTAATAATAAAATGTGTCATGCTCTTATTTGTCATTTTACACATATCACCTATCACCTAAGTTTTACTAAACACTTATAAATAAATTGTTAATAGATTCAGTCGATTAAACCAACCACTACAATCAATTATCAACCAATTGCCAAACAGGACCATTATAAATAGTGTTTATTTGATATTTAATACTTATACGGTAGTAATCAACTTATGATTTGTTCCCTTTTTTGTGTCAACGTATCTTTTTAAATAATATATATGATTTGGAATAAAGTTGAATTAGACACTTACATAGAGGTAAAGTTTTCTTTTTTAAGAAGAGAAAACATAAAACTGTAACTAACCAACCACTAATCTTAGTGTCACAACTCCATTTGCATCTATATTCAGCAAGTTACGAATTGCATCCAATAGAGAGTAAAAGACAAAACATTGTAACGGTTGATCCCAAGCCATTGAAGTTAGGCCATCAGCGAGCTTATTATCTTTTCTATAGGTATGTTGAATAATCATTTCTCATTCCTTATTCATGTATTTTCGAGCCTCTCTACACAACCGGTGTTCGCCAAACTTAGCACTACTGGTAGCATATTAGCAACCTCCATACTATCTATTTCCAGAATGATTCTTCTATGTCCATTCCTCCAGGCAATTTGAAGTCCTTCAACAACACTCTAAAGTTCTGCTTCCAATGCCGAACAAGAACCAATCAATTTAGAAAATCCAATAATCCATTCTCCATTCCAATCTCGTATAACTCCCCGCACAAGCGGCCTTATCCATTTGCTTTGCGCGCACCATCAACATTTAATTTGTACCCTCCAATAGATAGATTCTCCCACTTTATCAAGTGCATTCTTCTTAAATTTTCACTTCTAATACTATTGCTTGGGACATCTATAGCAGACACATATTTGTTGCAATTTTAAACCAGCCTTCAAAATAGATTCAACTTCCACAAAGTCTTCGTAAAAAATTAGCTTGTTTCGACGCCTCCAAAGATTCCAGCACAACAAACTGAGGGTTTATTTGTTTACAAGTAAAATGTTTTATAAAAAATGTTTTCTGCATTTTCCTGTATCTATTTCACAAAAAATAATTTGGTCAACGGAAAATGAGTTACAGGTCAAAGTAAAATAAACCATTTTTCTTGTAAAATGACTTACCTTTTTAAAAGCATAAGTCATTTTTGGAGAAGGGCTCATCTATGGATAATTTTATTTTTATATAAAATTAACTTAAATCAAGCTTAATATTATTATATTGATAATAAATTTTATTTTATTTTAAAAATATTTAAAGTATTATATTTTTCAATATTATTAAACATACATATTCAATTATTTATATTTAGTCATATAATAAATTATTAATATAATAAATATAATTTATTATTTTAATGAATTATTTAATATTTCAATTTTATTTTAATAATAAATTTTAAAAATAATAATTTTAAATAATATTATTCACATATTATTAAAAATATTCAATATTAATATTTTAATAATAAATATTTATTACAATTATAAATATATTAATAATAAATTTTTGTAGTATAAAGGTTAAAATATGTTATAAGTCTATGTAGACTTCACACTTTGTAATTTAGTCTTCATACTTTTATTTTCAAGAATTTAGTCCCTTTACTTTTTAAATTTGAAAATCAAGTCCAATTGTTGACATTATTACTTTTTTTGTCAATTTTGTTGATGTCACTTTTTAAATAAAAATACTCACTTAGTAGTTATGTAATTAAAAATGATATTATAATGAATCTAAATTTTAACATAATATTTTTAATATATGCAAAAACAATGTAAAATATAAAATTATAGATAAAAATGAATTCAATTAAACAATGAAAAATAAGAAAATTTCAAATGAATGTTCGTTTAATTGAAAATAACTTTTATGAAATATTTTTAAGAAATCTACCAAACAGCAGAAAATATTTTATACAAATTCATCCAAACACTAGAAAATATTAATTTTTCCAGAAAAATAAATCATATTCCAGAAATTATTTTCCAAAAGTTATTTTCAATGAAACAAACGGAGCCTGAGTAGAACATCCCAATCAGCATTTTCATGAGCAAAATAACAGGGGTTATATATATTATGAAGAACCCAGTCAGGGAGTTGCATATTCATGAACTCAAAAAATTTCTCTTCACGAACCAACTATTTCTATATTACGGGTGCTAAAAAGCAGCCACGCAGCACATGATCTGTGTGCTCCATTGCTCTCCCACATAAGCTGCACATATCATCCATAGTCATGTGTATTCGTTTTCTCTCATGATTTGTCAAATGCTTACCCAAACAAAGTAACCATAAAAACACTCGAACACGATGTGGTCCTCTAAACTTCCAAATTGATTGCCACCACTTCTGACCATCACCAGCCACATTGTTCGAAGCCACTAAGTAAGCGGATCTAATTGAGAAATTTCGCTTAACATCCCGTTTCCAACCAATCGAATCAGCAATTTCCTCATGATTAGGTGGAAATGTTGCTTCCAATTTAAGCAGGATATTATGCGATAGAACGTTTTCCAAGAATCTCCAATCCCGCCCTCCATTCGGAGCAACCATTGAAGCCACTAACGTCGGCAAGACACTTAACATAATCCCAAACTTGAAAGATGTCTTTCCACAAATTCTACACTCTAGTATTCTACACTCTCACCATTCCTAGTGTTCCACACCACTCCTTGCCGAACCATATCCCCAACTTGACAAATGTCTTTCCACAAATTCTAGTAATTATTCCTCTTGATGGAAAAAGGACACTTTTCATTCCATCTATACTTGTAACGTAAAATCCGGACCCATAATTTATCCCCATGAACTACTAACCGAAATCCTAGTTTCATGAGAAAAGCTTCATTTTGTTTTTAGGTAAATTTTATACCAAGTCCCCATTTTCCATCGGCTTACAAACCTCATCCCATTTCACAAGATTAATCTCACTTCTATCCGTGCCATGTCCCCAGACAAATTACCGTATTATTTTCTTCATCTCCTCTCAAATACCTTTCAAAATTAACCTCAGATTACATGACATACATTGGTACAGCCAGAGATAAAGTTCTTTTAATATTACTATTTTTATTTATAAAACTCATATCTAAAATTTTGCTTACAGTTGAAACTTCTTATCACTGAAACCAATAAATGTTTATCAACATTAATTTTCAAGTAAAAATTTAATTCCAATCCTTTTATAAATATTAAGATTATGACACTTAAAATTTGGGTGACAATTTATGTAATAATTTTTTAAACAAATTATATAATAATTAAATATGAGTTTAGCTAAAATAATAAAGATATTAAAAGTTATAATGTTTTGAGTTTGTGAAAGTTTTTTAAAATTTTTATATGAAAAGATAAAATGTCTAAAAAAATATCTATTTCTTTGTAAAATTAAAATATTTTTAGTAACTTTATGATTGAGTTGCAACCTAATTGATGGATAATCTGAACTCAATTAACCCATTAAATATAATGTATATATAAAATATATTATCTTTCATATTTATTGAAAATTTTATGGTAAAATACAATAGTAGTCACTCAACTATTAGTGTATTTTATATTGATCAACTAACCCCAAAATCTTTTGATTTAGTCCCTAACATTTTGATATTTTAGTCACTTCTCTGTTAAATCATTAATGGAATGCTAATATGACTTTTTTATTGGCCCTCCAAGGTCTAAATGTTCTATCAATTTAGTCCTAGTTCTAAAAAAATAACAAATTTATCCTCAACCTTACACATTCTATCAATATTGACAAAATTTAGTCCGTAACGCTTTAATATTTTTTTTCGTTACGGTCCCAACCTTCAAAGTTTAGCTACATTGCTTTTCTCAAGACAGTACAATTAACTGAACTGTTAAAATTACGGTAATAAAAATAAAATTTTAATGGTTGGTTTGGAAGTAATTAAAAATATATGGCAAAAATAATTAAAAAATAAATATTAAAAGCTAAAATGATGACGATGTCAAGTTCATACTAAGGAATTGTTCTTGATTGGATTAGGAGGTAAAAGAGAAATAAAAGGGGAATATATCAGGCTATCATATCGTATCACGAACATTCCTCCGGTTGTCCAAATTGAGATCTTTGGCGGAAGAATATGATACTTGACGCCAATCATTCAGATTATTAAGGCATTTATAGATTATCTACAGCTCTGTAATCTTCATAATATTTCTGATGATTGTGTGGTGGACATAATAATCTCATCATTTCATTTTATTTAAATTATCTTCCGATTAATTAATTAATTTAAAAACAATGATAAAGCTAAACTCAACTACCAAAGAACTGTTTATTAGATCACAGCTGGAATGATAAAATATCTGTTCTATTCATGAATAACCCATTGGGGTTTTTGATTTTTGGACTTGTTAACAACAAAGAATAAAGGCCCCCCAAAAATGAAGATAATAATAATGAGGACTGTTTATATATATATATAAAATATATTTATAAAGATGCCTTACAAAGACGTTATATCTATAAGGTAACAAAATGATATTATTGGGGGGCTAATTCTTCAGCTGAAGAACATGATGAATTCAAAAGTTTGTTGATTTCTTTGGAATATCTTATTAATTTATCCATTTTTGTGTATCGAAAGCAGGGAATACTCATTTGTTTCATTCAGCTCCCATACTGTTGGAACAATAATTATGGTTTTAACTAGGCAAAGAAGACTTTTGGGATCATCTTGTACTGTTAGTAGAGGAGGCATACCACAGAGTTTTCTGGCATACTAGTATTTTTTCCTTCTCCCCACTATTTTCAGTATCTTCTTTGTGGCAGTTCCACCTCATTCCCTTCGCAATGGTCTCGATAGCATCCATGAAGTAGTTGGATTCCCGTATTAATGCGTGCCCCTCCGGTCGCAGGATTCGGTCCATTTCCAACAGCACATACTTCATATGACACCTGACAAGACAATGGTTAGCTTATATGTTGGATATTTCAATCCTTGTAAAAGGGCAAAACGTAATGAACCTATTATAAGCCCGACAATGTACCTGTGGCTCTCGGCAGCAAAGAGGCCATCGAGGTGAAGGAGATCGTATGTTCGAGGATATGTCGAAAAAGCTTCACACCTATGAACGGAAAACAAGTTAAAATGTCAATCGTATTGCAGTCTCGGATTCATGGTTGGTATAAATGTATTTGTAGATTACCAGTCATGATAAGTGCCAACAAGGCCCCGGTCAAAGACAACTGGTAATGTGTTGGCAGAGTAGGAAGAGACTACATTCATGACCCACAAGGGATTATCAATGAGAGCTGCAGCTAAACCTCCATAGACTGTATTCATGTCCATAACATTTCTAATCTTATCAGTCCCAATAGCTGGGAGGATCTTTTTGTAGTGCTGGGCTCGCATTTTCCACTTGCTGTCATCGCGCTTTAAAGCATTGCCACTCCCACCAGGAACATCTGAAATGCGCTCAGGTGCGATGTTTAACCTCTGTGGCCACTTTGGCAGGGAACCCACGGATGACCTCTTAAGCTTTTGTCTTGGAGATATAGCACATGGGCGTAACGGAGTGTACCATGCTGCATCCGGTTCGATACTGTCATCACACGTGGCTGGATAGACATCTGGACCGGTGAGCTTCTCATAGCAGCCAATATCTGAAGATTTCTGCCACACAGCAATATCACCCTGTGTAGCATACACTGTAAAGCACATTGATGTCAATAAGTCCTGCAACTTTTCTAAAGCTGCTCTCTGCTCTTCGATAGTTGTATTCCATCCTTGATAGCGGTGTTCGTAGTTTATAGGAGGGCCAGACAAGACCCAGAAACCACCTGGGCGGAGTATTCGATGAACTTCAAGGAGATAAATTCCACCTGAAAACCAACAACATATCCAAAGCAATGTGTTACTTGGTGGATAAGGAAGGAACATCTTAAACAATGAGGAATACTCATTTTACCAAATTCAGTCCATGGGATAAGGCATCTTGAGCAATGAGCCATATCAAATGAGCTTGAAGGGAAAGGAAGGCGCTGTGTAGAAATGACACCAAGGATTGCTGGTATCCCACGTTCTAGCGCGAACTGGACCTGAGCTTCATGATTATCTCTCGGAGCAAGAGAAAGCGTCAGAATTCCACGATCTAATAGATCGCCCCCCCAACTTGCTACCTGGAATCAAAAGAGTTTTAAATCTATAATGGGATGAGGGAAATGAGAAGAAACAGTTGGAACTCCACACGCTTTCAGAATTGCAACTCACCCCACAACCGGTATCGATTGCAGTTCGAACTGTGCCATCTCTCATTTCAGGGATCAGATCCTGCATTAAATTAACATATGCACCCACTCCTTTAGGGAACATAGTACCACCACCAGGGAAAAGGAACTTCTCCCCTTTTTTCTTCAGCCAATTCTGATTAGACTTCTGCTTGTTGATCCAATCGTACGGGACGTTCCTAAAAAGAGCAGATCAACGTGTGTCGTAACAACACAATCGACCCTCTAAACATAAATCACACCGAAACCAGAAAATAGCTATAAAAATAAATAATACCTGTACCAACATTCTTTCCGACTCTTTGGCCATCTGATTGGTGGTTTGTATCCTACAGGGGGTGGAACCAAGCATTCCTTCCTCTCATACAGCGGAGGACAGTGGCGTTCCAAGAAAGTAAGCCGACGGTAACCGTACTTCTTCCACCTCTGTAGCAACAAACATAAGTCATATCAGTATAGCATTCAAAACTAAGCATCTTGCAACACCATTAGAGGAATGATCATGTGCCGTTACCCTGGGATCGGTGCATGGAGTGTAGTCTTGATAATCGATGCTGCATTCCGAGAAGGTAACAGATTTGATTTGAAGGGCATTTTCTGCAGAATATTCGGGCGAAGAAACAGCCTTGGAAAGCTCTTGGACTATCTTCCCTTCCAATAAGCTTTTCTCAGAACAGAAGATTCCACCAAGATAGAACGATAACCCGCATAACGCGAAAACCAGTAACGTTACAGGGATAATCTTCAAAGCTCTATCAGATTGGGACTGATTCTTTTCATCTTTTTGCTTCATGATTTCAGAAATAATCTAGCTACTGCAAAATTCGGAATGCCACCAATCAACATATATGCTCAAGCACAAGTGATACAAAATCAACAAGGCAATGCAACATCACAAAAGACCATGAAAGCAATGTTGACCCTAAGACAAGACCCTTGAAAGGTGTTAAAAAAAAACATGTAGATCTAAATACCAACCACCACCTACATGTCACTTTGCCTTTATATATATTTCACAAGATATATGGACCCCTACTTACATGGTCCCATTCAAAAAGGCAACAGAGAAATAAACAAACAAACATGAATTCCAACAATTTCCTTGACATTGAAGAAAAAGGTTGAATGATTTCATTTTCAATATGCATACCCTTGAAAACAAAGCATGTAACTTGTTCACACAAAATTTTTGCAGCAATAAGAAATGAGAAAGCACAAAGAAGAAAAGGTTTCTTGTTTGACTAGGAGGTGATTTGAATTAATATAGATAGGAACCTAATGATAGTAATTCAGAGGGAGAGGGCAACAAAGGTAGAAGAGAGAAGAACCACAAGTTCATGGGATTTTCAAATATGGGGTAAAGGTAAAAACCAAGTCTTTCCCAAAGAGATATCTAAAAATAGGAAATTTATACAGAAAACGTGCTTCACCAGAGAAAAAAGTGTTTCACATCTGTCCAGCCAATGCAAAGCATAAACCCCCCAAAAATGAATGAACAAAAAAGAAAATTGCAGACACACCCTAGTAGTAAAAAAGAGAACCGAAAAAAAGAAACATAATTATATTACTAAAAGAGTGAGATTGTATTTGGATTTTTATTTGTTGTACCTTTCTAATCTCTCTACAAAGAAATGAAAGAAAAATATTATAGTGCAGGGATTTGCATTAAACACACCGAGACATCGCCTGCAAATGTGTTATAAAAAAAAAAAAAAAAAAGCTCAACCTTTAAATAAAGTGTGGGGAAGAGTGATAATTTTGTAAAGAGGAGTTGAATCACACGGAGTGAAAAGAGAGTGTTGAAGATCCTATCATAGCGTGCCACATAAGGGGTTGAAGACAGGGAATTTGGTTGCCTTGTTCATGGGTTCAACAGTTGATGTCGTTGATCCTGTGATTTTAATGGCAGCTTTTACTTGGCTTTTTAATTTGTCCTTCACCCTTTTTCAGGCCTTAAATAAAGATTCTGCTCTGTTTTTCACCTAACAATTCCACGACATACACACATTTATACTCGAATATGGTGAATAATATAACAAAATTTAAAATTTTTATCTCCATTTAAAGATAATTTTGACTCCATTTCAAAATTAATTGATAAGTATGAATTCAAGAATTTGTTGACATAAGATAGGGATCTTCCGTTGTTTTTACTTCTTCCCCACGTAATTTTCAATTATAACTAACAAATGAACAACACTATAATAGCAAGTCGCATTATATTTTCGAACAAAAATGTAAATTTAAAATTTGAAAATAACATTATTATTATTATTATTATTATTATTATTATTATTATTATTTCAGAATGTATGTATTAAGTGATTTTTGTAGATAATACATTTGTGTATCACACCATGTTATCTTTTATTATTAATTTGATTTTTTTAAAAAGTAAATAAAAATATGAAATAAAGAGATGGAAATTATACATTGACGTAGACAAATGCTTTGGTATTCCACAAATTCCATATTAAACTATATATGAAAACAAGAAAAGATTTTCTTCTATTTGTTTATTTTCTGCTTTATTCTCTCTTAAATATTAAAAAAATGGAAAAGGCATCCATTTGAATTTTGGATTATATTCCATTTAAAAATTATTTAATTCAAGTTTTTCTAATTAGTTTATTAAGAATAAATTATTGCATATGATCTTATCAACATAAATATTAGATAAATACAAAATATGCCTTTTTCCTTTGTATTAAGTTGTATTTACCATTTAAGCAAATAGCATCAGCATGTGTTAGCGTTTAATCTGCTACGGAGTGAGGAATGAGGATGCCGTCTCATGTGTATTTTTTTTCTTCTCTTTTGGGGTTTAATCTTGGATTTTTGTTTTAAAAAATTCACAACATGATATAGTTTTTAAATTATTGCAAAATTTAATCAAAAATTAAAATTGCTTAAGATCCATTAAAAACTTGTATGAAGTTTACCATTTATGCTTATATGAACAGTGACAGATTTAGAAATATAATTTAGGGGTAAAAGTAAAGTCAAAAATATTTTGAGAATTAAAATTAAATTATATATTTTTATGATAATAAAATTGTAATTATATTATTTTAATGATTTATATATTTTATCATTTTTTGGTAGGATGAAATTTAATTTTATCATTATTAATGAATTTTTTTATTTTAAGGTGCGGGGCCTGTAAACCCTTTAGATCCACCCTGGATATTATAGTTTTAGTTGATTATGTTTAAATAAATTGTTTAATTAAAGTAGTTGATGATGACATAAAAGCTTCAAAATTAATAGTAATGATTTTAGTTGCTTTAATATTTGCTGGTTTTGTTACGCTGGATTTCCACTCACACTCAACTCAATAATTATGCTTAAAATGATAGCAATATCTATAGGACTGAAATTTAGCGGGATTTGGTAGCTTAACGTAACTTAATTCCCAAGTTATTCATGATAATGCATGTGTTTCATTATTACCTTCCTAAGTAAATTTTTTTAGATTTTTAAATATAAACAAAATTTAAAGAAACTGATGGATAATATTAACTTTTATATATTATAATTTGAAGGGCTTGTTTTTCTTTTATTGCTTCTTTGCCCTTGATGAAGTGAAAAAGGGTAAATTTGAAGGGTGAATATTTGAGATGATATCATGATGTTCAAGTGAATGTGATTGCCACCTCAAACAGTAATTCTAACTGAGTAAAATTTAATTCGATTAAAAAATTTTAAATTTTGAATTAATTAAATGAGTCAACTTGAAAAATTAATCTTTCTCAACAAAAATTTAAAAATAATTAAAAATAATTTTTAAAATTTAAAATATTTATAAAATTCTAAAATTTATATATTTTAAAAATTAAAATTTTAAAAAATTTTAAAAAATATAAAGAAAGTTAAAATTTCAAAAAAATCTAAAATAATAATTTTGGAACCTAAATAAGTTAATTAATGATTCAAATTTATCATACTAAAATATCTTATTTTATTATTATTATTTTTGAAAAAGTTTTCAAATTTATGTGTTATAACATGGGATTAATTATCTTGCAATAAGATTTTAATTTGACATATTTAATTTTTAATTTTACTTAAACTATTTCACTCAATTCAAGAAAATTTTTAAATTAAATTAAAATAATAAAATAGAACTCCTCATTTGAATTAACTCAAAAAAATTTACCCAATTTCATCAAATGCTTATCATTAAAATTATGATAATAAAAGGGATTGGGATAGAGCGAGGATACATACAAGAAACGAATGATCTGTGAGTGATGTCTGCGTTTTAGCCTTTTTAGGGGTGGGCGTGGGTGTGATGAAGGCACGTTTCATTAGTTTACAAAATCAAAGAAAATTATAAAAAGACATGCACATGGGTAAATTGCATTCCTAGCTACGTGACTTGATATTCACCTAACAGGATGGAGCTGTCGCTATATCCATATGAAATATATAAACAAATATACCATGTTCTTCCCCATCCCCCATCTGCCTCACCCTTCAAATCCATCTCATCATCAGCTGCTCAGCTAATCGCGAACCTTTCTTAATTAATTAATTTTATATATGTTGACTCTGTATTTTCATCTGCTTATGTGCCCAAAGAATGAAGCCACAGGCTCGGATGTTGGATGCACGATTTTTAGCCCTTGCATGTTCCTTGAACTTTTCTCAGGCCCTTGGTTAGCAAAATAAGATAACCAATAAATTATATTCTTTCTTATGTACCAAAAACCCTTTTCTTTTTCTTTTTTTTTCTTCTTCTTTTACATGTTCTTGAGCATGCATCCATGTTTTAATATTCTAATACTAGGATACACGATTGAAATGTTTCATGGTAAAAATTATGTATTTAAAATATAGACGTATGTTTAATAATAATCTATAAATATATAATAGAACATGAAGTTTTAAATTAATAATTTCTCATATATTTTAAATAAAAATATCGGTATCCTTTCTTAATCAGCAATTCAAATCGCATCATTCATTATAAGCTCATAAATATTATGAGGATAATCGAAATTAAAAGATAACGACTCATCACATTAAAGGCCTAATTGAGCAAAGTGGTGTGCTACACTATTTCTAGTCTTAGGGTCAATCCGAAGGAAGCCGGCGTATAAGCCGGCAGCAAACGTCTAGAAAACTTATATATGTTCAAGAGTCATGAGGTCCCATCAACCCGCTTGAAATTTAGCATGACAATTATATATTTTATGTTTTTTAAAAATTCAGTCTCATTAATATTTATAAATGATTAATTTAAATTTATTTTAGGTAAATTAATATCTTTTTAAAAATTTATATTATTTTTAATTTAATATATAATGATTCATTTATTGAAGTTTTATAAAATAACTTAACATTTTAATACTCACATTATAATATTATATATTAAAAATTTGATTTGCAATTTTTGATACTCATTCCCTTAGAGTTCGAGTATGTTAGATTTAGATCAGATAAAAATTTTTTTACAGTATGTTGGATGTAACTAATTAATTTTTTTTTATCACCAAAAAAAAATTATTCAAATTCATTTTTAAGTCTAATATTTCAATTAAAATGGTTTCAAATTTCGAATTTATTACTTTTAACAGGTATATTTATGGATAGACTTTCTCGATGCACAAGTTAAACGCAACAACAAAAATGCTTGTGCCTTGAGAATGCCCAAACCAAAGGCCTCATCAATGCAATAACAAAACCCTCGTAGTCTCAAATCACCGAACCAATGCCACTCCTATTGCTCGTTTCCTTGTAAGCCGCGTCCACATCGACCTTGAGCGTTATCAGCACAGGGGGAAACCACCTAACAGTTTCTGCCGGGGTGGTAATTTCTCACATATATATATTTATGTATGAATGTATATGTATAGTAGAGGCCCAAACTTTGATTTTAATTTTGAATTTTCAGTCAGCAATCTACCAGTTGCATGTTTTTTAAGTTTTGACGAGGAATATATATAGATATAGATTGATGTTATATTCCATTCATACATACATTTCTACACATGAATACATATGTCTTTATTTGTATATAAGAAATTACCAACCAAGCAGACGAAACGAGAGAAGAGGAGACATGATGGCCCTCACTTAGTTGACAACTTTTTCAACTCTGATTTAGTTGCTCCCCATCTTGCACAACACTACTTACAACCCCATGGTTCAAATACAAAGCAATCAGCAATGTCCGGTAGATTTAATAAATAAAATAATATAAACTGACTTGCTATATGATAATGATAATATGCACTTCAAAAGTCTTCCTTTTTTCCTGTAGAAACTGAAAGAATTCACCTTAGATATTCTCACAGATTAAATCAACTAGTTGCATTTGCTGAAATCAACAAAATACATTGTTGGATGATGAAGATGTCCCATATAGAGTTCCTTCTCTACTGCCTTGGCTTACAGCGACGCAATCAACCTGCCTTAAATCATTATATCCAGCCACAGCAGCAGTAATTGCTATTTGAGCAGCCACTTCTTTCAGCTCTAGAGCCAATAACCTTCCCTAGGATAGATCATAGAAGCCCCCAACGATCAATGCCATACCCGTTTTAGGCATTAAGACAGACTTCCTAACCATGACTATGAAAGGCACAGCTGCAAACCATGATAATGGAAACTTCCTAGTGTGCTCCTTCCGAACACCCAAAGGTACATTAACCGCCGTGCCTAAGAGAACAATAACAAGCATTTTTGCAGGCAGCAACCGAGGGCGTAGTGCAGCCCTTTGCAGCAACTACAGCACTGCAGGGGGACATCTAAGCTTCATTTCAGGTAAGACCTTTGATTTGCAAGCAATAATATAGATATTCATATTAACTCACTCCGTCTATGACAATTGACAACTTGAAAGATATAAACCAACATGCATTGTAAGAATCAGAAGCTAACATAAGAGAGAGATATCAATAGCCCTCCAGTTAGATTTTCCCCAATAAAAGGTTCAAGCAAGAATCCGTACAGTTGATAATGTCAACTCTAGTCCATACTGCTCATGTGGATTTTCATAACCACTTATTCTTTTACCCCATAACATGATGAGTATCATGACAGCAACGTAAAAGCCAATAATGGAAACAAGTTCAGCAAACTTGGCGGGAATGGAAGCAATGGCACAAATAACTGGTGATAAAATGTGTTTCAAAATGATAAAAATGAATTTAATCTAATTCGAGAAAATACTTTTTAGATCTTATAAAATCATTGTTTTAAATATTTTTCCTTTCTTCAAACTTTTAGAATTAGAATTAAATTAATAGATTTTGTAAATGTTCAAAGCTAAATTTATTGAATTTTTAGATTTAGGATCAAATTAATAAAATGCATAAATATTAGAAGGCTAAACTTGTTATTATATAAATAAAACAGGCCCAAGTCAGCTTTTGGTTAAATATTTAACCCTTGGTGACTAAAATTTTAAATTGTGAAAATGTTGATAATAAAATTAAAAATTTTTAAAGTTGGGTAACCAAAATAGAAACTACCCAAAAGTTGGGTCACCACCCAAGTAATTTACCCAATTCCTAATTATATTAAACGTAACTCATGTATAAGTTATACATACATAATTATTACATAATTATTCACTTAAAGTATAAAACTTTACTACTTTGAGACACATAGCCAATAACCTCTTGCCCAGTAGCAAGATATTATATTGTAGACATGAGAGCTTGGACTCAATCCCAAGCAACCCCATTCCCTTCCCCTAATTATAAAATAAAAACTACTTTGAGACACATAATATTTCAATATAATAATTATTCTCTTACTCTTCAGTCACGATATGAACCTATAGGCTATAAGTGAATCAGATCTAAAATTAATTCAATTTACTTTATGTGCAATGTATTGTTAGTCTAGACAAACACACCTTTGGACTTATAGACAACATAATAATCCTAATATGAATAATCATTTGAAAACAAGTGTAATAAATGAAATCTTAAAGAATTAATTTGATTTTTTGAAAAGGAAACATTTGAGAATGGTTGTGAATTTGAGATTTTGGTAAAAAGGACCAAATTAAAAATTTTGAAAAGTATAAGATCCCAAAGTGTAATATGTTATTGAATTTTATGTGCAATGTATTGTTAGTCCAGACATAATAATCTTAATATGAATAATCATTTGAAAACAAGTGTAATAAATGAAATCTTAATGAATTAATTTGATTTTTTGAAAAGGAACTATTTGAGAATGGTTGTGAATATGAGATTTTGGTAAAAAGAATCAAATTATAAATTTTGAAAAGTATAAGAGCCCAAAAGTGTAAATTGCCCAATGATAAGGAAGTGAGTTAAAAGGTATTAATAAAGTGTTATACAACCATAACAATAAGTGTGAAGAAACTGGATTTTTGGATTAAGTTGAATAAAAGTGAAAGTACGAGGACTAGAATTGTAATTTTTTCATTTTTTCCAACATGGAGACAAGTGCAATTTTCCTTTAACCATATTATAATATGGTTTATAATTATGATTGTGGAGCCTACAAGTGTATAATGTCATGTATGGTGAAAAAGTAAAGTGATGAGAAAAAAATGGGGGTTAAAGTGCAATTTTATCACATAAGAGTATTTTAGACTTTTCATATGAGATTGTACTTATAAATTTTATATTAAAGATATTTTGTCCTTATACTTCCACCCGATTATTAAAACCTACTAGGAAACAAAATTTTTGCTTGATTTCCACAATCATCTTCCTCATTAAAATTTAAGGGTTTAAGTGAGTTAGTGAAAGAAAGATATTGCTAGAGAGGGAAAGCTCCAAGCAAGGTAAGAAAATGAGTTTCCACCATCTGTAACAACCCTAACACCTCATAAGAAGAGAACAGTGTTATTTCAGAACTTGCACGTGTTAGAATTTTTGAAGTAAATAAGATAAGAATCATGAATATTAGTAGAAAGACTTTTGAATTGAGAGAAATTAAATTGAGTTATTGACTAAATTGAAATAGTGTGAAAAATGTTGGGATAAAAAGCATGAAAAATTAAAAGTATAAAAGATTGAATTAGATTGATAGAAAAAAACGAGGAAGGACTAGATGAGCAAATTTAACCAAGAGAGTATAATAAACTGTGGATGAGATTAAAATTGAATGTGGACTACTTGTTGTGTATGATGATGTTTAGATCTTTTTAAATAAATATTATTAAAATTTTAAAATATTAAATTAAATATATTTTAACATAGAAAGATGTAGAAAAAACTTCTTCATCACCTTCATCCATTCTCTTTCACGTCACCTCCGTCTCTCTTTTCAACAAACTTTCATTTTTGTTTCATTTTAGTCCTTTCCACCATTTTTAATCATTTCAATCTCAAAAACTTCCAATTTCTTTCGTAGATTCTTAATGAAATCAATAGAGCAACCTCATAGCAAGCTAAGTTTCTTGTAAAGTTAGCTAGTGTTCAAGGTAAGGATGATAAAGTTTCTTTAAGGATTTGATGTTTATTTCATTAAATGTGCATGAAAATGATATGTGATTATGATTTTGATATTAAACCTTGTATGCATGTGATATGTTAATGAAAAGAAAGAGAAGAGAGGTGATCAACAAAGTCTTGATAATGAGAAAAAAGTAACTAAATAGTGAAGGAAGAAGAAAAAGCTCATCCAAGCACTTGATAGTAAGTACTTCAAAATTTTACTTTACCTAATTAAAATCTAAGTGAAAATTTGTTATATTGGTTATAGTAATATTTATGGGATTCATCAATATAAGAAAACGTTTATGTGTATTATGGAATTTATTTAAAAGTGAAGGTGAATTTAAAAATAAATTGAATAGCTTATGTGTAGTGAATTCGAAGTAAAAGGACTAAATTAAAAAGTTTATAAAAGTTAGATAAGTGAGAAAAAATAAAGTAAATGTCAAGTGATATTTGATGATTGTTGACTTTTATATAAATAAGTACTAAATAAAAAAAGTGTAAAGATTGAATTGTCTTTAGTTGTTAAGAGAGTGTAATGAAATTAAGTATTTAAATGCCCACGTAGACAAAATGAGAACTAATAGGATATAGATGACATGCCATTAGGAATCTTTATGCTCACTAGTGATAGTGGCACTTTGGTGCAATTAAATGATTCTGTACTTCGGTGCTAGTGACAATGGCACTTCGGTGCATTTCATTAGCATTACACTTCGGTGTAAGATAGTATATGCACAATTATGCAATGATTCAGTGTTCATTTCTCATATCCTACATGTTTTATCGAGTCTATAATTGGGCTAACAATTCAAATGGTAAGTGATCATATTAATAAAATTGGTAAGTGATTTATAGAACGTTAGTTTAAGAGTTTAATATGGTTACTTTTTATTTAATTTCATGGTATATTATTATTAATCAAGTATTTAGATGTTAATATCAGTTGCATTTAATGGTAGGTTTAATTCTTGATGTACTTACTAAGCTTTTATAAGCTTAACACTTTATTTTTCAACGCATAGGTAGAGACTCGAGTTGAATCTTAAAAAGAGAAGATATCATCTCAACTTATCACATCTCAAGGTTTGAACAAGAGTACGACTTTGATATTTTTGCTTATAGATTATGACATGTACATAGGTTAATGCAAAATATATGGATAAGGTTTCTAGTAAAAATACTTGAAGAAATCTTGATCATTTTGTTAAACTTTACAAGTTTAGTTAAATTTTGATTAAGATAAATGTAGAAACATATGATGTTTTGATGGTGATTTATGTTTTATAATGTTTAGAAATGATCTAGAATGGTTGCCAATAGTTGAGACTTAGTTTTAGATGTTTCAAACATGTTCTGGGCAATCTATCTCTAGTGTCGTGGCATTGGACCTATTTTAGAGTAATCTATTTTTGATGTCATGACATCAACATCCCAATGTCGCGACATTGACCATGTTTGGTAATTTGTTTCCGGTGTCTCACCACCAGTAACTCAGTGTTACAACATCAACCAATGTCACGACATTGATCATGCATAACCTGTTTTGACTCAAGTAAGCCTTGATTATGCCCCATTTGTACCCAAATTGTAAAGAATGCCTATAAATGACTTGAAGAACTCTAAAAGAGTCTGATTTTGTTAAATTGAAGTTATAAAATTGATGATTGAGTTGAGTAGTCTTAGTTTCCAAATGTGGCATCCACTGCTTGTGATGTAACGATTCATTCTAGGTGAAGGGTGTTTGTAATACCCCTACCCGTATTCATTGCCGGAATAGGGTACGAAGTATTACCGGAGTTTACGAATTAATTTTTTTTTAACTCAATATAACCCCTTTATAGATATCTAACCTTCCCTGAAATTTTAAACCAAAAACAATCCACATCAACCAATCCAATTCAACATATTTTCAAGATAAATTCATGCATATTTATAAAATAACCTCATCACATACCCAAAACCAGGTTTGTTAACCATACTAATGGCTAACTTTACATTCATTTCACGTTAACATTTACTTTATTAGCTTATACATGCCATTGATTTCCAAAATAAAGTTTCTTTATATACCGAAATTCTGAGGTTGATAGTGTGATGTGTCTCCGACCAAATCCGACCTCCGAGCTCTTAACACTACAAAACAGGGGAAAATGAAACAAAGTAACTTTGTGCTTAGTAAGCTCATGTAACAAGAATTATACTTACCTAATATTTTCAATACAATACAATAAACATTCATATATCCATTCAATGCATCATTACCCTAATATACACAAACTCAACATTCAAGTTAGTACAATAATTTCCATGTACCAATAATATATACCATGATTGATGAGCTCATCAATATCATAATTTCCATTTCCTTGTTATTTTTCCATATTTATCTCGTTGAATTTATCGGAATTTCGATGGATTTTCAAAGGTACACTTTTAGTGTACAATTTCGGGTCCGTCAATTCATATTCATGTGCGCACATTTCCATTTCAGAGAGCACACTCCCTGAACCTCAACCTTGCAATGGATTACCATCGAGCTAAATCCCGCAATATAAACTCATAGAGTATTGTCGGGATTACCACCAAAGCTAAATCCTGCAACGATAATTACTCTAATGAGCTTGGATCTGAATTACCATCCAAGCTAAATTCAGACTCTAATTCAGATTACCCGTCCGGGCTAAATCCATTTTACACATATTCTTCGGGAGGGCTATATCAAAGATAGGATCACCCGTCCGGGCTAGATCCTTTTTACCGTCAATTCCCTTTCAGAGATCCATCGAATTTTCCTTTCATTCAACCGGTATTTCTTCCCATTTTATCAAATATATCAATGTTTCATTAATTTTCATACAATGGACATTCAAATCATATTTACATCAATAACATACAATCTCAAGCATTTAAGAATATAATTCAAGTTACACGAACTTACCTTGATACTTGTTTGTAAAAAAAATCTACTAATCCCGAACTTTTTCCTTTCCTCGATCTATCTTCGTATTTGAATCTTCTGGATCTAAATAAATAAATTTAATTATCAATTTAATACATTTCATGTTCATATGCAACATTCTCTATAATTCAACTATTATTATTTATAGTTTATTCAAAGCTGTCTATTTGAGTCATAGTCACTAAATTATTTATAACTCGAGCTACAGAACTCCAAATTAAGATAAGTTAATTTTCAATGAAACTAGACTCATATATATTCTTACCATTAAATTTTTATAATTTTTGCTTTAGCCAATAAGTACAGTTTATTCTTTAAAGTCACCCCTATTCTGCTGTCTAATAGTTCTGACCCTTCTTCACTAAAAATTAATTATCTCTTCATAAAGGATTCAAATGATGTTGTTGTTTGTTTCTATTAAAATATACTCATTCAGGATTCTATAAATATAAATTTAAGCCCCTAATTATTTTTCTTAAATTTTTTATGAATTTTCAAAGTCAGAATAGGGGAACCCAAATTCATTCTGACCTTGTCTCACAAAATTAATTATATCTCAAAATTTACAAATAAATTGCTTAAACTATTTATTCTATGAGAAACTAGACTCAATAAGATTTAATTACATATTTTTTAATCTTATAATTCGATTTCTAAAATTTTTGGTGATTTTTCAAAGTTAGTCTACTGCTGCTGTCCAAACTGTTTTTGTGCAAGCTGTTTATTATCATTTTTCCCTTAAGCTTTTAATAAATGATAATTTCTTCCCTACTCAATTAGCCTCTCAATTGACCTGATTTTCTCAATTAACATTTTATTCTATCACCTTAAACTAGTTTACAACCTTTAGGAATCATAATTTTAGCAATAGACTTTAATTCCAAGCATTTTCACAATTAGGTCTTAAAAATCATTTTCTATTGAAATTACCTAATAAAATCATCTCATAAACAAATTAAATCTTTAATTTCATTCTATTTCATCATAAAATTACAGCACTCAACCATGGTGACTTTCAATTTCATCCATAAAATCAAAAACTAATGAATTTAATAGTAGGACCTAGTTGTAAAAGTCTTAGAAACACAAAAATTACAAGAAAAAGGCAAGGATTAACTCACTTGGTGCAAAAATTATGGAATACCAGCTTAGATAACCCTCCTATGGCGTTTTTAGCTGCTGGAATTGAAGAGAAATGAAGAGAAATCTAGATATTTCCTATTTAGTCCTAGCTTTATTTAGTTAATTTTGCAATATTCCAATTTTACCCTTAATTTATCAATTTTCCTGCTGATTTCATGCCCTTGCCGTCCAGCCCAAATAAATTTTTGGTCTAATTCCTTTTAAATCCTTTCTCATTAGACTCTTAAGCTATTTAATCATTCTAGCAACTTTTACACCTATTACAATTTAGTCCTTTTCATTTAATTGACTACCCAAACATTAAAATTTCCTAACGAAATTTTAATACCACATTACTAACATTTCATAAATATTTATAAAATTATTTTTGACTCGGTTTTACGCGATAGAGGTCCCGATACCTTGTTTTTACCCAATTTCTTCAATAATTTCTTTTTCTAACTAACCACTAAATCGGTAAAATTTTTCTATCAATATTTTCATACGATTTTCCTATCATATAAATTTTCATGCAAAAATATTGAAATAAATTTCTCTTTAAATCAGATTTATGGTTACGAAACCACTGTTCCGATAACTTTGAATTTAGGCCATTACAGTGTTACACCATCTTCATCTTTGATACTTGAGATTTTAGTATAAGAAATGTTGTTGGAGAATATAGTAATATGATTTTGTACGTATGTTTTTTTTTATGGTGGGAGAGAGATTGACGGAAGAAAAAACTTTAAGTTATGGATGGATTGGACTCAAGTGTTAAGAATGTAAGAGAAACCCTTATGTTGAATTTTTGCTATTTAAAAAGTAGGTACCTTGGATTTTCTTAACTTTCTTTTAATAAGATAGTTTTAGAAATTGATATAATTGGTGGAATAATAATGTGTGGTGAGTATGTATGTTTAAAATATGAATATGAGCAATAATATAAGAAAAGCAATGGCCTAGTAAGTTATGAAAGCTGGAAGAAATATAATGGAATTTATGAAACTTAGATTAGTTACATAAAATTGAGTTAAAGAAGTGCCATGAGAATTTATGCTATTATAACAACCCAATTTTCATTGGTGATGGAACAGTGGTTCCGAAACCATAAATTTTTTTCATGTCGGCTCATAAATATTATTTTTAGAATATTTATAGAGTCATTATAGTCATATTAACATTTGGTTTAGAAATATTAACGTTTAGATAGTTAATTGAAAGAAAAGGACTAAATTGAAAAAGGTATAAAATTTTAGTAAATCTTGAATGCCACAGATTTAATAGCTTATTTATGAAATTAAAAGGGGTTTAAATAATAATTAGCCCATATGATTATTGATAGACCATAATGGATTTTAAATGGTGGTTTAAAAAGGTTTTAATTAAGAGGTAATTAGGTAATTTAGTAAATAAACTAAAATTTAATAAAAATCAAAAGCCAAAATCATCATTTTCTCATCTTCTTGCAAGAAAACCTAGGGTATTTCCACCATTTTTTAAGCTTAACATTCGACTAGCATTGGAAGCTTGCATGTAAGTCCGTTTTAATTTTGTTTCTTGTAATTTTTATGTTTTTGAGATCATTGCAACTAGGTGTAGCTAGCCCGTACCTTTGTTTTCGATTCTGTTAAAAATTTTGGAAGTTTCCATTGATGAGAATTTAATGTTCTTGATAAATACCATGTATTGGGAGCTTTGATTTTGTTATTTGATGATTTTGTAAAGTGATTTTTGTTAAATTTTGATTTTAGGATTAAATTGTGAAAGTGTCGAAATATTAGGCTTTGATAGTTAATTTGATATTTATTAGGGGCTGTTGAGGGCCTAGTATATTTGGATAAATATTAATTTGAGAAAAAAATGGTTAATTTGATGAATTTAGGGTTAAAAACTAAATTGTAAAAATTGTAAAAGTTTGGGGTAATTGTGAAATTTTGAAAAATAAAAGGGTATTAATTGTACAATGGATTGGAAATGAAATATATGCTGATAAATAAATAATTTTACATTTTAGATCAATATCCCGTAGATACTCGTGGAAAAGAAAAAAATTACGAAATAGTCCCTACACTTCTGCAACTTCTACAATTTGGTTCAGGTAAGTTCGTACGTTTTGAATTTAATATCAAAATAAATTATTGAGTAGTCCAAGATGATAAAATTTATATAATTAGTCTTAATTGCTGATGATGAATGGTAATTTGAAGTTTAATATTGAACTTGATCCTCGACTTGATTTGAACACGGGGTAGAGTATAGATGTGTTTTGGTGCGTTACGGTGGTTTGAGTGGAGATGGTTTGGAGGGATATTTTTGGACATTACCCAAGTAAACCGAGGTTTAGTATTTATTACGAATTCTCATGTTATACTCTCTGTTTGGTGTGATGATTGCTTTAACTCTTATAAGCATTGGTGTGATGGTTGGTTTAGCTCTTATCAGTATTGGTGTGATGGTTGGATTAGCTCTTATAAGCATTAGTGTGTTGGAAGGATTGACTCAGGTGAGCATCCGATGTGTTTGGTTGGACTGACGATGTACTCTTATCCGTAAGTCGTTCATCGGATTGAAAATCTCGGTAGGTTAACTTCTTGAGTAATTCTGATGAATTTTTTCATATGTACTTGGGATTTGAATTGATTAGTTATGAATTACCAATTGGGGTTGTGGATGACAGGAAACTTTCATGGTTGTTATATTACTTTTTGAATTGTTGTATTCACTTCGGTAAGATTTACTGATTTATTTCATCGAACTTACTAAGCTTCTTTGAGCTTACTTATGTTAAACTTCGTTCTTGTAGATACTTGGAAGGTTGGACGATCGAACCAACACTTAAGTCACACTATCTAGCTTAATTGGGTAGCTTTTTAAATGTTTGTATCAAATTATATGGCATGTAATAGGTTGAATGATGATACAAATGTTTGGATTTGTAATTAGCTAAGTATGAATTTGGTTGTACAAAATGCTTTGGTTGATCTTCTTTTGGAATGTAATACCTTTCAACCCTAAACCGTAGCCAGAACAGGGTTATGGGGCATTACCAGATAAATCAGACAAATTACAGATAATTCTTAATAAAAAAATTAAAATTAAACAATTAATTATTTAACAAACATATTATAGTATAATCATAAATTCATATAAATTATATTTTTATTTGTAATTGACTTCATTCATTCAAATTTTTTTTATAAAAAATTCGACAGTATTTCTTCTTATTTTTACATAAAACCCCCTGCAATTTCAAACCAGAAACCAACTAATCCAAAACTAATGACACAATCAAAAACAATTTAAACCTAAGTACACCTAAATCATAACCAATTCATTAACATAATAATTTAATAACTAAACTTTCATAATATTAATCAAAATTAACTAATAACTTCATTCATTTTTCATTCTAACTTAATACTAAATTATATAATATAATCTTTACCATTTTATCAAACTAATAACAAAATATGGTATACCATTCTTACAGTCAACATTACAAGCATATCTATGTAACCTATACAACACCTAGTACATGCCACTTTTAATTAAGAAAAGATAACATCACCAAAAATCTTTTTCCTGGAGTCAGGATCGTTCAGATGCTGAACCGGGACACTGGGCTCCTATTAACCTGCGCACGAAAACAACCGTACGCTGAGTATTCCATACTCAGTGATATTACCATAATTCAAATTATAATAGCAATAAAGAATTATAATTACCAAACATGTAACTATCCAATTTCTCAAATATTAAATCATTCTTAAACTTTCATTAATTAATAATAACAATACAATTTTTAGCTATTCTTCAATTTCCATCACATATCATATGTAACAATTTCAATCACTACATGAACATTAAGTTCATGCCTTTCATTTTCAATCTCAATTTCAATCCATAATTCAACTTTCTCATTTCTTTCAATATTTCAATAATATAATTAATTAATTTATTTTAAATTTCTCATTTCAGTTGTTCACCCTATTAACAAACTCGGACTTTAACGGATACACGGATTCCAATCCAAACACACCTTACGGCACATTGTGCCTAAAACGGTACATAGTACCTGATCAGTATATGACACATAAAGTGCCTAAAACGACACACGAGGTGCCTAATACGGCACACGAGGTGCCTGAAATACGACACATAAAGTGCCTGATCGGTAAACCCGGCAAATCCCGTACACTTCTAGATCCTATGGCATGCCAATTATATCCGACTCAGCCCGACTAGTTAATAGCGTATTTCAATTCTCAATTCACTTTTATTTCCAATCCAAGATCACTTTTCAATTACAATTTCACATTCAAATCAATTTACAATTCAATTATACATACACATTCACCATTCAATTCAATTCTCATTCAACTCAAATATCAATACTTACCTTATAACTCACTTATTAAATATAGAATTTATATAAAACATTTAATAAAAAGTAATTTGAATTATAGTAATAAAAACCTTGAATTTCTCGTTTTAATCCTCGATAGCTTTCTCCTTTCCTTTGTGCGCCGATGTCTTGGGTTCTTTGTTAACTACGAAAATAATAATATTTTATAATCATCAATACAACACAATTCAATTTAATCCATGAGCCTAAACATACTAATTTAACAATTTTTTTTTGTACATATAATTCCACTATTTACTTATATATTCATTCAAAGCTATCTACTTGAGTCATTGTTACTAAATCATTTATATCTTGAGATAAGAAACTCCAAATTAAGATCCACTAATTTTCCCTAAAACTAGACTCACATATCTTTTTTCCATAAAAGTTTTAGAATTTTTTGTTTAGCCAATAAGTACAGTTTATTCTTTAAAGTTTCCCCTGTTCTACTGTCAAACAGTTCCGACCATTCTTCACTAAAAATTAATTATCTCCTTGTACAAGATTCAGACAATGTTCCTATTTGATTATCTTGAAAATAGGTTCATTAAGTATTTTAAACATATAAATTACAACCCATAATTATTTTTATATAATTTTTATTGATTTTTCAAAGCCAGAACAGGAGAACCAGAATCTATTCTAACCTTGTCTCACAAAACTTATAATATCTCATGATATAAAATTTTTTTGCTTACACTGTTTCTTCTATGAGAAACTAGACTAAATAAGATTTAATTCCATATTTTTTTTATTCTCTAGTTCGATTTCTACAATTTTTGGTGAATTTTCAAAATCAAAACACTACTACTGCCCAAAACTATTTTGGTGTAAAATGTTAATAACCAAATTTACAACACCAATTCACACTTATTTCTTTTCAAATTTCATTTAAACTCAAATTTAACTATTAAATTTTCAAAATATTTTCCTAATTTTTAATTTTTCTCAATTTAGTCCCTAAAACACAAAACTTATAGCTTACTTTACATTTCAATCCCTTTATCTATTCTAACTTAAATTTCATTCAATTAAACCCCTATTTCATCATTTTATTCAACATGAACTTTGTTTAAAAACCTAAGAACTTCTAAACTACCAACTTAATTCCATCAAAACCTTGTTTTAATACTTTTAAAACATCAAAATTAAGAGAAAATGACTTGATTGAGCTTACCAATTAAACTCCAAGCTTCAAAAACCCTATTTCCCCTCCCCCTTTTTTTTCCTTCTTTCCTTCCCCTGTTTTGCTTTCTGTTTTCTTTTCTTTCTTCTTTTGTTTCTTTTTTTTATTCTATTTCTTTTATTTGTTTTAGTTACTAATAGTATATTATAATAATTTAATTATATAATATATAAATATCTTCTACTTAATTAATAAGAAAACATGTAATCATGCTACAAGTGTATATTCATGTACTATTACACATGTTTATTTTCTTTTTCAAAGATTTGTTTTTACTTAATTTAATTCTAAATATAATATTATTTAATATAATTTATAACTTAGATAAAATAATAGTAATAATAACTAATTAATTAAATAATATACAATTATCTAAGAAAAGCCTTAGATCTTTAACGGCTTATGCCGCCTCACCTATGCTAATTGGTACAATTGCCAGTTTGGTTCTTTTTATTTTCTATTGATCTATAATTGAACCTTTGCCCTTTATTCAATTTAATCCTTTATCTTAATTACTCTTAATTAAGCTAAGTTCACCTAATTAAAACTTAATTAGACACACTACTAGACTCATAATTATTCCTAATAATTATTTACGAACTCAATTTACTAAGACGGAGGCCCGATAATGTACTTTTTCGGTGCTCGTGAATTTTGGGTCATTACATGGTACTTTTGATATTTTTATCAATATGTGTTAGTATGTCCATTTGATATTTGTTGGAATGGATAAGCGTGTATGTGATGAATTGGTTGTTAAGTAGCTAAGATATGGTATGTTTGAGTTGGTGATTATAGGTGATATGTTGAATGAATTAATAGTTGAATTGATGTTATGTTTTGATATAAATATATATACTTGTGGTACCAATGAGGGTATATTGGTTAGGCACTGAATTAGGTTGATTTTGGTATGTTTTTAACATGATTAAACTCAATTTGGATAGGTATTTTGATTGGTAAATGGTTTGCTTAGGTTCTAAGTAAGTTTGAAATGGTAAACTTGTTGATTAAGGTACATTTTAAGTCCACGTGGCCTGAGACACGAGCGTATGTCTCAGCTGTGTGTGACACATGGCCATGTGACACGGCTGTGTGTCTTAGTCATGTATGACACACGTCCATCTGACACGGTCGTGTGTTCTCTGTAGGTTCACGTCATGCAAGTCAGGTTGTAATAGCCCATTTTTGGGTCAAATCGAAACAGTTTCGAGACCAAAAATTTGAAGTAAAAATATTTATTTTATTACTTCTTTAAGGTCTACAATATGATTGAATGATTGTGTGAAAATTTCGTTTAGAAATTTCATCGATTGAGTGTCTAATTTGGCTGGAATGACTAAATTGCAATAGGTGCAAAACTTGAGTTCTCTATGTTAAAAGTGCCTAATTTCTATGAATTCTTAAATTAGAGGTCCTTAAATGGTAATTAGACCATTATATTTTAGTATGGACAAAAATGGACATGGTTAGATAAAGTTTCAAAGTTTTAAGTGAAGGGTATTTTAGTCATTTGGTAAATAAAGACAAAATTAACTAATAAAAAGATATCCATCTTCCCAATTTCATCCTTCTATAGCCGAATTTCACAAGGAGTCCATATCTAGGGTTTTGGCTGCTTCCAAGATCGATTGTAAGTCTATTCTTACCCCGTTTTTCATGATTTTTGTGTTTTTAAAGTTGTCTCAACCTAATCTAGCCTTTTCAAGGACTAATTTGAAAGAAAGGTGAAGTTTAAAATTCTACCCATGTTGAACATGAATGTATTTTGATGTTTGATGGTAGAAAACGCATGTTTGTTGTTTGTTAAACAACTTTTGTAAAGTGATTTTCGGTAAAAACGACAAATAAGGACTTATTTGCAAAAGTCTATAAAATGTGTAGAAAAGTGTGAATAAATAAAAAAATGTGGGCTGTTATGAGTACTAGTAATGTTCAACTAGGCTTAGGTTGTGATGAAATTGAATGAAATTCATTTTACGAGCCTAGGGACTAAATGTAAAATGTTAAGAAGTTAGGGGAAAAATATAAATTTTACCATAGTGTGTTTTTGGGCTGAATTGAACAATGTGATAATTAAATAAGTTAAATTTGGTATTATAGATCAAGAAAAAAGAAGTTCGGGTCAAGATCGGGGGAAAGACAAAGTAATTGACGAATAGTTCCCTTTGGTCGTTTTTGTAGCTGAGGTAAGTTCGTATGTTAAATAAGCTTTAATATAAATGCTTTAATATTGCATGAACTGTATGATTGATTGTGTAGACGAGTTTAACTCTACGGACGAGTTCAACGACGGTTCGATAAGCAAGAAATCCCGTTTGAACCTTAGGAATAGATTAGGATACAAGTGACATGTCACTAGGGTTACCATGTGTTATGTGATTATATGATCCAGGTGCTGGTCTCGTACGTCCTACCGGTGGCTGAGTATACCAGCATATGTTGTGATTACTTAACAGCTTGTGTGAGCAACATCGAGTAGCTACGTCTTGACTGACAGCTTGTGTGAGCATGCCCGTTGATTAGCTCTAGAACGAGCAATTATGCGATATAAGATTGAGGTAGCGTTGGCTACATATGTGGCACTTAGTGTGCAAGATTCCAAGTATCCGAAATTATTATTCCGAGTGATTCACAGGTATGTCAAATATGAGAATAAGTGTAAATTCGTTATGAGATGGTACAGGTATGTGCTCAAAGCTTATGATTATTAATCTGTGAAATGAAGATTTCAAGGTAAGTTGTGATGGAAGTGAATTATGATCTTGATATTGTGGTAAATTATGTCATCTTATGTTATAATACTTGCATGATTAATGTATGGTAAGGTTGCTTATTCCTTCATACGAGCTTTCTAAGCTATATAGCTTACTCCATTTTATTTTCAATGTTTTATAGTGTCACCAAGCGAGCTCGGGATTGGAGATCGCCGGAAGTCGCATCACATTATCAAACTGTCCTTTGGGTACCGATGATTTTAAAACATTTTGAGAGTATGGCATGTATAGGGACTTGGTCATTTTGTTATATGTGTCATTTGATTTGGCCAAATGTATTGGCTTATATTTGTTTAAGGTGATTTGGTATTTAGCCATGTATTTGGCTTATTTTTGCTAAAATGATTGTAAGCCCATTTATATAAGTATATGTGTTAATGCCTTCTTGTTTTTATTTTTGGTAATGAGTTGCTATGTATTTATTATGGTTAAATGACTTGTTGTGGAATGGATGAGATGGGTCTTTTGGTGTGTTAGGAAATCTAAGTAGAATTATGCATGATAAAAGTATTTATGTCGATACTTGTGAATGTGAGTTTGGTATGAATTGATTTGGTAAATTATGCTATAGTAAATATGTTAAGTGTTGGTAATGAATGATATGGTTTAGCCTTGTTTATGAATGTTTTGGTTGCTTAAACATGCCATGGATTATACCATTAAACTTGTGTGTGTGTAGGTGTAAATGAGGGTGACAATTGGCTTGGTAAATAGCTTTATTACACGGGTAGACACAAGGGCGTATGTCTAGGTCGTATGTGACACACGGTCTGCCCCATGGGCATGTGTTATGGCCGTGTGTCCCCTGTACCTTACTTTTGAGAAATAAAATGCTCAGAATTGAGCACACGGACAGAGACACGGGCATATATCTTAACCTCGTGTGAGGGACACAACCTCAGACACGAGCGTGTGTCCCGACCATGTGAAGTCTGCACCTATTTTGTGAAAATTAAATTAACCACACGGCCTAGCATACGGGCGTGTGACTTGGCCGTGTGACATCAATTTGTCCATGCATTGTAAAATAGAGAGTTACACAAGTTAGGGACACGAGCATGTGTGACCACACGGCCTGCCCACATGGGCTTGTCCTAAACCACACAAGCGTGGTGACCCCTGTCGATAGCAAAAATTTTCTAAGTTTTGTAAAAATTTCCTAAGTGCTCGGTTTAGTCTTGAACCACTTTCAAAACATGTTTCGAGCCTCGTAGGCTCGTAATAGGGACTTTATGGTTGAATGCGAATGGTTTTAACTTGGATGAAAATTGATGACCTGGAATTGTATGTTTGTTCATTTTGTAAGTCCGATAATACCTCGTATCCTGTTCCGATATTGAATACAGGTAAGGGGTATTACATTTAATGGTATCAGAGCTATAGTTTAGTCGATTCTCGGACTAACGTAGCGTGTATGAGAGTTTAACTCTACATGCCATATTTAATTTGTGATAGTGTGATGACTCCTGACAATTTAAATTGTGTTTTCCTCTAGTAAATGGATCCCAACTGAGAGTAGCTGACGATGTTGAAAGTAATGCGTCGGCTCTCATCGAAGGGACAGCGCCATCTGAAAGTAGACCAGTAATGGTTAGTCGGGGAGGAGAGGCTAGAGAAGCCTTCTTCTAAAGGATGAATGAGTGGTTTGCCGAGTTTGTTCGAAAAAATTCGACTGCCTAACAGCCTCCGCCCCCACCTAAACCCCAACCGGTTCCCACAGCTCCCTAAGGTCTAGAATTGGTAAGACTGAACAAGCCTCCAGTTGATAAGATTCAAAAGTAAGAGGCCGAAGAATTTATAGCTAATATTGACGATGATCCCGAAAGAGTAGAGTTTTGGCTTGAGAACTCTATCAGGGTATTTGATGAGAACTCTATCAAGGTATTTGATGAGAACTCTATCAGGGTATTTGATGAGCTTTCTTGCATACGAGATGAGTGCTTGAAATGTGCTATATCGTTTTTGAGAGACACAGCGTATCAGTGGTGGAATACTCTTGTATCTGTGATACTGAGGGAAAGAGTTACATGGGAATTCTTTCAAGATGAGTTCAGAAAGAAATATATTAGCTAGCATTTCATTGATCAGAAACGCAAGGAGTTCTTGGAATTGAAACAGGGCCGTATGTTTGTGACTGAATACGAGCAAGAGTTTGTTAGGCTTAGTAAGTATGCTCGGGAATGTGTTTCTACCAAGATTATCATGAGCAAGAGATTCGAAGATGGGCTAAATGAGGATATCAGACTGTTAGTTGGGATTTTAGAGTTGAAGGAATTTGTTGTGCTGGTCGATCGAGCTTGCAAAGCCGAAGAGTTGAGCAAAGAAAAGAGAAAGGCTGAGTTTGAGGCTAGAGACTCAAGAAAAATACCAATGAATAAGTCATTTCAGTCTTCATCAAAGAAATCGAGGGATTTGTATACTCGTTTGAATCCTTTAGCTGGGTATCCCAACAAAGATCGTGGAAAGCAGTATTCGGGTTCTAAGGCCCAAGCTACGTCAATAGCGAGCGTTGGTAATGCTAGGTCTAATAGACCTGAATGTCAACACTGTGGCAGACGATATCCTGGTGAATATAGGATGAATAACCGGGCTTGCTTTAAATGTGGCTCCCAAGATCACTTCATTCGAGATTACCTTGAAATGGCTGAGAAAGATAATTTTTAGAATACAAGGCCAAGTAACACTGCCACTAGAGGAAGGCCACCGAGAAATAATGGGAGTGGGAACAATAGCAGAGGTGTAACAAAAGAGTTAATTACGAGATTTGAGGTCAGAACACCTGCTAGAACTTACGCTGTTCGCGCTTGCGAAGATGCGTCATCCCTTGATGTTATCATCGGTACATTTTCTTTCTATGATACTAATGTAGTTGCATTGATTAATCTTGGATCGACTCATTCTTATATTTACATGAATTTGGTATCTAGTAAGAATTTGTCTGTTGAGTCTACTGAGTATGTGATTAAAGTGTCGAACCCCTTAGGCAAATATGTTCTAGTTAATAAAGTTTGCAAGAATTGTCCTTTAATGATTCGGGGTCACTGTTTTTCGGCTGATTTAATGCTTTTACAGTTTGATGAGTTCGATGTAATTCTTGGAAGGGATTGGTTGACTCTACATGATGTAGTAGTGAATGGTAGACAAAAGATTATTGAATTGAAATGTCAAAATAATGAAATTCTTCGGATTGAATCGGATGAGTTGCCTATCGTGATTTTGTTGATGTCGGCTCAGAGGTATGTGAGAAAGGGTTGTGAAGCTTATCTTACATATGTACTGAATATGAAAGTGTCTGAATTGAATATTGAATCTGTGTCGATAGTTTTTGAATACCCGGATGTGTTTCCAGAAAAGTTGCTTGGAATACCATCGATCAGAGAGGTTGAATTTACTATTGATTTGGTACTGGAAACTTCACCAATATCGATAGCTCCGTATAGAATAGCTCTAACTGAATTGAAAGCATTGAAATCTCAGTTGCAATAGTTGATAGATAAGGGTTTTACGAGATCGAGTTTTTCGCCCTGAGGTGCACCAGTGTTAATCGTCAAGAAGAAAGATGGATCCATAAGACTTTGTATTGATTATCGTCAATTTAATAAGGTTATGATAAAGAACAAATACCCTTTACCTAGAATTAATGATTTGTTCGACCAGTTGAAAGGGGCAACAATGTTCTCGAAGATATACTTGAGATTAAGCTATTATCAGTTGAGAGTTAAAGATTTGGATGTGTCGAAAATCGCATTCAGAATGAGGTATGGGCACTATGAATTTCTTGTTATGACTTTTGGATTAACTAATGCTCCTGCTGTTTATATAGATTTGATGAATCAGATCTTCAGTTCGTATTTGGACAAGTTTGTAGTTGTATTAATTGATGACATTTTGATTTATTCACGAGATGAGTCTGAGCATGCCGAACATTTAAGAATTTTATTACAGACTTTGAGAGATAAAAAATTATTTGCTAAATTCAGCAAAAGTGAGTTTTGGCTCCGAGAAGTTGGACTTTTGGAACACATTGTTTCAGTGGAAGGTATACGAGTTGATCCAAGTAAGATTTCAGCAGTTGTCAATTGGAAACCTCCGAGAAATGTATCCGAAGTTAGAAGATTTTTGGGTTTGGCTGGTTATTATCGATGTTTTGTTAAGGGATTTTCGATGATTGCTACACCTATTACTAGATTGTTACGAAAAGGTGTAAATTTCAAGTGGTCTGAGAAATGTGAAAAGAGTTTTGAACAGTTGAAAGCGTTGTTGATTGAGTCACCGGTATTAGTACAACATGAGTTGGGAAAATAGTTTGTAATTTGCAATGATGCGTCATTAAACGGTCTTGGCTATGTGTTAATGTAAGAGGGTAAAGTGATAGCTTATTCCTCGAGACAGTTGAAACCGCATGAGAAGAACTATCCGACGCACAACTTGGAATTGACTGCCATTGTGTTTGTTTTAAAAATTTGGCGACACTATTTATTCGGTGAAAAGTGTCACATCTTTATAGATCACAAGAGCTTAAAGTATTGATGACTCAAAAAGACTTGAATCTGCGACAACGGAGATAGCTCGAGCTATTTAAAGATTATGAGTTGGTAATCGATTATCATCCGGGAAAATGTTGTCGCCAATGCTTTAAGTAAAAAGTCTTTGTTTGCTTATTGAGCAATGAATACACGACTAACTTTATTTAATGATGGTTCGATTCCAGCTGAGTTAAAAGCTAGACCGGTATTTCTTTAGCAAATTTGTGAAGCTCAGAAATGTGACGAAGAACTTCAAGCTAAAAGAGTTCAGTGAGAATCAACTAGTGATGCAGACTATCAGATAGGGACCGATGATGTTTGATGCTTCGAGGTAGGATTTGTGTACCGAGAAATACCGAGCTTATTCAGAAAATTCTTCACGGGGCATACAGTGGTTGTCTGTCTGTTCATCCAGAAAGTACTAAGATGTATAATGATTTGAAGAAATTGTATTGGTGGTCGGGTATGAAATGAGATATTTCTGAATTCGTATAGAGATGTTTAATTTGTCAATAAGTAAAGGTCGAACATCAAGTACCTTCAGGATTACTTTAGCCTGTGTGATTCCTGAGTGGAAATGGGACAGATTTACGATGGATTTCGTAACCGGATTACCTCTAACTCCAAAGAAGAAAGATATTGTTTGGGTCATTATTAATAGATTAACGAAATCGGCCCACTTTATTCCGGTACGTACCAATCATTCACTTGATAAGCTAGCGGAATTGTACATTGCTAAGATTGTTAGATTACATGGGGTGCCTACTTCTATTATTTCGGATAAAGATCGGAGGTTTACGTCGTTATTTTGGAAAAAAATGCAAGAAGCATTGGGTACAAAGTTGAATTTTAGTACTGCGTTTCATCTGCAAACCGGCGGTCAATCTAAGAGAATGATACAAATTCTCGAAGATATGCTTTGCTGTTGTGTTTTAGAATTCGAACGTAGTTGGGAGAAATACCTACCGTTGGTTGAATTTGCTTCTAACAACAGTTATCAATCGAGTATAAAGATGGCACCGTATGAAGCATTGTATGGCCGCAATTGCCTAGCCCTGTTGTACTGGACCGAACTCAGTGAGAAACAGATTCACGAGGTTGATTTGGTTAGAGAAACCGAAGAGAAGGTGAAAGTAATTCGTGATTGTTTAAAAGCAGCTTCAAATCGATAGAAATTATACGCTGATTTGAAACGAAAGGGTATTGAATTTCAGGTTGGTGATAAAGTGCTTCTGAAAGTATCACCGTGGAAGAAAATTCTTAGATTTGGTCATGAAGGCAGGTTGATTTTGCGGTTCATTAGGCCGTATGAGATTATTGAAAGAATAGGGCCAGTGACATATCAATTAGCTTTGCCATCAGAATTGGAAAGGATTCACAATGTGTTTTATGTATTGATGTTGCACCGTTATCGATCAGATCCTTCGCACATAATTTCGCTGAAAGAGATTGAGGTTCGACCCGATATGACTTACGATGAAGAACCGATTAAGATTTTAGGTCGGGAAGTTAAACAATTGAGAAATAAAAGCATAACTCTAGTGAAAGTATTGTGGTAATGACACAAGGTCGAAGAGGCTACGTGGGAACCTGAGGAATATATGAGAAAACAATATCCTAACCTCTTTTCTGGTAAGATTTCGGAGACAAAAATCCCTTAAGGGGGGAGAGTTGTAACAGCTCGTTTTTGGGTCAAATCAGAACAGTGATTTTGAGACCACAAATCTGAAGTAGAAATATTTATTTTATTATTTCTTTAAGATCTACAGTATGATTGAATGATTGTGTGAAAATTTTGTTAAGAAATTTCATCGATTGAGTGTCTAATTTGGCTAGAATGACTCAATTGCAATAGGTTCAAAACTTGAGTTCTCTATTTTAAAAGTGCCTAATTGCTATGAATTCTTAAAGGGTAATTAGACCATTATATTTTAGTATGGACAAAAATAGATATGGTTAGATAAAATTTCAAAGTTTTAAGTGAAGAGTATTTTAGTCATTTGGTAAATAAAAACAAAATTAACTAATAAAAAGATGTCCATCTTCCCAATTTCATCCTCCCATAGCTGAATTTCACAAGGAGTCCATAGCTAGGATTTTGGCCACTTCCAAGCTTGATTGTAAGTCCATTCTTGCCCCGTTTTTCATGATTTTTATGTTTTTGAAGTTGTCTCAACCTAATCTAGCCTTTTCAAGGACTAATTTGAAAGAAAGGTGAAGTTTAAAATTTCACCCATGTTGAACATGTATGTATTTTGATGTTTGATGGTATAAAATGCATGTTTGTTATTTCTTAAACGACTTTTGTAAAGTGATTTTCGATAAAAACGACAAATAGGGACTTATTTGTAAAAGACTATAAAATATGTAGAAAAGTGTGAAGAAATGAAAAATGTGGGCTGTTATGAGTACTAGTAATGCTTGGCTAGGATTGGGTTGTGATAAAATTGAATGAAATTCATTTTACGATCCTAGGGACTAAAATGTAAAATGTTAAAAAGTTAGGGGAAAAATGTAAAATTTTCCATAGTGTGTTTTTGGGCTAAATTGAACAATGTGATAATTAAATAAGTTAAATTTGGTATTATAGATAAAGAAAAACGAAGTTCGGGTCAAGATCGGGGGAAAGACAAAGTAATTGACGAATAGCTCCCTTTGGTCGTTTTGTAGCCGAGGTAAGTTCGTATGTTAAATAAGCTTTAATATAAATGCTTTAATATTGCATGAACTGTATGATTGATTATGTGGACGAGTTTAACTCTACGGACGGGTGTCACCAAGCTAGCTCGAGATTAAAGATCATCGAAATTCGCATCACACTATCAAACTGTCCTTTGGGTACTGATGATTTTAAAACATTTTGAGAGCATGGCATGTATAGGGACTTGGTCATTTTGTTATATGTGTCATTTGATTTGGCCAAATATATTGGCTTATATTTGTTTAATGTGATTTAGTGGTATTTAGCCATGTAATTGGCTTATTTTGGCTAAAATGATTGTAAGCCCATTTATATAAGTATATGTGTTAATGCCTTCTTGTTTTTGTGTTTGGTAATGGGTTACTATGTGTTTATTATGGTTAAATGACTTGTTGTAGAATGGATGAGATGGGTCCTTTGGTGTGCTAGGAAATCTAAGTAGAATTATGCATGATAAAAGTGTTCATGTTGATACTTGTGAATGTGAGTTTGGTATGAATTGATTTGGTAAATTATGCTATAGTAAATATGTTTAGTGTTGGTAAAGATTGATATGATTTAGCCTTGTTTATGATTGTTTTGGTTGCTTAAACATGCCATGGATTATGCCATTGAACTTGTGTGTGTAGGTGTAAATGAGGGTGACAATTGGTTTGGTAAATAGCCTTATTTTGTCCACACGGGTAGACATACAGGCGTGTTTCTAGGCCGTGTATGACACATGGTCTACCCCATGAGCATGTGTTCTGGTCGTGTGTCCCCTGCACCTTAATTTTGAGAAACAAAATGCTCAGAACTAAGCACACGGGCAAAAACACAGGCGTGTCTTAGCCGTGTGAGGGACACGCCCTCAGATATTAGCGTGTGTCTCGACTGTGTGAAGTCTGCACCTATTTTATGAAAATTAAATTAACCACACGGCCTAGCACACGGGCGTATGACTTGGCCGTGTGACATCAATTTGTTTATGCATTATAAAATAGAGAGTTACACGGGTTAGGGACATGGGCGTGTCCAAAACCACACAGGCGTATGACCCGTGTTAATAGCAAAATTTTTTTAAGTTTTGTAAAAATTTCCTAAGTGCTCGGTTTAATCTTGAACCACTTCCGAAGCATGTTTCGGGCCTCGTAGGATTGTATTAGGGACTTTATGGTTGAATGCGAATGGTTTTAACTTGGATGAAAATTTATGACCTGGAATTGTATGTTCGCTCGCTTTGTAAGTCTGGTAATGCCTCATATCTTATTCTGGTGTTGAATACGGGTAGGGGGTGTTACATAGGCTATTACACGGCCTAGCACACGACTTGGTACACAAGCGTGTGAAGTCGTTTCGAGGGGTACACGGCCTAGCACACAAACGTATGGCTTGGCCGTGTGACCCAAGTCAGTAAGTTACACAGGCATGAACATGGGTGGGACACGGCTATGTGTCCCTATTTCGAATGTCCATACGGCTTGAGACACGGGCGTGTGTCTCAGCCGTGTGACCCCTATAGTTCAAATCTTTCAACTTTTTCCTAAAATTTCCAAATGTTTCTGATTTAGTACCAGACTGTTTTCAAAGTATTTTTAGGGCCTTGAAGGCTCAATTAAGGGATATTATGAATAAATTTGAATGTAATTAGATTATGTTTGCATTGATATATGAATTGAATGGTTTACTACTCCGTTAGTCCAGTAATACTCCGTAACCCTGTTCCAACGATGGATACAGGTTAGGGTGTTACTATGATGTGGTAAAAAGGTGCTTAATTGATGTGTTGGGTTAGAGGTTTTAAAATGATAAAACAAAACACGAGATAGTAAACAAGAGAATTTAATAATGAACAAAGTTACACATATATGAATGTTAAATGGTAACATAAATATTTTAATAATTAGTGGAATTGTGAAAAGCATAAAAAGGAATATGTTTATACGTGAATATGAAAACCTTATTAGGAGCACTATGTACTTGAATACCTTAATAAAAGTATACATGAAATAAATTTAAGTGTTAATTTAAATTGCATAATGAGATTTCAAAAAGAGATATGCGATATACACACACGTAATGATGCGTCCATGGTAAGTGCTATGAAATGATTCTAAGCATAAATATGTGTTAAACATTGTTTCCACAATATGATTTGAATAATAGAATGGTGAAATAATGCTACATCAATTATAAGTACTACGAAATAATGCTAAGTGGAAATATGTGTTAAACATTGCTTCCACGATTTGATTTCAAATGATATGATTAACAGAAAGGGGAAATCGTGAAATGCATAGTAACTGAAGTTAAATAAGATACGATTGGTATGCCAATAGCTTAATTTATGTGCATATGTGATATAAGATGTGATAAAAACCCGTGGTTGATGCCTTATGGCAAAACACTTATGTGCATTACAAATTCATTTCCAATAGGAGATTTATGTGCATGTGTGATATAAGATGTGATAAAAACCCGTGGTTGATGTGTTATGGCAAAACACTTATGTGCATTACAAATTCATTTCTATAGCCCCTAGACGTTAGTGCAATCAACGTGTTATTTCAAGGTGTTTGGTTAGTTAATCCCAAGTATCCAACTTTAATTTTGCTAAGTTTACTAAAGGTTGTGAGTTAATCAATTCTACTGAATTGATTATGCTTGAAATAAGTGTTATAAACTAAAGTGATTGTATACTAAGTGAGCTAAATTATTAAATTGGGTGTAAGTGACGTTAAATGAGAATAGTGAACTATTGTAATAGCTCAATTTTCAACAGTACTAGAAACGGTAGTTTTGAAACTTCATTTTCCAATGATCGAGTCAGTAAATATTATTTATTAATATTTACAAGGTTATTACAATATTATGTTGAATTCTAGTCTAACATTTTTGGTTATATGGAAAGTTAGTCAATGTACAAGTTTATCAGTTTAAAAGTCAATGGTTTTAGAAATTGAGGTATCAGGACCTCGTTTTTATAAACCGAGGTCATAAAAAATTTTATTAAATATTTACTGAGTTATTGTATAAGTGAGTTAAATTTTGATTAGTAATTTTCTAAATTAGTGACTAATTAGGGTACAATGACTAAATTGTAAAAGTGGTAAAAGTTAATCACTATAGATTTTTATTAATTAAGAGACTTATGTAGAAATTAAACCAATGGTTGAAAATGGCAATAAGTCATTTTTCCTAAGTTATTGTTTAATAAAATAATAATAACTTATAAAATTTAATAATAATAAAATAAGTATTAAGTATTAAATAAAAGAAAAGATGAACCATGTCATCATCTTTTTCATTTTCATTCTCTTCATAGTTGAACTTAAGGAAGGATAATTAAGCTTCCATTTTATTTGCTTTGCATGGTAAGCTTAATTTAATTTGTTTTCCGTAAATTTTATGTTTTTTAGATTGTTGTAACTCGATTTAACTAACTCGTACCTTCATTTTCGAAGTTTTTAAAGATCTAAATGTTACCATTAATGAATTTTGGGGTTTTTGATACTACTATGTTAGTGGTTAAACTAATAGATGAAACATAGACTAAATTGTAGAATAAAATTTGCTAATTTTGAGTTTAAGGACTAAAATATAAATATCTCAAGATTGACATGAAATTTCCATAATTTTTGAATTTAGAGGACTGTTCAAGAATGAAATTGGAATTGGAATGAAAAACAGAACTTAAATGTGAAAATTATGATAGTTTTAGTTTTAAGGACTAAATTGAATAAAATATAAAATTTTAGGAAAATTTTGTAAAATAAAACTAAGTTGTCATATGCTTTGAATAGGATGTTATAAGGTAATTGATACTAATAATTCGAAATGAATTACCTTATAGATCAATATTTGAATCAACCAATAGATAATCGAGAAATATAAGAAATTATAGATTAGTCCTCAAATTTTTGTTGGTTGCTGTTTTAGATAGGTAAGTTTGTATGGGACTTACTCTATTAATCCTAAATTTGTTTGTATTATACTGCTTTGTTTTTGGCTAGTAATGATAAGTATAAAATGTTTTGGCATCAATCGGACTAAATTATAAAATAAAATGTTTTGGCATCAATCAGACTAAATTATAAAATAAGAAATATAAATGATAACAGTGAATAGATGTATAGTATTGACTGGTTGAAGTCGTGACATGAATAAATGATGTATACATGATGAAAACTCACCATGAATGTATGTGAATTGTTTTCGAAAATACGAAAAACAAGTATACAGTTATAGAGATTAAAAACAGAACGAATAGAAAATTGAGGCCCGTTTGAACTAGTGAATGATTAGGATACAAAGGATATGTCATTAGGGTCTAAAAAACAGTAGGTACTTTGTACCAATGTCTAAAATGTATCAGGTACTTCTTACTAGTGTTGGATTCCTTACTGATGGCTAAGATCATGCATGTGTTGCGGATTCTCCATAGCTCGTGTGAGCAACTGGAAACACAAAAATTTATATGCTTTTTCATACCCATTTTTACTTAAATTCGTGCAAATCCGGTTAAATTCTTGTCGAAAAATAATTAAATTATGTTAAAAATATGAACATGGTGAATTTTAGTTAATTTTATACTTAATTTTGATTAATTTTAACTATTTTCGACAGATTCGCGCAAAGGGCGAAAATTGGCTCGGCCGACACTACTAAAAACACAAAACCGAGAAGCAATTTGAAGTATCGAGGCACATTAATTTCCAGCCTAAGACGATCCAGAAATGTGTATTAATTCATAATTTAATTAATTTTAATTTATTCCCCATTTAATTTGGGTTAAATAAATTATTTTTAATTAATTATGGAGAAAGGGTCTAGTTGAACCGCACTAGTCGAACCAAAGTGAGTGAACCGGACCAGCCACTAATTGGGAAGCTCAGAACCGTCCATATTCTGGCCCAAATCAGCATTTTAGCTGATTAAATATTCTTGCAAAAATGCCCTTGAAAGACTTCCAAATTGCATTCAAACTCCACCTTTAATTGTGGCTTTGTAGATTTGCCCCAAGTTATTTTTAGCAAAGTTGAAAGTCTCAACTTTTGCCAAGTAGATGGCCGGCCATAGGGGGGCTCTTTGGCTGCTCGAATTTTCTATTTTTAGCAGCCACAATCAGCTATAAAAGCCACCCCTTGCTGATCATTCAAACCATCCCTCAATCCCACAACATTCTCTCATTCTCTCTTTTCCTCTCTCATTTTTCCCTCCATTTTTTTCCATCCCATTTCCCTTTTTGTTCAAGTGCTGATTTCTTCTCTTTGGAAAGAAGCTCTCATTAGCCATTTTGGAGCAGCAATTAGGTGTTCATAAGCTACCTTGATAGCCGAGGTCAACGAAGAACGAAGAACGGAGCAACTAGTCAAGCCACGGAGAAACACTAGATTTGCTTCTTGTTCCCTATCTCTTTAATTTTTGTTGTTGTTTTGACGAACATGTTTATGAATATTTATGCTATTGAAATGGTTATTTTAATCAATTTATCTTAAATTAAGTTTGTGTTGGGTTGATTATATTCTGCTTGCTTGAATTGTTAAAATGATGTTTATGCTGTTTTAGGCCTCGGTATATTGCTTGGTTAAGTAAAATCATGCCTAAGTTATTTTTGCAATATAATTGTTAAATAACCAATGAATTAATTATTAAATCGTACTGAAATTATAATTAATAGACACAATTCTTAATCAGTGCATGTTTATTCTTCTAAGGTAGCTGAAGTTTAAATTAGCATTGTATTCGGCGATACATATGCCTTGAATAACTTGCAAGATTTTTGTGATTAAACTGTTTCAAGGTAGAAATACCCTGTTACCTCACTTAATCTTTTATATGCTTGTGAAGATTAATTAACCGCTTGGATTGACATTGAAAAATGTTCAAGAGACTGATTAAATTAAGAAGAATGTATGAGCAGTAGTTAGCAAATTACCGAGTGCCGTGAATTTATTCGTAGTAGTATAAACATAAGTTTAATAATTCTAAGTTAAAGAAATGTAATTAATCCAAAACAAGTATGTTATCTTGATTAAATCTTATTTAAAATCGTGCATTAGAACTCATTTGTTTTATTTTAATTATTGACTTAGTTTTTAAATAGTTTTTGAACATCTTTCAAAACCAAATTATTTTTACCTCACCAAAGTGTTTTACAATTAATTTCATAAAGAATTCTTTTTTACAGTCCCTGTGGGTACAATAACTCGACATTTACTTGTCACTTTATTACTTGTTGCGATTGTGTACACTTGCACATTTTCTGTCGTTCCAAGTTTTTGCACCATTGCTGGGGACTGTTTTAAAAAACCATTATTTTTGAATTTTTTAGTTTTACATTTTGGTTTATTTTCCTGTTTAAATTTTTACTTAATTTTTTTGTGATTATTACAAGTGTTTATGAGTATTGACCAGATTATTGACTTACTCCCTGTAGACCCTGAGATAGAACGAACTTTTCGACAGTGAAGAAGACAAGTGAACCAGAGAAGGACTGAAGGAATGAATTTCAAGAATATGAATCAAGGAAATGGAGCAAACCTTGCTTAAAATCCTATCCTTATTGCTGATGATAAGGATAGAGCCTTAAGACAATATGCTGTGTCAGTGTTTAATGATCTTAATCCAGGTATTAGGAGACCCAAAATTGAGGCACAACAATTAGAGCTGAAGCTAGTCATGTTCCAAATGCTTCAGACAGTGGGCCAATTCAGTGGAATGCCTACTAAAGATCCTCATCTTCATTTAAGACTGTTTATGGAGGTGAGCGATTCTTTTAAATTAGCCGGAGTACCGAAGATACATTACGATTGAAGCTGTTCCCGTGCTCACTAAGGACAGAGCTCGAGCCTGGTTGAACTCATTGCCACCAAACTCAATTTCCATATGGCAAGAGTTAGCCGAAAGATTCCTCATGAAGTATTTCCCGCCAAGCAAGAATGATAAGTTGAGGAACGAGATCACTGCCTTCCAACAAATGGATGATGAGTCCTTGTATGAGGCATGGGAACGATATAAAGAATTATTACGAAAATGCCCTCATCACGGAATCCCACATTGCATCCAACTTGAGACATTTTATAATGGTCTCAACGCTCACACGAGGATGGTAGTGGACGTCTCCGCTAATGGTACCCTTCTTTCTAAGTCTTAGAATGAGGCTTACGAAATCATTGAGAGGATCGCTAGTAACAATTATCAATGGCCAACCAATCAAACCGCGTCAGGAAGACGAGTCACTGGAATACATGAAGTGAACGCTCTCACTTCACTCGCATCTCAGGTATCTTCAATATCCTTAATACTTAAGAATCTTACCACTAATGGGTCTAACAGTTTTCTAACTTAACCACCTCACCAATTTGAGAGTATAGCCTGTGTTTATTCTGGGGAAAGACATTTGTTCGAAGAATGTCTATCAAACCCCGAATTCGTATATTACATGGGTAACTAGAACGAAAATCGAGGAGGGCAAGGAATGCAATCCAACTTCTATAACCCATCGTGGCGAAACCACCCGAATTTTTCTTAGAGTAACCAATGGGCTGGAATCAGTAACAACTATACCCAACCTAGACTGACCCTGCCGCCTAGTTTTTCCCTACAAATTCAGAAACCAGTTCAAGCTGAATCATCCAATAGCTTAGAGAATCTACTGAAGGCTTACATGGTGAAGAATGATGCCTTAATTCAAAGCCAAGCAGCTATATTGAAGAACTTGGAGAACCAGATGGGCCAGCTTGCAACTGAACTCAGAAACCGACCACAAGGTGCTTTACCTAATGATACGGAGAATCCAAGAAATCCGGGGAAGGAACATTGCAAAGCGTTAACATTGAGGAGCGGAAAGACGGTAGAGCCCAACACCATTGAAGCTAAAAAGGAGCCAGCTGACACTCAAGACTTAAAGGAAGTTTAATCGAATGCTGAAATTCCAGTTTCACCGAAACCAGAACCCACAAAATCTGATAAGGTAACCTCAGGACCACCTAATTCTGACCAACTAACAACTGTGTTAGATGCAGAATTGCCACCAAAGACAAATCAACCAGTACCAATTCTAGTAATGAAACCTTCACCACCCTACCCTCAAAGACTTCTGAAGCAGAAACAGGAAATTCAATTCAAGAAGTTCCTTGATGTACTCAAGCAACTTCATATCAACATCATGTTGGTAGAAGCACTTGAAAAAATGCTGAACTACGTCAAGTTTATGAAAGATATCCTGTCCAAAAAGTGAAGGCTTGGAGAATTTGAGACGGTAGCTCTGACGAAGGAATGCAACGCATATCTTCAAGAAAAACTACACCCAAAACTAAAGGATCCTGGATGTTTTACTATACCTTGCAATATTGGAGCAACATATTGTGGTAAGGCACTATGTAACTTGGGTGCAAGTATAAGCTTGATGCCTATGTCAACATTTAGAACGTTGGGGATAGGTGAAGTTAGACCTACTACGGTTACATTTTAACTAGTAGATCAATCCTTAGCACATCCAGAAGGAAAAATTGAGGATGTATTGGTACGTGTAGATAAATTCATCTTTCCTACTGACTTTGTGATTCTAGATTTTGAAGCAGACAAAGAAGTACCAATTATCCTAGGAAGACGTTTCTTAGCAACTGGAAGGACCCTTATTGATGTGCAAAAGGGCGAGCTTACGATGCGTGTTCAGGACAATCAGGTAACATTTAATGTTTTTAAGTCTATGCGATTTCCTGACGCGGTTGATGATTGTTTTGCAGTACCCGACTTAGAGGATTTAATAGTGGTAAAGGAACTCAACTCTGTTGAGGATCCATTGGAAAGAATTTTGACATCAGAACCTCCAAATGATGAAGAGGAGGATGAGTACTTAGCTTTGCTGGAGGCTAATCAAGGGGATTTAATCCGCAATCTCATTTTGAATCTTTGGAGTTAGAGAAGAGGGAGTATGCCCAACCAAAAGTGTTAATCGAGGAACCACTTAAATTAGAACTCAAGGTATTACCTTCATATTTAAAATACATTTATTTAGGTAACGCTTCTACTTTGCCTGTGATTGTTTCAGCAGAATTGACTATTGAGCAAGAAGAGAAACTTATCTTAGTCTTGAAATAATTTAAGAAGGCTATCGGATGGACCATAGCCGATATTCACGATATTAGTCCATCTGTATGCATGCACAAGATTATCCTGGAAGATGGCGAAAAAGGGATGATTGATAGATAATGAAGACTGAACCCCATCATAAAGGACGTGGTGAAAAAGGGGATTATCAAGTTGTTAGATGTGAGTATCATTTATCCCATCTCAGACAGTTCGTGGGTAAGTCCGGTCCAGTGCGTGCCAAAAAAGGGAGGTATCACAGTCGTAGAGAACGAGAATAACGAGTTGATACCAACTAGAATAGTTACGGGATGGAGGATTTGCATCGATTACTGGAAGCTGAACAAGAAGACTAGGAAAGATCACTTTCCTTTGCCGTTCTTGGACTAGATACTGGATAGACTCGCGGGGTGAGACTATTACTGTTTTCTTGATGGATACTCAGGGTATAATTAGATTACAGTAGCATTAGAAGATCAACACAAGACGACGTTCACCTGCCGGTACGGTGCATTTGCATTTAAAAGCATGCCATTTGGTTTATGTAATACACTTGCTACATTTCAAAGATGTATGATGTCTATTTTTACTAACATGGTTGAGAAGTACTTGGAAGTTTTTATAGATGACTTTTCAGTATTCAGAGATACTTATGATGATTGCTTAGCCAATCTAGCTAAGGTACTAAGGTGATGTGAAGAAACGAACCTCGTACTTAACTGGGAGAAGTGCCATTTCGTGGTACGAGAAGGAATTGTTCTAGGGCATCGGATAACGAGACATGGGATCGAAGTAGATAAAGCAAAGGTAGACGTTATTGACAAGCTTCCACTGCTAGCATTTGTAAAGGGTGTTAGGAGCTTTTTGGGCCACGCCGATTTCTATCAAAGATTTATCAAGGACTTCTCCAAAATTGCTAAACCCTTATGCAAATTATTGGAGAAGGACACGATATTCAAGTTCGATGATAAATGCTTAAGAGCTTTCAAGGATTTGAAGAGTCGATTAGTTACGACACCCATAATCGTCACACCAGACTAGGATTTGCCATTTGAATTGATGTGTGATGCAAACGACTTCGCGATAGGAGCTGTCATGGGCCAACAAAGGAACAAAGTTTTTCATCCCATCTACTATACAAGCCGGACTCTTACAGGAGCTCAACTGAACTATACAATAACAGAAGAAGAGTTACTTGCTATTGTATTTGCTTTTGACAAGTTTCGATCTTATCTTGTAGGCACCAAAATGACTATCTATACAGACCACTCGACAATTAAGTACTTACTTGCCAAGAAAGATGCTAAACAGAGACTGATCCGATGGGTGCTTCCACTTCAAGAGTTCAATCTAGAAATTCAAGATCGAAAGAAAGTAGAAAACCAAGTAGCAGATCACGTGTCCAGATTGGAGCCGCAAGAAGGGAATTCTCCTATTGTGCCAATTTAGGAAATGTTTCTAGATGAACACATACTGAAGGTAAGTCATGTCAATAATACCCATTGGTTTGCTGATATTGCTAACTATTTAGCTTGTGGTTTGATGGCAATTGATAAGACGTATCAACAAAGGAGAAAGTTTCTTTATGATGTGATGTACTATTTCTGGGAAAAGCCATATTTATTTAAAAAGTGTGCAGATCAGATGATTAGGAGATGCGTGGTAGAAGATGAAGTACAAAAGATTTCATACCATTGTCACTCAGCTCCGAGTGTGGGACACTTCGGAGGTACTCGTACAACGGCCAAAGTATTGCAAATCGGATTCTTTTGGCCAACCCTATTCAAGGATGCATATGTGTACGTAAAGAGCTGTGACTGATGTCAAAGGGTCAGAAATGTCACCAACAAAAATGAGATGCCTCGAACAAACATCATTGAGGTAGAATTGTTTGATGTATGGGGTATTGACTTTCTTGGTCCTTTCGCTCCGTCTTTTGGTCACAAGTATATATTGGAAGCAATAAACTATGTGTCCAAGTAGGTCGAGGCTGAAGCTTATCCGACAAACGATGCGAAGGTTGTAATGAAGTTCTTGCAGAAACACGTGTTCACAAGGTTTGAAACCCCAAGAGCTATCATTAGTGATGAAGGGTCCCACTTTGTGAACAAGTGGTTGAAATGGTTATTAGACAAGCACGGAGTGAAACACTAGGCTACAACAGCTTACCATCCACAGACGAATGGGCAAGCTGAACTGGCAAATAAGGAGATCAAAGGCATACTTGAGAAGGTAGTTTGCCCGAACCGACGAGATTGGTCGAAAAGGCTGGATGATGCTTTGTGGGCTTATAGAACAACATACAAGACACCTTTAGGGATGTCACCTTACAAGTTGGTCTTGGGAAAACATGTCATCTACCCTTGGAGTTAGAGCACAAAGCTTACTGGGCTCTTCAACAGCTTAATTTGGATCCTAAGCTCGCGAAAGAGAAACGGATGTTCCAAGTTAATGAGTTAGAAGAGTCCCGAATGTTCTCATATGAAAATGCCAAATTACTTAAAGAAAGACTCAAGAAATGGCATGACAAACACATTTGAGTTTGAGAATTTGAAGCAGGTTAGCAAGTCTTGTTGTTCAATTCCAGATTAAGGTTCTTTCCAGGTAAGTTAAAATCATGTTGGTCCGGTTCATTTACGATTCATCAAGTCTATCCATATGGAGTTGTTGAACTCCAAGGGAAGGGAGGTAATTTTCGAGTTAATGCTCAGCGCTTGAAACATTATTAGGGAGATAAAATTGAACGGGATAAAATCTCATTCATTTTATCAGATACTTAATTTCTCGTTTTTATTTTTGAACAAATGATTTAGGGTATATTTTCGGGTATTGTATATTTAAATAAATTATGTCTAGGAGATTGGAACTTAAGCGGGATCGCTTGTGACCCCTCCAATCTTTCTTGAAAATTTAATTTGACATGATTTCCTAAGAAATTATTCCCTACATGGAAAAATAAATTTTTAGTTTTTCAAATAAAAGGGTCAATTTTGATCCACGTTTTAATTTGCAACTCAATTTTAAATTTTCATTAAGTCTAGGGACTTAATTGAATTATTTTAAAATTTGATTGCTCTTTTGTAAATAATAAAAACTAGGTGTTTCTCCTTATAAATATTTTCAAAAAGCATCTAGAATAAATATTTTTAATATTATGTATGTATTGATTTGATAAACCTTAATATATAATTATATTTATTATAATTTATATATTAATTTTATCAACTTAGCTTAGAATTAGGATTAATTGTATTTTAATTATATTTTATGGTTATCTTAATGAATTAATGGAAATTGATAATTTCATATACATATATTTAATTATTAATTGTTGTTAAACTTTATAGAATTAGAACTTAGGATTTTTTTCATTAAAATTTTCTAAGAATTCTACTACAAATCTTATTTTTTCTATCTATAAATACCATCAACCTTTCTCCCTCCATTCATTCATCTTCAAAACCCCGAAACACCAAACCCCTAAGTGCATAAGCCTAGCCCACTGACCGACCAAGACATGCCCAATGAGATCGCCAAGACGTCCAGCTCCATCGCGTGCCTATTGCTCCAGCCTCAACTTGTGCCAAGAATTCATCTGCGCGCGCCTGTTGCTCCTGCCCAGCAGCTGTCCAGGCCGAGTTCTGCACCAGGCTTCCATCCACGCACGCCTACTGCTCTAGGCCACAACGCACAAGCACCCAGCGCCTTAGTGCCCACGCTAGGCCTACTACCGAAGGCTCCTTGTTGCATTGCTGCTCCCACACGCACCATCCGTCCAAGCACCTAGCCACCTTGCACATCAAGCCCTTTAGCCAAGCCTTCCAACCCTTCTTTTAAATTACCATCTTTTTCTTCATAATTATTATTTTTTTTTTTAAGAGTTCTTATATTTTTACAAAAAATATTAATAATTTTCTCTTAATTTTAAATTTTTTTCAATTAGTTAATTTTTCAATTCATTGAATTATTAATAATTTTTATTAAATTTTTGAGAAAATAATTTTTCCATTTTATGATCAGGTTAAACATACCTCGCAAGAGAACTCGTGCTTCCGCTCAAATTGATGAAACACAAAACAAGTTCCACTGTGAAGAAGCCAAAGTGAGATACGAAAGTATCTTCAAAAATCAACAGATGCATCCAGAGAAAGGCTTTACATTACAGGAAAGCAACTACTGAGACTTTATGGCACGTATTCGTCAAGTTGCTGAAACCCTCAATTGGGAACTGTTTTGAGAAAAGAGACCTAGTGTGGATGATGAGCTAGTTCGTGAGTTCTATATGAATTTAAATTCAAGCGAGATGACAGAAGTTCCACTTCGCAGAATCAAGGTACCAATAAATTCAAACGCTATTAATGAGTTCTTTGAATTACCTGATTTCGAAAACGATGAATATTCCACATTAATGAGCAATATCAAGCCTGAGAATTTGCAAAAAATTCTCAAGGAACTGATAGTTCAGGGTTCTACGTGGACTGTGTCAAAACAAAGAATCCACACTTGTTAAAGAGAATATTTGACGCCACTCGCGAAGGTGTGGTTTTACTTCATTTGATTCAGCCTTATGCCTAGCTCACATGGGACTACATTCTCGTTAGAGCGAATGGTCTTATTGTACTCGATCCTAACTGGTAAGACCATTAATGTGGGAAAGATCATCTTGAGGGAAATACGGAATTGTGTCGTTAAACGCTTTGGCCCTGCTCACTTCCTGTTTACAATAACAATTCTATGCTTGCAAGCTGAAATTCTTGCAAATGTAAGGAAGACAGGGTATAGCCAAGGCACAATCACAGATTGGGAGCTCTATCGAGTAGCTAGTGACTCAATTCTACAGTAACAAGTTGAAGGAAGTGAGGAACCTGAGGACCCTGATGAAGAAGACGATCCCACGATGCAATCATTTGAAGTCCCTGATAAGGTAGAATCAGTGGAGCCAGAAGCTGAACCTGATTCTAAAACTTCAATATTTAGAGCTCAATCGCCTAGACCAGACCTTCGAGATAAGCTATCAAAATTGATGGACTTAATGCAACATATGCAATGGTAGCAACAAGGCTACTAGAGATACTAAAAAATAAGGGATGATTCGATGAGAAGTGCTTTTAAGAAAATATACAATGACCCATTTTTTTTTTTTGTGCCTGAGTTCCCAGTTTCATATTTGAACCATAGAGTCCATTATCAAAGAATGAGCTACGCGATTCATGCAAAGGCAATACCGATGGAGCAAAAGATGAGTCCAATTTGGAAGGATCTGCAAATAAATAAAAGGGAGGGATCTTGACTTGACTTTATTTTTTGTTTGTAGATTATTTCTAAGATTAAGTTTAATTAGGAATTTTTATTTTTGCATAACAAAACAAGAGATGAAAATTATGAGTAAATATGAACAAGTCACAAAATATAAAGTGTGGCAATAGATATATACATGTCTAGGATTGGATTCAGAAAGAGCTTGGTACTTAAGTAGTCAAATTGACTCACCTCCTCTTTTCTGGAATCCTACCTGGTGTATAGTATTTATTCACTTTAAACAATGATGACATTGTTCATTTTAAGTTGGGGGGACCGAAATTTCCTCTCAGAATAAAATTTTTCTTTTAATTATGATTAGGATATATTTTGTTCAAAATTTGAATTTTGTTAAGTATGTTAAACTTGAGTATGAATAAAGTTCTATTATTTCAATAAATTATTATGTTAGCTTAATAATGACATGAATGTATTAGCTTAATAATGACATGAATGTATTTTTAATAAAGCATGCAAATTCATACCATAAAATTTTTAGTTCTTTAGGAAAGTTAGGTATGCATGAAAGTTTAAGTCTTTAGAATTGACTTAGTAGTTTCTTGAGGCAAAATCCTAGGGAACATGGAACGTTGGAAATGATTTAAGCAACTATTGTTTGGACAGTTTGAGCCTTTCAAGCCCACCATGGTAAATTTTATCCTTTGAAACCCAACTTTGAGCCTATATGGCCTAATTTTATTTCAACCCTTGCAATATTTAGCCATTACTTTTCGCTTAATGATCTTAAAATTGTCCTAAACACTAGACTCTGTACTATTCAAAATGTTCTTCGAAAATATGTTTGGGGGAACTGAAAAGAAGTATCAAATGCTCGAGAATTGCAGTACACAAAGTAAGTGCTCGTGTTATTTAAAAAAAAAGAGCACATGTATTTGAAAGAGATGTACAAAAGAGCATATGAAAGTCAAGTTGGTGTATCGAAGGTAAAAATTTCGAAGGTTCGATTGAGGCTGAGTCTAAGGTTTTAAGCCAAAATTTATCCATCTTTCACCTACCCCTAGCCTAGCCACGTTACAACCTTGATAAAGACCTATTGATTCAAAGTCCTAATGCTACCTACATTAGTGGAGAGAAATTGCTACGATCAACATATGAAGACATAAGTTAAGCTTAATGATTGCAGCTTAGTCTTGAATAAGGAAATAAAAATCAAATTGGTAAGGGTTAACATGTCTTTCTTACAAAAGCATTTAGTCTAAAATTTGCTATTATAATAAATTGTTGAATCTAATCTGAACGTTATACTTAAGTAGCATAACTATCATATTTCTTGTTTTTGAGCATGAGTATATCAAAATCATAATTTTATGGAGAATTTTGTTCTAAAGGAGTTTTTCAAAAGTGTTTTCGATAAATTCTTTTCAAAATTTGTCCGACTCAGCCTGACTAATTAATAGGGTATTCAAATCATTTTTCTATTTCAAATTCACTTTCAATTCAATCACAATTCAATTCAAATTCACTTTCCACTTTCTAATCAATATACAATTCAATACCAATACATATTTCAAATATTCACATATAATCATACTTGATTCAATTCAAACCACTTTTCAATCAATACACAATTCACATATTCACACATATTCATAATTTAATTCACTTTTATTCAATTTATATTTTTAATTCATTTTCCAATCAAATTCAAATCACTAATTACTTTTTAATCAATATACATTTCAAATACTCACATATTTTCTTCATTCAATTCAATTTGATTCAATTCAAATCACTTTTAGTTTCCAACCGATATACTTTCAAATATTCACATAATTCATAATTCAATTACTTAATTCAAATTATTTTTAATTTCCAATTTGTTCACATTCAATTTGAATAGCCATAAACATTTTTGAATCAATTTCATTCAAATCAATATTATCATTTCAATTGCTTACCTAATTTTACTTACCATTCATTTTAATTAAAATATAACAGTTAATAATAAATAGATTTGAATTATAGTAATACAAACCGCGATTTCTCGTTTTATTCTTTGTCCACTTTTTCTTTTCCTTTCTTCGCGGATGCCTCAGGTGCGATATTGGCCACGAAAAATTAAGATAAATTTCATAATAATTAATACAATATTAATTTTTCATCTAATACTTGAATTTCTATTCTACTTTCATCTCAATTTCAATTTAATCCCTAACTAAATTCATTTATTTTTCCATCTCAATTCATACCTCATTTCTACTCAAATTTCAACTAAACTTAAACCTAACTATCTAATTTTTATCATAAATTCCTAATTTTGAAATTCTTGCAATTTAGTCCCTATTATATAAAATTTATAACTTATTTTATAATTTAATACATTTCTCAATTCTACTTAGAAATTTTATTAATTCAATCTCTAACTCACACTTTTACCTAGCAAAATTAATGTCTAAAAATCTAATAACTTCCAAAATTTTCAGCATATACTTAATAATATTTTGTTCTAGGTTTATAAAAACTCAAAATTACAAGAAAATGACTTAAATTGACTTACCAATTTAAATTTAAACCTTGAAAACCCTAAATTCTTTCTTTTCTTTTCTTTCTTCTTTCTCTCTATTTCGTCCCTGCTATTCTGTTGCTTTAATTTCTTTGTTTTCTTTTTTACTTTACTATATATAAATAATATATTATATTTATAATATATAATAAAACATAATAAATATCTTTATCATTTAATAATATAATATATATATATATATATATATATATATATAAACTTAAAATCTCGGATTTTTAAGGATTAATCGCCTCAACTTATGCTTTTGATTTAATTCCTTTTAGTCCTTTTTACTTTATTTGTATTATATTTGTTTATTAATTTAACAATAATATGGTATATAATTAAAACAAATATCTATTACTTAAATAATAATTAAACTAAATACATATATTACAAATGTACATATTTTAATTAACACACTTGTATTTTATCATCACCTTACACTTGTCTTTATTTATTTTATTTCATAATATAATAATAATTAATAAATATCTTTTACTTTTTATTTAAGAAAATATACAAATATATTACAAGTATATTTTCATATATTTTACACATGTTTATTATCATTACCATACATTTGTCACTATTTTAATTTATTTAATAATAATAATAATAATTTTAATACAAAACCATAATAATATTTATATATAATATATCATCTAAGAAAACCCATTTGCCGCCTCGCCTAATGAAATAGGCATAATTTTCTATTTAATCCCTTTTATTTTATTTTAATCTATAATTAAAATTTTACCCTTTATTCAATTTAGTCCTTTTCCTAATTTCTCCTAATTAAGCTAAATTCACCTAATTAAGCCTAATTAAACACACTAATAGACTCATAAATATTTCTAATAATTATTTACGAATTTGGTTTATTAAGACGGAGGCCAGATAATGCACTTTTCCGATGCCGTGAATTTTGGGTCATTACATAATGTCCCAATTTACAACTCATGGAGCAAGTATATTTCACAACTTGTGTGACCAATTTTATCCTAAGTATTCGAAGTTAATTTGCTATGGTTTTTCGAGTAAAAACAATAATTAAATGAATAGAATTGAACAGAAAGATTAAATGTGATATGAATAAGAACTTAATTATATATGTTTATAAATCGAGTATGAATTGGATATCATATGTTATGCTATATTGAATTGTTGTACATGTATATGTGACTTGCTTTACAAAGGCTTAATGTATGAGTAAACTAACAATTTGATTATTTCATGAAAATGTATATGAAAGTAACAGGATGCCAAAAGATTCACGTACTTAGCTACATTGTGTTTCCATTGCTTAAATGTTAATTTTGTAACACTCCTTACCCGAGACTGTTGTCAGAATCGAGCACGAGGCATTACTAAACTTAATCTATCACTTAAATAGTTTTAAATTGTTTATTTAAGCATTTCGAATGTGCTGCCATTCTGCGTCGTAGTCGCCTAAAATTCATATCTTGAGTTCAAACTCGAAATTAAGATCCGTAAATTTTTCCTGAAACTAGACTCATATATCTATCTACTAATTTTTTTCATAGATTTTTTACTTGGCCAATTAGTACAGTTTATTAGTTAAAGTTTCCCCTGTTTCAAAACTCCACTGCACTAACCTCTTGTTACTACGAACCATGTTTCTTCCTATACAAAATTCATATCACTAAGCCGTTTGTTTCTCTTAAAACTATACTCAACAAGGATTATAACCATATAAATTATACCTTCTAATTAGTTTTGTACAATTTATGGTGAATTTCCAAAGTTGAGACAGGGTTCCAAAATCGCTCGACCTGTTTCACTAAAACTCGATATATCATGAAATATAATACCTTTACCTATTTTTCTTATTCCGTAAGAAAATAGACATAATAAGATTTAATTTCTATCTTATTCATCTTCAAACTATGTTTATACAATTTTTAGTGATTTTTCAAAGTTACGTCATTGCTGTTACTTGAATCTGCTTTTAGGTTACTTTCACATTTTTCATAATTTTCATGTGATAATCACCATTCAATCATACATATTAATAAACATGCATATCATCGGCCATTTTATTAGCTAATCACTAGCAAGTATTTACACATCATTCCTTGTTCATATTATACCAAAAGTGGCTAAGTTTCTATACATGCCATACACAAAACAAAACGCCTAATTATACCGAGTTATTTCTTTGATAGTGTGATAGGCCTCCGACGTTTCCTTCGATCCCGAGTGGCTAGATAAGTACTATAAGAAGAAGAAAATAAAGAGATTAAGCACTAGGCTTAGTAAGCTTACAAGCAAATAAATCACAACATTCAACATAATGGATAATTATGCATAATATCATCTAACATCATAAATTTCTTTACTTCTCAATTTCTATCTTCTTCTTTATTCCTTACCTTCTTTCTTACCGACTTTTCCTTTTCATAAGTATAATCTACTTTTCCTTTGCTGTTAATTCACTGTAATTTAACTCTTATCCTGACCCGTTGAACCACTCGAAATACTAAGGATACTAGGTCGCTTCTCGCTCTATCAATATCTCGCCAATGCCATGTCTTTGACATGGACTTACATGAATTATTCCTGTCTCCAATGCCATATATAATATGGACTTACATGGCTCAATCTCGTCTCCAAAGCCATATTTCTAATATGGACTTACATGGCTCATTTCATTACATCTGTCAACCCTAATATCCTAACATTCCTAGGGTTCAACCGGGCTTTCTAACACTTTTCCTCTGTCACTTCACCTTAAATTCGACTTTAAATATTTTCATAACATAAATATATAAATGCTGGAAATTGACAATATAATGTAAAATAAAATAATATTGCATTTATTTATTGTAAACTTACCTCGATACAAAATGTGACTAAACTTTACAATTTAGTCCTTTACTTTTCTTTTCCCGATCTACTCTCGAATTTCACTCTTCTTGATCTATAATAGCAAATTTAGCTTATTTAATATCAACATTTATCAAAACAACCCTTTACTCAAACTTTTGAAAAATTACATTTTTGCCCCTAAACTTTCACATATTTGTACTTTTTCCCCAAGGCTCGTAAATTAAACTTCATCCTATTTTCTTATGTTTTATGACATGCTGATCATTTTCCCTTCTATGAAAACATCAAATTCACACACTAACATGTACTTATGACTATTAGGTATTTTTACCGATTAAGCCTTTTACTGCTTTCACTTAAAACCAAGTAGCACAAGTTGTCTAACATAATTTAAAACCTCATATTCCATCATAAAACATCAAAATACACAAATTTTACCTATGGGTATTTTTCCAAATTTGATTCCTAACTTAAATTATTACTAGCATAAACTTTATCGAGCTACCGGGACTTCAAAAACGTAAAGATCATTAAAAACGGGGCTTGGAATCACTTACTATGAAGCTTGAAAGTTGGAAAAAACCCCAGCTATGGAGAGAGGTAAGGTTCTGCTGGTAACTTGAAGAAGATGATACAATTTTATCATCTTTTTACCTTTTTATTAATGTTAATAACCAAATGACCAAAATGCCCCTCCTTAATAAACTTTCAAAAATTCCTTCCATGTCCTAATTTTGTCCATGAACTTAAAATTGGTCAAATTACCATTTAAGATCTCCTAATTAATATTCCAAAATAATTTCATACTAAAAACTTCTAGAATGCAAGTTTTGCAATTTATTCGATTTAGTCCCTAACCTCAACTTAAGCACTTTATGCATAGAATTTTATTATGAAATTTTCGCACAATCATGTAATCATACCATGAACCTCAAAATAATAATAAAATAAAATTTTTTTCTACCCCGAATTTGTGGTTTCGCAACCACTATTCCGTTTAGGCCCTATTTCGGAATGTTACATTTCTCCCCCCTTTAGGGATTTTTGTCCCGAAAATCTTACCTGTGAAGAGATATGGGTACTGTTTTCGCATAGCCTCTTCGGGTTCCCATGTAGCCTCGTCTACCCCATGTCTATTCCATAATACTTTCACAAGTACAATACTTTTGTTCCTTAATTGCTTTACCTCTCGAGCTAGAATCTTTACCGGTTCTTCACCGTAAGTCATGTCTGGCTGAATCTCAACCTCTGTTTGAGAAATCACATGTGACGGATCTGAACGATAACGACGTAGCATAGACACATGAAATACATTATGAATCTTCTCTAACTCAATCGGCAAAGCTAACCGATATGCTAATGGTCCGACTCTCTCAATCACTTCAAACGGTCCAATAAAACGTGGACTTAGTTTGCCTTTCTTGCCAAATCTGAGAACTTTCTTCCATGGGGATACTTTCAAAAAAACTTTGTCACCAACTTGATATTCGATCTCTTTTCTTTTTAAATCTGCATACGACTTCTGCCTGTCTGAAGCTGCTTTTAAACAATTTCTGATAACTTTCACTTTTCTTCTTTCTTTAACTAGATCAACCCAGTAAATCGGCTTTCTTTAAACTCATCCAATATAAAGGTGTGCGGCATTTACGTCCATACAAAGCTTCATAAGGTGCCATCTTCAAACTTGACTGATAACTATTATTGTAGGCAAACTCTACCAATGGTAAGTATTTTTCCCAACTACCTTGAAATTCTAATACACAACATCTAAGCATATCTTCAAGTACGAATAACTCTCTCGATCGACCATCGATTCGAGGGTGAAAAGCCGTACTAAAACTCAACTTCGTACCTAAAGCCTCTTGTAACTTCTTCCGAACCGTGAAGTAAATCTTGGATCTCATCTCGAAATGATCAATAATGGCACTCCATGTAGTCTAACTATCTCTCGAAATGTATAACTTCGGCCAACTTGTCAAGTGAATAATCTATACGGATTGGGATAAAATGAGCCGACTTAGTTAGCTTATCAATCACAACCCATACTGCATCTTTCTTTTTCGGTGTTAACGGTAATCCTGTCACAAAATCCATAGTAACTCGTCCCATTTCCATTCGGAACCAAAGACAAAGTTGCAATAATCCCGAGGGTACCTGATGTTCGGCCTTTACCTGTTGACAAATCAAGCATCTAGAAACAAACTCTGAAATATCTCTTTTCATTCCTACCCACCAATACAATTTCTTCAAATCATTATACATTTTTGTACTGCCTGGATGAATAGATAAAGAATTGCTATGTGCTTCCTGTAAAATCTTCCGAATAAGCTCATCATTCTTTGGTACACAAATTCTGTCTCTAAACATCAAACAACCATCAGAACCAATCCAGAAATCTGATTCTATGCCTGACTCACATTGAAATCTTTTAGCTTGTAACTCATTATCATCTTTCCGAGCTTCACAAATCTCTTCAAGAAATACGGTTTAGCTCTAAATTCATCTAAAATAGAACCATCATCCGACATGGCTAAATTGGTATTCAAAGCTCGCAATGTAAATAAAAGTTTCTGCTTAAAGCGTCAAGAACTACATTTGCCTTACGGGTGATAATCAATCACTAACTCATAATCTTTAAGCAATTCCAACCATCTTCTTTGCCTCAAATTCAAATCTTTTGAGTCATCAAGTATTTCAAGCTTTTATGATCGGTAAATATCCCAAGCACCTTTCACCATACAAATAATGTCTCCAAATCTTCAATGCAAATACAATAGCGACTAGCTCTAAATCATGTGTCGAATAATTTTTCTCATGTGGCTTCAATTGTCTAGAGGCATAAGCAATTACCTTTCCTTCCCGCATGAGTACACAACCGAGCCCATTCAAGGATGCATCATCAGAATCACAAATTCTTTACCCGGTTCCTACATACTAAGATAGGAGCTTCCGTCAACAATGCTTTTAACTTGTCAAAACTTTGTTGGCACTTATCATCCATTCAAACTTAACATCCTTCCGTAGCGGTCTCGTCAACGGGTAGCTATCATGGAAAATCCTCCACAAATCATCTATAATATCCAGAAGACCAAGAAAACTTCTAACCCGATACATTTCTAGGAGGCTTCCAATCAACAATGGCTGAAATCTTACTCAGATCAACCTTAATACCTTCACCGAGACAATATGTCCAAGAAAACCAACTTCTCGTAACGAACTCACTTTTCTTTGAACTTGGCATACAACCGATTATCTCTCGAATTTGTAAAGCGTTCTCAAATGCTCTGCATGCTCGGTCTCATCATGAGAATAAATCAAAATATCATCAATGAACACAACTACAAACTTATCTAAGTATGGTCTAAAAATTCGGTTCATTAAGTCCATGAAAATGGCGGAGCATTAGTCAAGCCAAATGGCGTCACAAGGAACTCATAATGACCATACCTAGTCCGGAAAGCGCTTTTAGGACATCGACTCTTTAACTCATGAATCGATAGTATCCGGATCTCAAATCTATCTTGGAAAACACAAGAGCTCCTTCAATTGATCAAACAAATCATCAATTCTAGGCAATGGATACTTGTTCTTTCTTGTTACCTTGTTAAGTTGCCGATAATCTATGCACAATCTCATTGATCCGTCTTTTTTTTCACAAATAGCACTGGTGCACCCCATGGTGAACTACTGGGTCTTACAAAGCCTTTATCTGTTAATTCCTGCAACTGAGCTTTCAATTCTTTCAATTCCAATGGAGCCATTCTATAGGGAGCAATAGAAATGGGCGGTACCTGGAATCAACTCAATACCAAACTCAACTTCTCTAACAGGAGGCAAACCTAGTAGTTCTTCCGGAAACACATCGAGAAACTCACATACCACAGGCACTGATTCAATTTTCAATTCTGGATCTTTAGTGTTTAACACAATAGCAAGATAAGCTTCATACCCCTTTCTCAAGTATTTCTGAGCAGACATAACAGAAATTATGGGAAATAAACTATCTGACTCTTCTGAATTAACCCGAAGAATTTCACCATTTTCACACTTCAACTCAATGAATTTCTTTCCACAATTCACTATCACATCATGTATAGTCAACCAATCCATACCAAGAATCACATCAAACTCATCAAATGGTAATATCATGAGATCGGCCGGAAAACAGTAGCCTCTAATCATTAAAGGACAATTTCTACATACTTTATCTACTAATACATGCTTGCCTAATGGATTCGATACTTTAATCACAAATTTTGTAGATTCTATAGGCATACTTATACTAGGCATCAATTTCATACAAACATAAGAATGAGTTGAACCCGGATCAATCAGAGCAATGACATTAATATCATGTAGAGAAAATGTACCCGTAATCACATCGGGGAGGATGCCTCTTGGCGTGCACGAATAGCATAAGTCCTTGCAGGGCTCTAACATCCGGTCTCACAGTACCGAATCTCTAGAGGTACCTCACACTTGCTCCTACTCCCGGTTGCCTCGGTGATCGCCTCTAGTAGGAGAATTTCCGGATCTAGCACTCTGTGTTACCTCTCGGTTAGCCACTTCGGACATTCTCGTACAAAATGATCTGAGCACCACATTTATAGCAAACATTTTCGCCTGCCCGACAATGACCATAATGAAGTCTACCACACCGTGGACACCCTGATCTACCCTGTCTGACATTACCTACACTCGTAGTCGAGGTGGTCCGAGCCTTCGGATCCTTAAATCTGCTACCTCTATTCGACTAGATTGCCCCGAAAAGCTAGATCTGGTAGAAAACTCTCGGGCCTCTTGGATGTAGCACGAAATGATCTGCTCATCTGTCCCTTCTTTGTATCTTGTGTCTCTGTCTCAACTTTGCCTTTTCTTTTTAATAACTCCTCTGCCTTACAAGCTCTCTCAACTAAAATAACGAACTCTTTTATTTCTAGGACACCCACTGACAGTCGGATATCATCATTTAACCCATCCTCAAACCTTTTACAGGATAGCCTCTGTGGACACACATTCTTGAGCATATTTATGAGCCTGACAAATTCACGCTTATAATCGGTCACCGTCATATTGCCTTGTTTCAATTCCAGGAATTCCTTTCTCTTCTGGTCAATAAACCTCTGACTGATGTACTTTTTACGAAATTCTTCCTGAAAGAAATCCCAAGTGACCCTCTCTTTCGGTACAACTGATACAAGTGTCTTCCACCAGTAGTAGGCTGAGTCTCTAAGAAGTGATACTACACATTTCATACATTCCTTGGGTGTACAAGATAATTCGTCAAAGACTCTGATAGTATTTTCTAACCAAAATTCTGCTCTTTCTGCATCATCATCTTTTGTTGCTCAGAACTCTTCTACCCCTTGTTTCCTGATTCTATCAACTGGTGGTTTTTCTCTTACCATTGTACCTGTGACTGGGGAAGCTTGAGCTACATGGGTAGCCTGAGAATCATGAGGGGGTGGAGGTCTAACTGCCGGATTCGTACGAACGAACTCGGCAAACAAATCATTCAAAGCTCGGAAGAGAGCTTCTCGAGTCACTCCTCCTTGATCAACTATTACTGGCCTATTCTCAGATGGCGCTGCCCCTTCTGTGGAAGCAGGCGCATTACTTTCAACATCATCATCACCGGCTGCCCGGATCCATTACTATAAAACAAAATATTTAAAAAAATCGCCGAGAGTCGTCACACTATCAAAATACAAGTATGGCATGTATAGCTAGACTTTTCTCACACTAACTGCTTAGAGAACCGACTAAACCTGCTCGATACCAATAAATGTAACACTCCTTACCCGAGACTGTTGTCAGAATCGAGCACGAGGCATTACTAAACTTAATCTATCACTTAAATAGTTTTAAATTGTTTATTTAAGCATTTCGGAATGTGCTGCCATTCTGCGTCGTAGTCGCCTAAAAATTCATATCTTGAGTTCCGAAACTCGAAATTAAGATCCGTAAATTTTTCCTGAAACTAGACTCATATATCTATCTACTAATTTTTTTCATAGATTTTTTACTTGGCCAATTAGTACAGTTTATTAGTTAAAGTTTCCCCTGTTTCAAAACTCCACTACACTAACCTCTTGTTACTACGAACCATGTTTCTTCCTATACAAAATTCATATCACTAAGCCGTTTGTTTCTCTTAAAACTATACTCAACAAGGATTATAACCATATAAATTATACCTTCTAATTAGTTTTGTACAATTTATGGTGAATTTCCAAAGTTGAGACAGGGGTTCCAAAATCGCTCGACCTGTTTCACTAAAACTCGAGATATATCATGAAATATAATACCTTTACCTATTTTTCTTATTCCGTAAGAAAATAGACATAATAAGATTTAATTTCTATATTATTCATCTTCAAACTATGTTTATACAATTTTAGTGATTTTTCAAAGTTACGTCATTGCTGTTACTTGAATCTGCTTTTAGGTTACTTTCACATTTTCATAATTTTCATGTGATAATCACCATTCAATCATACATATTAATAAACATGCATATCATCGGCCATTTTATTAGCTAATCACTAGCAAGTATTTACACATCATTCCTTGTTCATATTATACCAAAAGTGGCTAAGTTTCTATACATGCCATACACAAAACAAAACGCCTAATTATACCGAGTTATTTCTTTGATAGTGTGATCGGCCTCCGACGCTTTCCTTCGATCCCGAGTGGCTAGATAAGTACTATAAGAAGAAGAAAATAAAGAGATTAAGCACTAGGCTTAGTAAGCTTACAAGCAAATAAATCACAACATTCAACATAATGGATAATTATGCATAATATCATCTAACATCATAAATTTCTTTACTTCTCAATTTCTATCTTCTTCTTTATTCCCTTACCTTCTTTCTTACCTGACTTTTCCTTTTTCATAAGTATAATCTACTTTTCCTTTGCTGTTAATTCACTGTAATTTAACTCTTATCCTGACCCGTTGAACCACTCGAAATACTAAGGATACTAGGGTCGTTCTCGCTCATCAATATCTCGCCAATGCCATGTCTTTGACATGGACTTACATGAATTATTCCTGTCTCCAATGCCATATATAATATGGACTTACATGGCTCAATCCTGTCTCCAAAGCCATATTTCTAATATGGACTTACATGGCTCATTTCATTACATCTGTCAACCCTAATATCCTAACATTCCTAGGGTTCAACCGGGGCTTTCTAACACTTTTCCTCTGTCACTTCACCTTAAATTCGACTTTAAATATTTTCATAACATAAATATATAAATGCTGGAAATTGACAATATAATGTAAAATAAAATAATATTGCATTTATTTATTGTAAACTTACCTCGATACAAAATGTGACTAAACTTTACAATTTAGTCCTTTACTTTTTCTTTTCCCCGATCTACTCTCGAATTTCACTCTTCTTGATCTATAATAGCAAATTTAGCTTATTTAATATCAACATTTATCAAAACAACCCTTTACTCAAACTTTTGAAAAATTACATTTTTGCCCCTAAACTTTCACATATTTGTACTTTTTCCCCAAGGCTCGTAAATTAAACTTCATCCTATTTTCTTATGTTTTATGACATGCTGATCATTTTTCCCTTCTATGAAAACATCAAATTCACACACTAACATGTACTTATGACTATTAGGTATTTTTACCGATTAAGCCTTTTTACTCGTTTTCACTTAAAACCAAGTAGCACAAGTTGTCTAACATAATTTAAAACCTCATATTCCATCATAAAACATCAAAATACACAAATTTTACCTATGGGTATTTTTCCAAATTTGATTCCTAACTTAAATTATTACTAGCATAAACTTTATCGAGCTACCGGGACTTCAAAACGTAAAGATCATTAAAAGCGGGCTTGGAATCACTTACTATGAAGCTTGAAAGTTGGAAAAACCCCAGCTATGGAGAGAGGTAAGGTTCTGCTGGTAACTTGAAGAAGATGATACAATTTTATCATCTTTTACCTTTTATTAATGTTAATAACCAAATGACCAAAATGCCCTCCTTAATAAACTTTCAAAATTCCTTCCATGTCCTAATTTTGTCCATGAACTTAAAATTGGTCAAATTACCATTTAAGATCTCCTAATTAATATTCCAAAATAATTTAATACTAAAAACTTCTAGAATGCAAGTTTTGCAATTTATTCGATTTAGTCCCTAACCTCAACTTAAGCACTTTATGCATAGAATTTTATTATGAAATTTTCGCACAATCATGTAATCATACCATGAACCTCAAAATAATAATAAAATAAAATTTTTTTCTACCCCGAATTTGTGGTTTCGCAACCACTATTCCGTTTAGGCCCTATTTCGGAATGTTACAAATTTATTCAGAGTAAGTTAAATGAATTTCATATAGACTTACTAAGCATTCATAATGCTTATCTTGTTTGCTTTTCTGTCTCTATTTAGGTCATTTCACGTAACATAGTAGTTGAATCATCCCGAAGCTCACATTATCCAACCTTTGGTTCATAGTCTTTTAATTGTTCCATACTCGGTTATGTAACATGTAATTAAGGTTTGATTTGTACTTATGTTGTCTTGAATGATTACAAGTTTGGTCTAATGATGATATAATGTTTGGATTAATAGGTTTGTTTGGCTTTGAATGTGATTTGGTAGTATAAGTTTTGGTGTATGAAAATTATATTTTATGTATATAGGCTTGATAAGTATAAGTGTCATTTTGGTTGTTAATGGTTATGATTAGGGTTGATGGCTATGTGATCTGTGTATAAGTCTTGTTAAGTGTTTATAATCATTTGAATGGTAATCTTTGGATCTAGCTTGTGTCAGTATATTGGATGTTTCATGCCTTGAAATTAAAAGGTACATAAGTATGCATAATGACCAATGTTGGCTATGGTGTGTTTGAGTTAAGGTGACGTGAAAGTCATAAAGGAATTGTTATATTAGCATGTTAGCTATTAGATTGTTTTGATTGAATGGTGTGGAAAACTTGTAAAGTTTTATGTAATCTTTGTGTTTGTGGTGCCAATTGTGGCATATTGGTTGAATGAATAGTTGGATATGTTTTGTTCATGTTTGAATGGTCAAATATGCAGCATTTGAGTGTTTGGTGTGGCTTGGCATGAAATAGGTACCAAATGGCTTAATTTTACCAAAAATAGGATTCTCGTCTCAGCATGAATTTTCCCTCATCACAACATCGAATGACAATTTATGACGTCTTGACGTCAAGTGGTCCAACATCGTGACATGACTCACTGTTTGGCATTATCACGATATGGAAAAGGGCTCGTCACAACATGAAGTCCAACTTTTCAAAACTTAAAAAACTTTACAATGATTTGGTCCTAATTCATGCCCAGGTTACCTTTAGAGCTTCCATAAGCTCGATTTAATCTTGTTTTTATATTTAAATAATATCATATGATTATGATTACAATATGAATGATTATTGTATAACTTCTTTATAGTTCTAATTATTGTAGTGACATCCTATAACTCAGGTTCGGCAACCGGACCTAGTAAAATGTGTTACAAATATGATAAGTTAATAATATAATAACTTAACCTTTAGGTGTCTTGTAAAGGGTAAGTGAAATAAAGTTTAGAAATACCATTGGAAGCCTTGTGAAATTAGAGTAACCATATACTCAATTAGTAGAAAGCACACAACTTGGAAATGATAACAAAGGTTTAAGGACTTAAATAAATGTTTAATTAATGAGTAAAAAGAGTAATAAGTGGTAACCTTCTTAAATGTGGTAAATGGAAAAGTGTGAGGATTTAAATCTCTATAAGAAAATGGCATAACTAAATCTAAGTCTTATATTGGTAAAAGACTCAATGTTAATAAAATACAATGTTAAGTAGGAAACTCTTTGTGTACTTACTAAGCTCTCCGAGTTTACCTCGTTAGTTGTTTAAACGCATAAGTGAAAACCTTTATGAGAAGAATGAACTTGTGATTTGGGAACATCATATCACCATTCGACAATTGAATAGGTTAAAACATGGAGTGTTGTACTAGATATGTGATAGGTGCTAAAAGTAACATGTTTTATCCTCATTCTTAATGTGTTTTTAGGTGATTATTCGATGTAAATGGTGAATTTTATGCTCCTAGTCATTTAAATCCATGTTTTTATACTTAGGAGAGCATTTGGGAGCAAAAAGAGTGAAAACTGAAAAATCGGAGCAAGTTACAGGAGCCACACGGGCTGATCCCTTCTACACTACCTGGACACATGGCCATATGGCAGGTCGTGTCGGTTTTACAATTTGCACTTTAAACTTGCAAAAAAATACTATTTTTAGGTTTTTCAAGCATTTTGAGAACTAAATATGACAAAAATAAAAAGATAGCAGTGAGCTATCTTAAAATACTCAAGAAAACAACTAAAAAAAACACCATTGAAGCCGATTATGAAGCATATTTCTGTTAAGATTGAAGACTCCCAGTTGATTTATTTGGAGATTATCATGAGTTTCTTTATTTCTTTCTATTATATTGTTTCTTGGATGTTTTTATTTACTAGTATGAACAAATTTTCTACATACCTAAAGGAAATGAAACCTATGATGGATTCTGTCTTTTGATTTTTATTTTATGGAATAAAGACTTAGATCTTGTTCTTAATTATGTGTGTTTAATTCTTGGTTTAATATTTCTAGACTATTGATCCATGTTTGATGTGCTTAAATCAGAAGAGGAATAGACCTTGTTTAAGAGTAGATCTAGCGTAATTGAGTGGAGTTGCATGCAATCCTAAAATAGGGTGACATAAATCTACCAAATTAGAGTCAAATCTAATAGGAGAATTCATAAATCGAGTTAATGCAATAATAGGGGTTTTAATTAGAAAGAAATTTTAATTAATTAACTTAGAGTTAGTTGCTCTTATTCTTGAAGAGAGATATTAGCATAATTTAGGAATTTCTTTGGATCAAGATACTAAGAAAAGAAATTGTGTAATTTGGATTGATAGTGACAGATGAAGTCTAGGTGAATTATTTTCTGGGTATTATTTTGCTTCTTGGTTGTTAATCAATTATTTTCTTGATTTTCTCTTTGTTGCATTCATAGTCAATTAATTTAATTAAATTTTGTTTTAATACATCATTCAAATTTATCAATTAAATAATAGAAAGATGGTAATTACTAGTACTTTTAGTCTTCGTGGGAACAATATCTTTGCTCACCGTAGCTATAATATTAATTGATAGGTGTTCTAGCCTTAGTAAGATTTTTAGTTGGTTTCATGGACATCAATATATTAGTGTAAAGACATGTCCATAAAAGCTTAGACCCTTAAAGAGTTTGTAATTATATTGTTCTATGTTATCAAGTGACCAATGTATTTATATTTGATCATTTATAAGTTACATTTTTATTTTCGAGTTTGTTTAAGCATGTTCTTGTGATGAATGTGGATTTAAATGTCATTTGATTTTAGAATGATTTAAAACTTATTGATACATTATGATGTTGTTTGGGGTGTTTCAAAGTGTTTTAAAATTGATTTTTGCTTCAAAACACTCAAGTTCCAATACTTAATATTGTAGGTACCAGAACATTACTTGATAATAACCAAAAAGCTACATTATATGGTCAATGTACTAATAAATTTCCAAATTTATTGATACATAGAGTATATGTACCAATAAACTATGTATCAATAAATTTCCATTAGTTAGTGCCCGTTGCACTATTTTAACCATTTTGAGTTCTTTGAAGTTTTCGATCACTTACAAAAAAAAATTTAAATAACTTTAAGATGATTTTAAATCCTTCAAAATGATTTTATATCAATGCTAAGGTTTTTATTAATATTAAATCCTCTATTTTACTAAACTTGAAGGGTCTTAATTTGAACTGTTGAGCTTTGAAAACTTGTTTTATGCTTCAAACTTATCTCCATTTGTATTCAATGACTTTTGAAATGGTTTCAAACTATATTCAAGTTTTTTTAAATATGGTCATTGTGAAAAAAATAAAATAAAATAAAATAAAGAAAAAATACAATAACACACAAATTTTACGTGGAAACCCTTTCGAGGAAAAAACCACGAGCAGAGGAGAAGAAAATTCATTATGTCGAAAATTTGAATCAATACAAGAGAAATAGACTATGTCTATTTATAGGCTTGTAAAGCCATATTCTAGTAGGATTGAAACACCTTATCCTAATCAATATAAAATAGATGGAGTTTAATAAGGTTTAAAAAACCTTATTCTAAAATAAAATAAAAGAAGTCTAGTTCTATATGGATTTTACTTTTATTTTATTTTCCATCGTATTTTATTTAAATAAGAATTTGAGTCACTTAATTCTAACAATCTCCACCTTGACACAAATTCTCAATGAACAAGTTCTTCATCGCGAACTTTCAATAAACAAGTTCTCCACCTCTTCCATAAAACCCCTTAAGGGTTTAACTTCAACAATGAACACCAACCAAGTCTAAGCAATGCTCAAACTTGGTTATAGGAAGTGACTTAGTCATCACATCTGTAGGATTTTCATGAGTACTAATTTTGCTCACAACAATATCACCACGAGCAATAATATCACGAACAAAATGATACCGAACATCAATGTGTTTTGTTCTCTCATGAAACATTTGATCTTTTGTAAGAAAGATGGCACTCGATCGTCACAAAATCTCGTGCTGATTTGAAGGTCTTCATTAAGTTCACTAAAGAGTCCCTTCAACCAAACAACTTCTTTACAAGCCTCAATGTCGCCATGTACTCAGCTTCAGTGGTAGACAAAGCAACTGTAGTTTGCAAAGTGGCTTTCCAACTGATTGCACAACCTCCGATTGTAAAGACATAACCTGTGAGAGATCTTCTTCTATCAAGGTCTCCAGCAAAATCAGCATCAACATACCCAATGACTCCATCTCTAGTTCTTCCAAACTGTAAGCAAACATCAGTAGTACCTCGTAAGTATCTTAAAATCCACTGAACTGCTTTCCAGTGTTCTTTACCAGGATTCGCCATGTATCTGCTAACTGCACTGACTGCATATGATAAATCTAGACGTGAACAAACCATAGCATACATGAGAGATCCTACTGTACTAGAGTATGAAACATGTGATATGTACTCAATCTCATCATCTGATTGTGGAGACAAAGCTGATGAAAGTCTGAAATGAGCTACTAAAGGAGTACTAACAGGCTTAGCACTCTGCATATTGAACCTACAAAGAACTTTCTCAATGTACCCCTTCTGACTTAGGTACAATTTACTTGCTTTTCTATCTCTAAGAATCTCCATACCAAGTATCTTCTTTGTTGTTCCTAAATATTTCATCTCAAATTCTTCACTTAGTTGCGCTTTGACCTTTCTTATCTCTACTTTATCTTTTGTTGCTATCAACATGTCATCAACATAAAGAAGTAGATACACAAAAGAAACATCATTGTTTTTCTTAAAATAGACACAACTGTCAAAACTACTTCTTTTGAAATCATGAGAAGTCATAAAGGAATCAAACCTCTTGTACCACTATCTTGGTGACTGTTTCAAACCGTAAAGGGACTTTTTCAGCAAGCAAACATAGTTCTCTTTTTCCGAGACTGTAAAATCCTCTGGTTGTTGTATGTAAATATCCTCCTCAAGTTCTCCATGCAGAAATACAGTTTTTACATCTAACTGCTCAAGCTCCAAATCATGCATGGCCACAATACCAAGCAAAGCTCGAATCGAACTATGCTTAACAACCGGGAGAACACATCTGTGAAGTCCACTCGGAATTTGATCAGAACCCTTTGCATCAAGCCTTGCTTTATATCCGGTTCTTCAACTCTTGGAGTCCCTTCTTTCTTTTGAACACCCATTTACAAAGAACGACCTTTTTACCTTTAGGAAGTTTTACAAGATCCCATGTTCTTTTTGTGGAGTGATTCCATCTCCTCTTGCATAGAAAACATCCACTTTTACGAGTCTTCACACTAATCGCCTCGAAATAATTAAATGGCTCTTGATTCGCATCTATATCTTCACCACATTTAAAGCATAAGCAACTAGATCACCTCGGCATACTTCTTTGGAGGTTTAATTTCTCTTCTTGTTCTGCTTTTTGGCGATAGAGTATTGCGGTGAAGAAGCAACTCTATTCTCAATTTTGTATTGGCTTGAGGAGTTGATTACGTATTAATCGATGCTCCACCTACTTTTGGTTTTCTTTATTGGAAGATTCTTTAAGAGATAAGTTAGGTAGCATAGCGGTTTCATCAAAAACAACATCTCTGCTAATCACAACTTTTCTATTTTCGGGACACCATAACTTATAGCCTTTTACACCACTTTATAACCAAGAAAACGCATTTAATGGATCTCGGTTCCAATTTTCCATTATCAACATGAGCATACGCAGGACACCCAAAAATATTTAAATCGTAATAATTAGCGGGATTACGGACCATACCTCTTGTGGAGTCTTTTCTCAATGGCAACGGATGGAGATCGGTTGATTAAAAAACATGCAGTAGAGGCTACTTCTGCCCAAAATGACTTTGGTAAGTTGCCATTTGACAACATACATCGAACCTTCTCCGTGATCGCTTACATTCATTCGCTCGCAATGCCGTTTTGTTGTGGAGTATGACGAATGTCAAGTGTCTCATGATCCTTCGACTTGCACAATCTATTAAACTCATCGAGCGAACTCTAAGCCATTGTGCATGCGGAGGTATTTTATCTGCTTTTCCGTCGCTTTTCAATCATAATTTTCCAAGACTTAAATGCGGAAAACACATCGTTTTTTGCTTCGGAAGAACGCCCAAACTTTTCGGAAAAATCATCAATAAAGGTTAGCATATAATTAGCTCCACCTCTCGGCGGTCTGGATGGCCCCACGATCGAAATGAATATACTCCAACGTTTCCTTCGTGTTATGGATTCCTCTAGTGAATCGAACTCTCTTTGCTTCCCAAAACACAAGTGCTCACGAAATTCGGTTTGCAAATTCCTTGCCCATCAAGAAGTCCTCTTTGCTCAATTCACCATGCCATTCTCACTCATATGCCCTAGGCGCATATGCCAAAGTTTAGTAATATCATCATCGACAAGGAAGAGGAAACGACAGCTGCATCACCAAGAATAAAGAGAACCACCGCAAAACATATAACTTGGGAATTTTTCTCTGCCCTTTCATCACAACAATGGACCCTTTGAAAATCTTTAAAACCCCACTTTCAGCTATGTATCTGTACCCTTTTGAATCAAGAGTACTTAACGAAATTAAATTTCTTTTCAATTCTGGAACATGCCGTACGTCGCTAAGTGTTCTGACAACTCCATCAAACATCTTAACTTTAATTGTTCCAATACTTGCGATTTTACACGAACAATTATTTCCCATCAAAACAACACCTTCAGACACTGTTTAGTAAGTTGTAAACCAATCCCGATTGGGACTCATGTGGAAGGTGCAACCTGAATCAAGTATCCACTCTTCACTTACTTTAGAATCATTGATAGAAGCGACTAGAAGTTCACCATCGCTGTAGTCTTCTACAACATCAGCTTCACCGGAATTTTCTGGTTGTTTTCCCTTTTGATTCGCAGCCTCTCTTTTAATCTTATTTTGTAGCTTATAACATTCAGATTTAATGTGCCCTTTCTTCTTGCAGAAGTTACAAGTTTTACTTCTATTTGAAGACTTCGATCTACCCTTAGATTTACCACGAGGATTCCGTTCCTATGTCCTACCACGATCATTATCAGCATTCCGATCTTATCTCCCACGAACAATGAGACCCTCTCCCTGAGAGTCGGGTTTAACCACAAGATGTTTCATCTTATCATACGAGGTTAAAGAATCATAAACCTCATCAACTGTGAGAGACTCGCGGCTATATAAAATCGTGTCTCTAAATGTTGAATAAGACGAGGGCAACGAACAAAGTAGAATCAACCCTAAATCTTCCTTATCATCTTGAACCTCCATGGCCTCCAAGTTTGAGAGAATTTCTTTAAACAACATTAAGTGTTCGTGTACGACGCACCTTTCTCCAAACGATGAGCATAAAGACGCCGCTTCATATGCAACTTGCTTGTTAGAGTTTTCGACATACATATTTGTTCTAGCCTCTTCCATAATGCAATGGCGGTCTTCTCTTTCATTACATCTTGCAAAATTTCGTTGGACAAATGCGATGTAATTGTGTTAACGCCTTCGATCCTTACGCTTCTTCTCTTCATCTGTTAATATCGAAGGCATCTTATCTATCCCTAGCAGGGCATCCTCCAGATCCACCTGCGCAAGAACTGCTTGCATCTTAATCTGCCACAATGCAAATCTGGTGTTGCGATCCAACAATGGAATTTCATACTTCAAAGATGCCATTACTGTGATTGAGATGAACAACCCGGAAGCTCCGATACCAATTTGTGAAAAAAATAAAATAAAATAAAATAAAATAACACACAAATTTTACGTGGAAACCCTTTCGGGGAAAAAACCACGGGCAGAGGAGAAGAAAGTTCATTATGTCGAAAATTTGAATCAATACAAGAGGAATAGACTATGTCTATTTATAGGCTTGTAAAGCCATATTCTAGTAGGATTGAAACACTTTATCCTAATCAATATAAAATAGATGGAGTTTAATAAGGTTTAAAAAACCTTATCCTAAAATAAAATAAAAGAAGTCTAGTTCTATATGGATTTTACTTTTATTTTATTTTCCATCGTATTTTATTTAAATAAGAATTTGGGTCACTTAATTCTAACAGTCATTTTGATTTAAAGAACAATATTATTATGAAAGGGTTGCTTTTATAAAAGTTATTTTGTATAAGTTTTAGAAATATTATTGTAGTATCTCACATTCAGTATCGATTGTCGGGATAGACAAAGAATGTTACGTTAATTATTAATCTAAGTTGACTTTTACATCACATACAATCTTTACAACTTGATGTTAATTGAATCGAGATAATCAATAAATTAATATTTATTTAAAATTAATATTTGTTTATAAGCATTTTGCTTTTTATGAAAAATCATTGGGAAAAGTTATACAAAAAAATATTAATAGTGATATGTAAACTTTATTAATTCAAACAGTTCGAAACATTACAAGTAAATAATGATAGAATAATTTCGCCGAGGGTATAAATCCTACTAATGTTGACAACACACTATTTGACCAATCAACAATTGACACATGACATATCATTGCAAAAAAAAAAGAAAAAAAAAAGATCGCATAATGACTTATTTGGCGTGCCAACTTTACAAAAAAAATGTTATTTTTGCTCTCCGTTTAATTTTCACCTCTTTTAGTCATTGAATTTATGTTTTTTTTTGTCAAATCACTTCAAAATAATGAAAAGATAAAGTTTTTTTTAATTTAGTTAACGTGGTATACATGTGGGTTACCATGTGTGTGACACGTCAATATTTAATTATTTTTTAAAAATAGAAAATAATAAAAATATATTATAAATTAAAATAATTAAAATTATTTAAAAAGTATAAAAATTATAATTTTTAAAAATTTTAAAATTAAAAAATTAATTAAATGATGTTGTGTCATCCATGTGGTAATCCACGTGTATGGCACATTAGCAAAGTTAACAAACGTTAACTTCTCGATCCATTTTGGGGTGATCGACAAAATAATACAAATTTAAGGATTAAAAACTTAAAAAATAAATAAAGAACTAAAATAACCTTTTTTTTTAAAAGTTGGAGGCAAAAAATCATGTAAAAAACTAACAACCTTTTATAATTTCTAGTAAACTCTTTATCAATGGCATATTAAAAAGTCTTAATAGTTTTTAAAAAATTATATTTTTAAATTAATAAAATTTGGTAAAATTCAAAATTATTTACCCATTGTCTTTAAGTTCTTCTTCCTACTTTGGCCTATCTGATATTTTGATTTATCAAACTTTTTATATAATAACATTTAAAATAAACTTTTACATATTTTCTCTTAAATAAATTTGTAAAATATTATTGAGAATATTATTAAATATTTTCAAATTTTAATAGATAAAAATTATTTAATAAAAATTATCCTAAATTAATCCAAATCGATTTCTAGATATTTTAAGCATTTTAATGGTTATATCTAGGGACAAGAGTGAGGTCACCAAGCAACAAGAAATATGTTTAAGTGGCAAAGATCCCTTGATTTATTTGTCATAAGCATTTCGTCCATGATGAACATTCGTACGCTACAACATACTACTCAAACTATTCATTGGTCACATTGCTTGTTTCAACCAATGTGTTTAGCCAAAAGAACTTCACTAGCTCCTCTTCATATCATTATCAACTAGATAATGCCTAATTAACTTCTTTATTATTGGCTTAATATCCCTTCGAGCTAAACCAATAAAAACAACTCCTTCAATTGAAAGGCTCATAGTAAGTGATAATATAATATTTCTTTCAAAATAATTATCACTTCACTATAAGGGAAGTAGAAGCAAAGAGTTTCCACGCTGCACCTTTTAACTATGGCTACAAGCAACGATAGCCACATTGGAATGTGAAGAAATTCAATTACCTTAAAAAAAAGGTCTTGTTATCTTTAAAAATATTCTAGTTAAAGTTGCTTTTCATTTAATATCGAAAAATATACATTTTTTTTGGATTTATAGATTTTGTTTCTCAATCTAATAAGTAGACATAAACAAGATATCAATATTTCGTGTTAAACATAATAACAAATTAATACTAGAACTAAATATTAAATTAATATCCATAGCTAGTAGGATTCTCTTGCCTCAATAGAGATATAGTAGGAATCCAAAAAAAAAAAATCAATTTTAAGGTAAAAAAAATGAATTTGGAGAAATTTTTGGCTTAGAAACTTCACAAGATGGGAGGTAATTTTAGTTTGTGTCAAAACTAAAAGAGAGGAGAGGGTATTTATAGGCATGATAAAAAAAAAAAAGAAGACAATAATAAATAACTCAATATCAATGGGAGTTAAGTCTATTTAATGCATTTATTAGTGTTAAATTAATTTCACGTGATGAAATTTGAAATAAAGAACTCGACAGTAACACTTGTGAGTGTCAACTTCCATACAATGCATTTATTAGTGTTAGAATTTTTAAAAATATTAAAATTATAATTAAAGAATAATTTAACAGATCTTTTATATTTATTAGGTAAATTCTTCAATGGTGAAAAAAAATTTAATGCATCAAAATATATGTAACTAGGTGTCGAGAATTTCTGGCATTTATTAAGATTAAACTCCTACCAATCATCATAAATGTCTTTGAATATGTACTACATGCAGTTCTTTTAATTATTAAGAATCTTGGGCTCGAAAAAAATAGTTGTTAAACTACATAGAAAGGAACTTGACATCAATACAATGAGTTTCATATTGATTCTATCGAAGTCAGTTGGTACGTACTATTCTAGTAATAGATCAGAAGATTAATTCTTGTATTGTTCAATATTCTAATCCATTTCGATCGCACCGACACGTTTGACCCAATTCTAATTGTATTTGTTGGTGTATGAATAATGTTAAAATATATAAAATTATTATTTTACCAACTTTTAACTTTTAACTAATGCAAAGTTGCTAACTTTAAAATTTAAAGAAAAATTATTAAATATTAAAAAGACAAAATCTCTAAAACTTTACAAACTCAATTTCATGTGTATGTTTTCATTAAACTTCCATTTTATATATTTAGTATGAGATGATGTTTTGTGATTTTTTTGAATAATGTTGTGGATAATTTTACTGTTTAATGAAAGAATGAACTTTTTCTTATTTATTTTAGATTTGTTGAATGATAAGAATTTTGTTATTGAAGTTTATAGATAAATATTTTATATAATTCATTAATATTTTAATATTTAAAATTTATTTAATTTTAATTCATTTAATAATTTTATTTTTTTATATACATATATTAAATATTATTTAAGAAAGTCTTAGAGGTGCTTTTGAGAAGTTTGGTTTAAAATTTGAGTGTTTAGCATTGTTGTCAAAAAGTACTTTTGAGAAATAAAATGTTCATTTTAGACATGTTATTATCAAGTAATAAATATGCACTTAAATAATATTTAAATTATTTAATATTATTATAGTTTAGTAAAAATATAAAAAATTATTATAACTTGTTGTTAATATTTTAATATATGAAATATAAATTTTAAATATTTTTAAGCAATAAATATTAATTATTTATAAAATTTAATTAGAATATATAAACTATATTTTAAATATTTAAATATAACCATTAAATATTTGTAATTAGTATTTTAAAAATAATTTTTTATTTTTAATTAATAATTTTAACACATTTGTAATTAAGTACCAAAAAAAAGAAAGTACTATATTATTAGAGAGATGAAAAAGTAATTAAGTACTAAAAATACTTTTGAGAGAAGAAAAGTTAAAATTTTATATTCTCCTCTTTAAAAATATTTTTAAAAATAGTTCTTAAAAGTTAAAAATTTTAGCCAAAAATAATTTATTTAATATAACTTTTCTTCTATAAGGGCTCTTAGAGCCGGAAGAATTTATAGAAAAGGGGTGGATGGGATACTAACCTAAAACCAAGTAGCCTGAGAAATAATTTTTAAAGATACACATTTTTGGTAAATAATTAAAATTTATTTTTATTTAATTTTCAAGTGAAAGGAAACCTATTTTGATTAGATTTATTCATTTTTCAGTCAGTTATTCCTCCCGCTTTAACAAAACATAAAAATTAGAAAAGAAAAGAATCGTCCAAACGCAACGATCCCAATCGTAGCTTGCCCGCGTGCGCCCTTTTTTTCTTCAAACTTCTGACTTTAGAAAGCTCTCCGATCACCGGATAAATGATTCCGGTGACCGGTACACGTACAAATCTCATCTAGCTTCTGTTGATTAACGCCTTTGAATTTATGGATTCACAAGAACTCCCCGATAATGGTAACAAGGGTTTTCGCTACATGTTACTTCGAATCGCTTTTGCCCTTCATTTCCCCATCTTCGTTTTCTTTTTGTTATCATTTCTAGTCTGTCTCCTTGCTATTTTCATGGGGGAGCTATCAATTTCAGATCCGATTTCCATGCCCACACAATGCAAGATAGTCTCTAGCAGTAAATTTCTCTCTTTTTCTCTTACTGTTTAAACTTTTGGCATTTCCTTCTATGACATTTTGACTATATTTTAATATTTATTTATTTATTTATTTTTAGCATAATTTTTTAGGTGTAACTAGCAATTTCACTTACGATATCGTCATTGCTTGTATATTTTCAGTTATTTCCCTTGTAATATCTTGATAATATGCAAGCTTGATTCTTTTTCTTGAAAATTTAATGTCAGGTGTGGATATTAGGTCCTCGAAGGTTTGTGAGCTTGGATTATTGAATTATAAAGCAAAACATGTATTTTATAGTTCCGAGAACAGCAAATTTAGATGTCGATATGATTACTACTGGACTTCAGTGTTTAAGGTAATCTTATCTTATCTGATTTAAGTCATGAGCTCCTTTTTAGTACTAATTTAGGAAAATATGGATTTCTTTTACTTCGGCAAGTATGCATCTTCATCTCTGTTGTTTTTTTTTTTATTATTTGAACTTGAATTTCGATCTTGATATTTTCCGATGGTGATATAGAGATTGGATTTTAGACTTGCCAATTCTTGTAATTTAGCTATATTAATTAACAAGTTTATGGTAATATAAATACTAGTATGTAGGAAGGCAACAATATTAAGTACTCTAATATATCACCTTCTTTTATTTAGTTTTTTGCTTAACAATTTCAGGTTGAGTACACAGACCATTCTTTGGATCAGATGCAACTTGCCTTAACAGAGGCACCGAATGAAGCGCTTCCTGTAAGTTGCAGGCCTGACTTTGGTGTTGCTTGGTTGACCAAAGATAAGTTCAAGGTAATGTTTCAAGTTTCTATTGTTATTCATGATGATGGATTGACCTGATTCTTCTTTAATTGAAGTGCAATTTATGTGACATCTGTCTGCCTTTTCAGGTAAATGAAACCTATGACTGCTGGTACATATTAGGTACTACCACAGTAAAGATGTATAATGATGGTTTTTTCAGTTGCCAAGCAAAAGATCCATCTTTAACTGAGATGATGAAGCGATATCTAATATTGTGAGTTTATTACTTGAACTTTGTTCCATTCAAAAGTTATTTTATATAGTGCTTGAAGTTGTGTTCAGTGGGTTTCTTCTTCTTCCTCCAACAATGTGCTTATTGTGTTGTTACTTAGGTTGGGACTAAATTGGACCCTTGGGTTTATTTTGCATTCTGGTCCACTACATTTTGGTGAACTTGGGTTTCAAGTTAGCTAACTTAGCTTTTTTACCCTTGGACTCTCAAATTAAGGTTCATTTTGTTTCAAGCTGAATTAGGTTAGACTTACAGCAACAAATGAAAAAGGGCTTTGCTCATAAATTTGAGGTCTGGTAGTTAGAAAGGTGTAGAAATTTGTTTTCTGGTAATCTTTGCATAGTGGAAGGTTTGTCTTTGGTTGTTTTGAACGGTATTCTGAGAACAGCACTGCAGCGAAGCCTGTTAAAGTATGAGAAGAAAGAATGAAAGTATCTGAATATAGGTTTCCGTGAGATTGAATTGAGAAGCCAGAAGTTAATGAAGTATGGTGAAAGAGAGAAAGGAAGATAGAGAGAGGTAGGGGGTTCTAGTGAAGTGGATGAGAAAGCTGAACTAAGAAGGGATAATTTCTGTAGGCATTAGACAGCAGTTGATATTTTGCTCAGAATAATGTAAAAAGTTTTATGCCTTCTTTTTCATGAGTAAGTTAATGTGAAGTAACTGCATTTATTTCCTTTTGCTGATAATAGGTGCAAAATGGTTGAGTACGACATATTTTGAAATAGTCTGTTTTGCTGTTTCATGTGTTAATTAATGCTGGTTTCCTCAATTTAATTATTGGTTGTTATGATATCATCAGATCCATAAAGATTTTGAAGTCTTGGTTTTCCAGCGAGGGGTACGCTAGATATTGGAAGTCAGAAGCGATAGCTGGTATTGTTACTGGATTTTCAACATCTATAATCACTATCAGCTTCATTAGAACCCTACAACATATGAAGTCTTGGTTGCCTCAAGCCATTAACACACTCCATATAAAGCGGGTTTGTTTTCTACTGGTATACTTTTCTGTCATGGGTTGGCTGGCATCTCATTATTGGAGGAGGCTCAGTATCCCATTTATTAAAGCTTTTAACTACTAGGCAGCACTCATTTTTTATGTGCTATTTTCCCCTGGGAATGGGTTTGCATTGACTCATGCAGCTTTCCCTCTTGAAAGATGTAAGCTTGAGTGGTTACCTGATCTATTGGAACAACACTTAGATACAGCTTGTCTAATTACAAGGAGCAGAGAGAAAGATAAAATAGTCGTATTCTGATGTATAATATGTATCACTATAGTCAAGAGATTCAGGAGTTCACAGTACATGTTCTATTCTCCGCATTCAATACTCTGTATGGAACATGATTATGAGCGAAATCCCATATTTTTCCATTTTCTGTGGGTAAGAAGACATTTTGGAGTATCTTATTGCAGATTTTTTTTATTTTACAGGTTTAGGATTATTTTATTTTATCTTTTATCTTTTTAACTTGAAAGATAGTACTACATTTGGAAGTATTTTAGCATCCCTGTTTAGTTTCAGAACCGGAACATAATCAGGAAATCTCAAGGATTGATTTCAACATTGTAGATATTCTATTGCATTTATGACTTTAACTCTTAACGGTAAAGAGATTCTTGTATTGGGAAAACTAATATATAAGCCATGTTATCTTGTTATGTACATTCTGAACTGCATTACACAACTTAGGTTTGGAGACATTTTCTGAGCTCCTACCATTTCCGACTTGTTTCTTTGAACTTTCACATACAGTTAAGGTTTGACTCAAGTTTCTGGTGTTAGCCAAGGATTCACTTTGAGAAGCTGATATGGACGCTTTTATTGCAATAGGAATTTTAGTTTTATTTACTATATCAGGTTCTATTAAGAGTTTTAGTTTTACTTATTTTCTCTATTATATTAGGGTTTTTGTTTCCTTCATAATCTCTTTCTTTTGTTATTACCAGTCTATAAAAGGCTGCCAATATGAAATAAATAGGCAAGCAATTATTCTATAAAAAATAAACGTTATTTTGAGAGGGGGTTCAGTCAAGGGCGAACTTGCCTTTTGAGTAACCATAGGTCGAAGCAAGAATTCTTTCTCTTCTAGATCTAAGACTAGATCCTATGCCAAGGCGCATAACAACTTGGTATACGAGCCAGCTGTCATGGGTAAAGAAAAGACTTTGACAGCCAAGCTGGAGGCTATCATGGAATAAATGGCTACAAGGCAACAAGCATTAGAGGAGCAGGTGGCGATATTATCTCTTTCGGTCCAAAAGATAACGAAAGGAGATTCAGAGAAGAATAATGAAGAACAGGGTAGCAGCGGAGGCAGGCAAAGGAATTTAGACTTGCAACACGGTGGTTGCATGGTGCCACAATACTCTAAGATGGAATTTCCCACTTATGATGGTGTCAAAGATACTTTAGGGTGGTTGAAAAGATGCGAATTTTTTTTTGGCAATCAACGAACTAATGAAGAAGACAAAGTAAGCTTAGCATCATTCCATCTTTTAGGAGAGGCACAATTGTGGTTTGATCAAATGGAAGAAGATGAGGCAAATCTTGACTGGGGGCACTTCAAAGAGTGTTGTCATGTAAGGTTTGGGCCACCTATGAGTAATAACCCCTTGAGAGAACTTGCCAACTTGAAATAAACTGGGACTGTAGAGGAATATCAACGCCAATTTCAATCACTATTGGCTAGGGCTACTGATCTTAAACCTCGACAACAAGTAAACCTCTTTACTGTTGGGTTGATCGAGGAACTTAGAATTGATATTGAGAAGCAACAACCGAAAAACCTTAGAGTTGCAATGAATATGGCTCTAACATTGGAACGTAGACAAAATGTCTCTTTCAAACTGTCATCTCGAGCCATCCTAAATTGGCCAACTTCCCAAAACATTGGCAGCAATTCAATCATTCCAACAATTAAGAGCATTGCAAAGGTAGGGGGACAAACAACAGAACCAACAGGGAATAACGACAAAATAGGTTCTTCTGCACCATTTAGTAAGAGATTGAAACAGACAGAAATGGCGGAAAGAAGGGCTAAAGGGCTGTGTTATAATTGTGACGAGTCTTATTCCATGGGACATAAATGTAAAAGGTTATTTTGGATAGAAGTACCATATGTTGAAGGCAAGCAAGATGATGATGAGATAGATGATTTTGGATAAATTCTGAAGTTTATTTTGAAATTGAGCTTGAGGATAAGCTTAATTCCGAAAAGGGGAGTAATGATATGGATGCTTTTATTGCAATAGGAATTTTAGTTTTATTTATTATATCAGGTTTTATTAAGAGTTTTAGTTTTACTTATTTTCTCTATTATATTAGGTTTTTGTTTTCTTCATAAACTAAGTTAGGAATTCTATTTTATGTCAATTAGGACTCTTTCCTTTGTTATTAACAGGTTGGCAATATGAAATAAAGAGGCAAGCAATTATTCTATAAAAAAAAAGGGTTATTTTGAGAGGGGGTTCAGTCAAGGACGAACCTACCTTTTGAGTAACCATAGGTCGAAGCAAGAATTCTTTCTCATCTAGACTTATGACTAGATCCTACGCCAAGTCGCATAACAGAAGCTTATTCATAAACTGTGCTCATCTGAATTGTGCTAGTGGATTTTGCTAGTGGATTTACAGAACTGAGATTTTAGATCCAATCTTGAAATGTAAAGTGCTTGCCTCTCAATGGGTGAGCCAGCTTCTCAAGAGCTCTCACTATTAGGGTCTAGGGTTAAAATTTTGGGAAATATTCTTAAACCCTCAACATTTCCATGGTCGGTACTTTTTCACCTGAACTTCAATCACCAGGCAGCAATTGATAGTGGATAATAAAGGTTATAATTTTCTTTTGTTTACTTATTAGTGAGCATAAACAATAGCAAGAATGTTGAAACATGGGGATTTTGAGCTTTTCTAGATTCTAACGTACACACTTTTAGCAATTGTCAAAATTTATCAAGTGTTAAGAATCTACCTTGCATTATTTTACATTAGTTAGCAAGATATTTTAAAGACATGGAAAAAAGAATAGTAATAAAAGAGAAGGTTTCGGTGACATAGATAGAGCATTTATTTTGTTCTTTATGTTCCATTTCAGAAAAATGTGGGTGCTCTGTCGGGAAGACATTTTCAACTTTGCATTTCATAATATTGTGTATGTGATTCCAAACTCACATTGCATTTTCTAATAATAGAATAATGCATCTTCAATTCCTCCTCGTAGATGGAACATAAAAAGGGGCCGAGGGGAGTGGGCTCTTCCACTTTCCATTTTGTTTCCATAGCTTAACTTGGTTGTTGTTGGATGAGGCTATCTCATTACGTTGAATTTTTAATATTAGTGTAATAATCTGAGAAAATTATTTATTTAACACAAATTTTGAAGTAGTGAAGTATAAAATAAAGAATTATTAGTACAAATATAAATATTCAATTAGAAAATGAATAAAACTCTTATAAAAAATAAGATTTCTTTAAAATAATCGAAAATTTTCCATATCTTTATTACAAACAAGTAATGAGAATAGCAAAAAAAAAAAAAACCAATTGCAATTAATTTATAACTAGTCAATGTGGAAAAAATAATACTCCAACCAAAGTAAGTTAATTGATAGGTAAAATTTTCTTAGCATTCTTTTTTTATATACAGAACTCTAACCCATAACTTCAAATTAAGCTTCATATGACCATACAAACACGCCTAAGTAATTTTCAACTTTGCATTTTTAAAAGTTGTAGTTCAAATTTGTGAGGGTGTTGAATCTGTTAATCGGCCCGGACTACCATTAGTTGAATTAACCGACCTTTTTAAATCTTTAACTGTTAATGGAATCAAATTTTTTTTTAAAAAAAATTTAACTGAATCGAATTTTTTCGATTAATTCGGTCGGTTAACCGAATTAACCGAAATTTATATATTTTTAGTTAAAACAAGTATAAAACATACAAAAAAATTAACCGGTTTAACCGACCGATTAATTTATATTTCCAAAATATTAACCAAACCGAACAGACCGAATACTTATATATTATAATATTATTTATTAAATTCAGTTAATTCAGTTAACCGATTTCGAACCAAATTAACAATTAAACCAACTTCTAAAAAATTATTAACCAACTTCCGATTGAAATAATTTAATTAACCGATCGATTAACCAAATTCGATCGATTAACCGAATTAATTTAGTTTTATCCGAAATTTGCTTACCTTACGAATCTGTCAAAGGAAAAGACTGGTTTTAGGTTTTTGAGAATTTAGCTTTGAGGCTTGACGATCTCTTCTATTATTTTTATCATATTAAAAAAAAAAAAAACGTTTTTACATTTTTTCAACGCTGGACCGCATGCAGAAGGCTATCCAAACTTATCCAACTATGAACAAAAGAATATATTTAATCCACCAAATATGAACAAAATAATATTATAGACAAATTCTAGGTGGTTAACCTTTTAATGAATTTAATTTTAGCACAATTTCAGGTTAAATTTTTATATTTTTCTAAAATTTTAAATTTTTTATATTTTTCTAAAATTTTAAATTTAATCTTTTATTTTATTTTAATACATTTAATCTTCTTATCTTTTAAATTTTAAAATTTAAGTTCAACAATTAATACCGCTTAAATTTATTGTTAAATTCAAATTATTTACTAACTATATAACTACCAAATAAATATGTTTTTTATTTTAAAATATCAAACACAAATTTAACCAAACAATACATACTAACAGTTAAAACTTAACAAAACAATTAATGCTAACAGTTAAACCTAAAAGTATAAATTTTTGAAAATGGCATTTTTTAAGCTGCTTATTATTTTTGTCTGAGTATCGTCGCGTGGAGCCCGGTCATTGACAGGTCCTAGCTGTTACCGTATCGATTATGTTGAAGGGAGAGGGAGATGAAGAAGAAGCAGCCACCTTACCCTCGCAATCTTCTACGCTTCCCTCCCCTTCCAAATTTCCAATTCCATGCCATCATCTCTCTTCTTCTTTTTCTTTTCTTCTTAAACATAACTTTCGTTTCAGTCAATTCAAAAACTAACTAATTTTGGTTTTGAAATTCAATTTTAGCTTCCATCTTGTCATGGATTTTGGTAATTTCTTGTTTCTTCTCCTTAAATCACTCTTCATTTGCTTTAATTCATCGTTTTTTTTTTGTTTTTGTTTTTTATTTGCTCATAAGAATGTTGTGCACAGTATATTGCATGCCAGCGGCATCAATGTTTTCTCAAACATTTGCTGCTGATCATTTCTTTATCAGGTAATTCTTTGAACTTGTTTCTCTTTTTTTTTTTTTCATTTTTTTGCTTTATTAGGTAATTCCGTGATGATTGAATCTTTTTTTAATTCCTATTTTATATATCTAGTTATCTAATTTGCTAAGTGGGGTTTACTATAAAACTTGACAGTTGGGTATCTCGTAATCAGTGTGGGCTACTAGAATTTTTATAGTATAATGTAGTGACGGAAGAAGGATTTTTAGTAGGAAAAAAAATCCATGGAATATCCGTTTATTCTTTAATCAGGTATGATCATCATCACCATCATGATCACAAGGACTTGAAGAGATGGAGGAGTAGGACCACTGCTGCTGCTTCTGCTTACCCTCTCTTTTCCAATCCTAAAGACTCTTCTTCTCGTCACAAATTTTACCAGGAGGTTTCTCTTGATCTATATACTATATATATGCATATATGTTGTTCATCCATTCTGGATATCTGCATCACCATGTTAATCAACTTGTTATTACTTTGATTATCTTCCAGTCCCATTTTTTCTAGTATTCTGTTAAACTTGAATGGACTGTGACAGGCTCTAAAGACTGCAAGGGGCAAGTTCGCTCAGGAGATCTCCTTCCAGTCTGAAGATAAAGACGTTTCTCTTGCTAAGGTATGGATATAATGAGTAATGGTTATCAGCTTACTTCCTCGTCCTTTTTCTGTTTGACCTTCGCTAAATCATTTGTTATTTGAGGAGGTATTGGTCATTGCTTCGTTCATGCTTTTGAAACATAAGTTGGAAGTTTTATTTTTTGTTTTTTTGTATCTTTTTGTGTAGGCTTTGCTTTATGTTGCAGCTGAAGATGAGACATTCATGGTTTTTAACCGAGAGATGGATGCTTGTTCATTCCTCAATGAAGGGATAAATGTTTGTCCGTCATCTAATGCCAGAGAGTGGGATTCTGTGGAGCAGATGCCTTTGGATGGAAAGACCATATCTGAATGGATGAGTGAACTGGATGCAATTGCAAAAGAAGTTGAAGCAGAGCTAGTTTCAAGGGACATAGGCTGCCATCTGGTTGAAGTTTTGCAGGCCGTCAATTTAGTTCTTTTTGAGTTAAGAGGCTTTAAAAGATCCCCTGTTCTTGTAGATTCTAAGCATTCATACTTACACTTGGTGCTGAGTTCTGGATGTGGCAGTGGTAAAGCCCCTTTTTACTACTTCCATGCAATAAGCCTCATAATTTTGATATGGTGGCGTTTAAATGGTTTTTCTATTGTAATATCTTCTTCCTAATCAATCTGTCCGTCATTTTAGGCAGTTTAATACTATGACTTTGTTAATTACAGCAATTTTGCTTAGCATAATTTACATTGAAGTTTGTCGGCGGCTTGGTCTAACTATTGTGGGGTCTCGAGTTGGGGAAGATTTTTTGATATGGCCCCAGACAACATACCCTGAGGTACTTTAATCCTTAAAGTTTATTTCGGCAGTTTATTTTCATGGTGCATGATTCTTAGTTCATTCTTGTAGTGATGCATCACTTAACTTCTAAACTTCTCTCTGTAGGAGCTCTTCAAAGTGACTTCAGGACACAGCTTGTTCACTGTTGTCAATGGAAGATGTGTTGAGGACCCTAGATCAATGGCATCGGATTTAACTGGTTCATCACTTTTAGGGCTTGAGATAGCTTCAAACCGTGATATTGTTGGGATCGCTCTAGCCAATTTAATTGTAAGTCCTAATCCTTTTCACCAAGCTAGTTTCTTGTTTCAAAAAATGCTTCTACATTTATCACTCTCTTGTAAACTATTAATGCCTTCATCTGACATATGAAATAATAAACTTAAAAAATTTGCAGAGGTTTCACTGGAAACGTGCTTCGAGATCAAATCTTGGTTTGATGCTAACTTCTCCCCTTAGGCATGCTCATAATGCCAATGAGAAACCTAACAAGATCAATAAACCAAATGTCCCTTTGTTGCGGCCTCAAGATCTTAAGTAAATTCAACTTTATCTTTATTATTTTAGTAGCATAACTTTCTGACACTTCATGTATCTAGTAGCAGTATCTGTTTTCTTATGCCACATATGACTGCTTTGGTCCACCTATCAACAAATTCATTATGCATTCATAGGTGAAGACAGTGACGATCTGCGTATTTAGCGTCATTTAGTGCGTATATTTTTATCTGCTGTATTCAATTTACCGATAGTGTAAGAGATGAGGTGATTTGTATTACTGATATTGTGAATGTGAGATGCAGCTTATATTTTGTAAAGAACAACTTGATATTTTGCATGCTAAACATTGGATTTCTTTGCAGGCTAGCTATCATGGCTTCAGAAAGATTGTTGATTCTGCAGCCACATAATTGGGCACTAAGGAGAGACCATGGCATGATGCTGTACTATAATAGGTATGAATTTCTAAAACTTCCTAATTTAAAAAAAAAAAAAATGGTTCACATGAAGGCCCTTTTTAAGCTGATGGTGAAAATAACATTTGATATTATCAAAATCTTAGGGAGTATGGTAAGGCAGTGCAAGAGCTTAGCATCTGCATGGCCTTTGCTCCAGAAGAAGAGGCAGAGCTTCTTGAGCCATTTGTTGAGAAATTACACTTAATGCGGCTGGAATCATCATGGAAATCTTTGGGAGACACAGCTAGCGTGACGGTTAAATGATATTTGGATATTATAACCTTGTATCTCTCAAATCCTTATTGACCGAATATAGTTCCATGGATGAACTCTGAGACTGTGATTATCATGGCTTTTCTTAGTCACATGAACGGATGAACTCCAAGGTATAGAAATGTATTGGAGATCTGTAAGCAGATTCTAAGTTGATACTCCAAATAAGAGGGCACGCATTCTGTGTGTTCATGTGGCACATTTGTTGTTAGTTACATGAAGAAACGAGGAACCCAATCAAATTATAAGTTGAAATGGCCATGTATGGAGCCGTTAGGATACCCAAATCCCACATCTTATTACTTGCTGGGAGCTGAATTAATAGTAGGTGTGAAACCAACAAGGGAATACATTTTAAAACTTGCAATGCTACAACCCCATAACCAAAAGTTTGATTTATGGCGTCTCCTCCTGCTTGATGAAGTCTCGGTACGTACCATTTTTCGCCTTAAACTAGAATCAATTAGTTTAACCACATTTATTTCGATCAATATTATTTTATATCGATGCGATACAAAATTTTATTATTCTAAATGAAGTTTTAATAACTGTTTTAAGGATTGGAGAAACAAAGAGAAGAAAGCAAAGAGAGAGAGAGAGAGAGAGAGAGAGAGAATGAAGACTTCCTATTTCAAGTTTCGGATTTTCAGGGCTTTGATGGTGATCTCTCGCTGATCCCATTTGTCAGAAGGAAGCTATCGATGAGAAGTATATATAAGAAAATTAGGTTCGATCCGACAATAAAGATGGAATGTTGAATGGGAGAAAGATTAGTGTTGAAACGAATTTTGATTTTAGGTGATAGGAGGTTGATTTTAAGAGAACCTAAATAGGCAAATGAGAAGGGAATAAGGAGAGCCATCGAATGGTGGTGGGGGTTAAAAATTGGTAAGGGAGAAGACAGAGAAAATAAAAAAAGGAAAGAAAAAAGAAATAAAGTGGTCGTAATAAAATGAAATTCACATCAATATTTAACAGCTTGATTTTGGTAAGGTTGACACAAATGATGATAATGGATGATGTTAGTGACAATTTCATATAAACTACAATAACTAAAAGTAGATAATATGGGCGGAGACATTTTTTGTTCAAAACCCTTGGAAAGTATTGATACTCCCAATATAAAGCGCAAAGGTGTTGAATAGCTCGATAGTAACTTAGGCTGCCCACACGTTTATGATTGGAGGTCAAAGGGGGTTGAAAATGGATGATGCACTTCTTTTTTGAAATAAAAAGTCGCTACTGCATTAAGAGAACCACCGCAAAAACCCTTCCTTATGGTCTGAGGTTCTAAAGCCCTGGGCTGTCTCTCACACGCTCTCCTCCAAATGGAAAACGACGTTGGTTGTTCAATTTCAGTGACATAAACCTTCACAGTGAAAAACGCCGATTTTTATATATGTTAATGTTAGTGAAATAAACGAGGAGCGACAGTGATGGCCTGCGCTTCCAGTTGCAGGCCTTTGTTCCTTTCTTCACCCTTCCCTTCATCATCTTCTCCCTCAAGCTGTTCGCTTACCACCCCTTTTCTCTTTTCTCTCTCACCCATCAAGCCGTCTTCTAAGCCAATTATCACTACTCTTACTGCTAACTCTGGGTCCTTCCCTGTTCTATCTGTTGGTGGCGGATGTGACGGCGGCAACAACAACAACAACGATGATGGACCTTTTGGGTCCGATTCTTGGCGGTGGAACGACGATTCTTCATCTTCATCTTCTCATTCTTATCCTTTTCTTTTGTTTCTTTCTTCACTCCTTGCTTGTTCCTGCCATTCCCAATTATCTTCCGCCCTCGCCAGAACCAATGGGGAAACAGAGGAGGATGACGTCGTTTGGGAAGTGAGAGGGAGCAAGTGGACTAAGCTTATTCCTAATTTCTCAGATGATGCATTTGTTGTTTCTAATGGGATTTCGAATTTAACCAAATTGTTGTCCCTCTCAACTCTTTGGGGTCAATGCAGAGACCTTGTGATGCGGTTGTTGCTCCCTGAAGGTTTCCCCGACAGTGTTACCAGTGATTATCTTGATTATTCTCTATGGAGAGGTGTGCAGGGCGTTGCTAGCCAAGTCAGCGGCGTTCTTGCCACACAAGTAATTTTTATGTCTTAATTGCTTGCTCTTATTTTCTGACTTAGGAATTTTATAGAACATTTGGTGCTCAACTTTTGTTTGCTATTACTTTTCAGGCATTGCTTTATGCTGTTGGATTGGGGAAAGGAGCTATTCCAACAGCTGCTGCTATCAATTGGGTGTTAAAGGATGGAATTGGGTATTTGAGTAAAATCATGTTGTCTAAATATGGAAGACATTTTGATGTAAATCCTAAAGGATGGAGGTTGTTTGCTGATCTCCTTGAAAATGCTGCCTTTGGGTTGGAAATCTTGACCCCTTCTTTTCCCCATCTATTTGTTCTTATTGGTGCTATTGCTGGAGCTGGAAGATCAGCAGCTACCCTCATCCAGGTATTGAAGTTATTTTTTGTTTCCATGGTACTACAAATAAGTATATTGTTGTACTTGTTGCCATTATCTCTCTTGTTGATCAATAAAATGGTGTTTGGTTGCTGAAAGCTGGCACTAATCAATTCCAGGCTGCTACTAGAAGTTGTTTCTATGCCGGTTTTGCTGCTCAAAGGAACTTTGCTGAGGTAATTTTTTTATGGAATAATCCCCCAAAAGTGTCTTCCTTTAATCAAATTGGATTCTGGGTGATAGTGGCATTCCAGCTAATGAAATTTGTGACTTTGGCTTTGGCATTGCCTATAATATGTCTTTACTAAGTTAATTAGTTATTTTAGGTAATTGCGAAAGGTGAAGCTCAGGGAATGATAAGCAAGTCGATTGGAATAGGGCTTGGTATAGCTTTGGCTAACTGTATCGGCTCATCTACATCTTTTGCCCTTGCTTCATTTGGTGTGGTTACTTGGATACATATGTACTGCAATCTGAAGTCATATCAGTCTATTCAACTGAGGACTTTAAATCCCTATCGTGCAAGTAATGTATCGTTGCTACCATTGTTGTTAAATGAGAGTTCTAGTTCATTTAATAATGGAAAGCTTATTCCTTCAATGTTTTAACAGGTTTGGTTTTCAGTGAATATCTGTTGAGTGGCCAGGCACCTTCAATCAAAGAGGTTAATGCTGAGGAACCACTTTTTCCAGCTGTACCATTCCTGAATTTACTGTCTGCAAACAGAGTAGGTTACTGTTTCTTGCTAGGCTCTCTCAGAAGTTAGTTACTAATTGACAGTATAAAGGTCTGGATTGATTGATTTGGGTCAATACTTAAGGTGGTCTTCGAGATAGAATTTTTAGGTTGGTTCTTTGTTCTATTGAATCCGTATCCTGCTTTTGGAATTAGTAGATACTCTGATCACCTAAAAGATTAAGAAGGTTAAAACTTCCAAAATCTCTTCTTTGTGCTTCAGCTAATTTTCTTGTTCAATTAAAAGAAAACTGCAGTGAAGGGTTTCCTTTATAACCGTAGCTTTCTAGAAAATGAACTTTTACCATGGCTCAAGACTTCTAGTGCTTGATTGTTGTATTCAGACGAAGCATGGGAAGCGATAATCCCTCGAATACAATAATGATCCCTCTTGCCAATTCAGCTTTTTAAAGTCTACCCCTGTAGTAATATGGTCAATGCACCATTCCGGAGTTTCTAATTTCTTTTACGAAAGAAACAGACTGTTAGAAAATAACATCTAAGACGTTAGTGGTCGGTATAAAATCTGAGAGACTATCATGAATTTTTCCATTTTCAGGAACTATCAGTTGTACTATCTTCAGAAGCAAAGCAGGCTGCTTCCGAAATTGAGCTTCGGCTGCAATTGGGATCAAAACTCAGTGATATTGTCAGCAACAAGGAGGATGTACTGGCACTATTCAATCTGTATAAAGATGAAGGCTACGTACTGACTGAACAAGAAGGAAAATTCTGCGTAAGTAACTGTTGTGGCTTTTAGCCTCCATTCGTTTATTCTCTCTCACATACATAAAGGCAATGTTCTTTACTTGTTCTTGAAAGACTTAGCTTGGTTCCTTTTCACTTTCCTGTAGCAATCTTCTTATTTCTCACCCTTACAAGTTCATAAACACAATTTGGTCTTAAATGTCTTGAATACTTTGCCATAAAAACCGGAGAGTCTCGATGAAGGTGTAGTGCTGTAGGCTAAGCTACTAGGAATGAATATGATAATAGTAAGGGAAATACTAATTCTTCCTTCCCATAATTTTTTGGCGTATATCAGGTAGTGCTTAAAGAAAGTTGTTCACCGCAAGATATGCTGAAGTCACTTTTCCAGGTAAATTATTTGTACTGGTTGGAGAGAAATGCAGGAATTGAATCAAGGGGTGCCTCCAATGACTGCAGGCAAGGGGGTAGGCTACAAATCTCTCTCGAGTATGTGCGAAGAGAATTCAACCATGTTAAAATCGACAGCGAATCAGTAGGTTGGGTAACTGATGGACTTATTGCAAGGCCTTTACCCAACAGAATTCGACCTGTTTACGCCACCGTATGAATCGCATGCCTCTTGTTGATATGAAAAAGGATAGTTTGGAATTGTTTCATCCATTTTGGCTTCAGAAAAGCAGGAATAATTTTCACTTCTAACTGAATTTTGTAAGAAGTTAGGCTTTACAAGACAACAACACAAGGGTCTTATTATTTTGTGAAATCATTTCTTGTACGAATCGAATCTGTATTTTCCTTTTGGTATCTTGTTTGAGAATCAGACTTTATTGATAGCAACTAGCAGCTTGAGATGTAAATTATTTACATCTTCGGTAGAAGTTGATATTTTTTTCCTTAGTTTTTATACATTCCTTTTTTTTATTTTTGTAATTTCTTTATTGTTTATATACATTTAGTTAATTGTATTTTATTTACGTAAAATAATGCATGTTTACCAAGTTGCCTTGCCAATTAAGAAAATACTAAATTTATTGCATTAAATGTATATATAAATCATTGAGGTCTCAAAAATCTGTATTTGGAACAAGTTAAGACAGCATAAAGGAGCAACAATCTAAAATTATTGCAATTTGAGGATGGATTTAATGAATTTATCTTTAGCTACCCATCAAAGTTTACAAAATGGCGAGTGACACCATTTGATCCTAGGAAATGTGCCTGTGGGAAAAGAGCTCGAGGGAACTATACACTGCAACCGGTTACAAAGTTAATCACTGGGTTTTGCTGATAAACCAGGTCCTAAGAAAATATGTCCTCTCTGGTACGGATTCTTGTTAATCGATGCATCTTTGTGAACGAGAGGTTCAGAAGACCGACTGACATGAGGCAGCATCCCCATAGCTGTATGCCTTTCTCTGTAGGATGCCCAAGTGACCATATATAGACCAGCAATTATTAGAAATCCCCCAAGCACACTGTTATCATAACAAAAGAAAACCCAAAATAACTGAGCAAAAGCAAGTGCTATTTTTGTACTTGATGATATTAAGTTGTACTTTGTAGCAGAAGAGAGAAATAAAACCTTCCCAAATAAATTGGACTTCCAAGGAAAACTCTTGATAGAAATGCTGATGCTGCAGGTTGAAGAGGATTATAAAGAGCAACTAAAGCAGGCCCCAAGATCTTATTCGACCATGTCAGGAGTCCATAGTTAAGAGCAGATGCAATAACTCCCTGAAAAGAAAACCCAAATTGCCATAGCTTTAGGTTTACGGTTAACCTATTTCGTAAGCAGCTAACTTTTAAGACCCTTTTTCTGGGACTATTAAGGGATTTCCAGCATCCTTGAGAGGTAGGTTCTAAAATCCTAATTATGGATCTGAACAGCAGCATAAATCGGTTTAACCATACATAATGTTCATACATTTAGAGAAAACCAAGATTAGCCCTTCTACCAACAGTTTCTTACACTTTTCCTATTGAAATCTATGTCCCCTTATTGCTTCTCTCTCCAAGAAATAAGGCAGTTCCCTTTGCTTTACAAGGGAAGTGTCTACCCACCTTCTACGGGAACTTATCTTACACTTGTGTTCCTAAAAATGTGTGTAGAGGAGGCAAGTGTAGACCAAACTATAGAAAGTGTATTCTCTAAAAAAATGCAGGGGAGTTGCTATATTTACCATTTATCATTTCTTAATCCAATTAAATCTATTAAGTTTCTTTTTCAAACTCCTAATAGACAAATCAACCCAACTTAGCACATCAATTCTTCAATTAGATGGTCACATGAATTCATTTCCTTCACTTCACCTACTACAATGACTAAAAATGCTCAAAAACTTAGCCTCAATCTGGATCATTAAACTAGCATATCAAGTGTTGATCCAACAGACTTTAAAACAAGCACACATTTGAAACTTAGATAATGCCGCAACTTTGATGGCTAATCTTTCAATAAAACGACTTGCAAAATCTTTTAAGAATGGAGATAATATAAAGTCCACAAGGAACTTACAGCATATAAGACAGCAAAAAGCTCAGACCGCGTCAACCTCCAGTCTGTCGATTCATTGGTCATAAAAAAGGATGTTGTAACCATCAATATGGCACCAAAAAAATAGGAAAATGCTGTGACAGAAATGTTTGCAGGATACTTGGCTAACACTGGAGCCTGGAATTGTTAAAAACAGGGCCTTTAATATAATAAAAAAGACTAATTATAAGAAAATATACATGTGAAGTTCAAATTATAATGATAAGAATCAAACTTTTGTTACTCCTTGTGAGAACCACTAAGCAAAGCAAACGGTAGATATTGCATAAATGCATCGTGTTGCCTAAGCAAAGACAGTACACAAGAACCAGGTGGTTACTCCATCATATGATTAAAACACGCACCACAAAGCATTGTGATTGACCTAAAGGCATTTGAAATGATAAACCCTAAACCCATGCCAAACCTATGATTAAGGGGAAAATAGCATCATAGAAATGTTAACTATAGACAAGATGAATCTAATTATATGATCAAAATTGATGGTATGGAATCATAAAAAACTAATGAGTCACATATCAAAAAGATCAGGGACAATAGTGGCATATCAAACCTCAAGTCATATTCATGGCTACATAGGCTGTTTTCTTTTTATTTTCCTAAAACAGAGACTTCTATTTGTTCCCTACAGCAAATAAGATATGGCATATAACAAGCAAAGAACAACTTTTAAAGGGAAAAAGATTCTGATATATTTTGCAAGATAGATATTGAAAAAAAGGGAGGGGCCGGGGGTGTGATCCTACAAGAAAACTAGTTAATAGAAGTTATAAAAAGCAAAATAGTTATAATTGTCCAAATATCAACCATACGGTTTATGATGGCATACCTGAATAGCTAGGAAAGTAGCCATGCACATACAGTTCCCTATCAAGCATAGAACTCCAATATGCCAATGTTCCAATCCAAATCCCAGAAGAGTAGACACAAGCCATCCAGAAGGTTCTGGTTGACCCCTGGCACTTATGTCATTTAGAGCAAAGTCTGCATCTTTCTGTCCAATCAAAGCTGGACCACGAAACAGAACCATTAATATCGCACCAGACACACATATCAGGGTACCTCCAACCTTTGCTTGACCTTCAGTTTTGAGCAAATTCACTCTTTCTGTACTGCATGTAGAGTTTCACACAAAAATATGGCAAAAAGTAACAGATATCAAAATACATGCATTTGTTTATAAGAAATATAGAAATGAAGCAATATTCAAAAAAGAAGTATTTGTTGACATTACCCCATCATTACAGCCAAGAGAAAGGTAAAGACTGGAATTGAAGGTTGTATGGCAGCAGCATATGTAGGATTTGTGTAGCTCAGACCAATGAGAAATAAAAGTTGGTTGCCAAATATCCTATTCCAATTAACCAAAACCAGATAAGTTCACTAGCTGGAAGTTTGATTAGGCACAACAAAGTTTATGTAGACAATATATTATCATATCAATTAGAACAGTTTAGAGCGCAGTACTCACCCAGTTAACCCAAGAAAGAAGAAGGAAAGAAGGAGGCGTTTAGTCATAGGTGGTCGAATCCTTCTGCAGGAAGGAAAGTGAAACAAAATGACCCCACAAGTTATATTTTGGATTCAAGAATCCAGGAAACAAAAAATTAAATTAAAAATGAAAGGAATTGATTGCAAGTCAATGAGCAAGGCAACAAAGGCAATCAATTTTAGCTATGGATACCAATGTAGATCATCTTAATGACAACATATCGGTGAATGTAACTTAAAACGGCACATCCAAATCTCAACTTCATTAGAGACAAGACCAAAGGACCCGATCTAAGAATACAAATTTATTTGAAATGATAGCAAAGAAGAGAAGAATCAGAGTCAAACCCAGAAAAAAAGGAAAAGGGTCATACTTTTCACGAACATAGCCGAGGGGGGCAAGAAGAGAGAGGGCAAGAAGATCACGGAAGACGCAGAAGACAAGCTGGTTGACACCAACATTGAGGGCTACTTTGGTAATTACATGATACCCTCCATTGAAGAGTTGAACCAACGCCATGGAGGCATGGGCCCTCCGTGCCTCTCTCTCCGGTGCTCCTGGATTCATTCCTGCCGCCATCTTCCTTGTTCCTTGTCGCACTGCAAAGAATTACAATAAGAAGGGGGCATATAAAGGAGAAATTTAGATGGATTTGGGTTAATAGAGAGATTGATAATAACAGACAACCTCAAGCAATATATTGGTGGATTTGATTCATATAATAAGGTAATAAAAGAAAAAGGCGTGTTTGAATCCAAAATCAAGGTGCTCTGAACACAAAGCTAAGCTGGCCTGCGGCTGGGTTTATAATTTATGTCGATGTGTGCCTTTTCGTTTTAGCATTTTTGGATTTTTATTTTCCAGCTTATTAAAAAAAAAAAAAAGAGGAAACTTAGAACTGCTGTTAAATGCTAATAATAAATTTAAATGGGTCTTAGTCTTTCTTTTGAAGCTGTAAAAAGAACATACAAATTAGTGGGTCTTCCTTCCAATCTAAGCATTTCAGATCCAATCAAAACTCACCAAAGTGAAGGGAAAATAAAAAAAGAGTCTCTTTTAATTATGTAATTATCATGAATTTATGAGAAATTATTGTGGCGAAGAGAGTACAGTATAGGACATAAATCTTTAACCCCAAATGGAAGATGGAAACACCATTTACACCTTTCCCTTTCACACTAACATCCCTTCCTGTTAACAACAGCAATATTCTATCATATCATTAACTGAGTTTAGGGGAGTGTATTTAATACAAACGCTCCTATCAACTAACTAACAGTATTAACTGTTTAACTAATCTTGTTTAACAACATAACTATTGTCTACTAATACTAAAGCTATTCATAACATGCCCCGAGCTTTATCAACTTTCTTCCCTACTCAAAACTTCACGATTGTTTGACACCACTCGCAGTTGGCTTCTAAACTTGCTGAATAAACCTATTGAGAGAGGTTTTGTCAAAATATCACCAATCTGATCTTGACTGGATATATGTCTTACTTGAAAGGATCTATCTGCAACCTTCTCTCTTATAAAGAATAGATCCAACTCGATGTGCTTAAACTTGGAATGCATGACAAGGTTGCTTGCAACTGCAACAGCAGCTGAACTATCGCACCAAACCAATGCCTTTGTCCTAACAGGAGCACAAAGCTCGGACAACAAAGACTGAATCCAGACCATTTCGGTAGTGACATGAGCAAGACTTCTGTATTCTACCTCTGCTGTAGACCTGGAGACTGCTTTCTATTTTCTAGAGCTCCAAGAGATTAGATTGCCACCAAAGAAAACACAAAATCCTGATGTGGGCCGTCGATCATCCGAGTCAGACCCCCAACTAGCATCTGAATATCCTTCTAGTTAAAATTTTACAGACCGAGTAAACTATAATCCATTACTCAGAGTCCCTTGCAAGTATCATAGGATCCTTTTGACAGCCTTAAAATAAGAATCCAAAGGCTTGTGCATAAACTGACAAACCTTGTTAACAGAAAAGGCAATGTCTGGCCTGGTAATAACAACATATTGGAGAGCACCAACGATACTCCTAAAAAGATGCTCATCTTTAATGGGACTACCCTCATGAGTAAAGAGATGGCAGGTAGATACCATAGGTGTAGGAGAACGGTGTAAGAGAACTGCTTGACTTGTCCATGAAAGCTCTTCGAAATAAATCCTGAATGTACTTCTGCTGACTAAGAAAGACACCATTTGATGAATAAGTGACTTCAATCCCAAGAAAATAGTTCAACCTTCCCAGATCCTTGAGAGAGAAATGTTCATTGAGTTCTGTAACAAACTTGTCTTATGTCTGAGAGTTATTTCCAATGACAACAATGTCATCAACATAGACCAGGACATAAAGCAATCGAGATCCTAACTTGTGAATGAAAAGAGAGTTGTCAACCTTAGATGCTTGAAACTTAGTCTCGAGAAGAAACTCTTTAAGTTTATGAAACCAAGCCCGAGGTGCTTGCTTGAGGCCATATAATGCTTTCCTTAGCTTGCAGACAAGTTGTTGACCATCTGGTCCTTGTTGTTCAAACCCTAGAGGTTGCATCATGTAAATGTATTCCTATAAATCACCATTTAATAAGGCGTTATTGACGTCCACTTATCTGAGAGACCACCTTAGTGAATCAGCAAGAGCCAGCACCAGTCTGATCATTGTAGGCTTGACCACATGACTAAAAGTCTCCTGAAAGTTAATGCCTACTTCTTGAAGATAGCCTTTAACAACCAACCTGCCTTTATACCGAGCCACTGAACTATCTGAGTTTCTTTTCACTTTGAAAATCCACTTGCAGCCAATAGCTTGACGTCCTGCAGGCAGAGGCACGAGATCCCAAGTGCGATTGAAAATTAAAGTATTGTATTTTACTTGTGCAGCTGCAGTCCACACAGGGCTTTGAAAAGCCTCACTAATGGATGAAGGCTCATTTTCAGTCAGAGCAGAAGAGAATGTTTTTGGTTTGAAAATCTCACTTTTAGAACGAGTTTGCATGGGATGCAAATTCACAGCAGTAATAACTTTTGAAAAAGAGGCAGGCTAAGTACGTACTAGTGAACATTAGCTGCTTCTGAAGAACCAAAACATATCTCAAGAGAAGGACTATTTTGAGGAAGAGCAAGCATAGGATGATTCCTAATTAACCCGGAAAAAGTAAGAGTAGTTATAGGAGAACTCCTAAGTAACCCAGAAGAAGTAAGAGCAGTCATAGGAGAACTCCTAAGTAAACCGGAAGAAGTAGGACCGGTAGAAGAAGTATGAAGAACCAGAGGAACATGAGAGCGTTGACGATCGACCTTGATAGAATCCACAGTTGAACAGGAAGAAAAACCAGTCTGAAAGGGAAACTAGGACTCATCGAAAACTACATGACGAGACACAAGTACATGACCATCTCTAGTAAGGCACTTATAGCCTTTTTTATTGATACCAACACTAAGAAAAACACTCCTCTTAGACCGAAACTGCAGTTTATGCTGATTGAAAGGCCTTAAATGAGGAAAATAGGCACAATCAAATACCTTCAAGTGGGAATAAACAGGTTGATGCTTGTAGAGTTTCTTATACGGACTAATGTGATGTAAAATAGGTGTAGGTAACCTATTGGTCAAATAGGCTGCATGAGCAAAAACATAGGACTAAAACTTCAAGGGCATAAAAAACTGAGCTAACAAAGTCAACCCTATTTCAACTATTTGTCTATGTTTCCTTTCTGCAACCCCATTTTGCTCAGAGGTATGGGGACATGTGACCCTATGCTGGAAGCCAAGACGAAAAAGCTCTTTGGACAGAGAACGATACTCTCCCCTCTAGTCGCCTTGAAGCACCTTGATGGAATGATCGAACTGAACTTTAACCATCCGATAAAAGTGAAGAAAACACTGAAACACCTTAGACTTAGACTTTAGAAAATACAACCAAGTATATCTGCTATGCATGTCTACAAAAGAAACATACTAAGAGAAGCCATTTGATTGCACATGAGCTGGTCCCCAAACATCAGACACTACAAGTTCAAAAGGTGAAGAGTACAATGTTTGTGAAGAATTAAAAGGCAATTTGTGAGATTTGCCTAGTTGACAAGCTGTACATATGTTGGGTAGACTAGTGCTCTTAAAAGAAACATTACAAGTATGCAAAACATTAGCAAGTGTAGAAATACACGAATGGCCAAGTCTGTTGTGTCATAATGCAGGAGAGGAAACTTGAGCAGTGTAAAGAATAGGCGATATGGGCTTTTGAACAGCAACACTTCTACCAGAATGCAATATATCAAATCTATAAAGTCCTTTATGCATGTGGCCCACTAACAGAGTTTCCTTTGTCCGTATATCCTTCACAAAACAAAAATAAAAGTGAAATTCAAAATAAACTACGTTATCTTGAGCAAACTGTCCTACAGACATTAAATTCTTGCACACTGTAGAAACGTGTAGGACAGTTTGAAGGCGTAAGAGCCTCGAACCAGCTATGAAGTTGGAAGAACTTATGTGAGCAATAAACATAGAGTCACCATTGCCCATAGACACTTGACTTATACTTGTATAGGGGGAGGCAGTTGTGAGATTTGCTATATCAGGAGTGATGTGATTTGTTGCCCCAGAGTCACGATACCAGATCTGATCAGGTGGAGAAGATGCAGGAGCTCGAAGAGACGGCTGACTGGATGAATTCTGAGAAAATGACCTACAGCAATGAGACATAGATGAACAAGAAGGAACAGAAGAAGAACAACCTTGGCCATGTAGCTGATGGTAGTTGACTGTCATCGAGTTAGTTGAGCCAATACTAGAAAAGTTTTCATCAAACCCGTGATAACAGGTTTGAACCATATGTCCAACCTTACCACATAACTAACACTGTGGCCTGGAGCAAGACTAGCCTCGACCATTCCCACGAGACCTGCCACAAGACCAGCCACTACCTTGACCTTTGTAGCCTTGCTTATGGTCCTGATAATATCGATTGGACTCAACAGGCTATTTCGAACCAATGTCAGTGTCTTGCTGTCAAAAAGTTAAATTTACTTGGCAAGAACCTTCTGTTAATAGATCCAGTTGTCGTGCTTCACAATCAATCAACATTTCAGTCAACAAGTTAAGAGATAAAGGAGTGGCAGAGGCAAACACTCGAATAGACTCAAACTCGAGTGAAAGGCCAGCTAAGATAACACTCACTTGTTCTTGCTCAAAGACAAAACTACCAGCAGTAGTCAAATTATCACAAAAATACTTTACCTTTGATACATATTCTTTAATAGAAAGATTCGCTTTCTTGAGCGAGTACAGAGCATGGCACATGCTCGAGATTTTAACGGTAGACTTTGCACTAAATCTTCTCTCAATGGCTGACCATATATCAAAACTTGTCTTGGCAGTTGTAAGATAGACCAAGGCATCATCTGTCACAGTAGACAATAGCCAAGAAGCTAGAAACTTGTCTTGCTTCTTATGAACAAGAAAAGTTGGATTTTCAAGTTGTTGTCCTTCAAATCCAATGATGAAAGGAGGAGAAGAAAGAATTGTACCTAGTACAAACCCTTCAAGACCATAACCCTCAAGAATCAACAAAAGTTGATGCTTCCATAAAAGATAGTTGTGCTCAGCAAGTTTGATAGTGTCGTGTTTGGAGAAGTAATGAACTGTAGGTGCGCAGGGACTGCCAGGTCCTTGTGAATGAACAGCCTCCCTAGTGTTAAAGGAGTGACGAGGCGTGTCAACCATCGGTACAGCGTTTGGAACTGTTTCAGAGGCCATGGAAAGAAAATAGAAAGAAAAAAAATCTACACCAAGAAGACCTTGGCTCTTGATACCATGTTAACAACAGCAAAAATGAGAAAAGAAGAATTTTATCATATCATTAACTGAGTTTAGGTGGGTGTATTTAATACAGACGCTACTATTAACTAACTAATAGTATTAACCGTTTAATTAATCTTGTTTAACAACATAACTACTGTCTACTAGTACAAAAGCTATTCATAACACTTCCATTCACTCCAACTTTTACATTAGATTTAGTTAAATTCCAAGATTCTTCTAACCTTATTTTTTCATTCTAAAAAAGATAGGTAAGGGTATTCTTATGGTATGATATCCTATTATATTATTATTTATCTTCCATGTGATTAAATTATTATGTTTTAATTATTCGATTTCAAATAGTTATTAAATTATCAAAAATATTTTATTTAAGGAAGTGGATTAATAAAATTACTATTATACGACTTTCTCTGTTTGCACCGATCTCCAACACTAACCATTAGATCAACTTGAAAATAAGAAATGTCATTTTACTTGGAATAATTCAATGATTATTTTGTAATTTTTTGAAATTAAATTATCAAAACGTTACTAATAGTTTAGCAACCTTAGGTGTAGTTTACCCTTTAAATCCCAATATCATGTTGTGCCGCGTGTAGATATTACAATGTGTTCACAACATTCCAAATTTGAGTTTATAATGTCTTAATGCGTATGTATGAACTCAAAGGAATTGTGTTTTACTTATTGTTGACTTGTCCAAATATCTAACTACAACTACTAATTCACCTCAACTTGAAATTGAGAAACATAAAAATTCACATAAAAATCTATTATACACCAATTCACACAAACGAACAACCACAAGCATAAGCCTGTCATCGACACATAAGCAGCCATAATCAAAGAAGATACATTGTCAATGATACAAAAATAGTTATTTGTGTATTTGGAAAATAAATCCTCTAACTTTTACTAAAGAATAAAAAGCAACAAAAGTTTCTACTACTCCAAAGCATGACTCTTTGTTTCTTTACAAAAATTTTAAAAGCAACTATGGTCTACAGCCTCATATTCCCAAAATGGTTCTTATTTGATCTGGAGGATGCCTTGCCAGTGATTTGGGATCTGGGTATTTGTTTTTGGGATCCATGATTGCATTGTAAATAAGCTCATAAGTGTCTGCTAATGACTTAGCTACCTGTATACACGCATCAGAACGCAACTTTGGAACTTGCATTTGTTCAAACTCAGGCAGCGAACTGTCACTTCCCAAAATAAATCCGAAAAAGGCCTTCAAACACTCTGAAAGAGAAGCTGGAGTTGTGTCTTCTAACTCAGCCAATGGCGTCCCAGCTGTTGTATCCTCGTTAAACCAATTATGGAAGTAATGCATCTTCGTTGATAAATCACATCTTCTAAGAATTGTGTCAACTTCTTTTTCCACGAGAACATTTACATGATTATCAATCGTAGTGCCAAGTTTCTTTGCATATTCAGCTGCAACCTCATGTCCGAGTAATGGTTGTTGAATAGCACACAAGCAATTGATAAGGAAGATCTTGGATGGAGCTTCAGTATTCTACATAAATTCAAGTTATAATAAATAAAAACAATAAAAGAAAGCTTAAGCCCAGAACCATGCAAGTAAGATATACGGCATCTAATAAACACAAGATCAAACAGATCTTATTACTTTATTAACCTGAGAGAAAGTAGCAGAGTTGTTATTTGACAAAATTGCATCAACTGCAGATTTACTAAGCTGGCCCGAGTCGGAACTCATTCGACTTCTTCTTGATGAGTGGCCAGCTCCCTTTGATTTATGTGCCTCTGCTGCTTGCTCACACATCTGCATTCCACCAAAGATAGCAAGTTAATCTACTGTACGTAAACCAGAAAGGAGAGACTATATTTGTCCTGATTTCAGCACGGCACTAAAGTTCTGACATACAAATTCCAATGCCGTGAATAGTGATCTGAATGGGTATTAACTATCCTAAAATAGCAAGTACAAAACATTGTAAGGATCACTTACAAATACTACACATTTGAGAAAATAGGGAATATGCATAATTCCACACCATGCAACCAGGAAAAGATCATCATAATAAATCAATTGATCATCTAACATCAAACATGACACACCTGAATAATTGGATCAAGTAAAGCAGATATAACCGGATCAAAAGGTGGCTTTTTCCCTGAAGCAGGAACCATCATGCTGTTATATGTGTCAATTATCTCAAGCAGCACAGAGACTCCTTCCCTTACAGCTGGTGCAGGTGAAAGATCAACAGCAACAAGGGGAGGATATCGTAAAAGCTTTTCCCCGCAGCTTTTCAGAATTTCAAAGAATGTTTTCTGAGCAGCATCTTTGAGTGCCCAAAGCGTATTGCAGAGAGATGTCTCTCTCCCCAGTAGATCTGATATCTGTAAGCAAACAGATAATTGTTAGCAACAGGTGACAAGCACACCATATACAACCAGAGAAGAGACAGAGGCCACTCACAGTGTAGCTGTAGAACTCTAGCGTGTTACTAAGTTTATAAGAGATTATAAGACTAGGTTGTGACTGTAAAACTTGCTCAACTCTCACTTTAAAAGGCCGGCAAACTCCTTCAAAAATTCTATCCAGAACAAATGTCAAGTCTGCTTCAATCTTTCCAAAATCATTCTCCACATTCTTGTTGAACGGGTTTGCAGCAGATCCAGTTTCTATCAATGCGTCAGGATCAAGTAAAGCAAGCACAAGCTCACGTTCTGATGCCAAGGCCTACAAGGAGAGCAGAAAAGCAAAATTAACACATTAAATGAAATTAAATGATTACTGAATATAAATATAACCATATGGAGAAGTGATGCAGAAACCATATAGAAGTCTATTTTTTCCAAACCTGATGTAACCATCCTAGCATGTCTCCAACATAACGTAAGGGATCATGAGCATGCACTTCTATTGGTCTTGGCATCCCACCCGGTCCTCCTCGTGTAAGAGCACTTATAAATCTTCTAAATAATGCATTATGTCTCATATTTGCTACCTGTGATTAGCCGCAGAAAAATTAAATAACATGCAACAAGAAGAACCACAAGGAGTGGAGTTATGAACATAAACTTTTGACTCAATGAAGTCACCTCTTCTGCACAATACTTGAAAAGGACAGGCCTTTCCTTGAGGCAGCGCACAGCTGTTTTCAAAAGGTCACCAACTTCTGGATTATCATTATCACCCAGTTTCCTACATTCTGCCTGAACCCACCTGCAAGAAAGGGACAAGACATGTCAACCAACAAATCCAACATTTGGGAAAATCCCCTGTATCTCCTATGTTTGGTCAAGAGTCTGCACACACAACCCATCCAACAGCAACCAAAAGCCAATAAATCTATTGAATGTAGCAAGGTTATATTCACACTTCTGGTAGAAATAAAAGCATGAAAGTAAAGACAGGAAGAGGGAGGACAGTAATTAACAATACCTCAATCTCACATGAGATTTTACTTTTAGCACGCTCCTAAACTCCAAACTCTAGATACATATCATAGTGCATTACTTAAATTCCATCTATGAATAAATGTTTTATCATTCTATATATGCTTAACCTGCATAGTCGCTCATAAGCTCCTTCTTGATACATAGCCATCATATCCATCAGCTCCAACCCAGCACGCTGTGATGGATTCTCATGTTAGTGATTGTGTTAACAAAATATTAATAATGAAAATGGAAGCAAAAGCAACTAACAAAGAGTATGAGAGAAAATTTATAATTTTTCTTAAATCTAAAGATGTCGATGGCTGATTGACAATCGTAGACATACAGTTCATATGCAGATCAGGAAATATGTTATTAACCTGATGATGGGTCCTGAGAAGTATTTTGCAATTGGCATGAATTTCTTGAACGTGAGAAAGTGCCTTGAAGAAATTTTCGTTCAGCTCTTCATCTCTCAATGCACTAATCTACAAGTGGAGGAAACGAACATAATGAATTCAAAAACGGGAGCCAATAAGTAATTAAGCTAGAAAAGAAAATTGCGGGATTAAAAGTAAACCTCTTGAGGAGAAAGCTGATAATCTCGAAGGAAGTAGGAGACTATCTGCTGCTTCTGAGTGGTAACTTCAAGTTCCTGGTTCAACCTCTCGGTTGTATTGATAATATCACCGGTGCTAGCACTGCAACTGCTCAACGCCTTCGCAATCCTATCAGATTCGATTGGATCTTTCTTTAATTACATAAAAAAAAGTCGAAGACATGGCACAAAATGCATGTAAATGTAGGAAAAGGGAATTCGCAGGTCAAAAATGAAGAGAAAAGGGATGAGCATATACTTATCGCAGCAGTCGGCGAGGGAATTAACCTCGCCCTCGACTCGATCTAAAGCGAGTTGAGCAGCCTGGGAAGCACGGAGGAAATCGAGGTTGATTTGGAGAGAGCGCTTCTCAATGGTGGATCTGAGATTGCGACGCGCCTGGGGGGTGTTTTCGGTGTAGAAAGTGGAGAGAGTATTGAGAGAAGCCAAAACTTCGGAGGTATCAGTCCGGCATTCCAATACCTTCTTCAGTTTACGCGACAGCCCCGGAGCAAGCCCCCCTGTCACCATTTTCTTTTCTTCTCTTTTCCTATCGATTATCAAGTTTTCCGATTACGTTGTGCGGTCGGAGGATAGAGCTAAAGGAAAGATCATAGATCCATTTCCAGCAATAAAATGTAATTGTTGAGATTTTGTCTGGTTTTTTGATGGATGGAAAATTGTTTTCTGTGTTGATTAAAATGTAAAGCCCGATAAGTTATGGGTAATTTGAAAACGGGGCCTATACATCTGTTTGAACTTTATAGGGTACAGTTACCCAAGCATGAAGCCCCCCCCCCAACAACAACACTCTTTATGTGACCCAGCTTTAAATAGCCCAAACCAGAAACAATGGACCCTAAAACCATGATTTAAACTTGTAATTACTTGAGGAAATCCAGGATTTGAAACCCAAATTATCTGAACCCGAAACAACCCAAATCATTTAAACTTGAATTTAACCAAAAACCCGAAACAGACTAAGACTAGAAATGACAGAACCTAAATGACCATAGCCTGAAATGATAAAAACCACCAATGACCTGACTCCCAAACCAAAGCTTCAATCTTGTATGATTTGAACCTGAAGGTGAACAATTTGAACTTGAAGTAACTTTAATTTGAAAATCTAAATAGAATAGATTTAAGTTAAATGGGTGAAAAACCAACCCAGATTCACTCAATTCACATGTTTAAATGGAAGGAAAATTGTTTCTTCGGTTGATTCAAAACTGGGACTGCCTACATGTATTTGAATTTTATAGGATTCAATCACCCAAGCGTGAAGCCCACCCAACATTTGGGCCCAATTGTGACTTGGCCCAAAAGTTCTCATAATTCATATTTAAGTCTAATTCGTTTTATTTAGTCCGACGGTTCATTTTCAGACTAAAATATCAAAATAGTTATTTTTGTTTATTCCAGGTTACATTTTAGTTACTTATGTTTGAAATGTTACATTTTAATTACTTACGTTATTGTGTTGTAACATTTTAATCACTGAGCTATTAATTGCTATTAACAGTGTAACGATAAGTTGACGTGGCACGTTAACTCATCATTTCAAACGAAAATTTTAGGTTAAATTCTATAATTGGTCCTTATATTTTAGGTTAAATTCTAGAATTAGTTCCTATATTTTTTCATTTTGAGCAATTTAATCTTTTTCTTCTATATTCTTTTAACTTTCCTTTTTTTTCTTTATTTTCCATTCTCTTCTGCTTCTCCCTCGTTTTCCTCCCTTCTTCATTTCTTTTAACATAGTTTTTCTATGATTTCCATTTTTTAAAACTAATCCACAAATTCGCCTTACTCGAAAAAATTAAATTGATCAAAAAATAAAAGTATAGAAACTAGTTTTAACAAATGGAAAATATAAAAAAATTACTTTAAAAGAAATGGATAAAGGAAGAAAAATAGAGGGAGAAGCAGAAGAGAATAGAAAAAGAGAGAGGAAGTTATAGAACATAAAAGAAAAACAATTAGATTGCTCAAAATGAAAAAATATGGGGATCAATTGTATAAATTACCTAAAATTTTTGTTTGAGATGATGATTTAACGTGCCATGTTAGCTTACTGCTACACCGTTAACGACAATTAGTGACTCAATTATTAAAATATTATAAAACGATAAAGTAAATGATTAAAGCGTAACATTTCAAATATAAGTAACTTAAATGTAATCAAGTAAACAAAATGACTATTTTAATAGTTTACCCACTAATATATAATAAAATATTTAAAAATTTTATGTTTCTTCAAAAAATTATTTATATTAATATAATATTTTATAATTAAATTTAAATAAAATTTATTTTATTATTTAACTTGAATATGGATTAGGCCAAAGTGATTTTTAATCTTTTTTTTAGTAATCCGATCCATACTTTTTTAAAATTAAGAAGTTAATACTTGATATTTTATCATATTTTTTCACGCTTTATGAAATTTAAAAGTCAGTCTAATTGCATAATATTGTTAAATTTTGCATTTAAATCGTTGATTTAGAATCCAACAATTTAGTAAATTATAGTCGTATTTAGTAGTGCTTTTTAGAAGTATTTTGAAGCAAAAAGAATGTTAAATAAGTAATTTTGAAGAAAATTTTGACTTTTCAAAAGTACTTTTACATAGATGGAATAGTTAAAATTTTTAATTTTTTTCTCAAAAGTACTTTTGACAGCTTAATTATGTTTTCACCCTCCAATACATTGTACTTTTCTCTAGTTAATTGCTTAAAAATATTTAAAATTTATTTTTCATATATTAAAATATTAACAACAAATTATAATAAATTATTTTCTATATTATTATTAAAATATCATAATATTAAATAATTTAAAAATATTTAAATGATTATTTGTTACTTTATAACACCATGTCTAAAATGAATAATTTATTTTTCAAAAGTACATTTTAATAGCAATACTAAACACTTAAATATTAAACTAAACTTTTAAAAATCACTTTTCAAACCACATTTTATAAAAAATATATATATATATTTGCATTAGATTTAAAATTGATGGTATGCATATGCCACATATAACTTTGGTTGGTTACAAATTAATTAATAAGAAATTATGTGTAAGATCACTTCTCATGATTACTTCATCTCCCTTTCAATAAATTAAAGTCGAAACCAAAATATAAAAAAAAAAAAAAAAAGTGGTTTATCATATTCATCATCATATTACAAATCCACTTTCTAAAAGAGCTGTTGTGATCACATTAATTAATGGGGGTATTTTTTAACTGATAGAAGAGAAACTTGTGTGTATGTGATAAGAATGACATATACATAACGTACATTCTAACCTAAAATTAAATTTTCTGTGTGGGAGATACCAACTTTAAAAATGGAGCTTTCAACACCCAACAATCTCACCATAATATATATTATTTGATAAGATTTGAGTGAAAGATTACATGTATTTATCTTATATTTATATATGGATAAGATAAATATTGCAAGTTAAAATCATACAAAAACATAAATATTAATATGTACAATTGAAAATTAATCTATCATAAGTCTCTATAAGGTCCGCTTGAAAAGTAGAAGGGTTTGGATAAAAATATAAACTTGAAAAATAAGTTTAGAAAAAAAACGAGCCTTAAACCCTAAATGGGCCATGCCTCAGGTAAGCTTTTTTGGCCCAAGCTTGGCTTGATCTAGCTTTCAATTTGTAAAAAAAATAATACTACTTTTTTTGTTGTTTTGTCACTATTTTGGTGACGTTTTCCTATCATATTGCTACTATTTTATGGTTATTATTTGAATATTGTATAAATTTTATTTTATTATCGATTTTGCTACTATTTTAGAGATATTTACTTGCTAAGTTACACCTATCTTAGTGTTATTTAAGTATAAATAAAATTTTAATTTATTTTTGTTGGGAATTATTTATTTTAATATTTTTAGTATATTGTATTCTATTTTTTATATTTTTATATAATAATAATATAATAAAATTTTAATACAGACAGTCCGGGTCGAGTTGAGCTCGAGTTTTAATATTTTTATCCAGACTGGGCTTAGGTAAAATTTTAGGCCATCTTTAGAGTTGAACTTGAATTTAGAAAATGAACCTAAAATTTAATTGAGGCCCAACTTGACCCATTATCATCTCTAATTGGAATCAATGTAAACCTAAAATAACACAAACGAAAAAGTAATTTCTAACCCTCTTGTCTTTACAGTTGTTTGACAAAGTATGATTTATAATTCACTTGTCTTGATAAGTACTACTAAGCATCATAAAGATGAAGAAAACAATATTGAGAGAAGTGTATTTAAGATTTTAATTTTACTTAACATTTAATCTAATCAAGATCTAAAATAACTATTATTATTAACCTTAATTTAGAATATTATATTAAGTCATTTATCCCATGAAAGAGACCTTCATTTATTTACTTTTTTATTTTTGGTCTGATGGGTGCTTTTCTTTCATGGTCACCCCATTGTACATAAACTATACATCCATATATATGGAGAATATATACAAATGGGTTGATGATGAGCATTGATAGGTCCTAATCTTAGCACCAAACAAGCATATCTTTCAACTAGCTAGGGATATAGATATATATATATATATACAGCAGATAACGATTTAAAAAAAAAAGAATGTAAAGGGAATGAAAGTTTATAGAATTACAATGTGTTAAAGGCACAGAATCCTTATCTTATTACTATATAATAATATTGGAATGATTCATGTTGTTGGTTGAGGTAGTTAATTTTCTTATATCATTGTTATCTTTATTGAAAACTGATGTGTCACCTCATATGCTAAAACCCATTTCCTCTTTCTCGTATTCGCCACACCAGACCTTCATTAATTTTATAACTAGTGTTTATCTAAACACAGTACTTTCCGAAAAGTTTGTATTAATATATTTCCTCCAATTTCATTAGACCTTTAATAGTCAAAATAACTGTAATATAATCCTAATCAACATTTCAAAATCAGCGTAGGATGTTGTCATCTTCATTTCCACTAAGGTTAAACTTTCTTTAAGTCCATTTAATTATTTTCGGCATCCTAAACGAAGAACTAGAATGGCAACAGGGTGGTGGGGTGGGTTGGATTTTTGCTATCTTCACTTCAACTCAATGGTCTAAACTCAAATCGAATTAGTGGTGAAATGACATAGCCTAATCTATTTTTTGAATAGATTTATTATCAGATTGCAAAAACAATTTAATTGGAGGCATAAGGAAAGAAATAAATTTCGATCCCTAAGGATTTTAAAAGTAATGAACTCAAAGTATAACTATATTAGTTTATAACAATAATTACACCATATAGGCACGTGGAAAGAGAAAAGAAATACAAAAAATGGGAGGCTCTTATACCAAGCAGACACCTGGGCAGTGCAGCATGAAATCTTTACCACATGATTCGGGCGTGTAAAAGCAGGCACTTTGTTTGATGCAATATATATGGAGATAAGGGAAGCAGACCCTCAAATGATTGATCGCTGTAATTCTCTTTTTGGCTATTTTTTAACCCATCATATATATATTATCCTTATAGGATTTTTTTTTTTTGGGGGAGGAGTAAATCATATATGACGATGACTGAGGATTAGACGCTTATATTTAATTGGATTAGTATTAGTAATGCTTGATGACTGAGTTGCATGCTTGGATTCATAGTGGGCAGCATCAGGACATATCAGTCAATGCAAATATATTTTCATATTTATCTTTATTTTTGTCCAAATTTCAACTACTAACCCATACATTGTTTTTAAAAAATTAACCATTTATTTAGAAAAACTATATCCTAAGATTATTTTTAAAAAAAAATTGTAGCGACGTAAAAAATTTTACTTTCGGTCGCTAATTAAGGCGATTATTTAAAAATTTAAAAATCGACTTTCGATTTTATTAAAAAAAAAGAGTCGCCACCAATCTTTTTTTCTAGGTGTGACCGGACACCTAATAAATCATCATTTTTTAGAAAAGAAAACTTATTCTTGCACAAAATGAAGGCGAATTTAGGTCTCGTCAAAAGCCGAAGTAACGTTGGGTTCGAGTCGATTCTGCGAGGAAGGTATTAGCACCCTCGACGCCCAAAATTGGTATCTTATTAAACACGTGTTGTCTTGATTTTCAAAAATACGAATTCAATTTAACATTTAAGTGTGATCCGATTGAAGGAAATGAGAAGTTGTAAGTTTTGGTTTTTAGAAGGATATCCTGCTTTTAACACGAAATGACTAACTTCACCCAACATAGCGATGAAATCAATGACTTAATGTTAAAATCGGTACATTGCCTTATTCTTAAAATTAAAATGTAAAAAGTTTCTAAAATGATAGTAAAAAAATCTAAGAATATTATTGTAAAAATGTGAATAGTGATGTGAATAATAAAGTATATAAAATATAAAATATTAAAATATCAAAATATTAGAATAATAATAATTAATATTGACAAATAAAAAATAAAATAGAAATAAAAAGTGTACATAATATATATATATATATATATTAGAAATAATAATGATGTTTAAAAATAATACTATTAATAATACTACATAAATATGTACATATATAAAAATAAATAGTGATAATATTAAAATATGTACATAATATAGTGTAAAAAATACATACATAATATAATTAAAATATATACATAAGATAACATGTAGAAAAAAATATAAATAATATAGTATTAAAGATATATACATAAAATAGTATAATATATATCGTAATATATAATTTAGAATATACCTAATATATTAAAAGAATATATATATAATATAATATTAAGAAATATAATAATAACAAAAAAAAGAGAGGAAAAGAGTGGGTGATTTTCGACCACAAGGTCGCCACCGTCACAGTCATTGGACCATGCCGACCACCAATCGATTGCCACCAAGACATGGCATGGGACCTCAAAAAAACTTTTTCGGTAAAAATAGAAAAGCTTCCTCCTTTTATTTTTACTTTCGTATAAAAGAAACAAAATAAAACTGAAAGGAAAACAATAAGCAAACAAAGAACTTAAAACGAGAATAGACAAAGAAACCTCTTTTGCTTTGATCTTTGATTAATCTCCAAAAAAAAACTAGCCTCTCTAAAAACTAGCCTTTACAATAACTCTTCACCTTGATTACTCTAAAAAAACCTCTCAAAAATCCTTTACAATAACTTTCTCCCCCAAAACTTCTTCCCCCCCCTAAATACAAAATATGAGAAGGCTTATATAGCCATTTACAAAATATTTTTTATTGTTTATGTCTTCATTTGTAGGTACAAGTGGTGGTGGAGTGTGGCTAGTGGAGTAGGTAGTGGAGCAAGTGTGGCTAGTGGAGTTGGTGGTGGAGCAAGTGTGGCTAGTGGAGTTGGTGGTGGCAAAGGCTAGGATTTAGTTGAGAAAAGTTTAGGTTGTGGGCTAGGTTTTTTATTTTAATTTGGGCTTAGGGTTTGGGCCATTGGGGTTTTGATGTAAATTGGGCTTTGGGTAGTTAAGATTTTGGGTTTTGGGTTTAATTTTGGTGGGTTAGGTAAGGCTAAATTGGGTTTTGATGTAAATGGGTTAAAATTGGCTTACAACAGTTGCCCCTCTTTGCTTATTATCGTGTAACGGGAATAAAGCAAAGACACAAAGAAAGGCCAATTTTGCTCGGTCTTACTAAGTATGGACTTCTTTGGTGCTCTTCTCATCCAGGTAGTCTCTTTCCAAACCACTGTATCTTGTTTTCTTGATCAAATCCACTGTATCTTCTGATATATGCCTTGTAGCTTCGATCTACTCAATGTGACTTCAAAAAGATAAGATTTACAGCTTCAATCTGCTCTTCCATCGCTTTAGTCAGATAAAGTTTGTGGTCTTCTCTTCTGCAACTTTTAGAAAGGCAAGATCTGATATCCTCGATCCGCTCTATTGCAATTTCAATTAGCTTCACCGTAACTTCAGGGATATAAAATCTGTCTTCGATTAATTCCAGTCTTTATTCTTTACTCGGCATGTGATCCTGAGCTTAACTCATTTCTCGCAATATGAATTGACTCTTTAAAACTAGACATTAAAAATATAAATTGAAAATAGCTCAGCACGTGAGCCAAGGCTCAACTCACTTCTCGCAATATGAGTTGATTTTTAAAACAAAATTTGTAAAACAGATTTTGAAAATATCTCGGTATGTGACTCGAGGCTCAACTCACCTCTCGTAATATGAGTTGATTTTTGCAAAGCATAAATTAAAAAAAAAATCAATTGAAAATACCTCGGTGTGTGACCTGAGGCTCAACTCACCTCTCGCAATATGAGTTGATTTTTTTGACAAACATAAATTGAAAAAAAAAAGAAATTGAAAATATCTCAGCGTGTCCTGAGGCTGAACTCACCTCTCGCAATATGAGTTGATTTTTTTGGAAAAACAATATTTGAAAAACAGAATTTGAAAATACCTCAGTGTGTGAGTCAAGGCTCAACTCACCACTCGCAATATGAGCTGATTTTTTTTTGAAACACAGAAATTGAAGAACAGAAATGGAAAACACCTCAGCGTCTTGAGGTTCAACTCACCTTTCGTAATATGAGCTGTTTTTTTTGAAAGACAGAAATTGAAAATACCTCAACGTGTCTTGAGGCTCAACTCACCTCTCGCAATATGAGTTGATTTTTGACAAAAAAAAATTGAAATTATCTCAGCGTGTCTTGAGGTTCAACTCACCTCTCGCAATATGAGCTGATTTTTTTGAAAGACAGAAATTGAAAATACCTCAACGTGTCTTGAGGCTCAACTCACCTCTCGCAATATGAGTTGATTTTTGACAAACAAAAATTGAAATTACCTCAGCGTGTCCTGAGGCTCAACTCACCTATCGCAATATGAGTTGATTTTTTGAAAAACAGAAATTGAAAATACTTCAACGTGTCTCTCGCAATATGAGTTGAGTTTTGACAAACAAAAATTGAAATTACCTCAGCGTTTCCTGAGGCTCAACTCACCTATCGCAATATGAGTTGATTTTTTTGAAAAACAGAAATTGAAAATACCTCAATGTGTCTTGAGGCTCAACTTACCTCTCGCAATATGAGTTGAGTTTTGACAAACAAAAATTGAAATTACCTCAGCGTGTCCTGAGGCTCAACTCACTTCTCGTAATATGAGTTGATTTTTTTAGAAACATAAATTAAAAAAACAAAAATTGAAAATACCTCAGCGTGTCTTGAGGCTCAACTCACCTCTCGCAATATGAGTTAATTTGAAAAGCAGAATTTGTAAGGCAAAAATTGAAAAATAGAAATTGAAAATACCTCAACGTGCCCTGAGGCTCAACTCACCTCTCGCAATATGAGTTGATTTTTGAAAAACAGAAATTAAAAGCAGAAATTGAAAAGCAAATTAAAATACCTCAGCGTGCCCGAGACTCACTCACCTCTCGTAATATGAGTTGATTTTGAAAAGCATAAATTGAAATTACCTCAGCGTGTCCTGAGGCTCAACTCACCTCTCGCAATATGAGTTGATTTTTTGAAAAGCATAAATTGAAAAAACGGAAATTGAAAATACCTCAGCATGTGACCTGAGGCCCAACTCACCTCTCGCAATATGAGTTGATTTTTTTGAAAGACAGAAATAAAAACATCAAAATACCAAAAGATGTCATCTGGTGGAACTCAAGTGTCCTTTCCTTTGATTCAGTACAGCTATCATCGAAACCTCTTGTTCTGCTGAAATACATGTATATGTTATGCATGATGTTATCATGATATGCACATGTTTGCCTTAAATGCCTTTATGCCTACATGATCATGCTATGTGCCTTGGGCTTGCTTGTCATATGTCCCTTTCCGTCATGATTTTTGATGATCTGCGTTTATTGCTTTGACTCTTGACTTTCTCTTCAGGCCCTGTACCCATCCTCTAACTTCACGACTAATCTGCGTTTCTCAGATATCGCTCTTTTGCCCCTGGTTGAACTTTGTCCTTGCTTTGAGGCTCTTGTACTTATCAAATTCTTATCTGGGTAATGCTTAGCACTTCTTTTGTTTAGAGTATGTCATTTCACTATTTATCATGTAAATGAACCACATAATGAGATGCATGAAAATGGTCAGGTAGGGACAAAAGGATACCTCACATTTATTCATTTCAAATGTAGCAAACAAATAAAGTTAATCAATGATAGTAAAAAAATGTCATAAAGAGAAAGGGGATCGCATTTCAACAAATACAAATGCTCTAGATATTCAACGTATGAACTTTTCCACGTTCCTCAATCAAGAATCTTTTCGAGCATGGCTTTCTTGCGTAAGAGATTTTGAGTTTTCAGAAATACTTCAAATACTGTAGTCTCTCTGTTTGACCCACCGTTCAAAACGCCTTGCTTTTTAAGCCAGTGCTTGCTTTATTAGAACGCCCTTTCGGGTTTTCATCCTAATCTTTTGTGTTCATCAAGACGCTCTTTTCGGGTTTTCACCTTGATCCCTCACTCTTTTTATTTTTTCTTTTCTTTTCTCTTTTTTTAAGATGCCCTTTTACAGGTTTTCATCTTGATTTTCTTTTTTTTAAGCATAATATTTCTTCACAGCATCTGAATTCACTGGATTCGGTAACTCCTTCCCATCCATCTCAGTGAGAATCAAAGCTTCACCCGAGAATGCTTTCTTTACGGCGTATGGTCCTTCCCAATTTGGGGCCCATTTTCCTCGGAGGTCCTTTTGTATTGGGAGAATCTTTCTCAGCACAAGTTCTCCTTCGTGGAATTCTCTTGGCCGTACTTTCTTGTCATGGGCTGCGATCATTCTCTTCTAGTACATCTGTCCATGACAAATTGCCTTTAGACGTTTTTCTTCGATGAGGTTTAATTGATCATATCGAGCTCGAACCCATTCTGCTTCTTCTAGTTTCGATTCCATTAAGACTCGTAGAGAGGGGATCTCAACCTTGATAGGTAGCACAGCTTCCATTCCATATACCAGAGAGAAAGGAGTTGCTCCCGTAGATGTCTGCACAGATGTACGATATGCATACAAAGCAAATGGTAGCTTCTCGTGCCAATCTTTATATGTCTCAGTCATTTTCCCAATAATCTTCTTAATATTCTTGTTGGCCGCTTCAACAGCTCCATTCATTTTCGGGCGATAGGGTGATGAATTATGATGCTTTATTTGAAATTGTTCACACACCTCCTTCATCATCTTGTTGTTCAGATTCATGGCATTATCTGAAATGATTCTTTCAGGCAAACCATATCGACAAATGATTTCCTTTTTCAAAAACTTGCAAACTACAGTCTTCGTAACGTTGGCAAACGAAGCGGCTTGTATCTATTTTGTGAAATAATCAATGACCACAAAAATGAATCGGTGTCCATTAGAAGCTTTTGGGGAAATTGGCCCTATAACATCCATGCCCCCACATAGAAAAAGGCCATGGAGAAGTCATGATGTGAAGGGGCGAAGGGGCCGCATGAATTTTATCACTATAAATTTAACATTTGTGGCATTTTCGTGCAAAACTAATGCAATCACTTTCCATCGTCAGCCAGTAATAACCGAGTCTCATAATCTTCCTGGCCATAGTGAAACCATTGGCATGTGTCCCACAAATTCCCTCATGGACATCTTCAAGTATTTTTCGGGCTTCAACGGCATCTACACATCTCAAGAGCACCTGATCTTTTCCTCTTTTGTATAGGATGTCCCCATCAAGAACAAATTTCGCTGCCATTCTTCTGATTGTTCTTTTGTCGTTCTCATTTGCTTGTTCGGGGTACTTTTGATTCTTGACGTATTCTAAGATATCATGGAACCATGGCCGTCCATCTGGCTCTTTCTCAATGCTGAAACAATGTGCAGGGACTTCATATATGCTCATTTGAAGAGGTATTATTTTTGTTTCTCTGTTTGCTTTGAACATTGAAGCCAAAGTGGCCAAGGCATCAGCCAATTGGTTTTCTTCTCGTGGGAAGTCATTAAAAATTATTTCTTCAAATTCTTTAATCAGCTTTGCCACTAGATCACTGTATTTAACCAATTTCGGATCCCTCACTTCCCAATCTCCACGGATTTGGTAAATCACCAACGTTGAGTCTCCATATACCTCTAAAGTTTTGACGCTTCATTCAATAGCTACACGAAGTCCCATGATACAGGCCTCATATTCTGCTATGTTATTGGTGCAGAAGAAATTCAGCCTGGTAGTGAACGGATAATGATTCCCGTCTGGTGAGACTAGGATTGTTCCAATTCCATGCCCCAAGGCATTCGACGCACCATCAAAACTCATCTTCTATGGCTTCTCTTTTGATGGCTCGGATTCTTTTTTTGTGATGCACATTAAGTCTTCATTTGGGAAATCGAATCTCAAGAGCTCATATTCCTCTGTCGCTCGAGTCGCTAAGAAATCAGCTATTGCGCTCCCTTTTATCGACTTCTGACTTACATAGGCAATGTCGTATTCCGATAGGAGGATCTGCCATCGTGCCATTCTTCCTGAGAGTGTCGGTGATTCCATCATGTATTTTATTGGGTCCAGCTTTGAAATTAGCCATGTCGTATGATACAACATATATTGCCTGAATCTCCGAGCTACCCAAATTAAAGCGCAACAGTATTTTTCAATGGACGGATACTTTGCCTCATATTCAGTGAACTTTTTGCTGAGGTAGTAGATTGCCTTTTTTTTCTTTCCTGACTCGTCGTGTTGCCCCAGTACGCAACCCATTGAATTTTCAAACACAGTCAAATACAATATCAATGGTTTTTCCTGAGTTGGCGGTACTAGCACTGGAAGATTAGACAAATATTGTTTTATCTTATCAAAGGCCACCTGGCATTCCTCATTCCATTCTCTCGGGTTATGTTTTCGAAGAAGCTGAAAAATTGGGTCGCATTGGTTGGTAAGTTGAGCGATGAATCGGGTGATGTAGTTTAATTTCCCTAAAAATCCTCTGACTTCCTTTTGTATGCGTGGAGGTGGTAACTCTTGAATGGCTTTTATTTTATCTGGATCAACCTTGATACCTCTTTCACTGACAATGAAGCCTAACAACTTTCCTGAGGTAGCCCCAAACGTACATTTGGCTGGATTAAATTTTAGCTGAAACTTTCTCAGCCTTCCGAACAACTTCTTGAGGTTCACTACATGTTCTTCTTCCCCTCAGGATTTAGCAATCATATCGTCGACGTAGACCTCTATTTCTTTATGCATCATGTCATGGAATAACGTCACCATAGCCCTCTGATATGTTGCCCCAGCATTCTTTAACCCGAATAGCATCACCTTGTAACAGAATATTCTTCACATTGTTACGAAGGTAGTTTTCTCCATATCCTCAGGGGTCATCTTAATCTGATTATACCCCGAGAATCCATCCATGAAAGAAAACAATGAATATTTTGCTGTGTTATCCACCAACATATCAATGTATGGTAAGGGAAAATTATCTTTAGGACTTGCTCGATTCAGGTCACGGTAATCCATGCACATTCGTACTTTGCCGTCTTTCTTTGGTACCGGGACTATGTTAGCCACCCATTCTGGGTATTTGGAAGCTTGTAAGAAACCCACATCAAATTGCTTTTTGACCTCTTCTTTTATCTTTAACAGCATCTTAGGTCTCATCCGTCTTAGCTTTTGCTGAATAGGTTTGCATTTTGGTTTCAGTGGGAGTCTATGGACTGCTACATCTTCATCCAATCCTAGCATGTCTTGATATGACCATGTGAATACATCTTTGTACTCGCGGAGCAAAGCAATCAAATTATGCCTGGTGTCCTCTGAAATAGAGGTCCCAATTTTCACTTTTTGCTTCTTTTCTTTAGTTCCCAAATTTATTGTTTCGACAGATTCTTGATGAGGCAAAATCTGTTTATCCTCTTGTTCCACCATTCTTAGCAAGTCAGGCGATGAGACATAGTCTTCAGCATTTTCTTCGGCTTCGAATTCTCTTAAATAAATAGCCTTCTCAAAATCGATTTCAGGACTCGTAACGGGTTTGTTCATGCCATTGATATCTGAGCACCTGAAAGTTGAATGGAAAAGGAAACTTAGAGGAGCATCAAAGTATTGGGACCAGTAAGCATAATATTATGACATGATGTGAGATATATGTAATGACTGGCTGTGAAAAGAGGAAAAAATTATGAAGTTAATGAGAATGAAAAGACCATGACAAAATGCATCTCATTAATGTTCACTTAAATGATAAAGAGCAAATCATAAGCTCTAGCAAAAGAATCCCTACTATTACTTAGGGATACACAAAAAGAATAGTGTTAACGTTGAACATTACTCTGGAGAAGACTTAGAAACTTCAAGGAGATCCACAGCAGTCTAATTGTTCAAAACGAATCCAGGAGGACAAGGGCGTATCATTGAAACATTTTTAATTGTATCATTTCCTTTGTCAATAACATTTATACTGATATTCTAAAGACCCCTTTCAATTAATACCAGCGTGCTTCTTGGATTATCTTGCCCGGGGTATATCATTCCTGCAGATGTAAATGTTTTTGACAAAGGAGGGTACATTATAGGCTCCCATTCTAATTCTCGGCCTAAGGCTCTTACAATCCGCCTTTCTCGATCTTTCTGTAATTGTTTTCTTCTTTGTTGCATGTCTAGCTGGAACCCCAAACCGTATCGGGCCTTGTGGTGCACTGGCTTTAGAGCTCTGACTATTCCTTGCAGATACCTTCCCAAACCTTTCCTTACTCGGGCTCCTTTTCCTTTGACCAAAGCAGTCATCATCTCCATCTTTTTAGCCATTTGATCCCTTTGCTCGAGCGATTCCTCTCAAGATCTCACCATTAAGTCTCTTGTCTCTTGCTGTGACTTAGCCAGTTGTTCTTGTAATTCCCTTTGGACTCTTTCCATTCTTTCGATTCTTTCATTGAACTCAGCCTCAATTGTTCTAGCTTGTCGACGAGTTTTATATGAATGGTGTGATTCCAGATTTGAAGTGTTGTGACTGCGAATTATATGATTCTAACCTTAGCGAATGATCATGGGATAGATATATGCAATGAATGAATGAGTGCATAAATGAATGTCAATCATGAAAGATATGCAAGAAATGGGTGTTGATTTCAAGATAGCCCCTATTTAGGCATTTCATTCATCAAAAGAGTCTATTACACAATGTTCGATCACTCGTATAATTGACTCCTCCATTAGAAACCCGTTTTTGGCAACCATTCTCTAATCAACACATTCCTAACAATATGCCTATAATACATGATGAAAATAAAGCAAAGATGAACAACCCTGGTTTGTAGTCAAATATAGGCAAAAAAAATCATGGATAATTTATCAAATTACGCTACCCGATCTAGTTTATTAAACCAACCCAATCCCCTTGCATACAAAGTGATAGTGCAAAAGGTAAGAGGCGTTTCTCCCGTGTACTTATTTTGGTGACTATGGAACAAGCGGAGGTTCGGCATGGCTCTAGTTAAGGGGCTCGTACGGTTCACTATATGCGGTTTTGGTTCTAGATAGGTACTCGAATTGTTAGTACTATCGTCTACTAAGACTAGTACAAAGTCTCGGTCATGACCCATCATAGGCTTACGAGATCAATTCGAGGGATTACATTTACTTATGCCTATGCGAAGGGACAAGTTAACTCATGAAAGCATAAGTCATATGTAACTCAAAAGTATTCACTAGCCTGGGCGGAGGGACGAGTTAACTCATGAAGGCGTAGCGTTTACTTTCACTTAAACAGACGAGGCCCGGGTAGAGAGCTCATGTTATGCAAAGATGCTCGTGCACGATGTGTGGGGAGAAACTCACAAACCTTTACGTTTTATTTAAAAAACTAAACCAAAACTAAAATCACAAAAATTTAAAGCTGAAAAATAACCGGATAAAACAAGTTAGAATATATACAACATGGTGCAAATGCATGATTTTTTTGAAAACAAAAAATGTGAGGATCACGACTAAATGTTAATTTGAAGAAGGAAGTTTGAAAATTTTGACAACGTGAGTTTAATTCGACTCGACTCTCAAAAAGGGTCCCCAGTGGAATCGCCAGTTGTAGCGACGTAAAAAATTTCGCTTTCGGTCGCTAATTAAGGCGATTATTTGAAAATTTAAAAACTGACTTTCGATTTTATTAAAAAAAAGAGTCGCCACCGATCTTTTTTTCTAGGTGTGACCGGACACCTAATAAATCATCATTTTTTAGAAAAGAAAACTTATTCTTGCACAAAAATGAAGGCCGAATTTAGGTCTACGTCAAAAGCCAGAATAACGTTGGGTTCGGGAGTCGGTTAAGCGCGAGGAAGGTATTAGCACCCTCGCGACGCCCAAAATTGGTATCTTATTAAAAACGTGTTGTCTTGATTTTCAGAAATATGAATTCAATTTGACATTTAAGTGTGATCCGATTGAAGGAAATGAGAAGTTGTAAGTTTTTGGTTTTTTAGAAGGATATCCCGTTTTTAACACGAGCTGACTAACTTCACTCAACATAGTGATGAAATCAATGACTTAATGTTAAAATCGGTACATTGCCTTATTCTTAAAATTAAAATGTAAAAAGTTTCTAAAATGATAGTAAAAAAATCTAAGAATATTATTGTAAAAAATGCGAATAGTGATGTGAATAATAAAGTATATAAAATATAAAATATTAAAATATCAAAATATTAGAATAATAATAATTAATATTGACAAATAAAAAATAAAATAGAAATAAAAAGTGTACATAATATATATATATTAGAAATAATAATGATGTTTAAAAATAATACTATTAATAATACTACATAAATATGTACATATATAAAAAATAAATAGTGATAATATTAAAAATATGTACATAATATAGTGTAAAAAATACATACATAATATAATTAAAATATATACATAAGATACAATGTAGAAAAAAATATAAATAATATAGTATTAAAGATATATACATAAAATAGTATAATATATATATACGTAATATAGAATTTAGAATATACCTAATATATTAAAAGAATATATATATAATATAATATTAAGAAATATAATAATAACAAAAAAAAGAGAGGAGAGAGTGGGTGATTTCCTACCACAAGGTCAAGCCACCGTCTGTCATCGGACCATGCCACCACCAAATCGGTGCCACCAAGACACGGCAGTCGGACCTCAAAAAAAACTTTTTCGGTAAAAATAGGAAAGCTTCCTCCTTTTATTTTTACTTTCGTATAAAAGAAACAAAATAAAACTGAAAGGAAAACAATAAGCAAACAAAGAACTTAAAACGAGAATAGACAAAGAAACCTCTTTTGCTTTGATCTTTGATTAATCTCCAAAAAAAAAACTAGCCTCTCCAAAAACTAGCCTTTACAATAACTCTTTTCCTTGATTACTCTAAAAAAACCTCTAAAAAATCCTTTACAATAACTTTCTCCCCCAAAACTTCTTCCCCCCCTAAATACAAAATATGAGAAGGCTTATATAGCCATTTACAAAATATTTTTTATTGTTTATGTCTTCATTTGTAGGTACAAGTGGTGGTGGAGTGTGGCTAGTAGAGTAGGTAGTGGAGCAAGTGTGGCTAGTGGAGTTGGTGGTGGAGCAAGTGTGGCTAGTGGAGTTGGTGGTGGCAAAGGTTAGGATTTAGTTGAGAAAATTTTAGGTTGTGGGCTAGGTTTTTTATTTTAATTTGGGCTTAGGGTTTGGGCCATTGGGCTTTTGATGTAAATTGGGCTTTGGATAGTTAAGATTTTGGGTTTTGGGTTTAATTTTGGTGGGTTAGGTAAGGCTAAATTGGGTTTTGATGTAAATGGGCTAAAATTGGCCTACAACAAAAATCATTCTCATAAGAACACGTTGGCTCTAAGAAAATTCATTTAAATATTTAATGCATATTTACATTTATTTTTAACATGAGTCAGGTATAATATTTTTTAATTGTTATCACGTCGTGGATGTGATATAATGTTTAGTGTATATAGAAGTAGAGCTATTCATAGTTGTACCAGAGTTTTTGGAGTATTGCCTCTTAAGGACTGAGTTGTTATCAATGGTTGATTGATGGTATATATATATATATATATATATATATATATATATAGCGAATGAGCCTTTTTAGGCTTTATTAAATGGGGAACATTGTTGAATGATATATTGATCACAAGTATTTTCAAATAAAATAGTTAGTATGAAATTTTCATTTGAAGGAAAACAAAATGTTGTCCACTTCTTGACTTTTTTTCTCCCTAGGTTGGTGAAATTTTCTTTTCGATAGCGTGTTATAGAATTTTAAGTTAAAATTTCACCTTAAATATAAGGGCATAAATAAATAGAATATTTGATGACATGTTCATATAACATTCGTTTATGTTAATGAATGAAAACTATTATAGCAGTTAGCAGTTAAAGCTTGGCAGTTAAGGTTGTTATAATTAGTTATCAAGTGACAAAATGTGTTTAAATACGACGTCTTGGTATTTATTTTTATAAAATATTATTGAACCTTTCCAATCACTATGGATTGTGTTCTTATTCACTTGAGTTCTTTGTATGTTTCTCATTCTGGTATCTGAGCCTTTGTCATTTTTTTTTGGTTTAAATGTTTTCTTTGTGTTTCCTCTATGGCGACAGAAGTTGTTTCTGGCAATCACTACAGCAAAATAGGTTTTTAGTGGTTTTTTTCCCTATAGCGGCGCTTATAAGCACCACTAAAATAATTTGTGGCATTTTGATAAGCGCCGCAAAAAACGTCGCTATAGATAATACCACTAAACTTTGCGGCGTTTATGTGAAAAAACGCCATTATAGAACATGACCTTTAGCAGTGTTTCTCATAAAAACGCAAATATAGAACATGACCTTTAGCGGCGATTTTCCCACAAACGTTGCTAAAACCCCAAAAAGGCCGCTAAAGGTCATGTTCTTTGGAGACATTTGTAAAAACGCCACTAACTTTAGCAGATTTTTACCAGCCCATTTTCATTCATATAGGACCCGAATTGTCAACATAATTTCCTATAACATCAAATCCAACCAAAAACTGTAAATCTAAATGATATTTCAAATCCAACGAAATAAATATGATCTAAATTAATAAATGAAATAACAAAATATATTATGTTCACAAGTTATATTGTTAAAATATTCTCACAATAAGAAAACAAACGTCTAAGATGGCAGATTTTGTGACTGCTGAAACAACTTTATCATATTCTGAAGCTGTAGCTGGAGTTTGTCATATTTTCTGCTTGCCTTTGCTTCCTTCGCTGCTGCCTCTGCTTTAAGTTTTAGTTGGAGTTCTTTATATTTTCTTTGAGCCTTTGCTTCTCTCGATGCTGCCTCCTCTTTAAGTTGAGCTATTTGCTCAACTGTGCTCGCTTGCATCTGAGCCATCTGGTCTCTTAACCTCTGAACTTCAGGTTGAGCCTGATTCCCCAAAGGTATGTATTGTTGCGAGTTGGATCCAACATATTGGGTTGGGTTAACAAAAGATCCTTGAAATCGAACTCGACCATACCTTTTCGGACCCAAAACTTCAGTAATAATTCGATTATGAATGTCGTCAAGATTAACAGAACTATCACTTGAAGCGATCGCTTCATACTCCGCCATTTTATCCTTTAGTTTCTCCTAATAAATCAATCAAAGAGTTAGAAACGAAATATATAATCAAAACAAATGCAACATAGCTTAAGATTATTTGTATAACAAACGACGAATTAAACCATTATAATTAAACATGATAAATATTTAAAATAATCAAATTTTATTAAATAAATATACCATAATTTCTGCAGCTTCAGTAGTTATAGGAGATCCATCTTTCTTTTTATGTGTAACGTAAAAAAGCTGAAGACGTCCAACTTTTTGACCAGACGACAGTTCCTACAATATAGTTGGAAAAATATTATTTAGTAGAAAGTAATTAATATTTGACACAATTAATAAGTTCAAAATACCTCGTCATCAGTTACACAAGCAAAACTTTTCGACCCAGCTATGTGTGTGAATTTTTATTTTTGCCTACTTGTAGTTCCAACTCTCTCACGATCCTACATTATGAAATTATTATTACGTATATAGTAAATACTATAAACTGAAATAATTATAAGTGTTTGGAAGTACTTAATATCTTTCATCTATTTGAATTCCAAAATCTAATTGCATCTTTCCATTAGTATCTCAGCATTCCCGGCGGGACATTTCGCAATTTCTCTTCGAGGCTTATATTTTTTTAAAAATATTCCTTCTTTCAAGCACTTTTATGGTCTCTCCATTTTTTGCCTAATGCCTTCTTCACATAATTATCTGAGACCTCTAAAGCAAATCTCTCCTGCAAATAACACAAGTTTAGAAAGTAAATATAAATGAAACTTAAACCAAAGTATTATAAATTACATTCACGTTATTACCTTAATATTATCGAGAGCTTGATTTTTGTTTCTATCAGACATGTGATGCCATGACTTGTAGTTGATAGGCAACAGATTGGGATTTCGTGCTATAATACCCAAATATCCTGCTAAAAGTCGAGCTTCTGATCCAATAGGTTGTCCATGACTGTTTCTAGCTACTTTGACGTGCTTGACAGAATTCAACTCGTATAAATATTTTAATAGCGTACGTCCTCGTGTTTTGCGCCTCCAACCACTTTCAGCTAAAAAAATGGTATATTATAATATAAGAATTTGAAACAAAAATTAATAATAAAAGTCAACATGCATGTAAATTAAAGTTAACATTACTTTGAATTTCTGTAGCTTCGTCAGCTGTATTTAGAACATTCGAAGATCCAATAGCAGTCTGCTGTTCACTATTTGTTTCTTTCGAATTTGGAGGATTTTGAATAATAATTAGATCTCGCAATCTTCTTCTAGACATTTTATCTGCAATACACATAAAATAGTTGAAATATTGTAACTAATTACAACAATAATAGTACATATAAAATAGTTGAAATATTTAACAAGATCAAGATTTAAATTATAATATCACATATAATTAAAAAATTATAAAATCTTACTACATCATGATTCATAAATATCTTCATCCACATCCTGGCAAACCCATTAAAATTGTGTACTACTACTAGGGATAGTTTCATTTAAGTTTTGTTCTGGAAAAGACAAAGTTTCTGATCTTTCGTTGATGTCATCTCTACTTCTATTGCCCATGTCAAACAAGTCTCTAGGGGTGTTATGGAGTACAACGTACCAACCCTTATCAGTTGGATCTTTCAAGTAAAAAAATTGTTTGACTTGAGAAGAAAATACATACGGCTCATCTATTAATTGTTGTCCAGTGTGAATTAATCAAGAGAAGTTCACCATTATAAAACCAAATTGATCTTTTTAATTCCGCGAGCAATATTAACATCAACCTAATCACATCGAAATAAGACAACCTTCCATTTTCCATAGTAATCCAAATCAATAATGTCAATAAGAAGTCTGTAATACTCCACATTTCCCTCAACAGGATTACTGTCCCTAGCATTAGCATAACTTGTAATTGAAGAATTAACAACTATTCTACAATTTTGAGTCCTCCTTAATCTTTTGCAAGATTTTGTATGAAACCTGAATCTATTAATGAGGAAGGTAGTATATTTTTTACTATTCTATTCGAACCTTGGGAAAGCCATTTAACTTCGTCATTAACGTCCTTTTCACTCCAAACTTATTGAATCGAAAGTAAATTGATTAATTATAAATGTTATACGAAAACATTATTATTTTTCAATGAAAGCTTCAGTTGCATACTGTTTGCCCTAACTATTCATGAAAAGATTCTATGAATAACTTATGAATCTCTCGATATTGTAATCTTCGGGAGTGTGAACGAGATCTCAAGACTTGTTTGTACTCACTATGTTGAAAAGTGGATTACTTGGGTAAAAGATAAACAAATAAAAAAGATGAATATTTATCAAATTCTAAAACTTACTTGCCTAATGGTTCAATTGAATCGTGGTGAAAAAGAACATATTGATGTGCTTGTACCCAAGATCTATCTTCTAAGCCTGTTGGTTCTCCATAACTTCGAAATACATAAGTTTCGACTAAGTTATGATTAGTGAGCCTATCATTTCTACTTGGTCTATTTAGTCTTGTTTCAACATCTTCTAAATATATAGAGTAGAAAGTCATACACTCCTCTGCTAAGTAACCTTCAGTAATTGATCCTTCTAGATAACGCTTATTACGATAATAAGACTTCAATTTCATAGGAACCTAAACATGATATACAACATTATCAAAAGTTATAACTAAAGGTATATTCATGAATGAATGAAAACTTTATAAATAAATTAGCACCTCTCTAAACTCTTCAGTACCATCAAATCGAGTTTTCTAAAATCTAAATCTATGATTTCCATCAACCACCGACGATGCCCCATATAAGAGAACTTCTTCCCATTATATAACCACTTCGAACATATTTACGCCACACAACAAGGACAAACATAATGTCATTTGGTACTCTAACCAGATAAATTGGCATAAGCCGAGAAATCATTAATAGTCCACAACAAAGCTGCATGTAAATAAAAGTTCTCATTTCTCAAGACATCATTTGTTTCAACACCCATCCATAACTATTTTAACTCTTCAATAAGTGGCTGCATATAAATGTCAATATCATTCCTTGGACCTTTCTCTCTAGGGATAATCATAGATAAGATAAAAGAAGATTGCTTCATGCAAATCTACGGAGGCAAATTGTAAGGAACAAGCAATACATGCCAAGTACTGTATAAAGTACTCATGATTTTAAAAAGATTAAATCCAACAAATGCAAGCCCAAGCCTCACATTCTGAGGATCACTTGTAAAGCTTAAAAATTTACTGTCAAATGATTTCCAAGCTAAAGAATCTGTAGGATGCCTTAATAATCCATTATCGGTTTGTTGATCATGATGCCACCTCATAGACTCGGCTGTCTTTGACGACATGAAAGCCTTTGAAGCCTTGGTATTAGTGAAAAATATCGTAAAATATTTATTGTAAGGCCCCGAATTTCGAGCCTAGAAGAATTGGGCTTCGCATATCGGAGCAATTGAATTTTAGTTGTGCGAGAAAATTTCACTAATTGTGTGTTTGCTTTACTGGGTATGTGCTTTAGGAGTGATTGGAAGTGTTTTGGGAGGTATGGAGTTCAAATCTAGGCTTTAGCAAAAATCTTAGTTTTCCCTAAATTGAACCTGGCATTAGCTGGAAGGTCTTATAAATATTTTGGGTTTAAATTATGACATAAGTAAGCATGTGGTCTAGTGACAATGTGGCGTTAGGAGTATGGCAAGGAGGTCAAAGGTTCGAGACTTGAAGTGAGCTATGGATTACTTATTTTGCAGCTGTGCCACCCAGTGGTTGTGTTGAAATAGAATTCTGCTCAAGTGGTTGTGGAATTGGTCTTGAGGGAGAGATTTATGGGATATGGACTTGAAGGAGTTTGAAAGTGATTCAAATTTGGGGGTTGAGAGATTGTAGGAGTGGATTATGAGGGGTTGATGGGAGAGTTAGTAGTTGGCCGAATATGGGACTTCCTATGGTGCATATTCGGTCATAAGACCTTTTTCTATAGTACCAAATTCTTTTATGTCATTTTTGGGTTCTCCTTACTTTTCTTTTTTTTCATTTCTCTGTACTATCAATCATATATTGAAAGCCGACCACTCGTGCAACTTTTCTGTTATTTCTGGCAACTGTTGAGTGCTCTTTCATTTGTCCATTTTCTTTCCCTTTTCTATTTCTTGCTCCTTGCTCAAACTTTTACCGAAACCTTTTTTACTTTTGGCTCCTCTTTATTTCTTTTAGAGTTTCTGAATTGTTCCCATCCTTATTACTCCTTTTACAATTAGCTTCTTACATGTCCGAACCTTCTCACTCTATTTCTCTACTTTCTATCCTTCTTTTCTCTAGTTTGTTCTTATTCCTATTTGGCCGAATACCTCTTTGCCTTTTGTGATCATTCTCGTGTATAGTGGCCAAAAATCCTTGATTCCTTCAACACTTTCTTTCATTGATCATAGTACTCTTGTAAGCCGAATATAACCTTCTCCATTTTTCCCTCGTTTGTTTTCCTTCTCTTCTCAGTGGTAGTCGAATACTGTATTCCTGTCACATCATTTGCGTTTTCGATTCAGCCAATTTTCTTCACACTTTCTTTTTGGTTGTCAATTTTGACTCAGTGCACTTGAGTGTTACTCTTTTAGTTTGGAACCGATTTTGCGGGATGGTAAGTAGTAGAGAATAAGAATTTGTTTGGCCTTGAGTTCTTGTGGTGAAATCATATATCTTATCGGGATCTAACGAATAAGGAATCTTTGCTTAGGTTGTGGTCGAAGGTGATCTAACAATTGTTTGAAAGTTGGGGAAACATGTGTTTCTATTGTTGGTAAAGTCACAGTAGTTGATTTAGTTTTCTATCGGTTTCTTTTGATAACAAGAGTTGGATGAGTAATCGTTGTGATGTTTTAATCTAGGTGCGAGGATACTTGGGGTGCGATTCGTTTCACGAGCAGGTGTGTAACCGTATGCTATATTTAATGATCGGCTGAAAAGCCGAAAGAGCGTGTATTTGTATGCAGTTTTCGATAATTGTTTAAAATCCGAAAGTATGTGTTGTTTACACTGCTATGACTGTTGATCGGCAAAATGTCAAAAAGCCAGAAATATGGAGTATGATGCCACACGAGTGTGCGATCGCACGTATGGTGAACCGAGCCCACGAACATGGGCGTTAGACTGTAAAGATCACCACGAGCGCTCTCGTGGTCATGGGCTGTTCTGGGCCTCGTTAGGTCGAAATGGGTTATGTGGGCCCAATGGGCTTGTGGGCCCACACAGATAAAATGAATGTGATACGGTAGACTTTTTTTGGACTGTGAGGTTCGCATAGCTGTGGTTGTTTCGGGGCTAAATGGTCTACACGAGTGTGTGGGCCCACTTGGGCCGAGAATGGACCTTAGGCCCATTTACATCGTTATGTCTGTTTAGGTTACTTAAGTAGCTCGAGGTGACGATGGACCTTCGGTTGGGTCATTAAGACCTCAGTTTGTAAAATTATCGAAATACCCCCGATTTGTAAAATTACCGAAATACTCTTGTAGGGTAAAATGACTATTTTTCCCTTGTGGGTAAATGACTGACTTGGACTATGAATTTGACTGATTTGACTGTGATTGTATGACTGTGTTTTAACTGACTTGACTATGGTTGTATGACTGACATGCTTTTAGTATATGTTTAAATGTCTGTTACTGAGCATGGCCATTATGCGTACACGTGTGATGATTGAGCATGACATACACGACATATTGCATAGGGTTAGGACATTGATACGGAGGAAGTATTGTACTAATTGGGTCGCACGGGTCGCACGAGATGATAGTGGATCCAGTATTGAACTTTTAACGTCACACGGGTCGTAGAATGCCACTTAATCTATTTATGGCTCTGTGCCAGCCTAATATGGCTCTGTGCTATCTTGATTATGGCTTTGTGCCAGTCGTATTTACCTGTGGCTATGTGCTTATCATATTTATTGATGACTCTGTGTCGATCATATTTGCCCATGGCTGTGCGCCGATTATATTACCGTCGCTGATGGCTACGTACCGAACTTATTACAGTTACCAATGGCTTTGTGCCAATTATAATACCGCTACTGAAGGCTTAAAGCCATGTATATATATATAGCAACTTTGCTACGATTTCGGTTAGTGCTCCAACCGGTGCTAATATTGCAAGTGTAGGGATGGAGTGGGTGAGTGATTCCCCATAGGTAGTACAGGGTTGGACGGAGGCAACTGCAGGGTTGGATGGCTTAACATGCATTCATGCATTCATACATTCTGTTTGGGCTGGGACCGAACGTTAATGTATTGGGCTTTGGCCCACTTATGCTCTGAATTGGACTGTATTGTTACTGTTAAAGGGCTCTGGCCCAGACTGTTTTTGTTTCTGTATACTGACTATTACTCTAGTAAGGGGATTACACACTGAGTTTTCATAAACTCACCTCGTTTATTAACTGTGTAGGTAATCCCCAATGATAGGTGGATCAGTGCTACGAGGGACTCGGACATGGCCACACACTACTTATGTTTTTAGATTTGTTTATTTTCTATTGAGTATTTTTGTTTTGGGTTGTAATAAGGCCTCTCTTAATTTTTGGATTTTTATTTGGGACTTTTGGTTTAATACGTTTTACATCTGTTAGTAATTGGATGCGTTTTAAAAAAAAAACTTAAACTGTTTTCAAAGCATCGCGTTTCCGCAAGCTACAAAATTTTACAAGCTTCCGCAACTCTTCTTAAATGCTTCCGCAGCAAGTAAATATTTTTAAAATTTAATAACGTTTTTAAGAAAGTAACCTTGGTATTAACATAAGGTTTTAAATCATTTTCAAATGCTCACAAAGAGGCTAAATAAGATTTGGTTTTGCAAAGAACGTTTACTTTTCACACTTCAAAGTGACACATCAGATTCGACCCTAACATCTAGGTCGAGTTTGGGGTGTTACATTTATTGGTTTCTTTCTTAACTGTGCCTCACCTTCATCCTCATTCACATCTTTTGCATTCCTATTCTTCCTACGAGATTTACCGTAAACATGATAATACTGTTGGTTTTTCCGATCACCCTAATACAACATACAATCATTTGGGCAACTATGAATTTTGTTGTACCCAAGGCCTAAACATTTTATTAGTTTCTTCATATCTTTGCATGAATGAGGAATTTTTGCAAACGGAAACATCTCCCAAAAACTCTAACAGTAGTGTAAAAGAGTTTCTGGTCCACCTTCCTAAACATTTTAAGTGAAAAAGACGAATATAGAAGGACAGTTTTGAAAATTTCGATCCCTAATAAAGTTTTTCATTCATTTCATTAAGTAACTTGTAGAACTTCGCCGCTTCTCCATTTGGCTCTTCATCAGGTACACTTTTTCCCGTTTCGGAAAAAGCATTTTCACCAATATCACAATCATCGAATGCAATAATTTCATGTGGAAACGATTGCAAACCATGACTGTGCATATTAAATGCATCCCGTAACATACCTTCCATGTCATCTTTTCTAACAGGCTGATGGTAAGCATTATGAGGATAAGTCAGATTAATCGTTGAAGAGGTTCTATGAGGTGTACACTCTCCATGGAAAATCTATTTTTTATACCCCCAAATAAAGCCATCAACAATTAGATGTTCATAGACAACTTCACGAATATGCCAATTGATGTTGCCACATTTCTTACATGGGTAAAGAATCATATTCTTTTGGCTTGCATTTTGAAATGCAAAATTTAGAAAAGTTTGTACTCCATTTCGGTAGTCGTTGCTTACTTTTGACAAATTCATCCAACTCTTATCCACTTCGTAGTTCTTGAAATCTAAAGTTGACAATAAATTACGGTTACTTAAGAGTTCAAAATTGATTTAAATCATGTCATTATGCTAAAATAGATAATACATATCAAGTATCAAGTATCTAATGGGTGTAAACTACTTGAGTAAAACAATAGTATTGCCCAAATTTCTATGATTTTTATATATTTATGTAAGTTATGATATGATTTATATTTATGTATTATGTAAATTATGTAAGTTATGATCCAAAGTTTTTTTATTCTTTAAATGTTTATGTAAGTTATAATTATCATATTTAAATTTTAACTTTAAAGTTTAACCCTTTAATTATACTTTTTAATTTTTAAATTTGTGTTTTTATCACCTTTATGTTTAGACAAAAATTAACAAATCAATAATTATATGTTAATAAAGTTAATATTTTTAATTTTTCATCTATTTTGAGTTAATATTTAAATTAAATTTCCATGAATTTTTAATTTTATACTACACATTAAAAGCGATCAATTTAAATTTTAAATTTAAAACAAAAATATTAAAATTAAAATTGTGTTACGGATTTTATGAAAGGATAAATAAATTTTAAATATATAGATAAACAATATTTATCTTTATGATAATTAAATATATTTATTTTTATGATAATATTTATGAAAAATATTAAAATAATTTTAACATTAAGATAAATATTATTTTTTAAAATATTTTAATTAAATAATATTTATTTCTATGATAAATATTATATTATGTTTTATTTTTAAATTTGAACTTTAAACTATATACTTTTAAGGATAAATAAAAAAATTATTTAAAATAAATTTTGTATGAAAATTTTAACTTTAAAACTAAATATACAACTAATTATTAGTTGATCCTACGTAAGCGAGACTCGAGCAGCTTTTGAGCAAGACAAACATAGAAAGTTCACCTTCAACTTGCATATAAAACACTATTCAATTACCGGAATAAAGTCAAAACCAATCACTCTATATATGGAAAATGCCTTTAAAGTTTTCAAAAGGAAGAATTAATGAAGTCAGTTTACTTTATTTTCTGGTTCCAAGTTTTGGAGAGAGAACATTCACATGTATGCATCTTCATCTTAAGTTGAAAAGTAGCAATCAAACTTCGGATATTTCAATGAAATCACTATTAGAAACTTCACAAAATAACATTTTCCAAGTTCTATTTATAATCTGCTTAACTAACATACAAAAAATAAGGCACTTTCATACTTTTTTGCACATAAAATATACAATAAAAGTTGCAATGGAGAGAAACATAACTTTAAGTAGCTAAATTATTATTCGAAGCAAGAGACAATAATTTAATGATTTTATGTGTAATTTAAATTTAACAAATTAAATATACATACCTCTTAGAAATTGCAAATTGGATGGTAGAGTCGATTTCAGCAACTAGTGTTGTGGTAAGCAAAGCACGCCCAAAACTTTTGAGATGCTACAAGAAAAATAAAAAAAAACTCCATAATAGCGAAAATAATAAAATAAATGAAAAATAAAAGAGTATAAATAGCAAAATTATGAGTGAATTAACTTACATGATGAGTGAGAATGGTGCGAACAAAGCGAACTGCAGCAACTACTAAGTATTTTTCCCTTCTCCGAGTCAATAACAAAACTTTTTCTATAACATTGTTTAGGATAAAATTACACCTACAAACAATGAAGGTAAGGTAATTAACATTTTTAGTTTATAAGCCCAATTTTACAGAACACAGCAATTCGCATATGCTTGAGAGAATTTCAAGCTTTCCGCTATTTTTACTTTCAACTTTTCCGGCATTTCCAACAATCAACAGACATATATATAATAAATCACAAATGAACATCCAAAATTTTTACACCTGCATAAATAAACTCCAAACTTTTGTGGATACCAAATAGGAAGATAACACAGATACAAGGTATGAAAATCACATGATATTAAAATCACATGACAAGCATTCTTCAGCCGTGATTTCCAGCATCTTATATCATAACAATCACTCAGTGATCAACAAAACAAAGAAGATCAACTAAAGTTTTGATTGTGTTCGTTAGACATGATAGAGAAAACAAACACAAGCAAATTATCAATATTTAGCTTATTCAATAACTACATCTCTATGCATGAAGATCTAAGTTGCAACCGTGCTTGGATTCAAATTTGAAAAATGTTTTTGCTTCTCTAAGAACTGCAATAAGAACAACACCACATTCTTGTGCAGTAAAGCAAGATAAGGGTTAGAAAGTGGTTAAGCTAGATCCAAAAGTCATGATATTAAACTATGAAGGGTAGAAGAAAAGGATCCAGGTAATATACCCCAATTATTTTGGTATTTAGGTTGGGCATAAGTCTATATAAAATTTCCCATCTACCAAAATATAAAACTTGCACAGAGAAATCAAGAATCAAAGGTAGGCACCTAAGCTCGTGATAATGTGAATGAATCCAATAAACTACGAAGAATTTCAAGAAACTAGCAGTGCATATCCTCCCAAAATCTTAATAAATAGATAAATTTTTTATTTAAAATTCTTAACAAATATTTATTAAGGGGATTTATGAATTTTTTTCGAGTAGGTGGATATTTTGAAAACAGTATTTTAAAAACCCAACCATCTTTATTTTAGAAGTAAATTATTATAAATTTAATAAACATATGATATATATTAAGCAATTTTTTCGACAAACAATATATTTAACAAAATTTAAGAAAAATTTGATAAAAATACTAAATTTTTTAAAAGGTATTTAACCTTAAATAAATTTCCTAAGAAGACTAGCACTTATGTTCATCATTTTCTAATCTTAGAGATAGATTGGTTCAGTGTAGAATAGCATCAACAAAGACCACCAACTGTGAAGATATCTAAATTTAATCTATATAGGGTATTCAGACATTTATGTACATAAAAAAAGTTTGAAACAACAATATACTAAACTAGGTCAACAAAACATAGAACCATAAAAATAGCATAGATAAACTAAATTTGAACTATAAAACATTAGGGAGGAACCAAAATCAAGAACTAATGAACATCCACTAGTAGCAGAAATAGGACAACAATTATATTCTCTCCTATAAACAAGAACCAGAGAAGAAAAACAAAAACAAAAAACAAAACATAACATAACATAATAGAACAAACCCTAAACCCCTAAAAGATATAAATTCTAAAAAGACAGAAAAAAAAAAGAAAAGAAAAAAAAAGGAGTGCAAACAAAAGAGCATAATTATGAATAGTGTCTTTCAATTCCTCCTTAACCAGATAATTTGAAGTATAAGGAACACAAGTTCTCTGCTAAGCGAAGACATGATTGAAATTCTGTAAAAATAAATCACCAAAATAATAACAGACCAAAGAGATTTGAGCGAAGAGAACAAGAAAAATTTGAGCGAAGATTTGAAAGATGAGAAAAAAATTAACAAAAGAAAAATAGAATGAAAAACATAAAAACTTACACGACTGTAGGATTGGGGAAAATGATTTCGGGAAAAAACCAAAGGGATTTAGGGAAAATACATTTGGGGAAAAATTTAGGGATTTCAGGAATCTGATTTAGGAAAAAACTAAGGCTATCAAAACGGTGCCGTTTTAATAAAATTAAAAAAATAGTTGCAGCGTTTATAGGAAAAACGCCGCTATTGCTTTACATTTAGCGGCGTTTCCGCTATTGCTTTACCTTTTACGGCGTTTATGAGAAAAATGCCGCTATTGCTTTACCTTTTGCGGTGTTTATGCAAAAATACCGCTAATACTTTACCTTTTACGGCGTTTTTCAGTTAGCACCACTAATGGTATAACCTTTGCGGTGTTTTCGATCCAAATGCCACTAAAAATGGTGCTAAAAACCTATTTTACTGTAGTGAATAATGAAGAGAATCATCAATAGTTCAACACAGCTGCACCAGTAGATGGTTCTTCTTCTGATCTTGGTTATGATTCTTTGAGAAAGGATCAATAGTTTCCTAAGCATGACACTATGAAACTAGGTGAGCATAACTTTTTTCAATGGAAACAACATGTTATGTTGATTCTTGAGGGGTATAGGTTGCATGAATTTGTTCTTGGAACTGTTACTATTCCCCTATAGTCTGTTGTTGATAGAGATGGTAAACTTATTGATAATCCTGATTTCTTAATTCACAAGCAACAAGATAAGCTGTTAGCTTCTTGGTTATTGTCCACCATTTTTGATGATATTTTGGTACATCTCACTAGTCGTCGATTGAGTTTTGATGTGTAGAATACAGTTGTGAGGCGGTTTGCTAGTAAGTCTAATATGACAATTTCTACTCTACGGCATTCTTTGTATTCTCTGAAAAGAGGCAGTTAACCATTAAAGAATAGTTGGCCAAAATTAAAAGTTTGTATGACACCTTAATTGTAATAGCCCAAAATTGGGTCTAGTTGGAACAGAGGTTTTGAGACCACAAAATCTGAGATATAAATAATTATTTTATGATTATTTTGAGTTCTATGATATGATTGCATGATTTTGTGAAAATTTCGTGAAGAAATTCTATGCATAAAGTGCTTAATTCGAAGTTAGGGACTAAATTGAATAAGTTGCAAAACTTGCATTCTAGAAGTTTCTAGTATGAAATTGATTTGAAATATTAATTAGGAGGTCTTAAATAGAAATTTTACCAATTTCTAAGTTATGGACAAAAATTGGACATGGATGGAATTTTGGAAAGTTTAGTAGTAAGGGTATTTTGGTCATTTAGGGTAAAATAAATTAAAATACAAAATTAAAAGCCAATTTTGCTCATCTTCTTCACCATGGACGTGTATACCAAGGAGACTCCATGGCTAGGGTTTTCAAGCTTCCCAAGCTCAATTGTAAGTCCGTTCTAACCCCGCTTTTCAAGTTCTTTACGTTTTTAGAGTCCCAGAACTTGATTTAGCTTATGCTAGCAATAATTCAACCTAGGGTTCATATTTGGAAAAATACCCGTAGGTAAAATTTGTGTATTCTGGTGTTTTATGATACAATATGAGGTTTTAAGTTATGTTAGACAACTTGTGCTACTCGGTTTTAAGTGAAAACGAGCAAAAGGGCTTAATCGGTAAAAATACCTAATAGTCATAAGTATATGTTAGAATGAGAATTTGATGTTGCCATAGAAGGGAAAAGTGATCATCATGTCATAAAACATAAGAATAAGGGATGAAGTTTAATTCCCGAGCCTAGGGGCAAAAGTGTAAATATGTAAAAGTTTAAGGGCAAAATTGTAATTTTTCCAAAATTTGAGTTAAGGACTGTTTTGAATAGTACATTAATTAAATAAGTAAAATATGATGTTTTAGATACCGAAAAACGAGATTTGAACCTAGAATGAGAGAAAAATCGAAAATTGGGAAAGTTGGTAAAATGGTCGTTTTAATATCAAGGTAAGTTCATATGTATAATAAGCATTAATTTATGCATGTTTCAATGTAAAATTGATATATTTACTATGATCTCCGAGGTGTTGAAAGTATGTAAGTTGGTATGATAATAATACAACAATAATCTCAGTAATTTATATTTGAAAGTTAAATTTAGTGAATTAATTGAATTATGTTAAATTAAATGATTATGGTGCCAAGTTTATGAATTGATTTAAAAATATGTCTATGGTACATGAAGTGCATTGAATTATCATACATAAATGTGATTTCTATGATTATGGATATTATGGGAAATTGTAAGTTCATATGATTTTTAATAAGACAATATGTAATTTAATGTTATTGCGTTGATATTAAATGAGATGTAAGTTTATATGTAAGTAATACATCACTATTACTTGTATTATGATATTTTATAAAAATATTGGAAATATGTTTGTGGATAATTACTTGATTGGTGAAATTGTTGGAAAAGAGAGAAATCCGGTTGAACCTTCTGAAAGATTGGATGATACATGGTATGTAGCTAGGTCACATGTATAGTGATGAGTGCACATCATGTGTACAAGAGAGCTACAAGACATTATGATGTAGCTAGGTCGCATGGGTGAGACTATGTGTACACCATGTAGACAAGAGAGCTACGGGATATATGTAGCTAGGTCGCATACGTGGTTCCAAGTGAAGGATACCAGGTAGACAAGAGAGCTACGAGATAAACTGGCTAGGTCACATGGGTGGTACTAAGTGTTCACCATGTGTACAAGAGAGCCGAAATATATGATGGGTGGAGCTATGTGCTGAAACCACCAAGTATCGAAGATTGATCCGAAGTGTTCAACGGGAGACTCTCTATGTATTGCTTTGTGAGTTTTGTGATGAATAAGTGCAGGAACTTGGTTATGTGAATAATGTGTTCATTAAGTGACCAGGATGTGGTAAGGTTATAAAAAAGTAAGTTATACATGATGATGATTTTATGGTGACCTTGTGATCATGGGCCTATACTTGTGATGTATGAAATGTGGTGAAAATGATTTGTGATATGTATGTTAAAATGAGGTTAATACAAAGAAAGTGTGAAAGAGTGAATTAACAATAAAACTGTTTTGGACAGTAGCAGTGATGTGATTTTGAAAAATCACCAAAAATAGTATAAATGGAATCAGAGACTGAATGAGATATCAACTTAAATCTTAATGAGTCTATTTTCATATAAAAAAATATAGAAAGCAAAGGAGTTCTATATTTTGAGGTATTTATGTTTTTGTGAGACTGATTCAGAATGATTACGTGATCCCCTGTTCTGATTTTGGAAAATCACAAAAATTTGGATAAAAATAATTAGAGGCTCAAAATTATATTTTTAAAATCCATAATGAGTCTATTTTCAAGATAAATCAACAAGAACATTATCTGAGTTCATCTTGTGAGATAATTATTTTTAGTGAAGAGAAGTCGAACTGTCGAGAAAGTGAAACAGGGAAATTTTAATGAATAAACTGTAATAATTGGCTAAACCAAAATTATGAAAATTTTATGATGGAAAGATATGTGAGTCTAGTTTCAGGGGAAATTTACGGATCTTAATTTGGAGCTCTGTAGCTCGAATTATAAATAATTAAGTGACTATGACTCGTGTGGACAGTTTGATGTGAACATTTATTAGTAAATTGTGAAATCGTACTTCATCAATTCTATATACATTAAGGATGTGGAATGGAGAGGAGGAGGAGGAAAATAAATATATGTGGAATACATGGAAACTATGGTATATGAAAATTGATATAATGAAATAAATGATATGTGTTTATAAGAAAACAAAAGAGAATGTTATGTATCATGACATGTATATATATATATATATATATATGACTAGTCTCAATGTAATGCTTGTTGGGTATGGAATTGAATTGAAATGTTTCGAGCAAACATGTTATTCTCATGATCTGAATCGTGGTATTTTATAAAGATATGATCTAGCTTTAAATATAAATGCTTGATGATTAAGTCAAGATATTTGGTAAGATGATAATCTTGGTATAAATGTATAAGTGGTACTATAATAAACAAGGTAAAATGAGTATGAGAGACACATGTATGATGACCTACAAATGCTATGTTTGTGGTTTAATTGAGGATGTTTAATCATTAAATGAATACCATGTTATATGCTTTTGATTTTGTATAAGTGTGTAAGAGATCAAGGTTAACCAAAGCTTGGAAAATAGCCTAGGTATATTCCACACGAGCAGAGACACGACCATGTGTCTCACCGTGTATGGAACACGACTTTGGGACACGCGTGTGGAGCCTTAAAGCATGAAATTTCCAAGATTTTGTAAGTTCTCGGTTTAGTCCCAAACCCTTTCTAAAGTATGTTTTGGGCTCCGTAGACTCAAATAAGGGACTATGTGTAAGAGAATGAACGCTTTGAAATATGAATAAAATTTTATGGCTTGTATTTTAGTTTAATGTTTGTATGTTTGTCTGGTAACGCCTCGTACCTTAGCCCGACCTCGGATACGGGTAAGGGGTGTTACATTAATGGTTGCATGCAATGCTATTTCTGAGCAAGAAAAGATTAGCACATTCTTGCTGGTCTGTCAGCGGAGTATAAGTCAATTCGAGTTGTAGCTTCAGCAATGTGTCTCCCTCTTGATCTTCTTGCTGAGATGCTTACTGATTGTTAAGCCCGACAACAAGATTTTGTTTTTAATGTGCCTTTACAGGCTAATGTTGCTCAACACAGTTGTAATAATGATAAAAGCACTAGGCAGTTCAATCGAGGTTCTAGACCACTTTATAAGGGTGGTGGTTCTAGAAAATTTCGTGTCTGTCAGCGGAGTATGAGTCAATTTGAGTTGTAGCTTCAGCAATGTGTCTCCCTCTTGATCTTCTTGCTGAGATGCTTACTGATTGTGAAGCTCGACAACAAGATTTTGTTTCTAATGTACCTTTACAGGCTAATGTTGCTCAACACAGTGGTAATAATGAAAAAAGCACTGCGCAGTTTAATCGAGGTTCTAGACCATTTTATAGGGGTGGTGGTTCTAGGAAATTTTGCGCAAAAGCCAAGGAAGAAGGTTTTTCCATAACCAACCTCAATGCCAAGTATGCGGTAGGATAGGTCACACTCTACAGAAGTTCTACTATAGATTTGATGAGTCTTTTGAAGGGGTTTTTGATTAGACAATGTAGGTGAATTGTCATCAGTTTCAAGATTCCTCCATTTCAACTTGTGGTGGTTCTCATTGTTGTTCCCAAACGAAACACTATACAAAGTTCTGGTTTGCAAACTAATATTGTCTCCACAAAAGGGCAGTTTCCCACAAGCTCCTTGAATACAAAAGTATGGTATCCAGACTCAGAAGCATCCAACAATGTTACCAATGATTTGGATAATTTGCAGGAGGTAGTAGAATATACAGGTAACAACAAGCTTTTTATGAGGAATGGTGTGCTTGTACCAGTGGCTCATGTTGGCTCCTCATTCTTTACAAGTGAAAGTAGAGTTTTTTATTTGAAAAATGTTCTGCATGTTCCAAGAATTTGCAAAAAATTAATGTTTGTTAAACAATTTGCTAAAGATAATCAAGTTTATTTTGAATTTCTTCCGTTCCATTGCTTTGTGAAGGATATCAAGACAGAGGGGATCTTATTAGTGGGCCGCATTCATGATGGTTTGTACCAGTTTAATCTATCAGGCACTCAGAGTTTTAAAGCTTCTTCTTCTTCTCCAGCCACTGCTCATACTACTCAGGTGGGGTCTCCTTTTTTATTATTATTGTGGTTCAGTTTTTTATTTGTGGCACAAACGTCTTGGTCACCTTTGTAATAAAACTATCACTACAGTTCTTCAAAAGTGTAATATTGTTTCAAAGAGTTGTAAGTTGAGTTCGGCTTGTTCAACATGTCAACTTGGAAAGTCTTATGAGCTTACATTTCCTATTTCTACTACTGTTTATTCAGCTCCCTCTGAACTTTTTGTTTCTAATTTGTGGGGACCTGCTTCTGTGGCATCTGAAGGTAATTTTTATTATGTTTCATTTATTAATGCATACACTTGGTGGACTTGGATGTATATTATAAAGCGCAAGTCTGAGGCCCTGGACAAATTTTTTCATCTACAGAAGTTTGTTGTAGTTCAATTTGGATGTTAGATTAAGGTACTTCAAAGTGATTGGGGTGGAGAATTTCATTCGTTTCCAAAGGTACTCACTTAGCTGGGGATTCATCATAAGTTTTCTTGTCTTCATACTTCTGAGCAAAATGGCTTGGTGGAGAGGAAACACAAGTATGTGGTTGATACTAGCCTGACATTGTTAGCTTAAGCTAGTGTGCCTATGTATCTTTGGGCTCATGCTTTCATCAGTGTTGTTTATCTCATCAATAGACTTCCTATACTCGTTCTCAATGGCAAGTCACCCTATGAGATGTTGCATAAAACTCTTCCAGGCTACATGCATTTAATGGTTTTTGGATGTAGATGTTATCCATGTCTCAGGCCCTTTAATGCTCATAAGTTACAATACCGATCCAGGCCTTGTATGTTCCTTGGCTATAGTCCTGTCCACAAAGGATACAAATGTCTTAATGATATTAACAAGATTTTTTTCTCTAGGCATGTGGTGTTTGATGAAGAATCTTTTCCTTTTGCTAGTTTTACTGGTCCAAGAACTCAGCCAAAGATCTAGCATCAACAACCTCAGGTTCTAGTTGTGGTCTCTTCTTTCAAATAGTCTGGTGCTTCAAATGTACTTGCTATTTCAGCTCGAATGAATTCAGGTGATGTGTCAGGGTCTGCTACTCCAAATTTTGGTAATCTTCCTTTGGAGTCCATTGATATGAGATTGAGGCAAGATGATAGCATCTCACCAGGGAATGAAGATAGAAATAGTAGTTCCGCTCGTTCTACTCCTACTCCAAACTTATCTCTACATGTTGCAGATCCTCATATAAACTCAAGTATGGCTTCTGGTGTTAATTTGTTTTGTAACACCCCTAAACCGTATCCGTCGTCAGAACAGGGTTTTAGAGCATTACCGAAACTTTTAGCACATTTTACAAATAAATTATGCAAATTACTTTTCAAATTCCGAATTCATTTGTAACGTCCCTTAAATGGGCCTTTGAGGTCCATTATGAACTTTAAATTTGAATCGAGACCTAATCGAGAACCCTAAGAACTTTTGTGAAATTTTTGAATTTTTTCCAAGTTACAGGGCTCACACGCCCGTGTGGCCCAAGGGACATGCCTGTGTGACCCTGGGGCACACTTGTGCTGCAAGCCGTGTTCGACCCCGTGTAACTCTCTAACTTGTGCACACGGCCATGCCACACGCTCGTGTGCTAGGACGTATGGTTAAATAATTCAATTCAAAATTAGGTGCAGGTTTCACGGCCAAGACACACGCCCGTATTCTAGGCCGTATGGTACACACGGCAGAGACACAAGCCCGTGTTTTTGCCCGTATGCTCAATTCTGAGCATTTTGTTTCTCAAAATTTAAGTGCAGGGGACGCACGACCTAACTACACGCCCATGTACCTAGCCGTGTGTCACACACAGTCTAGACACACGCTCGTGTGTCTGCCCATGTGGATAAAATAAAGCCATTTCTAGCTCCCTTTCTCACCCAAATTCACATCAATACCCTGCACTTAAACTCACATCCATAAACCAACCAATTCAAGCATTCAAATTTAGCAAATTCCATCATTCATATGGCACATCATTGCATGCATACATGTTCACAATCTTACCTTAGTTTAGCCCACATGTTAGACATAATTTGATCAACTTCTTAACATTTTGAAACTAACATAGTATGACATTACAAGTACATCAAAACATGCCATTACTAGCCATTCTAATAGCTAGGTGACAAACATCATTATCATTTACATGCTAATATGGCCTATAAAACTTATACATGCCATTATAACCATAATTGCTTTACCATATTGTGCCGACATGGACTGATGGATAGCTTGAGTGATCTCCGCTAAGCTTCCAATATTTACTCTAAAATAGGGAAATAAAACTAAGTAAGCATAAAATGCTTAGTAAGTTCGTATAACATGGTATTTAACTTACCATTCATTCTATTTCGAGGTAACTATGTTAGTCATATTCAATCAATTTGACCTCAACCCTAAACATATCCTCATTGCCCTTGTTAGTCATATCTTTCATAATAACATCAAAACATATATGGGCTCAACAGCAATCAAGTTTCCAACCACATATGCTTTCCACAACATGTATTCATTCGACATGCATAATTCATCTCATTATTACAAGTATAATTTCATACTATTTCATTTCGAGTTCAGATCATTTCATGTCAGAACTTTACTCATATTACTCGGAACATCAAGGTCACAATTAGTACACTCAAGGTGTACAAGTCCATAATCAAGAATGAACATATATTCATCCAATAAAGTCCATATACAAATATCATCATCTTAAGTTTTCATATATCATTTGCCATGTATCATCATTTTCTTGTATTTGAGACGAATACGTGTAATAACTCATTTTAACATTCATATCTTCTCATGTATGGAATTGTCACCTGTTGAATTTATTCGGAATATCAATGGATATGTAGGTAATACACTTGAGGTGTATGAATCAGGATTCATCAAATCATGTCCAATGGTACCCATAAGGTACTATATCAGAGAGTACACTCTCGAGCCACACATGTACACAACAGGATTACCAGTCCAAGCTAAATCTTTTTATGACATATGCTCGAGAGGACTAATATCAGGATTACCTGTTCGGGCTAAATCCTTTCTATCATGAGATCAATAGGATTCTTGTCTGAGCTAAATCCCGTCCGCAACAAATACATGACCTCATTCATTTCGGGAAATCACATATCCATCGAATTTTTCATTTATTCAAACGAAATTTAGCATCTTTCAAGCATTATCAAGCATGTGGTCAATCTCATATATTTATGCATTTATGCAATTCAAATTTTCACATTCGACTCAAGCATAAAATTCACATTTTTATCATTTATCATTTGTTGGGCATTTTAATTGATCGGGCACTTTCACTTATCGGGCTTTAACGAGTATGTGATCATTTCACATATTTATAGCATTTATACAATTCAAAAACAAAACATTTAGTTCAAGCATAAAAACATATACAATTTAGTTACACGAACTTTCCTCGACGACAATGTTTGTATACGTAAAATCTACTAATCCGACATTTTCCTCTTTCCTTGTTTTAGCTCCAAGTTTGGTCTATCCGGATCCATACGAGTAAATTTTACATCAATTTCTCATATTTCATACTCATTTAAACTCAATTTACATCCTAGAAAAAATTACCATTTTTCCCCTAACTTTTCCATAAATTCCCATTTCGTCCTTAGACTCGGAAAATAAAATTTGTGCAATTTACTCCCCATTCCAAGTCTAACCAAAATCCCATTACAAAACTTGCAACATAAAAATTCCATATTTTTCTTCAATTTCACAACTTTACATTTTAGTCCCTAAATCATGTTCTCATCAAAAATCACTTTGTAAAAGTTTTTTATCTATCAACAACCTTTCATTTTCTACCATAAATTTCTAATTTTAAGCATATACATCCATGACCCATTTTCCATACTTTGATAACTTTTCAAATTGATCCCCCAAATAGATAGATTAAGCTATCCCGGTTTCAAAAATATCAAAATTACTAAAAACGGGCCAGGGAAACTTACCCAATTTGGCCATGAAAGTTTCTTCTCTCTCTCCTAGGGTTTCCATGTATTATTTTTGGGAATAGTATGATAAAAATGATTTTTATTTCTATTTAATAATTTATCATCTTTTAATAATTTTGATTTCCAATTTAGTCCTTAGCCTTTTTCTAATTTTCCATGGATGAATCATCCAAAAATATGTACTAACTTTTCTTTAATGGTCTAATTACCATATAAAGACCTCAAGTTTTGAATTCCATAGCTATTTAATCCTTCTAGCTATTACAATTCAACTTTTGCATTTTATGCGATTTGATCCTTCTCGTAATTGAGCACATAATCGATAAAATTTTCTTATCAAAATTTTCACATGTCATTTCTATCATATTATGGACCATATAATAAAATAAAAATAAATTTTATTTTCAGCTCGAATTTGTGGTCCCGAAACCACTATTCCAATTTTACCGAAATTTGGGCTGTTACAACTCTCCCCCTTAAAGAATTTTTGTCCTAAAAAATTTTACCAGTAAAGAGATTTAAACATTACTTTATTATAGTTTCCTCCAGTTCTTAAGGATGTTTGGTAGTTAAGAGATATCTTTAGGAAGTAGGTATTGATTTTTAAGAAACATTTAGCCCACTTGTGAAACCAACAACGATTCGAGTGGTCTGAACATTGGATGTGAAGTTTGGATGGCAGATAAGGCAAGTGGATATCAACAATGCGTTTCTTAATGGCAACTTGTCTGAAGAAATTTATATGGTTCAGCCTTCTGGTTTTGAGTAGTAGCATAGTGAACAACCTTTGGTGTGCAAATTGAAGAAAGCACTGTATGGTCTTAGATAGGCTTCCAGAGCATGGTTCTCCAAGCTAAGAGATTTCTTGCTTGCTTCACAGTTTGTTTTGGCTAAGTCAGATGGTTCTCTTTTCATTAGGAAAGCTGAGGGTGTGCTTTTCTATGTCCTAGTGTATGTGGATGACATCATTGTCACTGGAAATCATCAAGGTAGCATAGATAACTTTGTTTCAACCTTTGATACCCAGTTTCCATTAAAAGATTTGGGGCCTCTAAGTTACTTCCTTGGTATTCAAGTAACAACTACCACTGATAAGTTGTTTCTAAGTCAGCATAAATATGTTCTTGATCTTCTCAAAAAGGCTCTAATAGATCAGACAAAAGGATGTCCCACACCCATGGCCACTTCAACAAACTTGTCTTAACATGTTGGTAGTGCAATAAATAATGAATCTGAATATAGAAGCATTGTGGGTCTCTTCAGTATGTGGTCATCACCAAACTTGACATTACTTTTATTGTCAATAAGGTTTGTCAATTCATGCATAAGCCTCTTGACCAGTACTTCAAGGCTGTAAAACGTATTCTCAGGTATCTTCAACACACTGTGGACTATGGACTTTACTTTACAACAGTTGTCAACTTGGATTTGGTTGGTTATTTCAATGCAAATTGAGGAACTAATGTGGATGATAGGAGGTCTACTACAGGATTTTGTGTGTTCCTTGGGAGTAATCCTGTGGCTTGGAAATCCAAGAAGCAACAAATTATCTTCAGGTTGACTACAGAAGCTGAGTATAGAGGGCTAGCTCACCCTGTTATAGAAATGGTCTGACTAGAGTCTCTATTGTCTGAGTTGCATGTTTCTACCTCAAGAAAGAAAGTAATGTGGTGTGATAACTCAGGAACAGTTAATGTATCTGCTAATCCAGTGTTGCACTTGAAGTTCAAGCATGTCGAGTTAGATTTGTTATTTGTTTGTGAGAAAGTTGCCGCTGGAAAGCTAAGTGTGGGGCATGTTCCAGTACAGGAACAAGTAGCAGATGTGTTTCCCAAACCTTTATTAGCCCCTTTATTTGCAAAATTTAGATCTTATCTTAAAGTTGTTGCAAAAGTTTGAACAAAGAGCAACTATTAAGAGTAGTTCTATGATGAAGGCATGTTAAGGAATGAAAATTGTAATAGCAGTTAGCAGTTAGAGCTTGGCAGTTAAGGTTGTTATAATTAGTTATCAGGTGACAAATTGTGTTTAAATACCATGTCTTGGTATTCAGTTTTATAAAATAATATTGAACTTTTCCCATCACTATGGATTGTGCTCTTGTTCACTTGAGTTCTTTGTATGTTCCTCATTAGTTTATATTCGTTTATTAAGTTAGATAAACGAATATGAACAAAATTTTTATGTTTTTTTTAATAAAAAACGAACATGAACAGAGGTGTGTTTGATTCGTTTATGTTCACGAACAAGTTCGTTTATTGACTCGTTTATGGCTCGTTTATTTATTAACAATATTTTTTTATAAAAATTCCATTAGTATATATTAATAAAATTATATTGGTTTGTATTTTTTCATTTATATATAATTATTAATATTTATATTTGACTATTTTATATCGAAACAATATATGTGTGTGTATGTATATATTTATTAATTGTTTGTTTGTTTATTATTTTTAACATTGTTCGTGAACATGTTCGATTAAGTTAAATGAACAAGTTCGTAAACATTAAACAAAGAAACATGAACACACATAATTTTAAATAAACAAACATGAACAAAAATTTAAAATTATTAATAAACACAAACTGAACACGAGCAAGCTTAAAAATAAACAAACGAACATAAACAAAAATTTATTCATTCAAACTCGATTCCTTTACAGCCCTACCTAAAAGTAGAAGGGACTTCCTGCATTATTTTGTCTAGCTTTTTAAGAGTTTTTCTTGTTTCATTTTATGAAACTCCTAAAAACTCCCGGTTAAATTTTTATTTAGAAGTCCCTCGTACAAGTTTTATTTATGAGTGAAATTAAAAGTTTATCTTTCTTTTTTTTCCACTCATGGTAACTTTTTTTTAATACTTTTTGGTAGATTAAAATTTTCTTTTTCATCATTATAGTTTCTTTTGGTTCCATTCAAACATATTAAGAATTCATATAAAAGGACCGGACATCACCACAAAAGATCAAGAGCTAATTGCATAGGTAAATACACTTTCTAAGTCATTTTAACAATTCAATTAGTCAACATTATAGGGGAAAAATGGTTAAGATTCATTCTTGATTCCCTAATGACTAGGGTTTGTTGATGTAATTCTTTTTCTCTTAATTTGTAGCTTGACTTTATATATATATATATATATATATATATATATATAAAACCCAAATTAACAGCCTAATTAGCCTTCACTATCAATTAACTGAAAAATGCCATTTTATATTCGACGTTGACAACATACTTGAAACAATTTAGCTTATACCATGTCGTTTTGATCCCAGTATCCTGATCCACCTTAGTATTGGCCCTGGGAGGTTTCTTGGACTTCTTACTCCTAGAGACTATAGCCTTCAGAAGGTAAAGTCATAGGTTTTTGTCAGGTTCCATAGACAGCGTCAATTTTTATAACAATATAGTTATACAAGATGTTGGACAATCTAAAGAGGATAGTTCAGACTATCAATAGTGTAGAAATTAAAGCCACTAAAATGTGTGGTCGTATGGTATGTAATGTGGAGAGTCACTAAAAATAGTGATTTAAAAGAAATTAAAATGGTACTTTTGCAAAGTATTGAGTGTGGCTTTTAATATTCATGCCTTGATATTGAAAAGGGATATTTATATAGTGAAATAGGTTTGGCATGCATCTTAACTATTAAGTTTTTTATTCCGTAAGTGCAGGTGATCATAAAGTTAGTCAAAAATATTGTTGAGTCAACTGGAAGGGATTAGATAAAACTTTGGTGTTAGAAATTTGACCTGTTATGACGAAATGTATGTATTCCCGTAAGCGTAAGTAGTGTAGCGAGATATAGTAGGAGAAGGGCATAAGACATACAAAACTATATTCAACAAATAACATTCATATTCTAAACAGAAAGCATGAAAAGTGGGGATTATGCTGCCTCCTAATATATTCTACTGTATAAAATTATAATTTCCAAGATGTGTAGAGACAGCAGAACCCACACTACCACGCGTGTGCTTCCTTGTGTTTTCCCATTTTTTTATGGTTTCTTTTACTTAGGGTTGCAACCCCACCCACTTATTCTGCATCAACTCCAACATAAATTTTTTTAAAATTATATAACTTCATTTTTCGTATATTTAAAATCATTACATCACTTGGGCATAAGAATAATTGTAAGAAAAGGCATGATTGCTGAAATGATATATATGAAAATAGTACATATATTTGAAATTGATGGGTTGCTCATTGTGTGTGAAATATATAGGATGGGGGTGAGAATGAAATAAATAAATAAATGCAGCTCTTTGGTTGTTCCCAAGTTGTAAGTGGAAAAATTATGATAATCGAAATGATTTTGTGGCTTGAAAATCTTTGCCATCAATATCATATATCTATGCTTTTTTGTCCCTTTATTATTAAGCTCCCAAAGCACGCGCATTAGCCATTTTAGCCACCACTAGCTACTCTTTTCTCTTCCTCCCACCCACGTATGAATATTGGATCAAACTTCAGTTTCACCAAAACCTATTTTTCTTAAATTTTAAAATAAAATATATTACGCCTTTAAATGACTGTGAAATAGATTATTTCAGTCCACTCATTTTTTTGCTAGGAATAGTTGATTCTCTTAATGAAGTCAAGTAAGTAATACACTCATCTTGATATTTTGTAGCTTCCATTCTAAATTTGGCAATTAATATATATCAAAGATGTTGCAAGTTGATCACATCTTGGCCTGTAAGATAGCAATTGGGAGAGATATTTATATATTGCATGTATAGTTCGATCCTTTTTTTTTTTTTTTCTTTTGTCATAAATCAAATGATGGTGTAACAGCAAAAGTCATTATCCTGAATATTTAATAAAAAAATGCAAATAGTACAGAATCCAAAAACATGATCTTCGTCAAATTAATTCCAACGTCTACTTTTATATAACAAAGTTATTATTCATCAAATTTTGCGATAATAATACTTATTATTTTTTTGTTTATTATATTCTAGGTAAAGTTTTTAAATTTTATAAGTAAGTTAATAGTTGACAAGTGTCTTGTAGAAGTATAAATATTTGGTACATTTTAATTCTTTAATATTGTTTATGGAATAAAAAAGTACACTACCAATATACTAAATATTAATTTAGTAAAATATTAAAAAGGACACACATGATAATTTTAGGACTACTTGTGGAATAAAAAATACATTCTCAGTATATCAAATACTAACTCAATAAAATATTTAAAATAAATATTTAAAAAACGCTTGACAATTTTAGGACTGCTTGTGAAATAAAAATATATAATATCGATGTACCAAATATTAACCATTTTCTTTTTATTCATAGGAAAGAATCCAAAAACATTTTAAGGGGAGTTTTGATTTTAGAATATAAAATTATCTATGTTAATAGAATTATCTAAATATTAAATTATGATAAACGATTTATTTATACCGTGTAAAAGTCAAGTAGTTTTACACATTTTCATAACTTTTTCTTTCATTAATATTTTAACAATTCAATCGTCATATTTTATATTCCATTTATATAAATTATGCATGTTATATTTTGAGTAAATTAAAATGCCTAACTCTATGTTTTATGTAAAAAAAATTGAATTGTTAAACATATATATATTAATAAAATAATATTTTAGATCAATATGATAGATATATTCGATCAATTTAAAATTTATATACACAAAAATACAAGTATATTAATAAAATCAACTATTGGATTGCTAAAATATTAGTTGTAAAAAGGTTATGGAAATGTGTAAAATTTTACACCGATGTGAGTGAATTTCTCCTTTAAATTATTTAGCACATTATCAAGTATATTTGATTTATTTGATTGGATATAAACTTTTGTTATTTGTTTAATTGAATATAAAATTATCTAAAACACATTTTATTAAATTATCCTAGTATAATTTATTTTTATTTTTATTTTGTATTGCGTACACAACAATTTAAGCTTGTAATAATTTATTTTAATAATAATTTGATGCATTTCTCTAGTAAAGTAATTTCTTAGGGAAGAATAAAAATTAGTTAAGATTTTCCTTTTATCACAGTAACAGAAAAATGAAATGAAAAAACTATTTTTTTTTGTTAAAACATGTTATTTGTTGTAACTTAAGGAAAAATTTTAAAAATTACAAAAAAAAAAAAACGTAAAATTATCATAAATACAACATTTCGGTAGAATGAAATAAAGTTAGAGTCTGTTTATTTCATTGAAAATGACTTTCAAAAATGATTTTTGAAAAATGACTTACTTTCCTAGAAAAGTTAATATTTTTGTTGTTTAGATTAATTTTGTAAAATATTTCTGTTTTTGATAGATTTCTTAAAATATTTCATAAAAGCTGTTTTAATGTAACAAACATACATTTGAGATTTTCTTATCTTTTCATTGTTTAATTCAGTTTATTTTATATCTATTTATTTATATTTTACACTGTTTTTGCATATATTAATCTTAAATTTAGGTTTATTACAACGTCATTTTTAGTTACATAACTACCAAGTGAGTATTTTTATTTAAAATGAGACATCAACAAAATTGGAAAAAAAATTAACAATGTCAAGAACTGGACTTGATTTTCAAATCTAAAAAGTAGAGGGACTAAATTCTTGAAAATAAAAGTAAAAAATTAAATTACAAATTTAAAAAATTAAATTACAAATTTGTGAATAATACATAGATTTATGACATATTTTAACCTTTATACTACAAAACATTTATTATTAATATATTTATAATTGTAATAAATATTTATTATTAAAACATTAATATTGAATATTTTCAATAATATGTGAAGATTTATTTAAAATTATTATTTTTAAAATTTATTAAAACAAAAATTATATTAATTATATTAATAATTTATTATATGACTAAATATAAATAATTAAATATGTATATTTAATAATATTGAAAAATATAATATTTTATATTAATATTTTACTAATTTTAAATATTTTAAAAATAAAATTATTATCAATATAATAATATTAAGCTTGATTTAAATTAATTTTTATATAAAAATAAAATCACATATAGAAAAGCTCTTTTTCGGAAAATGACTTACGCTTTTCAAAAGGGTAGGTCATTTTACAGGAAAAAGGGTTTATTTTAACGTTGACATGTAAATCATTTTTCGTTGACCAAGCTGTTTCCTGTGAAACAAATACAGGAAAATGAATAAAACATTTTTCATAACACCTTTTACATGTAAACAAATGGACCCTTAGTCTGATTCCCACTTACCAAAAAAGGCATCAAAGGTTTTAACTGATTCACAATTGTTTTCTTACCAATTTATAAAGAATTGTACATAAGCTTATAGGCTTGAATTGTGAATATCTTTCAGGATGAGCAACTTTTGGAATAAGCGCAATCAAAGTTTTATTAAGCGTCTCATCAAGCAAGTTGCCATTAAAAACATCCTTCACCATCGAAATCACTGATTCACCAACAATCTCCCAATGAGTCAAATTTTTTTTTGTGTGATATCTATCGATGCAAGGTGCCTTTGATTGATGCATCGCAAATAATGCTATTTGAATTTCCTCTCTCGAAATCTCTCACTGTAATATTTCATATTCAAAAGTACGAATTGTGAGAAAGAGATTACCCATTGGAAACCTACCAACAATCGAATACTTAATTGAATATAAAGCATGGAAGAACCTAATAGCTTCTGTAATGACTTGATTTTAGCTGGTGTCAAAAAATATGATTTTAGAACCCAATTCCATAATCCGAGTCTGTGAGATTATAATAGGAGGATTTACAGATTTATTATGAAAATATATAAAGAATAGGTAAGAACTTAAACCAAGAAATTCGTTAATTAAAGTTTAGGGACTAAATTGTAAAACTTCAATCACTATTGAGTTTTAATCTAGAAAATGCTTGAGGACCTAGTTAGTAACTATCCAAATGACCTAAATGATTAATATCATTTAGTTTTCATAATTGAAATTAATAAACAAATGTATGCCTTAATTAAGTGGATTAATCATGATTAGTTAAGTTAATTAAATCCTTAATCTTAGTATAAATATTAAATAGTGGGGAGAAAGAGATGAGTCTTCATCTTCCCCAAGTATTTTCTATCCAGATATGAAGAAAAAGAAAGAATTTTCTCTTTTTCTCTATTTACAAATTATGTTTTCATGATCATGTAAGCTTGATTAAGCTTACCCATGTATTAGATTTTTCAATTACTAAATATTTATCAAGTTACTATTAAAAGGTATTGATGAAATTGAGCTTGATCTTGATGAGAAATTGAACTATGATTTTTTAGCATGTTAGCATTGAGTTGAAAAGTAGAGAAAGGTGTTGGAATTAAGTAGAAATCTAACTAGGCTTGATAATTAGTTTTGTGACATTAGGGAGTAAATTTAAATTGAAAATTGTTATGATAATATGTTATAGATTAAAAGTGAAATCAAATTTTGATCTAATGTTAAATATAAAAAAATATGAGTATTTCGAATATAGGGACTAAAATGGATAAAATGTAAAATATGTTTGATTATATGTATTTTATGTGATTGAGTGGAAACTAATACTATTTTTGAAATTGAATTATTGAATATAGCTAAAGACAACATCAGGTCGTCCCGAGAGAAAGGAAAGGTGAGAGTCATAAACAAGTAACTATTACGGTTTGTACTTTCATGATTTGAATTATATATATGTCTTATCATAAACTAGCTTATTTGAGTTAAGCATCCTACGTGTCTCATGATTCGATTTGTATAAGATAATATGAAATGTTGTGAATTGAACTGAGATGAGATTAGCATGGTACAAATGAGTATTATATGAAACTATGATATGTGATAATGAATATATAAGTTTTTGGATCATTGATTTCCTTATTAACTATCTCAAGTAGAGTCGGGTAAAATTGGCATGCTATAGGATTAGTGTACAGGGTTATATTTTGGTTTATACCAATAAGGCATAGAGCGCAAATTATACTTTTGACATTCCGATAAAGTGTGGAGCACACATTACTTTGGTTTATCTCGATAAGGCACGAAGCGCAAATTATACTTCGAACATTTCAATGAGGCACTGGGTGCCAGATATAGTAGAGTGTTGGTTGGATGATTCGTGTATCCATCTTAAATTCGTGATCGGTTAATAGGGACCATAAAACATATACCAATTAATATGAAATGTTAATAGAAAATGTTGTATCATGTATATAAATGTTAGAGTGACAAAAGATAGAATGTGAAAGATCATGTGAACGGTTAAATAAGCCTTGAGGGCCGATATGAGTATAAAATGAATCAGTGTATTCAAAATAGAAATGAGAAAAAGTTATGAATCTTGTAACATGCTATGATACATAAGTGAATGTGACATGATGATGAAAAATACAGTATGATATGTTCACATGTTATGTCAAATGAAATATAGTATAAGTTTTGGCACATGAAACATGAGTTGTAAATTGAATTTGTTTACTACTAAATCACATTTTGATTGCATTTTTTATGTCTTATTTTTATTGTACTATTTATTTAAATCACGGAATCTTATTGCTTAGCATACGGTTTGTTTATTTCCATGTGCAAGTACCATTAGATCTCGTGGTTTCGAGAAGTAAAACATCTGTAACAACCTATTTCTAGTGGTGTTGAAAATAGTGGTTTCGAGACCACAATTTCAACCAGTGAGTCAGTAAATATTATTTATTTAATATTTGCGAGGTCATTAGAGGGTCATATTAAAGTTTGGTTTGAAAATTTTGATATTTGAATAGTTAATTAGGGAATAAAGACTAAATCGTAAAAAACATAAAAGTTAATTGCTATTGATTATTATTAGCTAAAATGCATGATTAATGTTTGTTTAAGGATTTAAATGGTAATTAGACACCTTTTAATGTTTTTAGACAATTAGTGGTTGAACTAAGTTGAAAATATGTATTTTATAATAATTGTTTATAATTAAACATATGTTAAAATAATTAAAACAAATTCTTGTTCCTCCACCAAAAAACCAAAGAAAACACCATTTTTGAAAGGTTGGAAATTCGACCAACTCTAGTCCCTTGCATGTAAGTGATCTTCAAGTTTGTTTTAGTAAATTTTATGTTTTTGATATTTGTAGCTTAATTTAGCTAACCTAGGGACTATTTGGTAATACTGTCAAAGTTTTGAAAAGTTATCATTACTACTCGTAAAGCTTTTTTAATGTTAATGGTTTAGTTTGAAGCTTGATGTTGAAATAGGACTATTTTGTAAAGTGAAATTGGGTAGTTTGATTTTAGGGACTTAAATGTTAAAATGATGAAATTGGTATGAATTTATTATAAATTTAGTTGTTTGGGAGTTTCTAAGAGATGAAATTGAATTCATCTTTAAGAACTTTGGCTTAATTTTGAAGAATATGTAAGTTTCAATTTTAAAGATTAAATTGAATAAAAGGTAAAAGTTTAGAGAAATATAGTAAAATGTTATTAAAAGGTTCATATTCATATGTTTAGAAATTATAAGGTATTTGGAAATGTTAAGTGGGTTAAATTATTATATAGATCAAGAAATGAATTAACCGATCAATAAATGCGAAAAAAGAAAAATTACTGAATAGTCCTCGGTGTTGTGTTTGTTGTTGTTTTGTTTAGGTAAGTTCATATTAGGTTTATTTTAAATAATACTTCTTTATATTTTTATTACGTATATATGTGTTGGCATGATTTGTTTTGAAATAAACATTGAAATTGAGATTGAAGGACTGAATCGTAAAGTATGGTAATTATATGTTTTTGGAATGAATTGAGAGATGTTATGGAATGTAATTGGCCATGTTGAATATGAGACTATGTTATAATGATGGAAAGTATATGAGAATTGAATTAAGGCCCATGTGAACTTAGTGAATTATTAGGATATAAATGATATGTCATTAGGGTTTATCAAGCATTATGTGCCGGTGTTTAAATTTATCAGGTACTATGTACCGATGACTATATTATCAAGTACTTTGTACCAATTTTCATAGTATATCAGACACTATGTGACGATGTTTATATTGATCAGGTAGTATGTACCGGATGGATACCATACCGATGGCTCAGATCCAACATTTGTTGCGGATTCTCCGCAGCTTGTGTGAGCAGCATCAAGTAATGGTTAATGTCCCAGTTTATGGCTAGCGAGAGTAAAGTTATCCCGAGTATCTGAAGTTAATTTACTATAGTTCTTGAGGAAAAACAATTTATGAAAATGAATTGAAATGAAGACCTATGGTATAAGATGTTATTCATGAAATGAATTTTGAATAAAATGTGTATTATGTTATCTATATGTCTTGGTGATCATGACTAACCATTTTGGTATGGTAGGGAATGCGTAAGGTGACAAGAAATACTAAGTTATTATCTTTATTTCAATTAGTAAGATTTTAAATGAGAGGTACGTTGTGTTTAAATTATACGAACTTAATAAGCTTTAAGTAAGCTTACCTTGTTTTGTTTTTCTTCCTTGTAGATTGTTGGAAATCGTGTCGTCAATTAGATTTTCTTTGGAGCTCACACTATTCGTCAATTGTTTTAGTAGATTTTTACTCATTTTATTTGTTTATAAGTGGCGTGTAAATAGGTTAATGACAATGTGTATATAAGTAGTTGAATAATGTTTTATGCCATCTTTATGTGAACTCTATGTATAGATGTAAGCCTTAACGATTTTTTTGGTCAGTTATGGCATGTGATGGTATAGATATGTTTTGGTACTTATGGTGATTTTTGCTTGTTGAATTTGGCACTTGAAAATGATAATTTGGTTATGAAAGTATGATATGAATATTTGGATATACTTGGTGTGAATGGTTGATTTAATCTTGATAAATTATGGTGCATAATGTGGTATATTACTTTGGCACTTAGGATGGATGATTCAAGTTGTGTTCTTGGCATGTTTTTGGTCTATTTGAACAGGTTGAAGAATGGTATATTTGAATGTTTGGAGTTGTAACTTTCCTTGTATGGTATCTTTTTGGCACATACGACCTAGTACATGACTGTGTGCCACACACAGGTTAGTGGCATGACTGTGTGGTCTGTAAGATTTCAGAGGTGATTGGTGTGCATAACCTCAATGAGTTTCACGGTCGAGTGACTCCAGTTTACACGACCACAATCTATTACACGGCTTGGCGACACGACCATGTGACCCTATTATACACGACTTCGGTTTGTTGCACAGTTTAGGTACACGACCATGTATTTAGCTCCACACGGCCTGGCTAAACAACCGTGTGACCTCTGTTTGGCCTTTTTACCTAGCTTTTTGTAAAAATTTTGAATTAGTCTTGAATTGATTCTGACTCAGTTTAAGAGCTTTTTATAAGCTCAATTGAGACTCAATTTTGGTTGTAAATTATATTATTCTTATATTATTGAATGCTTTGATGTTTGATTAAATATTAAAGACGAATTCATAGGTGATAATTATTGTTAATTATAGTAGCATCTTATAGATTGGGTCCAGCGACCGGAACAGGTGTAGGGTGTTACATGTAATGGTATCAAAGGCACAATTTAGTCGATTTTAAGATTGAATGTGGTATGTATTGAGTCTAGAAATACATGCCACTTTATAATATGTGATAGTGTAATGACTCCTGATCCATTTTGACTTGTTTTCTTATAGATAAGAGATGCCAAGTAAATCCAATCGAGACATTTTCAACGAGGCTAAAAGTAATGTTCCAACCACCGAATAAGAAGTTGTTAGAAGTGTGCTTGCGTCTTAAGGACCTGGAGATGAAGCTTATGTTACCTTTATCTAAATGATGAATGAAATGTTTTCCGATTACATTTTGCAGCTCAACAACCTCCACCTCCACACGTGCTCACCACGGCACCCTATCATCTTCAAAGCCTAGTTTTGCAAAAATATTTATAGGCTTACTATTCATAAAATTTGAAAGTGTAGGGCCAAAGAGTTCCTCGGTAAAGTGGATGATGATCCTCCAGAGTTGAGTATTGATTACAACTTACACAAAAAGTTTTGGATGAAATGTTATGTCCTCCCAAGGATTATTTGAGAAATAAGAAGCTTTCTACTGGTGGTCAACTTTAACAACTGTGGTATCGAAAGACAAGGTTAAATGGGACTTTTTTCGAACTGAATTTAGAAAAAAATACACTAATAAGCGATATTTAGACAATAAGAAGGAATTCCTTAAGTTGAAGCAAGGAACTGATTAGTTGTTGAGTATGAGCGAGAGTTTGTTCAGCTCAGTAAATATGCTCGTGAGATTTTTGCCGACTGAGGAAGAGATGTGTATTCGCTTTGAAGATGGTTTGCACGATGAGATATAAATGTTAGTGCGTGCAATGGAATTGCGTGAATTCGTAGTTTTATCTAATTGGGTTTAGAAGATGGAAAAAATCTTTAATAATAAGACACAAAATGATATGAGAGTTCGAGACTTTAACAAATGAAATACATCTAGATCATTTGCTGTTCCCCTGCCAAAGAAAGTGAAAGAAGCTCATAGCCATTTTTCAACACAATCTGGATTTTCTTGAAAGGACCAAATGAAGCAGAGTAATTTGAGACCACTGATGACTTTGATAGCTAGTGTCGATAGTGTATGAAATTCAAATAGACCTGAATGTAATCATTACGGAAGAAATAATTTCGATGTGTGCAGGCTGAAAGACGGATCTTGATTCATTTGTGGATCAATTAGACCATTTTCAAAAAAATTGTATGAATCGATTTGACCGGAATAGATTTTCGAATATGGAACCTGTAGATACTTTTACAAGAGAAGACAACCAAGAAGTAGGGGCACTGTTGAAGTTTGTAGAGGTTGAACAAAAGATACAACAGTTCAATTTGAAGCTCGAGCTCCTACCAAAGCTTACGCTATTCATGCACAAGAAGAGACCTCAACTTCTAATGTTAGTAACCAAAAAGAATTTACCAGTAGACTCAACTGAACATGTTGTTAAAGTAACAAATCTGTTAGGTCAAAGCATCATAGTTGACTTGATTTGGAAATAGTGTCCATTGAAAGTTCAAGGTTACGAATTTCCTGCTAATTTGATGTTACTGCCTTTTAATGAAATTGATATTATTCTAGGAATAGATTGGTTGATGTTGCATGATGCAATAGTGAATTACCGGTAGACGCGAATCGATTTGAGATGTCAAAGTGTTGAATTGATTTTCGTTGAATATGACATATCTGATTTTGTTACGAATGTGATATCAACCATGTCTGCATAAAAACTGATCAAGAAAGGTCGTGATACATTTTCAGCTTACTTTCTTGATTCAAGAGTGTCAAAAATGAAAGTTTATCAGGTACCAACGATTTGTGATTTCACTAATGTATTTCCTGAGGAATTGTCAGGATTGCCACTAGAACAAGAAATTAAACTTGCTATAGAGTTAATACCTGGAATTGCTCCGACCTCAATCTCCCTTTATAGAACGGCTCCAGAAAAAGTAAAAGAATTAAAAACACAATTGCAAGAATTGATTGAATGAGGTTTTATATAGTTGAGCATGTCACCCTAAGGCGCCCCAGCACCATTTGTGAAAAAGAAAGATGGGTCGATGAAGTTGTGTATCGATTATCAACAATTGAATAAAGTCACTATAAAGAATAAATATTTTTTGCCTCAAATAGATAATTTATTCAATCTGTTGAAAAGAGCTACTGTGTTCTCGAAGATAGACCTTCGATCTGGCTAGTATTAGTTGTGAGTTAAAGATGTTGATGTACAGAAAACAACATTGAAAACCGTTACAGATATTAGAAGTTTTTAGTAATGCCTTTTGGATTGACTAATGCCCCTATAACATTTATGAACTTAATGATTCGAGTTTTTCAGCCGTATCTTGACAGAATCGTAGTTGTATTCATCATTGATATTCTAATCTATTCTGGAAATAGGTCTAAGCATGCTCAGTAGCTGAAAATTGTATTACAGACTTTACGTTAGAAACAATTGCACGCAAAGTTTAGTAAATGTGAGTTTTGGCTTAAAGAATTTGAATTTCTTCATCATGTGATTTCGAGTTGATTCGAGTAAGATTTCTACTATTATGAATTGGAAACGTCCAAGAAATGATTTGAGGTACATAGAACCATTAAGGGTTCGAACCCTTACCCTTGTATAAGCGATTGTACATATAATTCAATAAAATATTTCTCGACATTTGGGATATGGAATTTTTTTAGCTTCGAAACCACTAGAGTTTCTTAGACCTTAGATTTCTTACTCTTCTTATGCAGCATTTTCCAATACTTAGTTTTAAAATAATAAAAATGCATAGTAGTTGGTAGAATAGTAAAACGGGTAAAGGAACACTTAAATGTAACTTTCTTGCAATCTTTTGCTGCTTCTTATTCAAATGGTTAATGATTTTTCGCTCAAATAAAGCTTGAGGATTGGAAATGGAGATTTGGGGATTTAAGGTTTTGATGAAAACAAATTTTGGGGTGTTAAGAGTTTTTAGAGTGTTTTAGTGTTTAAGAAAGGATTAGAGGTTGGCTTAAAGTGTATTTTCAGTTAAAAATTAGCGATTTTTAGGTTTAAAAATCGAGTAAAATAAGGGGTATGTATTCGAGTTGCGTGAATGGGTCGAGTCAATCCTGCAGAAAATTACAACAATGTCACATCACAAGGGATCCTATCGCGACATCCTGGTTGTTTTCTATTGTCACGATATCTCTGGTTTTTAGGTTTAAAAATTTGGGCAGTCTGTCTATTGTGTCGCGGCATGGAGGTTCTGTGTCGTGACGTCAAGATGATTTTCGTAATTCCTTCAATTTTGTCCTTGGTGTTGCGACACAAGGTTGCCATGTTGCGACACCACCTCTGTTTTTCCCAAATTTCCAATCTTCAAGGTGTTTCAAGTGTGTTAGACCTGTATTTGATCTTCCAATAAAATCTCAACTAACTGGTCAGTGGAATATACAATAATGTACAGTTGGTTAAGGTTAAATAAAGATGCCAAGTCTTGTTTTCGAACTCATCCATTGCTCGGTTATTGTACACTTGGACACTTCTCGTATTTTGTTTCTGTCGGTATTAGTCTAGCATCCGTCATGCCATTCTGCCCTTATTTATTTACCTTACTCTTTGAATTTACCTTTTTGTCTTGAATTGATCATTGAAATCTCTTTTCGTAAATCTTGGCCATTAACTACTCTCAAAATCAAGCAATAGTGTAACAACTCTAACATTTTTTACCATTCTGATTTTACAAAATGTATCGAAAGTATTTTTCATACCTAATTCGGATAAGGTTTGTAAAGAACTCGTCCAGTGAGAAGGATTTCTTAGGAATTACCTCAAGCATCCTAACCATGGAGTCATTACGTACCTTATAACTTTGCTTCTCATTATAGAGTCCTTCAGGTTTTTCTACATGTTGAGGTACAGTTTTATTAGATGACCCTCGTATGCATCGAAGGGTTCATAATTTCTTCAGCTTTATGTTTGTATTTATTGATGGTGTTGTTTGTCTATTGAAATCTTTGTAATTATAGTTTCTACAAAATATTTATTTTTCCAATCTTAATCAGCATCCAGAATACCCCTAGTTCGTTGAACCTTTGAGGTGTCTGATTTAGAATTAAAATTTTACAGAATACATTTGGATTGAGTGTATCCTTCAAATTTTCATGTTTGTCCATGTTCTATTTCTCCAGCTTTCGAGAGTTCAGGCATTCATCCACTAAGTTGGCAGCGTGTACTATTCTTTATGATCGTCGAAGTAGATCCATAATGTTAGTACATTTGCTATGTTCTGATCTTGTACATTCTCCCCATTGAGAAACCCTAACATCGTTGGAAAGATGAACTCAACTCCTGATTGATTAGTGTATCTGCTCACTATATCCTTCTTTGGCTCTACCCTTCTTGGGTAACTTTTCGTGGTGTTATTCCTCCTAGCCTGTCCTGGTATTCTTTTATACTCAAAATCATCCAGTTGTCGAAGGTTCCCTCTCTCCATGAGGTTTTTCTGTTGAGTTTTCCTTTTCTTTTAGACTTTGGGCTTGCTCATATTGGTAACCAATTAGTTTTATTTTAATGTTGGTGTCAGAAACTTGTACTTTGGTTGGAGTTTTATCTCGAAATTGACATAATTCTAGCATAAGTTTTACCTAAATCTCCCATTTTGCATAGACTCTTTCCTCATAGGTTTCATCATTGTAATCTAGTTCTTCATCCAACCACATATAATCAAAGTTATCCATGATTTATGCTAAACTGACTCCGGTAGTCACTGCTGTGAGTATCTTCGACAGGATTGCACGCTAAGGTTCCTTAAAGAACAGAAAAATGTTAGTAATGTTTACAAGTAACTAAATAAAATAAATTAACAATCATATCTAGTGATTGTTTTGCAAATATTACGGGAGAAGTAGTTGTATGGGAAATTAAGTAAATGTGAATTTTGGTTGTCCGAAGTTGTATTTCTGGGACATGTGGTATCGGTAGAAGGAATCAGAGTTGATTCGAAAAAGATTGAAGCCATTGTTCAATGGAAAGCACTAAGAAATGTGTCAGAGGTACGTAGTTTTCTGGGTTTGGCTAGTTACCACCGAAGATTTGTGAATGGATTTTCTAAGATAGCTCTACCAATAACAAAGTTGTTGCAAAAGAATGTTCCATTTGTTTGGATGATCAGTGCCAAGAAAGTTTTGATAAGTTAAAGCAAATGTTGACTGAGGCACCAGTTCTGACATTGCCAGAGTCGGGAAGAGATTTTGTTATTTACAGTGGCGCTTCATTGAATGGTCTCGGGTGTGTTTTGGTGCAAGATGGAAAAGTGATAACTTATGCTTCTCAAAAATTGAAACCATATGAACCTAACTATCTGACACATGATCTGGAGCTAGCTGATATGATCTTTGCTTTGAAAATATGGAGACATTATTTGTATGGTGAAAAATGTTACATTTATACAGATCATAAAAGTCCCAAATATCTTTTGTCACAAAAAGAGTTAAATTTGAGACAACGTCGATGGATAGAACTCTTGAAGGATTATGATTGTGTCATTGACTATCATCTGGGTAAAGCTAATGTACTAGCTAATGCACTAAGCTGAAAAGCAGCAATCTAATTGTGAGCAATGTTTTCACAGCTCAATATTAGTGATGACGAAAGTTTGTTGGCTGAATTGAGAATCAAACAAGTGATGTTCGATCAGATCAGGTCAGCACAATTAGAAGATGACAAGTTGATAAAGAAAAGAGAAATGGTTCAGAACGGCATGACAGAAAATTCCAGTATTGATGAACTAGATTGTTTGAGATTTCGTAATCGGATTTGTGTTCCAGCTGTCTCAGAATTAAAAGAATTAATACTTCGTGAAGCACATGATAGTTCTTTTGCAATGCATTCGAGAGGAACAAAAATGTACCATAATCTATGAGAATCATATTGGTGGCCAGGTGTAAAAAAGGATATATTGGAATTTGTAGCTAAGTGTTTGACATGTCAGCGAGTCAAATCAGAACATCAAGTTCCAACTGGTCTACTTCAGCCTATTAACATTCCTGAATTGAAATGAGACTACATTACAACAGATTTTGTAATGGGGTTACCATTGTCAACGAGTAAGAAAAATGCTATTTGGGTGATTGTTGATTGACTTACAAAGTCAACTTATTTTATAGCAGTCAGAACTAATTGGTCACTCCAGATACTTGCTGAAGTTTACATTCGAGGGGTCGTAAGATTGCATGGTATTTTGGTATTGATAACTTCTGATCGAGATCCACGATTCACATCAAGATTTTCGAGGCAGTTGCATGTATCTCTTGGCACTCAACTCTATTTTAGTATAGTTTTTCATTCACAGACTGATGGGCAATCAGAGCGAGTTATTCAGATTTTAGAAGTTATGCTTCAAGCTTGTGTCATTGATTTTGTGTCAGGTTGGGAACGTTATTTATCATTGGCTAAATTTGTATACAATAATAGTTTCGAATCAAGTATTCAGATGGCTTCATTGTATGGACGTAGATGTCGATCACCTGTATGCTAGATAGAATTGAACGAAAGAAAAATGTTTGGGCCAGAATTAATTCAAGAAATAGAGGACACTGTCAAGAAAATTTAGGATAGATTGAAAGTAGCCTTTGATTGACAGAAAGCATATACAGATGTGAAATGTCAGGATATCGAATATTCTGTCGGTGATAAGGTATTTCTTAAAGTATCACCTTGGAAGAAAATATTGAGATTTGGTCGAAAACGAAAATTGAGCCCTCATTTTATTGGGCCATATGAGATTGTAGAGAAAGTTGGGCCGGTTGCATATCGTTTGGCTTTGCCTTCAGAATTACAGAAGATTCACAATGTTTTTCATGTTTCTATGCTCAGAAGATATCAATCAGATCCCTCTCATGTTATCTTTATAGAGGATATTGAAATCTAACTTGATTTGTCATATAAAGAAGAATCGGTTAAAATATTGGCTCGAGAAGTGAAGAAATTGTGTAATAACTGAGTTTCCTTAGTGAAAGTATTGTGGATAAGCCATAATATTGAAGAAGCAAAATAGGAACCAAAAGAAACTATGAGATCACAGTATCCCCACCTCTTTTCAGGTAAATTTCGAGGACAAAATTTATTAATGGGGGAGAAATGTAATGACCTGAAGTTTACGGGTATCGAAAAAGTTAATTGTGAGGTTAATTAGATTTTGGCTAGGTGAAATAGCTTGAATTAAGGTTAATTTAGTGAAAGGACTAGGTTGAATATAGGGTAAAAGTTGAATAATAGAATCAAGAAAAGTTGAAGGACTAAATTAGCAAATAAACCATAAGGGATATAAGAGACAAATGTATGGAAAATATTATTCCATGTGTATGTATAATATACATATATTTATACTTAATACTTAAATATAATATAATAATATAATAAAACATAAATAAACTAAAGTAAATAAAACAAAGAAAAGAGAAATAAAGAAACGAAACAGAGAAGAACAGGGGAGAAAGAAAGAAAATATATTAATATTTTAAAGTTTCAAGTTTAAGTGGTAAGTCAATTTAATCCATTTTCTTGTAATTCTGATGTTTTTGGAATCCTAGAACAAAATATTACTTGGTTTATGTGGAAATTTTGAAAGTTAGTTGATTTTTAGATGTGGTTTATACTGAACTAATTGAAGAATTAGGGTTTGAATTGATAGAATTTCAAGTTAGAATTGAGAAAAAGATTAAATTGCAAAACAAATCATAAGTTTTATGTAGTAGAGACTAAATTGAAAGAATTTTGAAATTAGGGTTTTATGGTGAAATTAGGGAGTTGAAATTAGATTAAAGTGGAAATTGAATTGAGATATGGAATTAGTTTTGTAAGAAAATAGTTAGTTTGATTTAAGGACTAAATTGGAATTAAAGCAAAAGTTGTATATAAATTGAAATATTCGATGTAAATTGTAGTGTATTGATAAATTTTAATTGTTTCGATTTCCGTAACTAACATTGAGCTGGAGACTTCGGCTAAGAAAGGAAAGGAAAAAGTCAACAAGGATTAGCTCGAAAAATACGGTTTGTATTTCTATAATCCGAAAACTAAAACTATTTGTTGTATTTATTATAATTATGTATCGTAAGTGAAATTAAGGTGAGTTTGGCGTTGTGACACTGAATTGGATTGAATTGAAGTTGTATGTAGATGTGAAAAATGTGATAAGTATGAAAATTGAGATTGAATTGGAATTATGTGATTATTGTGGATTTGATATTGAAATGTATATTGATTGTGAATTGAGATATGAATGGAAACCCCATTAACTGTATCGGGCTAAGTCGGATATAGTTGGCATACCATAGGATTAGAAGTGTTCAGGGATACTTCGACTTCGAGTTGATAAGGCAATATGTGTCGTATTATTATTGCTTCAGATAAATCCGATAAGGCACTGAGTACTGTATTGTTTTAATTCGGCATGGCCAATTAGGCATTGAGTGCCATACTGGTGTGTTTGGGTTGGATCCGTGTATCCGTCGGAGTCCGAGTCGTATTAATAAAGATATATGAATGAATTGATCAAATGATTAACATTGAATGATATTGAGTAAGAAGTGAAAACTGATATTGAAATTGAAATTGAGAAATTTATTGTGAAATGCTATTGAATAGCAATTGTGAGATTGAAACAGAGATATGATGATTGAAAGTAATATGGATGATGAGTTTTATGAAATTGATTATTTTTTGAATGATTATTATTATGTATGATTATGTATATAAATATTATAAATTTTTGTTGAATAAGTATTCGGATTATAGAAATACCACTGAGTGTATACTCAGCATACGATTTGTTTCCGTGCCCAAGTTAGGTTAAAGTTCAATCGTTGAATCAGCATCCAAAGCCGATCCTGAACTCAAAACATGTGGTGAAGTATTTTTACTCTTGAAAGTGGCATGTACCTAAGTTGTCTTTTGTTGTCATTTTGATGTGTGGTTATTAATGGTGTATAAAATGATATTGGTTGATTTATATATATAAACATATGTCTTATAATATAGCCATTTATATGGTTTAGTTTGAATTGGTTGAATGGTATTTAAATGAATTGAATAGATAACTTATGATAGATATCTTTGAACATGCATGAGTTAGATAATTATAATGATAGTTCTGACATGTTTTAGATGTATTTAATTATGTTTTGGACTGGTTGAAAGATTGGATTTTGAGTTGCTTATTGTTCAAGGCTTGCAGGGTTGGTAAACTTGTAGTATAACGCTCATTTTGAGTCCACGCAGTTTGGAACAGGGGTGTGCAGCTAGACCGTGTGAGACACACGGCTTACACATGGGCATATGGTTAAGCCGTGTGTCTCTTGCACCTTAAAAATGCAAAACAGAATGCTAAGGAAATTGCACACGAGCAGAGACACGGGCGTGTGTCTCAACTATGTTAGGCATACGGGCTCTGCACACGAGAGTGTGGCTGGTTGTGTGGCCCAAGTTAGAGAGTTGCACAAGGTAGGACACGATCTGAAGAAAGGTGTGTTTAAAGTCACACAGGTGTGTCTCTGAACCATACGGGCGTGTGAGCCCTACACCTAGGAAAAATTTTGAAATTTCATGAAAAATTCTCTAAGTTTTTGATTAAGTCGCGATTAGTTCCGAACACGTGTTTTGGGCCCCGAGAGCTCATTAAAGAAACATTATAATTAAATTATGATGTATATGTTAAACATATATGTGATTGCTCATTTTTCTTTTGAACTTTCTGGTAATGCCTCGTAACCCTATTCCGAAGACGGATAAGGGTTAGGGGGTGTTATAGTCTGCAAGAACTAGTTATCTCTCGACCTCACAGTCCAAACCAGTTTGAGATTACGGTGTTCAAGGATAGGCAATGTCAATTTATGGTTAATTCCCACCTGAATGACTTCCTAGGGTCGTCAAGCCTAGGGTTTAAGTTTTTCCTTTCTCGAATAGTTGATCCATTAAGAGAACCCTACAAAATAGTTAATTAATTATACCTCCACTCACTAATTGCCCACAGAAGAATTATTTCCTCATAGATCTCATAAACAATATAGACTTGATATATAAAATATACATGAATAACAATTCAAGAATATAAAGTTTAGAAGAAGTTTGATTTGTATTGAATAAAATGTTGAATGCTCATAGAGTTTGATAAAGTTCACAAATACTGAAATAAACCTAAAGCTAAGAAAAGAGAAAGACTAAAGACTAAAACTAGGCCATAACATGTGTTAAATGAGCCTATTTATAGACTTTGAGTGTTCGCTGCCCTTAACCCTAGGCCAACTATCGTCCTCGTGCTTAATGTTTGATTGTGCAGACCAAAACGCCTCTAGCTTGTATTTATCTATTGCACAGAGGTGATGTCGTAACACATCAGGTTCTATGTCGCGACATTGAAGGAAATATGCTTCATTCTGAGGATATCTTCAGGGATGTGTCACGACAACAGAGGCAGTCATGAAATTCTTCTATTCTGCTACCTATATTGTAGCATCCAACTCTCCATGTTGCAACACAGCAACCAGTATTGAGTTAATACATCTTTTAATGGTCTTCTGTATGCTCACAAAGCATATTAGCTCACCTTTAGGCCTCATCCGGCCTCTAAGGTCAATAAAAGACTCAAATTACACATTTTATTAAATGCAAATAAAATTACGAAAACTTAACTAAAACTTAATCAAAGTGCTTGTATTCAAGCTTCTAAAGTGTGAAAACTAGTTTAATCTGCTACACTGAATTAAAGCAGATCAAATATCATGTCAGAAAAGGATTAATTTAAACAATCATCCGTATCTTTTGGAAGTACTAAGTTCCAACAAGAAATGCAAGCATCACGAATTGTAAACATCGTCGAAAAATGAAAAAGTGAACGTTAGAATAAAATGAGAGTATGTTTTCGATACAGATCCTAGAGCATTTAGCTCGAGATTGCCCAAGATATTAATGATGTTTCTGCTGCTACTCAAAGAGTTGCTCCTGCAACTAAAGGTAAGGGTAATCTCTGTGTAGTTTCAGTTGTGAGAGGTAGTCAAAGAAAAGAAATTGATTTCCCAACATAACATTCTAAAGCTAGAGCTCCTGCTTGAGCCTATGTAGTCCAAACATATATTAGGGTGATGCTATCGATGTTGTAGTAGGTATATTGCTTTTATGTTCTACACCCGTTCATGCTTTAATTGACCTTAGCTCTATGCATTCATATGTTAATTCTAGCTTTATAAATTTGTAATTTTGAAATCTGAATTTCCAAGATCGTAACAATAGTTCTTACAATTCCCATTGGACAATTTGTGCTCGTTAAGCAAGTGTGTAAGCATTATCCATCAGAGATCCAGAAGAAGTCATTCCTAGTTGATCTGTTGATTATGCCATTTGGCAATTTTTGATGTAATTCTAGGAATGGACTAGTTGACCGAGCATAATATGAACTTGGATTGCTATAAAAAGAAGTTCTCTATTCAAAATCATAAAGGTGAGATTATTGGAAAAACTTATAACCCAAATCATTACTGTAACACCCCTTACTCAGTCTAGTCGCTGAACCCGAGTAATAAGGCACTACAAGCAAATTATAGTTTAAAATCTTAATTAATTATCAACAATTCATAATTAATCAAATTAGCATGTGATTCAATCAATTTTGAATTAATATCAAGCTTACAAAAGGTCAAAACCAAGCAAGCAATTAATAGGGATTAAATTGAAACAAATTTAAAAATAAAGGAAAAATCTGCATACTGGGGTCACACGGTTATGTCCTCTGGGTGTGTACGAAAGCTTAGCCCGTGTGTGATGAACCATACAATCGTGTCATTAAACCGTATACAAGAGTCGTGCCCGTGTGAGATAGGCCACATGGCCGTGTGGATAGGTTACACGGCCGTCTCTGAGCCTATGTGCACCAAAATCACTTAAAATTTTATATACCATACGGTAGTGCCCTACGCCCGTGTATGGCGCACGGCCATGTACCAGGCCGTGTCTCAGGTCGTGTGTACCTGGAAAATGCCTTTTTAAGCAAGCTATTCGACCATAAACACTTAAGCCACAAGCTATCATTTAAACCACATTTCAACCTATTCAAAGTTATCCTAATCAATTCAAAACTCATCATTTATATCAACTATCCTAAGTGTCTAACCAATATGCCACAATTGGCACCTTAATTAACAATTTAAAATCAACCAAAATACCACATACATACCAACCCATTAAAATTTTAATGACACTTTCACTATCATCTAATCAAGCACCAAATAGCCATTCAAACAATCTCATGCTTAAGCATCAAGCTTACCATTTCATTTCAAACATACCAAAACTTATAAGTCATCTTTGTGCACCTATTTTCTAGCATATCATTTAGGTACCATCAAAACAAGTAAATGAAGAAGTCAAACTTGTCATCAAGATACCATTTTCATGACAAATGTCATCATACACATATTTACATAAACATAATCTCAAAAGGCCAAACTTACTCAAGATATAAAATTTACACAAGCTTAAGATTTCCTAGGTACATGCAACACATAGCCAAGCCTTAAAATGGTCAAAAGGCTACATAATCAATACCAAGATGCTTTGAGTTTCTTGACGATCAGCCTGACATGTTCCGCAAGTTAGCAACTTATAGGGAAAGGGAAAAACAACAAGGTAAGCATATGCAATGCTTAGTAAGTTCATAGGTATAAAACCAAGTAACTTACCTCGGGTATAGTTATACACTACATGCTACTTAGCTTGGTAAAGTTTGTCAATTATGACAAATCAAATATAAAAAAGGTGAGTTCAACATTTATCATATTATATAGTAACTCAATCATATAACATTTCAATTCATTTAATCTAACATTTTATTTGTTGGGAAATGTGCCGATATTGTAGTAAACATGTAACTGTTTTCTATTTATTTGAACGATGAATAAATAAATAAAGTTAATTTCACATTTCATTATTATGTATTTAGTATTTATGTCTTTTATATTTTGCATGCATAGAGAAACTGTGACAAACAAATATTAGCTCATTGATTGTTTAAGTTCAAACTGAAGATATGTGGAATTGTAAAGAAGGTTTACATTACGAGAAAAACAACTTACTTTAGTAGATAATCTAAATGAGCTCGTAATCCTATAAAAGAATCAAAGTGAGCATTTGATTCAAATATTGAGAAGGATTTTTATGTTGTTACAATTCCAATTAAGGAGATGGCTAGTCTTGGCTATTGGAGCAATTGACTCCACGAGTAGAGACATAGATGTATTCATTGGTAGAATGATACATTGGACTGGACTCAAGATGAATTAATTATGAATTTGTTTGATAATTAATTCACTTGTGATGTTCATGGAGTGATTTACCTAAACCCTGAGTTATTCACGAACTATGCGTATGCAACTCATTTGCTTTGATATAAGTGGACGCTTATGCTCTAAAGATGATCGAGCCCATAACCAGTATGTTGGGTACATGACTTGTGTATGTTATGACTTTACTAACAATAGTGGGATTCATAACACAATTAAAGAGTTAATGATATCCTTTCATCGGCATTCTATGGATTGATAAATATGGAATCTGGCCACAAGTTGCTAGTTCTTGAACGAACAATTTATCACTGTCATTTGTTGACAGTGATCATATTAATCATTAAGAAGACACAATGCTGACAATGAGATAAATATGATTGTATTGAGTGAACGGATTTAATTCAAACAAATGAAGGATATCGTATGAGGGTAATAAACACATGACGAGGTCATTGGACAAAGCAGTTGGATGAATTGTTTTTGTAAAGAGTATACAATAAGGAGTTTTCAATCATGGTATTTCTTCTGGACATAATTGCAATCACTAGAGCATACTTGTATATGTCCTATTGGTCCCTCCGCTAGCTCAACAAAAACTCGATCGAACTGCATTTAGATTAAAAGAAAATTCTATGACTTTGGGAATAATTTAATTGAGACGATTTATTCAACGTGGAATTAAATTAGGTGATCGTAAGAATTGTTCAACTAGAGAATTTGATTAAAGAATTTTCTTAAAAATTTAATTTGGAAAATCTAAGTGATTTTTGGAAAAATTAATTTTGATCAAGTACAATTAAAGAAATCAAATTAATTAAAATTAATATGATATTTTGAAAGTTAATTTTTAAATCAGACAATTGGCTCAATGTGTAATTGAACTTGAAAATGAACTTAAAATTAATATGATATTTTTGTACCGAATTGTAAAAAACTAGAGTTTCAATTAAACATATTTACAACTATAATTTAAATGCATAACAATTTAACACAGACATACGTATGAACTTACCAAGGCTAAACAACAAAAATTGCAATGTTAAGGACTAATAAGAAATTTTTTTCTTTTCCATGATTATCTGCAGGCTCTTGATCTAAAAAATAATTTATTTCAATTATCAACCAACATACTTAATAATAATCCATTTAATGCATTTGACTCATTTATTAAAAATTTTCATAAATGCCCTAAACTTTTACTTTTTATTCAATTTAGTCCATAATATCAAAACAAGCTTATTTTCATAATTAACCCATAAACGCATATAGTCGAATTTTTAAACATCCATAATCAGCCCTCTAATAATAAAATTTACAAGAAAACCATGTCAAATTTAATCTATTTTCAATTAAGCCCTTAAGCTTAAAAATTATATAAAATCACTTTACAAAATAGTCTTATTTCAACATCAAGCTTCAAAATCTATCATCTTCTATCAAAAACATCTAAAATTCATCAATAGAAAGTTTTAAAATTTTTAAAAATTTTCAAAACGGAGATATAAGTCAATTGGACCTAGTTGCAACGATCTAAAAAACATAGAAATTACAAAAAATTGACTATGGAAAGACTACCATGCATGGCCGAATGTCAAATGTGTTTGAAGCTTTTTGGTTTCTTCAATAATGGTGATGTTTTGGTATTGGAAGAAATGATGAATGAAGACCTCTTTTTCTTTCATGTTTTAATGTTATTATTTTAATTAAATTTTAATTTAATTAATAAAATATACTATAAAAATATGCATTGGCCGTACAAGCCATTTCATTATGGCCTATTTGCCTCTTAAACCCTAAAACATTTTCACAAATAAAAATTAATATCTATCAACTTTTACTTTTTTTTGGATTTAGCTCTTTTTCATTAATTAACCATTCAATCACTAAAATTTTTGGACCAAACTTCAATTCAACTATATAATAGCTCCATAAATATTTAATAAAAATAATCATGGGCTCTATTTACAAAAATAAGGTCTCGATACCTCATTTTTTCAAAATCAGTTGTCTTTCTAAACGCACCACTTGTTCCTTGACTAGCTTTCCAATTAATAAAATCTATTAAATCACAATTCATAATTATACTATATTTAACTAAAAAATATTAATTAAATATATCTATGGAATCTCTTGTTGGAATTGTGGTCTTGAAACCACTGTTTTCGACAACACTAAAAAATGGGTTGTTACAATTACCTCACATTCCCCCTTCTTCTTAGTAGCATGAAAAATGGCATTAATGTCTCCTTCTAGTATCCATGGCTCCAACATACTCTTGGCTAACGAGTCAAGATTATTCCACAATGCCTTTCTCTTGGAGCAATTTGGGCTTTCCATAAACAACGGTAAAGAAAAACTTATGATCACAAATATTAATGCTAACATTGAAATGAGCAAACTGACTATGATTACCAATATTAGACATAGTCATATTCTCATGCCAACAAGTCCAAATGCCACTAACAAGACCATGTTCCTCAATTTGATAGGAGAACTAAAAACCAAATTTAGAAATCACTTTATCAGCTACTACACCACTAACTTGTGTTTCAACTAAAGCCAAAATGTTCAAATTATTCTTTCAATAATACTCACAGATCACATGGTAGAACCTCGGATTTCTGCATCCCTGAGCATCTTAAACAAGTATTTTAAAATTCATAGAAAAATACGAGAAAAAAACACACATAACCAAGGAAAATTAACATTCACCATTAAAACCATCAAGCTCATCACCCTGGTTTGTACCAACATCTACGTACCCTGGGTTCAATTCAGTCAACCCAGGCTCTCCTATGACCCTATCGAGAATTCCTTCCATTACTAACATTAGGTTCAACATTTTTATTCCGTTACCATGAACCTTCACCGTTTTACCCTTTAGAGTAATCATGTAATCCTTCCATTTGATCTTTGAGACATTAGAAGGCAAAGAGGATGAGAACCCATTGTGGTAGAGCCGAAATGCTTCACCATCTCCTATGTGAGAATCATAAATCATGATATTGGCATTTTGGTTCTCCTCAAGTTAAACCACAATATGTTTAGTTGGGTACAAAATTAAACTTCGTCGCACAGTTGTGAAAACATTATCTTTTGGGTTAATATCTGAACCTTTACCCAATGTAGCTAGTGCAGCCTTTACCGCCTTCAGAGTGGGAATGCCACTACAAAATATATGGAATTGAGGCATTGTCCGCAAGTATATGGGTCAAGTTGTAATATAGTTACAACAAAGTAGTAAGTATTCCGAGGATCGTGCCTAAGGGATTGCAGTTTGGAGAGAACTGCTATCAAGTCAATTACTAGAAATAATTACTAATCTACTTGAGTCACGAATTAGTAGTGTTCATATGGAAGTAAGATGATGGTAATATTAATAAACTAAATAAATTGAATTCAGCCTAAATTTACTCTTAAGTTTATGTATCGGCTTCTCCTATCCCTTGTTTCGACTACGCAAGTTCCATTAGCCTAGATCCAATTGTTTTACCTAATTAATGATTAATGTAGGGCTCTATTCAACTAGCTAGTCATCAACCTAGTTGTGCTTCTCGACATTTAACCAACCTAATGAGTCGATAAGAACTATTTATCTCTCGACCTCATAGCTTAGACCGGTTCGGGACTAAGGTGTTCAAAAATAGGCGATACAAATTTTGGGTTAATTCCCACATAAAAACTTCCTAGGGTCGTCAATCCTAGGGTTTAACATTCAGAGTGGGAATGCCACTACAAAATCAATACAATTGAAACATGTGAAATGTAACACCCCCTAATCCCTTTTCCGGCGTTGGAATAGGATTATGAAGCATTACCGATCACTAGAGTTTATATCATGAATCATATAAAATTAATCATTATAAAGTTCAATAATTTATCTTATTGTCTCTTAAACAAACATTCGGGGCCCAATGAAGATATTAGAAATAAATTGAGACCTAAACAGAAGCTTATAAAATTATCTTTAATGAACAGTACCACACGTCCGTGTGGTTTAGAGACACGTCCGTGTGTCTCTAGGACAAGCCCGTGTTGTCAACCCATGTGACTCACACGGCTAGGACACACCCTTGTCCTCTACCCATGTACTTCACTAACTTGTTGTTCATGAACAAAATAGTTTTACACGGCCAAGTCACACGCTCGTGTGGAATTATTTTCAATTCGAACCTAGTGCAGTTTTCACAAGGCCAGGCACATGCTCGTGTACTATGGCCTGTGCTTCACACAGCTGGGATAGACGCCCGTGTCTCTGCCCATGTGGCCATACCTAAGCATTTTGTTTGCCAAATTTTAGATGCAGAGGACACAAGGTCTACTCACATGCCCGTGTAAGGGCCATGTGTCTCACACGGTCTGATCACACGCCTGTTTGCCAGGCCGTATGGATTCAAGATGAACCTTATAGTTTAAGTTTACCAACCCTGCAAACTTCACCAACAAGCAATTTACAATCCAATCTTTCAACCAATCCATAACATGATTACATACATCCATTTCACATTAAAATCATAAATGTTATGGTCCAATTTGAATGTATTAGTAAGTATTTAACATAAAACTTCCAAACAGTGTGCTTTAGTATTAATTGAATCACTTCAAATTAAACTATATAAATAACCATAATATAAACTTAAACTTTGCATTCATGGGTTAACCATTATCATTCTTATACAAAATAGCTTCAAACAACAACCTAGGTACATGCCATTTCTCAAAATAAAATACGTCACCAAGTATTTGAGTTCTGGCTTGGCTTGGATGCTGAGTTGTTAGTCGCTTTCGTACCTAACTTGCTCACGGAAATAAACTGTACGCTAAGTACACACTCAGTGGTATTTCTATTAACCAACATTTAAAACAAATATTAACATAATATGCATTTAAGCTATTAACTTCAAATCTAATAGCATTACTTCTATTCAAAGTTCTTTCTCAACGAAACATTCAGTTCAATAATATGTCAATCAATAACAGTATAATTTTCAGTATAGTAGCACAGTCATTTAGTTGTCCAGTACAGTAAATTTACCCCTATTAACATAATTCAGACCTTGGTGGATACACGGATCTAACCAATCACACCAGTACGGCACATTGTGCCTCATTGGCTTTGCTGAAGTAAACAGTAGCAGTACGGTACGTAGTACCTCAATGGATTAAACTGAACCATCGAAAACAGTACGACACACGAAGTGCCTCATCGACACAAAGTCGAAGTAACAATACGACAATATTAGTGCCTCATCGACTCAAGGTCGAATTATCCCTGTACACTTCCAATCCTATGGCATACCAATTATATCCAACCTAGCCCGACACTATTAATAGGGTATTCATTTCACTTATATTTTCAGATAACAGCTAATATACAATGCAATTCGAGTATTCACAACTCAGTTCGATTCAATACAATAATAGCATTACTTACCTCTATATTACTTACCATATTTATATATATAATAAATGCAATAATAATTATTAAGTTTGGTTTATAGAAATACAAATCATAATTCTCGGTTTACTCTTCGTTGACCTTCTCTTTTCCTTTTTTTGTCGATGTCTCCGATACTATGCTGGCTACGGAAATTAAACAATTCATACTATTAATATAATAAAAATTCACAATAAATAATTAAATTTCTATTCAATTCAAACATCAATTTTTAATTTAATTCTAATTAACACTTTTACTTATATCACTCAATACATACTTTATCTTTATTCAAATTCCTATCATATTCACTTTAACCATTAAATATTCATGGTAAAACTCTAATCTCAAGTTTTTTTCAATTTAGTCTCTCAAACATAAAACTTATAGCTTCCTTTACAATTTAATTCTTCAATCAATTCTAACTTGAAACTTATTCAATTAAATCCCTAATTCAACAATTTGTTCAACATAACCCATGTCTAAAAATCTATTAACTTTCAAAATTTCCACCTACATCAAGTAATATTTGTCTCTAGGACTCCAAAAACATCAAAATTATAAAGAAATGGACTTAATTGACTTACCAAATTAAGCTTGAGGCTTCAAAACCCTAAATTTCCCCTTTTTTTCTTTCCTTCTTTCTTTCTCTCTTTTTCGTTTCTTTCTCTGTTCTTATTCTTTTTTTTTCTTTTTTTTCTTTTATGTTTTATTATATTATATATTATATTAATATATATTATTATATTATATACTTAAGTATTAAGTATAACTATATGTATATTCTACATACACATCGAATAATATTTTCCATACATTTGGCACTATTCCCTTTTATGGGTTATTTGCTAATTTAGTCCCTTCACTTTTATTTAGTCTATAATTAAACTTTTTAACTATATTTAATCTAGTCCTTACACTAAATTAACCTTAATTCAAGTTAATTCACTTAACTAAAATCTAATTAATCACTCAACTAGCTTACGAACCCGATTTTCTAAAATTAGTAACCCAGAAACACGATTTTCGGTACTCGTAAATTTTAGGTCATTACATTTCTATTCCCCTTAATAAATTTAGTACTCTAAATTTACCTGAAAGGAGATGGGGGTATTGGGATCTCATTGTATCTTTCGGTTCCCATGTTGCCTCTTCAATATTATGGCTTTTTCATAATACTTTCACTAAGGGAACCCGTTTATTTCGTAATTCTTTCACTTCTCGGGCTAGTATTTTGACCTGTTCTTCTTCATATGACAAATCAGGTAGAATTTCAACATGCTCGTAGAAATAATATGAGATGGATCTGATCGATATCGTCTGAGCATAGAGACATGAAAAACATCGTGAATCTTCTGTAATTCCGGAGGTAAAGCCAATTGATAGACAACCGGTCTAACTCTTTCCACAATATGGTATAGTCCGATATAACCTGGACTCAATTTACCTTTCCGACCAAATCTCAGAATCTTCTTCCAAGGAGAAACTTTTTGAGAAACACTTTGTCCCCAACTGAATATGCAATGTCCCGACGTTTTAAATCTGCATACGATTTCTGCCTGTCAAAAGTTACTTTCAGTCTTTCTTGAATCTTTTTGATAGTACCCTCTGTTTCTTGAATCAATTCTGGTCCAATCACTTTCTTCTCATTCAATTCTGTCCAACACACTAGTGACCGACATTTCCGACCATATAAAGCTTCATATGGTGCCATTTGAATACTTGATTGGAAACTATTATTATACACAAATTCAACTAATGGTAAATAACTTTTCCAACCTGATTCAAAATCAATGATACAAGCTCGAAGCATATCTTCTAAAATCTAGATAACTCATTCTGACTATCCATCGGTCTGTGGATGAAAAGCTGTACTAAAATGAAGTCGAGTAACAAGATACTCATATAACTGTTTCCCAAATCTGGATGTAAATCATGGATCCTGGTCTGAAACTATTGATACAGGAATACCATGCAGTCTCACAATTTCCCGGATGTAAGTTTCTACAAGTTTCTGGAGTGACTAATCTATTCTAACTGCTATAAAATGAGCTGATTTTGTAAGCCGATCAACAATCACCCAAATAGCATTTTTCTTGCTCGATGACAATGGTAACCCTATTATAAAATCCATTGTGATGCAGTCCCATATCTATTCAGGAATATTAATAAGTTGAAGTAAACCAGTCAGAACCTGATGCTCGGCTTTAACTCGTTGACATGTTAAACATTTAACCACAAATTCCACTATATCCCTCTTCATACCTGGCCACCAATACAATTCCCATAAATCTCAGTACATTTTCATTCCTCCAAGATGTAATGCGAATGGACTGTCATGTGCTTCTCAAAGTATCAAGTCTTTCAATTCTGAATCATTCGGAACACAAATCTGATTACGAAATCTCAGACAATCATGTTCATTAATGCTGAAATTCTCTGCTACACCACTCTGAACAATTTATTTCCTCTTCATTAGTTTGCCATCTTCTAACTGAGCTAACTTGATTTGATTGAACATCACTAGTTTAATTCTTAATTCAGCTAATAAACCTCCATCACCACTAATACTAAGTTGTGCAAACATCGCCCAAAATCCGATTGCAGCTTTTCTACATAATGCATCAGTTACCACATTAGCTTTAGCCGGATGATTGCCAATAACACAATCATAATCTTTTAAAAGTTCTATCCACCGACACTGTCTCAAATTCAACTCCTTCTGTAACAAAAGATACTTGAGACTTTTATGATCAGTGTAAATGTAGCATTTCTCACCGTATAAATAATGTCTCAGATCTTTAGAGCAAAAACCATAGCTGCTAGCTCCAAATCGTAAGTCAGATAATTACGTTCATGCAGTTTCAATTGTCGTAAAGCATAAGCTAGCACTTTCCCACTTTGCATCAGTACACATTCGAGACCATTTAAAGAAGCATCACTATACACAACGAAATCTTTTCCCGACTCCGGTAAAGTCAGCACTGGTGCTTCTGTCAACATCTGTTTTCAATGTTTTAAAACTTTTCTGACACTGCTCATTCTAGACAAATGGAACATTCTTTTGAAATAATTTCGTCATTGGTAAAGCTATTTTCGAAAATCCATTCACAAACCTTCGATAGTGCCCAGCCAAATCCAAGGAAACTACGTGCCTCTGACACATTTTTAGGAGTTTTCCACTGGACAATTGCTTTAATTTTCTTTGGGTCCACTCTAATTCCATCTGCTGATACCACATGACTAAGAAATACTACCTCTAACAGCCAAAATTCGTATTTACTCAATTTCTCCTACAATTATTTCTCCCGTAACGTTTGCAAAACAATTCGAAGATGCTGATCATGTTCAAATTCAGACTTTGAATATACCAAAACATCATCAATAAAGACTACTACAAATTGGTCTAAGTACGGCTAAAAAATCTAGTTCAAAAGGTCTATAAAAGCAGCTGGAGCATTTGTTAACCCAAATCGCATCATCAAGAATTCATAATGCCCATACCGTGTTCGAAACGCTGTCTTTGGTACGTTGCTTTTTTTCACCTTTAACTGATAATAGTCCGATCTTAAATCAATCTTCGAAAACATAGAAACTCCTTTCAATTAATCAAACAAATCATCAATACGAGGTAACGGATATTTATTCTTAACGGTCGCCTTGTTCAACTGTCGGTAGTCAATACATAACTGCATCAAACCATCTTTCTTCTTAACAAATAACACTAGAGCTCCCTATGGTGATGTACTAGGTCGTAAAACCTCGATCCAATAAATCTTGCAGTTGTACCTTCAACTCCTTGAACTCAGTTGGTGACATACGATATAGAGTTATTGACACTGGATTTGTGCCCGGGTATACTTCAACCACAAATTCAACTTCCTGATCCGGAGGTAATCCAGGTAACTCTTTAAGGAATACGTCAGGAAATTCACAAACAGTTAGGATTTTACTATATTTACTTTCCACCGAATCTGAATTAATAACATATGTTAGGAAAGCAGCACAACCTTGATAAAATAGCTTGTTAGCTTTAATCGCCGAGATTATACGAACTGTTCCACTGGTCTGAATACTATTTACTTCAATCTGATCACCGCTTTCATTCTGAACAGTGAAATTCTTTTTATAACAGTCTAAAATTACTCCATGTTCTGATAACCAGTCCATACCAGTATAATATCAAAGTCACCAAATGGCATAATCAATAAATCAATAGGAAAAGTTCTATCTTGAATCATTAATAGACTTCTTCGACATATTTGATTCACTAACATTGTTTGCCCCAGAGGACTAGACACCTCCACTATTACTCTAGACTATTCAGGCTTTTATTTTCCCGTCTCAATTAGTTTTGTATTAACATAAGAATGTGACGACCCCGGATCTATTAAAGCATAAACGGGTTTTAAATGAAATAGAAATATACCTACCACCACATTATGTGCATCTCTTTCTTCTCGAGTTCTTACAACATATGCCCAGGCTGGAGCTTTAACTTTCGATTGTTGAGTGGCAACTTCACTTGTTCTTCTCGCACCTCCTCTACGGACTAAACCACCTCTGCCTGACCCTCGACTTCTGGAAGCAGATTCAAATCTCTGTGATACTGTTGGTCCTGCTTTATCAATCTTTGGACAGTCTTTTACAAAATGATCAGTGGATCCACATAAGAAACAACCTCCAGTTAATCTCCAGCACTCACCCCGATGTTTATTCCCACAATGTTGACATTCTGGAATTTTAGTATTTCTGGATGGCTCTCTGACGCTACTAGTAGAAACTGTCGTCTGTCTACCACGATTTATATCACTTCTATCTAATCTAAAACCAAATCTTCCACTGTTTCGAAATTCTTTTGATCTCTTAGGTTGTGGATTAGAGCTTGTAGTTCTGGGACGCTTCCCAAGTGAACTAGAAATTTTAGACTTTTTGTCTAACCTCAACACTTGTTCAACCATTTTAGCTCTCTCAATTAAATCCGTAGATTCAGTAATCCGTAGAGACATTAACTGTAATCATAATTCATCATGCAGTTCTCATAAAAACCATTTACATCTGTTAGCTTTAGTCGGTACAAATTCAGTTGCATATCTGTTCAATCTCAAAAACTCTCGTTCATAATCCGCTACAAACATCTCACCTTATTTCAGCATTAAGAACTCCTATTTTCTGTCTTCCATGTATAATTCTCCCAAATATTTCTTTTGAAATTCTCTTAAAAAGAACTCCCAACTTATATGTTCCTCCGGTACATGTTGAGTTACTAATTCCCACTATACATACGCTTCTCCTTGTAATAAAGAAATGGCACACAATAAACTTTCCTGTGGTGTACATTCAAGTTGCTTCAAAATTCTCTTTGTAGTCTCTATCCAATTTTCAGCTATAGAAGGATCAACTCCTTCGATCCCAGAAATTCGGTACCACCATACTTTTAAAGCTCTTTAATTGGGGCTCGTTGAGTTGGAGAGGTAGCAGTTATAGTAGGTATAGTTCCTACTTCTCTTTGAAGAGCATCAACTATCACTTGGAGTATTTCTGTATTATCTCTTTCTCTAGTATCACTCCTTTCAACATTTGGCAGTTGATTACCTACTGAATTTACACTAGGTGTTGCAGATTCTGATTCATTCATATCATACGATTCATCCTCTTCACTATATTTTTCTTGATTAGTTTCTTCAATATTTTCACCAGACATCTTTAACTATAAAACAGAAATAGCAATAGTTTAGTATATATATATCAACATCCAATCCCGACTCAAATTTAACTCAACTATGGCATGTACCTTTAGACTCAATTTTGAGCTCAATTTAGTCTAAGAATTGGCTAAACCTGAATAGCTCTGATACCATTAAATGTAACACCCCTAATCTCTTTTCCAGCGTCGGAATAGGATTATGAAGTATTACCGGTCACTGCAGTTTATATCATGAATCATATAAAATTAATCATTATAAAGTTCAGTAATTTATCTTATTGTCTCTTAAACGGACATTCGGGGCCCAATAAGGATATTAGAAATAAATTGAGACCTAAACAGAAGCTTATAAAATTATCTTTAATGAACAGTACCACACGCCCGTGTGGTTTAGAGACACGCTCGTATGTCTGTATAACATGTCCGTGCGACTCACACGGCTAGGACACACCTGTGTCCTCTACCCGTGTACTTCACTAACTTGTTGTTCATGAACAAAATAGTTTTACACGGCCAAGTCACACGTGTGCATAGCCCGTGTGGAATTATTTTCAATTTAAACCTAGTGCAGTTTTCACACGGCCAAGCACATGCTTGTGTACTGTGGTCGTGTACTTCACATGGCTAGGACACACGCCCGTGTCTCTGTCTGTGTGGCCATACCTAAGCATTTTTTTTTACAAATTTTAGATGCAGGGGACACACGGTCTACTTACATGCCCATGTAAGGGCCATGTGTCTCATACGGTCTGATCACACGCTCATGTGCCAGGCCGTGTGGACTCAAGATGAACCTTATAGTTCAAGTTTACCAACCCTGCAAACTTCAATAACAAGAAATTTACAATCCAATCTTTCAACCAATCCATAACATGATTACATACATCCATTTCACATTAAAATCATCAATGTTACGATCCAATTTGAATGTATTAGTAAGTATTTAACATAAAACTTCCAAACAGTATACTTTGGTACTAATTGAATAACTTCAAATTAAACTATATAAATAACCATAATATAAACTTAAACTTTGCATTCATGGGTTAACCATTATCATTCTTATACAAAATAGCTTCAAAAGACAACCTAGGTACATGCCATTTCTCAAAATAAATTATGTCACCAAGTATTTGAGTTTGGGTTTGGCTTGGATGCTGAGTTGTTAGTTGCTTTTGTACCTAACTTGCGCACGGAAACAAACCGTACGCTGAGTACACACTCAGTGGTATTTCTATTAACCAAAACTTAAAACAAATATTAACATAATATGCATTTAAGCTATTCGCTTCAAATCTAATAACATTACTTGTATTCAAATTTCTTTCTCAACGAAACATTCAATTCAATAATATGTCAATCAATAACAGGATAATTTTCAGTATAGTAGCACAGTCATTCACTTGTCCAATACAGTAAATTTACCCCTATTAACATAATTCGAACCTTTGTAGATACACGGATCTAACCAATCACACCAGTATGACACATCGTGCCTCATTGGCTTTGCCGAAGTAAACAGTAGTAGTACGGTACATAGTACCTCAATGGATTAAACCGAACCATCGAAAACAGTACGACACACGAAGTGCCTCATCGACACAAAGTTGAAGTAACAGTACGACACTATTTGTGCCTCATCGACTCAAGGTCGAATTATCCCTGTACAGTTCCAATCCTATGGCATACCAATTATATCCAACCTAGCCCGACACTGTTAATAGGGTATTCATTTCACTTATATTTTCAGATAACAGTCAATATACAATGCAATTCGAGTATTCACAATTCAGTTCAATTCAATACAATAATAGCATTACTTACCTCTATATTACTTACCATATTTATATATATAATAAATGCAATAATAATTATTAAGTTTGGTTTATAGAAATACAAATTGTAATTCTTGGTTTACTCTTCGTCAATCTTCTATTTTCCTTTCTTTGTCGATGTCTCCTAAGACCATGTTAGCTACGTAAATTAAACAATTCATACTATTAATATAATAACAATTCACAATAAATAATTAAATTTCTATTCAATTCAAACATCAATTTTCAATTTAATTCTAATTAACACTTTTACTTATATCACTTAATTCATACTTTATCTTTAATTTCCTATCATATTCACATTAACCATTAAATATTCATGGTAAAACCCTAATATCAAATTTCTTTCAATTTAGTCTTTCAAACATAAAACTTATAGCTTCTTTTACAATTTAATCCTTTAACCAATTCTAACTTGAAATTTATTCAATTAAATCCCTAATTTAACAATTTGTTCAACATAACCCATGTCTAAAAATTTATTAACCTTCAAAATTTCCACCTACATCAAGTAATATTTGTCTCTAGGACTCCAAAAACATCAAAATTATAAAGAAATAGCCTTAATTGACTTGCCAAATTAAGCTTGAGGCTTCAAAACCCTAAATTTCCCTTTTCTTTTTCTTTCCTTCTTTCTTTCTCTCTTTTTCATTTCTTTCTCTGTTCTTATTCTTTTGTTTTATTTTTATTTCTTTTATGTTTTCTAATATTATATTATTATATTAATATATATTATTATATTATATACTTAAGTATTAAGTATAAATATATGTATATTATACATACACATCGAATAATACTTTCCATACATTTGGCACTATTCCCTTTTATGGGTTATTTGCTAATTTAGTTCCTTCACTTTTCTTTAGTCTATAATTAAACTTTTTCACTATATTCAATCTAGTCCTTACACTAAATTAACCTTAATTCAAGCTAATTCACTCAACCAAAATCTAATTAATCACTCAACTAGCTTCGTAAATATTTCTAATAAATATTTACGAACCCGATTTTCTAAAATTAGTAACCCGAAAACACGATTTCTAATACCCGTAAATTCCAGGTCATTACATTAAATATAGATAAAGTATAAACTGATTCTAATTTTTACACAAACATTCAATTAAAGAGATATAAAGAATTGAATAAAGGAAAGAGATGCTTATGGAATGATCGATAAAAGCGTGGCTCCAGAACAATCTCCACTCGTAAGATTCTCACTTCAAAATAGGATCTTCCAATTACAAGAACATAAAATACCCTAAGTAAAAACTAAGAACAAAATAAAAACTCTAAATATATTTTCTATCATCCTCAAGTTGTAGGTTTAAACTGATTATAATGGATTTTATATAGGCTAAACTTGGAATATTAAAGTGCCTAAACTATTATTCAAGTCCTTAGAGTTTCACTAGGACAAATACACTTAATTTCCCTCCGAAACATAATTATCTCGTGCAAGGATTTTTGGGTTGCGCGTGGTCGGTGTTGCAACACAAGGGTTGTCGCGACATACAAGGGAGTGTTGTTGCAACACAAGGGGTGTCGCGACATAACAGGGAGCGTGTCACGACATCGAAGGCAGTTTCGCTCCAGGACTTGTTTTTGGCTTCTGTCTTTGGTGTTGCGACATCAACGACTTAGTATCGCAACATAGGCATCAGTTTCAGCTCGAATATGCTTCTTAAGCTCCTGATTTGCCTTATCAGACCATGTAACCTTATTTAGATATATATATATATATAATGTAATAACAACTACTAAAAAGCATAAATTACTACTTTAAGCATAAAAACATAAATATATACTAAGATGCTTTGATTTAACTATTAAACAAGCTAAAGTTATGTGTAAAAAGGATGTAAATAATTATGTAGTTCATGATAGAACAAACCTGAACTACAATGCCTATTTTGGATTGGTCTTAATGAGGCCCAGTCTTAAAACTTGATTTATTCTTTACATTATTCCCAATAGGCTGCCTACTATTTGTCTGGCCTACATTCAATTGATTGCCTAACCTACATTCACCCGAGCCTTCCACTATAAAAGATGAAGAAATATTGACTTAAGGACTGTTATTAATACAAAGATTATCACTAGCCCCAAAATTTTATCCCATTATTCTGTAATTGAATAGAATCTTGATCTTATAGGATTCTTCCTATGACATCGCCTTGATTTCCCTTTTCTACCTTTTTCCTTGACGTCGTTTTTGACGTTCCACCACCATTCGAAGGCCAAATTGCTCAGATGCAACTAGGTCAATTATCAACAAAGAGACACCTGCAATACCACTTTTTTCCTTCTTTTTATTTGCTACTTTCATTAGTTCAGGAAATATTCCTTGGGGTGATCATATAACCCCCAATTAAACCAAATATTAGGCAAAAACTCATATTCAAATTTCTACAGCCAATTCTCAATCACAACTTTAGACACTGAGGGCTTGTTGAGGTCTATCCACACAGCCATACGAGCAAAACACCATCTTAATCCATTATAGATTTTTTGATAAAATTTAATCACTTTCCCAATTAATTCTCAATTGCCCAAAGAATGTTATGTTTGTACATCTCTCTAGGCAATCCAGGAAGCCTAGTCCATACTACAACCTTTTGGGGATATAGTTGCTTAGTGGAAAAAGAAGGCGTCTAAAATGGGTTGTCAAATATTGAGCAAAAATCACCCTAAAGCCTTCCCAGAGCACCTTGGTATAGCTCGTCTCATATTTGAACCACATCAAAAAGTAATCATACTCAATATCCATAAGATGAATTAGTTGTTTCGCATTCCACAATGTATGGATCTTAGCAGAAAACACCTTAAAACTAATTTTCCTTCCTAAGAGGTTAATAATCACAATGTGTGCTATAATTTATTCAACTAGAGAATACACCCTCTCAGAGAATCGGATTGAAGGCATGTTGTCCATAGCCTCTTTTCCTATGTCTCCTTCAAGAGGGTCGAAGTTCTCGTCTTCAAAATATGTCAAATCATTTGGCTATACCTAAAGTCATTCAAGAGCATATCCTTAAATGAAGGATATCTAGTATCATCCACTGACATTGTCATCCCCCTATTGGATTTGTTGCCCTAAGTGTAGTATTTTCGTCTATGTACACTTGTAATTTTTCAAACAGATTCGTTAATAAAATTATTCATGAATTACATTAATATCCTTTGTATGATGTCTTCATATAGTTTTTGTATGTAAAGCAAAATAGAAGCAAATATTAGCTCTTTGGTTGCCTAATGTTTAACTAGTACTAAGCAACATTACATGGTCGAATCATAATATGGAAAGACAACTTATATTATAAACGAACCTAAACATGCCCTTAGTCTAATTAGAAAGAAGCTAACTAATTAAAAGACTAATATGTCATCTATCAAGTCCAATTGGGGAGATTTCTTGCCTTAGGCATCGGAGTGGATGACTCTTAGAAGATAGAGATATAGATGCGACTGACTGGAATAACAGTATATAGGTTTGGACATAAGAAAAATAGATCTTGAATCCGTTAATTGATTTATTCACTTGTGACATTCAAAGTGTGGCATACATTAATCCTAAGTGGATGACAAACTATGTATGCGTAACTCATATACTTTGATGTAAGTAAAAGCTCGGGTTCAAATAGATAAGGAATCGAAAGTTGATGTATTGGGTATATGATTTCTATAGTATATTGCGTCAGTCACAACAATGAAATTCATAACCCAAAATATAGGTAAATGATATCCTCTCATTGGCATTACATGGTTGATGAAAAGTAAACGTCACGGGTTATTCATCCTTGTGATGAATCACTTGATTACTATTTGATATTAATTTACTTTTAATGAAGAAAAATGTAATGGTAAGACACTTATGACTAGGTTATTGGGAGAACAAATTTATTCCAAAGAGATTAAGGATATCTTATGAGGGTAAGACACTTATGACAAGGTTATTGGGCAAGCATTGATAGAGCTGCTTCTGTAATGGTATGGGAGAACTCAGTTATGATACTATAATGGAATGAATTCATGACTATATGACTTTATAGGCAATGGGCGAAAAGCTGGAACTTAATTATAAATCATTTAAGCCCTAATTGCATATGTTCAGTCCCTCATCTTGCTCGTTGAAACCAGAAATGAATTGCATGTTAAATCAAATGAATAGAAATGGATGGAAATGGTAAAGTTAGAGAAATGGGAAACATTTGAAAATGAATGTGGTTTTCTCTAAATGAAAATGCCTTGAAAATGAATTTAAGGTTTTTTGAATAATTGAAGTTCGAAAGTGAAAATAAATTTATTGGTCATGAGAATGTAGAAATATTAAATATATTCTCATATATTCTTTTACGGTAAAATTGTCATGATTTTAACAGAATTAGAATTGGGTTGAGAAAATTAATTAATTGAGAAATCAATTTAATATGTTTATTTTAGGAAATAGAAAAATAAATATCGGATTGGATCGAAATATAAAGTATTGAGTTAAAACTTCAAGAAGTACTTGTAATTGGACTCGATATGGGAGATGCCCAAACGTCCCTCATGTTTAAAGCAAGGGATGGCAAACCCTAGTTTTTTAAACAAAAATTGTTGCCCCACCTAATCCTATTTAAACTAGGAGTTCATTTTTCTATTGAAATAGACTTATACAATTCAACAATAGTTCTACTTATTCTTCATATAAATAGATGGCATCAATAGGGCGAAAAAAGAGAAAGATAATTTTTCTACAACTTTGAGAGATTATTATTTTGCCCGAAAATAGTGAGAATTTATTTTCTAAATATAAATTTTATTTCCAAAATAACAATTTTATCAGTTTCTATTCAAAGAGAATTTGCTTTCTAATCGCCTTTCTCTCCGCTTCGCTCTCGCAGACGACGGGAAAAGAGGAAAAATAAATAGATAGAGATAAGGATCGATAAAACTAATACGTGCGATTTCTATAAGTATGACAGGTCAGTTGTAATATATTGGTACAATAGGGCACAGGAGTACTCCAAGGATCGAACCGAAAAGAGTAAAACATTGAACAATTTCTATTAACGAGCACACAAAATAGAGAGTCTAACCAACTAATTGCTAAAAATTATAATACGAAAAATCATAAAGTCAAGAGTGATTACACTAATCTACTATCTAGCTACCAAGGACTAAATTGTAAAATGTGTAAAATTATGAAATTAAGAAATAATTAACAAACGGTGGTTGATTGATTTTGATGTGGTTCGCTCATTCTTGAAGTAGGTATTTAAATTGCTTAAACCCTTAAAATGGCTCCATTTTACCTTTCAATCTCAATTTTACCAAGTTAGACAAATTAATTAGGTGTATCTCTCGATCTCACCAACTAATCTGTGACTAACGAATTGGTGCTCAACAGGATCTCCTCTCAGACTCACTTGCCCAGATATTCTCTTAGGGTCGTCAATCCTAAGTTTTTAGGTTCATTCAAATTAGCCTAATTTATTACAATTTGGTCCCTCATCCAAAAATTAGCTGACCACATCTCCATCAACCAACCTTCTTAACAATTTAGTTACCAGTACTAAAAATAAAGCTAATGAACATGAAACTGCAGAAGGTAGAAGCCATTAAAGAAAAGCTTAAGAAAAATGTATAGGTTTGCATCTCTATACAAGAGAACTTTAAGAAAATGTAAAGAGAAGCATATTACGTGAAAATCTAAAACAAGAAACATAAAAGAAACAAGCTTAACAAATTAATGTAAAAAGAAACTGAAATGCATAAAACTAAAACTAAAAATGTCATTACAAGCAAAGTAAAAGTGCTAAACGTGTAAATAAACCTAAGCTACAATGTTAACTAACTTAATTGACTATAAAAACACTAAGAACAGAAAAAAAAAGTATAAAAATAACTTCTACAACTATAGAAGATGAAGAAAAATGAAAACCCTAGAAAAATGTAGAAAAAACCTAGGAGAAAACCTAAAGGAAACTAAAGTTAAACTTTTTTATGTGTGGCCTCCTCTCTCCTCAGCTAATTTTGGCTAATTTTAGTAGCATTTCTAACCTAAAAAATGTGACAAAAATACCCTTGAACTGGCCTCTTCTAATTGGTGCTTTGGTTAGACAAACATAGCCACTGATGCTATTTTTGTCCTCTAACGATAGTATATCGCGATACAGAGAGCTTAGTATTGCGACATCGTCACCAATCTTGAAATAAGGGTCTCCTTCTCACTTGGATATCATGCTGGGGGGTATCTCAATTGTCAAAAAATCTAGTTTGAAAACAGTTTTCTTGCACAACAAAAAATTAAAATTTTGAGAACCAACCCGATTTGTGTTATTTATAACAACAAACCCTAACAGAATTCATACATGTGCTTTTAGCTTAGCGGATGTTCTTTGTTCCTGGATTTCAACCAAATGATCTTCTTCACTATTCTTATACTACGAACTATTTCAAGTTTGGGCTCAAACTAATTGAATCAAAACACAGAACTAGAAAAAGTTTTCTCTCTTTTATTTGGGGTGAAAACAAAAATTCTCTCTTCTTTAATAGAAACCAGTAGAATAGTTATTCTGGAAAAATATATGTAATAATTGATAATAAATTAGCTCAATTTTCGGTAGAATAACAATATTTCACAGTTATTTTTAATGCCCTATTGGTGTCATTTATTTATAAGAAGAGAAGGTAGAACCCTTGTTGAGTTGTAGTGGTTTATTTTAAATAGAAAAACTTCCTACTTAGAGTTTAAGTGGGGTGGGAAACACACTCCTAGTATTCCTACTAGGGTTATCACCTTTTTCATGTTATATGGGGGTTTTGGGCCTCTTTCACATCAGATCCAATTACGAGTACTTTTTTTGCCTTTTGACCCAGTACTCTATAATATGATCCAAACCCAATTTAGTTTTTTTATTTCCAAAAATAAACTTTAATATTTATATTAAATAATTTTCTCATCCCTATTTTAACCCTAGTAAAATTTTGAAAATTTTACCCTCGATAAGATTTTTGATGATTTTACTCTTAGTAAAATTTCGAGAAAAAATGTTTAATATTTCATAAATGAACATGTTCACTGTGACAGAATGGTTTATTTTCATTTTCGGACTTCAAAACAGCTTAAAAACATAAACTCATTTTTCTGATCATTTTTAAGTAATCCATATAAAATTGTAAATGGAACATTTCTATTTCTATTTTTAAAAACCTACATTCATTTCCAAGTGATTCCATTTGGGAAAAAACCGTAATCATTCTTGAATGTTTTTTATTTCTCCTTTCCTATTTATTTCATTTATTTCTATTCAAACTCATAATTCATTTCTGGTTTTAACGAGCTAACGGAGGGATCGACTGGACATTTATAATTAAGGCTCAAATGATTTATAATTAAGTTCTTTCTATTTGCTTATTAATAATAAACTTATTTAGTTAAAAAGTCATTCCACCATAGTATCATGACTGAGTTCTCCCTAACAACATACCATTACGAAAGCAACTACTCAGTGCTCGTTCAATGACCTTGTCATAAGTGTGTTTCCCTCATATGATATCATTAATCTCGTCGGTATAATATCTGCTGTAACACCCCTAACCTGTAACTGTCGCCAGAATAGGTTAAGAGGCATTACCAGACTTGTAGCTAAATTCAAAACAATTATTTATCCAAAAGCATCATAATTCAATTAATATCATTCGTTCATATCCAATATGTACTTAAAACAAACATATCAAGCTTTAATCATACATTCAAGACTAAATCATAACATATTACAAATTTTAGAAACTTAGAAAATTTTCAAACTTTCAAGTGTCACACGACTGTGTGAACAGGCGGTGTGTCTCACACGGCTAATAGACATGCCTGTGTCTTAGATCGTGTGAAAATAGGGCATACATACTGGCTTGCACTACACGACCAGAGACACACCCGTGTGCCTTGACTGTGGTTAAAACTGACTTGGGTCACATGGCTGACCACACTCTCGTGCGCTAGGCCATGTGTCATTTAAGGGGGTATACTGACTTATGTCACACGGTCAATCACACGCCCGTGTGTGAATCTGTGTGACACACATGACCAATTGACCCATCCGTGTGTCTAAGCCGTGTCAAATCTATAGGGTATACTAACTTAATTTGTAGGGTACCTTAGGGGACGCACGGCCATGTAACTTAATCATGTGTCGCACACAGCTGAGACACACGCCCATGTCTCTGCCCGTGTGGACAAAAATAGGCCATTTGAAAAGCCATATTGCCACCCTATAAACACAACATTTACAAGTATAATTGACCCCATTTATGCAATCAAATTGGCAACCAAAATAACCCTTTCAATATATAATATTTTCCATATCAAACATATCTATTTCATACCCAAATACCTATCTATCATCATGCATAATCCATCCATTTAACAACCACATATCAAAACATATCATATTATAACATCTATATACAACAAAACATGGTATCAAAATAATCCAATTCACATCGCTTAACTTATACACAAAATATGCCAAAAGCATAACTTCCAAATAACCATAACTATACCATTTAAACTAGCCTATACATGTCATATTTACAAATCCATAAGTTCAAAAGTACCAAATCAGAAATTTGATAGTGTGATGTGCAACTCCGACTTGTCCAAAACAAGAGAGCTAACGAACCTCTATAAGACATAGAAAACGAAACCGAGTAAGCTTATAGCTTAGTAAGCCCGTATAATTCAGAATTAAACTTACCATTTATACAAAATCAAGTAATAAATAAAAATGCCAACAATTCAATTTAACCATCACTTATTCACACATAGTCATCACATGTTAGTCATTTAACATAAACATAAACCATCCATTAATGCAATACTTTGTATTATTCCAAAATTCACATATCATACATATAACATTAATATCACTTATAACTCGTAACTTATCCATATAAACAGTATTTAAGCCCGTTGAACCTATTAGAACTTCAAAGGATAGTCGAGTGAAGAATGTCAGTAATCCGTCAACTCATCATCATACATGCTCTTTCGAGTCATGGTCGGTAAGCTTTATTGAGCTAATGAACAATAAGCTCTATTGAGCTGAAAACGGTAAGCTTTATTAAGCTGAACAGTAAGCTCTTTTGAGCTAAATCGTTAAGCTCCAATAAGCTGAAACAGTAAGCTCTTACGAGCTGTGGTGAGTTCACAACAAATGCAGGAGCTCAACCAATACGGTAATCTCAGTAACACGTTACTCGTATCCATTGAATTCATTTAGTTCAAGAAACTCGGTAACGAGTACAATATATCATTAAGACATTTATATTTCAAGTATTTCAATTATATACATTCAATTCAACAATTATAAGTATAGAAAACTTCGATTCTAATTATACGAACTTACCTCGTATTTGCTCGTATAACTATCGTCTACTCGTCTACCTTTTGTTTCCCCGGATCTAATTTCGGTAATTGCTTATCTTGATCTAGATATTATTAGATTCAATATTTTCAGTAACCATTTAATTCAATTCACATATATTTGGAAAATTACACATTTGCCCTTATACTATTGACTACTTTGTAATTTAGTCCTTTTTACACAAAATGGCAAATTTATGCAATTTACCCTTAACCCATGTATAGCCGAATTTCACATAACCTCATAGCAGCCCATATTTTCATTTTATTCACATTTTCAACCAGAACATTTCTATTTCTCACAATTTAATCCCTAATTCTTATTTTTGTCAAAAATTCACTTTATAAAACTTGTATATCTATTAACAACCATCAATAATCTAACAAGAAACTTCAAAATACCTAAGTATTCAACAATGGCATATCTCAAAATCTATAACAGTTTCAAAAACGAAGGTACATGCTAGCTAGATTAAGCTGCAATGAGCTCAAAAATATAAAAATATTAAAAACTGAGTCAAAGTCGTACCTTAATCAAGAATTCAAGCTTGACTAAATGGAAAACCTAACTATGGATTTTCTCCTTGCAAGAATCAGTTAAGGAAGATGAATATGGAGCCTTTATTTGTTTTATTTTATTTATCTTATAATAATAACCATTTTACATATTTACCCTTATAATAAGAACTTATAAATCACTAAAATTATGGACATAATTTTCCACTAACCTTAATCTTGGCATAATAACATTATAAGGACTTCCATATTAATAAACCATAGCTATTTAATACATTTAAACAATAAAACTCAACTTTTACGCGTTACGCGATTTAGTCCTTTTTACCGAATTAACCATTTAAACAATAAAATTTCTTTACGAAACTTTCACGTAATTAATCTATCATGCTGTAAACCTTAGTAAAATAATAAAATAAATATTTTGACTTCAGATTTGTGGTCCCGAAACCACTGTTTCAATTTGACCTAAAAACGGTTTGTTACAAGCTCTCCTAATATGTTCATATTTTATTTAATAGTAACAATTACATCTTCCTTCATAAAAATTAAATCACTATTAAATAGTGATCAAGTCATCCATCACAGAAAAAAATGACCCGTGGCCACGTTTACTTTTCATCAACCACGTAATGCCTATGAAAGAATATCATTTACCCATTTCTCGAGCTATCAATTCCACTGTTGTGAATAACGCTACATACTACAGAAGTCGCATACCGAACACATCAGCTTTCAGTTCCTTATCTATTTGAACTCAAGCTTTTACTTACAATAAAGTGTATGAGTCATGCAAACATAGTTCGCCATCCACTCAGGATTTAGGTATGTCATACTATAAATGTCACAAGTTAATAAATCCATAAAAGAATTTAGGATCTACCATGCTTGGGTCCGATCCAATGTACTGCCAGTCCAATCAGACACATCTATGTCTTTATCTTCTAAGAGTTATCTACTCTGATGCCCAAGCCAAGGCATCCCCTCAATTGGACTTGATAGATGACATATTAGACTTTTAATCGGTTTTCTCTTTTTTTTAATAGACTAAGAACATGTTTAGATTCATATACTAATACAAATTGTCTTTTTGTACTACGATCTACCCACGTAAAACTGATTAGTATCAGTTTAAATAATAGACAATCAATGAGCAACATTTGCTTCTATTTCACTTTGCGTGCAAAAATCATTTGAGAAAAATAATACAAATTATATTAATTGTAATAAATGAATTTGTTTTATTAACCAAGATGTTCAAAAAATTACAAGTTTTACAAACACATATACTACACTTAGGGCACCAGATCCAATAACGATACCATTACTTTATGACTTGGTCTAGGTACTAATAAGGGTATCATGATTCTAGAGCCCTGATATCATGATACCCTTGCATTATTGAAGTTTTCGCACAATTTTGAACTTCTGCCAAGTACCTACAACACTTAAATGAAGGTTAAGGCACCAAATGGCACGATTTGCCAATTTGGGTCTCAAAAGTAAGTAAAATAAGGCAATTTTACTTATTAAATCAAAAACCTTAAAACTACCAAAAACTACGTAAAAGACGCTACTTTGTTAGAAAACAAGCTCCTCAAGTTTACCAAGAAAGCCTGATTTGTCATATCAAATTATGACAGATCACTTTCCTTTGAAAAAAAATAAACTATTTATGGTTCTGTGTTAGATTCGAATTCGTTCGAGCTCACACTCGATGCAGTTCATGGTACGAGAATAGAGAAGAAGATCATTCGGTTGAAAGTTATGAATGATAAGGATCCATGTAACCGAAAACGTAGATGCAATTTTGGTAAAAGGTTTATTGCTATAAATATCACAAATCGGCTCGATTTTCAAATTTTTAATTTTCACTGTGCAAGAAAATCATTTTCGAACAGGATTTTTTCCATCACCCCCACCATATTGTGTTTCATCCTCACACTGTCGCACCTTTTTAGTGTCATTGCCTTCATTCGCTATCATTTAAGAATTGTAACATTTGGATTCCTAATAACTCAAAATTTTGAAATAAATGGAGGACTAAATTGGAAGAGACTACAAGTCGGTGGCCTTTATTAAAATAAATGGAAACTTGGAAACTAAATTAGACATGGTTTAGAACCAAACCTGGTTCAATTAGGATGGAACATATCGATTCCTTAGTGGGAGACATAATATTTAGCTATTGACGGTTCCCCTGAGGTTGGTAATAGCGCGAGAAGGGCTATAAATAGATAAAATATGGTTTCTAAGGGATGATTTTCTTCTCGACTTAGTCTCATTGTCTCTTTTTCATCAACTTCTTTGGTAGCTTGAGGAAGGAGGCTATGGAAGGTTCTGCTTGGAGTAGACTTCATGAGAATGGAGATGGAAAAGTAAGAAAACCAGCGAGCAGGTAAAGTTCTTAATGCTTCTATATACGTAATGATAAGGACATAAATTTATGGACTATAGAACCATTTTAAAGGTTCTGCCATGAGAACGGAAGCTCTGGAGATCGAAAAGGCTAAGCTATGGAAAGAATGAAGTTTTAGGTAAGTTCCTAACTCCAAACATGTTTTTATGATCTACGCTGTTTAAGTATGCCATGTTTGGATAAACATGAAGCATGATGATATGTACACGCATTGTATGACTGTGGGGAAAACCGTCATGGGTTAGATTAAGCTTAGAAGTGAGTTTTCTACAAGATTTTAATAAGAAAATAAATTAGGTAGTGAAGATTTTTTATTGGATTTGAGAGAAGATGAGAAAAATTAAAAGGAAAAGCTTTTCTTATTACTCTAAGGAAGGTGGACGACACAAAGAAGAAAGATGATGCCTTTCTTCATTTTTCTTTCTTTTATTCACATAAATTTTAGTCAAAGTCACATAAATTTTAGTCAAAGCCAAAACCAAAATTTAAATGAATGCCTCGTAATTTCCATGAATTAAAAACTTCAAATATATGGCCATTCATTTTCCCATCTTTTCATAAATAAAATAAATTCTACAATTCTCATTATAAAACTCTTGAAAAGTCCCAAAATTATTTATTGGAAAATTTGCACTTTTAGCTCCTTTCCAATATCACTTCACTTAATTATACCAAATATTACACTTAACACATTAAATCTTCACATAACATCAATGTTAAAACTGCATTTTAATCCTTTCTAAGGATGCCAAAGATAGAAAATTAGTACTTTGTTCCGTGCACTTTTCATTTTATTCAATTTAGTCTAACCTCGCTTTTCTTGATACAAGTACATTTTCCATGACATCTTAATATCAATATTATCTCCAGGGTTCAAACCTATATTCTCTCTTTAGGAGTACAATGTGATTTATCACTACACCCAATATTCATTAATGAAAAAAACTCCTTACATTGTTTCCATGTCTTAGTTGGCATTAGCTTGAGGTTCAAACCTCAACAATCACCTTCGCTATCTTTAGGGAAAAAAAAAACATATTTTGAAAGGAAAATTAGTTGAAATATAGATCTTAAAAGCAAATTTAAATTTAAAAATAAAAATCTAAGGATTTGTTTAGTTTTAGGAACAAATGCTATTTTTGTTTTTGTTTTTCTTAAAAGATACAAATAAATACTAAAGAAAACGTGTTTAGTTAAGAATTTTAAAAATAATATTTGAATCTTAGAAAGTAATAAAATTTGTTTTCATTGTTTTCAATAAAATATTTTTGAACTAAAAATATTAAAGATGAGGAATTTTTTACTTTGAGTTTATGAATTAGCCTTTGTTGAAACTTACATAAATGCAAAAATATTTTTTAAACAATCCATATGAATGTAATAATTCATGTTTCTATTATTAAAAAAAAACTACTGAAGATTATTCATATTTTTATTACTAAAATTTTATTTCTATTTAGTAAACATATTTTCTTATTTTAAAAATAAAATAAGAAATAAAGTTTCCAAAAAAGAAAAAAGAAAAGATGTTCCATTATAAAGAGAAAAAAGAAAGGAAGGGTCAAAGTTGAAACATAGTAATTATGGTTGGTATTTTCGAAAATGTAGAAACTGAACGAGTAAGTGAGTTTAAAAGAGACTAGAGATAATTAATACTAATAATGCAATTCCAATGAGAAGGTGGAAAATAAGTGGGTGGGGCCCTCCCCACCAAAAAAGGGAAATTCAGCAAAACGACGCCAATGTGGCCACTAAAGGCTAGGAGTGCGTGCCACGTGTCGACTTCCTAACTCCCTTCACTATACTACATTACACATTACAAATTACTACCACTATTCACACATTACACAATCATTCACTATCTCATCTCCCCTTTATTTTTTTTTATTAACCAATTTGTTTTTTTTTTATTTCATATGAAAAAAATTATTTACGGAAATGTGCATGTAATTATTTAAAATATAACATATTATTTTAAATTCTAAAATACATCATACTTCCATGTATTAATATTTCATGACATAAATTATATGTTTTAAGTATAAAATTTAGAGTTAAAATTTTTTAACTATAAAAATAATTGTTTGGAGTCATAAAATTTAAACCCTAATTTAAATTTTCTCTTTGTCTAATCTAACTTTGTGTTTTTGTATTTTCTGTGATTGTTTTATTAATAGTTGAAACATAATATATAAATATTTCTTACATCTAAATTACGAATTAAATTATTCAATATAAATTTATATTTCAAGAATTAGAAGTCAAATACAATGACAAATAATTAAAGAAAGGAACTACAAAATTAGGAATTAATATCATAGAGTTTTTGATGTTTGTATAAAAGTGGTAATCTCATTTTCTCAAACAAAATTACTATTTCATTATATATAAAATAAATAATTTATTTATGAAGAAAAATATTTGAGTAAAACTAATAATTAAAGCTTTTATAAAATTTAATTATAATTTTATTTTTATTATTAAATTCAGGTTTGGGTTTTTCAATTTCAAATTTTTTTTACTTTTTTGATTAAATTGGGTTTAAAACAAGTTCAAACTCGAGTTTTTCGAGCCAGTTTCTTTGGCTTGAGCCTATTTTTTGCCACCTTTAGAGACATCTCTTTTAATTAAATTATATTTTTTAATTTATTTATCTTAAAATATTATTTTTATAGGTGGTGTCACCGTGACAGAGATACCGCCTTTTGTCGTTCATTTCAACCCATTCTCGTAAATAATTTTTTTTCACCCAAATTCATAAATATTTTTTGTATTATTTTAAAAAAATCTTAGTCTTTGTATTTTGTTTCTAAGAGATTAGCCTCTCTACTTTTCAGATTTTAAAATTTAAGTTTAATTGTTAACACGCTTAGTTGTCTTTTGTTAAATTTTTTGTGTGACATTTTCAAGTAAAAAATACTCTCTTAGTAGCAATGTAATTAAAATTGACAACTGTAATGAACCTAAATTTAATAAAGTAATATTAATAGTGCTAACAATTAGACATAAATTTTAAAATTTTAAAAATAAAGAGTCTAAAATACTAAAATAAAAATATAAAATTAAATTCTAAATTTACTAAAAATATAAAACTCATAACATATTTTAACCTCTAATTACATACTACCAAATTCATATTTTTCTATAAAAGTTTTGGTAATTATGGTGTTGATTGCATTCTGAGTTTGTTTTTCAATTAATGATCACCGTAATCAAGCACCAAATTTTTATTGGCATTGAGGGAGCTTTTACTGAATTTTAAAAATTTAATCTCCCACAGATACTGAAAAGCCTTTTATCTAAATGTAAATGTAACTTTTAAATAAAAAAAAATGGACGTCCTAAGTGCAAATGTCCTCACGAAAACAAGAGCTCCTCCACCAAAAGAAAAACACCCAAACGCACTCTTATTAAATAATTGTTAATCATGACATCCATTTGATGTGTGCATCCTACTCATCATATATATATATATTTTCTAAAAAAGAGTTACAGCTTTAATTAGATTAAATAAAAAGTAAGTGATATGTAAGAGGAAAATAAATTATGACATCTCAAAAAATGGACACGAATTAATAGTAGGAGGTGCAAAGATGGAATGCGATTTCGATGGATTGTCTTGTCAAAAAAGTCGAGCATATAATAATATAATGAAGATCCTGTTATTTTGATGCGATTATTGATGGTCTGACTATATATTAGATGATATAATTTGACAGTCATATTTATTTTTTATTAGGTTAGGGTATCTCTCCATGGAACAACACTCCCATCACAAAAAGTAGTAGGTTTCATAGAATATTATTAATTAATAATAAATAGTTGATAATTTTTATATGTGGTAGTAAATTAACTGATTGAAATAGAAATTTAGCATCCAGGAAAATTAACGTAGAAAAGCAGAGAGAATCAATGTCCAAGATGGAACTTTTGAAAGAATAAAAGGGAATGAAATGAATTAAGAATATGTATAGGATAACAGAAAGGGGCACTTGCTACAAGAAATACCTATACATTAATTAAAATAATATTTTATACTACACTCTATCTTCGTATTAAGAGTTAAATTATATTTTATTCTTTATATTAAAATAAATTAATTAATTAATTTATGTATATTAAATTAAAAATTTTAATTTTTTTATTAAAAATTTTATCTATTTATATTATTAAAATTGTGCATAAATGACAGAATAACCAAATTAAATTTTACAGTAAAAATAAATAAAATTTCAAAAAAAAAACCTTTATAAGAAAACCCTTATAGAGCCTTTATGAAAAAGAAAACCCTCATGCATACATATATAACAAATATGCAAGTTGGGGAGGCAGAAAGGGGGGTGCACTCAATCCTAGAAATGATGCCCACCAAGACAAAGTCGAGTAGCCAAAGAAACTCGCCCCCTCTTGGCTCCACACCCATGCCCTAGCTCAGTGCTCTCTGCAACTTAACAAAATTAATTATTTATTTATATAAAATAAGGGATGGTAATTGGAAGCCGTTTGATGGGGGGGAGGGTGTTTTTCTTCTTTAATCATTTCTCTTTTATGATAAAGAAGAAAAAAATAGGCAATTAGAATATTAGACAAAGACTTTGCTAAACATCCAACTGATTATGTATTATTAAAACATGCAATGGGTAGCATAGTGATATCGAATTTCGGCGATACGAATGTTTAAAAATCAATACAAAGAGCAGTTATCGGAAGAATCCCTTTTTGATTTGATTTCCTCTATAAAACAAGTTGAATTCACTTAGAAAAAATCAACATTAGCAAAATAGCACAATTTCCTGGCCATAGCCTGCCTATTTACGAATTATACTAAGAAAAAGTAAAATTGATTCCCCGGCCCCAATAGACGTATGGATATACCCTACGCTGTGGCCGTGAATGTAACGCAGCATCTGCTAAAGTTTTGACTCCGGTTTTCGTTAGTTTATATGTGAAAAGAGGAAATCGAATTAAATTTCGCTCGTACCAATATTATCATCTTTCATATAAAAAAGACTTGTGGTGGTGACTCTTCGAATTCAATAGACAAATTTTCAATGCATACAAAATAATAAGGATAGTACCACTCGCATTATTATACAATTGTTTACCTTTACTCTTTCCAAATATCCTCACTTATAACTAAATAAACTCTTAAAATGAATTAAGTAAAATAATAAGGAATATCTACGGAATAAAATTTTTACCAAGATGAAAGTTAATAATGAATATCTATAACAATAATAATAATAAGTAATTAAAAAAAAAAAAAAACTTACCGCCGCGTTAGACACCAAAATTTTGGCTGGAGCATCATGCACCAGGAAAGAGAAAGCATCAACAGTTAGAATCTTTTTTTACCAAGTTATCTTCATTTTCTTTATTCATTTTAATCTCCATTCGGGTGTTATAAAATGCATTTTTAATATTTTAATATTAATTAATATTAAAATAAATATTAATAAAGGATATAATAATTTATTGTTTTTTTATAAGATATAAATTTTGGTTTTATAATAATATAATAAATAAATTCTATATGAAGTATTTATAAATAAGTAGATAAACAAATAATAAAAATTAATTGTTTATTGATAAAATATTATTTTAACATAAATAAAAATTCAATATATATGATTTTATATGGAATATAATTATTTGTTTTAAATATGTAATTTAAAATTTAATGCTCTCAATAGTTATTTTCTAATTAAAACATAGTCCAATTAGTTGTTGTAAGATGAATTTTGATAGAATGTTCTAACACCATTATTGAAGTAATGATAATCTATATGGGCATTATTTATTTTGTTTTAGAAAAATGAAAAACTCTAATATCATCTGCAGACTTAATGTTGCCAAAGGAATTCATTTTTGTATGTATATTAGACTCGCTCAAAGTTGTGTTGAATCAAACAGTTTGCAGCAGTACTATTATCTTTCATCTCTGACACCACCATTCACAAGAGATTTTCAAGAATAAAGGTTTCGTTAATTAAGTTCAAAATCAAACTCCAATGAAAGATTTCGAATCTAATACGAGAATGGAAAGCTCCAAATAGCTGCATTGATAGAATATCAATGTTCATAAATCTATACAAAGTGAAATGACAAAATTCCCAAGTTATATGACTGACTGCCAGACACACAGGGTGACATTCTCGGCAAGACAAAGAACATAAACTCGAAAGAGTTAAGTGTAAGACTGCGAGAAATGGTGGGGGAAGCACCACCATCAATTTCATTGTCTTTTATTGTACACTGCATCACAGAATTTTAAGAAGAAATTCAGAACCCAACAAAAATGGCGTTTTCTGTATTTGTGGTACTCTTAGACCTTTGTTGTTTTACTATATTTGGCAATGTTTGGATCTTCCACTTGCTTCACTATATGGCAACTTTTTCATGTAAAATGGTGCATGCACGGAATGCGTCATAATTTTCCACCAGCCATTTGTCCAAAAACTCTGTTTAGCAGGTTCTACATGCATCAAACATGTGCATGTCAAAACAAGAACAAAAATCATTAAGTAATCACTGAGATGCAACTATTTGCAGGTCTCAGGCATGATCCAAACTCATGCACCACTTGTCATGATTTGATCTAAGCACACCACATCCAAGATTAACCCTACTAAGTAGATGATGATATAAAAAGGGAACTTAGGAAGAGCTTAGTAGACTATTATATTTAATGGTTTGGAGTTGGTATTAGAATGATTTTTAAGGGAAAGGAGGTGGGCTCCCACCATAAAGAAGACTATCCCTACATCAAATAGCTTTAACACACAGTACAAATTCTTGTTTCTCTCTCTCTCTCTCTCCCTCTCTCCTACAATATATTTATATGCTCTCTAGTGCACACTTTGGGAAGCTCAGTTAAAAGGAATTTGTTAGCTAGCTTCTCTCCATTCCCCCAAGACCCCAACCACACCAGCACCAGCACTGTCCACCAACATATAGCATCACTTCATTTTAGCCATGCCTCTCAACTGCGTAGCACCAAAACCCGAACATGCCTGCAATGGACTAGTGGAGTCAGAGACGTCTAAATCTCAGAAAAAGGCTGCCCTTGCGTTCCCAATACAACACAATTCCCAGCCTCCACCCAGACTTACCTTGTTTCATATAACTTTGAAGGTCTTATTATTAATAACAATACATCATGTATTAGTTACCATTATTTACTGTCTTAATCATTTTTCTTATATTAGTTTATTTACATTTCTGTGATTCTTTACACAGTTTGAGGAGGTAGTGTACAAGGTGAAGTTGGAGGAGAAAGGATCATGCTGGGGTTCATGGATCACCCGAGAAAAGACCATACTCAATGGTATAACAGGAGTGGTTTGCCCTGGAGAAATACTAGCAATGTTAGGTCCATCAGGAAGTGGTAAAACCACCCTCCTCTCCGCTCTTGGGGGCCGTCTGACTGGCAAACTATCAGGAAAGATCACATACAATGGCCAACCTTTTTCAGGTGCCCTAAAACGAAGAACTGGATTCGTGGCTCAGGATGATGTTTTATACCCCCATCTCACGGTGACGGAGACCCTTTTATTCACAGCACTGCTGAGGCTACCCAACAGCTTGACCCGAGACGAGAAAGCCCAACATGTGGAGAGAGTTATCGCTGAGCTGGGACTGACCAAGTGTCGAAACAGCATGATTGGGGGGCCGCTTTTCAGAGGAATATCGGGTGGGGAAAAGAAGAGGGTTAGCATTGGCCAGGAAATGTTAATAAACCCGAGCTTACTTTTACTAGATGAGCCCACCTCGGGTTTGGACTCAACCACAGCACAACGGATCCTCACCACAATCAAAGGCCTTGCTAGTGGAGGCCGAACTGTTGTCACCACCATTCATCAACCCTCTAGTCGACTGTATCACATGTTTGACAAGGTGGTTTTGCTCTCAGAGGGTTGCCCAATCTACTACGGTTCAGCAGCTTCAGCCTTGGATTATTTTTCCTCCATTGGCTTCTCCACATCCATCACTGTCAACCCAGCTGATCTCTTGCTTGATCTTGCAAACGGTAAATCTTTTTTTTTTTTTCTTTCATCTTTCATGTATTTACTTCCTTTTTATGACATATATAGAGATTGATGAGAAATTGAGATGAGGGGAAGCTTTTTTTTGTCGTTGTTAAATGTTCCTTTTCAACAATAGATGGGGTATGAATATGATCGGTTGGCCTACCAAAAAATATATGGTGCTTCCACCTTTATATCCCTTATGGACTATGTCGTATTATCAGACCCCACCCTTTCATACTTCCCTTCCTCTTGTCACTTTGCTTTACCATTTGATGATCTGATTCTGTGGTCATTTTCAACAAATACTATCACTGTACTAAGCTTATAATTTACTATCATCAAAACATAGATATCAAATTTCAATGCAGGAATCGGTCCTGATCTCCTGCACTCAGTGGAGCAAGTTGAGAGTACGGAAGAAGAACAGAAATCCGTAAAGGATGCTCTTCTCTCTGCTTACGAAAAAAACATTTCCACAAAGCTGAAAGCTGAGCTTTGCAATTCGGATGCCAATAACTTCGTCAATACAAAAGAAGCATCAGCAAGTAAATTTTCTTTTGTTCGTTTTTACTTAATTTGCCCTACTCTGGTTTTGAGGGTGAACTCGAGTAGTAATTTATGATGTATTATATTAACGCAGGATATGAGAAGACAGAACAGTGGTGCACAAGTTGGTGGTATCAGTTCAAGGTGCTGCTTCAAAGGGGGGTTAGAGAAAGGAGATATGAAGCCTTCAACAGGCTAAGAATTTTCCAAGTGATCAGTGTGGCAGTACTTGGTGGACTACTATGGTGGCACACCCCAGCTTCTCACATCTCCGACCGCGTAAGACTGACAGTTCTTCTCTGTTAACCCGTTTAAAACCAAACAATAGTGGTGACTTTCATGCTAAGCTAAAGTTTCAACATTTTACCCAACTTCTAATCGTAATTCAGTCTAACTTTGAAATTCATTTTTTTTACTTTTATAAAAAATCGAAAACTTAGTCCTTAATTTAATTTATGAATATTTTATCTTTTTATTTTATAAAATTGAAAATTTGATCTAATTAGGTAATACTATTAAACTTTGAAATTAAATTGTTAACTTAAAATGAACCATTGGTGAAAAAAAATCAAAATTTTAAGTAAAAAACATTTTTTTCACATGTTTCAAATTAGTTCATGTAAAGTAAAATGAGTTAAAAAAATCAATGCTTTTTTATAAGGGATTTATTTTTATTTATTTGGAATCAGATTTAGAAAAAGTTGAGTAGTTTTTAATGTTAAAATTACTAGTTACATATATATATACATATTATAAAAGTAAAAAACTATTGCCAACTTCGACGAGCTAAGCACGCTTTTTGTATTTTAAAAACAGATTGCACTGCTGTTTTTCTTCTCGGTCTTCTGGGGATTCTATCCACTCTACAATGCGGTATTCACATTCCCTCAAGAACGAACAATGCTAATCAAGGAACGCTCTTCCGGAATGTATCGCCTTTCATCGTACTTCCTCGCCAGAACCTTCGGTGACCTTCCACTTGAGCTTGCCCTCCCCACAGCTTTCGTCTTCATAATCTATTGGATGGGTGGCCTAAAACCAGACCCTCTCACCTTCATCCTCTCTCTGCTAATCGTGCTTTACAGTGTCCTCGTCTCTCAAAGTCTGGGCCTAGCCATTGGGGCCATTCTCATGGACATCAAACAAGCCACCACCTTAGCTTCCGTCACCACACTTGTTTTCCTCATAGCCGGGGGATACTACGTTCAACAAATCCCTTCCTTCATAGTGTGGCTTAAATATCTGAGCTACAGCTACTACTGTTACAAGCTTCTGCTAGGGATTCAGTACGATGAGGATGATGTTTACGAGTGTGGGACGGGAGGATTGTGTAGGGTTGGGGATTTACCTGCCATCAAATCTATGGGATTGAACCATTTGTGGATTGATGTGGCCATTATGGCACTCATGCTGCTAGGCTACCGACTCCTCGCTTACATGGCTCTTTACCGAGTGCGGTTGAGGTAAAAAAAAATAGTTTATATGTAGCAGCAAAGGTGAATAATTTTTAGATTAATTTTGAAGGAAATTATGTATCAACTTTTTTGTTTGTCATAGTTGTTAGATAATATACTACTAACTCACATGTTCTTGTCCTAATTTGAGTTTTGATGAATCCAAAGAGTTAATTTTAAATAAACACATGAAATATATATAGATACAAAAACCAGACACCAAGAGTCCCACTAATATTATGCAGTGGTGGTGAGGTCCAGATTTTGGTGGGGTTCTGAATCTAAAACCCACTTTAGCTGAACTTCAACAGCATCCTCCAACAGGGCTAAACCTAGTGCCCTCAACAGAAAAGGGAAAAAAGATTGAATAATTTATGTAACACCTGATCATGGTGATGACTGATGGAAAAGACGGGAGTTAATCAGAGCATACCACCAAAGCTTTCTTTTTTCTCCTCTTTAATTTGTGTATTAAAATTAGCTTTTAAATTAGTAAAAAAATGAGAGAGAGAGAGATCTAGATTCAGTTAAACTTGGATCTTTTCTGGTCAAAAGCAAGTGAGACAAAAATGAGAATCCCAATCAATATCATTGTCCACCATTATTATTCAGTAGAATTCTTTAGCAATATCCTTTTTTCTTTCTTTATAGCATAAAAGGGTGGTTATTGGCTGTTTGTTTGAGAAATTAATTTCACTTGATTTTCCGTTACTAAAATCATGATTTTATCAAATCCCAAACATGCATTTTTTCCATCTTAGATAAGTAGTTGCCTGACTATCATATATAATTTTCCAAAGGAAAACTTAACAGGTGATAATAATAATATTGAAGCTAATAGTTATAAACTCAATGGTAAAAAAAGTTAGGAGAGATAAGGGGGAGAGGACCACATATACATCCACATGGTGGTAGGGCAAAAAAGATGAGTGGAGAATCATGTGAACAAGAAATGACAGCACAGGTAGGCATGGGCATGCGGCCAATTTATATATATACATATCCATGTCATTTCCTACTTGAAGATGGATCGTGTATTCCACGCTAAAAATTCATCATCCTCGAACCATGCCAAGCAAAGGACAATTTGTAAAATCTGCACCCTGTCCTGTCCTTTTATTCTTTTATAATAATAAATGGAAGACGTGGCTTTCATTTTCAGCTTTCTTTTTTTCTAAGTGCTAACCTCATCAGGGATACTACATTGACCTAACTCTAATAAAACCAAAACACTTGGCTTTTAAATTTAATCAGAGGAAACTCAACTCATGATGCAATAAAAGATGAGTAGTAAGTTTAAAGGTGGCTTACCAACCATGTAGCTGTCTATCGTTCTCATGCTGCCAACGGTATAGAATATGTATTATGTAAGTAGATCAAGTCCATAATGAAAATGTTGGAAATTTGGGATTTAGAAGCCCTCTGCCTCTGTCTAATTATTCATGTAAAGATTGCAGGTGTCTTCAACGCTCGTCTTTCTGCCTTACTCTTTATTTAGTTACGTATGTTTTAGGTCATGGTGTCTTTCTTTTCTTTAAAGGTCGATACGAGCTAGGAAGCAAGTTGCCTTCAAATATTCAAGTGTGATCTTCGCATATTATTTTTTTTCTTTGAAGAATGATGATTCCTTTCGATTTTTATTTTGGATACAACACATTGCAATTTTCTAAAATCCAAAACTATGGATTTTTATTTTACGGATTATTGGATCCAGCACCTTTCAAATTTTTGTATTAGATGTATATGGAATTTTATTTTTACCTCTTTTTTAATTAATCATAAAAAAACTCCGTTACTGCTATAATACTATGGAATTATAAAGTCATTAGCGCTGACTGTCGCCTCCCAAAATTAACACTGTACTCCAATAGTCGTATGGTCCTGCTTAAAAACTAATCTCTTAGGCAAAAATTCTCTCTCGTGTAATTTCGCAGAACACCAAAATTTAGAGAACACAAGGATGAGAGAAGTTGTTTTTCTCTTGTTGTGTTCTATGAAAACTAAGGAGAATAACCTCTTATTTATATTCTTTTCTAAAGGGATAAAACAATAAATTGACAAAGTCAGTCTCAACACCAAATTCTGATTCTGTCAAATCGTAATTGTTTAAAAATAATTTTTTCAATTTCTTTGCATTACCAACAATTTTAACTTACAATATATATGTCGAAACTATTTTTTTGTTTTAAAAAACGGGGATCGACTTTTAAAAAAATGAAAATGTGGAGTCGCCACCAATTCTTTTGTTTAGATGTGATTGGATCACCTAATAAAACATTTTATCCCATTGAAATCAATTTTGGCCTACGTAAATTTGAGAAAATAGGTTCAAGAGCAGGTTACGTATGAGGAAGGATTAGCACCCTCGCTACGCCCAAAATTGGTACCAAATTGATTGAGTACTGTCCTTATGTCTAAGATTTAAAAATATTTTGAAATATAATCCATTTAAAAAAAAAATCGAACGGCTCGAGTTGGTCATCAAAGTTCCCTTGTTTCAAGGGAATACAGCATCACATCCAGCACGATAGGACACGATCCTTTATTCCTTCGAAACCACGATCAATTCTTGAATTCAAAAAGTTCATACATTGAAAATTACAAAAGGAAGCCCAATTATTTAGTCTAACGAAAAGTCGAAACCCAGCACGGTAGGGCACGATTGCTCGAATTACCAAATATTGAACATTACCTTGTTTTAGAATTTAGAAAATATAGATGAAATTTCAAAGGAATATTTGATTATTTTGGACAAACGGAAAATCGAAACCCAGCACGGTAGGGTACGATTCCTTGAATTTCCAAACATCAAACGTTGCCTTTGTTTTGGGAGATCTTCAAATGAACAATTATAAAACTAGCTTAAAACGCATTAATCTGGGTTGAAATAAACTGGAATAAATGATTTAAAACAAAAAGTCACAAATTACAAAGTAGCATTTGTAAACAAAAGAGTGAAATTATAAACATGGGACAATACGCACATATAAAGCACTATATTCGGCGAAGAATAATAGTATAAACATAAAAAATGAATTAATCAACACATCATGGCAATGAGTTCATATCTTATTTAAGACATTAATAAGAAACCAAAATATAATTCACCAAAGAAACATATTAGAAGGAGATACAACAAATTTTCAAATATAGATGAATAACAATTAAAATGATAATGCAAATAATTAAAGAGTAAACAATATGCAGCAGTTATGTATGAAATGAAAACTAAAAACAATACACAATATACAAAACAATACGGATAATAGGAGTCAATATAATGTGCAACAATTCAAACACCACTAATAATAAAAATTTAAAAAATGAACTATACATGTTAGGGTTTGAAATGATTTACATATATAAAATAAAACTAAGAATATGTAAATGAAGATTAGAATAAATATTGTAAAAGAAAAAATTTGGAGCAAATAACATACAAAAATATTTTAAAAACAAAACATATCTATTTAAAGGTGATGATATACATACAATAATAAAATCAATGTAAACAATATATAATTAAGATATAATAAAAATAAAGAATAAACAATATACATGATGAATAACAAATCAATATATAATAAAACAATATATACATGAAATAATCTTAAATAACAAAGAAATAATAAAACATATTTTTTTAAGAATAAACTATATACGTAATAAATTTGAAAGGAAATACAAATAAATAGATTTAAAAGGAATTATATATGTAAAATAACATGGAACTAATAATGTATATAAAATAAAACTAATTTTGTCATAAATCATATATGTATTAATATAAGATTAATTTAAATTAAATATTATACAAAATTTTAAAAACAATATGATACAAGGTAATTTTAAAATAATAGTTTTATAATTTAAAAAATAATATAAAAAGCAAAGTAAATTATCAAAGTAATTTAAAATGTTTATATAAAAATAATAATAAAAGATGAATGCTAAACGAATTAAAAAAATAATGAACTATACAAATTAAAATGAAAAAAAAAACTTAATTGAAATAAAAGCAAACTATAAGAGAGAATTAACAAATAGAATAAACCATTAAAAGGACCAAAGCGCAATGCGCTCAAATGGCCGAGGATTAAAAATGAAAATGGTCCCAATTCCAAAACAAAACGCTTAAGCGCAGACTAAATTGAAGCAGTGCGCAAATCTCAAAGAAAAATTAAAAAAAAAAACAAAGAAATCTAAACAGGCTTTAATTGAACGGATCAACAAATAAAGGGGACCAATCGCGCAAATTAATCATTTAATGTAAAGAGGCGATGATCCTGGCCACGAATCAGGCCAACACACGAATCCTCCTTGTAACGGCCTAATTTTCAGTGGTGTCGAAAATGGTGATTTGAGATCACTAAATTCGACAAATAAGATTGAACAAGATAGTAATTTAATATTTATGAGTCAAGTAAGAATTTAGAAGAATTTGTGAAATGGTGAAATTAGTGAATTAAAAGAATTTATTAGGTCAAACGGGTCAAAAATGAAGTATCGAGACCTCAAAGTCGAAAATCGAGCTATAAATATTTTTATAAATATTTATGGAGTGTCATTGAGTTAGTATTAAAGTTTCGTTAGAAAATTTTAACGTTTGGATGGCTAACTAATTAAAAAGGACTAAATTGAAAATAGCACAAAATTTGTTAAATTGTGAGTAAATAGCTTAAGTATTTAAAAAGATGGATTTAAAGAGCAATTAGACCCAAAGGTTAATGGCTGGATGGTTTGGGTATGAAATAAGCAAGAAAACAATGTGAACAAGGGCAAAATTGGAAATAGATAAAAGTTAATAGTTAAATAATGATGTAATTGAAAAATCTAGATATTTCTTCATATTTTCTCAGCCAAAACGCCATAGAAGGTCTGGAGAAAGCTGGTTTTCATATTTTTACATCATGTGAGTTTAATTCTTGCTTTTTCTTGATAATTTTATGTTTTTATGACTTTTATAATTAGGTCCACTTGTAGAATTCATTAGTTTTTGATTTTATGGGTGAAATTGGAAGTTACCCTGGATGGATAAGGGAATTTTATGATGAATTATTATGAAATTTAAGTTCTAATTTCATATTAAGGTGGTTTTATTAAGTGATTTTGATAGGAAATGATATTTAGGACCTAATTGTGAAAAAATTGTGAATTGAAGGTTGCTGTTGAAATTCAGAATATAAAAGGTTTTGAAATAGTTTATAATGATAAAATAAAGTGTTAATTGAGAAAAAATTAGTTCAATTGATGGGTGAATTGAGCAGGGACTAAATTGTGAAAACTATAAATTTTGGGGTAAAAGTGCAATTTCGAAATTTGAACAGCATAAATTGTGAAGTGAAATAGAAATCAAATAAATGCTAATGAGTAGAAATATTTTATATTATAGATCAAGAATCCAAAGAAGAACGAGGAAAAGAAAAAGTTGCGGAATAGTCCCTAAATTTCAATATCTTCTACAAATTAGCCAGGTAAGTTCATATGGTTGGAATTAGATGTTTATTTGTGAATGATTGAAGTTTATAATGTGTTATTATATACGAATTTGTTGTGGGATTGTGTAGATTTTGTTAATGAAAGAATAAATGTGGAAATGCAAATTAGGAAAAACGCAAGATTTAGTACGTTTGTATCGTGACGTGTGATGAATTGACGGATAAGACCATGGTCGTTCCATGGAAAAGTGTGAAATGTAGGTGTGGTATCATCCATACTGAGTTGTGAAATGTAGGTATGGTATTATCCATACTGAGCTGTGAAATGTAGGTATGGTATTATCAAATCCATATTGAGTTAAAAAAATGTAGGTATGGCATTTCCCATACCGAGTTGAAAAATGTAGGTATGGTATTTCAATGAGGAAAACCATACTGAGTTGTGAATCGTGGCATTGAGCAACGACGTACTCAATTTCGTAAGCCGTTTCCTAATTTGATTATAAGAAATAAAAGAGAAGTGATCCAAATGAAAGAGATTGAGTAGTTGTTACTGTTGAGCTCAACTATGTGAGTTATTATAACAATGGTTGTGAATCGCAGGAAACTTTAGTAAATGTTTTGGTATTGTTTGGAAATATTATGTTTGGTAAGCATTACTTTTAACCTATGAACTTACTAAGCTTCAATAAGCTTACTTGTGTGTGTTTAATATTTTTATGTAGATTGACTTGAAGTGAAGTGGGTAGATCGGATCAACACAACAAAGCACACTATCCGATCAATTTCGGTAGCTTTTGTTTTATGTTTGAAGATTTATATGGCATGTATAGAGTTTAAATGAAATGAAGTAAAGATGTTATAAACTAGTTAACAACATTTTGTACTAAAACAGTTTTTGGTTAGTAGCAGTAGTTTGAATTTGAAAATTTACCATAAATCATGAAAATCTAATTAGAGGTTGAATAAAATATGAAATTAAATCTTATTGAATCTAGTTTCACATAGAAGAAACGGTGTAAGTAAAAGGCTTTCATATCGGAGATATTTGAATTTCGTGAGACAAGGTCGAGTGATTTTGAACTCCCTGTTCGATTTGTAAAAATCATTAAAATTGTAAAAAAATTAATTAGGAGTCATACGATATATGTATGGATTCCTTATTGAGTCTATTTTGAGAAAAATAAACGGCTTGGTTATTTGAATTCTGTACATGGAGAAATTTGGTTCAGTAGTGAACAGGGTCGAGCAATGAACCACAAACAGGGAGACTTCAACTAATAAACTGTACTAATTGGCCCAACCAAAATTCTAGAAAAAATTAGTAAGTAGATATATGAGCCTAGATTTTGGGAAAATTTACGGATTTGGATTTCAAGTTTTGTAACTTGAGATATGATTTTTTTTCATCATGTAGCAGTTGGACAGCTTATCCGAAAAGTGTGATATAAATTGTTTGAATTTGTTTAAGTGCTCAAATAAGTTTAGTAATGCCTCGTGCTCGACTCGTGACGGTCTCGGGTAAAGGGGCGTTACATTTATTGGTATCGAGCCTGGTTTAGTTGATTCTCGGAGCGAATTTGATGTGTAAAGTGTTTAAAATACATGCCATATAAATCATGATAGTGTGATGTGAATGATCCGATCTAATTACTAATTTTTGTTATAGATTGTAAAGATGTCGATAAACCCGATGGTGCTAGTCGAAGAGGAAGTTAATAGTAGAATACAGACTTACGAAAGCGAGGAACAAGTGGTAATGTCCCGATTTCTTTTGATGAGAGAGGAAGAACTTAAAAATATGATTTACGGATTAATGAATCGGTGGTATCATGAAACAATACAAGGAAGAAGTCAGCACAACAACCTCCTCCTCCTCTCTTGTACCACCGTTACAACCCGGTTGCTCCTCCTTTAATAGATGAATCTAGCAAAAGAACACCAATTGAAAAACTCGAAAGTTTGGAGTGAAGAATTTCGAGGAGATCGGACGATGATCCGGTTAAAGCGAGTATTGGTTAAAGAGTTTGGAGAGAGTTTTAAACAGATGATGTGTTCTCCGGAGGACTATTTGGGATGTGCGCTTTCGCTATTGAAAGAAGAAGCGTATAATTGGTGGGAAACCATTGAGGCAAGGGTACTGCAGATAAACTTACAGGAATTCTTCCAAAACGAATTTAAGAAGAAGTATGTGGGAAAGAGATATTTAGATAAGAAGAAGAGAATTTCTTGATATTCGACAAGGAATAAAACAGTGGCGAATATGAAAGAGAATTTGTGTATCTCAGTAGATATGCTCGGGATGTTGTACCGACAGAGGAAGAAATGTGCATTAGATTTGAAGAAGGGCTTAATGATGAAATCAGAATGATGATTGGAGGTACAGAGATTCGAGAATTTGTGATTCTTTCTGATCGAGCTCAAAAGATGGAAGAAGTGTATAACAGAAAGATGCAAAGAGAAAGAAGAGGTAAAGAGGTATACAAAAGAAGTTTCTCTAGACCAACTTCGACTTTTCCGGCCAAAAAGTTCAGAGATGATTCTGGTCGACCTATTACAATCCCGGAACGATCGAATAAAAGTAAAACGACTCAACAAGATGTCGGAGTAACTAAGAAACCAGCAGCTAGTGTTAGTAGTGTGTAAAATATTCCGAGACTTAGATGTAAAAATTGTGGTAGATTTCATATTGGTGAGTGTTGGGGAAGAGCCGGAGCTTGCTATAAATATGGTGGAACTGTTCATTTTATTCGGGACTGTCCTCAATTATTAAAAGAAGATAGAGAACAAGGGGAGAAGCAAGTAAATACTCCTCAGAAAGGTAAACGTTCGGGTCAAAGTAGTGCTACTGGGACTGTTCATTCGGGAACGAGAGATACTGCAGCTCGATCGAGACAAGAGTACCTGCGTACATATGCTATCGAGGCAAGGGAAGAAGCTTCGCTCCGGATGTGATAGTGGTAATTTCTATCTTTTGATGATTCTGTATGCTTTAATTGATCCCGGATCTATACATTCATATATTTGCACTACATTAGTGTCGAAAAGAAAATGACTGTTGAGTCCATCGACCTTGAATTGCAAGTCACTAATCCACTAGGGCAAAGTGTGTTGGTTAATTTAATATGTCGAATTGTCCACTTGAAAATACAAGGTCGTGAATTCTCTGCTGATTTAATGTTGTTACCTTCCGAGAATTTGATGTTATTCTTGGAATGGATTGGTTGATTGATCACGATGCCATAGTGAATTGTAGAGAAAATGGATTGATTTAAAATGTCGAGACGGAAATAGTTTCAGCTGAGTTTGGGGATAAAAAGAATGATGTCAGAATTATTTCAGCCTTTACAGCTCGAAAATTGATTCGGAAAGGTAATGAAGCATTTTTAGCTTATATTCTTGATACTCGGGGTTCTGAATTGAAGATGGAACAATTGTCAGTTGTTAATGAGTTTACTGATGTGTTTCCTGAGGAATTACCTGGTTTACCCCCAGATCGTGAGGTTGAATTCACAATTGATGTAATTCCTGCATGCACTCAATATCAATAACACCGTATAGAATGGCACCAGCTGAGTTAAAAGAGTTGAAGACACAGTTGCAAGAGTTATTGGATAAAGGGTTCATCAGACCGAGTACATCACCTTGGGGCGCACCTGTCTTATTTGTGAAAAAGAAAGATGGTTCGTTGCGATTGTGTATTGATTACAGGCAGTTGAATAAGGTAACAATTAAAAATAAATATCCATTACCTCGTATCGATGATTTGTTTGATCAAGCTGAAAGGTCTTGCAGTGTTCTCAAAATAGACCTTAGATCCGGGTATTATCACTGAAGGTTAAAGAGTGTGATGTGCCAAAGATCGCTTTTGAACTCGGTATGGTCACTACTGAATTTTGGTAATGCCTTTTGGTTTAACGAATGCCCTGTTGCATTTATGGATTTAATGAATCGAATTTTTCAGTCTTATTTGGATAGATTTGTGGTGGTATTTATTGATGACATATTGGTCTATTCAAAGACGAATCCGAACATGCACAAAGACTTGAGAATTGTACTACGACTTTGAGAGAAAAGCGTTATATGCGAAATTTAGTAAATGTGAGTTTTGGCTTCATGAGGTTGGATTTGGGTCATATTATATCACCAAGGAATTCATGTGGATCCAAGTAAAGTTTCGCGGTGGTGAATTGGAAAACACCAAGAATGTAACTGAAGTGCGAAGTTTTCGGGATTAGCGAGGATACTATCGCCGTTTTGTAAATAATTTTTCCATGATTGCTTCACCAATGACTCGTTTATTACGTAAGAATGTTGAGTTTATGTGGTCCGATGAATGTCGTGAGTTTTGATCGATTAAAGAAAATGTTAATAGAAGCTCCAGTCTTAACTCAACCAGAATCAGGTATACCGTATGTTGTGTACAGTGATGCATCTTTAAGTGGTTTGGGTTGTATGTTAATGCAGTCGAGAAAGGTAGTGGCTTATGCTTCACGGTAATTAAAACCACATGAAAAGAATTACCCTACACATGATCTTGAGTTAGCTGCAATTGTTTTTGCCTTAAAAATTTGGAGACACTATTTATATGGTGAGAAGTGTTATATGTATACGGATCACAAAAGTTTGAAATACTTAATGACTCGTAAGAACCGAACTTAAGATGAGACGGTGGTTAGAGTTCTTGAAAGACTATGATTTGGTTATTGACTATCATCCGTGGAAAGCTAATGTAGTTCTTGATGCATTGAGTCGAAAGTCATCCTTGTTTGCACTTCTGCAATGAATGCTCATTTGGCTCTTAATGAAGAAGGTGTTGTATTAGTAGAATTGAAGGTAAAACCAATGTTTCTTCAACAAATTCGAAGTCTGCAGAATGAAGATCCAAAATTGGTCTTTGAAAGCGGCAAATGGTTCGGGATAATTTAGATTCGAGTTCAAGATTGATGATGAAGGTATATTGCGCTATCATAATAGGATTTGTGTTCCAAATAATTCGATTTAAAGAATGATATTCTTTCTCAAGCACATAATAGTATGTATTCTATTCATCCGGTAGTACAAAAATGTATGGTGATCTCAAAAGACATATTGGTGGCTGGTATGAAAAGAGAAATTTCAATTTATTGCAAAATGTTTGATTTGCCGCAAGTTAAAGCGAGCATCAAGTGCCAACGGGTTTATTACAACCCATTATGATTCTGAATGGAAGTGGAAGCATATTTCAATGGATTTTGTGTCGATTGCTGTGACTCCAAGAAAGAAAGATTCGATATGGGTGATCGTTGATAGATTGACAAAGTCAAGACACTTTATTCCAAATGAATAGATTTTTCACTTAATAAGTTAGCGAATTGTATGTGTCGAGATTGTGAGACTACATAGAGTTCCAATATCTATCATTTTAGACCGGATCCGAGGTTTACTTCAAGATTTTGGAATAAATTGTAAGAAGCTTTAGGCACCAGATTGAATTTTAGTATCGCATTTCATCCTCAAACAGATGGACAATCAGAGCGAGTGATTCAAATTTTAGAAGATATGTTAAGATGTTGTATACTCGAGTTTGGTGATAGTTGGGAAAGGTATTTACCGTTATTGAGTTTGCTTACAACAATAGCTATCGATCTAGTATAAAATGACACCATTTGAGGCTTTTATGGTAGAAAATGCAAGACTCCATTGTGTTGGTCTGAATTGAGTGAATCAAAAATAGTTGGGGTTGATTTGATTCGAGAAACCAAGAGAAAGTCCGGATTATTCGAGATAGTCTAAAAGTCGCTTGGATCGTCGAAGTCATATGCGGATTTAAAACGAAGAGACATAGAATATGCAAGGGGTGATCGAGTATTTTAAAAGTTTCACCATGGAAAAGGGTGTTACGATTTGGTAAAAAGGGAAAATTAAGTCCGAGATTCATAGGGCCATATGAAATTGTGGAAAGGGTTGGTCCTGTGGCTTATCGTTTGGCTTTACCTCCGAACTTGAGAAGATTCATAATGTGTTTCATGTGTCTATGCTAAGGCAAGATAGGTCGATCCTTCACACGTAATTCCCATATCGAAATTGAGCTTCAACGGATATGACTTATTCGGAAGAACCGGTGAAGATTTTGGCTCGTGAAGTTAAGGAATTGCGAACAAAAGAGTACCATTGGTTAAAGTATTATGGCATCGACATGGTATGGAGGAGGCAACACGGGAAACAGGGAGTCAATAAGATCACAGATTCAAATCTATTTTCAGTAACAAATTTCGAGGACGAAATTTTTAAAGGGGGGGAGAGTTGTAACGGCCTAATTTTCAGTGGTGTCGAAAATGGTGATTTGAGATCACTAAATTCGACAAATAAGATTGAACAAGATAGTAATTTAATATTTATGAGTCAAGTAAGAATTTAGAAGAATTTGTGAAATGGTGAAATTAGTGAATTAAAAGAATTTATTAGGTCAAACGGGTCAAAAATGAAGTATCGAGACCTCAAAGTCGAAAATCGAGCTATAAATATTTTTATAAATATTTATGGAGTGTCATTGAGTTAGTATTAAAGTTTCAGTTAGAAAATTTTAACGCTTGGATGGCTAACTAATTAAAAGGACTAAATTGAAAATAGCACAAAATTTGTTAAATTGTGAGTAAATAGCTTAAGTATTTAAAAGATGGATTTAAAGAGCAATTAGACCCAAAGGTTAATGGCTGGATGGTTTGGGTATGAAATAAGCAAGAAAACAATGTGAACAAGGGCAAAATTGGAAATAGATAAAAGTTAATAGTTAAATAATGATGTAATTGAAAAATCTAGACATTGCTTCATATTTTCTCAGCCAAAACGCCATAGAAGGTCTGGAGAAAGCTGGTTTTTCATATTTTTACATCATGTGAGTTTAATTCTTGCTTTTCTTGATAATTTTATGTTTTTATGACTTTTACAATTAGGTCCACTTGTAGAATTCATTAGTTTTTGATTTTATGGGTGAAATTGGAAGTTACCCTGGATGGATAAGGAATTTTATGATGAATTATTATGAAATTTAAGTTCTAATTTCATATTAAGGTGGTTTTATTAAGTGATTTTGATAGGAAATGATATTTAGGACCTAATTGTGAAAAAATTGTGAATTGAAGGTTGCTGTTGAAATTCAGAATATAAAAGGTTTTGAAATAGTTTATAATGATAAAATAAAGTGTTAATTGAGAAAAATTAGTTCAATTGATGGGTGAATTGAGCAGGGACTAAATTGTGAAAACTATAAATTTTGGGGTAAAAGTGCAATTTCGAAATTTGAACAGCATAAATTGTGAAGTGAAATAGAAATCAAATAAATGCTAATGAGTAGAAATATTTTATATTATAGATCAAGAATCCAAAGAAGAACGAGGAAAAGAAAAGTTGCGAATAGTCCCTAAATTTCAATATCTTCTACAAATTAGCCGTAAGTTCATATGGTTGGAATTAGATGTTTATTTGTGAATGATTGAAGTTTATAATGTGTTATTATATACTAATTTGTTGTGGGATTGTGTAGATTTTGTTAATGAAAGAATAAATGTGGAAATGCAAATTAGGAAAAACGCAAGATTTAGTACGTTTGTATCGTGACGTGTGATGAATTGATGATAAGACCATGGTCGTTCCATGGAAAAGTGTGAAATGTAGGTGTGGTATCATCCATACTGAGTTGTGAAATGTAGGTATGGTATTATCCATACTTGAAATGTGAAATGTAGGTATGGTATTATCAAATCCATATTGAGTTAAAAAATGTAGGTATGGCATTTCCCATACCGAAGTTGAAAATGTAGGTATGGTATTTCAATGAGGAAAACCATACTGAGTTGTGAATCGTGGCATTGAGCAACGACGTACTCAATTTCGTAAGCCGTTTCCTAATTTGATTATAAGAAATAAAAGAGAAGTGATCCAAATGAAAGAGATTGAGTAGTTACTCTTGTTGAGCTCAACTATGTGAGTTATTATAACAATGGTTGTGAATCGCAGGAAACTTTAGTAAATGTTTTGGTATTGTTTGGAAATATTATGTTTGGTAAGCATTACTTTTAACCTATGAACTTACTAAGCTTCAATAAGCTTACTTGTGTGTGTTTAATATTTTTATGTAGATTGACTTGAAGTGAAGTGGGTAGATCGGATCAACACAACAAAGCACACTATCCAGATCAATTTCGGTAGCTTTTGTTTTATGTTTGAAGATTTATATGGCATGTATAGAGTTTAAATGAAATGAAGTAAAGATGTTATAAACTAGTTAACAACATTTTGTACTAAAACAGTTTTTGGTTAGTAGCAGTAGTTTGAATTTGAAAATTTACCATAAATCATGAAAATCTAATTAGAGGTTGAATAAAATATGAAATTAAATCTTATTGAATCTAGTTTCACATAGAAGAAACGGTGTAAGTAAAAGGCTTTCATATCAGGAGATATTTGAATTTCTGTGAGACAAGGTCAGAGTGATTTTGAACTCCCCTGTTCTGATTTGTAAAAATCATTAAAAATTGTAAAAAAATTAATTAGGAGCCATACGATATATGTATGGATTCCTTATTGAGTCTATTTTTGAGAAAAATAAACGGCTTGGTTATTTGAATTCTGTACATGGAGAAATTTGGTTCGTAGTGAACAGGGGTCAGAGCAGCTGAACCCTGAAACAGGGGAGACTTCAACTAATAAACTGTACTAATTGGCCCAACCAAAAATTCTAGAAAAAAATTTAGTAAGTAGATATATGAGCCTAGATTTTGGGAAAATTTACGGATTTGGATTTCGAGTTTTGTAACTTGAGATATGATTTTTTTTTCATCTGTAACGCAGTTGGACAGCTTGTCTGAAAAGTGTGATATAAATTGTTTGAATTTGTTTAAGTGCTCAAATAAGTTTAGTAATGCCTCGTGCTCGACTCCGGCGACGGTCTCGGGTAAAGGGGGCGTTACACTCCTCCCCCAAACGGCACTGTTCATACTCTGCATAATTAAGCCCTAAAAAAAAACTAAATTAGACACCTAACCCCCCATTAACAAATCAAAGTAAAAAAAAAAAAAAGCTAAAGCCTCTATCTCCTTCGTTCAGCTGAACCCTAAATCACCACTCAAGCCACCGATTCCCATTCCCCAGGCAACGACCAACCCCTTCAGGTCCAGAGGATGAGTTTTTAGCCTCAAGGTCTCCTCCTGGCTTCGACTTCAACAAAGCAGAAGGAGGTCTACGGCGTATTTCCCAAGTAAGACGCTCTTTTCCTTCTTCTTTTTCTATTTTGCTTTCGAATATAAGAACAACAAAACCCAGACGAATGAAACTAAAAAAATCCAAGATTTTGAATCGGAAAATCACCTTGATTCCTTTTTTGTATTTAATTGCTCTTTTTTTGTGTAGTATCTGTTCGTAGTTCGTTACAATGAAAAGGTTTTTTGGCTTTTTTGCCGAACAATAACCAAAAATGAAAATACAAGCCCTCTTTTTTTTGTTATTCCATTGTTTTTGTTTCTATTTGCTGTTGTTTTCTTGTCTGTTTGCAGGTGTGCGTGGTGCGTAGAGGTGTACGGCGTACGGAGGAGCTGGAGGCTTGTACGGTGCTGGAGGTTAGGGCTACGACGCTCCTTGCTGCTAGGGTTTGGCTGTTTGGCTAAACTTAGGTTTTGGTTTTGGGCCATTGTAAATGGGTTTGATTTTTGGTTATTGGGCCAGGGCAGATTTGGCCCATTACAATATATATATATATATATATATATATATATATATATAAACCAAAGTCTCAAATAAAACATAAAATTTATGCTTAGTTTAGTTATTAGTGTAATACTATGAGAAAAAAATAATTTATTGCATATGTATTACAACAGTTATATATAAAATAAAAATATAGTTGGTACAAATTCAAATTTGAAACTAAAAAGACGAGTAAAATTATTTTTAAAAATGAGACCACTTTAAAATAAGAAAAAATTTCCTCCTTTTTCATAACAAATCAAAAATTATCAATTAATCGTTAACTCATATACTAAAATATGATAAATAAATAATACTCTTAATAAACAATAAATTATATTTAGCATTATTATACATCTAGAAATAATTTTATATATGTAATTTTGATAACTTCTAATATAAATATAATAAAATCAAAGGTTGTAATCATAAATGATTTTACCCACCATTGTCTAATTATGTTTTAAAAAAAGTAAATATTCTTTTATGAATATTAATTATATTTTGTATTATTTTCTAGATAAAATATTTTTTAATAAAAATATGTTTTCATTATAAAATAAATGCGATAATTTTAGTCAAAATTATATTGTATATGTACAATGTGAATGGTTTTATTATTTTGTAAGCACTGAATTTAGTCAAATTTAATGTGTTTTAAAATTTTAAAACTAATTTAAATTAATTAAATTAATTATTATTTTTATTTAAATAAATTTTAATTGTCACAATTATAATACAATTAATCTTCACATATATCGATATTTTCTTTAAATCTCAAACCTTATTTATAAATAGGTTTTAATTTTTTTTATTCAAGCTCATTTTCATATCCTAAATTTCAAATAGACCTTAAGTTTGGACAAACAAATCAACCCACGACCAAGTCATATTTGGATGAAACTTACTTATTAATTTAAGTTGATTAATTTATAAAATAGTATTGTATTTTTTATTAAATTGATTATAATATCAATTATAATGCTTTTAAAATTAAATTAATATATCATTTTTCATTTCAGTAATCACATTATTATTGAACTATTACAAAATTTTAAAAAAATTATAACAAATAATTAAATATAATTTAGTTAATACATACAGCTAACTCGTGCATCGTACAAATATGCAAACCAATAATTAATAAATATGTGTCTTTCAAAAAAGAAAAAAAATCAAATGCGACAAATGGCAAGTGGTTATGGATGTTAGAAAGGTGCCCTTAACGATCTTCGAGTTTTAACATACACAACAAAGTAGGGCTAGGGCACAACAAATCATGTAAATAATACAACATTGATAAATTTGACAATATTCTCTCTTGCCCCGCTCTATTTGTAACATCCTTTACCCAGTTCGGTCATCGGAACCAAGTTATGACATGTTACTACAGTAATCGAAACTGAAAACATATAAATAAATTAAGCAATAATCATTCGTATCTCAATCGTAATCATATGATATCATTTAAATAGAAATCGAGACTAAATTGAGCTTACAAATCTATTGATGACCTGAGTATGAACTAGATCCAAACCGTAATCTTTTGAAAATTGGGACTCCATGTTGTGACAAGCCAATCTCACGTCGTGATGTCATTGAGACAGTGAGTTATATCACGATGTTGGACCGCTTGAAGTTGATACGTCACAAACTATCATTCAACGTTGCAACGAGAAGAATTTCATGTCGCAACGAGGACTCTATTTTTTGTAAAATATGATCATTTGGTACGTAATTTGGGCCAAGCCAAACCATTGCTCAAATTGTGCATATTTGGCCATTTAAACCTGCACAAAACCAACTTAAACACATGCCAACACATACATTTAACCAACCACATGAGCATTTAAGCTATTCCACATGAAAAAGGACACTTTGCTAATCATAACAACTTAAGTATTCATCAACTATACAAACATAGTTTAACATTTATATTTAACATTCCAAATTCAACCAAAATCATATTCAAATTATGTCATTCAATAGCTTAACATATATCTTACCATAATACCATTAATATACATGCAAACTCACTACATAAAATTATTTTCAAATGCAGGCATTATCCAAAGATCAAATCTATCGTTTTCATATAATTTCATACACGACTTAAAACATTCACCATAGCAAAGTAGGGCTAGGGCACGAAAAATCATGTAAATAATACAACAGTGATAGATTTGACAATATTTTCTCTTATTCCGCTCTATTACCCTCCTTAATTTAATGTGTTCTATTTGGGTTTTGATATTTTTATGTTTTCATTAATTGTTGAAGCAAGTTTTGAAGTGGCTGATTATGTGCCACTGGAAGTGTCTACTTCTATCACCACAGTGACAAAGTGTTACTTGCTATATTTGATGTTGGCAATTTATTAAAATAAAATCTTTGGACTATGCTGATATTGTGGAATCATTCACATCATCAATGAAGATTAATCCATTTGAAGGAACATATCTTAAGGATTAGACCAGATCAATTGTACCAAATCCCTTAAATTAATAATGTTGAATCGAGACAAAACTTGACTTATTCCACCTTAAATGTATTGCAACATACAAAACTCATAAAAATTAGTAGAAATTTCAAATTTTATGAATTAATTAAAATTTGAGGTATATATTAAATTATAAAAGAATTAAAAAAACTATTAATGGTAACAATACGCATAATGTCATTTTTGACTCTTGCACTTTTTCAAAAAAAATTAATTAAGCCCCTATGATTTTTTTTGCAATCAATTGAACCTCTGAACTAACAAAATTTGCTAAATAAGTCTTTTGACGTGATCGTCAGCAGACGTCACATCAGCACCGTTTGCTGACATGACAATACCACATCACCACTGATCATTGATGTGATAGTGCCACATTAGCAAAAAAAAAAAGAACATTTTAAAATTATTTTAAATAATACATGATGAATCTAGACAAATGGTTGTTCAAGTTCATTTGAAAATAGACATCTTATCTGTCTAGATTCTTTTTAGAATTATGAAAAACATAAAAATGATAAAATTACAAAAATATTAAAATTTATAATAATTATTAGAAATTAATTAAAAATAATTTTTAAAATAAGTTATTAAAAATCACAAAAATTAGAAAAAATATTTATAAAATTGTTAGAAATTAATTAAAACATAAAATTTTAGAAAAATAATTTATTTTCATAAAGTTTTACAAAATTATTTGCTCATTTATATTAAATTATTTCACTAGTATAACTTATTTCCAAGTATATCAAACATTGATATATTTTTTTCTCTTGTAAACTATTAAAATTTCTTCAAAAATGTTAGGCCTTGTTAATCATCAATGGTTTTTTTGTTAATTAATGATCAATAGCTATACTTTAATACAAATGAGAAAAATATTTTTTATAAAATTTTATAAAATATTTAATTTATTTTAATAGTTTTATGGTTTATAGTTAATTTCTAACCATTTTTTTATAAAATATACATTATTAATTTTATGATTTTTAATAAAATTTTTATAAATTTTATAAAATTTATGGTTTTAATTAATTTATAATAAATATTATAAATTTCCATTTTTATAATTTTTATTTTTATAATTCCAAAATAAATCTAAAGAACTATTTGTCCAAATTCATTGTAAATTAATCTTAAAAATAATTTTAAGTAAAATTTTTTCACTATCTCATCAATATCAACCTTTAGTGATGATGTGCCTTTAGTGACGAGATGGAACCGACATGTTAGCGACTAGTGATGATGTGTCACTACCACGTCGGTAAATGGTGATGACGTGGGTGCCTATTAATGACCATATTATCGTTGCTGATAGAAAGACCTTAATTAAAATTTTTTGAAAAAAATTGAAGGCCCATTAACCTATAAATATTGAACGCTTGAAAAACTACAGCAGGCTTGATTTGATAATTAGAAGGGAAGAGTGGACAATCATAAAATCGATAGGCCCATAAAGACTGGGTGGGCCAGCCCGATCCGGCAATCCCAAGTCCCGAATCTGGCACTAGATATTAGAAAATTTGGGAATGGGAGTGAAAGAGGACGACGAAATCTGATACTCCTATTTTGGTAATACAAAGAAAATTTTATTGAAAGAAGAAAATCGCGAGTGATAGGATGGATGGAATCGGAGAGGAGGGGGGAGGAATAAGGCTGAGAAAGAAGTTCCCCGATGACAACAAGCCTGGCTCTTCCGCCGAAGTTGACTACAAGACAAAACCTGGCACCGCTTGGAGCCATTCCTATCTCAACCAGAAACCATGGCATCCCCTCTCCTACCCTAACCAACGCCGCAAATGGATCGCTGAGCAGACCCATGCCCAGCGCGTGCGCCGTGCCGATGAAGTCGCTCGCGAGGTTGGTCTTTCTTTTTATTTATTATTCTACTACTCTCTCTCTCTCTCTCACTTGCCCGAGCACTAAGCATTCTATCTTATGCTTTGATGCAGTATGCCCAAGAGCAAGAATTCTTTCGCCAGACGGCTCTAATTTCCAAAAAAGAGAAGGAAAAGGTTTTGAATATGATCCTATCTAAGTGGTTTCCCTTGATTTCTATCTTCATTCTTTTGGGGACTAAATTACCCGAAAACCCTTATTGAATTCCTAGGTGGAGATGATGAAAGCTGTTAGCTTTATGTATGTTCGTCCGCCTGGTTATAATGCTGAAAGTGCCAAAGCGGCCGAGATTGCTGATGAGAGGAAAAAAACTGATCATAACAACGTATCCGATGATCATTCTACCGATGTGCCTTCCACAGCAATGTAATTTTGATTTGAATATCAAACTTTTCATGTGTTTTCCTTGTTTTATTTTAAGCTAATTTTCATATTTGTGAAATGGCTTTCTCAATTTATTAGCTTCATCTTGCAGGCAGCCGGAATCTTTGCCCGGTGGAGGTGCTACTACTCAAGAGAAACGGAAATCAAGACCTAAAGATGTTTTTGGACGTTCTTTACCAACAGAGGAAGAGTTTGAAGTTCTTAAAAACGCTCCACGGTATGTATCAATAGTAGCTTCTGCATATTAACCAATGGTAAATTGAATATACCTGCATGCACTACCGCACAATCTTGGCTAGTAAACCAAAGAAGATATGATCTATTATGGAAAAAAGCAGACAGTTCGATTTGATTTCTATTGCTGAAATAAGCTATTTGATTGTTTTTTTCCATGGTCACGCTGTGCAAATGAATTTTATTGTTGTACTGAGCAATGAAACTGGCTTACTCACATGAGGAAGCTCAAGCTACATCTTTTTAAGGAATGTTAAAACTAACCATCTTATAACAAGGGCAAAATATATTCATCTCATGATTACATTATTATAACATGAAAATACATTTTATAACTTCTATTTGACACGATGATGGAACTTTCAGGCTGGAGACTGGTGTTCCTGGTAGGGTTAAACCATTTGCTGTTGAAGTCCGTAATGTAAAATGTCTTAGATGCGGAAATTATGGTCACCAGAGTGGTGATCGTGATTGTCCATTGAAGGATGCTATAATGCCGAATGAAGAGAGTCGCTTAAAAAGAGATGATCCATTGACTGCTATCATGGCCCAAATGGATCCTACTGAGGTTGGTATTACTTCTTTTTTGGTTCTGTTGAAATTATTGAAAGGTATTAAAGCTTTATTGCTCCAAATAATACATCTTTTGAAAATATGGGAGCTCTGTCTGTCATCCTGTCACTATTTTTATCAGTATAGAGTAATTGTTGTGTTTTAAGTAAAGGCTAAAGCCACAAGGAGGAGGCCATAAGATTTTGAAATGTCTGTTTTATAGGGAAGAGCTGTAACTGAAACAGGATCAAGAACTAAAATACTTCTTTGACAATGTTAGAAATTTTTGAAAGAAGTTTTTTTGCACTAAGAAAGCAACAATATTTGTTTTCTCATCCGTTTCTTTGTTATTCATTTGGTTATCGCCATGATATGTATCCCATTTTTTGCAGCCTCTGAAGTGGGAGCTAAAGCAAAAACCAGGTATGAGTCCTCCTCGCGGTGGATTTCAACCAGATGATCCCAATCAACAAATAGTTGCTGAGGATATATTTGATGAATATGGAGGTGAATACTTTTTTCTATTGAAGGATCATTTACTGACAGTTCCAGCTCATAAGATATAAGCAGCTACATACTAACCGTTATCCTTTTAAAAAAAAAAAAACCAGGATTCCTTAGTGGGGGTAATATCCCTGATTTGTTGACTAACATCTCGTGCAAACCCAAGAAAAGGAAGTCCTCAAAAAAAAGTAAACACAAGAGGAATTCATCTCCAAGTACTTGGGATGCCGATGTTCCTAATCAAGATGGCTTATCCTCAAGTTCTGATGATGATGAGAAGAAGTCAAAGAAGAAGAAAACCAAGAAGAAGAAATGGCGGAATTATTCTGGGTCAAGTTCTGATGATGGTGCAGAGTTTGATAAGCATAAGAGGCAGAGAATAAACAAGCATTCTTATTCATCAGAAGACTCTGACTCTGGCAGGCAATACAGGACTAAAGAAAGGCGAGAAAAGCGTTCATATACATCTGAAGATTCTGAATCTAATCCAGAATGCTGTGGTAAAAAGAGCAGGTCAAAGCATTCTTATTCATCTGCAGAGGACTTTGATAGGCATTATAGGAAGGGCAAACATAAGCGATCTTACACACCTGAAGATTCCGACTCTGGCAGGCATGATAGGAAGAAAAAGAGTACCCGAAAGCCTTATACTTTGGATGAAACGGATGCTGATAGACGCAGGATGAGTCAAAAGAGCAGACAAAGGCATTCTAATTCATCCGACAAGAATCATAGGCATGATAGGAAAAGCAAAAACAAGCATTCCTATTCATCCGAAGACTCAGACTGCCATAGGCATGAGCCTAGGAAAAAGACTATGCAAAAGCCTTACAACTCAGAAGATTCAGACATTGTTAGGCATAATAGTAGGAGGGAAAAGTACCGACTTAAGCATCATTATTCATCTGAAGATGACGCTTATAGACATCTTAAAGGTGAAAAGAGTTGGCATAAGCCTTCATCATCATGCGGATATGACGATTATTCTAACTCAGGTTTAGAGCGCAGAAGTAAACATCATCGTCATCACTGAAACCATAAAGTTCCCATAATTTGCACTACACTGAGAATCTGGTCGTTTGATTCTTTTTTAGCATATACCGGAATATGACGATGATGAAGAGTAGGGGAAGTATACTATTTTGATAGCTTAGAAGCATAAGAAATGGAGTATCCTTGTCAAAATCATATGTACACGTTCATAATTTCAGTTTTGCTATCAAAGGCATTTTTGTCTGCTAAACTTCAATTGTACCTGGTTTTATGGCTTAGATTTCGAGTCAGCCTTGAACCTGATGAAGTTAAATGGACGCTGACCATCTCGTCGGGTGTTTAGAGATTGATGAACCATCGAGTTTCTCTTTGTAAAACAGATTTATGCAAAGCTTGGAGGCATTTGTTGCGCGTAGCCTTTTGGTGATATTATTGTTAGGAGCAAGAACGTTATATAGGTATTGTTAGTAATTTTGTGATCTGCGTTGCAATCCCTCAATGTAGGAAGAAGATCGTATTGTTAGTAATTTCTCTTGAAGGGAAGAGATCTTTAGTTGCTTTCTCATCCCAGTAACATATCAACATTCTTGGAATTTTAGTTCAGTATACATGTACTTGATGCCCCGCCCAAGAATGGGACCCAAGCCCCACTAGCCCTGCTAAATGGTGATTCAACATAGATTCTACATCTTGGAACCAAGTCAGTTTTGTCAATTAAGAGATGAAGGGAAGGGATCTTTGGTTGCTTTCTCATCCTAGTAACAGTTGAATGAATTTTAACTTAATTGGCATCATGAGATCGGTATAACATAAATGCAAACAAAGATTTTGTTACAGTTTCTTTCTTACATTTTGCTAAGTTGGTTCAGTGATTATCATTTTGTGAATTTATAAGTATCAAATCCGATCTTTTATGAGATTAGAAGTATGCTCTAACTTTGAACACTTGCTTGTATATAGTCTCCTCTCAACAATGCTTTTATACACCAGCAGTATTTTTGCCCTAGCTATTTGCATTATTCAAAGTGCTGAATGGAATAGTTATGGAGAATCGATCAGGTTAAGTTATGAATGAAAAATAGATCTTAAGATCCTACATGTGTCAAGTGTAATAAATAACGATAAAAGTATTATGGAGATTTTTATATTAGGAGTACGATTATATTTTGTCCCTTCCACTTAAAAAATAAGCAAATTGGTCATTGTAAAGTAGTTATCTTTTTAAAATTTTTATCAATTTTTGTAGTTAAACGTGACATGTCATGTGTAACTTTTTGGATTAATTTTTTTATAGAAAAGACTATTTTACTTTTTTATTAACTAATTTACTTATTTTTAAATTTTAAAAACTAAAATACAATGTGACTTTTTTAGTATACTTCCCGCAAATGGCTGAATCTCTCATACAAACAAAAAGACATTAGGATTTGGATGTGAAAGTCAAAATCTAAAATTTGCTTTTAAGAGTGTAGGGTACAAACATTGAAAGGCTTTCCCTAATGCTTCAGCCCAATTATTCTTCTCTATTCGATTATAAGCCCAATTAGGGTAACAACAACCACTTTACTTTTTTCTCTTTTTCCTTAAAAAGAACACAAGTTTCCTGTCTCACAGACTTAGGGTTCACTGGCCAAAAAGAAAAGAGCTTAGGGTTTTAGGAGCTGAAAACTGAGGGAGAGACAGCGATGATGGCTACATCAAGACTGTTTGGCAGGTGCGGCGGATTGTTAGAAGCGGCGAAGGCTTTCTCTGCTTCCTTCGCTTCTTCGTATTCTTCTTCTTCCAGTGGAAATGGAAGGGGGCTTATGCGGGTGATACCTGTCTCTCCACAGCTGGGCAAGTTCCTTGGAGCCTCCGAAGCTTCTCGCACCGACGCCATTAAAAAGATTTGGGACTACATCAAGCTCCACAATCTCCAGGTCCAAAACCCTTTCCTTTTTTGTCTTCCAATGTTACTGTTACTTTAGCCTGCTCTCTAGTTATTGGTGGAACAATTAGAGAGAATATATTAATCATGTTTGTTTTCATGGTAGTTTCAATCCATATTCTCATTCAAGTTGTCCTAATCCCCCCAAAAGTAAAGGATGGCTCTTTTTTCTGTATTTGTAAACAAGAATAAAGATTTCTGCAAGTCACGCCTGTTAGTCAAACAGAAAATATGCTTGATACCATTTGTTTGTGAAGAAGGAAAACAAAGTTATAAAAGGAGCAGCATTTTGCATTTTGTTCTACAACTTTTCAGTAAAAATATAAATCCAAAAGCTCCTTTGATGTTTAAGTCTATCAGAATTCACATTTTTTTTTATGTTTATTGTTCAACTCTTTGAAGTTTTCTTCTTTAATCCCACCTAGGCTAAGTGTTAATTTATGCTTTATTTTAGTCCCATTAGTATTTATGTTTTTAAGATTGTTGTTATGCAAGGAAGCTTGTATAATCCTAGCAATATTGTCTGTCTTTTATTTGCTTGACCCTGTAATTTGCTTGCTGTGATGTTGTTCAGAACCCTGCAAACAAGAAGGAGATTATTTGTGATGAGAAGTTGAAGACGATATTCGCCGGGAAGGAGTCTGTCGGAATGTTAGAGATTAGCAAATATCTCTCCCCACATTTTCTGAAATCCAAATAAACTTTGCCTTTGCCTTTGCCTTAGCGTTAGCCTTTTGTTGGAACTTTAAGACTTAAGTTGCATTGTGATGAATCTGAAAAAATGCTTTTGTCATTAGTCTTTTTCAGTACAAATGCTTAGACCCCTTTTTTCCCCTCGATGGTTGAATATGGTTGCTTGTTTAGAAAACCCTGTATTCATCCACCTATTGATGAAATGACGTGGAACATGCTTATCGTGACTGCTCAAATTTTTTTACTTCTTTTATAGTTCTGGTGATTGGATTTTCATAGATAATTGAGTTGCCTTGTGAATCGTTCTGCGTAACACAAAAATTGTGATTGTAACTATTTTTGTCACTAAAGTGTGCTTACAAATCTCTCCTTTATTGTTGATCTATTAATTCCCAACATTTTGTGTTTGATCTGAAAGTTTAGGCTTTTTTAGAAAAACTAGCCTAACAAAGTATGAAAATTACCCAAGTACCAGATTATTTAGGAAAATGACTTAAAATGTACCGTGTTTTTGGGTGACACCACTCCAAGGCGATACCATCCCACTTAACTATCACCCATTTATTACGTCAATGATTAGTTGAATAAAAAGTTATTTTTTTGGTGTGGTCGGCATCCATACGAGTTTTTTTAAAATATTGTATTTTCATGGGTATTTTTGTAGTAAAAAAATATTATTATTATTTTACGGTGTTGCCTCCTTCAATGGAGGCTCCAAATTAATAAACTAAGAAATATTATTTTACTGATTTTAGTGAGACTACGTGAAATGACTACATCGGAAAAAAGTTAAAAAACTATTGGTGTTGTAACATTAGGAGTAGGCATCAAGAAATTTTCTTCTTACTGAATTGGGTGACTCCACATGAAGTGATGGCATCGAAAAGTTTAGAAAAATATTACTGGTACCGTCTCATCTAGGGTAGGGACCAGGGAGAATTTTTTTTTACTGACTTTGGTGACTCCATGTGAAATGGTAGGGAGAATTTTTTTTACTGACTTTGGTGACTCCATGTGAAATAGTAGTATCGAAAAATTTTAAAAAATATTGGCACCGCCACATCTAGAGTTGACACAAAAAAAAAAATTTTACAGAAATTTGGTGCCTCTGTTGAAGTAGGCAGCACCAAAAAATTAAAAAAAAAAAAGTTTCTTAGACTGGTGTCGCCACTTATAAACCTTTAATCAAATTTTTTTTTCACACATTTAGTGCCTCCATTGAAGGAGGCGATACTAAAAAATGATAAAAAAAAAGATATATTTTTTCTCTTTACTCTTGAAATACCCATAAAAATATGGTATTTGAAACAACTGCTGCCTTGGAAAGTAGTGGGATAAAAAAAATTAAAATTTTTTGTTCAGCTATTCATTTGGCTTAATAGTTAGGTGATGATCAAGTGAGATTTTAGGATAGCGTCGCGTTGGAGAGTGATATCACTAAAAAATACTATAAATTTTAGGTTAATTTTCTAAATAATTTGATACTTGAGTATTTTTATAATTTTTTAATATTATTGAGTTAGTTTAAAAAAAAAAAAACCGAAAGTTTAGCGGAGTTGGTAAAAAATGAAAGGGAATCATTTTGCAAAATATGAAGGTGAGATGGAAGTGTGTGAAAAGATGGTTTTGGTTCATAATTTGGTGCAGTCATGCTTAACGTAATTAACTATTTGATGTAGGGCTTTAATTGAAAAATGGTTCGGTTGATGAGTTGGAAAGTATTAACTATTTGGAGTAATTAGACATCAAATAGCTTTGATTTGCGCTGTTTTTACCACTCAGTTTTTGTTGAGATGATGGTCTAAATCTCTGAATTGTGAGTACTGGAAACTAGGGAGTTTTTGGATTTATTTTGATAAAATAAATTTTGTAAATTTTATAAATATTTTTATGATAATATTTTTAAATAAAAATATAATCAATAATTATTATATAATATTATATTAAAAATAATTTTTATATTTATTTATTCAATGTAAAATTTTATTTTTACATCACATTAAAATTAAAATTAAAATTAAATATAAAAAAACTAAATTATTAGTTTAACTCGCATTTCTTAAAAAAAATAATAATAACTCGGTGGTATCTGTCGGTGGTAGTGTTAAGAAGTAGAAAAAATAATAGGATAAAAAGTTAAGGAAAAAGGGGAAGCCTAGTGCCAGGCCCAACAGTTGTAGAAAATTAGAAAACATGGGAAATAAATACTGATGAACTGCGTCTCGTCTGCTGCATAGCATTGCACTGCGAGGGTGGCATTACGTTGCTTTCTCTTATCTCATTTTTTGCGTCTACATCATATCTTTCAGTGCCTGAGCCAAGCGCCGATCACCTCTTTTCCCTGCCATCAATCCATTCCATTGCCTTCCATCCTAAAACCAAACAAAAATAAATGGTCAGCTCCCTTTCTCTATAATCACCGTTTTGTATTCTGGTATGAACTTAACGTTTTAGACTTGTACTTTGCGTCTTCGCCTGTCTTGGGTTTCCGTTGTTTTTAACTGCAGATCTACACTTGTTTGACTTAGGATCGATCTCGATTTATTTATTTTTTATTTACAGTTTTCGAACAATGTATTCGGATCCCATCCCATGTTTTTTTTATTAGATATATTTGTAGGAACTTGTTGATTGAAACTAAATTCGGGAACGCTGTATGTAAGTCTTAGATCCCATTGTCGTAGTTTCTTATAAGCAATCTTAAGTTACAATCCTATAACAGCGATAATGATTTGGGGACATTTTACAATCCTTGATTTTGTTTTATGATGGTGGTGCTAGGAGTCTTGTCCTTCTATAAAAAATATCCTTCTCCTGGATTCCGAGGGGAATCGTGTTGCTGTTAAATATTACTCCGATGAGTGGCCCAATAACAGTGCTAAGGAAGCCTTTGAGAAGTCTTTATTTACAAAGACTCAAAAGACCAATGCTCGAACTGAAGGTAAACAATTTGTATTCCTTTTTGTCCATTCACACCTCTCTTTCTCTTTGTGCCCTGTTTCTTTTATGTATAGATTATGTGTTTAATGAGGTTGGGGGGAGGGTTATCCACTGGACCGAACCGGGACGGGTGTCAAATGAAGATTCAAATACAAGTACTTTGCCACTCCACCTACAGAAATAATCATGTTGTTCAAGTGTAACAAGTTAACAACTATAACGCACACCTATCTCTCGTTTCGCTTTTAATTTTGATTTGTGATCATACATTCTTAATCTAAGGGAAACAAATAAAGTTGAAGATAAATGAAGTCTTTTCTGGCTTTGAAAGATATTGAAGATATTGTTTTTTGCATTTTGTTTTATTGGTTTTGCTTGGGAGGACAAGAAATATCATTCATTGACCTTTCATAATGTATTCATACCATTTCTTCTTGATTGTGATGGTTGTTTCCCTGTTTACAGCGGAGATAGCAATGTTCGAGAGTCATATCATTGTGTACAAGTTTGTTCAAGACCTTCACTTTTTTGTTACTGGGGCTGAAAATGAAAATGAGCTCATTCTGGTAACTGTTCTTCAAGGGTTTTTTGATGCAGTTGGCCTTCTTCTAAGGTTTTCATAATCGCTTATTACCCTGTTTACCATATCTTTACGCGTGCATTGCTACCAACTTACTGCGACTCCTTTTTCTTACTACCATTTGTTCCAGAGGGACTGTGGACAAGAAAGAGGCACTGGAGAACTTAGATCTCATTTTGTTATGCCTTGATGAGATTGTCGATGGCGGGTATGCAACATGATTCATTGTAGTTAAAAGTTTACTTTTTTATAAATGAGACACCATTTATCTTTGTTTGTTTGGTAATAGTCAAGATTCCTTTAATTTTGTAACTTTTTACTTGCTGCCAAATACTAAAAGTGTAAATGAGACAATAAGGAATAAACGGGGGCAGGGGAGAACATGCAATAGACTAGTTTCTCTTCAACGATTCTTGCCCTTAAGTTGCATCATAAAAAAAATGCCTTTTTATCTAGGTATTAGCAAAATATAATCAATAATTCTTATATAATATTCTATTAAAAAGACATTTTTTATGTCATTTAGAATGCCATCAAATAACATGGATGTTAAATTGGGTTGAACCAATTATACAAGTAAATAGAAAACACTAGCTTGTATATTTTACCCTTCTAACAATCATTAGTATTGCAAGATAATATACTTCTTGGTGTGTACTTGCCTTTCTAGCAATGCTGTGGGTACCCTTTTACCTACAGATGAATTCGTTCCATACGTCAAGGTATTTAGACTTGGCTGGAAACTTAGTATGTAAACAAAAGAGTTTTGTGACTCACTGGCAGGAACTGAAATGGTCATCTTAGGGGTTCTGAGCTATCTCAATCCACTTAAAGCCATTAGATTGATTTGCTATCCTTAATTCTTTTCTTTGTTTCTACTTTGCAGCATCATCCTAGAAACCGATGCGAATGTCATTGCAGGGAAGGTTGCTAGTCATAATATAGATGCGGCTGCTCCTTTATCTGAGCAGGTATTGTTACTTTTTTTGAATAATTCTTCCAACATGTCTCCATCAGCTGGCAGACGTTGAACCATATTTGAAATTTTTTTGGTTAATTTTGTGTTTTGCAGACAATAAGTCAAGCATTGGCAACTGCTCGGGAACATTTAGCAAGATCTCTCCTCAAGTGATGATTATAAGGGAAAGGAGCAAAGCAAAGAGTTTCGAATTATTATTATTTCTAGCTTTTTATTATTCTTGTATTTGTATTTTGTACCATGGCTGCTAAGCACCGACTTAGTCCGAGTGGATGATGATGCCTTGTGGTCTGGCTAATATTATTTATTTTTATAACCCCAAAGGGATTGGTTGGATTTACCCCATTTTTCATGTTTTATAGTAGTAATCTTGTTGAGTAAATTAGAGTATATGTCCTTCAGATGGGTTAAACAATATATTTATATGATATGGTTATTATTCATGGATGTGATATTGTAGGTAGATTCCCATGCATGTTGGCACCTAACTTACTTTAGGATTTACACGTGTTTTCTAGATGTAAGTTCGCTTACATGGTAGTGCGAACCCACATTGTGCGGTCTTATAGAAAGGTGCGAGAACCTTGTATGTGAACCTAAAGTGTGAACTGCGTAAAGTATGGGTTAGAACCCAATTGGGTAATTGAGTAATGAGTCGATAATAGTGAATATCATAATAATATGTCCCTCGATTGGTTTAAAGAAGAGTTATAAAGCGACTCTAGATGAGAGATTACATAATGAGAAGCTTATTAAATACACTTTGTGCTTTAACTTGTCACGTACACTTCGCCATGTTTAAAGGAGTGATACAGTTATGCGCAGTTGATTCTGCCCTTATTCTCGGATATAAGAATCGTTAAAGTGTAAAACCCTTTTAAAAGGAGGTTACTTGAGCTTTAAAAATTAAATTGTTTGAATTAGAGATTTTGGAAGAGTCGCTGTTAAGAAGAATAACTTTAGAGGTAATTTTCTTAAAATTCTCGTTGTTCTTGTGATTTTTTCTGGGTTTATTAGAACACAATGGTTAGGACGAGAGGAAGCGGTCGTGTTATTCAGGGCATCTTTTCACAACACAATGAGGTGAGTACTCCAGTGAAGGCAAAGGCTTATGTTTGCACCACTGAAGAGGAAGAAATGAGTCGTGTTTTGGCTGCTCAGGGAATTCAACTACCCAATTTCGCTTACGACTTCTCAATCGCCGAAGGATCAAACAGATTAAGCAACACCACTGATGGAAGTTTTCTACTTCCATTGCACATGGTAGAAGCAAGTTTCCATTTACCACCCCACTTTTTCTTCTGCCATTTTCTCGATGAATAAAGAATAGCTTTAAAATAATTATTTGGCTTTTTGTGGTGGGTCACAATGATATGTTTCATTGAATGTAGTTAGCAGGAGGAAGTGTCATTGATCGTTGTTTTCCAGAAGTTGTACCAACTGAAAGTGTGCAATCAAGAAGGTTCGGTGGGTTTGTTTTATTTCTCTTCTCGTGAAAATGTAGAATCAATCATCTCAAACTGGTCTTCGAACCTTCGCCTAAACCTCTGCAAGTACATACGGGTTAAGTACAAGCTTAAAGCTGATTTTGATTTTTCAATTGAATGGTCGATACTTAGTAAGAGTATGTGCATGAAAAAATGAGAAATTATGTCTAGGTAGGGTGGGTTCAGTATTACAGACTTCACAATAGTCATATACTAGATTTAGAGGAAGTGCTAACTATTAGGAATGTGTTTCAGCATTGCCTCTTAAATCTGAGTCTTAGTGGATGACGGCCTATTGATGATGATAATGGTGCAAACATCGTGAGGGTATTGTTTGCGTAGTTCGCATGGTCACATAGAGCCATTGATGATTTGAAGCTTATACTATTAGGGAAGAAAGATGTACCTAAGAACTATTTATAACTTTTGTAAATTAAAACTTTGTCTGTGGTTCTCTAAACTTGCAGGGGATGTAGAGAGTGATGTGAACCTCGTTATGATAATTGGTACTTATAATAGACTTCTTAGTGATGCAGGTACAATTCGCGTTGTTGAAGAGAATTCAGAGAAATCCACAAGTCTGTCTAGGGAGATCGACGAATATATTGATGTTCGATTGTTCATGCAAACTGTGCGAGGTGATCTATCCGATACTTTCGCTAGAGAAGGAAGTGCAAGCAGTAAGAAGAAGCGAAAAATTATTGCAGGGGCTACCAATATCATTCTGAGTAACGAAGATGAAGGTAGCCCTTGTAAGGGAGCTTCGTCGAAATAAAAGAAAAGATCATGCTGCAACATTTGGTGATGTAGTCCCTATTGTTACAGTCCTTGCTGCGATTCCTTCTGTCCTTAACTCTCTTGTTGATATTCAACCACCACCAAGAGCACTAACTGAAGATATATTTGGGGTTATTGTTGATTATGGCCCTCTTGGTGGTTCTATGAAGTTTACTACTTCTGGTGGTGAGATAGGAACATTATTTTCGTGGTGTGAGCCTCTTAGCATGCAAAAGTTTTCTTGCAATCCTATTAAAGTAAGCAAATAGTGGAAAAATTCCATGCCCGAAGAATAAAAAAAGCATATTTGTCCGTCTGCATCGTCCAGCTACATAAAGAAACCTTCCTTACAGTAGCTTATATTGTCTCTCCAAGTACCTTTTGCTGAAGCTGGCATCGTCAGTATAGGGCTAGTTGAGGGTATTGGTTGAAGTAGAAGCGAATAAGAAATAGATTGAAAATGCTTATCAATATACCATGGGGGCACAAGAAAGGGCTCGCAAAGTACACAAGGGCTTGGATGAAGAAAACAAAAAATTAGTGTAGCATAATAGAAGGTTAAATGAGAATTTCACTCTTGCTAAAAAAGATATTGAAAAATTACATGAAGAGGTCACAAGTGAGTAAGCTGATAATGATGTCTTGGAAACGACCATGAAAAGGATGAATGAGCAACACAAACTTGCTATGGCTAATTTGGTGAAGAGTAGTGAAAAGGCTTTGGAAAAGTAAAAGTGATATCATGCAAAGCTTTTAAGACTACTTGCCAGATTTAAAGTCTAACTTCTTGTTGCACACTCAAGTAGTTGGCGGTCCCTTCGATGCTTGTAGGGTAAGATTTGATGCTATTAGTCACCCAACTAGTGCCTAATTGGATTTCGATGTTTTTTTCCATTTTGGAATAACTTGGGAGGAATTTGTAGAATAATGGAAGAATTCTAGCAGGCTTTACTTCGCTGAAAATCCTGCTGAGACGAGTTTAGCTCCTACTGCTGTACGTGAAGGGGATCGAAAAGAAGGAAAAGAAGAAGGAGAGGGTGAAGAGCTTGTTGGCCCCCAGGATACCAACGTTAATTCATAATTTCATTGTATTTGTTTCTTTCTAATTTGAAATGAAAAATCTATGTTTATTTTGTATTGAAATGGTGTGGTGTTTGATTGTGAATTTATTTGAGCAAACTGCATAATGAAGTTGTCACCACAAATGAGTCAACAAAAATAACTTAACTAGTGATTGGAAAATAAGCTAGCAAAAATGAGATTGTTCATGATATTAAATGGAATGAAATTAGGTTGCAATCTTAAAATAGCGAACCTTAACGGTATCAACTGGGATATTAAATCAACGAGCTATTTATAGTAGTGATATTAAATCAGCTAAGTCAGATAAAACTTTTCATGATATTAAATTTAATGAACTTAGGTTGCAATTTTAAATCAGTGAACTTAACGATATCAGTTGCGATCTTAAATTGACAAGTTGTTTAGAGTAGTGATATTAAACCAGCTAACTTAGATAAGATTGTTCATAATATTAAATTGAATAAACTTAGATTGCAATCTTAAATTAGCAGACCTTACGATATCAGTTGTAATCTTAAATCAATGACCTGTTTAGAGTAGCAATATTAAATCAGCTAATGCAAATAAGATTGTTCATGATATTAAATCGAATGAACTTCTGTTGCGATCTTAAATTAACAAACCTTAACGATATCAACTGCGATATTAAATCAGTGAAATGTTTAAAGTAGTAATATTAAATCAACTAACTTAGATAAGATTGTTTGTGATATTAAATCGAATGAACTTAGGTTGCGATATTAAATTAGCGAACCTTAAAATATCATCTGCAATCTTAAATCAACAAGTTGTTTAGAGTAGCGATATTAAATCAGCAGAATCAAATAAGGTTGTTCATGATATTAAATCGAATGAACTTATACTGTGATCTTAAATAAGCGAACCTTAACGATATTAGATACGATATTAAATCAACGAGCTATTTAGAGTAGCGATATTAAATAAACTAACTCAGATAAGATTGTTCATGATATTAGATTGAATGAACTTAGGTTATAGTTTTAAATCAACGAACCTTAATGATATCAACTACAATATTAAATCAGCGAACCTTAACGATATCAGCTGCGATCTTAAATCAACAAGCTATTTAAAGTAGCGATACTAAATCAACTAACTCAAAGAGAATTATTCATCCTAGATAGTCTAAACAACGTTTGCAAATAGTGTATCTTTATTGAAAAAAAAGGATAGATTACTCATACATAATATTTTTTTAGATGGCATGCATTACATGTATGAGGCAGGACAGGGCCATCCATTTTTTCTATTTTATAAGCTTTATAGTCTATTTTTTCTACAACATTGTAGGGTCCTTCCTAATTAGGGGACATTTTTCCTTGTTCCGATGCTTGAAAACTGACTTCAATATTTTTAAAATAAGATGACCCACTTGAAACTATTTGTTCTTCACTTTGGAATTATAGTATCGAGTGACTTGTTGTACTCGCGCAGCACTCTTGATTTTTGTTCTTTGTACTCGCGCAGCACTCTTGATTTTTGTTCTTTCCCTAACTTCACCGATAAGATCCAAAATGCGTTGAATGGCCTCTTGGTTGGCACTTTTATCAAAATAAGTTGTTTTGTAAGATCACAAGTTTATCTCAGCAGGGATTACTGCTTCTGCTCCATATATGAGTTGTCTCTCTAGTTGTTGTATGAGGTAAGGTTTACAGGGCCCATATAATTCCTAGTCGCTCTTCTAATCAAGCACATTTGGCCTCATCAAATTATTTCTTCTGAGTCATTAAAATCTTCTTATTCATTGCTTCTATTTGACCATTCGTTTGGGGAGTTTTTACAAAGCTTTGAGTGAGAGCAATCCGCAGGTCCTTCCAGAAGTTCTTGAATTTTCCTTGAAATTAGGTTCCATTGTCTATTATGATCAAGCATGGGATGTCGAACCTACAAACAATGGATTTCCAAAGAAAACATTCTATTTGTCTTTCTATGATTGTAGCCAGAGCTTCAACTTTTATTCATTTAGTGAAATAGTCTACAGTTACAACTATGAATTTCTTTTGAGCTGTGGCTATTGGAAATGGACCCAAAATGTCAATCCCCCAAGTTGCAAATGGAAAAAGGCTAGTCATTATTTGCAGAAGCTCAATTGGTGATCATTGCACTTGGGCATGTTTCTGGCAGAAATCGCAAGTGCAAACTATATTGTGTGCATCTTTCTATACAATTGACCAGTAATACCTCTGCTTACATGTCTTCTGTGCTAACAACCTCCCACCTAGATGATCGTCACATATTCCTTCATGTATTTCTCTCATAACATATTTGGCTTCTGTGGGAGGAAGACATTTCAAAAGAGGTTGGGAGTAGCCTTTTCTATAAAGCACACCCTTTAACATGGTATATCTAAAGTAGATTAAACAAATTTAATTGAATGAGAATTAAGTAACCTATAAATACAAGGATATATTAAATGTAAATTATAGCATCATACCTTACAATCTTATGCTGAATTTTGACGAGCTTCTTTTTACTTAGGTGGTGAGTTTCTCCTTATAGTGTTTGTACAATTGGTTCATCCACGTTACTTCCTGGTTCAAATTGAGCACTTGATGAGTGGCACAGCTTAGGGTAGCTTTACACTCTAATAAGATTTTTCCTCTCTGCTCAATAGTAATAGAGGACACTAACTTTGATAAAACGTTAGCTTTGGTGTTCTCCATCCTAAATAGTTGTCTAACTTGTGCCTTATCAAACTGAACGAGTATATGGGTTTCTATGGCATGGTACTTTTTTAAGCTTGACTCTTTTACTTAATACTCCTTATTCATCTACTTTTCTATGAGTTGAGAATCAGTGTGTATGATCAATTCTCTCGCCCTCAACTACAGAGCCAGTTGCAATCCTGAAATCATTGTCTTCTACTCCACAGTGTTGTTAGATGACTGGAAGCTGAAGGGTAGCCCATACTGCCATTCATTTTCATCAGGATCTATAAGAAGAACATCCTCTTTTGACCTTATCTTTGCTGTTGAGCCACCTACATAAATTGTCCAACACTTTGGCTTCACAACTAAACTCGTTTACCCCTATGATGAGTTAACTACTACATCTTGTGTAATAAACAGAAAAAATTTTTAGAACCCAATGTATACTTGTAACAAAACATCGTAAGAAAAAATGAGTATTTGTCAAGTAATCTTTCAATAATTTGAATGACATGCTACCATCTCATTTATGTGAGTAATAGTGTTTGAATAAAAGTTACCTGCAAGGATAAATGATTTGTCAAAAGAACATTCCACCATAAAATCAATTAAGATATGAGCCTTGATTGCTGTTCTTAGGGCACATTCTATTCTAAATTCTACCAATTCATTTCCCCATTTGGTCATTCTACCTGAAGTATCCACTTTAAAAAAAATCCTTAATAGGCTGATTTGTCATGACAGTTACGTGATGAGCTTGAAAGTAAGGTAGCAACTTGTGAGCTACTACTATTAAAGCAAAGATGATCTTTTCTGTATTTGAGTACCTTTGCTCGTCATTCTGTAACACCTTGGTAACATAATATACTGGAAATTGGCAAATCCCCTTTGTCCTGATTAAAATTGATACTACTGTTTCTTCAGAAGTCGCTAGATAAAGATAAAGAGTCTCTCCCACTCAAAGTGACATCAAGAGTGGTAAAGTCGTGAGATATAACTTGAGCTTCTCAAAAGTAGCTTGGCACTCCTCTTGTAATACCTCAAACCTGATCCGATGAATCAAATTAGAATCTAGGGTGTTACTGTTCAAGTACATGTATAGCTCACTCAATTAAAAAAATTTATATTCGATTGCAACTGTTTAATTATAAATTCCTCCAAGAAATACATAAGCGTGAATGATACGATAATTCAATTGGTATACACATAGAATTTATTTACAACTATGATTGAATTGATGTCCTTTTCTATCATGATTATCCCATGTAAAAGACTTCTATAAAATAACTCTGACTTGAACATGCCAACAAGTTTGCTCTGTATACATAATGGCCCATGATGCCACTTCTTTAACGTAGCCCTAGCATTGTCCCTCTAGGTGAAGACCTTCAAAACCCACCTGAAACATAACACATAAAGATAAGTTTAATAAAACTTAGTAAGGCAAACACCATTTACCTAAATCATACTTGTACGCCACATTTGATGTTTTAAGAACCATATTGTTGCTTTTATTCTTCATCGAGTCTCTAAAAAAAACTGTATCCATTTTTGTTTCTTTATTCACACTCGTTATCATACCTCATACTCTGAGGCCCTTTTTCTATCTCTTTAGTATCTTTGAGGCTTTACCTACATTCTTCAACCACTAAGCCACAAGTCTTTCGAGTTTCAGAAAAAGACCCATACACAGATGATCAGTTTCCTTTAGAGCGTACCATGTTTACATTCATTTCCAAAATATATTTTCTTTGCTTCACTATTTATCTTTAATATCCTAACTCTATACATGTCTTAATCATACTAAATACCTTACAGTTATGCCCATGGATACATCTTGTACTTACTGGTCATATTGTTTGCATTTAGGGACAATGTAGGATATTCCTATTTCGTAGCACAAAGTTCATTGTAAGAACGTCTTTCATGGCTCATCATTGGAAGCCCTTCCAGACTACACCACTGGGGTAGCCTATCCGGTGTGCTTCATATAAACCTTCATTGTAGGATTCGCCATAGAGGTTGTTTCTTTACAATCCACTGCAAGGGCATTTCTTTCATATTTTGCTACTAATACTTTAAACTTTAGAGGTTACCTTTCATATTGTTTCTTCAGAGCCTGTAAAAATTCTCATTCTTTCAGAGTTCATCATTCATTCCATTTCTTTCATTCAAGGTCCGCCACAAAGGCATTCCCTTTATATGGTTGCCACAAGGGCTATTTTTTTAGAGAATGTCAAAAAGGCTCCCATTTTATTATGCTACAAAGGTTTCCATTTTAGACACACCACAAAGGTTTCCATTTCAGAAACACCATAAAGGTTTCCATTCCAGACACACCACAAAAGCTTCCATTTCCTGACGTGTTCACGATAGGGATTCGCTTAGACTCACATTTCGTGAGGTTTGCCCCTCATTGTCCTAGGTCACGCAGAAAATTCCACTAAGTAATAACATTCCTTTAGTTCTTTCCATATGATGCCATAACCCATCAAATATGGTCTTACATGATATGGTGCCGTGTTCATGGACTCTTCCTTTCAAAGATCATGGTTACAGTCCCAACGGACCCCTTTAGACGACTCCGCAAAGATAGACACAAACTTACTTGACAGAATTTCATGTATTGATACCACCTTAATACTTTAGCTTTGGATCCGTTCATATATACCAGACGGACATACACATATTCAATTCAAAATTAGGACATAAATGAAATGTAAAATTCTTGAGTAGTCTACTTACCCTCGAATGTTGAATCCTTTTAAATTAAAATTAAATGAGTTTCATAAGGGATTTACTTGTCTATGTACCCTTCTCTTCAGTCTCTTAGATCTTGCAGTACCTCGACGATTATACCAAGATGCCCTTAACTTCAAGCCTAAGCCTATATGCTATGTATAGACTCCTATAACCCTGAAATATTTGTTTCCTTGAACATAATTTCATTTCTTTCTAAAATAACTAAAAGAAATGAGAACTGTTAATTCCACACAAAAAAGTCTTTTTTTTCACAAGGTGCAACTCAAAATTCCTAGTTATTTATTTTTATTGACTCATCAATAGACCAATTCCCTTTTTATTTGGGAGTATTGATGAGTTAATTTCAAGATATAAGGTTTTCTTATTATAACAGGTTGCTTAAAAGGGCCCCCCATTCTTCCACCAAATATTCTGCTTTTTCTTGGATATTCGGGTTCAAATACCCATGGATTCGTTGTTTTTTTACTGGCTTGATGTAATTCGAAAAGCACTAGTTTTCTCGAAGCCTTTTGTTCATATCTCTCATCAAACGATGCTATTCGATAATGTCTATCTAGTAGACTCCCTACTAACCCAAGCAAGCATTCAAATAGTCATCAAAACCATTCATATATATGAATAAAGAAAAAAATATATATATATACATACGTATACCAAAAACATATTCATAATAATAGTATTGAATATTAAAAGTATATATATAATAGAGACAAAAATATATGCATAATGTAGTATTGAAAGTATTTACATGGGATAATATATAAAAAAACATATGAATAATGTGATATTAAAATATATACATAAAAATATAATAAATATATATATATATATATGTATATATATATAATATAATATATACATAATATAGTATTAAAATATATATAATACATGCACATTAGAAATAATAATAATAATGTTACAAAACAATTATTAATAATACTTCATAAATATATACATACATATATATATATATATATATATATATATATATGTTAAAAATAAGTACATATTAATATTAAGATGATGATAATATTAAAATAACCATTGATAACGTTACATATAAATATATATACATATAAGTATGATAATAGTAATTATAATACTAATACTAATAATAAATACAATAATAGTAGTAAAATAAACACAATAATAATCATGAAAATAATATAAATAATGTGTACATGAAAAATAATAATGATATGATAAAAAAAATGATACGATATAATAATAATGTAAAGAAAATAAAATAATATTTATAATAAAAGAAAATAAAAGAGTGTATTTAAAATCATATATATATAATATTATTGGAACTAATATTAAAAATTAAAGTAGCAAAGATAATATAAAATCAACTTAAATTAAAAAAGAGACTAAATTGAATTAAAAACGAAGTTTGGGGGCAAATTTAAAAATAAAAAAAAGAAAAGGGCCTATTTAAATGCGCGTGAAACAACAGAGGGCCTAAAGTGCAATAACCCCTTTTATAAAATGCACAGCATTAGCTAGGATTAAATTGAAAATTGCGATAAATTTTGGTGCCAAATTAAAAATAAAAAAATAATTTAATTGCAAAGTAAATAAAAGCGGAGGGGCTAAATGCGCAAATAGCCCCTCCAATGAAAACACCCGGATCCTGAAGTTGGAGCGGGTCGGGTCGCGGGTCGGCCATGGGTTAAGAGCTAAAGCGACGTCGTTTTGGCATTAGTGGCTTAAACCCAAAACGACGTCGTTTTGATGGGGCTATATAAGTCAAAATTCCTAAAAAAAAACTCATTTTTCCCATTTCATAAAAAAAACTAACCCTTTTCTCTCAAACTCTCTCAAGGCCTTCTCCTCCGACCAAACTCCGGCTCAAATCCATCGCCATCTGCCATGCCATTAATCAAATCATGCAGCCACAAGCACGCGGTGGCGAAAATTCAAAAGGTTTTTTTTATATGTTTCTTATATATATACCTTGATATATTTTAATACATGAATGCGAAGAGATGGATTGAATAATAAAATAAAAAGAAAAAAGAAAAGAAAAACCTTAAGCCGGTTTGCACTTTTTTTTTGATGGCTTTGTTATTATCTTTTTTTTGTATTGCTTGCTGTTTTTTTTTAAAAAAATCTTCAGAGAGATTACACTTTTTTTTCTTCAATCTCTTTTTTTTTAAAAAAAAAAATCTCTCCTCCCCTTTTACAATATTCTTGTTTTTGTACCAAAAAAAATTCGGGATTTCAGGCTTTATAGCTGAAATACCATGGATTTGCTATTATCTATTTCCTTGTTCTCTTGCTTCTTTTCTGCCCCTTTTTGTTTTTTCTTCTTTGTTTCTTTATGTTTTGTCTGCTACTGTTTGCGTTTTGTTTTTGGTTCTCTGTTGTTGTTTTGCAGGTGATGGGACGACGGGATGGGGTTAAGTGGTTTAGGTTGAAATTGGGCCGGGCAATTTGGGCCTTCTACAGCTGTCCCTCTTTGCTCGTTGTCGTGTAACGAGAATAGAGCAAAGACTTAAAGAAGGGCCAAATTTGCCGGAACCTACCAAGCCTAGATTTCTCTTGACGCTTCTTTTCTTCAAGTAGCTTCACTGTATCCTCAAAGGTATAAGAACTGTTGCTCTGATTCATTCCACTGCGACTACTTGTGGCTTTAATGTGTTCTTCTACAATTGTAACTTGATCTACTACATTGTAACTTCAAGGAGATAAGATCCGTTGTCTTCAGTCTGCTCCACTGCAATTTCAGGGAGATAAGACTAGTGATTTTCAGCCTATTACCCTATTGCTTAGGGGGTTAAGACTTGGTAGCTTGAATCTGCTTCACTGCAACTTCAGGAAGGCAAGATTTACCGTCTTCGATCTGTTCCACTGTAACTTTAGGGAGACAAGATCTGTTTTGATCTGCTCTACTGCAACTTCAGAGAGATAAGATCTGTAATTTAGCTTCAATCTGCTCCACTGCAACTTCAGGGATATAAAATTTGTTATTTTCAACCTATTACCCTACTGCTTTGGGGATTAAGGCTTGGTGGCTTGAATCTGCTTCACTGCAACTTCAGGAAGGCAAGATTTACCGTTTTCGATCTGTTCCACTACAACTTCAGGGAGACAAGATCTATTTTGATCTGCTCTACTGCAACTTTAGAGAGATAAGATCTGTAATTTAGCTTCAATCTGCTCCACTACAACTTCAGGGAAATAAGATTTGCTATTTTCAGTCTGCTCTACTGCAACTTCAAGGAGATAAGACTTGTAACCCGACCGCTCTCTCGCAACTTCGAGAGATAAGATCGTAATTTAGCTTTAATCTGTTCCACTGCAACTTCAGGGAAATAAGATTTGCTATCTTCAGTCTGCTCCACTGCAACTTTAGGGAGCTAGGATGGTGGCTTAAATCTGCTTCATTGCAACATCAGGAAGCCTAGATTCACCATCTTCGATCTGCTCCACTGCAATCTCAGGGAAACAAGATCTGTAGAATTGATCAATGTCACTACATCATCTTCTAAAGACATGATTTGTAGAGTGGGTTTCCTGTATCTATGTTTATGTCAAATAATTAGGATGCCATGATCGAAATGAGCCAAATGCTCCTAACTAAATGAGTGATTACGAATGTATAAATGTCATGAGAATGGTTTCTTTTTAAATGTTTAAGGTATCGTTGCTCATAGTTCATCCGGGTTTTATCATTGATGCACTATCGTGTCTTCCTGCTTAGTCGTTATCTTTGATAGAAGATTCAAAGAAATAGTCACAACTTGGACTATTCTTTCTCCAATGTTTCCTGCTTTTGAGTCTGGTTAGTTCTGCCTAGTGGCCCTACTTCAGGTCCTTGTACTATTTAGAAACTTTCCAGAGTAGTATGCGTAACCTCTTTTATGTGAATGTTATAAGTCCAAAAATCGTGATTTCAAAAAATGCTCGAAAGAGATTATCATAATGGACAAGATAGAATTTTATTGAGCAAAACTTGAAGTGAATACATTAAACAGGACAGCAAATCTGGTAAGGCTCAAAATAAAATGAGAAAAAGGTGCCCCAGATATCGCAGCACGATTTTTACTATTCTAATTTCTCAAAGGCTCTTTCAAACCAAATGTGTGTTCAGGAGATCCTATGTCTTTTGTTGATGCTCCAAGGTGTAACATTCTTCTGTCTTGCTGATTTCGGGAGGACAAGACTGTCATATACCCCATATTCAAAATTTGAGCTGCCCATTTTCGGGTTTTCAACTCAAAGGCCCCTTTGGTTCCAAAGTGCCCTTTGCGGGTTTTCACCTTGGCCTTTTTTTTTTTTTTGCGAATTCAGAGCACCCTTTGTCGGTTTTCACTCTGGCCACCCTTTCTTTAGGTGAAATACTTCTTGATCGAATATGAGTTTACAGGATTGAGCAAGTTTTTATCGTCCATCTCGGCTAAAATCAATGCTCCTCCAGAGAAAGCTTTCTTCACCAGGTAAGGCCCTTCCCAATTAGGCATCCATTTCCCTCGAAAGTCCTTTTGTATGGGAAGGATCTTTTTCAAAACCAGGTCTCCCTCGTGGAATTCTCTAGCGCAAACCTTTTTGCCATAAGCCTGCATCATTCGCTTTTGGTACATCTGACCATGACGGATAGCTCTTAACCTCTTTTCCTCAATTAGGTTCAATTGATCATATCGAGACTAGATCCACTTAGCTTCTTCTAACTTTAACTCCAACAAGACGGGATCTCAACTTCGATTGGCAACACCGCTTCTATTCCATAAACCAAAGAGAAAGGGGTTGCCCCAGTTGAGGTTCTGACTGACGTTCGATAAGCAAAGAGGGCAAATGGTAACTTCTCATGCCAGTCTCTGTAGGTTTCGGTCATCTTCCCCACAATTTTCTTAATGTTTTTATTGGCCGCTTCCACTGCCCCATTCATCTTTGGGCGATATGGTGACGAGTTGTGATGTCTGATCTTGAATTGACTGCAGACTTCCGCTATCGTACTATTGTTCAAGTTTAATGCATTGTCAGATATAATCCTCTCCGGCATTCCATATCAACATATAATCTCCTTTTTCAGAAACTTGCTCACTGCCGACTTGGTCACACTAGCATACGAAGTGGCTTCTACCCATTTGGTGAAGTAGTCGATAACCACGAAGATGAACCGATGGCCATTGGAAGCTTTCGGCGATATTGGTCCAATCACATTCATGCCCCACATAGAGAATGGCCATGGAGAAACCATGACATGCAGCGGTGAAGGAGGCACATGAATTTTGTCCCCGTAGATTTGACACTTATGACATCTCTTAGCGTAATTGACACAGTCTCCTTCCATGGTGGAAAAATAGTACCCGAATCTCATAATTTGCCTAGCCATTGTAAAGCCATTAGCATGTGTCCCACAGACGCCTTCATGGACTTCTTCCAAGATTTTTTTAGCCTCTACAGCATCTACACATCTTAGTAGCACTTGATCCTTTCTTCTTTTGTATAGGATATCTCCATCTAAGACATAGTCGATGGCCAATCTTCTTAGCGTTCTTTTGTCATTCTCGCTTGCCTGATCCGGGTATTCACGATTCTTCACGTATTGCAATATATCGTGATACTAAGGGTGATCATCTCTCTCTTCATCTTCTTCAATATTATAACAGTGGGCTGGAGTTTTATAAATGTGTATCTGGATGGGTTTGACATCTTCTTGTTTGTTCACCTTGATCATGAAGGCTAAGGTAGCCAAAGCATCAGCCATCTGATTTTCGTCTCGTGGAAGGTAGTGGAAGGTAATGTCATCAAACTCTTTAACCAATTCCAGGACCAGCTTCTAATAATCGATTAACTTGGGGTCTCTGGTCTCCCATTCTCCCTTGAGTTGATAAATCACTAGCGCAGAATCTCCATACACCTCTAGCACTTTAATCTTGTGTTCTATAGCTGCACGGACTCCCATGATGCACGCCTCGTATTACGCCATGTTATTCGTACAATCAAAATCCAATTTACTAGTGAATAGATAATGATCTCCGTTTGGGGATACCAAGATGGCCCCGATTCCATTGCCCACAGCATTTAACCCCCATCGAAGTTCAATTTCCAAGGAAGTTCTTCCAGGACACCTTCTTCAGTGGTAGCAACACATATTAGGTCTTCATTTGGGAAGTCAAAGTTCAAAGGCTCGTAGTCTTCCAAGGCTCTACTGGCCAGAAAATCTGCTATTGCACTTCCTTTTACTACTTTCTGGTTCACATAGACTATGCCAAATTTAGAAAGTAGAATCTGCCATCGGGCCATCCTTTCATTCAAAGCTGTTGACTCCATCATGTACTTCAAGGGGTCCAATTTTGAGATAAGCCAAGTGGTGTGATATAACATATACTGTTTCAGTCTTCGGGTTGTCCAAATTAGGGCACAACACAACTTCTCTATCGGCGGATACCTTGCCTCACATTCTGTGAACTTTTTACTGAGATAGTAAATAGCTTTTTCTTTCCTCCCCGACTCGTCATGCTGACCCAATACGCATCTCATGGAGTTCTCGAATACTGCCAAATACAGTATCAACGCCTTATCAGGGTTAGGTGGCATCAGCACCGGGGCGTTGGATAAATACTGTTTGACCTTGTCGAAAGCCCTTTGGCATTCTTCATCCCATTCACCTGGGTTATGTTTCTTGAGGAGGCAAAAGACAGGGTCACATTTCTCGGTCAGTTGTGAAATGAACCGAGCAATGTAATTTAATCTTCCTAGAAAGCCTCGAACTTCTTTCTGAGTGCACGGCGGGGATAGCTCTTGTATGGCTTTAACTTTGTCTGGATCAATCTCGATCCCTTTCTCACTAACCACAAATCCGAGCAAATTTCCAGACTTGGCTCCAAAGGTACATTTGGCGGGGTTGAGTTTTAGCTGAAACTTCCTCAACCTCAAGAACAATTTTCCCAGGACTTGTATGTGCTCCTTCTCTGTTCGAGACTTAGCTATCATGTCATCAACATAGACCTCAATTTCTTTATGCATCATGTCATGAAAAAGAGTTACCATGGCTCTTTGATAAGTTGCCCCCGTATTCTTTAGTCCAAACGGCATCACCTTGTAGCAGAATGTGTCCCACATGGTTACAAATGTGGTTTTCTTCATATCTTCAAGATGCATCTTGATCTGGTTATATCCCAAAAAATCGTCCATGAATGAAAACAGTGAGTGTCCCACTGTGTTGTCCACTAGGGTGTCAATATGAGGTAGTGGGAAATTGTCTTTTGGGCTGGCTTTATTCAAATCTCTGTAGTCCATACACATTCGCACTTTTCCATCTTTCTTAGGGACAGAGACGATGTTGGCTACCCAATCTGAGTATTTTACCACCTTCAGGAATCCGGCGTCAAACTTCTTTCGAACTTCTTCCTTTATTTTTAGCAAGACGTTGGGCCTCATTCTTCGGAGTTTTTTGCTGAACAGGCTTACACTCTTCTTTTATGGGGAGTCAGTGTACCACAATGTCAGTGTCCAACCCGGGCATATCTTGGTATGACCATGCGAAGACATCTTTGAATTCTTGAAGTAATTCAATGATGTCTCGCTTCATCTCCGCAGTGATACATGTTCCGATCTGCACCTCTTGTCCTCCTCCTAAGCTCACAATTTTGACTGATTCTTTGTGAGGTAGGATTTGTTTCTCGTCTTGTTCTACCATCCTCAATAAATCAGGAGATAGGTTACAGCCTTGGTCATCTTCAAAATCCTGATAATCATCCATACACACATTTTGCTCGAAAGGAAATTCTGAGTCGCTAGCAGTGTCACTCGTATCATTAATATCTGGGGACCTGTTATGAGGACGAAGGCAGATACAAAGAATCAAAAAAATTCGAAACATTTATTTGCGTGATATGATTATGAATGACGAATGAAAGAATATTTAAAAGAATGTTTCAAGAATAAAAGAATTCGAAAGTAATCATTTGTATGGTTATGAATGGAATTGAAAGTACGAGATAACATTTGCTCAAAAATGATAATAACTGTGCATTTTACTGAAATGTCGTTTTTAAATATCGGCCTATTTCACAAAAGATTCTTATTACTCCTAGGCCTAGAGCAATAAGTGTGTTTTGGACATTACTCTGAATCTGTTCTAAAAACTACAAGAATCTCTTCCGCAGTCCAGTTGTCCAGAACACTTCCAGGCGTGCAGAGGCAAATGCTCGTTAAATTCTCTCTTCCGGTCTCCTCTTCACATGTGACGTTGATGTCCAAGCTTTCCAGCCTTTCTTCTATAGCTCCCGTTATTGGTGTGTCTCTCTCGGGATGAATGATTCCCCCGGACACAAATGTTTTCGATATATGGGGGAATGTCATTGATTCCCACTTGATTTCCTCTCCCGTTAATCGAGCTCTTCTTCTTTCTTGCTTCTTTTCCAGCTTCCTTCTCATTTGTTTCGCATCCAGCTTAAATCCTAAACCGAAGCAATCTCTCTTGTCTTTCGGCATTGGTGTTTCAACCCTTCCTTGCAGATGTCTCCCAAGTCCCATTCCGGGTAGGGCCCCTCTTCTGATCGTCAACTGGAGGCTCATCCTGTGGTTTTAGACAATTTTGACACCAGAATTTTGCTTTCCTCGGCGATGAACATCACATTAACAAATTCCAAAGATTGAAATGAGCATTCGATTGCTTTGTCATCTGTCTCCAAATAAGGTGCATTATTGCTCACAGTTGTAATAATATCCTCCTCAACCTTGATCGTTATCAATCTCCCTTCCGATACTAACTTCAATTTTTGATGCAACGAGGAAGGCATTGCCCCAGCTGAATGTATCCAGGGCCTTCCCAACAAGCAATTGTATGAGGGCTTGATGTCCATTACGAGGAAATCCACCTCATATGTGTTTGGCTCAATCTGAACAGGTACCTCGATTCTGCCCATCACCTTTCTCTCCGTGCCATTAAATGCTTTTATGATGTTCTGGCACTCCTTCATGTGAGAACTGTCTATAGTTAATCTATTCAGGGTGGTCAAAGGCAGGACGTTCAAAGCTGACCCATTGTCAATCAGTACGCCTGGCAGCATATACCCTTTACAGCGCGTGGTGATATGCAGAGCTTTAGTCGACCCCATGCCCCCGGATGGTATCTTGTCGTCATTAAAGAAGATATAATTGTCGGCACTTATGTTGTTCACCAAACGGTCCAGCTTGTTAACAAAGATGTCATTGGCAACGTATGTCTCGTTTAAGACTTCATTAGCGCGCTACGATGAACTTTCGAGCTTAGAAGTAAGGCTAACACTGAAATACGAGCTAGTTGTTTAGGTAGCTGTTCCACCATGCTGTATTCGCTATGCTTTAGAAATTTTAAAAACTCTTTGGCCTCATATTCGTTAACTGGCTCATTAATAGGTTTGGTTGCTTTTCCCTTCATTTCCTCAACTACCTGGGCTTTTCCTTTTGTGGGCTGCACCTCCTCATTCGTCGTATCATAACGCCTCCCGCTACGTGTATAGAAACCCTTGCCTTGGTCCCCTCTTGAAGCGTCAACCGGGCTCTCCTTTCCCGGCATCATCACACTGCAATCATAATTCTGTGAGACCTTTTTATTATCTTTGTAAGGAAAAACTACAGGTCTTTGGATTATGACCCTCGGTGGCATTTGTACTCCGGCTTCATTATTTTTGGGTCTCGAAATGATCACCACGGGATAGTTAGGCATTCGATTTTGTGCTGTCAATTCTCTCTCCGATGCACATATATCTCCCTCTACGGGGTTTTCGGTCTCTTCATAGAATTCAATTTCTTTATTGTTCATCATGTTTTGTACTAGGGCTCTGAACTCCACGCAATCTTGGATTTCATGCCCCACATTATCGTGAAACTCACAGTAGTTTCTCTCTTCTTTGGATTCTTCCCTCGAATCCAACATAATCAATCATCTCTTAGCCATCTCCTTCTATACCTGCCTCAACGGGGTCTTGACTTCTGCCAGCTCATACTTGGTCTTCTTGTTCAAGCCTTCACTTATCCCATTCACTCCTTGGTTGGTATGATTGGGGAGTGGGTTTTCTGCTACATTGGGCGAGGCTGGGTCATCAAATCTTACAATCCCCACCTTAATGAGTCTTTCGACTACTTTCTTGAACACAGTGCAATTCTCGATTGAGTGTCCGGTAATTCCCGCGTGGTATTCACATTGGGCGTTTGTGTCATACCATTTGGGATACGGGGGCTGTAATGGCTCTAGGTAGAAAGGGGATACTACATGAGCGTTGAACAGGTTCTGGTATAACTCCCTATATGTCATGGGTATAGGGGTGAATTGTGGCCTTTCTGTGTTCTTCCTCGCATTGGATTCTTGTCTTACAGAGCTTTGTTGATTGGTAGTCACCGTTTTAGGTTGATTCACGGTAATTGACTTGGACTGCCCCTTGTTGAATGTGCTCGTGTTGTTCACTTCATTGTCCCTTTTCCTTGGGGCCGACTTTCTGGCACTCTCTCCCGACTCTATTTTTTCGCTCCTCACAGCATTCTCGATCATTTCCCCCGTCATCACTATGTCGGAGAAGCTTTTTGTGGCGCTTCCTAACATATGGGTAAGGTGTTGATAAAGAGCATTGTTGTCTCCTTTTCTAGAAGTGGCGGCTGAACTTGTATGGCCACCTCTCTCCACCTTTGTGCATATTGTCTGAAGCTTTTATTTGACTTTTTCTCCATATTCTGGAGAGTGATTCTGTCGGGGGTTATGTCCGTCACATGATTGTATTGCTTCATAAAGGCCTGAGCCAGGTCCTTCCATGAGTTAATTTTGGCTCGGATCAGTTGATTATACCACTTAGACGCCGCTCCAACCAGACTATCTTGAAAGCAGTGGATTAGTAGCTGGTCATTGTTAACATATCCCGTCATTCGCCTGCAGAACATGGTGATGTGGGCTTCAGGGCAACTTGTTCCATTGTATTTCTCGAAATCAGGTATTTTGAATTTAGGGGGGAAGACTAAATCTGGGACCAGACTCAGATCCTTGGCATCAATCCCTTGATGATGATTCGCGCTCTCCATGGCTTTAAATTTTTCCTCAAGCCATCTACACCATTCTTCCAATTGTTTTTGTGAATCCAGCCTCGCATTTTCCTCTTCAGCAACTTCATCCAAGTCGGGAACGGGCGGATAGTTCGGGTTTTTGACAAAGTTAGAGCCTGAGCCGGCTTGGAAGTTCATCAGAATTGAAGCTCTGGCTTGAACTTGCTGGGGTATGATTGTGACCGATGGTTTTTGTAGGTTAATCTCGGGCTTCATCGGTACATCCTTCGGAGTAAAGCCAGGGGGTATTGAAGATCTTCATTCGTTTCCTCAACTTGGTCCATGGGGCCCTTTCCCTTATCTATTCCTCCCAACAGCAATTTGGATAACTAGGACATCATTTCTCTTTGGGACTCCATCATTTGCTCCTTCATCTCTCGTTGAATCTTGGCTAGCTGCTCTTCCATCTAAGACTGCATTTGTTCTTGCATGTTCTTTTGCATTTGCTCCAATTTCTCGAGTCTCTTATCTATTGATTTTTTTCTTGTACCGTAGGGGTGCGTGGTTGGTTGGTTTTCGTTGGTTTCCAGGTTACTGAAATAATTTTTAATTAATTAATTAGAAAACTCTTATGGCCTTTAATGCATAATGATATGATGTAATGCAAATGCATGAATGCAAAGGAGGCATCAATTTTGATTCAATTGCCCTTAGAAAATTTCACTCGAAAATAAAATCTTTTACATAAAGTCGAATTACAAATAAAATTTCGCTCTAACACTTAAAGTCCTAATTTTTCTAAGCAACGAGGCCACCTCTTGTCCGCGATCTGACTCCAACTCATACTTCACACTCAGTGTGTCCGCTTGAACCGCTAAAGTTTGCAAGTAGTCTGCTACCTCCCGAATCTGGGTTATGGCTTCCCCTATAAGGTAATCTCTGTTTCTGACTTGGTCTTGCGCATGGTGAAGCTGCTCTTTCCAATGATCCTCGTTTGCCTCGGAAAACTAGATCCGCATCTCACAGTTCTGCAGTGATGCCTCTAACTCTCCTATTCTTCCTTTCATTTCTTCTATCTTACTCAAGCTTGCCCTCAACTCTATTGCGGTGTTGCGGTTTCGGTACTGATGCAGAGACTTCTCGAGTTCTGCCACTCTAGCACTTAATTCCCCTCGGTCATTTCTGCTTACCGACAGACTCTTCTCCAAATCTTCGTTTCGTGATTGAGCTTCTCGAAATTTTCTTTCCCACCGATCGGTATTGGCTTTTTCTTCTCGAATTTTGTGACGCCATTGTTCGAAAGTCTTACCTAAACCCGCAGTCCTCATAGATAGGCGCAGCTTCTTGTAGTCCGTCTTCAAGCTGTTTAGGTCTTCTTCGGCCTTAATTTTTCTTTTTCTCCATTTCTCAGCCTCTGACCTCTGAACATCAGCATCTAACCTTAGATGCATCTTCTCTTCTTCTAACTGTTCGATCTTCTTCCCGAGCTCCGAACTCTTCTTCTCGAAATCTCGCCTTATAATTTCCAATTCTGATGGGGCGACTTGTAATTGTTCCCCGATAGGTTGAGCATTTTCCAAGCTTGGCCTAGGAATATTATCATTAGTCCTCTTCTTAAACCACTCGCTATACTCGGGCGTTACCATGGAACCGATGGCTAACCTCTTCATCCAACAAGTTTGTTTCCAAGCATTCGATAACTCCCAAACTCTTTTCTTATAATGAGCACATTTAAATGAGAATTCACTCTGAGCAAGCCCATAGGTCGTGGGTACAAACTGCCTCGACTTATATTGCCTCAAGGCTAACAGTGGAGTATACCCGGTAGCTCCCCAAATTCCTAACAAAAGCACCCAATCGAAGTTACCAAATCGGTACATGATCTCGTCAGGAACCATCCAATAAGCTCTCCACTCGATATCCCCCTCCTTGAGGTTCTGAAGAATGTCCATCCACTTCTCCTCTAAGATATCCTCTCTCCTCTGTATAGCTGCTTCTTCTTTCAGTGGGAAATAACCCTCGGAGAAGACTCGATAGGAAACTTTATCTACCTTCTAAAAGTGTCTGTGGAACCATGCTATCAATAATTGTGCATATCCAATGAATCGCCCCTTGCCTATCTTCCGACATGAGCTCAAAGATCTTAACATTTCTGCCAATATTGCCAGCACCGGTGTGATTCCCTTTTCAAGGCAATCAAACAAGTCAATGATCGCCTCGTCCACGTGCCTCAAAGCCTTAGAAAAGATCACTAATTCGTAGATGCTTAAGGCAAATATATCAACCCTCTTTCTTTCATCTGGATGTGTCAAGATCAAATCTCGCAAATTCTCCCAAGGGATACATTTGCTATCTCCTTTTTGCTGAATCCGAGTAATGACCCAATGCTCGCTCATCCCAGAAATGCTCATCAGTTTCTTCACGAAAGTCTGACTACTAAAAACCCGAGCATAAGTCATCCGGACCTGAATTTTGGGACACCTGAGTAAAGTAGTGTATTCCTCCATGGTAGGTACCAAATCCACTTCTCCAAAAGTGAAACACTTGTACGCAGAATTCCAAAACTGCACCAAGGCTCGGAACAAATTCTTATCCACTCTAATGTCTAGCAGGTAGGATACGTCACCATAATTTTGGTAAAACAATTGATTGATTCCTTCATTCCAACTAGCCCAAATGTCTCTCAACTCTTGCAGCTCGTTCTGTACTACATTGACGTGAGTGAAATCTTGCAACTCCGATACATACCCTTGTGCCAAGCTATCCTCTCTCTTTGATTGCAGCCTCTCCGACCATGCACGAACGGTCGCATTATCCTCGACTTTACTAAGAAATTCATTCTCCATGTCAAATTTTCTAACTTAGTAATTGAATACGGATTAACGCCTCCTTTAGTATGCAATGTTATACAAAAAAGACAAAATCAAACAAAACATCGGTTAGTATCAAATAATAGCGATAGAATGCAAGCACATAAACGATAATTATGATGCATATACGGGTAAGTACTAAGGCTCAACGTGGCTTCATCCAAGGATGGTTCCTAAGGTTTACTATATGCGGTTTAGTTCTAGAGATAAGGTACCCGAACCAGCAGATTCCTCGGTCCTCACCCATTATAGGCTCATATGGACCAAGTTCAGTTCAGGGGAATACATTTCTTTATGCCCATGCGGAGGTGAAAACCTTACGAAGACATAAGTACGGATGTATTCCGGAAGCGATCTCTTAGCCTATGCGGAGGTGAAAACCTCACAAAAGCAAAGTTTCTCACTCCCACTTAAAAGGTGTGACCACAACGGTCATGCAATGCAATGCAAAAGTATTCTATAGGACTTGAACCAAAACAAATGAAGTAAAAGGATCATCTGTTAAAAACCAAATTTTAAATTTTCGAAAAAAGAACAGAAAATAATCAATTTTGAGGCTTGAATCTCTTATTTTCCCCAGTGGAGTCGCCAAGTTGTTGAAACCATTCCTCGATTTAAAATTTTTAAAATTTAAAAAAAAAGGGGTAATCGACTTTTGAAAAACAAATGCATGGAGTCGCCACCGATCTTTTGTTTTGGTTTGATCGAATCACCTAAAAATTTGGTTATTTTAATAAAACATTTATGATTTACTAAAACAACAATTTTGGTCTACAAAATTTTAGAAAAGCGGGCTCGGAGTCGGTTACGCATGAGGAAGGATTAGCACCTCACTACGCCCAAAATTGGTACCAAATCGATTAAATCATCCTTATGTCTAAAATTAAAAATGTTTTTGAAATGTGGCTTTTTTTAATAAAAGTTGAATAACCCAAGTTAATTGTCAAAAATCTTCTTGTTTCGATGTACGGAAATTTATAATTCGAAAATCACGAAAGGATGCTCAACTATTTAGTCCAACAAAAAATTGAAACCCAACACAGTAGGGCACGATTCTTCGAATTCCCAAACATTGATCATTGCCTCACTTTGGAAAATACGAGTGAAATCCCGGAGAGATATTTGATTATTTCGGTCAGACGGGAGATTGCAACCCAGCACGATAGGGCACTATTCCCTGAACTGCCCAAACATCAAACACTTCTTTCTTTTTAAAGGGTTTTTAGAAAACGTGGATGAAACTTCAAAGGGATCTTCGATTGCTTAGAATAAATAAAAAAGCGCAATCCAACACGATAGGGCACGATTCTCAAATATCCAATCATCGAACATCCTTTGTTTTGAAAGGTTTTTAATAAGCATTGGTGAAAACATAAAGGAATATTCGATTGTTTTTGAGCAAACGAGAAATCACAACCCAGCACGATAAGGTATGATTCTCGAATCATCAAACACTGAGTATTGCCTTTATTTGCGAAAAATCTTATTTCGAGGTAACAACATGTCATACCCGGTAAGTTAGGGCACCACACCTCGTATCTCCAAAATAAACATTTTTTAAACTCACATTGTGATTAAAAGGAATATTCCATTATTTAGGTTAAATAAGAAAAATCGAAACCCAGAAGTTAGGTACGATTATCTCGAATTACCTAATACGGAATATTACTTTTATGAAAGAATTGTTTTAATATATTGAGTAAGAAAAATAACGTGATTTATAGTAAAACATAAAAGCAAATTATAATATTAATATGAATAATAACATAATAGGTGCGATGATGTCAAAAACAATAATATGAGTAATTATAAAAGATGAAGTAATAGCAAGACTAGTAATATGTAAATATAAACAAATGCATGAGGAAAATGAAATGATCGAAGACATAAGCAAATTAACGAATAAATGAAAATGAATAAAACATGGAACAACAAAAATGGCAATGACAATGATAATAATAATAATAATAATAATAATAATAATAATATAACGAAAATAATGATAATAATATATGAATAAAGAAAAAATATATATATATATATATATATATATATATACGACGTATACCAAAAACATATTCATAATAATAGTATTGAATATTAAAAGTATATATATAATAGAGACAAAAATATATGCATAATGTAGTATTGAAAGTATTTACATGGGATAATATATAAAAAAACATATGAATAATGTGATATTAAAAATATATACATAAAAATATAATAAATATATATATGTATATATATATAATATAATATATACATAATATAGTATTAAAATATATATAATGCATACACATTAGAAATAATAATAATAATGTTACAAAACAATTATTAATAATACTTCATAAATATATACATATATATATATATGTTAAAAATAAGTACATATTAATATTAAGATGATGATAATATTAAAATAACCATTGATAACTTTACATATAAATATATATACATATAAGTATGATAATAGTAATTATAATACTAATACTAATAATAAATACAATAATAGTAGTAAAATAAACACAATAATAATCATGAAAATAATATAAATAATGTGTACATGAAAATAATAATGATATGATAAAAAAACGATACGATATAATAATAATGTAAAGAAAATAAAATAATATTTATAATAAAAGAAAATAAAAGAGTGTATTTAAAATCATATATATATAATATTATTGGAACTAATATTAAAAATTAAAGTAGCAAAGATAATATAAAAATCAACTTAAATTAAAAAAGAGACTAAATTCGAATTAAAAACGAAGTTTTGGGGCAAATTTAAAAATAAAAAAAAAGAAAAGGGCCTATTTAAATGCGCGTGAAACAACAGAGGGCCTAAGGTGCAATAATCCCTTTTATAAAATGCACAGCATCAGCTAGGATTAAATTGAAAATTACGACAAATTTTGGTGCCAAATTAAAAATAAAAAAATAATTTAATTGCAAAGTAAATAAAAGCGGAGGGGCTAAACGCGCAAATAGCCCCTCCAATGAAAACACGCGGATCCTGAAGTTGGAGCGGAGCGGGTCGGGTCGCGGGACGGCCATGGGTTAAGAGCCAAAACGACATCGTTTTGGCATTAGTGGCTTAAACCCAAAACGACGCTGTTTTGATGGGGCTATATAAGTCAAAATTCCTAAAAAACTCATTTTCCCATTTCATAAAAAAAACTAACCCTTTTCTCTCAAACTCTCTCAAGGCCTTCTCCTCCGACCAAACTCCGGCTCGTCCGCGCCATCTGCCGCCGTCAATTATTGTCATGGCCATCACAAGACTGATGGTAGGAAATTTCAAAAGGTTATTATTATTATTATTATTATATATTTCTTATAAATATACCTTGATATATTTTAATACATGAATGAGAAGAGATGGATTGAATAATAAAATAAAAAAAAAAAAAGAAAAGAAAAACCTTAAGCCTGGGTTTGCACTTCTTTTTTTTTTGATGGCTTTATTATTATCTTTTTTTGTATTGCTTTCTGTTTTTTTTAAAGAAAAATCTTCAGAGAGATTACACTTTTTTTTTCTTCAATCTCTTTTTTTTTTTTAAAAAAAATCTCTCCTCCCCTTTTACAATATTCTTGTTTTTGTACCCAAAAAAAATCCAGGATTTCAGGCTTTATAGCCGAAATACCATGGATTTGCTATTATCTATTTCCTTGTTCTCTTGCTTCTTTTCTGCCCCTTTTTGTTTTTTCTTCTTTGTTTATTTGTTTTTTGTTTGCTACTGTTTGCGTTTTGTTTTGGTTCTCTGTTGTTGTTTTGCAGGTGATAGGACAATGGGATGGGGTTAAGTGGTTTAGGTTGAAATTGGGCCGGGCAATTTGGGCCTTCTACACCGATTATCTAATATAAAACCTTTGTCCTTATGGAAACTTGACACACTTCATAATCCTATTCAATCTGCCATATAAGTGGTTTACAACTATAGAGAAACGTGTACAAAAACCCAACACAGATATATATATATATATATATATATATATATATAGCAATTTCATAATTCGTTTCTAACCATCCTGTTAGAACATAACCAGTACCATGACTAACCAAAACTTTACAGCGATAACCCAATTACCTAAAATTCCTTAATTTATTACTAAGCTCATTTTCTTAACAATTCATCCTTTTTCTAAAACAATTCATCGTAATAATCCAATGCTTGCCATGTGCCCACTTTTTATGCCAAGAGTATCAGTTGGGTGGATAGCACTACCCCGTCCAAAATACTACTCAGTTAACCTGCCAATTTCAAAACCTACCAAAACTGAGTGTTACACCTCTATTTAACTAAAAAAAGTTCTTAAGGCTTTGAAAAAGGGTAAGCACTTATCTGTTATTCTAGAGACGAACCTGTTGAGTGAGACCACTCTCCCCATTAGGCGCTGAATGTCTTTGATGTTCTTTGGGGGAAACATATCTAGAATAACCCGAATATTTTCAGGGTTAGCTTCAATACCCCTTTTTGAAACCAAGAAGCCTAAGAATTTTCCTACTCTCACACTGAAAACGTACTTTTTTAGATTCAACTTCATGCTATGGGCTCATAGAACAACAAAAGCCTCAGGCAAATCCTGAATATGCACCCTCAAATTAGAGCACTTTACCAACATGTCATCAACATAGACCTCAACACTGTAACCAATTTATTCTCTTAAAATCTTATTAACCAATCTCTGGTAGGTTGCACTTGCGTTCTTCAACCCGAAAGGCATGACTTGATAACAAAACAAACCTTCTTTCGTGACAAAGATTGTTTTATCCTGATCTTTTGGAGCCATAGAAATTTGGTTATAACCCGAGAATGCATCCATAAAACTCATAAAATTTATGGCCCAATGACGCATCTAGTAACTTATCGATCAAGGGTAAAGGAAAGCAAGCCTTTGAGCAAGCTTTGTTAAGGCTGGTGAAATCAATGCACATTCTCACTTTCTATTGGCCTTCTTTAACATCACAACATTTGATACCTAGTCTGGGTACGCCACTTCCTTGATAAATCCCGTTGAAAGTAACTTTCCTACCTATTGCTTAATGGCCTCCAAGACCTGTGGAGTGAACTTTTTTTATTTTTTATTTTTTTATTTTTACTTCAGAAGACATGTTTAGCCTACAAACAATCACTTGAGGATCCACACTAGGCATGTCTGCAGTTGACCATGAAAAAATGTTTGAATTCTCTCTTAAACATCAGACCAGATTCTCTTTTTCTTATTTTGCCAACGCTGATGAAATCTTTACCAACTTATTTGTGTTATCATAAAACAACTGCAAAGTTTTTGTAACTTCTACTACTTCTGGCTTGTGAATTCTCTCATCACTTTTGACATTCAAACTATCCAAATCTAAAACTTGAGTAGCTACTTCTGTCTGTTGCGAACTCTGACTCTGTGGTACCTGTTCATATGTTTACTTGATTGATAACATATGACACTGTCTAGTTGTTCATTAGTCAGGCTTCATAAAACCTATTCTTATCCTAGTGGGAAACTTAATTTTCATACAAAAAGTTATGACAATAATCATTTTAGCCAATCTCATAATGGGACACCAAAAAATGACATTATAAGTTATTGGATGGTCCACCACAAAGAACTAACATATTCTGTGGTGGTGTGCTCACTATTCTCCAAGGTAACAGGTGGATAATGCATCCCTTCACCTCGACTGGATGGTTCGCGAAACTATACAAAGGGTTTGCCATCCTCAAAGCTTGCTCCTTCGACCTTATCTTCTGGTATACGTCCCAAATTAACACATCCACAACACTGCCACTATCAACCAAAATTCTCGTCACCTTAAATCCTGCTATAGTTGTTGACACGACCATTGGATCATTTCCTTCTTCATTACATATTGAATCCTCATCTTCATCATTAAACTCTACCTTCCACTTTTCTTGCTGATGCAGTCTCTTCAGTGGACTGATTGAGATTACACTTCTAAGATGAGTCTTTCTCTTTGTATTAGGGGTTGTCCACTCTTCATCTGTACCAATTATTACATGTATTATGCCTCTAACATTTTGTTTAGCCTTGCCAATGCCCCGTAAACTCTAACTTGACGGTGTAGCATCTTGAGCCATAAAATATTTTAGCTCGTTATCTCTAACTGCCTCCTTAATAGCACATTTCAAAAAAAAAAAATACAATCCTCAATCTTATGTCCTCTGTCATTGTGAAAATTACACATGTCTCTCGAATTGGCTTTTGACTGATTATGTTGCATGGGTGGAGGGCTTAGCAAAATGCCCAAACTTTTAACCTGACTAAGAATGTAGGCATTTATAGCATTTAAGGAAGTATAAGTTTCAAACTTGCCATAAGGAACGTACTATTTTTATGTGCTCAGCTTGAGGTATCTAAAATGCCCTTGATAATTCATTCTATGAATAGTTCTTATGGTGTTCCCCACCTTGTACGCGTGGACTCTGAGAAAGAGAACCCTGATGACTATGAACTCCCTGTTGACCTCTAAATTGTTTGTTATCCCTCTAGAAAGTATTGCGAGCTATCCTCTTAATTTCCTCTACTTTAGTGAACTTATTATCCCTCTCATACAAATCTGTCAAACTTTTGGCCTATTATTAGTAAACGAATATTGCACGTGCTCATTTTGGACTACCATGATAAAGGAATCAATGGCCCATTGGTCCTCCAAATTCTTTCTATTTAACGTAACTGCATGGAATCGTTTGACATAATCTTGCAAAGATTCTCCATCCCTCTGTTTTACTGAAATCAAACCCATAGGAGTGCTATTATTGTTCTATGGGCTCGACACCTTTCCAAGAACATTTGGCCCAGCTATGGGAAGCTTTGAATGGAACTCTGTGGTAAAGAAAAATACCAATTTTTTATACTTCTTCTAAGGTTCGTCGAGAAAGCTTTACATTTTATTGTATCAAAAGCCCCTAGCACATTTATATAATCATTATTTTGCATGAGATGTGCTCAAAAATCCCTTCTTCCTTTGAGCATTTCTTTTGAAACTTTAAACTCAGTTGGTAGGCTTACAATTTCATGAGAAATTAGGTTGTTAGAACAAAACAACCAGTTCATATCTTACACATCATGATGCAATACTCATACATCTCTATACAAAGCATCCATTTCATTCTGTCATGGCTTTGTATGTGCCCCTACATCCTCCTCTTCTGCAGGTGAGACATGATTTTGAAAATCAGAGTTGTTAAACTGCATATTCCTCCTCAATTCTTCGTTCTCTCTTAACAGTTCTTGCTGAAACACTTGCTGCTGCTCAAACCTAGCATTTTATTGAGTCATTTGTTCCTTCATCAACCTCAACCACTACTACAAATTAAACAATTTTAGTGGCCATGCTTTCTGATCAGAGGGAAATAATGGTCCCTAACCAAATAGAGCATTGAGATCAAAAGAGTTGGAAGCATCTGCATGGCCTGAGTTACCCAAATTCTCTGGTCGGTCAATAAACCAACCGACAAAAAGTTCTACCTCACTGGGTTGATTGTCAGTGCAAGAACCTCTTGTTTAGCCTGATGGAAAATTAGTGGGGAAATTCTCGTTGGGGCGAGTCATTTTTGGTTTTCTAGCAATCTAAAAATCTAAAAATCAAAAGTCTGTCCATGCTCACGTACCAGTTGTTGATTAATTTAGAGTGCGTATCTTTCAGATAGGTTAAATTGTGTATTTATATGATATGGCTATTATTCATGGATGAGATATTGTAGGTAGGTTCCCATGCATGTCGACACGTACCCTACTCTAGGGTTAACACGTGTTTTCTAGATGTGGGTTTGCTTACATGGTAGTGCGAACCCATATTGTGCGGTCTCATAGAATGGTGTGAGCACCATGCATGCGAACCCAAAGTGTAAACCGCATAGAGTATGGGTCAGGACCCAATCAAACAACCGAGTAGCAATTCAGTAACGAGTCGGTAATAGTAAGAATCATAACAAATCCTTTGAACATAAATGCAAAATAATAATGTAAGAGAATAATATGAAGACATAAATTTACAGAGGATGTCGATGCAATGTTCATTTTTGTTCAACAAGCCATGTTGTGCACCTCAACGATGCTTTAAGACTGGTTCCAAGTTTGACATTTGGGGAAGTCATTTAAGTAAGGGTAAACTGCCCCAATTGATCACTTAACTTTTAAGTCGTTTTCATTTTAGTTATCCAAGCATTAAATTTTTAACGGCGGTTAATTGTACACGTCACATCATGTTTACACTTTCATTTCGATCTTTCAAGTTTTAGGTTACTTTCATTTTAGTTAACTATACATGCTACATCATGTTTACACTTTCATTTTAGTCATCCAACTGCTAGGTTTTTTTCATTTTAATCATTAAAATCTCTTCCATTTCGGTCATCCAAGTTTTAGGTCACTTTTATTTTGATCATCATTCTTTGAAAATTTTAAATTTCTTCTTTTTTAATATGAAATTTTAAATTTTAAAATATTAAAATCAATTAAATAAATGATTGCAATTTTTTATATATTTATAATCTTAATTAATTTGTTACTATAATATTGAATTCCTTCTAAATTATAAAATTTTATTTTATATTTCCAAATTAAAATCGACCTAAATAACTTATTTTTAATAATTGGCTACAAATCCAAATTTCTTTTACAACATGTTTGGTATGATGGAATAGCTTATGCATTCCGGCTTTATTCAATGGGCCCACATAAACAATTGTTTGGTTTAAGGTAATAGCCTATTATGGGCTAAATGGAATCAACCTCTATTACAGTACGACCTGTAATAGCAATTCAAGGGCTTGAGGTCTGATTAGCTTAGCAAAAGAGGAGTTATCCCTCAATTGGATGCTGTAGGTACGTTTAATTTTGTCAATGAAACTAGGTTTTTGGAGAACATGAGTTCCCCAAAATAAAAGATTTGGTGGAAAAGAAAGCTGAGAACAAATATGTCAACTGGGAAGAAAGCTCTGGTGGCCTTAATTTATGGAAATAGAGTTTGACTGGTATTGGAGCCACATACTCTTTTGGTGTTGTTGTTGCTACTTTTTGCATCATCATTTTTAAAACTCAACAAAGGCACAAACAACAACAACTAAACTAGAATCTGCTATTCCAAAGTTACAGTGATGACAAGGTATGATAATGTTCTCACTTTTTCTTATATTTTTTGAACTTTCCTGGAAAATTGGGAATATTTGTAAATTTAAAGTTTTAACTGATCTGATAAAGATATTTACTAAATTGAACATGTTGATCTGAACATTATAAATATTTTGTCTCATTTATTACCCTCTACAATGCAAATAATTATGAAAAAGATATACACATTTCATCATTTAAGAGTCCAAATTCAAAAGCAACACCATTTCTTGCAAATCACATCACATTAAATTTTGGCCCCATTTTTAGATAATACTTGTAGCTTAAATAACTTAATTTGTTTCGATTGTAGAGGATGAAGCAAGTGGTTCATCACACAACCAAACTCAATGAAGCAATTTCAGCGGTGAGAGGAGTACCGATCACCAGAGCTCAAATAACATTCGTGGTTACTATGATGGTATTTAAAGCAAATTCCTCTAGAGAAATCTGGACCACTCATCTGTTGTTGTTATCCAAGTGTCAAGGATTTACTATGTCGATTTTATACAAGAATTTTAAATAGGGTATCTATGTTTTTGTACATAATAAAAGGGTATATGGATTGTGAATCATGTTTGTAGTCCTGAAAATTCTATATTATAGTGTTTTTTTAGCCACTTTTAATAGATGCTTGCATCCTTGGCAAATGCAAGCATAGTTTTAAACTGTAGGAGTTGATGTTAGTGAAATGTCTACAAATTCAACGCTTATATGTATAGATATTGAGGAACATTAAACCTGCCAAGATTTTTATCATTTCCCATCTCTCCATTTAGCTTTTTTCCTTATTCTATTGCAAATCTGTTCCATTCAACCAAACACAAGAATACTATTACAATTCTATTTCATTACATTCAACCAAACAATTGAATTACTAATTACAACTCTATTCCATTAGCTTTATTCTATTACAGCTCTATTCATTACAGCCCTATTTCGTCCCAGTGAACCAAACGTGCCCTTAATTTTATGAACTTGAACCTTCAATGTTAAGCTAAAAAGCAAAAAAAATCCTTGAAATTTACGCAAGGGAGAACAAGCAATTAATTTAATTAATTGCAAAATGATTTTTTTTTTACTTTTAGTTTAGTATGGAAGATTTGAGATCATAATTTAAGGTCCGTAGACAATTATTGAATATGAGTTGATTTCATTAAGTATAATTTGAAATGTAAAATAAAATTTAAAATTTTATAAGGAGATTAAATTAATTAATTAATTAATTCAATATTATAGTAACAAAACGGCTATCATTATGAAGGGATAAAAAATTCAATAGTTTATTTAATTAATTTTGATGTTTTGGGATTTAAAATTTTAATATTGGAAAAAATTAAAACTTCCGTAAAGAGATAAACAAGTACAATTTGACACTTTTTAGTGCATTATTTTAGTTTCTATTGCTTTTTTTATTTTAATTCTTAGTTTTTTACCCTAACCAATCATTTAAAAGGATATCTTTAAGTGACTAAAATGAAAATGTAAACATGATGAGACGTATATAATCAATTGTCATTAAAATTTGATGCTTAAGTGACTAAAATATAAACACTTTAAAAATTAGGTGATAAAATTGCAAAAAAAAAAAAAATCATTTTTACCTTTAATTAGATAGTGGCGGATAACCAACCAGGTGGGACATGGTGCAGTATTTAAATTGACTTGGAAAGCAGCCAAAATGATGTACCCCCTACATTACATGTACCTCAACATGTTTAACTATTATACAATTTTAAATATACCTATTCGTAAATCAATCAAGTTATCTACCCAACTTGAATTGAAATTAATAAAAAAATGTTTTATTTTATTTAAACTTAGAATATCTTTCATAGCTTTAAAACTAAAAAAGTTTTTGTAGGTCAAAAACGAATAAAATGGTAATTCTTTTGTAACCATTAAAAACTTATTAACTTTGGTTTTATAATAATTATATTTAGTTAGATTTCATACAATGTCTAAAATTTGATGTCAATCAATAATTAAATTTCATATCTATTTACCTATTAAATAAAATTATTCAGACTTTTAAGCTATAACCAATAGAGAGAACATATTATATTATAAACTAATATATATATATATATATATATATATATATATATATATGTTTAACATTTTATTTATTTTTCAAATGTATAGAAATTTTTTTTCGTTATTTGAAGAGTCTTGATCTTGGCATTGGCATTGACATTATTGTAATGTAGGAGGATACGAGTTTGAATACGTTGAAAGGTATTATCTTTCTATTTATGAGTTGAAGAGTTATTATGAGTAGTTCTAGACATTAGATCAAAAAGAGCGGATATAATCATACCATATAATGAAATTATTCAAAACAAAAACAAAAAAAGTACAAGGATCAAAATCTAAAGTGCGCTATAGAGTAAGGAGCTGTGGAGGAAATTTACCAATGAAATATACGCAAAGAAGAAAAGATTCCATGACTTAGGGGCTAAGGTAAAAATGGAGGTTGTAGTCCACGTGTCGTTGTCATTTAACATTAGCTAGCCGCGTCGTTTACGCGTTAGAGCAACGCGTGGAATCTCTCCTTTGTTAATTTCAAAGTGAATATATAAATATGCTAAAATATCTCCTCCCAAGACTTCCATTCCGATATCAGTCTGACTTGCTCTGTAACCGGAGGTACACACATATCTCTTCTTTTCTCTGCCTAATTTATTTTTATTTTTCTTTTTTCTTTTTTCGAAATTTTATCTCATAGTCATAGGTAATCTGTTCTATGATCCTTTGTGTTATAGTCTTCGAAATTCCATAAAAGAAAAAAAAGGAAAAAAAGAAAAGGCGTTGACTGTTTTTTAAGATCTCAATTCTTTTTTTCTCAAGTTTATGTTCTAGTTGTTGATTCATTGTTATGGGAATTTTGTTGAATTTTTGTTTTTGGTAAATTTCATACTTTATTCAGTATTCGTGATTTGTTTCCTTGGGGGAATCATTTACAGATCCTTGTTATCATGTTGTGCCTTTTTTATCATTATTATTTTGATCTAAGTTTATATGTGATCAATTCATTTATGCATTTTTTTTTCTGTTTGTTCCACAGAAGTGATTATTGGTTGAGAAATCATGGGGAAGGACAAGCATAAGCCTGATGATAAGGGTCTGTTTTCACATCTTGCTCATGGTCTTAGTCATGGTGGTCATGGACACCCTCCTGGTGCATACCCTCCACCTCCTGGCGGATATCCACCTGCTGGAGCTTACCCACCTCAAGGCTATCCACCAGCTGGCTACCCTCCTCAAGGAGGATACCCCCCTCACGGCTATCCACCATCTGGCTATCCTGGTGCATCCCATTCAGGTAAAACTTCCTACATAATCGTAATGTGGTCCAAGTTTGTTATGTTAAATGTGAGATGCCAATAATTAATTACCCTTTTTGTGTGTGTGTGTGTGTGTGTGTGTGTGTGCAGGGCACGGTGGCATGGGAGCGCTGCTTGCAGGTGGTGCAGCAGCTGCCGCAGCTGCTATGGGGGCTCACCACGTGTCTCACGGTGCTCATGGTGCTCATGGTGCTTATGGTGCTCATGGGTTTGGTCATGGTCATCATGGGAAGTTCAAACATCATGGTGGTGGGAAGTTTAAGCATCATGGGGGGAAATTCAAGCACGGGAAGCATGGGAAATTCAAGCACGGAAAGCATGGAGGCGGCAAATTCAGGAAGTGGAAGTGATTTTACTGCCCGCAAAAGCATGGAGTATGGGGAGTCAAAACTGATATAGTGTGGAATGAATGAATGTAATAATAATTTGACTTCAACTGCTTTGTATTGAATAATCAGAGACTTGTTTTTCTTTCTTTTTAATTGTTGACATATAACAATAACAACATTTGATTCAACGATCTGATATATGCACTACGACTTGCGAGACATAACTCGGAACATGTCATTGTAAACCCTGTATATTTCAACTTTGAAGCAATGAGTAGTTTGTCCATAAACCTGATAAGTTGCTAAATGGGCGGTGTAGGTCTGGAGTATCATATCTTTCCCATTCTACCCGTGTTCTTTGTCAGTAACTTGTATATGTTTTTCGTACTAAACTTTGTTCTCTTTTCTTTTTTGAGTTAATGAAGTAACACTTACAAAAAAAAATAAAGAAGAGTTTAAAATTTATTATCTTTTTTTTTTAAATATAAAATAAAGTAAAATTTTTAGTTATAAATACATGTTAATTACCTAAAACTTACGAGGACAAATCGTGTTTGAACTGTTGTAATTTTGTAAGTTTTAAATGGGATATTTGATCTTTAAATCATTTCGTTCAAAACTTTTTATAATTTTATATTAGCATTCTTAAAACATGTTCTATTTTATTTTATTTTATCTCACTATAAGATTCTTAAAATATCATAAAAATCTAAGATTTTGAAGATTATCTGAAATCTCAAGTACCTAATAACTTTTTGAAATTATGAACATATATAAATATGCCTGATTATTAATCAAGTTGAATCTAGATTTAAGCACTCCTAACCCTTCCATTATAATATGATATCTTTTTTTAAAACTAATACATCGGGATGCAGGGGAAACTAAAAATTGTACCAAAACTATTATTCTTTCTCCTCCACCTCTTCTCTTTCTTCTTCTTTTAAACTTTCTTCTTTCATAAAATATGTTATTATAACCTACGTGCTCGTAATTAAATGTCTCGTTTGGTTACTAGTGTAATAATATAAAGAAAGTTTATTTATCTACGATTACAATAGTTAAATATAAAATATGAATAGTTAGTACTGAAAAGATGAATAAAATTATTGTAAAAAGTAACTCTTCAAAATAATCGATTTCTTTTTCTTTTCTAAAATTAAGCCATGAGAGGGATTAAATATTACCAATTATGTTAGTTTATTGCCAACTCATACACTCAAACATACTTCTTTTATTGCTAACTCATACACTCAAACATACTTCTACCAAACATAGCAAAAAAACGTGACTGAAATGCTCCAATTATACATAGTTCATTAATTATATTAGTTACCCAAATATGTCACACATATGTAATTACACTCATATTTAATTATTAATTATCTTACCAAACACTAACTATCCATTTTGTTTTTGAAAATATTTCTTGTTTTTATTTTCTATTATTTAAAAGTTAAAAAGCAGTAAACAAAATTTTATTGAAAATTTTATTTTCAATAATAAAATGTATAGTACATTGTTTACTTACAAAAAAATGATAAATAAAATAAAACAAAAATTACTACATTTATATGAATTTTAACTAGTGTAAGAGATTTTGATATTTAAAATTTTATGAATAAAGAATATAAAACATGTTCATTGAAAAAAAAGTTGTATTTTTCTTTAGTTCAAATATTTCCATTTTTCAAAATTTTAACCAAACATATTTTCTTTACTATTTTCCATTCTCCCTATTTCCTCAGACCAACCAGCGTCTAATATTATTCTTGGACTTGTTGAAAATTAGAAATTTAAATTACAAATATTTTAGTGGTCTAATTAGATTTGGTTTGATGCAAACATAAATATGACATCACATAACATTCAAAATGTTTGTGCAGCCGATCAATTTGAAAATTGACCCTAATTCTACCTCATGCACACCACGTTTCCATCAAATTTTAATATTCAGTCGATCCTCACTCGATGAATCAATACTTTAGACCAATACTTTAGACCTAAACTAAGCATTTAGCCTTGTTAAAGTAAAAGGGTAATAATAATAATAATAATTATAATTCTCTAGCTACATGGATAATTCAAAGCTCTCTCATGTCAACAGCATACCTTTGCTCTTAAAAGTAAATAAAACAGGAGTATCAGTATTCCTGACTCATAAAATATCAACCAAAATTGCTAAAACATAAAGAAAAGCACACTGTAGGATAATTGAGATATTTTTCTAAAACAAATGGCTTGCCACCTCATGGATACCATCAACGGACCTCTTCTCAGCTTATCAACATACCATCACTGCTCCACTCAGAGATCCCGGGAATACCCAACATTCACGTCTTGTTGTTCATCTCATCACAATTGACAACTGCAATGGACAAACACTACCAAGTTCAGTACCCTCCACATCGAGATACTACAATCCATAAACTACACAACAGAAAAGAATGATTTCTCACCTGCCAGTAGATGTGTCGATCAATCATCTAGGTAATAATATGACCCAGCAGACTTTTGCTCTCTATCCTTGGTTGAGTCCAGTTTGTTGATTCTCGGTCGGTAATTGGTTGGGTCCCGCCTAAAAGTGATGTCCAGATGCTGTAGAACGCAACAATGAATAACATTGAGCACAACCAGAAACTTCAACCGAATAGCACAATCAAAATACAAGGGAAGTACAGAACCGAAGGGGCAACAGCTGCGAAACTCACAGATAGGAACAGATTCATGCCAGTTAACAAGGACTGAGGAGCGTTTGCAATACAATCCACTGAAGGCTTCCCCTCGTAGACAATAACTCTATCTGCGAGGTAAGTCGCCATTATAAAATCATGCTCGACCACAAACGCAGTTTTCTTTGCATGGAGGATAAACCTCTTTATGACTTTAGAAGCAACAATACGCTGCTCGGAGTCAAGATAAGCACTTGGTTCATCTATCAGATAAATATCTGCTGGCTGCATGGAATAAAACATACATGTGCATCAGGAAGGATAAAAAATTTGACAACCCATAAGACTTTAAATTTGAAAAGCAAATACATAACAAAGAAAATGGCATACCAACATTTCCCTGAAAAAGAAAAAGAAATGGAAAACTGAATAAAAAGTTAGGAACATAACAATGCAACTCCAAATTAGGAACATCTAAAACAAAATAGAACTTGATCTATCTCATCACTTGACTTTGTATAGCTATAACTCCGATCCAGAGAAACTATAATATAATAGCTCTCAATTCCTAGTATTTGCCAAAGAACCACATATCTCATATAATGTTAAAGAAACAAGTTTAGAAAATACAAAATGGAGACAATAATGTGTCTCACTGCAGCATGTTTTCCACACCTTTACTTAGGAATACCACAACTTGGATATTTAAATTATTATAAACACCACAAAGTTGAAAAGTCTATATCAGCTCTTCAGCACACCCAAGTAGCCTAAAAGGGATATAATGTTAAAGAAATAAGTTTAGCAAAAACAAAATGGAGACAATAATGTGCCTCATTCCAGCATGTTTTCCACACCTTTACTTAGGAATACCACAACTTGGATATTCAGTTATTATGAACACCACAGAGTTGAAAAGTCTATATCAGCTCTTCAGCACACCCAAGTAGCCTAAAAGGGATATAGTGGAACACAAATCCAAACAAGTAAATACTAGCGTGCAGCCGCAGGCACACCACACATACACATGTAAACCCGCAAGAAGATGTATGTGCATGAAAGGTAATGCTTAGTGTTAAAAGGTGTTATTCCATAACACTTAGGTTAGAATGAAGTAAGCGCACTAACCAGCACCCCCAACAATTTAGGGTCAAGACTTGGAAAATTTATCTTTGAAATATATCATTATCTTTTGGGTAATTCAGGAACATTTACCTTTCCAAGACATAAGCATAATGCAACTCTTTGCAGCTCTCCTCCAGAGAGATTAACCACTTCCTGATCCATTAATTGCTCAATCAGAAGAGGCTTCATCACATCTGAAACAAACTGGGGGTGCATGTATGAATCACGTATCTTTTGATGCAGCAAGTGCCGGACAGTAGATTGAAATTTGGGACTGATCTTTTGAGGTTTGTATGAAACATTAAACTCAGGTATCTCCACATCTGAACCTTCTACGTTATCAGGTTTCAACAAACCAGCCTGCAGGTTATCCAATAATATTGATCAACTTATGCAAGAGATGAGATCAACGATGAATTAAAACAGGTAATATAACAAATGCACAAATGATGAAAGAGCAAAATACCAGCATACGAATAAATGTGGTCTTCCCAGTACCATTCTCACCCAGCATTACAATAATCTGAGAATCAGTAAATTCACCCTCCATAACTTTAAGTTTAAAATTGCCCTGAGTTTTAGTCATGGTTGGGTATTTGTATCGTGCATAGGTTTCAATTTCTTCAGCACTTTCCTGTGGGGTCTCAGCTACCTAAAACAAAGGGGAAACAGATAGGTCAAGAAAAGAATTTAAAGATGAATGATGCGTGCACAAATAACAATAGAAACAGGTTTACCTTGAAGGTTAACGATTCATCTCGAAACCTTAGATTTTCAGTAGGTACAAATCCAGCCAAGAAGATATTGATTCCCTCTCTTACAGAGAAGGGAAGGGTTACGACTCCATATGCACCCGGTTTTCCATACAAGCAGCAAATGAAATCCGACAAGTAATCCAGGACACTAAGATCATGCTCAACCACAATAACATAGCTGAAATACAAAATATAAAAGCATGGTTACCCTAATTAGAACCATTCAAACTATAAGAAGCATGCAGGACTAAGGACAAAGGAGATTTACCTATTAGGCCTGAGCAGAGATCGAATGACCTGTGCTGCTTTCAATCTCTGTTTAACATCAAGGTAACTTGAAGGCTCATCAAACATATAAATCTCAGCATTCTGTATGGCGACAACAGCAATAGCAAATCTCTGGAGCTCCCCACCTGATAAATCCCCAACATTACGATCTATGACCTGGTTTAGTTCAAGATCAGCACAGAGTTCGGCCTTCATCTCTCTCTCATCTTTTTGGTCAAGCACCTGTCCCACATTGCCTTGGACTGCCTTTGGAATATGATCAACATACTGTGGCTTGATGATGGCCTGATTAATATAAAAATATTTAGCAAATATCAAGGCAAAACAGGGAATTGCAGGACACTTATTAAGTTGCCATGATTAGGGAAGCAATGATACAAAATATATAAACGTTGACAATATTGACAATTATTATCAATCATTGCATTTTCTTCTGCGCTCCATAGTTATGTAGCTTTACATAACAGGTAAAGAGTAGGATTCCACATGATCAGTAAACTATACTATCTTAACAGCAAAACGAAACTGGTTTAGTTTCACATAAGTTCTCCACCAAGGCTTCTCAAGGGTCCAAGATTTAGACTTCATAGGAAATCAATACCTATGCTGGAAATATAATGAAAGTGGAAGAAACAAAAAGGATGTGGTTAAACTATTTCTGTAAATTTACATATAGTGTATCACAGAATCTGTTTAATGGAAAAATATTAAAATCTATGTAAGTCAGAACTTGACGCTGAAGCAATCCCACTCATTGAATCTCACAACCTAAGAGTCGGAAAAATCTTGGAACAAACTAGCAAGATCATTAGAGATTGCATTTTCTTCTGCGCTCCATAGTTATGTAGCTTTACATAACAGGTAAAGAGTAGGATTCCACATGATCAGTAAACTATACTATCTTAACAGCAAAACGAAACTGGTTTAGTGTCACATAAGTTCTCCACCAAGGCTTCTCAAGGGTCCAAGATTTAGACTTCATAGAAAATCAATACCTATGCTGGAAATATAATGAAAGTGGAAGAAACAAAAAGGATGTGGTTAAACTATTTCTGTAAATTTACATATAGTGTATCACAGAATCTGTTTAATGGAAAAATATTAAAATCTATGTAAGTCAGAACTTGACGCTGAAGCAATCCCACTCATTGAATCTCACAACCTAAGAGTCGGAAAAATCTTGGAACAAACTAGCAAGATCATTAGAGAAGGCCTTGACATAGTATGCAACTAGATTATCTGGAACTCTCATCATTTTCTGTATTAGAACTTAATAACAAATATAAAGAAACAAAAAAGTAGAAGATGCAGGATCAAATATTATGCAAAGAAGCACCTTGAGATTATCCTCCAAGATGCGGGTAAAATAGTTCTGCAACTCAGATCCTCGAAAGTAGGTCAAGATTTCCTGCCAATCTGGAGGATTCTGCAAATAGGTTATCCAAATAGGTAAAGAAAGCACACAGCTAAAGAAGCAATTACAGAAACAAAACTTCAAATAAATACATTGAAACGACCCAAGTTTGGCTTTAGCTTCCCAGCCAAAACTTTAAGAGCAGTTGATTTTCCAATGCCATTGGTTCCAACCAGACCAAGAACTTGCCCAGGCCTTGGAACTGGTAACCTGAAATTGCAATTCAAAACCATCTCAAAATGGAGGTGGTGGGAGAAAGAAAAAAAGAAAGCATGCAAAAATTACAAAAATTTTCAAGAACAATATGAACGAACAAACCTGTGTAGTTTAAAAGTATTGGGGCCATATCTATGGGTTGTATCTTTATCCAAATCCCTTGGTAAGTTGATGATTTGAATTGCTTCAAATGGGCATTTCTGCATCAGAAGATAAGTGGTTCAGCTTTAGACACATACTATTCGTCATCTGCGAACATAGAAACCAACACCAATTCGATATCAAAGTGAAGTTACATACCTTGACACAGATACCACAACCAATGCACAACTCCTCAGAGATGAAAGCAATCTTTGAGGCAGGGGTAACCTCAATGCAAAGTTTCCCTGCAGAAGGAGAAACAAAGTGAGATAGACTATCTGAAGCAGGAGAGAATAGATAAACTAGACCCAAGTAGCAGGCTAACAGCTGACTTGAATATCAAGTATCCGACAGGACAAATAAGTTACAAGCATTAACAATATCCAAAATGCAAGTCTAGAATGATGATCAATTAGTTTACAACTATAAGGCCATTTGTGGAGTTAAATAAAACTCCACTGGCAGTGTTCAGAATAATCCTATATACATGCTGTCAGAAACATTATTGTGACAAGAACTCCGTATCCAAGAAATATAGTTTCCTCCTAACAATCTGTTATCTTATACTTCTTCACTGTTCTTCTATATTCGTCCCTATTTCTTTCAGGTTACCGGCTGATATTAATCCGGCTTGCAACACAAGCACAGTAAGTTTCCTTGATACTTTCACCGATTCTCCAATAATCAACATCGTTCGGGAAGAAATAATGAAACAATACATTTAAGGTAATTCGATTAAGATGAAATTAGATTAACCCCTAATTCTAAATCTCCAAAAACAGGAAAACAATTCCATACTAAAAAAAATGAAAAAGATAATCAGTAACGGGAAGAATAAAGTTTATGTTACCAGTTTTAACAACAGGACAGCTCTTCTTGCATTCCTGACGGCACTTCTTGGGCTTGCAGCGGTCGGAGCTGACAATCGCGATACGCGTCAAGCGATCCGCCATCTCTCCGTCGGATTTACAAAACGAAAACCGATGGATTTATTAGGTGTAGGGATTTGAAGATCGGGCTGCGTTTGTTTAGCTTATGGAAAAAGGAGGAGAAAAAGAGGGAGGAGGCGTGTGCTTCGATCGGGACGGAGATGAGGTGAGCGTAGAGCACACGCAACGCACGTGGAGGGACTTTTAGGGTTTTCTCTCTGTTTTAGTGTTTTACTGTTTACATTTATGACTTTTTTATATGTTTCTTTCTCCGTTTTCTAGGTTAAATTCTTCTAGAAGTCCCTGTATTTTTCAAAAGTTGTGGACTTAGTCCCTATACCTTTATTTGATCAATTTTAGTCCCCATAAATTTCAAATTGATAAATTTTAGTCCTTTTACTTTCCAAAATTTAAAATTTTAGTCCTGGCCCAAACAATAGCAGTTAAATTTATTTGATTAAATTTAATTACTAGTCCTATACTATGTACAATTATAGATTTAATCCATTTTCTCTAATTTGATCATTTTAAATCCCTATACTTTTCAAAACTTGAAATTACAATCTTAATTCAAATGAGTAATCCATTAATTGGATTTTTAGTGAGTAATACGTGGAAATAATAACATATAATAATATTAACACATTAGATTTTATAGTAGTGGAACTTTACTTAATGAATTTAGCAATTATTATTTGGTGATAATTGAAATTTAAAAATTTTGAAAGTAAAAAGACAAAAATGACCAAATAAAAGTATAGGGTTAAATCCACAACTTTACTAATCACAAATACTAATAGTAGAGTTTAAACTTTTTTAATATGACTTTATGTTTCTTGTGCGATTTATTGTTGATATTTTTTGTCAAATATTGCTATTACTCCCTGTACTATGAATAAGTTGCAAATTTAGTTTATATATTCTAATTTGTTACTTTTAGTTCTTATACTTTTCAAATTTTGAAATTTTAGTCTTTAACCAAATGGTAACATTAAATTCGTTAAGTTAAATTCTCTTATTTCCAAAATCTTATATGACCAATATAATATATTACGTGTGCAAATGTCAAGTTAGCTTGCTATTATCATATGGCACTAAAAATAACCATATTATTATACTTTAATTGATTTAATGTCTACAATTTCCGTCAACTTATATTTCAAAATTTGAAAAGTATAGCAAACTAAAAATGATCAAATTAGAGAATAGAGACTAAATTCATAACTTACACATAATACGTCACTAAAGTAGAATTTGACCTAACAAATTTAATACTTACCATTTGGACCAATATTGAAATTTCATAGTTCAAAAAGTACAAACTAAACTATAATTGACCAAATTAGAGTATTAAATTAAATCCATAACTTACGCATAGTATAATAACAAATAACAAATTTTTGTTTTGAATAGGATAAATATGCCTTCTAATACTTGAGTGTGATTTTTAATGTTCAGATTGATATCTATATTTTTTGTCCAGATATGTACCAAAATTTGATTCTCATCACATATTTTAATCTATTTTTGTAACTCCTATAAAATTAGATGATGTGGATCAATCAGATTTAAACAAGCGACAATATGCCACATCAATTGATACCCACATCATCAAATGTTAACAAATTAAAAACAACTAACATGTGTGATGAAAATTAAATTCAAGTAACGATCTAGAAACATAAATTGTTGTAAATCATTTGATAAAATAGATGTCCATAACCCCCAATTTCATCCTATTGTAACTCCTAAAAAATGAATATCCATAACCCCTAAATTCATTAGTTTGTAACCCTTAAATAATTTATAAGATACATTAATGTTGGTCTTTAATGTTTTGTAACTTATGGTTTTTGAAGTCTTATAAATAGAGGGCATGTACAAGCTTATAAGAGGCCAATGTGGAAGTTAAATAATCCTTTCATCTTTTGTCCATTCTATATTTCTTTTAGTTTTATATCCTTTCTATATTTCTTCTAATTTTATAATATAAATAACTATTTTAATATTGAATCTTAAAAATTATATTTATAGGTTACATTTTTTGGTCTTCATCCAATTACAGAGGCCCACAATCATTGTGCACCAAACCAAAATTTTTTTTGCCTCATTTTGTACATACATTAAAATTTTCTTCAATTTATATGGATATTGTTGTCAATGTAGGAGGGCGTGGCTTCGAATGCGTTAAAACGCATTATCCTCCTACTTATGGGTTGGAGAAGGGCTATGGGTAGCTCTAGACATTGTGTCAAAAAGAGCAGATATGATCGACACCTATAATGAGATTGTTCAAAAAAAATTTTGAACAGTGGGCAGTGAAAATACAAACAATTTTCATGTGTCAAGTCCGCTCCAATCCACAATGTTGTGCATCTTCTATTTTCTTTAATGTTTTAAAAAAAAATTAGTTCATAAGCTAATTCAGTTTGTTTATTGATTTAATTGGTTTAATCAAATATTCAATATTGAATACTAATGTTTTATCTCTTCATTGAGATAAATAATATTATATTTCAAGAAATTGAGTTACCAAGCATGGAACAACTACATCGCCATTTCACTTAACATCTTTTTCGGAGTAACAACTCTTATTGTTCAGAATAATTATTGTTCAAGAATAGCTATTTCCAGAATAGTTACGCTCAAAACAGGGCTTTAGTTAGAATAATTGACATTCAGTGTAGTTGTTATTGTAACACCCCAAACCTGTATCCCTCGTTGGAACCGGGTTATGGAGCATTACCGAGTTGTAACACTCGTTACCCATATTCAATGCCAGAACAGGGTACAAGGCATTACCGGACTTAAACACAAGCAAATATACATTTCCGAGTAATAAATATTTGTCCAATTTAAAACCATTTGCAAATACTCATAAAGTCCCTAATATGAGCCTACGAGGCCTAAAACATACATTGGAAGTGATTCAGGACTAAACCGAGAACTTTAGAAAATTTTACAGCACTTAAATTTTTTTTTACTAAATAGGGGTCACACGCCCGTGTTGATATGGGACACGCCTGTGTGGGCAGGCCATGTAGTCATATACGCCCATGTCTCTAACCCATATACCTCTCTGTTTGTCACCCAAGAACAAATTGAAGACACGCGGCCAAGTCACACACCCGTGTGCTAGGCCGTGTGGTCGATTTAAAATTTATGATTTTTCATTAAATAGGTGCAGACTTCACACTCCCAGGACACACGTCCGTGCCTGAGGCCATGTCATCCATACGGCTGAGACACACGCCCGTGTCTCTACCCGTATGCTCAATTTTGAATATTCTGTTTCTCAAAATTGAGGTGCAGGGGACACACGGTCAAAACACATGCCCATGAGGCAGACCGTGTGTCACACACGGCCTAGACACACACCCGTGTGTCTATTCGTGTGGACAAAAATAAGGTTATTTACCAAGCTTTTTTGCCACCTTTTTATGCACACACCTATACAACATAACATAGTACCAATCCAAGCATATACATACAACCAAATCAGCTACAACCAAGATATTAACACATCATTCATATGCTATTATCTATTATACACAAACATCACATACTCATCAACTTAAATCATGTAAATTCCTACATCCATGAAAAGCATCATCATATAAATTACTTATACCAATAGTAGCCAATTTCAAATGGCCTTATACAAAATGAACTTTGAACCAATATAAGCCAACATATTAGGCCAAATCAATTATGACACATAACAAAATGACCAAGTCCCCTATACATGCCATAACTCTAAACGTTGAATTCATTAATACCAAAATAATTGTTGATAGTATGAGTGGATCTCCGACGATCTTCGATCCCCTAGCTAGCTTGGTGACACTATAAAACAAGGGAAAGGAAGGGGAGTAAGCTATAAAGCTTAGTAAGTTCTTATGCAAATAATAAACATCATAACTACACATCTAACATACAATTAACATGATGTAAGTTAACATAAATGCTATTAAAATCTCATGATCATAGATTTGCTCAATCACAACCTTACCGAGAGCTCATCACATATCGAGCTCATTACGTTTGAGTTTTACGTACATACTTGTACCAACTTGCAAGAAAACCATAGTCTTTCACAACTTTGACATTTCCGTTGAACACTAGGAATATTAACGGATACTCGAAAATCTTGCACATGAGTACCATATATGCAGCCAAAGCTACCTCATATCTCATAATACATATAGGCTCGTTTTTGAGCTATTCACGAGCCTGCTTACACAAGTTGTTAGTTAGACGTAGCTACACAGTGTTACTCACACAAGCTGTTAGGTATCCGCAACTCATGCCGGACTACTCGACCACTAGTAGAACGTACGAAACCAGCACCCGGATCACATAATCACATGGGTTCTTAATGACATGTCACTTGTATCCTATTTTATTCCTAAGGCTCAACTGGGAATTCTCGCTTGTCGAAACTTTGTCGAATACATCTAAAGAGTCAATCACAATTCATACAATATTAAAGCATTTAAAACATAAATATAACAATGCATTATTTACATATGAACTTACCTTTGTACTAAAATAGTAAAATTTGACCTAATCGTCAAACACTTTATTTTTCCCCAGATCTAGGTCCAAACCTTGTCAAACAATTTGACCTAATGACAAATTTAACTCACTTAATATTCAAATTATTCAATTCAGTACAATAATAATATTATGGAAAAATTATATTTTTGACCCTAATGTTTTACATTTTTACAATTTAGTCCCTAGGCTCGTAAAAAAGAAATGTATTCCATTTCTTCAAAACCTAAGCCTAGCCGAACCATTTTCATACTTATACCAGCCTACATTTTCCACTTAATCACACTTTTACTACTTATTTTATAACTTTTACAAATAGGTCCTTTTTGACATTTCCATTAAAATCACCTAGCAAAAGTTGTTTATCTTACATCTAACATACATTTTCTACCATTAGGCATCAAAATACACAATTCTATATCATGGGTAAAAATTTAGACTTTGATTATTTCTTAAATTAGTGGTAGAAATAGATAGATCGGGTTACAATGGCTTCAAAAATGTAAAAAAACATTAAAAACGAGGCAAGAATGGACTTACAATCGAGCTTGGAAGATGAGCAAACCCCATCTATGTCTTCTTTAGTGATATTCAGCCATGGAAGAAGAAGATGGACAAGATTTTGGCTTTATTTTGCTTTTTAATAACCAAATGACCAAAATGCCCTAATTTAAAACATAAAATTTCTCTTACTTCATGTCCAGTTTTGTCCACTAACTTAACAAATGGCCTAATTACCATTTAAAGACCTTCAATTTAAAATTTCATAGCAATTAGACACCTCTAGCTTCTAGAACACACATTTTGCACCTATTGCAATTTAGTCCTTTTTACTAAATTAAGCACTCAAATGTCAAAATTTTCGAACGAAATTTTCACAGAATCATTCCATAAAACTGTAGTCCATAAAAATAGAAGAAAAATAAATTTTTCTATTTCATATTTGTGGTCCCAAAACCACTGTTCCGACTAGACCCAAAATCGGGCTGTTACAACTCTCCCCCCTTTAGGGATTTTCGTCCCCGAAAATCTTGTCAGAAAATAGGTTTGGGTACTGTTTTCTCATAGCTTCCTCAGGTTCCCACATAGCCTTTTCGACCCCATGTCGTTGCCATAAAACTTTCACTAGGGCTACACTTTTATTTCTCAATTGTTTAACTTCCCGAGCTAAGATCTTGATTGTTCATCACCATAAGTCATATCAGGTCGAATCTCAACTTCTGTCGATGAAATTTTATGCGAAGAATCTTGATCGATAACAGCGCAACATAGACACATGAAACACATTATGAATCCTTTCCAACTTTATCGGTAAAGCTAACCGATATGCCACTGGCCTTATTCTTTCAATAACCTCATATGGCCTAATGAAATGTGGACTTAACTTGCCTTTACGGCTAAACCTCAGAATTTTCTTCCACGGAGATACTTTAAGAAATAATTTATCACCAACCTGAAATTCAATCTCTTTTCTTTTGAAATCTGCGTACGACTTTTCTTGATATGAAGCGGCTTCCAAGCAATCACGGATTACCTTTACTTTTTCTTCGATTTCTCTAACCAAATCAACCTTGTGAATCTGTCTCACTAAGTTCTATCCAATACAACAGAGTTTGACACTTGCAGCCATAAAATGCCTCATACGATGCCATCTTTATACTCGATTGAAAACTGTTATTATAAGCAAATTCGACCAAAGATAGATATCTTTCCCAACTACCTTCGAATTTTAGAACACAACATCGGAGCATATCTTTAAGAATCTAAATTACTCATTCGGATTGACCATCGGTCTGTGGATGAAAAGTGGTACTAAAATTTAACTTCATACCCAAAGTCTCTTGTAATTTCTTCCAAAATCTCGAAGTAAACCTCGGATATCTATCCAAAATAATAGAAATAGGCACTCCTGCAATCTCACAATCTCAAAAATGTACAATTCAACTAACTTATCAAGTGAGTAGTCAGTACGTACAGGAATAAAATGAGTTGATTTCGTCAATCTATCATCAACAACTCAGATGGCATCTTTCTTTTTTGGAGTCAAAGGCAAACCCGTTACGAAGTCCATCGTAATCCTATCCCATTTCCATTCGGGTACCATCAGTGGATAGAGTAAACCCGAAGACACTTGGTGTTCTACTTTTACTTGTTGACATATCAAGCATCTCGAAACAAATTCCAAAATATCTCATTTCATACCTGACCACCAATACAATTTCTTCAAATCATTATACATCTTTGTACTACCTAGATGAACCAATAAACAACCATTGTGTGTCTCGTGTAGAATTTTATGAATAAGTTCATTATTTTTTGGTACACATGCTCTATCCCGGAACATCAAACAACCATCTGAACCGATCCTAAAGTCTGTATCTCTACCTGATCACACTGAGCTCCTTTGGCTTGCAATTCACTATTATTTTTCTGAGCTTCACAAATTTGCTGAATAAATATCTGTCTAGCTCTCAAATCAGCCAAATTGAACCATCATTAGACAAAGTCAATCTCATATTCATAGCTCTCAAAACAAACAAGGACTTTCTGCTCAAAGCATCTGCGACTACATTCACCTTTTTCAGATGATAATCAATCACTAGTTCATAATCCTTTAGTAACTTGAGCCATCTCTGTTGTCGCAAGTTTAGATCTTTCTGAGTCATCAAATATTTTAAACTCTTATGATCTGTAAAGATATGGCATTTCTCACCGTACAAATTATGACGCCAAATTTTCAAAGTAAAAACGATGGCAGCCAATTCCAAGTCGTGTGTCGGATAATTCTTTTCGTGCGGTTTCAACTATCTCGAGGCGTAAGCTACCACTTTGCCCTTTTGCATCAACACAAACCCAAACCATTCAATGAAGTGTCGCTATAAATTACAAATCTTTTTCCCGATTCAGATTGTACTAAAATCGGTGTCTCAGTCAGTAATGCTTTCAATTTCTCAAAACTTTGCTGACATTTTTCAGACCATTCAAATTTAACATCTTTTTGCAACAACTTGGTCACATGAGTAGCAATCATTGAAAATCTTTTGACAAAACATCGATAATAATCTGCTAAGCCTAAAAAGCTTCTAACTTCAGACACATTCCTTGGCGGTTTCCAATCAACAATTACCAAAATCTTACTTGGATCAGCCTGAATACCATCACCTAAAACAATATGTCCCAAAAATCTGACTTTTTGGAGCCAAAACTCACTTTTACTAAATTTAGCAAACAATTTCTTATCTTTCAACATTTGCAATACAGTTCTCAAGTTCTTGGCATTCTCGAATTCGTCTCGAGAATAAATTAGGATGTCATCGATGAATACAACCACAAACTTACCTAAATATGGTAGGAAAATTCTATTCATCAAGTCCATAAAAATAGCAGGTGCATTAGTTAATCTGGAAGGCATAACAAGAAATTCATAGTGCCCAAACCTTGTCCTAAAAGCAATTTTTGGCACATCCGATTTTTTAACTCTCAACTGATAGTAGCCAGATCTCAAATCAATCTTCGAGAATACTGTTGCTCCTTTTAATTGATCAAATAAGTCATCAATCATCGGCAAAGGATACTTGTTCTTTATAGTCACTTTATTTAGCTGGCGGTAATCGATACAAAGTCTCATAGATCTGTCTTTCTTCTTTACAAATAACACTGGAGCACCCCAGGGAGAAAAACTCAGTCTCGCAAAACCTTTATCTGTCAACTCTTGCAACTGAGCTTTCAATTCTTTCAATTCGGTCGGAGCCATCCTATACGGAGCAATCGATATTGGTGAAGTCCCAAATACCAAATCAATAGCAAACTTCACCTCTCTGATTGGAGGTAACCCAGGCAACTCCTCTAGAAACACATTTGGATACTCATGGACTACTGACACTGATTCGATTTTCAATTCAGACATCTTTGTATTCAACACATAAGCAAGATAAGCTTCACAACCTTTCCTTATGTACCCCTGAGCAGATATAAATGAAATCACAATAGGTAATTCACTTGATCCGTTGGTTTCAACCTAAAGGACTTCACCATTTTCACATTTCAATTCAATAGTTTTCTGTCTGCAATTTACTATGGTGTCATGCAGTGTCAACCAGTCTATACCCAAAATAACATCGAATTCGTCAAATGGAAACAACATTAAGTTAGCCGGAAAACAATGACCTCGAATCATCAAAGGACAATTCTTGCAAAATTTATCAACTAGCACATACTTGCCTAAAGTGTTTGACACTTTAATCACAAACTCAGTAAACTCGACAGGCAAATTCTTACTAGATACCAAATTCACACAAACATAAGAATGAGTCAATCCAGGATCAATCAATGCAATGACATTAGTATCATAAAGAGAAAATGTACTAGTAATCACATCGGGAGATGACGCATCCTTACAAGAACGAATGGTATAAGCTCTAGATGTGCTCCGGCCTCAGATCTCACAGCTGTATCTTTCGTCACACTTTTACTGCTAGTTTCGCACCTGGTATTTCTCGGTGGCCTACCTCTATTAGTAGTATTACTTAGCCTTGAAAGAAGCCTAGAAGCAAGCACAGGCCTTACCTTCCGCACTCTGAAATTGTTCTTTCTCAGCCATATCAGGGTAATCTCGGATAAAATGCTCATCAGAACCACACTTGAAATAAGCTCGGTCATTCATCCTATATCGTCGGGATGTTTTCTTGCACAATACTGACACTCAGGTCTGTTAGACCTAACATTACCTACACTTGCCATTAAAGCAGCTTGAGATTTAAAACTCGCCGCGGTCTCTGTGCGAATATCCAGCTGATACATTCAAACGAGAATTCATTTCTCTAGATTTCTTTGACTGAGATTGAAATGACTTATTCATCGGCCTTTTTCTTGCATCTCTAGCCTCACTCTCTGTCTTTCTTTTCTCTTTGCTTAGTTCTTAGGCTTTGCAAGCTCGTTCAACCAATACAACAAATTCTTTTAGTTCTAAGATTCCAACTAACAGTCTGATGTCCCCATTCAGCCCATCTTCGAACCTTTTACACATAATAACCTCGGAGGAAACACACTCTCGGGCATACTTATTGAGCCTGATAAATTCTCGCTCATACTCTGTCACTGACATTCGGCCCTATTTTAGCTCAAAAAATTCTTTACGTTTCTGATCGATAAACCGCTGACTGATATATTTCTTTTGGAATTCCTCTAGAAATAATTCTCATGTAACCCTCTATCTTAGTACTATAGATATTAGTGTCTTCTACTAGTGATATGCTGTGTCTCTTAATAATGATATAGCACATTTCAAGCATTTCTCAGGTATACATGATAACTCATCAAATACCTTGATAGTATTCTCAAGCCAGAACTTGGCTCTCTCGGGGTCATCATCTACATTAGCCCTAAATTCCTCAGCCCCTTGCTTTCGAATCTTATCAACCTAAGGCTTATTCTATCTTACCAAATCTAAACCTTTGGGAACTACGGGAATCGATTGAGGATAAGGAGGGGGTGGAGGATGTTGAGTATTTGGATTTGTTCAAACAAACTCTGAATACCACACGTTCATTATGTGGAGGAAGGCTTCCCTAGCCCCTACTCCTTGACTGGCCTTGCGAGGTCTATTTTCAGATGACGCTCCCCCTTGAGGGGGAGTCGGCGCATTACTATATGAAAATACAGTTTAAAATTGTCAAGAGTCATCACACTATCACAGTTCATATATGGCATGTATAGCTTGACTCTTACACACGCTACGTTAGTTTGAGAATTGACTAAATCGTAGCTCTAGTACCACTAAATGTAACACCCCTTATCCGTATTCAACGCTGGAACATGGTATGAGGAATTACCAAACTTAAATATAAGCAAAAATACATTTCCAAGCCATAAATTTTCGTCCAATTTAAAACCATTGGCAAATATTCATAAAGTCCCTAATACGAGCCTACGAAGCCCAAAACATGCATTGAAAGTGATTCAGGACTAAACCGAGAACTTTAGAAAATTTTACAACACTTAAAAAAAATTTTACTAATCAGGGGTCACACGCCCATGTTGACATGGGACATGCCTATGTTAGCAAGCCGTATGGTCACACACATCCGTGTCCCTAACCCATGTAACTCTCTGTTTGTCACTCAAGAACAAATTGAAGACACACGGCCAAGTCGCACGCCCGTGTGCTAGGCAGCATAGTCGATTTAAAATTTATGATTTTTTATTAAATAGGTGCAAACTGCACACACCCAGGACACACGCCCGTGCCTGAAGCCATGTCATCCACACGGTTGAGACACATGCCTGTATCTTTGCCCATATGCTCAATTCTGAGTATTCTATCTCTCAAAATTGAGGTCAGGGGACACACGAACGGAACATATGCCCATGGGACAGATTGTGTGTTACACACAGCCTAGACACACGCCCATGTGTCTACCTGTGTGGACAAAAATAAGGCTATTTACCAAGCTTTTTTGCCACCCTTTTATGCACACACCTACACAACATAACATAGTAGCAATCCAAGCATATACATACAACCAAATCAGCCACAACCAAGACATTAACACATCATTCACATGCTACCATTTATTATACACAAACATCACATACTCATCAACTTAAATCATGTAAATTCCTACATCCATGAAAAGCATCATCATATAAATTACTTATACCAATAGTAGCCAATTTCAAATGGCCTTATACAAAATGAAATTTGAACCAATATAAGCCAACACATTAGGCCCAATCAATTATGACACATAACAAAATGATTAAGTCCCCTATATATGCCACAACTCTAAATGTTGAATTCATTAATACCAAAATAATTGTTGATAGTGTGAGTGGATCTCCAATGATCTCTGATCCCCAAGTTAGCTTGGTGACACAATAAAACAAGGGAAAGGAAGGGGAGTAAGCTATAAAGCTTAGTAAGTTCCTATGCAAATAATAGGCATCATAACTACACATCTAACATACAATTAACATGATGTAAGTTAACATAAATGCCATTAAAATCTCATGATCATAGATTTGTTCAATCACAACCTTACCGAGAGTTCATCACATATCGAGCTCATTACGTTTGAGTTTTACGTACATACCTGTACCAACTCACAACACAACCATAGTCTTTCACAACTTTGACATTCCCGTTGAACACTCGGAATATTAACGGATACTCGAAAATCTTGCACATGAGTACCATATATGTAGCCAAAGCTACCTCATATCTCATAATACATATAGGCTTGTTTTCGAGCTATTCACGGGCCTGCTCACACAAGCTGTCAGTTAGGACGTAGCTACACAGTGCTGCTCACACAAGTTGTCAGGTATCTGCAACTCATGCGGACTACCCAGCCACTGGTAAGACATACGAGACCAGTATCCAGATCACATAAACACATGGGTTCCTAGTGACATGTCACTCGTATCCTATTCTATTCCTAAGGCTCAACCGGGAATTCTCGCTTGTCATAACTTTGTCGAATACGTCCAAAGAGCCAATCACACTTCATACGATATTAAAGCATTTAAAATATAAATATAAAAATGCATTATTTACATACGAACTTACCTCGGTACAAAAATAGTAGAATTTGACCTAATCGTCAAACACTCTGTTTTTCCCTCGATCTAGGTCCAAACCTCATTTTTCTTGATCTATAATGACAAATTTAACTCACTTGATATTCAAATTGTTCAATTCAGTCCAAAAATCATATTATAGAAAAATTACATTTTTGCCCCTAATGTTTCATATTTTTACAATTTAGTCCCTAGGCTCGTAAAAAGAAATGTATTCCATTTATTCAAAACCCAAGCCTAGCCGAACCATTTTCATACTTATACCAGCCCACATTTTCGACTTAATCAAACTTTTACTACTTATTTTATAACTTTTACAAATAGGTCCTTTTTTATATTTCCATCAAAATCACCTAGCAAAAGTTGTTTATTTTACATCTAACATACATTTTCTACCATTAGGAATCAAAATACACAAATATATATCATGGGTAAAAATTTATACTTTGATTATTTCTTAAATTAGTGGTAGAAATAGATAGATCAGGTTACGACGACTTCAAAAATGTAAAGAGCATTAAAAACGGGGTAAGAACAGACTTACAATCGAGCTTGAAAGATGAAAAAACCCTAGCTACGTCTTCCTTAGTTATATTCGGCCATGGAAGAAGAAGATGGACAAGATTTTGGCTTTATTTTGCTTTTTAATTATTTTAATAACCTAATGACCAAAATGCGTCTAACTTAAAACATAAAATTTCTCTTACTTCATGTCCATTTTTGTTCACTAACTTAACAAATAGTCTAATTACCATTTAAGGACCTTCAATTTAAAATTTCATAGCAATTAGACACCTTTAGCTTCTAAAATACATATTTTGCACCTATTGCAATTTAGTCATTTTTACTAAATTAAGCGCTCAAACGTCAAAATTTTCAAACAAAATTTTCACAGAATCATTCCATAAAACTATAGACCATAAAAATAGAAGGAAAATAATTTTTTCTGCGTCAGATTTATGGTTCCGAAACCACTGTTCTGACTAGACCCAAAATCGGGCTATTACAAGAGTTTACAGATCAAACAGACAGAAATTTCAACATTTCATATAACATAACATTCATGTCAGAAACCAATCAAACTCATACATACTGTCCCTTATTCGAGCCTTTGAGGCCCAAAATTCTCGTTAGAAACAAGTCGGTAGTAATTCAGAAACTCATGAAATTTTTCGGAATACATTAAAAATTTTCAAAGCTGCAGGGGTGACATGGTCGTGTGACTCACATGGTCAATAAACATGTCCGTGTCTCAGGCCATGTGGATATTGAAATTAGGGACACACGACCGTGTCTCAACCCGAGTTCATACCCGTGTAACTCTCTAACTTAGTCATACGGCCAAGTGACATGCCCGTGCACTAGGCCGTGTGAGCATACTGACTTGTATTCTTAAAAGATACAGGGGACACACAGCCGTGTCACCTGGCCGTGTGTCATACACGGTTGAGACACACGCCCGTGTAGACGAAAATAAGCCATTTTACAAGCCATATTTCTCACCTATTTTGGTGTCAACCTGCAATCAACATTATGCATATAAACAAGCTGTATTATGGCATCCAAAACAAGCAAAATCAAGTCTTAAACATATAGTATATTCACATACAACCAATATGCCCTTAGGTACCTCAAATGACAATTATAAATATGTTTAATCATGTAATCCATGTAACCAAGAAATCAACCAACTTTTATGTATAATTGCATTAACACACAACATGTAAATCATTTACCAAAACTTAACATTTGGTGCCAATTGTACCACTTATTCAATAGCATCAAATACATATACACTTACTATAGCATAGTATCAAATCACACCAAGTTATAAAACATACCTCATATCCATATTCAACCACTATTTTACCTTTCATCATTCAATCACAAATCATTCAACACATCAACATTATAAGGCAAATTATGCACATAACAAAATACCAAAACACAAGTCAAATAATTGGTTTATCTCAACAACACACATAGGTCAACATTTATCTAAAATAACCTATACATGCCATTATAATCAAAATCAAAACATCCAAAAGTACTGATAGAACTGATGGATAGTGTGAGATAACTTCAACAAGCTTCTAACCCAATCGAGCTTTCGGTAATCTGTGAAATAAAGGATAAACAACTAAGTAAGCAATGAATGCTTAGTATGCTCATACAAACTTTAAACATAATATTCCAATTCAATAATAAACTTTATATATTAAATATAAAGCTATACCAATGCCTCAAGATTTATCAACTACATAACCATTAACTCATAAATGAGTAAGTCTATCAACTTCATATATATATATTCATTTCTAACTTAATAGGATTTTATAAACATTATACACCATCATTAACCTTTTATAAAACAATGAATAACTTCCTTTACTTATTTTCCATTCTATTTAGTAAACATAAACTTAAATAACAACATCAATTAACTAATTAATATATTTATTTATAATATAGGTAAGTTCAACTATAACATACTTAATTTCTCATATAAAAGTACATTATACAATTCATCAATCCCTTTTTCATCATATCACATTTCAATTATGAACTTACGATTTCATTTTTATAATACCGCACATAAGTATATACATCAATCATAATCTCAAGCTTGATATAAGCCTAATCACCATCATCGATACATAAGTTAATGCATTTATGTATATAACTCATTTTAATGTTTCAAATCACTATCCCATTTTCAATTCTCATACAATATCATCCAATATCAATCATAGTACCATTTTATTTAATTACCTCTATTAACACGACTCGGACTCGGACGGATACACAGATCTAACCAATACACTAGTTTGGCACCCAGTGCCTCATTGGATAAATCTAAAGTAATATGTGCCCATCGCTATATACATTTGACACCCAATGTCTCATCGGTTAAACCGAAGTAAATTGGCACCCAGTGCTTTATCGACTCAAAGTCGAAGAAATCCTTGAACTCTTCCGATCCTATGGTATGCCATCTATATCCGACTCAGCTCGATACAATTAATAGGGTTTAATTTCACTTCCAAATACAACCAATATCCAATTATCATATTTTCACATATATATATTCCTTTCAATTCAAATAATCAACACATTCATAATTTATATACCAATTCAATCCATTTCAATTAACTATCAAATGTCAACCTTTTTAATTCATACATATTGGCACATCATTTCAACATCATTTCTTACTATACTCAAATTGCACATGCTAACATCTTTTATTTGATTAACAATGTCCAGATTCACACAATTGCTATATAAATAGCTATTCATATATCAAACCACAATTATTTATACATTGGCATTAGCCATTCAATAATTAACAAATCTTTCAAATTCATTAAACAATTTACCTTATCAAGATTTTCCATACGAAGAATGACTTAACGATAAGAGTACATCATCAACGGAAGCTCATAGAGCTAGTCCACCAAAACACGCCAATAGAAGCTCATAAGAGCTGAACAGAAGCTTATAAGAGCTGATCCACCCAATCACTCCGAACAGAAATAAAACACGAGAGTTCGCAACAAATGCTGAACCCCGATTTACTTGGTCAATATACCGATATCTCCTTCCAATACCATCATACACCAATTTACGAATGTACTCAAATCCCGCGTTCCATTCAAACCGAAATTCAATTCAATATTATAATTCCAACAATAGAATAAAAAAATAATAACATTCATCAATTTATACAAAATATTAACTTTTAACTGTACAAACTTACCTAGCTAAATTGCAGAAATACCAAGATTTAGGGGCATTTTGATAATTTTCCATTTTCTTTGATTTTCCACCCGATCTTGATCTAAATTAATAATTTCATTCAATTTATTAATTTAGGCAATAAAAAAATTCATTTCATGTAATTTGGTCAGTTTGACATTTTTATAAAATTACCCTTAAATTTTTACTTTTATTCAATTTAGTCCCTAAGCCCAAATCATGCAAATTAACTATTTTTAATGCAAACCCATGCTATCAAAATATTCATGGCATTCAATATAGCCCATTTTTGCAATAATTTCACAACAAACCCTTGTATTTTTACTATTTCAACAATTTAGTCTTTAATTGGGAAACAAATTAGTCTTTAATTGGGAAATTCATTAAAAACCATTTAATAAAATACTTTTAAATAAAAATTAAAATACTTTTAAATAAAATTAATATCTCAAATTAATAATTTAATAACTAAAATAATATAGATTCATCAAAGCCAACTTCCAAAATTTTTAATAAAATCAAAAATTGAGGTAAGGTTTAGTTGAACCTAATTGTAACAATCTCAAAAATATAAAAATTACAAGAAACGAGTAAGAATTGAACTCACATGAAGAAAAATATGAATAACAAGTTTCAAAATTTCTCTCCTATGGCAGTTTAGACTGAAACAAGAAGAAATGTCTAGAAAATTTTTAATTTTCAATTTGTTTCATTATTAAATTACAATTTTGCCATTGAATGGCTTTATTTTATTATTTTCCTTCCTTATGCCACCTCACCCTTTTAATTTTGGTATATTTTCTTTTTAATTCCTTCCTATTTTTATTAATCAAGCCATTTAATCTCTTAAATATTATTATTAGCAAGTTGTACAACTTTTTCAATTTAGTCCTTTTTAATTAGTTAACTATCGAAACGTTAAAATTTTTCAACGAAACTTTAATACTACCTTAATGATACCACTATTTCCGACACCACTGAAAATTGGGTTGTTATAGTTATGTGAGAATAACTCATGTTAATAACAACTAAAGTTAGAAACAACTTTTGCTTAGAATAATGTTGTTTTAGGAATAGTTATATTTAAAATGATCATTATTCGGAATAGGTTGTATTTTGAACAATTGCATCTTTCCAGAAAAGTCACAATTCAAAATAAGCTCTATAAAAAAAAATCACCATAGAACAATTCACGTTAGTCAAAGTAACCGTTTTTTAGGAACAACTTTCATCCAAGAATAACCATCATCTTACGATTCAAAAGATGTTTTGTAAAATTTGTTTTACATAATATTATTTTACCAAAGTAGAATAAGTGGGAATAATTGTAACAGCCCAATTTCCAGTGGTGTTGGAAATAGTGATTTTAAGACCACAATTTTGACATAATAATCTGTAAATATTATTTATTTAATATTTACGAGATCTTTAGGGTCATATTAAATTTTAGTTAGAAAATTTTATCATTTAGATAGTTTATTGAGTAAAACAAGGGGACTAAATCATAAAAGATGCAAAAGTTGAATTATTTAATTAAATGGGCTAAATGAATAATTTAACCCATGTGAGTTAAGTTAGTGGATTTAAATGATGGCGTACATATGTGGATAGTTTAATTAGGCTTAATATTGATTAATTAAGATTTAATTAAGAAAGTTGAAATATTTACAAAAAAAAACCAAGGTATATATATTAAATTAAAGCTAAAATTAAAACGAGATTTTTAATTTTCTTTTCTATTCATCTTCTCCACAGCAACAAAGCCAAAATTAGGTTTTCATGCTTGAAATTTCAAAGCTTAAATTGGTAAGTGAAACTTAGCCGTTTTTAGTGATTTTTATGTTTTTCTAGCAAACCCAAGGACTAATTTGCGAAACCGTTAAATGTTTTGAGTTGTGCCATTGTTGAGTTTGAGTCATTCTTGAAATTCTATGGAAGGCTATTGCTTATGGTTGTTAGATAAGACTATTTTGTAAAGTAGTTTTTGATGATTTTAAGGTTTAAGTATTAAATTGTTAAAGTGATAAAATTATAAGGACTTGTTAAGACATAAATTTCAAAAATGGGTTGTATTGAAGTCATTAAATATTTGGCTGAACTTGGATTTAATAAAAAGGGTTAAATTGCATGAATTGAGGCTTAAGTACTAAATTGAACGAAAGTGAAAAGTTTAGGGTAATTTTGTAAAATGTCAATAAGGGGTTTAATTTTATAAAATGATTTAATTTCTATTGTTGACTTAATTAATTGAATGGAATTATTATTTTAGATCAAGAACTTGTTGACAATCACGGAAAAGAAAATGTTTTGGAGTAATCCCTATACTTAAGCTGTTACTACAGAATAATCCTGTAAGTTCATGTCATTATTTTTATATTGCATTTATTTTATTCATGTGTGTTATGAATATATTCAATGTTATACTTGACTTTGGAATGATTGGAGATTGCATGATAAATGAATATGAATATCAACTATTAGGCCAGGAGCCGATGATATAGACCGTAGTGATGGCTAAGATTTTGCATCTGTTGCGGATTTTCTATAGCTTGTATGAGCAGCATTGTGAGCCAGTGATTAATTTTAGCAGGTACTATATAACCGTGATACAGACCGTAGTGGCGGCTTGAGATCCTACATCTGTTGCGGATTCTCTACAGCTTGTGTGAGCAGGATCGTGAGCTGGTCAAAACTCTGAAACTAAACTCGAATGAGTGGTACCCTCTGATTATCTGAGATTAGATCTTATTAATACAATGATTGAGAATGTAATGTGAATTAACGCACTATATAATACTCACCTATTGTGAGCTGTGTTTGATAGGAGCTTCATTTTTAAATATATAATTTGGATTGTTGTGTTAATTTGGTAAGGTTTATTGTTAATTTAACGAACTTACTAAGCTTTAAGTAATATTATTCGTGTATTGTCTTTTTTTTGTAGATTACATTTTGTGATCTGGAGATCGGACCAACTCGCAGAATCACACTATTCCGAGGACTCTTTTGGTAGGTTTTGTAAACATTTGGCTTATATGGCATGTAATAGGGCTAATGGTTATTATGCTATATTTCATGGCTATATGTGATGTTTGGTACTTAATAATAGAATGGTAGGATATGGTTGTTAAACTTTAGGTAAAATTGAGTATGAGGTTATGAAATGATAAGTGTCATACTAAGTTGGTATGGTGTGTTTGAAATGAGTTAGTTTGGTGTATGTTATGGCTTATAGATGATTGTTTTGACAATTAGTAACATTAGCATTAAAATGTGTTTGGTATATGATACTTGGTATCGTGCTAGGTGATTGAAAATGACATTTTTTTGTTGTTAAAAGATGTGTTTATAGACTTTTGAACATGTATCATGAATTTGTTTAGGTACTTATGTCTTTAGGTGAAGAAATAGCATGATCTTGGTCATTTTTGGACACACACGGCTTGGGACACGGGCTATCATATAGCCGTGTGTCACACATAGGTAGCCCACATGGGCGTGTGAACCAAGTCAGTAAGTCACATGGGCTAGCATACGGGTTGACACACAAGCATGTGAACTAAGTCAGTGAGTTACACGGGTAAGCACATGGTTGGACACACGAGCGTGTGAACTAAGAATGTTCAATTTTTCTGGTCAGATGAATGTCAACAGAGCTTTATTTAGCTAAAGAGAATATTGACAGAAGCTCAAATATGAATACAACCTGAAATTGGAAAATAATTTGTTGTATACAGTGATGCATCCCTTAGTGGACTGGGGTGTGTATTAATGCAGGCTGTGAAAGTAATAGCTTATGCCTCTCATTAGTTAAAACCACATAAGAAGAACTACCTGACTCACGACTTAGAGCTAGCAACTATTGTTTTTGCTCTGAAGATATGGCATCATTATCTCTACGGTGAAAAATGTCATATATTTACCGATCATAAAAGTCTGAAGTATTTGATGACTCAAAATGAGCTGAATTTAAGACAGCGACGGTAATTAGAACTACTAAAAGACTATGACCTTTAATTGACTATCATCCTGGGAAAGCTAATGTTGTTGCAGATACATTAAGTCATAAATCGATATTTGCTTTGAGAGCATTGAATGCTTATTTGTTATTGGAGGATGATGGTTCTAATTTAGTGGAATTAAAAGTTAGACCGTTATTTCTGCAGTGGATTCGAGAATTGCAAGATGACAGTCCAAAGTTGATAGCTAAACGAGGGCAAATGCAGAATGATCCGAATACCGGATTTACCATAAAAGCTTACAGTATGATGTATTTCTGTAATAGGCTATGTGTTCCAAATAATTTAGAGCTAAAGCGAGACATCTTATTAGAGGCTCACAATAGTACATATTCCATTCATCCGGGTAGTACTAAGATGTTCAATAATTTGAAGAGAAAATGTATTGGTAACTAGGTATGAAATGTGAGATTTTTGAATTTGTAACTAAATGATGGTTTGCCAATAGGTGAAAGCTGAACACTAGGTACCGTCAGGATTATTACAGCATGTGATTATCCCTAAATGGAAGTGAGAGCGAGTTACGATGGACTTTGTTTCAGGATTGCCAATGACATTGAGGAAAAAAGATTCGATTTGGGTTATTATCGATAGATTGACTAAATTAGTTCATTTTATCCCTGCCCGTACTGATTATTCGGTTGAGAAGTTAGCAGAGTTAAATGTATCAGAGATTGTCAGACTACATGGAGTGCCGTTATCTATATTTCTGATAGAGATTCGAGATTCACCTTCAGATTTTGGGGTAAGATTCACAAAGCTTTGGGTATTAAACTTAATTTCAGTACAACGTATCATCCGTAGATAGATGGGCAATCAGAATGGGTACTACAGATTCTGAAAGATATGTTACGGTACTGTATTCTTGAGTTTGAAGGTAGTTGGGAAAGGTATTTATCTTTAGCAAAATTTGTGTGTGATAACAACTATCAATTCAACATTAAAATGACACTGCTTGAGGCTTTGTACGAAACAAAATATAGAACACCACTCTACTAGTCAGAGTTAACTGAATCCAAGCTGATTGGTACTGATTTAATTCAGGAGATTGAAGATAAAGTACGGATAATTCGTGACTGTTTGAAAGTAGCACCGGATCGTCAGAAATCATATGCTGATTTAAAAAGGAAAGATATAGAGTTTGTTGTTGGTGATCGAATGTTCTTGAAAGTTTCACTGTGGAAGAAAGTACTTCTCTTTAGTAGAAAGGGAAAGTTGAGTCTGAGGTTTATCGGGTCATATTAGATCACAGAGAGGATTGATCCTGTAGCTTACAGATTAGTGTTACCCTCGGAACTTGAAAAGATTCACAATGTTTTTCACGTTTCAATGCTGAGACGATATAGGCAAGATCCTTCATGTGGTTACTCCTTATGAGGTTGAGATACAACTAGACTTATCGTATTCTGAAGAACCGATCAGTGTTTTGGCATGTGAAATAAAAGAACTTCAGAATAAGAGAGTACCGTTAGTTAAATTTTTATGGAATCGTCATAGGGTTGAGGAAGCTACATGGGAAACTGAAGATTTAATGAGATTATAATACTCGAATCTATTTACTAGTAAGAAATTTTGGGGATAAAATTTCCTAAGGGGGGAGAGTTGTAACAACTCGATTTCCAATGGTGTTGGAAACAGTAGTTTCAAAACCACAATTCTGACATAATAATCCGTAAATATTATTTATTTAATATTTACGAGATCTTTAAGGTCATATTAAATTTTAGTTAGAAATTTTTCTCGTTTAAATAGGTTATTGAGTAAAAAAAAGGGTCTGAATCGTAAAAGATACAAAAATTGAGTTACTTAATTAAATGGGCTAAATGAATAATTTAACCCATGTGAGTTAAGTTAGTGGATTTAAATGATGATGTGCATATTTGGAGTGGATTTAAATGATGATGTGCATATTTGGATAGTTTAATTAGGCTTAATATTGATTAATTAAGATTTAATTAAGAAAATTGAAATATTAAAAAACAAAGGTATATATATTAAATTAAAGCTAAAATTAAGATGAGATTTTTAATATTCTTTTCTATTCATCTTCTCCACGGAAACAAAGCCAAAACTAGGATTTTCATGCTTGAAATTTCAAAGCTTAAATTGGTAAGTGAGACTTAGTCGTTTTTAGTGATTTTTATGGTTTTCAGCTTGTATTAGCTTAATCTAGCTAACTCAAGGACTAATTTGTGAATCTGTTAAATGTTTTAAGTTGTTTTATTGTTGAGTTTGAGTCATTCTTGAAATTTTATGGAAGGTTATTGATTATGGTTGTTAGATAAAACTATTTTGTAAAGTAGTTTTTGATGATTTTAAGGTTTAAGGATTACATTGTTAAAGTGATAAAATTATAAGGACTTGTTAAGACATAAATTTCAAAAATGGGTTGTATTGAAGTCATTGAATATTGGCTGAACTTGGATTTAATAAAAAGGGCTAATTTGCATGATTTGAGGCTTAAGAAGTAAATTGAACGAAAGTGAAAAGTTTAGGGTAATTTTGTAAAATGTTAATAAGGGGTTTAATTTCATAAAATGATTTAATTTTTGTTGTTGACTTATTTAATTGAATGGAATTATTATTTTAGATCAAAAACATGTTGGCAATCGCGGAAAAGAAAAGGTTTTGAAGTAGTCCCTATACTTAAGCTGTTACTACAAAATAGTCCTGTAAGTTCGTGTCATTATTTTTATATTGCATTTATTTTAATTCATGTGTGTTATGAATATATTCAATGTTATACTTGACTTTGGAATGATTGGAGATTGCATGATAAATGAGTATGAATATCAACTATCAGGCCTGGAGCCGATGATATAGACCGTAGTGATGGCTAAGATTTTGCATCTGTTGCGGATTTTCTATAGCTTGTGTGAGCAGCATTGTGAGCTAGTGATTAATTTTAGCAGGTACTATATAACAGTGATACAGACCGTAGTGGCAGCATGAGATCCTACATCTGTTGCGGATTCTCTACAGCTTGTGTGAGCAGGATCGTGAGCTGGTCAAAACTCTGAAACTAAACTCGAATGAGTGGTACCCTCTGATTATTTGAGATTAGATCTTATTAATGCAATGATTGAGAATGTAATGTGAATTAACGCACTGTATAATACTCACCTATTGTGAGCAGTGTTTGACAGGAACTTCATTTTTAAATTTACAAATTGGTTTGTTGGGTTAATTTGGTAAGATTTATTGTTAATTTAGCGAACTTATTAAGCTTTAAGTAAGCTTATTCGTGTCTTATCTTTATTTTTGTAGATTACATTTTTTGATCAGGAGATCAGATCAATTCACAGAATTACACTATCCCGAGGACTCTTTTGGTAGATTTTGTAAACATTTGGCTTATATGGCATGTAATAGGGCTAATTGTTATAATGCTATATTTCATGGCTATGTGTGATGTTTGGCACTTGATAATAGAATGGTAGGCTATGGTTGTTAAAATTTAGGTAAATTTGAGTATGAGACTATGAAATGGTAAATGTCATATTAAGTTGGTATGGTGTGTTTGAAATGGGTTAGTTTGGTGCATGTTATGGCTTATAGATGATTGTTTTGATAATTAGTAACATGAGCATTAAAATGTGTTTGGTATATGATACTTGGTATGGTGCTAGGTGATTGAAAATGGCATGTTTTGGTTGTTAAAATATGTGTTTATAGACTTGTGAACATGTATTATAAAATTGTTTAGGTACCTATGTTTTTAGGTGAAGAAATAACATGAACTTGGTCATTTTTGGACACACATGGCTAGGGACACAGGCTGTCACACGCCAGTGTGTCACACTTGAGTAACCCAAATAAGCGTATGAACCAAGTCGGTAAGTCATACGGGCATGTGAGCTAAGTTAGTTAGTTACACGGGTGAGTACACGGTTGGACACACGAGTGTGTGGTATAACCACACGGCCGTGTTGGAGCCACACGACTGTGTGGCCCCTGTAAATGAAATTTTTTAGTTTATCCGAAAATGCTCTGATTTATTTTGATTTGGTCCCTGGTTGCTTCAAAACTATTTTTAAGGCTATGTAGGCTCAATTTAAGGCCTGTAAATGCATGATTATTCCATTTTGAATTTCTTATGTATTTATTAACTTAAATTGAGAAAAAAAATTAATTACTATTGGTTATAAAATGTTCTGTTTTGTATGGTAATACTTCGTAACCCTATTCTGGGAATGAAAACAAGTTACGGGTGTTATAATAACCCCTGAATATGACATAGTTCTTGGGTTGTCTTTACTCTCAAGACATTTCAGAGAGTTTGGCTTGGTGGATCTATGGAGATAGTTAAAAACCTTTTCCATAACACTAAGTTCTTCTCCTTTCTTGCAGAAGCATATTAAATCCTTATTCACTATTTAATATCACCTACAAAATTCTTTCATAATAAAAAGAACTATTAATGCAATTGTACTTGAAAAATATCTATCATTACTCTAATTAATTACCAACTTTGTAACTCATATTCTTGAAACGCTATAAATAAGAGCCTTTCACAACCAGTGAAATGACTTTTGACACTTTGGAATTCTAACTCTCAAAGCTTACTAAAAAATTCTCTTAACTTGTTTTCTTTGTTTAGCCTTATCATTAGCCACATTTCCCCTTTTTCACCTTACTAACCACCATCTACTATTGCGCTTAGTGTTATTAGATTTGCTCCAGTTTTCCTCTTCACCTTCTTTTTGTAAATTTTGATCACTTGTTTGCACTGCTTCTCTCTCCATCAAAGAACCTTTTACATTTTGGAGATTCCATTGGGGATGAGTGATTGCATTAGGTGAATTTTTTCAATACATCTTTTACCAAAAAAAACATAAATACAACTATTGGAAACCAATGCACTATTGTTTGTGCCTACATCAAAGAACTGATAGACACGATTCAAGCCTCTCAGGAGAGGATGCAAACCTTGGAAGAGAACAATAGGCAAGTGATGAAAACCATTTCCGAGCTTGCATCTTCTTCTCTAGCTCTACAAATATAGCCTATGAGTGGAAGTGTGAATACTTCTAGTGGAATAAATTTTCCAGACATGATACCAATAACGGAGACAATACACTTATTGGTTCTTTTTCATCCTGAAACACCAACACCAATATTGTTAATTCTTCTATCATTATCACTGGAATTGCTCCTACTATTCCTGGTTCTTCTACTAGTGTTACTGATGCCTCTATTGTGGTTGCTTTTGAGACTACTTCTTAGGGGTATGTAAAAAAGGAGGACCTTTAGAGGTTACTTGAGGAGAAGAATAAGAGCTTGGGCTTTTTTGAGTTTGATCTCAAACTACCATATCCAACTAGGGTAGCTGCAAACTCATATCCCAAGGACTTCACTAGTCCAAAGTTCAAGCTATTCAACGGGAAGACCAGTGATGCTTGTGAACATGCGATGACATTTGTGGAAATATTTGGAGTAGCTAGGTTGGATGATGACTTGAAGTTTATAAGAGAGGTCCTATTGTTTGCTAGTGTGACATGGCAGGTCGTCGTAAAGGGGTTGCCATTAGGGAGTATGTATAGGACATGCACCATAAGACCCATTCTGTTATGGCAATACAAGGTTGTTATGCTCAAGTGGGACTCGATGGTCTTCAGGAGTGTGTTCACACTTGAAGAGTGTTCACACCTAAAAAGTGGATGCTTGGAAAGGATGCTCGTCAAGTGGGCAAACTATCCCTAAAAAGGGAGGTTCAGGTATTTCAGAATAAAGCGGATAGTCTACATCCTTTGTTGAGACTAAGGGTTGAATCAGAGAGTAGGGATCTGGCAGGGCTAGTCACTAAGGCGTTCAAGTAGAGACAAGAAGTTGGTTGCGGGGGTTTCTCAAGTAGCCTGTCATGATGACACGTGTCTAAGTTAGGAGGAAGTATAACAATATTAGATGTGGTTTTCCAAATAATCATAATATTAATATTATCTTTACGAATCTAATGATACCCATATTGAATATGTATTTTTAAAACTTTTAATACAACTATTATTCTTTTATAATTATTTTCCATTTCATGAAATATCAATACCTTAAATTTTCTTCGTAAATTTAAATTTTTTTTGAAGAGAAATTCATGAAGTCATTCAATGAATAAGACCACACAATTCGAGGAAAAGAATAACAAACACCTGTTGTTCGTGCAAAAAAAAAAGCTCCATCAACACAACAAAAGCTTTAGCTTCAGCATCAATAGAATATTATGGACATTGACAATCGGCTCTGTCACAACTCAAGTGCAACATATCAGAAGTGATTGCAAGCACTTAATACAATAAGGAAATCAACCCCGAATGGTCCAAAGTGATGGGCATCAATGGGCAAAAGAACTGAGCATCCACCAAATTAGAGGGGATAACACAAAACCAACCCTAAAATTACTTGCAAAAGCAAGATTACATGCTTAAACAAGTCCAAAAAACATACTACAAGAGTAGACAAAAGCTTCTAGAAGTGAAACTTATTAAACAATGGAAAAATAAATAAAAAACATATAAAACTTAAGATAGCACGGGCCTAAACCAACTCATAAAATCATTTATTATTATGAAACTCTCAAAACAGAAATAGATTAAGAAGTCAATGATAAGCTACCCACTTTCCAAAAGAAACTGTCGGTGTCGGTGATGTTTTAAGGATGTTAGGCACTGTCTTCTATCCATCACAACTTGTAAAGATAATAAAGATACCCACAAAATAGATTTGCAAACTGGAAAGATAAAAGACGCATGGAGTGAATGGGAAAAAGAAAGAAAAAAAAGGGTTAATGAGCAGGAGAAAAAGGTGGGCGATAGCTAGCCTAGAGGCTAACACTGCCACTAGGTAAAAACAAAAAGAAGTAAATGACTTGGAGCAAAATATTTAGGATTTTTTTAGGAGAAGATGATAGCTTCAAATTTTTAGGGTGTAATTTTTTTATTCATAAATTTAAAATTCGCTATCCAAACTCATGGTTGATTTTTTTTTTTTTTTTGAGTTGAAATGGTGGCGTTAAAATTGGATTGGAATGACGGATTAAACTAATCGAAAATTGGAAGTCAAAAGCTCAACGGGTGATATAGAACCAAAAATAGCTCGAACCGTTTCAAATAGATAAAAACCGAAATTACCTGAATCCTAACACGAGTTGGTGTTGACCTATCTTTTTGGGTTTAAAAAAAAAGTAATAAAGTGTATCACTTTTATCAAAAAATTATTCTTCAGTCAATTCGTACGGGTTGAATGTTTTATCGAATTTTTTCCATATCCAGATTTAGTTCCCTACTAGGCAAAAACAGGTTTGGAGACGCTCTCCTGGTATATACTACAAAAATCAGACGCTGTTGCTGGAATACTCGGTCTTTCCGCACCCTATTTTCAGCTATTCATTCATTCATTACCATTCCAAAGATATTGAACATTGCATCAGCTTTAAGTAAATAGCAATAATAATCAAGTAACAAAGCCAAGACTTTTACAATAAAAGAAATACATGTTAAGTTTAAAAAAAAAAATCATCTTATAAAACAAGTAGTAAGCCGGACATGAAAGGTCCTTCAGCATGCACTATAACTTTCTTCAAATGATTAGCTTCATTTCTCCTTTTACCCCCTTATTTGTATTGGAGAAAGGCAAAACACAGTCAAAATTTTTGGACCTATGGGTACACAAGTAAGGGTTTATGTCAGATTTCAGACATTTTTCTTCTGAATAGTTAGTGTCAATACAACCTCATCCCATATCCAAATATGAATACACTTCATTTCTAGTTTCCGACTGTGTTAGGAATGAGACCAGACTAACTTTCAACACATTTATCTGTTTCTGCATCTCTTTTTCTGTCTCCCAAAACTTGGCAATATTTAGACTAAAAAAATGATGATACTCCAAATGCTTGGTTGGGGGAGCGCCTTAGAAAGGCGGGTGATCCTCCTCTGGGGTTTGGGGTGGGGCAGGTTTCCAACCTGGTTTCTCATCCCAATACATGTCGTAATATATATGTCCAGGAGTGTGGTTTTCTACACAGCACCATATACCTACATACCTCTTCATACGATTCCTGAATTTCTCCTCTCTTGTCTGAGTTTACATAAAACATTAAACATATTAGTCAATGGCAACCCAAATGTGTAAAAACAAAGTAAAAAATAATGGAAGATGGGAAGCTGCAGCTTGATGAAAAGACTTGCCTTATCGGTGAAACTGTAAAAGGCACCTTGCATTGACGAGAATTGGATGACTTTGACATCCTTGAATGAAGAGAATACTGTTTTGAACTGTATAATTCAGAATTAGAATTCAACAACGTCACTACCAAGCCATTGGTAATAGCATGACAAGGAAAAATACCAGTTCCATGAAAATACAAGCAGAAATAAGATAACTCGGTTATGAACTTAACGTAACCTACATCTAGCGACCTTTGATACTTGACCAACCTAAACTTGGACTAGTGTCGAACTGAATGAAAAATATATCTCAACATGGAACAATTCACTACTTAGGACATAGCACATAGGATCCATTGCATCAAGAACATTGGGAGTGATTGCACTACTTTGAACAAGATATTTTACGTAAGTGAAGAATCAGCCATACCATTTCTTCAGTACTGTTTTTCGGGAATCTTAAAAGACCTGGTCGACTTGTGTTACTTGATGCATGGCAGTCTTCAGTTCCTTCTTGACAAAGCTGAACATCAAGCCATGACTCTTTTACCTGAAACAACATTGAAAATTAAAGTTCCCCGAAGGAGATCAAAGAAAAGAAACAAATTAATCTCTATCACTAATACTTTCATTTACTTGTTGGGGTAATAATGGATTGTTGAGAAATGAGTACTCTCTGATGTTGATTGCAGGGCCGAATTCCTCTTGTGGAAGGTCTTTCAACATAACATTTACCTACAACAGTGCATAGCATATTCCTTAGAATTAGAACGTCTCATGCTCAAAATAAAAGAATCCACAAAATCCTTGCACTAAGTTGTACTTTAAAAGAGGGCTAAATGAAGTGCTCTGATATAGAGATTATTGGTTTCATGGTTGTACGCATAACGGTCTAATGGTCTTACAATCATCAACAATTTACCTCAAAAACATGGTCTAAAGGGCAGAGAAAAGGTTGCCTAGTCATTGACCCCTCCAGAACTCCAGGATGTGAAAACCATAGTCTATCCAATCGGCACCATAATGGAGGCATAACCTGAAATTGACACAGTGAAAAGCTAAAAAGATGATTACATAACCTTATCCAACTCCAATACCCAAATCTACAGATTGAATGGATTAGATAACTTTCCCCACACAATGTGATATCACTTGCACCGTTGCACAACATATTTTACTGGCTCTTTAATAAGATGAAAATTTCAATTTATAGATGTTTTACCTTGATTACTTTTGCTACCATTAGGCACAAGTAATTCATGTTAAAAACACATGCTCTAAGGGTGTAAGCCAAGATTCTCATAAGAACTACTTTAAATATCTTGGTTCAATTTCCATCACAGAGAAAAATTATATTCACGACACTCATTAGAACAGTAAACAGAAAACTATTGAGACAATCATTTTGAATGATCATAGTGTTCTCACCAGTGTACGGTTCAACAATGAAGCGATAGCAAGTGCAGACCTTATTTGTTTCATCTGAATAAATATTGTCAACAACAGAAATTATGAGAATAAATACAAAGGATTCAAATCGCAGAAGCTTATACTTCTAAAATAATACACTCATACTTGGTAATTAATAAGAGAGAAGTGTGATTCTAGATTATGCTCCCCATCCAATAACAAGCTCTTCGGAATAGAAGGTTTAAATGACAAGAATCCTCCTGCACAATTCCTTCAATAAGTTAACTGGCAGCATAAAACATTCTGTGAACATCAAAGCAAGTTTTGATATCTGAAATTCAATTGACTTTGATCTTTCTTGCTAGATAAATTGATAGCCCCTTTGTTTAAAATGGGGGCAAAGGTAAAAGTTAAAGAAAGTTCTCATTTCACTACAGAACTCTTTTAAGTTTCCCTGATAAAACTCGCAGGATAGTCGATTTCAGACTGTCCTGCATCCCATCATACCAACACAGGCATAAAACATGATAGGAGAGATATAAAAAATGTGAAACAGTTGATGTTTCATTGCAAGTACAAATGTGGAATTATACACTTCATGCATGGAGGACAAATCATCATATCTAACTCATCTGTTCCGCAAAGTTTTAACCAATGATATATCCTAGGGAAAGCAAATAAATTATTATGGAGGATAATAATGTAACCAAACTGCATGTTATATGTACTATTTCCTTCAACCTGAAACGCCCACATCGCATAACATATGTCTGATGCCATAATCCGTTTAAGATATGACCCATTCATCTCTACATGAAGGAAAAAAATTGCAAAAGCCTTTAGCATGTCCATGTCAGATCGATAAATATAACTGAAGCTCTGCAGGATGCAGAAACTGTCTTAAACAGCTTTGGTGAGATAATATTGGTACTAAAACCAAATATCAGAACAGCTGGCACAAAAATACCCCATACTTTATAGTTGGTACAGAACATTTTTAATCATAATATAAGTCCTAACATCACATCTGGAAAATAACTGGCACAAGATTACCTGGTGCATCATAGTACTCTGGTGGATCATAGAAAACCATGGCCTCCCGCAGCCGATGACGCTTCCCTTCAGTACCACCATACTGGAATGTAGTGTGCAATGCATATGGCTCCAGCCTAAGTTGTTCATACATGGCCTGCCAATAGCATTAGGGCTTAGGACAAGCTAAATGTACCACATATGCTGCGATTTACTAACAGGTACAAGCAAGATAAATTAAAGCTCAAGGTTATAAACACAAAAAGGCATTTAAGTGCAAAAACTGGAATTTCAACAACCATCAGTAAAATAAAAACATAAGACTATCAAATTCACCGTGAACAAGCATACAGATCCTACCTGAACAAAATAAGTGTGTCCACTACAAAATATACTTTCTGGTAGAATTCCCAGCTTGAGAGTTCCATCAAACGCATAAAAAAGTCCACTATCATCATCAATGGCTGGCCCTGTCTGCTTGCGTGCAAGTTCATTAAAACCATTCTGATCCCATATCTTGTCATCAGCTAAAAGCATGTCTTTCCATTCTTTTGCCAGTTTTATGGCAGGCTCTGTCGGCCGCCAGTGGAAAATTCCTATATTGTAGGCAGCACCAACTGTTCAAGGAAAAGATAGAATCAGTTGACTGAAGGAGTCACAAGACTGGTAATAAGAGTAAAAAGAAGAAAATGATAAATTTATAAATTAGACATTCTCTAATTCAGTGCACTGAGTGTTAACAACAAATGGAAAAAGAGGCTTAAGGCTGCAGTGCAAACTGAGCAGTCCCTGCTTCATAAATGAAGAGTTTAACACTTAACATAGAAGGTGAAAACAATCTAAAGGCAGCGTTGGTTATGCTAAATTAAAACACCACATCAATTGACAACCTTTCTCCTCTCTTCTCCTAGAAAAGAAGAGGGCAGGTCTCCAGTAACAATACTACTCTGGGCCACAACTTGAAACATTTTACCTTGTTTCCAGTCAGCCAATCTGTCATCAACAACCGTTGGCACAACTTGGTCGCTTGAAGTTAAGATATCAGCATCAGGATACTGAGCAAGATATGGAAGAGGATCCTGTGGAAAGGGGCAAGCCACATCAAGTATGACTTTAATGTATATCTTCTGAAGTGACCATTAAGGATCATGATTTAAAATATAAAGAATGATGACAGCAGAGGAAGAAGCATTACACAAGCCAATAAAAGTACATACAAAGCAAATGCAACCGCCAGGAAAAACTAGTATTTCTCACTGAAATTTTTTTTCTTATAGAATCAGAAAAATCCATATTCTTCCACAGTATGATAGCATTGTAATAAAATAAAACTTATCCAATTTAAGGGAAGAAAAAGTGAAACAATCAAACTATAGCTTAGTGTCATGTAAACAACAAAGAAAAACTTGATCTGGATAGGAAAGGGAGTACCTTGAGCCACACCATGTCTGTATCACACATCAATAGCTCATAACCAAAAGGAAGTATAGCATTTATAAGTAATACTTTCTCTCTCCCCATTTTATGAAATGTAGGAGAGCCCCATCCAACATCTATTGTGCTCATATGGCTACCCATATCAAATACTGGAACACCTTTCCAATACAAAGCCTCCAACAGTTTGGTGTCCATAGCACCTAAATCACAACGATTCCGATTCATTGTCCACTTTTAAGCACAGTTAACTGCAGGAAGATTTTAACAACTTACCAACAAGAAGATTAGAAACATCAAGATCCGTCAAGTGTTTAACCCAAGTCAAGATGAAATCCATAAACGCAAAGTTGCCAAAGGTGACAATAATGACATTGTCTTTCGCCCTTTCTCCAACCAGTTCTTTTGTTAATTTAAAGGACTCCAAAGGTGGCATTTTCGAATTACTAGGCGGAGCCTGCCATATAGTTTTCAACTGGTTGCTACCAGGTTGTGATGCTTTGTCTGTTGGTAGAGAAATGTTGTTACTGAAATTAGAACCACCATCTACCATTTGAGGACATCAGTTAATAAAATCTTGTAATTGACTAATGGTAAAGCAAATGCTAAAAGAGTGAAGTTGATGTACTGAACAGAACATCATAATAAAAGGCATCAAAGAAAGTCTTCAAAATTGCAACATAATTCCATAAAAGAAGCTCGGGGAAGAAAGGGTCTAACATACAAACAAAAAGTCAAACTAACAAAAACCCATTAGCAATATTCCATTTTGATTAGGATCCAATAACGAAAACAATGTTTACTCAGTTGTTCTAATAACGTATGATCGGCCATTTGCACATACATAGAAGCTTAAATTTTAAAAAAAAAAAAAAGAAAAAAGAAAAAAAGAACAAGGAGCGTAAAGAAAAAAGAAAAAAAGAACAAGGAGCGTACTCTGGGAGAGAGGAGGGGAGGAAAGCCAAGAAGTAGAGATAGACTGGGTGCTGGTGGAAGCGGATGGAGAGTAAATGGCGGAGAACACATAAAAAGAAGTCGCCACTATCCCCACGATAATGGTGGTGTATATCGTCAGAAACAGCGGTTTGGAAGCAGCAGCTTCTTGAACCGCGTTTCTCCATCCCCCCATCTTTGCTGTGGGTTCCAACTTGATCTCTTTTTGGCGTTGAATTTTTTCAGGATGAAAATGCGAAACAAAGGAAAGGGGGTTTCGATTATAGTAGTCCGGCCTCCATGTTTAATTTAGGAGTTTTCATATCAAATTCAATAGCTGTAGCAACTTGTTATGTAAGAGCTGCAGGCTATATCTTGGTCAACTTTCCCGGCCCGTTGTCTTTTATTTATATCACAAATCAGTCATTACTATTATTTTAGAATTTACCATGTGGCAAGCTGGCATTGGGACTATATAAAATTTACAACAACATAGAAGAGAATAGATTTCTATTGAGTCATACACAAAATGGCAAGCAATAAGTGGTTTTAAGATCAGCGTGTCTGGTGCAGAGCAGAGCTTGGCGATGGACAACATTTCAGAATCTTGTCCGAATTTTGTGGGATTATGGCTTGGTTTTTACTTGGAAAACATTTTGCAATCCCTTCATTCGATACATGTTTTAGTCAATGCAATATTTCATTTTGCTTACAAAATAACAAATATTTTACTAGAGTGAAAACCCCCGCGGCTCACACCCGGGGATTTTCAAGAAATTTTTAATTAATCTATGTAAAATTAAATTTTGTTTGTAAAAGTAAAGGGGGATAAAAAGTTGGAAAGATGATATAATTGGTAGATTAGAAAAATTCTAAATTTGAATAAGAGGAGGTGAGAAATGAGAGATGTAACTATGCATATTTAAGTAAAAATACCATAATAATTTCTATATCGCATTTTTTCTTCAATTAAATAAATGAGTAAATTAATCTTTTGTGCATATATGAAAAGAAATTATTTAAAACGTTAGGATATTATTATATGATATTATCTCATAGCAATTTGATTCATAATGGATATTATAAAATATTATCTTTTAGCAATTTGGTTCCCACGTAACTACTATCAGATAGATATATATATATATATATATATATATATATATATACCCTTAAGCTCTATCAATAAAATTCAAGAGATTATCCTATTATTTTCATGGCATTTGAGCAAGATTTTTTACACAATTTTTTTTTCTTTCATCATTCTAAATGTCTGGAGGCGAGTCTTCTCCTCCTCCATCACCACCAAGTGAGGCGCCACTTCCTGGTTTTACTGTTGAGCAATAGTAGTCTCTTCTAGCGGTGTTCAGTAATAAACAATCAACTTCTTCTCGGTTGAATGGTAAGCCCAAGAATAATTGGATTATTGATACAGGGTGTTCAAATCATGTTATGAGTGATATTATGTGTTTGACGAATGTGAGAGATTTTGTAGCATGTTCCATAGGACTCCCTGGTAGCCAAACAATGGTGGCATTGAGGACAAAATTCAATTAAAACAAGTTCTTTACGTTCCTAAATTAAACTGTAATTTAATTTTATTTTCCCAGTTGAATGATGATATGAACTGTTTTGTCCAATTTTCTACTAACATATGTGCTATTCATCTTCATTTGAGGGAGCTGATTGGAGCGGGTGAGAAACGGGATGGACTTTACTACTTCCGGCATGTTTCGATGGTCAAAGCGGTTTCGGTTAAACTTCATCCTCTTTGGAACTTTGGCAGAGAAGATTGGGTCACCCTTCCGAGAAAGTAGTAAAGTTACTTCCTTATGTTAGTAACTCTATAGATAATCTAAATAAAGCATGTGAAATTTGTCATCGTGCTAAGCAGCTAGATATAACTTTCCAATTAGTGAACAAAAATCCACTCATATTTTTGAGTTAGTTCATTCTAATTTATGGGGTTTTATGACACTCCTTCATCTTGTGGATCTCATTATTTTTTGACATTGGTTGATGATTTCTCTCGTGTTGTTTGGATATATCTATTGGAAAATAGAAAAGAGGTTTTCAAAGTTTTCATGTTATTCATTGCTATGGTTGACCGCCAATTTCTCAATAAATAAAGTGTGGTAGAAGTGATAATAGGACGAAATTTAATTTTCTTCAGGATTATTTTCTTGCAAATGACATTATTTTTTAAACATATTGAGTTGGGACTCCTTAACAAAATGGGAGAGTATAGAGGAAACATCAATATATTTTAAATGTAGCTCGTGCTTTGCGTTTCCAGGGAAATCTGCTTATATCTTCTAGGGGGAGTGTGTGTTGGCTGCATTTCATCTCATTAATCGAACTCCTTCACCTCTTCTTCACAAAAAAACACCCTATGAAATGTTGTTTGGCAGCCCTCCTTTGTTTGATGATCTTCGTGTGTTCTGGTGCTTATTTTTTGCTCATAATCAACGTTCTAAGGGTGATAAGTTTGTTAGTCGAAGTTGAAAGTATGTTTCTGTTGGGTACCCTTTTGGCAAAAAAGGTTGATATTTATATGATCTAGATTCTAAGAAGTTCCTTGTGTCCCACAATGTGAAATTTTTTGAGGATATTTTTCTGTATTTGGATGAGAATGCTGCAACCATTAAGCCTGACAATTTTGCTGTAGCAATCTGTTTTCAATGGTGTCAAAAAATGTGGTTTCGGGACCATGATTCTGATCAGTTGATATTTTATTATTTTATTTAATATTTATATAGTTATTACAGTGTCGTATTAAATTTTGGTTAGAAAATTTTAACGTTTAAATAGTTAATTAAGTAAAAAGACTAAACAGTAAAAGTCGTAAAGACTAATTACTATAAGTTAAATTATATAGTTATAAAACCTTGAATTAAGGGCTTGAAATGGTAAATCTACCAAATTGAGGTATATTGGACAGTTAGGTGATAGGTTTTGTGTGAAATTTGAGTTAAAAGAGTAATCTAATAAATAAACTGAAAATAAAAGATAACAAAACATGTTGTCATATTTATTTTTTCATCACCACCAATTGTAAGAGGAGAAAAACACTATTGTTGAGTTCTTAAGTTTCGGCCAAGCTCTAATTGGGTGCATGTAAGTGTTTTTCAACTTGTTTTTTCATGATTTTTATGTTTTTGACATCGTTGTAGCTTAATCTAGCTAATCCTGAGACTAATTCGTAAAACTGTTAAATATTTAAAATTATGTCATGGATGAATTTGTGATGTTTCTGAAGTTTTTTGTTAGATTATTAAATTGATAGTTAAATATGACTATTTTGTAAAGTGATTTTGGTTAGTTTAAGTTAAAGGACTGAATTGATAAAATATTAAATTGAGCATGAAATTCTTGTGAAATTTTAATAAATATGGGATGTAATGGTATGATGGAACATTTGGCTAGCATGAAGTTGGTGTAATTGTGATAGATTTGGAAGTTTTGGGTTTAGGGATTAAATTGAATAAAAGGTAAATGTATAGGGTAAATGTGCAAAATGAAGAATAAGGGTCAAATATGTGAATTTAAATGTTTTAGGTTATTAAAATTATTAATTGAATAAAATTATTATATTTAGATCAAGAAACGGATAAGTTGGTTGATAATCGCAGGAAAGGAAAAGTCATCGAGTAGTCGTTGTCGAATGTTGATAGCTATCATATTTTGGTAAGTTCGTATTACATTTATTGATGTTTTAATTAATTATGTGTTTGGTTATATGAATTTGAATGATTCTATGATCTACTAAATGATAATAAAATTGAAAGATTATGGTTTGAAAGGTAAAGTTGGAGTATGGAATGATCTTGGTAAAACATGATAAGCTCGAGTGAACTTAGTGAATATCTAGGATACAAATGACATGTCATTAGGGTGTATCAGAAACTAGTTGCCTGTGATTACAATATTAGGTACTTTGTACCTAAGTTACAGTATCAAGCACTTTGTGCCAATATTATATTTATCAGGTACTATGTATCAGTGGTGGATACCATACCGATGGCTTGAGATCCTGCATATGTTACAGATTCTTTGAAGCTTGTGTGAGCAACATCGTGTATTGGTTAATGTCCTTTTGTCAGCTTGTGTGAGCATTACCCTCTCACGTATTTGAAGCCAATTTACTATTGTTGTTCGGGTAAAACAGTTAACTATTAAAATAAAAATGGAATGAGATGATATAATGGATTATATTTGTTTGATTATATCTTGGTACGTGATTCTTAACATGATATGAATTATTCAGGGTTAGTCACTTCATATAGTTGGAATGATGAAATAAGACAAAGGAATGTTTATTCTATGTTATGTATAATTTATAAATTAAATTGGCAGGTATGTGATGTTTTCTTTTATGAACTTTCTAAGATTTATATAAGCTTACTCTATTTGGTTTTTCTTCTTTGTAGATTGTCAGACTTTTGCTGCTGTTTGGAACATCATTGGAGATCACACTATCCAACAACTCTTTTGGTAGTTATTTGTTTATTTTGGCCCGGTTATAAGTGGTATGTAAATAGGGTTTCGGTATGTTTATGTTATTAGGTAACTTGGTGATGAATTGTATTATTTGAGATGTAATTTTGTATTTGGTATCTTGAAATGGTAGCTTCACTTGATGCCTTTGTTGACGAGATGTTGTTGAAATGGTCATTTTAGTTTTGGTAATTTATAAACTTATGATGAAGTATGTTTGCATTTGAAAGTTTAATATAAATATATGATTTTGGAATATGGTATTTGGGACTTGGTCGATGATTGAATAAGGTGGATGTGTTGATTATGTCTTGGTTTGGATAGTTGTTGTTTATACTTGAATTATGGTATCATTAATGGCATATTGGTTAGGCACATAGGTTGAATGTGAATTGACATATTTTTACATATTTGGGTACATTTTGAATAGGTTTATGTGATGGTAAATGAATGGCTTGGAGTCTAAGAAATTATGGGTGATTTGACTTGTGTTTGAAGGTATTTTGGGCACACACGGTTTGTGACATGGTTACATGACACGACCATATGACCTCTTTGATTTTTTGTGTAGGCTTGTCCATATGACCTCAGAGAGTTACATGGCCTGGAGACACCACCATGTGACCCTGAGTTACACGAGCACAGGTTGTTGCACGGTTTGGCCACATGATCATGTTCTTGAGCCACACGGTCTGAGATCTGTCACACGACTCTTGTTTCCACTTTTTGCTCAAACTTTTGTAAAAGTTTCATTCTAATCTAGAATTATTCTAGGTTTGTTTTAAATATTCTGTGAGCTTGAATTAAGTCCCGTTTTGATTGAATAACATGGAAAAATGATTGCAAATGAATTATTTGGTTATTTTTTATTAAATTGTGAATGATGTCAAAGTTTTAAGTCGTAATACCTTACAGCTTAGGTCGGGCGATTGGACCAGGTATAGGGTGTTACAGTTGCTTTGCCATATGGGAATGTAGATGCAATTTTTTATACATACTTTGGTGAATTAGAGGTGCTACGATCCATGAAAGTTCTTCCGCTTGTTACTCCGGAGCCTATGAATTCGCCACTTGCAAGTTTTCTAACACTTATGGTATCTTCTTTTTCCTCCAATAACACGATAGTGCAAAAGGCTTTGGGTAATGATGCGTCTAAATGATGAGGGCATAGGGAAAAGTTTCCCTCTATGAAGCTTTGAGATTTTTTCACTCATACTATCATAAAGAAAAGTCTATCTCCCACCTCCCTTACTTTAGAGCCTTCCTCAAGTACTCTATTTTTTATAGCGCATTATGTTAATTGTGACAAATTTACTATAAACACTAAAATTTTCTTGCAGCTATTACTGTAGGGTCGAGCCACAGTCTTTTAAAAAGGCTGTGAAGGATATGTGATGGCATGATGCTATGTAAAATAAGATTTGTGCTCTAGAGGATAATGACACTTGGTCTATGGAAACATTTCCTCCTGGAAAGAAAGCATTGGGTAGTAAGTTGATGTAAAAGATTAAATATAACTCCGAGGGAAGTATTGAGAAACATAAAGCTCTCTTATTGTTTTTGGTAATCACCAGGTAAAAGGTATTGCCTATAATGAAACTTTCGCACCTGTGACGAAAATGGTGATTGTTTGGGCTTTTTTAGCTATTGCAGCTTCGAAAAATTGAGAGTTACATAAGATGGATGTCTATAATGCCTTCCTGTATGGTGACTTTGATGAAGAGGTTTACATGAAGCTTCCTCTAGGTTTTGCTCCTGAGAAGCCTAGAATGGTTTGTCGTTTGCGCAAGTCTTTGTACGGGTTGAAATAAGCTCCCCAGTGTTGGTTTGTGAAGCTTGTTACTGCAATAAAAGGTTATGGATTTTTCAATCATATTCTAATTATTCTCCCTATACAGACACTAAGGGATCTGTACGCATTGATGTGCTAGTTTATGTTGATGATTTGCTTATTTCTGGGAATGATTCTGCTGCTTTTAAAACTTTTGAGGGGTATCTTATTTCTTGCTTCCATATGAAGGATCTTGGTGTTTGAAATATTTTTTGAGGATAGAGGTAGCTTGTAACTCTTTGGGGTGATTTCTTTGTCAAAGGAAATATGCACTTGATATTATTCTGCAGGCAAGTTTTTTGGAAGCAAAGCCCTTAGGATCGCCAATAGAGAAAATTCATAAATTAGTGCATACTACAAGGACAATTTTGTCTGATCCTGAGCTGAAAAATAGTTAATGGGTTGTTTGATTTTTTTGGCAATGACCAGACCTGATTCGACATACTCAATTAATGTCTTATCCCAGTTTATGTATGAGCCAAGGCAAGAGCATTGGAACGCGGCTCTGGGTGTTGTCCGGTACTTGAAAGGCTATCTTAGCCAAGGGATTCTTTTGAGATTTGATAGTGATTTATCTTTGAAAGGTTGGTGTGATTTCGGATTGGACTGGTTGTCCATTAACTCGACGTTCACTTATTGGCTGGCTTGTCTTTCTGGGATAATATCTTATTTCTTTAAAAACTAATAAACAACATACTGTTTTTTGTTCTTCTGCTAAGGCTGAGCATATGTTTATGGCTTCCATCACTTGTGAACTCAAGTGGCTGAAAGCCTTTTTACTGAGCTTAGGTGTTCATCATCCTAAAACAATTCTTTTATTTTGTGATAGTCAATCTATGCAGTATATTGCACATAATCTCGTATTTCACGAATGTACTAAACATATTGAAATGGATTGTCACTTTGTTAGGGATGCAATCCATGATAGGTTGATTGCACCTTCTTATGTTTCGACCTCCATTCAGTTGGCTGACATTTTTACAAAGGCGCTTGGTAAATTGCAATTTGAATATCTTCTCAGTAAGTTGGGCATTTATGATCTGCATGCTCCAACTTGAGGGGGTGTTAGTGTGACAGCCCTAAAGTGACCCTAGTCGGAAAGCGGTTTCGGGGCCACTAAACCGAGTCACCGAATTATTTGAATGTGATATTTATTGCCTAAAATATGTGAATGTGAATGTGTGAAAATTTTTAAGCTTCGATTTAGTTAATTGCATGTGAATGGAGTATATAGGACTTATGTGAGAAAATTTAGAAATGTGCTAGGCAAATGTAAAGTGGCCTAATAATGCATGTTATAAAAATGGTGGGTTTGCATGTCAAATTGCACAATGTTTGAGCTAATGGCTGGCCATGCTATGAGTGGAAACATGTCACAAACATGTTATGTAGTGATGTATGTTAGGAACAATAGAATAATGAGTATGGGTAATAAAGAAATGGAAAAAGGAAAAAAAAATGTGTGTGGTTGCCCCCCCTCTATTGCCGTGAGTGTAAGAAAGAAAACAAAAAAAAAAATTGTCCATCTTTCTTCATATCTCTTGGCCGAATGTTCCAAGGAAGAGAGAAAAACAAGTTGTGTTCTTTGGTTTTTCTTGACCGAAAATTCAAAAGAAAGAAGGGAGGAAATGTTGAAGAGATTCGGCCATGCTTGTAGCTAGGTGAAGGTAAGTTTGATGTTGTGCCATGAGATTCATGCATGTTTTTTTGTTCGCTTGAGTTCTAACTAGCCCATGGTTCAAATCTTTACTATGTCATGGAGATGATATTCGCTAAGGTGGATTTGTGTTGATGTTATTTGCATGCTAAAAGTGAAGCTTGTAATGATGCATGTGATGGTGGATTGATAACTCTTGAATCTCCTTTTTAGCATCCTTGAGTGAGACATTAAGTTCCTTGTTCAACCATGACCAAAATTGAAATGGTAAGGTGTTGTGATGCATTCGGCCATGGTAGGAAATAGAAGAGAAATAAGGTTATTGTTAGATGAAGTAGAGTCTAACAAATGAGCTCGTATGTGCATTAGTTGCTAGATGGAGAAGAATCGGCTAGCAAGTTGTGTGCTAAGGCCGAATATAATTTTGTATATTATGGGTAATGCATGTGTTGAATTAGTGTAAAGGGAGAGGATGCTTTAATAGTGTATATATGTGTATTAGCCAAGTTTTGAACTTGAAACAAATGGTGTTTAGTCAATACAAGTGACCATACTTGTAGAATGTATTAAGTGTTGCAATCGGCCTTAGCATAGATGTGTATGTTCGGCCACATGAAAGAGTACATGAGTTGATGGGTATGTTCGGCCATAGGTAGCCTATTGATGGCTTTAGCTTGACTTAGAAAATTCGGCTAAGGGGAAATAGTAGCTAGTATGTTGAATTCGATTCGTGATTTCGTACATATGTGACTCTAATGTCTAATGTATATATGGGCTAAGTACCTTGAGCTTCTCTTTTGATGTTCGAATGAATTGTATTAAATTGCTTGATGTGATTAAAAATGTGTATGATCATTGTGTATTTGAGCTAAAAGGTCGCCATATGATCTATCAAACTCCTTGTCATATTATGCCATAAGCTAGCAAAATGAGACTTTAATAAGTTAAATTTGTTTGAATTAGCTCAAGAGCTTAGGGGACCACAGTTGGATAAGGGAAAGGAAAAGTGATCGAATAGTCATTGAAGCCGCTCGACAACATCCGAGGTAAGTTTTGAGTAATGGAACTTAGATTATGATTTGATTAGATCATGCTCTTTGTGTGTGGCTATTGTCGAAATTGCAAGTGTGATAAGTGTCTTGTGTTTGAGTTTTGCTAATGAAAATGAAATACTGAATGTGTCATGATTTATTGATAATTGTGCTTGGTTATTCGAATGATGTCCGGCTAAGTCCCGAAGGATTTGTGCTAAGTGACTATATTCGGACTAAGATCCGAAGGCATTCGTGCGAAGTTACTAAATCCGGACTAAGATCCAAGGCATTTGTGCGAAGTTACTAATTCGGGCTAAGCCCAAGGCATTGGTGCGAAGTTACTAAATCCGGTTAAGTCCCGAAGGCATTTGTGTGAGTTACTATAACCGGCTATGTCCCAAGGCATTTGAACGAGTAGCTATATCCGTTAAATTCAAGGTACGTGATTCGGAATGAATGATCTTGCTGTAAAAATTTCAGTTAATACGCTTGTGAAATCCCAACAATGAGGTATGTTTCAGTATGTGCTCAATTAGTTGAGCCCTTACAAATAAGTATTCGCCAGTTGATAAATGAGCTACCGCCTTTGGCTAAGTTGATCTTTGTGCATGAATATAAGGGTTGGTATGTGAAGTAAGTATGATATTGAGAATTTGTGCATATGAAATTATTTGTTTAGCTACATGAATGCTATACTTTGGTTGTGTTTAAATTCATGACTCAAACTTACTAAGCATTAAATGCTTACTCTGTTTCTTTGATTCTCTGTTTTATAGATTTTGGTTCTTCACTATCGGACTCGGATTTTTGAAGTCGAAGTCGCCCACACTATCAAAGCTCCTTTCGTATATTTTTGGTTGAACTTTGAAATGGCATGTATAGGACTACCCTTTTGTTGTAGGTCATGTACCTTTCGATTTTGTGTAAATTTGGATAGCCATGCGAAAATGGCTTAAGTATACTTTGGGCATGGTATTATAATCATTGTATGTTGTTCATTAAGAGGTATGGAAATGTTTGGAAACGATTAGCCATTGGGATGGTTAATCATGATCATATTTTGTGCTATTTATGTAAAAGGGCTAGTTGAATCATGGGAACTATGAAATAGGTAAAGCCTACCTTAAAGACAGATGCTGACAGCTGCAGTGATGTGGATGTGAAAAATCACTAAAAATATTAGGAATGGAATAAATAGTGAATAAATTATGTAAACGAACCTTGATGAGTCTATTTTCATAGGAAAATAACGAAACGATCATATGAACAGTATGTTAAGAGATATTTAAGTTTTCGTGAGACAGGGCCAGAACGGCTTCTGGAGTCCCTGTTCCGAATTTGGAAATTCATTATAAATTGACTAGAGATAATTAGAAGTCATGCCATATATGTACAGATTCCTTTTCGAGTCTAGTTTCTGTAGAAACAAATGGCATCAGTATTGAAGCCCTGTACAGGGAGATATCCAAGTCGTAATGCTCAAAGGTCAGTGTAGTCGATCCCTGTAACATGGGGGACTTTAACTAATAAACTGTACTAATTGGCCCGACCAAAAATTCTAGAAAAAAATTTGTAGATGCATATATGAGTCTAGTTTCAGGGAAAAATCAAGAAACTTATTTTTGAGTTGTGGAACTCAAAATATGATTTTTAAGGTGACAGTGACACAGTTAGCCGGCTGTCTGAAAATTTTTAAAATGAACTGTGCAAGTAAGTGGATTAAGCCCGTTAACCCCTCGTGTCCGACTCCGGCGACGGTCTCGGGTACGGGGTGTTACAGTTAGAATATTATTATGGGATATTATCTTTTAGTAATTTGATTCCTAATGGGATATTATAGGATATTATTATGAGATATTATCTCTTAGCAATTTGATTCCTACATAAATACTACTGTATAGATATATATATATATACCCTTAAGGTCTACTAATAAAATTTAAGAGATTACCCTATTCTTGTAAAAAAAGCATAAACATGCTAAGTTACATGTATGTTTAGACATTTTTGTACAATTGTGTAGTTTTCATTTTGTATATTTTTTTAAGGATATTTTGTATACTTAAAGCATTTGTATTATTTTTTAGGCCTTTAACTCAGTTGGCGTCACAAGTCAATCGGACACCAACTCAATTAGAAAAATTACAAAAATACCCTTTCATATTATATTATTCAAAGGCATTTTAGCTTTTTTACTTTTAAAATAACAAAAAAATGCTTATGGTGATTTTTGAACTCACACCAATGTGTAAAACATTAAATTTACCATTCAACCAAAAAAGTATTTTATATTTTCTGTACATTTTAATTTTATTATACACACTTATCTCAATCAATTGTATATCTTTATTATTTTTGAAGTCCTAAACTGAGTTGGTGTCACGAGTTAACCTGCCACCAACTCAGTTAGGGAAATTATAAAAATGCCCTTTCATATTATATTATTCAAGGGAACTTTAGTTTATTTTCATTATTTATTGTATGTTATTTTCAAACACAAATGTGTGTTACATGGTTGTTATAAGCATATACATGTGATAGAATTTCTAGTTAAAATAAAGAAATTCAGTTTAGAGAACTTTTATTTTATTACTTAATCTATATATTATATATTTTCCTTTTTAGAAATAACCCAAAATTATTAGTTATTTATAAAAATGACCCACTTGAAAAATTATGTATGTAAATGACATATTCTCCACAGTAAAACCCGATGGTGCCATAGGTATTGGCAGCACCACCCATCATAATCACCTAATGATTGGCCCATTAGAAAAACAAAATGATTTTTTGGGGTGGTGCTACAAGGATTGGCAGCATCAGTGGAAATACATGTTCCCTTGGTTAAAAATACTTATATTATGAGGAGAAAATAGGAAAAAAATATTTTTTAATAGGTAGTGCCATAGCCATTGGCGTCACCACTATCAGAGGGGGAGAGAAAATAGCTTTTTTTTGGGTTGTGCCATAGGGATTTGTGTTACCAGTGTCAGAGGGTTTAACATTTTAAAATTTTTTGGGTGGTGTCATAGGTATTGACGTCACCAGTTGAGGCAAATTTAATTTTTTCGACCCAATTCCGACTAAGTTAAATATTATTTTGTAAATTATTTGATTTGGGTTTAGGGTTCCATTAATTATAATTCCACCACTTTATCTTTCTTTTTTAACATCCCGCCCCCTATTCTTCTTTTTTTATTCTCTTCAATTTTCTGTTTTTAAAATTTTCTCCCTATTCTTTCTTTCTTTTGCCTTTAATTCATTTTTCTTTTTGTTTTTTCTTTTTTTTTATTTATCCCATTTTTTCCTTCAACCTCAATTTTTTCTTCTCCTTTTAATTTTCCTTATTTATTTTTCCTTTTTCTCTAAATATTTCAATGGTTGTGTATGTCAATTGTACCATGCATTTTATTTATGTTAAGTATGACTCCTATTTCAGTAAAATTTGAGAAATAATCTTCTAATTAAACTATGTTTATTTCTTTCAAATAAACCTTGATTAGTCTAGATTATTTTATTATTATTTGACCTATAAATTTAGCCTATAAATAAGCTCTTTTACAACTTTAGAAAATACACCTATTAGAGATTAGAACTCATAACACTTTTAGAGATTTTTGTGTTTATGTTTTGAGGGTTCTTTGTTTTCGAGTTTTCTAGGTTTAGTTTTTATCTCCAGCTTTTGTAATCTTTGTTCTTTTGCCATCATAGTAAAATTATCTTTGCCCGTGGTTTTTTTATCCTCTTTGGAGGAGTTTTTCCACGTTAAATTTGTGTGTTCAATTTCCCAATTTCTTCCGCTATTTTTACTTGTTTGTTGTTTAATCGGATCGATCCCCAACAAGTGGTATCAGAGCTAGTTCAATTTTCGTAGATCAACCCGTTCAAAGATGATAGCAATAAGGTTTGAAATTGAAAATTTTGATGGTGTCACCAATTTCAATTTGTGGCAAGTTCGGATGATGGCAATTCTAGTTCAAACCGGTCGAAAAAGGTTGTTATTAGGAAAAAGCCTAAGAATCTAAATCAAACAAAATGGAAAGAGCTTGATGAAAAGCCCTTGTCTCCAATCTAGTTGTACCTCACAAATACGGCATTGCAGGAGGTATTGAAGGAGAAGACCTCATTCGCCTTGTGGAAAATGCTAGAAACTCTTTATACGACTAAGTCTCTGGCTAAACGATTAGTGTTGAAACAACATCTATTTACATTTCGCATGAATGAAGGTGAGCTTCTTAGAGATCACATCAGTCAATTCATTACTCTTTTAAATGATTTAAAGAACGTTGAGGTTTAGATTGACGATGAAGATCAGACTATGCTATTGTTGTGCTCTTAAGCCTCTTCATAAAAGTCTTTTAGGGAGGCCCTAATTTATGGCAGAGACAAACTCTCGTTCGAAGATGTGAAGGAGTCATTTGTTGAGTAGAGACAAACTTGACAATGAGTTTGGTTCAGATAACAAGGTAGATAGACAAGCTTCCATTTTGGTAGCATCAAAGAAGCGAGACAAAATGTGTCGCTATTGTAAAAAGTTAGGTCACGTCAAAGCAGATTATTATAAACTGCAAAATAAAAGAGCTACTGAGAGTAACGAGGAAGATGTAGCTTGTGCTAATTTGGTCGATGAAAGTCAGAAGACCCCAAACCCGCCCGAAGTTATGGCGGATCCAAAGATGCCACATCAAAACGTAAAAAAATTCCATTCTAAGTCTAGAAAATCGTACTTGATGTTCAAAAGATTAATTCATTAAGGGTTAAAGTGAATGGAAGTCATGCACCGTAGGAAACCGGAAAGAGGTGGTGAGTCCATCTGACCGCTATACCAACCTCCTTCGGATCTAATCCTAGACATGCATACCGCCATTGCCACACCTTAACGTCATGGATATTTCTAGAAACCGATTCGATTAAGTCATTTTAGGAAAAGTGATTAATTTTGGAAAATACTTTCATTGCGGAAGCTTTGCTTGTTGTCGTGTTATTTTGAAATCAACTGTTGTTTTTGAAAACGCCTAAAGCTATCTAATTTCAATAGTTAAAATAAGTATTACCTATCTTAGTAATACATAATAAAACCATCAAAAATAAATAAGCGGCTTTATTACATTTAAAAGCCCAAAACCTCAAACGTAATTAAAAAGATGTCTAGTTCACCAGAAGAAAATCAAACTTTCAGAACGGGTGGCCACTCCGAATTCCCTCACAGCTCCAAGCCCACTATGGTTGGGGATTTCTGCGTGGATGAAAATAAAAGGGTGAGTTTGGGGAAACTCAGTGTAAGGAAAACCCATTCAAAGTCCAAGTCACTCAAGCCTATTGGGCCTAAGCCCATTCAGTAATATGGTATCGGGCCGAGCCCTTTTCAGATTATAATAAACCGGGCCTTAGCCCTTATTCAGATAATGTATGGCCCATAGGCCCATTTCAAAATACATGCAACATCAATAACATATGCAAGCCCATTTGGGTAATAGTGATATCGGGCCAAAGCCCTTTTCAGATTATAATAAACGGGCCTTAGCCCTTATTCAGATAATGAAGATGGCCCATAGGCCCATTTCAAAATACATGCAACATCAAGAAACATATGCAAGCCCATTTGGGAGACTACTCAACCCACCAACCACTACACTCCACCCGCATTAGCCATACACTCCATGTGGGAATAGCTCAACCCACCCAAATTTAACACTCCACATTGCGCCCTTGCTTTGCTCGCCATAAAACAAATTGAGGCAAAGCCTCCAAGACGTGGACAAGCCACTTTCAAGATTCCTCCGTCAATATCCCAATCCCATGCATCGATAATAACAACATGGCATGCAGAAATAACAACATCAAACATGCATTTAGGTCAATTTAACCCTAGGGGTATTTCGGTAATTTATCTCCCGGGTAAAATCGTAAATTTTCCACTTTTAAAGGTATTTCAGAATTTATCTATTTTAGGTTTTTCATGCATATTCCTACCTTTCACGTACTACGTAATCACGCATCGAGGGTTCTTCTTGAATTGGGTCCGTTGGCCCATCATTCCAATTTTGGCCCATTAAGCCCAAAAATATCGAGGCACGTAAATCATACACTTTGCGGTCCAAATTTTGCAGCTTACTAAAACATTAATCGATTTACCTCACGAGCATTCGCACACTCGTAAATCTACAAAATACCGGTTTTCGACATTTCGCTTTTCGACTTTTACCGATCCGGACTAAGAAAGAGGGTGTTAGTTACACACTGCTTATGCGACGATATGTCGATGAGATCCACACACGAACCGCCTACAATTGGATTACTAACACGTTAATCTAACTATTCAAATACGAACTACGATTAATCCCTTACAATATTCGGTCAACCACACCTACAGATCATAGTAAGCTTATAAGAAATCAATAAGCAACTCATTAACAAATTTTTGTCAATGTTTACTACATAATCATAATTTCATTGCAAGCTGTCTTTCTGAGCAACAGTCACTAAATCATTTATAACTGGAGCTACGAAACTCCAAATCAAGTGCCGTTAATTTTCCTTGAAAATAGACTCATATATCTTCTATCCATAAAATTTTCAGAATTTTGGTTTAGCCAATCAATACCAGATTTTTCTCAAAGTTTCCCATGTTTCACTGTTTGACTAATCTGACCACTCTTCATTACGAATCAAATTTCTCATTGTACAGAATTCAAAATATGTTCTAGTTTATTTCATTTGAAACTAGACTCATTAAGCTTTAATTACATAATTTATTCAGCTTCTAATTCATCTCCCACAATTTATGGTGATTTTCCAAAATCACGTTACTGCTGCTGTCCCAAGCAGATTTATTACCAAATCACTCTTTCACACATACCTTGCATGCATGTTATTTAAACATGTATATCACCAATCAATCATCACATATCTGTGATTTTACTTAAGTATAATCTCCATTTCATCATTTTAAAGCACAACATGTTAGCTGATTTTTCCCTTTAACATCTAAGGCACATGCATGCTCATTTGTTTGGCTCAACTTTACCTATCTTCCATTTTTCATCAAAAGAACATGAAACAACAACCATTTCCTTCATTTTAATTCATGACTAAATGCTCACAACACAACTAAAAATCAAAATATACTTCAAGAGTTAAGGTAGAATCAAGAAGAACTCATGAACCTCAAAATAGAAGCAAGGTAGCAAGAACTTACCTTCAATTTTCCTCCTCCTAATGACCAAATACTCAAGAGCTTTCTCCTCTCCTTTCTCTTCTCTAACTTTTAGCTATGATGAACAAAGATGGACAAAACTTTGTTCTTTTCACCCCATTTTCTTTTAATAAAACTTCATATTTCATCCATTTAATTCTTTAATACAAAAGACATGAAATTCTTATCATGAAACATTTACCTAACCCATTATCATGAAACATTTACCTAACCCATTATCATGGAATATTTACCTAATCCATTATCATGGAACATTTACCTAACCCATTATCAATTTGTATCAATTTGTACCATAAATTATGGATATCAAGTACTCATATTGTCTACAACAACATGATGGCTAGCCACTTCATGTAAAATGGGAGGTTTGTCATGCAAATCCTCCTATTTTGCACTCCTATTTATTTGGCCACTTCAATTTAGCCTATAGCATTTTCAAACATTTTCACATAAGTCCTATTTCATAATTTCACTCACAAATGACAAAATCAAAGCATGAAATTTTGTCAACATTCACAGAATTCCCGAAAATTGGGGCGTTACAAAAGCGGTGATAATTTCTTGTTAGTTTCAACGAGTGATAACTCCAAGCTTATATCCAAGTGGATCCTAGATTTGGGATGTTCTTTCCACATGTTTCCTAATAGAGAATGGTTCTTCACATATAGTTAGGTTGAAGGTGGAGTTGTGCGCATATGAAATGATTCATCCTGTAAGGTAATTGGTATTGGTACTGTTAAAATTAGGATACACGATGGGACGATTAAGAACTCTCAGATGTCAGGTATGTACTTGATTGATATTTTAGACTTGAAAGGATGCAAAATCAACATCGAGTCGAGCGGCATTAAAGTATCTCATGGAGCTCTCATTTTGTTAAAAGGTAAAAGAACCGACAATTTTTATATTCTGGAAAGTTCTACAATGACCGGTGAAATCAAACGTCCTTCGTCTGTTATGGAGTCGAAGTCAACTCGTTTGGAGTGGAGACAACTTGGTTATAGGAGGAAAAAAGGTATGATCGTTTCGTTGAAGAGAGATTCTATTTTGGATGCAGGTTTTGAAAAGTTAGGGCACTATGTTTGTGAAAATCAGACCTGAGTTAGTTTTGATTTGGCAGTGTACAAGTCGAAGACTAGAAATCTTCCAGTTTCTAAGCATAGATTCGACTCAATTAATTCCATGCATAGTTTAAGATAGGACCGTGGCGGGCTTTGGCAAAGATGACGTGGAAATATGAGTCAATGTAGAGATTTGTTAAGTATGACTCCTATTTCAGTCAAATTTGAGAAATAATCTTCTAGTTAAACTATGTTTATTTGTTTCAATCAAACTCTGATTAGTCTAGATTATTTTATTTATTATTTGACCTATGAATTTAGCCTATAAATAGGCTCTTTTATAGCCTTAGAAAATACAATCATTAGAGATTAGAAATCATGACACTTTTAGAAAATTTTGTGTTTACGTTTTGAGGGTTCTTTATTTTCAAGTTTTTGGGGTTTAGTTTTTATCTCCATCTTTTGTACTCTTCGTTATTTTGTTATTACAGTAAAATTATCTTTGCCCGTGGTTTTTATCCTTTTTGGAGGGGTTTTTCCACGTTAAATTTGTGTGTTCAATTTCTCAATTTCTTCCGCTATTTCTACTTGTTCGTTGCTTAATCGGATCGATCCCATGAATTTATAATCTTGAATTTATTATGTCCAATTAAACAAAAATTTTTAAATAGCTATTAATTTTCATAATTCAAATCAAATAATTTACAAAATAATATTTAACTTAGCTTGAATTGGGTCCAAAAAATATTAAATTTGCCTCAAGTGGTGACGCCAATGCCTATGGCACCACCAAAAATTTAAACCCTTTGACACCAATCCCTATGGTACAACTTAAAAAAAGTTATCTTATCACTCCCTTCTGATAGTGGTGACACCAATAGCTATGACACCATAAAAAAAATTTCAAAGTTCCTCTGACACGGGTGACATCGATGGCTATGACACCACCTATTAAAAAAATATGTTATTTTATTTTTCTATTTTCCCCTCAAAATACAGGTATTTTTAACTGGGTGAATGTTTATTTCTACTAATGTCACCAATCCTTATGGCACTACCCAAAAAAATCATTTTTTTCAAATGGGCCAATCATTATGACAGGTGGTGCCGGCAATACTTATGGCACCACCGGTTTCTACTGTAGAGAATATGACATTTACGTATATAATTTTCAAAATGGGTCATTTTCATAAATAATTAATAATTTTGGGTCATTTTAATTGAAATTTTTTTCATTTTTCTAATATTTTCTAACCCTTATTAATATTTACTCTTTTATTTTTCTAAATATTTAAATACTTTAATTGTAATTTATCACAATTAAAATTTGGATATGATTTTTCATTTGAATATATATCCATATAATAATATTTTTTCCCACACCGTTTTCTAATAAATAGTGAGAGTGTGTGTAACACCTCTAACCTGTATCCATCACCGGAATAAGGGTTACGAGGCATTACCGACCAATACACATCATTCACATACATAACGTATTCATTTATGCATTCAAATGATTCACATTGTCCTTTATAAAGTTCTGCGAGACCTTAAAACATGCTTCCTAAACTTACCAATTCATTATCTAAAAATCATACCAAAATATACCATTTCTCAAGCATTAATATATCAACTAATAATTAATCAAATGAGCAACCACTTAGCCACACCAACAACCATGGCAACATGCCAAAGTACATGATTGTTTATAAACATCACATATATCACTTGTCCTCATATAATTCAAAGCAACTCCAAAAGGTCATACATCACCATTTACAAGCCAAATCTCATGGCTAATATCAAAACTCAAAACAAACCAAAAAGACGCTAGCCTATACATGCCATATACCGAATATAGAAAGCTCCAAAATTACTAACAAGTAGACGATAGTGTGATGATGGTTCTTGATGATCCCTGATGTCCGAGCTAATTTCAATAATCTATAAAACATGGAAAAAAACACAAAGTAAGCTTTAAAAGCTTAGTAAGCCATATGCAAATAAATTTACCACATGAATCACAACACTTTTATCAATAGGCCAAATACAAGTAAACACAAATAGATACACAAACCTTTCTCAATGAATACATATTCAAATTCACCTGTAATTTCATCAATCACTACTATTTCCAATTCTCGTATGAATTTCGTACGTACCTGAGTCATTTAGCTCATTCACATAATCTTTCTCAACTTGACTTTGCCCGTTGAACCATTCGGAATCGATAAGGATACTCAGAATTTACATAAGCTCGTACAATGCCATATCCCAGATATGGTCTTACATATTATCACATATCGATGCCATTGTCCCAGATAGGGTCTTACATGAAATTGATTAACGATGCCAATGTCCCAGACATGCTCTTACACGTAATCTCCATACAATGCCAATGTCCCAGACATGGTCTTACATGTAATCATATCTCGATAACCTAATGTCATGACATTCCTATCCTATACGATTCCTAAGGTTCGTACGAGACTTTCTGATGTCGAAACTTTGTCGATTCTTGCTCGTAATTACTCGTTCAACATTCATAACAATTCCATCGAAAGTAAACATATATAATTCGATTTAAAGATATTTATTTGTATATGAACTTACCTCATATTTGGAATAGACAAATCGGATCGATTACTTGATAACTTTTGATTTCCCTCGATCTAAATCCGATTTCTTTTTTTCTTGATCTATATGAATTCAAAATTAACTCTTTTACTCCCCAATTCATTCAATTTCATCCAAAACACACAATTTGGGACATTTTACACATTAACCCCTATAATTTCACATTTTCTCAATTTAGTCCCTATTTCATAAAAACACAAAATTCATGAAATTCAATTTAACCCATTCTTGACCGAATATCTATAGGCTCTATAACAGCCATATTTATCAATATTTCACACATTTAACTACACATTTTAAATTTTCACAAATTAATCCTATTTAGGCATTTTCACTCAAAATCACTTAACAAAAAATGTTTATCAAACACCAAGCTTTCATATTTCATCATCGACATTCAAAAACATCAAGCTATCATCAATGGGATTTTAAAAAATCACCCACAAACTCAAAAATTAGGGCACAGACTAACTAGTACTCAAAGCAACGATCACAAAAACATAAAAATCATCAAAAACTAAACTCAATTCACTTACCTAATGAATCATGCAAGGGCCGAACTTCATAAAGCTTCAATGGTATTTTTATTTTTCAATATTCGGTGAAGAGATGATGAAATGAGCATTAAAATTTGTTTTGTTTTATTATTCAATAACTTATTTTGCTAATTCCTAAAACACCTTTATTTAATAACATTAATAAGCATATAATGGATGACTATTCATGTAAATTTCCACTATCCAAGGTCTAATTTCATAATAATGACCTCACATTTAATAATCCATAGAAAATAGACACCTTTATCATATAGAATGCAACTTTTGCATTTTACGCGATTTGGTCCTTTTTTTCAAATTGAGCTATTAAATGATAAAACTAGCTCACGAAATTTTCACACATATATAATCACATACTGTAAACATAAAAATAATATTAAAATAATTTTACGACCTCGGATTTATGATTCCAAAACCACTGTTCCGATTTAGCTAAAACCAGGCCGTTACAGTGTGGATAACTTTAATTATAAAATTTTACATTTTATTAATTTTTAAATTTAATAAGTATAATAAATATTTTATCATGTCATCTTTAAAATTTATTATTACATTTTATTTTAATGAATTGTTTTTAAATATTATTTTATTATTTATTATAATGTTTTAATTGTTTGGAAGTTACAATTATGTTCCAATATTATTTTTATTGTTATTAAATTGTTGTTAATTTTCTTTATTTTGATTCTTTAGAAGTTGCATTTTTTCTTTTATTTTTTATAGGTTTTATTTTTTTATAGGAGCTATGAAATTTTGTGTATATATAATTTTGTTTGATTATTTTTGGATGACCATTCTTTTGTAGAATTGTAGCATTGCCTTGATTAAATTTTCTTTTGTCATTTTGTGAATAATTAACACAAATTGTGATTATTTTGATCTAATTAATTAACTAATTTTTTATTATTTTGTTATAGGTTTGAAAACTACACAATTCTTCTTGTTATTATCTTGCAAAACATTGTTCTTTTGTGATGTTAATTTGTGAATGGTGAATTTAAATTTTAACAAGAATGGTATTGGAAGTTTAGAAGACTTGATATCTGTCATTGGAGAAAATGTTCATGGTGCATTGAAAATGATGAAAAAAGTTATTGAGTTTTTTTTTTATTTTAATTTATTTATTTTAGTGATTTGAGTTTGATTTTGTAACTTTATTTTAATTTTTATGGTAATTTAAGTTTAGTTTGAGTGAATTTATTTTGTATTTCATGGACATATGTAACGACTTGATTTTTATAGTTTCAGAAAATGTAGTTTCGAAATTTCGTTACCGTAAATTGAGTCCGTGAATATTAAATAAGGATGTTTACAGAGTTAGTGTATAGATGAATTGAAAATTTGATTAGTAATTTAACCGAAATTGTGAGTAATTAAGGCTTAGGGACTAAATTATAAAAATTTGATTGCTATTGATTTTTAATTAGGAAATGGCTTGGGGACTTATAACAATTATCCAAAATATTAAAATGACAAATAAACCAAATAAAAATAGATGTTAGTGGGGTTTGATGTTAAATGCCATTAATTTGATTAACTAAAGGATTTTGTTTAATTAATCATGATTAACTTAAGAATTAAGTTTAATTAACCTACTAACCTAAGTATATAAACAAAATTTAATGGGAAAGGAAAACCTACTATCCACCATTGAAGAAGTTTGGAAGCTAGTTTTTAACTTTGACTATTAATTCTAAGTCTCTAGCCATTTTTCTTTGATTTATTTTTTTTTTGTAAATTTGAGGTTATAGGAGTTTGATTTAGCTAGCCTGTAACACTTTATACCTGACTCGATCGCGGGGTTTGAGCTATAAGGTGCCATATTCGTTGTTGGAGTAATTATGATTAAATTAAATATAATTCATATCATTAGATACACAAATATGAGTAAAGCAAGTAATATGATAAATAATCATTTCCAAGTCTTATATGAGCTTACAAAAGCTCTAATGTTAACTCGAGGTCAAATTCAGATTGAATTGTAAAGAAATTCAATTTTTAAGGTTGGCGTTAAGACGTGAGGGAATTTCTCATCGTGACAATAGGGTTCCTTGTCTTGTTGTGATATTATAGGTCATTTCTTGTCGCTACATGGTACGTTAAACGTCGCGACATCACATACTATTTCTACAATTCCAATTTTGTCAAAACCTACAATTTTTACACACAAACATGTTACGCTACTACAACTAAAGATCAATAAACTTAAGTAGCTTTCAAACACCAATTCAAACATTTCAACATTCTTAATTAACAATATATGTGACATATCACTTACAAGTTATCTAAATAGTATTATTACTTTCAAAGATTTAAACATATTCATCCATTCATCTAGGTTATAGATACTTGCAACTTTTGATGCATTTCAACCACATTTAGAGCTCATATGTATACCATAATTTATTAACCCATACCATACATGCAATTTCTAATTCAAAAGTGCATAAAACATAATATTGAACCAAAATCGACCAACACTAGATACATGGCATTTAACTAACGAAAAAAGATACACAAGCATTGTTGAGTCCAAGATCTTTGACTGGATGTTGAAGCTGATGCTGGAGATCTCGAATTGAACCTAACCTACACACGGAAAACAAACCGTATGTTGGGTAATAGGGCTCAGTGGTACCTTTATGATTCAAGATATTATAATTTAATATAAAAGCATGAAAATAAGTATGTGAACTCAATTCGCAACTTATATAAGTTCATATATACATTTAAGTATGTAGGGACAGATCCAGTATTTTATTCTAAGGGGGCAAAACTTTTAAATCAGAATGACCTTTTTTTTAACTTAAAAAAGTGCAAATTCTTCTTAGATACTATTTTTTTCTTATCAAACAAATCAATTTAATGTTTTTAAAAAGCATGAACTATTTAATTGTAAAAAAATAAAAGAAAAAAATCACACTATATAAAATTAAATATTTCTTTCCAATATAAGAAAAAGAATAACTAATACTGTAACACCCCTAACCCGTATCCGTCGCTGGAATAGGGTTACGAGGCATTACCGATCAATACACATCATTCACGTACATTTATACATTTTAATAACAAAATACGTTCATCTCAATTATATTGTCCCTTCTAAGGTCATACGAGACCTTGAAACATGCTTAGAAATGGTTCGGGACTAAACCGATAACATTCACATATTTTAGAAGACTTAGAAATTATTTTTCAATATTTAAGGGTCACACGCCCGTGTGAACAGGCCGTGTGACTCACACGGCCACCAGACATGCCCGTGGCATAGGCCATGTGAAAACAGGGCATACATACTGATTGTACCACATGCCTGGAGACACGCTCGTTTGTTATGGCCGTGGGAAAAATAGGGAGGTTACTGACTTGGGTCACACAGCTGACCACACACCCATGCGCCAGCCCGTGTGCCGCACACGGCTAGTAGACACGCCAGTGTGTTTAAGCCGTGTCAAAATTGTAAGGTATACTGACTTTAATTCGAAGGGTACGCGGGAACACACGGTCGTGTAACATGACCGTGTGTCACACACTGCTGAGACACACGCTCATGTCTCTACTCGTGTTGACAAAAATAGGCCATTTGCAAGGCAAATTTGCCACCCTTTTCTCATTCTCACCTATCCATCAAAATAGCATCATTTCAACACAATTATAGGCAGCCAAAACATGCCAATTCACACACATTTCATGCCATCTTTTCACAACCATTTTAATTACTCAATTCCACAACCAAAATATACCATTTCACTATGCCAAAATCATCAAACTTACATAACTTCTAAAATGCATTTACCCATCAACTTACCACCTATTTCATGCCACAAAGCTTACCATTTTAACTTCATATAATCAAGCTACAACATATCATCATTCCAATCTAATACTCCTATTTACAATTAACCAAAACAGCAACCACATAACATACCAAAACAGGCCAACACTTAAGGCATCTTAAACATCTCATGTATAGCACTTACTAAACACACACAAACATGTACATCATTTGTAAGTAAAATCTCATAGCTAAATTCATGGTTCAAAACTTATCAACATCTCACTAGCCTATACATACCATATACCAATTATAAAGCTTCAAAGGTACCAACTAGTTGATAGATAGTGTGATGATGCTTTCTGAAGATCCCCGAGTTCGAGCTAACTTTGATATCTATAAAACAAAGAATGAACACACAAAGTAAGCCTTCAAAGCTTAGTAAGCCATCTGTAATTAAATATATACCATAATTGGCATCATTCTCATGAACTAAGCAAATTATAACTAAACACATTCAGATACACAAACCTTTCTCGAGGTACATCCATTCCAATTCACATGTAAATTCATCAAATACTTACTCTTTTCAATTCACATATGAGTCTCGTACGTACCTGACAATTACTCAATATCATATTCAATTTTAACTTGACTTTTCCTGCTGAACCCTTCGGAATCACTAAGGATACTCGGATATCTCGTAGAGCTCATACAATGCCATATCCCAAATATGGTCTTACATGTTAACATATATCGATGCCAACGTCCCAAACGTGGTTTTACACGAAATCATATAACGATGCCAATGTCCCAGACATGGTCTTACACGTAATCACAATACAATACCAATGTCCCAGACATGGTCTTACATGTAATCTCATCTTGATAAACCTAATGTCATGAAATTTGCATCCTAAGCATTCCTAAGGTTTGTACGAGACTTTCAGACGTTGTAATTCTGTAGTTTCTTGCTCTTAGTTGCTCATTCATACTAATTGCAATTCAATGACAAATAATACATATCTAATTCAATTTAAAAGCATGTATTTGCATATGAACTTACCTCGTAGTCAGAAGTAATGGACGGGGTCAATTATTCAATAACTTTTGTTTTTCCCCGATCTGAATTCGATTTCTTTCGTTCTTGATCTATATATATATTCAAAGTTAACCCTTTTATTCATCAACACATTCAATTTTATCCATAAACACATATTTGGACATTTTTGCACTTAACCCCTAAAGTTACACATTTATTCAATTTAGTCCATATTTCATTAACACACAAAATTCACAAAATTTGACTAAACCCATGCTTGGCTGAATTTTCTATAGGTCTCTAGCAACCCATATTTTTCATTTATTTCACAATTTAACCCCTCAATTTACACTTTTCTTAATTTAATCCCTAATTGACATTTTTGTCAAAAATCACTTTATAAAACATGTATATCAAACATTAAGCTTGCATAATTCATCATCAAACATCATAAAACTCATGGATTCATCAATGAAATTTCACAAAATCATCAGTGATTTCAGAAATTAGGGTACGGGCTAGCTAGTACACAAAGCAACGATCACAAAAACATAGAAATCATCAAAAACCGAGTCAAAATGGACTTACAATTGAATTATGCAATGGACGAATATCCCAAGCCCTAAAAATGGTTTTCTCCTTTGTTATACACGATTGAAGATGACGATATTACTAATGGTTTTCATTTTGTTTTTATTTATTATCATAAGAATAACCAAATTACCTAAATATCCTCTACTAAAACATTTAAAAACACATAATCATATGTCCATATAAGTCCACTAATGTCTCAAATGGTTTAATATCAACATAAGGACCTTTCATTTAATAACCCATAGCAATTAAACACTTTTAACAAGTGGAATGTAACTTTTGTATTTTACGCGATTTAGTCCTTTAGTCAAATTAACCACTTAAACAAAAAAATTATCACATGAAACTTTCAAACATACACAATCACATGTTGTAAATACCAAAAATAATACTAAAATAATTTTCTGACCTCAGATTTGTAGTTTCGAAACTACTGTTCTGATTTAGCTAAAACCAGGCTGTTACAAATACTATACTAAAAAATTCATAAATATCATTATAATTCCAAAAATTAAATTAGAAAAAACTTGGCCTTAGTCTTATTTCTCAATACTACACATCCTAAATTGCACCATTCGTTTTTTCATAAGATCGAACTCATCAATGGTAGAATCTATTAAAAATTATTGAGCTATCTCTTTTTCGATGTATGCCACCAAGTAAGTTGAAAAAAAAATCATCCTCTATTTTGTTGCGAAGCCTTGTCTTCACAATTTTCATGGCTAAAAAAGCTCATTTGGTTGTTGTAGTACACACAAGAAGAGTTAGCACAATACGAGTAATTCTATCAAGAAGAGGATAAATACTTGGCTTATTTGTCTTAGCTAGCACTTGACACAACTTAACAACTATAAAAGTTTTTTGCAACTTCGTGCTTTGATGAGCATCTAGTTGAAAATGCTCCAATTGAATCTTCATGTGTAGCTTTTCTTGATCCGTAAAATCGTCTGGATAAAAATCATTCATAAGCTTGCAAATATCTTCCACCCGAAGAGCTTTGTAATTATTGTGTGGATCCAAAGCGGAGCTAAGAACAAGTAACTCCACTACCTCATGATTAATGTGAGAATTCATTTCTATTAGCAATGAATTGATACTAGAAATGTATATATCAAACCAACAGTGATTCTCAATTGTGAGGTTATATTTCTGGATGCGAGACCAACCTCGACTAGCTTTTTATGAAGCACAAAAATTTTGGACTTCTATCTCATGATCTTTAAAAAATAACTTCACTTTCTTAAACAAAGGATCTGACCACCTTCGGATGTACTAACATCCAGAGTAGAAATCCTGTACAGAAGATATAAAAAGCGGTATCTGCAAGCGTACGGTCAGGTTGTAATCTAGTTACAACAGAGTAGGTAAGTACTTTGAGGATCGTACCCAAGGGAGGCTAGCACTAAATTAATTCTAACCTAAATAAGAATAGATCTAATTAGTGCTTTAATTGGATTATAGTATGAAGAATAAAAAGAATAGTTTTGGTAAACTATACTAATAATAATAAAAAAAGTAAAAAAATAAATAAAACACTAGAAACCAAAGAGTAAAATATATCAAATCTGGTCATGGATGATTAGCTCGCTTCATTAATCATAATCAACTAGTCGATATCCTAGCAGAATCTTTTGATCTTCTTCTAAAATAACGAATCAATAAGAACTAATAATCTCTCGTCCTCATAGTCTAGACGGTTTAGGTTTAAGGTGTTCACAAATAAGCCATACCAAATTTGGGTTAATTCTCACCTTAATGACTTCCTAGGATTGTCAGGCCTAGGGTTTAGGTTCTTCCTTTCCTAAACAGCTAATCCGTTAAGAAACCCCTACAAAATAGTTAATTAATCATACCTCCACTCGCTAATCCCCCATAGGAGGATTAGTTCCTTGTGGATCTAATAAACAATATAAACTTGATAGAAATGATAAACGTGAAGAATAATTCAAGAGAATAAAGTTTAGAAGAAGCCTGATTTGTATTTAGAATTAAACGTTGAATCCTCACAGAGTTTGATTGTGTTTCATAAATATGATATCCCCATAAAAGCAAATAACAAGAACTGAATTAAAATCTAAAACCTATGAAAAAGGAGAAACTAAAGACTAAATCTAAAGAGAAAATTATACAATATCAAAGTTGTCCATAACATGTGTTAAATGAGCCTATTTATAGACTTTGAGTGGTCGTCATCTTTAACCCTAGGTCAGCTGCCGTCCTTGTGCTTAACATTTGATTGTGCGTACCAAAACGACCCTAGCTTATAATTTTTTCTTGTACAGAGGTGCTGTCGCGACACCCCAGGTCCTATGTCGCGACATCGAAGGCAATATGCTTATCTTTAGAGGTTTGTCGTGAAATCAAAGGCAATCTTAGAATTCTTTTATTCTGCTCTCTATGTTGTGACATCTAGTGCTCCATGCTGCAACATAGTGACTAGTATTGAGTTAGCACACCTTTTAATGGTCTCTTGCACTCTCATAAAGTATATTAGCTCACCCTCAGGCCTCATTCAGCCCCTAAGGTCAATAAAAGACTCAAATTACACATTTTATTGGCTTTAACTAAACTTACAAAAATTTAATTAAAACTTAACTAAAATGTTGATGTTTAAGCTCATACAGTGCGAAAACTAGTTTAATCTGCTACACCAAATTACGACAGATTACGATCCCACCCATGTTTTCTGAATTTCTAGAGAAGCATTTTAGTTGATGACATCAACTGCGTCGCATTTAGTATACCTTGTGATTTATATTGCAATGTTTGATAGAGATCATTAGTGATTCCAAGCATCTCAATCATGAAATGTAAGATGAAAGCAAATTCAACAGATATCATTGCATCATATATTCCATCAGCTTCACTCCTTCGAGTAAGGTTTCTGGACTTAATGATATCTTGTAGTACAACACAGATGGAATCTAACATCCTCATCAAGCTATTGAGAGAAGCTAAATGAGATCCCCATCGAGTATTGCTTGGAAATTGGAGAGAATCAACTTGATTTTTCCCTTTGCCAGTTTCAAGCTCACCACCGCCAATCAACTCTGCGATATAAGATGCCTCAATGTCTCTTAATTGATCATCCCGCTTGATTAAAGAAGCAACCAAATTGATTATACCAGTCAAGTATGAAAAAAATGACGAATAGGAATAACCTCCTTGGATGAAACTACTAAAGTTAATTGGAGACGATGAGTGAGGCAGTGAACATAGTATGCAAATCAATAACCTTTTGCAAATAACGCTTGCAAGCCGTTCCATTCACCACATATATTACTTGCACCATCATATCCTTGACTACGAATATCATCCACATTAAGGCAATGACGCAAAATAACTCACAAATTGCCTTCTCTAAAGCTAACGATGTGATGTCCTTCACATGAACCAAATCAAAGAATTGCTCATGTATAGAACCTTATTTATCAACAAATCGCAATAAAATTTCCATTTATTCTTTCTTTGACTAATCACGAGCTTCATCCACTATAATGCAAAACTTTGTATCTTAATCTCTTGTTGAATTAATCCCTGGATTTTACTTGCCAAAATAGAAAGAATATCCTTTTGAACAATCAGACTAACATACTGTGCATTTTGAGGGGCGTTTTCTAAGATAATTGTCCCAACATATTCTTTATAAGAATCCAAAAGTTTTATTAGTTAAAGAAAGTTACCTTGATTTCTTGAATCTTGTGCTTTATCATGTCCTTTAAAGGCACAACCTTGAAATACAATCCATTTGACAAAATCTATGGACACCTTGAGCTGTAGCCGATTTCTTACAACTTCTTCAGAATTTTGTTTGTTAATAATCCTCTCAATATTTTGCAAGGAATTCTGAAGATCGAGATGATTTTTCATGGCATTCATATGTAAAGAATTTGCATCCTTACCTACATGAATAAAAAAAGGACATTTAGATCATTCTTTCATGATTGAAATGCTTGGCTTGTAAAAGTATTTCCATTAAGATCAAATGGTTTGCTGATGAGAAAACAAGGAAAAACACATGCAACATTCTTACTTGTCGAAAACTTGAGCCAATCCAGAAATAACTTGTATCAAGATGGGAGAAATCAATGCCCATTCTTGTTAATATACTGAGGAGATGTTAGAGCTTCACTTAGAGGAATCTGTTGATATAGCCCAAACTTAATGTAAGTTCGACAAGCTTCGTATTGTTGATTTGGAGGGTAATACCAAATGGATTTTAGAAGTCTCGTATCATGCTCTATAGAAGAAGTATTAAACTCATTTGTTTTAACTCTCGGCACCTTACGAGGACATTTAGTAACTTGAGAAGACCCGATATCTCATTCAGGAGCTTGGGAAGACTCGAGATCTTATTTAGGATTTTGGGATTTAGAAGACCTGATATCTCATTTAGGAGCTTGGGAAGATCCTATATTTGATTTTTCTCTACTAATAACAAAAGGTTGAGGTACCGATTGGTCATTATTGCTTTCTGACACCCTTTTTTTGAAAAAGATTGTAACACCCCTAACCCGTATCCGTCGCCGGATTAGGGTTACGAGGCATTACCAACCAAAATACAACTCAGAACAGTCTTTCAATTTTAATTATGCACAAAATTATAATAACTTAATCACGAAAATTTTTACAACTCGTATAGTAACCAGCAGCTCAATAATATAAATCACCTTCGTACATATGAACCACTTAACCAACTAAAAACCAAACATGATTTACTACTTATAATACATAAGTAGTTCATGCTTTAAAATTTGAACATATTAATATTATTAACCATATTCGGTCACAAATAGGGAAATCACATTACACCCAATTCACATGCTCAAAACCGATCCAAATTTCATATACTTAGCTATTCATCTCATCATCTATTCTGCTAGCAAATTAGCCTATAAAATTTTTACCCATTTCATCATAGTAATATATCAATTAAGCAGTATTAACGATTCAAGCATACCTATTTTGCATGCAAATTATCATATTTAAACCTTAGATGCCATCTATTCAAACAACCATCTATTCGGTCATTAATACAACATTCAAAAATTCATACCATTTCCATCTTTCAATCTTAAGCTTAACATACTATCTCAAAATTATAATATCAAAAATACTATGTCACTTATAGTGTAACACCCCGTACCCGAGACCGTTGCCGGAGTCGAACACGAGGTGTTAACGGACTTAATTCATTAATTAAACAGCTCATACAATTCATTTTAAAATTTCCAGACAAGCTGGCTAACTGCATCACAGTCGCTTTAAAAATCATATCTCGAGTTACGAAACTCGAAATCCAATTCCGTAAATTTTTCCTGAAACTAGATTCATATATATATCTACTAATTTTTTCTAGAATTTTGGTTGGGCCAATTAGTACAGTTTATTAGTTAAAGTCTCCCTGTTTCAGGGTTCAACTACTCTGACCTCAGTGTATTACGAATCAGATATCTCCTGTACAGAGCTTCAATGACTATGCCGTTTGTCTCTAATAAAACTAGACTCAATAAGGAATCTGTACATATAAAGTGTGACTTCTAATTATCTTTGTAAAATTTATGGTGAATTTCCAAAGTCAGAACAGGGATCCAGAAATCACTCTGGCCCTGTTTCACAAAAATTTAAACATCTCATAAAATATAGCTCATATACCTGTTTCGCTTATTCCATATGAAAATAGACTCATCAAGCTTCGATTCCATAACTTATTCATTATTTAATTCTATTTCTACTATTTTTAGTGATTTTTCAAACTCACATCACTGCTGCTGTCTGAATCTATTTTATGGTAAATTTTACCTATTTCATGGTTTCCATGGATTAGCTAGCAATTTGACATACATAATACCAAATATGATCATGATTAGCCATTCCAATGGCTAATCATTACCAAGCATTTCTATCTCCATACCACTCAATAACCATATCATAAGACCATATATACAAAATGATTATAATGCTATACATGCCATACTCAAAATATACAAGCCATTATGTCAAGATGGTATACTGGATAGTGTGAGCGTGCCTCCGACCGCTTCCGATTTCCGAGCTGGCTTGTCAACACTACAAGGAATGAAAAGGAGGAGTAAGCATAAATGCTTAGTAAGCTCACATGCAAATAGCAAGTAACATAACCATATAAGCAAACATAAAACATCATTTGCATAATCATCACCAAGACATTCATATCACCTTTTCATTTATCATCTTACCATATTGTTGTTATATCGAGTTTTCAACCCGAGGGTTAAGTACATACCTGTTCAAATTATCCATTTCACAACACTTACCAATACGTCCCTTTCATCTTGAGTATTCCTCCATTTGAGTAGAACTTTACCCGTTGAACACATCGAATATAATTCGGATACATGGAAAGTTTGCACATAAGTGCCACATATGTAGCTGCTACCATGTAACCCGCCCATAAGTGAACTCGGACTCAACTCAACGAGCTCGGGCGTTCAGATCCCTAAGTGAACTCGGACTCAACTCAACGAGTTCGGATGCCTAGTTACATCTCACGAACTCTGACTCAACTCAACGAGTTCGGACGCCGCATCCATAAGTGAACTCGGACTCAACTCAACGAGTTCGGATGCCCAAATATCCCAAAGACATGTCACTTGTATCCTAATCCATTCCTAAAGTTCAACGGACCTTTTTCCCAATCATGTGTCTCAACCATCTTCTACGGAATGCCGATATCGATACTCTCGGTAGTATTTCATATTTTCCAAGTATATCACATAATTTGACATATTATCAAACAATTATCACAAGTATAATATTTCATAATAATTATCATATCATTTAAAAAACATTAAAACATTTAAAATAATAACTATGTTACCAACATTTACATATGAACTTACCTCGTATGCTAAAATGGCTATTTTTACCATTTCGTCCACAACTTGGTATTTTCCCCATTTTAGCCCGAATTTCAGTTTTCCTTGCTCTATCATTTAAAATATAGTCTAATTAGGACTCACATTATTCAAATTGACCCAAAATCATATTTTGGAAAAATTACAATTTTGCCCCTAAACTTTTGCATATTTACACTTTTGCCCCAAAGCTCGTAAATTAAAATTCAGCCTATTTTCTTATGTTTTATGACATGCTGATCGTTTTTCCTTCTATGGCAACATCAAATTCTCACTCTAACATGTACTTATGACTATTAGGTATTTTTACCGATTAAGCCCTTTTGCTCGCTTTTCACTTAAAACCGAGTAGCACAAGTTGTCTAACATAATTTAAAACTTCATATTCTATCATAAAACACTAAAATACACAAATTTCACCTATGGGTATTTTTCCAAATATAAACCCTAGGTTAAATTATTGCTAGCATAAGCTAAATCGAGCTACGGACTCTAAAAACGTAAAAATCATTAAAACGAGGCTAGAACGAACTTACAATCGAGCTTGGAAGCTTGAAAACCCTAGCCATGGTTTCTCCTTGCTATATTCGGCCATGGGGTTGAAGATGAGCAAAATTGGCTTTTAATTTTGTATTTTAATTCATTTTACCCCTAAATGACCAAAATGCCCTTACTACTAAACTTTCCAAAATTCCATCCATGTCCAATTTTTGTCCATAGACTTAGAAATTGGTAAAATTACTCTTTAAGGACCTCTAATTAATAATCTAATTCAATTTTATGCAAAATACTTCTAGAACACAAGTTTTGCAATTTATTCAATTTAGTCCCAAATTTCAAATTAAGCGCTTTATGCATAAAATTTCTTCACGAAATTTTCACACAATCATGCAATCATATCATAGACCTTAAAATAATCATAAAATAATTATTTATATCTCGGATTTTGTGGTCACGAAACCACTATTCCGACTAGGCCCAAAATCGATATTACAACTCTCCCCCTTCGTGATTTTCGTCCCCAAAATCTTACCGTAAAAGTGGTCTTCACTTTTAATCTCATATTTGGTGTCAAGAACTTGCACTTAGACTGCACCTCCAATACATCTCTTCAATTTCTCATATGATCTAAAATCTTACAGCCTCAACTCTCAACCGTTTTAAACTTTCAACCCTTCTCGCTTCCCATGATATCATGACATAAAACCGGATCTCAACTTGATTTAATGGAGACCGGAATTCCAAGAAATCCGACAATCAAAGAGACCTGAAATTCCATGAATCTGATGAGTAGGAATTCATTCAATACAGATGTGATTTATAGATCTCGCCAAACATTTAACAATAGGATACATCCCATTTTCCTTTTTCCGCCATAGAAATAATTCTGATATGGCCTCAAGAATAATCCTTCTCATTTCCATCCCAATATCAACATTGACAAGGATAATTTTGATAGATCCCAATGCTCGGCTTTAACCCCTTTAACAACTCCGATTTTATGTAACATCGGATGCTCTAAACTATCACATTACCTCACTGTCTTGAAACACATCACAATTCATACAACAATACATTACTGAAAGTCAGGAAGTCTTTGCTCAATGTAGACTAGTCTAGTTCGACGCTTGGCTACCAATATTCTCATCTATCCGAACTCACAACATGTAATAAACTTTTAAGCTTTCACAAGATGGAAACCTTATCATTCAGTAGTGACTTAAACTAATATTCAACTCTTTCTATTAAATATACACTTCTCGCTCAAACTATTTACTCTTTGATCCGCACAAAATGAAATTCTATTATCAAACTTGGGAAAATAATCCGACATAATTGTCACATGAAATCTTTCAAATAAATAATTTACCATACCGATCAAACTCGCGCTTTTATCACCTATGCCTTTACCGATGTCAAATCCTTACACGTAAATTAGAAAAATCCCAATACTAAAATCACCACATTACCAAGATCAAATTAGAAGTATAGTCATATTTGACATGATTATCACGAAATGAAGAACGATTTGAACATGAGTCGTAATTGACAAATTATGGAACAAAGATAACAAGAAAACCGAATAAAGAAATCCAAGATAGAGAAACCCGAATAAAGAAATCCGAATAAAGAGATCCAGGATAAAGAAACCCAAGATACGATACTATGCCGAGAATCGAAAACCAAATTCATAGAGAAAATATGAAATACCTCGATAATTCTTCAAAGAAAGAAAGTCCAAAAGAAAACATCATTTAATCCCATCAAATCAAATATAACAAGATCAATATATCTTCCCATACATATATATCGATGAAGCATCAAGTAGAAGAAAGAATCATAATATCATATGAATTCTCTCATCAATTTTATTAGACGAAATGAAATAGAATACCCGATGAAATAGAGCAATATAAATTATAAACCAATCAGACTACCAATGCTTTCATCCAACACCAAATTAGAAGACATTCCCATATAACAAGAATTTCTTCAAGATCAATAGCCATAGAAATATTTCGAGAACGGGTGAACACATAGAACATCTCAAAAGAGATCGCTAAATCTGTCCGGTCATAATCATCACACTCGGATAATTCACATTTGAAATATCATTTCCCCAACTAGTTCTGCCGTCACAAATTTCATATTAAACCATTCACTAAAAAGGCCAATTCGAATAAATTTCGATTTACACTTTTCTCGACCTTGCACTTGAGTAATTCGATTTACCAAGGAGAATTCCTTTTCTAACTAGGACAAGGCATAACTCCAATAATTTTACGTCAATCCGATACTTTCTCGCTCGACTTTACTTATCAGCTCATTTTCAATCTCGGATCATACTTATAATTATTCTATCACTTTGAACTCTTTGGGTTTTCAACAGAAACTTATTCAATACAAATCTCATGAAATTCCATTATAAGTACCACTTTGGCAAGGGGAGGGTTGTAGGACCTCGACTCGACTTTCTTATACATACACATATGACACAACTTCCATCATCATAGTAACATCATCAAAATCATGTCATTCATTCATGTTGGCTTACACCAATTTTCCTATTGTCCCATTTAGACAATATACTTATGCATACATTCTATGTTTTCTAGACAGCTTTACTTATCCATTCAATTAATTAAATTAATTCATGCTCATGACATTATATAAGGCCAAATAAACATAGATATTTGCATCACAATCACAACTTTCATTTCGTGCATCATCATGTACATATCATTACAATCATATAATTCAGTCCAACAATTTAACATAGATAAGTTCATTTCATTATAATCCTTTACCTCATAAAATTATATACCATTAACATTCATCAACATTCGACATCCAATCAAGACAAGGACATTTTCATTCAGATCATAATATTATGACCTTTATTCATACCTCTACTACTTTCTATTTATTCCGTTCATCTTATCAAGTAAGCTACATACACTACATCGTATGAGCATTAAGCAAATATAGATATTTATCACAACATGAACTTTCATCTCACATATTATCACATATGTATCATAAACTTTTATTCATACTTTTTGAACCGAGACTTATCATAATCATAATTTTACTCAAATATCTTCACATAACATTGAACATGGTCGCACAATTTCGGTTGGAGAGTACCTGCCTAAATAAGACGGTACTTATGCGCTTGGAAGACATCACACTATCACGCATCGCTGGCATGTATAGCTAAACTTTTACACATCCTAAGTTAGTCCGAGAACCGACTAAACCTGCTCTGATACCACTAAATGTAACACCCGCACCGAGACCGTTGTTTGAGTCGAACACGAGGTGTTAACGGACTTAATTCATTAATTAAACAGCTCATACAATTCATTTTAAAATTTCCAGACAAGCTGGCTAACTGCATCACAGTTGCTTTAAAATCATATCTCGAGTTACGAAACTCGAAATCCAATTCCGTAAATTTTTCCTGAAACTAGACTCATATATATATCTACTAATTTTTTCTAGAATTTTGGTTGGGCCAATTAGTACAGTTTATTAGTTAAAGTCTCCCTGTTTCAGGGTTCAACTACTCTGACCTCAGTGTATTACGAATCAGATATCTCCTGTACAGAGCTTCAATGACTATGCCGTTTGTCTCTAATAAAACTAGACTCAATAAGAAATCTGTACATATAAAGTGTGACTTCTAATTATCTTTGTAAAATTTATGGTGAATTTCCAAAGTCAGAACAGGGATCCAGAAATCACTCTGGCCCTGTTTCACAAAAATTTAAACATCTCATAAAATATAGCTCATATACCTGTTTCGCTTATTCCATATGAAAATAGACTCATCAAGCTTCGATTCCATAACTTATTCATTATTTAATTCTATTTCTACTATTTTAGTGATTTTTCAAACTCACATCACTGCTGCTGTCTGAATCTATTTTATGGTAAATTTTACCTATTTCATGGTTTCCATGGATTAGCTAGCAATTTGACATACATAATACCAAATATGATCATGATTAGCCATTCCAATGGCTAATCATTACCAAGCATTTCTATCTCCATACCACTCAATAACCATATCATAAGACCATATATACAAAATGATTATAATGCTATACATGCCATACTCAAAATATACAAGCCATTATGTCAAGATGGTATACGGATAGTGTGAGCGTGCCTCCGACCGCTTCCGATTTCCGAGCTGGCTTGTCAACACTACAAGGAATGAAAAGGAGGAGTAAGCATAAATGCTTAGTAAGCTCACATGCAAATAGCAAGTAACATAACCATATAAGCAAACATAAAACATCATTTGCATAATCATCACCAAGACATTCATATCACCTTTTCATTTATCATCTTACCATATTGTTGTTATATCGAGTTTTCAACCCGAGGGTTAAGTACATACCTGTTCAAATTATCCATTTCACAACACTTACCAATACGTCCCTTTCATCTTGAGTATTCCTCCATTTGAGTAGAACTTTACCCGTTGAACACATCGGAATATAATTCGGATACATGGAAAGTTTGCACATAAGTGCCACATATGTAGCCAAGCTACCATGTAACCCGCCCATAAGTGAACTCGGACTCAACTCAACGAGCTCGGGCGTCAGATCCCTAAGTGAACTCGGACTCAACTCAACGAGTTCGGATGCCTAGTTACATCTCACGAACTCGGACTCAACTCAACGAGTTCTGACGCTCGCATCCATAAGTGAACTCGGACTCAACTCAACGAGTTCGGATGCCCAAATATCCCAGTGACATGTCACTTGTATCCTAATCCATTCCTAAGGTTCAACGGACCTTTTTCCCAATCATGTGTCTCAACCATCTTCTACGGAATGCCGATACTGATACTCGATAGTATTTCATATTTTCCAAGTATATCACATAATTTGACATATTATCAAACAATTATCACAAGTATAATATTTCATAATAATTATCATATCATTTAAAAAAACATTAAAACATTTAAAATAATAACTATGTTACCAACATTTACATATGAACTTACCTCGTATGCTAAAATGGCTATTTTACCATTTCGTCCACAACTTGGTATTTTCCCATTTTAGCCCAATTTCAGTTTTCCTTGCTCTATCATTTAAAATATAGTCTAATTAGGACTCACATTATTCAAATTGACCCAAAATCATATTTTGGAAAAATTACAATTTTGCCCCTAAACTTTTGCATATTTACACTTTTGCCCCAAAGCTCGTAAATTAAAATTCAGCCTATTTTCTTATGTTTTATGACATGCTGATCATTTTTCCTTCTATGGCAACATCAAATTCTCACTCTAACATGTACTTATGACTATTAGGTATTTTTACCGATTAAGCCCTTTTGCTCGTTTTCACTTAAAACCGAGTAGCACAAGTTGTCTAACATAATTTAAAACTTCATATTCTATCATAAAACACCAAAATACACAAATTTCACCTATGGGTATTTTTCCAAATATAAACCCTAGGTTAAATTATTGCTAGCATAAGCTAAATCGAGCTACCGGACTCCAAAACGTAAAAATCATTAAAAACGAGGCTAGAACGAACTTACAATCGAGCTTGGAAGCTTGAAAACCCTAGCCATGGTTTCTCCTTGCTATATTCGGCCATGGGGTTGAAGATGAGCAAAATTGGCTTTTAATTTTGTATTTTAATTCATTTTACCCTAAATGACCAAAATGCCCTTACTACTAAACTTTCCAAAATTCCATCCATGTCCAATTTTTGTCCATAGACTTAGAAATTGGTAAAATTACTCTTTAAGGACCTCTAATTAATAATCTAATTCAATTTTATGCAAAATACTTCTAGAACACAAGTTTTGCAATTTATTCAATTTAGTCCCAAATTTCAAATTAAGCGCTTTATGCATAAAATTTCTTCACGAAATTTTCACACAATCATGCAATCATATCATAGACCTTAAAATAATTATTTATATCTCGGATTTTGTGGTCACGAAACCACTATTCCGACTAGGCCCAAAATCAGGATATTACATATAGCTATTCAAATGTCCATCAAACATATTCAAAATATAATCATCATTTTCCATTATGAACCGTACCTTAAAACCCAATCATTCAAGCATAATATATGTGTATATTTTGCCATTACAAACCGAATCAACACAACCAATACACAGTCAAATATATATATTCATCATTTTACCTTAGTACCAAGCCAAATTATGCTACTTTCAAATGAGCTAACTATAAAGCCAATTATACATCAAACTTACCATTTCTAATTGCTGAATCATATAACCAACATCACAAACATATTTACCATGAAATATACCTTCAAAATAAGCTTAAGACATGACTGAATACACACAAGCATTAACATCATATTCGAGCCATTTTCGCATGGCTATATATGTATACAATTTCAAAACCAATTATATTAAAAACTAGGTTATACATGCCATATGCCATAAATTCAAGCTCTCAAAGTATCGAAATAACGATCGATAGTGTAACGATGTTCCAAGACGATCCCCGAGCTCGTAGCTAGCTTCCAAAATCTATAAAAAGTCGAGTAAACGCACAAAGTAAGCTTGGAAAGCTTAGTAAGCCATAAGCAAATAAATCATCAAAAGAAAATTTACATTTTAATTCTAGTTGACCGAATATAACCAATATCACATACAAATATAATCACCTTTTATCATGTAAAATTCATATTACCACATCAAGTACTATACTTACCTTAATCTTTCATGAACATATAAACTTTACACATACCTGAATCATTTAGCTCAATTTCACATTCGATTTCGACTCGATATTTCTTGTTGAACCATTCGGAATCATAAAGGATATACGGAAATCATATAAGCTCGTACAATGCCATATCCTATATATGGTCTTACATGTTTTCACATTTTGATGCCACTGTCCCAGACAGGGTCTTATACGAATCGTATACAATGCCAATGTCCCAGACATGGTCTTACACGAAATCACACCTCGAAAATCCTAATGTCATGACATACGTATCCCATACTATTTCTATGGTTCGTACGGGGCTTTCGGACGTCGTAATTCAATTAATTCAGGCTCGAAACAAACCATCAAATGCTCAATCAATTCGGCAACATGTCTATATATATATACACACATATCAATTCGACAATATATAAAACATATTCATTTGCATTAAAGGACATTTATTTACTTATGAACTTACCTCGTATAGAACGAACGGACCGGAATGACTATTCAACAACTTTCAACTTCCCCCGATCCAAATCTGATTTCTTCATTTCTTGATCTAAATTAATACAAATTCAACTTATTTAATTATATATGCATTAAATTTTCATCCAAAGCACATAAATGGGCATTTTGCACTTTAGCCCCTATATTTCACATTTTTTTAATTTAGTCCCTATTTCAAAACAACACAAAATACACAAAATTTCAATAAACTCATGTTAGGCTGAATTCTCCCTAGGTCCCTAGCAGCCCATTAATTTCATTTATTTCACATTTTGACCTCTAAAATTTCAAATTTCACAATTTAATCCTAAATAAGCATTTTTATCAAAAATCACTTAATTAAACATAATAATCTATCAACAAATATATATTTTTCATCATCAAACCACAAAAACATCAAGCTATCAACAATGACAAATCACGAATACATCAACAAATTCAAAAATCAAGCATGGGCTAGCTAGTATTCGAAGCAATGATCTCAAAAACATAAAAATCATCTAAAACCGAACAAAATCCATACCTCAATTTGAGCTTTAAAGTGCCAAACCTAAACACTTCAAAATGGTTTCTTTTCTTTGTTATTTTCGGCAATGGTGGTGAAAAGATGAACAAAATAATGTTTTTGTTTAATTTAATAACATTATTTACAAAGTTACTATAATGCCATTAATGAAACCATTATAAAATCATATAATGGATGATCGTTTATCTCATTATCCACTAAATATGGTCTAATCACATCATAAGGACCTCACATTTAATTAATCATAGCAAATAAATACTTAAACAGTTAGTATGCCACTTTTACATTTTACGCGATTTAGTCATTTTATCAAATTAACTAACCAGTTGGTAAAATTAAATCACGAAATTTTCAAACATATCAAATAACATGTTGTAAACACAAAAAATAATATTAAAATAATTTTATGACCTCAGATTTTTGGTTCCAAAACCACTGTTCTGATTTAGCTAAAACCGGGCTGTTACAAAGATTCAATCTTTTTGTTGACCATAATTTAATCGAAAAACCCAAAGATTGTAATAGTATATTAAACAATAACATTTAGGAAAAACAAAAAAAAAAATAAGTAAAATAAATAAAGAACATAATTTATGCAAAAATAATTACTGAGAGGTCTTTTGCGTAAGGAGTCGAGAGGAAGATAGTTTGTATTTTTTACTCTGTGTTCTCAATCCCGACATGAAACTCCTTTCTCTTTATTTTGGAAGTGTCAGCACCTTACTAGAGGAAAATAATTCCTTAGCAAGACATACAAATTAAAATACAAAAATGTTACTAACCAAATATGTATGGGTACGGGCCAAATCATTTAATTCTGGAATTTGGCTTTAAAGTCCATATTGGGCCTCTAAGTATAGTCTTTCAAGGCCCATCATACATTAATATTTGATTATTATTATTAAATTTATATAATTAAAAACTGAAAAATACTTTGTTAATATAAAGTATAACCTTATGGCTTAAGGGGGTGAATTATATGAAATATAATTTGGCCAATGTGGGCGAATGTTATACAATGTAAACACAAAATCTAAAAATTCCAAGGGTCGCGCCCCTTGGATCCATCCCTGTAAGTATGCATATCCCATTAGGTAAGCTAATTTGCTTAACATTCCAACATTATCATCAAAACTATACTTTTTTATATCACATGATAAGGGAATTAATTCAATCAATCTATTATGATTTTATCCGTTACTTACGTTATACTTATCGGTCAATCTGTTTCACCTTATAATCCACCTACTAAATAAATGTTTTGGGCCACATTTTTATACATACACCTATTCAATTATTTACCACATTTGTAAACATATACTTAATCCTATACATCCATCAATTGTATCCATAAATACTTAATTTCATCTCATCTCATTTCAATCATTTTCGAGCTTTTTAGCTCACTTAATCGACCCTTAGGCCTTATTTTTGGCTCATATCACATGATCTTTTATATGTTATAACATATCACATTTCATAAGTATGAAACTATACCAAATCAATTCACATTTTATAACCAATCTACCTTATAGCCAAATCACATTTATATAATCCTATAAACTTGATTCAGATTTTCAAGATGGATACTCAGATTAATCAATCTACATCTCAAAATGGCATTGAGTGTATCATCGGATAAACGAAAGGAAATATACTAGTACACATAGTGAATTATCAGATAAATTGAAGAATGCATAGTAGCACACATAGTGCATCACTGGATAAATCGAAGCAATCATGCTGGCACCTAAGTGCATCATCAGATGTATCGAAGAAAATATACTGGCATGTAAACGCATCATCAATATATCGAATCAAATATACTAACACGTAAGTGCATCATCTGTAACGCCCCAAAAATTGGGCCTAGAAAGAATTGGGCCTTGAGTCTGGGATTCGGATAGAAGAAAACCTGAATAATTAAGAAGTTTTAAATATTACCGTTTAAGAAAAAAATTTTGAATTGCTACTAGAAAATTTTTACTATATTTATTATTACGGATAATTTAAATTTTATGAAATTTTAATTAGTATTATGAGATAAAATTATTATTAGAAAAATATTACTGTATGTATGAAAAGTTTTATGAAAATTATTATTATTTGTTGTATTATTGGTATTTGAAATTTTATTATTAGATATGTTTATGAAATTATTATTATTATTATTATTATTATTATTATTATTATTATTAGTAATTAAATAGGTAACGAAGGGGTATAATGTGGGGAAAGATCCGGGGCTCGGCCCATAGCTTTAGCAAAATTCTTGAATCTTGCCTCTTAAGGGAATCTGGGCAGTAGGCTTCATTAATAAATTAGGGCTAAGTTTTAGCACAAGCAGGCATCTAGCCTAGTGGCTAAGGACGCTAGGAGGACGCTAGGGAGGTGCTTGGGTTCAAGGTACGGCGTGCGCAATTTGGGTTTTTTTTAATATGCAAATCGCGGCTAAAATAAGGGTTAAGAGGAGTTGCGAGTATAATTCTACACAAAGAGCGCCTTGGCGCAGTGGCAGCAGCGTGCTAAGGAGACTCAGTGGTCACGAGTTCGAATCCAGGGGACAGCGAAACGTGTTTTATTTCTTTTAAGTAGCCCGTGACTGAAGCGAATAAGGCTTATAAGTAAATGCGGTCATATTATAACAAAAGCGAGGTTGTGTCGCAGCGGCAAGCAGTGTGGCTGAGTGTTCTGGAGGTTGAAGGTTCGAGTGGCGTGGAAGGTGGAATTTCCCTTTTATTTTTAAGCGGACTGGAGCTTCAGCAGGTAAGGTTTAAAATTAACTGTGACCGTATATTAGTAAGGAAGAAAGCATGGTGCAGTGGCCAGCAGCACGGGCGTAGGTGCAAGGGCGGACTGAGGTCTGGAGTTCGAACTGCTGTGCGCGCAAAGGATCAATTTTGCTGCTCACGTGGGGAGAGTCAGAGTTTGACCGAAACTCTCCTAGCAGTGGCTTGAGTCGGTCAAGCGATGGACTGCTGCGGGTAATGCAAAGAGGTTGGATGGGATTTGAATTGGTGGTGGCTGAAATTAAGGAGGAAAATATGGAATTTTAGCTTGGAAAGGATTTTATGCCGAAATAGGGTTCATGGCAGTACCAATTCGGCTATAGGCAATTAAATGCCGAAAACCTCTTAAAATTTTGGTGTATGGGTTGTTTTTCTTTTTATTTAGTTTTGGGTATTTTTAAGTGATTAGTCGATTTAGGTTGGGCCATTCATATCTACTGTTATTTTTTTTGAGATTAACCTTCATTGTTTTTCCTCTCTTCTTCCATCCTCTTTTCTTCTTCTTTTCTTTCCTAGCCGAACCTTTCCACCATTCTACTCATCCATTCCCATTCTTTCTAAAACTCCATAACCAATTGCTATAAAAGCCGAAATCCCGAAGCCTATATTTTTTTCTGTGCCGATTTTTCCTAGCCAAATATTTGATTCTTCTCCATCTTGTGGCCGATTCTTTCTTCTTCTAAACCTTAAAGTTCTATCGACAAAGCCACTACAAAACTCTCATATCTCATCTTCTTCACTATTTCAAAAAGCCGAAAACCCCATAGTTTAGGGGCATAGCCGAATCTTTAGACCAAGAAAAGGACCGACTTCTGCTAGGGTTTGAAGGTTAGATCTCCATCAGAATTGAATAAGAACTAAAGTGGAATCGTTGGCTGAAGGAACCGGTGGTAAGTTTTTGAAACTATTTTTTCATTACAGGAATTAAGAAAAGTCGAAACCCTTATGGGTGGCTAGCATTTTGGACTAAGTGTTTTGTGCCTCTTTCTGTTTTGTTGTGTAAGTGTTAGCGTGAGCAAGGGGACGTACAACAAAGGGATTGAAGGCTAATTCGGTTGGCTCTTCAGATCTAACCCATATTTCGGAAAAAGGTAAAGAACTCTGGGATCTAAGGCTGTGTTGGCCGAATATAGTAAGGGGTTAAGTACGTGGTTTGTTTTCGATATTTAGATTGACATGGTTGTAATCCAATTGTAGGCAGTTCGTGTGTGTGGAACTCGTCAACGTTTCATCGAAAAATAGGTGTGTAAATGAGACCCACTCATAGACTAGATCGGCAAAAGTCGAAAAGCCGAAAAGCTGAAAAGCCGGCATTTGTGAACTTACGAGCGTGCGAGCGCTTGTGAGGTGGTTTGGTTGTTAATTTTGGTAATCGCAAGGAGTATGATTGCAGAGTGCGCAATTTCGTGCACTTCGGTATATTTGGGCTTAATGGGCCGAAAACGGGTTAATGGGCCAACGGGCCCCATTCGATAAAAACGCTCGGTAAGCGCTTCTGTTAATGTGTTAATGGTTAGAATATGTATGTAAACTCTAGAATAGTGAATTTTACTAAAACACCCCTAAGTATGAAAATTACTGTTTTACCCCTAGGTGCAAAATGACTGTTATACCCCTAGGGTTAATTTTGACTGAAATGCATGATATTCTGATTATGTTTGTTGTATGCCATGACATGTACATCTGTTGTATGGGATCTAGGTTATGTTATGGAGGAAGAACCCATTCTGGTGGCTGTGCCACATATTCTGATATAAGCAGCTTTGCTACGGATTATAGTTAGTGCCGCAACCGGCGCTAACACTGTAAGTGTAGGGATGGCGTGGGTGATTTATTCCCCATAGAAGTGTAGAGATGGACGGAGGCAAGTGCAGGGTTGGATGGGGTTATCATGCATTAACCATATGAGATTGTTTTGTTATGGGCCAACTGTATTGAGATGGGCCCAACTGTGTTGATATGGGCAAGGCCCAATATATCTCAACTTGTAATAGGGCTATGGCCAAGATTAATACTGATATGGGCTAGGCCCAATATACTCTGATACTGTAAGGGGCTATGGCCCATATTAATATTGATATGGGCTAAGGCCCAGTTAACACTGATTTCTGAATAGGGCTTAGGCCCAAGAAAGCTTGAACCGATTTGGGCTCGGTTGGGATACTTTACACATCGAGTTTTCCAAACTCACCCCTTTCCTTCCATCCTTGCGGTGAGCCCTAGTTGGTGGACTTGGAGTCAAGGATTCAGAGTGGCCATGAAGATTAAGTTTCTGTTTTCTTTAAAATAAGTTTCGCATTTATTATTTTGATTATTTTTATTCTGGTTTAAGATGTAATAAGGCCGCTCTTTTCATTATTTTTAATATTTTGGGTTATTAAATTGGTTAGCTCTAGGGCGCGTTTTGTAAAAGTTACATATTTTCAAAATATCACGATTACCGAGCAAAGCTTCCTCAACGTTAATGTTTTCAAAGGAAATAAATATTTTAAATGGACTTAAACTTAATTTGTTGTTTGTGGACAAGTAATATGCTTTAAGTGTGGCAATGGATGTGTGCATGTCTAGGATTGGATCCATGAAGAGCTTGGTACTTAAGCAGTCCAATAGACTCACCTCCTCTTTTCTGGCTTCCTACCTGGTGCACAGCTTCCATTCACTTTAATCTATAACGAAAATATTATTTTCAAAGATTTCTAATTAAAACATGAGTTTTACAATAACGCTCCAATGAGTTTTACATCAAGAAGGGTTTTCAATGAAAACATGGTTTTCGAAAAACACTTCAATGTGACATGCCGAATTCGGCCGTAACGTCTGGGCCGGGTTTGGGGTATTACATCATCGGATATTCCAAAACAATTATATTGGCACGTAAGTGCATCATTGGACAAACCAAAGTATAGACTTGTACAATTAATAGAATAACCAATTTCCAATTTCATCATATAGCTTAAATCACATCTCATCACTTTAAATCAATATCAATCCATCATTTTATCATATAATATAACATAATTTAGCTCAATTTCATACCAATTTCCTATATCAATTAAGTCATACAACTCTTTATTTTATTTTATTTTATTTAGTCCCTGTCTTGATATTCAATTTCAACCATAACATTTCAACTCAATAACCATTAATGACCCACATCAATTTATATAACGCAAAATGTCATGAATAAGTAATAACTAGATTGATCTTGGATCATAAAGATACAAACTAAAAGCTTGTGTCACTCATCGTCAACTCTTGAATTTCCTTTCCCTTTTAATGGTCCTGCATTGTTTTTCCTTTCCCTTTTAATGGTCCTGCGTTGTTTTTAACTACGAATAATATAAAGTCATACATATTTTTCAATTTAGTCCCTAAACCCGAGATAAGCATAATTTTCGATTTAAAGCTCTGGATTGAAATTTGATTTCACTATTACTCATTAGGGACCTCTTATTTCTTACTCATACTGACAATTTTATGTTTTATTAAATTTGGTCTCTAATGTACAAATTATCAATCAAGCTTTAAAATTTAGTTCATCTTCACATCTAAGCTTAATTTTTATCAATTTAACACTTAAAACTTTAAGAAATCAACAATGGAAAATTTTTAAAACTTTAATAATTTAACAAATTGGTACACAAGCCAGCTAAATCAAGCTCTAATGACCTCAAAAACACTGGAAGGCTTGGCAAATTAGGGATGCTAGTGGATTTAACGAAGTGTGATTTCCAGTGGGCTTGGTGAAGTAGGGATTGCTAGTGGGCTTGGTGAGCTGTAATCACTGTTTTAGGCTGAGAGTAAAAAGTAGGAATAGTCAAAGGGTAATTATACCAAGGTTAGGAAAGTCAACTTGCTTTTTTCTTCGTAACACCATCCATGCATGTAAATCTTTCCTACTTCTACTACGACTAGGTATCCTAAAAACATCAAAACACTTAGTGCCTATAAATTAAGCCCTTTCTATGAAAAAAAATTGTATTCTTTTGAACGAAAAATTATCTCAAATTCTTTCATTAATTATCTTGTTGTCAAGTTTCTACGAAAACAAGAACCCAAAACTTAGCTATTAAGATCTAAGGTAAGACTTTGTTTCTCTGTTGTGTTGATGTTAGAGGTAATTAAGAAAGGTTCACAATAAAGGAAACTAGGTTCACCAAAAGACTAACATGTGTAAACCTAAGTTCGCTCTTATTTATGTATGAGTTTTAATGTTCTTTTCTTGTTATTGACTTGTGTATGTTTATGAAATTCTGAACCTGACAGAACCATCTACAAGCAAAGACAAGGGAAAAATGAAGCTTGTTTAAGGTTTCAGCATATTGGTGAGTGTTTAGGGATCGCCAAATGTATGTTAGAACCATAATGTTAATTAGGAGCTTACGATTTTAACCTAAGTTTTGAGAGTAAGTCATTTCTAAACTCTACTTTGTGAATATGTTAAATATGCGTTTTATGAATAGTGATATACAAGCCCAATCCTATGAGCTAGATATGAATAATGATCTGCGAGCTTCTCATGATTTGCGAGCTCTATGTTTAAGTAAATGTTTTGACATGATAAACTTCTGACACCGTTGGATATAATGGCATGCCTTAGAATTATGAGTACTCACACTTATGTTTTGTGATTTGGGCGAGAGGCCCTAGGATATAATGAAAAGGTAAGGGAATGTTGAGCTAAGCTCTATTCAATGGGACATGTTGGTATGTTTGGAGAGTATTTAGCTTTATGCTACACTTATGGGACATGTTAAGACTCATTGAGTCATTCTGAGGTATTATAAGGAAATCCGCTTATCCAACAATAAAACACACTTTACTAAGATTATGTTTTCTGAAATATTATGTTTTGTTGTTTTTAAGCTAACTGACAATGAGTAACTGCGAACAAGACTTCATGTAAGTATAATGAAACTAGTTCGGCGTTCAGAGATTTGGCAAAGCCTTTCCTTAACTTATGTTTTGTGCATGCTTTATGGTTTTTCTTTCCTGCATATTCTTTGAGTTTGTAAGAGCTCACACACTCATTTATAAACACTGCAGATAGTTAAATTGCATGGTCAGTAACGACAAGCCAAGTGATCTTGGTGAAGCATTAATACTAGAAGGAATGTACAAGTGAACTTTGGACATAAAGGTAATGTATGAATCTGTTTGGGCTTAGAGATATCTTTCTGTTGACTTCGCCGATTGTTTTAGGACTTAGTTACTTTTATGTTTTTTTTTATGTTTGTTTACTATTAATATTTTATAAACACATCTGAGTTTTAAGCATATAAATATAGTCAAAGTTAGATTTGATGTTTTTCTTAATTTAAAAATTTCATACTTCAATAATTAAATTCTAACTTAGTGTTCGCGATAACAGGGTTGGTGAACTGTTCAATGTACGAACCCCAACATTTGGAAAACTGGTTTTGCGAACCCTTAATAAATTTTGATATGTAGAATAGGAGAAACCCTGTCAACCAAGTTCGCAGTATCTAAACACGTAGGGGTAGTTCGCGAAACTTACCCTGTTTAATGAAGTCTTACACTGCTAAGCCTTAGAATGTGCGAGCTACACTAGGAACAAACCTTAATATTGAGATGTGTAAACTATTTACTTAAACTAGAATACCACTTGAATACAAGTTAGTTTAAGTGTATTATTGTAACACTCCAAACCCGTATCCATCGCTAGAATAGGGTTTCAGAGCACTACTAAATCAACATTACCTAAATCACTTATTTCAAAACATTTCAATAAGCACAACATAATCCATCATTAAGCATGAATATCATCCCTTAGTCAAGCCCTCGAGGCCTTAGAATCACTTTAGAAACGATTCAGGACTAAATTGGGAAAATTTGAAAATTTGAGGAAAAAGTTAGAAAAATGTAACTACAGGGGTCACATGCTTGTGTGGCCAGGCCGTGTAACTTTCTAACTTAGGTCACACACCCATGTATGTTGCTTGTGTGTGACACATGCCCATGTGTGACACACGCCCTTGTGGCTAGGCTGTGTGCACCCAAAAGTACCTTAAAACTCAAGTTTACCAATTCCTACTTGCTTGGCCATTAAGCAACTCAAAAACCATTCGTTTAACCTATTCAAAACACGATCAAACATGCTCAAAACATGCCGAAACAACCATCCTAAGTGCCTAACCAATGTACCCTCATTAGTACCACAAGTTATTTCATCAAAATATATCATCCATGCATCATTCAAATCAAAGTTTTAAACATGCCAAAATCAATCAATTTAGCCTAGCTTATAACTACCTAACACATCTAATTTAAAATTCACTTATACCTAACAAGTCTTGGTTCAAACCAACATGCCAATTTATGGCTTCAAACACAAACATATACTATTTTTGCTTAAACCAACATTATACTTTAACTTTATTACAAACCATTCACAAAATAACTATCAACTTAAGACATCCTAGATACATGCCATCACAAAAGGTAAACTTCACCACATTTGAGATCGGGATCATTTTTAGATGCTGAGTCAGTGATCAAAAGAGAAGTACCTAACCTGCGCACGGAAAACAAAACCGTGCGCTGAGTAAAACTCAGTGATATTTCTATAATCAACAATTAAAGACATAATGATACAAGAATGCATAATTTGAATTATATGAACATCTATTGTCTAAGCTTACAATTACCACATACCATCATTTCAAACTCATGCATATTACCATATCATTTCATACCATACTAAATTTTCACATGCTATCATATTTGATTTGTTTAACAAATATCTCAATTCACATCACTTGCTATATAAATAGCTTTTCACATATCAATCCAAATTTCATTTAAACAATGACATTATCCATTTCATATTCAATTCATGAGTACATAATTCATATATTCCATTTATTCACAACATATTTCAAATTTGATTTTCAATTCACTATATCATTTCCATTTCACATACCATGCCATTTTAATATCAACTATAGAACTTTATTATTTATTTACCCTATTAGCACGACTGAGACTCAAATAGATACACGGATCCAACCAACACACCAGTTTGGTACCCAGTGCTTCATCGGATAAATCTGAAGTAATAACTGCGCCCAGCGCTATATAAATTGACACCCAGTGTCTCATCGATTAAACCAAAGTAAATTGACACCTAGTGCCTCATCGACTCAAAGTCGAAGAAATCCCTAAACTCTTCCTATCCTATTGCATGCCATCTATATCCAACTTAGCCCAATACAGTTAATAAGATTTCACTTCACTTTTCAAATACAACCAATGTCTAATACTTATATTTGCACATTATCACATTTACATATACATTAATTTCAATTGAAATAATCAATACATTCATAATGTATATACCAATTCAATCCATTGCAATAAACTATAATTACAATTCACTATCAAAGTGCCAAAATACTCACCTCAACCACTTACAATATGCATTAAATCAAAATACAACAATTAACAACTAGGTTCAGATTATAGAAATACAAACCATGGATTCTGAGCTATTCGACGTGGATTTTATCTTTCCCCTTTTTAGTTAAGGATTTCGGTACGATGTTAGCTATAGAATTAAAATAATTAAAATACATCAATACAACACAATTTAATTTCACATTGAATATTTCAATTTTTACTCAATATTTGCTTAAATTCCAATTTAGTCCCTAAACCGAGACTAATTTTTATTCTTCACATTTAATCCCATATTTTATACTAATTTCACTTTAAGCTAAATTTAGCTCCCTAATTTCAATTAAACCCCTAAATTTTGCATTTTTCATAATTTAGTCCCTATTACTCAAAATTTACAATTTGTTCTACAATTTAATCCTTTTCCATTTCTAGCTTAAAAATCTATCAATTAAATCACTATTACTAAATCTATTCAACAATAAAACATTTAAAATATTAAGAAATGTTAAAATTTTGACATGGGTCGGGTAGTACTTAATACCGGAATTCCAAAAATATAAAAATTATAAGAAATGGACTAAATTGACTAACTAATTGAAGTTTGAATGCTAAAAACCTTAGGTTCCGTGTATTCTTCCTTCTTTTCTTCTTTTTTTTTCTTTCTATTTAAATTTTCATGTCTTCTTTCACATTTCTCCACTTCCTATCTAATATAATTTCATTTATTATATATTATATATTACATAATACATATACATACTTTTAAATTTTAATTTATTAACTATTAATATATATATATATATATATATATATATGATAAGTTTAAATATAATATTTATACTTCATAATGTCGTCCACTAACAAGGAAAATTTATATTTTCTACTTAAGTCCCTCAATAAATTTTTAATCTATATTTTAACTTTTACCTTATATGCGATTTAGTCCTTATACAATAATAATTCTTAATTCTTGCAAATCCACTTAACCAAAATCTAATTAAGTGAAATCTAATTAACTACACAACTAACTTCATAAATATTTTTGATAAATATTTACGAGTCCGATTTATGGGAATGGAGTCTCGAGAATGCACTTTTCGACACCCCTAACTATAAGGTCGTTACAATTATTGAAAGTACTTATATGATAATTCGCTGCATGTTGGTAACTTAAGCATATTTTGTGTTTGAACTTGTGGTGTGCTGGTGGTTAGGTTCGGTTTTAATGGAGATTTACTTAGGTGGCTAATGTGGCATTCCATAGCTCAGGTTTGACAATCAGATTGGGTGCGAGATGTTACATTTTTTGGTATCATAGCTCGCTAGGTTGGTTGGTTAACTTGTTAGGTTTTCTAGGTTGGTTAATTCAATAGGTTCGCAAAATTTGTAAATTATTTGAATTGACAAGCACAATTATTTGTCGATAGGTTTAGCTGTTTCTTTGTAGAGTTATGCTTCGAATCACTTTCCGCTACTCACCTTCTTAGTAGTTGTGCTCACATGTATGTTTTAGCGTGATGTTCTTACAGGAGTGCGAACTATATTCACAGATATGTTTTGGTGACCTATATTCGTAAATATGTTTTGGCGAACTAAGTTCACAATCGAGTTTGACATGCGTAGGATACGTAATGGAACATGCTTCAGAATACTTGCTTAATCTTGTGTCTTATGCATGTTTAGATTTAGTAAAATGCCTCTCAAAGGAATGAACGCGGTGTTGATGGACCTGCGGATGCTCTAGAGGATGATAGGACTTCGGCGCCGCCTGTGCGATATCGTAGGGCAAATATTTTGGATGACAATGTCAAAACATTAGTACAAGTGATAATTGGGGCTTTCCAATGTGTCTTTGGTAAAAATGCTGCTCCAGTCAGTCTATGATTGCCATTAGAGCGTCTGCGAGCTCTAGGTGGTAAGGAATTTAGTGGTGTGGAAATGATCTTTGAGCAGATTGCTTGTACTGAGGAATAAAAGTTGGGATGTACTGTGTCCTTACTTACTGGCGAAACCCATCACTGGTGGGGCACAATAATGTAAGGAACTGCTGCGAATCGATTAACTTGGGGATTTTTCCTGGAAATATTTAAGAATAAGTTCATGGGCGAACTGTACATCAAAGTTAGCAAGCGAGGATTCATTAACAGGTGTAAAAAGAACTTTCTGTAGCCGAGTATGAAATTGAATATTTGTGACTAAACCAGTACGCAACTGAGATGGTCTCTCTTGAAAGGGATCGCTATAAAAGATTTTGTTTTGGGTTACATCATGACATCCAACTCTATCTAGTAGCTCACAACACGATGAACTTTGATGAATTGGTTGAAAAGACGGAGTGCTGAGGAGATAAAGGTAGTGGCTCCAAAAACTATAACGAGGTCATGAACATCTGGGCAATCTGGATGAACATCCAAGAAGGATCGTGATCGCATAAATCTGGTAGAAACGTCAGACACAAGTTACAATTAGATCAGTTATGGTAGCAGAGTAACACTAAGGCTGAAAAAAAGGTTCGTACCAATTGCTAAGATGGCCACTTTGTGAACATTACGAATGCAGGCATCCTGGGGAATGCCAAAAATTGACCAGGGTATGTTTCAAGTATGGGTCTAAAGAAAACATGTTAAGGTACTGCCTAGAACAACAAGAGAGATCGAAAACGCAGAATGTAGCCTCCATATTAGCGTGAGTAAGGGTCTGCGGTCGAAGACGAGGCAGAGGTAATGACATAAGATAAGCTGGATAGCAAACCCTAGTGCACACAGTTGCTACTCAAGCTAAAATAGGATGGCTCCCAGGAGTGTATGCTATTAGGAAACCATAGGAAAAAAGTTATTAACAACGTCATTACATGTGCCTTCACTTTGTGAACTATACTATTGTTTTCTTTAATTGATTCTAGTTCCACACATTCATACATTTTGAGCTAGCTGGCTTGTGAGTTGGGTATTTTAGTAAGAAACTGATAAACCATAATTTATACATATTTTTACCCCATGTTTAATGCATTTTATGGATGATTTCCCATTAGAATTGGTGAATTCAATGCTCCTAATGCTTTAATTTCATGTTTTATACTTAGGAGAGCGTAGGAGAGTGAAAGGAACGAGAAACGGGCCAAAAATGGAGAAAATGGGCCAAAGTACGAAATCAACACAGCCTGGACCTCCTCACACTGGCAGATCACACAGCCGTGTCAATTTGGCAGGCTTAAGCACGGCCTGAAGTAATCGCACACGAGCGTGTAACACGGGCGTGTCCCTGTCGAGCCCAAGTTGAGTAAAATTCAAAAAAGGCTAATTTTGAGGGCTCTTAGGCATTCTAAAGCCTATAAATACACCCTAGATGAGGAAGAAAAGGGGAAACAGAATAGGGAGTAAGGAATTACTCCAAGGAGGCCGATTGATCCATCTCAGAAGCCGGATTCACCATCAATACTGAAGATCTCTCCTCAATTTCCCCTTCAGGAGTTTTGGGTTTTCTTTATGTTTTGTATTCTTTATTATTCTGAGATGTTTTCTTATTTAGTTATGAACGAAAACCCCTAAATACCTAAGGGGAATGAAACCTAAGACGAATCTTGTTATTATTTTCTGAATTTTATGATAAATATTTAACTTGTTCTTAATTATGTATTCTTAATTCTTGTTTTGATATCCCAGGATACTAATTCAAGATAAGCTCTTATTCAGAGGAGGAATAGACCCTGTCTAAGAGTACATTTGTCATAATTAAGCGGAGTTGTTTGCGCGCATAGACATAGGGTGACAAGATTTTGCCGGATTAGGGTGAAACTTAATAAGGGGATCCATAGATCGAGTTAATGCAACCCTAGGGTGTTAATTAGAGAAAGGCCTCAATTGTTCAATCTAGGGATTAGACGTTATTAGTCTTGAATAGGGATAATAATTTAACTTAGGGATCTCTACGGAACAAGTTAAATGAATAAATCATCCGATTCGGAGCCAGAATAACAAGTACAGTCTAGGTAGATTTTTCCTTAGGTATTGTTTTAATTCAATCGATTTTCCCAAAAGCAATTCCCCAATTCTATTCTTTGTGAATTCTTAATTTAGATAATTAGTTAGTTAAAACAAAAACCTCTTTCTTCTTAGGCTAGATAATAAAAAGACAGTCATTACTAGTACTTTTAGTTCCTTTGGGTTCGACAATCTGGTCTTGCTAAAACTATACTACTATTCGATAGGTACACTTGCCTACATCGGGATAATAGTTAGTTTCAAGAACGATTAATTATAAATATTTAAAACCTATCACGAAATCACGCGATCAAGTTTTTGGCGCCGTTGTCGAGGAACTAAGATATTAGGAACGCTCAATTTTTATTACTTTAGCCATTTATTTTTCTTGAAATTTAATTTAATTTAATTTATTATTATTTATTAATTTACTTTTTTCTTTCTCTTGGCAGGTTTTTATAGTTTATGACTAGAAGAAACCCGTCAGGACCACTACTTTTTGACAAAGAAATCGATTACACAGTTCGCAGAAACCAAAGAGAAATAAGGCGAAGCTTAAGATACACAGAAAACGAGCAAGAGGACGATACTCAACCCCCAACCAAAGAGCTGGCTGAAAACCAAGACAATCAGCTACCTCCTGCAATTGCGGTTAAGCAAAATCCTGCTCCACACACTATGTACGATTATGATAAACCTTCTTTAATAGGAACCGAATCGAGCATAGTTAGACTCGTCAGAGTCGCAAATACTTTTGAACTAAAACCTAACACTATTCAAATGATACAGACAATTTGTTCAGTTTGATGGTTTGCAGGATGAGGATCCCAACGCTCACTTAGTAAACTTCTTGGAACTATGCGATACATTTAAAATTAATGGTGTTTCTGATGATGCCATTCATCTTCGGTTATTCCCTTTTTCATTGAGAAACAAAGATAAACAATGGTTGAACTCATTACCATGAGGGTCAATCACTACTTGGGAACAAATGATCGAAAAATTTCTATTAAAATATTTTTTGCCGGCTAAAACGGTTAAATTACGTAATGATATCTCTTCGTTTGTGCAGATGGACTTAGAAACTCTTTACGATGCATGGGAGAGATACAAAGACTTACTGAGAAAGTGCCCTCACCATGGGTTACCGCTTTGGCTACAGGTTCAAACGTTGCATAATGACCTGAATCCTTCGACTCGACAAATGGTTGACGCAGCTGCTGGCGGAACCATCAATAATAAAACACCTGAAGATGCCTATGAGTTTATAGATGAGATGTCACTGAATAACTATCAGTGGCAAGTCATGAGGACTAAGCCAACTAAAATAGCAGGTGTTTATAACGTCGATTCAGTTACTATGCTGTCAAATCAGGTAGAACTTCTAAATAAAAAGATTGATGGTTTACTTGGTTCTACCCAGGTACATCCAGTAATGAGGTGCGAGACAAATAGAAGACGAGCATGCACAGAGTATCAACCCTTCAACCCTAGCATTGAGGAGGAACAAGTCCAATATATGGGTAACAATAACTCTCGATCCCAAAATAACCCATACTAACACTTACGATACAGGTTGGAAAAACCACCCCAATTTCTCGTGGGGCGGTCAAGGAAATCAAAGAGCACAACATCCTCTAGGTTTTCAACAACCACCCTATTAACAGGAAAAGAAGCCGAACCTTGAAGAGATGCTCTCAAAATTTATATTGGTGTCAGATACCCGTTTTCAGAACACTGAGACAGCACTTAAAAATCAACAAGCGTCAATCCAAGGGCTCGAAACTCAGATAGGCCAGCTTTCCAAACTAATCTCCGAATGACCACAAGGTAGCTTGCCAAGTAATACTAAACCCAACCCCAGGGAACAGCTCAACACAATTAATATTCAAGATGACGAAGGAGTCGTTCAGCCTGAACCAGAACCGAGGCAAGAAAAAAGGTCAAGGTGAGGTAGGTTATAATAAAAATAAATCAGTGAATGTCGAATATAAACCTCGTGTGCCATACCCCAATGCGACAAGGAAAGACCGCTCAGATGAACAATTTGGTAAATTCCTTAAACTCTTAAAATAATTACACATTAACTTATCGTGTATTGAAGTTCTATCGCAGATGCCAAACGCAATGAAATTTTTAAAGGAGCTTTTAGCAAATAAGTGGAAGTTGGCCGAGGCGTCGCATGTAGAGCTAAACGCAGTGCGCTCAGCTATTCTGCAAAATAAGCTACCAAACAAATTAAAAGATCCAGGGAATTTTACGATTCCTTGCTTAATTGGTAGTTTAGATGTTAATAATGCATTAGTTGATTTAGGGGCTAGTATCAACGTCATGTCTTACAAAATGTTTAAGCAACTAGGTCTCGGGAAACCCAAACAGACTAGGATGAGCATTCAATTAGCAAATAAAACTATAAGATTCCCTAGGGGTATTATTGAAGATGTGCTAGTTAAAATCGATAAGTTTATATTTCCTGTTGACTTCATTATTCTAGACATAGAGGAGGACAGCAACACCCCTTTAATTCTAGGAACGCCCTTTTAAGCAACTGCTAAAGCAATTATTGATGTTGATACAGGTGAACTCACACTCCGTGTGGGAGACAAAACAATCACCCTTCAAGCTCGCAACTCCGGCAACACATTGGAAATTGAAGGTGATCGTCTAAACCATTCTACTAAAACTGACAATATGGTGCAACCTTCTTTCCAGGAAATGAGTCTGAAGGAAGTACATGAGCCATTCTCAAGTAATAGTAGAGGACCTATTCATGAAGATCGAAGGCTACAAATCGAGGAGCTAGATGAATGGCGTACATATAAACCGAGAACACCCGACAAACTGAATCTATGACAGAACGAGTTCAATATCTTTCCAAAACAACTTAAGGTTGGAGATAGAGTCTTATTAGATGCCACAGATCCCCACATTGTCGCTATCACACCGAATGAAGAAATCCCTCTTACGGTACTCAGCATTTTCCCATTCGGTACGGTCGAGGTGAGTCATCCCAAGTTTGGCACTTTTAAGGTAAACAAGACACGTTTAAAACCTTATTTTGATGAGATTGATAGCAGGAATGAGGAGTATAAACTCCTCAAACCACCATGATCATTCAACGGAGAGGTAAGTCGAGCTTAGACTATAAATAAGCGCTTCTCGGGACGCAACCTGAACACTAACTGTATTAACTTCTTTAAAATTTAGTCTTCAACACCTAACTTACTAACGGAGATCTTGAATATTGGCTTTCCACAGAGACACGGCCAAGCACACGGGCGTGCTTAGGGCCATGTGAAAATAGGGCAAAGATTTCCCAAAACACGGGCTACGATAAAACGCCACGGTCGTGCGACATGGCCGTGGTCGAGCCTGCCAAAACAATATGGGCGTGCGATACGGCCGTGTGAAAGAACCGTGGGCGAACCTGTTAAAAAAGCGCGGGTGCGCGACACACCCGTGTCTAGCACCCGTGGTCGAACCTGTTAGATTGACACGGGCATGGGTCTTCATACACGGGCGTGGGAGAAGAGAACAACACCAGACACGGCTGTGTGCACTTACACGCCCAAAGAACACTGGCGTGGACTGAATGTCAGACGTGCCCAAATTCAAACTTCGCGAATCACACGGGCTAAAATTGGGGAACACGGGCGTGTTACCTGGTCGTGTGCTCCAAAATCTATAAATACCCTGCACTATTCATTTTCTTCCCCACTCAAAAACCCTAACCCTAGCCGTTGCAATTCCACACGGCCTCCCCGCCACGCCCGTGCGCCGCTTCCAACTTCATTTTTGACACCCAATCTATCTCCTTCAGCGTTTGTTTACTTCTTTCTCTTTTATTTCACTGATTTATAATGCTATTTATCATAGTAATTTATATTTTTCATGTTATTTTCATCTTTCTATCACACAAATTTCATTTATAGAACAAGTTATCATCTTTTTCATGTCGAAATTCTTACCCATTACATGATTTCTCTACTCCATTTGATTAGTTAGAAGTAAATATTTAGGGTTAGAACAATAGACATACTCATGCCTTTAGTGTTAACATTTTTCATCCGTCAAACATGTTGCATTCTATGAAATCCGCTGCCATTTTTATGCCGTACAATTGATTGCTTTGGTTAACTTAGTAGTCTTAGTCGTTTCTAAAATTATGATTGTTATTTAAAATTTGTCTTCATTTTACTTTGATCATTCCTCAAGATGAATTAATGGTTTTGATTGCAGGTATCATGTCGTCTTCACGAGGAAAGAAAACCATCGTACCTACTTCGAAGAAAAGGAAGGGAGCGTCATCTTCCACTAGTCCAACCGCGAAAATTTGTCACCCTCTCCTGCAGTTCCCCCGTTGGCCCCAATAAGAACATTACCAAATACTTCGGGTCCGACCTTTAATTGCGGGCCACTGCATCGACTGGGCTGCTGTAGAACAAGTTCACTTGGCTGATGCGATTCGGGCCCTCTTAACCACCGACCCTTGAGAGCTTTTCTTTGGAATAATAGAGCCGACGTATCTCGAGATCACGATGGAACTATACTGAACGTTCCATCTTCAGACCGTAATGACGAACTACGATGATCCCAACACTGTCCAATTTTGCCTAGGTGGATTAATCCGCCAGCTAAGCGTCCCAGAGTTCGGTGCTACATTGGGCTTATATACGAAGGAGTTCAAGGAGGAGAATGAACTACATGCTCTCACTTGCCACATCCACTTCTCTCCCTTAATGTGCTGGCACACTCTGGCCCCTGGCGCTGCCTCCTACAATCCTAGCCGCTCCAAGGCATCAATTCTCCCACCATCCCTGAGGTACCTACACGCCATTTTGGCTCATACGATTATAGAAAGGCGAGAGAGCACTGGCGTCATCAACACTCATGACGCCTACTTTTTATGCTGAATCCTCCTCCACTCTCGCACCGATTACTCTCCAAAACTCCAATTCGAGGAATTCATCATATAGGAAGTTTCACTTCTCCCCCTATTTTATGATTGCAAATTTATCTTTTCCTATCTATCTTTGTACATTGAGGATAATGTACATCTTAAGTGGCGGGGGTATTTATTTCATTATCAGAAAAATCCCTGAATGACTGCCTTGTTCTCTTGAAAAGCTCTCATTTCGTATTTAGGATAAATTTTGATTGATTTATGACGTTGATTGATATATCTTGAATTAAAACATAGGCATTTATGCATTGATTGTTTAAACCTCAAGACATTAGAGAATCAAGCATGATAAGTTGATTTTTAAGAATTTAAAATTTTAGGTTGTTTCCCCAAAATTTAGGTATTACTTTGAGTTAGAATTCACAAGTTTTAAACATCAAAAAGCCATAATTTTTGTAAGATTCTTGAGCCTTTTGAGCATCTATTAATTCTTTCATGCTCACTTTTATTATTGCTTTGAGTGCGTCAGTATTGAACTGTTATTTTAGAACTTGCCTGATTATGCATGTCAAGACCACACTATTTGATTTGATATGTCAAAATGAGAAAGGCACTTAGGATTAACCCACTCATGCCATGAAAAGCCTACCTCCACGACTAAAGTAAACCCCCTTGAGCCTAACAAGCCATTTCTTGTATTACCCTTAATATTAACCCTTAACCCATTATTGTCGAAATCCCCTAAATTAATCCCTATTTTTGTCGAGATTTGAGTTGAATAAATTGCTTAGCTATGTCTTGTTCTTAATAGTTAGTCTATGTTATTTAACTTGTTCTTAAAAAAAAAAAACACATGTATACATATCAGTAGTGATCTTCTATTTGTAAGCTTCAGTATTTAAATTCCATAGTCAGAGAAGGAGTTTTGTTGTACGTAAGTGATGATTAAATATTTTTTTTCTAGTTAAGTAATTTTTCAACTCAATCTCGATTCTAACCCTTTCTTTCAGCTTGTGACCACACCCTCTAACCAAGCCTCATTACAACCCTCTAAAGACCTTTTGATTGATGTATCATCTTAAATTATAGTGGTGGTGATTTGATTTTCATGCAAGCCTATGGTAATGACTTTTCATTATTGACTATTGAGTGCTTCATTTATTGTCCTTAAACACCTCGAGTGATTTGAGTGAATCTTTAGTGAGGAAGTGAAACTCTGTGATATTCTGAATCAAAGGTAATTACTTAGATGAGGGGAGACACCTATGTTTGCATGATTAAATACTCAACTTGGAATGTTTGAAACTTTTATGTTCTTTTAGTTGAATTCTCAATGTATGATTACCTATGGATTATTTTGAGATATTATCGATAGAAATTATAAGTTGAGAAGAATTTATTTTGATTATGAGTTGAGAATTTTTCTTGAAGACAAGCAAATGCTTAAGTGTGGGGGTATTTGATAAATCGTAATTTATACATATTTTTACCCCTTGTTTAACGCATTTTATGGATGATTTCCCATTAGAATTGGTGAATTCGATGCTCCTAATGCATTAATTTCATGTTTTATACTTAGGAGGGCATAGGAGAGCGAAAGGAACGAGAAACGGGCCAAAAACGAAGAAAATGGGCCAAAGTACGAAATCAACACGGCCTGGACCTCCTCACACGGATAGATCACACGGCTGTGTCAATTTGGCAGGCTCGAGCACGGCCTGAAGTAATTGCACACGGGTGTGTAACACGGGCATGTCCCTACTGAGTCCAAGTTGAGTCCAATTCGGAAAAGGCTAATTTTGAGGGCTCTTAGGCATTCTAAAGCCTATAAATACACCCTAAAAGAGGAAGAAAAGTGGAAACAGAATAGGGAGGAAGGAATTACTCCAAGAAAGCCAATTGATCCATCTCAGAAGCCAGATTCACCATCAAGACTGAAGATCTCTCCTCAATTTCCCCTTCAAGAGTTTTGGGTTTTCTTTATGTTTTGTATTCTTTATTATTCTGAGATGTTTTCTTATTTAGTTATGAACTAAAACCCCTAAATACGTAAGGGGAATGAAACCTAAGATGAATCTTGTTATTATTTTCTGAATTGTATGATAAATATTGAACTTGTTCTTAATTATATGTTCTTAATTCTTGTTTTGATATCCCAGGATACTGATTCAAGATAAGCTCTTATTCAGAGGAGGAATAGACCCTGTCTAAGAGTACATCTGTCATAATTAAGCGGAGTTGTTTGCGCGCCTAGACATAGGGTGACAAGATTTTTTCGGATTAGGGTGAAACCTAATAAGGGGATCCATAGATCGAGTTAATGCAACCCTAGGGTGTTAATTAGAGAAAGGTCTCAATTATTCAATCTAGGGATTAGACGTTATTAGTCTTGAATAGGGATAATAACATAACTTAGGGATCTCTATGGAATAAGTTAAATGAATAAATCGTCCGATTCGAAGCCAGAATAACAAGTACAGTCTAGGTGGATTTTTTCTTAGGTATTGTCTTAATTCAATCGATTTTCCCAAAAGCAATTCCCCAAGTTTAGATAATTAGTTAGTTAAAATAAAAACCTCTTTATTCTTAGGCTAGATAATAAAAAGACAATCATTACTGGTACTTCTAGTTCCTTTGGGTTCGACAATCCGGTCTTGCTAAAACTATACTACTGTTCGATAGGTACACTTGCCTACATTGCGATAATAGTTAGTTTCAAGAACGATTAATTATAAATATTTAAAACCTATCATGAAATCTCGCGATCAGAAACATTGATAATAGTATAACTATCACTAGTTCGTTTGGTGAGAGTGTTTTGGTCGGCAGAGCGTATCGTAGGTGTCCCTTGATGATTCAAGGACATTTATTCTTCACTAATTTGATGGAATTGCCCTTTTATGGGTTTGAAATGGTTCTAGGGATGGACTGGCTAACTGAGTACAAAGCCAAAATAAATTTTGAACTAAAAAGAGTGACGTCACAAACTAGAGAAGGGGTGAAAATTGTTGTGGGTAGTGAGTGAACCTAATTTCTGCCTAACATAGTCTCAGCAATTAGAAGGATTGCTAGTTTTGTTTGTGAAAAAGAAGGATGGTAGCTTGAGGATGTGTATCAACTACAAATAGTTTAACATATTGAACATCAAGAATAAGTACCCATTGCCACGAATTGATAATATGTTTAGCCAACTAGGAGGTGCCATCGTATTTTAAAAAATAGACTTGCAATCAAGATATTACCAGTTTAAGGTGAAAAAGTCAAATATTTTGAAAACAACTTTTAGAACAAGGAACAGGCATTATAGATTTTTGGTCATGCCCTTTGGTTTAACAAATGCACCTGCTACATTCATGGACTTGATGAATAGAATGTTTCATGAGTACTTGGATCAACACATGGCGGTCTTCATAGATGATGTCCAGGTGTACTCGCTAATTGAAGAAGAGCATGATGCTCAACTGCAAATTGAAGAAGAGCACGATGCTTATCTATGAAATGTGTTACCAATTTTGTGAGAGAAACAACTGTTTGCGAAACACAGAAAGTAGGAATTTTGGCTAAATGAGGTAGCATTATTAGGTTATGTAGTTTGACAAAAGGGGTTCATATGGACCCAAAGAAGATCGAGGAAATTTCAGAATAGAGATCATCAAAGAGTATTACTAAAGTGTGAAGCTTTCTAGGGTTAGCAGGATATTATTGCAGATTTTTGAAGGGTTCGCCACCATTGCGGCACCTTTAACAAAGCTGCTGTAGAAAGATATGAAGTTTGCATAGACAAAGGAAATACAGGAAAGCTTTAAAAAACTTAAGGTGATACTCATTAAAGCACCTGTACTAATTTAACTAGAATCTGGGAAAGACTTTTTAGTTTACAGTGATGTCTCGTACATGGGACTTGGTTGTGTGCTGATGCAGGAAGTAATGGTGATGGCTTATGCTTCGAGACAATTGAAGACTCATGAGCGAAACTACCCAACTCATGATCTAGAGTTCGTAGTAGTGGTGTTTACACTCAAGATTTGGCGACACTACTAATATGGTGAGTGATGTGCCATCTATACAGACCATAAGAGCCTCAAATATCTTTTTGCGTAGAAAGAGCTGAACTTGCGACAGAGAAGGTGGATAAAAATTTTGAAGGATTAATTAGAAAGTTAATGAGTGAACTGTGAGCTCTATTCGCACGTTTGTGTGTAACAAGTGATAGGGAACTACTTGTTGAGCTGCAAGTAAAACCAACCATTTCATAACAAATAAAAGAGAAGCAATACGTAGATAGGTACTTGACAAGGTGGGTTCGCCAAGTAGAACAAGGGGTTTAGGAGGATTTCGCACTGAATGGAAAAGGGATACTTTATTTTTGTGGAAGGCTCTACGAACCCTGTGGCGAAGAATTTAGGCATGCAATCCTTACTAAAGCTCACAGTGGCCCTTACACAAGGCATCTAGGGAACAATAAGATGTGCCGTGACCTTCATGAACTATATTAGTGACTTGGGCTTAAGGGTGTTGTCAACGATTTTGTAGCTAAGTGCTTAGTTTGTCAGAATGTGAAAGCATTACATCAATTTCCCTCAAGATTGCTACAACCACTGAATATTTTGAAATGGAAGTGGGAAAGGATCACTATGGACTTTGTTTCAGGCTTCCCTCGACTTCGATAAAGAAAGATGCAAAATAGGTGATTATGGATCACCTCACGATGCGTTCGCACTTTTTAGCTGTTCGCACAATTTATATGGTGCAAAAACTTGTGGAGTTGTACATAAAAGAGATAGAAAGGCTTCATCGCGTACCAATTTCTACTACCTCCGATCGAGATCCTTGATTCACTTTGAGATTCTTTAAAGGTCTACAAGAAGCATTAGGTTTAAAACTTAACTTCAGTACTGTTTATCACCCAAAAACATATGGTTAATCAGAGAGAGTGATACAAATACTGGAGGGCATGTTGCGAGGGCGTGATCTAAAGTTGGCAGTTAGAGTTCGTAGGAAGTTGGAAATGTTATCTGCCTTTGGCAGAGTTCGCATACAACAATAGCTATCAAGCAAGCATCCGAATGGCATCCTTTGAGGCATTGTGTGGAAAAAATGTAAAACTCCCTTGTGTTGGGTAAAACTAGACGAAAAATGTGTAGTTGGACCAGAGTTGGTTCACAACACAAAGGAAAAGTTAGAAATGATATGTGAACAATTAAAGGCTACTTCAGATAGATAATAATCCTATGCTGATTTGAAACAACAAAATATTGAGTACCGAGTAGAAGAGAAGAAGTTTTTGAAGGTCTCGCCATTGAAAAAGGTCTTAAAGTTCAGAAGAAAAGGGAAATTAAGTCCAAGATTCATCGGTCCATATAAAGTGGTTGAAAGAATTGGTCCAGTTGCTTATCGACTCAAGTTGCCACCAAAACTTGAGTGTATCCATGATGTTATCTGTCCATGCTTAGAAAATACTACGTGGACCCATCACATTTTATTTCAGTAGATGAAATTGAGGTGTGACCTGACCTTACATATTGTAACACCCCTAACCCGTGTTTGTCTTCGGAATAGGGTTACGAGGTATTACTGAACAAGACACAACTTCTGGACATTCATGGATACACATAGGAATTAATCATTTTATTCACCACATATGAACGTATACTAAACCAAACCAAAACATTACGGTTTCACGGAAGTCAACAAACATACAACCATAAATCATTATTAACTGGCCGAATATAAGCATAGGAATTAAACAACTCATTACTTATTATTCAAGACCAAATATACATGCAACCTTGTTATAAATTTTGACAAAACCAAGCTTACTTATTTACTATTCCATTAATACACACAAAAACGTCATATAACATATACTTAATAATTAAAGCACAATTAACGAAGCCACTTATTAAACTTGCATCAAACAATCTTGTTTAATAAAAGCATAAGTTACTATTCATATGGTCAATTTCTAAACCTTTAGCCAAATGCAAATATGCTTAATACTTATGCTTTAACAATTGTTCACTTTCAACTTTATTCAATCATTTTACATGCCTAAACATTTCAAAGAACTAAGCCAATATATCAAACATAGTTTTCCTTTCACATCAACTCATCATAAATATATATATACATAATACATAGCAACTATTAGCAACTATTTGTCTAACACTTAACATACCAAAACCGAATCTAAACATGCTAATATTACTTATTATGCAATGTAACAAAGGTCATATTCAAGATTAATTCAATGATCACATATTCGCTAAATACATAAATATACATATAACCAAAATTTATGTCATGTCAAACATATTACAAATATATCTCAACTAATGTATAATTATTAAACCAATACATCATATACCTATATATATATAAGTGTCAAATCATGTTTAAATTACTAATATAATTCATATCAATTTCTTCTATATACCAATATCAAATTCACTAAAATACCAAATCATAGATCCATGCTTTAACAAGCTTATCAAACCAATTTCACCTATATTCACTTATATACAAGTCATAGCCGAATCACCCAAAACCAAAACTAAGCATAACCACCATTGGATTCAAACTCAAATGCCAAATTTCAATCAACTTACATCTTTTACCTATATTTAATATCATAGCCAAATTTATTGATCAATCACATATATATTATTAGCAACTTCACTTAATCTATATATCACAACTGAATTTACCTTGATACTAAATCACATAACGAAGCATAACCTAAACATTGAAACCAAACATATTCATAATTTGATCAAGACATAAAATCCAACACAACAAAATAATAAGCCATTTTCACATGGCATATCATATGCACAACTTCAAATATATTCGAAAAGTAGTATAGCCTATACATGCCATAGTTTCAAAATTTAACTTTTAAAAGCACCGACAAACAGACGACAGTGTGGTAGACTTCGCTGACGATCCCCGAGTCCGTAAATAGTTTCCAAAATCTATAAAATAGTAGTAAACATACACACACAGTAAGCTATCACAGCTTAGTAAGTCATAAGCAAATAAAAACTCAATGACATAATCAACTCAATTTAACAAAACCAATTTATGCTATCCTAATCACATTTAATTTCAAGCTTATAGGTTCATATAAAACATATACTTTCATATATAAACTTTATCTTGGCCGAAAATACATATATCTATTATCAAAGTATCATTCAATATCAAAGCCACAATATCATTATATAACCGAATATATATAAACTCATATGCATATACTCATGAATCAAACTTTAATATCACATGCTTATATATAACATGTGGCCGAATATACTACACAAATACACATATATTTACATTAGCATCATGTATAATTTGCATCACATATCAAATAACTAACTTACCTTATTTTCAAATAGGTAATCCACTATCACATACCTGATCATTTTAGCTCGATTTACACATTCAATCACAACTTATCATTGCTGATTGAGCCATTCCGAATTGAATAGGATAATCGGATAATCACACATATCGTACAATGCCAACGTCCCAGACGTGGTCTTACATATAATCACATATCGTTGCCACTGTCCTAGACAGGGTCTTACACGGGAACACATATCGATGCCAACGTCTCAGATGTGGTCTTACACGAGAACACATATCGAAAATCCTATTTCATGACATATATATCCTAGCTATTCCTAAGGTTCATACGGGGCTTTCGAACGTCATAACTCGGTCAAATCGAACTCGTAACCATTATTCTCAAACATATATCCTTTCGGCTCATTCTCAAACAATTATAACAAGTAATTCAGCATTTATAATATACATATATTGAAATTTACAACATCTATTTGCCTATAAACTTACCTCGGACAACAGTAATCGGAATGGGATGATTATTCGACAACTTTAGTTTTCCCCGATCCAGATCGGATTTCTTTAGTTCTTGATCTAAACATATTCAAATTAAACTCATTCAAACATAATCTCATTCAATTTAGTCCAAAAACACATAAATGGGAAAATTACCATTTTGCCCTTGACATTTTACACTTTTTACAATTTAGTCCAAATTGCACAAAACACAAAGCATGCAAAATTTGCACACACCATGCTTAGGCTGAATGTTACCCATGCTCATAGAAGTCCATAAATTTCATTTATTTCACATTTTAGTCCTTCAATTTATTTTTTTGTAATTTAGCCCTAATTACTCAAATTCATCAAAAATTCCAATAAAAACATATTAATCCAAAACATATCTTTCATAATTCATCATCTAACATCACACACAGCTCAATTATTCATCAATGGCATAACTCAAAATATTCATCAAAATCAGAAATTCAAGCATGGGCTTTGTACATTACATTGCAATGATCTCAAAAATGTAAAAATTATGAAAAACCGAGCTAGTTACATACCTTAATCAAGCTTCAACAATGGTCGAACCTTTAAGCTTTATTTTTATTTCTTTCTTTTTGTTATTCTGTCAAACCAAAAAGATGAACACATGGGTTTTGATTTTATGTTTTATATTATTATAACTTACTAATCATTTTACATATATAACCTTTATATTAAAATTTTAAACCATTATAATTCATGGTTATAACCGTCCATCTTATGCTATCATGGTAACATTGCATTATAAATACCTCAATTTAATAAGACAATAACAATTCAACCCTTTCACATTTAACCATCAAATTTTTATTTTACGTGATTAAGCCCTTTTTATTAAATCGGCACTCAAACGACAAAATTAAAATACAAAAATTTCACGGATATAAATTCACACATAATAAACACAAAAAATAATTTTTAAAAATTTTTCTGACTCGAATTCGTGGTCTTGAAACCACTGTTCCGAACAGGGTCTAAATCGGGCAATTACACATATGATGAAGAACCAGTGGAAATTATAACTCACAAGGAAAAAGTCTTGTGAAACAAGAGAATTCCCTTAGTCAAAGAGTTGTAGCAAAACCACAAAGCCAATGATGCCACTTGGGAAACAGAGGAAGTAATGAGACATCAGTATCCTTATATATTCTAATAAAGGCAATTTCGAGGAAGAAATTCTTTAAAAGGTGGAGAGTTGTAACATCCCAAAATAGGGCCTTTTGAGTTTAAGGTCTGGCAAGCTGGGGTTCATCAGACGGTTTGGCGAGTTGATGTACACCAACAGGTCTGGCGAATTAGGGATGCCAGTGGGCCCTGTGAGCTGTAATCACTATTTTAGGCTAAGAGTCAAAATTATGAATAGTCAAAGGGTAATTATACCAAAGTTAGGAAATTCAACTTACTTTTTTCTTCGTAACACCATCCATGCACGTAAATCTTTCCTACTACTATGACTAGGTATCTTAAAAACACGTAACACCATCCATACACATAAATCCATATTCTTTTGAACAAAAAAATCATCTCAAATTCTTTCATTGGTTATCCTATTGTCAAGTTTCTACGAAAATAAGAACCCATAACTTAGCAATTAAGATCTAAAGTAAGACTATATTTCTCTGTTGAGTTGATGTTTAGAGGTAATTAAGAAAGGTTCGCAACAAACGAAACTAGGTTCACCAAAAGACTAACATGTGTGAACCTAGGTTCACTCGTGTTTATTTATAAATTTTAATGTGCTTTGTTTGTTAGTGACTAATGTATGTTTTAGAAATTGTGAATCTGAAAAAACAGTCTACTAGCAAAAACAAGGGGAAAACAAAGCTTGTTTAAAGTTTCAGCAAATTGGTGAGTGTTCAGGGATCGCAAATATATGTGCGAACCATAATGTTAATCATGAACTTAAGGTTTTAACCTAAGTTTCGAGAGTAAGTCTTTTCTAAACTCTGTTTTGTGAAAATGTTAAATATGTGTTTTATGAACAGTGATATGCAAGCCCAACCTTGCGAGTTAGATATGAACAGTGATTTGTTAGCTTTATGTTTAAGTAAATGTTTTGACATGATAAAATTTTGAAACCGTTGGATATAATGGCATGCCATAGAATTATGAGTACTCACCTTTATGTTTTGTGATTTGGGGGAGAGGCCTTGGGATAGAATGAAGAGATAAGGGAATGTTAAGCTAAGCTCCATTCAATGGGACATGTTGGTATGTTTGGAGAGTATTTAGCTTTATGCTACACTTATAGGACATGATAAGACTCACTGAATCATTCTGAGGGGTTATAAGGAGGCCTGCTTATCCAATAGTAAAAAACACGTTAATAATCTTATGTTTTTTTTGAAATATTATTTTTTATTATTTTTAAGCTAACTGACAGTGAGTAACTGTGAACTAGACTTCGCATAAGGTATGGCGAAAGCAGCTCGAAGTTCAGAAATTTAGCAAAGCCTTTCCTTAACTTATGTTTTGTTCATGCTTTGTGGTTTTTCTTTCTTGCATATTCTCTGAGTTTACAAGAGCTCACACACTTATTTCTAAACACTGTAAATAGTTAAAATGCAAATGAGTAACGACGAGGCGAGTGATCCTGGCAAAGTATTAGTATTGGAAGGAAGGTACAAGAAAACTCTGGACATAAAGGCAATGTGGGAATCTGCTTGGGCTTAGAGATATATTTCTGTAAACTTTGTCGATTATTCTAGGACCTAGTTACTTTTATGTTTTCTTATGTTTTTCTTTGTGTTTATTTACTATTAATACTTTATAAACACAAAATTTTAAGCATATAAATTTAGTCCAAGTTAGATTTGATGTTTTTCTTAATTTACGAAGTTCATACTTAAGTAATTAAATTGTAACTTAGTGTTTGTCATAAGCAAAAACATGAAATATTCAAAATTGACAAACTTTTAGAGTTCACTAAGGTTGCTTTGAAGTGACAGGGTTGACGAACTGCATAATGTGCGAATCCCAACATTTGGCAAATTGGTTTTGCAAAACCTTAATAAATTTTAATACGCAGAATAGGGGAAACCCTACAAACCGAGTTCACAATATCTAAACACGTAGGGGTAGTTTGCGAAAATTTCTCTGAGTAATGAAGTCTTACACTGCTAAGCCTTAGAATGTGCGTGTTACACTAGGAATGTACCTTGATGTTAAGATGTGTAAACTGTTTACTTAAACTAGAATACCACCTGAATAAAAGTTAGTTTAAGTGTATTATTGAAAGTACTTATATGATAATCCATTGCATGTTGGTAACTTAAGCATACTTTGTGTTTTAACTTGTGGTGTGTTGGAGGTTAGGTTGGGCTTTCTTGGGGGAGTCACTTAGGTGGCTAATGTGGCATTCCATAGCTCGGGTTCTAGATACTAGTGAGACGCCTATCTCGTCGGTGACTGGGTATGGGTCTGGGTCTCATAATCAAGCAGCTAGGGACGACGCACTATCCCAGGCCATGTTGAGGGTGTTATAGAGAGTCGCTGGGCCCAATATTGGAGCTGGAAGTCGAGGGTCAATTATGAAACGACTCCGGTCTAATGGAGCCAAGATTTTCAAGGGTATTGCTGAGTTTCCCCTAACGTGGCTGAGTACTGGGTTGAGGCCACAGAAAGGATTATGGACAATTTAGACTGCACCCCCGAGCAGAAACTAAAGGGTGCAGTATCACTGCTTAGAGATAAGGTTTACCAGTGGTATCTTACGGTTAAAGAGGGCACTCAGCCTGATCGACTGACCTGGGAGCTCTTTAAGGCTGCTTTCCAAGGGAAGTATGTGGGTGCTAGTTATATGGATGCCCGTAGGAGAAAGTTCTTGAATTTGATTCAAGGGGATAGATCAGTGGCCGAGTATGAGGCCGAATTTCTGCGACTGAGCCGTTATGCGCGAGGTATGGTGGCCATTGAGTATGAGCGATGTGTTCGCTTCGAGGATGGCCTCAAGGATAATCTGAGGGTTCTGATAGCTCCACAGAGGGAGTGAGACTTTGCTACTTTGGTTGATAATGTGAAGATTACCGAGGAAGTAAAGTGCGCTGAGCGCTAGAATCGAGAGAGGGGTAGGATCAAGAGGGATTTGGAGCCCTCGAGTTTCATTCAGAGGCCTAAGAAAAATACCAGGGTTGATGGGTCGATTAGATTTGAGGCCCCTATTGCTGCTACTGGATGGCTACCATTGCTTTGATTGTGGTAGACGACATCTGAGCGAGTGTTGGAAAAGAACTGGAGCATGCTTGGGGTGTAGTTCTTTGGAGCACCATATTAGAGATTGTCCATGGAGGTCCGATCAGATGCAAGCTTTTGTCATTGGTACTGCACCACCACTGAGTGTAGTTCAGCAGCCACTGAGAGGCCGTGGTCAGGTCAGAGGTGGTAATGGGTTGTGCCATGGTCAAAGAGCACCGGGCAGAGGTGCTGCTTATACTGAAGCAAGGCAGTCGGCTCTAGTTTATATTGCACGTCGCCAAGAGGATAGAGATGCTCCAGACATCATCACGGGTACATTCTTTATTTATAATGTATCTTATACTGTACTGATAGATATAGGATCCACTCACTCTTATATAGCTTGTACTGTGTCCGAAAGCCTGGGTATAATAGTTGAGAGCACTACGAGTGAGGTCACTATACTGAGTCTGTTGAGGCAATCGGTAAGGTTGAGTAAATTATTTAGAGACGTCCCTTTGGATGCTCAAGGGTCTATCTTCCTAGCTGATCTGATGGAATTGTCTTTTGGATAATTTGGTTCGATACTAGGAATGGACTGGTTGGTTAAACACCGAGTGAGCCTAGATTATGCAACAAAAAGGGTTGTACTGAGAACTGCGGAGGACAGTGAGGCAGTCATAATTAGGAAGTGTCAGAACTACTTGTTGAATGTGATTTCTGCATTGAGGGCCAAGAAGTTGGTTCGTAAGGGATATGAGGCGTATCTGGCCTATATAAATGTCTCAGATTTTTGGGATTCTTCGGTTAAGGATATCAGGACGGTTCAAGACTTTCCAGACGATTTTCCTGAAGAGCTAACGGGGTTACTTTCGAATTGTGAAGTAAAGTTTGGGATTGAGCTCCTTCCTGGTACAGATCTGGTGTCCATCGCTCCCTATAGAATGGCACCAAAAGAGCTTGTAGAGTACAAGGTTCAGATTCAAGAGTTACTGGATTGTGGGTTCATCCACACTAGTGTGTCTCTATCAGAAGCACCAGTTCTGCTTGTGAAAAAGAAGGATGGATCCATGCGTATGCGCATCAACTATCAGCAACTGAATAAGCTGACCATAAAAAATAAGTACCTCCTACCGAGGATAGATGATCTGTTCGACCAGTTCCAAGGAGCTTCGATTTTCTCTAAGCATCTCTGATTAGGGTATCACCAGTTGAGAGTTAAGGAGGCTGATGTGTATAAGACGGCGTTTAGGACTCGTTATGGACACTACGAGTTCCTAGTAATGCCATTTGGACTGACGATTCACTAGCAGCTTTCATGGATTTGATGAATCGAGTGTTCTAGCTCTATTTAGATCGGTTCATGATGGTATTTATTGATGATATACTGGTGTATTTGAAAACTGAGGATGAACACAATGAACACCCTAGAGTGGTTCTACAGATTCTGCGAGAGAAACAACTATACGCCAAGTTCAGTAAATGTGAGTTTTGGTTACGTGAAGTAACGTTTTTGGGACATGTGGTTTCTACTAAGGGGATTAGAGTCTATCCTCGAAAGATTGAGGCTGTCTTGGATTGGAAGAAGCCTAAGACTGTATCCGAGATTCGTAGTTTTCTGGGACTGGCGGGGTATTATCGATGATTTGTAGAGGGGTTTTCACTGATTGTAGCACCTTTGACTAAGTTGCAAGCAGGGGTGTGTCATTTAACTAGACTGATGCACAGTAAGAGAGTTTTGAGAAGCTTAAGACCGTACTGACTGAGGCTCCTGTATTGATACAGCCAGAGTCTGGGAAAGAGTTCACTATCTACAGTGATGCATCACATGTTGGTTTGGGATGTGTGTTGATGCAAGAGGGAAAGGTAGTAGTGTACAGGTCTAGTTAGCTTAAAACTTATAAGGTGAATTATCTGACGCATGACCTAGAGTTGGCCGTGGTGGTATTCACATTGAAAATTTGGAGGCATTATTTGTACGGTGAGAAGTGTATCATCTACACTGATCACAAGAGCCTCAAGTATCTCTTCACTTAGAAGGAGTTGAATCTTAGGCAGTGTAGATGGATTGAGCTACTTACGGATTATGACTTTATGATTGAATACCACCCTGGTAAGGCCAATATGCTGGTCGATGCACTGAGCCGTAGGGCTATGACTGATTTGAGGGCGATGTTTGCTCGTCTCAATTTATTTGATGATGGTGGTCTGTTGGCTGAACTTTAGGTTAAACCAATATGGATTGAGCAAATTAAGGGTAAACAGATGGAGGATGAGTCACTGAGTCTCCAATTCTGACAGGTTAAGAGTGGTGATACTGTAGATTTTGGACTGAATAGCGAAGGGGTGCTCTGTTTCCGTGGGAGAATTTGTATTCCAAATGATACTGATTTGAGATAGTCCATACTACGAGAGGCGCATAATAGCCCCTATGCTATGCATCCTGGCGGAAATAAGATATACCGCGACCTTTGTGAGTTATACTGGTGGCCAGGCCTTAAACGAGAGGTTACTAAATTTGTGGCTAAGTGTCTGACTTGCCAGTAGGTTAAGGCTGAGCATCAGTTACCTTCGGGATTGTTGCAGCCAGTTAAGATTCCACTTTGGAAGTGGGAGTGAATGACTATGGACTTTGTTAGCGAGTTACCCCTCAAACCCACTAAGAAGGATTCTGTTTGGGTCATCGTAGATCGATTGACCAAGTCCTCCCATTTCATACCTGTTCGCACTGACTACTCTCTGCAGAAACTGGCTAAGCTGTATATATCTGAGATAGTGAGACTACATTCTGTATTGGTTTCAATAATATCTGATAGGGATCCTCGATTCACGTCTCGATTCTGGAAGAAGTTACATGAAGCTCGGGTGCAGATTGGACTTGATCTTTGCGTTCCATCCTCGAATTTAACGGTCGATCGAGAGGGTGATTCAAATATTGGCGGACATGTTAAGGAGTTGCGTGATTGATTTTCAAGGCAGTTGGGAGGATTATTTGCCGCTAGTAGAGTTTGATTATAGCAACAGCTATTAGTCTAGCATTCAGATGGAACCTTACGAGGCACTATATGGTCGTAGGTGTCGCACACCTTCATATTAGAGTGAATTGGGTGAGCGACTTGTTCTGGGCCTTGAACTAGTTTCTAAGACTGAGGACAAAGCTAGATTGATTCGAGACCGACTGAAAGTGGCATCAGATAGATAGAAGTCCTATGCGTATTTGAAGCATCGAGAGATTGAGTATTTTGTGGAGGACTTTGTTTTTCTCAAAGTCTCGCCATGGAAGAAAGTACTGAGGTTTGGGCGTAAAGGCAAGTTGAGCCCTAGGTTTATTGGGCCTTACAGCATACTATAATATGTAGGATCGATTGCCTACCAGTTAGATTTATATCCAGAGTTAGATCGAATTCACGACTTGTTCCACGTCTCTATGTTAAGGCGCTACCGCTCTGATCCCAAGCATATTATTCTGATTGAAGAGACTGTGGTTAGGCCAGATCTGACCTTTAAGGAGGAGCCAGTCTAGATATTGGAGCAAGGTTTAAAGGTTCTAAAAAGAAAACCCATCCCACTCGTTAAGGTTCTTTAGCGTAATCATAGCTCTAAAGAGGCCACGTGGGAGCCTGATGATGCAATGTGTCAGCAGTATCCTCATCTGTTCTAATCAGGTAAAATATCGGAACCGAAATTTTCTTTTAGGGGGGTAGAGTTGTAATGCCCCAAAAATCCCTTATATATTATTTTTGTATGTTTGTGACACAAATGTGTATCTACTCCAGTGGTTAATTGTTCTCGGAAGTGTCTGAGAAGTCTTGGGATCAAGCCTTGGCTTGGGAAAAATTTTTGTTTTTAATTGAATGAACCCCTATCTCTAGTCAGTATGCTTAGAAATAAATATTGGTAAAGTATGTCAGAATGGGCCTGTTGGTCTGGTGGTTAAGTGGAGTGGCAAAGTGCTGGTGATCTTGAGTTCGAGTCTTGGTATGTGCAAAGGAATGTTTTATTTTGCTACTTGTGCCGTGTGGGTGTCCTAGTTTAGCCGGAATACTGAAGAGTTTGAGTGGAATTTGAATTAGGTAGTTGAGGGAGGGGTGGACGTTTTGGGAAGTGGATTAAGGGATTTGGTGAGAAAATTGAGTGAGAAGTTTGAGAACATCCAAATTCTTCCCTCCCTCAATCTCTCTGTAACACCCCTAACTCGGGTTCAACGCCAACACCGAGTACGAGGCATTACTGTTCACAAATCACATATATACGTACAAGTCAGATTATACGAGCCTATTAAAACTTGAAAAATTTTCAAACTTTGTCTAAACTTCTTATCTTGGGCCTACAAGGCCCAAAACACCTATTGGAAGCTACTTAGGACCAACTCGGGTCCTTTAACCAACACTAGGAAAATGACCTTTGAAACAGGGCACACGCCCGTGTGGATGGGCAAGACGCCCGTGTGGAACTTGAACATGGTCGTGCTGATAGCCCGTGTGACATACACGGCCTAAGCATCTAGGGACATGCCCATGTCCAATACCCGAGTAGATTTATTTTTCAATTCGAACCTACAGGGGCTTTCACATGGCCTGGCACATGCCCGTGTCCATGGCCTGTGTCTCTCACACAGTCTCGACACGCCCGTGTTCGAAAATCTTGACATTCTATTTCTAACGTCAGCAATCCTTAAGGGTCACACGCCAAGGCACACGTTCGTGTGCTACGGCGTGCCCTTCACGTGGCTGAGACACACTACCATGTCTCTACCTGTATGTTTACTACCATGCATACTGAATTGCAATTTTTACGTGCAGGGGACACACGGCCAGACAACACGCCCATAGGGCTGGCCATGTATCTATACACACGCTCGTGTGTCTACCCGTGTAGACAATATGGGGCTATCTACCAAGCCTTTTACCACTCTGAAACACAACCCAATGCCAACCAACATATCAAAATCTAACTTAATATGATTTCTAGATCAAACCACCATAACTAAGGCTTATATACATTTCATGCACTCAAACATGCAAACAATTTCACATTCATGAAAGACTATCTTGCATTCATATAATAACTTTCAATATTAGTCATTTTTCATGGCCTTATATAAAATGAATCAATGCTAAAGTAAGCCATCACATTTGGCCAATAAACAATGACACAAAACTCAAAAGTCTAAGTTCCTATATGATGGTCGCTAAACTAACTAAAAATTTTGACTAAGGCAAGCGCACCTATCGAACAATAGTATAGTTATGGTGAGACCGAAAATATTGTATCCACAAGGACTAAAAGTACTAGTAATTACTATCTTTTTATTATCTAGCCTAATAATTAAAGGGATGTTTTAAACTAAGATTAATTATCTAATTAACTAAGAACATGACAGAAATAAAAGTTGAAAAATACTTTTGGAAAACCGATGGAGAAGATAATACCCAAGGAAGAATCCATCTAGACTTCACTTACTACTTCTGAACTAGACGATTTATTCACTTGATTTAATTCGTAGAAATCCCTAGTTTATGTTAATATCTCTCTCGACACTAAAAACAACTGACTCTAGGTTGATTAATTGAAATCTCTTTCTAATTAAAACCCCTATTGTCGCATTAGCTCGATCTATGAATTCCCTTATTAGATTTGACTCTAATCCGACAGATTTATGTCGTCCTATCTCTAGGATTGCATGCAACTTCGCTTAATTATGGAAGATCTACTCTTAAACAGGGACTTTTGCTCCACTGAATAAGCACATCAAAACCTGAATTAATATCTTGAAATATTATCGCAAGGATTAAAACTCATAATTAAGAATAAGAACAAGTATTTATCATATAATTCAAAAGATAATAAAATTCGTCTTAGGTTTTTTCTTCCCTAAGTATTTAGGGAATTTAGTTCATAATGATGGGGGAAAAGATCTCAAAATTGGGAAAACAATAAAACATAAAGAAACCCGAAGAACTTCTAAGGAAATTGAATGGAGATCTTCAGTCTTGAAGTAGGTCTTGATTCCGAGCTGATTCCAATAGTTGTCTTCGAGTATTTTCTACCTTCTCCTCTGCGCCCCCCTTTGATCCTCTTCTTGTGTCTTTAAATAGACTTTGGAATGCCCAAAATAGCCCAAAATTAGCCATTTCCAAATAGAATTAGACTTGGGCTCGACAGGGACACGGTCGTGTGCCACGCCCGTGTGAAGGTGCTCAGGCCATGTGCAATCCTGACGTGGTTTAATGTCGACACGACCGTGACACACGGGCGTGTGGTCTGCCCGTGTATCTCACACGGGTGTGGGGATTACTCGTGTGGGAGTGTTTGGGCCGTGTGGAACACTGAAATTAGCCTATTTTGTCTATTTTTGGCTTGTTTCTTGCTCTTTTCACTTTCCTATACTCTCCTGAATATAAAACATGAAATTAAAGGATTAGGATTATCAAATTCAATAAAAATAATAATAAATCATCCATAAATATGCCAAGCATGGGATAAAAATATGTATATATTATGGTTTATCACTATACATGCCATATTTAAAATGATAAATCTAATTATATCGAGTACTTCAGCTGATAGTGTGATCGATGCCTCCAACGTCTGTTGATCCTCGAGCTAGTTAGGTGACATTATAAGAAAATGAAAAAGAGAGGGAGTAAGCATAAAGCTTAGTAAGTTGCATGCAAATAAATATAACAGCAACTTTACTATTCATCACCATGCTTATAATACAAAAGTAGGCATAAACATAACTTACTCGTCACTAACCAATACAATTCACATAGCATATATATTGAGCTCACGTCTCATACATTTCAAATAGGTACCTGTACCACTCATACCATGGTTATACTTTTCCTATTTAACTTAAACTAAAACTCCTATTGTTGAACCATTTGGAAAGCTGTCGGATATTCACTAAGCCTCAAACATAGGGTATAATGCTGATGCCATGTCCCAGACATGGTCTTACACTGGCTCATCCATTAAGTCGATGCCATGTCCCAGATATGGTCTTACACTGACTATCAAAATCGAGGCCGATGCCATGTCCCAGACATGGTCTTACACTGACACATCTCGTAGCTGATGCATGCCCCACACATGTTTTACACTAGCTCTTGTCTCAATGCGGATGCCATGTCCTAGACATGGTCTTACACTGGCTCTCATAATGTGGCTGGTGCATGTCCCAGACATGTTTTACACTAGCACACAAATAACCCGAATGTCATGGCATGAATATCCGATTTATTTCTCAGGGTTCAAACGGGAGTTCTATTATCTCAATATTCAACATACATAATCATTTCCACAAACAAAAAATTTATGTTATATCAATTCAAACACATGAAATAACAATGTAGTTGTATTATTTACAAACAACTTACCTCGGATTAAAAAATGTAGACGACTAGTTCGGCTTAGTCCACTTGCTTTGTTTTTCCTCGGTCTAGGCTCGGATTTTGTAATTCTTGATCTATAATGATGAAAATTCACACATTTAATCATTTTATTAATCTAGGTACTCAAAAATTTTAAAATTGGGCAAAATGACCATTTTGCCCCTAGACTTTTGCAAAATGGCCATTTTACCCCTAGGTCTAAAAATTGATTTTTATCGAACTTCTTCATATCTTAAGCCCAACCGAACCCTTTTTACTCTTATAGCAACCCAAAATTTCCATTATTTCACAACATTACTATCTATTTTGCAAACTTTACAAAATGGTCCTATTAGGGTTTTTCATGAGAAGTCCATTCACAAAAGTTGTTTATTTCACAACCATGATTCATTTTCTTCCATAAAATTTAAGAAAAAAACATGAATACATTCATGGTAAAACCCTATACTTTCAATCATTTTGCAAAATAACCCCCTTGTTAGAAAGCTCATGCTACAAGGATCTCAAAAGTACAAAAATATTTAAGAAAAGCCCTCAAATTCACTTACTTGCAAAGGCTTTAAGTTGTTGAAATTTTTCAAGCTTCCATGGTCATTTTCTTGGAGGAAAATCGATGGAGAAGAAGAAGCAAAACAAAAAGATGATAGCCTTTTAGGTTTTATTTTAATCAAATTTAGTCCACCTAACTTGGACTTTCTCATCCCTTTTGTCCCTATGGCCTGCCACCACTATTTTAAGGGTATATTTGCCCTTTAAAGACCCCAAATTTTGGTTCTCTAGCTATTTGACACCCTTAGCTATCAAAATAGGACTTTTGCACTTTATGCGATTTAGTCATTTTTCACAATTAAGCATGAAATTGCTAAATTAATTCACCAAAATTTTCATACTCTCATATAATCATGCCAAAACACATAAAATAATATTAAAAATAATTTCACCACCCTCGAATTAGTGGTCCCGAATCCACTGTTCCAATTGGGCCCAAAATCGGGCCATTACACTTCTCAGTTTTCTGACAGCTTCTGCCTTTGGGTTTTCTATGCCAAATTTTTACCTTCTCCCCCACTTGCTGCCATTTTTCACCTCTCACTTTCCTAATTTCGGTCATTTGGCATAGTTCTTCTTTCTTTTTTTTTTCAGTTTTTCTGCCACATTCACCTCCCTTGCTCTTTCTGCTGATTTTGGCTCTTTTTACTCTTCCCTTCTGACGTTTCTCTTCATCCCTACTATTTTTCTCCCTTTTCCTTGTGCTACCATTTTGTCCCTTGAATTTTTTCTTATCTTTGTGCATTCTTTTTGATCGTTCAAGTTGATAAGTGCGTTCCTTCTTCGCTGTTCATACGTTGGTAAGTAAGGGGTAAGTATGATGATTTGGGGTAGTCGTTACCTGGTGCTAAACTATTTCTTTTTGGTTTCTTGTCTTTCCATTAGTGATTATGTTTTGTTGACAGTAGCAACTTGTGTGTGATCGAGACCTTATTCATGCTACTTCGTGAGCAAACTGAGTTGAGGCATTAGGGGTAAGTTCCAATCGCTCGTAAATTGAGTAAGTTGTTAGGTTGGTTTTATTTCGACCATTAAGGTGATTAATGAGGTGTGTGTTGATCAATCATTAGGTTCGAAATTTCTCTGAAGTGCTTATGAGTCGAAATCGATATAGGTTTGTAATCACAACGCTGAAAACTGGAATCAGCAAAAAGCTGAAAAGTGAGGTTGTCGACACCACAAGGACGTGTGGCCGCCTGTGTGGCAGGCAGGGTGACCAAACACGGACATGTGATCAACGAGTCAGGCCATGTGTGACGCATGGGTCAGGCCGAATTGGGCCGTATGGGCCACACAGGCGTGTGGGAATTTTGGGCCAAGCCGTGTGATCCACATGCCAAGGCCATTTTGGGCTATGTGGGCCCACATGGGCTGACAACATCGGCATGTTCACTATTTGAGTGCTAAGGTTACATGGGTCACCCGGGTCAATTGTGGACCTACTATAGGGTCGGTAAGCTTACCTAGACCCCTAATTGACTGAATGACTGTTATATCCATGTACGATATATATATTTATGACTGTATATTGAGCATGCTGTTAAAACTGTACTGAATGCATGTATGATACCATGATTTGACATAACATGATTGTATGATGCATTGCATGGGGATGGGTTTGTAACACCCCTAACCCTTATCCGTCACCGGAATAGGGTTACGAGGCATTACCAGACTTATACACTAACATTTATACAAAATCGAGTCATAAATTAGCATTCCAAATCAATTTTTTTCAAATTTCACCATAAAGTCCCTACTATGGGCCTACGGGGCCCAATATATGCTTTAGAAGTGGTTCGAGACTAAACTGGCAACTTTGGAAATTTTTCCTTGAAGATAAGGGCAAACACCCATATGGCTTGGGAAATGGCCGTGTGGCCAGCCCGTGGGCTGATCTGACTTGGAATTTCTTAAGCATTAAAGGGGCACACGGCCTGGGCACATGCCCATGTGGCTAGGCCGTGTGGTATATTAATTTTTCACCATTTTTAAGCCATTTTCACATATTTTTGACACACGATCGTGCTTAAAACCCTTGTCCTTCACACGGCCATGTCTTTTACCCGTGTACTATCCTGACTTTACATTTAAGGATATAGGGGACACACGGCCTAACAACACGTCTATGTACAAGCCATATGTCTCACACAGTCTGGTCACACGCCCGTGTATCAAACCGTGTGGGCCCTAAATGAACTTTAAAATTCAAATTTACCAACCCTGCAAACTTTAAACAACAAGCAATCTAATATTCAAACTTTCAACCAATGCAAAATATGATAAACACACTTAATACTCATTAACCATCATACCAAAGACTAACTCTTATATTTAATAACCCTTAAACAAACTACTTCAAAATTTTCACTTAAATATAATTCAATTCAATTCAAAAAGGACTATATTATAACACACACATTACATTAATTAGCTATCTATTAACATTCTTCACCAACATCACTTATAAATAAAATAACTTCAAAAATAACCTAGGTATATGCCATTTCTCAAGATAAGATACATCACCAAGTATTTGAGTTCGGGAGTTGGCTTGGATACTGAAACTGTAACATCCTGAAATAGGGCCTAGTCGGAATGGTGGTTTCGAGACCACAAATCTGACATCAAAATATTTACTTTATGATTATTATGAGGCCTAGAATATGAGTATATGTATGTGTTACAGTTTCATGAAGAAATTCTTTGAGTAAGGTGTTCAATTGGAAATTAGGGACTAAATTGAATAAATTTCAAAACTTGAATTCTAGAAGCAATTTTTATGAAATTGCTTTGGGCTATGAATTAGAAGGTCTTGGAGAGCAATTTTTCCAAATTCTAATTGGAGAGCAATTTTTCCAAATTCTAAGTTTTTGGACAAAAATGAACTTGCATGGGTGGAATTTTAAGGAAATGGCTTAAGGGCATTTTGGTTATTTGGTATTTTAATGAAATAAAATGGGAAAAATGAACCAAAATCAGCCCATTATCTTCCTTGTCTAGCCGAAACTTCAAGGGTTTTCATAGCTAAGGTTTTCAAGCTTTCCAAGCTCAATAGTAAGTGCTCTCAAGCCCCGTTTTTCATGCTCTTTGTATTTTTGAAATCCTGGTAGCTTGCTCTCTCCATTTCTACCTATATTTCATGCTAGGGTTCATGTTTAAAAATTTACCCATGCATGAGTTGTTTGTATTTTGATGGATTATGGAGGAATATAAAAGATGAATGTGTATTAAACATCTTTTCCTAGTTGATTTTCATGAAAAACCCTTATAAGGACTATTTTGCAAAAGATGTAAATGTGTGGTAGAAATGAGAAAATAATGGAAAATGTGAGCTACCATAAGAAGGAAAAGTGTTCGGCTAGGCTTAGGTAATATAGAAAGTGCATGTGTTTCATTATACGAGCCTAAAGACTAAATTGTAAAAATGTGAAAGGTTAGGGGCAAAATGGCCATTTGGACCGGGGGTAGATATTAAACTTGAAATGTATAATGTAGTGTATTAATGAGTTAATTTTATTGTTATAGACCCCGAGGAACAAATTTCGAAGGTCGATCGAGGTAAACGTAAGGTTTCAGAATAACCGAAACACAACTCCGAAAAGAATACCAGGTAAGTTCGGATAACTTAAAGTAAACCCCTAATATGCATAATTGAATGAATTATGAATGCATGATGATTGCATTTATTATTAGCACGAAATATCATAGAAATGCATATTTGATGGTAACGTGTGAAAAATGTCTCGGATGAAGTTGACAAAGGGAATTCAATAGATAAATCCTCATTGATATGTGTAAAGAGATCCTACATGTGTTGCAGTAAGGATTTAGCCCAGGCAGGTAATCCATGATCTCAAGTATGAAAAGGATCTAGCCCGAACGAGTGTTCCTTGAATGATCAAGCCTCCCGAAGAATATGTGTGCATTATGGATTTAGCCTAGACGGGTAATCCGATTAGGGTCTGAATTTAGCCTGGATTGGTAATTCAGATCTGAGCTCATTAAGTGTGTTTGTCGTTATAAGGGATTTAGCCTGGACTGGTAATCCCGACATCACCTTATAAGTTCATGATATGGGGGATTTAGCCTGGACTGGTAATCCTGCCATGAGATGTGAGGTTCGCGGGAGTGCATATATATGAAATGATCATTCATAAGAATTGACGGATCATCGAGATTTCCTAGAAACTCAATGGGATTAGTATGTCAATAAGATGATGAATGATGAGCTCATTTACATAAATTACATGATGCTTTGTTATGTAACTAACTCATTGATTGAGTGCATGTGATAGGGAATTGTTTCATAATTGATGATTTCATGATTTAAATATGGATGTATGCTAATTACTCAGTAAGTTTACTTTCCGGTTATTCGAGCTTACTAAGCATGTAAATGCTTACCCCTCTCTTTTTCCCTGTCTCATAGAGCTCGAGGACTCGAAAGGATTGGAAAACGATTGGAGAGTCAACACGCTATCAACTAGACAAGCTTTGGTATAAATACTTCGTTTGTTTTGTTCAATGGCATGTATAGTATTTTTGAGTATTTTGTTATATGTGTCATTTTATTTTCCAAATCAAGGCATGTAAAAATATGTTTATCTTTTTGTATATGGCTACAAAAACCTACGAATCTATGCATGGTTTTATTTACAAGTGATGGGTCGTTACCAATTGGTAATTAGTTACATGAACGAGCCAATTTTGGATGAATTAAAGTGACATGGGAACCCATAAACACTAAATGGGAAATAACCTATCATGTATGAAACCAATGATATGAGGTTTCCATACATCCAGTTTAATCAAGATTATTTACAAATGTATAATTGTGTTTTACTTTGAATTTAGTTTAATCAAGATTATTTACAAGTGTATAATTGTGTTTCCATACATCTAGTTTAATCAAGATTATTTACAAGTGTATAATTGTGTTTTACAAGTAGTAGAAAGGGGTGACTAAAGGCTTGGAAAATAGCCTATTAGAGTTCACATGGTTAGACACATGGGCGTGTGTCTAGGCCATGTGCGACACACGGTTCCCTCCCATGGGCGTGTGCTATGGCCGTGTGTCCCCTGCACTTAAAATTTTAGCTCAAAGTTGCACACGGGTAGGCCACACGGGGATGCACCATGGCCGTATTAAAAAGACAGCGTCGTCTACAGATAGGCAGCACGGGTGTGTGCCATGGCCGTGTTGATAAGTCAGTGTTGTCCACAGCTGAAGGGCATGGGCGTGCCCCAAGTCACACGGGCATGTGAATCCACATGGCCCACCAACACGGGTGTGTGACACTTTATGATAAGGAAAAATTCCTAAAGATCCCAAGGTTTATCGAAAGTACCCGAATTTGTTCCGCACTGCCTCTAGGTATGTTATAGGCCTCGAAGGCCTATATAAGGGATGAGTTGTTCACGGATGAAAAGCTTAAATTTTGAGTAAAACTTGTTGACCAATTTGGTACGTTTCAAAATGTAAAGTCCTGGTAATGCCCCAAACCCTATCCCGACGTCCGGTACGGGTGAGGGGTGTTACAGAAACGATATCTACTCCATACCTAACCTGCACACGGAAATAAACCGTACGCTGAGTATACACTCAGTGGTATTTCTATAAACTAATACTTAAAGCAATAAATAGTCATATACATATTTGGACTTGAAGTTTCTATTTCCATCATCTTAAAGGTTCTTTTACTTTTCTTCATCTTATAGCACTTAAATCCTGTTAATCACTTTCAGTATACCTTTCATATCATTCGATAACAGTCAACATTTAGTAAAATCACTTAATCAGTAACAGTCAGTCTTTAGTGCCTTTATTTACCCTTATTAACATAATTCAGACTTGAACGGATACACGGATCCAACTCACACACCGGGATATCATGCAGTGTTTCATCGGCCGAAGTTGGAATACACCGTAAGGGTAACAATAACAGTAATAGTAGCGGTACACAGATTATCTCATCAGAACAAATCCGAAACAGTAACAGTAACAATAACAGTAAGGCGACACTTATAGTGTCTCATCGACACAAAGTCGGAATATACCTTAACACTTCCAATCCTATGGCATGCCAACTATATCCGACTAGCCCAACTCTATTAATAGGGTTTTTATAATTCGATAATAAATGTACTTACCTTTATGTTCATCTACTATACATTTTAGGGATAATAATAATTATGCATTAAGTTTAGTTTATAGAAATACAAATCGTAATTGCTCGGGTTTATTCGATATCCTCGTTTGCTTTCTCCTTTCCTTTTTTTGATGACATTTCTAGTGCTACGTTAGCTACGGAAAAATTAATATTTAATATCATCAATACATATCATTTAATAACACACTCTTATATTTTTCCATGTAACTTTTACATAAATTTCAATTTAGTCCTTCCACCATAACCATTCTTTCTCTTTAAATAAACCTCATATTTTCATTTAATAACGACTTTAAACAAGTTTAAACTCTTATTATTCAATATAAAACATCAAATCTAAAATTTAAACAATTTAGTCCATACTATAACAAAACTTATATCTCTCTTTACAATTTAATCATTTTTCCACTTCTAACTTGAATTTTTTATCATTTTATCTCATAATTTACTCAATAATTCAACTTAATCAACATCTAAAAATTCACTATCTTCCTAAATTTCAACATAATTCAAGTAAGGCTTTATTCCAAGATTCCAAAAACATCAAAATTACAAGAAAATGGATCAAATTGACTTACCAATCAAGCTTGAAATCTTAAAACCCTAATTTTCCCTTTTCTTTTTCTTTCCTTTTTTTCCTTCTTTCTTTCCTTGCTCATTCGTACCTTTCTTTTTCTTTTTCTTTGTTTTTATTTCTTTTATTCATTCTTTGTTAAATTAATATATTATAATTATATAATTTAATATAATTTACTTTTATAAGTATTTACTTATGTAATAAGTAAATTCATATATATACATACATTTGTACCAATTAAAATATTACATATGTATTTTTACTTACCACCCACTTGTCTCTTAAAACTTATTTGCTAACTTAGTCCCTTGGCTTTCTTATATTTTTATTTAAACTTTCACACTTTATTCAATCTAGTCCTTTCACTAAATTGACCTTAATTAAACTAAATTTGTTTAATTAAAATCTAATTAACCTCTCACTTAACTTCGTAAATATTTCTAATGAATATTTACGAATCTCATTTTCAGAATCGAAGACTCAAAAATTCACTTTCCGATGACCTTAAAATTTGGGTCGTTACATTTCTCCCCCTTAATAAATTTCGTCCTCGAAATTTACCTGAAAAGAGATGGGGGTACTGTGATCTCATTGTATCTTCTGCTTCCCATGTTGCTTCTTTAATATTATGACTTCTCCATAACACTTTTACTAAGGGAACTCGTTTATTGCGTAATTCCTTTACCTCGTGTGCCAATATCTTAACCGGTTCTTCTTCATATGACAAATCAGGTCGAATCTCTAAATATTCAGTTGAAATCACATGAGATGGATCTGATCGGTATCTTCTTAATATAGAAACATGGAAAACATCATGAATCTTCTCTAATTCAGGAGGTAGAGCTAAACGATATGCCACCGGTCCAATTTTTTCTATAATCTCATAAGGTCCAGTATATCGTGGACTCAATTTACCCTTCCGACCAAATCTCAAGATTTTTCTTCCAAGAAGAGACTTTATGAAATACTTTGTCTCCAACTGAGTACTCAATGTCCCATTGTTTCAGATCTGCGTACGATTTCTGCCTATCAAAAGCTACATTCAATCGTTCTCGAATCTTTCTAACAGTGTTTTTCATTTCTTTAATTAACTCTGGACCAACCACTTTTCTTTCATTTAATTCTGTCCAATACACTGGTGATCGACATCTCTGAACATATAGAGCTTTATACGGTGCCATTTGAATACTTGATTGGTAACTATTAATACACAAACTCAGCCAACGGTAAATGCCGTTCCCAATTAGATTCAAAGTCAATCATGCAGGCTCGGACCATGTCTTCCAAAATCAGATTACTGCTCGATTGTCCGTCGGTTCTGGATGAAAAGTCAGATTGAAATAAAGTTGAGTACCAAAAGACTCATGTAATTGCTTTCAAAATCTCGACGTAAACCGTGGATCTCAGTCAGAAATTATTGATTCTAGAATACCGTGTAACCTTATAATTTCTCGAATAAACACCTCCACAAGTTTCTATAGTGACCAGTCAGTTTTGACGGCTATAAAATGAGCTGATTTCGTAAGTCGATCAATGATTACCCAGATAGCATTCTTTTTACTCGTAGACAGTACCCAGTTACAAAATCCATTGTTATTCGTCCCATTTACATTCAGGAATACTAATAGGCTGAAGCAACCCTGTCGGAACTTAATGTTCTACCTTTACCCGTTGACAAGTCAAACATTTAGCTACATATTCAGTTATATCCTTTTTCATTCCCGGCCACCAATAAAATTCTCATAAATTACGACACAATTTCATGCCTCCGGGATGTAAGGCAAATTGACCATTTTGAGCTTCTTGAAGAATTAATTCCTTTATCTCAAAAGTAGTTGGAATACAGAGCCGATTCTGAAATCTCAAACAATCATTTTCGTCAAAACTAAACTTTCCTGCTATATCGTTTTGTACCATCTCTTTTTTCTTCATTAATTTGTCATCTTTCAACTGTGCTAATCTAATCTGATCAAACATTATTGGTTTCACTCTTAATACTGCTAAGAGTCCTCCGTCATCAGTAATACTAAGCTGTGCAAACATCGCTCTCAGTTCTATTGCAGCTTTTCTACTCAGTGCATTAGCTACAACATTAGCTTTACTTGGGTGATAATCTATGACACAGTCATAATCTTTCAAAAGCTCTGTCCATCGTCTTTGCCTCAGGTTTAGTTCCTTTTGAGAAAGTAGGTATTTTAGACTTTTATGATCAGTATAAATATAGCACTTTTCACCGTATAGGTAATGTCTCCAAATTTTCAAGGCAAATATCACAACTGCTGATTCTAGGTCATGTGTCGGATAATTACGTTCATGCGGTTTCAATTTTCATGATGCATAAGCAATTACCTTTCTGTTTTGCATCAGTACACACCCGAGACCATTTAAAGAAGCATCACTGTACACAACGAAATCTTTTCCCGACTCTGGCAAAGTCAATATAGTGCCTCTGTCAACATTTGCTTCAACATTTCAAAAATTTTTTGACGCTGCTCACTCCAAACAAATGGAACATTCTTTTGCAGTAAATTTTTCATCGGTAAAGCTATTTTTGAAAATCCATTCACAAACCTTCGATAATATCCAGCCAACCCAAGGAAACTATGTACCTCTGACACATTTCTGGGAGCTTTCCACTGAATTATGGCTTCAATCTTCTTTGGATCTACTCTTATCCCATCTGCTGATACTACATGACCAAGGAATACAACCTCCGTTATTCAAAACTCACACTTACTCAATTTCCCATATAACTATTTCTTTCGCAATATTTGCAAAAAAATTCAAAGATGCTGCTCATGTTCAGTTTCAGACTTCGAATATACTAGAATATCATCTATAAAAACCACTGCAAATTGATCCAAGTATGGCTGAAAATCGGTTCATAAGATCCATAAAAGCAGTCAGAGCATTGGTTAACCTAAATGGCATCACCAGAAATTCATAATGTCTATACCATATACAGAATGCTATCTTCAGTACATCGCACTCCTTTACCTTTAGCTGATAATATCCCGACCTCAAATCAATTTTTGAAAATACAAAAGCTCCTTTTAGTTGATCAAATAGATCATCAATATGAGGTAATGGGTATTTATTCTTGATAGTCACCTTGTCCAACTATCGATAATCAATACACAACCGCATCGAACCATCTTTCTTTTTAACGAATAACACTAGAGCTCCCCACAGTGACGTACTAGGTCGTATAAAACCTCGATCCAATAAGTCTTGCAGTTCTACTTTTAGCTCCTTCAACTCAGAAGGTGACATTCAATATGGAGGTATTGACACTGGATCCGTACTCGGGTATACTTCAATCACAAATTCAACTTCCCGATCTGGAGGTCATCCAGGCAATTCTTTAGGAAACACATCAGGAAATTCACATATAGTTCAAACTTTACTACACTGACTCTCAACTAAATCAGAATTAATAACATATGCTAAGAAAGTAGCACGTCTCTGATTAAGAAGCTTACTAGCTTTAATTGCTAACAGTCCCACTGGTCCGAATACCCTTTACTTCAATTTGATCATCATTTTCATTCTGAACAGTGAATTTATTTTTATAACAGTCCAAAATTATTCCATGTTCTGACAGCCAATTCATACCCAATATAATATCAAAGTCACCAAATGGCATAATCAACAGATCAACAAAAAAGATTTTATCTTGAATCATTAATGGACATCTTCGACATATCTGATTCACTAACATAGTTTGCCCCAATGGACTAGACACTTCTATCGTTACTTTAGACAATTCAGGTTTTAAGTTTCCCGTGTCAACCAGTTTTGTATTGACATAAGAATGTGACGATCCTGGATCTATTAAAACATAAACGGGTTCTGAATGTAATAAGAATATATCTGTTACCACTTCATGGGCATCTCCCTCATCTCGAGTTTTTACAACATATGCTCGGGCTGGAGCTCTTACTTCAGATTTTTGTGTAGTATTTTCACTAGTTCCTCTAGTACCTCTTCTAGTAATTGGACCACTTCGACCTGAACCTCGACCTCTAGATGCAGATTCTGATCTCTGAGAAACCGTTGGTGCTGTTTTATTAAGCTTTGGACAGTCTTTTACAAAATGATCAGTGGATCCACATCGGAAACAACCCCCAGTTAACTTTCTGCATTCTTCCCTATGTTTGTTTCCACAATATTCACATTCTGGACTTTCAGTATTTTGAGCTGGGCTTCTAATACTGCCAGTAGATACAGTAGTTTGTCTCTTTCGACTTCTGTCTCCCCTTTATGATCTTGAACTTAATCTTCCACTACCACGAGATTCCTTTGATCGTTTAAATTGCAGACTTGAACTAGCAGTTCCAGGATGTTTTCCAACTGAACGGGCAGTTTCAAACTTTTTACTCTTTCCCAGCACTTGCTCAATCATTTTAGCTCTTTCTATTAAGTCTGCAAACCCTATAATCCGTAGAGGCATCAATTGCAGTTGGAATTCATCTCGTAGTCCTCTTAGAAATCTCTTACATCTGTCAGCTTCAGTCGGTACAAATTCGGTTGCATATCTACTCAGCCTCAGAAATTCCCGTTCATAATCCACAATGGACATATCTCTCTGTTTTAGCATCAAAAACTCCTGTTTCCGGTCTTCCATATATGTCTCTCCCAAATACTTCTTCTGAAATTCCCATTGAAAGAATTCCCAGTTTACCTGTTCTTCCTGTATATTCTGAATCACTAATTCCTACCATATGTAAGCCTCTTCTTGTAATAGATAAATAACACATACTAAAATTTTCTATGGTGTACATTCTAATTGCTTCAAAATTCTCTTGGTAGCCTCTAACCAATTTTCAGCTATTGTTGAATCAATTCCCTTTGATCCCAGAAATTCTGTATCTCCATACTTTCGCAGTTCCTTAATAGGGGCTCGTCGGGTAGCAGGGGTAGAAGTAGTAACAGGCATACTTCCTACCGCTTTTTGAAGAGCTTCAGCAATCATTCTAAACATTTCAGATTATCCTTCCAAAGATTCGGTGGTTGGTTACCTACCGGGTTTACACTTGGGGTTACGGATTCAGATTCATTTACATCACGTGATTCATCTCTACTGTACATTTCTTGATCAGTACCTTCGATACTTTCGTCAGACATATTTTACTCACTATAAAACAGAACTAATTTATCAATATATATATCAGCATCCAATCCCCACTGAATTTAACATAAAAATGGCATGTACCTCATGATTCCTTTTAATACTCGACTTAATCGTAGAATCAGCTAAACCTGGTTAGCTCTGATACCACTAAATGTAACACCCCTAACCCGTATCCGTCACCAGAATAGGGTTACAAGGCATTACAAGACTTATACACTAACATTTTTACAAAATCGAGTCATAAATTAGCATTCCAAATCAATTCTTTTCAAATTTCACCATAAAGTCCCTAATATGGGCCTACGGGGCCCAATACATGCTTTAGAAGTGGTTCGAGACTAAACTGGCAACTTTGGAAATTTTTCCTTGAAGATAGGGGCATACGCCTGTGTGGCTTGGGACATGGCCGTGTGGTCAGCCCGTGGGAAGATCTGATTTGCAATTTCTTAAGCATCAGAGGGGCACACGGCCTGGGCACACGCCCATGTGGCTAGGCCGTGTGGTATACTGATTTTTCACATTTTAAGCCATTTTCACATGTTTTTGACACACGACTGTGCTTAAAACCCGTGTTCTTCACATGGCCGTGTCTTTTGCCCGTGTACTATCCTGACTTTACATTTAACGATACAGGGGATACACAACTTAACAACACGCCTATGTGCAAGCTGTGTGTCTCACACGGTCTGGTCACACGCCCGTGTGTCAAACCGTGTAAGCTCTAAATGAACTTTAAAATTCAAATTTACCAACCCTGCAAACTTTAAACAACAAGCAATCTAATATTCAAACTTTCAACCAATCCAAAATATGATAAACACACTTAATACTCATTAACTATCATACCAATGACTAACTTTTATATTTAATAACCCTTAAACAAACTACTTCAAAATTTGCACTTAAATATCATTCAATTCAATTCAAAAAGGACTATATTATAACACACACATTACATTAATTAGTTATCTATTAACTGTAACATCTCGAAATAGGGCTTAAATGGAATAGTGGTTGCGAAACCACAAATCTGACATAGAAAAGCTTATTTCGATTAATTTTTATGATTTACCGAGTGATCAGATGCATGTGTTAGAGTATTGATAAGAAATTTTATAGATTGCATGTTTAATTTGCCTATTAGGGCTTATTTGTAGAAGTTGCTATAACAGCCCGATTTAGGGCCTAAACAGAACGATGGTTTTAGAACCATGAATTTGAAGTCAAAAAATTTATTCTGATTAAGTTTTAAGGTTTATTTATTGATTAAAATATTGTGTAAAAATATCGTTAAGTAATTTTACTGATAAAGTGCTTAATTGGACTTTTAGGACTAAATTGCAAAAGTTGCAAAATATGTGTTATAATTCATAAGTACTTGATTGAAATGGGGGTTTAAAGAGGAGTTCCTTAAATGTAAATTAGACCATTATATTTCGTTTGGACAAAAATGGGCATGAATAGGACAAAATTTTAAAGAAAGGCCTTAAGGGCATTTTAGTCATTTGGTAATTAAAAGAAATAAAAAGGGAAAATAAAGCCAAAATTGACTCATCTTTTTCATGGAGGCCGAAATTAGCATGGGGAAAGCCATGGCTAGGGTTTTCAAGCTTTCCAAGCTCAATAGTAAGTCCGTTCTAGCCCCGTTTTTCAAGTTCTTTATGATTTTGGAATCCCGGTAACTTGATTAAGCTTATTCTAGCAATAATTTAAGCTAGGGTTCATATTTGGAAAAATACCCATAGGTGAAATGTGTTTATTTTGATATTTTATGGTAGAATATAAAGGCTGAAAATATTTTAAACAACTTTTGCTAAGCGGTTTTAAGCAAAAATGAGTAAAACGGCTTAATCGATAAAAGTTGTTATTGTTCATAACTATGTGTTAGAGTGAGAATTTGATGTTGCCATAGAAGGGAAAAATGATAAGCATGTCATAAAACATAAGAATAAAGGATGAAGTTTAATTCCCGAGCCTAGGGGAAAAAGTGTAAATATGCAAAAGTTTAGGGGCAAAACTGTAATTTTTCCAAAGTTTGAGTTAAGGAATGTTTTGAATAGTATATTAATTAAATAAGTAAAATATGATGTTTTAGATCCCCAAAAAACGAGATTTGAATCTAGAATGGGAGAAAAATCGAAAATCGAGAAAGTTGGTAAAATGGCCGTTTTAGTATCGAGGTAAGTTCATATGTATAATAAGCATTAATTTATGCGTGTTTCAATGTAAAATTTATATATTTACTATGATTTCCAAGGTGTTGAAAGTAAGTATAATTATGATGATTTAAATGTTCAATATTAATTCGACATGGAAATGAGAAAGTATGTAAGTTTGTATGTAAATAATACATTATCTTTATTATGTTTTTGTATTTCAGCATATTTTATGTATTGTAACTGATTTTTGAATCATAATTGACTATTAGAAGTATGGAATCAAGTATTAGAAAGAGAGAGAAATCCCGGTTGAACCTTCGGAAAGATTGGATGATACAGATGGTATGTAGCTAGGTCACATGTATGGTGCTGAGTGCACATCATGTGTACAAGAGAGCTACGAGACATTATGATGTAGCTAGGTCACATGGGTGATACTATGTGTACACCATGTAGACAAGAGAGCTACGGGATATATGTAGCTAGGTCGCATGTGTGGTTCCAGGTGAAGGACACCATGTAGACAAGAGAGATACGAGATAAACTGGCTAGGTCACATGGGTGGTACTAAGTGTTCACCATGTGTACAAGAGAGCCAAAATTATGAGTACAATCAAGCTAGGTCACATAAGTGGCGCTAAGTGAAGGCCACTATGTGTACAATAGAGCTTCGATTTTAAAGGTGGGCTCTGTGCGATACCATCGCGTATTTGTTATTATTCCGAAGCGTTCAACTGGGAAATTGATTAAACAAAATTGTGTATGACTTTGTGATGATAAGTGTAAGTATAAACATGTGTAGCTTATGAGAAATATGCTCGATATGTGATTGGAAATTGGAAAGATTGTTATGGGAAAGTGATGAATACAATTGAAGTGTGAAAGATCAAAATTGACAATAAAACTGCTCGGATAGTTGCGATGGCGTGAATCTAAAATTTACCAAAAATAGTAGAAATTGAATCAGAGACTGAATGAGATATCACATTAGAGCTTAATGAGTTTATTTTCATATAACAGAAATAGAGCAAGCAAAGGAATCCTATATTATGAGATATTTAAGTTTTTGAGAGACTGGTTCAGAATGACTACGTGATCCCCTGTTCTAACTTGGAAAAATCATTAAACATTGTACAAAATTAATTAGAGGATATAATTTATATGCTTGAAATCCTAAATGAGTCTAGTTTCAAATTAAATAAACTAGAACATCCTTTGAGTTCTGTATGAGGAGAAAATTGATTCGTAGTGAAGAGTATTTAGAACAGTTGAGCAGTAAAATAGGGGTAACTTCAATGTATAAACTGTACTAATTGGCTAGACCAAAAATTCTGAAAATTTTATGGTAAGAATATATGTGAATCTAGTTTCAAGGAAAATGAACAGTTTGTAATTTGGAGTTCTGTAGCTCCAGAAATAAATAATTTAGTTGCTGGTACTCTGCTAGACAGCTTATTTTGAACCTGTTTATGATTGTAATAGTGAAAGTATGTGTGTTTGTGATGGTAATATTCCGGGAACATATTGTGCCTTTGTTTAAAGTATGATAAGTATTGTTTATTAATATTTACATAGTTACTTACTAAGCCATAATGCTTACTCCCTTCCTTTCCTTTTTCCTATAGTGTCACAGATGTTAGCTCGAGTTGGAGGTCGCCGGAGGTTAAATCACACTATCAAACTATTGATCGATATATAAAGGTTTTAAAGTATTTTAAGTCTTTGGCATGTATGGAGACTCGTTTAATTGTTATTAAGTTGCTAGGAATTGGCTTAAAATACTGACCTATGTTATTTGAAGGTCTCTATTGTATAAAGTCATTTAATGTAGATAGTCTTGATTATGTTATTAATTAAATGATGCAATTTATGAATGTGCATGCTTGCCTATGTGTGTGGTGGAATTAAAGCATGATATGGGCCTTGTAAGCTCTTTTTAAGGGATAGCTTGAATGTGTTTGAAAAAATTTTAAATTAGAGTGAAATTATGAATCGGTTTTTATACGATGATTAGTGATTAAGTCCTGTAATGCCTCGTACCCTGTTCCGCCGTCAAACACGAGTAAGGGGTGTTACATTAACATTCTTCACCAACATCACTTATAAACAAAATAACTTCAAAAATAACCTAGGTACATGCCATTTCTCAAGATAAGATACATCACCAAGTATTTAAGTTCGGGAGTTGGCTTGGATGCTAAAACAATATCTACTCCGTACCTAAACTGCGTAAGGAAACAAACCGTACGCTGAGTATACACTTAGTGGTATTTCTATAAACTAATACTTAAAGCAATAAATAGTCATATACATATTTGGACTTGAAGTTTCTATTTCCATCATCTTAAAGTTTCTTTTACTTATCTTCATCTTATAGCACTTAAATCTTGTTAATCACTTTCAGTATACCTTTCATATCATTCGATAACAGTCAACATTTAGTAAAATCACTTAATCAGTAATAGTTAGTCTTTAGTGTCTTTATTTACCCTTATTAACATAATTCGGACTTGAACGGATACACAGATCCGACCCACACACCAGGATATCATGCAGTGTTTCATCGACCGAAGCCAGAATACACCGCAAGGGTAACAGTAACAGTAACAGTACCGGTAGCGGTACACAGAGTACCTCATCAGAACAAATCTGAAATAGTAACAGTAACAATAACAGTAATGCGACACTTATAGTGTCTCATTGACACAAAGTCAGAATATCCCTTAACACTTCCAATCCTATGGCATGCCAACTATATCCGACTAGCCCAACTCTGTTAATAGGGTTTTTATAATTCGATAATAAATGTACTTACCTTTATGTTCATCTACTATACATTTTAGGGATAATAATAATTATGCATTAATTTTAGTTTATTGAAATACAAACCGTAATTGCTCGGGTTTACTCGATATCCTCGTTTGCTTTCTCCTTTCCTCTCTTTGATGACGTTTCCGGTGCTACGTTAGCTATGAAAAAATTAACATTTAATACCATTAATACATATCATTTAATAACACACTCTTCTAATTTTCCATGTAGCTTTTACATAAATTCCAATTTAGTCCTTCCACCATAACCATTCTTTCTCTTTAAATAAACCTCATATTTTCATTTAATACCTATTTTAAGCAAGTTTCAACTCTTATTATTCAATATAAAACATTAATTCTACAATTTAAACAATTTAGTCCCTACTATAACAAAACTTATATCTCTCTTTACAATTTAATCCTTCTCCCACTTCTAACTTGAATTTTCTATCATTTTATCTCATAATTTACTCAATAATTCAACTTAATCAACATCTAAAAATTCACTATCTTCCTAAATTTCAACATAATTCAAGTAAGGCTTTGTTCCAAGATTCCAAAAACATCAAAATTACAAGAAAAGGGATTAAATTGACTTACCAAACAAGCTTGAAATCTTAAAACCCTAATTTTCCCTTTTCTTTTCCTTTCCTTTTTTTCCTTCTTTCTTTCCCTGCTCATTCGTGCCTTTCTTTTTCTTTTTCTTTGTTTTTATTTCTTTTATTCATTCTTTGTTAAATTAATATATTATAATTGTATAATTTAATATAATTTACTTTTTATAATTATTTACTTATATAATAAGTAAATTCATATATATACATATATTTGTACCAATTAAAATATTACATATGTATTTTTACTTACCACCCACTTTTCTTTTAAAGTTTATTTGCTAACTTAGTCCCTTGGCTTTTCTTATAGTTTATAATTAAACTTTCACAATTTATTCAATCTAGTCCTTTCACTAAATTGACCTTAATTAAACTTAATTTGTTTAATTAAAATCTAATTAACCTCTCACTTAACTTCGTAAATATTTCTAATGAATATTTATGAATCTCATTTTTAGAATCGAAGACCCGAAAATTCACTTTTCTGATGACCTTAAAATTTGGGTCGTTATAGGGTTTATATTGATCGGAGGAAGTGTACTGAAAGGCTTCGAGCCTAACTTACTGGCAACTAAGCTGTATATTACTGTATAGTGCCGCATTCGGTACTTTTTGGAGTGTAGGGATGGGTGGGTTGATTATATCCCCACATGGAGTGAAGGGTTGGACGGAGCTGGAATGTAAAGGCTGGTTAGGTAGGATTTTTGCTATTGCAAATCTACTGTACTGATTACTGATACTGTAATGGGCAAAGGCCCTAATGCATGACTACTCTTGTACTGAGATGGATTAATGCCCTAACTGAAATTGGATCTGATATTAAAAAAGGGCTTAGGCCCAGATTATGATTGCTTTCTGTCTGCTGGTATATATGGAATTACACACTAACTTTTCATAATATTTTATCTGTACAGGTAATCCCCAGACTTAAGCAGATCGGAGCGGTGGAGGACTCAACGGTGGCTACAGGACCCTTTTTACTGTTTCGTACTTAATTAGATTTTTCTTTAAAGTTTTACTTGGGGTATTTTACTATAATAATGGCCTCTTTTGGATTTAAATTTTTAATTTGGGATTTTTTATTGCTTAATTTACAACTGCTAGTAGTAGGGATAATCGAGTTTTCAAAATGAATCAAACGTTTTAACAAAACTCACTCAAATACGTAACTATTTTAGAAAGCTTCCGCAATAAGTGACGTTTTGAAAATTAATAGCGTTTTGAAATAGTATAACTTTGTGATAATGAATAACGTTTTGAAAATGAATGACACGTCCCAAAATTAACATAAAATATTGTAAAGAGGTGATATAAAAAATAGGTTTTTGACGACAACTCACATTTTTGAAAAACACTACCACGTGACATCGCCAGATTCGGACATAATGTCTAGGCCGGGTTTGGGGTGTTACAATAAGCCCGTTGAGAAAAATCAACCAGCTGTTGAAATTCCTACACCAAAGGAATCAAAATCTGCAAAGACTGACAAGGTAAGTCCTAACTTAGTGAATTCAGATACTGATACGTGATATTCGCGACAGGTTTTAAAAATTTATAATTAATCGTTCTTGAAACTAACTATTATCATGATGAAGGAAAGTGTACCTATCGAACAGTAGTATAGCTTTTGCAAGACCAGATTGTTGAACCTAAAGGAACCAAGAGTACTAGTAATTACTTTCTTTTTATTATCTAGCCTAAAAAATTAAAGAATTTGTTTATCTAAACTACTTAACTAAACTAAGGGTGCACAGAGAGAAATTAGGGAAAAGATTTTAGGAAAACTCGATTGATTAAGACAATACCTAAGGAAAAATCTACCTAGACTTCACTTGTTATTTGACTCTGAATCAGACGATTTATTCATTTGACTTGATCCGTAGAAATCCCTAAGTTATATTATTATCTTTCTCGAGACTAATAACGTCTAACCCTAGGGTGATTAATTGAAATCTTTTTCTAATTAATGCCTTAGTGTTGCATTAACTAGATCTATGGATCCCTTTATTAGGTTTCACCCTAATTCGGCAAAATCTTATCACCCTATCTCTAGGCGTGCAATCAACTCCGCTTAATTACGACAAATTTACTCTTAGACAGGGTCTTTTCCTCCTCTGAATAAGAGCATTACCTTGAATCAATATCTTGGAATATTAAAACAAGAATTAAGAACACATAATTAAGAACAAGTCAAATATTTATCATACAATTCAGATAATAATAACAATATCTGTCTTAGGTTTCATTCCCTTTAGGTATTTAGGGGGTTTAGTTCATAATTATAAAAGAAAACATCTCAAAAGAATAATGAATACAAAACATAAAGAAAACCTAAAACCCCTGAATGGAAATTAAAGGGAGATCTTCAGTCTTGACGATGAATCCAGCTTCTGAGATGGATCAATCGACTTCCCTTAAGTAAATCCTTGCCTCCTACTCCGTGTGTCTCTTCTAAGTGCCTCCTCAGGTGTTTAAATAGGCTTTAGAATGCCTCAGAGCCCTCAAAAGTGACCTTTTCCGAATAGGACTATACTTGGGCTAGGCAGGGACACGCTCGTCTAACACGCCCATGTGGGATTTGTAACACCCCAAACCCGGCCCAGACGTTACGGTCGAATTTGACGTGTCACATTGAAGTGTTTTTCGAAAACCATGTTTTCATTGAAAACCCTTCTTGATGTAAAACTCATTGGAGCGTTACTGTAAAACTCATGTTTTAATTAAAAATCTTTGAAAAGAATATTTTCGTTATAGATTAAAGTGAATGGAAGCTGTGCACCAGGTAGGAAGCCGGAAAAGAGGAGGTGAGTCTATTGGACTGCTTAAGTACCAAGCTCTTCATGGATCCAGTCCTAGACATGCACACATCCATTGCCACACTTAAAGCGTATTACTTGTCCACGAACAACAAATTAAGTTTAAGTCCATTTAAAATATTTATTTCCTTTGAAAACATTTACGTTGCGGAAGCTTTGCTCGGTAATCTTGATATTTTAAAAATAAGTAACTTTTATAAAACGCGCCCTAGAGCTAACCAATTTAATAACCCAAAATATTAAAAATAATAAAAAGAGCGGCTTTATTACAACTTAAACCAGAATAAAAATAATAAATGCGAAACTTATTTTAAAGAAAACAGAAACTTAATCTTCGTGGCCACTCTGAATCCCGCCTAGCTCCAAGTCCACCAACTAAGGCTCACCTGCAAGGATGGAAGAGAAAGGGGGTGAGTTTGGAAAATTCAGTGTGTAAAGTATCCCAACCAGAGCCCAAATCAGTTCAAGCTTTACTGGGCCTAAGCCTTATTCAGAATTTAGTGTTAACTGGGCCTTAGCCCATATCAATATTAATCTGGGCCATAGCCCCTTACAGTATCAGAGTATATTGGGCGTAGCCCATATCAGTATCAATCTGGGCCGTAGCCCTATTACAAGTCGAGATATATTGGGCCTTGGCCATATTAACACAGTTGGGCCCATTTCAATACAGTTGGCCCATAATAAAACAGTCTCATATGTTAATGCATGATACCCCATCCAACCCTGCACTTGCCTCCATCCATCCCTACACTTCCTATGGAGAATAAATCACCCACGCCATCCCTACACTTACAGTGTTAGCACCGGTTGTGGCATTAACTATAATCCGACAAAAAGTCGCTTATATCGTAATATGTGGCACGACCACCGAAACGGTTCTTCCTCCATAACAAAACCCAACCCCATGCAACAGATATACATGTCATGGCATATAACAACCAGAATCAGCATATTATGTATTTCAGTCGAAATTAACCCTAGGGGTATAACGGTCATTTTGTACCTAGGGGTAAAATGGTAATTTTCATACTTAATGGTATTCTAGTAATTTAAATATTTTAGGGTTTACATACATATTCTAACCATTAACACATTAACAGAAACACTTACCAAGTGTCTTTACTGAATTGGGCCCGTTGGCCCATTAACCCGTTTTTGGCCCATTAAGCCCAAATATACCGAAGTGCACGAAATTGCGCACTCTGCAATCATACCGCTTTAGATTACCAAAACTAACAAACAACCATCTCACGGCTTTCAGACGTCATAAGTTCACAAAATGCTGGCTTTCCGACATTTCAGCTTTTCGACTTTTACCGATCTAGTCTATGAGTGGGTGTCGTTTACACACCTGTTTTATGACGATTCGTTGACGAGATCCACGTACGAACTGCCTACAATTGTATTACTACCACGTTAATCTAACTATCAAAAACGGACTACATATTAACTCCTTACCATATTCGGCCAATAACACCTTAGGCACTAGCGATCCTACCTTTGTCGAAGTTAGCGACTAGGTTTAAATCCAATCGTTCCACTTGTCCAAGCCTTTGATCAGCAGTCTCTAGATCACACTATTATCACAATAAAATAGTTGTCACAACTCTTAGAGCCATAGAGCCCAAATCGATAGCCTCCTTAAACCTTTAAGGGTTTCAGCTTTTCTAAAACCTGAAATAAAGAATAGGTTCAAAAACCTACCACCGGTTCCTTCGGTTAATGATTCCAGTTAATTCCTACTCGATTCTGATGCAGATCTAACCCCGCAAATGTTAACAAAAATCGAGCCTTTAGTGATCTTAAGAATTCGGCTATGCCCCTATGGCTATGTGTTTTCGGCTTTTTGTAACTATGTAAAGAAATATGGAATATGGGAGTTTTGCTGTGGTCTTGTCGATAGAAACTTGTGGTTCAGAGGATTAGAGAATTGGTCAAAAAGATGGAGGAGAATCAGAGGGTTTTGGCAAGGAGAAATTGGCACAGAAGAAATATAGTCTTTCGGGATTTCGGCTTTTGTGTATAAGGCTTAGGAATAAATGATAAGAAAGTGGAGATGAGTAGAATAGTAAAAAGATTCGGCTATAAGGGAGAAAAGAAAAACAAAAAAAAGAAAAATATAAATTTGCAACTTAACAAAACAAGAACCGATTGAAAGGGAAGAAGAATTAGCCAAATTAAAATACCCCAACTAACCTAAAAAGAAAAATGAATCCTAAGGGCTAATGAAATTTCATTTTTATTTCGCGACCTTCTAACCCCACACCTACGTTTCTTACCACTGCACCGAAGTTCTTTTCATGTCACAATCTTCTCATAATTATTTATAAACCCTTACCTGCTTCAGTTCTGGCCTGTTTAAAAATAAAACATAATTCACCTTCCCTTGGAATCGAACCCATAACCTCTCGACAGGCCTAGCACGCTACTGCCATTGCACTGAAGCTCTTCTCATGATATAATCTGCTCACAATTAATCTTAAAATTTATTTGCTGCAGTTCCCGATTCGTTTAAAAACAAAATATGCTACTTACCAGACTCGAACCCCTAACCACATGCACACTCTTAACGCCTCCTTGCCACTTTACCACGTGCCTCTTTTGTGTCACCTTTCCTCTCAAAATATTTATAAGGCCTCATTGCAGAAATTCTTGGTTGTAAAAAAAACAACCATTTGCGCACACTGTGCCTTGAACCCAAGTACCTCTCATGCCTTCCTAGCGTGCTTAGCCACTAGGCCAAGTGCTCCTTTATGCTAAAACGCAGCCCAAATTATTAATAAGGCCTACTGCCCAGATTCCCTAAGGTAGCATAAAATTAAAATTTTTCTAGAGTCTTAAATTGAACCCAAGCCTTTTCCCACACAATAAATCCATCGTAATTTATTTAATTACTAGACTAAACATACTAAATAATAATAATAATAATAATAATAATAATAATAATAATAATAATAATTTCATAAACATATAAAAATTTCAAATACCAATAATACAACAAATAATAATTTTCATAAAATTTTCAAACACACATACAAGAATATTTTTCTAATAATAATTTTATCTCTTAATACTAATTAAAATTTCATAAAAATTAAAATATCTGTAATAATAAATATAGTAAAAATTCTCTAGTAGTAATTCAAATTTTTTTCTTAAACGGTAATATTTAAAACTTCCTAATTATTCAGGTTTCCTTCTATCCGAATCCCAGACTCAAAGCCCAACTCTTCTAGGGCCTAAAAATCGGGGTGTTACAGGATTGCTCCAGCCCGTGGTTAAGGCTGTTGAATAGGCACGGGCGTGTAGTCTACCCGTGTAAGTTGTGCTTCGATCTTGCCAAATGGACACGGTCGTGTGACACGCCCGTGTGAGGAAGTCCAAGCCGTGTTGATTTCCCATGTGGGTCTATTTTCTCCGTTTTCGGCCTTCTTCTCGCTCTTTTTACTCTCCTATGCTCACCTAAGTATAAAACATGAAATTAAAGAATTAGGAGCATCGAATTCATCAAATCTAAGGAGAAATCATCCATAAATGTGCTAAGCATGGGATAAAAATATGTATAAATTACGGTTTATCAAATACCCCCACACTTAAGCGTTTGCTTGTCCTCAAGCAAAATCTTTAACTCACAATCAAAATAAACTCTTCCCAATTTATAATCCCTATCAATAATATCTCAAGATAATCCATAAGTAATCATACATTGAAAATTCAACTAAAAGTACATCAAAGTCTCAAACATTCCAAGTTGAGCAATTTATCACGAAAACATAGGTGTCTCCCCTTATCTACGTAATCATCTTTGATCAAAATATCACAGAGTTTAACATCCTCACTAAAGATTCACTCAAATCACTCGAGGTGTTTAAGGATATCAAATAAACCACTCCTTAGTCAATATGAAAAGTTATTACCATAGGCTTGCATGAAAATCAAATCTCCACCACTATATATTGAGATGATACGTCAATCAAAAAAGTCATTAGGGGGTTGTAACATGGCTTTGGTTAGGGGGTGTGGTCACAAGCTGAAAGAAAAAGTTGTAATCGAGATTGAATTGAAGAAATCACCTAACTAGAAAAATAACTAATTATCAGTTGAATACAAGTGAGCTTTTTCTCAGAATATGGAATTAACACTCAATCTCAAAAACGACGAATTACTACTAATATATATGTAAGGATTGATTGTTTTTTTTTTTTTAAGAACAAGTCAAATAACATAGAACTTAATTATTGCAACAAAGAATAAAACATAGCTAATCAATTAGTTCAAATCAAATCTCGACAAAAAATAGGGATCAAATTAGGGAGTTTCAACAATAATTGGTTATGGGTTAATATTGAGGGTGAATCAATTAATGGCTTGTTAGGCTCAAAGGGGATCACTAAGGGTTAATTATGAAGGTAGGCTTTAGTGGAGTGAGTAGGTTAAACCTAAGTGCCTTTATCATCTTAACATATCAAATCAATTGGTGTGGTCTTGACATGCATAATCAAGCAAGTTCTAGAATAACAAATCAATACTGGCACACTCATAATAAAAGTTAGCATGAAAGAAATAAAATATGCTCTAAAGGCTCAAGATCTCACAAAAATTATGGCTTTTTTATGTTTAAACTTGTGAATTTCAACTCAAGATAATACCTAAACTTAGGGAAGCAACCTAAAAGTTTTTAATTCTTCAAAAATCAACTTATCATGCTTGATTCCCTAATATCTTAAAGTTTAAACAATCAATATGTAAATGCCTATGATTTAATTCAAGACATATCAATAAAAATCATAAATTAATTAAAATTCATTCTAATAGTGATATGAGTGATTCACGTAAGAATAGACAAAATTCAGGGATTTCTACTAATGATATAAAAGACCCCTCACACTTAAGATGTACATTGCTCTCAATGTACAAAGATGGATATATTGAAAAATATAGATATATAATTATAAGATAGAGAGAGAGGTGAAACTTCCTGAATGATAAATGAACTCCTTGAATTGGAGTTATGGAGAATAATCAGCCAAGGCAATGATGAGAGAGAAGAAGGATACTCCGGTGGTGGTCGAGATTGGGTTCCACAACTACAGTGTCCAGAGAAGAGGTTATCATGGTGGTCGGGCAGGACATGACAGTCGTGGAGAACCTTTTCCAGTGGAGTTGCAAGTTCCTAAGTAATAGTGAGCTTTGGAGCTCTTTATAACTATGATAGAATCAAGAACTTTTTTCAGGAAATATAAAGAAGCATAATTACTCGTAAAGAAATATCTGAATAAAAATTATAAAATCTCAAGATAAAATAGAAATAGTATTAAAGGGAAATAAAAAGTAATTTTAAAATATAAATAAAGATAAAAATAAAATAAATATTTAAAAAAGTAAAAATAAATAATAGGTGTTTATAAAGAAATTGGGGCGCGCCCGTGTGCCCTCATTTCAGCCCGTGCATTTTGTGGTTTTTGAAATTGGGTGTATTGGTGTACATGGCCATGTTGCACGGCCGTGTCATTCTTCGTTCGCTTCTTCCACGCCCGTGTATGCAGGCGCACGCCCGTGTCGTTTTAACAGGTTCGACCACGGTCGGTGGGCACGGGCGTGTCGCATGCCCATGGTGATTTGGCAGGATTGCTGTAACGCCCCCTTCACCCGAGACCGTCGCCGGATTCGAGCACGAGGCATTACTAAACTTATTTGAGCACTTAAACAAATTCAAACAATTTATATCACACTTTCCAGACAAGCTGTCCAACTGCATTACAGACGTAAAAAAAAATCATATCTCGAGTTAAAAAACTCGAAATCCAAATCCGTAAATTTTCCCCAAATCTAGGCTCATATATCTACTTACTAATTTTTTTCTAGAATTTTTGGTTGGGCCAATTAGTATAGTTTATTAGTTGAAGTCTCCCCTATTTTCGGGTTTGGTTGCTCTGACCCCTGTGTACTACGAACCAAATTTCTCCATGTACAGAATTCAAAAAGCCAAGAAGTTTGTTTCTATTAAAAATAAACTCAATAATGAATCCATACAAATATATTATGACTCCTAATTAATTTTTTACAATTTTTAATGATTTTTACAAATCATAACAGGGGAGTTCAAAATCACTCTGACCTTGTCTCACAAAAATTCAAATATCTCCTGATATGAAAGCCTTTTGCTTACACCGTTTCTTCTATGTGAAACTAGATTCAATATTTAATTTCATATTTTATTCAACCTTTAATTATATTTTCATGATTTATGGTAAATTTTCAAACTCAAACTACTGCTACTAACCAAAAACTGTTTTAGTACAAAATGTTGTTAACTAGTTTATAACATCTTTACTTCATTTCATTTAAACTCTATACATGCCATATAAATCTTCAAACATAAAACAAAAGCTACCGGACTTGATCTCGATAGTGTGCTTTGTTGTGTTGATCCGATCTACCCACTTCACTTCAAGTCAATCTACATAAAATATTAAACACACACAAGTAAGCTTATTGAAGCTTAGTAAGTTCATAGGTTTAAAAGTAATGCTTACCAAACATAATATTTCCAAACAATACCAAAACATTTACTAAAGTTTCTGCGATTCACAACCATTGTTATAATAATTCACATAGTTGAGCTCAACAAGAATAACAACTACTCAATCTCTTTCATTTGGATCACTTCTCTTTATTTCTTATAATCAAATTAGGAAACGGCTTACGAAATTGAGTACGTCGTTGCTCAATGCCACGATTCACAACTCAGTATGGTTTTCCTCATTGAAATACCATACCTACATTTTTCAACTCTATATGGGAAATGTCATACCTACATTTCTTAACTCAGTATGGATTTGATAATACCATACCTACATTTCACAGCTCAGTATGGATAATACCATACCTACATTTCACAACTCAGTATGGATGATACCATACCTACATTTCACACTTTTCCATGGAACAACCATGGTCTTATCCGTCAATTCATCACACGTCACGAAACGAACGTACTCAATCCTGCGTTTTTCCTAATTTGCATTTCCACATTTATTCTTTCATTAACAAAATCTACACAATACCACAAAAAATTCGTATATAATAACACATTATATACTTCAATCATTCACAAATAAACATCTAAATTCAACCATATGAACTTACCCGGCTAATTTGTAGAAGATATTGAAATTTAGGGACTATTCCTCAACTTTTTCTTTTCCTCATTCTTCTTTGGATTCTTGATCTATAATATAAAATATTTCTACTCATTAGCATTTATTTGATTTCTATTTCACTTCACAATTTATGCTGTTCAAATTTTGAAATTGCACTTTTACCCCAAAATTTACTGTTTTCACAATTTAGTCCCTGCTCAATTCACCCATCAATTGAACTAATTTTTCTCAATTAACACTTTATTTTATCATTATAAACTATTTCAAACCTTTTATATTCTGAATTTCAATAGCAACCTTCAATTCACAACTTTTTCACAATTAGGTCCTAAATATCATTTCCTATCAAAATCACTTAATAAAACCACCTTAATATGCAATTAGAACTTAAATTTCATGATAATTCATCATAAAATTCCCTTATCCATCCAGGGTAACTTCCAATTTCACCCATAAAATCAAAAACTAATGAATTCTATAAGTGGACCTAATTGTAAAAGTCATAAAAACATAAAAATTATCAAGAAAAAGCTAGAATTAAACTCACATGATGTAAAAATATGAAAAACCAGCTTTCCCTAGACCTTCTATGGCGTTTTGGCTAAGAAAATAAGAAGAAATGTCTAGATTTTTCAATTACATCATTATTTAACTATTAACTTTTATGCTATTTCCAATTTTGCCCCTTGTTCACATTGTTTTCTTGCTTATTTCATACCCAAACCGTCCAGCCATTAACCTTTGGGTCTAATTGCTCTTTAAATCCATCTTTTTAAATACTTAAGCTATTTACTCAAAATTTAACAAATTTTGCGCTATTTTCAATTTAGTCCTTTTTAATTAATTAGCCATCCAAACGTTAAAATTTTCTAACGAAACTTTAATACTAACTCAATGACACTCCAATAATAATTTATAAAAATATTTATAGCTCGATTTTCAATTTTGAGGTCTCGATACCTCGTTTTTGACCCGTTTGACCTAATAAATTCTTTTAATTCACTAATTTCACCATTTCACAAATTCTTCTAAATTCTTACTTGACTCATAAATATTAAATTACTATCTTGTTCAATCTTATTTGTCGAATTTAGTGATCTCAAATCACCATTTCCGACACCACTGAAAATTAGGCCGTTACAACTCTCCCCCCCTTTAAAAATTTCGTCCTCGAAATTTGTTACCTGAAAATAGATTTGGATACTGTGATCTCATTGACTCCTCTGTTTCCCAGGTTGCCTCCTCCATACCATGTCGATGCCATAATACTTTAACTAATGGTACTCTTTTGTTCCGCAATTCTTTAACTTCACGAGCCAAAATCTTCACTGGTTCTTCTGAATAAGTCATATCTGGTTGAAGCTCAATTTCAGTATGGGGAATTACGTGTGAAGGATCTGACCTATACCGCCTTAGCATAGACACATGAAACACATTGTGAATCTTCTCAAGTTCCGGAGGTAAAGCCAAACGATAAGCCACAGGACCAACCCTTTCCACAATTTCATATGGCCCTATGAATCTCGGACTTAATTTTCCCCTTTTACCAAATCGTAACACCCTTTTCCATGGTGAAACTTTTAAAAATACTCGATCACCCACTGCATATTCTATGTCTCTTCATTTTAAATTCGCATATGACTTCTGACGATCTGAAGCAGCTTTTAGACTATCTCGAATAATCCGGACTTTCTCTTCGGTTTCTCGAATCAAATCAACCCCAACTATTTTTGATTCACTCAATTCAGACCAACACAATGGAGTCTTGCATTTTCTACCATAAAGAGCCTTAAATGGTGCCATTTTTATACTAGACTGATAGCTATTGTTGTAAGCAAACTCAGCCAACGGTAAATACCTTTCCCAACTGTCACCAAACTCGAGTATACAACATCTTAACATATCTTCTAAAATTTGAATCACTGCTCATTGTCCATCTGTTTGAGGATGAAATCTTTGTACTAAAATTCAATCTGGTGCCTAAAGCTTCTTGCAATTTATTCCAAAATCTTGAAGTAAACCTCGGATCCCGGTCTGAAATGATAGATATTGGAACTCCATGTAGTCTCACAATCTCTGACACATACAATTCTGCTAACTTCTTAAGTGAAAAATCTGTTCTGACTGGAATAAAGTGTGCTGACTTTGTCAATCTATCAACAATCACCCATATCGAATCTTTCTTTCTTGGAGTCACAGGCAATCCTGACACAAAATCCATTGAAATATGCTCCCACTTCTATTCGGAATCATAATGGGTTGTAATAAACTGTTGGCACTTGATGCTCGCTTTAACTTGTCGGCAAATCAAACATTTTGCAATAAATTCGAAATTTCTCTTTTCATACTAGGCCACCAATATGTCTTTTTCAGATCACCATACATTTTTGTACTACCGGATGAATAGAATACATACTATTATGTGCTTCAGAAAGAATATCATTCTTTAAATCAAAATTATTTGGAACACAAATCCTATTATGATAGCGTAATATACCTTCATCATCAATACTAAACTCGAATCTAAATTATCCCGAACCATTTGCCATTTCAAAGACCAATTTTGGATCTTCATTCTACTGACTTCGGATTTGTTGAAGAAACATTGGTTTTGCCTTCAATTCTACTAATACAAACACCTTCTTCATTAAGAGCAAAATGAGCATTCATTGCCGCATGATGCAAACAAAGATGACTTTCGACTCGATGCATCAAGAACTACATTAGCTTTCCCTGGATGATAGTCAATAACCAAATCATAGTCTTTCAGCAACTCTAACCACCGTCTCTATCTTAAGTTCAGTTCCTTCTAAGTCATTAAGTATTTCAAACTTTTGTGATCTGTATACGTATAACACTTCTCACCATATAAATAGTGTCTCCAAATTTTTAAAGCAAAAACAATTGCAGCTAACTCAAGATCATGTGTAGGGTAATTCTATTCATGTGGTTTTAATTGCCGTGAAGCATAAGCCACCACCTTTCCCGACTGCATTAACACACAACCCAAAGCACTTAAAGATGCATCACTGTACACAACATATGGTATACCTGATTCTGGTTGAGTCAAGACTGGAGCTTCTGTTAACATTTTCTTTAACTGATCAAAGCTCTCTGACTTTCATCAAACCACACAAACTTAACATTCTTCTGTAATAAACGAGTCATAGGTGAAGTAATCATGGAAAAATTCTTTACAAAATGGCGATAATATCCTGCTAATCCCAGAAAACTTCGCACTTCAATTATATTCTTCGGTGTTTTCCAATTCACCACTGTTGAAACTTTACTTGGATCTACACGAATTCCTTCAGCTGATATAATATGACCCAGAAATCCAACTTCATGAAGCCAAAACTCACATTTACTAAATTTCGCATATAACTGTTTTTCTCTCAAAGTCTGTAGTACAATTCTCAAGTGCTGTGCATGTTCGGATTCAGTCTTTGAATAGACCAATATGTCATCAATAAATACCACCACAAATCTATCCAAATAAGACTGGAAAATTTGATTCATTAAATCCATAAATGCAGCAGGGGCATTCGTTAAACCAAAAGGCATTACCAAAAATTCGTAGTGACCATACCGAGTTCGAAAAGCGTCTTTGGCACATCACACTCTTTAACCTTCATTGATAATACCCGGATCTAAGGTCTATTTTTGAGAACACTGCAGCACCTTTCAGTTGATCAAACAAATTATCGATGCGAGGTAATGGATATTTATTTTTAATTGTTACCTTGTTCAACCGCACGTAATCAATACACAATCGCAACGAACCATCTTTCTTTTTCACAAATAAGACAGTGCGCCCAAGGTGATGTACTCGATCGATGAACCCTTTATCCAATAACTCTTGCAATCGTGTCTTCAACTCTTTTAACTCAATTGGTGCCATTATATACGGTGTTATTGATATCAAAGCTGTACCCGAAATTACATCAATTATGAATTCAACCTTACGATCTGGGGGCAAACCAGGTAATTCCTCAGGAAACACATCAATAAACTCATTAACAACTGACAATTGTTCCATCTTCAATTCAGAATCCCGAGTATCAAGAATATAAGCTAAAAATGCTTCATTATCTTTCCGAATCAATTTCCGAAACAGAAAAGTGAAATAATTCGACATCATTCTTTTATCCCCAAACTCATTGAAACTATTTCCCCGTCGACATTTTAAATCAATCGGTTTTCTCTACAATTCACTATGGCATCGTGTTCAATCAACCAATCCATTCCAAGAATAACATCAAATTCTCGGAAAGGTAACAACATTAAATCAGCAGAGAATTCACAGCCTTGTATTTTCAGTGGACAATTCTGACATAATAAATTGACCAACACACTTTGCCCTAGTGGATTAGTGACTTGCAATTCAAGGTCAGTGGACTCAACACTCATTTTCTTTTCTGACACTAATGCAATGCAAATATATGAATGTGTAGATCCAGGATCAATTAAAGCATACACAGAATCATCAAAAAGATAGAAATGACCAGCTATCACATCTGGAGCAGAAGCTTCTTCCCTTGCCCAGATAGCATATGTACGTGCAGGTACTCTTGTCTCTGATCGAGCTCCAGTATCTCTCGTTCCCGAATGAACAGTCCCAGCAGCACTACTTTGACCCAAACGTTTACCTTTCTAAGGAGTATTTGCTTGCTTCTCCCCTTGTTCTCTATCTTCTTTTAATAATTGAAGACAGTCCCGAATAAAATGATCAGTTCCACCACATTTATAGCAAGCTCCGGCTCTTCCCCAATACCCACCAATATGAAATCTACCACAATTTTTACATCTAAGTCTCGGAATATTTTGCACACTACTAACACTAGCTGCTGGTTTCTTAGTTACTCCGATATCTTGTTGAGTCGTTTTACTTTTATTCAATTGTTCCGGAATTGTAACAGGTCGACTAGAATCATCTCTGAACTTTTTGGCCGAAAAAGTCGAAGTTGGTCTAGAGAAACTTCTTTTGTATACCTCTTTACCTCTTCTTTCTCTTTGTATCTTTTTGTTATACACTTCTTCCATCTTTTGAGCTCGATCAGACAGAACCACAAATTCTCGAATCTCTGTACCTCCAATCATCATTCTGATTTCATCATTAAGCCCTTCTTCAAATCTAATGCACATTTCTTCCTCTGTCGGTACAACATCCCGAGCATATCTACTGAGATACACAAATTCTCTTTCATATTCGGCCACTGTTTTATTCCCTTATCAAAGATCAAGAAATTCTCTCTTCTTCTTATCTAAATATCTCTTTCCCACATACTTCTTCTTAAATTCGTTTTGGAAGAATTCCCAGGTAAGTTTATCTACAGGTACCACTGCCTCAATGGTTTCCCACCAATTATACGCTTCTTCTTTCAATAGAAAAACTGCACATCTCAAATAGTCCTCTGGAGAACACATCATCTATTTAAAAACTCTCTCTAAACTCTTTAACCAATACTCTGCTTTAACCGGATCATCGTCCGATCTCCCTCGAAATTCTTCAGCTCCAAACTTTCTGAGTTTTTCAATCGGTGTTCTTTTGCTAGATTCATCTATTAAAGGAGGAGCAACCGGGGTTGTAACTGGTGGTACAGTAGGGGGAGGAGGAGGTTGTTGTGTCTGACTTCTTCCTTGTATTGTTTCATGATACCACTGATTCATTAATCCGTAAATCATATTCAAAGAAATCGGGACATTACCACTTGTTTCCTGCTCAGAAGTCTGTATTCTACTATTAACTTCCTCTTCCTGACTAGCACCATCGGGTCTATCAGACATCTTTACAATCTATAACAAAAATTAGTAATAGATCGGATCATTCACATCACACTATCACAGATTTATATGGCATGTATTTTTAAACACTTTACACATCAAATTTGTTCCGAGAATCGACTAAACCAAAGCTCTGATACCAATAAATGTAACACCCCCTTTACCCGAGACCGTCTTCGGAGTCGAGCACGAGGCATTACTAAACTTATTTGAGCACTTAAACAAATTCAAACAATTTATATCACACTTTCCAGACAAGCTGTCCAACTGCGTTACAGACGCAAAAAAAATCATATCTCGAGTTACAAAACTCAAAATCAAAATCCGTAAATTTTCCCCAAATATAGGCTCATATATCTACTTACTAATTTTTTTCTAGAATTTTTGGTTGGGCCAATTAATACAGTTTATTAGTTGAAGTCTCCCCTGTTTCAGGGTTTGGCTGCTCTGACCCCTGTGCACTACGAACCAAATTTCTCCATGTACAGAATTAAAATAACCAAGCCGTTTGTTTCTCTTAAAAATAAACTCAATAAGGAATCCATACATATATAGTATGACTCCTAATTAATTTTTACAATTTTAATGACTTTTACAAATCAGAACAGGAGTTCAAAATCACTCGACCTTGTCTCACAAAATTCAAATATCTCCGATATGAAAGCTTTGTTGCTTACACTGTTTATTCTATATGAAACTACATTCAATAAGATTTAATTTCATATTTTATTCAACCTTTAATTATATTTTCATGATTTATGGTAAATTTTCAAACTCAAACTACTGCTACTAACCAAAAGCTGCTTTTAGTACAAAATGTTGTTAACTAGTTTATAACATCTTTACTTTATTTCATTTAAACTCTATACATGCCATATAAATCTTCAAACATAAAACAAAAGCTACCGAATTGATCCGGATAGTGTGCTTTGTTGTGTTGATCCGATCTACCCACTTCACTTCAAGTCAATCTACATAAAAATATTAAACACACACAAGTAAGCTTATTGAAGCTTAGTAAGTTCATAGGTTTAAAAGTAATGCTTACCAAACATAATATTTCCAAACAATACCAAAACATTTACTAAAGTTTCCTGCAATTCACAACCATTGTTATAATATTTCACATAGTTGAGCTCAACAAGAATAACTACTCAATCTCTTTCATTTGGATCACTTCTCTTTTATTTCTTATAATCAAATTAGGAAACGGCTTACGAAATTGAGTACGTCGTTGCTCAATGCCACGATTCACAACTCAGTATGGTTTTCCTCATTGAAATACCATACCTACATTTTCAACTTCGGTATGGGAAATGCCATACCTACATTTCTTAACTCAGTATGGATTTGATAATACCATACCTACATTTCACATTTCAGATGGATAATACCATACCTACATTTCACAACTCAGTATGGATGATACCATACCTACATTTCACACTTTTCCATGGAACAACCATGGTCTTATCCGTCAATTCATCACACGTCACGATACGAACGTACTCAATCTTGTATTTTTCCTAATTTGCATTTCCACATTTATTCTTTCATTAACAAAATCTACACAATCCCACAACAAATTCGTATATAATAACACATTATATACTTCAATCATTCACAAATAAACATCTAAATTCAACCATATGAACTTACCCGGCTAATTTGTAGAAGATATTGAAATTTAGGGACTATTCCGCAACTTTTTCTTTTCCTCGTTCTTCTTTGGATTCTTGATCTATAATATAAAATATTTCTACTCATTAGCATTTATTTGATTTCTATTTCACTTCACAATTTATGCTGTTCAAATTTTGAAATTGCACTTTTACCCCAAAATTTATTGTTTTCACAATTTAGTCCCTGCTCAATTCACCCATCAATTGAACTAATTTTTCTCAATTAACACTTTATTTTATCATTATAAACTATTTCAAAACATTTTATATTCTGAATTTCAACAGCAACCTTCAATCCACAACTTTTTCACAATTAGGTCCTAAATATCATTTCCTATCAAAATCAGTTAATAAAACCACCTTAATATGAAATTAGAACTTAAATTTCATAATAATTCATCATAAACTTCCCTTATCCATCCAGGGTAACTTCCAATTTCACCGATAAAATCAAAAACTAATGAATTCTATAAGTGGACCTAATTGTAAAAGTCATAAAAACATAAAAATTATCAAGAAAAAGCAAGAATTAAACTCACATGATGTAAATATATGAAAAAACAGCTTTCTCCGGACCTTCTATGGCATTTTGGCTGAGAAAATATGAAGAAATGTCTAGATTTTTCAATTACATCATTATTTAACTATTAACTTTTATGCTATTTCCAATTTTGCCCCTTGTTCACATTGTTTTCTTGCTTATTTCATACCCAAACCGTCCAGCCATTAACCTTTGGGTCTAATTGCTCTTTAAATCCATCTTTTTAAATACTTAGGCTATTTACTCAAAATTTAACAAATTTTGCGCTATTTTCAATTTAGTCCTTTTTAATTAATTAGTTATCCAAACGTTAAAATTTTCTAATGAAACTTTAATACTAACTCAATGACATTCCGTAAATATTTATAAAAATATTTATAGCTCGATTTTCAATTTTGAGGTTCGATACGTCGTTTTTGACCCGTTTGACCTAATAAATTCTCACTAATTTCACCATTTCACAAATTCCTCTAAATTCTTACTTGACTCATAAATATTAAATTACTATGTTGTTCAATCTTATTTGTCAAATTTAGTGACCTCAAATCACCATTTCCGACACCACTGAAAATTAGGCCGTTACAATTGCCCATGGCCATGTTGCACGACCGTGGCAACTTATCAGATCCCGTGTTGGGGAAACGTTTTTGCTCTGTTTTCACACGGTCGTATCACACGGCCATGTTCCTCTCGTGGTATGTGCACAGCCTACGGCACGCCCGTGTGCCTAGCCGTGTGGTTCTGGAAATCCTATGTTCAGTGACTCAGTTAGTGAATTAAATGTTAAAGACTAAAATTTAAAGAAGGTTAACACTGTTAGTACTCGAGTTACCTCCCGAGAAGCGCTTATTTATAGCCTAAGCTCGACTTACCTTTCTAGTGCATAGTCATGGTGGTGCGAGGAGTTTACACTCCTCATCCCTACTATCAATTTTATCAACATAAGGTTTAAGACGAGTATTGTTTACCTTAAAAGTGTCGAATTTGGGATGAATTACCTCGACTGTACCGTATGGAAAACTACTGAGTACCGTAAGAGGGATTGCTCTGTTAGGTTCAGAAGTAGCAATGCGAGGGTCTGCTGCATCTAGTAATACTTTGTCTCCAACCTTAAGTTGATTTGGTGCGACATTGAGCTCGTCATGGTGTGGTTTTGGTTTATCGTGTGTCCTCAATTTATGTATCTGACATTCATCTAGTTCCTCGATTTGTAGCCTTCGTTTTTCATAGATAGGTCCTTTGTTGTTGCTTGAACATGGCTCATGTATGTTCTTTGAACCTATTCCCTGCAAAGTAGGTTGCACTACATGGTCAGTTTTAGTAGGATGATTTATATCACCACCTTTGATTTTCGATGTGTTACTCGAATTACGAGCTTGAAGGGTGATTGCTTCGTCTCCCACACGAAGTGTAAGTTCACCTGTGCCAACATCAATTATTGTTTTAGCGGTTGCTAAAAAGGGCCTCCTTAAAATTAAAGGAGCGTTACTATTCTCTTCTATGTCTAGAACAATGGATTCAACTGGGAATATAAATTTGTCAATTTTAACAAGTACATCTTCAATAATCCCCTAGGAAATCTAATTGTTTTATCGGCTAATTGAATACTCATCCTAGTTTGTTTGGGTTTCCCAAGACCTAGTTGCTTAAACATTTTTTAAGGCATGACATTGATACTAGCCCCTAAATCAGCCAAAGCATTATTAACATATAAGCTACTAATTAAATAGGGAATCGTAAATCTCCCTGGGTCTTTTAATTTGTTGGCCAGCTTATTCTGTAGTATGGCTGAGCAAACCGCATTTAACTCCACATGCGACGCCTCATCCAACTTTCGTTTATTTGTTAAAAGCTCCTTTAGGAATTTGACTGCGTTTGGAATCTGCGAAAGAGCTTCAATAAACGGTAAGTTAATATGTAACTTCTTTAATAATTTAAGAAATTTACCAAATTGTTCGTCTGTGCGGTCTTTCTTGTCACGTTGGGGTATGGCACATGAGGTTTTTACTCTTTACTTACCGGTTTCTGGTCATTGTAGTCCACCTCACCTTTACCTTTACTTACCACAGTTTCTTGCCTCAGTTCTGGTTCAGGTGCAACTAACCCTTCCTCATCTTGAATGGTAATTGCGTTGAGTTACTCCCTTGGGTTAGATTCAGTGTTACTTGGAATACTACCTTGTGATCGTTCAGATATCAATTTAGCGAGCTGACCTATCTGAGTTTCGAGCCCTTAGATCGACGCTTGTTGATTTTTAAGTGCTGTCTTGGTATTCTGGAAACAAGTTTCTGACACCGAGATGAATTCTGTTAACATCTCCTCAAGGTTCAGCTTTTTCTCTTGCTGGTAAGGTTGTTGTTGAAAGCCTGAAGGTGGTGGTGGTCTCTGATTCTCTTGGCCTCCCCATGAGAAATTTAGGTGGTTCCTCCATCTTGCATTGTAAGTATTACTATAAAGATTATTTTGAGATTAAGGATTATTACCTATATAATTTAGCTGCTCGTTCTCCATATTGTGGCCATATGGTGGGTATTCTGAATTGTTGGATCCACCTCCATTTGCTTCACACTGCATTACTGGGTGAACTTGTGAAGAATCAAGGAAATCGTCAATTTTTCTATTCAAAAGTTCTACCTGATTATAGAGCATGGTGACCGAATCGACGTTAAAAACGCCGATTGTTTTCGTTAGTTTTGTCTCATAACTTGCCACTGATAATTATTCAGTGACATCTCTTCTATAAATTCATAAGCATCCTCAGGTGTCTTATTATTGATAGTTCCGCCAGCAGCTACGTCAATCATCTGTCGAGTCGAAGGATTTAGGCCATTGTGAAACGTTTGAACCTATAGCCAGAGTGGTAACCCATGGTGAGGGCATCTTCGCAAAAGGTCCTTGTATCTCTCTCATGTATCGTAGAGTGTTTCTAAATCCATCTGCACAAAAGAAGAGATATCATACGTAATTTTTCGTTTTAGCCGGCAGAAAATATTTTAATAAAAGCTTTTCGGTCATTTGTTCCCAAGTAGTGATTGACCCTCGTGGTAACGAGTTCAACCACTGTTTAGTCTTATTCCTCAACGAAAAAGGAAACAACCGAAGACAAATGGCATCATCAGAAACGCCATTGATTTTAAAAGTTTCGTAAAACTCTAAGAAATTCGCCAAGTGAGCGTTGGGATCCTCGTCTTGCAAACCATCAAACTGAACAAACTATTGGGTCATTTGAATGGTGTTAGGTTTTAGTTCAAAATTATTTGCAGCAACAACAGGCCTAACTATACTCGATTCAGTTCCTGTTAAAGAAGGTTTAGCATAATCATACATAGTACGTGGAGCAGGATTCTAATTAGTAGCAATCGCAAGAGGTAGTGGATTTTCTTGGTTTTTAGCCATATCCTCAGTTGTGGTTGAAATATCGTCCTCTTGCTCTTTCTATGTGTATCGTAAGCTTCGCTTTCTTTCTATCTTGTTTTTGTGAACTGTACGATCGATCTTACTATCAAACAATAATGGTCCCGATAGGTTTCTTCTAGTCATACACTATAAAAACCTGCCAGGAATGAATAAAAGAAAAATTAGAAAATAAAATAAAAAATTAAATTCCAAATAAAGTAAAATGGCTAAAGTAATAAAAATCGAGTGTTCTTAATATCTTAGTTCCCCGGCAACGGCGCCAAAAACTTGATATATGTTATTCGCGACAGGTTTTAAAAATTTATAATTAATCATTCTTAAAACTAACTATTATCACGATGAAGGCAAATGTACCTATCAAACAGTAGTATAGCTTTAGCAAGACCGGATTGTCGAACCCAAAGGAACCAAGAGTACTAGTAATTCCTTTCTTTTTATTATCTAGCTTAAAAATTAAGGGATTTGTTTATCTAAACTACTTAACTAAACTAAGGGTGCATAGAGAGAAATTGGGGAAAAGCTTTTGGAAAAACTCGATTGATTAAGACAATACCAAGGAAAAATCCACCTAGACTTCACTTATTATTTAACTTTGAATCAGACGAGTTATTCATTTGACTTGATCGGTAGAAATCCCTAAGTTATATTATTATCTCTCTCGAGACTAATAACATCTAACCCTAGGTTCATTAATTGAAATCTTTTTCTAATTAACGCCCTAGTGTTGCATTAACTCGATCTATGGATCCACTTATTAGGTTTCACCCTAATCCGGCAAAATCTTATCACCCTATCTCTAGGCGTGCAATCAACTCCACTTAATTACAACAAATTTACTCTTAGACAGGGTCTTTTCCTCCTCTGAATAAGAGCATTAACTTGAATCAATATCTTGGAATATTAAAACAAGAATTAAGAACACATAATTAAGAACAAGTCAAATATTTATCATACAATTCAGATAATAATAACAATATCTGTCTTAGGTTTCATTCCCCTTAGGTATTTAGGGGGTTTAGTTCATAATTATAAAATAAAACATCTTAGAATAATAATTTATACAAAACATAAAGAAAACCCAAAACCCCTGAATGGAAATTGAAGGGAGATCTTCAGTCTTGACGATGAATCCGGCTTCTGAGATGGATCAATCGGCTTCCCTTGAGTAATTCCTTGCCTCCTACTCCGTGTGTCTCTTCTAAGTGCCTCATCAGGTGTTTAAATAGGCTTTAGAATGCCTTAGAGCCCTCAAAAGTGGCCTTTTCCAAATAGGACTATACTTGGGCTCAACAGGGACATGTCTATGTGCGATTGCTCCAGCCCGTAGTCAAGGCTGTTGAATAGGCACGGGCGTGTAGTCTACCTGTGTATGTCGTGCTTCGATCTTGCCAAATGGACACGGCCGTGTCACACGCCCGTGTGAGGAAGTCCAGGCCGTGTTGATTTCCCATGTGGGTCCATTTTCTCTGTTTTTAGCCCATTTCTCGATCTTTTTACTCTCCTATGCTCACCTAAGTATAAAACATGAAATTAAAGAATTAGGAGCATCAAATTCACCAAATCTAAGGAGAAATCATCCATAAATGTGCTAAGTATGGGATAAAAATATGTATAAATTACGATTTATCAGATACTTTAACATCTTCTTTGGATGCAGATTTACCTACATAGAAGAGTTATCCAGTTCAACCGAAAGTTCCATCACCTCTATATTCCTAAGGAATGCAGTAACACAAGCAGAAACATGAGGTGCAATTCAAGAAGTTTTTAGATTTTCTGAAGCAGTTACACATCAATATCCTATTGGTGGAAGCTTTAGAACAAATGCTGAATTATCTGAATTTTATGAAGGATATATTGTCCAAAAAGAAACGGCTGAGTGAGTATAAGACTATTGCCTTGACAAAGGAGTGCAGTGCGTTCCTGCAGAACAAACTGCCACCAGAATTGAAAGACCCAGGAAACTTTACTATTCCCTGTAACATTGGTGAATCTTACTGTGGTAAAGCTTTGTGTGACTTAGGAGCGAGTATGAATTTGATACCTACGTATATTTTCAAGTTACTAAGGATAGGTGAACTAAGACCTACAACCGTAACGCTTCAGTTAGTAGATCAATCTTTAGCATATCTCTAAGGAAAGATCGAGGATGTTTTGGTAAGAGTCGATAAATTTAATTTTCCTGCTAATTTCATTGTCTTAGATTTTAAAGTAGATAAGGAAGTGTTGATCATCCTTGGGAGACCTTTCTAAGCCATGGGAAGACCGTTAATTGATGTGCAGACAGGTGAACTCACCATGCAAGTTCAAGACGATCACGTAACCTTTAACATTCTTAAAACGATGAAATTTCCTGATCTGGCAGAAGAGTGTTTAGTTATGGAAGAGATAGAAACCTTGGTTTCTATGCAAAGCAATTTTGAAGAAGATTCATTGGAGAAAGCCTTAGATCTTGACCCGTTGGAGGATGAAGAAGGTGAAGAAAACATGGCTTTGATAGAAGCCAATCCAAGAAATTTCATTCAATCTACAAGGTTTGAACCATTGGAGTTAGAAGTTAGAGAATTTGTGCAACCCAAGTTGTCAATTGAAGAACCACTTAAACTTGAACTAAAGGTACTTCCTTCCTATTTGAAATACGTTTATTAAGGTGACTATTCCACTTTGCCTGTGATTATTTTAGCAGAACTGACGAAAGATTAAGAGGAGCAACTAATTGTTGTTCTAAAGAAATTTAAGAAAGCAATTGGTTAGACCATAACTGGTATTCAAGGTATAATCCCTTCTTTTTGCATGCATAAAATTATTTAAGAAGAAGGTGAAAGAGCTCGAATTGATAGAAAAATGAGGCTCAATCCTATAATGAAAGAAGTTGTGAGAAAGGAAGTGATCAAATGGTTAGATACAGCAATCATCTATCCTATTTCAGATAGTTTATAGGTAAGTCCGGTGCAGTGTATGCCGAAGAAAGGTGGAATCACGATTGTTGAAAATGAGCATAACGAGTTGATTCCAACAAGAAATGTTATTGGTTGGAGAATTTGTATTGATTACAGAAAATTGAATGAAGCCACTCGAAAGGACCATTTTTCGTTGCCTTTTATGGATCAGATGTTAGATCGACTGGCAGGTAATGAATTCTATTACTTTTTAGATAGCTATTCGGGATATAACCAAATAGTTGTAGCTTTGGAGGACCAACATAAAATAACATTTACTTGTCCATACGGTACGTTTGCTTTTAGGCGAATGCCTTTTGGTTTATGCAATAAATCTGCAACATTTCAACGATGCATGATGGTAATATTCACTGATATGGTTGAAAATTTTGTTTAGGTTTTCATGGATGATTTTTCTATTTTTGGTAACACTTATGATATTTGTTTGAGTAATCTAGCTAAGGTACTGAAGAGATGCAAAGAGACAAATCTTGTCCTTAATTGGGAAAAATGTCATTTTATGGTTAAGGAATGGATTGTCTTAGGGCATAAAATATCAAAGAGAGGAATTGAAGTCGATAAAGCAAATGTGGACGTTATTGAAAGATTACCAACCCCAATTAATGTGAAAGGAGTCAGAAGTTTCTTAGGCCATGCCTATTTTTACCGAAGGTTTATCAAAGATTACTAAAAATTTTCTAAACCATTGTGTTTGTTGTTAGAGAAAGATACAGTGTTTGATTTCAACAAAGCATGTTTGGAAGCTTTTAAAGATCTGAAAAAGCGGTTAATCTCAGCCCTAATAATTGTTACACTTGATTGGAGCTCACCTTTTGAGTTGATGTGCGATGCAAGTGATTATACTGTTGGAGCTGTGATGGGTCAAAGAAGAAACAAAGTGTTTTACCCTATTTACTATGCAAGTAGAACTTTGACGGGAGCCCAACTCAATTATACGATAACTGAAAAGGAACTCTTTTCCATTGCTTTTGACAAATTCCGCTCATATCTTATAGGTACCAAAGTTACAGTATTTACTGACCATGCGGCCATTAAATACTTGCTCATGAAAAAAGTTGTGAAACCGGGCTAATTCGTTGCATACTTTTACTCTAAGAATTTGACCTTGAGATCTAAATAGAAAAGGTGTCGAAAATCAAATAGCCGATCATCTGTCGAGGTTGGAGCAAGATGAGGTAACTCGATCATGTGCTCCTATCAATGAGAATTTCCCAGATGAACACTTATTTGAGGTAAGTCGAATTCATGAAACACCTTGGTTTGCTGATTTTTCCAATTATTTTGCATGTGGAATAATTCCTCGAGAAATGACATACCAACAAAGGAAAAATTTCCTTCATGATAGTCTATATTATTTTTAGGAGGATCCATATTTGTTTAAACAGTGTGCAGATAATATAATCTGAAAGTGTGTAACTGAAAGTGAGATAGCTAAGATCTTGTAGCGTTTCCATTCATCTCCAAGTGAGGGACACTTTGGTGGTTCACATACTACAACTAAGATTCTGGAAGCAGGTTTCTTTTGGCCTACACTATTTAAAGAAAGATGCTTATACTTATGAAGAACTGTGATAAATGCCAAAGGACCAGAAATATATCAAGGAGGAATGAGATGCCCTTGACAAACATTTTGGAGATTGAATTGTTCGACGTATGGGACATTAACTTCTTAAGCCCATTTCCTTCTTTGTACGAGAACAAATACATCTTAGCTGTTGTGGACTATGTATCCAAGTGGGTTGAAGCTGAAGCATACCCTACAAATGATGCTAAGGTAATCATGCGATTCCTACATAAGCATGTGTTTACACGATTTGGGACACCAAGAGCTCTTATTAGTGATGAAGGTTCTCACTTTGTGAATAAATGGCTTAAGTGGTTGCTTGACAAATATGATATGAAGTACAAGATTACTACTGCCTATCACCCCCAGTCTAATGGGCAAGTTGAAAGAGTGAACCGTGAAATCAAAAGTATCCTTAAAAGGGTAGTACACCCTAGCAGAAAAGATTGGTCCCGAAGGCTTGATAATGCATTATAAACCTATCGAACACATTTAAGACACCGTTAGGAATGACTCATTATCGGTTAGTTTTTAGAAAGGCATGTCATTTGTCATTGGAGTTAGAGAATAGAGCTCACTGGGCTTTGAAGCAGTTAAACTTTGAACTTAAGCAAGCCGGTGAGAGAAGGATGTTACAACTTGATGAGTTGGAAGATCTGAGGTTGTTTTCCTATGAGAATGCCAAAATATGTAAAGAAAGATCGAAGAAATGGCATGATAGTCGTATACAACTTCGCGAGTTTAAAAAAGGTCAGAAGGTTTTGTTGTTTAATTCAAGGTTGAAGTTATTTCCTGGGAAGCTTAAATCCCGATGGAAAGGACCCTATACCATATACCGAGTTTATCCTTATGGAGCTATTGAATTATACGACAATTACGGAGGTACGTTTAAAGTTAATGGTCAACATATCAAACACTATTGGGATGGTGAAGTTGAGCGAGTTGAATCATCGTTCAAGTTAACAGAACTTTGATTTTTCATGAACTTATTTTGTAAATAAATAAATAATTAGAACTTATTTTCTTAACTTAGTACATTTAATTGATTCTGTCTAAGGAGATTGGAACTTAAGCAGGACCGCTGTGACCGCTTCAACCTTTCCTGAGAATTAATTTAATGAAATCTGTTAAGAAGTACTTTTCTAATTAAGATTTAAAATTTTTAAGTTTCATTTGTTTTATTTAAATTTTAAATTTTTATGTTAATAAAGGGGGTCAAATTTGGCCCAAGTACTAATCAATTTTTTTCTTGAGACAAGGCAGTTTGAGTTTGAAGCCCAATATACCAAAAAGGAGGTAAAAATCCATACCTTGTCACCACTTCCATTGCTTGCCACCCAAGTAACCCTAATGTAGCTAAATTTTTGCCACATGTTGCCCTAATTTTTCCCTATATAAAACCCTCTCCATTCTACTATTTTTCATATCCTTCAAAGCAATTTGCTTACACCCTAAAAATCCTTAAATCTCGCTTTTGTGCCGTCAACCTCAAATCTCGAAAAAACCCTAGTTCTCTTCCCTTTTTTTCCAAAATCACCTATTGTCGCAGCAAGAAGATTGTCGAAGCACCAACTTTGCTATCGCACGCTATCATTGCCACCGCACCATCCTTGACATATCACAATTTTTTCCACATCAAGTCTTTACCCACCTTGCCGATTACTCTTGACCCCCTTTGAGCATAAATTTTGCCAAAATTTTCGAGAAAAGATACCATGTCTCGAAAAAGAACCGAATTTTCAAAGACTACTCTTGAAACCCGACTTTGATCGATGAAGAGGTGAAAGAGAGATTTGATTCAATCTTCAAGCATCAACCAATGATGCCAGAAAAAGGTTTTAACTTGAAGATTAATGATTTGATGGTTTTTCCTATACCGATTAGAAAAAAATCAATGCTCTCAAGTGGGAACGATTTTGTGAGGCTCGTTCACTTCCCGATGATGAACTAGTTCGAGAATTCTATGCTAGTTTGACTATACAAGATGATATTGAAGTCATCATTCAAAAGAAAAAGGTACCTCTTACTTCTAAGTCCATCAATGATTTGTTTAACTTACGTGATGTTGAATAAGATGAGTACTACCCTATAATGAACAACATCAATTGGGATTTTCTTCAACAAGTGCTTGATGTTGTGACAAATCCGGGATCCCAATGGATTATAAGAAAGTATGAGAGCCATTCTTGTTGAAGGGAATAGTTAAAACCAGTAGCAAAGGTATGGTTTTATTTCGTTCGCCGCAGTTTTATGACTATCTCACATAGTACCACAATCTTGATGGAACGGATGCTTTTGTTATATGCAATCTTGACAAAAAAGTTCATTATTGTTGGGAAAATTATTCTAAAGGGGATTCATGATTGTGCTAAAAAGAAGGTTGGAAGTGCTTATTTCCTATAATTAATCACTTCACTTTGCTTAAGGGCCCGTGTTAAAACACAAGCAAATCTGAAGGGGCAATATGTTCAAGGATGCATTACAAATTATGATCTTCAAAGATTAGTAGAGAGGGTGCATAACTGAATCAAGGTGAGCAAGAAAAGCCAATTGAGCCAGATACCGAGGAGTTAAAAAATGGAATTGGGATTGAAGCTAATTCAATTACAAACACTGAAGTGGAAGAATCTGATAAGGAACTGAGCAGTCCTAAACCAGTTGAAGAATCTGAAAACCCTGAACCAAGGGTTGAGCTAGAAGAAGAACCAGTCAAGCTAAGTGTTGAACCTGGACCTACAACTCCTATGTTGACTTCTACAAGTGCTTCAAGGAAATCAAAATTGTCAATTTTGATGGATATGTGCAAGTTCATGCACAATCAACAACAAACTTACTAGAAATATGCAAAAATTAGAGATGACTCAATTCAAAATTCTTTTAAAAATATCTCTAATACTTTTTTTTCCTAAAGATGCTATCTTTGAGACATGGACGGAAGATATTGATGATGCAAGCGGAGATGGAACTAAAAAAGACAAGGGGACTGAGCTAGAAAAATAAAAAGGGGGATTCTTATCTTAATTTATTTAATTATTTTTAGGTCTTTAGGAATTTATTTCTTTCGTAATTAGGATTTAATTTCTGCAGAATAAAACATAGCAACCATGAATAAACTTAACACTTCTTTAGAAAGAAAAAGACTAAGTGATGTGGTAATGGGAATGAACACGTCTAGGATTGGGGTCTTAGGAAAGACTTGGCATTTAAGAAGTCTTAATGACTCCCCTCTCTTTCTTTACAACCCTACCTGGTGTTCAGTTTTTATTCATTACTTTGTTCTTACAATGAGGACATTGCTTCTTTTTAAAGGGGGGTAAGGCAAATAAATTGCTCAAATTTTTAAATTTTCAAGTATGTTTCAATCATTTCTTTCATAAGTATGTTTTAATAAATGAATGTTTAGAGACATTTTTTGTTAATGAGATAGTTTGTATGCAAGTATGAATGATGATTTTATCTGAGTGAAAGTATGTTATTATGAAGAATGGAATGCTTGTATGATCTTAGCCTTAGTAATATTTTCCATGAAAACTTAGTTTCTCTTGAGATTAGACATGCATGAAGGTTTATACCTTTAGAATTGACTTAGTAACTTTCTTGAGGCAAAATCCTAGGGGACATAAAAATCTAAAATGATATAGGCACTATTTCTTTGGATCTTTTGAGCCTTTTCAAGCCAACCGTATGATATTAAACCCTTGAAATTGTAATTTTGAGCTTAAAGGTCTGTTTATTGCAATGAACCTACATTATAAGCCACATTACCATCTTTTTAAGTTATCCTAATTTTGTGCACCCATCTTAACTAAAGCTGTCTTGCTAATCAACATTTGAGGCATTTTTCAAAAAGATGTATGTGCTCATGCTTAAAAAAAATGAATGAAGAGTGAAGAAAAGTTTGCTCAGTCTCCAGAAATGAAAAATGTATGAGTTTGAGGTCAAAATAAGTTTGGGGGTGTTCCAAAGGTTCACTTAAAGAAAAAGGTTGTATTTTGAGAAAACCAAGACAAAGTTAAAGGTTAAGATTTTTAAAACCGAAATGTCTCATCTATTAAAATCCTTACCTTTAATCGAGCCCCATTACAACCTTATAAAATACCTATTTATTTGATGCTTATGTCACCTACATTAGTGGAGAGGAAGACCTAAGTTCAACATATGAAGATAAAAAATAAGCCTTATGATTGTTTGCTTGATTGATAAGAAATTATGTTGAATGAATAATGTTATCTGTGGCTATTATTCATGTTGGCATATTTTGAAACTTAGTATAAAATTCTCAAAATGTTTGCATATGAATTACTTGTTAAATAAAAAAGATCGATGAGCATGAAGCTATTAATGCATGATTATAGGGCAAAGATTGATGCTGCTTACACAATTAGCAAATTTTCCTTAGCAAGACCTTTTGTTGTGCAAAAACATTACTCGGGACGAGTAATGATTTAAGTTTGGGGTGTGTAAACTGAAAAATATATAGGATTTTTCCTATGTAATTTATCACCTTTTTACTTAAATTCGTTGTTAAAACTAAGTAATTGTTTAATAAATTAATGAAATATGTGAAAATACGAAATTAGGACATAGAAATTATTAAAATGTGATTTTATGCTTTATTATATAGTTTTCATGCAATAAATGGCTTATTTGATATTAATTTGAACATATTATATTTTTAAGACATAAAGTGGGCCATGCATGATTAAATTAAATAATAAAATACAAAATTATACTTAATAATTCATTTTAAAATATTTCATTAATAATTTGGGTTTTAATTAATTAAATTGGATAAATTTTATTTTTGGTCCTCTAATTTATTGATTTATTTTGGACAGGTCTGATAGCTTTGTTGGATTACAAAACCGTCCAAATTGGAGACCAAGTCAACCAAATTTTCTGCTACACTTGGCTGTCCACATAAACCACTTTTTGGTTTAATTGCATAAGGTTCTTACAATGTTGAAGAAATTAGAGATTTGCCTGAAGATTTGCACTTGACCGAGTCTCAGTCCTGAGTTGTTGTGGCACTTAAATTGAGCAAAAATCAAGCAAAAAATCAGCTCAATTTCCTCAATTCATGGTTGGCCACCCCTTGAAGATGCTTTAAGAGATGAAGCCTCCTATTATTAGCAAACTATCCTCCTCTCTTCACCTATAAATATGACCCCTTCATTCCCTCATTCATCATCCCTCATCATTCATCATTCTCTTTCTCTCCAAATTCTCATAGCCTTTTCCATTCCCCATGCCTAGCATCATCTCTTCATAGAGATTTTAGCAATTAAGCCTATTAAAGAACCCTTGGTCAGCCACCTTGGAGAGCCATCAGCAAAGGAGCAAAGCAAAGAAGTGAAGGAGCCTAGTCAGTCAAAGTCTTGGGTGACAACCACTTTGATTTGGGTTTAATCTTTCTTTTCTTTAATTTAATCTGAAAATGTTTGTTATGTGTTCTTTGTTCTTATTTACAACAATGTTGGCTTAATTTTATTTAAGCTAGGATGATTGCTTTGATTAAATAATATTTTTTTGATTTGTGCTTATAATGTTTGTGCCTCAATCGATCATGTTTTAAATTAAAATCAAGTCTATATTTTGTTCATACGTGATTGAAATGCACCTGAATTAGCTGAGCAATCCTAACCAAACGACGGCTAGTGGACACATAATTGAAATGTGCATGCTCAATTTAGATCATAACCCGATTAAATTGCAGGTTGCATAACAACTCTAACCAAGCTCTGTTATCTACATAGTTTTTAGATTTGTGTGATTAAACTGTTTCAAACCTAACATGTCCTTGTTACCTCTCATGAATATTAAGAAACCCTTAGTAAATAAGGATCATTCAAATGTGTATTTACTAAGTAAAGGATTCCGAAAGGACCTAATGTGGTTTCCAAACTCATGAAAGGTCGAGTTGCCATGGAATGTTTTTTCGAATGTTATTAAACATGTTGATAATAAATTGAGTTTAATTAAAGTAATTGTCCTTGTTTATTTATGTTATAATTATTGCAAATTGTGTTTAATTTTGCTAAAATCTGTCTTATTCATATAGTTTACATACTTAGGATAATTTGCATTAGGGATCATTGCATTTAGTTTAATATACTTAACTTTAATCATCATTTTTCAACTATATTGTGTTTTTATTTATCAAATTTTTACAAATTAGGTGAATTAGCACAAATACAATCCTTGTGGAAATGATAACTCAATACTTACTTATTACTTGATAATGATTGTGTACACTTATACAAACCTACGCGTTACATGGAGCAGTTGGAACATATATCGCATATCCAAAAATTTTAAGATGGGAAATATTTGGCTTTTGACCAAATATAAATTTTAATGGGGAGTATTTATAATTTATTGGTTTGATGCACACAACATGTAAATCAATACAATCTCATGTTGAAATAAAAAGCTTTGTTCTCATAAGTAATGATTTAGCTATTAGTTAGAGGCATTTGATAAACAATTCAGTTAAGTCATTTTGTGTGTGAACATGAGCTACAAGATGTTCAACTTTTATCCCAATTGATATGCAATAATCATTGAAAACCTAGAATGTAAACTCACTAACATTAGCAAGATGAATTGTTTTAATTGCATAATCTGAAATTAATCATTTAAACAAGCAATCTCGCAAACAACAGGTTGCAAGTTGATAACGCGTGTGATTATTTTGTAGATGCATCTACCAAAACCATATAATATCAAAACCATCCACATGGTGGATGAATGAGCCCATATTCATTTCAAAAATGCAAAACATTAAATCTTAACTTTAGCTAGTGAGTTTCTAAGAACCAATTTTTATTGAGAACAAGCAATAAATGAGAATTCTTTAAATTAAATAATCTTTTGGTTCTTTAATGGATGTCCATATGAATTCTCAATTAATTTTCGCATCATATACGATCCGGGATAGTCTAACTGGTCACGCCAAGAAGTAAACGCATTTGTGTTAGTAACCTTCTGGTTTACATTAACATGTGTTTCAATTGTACTAAATTGTAACAAATTGATAATTTTATTGTCATTCGTTTTATTTTGTATCCACATTAAATACTATTGTGACATTTACTACTGGAAATGTCTAAATCACTGTGAATTCTATAATGCCACTAAGTCAATAAATATAATTTCTAAATAATTATATGCAGTATTTGCTTTAGGGAATATGCCAAAATCTTCAAATGCCCAAAAATCTATTAATAGCAAAATTTGAGAGTGGATCTTATTTTCCATGTGTATAACAGGTACATAACTAATGACTTTTCATACATAAGTTTTCTCTCTTGCAAGTTCTCATTAGTAATATTTTACCACGTAATTTTAATTGAAAACTTATTCGGAATACGGTAGAGTTATAATCACAGTTTTAAAAAAAAATACTTGCAACTTTAGATACATCCAACCATAATAAGCTTTAGATAGAATTATCATATTCTATTGCTCATGAGTAGATCTTCACAATCAAATATTTTGCTTTCAACCCTTTAATAGGGATGATGACAAAAGAATATCATAAAGATTATAATTAATAACTTAATCCTCTTTATTGATTCATATGAAATATAATATTTTTCTCATTCACAATCTCAATATGAGATCTATTACAAATAACTTTTAAAAGTAATGCATTAGCCATCACAAATTTTGTGCTTTTTAGATAGTGATATATTAGCTCTTCTGGAGCTTTCAACTAATTTTGTACTATCAAATATTGAAATAATATTTGTTTGTTTCAGTACCAAATAAGATAAATATTTTCTATCTGTAATGATAGAATTCATTACTACATTTTCATATCATTCCTCAAAGAATATTAACAGAAACAAAATATTTAGGCATACGCCACATATTTGGCCAATAATATTTCATATCACATATTGATAACATAAGTTATCTTTACCCTTTAAAGAGTTATCTTGAGAACTCTCATTGTTCTCTTATTTATTACTATGTTCCCACTTTTAGTGGTCCATTAGTATATCTTTTATTTTCTATGTGTTTACATTCACTTCAGGGAATACAACAAATCTAGTAGGACAAACTTATAAACATTCCAATAGATTCTTCATTTCATAATTACCATCGCAAACATGCGTGAGATTTCAAATCAAAATCTATCTATGCATATTGTCATGATTTGTCTCCAATTATAATAAACAATAAATAAAACATAATAAAATATACTTTAAGATCTTTAACATCATCGTCATCACTAGAAGGTATGAAATAGTTCGAAAATATTCTTGATTTCATATGGATAACGATGTCAAATCTTTCACCATCCTTAAGAACAAAAAGTATGAAACATTAAATAAAAGAAATTTCCTGTAAAAACATTGCATCTTGACATCAAAGAAATTGAAAATCATGGAGGATAAATTTGATCGTCGATAAAAGGAACTATCACTTTGAGCAAGATCGTGTTGATAACATGTTATAAAATAAAGAGAGATGGGGAGAATAAAGAACAAAGAAAATATAAAAGCAATAAAGAATGTACTTTATTGATCACAATGGGTCATTACAATGGTTCATCGAGTCTCTATTTATAGGCATAAGAAGTATAATAGAAATAAAGATCTAATTCTAATAATTATTATAATTTAAAGTACATCAAAATTTATTTTGATCATGATGGACATCCACTTAATAAGATATTCATAACATTATTAATATTTTTGTAACTTTTTTTAAAATTTTATTATTTTTGTAACTGTTAATATTTATTCTTTGTTTCATTGAATTTTTGTAGTAATTAATTTCTTATATTTTTGTCTATAAATAACACTTTAATTTTTATTGTTTTGATATTGAATTTTTTTCTGATCCTATATCCACTTTTGATTTACGAGAGAAAGAGTTGTAAAATCCAAGTATAAAATTTGAAAAGGCAATTGTTTTTTTTTAATCTTACTTTTCAGAAATATTTCTATTGCTTTTTGTTTATTTATTTTTGAAATTTGCAAGATTCGTATATGTGAAGAAGATAATTTCTATAATTGTTCTTTAAATGTTAGGGATAAACCCGATTAAGCAACGAACAAGTAAAATAACAAAGAAATTGAAAAGATCGAACACAAATATTTTAAGTGGAAAAACCCTTCCGAAGAGGATAAAAAATCATGGGCAGAGATAATTTCACTAAAACGAAAGAAATGACGATTACAAAGATAGAGATAAAAACTAAACCCCAAAATCTGAAATAAAAACCTTCAAAACATAAACACAAAATTCTTTGAAAGCTTGTAAAAGCTAATACCTAAATGTGTAATGGGTTTATTTTCTAAGGTAGAAAAGGGCCCATTTATAGGCTAAATTCGTAGGTCAAATAATATTAAAATAACCTACACTAATCAGAGTTCGACTAAGATAAATAATTAGAATTTGACTAGAAGAAGAAAACCAAGAAAATTTCATAATACGTCGCCTCGTCGTGACGTGGCTACTACCTTGTCGGGATGCTTTTCATCGGGCCGTCGGGTCGATATGTCTTTTCTTAACGGGATGTTGGTGGTCATGTCATTGGGATGATGCCTCTTCCTCGTTAGGACTTCAACTCTATTTCAGCCAAAAAATGTGAGGCATACTTCACAAATCTTCACCTTCACTTGTGACAGCCCAAAATAGACCCTAGCCGGAATGTGGTTTCGGGACCACAAAACCGAGGCATAACAATAATTTAAAATTTATTTCGATGCCTATAATATGTGAGTATTCATGTATGACATTTTTTGATGATTGATTTAGTGTTATAAAGGTGAATTTCACTAGAAAGGACTTGTGTGAGAAAATTTAGAATTTAGATAGGCAAATGTGGAAGTGGCCTATTGATGCACACTAGGAAATGTTGTCCTTGCATGTCAAATTCCCCAAATTTGACTATAGTGGCCGGCCATGGTGATGAATATGGGCAAAAGAAAACATGTTTCAAACATGTTTTGCTAGTGGTGCATGTTAGAAATAATAAAATAAGAGTATGAAAAAAAAAAGGAAAAAAAAAAGTGTTCATCTTTCACCATTGCTCTTGGCCGAATGTCCTAAGGAAAGAAAAGAAAAATTTTGCTCATCCATTTTTTCACTTCTTGGCCGAAAATACTAAGGAAAAAGGGGGAGGATTTTTGCTTCATGCTTGGTTTGGAAGAGATCTAGAAGGAGATTTGGCTAAGTTTGCATCAAGATTAAGGTATGTATGAGGTTGTGTTAGGGGTTTCATGCATGTCTTGGTTGCTAACTTGATGTGCATGTTAGCCATGGCTCAAATCTTTGTTATGCCATGGAAATGGTATTTGGCCAAAGTTGTTATGGTGTTAATGCCATTGCATGTTAAATATCAAGCTTGATAATGATTCATGTGATGGTAGATTGAGGGTTCTTAGATTTTCTTTTAGCATTTTTGAATGAGATACTAAGTTCTTTGTTTAACCATGACCAAATTGAAACGGTATGGTGTTGTGGTATTCGCCATGTTGTATCCATAAATATGATTCATGCATGTTGTATGGTGAGTAAGATTTAAGCTTTGGATATGTGTGTATATTTGGATATAAGCCACTTGAGAATTCGCCATTGCACCTACATGAATATATGTTTGCACATGATGAATTGGTATGACATGTATACTATTTTGAGGTGTCTATTTGCTTGTGATATTGTTTGGTTATGAAATAAATGAGAGATGCGTATAGAACTACAATATGTAATCGTTAATTAGGAAAATGTATGCTGTTTTTTTGTGTAGTATAAGGTGTAAAATTTGCCTCCACATAGACATGCATATTCGCCAAAGGAAGTAGATTGGTGTGCATGTATTCGGTTAGAGGCAACCATATTGAAGCCTTATCTTGGCCTAGATTGTTGACCAAATGGGTAATAAGTGAGGATGGTTGCGAATATACAAATATACATATGCATGTGTAATTGAACTATAAATGTATAGCAAGATGATTAAACTAGTTTATTTATCTATTAAGCCCGAGAAGTTAAAGAAGGAGAAACAAGCAAGGGCAAAGCCAAGGACATCGAGTAGCCGGGTCGAAACCGTTATACTCAACACAAGGTAAGTCCTTAAGCACTTGTTGTGAGAACTCCTTGGATAGGTATTTTTCGGAGTGATTCTCCTATTTATTATTATGATTATATGTACAAATTGAATTTAGTAAGTTGCTTTACCATGATGAATTGACATAAGGCACAATGTGTGCAAAGACCATATGGCACTATGTGTGCGATTTACTATGGCACTATGTGTGCGATTTACTATGGCACTATGTGTGCGATTTACTATGGCACTATGTGTGCGATTTACTATGGCACTATGTGTGCGATTCATTATGGCACTATGTGTGCGATTTACTATGGCACTATGTGTGCGATTCATTATGGCACTATGTGTGCGATTCACTATGGCACTATGTGTGCGATTCACTATGGCACTATGTGTGCGATTCATTATGGCACTATGTGTGCGATTTACTATGGCACTATGTGTGCGATTTACTATGGCACTATGTGTGCGATTTGCTATAGCACTATGTGTGCGATTTGCTATAGTCACATTCGGTTGTGGAAATAAACTGTGCATGAACGAGGTAAGTGATTGAGTTACTAACTAAATATCGAGATTGGGATTGTACGGTGTACGCATAAAATTATCTAGTGCATTGTTGTTCCAACTTGAGGAAACGGATTCAAATCGATTGGGCTGACTTGTCGTTTGATTTGGTTGAAGGATTGGGCATGAGATCGAACCAAAAATCTTAGAAATTGTAGTATAGTTTGATATGGCTGGAAAACATCTATTTTGTATTATTTGATTATTCACTTATGATTGTTATTGTTGATGGTAGAGTAGTGCTTACGACTTACTGAGTTATGTACTCATTTGGTGTGCTTATTTGTTGTTTATTTAGGTTCTTGACCCATTTTGCGTGCTCGGACTGTCATCGAAGTCATCACACCGTCTAGCGACTTTTTGGTATCTTCTTCTTAGATGGTTTAAGAAAACATTTCGGCATGTATAGGCTATTATGTTTTGTTTGAACTCGGTATGTAAAATATTGCTGGCCATGCGAAAATGGCTTATGAATGTTTTGAGCATAATGTTATAATTATTTGGTATGTATATGCTCATTAAGAGGCATGGAAGTGTTTGGCAATGACCAGCCATTAGAATGGGTCATCATGCTTATATTTTGGACCATATATGAAAAAGGGTGGTTGAATCATAGAGACTATGTGTTAGAGAAAGTCTATCCTAGAATATGATGCTGGCAGCAACAGTGACGTGGATGTGAAAAATCACTAAAAATAGTAGGAATAGAATTAAATAGTGAATAAATTATGTAAATGAACCTTGATGAGTCTATTTTCATACGGAGGAAACGAAACGGTTATATGAGTTGTATGTTGAGAGATATTTGGGTTTTAGTGGAACGGGGCCAGAACGGTTTCTGGATTCCCTGCTCGGACTTTGAAAATTCATTATAAATTAACCAGAAATAATTAGGAGTCATACCATATATGTATGAATTCCTCTTTGAGTCTAGTTTCTATAGAAACAAACGGTACCAGTATTGAAGTCCTGCACAGGGAGTTATTTGAGTTGTAACGCGCGAAGGTCAGTGTAGTCGGCCCCTGTAACACGGGTGACTTTAACTAATAAACTGTACCAATTGGCCCAACCAAAATTCTAGAAAAAATCTGTAGACGGAAATGTGAGTCTAGTTCCAGAAAAAAATTACAAAACTGATTTTCGAGTTCTAAAACTCAAGTTATGATTTTTGAAGCGACTAGTACACAGATTGGCAGCTTGTCTGGAACTTTTCAATAAGTGGTTTGAAGTCTGTTAACACCTCGTGTTCGACTCCGGCGACGGTCTCGGTTCGGGGTGTTACAATTTTATTGGTATCAGAGCCATGGTTTAGTCGGTTCTAGGACTACCATGGCACGTATGAGTCTAGCTATACATGCCTTAATGTTAATGTTTAAACGTGTGATGACTTCTGACGGTTAAAATGTTTTTTTTTTGTTTTGATTAGTAAATGGATCCCGAAGTAGAGAGAACCTTGGCGGATGACGTCGAAAGTGTAGCGGCTGCTCCTGCACAAGGGACGCCGCCTGTTGAACCTCAGTCATCTGCGAATAATCAAGGTGAGGGGGCTAAACAAGCCTTCTTTACCATGATGAATGAGTGGGTCGCGCAATATGCCCGAACTAATCCGGCTGTCCAACAAATCCCGAATTTGAATAATCCACCCAAAGAGCCCGTAATGCCATCGATTCTCGACCTGTGAGGCTGAGTAAGCCACCTGTAGATTTGATTAGGAAGCGCGGGGCTGAAGAGTTCAGGGCCGTAATTACTGATGATGCCGAAAGGGCCGAGTTCTGGCTTGACAACACCATTCGGGTGTTTGATGAACTGTCATGCACACCCGATGAATGTCTAAAGTGTGCTATATCCTTGTTGCGGGACTCAGCCTACTATTGGTGGAGGACCTTGATTTCCATAGTTCCAAACGAACGAGTTACTTGGGATTTCTTTCAAACGGAGTTTCGAAAGAAATATATTAGTCAACGGTTCATTGATCAAAAGCGTAAGGAATTCCTGGAACTCAAGCAAGGCCGCATGACAGTATCTGAATACGAACATGAGTTCGTAAGACTCAGTCGGTATGCCCGGGAGTGTGTGGCTGATGAGGTTGCTATGTGCAAGAGGTTCGAAGAAGGGTTGAATGAAGATCTAAGATTACTAGTGGGTATTTTGGAGATAAAAGAATTCGTAACACTAGTTGAACGAGCACGCAAGGCGGAGGAACTTGGAAAGGAGAAGAAGAAGGCTGAATTTGAAGCTAGAGACTATCGCAAAAGATCGACGGGTAAAGCTCCGTTTTCACTGTAAAGAAGTTCGGGAGGACACCAATAGATCGAGGACGATGCGGGGATTTCCATTAGATCACGACCATTGACGGACTCCGAGCTACTTGGTAGCTAGTGTGGGCAATAACCGTCAAGAGAAATCTGAATGCCCCCAATGTGGGAGAAGACACATAGGTGAATGTTGGGGTAAGACTACCAATAAGGCTTGTTACGGATGCGGTTCGAAGGACCACCTCATTAGAGATTGCACGGGGCTCGATGAGAAGAATAGGATGCAAGGTGCGAGACCTAGTGGAATGACAGCTAGAGGTAGACCACCAAGAATTTCAGGAGGTAGGGGTGGTAGTCAGAGAGGGGCTACTGATACGACTGTTCGATCTGAGACTCGCGCTCCTGCTAGAGCATATGCCATCCGCGCACGAGAGGAGGCATCCTCCCCTGACGTTATCACCGGTACTTTCACTCTTTTCGATACTAATGTGATTGCTTTGATTGACCCTGGTTCTACTCATTCTTATATATGCGAAACCTTAGCATCCAAAGAAGACTTTGCCTATTGAGTCTACTGAGTTTGTAATTCGGGTGTCAAACCCCTTGGGCCATTACGTGCTTGTCAACAAAGTGTGTAAGAAAAGTCCCCTAGTGTTTCGAGGTTTTTGTTTTTTGGCGGACTTGATGCTTTTGCCGTTCGACGAATTTGACGTTATTCTTGGGTTGGATTGGTTGACCATGCACGATGCGGTTATAAATTGCAAAGGCAAGACTATCGATCTGAGGTGCGCTAATAACGAGATTGTTCGGGTTGAGTCTACGGACTTAAAAGGGTTGCCACCGTAATATCGCCGATGTTGGCCCAAAATATGTAAGAAAAGGGTGCGGCGTACCTTGCGTATGTGCTCGATGACAAGGAGTCGGAAGGAAACCCGAATTTGTGCCGTGGTTTGTGAATTCCGGATGTTTTCCAAGAATTGCGGGTTTACCACTGTTCGGAAATAGAATTTGGCATCGAATTGGTACCGGTACCACTCAATTTCGATAGCTCCGTGTCGTATGGCACCAATGTAATTAAAGGAGTTGAAAGCTCGGTTGCAAGAATTGGTGGATAGAGGTTTTGCTCGCCCGAGTTTTTCGCCTTAAAGATATGGCGACATTACTTATTTGGTGAGAAGTGCCATGTGTATTCGGATCACAAAAGTCTCAAATATTTGATGACCCAAAGAGACTTGAACCTGCGACAAAGGCGATGGCTCGAGTTGTTAAAGGATTATGAGCTCGTCATTGATTATCACCCGGGAAGGGCTAATGTGGTTGCGGATGCCTTAAGCCGAAATCACTATTTGCTTTATGACGATGAATGTACACTTGTCTATTCTACCCGACAATGTGTTAGTAGCGAATTGAAGGCCAAACCATTGTTGGCTCATCAAATTCGGGAAGCTCAGAAAGTCGATGAGGAGTTGCTTGCAAAACGGGCTGAGTGTGTTCTGAACAAGGAATCAGAGTTTCAAATTGATGATGACGATTGTTTGAGGTTCAGAAGTCGTCTGTGTGTTCCAAAGAATTCGGAACTTATTTCGATAATTCTAAATGAAGCCCATTGTAGTCGAATGTCAATCCACCGGGTAGTACTAAAATGTACAATGACCTGAAACGCCAATTTTGGTGGCCCGGTATGAAACGAGACATTTCTGAATTTGTTTCAAGGTGTCTGATATGTCAACAAGTGAAAGCGGAACATCAAGTGCCATCGGGATTACTTCAGCCGATCATGATACCCGAATGGAAATGGGATCGAGTCACAATGGACTTTGTATCCGGACTGCCATTGTCAGTGAGTAAGAAGGATGCGATTTGGGTCGTTGTCGATAGACTAACTAAGTCGGCTCACTTTATCCCCGTACGTACGGATTTTTCAATGGACAAATTAGCGGAATTGTACGTTTCTCAGATTGTGAGATTACACGGGGTGCCTATTTCTATCGTGTCGGATAGAGACCCAAGATTTACGTCGCGATTTTGGAAGAAATTGCAAGATGCTTTGGGTACCAAGCTGCATTTTAGCACCGCTTTTCATCCCCAAACCGATGGTCAATCCGAACGGATAATTCAAATACTCGAGGATATGTTGAGATGTTGCATCCTTGAGTTTAGTGGTTCATGGGAACGGTATTTACCTTTGATTGAATTCGCCTACAACAATAGCTTTCAATCAAGCATTAAGATGGCGCCTTACGAGGCTTTATACGGTCGTGAAAGTTTGAAAGCTGCTTCGGATCGCCAAAAGTCGTATGCGGATTTGAAAAGAAAAGATATTGAATATCAGGTTGGAGACAAGGTCTTTCTCAAAGTTTCACCTTGGAAGAAGGTGCTTAGATTTGGTCGTAAGGGCAAATTGAGTCCGAGGTTTATCGGACCATATGAAGTATCCGAACGAGTTGGGCCAGTCGCATATCGATTAATTTTGCCCCCGAGCTCGAAAGGATTCACAACGTTTTCATGTCTCGATGCTTGACGATATAGGTCGATCCATCGCACGTAATTGCCCCATCCGAGATTGAGATTCAGCCTAATTTGAGCTATGAAGAGGAACCGGTTCGCATTATGATGCGTGAAGTAAAAGAGTTACGCAATAAGAAAATCCCGTTAGTGAAGGTGTTATGGCATAAACACGGAATTGAAGAAGCCACTTGGGAACTTGAGGACTCTATGAAAGAGCGATACCCGAGCCTATTTACCGGTAAGATTTTCGGGGACGAAAATTTCTTAAGTGGGGGAGAGTTGTGACAGCCCAAAATAGACCCTAGCCGGAATGTGGTTTCGGGACCACAAAACCGAGGCATAACAATAATTTAAAATTTATTTCGATGCCTATAATATGTGAGTATTCATGTATGACATTTTTTTGATGATTGATTTAGTGTTATAAAGGTGAATTTCACTAGAAAGGACTTGTGTGAGAAAATTTAGAATTTAGATAGGCAAATGTGGAAGTGGCCTATTGATGCACACTAGAAATGTTGTCCTTGCATGTCAAATTCCCAAATTTGACTATAGTGGCGGCCATGGTGATGAATATGGGCAAAAGAAAACATGTTTCAAACATGTTTTGCTAGTGGTGCATGTTAGAAATAATACAATAAGAGTATGAAAAAAAAAAGGAAAAAAAAAAGTGTTCATCTTTCACCATTGCTCTTGGCGAATGTCCTAAGGAAAGAAAAGAAAATTTTGCTCATCCATTTTTTCACTTCTTGGCGAAAATACTAAGGAAAAGGGGAGGATTTTTGCTTCATGCTTGGTTTGGAAGAGATCTAGAAGGAGATTTGGCTAAGTTTGCATCAAGATTAAGGTATGTATGAGGTTGTGTTAGGGGTTTCATGCATGTCTTGGTTGCTAACTTGATGTGCATGTTAGCCATGGCTCAAATCTTTGTTATGCCATGGAAATGGTATTTGGCCAAAGTTGTTATGGTGTTAATGCCATTGCATGTTAAATATCAAGCTTGATAATGATTCATGTGATGGTAGATTGAGGGTTCTTAGATTTTCTTTTAGCATTTTTGAATGAGATACTAAGTTCTTTGTTTAACCATGACCAAATTGAAACGGTATGGTGTTGTGGTATTCGGCCATGTTGTATCCATAAATATGATTCATGCATGTTGTATGGTGAGTAAGATTTAAGCTTTGGATATGTGTGTATATTTGGATATAAGCCACTTGAGAATTCGGCCATTGCACCTACATGAATATATGTTTGCACATGATGAATTGGTATGACATGTATACTATTTTGAGGTGTCTATTTGCTTGTGATATTGTTTCGGTTATGAAATAAATGAGAGATGCGTATAGAACTACAATATGTAATGCGTTAATTAGGAAAATGTATGCTGTTTTTTTTTGTGTAGTATAAGGTGTAAAATTTGCCTCCACATAGACATGCATATTCGGCCAAAGGAAGTAGATTGGTGTGCATGTATTCGGTTAGAGGCAACCATATTGAAGCCTTATCTTGGCCTAGATTGTTGACCAAATGGGTAATAAGTGAGGATGGTTGCCGAATATACAAATATACATATGCATGTGTAATTGAACTATAAATGTATAGCAAGATGATTAAACTAGTTTATTTATCTATTAAGCCCGAGAAGTTAAAGAAGGAGAAACAAGCAAGGGCAAAGCCAAGGACATCGAGTAGCCGGGTCGAAACCGTTATACTCAACACAAGGTAAGTCCTTAAGCACTTGTTGTGAGAACTCCTTGGATAGGTATTTTTGAGTGATTCTCCTATTTATTATTATGATTATATGTACAAATTGAATTTAGTAAGTTGCTTTACCATGATGAATTGACATAAGGCACAATGTGTGCAAAGACCATATGGCACTATGTGTGCGATTTACTATGGCACTATGTGTGCGATTTACTATGGCACTATGTGTGCGATTTACTATGGCACTATGTGTGCGATTTACTATGGCACTATGTGTGCGATTCATTATGGCACTATGTGTGCGATTTACTATGGCACTATGTGTGCGATTCATTATGGCACTATGTGTGCGATTCACTATGGCACTATGTGTGCGATTCACTATGGCACTATGTGTGCGATTCATTATGGCACTATGTGTGCGATTTACTATGGCACTATGTGTGCGATTTACTATGGCACTATGTGTGCGATTTGCTATAGCACTATGTGTGCGATTTGCTATAGTCACATTCGGTTGTGGAAATAAACGTGCATGAACGAGGTAAGTGATTGAGTTACTAACTAAATATCGAGATTGGGATTGTACGGTGTACGCATAAAATTATCTAGTGCATTGTTGTTCCAACTTGAGGAAACGGATTCAAATCGATTGGGCTGACTTGTCGTTTGATTTGGTTGAAGGATTGGGCATGAGATCGAACCAAAAATCTTAGAAATTGTAGTATAGTTTGATATGGCTGGAAAACATCTATTTTGTATTATTTGATTATTCACTTATGATTGTTATTGTTGATGGTAGAGTAGTGCTTACGACTTACTGAGTTATGTACTCATTTGGTGTGCTTATTTGTTGTTTATTTAGGTTCTTGACCCATTTTGCGTGCTCGGGACTGTCATCGAAGTCATCACACCGTCTAGCGACTTTTTGGTATCTTCTTCTTAGATGGTTTAAGAAAACATTTCGGCATGTATAGGCTATTATGTTTTGTTTGAACTCGGTATGTAAAATATTGCCTGGCCATGCGAAAATGGCTTATGAATGTTTTGAGCATAATGTTATAATTATTTGGTATGTATATGCTCATTAAGAGGCATGGAAGTGTTTGGCAATGACCAGCCATTAGAATGGGTCATCATGCTTATATTTTGGACCATATATGAAAAAGGGTGGTTGAATCATAGAGACTATGTGTTAGAGAAAGTCTATCCTAGAATATGATGCTGGCAGCAACAGTGACGTGGATGTGAAAAATCACTAAAAATAGTAGGAATAGAATTAAATAGTGAATAAATTATGTAAATGAACCTTGATGAGTCTATTTTCATACGGAGGAAACGAAACGGTTATATGAGTTGTATGTTGAGAGATATTTGGGTTTTAGTGGAACGGGGCCAGAACGGTTTCTGGATTCCCTGCTCGGACTTTGAAAATTCATTATAAATTAACCAGAAATAATTAGGAGTCATACCATATATGTATGAATTCCTCTTTGAGTCTAGTTTCTATAGAAACAAACGGTACCAGTATTGAAGTCCTGCACAGGGAGTTATTTGAGTTGTAACGCGCGAAGGTCAGTGTAGTCGGCCCCTGTAACACGGGTGACTTTAACTAATAAACTGTACCAATTGGCCCAACCAAAATTCTAGAAAAAATCTGTAGACGGAAATGTGAGTCTAGTTCCAGAAAAAATTACAAAACTGATTTTCGAGTTCTAAAACTCAAGTTATGATTTTTGAAGCGACTAGTACACAGATTGGCAGCTTGTCTGGAACTTTTCAATAAGTGGTTTGAAGTCTGTTAACACCTCGTGTTCGACTCCGGCGACGGTCTCGGTTCGGGGTGTTACATCACTTGTATTTCCAAAATGCCTTCTTTGCCAAAGCCCGCCACAAGCCTATCTTGAACTATGCAGAATATTAATTAAGTCGAAGTTGTGCTTAGAAGTTGGAACACTTCTATTGTAACATCCCAAACCCACCCTAGACATTATGGATGAATCTGGCGATGTCACATGATAGTACTTTTGAAATCGTACTTAACGAGTAAAAATTGTTCCAGTTACTTAATCTTTGTTATGATTAAAACGTATCTCTTTTTCACGGAAGCTTTGAAAACATACTATTTTAGAGAAACCCGTAATTAATTCCAAAAACCTTAGTTTATAAGAAAAACCATTTGTTTTCAGTGAAAGCAGAGTTTTGATCATGCTTGTCAAAAATAAAACATCAACAGTATAAAACCGAGTTAAAACCAGATAGTCCAAAGTCCCAGAAATTACAAAGTAAAACCCTAATTAAAAGAGGAAACATATAACTAAGAAAAACTGCATTAATATAGTATGAAATTGTGGTGGTCACCGTCGAGACCTCCGCTGCACCGATCCGCCTAATGGTGGGGATTAGCTGAACAGATTAAAAAAGTGTAAGTTTTCGCAAACTCAATGTGTAATCCCTACAAAAAATATACATACAGCATATATCCGAAATTAGTCATATATTTATACATAGTTCGGGCCTGCCCTTTACAGAATCGGTGTGGACCTTAGCCCACTCAAAGATAGAATCAGACACAGAACAGTATAACAGAGTCCTACCCACCAGCCTCTACTCACCATCTCCGTCCAACCCTATACACCATTTATGGATAAAATTGACCCACCCATCCCTACACACTATGCTATATCGAAATACGGCACATTATCAGATAATTGCAGCTGAGCTGCCAGATTTCAGGCTTAAGAGCCTTTCAGAATACTTCCTCCAAAACATCAACCCAACCCTGATGCAATACAACATACAAATATGACATGCTAATATGCATCCTATCAGGTTATACAATTAATTCTGATATCACAGTTCATGCTTAGTACAGAAATTAGACAGTTAGGATACTCGTTTAGAGGTCTAAATAACGCTTACCGACCCTACAGTAGGTCCACAGTCGACTTGGGCGACCCGTGTAACCTTACAGATCATTTCAGAAAAATGGACTCACACTTCCATGTGGCCTGCCCGTGTGGGCTCACACACCCATGTGGCCCACACGGCCCAAATTGGCCTTGGCCGTGTGGATCACACGGCCTGGGCCAAAAATCCCACCTGCCCGTGTGGTTCAGTCGTGTGGGCCCACATGGGCCAATTGGTCTAGTTCATGTCTCGCACACGGTCTTTCCGTCCATCACACGGCTGTGTCAAGTGCCCGTTTCATGCGCGCACAACCTGGCTCCTCATTCACACGCCCGTATTCAGTCACAAGGCCTACCACATGGGTGACCACACGCCCATGTGGCGACGACAGATTCATTTTTCGATTTTTGTTGATCCTCATTTTCTGTGTTCTCGGGTACACACCTAGTATTGATTCGAAACTAAAACGACCACGAGCAGCCCAAAACCTTTATTAAAACAATATAACACCAAATTAGTCACTTAAAACTATGCTCAAACGAAAAATGCTAACTTACAAAACGTTACCTTCAATAGCACAATCGGGGTTTCATCCACTTCACACATCAATCAGAGATCTCCAGCCCTTTGATTATCTCCTAAACACAAGTTGACCCAGTTAACAATGATTTATTAACCCAAAGTTAGCAGTAAGAAGGAAACGATTTTACGTAGGAAAAGGAAGAACAAATTCGACAGTAAGAGGGTTTGGGGAGAGCAAAAACTGCAGTAAAACTTGAGAAAGAAATCAGTTTTGGAAAAAATTCTGATCACTTCCCTTAAACTCTCCTCAAAACTCTCACCACTGACCCACTACTCAGATTTTCAGTAAAACTCAAACTCTAGCCGAAATTTGTAGCAAAAAATAAAACCCTTGCTTACACATTGATTCGAACACAGGACCTCCAACATATTAACACTTCACTTAACGACCAGACTAACAAGCCCATTCTGCCAGAATTTTACACACAATCAAATATAAGCCTATTACACAAGAGTGAGGCTTTATTCATAAAAATACCAAAAATTTACCCAAGTTGTTGCTTGAACTTGGGACCTCACACACACACCCAGAACACTTAACCATTGAAGCAGATACACACTTGTGTGTATTATTTACAAAAATAATTTTTCAACTTTTGGGCTGTTTCAACTCTAACCCCTAAAAGAAAATTTCGGCCTCAAAATTTTACTTGATTAGAAAATGTGAGGATACTGCTGACGCATCAAGTCCTCCAGCTCCCAAGTGGCCTTCTCAGTACTATGTGTCTGCCACAGTACCTTTACTAAGAGGATAGATTTTCTTTCCAAAACCTTAATGTCACGATCTAAAATCTAAACCGGCTCCTCCTCAAACGCTAGATCTGGCCTAACCTCATTCTCCTCCACAGGAACAATGTGCGAGGGATTAGAGCGGTAGCGTCTCAACATCGAGACATGGAAAACATCATGAATATGATCTAACTCTAAAGGTAGCTCTAACTGATATGCGATTGGTCACACTCGTCTCAAAATTAGATACGGCCCAATAAACCGAGGGCTCAGCTTGTCCTTACGACCGAACCTTAGAATCTTCTTCCATGACGAGACCTTAAGGAAAATGAAGTCTCCTATGGAATACTCTACCTCTCGACGCTTTAGATCTGCATAGGACTTCTGCCTGTCAGAAACCGCTTTCAGTCGATCTCGAATCAAACGGACCTTGTCCTCAGTTTCGGAAACCAATTCCAGACCCAGAATATGTCGCTCACCCAATTCAGTCCAGTATAAGGGAGTACAACACTTAAGCCCATACAGTGCCTCATAAGGTGCCATCTATATACTAGACTGGTAGTTGTGATTGTAAGCGAACTCTACTTATGGCAAGTACTCCTCCCAACTGTCTCGAAAATCGATAACACAACTCCTTAACATATCCTCCAGCATTTGAATCATCCTTTCCGATTGACCATTTGTCTGAGGATGGAAAGTAGTGCTAAAGTCTAGTCTTGAACCCAGAGCCTCACAAAGCTTCTTCCAGAACTGATACGTGAAACGAGGATCCCTATCAGAGATGATTGAGCTAGGTACCCCATGTAGCCTCACTATTTCAGAGACGTAGAGTTTAGCCAATTTCTGTAGAGAGAAGTCTGTCCTAACCGAGATGAAGTGAGCAGACTTGGTTAATCGATCCACAATGACCCAGACAGAATCCTTCTTAGTGGGTGTTAGAGGCAACCCATTAACAAAGTCCATCATTACTCGCTCCCATTTCCACATCAGTATCTTAACCGGCTGCAATAAACCCGAAGGCAACTGATGCTTAGCCTTAACCTACTGAAAAGTCAAACAGCGATCAACGAAGTCAGTAACTTTACACTTCAACCCTGGCCACTCGTACAACTCTCAAAGATATCGGTACATTTTATTCTCGCCGGGATGCATAGCATAAGGACTACTATGCGCCTCCCTCAGAATTGACAGTTTCAAATCCTCATCATTCGGTACACAAATTCGATCTCAGAAACACAATACCCTATCATTATTAATCCCAAAATCAGTAGTAACACCACTTTCAACCTGACGGAAACGCAACTCAAGAGTCTTATCCCCTATCTGTTTACCTCTAATTTGATCAATCTATGTTTGTTTTACCTAAAGTTCTGCTAACAGACTCCTATTGTCGAATAAACTAAGTCAAGCGAACATCGCTCTCAAATCGGTTATAGCCCTACGGCTTAACTCATCGGCCACCACATTGGCCTTACCAGGATGGTACTCGATGGTACAGTCATAATCCTTAAGTAACTCAACCCATCTACACTGCTTAAGATTCAACTTTCTTCTGGGTGAAAAGATATGTGAGGCTTTTGTGATCAACTTTCTTCTGGGTGAAGAGATATTTGAGGCTTTTGTGATCAGTGTAGATAGTACACTTATCACTGTACAGGTAGTGCCTCTAGATTTTTAATGCGAAAACTACCTCTGCCAACTCCAGATCATGCGCTGGATAATTAGCCTCATGAGTCTTGAGCTGATAAGACGCATAAGCAACCGCCTTTCCATCTTGCATCAGTACGCAACCCAAACCCACATGTGACGCATCACTGTATACCATGAAGTCTTTACCGGGCTCAAAATCAAAACAGGAGCCTGAGTTAAAACGGTCTTGAGCTTATCAAAGCTCTCTTATTGGGCATCAGTCCAAGCAAAAGGAACTCTTTTACGCAGAAGTTTAGTCAATGGTGTTGTGATTAAGGAGAACCCTTCTACAAAACATCGATAATATCCTGCCAGTCCTAGAAAGCTACGAATCTCAGACATATTCCTCGGCCATTTCCAATCCAACACTGCCTCAACCTTACGAGGACCTACTCATATCCTTTCAGCAGAAACTACATGTCCCAGAAATGTCATTTTTCGAAGCCAGAATTCATACTTGCAGAACTTCGCATACAACTGTTTCTCACTTGTAGAATCTGTAGAACCACTCTAAGATGCTCATTGTGCTCATCCTCTATCTTAGAATACACCAAGATGTCATCAATGAATACCACCACGAATTGGTCCAAATAGGGTTAGAACACTCAGTTCATCAAATCTATAAATGCCGTAGGTGCATTAGTTAAACCAAAGAGCATAACTAGGAACTCGTAATGTCCATATCGAGTCCTAAATGTCGTCTTATGCACATCAGCCTCCTTAACTCTCAACTGATGATAGCCCGAATGCAAATCGATCTTAAAAAACATAGAGGCCCCTCTGAGCTGATCAAATAAGTCATCTATCCTCGGAAGTGGGTACTTATTCTTGATCGTTAACTTGTTCAACTGACGGTAGTGGATACACATCCTCATTGCCCCATCTTTCCTTTTCACGAAAAGAACAGGTGTTTTCCACGAAAAAATCTTGGGACGAATGAACCCACGGTCTAACAATTCTTGAATCTAAGCCTTAAGCTCTGTAAGCTCCTTCGGTGCCATTCGGTAAGGGGCGATAGTCACTGGAGCTGTACCCGGAATCAACTCAATCCCAAACTCTACCTCACAGCTCGGAGACAACCCCGGTAGTTCCTCTAGAAAAATATCTGAAAAATCCCTCATAGTTCTAATGTCCTTAACCGAAGAGTCCTTAGAACCTGAAATACTGACGTAGGCCAAAAATGCCTGACATCCATTCCGAACTAACTTTTTCGCTACCAAAGCTAAGATCACATTAGTCAGGTAGTCTCGTTGCTCCCCAATCACCATTACCTCATTGTTCTCCTCGGTCCTCAAGATAACCCTTTTCGTTGCACAATCCAAACTTACCCGATGTTTAACCAGCCAGTCCATTCCCAAAATCAGATCAAACTCCCCAAATGGAAGCTTCATTAGATCACCCATAAATACTGTCTCTTGGACCTCTAACGAAACATCTCTATACAATTTACTAACCCGGATGGATTGCCCCAAAGGACTTAACACCATTACCTCACTATCAATACTCTCGATTGGAATCCCCAAAGTTTCAGACACAGTACTAGCTACATATGAGTGGGTAGATCCTATGTCTATCAGTGCAAGGTAAGGTACATATAAAGTAAAAACGTATCTGTAATGACGTCCAGAGTATCTCTGTCCTCACGAAGATAAGCAGCATAGACCAAAGCAGACTGCCTCACCTCATCCGGTCTCACACCTCTGCCTAGTGCTCTCTGCCCTTAGCCCATGCCATTACCACCCTTGGCTTGACCCAGGCCCCTAGGTGGCTGTTGAACTACCCTTGGCAGCTGTGCAGTCCCAGTAACCGAAGCTTGCATCTCATCAATTCTCAATGGACAATCTCGAACACGGTGCTCAGTGGACCCAAATCTCAAGCATGCCCTGGTAGTCCTCCAACACTCGCTCGGATGGCGTCTACCACAGTGTCCACAAAGCACCACCCCAGTAGGTGCCACAGGAGGCCCAACTCTCACTGGCCCATCAAATCTGGCCTTTTCTTAGGCCTCATCCTAGAACTCGAGGGTTCTAAATCCCTCTAAGTCTTTCCTCTCTCGCATTCCCTGTTCTAGTACTCCACGTGCTTAAGATCCTCAGCAATATTAGTTTTCTCGACCAGAATAACAAATTCACACTCCCTCTGCGAAGCTATCAGCACTCTCAAGCTGTCCCTAAGGCCGTCCTCAAAACCGACACACCTCTCATATTCAGATGCCACCATGCCTCGCGCATAACGGCTTAGTCTTAAAAATTCGGCCTCATACTCAGCCATTGATCGATCACCCTGGGTGAGATTAAGGAACTCCCATCTTCTAACGTTGATATAACTGGCCCTCACGTATTTTTTGTGAAAAATCATCTTAAAGAGATCCCATGTCAGTCGGTCGGGCTAGGTGCCCTCCTTAACCATCAACCACCACTGGTACGCCTCATCACGAAGCAGAGATACAGCTCCCTTGAGCTTCTTCTTAGCAGTAAAATCCAGGTCAACCATAATTCTTTCCGTGGCCTCCATCCAATACTCAGCCACGTTAGGGGTGACTCCAGCGACACTCCTAAATAATTCAACCCAGTTGGATCAAAGTCGTTCCGTAACCGACCCTCGGCCCTTAGTTCTAGCGTTAGGCCCAGCGACCCTCTTTAAAATCTGTAGCATGGCTTGGGACAGTGAGTCGTCCCCAGCTACACGATCTCGAGACCCAGTCTCTATCACAGGTGATACCGATGTCTCACTGGTATCCAAGTTAGATAGATTTCTAAATGATAAAGACCTCGCTTAAGCCCCTCTACGACCTCTGCCACGGCCTCTAGTACCCCATCTATGAGTACCACATGTGCCCATTGTAAATTTCAGAATTTATCTGTATTAATAGTTTTATGCATTAGCTATAGTTCTGATATTTTATTAACAAATATTTTATGCAGTACAGTATCAAAATGTTCAGAGCCGATTATTGTGAGTAGTAGTCTCACTACAGTTTTCAGTGTAATATACTACCTAGAGTAGTTTCAATATATTCTTAGTTATATTTTCAGACAATTCTAAGCAGAGTTTCAAAAGAAACTTACAAGATCGGCGCCGGAGACTCGGTGTATCACTTACTTATTCCTTAAAATACTTTAAATCATTTACAATTCATTTCTTTAAAACAAAGTTTAAAACCCAAATCCACAGCCAAGTTTTGTAACCTGGCTTTGATACCACTAAATGTAACATCCCAAACTTGGCCTAGACATTATGGTCGAATCTGGCGATGTCACATGATAGTGCTTTTGAAATTGTACTTGACGAGTAAAAATCGTTCCAGTTACTTAATCTTTGTTATGATTAAAACGTATCTCATTTTCGCGGAAGCTTTAAAAACATACTATTTTAGGAAACCCGTAATTAATTCTAAAAACCTTAGTTTATAAGAAAACCTGTTTGTTTTCAATGAAAGCAGAGTTTTGATCATGCTTGTCAAAAATAAAACATCAACAGTATAAAACTGAGTTAAAACCAGATAGTCCAAAGTCCCAGAAATTACAAAGTAAAACCTAAATTAAAAGAGGAAACAGATAACTAAGAAACACTGTATTAATATAGTACAAAATAGTGGTGGTCACCACCGAGACCTCCACTGCACCGATCCGCCTAATGCTGGGGATTACCTGAACAGATTAAACAGAAAAGAGTGAGTTTTCACAAACTCAGTGTGTAATCCCTACAGAAAATATACACATAACATTTATCTGAAATCAGTCATATATTTATACATAGTTCAGACCTGAACCCTTTACAGAATCAGTGTGGACCTTAGCCCACTCAGATGTAGAATCAGACACAGAATAGTATAATAGAGTCCTACCCACCAGCCTCTACACACTATCTCCTACCAACCCTGCACACCATTTGAAGATAAAATCGACCCACCCATCCCTATACACCATGCTATACTGAAATGCGGCACGTTATTAGATAATTGCAGCTAAGTTGCCAGATATCAAACTTAAGAGCCTTTCAGAATACTTCCTCCAAAACATCAACCCAACCCCGATGCAATGCAACATACAAATATGACATGATAATATGCATTCTATCAGATCATACAATTAATTGAGATATCACAGTTTATGCTCAGTACAGCAATCAGACAGTCATGATACTCATTTAGGGGTCTAAGTAACGCTTATCGACCCTACTGTAGGTCCACAGTCAACTTGGGCGAACTATACAACCTTATAGGTCATTTCAGAAAAATGGGCTCACATGCCTAAGTGGCCTGCCCGTGTGGGCTCACACGACCTTATGGCCCACACGGCCCAAATTGGCCTTGGCTATGTGGATCACACAGCCTGGCCCAAAAATCCCACACGTCCGTATGGTTTACCCGTGTAGGCCCACACACTCGTGTGGCCCATACGGCCCAATTGGTCGAGCCTGTGTCTCACACACGGCCTCGTCTGCCATCACACAGCCGTGTCAAGTACCCGTGTGTACCTGCGTCATGCGCGTGTGGCCTGGCTCGTCGTTCACACGCCCGTGTGCAGACACACTGTCGCCCGTGTGGCTTCGACAAATTCATTTTTTGGCTTTCACCGATCCTCATTTTCTGTGTTCTCGGGTACACACCTGGTATTGATTCGAAACTAAAATGACCACAAGCACTCCAGAACCTTCATTAAACCAATATAACGCCAAATTAGTCACTTAAATCTATGCTCAAACGAAAACGCACGAAAAATACCAAACGCTAACTCACAAAATGTTACTTCAGTGGCACAATCAGGGTTTCACCCACTTCGCACGTCAATCAGAGATCTCCAGCCCTTTGATTATCTCCTAAACACAACTCAACCCGGTTAACAACGATTCATTAACCCAAAGTTAGTAATAAAACATTAATTGCACTTACCCAACGCAAAGAGAAAACAGAGAAAATGGATTGCAAAACCTTAGTAGTAAGAAGGGGACGATTTTATGTAGGAAAAAGAGGAACAAATTCGGCAGCAATGGGGGTTTAGGAAGAGCAAAAACGACAGTAAAGCTTTAGAAAGAAATCAATTTTGGCAAAAATTCTGATCACTTCCCCTAAACTCTCCTCAAAACTCTCACCACTAACCCATTACTTAGATTTTCAGTAAAACTTAAACTCTAGCCGAAATTTGTAGCAAAAATATAAAACCCTTGCTTACACCTTGATTCAAGCACAAGACCTTCAACATATTAACACTTCACTTAGCCACCAGACTAGCAGACCCATTCTGCCAGAATTTTACACACAATCAAATATAAGCCTATTAAACAAAAGTGAGGCTTTATTCATAAAAATACCAAAAATTTACCCAAGTTGTGGCTTGAACTTGGGACCTCACACACACATATACCCCCAGAACACTTAACCACTGAAGCAGATACACACTTGTGTGTATTATTTACAGAAACAGTTTATCAACTTTTGGGGCGTTACATCTAGTCTTCGACTTGTGCACTGCCAAATCAAAATTGACCCAGGTTAGATTTCCACAAATGCAATGCCCTATCTTGTTAAAACTTGCATCCAAAAGAGAACTTCTCTTATACAAAATAGTCATACCTTTTTCCTTCATATGAGCAGGTTGCCTCTGCTTCAAATAAGTTGAATTTGATTCCTTAACAGATGAGGCATGTCCTATTTCACCACTCACTGTTGATCCTTCCAAAACATAAAGGCTGCTAATATTTTTACCTTTCATCAAAACAAGAGCCCCATAGGATACCTTAATTTCACTTGACTCAATATTAAATTTACAACCCTTTGAGTCTAAATTTCCCAAGGAGATTGGATTTCTTTTTAAATCAAGTACATATCTGACATCTGATAGTGTCTTGATTGTCCTATTTTGCATCCTGGTCTGAACAGTACCAATACTGATATCTTTACAAGGTGAACCATTCCTCATACACACAACTCCACCTTCAACTGAACTATGTGTGGAGAACTAGTCCCTGTTGGGACACATGTGGAAAGAACACCCCAAATCTAGAATCCACTCGGATGTAAGCTTGGAGCTTTCACTTATTAACACTAAGAAGAAATCATCACCCTTGTCATCGGCCAAATTAACATTAACTAAATCTTCCTCGTTGCTCTTAGCATCCCTTTTATTTCACAGTTTGTAACAATCTACCTGGACGTGACCTAACTTCTTACAATAATGACATCTTTTGTCTCGCTTCCTTGATGCTACTAAAATCGAGGCTTGCCTATCTGACTTGCTATTTGAACCAAACGCATTTTCAAGTTTGTCTTTACTCAACAAATGTCCGTTCACTTCTTCAAACAAGAGTCTATCTCTACTATAAATCAAGATCTCCCTAAAAGACTTGTATGAATAGAGTAAAGAGCACAATAATAGCATCGCTTGATCTTCATTGTCAATCTGAACCTCAACTTTTTTTAAATCATTCAAAAGAGTAATAAATTGACCTAAATGACCTCTAAGGTACTCACCTTCGTTCATGTAGAACGTGTACAATTGTTGTTTCAACACTAATCGGTTAGCTAAAGACTTTGTCGCATAAAGAGTTTCTAACCTTTTCCATAAGGTGTATGTCGTTTTCTCCATTGACACCTCATGTAACACATTATTTGTTAAGTATAATTGAATTAAGGATAAAGCATTTTTTTTAACCTATCCCATTTTGATTTTTCCATGTTGTTAGGTTTCTTCTCGACAAAGATCTTATCAATATCACTCTGGATTAAAATTCTCGACATGCAAACTTACTACAGATTGAAGCTTGTGATGCCATCAAACTTCTCAATGTCAAATCTTGTTACTGTCATCTCTGAACGAGTTGAATGAGGAAATCGACTAAGCTCTGAACTAGTTTGTTTGGGATAAACTCGATTAAACAACGAACAAGTAAAATAGCGAAAAAATTGAAAAGATCAAACACAAATGTTTTACATGGATAAATCCCTTCGAAAAGGATAAAAAACCATGGGCAAAGATAATTTCACTAAAACGAAAAAAATGAAGAGTACAAAGATGGAGATAAAAACTAAACCCTGAAACCCAGAATAATAAAAAAATAAAAAAAATATGACAATGCTCCAAGGCGTGTATCAAGCTACTATCTTTAAGCTTATATTCACCCCAGCTATATTCGGTGTGCAAAAGAGTTTCAAGAAAATTAACCTTGAGGATACGATGAAACCAATGATTATTTGTGTTTTGCATTGACAAGAATAGTCCACTAAGCATTAAGCAATTTATAATAAGAAACTCAATTTTTACAAAGAATTTCTGTAGTAATCCTTTAAAGAATAATCTAATAATATTAAAAGAATGAAGGAAGGATAGAAAGAACATTAGAACTTGTTGGCGTGATTTTCAAATAAAATCTCATTCCTGTTTATAAGGATTTTCATGTCTCTTCGTAAACATCTTTCAATAAGTGTCTTTTTGAATAATAATGTCTTTAAAAAGACACATAATTATTCATTTAATATTATAACTATTCAAATAATATTGTTTGAATAGTTATAATTTTGTCAAAAATCAAGTACTATGACTCTTGACTAATAATCAAAAGATTTAACTTTTGATTAATTACACAATTTAATTTATAGTTATTGGAACACTATAAATATTTAAAAGTATTCAACAATAACTCATTCAAGAAAAATATTTTTATTTAAAATAATTATCCCATGTGTTAGATTCAATTTGAAATTAATATTTAACTCTAAATAACATAATAAATTTAATTTTGATAATTAACGAAAAAACTTAACTAAATCATTATTATTTAGAAAATTCAATTTAAAATAATTTTACATTAACCTTGCTCCCTTCTCTTTTCTCATTTTCCTTTCTCTACTTCTTTTATTCAATCCGATTAAAAATAATGATAATAAAAAGTGCCACACATCAACTTTAGATAATAGAACATCTATGGTGATTGTTTGTTTATGTTATAGATTTTAACATTTTAATTTTTTTAATTTAATATAAAATAATATTTTATTTTTTCATTTATATTTGAAATTTTTGATATAATAAAAATTAACAGAACTCATATTATAATTTATAGCATAAAAATTGCTAAACAAAATTAAAGATTCAAAAATAAAGTTAAATAACTAATTTATTTACCAATAAACTATAAACATTGACATAATTATATAATATTTATATAAAATCAATTTAAAAAATATATATGTATCTATATGACATATACGAGTATATATAACCTTGGAGTAGTTATATAATATTACCATGGATTGTACCCTTTTTCTCAATCTCATGTTTGCATGGTAAGCTGTCAGAAATAATTTTCCATAGGAGCACAATGATCTTAAAAAGAACTTTGAGTTTCCACAGATTCTTCCAATCACTATTTTTTCCGAAATGGAAGTTTCACTGCAACTTTATAGCCTGATTTCACTGAGTATCTGTTTCTACACCATCTTATCATTACCTCCAAATATGGAGGTATTTTTCACTGGAAGATCCCTGAGCATCATTTCCTGTCCGGTTTCTTTGGTTCATACTCTCACCACTCCATCTAATCCTTTATGACATAAATCTCTTCCATGAATGATTCCTTTCCAAACCCCTGAATTATAGGCCTTGGGATTTACATTCAAGAAAGTTTCACTTGCAGAGTATTTCTTTGGAGTTTTATCTTTTAAAAGCCAACTTTCCCCTGTCATTATCCTCCAAGCCAGTAGGACTTGATTAAAATACAACATTCTTCTAGCTCCACATAATATTATTAATATGATTTTTAATTGAGGTAGGCGTTCTAAAGCAAGAGAGATGATAAATTGGAAGACTAGAAGTGTTGATTTAATTAGAATTAATGGACCTCTAGTAGACAATAGTTTTGCTTTCCATCCCTAAAGTTTGTTATTTACCTTGCATAGGCTCAAAATTAAACCTAAATATTTCCTGAACATTGTATCAACTTATACCTTTTAAAACCTCCTTCAACATCCTCTCGAATTGAGGGTGTAATGTAGGCTTTGATTTGTCCAAATTGATTTTTTATCCCAAAAAATTAAAGAATCTCTTCTATGTTATTGTAATCCTCTAGATTAGATTTGAAGAAGATATAGTTGCCATTCATAGACATGTTATTTCTTACAATTTTAATTCCATAGATTAGCTATCTTCCCTTGCTTTAAGATATGCAAGAGAGTATTTTGATAAATGAGGGATCTCCTAATCTTAAACCACTTTTTAGAACAACATATTTTGATTCATTATCAATCTAACCCTTTTGGGGCTAAAACTCATTTTTTCAAAATTTTGATGAAATTCCAACTTAATCTTTATTCATGTTAAGCTTTAGAGCTTCTAATATTCCTTTCATACTCCATTTTTTGTCGAATACATGTAAAATCTCTACCTCCTGCTCACCCAAAAATCACATTATCCGTAATTTATCTACTCTTGGCAAAAGCATTTTGAAATGGTGTGATTACTCCTCCCATAACTAGTTTAAGTCAGTTCACCAGGTCTAAAATCATTAACTAAATATGTACCTGGTTTTTTGAGAACAAGGGTGGTAAAGTTTTAGCATGTTCCCAGTGTCTAAAAAATTCGTTTTGAGATAAAAATATCCCAATTGTACTGAAAGAAGATTGTTGGCTTACCATACGATCCATAAGCTTTCCCCGATTTAAATTGATTAAGGATTGTAGTAATTTCACTGTCCATAAAACTCTTTTTCCAAGCCAGACCACTAGTTATCAGAAATATGTTGAATGAACTTTTTAATATCCTCTTCTGAGCTATGATCTTGTTCCCCTAGAATATTCTGAAAATGCTTCACAAACGTTCTTTTCATGATCTTCAATAACATTATCGTGCTCATCTTTTAAGAATCTGATATGATTAAATATTTTAATTCAATTTCCAATCATATGGCAAAATTTTGTGTTTCTTTCCCCCTTAACTATCCGGTCAATCTTTGGCTTTTGAAACAAAAATATCTGTTATTGTTCAAGAAGTGTTTCCAACTCTTTTCTCTGTTTTATCTTCCCATGGATATTTCCTTGAAGCTTTGTCATTTCCGCTTCGAGCTTCTTAGGAGCTTTACATCATTTTAGATTTTGATGAGATGGTGCATACTTGTCAACTTGATTTAGGACTTGGCTAAAGTCACCAAAGATAACCCATTTTTCGTCCTTAACATTACAACTTATAATTTTTAATTGATCCCAATTTATTTGTCCATTAATCAAACTTTGTGCATCATAGAAACATGCAACCCAAACTTTTGTAACCACCCCCCCTTCCCCAAACCATACACCACAAAAGAACTTTGACGTTTACTAATAGATAGAGGTTATGCAAAAAATTATTCACCCCACATGATAGAAACCTCACCTCCCTTTCCCTCACATGACAACTCAACAAAGCTCTTAAGCCTCACATAATAGTTTAGTAGCTTGCCCAAAACATTCTGTTCAAGATCTTGCTCATCCATGTTTGTATGATGCTCATCTTTATTATGGAATCTCCATTATAAAATCTTTAAAATTACTTTCATCCTCAGCTTCATTATGGCCTTCATTTGTGGTTAATGCCTCTAGAACCTAAACAAAATCATGCGCCTATTACACCACATTAACTAAAACATGTCATAATTTATACCCTTAAACCCTGAAATTCTGATAGTAGAGAAGGGATAATTCCAACAAAATATTATTACAAAACATCAGAATTTCTTAAAACTGCAAAGGATAAAAAAACTCAAAATTACTTATAAAATCCCCAATGCAAAAATCTACAACAAAGGTATAAAATATTAAACATATTTTTTAATGGTAAAAGATATTACCCAAGATGTCATTACCAATTTTCATCCTGTAAGATATTTTCCCTTTTCCTCTTCACAAAGTCTTCTCTTCACTGACTTGAATAACTGTCGTTTCCCCAACGTTGTGCTTCACCTTTGACCCAGTGCCTGCCGCCAACCAGCAGCGCTTCTCAACACTAGTCGGCAGCGTTTATCTTCCTCTCTTAAAGGTAAGAATGAAAAAAATAAATCTCCTTTCCTTTTATTTGTTTTTCCTTTCTATAATCCAAAATCTACTTTTTAAACACATTTATGCCTAAGCATTTATTCAAAAAAAAAAATTTAAAATCCAATACTAGAAATAGTTTCCTTTGCGATTCATTAAAGTTTCTTTATTTCATTTGTTTCCCAAATTGTCAGTTACTTTGAATTTCTTTTGGATTTTTTTTATCATTTCTTTCTCTATTTTTTGATGTCCTAGTATTAACATTTACTTGTGGAATACTTAGATTTGGAAAAATTTAGGTCTTAGTGGGTGACTTTGAATTGTTCAAAAAGGATTAAAAGATAAAGGCTTTTTTATTGGTGTTGGTCTTGCAGTCCAAAATTCTTTAACTTTGGGTGTATTTGATATATTGGATTTTAGAGTTAGCAAATTTTATTGTTAAAGTAGGTTATTTTAAATAAATTGTGACTTTATGAAATTTATGTGAATCCCTTTTGCATTGGTAGAGTTTTTCGTTTTTTGAAAGAATTCTCATTCTTCTTGCAATATTCTTGTTAATTGCTAATATGTTCTAGTTTTCATACAATTATATTGCTTCTTTTGTGCGTAGGAACTGTATTGTAGATGAAAAATGTGTTTCATTATCTAGTCTAGTAAGATTTACTGGAATGCTCATGCTAGGACATTTGCTAGACTGTAATAGAGAGATTTATGTTTATGTAGCATTGGTTTTGAAATAAACTAAAATCTTATCTAGCTGAAATAGTTTTGACCATTTTCTATGAATGTTTTGGTATGGATACCTTTGTTTCATGAAAAACATTTTCTTGAATGTGTTATGATGGAGAATATGGTTTAGTGACAACTTGCTTACCTTTTTTTTCTCTAAAGAGATATTGATTCTATAATCCTTTTTTAAGTATTTGTGTGCTCCTCTTTTATAGGCACAATGACTCCAAAACATCATAGGAACATGATAAGTACCGTTTTATTGTTGAAGGTCAATCACATGAAGTGTTTCCTTTGCAGATAAGGCTTTCTTTTTCACCAAGAACAAAATTCATTATTGTCTTGTTGATTTCATTTCATAAAGTTGTAGATCCACTCAAGAAACATGTAAGATATAAATTTTTTAATTAACGAAGCATGGACCATATTTATGAACAAAATCTTCAAACTCTATAGATGAGGCTTTTGAAATGCACCATATTGAATGGACCAAAAATTACATTTGTCATTATACTAGTTTATAAAAAAGTATTGTTTATTGTTGATGTTGGCTTCGTTAGTTCCTGAGCTCAAACAGAACTTAAAATTATTGCAATATATGCAAAAACAATGTAAAATATTAAGTAATCGCCCAATTTCTTATTGTGGCATATACGTGGGGGCATATAGTAACCACCACATAAGTAAGTAAGGATTTCATTTCATGATATTCTGCTATATTAAGAAGGAGTTTGTGTTAGGAAATAAAGGTAATTATGGTATGAGTTATCGTCAAAGGTATAGTATACTTTGTCTGTCTGGAGTATTATGCTAGTTAAATTATAAGTAATCTGGTTAAAAATTAACTAGATAGCCTAGCCTGATAATTGTGAATGCGGAGTACTTATTTATGTTTCTCTTGGAAATTGTAGACCATTAAGAAGGCCAATTCTGAAATGTGTGACACTTGTTAAATTCTACTAAGTAGGTTAAGTCATATGTTTATGTGTGTAATGGGTTTTGAAAGAGGTTCTTCTTCTTCCTTAAATACTGTTATCTAATTCTTTTTTTAAAATCAAATGATATATCTTCCTCCTTAATCTAAAAGCTATAATTCTTGGTTTAATAAGTGGTTATTTCATCTTCGAGTAAGTATTTCAGTTCTGCATGTTAAGTTCTGAAAATGTAAGACTGTAAGAGTTATATGAACAATAAAACATTAAGCATAATGTTTTGCATGAGGTTGTCAGCGATTGAGATGATAAGTAAATTGTATATAAAAAAGTTGTAATAGTGAAATTATGTTTCTAAACAGTTGCTATTGGTTCGAGAGGGATGTTTGAGTCTGGAGCTTAGAATTGTAGTAGGTGAGAATCAGGTAAGTCTCTACCCTAACTCTCTTGTGTAAACTTTTCAAGTAGATGTATTTATATATAAAGGATAATGATATCTATAGTAATTAGTAAATGTATGAACATAGTAAAGAGGAAATAAGTGTTATAATGTTATGTGTAAGGTTCTATTGAAAAGAATGCTGATTATGCCCTAAGATGCGGTGAAGAAAAGGGTTATTATGCATACAGTGGAAAAGTGGCGTAGTTTAGGATTATGCCCTAGGAGTCTGCCTTTAATAAACTTTTATAATATATATTGAATCTGTAATAAGTTTAATGTAATAAGTTATTTGAAATATTTTCCTTGTTTTTAGACATAAGTTCCAATTAAAATAATAAATAAAGTGTTTAAAGAAATGAGTTTGCATCTTTACATGAGCTCACACATTGTGGATGACATCAAACTTATGTCTAAAAAAAAGGAAAATAGTTTGCATCCTTCAAAACTATTCTTATGGTTGATGACAAATTGTTATGGTGTTTGCCATTACTGAACCTGTTACCCAGTTACCTGACTGGGACCAACCTGTAGCTTGCATAGTTTGCATCCTTACATGGGCTCGCACATGATGGGTTTACACATGGTGAGTTTGCATCTTTACATGAGTTCACACATGATGGGTTCACATCACCATGCAAGCGAACCACCACTTAAAGAACACATGTTAATATTAAGATAGGGTATGTGTTGGCGTGCATGAGGGCTTTATCTAGGACATCACATCTAAGAATCATATCATATCATATCATATAATAAGAAAAAAGAAAACCTATTAATTTGGTTTTATTATAATTTTAAAATTAAAAATACTTTACATAAAAATAATTGCATTTATTAAATAACACATGACAAAATTTTAATGTGAGTAAAAGAAGACAAAATTTTAAAGTATTAATGTGTCACAAATTAGTCCCTCCCATAAGATTATTTCATTTTTTGTAAACTTTAATTTTAAATATTATATATGGCATTATTTAGATTTTAATTGAGTTTATGTTACAAGTCAATCGGTACCAACTCGATTAGAAAATTACAAAATATAATTTCATGTTTAAAATAAATTATGCTATTTTGGGGTACTTTAGTTTTTTTTTTTAAATTTAAAACAGTAATAAATAATTTGTGGGATTTGAGTCCATGATATTTACATCAATAAAACTTTAACTTTACCTTAAAACTAAAGTTTTACCTTAAAATGTTTTGTACATTTTAATTTTATTATGCACCACTTTATTACCTCCATATACATATGGTATAATGACTTTTTTGGCCCCCAACTTTACGAAAAAAGTTATTCTAGGTCTCCATTTAATTTTTCGCCTCTTTTAACCCTTTAACTTGTATTTTTGTCAAATTACCCCAAAATGGATGGAAGAGTTAACATTTGTTAATGTGACATATGTGTGGATTACCATAGAGATGACACGTTAGCATTTAATTAATTTTTAAGAATTTAAAATATTTAATATATATTTTATAATTTTTAAAATAATTTTATTGATTTTATTTTTAAAATAGTTTTTATAATTTTTGAATTTTCAAAATTAAAAATATTAATTAAATGTTGACTTGCAACACTAGGAAAGTTAAAAACGTTAACATTTCTATTCATTTTGAGGTGACCGACAAAAACGTAAATTTAAAGACAAAAATGATGAAAAATTAAAATGGAAGGCTAATTTTTTTTTAAAGTTGGAGGGTCAAATAAGTCATTATGCTTATACATATTACATATTTTAATTTATTATTAATTAATTCCAAATCATATACTTCATTATTTATTTTATGTTATTTTTAAACATACATGATAAAATTTCTAATATATATGACTAAATTGGGCCAAAACTTAAAAATATTGCATAAATTATATGGTCAAATAAATCATCATGGTTGCACATTTTCTTTCTCTTCCAAAACTAAAAGACAAGCACTAAATTGGGCCAAGGTCCAAAGACACTAGTACTGGCCAATAACTTTGGCAGGTAGAAGCAGCGCCTTGATGCGAAAATGGCTTAATATATTATTTGTAATTTGAGTTGTAATCCTACTTCTAATTTAGAAAAGAATATGTTTAAGAATATAACACAATTTAAAAATACTTAAAATACTTTAGTTTTTATTATTTTTAATTAAAAATTGAATATAAAAAAGAATAAAGTTATTATTATTTAAAATTCATTAAATTTAAATACATGATGTAATTATGGGGTGCGCAGCCGTAGCAAATCCAATCCAAATTAGCCTGATATTGGACATACCTTATAAGTGAGAAACACTATGTTGCTCGAGTTATGGGCTATGGCTTGCCTTTAATTCAAGAGAAGAGGGAGGAATTATCACACAATTACAAGATTTTCTATTTTATATCACTGTAAAATTTTCTTTGAAATTAGAACTAAAAGTAAAAGGCTACGAGTCGGTTCACAAGTCTATGAAATATCCTTATTGTTAATGTCAGCGGGAGGACATCAAAAAGCACATGCATGGCTAGCATTAACTACACTTCAAAGTAGCTATACGTGAGTAGTTTAATACTCAACCCTAATATAGGAAATTAAGTTACATAACATTGCACATGATCCAATGATCACATTCTAAAATTAGCAACTTTTATAACATAAAAACAAAACTCAATCTTCCTTATTTTCCTATTGACTTTGCAAAGCCCCTTCCATATATTGGGGGCAGCATTTATGTGTTCCACAAGCTTTATTAATAATACCTGCCGTACGATAGAAATTGAAGTCAATAAAATTTTAAGTTATATGAATTTTTTTTAAAAGGTTAATATTTTTTTATGCTTAGATGAATTTGTGTAAAATATTTTTTGCTGTGTTGACAAATTTTTTAAAAATATTTCATAAAAACTGTTTTCAATGAAACAAACGTATATTTAAGATTTTCTTATCTTTTCATTGTTTAATTGAGTTTGCTTTATATTTTACATTGTTTTTGTATATATTAAAAATATTTTACTAATTTTAGGTTTATTACAACATCATTTTTAGTTATATGACTACTAATTGAGTATTTTTATTTAAAAATATAACATCTACAAAATTGACCAAAAAAATTAATAAGGTTAACAATTGGACTTGATTTTAAAATTTGAAAAATAGAGAGACTAGATTCTTTAAAATAAAAGTACAAGGATTAGACTCTTGAAAATCAAAGTACATGAACTAAAAGTTCAGGGATATTCTAGAGTTAAAGAATTCATTTGATAACCTAGGGATCATTGGAGGCTTGTTTAATGCGTTGAGTGAGGTTCAACGGAAGGATATTTTCTCTAGGCTGTTATTGGATCTGGAAAAAGTATATTGAGCAGGTTGATATCATTGGTAGGGAACTTCGTTGCCATTGGTGGGGTTTTAATGGAAACTTGTTGAGTGTTTTGATTATTTCGTTTTGCAATGTTGAATTGTGAAGTTGACAGGACTCCATAAAAGATTATGGTTGATATCGATTATGACATCATGTTGAAGCAAGGACGACTCATAATGACTTTCAATTTTTGAATGATGTTAGTGGTGTTGGCCTAAGAATTGTAGTTCATTGAGGATCATAGTCAACCGAGAACAGTTTTCTGTGGACTCCACCTTCCCCTAGGGGAATGAAATTCAATGTCGCAGGTGTTGTAACAAATGTTGAAGTGGGTTGTGGTGGGTTTTGAGAAACGATAAAGGAGCAGCCTACATGATGTTCATTGGGCCGATTGAAGTTACGGAATTGGGAATGGTTGAGGCAAGAGCCACAAAAATAGCAATGAAGATATTTTATAGTAAGGGATGGCATGAGAAAGTTCCTCAGTTATTGAGTTTGACTTGTGTATTGTTCTGAAGTAGTTGTTGGTTTGAAGCTATAAACTGTGGATGTTGTGGAATCTAGTCATTGGTATTGTCTGTGGTTTTAATAAACTGTTATAGGTTCAACTCATAATTATAATCCGTCAAGGCAATTGTATGGGCAAAAGCAAGTTTTAGGAGATCTTCGCAGTTTAAAGCTTGGTGGCGATTTTTGTGATTGTTTGAGTTGTAGTTGGTTACTTCATGTCGTGTTGTTCTTTAGTGTGTAAGGCTACTATGGATGTTTTGTAATCTGGTCGTCTTTGTAAGAGGTTGGATTTCTCTAATGTCTCCCTTTTTATTTTTTTGTTATCTTTATATTGGCTGAGCTATATATATATATATATATATATTGGCTTATGACATATTTTAACTTTTATACTAAAAATATTTATTGTTAATATATTTATAATTGTAATAGATATTTATTATTAAAATAAAATCAAAATATTAAATAATTTATTACAATAATAAATTATATTAATAATTTATTATATAATTAAATATAAATACTTAAATATGCATATTTAATAATATTAAAATTATAATATTTTAGCAAAATGTTACATATCGTCTCTATTTAGCAAAATGTTATTCCTGCAAAACCCTACTATTTGTTGCTTATTAAAAGAATGATTTTAATTTCTTTTTTACAAACCAATTTACCCAAAGACTTAATAATATATTATATATTATATAAAAGTGTAAACTTCAAAACTACAAAAGGTAACTACGTTTAGACTTCAAAAATTTTAAATTAATAAAGTTATTTTATTTTAATATATACTTTTATTAAATAATAATTAAATCAACTACAGATATTAATTAGGAGATATTAAAACCTCATCTCTCTTTTCTAAAACATAGATACGTAATAGTGATCTTTTGGTCTTCCAATTTTAAAATAAAAATCATTTTAGTTTGTTATTTAATTTTTCATCTTTTAACTCCTTAAACTTGTATTTTTTTTTTGTCAAATCATTTCAAAATGAATGAAAAAAATTGTAACATCCCTAATCCGTCTCCATCGCCCGATTAGAGTTACGGAGCATTACCATACAATCGGAAAACACTTAACATCATAACATTTCAATAAATTAAACATATAATAAACCGTTCATTCACATGTATTTTGTCCCTAAATCGAGCCTTCAAGGCCCTAACCATAGCTTAGAAGTGATTCGTGACTAATTTGAAATAAAACAGGAAGTTTAAGAAAAAGTTACAAAATTTAGAAAACAGGGGTCACACGGCCGTGTGACATCCCGTGTTCTAGGCCGTGTGAATCCAAAATTTACCTAAAAACAAGCCATTTCAAATCCATTTCATAATTAACCATTCAAACCATTTGAACATACAATCAAGGGATTCAAACACCATCCAAATTCACACAAACATACCATTCAAACAACCTAAATCACCTAACCAATATGCCATTCAAATGCACCACAATTGTTTCAAAACATCAATTGCCAAAACATGCAAAGTTTTCCATTTTCCAAACATAATAACCTCGTTCAATTAACTAAATTTGCAATCCATCAAATCATACCAAAAAACCTTATTTACAAGCACTTGAAAGTGACCAATATGACATAACTTTGTAAGGCATCAAAGTACACCAAACCAACATAACTTTAAAGGCTTAAACATACCAAAACTTACATTAACACATTCAATAAATACCATTACAAAATAACCTATATATGTCATTATTAACCTTCGCCAAAATATTCAAAAACTACCGAATTGATTGCTAGATAGTGTGATAGGTCTTTGACGAGCTTCCAACAGGTCGAGCTTCCGATAATCTATAAAACAAAGGAAAATAACTACGTAAGCAACCAGTGCTTAGTAAGCTCATACAAACTTAAACATAACTTACCACCTCAATAACACAATTTCATAGATTAAGCATAAACCATTACCAAAACCATAAGATTAGTATAAGCCTATTCAAGCATCATCAAGCTCACATGTTAGTAGGTTCATCAATATCACATATAAGCTCATTTATATTATAAGTAGATTTCATAAGATACATTACACATGCATCAACCTTTTCATTAAATTATGAACATTTCCATTAACTAACTTACCGTTCCCTTCCTTTTCTTACCTGTTGAACCATCTAGAATTACATCAGATACTCAGTAAAACTCTAGTGTGCCTTTATATTTAACCGTAACATTTCCTTTACATTAATGCTCACACGAGCTGTGGGTCAAAATGTAAGCTACACGATGCTGCTCACACGAGCTGTGAAGAATCAACAACAAATGCAAGACCTTAGCCATCGGTAAGATATTCAAGACTAGCACTAGAAACATGAAATCCCTAATGACATGTCATTCGTATCCTAAGAATTCTTAAAGTTCAACCGGGACTCATTATCCGTCAATTCATCATAACATGGATACATTTGTATATAGATTCATTTATATTAAAACAACATAGTAAACATTCAATTTAGCTAACATTAAAACGATCAAGTTCATACGAACTTACCTCGATAACTAGGGTCGTAGAAGTAGAATCGAACACTAATTCGAACCTTTAGCTTTTCCTCGATTTAAGTCGAATGTGATTTATTTTGAACTAAATAGATAATTTCAATCAATTAAGTACTTCTAGTATTCATTTTAATCCATAGTTTATATTTATGCAAAATTACAAATTTACCTCTAATACTTTGACTTTTCACAATTTAGTTATTAAGCTCATAACTTAAATATAACTCATTTAGGCTTAAATTAAACTTAACCAATGTTACAAGGGACCTTGAAATAACTGATATATACCTATATTTCATAGTAAAACCCATGGATTTACACTTTTAACAAATTAATCCCAAATTCCAAAATTTATCAAAAATCACTTAGCAAAACTTGTTTATTTTACAACAAAGATTAATAATCTATCAACTAACATCCAAAAAAATTCATGGAAAGTCCCTCAACCTTTAAAATTTTTGCAAATTAACCTCCGGACCAGCTAGATTAAGCTAAAACAAACTCAAAAATTAAAAATCATGAAAAATGAGGCTTGAAAATTCACCATGCAATCACAATATGTTGGTCGAACCTAGCTTCTTCTTTTATGGGTAATCTTAGGTTTTCAAATGAAAGAATAAGGAAGATGAGACATAGTTTTAGTTTATCTTTTTCATTTATTTATTAAATTACCAATTTAACCTTTATAAATCATTTAAACTACCACAAAACCTATCCATCACAATCCACTATTTTAATTATGGTATAATTACCTTATAAGTCCATTAGCTTTCCTTTCCATAACCATTTAGTCCTTTTAACTAATAGAATTCAACTTTTACACCTTTTACGATCTAGTCCTTTTTACTTAATTAATCATTTAAACATCAAAATTTCTTAACAAAATTTTAATACGACCTAAATATAATCCTGTAGACAATAAAGAAATAATAAAATAATAACTCACTCGTCAGAATTGTGGTACCAAAACTACTAAAAACGAGTTGTTACAAAAGTAATGTTTTTTAATTTTGTTGACGTTGCATACTCATAGATTGCCATGTGAATGACACGTAAACATTTAATTAATTTTTTAAAATTTAAAATTTCAAAAAAATAATAAAAACTATTTTTAAAAATTAAAAAACATTAAAATTATTAAAATTTATAAAAAATATTTTAACATTTTAAAATATTAATTAAATGCTAACGTGTTATCTATGTGGTAATCCACATGTATGCCATGTCAGCAAAGTTAATAAACATTAATTTTTCCATCTGCTTTGAGGTGATTTGACAAAAATTGTAAGTTCAAAGGCTAAAATAGATGAAATATGGAGAGTTAAAATAACTTTTTTTTGTAAAGTTGAAGGACCAAAATAGTAATTATGCCTAAATAAATAAACGAAAATATTATATTTTGTATATATTTATTTTCTAATTATTTATATATTGGTTAACAAATTAATGTATATATGTATAAATGTATGGGGACATGTCATACATGTTATATATCCTTGATTTGTTTAAATGTAGGTTTCTGAATTAATTGGACCAACGTATCATATTTTTTAGTTTTCTTGCTCATAATGGTTTTCATTTCTTCTTTTTCTTCTTCATTGGTGTTGATCAATGTCATTGAATTTGTTTAATATAGCACTTTTTGTAAGGATATGTTGGCAGGGACTTTTTTTGTCTGCTAATTAAAAAAAAAAAAGACAAAAGAGATGGAACCACATTCATTTAGATTCCTAGTAAGTTAGTTGGTTAGACGTAACTCTTTATTTCCAAACGATTTAGGGGTGAAATTCATGGAAGGATTCAATTATCATAAATTTGGTAATTCAATTTCGGTTTAAACTTTAGGGTTAAATTAGAATGAGACACAGCTACAATTATTTATATACCATATACATAATACGTACGTACGTACGTACGTGGGTGTGTAATTTTAAATGAAATAGAAGCACGTGTCTCCCTGTGCATGGGATCCCACGCCAATTTAAATCTAAATTTAGGTCAAAGTCATGTTTAATAAAAAAACAATAGCAAGAATTGGGTCATTCTGCCAAACACACTGTTTTGATGAATAAATATTTATCCCCTCTACAACAACTAAAAATATAAAAAAAGTATGGTGTGCCAACACTTCCAAAACAGCCATGCTCTTATCTGTAAAGTCAGAAAATGACTTGTAAAGAAAGTGATTAGCATGAAACGAATTTTATGACTTAGGCCATGCCATTGCAGTAACTATTGTTTAATATACATTCTAGATTGATGATCCTTTTATTTATTTATTTATTTGGCTTTTGGCTTTACAAGTAGCTAGGGTCCCTCTCTAAGGCTTGAAAACATCATGAGAAGGTGGATTTCATTTAGCCAAGAGTGGTATCCACCCCAGAAGTTGCCCCTAATATCAAAACAATCTAATAATATATAATATCAAAGTGGGGTAGAAGAGCATGATTTTATTTTATTTCTTTCTTTTTTCCGGCTGTTTATCCCATCCCATCCCATATTGTCTCATTCATACAAATTTTAAACATTCACTGTTTATAATTCTATTCTATGCGGATTATATTACCACACATCATTTAAAATCAAATTTTGTATAATATATCATCACCTAATTTACACATCTATGCACAGAACAAGAATAATATAATGTCACACTATAATACTGTGGTCTTTGCTGTTACTATTGCCATATATGTTAAATCAGTTCACACTGCACACACAAACAAAACTCAGCAGTAGCACAGAGAGACAGAGAGAGAGAGAGAAGGGAATATTAACTGTATGAATACCCCAACAATACTAGAATAGCCCTCAAAAAGTTGAAACTTATCTTCATTACAAAAAAAAAAGAAAGCCAGCACATAATACAATTAATGTTGCAAACCGAGGCTGTCCTGGTTTTGTGTCTCTAAATGGTATTGTGTTTTGTTTTGGCCCATAGAAAAACCGGTATTATTGGCAGTGCCATACGCCCCCATACCTATTTAGCTATGTACGAATTCTTTAGGCATACGGCATGGGCTGGCTTGCATTAAATATTCTCAACCCCCCCCCCCCTTCTTTGATTATTTATTTTTGCTCCTTCAGTGTACGGATATTAAAAAATTATACTCATTTCAACACTAGCTATTATTTTAATCCTCACAACTTGCTTCATGCACGTTTACCAGAGTCATGCAAACTTGTCGTGTTTAATCAATTGGGAAGAAAATGTGTGAGAAATTTCCTGGTCAGAGTTTATGATATTTAACTATCACCCAACTTGCTAAGACTTAAATACAGCGTCACTCACTCTATGATCCGTCTAATTATAAATTCCATTTCTTTATTTTAACAAGTTTAATAAATTAATTTTCTATTTTAATTTATTCTAATTAAATTAAATAATATTATTAAACAATTCAATAATTTGTATATAAAAATTAATAAATGTCTATAAAATTAAAATTTAATAAATTAAAGATTTCTCAATCTTCATAAAATAAAAGAAATTTTAAGATATATTATAACCGAAAATGAAAACACATAGAATTATTTCGGTCAAAACACTAAAAAAGGAAAAACCCAAAAGAAAAATTCAATGTCAAAAAAGGTACTTGCTGTACTAACTTTGAATCTGGTCAATAAAACCACACTTTGATCAAGTGATATTTTTGGTTGCAGAATTGATAACAGCTAATCATGTCTGAAGCTGATTTAACGTTTAAATCAGAGGCTATATGTTGTGGTTTTTGGTTTTGCTGGGAGTGGATTTAGAATGGATGGCCATCCTTAACTAGTCTTACGTCAAAAGGCAAAGAGCATATGGATAGATTTCCTTTCTATCATAAAAAGCTGAAAGCCATACATACATATGGTATTAAAATTGTTAAACGAAATTCGAATTTTAATACTTATAGAAATAATATAGAGCATTCAACCATTTAAACTTATCCATATTAGTGGATTGATGGCACGTAGCCAAAAGACACAAAGGGAAAAAAACAGAATTTGTTAGATTGAAAAAGGAAAGCTGATGTCAAATTCCTACCCTAAAGATTAATAATAATGGGGTCCTTTTAAGTGGGACTGTGATGGATCCACAACCCTTCCTAAAGATAGGAGGATCTTGCTTTGATCATAATCTTTTAACCTCTTTCTTTTAGTGTATAAGGTTTGTTTGTTTTATGATGGCTACCTATTATGGTAAAATCAGAACTTAATAAAGAAAAGGTTTTTATTTTCATGAGACCCAAACAACCAAGTGACTGTCATCTTCAGCAGTCACACACTTTTTAATAGTGGGAAATCTCTCACTATCTTCTCCCCCCTAAAAAGAAGACAAATGATAGCTGGAACCAAGTACCATTCAAAGAAAAGACAATCTGATTCCAAAAATCATTCACAAACAAGGCTTCGAGTCCAAACTTTTTCTGTTTCTTTACTCACTTTAAAATTACCTCATCACACATAGTGCTAATTAATTTATATCACACATAGTGCTAATTAATGATAGAGCGCTTATCAGGCTATAACCAACCAACAACCACTTTTCATTGTATTTGTAAATAAATACTAAACTACAAATCTGTAAAAGCAAGCAAAATTTCTATATAAATATTCTAATGATAAAAGTAAGCTCAATTGTGTGCGCCTTGATTCGTTTGATCTTCCTAAACCAGTATTTACCACAGTGGAAACATATAGGTTTTGCCACAAACAAAGTTAATCTTTATATTATAGGTGTAAGTTCAAATTAGTGAGAAATTTAATCTTCGTATATTTCATTTTAAAACAATTGAGTACAATTATAAATGATAATGAGGTTGAATGTAAAAAAAATGTTCATATGCTATGTTTTAAAGTAAAGTGAAAAAAAAAGGTGAGTAGGATAGTTTCTGTCAAGTTTTAAAAATTTTAAATTTTGGCAATGTTGTTTGAATTAGAAATCAATTGGAGTCTTGATCTAAAGAGGGGCTTTGCACCAATTATGTAACACTCCCTTACTCGGAATGAAACGATACGTCCCAAACAACAGATGTCACTTTTGGACACTAAAGCTCACTAAATGCAAGCATTAGTTTCAAGACTTTATTTTAACATAAATAAATTCTTTTATAGCTAATTAAGTCATATTTAGGCTTACTTTAAAGTTTGGTTACAAACGGGGTCGTTTGAGGCTTAATTGGAACAAAATAGGGTCAGTGTTGCGGCACTAAAATCAGTAAGCTCAATATCATAACACTAAACTTGGATATCGCAACACCAGAGACAAATTACTTTACTTCATGTTCAATGTGGTGACACTGTCACAATATCAGATGCAGGTTACCCAAAACACCTAAAACTAAGTCAAAACCATTTTCAAACATATTATATCATATCTAAACACTTTTAAGGCTTGAAATATATCAATTTAACATTAAAAAACTCCATATAACTCATAAGTATACCATCTAAAGACGTTCATTCCAAGGTAAAACATGATATTTAACATGCATGGCATAGTTTTAGAACCACATGACAATTTACAACAAAAAATTATATAATTCTAACCTATGTACATGCCACTGTATAACCAAAATATAAGTTCCATACTCTTCAAAAACTCCTCTAGTGATGTGATGAGGATGAGGTTGACTACTTCACAGGAGACTTCCTTCAATCTTTACTTACGTGTTTAAAACATGCGTTAAGCTTGAGAATATAACACCCCATACCCGACCCAATCACCAAGTTCGAGCTACGAGATGCTATCAGTTTAGTAATTTCAAATTTTTTTTTTGCAAAATTGATCACTTAAATACATAATTAAATAGAATTCATGTATATAGAGTATTACACAATTGTTTTTGGGTCTTACACGAGTTTACGAAAGCTCTTTTGTTAACCCAAACTCGAATTAGGACCAAATTATAAAGTTTTGAAAATTTAGGGTTGACGTCGTGACCTAATAATCTCCACATCGTGATGTCGCAAACTTAGTAAGTCATGTTGCGACTTTAAACATGCCGACGTCATGATGTCACTCACTGTATCCACCATGTTGCGACGTTAGAAGTTTGTGGTTGTGACGAGGTCCCTGTTTTTGGCAAATCATCATTTTGGCTCCAATTTAACCCTATGCAATACTACCTAATTGATTCATACCATCTTATACCATTAAAACCAAATCAAATTCATACAATTTCAAGCCAAACAGATCACCTAACCAATTAAAAAAAACAACCAACTTAAACATGATTTCAACCTATTCAAAATCAATTCAGAACATTACATGCATTCAAATACTACATTTACCTATGCAAAAACATATTAAGTCATGCCATTCAACTTCATCACATTCATTTTTACACATTATAAACATCCATGGCTTATAGGCCTTAGCAGGAACATTAATAATCAAGTATCAATCACACATTACAAGCATACTTCTAGGTATCAATTCCAAATATATATATCCATCTCAATCATTCATTAGCCAAGTTACCTTTTCTACCTCAACGTATGCCATTCCACATGTCAAACATATGATTATAGATCTTCACTGGCTTTAGCATAACATATAGCGAATACCACATATGTACCAAATCAAAAGGCAAAACATTATACAAAATGGTTATGTCATACTTATCAAGTAGTAAGCATTTTCAAACACTAAGGAGCACTCCAAGACACTTGTATACATGCTGCAACCTTAGACTCAAAATGACCGCATAACTACCGATTCGCTTATAGTGAGCTTCGAGATTATTCGACTTGATGAGTTTCGCAAGGTACTGATCTACAAGGGAAAGAAAACAAAAAAGCTAAGCATATAGGATGCTCAGTTGTAACACTTAAATATTTTCTTTGACCTGAAATTTAAGGAAAGTTTGGGTGAAATTGCATGGGTTGGTGAATTTTCAGACTCCACCGGGAAATTCAGAGATTTTAGTGGCTGAGTTTAGATTAGTTTCGCAAGGTAATGATCTACAAGGGAAAGAAAACAAAAAAGCTAAGCATATAGGATGCTCAGTTGTAACACTTAAATATTTTCTTTGACTTGAAATTTAAGGAAAGTTTGGGTGAAATTGCATGGGTTGGTGAATTTTCAGACTCCACCGGGAAATTCAGAGATTTTAGTGGCTGAGTTTAGATTAGTTGGATCTCAATTCTGGTTTGGTGAGGATGGAACCGACTAGTTCCATAGTAGGTGACAAAATGATTAGCAGTGATTGGCTAAAATGGACTAAGGAGATCATGCAAACTTTGGCTATAAATATTGCGTGTGGAGAGGAAATAATTCTCTTGAATTTTGTTGATAATCTCTTTCTCGTCTGCAATGTCTTCTTCGGTTGCTCCGAAGAAGAAGATGAGGTACGAGAAAGCTTTGCATGAGGTGGTAAACGTGAGGTTAGAAGTCTAGGAGACCAAGAATTTGATAAACTGGAAAGGCCTAAGCCTCCCTGTACTCGTGGATTAAAGAATTAAGGATTCTAAAAAATTTTATGTATAATTATAGATTATGAGTTTTTATGGATTGAGTACCTTCAAGTTAATCGATAAATAATTGTTAGCTTAGCTTCTAGGACGAAGGAGGTTCTAGAGTTTGCACAAGCTAAGTTGTCAAGGATAAATGAAGCTATGTGAGTTTTTGCACTCTTTCTTGGGTGGTTGACGAGATTGAGTTGTTAAATGATCTGTGTTATGACCATTCTGGGTTGTTGAGTATGTCGTTGTTTGTAAAAATGGTGATTGAGCATGTTGTATTTATATAATCGTGTACGAGTATGTGATTATTTGTAAGTACGATCATTGAATGTTAAACTGATATTACATGATAATGAATATATGGCATACTTTGTGTTATGTATCCAGCATCTTGATTGCATGAAAAATATGAAAATATTATATGCGGAGTACGGAGGTAATTTACCTTGACGGGTAGATAAAGTTAGGAAAAATTGGCGGAATTGGAGGAATGGGCGGATTGTTAAAGGGATATAAGAGAGTATGGTTGTGTCATGGAATGATATCGACTGGTTCACTAAAATGAAGCTATGACGACGGTTATCGATTGGTCTTTCGAAGTGACACTGTGATGATGATTTATGGGTTCCATAAAGCACCACCGTGACGAAAGACTGTAAGCTCTATGGGGCGACACCGTAGCGATGGTGTACAGGTTCTACGGGGCGACACCTCAAAAGAGGTTTAATGTGTAAGATCATAGCTCGACTATGGCGACATATAAAGTCTGTCAAGACATTAAACATGGGGTTACAAGGTGTAAGACCAAAGCTCGGCTATGGAAACTAATGGAGTTCATTAGGACATTAAATATGAGGTTACAAGATGTAATACCATAGCTTGGCTATTATAACCAATAGAGTCTGCCAAGACATTAAACATAAGGTTACAAGGTGTAAGACCATATTTTGGCTAAGACAACCAATAGAGTTCGCCAAAATGTTAAATATGGGTTTACACTGTGTAAGTCCATAGGTCAGCCAAAAAAATGTTAGGCTAGAAAGATGACAAGACAAGGTAAGAAAGATCGAAGTATGACCCACTCGGAGAGTAACATGAACGGATGAATGTGACGCATCTAAGAATGCAAGTAAACGGGATAGCCCAAGGGTTCACCAAATTACAAAGATAAGGAAGGCGTGTAGGAACATCTGATAAAACAAGTAAGTTCTTAGTAAGGGGTAACAATGTAGAGATATGAGTCCGCGAATTTTAGCGAGTAATCCAAAATTGGGGGTGATAGTGAAATGATCAAGCGGAACCTAAGTCTAAGGGTCTGCAAGTAAAGGTTAACTAGAAATAGATAAGTCCAACATAGGTTACCTTGGATGGACAGTCTGCCAAGAAGTAGCGAAGGATATGGTTCATTAAGAACCATCTGCTAATTTAATGTTTTTAGAGGTCTGGAACAAGGTGAACTAGTAGTTTATGGCTAGTTGTACAGTGCGAATCTGTTAGGATAATGGGGCGTCTAATCAGTTAGCTTAACCTCATGTCTAAATTTGTGAGTTTGGACTGGAAAGTGTGTTAAGTGGAAAAATATTAAGACTAATTTGTGAGTTTGAACAGATTAGGATAAGGATTTGAATTTAATAACATAAGTGAAAGTCAGCCAGTAGTAGGCAACAAACCTTTTTCCCAATTGTTTGGTGGATTGTGAGAGAGTAAACTTGTCAAAGCATAAAAGAATTAAAGATGAGGCGGAATCAGGCCGGAACCATAGAAAACCATTGGAACGATGGAAATGTGCAAGTATAAACAATCATAACAAGTATTAAAGTGACAAGTATGTCGAGTTATCATACCCACAGAGACTGCACAAGCAAGTATTTATGAAACATAAATTTAAGCAAATTGGTAGAGGAAAATATATTAATTTGAAAGAGGTGATATAAAAAATAAAAAATAACTAAGTAATCAACTGAAATAAAAAGTAAAATCCCAATGTACGATTTCTAAAATAAGTTTTAATCAATATGACATAAGTGTGTTAGATTAATTTCATTCTTTAACTTAGAATTATTAAAACTATATTCATGTTGTTACGAATAATTTCATGGCAACTTGGTTTTTTGTTAACTGTTGCAGATACATACTTATTAAATTAATCAATCTTTCAAACATATTCATCTCATTAAATTAATTAATCAATTTTAATAAGCAAGTATAAGATAGAGTAAAGTAACAATATATTCCTATACTGAAACAATTTAATCACAATAATCTTACAAGTTATGCAATGCAAGAATATTGTGTAATACTATTGCTAATTTAACCCACTTTTACACTTAGTAGATTAAACATGCACCAATTAGATATTTTGTCCATTAATTGCAATTTCAATTTGGTTAATAATTAATTCTTTTGTTACCTTACAATTATAATGCAAGCATAACATAGGCATGATTTTATCTAATTGAACAAATTACCAAGGCCTATAACAACACAAACATGATTTTAACAATTTAAGTGAACAAAATGCAGTCAATCCAACACAAAAAAAAAATTAAGTCATCTTAATTAAATTAGGAGCATCAAAACAATAAAAATTCATGTTTATGATCACAAAATAAACTGAAGAGATTAAGAGAAGGAAACTAAAAGGCAAATCTCAGTGATTCTTCGAAGCCAGACTAATGTGCTTCTCTTCCTCTCTATTTGTTCTGTCGATCAAAAGCCTTCAAGATGCTTAATTTCTGTTGCTCCAATAGCAGAAATCAGCAAGGGAAAGAAAGAAAAATGGACAGGCAAATGAGAGTGAAGGAGATAAGTGAATGGTGAATAAAGAGATGAGTGAGGGATTAGAAATGAGGAGGTGAAGGGGGGTATTTATACTTGGAGATGGCAGCTTTATTTGGCTAAAAATAACATCCAATCCCCTTTCTCATGGCCAGCCCTTGATAGTAAAGAGAGGGGTTGAAATGGCTTAGCTAAATTTAGCTTAATGCCCCAAGTGGGAATGCAAAAAAAAAGAGGTGTTAGAATGAGTTTTGGGTGAAAGTTAAGGGTTTTTTTTTTGAAAATATTATAATCAGCTTAATTAGCTGATTTGGGCAGTAGTTGGGTCAGCATTAGGATGATCTTCCCTTGGTGGATCAATCTCTTTCAAATTAATAAATTTGGGCCCCTTTCTCTAAATAAGGCTAGGAGAAAATTCAACCCAATTTTTGTTGGATCAAAAATAAGTTTTCAATGGGTACAAGGAGTTGATTTGAGGCATCCATGACTAAAAAAATGATCAGCCTTCCTCATATGTCAAATTCTCTAAAAGATGCTTCGAAAATTCGATCTTCTCAAGGTGACTACCGAGCTGATTTTTCACCCTTTGTGCAAAACTGTCGAAAATTGGCCAAATTATGCAAATTTAGTATAAAAATAATTAAAATTCAAAATTTTTCATAAATTAAGTTTAATTTAATTATTTTATAATAAAAGTATAAAATTCAACAGAAGTTACTTAGAAACTGCATGAATTAGTGCTCAAAAGGTACTGAAAATGTCTATATATTTTAGTGTTTCCAACCATCCGTAAAGGTCACATGTTCGTCTAAGATAGAGAATAAATCTGCTAGTGATGAATCATGGAAATGGGGCAAGGTTTCGACCATATTGGTGAAATTTGCAGAAGGCCAATGATAGATAGGGAGTTTGAAATCTTTGCTTAAAACTTTGTTTCTTAAAGATTCTGAATTTTGCTATAGCGCTACATTGCAGAATGTCACTAAGTTCATTTGAACTTATGTGCTTGTTGCCTGATTGCAGGACAAATGTGTGACTAGGACATCAAGTGGAGTGACCAAGCCAGGCGTCACAAAATTTGAAGGTTACGAGTGGAAGTTGTACATGTGTATAAAGGGGTTCCCTTAGGGGCCATGCCTTGAGGATTAAGTCGAATGTAAAAATCTTTAAGTTTAAACTTAGAATAGTAAATACTGCTAAGATTGTAAGGTAATAACTTTTAGATGTTATATTTCTTAACATACTTTAAAGTGTAAATTGAGCATTTAAGAATGAAATAAGAATAGAATTTGAAACCTCTTTAAGTTAATTGGGTCTTGGTATCATCCAGTACCCGGACCTGGTGACCGGGTCGGGTATAGGGAGTTACATTAGTAATTTCATAAGTATTATACAATACTTACCTTATTTTTTTCTAAAAAATTTAAGCTACTTAACTTGGCATAACTTTGGCTAAACATGACAATCAAAACACTAACAATGGTGACCATTGAATTATAATCAAGATCATTTAATACTAAAATCACTTAACATGCCAATTCATGTCACTTTTATGTAACTTATCTCAAAGGCACATTCATTCAACGATTAATAAGATATTAACAAGTATACATGATTCAAGTCAATCATCAGTGTTATTATTGATCAAAAAAATTGTATCATTTACAATTCAATCCATTCAATGACTTTTCAATCTGGATACCAAGTTCATTGATCACAATTCAAATTCTCAATTTCAATTAAACTGTTTCGCTTGATGAACCTTAGTAAATAGACTCGGATACATATGTAATTTGTGACAACCCGAAAGTCAGTAGTGTCAGAAAATACAGTTTTGAAACCCCATTTTTGATATTTGAGTTCGTAAATATTATTATTTAATATTTATGAGGTTAGTATTAAGGTTAATTTAAGTTTGCACCCTCAAATTTGTCAAATTGATAAGGTACAAGGACTAAATTATAAAATTTGTAAAAGTTAATCGCTATGAATTTTTAAATAATCGGAGGACCAATTGACCAATTGGTAATGTACCAAACAGTGTTGGGAATTATTTTTCATCCCATTAACTATATTAATTATAATTAATTTTAGTTAATTATGGCTAATTAGGCTAATTTTGATTAATTAATAGTTAATCTAATTATAAAAGTAAACATTAAAAGAAACCAAGTAACTTATTTCCCCCACTCGTCTTCTCCATTGAAACAGAAGGAAACTAATAGTTTTTAAGCATTTCAAATTTTGGTCCCTCAAATTGGTAAGTATACAAGTCATTTTCTTGTAATTTTTATGTTTTTTCGAGGTTGTGGGAGCTTAATTTAGCTAGCCCAAGTACCATTTTGCAAAACCATTAAAGTTTTAAAAAGTTTCCATTGATTAATTCTTGAATAAATTGGTATTAATTTGTTAGATTTTAATTTTAAAAGAGAAAAAAGATTAGTTTGTAAAGTTTAATCACTAGTTTTTGAACATGGGGACTAAAGAGTATAAATTTAAAAATTGATGTAAATTTTTGCAATTATAGATAATATAGGGTTATATAAGGATGTAATTGAGATCGTTTTGAAATCAAAGTTCAAGTTTGAAAGTTATGTCAAATTCTATTTTAAGGATTAAAATGAATAAACTGTAAAGTTTTAGGAAACATTTGAAAAATAAAATTGAATTGATACATGCTTGCAATAGGATGAAATAAGAGGGTTGGAATTGATAAATTGAATTGAATTATTGTTTAGATCGAGAATTTGAATCAAATTGAAGATAATCAAGGAAAAAGGCAAAATTGTTGATTAATCTTCAAAGAGTGTTCATTTTTTGTTTTGCTCAGTAAGTTCATAAGGTATGTTCATATTTAAATTATTTTATATTTGAGTTATGAATTTGTATATGTGTGATAGTAATTTGAATTGTTTACAATTTGGTACAAGAGGTGAGATATGGACTAAATCGTAAACAAATGATAAATTGACTGATAAATTGAATATGATGAATTGTAATTTGATATATTTCATTAATGTATAGATTATTATGATTGAACAAATTGTATCGGTATGTTTGTGAATGATTATCAAGAAAGAGGACTACATTGAATAAAATTGAAAATAGTATAACTTGATGTAACTGTGAAATTAGCTTGGAATTTAGATGAATTATACTATGTTATGTGTGAAATGATAACATAACTAATGAATTGATGATATTGAAATCGATAGAATGGGAATAATACCTATAATGAAATTGGATTGTTGACTACCCTATTAACAATTTGGGCAGAGTCAAATATAGTTGACATGTCATGGGATAGATAGAATACGAGTTACTTCAACTATGTGTCGATGAGTGTGGGGCACAAATTTTACTTTGGCTATACCAATTAACGTTGGACACAAACTATTTGCGTCGAAGTTGTTTGATGAGGCACTGGGCGCCAAATTGGTGTATTGGTTCGATCTGTGTATCCATTTGAGTCCAAGTTAGGTTAATAGAGATAAAAATAAAAAGCAAATTGGGTAAATAAGATTCTAGTTTATTCGATATTATGATTTGATGAGACAAATACATATTGCGATATACAAATATCGATAGCATATGAAAGATCATGAGAATATATTATACGAGCCAGGAGGGTCAATATGGAAATGTGACGAATCCATGAAATCGATTTGAAATTCGAATAATGAAACAAAATAGTCAGAAAGATTAAATGAAATTGGATGTATTATTAATAAATAGATGGAAAATGATATGAAATTGACATTGAATTAAATAAATGTTGATTTATAACGTGAATGGCATTGAAATGTTGATTATATGTGAATTGGAATGTTGTATGTTTGAGTTAGTATATGATGCGATATATTTTGATACTCACCTTGTTGATATGTGGTTGCCTTGTTTAGGCAAGCTTGTCAAACTAATAGCTTATCGTATTAAATTTTAAATTGAGGGAAGTTATTGTTTAATGCCTATGAACTTACTAAGCATTTGAAATGCTTACCCTATTGTTTTCTCTTTCCTTGTAGATTTCTAACTTGCGAAACATGTCAAGTGGATCATCGAGAAGATCACAGTATCCTGTTATTGATTTGTTAGTATTTTAATCATTTAAAGCTTGATTTTTTTGGCATGTATATAGATGTCAAGGAGTATGTATTTTGATATGTGGATATGTACCTTGTGGCAAGTTTGTTTTAACCTTTGCCTAGTATATTTGAATTGGTATTAGGTTCGCATATGTTCTAGATATATAAGTACTTATATGTTAGTGGTATGATGTTTCAAATAGTACAAGAATGGCATATGGAATGGCCTGAAATGTATTAGTGGTGATAGCTTGAATTGGTTAGTGAATGAGATGGTAATACATTTAAACACATAAATCATGAAATGTGCTTGTGAAATCCACCTGAACATGGTTAGTTGATAGTTTAAAATAAGCTATATATCTTATTGTAACACCCTTAATTCGTCTCCGTCGCTGGATTAAGGTTTCGGAGCATTACCAAACAATCAAAAAACATTTAACATCATAAAATTAAATAACATAAAATTAAATAAGTTAATCTTATTAAAAACCAATCAAACATATGCATTTCGTCCCTAAATCGAGCTTTGAAGCCTTAAAAATAGCTTAGAAGCAATTGAGACTAATTTGAAGGAAAATAGAATATTAGGGAAAAAGTTGAAAATTTTGAAAATAAGGGTCACACGGCCGTGTGGCGAGGCCGTGTGACATAGCCCAGGCTGTGTAACAATCAAATAAGGGACACATTGCCGTGTCCCAACCCATGTCCTCACCCGTGTAACTCACTGAGTTGGGTCACATGGTCGTATAGCAGGCCGATTGCCAGACCGTGTAACTCTTTAAGTTGCAACACACGGCCGTGTTATAGGCCGTGTGCTAGGCCGTGTAACTCATTGACTTAAAACACTAGGAATTTACAAATGACACACGACTGTGTAACCAAGCGTGTGTGTCACATGACCGTCCATGCTGTGTGATCCATAAATTGACACTAAATTCAAGCCTTTTCAATGCCAAACCATACCTAACCAACCATTCCATTTGTGCACACATTCAAGGGACTTAAACATCATTCAAACGCACTTAAACATACTATTTCAAACATTTTATTTCATCTAACCAATATTCCATTCAAAAGCACCAAATTTATACCAAAACATCACTAACCAAAACAGGACAAGATTACCATATTCTAAGCACAAAACCTAGTTCCTTAACTACTAAATAACATCATATACAAGCATTTGCATATCATCACCAACATACCAACAAAGACCATGCATTTCAAGTTGCTAAAAGTGGCCAAAATGACCTAACTTAACAAGGCATTACGTAACACCCTAATCCCGAATACGGAGTACTCGACTACTAAGGCGCTACATCAGGTCACCGGATTAACCTAGCAAAATTTTCAAATAATTTTAAAACATTGAAATATATTTTATCTATGAGAAAATACCATACATAGTTATACTGAAAATAGAATAAAAGTAGTTATACAAAATATGTGGAGCTCCAATATCATCATATATCAAAATAGTCAAAATAACAAAAAATGATAAATGAGTTACAGACCTACAAATAAAATACAAGTAAGGCCTTAGGAATACAATGCCCACTAATAGATAAGGTAATGTACTCTGAATACATGATGCTAGGAGTCTTTCGTTGAGGATGTTCCTCGGACACGAACAAAAGTCTACAAATCTAAACATTAAGAAAATTCGAAGGCTGAGCTTTACAAGCTTAGTGGTACACAACAAATCTACCATACTTCAAGCAATTCATAAATATAAGCTTGCAAATCAAATGTATACATAGAAACATGACATGAGTATCGAATAATTAAAACATGAGTCATTAAATCTACATAACCAAATCGCTTGCATATCAAACTTGTCAAACTTATTAGATTGTACATATTGCTCAAATAATCGGGTGTCCAGATAGCCCCGCGCTACTCATGACCGCTAGTCAAATAATCCCAGGTGTCCGTAGGGTTATCCCGAACGCCACTCATGGTGGCTAGTTAGGTTAGAGCCGAAGACTGAGCGCAAACAAAGAATCAAACATATAATCACAAAAATACAACCATGACATTCGAGTCTCATACTCGTTTCAACTTGCTTATCATTCCAGCTAAAATATTAACTAAAGAGATGTAACAGTCTGCTACCTTAACATTCTGACCTTTCCTCATTAAAAAATTAATAAATCTTAATATATAATCTAAAATGAGCATTATTTGTTTTAAATGAAACTAGACTTCTGTACGGTTATAGAGATATAAGGCTTGCTTCCTATTTTATCTTATGAAATTTTTGGTGATTTTTCAAAGTCACTGCTAAATCTGTTTTATAAGAATTCTGCTGCCAGATTTTTATGTCCTTTCAACATTCAAAAATTCATATCTTTTAAAATAAAAATAGAAATTGATCTGTATTTGTTTTAAACGAAACTAGACTGACCCATGGTTACAATTATGTATAGATCAAATCTTAATTATTTTTACAAAATTTATGGTGAATTTTTGAACTTACTATTCATGTAATGATATGTTTCTAGCATATTTCACAACTAAGTTTTTAGCTTCATTTTAAAACATCCAAAAAAGATTTCCACCCAAAGACATATAACAAGCATGAATTATCATACAAGCATCATATTTATGACTTATCAAGAAGTGTAGGAGAGTTAGAGGGTGCCACCCTGATGGAAGAACACCAACAAAGTTTCTTGCCTAGCTCTCCACCACTTTGCCTTTGCTCTTAGCTTTAGAAGATTCGCTGCCCTCTTTAACTAATAACCATGTAACACACAAGATTTCTCACAAAAATAAGAGTTGATAGGATGTAAAAATACATACTTTAAATAAATAAATAAATAAAATATGAGAAGATGGGTAGAGACTTCCTCAACTCAAACCTTCCCAAACAACCAAAAAAAAAAAGTCCACCTTCATCCTTGATGAACATAGATACTTTTTTTTTCTTCTATGGAACTTTAAAAAATAAAAAGATCAAGACCCTTACCTTCTTTGAGATTTGGAGGATGAAAGAAAAAATGGTGAGAACTCACTCAAATCTCTCTCCCTTTAAAAGACTTGCTAAGGAAAAAAATAGATGAAGAAAAGAAGAAAAAGAAAAAATAAAAATGAAGAAATGTAAAAGGAAAAAAAATAATAGGGTAATTATAATATAGGGAAAAATAGGGACAAATCTAATTTATCCCATACCTCAATCTGCCAAACCATCTTTTCTCATTAATTGGGAGAAGATTTTTATTCAAAATGGTAAAATCACCATATTAACTTCACACAAGCTTCCCAACATCCTTAATTTCTTATAAAGATGTCTAAAATTCACCCATATTAATTTCAGCACAAACCCAATCCCAAAATAAATTTATCCATTGCCAACCCAGGTCAACACTTGAATGTTGACTCGAGAATTTGAGGCTGTTACAATTACAAATCCAAACATAAACTTCATAGGCATATACGTACCAAATCAAACATTAACACATTCATAAACTACCATTACAAAAGATAATATACTTGCCATTTATAACCTTGGACAAAATACACAAAAACTACCAAAATGGTTGTTGGGTGTTGGATTGATCCCCGACAAACTTCCAACTGATTGAGCTTTCGATAATTTATAAAACAAAGAAGAGTAACTACGTAAGCAAATAATGCTTAGTAAGTTCATATAAACTGAAAAAAAAAAAAACTTACCATTTCCTTAGCACAATTTATAAATATAAGGTCATTACCAAGACCATAAACTTATTAAAAGCCTATACAAACATCATCAAACTCACAAGTTAGTAAGTTCATCAATGATACATATGAATTCAACCATAATATAAACAGAATTCCATATGCACATCATTTATTACATTAGCCTTTTCATAAACCAAGATTCAATATCCCATTATATACTTACCATGCCACTCTTTTTCTTACTCATTGAACCATCTAGAATTACATCGGATACTCACACATAGTATGTCTTTCCATATAATCGTAACATTTCCTTTTCAATAGTGCTCACACGAGCTGTGGGTCAGAATGTTAGCTACACGATGCTACTCACACTAGTTGTGGAGAATTTGCAACAAATGTAGGACCTTAGCCATCGATAGGACATTCAAGACCAACACCTGAAACATGAAATCCCTAATGATATGTCATTCGTATCCTAAGAATTTTTAATGTTCAAGCAGGATTCGTTGTTCGTCACTTATTTATACATTGATACGTATACAATTTCAAGTCCGTTTAACACAACATAGTAAATAATCAATTGAGCTAATCATCAGTACGATCATAATTCATATGAACTTACCTCAATAACTTTGGTGGTAGATGTAGAGTTGAACACTAATTTGTAGCCTTAGCCTTTCCTTGATTTAAGTTCAATTGTTGTTTAATCTAAGTAAATAATTTCATTCAATTAAGTACTTCTAGTATTCAATTTAATCCATAATTCATATTTATTTAAAATGATGAAATACCCTTAACATTTGAACTTTTCACAACTTAGTCCTTAAGCTCATAATTTGAAATTTAACCATTTTAATCATCCATTCAAGCTAGCCTAATTTCTTAGGGACTCATACAACTCACCTAAATGCAATTTCATAATTTTACCATGAAATTTTTCTATTTTCACAACTAAATCCCTAAATGCAATTTCATCAAAAATCACATAAAAAACATATTTGTTTTACAACCAAGATTAATAATCTATCAAATAACTTCAAAACCTATTCAAAAACAACCATGGCAAGTCCCTCAACCTTTAACAGTTTTGCAAATTAACCCCTGAGCTAGTTAGATTAAGTTAAAAGGAACTCAAAAATATAAAAATCATTAAAACCGGGATGAAAAACACATATCATGCATTAGAACAAGCTTAGCCGAAACAAGGATTCAACAAAGGAGTTCCTCTCCTCTTTTACAATCGGTTAAAGACAAAATAAAAAGATGATAACATGTTTTAATTTACTTACTAAATTACCATTTTAACCTTGGTTATTAACTTACAAAATAACTATTTCATGTACATATTTGTCCACCATCAACATATATGGTATAATTACCATCTAAGCCCATTAACTTTCTTTTCCTTAGCTTTTTAGCTCTTTTAACTAACAGATACTCGCTTTTGCAACATTTACGATTTAGTCCTTTTTACTTAATTAACCATTTAAACTTCAAAATTTCTTAACGAAATTTTAATACGACCTTAAAATAATCTTGTAGACATTAAATAAATATTAAATAATAATTCATTTGTCGAAATTCTGGTCCCAAAACCACTATATTTGACATCACTAAAAGCAGGTAGTTATAGTTATAGCTTGGTATATGTGTTTTAGGTGATTGAAATGAAAGTGTAATGACATGGTTCAAAATTGTTTAGCTTAGTTAAAGTTGAAAGGTGAATGAATTAGTTGATATGCTTGAATAACATTGAAATGCCTAAGTATAATTGGTAAATTTGAATTGAATATTTTGTAAGGAAGTTAATTTGATTGTTTAAGCTTATTTTGTAAGGTTTTGGATATGTTTTGAACCTTTTGAAATTGCTGTTTCATGTATGTAATGATAGGTATGTGAAAACATTGAAATAAGTATCAAATGACCCAACATATACCAAAAGCAAAGTCCATGTCGTGACATCGGGCGATGGTCGTCGCGATGAACTCTAAATTTCAGGTCACGGTGTGATGAGAAGCCCCCTCACGACTCGACATCGATCTAAAATTTTGACAATTTTACAAACGGGTTAAACCATTATCATGACACATCATGTCACATAGATATTGAAAATCCGCAACAAATGTTGGATCTCGTTAACATTTGTAATAGATTTTGTACAAGTGCACAGAAGACCCTATTGGCATGTCAATCAAATCCTAACCCTTTACGAAGTTCACACGGACATCTTTTACATAAATAAATGTAACATTTCAATTCTATCCAATTCTTGCCTTTCATAATAATTCACAACTAATCAATCTAGAATCAAACATACATATATAAAATAGAATATATGACAATCTAAAATAATAAATACCATATGAACTAGCCTGTTCAAAATACCAAACAAGTTAATTCTTCAGGGACTAATCAACAATTTTAGTTTTTCCTCTGTTAACTCCACTTTGTTCCGATTTTTGATCTATACAATTATTGTATACTATCAATCAACCTATATAAACTCATTTTTTGATACCAATAAAATTTTACATTTTATTCAATTTAGTCTTGAATTTGAAATAGCCATAACTTTCAATTTTGAACTTCGGTTTAAATCTGGTTTCACATACATTCATTAGGGACCCTATACCTTCTATTGCTACCGAAATTTCATAACAGTTTTCCATGTTATTTACTTTAGTCCCTATGTACAAAACTAATAATTAACTTTACAATCTAATTCTTTTCATAATCTAAGCTTAATATTTATCAATTTCAAGGCTGAATCTACAAGAAATCAACAAGGGAAATTTTCAAAAAATTTATAACATTTTTATAAATTGGTACATTGGTTAGTTAAATCAAGCTCCCATTACCTTAAATCTATAAAAATTACAATAAAAAGACTTGAAATTATCTTAAAATCTATGGCTGAATGCTTTTGGGACAAAAACCTTTCTCCTTAGGTTTTCAATGGCTTTGGATGGTTGAATAGGTGATAAAAATGACAAGCTTCCACTATTCTAGCTTTATATACCTTGATTAATGTTTAATTACCTTTTTATTTTCAATAGAGGAAAATTTCATCATTAGTCACTAAATCCTATTGAAAAATGGTTAATTTAACATTTTGAACATTTAGTTAAATTAAACTTAGTCCCTAAGCCTTTGGCCAATTAAAACCTATAGTGATTGGACTTTACAATTTAGTCTCTAAGCCTTAATTAATTATTTAATTGAAAAATTGATAGAAAAACATAGATATAATTTTATATTAACCACATAAATATTCATATTTAATATTTATGGATTCAGTTTACAAAATGGAAATTTGAAACCACATTTTTTGATACTATTGAAAATTGGGTTGTTACAATGAAAGCTTAGTAAGTACTAGATAATCCAAATCTTACCTTGAGTTTAATCAACTATTCTAGCAAGTAAATGAATAAATATTTTTAGCATGATCACAACAATTAGCTATAGAAAACATACACAATAACAACAAGCTTAATCTACATATTTCCAGTTACAATACTTTCGTCATTCATACAAAATTAATGTATCTCTTAAGTTCTCCCATTGTAGACTCGAGTAAAAAAGAAGGATAAACAAAATGAAATATAAATACACAAGCACATAAGTGCTAAATCAGAATCCCTGAAGTGCTAAATTGAAGAGCACGCTATGTTATTCCTAGTGGCATGCCATCTATATCCTACAAGTTCAATACTTGTTTACAAGGGATTTAACATTATTACAAATTCTATATTCGTCACAAGCACAATCAAGTTTCATACTTTTATATTCACGCATAACTTTCCAACATTCACAAATTAGTATTTTTCTTCTTCACATATATTCATATAAACATTAATCACATTTATTTACCATTTCTATGGATTATTCATATACATTATTAAGCTACAAGTACTTAAATTCATGACACTATTAGTTCATTAGTATATAAATTACAAACCTAATTAAGAAAGAATTCTAATGTTCTTACAAAATTTAACCAACTATACTTTCTTCAAGCTTTGCCCACTTGTTTTCCTTTGTCTATACCTTTTCCATCTTCTTCCTTATCTTTCTCTTTATTCCATATATATATATCATAAAACATAAGAAATCAAAATACTGAATTTCACAACATTTCCTTGCTCAAATAATTATAATAAACATGATACTAAGTACTAAATCATGAAAATCTTACCTTATAACCTTAGTTTCTCACATTATCTTGATTTTCTCTCTCTTTAAACATGAAACCACCACTTGTATTTAAAATATAAAATGGCTAGGCTATGGGAAACTTGAATTAACTAAGGTTTTCTAGGAAACTTTGACGATGGTGGACGACTAATTGGAAAAAAAAAAAAAAATTTCTTCTTTTTGGGGTGACTTGAATAAGATGAGAAGATCCATCTTTATTAAATTATCTCTAGATAAACTAATAATAAAAAAATATAATTATTAAAAATAAATAATAAGATAATCATTATCCACTAGAACTTGGTAAAAATTGCTCTCCATGTCCTCACATATTTAACCATTAATTCAATTTAATCTTTCTTACTTTTAATTTCTCACTTTAAACTCAACACTTTGTAAAAATTTACGATTTAGTTTATACCCCATATTAATATCTCTAAATACACCAATCTTTTAAATTTTCTCCCGTCTCCTACTACCTTCTCCACTAACACTTCACATGTTATTTATTCTAAAAAATTTGACTCGTAATTGCTCAAAATAATATTATTACGGCCAAGGGATTTTTTAGGGTGCTACAGATGGTTTTTCATAATTTAATATGTCAAATTAGTCTATTCAAAACACTCATGAGCTTATTCTCAAGAAATTTATGAGTCTTTTCCATAGTAATTTTTATTTTTTAGTTTTTATTATTAATAATTGTTTTACTTAGTTTTACTCCTTTTGAGACCCAATTGGCAAAATTGTGCCATGGGGAACTTAACAGTGTGTTTGAGTTGGTGTAGAAAGACAATTATGGCCCGACCTTGAGGAGAACTACTTTTGACATGGATGTCGTGACATTCATGCTAGGATGTCGTGAGACCAAGCTTCTTTTGCCTCAAGGGTGCAAGACTTTGACAAGAAATCAATCTGGAGTTGAATGTCGAGAGACTTGCGACACTAAGGGTGTTGTGTCACAACATTGAGCCTCCAAGGATGCGATATCAATGAAGGTTGTTGAAGTGAAGAACTTGTGATCACCACTAAATATGTCACGAAACCAACAAGTGAATGTCACAACATCGAGAACCCTTAGAACTAGCCACTGTCTAGGGTGTCACGACACTGAAGCCTGGATGTTGCGACACTGCTACTTGATAGGGTGAAAAATATTGTAGGTGTAGTCTTTTTTCCAACACCATCCCAACTCAACACACACATTTTAAAGGCAATTTTTTCATTGTTAGGGTTGAATTTTTAGTTGTATTAAAGACTCTTGGCTGTCAACTTTAAAAAATGACCTTTCTTTTCATCTTTTTAGGTATTAGTTGGCTGTCCTCTCTCCATTGTCAGGTTTAGACTTTACCTTTCTAAGCTTAGTTGTTGTAGTTATTTTTTTTGTTAGTTTTTATTGTATATTTCATTTCTTTGCACTTAGGTACAAAAGATGTGCTTTTTTATTTGGAATTCTTTTTACATCCATTAATATATTTCATCTTTCTTTACTTTAAAAAGTGTAAAAATCTCAACTTTTGTTGTGTTTTCATCTCCATTGTTGCTTCTATCATATTCCTCAAAGCATCCATCAAAACCACCTAAGATTTCTCTGACTTTTCTTTTCTGTTTTCTTTAGTGAATCATGTGAACATGTGTTTGGTTGTTGTTTGTGTAATGATGATGAATGGTAACTAAATCTATAGTGGTTGATTGATGGAAATGTTATTTGGTTAGCACATCGCTATAGTTATAATTGTATTTGTGTTGATTCATAGCCTCGATGAACACACGCTGAGGCGCACTCAACAGATTGAACCAAAAATTGGCGCAAACTAGTTGAATTGGGTGATTAAAATTGTTGAATGGAAATTTTTTTATTTTTTTTAAATTTTGTAATAGTTTTTTAATCTAACCAGCAAACTGGTGACTTGGCTAGTTTGACCACCGATCCTATTGAAAAAAAATGAATTTTGATTTTATTTTTACGTAACTTTGACAAACAACAAGCTAGTATTTTTTAAATGTTTAATGTTGGCACTAGGTTAAAATTTACCTATTTGCTTCAAAATGAAATGCAATATGGTTATAGTACTCACTTTTATAATGAAGGGACTAATTTACTTTTGAAACCTAAAATATAGGGATTTGCAAAGTAATTTAATCTAAAAAGGGTGCGACATTTCTTAATTGTATAAATCTATTAATAAGGGCGAAGCTAAAAACTTATTTTAGATATCATCAATGAATTTTATATTTTGAGAGGGAAAAGTGAAATTTTACTATTATATTGGTAATTTCACAAATTTTGATGGGATTAAATAGGAGATTTACCATTTGGGGGGGGGAGCAATGCCCCTATTTATCCCTCTTGCCTATGCCCATGTCTATTGAAAATGGTTAGATTAAGACTTATATATTACATTAATTATGTTACAAATTATCTTGAGTGTGCAAGTTTGAGTCCTACCCTTATGAAAATTATGCGTGAGGTAGTTACTTTTTTAAAATTCAATAGCAGGGGTAGGGTTGAGGGTAGCACAGTTCGAACCCGTGCCAAACAAGTGTTTGAAAAAATCTTTAACCATTGCTTCATACTAATTAAGATGTCAGCCAATTTCTTAACTGAGTTGAGTTCAACTATTTAGCTCAATTCTTGTTATAGTTTATATTGATTGGAACTATTTCGATTCATATTTTTCATAGATATTTCTCTGATCACCTACTTGAGATCATATAAGAGCTTGTTATAAGTGGATTTATTGAAGTCATTCATCAACGGTGGCGTGTCACAATTGCCTTTTTCCTTTTACTCTATGCTAGTAATTCCACTATTATTAGTGAGCAGTATTGGAAGAAATAAATTCCTTCATAGAAAAAGAGCCATTTTGCATCATATATAAGGGATTTTCTAGCTCAGAACGAAAAGCAATGTCACTCAATCATTATCAAACTAACTGCAATCTTTTTCTTTCTGAGAGGATCCCACTAGAGCGCCTTCTACTTTTTGTAGACCATGAACTAGATAAGAATACTTCTCAATGAATTATAAGAAATGATCCAATTTATTTCATAGGGTCTGGGTAGAGACCAAAGGTATTCAGTGATCAATCTGGCAGAACAACTTAAAAGATAAAGAAGTATCATTAATTTCTTCATGCTCGCTCCAAGCTTAACGTACCATTTGTACAAATAAGAATTCCCTTCATTAGATGATTTATTTTTCATAAAGATAGATATAGGATCTAAGGGGCAATTACTTATAATTACATTTTGTACAACAACCCTCTTTATTTGATAGAAAAGGATCGCATGATCCTAAACCAATCTTAACTAGGACCACAAATCTTAAGTTTGTCAATGAATTGCAAAAAAAAAAAAAAAAAAGAAATGTTTGACTGAGTTTGGTGTCAAGAGTTAACTTCTAACACCCCAAACCCGTCTTTGTCATCGGGTCAAGGTTACAAAGTGTTACAGTAAAAATCATAGCACTTAATGACAATTAATCATTCCAATACAAAATTAAAACTCAAATATTCAAATTTAAATGTCATTCATACCACAATCATAATTACGGGCCTTAAATCAAGCTTACGGTGCCCTACAAATAATTTGGGAACAATTAGGGACCAATTTAAAATAAAACAAAAAGTTTTAAAAAATCCAAAAATTTTGAAAACAGGGCTCATAAGGTCGTATGACAAAGCCCAAGCCGTGTGACATAGGGACATGGCCGTGTGGCCAACATGTGTCAGATCGTGTAGCTTTCAAAATAATTTTGGACGGCCATGTCATAGGCCGTATGCCAAATCGTTTGACATTTGAAATACACTCACACGGCCGCATTGCAAGCCTTGTGCTAGACCGTGTACAATTCAATGCTAGATCACATGACCATGTCGCAGGCCGTGTGCTAGACCGTGTGGTAGACTGTGTTACATACTGACTTGGAAAACATAGTCGTGTAAAGAGACCGTGTATAGAACACGGCCATGCAACAACTTGTGTCCCAGGCTGTGTGCCCGTATTTGTGCCTTGAAATGCAAGTTTACCAATTCATGTTTACTTGGACATTAAGCAACTCATTTACTAGCAATTAAACCAACTCAAAACATGATCAAATATGCCCGAAACATGTCAAAAAATCCACCTAAGTTCCTAACCAATGTGCCCTCATTGACACCACAATTCAATAAACAAATACATACACAAAACATACCACAACAAGTTTCATTCAAGCTTATAAGTTCATACGTAAAAACACATACTGTACTTATCATTTCATTTTTTTCCATTCACAACCAATATAACATTTCTCAACTACTTTCAAGAGTTTATACCAACTAAAAAAACATAGTTATATGCAAATTTCATATTAAAACCAAAAGATACGATACAAGCAAGTTATTACCAAGTTTAACAACTTTACACTAACCTATTATGTAACACATGAAATAAGGATTCATCATATATACAAAACACACCTATTACATGACAATTCCACACCATATTTGAATTTTCATACCAAACCATGAACATGCACAAATATTAACTAAAAGCATACATTCATCGCATAAGTATGAAACATACCACTTTTCGTAAGTACTTAAAACATATATGAGATACTTCTATTACCTACCACATATCTCAAAATTAAATGTTTTCACAATCTACCAAAAATAATCTAAATAGTGTGATATTCGCGTTGCTTCAATTGCCCAATTTGCAAAATGTTATCTACAAGGAAACATGAAAATGACACAAGTAAGCTTTAATAAGCTTAGTTAAGTTCATAGGTTAAAACGATAAAACTTAGAGAATAAACATAATAAATCATTTAATAACAATGTTAATAGACATTCGTCCTGTCAACCACAATTAATCAATGGTGAGTTATACAAATATACAAGTTGCCTAATCCATTCAATAATACTAATTCAATCAATATCAAGTCACGGTATACTACCGAAAATCAAGCAAATATTTATAGCATTTAATATGCAAGTCATTTACCATTTAAAAATCTACCCGATGAAAGATATCTACTGTAACACGCCAAAACATTCCAACGAGCCAAACCAACTGAGAACACGCCTTGGTACCAAGTGCCTAGCCCGTAGGCTAACATCTTTCCAGAAACACACCTTGGCACCAAGTGCCAAACCCGAAGGCTTTACATCCGCCCCTGGTAACATGCCAGAAACACTGTAAATATAACACGATAGTCCACAAAAAATGTTAGACTTCGGTATATTTAGTGAACAAGAATAAATTATTAATCATCATCTCATCTAAAGTCAGACCCATATAGCGCGCAATGTAACCTATTGGCATGGCAATTGTATCCTATCCTATGTTCATCCGGGCTCGATATACAAAACCGCATAATATCTTACAATTCAATTACATTTCTCACCTTGAATCATCTTTATGATTATTTCATTAAATAAATATAAGAATTCACAATTCATAATTCACAAGTCAATAAAATATTGCAAATTTTACTAAAATTAAACTATATGAAGTTACCAGGGCTAAACAACAAAGATGACAACATTAAGGACTAATTAAAATTTTCTCTTTTCATAATTATCTACCGATTCTTGATCTATACAGTGATTTTATTTCAATTATTAGTCCCCATATACATTATAAGTCCATTTGATGCATATGATCTTAATTAACATTTTTCAAAATTTCCCTAAAGCTTTACATTTTGTTCAATTTAGTCTCTAATCCCAAAATTCCAAATTTATCAAAATTTCATAATTTCTCATGCTAACTGAATTTTTACTTATGCAAATACAGCTCATAATTATTCCAAATTCTCAAGGATTCCCTTTCAATTTTAATATTTTATCAATTGAGTCATTTAACCAAAAACTAGCTACAATTCCTTTACAAAATAGTCATAAACAAAAACCAAGATTATAAATCTCATATTTAACATCAAGAACAACTAAAATTCATAAATAGAAAAATTCAAAATCTTTAACAGTTTAAAAAACGAAGGTACAAGTTAGCTGGACCTAGTTGCGATGATCTCAAAAACATAAAAATTACAAGAAACGAATTCAAAACAGACTTACATGCAAGAAAATTTCAATGGCCGAACCGTGAAAGTATTTCCATGGTGTTTTCTTTCTATATTCGGTGGAAAAACCCTTGTTAAGAAAGGTGATGATAATTTACTTTTATTTTACTTAAGTTTAATTACTTAATTATAATTTATACCTTTAATAAAACATATATTTTCGTTTAAAACATAGCCTCAAACCGTCCATTTAGATCCATTATGGTCTAATTACCTCATAAATTCTCCCTCTTGTAGTATTAAGTCATTTAATCATTAAAATTCGATAACAATTAAGTTTTATGTCTTTTACTATTTAGTCCTTTTTCTTTAATTAACTAAACAAACAATAAAATTTCTAAACCGAACCTTCAACTACCAAAATAATAAATTCATAAATATTTGATAAAAAATATTTACAATTTTGGTTTACAAAAACGAAGTCTCAGTACCTCATTTTTTGAAACCACTTGATTTTCCAAACAACCACTTATATTTGACCAATTATTTAATTACTTAAAATTCATCAACTATAAATTTAATATAAAATTATTTTTGGATGATATAATTTAAATACTAATTATTACAGGCTTACTCGTAGGATTTGTGGTCACAAAACCACTATTTTCGACACCACTGGAAAATAGGCTGTTACATAACTGAGACCAACTAAGTCATTAAATTGAAAAAAAAAACACTTCTTATTTTATAAAATAAATAGTTAATACAAAATATAATTATGCCATTTAAGTTTTGTAAAGATTTATATCTTTGATGAATAAATCAAGTAAGAGTAGAGATGAAGACACTAGAAGTAACATACGAAAGAAATTGACAAGAATTTGTCTACTTGTTCTATTAATTAAAATTCTAATATCTGTGAACATAGAGAAGAGCTATTTATACAAATTCGAATTTAATTCAGTAAAGAGATTTTGTGACTAACAATATACATAAACTGTAACAACCCGATTTTGGGGCTAGTCGGAATAGTGATTTTGGAACCACTAAACTGAGGTCGAGGAAAGTATTTTAAATATTATTTTATGTATTGTAGCATGATTATATAAGTACATGAAGATTTTGGTGAATTAATTTTAGCGATTGCTTGCCTAATTGTGAAATAGGACTAAATCACATAAAGTGCGAAAGTCCTATTTTTGCTAGATAAGAGTGTCAATTAGCAAAAGAGCAATTAGACCCCTTTTAGGTTGGCCGGCCATAGGGGAAAAATTGATGGGAAAGTCAAAATTAGGTGGTGTTTGGTTACCAATTTTGACTAGTTTGAATAAAAATAAACAACAAAATGTTTCATCTTTTTCACTCTTTCCTCTTCCACCAAAAAATTGGCCATTAGAGGGGTTTTTGAAGCTTGAAAATTTTAGCTACTTTAAGCCTTCACAAATCAAGAGAAACGTGATTCGGGTCTTGATCGGAGTAAGAACAAAGTTTACAGGGATTAAGCTTGTCTTCATCATTTTGTATCGAGGTAGATACATATGTAAATAATGTGTTATCGAAGTTTACTTTGATATATTTTAATAATACACATGTGTAACTAGCTTATTGTTGTTATGTACCTAAATTTTAATTGTTACCATGAATGTATAAACGATATGTTATGCGAGTAAATTACAATGTGAGCAAAATACTATGCTATTCGATTGGATATGAAGCCCGTTAAACCTTAGACATAGCATAGGATACAAAAGGGCATTGATAAACCATAATATATACATATTTTATCCCATGCTTGGCATATTTTTAGATGATTTCTTATAAGAGTTAGTGAATTTGATGCTTCTAATCCTTTAAATTCATGTTTTATACTTAGGTGAGCATAGAAAGGTGAAAAGAGCAAGAAACGGGCCAAAAAGGGACAAAATGGGCTTATCTCAGTATTTTACATGGCTTTGGCACTTTCATACGGGCAAACCACACGCCCGTGTGAGACACACGGATAGGCCACACGCCCGTGTGTCATGGCCGTGCCGACTAAAAACCAACTCAGAATTACACACGGCTTGAGCACCTTCACACGGGCGTGGCACCCGGCCGTGTCCCTGTCGAGCCCAAGGCTAATTCTACTCAGAAAAGGCTAATTTTGAGGGCTTTGAAGCATTCCAAAATCTATATAAACACCCTAGAAGAGGATTAAGGGGACACGCAGAGTAGAAAAGCAGAAAATACTTGAAGAACAGCCATCGGAATTAGCTCGGAAGCAAGATCTCCTTCAAGACTGAAGATCTCCATTCAATTTCCTTAGAATTTTTTTGCGTTTCTTTATGTTTTGTTATTTTCCCAATTTTGAGATGTTTTCCATTATTATGAACTAAACTCCCCAAATACCTATGGGAGATGAAACCTAAGATGGATCTTATTACTATTTAAATTATATGATAAATACTTGTTCTTCTTCTTAATTGTGAGATTTAATCCTTGTTTTAATATTTTAGGATATTAATTCTGGTTTTGATGTGCCTATTCGTAGAGCAAAAGTCCCTGTTTAAGAGTAGATCCTCCATAATTAAGTGGAGTTGCATACAATCCTAGAGATAGGACGACATAAATCTACCGGATTAGAGTCAAATCTAATAAAAGAATCCATAGGTCGAGTTAATGTGACAATAGGGGTTTTAATTAGGAAGAGATTTCAATTAATCAACCTAGAGTCAGTTGTTTTTAGTCTAGAGAGAGATAATAACATAAATCAAGGATTTCTACAAATTGAGCCAAGTGAATAAATCGTCTAATTCAGAAGTGATAAGTGAAGTATAGGTGGATTCTTCCTTGGGTATTGTCTTCTCCATCGATTTCCCAAAGAATATTTTCCAACTTTTATCTCTGTCGTGTTCTTAGTTAATTAGATAATTAATTTTAGTTTAGAAAACACCTCTTCAATTCTTAGGCTAGATAATAAAAAGATAGTAATTACTAGTACTTTTAGTCCTCATGGGTCATGCAGGTGACTCGGGTTCGATCCCTGGCAACGGCGCCAAAAACTTGACGGTCGCTAAACTAACTAAAAATTTGACTAAAGCAAGCACACCTATGGAACAGTAGTATAGTTAAGGTAAGATCGGAAATATCATATCCACGAGGACTAAAAGTACTAGTAATTACTATCTTTTTATCTAGCCTAAGAATTGAAGGGATGTTTTCTAAACCAAACTTAATTATCTAATTAACTAAGAACACGACAGAGATAAAAGTTGGAAAATATTCTTTGGAAAACCAATAGAGGAGACAATACCTAAGGAAGAATCCACCTAGACTTCACTTATCACTTTTGAATTAGACGATTTATTCACTTAACTCAATCTGTAGAAATGCCTAATTTATCTTATTATCTCTCTCGAGACTAAAAACAACTAAATTTAAGTTGATTAATTGAAATCTCTTTCTAATTAAAACTCCTATTGTCGCATTAACTCGACCTATGGATTCCCTTATTAGATTTGACTCTAATCCGGTAGATTTATGTTGTCCTATCTCTAGGATTGCATGCAACTCCGCTTAATTGTGGAGGATCTACTCTTAAACAGGGACTTTTGCTCCTCTAAATAAGCACGTCAAACCCTGAATTAATATCCTGAAATATTAAAGCAAGGATTAAATCTCACAATTAAGAATAAGAACAAGTATTTATCATATAATTCAAATAGTAATAAGATCCGTCTTAGGTTTCATCTCCCATAGGTATTTGGGGAGTTTAGTTCATAATAATGGAAAACATCTTAAAATTGGGAAAATAACAAAACATAAAGAAACCCAAAAAACTTCTAAGGAAATTGAATGGAGATCTTCAGTCTTGAAGGAGATCCTGCTTCCGAGCTAATTCCGATAGCTGTTCTTCGAATATTTTCTGCTTTTCTACTCTGCTTGTCCCCCCTTTAATCCTCTTCTAGGGTGTTTATATACACTTTGGAATGCTTCAAAACCCTCCAAATTAGCCTTTTTCGCGTATAATTTGACTTGGGCTCGATAGGGACACGGCCGTGTGCCACGTCCGTGTGAAGGTGCTCAAACCATGTGTAATTCTGAGTTGGTTTTTAGTTGACATGGCCATAACACACTGGCGTGTGGTTTACCCATGTGGTAGTGCCTAGGCCGTGTGAAATATTGAGATAAGCCCATTTTGTCTATTTTTGGGCCATTTTCTTGCTCTTTTCACCTTCCTATGCTCACCTAAGTATAAAACATGAATTTAAAGGATTAGGAGCATCAAATTCACTAAATCTTATGATAAATCATCCAAAAATATGTCAAGCATGGGATAAAAATATGTATATATTATGGTTTATCAGGCATGTTATAAAAATTATGTGGTCTGAACTCATGAGTTGAGTCTGAGTTCATGAGATAAATGCTATAAGTAACGTGGGTCCGGGTACTGACTTTGTGTATAGACCCATAAGTGGCTCAATGAGCAAATGTTACATGATAACTATGGGGTCCGGGTCTTGACTTGATAGAAAGGCCTGTGAGTAGCTCAATTGTTAGCGTTTCATAGCACAAGGTAACCTTGATTTCGTATATGGCATTTAGATGCAAATTCCCTGCATATCCATATGTATTTCGAGGGTTCAACGGGTAACCCAAAGATTTAGTTGGTGAATAATTTGATGAGGTTTGTATACCGAACTCATGGTTAGGAGCTAAGTAAGGAACGAGGTATATTAAGTATACATAAATGAAAGGAAAAGTAAGATAGAGACGTTAAGTGATCTTTATCTTTTAAGCATGAAAACCTACCATTGGATGAATATGATTTTCTTATAATTGCACTTCATTTGCATATATGTACTTACTAAGCTCCCATGCTTACCCTCATTTCTTTTCTTTCCTTATAGTGCCGTCAAACTAGAATCGGGGATCTAGTGACATCAAAAGCTTTGATCACACTATCACTCAAGACCTTGGTATAGCTAGCTTCATTGTTTTGTTTTTTGGCATGTATAGGGACTCGAGTCTTTGTTTAGTGTTTTGTTAGTTAGCCATAATGTGTTGGCTCATATGATGAGTACGATACACATTTTGTATAAGGCCATGGATGATGGTCAATACTCATTTTGATTTATAAATGGAAGATGATATTTTCATGGATGAGTAAATTGCATAAATGAAATGTTGTCCATTGTGGTTATTTTGGCTATATGATGTGCCCATATGTTAGTATAGTGTGATTTTTGTGTAGGTTACATGAGAAAAGGTGACAAAAAGGCTTGGTAAATATCCTTATTTTGTCTACATGGGTAGGCACACGGGTATGTGTCCAGACCGTGTATGACACACGGTTTACCACATGGGCGTGTGATATGGCCGTGTATCCCCAGCACAAAAGAATTGTAAGTTAGTAAGCATGGTAGTAATCACACGGGTAGAGGCAAGACTGTGTGTCTCAACCATGTGAAGGGAACAGTCTAGCACATAGGCGTGTGCCTTAGCCGTGTGGCCCTTAATAACTGTTCATATCAGTAACAGAATGTCCAAGTTTTTGCATACGAGTTAAGACACGGGCGTGTCCTGGCCGTGTGAAAACCCCTGTAGTTGTGCATTTAGAATTAATTCCACACAGGTATATGACACGGGCGTGTCCCTATATTTCTTAGGCCGTGTGAGCCACACGAGCCAATAGTACGACCATGTTGAAATGTCACACGGGCGTGTTGCCCCTCCCATACGGATGTGTGCCCCTGTGTTAAGAGTTATTTTTAGAGTTATTTAAAGGACTCAGATTATTTCCGAATAGGTTCCAATGGATGTTTTGGGCTTAGTAGGCTCTTATTAAGGAGTTTATAGATAAAATTGAAATTTTTTTAATTTGACCATGTTTTGGTATTATGAAAACATTTATATGTATAAGTTTAAGTTAGGTAATGCCTCATATTCTGACCCGGCGTGGGATACGGGTGTGGAGTGTTACATTTAATGGTATTAGAACTACGGTTTAGTCGGTTTTCGGACTAACGTAGTGTGTGTACGAGTCTGGCTATACATGTCATAAATAAATTATGATAGTGTGACGACTCCTGACCTTTTTAAATTGTGTTTTCATATAGTAATGGATCCAAATCAAACTACGGCAGACGACGTAGAATGTAACGCGTTGGCCCCCACCGAATGTATGGTGCCATCCGATAATCAACCTCCCAAGGTTAGTCAGGCAGGAGGAGAAGGGGCTCGAGAGTCCTTTCTCCACATGATGAATAAGTGGTACAAGGAGTTCGTCTAAGCGAACTCGATTACTCAACCACCTCTACCCCCACTTATCCCTCAACCTGTCCCCGTAGTACCCCAGGGTATGGACCTTGAGAGGCAGAATAGGCTTCCAGTGGATAAGATCTGGAAGCATGGAGCCGAGGAGTTTCGTGCTAATAAAGATGATGACCCTGAAAGGGCAGAATTCTGGCTTGAGAATACCATCAGGGTATTTGATAAATTATTTTACACTTCCTAAGAATGCTTGAAGTGTGTCGTATCTTATTGAGGGACTCTGCATACTACTGGTGGAAGACGTTAGTGTCGGTGGTGCCTCAACAAAGGGTCACATAGGAATTCTTCCAAGAGGAATTCCGGAAGAAGTGCATCAGTAAAATATTTATGGATCAAAAGCGTAAGGAATTCCTTGACTGGAAACAAGGCTACATGACGATCACTAAAGATGAAAGAGAGTTCGTCCGACTTAGTAAGTACGCTCGGGAGTGTGTATCCTCAGAGGCCATGATGTGTAGAAAGTTCGAATATGGATTTAACAAGGACGTTAGACTGTCAGTGGGTGTCCTTGAGTTGAAAAAGTTCGTAGTACTCATTGATTGGGCCTGTAAAACCGAGGAATTAATCAAGGAAAAGAAGAAAATCAAAGCAGAAACTAGAGATGTAAGGAAGAGACATGCAAGCAAGTCATTTCCATCACAGTCTAAGAAATCTAGAGACACCTACTCTCGTTCTCATGCATCAACTGGACATTTGTATCGAGATTGTAAGAAACAAGATTCAGATTTTAAGTCTCGGGCTACATCAGTGGCTAGCGTGGGCAATGTCAGATCTTCTAAACCAGAATACCAGTATTGTGGTCGAAATCATTTCAGCAAGTGTAGAATAAACGATGGATCTTGTTTTCAGTGTGGTTCTCAAGACCACTTTATTAAGGATTGCCTTGAGATGAATGATAATGAAAAATTTCAGAGTACAAGGCCAAGTGGCACCAATTTTAAAGGAAGACCCTAAAAGAATGATGGATTTGGGGCTGGTAGCAAGAATGTGACGAGAGACACTAGCATAAGGTCTGAAGCTAGAGCTCCGACTAGGACCTATTCCATACATGCACGTGAAGATACATCCTCTCCTGATGTGATCACCGGTACATTCTCTCTTTATGATAATACTGCTATTGCTTTGATTGACCCTGGTTCTACTCATTCGTATGTGTGCATAAAGTTGGTGTCTAGCACGAATATGTCGGTTGAGTCTACGAAATTTATGATTAAAGTGTCAAACCCATTAGGCAAACATGTGATAGTCAAAAAAGTATGTAAAAAGTGTTCTTTAGTAGTTAAAGGTCATTATTTTCCAATCGATTTGATGTTGTTACCATTCAATGAGTTTGATGTCATATTGGGTATGGATTGGTTGACATTCCATGATGCCGTAGTAAATTGTGGACAAAAGGTTATTAGATTAAAATGTGAAAATGGTGAAACCCTTTGGGTTAAATCAGGTGAGCCAAGGAACTTGCCTATGGTGATATCCCTCATGTTTGCCCAGAAATGTTTGAGGAAATGATGTGAAGCTTATTTGGCTTTTGTAGTGAATACTAAGGAATCGGAGTTGAAGGTTGAGTCAGTGCTGGTGTAAGTGAATATGTGGATGTATTCCAGGAAGAATTTCCTGGGTTACCCCCTAATAGAGAGGTTGAATTTGGTATAGAGCTAATGCTAGGGACCACGCCTATTTCGATTGCTCCGTATCAGATGGCCCCGACTGAGCTAAAATAACTAAAGTCAGAGTTGCAAGAATTGAATGACAAGGGTTTCATGAGACCAAGCTTTTCACCATAAGGTGCTCCGGTGTTATTTGTGAAAAAGAAAGATGGATCTATGAGGTTGTGCATAAATTACCGCTAGTTAAATAAGAGGACGATCAAGAACAAATACCTATTGCCGTGAATTGACGACTTGTTTGACCAACTGAAGGGAGCAGCATGGTTTTCTAAGATAGACTTGAGATCTGGCTACTATCAACTACGAGTTAATGAAGCAGATGTGCCTAAACCGCTTTTAGAACTCGGTACAGCCACTATGAGTTTCTCATCATACCTTTCGGCTTAACAAATGCTCTGTCCATGTTTATGGATTTAATGAATAGGGTATTTTGGACATATTTAGATAAGTTTGTAGTTGTATTCATCGATAACATCCTGATATACTCTGGAGACAGGGTAGAACATGCCGAACACTTGAGAACCATTTTGCAGACTCTGAGGGACAATCAGTTGTATGCCAAATTTAAGTAAAAGTGAGTTTTGACTTCGAAAAGTTGACTTTTTGGGTCATATTGTCTTGTGTGATGGTATTAGGGTTGATCCTAGTAAGCTTTCTACTATTATTGAATGAAAGCCACCAAAGAGTGTGACTGAGGTTAGAAGCTTTTTAGGGTTGGTCGGTTATTACAAACTATTTGTAACGGACTTCTCTATGATTGCGACTCCCATGACAAGGTTGCTTCAAAAAAGAGTTAAGTTTAAATGGTCGGATAAGTGTCAGCAGAGTTTCGAGAAGTTGAAGATGTTGTTGACTGAGGCTCCCGTACTAGTACAACTCGAATCAGGAAAGGAGTTTGTGATTTATAGCGATGCTTCTTTGAATGGGTTGGGATGTGTACTTATGCGAGAAGGTAAAGTTGTGGCTTATGCCTCGAGACAATTGAAACCTCACGAGAAGAATTATCTGACACACGACCTATGATAAGTCATAATTTATACATATTTTTATCCCATGCTTAGCATATTTTTGGATGAATTATCATTAGATTTGTGGAATTCGATGCTCTTAATCCTTTAATTACATGTTTTATACTTCGGTGAGCATAGGAGAGTGAAAAGAGCGAGAAACGGGCCAAAAACGGAGAAAGTGGGTCAAAGTGGGAAATCAACACGGCCTGGACTTCCTCACACGGGTAGTTCACATGCCTGTGTATATTTAACAGATTGCAACACTGCCTAAGCCACCTCACACGGGCGTGTCCTTGTCAAGTTCAAGTCTAGTCCTATTCGAAAAAGCCCACTCTTGAGGGTTTTAAAGCATTCTAAAGCCTATATAAACACCCCAGGAGGTACCTAGAGAGGACACACGGAGTAGGAGGCAGGGAATTACTATAAAGAAAGCCGATTGATCCATCGCAGAAGCCAGATTCTCCTTCAAGACTGAAGATCTCCCTTTAATTTTCTTTGGGATTTTTGGGTTTCTTTATGTTTTGTTATCATTATTCTTCTGAGATGTTTTCTTTTGCACATATGAACTAAATCCCCTAAATACCTAAGGGGAATGAACCCTAAGATGGATCTTGTTATTATTTTCTGAAATATATGATAAATATTTGATTTGTTCTTAATTATGTCATCTTAATTCTTGCTTTAATATTCCAAGATATTGATTAAAGTATTGATGTGCTTATTCAGAGGAGCAAAAGTCCCTGTCTAAGAGTAGATCTAGCATAATTAAGCGGAGTTGATTGCACCCCTAGACATAGGGCGACATAAATCTGCCGGATTAGGGTCAAACCTAATAAGGGAACCCCTAGATCAAGTTAATGCAACACTAGGGATTTTAATTAGAAAGAGATTTCAATTAATTAACCTAGGGTTAGACGTTGTTAGTCTCGAGAGAGATAATAATATAACTTAGGGATTTTTAGAGATCGAGTCAAGTGAATAAATCGTCTGGTTCAGATTCAAGTAACAAGTGAAGTCTAGGTGGATTTTTCCTTGGGTATTGTCCAAATCAATCAATTTTCCCAAAAGTATTTCCCCAAATTTCTTCCTGTGCATTCTTAGTTTAGTTAATTAGTTTAGATAAAGTAAATCCCCTTATTTTTAGGCTAGATAATAAAAATAAAGTTAATACTAGTACTTTTAGTTCTTGTGGATTCGGCATTCTGGTCTTGCTATAAACTATACTACTGTTCGATAGGTGTGCTTGCCTTCATCATGATAATAGTTAGTTTTCAACTACGATCAATCATAAATATAAAACTTATCACGAGACAAATCCACCAACCTAGAGTTGGCTGCCATAGTATTTGCTCTGAAGATCTGGCGACGTTATTTGTTTGGAGAGATATTCCATGTATACTCCGATCATAAAAGTCTTAAGTACTTGATGACCCAAAAGGAATTAAATCCGAGGCAACGTAGACGGTTGGAACTATTAAAAGATTTTGAGTTGTTTATAGATTACCTTCCGGGAAAAGTGAATGTTGTCGCAGATGCATTAAATAGAAATTCATTGTTTGCCTTGAGAGCATTGAATGCCCGATTGACCTTGTCAAAGGATAGTTCGGTTCTAGCAGAGTTAAAAGCTAGAACGACATTTCTTCAAGAAATTTTTGAGACTCAGAAGAGTGATAGCGAATTACTATCCAAGAAAACCCTGTACGAACCGGATGTTGAATCGAATTTTAGGATCGGTTCCGATGGTTGCTTGAGATTCTGGGATAGGATTTGTGTTCCTAAGGACACCGAATTGATTCAGAAGATATTAGATAATGCATATAGTGGTTGTTTATTAGTACACCCCGGGAGTACGAAAATGTATACCGATTTGAAGAAAATGTATTGGTGGCTGAGAATGAAAAGAGACATTTCAGAGTTTGTTTCCAAGTGTCTAGTGTGTCAGCAAGTGAAGGTTGAACACCAAGAAACTTCGGGTCTACTTTAGCCTATCACAGTTCCCGAGTGGAAGTGGGATCGGATTACTATGTATTTCATGATAAGTTTGCCAGTAACCCTGAAGAAAAAGGATGTTGTTTGGGTTGTTACAGATAGGCTAACAAAGTCGGCACATTTTATACCAGTGCGTACCGAGTACTCCCTTAAGAGATTGGCTGAATTGTACGTTTTCAAGATTGTAAGACTACACGAGGTGCCCTGGTCGATTATTTTAGATAGGGACCCCAGATTTACCTCGAGGTTTTGGAAAAAGTTACAAGAGGCATTGGGAACAAAGTTGAGTTTCAGCACGACATTACTTACAAACCGACAGTCAGTCAGAAAGAGAAATTCAGATTTTAGAAGACATGTTGCGGTGTTGTGTTCTTGAATTTCAATGTAGTTAGGAAAAGTACTTATCATTGGTTGAATTCACCTATAATAATAGATATCAGTCGAGTTTGAAGATGGCGTCTTATGAAGCTTTATACGAAAGTGTCGAATGCCCTTATATTAGACCGAGCTCAGAGAAAGTCAGATTCACGGGGTCGATCTATTGAAGGAGACTGAAGAGAAATTTAAAGTGATTCGCGACTGTTTGAAGGCCACCTCGGATAGGCAGAAATCCTATGCGGATTTTAAATGAAAAGAGATCGAATTTCAAGTTGGCGATCGAGTGTTTTTGAAAGTATCCCTATGGAGAAAAGTTCTCAGATTTGGTAGAAGAGGCAAGTTGAGTCCTCATTTCATAGGGCCCTATGAGGTTACCGAAAGGGTAAGGATGATTTCCTATTGATTGGCTTTGCCACCAATGTTGGAAAAGATGCACCACGTATTTCATGTGTCTATGCTACGCTGATATAGATCAGAACCTTCGCATGTGATTGCGCCAACAAAAGTTGAGATTCATCCAGATATGTCTTATGGTGAGGAACCTGTTAAGATCCTAGCTCGAGAGGTTAAAAAACTAAGAAATAAAAACATTCCCCTTGTGAAAGTGTTATGGCAGAAACATGGGGTTGAAAAGGCCATATGGGAGACCGAAGAAATCATGAAAAGCCAATACCCAAACCTTTTTACCGGTAAGATTTTTGAGGACGAAAATCCCTAAAAGGGGGGAGAATTGTAACAGCCCGATTTTGGGGCTAGAGAGAATAGTGATTTCAGAACCACTAAACTGAGGTCGAGGAAAGTATTTTAAATATTATTTTATGTATTGTCATGATTATATAAGTACATGAAAATTTTGGTGAATTAATTTTAGCGATTGCTTGCCTAATTGTGAAAAAGGACTAAATCGTATAAAGTGCAAAAGTCCTATTTTGCTAGATAAGAGTGTCAATTAGCTAAAGAGCCTAATTTGGGGGCCTTAAAGAGCAATTAGACCCCCTAATTTTTAGGTTGGCCGGTCATAGGGGACAAATTGATGGGAAAGTCAAATTTAAGTGGTGTTTGCTCACCAATTTTGACTAGTTTGAATAAAATAAACAACAAAAGGTTTCATCCTTTTCACTCTTTCTTCTTCCACCGAAAAATTGGCCATTAGAGGGGTTTTTGAAGCTTGAAAATTTCAGCTACTTTAAGCCTTCACAAATCAAGAGAAACGTGATTCAGGTCTTGATCGGGGTAAGAACAAAGTTTATGGGGATTAAGCTCATTTTCATCATTTTGTATCGAGGTAAGTACATATGTAAATAATGTGTTATCGAAGTTTACTTTGATATATTTTAATAATACACATGTATAACTAGCTTATTGTTGTTATGTACCTAAATTTTAATTGTTGCCATTAATGTATAAATGACTTGTTATGCGAGTAAATTACGATGTAAGCAAAAAGCGATGCTATTCGATTGAATATGAAGCTCGTTGAACCTTAGACATAGCATAGGATACAAAGGGGTATGTTATAAAAATTATGTGGTCTAAACTCATGAGTTGAGTCTGAGTTCATAAGATAAATGCTATAGGTAACGTAGGTCCGGGTACTGACTTTGTGTACAGACTAGTGAGTGGCTCAATGAGGTCCGGGTACTGACTTTGTGTACACACCCGTGAGTGGCTCAATGAGCAAACATTACATGATAACTATGGGGTCCGGGTCCTGACTTGATAGAAAGGCCCGTGAGTAGGTCAATTGTGAGTGTTTTATAGCACGAGGTAACCGTGATTTCGTATATGGCATTTTGATGCAAATTCCCCACGTATCCATATGTATTTCGAGGGTTCAACGGGTAACTCGAAGATTTAGTTGGTGAATACTTTGATGAGGTATGAATACCAAACTCATGGTTAGGACCTGAGTAAGGAACGAGGTGTATTAAGTATACATTAATGAAAGGAAAAGTAAGATAGAGACGTTAAGTGATCTTTATCCTTTAAGCATGACGAGCTACCGTTGGATGAATATTATTTTCTTATAATTACACTTCATTTGCATATATGTACTTACTAAGCTCTCATGCTTACCCTCTTTTCTTTTCTTTCCTTATAGTGCCGCCAAACTAGCATCGGGGATTCAGTGACATCAAAAGCTTCGATTAGACTATCACTCAAGACCTTAGTATAGCTAGTTTCATTGTTTTGTTTTCTGGCATGTACAGGGACTCGAGTCTTTGTTTATTGTTTTGTTAGTTAGCCATAATGTGTTTGCTCATATGATGAGTACGATACTCATTTTGTATAAGGCCATGGATGATGGCCAATATTCATTTTGATTTATAAATGGAAGATGATATTTTCATGGATGAGTAAATTGCATAAATGAAATGTTGTCTATTGTGGTTATTTTGGCTATGTGATGTGCCCTTATGTTAGTATAGAATTTTTGTGCGGGTTACATGAGAAAAAGTGACGAAAAGGCATGGTAAATAGCCTTATTTTGTCCACACAGGTAGGCACACGGGCGTGTGTCTAGACCGTGTGTGATACACGGTTTACCACATGGGCATTTGATATGACCGTGTGTCCCCTGCATGTAAGAATTGTAAGTCAGTATGCATGGTAGTAAACACACGGGCAAAGACATGGCCATTTGTCTCAGCTATGTGAAGGGCACAGCCTAGCACACAGGCGTGTGCCTTGGCCGTGTAGCCCTTAAAGATTGTTGACGTCAGAAAAAAAATGTCCAAGTTTTTGCACATGAGCTAAGACACGGGCGTGTCCTGGCCGTGTGAAGGACACGGGCTTGAGACATGGGCGTGTTCTAGGCCTTGTGAAAACCCATGTAGGTGTGCATTTATAATTAATTCCACACGGGTATATGACACGGGCGTGTCCCTGTATTGCTTAGGCCATGTGAGCCACATGAGCCAATAGCACGACCATGTTGAAATTTCACACGAGCGTGTTGCCCCTCCCGCACGGGCGTGTACCCCTGTGTTAAGAGTTGTTTTCAAAGTTCTTTAAAGGACTCGGATTGTTTCTGAATGGGTTCCAATGGATGTTTTGGGCTTAGTAGGCTCTTATTAAGGAGTTTATAGATAAAACTGAAAAATTTTGAATTTGACCATGTTTTGGTATTATGAAAACGTTTATATGTATAAGTTAGGTAATGCCTCATATTCCAACCTGGCGTGGGACACAGGCGTGGGGTGTTACATAAACAAATCTGTAACACCTAGGAACATGACCCGATCTGCCGGGTTTGAGTTACAAGGTGTCACATTCATTGCCAGAGTAACTACAATCAATCATAGGCAATTCATACTATCAAATGATCAATTTTCAACTCAATCACGTATACCATACAATATACAACGATTTCCAGGTCTTATACGATCTTACGGAAGCTCTTAGGTTAACCCGAGATTGAAAAGGACCAATTTATAATAATTTCAGAACATTGAGTTGGTGTTGCGACTTCAAGGGGTTCCTCGTCACAACGCAACATACTATCTTTCCTCGTCTCAAGGTCCAAAGTATAGCATTGCCTTATGCCATACCATTTAGATCTTGACGTCGCAACGTCACATACTATTTCTACAATTTTAATGCACATCAACCTGTAATTTCTCCAGTCAACCCATATAAACAATTATCTCACATAACTACTTAACATATGCTATCATCAATGAACATTTCAAGAGCTACAGCATTAATACAATAACATACTACTTTCATATTACTTAAAAGTTAATTTTGTAACATAATTCACTTATGTCCTAAACACATACACACCTATTTATCAACACCATTTACATTTGCAGCATTAAACGCATTTCAAACCATTGATTTTCTTATGTACATATAACATTCACACACATATCAACTTCTACTCAAAAGTTCACAGTTACATAATGTTATACCAAAAATGACTCAACTAGGTACATGTCATATAACTAATGAGAGAAATAAATTAACATTGTTGAGTCTGAGATCTTTGACTGGATGCTAAAGTTGGTGCTTGGAATCTCAAATTAGACGTAACTTGCGCACAGAAAACAAACTCTACACTAAGCGATAAAGGTCAGTGGTATTTCTATATTTCAAATTAATATAACATATGAAATAGTCAATAACATATAATTTACATGTTTATACTATCAATCAATATAAATAAACCATATAACCAATCTCATTCAATACAACTATTTATGCAAATATCACCATTATGTCAATACTTGAGATGAATTATCTAAACATTTCAGAAACTAGTAATCTATATAAATATTTCATATCATCTATACAATGCTAATTAAATTTGCATATTTACTCAACTTGTAACATTTATTCAATTTCAATAATCATTCAGTTAATTAATATATTATACTCCCGATTAACATGACAAGGAGCCGAATGGATACACAAATCCATCCAACACACCATTTTGGCACCTAGTGCCTCATTGGAATGTCAAAAATAAGTAAAATGCACCCAACACTCATTGGTTTAACTAAATTAATAATTGTGCCTTGCACTCGTCAGAACATCTGAAGGAAAAATGTGCTAAGCGCTCATTGACCATAGTTAAAGTAATCCATACTTGATCAATCCTGTGATATTCCAACTATATCCGACTTTACCCTAACAATTAATAAGGTAACCAATTATCCATTTCATCATATAGCTCATTTCACATTTCATTACTATCAATCCAATAGCCAATCCTTCATTTCATCATATATAGTAACATATTTCAACTTAATAAGATGTTAATTTTGTATATTCATCAAATTACTCTATTTTCCATTCCATTTAATTTAGTCTTCTATTTCGATAATGAATCGCAAACATAACATTTCAAATTCCATTAATTATTTTCAACTGACCTCATTATCATACAACACAAAATAGTATAAATATGTAACAATTATAATGATTTGAATTATAGAAATATAAACCAAAAATCTGAAATACTCGTCATCAACTCTCGTCTTTTATTTCCCTCTCGATGTCTTCACATCTTCTTTAGCTACTAATAATAATCCAAAAAAACAAGATATTAAGTTCTATATCAAATCATGTTCAATTACAAAGTCACGCATATTTTGTAATTTATTCAATTTAATCTATAAAATCGGGACTAGAATAACTTTCAATTTAAAGCCTCTAATTAAAATTCGATCTCACTAAAACTCATTTGGGACCCTCTTTTTCTATCCCTACCAATAATTCATGATAATTTTTCATTTTATTTAATTTGGTCCCTAATATACGAAACTAACAATTAAGCATTACAATTGAGTCATTTTCATATACAAAGTTTAATTCTAACAATTTATCACCAAAATCTTCAAGAAATCAATAATGGCAACTTTCTAAAACTTTAACAGTTTTACAAATTGGCACATGGGCTAACTAAATCAAGCTCTCATGACCTCAAATTTATAAAAATTACAAGAAAAAGGACTTAATTGTCATTTAAGTCCTCAAGTCATTTTCTAATTAACAATTTATAGTGACTGGACTTTTACGATTTAGTCCCAAAGCCACAATTAATCAATCATTCGACTAATTTACTTACTAAAACTTAAATTCATAAATAAACTAGCTCTGTAAATATTCCTATTTAATATTTATAGAAATGACTCCCGAAACCACATTTTTTTACTAGACCTCATGATGCTAACAAATTTGCAACTTTTATAGAATGGTGTAATTTTTCAAGTCTTTGTGCGCCACACAAGAGAATTCAGAAGCGAGCAAGGATAAAGAGGACATTACGATTCTCAAAAGGCCTTAGTCGCATATCGAACAAGAGGCGTATCCAAGTGTTGAGGACACCGATGAAACATAATTTCGATGGTGAGACTTACTGCCCCAAGTTACATTTTTAATTTGCCTTATGTGGAAAGGAAACCCAAAAATTTATAAATAATTAGATGTTTTGAACATGGACTCCAAGTGTTTTTGCATGTAGCGTGGATTTTAATTCGTAGTTATTTGTATTTTAGACATGTTAGGGTATAATTTTGATCATTGAGAAGAAAAATAATGCTTTTGTAGATGTTTCTAAGGAATGTTCAATGAAATTGTGATACCTAAGGGTGGATATCCCAATTTCTATAACAAATTTAAAAGGGGCCAAAAATATTTTTGGTTTTGTGATATTAGACCCCTGATATCGCAATACCCATGGAATTTCAAAAGCCTAAAATTTGGTATCACGACATCAAACACCTGATATCGCAATACTCAACTCTCGATATCGCAATACCCCTAACAGACTCAAAAATGATGGTTCTAAAAACATGGGATATCGCAATATCCAACCCTGGATATCACGATATCCAAGTTGAGTCAGGCAATATCTTATTTCAAGTATTGTGATCCACGTGTTTTGGAGGCTTAAGCCTCCAAACACCTCATTTTTCTCATTTTCCCCAAATCTGCAAATTCTAATCCCTAAAAACTCTCCCCTTCTCTATTTTCTCTCAATCTCTCTTTTAATTTCTTCTATTTCTCTTTGCAATCTATTTTCTATTTGCTTTATTTTCGGGTTAGTTTCTTCTTTTTCTGGTATTTCACTCTATTGGCTTGGGAAACGCTAAACTTCATTAACTCATACAATAAATCTATCGAAACCAACAAGGTTTAAGTTTCCCTTTTTTCCTTTTTATTCGCATTTTTTATTTTCGCTATTTTCATTTTGGTTTTATAGTGATTTGTTATGGATTAGTTGGTTACTCCATATTTTCTAGATAGATTAGTTTAGAAGTTGATAGTCATCCCCCTAAAACGACAAAACAGAAAAAATCCCAACCACCCCCAGTACCGGAGTATGTTTCGGATAAATTTGTTGTAGGTTAATTGGTTACTCCATATTTGTCTTTGTGTTTGTATTATGCGTAGTTAGCCTGATGCTCCATTAAGGGGAATTACAGTAATCCCCTATCTTTTATTTGGGGCACATTGAAGGAAATGTGCAGTCTAAGTGTGGGGGGTGCACATAATACTATGTATTTTATTTCTCTTATTGATATGTTTGATTGTGTGTTTATTTTAACTTTTTTTCCCTTTTCAAAAAAAATTAAAAAACCTTCAAAAATATTTTTTTGTTTTTGTTTTAAATTATTCAAAAATACCAAAAATATTTTAACTTTCATTTTTATTTTGTGTGATTGCATGGTACTTGGACAGTAATTAGCTAATAAGCTACTAGTTGTGCATATCAAATAAGCATATATAATTACCAAACTTGCAAATTTTGAATGATACTAAATAATTTATTATTATTAATTGTAGACTAAGTAGTTCTATTACTTAATGTGTATAATGACTAGAGGTAATAACCGAAATGAAAATGTAACAAAGTGTATTGTAGGATGAATAAAATATACGAATCCTTGTAGATAACTAATTCAAATTACTAATTGTTCGTTGAAGTAGATGTATGCTTAAAAGAATTGGTGCTAGGTGATTAATTCAGAAAAGACCTTAGGCATTGTTTGATATAGCCTAGAGCCTAAAGGCTTACCCGTTGCTATGTACCCTAGTTCCTATATCTTTGAGTCTCGAGTATTCTTTTCTTGTAAGCCTTAATTTCAAAGCCTCGAGCATAAACAAGTGTAATACTCGATCATCCTTTGTCCTTTTCTTTAAATGCACTATGTAATGGACATCAAGCCATAGATATTGAAGGATAAGTAGAGACATTATGGGGGCTTCATGTGGAAAAAATGAAAACAAAGAGATTACATGAATTAGTATGTAAAAAAAGAAGAAGTGAATGAAAGAGTAAAAAATAAAAAGAAAGAGAGAGTGATACGAACTCGATTGTAGATGTCTCGAGTCGTATTTGTTTCCCAATCGTGAATTTGAGTAAGAGTTGAATCGTTTTCGAAATGAATTAGGTTTAATCAAAATAAATTTATGAGAAGAAAGAAATAGGCTTAAAACAAGGTTGCGAAATGGTTAAGCAAAGATAGGTAATTGATAAACTGTAATTTATACATCTTTTTACCCCATGCTTAACACATTTTATGGATGATTTTTCCTTAGAATTGGTGAATTCGATGCTCCTAGTGCCTTAATTTCATGTTTTATACTTAGGTGAGCATAGGAGAACGAAAGGAACGAGAAACGAGCCAAAAACGGAGAAAATGGGCCAAAGTACGAAATTAACACGACATGGACTTCCTCACACGGGCAGACCACATGGCCGTGTCAATTTGGCAAAATCGAAGCATGACTCATACGGGCGTGTCACACGGGCGTGTCCCTGCCGAGTCCAAGTTGAGTCCAATTCAGAAAAAGCTAATTTTGAGGGTTTTTAGGCATTCTAAAGCCTATAAATACGCCCTAAAGGAAGAGGAGAAGGGGACACAGAGAGAAAGAGGCAGTGAACTGCTCAAGGGAAGCCGATTGATCCATCTCAGAAGCCGGAGTCACCATCAAGACTGAAGATCTCCCCTTAATTTCCCTTCAGGAGTTTTGGGTTTTCTTTATGTTTTGTATTCATTATTCTTCTAAGATGTTTTCCTTTTTAGTTATGAACTAAATCCCCTAAATACCTAAGGGGAATGAAACCTAAAACGAATCTTGTTATTATTTTCTAAATTGTATGATAAATATTTAACTTGTTATTAATTATGTGTTCTTAATTCTTGTTTTGATATCCCAGGATACTGATTCAAGATAAGCTCTTATTCAGAGGAGGAATAGACCCTGTCTAAGAGTATATTTGTCATAATTAAGTGGATTTGATTGTGCGCCTAGACATAGGATGACAAGATTTTGCCGGATTAGGGTGAAACCTAATAAGGGGATCCATAGATCAAGTTAATGCAACCCTAGGGTGTTAATTAGAGAAAAGTCTCAATTGTTGAATCTAGGGATTAGACGTTGTTAGTCCTGAATAGGGATAATAACTTAACTTAGGGATCTCTACGGGACAAGTTAAATGAATAAATCCTCCGATTTGGAGCCAGAATAACAAGTAAAGTCTAGGTGGATTTTTCCTTAGGTATTGTCTTAATTCAATCGTTTTCCAAAAGTAATCCCCCAATTCTACTTTCTGTGATTTCTTAGTTTAGATAATTAGTTAGTTAAAACATAACCCCCTTATTCTTTGGCTAGATAATAAAAAGACAGTCATTACTAGTACTTTTAGTTCCTTTGGATTCAACAATTCGGTCTTACTAAAACTATACTACTGTTCGATAGGTACACTTTCCTACATCGTGATAATAGTTAGTTTCAAGAACAATTCTTTATAAATATTTAAAACCTATCACACGAAAATCACGATCAAGTTTTTGGCGCCGTTGCCGGGGAACTAAGATATTAGGAATGCTCAATTTTTATTACTTTAGCCATTTATTTTTCTTGCAATTTAATTTTAATTTTAATTTTATTATTATTTATTAATTTACTTTTTCTTTCTCTTGGCAAGTTTTTATAGTTTATGACTAGAAGAAACCCGTCAGGACTATTACTTTTTGACGAAGAAATGGATCACACAGTTCGCAGAAACCAAAGAGAAATAAGGCGAAGCTTAAGATACACAGAGAACAAGCAAGAGGACGATACTTAAACCCCAACCAAAGAGATGGATGAAAACCAAGACAATCAATTACCTCCTGCGATACACGTTGAACTAGCAAATCAGAATCCTGCTCCTCATACTATGTAAGATTATGCTAAACCTACTTTAACAGGAATTGAGTCAAGTATAGTTAGGCCTGCTACTACTGCAAATAATTTTTAACTAAAACCTAACACTATTCAAATGATACAGCAAGTTGTTCAGTTTGATGGTTTGCAGTATGAGGATCGGAACACTCACTTGGCAAATTTCCTGGAATTATGTGATACATTTAAAATTAATGGCGTTTCTGACGATGCCATTCATCTTCGGTTATTCCCTTTTTCATTAAAGAACAAAGCTAAACAGTGGTTGAACTCGTTATCACGAGGGTCAATTACTGTTTGGGAACAAACGACCGAAAAATTTCTATTAAAATATTTTTTGCCGTCTAAAATGGCCAAATTACGTAATCATATTTCTTCGTTTGTGCAGATGAACTTAGAAACTCTTTACGATGCATAGGAGAGATACAAGGACTTACTCAGAAAGTGCCCTCACCATGGGTTACCGCTTTGGCTACAGGTTCAACATTCCATAATGGCCAGAATCCTTCGACTAGAAAAATGGTTGATGCAGCTGCTGGTGGAACCATCAATAATAAAACACCTAAAAATGCTTATGAGTTTATTGAAGAGATGTCACTGAATAATTATCAGTGGTAAGTCATGAGGACTAAGCCAACTAAAACAGCAGGCATTTATAACGTCGATTCGGTTACTATGCTGTCAAACCAGGTAGAACTTCTAAATAAAAAGATTGATGATTTACTTGGTTCTACTCAGGTACATCCAGTAATGAGGTGCGAGACGAATGGAGGAGGAGCATGCACAGAGTATCAATCCTTCAACCCTAGCATCAAGGAGGAACAAGTTCAATATATGGGTAACAATAACTCTAGATCCCAAAATAACCTATATAGTAACACTTATAATGCAGGTTGGAGGAACCATCCCAATTTCTCGTAGGGCGGTCAAGGAAATCAAAGACCACAACATCTTTCGGGTTTTCAACAACCACCCTATCAATAGGAAAAGAAACCAAACCTTGAAGAGATGCTGTCTAAATTTATCTCGGTGTCAGAAACCCGTTTCCAGAACACTGAGACAACACTTAAAAATCAACAAGCGTCGATCCAAGGGCTCAAAACTCAGATAGGCCAGCTTTCCAAACTAATCTCCTAACGATCACAAGGTAGCTTGCCAAGTAATACTGAACCCAACCCAAGGGAACAGCTCAACGCGATTTATGTTCAAGATGAATAAGGATTTGTTGAGCCTGAGCCAGAACTGAGGCAAGAAACTGTGGTGAGCAGAGGTCAAGGTGCGGTAGGTCATAATAAAAAAAAATTAGCGAATGTTGAATATAAACCTCTTATCCCATACCCCAATGCGACAAGGAAAGACTGCTCAGATGAACAATTTGGTAAATTCCTTAAACTCTTAAAAAAATTACATATTAACTTACTGTTAATTGAAGCTCTATAGCAGATGCCAAACACAATGAAATTTTTAAAGGAGCTTTTAGCAAATAAGCAGAGGTTGAACGAGGCGTCGCATGTAGAGCTAAACGCAGTTTGCTCAGCTGTTCTACAGAATAACTACCAAACAAACTAAAAGATCTAGGGAGTTTTACGATTCCTTGCTTAATTGGTAGTTTAGATGTTAATAATGCATCAGCTGATTTAGGGGCTAGTATTAACGTCATGCCCTACAAAATGTTCAAACAATTAGGTCTTGGGAAACCCAAACAGATTAGGATGAGTATTCAATTAGCAGATAAAACTATAAGATTCCCTAGGGGTATTATTGAAGATGTTCTAGTTAAAGTCGGTAAATTTATATTTCCCATTGACTTCATTATTCTAGACGTAGAGGAGGATAGCAACACTCCTTTGATTTTGGGACGGCCCTTTTTAGCAACTGCTAAAATGATTATTGATGTTGGCACAGGTGAGCTCACACTCTGTGTGGGAGATGAAACAATCACCCTTTAAGCTCGCAATTCTGGCACCACATCGGAAATTGAAGGTGATCGTCTAAACCATTCTACTAAAACTGACAATATGGTACAACCTACTTTGTAGGAAATGAGTCTGAAGGAAGCACATGAGTCATTCTCAAGTAGTAGCAAAGGACCTATTCATGAAGATCGAAGGCTACAAATTGAGGAGCTAGATGAATGGTGGACGCATAAACCGAGAACACATGATAAACCAAAACTACACCAGAACGAGCTCAACACCTTCCCACATCAACTTAAGGTTAGAGATAAAGTCTTATTAGATGCTGCAGATCCTCACATTGTCACTATCACACCGAATGAAGAAATCCCTCTTTTGGCATTTAGCATTTTCCCATTCGGTACAGTCAAGGTAAGTCATCCCAAGTTCGGCAGTTTTAAGGTAAACAACACCCGTCTAAAACTTTATCTTGATGAGAATGATAGCAGGAATGAGGAGTATAAACTCCTCGAACCACCATGACCATTCAATGGAGAGGTAAGTCGAGCTTAGACTATAGATAAGCGCTTCTCGGGAGGCAACCCGAGCACTAACAATATTAATTTCTTTAAATTTTAGTATTTAACACCTAACTTACAAATAGGGATCTTGAATACAGGCTTTTCCACACAGACACGGCCAAGCACAAGGGCGTGCTTAGGGCCATGTGAAAATAGGGAAAATATTTCCCCAACACGAGCTACAATAAATAGCCACAACAGCGCGACATGGCCGTGGGCGAACCTACCAAAACAACACGGGCGTGCGACACGCCCGTATCTAGAACCCATTGTCGAGCGTTTTAAATGAACACAAGTGTGGGCCTACATACACGGGCGTGGGAGAAGCGAACAAAGCCAGGCACGGTCGTGTGACACGACCGTGTGCACCCACAGCCCAAGGAACACAGGCGTGGACAAAAAGTCACACAAGCCCAAATTTAAAATTCGCGAGTCACACGGGCAAAAATTGGGGAACATGGGCGTGTTCCCTGACCGTATGCCCCAAAATCTATAAATAGGCTGCACTATTCATTGTCTTCTTCACCCAAAAAAAAACCCTAACCCTAGCCGCTGCAAGCCCACACGCCCTCCCTACCACGCCCGTGCGCCACTTCCAACTGCATTTTCGACACCCAACCTCTCTCCTTTAGTGTTTGTTTACTCCTTTCTCTTTTATTTCACTAATTTATAATGCTATTTATCATATTAATCTATATTTTTAATATTATTTTCATCTTTCTATAACTCAAATGTCATTTATAGAACAAGTTATCATCTTTTTCTTGTTCAAATTCTTATTCATTACATGATTTCTCTACTCCATTTGATTAGTTAGAAGTGCATATTCATGGTTAGGATAGTTGAAATATTCATGCCTCTTGTGTTTACATTTATGTTCATTCGTATAGTATGATGCATTCCATTCCTTTCCATTTTTACTTATATCACCTTGCTAATGCCACAAAAGTAGGTCATTGAACTTACTGTTTTAGTTAAACTTAGTAATTGTGGCTGAACATATTTATGGATTTTCTTCTTCGAATTTAGTCGTATTTTCCCATGTCTACTCATAAAGATGAACTAATGTTTCCAATTGCAGGCATACAATGTCGTCTTCACGTGGTAAAAAGGCTGTTGTCCCTGCTTCAAAGAAAAGGAAGGGAGCGTTATCTTCTTCGGGTCCTACCACGAAAGTTCATCACCCTTTCCCGAGGTTCCCCATCGGGCCTCAAGAAAAACTTTTCCAAATACTTCAGGCCCAACCTTTAATTGCGGGCCGCTGCATCAACTGGGCTGCAGTAGAATGAGTTCAGTTGGCTGATGCGATTCGGGCCCTCCTAACCACCGACCCTTGAGAGCCTTTCTTTGGGAAACGTATCTCGAGGTCATGATGGAATTATGCTCCACATTTCATCTTCAGACCGTGATGACGAACTACGATGATCTCGGCACGGTGCAATTTCGCAGCTCAGTGTCTCAAAATTCGGTACTGCACTTGGTTTATATACAGAGAAATTCAAGCAGGAGAATGACTTACATGCTCTCAACCGCCATATCCATCATTCTCCTTCACGGTGCTGGGACGCACTAGTACCAAGCGCGGCCACCTACAATCCTAGCCGCTCCAAATTATCGACTCTTCCTCCATCTCTGAGGTACCTACATGCCATTTTGGCTCACACGATAACAGGAAGGTGAGAGAGAACTAGCGTCGTCAATACTCACGACGCCTACTTTCTATGGTGTATGTCTCACGGACAGGTCATCGACCTTGCCTATTTCATTGCCCTCGCCATTCAACACCAGACGGAGCGACATAGGAAGGGGGCCATCTCCATTGGCCCCTATGTGACGCGATTGGCTCGACACTTCGGGCTCCTCAGCACCGCGGCCCAAGAATCATCCTTAACCCTCATTGGCTAGATGTCTCCACAAGGCATCTCAAGCATGATTAGCATCAGGATGATCAAGAAGCGCCAAGGAACCTACCCTCCTCAATTTCGTCTCACCCAATCTACCGAGGAAGAGACCCCCGAGGACATTACTAATGATGTCCCCCCACAGCAGGAGGACCCACCGTCTCAGCCACCACCACCCTCTCGTCCAGTTCATACGGCGGGTTCATATGCTGACATCTCTAAGCACCCCACTCGATTCGAGCAGCAGTGATTTCAACGATTTAACAAAATTGATACTACTCTACAACAGATTTATCAGTACCTCAACATCTCATCGCCACCCCCACCTCGCGAATCATCTAGCGATGAAGATGTTTAAAAACTTTTATTTATTATTTTATATTTTTTCTTTTCTTTTATTTTAAGACTACTTTTATTTTTTTTCATCTTATTTTTATTAGGATTTATAATTTTTACTTAACAATTTTGAATTCTAGCTATTTCCTACTGAGTAATCATTCTTCCTTATATACTTTCTAAAAGAGTTCCTAATGCTATCACAGTTACAAAAAGCTCCAAAGTTCACTATTACTCAGGGACTCAAAACTCCACTAGGAAAGGTTCTTCACAACTGCCATGTCCTGCTCGACCACGACTAAAACCAATTTCAGATATAATATTATTTTGGCGCAGGACTTATGGACTAATGAACCTCTACCACCGCTGGAGTATCTTCCTCCACCCTCGCGCCGATTATTCTCCGAAACTCCAGTTTAAGGAAATTCATCCATCACTCAGGAAGTTTCACTCCTCTCCCTATCTTATTTTGACATTCTTTTCTATCTACCTATCTTTGTGCATTGAGGGCAATGTATATCTTAAGTGTGGGGAGGTATTCATTTCATTATCAGAAAAATCCCTGGATGACTGCCTTATTCTCTTGAAAAGCTCTCATATCATAGTTAGGATAAATTTTGATTCTTTTATGATTTTCATTGATATATCTTGAATTAAAACATATGCATTTATGCATTGATTGTTTAAACTTTAAGACATTAGAGAATCAAGCATGATAAGTTGATTTTTAAGAATTTAAAATTTTAGGTTGTTTCCCCAAAGTTTAGGTATTCTTTTGAGTTGGAATTCACAAGTTTTAAACATCAAAAAGCCATAATTTTGTGAGATTTTTTATCCTTTTGAGCATCTATCAATTCTTTCATGCTCACTTTTATTATTGCTTTGAGTGCGTCAGTATTGAACTGTTATTCTAGAACTTGCTTGATTACGCATGTCAAGACCATACCATTTGATTTTATATGTCAAAATGATTAAGGCACTTAGGATTAACCCGCTCATGCCATGAAAAGCCTACCTCCAAAATTAACCCCTAGTGAACCCCTTTGAGCCTAACAACCCCTTTTTTTTGTATTACCGGTAATATTAACCCTTAACCCATTATTGTTGAAATCCCCTAAATTAAATTTGATACCTATTTTTGTCGAGATTTGAATTGAAATAGTTGCTCAGCTATGTCTTGTTCTTAATAGTTAGTCTATGTTTTCTCTTTTAACTTGTTCTTAAAACACACACACACACACACACACAAAAATGTATGTATACATATTAGTAGTAGTGATCTTTTGAGCAAAGAAGTTAAATTCCATTTTCTGAGAAGAAGCTCTGTTGTACGCGATTAATGACTAGTCATTTTTCTAGTTAGGTAATTTTTCAATTCAATCTCGATTCTAACTTTTTCTTTCAGCTTGTGACCACACCCCCTAACCAAGCCTCGTTACAACCTTCTAGAGACCTTTTGATTGATGTATCATCTCAATTTATAGTGGTGGAGATGTGATTTTCATGCAAGCCTTTGGTAATAACTTTTCATATTGACTGATGAGTGCTACATTCATTGTCCTTAAACACTTTGAGTGATTTGAGTGAATCTTTAGTGAGGATGTTAAACTCTGTGAGATTTCGAATCGAGGTAACCACTTAGATAAGGGGAGACACCTATGTTTTTAGGATAAAATGCTCAACTTGGAATGTTTGAAGCTCTAATGTTCTTTTAGTTGAATTCTCAATGTATGATTACCTGTGATTTATTTTGAGATATTATCGATAGAAATTATAAGTTGAGAATAATTTATTTTGATTATGAGTTGAGAATTTAGCTTGAGGACAAGCAAATGCTTAACTGTGGGGGTGTTTGATAAACTGTAATTTATACATATTTTTACCCCATGCTTAATGCATTTTATGGATGATTTCTCCTCAGAGTTGGTGAATTTGATGCTCCTAATGCCTTAATTTCATGTTTTATACTTAGGTGAGCATAGGAGAGCGAAAGGAACGAGAAACGAGCCAAAAATGGAGAAAATGGGCCAAAGTAAGAAATCAACACGGCCTGGACTTCCTCACACGGACAGGCCACATGGCCGTGTTAATTTGGTAGAAACGAAGCACGACTCACACGGGCGTGTCCCTGCCGAGCCCAAGTTGAGTCCAATTCAGAAAAAAGCTAATTTTGAGGGTTTTTAGGCATTCTAAAGCCTATAAATATGCCCTAAAGGAAGAGGAGAAGGGGACACAGAGAGAAGGAGGCAGGGAACTGCTCAAGGGAAGCCGATTGATCTATCTCAGAAGTCAGAGTCACCATTAAGGCTGAAGATCTCCCCTCAATTTCCCTTCAGGAGTTTTGGGTTTTCTTTATGTTTTGTATTCATTATTCTTCTGAGATGTTTTCCTTTTTAGTTATGAACTAAATCCACTAAATACCTAAGGGGAATGAAACTTAAGACGAATCTTGTTATTATTTTCTAAATTGTATGATAAATATTTAACTTGTTCTTAATTATGTGTTCTTAATTCTTGTTTTGATATCCCAGGATACTGATTCAAGATAAGCTCGTATTCAGAGGAGGAATAAACCCTGTCTAAGAGTACATTTGTTATAATTAAGCAGAATTGATTGCGCGCCTAAACATAGGGTGACAAGATTTTGCCGGATTAGGGTGAAACCTAATAAGGGGATCCATAGATCGAGTTAATGCAACCCTAGGGTGTTAATTAGAGAAAAGTCTCGATTGTTGAATCTAGGGATTAGATGTTATTAGTCCTGAATAGGGATAATAACATAACTTAGGGATCTCTATGGGACAAGTTAAATGAATAAATCCTCCAATTCGGAGCCAAAATAACAAGTAAAGTCTAGGTAGATTTTTCCTTAGGTATTGTCTTAATTCAATCATTTTCCAAAAGTAATCCCTCAATTCTACTTTCTGTGAATCCTTAGTTTAGATAATTAGTTAGTTAAAACAAAACCCCCTTATTTTTAGGCTAGATAATAAAAGGACAGTCATTACTAGTACTTTTAGTTCCTTTGGATTATACAATCCAGTCTTGCTAAAACCATACTACTGTTCGATAGGTACACTTGCCTACATCATGATAATAGTTAGTTTCAAGAATGATTCTTTATAAATATTTAAAACCTGTCATATGAAAATCGCGATCTGTAATTCGATTAAGGCCTGAGAATGAACCAACAATAATGTGATTGTTGGCCCGAAACTCAAAATAGGTCTTAGTGAATTCGGTTTAGGGAAAACAGCACAAAACCTTGACCCGCTATCAAATGTGATAGGAACCAAAGTTATATGAATGCCACACCAAAGGTGATAAGTTCGGTTTAACAAAGAACATATTGATGCCACAAGAATACTTGATAAGTCAATTTAGTTCCGAAAGAACAAGGAGAATTGGAAATCTCACAAGTTTCAAATTTAACATAAATTTAGCAAAAAAAAAAGGTCCTTTAAACAAGATGATTACAAAATATTTATAGTGCTACAAGCGACCTAGTCGAAAAGTCACTTGAATTCATCTTTAATGAGTAGTTATGAGCTGAAATGAAACTTAATCACTAAGCACAAACTCTTGAAATCTCTAAGACTAAGTAACAGCAACTATCAACATGATTTAATGTTCCAATTCAGCTGATTTAATTGAACATGAAGATTTGGGTAACCAAATAGACACCAGCAATATGGATAACATTTTGGGCACTCAAACAGACCATGGTATGATCAATAAGAGGCAATCGGTTATGGAATGTGTAATCACTCCTTTGTCCATTGCTATTTTTGAACAGCTCATTGGAGAAGAGGAATAGGCTGCAGAATTTAAATGGTGAATAATGCTCCGCTTTAAATGTTGTAACAACCCCTTGTATATAACAAATTCCAACTAAATAGTCACATTTAACACTTTGTAACTGCCTCTTGTTTGTAATCAATTCCAACTGAATAGTCACCTACAAGCATTCATTTAACAAACACAATAAAACACATTAAACACATTAAACAAACATTAAACACATGTAACAATAAATTATTCTAGCAACTAAATTAACTAAGATAAGCATTTATTCTAACAACTCAATTAACTAAGATAAGCATTTATTCTAGCAACTCAATTAATAACTAAGATGAGTTCAATAAAAAGTAAACTTCAGCTTGTAATAAATTGCATGGGACACTTGAATCAGACTTCTTTGATTGTTCGATTATTCCAGGAATGGTTTCCACCCTAAAGTTTATCAATTAAAACCTGTACACAAATTAACAAACTAAAATTAGATTTCATTTTGCACTTGGGCCCCTCGCGTTTAGGCCAATATCGATGGCATCGAGTTGCTTCATAACCTAGAATCTACACAAGACTCGAAAAGGAAACAGATTAGTTGCTTGCCCTTCCTCTTTAGGAGGAATCCAATTCAAAGTGTCACCTTCCCGAAAATGAAAGAGGTTAGTGACATTAGAAATTATAAGCTCAAAAGAACTTTTCAACATCTTACTCAAAATTGGGATGCATAACCCAATGCCGTGGTTAAAAACTTTAGTTGGAATTACCTTTTCATAATGATTTAGAAATTGAACACTTAATCCAATGCCGAGATCAAAAGTAGAAGTTGATCTTACCGGACTTAAACACAAACAATCATGCAAACCGAGCCATAAAATTTCATTCATATTTTAAATCATTCTATCACATGCACATAATCCCTTATTTGGGTTTATAAAGCCCAAAACACACTTTAGAAAGGGTTCGGGACCAAACCGAGAACTTTGGAAAGCTCTAGGAAATCCTTAGAAATTTTTCTCATGAAACAGGGTCACACGCTCGTGTGGACACAGGGGCACGCCCGTGTGCCATCAACACGCCCGTGTCTTCAGGCTGTGTAACTCTCTGTTTATGATGTTAGCAAATAAATTGAACCACACGGCCAGGCCACACGCCCGTGTCCCCAGATCGTGTCCCTCACACGATGGAGACACACGGCCGTGTCTCATCCCGTGTAATTAACTATTAGGCTATTTTTCAAGCCTTTTTGTTACCCTTACATGCACACACATATACATGGATCCAATGGAATTCAACATCCTCAATTATGATACAAACATATCATTTACCTATCAGTATGCATGTGTTACACATACCCACATTAAACCAAGACTAGTCATACCATAGTTATCTTTGTGCCATTTCAACTTATCATCAAACTTCCATGTTCAAAGTATTATTATTTTATCTCCATATTACACATTTAATTTATGATCATAAAACATGCATTCAACACACATGACATATTCCCAACCATGCATGACAAACAAACATAATCATATCTTCATATCATAAGCAATAAATCATAACATAACACGCTAGACTTACAAGCCATAATCAATATGAGCCACATCTCATGGCTATATACAATAGCTCAAAATGGGCCAATATATTTGGCCAAATCATAATAACATATGTCATAGAACTAGGTCCCTATACATGCCACTCACTTGATAGCGTGATGCTGCCTCTGATGATCTTCAACCCAGAGCCGACCTAACAACACTAAAAGAAATGGAAAGGAGGGAGTAAGCTTTACGCTTAGTAAGCTCGCATGAAAAATAATAAGAAATGTATTAACATGCTATTTTTCAATTCCTCACTATTTATTCAAAGTCCAGTTAAGCTGTTTTCTCAAGTCACGATCACTAAATTATTTATATAAGGAGCTACGGGACTCCAAATTGAGAACCGTTAATTTTACTAGAAACTAGACTCACATATATTCTTACCATAAAATTTTAAGAATATTTGGCCTAGCCAATAAGTACAGTTTATTATTCAAAGTCTCCCCTGTTTCGCTGTTTGATAGCTTCGACCTTTCTTCACTAAAATTTATTTATCTCATAGTACGGGACTCTGATGATGCTGCTGTCTATTTCCCCTAAAAATAAACTCTTAAGGATTTCAAACATTTAATTTATAACCCATTATTATTTTATACAATTTTTAATGGTTTTCCAAAGTTAAGACAGTGGAGCCCGAAACCACTCTGATCCTGTTCACAAAAATTAAAATATGTCATAATATGAAATTCTTTTACTACATCGTTTCCTCTATGTAAAACTAGACTCAATAAGCTTTAATTTTGTATCTTATTCAGTCTCTAATTTGATTTCTACAATTTTTGGTAGATTTTCAAATTAGAACTACTGCGGCTGTACAAACTGTTTTAGTACAATATAATGATACCATCACAAGATTTTCATGAAATTACTCTCATAAGTATCACTCATTCATTTTCATTCTTATCACAAGTCAATGGGTTTCGAATACTTACCTATGCTATCACTTCGCATAACACTTTCCAAACATGACTATTCATACGCATCATAATAGTATCATATAACATAAATGAGTTTATCATGGCAAGAACCCTTTTTATTTCATTTCTCATATTAATCTCATTGAATTTCTCAGAATCTCGATGGATATCTCGTTCACTGTCAATTCATAAAGGTGATCATTTCAAGTACGCACTCCCACAAACCTCACTCTTATGGTGGGATTACCAATCCAGGCTAAATCCCTCGTAATATAAACTCATAGAGTATTGTCGGGATTACCAATCTAGGCTAAATCCCCTGCAATGACATATACTCTAATGAGCTCGGATCTGAATTACTAGTCCAGGCTAAATTCAGATCCTAATTGGATTACCTGTTCGGGATAAATCCATTTCAGCACACAAATTCTTCAGGAGGCTAGATCATTTTACAAGTTCATGTCCATCAATTCGTATCTTCCCTTTCTAAGAAGAACATTCTCGTGAACCTCCTTTCTTACAGCAAGATTACCAGTCCAGGCTAAATCCCCTATGACATAAACTAATAGGGCATTGTCGGGATTAACAGTCCAGGCTAAATCCCCTACAATGACATATACCCTAATGAGCTCGAATTTGAATTACCAGTCTAGGCTAAATTCAGATCCTAATCGGATTACTCGTCTGGGCTAAATCCACTTACACATATTCTTCAAGAGGGTTATATAGGGACTGGATCACCCGTCCGGGCTAGATCATTTTCACCATCAATTTCTTTTCAAGAATCCATCACATATCCTATTTCATTCAACCAAGATCTTTCTTCCTCTTATTATCAATCATGTCAATGTTTTAGAAATTTTCATACATTGAGCATTCAAATCATAACCTTGTTAAGAGCGTACATTTATCATATAATCATCATTTGAGCATGTAACACCCTATACCCGTAAACCACACCGGGATGGAGCACAAGGCATTACCTAACGTGATCTCATGTACACAAACCATCTCGAGTCACTCAGACTCAATCTAATTTAAATCTTTTTCAATTTCTACTTTAATATTCTTATTATGGGCCTCCGAGCTTCAAATCTACCATTGGAAACTAATCGGGACTATATCAGGTCCTCAGACCAACTATGAAAATTTTGTCCTTAAAACAGGGCACATGCCCATATGGAAGGGCAACACGCCCATGTTACCAACTCAACATGGTCGTACTGATGGCCCGGGTGACTCACATGACCTACACACCTACGGACACGCCGGTTTCCTTTACCCGTGTGAAATTAACTTCAAATTCACACCTACAAGGATTTTCACACGGCCAGACACACCCCCGTGTTGATGGCCCATGTCCCTCACACGGCCATGACACGCTCGTGTGTTAGCCCGTGTGTACAAACCTGGGTATTCTATTTCTGACGTTAGCATTCCCAAAATGACACACGGCCATGGCACATGCCCGTGTACTAGGCCGTGTCCTCCACACGGCTGAGACATACGGCCGTGTCTCCACCCATGTGTTTATTACCAAGCATACTGACTTGAAATTTTTACGTGCAGGGGACACACAGCCGGACTACATGCCCATGGGGCAGGCCGTGTGAGAGACACACACCCGTGTGTCTACTTGTGTGGACAATATAAGGCTATTTCCCAAGCCTCATTGCCACCCTTACCTGCATATTTCCATACAAATTTCCAACCAATATTAAAACGAGCAAAATTTCTAAAATCAAATCAGCCACAAAAAACATTCATTCCACCATGATAATGCATCTTTCATAAATTCAAAATGAATGTTAGCCATCATTCAAAGCATAGTACAATTTGAAGGACTTCCAACCCAAGCCAACACATTTGGCCAATTCTCAAAGACACAAATTAATAAAGTCTAAGTCCTATACATGCCATAATCAAAAATATAAATCCAACTATACCAAATGCATCGGTTGATAGTGTGATCGATATCTCTAATTTCTGGTGATCCTTGAGCTAGTTAGGCAGTACTGAAAGGAAATGGAAAGGAAAGAGAGTAAGCATAAAGCTTAGTAAGCCGCATATAAATAAGTATAGAGCAACAATTTATCCATAATCAACATGTTCATAACACCAAAGTAGGCATAAGTGTAACTTACTCATAACGATTCATACAAGTCACCTATTATATATATATATATACTAAGCTCATATCTCATACGTACCAATTAGGTACCTATACCATTCACAACACGGTTATACTTTTCTCATTAGCTTAAGAACATAACGTTCACCACTGAACCATTCGAAACAGTACCGGATATTCATTAAGCCTCAAACGCGTGTAAGGCGCCGATGCCATGTCCCAGACCTTGTCTTACACTGGCTCATATCTCAAGTCGATGCCATGTCCCAGACATGGTCTTACACTGACTATCATCTCATAGCTTATGCATGTTCCAGACATGTCTTACACTGGCCTAAGTCTCGAGGCCGATGCATGTCCCAAACATGTCTTACACTAGCTCTCGTCTCAATGCCGATGCCATGTCCCAGACATGGTCTTACACTGGCTCTGATAATGTGGCCGATGCATGTCTCAGACATGTCTTACACTAACCAACAACAACCCATAAGTCACAGCATGAATATCCGATTTATTTCCTAGGTTCAAACAGGAACTCTACTATCTCTATTATCATCATACTATCTCTATTATCATCATACCATCTCAATTCCACAATCAAGCAATTCATGCTATATTAATTCAAATACAATTCAACACATACATTAGTAATGTAGTTGTATTATTTACATACAACTTACCTCGAATTACAAAGCGTACACGACTAGTCGGTTTAGTCGATTTGCTTGGTTTTTCCCCGGTCTAGGTTCAAATTTGGAAATTCTTGATCTAAAATAGAAAAATGCACTCATTTAATCACTAAATAAAATTAAGCAATTAAAATCCACATCTTCGATAAAATGACAGTTTTGCCCCTAAACTTTGGCAAAATAACCATTTTACCCCTATGCTCGAAAATAATTTTTTATCGAATTTATTCGTATATTAATCCTAGATGAACCCTTTTTACTCTTATAGCAACCCCAAATTCTCTCTATTTCACACATTTATTAATCATTTTACAACTTGTGCAAAATGGTCCCTTTAGGTGATTTCTTGGTATCACCATTCACAAAAGTTGTCTATTACACAACTAAGACTCATTCTCTTCCATAAAATTTTAGAAAACACCCTAGACATTCAACCATATTTCAAGATATACCCCTCACTTGAAAGCTCATGCTTCAAGGGTCTCAAAAATGCAAAAAAGTATCAACAAAGGGCATGGAAATCGCTTACTTGTGAGTGCTTCAAGTTGCTGAAAAATTTAAGCTCTCAAACCCCCCTTTAATGGCCAATTTTCGGTGGAGAAAATACATGAGAAAGGGTTGATATCATCCTTCTTTTATTTATTTCTATTTTAGTTAAAATTGGTCACCAAACCCAACAAATTTTGAAAATTTTGACCACATATGCCTCCTATGGCTGGCAACTCATTTTCTAGGGGTCTAATTGCCCTTTAAAATCCCTCAATTTTGCTTTTATAATAAAATAACACCTTTAGCTATCAAAATAGAACTTTTTCACTTTATGAGATTTAGTCCTTTTTCGCAATTGAGCTCACAAACGTCAAAATTAACTTACCAAATTTTTCATGTACTAATATAAACATGCTATGACTCCAAAATAATAATAAAATAATATCTCTGACTTCAGATTTGTGGTTCGGAGACCATTATTCTGACAAGCCCCAAAATCGGGCTGTTACATTTCTCCCCCCTTAGGGATTTTCGTCCTCAAAAATATTACCAGTGAACAAGTTCGGGTATTTATCTCTCATAGTCTCTTCGATTTCCCATGTGGCTGCCTCGACTTCATGTCTATGCTACAAAACTTTCACAAGTGCTATACTCTTATTTTTCAACTATTCGACTTCCCAAGCTAAAATCTTGACCAGGTTTTCACCATAAGCCATGTCCGGATGAATCTCAACCTCTGACGGCGAAATCAAATGCGAAGGGTCTGATCTATATTGACGTAGCATGGATACATGAAACACATCGTGAATCTTATCCAATTCTGATGGCAAATCTAATCGGTAGGCAATCGGTCCTACTCTCTTAATAACCTCATAAGGCCCTATAAAATGAGGACTTAGCTTGCATTTTCTACCAAATCTGAGGACTTTCCTCCACGGGGACACTTTTAAAAATACATTGTCACCGACTTTATATTCAATTTCCTTTTGTTTCAAATTCGCATAAGATTTTTGTCTATCCGAGGCGGCCCTCAAGCAGACACGAATCACTCTAAATTACTCTTCAGTCTCCTTGACTAAATTGACCCCGTGAATCTAACCCTCTCTAAGCTCGGTCCAACATAAGGACGTTCGACACTTTTGCCAAAACAAAGCCTCATAAGGTGCCATTTTCAGACTTGTTTGGTAACTATTATTATAGACGAATTCAACCAACGGTAGATACTTTCCCCAACTGCCTTGGAATTTAAGGACGTAATACCGTTACATGTCCTCTAATATCTGAATTACTCTCTCTGACTGATCGTGGGTTTACGGATGGAAAGCTGTGCTAAAACTCAACTTTGTTCCCAATACCTCTTGTAACTATTTCCAAAACCTCGAGGTAAATCTCGGGTCTCTATCTGAAATAATCGATGTGGGCACCCCGTGAAGTCTCACAATCTTAGAAAAGTACAAGTCGGCTAATCTTTCAATGGGGTAATCGGTACGCACAGGTATGAAGTGTGCTGAGTTTGTTAGCCTATCCACAACAACCCAAACAGCATCCCTTTTTGTTGGGGTTACCGGAAAACCTATAGCAAAATCTATAGTGATCCTATCCTACTTCCACTCGGGGACCATGATAGGCTGAAGTAGACCCGAAGGTACTTGGTGCTCAGCCTTCGCTTACTGACACACTAGGCACTTAGACACAAACTCTGAAATATCTCTTTTCATACCCGACCACCAAAACATTTTCTTAAGGTCACTATACATTTTCACACTGTCCGGGTGGACGGACAAACAACCACTATGTGCCTCTCTCAGAATCTTCTAAATAAGCTCTTTGTTTTTGGGTACACAAACTCTATCTTTGAACATTATACATCCATTGGCACTAATACAAAAATCTGGTTCAATTCTCGACTTACACTGAGTTCTCTTGGTTTGCAATTTCTTATCACCTTTCTGAGCTTCTCGTATCTCTTGAAGAAATGTCGGTCTAGCTCTCAACTCTGTTAAAAATAAACCATCATCAGACAAAGCCTTATTGGGATTCATTGCTCTCAGTGAAAATAATTATTTTCTACTCAATGCATCGACAACCACGTTTGCTTTTCTCAGGTGGTTGTCGATATTCAACTCGTAATCCTTTATTAACTCTAACCATCGTCGTTGCCTTAGGTTCAACTCCTTTTAAGTCATCAAGTACTTAAGGCTCTTGTGATCAATGAATACCCGACACCTCTCTCCATAAAGATGGTGTCTCTAAATTTTCAACGTGAATACTATGGCAACCAACTCTACATCATGCGTTGGGTAATTTTTCTCATGTGGCTTCAACTGTCTTGAAGCGTAAGCTATGACCTTACCTTCTTGCATAAGCACGCACCCCAAACCATTCAAGGAGGTGTCGCTATATACCACAAACTCCTTGCCCGACTCCAGTTGCACTAACACTGCGGCTTCAGTCAACAAAGCCTTTAATTTCTCGAAACTCTGTTGGCACTTCTCTGTCCATTCAAATTGACATCCTTTTGTAGCAGTCTTGTCAACGGCGTAGCTATCATAGAAAATCTGTTTACAAATTGTCTATAATATCCAACCAAACCTAAAAAGCTTTGGACCTCAGTCACATTCCTTCGCGGTTTCCACTCCACAATGGCTGAGATCTTACTTGGGTCAACTCGGATCCCGTCTCCCGACACAATATGCCCTAAGAATCTGACCTCCTTAAGCCAAAATTCACTCTTACTGGACTTGGTGTATACTTGCTTGTCTCTCAAGGTTTGCAACACAACTCTCAGATGCTCCGCGTGCTCACTCTCATCATGCTAAAAAATCAGTATGTCATCGATAAAGACGACGACAAACTTATCCAGATATGGCCTAAAAATGTGGTTCATCAGATCCATAAAAATCGCTGGGGCATTAGTCAACCCAAAAGGCATAACGAGGAACTCATAATGCCCGTATCTTGTCTGAAACACAGTCTTCAGCACATGTTTCTCTTTAACCCTTAGTTGATAGTAGCCAAACCTCAAATCGATCTTAGAAAATAAAGTGGCCCCCTTTAACTGATCAAACAGATCATCGATCCTTGGCAAAGGATATTTGTTCTTCACTGTTACTTTGTTAAGCTGCCTATAGTCGATGCATAACGTCATCGATCCATCTTTCTTCTTCACAAAGAGTAGTGGAGCACCCCACGGGGAAAAGCTAAGTCTTACAAAACCCTTGTCTGCTAACTCTTGCAACTGTGCTTTCAACTCCTTTAATTCCGTTGGAGCCATCCTATACAGAGCAATTGAGATAGGTTTCGCTCCAGGGACCAACTCAATTCCAAACTCGACTTCCCTTGCTGGACGTAATCCGGGTAATTCCTCTGGAAATACATCTGTAAACTCACGAACCATTGGTACCGATTCAATCTTTAACTCAGACACTTGAGTATTCAGCACTAAAGCTAAGTAGGACTCATATCCTTTTCTCAAATACTTTTCAACAGTCGACAACGATATTATTATAGGCAGATTATCTGACTTACTTGGCCCAACTCGAAGTTCCTATCTTTACATTTCAACTCAATTATCTTTTTCCCGCAGTCTACTACAACACTATGAGCAGTCAACCAATCCATCCCAAGGATTACATCAAATTCATTAAGCGGCAATAACATCAAGTTAGCCGAAAAACAATGACCTCTAAGTATCAAAAGGCAATTTCTACATACTTGGTCCACTAGTACATGTTTGCCTAAAGGATTTGAAACTTTGATCACAAACTCAGTGGACTCTACTAGCATGCTCATGCGAGGTACCAATTCCATACAAATATAAGAGTAGGTAGATCCCGGGTCAATTAATGCAACAACAAATATATCATGAATAGAAAAAGTAGTCGTGATCACATCGAGAGACTCTGCCTCTTCATGGGCACGAATAGCATAGGTCCTTGCAGGCGTTCTGCCCTCGGACCTCAGCGCAGCATCTTTTTGCTTGCCTCTACTGCTAGCCCCATTTTCGAGGTTCTTTTGTGGTCTACCCCTCAAGAGAGCGCTACTTGCTTTCACCTCTTATCTTCTCTCTCTCTCATCCAATTCGGGAAAATCACAGATGAAGTGTTCCAATGATCCACACTTGAAACAACCCCTTTCATTCCCTCAGCACTTGCCAAAATGACGGCTACCACATCTCGAGCATTCTGGCCTATTTGGCTAAGTGCTACCAACGCTTGCGACTGAAGTGGTCTGGGCTTTAGAAGTTGTGGTCTACCAGTTCTTATTCCTATTCGAATACCCCACCGAAGCATTCGATCGGGTGGCGAACTCTCTCGATATTTTAGATAAGGACTGATGTGATTTCCCCATCTGTCTCTTCTTTAAATCCCGTGACTCAAAAGCTGTTTTCCTCCTTTCTTTAATCAACTATTTAGACTTACAGGCTCATTCAACAAGTACTACAAATTCCCGCAGCTCTAAGATGGCGACAAACACTCAGATATCTTAGTTGAGGTCGTCCTCAAACCTCTTACAAATGGTGGCTTCTGTAGACACACATTCCCACGCATACTTGCTAAGCCTCACAAACTCACGTTCATATTCCATCACTAACATTCAACCTTGCTTTAGCTCTAGAAATTCTTTCCTCTTTTGGTCTATGAATCTTTGGCTAATATACTTTTTCCAAAATTCCTTCTAGAAGAATACCTATGTGATCCTCTCTCTCGGTACGACGGACACAAAATTATTTCACCATTGATAAGTCGAATCTCGTAGAAGCGACACTACACATTTTACGCACTCTTCAGGTGTGCATGACAGTTCTTCAAATACCCTAACAATATTTTCTAGCCAAACCTCTGCTCTTCCGGGTCATCATCTATGCTAGCCCGGAATTCCTTGGCCCCTTGTTTTTAGATCTTGTCTACCGGAGGTTTCTATCTTCTAAACGGGTCCGCGCCTTACGGAGCTACCAAGGCAAACTGAAGAATCGGAGGAGGTGGGGGAGGTGGAGTGTTCCGATTCGCACGAACAAACTCCATGTACCAAGCTTTCATCATTCGAAGGTAGGTTTCTCTAGCCCCTCCGCTTTAGCCCATAGTCACGGGCTCACTCTCAACTGGCGCGATCCCTTCAACGGGAGCCATTGCGTTACTTTCCAGGTCATCCGTCGTGGCTCTATTAGGATCTATTTACTATATATAAAAAAAACATAATTTATAATTGTCAGAAATCATCTCACTATTAATATACAGTTATGGCATGTATAGCTAGACACGTACTCTTACTAGGTCAGTCCTAGAATCGACTAAACCATAGCTCTGATACCACTAAATGTAACACCCCATACACGTAAACCACGCCGGGACGGAGTACAAGGCATTACCTAACGAGATCTCATGTAAACAAACCATCTCGAGTCACTTAAACACAATCCAATTTAAATCTATTTCAATTTCTACTTTAATCTTCTTATTATGGGCCTACGAGCCTCAAATCGACCATTGGAAACTAATCGAGACTATACCGGGTCCTTAGAAAAACTATGAAAATTTTGTCCTTAAAACAGGGCACACGCCCGTGTGGAAGGGCAACACGCCTGTGTGACCAACTCGACATAGTCGTTTTGATGCCCCGTGTGACTCACACGGCCTACACACCTAGGGACACGTCTGTGTCCTTTACTCGTGTGAAATTAATTTCAAATTCACACCTACAAGGGTTTTCACACAACCAGACACATGCTCGTATTGATGGCCCATGTCCCTCACACGTCCATGACACCCCCATGTGTTAGCCCGTGTGCAAAAACCTAGGTATTTTATTTCTGACGTCAGCATTCCCAAAATGACACATGGCTATGGCATACGTCCAAGTACTAGGCCGTGTCCTCCACACGGCTGAGACACACGGCCGTGTCTCCGCCCCTGTGTTTATTACCATGCATACTGACTTGAAATTTTTACGTGCAAGGGACACGCGGCCGAACTACACGCCTATGGGGCAGACCGTGTGTCTCACACGGCCTAGACACATGCCCGTGTGTCTACACATGTGGACAATATAAGGTTATTTACCAAGCCTCATTGCCACCCTTACCTGCATATTTCCATACAAATTTCCAACCAATACTAAAACGAGCAAAATTTCTAAAATCAAATCAGCCATAATAGACATTCATTCCACCATGATAATGCATCTTTTATAAATTCAAAATGAATGTTAGCCATCATTCAAGGTATAGTACAATTTGAAGGACTTCCAACCCAAGCTAACACATTTGGCCAATTCTCAAAGACACAAATTAATAAAGTCTAAGTCCTATACATGCCATAATCAAAAATATAAATCCAATGTGATCGATATCTCTGACTTCTGGTGATCCTTGAGCTAGTTAGGCGAAACTGAAAGGAAATGGAAAGGAAAGGGAGTAAGCATAAAGCTTAGTAAGTCGCATATAAATAAGTATACAACAACAATTTATCCATAATCAACATGTTCATAACACCAAACTAGGCATAAGTGTAACTTACTCATTACCATCCATACAAGTCACCTATTATATATATATATATATATATATATATATATAGAGCTTATAACTCATACGTACCAATTAGGTACCTGTACCATTCACAACACGGTTATACTTTCCTCATTAGCTTAAGAGCATAACGTTCACCATTGAACCATTTGGAACACTACCGGGTATTCATTAAGCCTCAAACGTAGGTAAGGTGCCGATGCCATGTCCCAAACATTGTCTTACACTGGCTCAGATCTCAAGTCGATGTCATGTCCCAGACAGGGCCTTACACTGACTATCATCTCGTAGCCGATGCATGTCCCAGACATGTCTTACACTGGTTTAAGTCTCGAGGCCGATGCATGTCCCAGACATGTCTTACACTAGTTCTCGTCTCAATGTCGATGCCATGTCCCAGACATGGTCTTACACTAGCTCTCATAATGTGGCCGATGCATGTCCCAGACATGTCTTACACTAGCCAACAACAACCCATATGTCACGGCATGAATATCCGATTTATTTCTTATGTTCAAACAGGAACTCTACTATTTTTATTATCATCATACCATCTCAATTCCACAATCAAGCAATTCATGCTATATTAATTTAAATACAATTCAACACATACATTAGTAATGTAGTTGTATTGTTTACATACAACTTTCCTCGGATTACAAAACGTAAACGACGAGTCGGTTTAGTCGATTTGCTTGGCTTTTCCATGATATAGATTCGGCTTTGGGATTTCTTGATCTAAAATAAAAAAATGCACTCAATTAATCACTAAATAAAATTAATCAATTAAAATTCACATATTCGATAAAATGACCGTTTTGCCTCTAAACTTTGGCAAAATGACCATTTTAACCCTATGCTCAAAAATCGATTATCGAATTTCTTCATATCTTAAGCCTATCTGAACTTTTTTTACTCTTATAGCAACCCTAAATTCTCTCTATTCCACACATTTATCAATCATTTTACAACTTGTGCAAAATGGTCCCTTTAGGTGTTTTCATGGTATCACCTTTCACAAAAGTTGTCTATTACACAACTAAGACATATTATTCCATAAAATTTCAGAAAACACCCTAAATTCTCTCATGGAAAAACCCTAGATCTTCAACCATTTTCAAGATATACCCCTCACTTGAAAGCTCATGCTTCAAAGGTCTAAAAAATACAAAAATCATCAACAAAGGGCACGGAAATCGCTTAGTTGTGAGTGCTTCAAGTTGCTGAAAATTTTAAGCTCTGAAACCCCCTTTTAATGGCCAATTTTCGGTGGAGAAAAGAGATGATAAAGGGATGATATCATCCTTCTTTTATTTATTTCTATTTTAGTCAAAATTGGTCACCTAACCCAACAAATTTTGAAAATTTTGACCACATATGTCTTCTATGGCCGGCCACTCATTTTCTAGGGGTCTAATTGCCCTTTAAAATCACCAAATTTTTATTTTCTAATAAAATAACACCTTTAGCTATCAAAATAGAACTTTTGCACTTTATGCGATTTAGTCTTTTTTCCCAATTGAGCTCATAAACGTCAAAATTAACTCATCAAATTTTTCATGTACTAATATAAATATGCTATGACTCCAAAATAATAATTAAAATAATTTCTCCAAATGTGGATTTGTGGTCCCAAGACCACTATTTCGACTAGACCCAAAATCGGGCTGTTACAAAGCAATTAACATACCTCACACATCGTATTTACTTGCAAATGGACTTACCTTCCTTTTCACTCTTTCACAAGTTATCCAACTTAATAAAACATCATTTTATATCAAATTCTCAGTATATTCAGCTATTATATAGCAAGCCATCAATGATTGAACCATCAAACATTTCATGTGCTACTAGTCATATATCATTGTTCTTACAAATTTTATTTACCATTCTTTCATCACTTTTCAATATATATTAAATCATGCCATTCCTGAAATAATAATATAGATTTGTCAATTCAAATATAGCATTGCAATATTATTGACACACAAACTTACCTCAGCACCAAAATAGCAAAAAGGAACCTAACCGTCGATTTTCCATTTTTCACCCGATCTAGGTCCAATCCTCATTTTACTTGATCTATAATATCATATTTAGTATAATTATTAGTCACATTATTTAATGTGATCCAAAAATCATATTTTGGAAAAAAAATATGTTTTGCCCCTAAACTTTATCAAAATTACACTTTTTCCCATAGGCTCGTAAAATAATTTTTATTTAATTTCCTCACTCTTTAAGCCTAGACAAACCATTTTCATAACTATATCAAACCAAAATTCTCATAAAAACACACTTTTATTCCATTTTTACAACTTTTACAAAATGGTCCTTCCGGGCGTTTTCATCGAAAATCGCTTAGTAAAAGTCATTTATTTAACACCCAACACTCATTTTCTACCATTAGACATCAAAATGCATGCATGTCACACATGGGTAAATTTCTAAACATGAACCCTAGCTCAAATTAATGGTAGAAATAGATAGATCTTGTTACGGGGATTGCAAAAACGTAAAAATCATTAAAAATAGAGCTAAAACAGACTTACAATTTACCTTGGAAGCTTGAAAAACCCTTTCCATGGTTTATCCATGAAATTTTTGGCCAAGAGGTTGAAGATGGGAAAAAATTGGCTTTTAATTTTGTTTTTAATTCATTTTAATAACTAAATAAGCAAAATGCCCTTAATGAAAAACTTTGGAAACATGCCTAACCATGTCCATTTTTGTCCACCAACTTAACCAATGGTCTAATTACCATATAAGTACCTCCAATTTAAAATTTCATAACAATTGGACACCTCTAGTGTGTAGAACTCAACTTTTACACTTTTTTACGATTTAGTCCTTTTGACTAAATTAAGTGCCCAAAAGTCAAAATTTTCGAACGAAATTTTCACGAAATCATTCCGTGAAATTTTAAACCATAAAAATATAATAAAAATAAAATTTTCCTCATCGAATTTGTGGTCTCGAAACCACTATTTCAACTAGGCCCAAAATTGGGATGTTACATTATTCTTTGTTGGAAACAAATCCAAACCACGAAATAGTCGAATGGTATATTCTCAAAAGTCAGAATTCCATAATCCAAGCCTCTTAGAAAATGATATAAAACAACATTCACCAGGATCAAAGACAAGGTTTTCTCTTGCCATTTTAATTTGATTTGACAATTTCATGACAGGCATCATAGAAAGAACATGAAGCAATTCAAAGTCATCATCATACAAAACATGTCTGAATATTTTAAACCACAGTTTAGAACAACCTCCGGAATCAAAGATTTGATTTTGACTTTGCAAGCCAACAATATTGACATGCTTTGTCTTCACACATAGTGATAAAATTCAGAAAAGATGAGAAAGTTCAACACATTTATTCCAAACAAAATTACAGTACTCACCTTTACTTAGCAACAACTTAGGACATGTAACGCCCCTTACCCGAGACCGTTGCCGGAGTCGAGCACAAGGCACTACTAAACTTATTTGAGCACTTAACCAAATTTAGATAATTTATATAATACTTTGCAGACAAGCTGTCCAACTGTGTCATAGTTGCTAAATAATTCATATCTCGAGTTATAAAACTAGAAATCCAAATCCGTAAATTTTCTATGAATTTATACTCATATATCTACTTACCAATTTTTTTCTAGAATTTTTGGTCAAGCTAATTAGTACAGTTTATTATTTAAAATCTCCCCTGTTTCAGGGTTTGACTACTCTGACCTTTGTGTATTACGAATCAGATATCTCTCTGTACAGAGCTTAAATGACTATGCCGTTTGTCTCTAATAAAACTAGACTCAACAAGGAATCTGTACATATAAAGTATGACTTCTAATTATCTTTGTAAAATTTATGGTGAATTTCCAAAGTCAGAACAGGGGATCCAGAATTCGCTCTGGCCCTGTTTCACAAAAATTTAAACATCTCATAAAATATAGCTCATATACCTATTTTGCTTCTTCCCTATGAAAATAGACTCATCAAGATTCGATTCCATAATTTATTCATTATTTAATTCCATTTCTACTATTTTTAGTGATTTTTCAAATTCAAACTACTGCTACTTACCGAAAACTGTTTTAGTACAAATATTGTTAACTAGTTTATAACATCTTTACTTCAATTCATTCAAACTCTATACATGCCATATAAATCTTTAAACATAAAACAAAACTACCGAATTGATCTGAATAGTGTGCCCTGTTGTGTTGATCCGATCTACCCACTTCACTTCAAGTCAATCTACATAAAATATTAAACACACACAAGTAAGCTTATTGAAGCTTAGTAAGCTCATAGGCATATAAACACAAATCATATCAAATATCGTACACAATCATATATCTATTAGTTTAACTATTTCATCCTCCAAATCACAATTCCATTAATAACTCATTGGAATAATTTCCATATGGCAACTCACAATTTAACTCCCTTAGGCCCATTTCTCATTTACTTCATTGTCAAATTAGGGAACAATAAGGGAATTGAGTGCTTCATTATCACATTGCCATAGTAAACTATGGACTTTCACATTGATACGCATCACACAATCAAGCCATAGCCTTGCCATGGTCTTACACGGTTCACATATCATACCGAAGCCATATCCTGCACATGGTCTTATACGGAATCACATTATCACATTATACCGATGCCATAGCCCACTATGGTCTTATACTGAGTCACATTATCAAATTGCACCGATGCCATAACCCACTATGGTCTTAAACGGGTGCACTTATCACATATTTTTCGTCAATTCATCGTGGTCACGAATAGAAGCACTCAAATCCATTGTTCCTACTAATTTGTACTTTTAGTTACACATTATTTATTAGTTAATGCAAATTGATAATATTCATCAACAATAAAATACTTTAACAATCATAAGATTTTCATAACAAAACATTGAACTTTGCCATATGAACTTACTCGGACTAATTTGTAAAAGTCGAGAAATTCGAGACTATTCTTGAATTTTCTCCTTTCCACGATTCATTCGTTTTCTTGATCTATAATTATAAAATCATTCCTTCATTAGCATCCATTTCAATTCTATTTCACTTCACAATTTATGCTGTTCAAATTTGAAATTGCACTTGTAACACCTCGAACCCGAGACCATCGCCGTGTCGGACACGAGGGTTAACAAGCCAAGTTCACATGTTTTGCCCACCAATTTGACATTTCCAACAGGTGGAAAACTGCGTCACCGTCGCCTTAAAAATCATATCTCGAGTTTCAAAACTCGAAACTGGTTTCGTAAATTTTCCTGAATATAGACTCATATATCCATCCATGGATTTATTTCTAGAATTTTGGTCGGGCCAATTGGTACAGTTTATTAGTTAAAGTCACCCATGTTACAGGATCGATCGCTTCGACCTTCGCGCGTTATAACTTGAATATCTCTCTGCATGGGCTTTAATATGGTGCCGTTTGTTTCTAATGAAACTAGACTCAAAATGGAATCTGGCCCTGTCTCACAATAGCTTTGATATCTCTTAACATGTAACTCCTATGACCATTTCGTTTCTTCCATATGAAAATAGACTCATCAAGGTTCATTTACATAGCTTATTCACTATTTAATACCATTCCTACAAATTTTGGTGATTTTTCACATTCACGCCACTGCAGCTGGCAAAGATCTGCTTTTAAGGTAGGTCTTACCTATTTTGTAGTCTCCATGAACCAACTAGTCTTGCCATACATAGGTTCATATATGATCATTTTAACCATACCAATGGCTGATCATGTGACCAACACTCCCATTTCCAATCCATAATCACATCATGACACCATATATATACATACAAACCACAAATAGTCTAAGTTCATGCTTCCTTTTACGAGCCATTTTCGCATGGCCGTATACATATACATCACCACATTTTAAACCAACAAGGGTAGTCCTATACATGCCATTTCAAAGTTCAAACAAAATTTATACCAAAATAGAGGCGTTGATAGTGTGGATGACTTCGACTTTATTGATCCCGAATCCGATTGCTATCGAAATAAATCTATAAAACAGAGAGCCAAAGCAACGGGTAAGCATTTTATGCTTAGTAAGTCTCAAGGAATATAATCAACTCTAATTACAGCAATACATTCACATAGCCAAATGCATCATTTCATTAATACACATTCTTACTTCACACTTCATCATTATATACTTTCACAAAGTATCAATCAATTCAATAACTGAAATTCATTACTCGATTGAGCGAATGTTGCTCAAACATGTCGACTTTCCAATGCACATATAAACGTACCTTATTCTTTGGGCTTCTCGAGTGTACTAATTGAATTTATTATAGCAACCAACACTCACCTCCAGCCCAAGATTCTTGAATATAACCGCTATAACCACGTGCACAAATGCCTTCGGTCTTAGCCCGGATAGAATGTCTCGCACGAATGCCTTCGGTCTTAGCCGGATGTAGCCACTAGCACAATTGCCTTCGTCTTAACCCGGATATAATTTCCAGCATAATTGTCTTCGGGCTTAGCCCGGATATCATTCAATTTCTCATGCACACATACATCAATAATCATTGGACATACATATTTCATTCTCGTTACTAAGGCTCAAACACAATTATAATCACTAGCATAATCGCCGGGACTTAGCCCGGGTATTATTCAATACTCATACACATAAATCAATAATCAATACATCCATATTTCATTCCACATAATTCAAGTAAGGTCACTTCTTGAGGACTTACCTCGGATGTTGTCGAACGGCTTTTACGGCTATTCGATCACTTTTTCCTTCCCTTGTCCAATTGTGGCCCTCTTAGCTCTTGAGCTAATTCAAACAAATTCAATTTATTAAAACCTCATTGTGCTAGCTTATGGCGAATATGACAAGGAGTTTAAATGGTCATATGGCCACTCTTTAGCTTGAATACACAATGGTCATGCACATTTTATACTACATCAAGCAATTCAATACAATTTATTCGAGCATCAAGGAAAAGCTAAGGCCTTCAATAGGCTACCCAAGGCCGAATATTCATGTACATGTTGAGGCCAATTATGCACTTAATACCTCACAAAACAGCATGCATTTTACTAGTTAATGCTTTGCATATTGTAGCTCAAAACTTATAATATAGCATCAAGCACTCATATGTGTGCTAGGCGAATGTGCTTGCAATTTCACAATCATTCTTCAACATCTTCTTCTTTAAACAACCATATTCATCACTTAGTTCATAACCAAAACATCATGTGCAAACATATATATACATATATGAGCATGGCCGAATGTCAAGGTGTCCATAGCCATCCAAAACACAAATTTTAACTAACATGCAAGAAGCATGAACCATGCTCATGAATGCATCATGGCCGAATATGACAATCATGCCCCTTTTCAACTTCAATCATGATTAAACAAAAAGAAAACTCAAAATCTTACTCAAAAGTAGACAATCCATCATTGCATGCATCATCATCAAGCTTCACACTTAGCATGCAATGGCTTTATCACCATAACAACTTTGGCCAAATACCATTTCCATGGCATAACAAAGATTTGAGCCATGGCTAACATGCACATCAAGTTAGCAACCAAAACATGCATGAAACTCCTAACACAACCTCATACATACCTTAATCTTGATGCAAACTTAGCCAAATCTCCTTCTAGATCTCTTCCAAACCAAGCATGAAGCAAAATCCTCCTTCTTCCTTAGTTTTGGCTCAAAGAAAGGATGAACAAAATTTTTCTTTCTTCCTCTACAACTCACGGCAATGGGGGAATACCACACTCACACACATTTTTTTTTCATTCTTTTCTTACCCATACACCTTTGTTTATTATTTCTCCCTAATGCACCAACAAAACATGTTTCATGACATGTTTTGCCCATCCTCTCTGCCATGGCCGGCCACTTCATGTTGGGGGAAATTTGACATGCAAATCCCTTATTTTTGCATGCATGAGCAACTAGTCATCACACATTTCCCATCATACTTTCAAAGTTCACTACTAGGTCCTTTCTAGTGAAATTTGCATTTATAACACTAAATCGAAACATCAAAATGTCACACACAAATTAACACATATCATAGGCATCAAAATAAATTTTAAATTATTTTTATGCCTCGGTTTTGTGGTCCCGAAACCACATCCCGACTAGGGTCAATTTTGGGCTGTCACAACTCTCCCCACTTAAGAAATTTTCGTCCCAGAAAATCTTACCGTAAATAGGTTTGGATATCGCTCTTTCATAGAGTTCTCGGTCTCCCAAGTAGCTTCTTCTATCCCGTGCTTGAGCCATAACACTTTCACCAATGAACCCACTTGTTTCGCAACTCTTTCACTTCTCGTGATAGGATACGAATCGGTTCTTCCTCATAACTCATATTAGCTTGAATTTCAATTTCGATGGACTAATCACATGCGATGGATCGGATCTATAGCGTCGAAGCCTCAAACGTGAAAGACATCGTGAACCTTTTGAGTTCGGGGGCAAAATCAAACGATATGCCACCGGACCGACTCGCTTCGGATATCTCATATGGCCCAATGAACCTCGGCTCACTTGCCCTTACGGTAGAATCGAGTATCTTTTTCCAAGGCGATACCTTGAGAAACACTTTATCACCCACCGATACTCGATATCCTTACGCTTCAGATCCGCGTCGACTTCTCGACGATCGGAGGCTATCTTCAGACTTTCACGGATTACTTTCACTTTCTGCTCAGATCTCTAATCAAATCCACCCGAAAATCTTGCTTTCACCGAGCTCACCAAAACAATGGTGTACGGCATTTACGACCGTACAAGGCCTCGTAGGGTGCCATCTTAATACTTGATTGAAAGTCGTTGTTGTAAGCGAATTCAATCAACGGCAAATACCGCTCCCATGAACCACTAAACTCGAGGACGCAACATCTTAACATATCCTCAAGTATCTCGAATTATCCGCTCGGATTGACCATCGGTTTGGGGGTGAAAGGCGGTCTGAAATGCAACTTGGTACCCAAAGCTTCTTGCAACTTTTTCCAAAATCGTGAGGTAAATCTCGGATCTCTATCCGACACGATGGAAATAGGCACCCGTGTAATCTCACAACTGAGAAACGTACAATTCGGCTAATTTGTCCATTGAAAAATTCAGACGTCGGGGACAAAGTGGGCCGACTTAGTCAATCTATCTACCACGACCCAAACCGCATCCGTCTTACTTGCGACAATGGCGGTCCGGATACAAAGTCTATTGTGACTCGATCCCATTTCCACTCGGGTATCGTGATTGGTCAAGTAATCTCAAGGCACCGATGTTCCGCTTTCACTTGTTGACATATTAAACATCTCAAACAAAGTCGGAGATGTCTCGCTTCATACCATGCCACCAAAACCGACGCTTTCAAATCATTGTACATCTTCGTACTCCCGGGTGGATTGCCATTCGCTACAATGGGCTTCATTCGAATTATCGAAATGAGTTCAATTCTTTGGAACACACAGACGACTTTTGAACCTCAAACAATCGTCATCGTCGATTTGAAATTCGAGTCCTTGTTCGAACACACTCACCCGCTTTTGCGCCCAACTCGTCGTCGACTTTTTGAGCTTCTCGAATTTGATGTATCAATAGTGGTTTGGCTTTCAATTCAGCTACTAACACATTATCGGATCGAATGACAAGTGCACGCTCATCGCTCAGAAGCGAATAATGATTTACGACTCAAGGCATCCGCAACCACATTCGCCTTTCCCGGATGATAGTCAATGACCAGCTCATAATCCTTTAACAGCTCGAGCCAACGTCTTTGTCGCAGATTTAAGTCTCTTTGGGTCATCAAATATTTGAGACTTTTGTGATCCGAGTACACATGGCACCTTTCACCAAATAAGTAATGTCGCCAAATCTTTAAGGCGAATACGATGGCGGCCAATTCAAGATCATGGGTCGGATAATTTTTCTCGTGTGGCTTTAATTGCCTCGACGATAGGCCACAACTCGACCTTCTTGCATCAATACACAACCTAACCCAAGTAGGAGGCGTCGCTATAGATGACAAACTCTTTGCTTGGACTCGGGTTGCACTAGAATTGGGGCTTCACCAAATAAGTTTTCATTGATCGAAACTTTTTGGCATTTCTCCGTCCATTCGAACTTAACATCCATTTGGAGTAGCCATCATCGGTGGCTATCATTGAGAAGCCTTTACAAATCGTCGGTAATAACCTAGGAAAGCCCCAAAAGCTCCAACCTCAAGAATATTTCTGAGGCTTCCAATTAAGTATGGCTGAAATTTTATTCGGTCGACTCGAATACCCGATGCAGATACCACATGACCCAAGAAGCTAACCTCTCTTAACCGTAACTCACACTTGCTGAACTTAGCATATAATTGCTTACCCGTAAGATTTGCAAAGACTAACCGCAGTGTTCAGCATGTTCGGTCTCATTTCTTGAATAGACCAAGATGTCATCAATGAACACGACTACGAATCGATCCAAATATGGTCGAAGATCCGATTCATTAAATCCATAAATACCGCAGGGCATTAGTGAGCCCAAACGGCATCACTAGGAACTCATAGTGACCATATCTCGCTCAAGGCGCCTTGGGTACGTCCGAATCTCGGATTCGCAATTGATAATAGCCCGATCTCAAATCTATTTTTGAGAACACCGAGGCTTCCTTCAGTTGATCGAACAAGTCATCGATACGTGGTAACGGATATTTGTTCTTTATCATCGCTTTATTAAGTCGACGATAGTCGATGCACACCGCATAGTTCCATCCTTCTTTTCACAAACAACACCGGCGCACCCTGCGGCGAACAACTCGGGCGAGCAAAACCTCTATCCACCAATTCTTGCAACCGAGCTTTCAACTCCTTTAATTCCGTTGGTGCCATACGATACGGAGCTATCGAAATTGAGTGGTACCAGTACCAATTCGATGCCAAATTCTATTTCCGAACAGTGGTAAACCCGCAATTCTTCGTGGAAAACATCCGGTATTCACAAACCAACGACACGATTCGGGTTTCTTTTCGATTCCTTGTCATCGAGCACGATGCAAGGTACGCCGCACCCTTTTCTTACATATTTTCGGGCCAACATCGCCGATATTACACCGGCAACCCCTTAAGTTCGTAGACTCAACTCGAATTATTTCATTATTCGCACCCTCAAATCGATAGTCTTGCTCTTGCAATTTACAACCGCATCGTGCATGGTCAACCAATCCAAACCAAGAATAACGTCGAACTCATCGAACGGCAAAAGCATCAAGTCTGCCGGAAAACAAGAACCTCTGAACACTAGGGGACTTTTCTTGCACACTTTGTTGACAAGCACGTAATGACCCAAGGGTTTGACACCGAATTACAAACTCGAGAGACTCAATAGGCAAAGTCTTCTTTGGATGCTAAGGTTTCACATATATGAATGAGTAGAACCAGGTCAATCAAAGCAATCACATTTGTATTGAAAAGAGTGAAAGTACCGTAATGACATCCGGAGAGGCAGATCCTCACGTGCGGCAGATGGCATAAGTCCTTGCAGAGCACGAGCCTCGGATCCGATGGTAGCATCTCTAGATCCTCTCGACCGCCAATCGACATTGCCCATATTTCTAGGTGGCCTACCTCGGCAATGGTAGCACCCGGTTTCCACTCGACTTACATTCTGCTCATGCATCCTCGGGCAATCCTTCATAAAGTGGTCGGCCGACCCACACTTATAGCAGGAGCGATCACGAAACCAACAGCTCCCGAATGCCATTTGCCACAATGTGGACACTCCGCCTCTCTCGTGATCATTTCCACCATCGGCGATCGAAGTGACTCGTGGTCACAGGGGTCGATCGCGTCCTCGTCTAGAAAAGCCCAAACGCCTCTAGACCGCTCGCATCATCTCGAAATCTCTTTGATGCTTGTTGAAGAGACTTTCCGAGGACCTCTTTCGAATTCTCCAGCTCCCACATCAGCTTTTTGTTTCTCCTTTCTAAGCTCTTCGCTTTACAAGCTCGCTCAACAAGTACTACGAACTCTCGTATCTCGAGAATACCAACGAACATCCTTATATCATCATTCAGCCCATCCTCGAAGCATTTACACATAATGGCTTGGACGAAATGCATTCTCGCTGCATCTGCTAAGCCTCACAAATTTTCGTTCGTAGTCATGGCGACATAGAACCTTGCTTAAGGTCAAGGAATTCCTTCACTTTTGGTCGATGAATCTCGATCGATATACTTTTTTCGAACTCGGTTTGAAAGAATTCCCAAGTCACTTGCTCTCTAGGTACCACGAAGTCGAGTACTCCACCAATAGTAGGCGGACTCACGTAGCAAGGAGATGCTACACTTTAAGCACTCATCGGTGTACAGATAGCTCATCGAGCACCCGGATAGTGTTATCCAACCAAAATTCAGCTCGCTTCGGCATCATCATCATCCGTAGCCTTAAATTCAGTGGCCCCATGTTTTCGAATCCTATCGATGGGGCTTACTTGACCTTATTTGGTCAGTCACGGAGGTATTGTAGGTGCGGGGTTGCATTTGTCGGGAATGGAGGTTGTGGAACAGTAGTGTTAGTTCGAATGTATTGATTAAACCATTCGCTCATCACACTATAAAAGGCTTGCCTAGCCTCGTCATTCGGATTGTTGGCCATAGGTTGAGAGTCCGCCGGCGCTGTCCCTTGCGCGGAGCAGCGCCACACTCTCCACATCATCAGCTATCGCTTCGGTTGGGATCGGGATCCATTGCTATAAACAAACACAAAGTCAAATTGTCGAAATCACCACACTATCGAGTCATCATTTAATGGCATGTATAGCTAGACACCAAACACATCACGGTAGTCCTAGAATCGACTAAACCGTGGCTCGATACCAATAAAATTGTAACACCCTGAACCCGAGACCATCGCCGTGTCGGACACGAGGGTTAACAAGCCAAGTTCACATGTTTTGCCCACCAATTTGACATTTCCAGTCAGGCTGGAAAACTGCGTCACCGTCGCCTTAAAAATCATATCTCGAGTTTCAAAACTCAGAAACTGGTTTCGTAAATTTTCCTGAATATAGACTCATATATCCATCCATGGATTTATTTCTAGAATTTTGGTCGGGCCAATTGGTACAGTTTATTAGTTAAAGTCACCCATGTTACAGGGATCGACTGCTCTGACCTTCGCACGTTATAACTTGAATATCTCTCTGTACAGGGCTTTAATACTGGTACTGTTTGTTTCTAATGAAACTAGACTCAAAATGGAATCTGTACATATAAGGCATGACTCCTAATTCTTTCTGGATAATTTATAGTAAATTTTAAAGTTGCGACAGGGGACCCAGAAACCGTTCTGGCCCTGTCTCACAATAGCTTTGATATCTCTTAACATGTAACTCCTATGACCATTTCGTTTCTTCCATATGAAAATAGACTCATCAAGGTTCATTTACATAGCTTATTCACTATTTAATACCATTCCTACAAATTTTGGTGATTTTTCACATTCACGTCACTGCAGCTGGCAGCATCTGTTTTAAGGTAGGTCTTACCTATTTTGTAGTCTCCATGAACCAACTAGTCTTGCCATACATAGGTTCATATATGATCATTTTAACCATACCAATGGCTGATCATGTGACCAACACTCCCATTTCCAATCCATAATCACATCATGACACCATATATATACATACAAACCACAAATAGTCTAAGTTCATGCTTCCTTTTACGAGCCATTTTCGCATGGCCGTATACATATACATCACCACATTTTAAACCAACAAGGGGTAGTCCTATACATGCCATTTCAAAGTTCAAACAAAATTTATACCAAAATAGAGGCGTTGATAGTGTGGATGACTTCGACTTTATTGATCCCGAATCCGATTGCTATCGAGCGAAATCTATAAAACAGAGAGCCAAAGCAACGGGGTAAGCATTTTTATGCTTAGTAAGTCTCAAGGAATATAATCAACTCTAATTACAGCAATACATTCACATAGCCAAATGCATCATTTCATTAATACACATTCTTACTTCACACTTCATCATTATATACTTTCACAAAGTATCAATCAATTCAATAACTGAAATTCATTACTCGATTGAGCGAATGTTGCTCAAACATGTCGACTTTCCAATGCACATATAAACGTACCTTATTCTTTGGGCTTCTCGAGTGTACTAATTGAATTTATTACAGCAACCAACACTCACCTCCAGCCCAAGATTCTTCGGAATATAACCGGCTATAACCACGTGCACAAATGCCTTCGGGTCTTAGCCCGGATAGAATGTCTCGCACGAATGCCTTCGGGTCTTAGCCCGGATGTAGCCACTAGCACAATTGCCTTCGGGTCTTAACCCGGATATAATTTCCAGCATAATTGTCTTCGGGGCTTAGCCCGGATATCATTCAATTTCTCATGCACACATACATCAATAATCATTGGACATACATATTTCATTCTCGTTACTAAGGCTCAAACACAATTATAATCACTAGCATAATCGCCTTCGGGACTTAGCCCGGGTATTATTCGAATACTCATACACACATAAATCAATAATCAATACATCCATATTTCATTCCACATAATTCAAGTAAGGTCACTTCTTGAGGACTTACCTCGGATGTTGTCGAACGGCTTTTACGGCTATTCGATCACTTTTTCCTTCCCCTTGTCCAATTGTGGCCCTCTTAGCTCTTGAGCTAATTCAAACAAATTCAATTTATTAAAACCTCATTGTGCTAGCTTATGGCCGAATATGACAAGGAGTTTAAATGGTCATATGGCCACTCTTTAGCTTGAATACACAATGGTCATGCACATTTTATACTACATCAAGCAATTCAATACAATTTATTCGAGCATCAAGGAAAAGCTAAGGCCTTCAATAGGCTACCCAAGGCCGAATATTCATGTACATGTTGAGGCCAATTATGCACTTAATACCTCACAAAACAGCATGCATTTTACTAGTTAATGCTTTGCATATTGTAGCTCAAAACTTATAATATAGCATCAAGCACTCATATGTGTGCTAGGCCGAATGTGCTTGCAATTTCACAATCATTCTTCAACATCTTCTTCTTTAAACAACCATATTCATCACTTAGTTCATAACCAAAACATCATGTGCAAACATATATATACATATATGAGCATGGCCGAATGTCAAGGTGTCCATAGCCATCCAAAACACAAATTTTAACTAACATGCAAGAAGCATGAACCATGCTCATGAATGCATCATGGCGAATATGACAATCATGCCCTTTTCAACTTCAATCATGATTAAACAAAAGAAAACTCAAAATCTTACTCAAAAGTAGACAATCCATCATTGCATGCATCATCATCAAGCTTCACACTTAGCATGCAATGGCTTTATCACCATAACAACTTTGGCCAAATACCATTTCCATGGCATAACAAAGATTTGAGCCATGGCTAACATGCACATCAAGTTAGCAACCAAAACATGCATGAAACTCCTAACACAACCTCATACATACCTTAATCTTGATGCAAACTTAGCCAAATCTCCTTCTAGATCTCTTCCAAACCAAGCATGAAGCAAAAATCCTCCTTCTTCCTTAGTTTTGGCTCAAAGAAAGGATGAACAAAATTTTTCTTTCTTCCTCTACAACTCACGGCAATGGGGGGGGAATACCACACTCACACACATTTTTTTTTCATTCTTTTCTTACCCATACACCTTTGTTTATTATTTCTCCCTAATGCACCAACAAAACATGTTTCATGACATGTTTTGCCCATCCTCTCTTGCCATGGCCGGCCACTTCATGTTGGGGGGGAAATTTGACATGCAAATCCCTTATTTTTGCATGCATGAGCAACTAGTCATCACACATTTCCCCATCATACTTTCAAAGTTCACTACTAGGTCCTTTCTAGTGAAATTCGCATTTATAACACTAAATCGAAACATCAAAAATGTCACACACAAATTAACACATATCATAGGCATCAAAATAAATTTTAAATTATTTTTATGCCTCGGTTTTGTGGTCCCGAAACCACATCCCGACTAGGGTCAATTTTGGGCTGTCACAGCACTTTTACCCCAAAATTTACAATTTTCACAATTTAGTCCCTTCTCAATTCACCCATCAATTGAACTAATTTTTCTCAATTAACACTTTATTTTATCATTATAAACTATTTCAAAACCTTTTATATTCTTAATTTCAACAGAAACCTTCAATTCACAACTTTTTCACAATTAGGTCCTAAATATCATTTCCTATCAAAATCACTTAATAAAACCACCTTAATATAAAATTAGAACTTAAATTTCATAATAATTCATCATAAAATTCCCTTATCCATCCAGGGTAACTTCCAATTTCACCCATAAAATCAAAAACTAATGAATTCTACAAGTGGACCTAATTGTAAAAGTCATAAAAACATAAAAATTATCAAGAAAAGTAAGAATTAAACTCACATGATGTAAAATATGAAAACCAGCTTTCTCCAGACCTTCTATGGCGTTTTAGCTGAGAAAATATGAAGAAATGTCTAGATTTTTCAATTACATCATTATTTAACTATTAACTTTTATGCTATTTCCAATTTTGCCCTTGTTCACATTGTTTTCTTGCTTATTTCATACCCAAACCGTCCAGCAATTAACCTTTGGGTCTAATTGCTCTTTAAATCCATCTTTTAAATACTTAAGCTATTTACTCACAATTTAACAAATTTTGCGCTATTTTCAATTTAGTCCTTTTAATTAATTAGCCATCCAAACGTTAAAATTTTCTAACGGAACTTTAATACTAACTCAATGACACTCCATAAATATTTATAAAAATATTTATAGCTCGATTTTCAACTTTGAGGTCTCGATACCTCATTTTTGACCCGCTTTGACCTAATAAATTCTTTTAATTCACTAATTTCACCATTTCACAAATTCTTCTAAATTCTTACTTGACTCATAAATATTAAATTACTATCTTGTTCAATCTTATTTGTCGAATTTAGTGATCTCAAATCACCATTTCCGACACCACTGAAAATTAGGCCGTTACAGGACAACTTGATCCTGGTTTAAAAACATATTTTTGGTTACTCGTTCCATAATGCAGTAAGAATTTTTTTTTCAGAAGGAAATCACACATGCTAAGCAAACCATATTTAGGCAGGAAAACATGCAAACTTTCAAGCTTCTCAAATCTTAGTCGAATAGGCAAACAAAGGAATGAAAATTTCGCACAAGGTTTTAGTGATTTCTCATGAACTTCACAATCAAACAGATTAAATGTCTTACACGAGAACTCTTTACCACATATGCTAGTCAAAGAAGATGTGAGCATACAAACATTCAAACAATCATATATCTCAAATTTCATTTGAACAAACTTACACAAATATGCGGAATTTACACAACAAATCAACAAATTCAAATTATCTTCACACACAAGCAGATTAGGCGTGTGATATGTCAACCTTTTATCACAAAAACCAAAATTTTTTTCGGGCTGATCTGGACTTATTTCTTGAACAATCTTGCCAATGTTAGACTCATGAGTAGAAAAACGCTTCGTATCACTATGTAAAACGAAATCATCAACAATCAGATTATGATTTTCAACCAAATCAAGATAAGGAGCTCTTTCACAAACTAAGTCTTTGGTAATCTTGTCATCAAGAATCAAACGAGATTGGGAAGATTCAAATATAGTAGAACCTTTACCTAGATTACTTTTAGGCACTTGTGGATTATCGTCAACTACGATCTTACCTTTCTCGACCAATCAGAATATTCTCTCATCGGAAAGGTAATGAAGTTGAAACTTGTCATTTGAATTTCTAGAAACCTGAAAAGAAGAAACAATATGAGGAAAACTCATATGTTGGTTAGTAAAGACATTCCTCACTTTTTCTTGTTCTCTCTCGTCTTTTTCACTAGTTTCTTTTTCTAACTCATTTTCAAATTCTCTCTCTTTTACCTCGGTCTCTTTTTTTAAGAACTCAACGACACTCGTTTCTTTCACAATTTCTTTTCTTTCTTCAGTCTCACTTTCTTTTTCAACTTGTGTTTCTTGCTCACACTCTTTTTCAATCTCAATCTTTTTTCTCTCTCTCATTCTTTTTTTCCTTTTCAATTTCTTTTTCTTTCATCTCTTTTTCTTCTCTTGATTTTGTTTAAGATCTGCTCATTTTCTCGCATTAACATTTTTTGCCTCTCTTTTCTTCTAATTTCTTTTTCTCTCATTCTTTCATTACAATATAGAGATGAGATGAAAGAATCTGAACACGAAGACATTAGCTGGGTATGAATAGATTGATTTACATACGAAACACGATCACCTCTTCGTGATTGAATCTCCATGGATGAGTATTTTGATGCTCTTGAAGAGATATATCTACCTTCTCGTTTTTCATCTTGAAAGACCTCAAACTCGAAGCTTTCTTTCTTTCTACTCGAATGCCTCGATGAGTAGGAATCACGGTATAGATCTCTTCTCGAATAGTCATTAGATGTTTGTCTCTATGATGATCTTGACTCTGTCTTTCGACTTAAAGGCAGTCGTTCCTGTTGGTCTCGTTCCTTGACTCGGTCTAATCATTCCTTGATGGGTTTGAGCCTTTAATCAAATAGACGCTCCATTTCATGCGTGAAGACTTGGAGTGTAAAATCTGGCATGCCTCCACCAACATTCCTTATAGGTTGAAAACAAATTCCCTTGTTTGGGTTTCTTTTCGGACTTATTGACATCTTAAGTTCACACAAAAAAAAAACCTCACTATTTCTTTCCAAAAAAAATTCACTTACTTGGCTTTTCTTCACTCGAATAGACTTACAACCCTCGTGCCTTTTTCCGCTCACTCTGCCTCTCTAAGTTCTTAAAGGGACTAGTTAGACTTAGAAGCAGCCATTTTGGGTCGGTTGGCAAAATTCATGTACGCTTTTGGTAGGAATGTTGTAGGAAAAAGAAGGTAGGCTTGAAACAAAGAATTGGAAAGGGTTGGGTGTGGCCGAATGGTAGGATGATGAATGGATGTTTCCTGGCAGTAAGCAAAATTTTCAAAAAAAATTGACAATGAAGAACTTGTATACTTTTTTTTTAATTTCGAAATAATTTTTTTTTCCACTTACAATATGCTAGTTACAGTAAATAATTTTAAATTCACAAATTTTTTTTATCGAATCTACAATACCATTGTATCGAGAACACTAATTCTTACTCTAATTCCACTAGCTCTGATACCAAAGGATACGAACTCAGTTGTAGATGTCTCGAGTTGTATTTGTTGCCCAATCGTAAGTTTGAGTAAGAGTTGAATCGTTTTCGAAATGAATTAGATTTAATCAAAATAAATTGATGAGGAAAAAAAAGAGGCTTAAAACAAGGTTGCACAATGGTTAACCAAAGATACGTAATTCGATTAAGGCCTGAGAATGAACCAACAATAATGTAATTGTTGACCCGAAACTCAAAGTAGGTCTTAGGTGAATTCGGTTTAGTGAAAACAACACAAAACCTTAACCCGCTATCAAATGAGATAGGAACCAAAGTTATATGAACGCCACACCAAATGTGATAAGTTCGGTTTAACAAAGAACAGATTGACGTCACAAGAATACTTGATAAGTCAATTCAGTCTCGAAAGAACAAGGAAAATTGGAAATCTCACAAGTTTCAAATTTAACGTAAATTCAGCAACAAAAAAAAAGGTCCTTTAAATAAGCTGATTACAAAATATTTATAGTGCTACAAGGGACCTAGCTGAAAAGTCACTTGAATTCAGTTTTAATGAGCGGTTATGAGCTGAAATGAAACTTAATCACTAAGCACAAACTCTTGAAATCTCTAAGACTAAGTAACAACAACTATCAACATGATTTAATGTTCCAATTCAGCTGATTTAATTGAACTTGAAGACTTGAGTAACCAAATAGACATCAGCAATATAGATAACATTTTGGGCACTTAAACAGACATGTTATGATCAATAAGAGGCAATCAGTTATGGAATGTGTAATCACATCTTTGTCAATTGCTGTTCTTGAATAGCTCCTTGGAGAAGAGGAATAGGCTGCCGAATTTAAATGGTAAATAATGCTCCTCTTTAAATGTTGTAACAGCCCCTTGTATATAACTAATTCCAACTAAATAGTCGCATTTAACACTTTGTAACCGCCCCTTGTTTGTAATCGATTCCAGCTGAATAGTCACCTACAAGCATCCATTTAACAAACACATTAAACACATGTAACAATAAATTATTCTAGCAACTAAATTAACTAAGATAAGCATTTATTCTCGCTATTCAATTAACTAAGATAAGCATTTATTCTAGCAACTCAATTAATAACTAACATGAGTTCAATAAAAATTAAAATTCAACTTGTACTAAATTGTATGGGACACTTGAATCGGACTTCTTTGATTGTTCGATTATTCCAGCAATGGTTTCCACCCCAAATTCTATCAATTAAAACTTGCACATAAATTAACAAACTAAAATTAGATTTCATTTTGCACTTGGGCCCCTCGCGTTTTGGCCAATCTCGATGGCGTCGAGTTGCGTCGTAACATGATGCAACCGGGTTCGCATCAGAGAGAGAGCTAAATAAAAATTAAGCTAAAAATTAAAATCTGTTGGTCCACAATTAAAAATTTTGCCAATACTAAGTTCACGTAATACCTTTTAACATTTCAAAGAAATATGGTAGACGAGAGAAGGAGAAATAAGGGGATGAGCTTGTAAACAAATTAGGGACGAGTAGGAAACAATGATATATGCTTAACTGTTTCTAATGTTTGAACCTATTTTGAGTATCCATTGTTTGAATTCTAAACCGTCCTAAGCCTCAAAATATTACAAGCCTAAAAGACCTTTGGGACCTGAATGAATCACAAACACAATAATTTATAAATAGCCTGCATTTGTTTGAACCAACATGACCAATTATTTTTAAATATCTATGAGCGATCCGGCATATTTTATTTTGATGGATACACTTGTACATATATTCATTTACATTGCCTCTACATTTATTGACATTTTAACTTAGTAAACTAATTGTGTTTGCATTAAGAATAAATAAATTAGATAGATATCACTCTTAAGTTCCATGCTAGGTAGTTCTCATACGAGTTGATGTTTCATCACTATGTAACTTAATTACCTAATTTAGTCCAAGAGTCGTCATTTCTTTGGCATGTTTGGTGTGTTTGCTTGAGAACAAGCAAAAAGTTAAGTAGGGGGACTTGATTTTCCACAAATTGATGTGGCAATTTAGGCTTTCCTGGCATACTTAAGGAGCTTATTCTCGAGCAAAATAGCGTCTTTTGAAATTTTTTTACTATTTTTCAATTTTAAGTTAATAAGTAAAAATGTCTCATTTTTGCCAATTTTGTAACCCAATTTGGCCAATAGTGCCATTGGGAGGCCAAATGTGTAATTGAGTGGTGTAAGGACATGTTGAAGGTCGAAAATGAGCTAGAACGACACCAAAGGAAAAGGTATCACGATACTTACCCATTGGAATTGTGATACCTCCAACAGGATAGAAGATTGGAGAAACCTTTCAATGGTATTTTGATATCCTCTTTGGTTTTCCCAATATCCACCTTTCAAAGAGGACCCCAAGGCTCGAAACTGCCTGAGGTATCACGATATTGGCTTCTAGGTATCGCAACACTGCCTTTGTTAAGGAGATAAACTTGGACAAAGAATGTATTCTTTGTCCACCCAGTCCACCAATCACCCAAGGCCCATGTAGGAACTTTTTTTGCAACAAAAACTCATTAGAAGACAGTCTAAAACAACCAAAATTGGTTGAGGAGGAGATAAACATACATTAGCATAGTTTTAGGTTTAGATTTCTCTAGGTTTTCTCTTAGTTTTTTCTGCATTTTTTCAAGGTTTTCTTTTTTTCTTCTTCTACCTTAGTTTAAAGTTTATTTATCTACATTTACTTCTTGCTCTTGTTGTTCTTAGTGTTAGTTAAGTTAGTTACCACTATAGCTTAGGGTTATTTACACTTTCCATCCCTGTATTTTGGATGTAAGACTATGTTAGCTTTAGTTTAATGTATTTCAGTTTCGTTCACTTTAGATTTGTTAAAGTTTGTTCCTTTTATGTTTTTTTCTTTATTTTTTCTTGTTAACTGCCTTTAGTTTCAAGTTCTCTAAGTTTTCTAGTATAAAAATTCAAACTTTTATAATTTTCTAGAGCTTTACTTTAATGGCTAATTTTAGTTCCATTTCCATGTTCATCCTCTTTATTTTCAGCATGAGTAGCTAAACATATAAAAGGGGTTTGGTTGATGGAGATGTGGGTAATATTATTTTTGGACCAATGACTAAATTGTAATAAATTAGACTAAATCAAATAAAACTAAAAACTTAAGAAGTGACACCCTGATTTGTCATAATTCAGTGTAGCAGATTAAACTAGTTTTCGCACTTGAGGAGCCTGAATATAAGCATTTTCATTATGTTTTATTCAATTTTTTATAGTTTAATTTAAATCCAATAAAAAGTGTATTTGGAGTCTTTTACTGACATTAGAGGGCGAATGAGGCCTAAAGGTGAGCTAATGTCCTTAGTAAGTGTTGCAACATGAGAAGTTCGATGTCACAAAATAGGGAGAAGAATGCAAGAATCTCAAGACTGCCTTTGGTGGCACAACACAACCATTGGATGCCGTGACACACCCTTGAAGCTACCATGAACCTAAGCATATTACCTTCGATGTCACGACATAGGCATTAGGGTGTCGCGACATCAATCCTATACTGGAAACACTTATGAGCCAGAGGCATTTTGGCCAACTCAATCAAAAGTTAAATATGATAGCGTTAGCTGGGCTAGGGTTGAGGACAATGACAAGCCTAACTCTATAAATAGGCTCTTAAACACTTGTTAAAGGGCAGATTTACATATTATTAGTTTCCTTTGTAAAATTTAGTTTTCAATTATTTTTCTCTTATGGCTCAGACTTACTTTTCAGTTCTTTTCATTCATGTTCTTTGGGGAAATTGATTTGTAAATGCAATCAAACGTTTGAGGATTTCAACAATTCATATATCAAATAAAAACAAGATTCTCTAAACTCTATTCTTGTTCTATTCTTTATGCATATATTAAATATCAAGTTTATGATGTTTATTGATTCTGTGAGGAACTAATTCTCTTATAGGGGATTAGAGAGTGAAGGTATGAATAATTAACTATTTTGTAGGGATCTTTTAACAGATCAGTTGTTCAGGAAAGGAAGAACCTAAACCCTAGGCCTGAACATCTTAGGAATTCATTAAGATAGGAATTCTCCTAAATTTGATATGGCCTATCCGTAAACACCTTAACCTTCAATCGTACTGGACTGTTAGATCAGAAGGTAAGTCATTCTTGTCGATTCAATTTTTCAATAGACATATCGAAAGATCCTGTTGGAGTATTGACTAGTTGATTGAATAAGAAAACCCGATACGATAGTTGATTATGACTACCTAAGCAAGCTAATCACCCATGTTTACTTTTGGTCTAGTTTTACAAAGACTCCTTTTATTGATGTTCTTTTTAGTTCTTTAATTATAAAAACCAAAAACTTTTTATTTATGTTTATTCATAATATATTTTACTTAAAATACTAATAAGATCTATTGGCGTTTAGGTTAGATTTAATCTAGTACTCGCCTCCCTTAGGTACGATCCTCGGAGTACTCACTTACTTCGTTATAACCATACTACAACCTGACTCGTATACTTGCGGAAACTACCTCAATTCTACATCTTTAGTTTCAATATTCACACTCTGAACGTTAGTACATTCGGAGGAGATCACACCCCTAAGGGAATATCTAAGCAAATGAGACCGGAAGGTAATCTTGTTGTGCACCCGTTCCTTAGTCCAGAATTAACCAATGGATTAGTAGATAAAACATAACTGATTCGTTTAAATTAGTAAAATTGATATCAGAATATACAATGGAGTCACTCAGTAATTTAAGTCCTTTGTCCAATAATCGGTAAACCACATCTAAATCAACCAATCATCTAATCATCGATAGTCACACGGCCACACTCAAGCCACCACACGGCCGTGTCTTACGTACGGCCATGCCTACATCGACCACACGGCCGGCCACACGCCCGTGTGGCGTCGACAGTGGCCATTTTCGGCTTTTGCTGAAACTCAATTTTTCGTATTTCAGGTACACACCTAGTACGTTTTTGCAATAAACGCGATCCCAGGACCACCAGAACCTATAATTGTCCAATAAATTCATCTTATTAGTCGTTTAAAAACATGACTAAATCGAACCACATCGAAATAAGAAACCCTTTAATTTACCAAAACCCTTACCTTCGAATGAAGAACGATGATTTCACACTACTGGACTGTCGATTAGTAGCCCCCAGCCCTTTGATATTCTCCTAAATCACAAATCAAACTCCGTCAACCAAAAGAGTCACTAAACGAAGCAAATACCATACTTACACCACTTACCAATTGCAACAAAAACACCCAAATATCAAGATACAAGACAGCAACAGTAGATAAAAAGACTGGCAGTAGAAACACAGGAAAGGGAAAAAGGAAGAAGAACAATGACAGAGAATAGGCAGAAAATTAACGTCAGAGTTCTTTTGGGAATTTTGGAATAGAGGAAACTTTGAAAAAAAAAAGAAATAGATAATACTAATCAAATCTGTCATCAGGAATCCCTCAAATCTATCCCACTAACCCCTCAATCTCAGCCAATACAGAATTTTAACTCCACCGTAACTATATCATTTAACTGAGCAAAAATAAACTCCTTCGCTCACACAGGGATTCGAATACAAGACCTTCAACACATCAACCCCCTACCACTCGAACCAGCAGGCTTATTCTGCTATGGATTAGTAGAAAATTTTATATGAGTCTACTGAACAAGGGTAAGGCTTATATCAAAAATAACGAAATTTGTAAACATGGGACTTGAACCCTAGACCTCATACACACACCAGAACACTTAGCCACTAAAGCAAATAAATACTTGTGTCAGAATTCACAGAAACAGGAATAAATAAGTCAGGGCGTTACATGCATCACCATCCTCACAAGTCCAGAAAACATAAGCTCGAACTGGCATTCTAGGCTCTGACTGTTGAGTAACAACATCATTTCCCTTTCTAGCACCACTTCAAGATAATGAATTATTACATACACCTCTGAGAATAAATGAACATATAGAATACCTAGAAGAGATCACTACAAGATACTATACTATAACAATTGCATTCAGATATCTTTACAATTTCAACACTATCCTATTGACTACTACAATTATCAATAATCCCACATTATCCCAATCACTAAAGAAATCAATTTAAAAGAAATTATGGTTAACCCGTTCTTTAAATGTCATACCTGAATAAGTCGATTACTTGTGAATAACTTCTTCCTTAATAATGACATTGCGTATCTCGAATAATCTTCAAAAAAATTTGATATCTCTTCTAGAACTCTCTTTATTTCCTAACTCATCCTCGGCTCTAGCCACGTTATTACTCATTCAACTATTGAACTCTTCAATTTCACACTTGCAAGCTTAATGAATATAAATCTTATAAATTTCGATGTATAATACTGTACAGGTGAAAGGGTGAATATCGTAAAGCCTCAAAATTTGACGCTTATATATACACACATATAACGTAACATTTATCATCAACATAATCATCATAATCATTCGACATTTTCAACTATAAAACAAAAACTAATATATCAGCATCCAAATCCTTACTCAATTAAGGTATGTACCTCTAGACTTAATATCGAGCTCGATTTAGTCCGAGAATCTGCTAAACCTACAAAGCTTTGATACCAATAAATGTAACACTCTCTAGCCCTTATCCAGTGTCGGAACAGGATTACGGAGCATTACCAGACTTTTTAGATCATATACGAATATTTCATACCATTTAACAAAAAATATTGTAGATAAATCATATTGCCCCTTTTATGAGCCTTCGAGGCCTAAAATATGTGCTAGAAATAAATTGGGACAAAACTAGGTATTTAGAAAAAAATCCGAAAACATCAATTTTTTTCATAGAATTAAGGGACACACGCCCATGTGTTAGCCATGTGTCTTACGCGGTCCAGTCACACGCCCTGTGTCTGGCCATGTGGACTCAAAATGAACCTTAAATATCAAGTTTATCATATCCTAAAATTTTGAACACCAAGAAACTCAAAAACCATTTACTCAACCAATCCAAAACACAATCAAATACATTTAAAACATGTCAAATTACTCAACATAGATGTCTATTAATGTTTCTCCATAAATTCCATATTTATATTATCAAAACATAACATCAAAACTTGAATTTAATCCAAATTATAAGCATACTAATTTCAATCAAATTTTACCTTATTCATGAACATTCATACTCTAATATAAAACATGTCATCTTATAGTTTTAACATAACATATACTCATAAGTATAAAACCAACCAATATCAACTTATAAATCTTATTTACAGTCAATTCATATAATACTTAACATTTAAACACCCTAGGTATAGGCCGACACAAAAAGAAATATACTTCACCATGTTTTGAGTTCAGGATCGTTGATGGATGCTGAATCGACAATCAACTTTTAAGTACCTAACCTGCGCACGGAAAACAAACCGTATGCTGAGTAAAAACTCAGTGGTATTCCTATAATCCGAATGCTTAAAAATAAAATAATATAACATACACATTTAATCATATATTAACAATAGTCATTCAATTGAACAAATTATTCATAATACATTCAATTCTCATCAATTGCTATCTCAATTAGCATTTCTCAATATCACACAATTCATATGTCTCATTTCTAGTTTCACATTCGGTATTTTCAAATACCTTTCATAATATTACTTCATTTATTTACCCCTATTAACAAGACTCGGATTTGAACGGATACACGGACCCAACCAAAACACACCAGTTTGGCACCCAGTGCCTCATTGGATAATTCAAAGTAATAAATTGCACCCACTATCTCATCGGCTATGTCGAAGAATTGGTACCCAGTACCTCATCGAATTTATTTGAAGTAACAATTTGACACCCAATGTCTCATCGACTCGAAGTCAAAGTAATCCCTGAACTCTTCCAATACTATGGCATGCCATCTATATCCAACTCAGCACGATACAGCTAATAGGGTTTCAATTTCACTTTTCAAATTCACATTCATCCAATATTCAACTATCACAAAATCACATACTTTCAGTTCAATGTCATAATGATAATTACTCACCTCATTTACTTACCATAACATTTAATCAAAAAACAAAAAATAATAATTACTAGATTCAGATTATAGAAATGCAAACCAAAATTTCTGAGCTACTCTTCGTCGACTTTATCTTTTCCTCTTAGCCAAGGTTTCCGGCACAACGTTAGCTACGGAATTGAAACAATTGAAATTCATCAATACAATACAATTTCACATTGAATATTTCAATTTTTATTCAACTTTTGCCAAAATTCCAATTTAGTCCTAAACCGAGACTAACTTTATTTCTTCAAGACTAATTCCATATTTTTATTCAATTTCCACTTTATACTAAATTCAACTCTCTAATTTTACTCAAATCCTAAATTTTTATTTTTTACAATTTAGTCCCTAATACTCAAAACTTATAATTTATTTTACAAATTCAATCCTTTTTCAATTCTAACTTAAAATTCTATCAATTTAATCCCAAATACTTAAATTATTCAACATGAACAACATCTAAAAATTCAATATTTTCTAAAATTTTAACATAGGTTAAGTAGCATTTAATACTAGGATTCTAAAACATAAAAATTAGAAGAAAATAGACTAAATTGGCTTACCAATTAAACTTTGAACTTGAAACCCTAATTTTTTTCTTTTCTTTCTCTTTTCTTTCTCCTTTTTCCTTCTATGTTTCGTTTCAAATGTTTCTTTCTATTTCATTTCTTTTATTTGTTTTACTTATTTATTTAATTATACTAATATAATATAATAATATAATAATATAATAATATTTACTTAAATAATAAATAAGTAATAATTATTATAAATATATGTATTTAAATGTTACACATGTCATTACCAAGACCAGACACTTGTTAATTTAAGGTTTAATTGCTTATATAGTCCTTTCACTTTTCTCTAATCTATAATTTAACTTTCTCCCTATATGCAATCTAGTCCTTACACCTAATTACTCTTAAATTAAGCAAATTCACCTAATCAAAATCTAATTAACCACACAACTAACTTCGTAAATATTTTTATTAAATATTTACAAATCCATTTTCTAAAAACAGATACCCAAAATACACTTTCTGATACCCAAAATACAATTAATCGATGACGCATACAATTAATGTACAGTTCATAAAATTTATCATGGCTTATCAACATATGTATATGGTATACTCAATGATACTGTGCAATAGTCCTACCCATCCATCCGCTACACACCACAAGTTCTCTAAAACCCATATCCGAACACCAAAATAATAAGAGCCGAAGCTCGATGTGGTTTAAACCACCAACAACAGTATGTAGTTAAAACTGCTAGTAATATGCAAACAAGTTGCCAGTAAGATGCAATAAGTCGCTAGTACTCCACAATACTCTGGGGTGCAGTAAACTAACTAACCAATGTTGAGGATAAACCATCGATACTCCACAGAACTCCTTCGTCACCCAATCAATACCCAAGCCCCATAGTGCAATATGGCATACTTTCAATGAGACAAATCACACTTTTCGATATCAATCTCAATTCGGTGGCATGCTTACATGCATTAAATTTACTGGTAATGGTGAAATACTTTTATGCTTTCGATATTAACAATCTTAACATATAGCATTTTTTTTATAAGCAAACAATAGACAATGTCAATCAGTAACATGTTTTAATAGTACACATTATACAACTCAAATATCACATAACCAGTTACAATTTTAGGCCCTAATATTTCGCCATTACCTCTTATTACTTACAAATCATTGCATACCTTTTAATTGTCACCAAGTCATTCAGCCAAGTCCAAAATCAACATGCATAAAGTATACCATTTTTTAAACACTAATACACACATAGGTCAGAACACACCTGACTTGCACGAATTAGATGTATTAACCATATATAATGAAGACCAAACGAGTTCCAATGTCATTGTTGATCCATGACATTCAGATTAGATACTTCAATTAAAATAACACTCAAAATTTAGTATAAAATATCCGGCTATGGCTCCAGTAACATTTTTCAAGTAAAAAATAAAGGAAGAAGGAAACGAGATAAGATTTGATCATAAGAAAAACTACTTAGTCTACCGGAATGATAGATTCAAAGAACCAAAAAAAAATCTGAGCACTACAGATGAATTTAGCCAAAGTAATCAATAATTCGACAAGAAGAAACTAAGAAGAATAGAACACAAAGGGGCGGCACACGGGTGAAGAGAAAATAAGGGAAGAAAAATGGAGAAAATGAAGGAAATTTGAGAGAAAATAGAAGGCAATGGGACAACAATAAGGGAAAATAATAGGAAAAAGATGAAAAAACTCAACATAAAAATTAGTTTAATCTTTTAAAAAAACTGATAGCCCTTTGATAATTCAGATAAAGTCTTGAGTATCCAAGTAAATTAGATTTTTTAGTGTTTGAGTCAGACTAAAATCTAACAATTTGCTTAGGGTGGTCGACATAGGCTTTAAAAGAAAAAGAATTTGCGAGCGAGAGGAATCAAACTCGAGTCACAAGAATGATTTTACTAACATTTAACCACAGGCATGTACAGGTTGGATAGAAGCAAAAGAAAGGTATTAAGAAAATATGTAGCGCTAATCAAAATTGAACTCGTAACGTTTTAAAGTATTAACAGTCTCTTAAAAAACTACATCACTTCAAGATTTTAGACAACCCTTGAGTTTCCAAAAGCACAAAGCAGACTAGACCATAGACAGAAGCCTGAACAACAGCAAATAAATTTTCCAGACAACAATTCTTCTTGTAACATTTTAACCCTCCAGATTAGGGCATGACATTTTGCATGAGGCACATAGGAATACTTATTCTATTCATCCAAGTAGCAATAAAATGTATAACGATCTAAAACATACTTACTGGTGGCCGAGAATGAAACAAGAAATTTCTAAGTTTATGTCAGTGTTTAGTATGTAAGCAGGTGAAAGCCGAGCATCAGGTTCCTTTTGGTTTGCTACAACTGATGATGATTCCAGAGGTTTACCAAGATTGTTAGATTACACGGTGTGTCGTGGTCCATTATTTCTGATCGTAACCCGAGGTTTGCCTCTAGATTTTGGGGTAAGTTACATGAAACTCGACTAAATTGAACTTCAGTAGGTTTTTCAACCTCAGACAGACAAACAATCAAAACAAGTAATACAGATTCTGAAAGATATGTTATGATGTTGTATCATTGAGTTTGAAGGTGGCTAGGAGAAATTTCTACTATTAGTTGAGTTTGCTTATAATAATAGTTATCAGAAAAGTATCAAAATGGAACTGTACGAGGTTTTATATGGACATAAGTATATAACCTCGTTGTATTGGTCCAAATTGAGTGAAAGCAAGCTCGCAATGACTGATTTGATCTGTAAGACTGAAGAAAGATTTAGAATCATACGAGACAATTTGAAAGTCGTTTCTGATCATCAAAAATCATATATTGATTTGAAAAGAAAAGATATCACATTTCAAACTAGTGATAGAGTTTTCTGAAGGTTCCTCCCTGCAAAAAGATATTGTGGTTCGATAGAAAAGGAAAGCTCAATCCAAGATAAATAGGACCATGCAAGATCATCGAGAGAATTGGCCTACTAGTCTTAAGATTAGTGTTGCCATTGGAACTAAAGAAGATTCATAATGTTTTTAATGTATCGATGCCACATTGTTACCATTTTTATTCATATTATGTGATTTGTATAGATGAAATAGAGTTGTAACTCGATTTGTTGTACAGTGAAGAACCAGTGAAAATTTTAGCTAGAGAAGTGAAAGAAGTACGGAATAAATGAGTATTGTTGGTCAAAGTGTTATGGCACTAACATGGTATTAAGGAAGCTACGTGGGAACCAGAAGAACAAATGAAATATCGATACTCAAATCTATTCTGAAGTAAAAATTTCAAGGAGAGAAATTTCTAAGAGGGGAGAGTTGTAATAACCCATTTTTCAGTGGTGTCAAAAATGGTTGTTTCGAAACCCCATTCAATGAGTGTGTACGTAAAAATATTATTAATTAATATTTACTAGTCTATTTTAGTAATATATTAAAGTTTGGTATAGGAATTTTAGTAAATTGATAGCTAATTGAGGTATAAGGATTAAATCGTAAAAATCGTAAAAGTTAATCACTATAGATTTTCTAAATTCCAAAGGTCCAATTAAGTAATTGGACCAATGTTTTTTTATATGTTTGGTTGATGATAATGTTATCATCCACATTAAAGGACTTAAACATGATTAATGGCATGTTTAATTATTAGTTAATTAAAAAGATTAAGTTATTTACATTTTTACCAAACTATATAAGTTAAAGTTAAAAGGAAAAAAATCATCTTCATCCATTTACACCTCTATTGCTGTCCAAGAACAAGGAACATAGGGTTTGGAATTTCAAACTTTCAAATTTTAATTGGTAAGTGATTTTAAGATCGTTTCTTGTAATTTTTATGTTTTTAAGATCCCGGGAGCTTGATTTAGCTAGCCCAGGGATTACTTTGCAAAACTTTTAAAGCTTACAAATGTTACCATTGATTAATTTTGAAGCTTTTGGTATTAAATTAATAGGTTTTTTAGCTTAGATATGAAAAAGGACTAATTTATAAAATGAAAACTGTTAGTTTTGAACATAAGGACTAAAGTTTAAAGAATTTGAACTTTATGTTAATCTTTTTAAAAATAGATAGTAGAAAGTCTATAACATCCCAATTTTCAGTGGTGTTGAAAATGGTGGTTTCGGAACCTTAATTTTGATATTCAAGTCTGTATAATAATATTTACAAGGTTAGTATGAAGTTTAATTAGAGTTTGGTTCTTTAATTTTGTTAATTTGATAGTTAAAAAAGGTACAAGCCTAAAGTTAATGGTGTTGGAAATTGAGGTATCGGGACCTCATTTTCGTAAATTGATACCGTAAATATTTTTATTAAATATTGATGGAGTTATTGCACAAGTAAATTAGATTTTAGATAGGTAATTTTGCCAAATTAGTGACTAATTAAGGTATAAGAACTAAATTGTAAAAGTGGTAAAAATTAATCGCTATAGATTTTTCATTAATTGAAGGACCAATTGAGTTATTTTACAATTCTTAAATGGACAAACGGTGATGGGTGGATTTAAACTCCACTAAATTTTATTAAATTTGTTTAAGAACTTACTTAATTAAGTTTTAATTAGTTAACTTATAATAATAATATGAAAGTTAAAAAAAAAGGTATCATTTTTATTTTTCCATCATTTTCATCGAATGTCCATTAAAGTAAACTAGAGACGTCATTTTCAAAGCTCAACATTCGTCCATTTGTATGGTAAGCCAATTAAAGTTCATTTTTCATAAATTTTATGCTTTTAAGATCGTAGAAGCCCGAGTTAGCTAATCCGAGCATCATTTTCACAGCTGTTAAAGTTTTCAATAGTTTTCATTGATGAATACTTGATGAAATTGGTGTTAAATTTTTAGATTTTAAGCTTAGAAATGAAAATGTCTAGTTTCTAAAGTTTAATTGCAAATTTTTTAACATAAGGACTAAAGAGCATTAATTTCAAAATTGATGTTAAAATTCTATAATGATGGACAATATAAGGCTATAGAAGGATGAGATTGAGATCAATTTTGAAATCAAGGCTCAAATTTGAAAGTTATAGCAATTTCAGTTTTAGGGACTAAATTGAATAAAATGAAAAAATTTAAGAAAATTTCAAAATGTGAAATTGAACTGACTTATGGTTATAATAGGCAATTAAAAAATGTTTAGAATTTCTAATTTGTAATAAATTATTATATATCAGGATTTGAATCAATCGGAAGATAATTGAATAAAAGGCAAAATTGTGAATTAGACCTTGATGTTTCTTTTGTTGTTGTTTTTTTCAAGTAAGTTCATACGGGACTTATTTTATTAATTCATGTTATCTTTGTATTTAATTTTTTTACTTTTTAGTTTAAATTGTTAGGTAAATAATGTCTTATGGCAACAAAGGGACTAAATCTTAAACATGAAATAAATGACTAACACAAATATATACATGATAATGATTAAATGTGAAATTGATATATGATCGAGTAGAATGTATATGATGATGTTATAGGCTTAAAAAAGTATATGGATTGTTATTTGAAATGTGAAAAGTGAGTGTACAATTTTAGGGTTTGTAATGATATAAAACTGGTAATGATGCCGGTCGAACTTAATAAACAATTAGGATATGAATGGTATGCCATTAAGGTTCAAAAAGAAATCGGGTGATAGTCAGAGATTTCTTTATCGATGGCTGAGATTGAGCATGTGTTGCGAATTCTCAATAGCTTGAGTAAGCAACATCGAATAAAGTCTATATAAGCAACCCTGATCTACAGCTTGTGTGAGCAACCCAAATATCACATCTTGTGTGAGAAAATCAAATTATATTCTTTATCGATGGATGAGATCTAACACATGTTGCGGATTCTTGATAGCTTGAGTGAGTAGCATCGAAAAAAGCTTGTATAAGTAAATCAACTTTACAGTTTGTGGAAGTAAATTAATCTCATGTATCCGAATTTAAATTGCTATTGTTCTCTGGACAGAAAATGAAAATTAAATGGTAATGAAATGATTGAATGTGAATTCCGTTGATTTGTTTTAGTATCGAACAAGGTTGAATAGTATGATGTAAAATAATTTGGTTGTACATGTATGTGAATTTAGATGCCATGATCTTATTATGTGAGGTATTAACCTACAGGTTGTCTTGTGGAATGGCTTATGAATATATATAAATAAGGATGCCAAGGATATGCCATGTTGCCTTTGTGTTTCAATTACTTGAATTGTTAAAATGACAAGGTAAGTTAAGTTCATTTATTATGAACTTACTAAGTGTTAAATATGCTTACTATGTTTCATTTTTTGTTTCCGTAGTGGTCATTTTGCAGAACGCGTCGATTGGATCACCTCGGAGCTCACACTATCCACCTATCGATTCGACAGACTTTTGCTCATTTTAAGCTTGATTATGCTGCACGTACATAGGTGTTTATTTGAATTATGGTTTGGTTTACACCTTTGTTAATGTTTGATTTTGGAAAACTAATGTTCATATATGCAATAGTGTATGTTTTGGTAACTTATGTATCTTTGTGTTTGATATTTAAATGGTAAAATGAGTATGGAATGGGGTAGTATATGTGATGGTAAGAAATGGAAAATGCATTGATTTTAAGCTGGGGTCTTTTGATGTTAAAAAAGCTTCAATTGGAGTTCATAATACTAAATATTATTTATGAGTTAGGCAACTTCTTTATCCAAATGCTTAGTATATCTAGCTTGTGCAGTACACAAAACACTAACGGATGTTAAGCCAATTGCAATTTGGGCAACAACTGGTACAGGCTCATCATCTTCATTAGTTAGAGTATCCACCTTAATATCTTCAACAACATGCTTTCCCTTTTTTCACTTTGAGAAATACTTTAGTTCCATAGACCTCATCTTTTTCATTAATAAATGACTTTTGCTTGAGAGAAATTGGAAAGATGAGATATGGAAGGGGCAAAGTGAGCCTCGTGTTTTTGATCTCTGCATGCTTTACCATGAATGAAACATATGGGTCTCTAGTCTTTAGTGTTCAATTAGAGCAGATAGTCATGTTGAAACATATGTAACTCTCACAATATGGCTAGTGTGATAGAAATCAACATCCTATAATTGGGGGATGATTCTCTCGTCTGAGTGCACCTACACTTATATTGTTGTGAAGGTAAGCCATAAGAGAGTGTTGCAATAATTTTGTCTCCTTGGAAAAATATGCTCCTTCGGTTCTCATTATGTTGGTTGCCATTACAATACCTTTGGAAATTTTAACTTGATGGCACTTAGCTATGCAAGGTTTTAGGTAAAACGTAGTAAACTATTTGTTTTGGATGCTTTTGAAAAACTAAAATCCTTAAACCTTATTTATAAGTTTTAAATTTACAATTTGAGGAAAGGTTTACATGATAAATTTGACACCCACATGTGTTGAATTTAACTTAGTTTTTCGTTAAAATTAAGTAAAATTACACTATGTGTCATTTTAAATGTTGTTAATAACTCGAGACCTATGGATGTTGAGTTTAAGGTTTAGGCTTATCCACATTGATTTTAAAATTAAATTATACTATTACAGTATAATTTTTAAAATTATACCATGAACTCAACACTTAAGTTATTGAGTTGTTGTAATCATATCAAAATAATTACTCTGATTACAATACGATGTGAATGCATTGACAGTGATACCATGTACACTAAACTTAATACTTGTAAATATCGAAACATCTTTAAAAAGATATTTCAAAAGATAACTCCCAAAAACATATATTAATAAATAATAATAAAGTAACTAATAACATTGTAAAAAACTTTATAGATTGATAATTTCTTAATTTTTATATTATTATAAAAATCGCCACTAAAAATGAAAAACTACATTAAAAAAAAGGAAAATAAATAGGAAAATGTGAAAAAGCAATGGATTTACTTGGTAATATAAGTTGTTGGGCAGATATGTCGTAGTCATATTGGTGTCGTATAAATCACAAACCAAAACGGCTTTGATTTTAATGCAGAATGACGGTTCATTGTATTTGGACTATATGGAGTTTTTTAACCTTGTCCACCTGCATCCACGTCATCATCTACAATAGATTCCTAGTCCCGACACCCCAGGCTAAGTTATTGGAACAACTTAATCAATTTCATATCTACACGCAGAAGACTGCGCGTGTGTGTAAACCCCCTATATATAATACAGATTCCGCTAGTAGTTGTCTGGGATGCAACTAATTTATTCACATTTTATTTTAAAAAAAATACTTATTAAAATTTTAGAGTTGATATTATTAAGAGGACGTCATAAATTTTATACATAAGTCATAAAATAAATAGCTAATTCTTTTTGGTACCTGTAAAAGCAAGGTGTTACTGAAGCATTATCTTCTTTTGAAAACTATTTAAACCTTATTTAGACTTTGATAAAAATATTCACTTGTTTGAAAAATATTTAATGAATTAGACATAAATTTAAAATATTTAATTTTAACTGAAATCATATATTTTTTTATGAAAAGTATATTTCATTATGTAATTAATTTTTTATTGTGCAATTAAAAATAAGAAATGAATAAATTAAATAATAAATAAATAGATAAATAATAAATATTTTTTATTTAAATTTGGGTAAACTATCAAAATAGTCACTTTTATTTACCTCAAATTACATTTTGATAATTTATGTTTGAAATGCTACGCTTTAGTCACTTACGTTATGTTACATTTTTATCACTGAGCCATTAATTATCATTAACGCTGTAACAGTAAGTTAATGTGACACGTTAAATCATTATTTCAAACGAAAATTTTAGGTTAAATTATACAATTCCTCTTTATAATTTTTCGTTTTAAGCATGTTAGAGATTGTGTGACCCAAATCCCGTCACTTATTGAAGAAATAAATATAGTGACAAAATAAGGGGATTTGTAGGGGCGAAATCCCCCCAGTACAGACCATACCGCACAAGTTGAGTTCGTATATAACTATATTTCTACTACTTGACTTTGATTAGAACAGAGTTTTTCAATCCTTAAATAAATTGAAACTCCTCTTATATCTTTCATTTTTCAACATTAGTGAATTTATTCTCCTCTACTTGTGGTTTTTTTTCCCGAAAGGGTTTCCACGTAAAATCTGTGTGTTCTTATTTTTTTTCTTTTTATTTTACGATTGTTCTACTGCCATTATCGACGTGCATTATAATAGAGCATTTTTTTTCTTTTATGTTCTTTTAAATTTCCTTTTTTTTTCATTCTCTTCTGCTTCTCCCTTTATTTTACTCCCTTCTCCATTTCTTTTAAAATAGTTTTTCTATGCTTTTCATTTCTTTTAACATAACTTTTTTATGTTTCTAAAACAAGAAAAGGTGAAAGCTAAAACCAAAATAAAAATTGCCTCACACATGCTCACCCCATTCTTACCCTATAGTTACAAACCATCATCATCCACTGTCGCTTTGACGGACCAATTCGGATCTCTCAATAACCTAGTCCACAAGCTTGCCTCACTCGAAGACCTCGCCAATCGTGACCTATGGCAGTCTACCTTCAACAAATTTCCTGAGCTCATTCCCTCAAACTCCTAACCAATCCCCATGCCCACCTTATCTACCTTACCTACAACATTCTCGCCCTCTCGAAACTACGTTGTTTCACGAATGCTTCAAACAAGCTCGACACTTTCAATGACTAAAATGACCACCATACGAAACTTCCCCAAACCAATTTGGTTCCATGCTCCCTTTATCTCTTCGATTCATCCATGATCGGCTTCCAATAAAGCTTTATTGGGAGAGTATCCAAGAAGGTTTAGATCAATTTTATCGTTTACTTAATTTTATTCGTCAAAAAAATAAAAGAAAAAGAAAGGAATAATCTACACGATTTTTGTCAAATTTTGGAAAAGGAAAAGAATTGTTTTGAATATAAATATTTCAATTTATGCTTAGATTTGATTAAGGCTATGCTTTTTTATATTGATTAGTTAGACCTAGTTTTAGTTTCAAAATTAGGTTATAATCAAATCAAGGTTTGATTAAGAATGATTGATATTTGGTTTTTGGTGAAATTCAATTTAGGAATCATGTAAAAGAAACAAGGACTTGATTTATAGTTTACCCTTTGAATTTTGCTCAGATCTAAGGTTACTTGAAGAGGAGGTGGGCATTCTTCAAACTTGCTTTATATGATGACCCATGTTTTTCGAGTTTTAGAATTGATTTGATAAAAGTTAATTACTAATATTATTAGTAAATGATAAATTTTATCAACTCAACTCTAAAATTCAAATTAAATACTAAAAGTTAACATTATTACTTTTAAGTACTAAAAATATAAATTTTGTCAAAAATAATTTTAAATTAGACAAAAGTTTAAGTATTACATTAAAAGATATATCAAATAATGGATTAAGGGAAAAAAAAAAAGGAAGAAAGAAAGAAAATGAATTGGACGTGTCAATTTAACCACATAAATTTTGCAATAGATAGAAATTTAGGCATTGGTTTTGTGTTTTTATGTCGGCTATATAGAATACTCAAAAACATAAAGGATAAGATGAACAGGCGCGTGGTAGTGAGGTGCGAAAAAGATGGTCGGGGACTATAAAGTACGGTTGAAAGGCATTGAAGGCAAGAGAGGTCGGATTTATTTGCATTAAAAAGCAAAAGCATTTTTATGGAAAATAATTTAAAATATTTTATTAAGAAAATTTGTTTTATTTTTATTTTTAAATATTTTTATATTGATAATTTCAATTAAAAATTCATTTGATTTTAACATAAATTTTAATAAATATATTATTTTTCATCCATATTATGAATGTATAATAAAAATAATTAAGTCTAAAAGTAGGGTTCTATGTTCCTTAAACAAGATTTCCAAGTTTAAATTTTATTAATAAATAAAAATAAGATTCAAAGGCAAAGCCAAAATTGGTGGCAAGGAGAGGCCGAGATTAGAGGTTTTCATAGACATTCTTCTACTTAAAATTTAAAGAAATTCTTTTAGGTGAGCTCAAGTTCAGATAAGTTCAATTTAATTTTGTAATATTCCATCTCACTATTAAAAAATATAATAAAATTGAAGTAATAATTTAATGTCAGCCCGCCTAAATAGAAACTTATCATATTGTATAAGAATTAATGTCAAAAGAAATTAAATTATTTAATATTAACTTATCAATTAACATAAATATACATATTTCTCTTAATTTAGTCAAAATCATTGCAATTTTTCAAATACCTAAAGGTTTTAAAGAAAAAAAAAGGTAAAAGGACATAAAATGCACACAAACTCGAATTGATGTCTACAACCATGCAAAGCATCAAATTATATAGAAAGAACATAAGCAAAGATTTAATTTTATTATAATTCTCAAGCATTTAACTAGCATTTAAGTGTGCTGGATTTTTCTTTAAATTATTCTAAATTTAAGTCAATTCATTTTATTTTGTATTAAGTTTATTACAATTTTAGTAATCCAACATATATAATTTGTGATATGTATTCGTAAATTTTTTAAATGAAGTTTTTTATTATAAATGAAAAATTAAGAGGCAGCTGACTGCCCTAATTGTATTTGTAAATGTGCATGCATTTTTTCTACCAATTTCCTCGTTGTATCGGTGTATATAGTTTTTTGTCGTCTAATGATACTATTTTCAAATGTTTCAAATTCAGATAATGTATTATGCATTTTTGACAAATTTTATTACTTGCAATTGCTGAGTTGATGTAACAAATTCTCGCTAACACCTAATATGGTACCATACAGTTTTTGGTCAATAAGATTTGGGTCTATTTTTCCAACCAAAATAAGGGACCCCTATTTAATTCAATGTCTGAAATTGACAATATTTCACCATTCTGGCAATCTAATCGGAGAAATCCAAGTGGTTGCTTTGACCATCAATCTACCCTCCCCTCCATACACTTGTATTGGTCGTAAAATTGAAGGAGACTTATCGTTGAAACTTATACGTTGAATTTCTAGTATAGATTATATTATTAATTTACACACTCACGTTACTGACAAATTAGATAATATCATTTTATGAAAATTTAGAAGTTAATTTGTTTTAATTTTTTTTTAAAATAATCAAGTAAAGTTAACTTAAATTTGTTTGTTAAAATACAATTGAGATGATGGTGGTTGATGAGGTTCCGTTAAAGATTAGAATGTGGGAGGAAGAAGAAAGGTGGCATAGAGTTTGACTGTGGAGAAAAAAGAGAGAGAAAACCCTATTTCTTGATGCTTGAGAGTTTTAAAAGGGGCACATTTGGTTCTTCTCCAGAAATAATATGTCATTCTTGAATTAGTTACATACTCTCCAAAGCCTATACTCTAATTTATGGATGTCCTTTCTTTATAGGTACAGAATATCATGTCAAATTAATAGATATATGTGAAATTAATAGATATATGTGACATATTATTGAAAAGTGTTTTGTCCATGTCAAAGATGTGATTCCAATGACGTGAGTTTTAGCTTTAGGCTCGTGGGGTCTAACACTTACAAGTATTCTTAACTTATAAAATGGTTTTAATTTATATCTTTAATTGATAAGATCAATAAGAGACAAGATAAACTCGTTAAGTGTAAGACTAATGTACCTTATAGTTAATGTTTTAAACTTCCTGTAATTATTACATGGATGTTGTTTTTGTTAATAATGCATTGAATTTAAGACTTGGTTTAGTTTTGTGAAAAAAAAAATTCATTTAACTAAAATTATTTTTATTGGAAAAAATCGATACTGCACCCTTTTAACTTGTGCTATTTATACAGCCATCCTTTTTTTTTTTTTTTTTTCAAAAGGAGTGCATAATATATTAGTTAAAGAAGAAATTGTAGCAATCCATAAAGTAAACTAGTGTTGGAGTGACAAAAAAAATTTGTGTTGAAATCTTAATTGACATCAGTTTTAGATGAAATTTTGGAACCCATTTTACTTACTCATTAAAAGAAAAGGTTGCAATTTTAGTTGGATGTAAAGTGGAGGTGATTGTTAGAGAGATAATTAGTTGGGGGTTAGAGAATATACATTACATTATATAAGTGAAATGAAATTTGATTCAGTTGTTGTGTTACCAACCACAAAGTTAGAAGCGTATTTCTTAGCAATGAATTGTTTTTATCTTTGCAATGGGTTGTGTTTAATTTATTAAATTAATAATACTACGATCATATACGTACAAATTTAAACGTTAGCAGGTATTGGGGACGTGGGTCGCCCAGCCATAGAGAAATCGCCATTAGTCATCAGAGCAGAAGAGAAGCATACTCGACGTATGTGGTTTTAAATTATTAATTTAAACTAATGGAATGATGCTGGCTTTCGCTAAAGACAGCTAGCGCAATGCAAAGCACTAGCCATAACATAACCCCAATACATATAATATTAGTTAAGATTTGAGACTAGTCCCTCAATAATTTTTTGACGCACATAAATCTTTAAGTATTAGATATCAATTAATTAATTGTTGAGATAAGAAGCAGGAGGTAGATTTATTTAGAGATGGAACTAAATTGTTAAAATGCATGGAGTGGGATAATGAGACGAATATAATGTAAGGCCAAAGTTAGTAGTGATGCATGAAGGTTTGGTTGTTCAAAGATGGAAAGCATATATAGCTTCTGTTTATGAAAGACAAAATCTAATGAATGCAGCAATGTAGAGTTTTGAGCTTAGACTTTTTGGACCTTTCAACTTCAATTGTCCATTTACATACAAATATAGATAAATGGGAGGATGCATGCATGGATATTCTCAATTACTACATAAAGATGAAAATTGCATCCACAGTGACTTTATGTGAAAATTAATTATCCGCCTTCCATAAGCATGCATGAATGTGGTGACGATCATATGGCTATGGGACTCATAGCGGGTTGTCAGAATCAAGCATTCTTTTCATAAAATTCGGAAGATGAGAGAGACAGGGAAGTGGGTGTATATATATAAATGGGCAGACAAGAAGTGTTATTGTTACATTGTACCTTTCGTTGATATTAATCTAATCCCAAAAAATGCAGTCTCTGCAAACCTGTCATCGTACCATGTTTATGAGAAAAATGGAAAGAATCCAATTATTATATCAGCATCATTTATGCTTTATAAATTAGTCTAATAAAATCTTGGTGTATATTGACCTAGTGGTATCTTTTGGGCATATTTATCATCATTTCCTTTTTTTTTTTTTGGCCGTATATATAAATGTTTTGGCTTTTGTATTTGAAAATAGTGATTTCTTTTTTTTACTTTTATCAATAACTATTATTTTCTTATTTTTGATTTCCTTTATTATTATTATATGTATAATTGACTATAAATTCTCTTATAACATTTTCCAATGGAAGAAACTTGGTGAAGAGTCTATTTATAAATGAAAAAGCTGGGCATAAAAAGTTAAAAATAAATTAAATTTTGGAAATAATATTAACATGTAAGAAAAGCAATATTTTGGCTTTTGTGTTATTGGCAGAGGATTTCCTAATAAATGTAAAAAACTGGTATGGAGAATAATAAATTTGTTTTGTTATTGCAATGGTAACTTGTTGGCATTATGCAAGATCTTCCCCCAAAAAAGGAAAATGATTGGGGTATAAACATTTTGTACAAATTAAGGAGAAAAACAAAAAATGAAATAAAATAAAGGACCACTTGTGCATTGGATGAAATATAACAATATGATTGCCCACTTGTTACTTCCCACTTGACACTGAAGAAGAAGGTGACGAGGGGTGGAATGACTAAAAAATGGGATATTTCACGGAAAGTAAAATATTGTAGAGATATAAAGTGTAGATTTCATGACTACTTGCAGGACCACTCTGTTTATAAATTTTTTATTTTATTTTATTTTATTAAATGTCAACCAAGTTGTGATTGAGTGATAATGTATAAAATGAAAATTTTAAATATTTTTAGTACAAACCATATTGGCATATAGATTGGGATAAGAGTATGATTTCAAGACCATGTGTTTTGAACATAACCATAATAATACAAAGGAAAAAGTCAGCCATTAAAATAAGCAAGTAATTAATTTTCATATATGGTTTGGATGGGAGAAATCACAACAGGTGGCTTCACTACACAAACTCATCCATCGGGACAGAATATCTATATTAGTAAAGCCTATTATTAATTTCATCTCAACATAATTAAGCATAAAATAAAAAAACAAAAAACAAATGGTTTTGTATTTGGTAATTGACTTTGACAACTCAACTCTTTTTAGGTTTAGCCACATGTATTGCCACAACACATGCATTAAGATGTCATGCATCATTATTGGACTATTCAGCTAATCCAAAATTTTGAAAAAGATTGAAACATTCTGATCATAATTGATCTCCTGGCTAAGAGTTCCCATTTTCATCTCACAAATCTCATCATTTTATTTTTTTTTTCTTTTACATAATTAATATATCCTCCATTTTTATTTTACAAATCTATTCTCTTTTTAGTCTGGACATATGTATTTATTTAGGTCGATTAGTCCATGCAGTTTGACATAATTTGTAATTTATTTTTATATTTAAAATTTATCTTTTTAAAAAAATTAAAATCTAGTTTCATCATTGAAATTAGTATTTTCAATCATAATTTACTAACTTGTGTCATATGGTTGAAAGAAAATAGACATGTCAATTTTATAAATTTTGATAAAAAATACTAACAACATTAATGATTGAATTAGGATTTTTAAAATAAAATAAAAATAACAACACTTAAATTTTAACTCTTTTAAACAAAAACAAAATCTCAATTTGCTCATATTTTAACCAATTATTTAGCATTCAGATACTGAAGTATCAAATTAATTAAATACCCAAATGTAGTAAAAAATGTTAATTACCTCTCCATTGCCATCCTAAACACCCAAAGACCGTAAACAAATGGAAACAAAAATATTTGCAAATATATATGCGGATCAAAAGGCAAGTAGGGATTTTGGTTTGATTAAATTTTAACCTCTTTTTAAAAACTAATAATTCAAATTAGGGTTTTTTTATATAAAATTTTAAATTTTACCTCTCAAATTTTATAATTTTATCTCCATCTCTCTAATACAAAATGCTTAATTTTTTACTTTTAACTCTGAATGGTATTATTGAAGAAATAATTAATATCACTCTATATATAATTTATATTTGTTGCACTAACAATATATAATTGTATAGCTTATGGATGAATCAATTTATTACCTCATCAACAATAAAGTTAGGTAAATTTAATTTCAACTTTTTATAATATATCAACATCTAGTACACACAATAACAATATCAAATATTAATCCGTGGAACATATCACACCATATATTAATACTAGTATTGCTGTTTTTTTTTTTTGCCACCAATAGCTACTATTTAACTACTATAAATGCTCAATTACTCGTGACTTTTACTTTAATTATATCGGTATTGAATTTTTGTGATTGGTTTGATGATCAAAGATTGTTCATCTATAGAATCCATTCGAATTTAAATTTTGGAAAAGTAAGTGGTAAACCATTATTTAAACAATTCTATTTAAACATAGCATGTACATGTATAATATGAATATGTCTTTAACTATAAGTGCATCACATTACTGAAAGAAAATACTACATTGGTATTGTAATATAATCATTTTACTATCCCTGTTGTTTTTCTTTCAAGTTTCGCTTCATTTTATTCCTTTTGTTACCATATAAAAGAAAATATATCAGTATCGGTAGCTTAGTTAAAAAAAAAAAAGGGTAAGCTACTAAGTTCATAGTCATTGGTACATTACTAGTTATTTTGGATGAAAATGTACTCGAAAAGGAAAAAAGCATGATTTTTTTTAATATATAATGTTATTTTAGTATAATTATAGTTACTAATTAATGTAGAATAAATAGATTTATTTGTTTTTTTTCAAATTAGTATAACTTAAATAAAATCAAAGTGCTAAATGCATTTAAACATTAAAATTCACATATAATTAAAAATCTTATCATGGCTACACTAATTAATGATGTAGATGAAATATTAAAATAGTTAAGAATAGAATGTTGATGAGCATAAGAGATGATAAATTGATGATTGAGAGCCCCCCACCCAAGATGGAAAAAAATTGAGGTTTTGGACTAATTCCTAAACCTATAAAACCTATAACAGACCAAAAATATTATTCAATTATGGTGATTTTGAGTATAAATGAGAAATCACATTTTTATTGAAGCAGTACACGGTGACTTCGTTTCTTGTATATTAAATGTAAGTCTTTATTTTTGGTTGGGGCTTGACAAAGGTTTTGACTCACCAAAACACCACCCAAATCCAACCCAACATTTATTAAACACTCTCACTCTTTTGGCTGCTTATTATATATATTGATAAATATATTGTATAAGCTTTTATTGCAGCTTGTTCAAAGTGGGGTTTTGCTTTGAAAATAAAAAGGCATGCTTTGAACTTTCTCCAATTCAAAGATGGGGGTTTTGAATGACAAATTATTTTAGTTTAAGATTTAAAACATATGGCACAGATTTTGGTGAAGCGTATAAAAATTGCAGACTTTTAGAGTGAGGTATGGTAAAAGATTATGGGGTTTCTACCCTTCAATATTTGGATGTTCAAAGAAAAAGTGAGTACGGATTGAGCTAGTTAAAGTGACTCATACTTCTAACTTCCGACTCTCCTTTTGTCTTGCTTAAGGGACGTTTTCTTTCATGTCTTAAAACCCAACCTTTTCTTGATTCTGGTCAAACACTCACGCGCTCTTTCTGCTTTCTTTTCTTTCAGTCCTGCCACCTGCTTGCTATTTTTATTTTATGACTAATTTATAGTTTTTTTACATTTAATCATTTTAAATTATCTACAGTTACTAGTCAATTTTTAAATAAGAATACAATTCACTTCAGCGAATTCATATTTTCTTACATTAATAATAGTTTTAATATTAATCGAGTTAAGACTTAATCTATATATTAAATTATAATTAATAATTATGTTTTTATTGTAAAATAATACAAAAACATTCACAGTCATTAATAAAATATATGAAAAAAAGAAATAGATAAAAATTATACAACATTGTGATTATAATACAATCACAAATATGAGTTTAAGTAAGGACAAATTATAATCAAATCAAAATCAAATATAAATAATTTAAGAATCAAGACTAAAATTAATCCACAGATTAAAACTCACACATAAAAATAGATATATAATCGAATAATTATAAAATAGAATTAAACTAAGATAAAACATAAAATAAATTAATAATCAAAATAATTAAGATTAAAATTAACCTATCAAATCGAATTAAAACCCGGAAAATATAACTACACATACTGAAAGTGAAAATAAAAGCACAAGGTTTAAAGCTTTGACCTTTACTGATAACGTTAACATCGGTAATTAAATAAAAAAAATAGTGAGATGAAATTTTAATATTAATAAAATAATAAAAATAGAATATGTAACAATGAACTGAGTCACAGAAAATATATTAGCACGGATAAAGAGTACAGATGAGTAGAACTAGAAAACATGCAATGAGCTGGAGGGAGATTCCGCGTGTGGGGGATTCAAGTTGTATTTCAAACCCCCTTCCTTTTCCCTTCCTATATCCTTTTCATATTTCTAACCCGACCCGACCGAGCCCGACCCAATCCCCAGTCCCCCCCCCCCCCCCCTATATATATACCTGCTGCTCACTTGTTTCCCTCACACAACTTCTTCACCATTCAGCTACCAAGATTTCCACCCTATTTATAATTTATTAAACATGGCATTCTATTTCATGATTCCCTTATTTGCTTCCATTTTCTTTATTTTTCTCTTCAATTCTCTGCTTAATTTGTTCAAATCCAAAAAATCCCGGGACTTACCCCTCCCGCCAGGCACCCTGGGTTGGCCGTACATCGGTGAAACCTTTCAGCTCTACTCCCAAAACCCAAATGTCTTCTTTGCTTCCAAGCAGAAAAGGTGTGTTATTTTTCTTTGTGGCATGTTCTTTGCAGTGTAATGTAATGCATGCTTACAATGGGCTGTGGCTTGTGTTTGTTTGTTTTTATATAGGTACGGCTCCATATTCAAGACCCATATACTCGGGTGTCCCTGTGTGATGATTTCCAGCCCGGAAGCTGCGAAATTTGTGCTTGTCACCAAGTCTCACCTCTTCAAGCCAACGTTTCCGGCCAGTAAAGAGAGGATGTTGGGCAAACAAGCCATTTTCTTTAGCCAAGGACAGTACCATGCCAAATTGAGGAAGCTTGTGCTCCGTGCCTTCGTGCCTGAAGCCATCAAAAGCTTCGTTTCCAACATCGAATCCATTGCCAAAGATTCTCTCCAGTCATTGGAAGGCAGGCTGATTACCACTTTCCAAGAAATGAAAACGGTAAGCCTAAAAAACAGAGAGGGAAAAAAAAACAGGGTTGTTTCCTCTGTTTTTGTTTACCCTGTGTTTGATGATATGTTGATATCAAATATATTTTTTATATTTGCAGTACACATTCAATGTTGCGCTGCTATCGATATTCGGAGAGGATGAAGTGAAGTACAGAGAAGATCTGAAGAGGTGTTATTACATATTAGAAAAAGGTTATAACTCGATGCCCATTAACATTCCGGGTACACTTTTCAACAAATCGATGAAAGCAAGGAAAGAGCTAGCTCAGATCCTGGCCAAAATCATATCGACCAGGAGAGAAACGAAGCAGGAGTACAATGACTTGTTGGGTTCTTTCATGGGTGATAAAGAAGGCCTCACCGATGAACAAATCGCTGATAACATCATTGGTGTAATCTTTGCTGCTCGTGACACCACCGCTAGTGTACTCACTTGGATAATTAAGTACCTTGGAGAAAACCCCAGCGTTCTTCAAGCTGTCACGGTAAGTTTATTGCTCCTCCTATGGGACTAGTCTAAGAAAACTCCACCATAGACACACTGACTTGGTTGTTTCTTGTGGTGTTTTACAGGATGAACAAGAGGCCATAATGAAAGGTAAAGAGAAATGCGGTGAGGAGCAAACTCTGAGCTGGGCAGATACCAAGAAGATGCCCATAACTTCAAGAGTGATTCAGGAGACACTTAGGGTTGCTTCGATTTTATCTTTTACCTTCAGAGAAGCAGTGGCTGATGTTGAATATGAAGGTCAGTTGCACCACAACCTCTGTCAATATATATACACATACTAAGTCACTCTTTAGTGATAAAAGATTTCATTTGATTTGAAATCTTGATCGGTCCACATTTCAATACAGATAATTCAATCTATATAACTGTTAAGAGTATAATGCTACTACGTTTGCCTTTTTGGTTCAAATAGCCTAACTTGTCTTTTTGTTGTGAAAAATATTATACAGGGTATCTTATACCAAAAGGATGGAAAGTTTTACCACTTTTTAGAAACATTCATCACAGCCCAGAAATCTTCCCAGATCCTGAAAAGTTTGATCCTTCAAGATTTGAGGTAGACTTATGCAGAGTTTAGTTGTTTTCAATTTTTTTTCTTTTAAATTAAAAAAAAAAAAGGAGAGAGAGTAAGTAGCAATCACCTAAAGCATACTTTTGCTCAATGATTGAACAGTTTGTTCCAAAACCCAATACATTTATGCCATTTGGCAATGGAACACATTCATGTCCAGGGAATGAGTTAGCCAAGCTGGAAATCATGGTCCTTCTCCATCATCTGACCACGAAGTACAGGTAACCGACAGCCTTTCAATCTCTTCCTTTTTTCTTTTTCTCAGTTTGTGGGATTTTTATGATCTGATTGTTTCTATTAATAGAAATATAAAATAAAACATGACATATGAATATGTGATTTTTTTGCAGGTGGTCTGTGGTGGGTACAAATAGTGGAATTCAGTATGGTCCTTTTGCTCTTCCCCAGAATGGTTTGCCCATCAGATTAATCAGAAAATCATAGGCATGCACTCAATTTCTTAATTTTAGAGTATGAAGCAAAGAATGCAAAGGCAAAGACAGTTCCAACAAAGAGCTTTTTGGACAAATGAAGAAACTTGAGATCATAAATAACAAAAATGGAAAGAAAAAAAAACCAAGTCCCCAAACTGTACAGAAAAGAAAAGCAAAATCTGCAAACAGTTTCCTGTTTATTCTTTCTCCAACTCATAGCAAAGAATAACAAAAAATGGAAGGGAGTGTCTTTTGTAAGTTTTCTTAATTTAAATGAAGTCCGCAAGGCAAAATATATATATATTATTCATATTTATATGAATTATTGAAAATTTTATACATCGTGTTGATTTGGTTGACTTTGATTACTTATTGACAGAATATTTCCAGCAATGAATTTGATTGAGATTAAGAATGCTTCAAACTTCAATGTGAGCACATAAATCCTCACTAATCAATGAAACTTCTTCAAATGGCCTGCCCTACGTTTCTTTTATCTCTTTCCAATCATCCATTTATTAATTGGTTTCATAGTTTATGCCTTCAATCACTGTTAATGTTTGGGTTCAACGAGACAGCTAACTAGCTAGCTATCGTTCACAATACCTATATATTATATCAACTCTTAATTTGCTCTAGCTATGAAATATATAACCTAATTTTCAGCTCTTCCCTTTCCTTTTACTCGTTGCCAACCAAGCTAGTTGTTTATTTGGAGCAGCTATAATTTAAAGAAAAAATGAAAATGAATGGAAACAAGAACTTTTAAGTGCTTCTACGTGCATGCATTGCATGGACTAGTGATGATGAAACTAACAAAAACCCATTGATTGTTCTTGGTTATTGATCCGCTAAAAACTGATAAATTCAAGCATCTCTGTTTTAGTTGTTAGTAGAGAAGGAGAAAATGATTACTGGGTTTTGCTTTATCTGCTGCATGCAGGTGCAACTCTGCATTTCTTCCATTCACAATAATAGAATTTCTTGTCAACTTAGCAACACCAAAGCGGATTCAAACCTGAACAGGTTTTCTGATAAAGAAAGAAGAACCCTGAAATTAAGATAATCACGGCACTAATTTCTTTTTTTTTTCTTTTTTTTCTTTTTTGTTAACAATTTCAAAAAAGTCAACTTCAATTATATAATTACAAGAATGAAGAAGCGGCAACAGCTAGCTCCTCCCCCTTTTGACTCACCTATCATTCATGACTTGAAAGCGAAAATGAAAATGAAAAAGAAAAAGAAAAAATCTTTTGACTTTGGGATCTCTGTTTCTCGTAAAAAAATTCAACCACGTGTCGTTCTTTCATGAATTATGATCTCCGATATTAATATTTGACTAATTTGCATTTGAATCGCCCAAGTCCAACAAATTAGGTTAAGAATTTTATGTAATGTAACTATTAGCTTCGGCCGCCTCCTGATGAATGAGTTGGAGAAATTAAATTATTATTATTATTATTATTAACAAACAGTAAAACCAAAGAGTTGAAATATTTGGGTGCCTTCTCCCCAGTATTTAACTTCCCCTGCTGCCGATAGCAAGGAACGCCGGCCTTACAGAGTCATTTAAATTCAAACCCAAGACAAAAAGGTCCCCAATCTCAATTATTCATTCATTCATTTATATTGTTATTCTTCCCACATTGTCATCGTGATTTATGCCTACATCATCCAACCAACAGAAAGACAAAGACAAGACAGGCGAAGATGTCATATCCATCCAACTCACCACTGCCACTGCCACCTATAATTCATTTTATTTTTTTGCTTCATTCTTTGTCTTCTTATCCAATCTATTATTATCTTCACATCCTTCGAAGAACAAGTTTGGTTATACAAATCTCACCTGGCCCTGCCTACCAAGGATAAAAGGGTTGTCAACTCACGACTTTAAGAACCACTGTTCAACCTTAGTCCCTATGAAAAATAAGACAATTTCACAACCAACTGCTCCTCTTTTTTGTTTCAGACAAACTCCAGTAGTCTGATTTACAACGGTCCGTCAGATTCAAAAGGTAATACTCATTCCATTCAGTCAAGAACCACATATTAGCCCACAAAATGCAGTTTATTAAAAGCCAGAAATCTTATGCTCCCAGCAACTTAAAAATGTCGCCCATTAACAGCAAAAGTTGCATCAGTCAAATGAGATTAAGATTTCCCCAACTTAAAATAGCTATCAAACTCATTTTTCATGAACCAAATTGTTTGGGAAAAGAGAGGAAATATTCACAATCAGAAATACACACCTCAACATCTTTCATGCCCGTGACTTCTTTATTCTTATGTAGCTCAACCTGAGCTTGGATGAGGCGGTTTTGTTCTTCAGCCTATTAACAAATTGGAAATAATATGACTGCCATAACTTCCCAGTATATCAGTTAGAACAAAGCATAATCAATAGGGTAGACGCCTAACACCTAATTTCAGCCAAACTGGAAATCAAGTCTGTAAATCCCAAGAACACAGAATTCTACTTCTTTATGAACAGTTCAAAGTTTTTTCATGACTATTTTGACCACTTACATAGCTCTGTTCATACTTTAAAGCTCAAAAATGATTGCAAAATCATGCATAAAGAGACGAGGACAACTTTGCAACACAAACTTCACCAGTTCATTTCCTACCCTTTCTAGCAGGTTCCTTAAATACTGGATCTCAGCTTTCTTTGCTGTAGACAGATTGTGCACTGCATCCATTACATTAGTCCTACATTCAATTCTCAGCATTTCAAACAAAGGAAGGAACAATAATCACTGCATAACTTAACGTGTTCACTGTAAAGCATTCTTGTTTTGGTATAAAGCGTAGTCTTTCAGAAATCTGAGGTTCTCTGCAGCTTTTGGATATTATTGCAGCCCAAAAGCAAACAAAAATCTAACTTGTCTCCATTTAGCATTTCTTTCCAGGAAAAAAAAAACTAAAATACATGTTTAGGACCACTTCTGGATCTCAAGGTTCATTCCAGTAAACAACAGAACCAATAACAATTTCCCAACTTATGTGAAATCAGTCAGCACCAGCTTGCTCCCCTAATCTTCATATCAAACTGTGGATCCAAAACTCAACAGGCGTTAAATACATGACACGGCAGAAGCAAGTACTTGTTTAGACAGGCAACAACTGACAGAAATCTGTGGCGTTTAATGGTTGCAAACAAATAGAAATAAAATTCTTTATGTTTTCCACTCTCAGCTCATTTACTTAAGCCTATACTCATTAGCCTAGAGTGCAAGATATTTTTAGAGTAAAGAATGTCCTTATTTATAAGACCTAAATTAATTTATTTGAACTTTGAACACTATTGGGATGTTTGATTCAAGGAGAAAAGACACAACTTGACAATAGAAGATTGGCACAAAACCAGAATTTAAGTTCTAACATCCAGAATAAGAAGCTAATATAACAGTTCTTTGACAATTCAATCTGAAACAGCAAATGTTGAAATAGGATTGAACTAAAAAAATGTTATCCACTGTTATCAGTTAAGCACCCAACATTCAGACAATGTTAGAAACCAGATAGATACCTACTTATCAGAAAAGAAAGGGTCAAGACATTGTTCTTCCACAAGCTGTCCCACAGTATCAAGGGCAGTTCCTACCTGCAAAACACAGAAATTTAAAAATCCAAAGTCACGCGTACAGAACTGATACAATAGATGCTGGACACAAATTAAATGCAATAATATGGTCAGCAACTTGAATGCAATATAGAGAATCATGTATGCTACGGAGGGTTGTCCCAGTTGGTTTTATTTGGGGATTTATCGTGGCTTTATCTCTAAATCAGTATCTCCATTTGGCGTTTTGTTGTCCACACAATTAGTTTGTTTCTGAATGGTACAAGACTGCGCTCATGGTATAAGATTGTGGTATCAGATATGAACCTGTGAATCTAATTTAACCCTCTTTGAAAAACTCAAGTTTCAACAAAACCTCCCAGAATTGCCTGAACAAACTCATTGATTCCAAATAAAACATTTAGGCTAATTAGTTTGGAAAAGACAGAGGAGAGTTGGGGAGGCGTTTCCCTAACCTTTTCCAACACATTTTTTATTTTCAATGGAATTGCCCATCTCAAGTGGTGCTAAAACATACCCTGACTAGCTTTAACTAATTAGGCTTAGTTAATGTTATAGACTTGACATAAGTGCTTTCAAAAACTCATCTTTTGCCAATAATTTATACCTGGGTCTTTCAGGACACATTATTAATCCAAAAATCTTCGTGAAACTTCTAGATAATTACAGCTCAAGGAATGATATGACCTCCAGAATCTAAATGGTCGTATCCCTCCCCCATATTTTACCTTGATTTGTGTACACATCCAAATGATAAAACAAAATAGATCAGTTGTTTAATAAACAGATATCAATGAAATAACCAGAACAGTAATAAAAGGGTTCATACTAAAATGTTTAGAAGAACTAAGTGGAACAACAGATGAACATAACGCAATCATCTTGGCTGCATTGTTACTCAGCGTAGCACCTAAAAGTAGTGATACGGATGCTACTTAAATTATCGCTGAAAGCTGCAATAACTTCTATTTAGAGATTGTTCTGTTTCCATCAGGATTCATACTATTCAGCTACGTAATTCCATAAAGTAGTAGAGAAAACCTAAGAATCAATTCAAAGGAAGCAACAGAGTAGAGAAAAGTTTTCTTATAATATAGCAAACCACTTAACTACAAACACTTGATAGGTGCGAGTGTTGTAACTAATTTAAAGAGATAAAGGGGACAGATAATTAGAACACTAACAAACGTAATTTAAGAGTTATGAAAGCAAAGGGTAATATATACGGTATACCTTTATACTCCCATGCAAAGTGGTAATGACCGGAATATGATCCGTAGCGCCATTGGTTAAAGGATTGGACAAAAAGGAGCTCGCTGTTAAAATCTAAGAAAAAAAAAAACTCGTTCCAGATAGTGTTGAAATATATATTACTTTTTCCTCTTTTAGATTTATTATTTTTGAGAAGTAGGAATACTTCTATTAAGGATCGAGAGAACATAAATAATAAGAAGATATTCCTGGAATACGAATTGCATGCGAAAGTGAACTATTTATATGGCAATTGAAGGGGGAAAAAAGAATGAACCCGAATAAATGCTGGTAGAGACGTTCTTGCTCTGTACTTGTAAAATTTGGAAATTCTTTACTCAAATCCTTCATAATTACAATAGAGAAAACCATTTAAAAGTAAGCACATTGTGATCCAGGTTTGAGAAAAACTTACAAGAGAAAAAAAAAGAAAAATCTCAAGAATAAAAAGGAAAAAAAGGTGACCTAGCCTCTTTAGAACAGGTAGTGAGAAGGGAGCGAAGAGCGAGGTTGAAGGACATTTTAAAATCGGATTGTCTTCTTCTTTATCATCGTAGGAGCTCCACCGCCATTTCTGCTACCCATCTTCTTTTTGGATAAAATACAATACAAACAACCAAAGACAACCCAAAATTGAAGTGTACAGAGTATGCTTCCTATTTCCCAATCAATTCAACGTTAAAATTTAGAATTTCTCCAATTTCGCCTCGAGCAAGCAGTAGAGATACATTTAGGAGCCGTTCATGTACGGATATTTACAGAGTAACCTAATTTAATATTAAATTTTATAAAATATATATAATTCTTTAATTTTATTAGATGATATCACTGAAAGTTAATTATTAATATATTTGAGCTAAATTTTCTCATAAAAATTATACTAGAATTTTATCAACGAAAAGATTAATACTAAAATTTTAATAATATAATCTGATGAAATTTGGTAAAATTACCTATAATATTAATACAAAGCAAATATGCGCATATATATATATATATTTAACAAACACACCAACAGATTTTTTATCTCTAAGTTAAAATATTTAATCTCACAACACACCGTTCATCTAAACTTATACTTATTATACCACTTTGAAGCATTATTATTTGTCATCACAACAAAGACTCAACATCATACAATGCAAAAACCCGTTTTCCTTTTTCAGATTGAGCCAGCCATATAAAAAAATCCTTGCAGTTGGAACAGCCACGAGAACTCAAATTCACTACAAAGAACACCGCTGTGTTGTGCTATTTGCCTACGACCCAAAAATGGAAAAAAAGAAATAATATTCCAAAAAAAAAAAAGAAAACTCTTTACTGTCCAACAACTACAGACCCGTACCTGACTATTAAACCCCATTCGAGGCGGCTGAATCAAATTAATACCACAATCTCTGCATATCTGTGCTCATGATACCTCATTGCTCGTATGGTTCACCTATCAACTGCCCAGTTGCTAGCTGTATGGAAGTAAAACCATAATGAAACCCCATTGCTGTAAGTCATGTCAATCCTTCCTTCCCAATATACTTCACCCGAGTAGATCTTTAAACAAGTTTGGATTCTGACTCGATGGAGTAACACCCATCTGCCTAACCAGTGCATCCTTTTCCAATGAATCTTTAAGGTTGGGGCTCTTACTACTTTGAGCTACTTGCATGGTTGTAGTACCACCAACCATATTTGTCATTGGCGAATTTGACAAGCCAGATAAAATATCACTGTCTTTATGGTGTGCGCCAGCAGGTGTCTCTGTGTACAATCCCATTATATCAGGGGGCTTCGTAACAGCAGCAGTTGAACTATGATTCACTGCTGAAGAAACTTGAGTTGTTGGCTCAAGAAGACCCTCCAGATCTTTAAATGGATCTGGTGAAGGAGCAGTACTTTTGACAGTTGGTTCTCCAAAATCAAGCAAGTCCGGAGGTTGTTGAACAGGAGATGTCTTTTCTGAAGCAACTTCCATACTAGACTTCGGCGCATGAGACTTCACCATGTGGCTGCTTGGCTTTGAACTCTTATGACCAGTAGCTGACTTCTTTTCTGTTTTTGATGGACCTCCAAACAGCGAAGCAGCCAGTTTCTGCTTTTCTGGAGAAATTTCTACTTGTTTCCCAGAATCATAGGTTTCACGTGTTCTTGAATTTGCAGTATTTGACCCATCAACTTGCGTGATACCATTAACTGTTTTCTGGGATGTGGAATTTGAGGTAGATGTTGAGGGAAAGTGTGTTTGCCTACCCCACTTTTTTTGGACTCCATCTAGTCGTAGCTTGAGCTCTGTTGATGCTGCATCTGATGATACAGATGGCACAGTAGTAGTCTGGTAGCTTTCCCTAGGATACACTGGCTCTGGCACTGGAACAAGTTCAGTTGAAGCAAGTGATGCAGGAGGAATCCTTGCTTGCACTGTTTGCTTTGGAAGCTCATATGCCTCAAACCTGAGACCATGTGACGAAGCTTCATGGTGATCTTGATTCCTAAAATTGCTGATATTTAACATTCCAGAGCGTTCACTCTCAGGAATATAAGGCTGAGCACCTTTTTCAATTGACTCTTGGATATAACCATTAAGGAAGGAAAGGGCTTTATCAACCTGCAAGAGAGGACTAAAAGTGATCTACTGTTGCATGAAAATAAAATATATATTTAGCAAACAATATTCCACCAAGATGCAGTTAACAGAACAAACAAGGAACTAAAATGACAAATAGCCCTAAGTACCCAAAAATAGTTTAATGGCTGAACAATCTTAACCTGAACATATCTGGACTATGGTTTTCATAGAAATGTAGGGGCTTTAAACATCAACCACTTAATCTGGCACAGATATATTCACAATCTTGTGACGCTCCAGTATTGGGCATGTTTGAAAAGAATTATCCAGCATACATGTAGGTCAATTCAATGCAATAACGGAAGACTGATGCAGGAGGCTATGGCATTACTCTTTCCTCAAGGAAAATTTCAAAATTAAAAGATGTAGCACATAATATTTGAGAAAGCAAGGAGAGATAACACTTACCAAAAACTAAAGGGCAGATGTCAAAGCATTTAAATAACACATCAATCATAGGTTTTAAGTCCTGAACACTCTATAAAACTGAATTTTAGGCCATGGAAGCTTCAATATGGAACATAAGACTTTGAGGAATTTAGGAACTCAAACTATAAAGAAATAGATTTTTAAAACAGGGCCCCGAGTTTCAAAGTTCATAAAGTGAAAATATGTACATAAAATCCAAAATAAAGCACCTCAATATCTTCACAACTTGCATCTGATGGCATAATACTCTCAACAGCATGAGCATCAAGGCCAATCACAGCTTGCAATTCATAAGCGCGATGCTGCAAATCTGTCGAGTGAGAAGCCAAAAATTCTTCCATTAAAGAATGACACTGCACCGACAGAGGACAGAGAACTCAGTCCACAAATTTTGTCACAATCACAATTTTATTTTAATAATAAATTTTAACATTAATAACAATTTTAAATATTAAATAATATTCTTAATATTTATTGAAAATATTTATATTACTATTTTAATAATAAATATATTGCAATTTATAAATATTTAATAATAAATATTTATTAATCTATTATGTTTTAATTAGTCATTGATTATTATTAAGTCTATATAAGATATTAATTATCGTATCATAAAGTAAATTGTAGTTGTCAAAAGATATCCCTATAATATTTTGTCACAAATATAATTAATGTTGTGTTTGTTTCCCTGAAAACAACTTTCAAAAAATGATTTCATGAAAATTTACTAAAACAACGAAAAATATTTTATATAAAATCATCTAAACACTAGAAAATATCAGTTTTTCCAGAAAATTAATCCATTTTCCAAATATCATTTTTCAGAAAATTGTTTTCAATGAAACAAACACAGCCTTACTAGCTAATGTTGAGAGAATTATAGTGCTAACATTTTCTGTTTTAGGCAACCAAACAACCCCAAAACCAAACCTTTCTAAAATGTAGTCTATAAGATTATTATCAAACTTACAAAATACAAACCTCCAACTTGAGTTCTTGAAAATAATGCAAATCCGTAAGAACTATTTGCAAATTATGTTGTTCAGCATCAATCAGATGCATGAAAAGCTAACCATGCTAGTTTTAAATTATTTTCACAATGTTGCACTAAAGACATGCAATCTAACATAAAATTACCAAGAGATTTAAATAGTCAACCACATCAAATACAGCAATGAGTATGCATTTGCATAGAATAAATTTGTAATCAAGTGCTTGGAAACCAACCTCAGGCAGCATATCTACCATCCTCCCCGCTGCTATTTCAAATGCATATATTTTCATGAGGGCTGTAACTGCATATGCCTTCAAAAATATGTGAAGGATAGTCACATTTTCAGACAATGAATATAAGAACCATGCATCGATTTTCAGAGAACTATAAGAGTGAAATATACAAACATGTTGTTCAACTGCATAAAAATATAGTAATAACTTTAAGAAACATTAAACCATATTAATTGATACCTTAACAGTCTCATCGTTCGAATATGCCTCTGCCACATCACATAACTTCCCAGTAATATAAGAAGCAGAGTACTTTCCATCAGCTGTTCCATATTCCCCTAAGACCCAGCAAATTACCTGCAACCAAAACTCACAAGTCACAATTAAGATAATACTCAAAATTTTAGTACTTCCTGCATGCATAAAAAAAAGATGCAAAGGTTACTCTAGCACAAAACATACTTGAAGAAAAACGGATGGCAGCTTTGGTTCACCAAGAATGTACAAGTATGACTCCACCTGCATCAAAACAAAAAAAAGTCACTCTTTTGGTGCATTATCAGATCTAGTCCTTAAGCTCCAGCCTTTTTCTATAAAATTATCAGTTCTTTAGGAGGTAAAATGATTTCCAGAATAATGTTAAAACTCATTATTAAATCCCATTATACTTATAGGTTCATAAAACTTAATGCATGGCATATCCCATTAAAAAGAAATGTTACGCCCATGCTATATCTCATCTTTAAGCATCAAATAATACCATTTAAGCCAGTCGTATTTTGCTAATTGCCTGTATAAAATTAAAAGATTTTCAAGGGCTAAGCTTGACTTCAAAATTAATTGAAGTGACTGTATGTATCAATAAGAAATTCAATTAATGTCATTAACAAAATAGACAAAGCACAAGGTATCACAAAATCCAAGGTTTCAAGGTTTCAAGCTTTCAGGAGAAAATTTCTTTATTCAGATTCGAATTGAGACGCTATTAATTAAAACATAGATAAAGAAGATTATTAAACAAGATGCAATATGTAAATAAGTAATAAATTCAAATGATGCCTGAATTTGACATGCAGCAACACATAATGGGCTCTAAGCACCGCACATGAAAGGCAATCATCAAAATAAGTGAAAAAACTTACAGCAGATGATCTCAGTTGACTGTCTGCAGTATTATCATCCTCTCCAAATCCCTCAGCAATCAACCGCATCAAATTGTGAGCTACCTTAATATTGACCAGATCTCCCGCATGCTCAAAAACTTTATTCATGGTCTGCCAAGTCAAATTATCAGGAATGGCTACATTCTAAGCTAAGAACCTAATTCCTCAGCGGAAGGTAAAATATTACCTGAATGAACCATTGATTGCTCGGTGCAAATTGCTCCGCAAGTTCAACGCATCGAGATGCTATTTCAGTTTTATAATGATTGTCATTAATGCTAATCATGTAATCAATCATGCGATCAACAATAACCTCCACATTTGTAGACTTGGTCATTTTGTACAGTAGTTCAAAGGTTTTTCTCTTCAGAGTATCATCTGGGTCCTGTTTGGTGCCCTCAAGTTAAATAATTGCAAGAAAAAGAATGATAGTTGCATGGAAGATAGCATAATTAAGAAGGATAATTATTCACTAAGAAATTTGAAGCCAAACCAAAAAAGGCATTTACAGTAGTGTTAGATTAAACTCTGCTATAACATGCATAAGTGCATCATTCGCATTTAAGTATGTATTGAAAGGACATTTTGAACTAATCACTCTCGAGTCTTAAACCACAAATAAGGACCGAGTGCTCAGTAGTGTTAGATTAGACCACTGGAGTCTTGTAAATCCACTCTCAAATTATCAAATCATTAAAGAGTATTCAAGAAAAACTTTTGATTATAATGATTTAAACTGCTTGTTCCTCACTTCTCTAGCAACAGATCCCTGTATAACATTTTATGACACTGGGAGAAACCTACATTACAACTTACAAAGAGCATTCTCCCTATTTTCCTCTAAAGCTCATCCATCAATCTTAAACGCTACTGCTTCTTCCCTCTTCCGCATTTAAGAACCAAGTAAACATTCTACTAGACCATATAGAGCAATTTATATGAAAATAGATAAATATCTCTAGGAGTGAGCGTTTGATCGAATCAAATGAAAATTTTTCGAGTTAGTCAAGTACAAGTCCCATTTTATCATCCTAACTCGATTTGAAATTTTTTTTCAGATCGAATCGAGTGAAATGAAATTCGAGTCAAGTGGAATCGAGTGAAATTGTTTTGATTTAAATTAAAAATTAAATATGTCAAATTAAAATCTTGTTCCAATATAACTAATTCCATGTCAAAGTATATAAATTTGAAACCATATATGTTTGAAAACTCTTTCAAAATCATTAATTTACTTATTTAGGTCCAAAATTATTATTTTAGAAGTTTTAAAATTTTTAGCTTTTTATATTCTTTAGAATGTTTTAGAATTTTAGTTTTATATTTTAAAAAATTGAAATTTTTAATTATTTTGAATTTTTTGTAATAGACCAATTTGCTCATTTTCAAAATTGAAAGGGACCAAATGGGTATTTACACCAATATCTTATTTGAGTTATTTGAATTATTCAAGTTATTCAAATTGTAAAATTCAACTCGACTCGAAACTGAAACTCGAACTACTTATTCAAGTTGACTCAAAAAAACCAAATAACCTGATTCGATTAACTTGAAATTTGAAAATTTTTTCGATTTTTTGAGTCGAATTGAGTTTTGCTCACACCTAAATAACTGCCAGCCCCCACAGGATATATATTATGTTAATCTAGCCTGAGGCTAGTTAGCAAATAACATTCAAGTAAAAATGTGAAATAAACATAGACACTTCTTACCTCTAAGCAATCAATAACAGCCAACTGATGTTGCTCAGCAATCTCTGGACTTATCTTTATTAATCGGCCAAGAGCATCAATGCCCATGTATTTTAGGTTATGACTGTCACTCTGCAACAAGAAACAAGAGTTGGTAAATTAGAAAAAAAAAAAAAAAAGAAAGAAAAAAAACTCAATAATCTTCTTGAAGAATAGCTCTCTGCACTTCCACAAAGTAGACACCAGCTACATGTGATATACCTTTAAAAATCTGGATATAGCATCCGCTGCAGACGCTAATAACTTGGGATTGGGATATATAGAGGAAACACAGCATATGCACTCATAGAGTACAGCATTTCCTATATTACTTGATGAATCACATTTTCTGAATATGTCTCCCACTACGGTATACATTATTTCACTTGCTTGCTTGTCACCGCTTCCAAGCAATGCCAGAATTTTCAACAATTTGATCTGCAGAATGCAACTATGATTTTCATATGACCTATAATTTCAATTAAAAAAAAAATCATCCAATAAAGCTTTTTAAGTTAAACCTAAAAATAAGCAATACCTGAATAAATGGAGCTGGCATCTGATGGTAATCATAAGCCTTAGGTAGTCTGCGTTCAGCAACTTGTTTAAGAATGCTTACAAAGCTGATGACCAAATCTTTGTAAGAATTAACATCATTTGTTATAAGATCAAAAAGTGGGCAAAGGGTTGCACCCATAACTCCAGGATCATTATCACAAAGTCTCTGAAACAAAAGGAAGCCACATTGCATAAATAGATAAATAAGATAACGTACGGTGAAGCCACATTGTATAAATCATCACTGAGTAAAAAATTTTGGGAGACGCATCAAAATATCTAATATATCAAGATTAAATTCAACATTTTTAGAATGAGCATTTCAACTTCTCAAGTCAAGGCATATCTATTAAAATGGAAACCTTAGTTCCCCATTGTGGTGCTAATTCTTCCTTCAAAGGAGGTCATTCGAGGATAGAAGGTACCTGAAATTTATGGTTTTAGTTGTGAAACTCGTACAAGTTGGTCATTAAAAAAACACTACCCTAAATGAAGAAGAAAAGGCGCAACTTTGGAAAATTGTAGCATTCATTTAGCACATCACTAACATGCATGCACAGAAACAAGATGCTTTCCCCATTTCCCATGGATAAAAACACGTAGACATGGTTGTACACTGATTAAAATTAAAATGAAGAAAAGGCGCGACTTTGGAAAATTGTAGCATTCATTTAGCACATCGCTAACATGCATGCACAGAAACAAGACGCTTTCCCCATTTCCCATGGGTAAATACTCATAGACATGGTTGAAAGCTGGTTAAAATTAAAATGCATCAACACATTCATTTGGAATGGTGAAAATATTAAAAATAGATTAAAGCATTGAAATGGAATAAGGTAAATGGGAAGACCTACCTTGCGAAAATTGGAGACGAGATGCGAAACAGAAGAAGGGGATTTCTGATAAAACCGATGGAGAGCCATGATGGCCTTCTTCCGTACAGCCTCCTTAGGATGTGCGAGCAACTCCACAATCTGCGGCAAGACGGCAGGAATTGTCTCCTCATTGATCAACTTGCAAACGGCATTCAAGGCGACGCAGACCACCAAGTAATTGTCAGACTTCAAATCTTTCTGGATGGTATTGACAATCAAAATGATCAAATCATGATCTTCGTTTAAGAAGAGCGTAACGGCCAAGTAACCGGTCCGTTTGACGAGGAGGCTATCATCGTGAGTCATCTTAACGGCGTGAATGTAACCGAAGGAAGCGTCGTGACCGAGCATCTCGACGTAAACCAATCTGATGATGTACTCTTTCATCTTGCGCTTGGGTGTGTCGGGCTCGGAGATGCGGCGTTTGAGAGTCTCGATCTCGCTGAGAACAATTCGGTCCTCTTCGGCCTTGGATCGAGCCTCGCCAATGGACTTCACCAGATCCAGAAATTCTTTGGATTGGTAGAATCCGCCCTGGGAGCCCATGGTGAGCTCCCTACCAATCGTCTTCAATTGCTCCAGCTTGGCAACTCTGTACCTCGATCACTTTTTTCCGTTTGGCGTTGAGATTAGATCTACACCCAGAAATCAGATAATATCGAGGAATGTTTCTCTTATGTTTTACAGACAATACAAATACGAGACCTAGAGAGGAAAAAGAATCCTGTTTTCTTACTAACAGTATATTTAGTATTAGGCCTTTTTATTTTTAATTTATTAAACCACAACAGCAATAACCAACAACATAAACATTTTCTGGTTTCGCTCAATCCTAATAAGTTTCCAAAATTTTTATTTTTATTTTTATTATATAAACTGAATTCTGATTTTTAATTTAATGTATTTTTAAAGGATTTGATGTAACATTATATTTTATTTTTATTCGATTGTACACCTTTTAAAAAATAAATTCTATTTATTTTATATTGATTTCATATAATTATTTGTATCTGAAATATATAAAAGTATCGTAGATAATGTTGATATCAAAAGTAAAATTTCATATATAAAATTACAAAAATTAAAATTAATATATAATATTGCACATGAAACAAAAATTTGTGTAATTTTATATTTATCCCTTATTTATGTTTAAGGGTAAAATAATATGTTTTTGTTTTCACATTAATTTAGAAATTTAGCATATCTTTCCTAATTTGGTCAATAATAAGTGTGAAGATGTTGTGCTTAGAAATTGTAAAAATTTTAAAATTTTCTTTAACAATTTATAATTTCTTTATAATTTATATATATTTGTATCTTTTAGATTTATATAATTTTTAAAATTACACATGATGATGTGACACTCTAATGTCATCATACCTTAGAATAATCAAAATTTAAGGATCAAATCAAGAAAAAATTGTTTAGTTTTAAGATTAATGTGAAAAAAATAGAGATCAAGTTGAAAAATTTTGTCAATTTTAAGGATTAAAAAATACTTTTATCTCTTATATTTATTCTATTTAATTAATTAGCTTGAGTTAAATTAGTTTTTAACTTGAGTTAAATTAGTTTTTTGTGCTTATAATAATTAATTTTTAATTCAAATATATGATATAATTATAACTTTAAAGAATAAAGATAAGGGAATGGATGAAAAATAAAATAACTTTGGGTAAACTATAAAAATTGTCATTTTTATTTGTCTCATGTTACATTTTTGTCATTTATGTTTGAAATATTGCATTTTAGTCACTTACATTATCGTGTTGCAACATTTTAGTCACTGAGCATTAATTGTTGTTAACGATGTAACAATAAGCTGACGTGTTACATTAACTCATTATTTCAAATGAAAATTTTAGGTTAAATTATACAATTGGTCTCTATATTTTTTTCATTTTGAGCTATTTATTTTTTCTTTTATTTTCTTTGAACTTTCCTCTCTTTTTTTTCTTTATTTTCCATTCCCTTCTCCTTCTCCTCTGTTTTCCACCATTTTCTATTTCTTTTAACATAATTTTTTTTTTATATTTTCTATTTGTTAAACTAGTCCTTATACTTTTATTTTTTTCAACAATTTAAATTGGGAAGATCGACAAAGAAAGGGAGAAACAGAAGAGAATGAAAAAGAAAAAAGAAAAAAATTAAAAGAATATAAAAGAAAAAAATTAAATTGCTCAAAACTAAAAAATATGGGGACCAATTGTATAATTTAACATAAAATTTTTGTTTAAAATGATGATTTAACGTGCCACATTAGCTTATCATTACACCGTTAACGATAATTAACGGCTCAATGACTAAAATGTTACAACACATTAACATAAGTAACTAAAACATAACATTTCAAACATAAGTGAGTAAAATGTAAAATGAGGTAAACAAAAGTTAATTAACGTTGTAATTTGTTATAATTTCACAACATGAAAGTCTAATATTTGTTATTATTCCACTGAACCGTGCGTTTACATATTATAATGGAATTGACATATGTTTTCTAGTTTGCTTAGTTATTTCGATGTGGACATGGTGGCATTGTATGGCTTGGGTTCTTACACCATTCGCATAACCTCAGTTGATTTGACCTGTCCCGAATATCCATGTTGTCGTGTATTCAAGTCAACGTGGGTCGACCTTTTGGTTTGCAACGTAATATTCTATTGAGTAACAACTTAAATGGAGCAAGCAATATAGGCGGCCACTTACGTTCATTTAGGACTGGTGGGAATACGTGTCTTGATAATACTCTAGAACGACATATTTTTATGTGCTAATTGCATATGTATTTTGAGTATGACCCTACTAATTTGAGCTATTTATGGTCTTTTATCTTTCAGGGACTAAATTGGAGGAAAAAGGAAATTTGAAGATAAAATGGGCCAACATGCAACATAGAAAAAAAGATGGTGCCAAAAATGCAAGCATGGACGACATAAGGGCTAAAGTGCAAAATAAAAGATTTTATATCACAAGACTCTATTTTAATTCCAATTATATTAGGATAATTATTAAGGATAATTATTTAGATTCAATTTTAGGATTTATTTTTATTTATCTTTATTTATCTTTAATTATTTATATTTATCTTTTAGAATTTAAGTAGGACTAGATTATCTTTCCTAGTACTATAACTAAGGGATGGAGTAACATAAGTTTCACAACATCTTTTGCTGTAAACACACTCTCCTCCATAAAGTTTAACCTTTTTGTTCTTTCCATATTTTCTTTCAATAAAAATTCCATTCCCATTATATTTATTTGTTTTTCTCCAAAAATCACGAGCCATTAAATCTATCTAGCCAAAGGTTGTCAAAATTCTCCAAAAAGGGTTCTTAAGGCTTAGAATCTGTACTTAGCCTTCTCGACGAAGATTCATCGTTTCTCCGCATTACGGGACTGATGCTTTCATCCATGTCCTTTAAAAGGTGATCTTTTCAACGTGTGCAAAGACGACCGTTTTGTATATTTTAGGAAGGTTGCACAGAGGTTGGCGAGCCCAAGAGACAAAATGGCATAGGATTCGCCATTGAGAAGTGATGATATAGCATAAGACGATCCCACAGAAGCAATTATTGGCTAGAGTCAAGGTTTCACTAAATTGTAAGTCTAAATTCTTGGAGCTGGTGGTCGTAAGCGTCCTCTTCCACTATAACTGACTTATTCTGTTTGAGAAGGATCACCTAAAAGCTGAGGATAGAACCTAAGGCGGATCGAGACAACCGGATGCTGGAATCTCTCTATAAGAACACCTTTTCCTCAATTTATTTATTTCTATTATTTTTAATTTTTAAAATTTTGATCAAAACTTTTAATTCTATTTTTATTTTATTTTTCCAGATCAAAACTTTTAATTCTATTTTTTTTATTTCTTTTCTAGGTATGTAGGTTTTCTTGGGCACGATTCTGACCAGGTTTCTGAGGAACAAATAATTGTGCAAATCCGGTCCCTAAGGATTTAACCCTACTTCCCTTATATTATTATTTTTATTATTTTATAGAGATAGGATATTTTTGGTGCTCTCAATGACCGCATCATGTCTCCATACATTGTACAATTTTTCTAATTTGTACACTTCGTTGACAAAACTCATGGGACCTAAACGGAGATTGATACAGGCTGCAATTACATGAGCGCATGGAAACGAAGTGCGTCAAATCTCCCACAGTCACAAGTCTTATTTCTCAAGTGTACATGGTATTATCCTCTGGCAATACCTTGGTTCGGTCTATCGAACTCCGTTACCCAAAACCATAGATCATCACGCGAGTGACAAACTAAAGACATGTAGTTTACTCGTGCCTTACCCTTCTTAATTTGTTCCGGTACTGTTGGGCACCATACATGGCCTCCTTACAATTTCCCAACATAACTTGTCGCTGCTTTGGTAATAGTTCTACCAAACAAAAGTATATCTCTTTGACAACCCAGGTTATCGACAAATGACACGTTCTTTTTAAAATAGAATTGATGTATCCCGCCAAGTTTGAGGTCATGTGACTATATTGTAGACCATTGTCGTAGGATTGTATCTACTGATCAAAGGGTATGTTAAAGAGGTGCCGTACCCCGCTGAGTTAGTTAACCGTAAGATTTCCAATATCTCATAAAAATGGATCTCGTACCCTGCCAGTAGAAGTTGATAGTAACGATTACATAGCAAAGAATATAAAAAAACAAATGAAATATTACAAACCAAATAATATTGGTGGTGATTACATACCCCTATTAGTCACTTGTGATTGCTCAACGGTAGAGGGATATTACTGGAGTAGTTAGACGCAACGTGTCTTAGACAATACTGATGATGTGTGTTGTCCTAGAGGCTTCCTTGTTGTTCAATTGTAGATAATATTCCAGTTCCCTGATCCAAGATTACGCATATATCAGGTTAGGGGAAGACATGCCAAATCAACCTAGACAGAAATAAATCCCAGTTGTCTGCTTTCTCCCTTGGTGTTATTGCAAACGCAATTGGAAGGATTCTTCTATTACCATCCTGTACCATAGCGAACAACAACCGATGGGTATATCTACCATACATAAAGGTGCCGTCTATTTGTACTTGTAGTATTGGAATGCTTGAAAGCATTACTTGAAAGTCCAAAACAAACAATAGAAGACTCGGCATCTATGGAGTAAGTGATCATTGTGGTAGGCGGGCTCCATTTCAAGATTTGTTACACAACCTGAGACGTACCTCTCCAGCACCTGACACTACTGCCATACCTCATTGAATGACGTGTCCTACCCACTGTGCATCTTCTTCAAGGCCTTCTACTTTGCTATCCACACTTTGCGGTACGAATACGTGTAGTTTAATTGGCTCTGAATATTTGCAATTAAAACTGACACGACAATCCTTGGATCTGCTTTCACCATCGGTAGTATTATGTCCGCGATCATATTTGAATCCAACTTCGAATGATCCTATGAAGCACTTACAACCACACGAGTATGTAAAATCCTAATTAATAAAACCTTAAAACCCCATGATACTTTACTAGAGGCAATACAGTATGCGGACCGATGAACTTTTTTATCGTCCATAATCTCATCTTCTTCTTAACAGAAGCCATGATTTTTCATGCGCATCTATCATCTCGCATTGCACACTTGGCCTCAAACCTCTCAGATTTGGATTTAATCATGTGGAAGTTAACCCCATTCTTAATGTTATATTGCTCAATGTAGCGAGAAAATAATCTTTATTAGAAAACTCCCAGCCTTCTTCCAAATCACCCGAATCCAATGAATGACTTGTATTGCCAAGCCTCTTGTGTGGTAGTTCTGCAAACTCCAATTCATCCTTTACCGATAGATCGACCTTATGTATGTCGGCTAGAGGCAAGTACGCCATGAATCGTGGATATTCTTCTTCTTCTTCATCTTCATCCCCTTCACTATTTTCAGATTCAATTGGAACAAGCTCTCGTTAAAAAAATAATGCAACTTTTGAACCACTGGCACCGGGTTCCCAAGGGGATTCATTGCCATCTTTATTCTCAGACCCACCAACATCTGCCATATTAGAGGTCCCCTCGCTAATAGACGTCGTAAGGAATACATCATCCATTCTCGTGTACGTGTCGTAACGTCCAAGATTACATGTCGATTGCCAACCACTGGAAGTTGCTGCCATTCCCCAGTAAGTATTCCCACTGTTAGACATCGACCCACCGAGGTTTATATCCCATCCACTAACTGAGTGTCGTAAAGAGGTCGTGTATTCCGTTCTACCATCAAAACCCGATAGTTCAGTGTTCTACCTCTCATGATTAAAATCTAAGGCCGAGACAGATGAGTGTCTTCCTATTGATGATTCCAAAATATATAATGAGAAACAAAATGGTTGGCCTATCGACATTTTCAACTGTTTTTGCCTCTCAAACAGGAAGAGATGTTGAAGTTGCAAGTTTTTCATCTGGCCTTGAAAATTCCAAATATAATTCAAGAAACAGTGATCCACTGTCAAGGTGCATCTACACCATCGCCTTCAAGCCCCGAGCACCTTTGTTATTGAATGTATCATATCTCATAGGATCGATCGAAGCACAAAATCAATACTTAATAGATGATACTTTTATTTTCGTAGATCTGATGATTTTTCGCCTAATTCTTTTCTGAAACTCTGATAACTCTATGTTCTGGTTAAAAACCAGTCGCATTATGTTCTCATATAAAAAAGCCACGTCGTTTTAGGTGTCTCAGACCTCACCATCGTAATAAATAATAGCACTAATTCGTCCACTCATTTTTGACTAAATTATCTGTCAAGAGAAGTTAGAAACAAAAACATTATGCAAAAAATATAATGCTTCAAATAAATATTAACATGAAAAATCAATGTTTATGCTTTTTTTTTTAACAAATGTTACTCCAACTTATACCTTCTTTACGAACTTCTAATCTTCTAAACTTATTCAAATTCTATTGCTCCAACATATGCCACCAGATGTTGAAATATGGGTAATTTGTTACCCAAGGGATAACATCCCACTTGTTTCCTTTACATTGATGCTCACTCGAGTCATAAATGGGTTTGCTCACACAAGTTGACGATCGAAATGTAACTACACGATGCTGCTCACACAAGCTGATAAGTATCCACAACAAATTCTGAAACTCAACCATTGGTAGGACATTCAGGACCAGTACCCAAAACATGGTAACCCTAATGGCATGCCATTTATATCCTATATATTCTTAAAGTTCAAACAGGACTCGATAGTTGTTGTAACGGCGTTGGATTTTCGTCGTGACATGATATGATGAATAGCATAATAGCATTTGAATCAAATAACATTAAAACGCTATTTAAACATACGAACTTACCTCGAATACAAAGACGACAAAATAGAATCAACTAGTTCGAGACTTTATCTTTCCTTCAATCTAGATCCATATGAAGCTTAACTTGATCTAAATAAGCAAAATTAACTCATTTAATATTCATTCTATTCAATTCATTCCAAAATTCATACTTTTACAAAATTATGATTTTGCCCTTATTATTTTAACTTCTTTACAATTAAGTCATTAAGAAATTCATACAATTTCATCCACATATCATGTTTTCTGATTTACCTAGGGACTCATATCAACCCACACAAATAAAAAATTCACAATTTCACCCTGACATTTTACTACTTTAACAAATAAGTCCCCAAATCATAATTTCATCAAAAATTACTTTACAAAAGTTGTTTATTTAACAACAAAGACTTATAATCTTTCATAAATTTTCAAGAATCACACAAAAAAATTTATGGAAAAACCCTAATCCTTTAACAGTTTTGCAAATTAGTCCCTGGGCTAGCTAGATTAAGTTACAACGATCCCCAAAACATAAAAATCATTAAAAATGTGATGAAATTTCACTCACATGCACAAAGAAGACTTGGCCGAACCTAGCAAGCTTCAGTGGAGGTTTATTTCTTCTTCAATTTCGATGGATGATAGAATTTAGGAAGATGATGTTTTTTTTTTATTATTTTTACTTAACTTATTTACCAAATTACTTAATTAACCTTATATTTTAACCTTTAAATTACTTAATTCATGCCCATAAATGTCCACTCATAATAAATTTGGTCTAATTACCACATAAATCCCTTACAAATTTAATTTCATAGCTAATAGATACCTTTAACTATTAGAACTCTACTTTTGCACATTTTACGATTTAGTTCTTTTCACTTAATTAAGCATGCAAACGTTAAAATTTCTTAACAAAATTTTTATATGACACTGCTAATGTACTGTAGACAAATAATAATAAATTAAATATTTCCACGTCAGATTTGTGGTCCCAAAATTACTGTTTCGATTTCACTGAAAACGGGTTGTTACACCATCCTTTCTCCTACTTTGATTCTTTCCCTCCCCTCCACCATCCCTTTGCTAACCCTCTGGAGATGGTGAATCAAAATAGCATAATGAATGGAGATTGGTGAATCAAAATAACATAATGAATGGAGATTGTAACAGAGTTATACCATTTTGAGGAAAATATTCCAAATTATATAAACTTACAATGCATAGGATGATAGAAAAAAAGGTGCCTAAATTTAGATAGCAATAGTACCTGCAGTTTTGAGCAACCCTCCAAGAGATAATAGATTTATTCTTTAGATCTGGTGGCAATGACGTGAAAGCTATCCAATCTTGAAGCATAATTTTGAATTCATAAAGCTTACTATCCATACCATAATAGCAATTTGTATGTATTGTGTATACTAAATTCAAATATTTATTAGGTTTACAAAAACCACCAAAAAAAGCAGTATCCAAAAATCTAATCTTTAATCCAATATATGAAATTAAAGGATCAAACTTGATCTTATTAAAAACATCCTGATTGTAGCATCTTGGATAAGTTTCATGTGAATCATATTAGAATTTGTAGAATGCTTTTGACCAATTATTAGACTTTACATAGTTAAATCCCCCATTGGGCATGTTATTCAAATCATCAAGATTGCTAAAAAAAAATGGTCACATGCAATCTAGAAATTAACATCTGGAAAGAACTGCAGAAATGGATCCTTGAACCACATGATATGATATCCTAGAGATTAACCAAAGAAAAAGGCATTAAACATTGTTAGGATCGACTTGATGAAGCAACAAGTAAAAAAAAATAGTGGAATAAGTTGAGAAATTGAACACACAAATTTAACCTGGAAAAACTCCTCCAAAGAGGATAAAAAACTACGGGCAAAGATAATACTATAATGGAAAAAGAACGAAGATTACAAAAGATGGAGATAAAAACTAAACCCTAAAAACCCGAAAACAAATAACCCTTAAAACGTAAACACAAAATTCTCTAAATATGTTATGAGTTCTAATATCTAATGAGTGTATTTTCTAAGGTTGTAAAAGAGCCTATTTATAGGCTAAATTCATAGGTTAAATAATAATAAAATAATCTAAACTAATCAGTGTTTGATTGAAACAAATAAACAGAGTTTAACTGAAAGATTATTTCTCAAGTTTAACTAAAAATAGGAGTTATATTTAACAAATCTCCACCTTGACTCATATTTCCACAATGCTATCTTTGCCAAAGCCTGCCACGAGCCTATCTTAAACTATGCAAGAAGTTAATTGAATCAAATTTGTACTTAGAAACTGAAAGACTTCTAGCCTTCGACTTGTACACTACCAAATCAAAACTAACCTGAGTCTGATTTTCATGAACACAGTGCCTTAACTTTTCAAAACCTGCATCCAAAAGAGAACCTCTCTTTAACAAAATGGTCATACATTTTTCCCTCTTATGACTAAGTTGCCTCTACTCCAAACGAGTGGAATTCAACTCCATAACGGATGAGGGAGTCAGATTTCACCAGTCACTATATAACCTTCCAGAATATAAAGACTGCCAGTCCTTTTACCTTTTAACAAAACGAGAGCTCCACGAGATACTTTAATGCCGCTTGACTTGATGTTGATTCTGCATTCTTTCAAGTTTAAAATACTCAATGAGATGAGATTCTTTTGTAAATCAGGTACATACCTGACATCTGAGAGTGTCATCATCGTCCCATTGTGTATCCTAATTTTAATAGTACCAATACCAATTACCTTACTAGATGAATCATTTCCCATAAGCACAACTCCACCTTCAACCGAACTGTATGTAGAGAACCATTCTCTATTGAGACACATGTGGAAAGAATATCCCGAATCTAGGATCCACTCGGACGTGAGCTTGGAGTTATCGCTCGTTGACAGTAACAAGAAATCATCACCATTTTTATTGGCCAAATTAGCACTAGCTATATCTTTCTCGTTACTCTCAGCAGCTCTTTTATTTCGCAGTTATAACAATCTGCTTTGACGTGACCTAACTTTTTACAATAGTGACACATTTTGTCTCATTTTTTTAATGCTACCAAAACGGAAGCTTGCATATTTGTCTTGCTATCCAAATGAAACTCATTGTCGAGTTTGTCTCTACTCAACAAATGACCCTTCACATCTTCGAACGAGAGTTTGTCTTTGCCATAAATCAGGGTCTCCTTGAAAGACTTGTATGAAGGGGGTAAAGAGCACAATAATAGCATATCCTGATCTTCATCATCAATATAAACCTCAACATTCTTTAAATCATTTAAAAGAGTAATGAATTTACTGATGTGATCTCTAAAAAGCTCACCCTCATTCATGCGAAACATAAATAGACGTTGTTTCAATACTAAACGGTTAGCCAAAGACTTAGTCGCATAAAGAGTTTCTAACCTTTTCCACAAGGCGGATAAGGTTTTCTCCATCAATACCTCCTGCAATACCGTATTCGTGAGGCACAAGTGAATTGCAGACAAAGCCTTTTCATCAAGCTCTTCTCATTCTGTTTTATTAGGTTCTCAGGTTTTTTCCCGATGACAACCTTTTTCAAGCCGGATTGAACTAGAATTGCCATAATCCGAACTTGCCACAAATTAAAATTTGTCTCACCATCGAACTTCTCAATTTCAAACCTAGTTGTTGCCATCTCTGAATGAGCTGATCTATGAAAATTGAACTAGCTTTGATACCACTTGTTAAGATCGACTCGATTAAGCAACAAGTAAAAAAAATAGTGGAATAAATTGAAAAATTGAACACACAAATTTAACGTGGAAAAATCTCTCTAAAGAGGATAAAAAAATCACGGGCAAAGATAATTTTACTATAATGGCAAAAGAACGAAGAGTACAAAAGATAGAGATAAAAACTAAATCCCGAAAACCCGAAAATGAAGAACCCTCAAAACGTAAACACAAAATTCTCTAAATGTGTTATGAGTTCTAATATCTAATGGGTGTATTTTCTAAGGTTGTAAAATAATCTAAACTAATCAGTGTTTGATTGAAACAAATAAACAGAGTTTAACTAAAAGATTATTTCTCAAATTTGACTGAAAATATGAGTCATATTTAACAAACATGCATATAATCATTTACACAGGATTCACTAGATTTGGATAAGACCCATCAACATAACTGAAAAAAGCTATGAACAAGTGAGACAAGACTGCATCTAAGTGGAAATAATTGTAGTCACCCTAACTATCCCTGCTATCCTTCTACCCTCTTTGTGTATCAACATGTTAGACAAGCCATATCTTAAGTTTTCGTATTTCTACTGACTAACATAAATAGTGATACATTTCAAAACAGGCTGATCAGGACACAGTGAAACAAACTTCTAGAGGAACAGAGAGAAGAACACTCTTTTTAGTGCGAAATATTGTCAATACTTGAGAAGACAAAGACCATCATCCTGTTTTGACATTTAAACATTAATCTACAGAGTTATAAGGTGCTAGGGTTTATTTTTAATTTATTATGTTACACAGACAGTAAAATATGCGTTCTTCAGAATATTGTAAATGAAGACTAATCTTTTAGAGAAAGGAGTATTCCTCGACAAAAAATCCCTGCATTTTGTAGCTTCAAAAGGAAAATATAGAAAGTTTAATATATTATTTATTGATTTTTCATTATGCATTTCCTACAATAATTAAAGCTGTAGTACTACTCACAAGCTCATATGGTGTGCATCCTTTAGCAACAACAGGTTTTCTTCTGATTATTTGACTAGTGAAAACTTCTAATACTGCTTAAACTATTAAAATAAATTCTAAAAGCAAGAATTTGTTTTCAAAAATTTTCATTCATAAAAGAACGCATCTTGCCTCTTGTATTCATTAACTGTGTTTTAAAAATAAAGTATGCACCATGATAACAATGAATCTTTCAATTAGGTATCAAGCACAATGATTCTTTGTGGAGAGGGAAAGGGACAGAGAGGGAGGGTTAGCAAAAGAACGATGGGGGAGAAAGAAAGAATCAGAGTAGAATGAGGGATGGTGGGGAAGAGAGGGAGAGGGAGAGAGGGAGAGAGAACCAGAGTAGGGGGAGGGATGGTGGGGAAGAGGGAGAGGGATGGGAGGGGAATGGAACATGGTAGTTTGGTTAAGTCTGTGATAGAATTGTAACAAAAATGGTAGCTCTGTTACGTCTGTAATGAAAAATGATTAGTGGTGACTATTTTGTTGTTTTTTAGAAGTTAACTGAACGAACGCCATTTTTGAGGAGAGCCGAAAGGTAGTTCAGTTTTCATTCCCTAAACTGTTAAAAAGCAAAAATCATTCTTTTGACCTTTCTTTTTTTTTTCATTGGATCTTTATGAGAGGGTTGTAGTTTAAATCGGAAATAGGATCTTTATTTGAATACCATCTATTAACCAGTTTTTTGGAAATTCTGTTTCGGATAATTGAACACCGTTATAAGTGCATTTAAGATGCATTTCTCGATTTCAACTCAGATCACTCAAGAAATTGAAATAATAACATACTGGATTGTCAGTGAAGGTAACATAATATATTTTCGGAGAATTGATTGGATTATTACCTGAGTAACTGAATTGAAATCTAGTGACTACTTTGTCAATTCCTCAAAATTGAGTGATTGTTTAAGTAAACTTTTTCACTTGTTCTTCTATTTATTTTTGTCCATAATCTAGCTATCGAAACCATTTTTTTATCGAGTTTTGGAAAATGGGAATCAACTTTAAGAAAAAACGAAAATGGGAGTCGCCACCAATATTTTTAGGTGTGATTGGATCACCTTATAAAATGTTTTGTTTTAAAACATTTAATTTTGGTCTACGAAAGTCGAGAAAACGGATTTGAGAGTCAGTTACGTACTAGGAAGGGTTAGCACCCTCGTAACGCCCAAAAATTGGTACCTAATTGATTATCAAGTGTCTTTAATGTCGGAAATTTGAAAGTTTTAAGATGCAAACCTCTTTTAATTAGAATGTCTCAATTTTGAAAATTAGGGTTCACTTGTATCAAATAAATCAAAATATTACATCCAATAAGTTAGGACATAATATTTTTAAGATATCTGACACTAAGTTAGCCTTGTTAGAAATCCCTATCTCGAAACAACGAAATGCCATATCCAATAAGTTAGGACACAACGCCTTGAAATTCCGAGACAGCTGCTTGCACTTAGAAAACCTTAAAAACTTAGAAGGGTACTTGACTATTCGAACTCAACGAGAAAAGTTGCAACCCAATAAGTTAGGGCACTACTTTTCTCGAAATTTCCAAACACCAAGTATTGCCTTTATTTTTGAAAACTTTAAAGTCTCGTTTTTTAGATCGATGCATGAAGGAGCATATTAACATAACATACGGGATAACATGTTATAGTAATAGGTAAATAAAAGCACAATAACTAACATATACATATAAGAAACATGACAATTTTAAATAAATAAAATATGCATAAAACACGATATATATTTATGAAGAATAGGTAAAACACATAAACATGTAATTCATCATATATTTAAACATATTGATAATAAAAATGATGCATGAAATACAATTTGACACATATATATAATAAAAATACAATAAAAATAATAATAAGTCCAAGACTCAACATTTAATAAAATTATGAGACCAACATCTAATATATTGACATAATATAATATATATATTAAAATATAAAATAAAGTGAGTAATTATTGATAAAAACCTAAAATATAAATTAAAAATGTTTAAAATAAGTTATGTATAATAATATAATATGAATAAAATATAAGGAAATATAATATAAAATAATAAAATATAATAAGTATTTTGCATATAAAAATATGGTAAAATAATTAGTATAAAAACAAAATAAATAATATATAATAAAAAAATATATGAGAAAGATAGATATTATAAGGAATATTGAATAATAAAAATATAGTATGTAATAAAAATATAGTATGAAATATAATATGGTATACGATAATAATAATAATAAAGTAACAAATATTTTACATATAGAAACATAGTATATAAAAATATATAACAAATAATAGAATTTAAAATATATATGATGTATAGCCCATATTATAGGTAAAATATAAAACAATAAATAGGATATGAGTAATTTTCATAAGAATATTATAAAATAAATAATATACATATATAAAATATATAAATGGAATATGAATATTATTATAAATAAGGATAATATATATACTATTATTTATTAATATTTTTAAAATTTATTTTCCATTTACAAATTTAGTAAATAATAATACAATTTTATAAAAATATATAAAGAAATATATAAAATAAAATATATAATATAATATAATTTATAGATAAAATATATGATAATAAAAATAATGGATAATAATAGTAATATATAACTAATATTTAAAAAAATATAAAGTATTTAAAGTAAATTAAAATATAAAAAGGATTAAAATTGAATTTAATTAGAAAATCTAAGGCTAATTTGCAAAATAATAAAAATTCTAGGCCTGATTTGAAATGCGCGTTAAATTCAGAGGACTTACTAGGCAATTTGCCCTAATCCCAGAAAACGACGTCGTTCTTCAGAATAAGTTTTAATGGCCATTAGGACTAAATTGAAGTAAATATAAGAGATTAGGGCTGAATTAAAATAATAATAAAATGAAATTATAAAACTTAAAATGCGGAAGGACCGATTGAGAAATTAGCCCATTTTTTAAAAACACGCGGATCCTTCCCGGGTCTCGGGTCAACGCGTGGATCCTAGCTTTGGTACGACGTCGTTTAAAGCTAATTGGTTTTAAGCGAAACGACACCATTTCGTTAGGGCTATATAAGCCAAATTTTAGTTTGGAAATCATTTGGATACCTGGTTTAAAAAAAAACTTAAAGAAATCCTCTATAGGAGGATTCGGGGTAGGCCTCAGAGCCTCGTCAACCCCTGTTCTCAGGCGCATACGCGCCCACGCGCCACCGCGAACGTCGCCGCGCGTAGTGGTCGGAGATTGGAAAATTTCCCGTTTTAGCTCAGATCGAAAGAGGTTCGTCTCCCTTTTCCTTTTTTAATCGCAATATATATGTGCATGTATTTAAAAGAAAATTTCACCTTTGTATATTCAATCGACTGTGATGCTTTTTGTATATGTGCGCAAGAATAAATTCTTTTGTTGAATCTCTATATTCTCTTTTTATTGATTCTCTCTGTATATTCCAAGAATGTAAGTCCCTTTTTTACAAATCGGAGGAAAGGCTTTATAGCCTTTAGACTATACATGTTTAGGAAAGAAATCAATTTATTTGCTGCTATTTGGTTTCCTTTTCTATTTTGTGTCTGCTGGTTTCTTTTGTCCTGTCTTGCAGGTATTCGCGAGAACATCACGGTAATGTCGATTCACACGATGATCTCGGCGTGGAACGAGGCCAAAGCCACGGCGCTGATGGAGCCCACTGGAACGGCACGAGACGAACGGTCATGACGCTTGGGATGCTTGCGGCGCCTAGGGTTTCTGAAACCCTAGGTCTCTTTGCTTTCTGTTTAACAAATTGGGCCACTTGTGCCTCATTTATTTTTTGGGTCTGGGTGTAACAGGTATGGGCTATCAAGTTGTAACTGGGCATAGGGTTTAGGTATTTGGACTACTGGGTTTTAATTTTTTTTGAGTTTGAAAGTTATTTGAACCTGTGTTTGGGCTTTTGTAAACTGGACTTTTAAAATAAATAACATTTATTTATTTATTTCATATTTCTGTTTTGGTTTTAAGGCCCGGTCAAATTTGGGCTACTACACTAGCAATTAACAATTTGTTTTTAGAATTCATCAATACATATCGTATCAGTTGCTGCCTGAGATTTTTGCTTTAGGCAAAAGCAAACTTTTCGATTCATCAGGGAATAACGAAATCCTAATCAATCAAAGAGTTTCTCTTCGGAAAAGAATCTCTTGTTTGTTACGCTTGCATCATCGTTAATTTCCTCTTGAAAAAGAAATCACTATATATATTTATATATTTGTTGTAGCGGTTGGCCAGTGAATCTTTGTCGATTTTGAAAAATGCAGGGGACGAAACTTCCTTAGCCTTATGACTTCTACTACATACGCTAGGAAGGTGTTCTATATGCGCCATCGGCCTCAAGTACGGTATCCGTATCCATTTTTTTCTCAATATTTATACACGTATTTATGTACGCGTATCTCATAGACTTGCATGTTTCCCATCTGCTGATTTGCATGACTTCATTTCTTATACTGTCTGTCGACCTATGGCGATGGATTTGTGTGGTTACGTGTGATTAAGGAACAGTTATTCACTACGTATATCTTATAGGTTAGGAAATAAGATTAAAATTTTTCGAAAATTTTGAGTGAATTTTTTGGTGAGTAAAGTCCTAATTCTCGTTAATTTTCTTTGACTTGAAGCAGTGTTTGCTAACCTATTTGCAATTGTACATGACATTAAGATGGAATGGACAATGAATTTGGTGGTGTTATATTCCTTCTGACATTGCAGTAAGATCTAATGGAACAGAGGACCGGAAGAGAAGGATGGTCTACCAGTGCCTCCGGAGTGATAAAGCATATTGGTGTTACGAGGTAGCAACTTAGTTGAAAAATTATCAAATGACCAAACTTTTAAAACAAAAGTCATATATTATATTCTCTTCGTGGAAGTGATAGTGAAGTAAGTGACATTTCATAGATCTGTCCTCCAGGTTCTTTTGTTTTGAATAGTGAGGTAAGTGACATTTCATAGATCTGTCCTCCAGGTTCTTTTGTTTTGAATCTGCGATCTGTTTTTAGCAGAACATTTGTGTTTAATTGCTCATGTTATCTGGGCAGAGTGGCTTGATCATTTATGTTGATTTTGTTTAAGAATTTACTGTTTATTTCTCTGCCCACTATCTTATATATAATAGAACTATTGCAAATGATATTTGTTTTAGCTAGTGCAAAACTCTTTGATCAAAAGGTTGTCCATCCTTGTAAATTGCATCACTTCTAAAGATGTAATCAAACTTGATTATGTGCAAAGTGAGGACCATGTAAAGCAAATGATTAGTGGGAGCTTTGTCTGTATCAAGAAGTTATTCAATTCAATAAGTTATCAAATTTCGAAGTTAAGCAATTTATCATCTTAGGTCATTTAGTCTCATGCATCTGAAATGTCTCCTGTTTGCTCTTGTTGGGAGTTGATTGTCTACAACGCCCAACGCATGTTTTTAAAAAAAATAAGAATTTTTTTTTTTTGCATAATGCATTTATTGTTCTTGATACAGTTATTATGAGACATTAAAAGGATTTGGTTTGTATATGATCAAAATATTAGTTCTTGAGGGCTATGAGTATGATGTATATAGCCTTTCAAATATCTTTGGATATAAGAAGCACTATCACGTATTCAGAGAAGGTTATAGAAACACTGGTTTTTAATGAAAGCATCTCTAGTAAACCATTTAATCATGAGAATTGGAGTTTTGCAAGTGTAGTAGTAGTTCTATTAGAGGAAATCCATTTAGGCACCACAATGGGGTTTGGGTTGAATCTTGTCCACTCAATGTAACTCCATATCTTATGGAAAGTGCTCCCCTCTTGTGCCAATAGTTGAGCAGCTTCACAATGACTCTGCAATTACAACAGTTCTGATCTTCACTCTTCTCCCATTAAGAGTTTGATCTATTGCATCTAGTTCTTTACATTCTACTGTCACAGGCTCTTTTACTCCAGTGCAGTGTTCCACGTCCCATGATACACTATCCTGCTCGTTGCTAAATGCACCAACGTCACATGCTGCATATGCATCACTAACAGTGTCTTCATTTCCTTCATCTTCTGAGGACACAAACATCTGTGAATCTCAACCCTGTTGGCAACCCTTCATCTGTTCTTCCCATCTCTATTCCTTGTTGGGCTTGTTCTTCAGGTTCATTGCAAACACATCTCCAAGTCTGGTAACTCCAGGTCATCTAGCACTGGCCAGAGAGAATGTACTGTCTTCAACAATGAATACATATCTTGATCATAAGGACACAACTGCCTTTGCATCTGTGAATTCTACTCTAGCAACTCAACCTTCGTTGTTGCCATTTCCAATTCATGAACAACAGGTCTCATCATTTCTTCTGTTTACCAAGAGTTTTATCTGTCCTTTGTTGAATCTGAAAGTTTATGCTTGTAATTAGCCATGCATAAATATTATTGTCTGTATTTGTACTGCTTTGACAAGTAATCATATTGAATCTTTGTACAAAAAGTTTTTCTAACCTGTGCCTTCGGCTGTTTTATTATTTAGGTAAATGATAAATATGGAGTTCTAGACACTGCTTAAAATTCATTTGTGTAAATAGTATTAGGCAGCTTGAGATATTACAAAAAGTTACTAGTTACATAAGATTGTTTAGCAGTCTACCCTCCACCACGGTTTACTGAAGAATTTGACTTTGAAGCCATGGATGAGAAGTTCAAAAGGGATGAAAGTGGGGCTACCTTGGGAAAGCAAACCAAAAGGATAAAGCAGGACGCATAAAGAATCACGTGTCAGATCAGAGGTTGGTGGACAAACAGGGTGTAGTGGTCTAGTGTCCAAATTTGATCCGAAAATATTTTTGGTTTATGTAATATGTACATGTCAGGTTTTTTCTATCCATCATTGCTAGTTCGAATTGAAGTCACAGCTTGTGTGAGAACAGTTATTAGTTCATAGAGGTTTGTATGAAGAGGTTTGTATGAACTCTATTGGTTTTTTCTGCAGCCTGCTTACGGAAGGATGACTTCTTTGACACAATTTCTTGCAATTCTCACTCATGTGCTGCAAGAATCGTTTCTGTGAGAGAATGCAGTTAGATAGTGAGGTTTGTTATATTTCTTTTTTTTTTCTTTTCTTTTTCACCAAAGGTTTGTTTTAATTTTTCACAAAAAAAAAAAAAAAGGTGCAAAAAACTTAGAAAGGTTAAGGCTTGCTTAATAATTGATTTTATGTTGCATTTTTAACTTTCAGGACTTTTGGCGACTTCCAACTTAGGTGTCATGCAGTTATGGACCTCTTAGAGGCTATGTTAAGGACTTGGTCAGAACTTGAGGGTCTCATATAACTGGAGCAGCCGATACGGCTATGGTAGGAGGGGCCGTGGGCACATGTATTTCTAATACTTTCAGCATTCTGTTTTATGCCATGGCTGCTAGAGACATTGCCATCTATCTTCTCAGTTTACATCATCAGCCTTTGGCAAATTGAAAAAAAAATCTCGAGGTAAATGAATGTTGTTGTTTAGGATTTTGTCATGAGCTCGCCTTTCTGCTGTACTATTTTTAAGGAAAAAGCATCATTGCATGCACATATGTGAATGATGATCGGCTGTCCACCATCCTTGTAGACTGAATTCCACCATCCCTATTATTTTTGCAGGATTTAGGCAAATCTCATCTACAATAAGAGATTGGAGTAAATAGGAGAAATGGGTTCAGATTGTAAAAATGATTTTGGTGAAAACATTCTTTTAACATGTAAAACGTAGCAGCTAACTTTTATTTGAATGTTAGGAGAAATGGGAATATCATTGATGAACAATAGGAAAGGGCATCATAATAAGAAGAATTTTGATATAGTCATGATGAAGACCTCTATGGACTGTGGAAGTATTTTTCTGAGCATGGTGGAATAGTACCAAATGTAACTGAGTCCCTTTGATAATCTATTTGGATAAATAGACATATTGATCAAACATTGTTGTGGTTTGGGCTCAAGGAGTGCTGCATCCAAATTTATACGAGGCCTTAATTTGCTTTGTATATAGTACATAAATTGTATGTATATAACTACAATGATTTGGGAATACAAGTGGTGAAACAAGGAAAAAGGGCATAAGGAAAATTTTTTGCAAGCTAGGAATTAAAATGACATCGTTGTCGCTGTGGGGGGGATGGACCATCCAGATCGACCAACAACCAACTTTACAGAAGAACCACCACTTTCATTCTGAACCTATTTTATTATTCCTTTCCTTAGGGAACGGATCAAAGAAATGGAGTAGGTAGCTGTATATGGTAAGATATCGCTTTGGGGCGCCTTCCTCGTTGGCTCTTGTTCATTCGTTTATTTGATTTTTATCCGATGGGGGGGGGGGGGGGCTACCGGCTTCTGCTCCGTCACTTGTGATCTTGGTGGACTTGAATGCATTAATTTCACACTTGATCTTATACATACATACCTGACTGTCGTTTGTTTAAAAAATTCAACACGCCATCATACGTACGTGTCTGTATTTTCTATCACTGTTGTTTATTTTGATTTTCATGCATTGATTTTGTGGGCTTGGTCAAGTACTTGATTGTTTGTAATTGTGATGGAGGCAGCTCCAATCAAGGTGAAGACGGCAAGTAGACTTAAGACCCCGGAGCTCAAGTACACTCCGTCTCTAACTAGGTAACATTCACCGTCCAACCATCCTTCTCCGTAGGGTTGTGCTCTGCTCATGCTCGTCGCTGCACTTATTAGGATTGCTGCAACTCCAAAGCTGATCCTGCAATATTTCTTTCTTTTTAATATAAGATTCTATTCCAAGTTTTTTAAAAAATTTTAATTAAAAAGAAAAGAAAAGCAAAGACAATCCATGTTCCTCCAAATCCATATCCAAATGTAATTAATTATTATTTTATTTTATTTAGTAGCACTAGACACCAACGTCCAAGACTATGTGTCTGCTATCTTTGATTTTTTTTATTTTTAGAGAATATATTTTCCTAGGCGCATCCAGTCGTTGAATGATCTGATCTGGGGGGAGTGGGATATAGAAAGGGGTATATTTCCAGCTGTCCACCCATTTTCTACAACTAGTTTGTCTCCAATCTCCTTCATATCTATCCCTTAAAAACCCTTAAAAATTCTAGATTCTGATCTACTCTACCCAATCAAATTAACCCACTTGTAGCTCCATTGGAAAATTCGTTACTTGGACCTTTTTCTGCTGACCAGGAATTCTAGAAATATTGAAAGGAAGGAAGAAAACAATAAAAGAAAATGAAGGTTTTTCATTTATGATTAGGAAAATGATACTGTCTAAGAAGCCGCCTTCTAATCCGGGATTAAAGTTAATAAAATTTTTAGATTAATTATTAGGCTTCCTCCGGTACATACCTTAAAAAATAGAAAAAATGTTAATTTTTAAAAAGGTCAAAAATACATTTGTAGCTAAAATTGCAATTATAGAAGGTGTTCCCCGGTCGGGTCCACTTAAATACAGTTGTACAAGCAGTAGTAGTAGTGGCCTAATTTTGTGTTAACATGGCTGGCATAGGCAATCCACATAACTGGTGGCATCAATATAATCAATACACATGCAGTGCAACACCTTACCAGGAAAACGCCAGCAAAATTGCAGTAAGAGTTGGTTTTTTAGGCTTTCTTGTGTTTGCACTCCACCAGTAACTTGCACAGAGTAGTACGTTCCCTATGATTTGAGCGGTGCAGAGAGAGACTGATGCAGCCACACCCAGTTCAAAGGCATCACTCTTTCCAGGCAAGAAACACATCTTTCCATCCAACTTCAAATCAACCTTCTGGAGAATTAAACCAACTAAAAACCCTTATCAACTAATAATAGCAAGGAATGAATTAATTTATATACATACCTTGGATCTCTTTGCCTCAGCAACCAGACATGCGGCGAAGGAGACAAGGCCGAGGGAGGCAAGGACAGAGAACATTAAGACGCAACCAAGTGGTTGTTTTCCCATATCGCAGGTGGCCGCTTTGTGTTGGGAAGTTGGAAGTTAGTGAAGAGAAGAGGTGGTGGCGGTGATCAAATATCCAGCTCCTGTTTCTGTGCGGTGGGGTGGGGGTGGGAGCGAGCTTTCTTGGGGTTCTTACAAACAACTGTTTCATTGACATTGCTTGTAAGGAGAGAAACCATGCATGTCTCTGTCGCTGTCCCTGTCCCTAGTTGGAAGTTGTTTAGATTATATGGGAAGTTTTTGGATGGGTGAAATCTGAACCAACACTTTCTTATTAAATTCCACCACCTCAAGAGTGAGCATTAAGTTACCACCGAGTATAACTGGCACTTTCTTCTCCTTCTTTTTCTTGCTATATTCTGCAATGGCGAATTGGCTGTTAGACTTTGATTTATTTTAAATGGGCATTGTAAGTAGAATAGAATAAATGAATGATAATATATATAATAGCATCTTATTTGATAATAATTCCTAAGCTCATATTTTTAATAAAATTATTTTAGAAAGTATAATTATATAGTGATCGTGGAATAAAAGAAAATTCTGTAACATGTAATTCATTTTTAATATAATTAAAACACTATGATGGGTAAATAGAATAATAATCGTTTTGAAAATCTAGACTATTTTAAATAATTGATTATTTCTATTTAAATTTTAAATTTTTATATTTATAAATCATCCGGGAGCTCGCCTTGGAAATTAAGGACCTCTGCCTTAAGAACGGGCCTCTTAGCCTAGCTAAGATAATATTGAGTTGATTAACTATTAATAAACATTAAAATGATTTCTTAAAGTAGGGAATGTTTTTATCTTTTCATATTCTATATAAAATTTATAAAATACAATTTAGACTGAATAAAAAAAAAACTCACAATAATACAATTTAACCATGACACTAAAATTTTCAAAACCTTAAACTTTATTATACTTTTATAGGGATAAATATTAAAATTATATATGAACTATAATTTAATTGTAATTGTATACTTGAACTTTGATTTTGTGCAATTTTATACATAAAATTTGATTTGATTCAATTCTTGTAAATTATTAACACAATTATGGATATAACATCGTTTTTGTTTATATACCGCATGCATAAATAATTATAGTTATTTAATATAAAATAAATTAATAAATTTATTTCTTTAAATGTGTATGATTTAATCAAAATTAAAATTTTAAGCATAAACATTTTATCCATTGCCTTTCTCGCCTTTCTCCATTTTTATCCATTGCGTTTTTCCCTTTTTATCTCATCTAAAGCATAAACATTTTACTTGAAAAACCTTAAATAAAAATAAGAAATAACAATCCATAACCTAAATCCCCATAAACCACACACTAACGATCATTTACTTCAAAACCAAATGCAATAAAATCCGACATTCATTCATTATACTTAAAGTGTTCAATACTAAATGAAAATTTAAGTGTAAGGCATAGAAAGATATTTACCATAAGTTTGCCCAAATACAAACATGGCTGATGAATGTACATGTTACTCAATTTGTCATAATTCTATATTATTATTAGCTAGTTGATGGAGTTTTTTTCTTTTTTTTTTTTGTTTACGGATTTAAGAGTAAAATCCTATGAGACTAGTAGTCTTGAAAATACGATCACATTGCGAGTTACCATATCCTTAACAGGAACATGTTTAATAGGAATTTATAAGGGTTGGGTGCAAACATCAATAAGAGGATACATTCCTTAACCCAATTACCCTTATAAAAATCTACATTCATGCCATTCCTTACATTCTAGATAAAACCATCACAAATCCTACGCCAAATACCACAAATTCCTTTCCATAACCATGACACATTACCCATATATAAGGATGTAGGTAGATTTCCCCTCAATTTATATTTGGTTCTGAAAACCTAAACCCATAACTAATTAGGTTTCTTGATAAGAGTAAAACCAATTTTTACGAGGAAAGCATCATTTGGACAATCAAGCTTGTTAAAGCTAAGGCTGCCACGTTTTGGAACTTTGCAGAGATCATTCCACTTGAAAAGATTTATCCCTTTCTTCTCCTCAATGTGTCCCTACACAGAGTTACAAATAATTTTATCAATTTAAAAGCAAACTCCCTTTGGAATAACATTCTATTGCATTATATAATTATGGATAGTTACTAACATTGCTTTGCCAATAATCGCCTCTGAACGTACTAACATCTAGAGTAGAAATCCTATACAAAAGATACAAAAGGCGGCATCCGCAAGTGTACGATTTAGGTTGTAATATAGTTACAACGGAGTAGGTGAGTACTGTAAGGATTGTACCCAAGGGAGCCTAAACATGAATAGATTTAATTAGTACTTTAATTGGATTATATTATGAAGAATAAAAAGAACGGTTTTGGTAAACTATATTAATAATAATAAAAGAAAATAAAGAAATAAATAAAACACGAGAAATCAAAAAGTAAAATATATCAAATCTGGTCATGGGTGATTAGCTTGCTTCGGTAGTCATAATCAACTGTCACTTCAGGTTTTCTCATTTAATCAACTAGTTGATATCCTAGAAGATCTTCTGGTCTTCTACTAGAATAATGAGTCGGCAATAAATATTTATCTCTTGACCTCACAGTCCAGACCGATTTAGGGTTAAGGTGTTTACAGATAGACCACACAAAATTTAGGTTGATTCCCACCTTAATGACTTCCTAGGGTTATCAGGCCTAGGTTTAGGCAGGGGCGAAGCCAGAAAATTTTTTTAGGGGGTCGAATGAAATTTTAATTTTTAATAGTCTATATCATTATAATTTTTAAATGATTAAATCATTTTTTATAATTTTTATAGTTTTTAATAGCGTAAATAGCAATTTTTCATTTTAAGAAGGGTTGGGGCCTTTGCCAGCCCCCCTAGATTCGCCTTTGGGTTTAGGTTTTTCCTTTCCTGAACAACTGATTCATTAAGAAACCCTTACAAAATAGTTAATTAATCATACCTCCACTCGCTAATCCCCCACAGGAGGATTAGTTCCTCATGGATCTAATAAATAATATAAACTTGATAGAAAGAATAAACATGAAGAATAATTCAAGAGAATAAAGTTTAGAAGAAGCTTGATTTGTATTTAGAATTAAGTGTTGAATTCTCATAGAGTTTGGTTGTGTTTCACAAATTTGATCTCCCCACAAAAGCAAATAACAAGAACTGAAATAAAATCTAAAACCTAAGAAAAGGGAGAAACTAAAGACTAAATCTAAAGAGAAAACTATACAATATCAAAGTTGTCCATAACATGTGTTAAATTAGCCTATTTATAGATTTTAGAGTAGTCATCGTCCATAACCCTAGGTCAGTTGTTGTCCCCGTGTTTACTAGTTTATTGTGCGGAGTAAAACGCCCCTGACTTATAATTATTTCCCATATAGAGGTGATGTCGTGACACACAAGGTCCTGTGTCACAATATTGAGGGTAGTATGCTCCATCTTCAGGGTGTCTTCAAGGGTGTATCGCGACATCCCCAAGTTATTTCGTGACATCCCTAGGTTATGTTGTGACATCGAAGGGAGTTCTGGAATTCTTGTATTCTGCTCCCTGTGTTGTGACACCCAATGCTTCGTGTTGCAACACAATGACTAGTATCGAATTAATACGCCTTTTAGTGGTCTCCTAAATATTCACAAAGTATATTAGCTCACATTTAGGCCTCATTCAGCCCCTAAGGTCAATAAAACACTCAAATTACACACTTTATTAAATTTAACTAAAATTGTGAAAACATAATTAAAAGGAAACCAAAATGCTTATGTTCAAGCTCCTAATGTGCGAAAACTAGTTTAATTTGCTACACCAAATTACGACAGATCAACCAACATGATTCTACCTGCTAAAGAAAGCATCTTAGCCTTTCACCCTATTAATTCTTTCATTGTGTTATCAATAATGTACTGAAAAGTTTCTTTTGTTACCCTCTGATGTAAAAGCGGAACACCTAGATACTTCACCAAATTACCAACATGAGAGAACCCTAAGCCACAACTGATATTCTCCTTCAAATTATGGGAAGCATTTTAATAGAAAAATATTTGTGTTTTCTGTACATTAACACTATTGCCAAAATTGGTACAAAAGCTCTCAAGAACCCTTTCCATAATCAATATCTAGTCAATTGACGCTTCACTAAACAACACCAAATTGTCTGTAAAGAAGAGATGAGAAATACCATGACCATTCCTGGAGAGCTTTATAGGTTTCCACACCTCTTTCTGGTTTCAACATTTATAGTTTGAGCCAAATGCTCCATACAAAGAACAAATAGATAGGGTAAAATAGGATCACCTTACCGTATGCCTCAAGGTGGGGTAAAGACATCAGAAAGATTTCCATTCCAGATAACTTACATGGTAGCGGAACTAACAAAATGCAAAATAAGCTGTCAAATAGTACTTGGAATGCTAATATCAGTGAAAGTATCCTCAATGAAGCCCTAATCAAGTTTGTTGTAAGCTTTTTCCAAGTCAATCTTAACAAGCATCAATGTTTTCTTGTCAGATTTCCTAGGCATAGTGTGAATGATCTCCTGTGCAATAGTAAGATTATCTGTTATGCTTCTTCTAGGGAAAAAACTTGACTGGTTTGGAAGGACCCATTTTTGCATCAAAGAATTGTGTAGAGACTGATTGGTCAAAATTTGGAGAGAGATTCAAGATTTGCCACTTTTGGAATCAAGACCAGTAGGGTACGATTTAACCAACTATCAAGCTTGCGACAATTTCAAATTTTCTTACAAACTCACAAACACTTTTTGTAACCTCCCTAGCTCAGCCTAGACATTATGGCCAAATCATAGAGGTTACATTAGCCACCAGAATGGCTAACAGACTCTAAACAATTTTTCGAAGAAAACCCTTAACTAGTCTAATTTTTGGAAAACCATAGTTTTTCCTTAGTTTAGGTTAAAACATTCATTTAATCAGTCATTTTTCTTTAGATTTCATTATATTAATAAAGGTGAATGCCATATAAAGTACATCTGTCTCAAATCATTGTACATTTTATTACTCCCAAGATGAACAGACAAGCTAACACTATGAGCTTCGTGCAAAATTTTCTATATAAGTTCTGGATTCTTCGGTATTCTACCTCTAAATAATAAACAATCATCGAGTCCTATCTGAAATTCTGAATCAGAAGTCGATTAATACTGTACTCGTTTAGCTCGCAACTCATTATCACATTTCTGAGCTTCGCAGATCTGCTGTAGAAACATTGGCTTAGCTTTTAACTTAGCTAAAATTGAGCCATCATCAGACAATGAAAATTGGTTATTCATCGCTAGTAAGGCAAACAAAGACTTTTTACTCAGGGCATCCATAACTACATTTTCTTTTCGTAGATGGTAATCAATAATAAACTCATAATCTTTTAACAGTTCGAGCCATCTACGCTATCTCAGATTCAAATCTTTCTGCGACATCAGATACTTTAAACTCTTATGATCGGTAAATATATGACATTTTTCACAGAAAAAATAGTGTTGCCAAATTTTTAATGCAAATACAATAGCTGCCAACTCTAAGTCACGTGTCAGATAGTTCTTTTCATATGGCTTTAACTGTTTGGAAGCATAAGCTACTACTTTACCTTCCTGCGTCAGAACACAGCCTAAATAGTTCAATGACGCATCACTAAAAATAAAAATTCCTTACTCAATTCAGGCTGAACCAGAACTAGTGCTTCGATCAATAGAGCTTTCAACTAGTCAAAACTTTGCTGACTTTTGCCAGACCATTCAAAATTCACATCTTTCTGTAATAGCTGTGTCATCGGTGTAGCTATCATCGAAAATCATTTTACAAATCTCCAGTATTATCTTGCTAATCCTAAAAAACTTCTAACTTTAGATACATTTCTCAGTGGTTTCCAGTTAACAATCGCTAAAATTTTATTCGGATCAACTCTGATGCCTTCAGCTGATACTATGTGTTCCAAAAAACCAACTTCTCGAAGCCAAAACTCATATTTGCTAAATTTAGCAAACAATTGTTTATCTCACAAAGTTTGTAAAACAATTCTCAGATGCTTGCATGTTTAGTCTCATCTCGGGAATATATTAGAATATCATCAATAAATACCAGAACAAATTTGTCTAAATGCGATATGAAAATTATGTTCATCAAGTCCATAAATACTATAGGTGCATTTCTTAAACCAAACGGCATTATAAGAAATTCATATTGCAATTGTGCTTTCAACTCTTTTAACTCTGTAGGAGCCATTTTATATGGTGCTATCGATATCGGTGTTATTTTCGGTACAAGATCTATAGCAAATTCAACTTCTCTAGCCAGCGGTAATCCAGGTAACTCTTCTGGAAACACATCAGGATACTCGCAAACCACTGGCACTGATTTAAGCTTTGACTCAGACATTTTAGTATCCAATCCATAAGCATCATAATCTTTTCTCACATATTTCTGTGCTGACATAGCTGATATCACAATAGGTAACCCATTTAATTTATCTAATTCAATATGAAACATCTTACCGTTTTGACATTTTAATACAATATGCTTTTGTTTACAGTTTACCACAGCATCATGCAAAAGTTAGCCAATCCATGCCGAAAATCACATCAAATTTGTGACAGCCCAAAATTGACCCTAGTCGGAATGTGGTTTCGGGACCACAAAACTGAGGCATAAAAATAATTTAATGCTCATTTTGATGCTTATGATATGTGTTAATTCGTGTGTGACATTTTTGATGTTTGATTTAGAGTTATAAATGTGAATTTCACTAGAAAAGACCTAGTAGAAAACTTTGAAAGTATGATGGGGAAATGTGTGATGACTAATTAAAGCTTGCATGCAAAACAATGGCCTTGCATGTCAAATATCCCTCTTTTATAGGAGGTGGCGGCCATGACAAGGAGTATGGGCTAAACATGTCATGAAACATGTTTTGTTGGTGCATTAGGGAAAAACAATAAACAAATAAGTATGGGTAATAAAGAAAGAAAAAAAATGTGTGTGAGTGAACCCCCTTTGCAGTGCATTGAGGAAGAGAAAAGAAAAAAATTGTTCATCCATTTTTCATTCTCTCTTGACCGAAAATACTAGAGGGAAGGAGGAATTTTGCTTCATGCTTGGTTTGGAAGAGGATTAGGAAGAGGTTTGGCTATACTTGCATCAAGATTAAGGTATGTTTGAGGTTGTGCCATGAGATTCATGCATGTTTCTAGTGGATAGCTTGATGCTCTTGTTAGCCCATGGTTCAAACCTTTGTTATATCATGGGGATGGTATTTGGCCAAGGTGGATTTTGTGTTAATGCCATTGCATGTTAAATATGAAGCTTGCTAATGATATATGTGATGGTGGATTGATGGCTCTTGGACTTTCTTTTTAGTATTTTTGAGTAAGACATTGAGTTCTTTGTTTAATCATGACCAAAATAATGGTAGTTGCTTACATCTTAATATCTATGAGTTCCTTTCTTGGTTCTACCATAGACCCACGAAGTATATGTTTATTTGGTGTTGTTGGAGATTATGATAGAAGCTAATGAGTGAGAGTTTGATAGATACTATGAGGTTAAACTTCATGAGGTTGTAAGCTTGTAATTTGGATGATGAAATTTATGCTTTGTGAAGGTAAATGGTGTGGAAGGAGCATTCGGCCATGGTAGTAAGATGAAATGCAAAATGTTAGTATTTGCTTTCTAGTGTATAAATGCGTATTAGCGAGTTTTGAATTTGAAATGAAACGAGATATAATCAATCTGAGTAACCATACTTGTAGGAAGTATTGAGCATAATTGGCCTCAACATATACATGCATACTCGGCCACATGAGAAGATTAGTGTTGCATGCTTTCGGTTAGAGGCAAGCATATTGATGCCTTTATCTTGGTTAGGAAAATCGACTAAAAGGGATGTGAGTTAATATGTTGAGTTGATGCATGATTTCACATGTATGTGACTTTAATGTCTAATGTATAAATATGGGCTAAGTGCCTTGTATTCCTCTTTTCGATGCTCAAATGATTAAGTCAATTTGTTTGTTTAATTAAGCTCAAGAGCCTAGAGGATCAAGTTGGATAAGGAAGGGAAGAAGTGATCGAATAGCCGCGAAATCGTTCGACCACATCCGAGGTAAGTTTTAAGCGATTAATCGTTGAGTAAATTCAATCATAATAGGACATAATGAGTTGATTTGATAAGATATGATGTGGCCATGATATGTCTTAAGCCCAAATGGTAAGTTCATAAGTGTTTGGACTTGGAAAGTTAAGAGCAAATTGTAATAAATTGCTTGGACAGCAGCAGTAATGTGATTTTAGAAAATCACTATAAATTGTTGGTGTGGAATTATAGGCTGAATAAAACATGTAATCAAAGCTTAGTTGGTCTAGTTTCTTATAAAAGAGACCGTGGAAGCAAAGGAATTTCCTATAAAGAGATATTTAAAGTTGTACGGGACAGTGTCGGAATGACTCCGAAATCCCCTGTTCTGTATTTGGAAAATCATTATAATTTGTACAAAAATGGTTATGAGATAAGATTTATAGTCTTAGACTCCTTAATGAGTCTAGTTTCAAATGGAATCAAATAAAACACATTATGAATTCTGTACAATGAAAAATTTGATTCGTAGTGAAGAGTGGTCAGATTGGTCAAACAGTGAAACAGGGGAAACTTTAAGAAAAATCTGGTATTGATTGGCCGAACCTAAAATTCTGAAAATTTTATGGATGAAAGATACATGAGTCTAAATTCGGGGAAAATTAACGGCAATTGATTTTGAGTTTTGTAGCTCCATTTATAAACAATTTAGTGACTTTTGCTCAGGAAAAGAAAACTGCTTGTAGTGAATAGGTGATTTTGTTGTAAACTTTGATGAAATTATTTGAGTTGCTTATGAGCTATTGCTGAAATTGATGTACAAGAAAAATATGAAATATGTATGAGATGTATATATGTGATACGGCCTAATGACCAATGTGATGAATGTGAAAGTGTATATATATGTGATAAGGCCTAATGGCCAATGTGATGAATGTGAAAGTGTATATACATGTGATAAGGCCTAATGGCCAATGTGATGAATGTGAAAGAGTATATATGTGATAAGGCCTAATGGCCAATGTGATGAATGTGAAAGTGTATATACATGTGGTAAGGCCTAATGGCCAATGTGATGAATGTGAAAGAGTATATATGTGATAAGGCCTAATGGCCGATGTGATGAATGTGAAGGTGTATATATATGTGATAAGGCCTAATGGCCGATGTGATGAATGTGAAATATATGTGTGATATGTATATGTGGTAAAGCCGAATGGCTAATGTGAAATATATGTGTGATATGTATGTGTGGTAAAGCCGAATGGCTAATGTGAATGTTGTAACATGTGATTAAATGTACATGAAACTTGGAAATATGTTCCGGGTGAGACCCGATGACTACGTGTGGAGATTATGTCCGGGTAAGACCCGATGACTACGTGTGGAGATTATGTCCGGGTAAGACCCGATGACTACGTGTGGAGATTATGTCCGGATCTCATTGGAAGCTACAGGCTCGGGGATCGTCAGCAACTAGTCACACTATCACTACCCACCGTTTGGTACTGCTACGTTTTGGAATATCTTATGGCATGTATGGAATAGACTAGTAGTGAGAGGATATTTTGGTCAATGTATAGGACTACCCCTTTTGTTGTGGGTCATGGACCCTTTGGATTTGTATAATTTTGGATAGCCATGCGAAAATGGCTTATAAATGTTTTGAGCATAATGTTATAATCATTCGATATGTATATGCTCATTAAGAGGAATGGAAATGTTTGGCAACGATCAGCCATTAGAATGGTTCATCTTGATTATATTTTGGACTATATATGCAAGAGGGTTAGTTGAGTCATAGAAACTATGTGTTAGATAAAGTCTACCCTAAAAATAGATGCTGGCAGCAGCAGTGATGTGGATGTGATAAATCACTAAAAATAGTAGAGATGGAATTAAATAGTTAATAAATTATGTAAATGAACCTTGATGAATCTACTTTCATATGGAAGAAATGAAACGGTCATATGAGTTGTATGTTAAGAGATATTTAGGTTTTTGTGAAACAGGGCCAGAACGGTTTCTGGAATCCCTATTCTGACTTTGGAAATTCATTGTAAATTAACCAGAGATAATTAGGAGTCATGCCATATATGTATAGATTCCTATTTGAGTCTAGTTTGTATAAAAACAAACGGTATCAGTATTTAAGCCCTGTACATGGAGATATCCCATTCGTAATGCATGAAGGTCAGTGTAGTCGAACCCTGGAATAGGGGAGACTTTAACTAATAAACTGTACTAATTGGCCCGACCAAAAATTCTAAGAAAAAATATGTAGATGGACATATGAGTCTAGTTTCAGGGAAAAATTACAAATCTGATTTTCGAGTTGTGGAACTCAAGTTATGATTTTTAAGGTGACAGTGACGCAGTTAGCCAGTCATCTGGAAAAATTTTTAATTGGACTGCGAGAGTAAATGAATTAGTCGGTTAGCACCTCGTGTTCGACTCCGGTAACGGTCTCGGGTACGGGGTGTTACAAAATTCATCGAACAATAAAAGCATCAAATTAGCCGAAATATAGTAACCTGTATCATTAACGGACAGTTCTTGCAAATTTTATCAACCAACACATACTAGCCAAGAGGGTTCAATACTTTAACCACAAATTTAGTGGACTCAACAGGTAAATTTTTACTAGACACTAATTTCGTGAAAACATATGAATGAGTCAACCTAGGATCAATTAAAGCAGTTACATCATTATCAATAAGAGAAAAAGTACCAGTAATAACATCTGGCATAGAAGCATCTTCGCGCGCACGAATAGCATAAGCCCTAGCTAGTGTTTGTGCCTCAGACCTTACAGTAGAATCTTTTGTCACACCACAACTACCACTCACATTTCCAGGATTACTAGGTGGTTTACCTCTTGTAGGTGTGTTGCTCGACCTCGAAGTTTGCATACTATCTTTTTTAGATTTCTCCAGACAATCTCTAAGATAGTGGTCAAAGGAAACAAGCTCCACTCTTCATTTGACACTCACCAAAATGTGATTTGTTATAGTGCTTACACTTGGGTCTGGTGTTTCTAGTATTATCCACACTCGTTACAGATGTAGCCTGAGATTTAGGACTGGAGCGTCGGGTACCTTTATCTTTATCGGAGTATCCTATAGAAGTAGTAGAATGGTCATGATATTTCTTTGATTTATTTGATGCTGACTGGTATGACTTTCCCGTCAATCTCTTACTTGAAGTTTTAACTTCAATCTCAGCTTGTCTTTTCTCTGTGCTCAACTCTTCAGCTTTATATGCCCGATCAACTAATAAAACAAATTCTTTCAACTCAAGAATCACGACTAATAATTTTATATATTCATTTAAGCCATCTTCAAACTGTTTACACAATGCAGTCTCAGTTGGAATACATTCTCTAGCATATTTTTTCAATTGAACAAATTCCCATTCTTATTCAGACGCTGTCATATGACCTTGTTTAAACTCCAAGAATTTTCTTACATTTCTGGTCGAGAAACTTCAGACTGATATATTTATTTCGGGACTCGGTTTGGAAAAATTCTCAAGTGACTTGATCTCTCAGCACAACAGAAATCAACATATTTCACTACTGATAAGATGAATCTTTTAATAAAGATACTGCACATTTAAAACATTCAGCCGATGAATAAGATAATTCATCAAAAACTTTGAAAGTATTTTCTAACCAGAATTTAGCTCTTTCGGGATCATCCTCAGCTGTAGCTCAGAATTCTTTAGCACTGTACTTATGGATTTTATCAATAGTTGGCTTACCAGCTGTAATAAGTTCTGTACTTTGAGGAATATCAGGAACCGATTTAGGAATAGGAGGGGGTAGAGGTTGTTGAGCAACCGGGTTAGTTAGTACAAACTCAGTAAACCATTCATTCATCATATGGAAGAAGGCTTTTTTAGCCTTTCCTCCTCGGCCCTCAGATACGGGCCCTGTACCACTCGAAGCTACCCCTAGAACGGAGGCTTGAATGTTACTCTCAGCTTCTTCAGAATTAACTCGGTTGGATGACATTGCTATATGAAAACATGTTTTAAAACGGTCAGGAGATATCATACTATCACAGGTTATATAATGGCATGTATAGCTAGACTCGTATATGCTAAATTAGTTTGAGAATCGACTAAATCATAGCTCTGATACCAATAAATGTAACACCCCTACTTGAATCCGTCGCCGAAACAGGGTTACTGTGTATTACCGGAATTTATAGAATAAATAAACAAAATTTTCACATCATATAATATTCATATCAGAAACCAATCAAAATCATACTTATTGTCCCTTATATGAACCATTGAGGCCCAAAATATGCGTTAGAAACAAATCAGGACTAAATCGGGTACTCAAAATTTTTTTCGAAAATTATTGAATTTTTTTCAAAGTTGCAGGGGACATATGCCTGTGTGGCCAGGCCATGTGACTCACACAGTCAAGAGACATGCCCGTGTCTCACGCCATGTGGGCATTCAAATTAGGGGCATAGGGCCGTGTCCCCCTAGCCCGTGTCCATACCTGTGTAACTCTCTAACTTGAGTCACACGACCAAGTAAAACGCCTATGTGGTAGGCTGTGTTGAGCATACTGACTTGCACAATTTTAAAGATACAAGGGACACACAGCCATGTCACCTGGCCGTGTGTCACACACAGCTGAGATGCACGCCCGTGTTTCTACCCATGTAGACAAAAATAGGCTATTTCCAAGCCATATTTTTCACCCAATTTGGTACCTACCTAAACAAAACAATTTTCCACATCAACAAATCATAACAAAGCATTCAAAACAAGGCAAAATCATGTTTTAAACATGAAATATTACAACATACAACCAATATGCCCTTAGGCACCTCAAATAACAATTTAAGAAACCTCAAATAACAATTTAAGAACATGTCAACCAAGTATCTCAAGTTACCTAGATGACCAAATTCATGTATGCATAATCAATCCACATTTTACTTTCTTTCATTCTACTATATCACTCATACATTAAACATGACAAGTCACTTATATATATACATCAAAATATACCAACAGAAGCCATTCAAATGACTTGTCTCAACAAAACATTTATATACCAACATTGACCAAAATAGCCTAAACATGCCATTATATCCGATATTGATTTACTAAAAGCACCAAAAGAGCGATGGATAGTGCAAAATATCTCCGACGAGCTTGTAACACTCCTAACCCATATCCGTCATCAGATTAGGGTTACGAGGCATTACCGATCATAACACAGTTCAATACAATCATTCAATTCAAAACATGCATAAAAATTATACCAACTTATTTATAATAATTATAAAACTAGATTAATAACCATCTATTCAATCATGTAAATCACAATCACATACATAACAATTTTTATTTATTTATTATTTATTAAATCACTTATTCGATCTAGCTAACAAACATCATATCATAATACATATACATTATTACACTAATAGCTAAACCATATGACCAATAATCACAACATTCAAATTTCTAAATAATAATCAAACATGTTTCATTATATCCATTTGTAAACGTCTATTTCATAAGTAAATTACTAATCATACCACAGATATATATACCTAAGCACATTCGTATATACCATTATGACAAGTCACATCTACGGCTTAATTTACAGTCAAACATATAAGGAGCATAAACATATATCTTCATATGGTCAGATATTATTGAATATTTTACCAAGTTCATACGCATTTCACCATATCAACATTAACCATTTTCGGACACAAATAACAATTCATTTCATATCTAATTCACAAGCTAAAAATTATATCTAAATGTTATACCAAATTACACATATACACGACCAATTCACATGCCAAGAATTACCATATTTAAAATGCAAACACATAACCAAGACACTAATCAAGCTATAAACATAATTCATATCCATTTCATATGTTACTTCTCATGCTTAATAATTCATACACAAAACCATTCATCTTTTAATATAAATATTCGAATATCCTTAATAACTTCCTTACGTAACATTTAAAGTATAAACATTCTTTACCATACTAAACCAAATCAAATATCAAACCATTCATCATATTTCATGAGTATAAATGCTGAATCACAACTAACTCATAGCTATCTCTTATATTTTATCACATTTAACCGAATACATAAGTACATAAACAATCCATAATCCAAACACATTCATCAACCACAAATATATATATCCAAAACACAAAACTTACATATCATATAATAAACATATCAAAATAATCTCCTACCATGTTCGAACTTAACCAAATATCATTTAACACATAATAACACCTTAATCAAACATAACAACCAAATTCACATATACTTTTATCTATGCATAACCATAGCTGAATCAATCACATACACATCCAAAATCATCAACCATTTCTAAAACATATAACACATATAAACTTGACTAAAGTTTCATATACTCACATAACATATTAGCCATTTTTGCATGGCTTAATATATACACTTCAAACTTGACCAAAAACAACCTAGCTTATACATGCCATAGGTTCAAGTGTAAACTTATCAAATACCAAAAATAGTTGATAGTGTGATAGACTTTGCTAACGATCCCTGAGCTCGTAACTAATCTCCAAAATCTATAAAATAGAGGCAAATATAAACACACACAGTAAGCTATCATAGCTTAGTAAGTCATAAGCAAATAAACAACTCAAAGATATAATCAACTCATTTAAACCAAATCAAATTATACTATCATAATCACATCAAATCTCAAGCTTACAATTTCATGTATTATATATATACTTTCACATATAAATTATTCATGGCGAATGAACATATATATACATTAACAAAGTATCATTCAATTTCCAAACCAAAATATCATTATCATACCAAGTACATATACACTTATATACATGTATTCATAAATCAAAGTATAACAATCATATACTTATTTATATTATATGGCGGATATACAATACAAATGCATATATGTTTACATTAGTAGCTTGTATAATTTGCATCACATATTAAATGGCCAACTTACCTTATTTTATTAAATAGGATACTCGGATAATCACACATAATTTACAATGCCAAGTCCTAGACGTGGTCTTACATGCTATCTCATATCGATGCCACTATCCCAGACAGGGTCTTACACGAATCAAATACAATGTCGATGTCCCAGACATGGTCTTAACCACATATATCGATGCCAACGTACCAGACGTGGTCTTACACGAGAACACATATAGGAAATCCTATGTCATGACATATGTATCCTAGCTATTCCTAAGGTTCATACGGGGCTTTCGAATGTCGTAACTCGATCGGAACGAATTCATAAACATAATTCCCTATCATATTCACATTCGGCTAACAACATATACACTTCACATAATTCATTTCAGCAAAATAAGCTCATATTTATTTAAAATAAACAACATTAATTTGCTTATAAACTTACCTCGGACGATGAAAATCGGAATGGGACGGCTAGTCGACAACTTTAGTTTTCCCCCGATCCAAATCTGATTTCTTTGGTTCTTGATCTAAACATATTCAAATTAAACTCATTAAAACATATTTTTACTCAATTTATTCCATAAATACATAAATGGGAAAATTAATATTTTACCCCTGACATTTTACACTTTTTACAGTTTAGTCCCTATTGCACAAAACACAAAATATGCAAAATTTCAATATATCATGCTTAGGCCGAATATTCATCTTCCTCATACAGGTCCATATATTTCATTTATTTTATATTTTAGTCCCTCAATTTATTATTTTTGTAATTTAGTCCTAATTACTCAAAATCATCAAAAATTCCAATACAAAACATATCAACCCAAAACATATCTTTCATATTTCATCAACTAACATCACAAAACTTAATATTCATCAATGGAATAACTCAAAATATTCATCAAAATTAGAGATTCACGCATGGGCTTTGTACATTACACTGCAACGATCTTAAAAATGTAAAAATTATAAAAAACCGTGCTAATTACATACTTTAATCAAACTCAACAATGGCCGAATGCCCTAGCTTTGTTTCTTTCTATTCTTTTTAATGTTATTCGGTCAAAACTAGAAAGATGAACTCTTGTGTCTTTATTTTATGTTTTATATTATTATTACTTATTAATCATTTTACTTTTATAACCTTTATAATAAAATTTTAAAACCATATATTATAAGGTCCCTATCGTCCATGATTTATAAATATGTCTAATTGCAACATAAATGCCTCCATTTAAAAAGAAAACAACAATACGACCCTTACACATTAAACTATCAAGTTTTCATTTATGCGATTAAGCCCTTTTATTTAATCGGACACTCAAATGACAAAATTAAATCATTAAAATTTCACACATAATAAACAAAGAAAATAATTTTAAAATATTTTTCTGAATCGGATTCATGGTCCCGAAACCACTGTTTCGAATTACTATAAAACATGGAAAATAACACAGAGTAAACATTTAAGCTTAGTAAGTTCATATAATACAGAATTTAACTTACCATATTTCCTAAAATAGGTAAGTAAACATAACATATCTCAATCAATTTGGCCAAAAGCCTAAACACATGATCACCAACATATTAGCCATGGAAATCACATATAAAATACAACACACATGTTAGAATTCATCAAATAATCATATATCATGTATTTCATGTATATACCGGTAATAATTCATATCAAACCCATATGATTTTATAACAGAATTATGCTCGTTGAACCATTTAACATATTGTTGGATACACGATTAGTACACATGAGGTGTACTGGACTGTAATACGAGCTATAAACGGGAAGCTCCTCCGAGCTGTATACGGGAAGCTCATGTGAGCTAAATGACGGGAAGGTAATGGGAGTTGAGTATCGGGAAGCTCATGCAAGGTAAATATTGGGAAGCTCATGTGAGCTAAATATCAGAAAGCTCATAAGAGCTGTAATGTGTCTGCAACACATGCAAGACCCCAACCAAATCGATAACCCTAATGACATGTCATTTGTATCCTACGAATTTCATAAGGTTTAAACGAGACTCGATAATTTTTGGATATGCAATTGGTATTTATTCACGGAAATTGTATAATTCAAAAATAATAAATTAATTTAACACATATAAATGTTCAATTTAATTACATGAACTTACCTCGACAAATGTACGTATTTACGAAGGCGACTAATCCGATATTTTCCTTTGCCTCGATCTAACTCCGTACTAGATCTAACCAGATCTATACGAATGAATTTAACTCAATTGAATATAATTCATATTCAATTTAGTCCAACAACACATTTTTGGAAAAATTACTATTTTGCCCCTATACTTTTAATTTATTACAATTTAGTCCTTAGGCTCGAAAAATGAAATTCATACAATTTAATTCTTATTCAAGCCTAGCCAATTTTTTACATATTATTAGTAGCCTAGGTATTTCAAAAAATTTAAAATTTTACCATAAATTTATAATCTTTTAAATTTAGTCCCTAATTGATAATTTCATCAAAATTCTGTTTACAAAAGTTGTTTATCTAACACCAACCTTTCATTTTCTATCATAAAACTTCAAATTTTAAGCATACTCATCCATGGAAAAATCCTAATACTTTAACGATTTTACAAATTAATCCACGAGATAGTTAGATATTAAGCTATTACGATTTCGAAAACATAAAAATTATTAAAAACGGGATAAAAGTACATACCTAAATGAGTAAAAGCTTCCATGGCTAGGGTTTCCATCTTCTTTTTTCTTTTATTTGGTAAAGATGATTATATTAGATTATTTTATTTATTTATCATATTTATCATTTCTTTTTCCAAAATTAACCTTAATAATTTATTAAATTTCCAATGATGAATAATAATTCTTATCCACTAACTACTCTAAATGGTCTATTTACTACATAAGGACCTCCAATTTAAAATTCCATAGCTATTTAATACCTTTAGTTATTAGAATTCAATTTTTGCACTGTATGCAATTTAGTCCCTTTTTTCAGATTAGTCATGTAAACGGTAAAATTTCTTAACGAAATTTTTATACGACATTTCTATCATACTATAAACTATAAAATAATATTAAAATAAATTTTCTTCTGACCTCAGATATGTGGTACTAAAACCACTATTTTGATTTCACTAAAAATGGGATGTTACAATTTGTAGCTTCTAAGCCCCATATCCAACTAGATCTAGTTCAGATTTGCACCTAACACCGAGATTGAATGTTTAGCCACAATCTCTATGATATACTTCAGAATCCGGTTAGATTAGAAGAATGAAAACCAAATATTCATGTTTGGATTTTCAAAATTATTTACATTGCTACTGATTAAGTGACTAATGCAGATGACCTCCTCCTTTCACTGTAAATTCTGGGGATTCAAAATTGAACCTTCACCAAGGTTTAATTCACATCATCACATTTTGTCAACATAGATAAGTAAAGAACGAAAAGAAATAAAATCTTTAAAATCAAATATACCCTAGCTATCTTACACTTCCCAGTTCAATCCTGTGACAATGGATTCGTGAAAATTACAGTAGAATGGAGTGTAGGGGTGGCAACAACAGTGATAGAAAGAAGGAAAAGAAAAATAAGGATGAACAAAGAGGGTGAGGGGTTGAGTGGCAAGGAAAAAAAATTACAAAAAAATAAAATTTGCGCAAGCAAGAGGAATTAAACTTGGGTCTCTAAGCCAATTACACCATCTCCTTATTCACATTGAATCAACAGGCCAGTAACTCACTTTCGACATAATTCTACAATCTTAAGACCAAAAATTTGAGATGCTACACCTTGTCCAACTACTGACCAATTATTTTTGTAGAATATTGCATGGATACCATCAAGTCCTATGGTTTTCTATTATAGTATGCCCAAAGACTAATCATAAGATGATTATAGTTATATACTTATTTTCCCTTGTTTATTAATATAAGGCATTGCTATTATTATTTTAGTTTCTTTTTCTGTATATAAATAAATTGAATTGTAATAAAATTCTAAGAAAAATATGATTATTATTTAAAGGTCCTTAGTCAAGTATTATTGTGGGCTTGGACAAAAATAATGCAATGAGACTAATGTTGAGTTGATTGATGACAAAGTGTTGTCATTGACATAGGAATGTCAAAATCAATACATGAGTATGTGTAACACCCCGTACCCGAGACCGTGGCCGGAGTCGAACACGAGGTGCTAACAGACATAATATATTTATTTTCACAGTCCAATTAAAAAATTCCAGACAGCTGGCTAATTGTGTCACTGTCACCTTAAAAATCATATCTTGAGTTCCACAACTCGAAAATCAGTTTCGTGATTTTTCCCTGAAACTAGACTCATATATGCATCTACAAATTTTTTTCTAGAATTTTTGGTCGGGCCAATTAGTACAGTTTATTAGTTAAAGTCTCCCATGTTACAGGGATCGACTATACTGACCTTTGCGCATTACGACTTGGATATCTCCCTGTAAAAGGCTTCAATACTGATGCCGTTTGTTTCTATAGAGACTAGACTCAAATAGGAATCTATACATATATGGCATGACTCCTAATTATCTCTGGTTAATTTATAATGAATTTCCAAAGTCGGAACAGGGAATCCAGAAACCGTTCTGGCCCTGTTTCACGAAAACCTAAATATCTCTTAACATACAACTCATATGACAGTTTCGTTTCTTCCATATGAAAGTAGATTCATCAAGGTTCATTTAAATAATTTATTCACTATTAAATTCCAATCCTACTATTTTTAGTGATTTTTCACATCCACATTGCTGCTGCTGTCAGCATCTGCCTTTAAGGTAGACTTTACCTATTTCATAGCTTCCATGATTCAATTAGCCCTTTTTGCATACATAGCACAAAGTATAATCATGATTAACCATTCCAATGGCTAATCATTTCCAAACATTTCCATACCTCTTAGTGATCGACATACAAAACGATTATAGTACTATGCTAAAAACGTATATAAGCCATTTTCGCATGGCTATCCAAATTTACACAAAATCCATGGGTACATGACCAACAACAAAAAGGGTAGTCTTATACATGCCATTTCAAAGTTTAACCAAAAGTGTACCAAAGGGGCTTTGATAGTGTGGGAGACTTGACTTCCAAAAATCCCGAGTCCGATAGTGACGAGCCAAAATCTATAAAACAGAGAAACAAAGAAACGGAGTAAGCAAATTTATGCTTAGTAAGTTTTGAGCAAGGATTCAGCACAACAAAAGCATAGCATTCATATAGCTAAACGGATAATTTCATATGCACAAATTCTCAATATCATACTTACTTCACATTACCAACCCTTATGTTCATACACAAAAGATCAACTTAGCCAAAGGCCGGTAGCTCGTTTATCAACTGAGCGAATACTTATTTGTAAGGGCTCAACTAATTCAAAGCACATACGAAACATACCTCATTGTTGGGATTTCACAAGCGTATTAACTGAAATTTTTACAGCAAGTTCATTCATTCCCGAATCACGTACCTTCGGAGTTTAATCGGATATAGCTACTCGTTCAAATACCTTCGGGACATAGCCCGGTTATAGTAGCTCGCACAAATGCCTTCGGGACTTAACCCGGATTTAGTAACTCGCACAAATGCCTTCAGATCTTAGTCCGGATATAGTCACTTAGCACAAAGCCTTCGGGACTTAGCCCGGACATCATTCGAAGAACCATGCACACATATATCAATAAATCATGACACTTCCATATTTCATTTTCATTACCAAAGCTCAACACAAGACACTTATCATATTTACAATTTCAGCTCAATAGCCACATACAAAGAGCATGATTTTGATTTACTTAAGACATAATCTAATCGAATCATAATTTAAGTTCCATTACTCGAAAACTTACCTCGGATGTTGTCGAACGATTCCGATGGCTATTCGACCACTTTTTCCTTCCCTTTATCGGATTTAGTTCCCCTTTGCTCTTGAGCTTAATTTAACAAATAAATTGATTTAATCATTTGAGCATCGAAAAGAGGAACTCAAGGTACTTAGCCCACATATATTCATTAGACATTAAAGTCACATATGTACGGAATCATGAATCAAACTCAACACATTAGTTAGTACTCTCCTTAGCCGAATTTTCTAAGTCAAGATAAAGCCTTCAACATGCTTACCTATGGCCAAACAACACATCAACCTATGTACTCATTCATGTGGCCGATTATGGATGTCTATGTTGAGGCTAATTATATACTCAATACCACACACAAATGGCATACCTTTTACTAACTAATGCATTACATATTATAACTCAATACGCATCCATCATGTACTCCATAATCGAAACACCATCATATGTAAGTATATACCTTGAGATATTGTATATGTCATACCAATATGTCATGTGCAAACATATATATATATATATGTGCAAGAGCCGAATCTCAAAGTTGATTATAACTAAACATGAACATAAATCCAAAACACAAATCTTACCTACCATGCAATAAGCATAAATCATACTTATGGATATACCATGGCCGAATACATCACAACACCATACCATTTCAATTTTGGTCATGCTTAAACAAAGAACTTAATGTCTCACTCAAAAATGCTAAAAAGAAAATCCAAGAGTCATCAATCCACCATCACATGTATCATTATCAAGCTTCATATTTAGCATGAAATGGCATTAACGCAAAATCCACCTTGGCCGAATATCATCCCCATGACATAGCAAAGATTTGAACCATGGGCTAATTAGAACTCAAGCTAGCAACTAAAAACATGCATGAATCTCATGGCACAACCTCAAACATACCTTAATCTAGATACAAGTATGGCCAAACCTCTTCCTAATCCTCTTCCAAACCAAACATGAGCAAGAACTCCTTCCTTCTTCCTTAGAATTTTCGGCCAAAAGAAATGAAAAAGGATGAACACATTTTTTTTTTCTCTTTTCTTCAACTCACGGCAATGGGGGGGGGAAACACTCACACCATTCTTTTTTTTTCCCATTTCTTTATTACCCATACTCCTTATTTTATTTTTTTCCTAACATACACCATTGTCTCAACATGTTTTATGACATGTTTTGCCCATCACTCTTTGTCATGGCCGGCCACTATCAATTAGGGGGGGAAATTTGACATGCAAGTCCTCCCTTTTGATTACATGCACTATTAGGTCCTTATAGATTAGCCTATCACATTTCAAAAGTGTCACACAAGTCCTACTAACTGAATTCACATGCAATCGACTAAATCGAAGCTTGAAATTTTCACACATTCATAATTACATATTCTAGACAATAAATATTACGTTCAAACATTTCGGTGACTCGGTTTAGCGGTCCCGAAACCACTTCCCGACTAGGGTCAATTTTGGGCTGTCACAACTCTCCCCCACTTAAGAAATTTTCGTCCCCGAAAATCTTACTTGTAAATAGGTTTGGGTATCGCTCTTTCATAGAGTTCTCGGGTTCCCAAGTAGCTTCTTCCACCCGTGTTTGAGCCATAACACTTTTACTAACGGAACCCTTTTGTTTCGCAACTCCTTCACTTCACGAGCTAGGATACGAATCGGTTCTTCTTCATAACTCATATCGGCTTGAATTTCGACCTCTGATGGACTAATTATGTGCGATGGATCAGATCTATAGCGTCGAAGCATCGAAACATGAAAGACGTCGTGAATCTTTTCAAGTTTAGGGGGCAAAATCAATCGATACACAACTGGACCGACTCGTTCGGATATTTCATATGGCCCGATGAACCTCGGACTCAATTTGCCCTTACGCCCAAATCTGAGTATCTTTTTCCAAGGTGAAACTTTAAGAAACACTTTGTCTCCCACCTGATACTCAATGTCTTTTCGTTTCAGATCCGCGTACGACTTCTGGCGATCTGTGGCTGCCTTCAGACTCTCACGGATTACTTTTACTTTCCGTTCAGCATCTTTAATCAAATCAACTCCGAAAATTTTACTTTCACCGAGCTCGGTCCAAAACAATGGTGTACGGCATTTACGCCCGTACAAGGCCTCGTAAGGTGCCATCTTAATACTTGATTGAAAACTATTGTTGTGGCGAATTCAATCAAAGGTAAATACCGCTCCCACGAACCGCGAACTCGAGGATGCAACATCTCAACATATCCTCAAGTATCTCGAATTATCCGCCGGATTGACCATCGGTTTGGGGGTGAAAAGCGGTGCTAAATGCAACTTGGTGCCCAAAGCTTCTTGCAATTTCTTCCAAAATCATGAGGTGAATCTCGGATCTCTATCCGACACAATAGAAATAGGTACCCCGTGTAATCTCACAATCTGAGAAACATACAATTCAACTAGTTTATCCAATGAAAAATCCGTACGTACGGGGATAAAGTGAGCCGACTTAGTCAGTCTATCAACAACGACCCAAATCGCATCTTTCTTACTTGCCGACACTGGCAACCCAGATACAAAATCCATCGTGACTCGTTCCCATTTCCATTCAGGTATCATGATCGGCTGAAGTAAACCCGTAGGCACTTGATGTTCGCCTTTACTTGCGACATATTAAACACTTGAAACAAAATCGAAAATGTCTCGTTTCATACCATGCCACCAAAAGCGACGTCTCAGTTGTTGTACATTTTCGTACTCCCCGGGTGAATTGACATTCGACTACAATGAGCTTCGTTCGAATCATCGAAATGAGTTCGAATTTCTTGGAACACACAACCGATTTCGTACCTCAAACAATCGCCATCATCAATTTGAAACTCCGATTCCACATTCGGAACACATTCAGCCCGTCTTGCAACCAACTCATCGTCGACCTTCTGAGCTTCACGAATTTGATGAATCAATAATGGTTTGGCCTTTAATTCACTACTAACACATTGTCGGGTAGAATAGACAAGTGTACATTCATCGCTCAGAAAAAGCAAACAAAGGATTTTCGGCTTAAATGCTCGCAACCACATTAGCCTTTCCGGGTGATAATCAAGGACAAGTTCATAATCTTTTAACAACTCGAGCCAATGTCTTTGTCGCAGATTCAAGTCTCTTTGAGTCATCAAATATTTGAGACTTTTGTGATCCGAAAATACATGGCAATTCTCACCAAATAAGTAATGTCGCCATATTTTCAAGGCGAATACGATGGCAGCTAATTCGAGATCATGGGTCGGATAATTTTTCTCATGTGGCTTTAATTGTCTCGACGCATAGGCCACAACTCGACCTTCTTGCATCAATACGCAACCTAACCCAAGTAGGGAGGCGTCACTATAGATGACAAACTCTTTGCCTGGTTCGGGCTGCATTAAAATTGGAGCTTCCATCAAATAAGTTTTCAGTTGATCAAAACTTTTCTGACATTTTTCCGTCTATTCGAACTTAACATCTTTTTGAAGTAGCTTCGTCATGGGTGTGGCTATCATCGAGAAACCTTTTACAAACCGTCGGTAGTGTAGGAAAGTCCCAAAAGCTCGAACCTCAAGAATATTTCTGAGGCTTCTAGTTAAGTATGGCTGAAATTTTGCTCGGGTCGACTCGAATACCCGATGCAGATACCACATGACCCAAGAAGCTAACCTCTCTTAACCAGAACTCACACTTGCTGAATTTAGCATATAACTGCTTATCCCGTAAAATTTGCAACACTAATCTCAGGTGTTCAGCATGTTCGGTCTCATTTCTTGAATAGACCAAGATGTCATCAATGAACACAACTACGAACCGGTCCAAATCTTGTCGAAGATCCGATTCATCAAATCCATAAATACCGCAGGGCATTAGTGAGCCGAACGGCATCACTAAGAACTCGTAGTGACCGTACCTCGTTCGAAAGCGGTTTGGGTACATCCGAATCTCGAACCCAAGAATCGATAATAACCCGATCTCAAATCTATCTTTGAAAACACTGAGGCTCCTTTTAGTTGATCAAACAAATCATCAATACGCAGTAACGGATATTTATTCTTTATCGTCACTTTATTCAGCTGACGATAGTCAATGCACAACCTCATGGTTCCGTCCTTCTTTTTCACAAACAATACTGGTGCACCCCAAGGTGAGAAACTTGGTCGAGCGAAACCTCTATCCGTCAATTCTTGCAACTGAGCTTTCAACTCTTTTAACTCGGTTGGTGCCATACGATACGGAGCTATCGAAATCGGCATAGTCCCAGGTACAAGCTCAATACCAAACTCTATCTCCCGAACAGGTGGCAAACCCGGTAATTCTTCGGGAAAAACATCCGGGTATTCACAAACCACCGACACAGATTCGGGTTTTATTTCTAACTCCTTATCATCAAGTACATACGCAAGGTATGCTTCGCACCCCTTTCTTACATATTTCTGGGCCAACATTGATGATATTACAGCTGGCAACCCCTTTAAGTCCGTAGACTCAACTCGGATCATCTCGTTATTTGCGCACCTCAAATCCATAGTCTTGCTTTTGCAATTCACAACCGCATCATGCACGGTCAACCAATCCAAACTAAGAATAACATCAAATTCATCAAACGGTAAAAGCATCAAGTCCGCCGAAAAACAGGAACCTCGAATTACTAGGGGACATTTCTTACACACTTTGTCGACAAGCACGTAACGACCCAAGGGACTTGACACCCGAATTACGAACTCAGTATACTCAATAGGTAGAGTCTTACTGGATGCTAAGGTTTCGTATATATAAGAATGAGTGGAACCAGGGTTAATCAAAGCAATCACATTAGTATCAAAGAGAGTGAAAGTACCAGTAATAACATCTGGCGAGGAAGCATCCTCGTGTGCGCGTATGGCATAAGCCCTAGCAGGAGCGCGAGCCTCGGATCTGGTCGTAGCATCTCTAGATCCTCTCTGACCACCACTAGCATTGCCCGTATTTCTAGATGGTCTACCTCGAGCAGTGGTAGCACCCGGTTTCCCACTTTGATTTACATTCTGTTCAGACAACCTCAGGCAATCTTTAATGAAGTGGTCAACTGATCCGCACTTGTAACAGGAGCGGTCATGGAATCTACAACTCCCCGAATGCCACTTACCACAATACTGGCACTCCGCTCTGTCTCGACGATCATTTCAAACACTAGCGATCGAAGTGACTCGTGTGCTCACAGGGGGTCGATCGCGATCTCGTCTAGAAAAGCCCGAAGTGTCTCTAGATCGGCCTAGATCATCTCTAAATTTCTTCGATGACTGTTGAAAGGGCTTTCCAGATGATCTCTTACGAAACTCCTTTGCCCCCACATCAGCTTTCCTTTTCTCCTTACTGAGCTCCTCGGCTTTGGAAGCTCGCTCGACAAGCACCACAAATTCTCGGATTTCTAAAATGCCAACATACAACTTTATATCATCATTCAGTCCATCTTCGAAGCGTTTACACATCACAGCTTCGAAGAAATGCATTCTCGCACGGGTCCGGCTAAGCCTCACAAATTTTCGTTCATAGTCGGTAACCGACATGGAACCTTGTTTGAGTTCAAGAAATTCCTTCCGTTTTTGGTCAATGAATCTCTGACTGATATACTTTTTCAAAAACTCGGTTTGGAAAAAATCCCAAGTTACTTGCTCTCTAGGCACAACAGAAGTCAACGTATTCCACCAATAGTAGGCAGAATCACGTAGCAAGGAGATAGTACACTTTAGGCACTCATCGAGTGTGCAAGATAGCTCGTCGAGTGCCGGATAGTGTTGTCCAACCAAAATTCAATTGGCTCGGCATCATCATGTCTGTAGCTTTAAATTCAGTAGCCCGTGTTTTCGGATTCATCAACTGGGGCTTATTTGATCTTATTTGGTTAGTTACCGGAGGTATTGTAGGTGCGGGGGTGGTATTAGTCGGGAATGGAGGTTGTGGAACAGACGTATTAGTTTGAATGTATTGGTTGAACCAATCATTCATTACGCTATAGAAAGCTTGTCTAGCTTCATCATTCGGATTACTAGCAATAGGTTGAGAGTCCGCCGGAGCTGTCCCTTGTGTGGGAGCAGGCGCTACACTCTCAAGATCATCAGCTACCGCTCGATCGGGATCGAGATCCATTACTATAAATAAGCACATTTGCAAATGTCAGAAATCACCACACTATCAAATAATCACATAAAATGGCATGTATAGCTAAACCCAACGCATTACGGTAGTCCTAGAATCGACTAAACCGTAGCTCTGATACCAATTTAATTGTAACACCCCGTACCCGAGACCGTGGCGGGAGTCGAACACGAGGTGCTAACGGACATAATATATTTATTTTCACATCCATTTAAAAATTCCAGACAATGGCTAACTATGTCACTGTCACCTTAAAATCATATCTTGAGTTCCACAACTCGAAAATCAGTTTCGTGATTTTTCCCTGAAACTAGACTCATATATGCATCTACAAATGTTTTTCTAGAATTTTTGGTCAGGCCAATTAGTACAGTTTATTAGTTAAAGTCTCCCATGTTACAGGGATCGACTACACTGACCTTCGTGCATTACAACTTGGATATCTCCCTGTACAGGGCTTCAATACTGATGCCGTTTGTTTCTATAGAGACTAGACTCAAATAGTAATCTATACATATATGGCATGACTCCTAATTATCTCTGGTTAATTTATAATGAATTTCAAAAGTCGGAACAGGGAATCCAGAAACCGTTCTGGCCCTGTTTCACGAAAACCTAAATATCTCTTAACATACAACTCATATGACCGTTTCGTTTCTTCCATATGAAAGTAGATTCATCAAGGTTCGTTTACATAATTTATTCACTATTAAATTCCATTCCTACTATTTTTAGTGATTTTTCACATCCACATTATATACTCAATACCACACACAAATGGCATACCTTTTACTAACTAATGCATTACATATTATAACTCAATACGCATCCATCACGTACTCCATAACCGAAACACCATCATATGTAAGTATATACCTTGAGATATTGTATATGTCATACCAATACGTCATGTGCTAACATATATATATATATATATGTGCAAGAGCCGAATCTCAAAGTTGATTATAACTAAACATGAACATAAATCCAAAACACAAATCTTACCTACCATGCAATAAGCATAAATCATACTTATGGATATACCATGGCCGAATACATCACAGCACCATACCATTTCAATTTTGGTCATGGTTAAACAAAGAACTTAATGTCTCACTCAAAAATGCTAAAAAGAAAATCCAAGAGTCATCAATCCACCATCACATGTATCATTATCAAGCTTCATATTTAGCATGCAATGGCATTAACACAAAATCCACCTTGGCGAATATCATCCCCATGACATAGCAAAGATTTGAACCATGGGCTAATTAGAACTCAAGCTAGCAACTAAAAACATGCATGAATCTCATGGCACAACCTCAAACATACCTTAATCTAGATACAAGTATGGCCAAACCTCTTCCTAATCCTCTTCCAAACCAAACATGAGCAAGAACTCCTTCCTTCTTCCTTAGAATTTTCAGCCAAAAGAAATGAAAAGGATGAACAAATTTTTTCTCTTTTCTTCAACTCACGGCAATGGAGGAAACACTCACACCATTCTTTTTTTTCCCATTTCTTTATTACCCATACTCCTTATTTTATTTTTTCCTAACATACACCATTGTCTCAACATGTTTTATGACATGTTTTGCCCATCACTCTTTGTCATGGCCGCCACTAGCAATTAGGGGAAATTTGACATGCAAGTCCTCCTTTTGATTACATGCACTATTAGGTCCTTATAGATTAGCCTATCACATTTCAAAAGTGTCACACAAGTCCTACTAACTGAATTCACATGCAATCGACTAAATCGAAGCTTGAAATTTTCACACATTCATAATTACATATTCTAGACAATAAATATTACGTTCAAACATTTCGGTGACTCGGTTTAGCGGTCCCGAAACCACTTCCCGACTAGGGTCAATTTTGGGCTGTCACAGTATGTGCTGGAGAACAACATACTGGACTGACCTGCTATGAATATGTTTCTTGGATTATTATGTAATAGTCACAACATTACTCATAGTGATAACTATGTATGCGATTCTCAGACTTGAGTTCATCATATCCCAACATCGTGAGTCGTATATTTTGATACAGTCACATGTCTTCCGTAAGAGGTTGTACTGAAAAGACTGATGTTGGATATGCCACCATCTATGTAGTGGGATATGGTTGATCAATATAGGATTTGTCCCTCCTACATAATGGGAGCCATAACTTAGGCCACTTGATTAAGTGAGACTAGAAACGCATGGCGGTGCTCGAATAAGTTGACATGAGATATCATACTTATTTGTTTATTGTAGTCTACTCGATATATCAAGAAACATGAGATTGGATTATGCAAGTGTGGCTATTCCATGACTTGTGTCTAATTTAGATATAAAGGACAAAAGAATGTAATATATAAAAGGTTTATTATAGAAAGGTTATTTTGAATTACGACTTCTTGTACCTTAGGTAGCAATGATGCATTGTTAGATGCCACTCATTGCTTTTATTATTAGAAATGGTCTAGTATTACTACTAATGTTACAAGAACCTATAGGGTCACACCCTATGGTTAAGACAAACAAAATCCAAACACAATTGGAATTGTGTTTATTTGTCACATGAATTAAATTAATTACTGAATTAATTTAATTTGATAGTTAAATATTAAATGAATTAAATGTACAAGCTTATTGTACCCAAATAGAGAACATAGTTAAAATTAATATATGAATTTGATTCATATAAAGTTTTAACATGATATAGTTTATCAAAATTAATATAATTAAGATTTCGGTCAAACATTGAAACATGGTAGTTATAATTCTTTTTGAAAAGAATAGCATTTTTAATGCTTTCCATATGTTCTCTATAGGATGATTCTGTTTTAATATATGGATACCAATAATCTCGAATTAGGGTTAAGAGTGTTTTAAAAAAAGAATAAGAGAAAATGATCCAACAATCATTTTGGGAGATTTTCTTTGGAAAAGTTCCAAGAAAGTTTTTGCCGTTCGTTTCAATACCAGGTGGACTACGTAGAGGTCGAGACATTTTCGTTGTGTCTTGGAATTAACATCGAATCAACAACATCCTTTCATAGTTTTTTCAGTTAAGAAGGTATATTTTCAACCTTATTTCAACATGTTTCGTTCCTCGTACATGGATCCATGGCTGAGGACCGTTGGAATTTTTTTCCACTGCGCCACGGGACGTATTGGCAGTCCCAACACTTTCAAGGGTGACATCTCTAATACAAACTTATAGATCTCCTCATTTGTGATTATATTCTTTAAGGATTCAAATTCAACATCAAACATTTTATAGAACAAACCTTGTTGAATGGAGCCATTTCTAGTTGACAAGTCTTTTGTGAATAGAGACCTATAAAAAATCAATAGCCATTTGTTGCAAAGTCTTAAAATTATCACACAAACTATCATTGCTAAGTTGTAGCATTCGTAACAAATTTTACATTCTCTTATGGTTGCAACTACCACTCCTTCCCCGATCCTTGGATGTCCTAGCTTGTAGATCCTGTCAAGGATCGAACGAGCAACCAAGAAAGTTCAAAATAAGGATTCTGAGGTCCTTATCCTAGGGGATTTGATTATGGAAGATATGGGTTCTGAGAAAGAGTTTTTCAAAGAGAAATTTATGGCTAATGTTGCACATAAAATGGAAGATGCAACTCGTCTCCTGGATTATGATGACTTTGAACTTTTGGAAGGAGATGTTAAGGTTTCCACAGATGGACCATATCCAAAGATCTTTTCTGAACATGTGCATGAAATCTTAGACAAAAGTATAGAACAAATTGTGGTTGTCAAATTGTTCGGAAGAACGACATGTTATAAAGATCTAATAAACAGAATCCAAGCCCTTTGGAAACTTATTTGGGATTTCCAGGTGATCGATATTGAGAATGACTATTAACTTGTGAAATTCTCAATGACTATTAACAGGTGATCGATATTGAGGATCAGATATATTAGGAGGAGGACGTTGAGCAATGTGCTTTGGATCCTTATCAGGCAATCAATAAGCATGAATATCTTTCTTTGTTCTCTTTTATGGATTTTAAAAATTTTTATTGGAATTGCCATTGAACTGCTAGCTCCACGTTTGGTGTTGATTTGAAGACTCTTTTGCAGACATATAAGCCTGGTATTTTGGTGTTGATGGAAACACAAATGAGTGGAAGGAAAGATGATGATGTCATACAAAGAACTAGCTTTGATTTCTTGTATAGGCTCCTTTACAATATTAGAAAATATACCCATTAGAGAACTCATAATACTTTTAGAGAATTTTGTGTTTACATTTTGAGGGTTCTTTGTCTTTTCGGGTTTCGGGATTTAGTTTTTATTTTCATCTTTGTACTCTTCGTTCTTTTTCCATTATAGTAAAATTATCTTTGCCATTGGTTTTTTATCCTCTTTGAAGAGGTTTTTCCATGTTAAATTTGTGTGTTCAATTTTTCCATTTCTTTCGCTATTTTTACTTGTTCGTTGCTTTATCGGGTTGATCCCCAACAAGTGCCATCAGAGCTAGTTCAATTTTCGTAGATCAGCCCATTCAGAAATGGCAACAACAAGGGTTAACATTGAGAAATTCGAGGGTGTCACAAATTTCAATCTGTGGCAAGTTTGGATGATGACAATTTTAGTTCAAACCGGCCTAAAAAAGGTCATTACTGAGAAAAAGCTCGAGAATCTAAATTAGTCAAAATGGAAGAGCTTGCTGAAATGACCTTGTCAACAATCTAGTTGTGCCTCGCAAATAGGGTATTGCAAGAGGTAGTGACAGAAAAGACCTCATCCGCCTTGTGGAAAATGTTAGAAACTCTTTATGCGACTAAGTTTCTGGCTAACTATTTATTTTTGAAACAAGGTCTATTTAAGTTTCGCATGAACGAAGGTGAGCTTTTTAAAGATCACATCAGTCAATTCATTACCCTTTTAAATGATTTAAATAACATTGAGGTTCAGATTGACAATGAAGATTAGGCTATTTTATTATTGTGTTCTTTACCTTTTTCATACAAGTCTTTCAAGGAGACCTTGATTTATGGAAGAGACAAACTTGACAATGAGTTTGGTTCGGATAGCAAGGAAAATAGGCAAGATTCTGTTTTGGTAGCATGAAAAAAGCAAGACAGAAGGTGTCTCTATTATAAGAAGTTAGGCCAAGTCAAAGTAGATTGTTATAAACTGTAAAATAAAAAGGTTGTTGAAAGTAACGAGGAAGATGTAGCTAGTGCTAATTTGGTTGACGAAAGAGGTGATGATTTCTTACTAGTGTCAACGAGCAAAAGCTCCGAGCTTACGTCCAAGTGGATCCTAGATTTGGGATATTCTTTCTACATGTGTCCCAATATAGAATGGTTCTTTACATACAGTTCAGTTGAAGGTGGAGTTGTGCACATGAGAAATAACTCATCTAGTAAGGTAATGGTATTAGTACTATTAAAATTAGGATGCATGATGGAATGGTTATCTAACTCCCCGAAATTGGGCCTAGAAGTATTAGGCTTTGAGTGTGGGAGCGGTTAGGAGACTACTCATAAATATTTTAATTAAGCAAGAAAGTGACGCAAATTGCATGTTTGCTTTATTCGCTAAGTGATTTGGGTGTATTTGAGAAGCTTGGGTTCAAGTCTTGGCCTTTGCAGAATTTTTTTAAATTAGCTCTTGAATGAATTTGGACTCTAGTATATAGGCTTTATAAATAATTGCGATTGTTTTAAGTCACAAAAAGCCTTGTGGTCTAGTGGCAAGGTGGCGTGTAAAGGAACCTTGAAGTCTGAGGTTCGAGCGTTGGCATAGTGCAAATGAGGTATTTATTTTACAGCTTGGTTCGGCCAGTGGTTGTGTTGCAGTAAAATTCTGATGGATGAGTGCTGAAGTGATAGGTGGAGGATATCAAGGAGGAAATTGTGGAGAAGATTGGTGAGAGATTTGTGGAGAGAAATTAGGAGTTTGGTGCGTGTGGGGATGATGGTGCCATTTGGTATCTCTAATTCAGAATTGGGTAAAAAACTGACCATTTTCGTTATCCGTGAGTGTTTTGGAAGATGGTTTTTTTCTCCTTTTTGCAAGTGGTAGCCGAATTCCTTTAGTCAATATCGGCATTTGGTTATTTCGGGTTTGTGCCTCTCGTGACATTGTTCTTCTTTTAGTCATTTCTCATGCTCTATCGAACACTGTTCTTCTTCTTTGGCTACTCTCTTAACATTGCCAAACACATCTTCCTCCTCTTCCCCATTATTCATTCAATTTTCTTTCATAGCCAACTTTCCTTCTTCTTCCCCTTTCATTTATTTTTCTCCCTTTTTCTTCTGTTCTACTTCTAAACCGAAAGTTATTCTTCTTTGATCTTTCTCAAGTAGTTTGGGTAGTGGTTGGCTGAATATTATTCTTCTCTAGTATTGGTAAATCGTTTTGGTCTACAAGTGTTCTGACGAATCGGTGTTTTCGAGGAGTGAAAGTGCAGAAATTCTACCAAAACCCTTTCACCTACTAATCGATTAAGGTAATTTCAGTACCCTACCTTATGGGCATAGGTCGGATGGCCCTATTTTTCTATAAGGTTATTATTCATGAGTTTAAGCCTCAACTATAATCGATTCCACCTATTAAGATCTTTTGTTATCGTAATTGCTCAGCAAAGAAATGTGTGATAGATTTAAATTACAATCTAAAGGAACAAGTCGTAGTTCGTACAATCGAGGTTTGTAGTATTGTCCATTTGGGTTAAATGTTTTAAACACTAATAAATGATAGACTGACTGTATGTTGGGACGGTTGTAGGTTGGGCGCTTAAGGAGTTTGAAGTGGTTGCATAAAAAGGTGTGCAATCGTACACCAATCTGTTACTAACAAAATCCAAAGAAGTGTGTAATCACACCCCCTTTTTACTGTAAAACAACAAAAGTCGAAAAGACGAAAAGCCGAAGAGCTGAAACTTTGGCATTTGAGGCCTCATGAGCGTGCGATAGCTCATGGGGAAAATCGAGCCCACAAATCATGGGCAATGGACTGTAAGGGCCACCACGAGTGTTTTCGTGGACTTGGGCCATTATGGGCCCAATAGGCTCGTGGGCCCCACACAGATTAAATCCATGGTAGGTGATAAATATTGGACTGGGCTATGTAGGTCACACAGCCGTAACTGAATTTGGGCTAAATGGGCCACACGAGCATGTGGGCCCATTGGGCCGAGTAATGGGCTCATTTACACTGTTATGATCATTTAGGATATCTATGTCGCTCGAAGCAACTGTAGACCTTCGGAGTGGTCGTTATCTGAGTTGAAACCCTAAAAAGGTAAAATGACCGTAATACCCTTGTAAGGTAAAATGACCGTAATGCCCCTGTAGGGTAAAATGATCGTAATACCCATGTAGGATAAAATGACCTAATGCCCTTGTAGGGTAAAATGACCGTAATGCCCCTATAGGGTAAAATGACCGTAATACCCCTATAGGGTAAAATGACCGTAATACCCTTGTAGGGTAAAATGATCGTAATGCCCCTGTAGGGTAAAATGACCGTAATGCTCCTGTAGGGTAAAATAAACGTAATACCCCTATTTGGTAAAATCATGATTATGCCCTTATGTTCCGTATGACTGATGTGCTTATGACTGAGTATGAACGTAATACATTGAGTTTTCGTGAACTCACCCTTTCTTTTAACTGTACAGGTAATCCTCAGCCTTAGACGATTTGGAGCTACGAGGGACTCGGAGGTGGCCACACGATTGCTGATGTTCTACTTTTAACTTTATTTATTTAAATTTCATATTAGGTTTTTGGTTATGTAATAAGGCCATTTTTGGTTTTAAATTTTAATTAGGCTTTGATTTATATATATATTCTTGGACTGCTAGTCTAGGTAAAGACGAGTTTTTAAAACAATTACTGTTTTCTAAAACACGCATTTTAAACTTCATCGACTTAAAAAGCTTCTATGTTTTTAAATCAATTTAACATAACACTAATGGTTAATAAGGTAAACGTTTTGACGAGAACTTTTGTTAAATAATAATAAAAGGTTTTAAATTCAGTAACGAATTTTTACCTAAAAGATCAATTTTTGAAAAACACTTCGATGTGATACGCCAGATTCAGCCACAACGTCTAGGTTGGTTTTGGGGTGTTAAATATGAAAGAATCTCATCTCATTGAGGAATTTAGTCTCGAAAGGTAATAGAATCAACATCGAGTCGAGCGGCATTAAGATGTCTCATGAGGCTCTTGTTTTGTTAAAAGGTAAAAGAACTGACAGTCTTTATATTCTGGAAGGTTCTACAGTGACTGGTGAAATTGGATGTTCCTCACCCGTTACGAAGTCGAAGTCAACTCGTTTGGAGCGGAGGCAACTTGGTCATAGGAGGAAAAAAGGTATGATGATTTCATTGGATAGAAGTTCTCTTTTGGATGCAGGTTTTGAAAAGTTAGGGCACCGTGTTCGTGAAAATCAAACCTGGGTTAGTTTTGATTTAGTAGTATACAAGTCGAAGGCTAGAAGTCTTCTAGTTTCTAAACACAGATTCGACTCAATTAATTCCCTGCATAGTTCAAGATAGGCTCGTAGCGGGCTTCGACAAAGATGGCGTTGTGGAAATATGAGTCAAGGTGGAGATTTGTTGAGTATGAATCCTATTTCAATCAAATTTGAGAAATAATCTTCTAGTTAAACTCTATTTATTTATTTCAATCAAACTCTGATTAGTCTATATTATTTTATTATGATTTGACCTATGAATTTAGCCTATAAATAGGCTCTTTGACGACCTTAAAAAATACATCCATTAGAGATTAGAATTCATAACACTTTTAGAGAATTTTGTATTTACGTTTTGAGGGTTCTTTATTTTTTCGGGTTTCAGAGTTTAGTTTTTATGTCCATCTTTGTACTCTTCGTTCTTTTGCCATTATAGTAAAATTATCTTTGCCCGTGATTTTTTATCCTCTTTGGAGAGGTTTTTCCACGTTAAATTTGTGTGTTCAATTTTTCAATTTCTTTCGCTATTTTTACTTCTTCGTTTTTTAATTGGGTTGATCCCCAACATATTAAATTATTGTAAATCTATTGATAAATGGATGACTATATAACTCCCAAAACTCCCAAATTCATTCTTTTGTAACTCCTAAATTCATTCTCTCGTAAAACCTAAATTCATTCTCTTTTCATAACCTATGGTGATTGAGACCCTACAAATAGAGGGCAAGTATAAACTTTTTTTTGTATCCAGGTGAAAGTTGAATCATCCTTTCATTTTTCTATTCTTCTCTCTTGTTCTTTCTATAATTTTATTAGTTTATAGTACATTATCAACACAATCTTTCTTAGAAATAAAATTCTTATGTATTAAAGATTTGACTTACCATCCATGATGTTTCATTTGAAGCTTTATACACAAAATGAAAAAAAATTGCATGGAGTTTTTATTTAATGTTTCATATTGAATTATTATTATTTTAGATTCTTGATTAATTATGATGGTTTTGTTTAATTTATTTTATTTCTATATTTTAAGGATAGTGAAAGATTTGATATCAATATAGATATTGATCAAAAGTAATTTTATGTGAAAATTTATAGATTGCTTGCGATTGCTATTGAAACTTTCGTAGAGGATAAAAATTTGAAGTAAATTTTCTTATCACATCACATGCCTATATGCACCTACATTTTTGTTCATAAAAAATATTTTTCCTCAATATATGCTATTTGATAATTACTTGGTGATTATGTTTGAACCATGATAGATTAATTTTAATTTTATAAATTGATAGATTTATAAATCATGATCCATAATATTATCGATCACTTTTATTAATCAAGGACTAAGCTTCATCACAATATATGATCTTGCATCGATTCTTACTCATCATTAAACTAGTTGTTTTATGAGTTTATTTGATAGTCATCATTCTAGGTAACATATGTTTTTGGACTTTGATACTGTTTAAAATTCTCTTAATCAACAATGATAAACTTAATCAAGATTCTTTCATACCAAACAATCAAATATTATTTCACATCAAACACGTCTGTTTTAAGTCCTTTTAATGAAAAATTTTGAGGAATGTCTTAATTGATTTTTGGGCCAATTTTATTGTAGAATTTCATGTTTAAGTACAACCAAATTTTCAACTCTTGAATGATTTTAGTTGACTACATTGACTATTGTATACTTGTTGAGTGTATTTTATGCGTTTTATTTTATTCTATTTAGCAATCAATGAGCAATTATAAGTGAATTTTTTTTTGTAAACATGAGATGTATGATTTTCAAGTAAATTTCATGCATGTCTGCAATGATTTATGAAAATTTTTCTAGCACTAGCATTATATCAGGTTTCATCTTTTAGATTTTAGTTTTATCCATACATTTGATTTACAATAAACTATATGCATGACTTATCTATTTCTTACTAATTAATTGATGATGCAAAACTCTTGTAAAAACGGTTTTAAAAGAATTCTTTATTGATATCATGCCTTCTTATGGCTGAACAAAATAATGAGTTATTCGTCCCTATGGATTTGCTCCATTCCTTGAAGTGAAATTGAGATGGGCATGGTGGGTGAATTGACATACTTTCTTGGGTTCCTGATAAATCGTAAATTATACATATTTTTACCCTATGTTTAATGCATTTTATGGATGATTTCTCATTAGAATTGGTGAATTTGATGCTCCTAATGCTTTAATTTCATGTTTTATACTTAGGAGAGCATAGGAGAGCGAAAGAAATGAGAAACGGGCCAAAAACAGAGAAAATGGGCCAAAGTACAAAATCAACACGGCCTGGACCTCCTCACACGGGTAGACCACACGGCCGTGTCAATTTGGCAGGCTTGAACATGGCCTAAAGTAATCGAACATGGGCATGTGCCACGGGCGTGTCCCTACTGAGCCCAAGTTGAGTCCAATTCAGAAAAGGCTAATTTTGAGGGCTTTTAGGCATTCCAAAGCCTATAAATACACCCTAGAGGAGGAAGAAAGGGGGCACACAGAAGAGGGAGTAAGGAATTACTCCAAAAAAGCCGATAAGGAATTACTCCAAAGAAGCCGATTGATTCATCTCAGAAGTCGGATTCATCATCAAGACTGAAGATCTCTCCTCAATTCCCCTTCAGGAGTTTTGGGTTTTCTTGATGTTTTGTATTCTTTATTTTTCTGAGATGTTTTCTTATTTAGTTATGAATTAAATCCCCTAAATACCTAAGGGGAATGAAACCTAAGACAAATCTCGTTATTATTTTCTGAATTGTATGATAAATATTTAACTTGTTCTTAATCATGTGTTCTTAATTCTTGTTTTGATATCCCAGGATATTGCTTCAAGATAAGCTCTTATTCAGAGGAGGAATAGACCCTGTCTAAGAGTACATTTATCATAATTAAGCGAAGTTGATTGCGCGCCTAGACATAGGGTGACAAGATTTTGCCGGATTAGGGTGAAACCTAATAAGGGGATCCATAGATGGAGTTAATGCAACCCTAGAATGTTAATTAGAAAAAAGTCTCGGTTATTCAATCTAGGGATTAGACGTTATTAGTCTTGAATAGGGATAATAACATAACTTAGGGATCTCTACGGAACAAGTTGAATGAATAAATCGTCCGATTCGGAGCCAGAATAACAAGTAAAGTCTAGGTGGATTTTTCCTTAGGTATTGTCTTCATTCAATCGATTTTCCCAAAAGCAATTCTCCAATTCTATTCTCTGTGAGTTCTTAGTTTAGATAATTAGTTAGTTAAAAACAAAACCCCATTATTCTTAGGCTAGATAATAAAAAGACAGTAATTACTAGTACTTTTAGTTCCTTTGGGTTTGACAATCCGGTCTTGCTAAAACTATACCACTGTTCGATAGGTACACTTGCCTACATCGCGATAATAGTTAATTTAAGAACGAGTAATTATAAATATTTAAAACCTATCACGAAATAACGCGATCAAGTTTTTGGCTGTGTGCCCAACACGGGCTATGATAAAATGCCACGGCTGTGTGATTTGGCCATTGTTGAGCCTGCAAAAACAGCACGGACATACGACACACCCGTGTCTAACACTCGTGGTCGAACCTGCCCAATTAACACGGGCGTGGAGCTTGCACACATAGGCGTGGGAGAAGTGAATGAAGTCAGACACGACCGTGCGACACAGCCGTGTGAACTCACACGCCCGAGGAACACAGGCGTGTACTAAATGTTAGACGCGCCCAAATTTGAAATTCACGAATCACACGGGCTGAAATTGGGGAACACGGGCGTGTGCCATGGCCATGTGCCCCAAAATCTATAAATACCCTGTACTATTCACTTTCTTTTCCATTCAAAAACCTAACCTTAGCTGCTGCTACTCCACACGACCTCCCTACCATGCCCGTGCGCCACCTCCAACTTCATTTTTGATGCTGAATCTCTCTCCCTTAGCGTTTGTTTACTCCTTTCACTTCTATTTTACTCATTACTAATGCTCATTATTAGCATAATCTTTATTGCTTTTGAACAATTTTTCATTTTGCTCATTATTTTATCCTTTAGTTTGTATTCTTAGGTTAGTTATTATACAATGCATGTTAAAATCAAGTGATTAGGGAAACTTCATCCCATGACTTTACCATGCCCATCCTCATGACATTTCCATGCCAATGCCTCTCATGTAATTTGCATTTTTCAATTATTTATCATACATTTCATGTTGTTGGGAAAGCTTCATTCTTTTATCTTACACATGCCATTACTACATACAATGATAAAGTCCCGAAATTATTATATTAGTTATGTTTGGTTGTGGCCGAAATTTGACTTTTTAATTGAAAATTGTATTCCTTCTACTTTGACCACTCATCAAGATGACTTGATGATTCTGATCTCAGGTACCATGTCATCTTCAAGAGGAAAGAAAACCACCGTACCAGCCTCGAAGAAGAGGAAAGAAGCGTCCTCTTCCGTAGGTCCAACCGCAGAAATTTGTCACCCTTTCCTACAGTTCCCCCGAGGGCCCCAAGAAGAGCTTTTCCAAATACTTTGGGCCCGACCATTAATTGTGGGCCGCTGCATCGACTGGGCTGCCACAGAACAAGTTCAGATGGTTGACGCGATTCAGGCTCTCCTAACCACTGACCCTTGTGAGCTGTTCTTCTAGATTATCGAGCTGACATACCTTGAGCTCAAAATGGAACTTTGCTCAACGTTTCATCTTCAGACCGTAATGACAAGGTACGATGATCCCAGCACGGTCCAGTTGTGCTTAAGTGGGTTAATCTGCCAGCTAAGTGTCCCAGATTTTGGTGCTGCATTAGGCTTATATACGGAGGAGTTCAAGGAGGAGAATAAACTACATGCTCTCAGTCGCCACATACATTTCTCTCCCTCGAAGTGTTGGCACACTTTGGCCCCTAGCACGGCCTCCTACAATCCTATCCGCTCCAAGGCATCAGTTCTCCCAGCATCCCTGAGGTACTTACACGCTATTTTAGCTCAAATGATTACAGGGAGGCTAGAGAGCACTAACGTCGTCAACACTCACGACGTCTATTTCTTATGGTGCATGTCACAAGGCACGGCATCGACCTTACCTACTTCATCGCCCTCGCGATTCAGCACCAGACAGAATGGCATAGGAAGGGGGTCATCCCATTGGCCCTTATGTGACTCGACTGGCGCGACACTTCGGTTTTCTCAACACCGCGGCCCAAGAATCATCCCTCACCCTTATTTGTCAGTACTTCCACATCTCATCACTAGTCTCACCTTGCGAATCATCCAGCGATGAAGATGTTTAGAAATATTTATTTCTTATTTTATGTTTTTAATTTTTATTGAAACTATTTTTCATTTTTATTAGATTTTAGAATTTTTTTTTTAATTATTAAACTCGGTTATTTCTTTTTGAGTAATTATTCTTCCTAATATCCCCTAAAAAGTTCCTGATTTTATTACAGTTATATAGAGCTCTTAAGCTCATTGTCACATAGGAACTAAAACTCCACCGGGACTAATGGCCTAATGAACCTCTTCGACCGCCAGAGTATCCTCCTCCACTCTCGAACCGATTCCTCTCCAGAACTCCAGTTCGAGGATTTCATCATACAAGAAGTTTCACTTCTCTCCCTATCTTATTTTTATACTCTAATATCTATCTTTGTGCATTGAGGGCAATGTACATCTTAAGTGTGGGGGGGGTTTATTTCATTATCAGAAAAATCCCTAAATAATTACCTTGTTCTCTTGAAAAGCTTTCATATCATATTTAGGATAAATTTTAATTGATTTATGATTTTGATTGATATATCTTGAATTAAAACATAGGCATTTATGCATTGATTGTTTAAACTTTAAGACATTAGAGAATCAAGCATGATGAGTTGATTTTAAGAATTTAAAATTATAGGTTATTTCCCAAGTCTAAGTATTACTTTGAATTGGAATTCACGAGTCTAAACATAAAAAGCCATAATTTTTGTGAGATTTTGAGCCTCTTGAGCATCTATTAATCCTTTCATGCTCACTTTTATTATTGCTTTGAGCGTGTCAGTATTGAACTGTTATTCTAGAACTTTCTTGATTATGCATGTCGAGACCACACCATCTGATTTGGTATGTCAAAATGATTAAGGCACTTACAATTAACCCACTCATGCCATGAAAAGCCTACCTCCACGATTAATCCCTAGTAAACCCATTTGAGCCTAACAAGCCATTCCTTGTATTAACCTCAATATTAACCTTTAACCTATTATTGTTGAAATCCCCTAAATTAATCACTATTTTTGTCGAGATTTGAGTTGAATGGATTGCTTAGCTATGTTTTGTTCTTAATAGTTAGTCTATATTATTTTAACTTGTTCTTAAAAAAAAAAACTATGTATACATATCTGTAATTTCATATTCTAAGAGAAGCTCACATTATGCATAAATGAAGACTAACTCTTTTTATAGTTAGGAAATTTTTCAATTCAATCTCGATTCTAACCCTTTCTTTCAGCTTGTGACCACACCCCCTAACAAAGCCTCATTACAACCCTCTAAAGACCTTTTGATTGATGTATCATCTTAAATTATAGTGGTAGAGATTTGATTTTCATGCAAGCCTATGGTAATGACTTTTCATTATTGACTATTGAGTGCTTCATTTATTTTCCTTAAACAACTCGAGTGATTTGAGTGAATCTTTAGTGAGGATGTGAAATTCTGTAATATTCTGAATCAAAGGTAAATACATAAATAAGGGGAGACACCTATGTTTGCATGATTAAAATACTCAACTTGGAATGTTTGAAACTTTTATGTTCTTTTAGTTGAATTCTCAATGTATGATTACCTATGGATTATTTTGAGATATTATCGATAAGAATTATAAGTTGAGGAGAATTTATTTTGATTATGAGTTGAGGATTTTGCTTGAGGACAAGCAAATGCTTAAGTGTGGGGGTATTTGATAAACCGTAAATTATACATATTTTTACCCCATGTTTAATGCATTTTATGGATGATTTCTCATTAGAATTGGTGAATCCGATGCTCCTAATGTTTTAATTTCATGTTTTATACTTAGGAGAGCATAGGAGAGCGAAAGGAACAAGAAACGGGCCAAAAATGGAGAAAATGGGCCAAAGTACGAAATCAACATAGCCTGGACCTCCTCACACGGGCAGACCACACGGCCGTGTCAATTTGGCAAGCTCGAACATGGCCTGAAGTAATCGAACATGGGCGTGTCCCACGGGCGTGTCCCTGCCGAGCCCATGTTGAGTCCAATTCGGAAAAGGCTAATTTTGAGGGCTTTTAAGCATTCTAAAGCCTATAAATACACCCTAGAGGAGGAAGAAAGGGGGCACACAGAAGAGGGAGTAAGGAATTACTCCAAGGAAGCCGATTGATTCATCTCAGAAGCCGGATTCATCATCAAGACTGAAGATCTCTCCTCAATTCCCCTTCAGGAGTTTTGGGTTTTCTTGATGTTTTGTATTCTTTATTTTTCTGAGATGTTTTCTTATTTAGTTATGAACTAAATCTCCTAAATACCTAAGGGGAATGAAACCTAAGACGAATCTTGTTATTATTTTCTGAATTGTATGATAAATATTTAACTGGTTCTTAATTATGTATTCTTAATTCTTATTTTGATATCCCAGGATACTGATTCAAGATAAGCTCTTATTCAGAGGAGGAATAGACCCTGTCTAAGAGTACATTTATCATAATTAAGCGAAGTTGATTGCGCGCCTAGACATAGGGTGACAAGATTTTGCCGGATTAGGGTGAACCCTAATAAGGGGATCCATAGATCGAGTTAATGTAACCCTAGAATGTTAATTAGAAAAAAGTCTCGGTTATTCAATCTAGGGATTAGACGTTATTAGTCTTGAATAGGGATAATAACATAACTTAGGGATCTCTACGGAACAAGTTGAATGAATAAATCGTCCGATTCGGAGCCAGAATAACAAGTAAAGTCTAGGTGGATTTTTCCTTAGGTATTGTCTTCATTCAATCGATTTTCCCAAAAGCAATTCCCTAATTCTATTCTCTGTGAGTTCTTAGTTTAGATAATTAGTTAGTTAAAAACAAAACCCCATTATTCTTAGGCTAGATAATAAAAAGACAGTAATTACTAGTACTTTTAGTTCCTTTGGGTTTGACAATCCGGTCTTGCTAAAACTATACCACTGTTCGATAGGTACACTTGCCTACATCGCGGTAATAGTGAATTTAAGAACGAGTAATTATAAATATTTAAAACCTATCTCGAAATAACGCGATCAAGTTTTTGGCGCTGTTGCTGGGGAACTAAGATATTAAGAATGCTCAATTTTTATTACTTTAGCCATTTATTTTTCTTGCAATTTAATTTAATTTTATTATTATTATTATTTATTAACCTACTCTTTCTTTCTCTTGGCAGGTTTTTATAGTTTATGACTAGAAGAAACCCGTCAGGACCATTACTTTTTGACGAAGAAATCGATTGTATAGTTCGTAGAAACCAAAGAGTAATAAACACAGCTTAAGATACATTGAGAGCGAGCAAGAAGACGACACTCAATCTCAGCCGAAGAGATGGCTGAAAACCAAGGCAATCAGCTACCTCTTGCAATTGCGGTTAATCAAAATCCTGCTCCATGCACTATGTATGATTATGCTAAACCTTCTTTAACAGGAACTGAATCGAGCATAGTTAGACCTGCTGTAGCTGCAAATACTTTTGAATTAAAACCTAACACTATTAAAATGATACAACAATTTTTTCAGTTTAATGGTTTGCAGGATGAGGATCCCAACGCTCATTTAGCCAACTTCTTAGAACGATGCGATACATTTAAAATTAATGGTGTTTTTGATGATGCCATTCGTCTTCGGTTGTTTCCCTTTTCATTAAGGAACAAAGCTAAACAGTGGTAGAACTCGTTGCCACGAGGGTCAATTACTACTTGGGAACAAATGACCGAAAAAATGTTACTAAAATATTTTTCGCCGGCTAAAATGGCTAAATTACGTAATGATATCTCTTCTTTTGTGCAAATGGATTTAGAAACACTCTACGATGCATGCGAGAGATACAAGGACCTTTTGAGAAGATGCCCCCACCATGGGTTACCGCTTTGGCTCCAAGTACAAACATTTCACAATGGTCTGAATCCTTGGACTCGGCAAATGGTTTACGCAGCGGCAGGCGGAACCATCAACAATAAAACACCGGAAGATGCCTATGAGTTTATAGCGGATATGTCACTAAATAACTATCAGTGGCAAGTTATGAGGACAAAGCCAATAAAAATAGCCGGCGTTTATAACGTCAATTCGGTCACCATGCTCTCTAATCAGGTAGAACTCTTAAATAAAAAGATTGATGGTTTTCTTAATTCTTCATAGGTTCACCCAGTAATAAAATGAGAAGCAAGTAGCGGTGGAACAAACCATTTGGAATACCAACCTTATGGCCACAACATGGATAACGAGCAATTAAACTACATGGGTAATAATCCTCGACCTCAAAATAATTCATGTAGTAACACTTATAATGCAGGTTGGAGGAACCGCCCCAATTTTTCGTGGGGCGGTCAAGGAAATCAAAGACCACAACATCCTTCGGGCTACCAACAACCACCATACCAACAGGAAAAGAAGCCAAACCTTGAAGAGATACTCTCAAAGTTTATTTCGGTGTTGAAAACTCGTTTTCAGAACACTGAGACAACACTAAAAATAAACAAATGTTGATCCAAGGGCTCGGAACTCAGATAGGCCAGCTTTCCAAACTGATCTTCAAACGACCATAAGGTAGCTTGCCAAGTAACACTGAACCTAACCTAAGGGAACAGCTCAACGCAATTAATATTCAAGATGACGAAGGAGTTATTGAGCCTGAACCAGAACCGAGGCAAGAAACAGTGGTAAGCAAAAGTCAAGGTAAGGTAGATCAAAATACAAACAAACCAGTAACTGTCGAATATAAACCTCGTATGCCATACCCCAACGCGACAAGGAAAGACCCCTTAGATGAAAAATTTGGTAAATTTCTTAAACTCTTAAAAAAATTACATATTAACTTACCATTTATTGAAGCTCTGTTGCAGATGCCAAATGCAATGAAATTTTTAAAGGAGCTTTTAGCAAATAAGTGAAAGTTGGACGAGGCGTCGCATGTAGAGCTGAACGCAGTTTGCTCGGCTATTCTCCAAAATAAACTACCCAACAAACTAAAAGATTCAGGGAGTTTTATGATTCCTTGCTTAATTGGTAGTTTAGACGTTAATTATGCATTGGCTGATCTAGGGGCTAGTATCAACGTCATGCCTTACAAAATGTTTAAGCAACTAGGTCTCGGGAAACCCAAATAGACTAGGATGAGCATTCAATTAGCAGATAAAACTATAAGATTCCTTAGAGGTATTATTGAAGATGTGCTAGTTAAAATCGGCAAATTTATATTTCCCCTTGACTTTATTGTTCTAGACATAGAAGAGGATAGCAGCACTCCCTTAATCCTAGGAAGGCCCTTTTTAGTAGCTGCTAAAACCATCATTGATGTTGGCACAGGTGAACTCACATTCCGGGTGGGAGACGAAACAATCACCCTTCAAGCTCGCAATTCTGACAATACATCAGGGATTGAAGGTAATTATTTAAACTATCCTACTAAAACTAACAATATGGTACAAGCTACATTGCAGAAAATGAGTCTGAAGGAAGCACACGAGTCATTCTCAAGCAATAGTAGAGGACCTGTTCATGGAGATCGAAGACTACAAATCGAGGAACTCAATGAATGGCGAACACACAAACTAAGAACACTTGACAAACCGAAACTACGCTAAAACAAGCCCGATACCTCTCCAAATCAACTTAAGGTTGGTGATAAGGTCTTATTAAATGCTGCAGATCCCCACATTGTTACTACTACACTGAATGAGGAAATCCCTCTTACGGTACTCAGTATTTTTCCATTCGATATGGTGGAGATGAGTCATCCCAAGTTCGGCACTTTTAAGGTAAACAACACCCGATTAAAACTTATTTTGATGAGATTGATAGCAGGAATGAGGAGTATAAACTCCTCAAACCATCATGACCATTCACTGAAGAGGCAAGTCGAGCTTAGACTATAATTAAGCACTTCTCGGGAGGCAACCTGAGCACTAACAATATTAATTTCTTTACATTTTGGTATTTAACTCCTAACTTACTAATAGAAATCTTGAATACAGGTGTTTCCACAAAGACACGGCCTAGCACACGGGCATGCTAAAGGCCGTGTGGAAACAGGGCAAGGATTACCCCAACACGGGCTATGATAAAATGCCACGGCTGTGTGATTTGGCCATGGTTGAGCCTGCAAAAACAGTACGGGCGTGCGACACGCCCGTGTCTAACACCCGTGGTCGAACCTGCCCAATTAACACGGGCGTGGAGCTTGAATACACAGGCATGGGAGAAGTGAATGAAGTCAGACAAGACCGTGCGACAGGGCCGTGTGAACTCACACGCCCAAGGAACACAGGCGTGTACTAAATGTTAGACATGCCCAAATTTGAAATTCGCGAATCACACGGGCTGAAATTGGGGAACACGGGCGTGTGCCATGGCCGTGTGCCCCAAAATCTATAAATGCCCTGCACTATTCACTTTCTTTTCCATTCAAAAACCCTAACCCTAGCTGCTGCTACTCCACACGGCCTCTCTACCATGCCCGTGCGCCACCTCTAACTTCATTTTTGATGCTCAATCTCTCTCCCTTAGCGTTTGTTTACTCCTTTCACTTCTATTTTACTCATTACTAATGCTTATTATTAGCATAATCTTTATTACTTTTGAACTATTTTTCATTTTGCTTATTATTTTGTCCTTTAGTTTGCATTCTTAGGTTAGTTATTATACAATGCATGTTAAAATCAAGTGATTAGGGAAACTTCATCCCATGACTTTACCATGCCCATCTTCATGACATTTCCATGCCAATGCCTCTCATGTAATTTGCATTTTTCAATTATTTATCATACATTTCATGTTGTTGGGAAAGCTTCATTCTTTTGTCTTACACATGCCATTACTACATACAATGATAAAGTCACGAAATTATTATATTAGTTATGTTTGGTTGTGGCCGAAATTTGACTTTTTAATTGAAAATTGTATTCCTTCTACTTTGACCACTCATCAAGATGACTTGATGATTCTGATCTCAGGTACCATGTCATCTTCAAGAGGAAAGAAAACCAACGTACCAGCCTCGAAGAAGAGGAAAGAAGCGTCCTCTTCCGTAGGTCCAACCGCGAAAATTTATCACCCTTTCCTGCAGTTCCCCCGAGGGCCCCAAGAAGAGCTTTTCCAAATACTTTGGCCCCGACCATTAATTGTGGGCCGCTGCATCGACTGGGCTACCATAGAACAAGTTCAGATGGTTGACGCGATTTAGGCTCTCCTAAGCACCGACCCTTGTGAGCTGTTCTTCGAGATTATCGAGCTGACATACCTTGAGCTCACAATGGAACTCTGCTCAACGTTTCATCTTCAGACCATAATGACAAGGTACGATGATCCCAGCACGGTCTAGTTTTGCTTAGGTGGGTTAATCTGCCAGCTAAGCGTCCCAGATTTTGGTGCTGCATTAGGCTTATATACGGAGGAGTTCAAGGAGGAGAATAAACTACATGCTCTCAGTCGCCACATACATTTCTCTCCCTCGAAGTGTTGGCACACTTTGGCCCCTAGCACGGCCTCCTACAATCCTATCCGCTCCAAGGCATTAGTTCTCCCACCATCCCTGAGGTACTTACACGCTATTTTAGCTCAAATGATTACAGGGAGGCTAGAGAGCACTAACGTCGTCAACACTCACGACGTCTATTTCTTATGGTGCATGTCACAAGGCACGTCATCGACCTTGCCTACTTCATCTCCCTCGCGATTTAGCACTAGACAGAATGGCATAAGAAGGGGGTCATCTCCATTGGCCCTTATGTGACTCGACTGGCGCGACACTTCGGTTTCCTCAACACCGCGACCCAAGAATCATCCCTCACCCTCATTGGCCAGATGTCTCCACAAGGCATCTCGAGCATGCTTAGCATGAGGATGATCGAGAGGCGCCGAGGAACCTACCCTCCCCAATATCGTCTCGCCCAATCTACCGAGAAGGAGGCCTACGAGGACATTCTTGATGATGTCCCTTCGCAGCACGAAGACCTACCGGCTCAGCCACCACCACCCTCTCGTCCAGTTCATGCGGCGGCTTCATATGCTGACATCTCTGAGCGCCTCACCCGATTCGAGCAGCAGTGTTTTCAACGATTTAACAACATTAATGCTACTCTTCAGCAGATTTGTCAGTACTTCCACATCTCATCGCTAGTCCCACCTCGCGAATCATCCAGCGATGAAGATGTTTAGAAATATTTATTTCTTATTTTATGTTTTTAATTTTTATTGAAACTATTTTTTATTTTTATTAGATTTTAAAATTTTTATTTTTAATTATTAAACTCGGTTATTTATTTTTGAGTAATTATTCTTCCTAATATCCCCTAAAAAGTTCCTGATTTTATTACAGTTATATAGAGCTCTTAAGCTCATTGTCACATAGGAACTAAAACTCCACCGGGACTAATGGCCTAATGAACCTCTTCGACCGTCGAAGTATCCTCTCCACTCTCGAACCGATTCCTCTCCAGAACTCCAGTTCGAGGATTTCATCATACAGGAAGTTTCACTTCTCTCCCTATCTTATTTTTATACTCTGATATCTATCTTTGTACATTGAGGGCAATGTACATCTTAAGTGTGGGGAGGGGTTTATTTCATTATCAGAAAAATCCCTAAATAATTACCTTGTTCTCTTGAAAAGCTTTCATATCATATTTAGGATAAATTTTAATTGATTTATGATTTTGATTGATATATCTTGAATTAAAACATAGGCATTTATGCATTGATTGTTTAAACTTTAAGACATTAGAGAATCAAGCATGATGAGTTGATTTTTAAGAATTTAAAATTATAGGTTATTTCCCCAAGTCTAAGTATTACTTTGAATTGGAATTCACGAGTCTAAACATAAAAAAGCCATAATTTTTGTGAGATTTTTGAGCCTCTTGAGCATCTATTAATCCTTTCATGCTCACTTTTATTATTGCTTTGAGCGTGTCAGTATTGAACTGTTATTCTAGAACTTTCTTGATTATGCATGTCGAGACCACACCATCTGATTTGGTATATCAAAATGATTAAGGCATTTACGATTAACCCACTCATGCCATGAAAAGCCTACCTCCACAATTAATCCCTAGTAAACCCATTTGAGCCTAACAAGCCATTCCTTGTATTAACCTCAATATTAACCTTTAACCTATTATTGTTGAAATCCCCTAAATTAATCACTATTTTTGTCGAGATCTGAGTTGAATGGATTGCTTAGCTATGTTTTGTTCTTAATAGTTAGTCTATATTATTTTAACTTGTTCTTAAAAAAAAAATATGTATACATATCTGTAATTTCATATTCTAAGAGAAGCTCTGTTGTACGCAAATGAAGACTAACTCTTTTTATAGTTAGGAAATTTTTCAATTCAATCTCGATTCTAACCCTTTCTTTTAGGTTGTGACCACACCCCCTAACAAAGCCTCATTATAACCTTCTAAAGACCTTTTGATTGATGTATCATCTTAAACTATAGTGGTGGAGATTTGATTTTCATGCAAGCCTATGGTAATGACTTTTCATTATTGACTATTGAGTGCTTCATTTATTTTCCTTAAACAACTCGAGTGAATCTTTAGTGAGGATGTGAAATTCTGTAATATTCTGAATCAAAGGTAATTACATAAATAAGGGGAGACACCTATGTTTGCATGATTAAAATACTCAACTTGGAATGTTTGAAACTTTTATGTTCTTTTAGTTGAATTCTCAATATATGATTACCTATGGATTATTTTGAGATATTATCGATAAGAATTATAAGTTGAGGAGAATTTATTTTGATTATGAGTTGAGGATTTTGCTTGAGGACAAGCAAATGCTTAAGTGTGGGGGTATTTGATAAACCGTAAATTATACATATTTTTACCCCATGTTTAATGCATTTTATGGATGATTTCTCATTAGAATTGGTGAATTCGATGCTCCTAATGCTTTAATTTCATGTTTTATACTTAGGAGAGCATAGGAGAGGGAAAGGAATGAGAAACGGGCCAAAAATGGAGAAAATGGGCCAAAGTACGAAATCAACACAGCCTGGACCTCCTCACACGGGCAGACCACACGGCCATGTCAATTTGGCAAGCTCGAACATGGACTGAAGTAATCGAACATGGGCGTGTCCTACGGGCGTGTCCCTGCCGAGCCCAAGTTGAGTCCAATTCGGAAAAGGCTAATTTTGAGAGCTTTTAAGCATTCCAAAGCCTATAAATACACCCTAGAGGAGGAAGAAAGGGGGCACACAGAAGAGGGAGTAAGGAATTACTCCAAGGAAGCCGATTGATTCATCTCAGAAGCCGGATTCATCATCAAGACTGAAGATCTCTCCTCAATTCCCCTTCAGGAGTTTTGGGTTTTCTTGATGTTTTGTATTCTTTATTTTTCTGAGATGTTTTCTTATTTAGTTATGAACTAAATCTCCTAAATACCTAAGAGGAATGAAACCTAAGATGAATCTTGTTATTATTTTCTGAATTGTATGATAAATATTTAACTTGTTCTTAATTATGTGTTCTTAATTCTTATTTTGATATCCCAGGATACTGATTCAAGATAAGCTCTTATTCAGAGGAGGAATAGACCCTGTCTAAGAGTAAATTTATCATAATTAAGTGGAGTTGATTGCGCGCCTAGACATAGGGTGACAAGATTTTGCCAGATTAGGGTGAACCCTAATAAGGGGATCCATAGATCAAGTTAATGCAACCCTAGAGTGTTAATTAGAGAAAAGTCTCGATTATTCAATCTATAGATTAGATGTTATTAGTCGTGAATAGGGATAATAACATAACTTAGGGATCTCTACGGAACAAGTTGGATGAATAAATCATCTGATTCGGAGCAAGAATAACAAGAAAAGTCTAGGTAGATTTTTCCTTAGGTATTATCTTCATTCAATTGATTTTTCTCAAAAGCAATTCCCCAATTCTATTCTCTGTGAGTTCTTAGTTTAGATAATTAGTTAGTTAAAAACTAAACCCTATTATTCTTAGGCTAGATAATAAAAAGACAGTAATTACTTGTACTTTTAGTTCCTTTGGGTTCGACAATCCAGTTTTGCTAAAACTATACTATTGTTCGATAGGTACACTTGCCTACATCGAGATAATAGTTAGTTTAAGAACGAGTAATTTTAAATATTTAAAACCTATCACGAAATAACGCGATCAGTTCCATATTAATCAACTGAAGGATGGTATATTCTACTCATAAGAGAAGTATGCTTAGAACCTTATGAAAAAGTTTAGCTTAAAGAATTCCAAGCCTGCCAAAACTCCCATGTCAACAAGTGAGAAGATATATGTAGATGCAACGAAGGTGCCCACTTCCAATACCATGTATAGAAGCATGATTGGAAGCATATTATACCTCACTGCTAGTTGACCAGATTAGCGTTCCAGTGTTGGGGTATGTGATAGGTACCAAGGAAATCCTAAAGAATAACATGTCAAAGTTTTCGAAAGGATTATTAGGTATATGCATGAAATATCATATTTAGGAGTCTGATTTTCTAAAGATAGTGCAATGAACCTTGTAGGTTATAATGGTACTGATTGAGTTGGGAAAATTGATGATTGAAAGAGCACATTAGTAGGATACTTTTACTTGGCATCAGACCTAGTCTCATGGTATAGTAAGAAGCAAGCTTCAATTTCACTTTCAACGAAAGAAGTAGAGTACATAGCTGCTGGAAGCTATTGTGCTCAATTACTATGGATGAATCAGATGATAGAGGATTTTAAAGTGGCTTTGCCAATGGCCACTGCATATTCTGATAACACAAATGCAAAAACATCTCTAAGAATCCAATGATGCACTTAAGGACTAAACACATAGACATTAGGCATCATTTCATTTGAGAATTTTTTGAGAATGATTCAAAGAAATTAAGGTTTATAGCAACTTAGAATCAGTTTTCTGACTTGTTTATTAAGGCTTTAGACTCAGTCAGGTTAGGAATATTGAGAAACTTAAATTGAGGTGTATTAAACTTGAATACTCAACAACTAAAGGAAGACATCCAAATAGCCACACATGATTTCATTTTGGTTAGATTTGGTAATTGAATACTTTGGCACCAAATATTTTTATTTGTCAAGGGTAAAATTTGTAACAGCCCATTTTTATGGTTAATTGGAACAGTGGTTTCGGGACCATAATCCGACATTGAAAAAATTATTTTATTATTATTTTAATATTTACAGTATCATATTAGATTTGTGTGAAATTTTCGTAAATAAATTTTACCGTTTGAGTGGTTAATTCGGTAAAAAGGACTAAATCGTGTGAAGCGTAAAATTTGAATTCTATAAGTTAAAGGTATTAAATGGCTGTGATATTAAATAGTGGGACTCCTTAAGTGGTAATTATCCCATAAATGTTGATAGTGGAATTCTATGGCTTGGTATAATGGAAATTTTAAATGTTATTAAAGGTTAAAATGGTAGAATGGTTAAAATGACTTAATTAACTAAAATAAAAGCCAAAATCATGTTAATTTCCATCATCGTCCACTGAATGTAGATAAAAGAAACATCTATTTCAGTATTTTAGGGTTTGACCCTTGTTGTCTTTAATTGAGGTGTGTGTCGAGCTCGATTTTTGATAATTTTTATGTTTTTGTGATTGTTGCTTCGTGTTCTAGCTAGCCCGTACCTTAATTTCTGAATTTGTTGATGAAATTGTGAGTTTCCATTGATGATAGCTTGATTTTTTTGAGAGTTGATGATGGAAAATGAATAATTGTTGATAGATTAATATGTTTTGTTAAGTGATTTTTGGTAAAAATGTCAAATAAGGATTAAATTGTGAAAAGTGTAAATTGAGGGGTTGAAATGTGAAATAAATTGAAAATATGGGTTGAGAGTAATATATTTAAAATTCGGCTAGCTTCGGTTTGTGCTTAATTTCATGAAATTGTGATTTTATGTGGTAAGGACTAAATTGTAAAAATGTGGAATAATAGGGGAAAAGTGTAAATTTTCCAAAATATGTAAATTGTGTTAAATTGAATGAATTAATGATTAAATAAGTAAATTTTGTTATTATATAGATTTAGAAAAATGAGATTTGGATCTAGAATGAGAGAAAACAAAGTATCAGACTAGTCGATCTGTTCCATCGTTTTAACGATCGAGGTAAGTTCGTATGCAATAAGTATTGTTATATTTATGCTTTTAATGCTTTGATAACGTATAAATTGTATATATGTGACTATTTTTATATTTGATGACATATCGGTTAAATATGGCTGGCACTTAGTGTGCGGTTCGATATAGCTTTGGCTAAATTTGGCACTTAGTGTGCAATTTGAGATAGCTTTGACTATGTACAACACTTAGTGTGCGAGACATCAAATATGGCACGTAGTGTGCGAAATATTGAGAATGACACTTAGTGTACGAGATATTGAGAATGACACTTAGTGTGCGAAATATCGAATGATTCAACGGGCATAGTTAAGACGAGAATTAAATTACAGTTGAATAAGTAATACAGGTACGTACAGAACTTATGTGAGAATCGAGTGAAAGTAAATTGGTGAGTTCATATTGTATTATATATATTAAATAAGAAAGAATTGAGTATAAGTATGTTTCATGTCAAAATGTGTTTATTTGACTATAATGAAGTATATATTTAATGTTATGTGAGATATGAATAATAGTTGTTTAAACTAAATATACATATGGAAATAGACTAATAATACCATAACCGGGTTATGGCACGTGAAAGAAAGACCACGATAGGGCCTTGGCAATGTATGTGTAAGACCATAGTTGGACTATGGCAACGAAAAATTGATGAATTTGTATTATAAGAACTTATAAACCAGAGAGGTTTTGTAAGAGTATAGGTGATAAAAAGAAAGGTATTAGTACAAGTATGTATGGAAAACTGCTCAAGTATTGAGTTATATAAAGTTGAGAATTTGAGAATGAGGACATGAATAATTTGATGTTAGCTCATGAATTGATGTTTTAAATGTTAATGATTTATCTATTTTGAATTGCTATATGAATGTTGTGATCAATTTAAGTTCACATATGAACTGACTAAGTTGTGAAGCTTACTTTGTGTTTTTTTTTTATATTTTATATTGTCTCGGACGTTCGCTCTGATTGGAAGTTAGCAGAGATTGCATCACACTATCCGGCTATTGATTTTCAGTATTTTACACCTTATGGCTTGGTTTTATGGCATGTATAGGCTATGGTCATCTGAAATGGCTTATTAATGATTTTGGTTGATGGTTATAATGTGGCTTACGATTTGGCATGGTTGGTATAAAATGTGTATTTGGCTTATGTTATGTATTTGTGTTTTGGCTTGGAATGCAAATGTGGTAATAATGTGGTTTAAGAAATGGCATGTAAGGTATGATTTATAGATGATGAATTGATATGTTTGAGAGGCATGATTTAATTGATGGTAAGGTGATGAAAATACATTTAGAAGTTATGTGAGGTTGAGGATAGATGGCATAATATGTGTATGAATTGGCATGTTTTGGCTACCTATATATGCATTGAAATCGTATATTTTGGTTGCTTTATGTGCATGAGAAAAAGGGTGGCAAATTGGCTTTACAAATGGCTTATTTTTGTCAACAGGGGCAAAGACATGGGCGTGTGTCTTAGCCGTGTGCGACGCATGGTCATGCTGCACGGCCGTGTGTCCCTTGGGGTAGGCCTTCGAATTAAGTCAGTATACCATACAGGTTTGGCACGGCCTAGACACATGGGCTGGCATATGGGCGTGTGGTCGGCTGTGTGACCGGCCATGTGACTTAAGTCAGTAACCCCTCTAGATTTCCCACGGCCAAGGCACACAGACGTCTCTCCGATCGTATGGTGCAAGTCAGTAGGTATGCCTTATTTTCACACGACCTATGACATGGGCATGTCTGGTGACCGTGTGAGGCACACGATCTGTTCACACGGGGGTGTGACCCTTATATGTTTGAAAATTTTCTAAATTTCTCAAAGTTTGCAAATGTTATCGGTTTAGTCTCGAACCACTTCTAAGCATGTTTTAAGGTCTTGTAGAGCCTTATAAGGGACATTGTGAATGATTTGAATGGATTTTGAGTATGAATGTATAAATTTATGTGAATGAGGTGTGTTATCTTGTAATGCTTCGTAACCCTATTCCGATGATAGATACGAGTTAAGGATATTGCATTTAATTGGTAGCAGAGCTACAGTTTAGTCGATTCTAGGACTAATGTAGCGGGTGAGAGTCTAGCTATACGTGCCATATTTAACCTGTGATAGTGTGATATCTTCTGATTCTGATGAGAATTATTTTAATTAGATAGATATACTTTCCAACTGAGCTAATTCCGATAGTATAGAATGTTACACTCAAACATTTGATTGAGAATGTGTTGGTGATGAGTTGAAACTCATAAAGGTATGAATCAGAGTGCATGATATTCTGCTATTGATAAATGTTATAATTATATGAGTATATGAGTTGTGATGTTTGGTCTATGATTGCTATGTGAACATTTTGATTGTGAATTAATGATTTGATTTAGCGTATTAGCTATGTGTTAAGTACAAAAGTGATCATAAGTAAATGATTGTTAAATGTTTTGAAATGAGGAATTAGTAATGAACTGGTCATTCATAATAGTATGTGTGATGTACATGTTTACATGAGAGTTAAAATTTTAGGCTTTACAACCCTTACCCCCTCATCGGTAAAGTATTGTAATGAAATCCGTATTACATAGATTAAATAAGCTTACAAGTGTTGAATTATAGAGTTTCGTGATTGAAAAATTAGTACTGTAATTAGATAAGAGAATGAGTCTGCAAGTGAATACAGTAACAGAAAAGATATTGGATCATGTTGAAAGCTATTCGTAATATGCAAAGTCATTGTAAAAGAATAAGTTGAATTCGATGAGACGAAAATATTCAGGTATGATGTCTAAAGAATGTATTAACTCGAAGTTCTTTTGAATTAATTTCTGCTAGTGATAAGATAATGTGAGATTATTGATGTCAGAAATAAACAGTGGAATAATGTTTGAATTGAAATGATAACTGAGTGTAGTGGTTATAGTCGGGCAGTTACTATGGCTTATTTTGGGCATTCTATGTGCATATTTATTCTCAGAAGTATATGTGACTGTTTAATTTCATAAGGAATTCTTATCGTATGAGAACGTTAGCTAAACATACTGTTAGATGAAAATATTGTTGGTCTGCTTGAGCTATGATCGACATTGCTTTATCTTTCTCTGGTATTCTATTCCTTTGTGTTGATAGGAAAGTCGACGGTAAAATCCATATGATGCTAGTATTCTGTTTTTACTGGTTATTAGTCTATTGAATATACATGAAGATTATATTGCTTCTATTGCTATGGATTTCAGTGCTTATGAGTGACGTTTTTCCTTTTGGAAATTTTCTGAGATATCATCGAGAACTTTATCATTCTATATGGGTTGTAATTTTCAGAAATTCTATAGAGCTCAACAATTTAAGATTTTTCTACCTCAGTTTTATTATGATTCTATGTGATTGTCTCAAGAGATGTTCTTTTGATGAAGATGGCTATATCTAATATGACAAAAATTTCTAGTTTGATCATGGGAGTATAGTGGTATAGTTATCAAATTCATAGAGGTTGTGATTCTGCACTGGTTACTATTGAAATCATATTTGAATTTATTGTGTTCAAATGCATTATTAATAGCTGAGACATTACCTATTTGTGCTGTTGAGATACCGGCCTTATTATGGCACTATGATTTTAATCTATCTGATGGTTGTGGCTTTAGTATAGTTTAAGGCTCCGTTGTTTAATAATTGAAAAGTTATTGTTTGACAGTCGAGACCAATGCAGTGGTTTAGTCTGATTTGAGCTATTTGCTTGAAAGGTTAAAGGAGTTATATGTGTTTGAGGTTATCCTCAGATCCGTAAATAAATTTTTGTATGTTCATGGGTTAATTGATAAATAGTTTGAATGAAGAATTCATATTCCAGAAGACGTGATATTGAATTATATTTATCAAAATAGTTTTATTGAGAAATGTTTTTGTAAACTAAAGTTGTTTTGATTGAGAAAATCATCGTGCTTGTGAAGTCTGCATGATATGATAATTATTAATAAAATGGTAATTAGTTGAAGACATTGTCAACTGAAGCATCAGTTCTGGTTCAGCCTGTGCCTGGCAAAGAGTTTATGATTTTCAGTCATGCGTCATGATATGATAATTATTAATAAAGTGGTAATCAGTTGAAGACATTGTCAACTGAAGCATCAGTTCTGGTTCAGCTTGCGCTGGGCAAAGAGTTTATGATTTTCATTCTTGCGTCATGAAATGATTTGAAGTGTGTTATAATACAAGAATGTATAATGATAGATTATGCTTACACACAGTTAAAGCAGTATGAAAAGAGTTTTACGACTTATGAATTGGAGATGATTGATAAGGTATTCACGTTAAATAGTCAGTGGCATTGATTGTTTGGTGAGTAATGTAACCTATTTGTTGACCGAAAGACTGTTTAAAATATTTAATGTTACAGAGAGATATGAATTTGGGACAGCAAAGGTGGCTTGAACTGTCGAAAGGATTTGAGTTAGAAACTGATTTTCATCCAGGGAAGAATGATTACAGTCACGGATATTCTGAGTAAAAAACCTTTACGTGTTTTATGAGCGATGAATATGCGATTGATCTAATCGAATGATAGACAGATATTAGCTGTGTTAAAAGCATGCAACGAATTTTTGAAGTTCAGAAATGCATCAGTAAATTGCAAGTTAAAAAGGGGTTTAACATAAATTGATTCATGATTCAAAATTTTAGTTTATAACTGATAATTATTTGATGTATCAAAATAGGGTTTGTGTACTGAGAAATCCAAAACTTATGCAACGATTGTTACATATGGCTCACAGTGGTAATTATTTGTTTCATTTGGGGAGTACTAAGATGTACAATAATAGAGACAGTTATACTTGTAAATGAGTTTGAAATGTGATATTTCTGACTTTATAACCAAATGTCTGATCTATCAACAAGATAATGCTAATCATTAAGTGTTTTCAAGACTGTTACAGCATGTGTTGCTATCTGAGTGGTAATGAAATAGAATTTCGATGAAGTTTGTAAAAGATAGATGTTATCTGAACTATTGTTGACTGTTAGAAGAAGTCTGCATATTTTATCTCTATACGTACAAATTTCTCTTATGATAGATTAGCTGAGTTATACATATCAGAGATTCTCAGATCACACAGCGTGCCAGACTCCATTATTTCGAGTAGAGACCTGAATTCTATATTTTGATTTGATAGAAAACTACAGTAAGCTTTAGATAAACTGTTTCAATTTAGTATTGCATTAAATTCTTCAACAGATGGCTAATCTGAGAGAGAGATTAAGATTCATAATGTAACACTCCAAACCACGCCCAGATGTTACGGCCGAATCCGGTGTGTCACATTGAAATGTTACTGTATAGGTCATGTCTTATCTAAAATCTTTCTTAGTGATTTAAAAGGGTATTTTCGTTATAGATTAAAGTGAATGGAAGCTGTGCACCAGGTAGGATGCCGAAAAAAGAGGAGGTGAGTCTATTAGACTGCTTAAGTACCAAGCTCTCCACGGATCCACTCCTAGACATGCACACAACCATTGCCACACTTTAACTGAATGATTGTTCAGGAAAAACCATTTCATTTTAAGCCTTTGAAAACACTTATTAATTTTTTGAAAACATTTTCATTTCGGAAGCTTTGTCTTGTTTCACGATATTTTGAAATCAGGTAATCTCTTTTAAAAACGTGCCCTAGAGCTATTTAATTTCACACATTTAAATCCATATCATGCCTAAGCTAATAATCATACTAAAGCAATTAAAAATAATTAAAGCGGCCTTATTACAACTTAAAACCCAAAGCAATTAAAGTAAATGAAACTAATCTAGTCATAAGAAGAAAATTGAGCTTGCAAAACATGTGGCCACTCCGAATCCCTCTCAGCTCCAAGTCCACTATGGTTGGGGGTTACCTGACGGATAAAATTAAGGGGTGAGTTTGGAAAACTCACGTGTAAAATAACCCAACCATAGTCCGTGTCGGTTCAAACCACGTAAACAGATTAAGTTGGGCCTTAGCCCTATCTGATCTGAATGAAGCCCATAGGCCCATAATGAAATGTAATGTATATATCTTGTATGTAGAAAACCCAACCCATATCCATCTATATACACCCCCGTGCTAACCTTACACCATTTGGGGAGACTACTCGACCCACCCATCCGCTACACGTCACAAAATTTGCAGCTTGGCTGCCAGAACAGATATTATGACAGAGTCACCAGATACAGATATTGTGGCAGAACCACCAGAAACAGATATTTGTGGCAGAGCCACCAGATCAGATATTTGTGGTAGAGCCACCAGAACGCTTCCTCCATCAATATAACCCATATCCCATGCAATAGATATACATGTCATGGCATACAACAAACAGAATCAGAATATCATGCATTTCAGTCAAAATTAACCCTAGGGGTATAATGGTAATTTTGCACCTAGGGGTATAATGGTAATTTTCATACTTAGGGGTATTTTAGTGAATTTAACTATTTTAGGGTTTACACTCATATTACAACCATTAACACATTAACAGAAACACTTACCGAACATTTTGACCGAATTGGGCCTGTTGGCCCATTAACCCAATTTCGACCCATTAAACCCAAATACACCGAAGTGCACGGAATTACACACTCTACAATCATATCGCTTGTGATTACCAAAATTAACAACCAAACCATCTCACGAGCGCTCGCACGCTTGCAAGTTCACAAAATGCCAGCTTTTCAGCATTTTAGCTTTTCAGCTTTTGCCGATCTAGTCTATGAGTGGGTGTCATTTACACACCTGATTCACAAAAACTGCTACCTAAATCTCCCACGATATCCTGCAATCGTCACTAGACATATCAGATCCAAAATATAATGGCAACCATCACAAACTTACTTACCATAATCGGCCATCAATACCTATGGCCCTTGAGATCCTACCTTTGCCAAAACTAGAGACTAGATCTAGATCTAGTCGTTCCACTTGTCCAAGCCTTCGATCAGCAGCCTCTAGATCACACTAACACCAAAACAAATCAATTGTTACAACCTTTAGAGCCTTAAGCTCCAATCGACAGCCTCCCTATGCCTTTAGGGATTTTGGCTTTTCTAAAACCCTAAATAAAGAATAGATCTAAGTACCTACCTCAGGTTCTTTCAACCAAAATGATTCCACTTCAGTTTCTACTTAGATGTGATGCAGATCCAGCCCTTAAACACTAGCAGAAATCGAATCTTAGATCTAAAGATTTGGCTATATGTCCCTAAAAACTATGGTGTTTTCGGCTTTTGGAATTGTGAAGAGGAATATGATTTGGTATGGTGGTTTTTGTAGTGGTATTGCCGACAGGGGTTGAGGTTTAGAGGATGTGAAAATCAGCCAAAAGAGATGAAGAAAATAGGAGGATTTTGACTAGAAGAAATCGGCACAAGAAACAACTTTCGGGATTTCGGCTTTTATGGCAATCAGCTATAGAGGTTTAGAAAAGAATGGGAATGAAAGAGGAGATAAGTAGAATGGTAGGAATGTTTCGGCCAGAGAAGAAAAGAAGGAGAAAAAGAAAATAGAAGAAGAGAGGAGAAGAGAAGGAAGAATTCTGCACTCAGGAGATCTAACTTTGCGTTTTTCAGTTTTTTGCGACGCTGAGAAGAGAATAGAATGAAAGTGAAGGCTTTAGATGGCTAACCCTAATTTGGAAAAACAAAAAGAAAAAAAGCTTGCCTTAATGGCAATTCAGACTCACGGCCCAACCTTCCTAAAGCCCTAGCCGAATTTCCACTAAAGCTCTATCACATGTCTGGTACATGCACAAAAAAAAAAGTAACAATACGCTTACCTTGTGACTTGAACTCTGGATCCTCCTAAACATCCACACGTCACTCCCCAAACACCTAGGTGGCGCCACATGCCACTTTACCACAGATCTTTTTGTGTCCTATTTTACCACCTCAATTTTAAAAGCCCATATCGCCAGAACCCTCTCTCTCCAAAATTAAAATTCAGGAATTGCCTCAAATTAAATTTACTCTTGGGCCTTTTAAAGGCCCACCAACATACTCAGACCCAAATTATTAATAAGGCCTACTGCCCAGATTCCCTTAAGAGGCAAAATTTAAGAATTTTGCTAAAGCTATGGGCCGAGCCCTGGACCTTTTTCCCAGACCATGAACCCTTCGTAATTTATTTAATTACTACACTAAACATATAAAATAATAATAATAATAATAATAATAATAATAATGATAACATCCAAATTATTCGGGCCGTCTTTTACCCGAACCCAAACTCAAGGCCTAATACTTCCAAGCCTAAAAATCCGGGCGTTGCACACAAGGTAATGTTTCGTTATTGTGTTTTAAAATTTGAAAGGAACTGAGAAAGACATTTACTGTGAGATAAGTTTGCGTATAATAATAGTTATGAGATGAGTATTAAGATAGCATTGTATAAGTATGGTATGGTTGAAATTACTGAACTCCGTTGTATTGAATCGAATTTTGATAAAAAGAATTACTGGGTCGATGTGATTAGAAAAACTGAAGAGAAATGAAAGTAATTCATGACAGTCTAAAAGTAGTTTGAGATTGGAAGAAAACATATGTGGGCTTGATTTCTAAAAGCATTGAATATCAGTTAGAAAATTGAGTATTTGTGATAAACCGTAATTTATACATATTTTAACCCCATGCTTAACACATTTTATGGATAATTTTTCTTTAGAATTGGTGAATTTGATGCTCCTAATAATTTAATTTCATGTTTTATACATAGGTGAGCATAGGAGAGCAAAAGGAACGAAGAAACGGGCCAAAAATGTAGAAAATAGGGCAACGTACGAAATCAACATAGTTTGGACCTCCTCACACGGGCAGACCACACGACCGTGTCAATTTGGCAGAATCGTAGCACGACTTACACGGATAGAACACACGCTCGCGCCATTCTAATAGGATCGAGCACGGCCTGAAGTAATCGCACACGGGCGTGTCTCTACCGAGCCCAAGTTGATTCCAATTCGGAAAAGGCTAATTTCAAGGGTTCTTAGGCATTCCAAAGCCTATAAATACACCCTAGATAAGGAAGAAAAAGGATGCAGAGAAAAGGAGGCAGGGAACTGCTCAAGGGAAGCCGATTGATCCATTTCAGAAGCCGGATTCACCATCAAGACTGAAGATCTCCCCTCAATTTCCCTTCAGGAGTTTTGGGTTTTCTTTATGTTTTGTATTCATTATTCTTCTAAGATGTTTTCCTTTTTAGTTATGAACTAAATCCCCTAAATACCTAAGGGGAATGAAACCTAAGATGAATCTTGTTATTATTTTCTGAATTGTATGATAAATATTTAACTTGTTCTTAATTATGTGTTCTTAATTCTTGTTTTGATATCCCAAGATACTAATTCAAGATAAGCTCTTATTCAGAGGAGGAATAGACCCTATCTAAGAGGACATTTGTCATAATTAAGCGGAGTTGATTGCGCGCCTAGACATAGGGTGACAAGATTTTTTCGGATTAGGGTGAAACTTAATAAGGGGATCTATAGATCGAGTTAATGCAACCCTAAGGTGTTAATTAGAGAAAAGTCTCAATTATTCAATCTAGGGATTAGATGTTATTAGTCTTGAATAGGTATAATAACATAACTTAGGGATCTCTACGGAACAAGTTAAACGAATAAATCGTCCGATTCGGAGTCAGAATAACAAGTGAAGTCTAGGTGGATTCTTCCTTAGGTATTGTCTTAATTCAATCGTTTTTCCAAAAGTAATTCCCCAATTCTATTTTCTGTGAATTCTTAGTTTAGATAATTAGTTATTTAAAACAAAAGCTCCTTATTCTTAGGCTAGTTAATAAAAAAGGCAATCATTTAGCCAACTTCTTGGAACTATGCGATATAGTTAAAATAAATGGTGTTTCTGATGATGCCATTCGTCTTCGGCTATTCCCTTTTTCATTGAGGAACAAAGCTAAACAGTGGTTGAACTCGTTACCATGAGGGTCAATTACTACTTGGGAAGAAATGACCGACAAATTTTTACTAAAATATTTTCTACCGGCTAAAACGGCTAAATTACGTAATGATATCTCTTCTTTTATGCAGATGGATTAAGAAACACTCTACAATGCATGGGAGAGATACAAGGATCTTTTGAGAAGGTGCCCTCACCATGGGTTACTGCTTTGGCTCCATGTTCAAACATTCCATATGGTTTGAATCCTTCGACTCGGCAAATGGTTGATGCAGCTGCTGGTGGAACCATCAATAATAAAACACCTGAAGATGCTTATGAGTTTATAGAGGAGATGTCACTGAATAATTATCAGTGGCAAGTCATGAGGATAAAGCCAACAAAAACAGCCGGCATTTATAACGTCGATTCCGTCACCTTGCTCTGTAATCAGGTAGAACTCTTAAATAAAAAGATTGATGGTTTTCTTAGTTCTTCACAGGTTCACCCAGTGATATAGTGCGAAGCAAGTGGAGGTGGAACAAGCCATTCATAATACCAACCTTATGGCCACAACATGGATAACGAGCATTTAAATTACATGGGTAATAATCCTTGACCTCAAAACAATCCATATAGTAACACTTACAATGAAGGTTGGAGGAGCCATCCCAATTTTTCGTGGGGTGGTCAAGGAAATCAAAGACCACAACATCCTCTGGGTTTTCAGCAACCACCCTACCAACAGGAAAAGAAGCCAAACCTTGAAGAGATGCTTTCAAAGTTTATATCGGTGTTAGAAACCCGTTTTCAGAATACCGAGGTAGTACTTAAAAATCAACAAGCGTCGATCCAAGGGCTCGAAACTCAGATAGGCCAGCTTTCCAAACTAATTTTCGAACGACCACAAGGTAGTTTGCCAAGTAATACTGAACCCAACCCAAGGGAACAGCTCAACGCAATTAATGTTCAAGATGAAGAAGGATTTGTGGAGCCTAAACCAGAACTGAGGCAAGAAACTGTGGTAAGCAGAGGTCAAGGCGAGGTAGATCAAAATACAACCAAATCGGTGAACGTCGAATATAAGCCTTGTGTGCCATACCCCAACGCGACTAGGAAAGACCGCTCAGATGAACAATTTGGTAAATTCCTTAAACTCTTAAAAAAACTACATATTAACTTACCATTTATTGAAGCCCTATCGCAGATGCTAAACGCAGTGAAATTTTTAAAAGAGCTTTTAGCAAATAAGCGAAAGTTGGAGGAGGCGTCGCATGTGGAACTAAACGCAGTGTGCTCAGCTATTCTGCAAAATAAGCTACCGAACAAATTAAAAGATCCAGAGAGTTTTACGATTCCTTGCTTAAGCGGTATTTTAGATGTTAATAATGCATTAGCTGATTTAGGGGCTAGTATCAACGTCATACCCTACAAAATGTTTAAACAATTAGGTCTCGGGAAACCCAAATAGACTAGGATAAGCATTCAATTAGCAGATAAAACTTTAAGATTTCCTAGGGGTATTTTTGAAGATGTGCTAGTAAAAATCGATAAATTTATATTCCCCGTTGACTTCATTATTTTAGACATAGAGGAGGATAGCAACATACCTTTAATTCTAGGAAGGCCCTTTTTAGCAACTGCTAAAACAATTATTGATGTTGGCACCGGTGAGCTCACGCTTCGCGTAGGAGACGAAACAATCACCCTTCAAGCTCACAATTCTAACAACACATCGGAAATTGAAGGTGATCGTCTAAACCATTCTATTAAAACTGACCATATGATACAACCCACTTTGCAGGAGATAAGTCTGAAGGAAGTACATGAGCCACTCTCAAACAATAGTAGAGGATCTATTCATAAAGAACGAAGGCTGCAAATAGTGGAGCTAGATGAATGGTGAACACATAAACTGAGAACACACGATAAATCGAAACTACATCAGAACGAGCTCGATACCTCTCCAAATCAACTTAAGGTTGGAGATAAAGTCTTATTAGATGCCACGGATCCCTACATTATCACTACCACACTGAATTAAGAAATCCCTCTTACGGTACTCAGCATTTTTCCATTCAGTACGGTGGAGGTGAGTCATCCCAAGTTCGGCACTTTTAAGGTAAACAACTCCCGTTTAAAACCTTATTTTAAGATTGATAGCAGGAATGAGGAGTATAAACTCCTCGAACCACCATGATCATTCAACGGAGAGGTAAGTCGAGCTTAGACTATAAATAAGCGCTTCTCGGGAGGCAACCTGAGCACTAACTGTATTAACTTCTTTAAAAATTTAGTCTTCAACATCTAACTTACTAACGGAGCTCTTGAATACAGGTTTTCCACAGAGACACGACCAAGCACATGGGCGTGCTTATGATCGTGTGAAAACAGGGCAAGGATTTTCCCAAACACGGGCTACGATAAAAGGCCACGGCCATGTGACATGGCTGTGGTCGAGCCTGCCAAAACAACACGAGCGTGCAACATGCTTGTGTGGAAGACCCGTGGTTGAAACTGAGAAACTAGCACGGGCGTCCGACACGCCCGTGTCTAACACCTGTGGTCGAACACGCCCGTGTCTAACACCTGTGGTCGAACCTGTCAAATTAACACGGGCGTGGAGCTTGCACACACGGGCGTGGGAGAAGCGAACGAAGCTAGACACAGTCGTCTGACACGGCCGTGTGAACCCACATGCTCGAGGTACACGGGCATGGGACAAATTTTAGACGCGCCCAAATAGGAAAACTGCGAAACATACAGGAAAAAAATGGGGAACACGGGCGTATGCCATGGCCGTGTGGCCCAAAATCTATAAATACCCTGTACTATTCACTTTTTTCCCCATTCAAAAACCCTAACCCTAGCCACTGCAGGTTTACACGACCTCCTTACCATGCCCGTGCGTCACTTCCCACTTCATTTTTGACGCCCGATTTCTCTCATTCTAGCATTTGTTTACTTTTCCCCCTTTAATTGCACTCAATTTTCATGTTAGTTATCACAGTACTATGCAATTTTCATGATTATTTTCATCTCTCTATCACTTACATTTTACTTATAGCACAAGTTAGTTTGTTTTCATGTTCAAATTCTTACTCTTTATGTGATTTCTCTACTTTATTTAATTAGTAGGAGTAAATATTCATGATTAGAACAATATACATACTCATGCCTTTAGTGTTAACACTTTTCATCCGTCACACATGTTGCAATCCATGAAATTCTTTGCTAATTTTTATGCCATACAATTGATTGCCTTGATTAACTTGTTAGTCTTAGTAGTTACTGAAATTATGATTGTTACTTCCAAATTATTTTCATTTTACTTTGATAATTCCTCAAGATGAATTAATGGTTTTGATTGCAGGAACTGTGTCATCTTCACGAGGAAAGAAAACCACCGTACCTGCTTCGAAGAAGAGGAAAGCAGTGTCATCTTCTGCGGGTCCAACCACAAAAATTTGTCACCCTCTCCTTCAGTTCCCCCGAGGGCCCAAAGAAGAACTTTTCCAAATACTTCGAGCCTGATCTTTAATTGCGAGCCACTGTATCAACTGGGCTGTCGTAGAACAAGTTTAGTTGGCTGATACGATTCGGGCCCTCCTAACCACCGACCCTTGGGAGCTGTTCTTTGGGATCATCGAACCCACATACCTCGAGCTCACGATGGAACTCTACTCAACGTTCTATCTTCAGACTGTAATGACAAGCTATGATGATCTCGACATGGTCCAGTTTTTCCTATGCGGGTTAGTCCCCCAGCTCAGCGTACCAGAATTCAGTACGGCACTGGGTTTATATACGGAGGAGTTCAAGAAGGAGAATGACTTAGATACTCTCACTCGCACATATATTTCTCTCCTTCGAAGTGCTGGCACACTTTGGCCCTTGGCGTAGCCTCCTACAATCTTAGCCACTCCAAGGCATCAGTTCTTCCACCATCCCTGAGGTACCTACACGCCATTTTGGCTCATACAATTATAGGGAGGTGAGAGAGCACTGGCTTCGTCAACACTCATGACAGCCTACTTCTTATGGTGCATGTCGCACAGGCACGTCATCGACCTTGCCTATTTCATTGCTCTCACGATTCAGCACCAGACGGAGTGGCATAGGAAGGGGGTTATCTCCATCGGCCCCTATGTTACTCGGTTGGCTCGACACTTCGGGCTCCTCAACACCGTAGCCCAAGAATCATCCCTCACCCTCATCGGCCAGATGTTTCCACAAGGCATCTCGAGCATGATTAGAATGAGGATGATCGAGAGGCACCGAGGAACCTACCCTCCCCAGTATTGTCTCACCTAATCTACCGAAGAGGAGGCCTACGAGGACATTCCTGATGATGTCCCTCTACAGCACGAGGACCCACTGACTCAGCCACCACCACCCTCTCGTCCAGTTCATGCGGCAACTTCATATGCTGACATCTCTGAGCACCTCACCCGATTTGAGTAGAAGTGTTTTCAACGATTTGACAACATTGATGCTACTCTACAGCAGATTTGTCAGCACCTCCACATCTCATCGCCAGTCCCACCCCGCGAACCATCTAGCGATGAAGATGTTTAAAAACATTTATTTATTATTATTTTATGTTTTTATTAAAACTACTTTTTATTTTTAATTTTAGTAGATTTTAGAATTTTATTTTTAATTATCAATTTTGGTTATTTCTTTATGAGTAATTAATTTTCCTTATATCTCCTAAAAAGTTTCTGATTTTATCATAGTTATATAGAGCTCTTAAGCTCATCATCACATAGGAACTAAAACCCACTCATGCCATAAAAAGCCTACCTCTACGATTAACCCCTAGTAAACCCCATTGAGCCTAACAAAGCCATTCTTTGTATTACCCTTAATGTTAACCCTTAACCCTTTATTGTTGAAATCCCCTAAATTAATCCATATTTTTGTCGAGGTTTGAGTTGAATGGATTGCTTAGCTTTGTTTTGTTCTTAATAGTTAGTCTATGTTATTTAACTTGTTATTAAAAAAAAATATGTATACATATTAGTAATTCCATATTCTGAGAAGAAGCTCTGTTGTACGCAAGTAAAGATTAAGTGAAGATTAACTCTTTTTCTAGTTAGGCAATTTTTCAATTCAATCTCGATTCTAACCATTTCTTTCAGCTTGTGACCACACCCCCTAACCAAGCCTCATTACAACCCTCTAAAGACCTTTTGATTGATGTTTCATCTCAACTTATCAGTGGTGGAGATTTGATTTTCATACAAGCTTATAGTAATGACTCTTCATTCTTGACTATTGAGTGCTTCATTTATTGTCCTTAAAACACCTCGAGTGATTTGAGTGAATCTTTAGTAAGGATTTGAAACTCTGTGATATTTTGAATCAAAGGTAATTACTTAAATGAGGAGAGACACCTATGTTTTCAGGAGAAAATGCTCAACTTGGAATGTTTGAAACTTTTATGCTATTTTAGTTGAATTCTCAATGTATGATTACTTATGGATTATTTTGAGATATTATCGATAGAAATTATATTCCCTATCAATAATATCTCAAAATAATCCATCAGTATTCATACATTGAGAATTCAACTAAAAAGTACATCAAAGTTTCAAACATTCCAAGTTGAGCATTTTATCATGAAAACATAGGTGTCCCCCTTCATCTAAGTAATCACCTTTGATCAAAATATCACAAAGTTTAACATCCTCACTAAAGATTCACTCAAATCACTCGAGGTGTTTAAGGACATCAAATAAAGCACTTATTAGTCAATATGAAAAGTTATTACCATAGGCTTGCATGAAAATTAAGTCTCCACCACTATATATTGAGATGATACATCAATCAAAAAGGTTTTTAGAGGGTTGTAACGTGGCTTTGGTTTTGGGGGTATGGTCACAAGCTGAAAGAAAAGGTTAGATTCGAGATTGAATTGAAGAAATCACCTAACTAGGAAAATAACTAATTATCAGTTGAATATAAGTGAGCTTCTTCTCAGAGTATGGAATTAACACTCAAGCTCAAAAACGACGAATTACAACTAATATGTATATAAGTATTGTTTTTTTTAACAAGTCAAATAACATAGAACTTAATTATTGCAACGAAGAATAAAACATATCTAAGCAATTAATTCAAATCAAATCTCGACAAAAATAGGGATCAAATTAGGGGATTTCAACAATAATGGGTTATGGGTTACTATTGAGGGTAAATCAATTAATGGCTTGTTAGGCTCAAAAGGGTTCACTAAGGGTTAATTATGAAGGTAGGCTTTTGTGGAGTGAGTGAGTTAAACCTAAGTGCCTTTATCATCTCGACATATCAAATCAAATGGTGTGGTCTTGACATGCATAATCAAGCAAGTTCTAGAATAACAAATCAATATTGACGCACTTGTAATAAAAGTGAGCATAAAAGAAATAACAATTCAAGATAATACTAAACTTAGGGAAGTAACCTAAAAGTTTTTAATTATTCAAAAATCAATTTATCATGCTTGATTCCCTAATGTCTTAAAGTTTAAACAATCAATGCATGAATGCCTATGTTTTACTTCAAGACATATCAATAAAAATCATAAATTAATTAAAATTCATTCTAATAGTGATATGAGTGATTCACGTGAGAATAAGACAAAATTTTGGGATTTCTAATGATGATATAAAAGACCCCCATACTTAAGATGTACATTGCCCTCAATGTACAAAGATAGATTTATTGAAAAATAAAGATATGTAATCATAAGATAGGGAGAGAAGTGAAACTTCCTGAATGATGAATGAACTCCTTGAATTGGAGTTATGGAGAATAATCGGCCAAGGCAATGATAAGAGTGGAGGAGGATACTCCGGTGGTGGTAGAGGTTCATTAGTCCATAAGTCCTGCGCCAAAAGAATATTATATCTGGTAGTAGCTATGGTTGTGGTCGAGCAGGACATGGCAGTCGTGGAGAACCTTTGCTAATGGAGTTTTTAGTTCCTATCTGATGATGAGATTTGGAGCTGTTTATGACTGTGATAAAATCAGGAACTCTTTAGGAAAAATAAGGAAGCATAATTACTCGTAATGAAATAGCCGAAAAATTATTCATTAAAAATTATAAAAACTAAAATTAAAATAATATTAAAGGAAAATAAAATAAAAAGTACTTAAATAAGGTAAATAAAGATAAAAGTGAGAATAAAAATAATAAATAAAATTTTTTTAAACATCATCACCGGATGGTTCGCAAGGTGGTGGTGGCGATGAGATGTGAAGGTGCTGACAAATTTGATGAAGAGTAGCATCAATGTGATCAAAACATTGAAAACACTGCTACTCAAATCGAGTAAGGCACTCAGAGATGTCAGAGTATAAAGCTACCACATGAACTGGACGATGGATGAGTGGTGGCTGAGACGGTGGGTCCTCATGACGTGGAGGGACATCATCAGTAATGTCCTCTGGGTCTTTCTCCTCGGTGGACTGCACGAAGCGGTATAGAGGAGGGTAGGTGCCATGTCGTTTCTCGATCATCCTCATATGTAGCATGCTCGAGATGCCTTGTGGGGACATCTGCCTAATGAGAGTGTGGGAGGATGATTGTGCCGCTGTGTTGAGGAGCCCAAAGTGCCGAGCCAATCGAGTCACATAGGACCCGGTAGAGATAACTCCTCTATTGTGTTGCTTCGTGATAAACCGTAATTTATAAATATTTTTACCCTATGCTTAACATATTTTATGGATGATTTTTCCTTAGAATTGGTGAATTCGATGCTCCTAATGCTTTAATTTCATGATTTATACTTAGGTGAGCATAGGAGAGTGAAAGGAACGAGAAAAGGGCCAAAACGGAGAAAATGGGCCAACGTACAAAATCAACACAGCCTAGACTTCCTCACACAGGCAGACCATACGGCCGTGTCAATTTGGAAGAATTGAAGCACGACTCACACGGGTAGAACACGTGCCCGTGCCATTCTAACAGGTTTGAGCACGGCCTGAAGTAATCACACATGGGTGTGTCCCTATCGAGCCCAAGTTGAGTCCAATTCGGAAAAGGCTAATTTTGAGGGCATTTAGGCATTCTAAAGCCTATAAATACACCCTAAAGGAAGAGGAAAAGGGACACACAAAGAGAAAGAGGCAGGGAACTGTTCAAGAGAAGCCGATTGATCTATCTTAGGAGCCAGATTCACCATCAAGACTGAAGATCTCTCCTCAATTTCCCTTCTAGAGTTTTGGGTTTTCTTCATGTTTTGTATTCATTTTCTTCTGAGATGTTTTCCTTTTTAGTTATGAACTAAATCCCCTAAATACCTAAAGGGAATGTAACCTAAGACGAATCTTGTTATTATTTTCTAAATTGTATGATAAATATTTAACTTGTTCGTAATTATGTATTCTTAATTCTTGTTTTGATATCCAAGGATACTGATTCAAGATATGCTCTTATTCAGAGGAGGAATAGACCCTGTTATTAGTCTTGAATAGGGATAATAACATAACTTAGGGATCTCTACGAAACAAGTTAAATGAATAAATCGTCCGATTCGGAGTCAGAATAACAAGTGAAGTCTAGGTGGATTCTTCCTTAGGTATTGTCTTAATTCAATCACTTTTCCAAAAGTAATTCCCCAATTCTACTTTCTCTGAATTCTTAGTTTAGATAATTAGTTAGTTAAAACAAAACTCCCTTATTCTTAGGCTAGATAATAAAAAGACAGTCATTACTAGTACTTTTAGTTCCTTTAGGTTCGAAAATACTGTCTTGCTAAAACTATACTACTGTTAGATAGGTACACTTGCCTACATCGTGATAATAGTTAGTTTCAAGAACAATTCTTTATAAATATTTAAAACCTGTCATCACGAAAATCACGATCACTCCATTTGATGGCTGATGGAGAGGGCAATGAAGTAGGCAAGGTCAAAGACGTGCCCGTTCGCCATGCTCCATAAGAAATAGGCATCGTGAGTGTTCTGTCCCGTCAGAGTGTGGGCCAAGATGGCGTGTAGATATTGCAGGGATGGGGCGACAGCCGATGCATAAAAGCAGCTAGGATAATAGGTGGCCGAGGCAGCGACGAGGTCCTTCCAGCACTTTGAGGGAGAGTAGTGGATGTGGCGATGGAGAGTGTCGAGTTCATTATCATCCATGAACTCCTCCGTGTATAGCCCAACTGCAATTCTGAGCTCCGGTACCCTCAACTGGCACACTAGACCACCAAGGCGGAACTGGACCGTTCCAGGATCGTTGAAGTTTTTCATGAGGGCTTGAAGATGGAAGGTCGAGCAGAGTTTCATTGTAAGATCGAGGTATGTCGGCTCGATGATCTCAAAGAAGAGCCCCCATGGTTTAGTCGTCAGGAGGGCTCGGACCGCGTTAGCCATCTGAATTTGTTCAAGTATAGCCCAGTCAATGCAGCAACCCACACCTAGGGGTCGGGCCCGTAATATTTGAAATAGCTCCTCCTGGGGTTCTAAGGGGAACTGAAGAAAAGGGTGTCTGATCTCCGCGGTAGGATCCGAGGATGACGCTGCTCTTTTCCTTTTCTTGGAAGCAGGGACAACGATTTTCTTACCACGATTTGACATGATGTATCTGCAAGACAAACAAAGAATATAACATAAACTAACAAATTCAAGAAGTGATCATGAATGTAGTTAAGTTAACCAATCCAGCCAGCTGAACAATACTCAACAGTTTAATCTAGATGATAGAAGTTTATATAGCAAATGACGTAAGAAAAGCATGATTATTTTCAATATGAAATGAATGAAATAGACTCTATGGGAACACAAGAAAGAATGAATGCAACAGAAAGCATTGACTAATAATGGCAAAGACTAAAAGCATATTTCTATAGTGAGAACTATGAATATTCATAAAAAAATTAGCCAAATAACACCATAAGAATCATAAAATTAGTAAAAGAGATGAAGAAAATAGAGAGAAAAGAGTAAACAAAAGCAATATGTTGGTGGGGCATGCCCGTGTGTCCAAATTTTTGCCTGTGTGTTTCACAATTGTTTAAATTTGGACGCGTTTGAGACTTACATACGTCTGTGCTCTTTGGGCTTGTTGGTGCACACGGTTGTGTCACACGACCATGTCCTACTTTGTTTGCTTCTCTCACACCCGTGTTCTAATCCGCACGCTCGTGTTGTTTTATTAGTCTTAAGCACGGGTGGTCGGCCAGGGCGTGTTGCACACTCGTGCTAAATTTTCAGTTTCAACCCTGGTTTCTAGACACAGGTGTGGCGCACGCCCGTGTTGGTTTGACAGACTCGCCCACGGTCATGTCACACGGTCATGGCCACTTATTGCATCTCGTGTTAAGGAAAAAAATTTCCCTGTTTTCGCACAGCCGTGTCGCACAGCTGTGTCTCCTCCCTTGGTGTGAGTAAGGCCTAAGGCACCCCCGTGTGCCCGGCCGTGTAGATTAGAAAACCTGTGTTTCAATGACTCAGTTAGTGATTAGATGTTAAAAACTAAAATTTTAAAGAGGTCAATACTGTTAGTGCTCGAGTTGCCTCCCGAGAAGCACTTATTTATAGTCTAAGCTCGATTTACCTTTCTGGTATATAGTCATGGTGGCGTGAGGAGTTTACACTCCTCATCCCTGCTATCAATTTTATCAACATAAGGTTTAAGACGAGTACTGTTTACCTTAAAATTGCTGAATTTGGGATGGATTACCTCGACTGTACCATATGGGAAAAAACTGAGTACCGTAAGAGGGATTGCTCCGTTAGGTTCAAAAGTGGCAATGCGAGGGTCTGTTGCATCTAGTAGTACTTTGTCTTCAACCTTTAGTTGATTTGGTGCGACGTTGAGATTGTCATGGCGTGGTTTTGGTTTATCGTGTGTCCTCGATTTATGTGTCGACCATCCATCTAGTTCCTCAATTTGTAGCCTTCGTTCTTCATAAAGAGGTCCTTTGTTGTTGCTTGAACATGGCTCATGTAGGTTCTTCAAACTTATTTCCTGCAAAGTAGGTTGTACCACATGGTCAATTTTAGTAGAATAATTTATACAACCACCTTTAAGTTTTGATGTGTTACTCGTATTACGAGTTTGAAGGGTGATTGTTTCGTCTCCCAAACGAAGTGTGAGTTCACCTGTACCAACATCAATTATTGTTTTAGCGGTTGCTAAAAAGGGCCTCCCTAAAATTAAAGGAACGTTACTATCCTCTTCTATGTCTAGAATAACAAAATCAACTGGGAATACAAATTTGTCAATTTTAACGAGTACATCTTCAATAATCCTTCTAGGAAATCTGATTATTTTATCGGCTAATTGAATACTCATCCTAGTTTGTTTGGGTTTCCCAAGACCTAGTTGCTTAAACATTTTGTAAGCCATAACATTGATACTAGCCCCTAAATCAGCCAAAGCATTATTAACATCTAGGCTACCAATTAAATAAGGAATCGTAAAACTCCCTGGATCTTTTAATTTGTTGGCCAGCTTATTCTACAGCATGGCTGAGCAAACCACATTTAGCTCCACATGTGACGCCTCATCCAACTTCCGTTTATTTGTTAAAAGCTCCTTTAAGAATTTGATTGCGTTTGGCATCTGCGAAAGAGCATCAATAAATGGTAAGTTAATATGTAACTTTAATAATTTAAGGAATTTACTGAATTGTTCGTCTGTGAGATCTTTCCTTGTTGCATTAGGATATGGCACATGAGGTTTTTACTCTTTACTTACCAGTTTCTTGTCATTGTGGTCCACCTCACCTTTACCTTTACTTAGCATAGTTTCTTGCCTCGGTTTTGGTTCAGGTGCAACTAACCCTTCCTTATCTTGAATGGTAATCGCATTGAGTTGCTCCCTTAGGTTAGATTCAGTGTTACTCGGTAGGCTACCTAGGGGTCGTTCAGATGTCAATTTAGTGAGCTGACTTATCTGAGTTTCGAGCCCTTGGATCGTTGATTCTTAAGTGCTGTCTCGATATTCTAAAAATGAGTTTTTGACACCGAGATGAATTTTGTTAGCATCTCCTCGAGGTTTGGCTTTTTCTCTTGTTGGTAGGGTGGTTGTTGGAAGCCTAGAGGTGGTGGTGGTCTCTGATTTCTTTGGCCTCCTTATGAAAAATTTGGGTGATTCCTCCAACCTGCATTGCAAGTGTTACTATAAGGATTATTTTGAGATCGAAGATTATTACCCATGTAATTTAACTGCTTGTTCTCTATGTTGTGGCCATAGGGTGGGTATGCTGAATTGCTTGATCCACCTCCACTTGCTTCGCACTGCATTACTGGTTGAACTGTGAAGAACCAAGAAAACCATTAATTTTTCTATTCAAAAGTTCTACCCGATTAGAGAGCATGGGGACTGAATCAAAGTTAAAAACGTCGACTGTTTTCGTTGGCTTTGTCCTCATGACTTGCCGCTGATAATTATTCAGTGAATCTCTTCTATAAATTCATAAGCATCCTCAGGTGTCTTATTATTGATGGTTCTGCTAGTGGCTGCGTCGATTATCTGTCGAGTCAAATGATTTAGGCCATTGTGAAACATTTGAACCTGTAGCCAGAATGGTAACCAATGGTGAGGGCACTTTCTCAACAGATCCTTGTATCTCTCCCATGCATCGTAGAGTGTTTTTAAATCCATCTACACAAAAGAGGAGATATCATTATGTAATTTGGTTATTTTGGCCAGCGGAAAATATTTGAATGAAACTTTTTTGGTTATTTGTTCCCAAGTAGTGATTGACCCTCGTGGTAACGAGTTCAACCATTGTTTAGCTTTATCTCTCAATGAAAAGGGAAACAATCGAAGGCGAATGGCATCTCAGAAACGCCATTGATTTTAAAAGTGTCGCAAAACTATAAGAAATTTGCCAAGTGAGCGTTGGGATCCTTGTCCTGCAAACCATCAAACTGAAAAAACTATTGAATTATTTGAATGGTGTTAGGTTTCAGTTCAAAATTATTTGCAGCAACAGCAGGCCTAGCTATGCTCGATTCAATTCCTGTTAAAGAAGGTTTAGCATAATCATACATAGTACGTGGAGTAGGATTCTGATTAGCAGCAATTACAGGAGGTAGCGAATTTTCTTGGTTTTTAGCCATCTCCTCGGTTGTGGTTGAAGTATCGTCCTCTTACTCTTCCTTTGTGTATCGTAAGCTTTGCTTTATTTCTCTTCGATTTCTGCGAACTGTGCGATCGATCTCACTATCAAGCAGTAATGGTCCCAACGGGTTTCTTCTAGTCATACACTATAAAAACCTGCCAGGAACGAATAAAAGAAAAATTAGAAAAGAAAAAAAAATTTAAATTGCAAATAAAGTAGAATGGTTAAAGTAATAAAAATCGAGTGTTCCTAATTTCCTAGTTCCCTAGCAACGACGCCAAAAACTTGATACGTGATATTGCGACAGGTTTTAAAAATTTATAATTAATCATTCTTGAAACTAACTATTATCACGATGAAGGCAAGTCTACCTATCGAACAATAGTATAGCTTTAGCAAGATAGGATTGTCGAACCCAAAGGAACCAAGAGTACTAGTAATTACTCTCTTTTTATTATCTAACCTAAAAATTAAGGGATTTGTTTATCTAGACTAATTAACTAAACTAAGGGTGCACAGAGAGAAAATTGGGAAAAAGCTTTTGGGAAAACTCGATTGATTAAGACAATACCCAAGGAAAAATCCACCTAAAGTTCACTTGTTATTTGACTCTGAATTAGTTGATTTATTCATTTGACTTGATCCGTAGAAATCCCTAAGTTATATTATTATCTCTCTCGAGACTAATGACGTCTAACCTTAGGTTGATTAATTGAAATCTCTTTCTAATTAATGCCCTAGTGTTGCATTAACTCGATCTATGGATCCCCTTATTAGGTTTCACCCTAATATGGTAAAATCTTATCACTCTATCTATAGGAGTGCAATCGACTCTGCTTAATTACAACAAATTTACTCTTAGACAGGGTCTATTCCTCTTCTGAATAATAGCATTAACTTGAATCAATATCCTGGAATATTAAAACAAGAATTAAGAACACATAATTAAGAACAAGTCAAATATTTATCATACAATTCAGATAATAATAACAAGATCCGTCTTATGTTTCATTCCCCTTAGGAATTTAGGGAGTTTAATTCATAATTATAGAAGAAAACATCTCAGAAGAATAATGAATACAAAACATAAAGAAAACCAAAAACCCCTGAATGGAAATTGAAGGGAGATCTTCAATCTTGACGATGAATCCGGCTTCTGAGATGGACTAATCAGCTTCCCTTGAGTAATTCCTTGCCTTCTACTCTTTGTGTCTCTTCTAAGTGCCTCCTCAGGTGTTTAAATAGGCTTTAGAATGCCTAAGAGCCCTCAAAAGTGGCCTTTTTCGAGTAGGACTATACTTGGGATCGATAGGTGATAAATCGTAATTTATACATATTTTTATCCCATGCTTAGCCCATTTATGAATGGTTTCTCCTTAGATTTGGTGAATTCGATGCTCCTAATCCTTTAATTTCATGTTTTATACTTAGGAGAGCAGAGGAGTGTAAAAATAGCGAGAAATGGGCCGAAAACGGAGAAAATAGACCCACGTAGGAAATCAACACGACCTGGACTTCCTCACACGAGCGTGTCACATGGGCGTGTCACACAGCCGTGTCCATTTGGCAGGATTGAAGCATGACTTACACGGGCAGACTACACGCTCGTGCCTATTCAACAGCCTTGACCACGGGCTGGAGCAATCGCATACGAACGTGTCACACGAGTGTGTCCCTGCCGAGCCCAACTATAGTCCTATTCAGAATAGGCCAATTTTTAGGGCTGTTAGGCATCCAAAAGCCTATTTAAACACCTGAGGAGGCATTTAATAAAAGGGATGCAGAGTAGGAAGCGAGGGATTACTCAAGAAAAGCCGATTGATCGATCTCAAAAGCCAGATTCATCATTAAGATTGAAGATCTCCCTTCAAGTTCCTTTAGGAGTTTTGGGTTTTCTTATGTTTTGTTATCTTTATGCTTTTGAGATGTTTTCTTTCATAAGTATGAACTAAACCCCCTAAATACCTAAGGGGAATGAAACCTAAGACAGATCTTGTTATTATTATCTAAATTGTATGATAAATATTTGACTTGTTCTTAATTATGTGTTCTTAATTTTTGTTTTGATATTCCAGGATATTGATTCAGGTTAAGCTCTTATTCAGAGGAGGACTAGACCCTGTCTAAGAGTAAATTTGTCATAATTAAGCGAAGTTGATTGCACGCCTAGAGATAGGGTGATAAGATTTTACCAGATTAGGGTGAAACCTAATAAGGGAATCCATAGATCGAGTTAATGCAATTCTAGGGTGTTAATTAGAAAGAGATTTCAATTATTCAACCTTGGGTTAGATGTTATTAGTCTCGAGAGAGATAATAATATAACTTAGAGATTTCTATGGATCAAGTCAAATGAATAAATCGTCTGATTTAGAGTTAAATAACAAGTGAAGTCTAGGTAGATTTTTCCTTAGGTATTGTCTTAATCAATAGAATTTTCCCAAAAGTATTTTCGAAATTTTCTTTCTGTGCATTCTTAGTTAGTAATTAGTTTAGATAACCAAACCTCTTAATTTTTAGGCTAGATAATAAAAAGGAAGTAAATACTAGTACTCGTAGTTTCTTTGGGTTCGACAATCCGATCTTGCTGAACTATAATACTGTTCGATAGTACACTTGCCTTAATTGTGATAATAAGTTAGTCTCAAGAACGATTCATTTATAAATTTTTAAAACCTGTTATGAATATCACGCATCAAGTTTTTGGAGCCGTTGTCGGGGAACTAGGATATTAGGAACACTCAATTTTTATTACTATAGCCATTGAACTTTTATTGCAACTTAAATTTTTATTTTCTTTTCTAATTTTTCATTTATTTTCTTCTGATAGGTTTTTCTAGTTTATGAACAGAAGAAACCCGTCAAGACCACTACTTTTTGAAGGTGAGATTGACCGCACAGTTCGTAGAAACCAAAGAGAAATAAGGCAAAACTTACGATACATAGAAGAGCAAGAGGACGATACTTCAACCACAACCAAGGAGATAGCTGAAAACCAAGAAAATCCACTACCTCCTACAATTTTTGCTGATCCATCCTGCTCCACGCACTATGTATGATTATGCTAAACCTAATTTAATAGGAACTTAATCGAGCATAGTTAGGTCTGCTGTTGCTGTAAATAATTTTGAACTGAAACCTAACACCATTCAAATGATCTACAGTTTGTTCAGTTTGATGGTTTGCAGGACGAGGATCCCAACGCTCACTTGGGAAATTTCTTAGAGTTTTGCGACACTTTTAAAACTAATGGCGTTTCTGATGACGCTATTCGCCTTCGGTTGTTTCGCTTTTTATTGAGGAATAAGACTAAACAGTGGTTGAACTCGTTGCCACGATGATCAATCACTACTTAGGAACAGATGACTGAAAATTTTTGTTAAAATATTTTCCGTCAGCAAAAACAGCCAAATTACGTAATGATATCTCCTATTTTGTGCAGATGGATTTAGAAACACTCTATGATGCATGGGAGAGATACAAGGACCTTTTGTGAAGACGCCCTCACCATGGGTTACCACTCTGGCTACAGGTCCAAATGTTTCACAATGGACTGAACCCTTCGACGCGGTAGATGATTGACGCAGTCATCGGCGGAACCATTAATAATAAAACACCTAAAGATGCCTATGAAGAAGAGATGTCACTGAATAATTATCAGTGGCAAGTCATGAAGACAAAGCCAAAAAACAACAGGTGTTTATAACGTCGATTCGGTCACCATGCTCTCTAATCAGGTAGAACTCTTGAATAAGAAAATTGTTGGTTTACTTGGTTCCTCACAGGTACACCCAGTAATGAAATGTGAAGCAAATGGAGGTGGATCGAACAATTCAGAATACCCATTTTATGGCCACAACATGGAGAACGAGCAATTAAATTACATGAGTAACAATCCTCGATCTCAAAACAATCCTTAGAGTAATACTTACAATGCAAGTTGGAGGAACCACCCAAAATTTTCATGGAGAGGCCAAGGAAATTAGAGACCACCACCCTTTCCAAGCTTCCAACAACCACCCTACCAACAAGAGAAAAAGACGAACCTTGAGGAGATGCTAACAAAATTCATCTGTGTCAAAAACTTGTTTTTAGAATACTGAAACAGCACTTAAAAATCAACAAGCATCAATCCAAAGGCTCGAAACTCAGATAGGTCAGCTTGCTAAATTGATATCTGAACGACCACAAGGTAGCCTGCCGAGTGATCGCGATTTTCGTGTGACAGGTTTTAAATACTTATAATTAATCGTTCTTGAAACTAACTATTATCACGATGTAGGGAAGTGTGCCTATCGAACAGTAGTATAGTTTTAGCAAGACTAGATTGTCGAACCCAAAGGAATTAAAAGTAATAGTAATAACTGTCTTTTTATTATCTAGCCTAAAAGTAAGGGGTTTTGTTTTAACTAACTAATTATCTAAACTAAGAATTCACAGAAAGTAGAATTGGGGGATTACTTTTGGAAAATGATTGAATTAAGACAATACCTAAGGACAAAATCCTCCTAGACTTTACTTGTTATTCTGGCTCCGAATCGGACGATTTATTCATTTAACTTGTCCCATAGAGATCCCTAAGTTATGTTATTATCCCTATTCAGGACTAATAATGTCTAATCCCTAGATTGAATAATTGAGACTTTTCTCTAATTAACACCCTAGGGTTACATTAACTCGATCTATGGATCCCCTTATTAGGTTTCACCCTAATCCGGCAAAATCTTGTCACCCTATGTCTAGGCGCGCAATCAACTCCGCTTAATTATGACAAATGTACTCTTAGACAGGGTCTATTCCTCCTCTGAATAAGAGCTTATCTTGAATTAGTATCCTGGGATATCAAAACAAGAATTAAGAACACATAATTAAGAACAAGTTAAATATTTATCATACAATTCAGAAAATAATAACAAGATTCGTCTTAGGTTTCATTCCCCATAGGTATTTAGGGGATTTAGTTCATAACTAAAAAGGAAAACATCTCAGCAGAATAACGAATACAAAACATGAAGAAAACCCAAAACACCTGAAGGGAAATTGAGTGGAGATCTTCAGTCTTGATAGTGAATCCGGCTTCTGAGATGGATCAATCAGCTCCCCTTGAGCAGTTCCTTGCCTCCTTCTCTCCGTGCCTCATTTTCTCTTCCTTTAGGGTCTATTTATAGGCTTTTGAATGCCTAGGAACCTTCAAAATTAGCCTTTTTCGAATTGGACTCAACTTGGGCTCGACAGGGACACGCCCGTGTGAGTCGTGCTTCGATTCTGCCAGATTGACACGGCCGTGTGGTATGCCCGTGTGAGGAAGTCTAGGCCGTGTTGATTTCGTACTTTGGCCCATTTTCTCCATTTTTGGCTCGTTTCTCGTTCCTTTCGCTCTCCTATGCTCACCTAAGTATAAAACATGAAATTAAGGAATTAAGATCATCGAATTCACCAATTCTAAGGAAAAATCATCCATAAAATGCGTTAAGCATGGGGTAAAAATATGTATAAATTACGATTTATCAAATACCCCCACACTTAAGCATTTGCTTGTCCTCAAGCAAAATTCTCAACTCATATTCAAAATAAATTCTTCTCATCCTATAATTTCTATCGATAATATCTCAAAATAATCCATAGGTAATCATACATTGAAAATTTAACTGAAAGAACATCAAAGTTTCAAACATTCCAAGTTGAGTATTTAATCATGCAAAACTTTAGGCATCTCCCCTTATCTAAGTGGTTACCTCGATTTGAAATCTCATGGAGTTTAACATCCTCACTAAAGATTCACTCAAATCACTCAAAGTGTTTAAAGAAAATGTAAGTAGCACTCATCAGTCAATATGAAAAGTTATTACCATAGGCTTGCAAGAAAATCACATCTCCACCACTATAAATTAAGATGATCCATCAATCAAAAGGTCAATAGAGGGTTGTAACGTGGCTTTGGTTAGGGGGTATGGTCACAAGCTGAAAAAAATGGTTAGAATCGAGATTGAATTGAAAAATCACTTAACTAGAAAAAGATTAAATCATCACTTGCATACAACAGAGCTTTTGTCAGAATATGGAATTTAACTTATTTAGCTCAGAGGATTACTATTACTAATATGTATATATTTTTTTTAAGAACAAATTAAATTAAAAAATAAAATAAAACATAGTTAAGCAACTATTTCAATTCAAATCTCGACAAAAATAGGGATAAAGTTAATTTAGGGGATTTCAACAATAATAGGTTAAGGGTTAATATTAAGGGTGATACAAGAAATGGCTTGTTAGCTCAACGGGGTCTACTAAGGGTTAATCGTGGAGGTAGGCTTTTCATGACATGAGTGGGTTAATCCTAAGTGTCTTTCTCATTTTGACATATCAAATCAAATAGTGTGGTCCTGACATGCATAATCAAGCAAGTTCTTCTAGAATAACAGTTCAATACTGACGCACTCAAAGCAATAATAAAAGTGAGCATGAAAGAATTAAAAGATGCTCAAAAGGCTCAAAAATCTCACAAGAATTATGGATTTTTGATGTTTAAAACTTGTGAATTCCAACTCAAAGTAATACCTAAAATTTGGGGAAACAACCTAAATTTTTAAATTCTTAAAAATCAACTTATCATGCTTAATTTTCTAATGTCTTCAAGTTTAAACAATCAATGCATAAATGCCTGTGTTTTAATTCAAGATATATCAATCAAAATCATAAATTAATCAAAATTTATCCTAAATATGATATGAGTGCTTTTCAAGAGAACAAGGCAGTCATTCAGGGATTTTTCTGATAATGAAATGAATATCCTCCCACACTTAAGATGTACATTGTCCTCAATGTACACAGATAGATATTTTGACAAATGTAAGTGTAAGTTCATAAGATAGGGAGAAAAGTGAAACTTCTTGAGTTAAAAATGGATGAAATTCCTGGATTAGCGAGAGCGAGTTGTTGGAAATAAAGCTGGAAGACAAACATGATTCTGAAGGACAAAAGGAGAATTGGGGGAATAATTTGATAGTAATCATAAAGATAAGCCGTGTTTAAAAACAAAAGAATCTTCAAAAATTAATAAAAGAAAAATAAAATAAGATAGATAATCTAATTTTTCAAGTGGCACGGCTGGTTCGCACGACTGTACCTAGCTTTGTTCACTCTCCCACGCCCGTGTATGTAGGCCCACGCCTGTGTTCATTTAACAGGTTCGACCACGGGTTCTAGACACGGGCGTGTCGCACGCCCGTGTTGTTTTGGCAGGTTCGCCCACGGCCATGTTGCACGGCCGTGGTGATTTATCGTAGCCCGTGTTGGGGAAATCTTTCCCCTGTTTTCACACGGCCCTAAGCACTCTCGTATGCTTGGTCGTGTCTGTGTGGAAAAACCTATATTCAAGATCTCTGTTAGTAAGTTAGGTGTTAAATACTAAAATTTAAAGAAATTAATTTTGTTCGTGCTCGAGTTGCCTCCCGAGAAGAGTTTATTTAGAGTCTAAGCTCGACTTTCCTCTCCATTGAATGGACATAGGGGTTCAAGGAGTTTATACTCCTCATTCCTGCTATCCATCTTATCAAAATAAGGTTTTAGACGGGTATTGTTTACCTTAAAAGTGTCGAACTTGGGATGACTTACCTCGATTGTATCGAATGGGAAAATACTAAGCATCATAAGAGGGACGTCTTCATTTGGTTTGGTAGTGACAATATGAGGATCCGCGGCATCTAATAAAACTCTATCTCCAACCTTAAGTTGATTTGGAAAGGTATTGAGCTCATTTTGGCATAGTTTTGGTTTATCGTGTGTTTTCAGTTTATACGTCCGCCATTCATCTAGCTCCTCAACTTGTAGCCTTCGATCTTCATGAATAGGCCCTCTGCTACTACTTGAGAATGACTCATGTGCTTCCTTCAGACTCATTTCCTACAAAGTAGGTTGTACCATATTGTCAGTTTTAGTAGAATGGTTTAGACGATCACCTTCAATTTCTGATGTGGCGCCAGAATTGCAAGCTTGAAAGGTGATTGTTTCGTCTCCCACATGGAGTGTGAGCTCACCTATGCCACCATCAATAATCGTTTTAGCATTTTTCAAAAAGGGCCTTCCTAAAATCTAAGGAGTGTTGCTATCCTCCTCTATGTCTAAAACAATGAAGTCAACGGGAAATATAAATTTATCGATTTTAACTAGCACATCTTCAATAATACCCCTAGGAAATCTTATAGTTTTATCTACTAATTGAATGCTCATTCTAGTCTGTTGGGGTTTCCCAAGACCTAATTGTTTGAAAATTTTGTAGGGCATGACGTTAATATTAGCCCCTAAATCAGCTAATGTGTTATTAACATCTAAACTACCAATTAAGCAAGGAATTGTAAAACTCCCTGGATCTTTTAGTTTGTTAGGTAGTTTATTCTGTAGAATAGCTGAGCAAACTGTGTTTAGCTCCACATGCGACGCCTCGTCCAACTTCTGCTTATTTGCTAAAAGCTCCTTTAAAAATTTCATTACGTTTGGCATCTGCGATAGAGCTTCAATAAATGGTAAGTTAATGTGTAACTTTTTTAAGAGTTTAAGGAATTTACTGAATTGTTCATCAGAGCGGTCTTTCCTTGTCACGTTGGGGTATGGCACACGAGGTTTATATTCAACATTCACTGATTTGTTTTTATTATGACCTACCTCATCTTGATCTCTACTCACCACAGTTTCTTGCTTCGGTTCTGGCTCAGGCTCAACGAATTCTTCTTTATCTTGAACATTAATCCCATTGAGCTATTCCCTTGGGTTGGGTTCAGTATTACTTGGCAAGCTACCTTGTGGTTGTTCGGACAATAGTTTGGACAGCTGGCCTATCTGCGTTTCGAGCCCTTGGATCGATGCTTGTTGATTCTTAAGTGTTGTCTCGATATTTTGGAAACGAGTTTTTGACACCGATATAAACTTTGAGAGCATCTCTTCAAGGTTCGGCTTATTTTCCTGTTGGTAGGGTGATTGTTGGTAGCCTGGAGGTGGTCTCTGATTTCCTTGGCCTCCCCATGAGAAATTTGGGTGGTTCCTCCAACTTGCATTGTAAGTGTTACTATATGGATTGTTTTGAGATCGATAATTATTACCTATGTAATTTAATTGCTCGTTATCCATATTGTGGCCATAAGGTTGGTATTCTGAATTGTTTGATCCACCTCCTCTTGCTTCGCACTGCATTATTGGGTGAACCTATGAAGAACTAAGAAACCATCAATTTTCTTATTCAAGAGTTCTACCTGATTAGAGAGCATGGTGACCGAATCGACGTTATAAACACAGACTATTTTTGTTGGCTTTGTCCTCATGACTTGCCTTTGATAGTTATTCAGTGACATCTCCTCTATAAACTCGTAAGCATCTTCAGGTGTTTTATTATTGATGGTTCCGCTAGCAGCTGCGTCAACCATTTGTCGAGTCGAAGGATTCAGGTCATTATGAAATGTTTGAACCTAAAGCCAAAGCGGTAACCCATGGTGAGGGCACATTTTCAGTAAGTCCTTGTATCTCTCCCATGCATCGTAAAGAGTTTCTAAGTCCATCTACACAAATGAAGAGATATCATTACGTAATTTAGCCATTTTAGCCGATAGAAAATATTTTAGTAAAAAAATTTCGATCATTTGTTCCCAAGTAGTAATTGACCCTCGTGGTAACGAGTTCAACCACTGTTTAGCTTTGTTCCTCAATGAAAAAAGGAATAACTAAAGTCGAATGGCATCATCAGAAACACCATTAATTTTAAATGTATCGTATAGTTCCAAAAAGTTTGCTAAGTGAGCGTTAGGATCCTCATCCTGTAAACCATCAAACTGAACAAATTGCTGTATCATTTGAATAGTGTTAGGTTTTAGTTCAAAAGTATTCGCAGCTATAGCAGGTTTAATTATGCTCGATTCAGTTCTTGTTAAAAAAGTTTTAGCATAATCATACATAGTGCGTGGAGCAGGATTTTGATTAATCGTAATTGCAGGAGCTAGCTGATTGTCTTGGTTTTCAGCCATTTCTTCAGTTGGGGGTTAAGTATCGTCCTCTTTCTCTTTCTCTGTGTATCTTAAGCTTCGCCTTATTTCTCTTTGGTTTCTGCGAACTGTGTGATCAATTTCTTCGTCAAAGAGTAGTGGTCCTGACGGGTTTCTTCTAGTCATAAACTATAAAAACATGCCAGGAGAAAGAAAAAGTAAATTAATAAATAATTAAATTAAATTAAATTGCAAGAAAAATAAATGGCTAAAGTAATAAAAATTGAACGTTCCTAATATCTTAGTTCCCCGGCAACGGTGCCAAAAACTTGATCACAATTTTCATGTGACAGGTTTTAAATACTTATAATTAATCATTCTTGAAACTAACTATTATCACGATGTAGGCAAGTGTACCTATCGAACAGTAGTATAGTTTTAGCAAGACCGGATTGTCGAACCCAAAGGAACTAAAAGTACTAGTAATGACTGTCTTTTTAATATCTAGCCTAAAAGTAGGGGGTTTTGTTTTAACTAACTAATTATCTAAACTAAGAATTCACAGAAAATAGAATTGGGGGATTACTTTTGGAAAACGATTGAATTATGAAAATACCTAAGGAAAAAATCCACCTAGACTTTACTTGTTATTCTAGCTCCGAATCAGACGATTTATTCATTTAACTTGTCCCGTAGAGATCCCTAAGTTATGTTATTATCCCTATTCAAGACTAATAACGTCTAATCTCTAGATTGAATAATTGAGATTTTTCTCTAATTAACACTCTAGGGTTGCATTAACTCGATCTATGGATCCCCTTATTAGGTTTCACCCTAATCCGGCAAAATCTTGTCACCCTATGTCTAGGCGCGGAATCAACTCCGCTTAATTATGACAAATGTACTCTTAGACAGGGTGTATTCCTCCTCTCAATAAGAGCTTATCTTGAATCAGTATCCTGGGATATCAAAACAAGAATTAAGAACACATAATTAAGAACAAGTTAAATATTTATCATACAATTCAGAAAATAATAACAAGATTCATCTTACGTTTCATTCCCCTTAGGTATTTAGGGGATTTAGTTCATAACTAAAAGGGAAAACATCTTAGAAGAACAACAAATACAAAACATAAAGAAAACCCAAAAATCCTGAAGGGAAATTGAGGGGAGATCTTTAGTCTTGATAGTGAATCCGGCTTCTGAGATGGATCAATCGTCTCCCTTTGAGCGTTCCCTACCTCTTTCTCTCCGTGCCTCATTTCCTCTTCCTCTAGGGTGTATTTATATGCTTTGAAATGCCTAGGAACCTTCAAAATTAGCCTTTTCCAAATTGGACTCAACTTGGGCTCAGCAGGGACACACCCGTGTGAGTCGTGCTTCGATTTTGACAGATTGACACAGCTGTGTGGTATGCCTGTGTGAGGAAGTCCAGGCCGTGTTGATTTTGTACTTTGGCCTAGTTTCTCTATTTTTGGCTCGTTTCTCGTTCCTTTCCCTCTCCTATGCTTACCTAAGTATAAAACTTGAAATTAAGGCATTAGGAGCATCGAATTCACCAATTCTAAGGAAAAATCATTCATAAAATGCATTAAGCAAGTGGTAAAAATATGTATAAATTATGATTTATCACCGAGTAACACTGAACCCAACCCAAAAGAGCACGTGAAAGCAGTTACACTAAGGAGTGGGAAAGTGTTAGTTGAATCTGAAAAGAAACCACCACAAGAAGCTGACAGAAAGGAGGTTGAACCCGAAAACAATGACAATCTAATGCCAAAAGAATATAAACCACCAATCCCATACCCAGCAAAGTTAAAGAAAGACTGCATGGATGCACAATTCGGTAAATTTCTTGAACTTTTTAAACAACTTCATATTAACTTACCTTTTGTTGAAGCTATATCGCAGATGCCTACATATGCAAAATTTTTAAAGCAGCTTCTAACAAACAAAAAGAAGTTTGAAGACTTATCTACAGTGGAACTTAATGAGGAGTGCTCAGTCATACTACAAAATAAACTACCAACCAAACTGAAAGATCCAGGAATTTTTATTATTCCCTTCTTAATTGGTAATTTTAATATTGATAAAGCACTAGCTTATTTAGGTGCCAACATTAATTTGATGCCATATAAAATGTTTAAACAACTTGGTCTAGGGGAACCTAAACCCACTAGGATGAGTATTCAATTAGCTGATAGATTTGTTAAATATCCTAGGGGAATTATAGAGGACGTACTTGTAAAAGTAGATAAATTTATATTCCCTGTTGATTTCGTTGTGCTTGACATGGATGAAGATGTTGAGGTGCCTTTAATCTTAGGTCGGCCATTTTTAGCCACTTCTAGGGCTGTAATTGATGTGGGTGATGGTAAATTGTTACTTAGAGTAGGTGATGAAGAGATTATTTTTAAAATTTATGATGCCATGAGATTTTCTAGACAAAAGGATGACTCATGTTATTTTATCGACTCTATTGATCATGCTACTCAAGATTCTTTTCAGGAAATTGTACACAAGGGCACGATGGGACTATGTCTTGCCCAAGGAGAGGGGATGGATGATGATTTTGAAATAGGAACCGAACTAAACTCCAATGAAACCTCCCCAAAACTAGCAGAATATGAGGGAATTAAGGTAAAAGATGAACTTAAGTAAAAACCCTCTATTGACGAGCCTCTCAAATTGGAACTTAAACAATTGCTGACTCACTTGGAATATGCATTCTTTGGAAATAATTCCACATTACCGGTAATTATTGCATCCAACTTGCAACCCAAGGAGAAAGAGGAATTAGTCCAAGTATTAAGAGAGCATAAAAGGGCCATAGCTTGGAAAATTTCTGACATTAAAGGGATCAGCCCTTCTTTTTGCACCTACAAAATTTTAATGGAAGATGAATATAAACCATACGTTCAATCCCAAAGACAACTGAACCCCAACATGAAGGAAGTTGTTAAAGCTGAGGTAATTAAACTCCTAGATGCTGGAATTATTTATCCTATTTCTGACAGTTCTTGGGTGAGTCCAGTGTAGGTTGTTCCTAAGAAAGGAGGCATGACTATTGTAGTGAATGAAAAGAATGAATTAATACCAACAAGGACAGTTACAGGTTGGAGAGTGTGCATTGATTATAGGAAGCTAAATGATGCCACGAGAAAGGACCACTTTCCCCTTCCATTCATTAACCAAATGTTGGAAAGATTGTCAGGACACATGTACTACTGCTTTTTAGACTGACTCTTTGGCTATTTCTAAATCCCAATAGCTCCTGAAGATCAAGAAAATACGACATTTACATGTCCATACGGTACGTTTGCTTATCATAGAATGCCTTTTGGATTATGTAATGCTCCTGCTACTTTTCAGCGCCTCATGATGGCCATTTTTGACGAACTCGTAGAAGATGTCATGGAGGTATTTATGGATGATTTTTTGGTTTTCGGTAACTCTTTCGATCTTTGCCTAAAAAATTTAAAACGGGTGTTAATAAGATGTGAGGAAACAAACCTTGTGCTTAACTGCGAAAATTTTCACTTTATGATTAAAAAAGGTATTGTGTTAGGACATAAAATTTCTAGTAGAGGGATTAAGGTTGATAAATCTAAAATTGAAACCATTGAAAAACTACGTCCCCCTAATTCGGTTAAGGCTATTAGAAGCTTCCTAGGACATGCTGAGTTTTATAGAAGATTTATTAAAGACATTTCTAAAATAGCTATGCCTTTGACTAGATTACTAGAAAAATGTGTGCCTTTTAATTTCAATCAGGCGTGTTTACAAGCATTTAATACATTAAAGGATAAACTGACTAAAGCTCCAATTATAATTGTACCTGATTGGAATTCACCTTTTGAACTAATGTGCGATGCGAGTGATTTTACAGTAGGTACAGTTTTGGGATAGTGAAGAGATAAACATTTTCAACCTATCTATTATGCAAGTAGGACTTTGACAGCTGCGCAAGAAAACTACACCACCACGGAGAAAGAGTTCCTAGCTTTGGTTTTTGCATTCGATAAATTTAGGCCATATTTAATATTGTCTAAAGTTGTCGTTTACACTGACCATTCCGCTCTTCACCACCTTTTCACTAAAACAGATACAAAACCTCGACTCATTCAATGGATCTTATTATTGCAGGAATTTGACTTGGAGATTAAGGATAAGAAAGGAGCTGAAAATCTTGCGGTTGACCATCTCTCCAGGCTTGAAAACTCAAGTACCAAAGAACTAGTTGACATTGAAATAACTGGTTCATTCCCTGAAGAATAATTTTTTGCTATATCTGATTCTGAGGTATCTTGGTTTACAGGTATTGCAAATATTTTAGCCGCTAACATTATCCCAAAAGGGTTGACACATCAGCAAAAGAAGCGATTCTTCATTGATGTGAAAAACTACTTCTGGGAAGACCCTTTTCTTTTTCATAAATGTGCAGATCAAATCATTAGGAGTTGCGTTACAAGGACAGAAGCATTGAAAATCTTGGAACATTTCCACTCAGGACAGACTGGAGGACATTATACCGCACATAAAGTCCTCGAATCAGGTTTTTATTGGCCCACTCTATTCAAAGACGCCAACAGGTATGTTACTTCTTGTGACAAATGTCAAAGGACAAGTAATATATCCAAACATGACGAAATGCCTCAGACATATATGCTCTCATGTGAGATATTTGACATTTAGGGTATCGACTTCATGGGTCCATTCCCTAGTTCATTCGGGAATAAATACATCTTAGTAGATGTTGATTATATGTCCAAATGGGTTGAAGCCCAAGCTTTACCTACTAATGATGCTAGAGTAGTAGTACGATTCCTTAAGAAACTTTTCTCTCGATTTGGTACACCCAGAACAATTATCAGTAATTGGGGTACTCATTTTTGTAACTCTCAATTTGACAAGACCTTCAAGAAATATGGAGTTCATCAAAGAACAGCTACCCCTTATCACCCTCAAACTAGTGGCCAAGTCAAAGTAGCGAACCGAGAGCTTAAACGTATCCTAGAAAAGACAGTAGAATTAAACAGGAAGGATTGGGCGATGAAAGTAGATGATGCTTTATGGGCTTATACAACTGCTTTTAAAACTCCCATAGGACTATCACTTTACAGACTTGCTTATGGGAAAAGTTGTCACCTACCATTTGAGTTAGAACACAAGGCATTCTAGGCTATAAAATTTCTAAACCTTGACCCCAAACTTGCAGGTGAAAACAGGTTGATGCAGTTGAACGAGTTAGATGAGTGGCGAGCCAATGTATATGAAAATTTACGCCTATACAAGGAAGCGACGAAGCGCCGCCACGATGCTCGTTTGAAGCAACGAAGGCAATTTGAAGTTGGAGATCTTGTCCTGTTATATAACTCAAGGCTCGAATTGTTTCCTGGAAAGCTTAAATCACGATGGTCAGGTCCTTTCGTAGTTCAAACTATGTTTCCATAAGGCACAGTAGAGGTAAGTCATCCTTACAAGGCACTTTAAACGTAAATGGACATCGTCTCAAAATGTATAACGGTAAGAATTTCAAAGACGATAAAGAGGAGCTACGGCTCCACGAAGTTACCTAAAGATACCCACAAGGTAGAGTCGAGCTTAAACTATAAAAAAACGCTTCTCGAAAGGCACCCCGAGCACCAACGGTGTTAACTTCTTTAAATTTTAGTCTTTAACATTTAATTCACTAATTGAGTCACTAAATACAGGATTTTCAGAACCACACGGCCAGGCACACGAGCATGCCGTAGGCTGTGCACATACCATAGGATTCAACATAGCCATGCGATACGATCGTATGAAAACACAGCAAAAATGTTTCCCCAACACGGGATCCGATAAAGCTGCCATGGCCGTGCAACATGGCCGTGGGCAATCTTGCCAAATTAACACGAGCAAGCGACACGACCGTGCCCACCGACCATGGTCGATCCTGTCAAAATAACACGAGCGTGTACCTGCATACACGGATGTGGGAGAAGCGAACAAAGATTGACACGGCTGTGCAACATGGCCGTGTACACCAATGCGCCCAATTTTAAAAACCACGAAATGCACGGGCTGAAATGAAGGCACGGCCGTGTGCCCCAATTTCTCTATAAACACCTATTATTTATTTTATTTTTATCTTTATATTTTGAAATTACTTTTTATTTCCTTTTAAATACTATTTTATCTTGAGTTTTTACAATTTTTATTTTCGGCTATTTCATTACTAGTAATTATGCTCCATTATACTTCCTAAACTCCGATTTTATCACAGTCATAAAGAGCTCCAAAGCTCATCATCAAATAGGAACTAAAAACTCCAATGGTAGAGGACTTATAGACTAATGAACCTCTACTACCACCGGAGTATCCTCCTCCACCCTCATCATTGCTTTGGCCGATTATTCTCTATAACTCCAATTCAAGGAGTTCATTCATCATTTAGAAAGTTTCACTTCTCTCCCTATCTTATTATAAATCTATCTTTTTCAATATATCTATCTTTGTACATTGAGGGCAATGTGCATCTTAAGTGTGGGGGGTCTTTTATATCATCATTAGAAATCCCTAAATTTTGTCTTATTCTCACTTGAATCACTCATATCACTTTTAGAATGAATTTTGATTAATTTATAATTTTTATTGATATGTCTTGAATTAAAACATAGATATTTATGCATTGATTATTTAAACTTTAAGACATTATGGAATCAAGCATGATAAGTTGATTTTTGAAGAATTAAAAACTTTTAGGTTGTTTCCCTAAGTTTAGGTATTATCTTGAGTTGAAATTCACAAGTTTGAACATCAAAAAGCCATAATTTTTGTGAGATCTTGAGCCTTTAGAGCATATTTTATTCCTTCCATGTTCACTTTCATTATGAGTGCTTCAGTTTTGATTTGTTATTCTAGAACTTGCTGGATTATGCATGTCAAGACCACACCATTTGATTTGATATGTCAAGATAATAAAGGCACTTAGGTTTAACCCACTCACCCCGCAAAAGCCTATCTCCATAATTAACCCTTAGTGAACCCCTTTTGAGCCTCACAAGCCATTAATTGATTTACCCTCAATATTAACCCATAACCTATTATTGTTGAAATCCTCTAATTTGATCCCTATTTTTTCCATGTGGTCGACGAAGTAGGTCGTGCGCGCGCCACACGAGCACGACCCACGATCGTGTGAGGCTGATGATGTCGTGTGATAGGTACGAGCTTGACCAATTGGGTCGTGTGGGCCACACGGACGTGTGGGATCTTGGGCCAGGCCATGTGATCCATACGGGTAAGGCCAATCTGGGCTGTGTGAGCCACACGGGTGTATGGGCCCATACGAGCAGGGCACACGAGTGTGTGAGCCTGATTTGTTTGAAATGTTCTGCAAGGTTGCACAGGTCGTCCAAGTCGACTATGACCTGATTGTAGGGTTGGTAAGCGTTACTTAGACCCCTATACTCTGATCTGATACTAATATGTATGTAAAAGCATGATAATTAAAACATGTGTATCTGTTCTGATTTGATGATGATGTTATGATTTGATATTTACACATGAGCATGCCTTATTATTTATGTTGCATTGCATTGGGTTGGGTATGTTGTTGAAGAGAAAGAACACTAAAAGGCTATTAGCCTGTCATCTGGAAACTATGCTGCATATATCTGATACGTGCTATATATGGTACCTTTTGGCATGTAGGGTTAGATGGGTTGATTTTATCTCCATACTTAGTGTGTAGGGCTGGGTGGGTCGATTTTATCCATACATGGTGTGTTGGGTTGGACGGAGATAATGTGTAGGGTTGGTGAGCATTACTGTTCTGATTGATATGCATGTATGTCTGTATGGGCTAAGGCCCGAATGTATCTAATACTGTTTTGAGTGGGCTAAGGCTTACACTGTTCCTGTTAAGAGCTCAGGCTCGATTATGACTATTGGATTGCTATCCGTTTACATGCATGATTTACTAGGGGGATGTACACACTGAGTTTGCGAAAACTCACCCCTTATTTTGTTTTTCTGTCAGGTAATCCCCAGTAGCAGTTGGATCGGTGCAGCAGAAGGGCTCGACGGTGAACACTGTTACCTACACTTTGGTTTTAAAGGTTTTTAATGTTTTTATTATTTTAATTGCTATAGTTGGGAGTAATTATGTAATTTCTGGTTTCAGACTATTTAGTTTAAGTTCAGAATTTTGAAATACTGTTTATGGATTTTGGAACTGCAACTTTATTTGTTCTTAAGCTTCCGTGAACCAAGAAATGTTGTCAAAATAATTAATCAATATATGTTTTTTGAGTTAAGTAAAAGGTGGTAACTAGAATGGTTTTTGGGTAAACATGATTTTAAATACATTCTCATGTGACTTCGCTAGATTCGTCCATAATGTCTAGGCCGGGTTTGGAATGTTACATTTAGTGGTATCAGAGCCAGGTTGCAAAACTCGGCTATAGATTTGGGTTTAAAAAAATGGTGTTAAAATGATTTGAAATAATTTTGATAACAAGTATGTAGTACACCGAGCCTTCAGCACTTATCCTGTAAGTTCTTTGAAATTCTGATATGTACTGTCTGACAGCATGTTCATCCTGAAATGTTGTCTGAATCTGCCTGAAATACTGTGTGTGTTATGGGACTACTGTAGGTGGTACTTTACTGAAACACTATAGGTAGTATGGACTGAAACTGTAGTGAGATTGCTTCTCGCGATAACTGACTCTGAAACTCTATAACTATATTGCATAAAATATTTGCTAATAATTATTGAACTATAAACTGATGTGCATAAAAATACCAAATACAGATTAAGTCGATAGTTACGATGAGCGTACATGGTACTCGTGGACGGGGTACTAGAGGCCGAAGTAGAGGCCGTAGAGAGATTGAAGCTGAGTCCTTCGCATTTGATACGATCCCTAATCCAGACACAAGCAAGACGCCGGTGCCACCTGTTATTGAGACTGTTGCTGAGTCTCAAGACCGTGCAGTCGGGGACGACGCACTGTCCCAGGCCATGCTATCAATTTTTGAGAGGGTTATTGGGGCTAATACTGGGTTTGGAGGCCGTGGGTCGGTTAGGGAACGACTCCGGTCGAATGGGGCTAAGATATTTAAGGGCATCACTGGAGTTTTTTCGAGTGTGGCCGAGTACTGGATGGAGGCCACAGAGCGTATCATAGACGATTTGGACTTTTCTAATGAGCAGAAGCTCAAGAGGGCTGTGTCATTGCTGTGAGATGAGGCGATCAGTGGTGGCTGACCGTTAAAGAGGGCACTCAGCCCATCGACTGACTTGGGATTTTTTTAAGACCACTTATCAGAGTAAGTACGTAGGAGCTAGCTACACTGATGTTAGGTGACGTGAGTTCCTAAATCTCAATCAGGGTGACCGTTCAGTGGCTGAGTACGAGGCTGAGTTCATTAGATTGAGCCGTTATGCGAGGGGCATGGTGGCGACCGAGTATGAGCGCTGTGTCCGATTTGAGGATAGTCTCCATGATAATCTGCGGGTTCTGATAGCTCTACAGAGGGAGCGGGATTTCTCTGCCTTGGTCGAGAAGGCTAAGATAGTCGAAGAGGTTAATCGCGCTGAGCACTAGAATCGTGATCGAGGGAAGTCTAAGAGGGATGCAGAGCCTTCGCATGCTGGGGTGAGGCCTAGGAAAAAAGCTAGATCTGATGGGCCCACAAGAGTTGGGCCTACTACTGCACTTACTGGGGTGGCGATCTGTTAGCTTTGTAATAGACGCCATCTGGGCGAGTGTTGGAAAGCTACTAAGGCTTGTTTAAGGTGTGGGTCGATTGAGCATCGAGTTAAGGATTGTCCACTGAGGGGTAATCAGATGCAAGCTCCGGTTGCTGAGACTGGACAGCCACCAAGAGGGGTACAACTGCCACCTAGGGGTCGAGGACAGGCTAGGGGTGGTAACGGTATGGGTCGAGGCCAGAGAGCACCAAGCAGAGGTGCTGGGCCGACTGAGGCGAGGCAGCCTGCACTTGTCTATGATATACGTCGTCGTAAGGGTGGAGATACTCCGGACGTCATCACAGGTACGTTTTTAATTCTTGATGTACCTTATGTTGCATTGATAGACATAGGCTCTGCACATTCCTATGTCGCATGTTCTATGTCTGAGATTTTGGGAATTTCGCATGAGAGCACTTCTAATGAGATTTCGGTGGTGAGTCCGTTGGGGCAGTCTATTAGGGTTAATAAATTATTTAGAGATGTTCCGTTGGAAGTCCAAGGGACGATATTTTTGGCTGATCTGGTGGAACTTCTGTTTGGGGAGTTTGACCTAATTCTGGGCATGGACTAGTTGATGAAGCATCATGTAAGTCTGGATTGTGCTGAAAAGAGGGTTGTTTTGAGGACCAAGGAGGATAGCGAGATAGTTGTGATTAGGGAATGATGGAATTATTTGTCAAATGTGATATCTGCGTTAGTGGTAGAGAAGCTGGTGGGGAAAGGGTGTGAGGTGTTTTTAGCCTACATCAGTGTTCCTGATTCTGTGGACTCTTCAGTTAGGGACATCTGTACTGTAAGGGACTTTCTAGATGTTTTTCTAGAGGTGTTACCAGGATTTCCTCCGAGTCACGAGGTAGAATTTAGAATCAAGTTGATTCCTAGTACAGCTCCGGTGTCTATCGCCCCATATCAAATGGCGCCAAAGGAGCTGACAGAACTTAAGGCTCAAATTCAGGAACTGTTGGATCGTGGGTTTATTTGTCCTAGTGTGTCTCCATGGGGAGCACGAGTTTTATTTGTAAAGGAGAAGGACGGCACGATGAGGATGTGTATCGACTACCGTCAGTTGAATAGGTTGACGATCAAGAATAAATACCCACTTCCGAGAATTGACGACTTGTTTGACCAGTTCAAAGGGGCATCAGTGTTCTCAAAGATCGATCTACAATCAGGTTATCATCAGTTAAGGGTCAAGGAGGCCGATGTGTATAAGATGGCATTTAGGCCTCGTTATGGGTATTACGAGTTCTTAGTTATGCCTTTTGGGTTGACAAATGCACTAGCGAAGTTTATAGACTTGATGAACCGTGTGTTTCAGCCATACTTAGACCGGTTCGTGGTGGTGTTCATCGATGACATCTTGATATACTCTAAGTCTAAAGACGAGCATGAAGAGCATCTCAAGGTTGTTTTGCAAATCCTTCATAAGAAACAACTCTATGCAAAGTTCTCTAAGTGTGAGTTTTGGCTTCAAGAAGTAACTTTTTTAAGACATGTGGTGTTTGCTGAGGGGATTCGTGTTGATCCTCATAAGATTGAGCCTGTGTTGGATTGGAAACAGTCGAAGAATGTGTTTGGGATTCGTAGTTTTCTGGGGCTGGCAGGATATTATCGATGCTTCGTAGAAAGGTTCTCTTTGATCGCAACACCATTGACTAAGTTAATGTGTAAGGGAGTTGCCTTTGTTTGGACTGATGTACACCAAGAGAGCTTTGAGAAGCTCAAAACCGTGTTAACCCAGGCTCCAGTTCTGGTATAGCCTGAGCCTGGTAAGGACTTCGTAGTGTACAACGACGCGTCACATGTGGGTTTGGGATACGTTCTGATGCAAGATGGTAACGTAGTTACTTATGCATCTCGTCAGCTCAAGACTCACAACCTAATTATACAATGCATGATTTGGAGTTGGCTGCAGTTGTCTTTGCATTAAAGATCTGAAGGCATTATCTATACGGTGAGAAGTGTACCATCTACACTGATCACAAGAGCCTTAAGTATCTCCTTACTCAGAAGGAGTTGAATCTTAGGCAGCGACGATGGGTTGAGCTGCTTAAGTATTACGACTGCAGTATAGAGTATCACCCTAGAAAGGCCAACGTGGTTGATAAAACGTAAATTATACATATTTTTAAACTGTAAATTATACATATTTTTACCCCATGTTTAATGCATTTTATGGATGATTTCTCATTAGAATTGGTGAATTTGATGCTCCTAATTCTTTAATTTCATATTTTATACTTAGGAGAGCATAGGAGAGCGAAAGGAACGAGAAACGGGCCAAAAATGGAGAAAATAGGCCAAAGTATGAAATCAACACGGCCTGGACCTCCTCACACGGCAGACCATACGGTCGTGTCAATTTGGCAGGCTCGAACACTGCCTGAAGTAATCGAAAACGGGCGTGTGCCACGGGCATGTCCCTGCCGAGCCCAAGTTGAGTCCAATTCGGAAAAGGCCAATTTTGAGGGCTTTTAGGCATTCCAAAGCCTATAAATACACCCTAAAGGAGGAGGAAATGGGAGACGGAGAAGGGGGAGTAAGGAATTACTCCAAAAAAGCCGATTGATCCATCTCAGAAGCCGGATTCATCATCAAGATTGAAGATCTCTCCTCAATTTCCCTTCAGGAGTTTTGGGTTTTCTTTATGTTTTGTATTCTTTATCATTCTGAGATGTTTTCTTATTTAGTTATTAACTAAAGCCCCTAAATACCTAAAGGGAATGAAATCTAAGACGCATCTTGTTATTATTTTCTGAATCGTATAATAAATATTTAAGTTGTTCTTCATTCTTGTTTTGATATCCCAGGATACCGATTCAAGACATGCTCTTATTCAGAGGAGGAATAGACCCTGTCTAAGAGTACATTTGTCATAATTAAGTGGAGTTGATTGCGCGCCTAGACATAGGGTGACAAGATTTTTCTGGATTAGGGTGAAACTTAATAAGGGGATCCATAGATTGAGTTAATGCAACCCTATAGTGTTAATTAGAGAAAAGTCTCAATTATTCAATCTAGAGATTAGACGTTATTAGTCTTGAATAGGGATAATAACATAACTTAGGGATCTGTACGGAACAAGTTGAATGAATAAATCGTCCGATTCGGAGCCAGAATAAAAAGTAAAGTCTATGTGGATTTTTCCTTAGGTATTGTCTTAAGTCAATCGATTTTCCCCAAAAGCAATTCCCCAATTCTATTTTCTGTGAGTTCTTAGTTTAGATAATCAGTTAGTTAAAACAAAAACCTCTTTATTCTTAGGCTAGATAATAAAAAGATAGTCATTGCTAGTACTTTTAGTTCCTTTGGGCTCGACAATCTGGTCTTGCTAAAAGTATACTACTGTTCGATAGGTACACTTGCCTACATCGCGATAATAGTTAGTTCAAGAACGAGTAATTATAAATATTTAAAACCTATCATGAAATAACGCGATCAAGTTTTTGGCGCCGTTGCCGGGGAACTAAGATATTAGGAATGCTCAATTTTTATTACTTTAGCCATTTATTTTTTCTTGCAATTTAATTTAATTTTATTATTATTATTATTATTTATTAACATACTCTTTCTTTCTCTTGGCAGGTTTTTATAGTTTATGACTAGAAGAAACCCTTCGGGACCATTACTTTTTGATGAAGAAATTGATCGTACAGTTCGTAGAAACCAAAGAGAAATAAGGCGCAGCTTAAGATACACGGAGAACAAGCAAGAAGACGATACTCAACCCCTCATCAAGAGATAGTGAAAACCAAGGCAATCACTACCTCCTGCAATCTATGCTAATCAAAATCTGCTCCACGCACTATGTATGATTATGCTAAACCTTCTTTAACAGGAACTGAATCTAGTATAGTTAGACCTGCTGTAGCTGCAAATACTTTTGAATTTAAACCTAACACTATTCAGATGATACAGCAATTTGTTCAGTTTGATGGTTTGAAGGATGAAGATCCCAACACTCACTTAGCAAACTTTCTGGAATTCTGCGATACATTTAAAATCAATGGCGTTTCTGATGATGCCATTCATCTTCGAGTGTTTCCCTTTTCATTGAGGAACAAAGCTAAACAGTGGTTGAACTTGTTACCACGAGGATCAATTACTACTTGGGAACAAATGACCAAAAAAGTTTTACTAAAATATTTTCCGCCGGCTAAAATGGCTAAATTACATAAACATATCTCTTCTTTTGTACAGATGGATTTAGAAACACTCTACGATGCATGGGAGAGATGTAAGGACCTTTTGAGAAGGTGCCCTTACCATGGGTTACCGCTTTGGCTCCAAGTACAAACATTTCACAATGGTCTGAACCCTTCGACTCGGCAAATGGTTGAGGCAGCGGCGAGTAGAACCATCAACAATAAAACACCGGAAGATGCCTATGAGTTTATAGAAGAGATGTCACTGAATAACTATCAGTGGCAAGTCATGAGGACAAAGCCTACGAAAATAGCTGGCGTTTATAACGTCAATTTGGTCACCATGCTCTCTAATCAGGTAGAACTCTTAAATAAAAAGATTGATGGTTTTCTTAATTCTTCATAGGTTCACCCAGTAATGCAGTGCGAAGCAAGTAGCGGTGGAACAAACCATTCGGAATACCAACCTTATGGCCACAACATGGATAACGAGAAATTAAATTACGTAGGTAATAATCCTTGACCTCAAAACAATCCATATAGTAACACTTATAATGAAGGTTGGAGGAACCACCCAAATTTCTCGTGGGGCGGTCAAGGAAATCAAAGACCACAACATCCTTCGGGCTACCAACAACCACCCTACCAATAGGAAAAGAATCCAAACCTTGAAGAGATGCTCTCAAAGTTTATTTCAGTGTCGGAAACTCGTTTCCTGAACACTGAGACAACACTTAAAAATAAACAAGCATCGATCCAAGGGATCGAAACTCAGATAGGCCAGCTGTCCAAACTAATCTCTGAATGACCACAAGGTAGCTTGCCAAGTAATATTGAACCCAAGCCAAGGGAACAACTCAACACAATTAATATTCAAGATAACGAAGGAGCCGTTGAGCCTGGACCAGAACCGAAACAAGAAACTGTGGTAAGCAAAGGTCAACATGAGGTAGATTATAATAAAACAAACCAGTGGCTTTCGAATATAAACATCATGTGCCATACCCCAATGTGACAAGTAAAGACCGCTCAGATGAACAATTTGGTAAATTCCTTAAACTCTTAAAAAAAATTGCATATTAACTTACCGTTTATTGAATCTCTATCGCAGATGCCAAACGCAATGAAATTTTTAAAGGAGCTTTTAGAAAATAAGCGAAAGTTGGACGAGGTGTCACATGTGGAGCTGAACGCAGTTTGCTCAGCCATTCTCCAAAATAAACTACCCAACAAACTAAAAGATCTAGGGAGTTTTACTATTCCTTGCTTAATTGGTAGTTTAAACGTTAATTATGCATTGGCTGATCTAGGGGCTAGTATCAACGTCATGCCTTACAAAATGTTTAAGGAACTAGGTCTCGAGAAACCCAAACAGACTAGGATGAGCATTCAATTAGAAAATAAAACTATAAGATTTCCTAGGGGTATTATTGAAGATGTGCTAGTTAAAATCGATAAATTTATATTTCTCGTTGACTTTGTTGTTCTAGACATAGAAGAGGATAGCAACGCTCCCTTAATTCTAGGAAGGCCCTTTTTAGCAACTGCTAAAACCATCATTGATGTTGGCACAAGTGAACTTACACTCTGGGTGGGAGACGAAACAATCACCCTTCAAGCTTGAAATTCTGGCAACACATCAGGAATTGAAGGTGATCATTTAAACCATTCTACTAAACCTAACAATATGGTGCAACCTACTTTGTAGAAAATGAGTCTAAAGGAAGCACATGAGTCGTTCTCAAGTAATAGTAGAGGACCTGTTCATGAAGATCGAAGACTACAAAATGAGGAACTCGATGAATGGCGGAAGCACAAACCAAGAACACTCGACAAACCAAAACTACGCTAAAATGAGCCCGATACCTCTCCAAATCAACTTAAGATTGGTGATAAGGTCTTATTAGATACTGCAAATCCCCACATTATCACTACCACACCGAATGAAGAAATCCCTTTAACAGTACTCAGTACTTTTCCATTCGGTATGGTGGAGGTGAGTCATCCCAAGTTTGGCATTTTTAAGGTAAACAACACCCACTTAAAACCTTATTTTGATAAGATTGATAGCAGGAATGAGGAGTATAAACTCCTCAAACCACCATGACCATTCACTGAAGAGGTAAGTCGAGCTTAGACTATAAATAAGTGTTTCTCGGGAGGCAACCCGAGCACTAACAATATTAATTTCTTTAAATTTTGGTATTTAACTCCTAACTTACTAATAGAAATCTTAAATATAGGTGTTTCCACAGAGACACGGCAAAGCACACGGGCGTGCTTATGGCCGTGTGAAAATAGGGCAAGGATTCCCCCAACAGGGGCTTTGATAAAACGCCACGATCGTGCGACATGGCCGTGGTCGAGCCTGCCAAAACAATACGGGCGTGCGACACGTCCGTGTGGAAGAACCATGGACAAACTTGTTAAAACAGCACGGGCGTGTGACACGCCCATGTCTAACACCCGTGGTCGAACCTGTTAAATTGACACGGGCATGGGAGAAGAGAATGAAGCTAGACACTGCCGTACGACACGACTGTGTGAACCCACACGCCTGAGGAACACGGGCGTGTACTAAATGTCAGACGCGCCCAAATTTGAAATTAGCGAACCACACAGGCGTGTGCACCGGCCCTGCCACTTGAAAAATTAGAATAATTATCTTATATTATTTTTCTTTCATTAAGTTTTTAAGATTCATTTGTTTTCCTTTTAAAAACGGCTTACCTTTAGAGTCAAGCTTGCCATCCAGAGTTATCTCCAATACTCGATCTCGTCAATCCAAGAATATCATACATTCTTAATATGAGAAGTTTCACTTCTCTCCCTATCTTAATTTTATATACTCTAATATCTATCTTTGTACATTGAGGGCAATGTACATTTTAAGTGTGGGGGGAATATTTATTTCATTATCAGAAAAATCCCTGAATGATTGCCTTGTTCTCTTGAAAAGTTTTCATATCATATTTAGGATAAATTTTAAGTAATTTATGATTTTGATTGATATATCTTGAATTAAAACATAGGGATTTTGCATTGATTGTTTAAACTTTAAGACATTAGAGAATCAAGCATGATAAGTTGATTTTTAAGAATTTAAAATTATAGGTTGTTTCCCGAAGTCTAGGTATTACTTTGAATTGGAAGTCACGAGTCTAAACATCAAAAAGCCATAATTTTTGTGTGATTTTTGAGCCTTTTGAGCATCTATTAATTCTTTCATGCTAACTTTTATTATTGCTTTGAGTGCGTCAGTATTGAACTGTTATTCTAGAACTTGCTTGATTATGCTTGTCGAGACCACACCATTTGATTTGATATGTCAAAATGATCAAGGCACTTAGGATTAACCCACTCATGCCATGAAAAGCCTACCTCCACAATTAACCCCTAGTAAACCCCCTTGAGCCTAACAAGCCATTCCTTGTATTAACCTCTATATTAACCCTTAACCCATTATTGTTGAAATCCCCTAAATTAATTTGAATCCTATTTTTGTCGAGATTTGAGTTGAAGAAATTACTTAGCTATGACTTGTTTGATTATTTAACTTGTTCTTTGAAAAAAAGACTATGTATACATATCCTTAATTTCATATTCTGATAAGAAGCTCTGTTGTACGCAAGTGAAGATTAACTCATTTTCTAATTAGGTAAATTTTCAATTCAATCTCGATTCTAACCCTTTCTTTCAGCTTGTGACCACACCACCTAACCAAGCCTTATTACAACCCTCTAAAGACCTTTTGATTGATGTATCATCTTAAATTATAGTGGTGGAGATTTGATTTTCATGCAAGCCTATGGTAATGACTTTTCATTATTGACTATTGAGTGTTTCATTTATTGTCCTTAAATACTTCGTGTGATTTAAGTGAATCTTTAGTGAGGATGTAAAACTCTGTAATATTCTGAATCAAAGGTAATTACTTAAATAAGGGGAGACACCTTGTTTGCATGAATAAAATGCTCAACTTGGAATGTTTGGAACTTTTATGTTCTTTTAGTTGAATTCTCAATGTATGATTACTTATGGATTAATGTGAGATATTATCAATAGAAATTATAAGTTGAGAAGAATTTATTTTGATTATGAGTTGAGAATTTTGCTTGAGGACAAACAAATGCTTAAGTGTGGGGGTATTTGATAAACCGTAAATTATACATATTTTTACCCCATGTTTAATGCATTTTATGGATGATTTCTCATTAGAATTGGCAAATTCGATGCTCCTAATGCTTTAATTTCATGTTTTATACTTAGGAGAGCATAGGAAAGCGAAAGGAACGAGAAACGGGCCAAAACAGAGAAAATGGGCCAAAGTACGAAATCAACATGGCCTGGACCTCCTCACACGGGCAAACCACATGGCCGTGTCAATTTGGCAGGCTCAAACACGGTCTGAAGTAATCGAACACGGGCGTGTCCCTACCGAGCCCAAGTTGAGTTCAATTCAGAAAAGGCCAATTTTGAGGGCTTTTAGGTATTCCAAAGCCTATAAATACACCCTAGAGGAGGAGGAAAAGGGAGACGGATAAGGGGGAGTAAGGAATTACTCCAAAGAAGCCGATTGATCCATCTCAGAAGCCAGATTCATCATCAAGATTGAAGATCTCTCCTCAATTTCCCTTCAGGAGTTTTGGGTTTTCTTTATGTTTTGTATTCTTTATTCTTCTGAGATGTTTTCTTATTTATTTATGAACTAAAACCCTTAAATACCTAACGGGAATGAAACCTAAGACGAATCTTTTTATTATTTTCTAAATCGTATGATAAATATTTAACTTCTTCTTAATTATGTGTTCTTAATTCTTGTTTTGATATCCCAGGATACTGATTCAAGACATGCTCTTATTTAGAGGAGGAATAGACCCAGTTTAAGAGTACATTTATCATAATTAAGTGGATTTGATTGCGCGCCTAGACGTAGGGTGACAAGATTTTTCCGAATTAGGGTGAAACCTAATAAGGGGATCCATAGTTCGAGTTAATGCAACCCTAGAGTGTTAATTAGAGAAAAGTCTCGATTATTCGATCTAGGAATTAGATGTTATTAGTCTTGAATAGGGATAATAACATAACTTAGGGATCTCTACGGAACAAGCTGAATGAATAAATCGTCCGATACGGAGCCAGAATAACAAGTAAAGTCTAGGTGGATTTTTCCTTAGGTATTGTCTTAAGTCAATCGATTTTTCCCAAAAGCAATTCCCCAATTCTTTTCTTTGTGACTTCTTAGTTTAGATAATTAGTTAGTTAAAAACAAAACCCCATTATTCTTAGGCTAGATAATAAAAAGACAGTCATTATTAGTATTTTTAGTTCCTTAGGGTTCGACAATCCGGTCTTGCTAAAACTGTACTACTGTTCGATAGGTACACTTGCCTACATCGCGATAATAGTTAGTTCAAGAACGAGTAATTATAAATTTTTAAAACCTATCACTAAATAACGCGATCAATAGTGGCTGATGCATTAAGCGTAGGGTGTGGCTGATTTGAGAGAGTTGTTCGCTCGACTGAGTCTTTATGACGATGGGAGTCTTTTGGCAGAGCTACAAATGAAGCCGACATGGATTGAGCAACTTAGAGCTAAGCGGTTAGAGGATAAGACTCTCGAGATGCTATTTCGTCAGGTTGATACTGGGACTACTACAGATTTTGGGCTGAATAATGATGGGGTATTGTGCTTCCAAGGTAGAACCTGTGTACCTAATGATGGGGATTTGAGGTTGTCGATTTTGAGGGAAGCGCATAGTAGTCTGTACGCTATATATCCTGGTGGAAATAAGATGTATAAATAACTTCGGGAGTTGTACTGCTGGCCAGGGTTGAAGCGTGAGGTGACCGATTTCGTTTCTCATTTTCTGACTTGTCAACAGGTTAAGATACCGACGTGGAAATGGGAGCGAGTGACAATAGATTTCGTTAGTGGGTTGCCCTAACACCCACTAAGAAGGATTCTATTTGGGTTGGCATGGATCGATTGACCAAGTTTGCATACTTCATTCCTGTTAGGACAGACATCTCTTTACAGAAGTTGGCTAAACTTTACATCTCAGAGATAGTAAGACTGCATGGGGTTCCAGTGTCGATTATCTCCGATAAGGATCCTCAGTTTACTTCTCGATTTTAGTAGAAGCTTCATGAGGCTTTGGGTTCACGACTTGACTTCAGTACTGTATTTCATCCTCAGACAGATGGTCAGTTGGAGAGGGTAATTCAGATACTGAAGGATATGTTGAGGGGTTGTGTTATGGATTTCCGAGGTAGTTGGGAGGGGAACTTGCCTTGTAAGAGTTTGCTTACAATAGCAGCTATCAGTCTAGTATTCAAATGGCACCTTTTGAGGCACTTTATGGTCGTAAGTGTCGCACCCTTTTGTGCTGGACTGAGTTGGGTGAGCGACGTGTTCTGGGTCCAGAGTTGATTTTAGAGATCGAGAATAAGGTCCGGTTGATTTGAGAAAGTCTGAAAACAGTTTCTGATAGACAGAAGTCTTATGCTGATTTGAAGAGGAAGGACATTGAGTATTCTATGGAGGACTTGGTCTTTCTTAAAGTTTCACCATGGAAGAAGGTTCTGAGGTTCGGACGTAAGGGTAAGTTGAGTCTTCGGTTTATTAGGCCGTACCGAATTCTAAAGTGATTTGGGCCAATCGCGTATCAGTTGGAGTTACCTCCAGAGTTAGATCGTATTCATGATGTTTTTTATGCCTCGATGTTGAGACGTTACCATTTTGATCCCACGCACATTGTGCCTGTAGAGGAAATCGAGGTTAGACTAGATCTGACGTGCGAAGAGGAGCAAGTTCAAATTTTGGATCGCGACGTCAAAGTACTGCGTAGGAAGTCTATTACCTTAGTGAAGGTGCTGTGGCTGAATCATAGCACTAAGGAGGCTACTTGGGAGCCAGAGGATTCAATGTGTCAGTAGTATCCTCAACTTTTTTCATCAGGTAAAGATTCGAGGATGAATTTTCTTTAAAGGGTTAGAGTTGTAATGCCCTAAATTTCTGTAATTTCGGCTTTTAGGATTGTTGAGATTGGAAATATCGGGACTTTTGTTTTGAATCATTTTGGGATAAAATATACGTGGTTTAAGAGGTTACGTGCTCTGGGGTGTGTTTGGGAGGTCCCAAGTTCGAGCCTTAACTTGGGCTAAGTTTTGGCTTTTATTTGAATTAAGCTTGAGTTTTGGTTGATGGGCTTATAAGAATTTATTGGTAGGAATTTAATAGAATGGGCTTGCTGGTCTAGTGGTTAAGTGACAAGGGATTATGCCTGAGATCCCGAGTTCGAGTCGTGAGTGTGGTATTTTTTTTGCTGATAAGTTGTGCAGACGTTTGACTTGGACTAAAACACTAAAGGGGGAGGTAGGGTTTATCAGGTGTTTTCCTAACTTGTTTTCCTTTTTCTTTTTTCTCTCTCTGCCGTTTTCTTCTTTTCCCAAACCCCTTGTTGCCAAAATTTTATTTCTTTTACACCTCTCCTCTATTTTTATTTCTTTCGATTAGTTTTGGCGTACTGCTAGTGTAACACCCCAAAAATCCCGAAACCCAAAAATCCTAAAATCTCAAACTTTCTTTGTTTTCGGTTTTGATAAAAATTGTGTTTCATGTTCCTAACCATGTGATAATTATAGTAGGTCTTAATTAAGGTTTGAGTACAAACCTAGGAATAAATGAAATTATAGTTTAATTATTAAAAGAATCAGGGTTGGCAAGTAGTTGGGCTTTTAAATAAAAATAGGGGAAAATAGCATCAAAAAGCCTTGTGAAGGAGTGGCTAAGTGACGCCACTTAAGGAGTAGAGAGGTGGCGTTAGTAGCTAGCAAGGAAATCCAAGGTTCGAATTCTAGCTTAGTATTTTTAGAAGTTTAATTTTGGCCTTCTAGAAGGATGGAAGTGGCATGAAGATGGACTCCAAGGGGAGTGTTCAGAAGAGAAAATTAAGGAAAAGATCAAGAGGTTATCAAGGAGAAAAACGAAGAGATGAGAAGTAAGAAGTGATGGAGCTGAATTGGGAATTGGGCATGGAAAATTTAGCTATAAAGGATATAAATAGGGGCTGAAAACAGGGTTGCCAGCATACTGCTGAAATTCTTCTTCACCTTGTTGCCAGAAACCCCTTTCTCCAAAAGCCAAAAACCCTTTTCTTTTCAAGATCCAAAAAGCCGAAAACCTTTTTTTTTTCTTTTCTTCCTGTCGATTTCTATTCTTCTCTACACAATTTTCTTTGTTTCACTTAGCCAATTTCTTATTCTATTCTTCTTCTTTAATCTGTACCAAATAAAACTTATTCACCATACTAAGTTTGAAAAGCCGAAAAGCCGAATCTCCCAAGGGCTGAATACTCTTTGACCGAATCTAGTGTAAGTGTTGCTCTTCCAATAGGTTTTCTTTGCTAGGTATCGATTATTGTCCCTCACTCTTTCAATCAACTTTGGTAGGGAATTAGTATCGGATCTCGGATCTTAGCTCTCTGTCGAATTGCTCTTTAGGTGTTTGCGGTTTTGGTAAGTATTCCTCATCCATTGGCTAAGGTTGGCCGAATAGCCATAGTAAGGTAAGGGGACTTGTGTGGATACGAGTCACCTATTATTCTGGTTTTAATAGTTACGATCATTGCAGATCTAGGAGTTGATCATGGTTAGTGAAGGGGTTGTTATACTTATCGCGCAAGGAAAGGTTAATGTGAGATTCTGGCTTTTGGTAAAGTATTCGATAAGCATGTAAGATTAATCTTTGAGTGATATCGATTGTAGGTTTGGGCCAAGGAGATCGCATCACGCTTGCTTACCAGGTGTGTACATACACTGCACACACATTATGTATCGGCAAAAGCCGAAATGCCGAAAAGTCGAAATGCCGAAAAGTAGAAAGTTTGGCTACGGTAGTCTTGCGAGTGCGCGAAAACTCGTAAAAGAGAGACCTATAGGTTGCCTGAGGCCCACGGGCAATTCCGTGGACTTGGGTTGTGATTTGGCCATATGGGCCGAAATGGGCTAAATGGGCCCGATGGGCTGTTGGACCTATAATAGGCAACAACTGAATGTTGATGCTATGTGATGGGAACTTGTATGTGAGCATGAATATCAATGTGACTGGGCCTAACGGGCCATATAAATGTGATTTGGGCCTAATAGGCCATATACAGGTGATTTGGGCCTAATGGGCCATATGAATATGATTGGGCTTAATGGGCCAGATACAGGTATTTGAAATTGTTTGGGCTTTGTAAGGGGTTTTGGGCCTAGTATATGATAACTACATAAGAATTAATTAATATTTTGCGACCGTGGACAGGTCAAAGGGTTAAGGTGTGGCAACGGGTATATGCATGTCTAGGATTGGATCTAGGGAGAGCTTGGTACTTAAGCGGTCTTAATAACTCACCTCCTCTCCTATAGAATCCTGCCTGGTGTATAGTATTCATTCATCTTAGCTCTCGGGATTTGTTTACAGGCCAAGGCAAGTGAAATCCATATCTAGGGAAAATTACTGAAATGCCCATAAGGGCAAAAATGACCAAATTACCCTTAGATGTTAAATGCAAGTTTTATGAATGTGACAAGCATGTTTGTTGCATACATATGATATTCTGTTTAGGTTGCATAAGGGTTGGGGATTATGGAACAGAGGAAGTATATGAGGATCGCATGGTTGCTTGACAGTCATGGATCCACCGACGGCTTTTTAAGCCCAATATGTAAATGAAGGTAATTCCGCAACCGGGCTACCATTAGTGTGTAGGCTGGGTGGGTCGATATTATATCCCCACATGGTGTGACGGGGGACGGAGCTGGTGTGTAGCAGATGGATAATTTGGATGGGATTGCATTACATGTTTGATGATTTTTCTTTGAATGTTTGTTTTTCATCGGGGGTTGTACACACTGAGTTTGTGAAAACTCACCCCTTCTTTTATTTTATTTTCAGGTGATGCTCAGTAGAAGGTTCGATGTTCAGAGAAACTCTGGGTGGCCCGCTAGCAAGATAATTTGGACTTGTTTTCTTTCTAAAGCATATAAGTTTCTATGTTATTAAGTACTTTTCAAATCAGATTGTAATAGGGCTTCTATTTTATTATTATTTGGATTATTATTTTTATGTGATGTAATTATAAGTAGTTGAACATGGTTTCTTAAACTATAGTATGTATTTTCTACGTTTCCGCAACTAAATTTTAAAAGTGACATATTGCTATCAAATCCTATATTTTCAACAAGTGATTGAAAGGAATTTTTTTTTGTTAATTAGGATTTTCTTCTATTTTAAGAAGGGTTTTCAATGAAAACACAATTTTCGCTAAAACACTTCAATGTGACACACCGAATTAGGCCATAACTTCTGGCCCAGGTTTGGGGTGTTACATTTAATGGTATTAGAGCCCAGGTTGCAAAACTTGGGCTGTGAATCGGGCCTTATTACTTGGTTCTTTTTGTGTTTTAAAAAAAATTTGAATTACAATGTTTTTGGAAAAGGGGAAGTCTTGCTGAGTGGCACACCGAGTCTCTGACTTCGAACCAAGTAAGTACTTTTATTCTTAATTTTGTTTAAATTGTTATGCAGTAGATAGTTAGAGGGCTACTTTAGATGATTTTGTTAGAGTGGAACTGAAGCCCGTAAGACCCTGAAACTGTAGAGAATTTTTGAAAACAATATTCACTTTAAATACTTTCATAAAACATCGAATTAATTATTGAAACTAACTAAAACTTCATAAAATTTTTAATCCAAAAAATACGTGAAACGACGATGAGTGGTAGAAGAGATTCGAGAGGCCGTGGCCGTGGCCGAGGCCGAGGCCGCGAAAGTGTTAGTGCTAAATCGTCGGCATCGGGCCATATGCCCGATGTTGGAGTAGAAGAAGCTCCGGCCTCACCTGTGGCTAGGAATGGACAATATGATCGGGCCGCGGGAGAAGATGCATTGTCCCAGGCAATGCTGAGGATTTTGGAAAGGGTCACTAGAGGCCACTGAAAGGATAATGGAGGATTTGGACTACTCACTGGAACAAAAGCTGAAAGGAGTTGTGTCACTATTAAGGGAAGAAGCCTACCAGTGGTGGTTGACAGTGAATGAGGGAACCCAACCGGAACGGGTCACTTGGGAGTTCTTCAAAGCTGCTTTTCAAGGGAAGTATGTGGGTGCAAGCTATGTGAATGCTAGAAGGAAGGAGTTCTTGAACCTGACCCAAGGAAACAAATTGGTGGTGGAGTATGAGGCGGAGTTTTTACGCCTTAGTAGGTATGCGAGAGTAATGGTGGCAACAGAGTATGAACGTTGCGTAAGGTTTGAAGATGGACTTAGAGATAGCCTCAGGGTACTGATAGCTCCACAAAGAGAGCGAGTTTTCTCGGAGTTGGTGGAGAAGGCTGATAAACACCAAATTATACACAGTTTTACCCCAAATACTTAGCATATTTATGGATGTTTACTACTAGATTTGTGGATTTTGGTGCTCTTAATCCTGTTATTTCATGTTTTGTACTCAGGAGAGCACCAAGAGTCAAAAGGAGCCAAAAATGAGCTAAAAAGGGAAAAAATAGAGCAAATCGAGAAGATCACACGGCCTAAGCCTTGCCACACGGGCTGCTCACACGCTCGTGTCCTTCGAGGGTGTCGACCAAGGCTCTCACGATTCACATGGCCTGGCCATTGACCCACACTACCGTGTGCAATTTAACAGATCGAACACGGCCTAGAAAACACGTCACACGGCCGTGGCACACGGGCGTGTCCCTTTTTCAAAGAGTTGTATTTTACACGGAAAAGGGTACTTAGGGAGGAAGAAAGCTAATCCAAAGCCTATATAAACACCCTAAGTGTGACCTAATTAGGGGGCCTCTTCGAGAAATTTTTTGGAATACAGAACCACACGCCAAGAATTACTTGAAGGAAGCCAGACGATCCATCCCAGAAGCCAGAGCTACTCTAAGACTGAAGATCTCTCTCAGAATTCCTTCAGGGGTTTTAAAGTTTTCTTCATGTTTTGTTATTTTTATACTTTTGAGATGTACTTTTATTTTATTATGAAATAAACCCCTTAGATACCTAAAGGGGATAAAACCTATGATGGATCTTGTTATTATGATCTGAACTGTATGATAAATACTTGATTTGTTCTTAATTATGTGTTCTTAATGCTTGAGTTAATATTCCGGGTATTAATTCATGATTTGATGTGCTTACGTAGAGGAGGAATAAACCCTGCATAAGAGTAGATTTGGCATAATTAAGCGAAGCTGATCTAATGCCTAAAAATAGGGTTACGAGATTTTGTCGGATTAGGGTGAAACCTAATATGGGAGTCCATAGAGTGATTTACTGCTTCCCTAGGGGTTTTAATTAAGAAAGAAATTTCGATTAATTCAACTGAGGGTTAGACGTTATTAGTCTGGAAAGGGATAATAACATAGGTTAGGGAATCTCACGGATCAAGTCAAGTGAATAAATCGTCTGGTTCAGAGTCAGATAACAAGTGAAATCTAGGTGGATTCCTCCTTGGGTGTCGTCTTTATCAATTGCTTTTCTTCAAGGCTTTTTCCAAATTTTCTCTTTGCTTTAATTAAATTAGTTAATTAGTTTAGATAATTAGTTTAATCAACAAACCCTTTTCTTCTTAGGCTAGATAATAAAAAGATAGTTATTACTAGTACTTTTAGTTCCCTTGGGTACAATATCCCGGTCTTGCCATTACTATACTATTGTTCGATAGGTGCGCTTGCCTTTTCGTCGTGATAATAGTTAGTCTAGGTTTGATCTTCATTATAAATATTTATTACTTGTTATGAATCACGCGATCAAGTTTTTGGTGCCTTTGCTGGGGAACTGAAATATTAGGAACACTAAATTTTTATTACTTTAGCCATTTATTTTTCTTGCAATTTTATTTTATTTTATTATTTATTAATTTACTTTTTCTCTCTCTTGGTAGGTTTTTATAGTTTATGACTAGAAGAAACTCGTCGGGACCATTACTTTTTGACGAAGAAATCAATTGTACAATTCGCAAAAATTAAAGAGAAATAAGGCGCAGCTTACACACAGAGAATGAGCTAGAAGACGATACTCGACCCCCAACCGACGAGATGACTAAAAACCAAGGCAATCAGCTACCTCCCGCAATTGCAGCTAATCAAAATCCTGTTCCACGTACTATGTATGATTATGCTAAACCTTCTTTAACAGGAACTGAATCTAGCATAGTTAGACCTGCTGTAGCTGCAAATACTTTTGAATTAAAACCTAACACTATTCAAATGATACAGCAGTTTGTTCAGTTTGATGGTTTGCAGGATGAAGATCCCAACGCTCACTTAGCGAACTTTCTGGAATTTTGTGATACATTTAGAATCAATGGCGTTTCTGATGATGCCATACATATTCGGTTGTTTCCCTTTTCACTGAGAAACAAAGCTAAACAGTGGTTGAACTCGTTACCACGAGGGTCTATCACTACTTGGGAACAAATGACCGAGAAATTTTTACTAAAATATTTTTCGCCCGCTAAAACGGCTAAATTATGTAATGATATCACTTCTTTTGTGCAGATGGATTTAGAATCATTTTACAATGCATGAGAGAGATACAAGAACTTACTGAGAAGATGCTCTCACCATGGGTTACCGCTTTGGCTTCAAGTACAAACATTCCACAATGGTCTGAATCCCTCGACTCGACAAATGGTTGACGCAGTTGTTGGCGGAACCATCAACAATAAAACACAGGAAGATGCCTATGAATTTATAGAGGAGATGTCACTGAATAACTATCAGTGGCAAGTTATAAGGACAAAGCCAATGAAAACAGTTGGCGTTTATAACATCGATTCAGTCACCATGCTCTCTAATCAGGTAGAACTTCTCAATAAAAAGATTGACGGTTTACTTGGTTCTATATAGGTACATCCAGTAATGAGGTGTGACTCAAGTGGCGGAGGTTGGAAGAACCACCCAAATTTCTCCTGGGGTGGTTAATGGAATCAAAAGCCACAAAATCCTCAGAGTTTTCAACAGCCACCTTATCAACAAGAGAAGAAACCAAACCTTGAAGAGATGCTTTCTAAATTCATCTCGGTGTCAGAAACCCGTTTCCAAAATACCGAGACAACACTTAAGAATCAACAAGCACCGATCTAAGGACTCGAAATTTAGATAGGCCAGCTATCCAAACTAGTCTCCGAACAACCAGAAGGTAGCTTACCAAGTAATACTGAACCTAATCCGAGGGAACACCCCAATGCAATTAGTACTCAAATAAGGAAAGATTCATTGCACCGGAGCCAGAATTATAGCAAGACAACGCGATGAACAAAGGTCGAGAAGAGGTAAACGATGATGATCCTAAACAAGTAAGTACGAATTATGAACCTCGCATGCCATATCCTAAAGCAATGATGAAAGACAGAACAGAAAAACAATTCGGTAAGTTTGTCAAACTCTTAAAGAAATTACATATTAACTTACCCTTTATTAAAGCTCTGTCCCAGATGCCCAACTCAGCAAAATTCTTAAAAGGACTTCTAAGTAATAAAAGAAAATTAGACACTACATCGCATGTGGAACTCAATGCAGTCTGCTCAGCTATTCTAAAGAATAAGCTACCTAACAAATTGAAAGATCCAAGGAGTTTTACAATTCCTTGCTTAATTGGTAGTTTATTTGTGAATAGTGTTTTAACTGATCTAGGGGCAAGTATAAATGTTATGCCGTATAAAATGTTTAAACGACTAGGTCTTGGTAAACCCAAACAGACTAGGATGAGCATACAATTGGCTGACAAAACAGTTAGATTTCCTAAAGGTATTATTGAAGATGTTCTCGTTAAAATTGATAAATTTATTTACCTAGTAGACTTTGTCGTCTTAGATATGGATGAAGATAACGAGGTACCTTTAATTTCAGGATGACCCTTTTTAGCAACTGTCAGAACCATTATTAATGTAGGCACAGGAGAGCTAACACTTCGTGCAGGAGACGACGCAGTAACACTCCAAGCACGCTATTCAGTCAAAAATTCTAAGACTCAAGATAACGCTATGAAACTTGTTGGTGATAAAATTAATATTCAATCGTCCTTGCAGGAACCTCCTCGAACCAAGACAACAGAGACAATGCACTATTATCAAGTAGCGAACAAAAACATCCATGAGAAACGAAGGCTTCAAATAGAGGAGCTAGATGAATGGCGAGCACACAAACTGAGAACACATGATAAACAGAAACTACGCCGAAACAAGCCCGATACCTCTCCTAATCAACTTAAGGTTGGTGATAAAGTCTTACTAGATGCCGTAGATCCCCACATTGTCACTACCACACCAAATGAGGAAATCCCTCTTACGGTACTCAGTATTTTCCCATTCAGCACGGTTGAGGTAAGTCACCCGAAGTTCGGCACTTTTAAGGTAAACAATACCCATCTCAAACCTTATTTTGTCAAGGCTAATAGCAGGAATGAGGAGTATGAACTCCTCAAACCACCAAGATCATTCAACGGAGAGGTAAGTCGAGCATAGACTATAAATAAGCGCTTCTCGGGAAGCAGCCCGAGCACCAACATATTTTGATTTCTTTATTTTTGATTTCTAACACTTTGAATCATTAACTTAATCTTTGAATTGTAAAGTTTTTCAGTATACACAGCTAGGCACACGGGTGTGCCTAAAGCCGTGGCCAAATAGGGGAAGAGACGCGGCCGTGCAATACAGTCGTGGGGAAGCAAGACATGATTTCCCCAAAACACGGGGTGCGATAAATCCCCATGACCGTGCGACATGGCCGTGGGTGAACTTGATAGGAGACCACAGGCGTGGGAATGGAAAACCACGGGCGTGCTAGGGACAAGGCTCGATTTTATTTCTTCGACACGGGCGTGAGACACGCCCGTATCGTTCAGCCGTGTACAACAATACAAGGGCGTGCTACCATAACACACGGGCGTGGGAGAAGTGAACAAAGCTAGGCACAGCCGTGCGACATGGCCATGTTCGATACACGCCCAAGACACACAAGCGTGGGATGGTAGCCGGGCACGACCTAACTCGCAAAATTCGAAAAACACGAGCTCACCCTCAAAGTACACGGGTGTGGCCCTAGGCTGTGTGAACCTCCTCTATATAAGCAAACCACTGTTCATCTTCTTCCCCTTTTTAAAACCATAGCCGAAATCTACCCTTCCCCATTCCCTAATCCCTACTCCGGCCACCATTCCCCAGATTCTCACTTCTCCAACCCCTAAACCACCCTGAAATCCACTCCTCTTGAATTAATCCTGACTTTCCCCTCTCTATACCCTCTATTTCTCCTTCACACGACTATATCCCAGCGTCACACGCCCATGCTCGCCACCAACACACCCGTGCACTGCCCTATAGCAGCCTTTGGTTCACTTTCTCAACCTTATTTTTCCAATTTGTGTTGCTACATTAGTATTCTACATGCTTTACATAGATATTATTACTATTACAAATATGTTTTAGACAAGTTAGGAATTTGCTTTAGAATTTTCTATTTTTGAATTGTTTAAGCTACTAAATAGCATATACTAATTTTAGGCCTCTTGCTTAACTACTGATGTATCTTGGATTCTATCAATGCTCATGTATTTTCAGGAACATTATGTCATCATTAAGAGGCAAGAAGGCTGCGGTCCTATCCTCAAAGAGACATAGTGGACCAGGTTCTTCCTCGGTACATGCTACAGTCGAAGTTCGGCACCCTTTCCTTAAATTTTTGCAAGCTTCGCAAGAGGAGTTATTTCAGATACTACGCACACGACCCCTCACTACAGGTCGCTACATTGACTGGGCTGTCGTAGAGCAAGTTCAGCTAGCTGATGCCATCCGCGCCCTCCTGTCCACAGACCCATGGGAACGGTTCTTTACTATTACCGAGCCTACTTATTTAGGGCTAACTTTAGAATTATGCTCTACTTTTCATTTACAGGTGGTGATGACGAACAATGACGACCCAGGCACCATTCACTTCCAATTAGGCGGTCTAGTTCGCGCGATGAGTGTCCCAGAGTTTGGAGTCGCTCTGGGACTTTACACCGATGAGTTTATGGAGGAGGAAGACATGAATGCACTACCACAAAATATCCACATTTCTCTCTCCTTGTGCTGGAAAGCTTTGGCCCCACTCTCTTCCACCTACGACCCCAGCCGCTCAAAAGCCTCAGCTCTCGCTCCTTCCCTATGTTATCTCCATGCCATATTGGCATACATATTGACCGGGAGGAGAGAGTGCACCGGCGTCGTCAACACCTACGAAACCTACCATTTATGGTGCATGGCGAATGCACACGTGACTGGCTTGGTATACTTCATTGATTTCGCCATTCGCCATCAGACCGAGTGGCATAGGAAGTGAGTGATCTCCATCGGCCCCTACGTGACGTGCCTTGCCAGACACTTTGGTCTCCTCAACACCGTGGCCCAGTCATCAACACTTACACTGATAGGTCAGATGTCTCCACAGGGCATCACGACTATGTTACACATGAGGATGATCGAGTGCCAACGTGGGACCGATCCTCCTCAGTACCGTCTCTCTCATGCCATTGACGAAGAGGATCTTGAGGACATTCCTGATGATGTTCCCCCACAGCATAAGGAGCCTTCCACCACACCACCTAGGAAACGACCAGTTCATATGCATGCTTCAATGGCATACCTTTCTGATCGACTCACCCACTTTGAGCAGTATTGCACTACACAGTTCGAGATGATTCACGAGTGAGATCGACAACAGGACTGACAGATGGACAATATGCAGGCCATGATGCTGCAGCTGTGCCAGCACTTTCACGTCGCCACCCCAGCGCCACCACCTGAGGGCCCCACTGACGAGGATCATTGAATCCTTCTATCTTTTTATTCTTTTATTTTATTTTATTTTATTTTTATTTTTATTTTCATTTCAATTTTATTATTTTAATTTGAAAGACATATCTATATTAGTAATTTTTTTTCATTTTCTGGTATTTCTAACAAGTAATCCCACTACGCTCTCTTCCACACCAACTCTTAATAAGCTCTTCATGATTCTACAGACTTTCAAGCAAAGTTGCTAGGAATATTTTACGGAATGAGGAAACAAATGGGAAATAATACCTCACGAATGCCATGTTCAACAACCCAATTTCTTCATCTAGCCAAGAACAATGGCAGCTACTACTTTCCTCAAACACTCCAGCCTTAGAATCAAGCTCCGCATCCATATAATAGGGAGTTTCACCTCCTTTCCTCTTATGATTTTCTTTATTTTGAATAATCTATCTTTGTACATTGAGGGTAATGTACATCTTAAGTGTGGGGGCTGAACATGAAACCTAACTTTTTATATTATTCTCAAATCCCTGAATTTGGTCTTGTGCTTAAGTGATTTTCTCATAATATTGATACAATGAATTCTGATTGATCTATAATTATTGTTGATATGTCATGAATTAGACCAAGGGAATTATGCAGGATTATTTGATTATAGGACCTTAAAAAATCGAGCATGATAAGTTGATATTTGAGAAATAAAAGTTTTTAGACTGTTTTTCCTAAATTGAGGTATTATCTTGAAATATTAAGTATACAGGAATGACATAAAAAACCCAAATTTTTGGTGAGATTTTTGAGCCTTTTGAGCATATAGCTTTCTTTCTTGCTCACTTCTTTTGTGGTTTGAGTGTGTCAACATTAAACTGTTATTCTAGAACTTGCTTTGATTATACATGTTGAGATCACACATATGGTTTGATACACTGAGATGATAAAGGCAATTAGGATTCAACCTATTTACTCCATAAAAAGCCTTCCCACATAATTAAACCCTTAGTGAACCCCCTTTGAGCCTACTTACCTTTTTTATTGATTAACCTTCATCATTAACCCATTAACCTATTATTGTTAAAATCCTCTTACTTAATTTACTTTTTTTTTATCGAGATTAAATTTAATACTGTTACCTCACTATGTTCACCATTTTTTGTTACTGAATCATGAAGTATGATTTCTATATTGTATTTGTCGTAACCATTTTTTTGAAAAAACGGGAATCGACTTGAATTTTGAAAACAAAAACAAATAGAGGAGTCGCCACCAATCCTTTTTGATGAGGTGTGATCAGGTCACCTTAAATTAATGATTTTAATAAAAGTTAAAATTTACTAAAACGATAATTTTTGGTCTACGAAAATCGAAAAATGAGTTCAGGAGTCGGTTACGCATGAGGAAGGATTAGCACCCTCGATATGCCCAAAAATTGGTATCTAGTTGATTAATTAGTGTCTTAGTGTCGAAAATTGAAAACTTGAAAGACTTTGAAATACGATCCTTCTTTGTAAAAATGCTCAAATGTTAAAGACCTTCTCGTCTCAAAATATAAAATGTCACATCCAGTGAGTTAGGACACGACATCTTGAATTTTCGAGAGCGAGCTTTCCTTTTATATAAAATTTGCTTATTTTAACTTATTAAAAGGGTATTCGATTATTTAGAGTAAACGAGAGAAATCGAAACCCAGTAAGTTAAGGCACTTTTCTCGAATTTTCAAACACCGAATATTGCCTTTATTTTAAAATAAATTCTTATTTCGAGGTGACAAAATGTCATACCTCGTAAGTTAGGGCACAACACCTTGTAATTCCGAGAATAAGCATTTTTTTAAAAAAACTCGTATTGCGATTTAAGAGGGCTATGTCGTTATTTAGATTAAACGAGAAAAATCGAAACCCGGTAAGTCAGGGCACATTTTTCTCGAATTGTCTAAATATGAAACTTGTTTTATTTTAGAAAACACAATTATGTGAGTCGAGTAAAAGACCAATGTAATCATAACCGCATGGTGAAATGAGAAACAAATCGCAGCATTAACATGCATAATAATAACAAAGGTGATGATATAAACAACAATAATAATGACGAATAATATAAATTTGCAGATATATTAAGACATATATGAATAAACGAATGAACATAATGAAATAATAATAATGAGAACAAAACGAAATAAAAATGAAATAAATACGACGATAAAGGAAATAACAAAGCAAATTATAGTGTAAATTTGATTTTAAATCGGGGTAAGCAAATAAACATATGAGTAAGTAAACAAATAAACATATGAGTAAGTAAATGACTTATAATAAAAAATGATAAAATAATACTAGTATAAATATAAATAAGTATTATATGAAACAAAATAATGATACAAAATAAAAAAATTCAAAGTTTGAAATTACATAAAAGTATAAACGAATAAATAATAAAATCAATGTATTATATAAAACGTAAATGTATACAAGAGAAACCATAATAATAATAGTAGTAGTTATAATGAAAGTCAAATTAATACTAAATATAACAATAGTGATATTAGTAAAAAAATAATAGCTATATAAAAAAATATTAACCATGACAATAAAGAATAATAGTAATAATAATAAAATGAAAATAAGAGTAACATTGCTAATACAATAGGATACAATAGTAAAATAATGACAATAGTAGTAATAATATATGGGTGATACATAATAGAAAGAATACAAAAATATAGTAATAATAATAATAATAATATAAACAATAACGTATAGGTGTGAACAATGATGGTAGTACAAAGAAAGTAATAATAACAATAATAGAAGTAATAATAATAATACAATGATAATAAACAATAATAAAAGGAATGAAAATAATAGTAATAATAAGGATATTTAATAATAGTAATAATAACAATAATATAATTAATAATATATACATAAAAATAATAATAGTTAGAAATAAAAAAGTAATGGAAGTTGTAATAGTGATAGTATTAAAATAATATAAATATAAATACAAGTATGATAATAATAATGGTAATAAAAAGTAAAAATAATAGTAATGATGACATAGTAAAATAATAAAAATCGTGATAATAAAAATATATTAGATAATAATAGTAAAATAATAATAGTAATAATTATATTAAGTTAGTTAATTTAATATAAAATAACAAAAAAAGACTAAATTGAACTTAAAGTGAAGGTTCGGGGTTAATTTGAAAATAAACAAAGAAGAAAGGGACCGATTTAAAATCCTGAAAAACATAGAGGGTCTAAAATGGGAAATAACCCCCACCCTCTAAAATGCGCATTTAAAAGGGGGACCAAATTGAAATTCGAAGTAATCTTCTGGGCCAAAATTAGGAATTAAAAGGGATTTAATTGCAAATTACTAAAAAAGTGGAAGAACCTCGCGCATAAATATCCCGGAAACCAAAAACACGCGGATCCTGAGGCGGGTCGGGTCGGACAGATCGGGTATAGGCCAAAATGATGTCATTTGGGGGTTAAAAGGCAACCCCCAAAACGACGTCGTTTTGGGAGACTATAAAAGGCCTAAATTTTTTAAAAAAAATCATTTTTGCAGCAGAGGAAAGAAAAAAAAGGGGGGGGAGGAAATTCTCTCTGGACCTGGTCCAGCTCCGGCTAGGAGGGCCGCCGTGCGGTGGCCGGAATTCCAAAAAAGGTGCTTTTTTTCTCTTTTTTTTATTTTTATTTTTCTTTGATATTTTTGATAAAAAAGGGGAAAATATTGATATATGTCTATAAATAGATTCGAAAAAAAAAAAAGATGAAATAACCCTTGCCCTTGTATACCTTGCTATTTCTCTAAATCTGTTTTTGGGATTTTTGTTTTTGTGTTTTGGATCCTTGATTTCTGTGTCCAATATTCACTATAAAATTTTTTTGTATTTCAAAAAATTCGACCTTTACAATGGACTTTTGGTTCGGCTTTTATAGCCATTTTACATGCATTTTTTATCATTTTATGTCTCTTCTCCATTTGATGGTGCAGGTACAAGTGGGAGACAAGGCGGTGGAGCAGGTGGCCGACTGGCATGGGTGATGGGACAGAAGCGGCGGCTAGGGGGCTAGGGTTCCTGATCTCTGCCAAAATCTGTTTAGGTAGTGGGCCATAGGATTTGGGTCTTAGGGTTTTTTTTATTTTGGGTCTAAATTTGGGCTTATGTAATTTATTTGGATTGTAACTTTGGATTTATTTTTTTATTTTTTTGGTTTGGTTATTTTCTAGGTCCGGGCCAAATTGGGCCTATACAGCTGCCCCTCTTTGCTCATTGTCGTGTAACGAGAATGGAGCAAAGACTTTAGAGAGGGCCAATTTTGCCCGGTCTTGCCGAGTCCTGACTTCTCTGGTGCTTCTTTTCTTTAGGTATCCCCATTGCAGTCCTCTACGTCTTGTTGCTTCGATCCACTCCGCTGCGTCTTGCTACTTCGATCCACTCCATGTAACTTCAGAGGTATAGGACTTGTTGCTTTAGTCTGCTCCACTGCAACTTTAAGACTTGCTATCTTCAGTCTGCTCCACTGCAACTTCAGGGAGATAAGACTTGCTATCTTCAGTCTGCTCCACTGCTATTTCAGGGATAAGAGAATTGTAATTTCCAGCCTGTTACCCTACTGCAGAAGGGTTTAAGGCCCATCGCCTTCCATCTGTTTCCCTACTGCTTAAGGGGTTAAGATCTGTTAATTCAGCCTGTTACCCTACTGCTTAGGGGTTTAAGGTTTTTCGTCTTCGATTCTCTCCACTACTGCTTAGAGAGACAAGATCTGTAAATTTAGCCTGTTACCCTACTGCTTAGGGGTTTAAGGCTCTTCGCCTTCGATCTGTTTCACTACTGCTTAGGGAGACAAGATCTGTAAATTCAGCCTGTTACCCTACTACTTAGGGGTTTAAGGCTCTTCGCCTTCGATTTGTTTCCCTACTGCTTAAGGGGTTAAGATCTGTAAATTCAGCCTGTTACCCTACTGCTTAGGGGTTTAAGGCTTACCGTCTTTAACCATCTCCACTAATGCTTAGGGAGATAAGATCTGTGAATTTAACGATGTTGCTACACCATCCGTCAGGGACATGATCTGTAGAATCGGTTTCATGTATCTATGTTTATGCCAATAAGTAGGATGCTATGATCAAAATGAATCAAATGTTCCTAACTAGATGTGCTATGAATGATCTATGTATGCATGAGTGCAGCATGTTGTGAGAATGGATCCCTTTTTAATGTTTGGGCTGCCATTGCTCTTGGTTTGCTAAGGTTCTATCACTAAAACAATATCCTATCTTTTTGTTCAGCTTAGATCTTGGACAGAACATTTGAAGTGGTAGTCCCAATTTAAACTCTTCTTTTTCAAATGTTTCAAATCCTTAAGTTTGGTTAGTTCTAAATAATAGCCCTGTTTCAGGTTCCTGTACTATTTAGAAGCTTTCAGAGTAATATGCAGAACTCCTTTTGCGAAAGTGCCATTAGTCCATTAATCATCATTTCGATGTAAAATGCTTGAAAAATATCATAACAATAACAGAACTGAAATTTTTCAGAAACAAAATTTGAAGGGAATAGATTAATCACAGACAATAAACATTGCTGGAATACAAAATGAGAGAAAATAGGTGCCCCGGATATCGCCGCGTGAACTTCTCTGTACGAACTTCTTGAGGATTCCCTTTTTAATCTCAATATGTGTTTAGGGGATCTAGAGTACTCTTGTAGATGCCCTAAGATGTAACATCTCTCCTCCTTGTTAATTTAGGTATCGTGAGACCACCGCAGGCCCCACCTTTGATCAAAATTTGAATCGCCCTTTACGGGTTTTCAATTCAAAATCCCTTTGGTCTCAAGGTGCTCTTGGCGAGTTTTCACCCTGGCCTCTCCCTCTTTTTTTTTTAAGCGAAGTATTTCTTAACTGAATCTGAATTCACAGGATTAGGTAAAGTCTTGCCATCCATTTTGGCCAATATCAATGCTCCTCCAGAAAAGGCTTTCTTTACCACATAAGGTCCTTCCCAGTTCGGCATCCATTTTCCTCTGAAATCCTTTTGTATGGGCAAGATCTTTTTCAATACTAGGTCTCCCTCATGGAATTCTCTAGGACGAACCTTTTTGTTGTAAGCTCGCATCATTCACTTTTGGTACATTTAACCATGGCGAATAGCCCTTAGCCTCTTTTCTTCAATCAAATTCAACTGATCGTATCGGGACTGGATCTATTCTGCTTTGTCCAACTTTACTTCTGAAAAAACTCTAAGGGAAGAAATCTAAACCTCGATAGGTAAAACTGCCTCCATTCCATAAACCAATGAGAAAGGCGTTGCCCCGATAGAAGTCCTGACAGACGTTCGATAAGCATAGAGGGCGAATGGTAGCTTTTCATGCCAGTCTTTATAAGTTTCGGTCATTTTCCCTACAATCTTCTTAATGTTTTTATTAGCTGCCTCAACTGAACTGTTCATCCTCGGACGGTATGGTGACGAGTTGTGGTGTCTGATCTTGAACTGACTGCAGACGTCTACTATCATACTGTTGTTCAAATTCAATGCGTTGTCAGATATGATCCTTTCTGGCATTCCATATCGACAAATGATTTCCTTTTTTAGGAATTTGCTAACTGCCGATTTTGTAACATTGGCATATGAAGCGGCCTCCACCCACTTGGTGAAATAATCAATGACTACAAAGATGAATCGATGCCCGTTTGAAGCTTTTGGTGAAATTGGCCCAATCACTTTCATACCCCATATCGAGAAAGGCCATGGAGAAGTCATGACATGCAGAGGTGAAGGCGGCACATTAATCTTGTCTCCATAGATTTGGCACTTATGACATCTTTTGGCGTAGTTATACAGTCTCCTTCCATGGTAGACCAATAATAACCGAACCTCATAATTTGCCTGGCCATGGTAAAGCCGTTAGCGTGTGTCCCACAGATGCCCTCATGGACTTCTTCTAAGATTTTCTTAGCCTCTATAGCGTCTACACATCTTAACAGTACTTGATCCTTCCTTCTTTTGTATAGGATCTCCCCGTTTAAGACATAGTCATTGGCCAATCTTCTCAATGTTCTTTTGTCATTCTTGGTAGCTTGGTCGGGGTACTCACGATTCTTCACATACCGCAGGATATCGTGGTACCAAGGGTGATCATCATTTTCTTATTCTTCTTCAAGGTTGTAACAATGAGCCGAAGCCTCGTAAATACTCATTTCGATTGGTTTCACATCCTTTTGCTGGCTCACCTTGATCATAGAAGCTAAAGTTACCAGGGCGTCAACCATCTGATTTTCTTCTCGCGAGAGGTAGCAGAAGACAATATCATCAAACTCTTTAATTAATTCAAGGATCAGCCTTTGATAATTAATCAACTTGGGGTCTCTCGTCTCTCATTCACCTTTGATTTGATAAATCACTAGGGCAAAATCTCCATATACCTTTAACACCTTGATTTTACGATCTATGGCCTCGCGTATTCCCATGATGCATGCTTCGTATTCTGCCATATTATTCGTGCAGTCAAAATCCAATTTACTAGTAAAGGGATAATGATCTCTGTTCGGGGATACCAAGACTGCCCCGATTTCGTTACCCACAGCATTTGACGCTCCATCAAAGTTTAGCTTCCAAGGATGACCTTCTTAAGGGTCTTCTTCAATGGTTGCTACGTACACTAGATCTTCATTTGGGAAATCAAAGTTCAGAGGCTCGTAGTCTTCTAGAGCTCTACTGGCTAGAAAATCTGCTATTGCACTCCCTTTTACAACTTTCTGGATCACGTAGACTATATCGAATTCGAAAAGTAAAATTTTCCATCGGGCCATTCTCCCATTTAAAGTAGTCGAATCCATCAAGTACTTTAGTGGATCCATTTTAGAAATTAGCCAAGTTATGTGGTACAACATGTATTGTCTCAGTCTTTGGGTTGTCCAAATTAGGGCACAACACAACTTTTCAATTGACGAGTATCTCATTTCACACTCAGTGAACTTCTTACTGAGGTAATATATTGCGCTTTCCTTCTTTCCTGACTCATCGTGCTGGCCAAGCACACATCCCATAGAATTTTCAAACACCGTTAAATACAGTATCAATGGCTTGTCTGGACTAGATGGTGTCAACATTGGGGCATTAGACAAATATTGCTTAACCTTGTCGAAAGTCTTTTGGCACTCCTTATCCCAAACACCAGGGTTGTGTTTCTTAAGGAGACGGAATATGGGGTCACATTTCTCGGTTAGTTGTAAAATAAACCGAGCAATGTAGTTTAATCTTTCTAGGAATCCCCGAACTTCCTTTTGAGTATGTGGTGGAGGTAACTCTTGTATGGCTTTGACTTTATCTGGGTCAATCTCAATCCCTTTTTCGCTGACTATGAATCCTAGCAATTTTCCTGACCTGGCCCCGAAGGTACACTTTGCTGGATTGAGTTTCAGTTAGAATTTTCTCAACCTCGAAAATAATTTCCTCAAGACTTGCACATGCTCTTCTTCTGTCCGAGATTTGACGATCATGTCGTCGACATAGACTTCAATTTCTTTGTGCATCATATCATGGAACAAGGTTACCATGGCTCTCTGATATGTTGCTCCCGTATTTTTTAGTCCAAACGGCATCACCTTATAGTAAAATGTTCCCCACATGCTTACAAATGTGGTCTTATTCATGTCCTCAGGATGCATCTTTATCTGATTGTACACTGATAAACCATCAATGAAGGAGAAAAGTGAGTAACCTGCCATATTGCCCACTAAGGTGTCGATATGAGGCAATGGAAAATTGTCCTTCGGGCTGGCTTTGTTCAGATCCTTATAGTCTACGCACATCCGTACTTTTCCATCTTTTTTAAGGATAGGGACGATATTAGCTACCCATTCTGAGTATTTAACTACTTGTAAGAAACCAGCATCGAATTGCTTCTTGACCTCCTCTTTTATTTTCAAAAAAACATCGGGCCTCATCCTTCAAAGTTTTTGTTGAACTGGCTTGTATTCTTCTTTGATGGGGAGCCTATGTACCACAACGTCAGTACTTAGCCCAAGCATATCTTGATACGACCATGCAAAGACATCTTTGAACTCTTGAAGTAAATTAATAAGGTCCCGCTTTGTCTCTTTGGTAATGCAAGCTCCGATCTTTACTTCTTTATTTTCTAGTTCATCTCCCAAGTTCACGACTTCTACTATCTCTTTGTGAGGTAGGATCTGCCTCTCCTCTTGTTCTACCATTCTTAACAAATCAGGGGATAAGTTACAGTCTCTGCCATCTTCAAAGTCCTGAGATCCCTCTAGACACATATCCCGCTCAAAGGAGACTCTAAGTTAGTAGCAATGTCGCTCATATCGTTGATATCTGGAGACATGTTGTAGGTGTGAAGGAAGATACAAAGAACAAAAGAATCTAAGAACAATGATATGTATGGTATAACTATGAATGAAAGAATAAAAGAATATTTGCATGAAATAAGACAAAAGAATGAATTTCATTGAAATAACGATTTTGAACATAAACCTATTTCACAAAAGGACACTTATTACTCTTAGGCCTAGAGCAATAAGTGTTTTTTGGACATTACCCTGAGTTAGTTCGAAAGACTACAGAAATCTCTTCCGCGGTCCAATTATTCAGAACACTTCCCAGCTCATAAGGGCAAATGGCCGACAAATTCTTTACTCCAGTTCCTTCTTCGTATATGGCGTTGATGTCCAAGTTTTCTATCATTCCTTCTACGATTTCCTTTCCTGACTTTTTTCGCTCGGGGTGAATGACTCCTCCAGACACAAAAGTCTTCGAAATATGAGGGAAGATCATTGGTTCCCATTCAATTTCTCCCACACTCAATCGCGTTTTCTTTCTTTCTTGCTTCTTCTTTAGCTCCCTCTTTCTTTGTTTCGTGTCTGGCTTAAATTCTAACCCAAAACGGTCTTGTTTGTCCTTCATCATTAGTGCATTAATCCTTCTCTGGAGGTATCTCCCGAGTCCTCTTCCGGGTAGGGCCCCTTTTCCAACAGTTAGTCGTAGTCCGATTCTTGTGGTCTCAGATAACCTGGGCATTGGAATCCTATTTCCTTCGGTAATGAATGTCGCATTCACAAACTCTAAAGACCAAAAAGAGTATACGATTGCTTCATCATTTGCCTGTAGATATGGGGCATCACTGGTTATTATTGCGATGATGTCTTCTTCAGCATTGATCGTTACTAACTGACCTTCGGTTACCAATTTCAACTTTTGGTGCAGCGATGAAGAGACTGCCCCTGCTGAGTGTATCCATGGCCTTCCCAATAGGCAATTATATGAAGGCTTAATGTCCATGACCAGGAAATCTACCTCGTACGTGCTTGGCCCGATTAAAAGGGGTATTTCAATTCTCCCCATTACCTTCCTTTCTGTGCCATCAAATGCTCTCACTACATTTTGGCATGTCTTCATATGAGAACTATCCACTGGCAACCTACTCAGCGTAGATAGGGGTAGGACATTTAGTGCAGACCCATTGTCAATCAATACCCCCGGTAATGTGTATCCTTTACAGCGAGTCATGATGTGCAAAGCTTTAGTCGATCCTCGGCCTCCTGGCGGTACTTTATTGTCATTGAAGAATATGAAGTTGTCGGAACTTATATTGTTGACTAAGCAGTCCAGTTTGTTTACAGAGATATCGTTAGCAACATAAGTTTCATTCAGCACCTTCATCAATGCGCTGCGATGGGTTTTGGAGCTTAAGAGTAAGGCCAGTACCGATATACGAGCTGGCTATTTGTGCAACTGTTCTACGACACTATATTCACTGTGCTTTAGAAATTTTAAGAATCCCTTTGCTTTTTTTTCAGTCACTGATTCATTAACAGTTGGTTCAGGTCCCGCCGGCTTCTCTTTCTTTTGCTCAATTGCCAATGATTTTCCTTTAACCTGCTCGACTTTTGTATTTGGGGTATAACGCCTTTCTCTACGCATATAAAAACCCTCGTCTTGACCTTTCTCTAATGCATTAATCCAGATCTCCTCTCCCGGGATTGTCACATTACAGCTATAGTTCCACGGTACTCTTTTGCTATCTTTATAAGGGAAAGCAACGGGCTTCTGGATTACGACCTTTGGCACAACTTGTGCCCCGACTTCATTCATTCTCGGACGTGATATGATGGTTGACTTTGTAAACATCCTTTATCGACCCCTCTTCGGAGGCACACACATCTGTTTCTTCTGGGCTCCTAACATATTCAAAGAATTCCAGCTCCTTATTATCCATCAATCCTTGTAACAAAGCCCTAAATTCACTATATTTCTGAATTTTGTGATCCTCTTAATCATGGAACTCGCAATAATTCTTTGCTTCTCGGGGTCTAACCCTTGAATTCTGTGTTATCAACCCTCTTTCCACCATTTTCTTCCATACTTCTTTCAACGGGGTATTCACTTCTGCAATATTCATCTTAATTTCTTTCCTTGAACTCTTGATTATCGCATTTATTCCCTTATCCCCATGGTTAGGTAATGGATTCTTTGCACTGGATGTATCATCAAATTTCACGATGCCCATGTTGATGAGTCTTTCAACCAATTTCTTGAAAGTGGTGCAGTTTTCTATCGAGTGTTATGTGGCTCCCGCATGGTATTCGCATTGGGCATTTTCGTCATACCATTTAGGGTATGGAGGTTGCATTGGCTTTAGATGGAAGGGAGACACGACATGTGCATCAAATAAACTTTGGTATAACTCCTTGTACGTCATTGGAATAGGCGTAAATTGGAGTTTCTCCCTATTTTGTTTTGTGTTGGGCTCTTGTCTGGGTGGGCCCTGCTGTCCAATAGTTGTCAACCTTGGTTGGCTTACGGTAATCGATTTCGAATATAAGCTCACATTATTCACCTCGTGCTCTTTCTTTTTCAGTGCTGACCTCTTGGCATTTTCTCCAGCCTTTATTTTCCCACATCTTATTGCATTTTCTATCATTTCTCCAGACATTACTATGTCTGAAAAACTCTTGGTTGCGCTACCCAGCATGTGGTTAATAAAAGGTGCCTTCAGGGTGTTGATGAAGAGCATAGTGGTTTCCTTTTCCAACAGAGGGGGTTGGACTTGTGTGGCCACCTCTCTCCATCGCTGGGCATACTGCCTAAATCTCTCATTATGCTTTTTCTCTATATTCTGTAAAGTGATTCTATCAGGGGCTATGTCTACCACATGACCGTACTGCTTCATGAGAGCTTGTGCTAGATCTTTCCATGAACTGATCTGGGCGCGACTCAGTTGGTTGTACCATCTAGAAGCGGCCCCAACTAGACTTTCTTGGAAGCAGTGAATTAATAGTTGGTCATTATTGACATGGCCTGCCATTCGTCTGCAGAACATAGTGATGTGAGCTTCGAGACAGCTAGTCTGGTTGTACTTCTCAAATTTCAGAGTTTTGAACTTGGGAAGGAGTACCAGGTCCGGAACCAAACTTAATTCCTTAGCATCGATTCCACCATGATAGTCGGTGCTTTCCATTTCTTTAAATTTTTCTTCTAACCATCTACACCTTTCTTCAAGCTCTTTCGGGAGTTCTACCCTTGTCTTTTCTGTTTCTGTTACTTCATTGAGATTGAGGACCACAGGGTTAGTCGGGTTATCCCCCGGATTGGAGCACGAGCCAGCCTGATAATTCATCGATGCTAAAACACCGGCTTGAAATGGTTGGGGCCTAATTGTGACCGATGGCCTTCTTGGGTACATATCAGGTTGTGTTTGAATGTCCACTAGGGCAAAACCCGGAGGGTAAGTAGGATCTTCATTATCATCTCCCGCATTAATCAAAGGGGTTTTCCCTTTTTATAATCCGCCAGCCAATAGACGCATTAATTGATCCATCATACTTTTTTGGGACTCCAGCATCTGGTCCCTTACATCTTGCTAGATTTTGGCTAGCTGTTCTTGCATACGTGCTTGTAGTTGATCCTGCATCTCTTTTTGTATTTGTTCCAATCTCTCTAACCTTTAGTCCATTGCTCTTGTTCTTCTTCTTGTACCGTAACAATGTTCCAGGGTAACTGCCATGATTTTTAGGGTTTTTTGTAAGTGTTAGTGCGTATGATGCAATGCTGATGCATGAATGCAATGAATGCGATGAATGCAAAAAAGCGTTGATTCCAATTCGATTTCATTAGAGTAACTTTTCTAGAAAACAAGTTTCTTTACATAAAATAGATTACATATAAAGCTTGGCCCTGATACTTAAGGCCTTGACCTGCTTAAGAAGCCAAGCTAGCTCTCGGCCTCGGTCCAATTTCGACTCATATTTTAAACTCAGCACATCGGCTTGTATTGCTAATGTTTGCAAGTGATCAGCCACTTCTCGCACTTGAGTCAAAGCTTCGCCCATGACATAGTCCCTGATCCGGACCTGATCTTGAGATTGTTGAAGTTGCTCCTTAAATCGCTCGTTATTTACCTCAAGGAGTTCCATCTGAAGTTTACGATTTTGCAGTGCTGTTTTAAGTTCTTCTATATTCTCTTTTAATTCTTCGATTCTACTCTGACTAGCTTTCAACTCGACTACAAAGTTACGCACACGATACTGATACAAGGACCTTTCAAACTCTGATACCCGAATCTTTAACCCCTCCTTCTCATTCTGGCTTTCTACCAAACTTCTTTTCAGAGCACCTTCTCGAGCTTGAGCATCGCGGAATTTTTCTTCCCATTGGTTGGCTTTGCTTTTCTCTTCTTTAACTTCCTGTCGCCATTGTTCAGATGTTTTCCCTAATCCGGTGGTTCTCATTGACCTACGCAGCTTCTTATAGTCTGTTTTCAAACTGTCCAAGTCCTCTTCAGCCTTGTTTTTCCCTTTTCTGAGTCTTTCAGCTTCTAGTTTTTGGACATCAACATCTAACCCCAGTTGTATTTTTTCTTCCTCCAATTGCTCAATCTTTTTTTCTAGCTCCCGACTCTTTCTCTCAAAATCTTGCCTGATGATTTCTAGCTCAGATGGGATTACTTTCAAGTGTTCTTCCATCGACCGAGGATTTCCTTAATCTAACGTAAGGATGTTGTCGTTAATCCTCTGATTCCATCACCGGTCGTATTCAGGGGTAGTCATAGGATTGGCAGTAAACTTTTTCATCCTACGAGTCTGGTTCTAGGCATTTGATATCTCGCGAACTTTCTTTTTGTAATTATTCCTCATGAATACGAACTCGCACTGAGCTAACCCATATGTTGGTGGTGTAAACTGCCTGGATTTGTACTGTCTTAATACAAGCAGAGGAGCATACCCGATGGCTCCCCATACTCCTAACAAGGGAACCCAATCGAAGTCTCCGCATCGATATAATAGTTCATCAGGAACCATTCACGGGGCTCTCCATTCAACGTCTTCATCTTGCAAATTTTGAAGAACCGTTATCCAATTTTCTTCTGTAATATCATCTCTCCTTAGTGTAGCTACTAACTCTTTTAATGGAGAGTAATTTTTCGAGAAGATACGATACGAGACCTTTTTCACTTTCCAAAAATGGCTGTGGAACCAAGATAGCAAAAGCTGTGCACATCCAATAAATCTCCCTTCACTCGCTCTTCGACAAACATTCAATGATCTGAAAGTTTCAGCCAAGATTGCGGGTACAGGTGTGGTCCCTTTACCAAGACTGTCAAAAAGATCGGAGACTACCTCGTCTACATGCCCCAAGGCTTTGGGGAAGATGACCAGTCCATAAATGCTCAGGGCGAAGACATCTACCCTTTTCTTCACGTCGGGGTGCGCTAAGATTAGATCCCTCAGGTTCTTCCAAGGAATGCATTTACAATCTCCTTTTTGTTTGATCTGGGTTGTAACCCACTGTTCGCTCATCCTTGTGATATTCATCAGCTTTTTTGAAAATGCTGGGACGTTGGCAAGTCTGGAATAAATTCTGTCAACCTAAATTTTCGGGCAATGGAGCAAGGTCATGTATTCTTCTATAGTAGGTACCAAATCTACCTTCCCAAAAGTGAAACAGCTGTAAGCAGAGTTCCAATATTAGGCAAGGGCTCGAAACTGGTGTTCATCTACCTTGACATCGAGCAGGTAAAGTAAATCACCGTAATGACAATAGAATAGCTGTTTGACCTCGTTATCCCGCAGACCCGAAATTTCTTTCATCTCTTGGAGATTATTCTGAGTTATGCTGATCCGAGTAAAATCCCACAACTCTGACACGTACCCCTCGATAAGACTGTCACCTTTCTCTTGTTGTGTTGTCTCAGCCCATATCCGGACAGCCGCGTTGTCCTCTACTTTATCAAAAAAACCCCTTTTCCATGATAAGCTATCTACTTAGCAACCGAATGTGAATCAACACCTTTTGTGATGAAAATTCCATGCAAATACAATCAAAGTAAAACAAAGCAAGTTAGTATTTCATACGCAGTTTAAAGCCAACAAAGAATAATAAATATAGCACTTGCTCAGGTAACCACTAGGGTTTCGGAGTGGCTCTACCTAGGGTGGGTTCTTAAGGCTCATTACATGGGGTTCGGTTCTAGAGTAAAGGTACCTGAACCGGTAGATTCCTCGATCTTCACCCATTATAGGCTCATACAGACTGAGTTCAGTTCAGGGGAATACATTTCCCTATGGCTGTACGGAGATGAAAATCTCACGAAGACATAGGTACGGATGTATCCCGAAAGCGATCTACTATCCTGCACGGAGGTGAAAACCTCACGAAGGAGTAGTTTCTCACTCCCACTTAAAAGGGTGTGACCACAGCGGTCATGCAATGCAATATGAAAAACTATTTAAAGACTCGAACCAACGCAGCAGGTATTATATCATAAACCACAAAATAGCTGATGAAATGCAATAAAAGGATCGTATTTCAAAACCAAATTTTCAATTTTTGATAAAAAGACAAAAGTTAATCAACTCGTGGCTTGACTCTCTTATTGTTCCCTGGTGGCGTCGCTAAGCTGTCGTAACCATTTTTTTGAAAAAACGAGAATCGACTTGAATTTTGAAAACGAAAACGAATAGAGGAGTCGCCACCAATCCTTTTTCATGAGGTGTGATCGGGTCACCTTAAATTAATGATTTTAATATAAGTTAAAATTTACTAAAATGATAATTTTTGGTATACGAAAATCAAAAAATAAGTTCGGGAGTCGATTATGCACGAGGAAGGATTAGCACCCTCGATATGCCCAAAAATTGGTACCTAGTTGATTAATTAGTGTCTTAGTGTTGAAGATTGAAAACTTGAAAGACTTTGAAATACGATCCATCTTTGTAAAAATGCTCAAATGTTAAAGACCTTCTCGTCTCAAAATATAAAATGTCACATCCAGTAAGTTAGGACACGACATCTTGAATTTTCGAGAGCGAGCTTGCCTTTTATATAAAATTTGTGTATTTTAACTTATTAAAAGGGTATTTGATTATTTAGAGTAAACGAGAGAAATCAAAACCCAGTAAGTTAGGGCACGTTTTCTCGAATTCTCAAACACCGAATATTGTAACACCCCAAACCCGGCCTAAACGTTATGACCGGATCCGGTGTGCCACATCGATGCGTTCAAAACGTTCCGTTTTACTTAGTTTAGAAAACTTAGTTGGGGTTGTAAAAGATACTTTTTAAAGCAGGTTAAGGTGAATAGAGGTTGTGCACCAGGTAGAAAACCAGGAAGAAGAGGAGGTGAGTCCGTCGGACTGCTTAAGTACCAAGCTTCCTTCGGATCCAATCCTAGACATGCACACCACCATTGCCACACCTTAACGACTCATATAATTTTTAGAAAACCGTCTGGTTATGTCTATCTTAAGAAAATGATTAAGTTTGAAAACGTTTGCTTAGCGGAAGTCTTACTTGTAATCGTGTTATTTTGAAATCCCTTGATGTTTTTGAAAACGCGTCCTAAAGCTAATCCATTTTCCTTAGTTATCATAGTTTTTTTCATCATAATAAAATAAAATAATAAAAGTAAAACAAAACTATAAAAAAATAATTAAAAGGCCTTATTACACTTAAAACCCAAAACCATAAATGAAATTAAAAGGACGTCCAGTTCACCAGAAAGAAACCAGGTTTGTAGAAACATGTGGCCAATCCGAATCCCTCGCAGCTCCAAGCCCACTATGGTTGTGGATTACCTGCGAGGATGAAAATAAGGGGTGAGTTTTGGGAAACTCAGTGTGTAATCCAACCCAACCATAGCCTAAATCAGTTCAAACCACAGAGACAGAATAAGTTGGCCTCGGCCGCAATGCAGATATCGAAATAAAGCCCGTAGGCCCAGAACAGACCAGAATGGATATATCATGCTTATGCAGAAACCCAACCATATCCAACCACATACACCCCCATACCATCCTTTCACCATGTGGGGAGACTACTCGACCCACCCAATCGCTACATCGCCACGAAATATGCAGCATGGTCGCCAGATACGTAAAATGTGACAGAGTCACCAGATCTGATATTTTGTGGCAGTGCCACCAGAACAGATATACGTGGCAGGGCCACCAGAACAGATAATTTGTAGCATAGCCACCAGGACGCTTCCTCCATAATATAACCCATGTCCCCATGCAACAAATATTCATTCATGGCATACATCATACAGATTTAATTCATCATGCTTTTCAAACAAAATTAACCCTAGGGGTATAAAGGTCATTTTGCACACATAGGGGTATAATGGTAATTTTGCATACATAGGGGTATTCTAGTAAATCTAACTATTTCTAAGGTTTCATGCATATCGTAGCCATTACGTTTAGCCAAAAACACTTACCGAGCATTCTTACCGAATTGGCCCGTTGGCCCATTAACCTAGTTTTGGCCCATTAAGCCCAAAATATCAAAACGCACGAAATCGCACGTACCACAGTTTTATCACTTCCGATTACCAGTAATAATTACCCATACGTCTTACGAGCATTCGCACACTCGCAAGTGCCCAAAATATTGATTTTTTGGCATTTCGGCTTTTCGGCTTTTGCCGATCTAGCCTATGAAAGGGTGTCCGTTACACACCTATTTTTGGGATTTCCTCGTCGAGATCTACACCCGAACTGCCTACAATTGAACCACTTACTATTACTCCAAATATCAAAAATACAATTGAGTATCTAGTCCCTTACCACATTTGGCCAAACATGCCAAAAACCCTTATTGCTCTTACCTTACTGCCGAAAGATGGTTAACTCCAAAGATCCGATCGTTCCACCTGTCCAAGCCCTTGATCAACCGCCTCTAAATCACGCTATTACCAAAACAAAATAGTTATTATGACCCCTCAGGGTTACAAGTCCAAATCGACAACCTCCCTAACTTTTAGAGATTTCGGCTTTTCCTAAAATATGTAGGAAGACTAAGTTTTGGCGAAGACTTACCACCGATTCCTTAGTGACTGATTCCAATGAGTTTCCCACTCGATCCAGATGTAGATCTAAGCCCTCATATGATAACAAAAGTCGATATTTTAGTGACTTCAGTATTCGGCCAAGTCCCTTTTAATGTGGGGTTTTTCGGCTTTTTTGCAACTTACGTTTAGAAAGGTAAAATGAGAGGGTCTTGCTATGGTCTTGTCGTCAAAACTTGAGGTTTTAGAGGGCTGGTGAATCAGCCACAAATGATAAATGAAAGAGATGTGGTTTTGGTTATAAGAAATCAGCACAAAAAGAATAAGCTTTCGAGATTTCGGCTTTTTATGATGTTTGACTTATAAGGCTAAAAATAAAAAGATTAAGGATGTGATGAAGAGTAAAGAGATAGAAGGGTTCGGCTATGGAGAAGGAGAATAAGAAGAAAGCAAAAATGGCTAAAGGGAGAAAGTGAGAAAAGCAGCAAACGGCACAACTCCCTCCCTATTGCCGAATTTATACTGGCACTTTAACCTAGCCGAATTTACCCTCCTAAAGAAACCCTTGGCCAGCCACCTCTTGCTCCTCAAGAGTCCAAAATTCGGCCAACACAGCTCACCCCAATCAGCTCCTAGATTTCCTCCCTTATCTCTATCCTTATTCAATCCCCTTACCCTCTTAAACTCTTCCTGACAGACTTTTATTTCAGTTCCACTACTTCCCTTTCTGTACATAAAATTAATCACTTAATTTGTGTCATTGTGACTTGAACCTTGGTCCTCCCCAAGCTTCCACACGCCACTACATCCTTCCCAAGTGGCGCCACATGCCACTTACCACTTGCTTCCTTGTGATCCATTTTCACAAATAATTCCTAAAAGCCCAATTTATCGAACCCTTTCTCTTATAGAATTAAATTTAATTAAAACTACCGGTTTTATCCTAAGCTTGGGCCTTCTAAAGGCCCACCAACATGATTAATCCTACACATAACAAACAAAACACAGAATTTTAAATTTTACAACTTTTACAGAATTCCCAAAAGTTGGGGCGTTACAAATATTGCCTTTATTTTAAAACAAATTCTTATTTCGAGGTGACAAAATGTCATACCCCGTAAGTTAGGGTACAACACCTCGTACTTCCGAGAATAAGCATTTTTTTTTAAAAAACTCGTATTGCGATTTAAGAGGACTAAGTCGTTATTTAGATTAAACGAGAAAAACTGAAACCCGGTAAGTTAGGGCACAGTTTTCTCGAATTGTCTAAATACGAAACTTATTTTATTTTAGAAAACACAATTATGTGCGTCGAGTAAAAGACCAATGTAATCATAATCACATGGTGAAATGAGAAACAAATCGCAACATTAACATGTATAATAATAACAAAGGTGATGATATAAACAACAATAATAATGACGAATAATATAAATTTGCAGATAAATTGAGACATATATGAATAAACGAATAAACATAATGAAATAATGATAATGAGAACAAAACAAAATAAAAATGAAATAAATACTGACGATAAAGGAAATAACAAAGAAAATTATAGTGTAAATTTGATTTTAAATCGGGAGTAAGCAAATAAACATATGAGTAAGTAAATAGACTTATAATAAAAAATGATAAAATAATAATGGTATAAATATAAATAAGTATTATATGAAACAAAATAATGATACAAAATAAAAAAATTCAAAGTTTGAAATTACATAAAAGTATAAACGAATAAATAATAAAATCAATGTATTATATAAAACATATATGTATAAAAGAGAAACCTTAATAATAATAGTAGTAGTTATAATGAAAGTCAAATTAATACTAAATATAACAATAGTGATAATAGTAAAAAAATAATAGCTATATAAAAAAATATTAACCATGACAATAAAGAATAATAGTAATAATAACAAAATGAAAATAAGAGTAACATTGATATTACATTAGGATACAATAGTAAAATAATGACAATAGTAGTAATAATATATGGTGATACATAATAGAAAGAATACGAAAATATAGTAATAATAATAATAATAATAATAATAATAATAATAATAATAATAATAATATAAACAATAACGTATAGGTGTGAAAGTACAAAGAAAGTAATAATAATAATACAATGATAATAAGCAATAATAAAAGGAATGAAAATAATAGTAATAATAAGGATATTTAATAATAGTAATAATAACAATAATATAATTAATAATATATACATAAAAAAATAATGGAAGTTGTAATAGTGATAGTATTAAAATAAAATAAATATAAATACAAGTATGATAATAATAATGGCAATAAAAAGTAAAAATAATAGTAATGATGACATAGTAAAATAATAAAAATCGTGATAATATAAAAATATATTAGATAATAATAGTAAAATAATAATAGTAATAATTATATTAAGTTAGTTAATTTAATATAAAATAACAAAAAAATGACTAAATTGAACTTAAAGTGAAGGTTCGGGGCCAATTTGAAAATAAACAAAGAAGAAAGGGACCGATTTAAAATCTCAAAAAACATAGAGGGCTTAAAATGGGAAATAACCTCCACCCTCTAAAATGCGCATTTAAAAGGGGGACCAAATTGAAATCCGAAGTAATCTTCTGGGCCAAAATTAGGAATTAAAAGGAATTTAATTGCAAATTAATAAAAAAAATGGAAGGACTTCGCGCATAAATATCCCGGAAACCAAAAACACGCGGATCCTTAGGCGGGTCGGGTCGGACGGATCGGGTATAGGCCAAAACGATGTAGTTTTGGGGTTAAAAGGCAGCCCCCAAAACGACGTCGTTTTGGGATGCTATAAAAGGCCTAAAATTTTAAAAAAAAAATCACTTTTGCAGCAGAGGAAAGAAAAAAAAGTGGGGGGGGAGGAAATTTTCTCTGGATCTGGTCCAGCTCCGGCCAGAGGGCACCGTCACGATGGTCAAATTCAAAAATGTGCTTTTTTTTTCTCTTTTTTATTTTTATTTTTCTTTGATATTTTTGATAAAAAAAGGGGAAAATATTGATATATGTCTGTAAATATATTCGAAAAAAAAAAAACAAATGATGAAATAACCCTTGCCCTTGTATACCTTGCTATTTCTCTGAATCTGTTTTTGGGATTTTTTTTTTTTTTTTTTTGTGTTTTGGATCCTTGATTTCTTTGTGTCCAATATTCACTGTAAAATTTTTTTGTATTTCAAAAAATCCGACCTTTACAATGGACTTTTGGTTCGGCTTTTATAGCCATTTTACATGCATTTTTTATCATTTTATGTATTTTTTCCCTTTGATAGTGCAGGTGCAAGTGGGAAACAAGGCGGTGGAGCAGGTGGCCGACTGGCATGGGTGATGGGACAGAAGCGGTGGCTAGGGGGCTAGGGTTCATGATCTCTGCCAAAACCTGTTTAGGTAGTGGCCCATAGGATTTGGGTCTTAGGGTTTTTTTATTTTGGGTTTAAATTTGGGCTTATATAATTTATTTGGATTGTAACTTTGGATTTATTTTTTTTTGTTTTTTTGGTTTGGTTATTTTCTGGGCCCGGGCCAAATTGGGCCTATACAGTATTGACTTGATTTGTTCTTAAAAAAAAAACTCAGTATTATTATTGTAATCCTCAGCAAGCTAAAGTTGTCATGAACTCATGTAAAATAATTCTAGATATTTGTTTGTGGTTCAGTAATTAAGTTTTTGATAGTGGGATAATATATTGAAATTATCTCGATTCTAACCTTTGTCTCTTCAGCTTGTATCCATACCTGTAACCTAAACCCCGTTACAACCATGCAAAGACCTTTTGATTAGTGTATCATATCATTTACAAGTGGTGGAGATTTGATTTTCATGCAAGCCTATGGTAAAAACTTTTCATGTTAGACAATCGAGTGCTTAATCTTGAACCTTAAACACTTTGAGTGATTTGAGTGAATCTTTAGTGAGGATGTCATCTCTTGTATATTTAGGACTAAAGTTAATTACTTAGAGGAAGGAGATTACCTATGATTTTATTATCAAAATATTCGATTTAAATTGTTTGAGGCTTTTAATGCCCCTATAGTTGAATTCTCACTGTATGATTTTCTATGGAATAACTTGTAACATTATCAGTAATGATTATGTGATTGAGAGGAATGAATTCTAGTAGTAAATGAGAGTTTTGCTTGAGGACAAGCAAATGCTTAAGTGTGGGGGTATTTGATAAATGCCAAATTATACATAGTTTTACCCTAAATACTTAACATATGTATAGATGTTTACTACTATATTTGTGGATTTTGGTGCTCTTAATCCGGTTATTTCATGTTTTGTACTCAGGAGAACACCAAGAGTCAAAAAGAGCCAAAAACGAGCTAAAAAGGGGCAAAACAGACCAAATCGAGAAGATCACACGGCCTAAGCCTTGCTACACGGGTTGCTCACACGCCCGTGTCCTTTGAGGGTGTCGACCAAGGCTCTCATGATTCACACGGCCTGGCCATTGACCCACACGGCTGTGTGTAATTTAATGGATTGAATACGGCCTGGAAAACACATCACACGGCAGTGGCACACGGGCGTGTCCCTTTTTCAAAGAGTTGTATTTTACATGGAAAAGGGTACTTAGGAAGGAAGAAAGCTAATCCAAAGCTTATATAAACACCCTAAGTGTGACCTAATAAGGGGGCCTCTTCGAGAACTTTTCTGTAATACAGAACCACACGCCAGGAATTACATGAAGGAAGCCAGACGATCCATCCCAAAAGCCAGAGGTACTCCAAAACTGAAGATCTCTCTTAGAATTCCTTTAGGGGTTTTAGAGTTTTCTTCATGTTTTGTTTTTTTTTATACTTTTGAGATGTACTCTTATTTTATTATGAACTAAACCCCTTAGATACCTAAGGGGGATAAAACCTATGATGGATCTTGTTATTATTATCTGAACTGTATGATAAATACTTGATTTGTTCTTAATTATATGTTCTTAATGCTTGAGTTAATATTCCGGGTATTAATTCATGATTTGATGTGCTTATGCAGAGGAGGAATAGACCCTGCCTAAGAGTATCAAATGCCTAGAAATAGGGTTACGAGATTTTGCCGGATTAGGGTGAAACCTAATATGGGAGTCCATAGAGTGATTTACTACTTCCCTAGGGGTTTTAATTAAGAAAGAAATTTCGATTAATTCAACTGAGGGTTAGATGTTATTAGTCTCGAAAAGGATAATAACATAGGTTAGGGAATCTCATGGATCAAGTCAAGTGAATAAATCGTCTAGTTCAGAGTCAGATAACAAGTGAAATCTAGGTGGATTCCTCCTTGGGTGCCGTCTTTATCAATTGCTTTTCTTCAAGTCTTTTTCCAAATTTTCTTTTTGCTTTAATTAAATTAGTTAATTAGTTTAGATAATTAGTTTAATAAACAAACCCTTTTATTCTTAGACTAGATAATAAAAAGATAGTTATTACTATTACTTTTGGTCCCCTTGGGTACGATATCCCGGTCTTGCCATTACTACACTATTGTTCGATAGGTGCGCTTGCCTTCTTGTCATGATAATAGTTAGTCTAGCTTTGATCTTCATTATAAATATTTATTACTTGTTACGAATCACGCGATCAAAGGCAAAGATAGCAGAGGAGGTAAAATGCACTAAGCACTTAAATCGGAAAAAAGAAAAGGGTAGGAATAAAAGGGAGGCTGAGACTCGGGGTGTAGGACAGATATCTAGGACTAGGGCTAGAGTTAATGGGCTAGTAAAGCAGGGCCCCCTGCCATTAATCCAGGGGTGCCACTTTGTGTTGATTGTGGGTAAGGTCATGTAGGCGACTGTTGGAAGAGAATGGGAGCTTGTCTAGCTTGTGGATCTATAGAGCATAGGATCAGGAATTGCCCTAGAATGTCACCAGTGCGATTATGGACCGAGGTGGTGTCTGACCACCGAGGGTGGTCACCACCGCCAAGAGGCGTGATCGAGGCGGGGCGTAAACAGTTTGGGTCGTGGAGCACCAGGCAGAGGTGCTGGTCATGTTGAGGCGAGACCGCCAGCTTTGGTCTATACAGCACGTCGTCAAGAGGATGGAGACGCTCCAGAGGCGAATAATGGTACATACTTACTCATAGTGTGCTATTTACCTAAGTTAGAATTAGAGTGTGCAGCGGAAGTGTGATGTGGTAGTCTGTGTTAGTAGTTGGAAATTTCGAGGACAAAATTTCTTTCAGGGGGTAGAGTTGCAACGCCCCAAAAATCTCGAAACCCAAAAATACTAAAATCCCGAACTTTCTTTGTTTTCAGTTTTGATAAAAATTGTGTTCTATGTTCCTAGCCATGTGATAAGTATAGTAGGTCTTAATTAAGGTTTGAGTTCGAGCCTAGGAATAAATGAAATTATAGTTTAATTATTAAAAGAATCAGGGTTGGCAAGTAGTTGGGCTTTTAAATAAAGATAGGGAAAAATAGCATCAAAAAGCCTTGTGGAGGAGTGGCTAAGTGACGCCACTTAGGGAGTAGAGAGGTGGTGTTAGTAGCTAGCAAGGAGATCCAAGGTTCGAATCCTAGCTTACTATTTTTAGAAGTTTAATTTTGGCCTTCTAGAAGGATGGAAGTGGCATGAAGATGGACTCCAAGGGGAGTGCTCAGAAGAGAAAATTAAGGAAAAGATCAAGGGGTTATCAGGGAGAAAAACGAGGAGATGAGAAGGGAGAAGTGATGAAGCCGATTTGGGAATTGGGCATGGAAAATTTAGCTATAAGGGCTATAATAGGGGCCGAATACAGGGTTGCCAGGCTACTTTCGAAATTCTTCTTCACCTTGTTGCCAGAAACCCCTTTCTCCAAAAGTCGAAAACCCTTTTCTTTTCAAGATCCAAAAAGTCGAAAACCCTTTTGTTTTTCTTTCTTTTCTTCCTGTCGATTTCTATTCTTCTCTACACAATTTTCTGTGTTTCACTTAGCCGATTTCTTATTCTACTCTTCTTCTTTAATCTGTACCAAATAAACCTTATTCACCATACTAAGTTTGAAAAGCCGAAAAGCCGAATCTCCCAAGGACTGAATACTCTTTGACCGAGTCTAGTGTAAGTGTTGCTCTTCCAATCAGTTTCCTTTCCTAGGTATTAATTATTGTCCCTCACTCTTTCAATCAACTTTGGTAGGAATTAGTATCGGATCTCAGATCTTAGCTCTCTGCCGAATTACTCTTTAGGTGTTTGCGGTTTTGGTAAGTATTCCTCATCCATTGGCTAAGGTTGGCCGAATAGCCATAGTAAGGTAAGGGGACTTGTGTTGGATATGTGTCACCTATTATTCTGATTTTAATAGTTACAATTGGTGCAGATCTAGGAGTTGATCGTGGTTAGTGAAGCGGTTGTTATACTTATCGCCCAAGGTAAAGTTAATGTGAAATTCTGGCTGTTGGTAAAGTATTCGATAAGTATGTAAGATTAATCTTTGAGTGATATCGATTGTAGGTTTGGGCTAAGGAGATCGCATCACGCTTGCTTACCAAGTGTGTACATACACTACACACACATTATGTATCGACAAAAGCCGAAATGCCGAAAAGCCAAAATGCCGAAAAGCCGAAAGTTTGGCTACGATAGTCTTGTTAGTGCACGAACACTCGTAAGAGGGAGACCGATAGGTTGCCTGAGGCCTACGGGCGATTCCGTGGACTTGGGTTGTGATTTTGCCATATGGGCCGGAATGGGCTAAATGGGCCTGATGGGCTGTTGGGCCCATAATAGGCAAAAACTGAATGTCGATGCTATGTTATAGGAACTTGTATGTGAGCATGAATATCAATGTGACTGGGCTTAACAGGCCATATAAATGTGATTTGGGCCTAATAGGCCATATACAGGTGATTTGGCCCTAATGGGCCATATGAATATAATTAAGCTTAATGGGCCAAATACAGGTATGTGAAATTGTTTGGGCTTTGTAAGGGGTTTTGGGCCTAGTATATAAGAACTACATAAGACTTAATTAATATTTTGCGACTGTGGACAGGTCAAAGGGTTAAGGTGTGGCAACGGGTATATGCATGTCTAGGATTGGATCTAGGGAGGGCTTGGTACTTAAACGGTCTTAATGACTCACCTCTTCTTCTCTGGAATCCTACCTGGTGCATAGTATTCGTTCATCTTAGCTCTCGGGATTTTTTTACGGGCCAAGGTAAGTGAAATCCATATCTAGGGAAAATTACCGAAATACCCCTAAGGGCGAAAATGACCAAATTAGCCTTAGGTGTTAAATGTAAGTTTTATGAATGTGACATGCATGTTTGCTGCATACATATGATATTCTACTTAGGTTGCATAAGGGTTGGGGATTATGGAAAAGAGGAAGTAAATGAGGATCACCTGGTTGCTTGACAATCATGGATCCACCGACGGCTTTTTAAGCCCAATATGTAAATAAAGGTAGTTCCACAACCGAGCTACCATTGGTGTGTGGCCTGGGTGGGTCGATATTATATCCCTACATGGTGTGACGGGGGACAGAGCTGGTGTGTAGCGGATGGATAATTTGGATGGGATTGCATTGCATGTTTGATGATTTTTCTTTGAATGTTTGTTTTCATCAAGGGTTGTACACACTGAGTTTGCGAAAACTCACCCCCTCTTTTATTTTATTTTCAGGTGATGCTCAGTAGAAGGTTCGATGTTTGAAGAAACTCTGGGTGGCCCGTTAGCAAGATAATTTGGACTTGGTTTCTTTCTAAAGCATATAAGTTTCTATGTTATTAAGTACCTTTCAAATCAGATTGTAATAGGGCTTCCATTTTATTATTATTTGGATTATTATTTTTATGTGATGTAATTATAAGTATTTGAACATGGTTTCTTAAACTATAGTATGTATTTTCTACGTTTCCGCAACTAAATTTTAAAAAGTGACATATTGTTATCAAATCCTATGTTTTGAACAAGTGATTGAAAGGAGTTTTTTTTTTGTTAATTAGGATTTTCTTCTATTTTAAGAAGGGCTTTCAATGAAAACACAGTTTTCGCTAAAACACTTCAATGTGACACGTCAAATTCGACCATAACGTCTGGGTCGAGTTTAGGGTGTTACAGCTAGTGGTTCCATCGGCTCGATAAGTATGGTTTTTTTAAATTGTGTGGTTTCTTTTGGAGATCATTTAAGAGGGATTTAATTTGTTGTTTAGAGAAAAATTAAGGTTCTTTGGATCACTAATCGTGTCCTGAACAGCTTGTAATCATCGTTATTCGTTGAAGGTAAGTAGATCTCTCGTTTTGGGATTTGTCTATTTTGAACTATTCAAATCAAGAGACTGAAAATTTGGCTTACGATTGACAATAATAAGTTCTGGAGTGTTCGGGATTGCATTAGGCTTCAATCGAAACCAGGTGTGTACTTTGATTGCATAGAAAACGGGTTTTGGAAAAAGCCAAAACTAAGACTATCGACCCCACACAGGCATGTGGACTGCCCATGTGGAGGCCGTGTGGTGAAACACGACCGTGTGGTTGACGAAGTAGGCCATACATGAGCCACACGAGCACGAAGGACACGGGCGTGTGAGGCTGGCGGGGCCTGTGCGAAGCACAGGCTTAACCAATTGGGCCGTGTGGGCCATACAAGTGAACTACACGGGCGTGTAAGATCTTAGGCCAGGTCGTGTGATCCATACGGGTAAGGCCAATCTGTGATGTGTAAGCCACACGGGCATGTGGGCCCACACAGGTAGGGCACACAGGCATGTGAGCCCGATTTGTTTGAAATATTCTGCAAGGTTGCACAGGTTGCCCAAGTCGACTGTGACCTGATTGTAGTGCTAGTAAGCGTTACTTAGACCCATATACTCTGATCTGATACTAAGATGTATGTAAAAGCATGATAATTAAAGCATGTGTATCTATTCTAATTTGATGATGATGTTATGATTTGATATCTTCACATGAGCATGCCTTATTATTTATGTTGCATTGCATTGGGTTGGATATGTTGTTGAAGAGAAGGAACACTGAAAGGCTATTAGCCTATCATCTGGCAACTATTCTACATATATCTGATACGTGCCGTATATGATACTTTTTGGTGTGTAGGGTTGGATGAGTTAATTTTATCCCCATACTTGGTGTGTAGGGCTGGGTGGGTCAATTTTATCCCCACATGGTGTGTTGGGTTGGATGGAGATGGTATGCAAGGTTGGCGAGCATTTCTGTTCTAATTGATATACATGTATTTCTGTATGGGCTAAGGCTCGAATGTATCTGATACTGTTCTGAGTGGGCTAAGGCCTACACTGTTCCTGTTAAGAGCTCAGGCTCGATTATGATTGTTGGACTGCTATCCGTTTACATGGATGCTTTACTATGGGGATGTACACACTGATTTTGCGAAAGCTCACCCCTTATTTTGTTTGTCTGTCAGGTAATCCCCAGCAGTAGGTGGATCGGTGCAGCGGAAGGGCTCGACGGTGACCACTGGTACATACACTTTGGTTTTAAAGGTTTTTAATGTTTTTATTATTTTAATTGCTATAGTTGGGAGTAATTATGTAATTTCTGGTTTCAGACTGTTTGGTTTAAGTTCGAAATTTCGAAATACTGTTTATGGATTTTGGAACTGCAACTTTATTTGTTCTTAAGCTTTCGCGAACCAAGAAATGTTGTCAAGATAATTAATCAATATATGTTTTCTGAGTTAAGTAAAAGGTGGTAACTGGAACGATTTTTGGATAAACACGGTTTTAAGTACATTCTCATGTGACTTCGCCAGATTTGGCCATAACGTCTAGGCTGGGTTTGGGATGTTACATAAAATATGTGATTGTATATGCCCATATGTCTTGATATGTGGAATGTTACAAAATGAGGTGAATATGATAGTTAATTGATAAATGTTAAAAATTGGTTTTTTTGAATATGATGTTTGGAAGCATGTCTAATGTATGTTTTGTTTTGGCTCAATTAAGTTCATTTAGGTTTATAGTGCTCAAAAGAAATGATATAGATAAGCTTGTGATCAACATGTATGGCCTAGTTGTATTTCTTGGTAAATAAAAATGATTAATTGTGTCTAATTGATGAACATGTATGGAATGACTTAATAAATGATTGTATAAGAATGTAATAAACTTGTGTAGCAGGTCTTAAAATGTTTTTGGCAATGGTTGAATTGGTATTTGGTTGAAACATAGATAGGAATTGGTTAGAATATATGGAATAGGTGCCAAATTGGGCATTTTTTTTCCAAAATCAGGGACAATGTCATGACCACAAACTTTTAGCGCCGTAATGTTAACATCATAGTGAGTGACGTCGTAATGAGCACAGGTGTGTCATCGTGACATGACATATTGTGATGGCCACGTTGTGATGAGGAAGTGATAAAGTCGACCTGAGACTTTGAAATCTTTACAATTTGGTCTGAATTTGACCTCGAAATAGTAAAAGAGCTTTCATAAGTTCGTATAAGTCCCGGTAATGGATGTATATTGTATCACATGCATGTACTGATTATAATTAATTGTTTAATGGTATAAATTGAATGTATATAATTGTCGTTGTTACAAAAACCGAAGTAACATCTCGTGACTTGAACCAACAATCATGTCAGGTATAAGTGTTACAACAATACTTTCATGATCCAAGATAGTATAACACAAAAATAGGTAATATATTTCAAGGCAAATACATATATATATGCACTTAATATCTAATCAAGTCATGTTCCAAAACATCAACCATTCACATCATTTTACCATTCTTCAAAGTATATTCATAGTTATGCTAGAACAACCTATTCAAATTGCCATATCCATGACCAATTCCATTTACTTATAAATTATCAATCCATGAACTTATACCAATTCAATATCATTCATTGATAAAATACATGCATTTATTTACCTTTAGTAGCATACCATCTACTATCATATTCAATTAACAACACTTACCTGTTTAACTACCTTTCAATCTCTTTTCTGGAGTCGTTTGACTCATTCACATTTGTTTTGGCCCCTAGGGTTCGTTTTCATCTGATTTGCACATTGGGTTACTTGTTTTATCTATCAAAATTCACATATGTGTACAAATCATCTCATATTATCATGCCATATCCATTTATATGCCATATACCAAGTTTACCAATTATAAATCCCTATTAACATGATTCTTACTTGGATGGATAAACAAATCACCCAACCAACACACCAAACTTGCATCGAAGTGTGTCATCGGATAAATTGGCACGTAAAGTGCATATTGGTGCATGAAACATATCCTGGCGCATAAGCGCATAATCTCGTACACAAACCAATCTTATGGCATGCCAAATATATCCGACACAACCAGAACAACTAATAAGGTACCAACCATTCAAATCATTTTTACAATTCAATACATATAACAAATCACAATCATAATCCAAATCATTATCAAACTCATACATTTCATATTATATAACATATCCCAATTCAATTTCCATATCACATAATGTAATTCATGTAATTCATGTCATTTTCCATTTTATTCATTTTGGTCCTCTATCTTGATAATTCTTACCAAAATCAATTGAAACATGTCATACTATCACATGTACTCACCTCAATGGTTCATTAATCAATAAACATGTATATGCAGCAAAAACTTCTATTCTGAATCAAAAAAGTACAAATCGTGGTCTCGCATCACTCATCGACAACTCTCATTTTTCCTTCTTTTTCGAAGGTTCTGCATCGACGCTAACTACAAATAGTCATAAAACATAACACACTATCAATTTCTATCCAATTCATAAACAATTATCAATTCATTATATTTTACAATTTATTCAATTTAGTCCCTAAAACCGGGACAAGCATAAATTTTAATCTAGAGCTTTAGATTGAAATCTGATTTGACATATATTCATTTGGGACCATATACTTTCTATTCCTATTGAAATTATATAAAATTTTTGCATTTTATTCAATTTGGCACCTAATGTATGAAACTATTAATTAACCTTTACAATTTAGTCCTTTTCATAATCTAAGCTTAATTTCTATCAAATTCACACCAAATTCACCCTTTTCTCAACAATGGTACCTTTAAAAAACTTTAACAGTTTCACAAATTGGTACATGGGCTAGCTAAATCAAGCTCTCATGATTCAATTTCCATAAAAATCAAAGAAAAATTACTAGGGACTTAATTGAATTTGATAGTCGAATGTCCAAGGGTCTTCAAGCTTTCTTCCTTTATTTTTTCTTTGGGTTTCACAGATTGAAGATAAAGATGATAACATCTTCTCTTTCTTTCCATTATGTTTATTATTTACACTTAAATTAACATGTTTTAATCTTAATTTATTAAAAAAAATATTTAATTTTGTTTAAGTTAATGATATCCACCATCAAATCCCACTATCATATATTTTAATTTGGTTTCTTTAACATTTTAATGCTTTGGATAATTGCTATCTAAGTCCTCAAATCTTTTCCTAATTAAAAATCTATATTGATTAAACTTTTACAATTTATTTCTTAGGCAATTATTAACCATATTTTCGACTAAAGTACTTAACCAAAATTTAATTCATTAATATAATAACTCTATAAAATACCTATTCAATATTTACGGACTTGGTTTATGAAAACGAGGTCTCAAAACCACGTTTTTCGACACCACTGGAAATCTGGTCATTACACATCTCCACTAGTTCAACTGACCATCATGATGAAGAAGAAGTGTAACACCCCTCGCCTGGTGAAATTGTCAGACTCGAGCTGTGGGATGCTACTACTTTTTACTGAAGTTCACATGTAATTCTCAATAAAAATTAATTAAACCATCAATTATGACCAAAAAATGCATAAACATTATAGTATACAATTAGAATTGAAACTCAATCGAGCTTACAAAAGCTCTTAAGTTGACTCGAGCATGTACAAGGACAAAACTGTAAACTTTTCAAAGTATGAACATAGGTATCAATACCCAGGGTAGGTACCGATGCCATCTTTAGCTTCGATGTTTCAAAAATCAAGTTAAAATACAAAAGTACTGATACTTGGAATAAGGTACCGATACCCTTATTAGGGAATATCGATACCAAATTGGGCATCAATACCATTTTGGCATTCTGTCATTTTTAAAATTTTGGACACAAGTCAATTCGTATTGATATCTTCATAAAATATCGATATTTGGAATTAAGTATTGATACTTTATGCTGGTACAAGTACAAAATTGGCATTCTGTCATTTTAAAATATTATCATTAGGTAAAGTACTAATACTTCAACCTATAGTATCAATACTTTTTGTTAGAAGGTCAAAAATCTCATGTTTTGGTACTCTTTCATGCCCAAATCAAAATCAAACATAAAAGGTGCCTTAAGCACACTACATCCTATACGAAACCAACTCAAACCATACTAATATACCACCAATCATTCATTCCTCAATTCTTAGTTCCATCATATTTATTTGGCATTCAAACATCACAACATTTGAACTTTTACTTAAGTAATTCATAATACTAGCATTATACACTTATTCCATACATGATAATTTCACATACCAACTAAATGTACCATTAAACATTTACAATTCAATCAAACCATTGAATGTCAAATAGGTACTTTTCCCAACATATCAACCTATGAAATCATCAACCATTACTCACATAGAAAATACCATTCACTATCAATAAGTACTCAAGTATCATCATTAACTTTACCATTCATATACCTCAATTAAGACCTTACATATTGCCATCATTAGCACTTGAGTACATAACATATAACCATTCATAGTTAAGCCAAAATTGTGATTCAAAACACCATCATTCAAAGTAAAAACACATAAACATAACATTTCCTATATACATGCCACATAACTGAGTCTAAAACATTTAAAAGTCTACTGAGTCAAAAGTTAGATAGTATAAGCTCTAAGGTGATCCGATCGACGCGTTCCACGAAATGACAACTACAGAAAATAGAAAATGATACAGAGTAAGCATTACAAATGTAATACCCCTAATCCGTATCTGTCCATGAAACAGGGTTTCAGAGCATTACAAGAACTTTCAAAACATTTTCAAATAATTTATGTAAATTACTATTCATTCACCGAGATCATTCAAAATGCCCCTTGATTAGACCCTCGAGGCCCAAAACAAGCATTAGAGTCGAGTCAGGACTTAATCGGGACCTCTATGAATTTTTTGTGAAATTTCAAAAACACTTCCAAGGTGCAGGGCTCACACGCCCATTTGGTCTGAGGGACACGCCTGTTCACTCTGGGTCACACCCGTGCTGCAGGCCGTGTTTAACCCTGTGTAACTCTCTGACTTGTGCACATGGCCACGCCACACGTCCGTGTGCTAAGCTATGTAGTTAATTAATTCATTTAGAAATTAGGTGCAGGTTTCACACGGCCAAGACACACGCCCGTGTTCTAGGATGTGTAGCACACACGGCTGAGACACACTCCCGTGTCTCTACTTGTGTGCTCGATTCTGAGCATTCTGTTTCTCAAAATTTAGGTATAGGGGACACACGGCCTAACTACACGCCCGTTAGTCACCAAAATCAAACATGTTAGTCTCAGCTGTGTGTGTAGTTAGGCCTAAACACATGCATTCAATCAAGCATGTTAGTCACCAAAATCTTCATATCAATCAAGTAAACATAAAAGAGCTCATCATGCAATATTCCTTCAAGTCATTATCATTTCATCTCATAATTCTCATATCATGTTAGAAGTTGTGTCTGTTGAATCATTGAAATTCCAATAGATGCTTAAGTAGTACACTCAAGGTGTACGATTCAATAATCCATCAATTCTTATTCAAGGGTACCCATTAGGGCACTTAGTCAAGGAACACACTCTCGAACCACATATCGTATAACAAGATAACCAGTCCAGGCTAAATCCTTTATATATAACGTATGCTCAGAGGAGCTCAACTAGGATTACCAGTCCAGGATAAACCCTAATCATAACATATACTCGAGAGGTATTATATCAGGATTACCTGTCCAGGCTAAATCCTTCCTATAATGAGGTCAATAGGATTACTCGTCTGAGCTAAATCCCATCCGCAACAAATGCAAGACCTCATCCATTTCGAAAAAGCGCATATGTTCATCAGAATTCAATATTCAATCAGGACATAACCCTTTTTTTTACCATTTTCAAGAATGTATTAATTTCTCATATTTGTAACATCCAAGTAAATCACATAATTGATAATTACAATTCATACAATCACAACATTTAATTTAACATAATTACATGCTCGATTAAGTTACACGAACTTACCTCAACACTTGTTTACGTAAATAATCTACTAATCCGAAACTTTTTCTTTTCCTCAATCTAACCTCGAATTTCTGTTGTCCAAATTTATATAAATAGCTTTAATCATCAATTTCTCATATTTCATACTCATTTGGACTCAATTTACGTTCTAGTCAAAATTACCATTTGCCCCTAACTTTTCCATAAATTATAATTTCGTCCCTAGGTTCAGAAAATGAAATTTGTGCAATTTACTCCCTATTCCAAGCCTAACCAAAATCCCATTACAAAATTTACAGCACATGTATTCATAAAAATTTAGAATTTTTCATCAAATTTTACAACTTTACATTTTAATCCCTAAATCATGTTTTCATCAAAAAACACTTTGTAAAAGTTGTTTATCTATTAACAATCTTTCATTTTCTACCATAAATTTCTAATTTTAAGCATATTCATCCAAGATCCAAATTTCATACATTGATAAATTTTCAAATTAATCCCTCGAATAGATAGATTAGACTATCTTGATTCTAAAAATATAAAAATTACTAAAAACGAGACTTGATTTCATACCTTTTTAAGCTTGGAAAGTTTTCTTCCTTTCTCCTAGGGTTTCCATAGAAATTTTGGGGAAGAAGACATGAAAATAAGATGATAATTTATTTTTAATTAATTATCATCTTTTAATTTTTGTGATTTCTAATTTAGTCCCTACTTTTTTCTAATTTTTCCATGGATGAGTCACCAAAAAATCTACATACTTTTCTTTAATGGTCTAATTACCATATAAGGACCTCTAGTTTTGAATTCCATAGCTATTTAATCCTTATAGCTACTAGAATTCAACTTTCGCATTTTATGCGATTTAGTCCTTCTTGTAATTAAACAGTTAATCGATAAAATTTTCGTATCAAAATTTTTACACGACATGTCTATCATAATACGGGCCATATATTGAAGTATGATAGATTATTGATGCAAATTTTTGTCAAATAATTGATGGTTAACCTATTTAATTATGTTCTAAGTCAAGTATGATAGATTAAGGGGATTCTGTTGAGGAGGAGCTATGGATGTTTTGATGATTCCATTATTTTTTTGTTTGGTATTTTTTTGTTCAAAAAAATTGCAAAAAAGGGAGATTATTAAGGTAAGTTTTTGAAGTGGTTGGCTAAGTGCCAAATGGATGTGGTCACTTGTACTATCATAATGACCAACTATTACTTGTCATATTTGGAGTTGACAATTTATTAAAACAAAATCTTTGGGCTTTGAATGGTGTTGATATTCTTAATGTATGCAAGGTTGACTTTGAAGACCAATCCATTTAAAGCAATTATCCTTGAAGATTGGATTAGATCAGATCAAGAAATTAGATCCCTTGGATTGAGGAGAATAGACTGAAATAGTATTGAAGATACAATTGAAGAATGAATCTTTAACAGTCCACTTTACATTGGCCTTTATTAGTATATTGTACTTTGCTAGTTTATAGCTAAGGGATTCGATTGTAATTGATCTCTAGAATGTTAGCAAGTTTCGACTTCTCTATATTTGAGAGACTTATATAAGTTTTATATTGATTTTTAGAGCATTTTATTGTTTAGGAATGTATTTTTTAAGTGCATTTGTGAGTAAACAGATTGTGTTTACAACCTAAGTCTTCAGTGAGAGAATTTAGACGTGAGTGATCTAGGTCTTTAAGATAGAAAAATGAGGTTGATAAATTAGGAGAGTGATAGAAATTGAATTGCTTGTTGTATTGAAGATTAAAGATAGTAGATTTACTCATTGAAATAGGCTTTGAGGACGTAAGGAAACTAAACTGTGTAAATAATTTCTTGTATCCTATGTTTACTTTGTTTACAGTGTTCATTGCAGTAGCATCTGAAGTGGTCAAGTCAGTCAAGCACTTTCATTTAGCACTTAGTGTTTTAAAAGCAATTAACAACTGTTCGATTCAACAATTATTTTTAAATTATCTATAATATATATAAAAACAAAAGTTTGGAAAAACTTTTGAATTGACAAAAATGCCTTTTATTTTCCATCATATTGCTAAATTCATATTTTAAAATAATTATAATATTTGATTTAGAATTGTTAGTTAAAATAAGTTTAAATAAAATAGAAGTTGCGATAATTATATATTTAAAAATAGTTATAATTTAATAGAAGTTGTGATAAATACACATTTAAAAATAATTAGAATTTAAATTACAATTATTAATTAAAAACTTGTACTAATTTTAAAACAAAGTTATTACTTAAATAGAACTCTAAGCATAAAATATGAGTTAATTGCACAAGACATATTCAAATTACAACCTTCATTTTAAATCAATCTCTAAACTTCAAAATGTTCTAATTACATCCCCAAACTATCAATGTTATATCAATCATGTCCTTCCATTATTCAAACCATTAATTTTACTATTAAATGACACGTAAAATCTTATGTAACATAATTTAAAATAATTTTTAATAAAAGTGAAAAACTAAAATATAGTAAAACCCTTCAAAAGAGAAAGTGAATGATTGTATATGTAAAATCTTTGAAAACCTCAAAATCAAGATTCTTACAACTTCCATTTTTACAATATTCATTTTTCTTTAAAAGTTTCATTTTAAATTATGTTACATAATATCTAATTAGAATGTTTTAAAGTTTTAGGATTAATTTAAAATGAAAGTCTTACTTTAGGAAATTATGTGCAATTAACTCCATAAAATATATAGAAAAAAAAAGATGTGATAATCATAATTATATTTTACCATTATTAATTAAATTTTTTACCTAAACAAACATTATGCTAATTTTATCTTAAAAAGAACTTATACTATTTTTATTAATGTAAAATAGAGTTATTATTTGAATAAAATTATTAGCATAATAATTATCACTTAATGAATATTAAAATTAATCATGTTAATTAAATATTATTTTGAATAATATTACTATGAATTAATTACATAAACCAAAACTATATTGTATGTTGGATATGTAAAAATGATTTAATTATTATTTAAAAATTTTTGAAAGGTAAATTCATTAATTCATTCAATGAATGGAAACATACAATTCAGATAACAAAATAGCAAAAAGTCGTTGTAGATGGTTAAGGACAAGCTCCATCAACACAACAAAGGCTTTAGCCTCAGCATCAATAGAACATTATGACACGTTGACAATTGACTTTGTCACAACTCAAGCACAACATATCTGGAGTGATTGCAAACACTTAATACGATAAGAAAATCAGACTCGAATAGTTCAAAGCGGAGAGCAAAAATCGAAAGAAAATCGAGCATTTACCAAATTAGGGAGGACAACAACAAAATAATCCCTAAAATCACTTGTAAAACTAAGATTGCATACATAAATAAGACTGAAAAACAAGCTACAAGATCAAACAAAAACTTCTAAAATTGAAGACTTATTAAGCAATGGAAAAACAAACAAAAAAATATAAAACTTAAGATAACATGGGTCTAAATCGACACGTAAAATCATTTTTTATTCTAAAATACTCTCAAAACAAAAACAGATTAAGAAGTTGATGAAAAGTCACCCACTTTTCATGAAAAAACTATTGGTGGCCACTGGAGTTTTAGTGAATGGCAGACACCGTCATTTGTCCATCACAACTTGCAAAAACAATAAAGATACCCACAAAATAGATCTGCGAACTGAAAGAGAGAAGATATGTGTAGTGAATGATAAGAAGAAAGAAATAAATAGTTGATGGGAGAGGAAAAAGGCGGCTGGTAACCAGCTCGAAGTCTGGCACCGTTGTTGAGCAAAATTCGATATTATTTAAAAATTTTATATTATAATATTTGAATTGATAAGTTAATATATTTTAATTATATTCAATAATTTAAATAAACATATTATTTTATGTTGATTGTTGTAATTAAAATATAATATGTTAAAAATTAATTAAATATTAAACGTGTAAAATTAAATACAACACATATAATAGTAAAAATTAATTTTAATAAAAGAAATTAGAAAAGTTGAAATGATTTATTTTTCATTTAATCGAAGATACCAAAGCCCAGGGCATATATAGACCACTTTCTAAATTCTAACAAATAAAGCAAATTCATGCCTAGCTAGTTAAATGAGAAAGTTATTTTAGATTGTCCAAATCCGATTCTGGGGCCAAGGCCAAGCCATGGCAAGAAACTTAATTATCTTGATAATTATTTTATACTATCCTGAATTTATGCTATTGTCAAAGGACAGTGGTGCACTAGCTACACTTTTTGCTGGGCATCATTAACAAAAGGGAAAAAATCTGCGATGTGATGTGATATATTGTCGATGTCTCTTTTGTCACTCAGTTTCTGAGACGGACGAGAAGGCAACTGTAGTTGGTATATCATATTAAACAATTAAGTCATAACAATCACATTCAGCCAGGATTTTAATTTTTTTTATAAAAAGTTAATAATATAGTTAATTCTATCAAACATATCTAAAGTATCACCCTCATTTTGAGTAGATTCTTAAATTATAAAATATTTTAATTAAAATTTTAAAAATTACTATTGCATTAATCATATTATTTTATCAATTTAACAGATTATTTAATTTTTAAATGTAAGTTTAAATATCATATAGAATGTATTTAAAACACATAAATTAAATTATAAATACATACGTTAGAATGAATGTAACATATTAAAAAGTATTGTATCAATAAAATTTAAGAGTTTTTTTCTCTCTTTTTAACAAATTAGATCCAAGCTATAAATGTAGTAGATGTACATTTATTTATAATTTGAGTCATATATTTTAAATATATTTTACATCATATTTAAGTTGTCAATTAACGCCTAAGCTAATAATGAGCAAGATGGCGAAGAACCCGATTAATATGATATTGATTCTTTAAAAGTTCAATTAGAATATTTTGAAGTTTGGAAACAATTTTAGAAACTTAACTTTTAAGTGCATTTGGTATATTAATATATGTTAAATTTAGATACATATTACACATACATTAAATATGTAAATTAAATTTAAGAATGATAGATTAAATTTGTGTTGGATATTAATAAATAAAAATTAATTGAGAAAAACTTGACACATAGTGTTACTTATTAATAAATAAATTTTAATATGTATAGCTCGTTTATGAAATTTTAACTCTTAAATTAATTACTAACTGCAAAAGAACGATATAGAGAAACAGAAAAGAAAAGATATAAACATTGCTTGAACTCACTCTTTCCATTAAGATGTCAACCAAGCCAAAATTCAAGATGAGATAGAATATTACTTGATATCATCAGAAATTAAAAAAAGAACAAAAAGTAAAACTACCGCATGCATGCTGAAAAGGCCACATATACAAGGAAGCTAGTACAATTTACAAATAAAAGGATGACTTTTTCATATGCCCGTTGTAGAACTGCTGATAACTTGGAAGAAAATATTCCAAGATATAAAAGGTGCCAAGGGGAAAACCCGACCCTAACTCATTCTAAGAGCTACAAGACTGCAGAAAACAAAACACTTGCAAAGGAAGTACCTTTTGGAGGTTTTATGAATCTATTCGATATCCGGACAACTCCTACCCTTCCCCTTATCAGAAAAAAAAATATATTTTTTAGGTTTTTCTTTAAAATTATTTCAATCTTTTATCACACTGCCACACTCACTAATCAACTAGAAACATGCATATATTAAATCTAGCAAGAGATTGAGACTTGATATCACTCCATATATATATATATATATATATATATATTCTAATGGCCAGATGGTGGATTGTCGTGGCCAATACCAGGGCTATGACCGGGAGTTGTTGGCCGAAAAGCTTCGGTCTCAGTCATCTTATAACGATTTATAGTAAAATGAAGAGAAGGAGAAGTTGGCTTTCCCAAATAAGCTCTAGTAGTGATAGGCGATGCACGTAATGGCAGTGCTGCTCGTGATGCTGATATGTGGTCAAAATGCTGCTGCAGAAGTAGAAGCACAAACAAAGAAAGCACAAACGTGTTGGCTTTGTATGCTGCCATCGAGCTAGGGTTGACAAGAAGTGAAAGAGATAGATAGAAAGGGCTAGCAATGAAGAAAGTAATTCAGTTACCAGTCTGCGGCAAACAATTCCTGAGACTGCTATTTAAGACGATGGTACGGTCCCACTAGCAGGTTTTTTAGTCATCGAGAGTTTGATGCACATGGCAATGTCTGTTCCATAGTTGATCAAAATTAGTAGAAGAAAGCGAAGCAAGCATGGGAATAATTTCCTAAAATGGCAAGTTTAGCATTTCCTTTCACATTCTATTTTAGCTACCTTTCCTCGGCCGCTCATTGATTAGCTCGTAGAATTTTTTTATATATATATTAAGTAGGGCATTGGTTATGATTAGACAACACCATAAACACTTTGATTATTATTTCTTTTAAATTGTAATAAATATAATAACTAGTACTATTTAATTATGAGAGGGATTGAAATCTAGAGTACGATGTATTTATCTAGGTAAGGTAAGGTTTTAAAAGTAAATGCTTCTTCCACTAAGCGTATAAGTTAAGTTAAAATTTAAAATGATGGCTTTGGCATGCTTTGTTCTATTCCTTCCTTGCCACCATAAATGTTGGGTTAATTTGTATTTATTGTATGTGTCACTTCGCTTGACCACGAAAACCCACCCAGGACGATGATTGGGTTGAAAAAAGTGCTACTTATAAAGATAGAAGAATTTAGGTTATTTCGGAAAAGAACAAGAAGAGAGAAGAATTTAGATAAACTAATTAGAAGCCCTAAATTTTCAACAATTTAACTGTTTTTTGGTTTACTAGAAAACATTTTTAAAAAGATGGTTGGAAACATTGGAGTTTATTGTCTCACTCCGAAGGATACATGTAATGAGATGGTTTTGAAAGTTAGTAGATATTTATTCATTTGCAATTGGACGTAAATTATTAGTAAGTTATTGAGATGTACATCAGAAAATTGTTCATGTAATTTAAAGATTTTATATATTTGTAGGGAATTGTCTAAAGAGTAATTCATGTAACGAATAAGTACAAATTATGATTTAAGTTCAAGACCTTTATAAGGTTGCTACATCACTATGATACCTTAAACTAGATCACTCTCCTTCTAAAACTTCTCTCCTAAAAGCTTAGAGGTAAGCAAATAAACACAAGTTTACTTACAATTTTGCACTCAAAGAAATAATTCCTAATTGAACAAATAAAGTATTCTCTATTTCCTTCATCTAACTTATAACAAGTCAGTTAATACATAAGAATTAAAAGGATTGTTGAAATAAAACCAGTTACAATCACTAATTTCCCTAAAATAGTTACTTGAAAAGGTTTTCAATGAAAGTGTATTGACAAAGATCTTATTCTCGTTAAACTCCTTTGAAGATCAAATCTTCTATTTAAGGGGAACTTTGATTGTATTGAAAGTTTGATTCTAATCATTACTTGACTTGATCCATCCACATAAAGTCTTCACTAATGAGCTGCTAACAATCTTCAAAAATCAACAATTAACGGTCCAAACAATTTTTCTCAAAATATGCCAATCAAACACTGAAAGTTATAATGTTATACCAACTTTCCTTAAGTTGAAACAAGCGTTGTAGCTAGTGGTTATGACTGGAACTAACAATATCCCCTTTTGGCATTTTTAAACAAAAACTTAGAAGCATATCAAGCAAGGACAACAAATTCAATATCCCCCCTTTAATCCATACACTCAACTATGAATTTAAATCATGGAATAAACTATTAATGTAAGGTATCAGAGCATTGATAATTCGAATGCAAGAAATTAGTAATATTATAGTGAAGTTGAGGAAATATAAGTAACATGCTAAGGACACGTCGTCATAAAGAAACATGTTCAAATATTATTAGTATCTCAACATGAAATATTCCAAAAAGAATAAACAAAAAAATCTTCATCAATAAAAACAATAACTAGCAGTAGACTAGCAATAATAACCAACCAACTTCAACTTTCTCCCCATGCAGCTTTCCCCCATTTTTATTCAAAAATGTAAAAAAAAAAAATTACTCCTATTAAGCAATTAGATCCATCTTATATCATTGAGCTCTAGTCCTTTACTATTCGAGTATCTTCAATTAATTCTAATAATATTGAATGTTTTTGCAAAGGCTGGCCAACTCCTAATTCAAATGCTCTACGAGTTATCTTGAGCAACACTTGTTGGCCTAGAAGATGTTGAGTCAGCTACAATTAGTTTGGCACTGGCTTATCAATCTCAATATCTTCATCCGGAATAGTTTCCTCTATAATGGGTTTTCCATTCTTCTACTTGGAAGTATAGTTCCACTTAGACGGTAGGGCCTCGTAGACCTCATCTTTGCCAACTATTTGTGACATTTACTTCACTAGAATCTAGAATATGAGAAAAGGAAAAAGACAATGCTAGCCTTGCATTCATGATCTTTGCATATTTAGTAGTTTCATAAAATATCATCTAGCCAAGATCAAATGAGGTAAAAGAAACAACATTATGAAGAAAAATAGCCATCTTCTTTGTAACTACATTCTTTTGGTCATTAGGAAGCCAATTTCATATTACTATGGTTTGGAGTACAACATAGGTTGGCTTAAGCTCGGGTGCTTTAAAATCTTGACATTTAGGTTAAGTAGTCCTCACTTTATTAGTCAATTGGGCGGTAAGATCATTATAGTCAACATGGGTTTTATCATCATCCATTTCTTAATGATGTAAGGAGTCACTTATGGATTTTGGACTAAATATGAAGTAGTGATTTCACACAAAAGCTTGCATATATTGCTAATGATTTGAGTATTTGATAGATTTATGCAAATTGACATAAAATTTTAGGACAATATTTTTAACAAATGATTTAACTTACCCAATAGAGAATAATAGTTGATTCTACTCCAAGAAAACATCGCTCTTATTCTTGTAAAATCATTTTTCTTCTATATTTCTTTCAAGGACAAGACCTTTCTGAGCCACTAGTTTCAACCTTTTAGCACAAGCATGGTTGATGAATTTCTTCTTTGGCTAATGTGGCTCTAGTTGTATATCTTATGCAAACTTTTTCAAAAAATCTCAAACGCTTGTATCTTTCATCCTTTTATTCATTTTCTTGGAGGATGATGACTCAAAGGGTCATTTAGAGTGATGTTTCCCAACTTGTACAATTAAAATATTAATAGGCACATAATCTTCCAAGTTTGTATCTTCTGAGATGATCTCTAGGATCTTTATTTTCCTTTATGTTCTTTTCTTTTTATTAATCTTTAGTATGAATGGTTCTTTATCCTTTCTAGCATCCTTCTTATCTACATAAATAAACTCAATCTCCCAAGTTATTACGGCATTAGTGCTTCAGCGAGATACAAGACTAGTTGCAACCAAGGTTATCAATACCTCAGGGTATTTTTCATTGTCATCCTCTTCTTTTGTGTCTTCAAAAAAAATCAATAATTGGTTGAATTTCAATATTGGCCTCATTAAGTGTTAGGATTTTTGTGCCTTTAGTGTAGTAATTTCATCATATTAGATAAATTACTAAAATGATCAAAGTGGTTATTCAAGGAAATAAAAAAACGTTATTCATCATCTTTAAGCTAGACTATTCTTGACAGTTTTTGCTAGTAAAAAAATGTATAAGCAAATATTGTATTACTAGTTACCTATGATTTTATGTAACACTTGAATTCCTAATAACCCAAAAATTGGAAATACTTAGAGGACTAAATTGAAAGAGGATGCAAGTTGGCGGCCTTTATTGAAAGAAATGAAAAAGCTAGAAATTGAATTGGACATAGTTTATGACCAATCTTGGATTGATTAGAATGGAACCAGCCAACTCCATTATGGAAGACATAATGATTGAAGATGCACGATTCTCATAAGGTTGGAAGTAGCGCGGGAAAGGCTATAAATAGCAGGGAATGGCTTCTCAGGGATGATTTTCTTCATGACTTAGTCTCATTCTCTTTTCTTTATCATCTTCTTTGGTTGTTTTGGATAAGAGAAGGCCATGGAAGGTTCTGCATAGAGCAAGCTTCATAAGGATTAAGATGGAAAAATAGGGAAACCAGCAAGTGGATAAGGTTCTTAACCCTTCTGTGTACGTAAAAAATAAGGAAAGAAAGTTATGGACTTCAGAACCATTGACTGCATCTAGATATACCAACGTCCAAAGTAGAAATCCTGTACAAAATATGTTAAAAAAGCGATGTCTGCAAGTATAGGGTCAGGTTGTAATATAATTACAATGAAGTAGGTGAGAACTCTAAGGATCATGCTCAAGGCAAGCGAGCACTAAACTAATCCTAACCTAAACTAAATTAATTTAGTACTAGCCCTCTTGGGTACGATGTAACACCCTATACTCGGCTCTGTCGTCGAACCTGAATATTAGGATGTCACACTACCGTCACACATAATACGCAACACAAATGATCTTATTATTAAGTAAACATCTTCCATTTTAGTATTTATAATTTTTTTTAAGTTATACATATTATGATAATCATCAAAACATGCTAAACATTCATCTAACAAACTTAAAGCAAGAGCTAAACATGCTTTTAAACCATTAAACAAAAAATTCTGAGTTATTCACACAAGTATCGATACTCATTCAATGGTACCAATAATTTTCTTAGACGGTATCGATACCGTTGTTGCGTGTGAATATGATATGCAAATTATGCAAGTATACATGTCGAATCAAGTAATAAAGTGATGAGTGAGATCGTCTCCATAGGGATCGGATAGGTGAAAATCAGTAAAGTTATTATAGTGAAGTTGATTAATGCTATGGCAAACCAATAATAAGTGTAACACTCCGTACACGTATCCGATGCCGGGATAGGGTTCGAGGCATTACCGGAATTAAACATGAACATTCATACAAAAATCGAACCATAAAATTTCATCCAAATTAAAAACTTTTCAATCACATGCAAATTATCCCTTGTAAGAGTCTACAAGACCCAAAACATGCATCGGAAGCGATTTGGGACTAAACTGAGAACTTTCGGAATCTCTTCAACACTTAGAAAATTTTCTTACTTTGGGAGAGTCCCACACCCGTGTGGCATGGGACACGCTCGTGTCCTCAGCCCGTGTAACTCTCTGACTATGACATCATCAAAAAAATAAGGTCACACGCCCGTGTGCTCAGGCCGTGTGGCGAATTAAATTTCAAAAATTAAGTGCAAACTTCACACGGCTTAGGCACAAGCTAATGTCCTAAAGTCGTGTCCTTACACAGATGAGACACACGGCCGTGTCTCTGCCCGTGTGTTTACTACTGGGCATTCTATTTTGCATGATTAGGGTGCAAGGGACCCGCGGCCGGATCACACGCCCATGGGGCAGACACACGGTCTAGACACATGCCCGTGTGTCTAACTGTGTAGACAATTTCTAGGCTATTTTCCAAGCCATTTGCCACCCCTATACACTCACATATTTACACTTACTTCATGGCATGCAACATGGCACATTTGATTACTTAAGCCTTCTCATTCATGGTTAAATTATGACTTGGTAATGTCAACATATCACCTATCTAAACTAACATGCTTTCATATGGCATTCCATACCAATTTCATATTTGTCTAACATCTTTGTTAACCTATTTTCAAGTTATTCAATTGCACCACATTTATTGCATACACATTAATCATATTCCATACACTAACCATACATGCCATCTATCATTCTCATTAACCATAATCACACTTGCATGCATACATCAATAATTAGGGTTACAACCCAAATAATCAATATGAGCCACCTCTTATGGCCATATACAAAATAATCATAATACTTTCATGAGCCAACACATTTGGCTAATTAATATGACACAAACAAAAAGACCAAGTCCTTATACATGCCATACTCAAAATGATAAGACTAGCTATACCCAAATGTCCAATTGATAGTGTGATCGTGTCTCCGACATCTTCCAATCCCCGAGCTACTTGGCGACACTATAAGAAAAAGAAAGAAAGGGGGTAAGCTTTAAAGCTTACTAAGTTCACATGCAAATAAAATGCAACTTAATCAAGTACTAATCATGCATTTAACATAACGAACGCAATCTTGCATTTTATCAAATCTCATAAACTTATTCTTCATGTATATATATACACATGTTCTTGCCACAAGTTCATCATATCTCATGTCATTCTCATGAGTTCAATGTACATACCTGTGCCATTTGTACATGATAACTTACTTTCCTGTTTTGATGCCATCGTTAAGCTTACTTATTAAACTTCTCTTGAACTACCCGTTGAACATTCGGAATACTATCGGATACATTGGAAGCTTGCACCTAAGTGCTTCATACGTAGCCAATGCTACTTCATATCTCAAATCACATGTTGCTCAGTTATGAACTACTCACGAGACTGCTTATACAGGCCGTCAGGTATCTGCAACACATGCCAGACTACCTCGCCATCAATAGAGTATACGAGACCAGTACCCGGACACCAAAACATGTGTCATATATATCACGAACTCAGACCACAACTCAATGAATTCGGATGTCTCATATATCATGAACTTAAACCACAACTCAATGAGTTCAGATCACATAATTCCTAGTGACATGTCACTTGTATGCTAAACTATTCCTAAGGTTCAAACGAGATTTCCATACTTATCGCATCACTGTCGGACTTGCTCGTAACATCGATTTCAATACTCATAGCATAAATTACATATTCATGATAAGATTTAAAAAATAAACACATGACACAGCAACATATCAAATATGTAAGTACTTATCATACATGCAATATAAAAGCATTTAAAGTATAGAACATGTTGCATTATTGCAAATGAACTTACCTCTGTACAAAATGATAGAAACGAGCCTAATCCTCGTAAACTTTGTTTTTCCCCCGATTAAGACCCAAATTACGTTTTTCTTAATCTATAATGCCAAATTTAGCTTGTTCAATACATACATTGGTCAAATCGACCCATAACCATTTTACCCCTAACTTTTCACTTATTTACACTTTAGTCCTTAGGCTCTAAAATTAAATGCATGCATTCTGTTGGTTATCTAAGCCTAGCCAATTCATATTCTATCTCATGTCAGCCCATATCTTCCTTTATTTCACATTTCTACTACTCATTTTTACACCATTTTTAAATAAGGTCCTTTTTAGGTGTTTTCACTAAAAATCACTTAGCAAAAGATGTTTACCACACATCAAACATTCATATTCCTCCATTAAACAACAAAATACAACCAGGTTACAGATGGGTCAAATTTCATACGTGAACCCTAGCTCAAAATAATGGTAGAAATAGCTAGATTGGTTGATGACAACTTCAAAAATGTAAAGAACATTACAAACGGGACTTGGGAGAACTTACAATAAAGCTTGAAATGTTGAAAACCCTAGCTATGGAGGCTCCCCAAAATTTCGGCACATTTAGAGAAGATGGACAACATTTTTGCTTGATTTTTCCCTTTTTTATTCTTTTATTAACCAAATGACCAAAATCTCCTTAAGGCCTTTCATTCAAAATTTTCCTATCCATGCCCATTTTTGTCCAAAATTTTAAAACTTGGTCAAATTGCTATTTGAGGACCTTTAATTAATAATCCAATGCAATTTCATGCTTAAAGCTTCTAGAACAAAAGTTTTGCAATTTATTCAATTTAGTCCCTAAAGTCAAATTGGACACTTTAGGCATAGAATTTCTTCATGAAAATTTCACACTAACATGCAATCATATCATCGATCATCAAATAACCATGAAATAATTATTTTTATCTTGGATTCGTGGTCTAGAAGCCACTGTTCTGACAAGACCCTAATTCAGAATGTTATAACTCTCCACCCTTTAGGGATTTTCTTCCCCAAAAATCTTACCGGTAAAAAGATTTGGGTAATGTTTCCTCATGGCCTCTTTGGGCTCCCAAGTAGCCTCTTCAACCCCATGTCTTTGCCATAGCACTTTCACCAAGGCAGTGCTTTTGTTTCTCAAATGTTTCAGTTCTCGAGCCAAAATCTTAATCGGTTCCTCACCATAAGTCATATCCGGTCGAATCTCAACCTCTATCGGTGAAATTACATGTGAAGGATCTGATCTATATCAGCGTAACATAGACACATAGAACACATCGTGCATCTTTTCCAACCTTGATGGTAAAGGCAACTGATAGGCAACCAGCCCTATTATCTCGGTCATCTCATACGACCCTATAAAACAAGGACTCAACTTTCCTTTCTTGCCAAATCTCAAAACCTTTTTCCATGGAGACACTTTCAAAAATACTTTATCACTGACTTGATACTCAATTTCTTTCCATTTCAAATTCGCGTAAGATTTCTGTCTATCCGTAGCAGCTTTCAGACAATAGCGAACTACCTTCACTTTCTCTTTGGTTTCTTTGACTAGATCAACTTCGTGGATCTGATTTTCTCTTAGCTCAGTCCAATACAAAGGTGTTTAGCACTTACATCCATACAGTTCTTCATAAGGCGCCATTTCCAAACTTGACTGATAACTGTTGTTGTAGGCAAACTCCACCAACAGTAAATACTTTTCCCAACTATATTGGAATTCCAATACACAACATCGGAGCATGTCTTCCAAGGTTTGAATTACTCGCTCAGACTGACCATCAGTCAGTGGATGGAAAGCAGTGTTAAAATTCAGCTTCATACCCAAAGCTTCTTATAACTTTTTCCAAAATCGTGATTTGAATCTCGAGTCTCTATCCTATACAATCGATATAGGTACTCCATGAAGTCTAACAATTTCACCAATGTACAATTCGGCTAACTTATCAAGTGAACAATCGGTACGTACCGGGATAAAGTGAGCTGATTTAGTCAATCGGTTTACAACAACCCATACCGCATCTTTTTTTCTCAATGTTAAAGGCAACCCTGTCACAAAATCCATAGTAATCCAGTCCCATTTCCACTCGAGAATCCTGATGGGTTGAAGTAAACCTGAAGGTACTTGGTGTTCAGCTTTTACTTGATGACAAACTAGGCATTTCGATACAAACTTTGAGATATCACTTTTCATACCATTCCACTAATACATTTTCTTCAAGTCATTATACATTTTTGTACTGCCTAGGTGAACTGACAAACAACCATTTTGTGCCTCATGTATAATATTTCGAATCAACTCAGTGTCCTTCGGAACACAAATCCTACCATGAAACCTCAAACAACCATCGGAGTCACTCAGAAAATCCAGTTCATTGCTGGACTTACACTGAATTCTCTTAGCTTGTAACTCTTTATCAACTTTCTGAGCATCACAAATCTGTTGAAGAAAAGTAGGTCTAGCTCTCAACTCGGCTAGAATCGAACCATTATAGGACCAATTCAGCTGTATATCCATAGCCCTCAAGGCAAACGATGACTTCCTACTCAAAGCATCGATGACCATATTTGCCTTACCTGAATGGTAATCAATCACAAGCTCATAATCGTTTAACAGTTCCAACCATCTTCGTTGTCACAAGTTCAAATCCTTTTGAGTCATCAAGTACTTGAGACTTTTGTGATCGGTGTAGACATGACATTTCTCACCAAATAAATAATGTCGCCAAATCTTCAAACCAAACACTATGACGGCCAACTCTAAGTCATGTGTCGGATAGTTCTTTTCGTGAGGCTTCAACTGTCTCGAAGCGTAAGCCACGACTTTACCCTCTTGCATAAGTACACATCCCAAACCATTTAAGGAAGCATCACTATAAATCACAAATTCTTTACTTAACTCGGGTCGTACCAAAATCGGAGCCTTAGTCAACAATGCCTTTAATTTCTCAAAACTCTGTTGGCACTTTTCTGTCCATTCGAACTTGACATTTTTCTGTAATAACCTCATCATCGGAGTAGCAATCATGGAGAATCCTTTGACAAACCGTCTGTAATAGCCAACCAAGCCCAGAAAGCTTCTTATCTCAGTTACATTCTTTTGCGGCTTCTATTCAATAATGGTTGAGATCTTACTCGGGTCAACTCTAATACCATCACCAAAACAATGTGGCCCAAGAATCCAACTTCTCGAAGCCAAAACTCACTTTTACTAAACTTAGCATACAATTGCTTGTCTCTCAAGATTTGCCAAATAGTTCTCAAATGTTCAACATGCTCGGATTCGTCACAGGAATAAATTAGCATGTCATCAATAAAAGCAACAACAAATTTATCCAAGTATGGTCGAAAAATATGGTTCATCATGTCCATAAATGTGGTAGGAGCATTTTTTAAACCAAAAGCCATGACCAAAAATTCATAGTGACCATACCTCGTCCGAATAGTAGTTTTCGGCACATCCGAGTCTTTCACTCTCAACTAGTAGTAATCGGACCTCAAGTCTATTTTAGAAAACCATGTCTCTCCCTTCAATTGGTCAAACAAGTCGTCAATCCTTGGCAAAGGATACTTATTCTTAATCATTACCTTATTGAGCTGTCGGTAATCTATACATAACCTCATAGATCCATCTTTCTTTTTCACAAATAATACTGGAGCACCCTACGGTGAAAAGCTCGGTCTTACAAAACCCTTGTCGAAAAATTCTTGCAACTGTGACTTTAGTTCTTTCAACTTAGTCGGGGCCATTCTATATGGACCAATTGAGATAGGTGTTGTACCCGAGACTAACTCAATGCCAAACTAAACTTCCCTAACAGGAGGTAATCCAGGTATCTCTTCCGGGAACACATCTGGATACTCAGATACAACAGGCACTGATTCAATCTTCAACTCAGACTCTTTTGTATTCCACACATAAGCCAAATAAGCTTCACATCTTTTTCTAATACATTTCTGAGCAGACATCGAAGAAATCACAATTGGCAACTTATCTGACTCATCTGATTAAACCCGGAGCATTTCACCATTTTCACATTTTAATTCAATAACGTTTTTTGTCTACAATTTACTATAGCATCATGAAGTGTCAACCAATTCATGCCCAATATAACATCAAATTCATCGAACGACAATAACATCAAGTCAACCGAAAAACAATGATCTTTAATCATCAAAAGACATTTCTTACATACTTTATCAACTAAAACATGCTTGTCTAACAGGCTTGACACTTTAATCATAAATTCCGTAGACTCAATAGCCATATTCATGCTAGATACCAATTTCATGCACACATATGAATGAGTAGAACCAAGGTCAATCAAGGCAATAATGGAAGTGTCATAGAGATAAAAAGTACCCGTAATCACGTCGGGAGAAGATGCATCCTCTAGCGTACGTACGGCATAGGCCCTAGTCAGAGCTCTAACTTCAGATCTTACTTCTGTATCCCTTGTTACATTTTTAATACCAGCCCCATTACCCGTATTCCTCGAGGGTCTCCCTTTTGTAGTCGTACTACCCGGCTTTGTACTCTGGAATTTTTCTTTCTCGACCATCTCAGGACAGTCCTTGATATAGTGATCTTGAGAACCACATTGAAAACAAGATCCAACTCTCACCCTACACTTACCAAAATGACCTCTACCACATTATTGGCACTCGGGTCTGGGAGCTCTATCATTACCCACACTAGCCACAGATGTACCCTGGGATCTAAAACCCAAATTTTGCTTCTTACGATTTATGTACGAATGCCCAGTCGAAACATGAGAAAGAGAATACATATCTCTGGATTTCTTAGACTAGGATGGAAGTGAATTGCTCATCGGCCTCTTCCTTATATCTCTAGCTTCAGTCTTGGCTCTTCTCCTTTCCTTGGTCAGCTCCTCGGTTTTATAGGCCCGATCAACGAGCACAACAAGTTCCTTCAGCTCAAGAATACCAACTAACACTCTAATGTTCTCATTAAGTCCATCTTCAAACCTTCTACACATCTTAGCCTCGGAGGATACACACTCTCGAGCATATTTACAAATCCAAACAAACTCTCTTTCGTACTCAAAAACTAACATACGAGCTTGCTTCAAATCGAGAAATTCCTTATGCTTCTGATCGATGAATCACTTATTGATGTATTTCTTTCAAAACTTTTCTTGAAAGAATTACCATGTGACCCTTTCTTTCAGTACTCTCGAAACTAGTGTCTTCCACCAATGGTATACCACATCTCTCAACAATGAAATGACACACTTCAAACATTCATCATGTGTGCAGGATAGCTCATCGAATACCCGAATGGAGTTCTCGAGCCAAAATTTCGCCCTTTTGAGATCATCATCGGCATTGGCCCTAAATTCCTCAGCTCTTTACTTTCAAATTCTATAAACTGGGGTTCTATGAAATCTCATAAAATCTATACCTAGAGCCACTTAAGGTAGGGTTGAGGATTTGGAGGGGGTGGAGGAGGTTGAGCATTTGGGTTCGTTCAAACGAACTCCGTGTACTAAGCATCCATCATATGGAGAAAGGCTTCTCTGCCACCTTCTCCTCTACTAACAGTCGTGGGTCTATTATCAGACAACACTACTCCTTCAACGGAGTAGGCACTTTACTTTCAACATCATTGGCCAACGCTCTATCGAGATCCATTTACTATATGAAAACATATTTTTAAATTGACATGAGTCGTCACACTATCATAATATATGTATGGCATTTCTAGCTCCTAGAATCGACTAAACTATAGCTCTAATCTCGTATCCAATGTCGGGACAGGGTTCGAGGCATTACCGGACTTAAACATGAATATTCATACAAAAATCGGGCCATAAAATTTCATTGAAATTAAAAAATTTTCAATCACACGCAAATTGTCCCTTGTAAGGGTCTACAAGACCCAAAACATGTATCAAAAGCGGTTTGGGACTAAACCGAGAACTTTCGAAACCTCTTCAACACTTAAAAAATTTTCTTACTTTGGGAGAGTAACACGCCTGTGTGGCTTGGGACACGCTCGTGTCCTTAGCCCATGTAACTCTCTGACTATGATATCATCAACAAAATAAGATCGCACGGCCATGTCACACGCCCATGTGCTTAGGCCGTGTGGCTAATTAAATTCCAAAAATTAAGTACAGACTTCAAACGGCCTGGGCACACGCCCATGTCCTAAGGCCATGTCCTTCACACGGCTGAGACACATGGCCATGTCTCTGCCCGTATGTTTACTACTGGGCATTCTGTTTTGCATGATTAGGGTGTAGGGGACATGCGGCCGGATCACACACCCATGAGGTAGACCGTGTGTCACACACGGCCTAGACACAAGCCCGTGTGTCTAACCGTGTGGACAATTTCCAGGCTATTTTCCAAGCCATTTGCCACCCCTAAACACTCACATACTTACTTCATGGCATGCAACATGGCACATTTGATTCCTCAAGCCTTCTCATTCATGGTTAAATTATGTCTTGGTAATGTCAACATATCACCTATCAAAACTAACATGATTTCATATGGCATTCCATACCAATTTCCTATTTGTCTAACATATTTGTAAACCTATTTTCAAGTTATACATTTGCACCACATTTATTGCATACGCATTAATCATATTCCATACACCAAACATATATGCCATCCATCATTCTCATTAGCCATAAGCACACTTGCATGCATGCATGCATCAATAATTAGGGTTACAACCCAAATAATCAATATGAGCCACCTCTTATGGCCATATACAAAATAATCATAATACTTTCATGAGCCAACACATTTGGGTAATCAATATGACACACAACAAAAAGACCACGTCCCTATACATGCCATACTCAAAATGATAAAACTAGCTATACCCAAATGTCCAATTGATAGTGTGATCGTGTCTCCGACGTATTCCGATCCCTGAGCTACTTGGCAACACTATAAGAAAAAGAAAGAAAGGGGGTAAGCTTTAAAGCTTACTAAGTTCACATGCAAATAAAATGAAACTTAATCAAACATTAATCATGCATTTAACATAACGAACACAATCTTGCATTTTATCAAATCTCATAAACTTACTCTTCATGTATATATATAGACATGTTTTTGCCACAAGTTCATCATATCTCATGTCATTCTCATTAGTTCAATGTACATACCTGTGCCATTTGCACATGATAACTTATTCCTATTTTGATGCCATCGTTAAGCTTACTTATTGAACTTCTCTTGAACTACCCGTTGAACACTCAGAATACTATGGGATACATTGGAAGCTTGTAGCTAAGTGCTTCATACGTAGCCAATGCTACTTCATATCTCAGATAACATGTTTCTCAGTTATGAGCTACTCAAGGGACTACTCATACAGGCCGTCAGGTATCCGCAACACATGCCGGACTACCTCGCCATCAACAGAGTATACGAGACCAGTACCTGGACACCAAAACATGTGTCATATATATCACGAACTCAGGCCACAACTCAATGAGTTCGTATGTCTCATATATCATGAACTCAGACCACAACTCAATGAGTTCAGATCACATAATGCCTAGTGACATGTCACTTGTATCCTAAACTATTCCTAAGGTTTAAACGGGATTTCCATACTTATCGCATCACTGTTGGACTTGCTCGTAATGTCAATTTCAATACTCATAGCACCAATTACATATTCATGATAAGATTTAAACAATAAACACATGATACAACAACTTATCAAATATGTAAGTACTTATCATACATGCAATATAAAAGCACTTAAAGTATGTAACATGTTGTATTATTTGCAAATGAACTTACCTCTGTACAAAATGATGAAACGAGCCTAATCCTCGTAAACTTTATTTTACCCGATCAAGACACGAATCTCGTTTTTCTTGATCTATAATGCCAAATTTAGCTTGTTCAATACATACATTGGTCAAATCGACCCATAACACATACTTTGGTAAAATTACCATTTTACCTCTAACTTTTCACTTATTTACACTTTAGTCTTTAGGCTTGTAAAATGAAATGCATGCATTCTGTTGGTTACCCAAGCCTAGCCGATTCATATTCTATCTCATGTCAGCCCATATCTTCCTTTATTTCACATTTCTACTACTCATTTTTACACCTTTTTCAAACAAGTCCTTTTTAGGTGTTTTCACTAAAAATCACTTAGGAAAAGATGTTTATCACACATCAAACATTCATATTCCTCCATTAAACATCAAAATAAAACCATGTTACACATGGTCCAAATTTCATACATGAACCCTAGCTCAAAATAATCGTAGAAATAGCTAGATCAGTTGATGATAACTTCAAAAATATAAAGATCACTAAAAACGGGACTTGGGAGCACTTACAATCAAGCTTGAAATGTTGAATACCCTGGCTATCGAGGCTCCCAAAATTTAGGCACCCTTAGAGAAGATGGACAATATTTTTGCTTTATTTTTCCCTTTTTATTCTTTTATTAACCAAATGACCAAAATGCCCTTAAGGCCTTTCTTTCAAATTTTTCCTATTCATGCCCATTTTGTCCAAAATTTTAGAACTTGGTCAAATTGTTGTTTAAGGGCCTCTAATTAATAATCTAATGCAATTTCATGCTTAAAGCTTCTACAACACAAGTTTTGCAACTTATTCAATTTAGTTCCTAAAGTCAAATTGGATACTTTAGGCATAGAATTTCTTCATGAAAATTTCACACATACATGAAATCATATCATGGATCATCAAATAATCATGAAATAATTATTTCTATCTTAGATTCGTGGTCTCAAAGCCATTATTCTAACTAGACCCTAATTCGGGATGTTATAATAAGAATGTAGTGGCAATTGAGAGAGTGATGATATATAAAATGTGTAAAATGAATAACCAATCAATTAAGAAGGTTGTGAAAAAGACACTAAGACAAACGACAGAGGCACTACGATGTTGATTGAGTAGGCTAGGATTACTAAAGAATATACCCTTACTAACCTCTAATGCTATAGCAAAATCTTAATTATTCTACTGCTTAGAATGGTTTTACTGTGGTTTGCTCCTTTCGAGAGCAAGACCTAAAGTTACCTCACCTAGGATGCTATATGTCTATAGGCCTTGATTTTGGTCCCTAATACTATTTCCTCTTCTTTCCGTCTAAAATATTGCTCCATGTCTAGACACTGCTACGAGTAATTGATTAAACACTCGCTCATATAATTCAACTTCGATCTAAGTAACTTAACCTTATCAGATGTAGGTTATTTTTTTATATACTTGCCACACATTCGTTAATGCACCACATGCATGCAATCCTAAAATACCATTGAATGAAACAATAGATTAATCCATATCTAAACTTCAACCATTAATAAAAATAAGGGTTTCATCAAAGCAATCCAAACCCTAAGAGATTTAGCTCATGGGTTGGAAAATAAAATTCAAGTTTAATACAATAACCAACATTTTCTTCATCAATTAAGCTCACCAAGAAACAGTATAAGAAATAAAGGAAGAATTTTAGGATGACAACTCTCAATACAGGCGACGTAATGTCTTGCGGTGGCCAAGGATGACTGCCTTATTCTTCTAGCTTTTTCTCTACCCTTGTTCTTAGCCACTCCCCTCTATTGTTCGAGCGCTGCTGTCCTCTCTTTTTTTGGCTTTTATATCTCTTCTTTCTAAGGTAGGTCTATTAACCCATAATCCTTTCTCTTTTTTTTGAGGTGGATTTATCTGGTATAAGTACAATTGGGGGTAAAAATGGTACATCTTGAGTGCTGACTAGGCATCTTCCAAGCATTGACATATCATTTATGTTGGGAAACTACCCAAAAGTTGTCATGACAATCCTTCAATCATTTAATCATTTTCCTACACTCTGCACCTGCCAATCAACCACTAAGTGAGTCCTCTCCACAGGCAATTAAAAGCAACATGTAATAACACTTACAATTCAAGCTCTTTAATGCAATGCTCTAAAAATACCAATGTAATATCGTAAAATGTAACTAAACTCACCTAAGTACAGGCAATTAACTAAGCCTAAAGACATGAAATATAACTCTTTTCAAGAGTTACCACACCCCCAAGCCTGAACTATTGCTTGCCCAAGAAAAGTATTTATGAATGTATGAATACAAGAATTTCCACAGCCATATAACCATTTTTGTATTGCGAAACCATATAGAGAACATTTTGTACTTCATTTCTCAATAATTTTCTATGTCTAAAAATTTATTCAAGTTTCATAAGTTTATTTAGCAAAGCAAGTGCATAAAATATTACCCTAAAAACAGAAATCCTAGATACTCCTGTATGCAATTTGACTATAGCAAATATCTCCTAATTTACTTGGTTCATCTTTTACCTAAACTCAGTTTTATTTTTAACCATGGGCTCATATCTACTCGAATACATACATATCTATTTATTATATTAATATTATATATATATTTACAATACTAGAGGATACAACTTATCACATGGTTCTCTGAATTGACAATCACAGTGAAGCATACACTGAATTGCCGAGTATTTAATCATGTCACAAGTGGAATAGAATTCACTCATGAAGCTAAGGCTTTTGACTTAGATGATGGATGGAGCAAATAACTACCTTGTTAGCTACTTAGCCTATTGCTATAATGGAGTGCCCCTAGACTTATTTTTCTTTATTACACACTCTTGCCTAAACTTACTTTTTCTAATCAACAACACAATGAAGCAAACAAAGTGTTGTTGGCTTATTTGGCAATTCTAAGCATTGGAGTTTTTTATGGCATTTCTTTAATTTTCCTTAAGCTTTGCTATTTTATTCAATATTGAGTATTGCCATTTTACTTAGATTAGCTTCAAAAATATCTAAGTTTATTAAAAAAACTTACTATAGGCCAATTGTAATTGAAGTTAGAACATATCATTTTGAGGGGTCGATTCTCAGGCAAACTATCCTAAGCTAAATTCGCCTAATACATGGTCACATTTTTCTAGATTTATTGAAGTCCTCATCGAACATCATAGACAAAAATTACACTCATAATAGTCTAAACAATCCTTGGCAATTACGTGTGTCATGGCAAAATGAACATGCTCACTAAATATCTAATGCATCCTAAATGCTCAACACTTCCTCAAACCTAAGAGATGCATTGTCCTCAATGTATGCACAGACATGAATCATGAATGAAAGAATATATCTACACCTAGAATGTCATGGAAAAATAATGGATGTTATGATGCAATAAAGGGAAAGGAACTCTCCTGGCTCGGAGCTTGATTATAATTCCTTCAATTTCAGCTGGTGGACTTACGTGTTGAATACTTATAATGCATTTTCCTTTTTAGTGATTGGAGTGGCACATCTTCCTCTTCATTGTCAGACTTGGTGATCTCATCAATGATACTATTGATTTTGCAGTCTTGTTCAGTCATTGCTTCAGTAGATGTAGGTGGGGCAACTGTAATACTATCATCCAGTGGTGCTAGTGTAGGGGTTACTTCTTCAGTCCCCTCGTCATCTGTCTCTATGTGGACTGATTCAGTCTTTTTTGCATCTTCGTCAGGTGATTTGGTTTCTTTCTCTTCAACATCAGGGTTGGTGGTTCCAGGCTCTGCTTCAATTGGCTCTACTTCGACCATCCCTTCTTCAACATATGCCTGCAAAGTAAAACAAAAATTATTAAAGAGAGAGCTAGGAGAAATTTAAAAATAGCATGAGGTTAAACATCTTGGAGGAAAATAGACTATTTGTCCTGATTCACATGAGCACCCTAGTAATTCTTCAAGCTGTAACACCCCTAACCCGTATCCGTCGCCGAATTAAAGTTACAAGGCATTACCGGACAAAACACAACTCAGCATGTTCATATAATACATTTACAAGTACAAAAATTATATATCAGTTTATTTCCAAGAATTTTAAAACTCGAATAGCAATCATTAGTTCAATCATATAAATCAAAATTTGCACATATTAGTTACGTAACCAACCAAAACTAGTTATGTTTCAGTAGCCACTTCACACATAGGCGAATCATACTTCATAACACAACCATTTCGAAATCAATAATCTAATCCCAAAATTCAAACCAATTAACATGCATTAAGTCAATATTATACATGCTTTATAATAACAGCATTCAAACCATACATCACAAATTTATAACATTCATACATGTGTACTACTTAACCAACTAACCAAACATATTATACTATTATAAAACATCATATCGTAATACAGATACATTATATTTCCATTAGCCAAATCTTATGGCTATATAGTAAAGCATTTGGAAACCTACTTAATCATCAATCATATGTCACTTTCATATACTCAATTTACAACAATACATCCATTATAAAACTTACCCACTTACGCATATTTAAACCACAACCAGCCCTATCAAATCATAAAATTAACTAATATCAATATATGTTATTTATGAGCTTTGTACATGCACATATTAGCTTAAGTTGAATTATACCACACGGCAAAATGGGCAAAAATTATACAAGTACATACAAATATTTCCAAAAGACCGAAATTTAATTTCAAATGTAACCAATTCAACCTACATATTTCATATGCTAAATAACAAATTAAATTTTCACAAATATACAACCAAATCATTACTCATCCTTACGGCTATCAAAATAACCTATGATTTTACCCATTCCTCCTTAGTTAACTTTATCATTAAATTACAAAAGACAAATCAAACTTACCTAATTTGCATGCAACCATCATATTTTAACATTACATAATTCAATATTCAAATAGTCATATTCAAGTACATTAACTGAATTCAAATATAGCATATGTGCGTACTTAACCAATACAATTGAATTAAAATAACCATTATACAATCGACTATAAATTCATAATTTACTCTATTACAAAGCCGAATCACAAGACTAACCACATATGCAAATCAAACCATATACCAAGCTTATTAAATGAGCTAGTTATAAGTTATTCATATCATTACCCAAATCAAGACATATAACCAAACACCATTCATACATGTCATATAACATACTTACAAAAATGAGCTTAAACCATGATCAAATGTAACCGAACGTAAGCATAATGATCAAGCCATTTTCACATGGCTTTTTATATACTCTTTCAAACTCAAACACATTAAGACTAGCTTATACATATATATATATACTTTCAAAACCAACCAAAACAAATGCTAGCCTATACATGCCATAGGTTCATAATTCAAGCTTTTAAAATACCGAAATAGCGGTCGATAGTGTGACGAAGTTCCTTGATGATCCCTGAGCTCGTAACTAGCTTTCAAAATCTATAAAATAATGAACGAACACACAATAAGCTTAAATAGCTTAGTAAGTCATAAGCAAATAAATTATCAAATGAACATTAGCATTATAATTTTAACTTGGCCAAATATGAACAATCTCATGTACATATAAATTACTTTTTTAACATGCATAATTTATATCATCATCTCAAGTACTATACTTACCTTATTTTCATGAACATTTAACATCGCATATACCTGAACCATTTAGCTCGATTTCATATTCGATCTTAACTCAATATTGCCTGTTGAACCATTTGAAATCAATAAGGATACTCGGATAGCTCGAAAAGCTCATACAATGCCAACGTCCCAGACGATGTCTTACATGTAATCAAACATCGATGCCACTGTCCCAAACAGGGTCTTACATGAAATCATATACGATGCCAATGTCCCAGACATGGTATTACACGTAAATCTCAAATTGATGCCAACGTCCCAGACGTGGTCTTACACGAAATCACGTATCGAAATCCTATGTCATGACATATGTATCCTAACTATTCCTATGGTTCGTACGGGACTTTTAGACGCTGTAATTTGAACAATTCATGCTCGTAACAAATTATTCAATGTTAAATTCAATTCAAAAATATAGTTATACATACATACGATTTAATTCGGCTATGTACAAAACAAATACATTCAATTTAACATCATTTATTCACTTACGAACATACCTCGTACGGAGACGAATAGACCGGGACGACTATTCGACAACTATTGATTTCTCCCGATCCAAATCAGATTTCCTTTTTTCTTGATCTAATTTAAAGCTTCAAAGTACCAAAATGTTTATGCAACCATGGCTTCTTTTTCTATCAATATTCGGCCATGAATAAGATGAACATGCATGGTTTTAATTTTATGTTTTATTATATTATCATTTATTTTCATAATTACCAAATTAGCCTTTTTAATTTCATTTAAAATCCACTAACCTTAGGTTTTTATGTCCATCCATAATTTCCATGGTATATTATCAACATAAGGACCCAACATTAAAAGAACACATCAATTCAGAACATAATTAATTAAAACATAACTCTTACATTTTACACGATTAAGTCCTTTCATTTAATCGAGCACACAAACAATACAATTTTCACATGAAACTTTCTCACATATCAATTCACATACTATAAACACCAAAAATAATTTTAAAATATTTTTTTACTCGAATTTGTGGTCTGAAAATTACTATTCTGATTAGGGTCTAAATCGGGCTGTTACACAAGCAGTGACCATTAACTTTAAATGTGACCTTCATTTTAATATCCTTGACATCAACAACTCCATAAGGGTATACTTGGGTTACTTCAAAGGGACTTGACCATCGGGATTTCAGTTAGCTAGGAAACAACTTTAACCTTGAGTTGAATAACAACACCTGTTGTCCTGGTTCAAATTGCCGCATCATAATCCTCTTATCATGCCAACACTTGATCTTCTCATTGTATAATTTAGCATTCTCATATGCTTGTGCCCTGAATTCTTCCATTTTATTTAACTCTAATAATCTTCTATTGCATGTAGCTTTTCGATCCATATTCAATTGTTTCTTAGCCCAACATGCCATATGCTTTAACTCAATCGACATATGACAAGCTTTTCTGTAGACAAGCTTAAATGGTGACATTCCTAACGGAGTTTTATAAGCAGTACAATAGGCTGATAAGGCTTCATCCAATCTTAAGGACCAATCCTTACGATTTGGGTTAACAACCTTCTCTAAAATATGCTTAATTTCTCTGTTGGAAATTTTAACTTGCCCATTCGTTTGTGGAAATTATGTTGTGGCAATCTTTTGTTTTACACCATACTGTTGTAAAGCATTAGCAACTAGCTTGCAATCAAAGTGAGATCCCTCATCACTGATAATGGCTCAAGGTGTACCAAATCTTGTAAAGATAATCTTGTGCAGAAACTCCAATATGGACTTGACGTCATTAGTAGGTAAAACTGTGGCTTCTATGCATTTGGAGACATAATCGACTATCACAAGTATGTTTAAATTACCGAACAAGGGTGGAAATGGACCCATAAAGTCTATCCCTCACACATCGAACAATTCAATCTCCAAAATATTTTGCATCGACATTTTGTGTATCCTAGATAGATTGCCTATCCTATGAAAATAGTCGCATGACTTATAAAATTCATGGGCATCCTCGAACAAATTCGGCCAATAAAAACTAGATTGGAGTACCTTAGTTATGGTTCTGGCTCCTCTAAAATGCCCTCCATAAGAAGCTGAGTGGCAATGTTGCAATACATTGCTCATCTCCTCATCAGGAATACATCTTTGAATGATTTGATCAATATATTGTTTATATAAATAAGGCTCATCCTAGTATTAAAATATGGCATCATAGAGGAATTTCCATCTGCCCTAGCTATTCAGATCAGGTGGCAACCGTCTAATAACTAAAAAGTTGGCAATATCAACATAATAAGGCAATGCGGTGGCAATCAATAATTGTTCCTCTAGGAAATCTTCCTTAATAAGGTTGATATTGCCATATTCATTTCCAACTTCTAATCTTGATTGGTGACCAGCCACTTGATTTTCAGTCCCTTTTCTATCCCGAATTTCCAAATCAAACTCATGTAGCAAGAGTATCCACCAAATCAATTTTGACTTGGCATCTTTTTTGGTCACAAAATACTTAATGGAAAAGTGGTCTATGTAAATCGTGAGCTTGGTGCCAACTAAATAAGATCGATACTTATCGAATGTGAATACCACATTCAATAATTCCTTTTCAGTGATGGTGTAGTTAAGCAGCACATCTGTCAGGGTCCTGCTTGCATAAAAGATTGCATGAAATACCTTGTCTTTCCCCTGCCCCAACACTACTACCACAACATAATAGTCGGTGTCACACATGAGTTCGAATGGTATTGTCCACTTTGGAGCAATTAAAATCAGTGCTATTACCAGTTGTTTTTTTAATTCCTCAAAAGCTAGTGAACAAGGCTCATAAAAAATGAAAGGTTTATTTTTCTCTAGCAACGTACACAAAGGTTTAGATATCTTTGAGAAGTCCTTAATGAATCTTCTATAAAAGCCTACATGGCCTAAAAAACTTCAAGTACCCTTGACATTGGTAGAAGGCGACAATTTTTCTATTACCTCAATTTTTGCATTGTCGACTTCAATCCCTTGTTGCGATACCTTATGCTCTAGAACAATGCCTTCACGGACCATGAAATGTCATTTTTTCCAATTCAAGACAAGACTAGTTTCTTTACGGTGGTGAAGAACCAATTCTAGATTTTTAAACAGCCCTCAAAGTTATTCTCAAAGACAGAGAGATCATCCATAAAGATTTCAAGAAAATTTCCCACCATATTAGAGAATATTGCCATCATACAACGCTAAAATGATGTCGAGGCATTACATAACCCGAATGGCATTCGTTTAAATGCAAAAGTACCATATGGACAAGTGAAAGTTGTCTTCTTTTGGTCATTGGGAGCTATAGAAATTAGATTATACCCTGAATATCCGTCCAAGAAACAATAAAAGGCTTTCCCAGCTAATCTATCTAACATTTGTTCAATAAAAGGTAAGGGGAAATGGTCATTCTGAGTTACTTTGTTGAGCTTGTGATAATCCATGCACATTCTCTATCTCGTGACAATACAAGTTGGTATAAGCTCATTGCTATCATTACTAACCATCGTAACACCTCCCTTCTTGGGCTCACACTGTACATGACTCACCCAAGAACTGCCTGAGATCAGGTAGATAATATCGGCATCAAGCCACTTGATTATCTTCTTCTTAATAACTTCCTTCATAATAGGATTCAACCTTCTCCATTGTTCAATAGAATTGCCATGGAAATCCTCCAATAAAATTTTATGCTTGCATAGAGCGGGGCTAATTCCTTGATGTTAGTAATTATCCATCCTAATGCCTTCTTAGATCACGGAGAAGCTCCAACAACCTAACCTCCTAATCGGTGTCAATTCTCTGAAATAACTACTCGTAATGTGTTGTTGTCTCCCAAGTAAGCATCTTTCAAATGCAATGGAAAAGGCTTCAACTCTAGTGTGAGAGGATCCTCTATAGATGGTTTAGGAGGATTAAAAGTGTGGTGATAAATCTAAGGACTCAAACTTTTCCTTAGTCTATCTATAATCTGCTTTGCCTCCATGGGCTCATTGAATTCTTCAAATGCTTTCGTTTCATTCAGCTCAAGTGAATTTGTACCACTATCTGAGTTCTTTGTGGTAAAACTTGCAAACTCTTCCTCCACTTTGTTTCTATCAAACTAATAACATGGCACTCTTCATTCTCATTAGCAAATTTTAGGGCGTTGAATACGTTGAAAATGATTTGCTAATCATTTACCCTCATGGTCAGTTCACCTTTTATACATCAATCAAAGTTCTACCAGTAGCAAGAAAGGGTCTTCCAAGAATAATCGACATATGTTTGTCAACTTCACATTCTAAAATAATGAAGTCGGTTGCAAAAATGAACTTATCTATTCTTACTAACATGTCTTCAATTTTACCTTTTGGATGTGTGTAGGATTGATCAACTAGTTGCAATGTTACTGTAGTAGGTCTTACATTTCCAACTCCTAGGTTCTTGGATATAGACATAGGCATTAAATTGATACTTGCTCCTAAATCACACAATGCCTTCCCAACATAATAATTTTCAATTGAGCATGGGATAGTAAAATTCCCTGGGTCCTTCAACTTTGGAAGTAATTTATTCATCAATATTGACGAACACCCTTCAGTGAGAGCAATAGTTTCAAATTCTCCCAATCTTCGCTTCTTTGACAATATATCCTCCATGAATTTCACATAATTAGACATTTGCTCCAAAGCTTCTACCAACGGTATGTTGATATGGAGTTGTTTAAGGAAATCTAGAAATATTTTGAACTAGGTATCTTATTTACAATTATGAAATCGCTGAGGGAAAGGTGGAGGTGGCCATCCTTCAAGTTGCTGATATTGTTTTGCTGTAGTATTTCCATTAGCAAAATGATCTTATTCTAGTGCAATAATATTCTGTAGCCTTTCTAGTTATTTCCATTAGAAAATTGATCGATTCTATTGTAATAGTATTCTATGTAACCTTTCCATTTGTAGTGTGCTTTTCAGATGATTTTGAGATCTTTTCCATGGTTGAAATTAGATTTTCCCTCTTCTGCAATGGCATCTTTAACAATTTCATTTAGCTGAGTTCCACTTCTGAGAGTGATTTCCTTATAATGCTCTTTCCCTTATAATCTCAAATTCTTAGTATCACTCAGTGCTTCTTGTGGTCTCAAATTTAAAGTATTTATGACTTGCCCCACTTGATTGTCAAGAGCTTGTATGAATACTGACTTGACTCTATATCACACATCATTCTTGGCCATATATTCTTTCAAAGAAAGCTTCAACAGATGAAGAAGCTGATGCTTGACCTTGTTGGACATTTTGTTGCGGCATAAGTTCATAGTATTTCCACCTTGGATTATAAGTTTTGGAATAGGGATTATTATTCTGGTTGAAATTACCCATTAAGTAAATAGATGTTCAGTTTTATGGACATTCATCAAACGCATGGTCCTCATCACAATAAACACAAGATGAGTCGGTTGATTTCATCTCTTGGACTGTAATTGGTCTCTTCATTGTCTTGATCATATTAGCTAATGCTCAATGGTGCTAGCGGCTCTCTTGCTAGTCTCAACTTACGTGGTAGGATATCAATAATCATTGTTGGCAATCAGTTCCAAAATCTCATATGCTTCATTATAGAATTTATCCAAGAAATTACCATTGGCGGAAGCATCGACTACCATTCTTGTATGTGCATTCAACCCATTATAAAACATCTCTATCTAAGTCCACTGTAGGAACCCATGCATCAGATATTTTCTAAGTAATTCCTTAAATCCTTCTCAGGCTTCATACAACATTTCATCCTCTGATTGCCGAAAATATGTTATGTCATTTTTGAGCTTGGCATTCATGTTTGGTATATTATATCATAGCAAAAACCTCTGGTGAAAGTCACTCCATGATGCCACTATTTCCAACGATAAGGCATTAAGCCATGCTCTTGCACGATCTCTCGAGGAGTATGGGAACAATTTGAGCTGCATGGCGTCTTTAGGAATATCTTGCTGTCTAAATGATTCACATACCTCTAGAAAAAGTCTCAATCTTTAGGTCAAAAGGATACTCTTCATTAACAGGAATGCTTCTACTCATGCATTGGTGGGAAACCTGTAGAAATTAGATAAAACTAAGTTAGCTAAAACTAATGAAATAAAATAAAAATTAAAAAACCAAATTTCACTGAATGCCAATCCCCGACAACAACGCCAAAAACTTGTTGCATGTAAATATGATATGCAAATTGTGTAAGTATACACATCGAATCAAGTAATAAAGTGATAATGATATCGTCTCCACAAGGACCAGATAGGCGTAAATCAGCATAGTTATTATAGTGAAGTGTGATTAATGCTATGGAAAACCAATAATAAGAATGCAGTGGCAATTGAGAGAATGATGATGTATAAAATGTGCAAAACGAATAAGCAATCCATTAAGAAGCTTGTGAAAAGAATCTACCCCTACTAACCTTTAACGCTTCAGCAAAATCTTAATTATTCTACTGCTTTGAATGGTTTTACTGTGGTTTGCTTTTTTCGAGAGCAAGACTTAAAGTTATCTCACCTAGGATGCTATATGTCTATAAGCCTTGAGTTTGGTTCCCAATACTATTTCTTCTTCCTTCCTTATGAAATACTACTTTATGTCTAGAGACTACTATGAGTAATTGATTAAACACTAGGTTATATTATTCAACTTCAATCTAAGTAACCTAACCTTATCAAACTTAGGTTATTTTTTATATACTTGCTGTACATTCATCAATGCACCGCATGCATGCAATCCTAAAATACCATTGAAGGAAACAGTAGATTAATCCATATCTAAATTTTAGCCATTAATAGAAATAAGGGCTTCATCAAAGTAATCTAAACCCTAACATATTTAGCTCATGGGTTGGAAAATAAAATTAAAGTTTAACACAACAACCAAAATTTTCTTCATTAATTAAGCTCAAGAAGAAACAAGATAAGAAATAAAGGAAGAATTTCAGGATGACAACTCTCAACACAGGTGACGAAATGTCTTGCGGTCTCTAAGGATGACTGCCCCCTTCTTCCAGCTTTTTCTTTGCCATTATTCTTAGCCCTCCCCTCTATTGTCCTAGTGCTTCTGTCCTCTCTCTTTTTTTTTCTTTTTTCTTTTAGCTTTTATATCTCTTCCTTCTAAGGTAGGTCCATTAGTCTATAATCCTTTCTCTCTTTTTTAGATGGATTTATCTGGTGCAACTACAGCTGGGGCTGAGAATGGTATGCATTGAGTGCAAAGTAGGCATCTTCCAAGCATTGTCACAACATTTTTATTGGCAAACTATCAAAAAGTTGTCAAGGAAAACCTTTAATCCTTCACTCCTTTTCCTACACTCTGCACCTTCCAATCAACCACCAAGTAAGTTATTTAGCATACTAACATTTTCTGTAACTTAAATAAACTTATTTAGCATATTATTCACATGTTTATGCATCCATCTCACATCGTATTATCTCAACATATAATATCACATTTAAATGATAATTTGACACTTGAGGCTATGAAACATAAAAGTGGGCTCTATCACCACACATCAGATACACGAATCTCCAACACACCAAATGACTCATAGAGTCGAACATATCCTAGAAGTGTTGTATTTAGCTAACACTTTCCAACAGACCAACATATCCCGACGAATGGAGCTTAGCTCACATTCCTTTATCTCTCCAAATTGTCCATGGGCCTCAATGCCTAAATCACAAAACACAAGGGTGAGTATTTACAATCCTATGGCATGCCAACTATATCTAATGATTTCAAGAGATCACAAGGCCAAAATATCCACAATTACACAATTTTAATTACTAATTTAATGCACATAATCTCTATTCATATTCATCAATTTAAATCAAAAACTTGTACACAATACAAACTTATCGAATTAAAATTTAATTGCACTTTAAGTGCCACAATAATGCTCATTGAGCCATCACATATCTGACCACATATGTGTGCATTAAAATCAGTACATCATATATTACATACAAGTATTCTCACATATTACCTGTCATAATAATATCACATTCCACAATTTAACATATATGTACTTACTGAAATTCCACTCTTTTCCACTGCATATATCACTTTCATTTGGCATGTGTATTATGTTCACAACTCAACACAATTCAAAATAGTCATCACACATGTCTTATGTCACAATATCGTATCATAATAACCAATCCATAATTATTCACATAATTACATATTTTGCCAAAATAAAACAAGGGAAATAGAAAGCTTACACCCGAAACTTAGGATAGGGGTTGAGGCTATTCCTAAGCTCCCAATTAACACTAAGAACCATGTCTACAAGTAGCGATTCCAAACACTCACCGATCATGCTTTCGCCTAATTCTGAAAACTTAAACTAGTTTTTGTACCTTTCGCCTTGCTCATAGAAGTCTCCAATGGTTTCGATGCTTCACATAATAACCACATAATATATATAATCAATTAGCGACCAAGAACTCACCTAAACCAACCAAAAATGCAAGCCTAAGCTATATTCCTCATGAAACTAAAATTTTGACTAACAAATTTGAAATTAAAATATATTAATATTTACTCATTCCTATTGCCTATAATTGATTCCAATTATCTAATTATACATCTGAAAACAATTCCCAACCTTCATACTATTCCAACCTATATAGATTCATGGATTCGAAATTTTGACATAAAATGACAAGTTAAAAAAATAAATCATTAAAATATAGGAAATCTTTAATGAAACTTTAAGGAATGTTTAGAAACCTTCTAATCACATCAAAAGTAATGGAAAAACACTTTGAAACCTCTTTTTTATTCAAAATCTCGAAATCCACCATTAATGACTTAATTTTTGACTTTTATTCAAAATATTTGATTTAATGGGTAAAAACTCTATTTAAAGGTCTAGATAACATCAAAAATTAATAGGAAAAGAAATCATTACATTCGATGGAAGAGAAACGAATGTTCAATCAAAAATCTGAAAAACCCACAACTTGAGAAATGACAAAATCTATGATGTTTTTGGTGTTTTTCTTGAAGCTTTATGGAGGTTTATTGATTGGGTGATAATAAAAATCAAAGGAATAGAGTTTTGAAAAATAAAATTTAATGGGAAGAGCTTGGAGAAGTAATAGACGACAACAAAAATATGGAAAAGAAACTAATGTGGATTTTATGAATATGGAGAGGAAAATAAGGTATTTTTAAAACTTTGGTAAAATTGCTTTTTAACTACTCCTAAATTGAAACCTTTTACAAAACAATCATTATTTCAAAATTAAAGATCTTTTCAACCTTATTTTCAAAAATTGACTTAATTTTCTAAAATCCATAGACGAAAATATTTCCAATTTACCATGTTCTGAAATTTGAACACATATGAGCTAAAATTTCCATTTTACCCTCGAAACTTCTAGTCCCAATTTTGGGGTGTGACATACGATTCTTGAAGTACTCACCTACTTCATTGTAAAAAAATATATTACAACCTGACTCGTATACTTGTGGACACCGCCTTAAATTCCATATTTTTAGTAGCAGTATTCATACTCTGGACGTTAGTATGTCCAGAGATGGCCACTTGTTGTTATGATCTATATTGTTTAAGTATGCCATGTTGCATAAACATAAACCATGATGATATGTACATGCATTGCATGATTGTGGGAAAAACCTTCATGGAATAAATGAAGTTTAAAAGAGAAATGGGGAGAGAACCTATTAGATACCGCCTTAGGCGAAACTCCGGGCCTTGCGGAAGGAATACTACAATGTTTGAGCATCGAGGTTAGCTGGAGTAAAAGAGGTAATGGGAGAAGGATTCAGGAAATGAAATTATGGAATGTATTTACAGCAACAGTGGTATAGGCTGGTGCTTCGAGGTGACATCGTGATGATGGTATATGGCGTAAGACCATGATGAAAGATGTTATGGCAGTCTGATATAAGGTATATGGCGTAAGACCATAGATGAAAGATGTTATGGTAGTCTGATATAAGGTATATGGTAAGACTATAGATGAAAGATGTTATGGCGACCAAGTATGATAAGTAAGACCATGGATGAAAGAGTCCATGGCATCATGAGGTAATACGCCAAGATGGTGAAGCGGTGTAAGACCATGGATGAAAGTCTCCAATCTATGACAGATCAAGACTATTCCTTTTGAGAAAAGAGTATTACGAGTACGTCGCCACAATGATGGTTCACAGAAAGGAAATAAGTAAGTGAGATGGTAGACTAGTATTATAGTCTGACGATGACCTGCTAGGATAATAAGTTAGCTGTTAATCACATAGGGCAGGTGGGGTCCTAGGTCAGTCTTATGCATAAGGTAGATTATTGGAAGTAATCCCACATTACAAATGAAACGGAACAAGAATGATTTCGCCAGAGTGGCAAGTTTCATTAAAGGTCAGCATAACATGGAAGTGTCAATAAGTCCTTACGAACTAGCATGTGGGAAGAGGGGATAGCCAAGGTTTGGCCTGTTATAGAGTCTACCATGAAAATGTACATCCCAATGGTCCTAGTGTGGAAAGTCGGAAAGATACCATAGAGGTCTTCAAACAGATGTATGGGAGGTGTAAGTGAAAAGGAAAAGACGAGAGGTAATAAGATGACCCACCGATATGGTGAGATATTGAGTATGGTTGAAAGGAGTCCAACCAAAGGATAGTCTCATGGCGAGTCAAGTAGCTTGAAAGATTGGGTGGAGTTCGCCACCCTGATTGTAACGCCCCGAATTTTAGGCCCAGAAGTATTAGGTTTTGAGCGTGGGAACAAGTAGGAGGCTGCACATAAATGGTTAGTTGTGCAAGAAAGTGACACAACTGTGTATCTGCTTCAGTGGTTAAGTGTTCTGGAAAGCATTTGGGAAGTCTTGTGTTGAAGCCTTGGCTTGCACAAAAGGTTTTGTTTTTATGTGAATAAACACTGTCTCTAGGCGATGAGGCTTTTAAATAAATGTGGGTATTTTATGACGAAAAGGGCTTTCTTGGTCTAGGGGTAAGTGGCGTGTCATAGTTCTTGAAGGTCTGAGTTCGAGTCTTGCTACATAAGATAGGTTTTATTTTCTTTGCCGGTCTTGGTGGGAGTGTTCTAGCTTAGCCGAAACTCTGAAGAGTTTGAAAGGGGTCAAATTGGATTGTTGAGAGATTGGAGGAGAGATTTGAGGAGTGGATCAAGGGATTGGTGGATGGTTTGAGTGATTGGGAAGGAAAATTCAGGATTTGGATAAGAGTGGGAGAGTTAGTGCCGATTGTGAACTCCTGCTTCTCAAGAATTCGGTAGCATTTGTTTTCTCTCCATTTTCAGTTTAATGACCATTTTTTTTACTTTTCTGCACTCTTTGGTTGCCGAATTCTGGTAAGAGATCACTTGGGTACATTTCTTTTTAGGTCTATTTTGGTTTTGCTCGTCAATCACAAGATTTCCTATTGACTGATTTCTCTTCCTCCTTTACTCCTATAGCAATCGTTCTTTTCCTTGTTCCTTTTGTGTTTGGCGAATACTCCCTTTCCTTTTCTCATATTCTTTTGGCTTTTAGCTCTTGGTTTTTGTTGATTATTTCCTTTTCTTCTTCCTTTCTCTCAATCAGTTTCTCTTTGACTGATTGTTTCTTCTTTTGCTCCCTCAATCGATTGTGCTTGGCCGGATACTACCCTTTCCTTTACCTTCACTGTGTCGACTCTTCCCTCATTGCTCTCTGTCAATTTTTGTGGTAATTACAAGTACTCGGGTTTGCGTTTCGGTAAGATTAACTTTTGATTTTAGTTCAAACTGTTCTTTCGAATAGGCATTAATAGGAAGTTGGCTGAATTTCAGGTTGTAACCGAGGGCTTAGGTGATCATCCTCTTTCGACTGATAAGGTGGAAAGGGCCCTGGTTATTCAATCAAGGTAAGTGGTTGTTGATTGGATGATCTAAGTGTAATAGTATAGTGGTTGTTGTTGGTTGATTAATTGTTTACCTATTTTCGGTTGGTGCATAGGGACTCTTTGAAGGAGGCGGAAGATCCTTAGTTGGCGTTAGGGTGGATGAAACTCCCCTCTTGGTGTGATCAAAGGTATGTTGTTGAAAGTTTAAGGATTGGAGTAGTTGTGTGTATTCAATCGAGTAATGGACTAAGTGAGTAATTAGGGATTGTTGTATAGGTGTAGGGTTCAAAGGTGCAGGCAGTCTCTTCTCTTGGCAAATAGAAGCAAGGTGTGTAAACATTGCCCTAATCGTAAACCGAAAAAAGCCGGAATAAGTGACCAACGATACTACACGGGTGTGTGCTCACTTGTGTGGTAGTCTGTATGCCTAAACATGGGCGTATGATTGACGAGCCTATCCATGAGTGATTTCATGGGTTGAAGTTGTATTGGGCCATTTTGGACCGGCCTAGGCCATGTGGGCCCCACACGGGTAAAAAAAACGAACGTATGGAGAATATTGGGCTAAGCTGTGTAATCCACACGGCCAAGGCCATATCTGGGCTTCGTACGTGTAGGCCTACATGGGCCCGCAATATGGGCCATGGGCCCATTTTCATTATTTGACTGTTAAGGTTGCATGGGTTGCTCGAGATGACTGTGGACCGACTGTTGGGTCGGTAAGTTTATCTAGACCCCCATATATGATAAAATAACTATTTTGCCCTTATATGGTAAGATGACTATTTTGCCCCTATGTGATGCGTATATATATATGTACATGTATGATCGTATTTTAGAATGCTATTTAAACTATAATGGATACATGTATGATTCTATGATATGACATGACATGATTGTATGATGCATTGCAGGGGGATGGGTTTATTATGATTGGAGGAAGTGTCTTTGTCTTGGCACTCTGCTTGCAAATACTGTTAGTCTTTGCAACGGTGCTATTTTAGAGTGTAGGGATGGGTGAGTTGATTATATCCCCACATGGAGTGTAGGGTTGGACGGAGATGGAGTGTAGAGGCTGGATGGGTAGGATTTATTAATTGCATAACTGTCTTGTCTTTATTCTTTGGGATAGGCTTAGGCCCACACTGATATTGATACTGTAACTTGCTAAGGCCACGATGGCCCGAACCGTGACTGAATTAAGCTTAGGCCTAGACTATTTATGCTCACTATTTGGTGTTGATAAGGGATTACACACTGAGTTTCCATAACTCACCCATCTGTTTATCTGTACAGGTAATCTTCAAACTTAGGCGGGTCAGTGCTGCGAGGGACTTAAAGGTGGCCACACAACTGCACGGACTTTCTTATTGGGTTTAAATTATAATAGTTTTAATTTGGTTAATTTGTTTTGGTAATAAGGACTCTTTAATTTTTACCTTTAATTTTTGGGGTTTTATTTATTTTGATTTATCTCTGCTAGTAGTAGGACGTGGATTTTCAAAAAGAAAAATGATTTTTTCAAAACACCACGTTCACGCAACCTATTTTAAAAGCTTCTGCAAGAAATAGTGTTTTTAAAATTAATAACAATTTAATATGATTAACTTTTGACAAACGACTTAGATTTTGAAAATGGGTAAACGTATCTTAAGATCGTATAAAGAGGTTAAATAAAGAACGTGTTTTTCAATGAGAGTATACTTTGTGAAAAACACTTCAATGTGACATCTCCAGATTCGGCCATAACGTCCAAGCCTAGTTTGGGGTGTTACACTGATAAAGTACACTCACCTTGAGCGAGTAGGGAGTTAAATGAAATTTAATATATTTTACATTGTTTACCCTTGTGCGATAGGGTTTATTTATGTGTGACCTAGTGGAGGAACTCACTAAGTTCAATTGAACTTATAGCAGTGTTGCTGATGTTTGTAGGATTTGCGAGGATGATTGGGGACTCAGAGGAGGGACCAAGCCAGATGGAATGGCGTGTTTGGGGATCGCAGGCAGTTAGAGTTATAAAAATAGGAAGAGGGCACCATTGGAGGCTTTGCCTCAAGAATTTTTATGTTTCATTTAGATAACGCCCTTAGAATCTAAATTCTAGGATAGATAGTCCTTAGTTAAATTTTAGGAGTTGGATTGTAAACAAACAGTCGGCTTAGAGATAGAAATTTGAGAGACTAGGTATTCAGTGGCTTTAAGCCTTAGTTTTAAGAATTATTATTTTAATATATTTATTTGAAGGATTTTATTATTTTGATTGTTTTATAGTTGTCGAGTTAGCAAGGTTAACGAGTATAGGTCCATTTGTGACTCTCAATACTCGAGATCCGGAGGATGGGTCGGGCATGGTTTGTTACAATTTAACTAATATTAATTTGCATAATAAGACTTGGATTATAATGCAAGAAGACTACTTATATTAATAGGTAATTTGAATTTTCTATAGTTCGCAAAATCAAATTGATAAAATAGTTCAAAAGTATGATACAATCTTGTCATTTGTAAGTCCAATTGGGGAGATAACTTATCTTGGCTAGGATAGACTCTTAGAAATAGAGACATAAATGTGATTGTCTTGATTGAAAGTACATTATATAGGACCAATATTAAATTTATTCTAGACTATAACAACCTGTTTTTCAGTGGTGTCAGAAATAGTAATTTTGACAATTCTTAAAGTAGACCCATTTTCAATCTAGGCTGTAACAACCATCTTTCAATCCAGTTTCAAACCCATTCAATATCAAGTCTCGATGACCCTTTAAGTAGACATCATTGCTTCAAGATCAAGTCTCTACAACAATTGAATCCAAATAAAATTCTGAAGTAAGCATCTCATCTTCAAGATCGTCTCAACAACCTTTGAAGTAAACCGCATCCTTCAAAGATCAAGTTTAGACGGCCTTTGGATTGAAGCTCCATCAAAGAGAAGAATCAAAGGAGTTTCTCACGTAATCAAGAAATATCTAGATATTGTAAATCTTCTCAAAGGTCATAAATAAAAATTTGATTCCAAATTTTCAAGCCAATATATGACTCAAAATTTGTGTGTACAATAAGTTCTTATCGAGGTTACTATATTGTGATACCTATAATTTTTTTAGAATAAATGCCTAATTGTAGAATGGTGTTAGTATGCTACATAGTATAAGATAGAATTGATATGTGATGGTTGTTGTTCGAAATTGAACCGAACCTCTTGGATTAAATGTAGATTGAGTAGATGACTTGAGTTATAGGGTGTTATAAGAACTTTTGGAAAGATTTCCTTAGGTAATTGAGCATTCCCTAAGGTTTAGAGGGTTTTCTTGTAAGGTTGGAAACCTTGAAAAGCCTAACTTAGGCCATATAACATCGAGTATCAATACCCATTATGTAACACCCCTAACCCGTAACTGCCACCGAAATAGGTTAAGAGGCATTACTGGACTTATAATAACGTTCAGAATAATCATTATCAAATAATCATATCATTACAGTAAATGTCATTCATTCACATTCAATAAGAACTTAAATCCAACATACAAAGCCTAACTCATGCATTTGAGACCAATCTGATAACATATAAAATTTCTGAAACTTAGAAAATTTTCAACTATTAAAAGGTCACATGCCCGTGTGAACAGGCCGTGTCCCTTACACGGCATTAGACACACACGTGTATCTAAGCTATGGTGAAACAATTCATAGATACTGACTTGTCCACATGGCCACAAGATACGCCCGTGTGCCTTGGCCGTGGTATAGATATTGGCTGAAATTGTTATGCATATATGTTTGGTTTGGTGTTTGTAGGTTGACCCAAATCATTTCAAATCTCAATTCATCAATCAATTCATAACAAAACTTAAACTAAAATCATACCTTAACATATGATCAATACATCATTCAATCAAATGCTCAAAACTTACCAAAACTTCTCAACATTGGCCATTTCTTTTGACCAATCAAAACATACCACAATTTCACATTAGCTTCACATATCATATACCATTATAAAACTATAAGTTCTAACACAAACTAGCCATATGACATGGCTAAATATGTACATCACAAAACATAATTCCACAACTTCTAGCCTATACATGCCATACTTTAATATATACATTTTCAAAGTACCACAATAAGGTTCGATAGTGTGGTGACGATCCTTGACGACCCCCGAGCTCACAATAGCATCTATATCTATAAAACAATGCAAACACACACAAAGTAAGCTTTCAAAAGCTTAGTAAGCCATATACAAATAAACATATCATTCAAAGCAAATAAGTATCATCAAATCATTTATACTTTATATACCAATGCTAACACAAATCTCATATTCAAATACTTACCTTTCAATCTCAATTAGGCTATACAAAGTAAACATACCGAATTTGATATGATTTTACCAAATTAATCATTTTCTTGGAATACTGTTTGAATCATTCGGAACGTAAGGATATGCGGATAGCTCGGAAAGCACATACAATGCCAACATCCTAGACGTGGTCTTACATGTAATCAAATATCGATGCCACTGCCCTAGACAAGGTCTTACAAGAAATCAAATACGATGCCAATGTCCCAGACATGGTCTTACACGAAAACACATATCAGATCCTATATCATGACATATGCATCCTAACTGTTCCAAGGTTTGTATGGGGCTTTTCGGATGTCGAAACTTTGTCGAAACTTTCTCGAATAATACATATTTAGCTCAAATATTCATTCATCACAATTCAAAATCATATGAAAAATAATAATTCAATTCAAACTCGTTTATTTGTATATCGACCTACCTCGTAGGGATTCGGATAGATGGAATCGATTACTCAAAGACTTTCGACTTTCCCCGATCTAATTCTGTATTCTTTAGTTCTCGATCTAAATCAATTTAAATTTAACTTATTCAATCACACATTCATTCAAAACAATCTATATACACACAATTAAGGCATTTTGCAAACTAGCCCTCACATATTTACATTTTGGCACTTTAGTCCTTAATTCACAAAATCACAAAATACCCAAAATTCTCTTGTACACAAGCTTAGCCGAATTTTCATAGCTCTCATACAAGTCCATACATTTCATTTATTTCACATTTTAGTCCATCAAAATTCTTTTGTAGTCGTACTACCCGGCTTTGTACTCTGGAATTTTTCTTTCTCGACCATCTCAGGACAGTCCTTGATATAGTGATCTTGAGAACCACATTGAAAACAAGATCCAACTCTCACCCTACACTTACCAAAATGACCTCTACCACATTATTGGCACTCGGGTCTGGGAGCTCTATCATTACCCACACTAGCCACAGATGTACCCTGGGATCTAAAACCCAAATTTTGCTTCTTACGATTTATGTACGAATGCCCAGTCGAAACATGAGAAAGAGAATACATATCTCTGGATTTCTTAGACTAGGATGGAAGTGAATTGCTCATCGGCCTCTTCCTTATATCTCTAGCTTCAGTCTTGGCTCTTCTCCTTTCCTTGGTCAGCTCCTCGGTTTTATAGGCCCGATCAACGAGCACAACAAGTTCCTTCAGCTCAAGAATACCAACTAACACTCTAATGTTCTCATTAAGTCCATCTTCAAACCTTCTACACATCTTAGCCTCGGAGGATACACACTCGAGCATATTTACAAATCCAAACAAACTCTCTTTCGTACTCAAAAACTAACATACGAGCTTGCTTCAAATCGAGAAATTCCTTATGCTTCGATCGATGAATCACTTATTGATGTATTTCTTTCAAAACTTTTCTTGAAAGAATTACCATGTGACCCTTTCTTTCAAGACTCTCGAAACTAGTGTCTTCCACCAATGGTATACCACATCTCTCAACAATGAAATGACACACTTCAAACATTCATCATGTGTGCGGGATAGCTCATCGAATACCCGAATGGAGTTCTCGAGCCAAAATTTCGCCTTTTGAGATCATCATCGGCATTGGCCCTAAATTCCTCAGCTCTTTACTTTCAAATTCTATAAACTGGGGTTCTATGAAATCTCATAAAATCTATACCTAGAGCCACTTAAGGTAGGGTTGAGGATTTGGAGGGGGTGGAGGAGGTTGAGCATTTGGGTTCGTTCAAACGAACTCCGTGTACTAAGCATCCATCATATGGAGAAAGGCTTCTCTGCCACCTTCTCCTCTACTAACAGTCGTGGGTCTATTATCAGACAACACTACTCCTTCAACGGGAGTAGGCACTTTACTTTCAACATCATTGGCCACTGCTCTATCGAGATCCATTTACTATATGAAAACATATTTTTAAATTGACATGAGTCGTCACACTATCATAATATATGTATGGCATTTCTAGCTCCTAGAATCGACTAAACTATAGCTCTAATCTCGTATCCAATGTCGGGACAGGGTTCGAGGCATTACCGGACTTAAACATGAATATTCATACAAAAATCGGGCCATAAAATTTCATTGAAATTAAAAAATTTTCAATCACACGCAAATTGTCCCTTGTAAGGGTCTACAAGACCCAAAACATGTATCAAAAGCGGTTTGGGACTAAACCGAGAACTTTCGAAACCTCTTCAACACTTAAAAAATTTTCTTACTTTGGGAGAGTAACACGCTTTGTGTGGCTTGGGACACGCCGTGTCCTTAGCCCATGTAACTCTCGACTATGATATCATCAACAAAATAAGATCAACGGCCATGTCACACGCCCATGTGCTTAGGCCGTGTGGCTAATTAAATTCAAAAATTAAGTACAGACTTCAAGCGGCACAGGCACGCCCATGTCCTAAGGCCATGTCCTTCACACTACCGAGACACATGGCCATGTCTCTGCCCGTATGTTTACTCTTGGGCATTCATTTTGCATGATTAGGGTGTAGGGGACATGCGGGGATCACACACCCATGAGGTAGATCAGTGTGTCACACACGGCCTGACACAAGCCCGTGTGTCTAACCGTGTGGACAATTTCAGGCTATTTTCCAAGCCATTTGCCACCCCTAAACACTCACATACTTACTTCATGGCATGCAACATGGCACATTTGATTCCTCAAGCCTTCTCATTCATGGTTAAATTATGTCTTGGTAATGTCAACATATCACCTATCAAAACTAACATGATTTCATATGGCATTCCATACCAATTTCCTATTTGTCTAACATATTTGTAAACCTATTTTCAAGTTATACATTTGCACCACATTTATTGCATACGCATTAATCATATTCCATACACCAAACATATATGCCATCCATCATTCTCATTAGCCATAAGCACACTTGCATGCATGCATGCATCAATAATTAGGGTTACAACCCAAATAATCAATATGAGCCACCTCTTATGGCCATATACAAAATAATCATAATACTTTCATGAGCCAACACATTTGGGTAATCAATATGACACACAACAAAAAGACCACGTCCCTATACATGCCATACTCAAAATGATAAAACTAGCTATACCCAAATGTCCAATTGATAGTGTGATCGTGTCTCCGACGTATTCCGATCCCTGAGCTACTTGGCAACACTATAAGAAAAAGAAAGAAAGGGGGTAAGCTTTAAAGCTTACTAAGTTCACATGCAAATAAAATGAAACTTAATCAAACATTAATCATGCATTTAACATAACGAACACAATCTTGCATTTTATCAAATCTCATAAACTTACTCTTCATGTATATATATAGACATGTTTTTGCCACAAGTTCATCATATCTCATGTCATTCTCATTAGTTCAATGTACATACCGTGCCATTTGCACATGATAACTTATTCCTATTTTGATGCCATCGTTAAGCTTACTTATTGAACTTCTCTTGAACTACCCGTTGAACACTCGAAATACTATGGGATACATTGGAAGCTTGTAGCTAAGTGCTTCATACGTAGCCAATGCTACTTCATATCTCGATAACATGTTTCTCAGTTATGAGCTACTCAAGGGACTACTCATACAGCCGTCAGTATCCGCAACACATGCCGAACTACCTCGCCATCAACAGAGTATACGAGACCAAGACTGGACACCAAAACATGTGTCATATATATCACGAACTCAAAGCCACAACTCAATGAGTTCAGATGTCTCATATATCATGAACTCGAGACCACAACTCAATGAGTTCAGATCACATAATGCCTAGTGACATGTCACTTGTATCCTAAACTATTCCTAAGGTTTAAACGGGATTTCCATACTTATCGCATCACTGTTGGACTTGCTCGTAATGTCAATTTCAATACTCATAGCACCAATTACATATTCATGATAAGATTTAAACAATAAACACATGATACAACAACTTATCAAATATGTAAGTACTTATCATACATGCAATATAAAAGCACTTAAAGTATGTAACATGTTGTATTATTTGCAAATGAACTTACCTCTGTACAAAATGATAGAAACGAGCCTAATCCTCGTAAACTTTATTTTTACCCCGATCAAGACCTGAATCTCGTTTTTCTTGATCTATAATGCCAAATTTAGCTTGTTCAATACATACATTGGTCAAATCGACCCATAACACATACTTTGGTAAAATTACCATTTTACCTCTAACTTTTCACTTATTTACACTTTAGTCTTTAGGCTTGTAAAATGAAATGCATGCATTCTGTTGGTTACCCAAGCCTAGCCGATTCATATTCTATCTCATGTCAGCCCATATCTTCCTTTATTTCACATTTCTACTACTCATTTTTACACCTTTTTCAAACAAGTCCTTTTTAGGTGTTTTCACTAAAAATCACTTAGGAAAAGATGTTTATCACACATCAAACATTCATATTCCTCCATTAAACATCAAAATAAAACCATGTTACACATGGTCCAAATTTCATACATGAACCCTAGCTCAAAATAATCGTAGAAATAGCTAGATCAGTTGATGATAACTTCAAAAATATAAAGATCACTAAAAGCGGGACTTGGGAGCACTTACAATCAAGCTTGAAATGTTGAATACCACGCTATCGAGGCTCCCAAAATTTAGGCACCCTTAGAGAAGATGGACAATATTTTTGCTTTATTTTTCCCTTTTTATTCTTTTATTAACCAAATGACCAAAATGCCCTTAAGGCCTTTCTTTCAAATTTTTCCTATTCATGCCCATTTTGTCCAAAATTTTAGAACTTGGTCAAATTGTTGTTTAAGGGCCTCTAATTAATAATCTAATGCAATTTCATGCTTAAAGCTTCTACAACACAAGTTTTGCAACTTATTCAATTTAGTTCCTAAAGTCAAATTGGATACTTTAGGCATAGAATTTCTTCATGAAAATTTCACACATACATGAAATCATATCATGGATCATCAAATAATCATGAAATAATTATTTCTATCTTAGATTCGTGGTCTCAAAGCCATTATTCTAACTAGACCCTAATTCGGGATGTTATAATAAGAATGTAGTGGCAATTGAGAGAGTGATGATATATAAAATGTGTAAAATGAATAACCAATCAATTAAGAAGGTTGTGAAAAAGACACTAAGACAAACGACAGAGGCACTACGATGTTGATTGAGTAGGCTAGGATTACTAAAGAATATACCCTTACTAACCTCTAATGCTATAGCAAAATCTTAATTATTCTACTGCTTAGAATGGTTTTACTGTGGTTTGCTCCTTTCGAGAGCAAGACCTAAAGTTACCTCACCTAGGATGCTATATGTCTATAGGCCTTGATTTTGGTCCCTAATACTATTTCCTCTTCTTTCCGTCTAAAATATTGCTCCATGTCTAGAACACCATTCGAGTAATTGATTAAACACTCGCTCATATAATTCAACTTCGATCTAAGTAACTTAACCTTATCAGATGTAGGTTATTTTTTTATATACTTGCCACACATTCGTTAATGCACCACATGCATGCAATCCTAAAATACCATTGAATGAAACAATAGATTAATCCATATCTAAACTTCAACCATTAATAAAAATAAGGGTTTCATCAAAGCAATCCAAACCCTAAGAGATTTAGCTCATGGGTTGGAAAATAAAATTCAAGTTTAATACAATAACCAACATTTTCTTCATCAATTAAGCTCACCAAGAAACAGTATAAGAAATAAAGGAAGAATTTTAGGATGACAACTCTCAATACAGGCGACGTAATGTCTTGCGGTGGCCAAGGATGACTGCCTTATTCTTCTAGCTTTTTCTCTACCCTTGTTCTTAGCCACTCCCCTCTATTGTTCGAAATTCTTGTCCTCTCTTTTTTGGCTTTTATATCTCTTCTTTCTAAGGTAGGTCTATTAACCCATAATCCTTTCTCTTTTTTTGAGGTGGATTTATCGGTATAAGTACAATTGGGGTAAAATGGTACATCTTGAGTCTTGACTAGGCATCTTCCAAGCATTGACATATCATTTATGTTGGAAACTACCCAAAAGTTGTCATGACAATCCTTCAATCATTTAATCATTTTCCTACACTCTGCACCTGCCAATCAACCACTAAGTGAGTCCTCTCCACAGGCAATTAAAAGCAACATGTAATAACACTTACAATTCAAGCTCTTTAATGCAATGCTCTAAAAATACCAATGTAATATCGTAAAATGTAACTAAACTCACCTAAGTACAGGCAATTAACTAAGCCTAAAGACATGAAATATAACTCTTTTCAAGAGTTACCACACCCCCAAGCCTGAACTATTGCTTGCCCAAGAAAAGTATTTATGAATGTATGAATACAAGAATTTCCACAGCCATATAACCATTTTTGTATTGCGAAACCATATAGAGAACATTTTGTACTTCATTTCTCAATAATTTTCTATGTCTAAAAATTTATTCAAGTTTCATAAGTTTATTTAGCAAAGCAAGTGCATAAAATATTACCCTAAAAGAAATCCTAGATACTCCTGTATGCAATTTGACTATAGCAAATATCTCCTAATTTACTTGGTTCATCTTTTACCTAAACTCAGTTTTATTTTTAACCATGGGCTCATATCTACTCGAATACATACATATCTATTTATTATATTAATATTATATATATATTTACAATACTAGAGGATACAACTTATCACATGGTTCTCTCGAATTGACAATCACAATGAAGCATACACCGAATTGCCGAGTATTTAATCATGTCACAAGTGGAATAGAATTCACTCATGAAGCTAAGGCTTTTGACTTAGATGATGGATGGAGCAAATAACTACCTTGTTAGCTACTTAGCCTATTGCTATAATGGAGTGCCCTAGACTTATTTTTCTTTATTACACACTCTTGCCTAAACTTACTTTTTCTAATCAACAACACAATGAAGCAAACAAAGTGTTGTTGGCTTATTTGGCAATTCTAAGCATTGGAGTTTTTTATGGCATTTCTTTAATTTTCCTTAAGCTTTGCTATTTTATTCAATATTGAGTATTGCCATTTTACTTAGATTAGCTTCAAAAATATCTAAGTTTATTAAAAAACTTACTATAGGCCAATTGTAATTGAAGTTAGAACATATCATTTTGAGGGTCGATTCTCGTGCAAACTATCCTAAGCTAAATTCGCCTAATACATGGTCACATTTTTCTAGATTTATTGAAGTCCTCATCGAACATCATAGACAAAAATTACACTCATAATAGTCTAAACAATCCTTGGCAATTACGTGTGTCATGGCAAAATGAACATGCTCACTAAATATCTAATGCATCCTAAATGCTCAACACTTCCTCAAACCTAAGAGATGCATTGTCCTCAATGTATGCACAGACATGAATCATGAATGAAAGAATATATCTACACCTAGAATGTCATGGAAAAATAATGGATGTTATGATGCAATAAAGGGAAAGGAACTCTCCTGGCTCGGAGCTTGATTATAATTCCTTCAATTTCAGCTGGTGGACTTACGTGTTGAATACTTATAATGCATTTTCCTTTTTAGTGATTGGAGTGGCACATCTTCCTCTTCATTGTCAGACTTGGTGATCTCATCAATGATACTATTGATTTTGCAGTCTTGTTCAGTCATTGCTTCAGTAGATGTAGGTGGGGCAACTGTAATACTATCATCCAGTGGTGCTAGTGTAGGGGTTACTTCTTCAGTCCCCTCGTCATCTGTCTCTATGTGGACTGATTCAGTCTTTTTTGCATCTTCGTCAGGTGATTTGGTTTCTTTCTCTTCAACATCAGGGTTGGTGGTTCCAGGCTCTGCTTCAATTGGCTCTACTTCGACCATCCCTTCTTCAACATATGCCTGCAAAGTAAAACAAAAATTATTAAAGAGAGAGCTAGGAGAAATTTAAAAATAGCATGAGGTTAAACATCTTGGAGGAAAATAGACTATTTGTCCTGATTCACATGAGCACCCTAGTAATTCTTCAAGTCAGTAACACCCTAACCCGTATCCGTCGCGAATTAAAGTTACAAGGCATTACTGGACAAAACACAACTCAAGATGTTCATATAATACATTTACAAGTACAAAATTATATATCAGTTTATTTCCAAGAATTTTAAAACTCGAATAGCAATCATTAGTTCAATCATATAAATCAAAATTTGCACATATTAGTTACGTAACCAACCAAAACTAGTTATGTTTCAGTAGCCACTTCACACATAGGCGAATCATACTTCATAACACAACCATTTCGAAATCAATAATCTAATCCCAAAATTCAAACCAATTAACATGCATTAAGTCAATATTATACATGCTTTATAATAACAGCATTCAAACCATACATCACAAATTTATAACATTCATACATGTGTACTACTTAACCAACTAACCAAACATATTATACTATTATAAAACATCATATCGTAATACAGATACATTATATTTCCATTAGCCAAATCTTATGGCTATATAGTAAAGCATTTGGAAACCTACTTAATCATCAATCATATGTCACTTTCATATACTCAATTTACAACAATACATCCATTATAAAACTTACCCACTTACGCATATTTAAACCACAACCAGCCTATCAAATCATAAAATTAACTAATATCAATATATGTTATTTATGAGCTTTGTACATGCACATATTAGCTTAAGTTGAATTATACCACACGGCAAAATGGGCAAAAATTATACAAGTACATACAAATATTTCCAAAAGACCGAAATTTAATTTCAAATGTAACCAATTCAACCTACATATTTCATATGCTAAATAACAAATTAAATTTTCACAAATATACAACCAAATCATTACTCATCCTTACGGCTATCAAAATAACCTATGATTTTACCCATTCCTCCTTAGTTAACTTTATCATTAAATTACAAAAGACAAATCAAACTTACCTAATTTGCATGCAACCATCATATTTTAACATTACATAATTCAATATTCAAATAGTCATATTCAAGTACATTAACTGAATTCAAATATAGCATATAAAGTGCATACTTAACCAATACAATTGAATTAAAATAACCATTATACAATCGACTATAAATTCATAATTTACTCTATTACAAAGCCGAATCACAAGACTAACCACATATGCAAATCAAACCATATACCAAGCTTATTAAATGAGCTAGTTATAAGTTATTCATATCATTACCCAAATCAAGACATATAACCAAACACCATTCATACATGTCATATAACATACTTACAAAAATGAGCTTAAACCATGATCAAATGTAACCGAACGTAAGCATAATGATCAAGCCATTTTCACATGGCTTTTTATATACTCTTTCAAACTCAAACACATTAAGACTAGCTTATACATATATATATATACTTTCAAAACCAACCAAAACAAATGCTAGCCTATACATGCCATAGGTTCATAATTCAAGCTTTTAAAATACCGAAATAGCGATCGATAGTGTGACGAAGTTCCTTGATGATCCACGAGCTCGTAACTAGCTTTCAAAATCTATAAAATAATGAACGAACACACAATAAGCTTAAATAGCTTAGTAAGTCATAAGCAAATAAATTATCAAATGAACATTAGCATTATAATTTTAACTTGGCCAAATATGAACAATCTCATGTACATATAAATTACTTTTTTAACATGCATAATTTATATCATCATCTCAAGTACTATACTTACCTTATTTTCATGAACATTTAACATCGCATATACCTGAACCATTTAGCTCGATTTCATATTCGATCTTAACTCAATATTGCCTGTTGAACCATTTGAAATCAATAAGGATACTCGGATAGCTCGAAAAGCTCATACAATGCCAACGTCCCAGACGATGTCTTACATGTAATCAAACATCGATGCCACTGTCCCAAACAGGGTCTTACATGAAATCATATACGATGCCAATGTCCCAGACATGGTATTACACGTAAATCTCAAATTGATGCCAACGTCCCAGACGTGGTCTTACACGAAATCACGTATCGAAATCCTATGTCATGACATATGTATCCTAACTATTCCTATGGTTCATACGGGACTTTTAGATCAGTAATTTGAACAATTCATGCTCGTAACAAATTATTCAATGTTAAATTCAATTCAAAAATATAGTTATACATACATACGATTTAATTCGGCTATGTACAAAACAAATACATTCAATTTAACATCATTTATTCACTTACGAACATACCTCGTACGGAGACGAATAGACCGGGACGACTATTCGACAACTATTGATTTCTCCCGATCCAAATCAGATTTCCTTTTTTCTTGATCTAATTTAAAGCTTCAAAGTACCAAAATGTTTATGCAACCATGGCTTCTTTTTCTATCAATATTCGGCCATGAATAAGATGAACATGCATGGTTTTAATTTTATGTTTTATTATATTATCATTTATTTTCATAATTACCAAATTAGCCTTTTTAATTTCATTTAAAATCCACTAACCTTAGGTTTTATGTCCATCCATAATTTCCATGGTATATTATCAACATAAGGACCCAACATTAAAAGAACACATCAATTCGAACATAATTAATTAAAACATAACTCTTACATTTTACGATTAAGTCCTTTCATTTAATCGAGCACACAAACAATACAATTTTCACATGAAACTTTCTCACATATCAATTCACATACTATAAACACCAAAAATAATTTTAAAATATTTTTTTACTCGAATTTGTGGTCTGAAAATTACTATTCTGATTAGGGTCTAAATCGGGCTGTTACACAAGCAGTGACCATTAACTTTAAATGTGACCTTCATTTTAATATCCTTGACATCAACAACTCCATAAGGGTATACTTGGGTTACTTCAAAGGGACTTGACCATCGGGATTTCAGTTAGCTAGGAAACAACTTTAACCTTGAGTTGAATAACAACACCTGTTGTCCTGGTTCAAATTGCCGCATCATAATCCTCTTATCATGCCAACACTTGATCTTCTCATTGTATAATTTAGCATTCTCATATGCTTGTGCCCTGAATTCTTCCATTTTATTTAACTCTAATAATCTTCTATTGCATGTAGCTTTTCGATCCATATTCAATTGTTTCTTAGCCCAACATGCCATATGCTTTAACTCAATCGACATATGACAAGCTTTTCTGTAGACAAGCTTAAATGGTGACATTCCTAACGGAGTTTTATAAGCAGTACAATAGGCTGATAAGGCTTCATCCAATCTTAAGGACCAATCCTTACGATTTGGGTTAACAACCTTCTCTAAAATATGCTTAATTTCTCTGTTGGAAATTTTAACTTGCCCATTCGTTTGTGGAAATTATGTTGTGGCAATCTTTTGTTTTACACCATACTGTTGTAAAGCATTAGCAACTAGCTTGCAATCAAAGTGAGATCCCTCATCACTGATAATGGCTCAAGGTGTACCAAATCTTGTAAAGATAATCTTGTGCAGAAACTCCAATATGGACTTGACGTCATTAGTAGGTAAAACTGTGGCTTCTATGCATTTGGAGACATAATCGACTATCACAAGTATGTTTAAATTACCGAACAAGGGTGGAAATGGACCCATAAAGTCTATCCCTCACACATCGAACAATTCAATCTCCAAAATATTTTGCATCGACATTTTGTGTATCCTAGATAGATTGCCTATCCTATGAAAATAGTCGCATGACTTATAAAATTCATGGGCATCCTCGAACAAATTCGCCAATAAAAACTAGATTGGAGTACCTTAGTTATGGTTCGGCTCCTCTAAAATGCCCTCCATAAGAAGTCGAGTGGCAATGTTGCAATACATTGCTCATCTCCTCATCGAGAATACATCTTTGAATGATTTGATCAATATATTGTTTATATAAATAAGGCTCATCCTAGTATTAAAATATGGCATCATAGAGGAATTTCCATCCGCCTAGCTATTCGGATCGGTGGCAACCGTCTAATAACTAAAAAGTTGGCAATATCAACATAATAAGGCAATGCGGTGGCAATCAATAATTGTTCCTCTAGGAAATCTTCCTTAATAAGGTTGATATTGCCATATTCATTTCAACTTCTAATCTTGATTGGTGACCACCACTTGATTTTCATCCCCTTTTCTATCCCGAATTTCCAAATCAAACTCATGTAGCAAGAGTATCCACCAAATCAATTTTGACTTGGCATCTTTTTGGTCACAAAATACTTAATGGAAAAGTGGTCTATGTAAATCGTGAGCTTGGTGCCAACTAAATAAGATCGATACTTATCGAATGTGAATACCACATTCAATAATTCCTTTTCGATGATGGTGTAGTTAAGCGACACATCCGTCGAGGTCCCGCTTGCATAAAAGATTGCATGAAATACCTTGTCTTTCCCCCTTTAACACTACTACCACAACATAATAGTCGGTGTCACACATGAGTTCGAATGGTATTGTCCACTTTGGAGCAATTAAAATCGTGCTATTACCGGTTGTTTTTTAATTCCTCAAAAGCTAGTGAACAAGGCTCATAAAAATGAAAGGTTTATTTTCTCTAGCAACGTACACAAAGGTTTAGATATCTTTGAGAAGTCCTTAATGAATCTTCTATAAAAGCCTACATGGCCTAAAAAACTTCAAGTACCCTTGACATTGGTAGAAGGCGACAATTTTTCTATTACCTCAATTTTTGCATTGTCGACTTCAATCCCTTGTTGCGATACCTTATGCTCTAGAACAATGCCTTCACGGACCATGAAATGTCATTTTTTCCAATTCAAGACAAGACTAGTTTCTTTACGGTGGTGAAGAACCAATTCTAGATTTTTAAACAGCCCTCAAAGTTATTCTCAAAGACAGAGAGATCATCCATAAAGATTTCAAGAAAATTTCCCACCATATTAGAGAATATTGCCATCATACAACGCTAAAATGATGTCGAGGCATTACATAACCCGAATGGCATTCGTTTAAATGCAAAAGTACTATATGGACAAGTGAAAGTTGTCTTCTTTTGGTCATTGGGAGCTATAGAAATTAGATTATACCCTGAATATCCGTCCAAGAAACAATAAAAGGCTTTCCCAGCTAATCTATCTAACATTTGTTCAATAAAAGGTAAGGGGAAATGGTCATTCTGAGTTACTTTGTTGAGCTTGTGATAATCCATGCACATTCTCTATCTCGTGACAATACAAGTTGGTATAAGCTCATTGCTATCATTACTAACCATCGTAACACCTCCCTTCTTGGGCTCACACTGTACATGACTCACCCAAGAACTGTCTGAGATCAGGTAGATAATATCGGCATCAAGCCACTTGATTATCTTCTTCTTAATAACTTCCTTCATAATAGGATTCAACCTTCTCCATTGTTCAATAGAATTGCCATGGAAATCCTCCAATAAAATTTTATGCTTGCATAGAGCAGGGCTAATTCCCTTGATGTTAGTAATTATCCATCCTAATGCCTTCTTAGATCACAGGAGAAGCTCCAACAACCTAACCTCCTAATCAGGTGTCAATTCTACAGAAATAACTACTCGTAATGTGTTGTTGTCTCCCAAGTAAGCATCTTTCAAATGCAGCGGAAAAGGCTTCAACTCTAGTGTGAGAGGATCCTCTATAGATGGTTTAGGAGGATTAAAAGTGTAAGCTGATAAATCTAAGGACTCAAACTTTTTCCTTAGTCTATCTATAATCTGCTTTGCCTCCATGGGCTCACTGAATTCTTCAAATGCTTTCGTTTCATTCAGCTCAAGTGAATTTGTACCACTATCTGAGTTGCTGTGGTAAAAACTTGCAAACTCTTCCTCCACTGCTGTTTCTATCAAACTAATAACATGGCACTCTTCATTCTCATTAGCAAATTTTAGGGCGTTGAATACGTTGAAAATGATTTGCTAATCATTTACCCTCATGGTCAGTTCACCTTTTTATACATCAATCAAAGTTCTACCTGTAGCAAGAAAGGGTCTTCCAAGAATAATCGACATATGTTTGTCAACTTCACATTCTAAAATAATGAAGTCGGTTGCAAAAATGAACTTATCTATTCTTACTAACATGTCTTCAATTTTACCTTTTGGATGTGTGTAGGATTGATCAACTAGTTGCAATGTTACTGTAGTAGGTCTTACATTTCCAACTCCTAGGTTCTTGGATATAGACATAGGCATTAAATTGATACTTGCTCCTAAATCACACAATGCCTTCCCAACATAATAATTTTCAATTGAGCATGGGATAGTAAAATTCCACGGTCCTTCAACTTTGGAAGTAATTTATTCATCAATATTGACGAACACCCTTCAAAGAGAGCAATAGTTTCAAATTCTCCCAATCTTCGCTTCTTTGACAATATATCCTCCATGAATTTCACATAATTAGACATTTGCTCCAAAGCTTCTACCAACGGTATGTTGATATGGAGTTGTTTAAGGAAATCTAGAAATATTTTGAACTAGGTATCTTATTTACAATTATGAAATCGCTGAGGGAAAGGTGGAGGTGGCCATCCTTCAAGTTGCTGATATTGTTTTGCTGTAGTATTTCCATTAGCAAAATGATCTTATTCTAGTGCAATAATATTCTGTGTAGCCTTTCTAGTTATTTCCATTAGAAAATTGATCTGATTCTATTGTAATAGTATTCTATGTAACCTTTCCATTTGTAGTGTGCTTTTCAGATGATTTTGAGATCTTTTCCATGGTTGAAATTAGATTTTCCCTCTTCTGCAATGGCATCTTTAACAATTTCATTTAGCTGAGTTCCACTTCTGAGAGTGATTTCCTTATAATGCTCTTTCCCTTATAATCTCAAATTCTTAGTATCACTCAGTGCTTCTTGTGGTCTCAAATTTAAAGTATTTATGACTTGCCCCACTTGATTGTCAAGAGCTTGTATGAATACAGCTTGACTCTATATCACACATCATTCTTGGCCATATATTCTTTCAGCAAAGCTTCAACAGATGAAGAAGCTGATGCTTGACCTTGTTGGACATTTTGTTGCGGCATAAGTTCATAGTATTTCCACCTTGGATTATAAGTTTTGGAATAGGGATTATTATTCTGGTTGAAATTACCCATTAAGTAAATAGATGTTCAGTTTTATGGACATTCATCAAACGCATGGTCCTCATCACAATAAACACAAGATGAGTCGGTTGATTTCATCTCTTGGACTGTAATTGGTCTCTTCATTGTCTTGATCATATTAGCTAATGCTCAATGGTGCTAGCGGCTCTCTTGCTAGTCTCAACTTACGTGGTAGGATATCAATAATCATTGTTGGCAATCAGTTCCAAAATCTCATATGCTTCATTATAGAATTTATCCAAGAAATTACCATTGGCGGAAGCATCGACTACCATTCTTGTATGTGCATTCAACCCATTATAAAACATCTCTATCTAAGTCCATTTGTAGGAACCCATGCATCGATATTTTCTAAGTAATTCCTTAAATCCTTCTCGGGCTTCATACAACATTTCATCCTCGATTGCGAAAATATGTTATGTCATTTTTGAGCTTGGCATTCATGTTTGGTATATTATATCATAGCAAAAACCTCGGTGAAAGTCACTCCATGATGCCACTATTTCCAACGATAAGGCATTAAGCCATGCTCTTGCACGATCTCTCGAGGAGTATGGGAACAATTTGAGCTGCATGGCGTCTTTAGGAATATCTTGCTGTCTAAATGATTCACATACCTCTAGAAAAAGTCTCAATCTTTAGGTCAAAAGGATACTCTTCATTAACAGGAATGCTTCTACTCATGCATTGGTGGGAAACCTGTAGAAATTAGATAAAACTAAGTTAGCTAAAACTAATGAAATAAAATAAAATTAAAAACCAAATTTCATTGAATGCCAATCCCGACAACAACGCCAAAAACTTGTTGCATGTAAATATGATATGCAAATTGTGTAAGTATACACATCGAATCAAGTAATAAAGTGATAATGATATCGTCTCCACAAGGACCATATAGGCGTAAATCAGCATAGTTATTATAGTGAAGTGTGATTAATGCTATGGAAAACCAATAATAAGAATGCAAGTGGCAATTGAGAGAATGATGATGTATAAAATGTGCAAAACGAATAAGCAATCCATTAAGAAGCTTGTGAAAAGAATCTACCCTACTAACCTTTAACGCTTCAAAGAAAATCTTAATTATTCTACCGCTTTGAATGGTTTTACTGTGGTTTGCTTTTTTCGAGAGCAAGACTTAAAGTTATCTCACCTAGGATGCTATATGTCTATAAGCCTTGAGTTTGGTTCCCAATACTATTTCTTCTTCCTTCCTTATGAAATACTACTTTATGTCTAGAGACTACTATGAGTAATTGATTAAACACTAGGTTATATTATTCAACTTCAATCTAAGTAACCTAACCTTATCAAACTTAGGTTATTTTTATATACTTGCTGTACATTCATCAATGCACCGCATGCATGCAATCCTAAAATACCATTGAAGGAAACAGTAGATTAATCCATATCTAAATTTTAGCCATTAATAGAAATAAGGGCTTCATCAAAGTAATCTAAACCCTAACATATTTAGCTCATGGGTTGGAAAATAAAATTAAAGTTTAACACAACAACCAAAATTTTCTTCATTAATTAAGCTCAAGAAGAAACAAGATAAGAAATAAAGGAAGAATTTCAGGATGACAACTCTCAACACAGGTGACGAAATGTCTTGCGGTCTCTAAGGATGACTGCCCCCTTCTTCCAGCTTTTTCTTTGCCATTATTCTTAGCCCTCCCCTCTATTGTCCTAGTGCTTCTGTCCTCTCTCTTTTTTTTCCTTTTTTCTTTTAGCTTTTATATCTCTTCCTTCTAAGGTAGGTCCATTAGTCTATAATCCTTTCTCTCTTTTTTAGATGGATTTATCTGGTGCAACTACAGCTGGGGCTGAGAATGGTATGCATTGAGTGCAAAGTAGGCATCTTCCAAGCATTGTCACAACATTTTTATTGGCAAACTATCAAAAAGTTGTCAAGGAAAACCTTTAATCCTTCACTCCTTTTCCTACACTCTGCACCTTCCAATCAACCACCAAGTAAGTTATTTAGCATACTAACATTTTCTGTAACTTAAATAAACTTATTTAGCATATTATTCACATGTTTATGCATCCATCTCACATCGTATTATCTCAACATATAATATCACATTTAAATGATAATTTGACACTTGAGGCTATGAAACATAAAAGTGGGCTCTATCACCACACATCAGATACACGAATCTCCAACACACCAAATGACTCATAGAGTCGAACATATCCTAGAAGTGTTGTATTTAGCTAACACTTTCCAATGCACCAACATATCCCGACGAATGGAGCTTAGCTCACATTCCTTTATCTCTCAAATTGTCCATGGGCCTCAATGCCTAAATCACAAAACACAAGGGTGAGTATTTACAATCCTATGGCATGCCAACTATATCTAATGATTTCAAGAGATCACAAGGCCAAAATATCCACAATTACACAATTTTAATTACTAATTTAATGCACATAATCTCTATTCATATTCATCAATTTAAATCAAAACTTGTACACAATACAAACTTATCGAATTAAAATTTAATTGCACTTTAAGTGCCACAATAATGCTCATTGAGCCATCACATATCGACCACATATGTGTGCATTAAAATCAAGACATCATATATTACATACAAGTATTCTCACATATTACTGTCATAATAATATCACATTCCACAATTTAACATATATGTACTTACTGAAATTCCACTCTTTTCCATGCATATATCACTTTCATTTGGCATGTGTATTATGTTCACAACTCAACACAATTCAAAATAGTCATCACACATGTCTTATGTCACAATATCGTATCATAATAACCAATCCATAATTATTCACATAATTACATATTTTGCCAAAATAAAACAAGGGAAATAGAAAGCTTACACCCGAAACTTAGGATAGGGGTTGAGGCTATTCCTAAGCTCCCAATTAACACTAAGAACCATGTCTACAAGTAGCGATTCCAAACACTCACCGATCATGCTTTCGCCTAATTGCTGAAAACTTAAACTAGTTTTTTGTACCTTTCGCCTTGCTCATAGAAGTCTCCAATGGTTTCGATGCTTCACACATAATAACCACATAATATATATAATCAATTAGCAGCCAAGAACTCACCTAAACCAACCAAAAATGCAAGCCTAAGCTATATTCCTCATGAAACTAAAATTTTGACTAACAAATTTGAAATTAAAATATATTAATATTTACTCATTCCTATTGCCTATAATTGATTCCAATTATCTAATTATACATCTGAAAACAATTCCCAACCTTCATACTATTCCAACCTATATAGATTCATGGATTCGAAATTTTGACATAAAATGACAAGTTAAAAAAATAAATCATTAAAATATAGGAAATCTTTAATGAAACTTTAAGGAATGTTTAGAAACCTTCTAATCACATCAAAAGTAATGGAAAAACACTTTGAAACCTCTTTTTTATTCAAAATCTCGAAATCCACCATTAATGACTTAATTTTGACTTTTATTCAAAATATTTGATTTAATGGGTAAAACTCTATTTAAAGGTCTAGATAACATCAAAATTAATAGGAAAAGAAATCATTACATTCGATGGAAGAGAAACGAATGTTCAATCAAAAATCTGAAAAACCCACAACTTGAGAAATGACAAAATCTATGATGTTTTTGGTGTTTTTCTTGAAGCTTTATGGAGGTTTATTGATTGGGTGATAATAAAAATCAAAGGAATAGAGTTTTGAAAAATAAAATTTAATGGGAAGAGCTTGGAGAAGTAATAGACGACAACAAAAATATGGAAAAGAAACTAATGTGGATTTTATGAATATGGAGAGGAAAATAAGGTATTTTTAAAACTTTGGTAAAATTGCTTTTTAACTACTCCTAAATTGAAACCTTTTACAAAACAATCATTATTTCAAAATTAAAGATCTTTTCAACCTTATTTTCAAAAATTGACTTAATTTTCTAAAATCCATAGACGAAAATATTTCCAATTTACCATGTTACGAAATTTTGAACACATATGAGCTAAAATTTCCATTTTACCCTCGAAACTTCTAGTCCCAATTTTGGGGTGTGACATACGATTCTTGAAGTACTCACCTACTTCATTGTAAAAAAATATATTACAACCTGACTCGTATACTTGTGGACACCGCCTTAAATTCCATATTTTTAGTAGCAGTATTCATACTCTGGACGTTAGTATGTCCAGAGATGGCCACTTGTTGTTATGATCTATATTGTTTAAGTATGCCATGTTGCATAAACATAAACCATGATGATATGTACATGCATTGCATGATTGTGGGAAAAACCTTCATGGAATAAATGAAGTTTAAAAGAGAAATGGGGAGAGAACCTATTAGATACCGCCTTAGGCGAAACTCCTGCCTTGGGAAGGAATACTACAATGTTTGAGCATCGAGGTTAACTGGAGTAAAAGAGGTAATGGGAGAAGGATTCAGGAAATGAAATTATGGAATGTATTTACAGCAACAGTGGTATAGGCTGGTGCTTCGAGGTGACATCGTGATGATGGTATATGGCGTAAGACCATGATGAAAGATGTTATGGCAGTCTGATATAAGGTATATGGCGTAAGACCATAGATGAAAGATGTTATGGTAGTCTGATATAAGGTATATGGTAAGACTATAGATGAAAGATGTTATGGCAGCCAAGTATGATAAGTAAGACCATGGATGAAAGAGTCCATGGCATCATGAGGTAGTACGCCAAGATGGTGAAGCGGTGTAAGACCATGGATGAAAGTCTCCAACTGCGACAGTCAAGACTATTCCTTTTTGAGAAAAGAGTATTACGAGTACGTCGCCACAATGATGGTTCACAGAAAGGAAATAAGTAAGTGAGATGGTAGACTAGTATTATAGTCTGACGATGACCTGCTAGGATAATAAGTTAGCTGTTAATCACATAGGGCAGGTGGGGTCCTAGGTCAGTCTTATGCATAAGGTAGATTATTGGAAGTAATCCCACATTACAAATGAAACGGAACAAGAATGATTTCGCCAGAGTGGCAAGTTTCATTAAAGGTCAGCATAACATGGAAGTGTCAATAAGTCCTTACGAACTAGCATGTGGGAAGAGGGGATAGCCAAGGTTTGGCCTGTTATAGAGTCTACCATGAAAATGTACATCCCAATGGTCCTAGTGTGGAAAGTCAGGAAAGATACCATAGAGGTCTTCAAACAGACTGTATGGGAGGTGTAAGTGAAAAGGGAAAAGACGAGAGGTAATAAGATGACCCACTGATATGGTGAGATATTCAGAGTATGGTTGAAAGGAGTCCAACCAAAGGATAGTCTCATGGCGAGTCAAGTAGCTTGAAAGATTGGGTGGAGTTCGCCACCCTGATTGTAACGCCCCGAATTTTAGGCCCAGAAGTATTAGGTTTTGAGCGTGGGAACAAGTAGGAGGCTGCACATAAATGGTTAGTTGTGCAAGAAAGTGACACAACTGTGTATCTGCTTCAGTGGTTAAGTGTTCTGGAAAGCATTTGGGAAGTCTTGTGTTGAAGCCTTGGCTTGCACAAAAGGTTTTGTTTTTATGTGAATAAACACTGTCTCTAGGCAGTAGGCTTTTAAATAAATGTGGGTATTTTATGACAGAAAGGGCCTGCTGGTCTAGGGGTAAGTGGCGTGTCATAGTTACTGAAGGTCTGGAGTTCGAGTCTTGCTACGCGCAAGATAGGTTTTATTTTGCTGCCAGTGCCGTGGGAGTGTTCTAGCTTAGCCGAAACTCTGAAGAGTTTGAAAGGGGTCAAATTGGATTGTTGAGAGATTGGAGGAGAGATTTGAGGAGTGGATCAAGGGATTGGTGGATGGTTTGAGTGATTGGGAAGGAAAATTCAGGATTTGGATAAGAGTGGGAGAGTTAGTGCCGATTGTGAACTCCTGCTTCTCAAGAATTCGGTAGCATTTGTTTTCTCTCCATTTTCAGTTTAATGACCATTTTTTTTACTTTTCTGCACTCTTTGGTTGCCGAATTCTGGTAAGAGATCACTTGGGTACATTTCTTTTTAGGTCTATTTTGGTTTTGCTCGTCAATACAGTACCCCTATTGACTGATTTCTCTTCCTCCTTTACTCCTATAGCAATCGTTCTTTTCCTTGTTCCCTTTTGTGTTTGGCCGAATACTCCCTTTCCCTTTTCTCATATTCTTTTGGCTTTTAGCTCTTGGTTTTTGTTGATTATTTCCTTTTCTTCTTCCTTTCTCTCAATCAGTTTCTCTTTGACTGATTGTTTCTTCTTTTGCTCCCTCAATCGATTGTGCTTGGCCGGATACTACCCTTTCCTTTACCTTCACTGTGTCGACTCTTCCCTCATTGCTCTCTGTCAATTTTTGTGGTAATTACAAGTACTCGGGTTTGCGTTTCGGTAAGATTAACTTTTGATTTTAGTTCAAACTGTTCTTTCGAATAGGCATTAATAGGAAGTTGGTGAATTTCGGTTGTAACCGAGGGCTTAGGTGATCATCCTCTTCGTGATAAGGTGGAAAGGGCCACAGTTATTCAATCAAGGTAAGTGGTTGTTGATTGGATGATCTAAGTGTAATAGTATAGTGGTTGTTGTTGGTTGATTAATTGTTTACCTATTTTCGGTTGGTGCATAGGGACTCTTTGAAGGAGGGGGAAGATCCTTAGTTGGCGTTAGGGTGGATGAAACTCCCCTCTTGGTGTGATCAAAGGTATGTTGTTGAAAGTTTAACGATTGGAGTAGTTGTGTGTATTCAATCGAGTAATGGACTAAGTGAGTAATTAGGGATTGTTGTATAGGTGTAGGGTTCAAAGGTGCAGCGGTCTCTTCTCTTGGCAAATAGAAGCAAGGTGTGTAAACATTGCCCTAATCGTAAACCTAAAAAGCGGAATAAGTGACCAACGATACTACACGGTGTGTGCTCACTTGTGTGGTAGTCTGATGCCTAAACATGGGCGTATGATTGACGAGCCTATCCATGAGTGATTTCATGGGTTGAAGTTGTATTGGGCCATTTTGGACCGGCCTAGCCATGTGGGCCCCACACGGGTAAAAAAAACGAACGTATGGAGAATATTGGGCTAAGTCATGTAATCCACACGGCCAAGGCCATATCTGGCTTCGTGCGTGTAGGCCTACATGGGCCATAATATGGGCCATGGGCCCATTTTCATTATTTGACTATTAAGGTTGCATGGGTTGCTCGAGATGATGTGGACCCATTGTTGGGTCGGTAAGTTTATCTAGACCCCATATATGATAAAATAACTATTTTGCCCTTATATGGTAAGATGACTATTTTGCCCCTATGTGATGCGTATATATATATGTACATGTATGATCGTATTTTAGAATGCTATTTAAACTATAATGGATACATGTATGATTCTATGATATGACATGACATGATTGTATGATGCATTGCAGGGGGATGGGTTTATTATGATTGGAGGAAGTGTACTGTACTGGCAGCTCTGCTGCAAATACTGTTTAGTGCTGCAACCGGTGCTATTTTAGAGTGTAGGGATGGGTGAGTTGATTATATCCCCACATGGAGTGTAGGGTTGGACGGAGATGGAGTGTAGAGGCTGGATGGGTAGGATTTATTAATTGCATAACTGTACTGTACTGTTACTGGGATAGGCTTAGGCCCACACTGATATTGATACTGTAACTTGCTAAGGCCCTGACTGAAACTGAACCGTGACTGAATTAAGCTTAGGCCTAGACTATTTATGCTCACTATTTGGTGTTGATAAGGGATTACACACTGAGTTTCCATAACTCACCCATCTGTTTATCTGTACAGGTAATCTTCAAACTTAGGCGGGTCAGTGCTGCGAGGGACTTAAAGGTGGCCACACAACTGCACGGACTTTCTTATTGGGTTTAAATTATAATAGTTTTAATTTGGTTAATTTGTTTTGGTAATAAGGACTCTTTAATTTTTACCTTTAATTTTTGGGGTTTTATTTATTTTGATTTATCTCTGCTAGTAGTAGGACGTGGATTTTCAAAAGAAAATGATTTTTCAAAACACCACGTTCACGCAACCTATTTTAAAAGCTTCGCAAGAAATAGTGTTTTAAAATTAATAACAATTTAATATGATTAACTTTTGACAAACGACTTAGATTTTGAAAATGGGTAAACGTATCTTAAGATCGTATAAAGAGGTTAAATAAAGAACGTGTTTTTCAATGAGAGTATACTTTGTGAAAAACACTTCAATGTGACATCTCCGATTCTACCATAACGTCCAAGCCTAGTTTGGGGTGTTACATCGATAAAGTACACTCACCTTGAGCGAGTAGGGAGTTAAATGAAATTTAATATATTTTACATTGTTTACCCTTGTGCGATAGGGTTTATTTATGTGTGACCTAGTGGAGGAACTCACTAAGTTCAATTGAACTTATAGCAGTGTTGCTGATGTTTGTAGGATTTGCGAGGATGATTGGGGACTCAGAGGAGGGACCAAGCCAGATGGAATGGCGTGTTTGGGGATCGCAGGCAGTTAGAGTTATAAAAATAGGAAGAGGGCACCATTGGAGGCTTTGCCTCAAGAATTTTTATGTTTCATTTAGATAACGCCCTTAGAATCTAAATTCTAGGATAGATAGTCCTTAGTTAAATTTTAGGAGTTGGATTGTAAACAAACAGTCGGCTTAGAGATAGAAATTTGAGAGACTAGGTATTCAGTGGCTTTAAGCCTTAGTTTTAAGAATTATTATTTTTAATATATTTATTTGAAGGATTTTATTATTTTGATTGTTTTATAGTTGTCGAGTTAGCAAAGGTTAACTGAGTATAGGTCCATTTGTGACTCTCAATACTCAGATCCAGAGGATGGGTCGGGCATGGTTTGTTACAATTTAACTAATATTAATTTGCATAATAAGACTTGGATTATAATGCAAGAAGACTACTTATATTAATAGGTAATTTGAATTTTCTATAGTTCGCAAAATCAAATTGATAAAATAGTTCAAAAGTATGATACAATCTTGTCATTTGTAAGTCCAATTGGGGAGATAACTTATCTTGGCTAGGATAGACTCTTAGAAATAGAGACATAAATGTGATTGTCTTGATTGAAAGTACATTATATAGGACCAATATTAAATTTATTCTAGACTATAACAACCTGTTTTTCAGTGGTGTCAGAAATAGTAATTTTGACAATTCTTAAAGTAGACCCATTTTCAATCTAGGCTGTAACAACCATCTTTCAATCCAGTTTCAAACCCATTCAATATCAAGTCTCGATGACCCTTTAAGTAGACATCATTGCTTCAAGATCAAGTCTCTACAACAATTGAATCCAAATAAAATTCAAGTAAGCATCTCATCTTCAAGATCGTCTCAACAACCTTTGAAGTAAACCGCATCCTTCAAAGATCAAGTTTAGACGGCCTTTGGATTGAAGCTCCATCAAAGAGAAGAATCAAAGGAGTTTCTCACGTAATCAAGAAATATCTAGATATTGTAAATCTTCTCAAAGGTCATAAATAAAAATTTGATTCCAAATTTTCAAGCCAATATATGACTCAAAATTTGTGTGTACAATAAGTTCTTATCGAGGTTACTATATTGTGATACCTATAATTTTTTTAGAATAAATGCCTAATTGTAGAATGGTGTTAGTATGCTACATAGTATAAGATAGAATTGATATGTGATGGTTGTTGTTCGAAATTGAACCGAACCTCTTGGATTAAATGTAGATTGAGTAGATGACTTGAGTTATAGGGTGTTATAAGAACTTTTGGAAAGATTTCCTTAGGTAATTGAGCATTCCCTAAGGTTTAGAGGGTTTTCTTGTAAGGTTGGAAACCTTGAAAAGCCTAACTTAGGCCATATAACATCGAGTATCAATACCCATTATGTAACACCCTAACCCGTGAATCGCCACGAAATAGGTTAAGAGGCATTCTTGGACTTATAATAACGTTCGAATAATCATTATCAAATAATCATATCATTACAAGAAATGTCATTCATTCACATTCAATAAGAACTTAAATCCAACATACAAAGCCTAACTCATGCATTTGAGACCAATCGATAACATATAAAATTTCTGAAACTTAGAAAATTTTCAACTATTAAAAGGTCACATGCCCGTGTGAACAGGCCGTGTCCCTTACACGGCATTAGACACACACGTGTATCTAAGCTATGGTGAAACAATTCATAGATACTGACTTGTCCACATGGCCACAAGATACGCCCGTGTGCCTTGGCCGTGGTATAGATATTGGCTGAAATTGTTATGCATATATGTTTGGTTTGGTGTTTGTAGGTTGACCCAAATCATTTCAAATCTCAATTCATCAATCAATTCATAACAAAACTTAAACTAAAATCATACCTTAACATATGATCAATACATCATTCAATCAAATGCTCAAAACTTACCAAAACTTCTCAACATTGGCCATTTCTTTTGACCAATCAAAACATACCACAATTTCACATTAGCTTCACATATCATATACCATTATAAAACTATAAGTTCTAACACAAACTAGCCATATGACATGGCTAAATATGTACATCACAAAACATAATTCCACAACTTCTAGCCTATACATGCCATACTTTAATATATACATTTTCAAAGTACCACAATAAGGTTCGATAGTGTGGTGACGATCCTTGACGACCCCCGAGCTCACAATAGCATCTATATCTATAAAACAATGCAAACACACACAAAGTAAGCTTTCAAAAGCTTAGTAAGCCATATACAAATAAACATATCATTCAAAGCAAATAAGTATCATCAAATCATTTATACTTTATATACCAATGCTAACACAAATCTCATATTCAAATACTTACCTTTCAATCTCAATTAGGCTATACAAAGTAAACATACCTGAATTTGATATGATTTTACCAAATTAATCATTTTCTTGGAATACCTGTTTGAATCATTCGGAAACGTAAGGATATGCGGATAGCTCGGAAAGCACATACAATGCCAACATCCTAGACGTGGTCTTACATGTAATCAAATATCGATGCCACTGCCCTAGACAAGGTCTTACAAGAAATCAAATACGATGCCAATGTCCCAGACATGGTCTTACACGAAAACACATATCAGATCCTATATCATGACATATGCATCCTAACTGTTCCAAGGTTTGTATGGGGCTTTTCGGATGTCGAAACTTTGTCGAAACTTTCTCGAATAATACATATTTAGCTCAAATATTCATTCATCACAATTCAAAATCATATGAAAATAATAATTCAATTCAAACTCGTTTATTTGTATATCGACCTACCTCGTAGGGATTCGGATAGATGGAATCGATTACTCAAAGACTTTCGACTTTCCCGATCTAATTACAGATTCTTTAGTTCTCGATCTAAATCAATTTAAATTTAACTTATTCAATCACACATTCATTCAAAACAATCTATATACACACAATTAAGGCATTTTGCAAACTAGCCCTCACATATTTACATTTTGGCACTTTAGTCCTTAATTCACAAAATCACAAAATACCCAAAATTCTCTTGTACACAAGCTTAGCCGAATTTTCATAGCTCTCATACAAGTCCATACATTTCATTTATTTCACATTTTAGTCCATCAAAATAACATTTTCACAACTTAGCCCAAATTGCTCAAATTCATCAAAAATCCAAAGACAAAACATGTAAACCCAATATCAAGCTTTCATATTTCACCATTAACAACACAAAACTCATGAATTTATCCATGGAATATTTCAAAATCATCACCAAAATCTGAAATTGAGACATGGGCTTGATAGTATAGTAAGCAACGATTTCAAAAACGTAGAAATTAACAAAAACCAAGTCAAAACCGTACCTCAATCAAGTAATCAAAGTGACGAACCCTAGCAAGCTTATTTCTTTTCTTTTCCTTTGAATTTTCGACAAATATGAGTGAAAAATTGATGAACAAAATGTTTTTATTTTATTTAATAAACATTAATGCACATTTTACCCTCCTTTAATAAACCATTTAAAACCATCATTTTAATGCCCATTTATGTCCATTCCCATTATCAATGGAATAATTACAACTTAAGGACCTTTATTTTAATAAGACAAATCAAATAGGCACTCTTAACATATAGCATGCAACTTTTACATTTTACGCGATTAGGTCCTTTTATCAAATTGAACACACAAACAACCAAATTTTTAGACGAAACTTTCACATATGCTAATTCACACATCATAAGCATGAAAAATAATATTTAACTATTTTTCTTACTCAAATATGTGGTCTCGAAACCACTATTCTGACTAGGGTCTAAACCAGACTGTTACACATTGTTGAGGCACTAACACTTTCAAACATTGAAGCCAAATTAGTGAATCAGAGAAGTTAGATATCAATACCTCATACCCAACTATCAGACCTATCTTGAGGGTATCAATACTTTCAAACTTTAAACCTAAATAGGAAAAATAAAGGATCTTGCTATACATACCATAGTCTTGTTATTAGTACCTTCCAGTGTTAATTGTGTGTATTTTTTGCTTGAATTATATAATATTTGATATTAGGGGTTTTGAGCCTAGGATTTAATTTCAAATGTTTAGTTTCTTTATTTTTCTTCAACCAATACAATTTTAATCATCATTAGAGCATCATAAAGTTAATAGTATCATCGGGGATACCTTATGTAACACCCCTCACCTGATCCGATCGTCGGACCTGAGCTATAGGATGCTACAATGGTTACTAAAGCAGTTCACATACAGTTTCAACTTTAAACATTCAATTAAATAATAAAAACAATTCATAATCCATATATATTATGATTTATAAACTAATTTGAGTCTAAGTCAAGCTTACAAAAGCTCTTAAGTTAGCCTGAGTACAAATAAGGACTAAATTACAAACTTTTAAACAACTAGGGAAAAATAAAAAAAATAAGGTCACATGGCCATGTGGCTGGATCGTGTTAAAAAATAAGACTGTGTAAGTTAGAGTCACATGGCCATGTAAATCACAAAAGTCGTATGGACCTAAATGAAAATTTTCACAAACAATCACATGGTTGTGTGGCTAGGTTGTATAAGAGATTGTGACCGTGTAGAAAACCCTTGACCAAATCTAAAGTACCACATGGGCATGTGGCTAGCCTGTGTAACAAACTATGACCGTGTTTAGAAAGACCTCTCAATTTAAAACAGAGCACACGACCATGTGTGAGCCGGTGTATGCCAAAAGATACATTAATATGCAAGCTACCGAACCAACAAACTTACATATGCCGTAAGTATTCACTTAACCATTCCTTTAACCTATTCAAAATGAACCAAAAGTATACAAAAAATGTACATTTTTCTTAATTCTAACTTGTACACATACAAACCAAAGTGAAACATTTCAATTCATCTAAACATTTTACATCAAAACATTCATTTCATTAATCACCAGTCACACATCAATACTCATCCCATTTTATATCCATTTGTAACAGTCCGATTTAAACCCTAGTCGGAATAGTGGTTTTGAGACCAAAAATCTGAGTTAGAGAAATGTTTAAATATTATTTTTCTGTGTTTATGACGTGTGAATTAGCATGTGTGAAAGTCTCTTATGAAAATTTGAATGTTTGTGTGCTTAATTTAATAAAAAGGACCTAATCGTGTAAAATGTAAAAGCTGTATGCTAGATGTTAAAAGTGCCTATTTGATTTGGCTTTATAAATGAGGGGTCCTTATGATGTAAATAGACCATTGGTTTAATGAATGGACAAATATAGACAATAGTTAGTGGAATTTTAATGAAATAAATAAGGTTAAGATTGGTATTCAGTAATTAAGTTATGTTAAATAAAACATATCATAAAATCATCCTTATTATCATCATTTTTGACCAGAAATTTGAAAATAAGAAAGCCAAAGGCTAGGTTTTCATTCGGCTATGGTTGAAGCTTGATTAAGGTATGAGTTTTGTTCGGTTTTTAATAATTTCTACGTTTTTGTGATCGTTGCTTAGTATACTATCAAGCCCATGTCTCAATTTCTGATTTTTTTGATGCTTTTGAGTTATGCCATTGATGAAACTATGAGCTTTGTGATGTTATTTGATGAATTATGAAAGATATGTTTTGGGTTAACATATGTTGTCTTTGAATTTTTGATGAAATTGAGTAATTTGGGCTAAATTGTAAAAATGTTATTTTGAGGGACTAAAATGTGAAATAAATGAAATGTATGGATTTTTATGAGAGCTATGAAAATTTGGCTAAGCTTGTGCACAAGCAAACTTTGTGTATTTTGTGATTTTATGAATTAGGACTAAAGTGTCGAAATGTGAAAATATAAGGGCTAGTTTGCAAAATACCCTAAATATGTGTCTATGGATTGTTTTGAATAACTTAGTGAATAAAAGGGTTAATTTTGAATACTTATAGATCAAGAAAAGAGGAATTCAGACTTAGACCGAGGGAAGTCGAAGATTATAGAGTAGATGATCCGAGTAGACAATTTCGAGTACGCGGTAAGTTTGTACGTAAAACATGATGTTATAAGTATGTTTTGATGCTTTTTTTATACATAGATTGTATATACATTTAGTTTGGATGAATACGATGATAAATCAATGGTACTTGGCACTAAGTGTGTGATATCGAGATAGCTTCAGCTAATTGATAAGGCACTAAGTGTGCGGAATTATTATAGCTTTGGCTAATCTTTAAAGCACTAAGTGTGTGGATATTTAAAGCAATGGTAATCTTCGGAAAGTCTTAAAATATTCGAACAAGAGGTGAGAGTGAAAATGAATGAATACGGGAATGTTCAGGTAAGTATAATACCTATGTGGTGGATGGTATTATGCATATAAAGTTTATTGAATTAGTGTAAACATATGGATGATGTTGGCATGAAATTGATAGATGAGTTGAGAATTTATAAGTACTTATGTGTTGATGTTTCATATTTTATATACTATTGATGATTTTGGTACGAACTTACTAAGCTTTTGAAAGCTTACTTTGTGTGTGTGTTTGCATTGTTTTATAGATATCGAAGCTACTATGAGCTTGGGGGTCGTCAAGGATCATCACCACACTATCGAACCTCATTTTGGTACTTTGAAAATGTATATATTAAAGTATGGCATGTATAGGCTAGAAGTTGTGGGACTATGTTTTGTGATGTATATATTTAGCCATGTGATATGGCTTGGTATGGTTGTGGATATGTCATGGTTTTGGTATAAGATATGTGATGCCATATGATATATTTGATATGTTTTAGTTGGACAAAAGAAATGGTAATTGTTGGTAAGTTTTGGCAAGTTTTAGCATGAAATTGAATGATGTATAGAAAGAAATGTTTTGACAAGCTTTTGACTTATGTTTTGATATAGATTGGTAAGGCTTATGAGTATGTATTTGATTGGAATTGATATGTCATGAGTGGCTTGTGTTTTGGTTTGGAATTTGGCTGAATTGGTTGTGCATATATGCTTATTTCTTTGCTTGTAGGTTGACCCAAATTGGGGTGGCAAATTGGCTATTCAAATGGCCTATTTTTGTCTACACGGGCAGAGACACAGGCGTGTGTCTCAGCCGTGTGTGACACACGGTCACGTTACACGGCTATGTGTCCCCTGGGATACCCTACGAATTAAAGGCAGTATACCCTCCAGTTTTGACAATGCCTAAACACACGGGCATGTCTATTGGTCGTGTGTGGCACATGGGTTAGCACGCGGGCGAGTGGTCAGCCGTGTGGCCAAGTCAATAGCCTCCCTAATTTTCACACAGCTTGGCACACAGGCATGTCTTGTGGCCGTGTGGACAAGTCAATATCTATGCCCTGTGTCACCATGGCTTAGACACACGGGCGTGTCTAATGCCATGTCAGGCACACGGCTTGCTCACACGGGCTTGTGACCTTTTAAAAGTTGAAAATTTTTATAAGTTCTGAACAGTTCACATGTTATCGATTTAGTCCTAGATGCATGGATTAGACCATGTATGCTCGGTTTAAGTTCGTAATGAACATGAATGAATGGTATTCTATTGAATTGAGATGGTATTTGATATTTGGTTGTGTTGATCTAAGTTACGAGTCCGATAATGCCTCTTAACCTATTTCGGTGATGGATACGGGTTGGGGGTGTTACACCATTAACTAGTCATTTGACCATTCACAAACATAAAGACATTTCAAGATAGCACAAACATTTAGCAAGACTTATAGACATATCTTCTTATGATCATGAACAAGTGATTATGCACATATCAAAACATTGTCGACCAATGTGACACTTATACATATTAAGCTTATATACATGCCACAAAACCGATTCTTGAACTATAAAAGATCTACTGACACAGAAGGTAGATAGCATGAGCTCCTAGTTGTTCCAATCTTTTCTTTCCGCAAAAGATGGATACAAGACAGGAAAACATAACCATATAAGTATTATATCTGCTTAGTAATCTCATAAGTCTTAAATTGTAAACTTACCTTATATTCAGAATTAACATATAAAAGTAACAAGTTTAACTAATTTCGATCACAACATAACACAACCGAAAGGTGAGCATTTCATATAATGCGATATAAATTATCCATTCATTCATATATATAAATTCATTACTATTTCACCAAAACTTTCAAAAAAATATGTCATTTCAATCAAAGCATAGGATTTCATATAACTATATTAGAATATTCATTTCCAATTAGTATACAAAATTAGACAATAAATTTTCTTTTAAATAGTTAGCCCGATGAACTAAACGAACATATATGCTTACGTGAGTAACTACACCACACCAATGGACATCGAAGTGCTTTAACAGTAGGCAGCAAAGTGCTGAACGGTAGTCACCGAAGTGAAGAGCAGTAGGCACCAAAAACTGAATTAGTATGACCGTAATGCAAATCAGTAGGCACCATAGCACAAATCAGTAGGCATCATACTGCAAATATCGTACAAACGCATGAATTGCCCTATTGACATACCAATTGTATCCTATCCTCTGTCCATCTAGGCACAATTTACATATCATAACAATTAAATACAATTTAGTTTGTTTCTCACCTTTGTACCAAATTGCACACAATTCAAAGTATATTCAATAAACATGAAATATTCATTTCCAACAAAAACATCACATTTATGTATAAAAATATATCCTATGAACTCACCAGGTACAAACAACAATAGAAGAAGTGTTAAAGACTAGTAGACAATTTTATATTTTCCTCAATTATCTACCAGTTGGTTCAAATGTTGATCTATACAATAATTCATTTTAAATTATCAATGTCAATTACATTAATTCATCTTATTCAGGTTTATATAACTACTTAATTGTAGTTTTCACAATTTCCTTAAAGTTTTAGTCCTTAAAGCCAAAACTATCATATCTTTCACATTTAAGCTCAGTTTTTAAATCCATTTTGAATTTCATCCTTACCTATATAAAAAGTAATTATAGAAATCTCATATCAAATCCAAAATATTTTCATTTTAGTCCCTAAACTCAAAACTTACCAAATTCACTTTACAAATTAGTCATTAATCTTTTCTAAGCTTACAACCAAACCATTTATAACAAAAAAAAGATCTAAAACCATTAATGGAAACTTTTCAAATACTTAAAAATTTTACAAAATAGTCCCTGGGCTGGCTAGATTAAGCTACAATGATCTCAAAAAAATAAGATTTATAAAAAATAGGCCTCGAAAGGTACTCACATGCAAGGGCCAAATGTTTTGAAGCTCTTTGAATGGCTTCCAAGGTTTTCTCAAAATATTTTACGGTGGGAGGTTGAAGAAACAAAAGAAAATGACGGCTTGGTTTCTATTTTACTAATTTAATACTTAATAGTTATTTAATTAATAAATTAACATATAAATTACTAAATTATAACCCATGACCGTCCATCATCTTTTACAATGGCTTATTTTCCGTGTAAATCCACTCAATTATACCATTTTCCCGATTATCTAATATAAAATAATAACAATTAACTTTTACTATTGTTACGATTTAGTCCTTGTAGCCTAATTAACCATTCAATCAATAAAATTGCCAAACCAAATTTTGATGTAACTCTATAATAACTAGTAAGTCTTAATAAATAATATTTACTGACTTACTATAAAAAAATGGGGTTCTGAAAGTACCATTTCTAACACCACTAAAAACGGGCTATTACATCTTAAACATTTGTTGTAGCACCACCTGATTGGACCCATTGTCATTTTATGTTAGCGGTGTTACACTACTAAAATAAAGTCTATTTAGCACAAATTGAATAGAAATGAGTTCTTTTAGTGTTGCCTCCAGATTCACAATCTTTTCATCTAAAAGAGAATTATTTAATTCAACCAATTTCAATAGCTCTTGATTCTCTATATTTAGGAAAAAGCTTTTATCTGATAGCCTTCCATTAACATCATACACCTAATCTCATTTATTCAACATGTTCTTGTAAGTTTCCATGAAATCTTCATTTGAGTGAGCAACTTGAGCGGTAAAGGAAATATAGTTGCTAAAATGCTCCCCTCCTCTGACTTACTTGATGAATCTCTATCACTCCATGTAACATAGAAGGACTTGTTTTTCAAGATATTTTCTTATTCAACTTGAATATAAGACCAAATCCATGTCACCTACAGCTTTGAATATCATTCTTTTTCTCTATAGCAGTCTATTCATTGATCACAACTTTGCTTCCTTTGAACTTTAATTTTTTTTTTGCATCAAACATTTTAGTTTATTAATATTTATTATGTCTATTTAATTGCCTAATTTCAAATATCAAAAGGTTTGCATAAAAATTTGTCAGTGTCTCATTCTCTCGTATCTTCAAAGTCTCAAATTTAGTAGTTAGCATCTGAAGTTTGGATTGCTTCATAATGTTGGTCCCTTTGTGAGCAATTTCAAGAATTATTCAGGCTTATCTAGTAGTGGTGCATTTAGAAATTTGCTTCAATTCTTGAGAGTCAACCCTAGAAAAGATTTGATTAGGGACCTTGTAAATTCCACAGACCAATTTTCCATCCTCACTAATCCAAGTAACTTTAAGTTTGAAATTCTTCATGCTTGATACATCAACTATTGTGTTTCCCAACCAATTAAAATTGAGTATTGGGATTTTTCATCTTAAGCTTTATAAAAGCCCTCACCATAGCTTTCCAATAGGCATAATTACTGCCATCCAGCATAGGGGATTTGGTGATTGAAGAATCTTCCATCTCAATTAAAAATTAATGACAAGATCTCTATTTAATACACCAAGGGTCTAGATTTGATACATTTACACTTGATGTGTAACACCCCAAACCCGGCCCAGACGTAATGGCTGAATCTGACGTGCCACATAGAAGTCTAAAAACCCATGATTCGTTTTAGTGTTTAAAAACTAACTTTTGTTAAGCTAACAAAGTGAATGGAAGCTGGGCACCAGGTAGGAATCCGTGACAGAGGAGGTGAACCATGAAGGCTGCTTAAGTACAAAGCTCTTCGATTGGATCCAATCCTAGACATGCCCACAACCATTGCCACACTTAGTTATAACGAGTTTAAATTTTGGGGAAAAAAACGCGTTGTAATTCATTTAAGTCGATATTTTTGATAAACTGATTAATTGTATCGTTGCGTTATTTTGAAACAAGTATCATTTTGAAAAAGCGTTCTAAGTCTAGCCCATTTGAATTATTAACAACCAGGTTAAAGTTATTAAAAATAAAATAATCCCAGAAAAGAAAAGAAAATAAAGTTAGAATGGCCTTATTACAACCCAAAAATAAATAGTAAATAAGATAATTAAAGAAAACTAGTCACTTGTTTCAAAGCCCAAAAGCGATCATTGTGGCCACTCTGAATTCCCTCCGGCTCCAAGTCCCCAAATCAAGGCTCACTTGTAAGGTTAAGGAAAGGGGGTGAGTTTGGAAACTCAGTGTGCAACAAGCCCCTTTCAGAGCCCAAAACAATATCAACCTGCTGGGCCTAAGCCCAAATTCAAACTCAGTGTATACTAGGCCGAAGCCTTTTCATATTTCATATTTCATAACACTGGGACGAAGCCTTATCATATTTCATATTACTGGGCCAAAGCCTTTATTGTAAACAATATGGCCCATAGGCCCATTTCGTTATCACATGTAATGTCAATGAAAGAATGCAAGCCCATTTGGGGAGACTACTCGACCCACCAACCGTTACTCTCCACCCGTACAAACTAAGCTCTCTATGTGGGGAATAACTCAACCCACCCAACCAAAACTCTCCACTGGCAGCATAGCTGCTTTATCATATAACTAGAGGCCTAGCCTCTTTTAATAACTGGGGCAAAGCCCTTTTGATAAACTGGGGCAAAAGCCCTTTTAATAAACTAGGGCAAAAGCCCTTTTAATAAACTGGGGCAAAAGCCCTTTTCGGTAAACTGGGGTAAAAGTCCTTTTCGATAAACTGGGGCATAGCACTTTTTGCACTTCCTCCATCCATATAAACCCAACCCAATGCATTATGAATACATCACGTGCATATCATACATATCATGTGCATATCAAAACCCATGTACCAAAGTCATAATTAAACCCTAGGGGTATAATGGTCATTTTTACCTAGGGCCAAAACAGTCATTTTCATAATATAATGGAAATTTCATAATTTTACCAAATATTAGGGATTTTCCATGTTTATTATCAGTTACTAACAATTCATGTGTTTAAACAACGATTCTGGCCCATTTTCAGCGAAACCGAGTTATTGGGCCAAAAACCCCTAATGGGCCCTATATAGCCGATTTAGTCATATAGGTCCGTTCAGCCTATATTCCATAATGGTATTACCAGTCTTAACGCACAATTTAACCAGATTTCATTTCCTACCAAAATTTACCCAAATGGGCCCGTAAGCCCATTGGGCCCGATTTTAGCCCCTCGAGGCCCAACTTATCGTGATGCCAAAAGTCGTGCTCTTACCTTTTCCAATGTTCCTGATCGTCAAATTAGAGAATCTAACTAACCAATGAGCGTTCGCTTGCTCACAAGTCCTCGAAATGCCAGAATTTCGGCATTTCAGCTTTTCGGCATTTATCGATTTAAGCTACGAAAGAAGGTTCGTTACACACTTGATTTGTGATATTCCTCGACGAGATCTCCTACATGATTCATCCTATAACCAATCACTTATAGATCAGTTTATAATAATTAAACCAAACGAGAACCATCTATTATCCACATTTACACATTCGGCCACCATCCATAATGGCCTTAGAATCCATACCTTTGCCGAAGTTGATGACTAGATCTAGTCACTCCGATGATCCAAGCTAATCCAAGTCGACACTACGCCTTGCTACTCCTCCACTATACAAACCATAAAAAGATTAAAGAAGAAACCCAATAAGGCCTATACCCACATTCGGCCACCTCCTTAAATTATAGGGGTTTCGGCTTTTGTCAATAGTTACTATTAAAAACGCTTTAGAGTACGAACACTTACCACAATCTCTCTTCTTGAATCCGTGTGAAGCTTAAAAATAAAGGGATTGGCCACCAAAAAGTGAAAGAAAATAGAGGGTTACAGGTCAACAAGATTTCGACAACACCTAGCTTCACAGGTTCGGCTTTTGCGGTTTTCCGGCAAAAGTGGAGGTAAGGGAAAGAAACAATAGATGAATGGAGGGGACTAGTGGGCTGGTTTGGAAGAAGGAAAAGGAAAAAAAGATGAAAGGAAGGGTGGTAGATTCGGCTAGGGAAGAAGAAAGAAGAAAAAAGAAGACTACTCCTATGGTTACAAAGAAGAAAACGACACAACAAGTACCCAAGTGCCGAAAATCCCTAACTAAAACCCCTCTGCCAAAATCTCCTCTCTAACCCCCTCAAATCGGCTAACCCTATCCCCCTTTCAAATCCATAAAATCTCTCCCCTTATCCCTCCTTAATCCATGCATTTGACTGATTCAAACTCTCTCTAACAGAGTTCCATCCAGCTTTAAACTCTAGCATGCACAAGCATAAAAATAACATTACCTTTGCCATCATAGGGAATCGAACCCAGGTCTTCCCCCAACCACTTACACACCACTTTTCTAGCCCCTTAGTGGCGTCACTTAGCCACTTTACTAGAGGCTCTTCTGTGATACATTTTACCCACAAATTTTAATAAGACCACCTATCCAAGGCCCCTAACTTCTTAAGTCCTAAATTCAAAAATTCTACAGGGTTTTGGCCAACACATGGGCCTTTCATAAGCCCATTTACATACTCAAATTATGAATTTCACAACCAAATACCAAATTTTAAAAACTTTACCAAAATATCGAGAATCGTGAAAACCCAAAAATCAGGATGTTACATGATGCGCCAATTGTTATGGTTCCCAACCAAATAAAACTAAGTGCCAAACTTTTTCATCTTGCCCTTTATAAAAGCTCTTATCATATCTTTCCAATAGTCATAGTTAGTGTCATCCGACATAGGGGGTTTGGTGATTCAAGAACCTTCCATCTCAATTTAAAATTAATGACAAGATCTCCATTTAGTACTTGAAGGATCTAGATTTGATACCAAATGAAAGTTCATAGATTTTTGCCTAGGAGAAATTTGTTCATATTCAACTGGATTGATTGCTCGCACCCTGCGCGTAAAAACAAATGATTTTATAGAACTATTTTAAAAGCGGGGTTTAACTCCATTATACAATGTTAGTTGTAATATTTATAGTTTCAATGGAACACTGATTATTCCAAGGGGTTGAACCCAATGGATGATGGTGATTAAGCAATTCTTAGTTAAAATTGTACAAAGGAAGGAATGTATGTTGGAAAAAGATCCGGTTTAAAAATGATTTTCTTGCACAATAGAAAATTAAAAATGTGAAAACCGACCCAGTTTGTGATATTTATAGAAATAAACCTTAACTGAATTCGTACTTTTTTTTTGGATAAGAGAATCCTTAATGTTTTTTGGCTTTCAACCAAACGATCTTCTTCTCCATTCTCATACCAGGAACTATTTCGAGTGTGGGTTCGAACTAATTGAATAAAAACACAGAACTAGAAAAAGTTTTCCTTAAGGGGTGAAAATGGAAATTCTCTCTTCTTTAATAGAAATTGGTAAAATTGTTATTCTGAAAAATATGTTTAAAAGTGAGAATAAATTCTCTCTATTTTTCGACAGAATAACAATCTATCAAAATTTGTCTTAATAGCTATATTGGTGCCGTCTATTTTTAGGAACAGAAGTTATAACCCTTGTAGAGTTGTAGAGGTTTATTTTAAATAGAAAAATAACATCCTTCTTAGAGTAGGAGACAGGTGAATAACTTACCCTTGTATTTCTACTAGGTTTGCCGCCCCTCCGTGATATATGAAGGGTTTTGGGGCCCTCTCACATCGAGTCCAATTACGCGTACTTCCAGGGCCTTTTTGACCTAGTAGACCCAGTATTCTATTATATGATCAAGCTCGATTCATTTTTTCTATTTTCCAAAATAATCATATTAAATAATTTTCTCATCCCATATTTACCTAGTAAAATTTTTGACAATTTTACTGTTGGTAAAATTTTGACGATTTTACCCCGGTGAAATTTTGAAAAAATTCTTTCAATATGTCACAGCTCAACATGTCACTATGACCAAATGATTTATTTTAATTTTCAGTCTTCAAAACAATGCAAAAATATAAACTCATTCTTTCATCATTTTAAAGTAATCTTACATAGGATTGCGAGTTTCCATTTCTATTTTCATTTCCAATTTAGGAAAGCTACATTCATTTCCAAATGATATCATTTCTCCATTTTAGAGAAAACCATGATCATTCCTAAAAGTTTCTCATTTTGATTTTTCTATTCATTCCCTTAATTTCTATTCAAACGAGCAATTCGTTTATGGTTTCAATGAGCTAGAAGAGGGACTGATTCGACATATGTATTTGAGGCTCAAGTGATTTATAATTAAATTTTTTCTTTTCACCTGTTAATTATAAACTCATTTAGACACGAAATCATTCCACTATAGAGTTGTGATTGAGCTCTCCTCAACGACATACTATTACAAAAACAACTACTCAATGCTCATCCAATTACCTTGTCATAAGTGTGTTACCCACATAGTATATCATTGATCTCCTTGGGATAATATCTGTTCTCCCATTATGATCCTATTTTATCTTATGGTAACCATTACATCTTCCTTAATGAAAAGTCAATCACTATTATATAGTGATCAAGTCATCCATCACAAAGACGGATGACTAGTGGCCACGTTACCCATGTGTTGGGCTATGAATTCCACTATTGTGAATGACGCTACATACTACAGAAATCATGCACTGACCACACCAACTTTTTGATTCCTTATCTATTTAAAATCAGGCTTTTACTTACATCAAAATGTACGTGTCATGCATACATAGACCGTCATCCACTCAAGATTTAGGCATGTAACACTATGAACGTTACAAGTGAATAAATTGATAAACAGATTCAGGATCTTTTCTGCTTGGGGTCTGTCCGATGTACTGACAGTCCAGTTAGTCACATTTATCTCTCTATCTTCTGGGAGTCATTCGCTCTGATACCCAAGACAATGCATCTCCCTAATTAAACTTGATAGACGACATATTAGTATTTCAATCGGTTTGCGCAGTTTTTATTAGACTAAGGACATGTTTAGGTTCGTCTACTAATACAAGTTGTCTTTCTATACTACGATCCGATCACGTAATACTGCTTAGTCTTTTTGTAACATTTGCTTCATTTTGTTTTTCGTGAAAAACCATGTGAAGATGATAAACCGTAAATTATACATATTTTTACCCAATGTTTAATGCATTTTATGTATGATTTCCCATTAGAATTGGTGAATTCGATGCTCCTAATGCTTTAATTTCATGTTTTATACTTAGGAGAGCATAGGAGAGCGAAAGGAGCGAGAAATGGGCCAAAAACAGAAAAAAATGGGCAAAAGTACGAAATCAACACGGCCTGGACCTCCTCACACTGGCAGACCACACGGCCGTGTGAATTTGGCAGGCTCGAACACGGCCTGAAGTAATCAAACACGGGCGTGTCACACGGGCGTGTCCCTGCCGAGCCCAAGTTGAGTCCAATTCAGAAAAGGCTAATTTTGAGTTCTCTTAGGCATCCCGAAGCCTATAAATACACCCTAGAGGAGGAAGAAAAAGGAGACAGAGAGGAGGGAGTAAGGAATTACTCCAAGGAAGCCGATTGATCCATTTCAGAAGGAGGATTCATCATCAAGATTGAAGATCTCTCCTCAATTTCTCTTCAGGAGTTTTGGGTTTTCTTTATGTTTTGTATTCTTTATCATTCTGAGATGTTTTCTTATTTAGTTATGAACTAAAACCCCTAAATACCTAAGGGGAATGAAACCTAAGACGAATCTTGTTATTATTTTCTGAATTGTATGATAAATATTTAACTTGTTCTTAATTATGTGTTCTTAATTCTTGTTTTGATATCCCAGGATACTGATTCAGGATAAGCTATTATTCAGAGGAGGAATAGACCCTGTCTAAGAGTACATTTGCCATAATTAAGCGAAGTTGATTGCGCACCTAGACATAGGGTGACAAGAATTTTCCAGATTAGGGTGAAACATAATAAGGGGATCCATAGATCGAGTTAATGCAACCCTAGAGTGTTAATTAGAGAAAAGTCTCAATTATTAAATCTAGGGATTAGATGTTATTAGTCTTGAATAGGGATAATAACATAATTTAGGGATCTCTACGGGACAAGTTAAATGAATAAATCGTCCGATTCGGAGCCAGAATAACAAGTAAAGTCTATGTGGATTTTTCCTTAGGTATTGTCTTAAGTCAATCGATTTTCCCCAAAAGCAATTCCCCAATTCTATTCTCTGTGGGTTCTTAGTTTAGGTAACTAGTTAATTAAAACAAAAACCTCTTTATTCTTAGGCTAGATAATAAAAAGACAGTCATTACTAGTACTTTTAGTTCCTTTGGGTTCGACAATCTGGTCTTGCTAAAACTATACTACTGTTCGATAGGTACACTTGCCTACACCGCGATAATAGTTTGTTCAAGAATGAGTAATTATAAATATTTAAAGCCTATCACGAAATCACGCGATCAAGTTTTTGAAGCCGTTGCCGGAGAACTGAAATATTAGGAACGCTCAATTTTTATTACTTTAGCCATTTATTTTTCTTGCACTTTAATTTATTATTATTATTTATTAATTTACTTTTTCCTTTTCTTGGCAGGTTTTTATAGTTTATGACTAGAAGAAACCCGTCAGGACTATTACTTTTTGACGAAGAAATCGATCGTACAGTTCGTAGAAATCAAAGAGAAATAAGGCGAAGCTTACAATACATAGAGAACGAGCAAGAAGACGATACTTAACCCCCAACTGAAGAGATGGCTGAAAACCAAGACAATCAGCTACCTCCTGCAATTGCGGCTAATCAATATCCTGCTCCACGTACTATGTATGATTATGCTAAACCTTCTTTAATAGGAACTGAATAGAGCATAGTTAGACCGGTTGTAGCTGCAAATACTTTTGAATTAAAACCTAACATTATTCAAATGATACAACAATTTGTTCAGTTTGATGGTTTGCAGGATGAGGATACTAACGCTTATTTAGCCAACTTCTTGGAACTATGCGATACATTTAAAATAAATGGTGTTTCTGATGATGCCATTTGTCTTCAGCTATTCCATTTTTCATTGAAGAACAAAGCTAAATAGTGGTTGAACTTGTTGCCACGAGGGTCAATTATTACTTGGGAACAAATGATCGAAAAATTTTTACTAAAATATTTTCCGTCAGCTAAAACGGCTAAATTACGTAATGATATCTTTTCTTTTATGCAGATGGATTTAGAAACACTCTACGATGCATGGGAGAGATACAAGGATCTAGAAGGTGCCCTCACCATGGGTTACCGTTTTGGCTCCAAGTTCAAACATTCCATAATGGTATGAATCCTTCGACTCAGAAAATGGTTAACACAGCTGCTGGCAGAACCATCAATAATAAAACACCTGAAGATGCTTATGAGTTTATAGAGGAAATGTCACTGAAAAATTATCAGTGGCAAGTCATGAGGACAAAGCCAACGAAAACAACCGTCATTTATAACGTTGATTCCATCACCATTGTGACAGCCCAAAATTGACCCTAGTCGGGAAGTGGTTTCGGGACCACAAAATCGAGGCATAAAATAATTTAATATTCATTTTGATGCCTATGATATGTGTTAATTTGTGTGTGACATTTTTGATGATTTGATTTAGGGTCATAAATGTGAATTTCACTAAAAAGGACCTAGTAGTGAACTTTGAAAGTAGGATAGGAAATGTGTGATGACTAATTAAAGCATGCATGCAAAACAATGGTCTTGCATGTCAAATACCCCTTTTATAAGTGGTGGCGGCCATGACAAGGAGGATGGGCAAAACATGTCATAGACATGTTTTGTTGGTGCAATATGGGAGGAAAAATTAAACTAAGGTGAGGAATAAAGAATTGAAAAAAAAAAGGAGAGAAGGTGTAATCCCCCATTGCCGTAAGTTGAAGGAAAAGAAAGAAAAAAATTTGTTCATCCTTTCTTTGAGCCAAAACTAGGAAGAAAATACAAAGAAGAAAAAGAAATGTGTGTGTTCATCCTTGAACATCTTTTGGCGAAAATTGAAGGAAAAAGGGAAGAAGGGAGTGAAGCATTCGGCTATCCTAGGTCACTATTAAGGTAAGTTTGATGTTTTGCCATGAGATTCATGTATATTTTAGTAGTTAGCTTGAGTTCTAACTAGCCATGGTTCAAATCCTTACTATGTCATGGAGATGATATTCGCTAAGGTGAGATTGTGTTGATATCATTTGCATGCTAAAAGTGAAGCTTTGCAATGGTGCATGTGATGGTGGATTAATGATTATTGAATATTCTTTTAGCAATTTTGAGTGAGAGTTTGATAGATACTATGAGGTTAAACTTCATGACATTGTAAGCTTGTAAGTTGGATGATGAAATTCATGCTTTGTGAAGGTAAATGGTGTAGAAGGAGCATTCGGCCATAATGAAGATATATGAGATAGCCATAATCAGCCTTATGATTCGGCTCTTGCATGTATATATATATATATATATATATGTTTGCACATGATGTATTGGTATGACATATATACTATCTCAAGGCATATAATTACATATGATGGTGTTTCGTTATGAAGTAAATGATTGATGCGTATTGAGTTACAATATGGAATCGTTAGTTAGTAAAATGTATCTTTGTTTTTGTGTGGTATTAAGTGTATAATTGGCCTCAACATGGACATGCATATTCGCCACATGAGGGGAATTGGTGTGCATGCATTCGGTTAGAGGCAAGCATATTGATGCCTATTCTTGGCTTAGAAAATTCGCTAAGAGGAATATTAACTAATGTGTTGAGTTCGATTCATGATTTCGTACATATGTGACTTTGATGCCTAATGAGTATATATATTGGCTAAGTACCTTGAATTCCTCTTCGATGCTCAAATGATTAAATCAATTTATTTGTTAAATTAAGCTCAAGAGCAAAGGGAGCTAAATCCGATAAAGGGAAGGAAAAGGTAGTCGAGTAGCCGTCGAAAATCGCTCGACCACGTCCAAGTAAGTCTTGAGTAATGACCCTACTTGAATTATATTGAAATGATTTGTCATATTATGGCGGACAGCCGAATGTGCATAGGGACTAAGTTATAAAGTTAATTGAAATCATGCTCTTTGTGTGTGGCTATTGAGCCGAAATTGGAAAGGTTTGATAAATATTTTGTGTTTGAGCCTTAGTAACTTGAAAATGAAATATGGATGTGTTGTGATTATTGATATATGTATACATGAGCATTTGAATGATACCGGGCTAAGTCCCAAGGCATTTATGCTAGTGAATATATCCGGCTAAGTCCCAAGGCATTTATGCTAGTGATTATATCCGGCTAAGACCAAGGCATTCGTATGAAGTTGTCATATCCGGCTAAGACCAAGGCATTTGTGCAAGATACCAAATCCGGGTTAAGACCAAGGCAATTGTGCTTGTGGTTATATCCGCTAAATTCTCAAGAAGCTCGGTTCAAGGTGAGCGTTTTGGTGCGTTAATAAATTTAATTAATACGCTCGAAAAACCCATATGATAAGGTATGTTTACATGTGCATCGGAAAAGTCGATTCGTTTGAAATAGTGTTCGTTCGATCGACTAACGAACTTTCGGCTCTTAGATAGGTTGATACCTTGTGTGTGTATATGATTATGAGAATGTGTATTACTAAAGTGATTCATTTAGCTATGTGAATGTAATACTTTAGTCAAAGCTGATTTCATTACTTGAGACTTACTAAGCATTAAAATGCTTACCCCGTTGCTTTGGCTCTTTATTTTATAGATTTTGCTCGTTAGCTATCGGATTCGGGATCATTGAAGTCGAAGTCATCCACACTATCAAAGCCCCCTTTTTGGTACAAATTTTGGTTGAACTTTGAAATGGCATGTATAGGACTACCCTTTTGTTGTAGGTCATGTACCTTTCGGTTTTGTGTAAACTTAGATAGCCATGCGAAAATGGCTTATATACGTTTTTAGTATAGTACTATAATCATTTGTATGTTGATCATTATGAGGTATGGAATTGTCTTGAAATGATTAGCCATTGGAATGGTTAATCATGATCACACTTTGTGCTATGTATGCAAAAAGGGCCAATTGAATCATGGAAATTATGAAATAGGTAAAGTATACCATAAAGGCAGATGCTGTCAGCAGCAGTGGTGTGGATGTGAAAAATCACTAAAAATATCAGGAATGGAATAAATTAGTGAATAAATTATGTAAATGAACCTTGATGAATCTACTTTCATATGGAAGAAACGAAACGGTCATATGATTTGTATGTTAAGAGATATTTAGGTTTTCGTGAGACAGGGCCAGAACGGTTTCTGGACCCCCTATTCCGACTTTGGAAATTCATTGTAAATTAACCAGGGATAATTAGGAGTCATGCCATATATGTATAGATTCCTCTTTGAGTCTAGTTTCTATAGAAACAAACGGCATCAGTATTGAAGCCCTGTACAGAGAGATATTCAAGTTGTAACGCGCGAAGGTCAGTGTAGTCGACCCTTGTCACATGGGAGACTTTAACTAATAAACTGTACTAATTTGCCTATCCAAAAATTCTAGAAAAAAAATGTAGATGTAAATGTGAGTCTAATTTCAGGGAAAAATTACAAAACTGATTTTCGAGCTTTGAAACTCAAGATATGATTTTTAAAGCGGCAAGGACGCAATAACCAAATTTTGTCCGAAATTTTTAAATGGATGTGAAAATGATTAAGTCAAGTTTGTGTGCACCTTGTGTTTGACTCCGAGAACGGACTCGCACGGGTGTTACAATTTTATTGGTATCAGAGCTACAGTTTAGTCGATTCTAGGACTACCGTAATGCGTTTGGGTCTAGCTATACATGCCATTTTATGTGATTATTTGATAGTGTGGTGATTTCTGACGTTTGAATTTGTGTTTATTTTTAGTAATGGATCCCGATCCTAACCGAGTGATAGTGATGATGTGGAGAGTGTGGCGCTGCTCCCGCACAAGGACAACACGCCATGGACTCTCAACCTGTTGCTAGCAATCCGAATGATGAGGCTAGGCAAGCTTTCTATAGCATGATGAATGATTGGTTCAACCAATACATTCGAACTAACACTACTGTTCCACAACCTCCATTCCCGGCTAATACAACCCCGACCTACAATGCCTCCGTAACTAACCAAATAAGGTCGAATAAGCCCCAGTTGATGTAATCCGAAAACATGGGGCTACTGAATTTAAAGCTACGGATAGCGACGATGCCGAGCAAGCTGAATTTTGGTTGGACAACACTATCCGCACTCGACGAGCTATCTTGTACACGATGAATGCTTAAAGTGTACTATCTCCTTGCTACGTGATTACGCCTACTATTGGTGGAGCACTCGACTTCTGTTGTGCCCAGAGCAAGTAACTTGGGAGTTTTTCCAAACCGAGTTTCGGAAAAAGTATATCGATCGAGATTTGTTGATCAAAATGGAAGGAATTTCTTGAGCTTAAGCAAGGTTCTATGTCGCCATCGATTCTGCGAAAATTTGTTAGACTTAGTAGATACGCTCGGGAATGTATTTCGTCCGAGGCTACCATGTGTAAACGCTTCGAGGATGGGCTGAATGAAGATATAAAAATGTTCGTTGGCATTCTTGAAATACGAGAGTTCGTAGTACTTGTCGAGCGAGCTTGTAAAGCCGAAGAGCTTAGAAAAGAAAAACAAAAAGTTGATGTGGGAACTGGAGAGTTTCGTAAAAGATCCTCGGGAAAGTCTCTTCTACAGGCATCAAAGAAATTTCGTGATGATGTGGGGCGGTCTAGAGGCACTTCGGGCCTTTTTAGACGAGATCATGATCGACCCCCTGTGGGTACACAAGGCACTTCGGTCGCCAGTGTTGGGAATGAACGTCGAGACGAATCGAGTGTCGAGATTGTGGCAAATGGCATTCGAAGTTGTAGATTCGTGACCGCTCTGTTACAAGTGCGGATCGATTGACCACTTCATTAAAGATTGCCCGAGGTTGTCTCGAATGAATGTAGATCGAGTGGGAAGCCGGGTGCTACCATCGCCGAGGGAGACCATCTAGAAATACGGGCAATGCTAGTGGTGGTCGAGAGGATCTAGAGATGCTACGACCAGATCCGAGGCTCACGCTCTGCTAGGGCTTATGCTATACGCCAGCACGTGAGGATGCTTCCTCGCCGAGATGTTATTACCGGTACTTTCACTCTCTTTGATACTAATGTGATTGCTTTGATTGACCCCGGTTCTACTCATTCTTATATATGCGAAACCTTAGCATCCAAAGAAGACTTTACCTATTGAGTCTCTCGAGTTCGTAATTCGGTGTCAAATCCTTGGGTCGTTACGTGCTTGTCGACAAAGTGTGCAAGAAATGCCCCTAGTAATTCGAGGTTCTGTTTCCCGCGGACTTGATGCTTTTGCCGTTCGATGAATTTGATGTTATTCTTGGTTTGGATTGGTTAACCGTGCATGATGCGGTTGTGAATTGCAAAAGCAAGACTATTGATTTGAGGTGCGCAAATAACAAAATGATCCGAGTTGAGTCTACGGACTTGAAGGGGTTGCCAGCTGTAATATCATCAATGTTGGCCCAGAAATATGTAAGAAAAGGGTACGAAGCATACCTTGCGTATGTACTTGATGATAAGGAGTTAGAAATAAAACCCGAATCTGTGCCGGTGGTTTGTGAGTACCCGGATGTTTTTCCCTAAGAATTACCGGGTTTGCCACCTGTTCGGGAGATAGAGTTTGGTATTGAGCTTGTACCTAGGACCACACCGATTTTGATAGCTCCGTATCGTATGGCACCAACGGAATTAAAGGAGTTGAAAGCTCAGTTGCAAGAGTTAGTGGATAGAGGTTTTGCTCGCCCAAGTTTTTCACCTTGGGGTGCACCAGTGTTGTTTGTGAAAAGAAGGATGGAACCATGAGGTTGTGCATCGACTATCGTCGACAACAAAGTGACAATAAAGAACAAATATCCGCTATCACAGATCGATGATTTGTTCGATCAACTCAAGGAGCCTCGGTGTTCTCAAAAATAGATTTGAGATCGGGCTATTATCGATTCTTGAATCCGAGATTCGGACATACCCAAAACGCCTTGAGCGAGATATGGTCACTACGAGTTCTTAGTGATGCCGTTTGGGCTCACTAATGCCCTGCGGTATTTATGGATTTGATGAATCGGATCTTCGGACCGTATTTGGATCGGTTCGTAGTTGTGTTCATTGACGACATCTTGGTCTATTCAAGAGATGAGACCGAACATGCGAGCACCCGAGATTAGTGTTGCAAATTTTACGGATAAGCGGTTATATGCTAAGTTCAAGAAGTGTGACTTCGGTTAAGAGAGGTTAGCTTCTTGGGTAATGTGGTATCTGCATCGGTATTCGAGTCGACCCGAGTAAAATTTCAGCCATACTTAACGGAAGCCTCAGAAATATTACGAGGTTCGAGCTTTTGGGACTTGCTTACTATTACCGACGGTTTGTAAAAGGATTCTCGATGATAGCCACACCCATGACGTAAACCGCTTGAAAAAGATGTCAAGTTCGAATGGACGAAAAAGTGTCGAAAAGTTTCGATCAATTGAAAACTCATTTGACTAAAGCTCCAAGATTAGTGCAGCCGAATCGGCAAAGAGTTTGTCATCTATAGTGACGCCTCCTACTTGGGTTGGGTTGCGATTGATGCAAGAAGGTCGAGTTGTGGCCTATGCGTCGAGACAATTAAAGCCACATGAGAAAAATTATCGACCCATGATCTCGAATTGGCAGCCATCGTATTCGCCTTAAAGATATGGCGACATTACTTATTTGGTGAGAAGTGCCATGTGTATTCGGATCACAAAGTCTCAAATATTTGATGACTCAAAGAGACTTAAATCTGCGACAAAGACATTGGCTCGAGTTGTTAAAAGATTATGAGCTTGTCATTGATTATCACCGGGAAAGGCTAATGTGGTTGTGGACGCCTTAAGCCGAAATCACTTTTTTTCTTCTGACGATGAATGTACACTTGTCTATTCTACCCGACAATGTGTTAGTAGCCAATTAAAGGCCAAACCATCATTGATTCATCAAATTCGCAAGCTCGTAAAGTCGACGATAAGTTGGTTGCAAGACGGGCTGAATGTGTTCAATGTGGAATCAAAGTTTCAAGTTGATGATGACGATTGTTTGAGGTTCGAAATCGTTTGTGTATTCCAAGAAATTCGAACTTATTTCGATAATTCGAACAAAGCCCATTGTAGCCGAATGGCAATCCACCCGGAAGTACGAAGATGTACAACGATTTGAAACGTCGGTTTTGGTGGCATGGTATGAAACGAGACATCTCGACTTTGTTTGAGATGTTTAATATGTCAACAAGTGAAAGCGGAACATCAAGTGCCTTCGAGATTACTTCACCGATTACGATACCCGAGTGGAAATGGGATCGAGTCACAATGGACTTTGTGTCCGGACCGCCATTGTCGCAAGTAAAAAGGATGCGATTTGGGTTGTTGTTGATAGATCGACTAAGTCGGATCACTTTATCCCGTCGTCATTTGGACTCTTCATTGGATAAACTTGCTGAATTGTATGTTTCTCGATTGTGAGATTACACAGGTACCTATTTCTATTGTATCGGATAGAGATCCGAGATTCACCTTGCGATTTTGGAAGAAATTGCAAGAAGCCTTGGGCACCAAGTTGCATTTTAGCATCGCCACCCCAAACCGATGGTCAATCCGGCGGATAATTCGGATACTTAAGGATATGTTGAGATGTTGCATCCTCGAGTTCGATGGTTCATGGGAACGGTATTTACCTTTGATTGAATTCGCTACAACAATAGTTTTCAATCAAGTATTAAGATGGCACCTTACGAGGCTTTGTACGGTCGTAAATGCCGTACACCATTGTTTTGGACCGAGCTCGGTGAAAGTAAAATTTTCAAGTTGATTTGATTAAAGATGCTTGAATGAAAGTAAAAGTAATCCGTGAAAATCAAGATAGCCTCCGATCGTCGAAGTCGTGCGGATCTGAAACGAAAAGACATTGAGTATCAGGTGGGAGATAAAGTGTTTCTTAAAGTTTCACCTTGGAAAAAGATACTCAGATTTGGGCGTAAGGGCAAATTGAGTCCGAGGTTCATCGGGCCATATGAGATATCCGAACGAGTCGGTCCAGTTGCGTATCGTTTGATTTTGCCCCCTGAACTTGAAAGGATTCACGATGTCTTTCATGTTTCGATGCTTCGACGCTATAGATCTGATCCGTCGCACGTAATTAGTCCATCAGAGGTTAAAATTCAAGCCGATATGAGTTATGAAGAAGAACCGATTCGTATCCTAGCTCGTGAAGTGAAGGAGTTGCGAAACAAAAGGGTTCCGTTAGTAAAAGTGTTATGGCTCAAACACGGGATGGAAGAAGCTACTTGGGAAACCGAGAAATCTATGAAAGAGCGTTACCCAAACCTATTTACCGGTAAGATTTTTGGGGACGAAAATTTCTTAAGTGGGGGAGAGTTGTAACAGCCCAAAATTGACCCTAGTCGGGAAGTGGTTTCGGGACCACAAAACCGAGGCATAAAATAATTTAATATTCATTTTGATGCCTATGATATGTGTTAATTTGTGTGTGACATTTTTGATGATTTGATTTAGGGTCATAAATGTGAATTTCACTAAAAGGACCTAGTAGTGAACTTTGAAAGTAGGATAGGAAATGTGTGATGACTAATTAAAGCATGCATGCAAAACAATGGTCTTGCATGTCAAATACCCCCCTTTTTATAAGTGGTGGCCGGCCATGACAAGGGAGGATGGGCAAAACATGTCATAGACATGTTTTGTTGGTGCAATATGGGAGGAAAAATTAAACTAAGGTGAGGAATAAAGAATTGAAAAAAAAAGGAGAGAAGGTGTAATCCCCCATTGCCGTAAGTTGAAGGAAAAGAAAGAAAAAAAAATTTGTTCATCCTTTCTTTGAGCCAAAACTAGGAAGAAAATACAAAGAAGAAAAAGAAATGTGTGTGTTCATCCTTGAACATCTTTTGGCCGAAAATTGAAGGAAAAAGGGAAGAAGGGAGTGAAGCATTCGGCTATCCTAGGTCACTATTAAGGTAAGTTTGATGTTTTGCCATGAGATTCATGTATATTTTAGTAGTTAGCTTGAGTTCTAACTAGCCATGGTTCAAATCCTTACTATGTCATGGAGATGATATTCGCTAAGGTGAGATTGTGTTGATATCATTTGCATGCTAAAAGTGAAGCTTTGCAATGGTGCATGTGATGGTGGATTAATGATTATTGAATATTCTTTTTAGCAATTTTGAGTGAGAGTTTGATAGATACTATGAGGTTAAACTTCATGACATTGTAAGCTTGTAAGTTGGATGATGAAATTCATGCTTTGTGAAGGTAAATGGTGTAGAAGGAGCATTGGGCCATAATGAGATATATGAGATAGTCATAATCAGCCTTATGATTCGGCTCTTGCATGTATATATATATATATATATATGTTTGCACATGATGTATTGGTATGACATATATACTATCTCAAGGCATATAATTACATATGATGGTGTTTCGGTTATGAAGTAAATGATTGATGCGTATTGAGTTACAATATGGAATGCGTTAGTTAGTAAAATGTATGCTGTTTTTGTGTGGTATTAAGTGTATAATTGGCCTCAACATGGACATGCATATTCGGCCACATGAGGGAATTGGTGTGCATGCATTCGGTTAGAGGCAAGCATATTGATGCCTATTCTTGGCTTAGAAAATTCGCTAAGAGGAATATTAACTAATGTGTTGAGTTCGATTCATGATTTCGTACATATGTGACTTTGATGCCTAATGAGTATATATATTGGCTAAGTACCTTGAATTCCTCTTTCGATGCTCAAATGATTAAATCAATTTATTTGTTAAATTAAGCTCAAGAGCAAAGGGGAGCTAAATCCGATAAAGGGAAGGAAAAGGTAGTCGAGTAGCCGTCGAAATCGCTCGACCACGTCCAAGTAAGTCTTGAGTAATGACCCTACTTGAATTATATTGAAATGATTTGTCATATTATGGCGGACAACCGAATGTGCATAGGGACTAAGTTATAAAGTTAATTGAAATCATGCTCTTTGTGTGTGGCTATTGAGCCGAAATTGGAAAGGTTTGATAAATATTTTGTGTTTGAGCCTTAGTAACTAAAATGAAATATGGATGTGTCGTGATTATTGATATATGTATACATGAGCATTTGAATGATACCCGGCTAAGTCCCAAGGCATTTATGCTAGTGAATATATCCGGCTAAGTCCCGAAGGCATTTATGCTAGTGATTATATCCGGCTAAGACCAAGGCATTCGTATGAAGTTGTCATATTCAGGCTAAGACCAAGGCATTTGTGCAAGATACCAAATCCGGTTAAGACCAAGGCAATTGTGCTTGTGGTTATATCCGCTAAATTCAAGAAGCTCGGTTTGAAGGTGAGCGTTTTGGTGCGGTAATAAATTTAATTAATACGCCGAAAAACCCATATGATAAGGTATGTTTACATGTGCATCGAAAAAGTCGATTCGTTTGAAATAGTGTTCGTTCGATCGACTAACGAACTTTCGGCTCTTAGATAGGTTGATACCTTGTGTGTGTATATGATTATGAGAATGTGTATTACTAAAGTGATTCATTTAGCTATGTGAATGTAATACTTTAGTCAAAGCTGATTTCATTACTTGAGACTTACTAAGCATTAAAATGCTTACCCTGTTGCTTTGGCTCTTTGTTTTATAGATTTTGCTCGTTAGCTATCGGATTCGGGATCATTGAAGTCGAAGTCATCCACACTATCAAAGCCCCCTTTTTGGTACAAATTTTGGTTGAACTTTGAAATGGCATGTATAGGACTACCCTTTTGTTGTAGGTCATGTACCTTTCGGTTTTGTGTAAACTTAGATAGCCATGCGAAAATGGCTTATATACGTTTTTAGCATAGTACTATAATCGTTTGTATGTTGATCATTATGAGGTATGGAATTGTTTTGAAATGATTAGCCATTGGAATGGTTAATCATGATCACACTTTGTGCTATGTATGCAAAAAGGGCCAATTGAATCATGGAAATTATGAAATAGGTAAAGTCTACCATAAAGGCAGATGCTGTCAGCAGCAGTGGTGTGGATGTGAAAAATCACTAAAAATAGCAGGAATGGAATAAATTAGTGAATAAATTATTTAAATGAACCTTGATGAATCTAATTTCATATGAAAGAAACAAAACGGTCATATGAGTTGTATGTTAAGAGATATTTAGGTTTTCGTGAGACAGGCCCAGAACGGTTTCTGGACCCCCTGTTCCGACTTTGGAAATTCATTGTAAATTAACCAGGGATAATTAGGAGTCATGCCATATATGTATAGATTCCTCTTTGAGTCTAGTTTCTATAGAAACAAACGTAATCAGTATTGAAGCTCTGTACAGAGAGATATTCAAGTTGTAACGCGCGAAGGTCAGTGTAGTCGACCCTTGTCACATGGGAGACTTTAACTAATAAACTGTACTAATTGGCCCGACCAAAAATTCTATAAAAAAATATGTAGATGGAAATGTGAGTCTAATTTCAGTGAAAAATTACGAAACTGATTTTCGAGCTTTGAAACTCAAGATATGATTTTTAAAGCGACAGTGATGCAGTAACCAGCTTGTCTGGAAATTTTTAAATGGACTGTGAAAATGATTAAGTCAAGTTTGTGCGCACCTTGTGTTCGACTCCGGTAACGGACTCGGGTACGGGGTGTTACAACCATGCTTTCTAATCAGGTAGAACTTTTAAATAAAAAAGATTGATGGTTTTCTTAGTTCTTCACAGGTTCACCGAGTGATGCAGTACGAAGCAAGTGGAGGTGGAACAAGCCATTCAGAATACCAACCTTATGACCACAACATGGATAACAAGCAATTAAATTACATAGGTAATAATCCTCGACCTCAAAGCAATCTATATAGTAACACTTACAATACAGGTTGGAGGAACCATCCCAATTTCTCATGGGGAGGCCAAGGAAATCGGAGACCACCTCTAGGCTACCAACAACCACCTTACCAACAGGAAAAGAAGCCGAGCCTTGAAGAGATGCTCTCAAAGTTTATATCGGTGTCAAAAACTCATTTCCAGAACACCGAGATAGCACTTAAGAATCAACAAGCATTGATTCAAGGGCTCAAAACTCAAATAAGCCAACTATCCAAATTAATTTCAAAAAGACCACTTGGAAGTTTACCTAGTAACACCCAATCAAAAGAGCATGTGAAAGCAGTTACACTAAGGAGTGGGAAAGTGTTAGCGAAAACTGAAAAGAAGCTAGCACAAGAAGCTGTGATAAGCGAAAGAGGGGAAGAAAAAATAAAAAATAGTGACAAACTAGTGCCGAAAGAATATAAACCTCTAGTTCTGTACCCAGCAAAATTGAAAAAAGATCGCATTGATGCGTAATTCGGTAAGTTTCTTGAACTTTTTAAGCAATTACATATCAACTTACCATTTGTTGAAGCCATCTCGCAAATGCCTACATACGCAAAATTTTTGAAGGAGCTTTTACCAAATAAAATGAAATTCGAGGACTTGTCTACAGTAGAACTCAACGAGGAGTTCTTAGCCATACTCCAAAACAAGTTGCTAACCAAACTAAAAAATCTAGGGAGTTTTACTATCTCTTGCTTAATTGGTAGTCTGAATGTTGAGAAAGCACTAGCTGATTTAGGTGCTTGCATTAATTTGATGCCATATAAAATGTTCAAACAACTTGGTCTTGGGGAACCTAAACCTACTACGATGAGTATTCAATTAGCCAATAGATCTATTAAATATCCTAGGGGCATTATAGAAGACGTACTCGTGAAAGTAGATAAATTCATATTTCTTGTTGACTTTGTTGTGCTTAACATGGATGAAGATGTGGAAGTGCCCTTAATTTTAGGGCGCCCATTTTTAGCCACTGCTAGGGCTGTAATCAATGTGGGTGCCGGTAAATTGGTACTTAGAGTTGGTGAAAAAGAGATTATCTTTGAAATTTATGATGCCCAGAGGTTTTCTAGGGAACAGGATGATTCATGTTATTTTATTGACTCTATTGATCATACTACTTAAGACTCTTTTAAGGAAATTATACAGAAGGACACGATGGAACTGTATCTAGCTCAAGAAGAGGAGATAGATAATGAACCTAATGAGTATTCTTCAAGACAAGTAGAATATGAGGGCATTAAGCTAAACGATGAAGTTAAGCAAAAACGCTCTATTGAAGAGCCTCCCAAACTGGAACTTAAACAATTACCAAACCACTTGGAGTATACATTCCTTGGAAATAACTCTACATTACCAATTATTATTGCTTCCAACTTACAACCCAAGGAGAAAGAGGAATTGATCCAAGTATTAAACGAACATAAAAAGGCCATAGCTTGGAAAATTTCTAACATTAAAGGAATCAGCCCTTCTTTTTGCACCCATAAAATTTTGATGGAAGATGAATACAAACTGTGCGTGCAAGCTCAAAGACGACTGAACCCCAACATAAAGGAAGTTGTAAAAGCCAAGGTAATTAAACTTCTAGATGCTGGAATTATTTATCCTATTTCTGACAGTTCTTGGGTAAGTCCAGTACAGGTTGTCCTCAAGAAAGGAGGCATGACGGTTGTGACCAACGAGAAGAATGAATTAATCCCAACAAGAACAGTCACAGGATGGAGAGTTTGCATAGACTACAGGAAATTGAATGATGCCACAAGAAAAGATCACTTCCCCTTGCCATTCATTGACCAAATGTTGGAAAGATTATCCGGACACATGTATTACTGCTTTCTAGACGGACTCTCTAGTTACTTCCAAATCCCAATAGCTCCTGAAGATTAAAAAAAGACGACATTCACATGCCCATATGGTACGTTCACTTATCGTAAAATGCCTTTCGGATTATGTAATTCTCCTGCCACTTTTTCGCGCTGTATGATGGCTATCTTTGACTAACTCGTGAAAGATATCATGGAAGTATTTATGGATGATTTTTTAGTATTCGGTAACTCTTTCCATCTCTGCCTTAAAAATTTAACACGAGTTTTAATAAGATGTGAGGAAACAAACCTTGTGCTTAACTGGGACAAATGCCACTTCATGGTTCAAGAAGGTATTGTATTAGGGCATAAAAGGGATTGAGGTGGACAAATCTAAAATAGAAACAATAAAAAAATTATCACCTCCTAGTTCGGTTAAGACTATTAGAAGCTTTTTAGGACATGCTGGTTTTTATAGAAGATTTATTAAGGATTTTTCTAAAATAGCTAAGCCTTTGACTAAATTGCTAGAAAAAGATATACCTTTTAATTTCGATCAGGAGTGTTTAGAAGCATTTAATACTTTAAAGGATAAATTAATTAATGCTCCAATCATAATTGCACCTGATTGGAACTTACCATTTGAACTAAGGTGTGATGCGAGTGACTTTACAGTAGGTGCAGTATTGGGACAGAGAAGAGACAAGCATTTTCAACCTATTTATTATGCCAGCAGAACCTTAACGGCTGCACAAGAAAATTATACTACTACGAAAAAAGAGTTGCTAGCTGTGGTTTTTGTATTTGATAAATTTCGATCATATCTCATATTGTCTAAAGTTGTTGTTTACACTGACCATTTCGCCCTTTTCTACCTTTTTACTAAAACTGATGCAAAACCTCGACTTATTCGATGGATTCTCCTATTGCAGGAATTCGACTTAGAGATTCAGGATAAGAAAGGAGCTGAAAATCTCGCGGCTAATCATCTGTCCAGGCTCGAGAAATCCAATACCAGAAAACTAGATCACGTTGAAATAAATGATTCATTCCCTGAAGAACAATTTTTAGCTATATCTAACTCTGAGGTACTTTGGTTTGAAGACATCGCGAATTTTTTAGCTGCTAACATTATCATAAAAGGGTTAACACACCAGTAAAAGAAGTAATTCTTTAATGATGTGAAAAACTACTTTTGGGACGACCCCTTTCTGTTTTATAGATGTGTAGATCAAGTCATTAGAAGATGCGTTACAAGTTCAGAAACATCAAAAATATTGGAACATTGCCACTCAGGGCCAATCGGAGGACACTATAGTGGAACTAAAACCGCACACAAAATACTTGAATCAGGTTTTTATTGGCCTTTGTTATTCAAAGACGCTATCAGGTATGTTACTTCATCTGAAAAATGCCAACGGACAGGTAACTTATCTAAACGTGATGAAATGCCTCAAAACTATATGCTTTCATGTGAAATATTTGACGTTTGGGGTATCGATTTTATGAGCCCATTCCCCAGTTCATTTGGGAATAAATACATTTTAGTAGCAGTTGATTACATGTCCAAATGGGTGGAAGCCCAAGCTCTACCTACTAATGATGCTAGAGTGGTAGTACGTTTCCTTAAAAAACTTTTCTCGAGATTTGGAACACCTAGAGCAATTATCAGTGACAGGGGCACTCATTTTTGTAATACCCAATTTGAAAAAACCCTTAAGAAATACGGAGTTCATCATAGAACAGCCACCCCATACCATCCTCAAACTAATGGACAAGCTGAAGTAGCAAACTGAGAAATCAAACGGATCCTTGAAAAAATAGTAAAATCAAACAGAAAAGATTGGGCAACGAAAGTAGACGATGCCTTATGGGCTTACAGAACTGCTTTTAAGACCCCCATAGGGACATTACCTTATAGACTTGTTTATAGAAAAAGTTGTCATCTATCATTTGAACTAGAGCATAAAGCTCTTTGGGCTATCAAATTTCTAAACCTTGATCCTGAACTTGCAGGAAAAAAGTAGGTTGATGCAGCTGAACGAGCTTGATGAGTGGCGAGCCAATGCATACAAAAATTCACGCCTATACAAGGAAGCAACAAAGTGGCGCCATGACACTCGTTTAAAGCAATGAAAACAATTTGAAGTTGGAGATCTTGTCTTACTATATAACTCAAGACTCAGATTGTTTCCTGGGAAACTTAAATCACGATGGTCAGGACCTTTTGTAATTCAATCTGTTCTTCCATATGGCACAATAGAGGTGAGTCACCCATCATACGGTACTTTCAATGTAAATGGACATCGTTTCAAACTTTATACTGGCGAGAATTTTAATAATGATGGAGAGAAGCTACGACTCCACAAACCGCCCTGAATAAACCAACAAGGTAACAGTCGAGCTTAGACTATAAACAAGCACTTCTCGGGAGGTAACCCGAGTACTAACGATTTTAAATTATTTAAATTTCAAGTTTTAAACATTTAGGTCACTAACAGAGTATTTGAAGCACAGGTTTCCAACTCCACACGGCTGATCACACGGCCGTGCTTAAGGCCATGTGACCAACACGAACAGAAACACGGTCGTGCGATACGGCCGTGCGAAAATAGGGTAAAAGTTATCTTTCCCAACACGGGATGCGATAAGTGGCCACAGGCGTGCGACCTGGCCGTGGTCAAATCTGCCAAACGAACACAGGTGTGTGACACGCCCGTGTCTAGCACCCGTGGACGACATTGTCAAAATGACACGAGCGTGAGAAGACCTACACGACCGTGGGAGAAGCGAACCACATCACACATGGTCATGTAACATGATCATGAAGACACACGCCCTATACACACGGGCGTGCCCGAAGGCCATGTAATGACATCTCATTTCGTGACAAACACGAACGTGTGAACAGGCCGTGCCACTTAAAAAAATTAGATTATCTATCCTATTTTACTTTATTATTTTATTTTATTTTATTAATTTTTGAAGATTCTTCTGTTTTTAAACACGACTTATCTTTATAATTGCTACCAAATTATTTCCCCAATCCTCTTATTGTTCTTCAGAATCATATTTGTCCTCCAACTTTATTTCCAACAACTCGCTCTCGCTAATCTAGGATTTCATCCATTTTTAACTCAGGAAGTTTCACTTCTCTCCCTATCTTATTTTTATACTCTAATATCTATCTTTGTACAATGAGGGAAATGTACGTCTTAAGTGTGGGGGATATTTATTTCATTATCAGAAAAATCCCTGAATTATTGCCTTGTTCTCTTGAAAAGCTGTCATATCATATTTAGGATAAATTTTAATTGATTTATGATTTTGATTGATATGTATTGAATTAAAAAATAGGCAATTATGCATTGATTGTTTAAACTTTAAGACATTAGAGAATCAAGCATGATGAGTTGATTTTTAAGAATTTAAAATCTTAAGTTGTTTCCCCAAAGTTTAGGTATTACTTTGAGTTGGAATTCACAAGTTTTTAAACATCAAAAAGTCATAATTTTTGTGAGATTTTTGAGCCATTTGAGCATCTATTAACTCTTTCATGCTCACTTTTATTATTGCTTTGAGTGCATCAGTATTGAACTGTTATTCTAGAACTTGCTTGATTATACATGTCAAGACCACACCATTTGATTTAATATGTCAAAATGATTAAGGCACTTAGGATTAACCCACTCATGCCATAAAAAGCCTACTTCCATGATTAACCCTTAGTAAACCCCCTTGAGCCTAACAAAGCCATTCCTTGTATTACCCTTAATGTTAACCCTTAACCCATTATTGTTGAAATCCCCTAAATTAATCCCTATTTTTGTCGAGATTTGAGTTGAATGGATTGCTTAGCTATGTTTTGTTCTTAATAGTTAGTCTATGTTATTTAACTTGTTCTTAAAAAAAAAAACTATGTATACATATTAGTAATTCCATATTCTGAGAAGAAGCTCTGTTGTACGCAAGTGAATATTAACTCTTTTTTCTAGTTAGGAAATTTTTCAATTCAATCTCGATTCTAACCATTTCTTTCAGCTTGTGACCACACCTCCTAACCAAACCTCATTACAACCGCTTTAAAGACCTTTTGATTGATGTTTCATCTCAATTTATCAGTGGTGGAGATTTGATTTTCTTGCAAGCTTATGGTAATGACTTTTCATTATTGACTATTGAGTGCTTCATTTATTGTCCTTAAAACACCTCGAGTGATTTGAGTGAATCTTTAGTGAGGATGTGAAACTCTGTGATATTCCGAATCAAAGGTAATTACTTAAATGAGGAGAGACAAATATGTTTTCAGGAGAAAATGCTCAACTTGGAATGTTTGATACTTTTATGTTCTTTTAGTTGAATTCTCAATGTATGATTACTTATGGATTATTTTGAGATATTATCGATAGAAATTATAAGTTGAGAAGAATTTATTTTGATTATGAGTTGAGAATTTTGCTTGAGGACAAGCAAATGCTTAAGTGTGGGGGTATTTGATAAACCATAAATTATACATAATTTTACCCCATGTTTAATGTATTTTATGGATGATTTCCCATTAGAATTGGTGAATTCGATGCTCCTAATGCTTTAATTTCGTGTTTTATACTTAGGAGAGCATAGGAGAATGAAAGGAACGAGAAACGGGCCAAAATCGGAGAAAATGGGCCAAAGTACGAAATCAACACGGCCTGGACCTCCTCACACGGGTAGACCACATGGTCGTGTCAATTTGGCAGGCTCGAACACGGCCTGAAGTAATTGAACATGGGCATGTCACACGGGCGTGTCCCTACCGAGCCCAAGTTGAGTCCAATTCGAAAAAGGCTAATTTTGAGGGCTCTTAGGCATCCCGAAGCCTATAAATACACCCTAGAGGAGGAAGAAAAAGGGGACAGAGAGGAGGGAGTATGGAATTACTCCAAGGAATCCAATTGATACATCTTAGAAGCCGAATTCATTATCAAGACTGAAGATCTCTCCTCAAGTTCCCTTCAAGAGTTTTGGGTTTTCTTTATGTTTTGTATTCTTTATCATTCTGAGATGTTTTCTTATTTAGTTATGAAATAAAACCCCTAAATACCTAAGGGGAATGAAACCTAAGACTAATCTTGTTATTATTTTCTAAATTGTATGATAAATATTGAACTTGTTCTTAATTATGTGTTCTTAATTCTTGTTTTGATATCCCAGGATACTGATTCAGGATAAGCTCTTATTCAGAGGAGGAATAGACCCTGTCTAAGAGTACATTTGTCATAATTAAGCGGAGTTGATTGCGTGCCTAGACATAGGGTGACAAGATTTTGCCGGATTAGGGTGAAACCTAATAAGGGGATCCATAGATCGAGTTAATGCAACCCTAGAGTGTTAATTAGAGAAAAGTCTCAATTATTCAATCTAGGGATTAGATGTTATTAGTCTTGAATAGGGATAATAACATAACTTAGGGATCTCTACGGAACAAGTTAAATGAATAAATCATCCTATTCGGAGCCAGATTAACAAGTAAAGTCTATGTGGATTTTTCCTTAGATATTGTCTTAAGTCAAACGATTTTCCCCAAAAGCAATTCCCCAATTCTATTCTCTGTGAGTTCTTAGTTTAGATAATCAGTTAGTTAAAACAAAAACCTCTTTATTCTTAGGCTAGATAATAAAAAGACAGTCATTACTAGTACTTTTAGTTCCTTTGGGTTCGACAATCCGGTCTTGCTAAAACTATATTACTGTTCGATAGGTACACTTGCTTACATCGCGATAATAGTTAGTTCAAGAACAAGTAATTATAAATATTTAAAACCTATCACGAAATCAGGCGATCAGAAGATAATAATAAAAAGTATATTAATTGTAATCAATGAAATTTTTTTATTAACCAATATATGAGAAAAAATTACAAGTATATATTGATGAAAATACCACACTTAAGGCACGTGATCCAACAGTCTAAACAACTAATCATTAAAAGTTATGTTACGATGAATCCTAAAATAAAGAGTGATTAAAAAAGAACTATCGATTAACTGTCTAGAGGTCTAAATTGTAAAGATTTCAAAATTGAAATTCACAAATAACTAACAAGCAGTGGTTGGTTGACTTCGATGTGGTTCACTTATTAGTTAATTAAGTTTCTAAATTGCTTAAGCTCCCAAAGTGACTCTGTTTTACCTATCGATCTTAACTTTACCGAGTTAGACAATTTAGTTCGGTTTCTCTCTAGATCTTACTGACTAAATCTGGACTAAAGAATCAGTGCCCAACAAGATCTCTTCTCGGTCTCACTTGCCTATATCTTCCCTTAGGGTTGTCAATCCTAGGATTTTAAGTTCATTTAATTTAGTCCAATTTCTTTCAATTTATTAGCCAAAAATTAGTTTACCCACACCTCTATAAACTAGCCCCCTTTGAAGTTTAGTTACTCACGATAAAAACTAAACTAACACACATAAAAGAAAGAAACATGGCAGCCATTAAAGTCAAACTTAAGAAAAATAAGAAAATTGAGATTTTTAATGGAAAAAACTTAAGAGCAAGGTAAATATGAACATCTAACAGTAAAATAAGAAGCAAATAACATTAAAGATGAAAGCTTTAATAACTAAAAATAAAGGAAACTGAAAATGCATTAAACAAAGATGAAAATGTCATTTCAAGAGAATAAATGAAATAAAAGTGTAAATAAACATTAGCTACAATAGTAACTAACTTAACTAACACTAAGAACAACAAGAACAAGAAGACAATTGTAGCAATTTAATATCTATAGCTAAGGAAGAAGGTAGAAAATATGAAACCCTAGAAAAGAAGAAGAGAAAACCTAAGAAAACTAAAACAAAAACTATCTTAAGTGTGGCCTCCTCTCTTCTTAGCCAAATTTGGCTAATTTAGCAGCAATCTCTGACCAAAATGCCCTTACACGGGCTTTTCATGATTGGTGCTTTAATTGGACAAACATTTCCCCTGATGTCATTTCTTGACCCTTGGCAGTGTTGATATTGTGATACCTAGGGTTGGATATCACGATATCCTCATCAGTCTTGAAATGTGGGGTCTTCTTGTCACTTGGATATTGTAATATCATAACGGGATATTAGGATATCATTGCTTCATGCCTTAATCTTGGGACTGATGGGGGTACCGCGATTTTAATGCCTTGATGTCATGATATCCCTATTTTAGTGACGTATTCGTACGATTTCGAGCCTTTGGAAAGTACGTATAACACTCAAATAAAGGTTAGTGTGTTCAATGGCACCATTATCCAATTTGGGTCTGATAAATGAGTAAAAACCTAAAAATTATGAAAAAGACATAAAAACACTTGAAAACAAGCTTCTTACACATAATGGGGACGCCAAATTTGACATATCAAATTATAGCAAATAAAAACTCCCCCACACTTAACTCTTTCCTTGTCCACACAACATGCAAAAAGGCGACCCTTGGACTAGATCAGGCACTTAGGTCACATGACGTTAAAACATCAAACTTGTACGATAATTATCTCACATGCAACTTTAGAGTGATATCTAGCTAACTTAGGTATTCTTAATGCAAACATAATTAGTTTGAGAAGTTAAAGTGCTAATAAATGTAGAGGCAATTAAAAATGAATATATGTACAAATGTTGTCCATCAAAATGACTTATCTAGATTGCTCATAGATATTTAAAAAGAATTGGTCATGTTCATCCTGACAAATACAAACAATTCAAGAGTTATAGTGTCAGTGAATTATTCGAGTCCTAAAGGTCTTCTAGGCTTGTAACATTCTGAGGTTTAGGATAGTTTGAAGTTCAAATAAAAGTATCCTCAAAATGGTTTCAAGCACTAGAAATGGTTAAGCACATGACATTGTTTCCCGCTCATTCCCATTTTATTCACAACTTGCCTCATTATTTCTCCTTCTCTCGCCTCCCTTATTTCTCCAAAATTTTTAGAAGATTTTGTGCAATATTAGCACATACAAAATTAAAAGTGCTAAAATATCATGACGTGAAAGGTTTTCTTTTCGAGCACTACTTTGATTTTATTTAAGCTCTTTTTTAGATTTTGCATTTTTGTACTCTTTGACTCACAATGCTTTTAACCCTCATGTTTCTTTTATTTATTCAACATTGTTTTAGCAAGGTTCTATAAATGCTATATTGTGTAGTCTTTTCTTTATCTTTTATCACACAAGAAGCCACCATGTTGTCTCTACCTATCCTTCAATGTCTATAGTCCAACATCCATTATGTGGTGTGTTTTAGTGCAAGGGATAGTGAAGGGTTGAGTTCTCAACTTGTTTAGGCTTAAGGCTTCTGTATTAAGGTTTAATAAAAAAAGGATAATAAGGCTCAAAATATAAGAAATAGTTGTATATAGCAAAATGGTAAAGCTTTTAGGCTCGATGCTAAATTAAACAATGTCTAAGGTCTTTCTCGAATTATTCACAAAACATAATTTCAATTATGCATACATCTATTCAAATGAAAAATTAACAATTCAATTTATTTATCTACAAGGATCCGCACACTTCCTTCATCCTACAACACATTCTGTACAATTTCATATAAGGTTATTGTCTCTAATCTATTATAAAATTTAACTAATTATCTAGTATCAATAAAAAAATTACATGCTTGGTAGTTCAAAATACTTATTCAATATTTACAACTAATGGCCTAATACCCAATTATTGTCCAAGCACCATGCAAACACACAGCATAAAGAAAATAAATGAAAAATATTTCTGAATTTTTTGAAAAATAGCATAAAACATAAAATAAACACACAAAACACATAAAAACAAGCAAAATGAAAATTATGTGCATCCCCCCATACTTAAGCTACATATTGTCCCTAATGTGTTCATAGCTACAGATTAAGACGATACCAGACTTCCTTAGATGAAACGTTAGACTAGTTTAGGTCATCCACCTTTTCGTTGAATGCTTGAAAATATAGTGTATCTTCTGGGTTAAGTGGCTACACATAAGACAGAAAAAAACAAAAACATTCAAGAAAATAATAACAAGATAAAAATAAAAACATTCAAAATCAAATATGAAAATAATTTAGTTGTTTAAATAGTTTACATGTTGCATAAAATAAAATAAAATAAAATAAAAATTCAAAGGCATGTAATTAATTGTCGTCATCTCCAAGACCTTCGCTCACTCCTACAATCCCCTTGTCTTTCACAACCTTCATTGCGTGTGAAATGATATGCGATTTGTGCAAGTATACATTTCGGATCAAGTAATAAAGTGATGAGTGAGTATCATTCCCACAAGGATCAAATTGAGGCACAAAATTGGTCAAGTTATTGTAAAATGTTATTGCAAGACTAACGAATAAGATGCTATGGTAAACTAAGGCAAGTATGCAGTGATAATTTAAAGGAATGATGAAGTATTCAATAGATGGAATTGATGAATAATTAGAAATGATATGGAAAAAAGTGAGAGCGGAAATGTAATGGTAATAACAAGAGTGTTTATCCGAATAGAATGTAAACAAAGAAATAAACAACTAAATATGTTGTGGCAAAGATACTACGAAAAAGAATAAGGATAGAGTGATGTTGATTCGGAAGGTCAAGATTACCCAGAATCGACCTTTACTGTCAATAATGCCTTGGCAAAATTGTTTTTACTTTACTGCATAGAAGAGTTCTAAAATGGTCTGCCTCTCATGAAAGTAGAACCTCAAGTTACCTTTCCCGTGTCTATAGGCTTTTTAGATATCTTGCATGGATTCCTTTTGTATGATTGTGACTCTTGTCTAGAGTCTGCTACAAATGTCTATCCAATACTTTCTTATTTCATTTAATATTAATCCAACCAATCCAACCTTTTCAGAATTAGTATCAGTTTATAAGTATACGAACAGTCTTTTATGTCCAGAGATCGTTTGCATTTTAATTAAGAAATAAGAACAATCAAATGAAACAATAAAGTAAATTAGAGATATACTGCATCCATAAAAATAGTTAAGGTTGCAAAAGTAATCCCAATCCTATGAGATTTAGCTCATGGGTTGGGAAATAAAATTCCAAACCAAAATATTATTCGACATTTTGTTCACCTACTTCAATTCAATCTTTTGAATGAACACTAATGGAAATAATGGAAGAACTTCGAGAAATAAATTTCGCTTGCCCAGTCCACACTTTGGTAACACAGCCTCTTGTGATGGCTAAGAAGGATTGCCTTCAACTTATTTTCATTTGCGCAACCAAACCTTTATTCACGCCTAAGGAAATGCATGAATGCACCCATTTTTCCTTGGCCAAAAAAAAACCTTATTGTATTGTCTAGCTATTTGAAAATAATTTATACCTCCATTCTTAGCAATATTCTCCTTTCCTAGAACTGATTCATATATCAAAGTTTTGTTCAACAAAGGTTGTGCAAAAATTTCTCCCTAAAAACAAAATTTTCTAAGTACCTATGCATTATTTCTTTCATCTTATAGCAAATATATTTTTATTCACTTAGTTCATTCGTTACCTAAATGGAAGTCACTTGCTTTAAACCCATATAAAAGTATATTATTCACAATTTCATATATTTATTCTCTTTTTTCTTTCTTTCTTTCTTTTTTAATAGAAACCATATTAAGGGATTTATTCATGTCACAAAAATGTTTTTGATTTGACAATCACGATAGAGCATACACCGAATTTTCGAGTAACTCATCATGTTACAAATTAAACCAAAAGTCACTCATGAAGCTAAGGCCTTTAACTAAAAAGATGGATGGAGCATACGACTACCTTCTTATCTACTCAGTCCTTTTCTATAGTGAAATGCCCTTAAAATTATATCACCCACTCGTACTTAGACCCTTCTTTCTAATCAATAGCATGATGGAGCAAACAAAGTGATCTGACCTACTTAGAAACTTTCAGCATTGGAGTGCATACTTGGTTAAACAAAATGCTGTAGCAATTTAACTAATGTTTGGTTTCAAAAATCCTTAAGGGCATTAAAAGATACTTACTATATTTAAAAAAAAAAAAGAGTATAGGACATTCCATTTTTTAGAAATCAATTTCCAAGCAACTTAGCCTAAGCCAATTTCACCCAATCCATTGTTACCTATGCTAGGTATATCGAGAAAAAATTTAAGCTCACCATCGAACACCATAAACAAAAAATGTATTTCTTATAGACAAAAAAATAATTCAATAGTTATTATACCATGGAAAAATATCATATATACCAAAATGAACATACTAAATACAAAATGCAACCTAGATCCACAATACACCCCCAAACCTAAGGGATGCATTGTCTTTAATGCATGTAAAATCATGAAAAATATATAATAAGTATGAATATGCACACAAACAAAAGAAAAGGACAAAATTATGCAATGCATGGGAGGAAAACAAAAACAAACACTTAACTTTCTTGTACTAGAACATTGGAATTTCATTCAATTCTTTTCGTGGACTTGCGAGCACTGACTTTGTATTGCACCTTTTATTACTGTAGGTCAACTTCCTCACCTTCTTTGTCGGAATCCATTAGTTCATCGATCAATTGATCGATTGCTTGATCTTGTGCAATTGTAAATGTGGGTGAAGATGTTGGTACAGGAGTTTTACCTTTTTCAGTGGCAGTAGATGGTGTAGTGGCTAGTGCAGTCTTCCTTTCCTTCTTCTACATCCTTCTCTAGTTCAGCAGAGGTTGACTTTTCTAACTCTTTTTTAGTAGCTTTTCCTTTATCAACAGTGGCTCCTTTAGTTACAGAATCAATTTTGGCAGCAAAAGCTACTGGCTTTTCTCCGTACTTATTAGATAAGAGCAAAGTAGTTGGGAAAGTAGGAAATTCTAGCATGGGACTTGAAAATTTTTTCTAGAGGGATCTTCTTAATGTGAAATCCCTATCTTTCACATATAACCAATATCGAACCTGGCGTTCATTAATTTTTTCCAACTCTTCCATCATCTGGTATTGTTTTACCTCAAATAAAGATAACCTCTGTTCTAACTGCTTTAGAAAAGTTAAGATTTTCTAGTCATAAGAGGTAAGAGATATTGTTGTAGAAGCACGTGCGGTAGGGGAAGCTTGACTATGCTGGGATGTTGCGGCAAACTCAGTTCCTCGTAGCTTGGTAAAAATTGTTCGTGTTATCCCACCTTTATTGGGGGTAACATCCTCAGCATCAACTAAAGGCACATTTTCTATCTTACATAAGGAAAAAAAAAGGGAAGGAAAATTCAAACTCCCAACATTCTTATCTGCACACCTATGGACCTCTTGGAAGATAATATTCCCTATATTTATTTGTCTTCCTTATAAAATAGAATGCAAATCTTTCTTTTGAAACAGTCGTGTTATGTGTAGACAGCATAAGACTTCTGCTTAAAAAATGGTACCACACCTTCCCAATTGGTTTTAATGCACCTTTTTCAATCGTGTAACACTCCTGGCTTGAAATAATCCACTTCTTTCCTTGAACGCATAAATGTTCCAATACTTTTGCCAACCCTTTCGGTGTAATATTCTCGGCAAATTCAGAATGCTCATCTTTAAGTTCTTCGATGGTGAAGTAGGCATTAATATGGTCTTTGTCGAATGGTACAGATTTACCCCTTATATAAATGAAGGGAGAATTTGGGGAATTTACATGAGCGTTAAACTCTCTTTCCACATTTCCCACAACATCCCTTAGGTTTAGACGAAATTTGCTCTAGTTGTGCTTTTCTATAATCGAGGATACCGATTCATCGTACACCATGTAGGGTTCATCATTCAATAAAAATCCATGTTCAAAGAAAAAAGGTAGTTTTAGAATATTAGTTGAATACCTTTTGGCTACAGCAGCATTGAAGAATATCTTCGGTTGCGAGGCACTAGCATGTGAAGATTCTACTGCTATAGAAGTAGCCTTTACACGAGCCATGAAGAGAAAGCTAAAGAAACAAAAAAAATAATGGAGTAAAAAACAAATTGCAGAGAGGTTGAAGAAGAGAAAACTGTAAAAATGTAAACTTTGTGAGAAGTGGGTATATAACATCCCGAATGAGGGCCTAGTTAGAATAGTGGTTTCGGGACCACAAATACGATGTTAAAATAATTTTTTCATTATCATTATAAGGTCTAGGATATGAAAATGAGCATGTGTTAAAGTTTCATGAATGAATTCTATGTGTAAGGTGTCCTATTAGAAATTAGGGACCAAATTGAATAAATTGCAAAACTTGGATTCTAGAAGCAATTTTTATGAAATTGCTTTGGAAAGTTAATTAAGGGTCCTTAAAGAGTAATTTTCCCAATTTCTAAATTTTTGGGCAAAAATGAGCATGCATGGAAAATTTTGGAAGTTTAGTAATGAATGGTATTTTGGTCATTTGGTATATTAAAGAATAAAAAGGGAAAAATCAAGCTAAAATCAGCTCATTTTCTTCTTTATGCTTCCGAATTTCCAAGGGTCTCCATAGCTAGGGTTTTCAACATTTTCAAGCTCAATAGTAAGTGCTCCCTAGCCTCGTTTTTAACATTCTTTGTATTTTTGAGATTCTCATAACATGCTCTATCTATTTCTACCCATATTTCAAGCTAGGGTTCATGTTCAAAAATTTACCCATGCATGAGATGTTTGTGTTTTGATGATTTATGGAGGAACATGAGAGTTTAAAGGATAGTAAACAACTTTTACTAAGTGGTTTTTCATGGAAATAGCTTGAAGGACTAAACTGTAAAAGTTGTGGAAATGGGTAGGAAAATATAGAATGAAGGGAAAACATGGGCTGCTACGAGTGTGTATAATATTCGGCTAGGCTTGGGTAGCCAAACAATTACATGCATTTCATTATACGAGCCCTAGGACTAAATTGTATATATTGTGAAAGGTCAGGGGCAAAATAGTCATTTTTCTTGGGGGTGAGCTTTAGGCCTAAAACGAATAATGTGATGTATTAATAATCTAATTTTATTGATATAGACCCTGAGGAACAAATTTCAGAGGTCGACCGTGGAAATCAAAAGGTTTTGGAATAACTGAGACACGAAACCGAAGCAATTACCAGGTTATATCGTATAACCCGAAGTAAACTCTTAATATACTTAAACATGCATGTTCTTGAATGTATGAAAATTTAGATATTCATTGCATGATAATTCATGAAATGGGATTGTGTAAACGAAAGATGATAAATGTCCCGGTTGAAATAGAAAGGGAAAATCTGATGGATAAATTATGGCTTGCATGATACGACATCTTGCATGTGCTGCAAAAAAGGATTTAGCCTAGACGGGTAATCTGATGATCTCAAAATAGAAAGGATCTAGCCTAGACGGGTGTTCTTTGAGTGATCGAGCCTCTTGAAGAATATGGTGCATTAAGGATTTAGCCCGGACGGGTAATCTGATTGAGGACTAAATTTAGTCTGGACTGGTAATTCAGATCCGAGCTTATGAGAGCAATTATCGTTAAAAAGGGATTTAGCCTAGACTGGTAATCCCGACATTGCTCTATGAGTTATTACTAGTGGGGATTTAGCTTGGATTGGTAATCTCGCCATAAGATGTAAGGTTCGCCGGAGTGCATACTTGAGATGATCACTCGTATGATTTGATGGTAAATGGTTATTCATTGAGATTTCCTAGAAATTCAACCGGAATTAACATGCTAAAATAAAGAATGAAAATATTGAATTGATGAGCTCACCAAAGACTAATGACATGATGCATTGTTATGAGACTAACTTGATGATTGAGTGTACTTATTGGAATTATTGCTTAATATGGTTGTATGCTAATTAACCAGTAAGTTTGTTTTTGAGTTATCTAAACTTATTGAACATTTATAAATGTTTACCCCCTTCTCTTTGCCTATTCTTACAGAGCTCGAAGACTCGTGAAGATTGGAAGACGGTTGGAGAAGCAACACTCTATCGGCTTGTCCCGCTTTGGTATATAGATACCTTCATTTTGTCTAATGGCATGTATAAGATTTTTGGTTATTTTGTTACATGTGTCATTTCGCTAGCCATTGTAAGGGCTTAAATGTTATACTTATTCTTTTGTATATGGCTATGAGATATGACTCATATTGATGTAGGCTGTAAACCTACTAATGATGCATATCTATGTTTAAATGTTTCATGAGATATGATGATGAGGCTTATCATAAATGGATGATTGAAATGGGACCTAATAATTTGAGAGTGGACATAGCGTACAATGGTATATGGTTATAATATGGCCTAAGTGTAAAAAGGTAAAATGTACTATGTTAATCCCTAATACGAAAAGGATAATCTAGCATGTACTAAATCGACAAGATAGAGTTAGCATGCAATGAGTTATGTCAAGGTTGTTTAAGAGTATAATTAGGTCATGTTACATACCATTAAAATCCTTAAGTGTGTATGGATGATAGAGGGTGACTAAAGGCTTGGAAAATAGCTCTAAAAAGGTCCACACTGGTAGACACACGGGCACGTGTCTAAGCTGTATATGACACATGGTCAGCTCCAGTGGCCGTGTTGCCCGGCCGTGTGTCCCTTGCTTTTAAAATTTTAGGCAGTTTGCATGGTACTAAACACACGGGTAGAGACATGGCCGTGTGTCTCAATTGTGTAGAGGACACGGCCTAGCACACGGGCGTGTGCCTTGGTCGTGTGCCTCAAAATGAATGATGACGTCATAAACAGAATGTCTGGGCTTTTGGACACAAGTGATGACACGAGCTTGTCTAGGCCGTGTGAGGGACACGGGCCAGAGACACGGATGTGTGCTTGGCCGTGTGAAAACCTCTGTAGGTTTGAAATGGAAAAAAAATCCAAATAATTCAACATGGGTGGGACACACGAGCGTGTCCCTAAGCACACGAGTGTATGCTTTGCCTCTACACGGGCGTGTGAGGCATAACCCTAGTAATTTTACTACAATTTTCTATAGTCCTCGGTTTAGTCCCGGAGCACTTTTAATATATGTTTTGGACCTTGTAGGTCCATAACCGGGACACTATGATGTCATTTAGTCAGTTTTAAATTAGAATGAAATTTTATAACCTGTATTTTCTAAAAGTGTTCGAGTATATGTCTGGTAACGCCTCGTACTTGTCTCGGTCTTGGATACGGGTAAGGGGTGTTACAAGGTAACTTAAACAGTGTGAAGAAAATAAAAAGGGATAATGATGACAATTTTTATTGAAAGAGAAACATGAGGAAGAAAGGTTATGATATGGATGAAAAGTTAATAATAGAAAAGATATTTGGGGGAAAAATGAAATAACCGAGCCCTGCATTGTGGGCTTCATACTTTGGGTTTCCCAATATTCAGTAAATGCAACTTCCTAAAAGTCTTTCCTTTGGGATTTTCTAACCGGTCAACTCTTTTATTAACACCTCATCATTCAGTTTGTCATAGCATAACGTTTCTCTGTAATGCTGTTGCAAACTGCTGCTTAGTACATACTAGCAAATCCTGTTTCTTTTATTCTGCTCCTATTCATAATAGTAAAAAATTAGAAATGAAATTGTATTAAAAATAAAGAGAATAAAAATAAAAATAACAATGGGAAATAAAACAGAAAAAAAAAACTACTTATTAACGAAAACAAAAAATTCAAACATCATGAAGGCTAACATTTTACTCAGTAATGCTTCAAGCGTTGTCCATTAAGCTTGAATGTAGCCCTTGTTCTTAGGTCATTAACAAAAACAGCTCCATGTGAATACACTTGAATCACTTCAAAGGGTCCTGACCATCGAGATTTTAACTTACCAGGAAATAATTTGAGTCTGGAATTGAACAATAATACCTGTTGTCTAGGTTCAAATTGCATTGGGAAAATTTTGGCATCATGCCATTGCTTGGTCTTTTCCTTATACAAACGAGCATTCTCATATGCTTGTGTTTGAAACTTTTCAATTTCATTTAATTTTAGCAATCTCTTGTCGCCAGCAGCAGCCCAATCCATGTTCAGTTTCTTAATCGCCTAAAACGCTTTATACTCAAGTTCAACAGGTAAATGACATGACTTATTGTAAAAAAATTTAAAAGTTGACGTCCCTAATGGTGTTTTAAATGCAATTCGGTATGCCTGTAGAGCTTCATCCAATCTACTAGACCAGTCTTTTTGAGATGGATTTACTACTTTTTCTAGAATTTGTTTAATTTCTCTATTAGAGATTTTAGCTTGGCCATTCGTCTAAGAGTGATATGCCGTGGCAATTCTATATTTCACCCCATACCTAAACAAGGAATTGGACATCAATTTGCAATCAAAATGGTATCCCTTATCACTGATAATGGCTCTCGATGTACCAAATCGAGTAAAAATATTCTTATGCAAAAATTTCAATATCGACTTAACATCATTAAAGGCTAGGGTTACTACTTTTACCCACTTAAAAACATAGTCTACTACCAAAGTATGTATAACTTGCCCATGGATGGTGGAAATAGACCCATAAAGTCTATTCCTTATACATCAAATAATTCAATCTTTAATATACTTTGCAACGGCATTTCTTGTCTCCTAGACACATTTCCTGTTCTCTGATAACGATCACACAACCTATAAAATTCATAAGCATCTTTAAATAAACTTGGCAAATAGAATCTTAACTGGAGTACCTTAGCAGCTATTTTCATTCCTCCAAAATGTCCTCCATATGAAGCTAAGTGACAATGTTTTAAGATACTATGCATCTCCTTATTTGGGACGCACTTCAACTTTATTTGATCTATATAATGGTTGAATAGGAATGGTTCATTCCAATGGTTCTTTTTGGCATCGTAAAGAAATTTTTGTATTTTATGAGCATCGAAGTCAGGTGACATTACACCACTTACTAAGAAGTTTACAATACCGGCATACAAAGCTAATGCCTTAGCAATGAGCAACGATTCATCTGTGAATTCTTCCTTAATAAGTTTCTTGCTTTCATCTTTATTTCCTGATTTCATTCTTGACAAGTGGTCAGCCACTTGATTTTTGGTTCTCTTCCGATCTCTAATTTCCAAATCAAACTCTTGTAACAAGAGTATCCACCTAATCGATCTTGGTATGACATCTTTCTTCCGTATCAAGTACTTAAAAGTCGGGTGATCTGTGTAGACTGTAATCTTTGTTCCTACTAAATAAGAATGAAACATGTCGAATGCAAAAACTACTGCCAGTAATTCCTTCTCCATAGTCATATAGTTAAGCTGAGCCTCATTCAACGTCTTACTAGCATAATATATTTCATGTAGTACCTTGTTTCTCCGTTGACCCAACACTGCTCTCACAGCATAATCACTAGCGTTGCACATGCGTTCAAAGGGCAATGTCCATTTTGAAGCACTACAATCGGTGCTGCTACAAGTCACTTCTTGAGTTCCTTGAAAGCCTGCAAACATTGATCATCCAAATTAAAAGGTTTATTCTGTTCAAGTAAAGTACACAAGGGTTTAGAGATTTTCAAAAATCCTTCATAAATCTTTTGTAAAATACTATGTGTCCTAGAAAACTTCTAATACCCTTAACACTAGTTGGCGGTGGCAATTTTTTGATCACTTCTATTTTTACTCTATCTACTTCAAATCCTCATTGTGACACTCTATGTTCGAGGACAATGCCTTCACAATCCATGAAATGGCATTTCTCCTAGTTTAGTATTAGATTTATTTCTTCATAGCGGTATAAAACCATCTCCAAATTCCTTAAGCAATCTTCAAAATAATTTGCGAACACAAAGAAGTCATCCATAAAAACTTAAAGGAATTTTTTCACAATTTTTGAGAATACGACCATCATACAGCACTAGAAAGCGCTGGAAAGTTGTTGGTGCATTGCATAACCTGAATGACATCTGCCTGAATGTAAAAATACCATATGGACATGTGAAAGTTGTCTTCTCTTGATCTTTAGGTGCTATGGAAATCTGATTATATCCTGAATAATCATCTAGGAAATAATTAAAAGCCTTACTAGCTAGTCTGTCCAACATTTGATCGATGAAAGGCAAAGGGAAATGATCTTTCCTAGTTGCCTTGTTAATCATACAGTAGTCCACACAAACTATCCATCCCATAACAATATGAGTCGATATGAGTTGATTTTTTTCTTTACTTACTACCATGGTGTTAGAGTATGCCCAAAGACCAATTATGAGATGATTGTAATAACATACTTGTTTTACCTCTTTTATTAATATAAGGTATTTCCATTATAATTTAAGTTTATTTTTTGTGTATATAAATAAAATATTTTATAATAATGTCCTGAGAATAATATGATTATTCTTAAAAGGTCCTTAGTCGAGTATTATTGTGGGCTTGGACGGCATAAATGCATTAAGGCTAACATGTAGTCGATTGATGACAAAGTGTTATCATTGAAATAAAGATGTCAAAATCAATACATGAGTATATGTTAGAGAATGACATATTGGGCTAACCCATTATGAGTATGTCTCTTGGATTATTATATAATAGTTACAACATTACTCATAGTGATAACTATGTATACAATCCTTAAACTTGAGATCATCATTGTCCCAACATAGTAAGTCGTATATTTTGATATAGTCAAACATCTACTGTAATAGGTTGTACTATAAAGACTAATGTTGGGTATGCCACAGCCTATGTAGTGGGATATGATTGATCAAGATAGGATTTGTCCTTCCTACATAATGGGAGTAATATCTTAGGCCACTAAGATGTAATGAGACTAGAAATGCATGGCCATGCTCAAATACGTTAATATGAGATATTACACTTATTTGTTTATTGTAGTCTACTTCGGGTATGAAGAAACATGATATTGGACTTTTCAAGTGTGACTATTCCATGACTTGTGTTCATTTGAGATATAAAGGACAAAATGATATAATACATGAAAATTTATCACATAAAGGTTATGTTGAACCACGACTTCTTGTAACTTGGGTAGTGATGATGCATTGCTAGATGCCACTCATTGCTTGTAACATGAGAAGTGTTCTAGTATTACTACCAATAATATAAAAGTCTACAGGGTCACACCCTATGGTTGAAACAAACATAATTTAAACACAGTTGGTATTAAATTTAATTGTCATGAGAATTATATTAATTATTAAATTAATTTAATTTGACAGTTAAATAATAAACACTATAAATATGTACAAATTCGTTGTACAAGAATAGAGAACAAAATTAAAATAAATGTATGAATTTGATTTATATAAAATATTAGTTATGATATGCTTATCAAAATTATTAAAGTAAAGTATTATAATAATTAATTTCGGTCAAACATAAAATATATATGAAAATTAATATCCTTTTGGAAAGGATATCACACTGTGATATTTTCATAGATATATTTTGGCACCAAAAAGAGGATTCCGTTTCTTTAGGGAATATTAAATAAAAGGAAAATAATCATTAAATAAAACCCTAGGGTGCAAAAGAGTGTTAACCAACATTAACCACAAAAAAAAAAGAAAACGAACCTAAGTATAGTTAGTGCATTTCTTTTTGGAAAAACTCTCTGAAACATTCAGTGAGAGTTTTTGTTCGTTCATTAGCAACAGAGTGGACTACTTAAAGGCCGGGACGATTCTGTTGCAGCTTTGGATTGGAAGTGTGTGAAAGGGATTAAAACAACAATGGTTCTTTCTTATTTTTAAGAGTACGAAATGTATATTTTTCAATTTTTTTCTTCCCGATTCGATCCTCGTGCATGGATTCATGGTTTAGATAACTGCAATATTTTTTTCATTGTGCCACAGGGCATCCTAGTGATGCAACAATAGTATCAGATCCATTTGTACGATACGGATTTGGGATTAAATTTAATGGTTAGTGGAATTGTATAATATGCATGTTGTTCGTTCCGATTTGTTCAATCTGTTATATGTATATTTGATGCATGTAATCTATTTAACAAAAAGTTGCAGTTGACTAATACATTGTTTGCTAAGGGTTAATGAATATGTTTAGGACTAGTGGGGTTATCATTGAAATTACTAGTTAACTTATTAGAATTTTTGAAAGGGGACAAGAATTGTTCCAGTAAGCTTATTCAGAAGTTTTCTTAACGACTAAGGGCCTTCACAGCCCTTACATATCCCTAGATTTACCATTGTTCTATTTTTAACAATCAGCGACGAATAAAACATAACATATTATATTTTACAAGTATGTTCTATGTTATGGTCGATTTGCACGGTGTTTGGAAATGCATGGTTATAGCCCGATAACCCATTTATTTTATTATTTGAAAAGCTTGTATTTTATAAATATGGCCTGTGTGTCCTGCCTTACTATTTCTCTCTTGTATTTCTCTTCTTTTCTCACTCCCTAGTATGTAAAACAAGTTTCTACAAATTGTAAATTGCATGATATTGGAAATCATCCAAATTTTGGAAAGACAAAGATATGGGTATCAAAATGTTGGTACTAGAAATATGAGATTTAAGGCACCAAGAGTGGGATTGAGATTGGGCATGAGATAATTGTAAATTTTGGTCCCTAATTGTATAGTGACTTTGCTAGTTGATCCCTAAACCTCCACTATAAATAGGCCTAACCATTTCTCATTTTTTATCAACCTACATTTGCCATTCTCTACTTAAGGCATTTTTCTCTCTCTTTGTAAATCTTCACTTGTATTTTAGAGTGAAATATATTTCATAGTGCTCGAGGACGTAGGAAAAATTTGCTGAACCTCGTTAAAATTCTAGTGTTCTTTATTGTATTGTTTTGCATATTTTGTGAGTGCGATTGTAGTGATTTATTGTGGTATTAAATTACGATAGAGGGATATTTTGGCTAGGAAAGACTTGGTACTTAAGAGATCCTTGTGATCCACATCTCTTTCCTAGGAATTGAACTTAGTGTGATTTTTTAATATAATAATTTTACTCTTTTACACGCTTCCGCACAACAATTAGTATCCAAGCTAGATTCCTACTTGGGAAATACGATCGTTTACGATACTATTTCCATATATGTATTTTTCATCCACGACACTATTCACATTGACGTTACTGTTCACATATGCAGTAGTTGGGATTAAGGAGAAAAATGGAAAATGCATCGTCATCAGCAAAGACTACTATGACCAATGCAAAATTTGAAGTAGAGAAATTTGATGGTACAAATAAATTTAGTATGTGGCAATGTGAGATCCTGGATGTCTTATGTCAGCAAGAACTAGATATAGCCCTTGAAGAAAAACCTGACAAGATGGATACAAGGAATGGGCTAAGATAAATAGATAAGCATGTGGTACAATTCGCCTATGTTTGGCCAAAGAGCAGAAGTACTATGTCATGAGGGAGACATCAATGAAGAAGTTGTGGGATACACTGGAAGAAAAGTTTCTAACGAAAAGTCTTGAAAATAGGTTTTATATGAAAAAGAAACTTTATCATTTCACGTATGCAACCAGTATGTCAATGAATGACCATGTGAACTCATTCAATAAAATTTTAGTAGACTTGCTAAATTTGGATGAGAAATTTGAAGATGAAGACAAGGCATTATTGTTGTTGAATTTCCTTCCTGATGAATATGATCATCTTACCACCACATTGCTTCATGGGAAGGATACGATCACATTTGATGTAGTCTGTAGTGCGTTGTATAGATCTGAGACTCGAAAGAAAGATAAAAAAGGATCATAGAGATACAACTGCAGAAGTCTTAACAATAAGAGGTTGTTCACACAGCAGCAAACCTGGTAGAAGGGGAAAGTCCAAAGGGAGACCGGCCAAAGATGAATGTGCTTTTTGTCGTGAGAAAGGGTATTAGAAAAGAATTGTCCTAAGTTACAAAAGGGCAAGTCTATTTCTAATGCATGTGTAACGGAGCATGATGAGGAGCCAGGATTTAGCTCGGTTGCCATGGCAATGGCATGTCATATAGATGAGTGGATTTTGGATCCAGGATGTACTTACCATATGTGTCCTAATAAGGACTGGTTTTCTAGTCTTAAAGAACTAGAAGGTGGAGTTGTTTTTAGGGGCAATGATAGTACTTATAAGACAATGGGAGTAGGTACAATCCAATTGAAGAATCACGATGGCTCAATCCAAGTCTTGACAGATGTTCACTACATAGCTAGCTTGAAGAAAAATCTCATCTCAATAGGGGTCCTAGAATCTAAAGGGCTCATAATCATTTTGAGAAATGGATTACTACAGGTAGTAATTGGGGTATTGACGGTGATGAAAGGTACAAGAAGGAATAACCTGTACTATTTAAATGGAAGTACAGTTATTAGATCAACATTAACAGTTTTTGTCAAAGATGCAGATTTAGAGTCTACCATGTGATAGCATATGTGATTAGGGCATGTTGGTGAAAAAGCTTTGCAGAATTTGGCAAAGCAAGGCTTGTTGAAAGGTGCAAATTCTTGCAAATTGGAATTCTGTGAACATTGTGTTCTGGGCAAGAAGACGAGGGTAAAATTTGGTTCAGCAATTTATAATACGAAAGGAATTCTGAACTACGTTCACAGTGATGTGTTGGGACATACCAAAGTGGCTTCTTTGGAAGGTATGCACTATTTTGTTAATTTTGTTGATGATTATTCAAGAAAAGTATGGGTGTATCTAATGAAAAGAAACAGTGAAGTTTTGGATGCATTTCTGAAATGGAATAAAATGGTGGAGACTCAAACTAGTCGAAAGGTCAAACGACTTCGATCAGATAATGGTATGGAGTACAAGAATAATCTATTTCTACAAGTATGTCAAGATGAGGGCATTGTGTGACACTTCACTGTTCGGGATGCACCACAGCAGAATGGGGTGGCAGAACATATGAATTAGACTATACTGGAGAAAGCTTGATGTATGTTGTCCAATGCTGGATTAGGCAAGGAATTTTGGGCTGATGCAATTAAATATGCGTGCAATCTAATTAACCGTTTTCCATCACCTGCAATAAATGGAAAAAAATCCTATGGAGATGTGGACTGGTAAATCTGCTACTGATTATGATTCTTTACATGTCTTTGGTTCCACTGCATATTATCATGTAAAAGAATCTAAATTAGACCCAAGAGCAAAGAAAGCATTATTCTTAGGTATAACTGGTGGAGTAAAAGGATATAGTCTTTGGTGTCCTGATACAAGGAAGATTTTTTTCAGTAGAGATGTGACTTTTGATGAATCAACCATGATAAAGAACAAGGATTCACAAAAGGATGACAAAACTATTAGTACTTTGTAGCAGGTGGAGCTTGAAAAGGTTAACGATGATCCAACTAATATTGAAGGAACAAATGATGAAGAAGTTTCAACCCAAGAACTTCTATAGCAACAAGATTCAATTGCATATAGAAGGCCAAGAAGAAAGATCCGTATGCCTGCTCGCTTTGATGATATGGTGGCTTATGCACTTCTAAGTGCAGATGATGATGTTCCTTCTACTTACACAGAAGCAATAAGTAACCCTCATGGTGTAAAGTGGAAGCAATGTATGAATGAAGAAATGCAGTCTCTTCAAAAAAATAGAACTTGGGAGTTTGTGACATTGCCCAAAGGGAATAAGGCATTTGGATGCAAATGGATATATGCAAAAAAGGAAGGATTTCCTGGTAAACATGAAATTCGATACAAGGCTAGATTGGTAACAAAGGGTTACGCTCAGAAAGAAGGAATAGACTGCAATGAAGTGTTTTCTCCAGTTGTGAAGCATTCGTCTATTCGAATTTTGCTAGCCTTGGTTGCGTAATATGATCTTGAACTAGTTCAGCTCGATGTGAAGCCTGCTTTTTTACACGGTGATTTGTAAGAGGAAATCTATATGACTCAGCCAAATGGATTCAAGGTTACTGATAAAGAAAATTGGGTTTGCAATCTGACAAAGTCGCTTTATGGATTGAAACAATCTGCGAGGCAATGGTACAAGCTATTTGATCAGTTCATGAAAGGGCAAAGGTACACAATAAGTAAATTTGATCATTGTGTGTATTTTCAGAAGCTACAAGAAGGAATTTTCATATACTTGCTCTTATATGTTGACGATATGTTGATAGCATATAAGAGTAAAGTTGAAATTGAGAGATTGAAGACTCAACTCATCCTTGAGTTTGAGATGAAAGATCTAGGTGAAGCTAAGAAGATTCTTGGCATGGAAATATGTAGAGATAGAGCTCATGGCAGAGCCAGCTTGTCTCAGAAGCAATATTTGAAAAATGTATTACAGTAGTTTGGCATGAACGAGCAGACAAAACCTGTAAATACCCCGTTGGCTTCTCATTTCAAGCTTTCTGCACAACTATCTCCTTCAATGAATACGAAACAAGAATACATGTTACAAGTTCCGTATTCTAATGCAGTAGGTAGCTTGATGTATGCAATGGTGTGTACAAGTCTTGACATTTCACAGGCAGTTAGCATAGTGAGCAGGTATATGCATAATCCTGGCAAACGACATTGGCAAGCTGTGAAATGGATTCCACGGTATATTCAGAAGACCATGGATGTTGGATTACTGTTCAAGCAGGATACTACATTTGGTAAAGGTGTTATTGGGTACGTTGACTCTGACTATTCCGGTGATCTGGATAAACAAAGAGCAATCATCGGTTATGTATTTACACTTACTGGAGGACCAATAAGTTGGAAGTCCACACTGCAGTCTACAGTTGCATTGTCAACCACAGAAGCCAAATACATGGCTATAACAGAGGCTGTAAAGGAAGCTATCTGGTTGCAAGGTATGGTTAAAACCTTGGGATTGTTCAGGAGCATATTAATTTGTATTGTGATAGTCAAAGTGTTATTCATTTAGCAAAGAATCAAGTCTATCATGCAAGTACTAAGCATATCAACGTACGATTCCATTTTGTGCTGGAAATTATTGATGAGGGGAAAATTCATCTTCAGAAGATTAAGACTACAGATAATCCCACAGATATGGTGACCAAGGTGATAACAACAACCAAGTTCGAACATTATTTGAACTTGATCTATATCCTGTAAGTTTAACTGTTGAAGAAGGCACTATCAAGTATTGTTGACAAAGGTAGAAAGAATTGAGTGAAGATAAGATTATTTTAATCAAATCTTCAATGTGGAGATTATTGGAAATCATCCATAATTTGGAAAGACAAAGATATGGGTATCAAAATGTTGGCACTAGAAATTTGGGATTTAAAGCACAAAGAGTGGGATTGAGATTTGGCATGAGATAATTGCAAATTTTGGTCCTTAATTGTATAGTGAGTTTGATAGTTGATCCCTGAACCTCCACTATAAATAGGCCTAACCATTTCTCATTTTTTATCAACCCACATTTGTCATTCTCTACTTAAGGCATTTTTCTCTCTCTTTGTAAATCTTCACTTGTATTTTAGAGTGAAATATATTCGGTAGTGCCCGAGGACGTAGGCAAAATTTGTTGAATCTCGTTAAAATTCTGGTGTTCTTTATTGTATTATTTTGCATATTTTGTGAGTGTGATTGTAGTGATTTATTGTGCTATTAAATTACGATAGAGGGATATTCTGGCTAAGAAAGACCTGGTACTTAAGCGATCCTTGAGATCCACCTCTCTTTCCTGGGAATTGAACTTAGTGTGATTATTTAGTACAATAATTTTACTCTTTTACAGGCTTCAACACAACAAATGAGTTGCTATGGGCCATATGAGAAGAAAGATAGGCCAACTAAAGTAGAAAAGAAGCTTGTGAAGTGGATTACACCTTTATGTTTCCTTTTGTTTCTCCAATAGGCTTAAGAGCAACCACCTTAGTTTGTGGGCTATAAATATTACATTTATTTATCGCTTTATTTATTCATGTATGAGATACTATAGATGTCTAAAACATGCCAAATTTTAAAGTATGTTAAAATTTGATAACTGTAAACAAAATTAATTGATGAGATTAATTAAAAGACTAAATGGGCTAATGTAGACCATAATATGTGATGCAAGCCTAATAAAATTCCCTCCATCAAAATATTAACTCAACGTTACATTCCAATCATTGTCCTTGTTAAGGCTTCTATCGATACTATGTAGGTTCTGCTAAAGCGAACTACTAGTATCTATCTTGGTTACACACGAAGAATAAGCAAGTGATATTCGCTAGTTAAAACATTGGTTACTGACTTAACTAGGTTACTCTAATAGGATTAGAAACCTAGAGGCAAGTAATTTGGATAAATCATAAAATGATTAGAACAAGAGTTGTTTACTCAATATTTAGGAGATACATATGATGTAATTAGCAAGTGTTGCTTACCTAAATAACCATAATCTTGAGTGTTCAACCAAAGTTGACTTAAGAGGAGGTGAAATGTGAATCTTTACCCACTAGAAAAAAAATTTCAAGAAAGTCTTTTCGAAATTAAAATATGAGGGTTATTAATTTTGAATAAAATAATGTGAGCATCATTTAATAAATTCATTTTAATGATTAATATAAACTTCATAAATTTACTCACTTGGATATTTCATTTTTGTAGATATATTATGGCTGCAAACACAAATTCACTTTCATTTTGATCGGTCCTTGAGAAGGACAAATTGAATGGGTTGAATTTCCTTGACTCGCTTTATAACTTGAGGATTGTCCTCAAACAAGAATGGAACTTATATGTCATTGAAAAAACCCTTCCTAATGAACCACCTATTAATGCCTCGAGGGCTGATAGAGATTGTCATTGCTCATTTTCAATAAAATCAGAACAGTCGTTTTAGGACCATAAATTTGACGAGTAAATTATTATTATTATTATTATTATTATTTTAATGTTTACATGATGTTAGAAGGCTCGTATTAAAATTTTGTTAAGAAATTTTGGTGTTTGCATGATTAATTATGTAAAAAGGATTAAATCATAAAAAGTAAAAAAGTAGAGTTCCATTAGTTAAAAGGGTCAAATGATTATGGAATTTTAAATTAAAGGAATTAAATGGTAATTAAACCAATTAAACAAATAGTGGACAAATATGGGCATGAGTTTAATGTTTTGTTTAGTTATTAAGTAAGGTTAAAATAGTAATTTAATAAATAAATTAAATTAAAAGAAAACTAAAAGATGGTATCATCCATTAGTCATCATCTTTACCGAATTTTAGGGTCAAGAAAATACAATTTTGGAGCTTTGAAGGTTCAGCTATGTCTAGCTTATGCATGTTGGTATTTTAAGATCAAGATAGACCACATATAGATCTAGATCAGGGAAAAGCCAAAGCCTCGAATTAGTTGATCTCATTTTTTCGACCTAGTCTCAAGGTAAGTTCATATGAATAAATATCATTTTAATGTTATATTGATTGATATGTTAATGTGTTATTTGCCATGTAAATAAATAATGTATATCCAAAGCAATGTTATGACGATTATCGAGTCCCAGTTGAACTTTAGGAATTCGTAGGATACACATGACATGTCATTAGGGATTTCATGTTTCGGGTGCTGGTCTTGAATGTCTTACTGATGGTTGAGATTTTGCATTTGTTACGGATACTCTACAGCTCATGTGAGCAAGTCCATTTCACAGCTCATGTGAGCAACAATGTAAAGGAAAGACTACGGTTATATGTTTAAGCACACTTCGAGTGAGCTTTCCTGAATATCCACAGATATTCTAAATGGTTCGACGAGTAATGAAAAGGATTGAAAAGGTAAGTTTTCATATGGTAATATGCATACGTTCATGGAAAGGTTAAATGATATATGTTCGCATGGAAATGAATCATCATATGTTTAATTCAAAGAAATTATGTATGAATGCACTAACTTGTGTATTAATGATGGTTCTTAGGCTTGTGCCAAATTTGTGATTGAATTACATTATGCTTATACTTAATTTTATTTAGGTGAAATGGTAAGTTATGTTTCATGTTTTACGAACTTACTAAGCATTATGTGCTTACGTAGTTTTCTTTCCTATGTTCTATAAATAATTAGCCAGCATAAATATCAGTAGTTTTTGATATTTTGGCCAAGATCATGATGGCATGTATAGGTGGACTTGTATTGGTATCTAGTTGAATGTTAGTTTATGATTTTGGCATGTATAAGTTGTTTTGGTACCATTTGATGTTGGTTGGATTGTGTCATTTTGGTACTTGTGTTGCATGAATGGTATGGCTCGAATGGTAAGTTTATGTTGAAGTGTTAGTGGTTACAATTATGGTATGATTTGTTATAAGTTGCATTATGTTTAATGGTCGAAATGTGATCAAATATGCATGTTTACGTAAGCTTTGATGTTTGCTTTTGAGGTTCCTTGAAATGGCATATTGGTTAATTGATTTAATGCTATTGAATTGGTCATTATATGCATTTTTTGGTAAGGTTTTGATGTCTTGATTATGTGCTCAAAATATTTTAGGTGTATGCATGGTTTGGAGTTGAACATGGCTTGATTTTGGGCAAATTCATGTCCACATGGCCTGAGACACGGACATGTGACTTAGCTGTGTGTGACACACGGCTTGGCGACATGGTTGTGTGTCCACTGTAGGTTTTATTGTATGCAAGTCAAGCAATTACAAGACCTAACACACGGCCTGGCATATGGGCGTGTGTTACACATGGGCGTGTGACTTGGCCGTGTGATCCTATTCAGAGAGTTACACGGGTGAGGACACAAGTTGGGACACAACCGTGTGACCCTTACAGTTAAATTTTTCTAACATTTTCTTATACTTTCCAATTGTTTCCAATTTGGTCTTGAATTGTTTCTATGTATTTCTAGGGCCTCAAAGGCTCAATTTAGGAATGATATGTATGTGAAGCAATGATTTATATCATGTTTACATCAATGTATGAAATGTATGTTTTAATGTTTTGTTTGAATGGTAATGCTCCATAACCTTATTCTGGCGACAGATATGGGTTAGGGGTGTTACAGAGACGTTTACAAGAAGCATATTGATGATATGGTAGACGTTGGATGTCTTATGCTTGCCACTATGAATCTTGAGCTTCAGAAGACAAGCAAGGACATGGTTGCTTATGATATGATCAAGCACCTGAAAGAACTTTATCAAGGGCAAGCATGGTAAGAGAGGTTCAATACCTCTAAAGCCCTTTTCCAATATAAGCTGGAAGAAGAAAGTCCAGTAGGGCCTCATGTTTTTAAGATAATAAGCTATATTGAAAGCTTGTCTAAACTTGGATTTCCACTAAGCCAAGAGTTGGCCACTGATGTTATTCTGCAATTGTTGCTTGATAGTTAGAGCCAGTTTGCCCTCAATTTCAATATGAATGAAATTGACAGGACTCTACCACAATTACTCAGCATGTTGCAAACTGCTAAAGGTAACATGAAAAATACTAGACCCAAGCCTATTTTGATGGTCCTTAATAAGAAGGGCAAGGGCTAGGGTAAAGCTAAGACAAAGCCCAAGGGCAAAGGTAGGCCCAAATTTGAAAATAGAAAGGCTGCACTGAAGCCCAAAGGAGGGGTGCCTAAGGAAGGAAACTACTTCCATTGTGGTATGACTGGACATTGGAAAAGGAATTGCCCTATCTCTCTTGAGGAAGTCAAGAAGGCCAAAGCAAGCGGAGTGTCTCAGGTATTTATGTTATTGATATTAATTTATCAACTACTACTTCTTGGGTATTAGATACTAGTTGTGGTTCCCATATTTGTACTTCTGTACAGGGACTGCAAAGGAGTAGGACTCGAGCTAGAAGAGATGTGGTCCTGCGAGTTGGAAATAGAGCAAGAGTTGTTGCATTAGTTGTAGGAACATATACTTTGTCTTTGCCTAGTGAACTTGTTTTATGTTTAGAGGATTGTTATTTTGTGCCCAGTTTGACTAAGACATTATTTCAATTTCTAGTTTAGACAAAATTGGTTTAAGATAAATAATTAATAAGAATTGTTGTTGCTTTTATCTTAATAATGTTTTCTATGGTTCGACACAATTAGTAAATGGCCTCTATAATTTAGATCAAGTTAATCCTAATTACAACATAAATACTAAAAGATCTAAAATAAATTACTCAAATCAAACTTATCTTTAGCATTATCGTTTGGGCCACATAAGTGAGAAACATATATCCAAACTCCATAAAGATGGTTTTTGGATTCATTTGTTTTCAAACAAATTGAAGTATGTGAATCTTGCTTATTGAGAAAAATGACTAAAGCTCCTTTTACAGGTTAAAACGAGTGAGCTAATGATTTATTGAGCCTAATAGATACTGATGTATGTGGACTAAAGAACACATACGCCAGAGCTGGATTTTAATACTTCAATACTTTCACTGATGATTTCAGTAGATATGAGTATGCTTATATCATGCGTCATAAGTCAGAAGCCCTTGAAAAGTTCAAAGAATTCAAAAATAAAGTACAAAATCAACTAGGAAAAACTATCAAGACACTTCGATCAGATCGAGGTGGAGAATTTTTTAGCCTAGAATTTGATGACCTTTTGAAGGAATGTGGGATAGTCTCACAACTTACTCCTCTTGGTACTTCTCAATGGAATGAAGTTTCTGGGAGAAGAAATCGAACTCTGTTAGACATGGTTCAATCAATGATGAGTCATGTTGATCTACCGACTTTCTTTTGGGGACATGCACTTAAGACAACTACTTTCACGCTGAATCATGTTCAATCTAAATCGGTTCAAAATACGCCATATGAGATGCAGACTGGGAAATGTTCTAGTACTTTTTTAATGAAGATTTGGAGTTACGAAGCTTATGTTAAATGTCAAACGTCTACTAAGCTTGAACCCAAATCTGAAAAGTGTATATTTGTGGGATATCCTAGAGAAACCAAAGGATATTATTTCTTTAACCCTATTGAGAAAAATATGTTTATTGCTTGGATTGGTGTCTTCCTAGAAAGAGAATTTGTTGCTAGAAAAGGAAATGAGAGAAAGATTGAACTTGAAGAAATTTGAGAACCACAAAATACCACTAAACCAAAGATAGAACAACAGCAAGTTTCACCAGTAATTGAGGAACAAGTAACTACTGTAGAAACACAACCACCATGTAGATCTTTAAAAGAATGTCATGAACCTTAGAGATATGGATATCTTATTACAACAAATGGTGACATTCTTCTTATGGATCAAGATGAGCTTAGGACTTATCAAGAAGTGGTGGTGAGCCTAGAATCTAAGAAATGGTTAGAGGCCATGAGGTTTGAGATGGATTCCATGTCAGAAAACCAAGTATGGATCTTGGTTGACTCACATGAAGGGGTTAAACCTATAGGGTGCAAGTGGGTTTTCAAAAAGAAAATCAGCATGGATGGTAATGTACATACATACAAATGGCGATTGGTCACTAAAGGTTTTCACCAAGTTCATGGTGTTGACTATGATGAAACTTTTTCTGTTGTTGCTATGTTTAAATCCATCTGGATCTTGCTCCTAATAGCTGCATTTCATGATTATGAAATTTGGCAGATGGACGTCAAAACATCTTTCCTTAATTGGAAACTGGACGAGGATGTGTACATGACACAACCTGAAGGTTTTTTCAACCCAAAAGATGCTAGAAATATATACAAGCTACAAAGATCCAGTTATGGATTGAAGCAAGCTTCTTGAAGTTGGAATCTTCATTTTAATGATGCAATCAAAGAGTTTGCTTTTATCAAAAATGAAGATGAGCCTTGTGTTTCCAAAAAAGTTAGTGGGAGCGCTATTGTATTCTTCGTACTGTATGTAGATAACATATTTATCATAGAAAATGACATACCAACCCTACAGTCTGTTAAGACCTGGTTAGGACATTGTTTTTCTATGAAGGACTTAGGTGAGGCCACATAGGTTTTAAGAGTCAAAATCTATCTAGATAGATTAAGGTGACTTGTAGGTCTAAGCTAAAGTACATACATAGATAAAGTATTAAGAAGGTTCAGTATAGAAGAATCTAAGAAAGGATTCTTACCTATGAGACATGGTATCTCACTTTCAAAAGAAACGTGTCCTTCAACTCCACAAGAGAGAGAGTGAATGAGTAAGATTCCATATGCTTCGGCTATTAGGTATATCATGTATGCCATGCTATGTACTTGTCCAGATGTATTGTATGCTTTAAGCATGACGAGTCGGTATCAAGTAGATCCCAGTGAAGGTCATTGAGTAGAAGTTAAAAATAACCTTAAGTACTTGAGAAGGACTGAGGATACATTCCTTATATATGGAGGTGAGGAAGAGATAAGTGTAAAAGGTTACACTAATGCTAGCTTCCAAGCCAACAAGGATGATTCAAAATCGTAATCAGGTTTTGTGTTTTGTCTTAATGGTGGCGCTATGAGCTTCAAAAGTTTAAAGCAAGGTACAATTGTTGATTATACAAGAGAGGCCGAGTATGTTGCAGCTAGTGAAGCTACAAAAGAGGGTATTTGGATCAAGAAGTTCATATCTAAACTAAGAGTTGGGCCTAGCATATCAGATGTTATAGAAATTTATTATGACAACAATGCAACCATTGCACAAATATACTTATGCGCTTTCATCTCATTCAAAAAATCATTGATTGAGAAGATGTGGAAATTTGCAAAACATTGATGATCAACTAACGAAGCCTCTCACACAGAAAAAGCATGATCGTCACACTAAGTCACTTGGTATTAGACATATGAGTGATTGGTCTTAGTGCTAAAGGGAGATTGTTAGAGTATGCCTAAAGACCAATCATAAGACGATTGTAATAGCATACTTGTTTTACCTCATCTATTAATATAAGGCATTTCAATTATTATTTTAGTTTCTCCTCTTTGTATATAAATAAAATCTTTTATAATAATGTCCTGAGAATAATATGACTATTCTTAAAAGGTCCTTAGTCAAGAACTATTGTGGGCTTCGACAAAAATAATGCATTAAGACTGAAAGTGGGTAAATAATGCCAGTATCAAGCCACTTGATAATTTCTTTCTTGAAAACTTCCTTCATAATTGGATTCAATCATCTCTATTATTCAATGAATTTGTTATGGCAATCTTCCAACAAAATTTTATGCATACAAAATGTAGGGCTAATTTTTTTTATAACAGTAAAGGTCCAACCCAGTGCTCTTTTAGATCGCTGTAATACTTCTAACAACCTGTCCTCTTGCTCAAGTGTTAGCTTAGCAGAAATTACAACTGGCAAAGTATTTTTATTTCCCAAATATGCATATTCCAAATGTTGTGGCAGAGGCTTTAACTCTAGTATGAGAGATTCCACTACAGATGGTTTAGGAGGCTCAAAAGATCGATCTGATAAATCTAAGGATTCAAATTTCTTCTCTAGCCTATCCATTATCTACTGGGCTTCCATAAATTCACCAAGCTCTTCAAAACTTACTGTGTCACCTTGCTTCATCAAATTGTCTTTATTATCAGAATTATCATAGCAAACTTTTGTGAATTCGTCCACAACTATTTCTATCAAGTCAATAGAGTGACATTCCCCATCCACATGCATACATTTTAACGCATCAAACGCATTAAAAGTAACTTGTTAATCGTTCACTCTCATGGTTCGCATTTCTGCACATCAATTAAGGTCCTACTAGTAGCAAGTAACGGTCTTCCAAGAATAATTGGTACATCATGGTCAGCTTCGCATTTTAAAATAAGAAAATTTGCAAGAAAGATACATTTATCTACCTTTACCAGTACATCTTCAATTTTACCTTTTGGATGGGTGTAAATGGGTCAGCCGATTACAACATCATTATGATAGGTCTTGCTTTCTCAATTCCCAGCTTATTGAAAATAGACATAGCCATTAGATTTACACCTGTGCCTAGCTCTCAAATTTCATTTTCTACATAATGATTTCCAATTGAACATGGGATAGTGAAACTCCCTAGGTCCTTTAACTTTGGAGGCCGCTTAATTATCAACATTGTTTTGCACCCTTTAGTGAAAGCAATAGTCTCAAATTCTCCTAATTTGCACTTCGTTGACTGTATGTCTTTTATGAATTTCACGTAATTGGGCATTTGCTCTAAGGCTTTGACTAGCAGTATATTAATATGGAGTTGCTTCACAACCTCTAAAAATCTTTTAAATTGAGCATATTGTTTAGAATTATGGAACAATTGTGGAAAAGTTAGAGGGGATCATCCTTGTGGTTGTTGATATTGTTTTACTGTGGCATTTTTCTTAGCAACCTGATCTGGTTCTGCCAAAGCATTCTTTTGCTTACCCTTTTTAGATGTTGTACGCTTTTCAGATGTTCTGGGATCTTTATGTTGTTGTTACTTGCATTATCCTGTCCTGCCATAGCATCATGAACAACATCACTCAATGCTCCTTGCCTTGTGTAATTGAATTCTCGGTATCACTTAGCAATGCTTCTTATGTCCTTGAATTTAGAGCATTCGTTATTTGCCTCACTTGATTTTCAAGCGCTCGCAGAGATGCAACATGAATCTGAATTACAGGATCATTCTTGGCCATATATTCCTTTAACAAAACTTCAATGAAAGTAGAAGATGATGCTTGACCGTATTGAGTATTTTTCCTCGACATAGATTGAATATAACTAGGCAGTGCATTGTTGATATTCTGCCTTGTAGCATTGTTGTAATTTCCTACACCTTGATTACACTAACTGAAATTCAAATGCTGCTTCCACCCTGAATTGTAGGTGTTAGAATATGGATTGCTATTTCGATAGGAATTACCCATGTACTATACTGACATTGGGCTTGATGGGCTTTCGTCAAACACATGATTTTCCCCACAATAAACACATGACAACTTTACTGATTTCATCTCATGCATTACAATTGCGTTTTTTTTTTATGGTTTTAATCATATTACCTTAAGAAGATACCTGGACTGTTAATGAAGTGATTGCACCAAGCTCGATGGTATCGGCAGCTATCTTACCCATCCCAGCTCTCGTGGTTAGATACTGTTAATCGTTGCTCGCAATCTCTTTCAAGATCTCGTATGCTTCGTTATAAGTTTTATCCAACAACGTACCATTCACAGAGGTATCAAGTACCATCCTTGTGTGCGCATTCAACCTATTGTAAAACATCTCTATTTGAGTCCAGTGCTGGAATCTATGCATCAAACATTTCTGAATTAACTCCTTAAATCGTTCCCAAGCTTTATATAACATCTCGTCCTCCATATATCGAAAAGATGTAATATCATTTCTACACTTGGCATTCATAGTATGTAGGTTATACCGTAGCAAGAATCTCTGGCAAAGATGATTCCATGATGCCACTATTCCTGATGACAAAGCATTTAGGCATGCTCTCGCACTATCTCTTAAAGAATATAGGAATAGCTTAAGTCTCAAGGTGTCTTCAGAAACACCCTGCTATTTGAATGAATCACATACTTCTAGAAAACATTGATAAACCATAATATATACATATTTTTATCCCATGCTTGGCATATTTATGGATGATTTATCATTAGTTTTATTGAATTTGATGCTCTTAATCTTTTAATTTCATGTTTTATATTTAGGACAGCATAGAAAGTGAAAAGAGCAAGAAATGAGCCAAAAATGGACAAAATAGGCTGATTTAATTATTCCACACGGCCTAGGCACTTCCACATGGGTAATCCATACGTTCGTGTTAGACACACGGGTAGGCCACATGCCCATGTGTCATGGTCTTGTCGACTTAAACCAACTCAGAATTTCACACGGCTTGAGCACCCTCACACGGCCGTGTCTCTGTCGAGCCCAAGTTTAATTCTATTCAGAAAAGTCTAATTTTGGGCTTTCCAAAGTCTATATAAACACCCTAGAAGAGGATCAAAAGGGGGACAGAGAGTAGAAGGCAGTTAATACTCGAAGACAGCCATTGGAATCTGTAATATCCTGAATTAGGGCTTAATCAGAATAGTGGTTTCGTTACCACAAATCCGAGATAGAAATAATTATTTTACAATGATTTTGATGTTTATGATATGATTGCATGATTGTGTGAAAATTTCGTGATGAAATTCTATGCCTAAAGTGCTTAAATTGAAAGTAGGGACTAAATCGAATAAGTTGCAAAACTTGTATTCTAGAAATTTTTAGTATGAAATTGTTTTGGAATATTAATGAGGAGGTCTTAAATAGCAATTTCACCAATTTTAAGTTCATGGAAAAAATTAAGACATGGAAGGAATTTTTGGAAAGTTTAGTAGTAAGGGTATTTTGGTCATTTAGTTATTAAAATGAATTAAAAACAAAATTAAAAGCCAATTTTTGTCCATCTTCTTCATTAGGCCGAAATTTCAAGGGTTCTCCATAGCTAGGGTTTGTTTCAAGCTTCCAAGCTCCATAGTAAGTGATTCCAAGCCCCGTTTTTAATGTTCTTTACGTTTTTGGAATCCCGGAAGCTCGATTAAGCTTATGCTAGCAATAATTCATCCTAGGGTTTATATTTGGAAAAATACCCATAGGTGAAATTTGTGTATTTTGATGTTTTTATGATAGAATATGAGGTTTTAAATTATGTTAGACAACTTGTGCTACTCGATTTTGAGTGAAAACGAGTAAAAGGGCTTAATCGACAAAAATACCTAATAGTCACAAGTATATGTTAGAGAGAGAATTTGGTGTTGCCATAGAAGGGAAAAGTGATCAGCATGTTATAAAACATAATAATAAGGAATAAAGTTTAATTCCCGAGCCTAGGGGCAAAAGTGTAATTTTTCCAAAGTTCGTATTAAATGTTGTTTTGATGAATGTATGTATTAAATAAGATTAATTTGGCATCATAGATCAAGAGAAACGAGATTCAAGTCGCGATCGAGGAAAAGAAAAGATTGTGGACTAAATTGCAAAATCTTTATATTTTCGTACCAAGGTAAGTTCATGTGTAAATGTAGTAACATAATTGTCATTTTAAGCAATTTAATGTTGTTTATATGATATGATGCTGATTATTATCATGAAACATTATGCTTTGTGGTTATTGTTGAATAATATGTAATTATGTGAATTACTTGATGAGTATGAACTATCACCGAAGTATCAATTTCGATATTCCGTGGAAGATGGCAAAGATGTGTGATCGAGGAAAATGCCCGTTTGAACCTTAGGAATAGATTAGGATACAAGTGACATGTCACTAGGATGGTTGAGCATCCGAACTCGTTGAGTTGAGTCCGAGTTCACTTATGGATGCAAATGTCCGAACTCGTTGAGTTGAGTCCGAGTTCGTGAGATGTAACTAGGCATCCGAACTTGTTGAGTTGAGTCCGAGTTCACTTAGGGGCGGGTTACATGATTTCTTGATTACACATGAGGCACTTATGTGCAAATTATCTATGTATCCGAGTTGTATTCCGATGTGTTCAACGGGTGAAATTTCTAGTGAAATGGAAGAACACTTAAGATGCAAGTGACGTTTTGGTAAGTGTTGTGAAATGGACACTTTGGACAGGTATGTTCTTAACCCTCTCGTTGAAAATAGATACAACAACGATAAGGTGGTAAGATGATGAATGATGTTTAGAAATATGACATATGTTTTGGTGATACCATGCTAAAGTTGTTTGGTATATTTGTATTATTATGTTACTTGTTATTTACATATGAACTTACTAAGCATTTATGTTTACTCCTTCCTCTTTATTTATCAGTAGTTTTGAACAAGCCATTTCGGGAATCGGACGGTCAAGGTTCGATCACACTATCCAAAGGGCTTTCATCCGGTAAATGGCTTGTAAAACTTAAGTATGGCATGTATAGCAATATACTTATTTTGTGTAAATAATTTTATGATATGGCCATGTTTGGTTGAGAAAATGTTTGATATTGATAAGTCATGGTGATGGCTAATTTAGATCATGTTTGATATTATGGAAGTTTAATAGGTTATCCAGTTCATAAAAATTCATGGAAAGATGAAACTTGCCTTAAAATGTAATATTGCTGCAAAGAATGACATGAATTTGAAAAATCACTAAAAATAGTATAAATGGAACTAAATAATGAGTAAGTTATGAAATTGAAGCTTAATGAGTCTATTTTCATGTGGATTGAACAAAACAGACATATAAGTTATATTTTATGAGATATTTAAACTTTTGTGAAATAGGCCCAGAGTGATTTCTGGATCCCCTGTTCTGACTTTAAAAATTCATAATAAATTTTAAAAAAATAATTAGAAGTTTTTATTTATATTTACAGATTCCTTATTGAGTATAGTTTTAAGAGAAGCAACCTCATAGTCATTGAAATTCTGTATAGAGAGATATCTGATTCGTAATACACAGAGGTCAGAAGTCGAACTCTAAAATAGGGGAGACTTTAACTAATAAACTGTACTAATTGGCCCAACCAAAAATTTGAGAAAAAAATTTGTAAATAGATATATGAGTCTAGATTTAGGGAAAATTTACAGATCTTGATTTAAAGTTTCGTAACTCGAGATATGATTTTTCTTGTAACTATGACGCGGGTAGTTAGAAAGCTGTGAATGTAGAAACAAATGATTTGAAGTTCTTAATTTGATAAATTATGTTCGGTAACCCCTCAAGCTCGACTCCAGCGACGGTTTTGGGCGTGGGGGTGTTACATTTAGTTGTATCAGAGTAGGTTTAGTCGATTTTCGGACTACGTGTTGTATGTACGGATTTTGCTATACATGCCATATGTATGAATTGTGATAGCGTGACGACTTCTGACCTTTTTAAATGATTTTTATATAGTAAATGGATCCCGATCCACTGTGGCAAATGAAGTAGAGAGTAATGCGCCACTCCTTTGAAGGGGCGCCGATCGAAAACCCACCTCCCATCTGTTGGTCGGGGAGGAGGAGAAAGGGATCGGAAGCCTTTCTCCAAATGATGAGTGCATGGTACATCGAGTTCGTTCAGACGAACCCAAATGTACGACCTCCCCACCTCCCCAATTCCTCAACCTATGCCTCCGATGCCTCAAGGAGTGGATATGATAAAATTTCACGAACCCCCATTGATGAATTCGTAAACAAGGGGTGAAGAATTTAGAGCAAATATTGATGATGATGCGAGAAAGCGAGTTCGCTTGAAAATTCTATCCGGTATTTGATGAATTATCTTGTACACCAAGAATGTTTGAAATGTGCTACATCTTTGTTCGTAGATTCACCTATAATTGGTGGAAGAATTTGATTTCAGTGGTACCGAAAGAGAGGGTAACCGGGAATTCTTTCAAGAAGAGTTTCGGAAGAAATATATTAGTGAAAGATTTATTGATCGAAATGTAAAGAGTTTCTTGAGTCAAGCAAGGTAATATGACATCTCGAATATGAAAGAGATTTTGTTCGATTAAGTAAGTATGCTGTGGAATATGTTCCTCAGAATCCAAGATGTGCCGACGATTTGAAGACGGGCTTAACGAAGACATTAAGGTATTTGTTGGGATCCTTGAACTAAAAGAAATTGTGGTACTTGTCGATCGAGCTTGCAAGGTGAAGAATTCATCAAGGAAAAGAAAAGGTAGAATCAAACACGAAATTGGAAGAAAAGACCAATGAGTAATGCACCTCACAAAGAAACCGGAAAGTCAAGAAATATGAATCCTCGCTCCCAAGTTTTAGCTGGGCAATCATATGGAAATTTTAACAAGCGAAATGTGGGTCCTAAATCTCGGACTACTTCATGGCTAGTGTGGAAATACGAAATTTGTTAAACCCGAAAAGCCAAGCGTGGTAGAAATCATTTTGGTCCGTGCGAGCAAATAAATGTTTTCGATGTGGTTCTCCTGATCATTTTATTAGAGACCCCAGAGAGAGTTGAGAAAGAAAAATTTCAGAGTGTAAAAGCTAGTGGTGCAAACTCGAGGGGAAGGTATCCGAGAAAAGCTGGAAGTGAAACAAGCAGTAAGAATGTAGCCAGAGATGCAACAGTTAGATTTGAAGGAAGAGCTCCAGCTAGAACTGATGCTATTAAAGCACATGAAGATGCTTCCTTACCCGATGTGATTACCGGTACATTTTCTCTTTATGATACTAATGTTATTGCTTTGATTGATCCCGGTTCTACTCATTCATATGTATGCATGAAATCGGTGTCTAGTATGAAAATACCGTTGAGAACACGTAATTTATGATTAGAGTGTCGAACCCGTTAGGCAAATGCATGATAGTTGATAAAGTATGCAAGAAATGCCCTTTAATGATTCGGTCATTACTTTCCTACCGACTTGATGTTGTTGCCGCTTGATGAATTTGATGCTATTTTGGGTATGGATTGGTTGACATTGCATGATGCTATAGTAAATTGCAAAGAAAAGGTTATAGAATTAAAATGTGAAAGTGGTGAAATCTTGCGGGTTGAACCGCATAAATCGAGGCAATATTTAGTATGATTTCTTCGATGTCGGCTCGTAGATATTTGAGAAAGGGTTATGAAGCTTATTTGGCATATGTAATTAATACAAAAGAAGTTGAAAAGAAAGTTGAATCAAGTTTGCTTGTGTGTGAATTTGCGACGTATTTCCGTAAGAATTGTCGGGTTTGCCTCCATGTGGAAGTAGAATTTGGTATAGATTTGATATCGAAACAGCTCCCAATCTCGATTGCTCCATATAGAATGGCACCAACAGAGTTGAAAGAATTAAAGTCGCAGCTTGCAAGAGTTGACCGATAAAGGCTTTGTGAGACCAAGTTTTTCACCTTGGGGTGCTCCTGTGTTATTTGTGAAAAGAAGGATGGTTCTATGAGATTATGTGTTGATTATCGGCGGTTAAACAAGGTGACAATCAAAACAAGTATCCATTGCCGAGAATTGATGATTTGTTTGATCAGCTAAAAGGAGCGACATGGTTTTCAAAGATTGACTTGAGATTTGGGTATTATCAGCTACGAGTGAAAGAGTCAGATGTGCCTAAAACTGCTTTTAGAACAAGGTACGGTCATTATGAATATTTAGTTATGCCATTCGGGTTGACAAATGCTCCTCTTTGTGTTTGTGGATTTAATGAATCGCATATTTCGCCATACTTGATGATTTGTTGTGGTGTTTATAAATGATATTTTAATTTATTCAAAAGATGAGACAGAGCATGCTGAGCATTTGAGGATAGTTTTGCAAACTTTGAGAGATAAGCAGCTGTATGCTAAGTTTAGTAAAAGTGAATTTTGGCTCCGGGAAGTTGGATTTTTGGGTCATATTGTTTCAGTGATGGTATACTGGGTTGATCCTAGTAAAATTTCAGCCATTGTTGATTGGAAACCACCGAAAAACGTAACTGAAGTTAGAAGTTTCTTGGGGCTAGCTGGGTATTATCGGCGGTTTGTAAATGGATTTTCTATAATTGCTGCTCCTATGACTAGACTACTCCGAAAGGATGTTAAATTTGAATGGACGGAAGAATGTCAACAGAGTTTCAAGAATTGAAAAGTTATTAATCAAGCACCAAGTGTTGATACAACCCGAATCGTAAAGAATTTGTGGTGTATAGTGATGCTTCTCTAAATGGTTTGGGTGTGTCCTCATGCAAGAAGGAAAAGTGGTGGCTTATGCTTCGAGGCGCTTAAAACCTCATGAGAGGAATTATCCTACTCACGATTTGGAATTGGTCAGTGGTGTTTGCTTTGAAGATTTGGCGACATTATTTGTATGGTGAAAAGTGTCGAGTATATACCGATCACAAAAGTCTTAAATACTTGATGTCACAAAAGACTTGAATTTGAGACAATAAGATGGTTAGAGTTATTGAAAGATTACGAGCTTGTTATTGATTATCATCTAGGAAAAGCGAATGTGGTTGCCGATACTTTAAGCGAAAAGTTGTTGTTTGCTTTGAGAGTTATGAACACTCGCTTGAAAATGTCAGATGACGGTTCGATTCTAGCAGAGTTAAGAGCAAGACCGATGTTTTTACAAGAGATTTTGAAGCTCAAAAAATGATCAAGATTTGCTAGCCAAAAGAAAATAAAGGTGAAGTCGACACGGATCGATTTGAATTGGTTCGATGGTTGTTTGATGTTTAAAATCGGATTTGTGTATCAAAAACGATGAGTTGATTCAAAAGATTTTGCATGAAGCACATAATGGTTGTTTAGCAGTTCATCCGGGCAGTACGAAGATGTATAATGACTTGAAGAAAATGTACTGATGGAGTGGAATGAAAAGAGATATTTCTGAGTTTGTATCAAAGTGCTTAGTTTGCCAACAAGTGAAAATCGAACACCAAGTACCTTCTGGATTACTCCAACCTATTATGGTTCCCGAATGGAAATGGGATCGGATTACTATGGATTTTATATCGTGGTTGCCGTTAACTCTAGGGAAGAAAAATGCCATCCGGGCAATAGTTGATGATCGACTAAATCGGCTCATTTTATTCTCGCACGTCATGATTATTCTCTTAATAAGTTGGCTGAATTGTATATCCGAGAGATTGTTAGACTTCATGGGATACCTTTGTCAATCATTTCGGATAGAGATCCGAGGTTTACCTCACGGTTTTGGCAAAAGTTGTAAGAGGCATTAGGTACAAAGTTAAATTTCAAAGACCGCTTTCATCCACAAACTGATGGACAATCAGAGAGAGTAATTCAGATTCTTGAAGACATGCTCAGATGTTGCGTATTGGAATTTCAAGATAGTTGGGAAAGGTACTTACCATTGGTAGAATTTTCTTATAATAATAGTTATCAGACGAGTTTGAAGATGGCACCTTATGAAGCATTATATGGTCGTAAATGTCTGACACCATTGTATTGGACCGAACTCAAGGAAAATTAGATTTATGGAGTTGATTTAATAAAAGAAATCAAGAAAAGGTGAAAGTGATTCGAGATTGTTTGAAAGTCGCTTGAGATAGATGTAAATCTTATACTGATTTGAAACGAAAAGAAATGGAGTTTCAAGTTGGTGATAAGGTATTTTGAAAGTGTCTCCATGGAAGAACGCCCTTAGATTTGGACGAAAGGGCAAGTTAAGTCCGCGTTTTATTGGACCGTATGAAATAATTGAAAAGGTTGGACTGGTAGCATATCGGCTAGCGTTACCACCCGAATTAGAGAAGATTCATGATGTGTTTCACGTATCTATGTTACGCCGGTATCGTTCGGATCCTTCACATATAATTTCACCGACAGAAATTGAACTATGACCGGATATGACTTATGAAGAAGAACCGATTAAGATTTTAGCTCGAGAAGTCAAACAACTAAGAAATAAAAGTGTTGCACTTGTAAAAGTGTTGTGGCAAAAGCATGGGTAGAAGAGACTACATGGGAACCTGAAGAAACTATGAGAAACCAATATTCACCCCTGTTTACCGGTAAGATTTTAGAGGACGAAAATCCTTAAAAGGGGAAGAGAGTTGTAATATCCTGAATTAGGGCTTAATCGGAATAGTGGTTTCGTGACCACAAATTCGAGATAGAAATAATTATTTTACAATGATTTTGATGTTTATGATATGATTGCATGATTGTGTGAAAATTTCGTGATGAAATTCTATGCCTAAAGTGCTTAAATTGAAAGTAGGGACTAAATCGAATAAGTTGCAAAACTTGCATTCTAGAAGTTTTTAGTATGAAATTGTTTTGGAATATTAATGAGGAGGTCTTAAATAGCAATTTGACCAATTTTAAGTTCATGGAAAAATTAGGACATGGAAGGAATTTTTGGAAAGTTTAGTAGTAAGGGTATTTTGGTCATTTAGTTATTAAAATGAATTAAAACAAAATTAAAAGCCAATTTTGTCCATCTTCTTCATTAGGCCGAAATTTCAAGGGTTCTCCATAGTGGGGTTATTTTCAAGCTTCCAAGCTCCATAGTAAGTGATTCCAAGCCCGCTTTTAATGTTCTTTACGCTTTTGGAATCCTAAGCTCGATTAAGCTTATGCTAGCAATAATTCAACCTAGGGTTTATATTTGGAAAAATACCCATAGGTGAAATTTATGTATTTTGATGTTTTTATGATAGAATATGAGGTTTTAAATTATGTTAGACAACTTGTGCTACTCGGTTTTGAGTGAAAACGAGTAAAAGGGCTTAATCCAAAAATACCTAATAGTCACAAGTATATGTTAGAGAGAGAATTTGATGTTGCCATAGAAGGAAAAGTGATCAGCATGTTATAAAACATAAGAATAAGGAATAAAGTTTAATTCCCGAGCCTAGGGGCAAAAGTGTAATTATGCAAAAGTTTAGGGGCAAAAGTGTAATTTTTCCAAAGTTCATATTAAATGCTGTTTTGATGAATGTATGTATTAAATAAGATTAATTTGGCATCATAGATCAAGAGAAACGAGATTCAAGTCGCAATTGAGGAAAAGAAAAGATTGTGGACTAAATTGCAAAATCTTTATATTTTCGTACCAAGGTAAGTTCATGTGTAAATGTAGTAACATAATTGTCATTTTAAGCAATTTAATGTTGTTTATATGATATGATGCTGATTATTATCATGAAATATTATGCTTTGTGGTTATTGTTGAATAATATGTAATTATGTGAATTACTTGATGAGTATGAACTATCACCGAAATATCAATTTCGATATTCCGTGGAAGATGGCAAAGATGTGTGATAGAGGAAAATGCCCGTTTGAACCTTAGGAATAGATAAGGATACAAGTGACATGTCACTAGGATGGTTGAGCATCCGAACTCGTTGAGTTGAGTCCGAGTTCACTTATGGATGCAAATGTCCGAACTCGTTGAGTTGAGTCCGAGTTCGTGAGATGTAACTAGGCATCCAAACTCGTTGAGTTGAGTCTGAGTTCACTTATGGATGTGAACGCCCGAGCTCGTTGAGTTGAGTCCGAGTTACTTAGGGGCGGGTTACATGATTTCTTGATTACACATGAGGCACTTATGTGCAAATTATCCGTGTATCCGAGTTGTATTCCGATGTGTTCAACGGGTGAAATTTCTAGTGAAATGGAAGAACACTTAAGATGCAAGTGACGTTTTGGTAAGTGTTGTGAAATGGACACTTTGGACAGGTATGTTCTTAACCCTCTCGTTGAAAATAGATACAACAACGATAAGGTGGTAAGATGATGAATGATGTTTAGAAATATGACATATGTTTTGGTGATACCATGCTAAAGTTGTTTGGTATATTTGTATTGTTATGTTACTTGTTATTTACATATGAACTTACTAAGCATTTATGCTTACTCCCTCCTCTTTATTTACTGTAGTTTTGAACAAGCCAGCTCGGGAATCGAGACGGGTCAAAGGTTCGATCACACTATCCAAAGGACTTTCATCTGGGTAAATGGCTTGTAAAACTTAAGTATGGCATGTATAGCAATATACTTATTTTGTGTAAATAATTTTATGATATGGCCATGTTTGGTTGAGAAAATGTTTGATATTGATAAGTCATGGTGATGGCTAATTTAGATCATGTTTGATAATATGGAAGTTTAATAGGTTATCTAGTTCATAAAAATTCATGGAAAGATGAAACTTGCCTTAAAACAGAATATTGCTGCAGCAATGGCATGAATTTGAAAAATCACTAAAAATAGTATAAATGGAACTAAATAATGAGTAAGTTATTGAATTGAATCTTAATGAGTCTATTTTCATGTGGATTGAACAAAACAGGCATATAAATTATATTTTATGAGATATTTAAACTTTTGTGAAACAGGCCCCGAGTGATTTCTGGATCCCCCGTTCTGAGTTTAAAAATTCATAATAAATTTTAAAAAAATAATTAGAAGTTTTTCTTTATATTTACAGATTCCTTATTGAGTCTAATTTTAATAGAAACAAATCTCATTGTCATTGAAATTCTGTATAGAGAGATATCTGATTCGTAATACACAGAGGTCAGAGCAGTCGAACTCTGAAACAGGGGAGACTTTAACTAATAAACTGTACTAATTGGCCCAACCAAAAATTCTAGAAAAAAATTAGTAAATAGATATATGAGTCTAGATTTAGGTAAAATTTACGAATCTTGATTTCGAGTTTCATAACTCGAGATATGATTTTTCTTGTAACTATGACGCGGGTAGTTAGAAAGCTGTGAATGTAGAAACAAATGATTTGAAGTTCTTAATTTGATAAATTATGTTCGGTAACCCCTCAAGCTCGACTCCGGCGACGGTTTCGGCCGTAGGGGCGTTACAGAATCAGCTCAGAAGTAGGACCTACTTCAAGACTGAAGATCTCTAATCAATTTCCTTAAGAAGTTCGTTAGGTTTCTTTATGTTTTGTTCTTTTCCCAATTTTGAGATGTTTTCCCCTATCATTATGAACTAAACTCCCTAAATACCTAAGGGAGATGAAACCTAAGATAGATCTTATTATCTTTTGAATTATATGAGAAATACTTGTTCTTATTCTTAATTATGTGTTCTTAATTCTTGCTTTAATATTTCGGGATATTAAGTCAAGTCTGATGTGCTTATTCAGTGGAGTAAAAGTCCCTATTTAAGAGTAGATCTAGCATAATTAAACGGAGTTGAATGCAATCCTAGACATAGGATGACGTAAATCTGCTGGATTAGAGCCAAATCTAATAAGGGAATCCATAGATCGAGTTAATGCGACAATAGGGGTTTTAATTAGAAAGATATTTCTATTAATTAACCTAGAGTCAGTTGTTTTTAGTCTCGAGAGAGATATTAACATAAACTAGGGATTTCTACGGATTAAGTCAAGTGAATAAATCGTCTAGTTCAGAAGTAGTAAGTGAAGTCTAGGTGGATTCTTCCTTGGGTATTGTCTTCTCCATCGGTTTTCCAAAAGTATTTTCCAACTTTTATCTCTGTCGTGTTCTTAGTTAATTAGATAGTTAATCTTAGTTTAAAAACATCTCTTTAATTCTTAGGCTAGATAATAAAAAGATAGTAATTACTACTACTTTTAATCCTTGTTGATACGATATTTCCGGTCTCACCATAACTATACTACTTTTCGATAGGTGCGCTTGCCTTAGTCGAACTTTTAGTTAGTTTAGCGACCATCAAGTTTTTGGCGCCGTTGCTGGGGACTAACATATTAGGAACCCTTTATTTTTATTACTTTAGCCACTTTATTTTTATTGCAATTTAAATTTTGTTTTTATTTTTATTTACTAATTTTTCTCCCTGTTATTTGCTTCTGGTAGGAATCTCTAGTTTATGACTAGAAGAAACCCGTAAAGACCTTTGCTATTTGACAGTGAGATAGAAAGCACAGCCCCTAGAAATCGAAGAGAAATAAGGCGAAGCCTACAGTATATAGAGGAAGAGCAAGAGGACATGACTGATATACCCGAAGAGATGGCAGATAATCCGAATAATCCACTACCTCCTGTAGTTGCTGCAAATCCAGTAAATCAGAATCCTGCTCCTCGTACTATGTATGATTATTGATCGCGTGATTTCATGATAGGTTTTAAATATTTATAACTACTCGTTCTTGATCTAACTATTATCGCGATGTAGGCAAGTGTACCTATCGAACAGTAGTATAGTTTTAGCAAGACCGGATTGCCAAACCCAAAGGAACTAAAAGTACTAGTAATAACTGTCTTTTTATTATTTAACCTAAGAATAAAGAGGTTTTTATTTTAGCTAACTAATTATCTAAACTAAGAACTCACAAAGAAAAGAATTAGGGAATTGCTTTTGGGGAAAATCGATTGACTTAAGGCAATACCTAAGGAAAAATCCACCTAGACTTTACTTGTTATTCTGGCTCCGAATCGTACGATTTATTCATTCAAGTTATTCCGTAGAGATCCCTAAGTTATGTTAATATCCCTATTCAAGATTAACAACGTCTAATCCCTAGATTGAATAATTGAGACTTTTCTCTAATTAACATCCTAGGGTTGCATTAACTCGATCTATGGATCCCCTTATTAGGTTTCACCTTAATCCGGCAAAATCTTGGCACCCTATGTCTAGGCGCGCAATCAACTCCACTTAATTATGACAAATGTACTCTTAAACAAGGTCTATTCCTCCTCTGAATAAGAGCTTATCTTGAATCAGTATCCTGGTATATCAAAACAAGAATTAAGAACACATAATTAAGAACAAGTTAAATATTTATCATACGATTCAGAAAATAATAACAAGATGCATCTTAGGTTTCATTCCCCTTAGCTATTTAGGGGCTTTAGTTCATAACTAAATAAGAAAACATCTCAGAATGATAAAGAATACAAAACATAAAGAAAACCCAAAACTCTTGGAGGTAAATTAAGGAGAGATCTGCAGTCTTGATGATGAATCCGGCTTTTGAGATGGATCAATCGGCTTCCTTGGAGTAATTCCTGACTCCCTCCTCTATGTGTCCCTTTTCTTCCTCCTCTAGGGTGTATTTATAGGCTTTGGAATGCCTAAAAGCCCTCAAAATTAGCCTTTTTCGAATTGGACTCAACTTGGGCTCGGTAGGGACACACTCATGTGGCACGCTCGTGTTCGATTACTTTAGGCCGTGTTCGAGCCTGTCAAATTGAAATGGCCGTGTGGTCTGCCCGTGTGAGGAGGTGCAGGCCGTGTTGATTTTGTACTTTGCCCATTTTCTCCATTTTTGGCCCGTTTCTTGTTCCTTTTGCTCTCCTATGCTCTCCTAAGTATAAAACATGAAATTAAAGCATTAGGAGCATCGAATTCACCAATTCTAATGGGAAATCATCCATAAAATGCATTAAACATGGGGTAAAAATATGTATAATTTACGGTTTATCAAATACCCCCGCACTTAAGCATTTGCTTGTCCTCAAGCAAAAATTCTCAACTCATAATCAAAATAAATTCTTCTAAATTTATAATTTCTATCGATAATATCTCAAAATAATCCATAAGTAATCATACATTGAGAATTCAACTAAAAGAACATAAAAGTTTTAAACATTCCAAGTTGAGTATTTAGTCATGTAAACATAGGTGCCTCCCCTGGTCTAAGTAATTACCTTTGATTGAGAATATCACAGAGTTTCACATCCTACTAAAGATTCACTCAAATCACTCGAGGTGTTTAAGGACAATAAATGAAGCACTCAATAGCCAATAATGAAAAGTCATTACCAGAGGCTTGTATGAAAATCAAATCTTCACTACTGTAATTTAAGATGATATGTCAATCAAAAGGTCTTTAGAGGGTTGTAATGAGGCTTGGTTAGGGGGTGTGATCACAGGCTAAAAGAAAGGGTTAGTGTAACACCCCTTACCCGTTACCGTCGCCGGAACAGGATACAAGGTATTACCAGAACATAACACATACCATTAAACATAACCGAAATATAAATATGTCATCCAATTTGATAGTGCATCGTATAATATATGTCTTGAACAATATTAGCCAACTTTAATGGCTTGTACAAATTAGCTGGTCGAGTACTGTAACTAATATTTTAAACCTAGACAAATATGACACGTAACAAAATAATTAAGCCTACTATACATGCCATAATTCAAAACGCTTAGTTCAAATACCCTAAAGTATGATAGTGCGGTAGATCTTCACGATCCTTAACTCCCGAGCAAGTCAAGAACACTATAAGACAAAAGAGAGAAACAAAGTAAGCTTATAGCTTAGTAAGTAAGTATGTAAATACTAATTAAAAAAATCGAACATGTTTACACAACAATTCAAGTATATCTACTTTAACTTCACTATTCATTCCACTTTGTTTAAGCTGTCTCTGCTGGTCATATTCACTAAATAAATCATAACTCGAGTTACAAAACTTGAAATTCAAATCTGTAAAATTTCCTGAATCTAGACTCATAAAGCTTTTTGCTAATTTTTTCTATAATTTTGGTTAAGCCAATTAGTACAGTTTATTAGTTAAAGTTTCCTGTTACACAGCTCGACTGATCTGACCTCTGTTCACTACAAATTGAATTTATCTCAGTACACAATTCAAACAACCCTGAAGTCTATTTCATTTAAAACTAGTCTCAATAAGGAATTTATGCATGTAAACTATATTTCTTAATTTTCTTTGTACAATTTTAATGATTTTTCAAAGTTGGAACAGGGGATCACGTATTCATCCTGAGCAAGTCACATACAATTGTAAATATCTCAAAATATAGAATTCCTTTGCTTGCTCTGTTTCTTTTATATGAAAGTAGACTCATTAAACTTTAATTTCACATCTCATTCAACCTCTAATTATATTCCTCCTATTTTTGGTGATTTTTCAAAATCATGTCACTGCTACCATCTAAAAACAGTTTTAATGCTAATTTCACTCTTTCACACATTCTTTATGCTAACCTCATTTTATCTTATATATGTATATACCACAAATCATTTTCACCACATTTCATTCACCATAAGTGTAGGTCCAAACCACAATATCACCACAAAACCATCCTGTTGAACAATTCGGATCAATCCTCGATATTTAATGGTTTCAAAGACACAACCCACCATCATACTTCGCTTAGTTCGGCTCTCTTGTACACATGGTGAACACTTAGTACCACTCATGCGACCCAACCGATTTGTCTCGTAGCTCTCTTGTCTACATGGTGTCCTTCACTTGGAATCACGCATGCACCTAGCTACATTTATCTTTCACGTAGCTCTCTTGTCTACATGGTGTCCTTCACTTGGAATCACGCATGCGACCTAGCTACATTTATCTTTCACGTAGCTCTCTTGTCTACATGGGATACATCTCGTATCACACATGTGACCTAGCTACTACAGGGTGTCTCGTAGCTTTCTTGTACACATGATGTGCACTCAGATCATACATGTGACCTAGCTACGCCCTCTATTTCATTCGATCTCCAATGTTCAACCGGATCTCTCTCTATATTTATTTTCATTCTTCCAATAGTCGATTTATATTTTAACATCAGCTAGTATATTTATATAATAGGCTGAAATATAAGAATGTACATGAAATTATTGTAATATTTACATACAACTTACCTTGGTGCAAAATGTGGAAATTTTGCAATTTAGTCCAAAACTTTTTCCTTCCCTGCTCGAGATCAATTCCGCCTTTCTTGATCTATAATAACACATTTAGCTCATTTAATACTCATACTATTTATTTCAATCCAAAAATCACATCATGGAAAAATTACATTTTGCCCCAACTTTTCAAAATTACAATTTTGCCCCTAGGCTCGGAATTTAATTTCAGCCCTTATTCTTATATTTTATGATATGCTGAACATTTTCTCTTCTACAACAACATCAAATTCTCACTCTATCATATAGTTATGAACAATAGGTATTTTTACCGATTATCTTTGTTTTACTCGCTTTCACTTAAAACCGAGTAGCACAAGTTATTTAACATAATTTAAAACCTCATATTCTATCATAAAACATCAAAATACACAAATTTCACCTATGGGTATTTTTCCAAATGTGAACCCTAGGTTAAATTATTACTAGCATAAGCTTAATCGAGCTTCCGGATTCCAAAACGTAAAGAACATTAAAAACGGGCTTGGAATCACTTACTATGGAGCTTGAAAATTGAAGAAACCCTAGCTATGGAGAGAGGGAGAATTCGCAGCAACTAAGGAGGATGATGATCAATTTTGTGTTATTTTTCCCATTTTATTTCATTTAATATCCAAATGACCAAAATGCCCTCCTTACTAAACTTTCAAAATTCCTTCCATGTCCTAATTTTGTCCATGAACTTAAAATTGGTCAAATTGCTATTTAAGACCACCTAATTAATATTCCAAAACAATTTCATACTAAAAACTTCTGGGATGCAAATTTTGCAACTTATTCGATTTAATCCCTACTTTCAATTTAAGCACTTTAGGCATAGAATTTCATCACGAAATTTTCACACAATCATGCAATCATATCATAAACCCCAAAATAATTATAAAACAATTATTTCTATCTCGGATTTGTAGTCACAAAACCACTATTCTGATTAGGCCTTAATTCGGGTTGTCACAGTTAGAATCGAGATTGAATTGAAAAATTGCCTAACTAGAAAAAGAGTTAATCTTCACTTGTGTACAACAGAGCTTCTTATCAGAATATGGAATTATTAATATGTATACGTGGTTTTTTTTTTTTAAGAACAAGTTACATAACATAGACTAACTATTAAGAACAAGACATAGTTAAGCAATTTATTCAATTCAAATCTCGACAAAAATAGGGATTAATTTATGGGATTTCAACAATAATGGGTTAAGGGTTAATATTAAGGTTAATACAAGAAATGACTTGTTAGGCTCAAGGGGGTTTACTAAGGGTTAATCGTGGAGGTAGGCTTTTCATGGCATGAGTGGGTTAATCCTAAGTGCCTTAATCATTTTGACATATCAAATCAAATGGTGTGGTCTCGACATGCATAATCAACCAAGTTCTATAATAATAGTTCAATACTGACACACTCAAAGCAATAATAAAAGTGAGCATGAAAGAATTAATAGATGCTCAAAAGGCTCAAAAATTTCACAAAAATTATGGCTTTTTTATGTTTAAAAAAACTTGTGAATTCTAACTCAAAGTAATACCTAAACTTTGGGGAAACAACCTAAGATTTTAAATTCTTAAAAATCAACTCATCATGATTGATTCTCTAATGTCTTAAAGTTTAAACGATCAATGCATAATTGCCTATGTTTTAATTCAAGATACATCAATCAAAATCATAAATCAATCAAAATTTATCCTAAATATGATATGAAAGCTTTTCAAGAGGACAAGGCAATCATTCAGGGATTTTTCTGATAATGAAATAAATATCCCCCCACACTTAAGATGTATATTTCCCTCAATGTACAAAGTTAGATATTAGAGTAAGAATAAGAGAGGGAGAGAAGTGAAACTTCCTGTATGATGAATTCCTCGAACTGGAGTTTTGGAGAGTAATCGGTTCGAGAGTGTAGGTGGATACTCTGGCGGTCGTAGAGGTTTATTAGTCCATAAGTCCTGCGCCAAAAGAATATTATATCTAGTAGTAGCCATGGTCGTGGTCGAGCAGGATATGGCAGTCGTGGAGAACCTTTCCCAGTGGAGTTTTAGTTTCTATGTGATGATGAGCTTAAGAGCTCTATATAACTGTGATAAAATCAGGAACTTTTTAAGGGATATTAGGGAGAATAATTACTCATAAAGAACTAACCAAAATTAATAATTAAAAATAAAATTCTAAAATCTAAAAAAATAAAAAGTAGTTTTAATAAAAATTAAAAAAATAAAATTAAAAATAAATATTTTTAAACATCTTCATCGCTGGATGGTTCGCGAGGTGGGACTGGAGATGAGATGTGGAGGTGCTGACAAATTTGCTGTAGAGTAGCATCAATGTTGTCAAATCGTTGAAAACACTGCTGCTCGAATCAAGTGAGGCGCTCAGAGATGTTAGCGTATGAAGCCGCTGCATGAACTGGACGAGAGGGTGGTGGTGGCTGAGTCGGTGGGTCCTCGTGCTGTGGGGGGACATCATCAGGAATGTCCTCGTAGGCCTCCTCCTCGGTAGATTGGGCGAGACGATACTGGAGAGGGTAGGTTCCTTGGCACCTCTCGATCATCCTCATGCTAAGCATGCTCGAGATACCTTGTGGAGACATCTGGCCGATGAGGGTGAGGGATGATTCTTGGGCCGCGGTGTTGAGGTGCCCGAAGTGTCGTGCCAGTCGAGTCACGTAGGGGCCAATAGAGATGACCCCCTTCCGATGCTGCTCCGTCTAGTGCTGAATCACGAGGGCAATGAAATAGGCAAGGTGATGACGTGCCCGTGCGACATGCACCATAAAAAATAGGCGTTGTGAGTGTTGACGACGCCAGTGCTCTCTCGCCTTCCTGTAATCGTGTGAGCCAAAATGGCATGTAGGTACCTCAGGGATGGTGGGAGAACTGATGCCTTGGAGCGGCTAGGATTGTAGGAGGCTATGCCAGGGGCCAAAGTGTGCCAACACTTCGAGGGAGAGAAATGTATGTTGCGAGTGAGAGCATCTAAGTCATTCTCTTCCTTGAACTCCTCCATATATAAACCCAGTGCCTACCGAATTCTGGGACGCTGAGCTGGTAGACTAATCCACCTAGGTGAAATTGTACCATGCCAGGATCATTGTAGTTTGACATTACGGTCTGGAGATGGAACGTTGAGCATAGTTCCATCGTGAGCTCGAGGTATGTTGGTTCGATGATCCCAAAGAACAGCTCCCAAGGGTTAGTGGTTAAGAGGGCCTGAATTGCATCAACCAACTGAACTTGTTCAACGGCAGCCCAATCGATGCAACGGCCCGTAATTAAAGGTCGGGCCCGAAGTATCTGGAAAAGTTCTTTCTGGGGCCCACGGGGAAACTGTAGGAGGGGGTGATGAATTTTTGCAGTTGGACCCGCAGAAGATGACACTCCCTTTTGTTTCTTGGAAGCAGGGACATCAACCTTTTTACCACGTAAAGATGACATGGTACCTGCGATTAGAATCACCAAGTCGTCTTGATGAGTGGTCAAAGTAAAACGAAAACAAATCTTAAAAATCATAATTTCAATCATCAACTACTAAAACCAACTAAAAACGATAAGTTCAATGGTATACTTTTATGGCACTAGCATGGTGATATAAGTAAAATGGCAAAAAATGGAATGCACATTATTATATGAATGAATAGAAATGTCAATACAAAAGGCATGATTATTTCAATTATCCTAACCATGGATATTCATTTCTAACTAATTAAATAGAGTAGATAAATCATGTAACGAGAAGGAATTTGAACATGAAAAAGATGATGACTTGTCCCATAAATGAAATTTGTGTGATAGCAAGATAAAAATGACATGAAAAATATAGACAACTAAGATAAGTAGCATTATAAATGAGTGTAATTAAAGGGGAAAGAGTAAACAAACAGTAGAAAGGGGAGAATAGATGTCAAAAATGAAGTTGGAGGCGGCACACAGGCGTGGCAAGGAGGCCGTGTAAACATGCAGCGGCTAGGGTTAGGGTTTTTGAATAGGGAAGAAAGTGAATAGTGTAGGGTATTTATAGATTTTGGGCCACACGGCCATGGCACACGCCTGTGTTCCCTAATTTTTGCCCATGTGTTTCGCGTTTTTCCTATTTGGGTGCGTCTAAAATATATCCCACGCCCGTGTACCTCGGGCGTGTGGGTTCACACGGCCTTATCGCACAACCGTGTCTAGCTTCATTTGTTTCTCCCATGCCCGTGTGTTCACGCCCCACGCCTGTGTTAATTTGACAGGTTCGACCACGGGTGTTAGACACGGGCGTGTCGCACGCCCGTGCTAGTTTCTCAGTTTCAACCACGGGTCTTCAACACAGGCATGTCGCACGCCCGTGTTGTTTTGGTAGGCTCAACACGGCCATGTCACACAGCCGTGGCGTTTTATCATAGCCCGTATTTGTGGAAATCCTTGCACTGTTTTCACATAGCCATAAGCACGCCCGTGTGCTTAGTCGTGTCTCTATGGAAAACCTATATTCAAGAGCTCCGTTAGTAAGTTAGATGTTGAACACTAAATTTTTTTAAAGAAGTTAATACAGTTAGTGCTCGGGTTGCCTCCCGAAAAGTACTTATTTATAGTCTAAGCTCGACTTACCTCTCCGTTGAATGATCATGGCGGTTCGAGGAGTTTATACTCCTCATTCCTACTATCAATCTTAAAATAAGGATTTAAACGGGTGTTGTTTACCTTAAAAGTGCCGAACTTGGGATGACTCACCTCCACCGTACCGAATGGAAAAATGCTGAGTACCGTAAGAGGTATTTCTTTATTCGGTGTGGTAGTGACAATGTGGGGATCTGCGGCATCTAATAAGACTTTATCTCCAACTTTAAGTTCATTTGGAGAGGTATCAAGCTCGTTCTGGCATAGTTTTAGTTTATCGTGTATTCTTGATTTATGTGTTCGCCATTCATCTAGCTCCTCTATTTGCAGCCTTTGTTCTTTATGAATAGATCCTCTACTATTGTTTGAGAGTGGCTCATGTACTTCCTTCAGACTTATCTCCTGCAAAGTGGGTTGTATCATGTGGTCAGTTTTAATAGAATGGTTTAGATGATTACCTTCAATTTCTGATGTGTTTTCAGAATTGCGAGCTTGAAGGGTGATTGTTTCGTCTCCTACGCGAAGTGTGAGCTCACCTATGCCAACAGCAATAATTGTTTTACCAGTTGCTAAAAAGGGCCTTCCTAGAATTAAAGGAGTGTTGCTATCCTCCTCTATGTCTAAAACAATGAAGTCAATGGGAAATATAAATTTGTCGATTTTTACTAGCACATCTTCAATAATACCCCTAGGAAATCTTATAGTTTTATCTGCTAATTGAATGCTCATCCTAGTCTGTTTGGGTTTCCCAATACCTAATTGCCTAAACATTTTGTAAGGCATGACATTGATACTAGCCCCTAAATCAGCTAATGCATTATTAACATCTAAATTACCAATTAAGCAAGGAATTGTAAAACTCCCTGGATCTTTTAGTTTGTACGGTAGCTTATTTTTCAGAATAGCTTAGCACACTGTGTTTAGCTCCACATACAATGCCTCCTCCAACTTCCGCTTATTTTCTAAAAGCTCTTTTAAAAGTTTCATTGCGTTTGGCATCTGCGATAGGGCTTCAATAAACGGTAAGTTAATATGTAGTTTTTTTAAGAGTTTAAGGAATTTACCAAATTGTTCATCTGAGCGGTCTTTCCATGTCGCGTTGGGGTATGGCACAAGAGGTTTATATTAGACATTCACTGATTTGTTTGTATTTTGAGCTACCTCACCTTGACCTTTGCTTACCACAGTTTCTTACCTCGGTTCTGGTTTAGGCTCCACAAATCCTTCTTCATCTTGAACATTAATCACGTTGAGCTGTTCCCTTGGGTTGGGTTTAGTATTACTTGGCAAACTACCTTGTGGTCGTTCAAAAATTAGTTTGGAAAGCTAGCCTATCTGAGTTTCGAGCCCTTAGATCGACGCTTGTTGATTTTTAAGTGTTGTCTCAGTGTTCTGGAAACAAGTTTCTGGCACCGTATGAACTTTGAGAGTATCTCTTCAAGGTTCGGTTTCTTTTCCTGTTGGTAGGGTGGTTGCTGAAAACCCAGAGGATGTTGTGGTCTTTGATTTCCTTGGCCTCCCCACGAGAAATTAGGACGGTTCCTCCAACTTGCATTGTAAGTGTTACTAAATGGATTATTTTGAGGTCGAGGATTATTACCCATGTAGTTTAATTGCTCGTTATCCATGTTGTGGCCATAAGGTTGGTATTCCGAATGGCTTGTTCCACTGCCACTTGCTTCGCATTGCATTACTAGGTGAACCTGTGAAGAACAAAAAAAAGCATCAATCTTTTTACTTAAGAGTTCTACCTGATTAGAGAGCATGGTGACCGAAACGACGTTATAAACGCCGGCTGTTTTCGTTGCCATTGTCCTCATGACTTGCCACTGATAGTTATTTAGTGACATCTCCTCTATAAAATCATAAGCATCTTCAGGTGTTTTATTATTGATGGTTCCGCCAGGAGCTGGGTCAACCATTTGCCGAGTCGAAGGATTTAGACCATTGTGGAATGTCTAAACTTGGAGCCAAAGCAGTAACCCATGGTGAGAGCACCTTCTCAAAAGATCCTTGTATCTCTCCCATGTATCGTAGAGTGTTTCTAAATCCATCTGCATAAAAGAAGAGATATCATTACATAATTTAGCCGTTTTAGCCGGCGGAAAATATTTTAGTAAAATTTTTTGTTCATTTGTTCCCAAGTAGTAATTAACCCTCATGGTAACAAGTTCAACCACTATTTTGCTTTGTTCCTCAATGAAAAAGGTAATAGCCGAAGACGAATGGCATCATCAGAAACACCATTAATTTTAAATGTATCGCATAGTTCCAAGAAGTTGGCTAAATGAGCGTTAGGATCCTCATCTTGCAAACTATCAAACTAAACAAATCGCTGTATCATTTGAATAGTGTTAGGTTTTAATTGAAAAGTATTTGCAGCTACAGCAGGTCTAACTATGCTCGATTCAGTTCCTATTAAAGTAGGTTTAGCATAATCATACATAGTGCATGGTGCAGGATTTTGATTAGCCACAATTGTAGGAGGTAGCTGATTTTCTTGGTTTTCTGCCATCTCTCAGTTGGGGGTTAAGTATTGTCTTCTTGCTCGTTCTCTGTGTATCGTAAGCTTCCCTTATTTCTTTTTGATTTCTGTGAACTGTACAATCAATTTCTTCGTCAAAAAGCAGTGGTCTTGACGGGTTTCTTCTAATCATAAACTATAAAAACCTGCCAAGAGAAGGAAAAAGTAAATTAATAAATAATAATAATAAATTAAAGTGCAAGAAAAATAAATGGCTAAAGTAATAAAAATTGTGCGTTCCTAATATTTCAGTTCCTCGGCAACGGCGCCAAAAACTTGATCGCGGAATTTCGTGATAGGTTTTAAATATTTATAATTACTCATTCTTGAACTAATTATTATCGCGATGTAGGCAAGTGTACCTATCGAACAGTAGTATAGTTTTAGCAAGACCGGATTGTCGAACCCAAAGGAACTAAAAGTACTAGTAATGACTGTCTTTTTATTATCTAACCTAAGAATAAAGAGGTTTTTATTTTAACTAACTAATTATCTAAACTAAGAACTCACAAAGAAAAGAATTGGGGAATTGCTTTTGGGAAAAATCGATTGACTTAAGACAATACCTAAGGAAAAATCCACCTAGACTTTACTTGTTATTCTGGCTCCGAATCGGACGATTTATTCATTCAAGTTATTCCGTAGAGATCCCTAAGTTATGTTAATATCCTTATTCAAGATTAACAACGTCTAATCCCTAGATTGAATAATTGAGACTTTTCTCTAATTAACACCTAGGGTTGCATTAACTCGATATATCGATCCCTTTATTAGGTTTCACCCTAATCCGGCAAAATCTTGGCACCCTATGTCTAGCCGCGCAATCAACTCCGCTTAATTATGATAAATGTACTCTTAGACAGGGTCTATTCCTCCTCTGAATAAGAGCTTATCTTGAATCAGTATCCTGGTATATCAAAACAAGAATTAAGACCACATAATTAAGAACAAGTTAAATATTTATCATACGATTCAGAAAATAATAACAAGATACGTCTTAGGTTTCATTCCCCTTAGCTATTGAGGGGCTTTAGTTCATAATTAAATAAGAAAACATCTCAGAATGATAAAGAATACAAAACATAAAGAAAACCCAAAACTCCTGAAGGGAAATTGAGGAGAGATCTTCAGTCTTGATGATGAATCCAGCTTCTGAGATAGATCAATCGGCTTCTTTGGAGTAATTCCTAACTCCCTCCTCTCTGTGTCCCTTTTCTTCCTCCTCTAGGGTGTATTTATAGGCTTTGGAATGCCTAAAATCCCTCAAAATTAGCCTTTTCTGAATTGGACTCAACTTGGGCTCGGTAGGGACACACCCGTGTGACATGCCCATGTTCGATTACTTCAAGCCGTGTTCGAGCCTGCCAAATTGACACGGCCGTGTGGTCTTCCGTGTGAGGAGGTCCAGGCCGTGTTGATTTTGTACTTTGCCCATTTTCTCCGTTTTTGGCCCGTTTCTCGTTCCTTTAGCTCTCCTATGCTCTCCTAAGTATAACATATGAAATTAAAGCATTAGGAGCATCGAATTCACCAATTATAATGGGAAATCATCCATAAAATGCATTAAACATGGGGTAAAAATATGTATAATTTATGATTTATCAATTATCCTAAACCTAATTTAACAGTAACTGAACCAAGTATTGTTAGACCTGTTGTTTCTACAAATAATTTTGAACTAAAACCTAACACGATTCAAATGATACAACAGTTTGTTCAGTTTGATGGTTTGCAGGATGAGGATCCAAACACTCATTTAGCAAATTTTCTAGAATTTTGCGACACCTTTAAGATCAATGGCGTTTCTGACGATGCCATTCGCCTTCGGTTATTTCTATTTTTGTTACAGAATAAGGCTAAACAGTGGTTGAACTTGTTACCACTAGGGTCAATCACTACTTGGGAACAAATAACCGAAAAATTGTTGCTTAAATATTTTTCGCCAGCTAAAACGGCTAAATTGAGGAATGATATCTCTTCTTTTGTGTAGATGGATTTAGAAACACTTTATGATGCATGGGGGAGATACAAGGATTTATTGAGAAGGTGCCCTCACCATGGGTTACCTTTTGGTTACAGGTTCAGACCTTCTACAACGGTGTGAACCCCTCAACAAGGCAACTGATTGATGCAGCTGCTGGTGGAACCTTGAACAACAAAACACCTGAAGAGGCTTACGAATTTATTGAAGAGATGTCACTAAACAACTATCAGTGGCAAGTCATGAGAACGAAGCCGACAAAAGTAGCCGGTGTTTTCAACCTCGACGCCGTCACTATGCTATCTAACCAGGTAGAACTATTCAATAAAAAAGATTGATGGTTTGTATGATTCTACTCAAGTGCATCTAGTGATGAGGTGTGATTCAAATGGAAGAGGGATGCACAACGCAGATTATCCATCCTTCAACCCCGAGAACCGAGGGAGAGCAAGTCCACTATATGGGTAACAATTCTATACCTCAGAATAACCCTTATAGTAACACTTACAATGCAGGTTGGTGGAACCATCCCAATTTTTCATGGGGTGATCAAGGGAATCAAAGGCCACAACACCCTCTAGGTTTTCAACAACCACCTTACCAACAGGAGCAAAAACTGAACCTTGAGAAAATGCTTACAAAATTTATCTCGGTGTCAGAAACTTATTTTTAGAATACCGAGACAACGCTTAAAAATTAGCAAACGTCAATTCAAGGGGTCGAAACTCAAATAGGTCAGCTTGCCAAGCTGATCCCAAAACAACCGCAAGGTAGTTTGACTAGCAACACCGAGACTAACCGAAGGGAGCAGGTTCATATGATTACTATTCAATATGAAGAAGGGTTAGCTAAACCTAAATTTGAAATGAGGTAAGAAGCTATGGTAAGCAATGCTAAGGTTGAGCTGAGCCACAATGAACCAAAATCGGTAAGTAAAAAATATACACCCCGTGTGCCATACCCCAGTGCGACAAGAAAGGACCACACAGACGAATAATTCGATAAATTCCTTAAACTACTTAAAAAATTACATATTAACTTACCGTTTATTGAAGCTCTTTCATAGATGCCAAACGTAGTTAAATTTTTAAAGGAGCTCTTAGCAAACAAACGAAAGTTAGATGAGTCATCTCATGTGAAGTTAAATGCATTTTACTCAGCTATTCTACAAAACAAGCTACCCAACAAGCTGAAAGATACAGGGAGTTTTGCGATACCTTGTTTAATTAGTAGTTTAAATGCTAACAATGCTCTAGCTGATTTAGGGGCAAGTATTAATGTCATGCCCTACAAGATGTTTAAGCAGCTAGGACTAGGGAAACCCAAACAAACTAGAATGAACATACAATTAGCTGATAAAACTATTAGATTTCCTAAGGGTATCATTGAAGATGTGCTTGTTAAAATTGACAAATTCATATTCCCAGTCGATTTCGTTGTCTTAGACAAGAATGAGGACAATGACGTACCCTTAATTCTAGGCAGACCCTTTTTAGCAACTGCTAGATCTATCATTGATGTTGGAACAGGTGAACTAACGCTTCGGGTAGGCGATGACATGATTAAACTCCAAGCTCATGATTCTGACAAAAAGACTAGTGATCGAGATGATTACACAGGCTCTTTTAATGTGAGTAACCTTGTTGTTCAACCTTTTTTGCAGGAAAAACATCCAAGAAGTACAAATGAGCCACGTTGCAGTCCATGTAATGACAAGACTATCCATGAAGAGCGAAGGCTACAGATCAAGGAACTAGATGAATGGCGAACACAGGTTAAGGAGAAATCAAGAATACACAATAAATCAAGGCAGTACCATGACAAACTTAAAGGTGAATCGAATCAACTTAAGGTTGGAGACAAAGTACTGTTAGATGAAGCAGACCCTCGTGTTGCCACTATTTAACCTAATGGAGCAATACCTTTTGCGGTACTCAACGTTTTCCCATACGGTACAGTCGAGGTAACTCATTCCAAATTCGTCACTTTCAAGATAAATAGTACTCGTCCAAAAACTTATTTTGATAAGATTGATAGTAGGAATGAGGACTTCCAACTCCTTGACCCACCATGACCAGGGAAATGAGAGGTAAAATCGAGCTTAGACTCTAAATAAGCGCTTCTCGGGAGGCAACCCGAGCACTAACACCACTAACTAGTTTATTTTATCTATTTTTCATGTTTTAATATAGGTATAGTGACTCACACGGTCAGAACACATGGGCATGTCCTTGGCTGTGTAGAAACAGGGCTAAAAATTCCTAAGTATCGACATACACATGGCCATAAACTCAAGCAATACCACCATGCGATGCGGCCGTGTGAAGCATACGTCCAGGACACACGAACGTGTCCTTGGCCATGTGAAACCTGGAGCTTACTTTATCGAATGTTAAACAGGTTAGAGATATGCACGAGAAAGGGCCATGGCTGTGTTCGAGACACGACTGAACCACACGGGTGTGTGGGATGTTACACGGGCGTGTGGGCGAGCCACACGGACGTGGGAGAAGTGAAGGACATAGAACACGGTAGTGCGAGATAGTTGTATGAACCACACAGCCTGAAAACACGGGTGTGTCCTAGGCCATGTGACGAATGGGCATTTAATGTTTGTGATGAACACGGGCTAGATTCGAGCCACAAGGGCATGTGACACACCTGTGTGGCCTAACACGGGGCCGTTACATGACTGTGTCACCTTAAAAAAAACCTTAGCCCCTTTCTTTATTCTTTTCTTTTCTCCCCCAAAATCCCCCAAACCCTAGCCGCCACAACTCCATTCCCCCCTCCGTCCAACCACTGCTCAAGGCACCTAGCCTCGCCGTGTACTCCTTAACACTTTTTGCATACACTTCCATTCCCTTTTTTTTTTTCCCATTCCTCACTTGTCCCTTCACCACCGACCAACATCGCCTTAAGCTTCTATCCCCACAACCCAGCCCCACCGCCACACGCCTATTCTTTCCCCTCGCCACGGCCACCACCGTTCCCACCATCTAGCCCCGCTTCGACGTCCGTGTGATCAGTCACCCCTTCTCAAACCTTATTCTTGTCTTCCTTTATTATTATTAGTTTAATTATTATTTTTTATTTTGTTTCTTTATTTTATTTTATTTTATTTCTCTTTGTCGCTATTGATTTTATTTACTCCTTTGTTCTTGGTTAGTTAGTTAATTCCTTGATGATAATCTTGTGTTTTTGCTTCATTAAATTCTGAACATTATTTTTAGTCATTTGATTTCATTTGTTACTTCTACTAATTCCATTAGTCTTCCACATATCTTCTATTTTCATTGTTGTTCTTAGTTTTATAATTTCATTTTTTTAGCTCTGTTGCTTCATGGATTGGTCTTAGGTGTCTCTTAATAAGCATGTTGTTTCTTAGCCCCATTATATTCTATGTTTATTTTCGTCCAATTTTGGAGCTTTGTTTAAATTTTTATTCTCTCCTTACATACAGCTATTAAGTGTGTTCATTCATTCTAAAATATTTTGCAGGCCCATTATGACGAACACACGAGGAAAGTCAAAAGTGGCCATCCCCGCTTTGAAAAAGCTAAAAGACCCCGGTGCAACCTCCTTGAGCATTTCGGCCGCAACTCGCCACCCTTTACTCTAATTTCCATCGAGAAACCAGGAGGATTTAATTAGCTTCTTAGCGTACGACCCCTTGGTGTGGGTCGTTGTATTGATTGGGCCGCACTAGAGCAGGTCCGTTTGGTTGATGATGTGCGCGCGATTATTACCACAGCCCCATGGGATAGGTTCTTCACCATCATCGAGCCCACCTACTCAGAGTTCACCTTAGAGTTCGGTGCCATATTTTTAGTCTAGCAGGTCATGTTAGTCATGACAAGCCTGACACTATCACTTTTCGGCTTGGTAGGTTAGTGCGACACATGAACGTCTCAGAGTTCGATGCTACTTTGGGACTTTACACAGAGGAGTTCATGAGCACCGAGGACTTTCTTCAGCTTCATAGACTTATTCATTACTCACCTTTGCGATGCTGGACTGAGCTCATGGGTGGCCTAACTAACTATAACGCGAGTCGCTAGAAGGCAACGCACCTCTCTCCGGTCCTATGGTATATTCACACCCTACTAGCTCACACTTTGACAGGTCGGAGAGAGAGCACAAGAGTGGTTAGTACTTATGAAGCGTATTTCCTGTGGAGCATGACTACCAGACATGTGTTTGATTTGGAATATTTCATCGTACTCACTTTCCGTAACCAAACTAAACACAATAAGAAGGGCCCCATCTTTCTTGGCCCTTACGTGACTCGTCTCGCTTAACACTTCAGTCTCCTCGAAATGCTAGAGATGTCATCGACACTCACACTAGTAGGTCAGATGTCTCAAGGATTTTTTAGTATGATCCACATGAGGATGATCGAGTGATGTCATGGATTCGATTCCCCTCAGTACCGGTTAGCTCGTTCTAATGGTCAGGATGATCTAGAGGACATTAATGATGATGTTCCTCCCCTTCATGAGGTCCCACCTCCACCTCCACCACCATCACAGAGTCACCGCCCTACTGCTGCTACCTTGACAGATATATCTGAGTGACTCCTTCACTTTGAGCAACAGTGTTTTGAGCGGTTTGACAGCATTGATGCCACTCTTCGACAGATTTACCACCACCTTCACATCTCTCCTTCGGCACCATCGACCCACGAGGCATCCGATAATGAGGACCTTTGAGTCCATTTATTTTATTATTATTATTATTATTATTATTATTATTATTATTTATTTTTGAAGACTTATGTCTTATATTTTATGGTTATCTTTATGGTTATTATCGAGTAATCCTTTAATTCTCTTCCATAGTTGTGGTTACTTTCTTATTAGTAACTCAGAATCATGCCTTTCATTGGCCTTATCTACAATTCTAGCTTTCGCTATTCCAAGGATTTCATCCAAAAATTCAGGGCAGTTTCACTTCTCTCCCTCTCTTCTAATATTATGCTTATATTGTTATTATCTATCTTTGTACATTGAGAACAATGTACATCATAAGTGTGGGGAGGTTATTTATATGATTATCAAAAAATCCCTGAATTTCTATCTCGTTCTTAAGTAATTTTCTCATATTACTATTAGAATGAATTTTGATTGACTTATTATTTTTATTTATATATTTTGGATTAAATCATAGGTAATCATGCATTTATTTTTTAAACTTTAAGACATTAGAGAATCAAGCATGATAAGTTGATTTTTGAGAATTAAAAATTTTTAGGTTGTTTCCCCAAATTTAGGTCTTATCTTGAAGTTTGAAATTCAAAGGATTGACGTCAAAAGCCATAATTTTTGTGAGATTTTGAGCCTTTAGAGCATATATCCCTTCTTGCTCACTTCCATTGTTGTTTATGAGTGGGTCAACACTGATTTGTTATTCTAGAACTTGCTTCGATTATACATTTCGAGACCACACTTTTTATTTGATATACTGAGATGATAAAGGCACTTAGGTTTTAACCCTCTCACTCCCTAAAAGGTCTACCTTTATAATTAACCCTTAGTGAAACCCATTGAGCTTAAAACCTCCCTCTTAATTCACCCTTAACATTAACCCGTTAACCTCTTTTTGATTCCTTGAAACTTTTCCCTTTTTAATTTTATCCTCATTTTGTCGAGATTTGATTTGAATAATTGCCTTGCTATGTTTTCGTATTCAATTAGTAGTTCTAAATATTTGACTTGTTCTTATTATTATAAAAAAATGTATATATATATATATTTATGTTGATTGTTATTAGTTCTTAGTTATGAGCTGAGTATTTAATTCCATATTCTGAGAAGAAGCTCATGTTTCTCGTTAATAAATTCGATTGATGTAATTATTTAGTGTTAGTTTTTTCTAGCTAGGTAATTTATCAATTCAATCTTGATTCTAACCTTCTTTTTCAGCCTTTATCCACACCTTTAACCCAAGCCCCATTACAACCCTGTTAAAGACCTTTTGATTTGTGTATCATCTGATTTAAAGTGGTGGAGATTTGATTTTCATGCAAGCCTATGGTAATAACTTTTCATGTTTGACTAATTGAGCACTTATTTTTGAACCTTAAACACCTTGAGTGATTTGAGCAAATCTTTAGTGAGTATGCCAACTCTGCGTGATTTTGAATTAAAGGTAAATACTTAGATAAAGGGAAATACCAATGTTTTCGTGATAAAATGCTCAACTTGGATTGTTTGAAAATTTGATGATCTTTTAGTTAAACTCTCAATGTATGATTACTTGTGGATTACTTCAAAACATTATTGATGATAACTATAAGTTGAGAAGAATTTATTTTAATTGTGAGTTGAGGATTTTGCTTGAAGACAAGCAAAAGCTTAAGTGTGGGGATATTTGATAAACCATAATATATACATATTTTTATCCCATGCTTGGCATATTTATGGATGGTTTATCACTAGATTTATTGAATTTGATGCTCCTAATCCTTTAATTTCATGTTTTATATTCAGGAGAGCATAGGAAAGTGAAAGAGCAAGAAACGAGCCAAAAATGGACAAAATAGGCTGATTTCAATGTTCCACACGACCTAGGCACTTCCACACGGGTAATCCACACGCCCATGTTAGACACACGGGCAAGCCACACACCCGTGTGTCATGGTCGTGTCGACTTAAACCAACTCAAAATTTCACACGGCCTGAGCACTCTCACACGGGCGTGTCACACGGCCGTGTCCCTATCGAGCCCAAGTCTAATTCTAATCGGAAAATGCTAATTTTGGGCTATTTTGGGCTTTCAAAAGTCTATATAAACACCCTAGAAGAGGATCAAAAGGGGGACAGAGAGTAGAAGGTAGAGAATACTCGAAGTCAACCATCGAAATCAGCTCGGAAGTAGGACCTACTTCAAGAATAAAGATCTCCATTCAATTTCCTTCAGAAGTTCTTTGGGTTTCTTTATGTTTTGTTGTTTTCCCAATTTTGAGATGTTTTCCCCCATCATTATGAACTAAACTCCCTAAATACCTAAGGGAGATGAAACCTAAGATAGATCTTATTATCTTTTGAATTATATGAGAAATACTTGTTCTTATTCTTAATTATGTTTTCTTAATTCTTGCTTTAATATTTTGGGATATTAATTCAAGTCTGATGTGCTTATTCAGTGGAGTAAAAGTCCCTATTTAAGAGTAGATCTAGCATAATTAAGCGGAGTTGAATGCAATCCTAGACATAGGATGACATAAATCTTCCGGATTAGAGTCAAATCTAATAAGGGAATCCATAGATCGAGTTAATGCAACAATAGGGGTTTTAATTAAAAAGATATTTCAATTAATCATCCTAGAGTCAGTTGTTTTTACTCTCGAGAGAGATATTAACATAAACTAAGGATTTCTACGGATTAAGTCAAGTGAATAAATTGTCTAGTTCAAAATTTGTAAGTGAAGTCTAGGTGGATTCTTCCTTGGGTATTTTCTTGTCCATCGATTTTTCAAAAGTATTTTCCAACTTTTATCTCTGTCGTGTTCTTAGTTAATTAGATAGTTAATCTTAGTTGAAAAACATCCCTTTAATTCTTAGGCTGGATATTAAAAAGATAGTAATTACTAGTACTTTTAGTCCTTGTGGATATGATATTTTCAGTCTCACCATAACTATACTACTGTTCGATAGGTGCACTTACCTTAGTCAAATTTTTAGTTAGCTTAGTGACCATCAAGAGTCTTAAATGTAATCGTGGGTCTTCAGTGGGTTGTCCACCAAACTGTCTTACTATTTGTAACATCTGGAATATTACTGGTTTCAACTCGAATTGCTGAGCTTGTATGGTTGGTCTGACGATCCTTCGATTCAGATCATCCAACATTGGGATGACTTGCTCATCCACCACACGTTCAATAGGAGGATTTTCATTGCCATCATATGGATTACCATTAAGATCATTCATGTTTCCAGCCATTTTTCTCAATTCTTTTCTTTTTCTCCGAAAGGTTTTGTCAATCTATAGGTCAAAACGGTATTCTGTTTAAGTAGGAATGCCTCTTCTCATACACTGATGGCAAACATGTAAAAACTAAATACACTAAGTTATATAAAACTACTAAGTAAAATAACCAATTCAAATTTCACCAAATTGTCGAACCCCAGCAACAATGCCAAAAACTTGTCGTGTGTGAAATAATATGCGATTAGTGCAAGTATGCATGTCGGATCAAGTAATAAAATGATGAGTAAGTATTGTTCCCACAATAATCCGATTAAGGCATAAAATTGGTCAAGTTATTGTAAAATGTTATGGCAAGGCTGACGAATAAGATGCTATGGTAAACTAAGATAAGTATGCAGTGGTAATTCAAAGGAATGATGAAGTATACGATAGATGGAATTGATGAGTAATTAGAAATACTATGGTAAAAATTAGAGCAGAAATGTAATGGTAATAACGAGAGTGTTTATCCGAATAGAATGTAAAAAAAGAAAGAAACAACTAAATATGTTGTGGCAAAAACTAAGAATAGAGTGATGTTGATTTGGAAGGTCGTGATTACCCAGAATCAACCCTTGCTGTCAATAATTCCTTGGAAAAATTGTATCTACTTTACTACACAGAAGAGTTCTAAAATGGCCTACCTCTCATGAAAGTAGAACCTTAAGTTAGCTTGCTCGTGTCTATAGGCTTTTTAGATATCTTGCATGGGTTCCTTTTGTATGATCGTGACTCTATGTCAAGAGTTGACTACAATTGTCTATCGAACACTTGCTCATTTCATTTAATTTTAATCCAACCAATCCAACCCTTTTGGAATTAGAATCAATTTATAAGTATGCGAACAGTCTTTTATGTCTAGAGATCACTTGCATTTTAATCAAGAAATAAGAACAATCACATGAAATAGTAAAGTAAATTAGAGATATACAGCATCCATAAAAACAGTTAAGGTTGCATCAAAAGTAATCCCAACCCTATGAGATTTAGGTAATGCTGAGAAATAAAATTCCAAACCAAAATATTATCTGACATTATGTTCAACTATTTCAATTCAATCTTTCGAAGGAACGTTGATGGAAATAATAGAACTTTGAGAAATAGCTTTCGTTTGCCCAGCCCACACTTCGGCTAGAGTCATCTAACAGCTCGTGATTATCTTCTCCTCTTTTAAATGGATTTATCTTGTACAAGTTTGAATTTCAACTGGGACTGTTACGCGGAAAATGTTGACTTGGTCTTCTCAGCATTGCCACAACATCCGTGCTGGTAAACTGTCTACACCTTACTCTCACAAAACTTCACTCCTTTATTTCCTCATTCTGAAACCTGCTCCTGCCACACCAACACAAAAAAAACTCCACCACAAGCGATTAAAGGACCTAATTCCAACACAATCCAAGTCCTAATGCAGTATTAAAAATGCTAACTAAAAATGTCCTAAAATGTAACAAAATGTACTTAAGTACAAGCAATTAGCTAGGTTTAAAGGCATTAAATGTAACTCATTTCAAGAGTTATCAACCTTCCTCTTGTAAGACTGCGATGGTAAATGATCACCTCCAGATGTGCCAATGTCCAAAGTAGAAATCTTGCACAAAAGACATGGGAAAATGGTATCTACAAGTATACGGGTCATGTAATATAGTTTACAATGGAGTAAGTGAGTAATTCGAGGATCGTACCTAAGGGAGGCTAGCACTAAATTAATCTTAACTTAAACATAAATAGATTTAATTGATACTCTAATCAGTTTATAGTACAAGAAAATAAAAAAAAGACTTTTCGGATTATAATAAAATAATAATGGGAATAAAAGTAACTAAATGAATGGAAAGCAACAAATTGAATGAAAGTAAATATCAAATCTAGGCTTGGGTGATTAGCTTTCTTTGGCAATCGTACTTTACTATCATCTTGGGCTTTCTTGTTCAATCAACTAGTCAATATCCCAGCTAGATCTTCTGATATGTCCACTGAAATATTGAGTCAACAAGGACTACTTATCTTTCTACCTCACAATCCAGACCGGTTCAAGGTTAAGGTGTTAACAGATAGGACATACCAATTTTGGGTTAATTCCCACCTTTATGGCTTCCTAGGGTATCAAGCCAAGGGTTTAGGCTCTTTCTCTCCTGAACAACTGATCCGTTAAGAAATCCTTACAAAATAGTTAATTATACCTCCACTCACTAATCCCCCATAGGAGGATTAGTTCCTCATGGATCTAATAAACTGTATAAACTTGAATGAAAAATGAGCATGAAGAGCAATTTCAATAGTAATAGTTTAGAAGAAGCCTCATTGTATTGACTATAAACATAGAATCCTCATGGAGTTTGAGAGCAACTTCCAAATCTGATTTCTTCTCGAAAGTAAATAACAATAATGGAAAATAAAGTCTAAAATCTAAGAGAAATAAAAAACTAAAGTCTAAAACTAGAGAGAAAATTATACAAAGTAAAAAGATGTCCATAACATGTGTTAGCTGAGCTTATTTATAGATTTAGGATGGCCATTGTCCTGAACACTAGGTCAGCTAATGTTTTTGAGCTTAAAGTTGGATTGTGCAGACCAAAACACCCCTGGTTCATATTAATTTCCCATGTAGAGGTGATGTTGTGACACACTAGGTCTTGTATTGCAACATCCAGGGCAATATGCTCAGCTTCAGGGTGTTTTCAAGGATATGTAGCGACATCATCAAGTTGTGTCGTGACATTAAAGGTAGTTTTGGACTTTTCTTATTTTGTTCGTTATGCTGCGACATTGCATGCTCCATGTTGCAACCTAGCAACCAGTATTGAGTTCTTATGGAATATCTCTTTACAACCTAGCAACCTAGCAACCAGTATTGAGTTATGCACCTACACACTCCCAAAATATATTACCCCACAATATTTATATCTATAACTATTATTTGTTTATCCCAATTCCTAAGAGCTCTGGAATATCTCTTTACAAAATCTCGTAAAGATTCATCTTCACGTTGCCTGATTAGCATTAAATACGTTGGCAATTGTTGTAGTGACTTATTGAGCAGGTGTGGTACATGTGTTAGCTTTGGAGCACAAGAATAAGCATTTTATATTCACGTATAATCTTGGCATGAGATATAACTGACTTATCACCTTGGATATCAATCACCTAAGTTCAGTGTATTACAAAGCATAAAAGAATTAAGGGTCTCAAATGTAAGAATCCATCAATAAATTATATAATTAATTTGATTATCCTAGAAGAATACAAATAGTCATAAATGCAATTGTTCAATATAATTTCAAATTGTGAATAAGTCTACCTAGATCACATAGGGCTTTTCGGCTTGTAACATTTTGAGGCTTAAGACAGGTATGAATTTCAAGAATAGTAAGTATAAAAAAGTTTCAAGCATGAAAATAGTTTAACATATCATATTGTCCCCTATTATCCACCTAAGTAACCCTTTCTTGTTCACTGCCTTATTTTTCTTTCTCTCACCTTTCTTATTTTTCCACATAGGAAGTCACAGCATAATATAACAATCATGGTTAGCTCACGAGTTTTTGTGCACTTGATGAATGAGCTTTTCTACTTTTGTGACAAAGTCACATTTTTTTCCATTTTTCAACACATCTCACTCACAAATGCTTTTACTTTTCAAGGACTTTTTCCACTCGCTTTGATTTTCTTTTTGAATTTTTCTTTTATTGCACAATTTGGCTAACCTACAATCATTATATCACACTAATCCCTCTTATTTCACTCTATTTTTAAAAAATCCACCGTGATGTATCTACTTAACCCTCAATACATATGGCCAAAAGTCTATAGTTGTGTAGTTCAGGACCAAAGAAAAAGGATAAGTACAAACTAATATTTTGGCTCTACTTTTGTATTAAAGGTTCATCAAGAAGTGTTTTCTAGCTCAAAAAATAGGTACTAAAGATAAATAATAGGGTTAACTTTTTGGCTCTAGGCATATTCCAAACAATGTCTTAGGTCATCCCTAGGTATATTAATATTCACAACTCTAATCAACCAAACAACCACAAATTCAATAATTTATCATTCATACTAGCATGCTCGTTTCCTTGTATTTTCTATACCATTTAGTACATTCAATTGCTTTAATGCCTATTTACAGTGTAATATATAAAACTTAGTAGTCTAATAATAAAAAAATTGAAATCATCTATCCTTATGCCAAATTTATTGTAAATAGAACCAACCTATGTACATGCTCCTAACCAAGGACATGTATTTCTACAACCTCAAGCACACAAATGACAAGAAAAATCAAGGAAAAGCATAAAAATTTATAACAAATTTTCTATATCACCCCCACACTTTAGATAACATATTGTCCTCGATGTGTTGCCCCTAAAAAGATAAGGAAAGAAGTTACCTGATTGATCGTGATAGTTCCATCGGCTATTGGTGGATTTTTCCTCCATTTATCACGGGCAACTCCAAAACTATTGTGCATCTACTTTGCAGGAGTATTTTATAAATAATTTAAATACATTAAATATAACGAATTACAATACCCTAATTGAATAAAAGAAAAATAAAAAAAATTGAGTTTAATTTTCCTAATGCTATATATTCCTAAAAACAATTACTACATTATTTTTTTTCTATCATTCATCATCTTCTTGAAGTTCTCTTCTCCTCCTTTCCTCCTTTTGGTTTTTCTAAAAAATGACCAATTGTTTATAAACATCATCTCCGAGTAGCTTCTTTGGGGGCTCATTATTTTATCTATTCTCTCTATAGGTACTCCTGCTCTCTTGCACACTTCTGTTATTAGATGAGGAAAGAATATCCCTTTTTCCAGATTTCTTGTGCATTCAACCATGTTCCTATATGCCAACGTACCAATACATATTTACTTCTTTTGCAATATTCCATATGTGATAATAGCATGAATTAGCTTGATGTCGGACACGTTAGTTATAGGCCATAATTTTTAACACACAAACTTCATCTAAAATTTGCCTTTTGGTCTCATTAATCTTGGTTGAATGATTCATGTATTTTTGTGACCTTCTGATATGTCCATAACTCTTTCCTTTCCATCAAGAATCTTAGGATATCTTCTATGTCGACGTTTTTAAACTCCTTGAGATCTATTTTATATAGATAATTGTGATAATAATACGGTGCATTATAAGATTGCAGCACAACAACTTGCCTTTCTTTAGATCTATTTTTCTATAGCAATCTTTTGTTTTGAAAATTAATGAGCTTTCAACAGAAAAATTAATGAGTTTTTCACTTGTTGTAGATGTTAAGTGATCTATTTATAGGAAAAATAATACATAATGAAGAGTTATAGTTTAATTATACTTAATATAGAGTTAAAAATTTAAAAACCTAATAAAACTAAAATACACAAACGACAAATGTTAATTTAAATTCGGATAACAGAGTTTATGTAGTGGTGTCGCGGTGTCGAAGACAACCTACCTGTTTTGAAAATTGTCCAATGTCGTGACATAAGGTTTTGGTGTCGCAATGTGTGATCCAAGTCTTAGTGTGTTCCTTTTGCGCTTCGAGAATATCACTTTTACCTCTCTTTTCATCGTCAAACGGAGTTGTAACACCCCTAACCCCTATCCATCGTTAGAACATGGTTTCAGAGCACTATCAAAACTTTCAGAGCATTTTACAAATAATTCGTCTAAGTTACTATTCATTTACTGAGATCATTTATAATGTCCCTTGATTGGGCCTTCAAGGCCCAATACGAGCATTAGAATCAAGTCGGGACTTAATTGGGAACTTTAAGAATTTTTTGCGACTTTTTAAAATTTTTCCAAGGTGCAGGGCTCACACGCCCATATGGTCCAAGGGACATGCCCATGTAACCCTGGGACACACCCATGCCAGAGGCCGTGTTCGACGCTGTGTAACTCTCTGACTTGTGCACACAGCCATGCCATACGCTTGTGTGCTAGGCCATGTGGTCAATTAATTCAATTCAAAATTAGGTGCAGGTTTCACACGACCAAGACACATGCCCGTGTCTCTGCCCATGTGCCCAATTCAGAGCATTTTGTTTCTCCAAATTTAGGGTGCAGGGGATACACGGCCTAATTCCACGCCCATGTACCCGTGTGTATGTCACACACGTCTAGGCACAAGCCTGTGTGTCTACCCGTGTGGACAAAATAAAGTCATTTCTAGCTTCATTTCTCACCCAAAATCACACCCATGTCCTGCACTAAAACTAACATCCATAAACCAATCAATTAAATCATTCAAATTAAGCAAATTCCATCATTCATCATGACTTATCATTTCATGCATACATGTCTATAATCTTACCTTAGTTAAGCATACTTATTTAACCTTTCCCAATCAATCAATAATAAACACTTATGTTATCTCCATAAAGTGAACTTAAATACATAAATATACATGTTCCAAAACATAATCATCAGTAGCTATTCCAATGGCTAGATTACAATAATCATTTACATTTACATGCTAATATGACCAATATAACCTATACATGCCATTGTAACCAATATTTTCTTTACCATAATGTACCGACATGGGCTGATAGATAGTACGAGTGATCTCCGCCAAGCTTCTAATCAAACGAGCTTCTGATTCACTATAAAACAGGGAAATAAAACTAAGTAAGCATTTAATGCTTAGTAAGTTCGTATAACATGGTACTTAACTTACCATTCATTCTATTATGAGGTAACTATGTAAGGCATATTCAATCAATTTGACCTCAAGCCCTACACACACATCCTCATTGCCCTTGTTAGTCATATAATCTATAGTAACATCAAACATATATGGGCTCAAAAATAATCAAGATTTCAATCATATATGCTTTCCACAACATGTATTCATTCAACGTGCATGATTTACCTCATTATTACAAGTATTCATTTCGAGTTCAGATCATTTCTTATCAGAACTTTACTCATATTACTCGAAATATCAAGGTCACAATTAGTACACTCAAGGTGTAAAATTCTATAATCAAGGATGTACATAATCATCAAATAAATTCCATGTACAATATTGTCATTTCATATTTCCATATATTTATTATCACGTACTGTCATTTTCATGTATTTTAGGCCGATATGTGTAAAAACTCATTTCTTATTCCTATCTTCTCATGTTGAGAACTTTCACCCGTTGAATTTATCTGAAATATCGATGGATATACAGGTAGTACACTCATGGTGTACAAATCAGGATCCGTCAGTTCATAATTAATGGTACTCATAAGGTACTATTTTAGGGAGTACACTCTCAAGCCACACATGTATACAACAAGATTACAGGTCCAGATTAAATTCTTTTTATGACATATGCTCTAAAGAGCTTGATCTAGAATACATAACATATGTTCGAGAGGACTTATATCAGGATTACCTGTCCAGACTAAATCCTTTCTGTAATGAGGTCAATAGGATTACTCATCCGAGCTAAATCCTGTCAGCAACAAATGCAGAACCTCATTCATTTCGGGAAATCACATATCCACTAAATTTCCATTTTATTCAACCGGGATTTAAAAAATTTTCTCAAGAATTATCAGGCATGTTATTATTTCATACATCCACAACATTCATATAATTCAAAAAAACACATTCCACATTCATTTCAAGCATATAAGTAACATTCTCATCGTTTATCCTTTATCATCTATCGGGCATTATCATTTAATTCAAACATTTTTATTTATCGGGCTTGATCGGATATGTAATCATTTTCACATATTTATGAAATTTATATAATTTACATAAAAAAAATCAATGCAAGCATGTAAATAAACACAAGTTAGTTACACGAACTTACCTTGACAATGTTCGTGTACGTAAAATCTACTAATCTAACATTTTCTTTTTTCGTCATTCTAGCTCCGAATTTGGTCTATTCGGATCTATACAAGTAAATTTTACATCAATTTCTCATATTTGATACTCATTTAGAATCAATTTACATCCTAGGCAAAATTACCATTTTACCCCTAACTTTTCCATAAATTCTGATTTTGTCCCTAAGCCCAGAAAATGAAACTTGTGCAAATTACTCCCTATTCCAAGCCCAACCAAAGCCCCATTACAAAATTTACAGCACACGTATTCATAAAAATTCAGAATTTTTCACCAATTTTCACCACTTTGCATTTTAGTCCCTAAATCATGTTTTTATCAAAAATCACTTTGTAAAAGTTGTTTATCTATCAACAGCCTTTCATTTTCTACCATAAATTTCAAATTTTCAGCATATACAACCATGACCCATTTTTCGTACTTTGATAACTTCTCAAATTAATCCCCAAAATAGGTAGATTAAGCTATCCTAGTTTCAAAAATATCAAAATTACTAAAAACGGGCTGAGGAAACTTACCCAATTTGGCCATGAAAATTTCTTCTCTCCCTCCTAGGGTTTTCATGGAATATTTTGGGGAAGAAGATGATAAAAATGATTTTTATTTCTATTTAATAATTTATCATCTTTTAATAATTTTGATTTTCAATTTAGTCCTTAGCCTTTTTCTAAATTTACACGGATGAGTCACCAAAATATCTATATACTTTTTATTAATGGTATAATTACAATATAAAGACCTTAAGTTTCGAATTCCATAGCTATTTGATCCTTCTAGCTATAGAATCCAACTTTTGCATTTTATGCGATCTGGTCCTTCCCGTAATTAAACACTTAATTGATAATATTTTCTTATCAAAATTTTCACATGACATGTCTATCATAATACGGACCATATAATAAAATAAAAATAAATTTTATTTTTTGGCTTGGATTTGTGGTCTTAAGACCACTGTTCTGATTTCACCTAAATTGGGCTGTTATAGGAGCCAACAACTTGATCGCCTCCGAACGTACCAACTTCCAAAGTAGAAGTCATGCACAAAGATTTGGGAAATTGGTTTTGGCAAGTATACAAGTCAGATTGTAATAAAATTTACAATGAAGTAAGTGAGTACTCTGAAGATAGTACCTAAGGGATGAGGGCACTAAATTAATCTTAACTTAAACATAAATAGATCTAATTAATACTCTAATCAGTTTATAGTAAAAGAAAGTAAAATAAGAGTTTTTGGACTATAATAAAATAATAATAATAATGGGAATAAAAGTAACTAAATGAATGACAAGAAAGAAATCAAATAAGAAAGTAAACACCAAATTTGGGCATGGGTGATTAGCTTGCTCTAGTAATCATAATCAACTATTTCCTTGGGCTTTCTAGTTCAATCAACTAGTCAAAATCCTAGCAAGTTCTTTCGATATGTTCTCATAAATATTGAGTGTACAAGGACTACTTACCTTTCAGCCTCACATTCCAAACCGGTTTAGGGTTCAGATGTTCACAGATAGGCCATACCAATTTTGGGTTAATTCCCACATTGATGACTTCCTAGGGTTTAGGTTCTTCCTCTCTTGAACAACTAATTCGTTAAGAAATTACTACAAAAAATTAATTATTCATACCTCTACGTTCTAATCCCTCATTGGAGGATTAGTTCCTCATGGATCTAATACACTGTATAAACTTGAATGAAAGAATGAACATGAAGAGAAATTTCAAGAGTACTAGTTTAGAAAAAGCCTCATTGTATTGACTATAAACGTAGAATCCTCCAGAGTTTGAGAATAACTTTTGGATCTGATTTCTTCCTAAAAGTAAATAACAAGAATGGAAAAATAAAGTCTAAATCTAGAGAGAAACCTATACAAAGTAAAATGGTGTCCATAACATGTGTTAGCTGAGCCTATTTAGAGATTTAAGGTGGTCGTCATTCTTAAACCTAGTTCGCTTGACATTCCAGAGCTTACAGTTGGATTGTGTGGAACAAAACACCCTTGGTTGATATTAGTTTCTCGTGCAGAGGGGATGTTGTGAGACACTAAGTCCTGTTTCGCGATACATCAGGTCCTGTTTCATGATACACCATGTCTTGTGTCGCAACATCGAGGGCAGTATGCTCAGCTTTAAGCTATCTTCAGGGTTATGTTGCGACATCCTCAGGCTATGTTGTGACATTGAAGGCTGTTTTGGATTTTCTTATTCTGCTCACCATGTTGCAACATTGCATGCTATGTATTATAATCTAGCGACCAATATTGAGTTAATACATCTTCTAATGGCCTCCTACACACTCCCTATGTATAACTAAAGTGCTTATGTTTAAGCTCATGAAATGTGAAACCTAGTTTAATCTGCTACATCGAATTATGGTAGTTCAGTCGATCGCTAGGATCTTGGATGACGAAACCTATCGTCGAGGCGTGCGTAGGCATAAAAGCCTCCTTAAAATCATCGTGGAATGGCTCGAGGGTATTGTCCTTCATAACCTTGTCATCCTCCTCTTCTTCTATTCCCTTTTCCTCCTCACTGACTCCTCCCATGGATGAATCACTCATGTCCTCGGGCCACTGTTGGCCCTCAATCCCTTCACTCGCTACCAGTCGATCTAAAAATAATTTCATGTCTCCAAGCACGCCAGTGGTTCGACGTATTTCCTAACACACTTTTCGCTTCCAGTCCATACCTTGATCAACCCTCTTTCTCATTGGTTTCTTTCGTGGGGCCGGAGGCATTTCTATCTTGTTTTTACACCTTAGATTCCACTCACAGATCTACTCCCTTTGCACCTCAAGGAACTAGTAGATCATGGTGTACCCGATAACACTACAGGTAGGGTGATGAAATTGCTCGGTTGGATTCATTGCCACCCTCGCTCAATGGCACAAGTCTGTGATTAGGTGTGGAAAATAAACTCTCACCTTGGCACCCACTACGCATTTCTTTATCTCCTTATTGATCCATTTGCCTACAGAAATGCACCTTCGCTACAAAATATAATATAATAGTGCAACTCAAAACATATTAACAGTGTTAGTGTTAAGTAAGGGACTAACTCTGGTGCAAATGAATTGTATCCATATTTTGGCCTACGTAAAAGATATGGGATAGTTCTTCTCCCGCTTACTTTCTTGATCGCGTGATTCGTAACAAGTAATAAACATTTAAAATGAAGATCAAACCTAGACTAACTAATATCGCGATGTAGGCAAGTGTACCTATCGAACAGTAGTATAGTTTTAGCAAGACCGGATTGTTGAACCCAAAGGAACTAAAAGTACTAGTAATGACTGTCTTTTTATTATCTAGCCTAAGAATAATGGGGTTTTGTTTTAATTAACTAATTATCTAAACTAAGAAAGCACAGAGAAAAGAATTGGGGAATTGCTTTTGGGAAAATCGATTGACTTGAGACAATACCTAAAGAAAAATCCACCTAGACTTTACTTGTTATTCTGGCTTCAAATCAAATGATTTATTCATTCAACTTGTTCCGTAGAGATCCCTAAGTTATGTTATTATCCCCATTCAAGACTAATAACATCTAATCCCTAGATTGAATAACCGAGACTTTTCTCTAATTAACACTCTAAGGTTGCATTAACTCGATCTATGGATCCCCTTATTAAGTTTCACCCTAATCCAGCAAAATCTTGTCACCCTATTTCTAGGCGCACAAAAAACACCACTTAATTATGAGAAAAGTACTCTTAGACAGGGTCTATTCCTCCTCTGAATAAAGGCATGTCTTGAATCAGTCCTGGGATATCAAAACAAGAATTAAGAACACATAATTAAGAACAAGTTAAATATTTATCATATGATTCAGAAAATAATAACAAGATTCGTCTTAGGTTTCATTCCCCTTAAGTATTTAGGGGATTTAGTTCATAACTAAATACGAAAACATCTTAGAAGAATAAAGAATACAAAACATAAAGAAAACCCAAAACTCCTGAAGGGAAATTGAGGAGAGATCTTCAGTCTTGATGATGAATCTGGCTTCAGAGATGAATCAATCGGCTTTCTTGGGGCAATTCCTTACCCCCTATTCTCCGTCTCCCCTTTTCTCCACCTCTAGGGTGTATTTATAGGCTTTGGAATGCCTAAAAACCCTCAAAATTGGCCTTTTCTGAATTGGACTCAACTTGGGCTCGGTAGGGACACGCCCGTGGCACACGCCCATGTTCGATTACTTCAGGCCTTGTTCGAGCCTGCCAAATTGACACGACCGTGTGGTCTACCCGTGTGAGGAGGTCCAGGCCTTGTTGATTTTTTATTTTGGCTTATTTTTCTATTTTTGGCCGGTTTCTCATTCTTTTCGTTCTCCTATGCTCTCCTAAGTATAAAACATGAAATTAAAGCATTAGGAGCATCAAATTCACTAATTCTAATGAGAAATCATCCATAAAATGCATTAAACTTGGGGTAAAAATATGTATAATTTACGATTTATCAAATACCCCCACATTTAAGCATTTGCTTGTCCTCAAGCAAAATCCTCAACTCATAATCAAAATAAATTCTCCTCAACTTATAATTCTTATTGATAATATCTCAAAATAATCCATAGGTAATCATACATTGAGAATTCAACTAAAAGAACATAAAATTTTTAAACATTCCAAGTTGAGTATTTAATCATGCAAACATAGGTGTCTCTCCGCATCTAAGTAATTACCTTTGATTCAGAATATCACATAGATTCACATCGTCACTAAAGATTCACTCAAATCACTCGAGGTGTTTAAAGATAATAAATGAAGCACTCAATAGTCAATAATGAAAAGTCATTACCGTAGGCTTGCATGAAAATCAAATCTGCACCACTATAATTTAAGATGATACATCAATCAAAAGGTCTTTAGAGGGTTCTAATGCGGCTTGGTTAGGGGGTGTGGTCACAAGCTGAAAGAAAGGGTTAGAATCGAGATTGAATTGAAAAATTTCCTACCTAGAAAAAGAGTTAATCTTTACGTGCGTATAACAGAGCTTCTTCTCAGAATATGGAATTACTAATATATATACATAGTTTTTTTTTTAAAAAAAGAACAAGTTAAATATTCATAGACTAACTTATTACAAACAAGACATAGCTAAGCAATTTCCTCAACTCAAATCTTGACAAAAATAGGGATTAAATTAGGGGGTTTCAACAATAATAGGTTAAAGGTTAATATTAAGGGTAATACAAGAAATGACTTATTAGGCTCAAGGGGGTTTACTAGGGGTTAATCGTGGAGGTAGGCTTTTCATGGCATGAGTGGGTTAATCCTAAGTGCCTTAATCATTTTGGTATATCAAATCAAATGGTGTGGTCTCGACATGCATAATCAAGCAAGTTCTAGAATAACAGTTCAATACTAACGCACTCAAAGCAATAATAAAAGTGAGTATGAAAGAATTAATAGATGCTCACAAGGCTCAAAAATCTCACAAAAATTATGGCTTTTTGATGTTTAGACTCGTGAATTCCAATTCAAAGTAATACATAGACTTGGGGAAACAACCTATAATTTTAAATTCTGAAAAATCAACTTATCATGCTTGATTCTCTAATGTATTAAAGTTTAAACAATCAATGCATAAATGCCTATGTTTTAGTTCAAGATATATCAATCAAAATCATAAATCAATTAAAATTTATCCTAAATATGACATGAGAGTTTTTCATGAGAACTAAGTGATTATTCAGGGATTTTTCTGGTAGTGACATAAATACCCCACACACTTAAGGTGTACATTGCCCTCAATGTATAAAGATAGATATTAGAGTATGAAAATAAGATAGGGGGAGGAGTGAAACTTCCTGTATTAAGAATGGATGATATCCTTGGATTGGCGAGATCGAGTATTAAAGATACTTTGGATGGCAAGCTTGATTCTAAAGGTAAGCCATTTTTTTTTTTTGAAAAGGAGAACAAATGAATATAAAAAACGAATGAATCTTAAAAACTTAATAAAATAAAAATAAAATAAGATAATTATTCTAATTCTTTAAGTGGCACGACCGTAGCACACGCCTGTGTGGGCCGTGGCTCAGCCGTGTTTGTCGCGAATTAAGATGTCGCCATATGGTCTTATCGCACACCCGTGTGTCTAGGTCGTGTCGATGCGTGATCGTATCGCACGGCCGTATGTTAGGGTACCACGCCCGTGTATTGTTGTCCACAACTTAATGGCACGGGGGTGTCTCATGCCTGTGTCGAAGAAACAGAATCGAGCCTTGCCCCTGGCACCCCCGTTTTTTTCTATTCCCGCGTCTGTGTTCACCTATCAAGTTCACCCACGGCCATAAGGATTTATCGCATCCCGTGCTTTAGGGAAATTATGTCCTGCTTCCACACGGCCGTATCACATGGCCGTGTCTCGTCTCCTGTTTGGCGACGGCTTTAGGCACGCTCGTGTGCCTGATCATGTGTGCTGAAAAGCTTTGCAATTCAAAGATAAAGTTAATTATTTAACGTGTTAGAAATTAAAAATACAAAAATGAAAATATGTTAGTACTCGGGTTGCCTCCCGAGAAGCGCTTATTTATAGTCTAAGCTCGACTTACCTCTCTAGTGAATGGTCAGGGTGGTTCGAGGAGTTTATACTCCTCATTCCTGCTATCAATCTCATCAAAATAGGGTTTTAATCGGGTGTTGTTTACCTTAAAAGTGCAGAACTTGGAGTGACTTACCTCCACCGTACCGAATGGAAAAATACTGAGTACCGTAAGAGGGATTTCCTCATTCAGTATGGTAGTGACGATGTGAGGATCTGCGGCATCTAGTAAGACTTTATCGCCAACCTTAAGTTGATTTGGAGAGGTATTAGGCTTGTTTTGGCATAGTTTCGGCTTATCATATGTTCTCGGTTTGTGTACTCACCATTCGTCTAGCTCCTCTATCCATAGCCTTCGTTCTTCATGAGTGTGTCCTCTAATCATTTCTGGAACATGGCTCGTGAACTTCTTTGAAGCTCAATTTCTGCAAAGTCATGGTGTTAGTTTTAGTAGATTGGTGTGGACTATTACCTTCAATGTTCGATGTGATGCCAGAATTATGAGCTTGAAGGGTGATCGTGTCATCTCTTACGCGAAGCGTGAGCTCACCTGTGCCAATATCAAAAATTGTTTTAGCAGTTGCTAAAAAGGGCCTCCCTAAAATCAAAAGGGTGTTATTATCTTCCTCTATGTCTAGAACAATGAAATCAACGGGGGATATAAAAGTATCTACTTTTACTAGTACATCTTCAATAATACCCCTAGGAAATCTTATAGTTTTATCTTCCAATTGAATGCTCATCTTAGTTTGTTTAGGTTTCCCAAGACCAAGTAGCTTAAACATTTTGTAAGGCATGACATTATTACTAGCCCCTAAATCAGCTAATGTATGACTTATATCTAAACTACCAATTAAGCAAGGAATTGTAAACTCCTTGGATCTTTCAATTTGTGGGGTAGCTTTTTATGGGGTAAATGGGTTAAAACCTAAGTGCCTTTATCATTTCAATGTATCAAATCAAAGGTACGGTCTCGACATGTATTGTCGATGCAAGTTCTAGAATAGCAAATCAATACTGACATGTCGATGCAAGTTCTAGAATAGCAAATCAATACTAACATACTCATAAAAAAATCTATGAGCAAGAAAGATATATGCTCTAAAAGGCTCAAAATCTCACGAAAGTTATGGGTATTTGATGTCAATCCTGTAAACTCAGGGAAACAACCTAGAAATTTTAATTCTCAAAAGTCAACTTATCACGCTTGATCCTCTAATGTCTTAAAGTTTAAATAATCAATACACAGTTACCTATGATTTAATTTAACACATACCACTAAAAATCATAAATCAATCAGAATTCACTCTAATAATGATATGAGAAAATTATTTGAGAACAAGAAAAATTTAGGGATTTTCTGAAAATCACATAAATGACCTCCCCACATATAAGATATACATTGTCCTCAATGTAATAAGAGAGATAATAGCAATATAAGCATAATATCAGAAGAGAGGGAGAGAAACGAAACTGCCCTAAATTTTTGAATAAAATACTTGAAATAGCGAAAACTAGAATTGTAGATAATGCTAATGAAAGGCACGATTCTGAGTTACTAGTAAAAAATAAACACAATTGTGGAAGAGAACCAAGGGGTTACTCAAGAAAAACCATAAAGATAAATATAGTTCAAAATATAAAACATAAGTCTTCAAAAATAGATAAAAATCAAAATAAAATTTAAATGAAGATAAAAATAATAATAAATAAATAAATAAAGGGACTCAAAGGTCCTCATTGTCGAATGCCCCGTGGGTCGATAGTGCCGAATGAGAGATGTGGAGGGGGTGCCAAATCTGTCAAAGAGTGGTATCGATGCTATCGAATCGCTCAAAACACTGCTGCTCAAAGCGAGTGAGTCGCTCCGAAATATCTGTCAAAATGGCAACAGGAGGTTGGTGACTCGATGGTGGTGGTGGGTGTGGGTCCTCGTGAGGGGGAGGGACATCATCAGTAATATCCTCCGGCTCTTCCTGGTCATCACAGTAGACGAGTCTGTACTAAGCGGGTCAAATCTATGGCGTCGCTCTATCATCATCATGTGGATCATACTCGATATTCCTTGAGGAGACATCTAGCCTACTAGTGTGAGGGTCGATGACATCTCTGGAGTGTCGAAGAGGCCAGAGCGTCGAGCGAGGTGAGTCACATAGGGTCCAAGATAGATGGGATCCTTCCAATGGCGGTCCGTCTGATGGCAAAAAGTAAGCACTATGAAGTATTCCAAATAAAAGATGTGACCAGTCACCATGCTTCAAAGATAGTAAGCGTTAGTAGTGCTTACAACTCATGTGCTCTCTCTCCTTCCAGTTAATGTGTAAGCTAATAAGGTGTGGATGTATCGCAGAGCCGGAGAAAGAGATGTCGCCTTTAAGTGACTCGCGTCATAACGGATCTGACTAGCTGTGAGATGGGTCCAACAGCACGAAGGTGAGTGATGGATGTGACGATAGAGGTGAAGAAAGTTATCGGCACCTATAAACTCATCAGTGTAGATACAAAAAGCTGCGCCGAACTCAGGGACGCTCATATGTCCACTAAGCCATCGAGTCGAAAAGTGATAGTACCGGCTTCGTCATGGGTATTCATCACATGCTGTAGGTGGAAAGTCGTGCAGAACTCTAAGGTAAGCTTTAAATAGATGGGCTCGATAATCGCAAAGAACCAATCCCATGGGGCAGTGGTAATAAAAGTACGAACCTTATCAGCTAGTCTGGCCTGCTCTAATGCGGCCCAGTCAATACATCGGTCCACTCCTAATGGTCGTACTCGAAGAAGCTGAAATAGGTCGCCTTGTGGGCCTAACGAGAATCGAAGTAGAGGATGAAGAGCTTCGGTAGAGGCGCTCAAGGAGGTTGCGCCAGGACCCTTCCGCTTTTTGAAATGTGGATGGCAGTTTTCTTGCCTCGTGTATTTTTCATGATGTACTTGCAAAAGTAAAAGAATATATCAATACTAAGGCATCATCCAATATTCAAACACATGCCTACAGATAGAACCGAAATAGTCAACAAATAATCCTAAAAGGATGTGTACTAACATTTAATAGGGCAAGGACCTGGATAGCAGAAAAGATATATGCAGAATGAATAGAATGCTAAAAAGCAAGAGAAACAAAACAAGAGCATTAAATAATAGTAATAATAATGCAAAAGAATAAGCAAAATATCATAGCAGAAAGCAAAAGAATAGATCGATTCAAAGAATAGTAGTGCAAAATGAAATAAAGAATAGTCACAAGAATCATAAACACAAGAGAGCAGAATCAGAAGACAACAGAAAAGAATAATAAGCCTTGGAAAATAGAGAAAGAATGATAAGAAAAATAATAATAATAATAATTAAAAATATGAAATATGAAAATAAAAGAAGATACTCAGTTAAGGGGAGACCGACGGTGGTAGTGTTGGGATGGTGACGGTGGTGTGAGACGGCGGTGGAGGTCAATGGTCAGCGTTTGATGGGAACAGGCGTGGGAGGGGTTCAGGTACTGTGTGTGGGATGAAGAGAGAAGAGAAGAAAGGATGAGGAAGTAAGAAAGAGGAAGGGAAAGGAAGAGGAGAAGGTGGGTCGGCCAGTGGGGCGAGCGGCGCTGGCTGGTCTGTGTGAGGGTCGGCGGCTAAGGTTTGGAGGGAAAATTGAAGAAGAAGAAGACAAAAATGTTAGGGTTGGGGGGTTTAAAAAGGGGACACGGTTGTGTGAGGCCCGTGTTGGGCCACACGGCCATGTCACACACCCGTGTGGCTCGAGTTTAGCCCTTGTTTCTCTCAAAAATTAAATGCCCATTCATCACACGGCCTGGGACACTCCCGTGTATCCAAGCCCTGTGGTTCACACGGCTGTGTGCTTCATTTTTCGCTTCTCCCATGCCCGTGTGGTATCCCACACGCCCGTGTGTCTGAAAACACGGTTGTGTCCCTTGCCCATGTAACTCTCTGACTTGTTTTAAAATTAAAAACTTAGCTCCAATTTTCACACAGCTTGAGACACGCCTATGTTTCCAGGCCATGTGTTTCACACGACCGTATGGATCGTATTTATGGCCACATCGCTCGATACTTGGGGATTTTTAGCCCTGTTTCCTCATGGCCAAGAACACGCCCGTGTGTCCAAGCCGTGTAGGTTACTGTTCCTGCATAAAAAAAATGAAAAATAGATAAAATAAATAAGTTAGTGGTGTCATTGTTGGGGTTGCCTCCCGAGAAGCGCTTATTTAAAGTCTAAGCTCGACTTACCTCAATTTTGTGTTGTCACGGTGGGTTAAGGAGTTGAAACTCCTCACCTATGTTATTAATTTTATCAAGATAAGGTCTGAGTCGAGTATTATTTACCTTGAAAGTTCCAAAGTCAATATGTGTTACCTCGACTGTACTATGTAGAAAGATATTCAGTATCGTTAAGGGAATCATTCTGTCTGTATCGTGTACTGAAGTAGCAATTCTAGGGTCCTTTTCATCTAACAATACTTTGTCCCCGACCTTAAATTGTGTTGTTTCATTCCTACGCCTATCGTGGTGCCGCTTTGATTCATTGTGTACTTTTGGTTTCTCCTTGACATGTGCTTGTCATTCGTCTAGTTCATCGAGCTGAAGCCGTCGTTCTTCGTGAGTCGCTCTGTTTTTGTTGCATGGATTAGAATGAGGCTCCATCACGTTCTTCCTAGGGGACTCCTGCAAAGGAGTTTGAGTTGCAACATTATTCAAATTAATCGAACTTAAACAATCATCTCGATTACTAGATATTTTAGCAGAATCACGAGCTTGAAGTTTAATCGTGTCATCACCTACATAAAGTATTAATTCACTTGTTCCAACATCCATGATAGTTCTAGCAGTTGATAAAAAGGGCCTCCCTAAAATTAAAGGTACGTCACTATCCTCTTCCATGTCTAGAACAACAAATTTAACTGGGAATATAAATTTATCAATTTTAACCAACACGACTTTAATAATACCCGTAAGAAATCGAATTGTTTTATCTGCCAATTGAATGCTCATCCTAGTTTGTTTGGGTTTCCCAAGACCTAGTTGTTTAAACATTTTATAGGGCATGACATTAATACTTGCCCATAAATCAGCCAAAGCATTGTTGACAGTTAAACTACCAATTAAGCAAGGAATCGTAAAACTCCCTGGATCCTTCACCTTGTTGGGTAGCTTATTCTGTAGAATGGCTGAGTAAACTGCGTTCAACTCCACATGTGATGCATCATCCAACTTTCACTTATTTGCTAAAAGCTCCTTTAAAAATTTAACTACGTTTGGCATCTATGAAAGAGCTTCAATAAACGGTAAGTTAATATATAATTTTTTTAATAATTTAAGGAATTTACCGAATTGTTCATCTGTGTGGTCTTTCCTTGTCACATTGGGGTATAACACACGAGGTTTATACTCTTTACTTACATAAACCTTAATCTTATCTACCACATTGTCTTGCCTCGATTTCGGTTCATCCTCAACTAACCCTTCATCATTGTGCACAGTAATGGCATGAAGTTGCTCCCTTGGGTTAGTTTCAGTATTACTTGGTAGGCCACCTTGTGGTCGTTCAGAGATCAACTTAGCAAGTTGTCCTATTTGAGTTTCGAGCCCTTGAATCAATGCTTGTTGATTCTTAAGCACTATCTTGATATTCTGAAAATGAGTTTCCGACACCGAGATGAATTTTGTAAACATCTCTTCAAGGTTCAGTTTCTTCTCTTGTTGGTAAGGTGCTTGTTGAAAACCTGGAGGATGTTGTGGTCTTTTATTTCCTTAACCACCCCACGAGAAATTGGGATGGTTCCTCCAACCTGCATTATAAGTGTTACTATACAGGTTATTTTGAGGTCTAGAGTTATTACCCATATAGTGGACTTCTTCCTCCTCGGTGCAACGATTGAAGGATGGATAATCTCTGTTGTGTACTCCTCCTCCATTTGAATCACTCATCATCACTGGATGTACCTGAGTAGAACCATACAAACCACCAATTTTTTTATTCAAAAGTTCTACCTGGTTAGATAGCATAGTGACCGCGTCGATGTTAAAAACGTTGGCTGCTTTTGTCGGCTTTGTCCTTATGACTTGCCACTGATAATTACTTAGTGACATCTCTTCTATGAACTCGTAAGCCTCTTCAAGTGTTTTGTTGTTTAAAGTTCCACCGGCGATTGTGTCTATCAGTTGCCTTATTGAGGGATTCACACAGTTGTAAAAAGTCTAAACCTGTAGCCATAGAGGTAACCCATAGTGAAGGCACCTTCTTAATAAGTCCCTGTATCTCTCCAATGCATCATAAAGAGTTTCTAAATCCATCTGCACAAAAGAAGGGATATCATTCCTCAATTTAGCCGTTTTAGCCTGTGAAAAAATTTAAGTAAAAATTTTTTGGTCATTTGTTCCCAAGTAGTGATTGACCCTCGTGGTAACAAGTTTAACCACTGCTTAGCATTATTTCTCAATAAAAAGGGAAACAACCAAAGGCGAATGGCATCGTCAGAAACGCCATTGATCTTAAAGGTGTCGTAGAATTCTAGAAAATTTGCTAAATGAGTGTTTGGATCCTCGTCCTGCAAACCATCAAACTTCACAAACTGTTGTATCATTTGAATTGTGTTCGGTTTCAGTTCAAAATTATTTGCAGCAACAGCAGGTCTAACTATACTCGATTCAGCTCCTATTAAAATAGGTTTAGCATAATCAAACATAGTACAAGGAGCAGTATTCTGACCTACTGGATTTGTAGCAACTACAGGAGGTAACGGATTATTCTGATTATTAGCCACCTCCTCGGTTGTAGTAAGGATATCGTCCTTTCGCCTCTATGTATTGTAGGCTTCGCCTTATTTCTCTTCAGTTTTTACGAGCTGTGCTCTCAATCCCACTACCAAAAAGCAAAGGTCCTGACGGGTTTCTTCTAGTCATAAACTATAAAAACCTTCCAGAAGTAAAGAAAAGAAAATTTAGTAATTAAAATAAAAACAAAATTAAATTGTAGTAAAAAAATGGCCAAAGTAATAAAAATTAAGCGTTCCTAATAACTTAGTCCCCAGCAACGGCGCTAAAAACTTGATGGTCGTGAAACGAACTAAAAATTTGAGTAAGGCAAGTGCACCTATCGAACAGTAGCATAGTTATGGTGAGACCGAAAATATCATATCCACGAGGACTAAAAGTACTAGTATTTACTATCTTTTTTATTATCTAGCTTAACAATTAAAAGAATTTTTAATCTAAAACTAATTGTCTAATTAACTAAGATTGCGACAGAGATTAAAGTTGGAAAATACTTTTGGAAAACTGATGGAGAAGACAATACCCAAGGAAGAATTCACCTAGACTTCACTTATTACCTCTGAATTAGACGATTTATTCACTTGACTTAATCCGTAGGAATCCCTGATTTATGTTAATATCTCTCTCGAGACTAAAAACAACTAACTCTAGGTTGATTAATCAAAATCTCTTTCTAATTAAAACCCCTATTGTCGTATTAACTTGATCTATGGATTCCCTTATTAGATTTGACTCTAATCCAGCAGATTTATGTTGCCCTATCTCTAGGATTGCATGCAACTCCGCTTAATTATGAACGATCTACCCTTAAACAGGGACTTTTGCTCCTCTGAATAAGACCATCAAAAACCTAAATTAATATTCTGGAATAATAAAGTAAGGGTTAAATCTCACAATTAAGAATAAGAACAAGTATTTATCATATAATTCAAAGAGTAATAAGATTTGTCTTAGGTTTTGTCTTTCTTAGGTATTTAGGGAGTTTAGTTCATAATAATGGAAAACATCTCAAAAATTGGAAAACAAAAAAACATAAAGAAACCCAAAGAACTTCTAGGAAATTGGACGGAAATCTTCAGTCTTGATATAGATCTTCCTTCTGAGCTAATCCCAATGGCTATTCTTGAGTGTTTTCTGCCTTCTATTCTTTGTGTCCCCCTTGATCCTCTTCTAGGGTGTTTATATAGACTTTGGAATGCTTCAAAAACCCTTCAAATTAGCCTTTTCCGAGTAGAATTAGACTTAGGCTTGACAGGAACATGGTCGTGTGCCATGCCCATGTAAAGGTCCCCAGGCCGTGTGCAATTCTGTCTTGGTTTTTAGTCGACACGGTCATGACAGATGGGCGTGTGGCCTGACCGTGTGCCTCACACGGGCTTGTGGTTTACTCGTGTGGAAGTGCCTGAGCCGTGTGAAACATTGAATTAGGTCCATTTTGTCTTTTTTGGCCCATTTCTTGCTTTTTTTGCCTTCCTATGCTTGCCTAAGTATAAAACATGAATTTAAAGGATTAGGAGCATCAAATTCAATGAAACCAAGGAAAAATCATCCATAAATATGCCAAGCATGGGGTAAAAACATGTATATATTATGGTTTATCACAGACCCATTTTAGCAACTGCTAGATCTATCATTGATGTTGGAACAGGTGAACTCACATTTCGTGTAGGAGATGACACAATTATTCTCAAAGCTCATGATTCTGTTAAAATGTCTAGTGATAGAGATGATATTACAAGTCATTTTGATATGAGCAACATTACAACTCAACTCTTTGTGCAGGAAATTCCTCGCAAAGACGTGATAGAGCCAGGTCAAACTCATTCAATACCAAAAAAATGTCTCTTGAAGAACAAAGATTACAGATTGAGGAACTAGATGAATGGCTGACACAAGTTAAGGAGAAACCGAGAGTACAAAGGGAACCAAAGCGAATCCATGATGAGCTTACAGATGAAACGAATCAATTTAAAGTTGGGGAGAAGGTACTGTTGGATGATGCAGACCCTTGTATTACCAATTCTGAGCTTAATAGCACAACTCCCTTGACGATACTAAATGTCTTCCCATACGGTACAGTCGAGGTAACACATACTGATTTCGGCACTTTTAAGGTAAACAGTACTCAACTCAAACCTTATTTTGATAAAATTGATAGCAGGAAAGAGGAGTTTCGAATTTGTAATCCACCGTGACCATGTGAATACGAGGTAAGTCGAGCTTAGACTCTAAATAAGCACTTCTTGGGAGGCAACCCGAGAACTAACACCACTAACTAGTCTATTTTTATCTATTTTTTCCTGTTTAAATGCAGGTTTTTGACCCACACGGCCTGGACACACGGACGTGTCCCAGGCCATCTGCTCTAACAGGGATTAAACATACACGTCCTGGCAATATGACCATGCGATCCGCACAGCCTAGACACATGGGTGTATCCTTGGTCGTCTTGATCCTGGGACTCAATTTTCCCAAATATCGATAGAGACACGGCCTAACAGAGACCACACGGGCGTGCGATACGACCGTGTGAAAACTGGAGCTAAATTTTTAAAATTTTAAACTAGTCAGAGAGCTCCATGGGTGAAGCACACGGGCGTGTGGGATACAACATGGGTGTGGAAGAAGCGAACAATATAGCACACGCCCGTGTGATACTGCATTGTGACGAATGGACTATAACATTCCTCAACGAACATGGGATGGAATTCGACCACACGGGCGTGTGACATGGCCGTGTGGCCTAACACTGACCGTTACACGACCGTGTCCCCTTTTAAACCCCCCAATCCCTAATTCTCTTTCACTTTTGTCTTCTTCCCCAACCCCAGCCGCCTTAAACCTAGCTCCCTCTCCCCTTTTCCTTTCTCCTTCCCCTTTCTCTTTCCTTTCTTTTCTTCCTTCCCCCACCCTTAATTTCCTTTTCTTTCCCTTTTTCCTCCCTCCTTTTCCCCCTACCCACATGGCCACCAGCCCGCCTCTCTCGCCCCAATAGTAGCTTCCCTCTTCAGTCTGATGATGAGCACCATTGAGTCCGATTATTTTTATGTTTATGGTTATCTGTATTTTTATCTTTTATTCTATTTTTATTTTTCCTATTATGTCTATTTTTTTTTCCTATTTTAAAATTTATATTAATTATTATGGTTGTTTCTTAATGAGTAACCCTTTAATCTTCTTTAGCATTGTGTTTATTTTCTTATCAGTTGCTCAAAGGTTTGCACTATCCCTACAATTATCTACAATTCCACTTTTCACTATTCTGGGAAATTCATTCACCATTCAGGGCAGTTTCAATTATCTCCCTATCTTATGATATTTTATTTCTATTATGATTTATATTTGTTTCTACATTAAGGAAAATGTACATCTTAAGTGTGGGGAGGTTAATTATATGATTATCGAAAATTCCTAAATTATATTTTGTTCTCAAATAATTTTCTCATATTACTATTAGAATGAATTTTGATTGATTTATGATTTTTATTAATATGTTTTGATTAAAACATAGGTAATTTTGCATTGATTATTTAAACTTTAGGACAATAGAGAATCAAGCATGATAATTTGAATTTTTGAAAATTAAAATTGTTAGGTTGTTTCCCTGAAATGAAATATTATCTTGAAGTTCGAAATTTACAGGATTGACATCAAAAAACCCATAATTTTTTGAGATTTTGAGCCTTTTAGAGCATATATCTTTCTTACTCACTTTTATTGATGGTTATGAGTGAGTCAATACTAATTTATTATTCTATAACTTGCATTGATTATACATGTCGAGACCACACCTTTGATTTGATATACTAAGATGATGAAGACACTAGGTTTTAACTCACTTACTCCATAAAAAGCCTACCCACATAATTAACCTTTACTAAACCCCTTTGAGCTTTGAACATCATTTCTTGATTTCCCTTTAATGATAACCCACAAATTAACCCTTTTTGATTCGTTAAGAATTTCTCCCTTTTTATTCACTCCATTTTTATCGAGATTTGATTTGATTAGTTACCTAACTATGTTCGTTCATTTCAGTTGCTGAATTATTTCTTATTATGTACTTTCCATACTTGTTCTTATTCTTAAAAAAAATATTTATATATTCATGTAATTACATATTGTTATTCTTTCATATTGAGCTTAGATAAGTTAAAGTTACTATTTTGAGAAAAAGCTCAATTCATTAGTTTTGGATAGTTTTAATTTTGGCACTTGTTTGTAATTCAGTAATTAACTTTATTTTTCGAAGTTTGGTAATTTATTAAATTGATCTCAATTCTAATCCTCTTTTTCAGCCTTTATCCACACCTTTAAACCAAGCCCCATTACAACCCTGCTAAAGACCTTTTGATTTGTGTATCATCTCATTTATAGTGGTGGAGACTTGATTTTCATGCAAGCCTATGGCAATAACTTTCCATGTTTGACTAATGAGTGCTTCATTGTTGAACCTTAAACACTTTGAGTGATCTGAGTGAATCTTTAGTGAGGATGTCAACTCTTATCGATTTGGAATTAAAGGTAATTACTTAGATAAAAGGAAATACCTATGATTTTATGATTAAAATGCTCAACTTGTATTGTTTGAAACTTTGATGTTCTTTTAGTTGAACTCTCAATGTATGATTAGTTGGGAATTATTTCAAAACATTATTGATAAGAATTATAAGTTGAGAAGAATGCATTTTAATTGTGAGTTGAGGATTTTTCTTGAGGACAAGCAAATGCTTAAGTGTGGGGATATTTGATAAACCTCAAAAGTAACATATTTTAATCCCATGCTTGGCATATTTTTGGATGATTTATCATACGATTTAGTGGATTTGATGCTCCTAATCCTTTAATTTCATGTTTGATATCCAGATGAGCATAGGAAAGCGAATAATGCAAGAAAAAGGCCAAAAACAGACAAAATGGGTTTATTTCAGTGCTTCACACGGCCTAGACACTTCCACACGGGTAGGCCACACACCCATGTGTCATGGTCGTGTCGACATTAAGCCACATCAAAATTGCACAAGGCTTGAGGACCTTCACATGGGCGTGGTACACAGCCGTGTCCTTGTCGAGCCCAAGTCTAATTCTAATCAGAACAGGCTAATTTTGGGCTATTTTGGGCATTCCAAAGTCTATTTAAACACACGAGAAGAGGATCAAGGGGGAGACAGAATAGAAGGTAGAGGATACTCGAAGACAGCCATCAGAATCATCTCAGAAGCAGGATCTACTTCAAGACTGAAGATCTCCATTCAATTTCCTTAAAAGTTCTTTGGGTTTCTTTATGTTTTGTTGTTTTCCCTCATCATTATGAACTAAACTCCCTAAATACCTAAGGGAGATGAAACCTAAGACAGATCTTATTACTATTTGAATTATATGATAAATACGTGTTCTTATTCTTAATTATGTGTTCTTAATTCTTGCTTTAGTATTTCAGGATATTAATTCAAGTCTAATGTGCTTATTCAGTGGAGCAAAAGTCCCTGTTTAAGAGTAGATCTTCCATAATTAAGCGAAGTTGCATGCAATCCTAGAAATAGGGCGACATAAATCTGTCGGATTAAAGTCAAATCTAATAAGGGAATCCATAGATCGAGTTAATGCGACAATAGGGATTTTAATTAGAAAGAGATTTCAATTAATCAACCTAGAGTTAGTTGTTTTTAGTCTCGAGAGAGATATTAACATAAACTAGGGATTTCTACGAATTAAGTCAAGTGAATAAATCATCTAGTTCAAAAGTAGTAAGTGGAGTCTAGGTGGATTCTTCCTTAGGTATTGTCTTCTCCATCGATTTTCCAAAAGTATTTTCCATCTTTTATTTCTGTCGTGCTCTTAATTAATTAAATAGTCAATCTTAGTTTAAAAACATCCCTTTAATTTTTAGGCTAGATAATAAAAAGATAGTAATTACTAGTACTTTTAGTCCTTGTGGATATGATATTTCTGGTTTCACCACAACTATACTACTGTCCGATAGGTGCGCTTACCTTAGTCAAAATTTTTAGTTAGTTTAGCGACCATCAAACCCCGAATTTTTTATCCCTCCTTTTGAAACTGATTTGGGTATCCTGATACCTAACCTGATATTGCGTTACCACTGGGCATTTTGCCAAAAGTTTACTTTTGAAATATCAAGTGTATCGCGATATCCGCTCAATTTTTGGCCACCCACAAAACTATTAAGGAAATCTAGGTATCCCCCATTAGATATCACGATATCACTGAATGAATCCTGAAACTCTACAAAAACGTCATATTTTACCCCCAAACATGCAAAAATTTAATATAAACCTAATACAAGTGAGAAAAATAAATGGGGTCTCAGTTCAATAGGCTACTTATTAACAAATCACTAATTCTCTCTCTCTCTCTTTTAGAGAAAAACACATTTAACAATTAGCTTTAGGCAAGTCATTACGCCCCCCAAAATCAAACTTCTACGAGGTTCTAGAAACTTTGACTCGACATTTGTTTATCATCAAATTGATTAGGGCCTTTCTTTATGAATGAACGTATCTATCTCATCTAGACTTAGACCATTTCAACCTGTATATTAGAAGCTAATCCTTGCAGAAACCAAAATCTCTCCATGACACCTTTTTAGGAATTGTCAATTTGAGAATTACAAACTCCATTTCTTCCATAAAGTGAGAATCCCAAATCTTATCTTCATTTGTTGGAAAAAATTCGATTTGAAAATGGTTTTCTTGCACAGTAGTAAATTATAAATTTGAAAACCGACCCAGTTTATGATATTTTTAATAATAAACCGTAGACCGAAATTGTATATATGTTTTTGGATAAGCAGACCCTTGATGTTTTTCAGCTTTCAACCAAACGATCTTCTCCACTATTCTCGTACCATAAACTGTTCCAAGTGTGGGCTCAAACCAATTGAATCAAAACACAAAACTAGAAAACCTTTTCTTTTCCTTTTGAGGTGAAAACAAAAATTCCCTTTTTTTAATAGAACCAATAGAATTATTATTCTAGAAAATATATTTAATAGTTGAGAATAAATTCTCTTTTTTTCAACAGAGTAACTGTCTCTTAAAGTTGTGTCCATAGCTCTACCGGTGCCATCTATTTATAAGGAGAAAAAGTAAAACCCTTGTTGAATTGTAGAGATTTATTTCAAATAGAAAAACAACTTTTGTAACACCTCCTAACCCTTTTCTGACCTCGGAATAAGATTATGGAGCGTTACCAGTCATTATAGTTTATAACTCGATTTATGTAAAATTATTTTTTATACAGTTCAGTAGTTTATTATATTAGCCCTTTAATGGACATTCGAGGCCTAAAGAAGATGTTATAAACAAATCGGAACCCGATTAGTAGCTTATAAAATATTTCTTAAAATTTCTAATTTTTCTTAAATGAACAGCACCAGACGCTCGTGTGGTTTAGAGACACGCCCGTGTGTCTCCAAGACATGCCCGTGTTGACACACCTGTGACTTACACGGCCTGGACACACCCATGTCCTCTACCTGTGGAGCCCTCTGACTTGTTACTCATGAACAAATTGATCTCACACGGCCAAAACATACGCCCATGTGCGTAGCCTGTGTGGAATTATTTTCAATTCAAATCTAGTGCAGTTTTCGCACAGCCAGGCACATTCCCATGTCCTGTGGTCTTGTACCATACACGGTTGAGACACACACCCATGTCTCTGCCTGTATGGCCATACCTAGGCATTTTGTTTACAATATTTTAGATGCAGGGGACATACGGCCTAATCACATGCCCGTGCATAAGCCGTGTGTCTCACACGGACTGATCACACGCTTGTGTGCTAGGCCGTATGGACTCAAAATGAACCTTAAAGTTCAAGTTTACCAACCCTGCAAACCTTGAATAACAAGCAACTTAAAATCCAAATATTCAAACACTCCAAAACATAATTAAATACATCTAAAACACGTTAAAACTATCAATATAATGATCTAGCTCATGTATGTTTATAAGTATCTAACATAGAATTTCTAAACATTGTTTTTAAATACCATCCAAATCAATTTAAATTAAACTATAAAAAAACCATATTATAAGCTATAAATTTTGCATATATGGATTAACCATTATCATCTTTCACACTAATAACATTCACACTCAAAGTAACTTTAAAAGACAACTTAGGTGCATGCCATTTCTCAAAATAAGATACATCACCAAGTATTTGAGCTCGGATTTGTCTTGGATGCTGGGTTGTTAGTCGCTTTTGTACCTAACCTGTGCACGAAAACAAACCTACGCTGAGTATACACTCAGTGGTATTCCTATAAACCAACATTTAAAACAATTATTAACACAAAATGCATTTAAACTATTAAATTTCAATTCTCATTTCACTAACTATATTCATAATTCATTCTCAAAGAAACACTCAATTCAATTCAAAATCAATCAATAACAATTAATCTTTCAGTACAGTAGCACAGTCATTCAGTTGTCCAGTATAGTATTTTACCCCTATTAACATAACTCGGACCTTGGTGGATACACAAATCCAACCAACACACCAGTACGGCACTCAGTGCCTCATCGGCTTTGCCGAAATAAACAATAGTAGTTCGGTACATAGTAGCTTATCAGATTAAACCAAAGTAACAGTAACAGTACGACACACATGGTGCCTCATCGAATCGAAGTCGAAGTAACAGTACGACACTTATAGTGCCTCATCGACTCAAGGTCGAAGTATCCCTGAACACTTCCAATCCTATGGCATGCCACTTTCCAACCTAGCCCGACACTGTTAATAAGGTATTCAATTCATTTTAAATTTTTAGATAACAGTCAATTCACACTTCGATTCAACACTCCCAACTAAATTCAATTCAATACAAAAATAGCAATTCTTACCTCTATTTCACTTACCAAACACGTTAAATAATAAAAGCAACAATTAATTATTAAGTTCGGTTTATAGAAATACAAACCGTAGTTTTTGAATTATTCTTCGTCCACCTTCCCTTTTCCTTTCTTTTTTGATGCTTCCGGTACTATGTTTGCTACGAAAAATTAAATAATTAAAAATTATCAATGTACCATTTAACATCATACATTTTGATTTCTACATAACTTTTACCTAAATTCCAATTTAGTCCCTAAATCATAGCTAATTCTTTTTCTTCAAAACAAATCTTTAATTTACATTCACTACCCACTTTAAACAATTTCAGGTCTTAATTTTCACTATAAAACATTAATTCTAAAATCTTTTCAATTTAGTCCCCACTATACCAAAATTTGAACCTCTTTTACAATTCAATCCTTTTCCCACTTTAAACTTGAATTTTCATCACTTTAGCTCATAATCCTTCCATTTATTCAACTTAATCAGCATCTAAAAATTCACTAACCTTCTAAATTTCTACATAATTCAAGTAGTATTTGTAACACCCCAAACCCGGCCTGGATGTTATGACCGGATCTGATGCGCCACATTGGTGCATTCAAAACACTTAGTTTGGAAAAGCTAAGTTGGTGTTGTAAAAGACACTTTTAAAGGTAAGTTAAAGTGAATGGAAGCTGCGCACCAAGTAGGAAACCAGGAAGAAGAGGAGGTGAGTCCGTCGGACTGCTTAAGTACCAAGCTCTCTCTTCGGATCCAATCCTAGACATGCACATCGCCATTGCCACACTCTAACATCTCGTATAATTTTGAGAAAACCGTTTGATTATGACCACTTAAGAAAATGATTAAGGTTGCAAATCGTTTGCTTAAAATATTTATTTTCTTGGGAAAACATTTACTTTATGGAAACTTTGCGCGTCATCGTGATCTTTTTAAAAACAAGTAGATTTTATAAAAGCGAACCCTAGTGCTAGCCAGTTTAATAATCCCCAAAATATAAGTAATTAAAAGAGCGGCCTTATTACAACCTTAAGCATAATAAAATAAAATAATCCAAATTGAAGGCTAAACTTATTTAAAATCGTCAATCAATCTTCATGGCCACTCTGAATCCCGCCACTCCAAGTCCACCAATTCTAGGGCTCACCGCAAGGATGGAAGAGGAAGGGGTGAGTTTGGGAAAACTCGGTGTATCTGAAACCCATCCAAAGCCTAAATCACTCGAGCCCATTGGGCCTAAGCCCTATTCAGATAACAAGATACAGAGGTCAAGCCCTTTTCGAATCTGAGAGCAAGGCCTTAGCCCTTTTACATAACAAGTGTGGCCCATAGGCCCGATTCAATAGCATGAGTAACAACAAGAATAATGAATGCAAGCCTATCTGGGAGACTACTCAACCCACCAACCGCTACACCGCCTGCACCAACCCTACACACCATGTGGGGAATACCTCAACCCACCCACCCTACACACCACAGTTGCGAAAGCACGCACTCAAATTCAGTCATTGAGGCAAAGCCTCCAAGACGTGGTTGAACCACTTTCAAGATTTCCTCCATTAATACCCCAATCCCATGCAATGATATTAATAAATGCATATCATGCAAAATACGATAGTAATCAATCATGCGTTCACCAATTTAAACCCTAGGGGTATATTGGTAATTTTGCTATTTAGGGTAATTTGGTAATTTTGCTCTTTAGGGTAATTTCAGAATTTTGCTCTTTAGGGTAATTTCGTGATCTACGCTACTACACAAGCTAATTCAGTAATTTTTATCGGTTTTATGCAATTTGATTCTCCCATCTAACCGACAGCTACTTTGCCCACCTCTTGCCCATATTGGGTAGTAAGCCCATTGGGCCCGCTTTTGGCCCATCGAGGCCCTTTTCCTGAGTACGTTGATACGTCACACAAACTTACTTACCACTTTGCGGTGCTAGATCTAATAATTACTCTATGTCTTGAGAGCATTCAGATACTCACAAGCCTATGAAATGCCGAATTTGACATTTCTACTTTCCTTAATTGAACTAAAGAAGGGTGTTCTAGTACACACTGCTTTCATGACGATCGCTCTGAGATCCCTTACGATGTCCTACAATTATTCATCACCATTTTTAGCATACAAGTTATGCTTAACAAACTCAAAATCCACCCTACCTTATTCACCAAAGAACCCTTATTGACCATAAGTTGCTTACCTTCACGGGGTCCAATAATACGATTCAAGCTTATCCAAGTCGATACTCCAAGCCTCATTGCTCCTCCAAAGTTGTCTATATCACACATCCAAGTCAACACTTGCCCACAAGGGCAAAATAGTCATTTAACACCCTAGGGCAAATGGTAATTTTACCCCACAAGGGTATTTCAAGTAATTTTACCCTATAGGGTATTTTAGTAATTTTTCAAACCATGGGTATTTTGGTAATTTTATAAACAAAGGGTATTTTAGTAATTTTACAAACCAGGGGTATTTTGGTAGTTTTACAAATTGAGGGTATTGCGGTAATTTCACAAACCAAGGGTATTTTAGTAATTTTGTAAATCGAGGGTAAAACAATGAATTTCTGTAAATCAAGGGTAAAACAATAATTACAAACCGAGGGTAAAACGATAATTATGTAAATCGGGGTAAAATGGTAATTATGTAAATTAGGGTAAAAGCAGTAATTACGAATCGGGGTAAAGCGGTAATTTTACAAATCGAGGTAAAACAAGAATTCTATAAACCGAGGGTAAAATGGTAATTTTGTAAATCGGAGTACTTTAGTAATTTTACAAGTCGAGGCATTTCAATAATTGGTAAACTAAAGTATTCTAAACATGGATAACAATACGAATGGGCCTAAAGCCTATTCTCTATTAAATGGGCCCACACGCTCGTGTGGCCCTTTTAGCCCAAACCTAGCCACAGATATGCGATTCACCTAGCCTAGTCCAATATTTACTACACAATCAAACAACTTATCCAATTGGGCCGTAGGCCCATTGGGCCCATATGGCCCCTTTCTACCATCGCGCCCAAGTAGCCATCCAACAACAAGAGTAGTGATAAATACACACCGATAGGAGACTGGAGTTAATCCACGCTCTGAGCACTCTTAGCCGACGCCCAACCCAAACGAGCACGCCATACAAATGAAAGGGATCGACCAAGAAAGGTACATTTACTCTCTTCATGGTTCCTCTATTTAAAGCCGACTTCACAACCACTCTTATATTAGCTTCCGATGTGGGATCCTCCAACATTAGAGTTTAAATTCAACACCAACTCTTGCCACTGTTAGCAAAATAAATGCTCTTTGCTTGCCATGGGATTCAACCTATGCCTCCCTTAAATGCTCCACATGCTACTTGCCACTAAGCCACAAGGCTTTTTGTGTCATATTTTATCCCCAATTAATTATAAGGTCTAAAGGCCAAAGTCTAGCTTCCCTTTAAAAAAACAAAATAAATTGCAAGAGCCAAGGCTTGAACCCAGGCTCCCATACAACCTTAATGACACCACAACCACTAGACTACAAGCTTCCTTGTGTCATTTATTTAACACAATAATTTAAAAACCCTCATCCAAGCATCCAAGTTTTTTTTTTCACTTAATACCAAAATTTTTACTAAAGCCCAAGTTTGAACCCAAGATTTCTCCAACACTTCTCAATGCCATTAACCACTAATAGCAAACATTTAATTGTTTCATTTCATTGCACAATTAAATACCTATATAAAACCTCTTTACGGACCCACACTCAAGGCCCAATACTTCTAGGCCCAAATTCGGGGTGTTACAGTATTTGTCTCTAGGACTCCATAAACATCAAAATTACAAGAAAAGGGACTAAATTGACTTACCAATTAAGCTTCAAACTTCAAAACCCTAATTTTCCCTTTTCTTTTTCTTTCCTTCTTTCTTTCTCTCTTTTTCGTTTCTTTCTCTGTTCTTATTCTTTATTTTATTTCATTTATTTTATATTTAATGATATTAAAGTATTATATTAATATATAATTATATTAATTTCTTAAATACTAAGTATATAATAAATGTAAATTATTCATACACATGGAATTATATTTTCCACACATTTGTCACTATTTCCCTTGTATGGTTTATTTACTAATTTAGTCCCTTTACTTTTCTTTAGTCTATAATTAACATTTTACACTATATTCAATCTAGTCCTTACACTAAATTATCCTTAATTCAAACTAATTCACTTTACTAAAACCTAATTAATCACTCAACTAACTTCGTAAATATTTCTAATAAATACATACGAACCCGATCTTCAAAAATAGTAAGCCAGATACACAATTCTCGATATCCATAAAATTTCGGGCCATTACAACTTCCTAGTCCAACTAGGAGAGAGATAGGTGTTAATAGGGTGTGCTTCCCCTCATATGCATTATCATTGGGATTCAAACGTCTCATTGTATTGGGGTCCAATTATATGTGTTTTCTAAATCTTTAACTAGCATCCTATATTTAATCCAACCCAACACATATTTTTCTATTTTCCAAATTAAACATTAATTTTCAATTAAATAATTTTCGTAAAATTATGACGATTTTATCCCTAGTAAAATTACAAAAAAAAATATATATACAGTGTTTCATAACTCAACTTGTTTGTTATGACCGAATGGTTTATTTTCATTTTTGGACTTAAAACTACTCAAAAACATAAACCCATTCTTTTGATCATTTCCAAGTAATCTATGTGCATTTGCAATTGAATCATTTCACATTTTCATTTCCATTTACATTTTGAGAAAACCACATTCATTTTCAAATGATTCCATTTCTCTATTTTGAAGAAAACCATAATCATTTCTAATTTTTTTTGTCATTTCTTTAGTTCTATTCATTTTGTTCATTTTCAATTCAATATGCAATTTGTTTCTGGTTTCAACGAGCTAGCGAAGGGACCGATTGGACATATGTAACTAGGACTCAAATGATTTATAATTAAGTTTAATTTTTTGTCTATTAATTATAAACTCATTTAGTCACAAATTCATTCCACTATAGTCTCATGATTGAGCTCTCCTTAGCGACATACCATTACGAAAGCAACTACTCAATGCTCGTCCAGTGACCTTGTCATAAGTGTGTTACCCTTATAGGATATCCTTGATCTCTTTGGGATAATATATGTTCTCCCAATATGATTTTATTTTATCTCATGGTAACCATTACATCTTCCTTCATGAAAAGTTAATCACTATCATATAGTGATCAAGTCATCCATAAAAAAGACGGATGACCTGCCGCCATGTTTACTTTTCATCAATCATGTAACGCCAGTGAGAGGATAACATTTGCTCATGTTTTGGGCTATAAATTCCACTTTGGTGAATGATGCTACATACTGTAGAAGTCGTACACCCAACGTATTAGCTTTCAGTTCCTTATCTATTCGAACTCAAGCTTTTACTAATATCAAAGTGTATGAGCCAGACATACATAGTCTGTCATCCACTCAGGATTTAGTTATGTCACACTATGAATGTTACAATTGAATAAATCCATAAAGGGTTTCAGGATCTATCAAAATTGTTTCATGTCCGATGTACAGTCAGCCCAGTCAGTCACATCTATGTCTCTATCATTTGGAAGTCATCTGCTCTAATGCCCAAGACAAAGCATATCCCAAATTGGACTTGATAGATCGCATATCAGTCTTTCAACCAGTTTGCTCATTTCCAATTAGACTAAGGATACATTTAGGGTTGTCTACTAATATAAGCTATCATTTTGTATTACGATCCGACCATGTTATCGCTTAATCTTAGTTGAACATTAGACAACCAGTGAGCAACATTTTCTTCTATTTTGCTTTGCGTGAAAAAACCATTTGAGGAAAATAATACAAAGTATTAATGTAATTCATGAATAATTTTATTAACCAATCTATTCAAAAAATTATAAGTGTACTTAGGCGAAAGTACTACATCAAAGGTACCAGATTCAACACGATTTCCATTAAAGCATAACTATATCAAAATGTGTTTTTGGCAGTTCTTCTTGTTTAATTTCTTCCAAGATGTTTGAAACATGTGGTAGCTCAGCCACATCTTTGTCAATAGGGTTAAAGATTTCCTCAATCACTTCCAACACTTTATTTAATTCTTTGAATTCTATCTCCAGTTGACAATTGACTTTCAAGTCTTCATGTGGAACAATTTTATAGGTGACCTCCTCTTCAACTTCAACAGAGTGCGGCTCGAGGCACTCATCCACCGAAAAACTCTCCCTAACTCAACTTCAGACAGCTTCTAACACATGGTCCAACTAACTCTATATAGTTTTCATGTTGTTGTGGTATCTAGACATGTTATCCTTGAATTTGTCAACCTTAGTAATTAAGTAGTACATTTCCTTATGTTCTCCCAATATGCACCCCCATCCTCGTAAGGATACAAGGAATACAGGTCACAAGGGTCATATGTCAAGTAACTACCTTCCAATCCTTGGTTGTCACCTTCCACCATGAATGCATAACTATAATAATCATAACCAAGATCATATCCTTGCCTCCCATAAGGGTCGTAATCATCTTAAAAAATCATTGAAGTACCATTTGCATCATACACAAACGAACCTTTTAGCCACCTATAGTTATCATTAAACATAACTTTCAGCCAAATATCAACACAACAAAATTAAGAAAATCATTAAAATAAGAATAAAATAGTGTATCTATAAATTTAACTTTCTTCACTTATCTCCTATTAAACATGAAACTAAACTAAAAAAAAATCACTCAATCTAGCATCGACCTCTTTAGAAAGGTGCCAAACAAATTGATCGATCGCGCTCGTGCACATATAAACTAGCAATTTTATAAAACTATTTTAAAGAGTGGGTTTTTAACTTAAATCGCTCAATGCCATCTATAATATTTATAGTTCTGATGGAATACGGGGTATTCCAAGGGGTCGAACCCAAGGGAGGATGGCGATTGAGTAATTCGTAGTTATAAGCATGAAAAGGAAAGAGTATAAACAACTAATCACTTAAAGCTATATTATGGAAAATCATAAAATAAGAGTGATTAAACTAAACTATTGATTAACTACCTAGAGGACTAAATTGTAAAGATTGCAAAATAATAAATTCATAAATAACTAATAATTGGTGGTTGGTTGACTTTGATGTGGTTCACTAGTTATTTAATTAAGGTTATAAATAGCTTAAACTCCCAAAGTACCCACGTTTTATATCTTGATCTCAAATTTACCAAGTTGGACAAATTAGTTTGGTTTATCTTTTGATCTCACTGGCTAACCCGGGACTAAAGAATCAGTGCCCAACAAGATCTCCTCTTAGTCTCACTTGCCTAAATATTCCCTTAGTGTCATCAATCTTAAGTTTTTAGGTTTATTCAATTTAGTCCAATTTCTTACAATTTATCCTTTAGCCAAAAAATAGGTTATTCACATCTCCATAAAACCAACCCCCTTAAGAATTTAGTTGCTCGTAATAAAAACTAAACTAACAAGCATAAAATAAAACAAAACATGGTAGCCATTCAAGTTAAGCTTAAGAAAAATAAGAAAGTTGAGATTTTTAATCGAAAAAACTTTAGAGCAAGTTAAAGATGAACATCTAACAATACAATAAGAAGCAAATAACATTAAAGATGAAAGCTTTAACAAATAAAACTAAAGGGAACTAAAAATGCCATTATAAGAGAATAAATGGAATTAAAGTCTAAACAAACCTTATCTATATTTAACTAACATAAGAACAAGAAGAGAATTGCAGCAATATAATGTCAAAAGTTAAGGAAGAAGATAGAAAATATGAAACCATAAAAAAGAAGAAGACAAAACCTAAGAAAATTAAAACAAAAACTCTCCTAAGTGTGGCCTCCTCTCTCCTCAGCCAAATTTGGTTGATTTAGCAGCAATCTCTGACCCAAAATTGTGACCAAAATGCCCTTGAATGGGCATCTCCTAATTGGTACTTCGGTTGGACAAACATTTCTCTTGATGTCATTTTTTCTCTTAATGAAAGTGATAATGCGATACCCAAGGTTGGATATCGCGATATCATCATTAATCTTAAAATGGGGTTCTTCTTGTCACCTGGATATTCTGATACCCTAGGGGGATCTAGCGATACCCTAAAGGGACCTCGTGATACCACTGCTTCATGCTTTGATCACAGTACTAATGTAGGTATCACAATTCGAATGCCTTGATGTCGTGATACCCCTACTTCGATGATGTGTTCGCTCAGATATCAAGCCTCTGACAAGTACCTATAACTTTTAAATGAAGGTTAGTGCCCTCAATGGCACCATTGGAAAATTTGGGTCTCAAAAATGAGTAAAACGAGACACTTTTCACTTATTCAATCAAAACCTAAAATCTAATAAAAATTATGGAAAAGACATAAAATTACCCGAAATCAAGCTCCCTAAGTATAACGGGGAAGCCTTATTTGACATATCAAATTACGGTAGATTATGGATGTAGTAACTACTAGTAGGGAAATAGACATGAACTCTAAAAAATTATTCATGTAGTTTAGAAACTTCTTACATCCACGAGGCCTTTCCAACAGACTAATCCTTTATAATAAAAAACAAGTACATGTTATGAATTAAGTTTCACTCTCTTACATGTTGCAACATCACTCCTATACTTTGAACTAGATCACTCACCATCTAATATTTCCCCTAAAAGCATATATGTAAAAAAAAATAGAAGTTAGTTTACTTATAATTTTGCACTCAAAGAGACATTTCCTAATTGATAACGTGTTGCCTTTATAACACCCCACGCTTGACCCATCCTCCAAATCTAGGAATGGAGTGTCATTGATGGAACTATACTTAGTTTCGCTAACTTTACTGCTATAAAGAATAATAATAACAAAACCAATATAATACTGAAATTTAAAAATATAATTCATACGTCTAAGGCCTTAATCCATTGAATACTTAGTCTCCCAAAGTTGTATATCCAAACCAACTGTTTATTTACAATACACTTCTTAATTTTTACTAATGACTATTTTTCCTAAAATCCATATTCTAATACACTGTTGAAATGAAACATAACAAATCCTGAGGTGAAAACTCCAATGGTACCCTCTTCCGATATGCATGATTCTAATTGTTTGTGATCCCCAAACTCGCCATTCTATCTGGCTTGGTCCCTCCTCGAAGTCCATTATCATCTTCACAAGTCCTAACAAACATCTGTTAACTCCGTAAGTTAGCAAAACTTAATGAGTTCCTACACTGACCATAAATGACCCTATCACACAAGGGTAAACAACATAAAATAAATTAAATATAAATACACCTTGCTTGCTCAAGACAAGTGTTCTTTATCAAGGTGGCGAACTCCAGCCGGTCTTTCAAGCTATTCAGCTTACTATAAAATCTTCTTCTGGTTAAACTCTCCACCGACCATGTCCCAACTATTTCACCATACCAACGATTCATATCCTTCATTCATTTCACCTTCCCCTCACTCAGGGTATTTTTTAACCCTAAACTGATCTACTCGTTCACTAGTTTCCCATCATGAACCCTTATGGTAGTTTTTCAATTATTTTCCCATGGATTCTTAGAGCATACCTTCCTTAGTGGACTCTTTCTATCCAAACCTTAGTCCCAAAGGATTCGTTGGCACTTCCATGTGTTGACCTTCATCAGGCCCCGCCACTCTATGAGCCCATCATCATTCCACCTTGTTCATAGTGGTCCGATTACTTCCAGTAATCCACCCCTCACACTAGCCCTTACTTGTGACTTCACCCATCTCATACGTGAAGGGCATTTAGTCTCGTTGGACCAACAGGTAATCGTTCATGTGATTATGAGAGCCTGTCATCTCACTTGCTCGTTTCCTCCCTTCAAAACTATCCTTTTTGTAGTGTACCTGTACTAGACTTTCCCTCAAAGAGGAATAGTCTTGATAGATATACTATCCCTTAGACAGTATCCGTATCCTAGGATTGGGACTCCCATCCTTTCAGCAATATTTACTTCTCAGGTACAGCTTCCTTGAGCTTCCTTTAGTAGCTATTCATTTTGGATCCTTATGTGAGATCCTCAGATATTTCTTTCCTCTATTTCCATGAACAGGAAAACTCTCGCATGTCCTATATTTTTCTAAATCTCGTTGTGTCTTTTCCCATGCATTATTAGCTTTCATCACTTTTGGTTAATTCCTTAAGCTCTGCTTGCCAATACTCATTCTTTCATTTGCCTCTTCTTCCACCTGTATAAGCTCTCATACTTAGTGTACAAGCCTATATTTCTCACTTGAGGTCCTGCCGTACTTTCTGCATTTATCCCCAAACAAATGATGTGGGATGTCATAGTTGAGCTATGGTATTATACCTTTCCTACCTCATTCCTCATGTCCTAACAGACTCACCCAGTGTTTACCATACGGACTTACCCATGTTTACTGTCCTGAAGGACTTAATCTGTTTTGTGTTTACTGTCCTAATGGACTTACTCTATTTGGTGTTTACTATCCCAGTAGACTTATTCTGTGAATGCCATGGAGTCTTTCATCCATGGTCTTACACTGATTCACCATACGGGCATATACCTTTTGATTCCATGGAGTCTTTCATCAATAGTCTTACTCATCATACTTGGTTACCACAATATCTTTCATCTATAGTCTTACATCGTATACCTTACACCTTATACCTCGCCGCAACGTGTTGTTAATGCAAGGTCTTAGCTATGTACCAAAAACTAGATTGCCATAGTGTCTTTCATCTATGGTCTTATCCCATATATCGTTGCCATGGTGTCGCCCCAAAGGACAATTAAATACAACCATCGTGGTAATACCATTCCATAATTTCATTTCCCGAGTTCTCCTCCTGTTACCTCCTTTACACCACCTAACATCTATGCTCAAACATCGCAGTGTTCCCTTTACAAGGCCCAATGCTTTTCCCCAGGCAGTAACTAATAGGTTCTCTCCCAATTTCCCTTCCTATGTTTCTCTAAACCCTTTAGGTTTTCCCACAAGCATGCAATGCATGGTCATATCACCATATTTCATGCTTATACAAACAGGGCATACATAGTCACCATAAAACCTAATGGCAGGTTAGGAGTCTAAAACTCACCTCAATCCTTATCGTTTTCACAACTTAGCTCCTCAAAATGCTAGAGCTTCCACTCTTCTGGATTCTAAGCATTGCAACCAAAAATATGGCTTATACTCAATATTATTAACTTAAATCCATTTTCTAAAAACATACAGAATCCTTAAAATGATTCTGAACTCCATAGCTTCATTTTCTTAATTTTTACATACACCGAAAATCTTATTAGCTCACTGGTTTCCCTACTTTTCCATCCTATCTCTCATGAAGTTTGATTCATGTAGAACCTTCTATTGTTATTCCTTCTCCAAGCTACTGAAGAGGATAAAGAACAAGAGAAATAGAAACAACGCCGAGAAAAAATTATCCCTGTGAGCCATCTCCCTGCTATTAATAGCCCTTCCTGCGCTGCTTCCAACCTTATGAGAACCGTCCATTACTAATTATGATGTCTCCCACTAAAGAACCAGTTGGTTCCATCCTAACTAAATTAGAATTGGATCTGAACTATGTCCAATTTGATTTCTACCTTTCCTAATTCTCCCAATATAGGCTATCAGCTTGTAGTCTCTTTCAATTTAGTCCTTTACTCATTCGTAATTTCAGGTTTGTTGGAAATTGGGTGTTTTAGCCTTCCACTAGGATCCTTTCAAGCTCAAATACCTAGCTAAGCAGAGAGCACATTTTCAAATGAAAACCTTAACTGCAAAGAAGTTTGTCAAATGACCTCTATCTCTCATGCATGCCTCTATAATTTCTTCATTTGAATCTCTGATAACCATACCAACACTACCTTTTTTGTTCTATTGAAAATGCACCATCAAAATTGACCTTGAAGGTGCTCTTCGCTGGAGAATTCCACCTGGTCTCTTAGTAGTGAGGGAAATTAAGGGCCAAATTTTACAAAGAGGTATAGTAGCTAAGTTATGTGGTTTGCATTTTCATGAATGCCCTTGTTTCTCATGTACCAAATAACCCACATGCATACACATAACTTAGTGAATATGTTAAAATCCAATAAGTTACCAATAGAAACTAAGATGCTTTCGAAATCTCCATGAAAGGCAACTAGTGGCTAAGAGATTCCCAATCTATGCCCAACTAGTAAAAGTGTGAAAAGAATCCCCAAGACAAAAGCTAATACATCTAGGGCATTATGGGTTCTAAACCAAGTGTTTGTGAAACACACTTTACCCAGTCTGGTCACCGGGCCCGAGTTACAAGGTGCTACCACACTCACCGAAGCAATCACACACAAAAAAATTGCACTATAGTAGATTTACTACAATCTACACAAATGGCGAATAGATGAATGTGAGTAGATATCTCGGGCAGATGTTGGACCTCATACCATCGAATTAATCCCTCATCGCATCACCCATTTGTTGATACAAGATGACATATTTGGGCTGCTAACACTAGCTTCTAATCAGGATTGCTAACACTAGCTTCAGGGAATCTGCATAAATGTTTGATCTCAAGTCATCATATTAATTCCTAATCAAACATTTACTTTCCTATTTTTGTATCATTTCAAACCTTGTAACCGTATACACGCTTTCATATTCCAAATAGCAATTCATATAATTTTTTTACCATGTAACATCATCTTACACTTTTAGTCCAATCACATAACAATTTCCACTTCATTCCATATTACGTATCTATTAACATTTATCACAAATCTCACATTTTCCAATTTTAGTCCCATATGAACTTACTTGGGAAAACGATCAGGGACTAATTCATAATTTCTTCTTTTTCTTGATTAACCTCCAATCTATAATAATTCATTACAATATATCAATTTCAATTACTTTACTTCATCCTATTATAACTTTCTATTATCTATAATTACAGAAAATTCATATTAATTTTGAAATAATTACACTTTAGTCCCTGTACGCATAACTAACAAATTTTACTTTATAAATTAGTCCCTATTCATCTCTAAACACCAAATTTATCAATTTAACACTAAAAGCTTTAATATTCAATAATGACAACATCTCAAGTCTTTAACAGTTTTGAAAATCAACACATGGGTTAGCTAAACCAAATTATAACGATTTCAAAAATATAAAATTTACGAAAAATGGCTTAAAATTGATTACCATGCAATAGCCGAACCTTTGAAACTTTTGAAGCTTTTCTTCTTTTCTTTCAATGGTGGTAAATGGTGGAGAAGATAAAAGAATCTTCTCTTACTTTCCACCTCCTATTTGTTTGCTTTAATTACATATTTTATTAATAATAATATGTTAATCATAGGTTTATAAAACATTATTCCAAATGGGATTATTGCCACTTTAGGCCTTGTTTAACTACCACATAAATCCTTTAAACCTTTGACCAATAAAAATCATTAGTAATTAACTTTTACCATTTTACAATTTAGTCCTTGTACCTTAATTAATAAGTAATTGATAAAATTTCCCATCAAAATTTTAATTCATTTATATAATAACTTTATAAATACTTAATAAAAACCTTTTTAAGTTTCTTTTGCAAAATTGAGGTCTCGATACCTCATTTTCCTAAATCACTTGTAACGTAACTAACTATACAGTTAACAATTTGTTATAACAAAATTCATTATAATTCTATAATTAACCCATAAATATTATTTAATAATGTTATAGACTCAATCATCAGAAAATGGGATTCCAAAACCGCCGTTTCCTACATCACTGAAAGTTAGGCTGTTACAATCTGAAATATATATTTTCCATATTGTGAATTAAATTACGTGTAACCCTCCATATTGTAATTTTTATTTTGTTAGGAAGATGCGTTTCCCATATCTCCTTTAAAAATTGCGATTTTGATGTAAATCCCTTGAAGATTTAGGAATAAAAGGTAGAAATAAGTGTTTTGTAACTAGAGTTTATAGTGTAATAATCAAAATTGTCCTAATTCCACATTTCTTGTACATTAGTTTTAGACAAAGAATTTGTGAGATTTGAAAGGCCTCTTTTGCATCAAACACTTTGTGTATCATATCCCCTTATGCTTTAATGTTAGATCAATGAGGTCTACAACTTGATTAATGTCGTACCTAATTCTGCGTGTTTAAATTTTGCTAATGTCTAGCCAAGTAGCCATCAATCATCCCATGCTTCAATTGTGTTACATTACCAATTTTCCACCTTGATCCTTGCATTAACACCCTAAAAATTGTGATGTGACATTAGGTATTGTTTCTAGATTGGACACAGTGGAATTCAAAAAATTTTTGAAAAATTAGTCGAATAGAGAATTTCATGAAATTAAAATTTATATTGGAGATATAAATGAGAAAATTATGGATACAAAAATATGGCCAAAATGACTAAATTGCAAATTCTAAAAGCTGGAGTATTAAACTATAAATTTGACCAAAAAGAGAAATGTGAATTAGTATTGATTATTTGGCATATGAATAACTTGGAATATGAAATTTGTAACACCCTTAACCTATATCTGTTGTCGGAATTAGGTTACAGAACATTACCATATAAACGTAACATAAAAACATACCTTTCAAACATTAATATAAACATAGCATAATCTATTCATTTACATACATATTGTCCCTTAACCGAGCCCTCGAGGCCTTAGAAATACTTTAGAAACAATTTGGGACTAAATTGGAAACATTTGGAAAGTTTAAGAAAAAGTTAGAAAAATTAAACTGCAAGGGTCACACGACAGTGTGGCCAGGCTGTGTGATTCACAAGGCTTCAAAATAGGGACACACGGCCATGTCCCAGCCCGTGTTCGTGCCCATGTAACTCTCACAGTTGGGTTACACGGTTGGGAATAGCTCTACACGTCCATGTCCCAGGCCGTCTAACAACTTGACTTGCATGTCTTAAAACTGACAGGGGACACACGGCTGTTTCGTATGGCCATGTGTCACACACGGCTAAGTTACACGCTCGTGTCTCAGGCCGTGTGGACATGAAATTGGCCAAATTCAAGCCATTTACATCACCAATACAAGCATGTGCCTAAAAGAAATTTGTGCTCAACCTCAAAGCATCAAAACCTTACCAAAACATGCATGAATTGACCAATTCAATAGTTCATAACCATTCAACCAATACGCCACACAAGGCACCTCAAATGCAAACATTCAATCTTACCTAAAAATATGTAGATACTTGACCACATATCATTCACTATGATCATTATAACTTTCACACAAACATACCATTTGGTTATTCAAACATGCATTATATCTTAGCCATATTAACAAATACCAACAAGGTACCAAATGTACCAAAAATGCATAAACCAAATTAACATATACATGCCAAACTTATCAACTAACATTCAACTACATGCCATTACAAGTCCACCTATACATGTCATTATAACATTGGTCAAATCATTAAAAACTATCAATATAATCGCTGGATAGTGTGATGGATTTTTGACAAGCTTCCAAACCGATCGAGCTTCCAATTATCTATAAAACACAAGAAAGAAAACTACATTAGTAAGTTCGTAAAAAATGAACATAACTTGCCATTTCAATGCATAACATTAAAATTAGGCAAGATATAATCCAACCATAAGCTTGGCATACAACACATGTTAGTACATTAACACATCATTCACTTGAATTAACATATGGTAAGTCATTATACTTGAACATACTTCATTTGAAATTATCATTTTCATGTAGATATACTTTCATTGAACATTTCCAGTTCAATCGTTTTCATAGATTCATGACATAGTTCATTTGAACACTTGTCATTCTTTTCCTTTTCATACCCGTTGAACTATTTAGAATATCATCAGATATTTGGGAAAGCTCACACAAAGTGTGCTAAACATATAATCATAACCTTTCCAATACATCATTGCTCACATGAGTGGTGAAATGGGTCTGCTCATATGAGTTGTAGGTCAGAATGTAAGCTACACGATGCTGCTCACACGAGCGGTGGAGCATCTGCAACAAATGCAATACCTTAGCCATCGGTAGGACATTCAAGACCAGCACCTGAAACATGAAAAACCTAATGACATGTCATTTGTATCCTCTAAATTCCTAAGGTTCAAATGGGGCTCGATAACCGTCGTGACATCATTGGATATACATTATAAGGTTACATGACAATTAACACATTAACATATAAATCATTATAACATTAAAATGGTATTTAATCTGACGAACTTACCTCAATGACAAAGATGTAGAAAAGAGATCAACTAATCTGAGGCTTTAGTTTTTCCTCAATCTAGATACATACGTGGTCTATCTTGATCTAAATAGACAAATTCAATCCATTTCATTATTATATTATTCAATTTAGTCTATATTTCATATTTTGCAAAATTATAATTTTCCATTAACATTTTAACTTTTTACAAATTTGTCCTTAACCTAGCTAGCTGAATTCACTAAAAACCTCTACCAACTCATACAAATCACGATTTCATGAATTTAACTTAAACTTTTACTAATTTTACAAATAAGTCCCTAAATGACATTATCATCAAAAATCACTTTACAAATGATGATCATTTTATGGTTCACTAAACTAGACTACGATCACGACAAATGCAAGCGCAGCTATCGAATGGTAGTATAGCTATTGTGAGTCCAGAATATCGTATCCATAAGGACTAAAAGTACTAGTATTAATGATCTCTTTATTATTTAGCCAAAAATAAAAAGAATTTGTTTTAATCTAAAATTAAACTAATTAACTATGAAGGCGACAGAGAGCGAATTGGGAAAAATACTTGAAGAAAACTTATAAGGAGGATAATACCCAGGAAAGAATCCACCTAGACTTCACTTATTATTCTGGCTCTAAATAAAACGATTTATTCACTTGTCTTGATCCGTAGAAATCCCTAAATTACATTAATATCTCTTTCAAGACTAAGAACAACTGACTCTAGGTTGATTAATTGAAATCTCTTTCTAATTAAAACCCCTATCGTCACATTAACTCGATCTATGAATTCCCCTATTAGATTTGACTCTAATCCGGTAGATTTATGTCGTCCTATTTCTAGGATTGTATACAACTCCGATTAATTATGCTAGATCTACTCTTAAACAGGGACTTTTGCTCCACTGAGTAAGCACATCAAACTTGGATTAATATCCTGAAAATATTAAGGCAAGGATTAAGAACACATAATTAAGAACAAGAACAAGTATTTATCGTGTAATTCAGATAATTAAAAAACAAAATTCGTAGTAGGTTTCATCCTCCCTAGGTATTTAAGGAGTTTAGTTCATAATGTAAAAGGAAAACATCTCAAATTTAGAAAAAAAAAACAAGACATAAAAAACTGAAATAAACTTTGAGAGAAATTTGAATAGAAATCTTCAATCTTGAAGTGGATCTACTTTCGAGATGATTCCAACGGCTTCCTTCAAGTAATTTCTACTTTCTACTCTATGTCCCCTTTAGGTCTACTTCTAGTGTGTTTATATAGACTTTAGAATGCTCAGAAACCCAAGAAATTGGCTTTTTCTGCGTGTTTGGGAAACCGGGAGTGAAATCCACACGGGCTATCACATGGGCGTGTGTCTAGCCCGTGTGTCTCACACAGGTATGTGCTCAGCCCATGTGGAAATGGTCTTGGCCGTGTGGATCTTTAAATTAGCCCGTTTTGTCCGTTTTTGGCCCGTTTTCTGTTTCCTTTGTTCCCCTATGATCTCCTAAGTATAAAACATGAAATTAAAGGATTGAGAGCATCAAATTCACTAAATTATATAATAAATCATCCAAAAACACACTAAGCATGGGATTAAAACATGTTATATTTATTTTTTATCAAATATCCCCACACTTAAGCGTTTGCTTGTCCTCAAGCAAAATCCTCAACTCACAATTAAAATTATACTTTCTCAATTCATAATTCTCATCAATAATGTTTTATCATAATGCACAAGTAATTACACATTGATAATTCAACTAAAAGAGCACTGAAGATTCAAACAATCCAAGTTACACATTTTTAAAGCATGAAAAAAATATAGGTATCTCCCCTTATCTAAGTAATTACCCTTAATTCAAAGCCGACAAGAATTGATATCCTCACTAAAAATTCGCTTAAATTACTCAAGGTGTTTAAGGTTAAAAAATTAAGCACTCAAAAGTCGAATATGAAAGGTCATTACCAAAGGTTTTCATGAAAATCAAACCTCTACCACTATAAAATGAGATGATACACAAATCAAAAGGTTTTTAAAAGGTTGTAATGGGGCTAGGGTTAGAGGTGTGGATAAAGGCTGAAAGAAGGTTAGAATCGAGATCAATTTGATAAATTACCTAACTAGAAAAGGAAACTAATATTGAAAAATTACATCAGTCAAAATTATAAAAGAAAAACATGAGCTTCTTCTCAGAATATGAAATTAACTACTTAAGCTCAAAACAAAGAACTAATAAAAATCAATATATATGTATTTTTTTTACTTTTTTGATTTTTTTTGAATGAATGAAAAAAAGAGAAAATTAAACAACTAAAATAAAAGAACATAGTCAGGCAACTAACCGAATCAAATCTCGACAAAAAGGGAGTCAATAGAATAGGAAAAATTCTCAGTGAATCAAAAAGTATGATGTATGGGTTAATATTAAGGGTAAATTAAGAAACGGTTTGTTAGGCTCAAAGGGGTTCACTAAGTTTTAATTATGAAGGTAGGCTTTTTATGGTGTAAGTGCGTTACAGCTTAGGTGCCTTTATCATCTTAGTATATCAAATCAAAGGTGTGGTCTTGACATGTATAATCAAAGTAAGTTCTAGAATAACAATTCAATATTGACACACTCATAACTAATAATGAAGTGAGTAAGAAAAATGTATGCTCTAAAGGCTCAAATCTCACTAAAATTATGGCTTTTGATGTCAATCTTGTAAATTTCAAACTTTAAGGTAATACCTCAATTTAGGGAAACAACATAAAAATTTTTATTCTGAAAAATAGACTTATCATGCTTGATTCTCTAGTGTCTTAAAGTTTAAACCATCAATGGACAAATACTTATGAATTTAATCTAAAACATATCAATAATAATCACAAATCAATCATATTCATTCTAATAGTGATATGAGAAAATTACTTCAATACAAGGCATAATTCAGTGATTTTTCAAATAAGCATATGAGTAACCTCCCCACACTTAACATGTACATTGTCCTCAATGTACAAAAATAGAGAAGCACAGTATAAACAGAATATCATAAGTGAGGGAGAAAGTTGAAACTGCCCCGAATAAAGAATGAAATTCTTAAAATAGTGAAAAGCAGAATTGTAGATAAATGTAGAGGTAGTGCAAAATGCTGAGCAACTGATAAGAAAATAAACACAATACTGAAGAAGATTAAAAGGGTTACTCGATTAGAAACAACCATAATAATTAAAATAAAGTTCAAAATATAAAAATAAATAAACATAAAAATAAAAATAAAAATAAAAATAAACATAAACATAAAGAGAAAAATAAAAATAAACATAAAGATAAACAGACTCAATGGTCCTCATCATCAGACTGATCACTGTCGCGAGCCTGTGGCGCTGGAGGAGAAATATGAAAATGCTGACAAATTTGCTGCAATGTGGCATCAATACTGTCGAACCTCTCAGCACAATACTAACAGAAACTGGTGAATTCCTCGTAGGATACTCCTCAAGAGCTAGCAGCAGAGGAAGCATATCGGTGACTCGATGGTGGAAGCTGTGGTGGGTCTTTGTGATAGGGAGGAACATCATCAGTGAAGTCCTCTAGGTCATGCTAAACATTAGACTAGACTAGTCTGTACTGAGGGGGTCCACTCTACATCGTTGCTTGATCATCCTTATGTGGATCATGCTTGAGATGCCCTAAGGGGACATTTGGCCGACGAGGGTAAGAGCTGAGGACTGCTCCATTGTGTTGAGTAAACTGAAGTGTCGAGCAAGACGAGTCACATAAGGGCTGAGACAGATGGGACCGTTCTTATGGCATTCGGTCTGATGGCGAAAGGCGAGCACGATGAAGTACGCCAGACCAAAAACATGCCAAGTAGCCATGCTCCATAGAAAGTAAGCATCATAGGTACTAAAAACTCCTATACTCTCTCTCTGACCTATCAAGGTATGAGCTAGAAGAGTGTGAAGGTACCGTAGGGCTGATGGGAAAGACGTCACCTTCGAGCGACTTGCGTTATAAAGTATCTGACTCCCTATAAGCTCAGTCCAACATCGTGATGGTGAATAGTGTATGTGTCGAAGGAGTCGAAGAAAGGTCTTGGGACTAATAAATTCTTCAGTGTACAGCCCCATAGCTGTACCGAACTCAGGGACGCTCATCTGACACACCAAACCACCAAGTCAAAAGGTGATGGTGCCTGGCTCGGCGTGAACCACCATGACCTGTTGAACAAAGAACGTCGCACAGAATTCCAATGCAAACTCGATATAGTGGGCTCGACAATGGCAGAGAATCTGTCCCGTGGAGTTGTAGTGATGAATGTGCGAGCATCGTCAGCTAGGCGGACCTGCTCAAGTGTGGCCCAATCAATGCAGTGACCTAAGCCGAGTGGTTACTGTCGAAGTAACTGAAATAGGTCCTCCTGTGGGCCCACCGAGAATCATAGATAAGGGTGGCAGACCTCGACGGATGCGCTCAAGGAGGAGGTCCCACGAGGGCCCTTCCACATTTTCGAAGCGGGGACGGAGACTTTGGATTTGCCACGAGTGTTCGTCATAATAAATTTGCAAGAAAGCAATCACATAATTCAATTAGACAAATTAACACAATAGCCAAACGAATAAGAAACACCCAGCAAAATTCAGCATCAAGTAGACGAAATAAGTAGAATGTTAATACCTAGTAGTAAACTATATAAGTGATCACTATATATATATAAATAAAAATAAATTAGCGAGTAGGATATGAATGAAATCAAAAAAAAAAACCATGACCCTAAAGTAAAAAATAAATGCAAAATACTGCTAATGGCCAAACCTACATGAAGCATAGACATGGAATTATCGATACTAAACTGACAAAGGATCAACCAAGCAATAATAAACAAAAATAGTAATAATAATAAATCAACAATAAAAATAGAACAGAAGAAAACAGTGTTAAAGAAATATTAAAATAAGAAGTAAATAATTATAATAATAAATAATACTAATAAAGAATAATAATGAAATAACTAAATAAATAAAAATAGAGAAAAAGTAACCGATGGCGGTTGGTTGTCGGAAGGGTGTGTGACTGGAGGTCAGGGGATCGTGGCTGCTGGTAGTGTGTGCGAGGGGTGGAAGAAGGAAAGAGGAAAGAAAGAGAGAAAAGATAGGGAAATAAAGGAGAGAGGAAGGGGGTTGTCAGGTGGTCGGGGTTGGTAGGACGAGGGAGAAAATGAGGGGTTGAGGGGGTGTCGATGGGGGCGTCGGGCTATGCGTTGGAAGGAGGAGTGGTAAGGTGAAGGGGTTGAATGGCTGGTCAGAGAAAATGAGGAGAGGATGAAGAAAGGGAAGAAAGGAAGAAGAAGGAGGAGTCGTGGTCTCAAACGGAGAGCTTCGTCGAGGGAGGGGAGAGGTGAGGCGGTCGAAAAAGAGGGGTGGTTTGGGGCAATCATGGGCTAGGGTTAATAGGGGTGAAAACTTTTTAAGAAGAAGACAAAATAGGGATTAAAATTAGGGTTTGGGGTCAAAAAGGGGCATGGTCGTTTGAAGCCAGTGTTGGGCCACAGGCCGAATCACACGCCTGTGTAGCCTTCATTCAGCCCGTGTGTGATTTAGAATTTTAGCCCAATCTTCACACGGCCAGGGACACGCTCGTGTGTCCAGGCCGTGTAGTTCACACGGTGTGTCGCATGGCCGTGTACAAGTTTGCTCACTTCTCCCATGCTCATGTGGCCTCCCACAGTCTCTTGTTTCCGAACACAAGGCCGTGTGCCTCGCCCGTGTATCTCTCTGACATGTTTAAAAATTGAAAATTTAGCTCCAGTTCTTACTTTAAAAATTGAAAATTTAGCTCCAGTTTTTACATGGCTTAAGACACGCCCGTGTGTCTAGGCCGTGTGGTTCACACGGTCCAAACGCATGCCCGTGTGGACTATTTTAAGCCCGTGTCTCTGTCGATTTTTGGGGATTTAAGCTTTAGGGCTCGCATTGCCGAGGACACGCCCCTGTGTCTAGGCCGTGTTGCTTACACAACCATATTGCCAGGCCGTGTAAATCACTGTTGATTTTCTATAAAAATAAAAAATAAGTCTCAAGATCCACACGACCAATGACACGCCCGTGTGTCCAAGCCGTGTGGGGTATACAGCAGTATCGCACGGCCGTGTAACTTGTTATCACACCCATGTTAAGTTACATGGCCTCGGACAGGCCCGTGTGTCTAGGCTGTGTGTGTCAAAAACTTGCATTTTAATGTTTCGTTAATTTTAAAGAAATAATATGAAATAAAAAATGAGAAAATTAGAAGTGTTCGTGTTCAGGTTACCTCCCGAGAAGCACTTATTTAGAGTCTAAGCTTGATTTACCTCTCATTCACATAGTCACGATGAATCACAGAGTCAAGACTCCTCTTTCTCGCTATCAATTCCTTTATTTAAATAAGGTTTAAGTCGAGTATTGTTTACCTTAAAAGTGCCGAAATGAGAATGAGTTACATCGATTGTACCGTATGGATACACATTGAGTACAGTCAAAGGAGTTGCTTCGTTTGCGTCAAGCTCTAAAGTGAAAATTCAAGGGTCGATTTCATCTAACAACACCTGATCCCCTACCTTGAATTGGTTCGTCTCATCTTTATGCTCTTCATGGCTTTGTTTTGATTTGGCATTGTGTATTTTTGGTTTCTCCTTGACATGTGTCTGCCATTTGCCTAGTTCATCGATCTAAAGCCTTTATTCTGAATGAGTTGTTCTAATGTTGTCGCATGAACTAAAACGTAGCTCATTTGTGCTTCTCGAAAATTTTTCCTGTAAAGAGGGTTGAACCACATGATTAGTCTTATTGTCAGGATTTAGAAAATCACATTCATCACTCGATGTCTTAACCGAATCACAAACCTGAAGAGTGATTGTTTCATCACCTACACGAAGTGTTATTTCACCTGTACCAACATTTATGATAGTTCTAGCAGTTGCTAAAAAGGGCCAACCTAGAATTGAAGGTAAGTCACTATCCTCATCCATGTCTAGAACAATAAAGTCGACTGGGAATATAAATTTATGAATCCTAATGAGTACGTCCTCAACAATACCCCTAGGAAATCTAATAGTTTTGTCTGCCAGTTGAATACTCATCCTAGTTTGTTTAGGTTTCCCAAGACCTAGTTGTTTCAACATTTTATAGGGCATGACATTTATACTCACCCCTAAATCGGCCAAAGCATTATCAATATTTAAACTACAAATTAAACAAGGAATAGTAAAACTCCTTGGTTCTTTCAACTTGTTGGGTAGTTTGTTTTGTAGAATTTCTAAGCAAACTGCATTTAATTCCACATGCAACGAATCATCTAACTTTCATTTGTTTGCCAGAAGCTCCTTTCAAATTTTTTTTTTAAAAGGTTAAGAAATTTACTAAATTGTTCATCTGTGTGGTCTTGCTTTGTCGCGTTGGGGTAAGGCACACGAGGTGTATATTCTATACTCACCGATTTTTGTTTACTCTAGTTTTCATTCACCTTATCTTTACTTACCACGCTTTCTTGCATTGGTTCTGGTTTGGACTCAACTAACACTTCTTCCTATAGAACAGTAATCGCATCGAGCTACTCTCTTGGGTTAGTCTTGGTGTTGCTAGGCAAGCTACCTTGTGGTCTTTCTAAAATCAACTTAGCAAGTGGACCTATTTGATTCTCGAGCCCTTGAATCGATGCTTGCCAATTTTTAAGCGCTATTTCAATATTTTGGAAAGGTGTTTCTAACACCAAGATGAATTTCCTAAACATCTCCTCAAGGTTCGACTTCTTTTCCTGCTGGTAAAGTGATTGAAAGCCTGGAGAGGGTTGTGGTCTTTGATTGCCTTGACCACCCCAAGAAAAATTGGGATGGTTTCTCCAACCTGTATTGTAAGTAATGCTATATGGATTATTCTGAGGTCTAGAATTGTTACCCATATAGTTAGCTTGTTCTGTCTCTATGCTGGAATTGAAATCTAAGCATTCTAGATTGTTCATCCCTCCTCCACTTGAATCACATTGCATCATCAGATGTACCTGTATAGAACCATATAAACCATCAATTTTCTTATTTAAGAGCTCTACCTGGTTTGATAACATGGTGACCGCGTCGAGGTTGAAAACACCAGCAGCTTTTGCAGGCTTTGTCCTCATGACTTGCCACTAATAATTATTCGGTGACATCTCTTCAATGAACTCATAAGCCTCCTCAGGTGTTTTGTCATTTAAGATACTGCCGACGGCTGTGTCGATCAGTTTTCTAGTTGAGGGGTTCAAACCATTGTAGAAATTCTGAACCTATAACCATAAGGGTAACCCATGGTGAAGGCACCTTCTCAATAAACCCTTATACCTCTTCCATGCATCGTACAGGGTCTCTAAGTCCAATTGCACAAAGGAAGAGATATCATTCCTCAACTTTACCGTCTTGGCTGACGAAAAGTATTTCAATAGAAACTTTTCGGTCATTTCCTCCCATGTAGTGATGGACCCTTGTGGTAAAGAGTTCAATCACTGTTTAGCTTTATTCCTCAGTGAGAAGGGAAATAACCGAAGGCGAATGGCATCATCAGAAACGCCATTCATTTTGAAAGTATCACAGTACTCCAGAAAGTTAGCCAAATGAGTATTTGGGTCCTCATCTTGCAAACCATAGAACTGAATAAACTGTTAGATCATCTGAATGGTGTTCGGGTTTAGTTTCAAGTTATTTGCAGCAATAGCAAGTCTCACAATACTTGATTCAGCCCCCGCTAAATTAGGCTTGGTATAGTCGTACATAGTACGAGGAGCAGGATTCTGATTTATAGCATTTGTGGCAACCACAGGAGGTAGCGAATTATTCTGATTTTCAACCATCTCCTCCATAATATTGGTATCGTCCTCGTGCTCTTCCTCTATATACCGTAGACTCTGCCTTATTCCTATACAATTTTTGTAAGCTGTGCTTTCACTATCAAATAATAGAGGTCCTAATGGATTTCTTCTAGTAATAAACTAAAGAACCTTGCCAAAAGCAAATAAAAGAACAAATTAGTAATTAAAAATAAAACTAGAACAAAAATAAAATGCAATAAAATAAAACTGGCTAAATTAATAAAAATCAAGCGTTCCTAATATCTTAGTCCCCGGCAACGGCGTTAAAAACTTGATGATCATTTTATGGTTCACTAAACTAGACTATGATCACGACAAAGGCAGGCACACCTGTCGAATGGTAGTATAGCTATGGTGAGTCTAGAATATCATATCCACAAGAACTAAAAGTACTAGTATTAACTATCTTTCTATTATTTAGCCTAAAATAAAAAGGATTTGTTTTAATCTAAAATTAAACTAATTAACTATGAAGGCGACCGAGAGCGAATTGGGAAAAATACTTGAAGAAAACTTATATGGAGGACAATACCCAGGAAAGAATCCATCTAAACTGCACTTATTATTCTGACTCTGAATCAAACAATTTATTCACTTGTCTTGATCTGTACAAAATCCCTAAATTATGTTAATATGTCTTTTGAGACTAAGAACAACTGACTCTAGGTTGATTAATTTAAATCTCTTTCTAATTAAAACCCCTATCGTCGCATTAACTCGATCTATGGATTCCCCTATTAGATTTGACTCTAATCCGGCAAATTTATGTTGTCCTATTTCTAGGATTGCATGCAACTCCGCTTAATTATGCTAGATCTACTCTTAAACAGGGACTTTTGCTCCACTGAATAAGCACATCAAACTTGGATTAATATCCTGAAAATATTAAGGCAAGGATTAAGAACACATAATTAAGAACAAGAACAAGTATTTATCATGTAATTCAGATAATTAAATAATAAGATCCATAATAGGTTTCATCATCCCTAGGTATTTAGGGAGTTTAGTTCATAATGTAAAAGGAAAACATCCCAAATTTAGAAAAAAAAACAAGACATAAAAAACCCAAATAAACTTTGTGAGAAATTTGAATGGAGGTCTTCAATCTTAAAGTGGATCTGCTTCTGAGATGATTCCAACGGCTTCCTTCGAGTAATTTCTGCTTTCTACTCTGTGTCCCTTTTAGGTCTACTTCTAGTGTGTTTATACAAAATTTAGAACCTAAAAGTTGGCTTTTTTTGCATGTTTGGGAAATCGGGAGAGAAATCGACACGGGCTGTCACATGGGCTTGTGGCTAGCCCGTCTGTCTCACACGGGCTTGTGCTCAGCCCATGTGGAAATGGTCTTGGCTGTGTGGATCTTTAAATCAGCCTGTTTTGTCTGTTTTTGGCCCATTTTCTGCTCCTTTTGTTCCCCTATACTCTCCTAAGTATAAAACATGAAATTAAAGGATTAGAAGCATCAAATTCACTAAATTATATAATATATCATCCAAAAACACACTAAGCATGGGATTAAAACATGTTATATTTATGGTTTATCAACAAAACTTGTTTATTTATCAACAAAGAATCATAATCTTTCATTAAACTACAATAGTCATGCAAGAACATTCATGGAAAAACCTTAAATCTTTAACAATTTTGCAAATTGATCCCCGGGCTAGCTAGGTTAAGCTACAACAATCCCGAAAACATAAAAAATCATTAAAAACGGGATTGTAAAACATACCATCTGTGAAGATTTGACATGGCTGAATCCCAGCTATATCACCCTTAAGAATCAGTTGAAGAAGAAAACAAATGGAAAAAAAATGATACCTTTTTACTTATTTATATTTATCATTTAATTACCATTTTACTATTTTTCCCTTTAAAAACATTAATAATTTCAATAAAACCTTGTTATAAACATCCACTAACAACATAAATCGTCTAATTACCATCTAAGTCCTCTTACATTAAATTTCTGTAGCCATTTGACACCTTTAGCTAATAGAAATCTATTTTTATATCTTTTACTATTTAGACCCTTTCACATAATTAAGCATGCAAACATCAAACTTTCTTAATGAAATTTTTATACGACCTTACTAACATTCCATAGATATTAAAATAATAATAAAATTAAATTTTACTCGTCGAATTTGTGGTTCCAAAACCACAGTTTTGATTTCACTAAAAACGGGTTGTTATAATACTGGTATGGTGAAATAAACTTTAGACTAAATTGGAAACTATTTCAAAAGTATAGGGATTTCCAATTTCAAAAGTATAGGGACAAAATTATGAATTTTTCATTTTTATCGAAAAAAGGCTAAAAGTGTAATTTTTTCCATCCAAGGAATATTACTAAGATTTAAATGTGAATTATGATATTTGAATTTGATACGTGTCTATTTGTTGTAAAGAAATTGTGCTAAGAATTTATAAAGAAATTTTACCACATAAAAGCATTTTGGTCATTGACCACCTTCGGACGTACTACCATTCAGACTGTGACTGTTGCAATAAAATATATAAATACGAGGCGGTATCTGCAAGTATACGGATCGAGTTGTAATATATTTTTTACAACGGAATAGGTGAGTACTCTGATGATTGTACCCAAGGGCGACGAGTGCTAAATCAATTTCAACCTAAACACTAAAAGATATAATTAGTACTTTAAATTAGTTATAGTATTAAAACATAAAATAAAGGATTTTTAGGGTTTTTATAATAATAAAAATAATATAACATAAAAAGATAAAAATTCAAGAGACTATAGAGTAAAATAAAGCAAATCTTGATTATGGGTGATTAGCTCACTTCGGTAATCCCCATCAACTGTCTCTTCGAGTCCCTCGCCAATAAACTAGTCCTTACCCTAGCAGGATCTTTTGATCTTCCACTAACATAATGCGTCAACAAGAACTACTTATCTTACGACCTCACAGTCTAGACTGGTTCGGAGTGAAGGTGTTCACTAATGGGGCCATACCAATTTTAGGTTAACTTCCACCTTAATAACTTCTTGGGGTTGTCAAGCCTAGGTTGTTTCACATTCTTCCTTTCCAAAACAGCTGATTTGCTGAGTAACCCTACAAAATAGTTAAAAGATCTTACCTCCACTCACTAATCCCCCATAGAGGGATTAGTTTCTCATGGCTTCCGTAGACAATATAAGATCAATAGAAAAAGCAAACATGCTAAATAAATTGCCAGTATAGATTTTAAAAAAGAGCCTAATTGTATTAAGAATTGATTGTGAATCCATAAAGATTGACGATCTCCCCAAATCAGATCTCTTGAAAACAAAGAGAAATTGAAAATAAATTCTAAAAACCTAAGAAAGAAGACTAAAATTAAAAGACTAGTGCTAAATTGAATGAATGGTCTCCATAACATGTGTCAAAAAAGCTTATTTATAGATTTTCAGTGGTCATCATCCTTAACCCTAGGTTAGCTAAGGTTCTCAAGCTTTAAGTTCGGTTGCGCAGACCAAAACGCCCTTGATTCGTGCTTATCTCCCATCCAGAGCATATGTCACAACACACAAGGACTTGTGTCGTCACATAGTAGTCAGTGTACTTCTCCTAGGATATCTCCTGGATATGTCACGATACCCCTAGCCTATGTTGCAACATCGAAGGTAGTTTTTTGATTTCTCTATTCTGCTCCTTATGTTGTGACATTGACCATTTTGTGTTGCGACATAGCAACCAATATATGTCTATTGCACCTTCTAATGGTCTCTTACACACTTATATAGTTCATCATCTCTCACTTAGGACCCATTCGGCCCCTAAGGTCAACAAATGAATCAATTTGCAAATTTTATTAACTAAATATAACCTTTAGGAAACAATAATTAAAATTTAACAAAACACTTATCTTCAAGCTCTTTAAGTGAAAAAATTGTTTACTCTGCTACACGAATTATGACAGATCAATCATTTCTAAAGAATTTGTAATGGAAAATTTATTTTTATTAGATAATTGATGTATGGAATGAATTTGGACCATTGAGTGCGAGTAAAATGGTAAGATGAATTGTTGATCACAAATTTGACTTAGACATTGACCAGGTTTGACTTGGTCTTATTTGGTATTACAAAAAAAAGGGAAAGGCCAAAAAAAGTTAACACTCTTTTCTTCTGACAACCATCCTCCCTCTTCCTTTATGAGTTTCTTCTCTTTTTCATTTTTATTGTCTTTCTTTTCAAAATTTCTAAAGGTCTCAACCCCCAACTTTGATTTTTTGTTAAAATCATCTAAAAACCACCCTTCTTGCTAAATTTCCACCTATAAATCTTTCATTTTTTTGCTCGGATTTGTTTGGTTCTTGAGAAAGAAAGTTGAAGCTAGAGAGAGAATGTAATAACCCGATTTTGGGCTTAGTCAGAACAATGGTTTTGAGATCACCAATCCAAATTCAAAGAAATTATTTTACTATTATTTTAGATTTATATCATGTTTATATTAGTGCATGAAAAATTTGGTGAAGTAATTTTAGCGATTTCATGCTTAATTGCGAAAAATGACTAAATTGCATAAAGTGTAAAAGTCCTATTTTGATAGCTAAGGGTTTCAAATAGATAGGGAACTTAAATTGGGGGTCTTTAAAGGGCAATTAGACCCTTTATAGAGGCTTGGCCAGCCATAAGACAAAAAAAAAAAGTCAAAGTGTTAGATATTTGATGACCTAATGTGTGATAAAATAATACCCTAAAGCCTAGCCTTCATCTTTTCATTCATCCTTTCTTCTTAATCAAAAATATCAGCCATAGGAGGGTTTTGGAAGCTTGAAAATTTTCAGCCACTTAATCTCCCTACAAGTAAGTGGTTTTGATGACTTTTCTTGATAATTTTTGTATTTTTAGAACCCTTGTAGCATGAGCTTTCAAATGAAGGGACTATTTTGCAAAATGGTTAAAAGTCTAGGGTTTTACCATGAGCGTGTTCATGTTGTTTTCTAAAATTTTATGGAAGAAAATGAATCATGGTTGTGAAATAAACAACTTTTGTGAAGTAGTTTTCATGGAAACCCTAACTAGGGACCATTTTGCATAAGTTGAAAATTAGATGATAAATGTGAGAAATAATGGGAATTTGGGGTTGCTATAAGAGTAAAAAGGGTTCAACTAGGCTTAATATGAAGAGATTAGATAAAAATTGATTTTCGAGTCCAGGGGTGAAATGGTCATTTTGCCCAATTATAAACTGTTGAATACCTAGATCGATAAAGTGGTATAAACTTGTGAATTTTTATCGTTTTAGATCAAGAACTACAAAATATGGGCCTAGACCGGGGAAAAGCAAAACAAGTGGACTAAGCCAAATTAGTCGTCTACATTTTTGCAATTCGAGGTAAGTTGTATGTAAATAATACAACTACATTATTATATGTGCTTGAATTGATATAGCATAAATTGCTTGTTTGTGGAAATGATTATGTATGATGAATATTGAGATAGTAGAACTGTCGTTCGAACCTTAGGAAATATATCAAATATTCTTTCCATGACATTTGAGTTATTTGTGTGCTAATGTAAGACATGTATGAGGCATGCATCGGCCACATTATGAGAGCCAGTGTAAGACTATGTCTGGGACATGCCATCAGCATTGAGACGAGAGCTAGTGTAAAACATGTCTGGGACATACATCAGCCTCGAGATTTAAGCCAGTGTAAGACATGTTTGGGACATGCATCGGCTACGAGATGTGTCAGTGTAAGACCATGTCTGGTACCTGGCATTGGTACGTATAGAGTGTCAGTGTAAGACCATGTTTGGGACATGGCATCGGCCTCGATTTCGATAGTCAGTGTAAGACCATGTCTGGGACATGGCATCGAGATTATACCCTATGTTTGAGGCTTAGTGAATATTCGATAGCATTCCAAATGGTTCAATGTTGAGAGTACAGATTAAGTTAAACGAGAAAAGTATAACCATGTTGTGAGTGGTAAGGTACCTATTTGAAATGTATAAGATGTGAGCTCAATATATGCTATGTGATTTGTATTGGATAGTGATGAATAAGTTGTGCTTATGCCTACTTTAGTACTATGAGCATGGTGATGTGTAACACCCCAAACCCGGCCTAGACGTTATGGCCGAATCTGATGTGCCACATTGAAGTTAAAAACCCATGTTTCATTTTAGTGCATTAAAAACTGACTTTTGTTAAGCTAACAAAGTGAATGGGAGTCGGGCACCGGTAGGAATCTGTAATGAGGAGGTGAGCCATGAAGGTCGCTAAGTACCAAGCTCTTCTAATGGATCCAATCCTAGACATGCCCACAACCAACGCCACACTTGGTTAAATCGAGTTGTAATTTATTTAAGTTGAAATCTTTGATAAATCAAATAATTGTGGCGTGGTGTTATTTTGAAAACAATTATCATTTTGAAAGCACATCCTAAGTCTAGCCCATTTATTAACAAACAGATTAAAGTTATTAAAAGTAAAATAATCCCAGAAAAATAATTAAAATGGCCTTATTACAACCCAAAACCAAACAATAATATTAGTAAGATAAAACTTATAAAGAAATAAATCGATTACTTATTGCAATTAAAAGAAACAGAAACAGTAGTGTGGCCATCTTCGAGTCCCTCGCAGCTCCAAACCATCTAAGCTTAGGGATTACCTGCACAGTTAAAAACGGGGTAAGTTTACGAAAACTTGGTGTGTAATCCCAATAACAAACAAACAGTGAAAACACAGTACCAGTACAATCTGGGCCAAAGCCCTATTCAATCTTGACATATATTGGGCCGAAGCCTTTTGTTTAACGGTTACTGGGCCGAAGCCTTTTCATAAATCATATCACTGGGCCGAAGCCTTTTCATAAATCATTTCACTGGGCTGAAGGCTTTACTGTAAACGGTATGGCCCATAGGCCCATTTCAATACCACATGTAATGTCAATGGATGTATGCAAGCCCATTTCAATATCATATGAAATACCAATGAATGTATGCAAGCCCATTTGGGGAGACTACTCGACCCACCATCCGCTACTCTCCACCCGTACCAACCAACACACCATGTGGGGAATGATTCAACCCACTCAACCAACACACCACCGGTAGCATAGTTGCTTTATGATATATCTGGAGGCCTAGCCTCTTTTAATAACTGGGCAAAGCCTTTTTCGGTAAACTGAGGCAAATCCCTTTTCAATAAACTAGGGCATAAGCCCTTTTCGGTAAACTGGGGCATAAGCCCTTTTCAATAAACTAGGGCATAAGCTCTTTTGCACTTCCTCCATCCATATAAAAACCCAACCCAATGCATTTATGAATACATCATGTGCATTTCATACATATCATGTGCATTTTATACATATCATGTGCATATCATATCAATCATGTAAATCATATCCCACCTATCAAATTTATAATTAAACCCTAGGGGTATAATGGTCATTTTTACCTAGGGGCAAAACAATCATTTTCATACTATAAGGGTAATTTCATAATTTTACCAAATATTAGGGTTTTCCATGTTCATCAATAATTATTAATATTTTCGAGTGTTTAAACAATGATCTTTAACCCACTTTATCAAACTCGAGCTTTTGGGCCCAAAACCTCTAATGGGCCCTACGAATGCCGATTTAGCCCACTAAGCCTGCTTAATCCAAATTTTACAACAGTACTAACCGTGTTATCATGCAACTTTTCCAAATTCCATTTTCTATCAATTTTACCCAAATGGGCCCGAAAGCCCATTTGGCCCAATTCTTGCCCATTGAGGCCCAACTTACCATCGTGCACAAAATTGAGTTCTTACCCGTTCTATCGATCCAAACACCGATCTTATCGTATTTATCGCATCTATGCCCACACGCAATATTACAAGTTCTCGAAATGCCAATATTTTAGCATTTCGGCTTCTCAGCAGATATTAATCTAAGCTACTACGAGGGTTAGTACACACCTGTTATGGGTTGAAGTTGAAACGTTTCCATAATCAATCACCTACGATAACCACCACCTGTCACTCAAACTTAACTAATGCAATATCAATATATGTAAATCCTAAGCACATCAGTCATACGGAACATAAGGGCATATTCGTCATTTTACCATACAAGGGTATTACAGTCACTTTACCCAATAGGGGCTTTACGGCCTTTTTACCTATTAGGGGTATTTTAGTCATTTCATCCTACAAGGGTGTTTTGGTAAATCTACAAACCAAGGGTATTTCAGTAATTTTGTAAACCAATGGTATTTCTATAATTTTTAGAAAGTTAAGGGTATTTCTGTAATTTTGTAAATTAGGGGTATTTTGGTAATTTTACAAATTGAGGGTATTTCGGTAATTTCACAAACCAGTGGTATTTCGATAATTTTACAAACTAGGGGTATTTTGGTAATTTTACAAACTAGGGGTATTTTGGTAATTCTATCCTACAGGGGTATTTTAGTAATTTCACAATCGAGGATAAAACGGTAATTTTGTAAACTGAGGGTAAAATGGTAATTTTGTAAATCGAGGTTAAATGGTAATTCTATAAATCGAGGGTAAAATGGTAATTCTATAAATCGAGGGTGAAACGGTAATTTTGTAAATCGAGGGTGAAACGGTAATTCTATATATCAAGTGTAAAATGGTAATTCTACAAATCGAAGGCATTTTAGTAATTTGGTAAACTAAAGTATTCTAAACTGAGATAACAATACAAATGGGCCTAAAGCCTATTCTCGGCCCAAATGGGCTCACACGCTCATGTGGCCCTTTTAGCCCAAATCTAGCCACAAATATGAGATTCACCTAGCCTAGACTAATAGTTACTACATAATCAAACAACTTATCCAATTGGGCTCGTAGGCCCATTTGGCCCACCTGGCCCCTTTCGGCCCATCGCGGCCCGTAGTAGCCATCCTACAGCTAGAGTACTGAGAAATACACACCTGATTGGCAACTAGAGTTAATCCAAGCTCCGAGCACTCTTAGCCGACGCCCAACCCAAACGAGCACGCCATACAGCGAAAGGGATCAGCCAAGAAAGGTACATTTACTCTCCTCATGGTTCCCTCTATTTAAAGCCAACTTCGCATCCACTCTTATGTTAGCTTCCCGATGTGGGATCGCTCCAACATCAGAGTTTAAATTCAACACCAACTCTTGCCGCCCCCTGTTAGCAAAATAAATGCTTCTTGCTTGCCATGGGATTCAACCCATGCCTCCCCTCAGATGCTCCACACGCTTCTTGCCACTAAGCCACAAGGCTTTTGTGTCATATTTTATCCCCAATTAATTATAAGGTCTAAAGGCCAAAGTCCAGGTTCCCTTAAAAAACCAAAATAAATTGCAAGAGCCAAGACTTGAACCTAGGCTCCCATACAACCTTAATGACGCCACAACCACTAAACTGCATGCTTCCTTGTGTCATTTATTTACCACAATAATTTAAAAGGCCCTCATCCAAGCATCCAGGTTTTTTTCACTTAATACCAAAATTTTTGCTAAAGCCCAAGTTTGAACCTAAGATTTCTCCAACACTTCTCAAAGCCATTAACCACTAAGGCAAACATTTAATTGTGTTATTTCATTGCACAATTAAATACCTATATACAACCTCCTTACGGACCCCCACTCAAGGCCCAATACTTCTAGGCCCAAATTCGGGATGTTACAATTCTACCCCCTTAAAGAAATTTCGTCCTCGAAATTTTCCACTCTCAGACTACACCACCACACTTTCGCTGCGCACTCTGATATTAATAATACTAACATACACCCAAAACATTTGTCTATCGGAGCGGATAGATTTCACATGCAACCAATTTCTACATTTCCAGAACACACACCAAATAAATACTAAATCTAAATTCAAGCGTTACAGTTTACTCTAACTAGAGAGTTCCAATATTGTGCTACTATCTATAGTAGTTTCTCAATATAGCACTTCAATCTATAACAGCAAACAGAGTTAGAGAACTTACAGATTTGGTGCCGGAGACTTGGTGTGCCACACCTCCAGTAACATCTTTTCAGAAACAAGTCAAGTTTCGTTGAGAGATTTCAAAACAAAATTTTAGAAAAACCCTTTTCAAACCCCAATTTCGTAAAAAGAAAAGAAAAAAATAACAATAATTTTTTTGCTATCCATACCACAGCCGAGTTTTGTAACCTAAGCTCTAATACCACTAAATGTAACATCCCAAATCCGGCCCAGATGTTATGGCCGAATCTGATGTGCCACATTTAAGTTAAAAACCCATGTTTCGTTCTAGTGCTTTAAAAATCGACTTTTGTTAAGCTAACAAAGTGAATGGGAGCTGGGCACCAGGTAGGAATCTGTAACAGAGGAGGTAAGCCATGAAGGCTGCTTAAGTACCAAGCTCTTCTAATGGATCTAATCCTAGACATGCCCACAACCATTGCCACACTTGGTTAAATCGAGTTGTAATTTATTTAAGTTGAAATCTTTGATAAATCGGATAATCGTGGCGTAGTGTTATTTTGAAAATAATTATCATTTTGAAAACACGTCCTAAGTCTAGCCTATTTATTAACAAACAGATTAAAGTTATTAAAAATAAAATAATCCCAGAAAAATAATTAAAATGGCCTTATTACAACCCAAAACCAAACAATAATATTAATAAGATAAAACTTATAAAGAAATAAATCGGTTACTTATTGCAATTAAAAGAAACAGAAACAGTAGTGTGGCCATCTCCGAGTCCCTCGCAGCTCCAAACCATCTAAGCTTAGGGATTACCTACATAGTTAGAAACGGGGTGAGTTTACGAAAACTCAGTGTGTAATCCCAATAACAAACAAACAGTGAAAACACAGTATCAGTACAATTTGGGCCAAAGCCCTATTTAGTCTTGACATATACTGGGCCGAAGCCTTTCGTTTAACGGTTACTGGGCCGAAGCCTTTTCATAAATCATATCACTGGGCCAAAGCCTTTTCATAAATCATATCACTGGGCCGAAGCCTTTTCATAAATCATTTCACTAGGCTGAAGCCTTTACTGTAAACGGTATGACCCATAAGCCCATTTCAATATCACATGTAATGTCAATGGATGTATGCAAGCCCATTTCAATATCATATGAAATACCAATGAATGTATGCAAGCCCATTTGGGGAGACTACTCGACCCACCATCCGCTACTCTCCACCCGTACCAACCAACACACCATGTGGGGAATGATTCAACCCACCCAACCAACACACTACTGGCAGCATAGCTGCTTTATCATATATCTGGAGGCCTAGCCTCTTTTAATAACTGGGGCAAATCCCTTTTCAGTAAACTGAGGCAAATCCCTTTTCAATAAACTGGGGCATAAGCCCTTTTCGGTAAACTAGGGCATAAGCCCTTTTCAATAAACTGGGGCATAAGCCCTTTTGCACTTCCTCCATCCATATAAAAACCCAACCCAATGCATTTATGAATACATCATGTGCATTTCATACATATCATGTGCATTTTATACATATCATGTGCATATCATATACATCATGTATATTATATCCTACGTATCAAATTTATAATTAAACCCTAGGGGTATAATGGTCATTTTTACCCAGGGGCAAAACAGTCATTTTCATACTATAAGGGTAATTTCATAATTTTACCAAATATCAGGGTTTTCCATGTTCATCAACAATTATCAATATTTTCGAGTGTTTAAACAATGATCTTTAACCCACTTTATCAAACTCGGGCTTTTGGGCCCAAAACTTTTAATGGGCCCTACGAATGCCGATTTAGCCCACTAAGCCTGCTTAATCCAAATTTTACAATAGTACTAACCGTGTTATCATGCACCTTTTCCAAATTCCATTTTCTATCAATTTTACCCAAATGGGCCTGAAAGCCCATTTGGCCCAATTCCTGCCCATTGAGGCCCAACTTACCATCGTGCACAAAATTGAGTTCTTACCCATTCCATCGATCCAAACACCGATCTTATCATATTTATCACATCTATACCCACACGCAATATTACAAGTTCCCGAAATGCTGGTATTTTAGCATTTCAGCTTCTCAGCAGATATTAATCTAAGCTACTACGAGGGTTAGTACACACTTGTTATGGGTTGAAGTTGAAACGTTTCCATAATCAATCACCTACGATAACCACCATCTGTCACTCAAACTTAACTAATCCAATATCAATATATGTAAATCCTAAGCACATCAGTCATACGGAACATAAGGGCATATTCGTCATTTTACCATACGAGGTATGATACCACTTTACCCTACTGGGGCTTTACGGTCTTTTTACCTATTAGGGGTATTTTAGTCGTTTCATCCTACAAGGGTGTTTTGGTAAATCTACAAACCAAGGGTATTTTAGTAATTTTGTAAACCAATGGTATTTCTATAATTTTTAGAAAGTCAATGGTATTTTTGTAATTTTGTAAATTAGGGGTATTTTGGTAATTTTACAAATTGAAGGTATTTCGGTAATTTCACAAACTAGTGGCATTTCGGTAATTTTACAAACTACGGGTATTTTGGTAATTTTACAAACTAGGGGTATTTTGGTAATTCTATCCTACAGGGGTATTCCAGTAATTTCACAATCGAGGATAAAACGGTAATTTTGTAAACTGAGGGTAAAATGGTAATTTTATAAATCGAGGGTAAAACGGTAATTCTATCAATCGAGGGCGAAATGGTAATTATATAAATCGAGGGTAAACGGTAATTTTGTAAATCGAGGTGAAACACTAATTCTATAAATCGAGGGTAAAATGGTAATTCTAGAAATCGAGGGCATTTCAGTAATTTGGTAAACTAAAGTATTCTAAACAGGGATAACAATACGAATGGGCCTAAAGCCTATTCTCGGCCCAAATGGGCCCACACGCTCGTGTGGCCCTTTTAGCCCAAATCTAGCCACAAATATGAGATTCACCTAGTCTAGTCCAATATTTACTACACAATCAAATAACTTATCCAATTGGGCTCGTAGGCCCATTAGGCCCACCTGGCCCCTTTCGGCCCATCGCGGCCCGAAGTAGCCATCCTACAGCTAGACTACTGAGAAATACACACCTGATTGGCGACTGGAGTTAATCCAAGCTCCGAGCACTCTTAGCCGACGCTCAACCCAAACGAGCAAGTCATACAGCGAAAGGGATCAGCCAAGAAAGGTACCTTTACTTTCCTCATGGTTCCCTCTATTTAAAGCCAGCTTCGCATCCACTCTTATGTTAGCTTCCCGATGTGGGATCGCTCCAACATCTGTAACATCCTGATTTTCGGGTTTATTCGCGATTTTCAATATTTTGTAAAGATTTTTAAAATTTTGTATTTGGATGTGGAATTAGTATTTTGAGTAGGTAAATGGGCTTATAGAAGGCCCATGAGTTGGCCAAAACCCAGTTGAATTTTTGGAATTTTAGACTTAGGAGTTAGGGGTTACGGCTAAGTGGCCTTAAGTGGAGTGATGGGTAAATTGCATCACAAAAGAGCCTTGGTTAAGTGGCAAGGGTGGCGCCACTAGGCTCCTAGAAAAGTGGCGTGTGGAGCTTTGGGAAGGCAAGGGATCGATTTCTGTGTTGGCAAATAGATGCATTTATTTTTTAGTGCGGGAGGGGTAAGTGTTGGAGTTCGGTGGATTACGCTAAAGGAGAGTTGGATCGGTTTAAATGCTTGGATTAAGGAGGGATAAGGGAGAGATTTAAGGATTTGGATGAGGCGAGGAGTTGGCGAATTATGGGAATTGAAGAGGAAAAAATCGGCAAGGGGCTATGTTGTTAGTATTTCGGCACTTAGGGTATTGAGTGGTGCCGTTTTCTTACCTTTAACACCTTAGGGTTGTTTTCCTCTCTTTTTCCTTTCTAGCAAAACTACCACCTCCCTATTCCTCTTCTTCTATTTTTCTTTCTTCTTCTTCAAAACTATTCATTACACTGCTATTCATCAATACTTTTGCGAATCCATAAAAGCCGAAATCTGTGATCATTGCTTGTGCCGATTTCTTCAAAGCCGTGTTCTCCTATGTTCTTTTGTTTTTATTAATTTGCAATTATCTTTTCTTAATCCTAGATCTCGACCGCAATTCTACTTCAAGGTTGTAGCCCCACATTATCATCTTCTTCATCACACAAAAGCGAAAAACCATAGATTTGGAGGCTTATAGCCAAACTTCAAGACTTTGGGGAATCGAGTTCTCCGTCGTTTGATAGATAAATATACACTAGATTGTGTGGAAATCAAGTGGGAGTAAGGGGTAAGTCGTATCATCTCGGATCTGTTCTTATTTTGCAAAGTTAAGAAAAGTCAAGTCCCTAAAATTAGGGAGGTCATCGATTTGGGCATATGGCTCTAAGAGTCTTTAATCGATGTTTTCTTTCAAAGGACTAGAGTCTTCTTAGCGTTGAATCTAAGGCGTGGTTCATTGGAGCAATCGGATTGAGCTAACTATCGATTTTGGCAAAAGGTAAGGTTTCAAAGGTTTTAGGGATATGGTTCGATCATGGATAAGTAAGATTTGGGGTTTAGTGATTATGGTTTGTAAATAAGAACGTGCTAATAAATTGTAGGACATCGAAGGGATCTCGAAGCGATCGTCATGAATCGGTGTGTACCGAACACCCTTTCTTAGTTCAATTCGGCAAAAGCGAAATGCCAAATTCGGCATTTCATGGTCATGTAAGTATGTGAATGCTCTCAAGTCATAGAGGAATTGTTAGATCCGCACCGCAAGGTGGTAAGCACGTTCAGCGTGATGCTTTAGCGTATTCGAAAAAAAGGGCTTGATGGGCCAAAATCGGGCCCAATGGGCTTACTGACCAATATGGATAAGAGATGGGCAAATTAGCACATTAGGTAGATGGTGGAATCAAATTGCATAAAACTGATAAAAATTATTGAATTAGCTTGTGCGATGGCGTAGATCACGAAATTACCCCTAAAGAGCAAAATTACCAAATTACCCCTAAAGAGCAAAATTACCGATATACCCCTAGGGTTTTAAATTGGTGAACGCATGATTGATCAATGTTGTATTTTACATGATATGCTTTTATTAATATCTGCTTGCATGGGGTTGGGGTATTAATGGAGGAAATCTTGAAAGTGGTTCATCCACGTCTTGGAGGCTTTGCCTCAATCGATTGAATTTGAGCGCTTCTTTTAAGCTGTGTGTGTAATGTAATTTGGGTGGGTTGAGATATTCCCACATGGTGTGTAGGGCTGGTGCAGGCGGTGTAGCGGTTGGTGGGTTGAGTAGTCTCCCGGATGGGCTTGCATTCATTATTTCATTGATACTCATATTCTTGAAGCGGGCCTATGGGCCACACTTTGTTATGTAAAAGGGCTAAGGCCTTGCTCTCAGTGATTCGAAAAGGGCTTGACCTCTTGTGTCTTGTTATCTGAATAGGGCTTAGGCCCAATGGGCTCGAGCTAAATTGGGCTTTGGATGGGTTTCAGATACACTGAGTTTTCCAAACTCACCCCTTCCTCTTCCTCCTTGCGGTGAGCCCTAGTTGGTGGACTTGGAGTGGCGGGATTCAGAGTGGCCATGAAGATGGATTGCCAATCTTAAATAAGTTTAGCATTTAATTTGGATTATTTTATTTTATTATGTTTAAAGTTGTAATAAGGCCGCTCTTTTTAATTATTTTTATTTTGGGGATTATTAAACCGGTTAGCACTAGGGTTCGTTTTATAAAAACTACTTGATTTTTAAAAGATCACGATGACGCATAAAGTTTCCATAAAGTAAATGTTTTTCCAAGGAAATAAATATTTTAAACAAACGTTTTCAACTTAAACATTTTCTTAAGACGGACATAATCAAGCGATTTTCTCAAAATTATACGAGATGTTAGAGTGTGGCAATGGTGGTGTGCATGTCTAGGATTGGATCCGGAAGAGCTTGGTACTTAGCGATCAGACGGACTCACCTCCTCTTTTTCTCGGTTTCCTACCGGTGCATGACTTCTATTCACTTTAACCTACCTTTAAAAGTGTCTTTTACAACACCAACTCACTTTTCCAAACTAAGTGTCTGGAATGTTTTGAACGCATCAATGTGGCGCATCGATCCGGTCATAACGTCCGTGCCGGGTTTGGGTGTTACATTTAGTTGTATCGGCCAAAGTTGCAACAACTCGGTATGGATCGGTCCAAAATCTTTTCAAAAACTTGGGCCTAAGAAGGGTATTTTTAGAAATGGTAAGTTTTTCAAGATGTTCAAGTTTTTTTCTATTTGTTAAGCGGGGTTAAATCAATAGTTTTAAAATAAAGTGTTTTCAAATAAAATCTTTTTATTTTCGGTAAACAAAAACATGTTATTTGAAATTTTAAATAGACCGATAAATGAGTGGCACTTGAATCCCTACACCAAGTCTGTAAGTATCTTTCGCTCTATATATATCTTGTCTTGTCTTGTAAATAATAATGTAGATAATCTTGAGCCTTAGAGATAGAGCTATTGATGATGTAGTATTAGGACTACAAGATGGAACCATAGCTAAATTATGATTGCGCGAATAACTTTAAAACTTTATCTGCTCATAAGACATTCGGTATTAAGCAGTGAAACCAAGAACTAATGTCATAAAATTCGTGTCGATAAATCGTTATGAGTACAAGGGCTACTCGAGGAAGAGGCCGTGGTCGAGGCCGAGGTAGCACTCAAGCTGGATCGGCGTCATCGAACACGTGCCGGTGGCGAGTACGTTCACCACCGATTAATGAAAATGGGCCGTATGACCGGGCTGCAGGGATGACTCTTTGTCTCGTGCCATGTTGAGGGTTTTGGAAAGGGTGGCGGAGCTAACGTCGGGCCCATGAATAGGGGTCCATTTCGAACGACTTCGCCAACGGAGCCGAGATTTTAGGCGTGTCTGGAGTGGCCCCAAATGTGGTAATCTTGGTTGGAAGCCACAGAGCGGATCATGGACGACTGGACCGCTCGGAGAGCGAAGTTGAAAGGGCGATGTCGTTCTTTGCGGGATGAAGCGTGTCGATGGTAGATTCTTGTGAGAGAAGGTACCCGGTGAGAGGGTAACATGGGAGCTGTTCAAATAGACCTTTAAGGCGAAATATGTTGGAGCTAGCTATGTAGATGCACGCAAAAGGAGTTCTGAATCGACTCGGGAAATAAGACCATTGCTGAATATGAGGCGGAGTTTCTACGATTGAGTTGGTATGCTAATGGCATCGTTTCCACTTGAATATGAGCGCAGCAGACGCTTTGAGGATGGCCTTAGAGATGAGTTAAGGGTGCTCATAGCTTCAGCAGAGGGAGCGAGATTTCACAGACTTGGTAGAGAAGGCTAAGATAGCCGAGGAAGTGAAGCAAACCGAACGGAGGAATCGTGATAAGGACCTAATCGGTTCGGAGGGATCTTGGACCAATGGGTCTTTATCATCGAAATGTTAAGAGAGCTAGGATGGGGAACCGGTTCGAGCGATTCCGGTGAACAGGTAGACCGCAAGCTTGTGGAGATTGCGGCGAGAATGCATCAAGGAGAGTCTTTGGGCGTTAAGGGCTTGTTTTCGTTGTGGGTCTAAGGAGCATAGGATTAAGGATTGTCTAGGAGGGCCACTCCACTCAAGTGGCGAACAAGGGGCCGAGCGACCGGCTCAACTCTGTGAGGATGGACCACCGCCGCCAAGAGGTCGTGGACAAGGTCGCGGAGGTAATGGCCGTGGGCGTGGGGCACCCGGCGGGTATTGGTAACGCGGATGCTCGTCGGCCGACTTTGGTATATCTTTGCTTTCGTCGCCTTGAGGAGGGTGACCTTTTGATGTCATAAGCTGATACGTTTTTATCTATGGTGTACCTTATATTTGCTCACGATTGATGTGGGATCAACCCATTCGTATGTGGCATATAACATTTCTAGGCTTTGGGCGTGCACTTGAGGAGACTGTAGGTGGGGTGTCCGTGATAAGTCCTTTAGGTCATTCGGTTAAGGTAGAGAAACTCTTCAAGGAGGTGCCTCTGGAGATTCAAGGCAAGGTTTTACGTGGGATTTGATGGAGTTACCGTTTGAAGAATTCGATCGATCCTAGGGATGGATTGGTTGACCAAGCATAAGGCAACTTTGGATTGTGCAACTAAGAGGATGGTGTTAAGAACTGTCAATGATGAAGAGGTTATGATCATTGGAGAACGAAGGATTACTTATCCAATGTAGTATCGGCGTTGAGGGTCGAGAAACCGATGCGCAAGGGATGCGAGGCATATCGGCTTTGGTAAGTCAAGTCAAATCGAGGATCTCGATTGTGGAGACCATCGAATCTGTTAGGGAATTCGGGATGTTTTCCTAAGAGCTTCTGGATTACCTTCAATCGGGAAGTTGAGTTTGGAATCGATTTGTTACCGTGGACAGCTCCGGTCTCTATTGCACCCTATAGGATGGCACCAAGGAGTTGGTGGGCGAAGGCTCAAATTCAAGAGCTATTAGATAGAGGCTTCATTAGGCCTAGTGTGTCTCCTTGGGGAGCACCGGTCTTGTTTGTAAAGAAGAAGGACGGAACGATGCGCATGTGCATCGATTATCGCCATTGAACAAACCGGCGATTAAGAATAAGTATCCACTACCAAGGATTGATGACTGTTCGATCAATTTAGGGAGCTTCGGTATTCTCCAAAATCGATCTTCGCTCGGATACCATCACTAAGGGTAAAGAAGGGATATTCATAAGACAAAGATTTGAACTCGATATGGACATTATGAGTTTGTGGTCATGCCGTTTGGGCTAACGAACGCACTGCAGCTTTTATGGATCGATGAATTGAGTATTCCAACCTTACTTGGATCGGTTTGTAGTCGTCTTTATCGACAATATCTTGGTATACTCAAACGGAGGCGAAGCATGATGAGCATCTCCAGATTGTCTTTAAGTGTTAAGGAGAAGGAGCTCTATGCGAAATTTAGCAAGTGTGAATTACGGTTGAAAGAGGTAACCTTCCTAGGGCATGTGGTCTCTGTAGGGGATTAAGGTGGATCCTCGTAAAATTGAAGCTATTCGGAATGGAAGCCACCTAGGTCGATGATCGAAATTCGGAGTTTCCTAGGGTTGGCGAGTTACTACTGAAGGTTTGTGGAGGGTTTCTCGGTAATGGCGCGCCTTGACAAAACTCATAAGGAAAGGAGTACCATTTATGCGGACCGAAAACAAAGAAAAAGCTTTTGATCGCTTGAAAAAGGTATTGACCGAAGCGCCGGTGTTGATTCAACCTGTGCAGGAAGGACTTCACCAGATATAGCGATGCGTCGCATGTGGGGTTAGGTTGCGTCTTCGATGCAAGAGGGCAAGGTGGTCGCTTATGCATCACGACGCCTTAAGGCTCATGAGGTGAATTACCCTACGCATGATTTGGAGCTAGCGGCGGTGATTTTTGCGTTAAAAATTTGGAGACATTACTTATATGGGGAGAAGTGCATCATATACACGATCATAAGAGCTTAAAGTATTTGTTGACTCGAAGGAGTTGAACCTTAGGCAACGAAGGTGGGTGGAGTTGCTTAAAGACTACGACTGCTCGATAGAGTACCACCCAGAAAGGCTAATGTGGTGGCGGATGCATTGAGTCGAAGGGTTGTTACGGTTTGAGAGCCTTGTTCGCACGATTAAGTCTATTCGATGATGGAAGCTTGTTGGCGAATCGCAAGTAAGGCCTACTTGGACCGAACAGATTAAGGAAAAATAGTTGAAGGACGATTCATTAGCTCTTGGTTCCGACAAGTTAAGAGTGGTGAGAACGAGGATTTTGGGTTGAACAGTGAAGGAGTTCGTGTTTTTTCGTGGAAGGGTTTGTATTCCAAAGGATCCCGAATTGAGGCGATTAATTCTAAAAGAGGCTCATGGTGGACTCTGTGCCATGCATCCCGGAGGAATAAGTTATACCGAGACTTGCGAGAGGTGTCTTTGGTGGCGGATTAAAACGAGAGGTGACCGAATTTGTTGGGAAATGTCGACGTGCCCGGAGGGTTAAGGTCGAGTACCAACCGCCGTCGGGATTACTACAACCAAAGAAAATTCCACTATGGAAGTGGGAAAGAGTAACAATGGACTTTGTGAGTGGGTTACCTTTGACACCCACCAAGAAAGATTCGGTGTGGGTAGTTGTGGATAGGTTAACAAATCTGCTCATTTCATACTGTTCGCATCTGACTACTCACTACAAAAGTTGGCTAAGCTATATGTGGCGGAGGTAGTGCGACCGCATAGGGTGCCGTGTCAATAATCTCGATCGAGACCCTAGGTTTATGTCTCGGTTTTGGTGGAAGTTGCAAGCGTTGGGAACACGATTGGATTTTAGCACCGCTTTTCACCCACGCATGATGGACGGTCAGAAAGGGTTATTCAGGTTCTGGAAGATATGTTGAGAGGTTGTATCATCGAGTTTTGTGGAAGTTGGGAGGACGACTTACCATTGGCGGAGTTTGCGTACAATAACAGCTATCAAGCAAGTATTCAGATGGCACCATATGAAGCGCTTTATGGGCGAAGATGTCGTACGCCGACGTGTTGGACGAGTTGGGTGAACGACGAGTGCTTGGACCGAATTGGTGGCGGAACCGAAAGCAAGGTTAAGTCGATAAGGGTCGGTTAAAGGAGGCGTCCGATAGATGTAAGTCGTATGCGGATTTGAAGCGCAAAGAGATTGAGTTCATTGTGGGGATATGGTTTTCTTGAAGGTATCCCTTGGAAGAAAATTTTGAGATTTGGTAAGAAGGGTAAGTCGAGCCCACGGTTTATTGGGCCTTACCGAGTTGTTAAGCGGGTTGGACCAAAGGCTTATCACCTAGAGTTGCCACGTAATCGCATCGTATCCACGACGTTTTCATGTATCCATGTTGAGGCGGTATCGATCCGACCCAACTCATATCATACCGATTCTTTGAAATTGAAGTACAACCAGATTTAACCTTCAAGAGGAACTCGTGCAAATACTTGATCGTGACGTCAAGATGTTGAGAAGGAAATCAATTCCACTAGTGAAAGTACTTTGGAGAAACCATGGCAAGGAGGAAGCTACCGGGAGATCGAGGAGGCTATGCAAAGAACAATACCCTCAACTGTTTCGATAAGGTAAAATTTCGAGGTCGAAATTTCTTTAAGGAGGGTAGAGTTGTAACATCCCGATTTTCGGGTTTATTCGCGATTTTCAATATTTTGTAAAGATTTTTAAAATTTTGTATTTGGATGTGGAATTAGTATTTTGAGTAGGTAAATGGGCTTATAGAAGGCCCATGAGTTGGCCAAAACCAGTTGAATTTTTGGAATTTTAGACTTAGGAGTTAGGGGTTCCGCTAAGTGGCCTTAAGTGGAGTGATGGGTAAATTGCATCACAAAAGAGCCTTGGTTAAGTGGCAAGGGTGACGCCACTAGGCTCCTAGAAAAGTGGCGTGTGGAGCTTTGGGAAGGCAAGGGATCGATTCCTGTGTTGGCAAATAGATGCATTTATTTTTTAGTTCGGGAGGGTAAGTGTTGGAGTTCGTGGATTCTGCTAAAGGAGAGTTGGATCGGTTTAAATGCTTGGATTAAGGAGGGATAAGGGAGAGATTTAAGGGATTTGGATGAGGCTAGGAGTTGGCAATTATGGGAATTGAAGAGGGAAAAATCGGCGGGGGCTATGTTGTTAGTATTTGGCACTTAGGGTATTGAGTGGTGCCGTTTTCTTCTGCTTTAACACCTTAGGGTTGTTTTTCCTCTCTTTTTCCTCTCTAGCGAAACTACCACCTCCCTATTCCTCTTCTTCTATTTTTTCTTTCTTCTTCTTCAAAACTATTCATTACACCTGCTATTCATCAATACTTTTGCGAATCCATAAAAGCGAAATCCTGTGATCATTGCTTGTGCCGATTTCTTCAAAGCCGTGTTCTCCTATGTTCTTTTGTTTTTATTAATTTGCAATTATCTTTTCTTAATCCTAGATCTCGACCGCAATTCTACTTCAAGGTTGTAGCCCCACATTATCATCTTCTTCATCACACAAAAGCGAAAAACCATAGATTTGGGGCTTATAGCGAAACTTCAAGACTTTGGGGAATCGAGTTCTACCGTCGTTTGATAGATAAATCTACACTAGATTGCGTGGAAATCAAGTGGGAGTAAGGGGTAAGTACGTATCATCTCGGATCTGTTTTATTTTGCAAAGTTAAGAAAAGTCAAGTCCCTAAAATTAGGGAGGTCATCGATTTGGGCATATGGCTCTAAGAGTCTTTAATCGATGTTTTCTTTCGGTGACTAGAGTCTTCTTAAGCGTTGAATCTAAGGCGTGGTTCATTGGAGCAATCGGATTCGAGCTAACTATCGATTTTGGCAAAAGGTAAGGTTTCAAAGGTTTTAGGGATATGGTTGGATCATGGATAAGTAAGATTTGGGGTTTAGTATTATGGTTTGTAAATAAGAACTGTGCTAATAAATTGTAGGACATCGAAGGGATCTCGAAAGCGATCGTCATGAATCGGTGTGTCTAGAACACCCTTTCTTAGTTCAATTCGAAAAGTTTAAATGTCAAAATCCGGCATTTCATGGTCATGTAAGTATGTGAATGCTCTCAAGTCATAGAGGAATTGTTAGATCTGCACCGCAAGGTGGTAAGCACGTTCAGCGTGATGCTTTAGCGTATTTCGAAAAAGGGCTTGATGGGCCAAAATGGGCCCAATGGGCTTACTGGACCAATATGGATAAGAGATGGGCAAATTAGCTCATTAGGTAGATGGTGGAATCAAATTGCATAAAACGATAAAAATTATTGAATTAGCTTGTGCAAGAGCGTAGATCACGAAATTACCCTAAAGAGCAAAATTACCAAATTACCCTAAAGAGCAAAATTACCGATATACCCCTAGGGTTTTAAATTGGTGAATCGCATGATTGATCAATGTTGTATTTTACATGATATGCTTTTATTAATATCTCTTGCATGGGGTTGGGGTATTAATGGAGGAAGTATTGAAAGTGGTTCATCCACGTCTCGGAGGCTTTGCCTCAACCGATCGAATTTGAGTGCCGCTGTTTAAACTGTGGTGTGTGAAATGGGTGGGTTGAGATATTCCCACATGGTGTGTAGGGCTGATGCGGGCGGTGTAGCGGTTGGTGGGTTGAGTAGTCTCCCAGATGGGCTTGCATTCATTATTTCATTGATACTCATGTTCTTGAACCGGGCCTATGGGCCACACCGTTATGTAAAAGGGCTAAGGCCTTGCTCTCAGATTCGAAAAGGGCTTGACCTCTGTGTCTTGATATCTGAATAGGGCTTAGGCCCAATGGGCTCGAGTGAATTGGGCTTTGGATGGGTTTCTGATACACCGAGTTTTCCAAACTCACCCCTTCCTCTTCCCTCATTGCGTGAGCCCTAGTTGGTGGACTTGGAGTCAAGGGATTCAGAGTGGCCATGAAGATGGATTGCCAATCTTAAATAAGTTTAGCATTTAATTTGGATTATTTTATTTTATTATGTTTAAAGTTGTAATAAGGCCGCTCTTTTTAATTATTTTTATTTTGGGGATTATTAAACTGGTTAGCACTAGGGTTCGCTTTTATAAAAACTACTTGATTTTTAAAAGATCACGATGACGCATAAAGTTTTCATAAAGTAAATGTTTTCAAGGAAATAAATATTTTAAACAAACGTTTTCAACTTAAACATTTTCTTAAGACGGACATAATCAAACGATTTTCTCAAAATTATACGAGATGTTAGAGTGTGGCAATGGTGGTGTGCATGTCTAGGATTGGATCCGGAAGAGCTTGGTACTTAAGCGGTCAACGGACTCACCTCCTCTTTTTCCGGTTTCCTACCGGTGCATGCTTCTATTCACTTTAACCTACCTTTAAAAGTGTCTTTACAACACCAACTCAGCTTTTCCAAACTAAGTAATACGGAATGTTTTGAACGCATCAATGTGGCGCATCAGATCCGGTCATAACGTCCAGGCCGGGTTTGGGGTCTTACAACATCAGAGTTTAAATTCAACACCAACTCTTGCCGCCCCCTGCTAGCAAAATAAATGCTTCTTGCTTACCATGGGATTCGAACCCATGCCTCCCCTCAGATGCTCACACGCTTCTTACCACTAAGCCACAAGGCTTTCTGTGTAATATTTTATCCCCAATTAATAATAAAGTCTAAAGGCCAAAGTCCAGGTTCCCTTAAAAAACCAAAATAAATTGCAAGAGCCAAGACTTGAACCCAGGCTCCCAAACAACCTTAATGATGCCACAACCACTAGACTACATACTTCATTGTGTCATGTAACGCCCCAAATTTTTGGGAATTCTGTAAAAGTTGTAAAATTAAAAATGCTGTGTTCTGCTTGTTATGTGTAGGATTAATTATGTAGGTGGGCCTCTAGAAGGCCCAAGCTTAGGATAAAACCCAGTAGTTTTAATTAATTTTAAATCCATAGGGGAAAAGGGTTCTGATAAATTGGGCTTTTTAGGAATTATTTGTGAAAAATGGATCACAAGGAAGCAAGTGGTTAAGTGGCATGTGACGCCACTGGGAAGGATGTTAGTGGCATGTGGAAGCTTGGGAGGACCTGTGTTCAAGTCACAAAGTGATGACAAATTAAGTGATTAATTTTATGTACAGAAAGGGAAGTAATGGGCCTGAAATGAAAGTCATCAGAAGAGTTTAAGAAGGTAAGGGATTGAATAAGCATAAAGATAAGGGAGGAAATCTAGGAGCTGATCAAGGAGCAAGAGGTGGCCGGCCAAGGGACTCTAGCATGGGAAATTCGGCTAGGTATTGTAGTAGTGGGAATTTCGGCATTTGGGGTGTGTTGTGCCGAAATTCTGATCATCTTTTCTTCTCTTCTTTTCTTTATTTCTTTTTCTCCATCTACCTTCTCCTCTTCCTTCTTCATAGCCGAACCCTTCTATCTCTTTACTCTTCATCACATCCTTAATCTTTTTATTTTTAGCCTTATAAGCCGAACATCATAAAAAGCCGAAATCCCGAAAGCTTATTCTTTTTGTACCAATTTCTTATAACCAAAACCACATCTCTTCCCTTCATCATTTGTGGCCGATTCACCAGCCCTCTAAAACCTCAATTTTTGATGACAAGACCATAGCAAAACCCTCTCGTTTTACCTTTCTAAACACAAGTTGCAAAAAAGCCGAAAAACCCCACATTAAAAGGGACTTGGCCGAATACTGAAGTCATTGAAATATCGACTTTTGTTATCATCTGAGGGCTTAGATCTATATCGGGATCGAGTGGGAAACTCGTTGGAATCAGTCACTAAGGAATCGGTGGTAAGTTTTCGCCAAAACTTAGTCTTCTTACATATTTTAGGAAAAGCCGAAATCCCTAAAAGTTAGGGAGGTTGTCGATTTGGACTTGTAACCCTGAGGGGTCGTAATAACTATTTTGTTTTGGTAATAGCATGATTTAGAGGCGGTTGATCAAGGGCTTGGATAGGTGGAACGATCGGATCTTTGGAGTTAACCATCTTTCGGCAGTAAGGTAAGAGCAATAAGGGTTTTTGGCATGTTTGGCCGAATGTGGTAAGGGACTAGATACTCAATTGTATTTTTGATATTTGGAGTAATAGTAAGTGATTCAATTGTAGGCAGTTCGAGTGTAGATCTCGACGAGAAAATCCCGAAACTTTCATAGGCTAGATCGACAAAAGCCGAAAAGCCAAAATACCGAAAAACTGGTATTTTGGGCGCTTGCGAGTGTGCGAATGCTTGTGAGACGTATGGGTAATTATTACTGGTAATCGGAAGTGATAAAACTGCAGTACGTGCGATTTTGTGCGTTTTTATATTTTAGGCTTAATGGGCCAAAACTGGGTTAATGGGCCAACGGGCCCAATTCGGTAAGAACGCTCGGTAAGTGTTTCTGGCTAAATGTAATGGCTAAGATATGCATGAAAACCTTAGAAATAGGTAGATTTACTAGAATACCCCTATGTATGCAAAATTACCATTATACCCCTATGTGTACAAAATGACCTTTATACCCCTAGGGTTAATTTTGTCTGAAAAGCATGATGAATTAAATCTGTATGATGTATGCCATGAATGAATATTTGTTGCATGGGGACATGGGTTATATTATGGAGGAAGCGTCCTGGTGGCTATGCCACAAATTATCTGATACGGTGGCTCGCCACGATATATCTGATACGGTGGCACCGCCACAAAATATCTCAGATCTGGTGACTCTGTCACATTTTACGTATCTGGCGACCATGCTGCATATTTACGTGGCTTGTAGCGATTGGGTAGGTCGAGTAGTCTCCCCACATGGTGAAAGGATGGTATGGGGGTGTATGTGGTTGGATATGGTTGGGTTTCTGCATAAGCATGATATATCTGTTCTGGTTTGTTCGGGCCTACGGGCTTTATTCTCGATATCTGCTCGGCCGAGGCCAACTTATTCGCATCTCGTGGTTTGAACCGATTTAGGCTATGGTTGGGTTGGATTACACATGAGTTTCCCAAAACTCACCCCTTATTTTCATCATCGCAGTAATCCACAACCATAGTGGGCTTGGTGCTGTGAGGGATTCGGACTGGCCACATGTTTCTACAAACCTGGTTTCTTTTTGGTGAACTGGATGTCCTTTTAATTTCATCTATGGTTTTGGGTTTTAAGTGTAATAAGGCCTTTTAATTATTTTTATGGTTTTGTTTTACTTTTATTATTTTATTTTATTATGATGAAAAACTATGATAACTAAGGAAAAAGGATTAGCTTTAGGACGCGTTTTCAAAAACATCAAGGATTTCAAAATAACACGATTACAAGTAAGACTTCCATAAGCAAACGTTTTCAAACTTAATCCTTTTCTTCGAGATAGACACAACCGACGGTTTTCTCAAAATTATACGAGTCGTTAAGGTGTGGCAATGGTGGTGTGCATGTCTAGGATTGGAACCAAGAAGGAGCTTGGTATTAAGCAAATCCGATGGACTCACCTCCTCTTCTTCCCGGTTTCCTACACGGTGCATGACTTCTATTCACCTTAACTCGCTTTAAAAGTATCTTTACAACCCCAACTAAGTTTTCCAAACTAAGTAAAACGGAACGTTTCGAACGCATCGATGTGGCGCACCGGATCCGATCATAACGTCTAGGCCGGGTTTAAGGTGTTACATTTAGTGGTATCAGAGCCAAGTTGCAACAACTCGGCTGTGGAATGGGTTTACAAAAACGAAGATCTTCAAAAAAAATCAGTTTTAAATCTGGACTTCTGAAGGTGGCATTTTGAATCTTCAGCCCAAGCCTGTAAGTATTCTGAATTTTTCTGAATATATTCTAAAATATCTGTCTATACTGAAATACTCTAGATAGGATGCTACTGAAACCCTAGAAAAGTTTGCTAAAAGACTGAAACTGTAGCTAGACGTCGATTCTACGAAAACCACCTCTGAATTACTGTTTGAATCATAAAACATCTGTAATAATCACTGGAATGCTAAAATTAATGCATAAAATTCGTAATCAGATTATACGATATGAGTACGCGAACAGCTCGAGGTAGAGGCCGAGGAAGAGCTCGAGCGGGATCTTCATCTTCAGGACATATGCCAGCGGCAGAAGCACCGGTACCATCCACAACGGAAGTGGAATCACATGATCATGGTGCCGGGGATGACGCCCTGTCGCAGGCAATGCTTCGAGTTCGGAAAGGGTTGCGGGCAAGTTCGCAAGGAATTGAGGATCGATTTAACGACTTGAGCTAACGGCGAGATCTTTAGGGTATGTCCGGTGTAGCCCGAATGTGGCGAAATATTGGTTGGAGGCCACGGAACGAATTATGGATGACTTGACTGTTCTGTGGAGCAGAAGCTGAAGGGGGCCATATCGTTGCTGCGAGATGAGGCTTATCAATGGTGGCTCACCGTGAGGGATGGAACCCCGGCTGATAGGGTTACTTGGGAGCTGTTTAAGACAGCCTTTAAAGGAAAGTATGTCGGGGAAAGTTATGTGGACGCCCGTAGGAAAGTTCTGGTGGCACTGCCACAAAATATCTCAGTTGGTGACTCACACATTTTACGTATCTGGCGACCATGCTGCATATTTCGTATGCGTGTAGCGGTTGGGTGGGTGGAGTAATCTCCCCTCATGGTGAAAGGATGGTATGGGGGTGTATGTGGTTGGATATGGTTGGGTTTCTGCATAAGCATGATATATTTGTTCTGGTTTGTTCTGGGCCTACGGGCTTTATTCTGATATCTGATCTGGGCTGAGGCCAACTTATTCTGTCTCTGTGGTTTGAACTGATTTAGGCTATGGTTGGGTTGGATTACACACTGAGTTTCCCAAAACTCACCCTTATTTTCATCCTCGCAGATAATCCACAACCATAGTGGGCTTGGTGTCATGAGGATTCGGACTGGCCACATGTTTCTATAAACCTGGTTTCTTTCTAGTGAACTGGACGTCCTTTTAATTTCATCTATGGTTTTGGGTTTTAAGTGTAATAAGGCCTTTTAATTATTTTTATGGTTTTGTTTTACTTTTATTATTTTATTTTATTATGATGAAAAAAACTATGATAACTAAGGAAAATGGATTAGCTTTAGGACGCGTTTTCAAAAAACATCAAGGGATTTCAAAATAACACGATTATAAGTAAGACTTCCGCTAAGCAAACGTTTTCAAACTTAATCCTTTTCTTCAGATAGACACAACCAGACGGTTTTCTCAAAATTATACGAGTTGTTAAGGTGTGGCAATGGTGGTGTGCATGTCTAGGATTGGAACCGAAGGGAACTTGGTACTTAAGCAGTCTGATGGACTCACCTTCTCTTCTTCCTGGTTTCCTACCTGGTGCACAGCTTCTATTCACCTTAACCTGCTTTAAAAAGTATCTTTTACAACCCCAACTAAGTTTTCCAAACTAAGTAAAACGGAACGTTTTGAACGCATCGATGTGGCGCACCGGATCCGGTCATAACGTCTAGGCCGGGTTTAGGGTGTTACATGTCATTTATTTACCACAATAATTTAAAAGGCCCTCATCCAAGCATCCAGGTTTTTTTCACTTAATAACAAAATTTTTGCTAAAGCCCAAGTTTGAACCCAAGATTTCTCCAACACTTCTCAAAGCCATTAACCACTAAGGCAAACATTTAATTGTGTTATTTCATTGCACAATTAAATACCTATATACAACCTCCTTACGGACCTCCACTCAAGGCCCAATACTTCTAGGCCCAAATTCAGGGTGTTACATGATGAATGGTAATGTTGTTGTTATATTTATCTTCATGCAACTTACTAAGCTTTATGCTTACTCCCTTTCCTTTCCATTTTCTTATAGTGCTGCCTAATTAGCTCGAGGATCATTGGACGTCAAAGGCATCGATCACACTATCATCCGAAGCACTTGGTATAGTTAGAGCTTTTATTTTGATTATGGCATGTATAGGACCTTGAATTTTGAGTTTTGTGTCACTGTTAATTGGCCAAATGTGTTGGCCTGATCTAATATTTGATTTATTTTGTGTAAGGCCATGGAAAATGGCTAATATTGAAAGTCAGTATATGAATGCAAGCTAGTCTTTCATGAATGTAAAATTGTTGACATGGTTGAATTTATGAAATGTATGTAGACCTTAGCCACGGTTGTTTGGTTGAGAAATCATATTAAGTTAGATTTTGATATGTTGGTTGGTGTTAGATTGTGTTATTGGTTGGCAAAGGCTTGGTAGATAACCTTATATTTTCCATACGGGTAGACACACGGGCGTGTGTGACACACAGTCAGCCCTATGGGTGTGTTATTCGGCCATGTGTCCCCTACACGTAAAATTTGCAAGTCAGTATGCATGGTAGTAAACACACAGGCAGAGACACAGTCGTGTGTCTCAGCTGTGTGAAGGACATGGCCTCTGGCCATGGGCATGTGCCTTGGCCATGTACCCCTTATTGGATGCTGACTTCAGAAATAGAATGTCATGGTTTTTAGACACGGGCGTGTCATGGCCGTGTGAGGACACAGGCCATAGACACGGGCGTGTGTCAGGCCGTGTGAAAACCCCTGTAGGTTTGAATTTAGAATTTAATTCACATAGGCATGGGAGACGGGCGTGTCCCTAGATGCTTAGGCCGTGTGGGTCACACGTACCATCAGCACAGCCATGTTATAATGACCACACGGGAGTGTGCCCTGTTTCAATGGTCATTTTTATTAAGTCAGTTTAAGGACCCGAGTTGGTTCCGAATGGCTTTCAATGAATGTTTGAGGCCTCGTAGGCCCATATTAAGGAGTTTAGCCAAAGTTTGAAAAACTTTTAAATTTGATCAAGTCTTGGTGACTCAGAAACGTTTAAATACATGTGTTTAAATTTAGTAACACCTCATATACCATCCCGACGTAGGTGTAACGCCCTAATTTTTGAGATTTCTGTAATTTTCAATGAATTTTAGAAATACTGTGTTTCGACTGTCTGGTGTCGGTCTGAGTATGTTTGTGGGCTTTTAAAAGGCCCAAGAGTAAATTTAATTTGAGGCAAGTCCTGAATTTTAATTTTGGAGAGAGGGGGTTCTGGTGATATGGGCTTTTAAAATTGAGGTGGTAAAATAGGACACAAAAAGATCTGGGGTAAAGTGGCATGTGGCACCACCTAGGTGTTTGGGGAGTGACGTGTGGATGATTAGGGGGAGCCAGAGTTCAAGTCACAAGGTAAGCGTGTTGTTACTTTTATTTTTGTGTGCATGTGCCGGGCATGTGATAGAGCTTAAGTGGAAATTCGGCTAGGGCTTTAGGAAGGTTGGGCCGTGGGTCTGAATGGCCATTAGGGCAAGCTTTATTTTCTTTTTGTTTTGCCAAATTAGGGTTAGCCACCTAGAGCCTTCACTTTCATTCTATTCTCTTCTCAGTGTCGCAAAAAGTCAAAAAACGCAAAGTTAGATCTCCTGAGTGCCGAATTCTTCCTTCTCTTCTCCTCTCTTATTCTATTTTCTTTTCTTCTTCTTTTCTTCTCTAGCCGAAATGTTCCTACCATTCTACTCATCTCCTCTTTCATTTCCATTCTTTTCTAAACCTCTATAGCCAATTGCCATAAAAGCTGAAATCTCGAAAGTTGTTTCTTGTGCCGATTTCTTCTAGCCAAAACCCTCCTATTTTCTTCATCTCTTTTGGCCAATTTTCACATCCTCTAAACCTCAACCCCTGTTGGCAATACCACTGCAAAACCACCATACAAAATCATCTTCCCCTTCATAGTTCCAAAAGCCGAAAACACCATAGTTTTTAGGGACATATAACCGAATCTTTAGAGCTCTAAGATTCAATTTTTGCTAGTGTTTAAGGGATGGATCTGCATCAGATCTGAGTAAAAACTGAAGTGGAATCGTTTTGGTTGAAAGAACCCGAGGTAGGTACTCAAATCTATTCTTTATTTTGGGTTTTAGAAAAGCCGAAATCCCTAAAGGCATAGGGAGGTCATCGATTGGAGCTTAAGGCTCTAAGGGTTGTAACAATTGATTTGTTTTGGTGTTAGTGTGATCTAGAGGCTGCTGATCGAAGGCTTGGACAAGTGGAACGACTAGATCGAGATCTAGTCACTAGTTTGGCAAAGGTAGGATCTCAAGGGCCATATGTATTGATGGCCGATTATGGTAAGTAAGTTTATGATGGTTGCCATTGTATTTTGGATCTGATATGTCTAGTGATGATTGTAGGATATCGTGGGAGATTTTGATAGCAGTTGTCACAAATCAGGTGTGTAAACGACACCCACTCATAGACTAGATCGACAAAAGCTGAAAAGTCGAAATGCCAAAAAGCCAACATTTTGTGAACTTGCGAGCGTGCGAGCACTAGTGAGATAGTTTGGTTGTTAATTTTGGTAATCACAAGCGGTATGATTGCAGAGTGTATAATTTCGTGCACTTCGGTATATTTAGGCTTAATGGGCCGAAATCGGGTCAATGGGCCAACGGGCCCAATTCGGTAAAAACGCTCAGTAAGTGTTTCTGTTAATGTGTTAATGGTTGTAATATGAGTGTAAACCCTAAAATAGTTAAATTTACTAAAATACCCCCAAGTATAAAAATTACCATTATACCCCTAGGGTTAATTTTAACTGAAATGCATGATTTTCTGATTCTGTTTGTTGTATGCCATGACATGTATATCTGTTGCATGGGATATGGGTTATATTGATGGAGGAAGCGTTCTGGTGGCTCTACCACAAATATCTGTTTTTGGTGGCTCTGCCACAATATCTGTATCTGGTGACTCTGTCACAATATCGGTTCTGGCAGCCTTGCTGCAAATTTTGTGACGTGTAGCGGATAGGTGGCTAGAGTAGTCTCCCCACATGGTGTAAGGTTGGCACGGGGGTGTATACGGATGGATATGGGTTGGGTTTTCTGCATACAAGATATATCTTACATTTTACATTATGGGCCTATGGGCTTTATTCGATTCAGATAGGCTAAGGCCCAACTTAATCTGCTTCGTGGTTTGAACTGATCTGGACTATGGTTGGGTTATTTTACACACTGAGTTTTCCAAACTCACCCCTTAATTTTATCCGTGCAGGTAACCCCCAACCGTAGTGGACTTGGAGCTGAGAGAGATTCGGAGTGGCCACATGTTTTGTAAGCTCAATTTTCTTCTTATGACTGAATTAGTTTCTTTTACTTTAATTGCTTTGGGTTTTAAGTTGTAATAAGGCCGCTTTAATTATTTTTAATTGCTTTAGTATGATAATTAGCTTAAGCATGATATGGATTTAAATGTTTGAAATTGAATAGCTCTAAGGCTCATTTTTAAAAGAGATTACCTGATTTCAAAATATCGTGAAACAATACAAAGCTTCCAAAATGAAAACGTTCTAAAAAATTAATAAGTGTTTTCAAAGTCTTAAAATGAAATGGTTTTTCCTGAATAATCAGTTAGTTAAAGTGTGGCAATGGTTGTGTGCATGTCTAGGAGTGGATTCGTGGAGAGCTTGGTATTTAAGCAGTCTAATAGACTCACCTCCTCTTTTTCGGCATCCTACCTGGTACACAGCTTCCATTCACTTTAATCTATAATGAAAAAACCCTTTAAATCACTAAGAAAGATTTTAGATAAGACATGACCTATACAGTAATGCTTCAATGTGGCACACCGGATTCGGCCGTAACGTCTGGGCCGGGTTTAGGGTGTTACAGTAGGTCACGGGTGTGGGGTGTTACAGAGAAAGCTTCAATAAAGTAAGTAATGGTGTTTTCCGTCTCTCTTAACTTGGTAATTGATTTTGGTTGCCATGAAAAAGCTTGGAAAGCTAATGTGTTGATATTTTGTTATGTTTTAATATATAAGAAAATAAGAAAATGATGTGAAATCAAATTTAAAGTTAGGATGAGGATCGGTTCAAGTGGAAGGAAGCGTTGTTTTTATTTTATGTGCATCCAAGAGGTAAATATTCTTGGAGTTCTTAACTTTTCTATTAATAACATAATTATAGGTTTCAATAATTAATTGAATAAAAATTTCAAGTGAAATATGTTTGTGGAATTCTTGAAACTATGGTTTAAAGTGATAAAATGGAAAATAAATTTGAAAATGTCGCTAAAAAACTTGACTTGAATTAAGTGTAAAAGAGTTAAGAAAGTGATTTGAGAACTTTATTGTCATGGTATAATATGAAATTAATAATTACTTAAATGAAATGTGATTATTTCCATAAATGAGTAAAATATAATAAATCAATACAACAAAGTTAAATAATGTTAAAAGAAGATATGGTAATAATAAAAGAAGAAACATGTTTAATAAATCAATTGTTGGTTATTGAAGTGAAATGAATTTGAATAAAGCATAATTGCATATGAGAATTGGGAATGCAGTGTTATGAATCACCCAATCAATAATATAAACATGTGATTGAGCATAAAATTGTTTTATACATATACGATATGTGTTAATACACCGATTGCCCTATTAAACTTTTTAGAATAGTTAGAACACAATTGGCATGCCAATAGGGATTAGTCGCACTGTCAATTGAAGACAATGCTATTTATTGCCTTATAACATAGTGTTTCGGCGCAACCTATTAGGCCCCTACGTATATACTTGGTGAGATGGATGGATGCACTTTTATTGAAATGTATGCATGGTGTGTTGGATGGATAATCCCAAGTGTCTAATTCTTATTTTACTGGAGTGTACTACGGGCTATAAGCTTGAATATTGACTGAAGACATATGGAGAAGTATGGATTGTATCAAAGATTGTAAATGTTGGAATAACTTGGCCATAAAATTGAATGTTGATAAAAGATGAAAAATGTTAAATGACTCTGCAAAAATGTGAGTTTACTAGGTAATTTGTATCCTCCCAAACACGGCCTAAAAGTTATGGTAGATTCTGAATGTTACATTAGCCACTGAAATGGACAAGTAAACATGTTTGGTTTAAAAATCATTACTTTGGATAATTTCAAGAAAACTTAGCGCGTTGCCTTAGGTTTATTGAAAACATTGGATTGATAGGTCATTTATGATTTAAGCCCAGTTTATTATAAAGCTAATCAAAATTTAGAGTCCAATTTGTTATATGTTATGTCGTTTGAGAAAAAAAAACGTAATTGATTTTGTCAATTTGCCTTTTTAACACCCCTTTTTCAATGTTAGGCTACGAAAAAAGTGATGCCTTTAATTTTTGTACAAAAAACCATATTTTATGCCATATTGAGCCAAGTATTAGAGTTGTTCAATTTTTAACAAAATCACATGCATGAAAAATCCCAATAAAAAACAAACCCATGCCACAATTCAAAATTAACTTATTACATTCCAAAATAAAAATTATATATTTAAGGTGAAACTACTTTCTTTAGAAAAATCTGATGCTCGAGTTGAGTACTTCGTGTGCCATGTCCGATCCTAGGATCAAGGATTACCTATAATGATTAAATTGTGGGGTGAGCTTTAAAAGCTCAATGTGAATCTTAACAGAACAAACAGTAGTATTACAAACATTTCAAACAAACGTAGTAGGGCACATAGCTATCAATATCAATGTCCATAATCAATCATGACGGTTCAATTAACAGAGTACATGAATATGTATAATTTTATGTAAAATAGTGAAAAGGTCCTACCCATCCATCTACTACACACCACGAGTTCCCTAGAACCCATCATCCGAACACCAAAATAGTAAAAGTTAAAGCTCGATGTGCTAAAACTACCATTAACAGTGTGCTATAGAACTACCAGTAAAATTGAAGACATGCTACCAGTAAATTGCAATAAGTCGTTGGTACTCCAACAACGCTCCGGGGCATGGATATACTGCTAAACAATAATTTGCAGATAAATCATCAATACTCCATGGAACTCCTCTATCGCCCATCAAATCTCAAAACCTGTGCAATGCATAATATCATGTAACTGTGAAGCATATCATGCTTAATCAATAACAATTTAGTACGGTAGCATACAAAACATGCATTCAATATAACAGTATTGGTGGCATGCTTTTCATGCAATCGGCATATATACAGTAAAATAGTGTTATGCTTTTACATGCAAATAATAAATAGTACCAACCAATCAATTTCCAAAAATCACTCAATTAGCTTACCCTTAAAGCACTTACACAATCAATCAATCACATTATAAGCCCTAAAACATTCGACCAATACCATTTGAGCACTTATTTCATTCAATAAAATACCAAAGTAACACAAACACAAGTTTTTAGAGGTCATAAACACAAAAAGTTAGGACTCACACCTGATTTATACTATTTCGAAGTTCTATCGTAAATCTACAACTCTTGCACTTCAGATTTGGCTAAACTAATTCAGATATGTACCTAACACAAAGAAATTACACATTAAGAATGATCATTACACACCCCTTAGGGTTCAACCATAACGAAAAAAAAGAGATCAAATTTATAGATCCAATTTTTGGGATCACTACTTACATTGTTTCAACTTAAGAAGGAATTGCGAACAACTTTGTTGTCATTGTTGATCCGAGGCGTTCAGATCTAGACCATCCACAATTTAAACACGAAATAAAACACCTGAGAATCGACCAAAGATGAATGGTAAATTTGGCCATGAGAGAAGAAACAGAAAAGGAAAAGCAAAATCAGATCTGACTTAAAAATGCAACTTACGCTCACCATATTTAAATCTGTGACAAAAAAATAAAGGAAGTATGAAGGTGAGGACTTTAGAGAGAGTGGTAATGCAAGAAAAATGGCAGCAATGGGAGCTACAACAATGGAGAAATTGGAAGAGCAAAGGTGATGGCACAAGGTTGTACAAAAATTAGGGTTAGAGGCGGAACAATGAAGAATAAAGAATAGAAAGTGGTGAAAAAGAGAAGAGGAAGATGAAAGGGATGGCAATAGAAAGTGAAAATAATCAAAATAGGCTAACAGCAACAAAAAAAAAATATGTTATATACTAGGGTTTCAATGAAAGGGGCGACACATTAGGGTTTTAGGCAAAAACACTATAAATAAAAATTATACGAGAGAGAGGAATTGTACTCAAGTTTCAAAGATAGCTAAATTACTGCTTAACCATTAGGCCAGAACTCATTCTTGTTTAAAATATTACAAAATTTATTTTTAAAATAGGGCATGACACTTACTAGGGTTTAAAGCTAAATTGCACAAAATAAAAATGATGCAAGGGAAGGGATTCGAACTTGGGTTTCACGAACAACTTTACTATCACTTAACCATTAGACCAATAACTCATTTTTATTACAATTACTCCAAGATAATCTTAAAGTTTTAGGCATGACTACTCTCCCGGTTCATAAACTTGATTCTACTAACTCTATTTTTGGGATGTGACAACTCTCCCCTCTTAAAAAGAAATATTGTCATCAAAATTTCCCTATTAACATGTCAATCACTTAGCCACAAAATTCGTTATCCCTCTTTTCATACCGACCATCACGTTTTTGTTACGCAACTTTAATTCTAATGCAATTCCAGACAATACTCTCCTTAAACCTCCAACAGGCTTCTCTAGAAGATCCTATACACTACTACGGACTGTCCTAAAGGACTAACTACAATAACTTCACTAGCGGTTTCTTTTACACCAAATTCTCAGTTTAACAGAAACACTACTAGTAAATAGTTGGGTAAAACCAATCTCATTCAATGTAAGGTACAATTTGATTGGGTCATAAAAGTACCTCTGTAACACCCCGTACCCGAGACCATCGCCGGAGTCAGACACGAGGGGTTAATGGGCTTAATCCACTTACTTGCACAGTTCATTTTAAAAATTTCCAGACAGCCGGCTAACTGTGTCACTGTCACCTTAAAAATCATATTTTGAGTTCCAAAACTCAAAAATAAGTTTCATGATTTTTCCCTGAAACTAGACTCATATATGCATCTACAAATTTTTTTCTAGAATTTTTGGTCGGGCCAATTAGTACAGTTTATTAGTTAAAGTCCCCCATGTTACAGGGATCGACTACACTGACATTTGCGCATTACGACTTGGATATCTCCCTGTACAGGGCTTCAATACTGATGCCGTTTGTTTCTACAGAAACTAGACTCGAAAATAAATCTGTACATATATGGCATAACTTCTAATTATCTCTGGTCAATTTATAATGAATTTCCAAATTCGGAACAGGGACTCCAGAAGCCGTTCTGCCCCTGTCTCACGAAAACTTAAATATCTCTTAACATACTGTTCATATGATCATTTCGTTATTTTCCTATGAAAATAGACTCGTCAAGATTCGTTTACATAATTTATTCACTATTTAATTCCATTCCTAATATTTTTTAGTGATTTTTCACATCTACGTCACTGCAGCTGTCAGCATCTGTCTTTAAGGTAGGCTTTACCTATTTCATAGTTCCCATGATTCAACTAGCCCTTTTACATAAATAGCACAAAATATGATCATGATTAACCATCCCAATGGCTAATCGTTTCCAAACATTTCCATACCTCTTAATGAACAACATACAATGATTATAATACCATGCCCAAAGTATACTGAAGCCATTTTCGCATGGCTATCCAAATTTACACAAAACCGAAAGGTACATGACCTACAACAAAAGGGTAGTCCTATACATGCCATTTCAAAGTTCAACCAAAAATATACTGAAAGGAGCTTTGATAGTGTGGGCAACTTCGACTTCAAAAATCCCAAGTCCGATAGTTGAAGAACCAAAATCTATAAAACAGAGAATCAAAGAAACGGAGTAAGCATTTAATGCTTAATAAGTTTGAGTCATGAATTTAGACACAACCAAAGTATAGCATTCATGTAGCTAAACAGATAATTTCATATGCAAAAATTCTCAATATCATACTTACTTCACATACCAACCCTTATATTCATGCACAAAGATCAACTTAGCCAAAGGCTGGTAGCTCATTTATCAACTGAGCGAATACTTATTTGTAAGGGCTCAACTAATTCAGAGCACATACGAAACATACCTCATTGTTGGGATTTCACAAGCGTATTAACTGAAATTTTTACAGCAAGATCATTCATTCCCGAATCACGTACCTTCAAAATTTAACCGGATATAGCTACTCGTTCAAATGCCTTCGGGACATAGCCCGGTTATAGTAACTCGCACAAATGCCTTCGGGACTTAACCCGGATTTAGTAACTCACACCAATGCCTTCGGGCTTAGCCCGGAATTAGTAACTCGCACAAATGCCTTCGGATCTTAGTCCGGATTTAGTAACTCGCATACGAATGCCTTGGATCTTAGTCCGGATATAGTCACTTAGCACAAAGCCTTCGGGACTTAGCCCGGACATCATTCAATAACCAAGCACAATTATCAATAAATCATGACACATTCAGATTTCATTTTCATTAGCAAAACTCAAACACAAGACACTTATCAAACTTGCAATTTCGGCTCAATAGCCACACACAAAGAGCATGATCTAATCAAATCATAATCTAAGTTCCATTACTCGAAAACTTACCTCGGATGTTGTCGAACGGCTTCAACGGCTATTCGATTACTTTTCCTTTCCTTATCCAACTGTGGTCCCCTAAGCTCTTGAGCTAATTCAAACAAATTTAACTTATTAAAGTCTCATTTTGCTAGCTTATGGCGAATATGACAAGGAGTTTGATAGGTCATATGGCCACCTTTTAGCTCAAATACACAATGATCATACACATTTTAATCACATCAAGCAATTTAATACAATTCATTCGAACATCAAAAGAGAAGCTCAAGGTACTTAGCCCATATATACATTAGACATTAGAGTCACATATGTACGAAATCACGAATCGAATTCAACATACTAGCTACTATTTCCCCTTAGCCGAATTTTCTAAGTCAAGCTAAAGCCATCAATAGGCTACCTATGGCCGAACATACCCATCAACTGATGTACTCTTTCATGTGGCCGAACATACACATCTATGCTAAGGCCGATTGCAACACTTAATACATTCTACAAGTATGGTCAGTTGTATTGACTAAACACCATTTGTTTCAAGTTCAAAACTTAGCTAATACACATATATACACTATTAAAGCATCCTCTCCCTTTACACTAATTCAACACATGCATTACCCATAATATACAAAATTATATTCGGCCTTAGCACACAACTTGCTAGCCGATTCTTCTCCATCTAGCAACTAATGCACATACGAGCTCATTTGTTAGACTCTACTTCATCTAACAACAACCTTATTTCTCTTCTATTTCCTACCATGGTCGAATGCATCACAACACCTTACCATTTCAATTTTGGTCATGATTGAACAAGGAACTTAATGTCTCACTCAAGGATGCTAAAAAGGAGATTCAAGAGTTATCAATCCACCATCACATGCATCATTACAAGCTTCACTTTTAGCATGCAAATAACATCAACACAAATCCACCTTAGCCGAATATCATTTCCATGACATAGTAAAGATTTGAACCATGGGCTAGTTAGAACTCAAGCTAACAAAAAAAAAACATGCATGAATCTCATGGCACAACATCAAACTTACCTTCACCTAGCTACAAGCATGGCCGAATCTCTTCAACATTTCCTCCCTTCTTTCTTTTGAATTTTCGGTCAAGAAAAACCAAAGAACACAACTTGTTTTTCTCTCTTCCTTAGAACATTCGGCCAAGAGCTATGAAGAAAGATGGACAATTTTTTTTTTGTTTTCTTTCTTACACTCATGGCAATGGAGGGGGGGCAACCACACACATTTTTTTTTCCTTTTTCCATTTCTTTATTACACATACTCATTATTCTATTGTTCCTAACATACATCACTACATAACATGTTTGTGACATGTTTCCACTCATAGCATGGCCGGCCATTAGCTCAAACATTGGGCAATTTGACATGCAAACCCACCATTTTTATAACATGCATTATTAGGCCACTTTACATTTGTCTAGCACATTTCTAAATTTTCTCACATAAGTCCTATGTACTCCATTCACATGCAATTAACTAAATCGAAGCTTAAAAATTTTCACACACTCACATTCACATATTTTAGACAATAAATATCACATTCAAATAATTCGGTGACTCGGTTTAGTGGCCCCGAAACCGCTTTCCGACTAGGGTCACTTTAGGGCTGTCACAACTCTCCCCCACTTAAGAAATTTTCGTCCCCGAAAATCTTACCGGTAAATAGGTTTGGGTATCGCTCTCTCATAGAGTTCTCGGGTTCCCAAGTAGCTTCTTCTATCCCGTGTTTGAGCCATAACACTTTTACTAAAGGAACCTTTTTGTTTCGTAACTCTTTCACTTCACGAGCTAGGATACGAATCGATTCTTCGTCATAACTTATATCAGCTTGAATTTCGACCTCGGAGGGGTTTATTACGTGTGAATGATCAGATCTGTAACGTCGAAGCATCGAAACATGAAAAACGTTGTGGATCCTTTCGAGTTCAGGGGGCAAAATCAATCTATACGCAACTGGACCAACTCGTTCAGAGATTTCGTACGGCCCAATGAATGTCGGACTCAATTTGCCCTTACGGCCAAATTTGAGTATCTTTTTCCAAGGCGACACCTTAAAAAACACTTTGTCTCCCACTTGATACTCAATATCTCTTCGTTTTAAATCTGCGTACGACTTCTGACGATCTGATGCTGCCTTTAGACTTTCACGAATTATTTTTACTTTCTGTTCAGCATCTTTAATCAAATCCACACCAAAAATTTTGCTTTCACCGAGCTCGGTCCAAAACAATGGTGTACGGCATTTACGCCGGTACAAGGCCTCGTAAGGTACCATCTTAATACTTGATTGAAAACTATTATTGTAAGCGAATTCAATCAAAGGTAAATACCGTTCCCATGAACCACTAAACTCAAGGATGCAGCATCTCAACATATCCTCGAGTATTTGAATTATCCGCTCGGATTGACCATCGGTTTGGGGGTGAAAAGCGGTGCTAAAATGCAACTTGGTACCCAAAGCTTCTTGCAATTTCTTCCAAAATCGTGAGGTAAATCTCGGATCTCTATCCGACACAATAGAAATCGGTACCCCGTGTAATCTCACAATCTGAGAAACATACAATTCAGCTAGTTTATCCAATGAAAAATCCGTACGTACGGGGATAAAATGAGTCGACTTAGACAGTCTATCAACAACGACCCAAATCGCATCTTTCTTACTTGCCGACACTGGCAACCCAGATACAAAATCCATCGTGACTCGTTCCCATTTCTATTCAGGTATCATGATCGACCGAAGCAAACCCGTAGGCACTTGATGTTCCGCCTTCACTTGCTGACATACTAATCACTTCGAAACAAAATCGGAAATGTCTCATTTCATACCATGCCACCAAAACTGGCGTCTCAGATCATTGTACATTTTCGTACTCCCCGGGTGAATTGACATTCGGCTACAATGAGCTTCGTTCAGAATCATCAAAATGAGTTCTGAATTTCTTGGAACACACAAACGACTTCTGAACCTCAAACAACCGTTGTCATCAATTTGAAACTCTGATTCCATATTCGGAACACATTCAGCCCGTTTTGCAACCAACTCATCGTCGACTTCCTGGGCTTCACGAATTTGATGAATAAATAATGGTTTGGCCTCTAATTCAGCTACTAACACATTGTCGGGTAGAACAGAAAAGTGTACATTCATCGTCAGAAGCAAAAGCGGTGATTTCCGCTTAAGGCGTCCGCAACCACATTAGCCTTTCCGGTGATAATCAATGACCAGCTCATAATCTTTCAACAACTCAAGCCAACGCTTTGTCGCAGATTCAAGTCTCTTTGGGTCATCAAATATTTGAGACTTTGTGATCCGAAAATACATGGCACTTCTCACCAAATAAGTAATGTCGCCATATTTTCAAGGCGAATACGATGGCGACTAATTCGAGATCATGGGTCGGATATTTTTCTCATGTGGCTTTAATTGTCTCGACGCATAAGCCACAACTCGACCTTCTTGCATCAATACGCAACCTAACCCAAGTAGGGAGGCGTCACTATAGATGACAAACGCTTTGCTCGATTCGGCCGCACTAAAATTGAAGCTTAGTCAAATAAGTTTTCAGTTGATCAAAACTTTTCGACATTTTTCCGTCCATTCGAACTTAACATCTTTTGAAGTAGCTTCATCATGGGTGTGGCTATCATCGAGAAACCTTTACAAACCGTCGGTAGTAACCAAGCAAGTCCCAAAAGCTCCAAACCTCAAGAATATTTCTGAGGCTTCCAGCTAAGTATGGCTAAAATTTTGCTCGGGTCAACTCGAATACCGATCGCGGATACCACGTGACCCAAGAAGCTAACCTCTCTAACCGAACTCACACTTACTTGAACTTAGCATATAACTACTTATCCCGTAAAATTTACAACACTAATCTCGTGTGCTCAAAGATGTTCGGTCTCATCTCTTGAATAGACCAAGATGTCGTCAATGAACACAACTACAAACCGGTCCAAATCATCGTCTCAAGATCCGATTCATCAAATCCATAAATACCGCAGGGCATTAGTGAGCCCAAACGGCATAACTAAGAACTCGTGAGTGGCCGATCTCGCTCGAAAGTAGTTTTGGGTATATCCAATCTCGGATTCAGAATCGGTATTACCCGATCTCAAATCTATCTTTGAAAACACCGAGGCTCCCTTTAGTTGATCAAACAAATCATCAATACGCAGTAGCGGATATTTATTCTTTATCGTCACTTTATTCATTGACGATAGTCAATGCACATCCTCATGGTTCCGTCCTTCTTTTCACAAACAATACTGGTGCACCCAAGGTGAGAAACTTGGTCGAGCGAAACCTCTATCCGTCAACTCTTGCAATCGAGCTTTCAATTCTTTTAACTCGGTTGGTGCCATACGATACGGAGCTATCGAAATTGGCGTAGTCCTGTACAAGCTCAATACCAAACTCTACTTCCCGAACAGTGGTAAACCTGGTAATTCTTCGGGAAAAATATCCGGGTATTCACAAACCACGGGCACAGATTCGAGTTTCTTTTCCAATTCCTTGTCATCAAGTACATATGCAAGGTATGCTTCGCACCCTTTCTTACATATTTCGGGCGGCATTGCGATATTACGGTGGCAACCCTTTAAGTCCGTAGACTCAACTCGGATTATCTCGTCATTTGCGCACCTCAAATCAATAGTCTTGCTTTTGCAATTCACAACCGCATCATGCACGGTCAACCAATCCAAACCAAGAATAACATCAAATTCATCAAATGGCAAAAGCATCAAGTCCGTCGGAAAATAGGAACCTCGAATTACTAGGGGGCATTTCTTACACACTTTGTCAACAAGCACGTAACGACCCAAGGGATTTGACACCCGAATTACGAACTCAGTAGACTCAATAGGTAAAGTCTTACTGGATGCTAAAGTTTCGCATATATAAGAATGAGTAGAACCAGGGTCAATCAAAGCAATCACATTAGTATCAAAGAAAGTAAAAGTACCGGTAATAAAATCTGGCGGGGAAGCATCCTCGCGTGCGATGGCATAAGCCCTAGCAGAGCACGAGCCTCGATCCGTGGTAGCATCTCTAGATCCTCTCGACCGCCGCTAGCATTGCTCGTATTCCTAGATGGTTGACCCCAGCGTTGGTAGCACCCAGCTTCCCACTCGATTTACATTCTGCTCGGACAATCTCGGGCAATCTTTGATAAAGTGGTCGGTGACCGCACTTGTAACAGAGCGGTCATGGAACCTACAACTCCCGAATACCATTTACCACAATCGGCATTCCGCTCTGTCTCGACGGTCATTTCCAACACTGGCGATCGAAGTGACTCGTGTGCTCACAAGGGTCGATCGCGATCTCGTCTAGAAAAGCCCGAAGTGTCCCTAGACCGCCCAAGCCATCTCTAAATTTCTTCGATGATCGTGGGAAGGGCTTCCCAAAGACCTCTTCTGAAACTCCCTTGCTCCCACCTCAGCTTTTCTTTTCTCCATACTGAGCTCCTCGGCCTTGCAAGCTTGCTCAACAAGTACCACAAATATTCGGATTTCCAAGATGCCAACATACAACTTTATATCATCATTTAGTCCATCCTCAAACGCTTACACATTACGGCTTCGAGGAAATGCATTCTCGTGCGTCTGGCTAAGCCTCACAAATTTTCATTCATAGTCAGAACCGACATGGAACCTTGTTTGAGTTCAAGAAATTCCTTCCGTTTTTGGTCAATGAATCTTTGACTGATATACTTCTTCTGAAACTCGGTTTGGAAGAACTCCCAAGTTACTTGCTCTCTGGGCACAACAGAAGTCAACATATTCCACCAATAGTAGGCAGAATCACGTAGCAAGGAGATAGTACACTTTAGGCACTCATCGGGTGTGCAAGATAGCTCATCAAGTACCCGAATAGTGTTGTCCAACCAAAATTCAGCTTGCTCGGCATCATCGCTATCCGTAGCCTTAAATTCAGTAGCCCCATGTTTTCGGATTCTATCAACTGGGGGCTTATTTGACCTTATTTGGTCAGTTGCCAGAGGTATTGTAGGTGCAGGGGTTGTGTTTGTCGGGAATGGAGGTTGTGGAATAGCCGTATTAGTTCGAATGTATTGGTTGAACCAATCATTCATCACGCTATAGAAAGCTTGTCTAGCTTCATCATTCGGATTACTAGCATTAGGTTGAGAGTCCGCCGGCGCTGTCCCTTGTCTTGGGAGCAGCGCTACACTCTCAAGATCATCACCATCCGCTTCGGTCGGGATCAGATCCATTACTTTAAATAAACACATTTGCAAATGTCAGAAATCACCACACTATCAAAGAATCATATAAAATGGCATGTATAGCTAGACCCTAACGCATTACGGTAGTCCTAGAATTAACTAAACCGTAGCTCTGATACCAATAAAACTGTAACACCCCGTACCCGAGACCGTCGCCGAAGTCGGACACAAGGGGTTAACGGGCTTAATCCACTTACTTGCACAGTTCATTTTAAAAATTTCCAGACAGCCTGCTAAGTGTGTCACTGTCACCTTAAAAATCATATTTTGAGTTCCACAACTCGAAAATCAGTTTCGTGATTTTTCCCTGAAACTAGACTCATATATGCATCAACAAATTTTTTTATATAATTTTTTGTTGGGCCAATTAGTACAGTTTATTAGTTAAAGTCCCCCATGTTACAGGGATCGACTACACTGACCTTTGCACATTACAACTTGGATATCTCCCTGTACAGGGCTTCAATACTGATGCCGTTTGTTTCTACAGAAACTAGACTCGAAATTTAATCTGTACATATATGGAATGATTTCAAATTATCTCTGGTCAATTTATAATGAATTTCCAAAGTCGGAACAGGGACTCCAGAAGCCGTTCTGGCCCTGTCTCACGAAAACTTAAATATCTCTTAACATACTGTTCATATGATCGTTTCGTTATTTTCCTATGAAAATAGACTCATCAAGGTTCGTTTACATAATTTATTCACTATTTAATTCCATTCCTACTATTTTTTAGTGATTTTTCACATCCACGTCACTGCAGCTGTCAGCATCTGTCTTTAAGGTAGGCTTTACCTATTTCATAGTTCCCATGATTCAACTAGCCCTTTTACATAAATAGCACAAAATAAGACCATGATTAACCATCCCAATGGCTAATCGTTTCCAAACATTTCCATACCTCTTAATGAACAACATACAATGATTATAATACCATGCCCAAAGTATACTTAAGCCATTTTCGCATGGCTATCCAAATTTACACAAAACTGAAAGGTACATGACCTACAACAAAAGGGTAGTCCTATACATGCCATTTCAAAGTTCAACCAAAAATATACCGAAAGGAGCTTTGATAGTGTGGGGACTTGACTTCAAAAATCCGAGTCCGATAGTGAAGAACCAAAATCTATAAAACAGAGAATCAAAGAAACGAGTAAGCATTTAATGCTTAGTAAGTTTGAGTCATGAATTTAGACACAACCAAAGTATAGCATTCATGTAGCTAAACAGATAATTTCATATGCACAAATTCTCAATATCATACTTACTTCACAACCCTTATATTCATGCACAAAGATCAACTTAGCCAAAGGCCGGTAGCTCATTTATCAACTGGCGAATACTTATTTGTAAGGGCTCAACTAATTGAGCACATACTGAAACATACCTCATTGTTGGGATTTCACAAGCGTATTAACTGAAATTTTTACAGCAAGATCATTCATTCCCGAATCACGTACCTTCGAAATTTAACCGGATATAGCTACTCGTTCAAATGCCTTCGGGATATAGCCCGGTTATAGTAACTCGCACAAATGCCTTCGGGACTTAACCCGGATTTAGTAACTCGCACCAATGCCTTCGGGCTTAGCCCGGAATTAGTAACTCGCACAAATGCCTTCGGATCTTAGTCCGGATTTAGTAACTCGCACGAATGCCTTCGGATCTTAGTCCGGATATAGTCACTTAGCACAAAGCCTTCGGGACTTAGCCCGGACATCATTCGAATAACCAAGCACAATTATCAATAAATCATGACACATTCGTATTTCATTTTCATTAGCAAAACTCAAACACAAGACACTTATCAAACTTGCAATTTCGGCTCAATAGCCACACACAAAGAGCATGATCTAATCAAATCATAATCTAAGTTCCATTACTCAAAAACTTACCTCGGATGTTGTCGAACGGCTTCAACGGCTATTCGATCACTTTTTCCTTTCCCTTATCCAACTGTGGTCCCCTAAGCTCTTGAGCTAATTCAAACAAATTTAACTTATTAAAGTCTCATTTTGCTAGCTTATGGCCGAATATGACAAGGAGTTTGATAGGTCATATGACCACCTTTTAGCTCAAATACACAATGATCATACACATTTTTAATCACATCAAGCAATTTAATACAATTCATTCGAACATCAAAAGAGAAGCTCAAGGTACTTAGCCCATATATACATTAGACATTAGAGTCACATATGTACGAAATCACGAATCGAATTCAACATACTAGCTACTATTTCCCCTTAGCCGAATTTTCTAAGTCAAGCTAAAGCCATCAATAGGTTACCTATGGCCGAACATACCCATCAACTGATGTACTCTTTCATGTGGCCGAACATACACATCTATGCTAAGGCCGATTGCAACACTTAATACATTCTACAAGTATGGTCACTTGTATTCACTAAACACCATTTGTTTCAAGTTCAAAACTTGGCTAATACACATATATACACTATTAAAGCATCCTCTCCTTTACACTAATTCAACACATGCATTACCCATAATATACAAAATTATATTCGCCTTAGCACACAACTTGCTAGCCGATTCTTCTCCATCTAGCAACTAATGCACATACGAGCTCATTTGTTAGACTCTACTTCATCTAACAACAACCTTATTTCTCTTCTATTTCCTACCATGGCCGAATGCATCACAACACCTTACCATTTCAATTTTGGTCATGGTTGAACAAGGAACTTGATGTCTCACTCAAGGATGCTAAAAGGAGATTCAAGAGTTATCAATCCACCATCACATGCATCATTACAAGTTTCACTTTTAGCATGCAAATAACATCAACACAAATCCACCTTAGCCGAATATCATCTCCATGACATAGTAAAGATTTGAACCATGGGCTAGTTAGAACTCAAGCTAACAAAAAAAAACATGCATGAATCTCATGGCACAACATCAAACTTACCTTCACCTAGCTACAAGCATGGCCGAATCTCTTCAACATTTCCTCCCTTCTTTCTTTTGAATTTTCGGTCAAGAAAAACCAAAGAACACATCTTGTTTTTCTCTCTTCCTTAGAACATTTGGCCAAGAGCTATGAAGAAAGATGGACAATTTTTTTTTTGTTTTCTTTCTTACACTCACGGCAGTGGAGGGGGGGCAACCACACACATTTTTTTTTCCTTTTTCCATTTCTTTATTACCCATACTCATTATTCTATTGTTCCTAACATACATCACTACATAACATGTTTGTGACATGTTTCCACTCATAGCATGGCCGGCCATTAGCTCAAACATTGGGCAATTTGACATGCAAACCCACCATTTTTATAACATGCATTATTAGGCCACTTTACATTTGCCTAGCACATTTCTAAATTTTCTCACATAAGTCCTATGTACTCCATTCACATGCAATTAACTAAATCGAAGCTTAAAAATTTTCACACATTCACATTCACATATTTTAGTCAATAAATATCACATTCAAATAATTCGGTGACTCGGTTTAGCGGCCCCAAAACCGCTTTCCGACTAGGGTCACTTTAGGGCTGTCACAACCTCCAACGATGTTGAATGTGTCTTGGTCCTCTTGACCCCTACCTACATAAACCAATGTTGTTTTTCTAACCTCAGCTTAGACCATACTTATCAAGGGTAGCTATCTAGCACTTTGATTCTGAGTCTGAGCAGAAGCTTGCATCTGATCAGAAGGACGACGTGGACAATCCTAAACACAGTACTCAGTGAACCTACATCTCAAACACACACTAGACTTTTTCCAACACTCACCTGGATGGTGATTACTAGAGTCCTTACAAACCATAACTCTTGTTGATCCAATAGAACTTCCATTTTTAGCTACCACAACTTTTTGTTGTGGTCTACCCTCTTTGACCTACTTCCAAGGTCGCGGATTCGAGCCAATAGGCAATATTCCCTTTTGTTTTGTATTTTACTCTTTCCCTACCTTTCATGCTCCAAGTGCTTACTCTCTTCTACTTTATTGGTCTTCTAAAACAAAGTTTCAAAAACCTTTTCTAAAACTCCCAACATTGCTTGAGACAATGCATCATCCTCAATCTCTTAATTTCTGCCTTTAGCAGGCACATCCACAGTGCTCCTCGTCTCAAGGTCAGGCTCACGTCTCTGAGTAGAAGATGACTTAACTTGAGCTGTTCGATGCTGAGCCTCACAATTTTGAATACCTCAAGTATTTATAATGAACTTGAGTCGACAATCTTAGGTTTTATCTACAGTTACCAAAATAAAGTACAAACACTAGTTATTCTTCCTGAAAGTTTATAGTTCTAATGTATATGGTTCAATAGTAACAGTACTAATGAAGACGACATTGGAGCCTCAGAGTTTTGATTTTTTTTTAAAAATTCAAATAAAAACACTGTGACAAGTTTTTTTCCAAAATACCCCTTTTCAAATTTATGCATGAAAACTAATTAAATTTTCAAGTCGAGTTTATGAATCAGGCTCTGATACCATAAAATGTAACCTTTCAAATCTAGCCTAAATGTTATGGCCAAATTCTGAAGGTTACATTAGCCATTGAAAAGGCCAACTAAACAAGTTCGATTTAGAAAAAGCTATTTTGGACAACTTCCGGAAAACTTGGCATAATTGCCTTAGGTTTATTGTTTGGCTGATTATTTGGCTTACAAAACAGCCCTTGAAGACTTCTTGAATTTGCATTCAAACCCCTCAACTTATCATGCCTTCCTAGAATTGCCCTTACCTTAAAATAGCAAGTTTGAAACCTTTAAAATTGCCACATGTGTAGCCGGCCATTGGGGGACTCTATGGCTGCTGGTTTTTTCTATTTTTAGTAGCCTACTCAACCTATAAATAACCCTATTGGCTGCTCATTTCAAACAATCTCAAACCCATTCATTTCTTCACTTCTCTCTCACTTTTGTCTATTCATTCCCTTCCGTTGTTTTTCATTTTCTTCCCCTATTCCTTTGCCGATTTCACCTCTTGAAAAAGTGTCATTCATCCACAATTTGTAGTAGCATTCAATTGTTCATAGGAGTCTTGGTTCAACAAGAACAAGCAGAGAATGAGGAGAGGAGCAAATTATTCAAGCCTCGAAGATACACTGGATTTAATTCTTGTTCCCTACCCTTTTAATTTTATTGTTGTTATGATGAACATGCCTATGAATATTTGTGATGTTGATATGTTTAATTTAATTAATACGGCTTAAATTTAATTTTTGTTAGGTTGATTGCATTTTATTTACTTAATTTATTAAAATTGTGTTTGTGTTGTTATAGGCCTTGGTAAGATGTTTGATTAAGTAAAACCATGACTAAGTTATTTTTGCATTACAATTCTAAGGTATCTAATAAATTAATTATTTAAACGGATTGAAATTGTAATTAATTGACACGATACTTAATCAGTGCATGTTTAATCATCTAAGGTAACTGAGGGTTAAATTAGCAACGGTATCCAACAATACATTAGCCTTGTATAACTTGCAAGATTATTGAGATTAAATTGTTTCAAGGTAGAAATACATTGTTACCTCACGTAATCTTTTATGTGCTTATGAGATTGAATTAATTGTTTGAATTGGCATAGAGATATGTACAAGAGACTATTTTAATTTGACATGTAAGTGCATTAACACATTTGCTTATTAAAATTTGTTTAATCGGTTGAATTGACACAAAGATATAGCCAAGAGATAAATGGATTTTGGTAGGTAAGTATGTTCATAAGTTAGCAAATTACCGAGTTGCTATGAATTTATTCGTAACAACATAAACATGAGTTTAATAATTCTAAGTTAAGAAATGTAATTAATCTAGCACAATTATGTCATCTTGATTAAAATCATCTATTGAAATCGTGCATTGGAACTTTTATTTTATTTTTTTATTTTACTTAGTTAAAATCCTAGTTTTTAATCACCTCCTCAAATCAAAATATTTTTCTTTACCAAAGTTTTTTTAATTGCATTCATAAATAAATCTTTTCATAGTCCCTTTGGGTACGACAACTCGACATTTACTTGTCACTTTATTACTCTTTGCAGTTGTATACACTTGCACATTTTCGTCGTTCGACTTAGCTAATGGTTGATGTTTGAACGATCTATGTTTTAACATTTGAATTGTGGTACCAATGAGGACATATTGGTTAAGCACTTAGGTTGAATGTTTTTGGTACGTTTAAATGTGTTTTGAATAGGTAAAAATGGTTGGAAATGGTTTGGCTTGAGACCTAATAAATGGTTGTTGAAATGGCTTATTTTTGAAGTTATTTTAGGTGCACACAGTCTACCATACGGTTGTGTGCCACACACGGTCACTTTACACGGCCGTGTGACCCTAAGTTACATAGACTCAAGTTATTACACAGTTTGGCCTCATGGCTATGTCTTTGAGCCACATAGTTTGGGCTCTTTCACTCGTCCTAGCCACACGGTCGTGTGACTCTTGTTTCTAATTTTTGTCATATATTTCTATTTTGTTTCATATTAGTCCATATTCATTTTTAAACTAATTTTAGGATTTCAAATATTGATTTAGGTCTCATTTTTGAATTTATGCTATGAATGATTATTGTTTATTAATTTATGATGTTTAAATTAATTTTTAAATTGTTGTGTTGTATTATCAATCTTGTTAACTGTCGTAATATTACGTAACCTTACTTCGACAATGGAGACATGGTAGGAGTGTTACATTTAATGGTATCAAAGCTAAGGTTTAGTCGATTCTAGGACTAAACGTAACATGTATTGAGTCTAGAAATACATGCCACTATATAACCTATAAAAACGTGATCACTCTCAATCAATTTGACTTATTCCCTTAAAAATCAAATATATCAAATGAATCCAATCGAGTAAATTTTAATGAAGTATAGAGTTATGGTCCACCCACCAATCAAGGGGCTGCTATTTGTAACAGCCCGGTTTAGACCTTAGTCGGAATAGTAGTTTTGGGACCACAAATCCAAGTCAGAAAAATATTTTAATATTATTTTCCATTCTTATTATATGTTAATTGATATCTGTGAAAATTTCGTATGAAAATTCTACCATTTGTGTGTTTAATTTGCAAAAAGGACCTAATCGCGTAAAAGATAAAAGTGGCTAGCTATTTGTTAAAAGTGCCTATTTGTTATGGCTTATTATTCGTGAGGTCCTTATGTGTTTATTTGACCATGGAATGCATTAAATCACTTAGTTGGACATTATATAATTGTTTATTAATGTTTTAATGTAAGGGCAAAACGGTAAACTAATTAATAATGTTGATTTAATTAAACAAAACATTTTGTGTTCATCTATTGCCGAAAATCAAAAACAAAATGAAAGAACAAAGCTTTTAGGGTTCAGCTATTGATATTGGTGATTAAGGTATGGTTTTTGATCCGTTTTCGATAATTTTTATGTTTTTGTGATCGTTGCTTTGTGTTTTACTAAGCCCATGCCTAAATTTATGAATTTGATTATGATTTTAATATATGCCATTTATGAGTTTTATGAAGTTTGATGATAGTATGTGGAAGCTTGATGTTGGGTCAATATGCTTTGTCTTTGAATTTTTGGATAAATTTGAGTAATTTGGGCTAAATTGTAAAAATGAATTTTTGAGGGACTAAAATGTGAAATAAATAAATATGTGGGCTTATATGAACACTATGAATATTTGGCCAAGTATGTGAAAAAGGAAATTTTTTGTATTTTGTGACTTTGTGAATTAGGGACTAAAGTGTTAAAATGTGAAAATGTGAGGGCTAATTTTTAAAATTCCCTACATGTGTGTATATGGATTGCTTTGAATGAATGTGTGATTGAATAAATCAAATTTTAATGTGTTTAGATCAAGAACCAAAGAAAATGAATTTAGACCGAGGAAAGTCGAAAGTTGTTGAGTAGTCGATTTCGTTCGTTCGAATCCATTCGAGTTAAGTCGATATACAAATAAATGATTTGAATTAATTTATTCATGCTTAAATGATATTGAAATGTAGTGAATGGTTATAGAAGCTGATTATTTGAAATTGAGAAAGTTCTGATAATGTAACGACGTCCAAAAAGCCTCGTACCAACCATAGGAATAGTTAGGATACATATGTCATGACATAGGATTTTCGATATGTGATTTCGTGTAAGACCACATTTGGGACGTTGGCATCGACTTATGATTTACGTGTAAGACCATGTCTGGGACATCGCATCGTATTTGATTTCGAGTAAGACCCTGTCTGGGACAGTGGCATCGATATTTGATTACATGTAAGACCAAGTCTGGGACGTTGGCATTGTATGAGCTTTCCAAGCTATTCAAGTATCCTTATTGATTCCAAATGGTTCAATGGGCATTCTGAGAAAATGGATGATTATGTGAATGTGTATCTGATTCAGGTACGTTTGAATATTATACCATGTTTGAGAATGAAAGGTAAGTACATATACCTTTGTGAACATATGATATAAGTAAGAGTTGCTATGAGAATGAGATATGATATATATATATATATGTGTGTGTGTGTGTGTGTGTGTGTGTGTGTGTGTGTGTGTGTGTGTGTGTGTGTGTTTGTGTGTGCGTGCGAATCATGATCAAATGAACTATAAGAGACATATGGCCATGTGAATGTGTAACAGCCCGGTTTAGACCCTAGTCAGAATAGTGGTTTCGAGACTATAAATCTGAGTCAAAAAAATATTTTAATATTATTTTTCTACTTATTATATGTGAATTAGTATCTGTGAAAATTTCGTATGAAAATTTAATCGTTTGTGTGCTCAATTTGATAAAAGGACTTAATCGCGTAAAATGTAAAAGTGACCTTCTATTTTTTAAAGTGCTTATTTGCTATGTCTTCTTAATTGTGAGGTCCTTATAGTGTTAATAGGCTATTGGAAGTGTAAGTGGATCATTATAGCCATTTACTTTATGTTTATAAATGAAATTCATTAAAGATATAATAGTAATTAGTATAATTATTATGTATTAAATAAAACAAAATAAAAAATTGGCTTCATTATTCTATTGTTGGCCAAATATTAAGAAAGAAAAGAAAGCTTCCATGGTGTTTTATTGTTCGGCTACTTCCAATTTTGATTAAAGGTCTGTTTTTGTTCGGTTTTTGATAATTTCTATGTTTTTGTAATCGTTGCTCTGTATACTATCAAGCCCATGTCTCAATTTCTAATTTTTTGATGAGTTTGAGTTATTTCATTAATGAAACTATGAGGTTTATGAAGTTTGATGTTAGTAAATGAAAGATATGTGTTAGATTACTAAGTTTTGTCTTTAAATTTTTGATGAAATTTGAGTAATTTGGGCTAAATTGTGAAAATGATATTTTAAGGACTAAAATGTGAAATAAATGAAATATATGGACTTATATGAACACTATGAAAATTTAGGCTAAGCATATGTATAAGGAAATTTTGTGTATTTTGTGATTTTGTGAATTAGGGACTAAAGTGTCAAAAATGTGAAAATGTGAGGGCTAATTTGTAAATGCCCTAAATGTGTGTTTTTGGATTGATTTGAATGATTTGGTGAATAAAAGAGTTAAATTTGAATTTATATAGATCAAGAACCAGAGAAAACAGAATTAGATCGGAAGTCGTCGTCGAATAGCCGCTCGTTTCTGTTCATACCCGTACGAGGTAAGTCTATAGACAAATAAATGTGTTTGAAATGATTTATTTGTGCTTATATGCTATTGAATAATGATGAATAGTTTAATGCATTGAATATGAGATATCCGATAGAGTATCGACAAAGATTCAATGTCCGAAAAGCCCCGTACGAACCATAGGAATAGTTAGGATACATATGTCATGACATAGGATCCGATATGTGTTTTCGTGTAAGACTACGTCTGGGACATTGGCATCGACTTATGATTTACATGTAAGACCTTGTCTGGGACATTGGCATCGTATTTGATTTCGTGTAAAACCTTGTCTGGGACAGTGGCATCAATATTTGATTACATGTAAGACCACGTCTAGGACGTTGGCATTGTATGAGCTTTTTGAGATATTCGAGTATCTTTATTAATTCTGAACGGTTCAACGGGCATTTCGAGAAAATGAATGACTATATGAATATGTAAATGATTCAGATATGTATGAAATGTATATTAAGATTTAAAATGAAAGGTAAGTATATGTTTATATGTGTAAACATATGAGGTATGTTTGTATTATATGGAAATGTGATGTACCTATAAGTAAATGGTTATAAATATTTGAGCTAAATGAGAAATATGAATTTGACATTGAATTATGCTATGATTCATACCTATGACTTGTTAATATTTGTGATTTGTGATGAGTTTATTTGTATATGGCTTACTAAGCTTTTGAAAGCTTACTTTGTGTGTGTTTGTATTGTTTTATAGATATCAAAGCTATTGGGAGCTCAGGGATCTTCGAGGATCATCACCACACTATCGACTCATTTTTGGTACTTTTTGAAAGTGTAAATATGAAGTATGGCATGTATAGGCTAGAAGTAATTGTATATGTTTGGTTATGTGTATATATCTAGCCATGTGATTTGGCTTGGTTTTGGTTGTGTAAATGAAAGAGTTTTTTGTATGAATCATGTGGTATAATATTTTCTTTATGATGTGTTATGAATGACCAAATGAAATGGTCAATTTTGGTATATGTTTATTTTGGAATTTGGTAATAGTTTGGCATGAGAAAAAATGTGAAACTTAGTGATAAGGACATGTATAATTGAATGTGTTTGGTAGGTAAATAAGGTATTTTTTAGTTTGAATAATGAGTATGAATTTAGTTGATGAAAATATGAAATGAATAATTAATGTTTTGTGGTTGAAATTGGTTGGAAATATGATGTAATTGATGCTTGAATGTTACTTGTAGGGAAGACACAAAAAGGGTGGCATACTGGCCTTGTAAATGGCCTAATTTTTTCCCACACGGGCAGGGACACGAGCGTGTGTCTCAGCCGTGTTGCTTGAGGGTCATTTCGAAATAAGCCTGGGTAGACCACACGGTCGCACACACAGGTGTGTACTAGGCCGTGTAGCCAAGTCAGTTTCACCCACGGGCTAGACACTCGGACGTGTGACTGGCCGTGTGATTCAAGTCAGCAGCCTCCCTAATTTTCACACGGCCTGGCACACGAGCGTGTCATGTGGCTGTGTGGATAAGTTAGTATGTATGCCCTGTTTTGACAAGGCCTAGACACACGAGCTAGTCACACGGCCAGTTACATAGGTCTAGCCCGTGTGGCCAAGTCAGTATGTATGCCCCTTTTTAAAGCATGTTTAAGGTCTCGTTAACCTATGTAAGGGACTCTGTATTGATGTATAATTTATAATGCTATGATGTTTGTGAAATGAATGTGAAATATTCTGATATGTCCGGTAATGCCTCTTAACCCTATTCCAGCGATGAATTCGGGTTAGGGTGTTACAGAATGTATTTTGCCTTGAGTTATATGAATGAATTGATCTAGATTGATGTTATGTGTTAAGTTTATTTGTATATGGCTTACTAAGCTTTTGAAAGCTTACTTTGTGTGTGTTTTCAACTGTTTTGTAGATATCTAATCTACCAGAATCTCAGGGATCGTCGAGGATCATCACCACACTATTGAACTCTATTTTGGTACCTCTTGAAAATGTGAACATTCAAGTATGGCATGAACATTCAAGTATGGCATGTATAGGCTAGAAGTATTTGAAAATGTTTTGTATTGTGTATATCTAGCCATGTGATATGGCTTGAATTTGGTTGTGTTTAAGAATGAATTATGGCTATAAACTATGTGATGCATTATGGTCAATATGATATGTTCATGAATGGCCAAGTGAATTGGTCAATTTGGTAAGTTTTGGAATGTGCTTATTTGAGGAATTGGTAAGTTTATGGCATGAGATTGAATGAAATGAATTGAGGTTATGAAACTCATATTTGGTATGACTTTGGCTTAGGATTTAATATGTTTTGGTTTGTATAATGAGGATGAAATTTGTTGAAAATGAAATGGCATGAATGGTTTATATTTTGGTTTTGAATTGGTTGAAAATTTGGTATAAAATGTTTTGGTTTTGATGCTTGTAAGGATGGCCCAAAATGGGTGGCAATATGGCTTTGCAAATAGCCTATTTTTGTCCACAAGGGTAGAGACACAGGCGTGTGTCTCAGCCATGTGTGACACACGGTTATCTTACATGGCCATATGTCCCTTGGAGTACCCTATGATTTAAAGTCAGTATACCCTATAGTTTTGACACGGCCTACACACACAAGCGTGTTTATTGGACGTGTATAGCACACGGGCTGGCACATGGGTGTGTGGTCGGCCGTGTGACCCAATTCAGTAACCTCCCTAATTTTCACACAGCCTGGCACACGGGCGTGTCTTTGGCCATGTAGACAAGTCAGTATGTATGCCTTGTTTTGCCATGGCCTAGACACACGGGCGTGTCTAACGCCGTGTGAGGCACACGGCCTGTTCACACCGGCGTGTGACCTTTGTAACTTAAAAAAATGTTTAAATTTTGAAAAAAAAAATTGTATCTGCTTGGTTTATTCCTGACCTCTTCCTAAAGCATGTTTAAGGTCTCGTTGACCTAAGAAATGGACTTTATGTTGATGTTTGATTATGATGCTATGATGTTCGTGAATGAATGTGAAATATTCCGATATGTCTGGTAATGCCTTTTAACCCTAGTCCGGTGATGGATACAAGTTAGGGGTGTTACACTATTAATATGCTCAAATTTCAAGAGCCTAAAGAAAAGGCTCATAGTACTTTTCTTATTATGAAGAGTGATACATTGTATATGAGAGTCAATCCCGCCGCTCAACAACCTCCACCCCCTCGTCCTCAAAGCCTATACTACAAAATATTCATAGGAATTCTATTAATAAAGTCCAAATATGTGGAGCAGATGCGTTTAGTGGTAAAAATAGTAATGATTCAACTAGAGTCGAGTACTGGTTAGAAAACACACAGGGAGTTCTGGATAAAATGTTGTGTCCTTCCAAAGATTCTCTAAGATGTGTTGTGTCACTGTTCTAAGAGGAAGCTTTTCATTAGTGGTCAACTTTAACTCTAGTTGTACCAAAAGAATGTGTTAACTAGGAATTCTTTAAAATTGAGTTTTGTAAGAAATACATCGGTAAACGATATGTTGATAAGAAGCAAAATGAATTCCTTGAGTTGAAACAAGGATATAGATCAGTTGCAAAGTATCAGCGTCACTTTGTTCAGATTAGTAAATATACCTGTGAAATTGTATAAACTGAGGAAGAAATGTGTACTCACTGTGAATATGCTTTAAATGGTGAGATCAAACTGTTGGTTGGTACGACAGAAATTTGAGAATTTGTAGTTTCATTGATTGAGCTCAGAAAATGGAAGAAATATGCAACAATAAGAAACAGAATGGAACGAAAGTTTGTAAATTCAATAAACGTAACTCAACCAAAACATTTTATACTCCCTCACAAAAGAAGATGAAAGAATCGATTAGCCATTTTTTAGCACCATTAGGGTTTTCTGGCAGAGATAGAATAAAATAAAGTAATGTGTAACCACAAATGAATTCAGAAACCAGTGTTGATAGTGTTCAAAAGGTGAATCATACTTGAACACTACCATTGTGGATGAACTCATTCAGGGATATGTAGATTTAAAGATGGTCCTATTTCATTTCTGGATCTCTAGATCATTATAAGAAAGATTGTCTGAGTCGAGCCGATTTGAATACAAATTAGAATGTAAAACTTGTTAATAATTCTACGAGAGGCAGACGACCAAAAAATTTTGGCATAACTAGATTCAGTAGAAGAGGAACAAAAGACACAGTGGTTTGATTTGAAGCTCAAGTTTCTGTCAAATCTTACGTGATTCGTGCAATCGAGAAGGCCTCATCTCCTGATGATGTTGCAGGTACCTTTTCTATCTTTGATGTTACTTTGTATGCATTCATTTATCATGGCTTGATTCATTCATATATACGTACTAAGATAGTAACAGAAAAGAGTTTACCAGTTAAGTCAACTGCATATGTTGTTAAAGTAATGAACCCTTTAGACCAAAGTGTCATAGTCAATCTGGTTTCCAAGCAATGCCCACTAAAAATTTAGGGTTATGACTTTCTTGTGATTTGATGTTATTTTGAAGATGGATTGGTCGAATGTATACGATGCTATAGTGAATTGAAGACAGAAATGAATTGGTTTGGGATGTCAGAATGGTGAAGTAAATTATGTTCAATCTGTTAAGTATGATTATGTTTCAAATATGATTTAAGCAATAGCCGCACAGAAATTTATTCAAAAAGGCTATAATGTGTTTTACCTTATATCCTGGATTCTAGAGTACCAAAAATGAAAATTGATCAAGTAAAGACAGTTTGCGTGTTTACAGATGTTTCTCTTCAGGAATTACTTAGTTTATCGCCAGAATGAGAAGTCAATTTTACTATAGAAATAGTGCCAGGGACTGCTCCAAACTCGATTACTCCGTACAGAATGACTCCAATAGAATTAAAAGCTCATGTGTAAGAATTAATTGACAGGAGTTTTATCCGACTGAGTGTATCACTCTAGGGCACACCTGTTCTATTTGTGAAAAAGAAAAACGGGTCAATGAAATTGTATATAGATTATCGGTAGTTGAATAAAGTCATGATAATCACTGAATATTGGTTGCCTAGTATTAACGATTATTTCGATCAGCTGAAAGGTGCTACATTGTTCCTAAAGATTAATCTCTGGTTTGGTTTTTACTGATTGTGAGTTAAAGACGTAGATGTGTCGAAAATTGTATTCAGAACCCGTTACGGACAGTATGAGTTTCTAGTCATACCTTTTGGAATGACTAAAGCTCCTGCAGCATTTATGGATCTGATGAATCGGGTTTTTAGCCACAACTCGACAGGTTCATTGTTATTTTTGTTGATAATATATGGATTTGTTACAAAACTAATTCAGAATGAACAGTTCACTAATTCCAGTATGGATTGTGATATTAGTCTATATTTCTGAACTCGAATATGTGTACTGAACAATTCTGAGATTATATGAGACATTTTACAAGTGGCTTATAGTAGTGTATTTGATTCAGTTAAGTAGTGACAAAATGTGAGATGACTTGAGACAGAATTACTAGTGGTCGGGAAGAAAACGTGAGATTTCTGAGTTTGTACTGAGATGTCTAATATGTCAACAATTCAAAGTTGTATATCAAGTTCTACCTGGGTTATTACAGTTTGTTTTGATTTCTGATGGGATATAAAGATGAGTCATGATAGATTTTGTATCTGGATTACCATTGACACTAAGAAAGAAAGACTCGATCAAGGTTATTATTGTCAGACTAATGAAGTCGACTTGTTTTATTCTAGTTCGAAAAGATTACTCATTTTAAAAGTTATCTGAGTTGTATGTATTAGAGAATGACAGAATATACGGAGCGTCATTGTATATCATTATGATCGAGATCCGAGATCACCTCTAGCTTTTTGAGTAAATTTCCTAAGGCGTTGGGTGTTAAACTTAACTTTAGTACAACATTCCAATCGCAGTTACACAAGTAGTCAGAACGGGTAATTTAAATTCTGGAAGATATTTTATAATGATATATTATAAATTTCGAGGGTAGCTAGGAAAAGTATTTATCGTTGGTTGGGTTTTCTTATAAAACATATATCAATTTAGTATTAAAATCATACTATTTAAAGTTTTTCCAAATAGAAATGTAGTACCCTGCTATACTAGTCAGAATTGAGCAAAAACAAGTTATATGGAATGGACTAATTTATAATGTTAATTAAATTAAAGGTTATGTATGAAAATAGGAAACTACATGGATGAATGCTTGTGATGAAATAATGTGTAATGACTAAATGAAATATATATAAAACAAGGCCCGTAAGAATCTTGCGAATGGTTAGGATACAAATGACATGTCATGGGGGTTATTTACCATTTCGGGTGCTAGTCTTAGATGTCCTACCGATGGCTAAGGTCCTACATTTGTTACGGATTCTCCACAAATCATGTGAGCAGGTCCATTTCACAGCCTGTGTGAGCATTTATAGTTATAGCTCATGTGAGCAATTATAATTACAGCTTGTGTGATCATATTTCGTGTATTCAATACAATTTTATTATGGTTTATCCGGTGGAAAATGAATATATAAAATGATTATATGAATCAGTTATATGGAAATAGTTATATGAATTGTGCATACAAAATGTTTATATGGATAGATATGTAAAAAAATGACATTTGAAATGAATACCTGAAATGAAAATGTGAAATGTTAAGTGAATATGAGATGGTTGAATTGAGCTTTGAATGTATTTTCTTGTATATGTTTTATGACATGAAAAGTTACACGTTTTTGTATATGTGAATTTACTAACCTTGTGAGATTTGTGATGTGTGCAGGCATTTAAATGAACTCATGACCTTGATTATGATTTTTTATTGTGAACGGTTCAGGTTAAGTCATTTATGGTAAGTTAAAGTTTACATTCAATACGAACTTACTAAGCTTTACACAAGCTTAACTCATTTTGGTTTTTCTTCCTTGTAGATCATCGATTTGGAGTTGTCAATTGGATTGGTTTTAGATATCACACTATCCGATATAACTTGTTTGGTAACTAATTGTTCACTTTATTCCAGTTATAAGTGGCATGTATATAGAGTTTTTGTATTTGTATTTGTATGCTATATGTCACGGTCCATATTTTATTTATTTTTATGCATTAGTTTATGTCACAATGAATAAAATGGCCTAGTGGTTAAGTGAGTGAATTATTTCTGAAAGATCCCATGTTCAAGCCCCCACAGTCCCACTTTTTATTTCATTTTTTTAAGAAATTCAAGTGAGTAAAACCCCCTTGTGCTGTCTCTTTAGTTGGCAAATACAGAAGATTTATTTTCCTTTTGGCTTGGTCAACATGCCTTTTACTTTCCCTTTTTCACTCCTCCATGATCCACTTTTCACTCTCCTTGTCTCCAACTTACCTTTTCTCCCCCTTTGACTACCTTGGTCGGCCATGTACCTAGACATTATTCCATTTTTCATTTTTTTCTCATCTTTCTTCTCCTCCTTTCCTTTTAGCCGCCCTACCTCCTGATCCTCCATTTTCTCTTATTTTTCTTCTATTTTCACCACCTAAACTGCATCTTCTTCTCATTTCTCCTCCACTCCAACACCTCTAAAAGCCACCAAACCACCACCTTATCATCGCCACCTTTTCCATTGCACTGCCACCACGTCATATCCTTTGACCACCACCAAAATTCTTCGATTCTTATTCTTTTCTCCCCTAATACTCGTAATTGATTTCTTTAATCACTAAATTCTGATATTTTGATCATGAAAAGGATTATTTCACATCTGATTCCCAATTCATTGTTTATATTATATTATTTTCTATCTAGTTGCGAATCCTCCTCCTTAATTGACTCTCTGTGGGAAGTTATTAAGCCCCCTACTCTTTCGATATTATGCAAGTATGGAACATCTTTCGCTAATGATACTCTTTCGTATTTTTTTATATATTCAAGAAGAATAATACTAACATTTTAGTTTATTGGATAATATGAAGTGTTATTCCAAAATCTCGAATCTGGTACCGCCATTTTTCAAAGGGTGCAATTGGACAATCAATTGCGTAAGTATTTCACTTAATCATAAAATTGAGGGTTATTCACTATAATAACTTGTTCTAATATGATATGAAATTGTTTAACCTTAAGGAATCAAGATTCGATCTCTTCCTTTAGAAGTTAGAAACAGAGTCATTGCCAACTGATTTGTTTTTAATTAACATAAAAATATAAATATGTGAAAGTATTAAATAATTGTTTAATAAAATCTCTAAAAAGTGAAAATGGCCGAATATGTTAAGTATTCATATGGATTGATAAAATCCAATAAAAAATGTGAATTCTAAGTCAGTGATTCTAAAACTTCAGAACTGTGATGTTTGATGCCACTAAATGTAACACCCCTAACCCTTCTCTATCATCGGATTAGGGTCACAAGCATTACTAACAAATCAAACAATTAATCAATAATAATCTATAGGTAAACTAACCATTAACATTAGAGTATACAGTGGCAGGTCACGACAATCTATTACTTTCATACTTGAATCTTAAACAATCGAATAACTAACCATGCTATGCAATGCTAAACTTGATCTTCCACTATCTACACTCTTATCACTATTTATCCTTCTTGAATACTAGAAGTTGGATACATACAAGACTATTCTAATTATTAGCATCAGAGTATTGGTCCATACTCCGACTATGATTATCTTTTTAATTTATCTTCAGTGATGTTAGTAGAATGAACTTAATATAGGTTTGCTAATTCATTCCAATTCAGAGTAAAACTTACTCTTACAGCCCTTATTTCGAGTCTATGGGACCCTAAAAATAGTTTAAAAATAGGCAGAGACTAATTCAGAATAATTTTGGAAATTTAGGGTCAATTTTGAAATTTCCTAAAAACAGGGGACACACGCCGGTGTGGCTAGGCCGTGTGGAATGCCCCAGGCCGTGTGACTCTCGAAGTTGAGACATACGGCCATGTCCTAACCCATGTCCTTGCCCGTGTAACTCACTAACTTGAGACACACACCCGTGTCTTTGCCCATATGACTCACTAACTTGGGTCACACATCCATGTGTGTTGCCCGTGTGTGACACACAACTGTGTCGGCAAACTGTGTGCACCTAAAAGTACCTTAAAACTCATGTTTGCCACTTCCTACTTACTTGGACACTAAGCAACTCATTTACCAATTATTTAACATATTCAAAACACGAATAAACATGCTCAAAATACACCTAATTCTTCACTTAATATGCCTAACCAATACACCCTCATTGATACCAAATTTTATATGTTCAAATACATCAAAAATGTAACAACCCAGTTTAGACCCTAGTCAGAACAATGGTTTCGAGAACATAAATCCAAGTCATAAAAGTATTTTTAATATTATTTTATGTGTTTACAGAATGTGATTTTATATATGTGAAAATTTCATATGAAAATTTTACCATTTGTGTGTTTGATTTGATAGAGAGGACCTAATCGCAGAATTTGTAAAAGTGGCTTGCTATTTGTTAAAAGTGCTTAAGTGTTATGGCTTTTATAATCAAAGGTCCTTATGATGATATTAGACCATTTGAATGATGGATGGACATAAATAGGCTTGTATTAAGTGATTTTTATATGGTTTAATAAAGGGTAAATTTGGTATTTTATTATTAATGTTATATTAAATAAAAAAAAAGTCATTATATGCTTAAATTATCATCACTATCACCAAAACTCAAAGGAAAAGAAAAGGTAAAAGTTCATTTAAGGTTCAGCTATGGTTGAGCTTGATTGAGGTATGTATTTTACTCGATTTGTGATTGTTGCTTAATACTTTAGCTAGCCCATGCTTGAATTTTTGAATTTGATAATGATTTTGAGGTATGCCATTGATGAATCCATGAGTTTTGTGTTGTTAATTGATGAAAAATGAAAGATATGTGTTGGGTTAATATGTTTTGTATTGGGATTTTTGATGAATTTGATTATTATGTGCTAATTTGTGAAAATGAGAAATTGAAGGGTTAAAATGTGAAATAAATGAAATATATGGGCTTATATGGGCTAGAGGAAAATTTGGTCTAGCATGTGTGATATGAAATTATGTGTATTTTGTGATTTTGTGAATTAGGGACTAAAGTGTTAAAATGTGAAAATATGAGGGCTAATTTGTAAAATGCCCTAAATATATGTATATGGATTGAATTGAATGATTTGTTGAATAAAAGAGTTAAATTTGAATATATATATATATAGATCAAGAACCAAAGAAAACAGAATTAGATCAGGGAAAGTCGAAAGTCGTTGATTAGCCGCTTTCATCCGTTCGAATAAGTATGAGGTAAGTCGATATACAAATAAATGTGTTTGAATTGAATTATTATTGCTTATATGTTAATGAATAATGATGAATGGCTATTTGATTTGAATATGAGAAATCCGAGAAAGTTCTGATAATGTGACGACGTCCAAAAAGTCTCGTACGAACCATAGTAATAGTTAAGATACATATGTCATGACATAGGATTTCGAAATGTGATTTCGTGTAAAACCACGTTTGGGACGTTGGCATCGATTTGAGATCTACGTGAAAGACCATGTCTGGGACATCGGCATCATATTTGATTTCGTGTAAGACCCTGTCTGGGACAGTGGCATCGATATTTGATACATGTAAGACCACTTCTGGGACGTTGGCATTGTACGAGCTTTCCGAGCTATCCGCGTATCCTATTTGATTCCGTACGGTTCAACGGGCATCCTGAGAAATGAATAACTATGTAAATGTATGTCTGATTCAAGTACGTATGAACTGTATATGAAATTTGACAATGAAATGTGAGTATGAATATGATCTTTTGATATGTGAGCTACATGGAAATGTGATGTACTTATAAGTAAGTGATTATGAACAATTGAGCTAAATGAGAAATATGAACTTGCTATTGTGTTATGCCATGATTCATATTAATGAATTTGTTTATAATTGTGATATGTGATAAGTTTAATTGTATATGTCTTACTAAGCTTTTAAAGCTTACATTGTGTGTTCTTTCTATGTTTTATAGATCATCGAAGCTAGCTCGGACATCGGGGATCATCGAGAACCATCATCACAATATCGACTACACCAGGTGGCCTCTCCTACATAGGAAGCATCCAATCATGCTGAGGCAGAGCCAAGAACTGAGGAGCAATGCAAAGACCGCGCAAAGCCCAAAGAAAATAAAAGGAAGCACTCCAAGGATAAAAATGGAAAGAATGGGGAGAAGAAAAGTAAGAGAAAGAAACATCATGCAGCCACATCGACAGTTGCAGATAATTGAGTTAATTTATTTTAAGCTTTAATCATAGTATTCATGCATTGTCTGTAGCTGTAGGTTTTATTCTGATAACTATATATTTTCATTGCATTTTTATTGTCATTACATTTTCATGTCAATGCATTGCGGGCAATGCATATTTTAAGTTTGGGAAAATGCACATCGAGCCTGGAAATGCACCCACATTTCAAAAAAAAATTCAGAAACAAAGCATGCAAGGTTTAATTATAGTTAAAAATTATTCAATTTTTTTTACTACATTCAATGCTTAATTCTTAAATCATGGAAATTATCAATGAATGAGTTGGATAAATTTGACCAAAGATTGCAGCTTCAATTCATTGATGAATGGATTAGGTTGCATTAGTAATGGATGATTGCTATCATTCCTTAAATCTTGAATGAATTTGCTTTTTACAGCTGGTTATATATGTATATATAGTTATAAATTAGAGACACTCCAATACGAGCGTTAGAAAAATCAATCTGGCCAAAGGCTGTCACTGCATGAGTGTGTGTCGGTGTAATTACGTACTCCCTGAGGGTTTGTTGCACCCCATTGTTACTTTTTAAGAACAAGGGTACAATAATGCAACGATATCCCTTATTCCAAAAAAAATGTATATATATACTTACTATTGTACAATAAATGTTGTAATGGTAGATAGAACTTAGGGTTTGAAGCATGATGCTAGCATTGATGAAGTTGCAACCTTATTCATTCATGCTTATGAATTGTCGATGCAATATTCTTTCATCTGGATGTGATTCATTCATTGGGAATTTAAAGGGTCCAAGTTGCTAGAATGATCACTTGCCTTAGTAAAAGTTTTTGTAGCCTTGTTAGTTTCTGTTCTACTTGAGGACAAGTAAAAACTCAAGTTTGAGGGTGTGATAGTACTAGAAAGAATATAGGTTTTCCCCCTTACTTATTGGTTAAATTGCTCCCATTTAGTTATCCTTAGCATACATTTTAGCATTGTCAATTTAGTCAATTACATTTTATAATTCAATGAATCCTAGCCTATTTTATCCTTAATTTTGATATCTTATTGCATTAATATCACTGCATGAGTTAATTCCAGATTGCATCCAGAATTTTCGCCGCACTTGATAGCTGTCTGAATAAGAGCTAAAATTGTGTGATCTGTCTAGTCTGGTATAACCAACCTGTATGTACAAGGATGGAATCATTTTGGGGAAAGGACACCTGTACTATTGAAGAAGGATATAAAAGGTGAACGTGAGAAGAAAAAGAAGAGTTTTTTTTCGGATCATCGTCTTTATCATCCTACCTTGAAGCTTACGGCCATAGCAGCTTAAGCCTCTTATGGGTGAGCCAATGTGAAAACCAAATGCAGACTAGCTCTTGACAAGGAGACCTAAGTGTGAGACAAGAGGGAATAGAGAGATTCAGTCGAGTTGTCTAGGGATGGTTTTCTCCATTTGATTCTTTCTTATTTCTTTCTAAATGCTGGTGATTACTCTCTGATTTCTATTTGTATGGAAATACACATGAATTCTTGGTTAAATGTTATCTTATTCAATCTTGCTTTTATTGTTTAGTCTTGGGGTTTGAATATTTTTTAACACAGAAGTGTTATTGCAGTCACTGACACTGGAAAGTGCAGTGATAGTTTGAGCCACAAGCATTATAACGGAAGTTGAGTGAGGATTAGAGGAATTTAGTCCACTTGTTCTTAGTAGTGTCATATTGCCATCATCAGAAGGTGAGGTTAATATCCATTTTTAAGTCTCAAATTAAATGGAGTAATGTTGGGTAATATATACATTGAATTTTATTTCCTCTACAATCGCCTATACTTTTATACCTTGTGAGCACTTAGTATTCTGCTGAAAATTCATGTTAGGGATCCCAGTTTATCATTATCATATTTAATTTTATTGTTTTCAAGTTATTGCATTGACAATTATCCTCACAATTTTTTTAGTTTATTTTCAGTTATTGCACCAACATTAATAGACAAAAGACACCCATCCCTATGGGATCGATATTCGACAGACTCACATTTTTCTACTATACTTGTATCGATAGTGTACGCTTGCACATTATTATTGTGACATTAGTAGACAATCAATAAACTAGGCTAACATACCAACATAGCCTCAACCACAACCATATACACATTTAAACATCATTTCACTAGCAACTAAGATAACAACACCTTATAAACAATATCAACAAAAGACGCCCTAGATATATGTCATTACAAAATAAGATATCACTACACTTGAGCTTGGGATTTGTGATTTGATGCTGAGTCAGCGATAAATCAAATAGTATCTAGCCTGTGCATAGAAAACAAAACTGCACGTTGAGTAAAACTCAGTGGTATTTCTATAATCCGAATAATATAAACTTGACATAAGTATTTAAAATGCAATATACAACAAATAAGCTATGTTCAAAAGTTTCAATTCAATAATCTAATTTTTTTGTTCATTCCTTATTCACATCTACTAAGATTTCACATATTGAAATATATATATCAATGGCATTTCATATAACATTTCAATATATCAACTCATGCAATGGAATGATTGATCATTTTTTATCACTACTTGAATTCATTTCATGTTCTACATCTCATTTCATCATTTCATATTTCATTTCCCATTTCATATTCTTTTCTCATCTTTACCATTTCAATGTTTTCTCATCTCATATTCATTTCTCATCTTTTCCATTTCAAATTCAATCACATAAATTTATTATTTAATTTCCCCTATTAACATGACTCGAACTCAGACGGATACACGGATCCAACCAACATACCAATTTGGCACCTAGTGCCTCATTAGATAAATCTGAAGTAATAACTGTGCCCAACGCTATATAAATTGACACCCAGTGTCTCATCAGTTAAACGAAGCAAATTGGCACCCAATGCCTCATTGACTCAAGATTGAATAAATCTTTGAACTATTTCTATCCTATTGCATGCCATTTATATCCAACTAAACCCGATAGAGTTAATAGGGTTTCATTTCACTTTTCGATAGCACCAATGTATCAATTTCACATATTTACATATTATCACATATAAACATATATTTAATTCAACCTTCATATTTTCAGAAAATTCATAATATACCAAATCAATCCACTTCAATCGACTACGAATTCAATTCAATTTTAAAGTACAAATGTACTCACCTTAACTGCTTACCATATAAGACAACTCAAAATGCAATAATTTATAATTTACTTTGAATTATAGAAACACAAACCGTGAAATCTGAGCTATTTGACATCAATTTTATCCTCCCCCATTTTACTCGAGGATTCTAGTACGATGTTAGCTATGAAATAAAACAATTTAATCACACTAATAGTACACTTTTCAATTTCACATAAAATTTCAATTTTCACACTATATTTTGCTTAGTTTTCAATTTAGTCCCTAAATCGAGACTAGTTTTTAACCTTCATGTTTAACTTTATATTTTTATACTAATTTCACTCAGACTAAATTTAGCTTTATCCTTTCCAATTCAACCCCTTAATTTTGAATTTTTCACAATTTACTCCCTATTGCTCAAAATCAACAATTTATTCCATAATTTAGTCCTTTTCTCTTTTCAACTTAATAATCTATCTATTTAATCCCAAATACTTAAACTATTCAACAATGTCAACATCTAAAATCTTGAACAATACTAAAAATTACAACATGGATCGGGTAAAAACGTAAAGTATAGGGACTAAATTGCACTAACCAATTTGGATTTGAACACCAAACCCCCAAGTGTCGTGCGTTCTCTTCTTCTTTTTCTTTCTTTCTTTTTCTTTTCTTTCTTTCTTTCTTTGTTTAATTTGCATGCCTCCACTTTCTTTTCTTTTATTATAACTATTTTTATTTTTATTTTTATTATTAACTATTTAATATAACATATGTAAAATATATATAAATGCATTTTTAGCTAGCCCATGGCTGGCCACCTATACACAAACATTAATTAAGTGGCACAATTGCTACTTTAGGCCTTTTAGTTTATTTCAATTTATAATTCAATTTTTAACCCTTACGCAATTTAGTCCCTGAACCATAATAGCTTCTAATTCATGCAAATTACCTATCCAAAATTTAACTAACTACACAACTAACTTTTTAAATATTTAATAAAAATATTTACGGATTCATTTTATAGGAATAGAGTCTCAAACCTCACTTTTTGACACCCCTAACAACCGGGTCATTACAGTTTTTGTACATGATTATGTGATTTTTCTGTTAAACGTGATGATGTATGTTTTCTTAATACTCATGATATGTGATATATGGCGATATAGGATATACATGTATTATATGTATGACGATGATTTTTTGATTTTTTGATTCGCATGTTAAGCATACTATTATTCTGATTATGATTCGCATGTTAAGCATGTCATTATTCTAATTCTAATTCGCATGTTAAGCATGCCTACTAGAAATTATGTTCTATATGTCATATCACATGCATGGGGTTGGGATAATATTGTACAGAGGAATATTTTGATAGTTTAATAATTTGAACATTTCTGGTGGCTTGACCACAAAATTCTGTATCTGGCAATATATTTGCATTATCTGGTGGCTCAACCACAATATTCTGTTTCTAGCAACTTGACTACAATATCTAGTGCCTTGTCCACATTATTAGTGTGTTATTAGATGGACGATTTAACGCCTTGAATTTAGGCCTAGAAGTATTGGGCCTTGAGTATGGGTCTATAAGGAGGTTGTATATAAGCATTTAATTGTGCAAGGAAATGACACAATTAAATGCCTGCTTTGGTGGTTAATGGCTCTGAGAAGTGTTGGAGAAATCTTGGGTTCAAACCTGGGCTTTAGCAAAAATTTTGGTTTTAAGTGAATAAAACCCTGGGTGCTTGGATGAAGTCTTTTTAAATTATTGTGGTAAATAAATGGCACAAGGAAGCATGTGGTCTAGTGGTTGTGGCACTATTAAGGTTGCAAGGGAGTCTGGGTTCAAGTCATGGCTCTTGAACTTTATTTTGTTTTTTCTTTTAAAGGAACCTGGACTTTGGCCTATAGACCTTATAATTAATTGAGGCTAAAATGGTGACACAAAGAGCCTTGTGGTATAGTGGCAAGGTGGCGTGTTGTGTAACTTTGAGGTTTAAGGTTCAAGTCTTGGAATGTGCAATTGGGTATTTATTTTGCTATTTGAACTATGTAGGAGGTGGAGTTGGACTGGAACTCTGTAGTTGAAGTGGTCATCAGAAAATAAGGAATTTTCTTAATGGTTGAAAATAATCCCACATTGGGAAGCTAACATGAGAATTGGTGAGAAGCTGGCTTTAAATAGAGCGAACCAAATAAGTTGGTGAGGGGGAAAGTGATTAAGACTCAATGCAGGATGTGCCAAAGTTGGTGATCGTGGACTTGAGCACGTTCTCATAAACAGGTGTGCATTCACGCCCTTCTTTGTTAGAAGTCGGTAAAAGTCGAAAAGCCAAAACTTTGGGATTCGGGGCCTCACGAGTATACGAACGCACGTGGGGTGAACCGAGCCCATAAATCATGGACGATAGACTGTAGAGGCCGCCACGAGCGTTCTCGTGTGTTGAGGCTGTTTCAAGCCTCGATGGGCCATGGGCCCACTTGTGTAAACTTCACTGTTAAGTGGGATGTAGATAGACTTCTCATGCCGCACACGACTTAGGTAGTTCTGAGCCACGTTGGGCTTAGATGGGCCGTGTGGGCCTAATGGGCTCGTGGGCCCCATATAGATTGAATTTGTAACTTTTGATAATAATTGGACTGGGCTATGTAGGTCACATAGCCGTAACTGAAATTGGGCTAAATGGGCCACACGAGCGTGTAGGCCCACTTGGGCTGAATAGTGGGCCTTAGGGCAATTTGCACCGTTATGTCTGTTTAGGTTACTTAAGTCACTCGAGGCGATGGTGGACCTTCTGTTGGGTCATTAAGACCCCGATTTGTAAAATCACCAAAATACCCTTGTAGTGCAAAATGGTCGTAATACCTCTATATGGTAGAATGACGATTATGCCCTTATCTTCCGTATAACTGATGTGCCTATGATTTACATATATGATTGTGCTGAGTATGACTTTGCATGCATGTAATATTTATGACATGATATATTGCATGAGGTTGGGTTATTATGGACGGAGGAAGTGTACAGCCTACAGCCGTCCTGTATAAGGCTTTCAGCCTTTCTATGATACTTATGGCTTATAGTCGTTCTGTTAGCTGGCAGCGTTGCTATGATATTTACGAACTTTAGCTGTCCTGTTTACGACGTTGAGTCGTCCTTTCTACGGCATTGAGCCGTCTTGTTGACTTAGTGTCGCAACTGGTGCTAAGCTTGGTATATTGGCTGGGTGGGTCGATTTTATCCCTGCATAGTGAGTTGGTTGGTACGAGTGGTATGTTGGTTGGACTAGGCTGGGAATCTGTCTGCATATTTGCATCTGATACTGATTCTGTACTGAGCTTAGGCCCACCTAATTCTGTTAATGGGCTAGGCCCAACTATTACTGATTTTGAGAATGGGCTAGGCCCAATTGATTCTGATGAGGGCTGAGACCCAAGCGAAATTGTACTGGGCTTTGGCCCACACACATTGATCTGTTACTGTAATGGGCTCCAGCCCAGACTGATTCTGAATTCTGTCTATTTACTAACTCTTTTAGTTTAGGAGGGGATTACACACTGAGTTTTCATAAACTCACCCCGTTTATTAACTTTGTAGGTAATCCCCAACATTAGGAGGATCGGTGCTGTAAGGGACTCGGAGGTGGCCACACAACTTCTATTGTTTCTGACTTTCTTTTAAGTTATCTATTTACAAGTACTTATATTTGATATGGGTTGTAACAAGGGCTCTTTTAATTTCTGGTTCTAAATTTGGAATTTTATATATTGTTTTATAACTGCTAGAGTAGAACACGGTTTTCTTTTCCAAAACAATAACTGTTTTCCAAAATATCACATTTCCGCAAAACTTTAAATTAAGCTTTCGCAGCAAATAAAGTGTTAAAGGTAATAATGTTTTACAAGAGAATGACTTTTAATAAACCAACGGAAACTGAGGTTTTCACAAGTTTTAAAATGGCCAGAGGTTTTAAATAGTAAGAAGGGTTTTCAATGAGAACATGGTTTTTGAAAAATACTTCAATGTGACACTCTAGATTTCGGCAATAGCGTCTAGGCCGGGTTTGGGGTGTTACATTTAGTGGTATCAGAGTCAAGTTGCAAAACACGGCTGTGGAATGGGTTTTAAAATTGGATTTCTGAAAGAATTGTTTCAAAAAGGTTTGAAAAGATTTGAAGTATTTGAAATGTTTTTCGGAACATTTCCCTAAAAGTATGGTTACCGAGTCTTCGATGCCGAATATATAAGTTTTCTATTAGATTGTACTTAAAGTTAGATTTTGTATTTATTTAGTGTATGTTCTAGAAATCAGATTTTTTTTTAATTTAGTAACAGTACTGTGATGGATTCCGAAGGCAAGCAAAGTCGCGAGGAGTTGCCCGTCTCCCCAGAACATGAGATGGTTTAGGAATTGTAGTCAAGGTAAGTCCGCCAACTTCGGGTAATAATAACCCAGAGCTTGGTACAGAGGCACTGACCCGGTTGGTAAGGGAAGTGCTGGAAGAAGTGTTTGAGGAAAGAGTTAAGGTGTATGGTGAAACACTTCAGGCTAGGCGCTTGGAGTGCAGCAGGAAGAGGGATCACAGTCCTCTGAAGCAGGAGCCTCATTCTGTGAAACGCGTTAAAACGCATCCAAACTTTTCAGCTTGTGAGTATTGCAAAAGGTTTCATCCGATCGACTACTGAAGGAAGTCAGGAGCGTGTCTTAGATGCGGGTCTAAGGAGCATCGGTTCAGGATTGCACAGCTCCTTTTAAGTCAGGTGTTTTTTGTTTGGATGTGATGTTTGAATATAGAAATTTTATGTATGTGTGGTAAATATTTGTTTGTTTCTGTGGTTGGATGTTTGGTTGGGTGTGAGAGGTTTTGACATTAAGTTAAAAGTGTATTAGTTTAGTTTGGAACTAGAGTGCGCAGCGGGAGCGTAGTGGTGTAGATTGAGCTAAGCACTTATTCAAGTAGTTGGAAATTTCAAGGACAAAAGTTTTTTTAAGGGGGTAGAATTGTAACGCCCCGAATTTAGGCCTAGAAGTATTGGGCCTTGAGTATGGGTCCATAAGGAGGTTGTATATAAGCATTTTATTTTGCAAGGAAATGACACAATTAAATGTCAGCTTTAGTGGTGAATGGCTCTAAGAAGTGTTGGAGAAATCTTGGGTTCAAACCTGGGCTTTAGCAAAAATTTTGGTTTTAAGTGAATAAAACCCTGGGTGCTTGAATGAAGGCCTTTTAAATTATTGTGGTAAATAAATGACACAATGAAGCATGTGATCTAGTGGTTGTGGCGCCATTAAGGTTGCAAGGGAGCCTGGGTTCAAGTCTTAGCTCTTGAACTTTATTTTGGTTTTTCTTTTAAAGGAACTTGAATTTTGACCTATAGACCTTATAATTAATTGAGGCTAAAATGGTGACACAAAGAGCCTTGTGGTGTCGTGGCAAGGTGGCATGTTGTGTAACTGTGAGGTCTAAGGTTCAAGTCTTGGGATGCACAATGGGGTATTTATTTTACTATTTGAGCTGTGTATGAGGTGAAATTGAACTGGAACTTTATGGTTGAAGTGGTCATAAGAAAATAAGGAATTTTCCTAATGGTTGAAAGTAATCCCGCTTCAGGGAGCTAACATGAGAATTGGTGGGAAGCTAGCTTTAAAAAGAGCGAACCAGATGAGTTGGTGAGGGTGAAAGTGATTAAGACTCAATGCAGGATATGCCAAAGTTGGTGATCGTAGACTTTGGTGCGTTCTCATAAACAGGTGTGTATTCACGCCCTTCTTTGTTGGAAATTAGCAAAAGCCGAATAGCCGAAACCTCAGTATTCGAGGCCTCACGAGCGTACGAATGCACATGGGTGAACCGAGCCCACAAATCATAGGCGATAGACTGTAGAGGTCGCCACGAGTGTTCTCGTGTGCTGGGGCTATTTCGGGCCTCGATGAGCCATGGGCCCGCTTGTGTAAACTTCATTGTTAAGTTGGATGTAGATAGACTTCTCATGTCATGCACATGACTTAGGTAGTTCTGGGCCACGTTGGGCCTAGATGGACCGTGTGGGTCCAGTGGGCTCATTGGCCCCATGCAGATTGAATCTGCAACTTGTGATAATTATTGGACTGGGCTATATAGGTCACATAGCCGTAATTGAAATTGGGCTAAATGGGCCACACGAGCGTGTGAGCCCACTTGGGTCGAATAATGGGCATTAGGGTCATTTGCACTGTTATGTCTATTTAGGTTACTTAAGTCACTCGAGGCGACGGTGGACCTTCTGTTGCGTCGTTAAGACCCCGATTTGTAAAATCACCAAAATACCCTTGTAGTGCAAAATGACCGTAATACCCCTGTATGGTAGAATGACGATTATGCCCTTATGTTCCATATGACTGATGTGCCTATGATTTACATATATGATTGTGCTGAGTATGACTTTGCATGCATGTTATATTTATTTCATGACATATTGCATAGGGTTGGGTTATTATGGACGGAGGAAGTGTACAACCTTTAGCCGTCCTGTATAAGGCTTTCAGCCTTTTTGTGATACTTATGGCTTATAGCCGTTCTGTTAATTGGTAGCGTTGTTACGATATTTACGGCCTTTAGCCGTCCTGTTTATGACATTGAGTCGTCCTGTCTATGACGTTGAGTCGTCCTGTCTACGGCGTTGAGCCGTCCTGTTGACTTAGTGCAGCAATCGGTGCTAAGCTTGGTGTGTTGGCTAGGTGGGTCGACTTTATCCCCACATGGTAAGTTGGTTGGTACGGGTGGTGTGTTGGTTGGACTGGGTTGGGAATCTGTCTGCATATCTAAAACTAATGTTGATTTTGTACTGGGCTTAGGCCCACCTAATTCTCTTAATGGGATAGGCCCAACTGTTACTGATTTTGAGAATGGACTAGGCCCAATTGATTCTGGTGAGGGTTGAGACCCAAGTGAAATTGTACTGGGCTTTAGCCCACACACATTGATCTATTACTGTAATAGGCTCCTGATAAACCATAAATTATACATATTTTTACCCCATGTTTAATGCATTTTATGGATGATTTCCCATTAAAATTTGTGAATTCGATGCTCCTAATGCTTTAATTTCATGTTTTATACTTAGGAGAGCATAGGAGAGTGAAAGGAATGAGAAACGATCCAAAAATGGAGAAAATGGGCCAAAGTACGAAATCAACACGGTCTGGACCTCCTCACACGGGTAGACCACACGGCCGTGTCAATTTGGCAGGCTCAAACACGGCCTGAAGTAATCGAACACGGGCGTGTCACACGGGCATGTCCCTGCCGAGCCCAAGTTAAGTCCAATTCAGAAAAGGCTAATTTTGAGGGCTCTTAGGCATCCCAAAGACTATAAATACACCCTAGAGCAGGAAGAAAAAGGAGACAGAGAGGAGGGAGTAAGGAATTACTCCAAGGAAGCCGATTGATCCATCTCAGAAGCCGGATTCATCATCAAAACTGAAGATCTCTTCTCAATTTCCCTTCAGGAGTTTTGGGTTTTCTTTATGTTTTGTATTCTTTATCATTCTGAGATATTTTCTTATTTAGTTATGAACTAAAACCCCTAAATACCTAAGGGGAATGAAACCTAAGATGAATCTTGTTATTATTTTTTGAATTGTATGATAAATATTTAACTTGTTCTTAATTATGTGTTCTTAATTCTTGTTTTGATATCCTAGGATACTGATTCAGGATAAGCTCTTATTCAGAGGAGGGATAGACCCTGTCTAAGAGTACATTTTTCATAATTAAGCGGAGTTGATTGCGCGCTTAGACATAGGGTGACAAGATTTTATCGGATTAGGGTGAAACCTAATAAGAGGATCCATAGATCGAGTTAATGCAACCCTAGAGTGTTAATTTGAGAAAAGTCTCAGTTATTCAATCTAGGGATTAGACGTTATTAGTCTTGAATAGGGATAATAACATAACTTAGGGATCTCTATGGAACAAGTTAAATGAATAAATCGTCCGATTCGGAGCTAGAATAACAAGTAAAGTCTAGGTGGATTTTTCTTTAAGTATTGTCTTAAGCTAATCGATTTTCCCCAAAAGCAATTCCCCAATTTTATTCTCTGTGAGTTCTTAGTTTAGATAATCAGTTAGTTAAAACAAAAACCTCTTTATTCTTAGGCTAGATAATAAAAAGACAGTCATTACTAGTACTTTTAGTTCCTTTGGTTTGACAATCCAGTCTTGCTAAAACTATACTACTATTCGATAAGTACACTTGCCTACATCGCAATAATAGTTAGTTCAAGAACGAGTAATTATAAATACTTAAAACCTATCACAAAATCACGCGATTAACTTTTTGGCACCATTGCTGGGGAACTGAAATATTAGGAACGCTCAATTTTTATTACTTTAGCCATTTATTTTTTCTTGAACTTTAATTTCTTATTATTATTTGTTAATTTAGTTTTTCCTTCTCTTGGCAAGTTTTTATAGTTTATGACTAGAAGAAACCTATCAGGACCACTAATTTTTTACGAAGAAATCGATCGTACAGTTCACAGAAATCAAAGAGAAATAAGACGAAGCTTACGATACACAGAGAACGAGCAAGAAGATGATACTCAACCCCCAACCGAAGAGATGGCTGAAAACCAAGACAATCATCTACCTCCTGCAATTGCGGCTAATCAAAATCCTGCTCCACGCACTATGTATGATTATGCTACACCTTTATTAATAGGAACTGAATCGAGCATAGTTAAACCTGTTGTAGCTGCAAATACTTTTGAATTAAAATCTAACACTATTCAAATGATACAGCAATTTGTTCAGTTTGATGGTTTGCAGGATGAGGATACTAACGCTCATTTAGCCAACTTCTTGGAACTATGTGATACGTTTAAAATAAATGGTGTTTCTGATGATGCCATTTGTCTTCGACTATTCCCTTTTTCATTGAGGAACAAAGCTAAATAGTGGTTGAACTCGTTACCACGAGGGTCAATTATTACTTGGGAACAAATGACCAAAAAATTTTTACTAAAATATTTTCTGCCGACCAAAACGGCTAAATTACGTAATGATATCTCATCTTTTGTGCAGATGGATTTAGAAACATTCTGCGATGCATGGGAGAGATACAAGGATCTTTTGAGAAGATGTCCTCACCATGGGTTACCGCTTTGGCTCCAAATTCAAACATTCCATAATGGTCTGAATCCTCGACTCGACAAATGGTTGACGCAGCTACTGGCAGAACCATCAATAATAAAACACCTGAAGATGCTTATGAGTTTATACAGGAGATGTCACTGAATAACTATCATTGGCAAGTCATGAGGATAAAGCCAACAAAAACAGGCGGCGTTTATAACATCGATTCGGTCACCATGCTCTCTAATCAGGTAGAACTCTTAAATAAAAAGATTGATGGTTTTCTTAGTTCTTCACAGGTTCACCCAGTGATGCAGTACGAAGCAAGTGGAGGTGGAACAAGCCATTCAGAATACCAACCTTATGGCCACAACATGGATAACGAGCAATTAAATTACATGGGTAATAATCCTTGACCTCAAAACAATCCATATAGTAACACTTACAATACAGGTTGGAGGAACCATCCCAATTTCTCGTTGGAAGGCTAAGAAAATCAGAGACCACCTCCAGGCTACCAACAACCACTTACCAATAGGAAAAGAAGCTGAACCTTGAAGAGATGCTCTCAAAGTTTATATCAGTGTTAGAAACTCGTTTCCAGAACACCGAGACAACACTTAAGAATCAACAAGCATCGATCCAAGGGCTCGAAACTCAGATAAGCTAGCTATCCAAATTAATTTCAGAAAGACCACTAGGAAGTTTACCTAGTAACACCCAATCAAAAGAGCCTGTGAAAGCAGTTACACTAAGGAGTGGGAAAGTGTTAGCGGAAACTGAAAAGAAGCTAACACAAGAAGCCGTGATAAGCGAAAGAGGGGAAGAACAAATTGAAAATAGTGACAAACTAGTGCCTAAAGAATATAAACCTCCAGTTCCGTACTCAGCAAAATTGAAAAAAGATCACATTGATGCGTAATTCGGTAAGTTTCTTGAACTTTTTAAGCAATTACATATCAACTTACCTTTTGTTGAAGCCATCTCGCAGATGCCTACATACGCAAAATTTTTAAAGGAGCTTCTAACAAATAAAAGGAAATTCGAGGACTTGTCTACATAGAACTCAACGAGGAGTGCTCAACCATACTCCAAAACAAGTTGCCAACCAAACTAAAAGATCCAGGGAGTTTTACTATCCCTTGCTTAATTGATAGTCTGAATGTTGAGAAAGCACTAGCTGATTTAGGCGATAGCATTAATTTGATACCATATAAAATGTTCAAACAATTTGGTCTTGGGGAACTTAAACTTACTAGCATGAGTATTCAATTAGCCAATAGATCTGTTAAATATCCTAGGGGCATTATAGAAGACTTACTTGTGAAAGTAGATAAATTCATATTTCCTGTTGACTTTGTTGTGCTTGACATGGATGAAGACGAGGAAGTGCTCTTAATTTTAGAGCGCCCATTTTTAGCCACTGCTAGGGTTGTAATCGATGTGGGTGACGGTAAATTGGTACTTAGAGTAGGTGACGAGGAGATTATCTTTAAAATTTATGATGCTATGAGGTTCTCTAGGGAACAGGTGATTCATGTTATTTTATTAACTCTATTGATCATACTACTCAAGACTCTTTTTAGGAAATTATACAGAAAGACATGATGGAACTGTATCTAGCTCAAGAAGAGGAGACAGATGATGAACCTAATGAGTATTCTTCAAGACAAGTAGAATATGAGGGCATTAAGCTAAACGATGAACTTAAGCAAAAACCCTCAATTGAAGAGCCTTCCAAACTGGAACTTAAACAATTACCAAACCACTTGGAGTACGCATTCCTTGGAAATAATTATACATTACCAATTATTATTGCTTCCAACTTGCAACCCAAGGAGAAAGAGGAATTGATCCAAGTATTAAAGGAGCATAAAAAGGCCATAGCTTGGAAAATTTCTGACATTAAAGGAATCAGCCCTTCTTTTCGCACCCACAAAATTTTGATGGAAAATGAATACAAACCGTGTGTGCAAGCTCAAAGACGACTGAACCCTAACATGAAGGAAGTTGCAAAAGCCAAGGTAATTAAACTTCTAGATGCTGGAATTATTTATCCTATTTTTGACAGTTCTTAGGTAAGTCCAGTGCAGGTTGTCCCCAAGAAATGAGGCATGACGGTTGTGACCAACGAGAAGAATGAATTAATCCCAACAAGAACAGTCACAGGATGGAGAGTTTGCATAGACTACAAGAAACTGAATGATGCAACAAGAAAAGATCACTTCCCCTTGCCATTCATTGACCAAATGTTGGAAAGATTATCCAGCCACATGTATTACTGCTTTCTAGACAGACTCACTGGTTACTTCCAAATCCTAATAGCTCTTGAAGATCAAGAAAAGACAACATTCACATGCCCATATGGCACATTCACTTATCGTAGAATGCCTTTTGGATTATGTAATGCTCCTGCCACTTTTCAGCGCTGTATGATGGCCATCTTTGATGAACTCGTGGAAGATATCATGGAAGTATTTATGGATGATTTTTCGGTATTCGGTAACTCTTTCCATCTCTGCCTTAAAATTTTAAAACGAGTTTTAATAATATGTGCGGAAACAAACCTTATGCTTAACTGGGAGAAATGTGACTTCATGGTTCAAGAAAGTATTATATTAGGGCATAAAATTTCTAGTAAAGGGATTAAGGTAGACAAATCTAAAATAGAAACAATTGAAAAATTACCACCTCCTAATTCTATTAAGGCTATTAGAAGCTTTTTAGGACATGCTGGTTTTTATAGAAGATTTATTACGGATTTTTCTAAAATAGCTAAGCCTTTGACTAAATTGCTAGAAAAAGATATACATTTTAATTTCGATCAAGAGTGTTTAGAAGCATTTAATACTTTAAAGGATAAATTAATTAATGCTCCAATCATAATTGCACCTGATTGGAACTTACCATTTGAACTAATGTGTGATGTGAGTGCCTTTGCAATAGGTGCAGTATTGGGACAGCGAAGAGACAAATATTTTCAACCTATCTATTATGCCAGTAAAACCTTAACGGCTGCACAAGAAAATTATATTACTACGGAAAAAGAGTTGCTAGCTGTGGTTTTTGCATTTGATAAATTTAGATCATATCTCATACTGTCTAAAGTTGTTGTTTACACTGACCATTCCGCCCTTCGCTACCTTTTAACCAAAACTAATGCAAAACCTTGACTCATTCAATGGATTCTCCTATTGCAGGAATTCGACTTGGAGATTCAGGATAAGAAAGGAGTTGAAAATCTCGCGGCTGATCATCTGTCCAGGCTCGAGAAATCCAATATCAGAGAACTAGATGACGTTGAAATAAATGATTCGTTCCCTGAAGAATAACCTTTTCGCTATATCTAACTCTGAGGTACCTTGGTTTGCAGACATCGCAAATTTTTTAGCTGCTAACATTATCCCAAAATGGTTAACACACCAGTAAAAGAAGCGATTCTTTAATGATGTGAAAAACTACTTTTGGGACGACCCTTTTCTATTTTACAGATGTACAGATCAAGTCATTAGAATATGCGTTACAAGATCAGAAACATCAAAAATATTGGAACATTGCCACTCAAGGCCAACCGGAGGACACTATAGTGGAACTAAGACCACACACAAAATACTTGAATCAGGTTTTTATTGGCCTTCGTTATTCAAAGACGCTATCAGGTATGTTACTTCATGTGACAAATGCCAACGGACAGGTAACATATCTAAACATTATGAAATGCCTCAAAACTATATGCTTTCATGTGAAATATTTAAAGTTTGGGTATTGATTTCATGGGCCCATTCCCCAATTTACTTGGGAATAAATACATCTTAGTAGCAGTTGATTACATGTCCAAATGGGTGGAAACCCAAGCTCTACCTACTAATGATGCTAGAGTGGTAGTATGTTTCCTTAAAAAACTCTTCTCGAGATTCGGAACACCTAGACAAATTATCAGTGATAGGGGCACTCATTTTTGTAATACCCAATTTGAAAAAACCCTTAAGAAATACGGAGTTCATCATAGAACAGCCACCCCATACCATTCTCAAACTAATGGACAAGTTGAAGTAGCAAACCGAGAAATCAATTGGATCCTTGAAAAATAGTAGAATCAAACAGAAAAGATTGGGCAACGAAACTAGACGATGCCTTATGGGCTTACAGAACTGCTTTTAAGACAACCATAGGGACATCACCTTACAGACTTGTTTATAGAAAAAGTTGTCATCTACCATTCGAACTAGAGCATAAAGCTTTTTGGGCTATCAAATTTCTAAACTTTGATCCCGTACTTACAGGAAAAAATAGGTTGATGCAGCTGAACGAGCTTGATGAGTGGCGAGCCAATGCATACGAAAATTTACGCCTATACAAGGAAAGCAACAAAACGGTGCCATGACACTCGCTTAAAGCAACGAAAACAATTTGAAGTTGGAGATCTTGTCTTACTATATAACTCAAGACTCAGATTTTTTCCTAGGAAACTTAAATCACGATGGTCAAGACCTTTTGTAATTCAATCTGTTCTTCCATATGGCACAATAGAGGTGAGTCACCAATCATACGGTACTTTCAAAGTAAATGGACATCGTCTCAAACTTTATAATGGCAAGAATTTTAAAAATGATGGAGAGGAGTTACGACTCCACAAACCAACCTGAATAAACCAACAAGGTAACAATCGAGCTTAGACTATAAACAAGCACTTCTCGGGAGGCAACCCGAGTACTAAAAATTTTAAAGTAATTAAATTTCGAGTTTTAAACATTTAGGTCACTAACAGAATATTTTAAGCACAGGTTCCCAACTCCACAAGATCAATCACACTACCGTGCTTAAGGCTGTGTGACCAATAAGGACGAAAACACGGCCGTGCAACACGCCCGTGTCTAGCACTCGTGGATGACACTGTCAAAATGACACGGGCGTACAAAGACCTACACGACCGTGTGAGAAGCGAACCACATCACAAACGGTCGTGTAACATGATCATGAAGACACACGCCCTATACACATGGGCATGCCCGAAGGCCATGTAATGACATCTCACTTCGCAACAAACACGGGTGGGACACGATCCACACAAGCGTGTGAACCGGCCGTGCCACTTAAAAAAATTAGATTATCTATCCTATTTTATTTTATTTTTTATTTTGTTTTATTAATTTTTGAAGATTCTTCTATTTTTAAACACGGCTTATCTTTATAATCGCTACCAAATTATTTCCCCAATCCTCCTATTGTTCTTCAGAATCATATTTGTCCTCCAGCTTTATTTCCTACAACTCGCTCTCTCTAATCCAGGATTCCATCCATTTTTAACTCAGAAAGTTTCACTTCTCTCCCTATCTTATTTTTATACTCTAATATCTATCTTTGTACATTGAAGGCAATGTACGTCTTAAGTGTGGGGGGATATTTATTTCATTATCAGAAAAATCCCTGAATTATTGCCTTGTTCTCTTGAAAAGCTGTCATATCATATTGAGGATAAATTTTAATTGATTTATGATTTTGATTGATATATCTTGAATTAAAACATAGGAAATTATGCATTGATTGTTTAAACTTTAAAACATTAGAGAATCAAGCATGATGAGTTAATTTTTAAGAATTTAAAATCTTAGGTTGTTTCCCCAAAGTTTAGGTATTACTTTGAGTTGGAATTCACAAGTTTTTAAACATTAAAAAGCCATAATTTTTGTGAGATTTTTGAGCCTTTTGAGCATCTATTAATTCTTTCATACTCACTTTTATTATTGCTTTGAGTGCGTCAGTATTGAACTGTTATTCTAGAACTTGCTTGATTATGCATGTCGAGACCACACCATTTGATTTGATATGTCAAAATGATTAAGGCACTTAGGATTAACCCACTCATGCCATAAAAATCCTACCTCCACAATTAACCCCTAGTAAACCCCCTTGAGCCTAACAAAGTCATTCCTTGTATTATCCTTAATGTTAACCCTTAACCCATTATTGTTGAAATCCCCTAAATTAATCCCTATTTTTGTCGAGATTTGAGTTGAATGGATTGCTTAGCTATGTTTTGTTCTTAATAGTAAGTCTATGTTATTTAACTTGTTCTTGAAAAAAAAAACTATGTATACATATTAGTAATTCCATATTCTGAGAAGAAGCTCTATTGTACGCAAGTAAAGATTAACTCTTTTTCTAGTTAGGCAATTTTTCAATTCAATATCGATTCTAACCATTTCTTTCAACTTGTGACCACACCCCTTAAACAAGCCTCATTACAACCCTCTAAAGACCTTTTGATTGATGTTTCACCCCAATTCATCAGTGGTAGAGATTTGATTTTCATGCAAGCTTATGGTAATGACTTTTCATTATTGACTATTGAGTGCTTCATTTATTGTCCTTAAAACACCTCGAGTGATTTGAGTGAATCTTTAGTGAGGATGTGAAACTCTATCATATTCCAAATCAAAGGTAATTACATAAATGAGGAGAGACACCTATGTTTTCAGGAGAAAATGCTCAACTTGGAATGTTTGAAACTTTTATGTTCTTTTAGTTGAATTCTCAATGTATGATTACTTATGGATTATTTTGAGATATTATCAATAGAAATTATAAGTTGAGAAGAATTTATTTTGATTATGAGTTGAGAATTTTGCTTGAGGACAAGCAAATGCTTAAGTGTGGGGGTATTTGATAAATCGTAAATTATATATATTTTTACCCCATGTTTAATGCATTTTATGGATGATTTCCCATTAGAATTGGTGAATTCGATGCCCCTACTGCTTTAATTTCTTGTTTTATACTTAAGAGACCATATGAGAGCGAAAGGAACGAGAAACAGGCCAAAAACGGAGAAAATGGGCCAAAGTACAAAATCAACACGGCCTGGACCTCCTCACACGGGCAGACCACATGGTTGTGTCAATTTGGCAAGCTCTCACACGGCCTGAAGTAATCAAACATGGGCGTGTCACACGGGCGTGTCCCTGCCGAGCCCAAGTTGAGTCCAATTCAAAAAAGGCTAATTTTGAGGGCTCTAAGGCATCCCAAAGCCTATAAATACACCCTAAAGGAGGAAGAAAAATGAGACAGAGAGGAGGGAGTAAGGAATTACTCCAAGGAAGCCGATTGATCCATCTCAGAAGCCGAATTCATCATCAAAACTGAAGATCTCTCCTCAATTTCCCTTCAAGAGTTTTGGGTTTTCTTTATGTTTTGTATTCTTTATCATTCTGAGATGTTTTCTTATTTAGTTATGAACTAAAACCCCTAAATACCTAAGGGGAATGAAACCTAAGACGAATCTTGTTATTATTTTCTGAATTGTATCATAAATATTTAACTTGTTCTTAATTATGTGTTCTTAATTCTTGTTTTGATATCCTAGGATACTGATTCAGGATAAGCTCTTATTCAGAGGAGGGATAGACCCTGTCTAAGAGTACATTTGTCATAATTAAGCGGAGTTGACTTTTAATAAACTAACGGAAATTGAGGTTTTCACAAGTTTTAAAATGGCCAGAAGTTTTAAATAGTAAGAAGGGTTTTCAATGAGAACATGGTTTTCAAAAAACATTTCAATGTGACACACCAGATTTCGGCCATAGCGTCTAGGCCAGGTTTGGGGTGTTATAGAAGAGTTCTGGAGAACTCATTATGGAATGTAGCAAAGATGGGCAGGACACGTTTTCTAAAAAATCTACATTGTTTCTGAAAAGTGTTGCATTGACATCGTCATTATGCATACTGATAAATGTGATTTTTTGGTTGCATATTTATGAATATATATGATCTATTAAATTGATGATGTTCTGTATTAAATTTTGTTTTAATAATATGTAACCCACACTGGGCTTCAAAAGTTAATCCCTTTAAGTTTCTGACTTTTTAGATAATAATAAGGTTAGGACATGGGCTTAGCTTACGGAGGTGCACTCGAAAAATATAAAATAAACTATTATATTTTGATACTTGGTATTTTCAGATTGTTTTTATTTCTTTGGACTATGGCTTGGCCCTTTTCTTTTGGATTTTTGGTTTTTGGATTACTTGCATGTTTAGAATTTTTAAAACTATTACCTAAGGTGATTTAATAAAATTGGTAAGAAAAACTGGATTTTTTATAATAATGTCAAACTCAACTCAATGACCGTATTTTCAAACTCAATACTTCGTTTTCGATACTTGATACTACATACTCATTAAATTGATATTTTATAAGTTATATCAAAACTACATTTTCAAAACGACGTGTAAGATGTAGCTATGTTATTTTCCACTGCAACATTTCTTGAAATATGATTTTTTTTTAAACCATCACTACTAGAGTTTGCTAAATATTAACGGCTTCGACAAATTCTTTCAAAAGAAATCTATAGATAATACTTGGCTTTCCTTAAAGTAAATCTAAATGACATTTTAAAACGATGACGATTGTTAATAGAAAATAGTTAAATGATTTTCTGTGCCGCCAACATGGCCAATGTGATCTTAGAGATTGCTGAGTTTAGGGGGGTTACACTATAAGTATTTGGTTATGTTTTAAGCCTTTTGGTATATGAACCAATGTAAAAATGGTAATTTTTATTGGTTCTGTTGATGAATGTTGTAACACCCCGAATTTGGGCCTAGAAGTATTGGGCCTTGAGTGTGGGTCCGTAAGGAGGTGATATATAGGTATTTAATTGTGTAATGAAATGACACAATTAAATGTCCGCTTTGGTGGTTAATGGCCCTGAGAAGTGTTAGAGAAATCTTGGGTTCAAACTTGGGCTTTAGCAAAATTTTGGTATTAAGTGAAAAAAAAACACGGATGCTTGGATGAGGGTTTTAAATTATTGTGTTAAATAAATGACACAAAAAGCCTTGTGGCTTAGTGGCAAGTAGCGTGTGGAGCATTTAAGGGAGGCATAGGTTGAATCCCATGGCAAGCAAAGAGCATTTATTTTGCTAACGGGGGCAAGAGTTGGTGTTGAATTTAAACTCTAATGTTGGAGGATCCCACATCGAAAGCTAATATAAGAGTGGTTGTGAAGTGGCTTTAAATAGAGGAACCATGAAGAGAGTAAATGTACCTTTCTTGGTTGATCCCTTTCATTGTATGGCGTGCTTTCGTTTGGGTTGGGCGTCGGCTAAGAGTGCTCGGGCGTGGATTAACTCCGGTCTCCTATCGGTGTGTATTTCTTACTACTCTAGTCAGTAGGATGGCTACTTGAGCCATGATGGTAGAAAGGGGCCATGTGGGCCCAATGGGCCTCGGCCCAATTAGATAAGTTGTTTGATTGTGTAGTAAATATTGGATTAGGCTAGGTGAATCACATATCGTGGCTAGGTTTGGGCTAAAAGGGCCACATGGCGTGTGGGCCCATTTAGGCCGAGAATGGGCTTTAGAGCCATTAGTATTGTTATCCATGTTTAGAATACTTTAGTTTACTAAAATTATCGAAATACCCTTAGTTTGTAAAAATCTTGAAATACCTCGATTTGTAAAATTATGAAATACCTTCGACTTGTAAAATTACCAAAGTACCCCGATTTACGTAATTATCGTTTTACCCCGATTTACATAATTACCGTTTTACCTCGATTTACAAAATTACCGCTTTTACCCTCGATTTGTAATTCTTTGTTTTACCCTCGATTTATAAAATTACCGTTTTACCCTTGATTTACGTAATTACTATTTTACCTCGATTTACAAAATTACGAAATACCTCATTTTGTAAAATTACCAAAATACCCCTAGTTTGTAAAATTACCAAAATACCACTAGTTTGTGAAATTACCAAATACCCTCAATTTGTAAAATTACCAAAATACCCCTGATTTACAAAGTTACAGAAATACCCTTGACTTTCTAAAATTATAGAAATACCATTGGTTTACAAAATTACTGGAAATACCCTTGGTTTGTAGATTTACCAAAACACCCTTGTAGGATGAAATGACTAAAATACCCCTATTAGGTAAAAAGACCGTAAAGCCCTGTAGGGTAAAGTGACCGTAAAGCCCCTGTAGGGTAAAGTGACCGTAAAGCCCCTGTATGGTAAAATGACGAATATGCCCTTATGTTTCGTATGACTGATGTGCTTAGGATTTACATATATTGATATTGGATTAGTTAAGTTTGAGTGACAGGTGGTGGTTATCGTAGGCGATTGATTTTGGAAACGTTTCAACTTCAACCCATAACAGGTGTGTACTAACCCTCTAAATAGCTTAGATTAATATTTCTTTGAAAAGTCAAAGCTTCATATTTTAGTGATTCGGGAATTAATATTTAGTTCTATTTTCTAGGCACATTTAAGTTGGATTCACAATGGATATGGGGTAGGAAGGTATTTGGAACGTTCTTCAATGAGTAGATCTCTTGGTAAGTATTCGAACCTTCTTTCCATTTGTATCTTGTGGTTTAAGAAAAGCTGAAAACCCCTCTGTCGACTAAGGCTACAAGGGTTTTTGGTGTTATTTGGTTTGTTGGTACTAGTGAGGATTAAAGGCTACCGATCGAGGAGTGTGTGAAAAGCTTGGATCATCGGAGTGACTAAATCTAGTCATCAACTTCGGCAAAGGTATGAACCCAAGGGCCATTGTGGATGGTGGCGAATGTGTAAGTGATGATAATAGGTAGTTTTCGATTTGGTTTAATATTAACATGGTCTAATCTATAAGTGGTTGATTATAGGAGAAATCGCATAGGAGATCTCGTCAAGGAATATCGCAAATCGTGTGTAACGAACCCTTTTCATAGCTTAAAGTGATAAATGCCGAAATGCCAAATTCGGCATTTCGAGGACTTGTGAGCAATGAACGCTCACTAGTTAGTTAGAATCGATGAGATGATGATTGGGAGCAATGGAAACAGATGGGACGTGATTTGGCGTTCACACGTAGGTTGGGCCTCGAGGGTGAATTAGGGCCCAATAGGCTTTCGGCCCATTTGGGTAAATTTGGTAGAAAATGGAAATCTGTTAAATTGCATGTTAAGACCATTAAATCTTGTTATGGATATAGGCTAAATGGGCCTAGATGACAAAATCAGCTGAGTAGGGCCCATCAGGGGTTTTTTGGCCCAATAACTCGTTTTCGCTAAAAGTGGGCCAGAATCACTGTATGCACTCATGAATTGTTTGTAAATCATTAATGAACATGGAAACCCTAATTTTGGTAAAATTACAAGATTACCCTTATAATATGAAAATGACCGTTTGCCCCTAGGTAAAATAACCATTATACCCCTAGGGTTTATATATGAACTTAATGCATGGGATTTTGATAAACATGATATGTATGATATGCACATGACATGTATGATATGCACATGATATGTATGATATGCACACGAAATGTTCATAAATGCATTGGGTTGGGTTTTTTATATGAATGGAGGAAGTGAAAAAGGGCTTATGCCCGAGTTATTAAAGGGCTTATGCCCCAGTTATCAAAAGGGCTTACGCCCCAGTTATTAAAGGGCTTATGCCCTAGTTACAAAAAGGGCTTTTGCCCCGATTATTAAAAGAGGCTAGGCCTCCAAGATATGATAAAGCACTATCTTTGCCAAAGGAGAGTTATGGCGGGGTGGGTCGAGTAAATCCCACATGGTGTGTTGGTTGGTACGGTGGAGAGTAGCGGATGGTGGGTTGAGTAGTCTCCCAAATGGGTTGCATTCTTTCATTGACATTATATGTGATATTGAAATGGGCCTATGGGCCATACCGATTTCTGATAAAGGCTTGACCCAAGAATATGAAATTTGAAAAGGCTTGACCCGGTGTTATGAAATATGAAATATGAAAAGGGCTATGGCCCAAGACATGTTTGAGATTGGATTTGGGCTTAGACCCAACAGTCATTATTGTTTTGGGCTCGAAAGGGCTTGTTGCACACTGAGTTTCCAAACTCACCCCTTTCCTTAACCTTGCGGTGAGCCTTGATGTGGGGACTTGGGTAGGAGGGATTCAGAGGCCACGGTGATTATCTTTGGACTTTTAAATAAGCGTAGGTTTTCTTTAAATTTCCTTTAAATATTATTTATTTTGGGTTGTAATAAGGCCATTTTAACTTTCCTTTTATTTCTTTTCGGGTTATTTTATTTTAATAACTTCAAACACGGTTGATAATTGTTCAAATGGGCTAGACTTAGGACGTGTTTTCAAAGTGACACTTGTTTTCAAAATATCTCAACACCACGATTAATCAATTTATCAAAGATGTCCACTTAAACAAATTTAAACTTGATATAACAAAGTGTGGCTATGGTTGTGGGCATGTCTAGGATTGGATCCAATCAAAGAGCTTGGTACTTAAGCGACCTTCATGGCTCACCTCCTCTGTCTCGGATACCTACACGGTGCCCGCTTCCATACACTTTGTTAACTCAACAAAATATATGGTTTTAAAACACTAAAACGGAACGTGGGTTTTCAACTCCAATGTGGCACGTCAGATTTGGCCATAACGTCTGGGCCGGGTTTGGGGTGTTACAAATGTAATGGTGTAAATCTATTTGTTGTTCATGCTATTTAGGTAAAGAAATGTGCATAAGTTTTGGTCATTTGATGAACTTAGTATATGAATGTGAACATGATATTATGATGATAAATTTGATAGTTGAATATAGAATGTTTGATTTGCATGCTTTTATTGTGCTTTGGTAATAAAATGGTCATTTTGCTTTAGGTAACTTTGTGAACTTTGGATGATGTTATGTTAACAATGTGGGCAATGGTGTTATGTATTTAATTAAGTATTGAATTCATGGAATGGAAGGTATGGTTAACTAATGGTTGATGTTTGAACAATCTATGCTTTAACATGTAACACCCCAAAATTGGGCCTAGAAGTTTTAGAGGCATTTTAGGAATTTTAGCTCTAGAGTGCTTGAAAATCTTGTAGCATGGTGAATGGAATGACGAAAATGTGCAAGCGTACACAATCGCAACAAGTAATAAAGTGACAAGTAAATGTCGAGTTATCATACCCATAGGGATTGTGAAAAGAATTATTTATGAATGCAATTTTAAAAACACTTTGGTGAAGAAAAATATTTTGATTTGAGGAGGTGATTAAAAACTAGGATTTTAACTAAGTAAAATAATTGAAAATAAAATAAAAGTTCCAATGCACGATTTCAAAAGATGATTTTCATCAAGATGACATAGTTGTGTTAGATTAATTACATTTCTTAACTTAGAATTACTAAACTCATGTTTATGTTGTTACGAATAAATTCATGGCAACTCAGTAATTTGCTAACTTAGGAACATACTTAGTTACCAAAATCCATTTATCTCTTGACTATATCTCTATGTCAATTCAACCAATTAAACAAATTTTAATAAGCAAATGTGTTGATGCACATACATACTTATGAAACTAGAATAATCTCTTGTACATATCTCTATGCTAATTCAAACAATTAATTCAATCTCAAAAGCACGTAAAAGATTACATGAGGTAATAATGTATTTCTACCTTGAAACAGTTTAATCACAATAATCTTACAAGATATGCAAGGCTAATGTATCGCTAGATACCATTGCTAATTTAACCCTCAACTACCTTAGATGATCAAACATGCACAATTAAGTATCATGTCAATAAATTACAATTTCAATCCATTTAAATAATTAATTCATTAGTTACCTTACAATTGTAATGCAAGAATAACTTAGTCATGGTTTTACTTAATCAAACATCTTATCGAGGCATATAACAACACAAACATAATTTTAATAGATTAAGAAGACAAAACGTAATCAACCTAACACAAATTAAATTTAAGTTATATTAGTTAAATTGAACAATCAACATCACAAATATTCATAGACATGTTCATTATAACAACAACAAAATTAAAAGGATAGAAAACAAGAATCAAATTCGGTGTTTTCTCCGTGGCTTGACTAGTTTGCTCCACTCCTCCTTCTCCACTTGTTCTTGTCAAACAGAGGCTTCTACGAACATTTGAATGCTGCTCCAAATGGTGGTTGATTGACTCTTTTCCAAGAGATGAAATCGGCAAGGGAATAGGGGAAGAAAATGAAGAACAGTGCAAGGGAATAAAGAGAGAAGGGCTGAGATGTGTTTGAAGTGAGAAGCAAAGGGGGGTATTTATAGGTTGAGATGGCTGCTAAAATTAGAAAAAATCAGCAGCCATAAAGTCCCCCTTTGGCCGACCACACATGTGGCAAGTTTGAAGAATTCAAACTTGCTATTTTAAGGTAGGGGCAAATCTAAAAAAGCACAAATGGTGGAGGGGTTTGAATGCAGTTTGAAGGAGTCTTCAATGGCCATGTTGCAAGTTAAATAATCAGCCAAGCAAGCTAATTGGGTCAGCATATTGGATAGTTTTGGGCTTCCCAGTGCTCGGTTGGATTGGTTTTCTCGGTTCAGCTCAACTAGGCCAATTTTCATAATTAATTAATAATAATTTATTTAACCCAAATTAAATTGGATTAAAATTAAAATTAATTATATTATTAATTAATACAAATAATTTGGACCGTCTTAGGCTGAAAATTTAATTCGCCTTGATGCTTCAAATTGCTTCTCGGTTTTGTGCTTCTAATAATGTTTGCCGATCCGTTTTTCGCCCTTTGTGTGAATCTGTCAAAAATTATCAAAATTATTCAAACTTTATTATAAAATTAAGTAAAATTAAACATGCTAATAATTTAAGGACAATTTAATTTTCATAATAATTAAATATTTTTCGACAAGAATTTTACTAAAACTGCATGAATTTGAGTTAAAAAAGGGCATGAAAAAGTGTGTATATTTTCATGTTTCCAATGAACCGAAAAAATATTCGAAAATCATTGTTTGATTGTTAAATCAGTTTTTCAAAATAATGCTCCAATGATTTCAAATTTTGAATTAGGGCTGATTTGTAAAAGGGTCAAAATTTTGTGTCTTTATGAAGTAAATAAACCAAATTTTAAAATTCATCCTATATATTCTCCCACCTAGTTTTATTTTCACCTTAACTCATCCCTTTTATTTTCTCTTGTCGTTCCATACTCTCCCAACTCCAACCATACAATTTTCTTTGTCAAACCAAAATTTCTTTGATTCTTATCACTTTCCAAATCATTAAAACTCCATAAAATCCAAGAAAAACACCATAGATTCCTCCATTGTCAAGCTTGTAGGTTTTTCGGCTTTTCGATCAAACACTTTATTTTTCATCAACTAAGGAAATGATTCAATTCCTAATTAGTTTTAAATGATATATTTTCATTTAAACAGAATTTTTAGCCGTTAAATCGCATGTTTTAAATAAAGCAGAAAATTGGGTTGTTAATGGTGGATCTTTGGATTTTGGGTAAAAACGTGGTTTCAAAGTATTTCTCAACTGGTTTGAACATGATTAGAATGTTTCTAAACTTACTTTAAAGTTTAGTAAAGGATTTCCAAGGATTTAATGAATTTTTGTGAAAATAACCATAAACATGTCGAAAATTTTGATACCATGAATTGATCAGTTTTCTGTAGTTTAAAGGTTGACAATTAGTCGTAGGTGAATAATTAGATGAATGGAATCAGTTGTAGATGAAAAGATTAAGTATCGAAGGAGACATTTGAGTTTCAAGTTTGTTATTCGAAATTTCAGTTTCATGAAGAATATATTTTAGACTTACATTTTTGGTTTGTTTAAGTGAGTCTGTGGCTGAATATCGATTCTGTAAATTGTGTGGTTATCATGTGTGGAGCGCTGGAACTGTTGGAACCTTATTGGAGCAAGGCGAAAGGCAAGGGAAAGCTAGTTTAAGCTTTTGGCTTTTCGGCAAAAGCGTAATCGGTGAGTGTTGGGAATCGCTGCTAGTAGCAACGATTCATAATGTTAATTGGGATCTTAGGAATAGCCTAAATCCCTATCCTAAGTTTCAAGTCTAAACCTTTTATTTCCCTTGTTTTATTTTTGGTAAATTATGTGATTATAAGAATATTTATGTTTTGATTATTATGATGCGTTATTGTGATATGAGACATGAGTGATGACTATTATGAATTGTATTGTGTTGTGGGCATATTAAATATGCCGAACAATAGTAATGATGTTGTGTTAGAAATATAAATGTGCAATGTAAGTGTGCAAAAATCAATAAGTACGTATGTGATCAGCTGTTTAAAGTCATAGCAATAATGTGCAAGCGTACACTGTCGATGCAAGTAGTAAATAGATGTGAGTCTATCGAATATCAACCCCACAGGGATAGGTGTCTTTTGTCTATTAATGTCAGTGCAATAACTGGATATAAACGAGATAAATTGTGAGACTAGTTGTTTATGCAATAACTTTAAAAACAATAAAATAAAATATGATGATGATAAACTGGGATCCCCAACATGAATCTTCAACAGAATACTAAGTGCTCACAAGGTATAAAAGTATAGGTGATTGTCGATGCAATAAAATTCAATGTATATCTTACTCAGTGTTACTCCTCTACTTAATCTCAAACTTAAACATGCATATTAACCTCACCTTCTGATGATGGCAGTATGGCACTATTAAGAACAAGTGGACTAAATTCCTCTAATCCTCACTCAACTTCCGTTGTAATGCTTGTTGGCTCAAACTATCACTGCACTTTCTAGTATTAGTGATGAAATAACACTTCCGTGTTAAAAAACATTCAAACCCCAAGATTAAACAATAAAAGCAAGATTAAATAAGATAACATTTCACCAAGAATTCATTAGTACTTCCATACAATCAGAAATCAAAGAGTAATCACCAACATTTAGAAAGAAATAAGAAAGAATCGAGTGGAGAATACTATCCCTAGACAACTCAACTGATTCTCTCTATTCCCTCTTGTCGTGCACTTAGGTCTCCTCGTCAGGAACTAGTCTGCATTTAGTTTTCACGTTGGCTTACCCGGGAGGTTTAAGTTGCCATCTGCAAGCTCCAAAGTTGGATGATGAAGATGATGGTGGAGAGAAAAGCTCAAGAAGGCCACCTTTTATGTCCTCTCCTACAGTACAGGTGTCCTTTCCCTAAAATTATTCTATCCTTGTTCATACAGGTTGGTTATAACAGAATAGCTAACACAATTTTGGTTCTTATCTGGACAACTGTCAGGTGCTGCGACAATTCTTGACGCAATCTAGAATTAACTCATGCAGCGACATTAATGCGATAAGATAGCAAAATTAAGGATAAAATAGGCTCGGATTCACTGAGTTATAAAATACAATTTACTAAACTAAAAATACTAAAATGTGTGCGGAAAACTGAATGGGAACAATTTAACCAATAAGTAAGGGGAAAACCTATGTTCTTTCTAGTGCTATCAGTATGTGTTGAATTATGGAATGTAATGCTAATGTAACAGGTTATGTATGTGATAAATTGATTTTAATGCACTCATATGTGGAAAAATTGTAGCATGAATTTTGCCATGATATTTTGGATGTTTCCATAGTTTATTTGTTCTTAGGATTTAAAGGTTTGAATCATGATATGTTTATTATTGCTCGGACTTATTCTCAATGTTTGAAAGTGTGATTGTATTTGTTTTGTTGTTTATTTGATATAGGTAAAAGATGCATGCTGAATATATTCATGTTGGAATGGTTTATATGCTTAAATATGTTAAATTTTTACTATCTAGAACAGAGGTATCGATATTCGTGTTTTAAAAACTATACTTTTGTGATTTTCAAATATATAGGAAGTTAGAATAATAATTTAGTATCGATACCATACCACGAGTATCGATACTAGAGGCAAAATTATTGATACTTTTCGAAATGTACCGATATTTTCTTATATTTTCTTGAAAATTTTGCTAAGTGGTCCTAATACATGTTTAATTATTATTATAAGTTTATTTAAAGTATGTTTGACATGTTCTAATGATGATTAATATATATTTGACTGAAAATTCATAAGATCACTGATAAAGAGGATGATTTTTTATTAATGGGACAAATTACTATGAGTATGATTTGTGACGGTGGTGTGACATCCTAATATTCGAGCTCAGCAACTAGGCCAGGTATGGGGTGTTTCATAACATTTAAATTGTGGCGTCAATAAAGGCAAATTGGATAGGCACTTAGGTTGAATGTTTTTTTGTATGTTTTGGTATGTTTAAATGTGTTTTGAATAGGTAAAATTGATTGGAAATGGTTTGGCTTGAGACCTATGAAATGTGATAAACCGTAATTTATACATATTTTTACCCCATGTTTAACGCATTTTATAGATGATTTCCCATTAGAATTGGTGAATTCGATGCTCCTAATGCTTTAATTTCATGTTTTATACTTAGAAAAGCATAGGAGAGCGAAAGGAATGAGAAACAGGCCAAAAAGGGAAAAAATGGGCCAAAGTACGAAATCAACACGGCCTGGACCTCCTCACAAGGGAAAATTACACGGCTATGTCAATTTGGCAGGCTCAAGCACGGCCTGAAGTAACCACACACAGGCGTGTCCTTGCCGAGCCCAAGTTGAGTCCAATTCGGAAAAGGCTAATTTTGAGGGCTCTTAGGCATTCCAAAGCCTATAAATACACCCTAGAGGAGGAAGAAAAGGAGACACACAAAATAGGGAGTAAGGAATTACTCCAAGGAAGCCGATTGATCCATCTCAGAAGTCGGATTCACCATCAAGACTGAAGATCTCTCCTCAATTACCCCTTCAGGAGTTTTGGGTTTTCTTTATGTTTTGTCTTCTTTATTATTCTGAGATGTTTTCTTATTTAGTTATGAACTAAAACCCCTAAATACCTAAGGAGAATGAAACCTAAGATGAATCTTGTTATTATTTTCTGAATTGTATGATAAATATTTAACCTGTTCTTAATTATGTGTTCTTAATTCTTATTTTGATATCCCAGGATACTGATTCAAGATAAGCTCTTATTCAAAGGAGGAATAGACCCTGTCTAAGAGTACATTTGTCATAATTAAGCGGAGTTGTTTGCGCGCCTAGACATAGGGTGACAAGATTTTGCCGGATTAGGGTGAAACCTAATAAGGGGATCCATAGATCAAGTTAATGCAACCCTAGAGTGTTAATTAGAGAAAGGTCTCAATTATTCAATCTAGGGATTAGAAGTTATTAGTCTTGAATAGGGATAATAACATAACTTAGGAATCTCTATGGAACAAGTTAAATGAATAAATCATCCGATTCGGACCCAGAATAACAAGTACAGTCTAGGTGGATTTTTCCTTAGGTATTGTCTTAATCCAATCGATTTTCCCAAAAGCAATTCCCCAAACCCCATTCTCTGTGAATTCTTAGTTTAGACAATTAGTTAGTTAAAACAAAAACCTCTTTATTCTTAGGCTAGATAATAAAGACAATCATTACTAGTACTTCTAGTTCCTTTGGGTTCGATAATCTGGTCTTACTAAAACTATACTACTGTTCGATAGGTACACTTGTCTACATCGTGATAATAGTTAGTTTCAAGAATGATTAATTATAAATATTTAAAACCTATCACGAAATCACGTGATCAAAATGGTTGCTGAAATGGCTTATTTTTGAAGTTATTTTAGGTGTGCACAGTCGTGTGTCTTATTGATTTTAGTACAGGTTTTTCCACACAATCTCAAAGAGTTACACGGCCTTATGATACGGCCATGTGACCCTAATTTACATGAACTCATGTTATTACACAATTTGGTCAAACGACCATGTCTTTGAGCCACACGATCTAGGCTCTGTCACACAGCCTGGCCACACAGCCATGCAACTCCTGTTTTTATTTTTTTTCATATTTTTCTGTTTTGTTTCAGATTAGTCCATATTTGTTTCTAAACTGATTTTAGGATTTTGAATACTTGATTTAAGTTCTGGTTTTTCACTTATTAATTATAAACTTTTTTAACAAATCATTCCACTAAATTATCGTGACTGAGCTCTCTCTTATCATTACTAAAGCTACTTAATAATTGTTCATCCATTAATTTTGTCATAAGTGTATTACTCTCATAGGATATCCTTAATGTAACACTCTAAACCCGGCCTAGACGTCCAGACCAAAATTTGAAGAGTTATGTCAATCATAATAAAGTTTCACACTATCCCATTTCAGTTAAATTAAATCATACAATAGCATATCATTCACACAGCAAAATATAATATATAGTCGTCACAAATTCCATAACATCGTAAAATATCAGTTCCTACTAGTAATGCTTAAAGGAAAAAAGAAAAGTTTGACCGAGCTTCCGCGACCCTAACCCAATTAAGGCTGGGATCCACCTGAAACTAAGTCAATAAAAATGTGAGTTATGAACTCAGTGCGTAAGGGAAATTAATTCAAATAGACCTCTTTCATAGTGAAATTCCAATTTTAAATAATCAGTTCATATCAAACGTATTTGCAATTCAAATTCAGAGTAAGACCAATTATATATGTATGTATACGCAATTTCAGATCACATACGGTACCAATCAGATTCATGTGCTTTCCTATTACCACCCGCTACACACCATCTTCTGCCAACCCAACACACCATTATGGACATTCAATGCCCAACCAACCCTACACACCATTAAGTGTTCGTTGACACTTTTACAGAGATGCATCTTAGCTACTAATTTAGTATGCGACAAGCGCCAGAGTCAAATATAATTTTAGTAGCAAAGCCACGATTTCATAACAGAATTCTTCTTCCTTCATAACACTTCACCCCATACCAATACAAAATACACTATCGTATCACATATTTAGTCATCCCAATCCGTTACTAAATTAACCCAACCAATTCAATGACAGGGTGATATTACAGAGCATGTTTAATTATGAAAGCCACAGATCAGTCTCAATGTATCAGAAAGCCCTCATAATAACAATTTCAATCATTCGTACATTGGGAAACCCAAAATCAAAGTTCAGCATCATTCTCAACCTCAGAAATAATTTCCAGGCCCTACACCCTGCCACACAGCCTAGGAACACGCCTGTGTGCCTTGGTCGTGTGGTTTTTTAAGCACAAATAGTGAGTTACACGGCCTGGGCACACGCTTGTGTCCCTGGCCGTATGGTTCTTAAGTACAAACAGTGAGTTACAGGGCTTGGGCACACGCTCGTGTCCCTGGCCATATGGTTCTTAAATACAAACAGTGAGTTACACAGCCTGGGCACACACCTGTATCCTTAGCTATATGAACCCTAAACTAACTTTGGCCTAGTCACACGCCCATGTGGTCGTCCGTGTGGCTGCCCATATGGCCTTAATTCAGCAAACATTGAGTTATACGGCCATTTGTATGGCCTACCAAACGCCCGTGTGGCCCACACGGCCTAGTCACACGCCCGTGTGCCAGGCCTTGTGATGTCAGCAGCCACCATTTTTAGCAATCTGAAACTAGAAAAGTAGAGTTCCGATACGTACCTAATCTGGTATTGACGGAGAAATGATACGGGGACTACCCAGAACCTAATTATTCAATCCACAAATAATTACATCATCAATTCCAATGTTTAACAAAATCTCTTATCGTTAAACATACGTCGAAAGGTTCGACACCATTCTATTCCAATTCGCATACTCACCTCGTACGAAACAGAAGGAATCAGCCTAACACAACGGATTACTGTCTTTGACAACACCCTTGCCTATAATGTAGTAAATCAAGTGTTTAACAAAAAATTAACTAAACGAGCAAAGTCCTATTTTGACAGAAAATACTAATAGAATGGAAAGCATAACGAAAGGAAGTTACAATGGAACTTACGCTGAATTGATCTTACAAACGACTAAACTTCACAACCACACAAGATCAATTGCAAAAGGAAAAGAAAAGAAAAGAAATTTGAGAAGAAAAAGCAAAAAAAAATTAAAGAACTAAAAAGAAAAGAAAAAGAACAATAACTTTTCCTTAGACTACTTAAACTAACCTCCACCCCTCCCGGTATTTGCAAAAAAATATATTCCAAATGCGTACGATGGAATTCGAACTCAGAACCAAACAAAATACAAATAGATGCTTAACCAATTAACTAGTAGGCTCATTCTTGTCATCCATTCACATAAGATTGAACTTAAACGGGTAGTGCATACTTGTGGGTTGATTCTAAAACAACAAAAGTTTTAATGATGCGACTCGAACTCCAAACCTTAAACTCAATCACAAAACACAAAACCACAGATACAAAAATTAATTACTGCAGGTTTCACAAACAAGTTCTTAAGATTTTGGAGCGTTACACCTAATCTTTGTGGAACAAATTTGTTCTCCCAATATAATTCTATTTTATCTTACGGTGACCATTACATCTTCCTTCATTAAAAAGTTACTATCAAATAGTAGTCAAATCATTTATCAAAAAGATAAATAACACGTGATCATGTTTACTTTTCATCTATCATGTAATGTTGATGAGAGGATATCATTTACCATTTAATTACGATATGAATTCCACTATTGTGAAATGATGCTACATATTGCAGAAGTTGTATACACAACGTACCAGTTTTCAGTTTATTATCTATTTGAACCCAGGCTTTCATTTACATCAAAGTATACGAGTTATGCATAAATAATTCATCATCTACTCAGGATTAAGGTATGTCACACTATGAATGCCACAAGTGAATAAATCCACAAACGGATTTATGACATATTCTACTTGGGTCTTATTCGATGTACTGTTAATCCAGTCAGTCACATCTATGTCTCAATCTTTTGGGAGTCATCCGCTCTAATACTCAAGACAATGAGACTCGATAAACATCATATTAGTGTAATACCCCTTGCCAGGTCCAGTCACCAGACCAAAGTTGGAAAAGGTTACCACACAAAACTCACATAACATTACATACTTTAAACATTCCATAATGGACCATGTTGCGGACTAAAAAGTGGTGGATCGCTCTAGCGGATCGATCAGCAACGCAAAGTATTTCAGATGGTAAAACTGAGGATTATTCCAAGGACATAAATTTTGCAAAAAAGTATGGCAAATATCTAATTTGGAATATCACCTACTGATACCCAAAAATGGCAGACTATTCCATGGATACCTCATACTGCGGAAGGTCCCACAGTACTTAAAACACGAAACATAGCAGAATTGAACTTCATTTTTTTATCATCATACATCATGAAAACTTAAAATGACCACCTTCAAAATTTAACAAGTTTGTTTACAAATATCCAAGCGACCATATACATGCCACTTAGACCCAATCAAATAAATCGGGAGTCTACCATAACTTCTGGCGAATAATGTGAACTTATTCCTGATCTAATCAATGCGTTTTGAACTCTCAAAATCTACAAGGTAAAAGCAATCTAGGTGTAAGTATTTAGAATACGTAGTAAGTTTATACAAGTTCTAAAGTTTACTTACCTCACATAATAATTATATGAGAATTTAATATGCAAACACAATTTACCTATCAACCAACACAATTCATCAACAAGGTAAATGCATAAACTTCATCACATACAATATATCTAGTATACAACATGATACAATAAAACTCTTCATATTAAAATCATTCTCATAACTTTTCCTTTCTCCTCATTTTCTAACTTGCCAATTTCACATTTCAAATGTTTTGTATTACCTGATGAACATCATAAAAGAACTCAAAACACAAGTATGCTTCACATCAAAAGCTCGTTCGAGCTAAACACATACAAAGATTGACCGACTTTTCTAGCTCAACAAAGAAGAAAAACGGTGATGGAGAGAAAGAAGAAAAGAAAATGAATTGCCTTTTTCCATCCACTATAATATGTTATATATATGTCTAATCTAGTTATTAATTAAGTTTAACATCATTACAGGTAAGGTAAAACCAACACTTGTCCGGCCATTAATTTTGAAAATAGTTGTATTATTAATTGAGTCCCTAACCGATTATCATATTACCACTAGCGAAAGAAATCTATACTGGTTAGCTTTTACCGCCTTTACAATTTCGTCCCTATACTAAAATAGGCTATCCAATCAATCAAATTAACAAACCAGAATTTCATAACACTATCGTAAACTAATAGATATTAAATATTAAAACTTATTGACTCAATCACCGATAAACTGGGTTTTGAAACCACTATTTCTAGTACCACCAAAAACAGGCTGTTACAATTAGTCTTTCAATCAGTTTGCTCATTTTCAATTAGAGTAAGGACATGTTTAGATTATCTACTAATATAAGTTATATTTTCGTATTACAATCTGGCCACATAATACCGCTTAGTATTAGTTAAACATTATATAACCAATGAGTTAATATTTGCTTTTATTTTATTTTATGTAAAAACTATTAAAATAATATACAAATAATATTAATATAATTAATAAATATTTTATTAAATTAATTTATTTGAAAAATATAAATATACATAAACGTAAACGTAAATACTATATTAAGAACACCATATTTAACAATCTTCCGCCTGTCTTTATAGAAGAGATGAATCATATTTTGCATGTCATACCTAACTTACATCCATGCTAAACTGATAACCACAAGATTTATGACTTAATCAAATAATTTAAATTAACTAAAAACAATGGAATGATGGCCTAAATTAATTGGAAGAGAAAAACCTACCCCAGTCCCACGTGCACTCAACGTACAGTCAGTATGAAGCCATTGCCAGTCTCCAATTACTCAGGTTTTTGTTTTTATATTTAAATGAAACTCCTTAAAAATAAGAAAAAAAAACCATTATGAAGGGAAGTTCTTTTTTGCTAAGAGCTGTAATCTAATCTCACTTTATCTTTTTTAATATTATGTCCTATAAAATTATTAATTATTATATGGGCTTCACAGCCACCTGTCCCAAAGCTGGTGGAATATATATATAAAAATTCGTAGGGAGTAGAGTAGTGATCCTACTTTGAACACATCAATGACCATTGGTCCCTTTCTTTTTGTTTAAGGAAATTCTAACCTTAAAACCACATGGAATGCTGATAATATAATATTAATCATTTTTATTATATGTTAGAATTTGATGTATTATTAGTGAATTTTTATTATTCTTTATTATAATCTGGAAAGATATGTACTACTTTCTTAAATTACGGACAACCTATTAAATAAAATTTCTTTTATTAAATACAGGTAATAAGAAAGTACAAGATGTGTCTTTATATACCTTTGTTGTATAATATTATTATTAACAATTAATTAATTCCCAAATTTTACCATTTAGGAGCAGTTGCTTCTACATTAAGACAAACTCTGTAGGACTGGGACTAGTATCTGTATTCTGTAGGCCATTGGCCAACTTGTTAAATATTTTTATAGATATAAATGAAAAAGCTTGCCTATAAATTCCCTCAAACGTCAGCTTTACAACACACCACATCTGATTCTTTCAACATACCTACCTAGTTTTATACGAGATATGACACTTTGCCGCAGGTAGAATATTTGAAAATCCAGCTCGATTAAGTTTTTTTTTATCAATTTTATAATTAAGTTGGAATTTGAATTTGATTAAACTTTTTACTTAATTTTTTTATATAATAAAAATAAAAATTTTGATTAAATTTGTGAATTGTTTGAATCACCCAATAATTGGGATATTCTTTCCCCGAATCCACACGTGTTTTTGTAGATCTTACCGTAACGGGCTTGTCTGGAAATATACGTACCCATTTTTTTCCACCACGATGTACATTTTGTGTCATTGCGCGGCGCCCCGCTTCTATTTGTCTAGATGTAATCCAAGCGGGTTCAAGTGCTTGAAGTGTTAAAAAATATAGACATCACATATATAATAAAGTTAATTACATGTTATTATTTACTATCATGATAGGTCAGCCCAAATTAAAAGTGATTTAATTTGGTTAGAATTTTATTGGGCTTTAATTATTAAATAAAGTATGGCAAAATATGTGTAGATACTCTAGTATTTGAGTTCTAATTAATGATGGGCTAATAAGAATTTGATTAGAACTAATATGCCAAAGTTATAAATATTAGGATTATAGTCCCCAAATTATACACAATATATCTTTTCTAATATCCCATCATTAAGGAAGAGAGAGCAGATATACTCTGAATTTCTTGTGTGCTAATTTGGAAGATCAAATCCCCAAAATCCAGTAAAACTTCAAGGAATTCATGAATTCAGGTACGCTTCCGCGTCTAGCTTTGTTCTTGATTTATTCTTGATGATTTGACATGATAGATCCTAATTTATAGTTCTAATTTTATATTAGATGTTATTTAAAATTCTAATAAGTGGTATCAGAGTCTCGTCATATCGAATCATTGAGAATTAATTAAAGTTCTTCTTTTGAATGATTGATTCATGAAATTTCATGGGTTTTATATTTTGAAAGTTTATATTGAAATTTTAGGGTTTTGTTTTAATTTTTTTTTAATTTGGGGTGATTTTCAAACTGATGGATTAAATTGCGGAGTTTAAAATATTTGTGTAATTGTAAATCTTGCCATTGAATTTCTATCTTGCTTTTAAATAAAGAACTTTGCATGCTCTATATCAATTTCGATTCCTACTGTCAGATATGTAATTCAAATTTTTTAATCATATAACATATTTAATTTAGTTAATAAAAAAATTGGAAAAGAAGTTAACAAAAGAAATTGATGTTTCAGATGTTTTATTTATAGATATATATAAATATATAATATATGCATGCTTTGATTGATTTAATGCATGTTGTTTTGGAAAATTATATAAATATGATGAAATTAAGGTAAATATATTGAAACAAATAAATTCAAATTTTGGCTTTGAATTAAAGATGTCTAATATTTTAAATAAATTAGTTGAAACAAAATGCCGCCAAAGTAACCTCTTTTGTGTAGATTAGTTTATTTAAAATATTAAGATGATTATATGTTTTTGTAATTCATGCGTTTATTGATTAACCTAAAGGTAAGTTAATATTTGGCAGAATTTCAAAGACATATGTGGTGATAAATGTGTGACAATTATAAGGTATTTTATGTGAGCAATAAGTTAGTCCAAAGATTAATTCATTGTTTGACATAATTTATTGTAAGTGTTTGATTGCTACAACAAGAGTACTGCTTACGGTTAATATTACTATCCAAAGACTTGATATTAATGTTGTATTTGGTATCTTGAGATGGGATTAGCCATTATCTTGAATTTATTGTTTACTTATGAATATTAATTTAAGTTTATTTTTGTTCTATATCCAGCTAATTCATCTTCTGCTGCCACAATATCTGCTAATATAAATTCTATAACCATGCTTAATGGGACTAGTTTTAAGGAATAGAAAAGGCACTTACTTATAGTGCTTGGCTGTATGGACATAGACCTTGCACTAAGGGAAGAACAACCTACACCTCTCACAACGAAGAGCACCAAAGATGTTAAGAGGGATTTTGAGAGGTGGGATCGTTCAAATCGCATGAGTCTAATGATCATGAAACACAGCATTCCAGAAGCCTTTAGGGGCATAGAATCTAAAGAGATTACTCAAGCCGAGGGTTTCCTTGATGAAATTGAAAAACGTTTTGCTAAAAACGATAAGGTTAAGATGACATCACTTCTGACTTCTTTGATGTCTATGAAGTATAAGGGTCAGGGAAACGTAAGGGAGTACATTATGAAGATGTTCCATATTGCTTCAAGACTTAAGGTACTTAAGATCGAGCTTTTTGAGGAATTGATTGTTCTTATGGTTTTGGTATCGCTTCCTGCACAGTTTAATCAATTTAAAATTAGTTATAACTGTCAAAAGGAGAAATGGACTCTAAATGAGCTCATTTATCATTGTGTGCAAAAGGAAGAAAGGTTGAAGCGTGATAAGTCTGAAAGTACTCATTTGGCCAATGCCCCTAAAGACAAGGGCAAGAAAAGAAAATATCAGAATGAAGCTGCTAAGGGTCCAGCTCAAAAGAAACAACAAGCTACAGAGAGTTGTTTCTTTTGTAACAAGTATAGACACGTAAAGAAAGATTGTACCAAATATCATGCTTGGCGTGTAAAGAAAGGTATAATTCTTAATTTGGTCTGTTCTGAGATTAATTTAGCTTCAGTACCTAGAAACACATGGTGGATAGATTCTGGTGCTACTACTCATATAAGTGTTTCTATGCAAGGTTGCCTGAGTTACCGAAAGCTAAGTGATGGTGAAAGACACATCTTTGTGGGCGATGAAAATTGGTAGAAGTGGAAGCGATTAGGCATTTTAGGTTGTTATTAGGAACTGGTTTTTATTTGGATTTAAAAGACACTTTTATTGTACCGCAAATTAGATGGAATTTAGTTTCTGTTTCTTCGTTGGACAAATTTGGATATTATTATTCATTCGGAAACAATCAATTTAAATTTGTCTTTAAATTCAAATGTTATTGGAACTGGTTATTTAAATACTTATGACAACCTTTATTTGCTAGAAACAGTTGCATCCTATAATGAAACCTTGCATGTGGAATCACGTGGTATTAAATGCAAATTAAATAAGGAAAATTCAGCATTATTATGGCATAGGCGCTTAGGTCATATCTCAAAAGTTAGAGTTGAACGCCTTGTTTCTGATGATATTATAGAGTCCCTTGACTTCACAGACTTTGATGTCTGTGTCTATTGCATTAAGGGAAAACAGACCAAAACCAAGAGATTGGGTGCCAACAGATCTTCAGACATCTTAGAATTAATTCATACAGACATTTGTGGGTCATTCCTTACTGCATCCTAGAATGGTCAACAATATTTCATAAAATTCATAAATGATTACTCACGTTATGGGTACCTATATCTCATTCATGAGAATCTCAGTCTTTGGATATATTCAAAGCTTATAAAGCTGAAGTTGAGAATCAACTCAATAAAAGGATTAAAAACATCAGATTTAATCATAATTGTGAGTACTACGGTAGATATAATGGCTCATGTGAATAATGTCCAGGACCATTTGTGAAATTCCTAGAGGAATGCGGTATTGTCCCACAGTACACCATGCCAAGATCACCTAGTATGAATGGTGCAGCTGAAAGACGAAACAGAACTCTTAAGGATATGGTAAAGAGCATGATTGCTCATTCTACCTTACCTAAGTCCCCCTGGGGAGAAGCATTAAAGACAACAACTTACATTTTAAATAGAGTACCCAATAAAGCAGTTGCAAAAATACCTTATGAGCTTTGGACAAGTCAAAAGCCTAGTTTAAAACACTTTCACATTTGGGGATGTCCAGCTGAAACAAGGCCTTATAGGCCACATGAAAAGAAATTGGACTCCAAAACAGTAAGCAGCTACTTTATTGGTTATTCTGAACGATCTAGAGGCTATAAATTTTATGATCCCATAATAAGGAATATTTTTGAGACGCGAAACATTTTTTGGGGATGTTGAGTTCGGGGGGAGAAATAAGGTTAGAGACATTGCTTTTGAGGAGGAATTGGATTCTAACTCAATTCCTACTATCACTTTTGATGATATTCAGGTTCTTATACCTATCATTGGTCAAGAAGTGAATCCAGAACCTCTACAAGACAATGTTGAACAACTTCCAATTCAAAATGAGGTAATTGTTCCAGAAGAGTAAACTCAACAACCTCAAGAACAGGTGCCATTAAGAAGGTCCACAAGAGAAAGGAGAAATGTTATTCCAGATGATTATATTGTATTTCTCCAAGAACATGAGGATGATAATGGAATAATAGAAGATGATCTAATCAACTTTCATCAAGCCATGAAAAGTTCTAATTCTCAAAAGTGGATTGATGCCATGAAAGATGAATATAAATCTATGCAAGACAATAAAGTTTGGGAACTTGTCCCATTACCTGAAGGTGTAAAACTAATTGGTTGTAAATGGATATTTAAAACCAAGAGGGATGCAAATGGGAAGCTAAAGGATATACTCAAAAAGAAGGTATTGATTTTATAGAGACTTTCTCTCCAGTTTCATCGAAAGATTCCTTCAGGATAATCATGGCGATATTGAAGAAACAATTTATATGGTGCAACCGAAAAATTTTGAGTCGGAAGACTCAAAAAATATGGTTTGCAAATTGACAAAATCCATCTATGGACTCAAACAAGCTTCCCGTCAATGGTACCACAAGTTTCATCAAATAATTGTTTCATTCAATTTTGAGATGAATATTTTTGATAATTGTGTGTATCACAAATTCAATAGGGTTAAGTACATATTTCTGGTTCTATATGTTGATGACATTTTGATTACCGCTAATGATATAGGCTTATTACACGAAACCAAGAGATTTTTATCTAAGCATTTTGAGATGAAAGATCTTGGGGACGCCTCTTTTGTTTTAGGAATTCAGATACATCGAGATCGATCTCGAGGTATTCTTAGATTATCACAAAAGAGCTATATCGATAAAGTACTCAAAAGGTTTGGCATGCAGAGTTATAGACCAAGTGACACCCCTTTCGTTAAAGGAGACAAATTTAGTCTTACTCAATACCCTAAAAGTAACCTTAAAATTCAGGAAATGCAAAAGATTCCTTATGCATCAACTGTTGGGAGTTTAATGTATACTCAAGTTTGTACGAGTCTGGACATTGTGTACATTGTTGGGATGTTAGGCAGATATTTAAGCAACCCTGGCATAGACCATTGGATAGCAGCTAAAAGGGTTATGAGATATCTTCAGAGAATAAAAGATTACATGCTTACTTATAAGAGATCAGATCTTTTGGAAGTCATAGCGTATCTGATTCTGATTTCGCTAGATGCCAAGATAGTAGGAAATCTACATCAGGTTATATTTACCTGTTAGCTGGAAGAGCTATATCTTGGAAAAGTGTCAAACAGACACTTGTAGCTTCATCCACTATGGCAGCAGATTTTGAAGCATGCTATGAGGCATCAAACCATGGAATATGGTTGCGGAATTTGTCACAGGGCTGCGCATATTAGAGAATATAGAAAGACCACTCAAATTATTTCGTGACAATAAGTCAGCAGTGCTGTATTCCAATAACAACAAGAGTTCATCTAAGTTAAAGCATATTGACATAAAGTTCCTAGTTGTAAAATAAAGAGTGCAAAATGGATCCATAGAGCACATTGGGACAAACTCCATGATAGTGGATCCACTTACAAAAGGTTTACCACCCAAGGTCTTTCATGAGCATACTGCTCACATGGGTGTTACGTTGTCTAAGGATATCATGATTTAGTGGGAGTTTATATTTTATTTGTTTTATGTTTATTTTCAGACATTTATGTATTTGGTTATTTTCTTATCAGAAATGAAGTATTCAGTTTATTCACTCTGTTTATTATTTTGGTACTATCCTCACTTAAGTTTAAAGAGGACCAATTGGAAATAGACATGTTTAGATCATATTGCATGTAATTTTCATGCTACACATCCATACTTGATCTATTTCATTTGGTTGTGTTAATATACGTGATCAGGGATGGATTTAGTTACGATCTATGTAATGAAAGTCGCCTTGGTTCTATGTTAACATAATTAATGGACCAGATTGTTCGGAATACCTTTTGGATATGATAGTAAAATTTTGAGCTCATAAGGTTGTATAATGACATATAATTATAAAGGAATTAGTATATATATGTGTGGTCCAAATGGGATATTGTTGGAAAATATGGACATCACATATATAATAAAGTTAATTACATGTTATTATTTACTATCATGATACGTTAGCCCAAATTAAAAATGATCTAATTTGGTTAGAATTTTATTGGGCTTTAATTATTAAATAAAGTATGGGTAAAATATGTGTAGGTACTCTATTAATTGAGTTATAATTAAATTCTAATTAATGATGGGCTAATAAGAATTTGATTAGAACTAATATGCCAAGGTTATAAATATTAGGGTTATGGTCCCCAAATTATACACAAGATATCTTTTTTAATATCTCATCATCAGGGAAGAGAGAGCAGATATACTCTGAATTTTTTGTGTGCTAATTTAGAAGATCAAATTCCCAAAATCCGGTAAAACTTCAAGGAATTGATGGATTCAGGTACGCTTCTGCATCTAACTTTGTTCTTGATTTATTCTTGATGATTTGACATGATAGATCCTAATTTATAGTTCTAATTTTATATTAGATATTATTTAAAATTTTAACATGAAGAGCATATCTACGGAAACAAATCTGATTTCCTCGATAAGATATCCCTTTTATTCTTCCTCTATATTATTTATGAAATCGGATTCTTTTGAGATTATAGTTAATTACTATCTATATATTCCATCGAATATTATAATGCTCGAATTTAATTCAATATTATCAAATTAAAATTAAATTTTTACCTTTTCAAATTCAAATAACCTATCATTAATTAGCATGTTATTTAGAGTTTTTAGACCTTAGCTGCAAGTTGACCGTTGGCGCTTTTCTCCACCTGCGTCCATTGTCAAAGTCGAGGGAAGAAATATTGTGCATGGCAAATGTGTGCAAGTAAAATATATTAAAGATAATTTAAAGAAATTATAAATATGAGGTTGATTAAAAGGCCAGAGTTAAAACAAACGTAGGCATGTGTGACTTTGATGTCAACTCTAGAGAAAATATATCAAAGTGTACTGAACAGTTCTCGTACCGCGTTTTGACGATTTTATAATTAATCAGACATTATATTTATTCTTTTTATTTAAAAAAAATAGATAAATTTATTCATAAGTGTAAATTGATTCTTCCGTTGAAAACTCTATCTATTTGTGTTGTTAAGTGATATTTTATGTTTTTTCAATTGTTTTTATACGAGTGAATTTGAATTAAAAGATGAGAAAGATTAGGTAAAAGTACCATGGAGGTCCCTAAGTTAGGAGTTGATTAGTATTTTATCCCCTCTACTAAAAAAAATAGGTAAATTTATCCTATTAAAAATTCTATATATTTCTACCTTTAAATGTTGATGTGGCTTAAGGAAGAATCAAACACTAACACATGACGTACCATATATACCTTATGCTAACATGAAAATATTTTAAAAATTAAAAATCTTAAAAATAAAGAATTCTTTATAGTGATTTAAAAATAATGTCCTAGATCAATTTGGACAAACGATTTTCCTAATTCATTTCATCCCGGACATAATTTTTAAATATATATATAAAAACATAGAGGATTAATTAAAATTATTAAGAATTATAAAATAATAATAAATTAAAATTATTAAAAACAACATCTAGAATGATCCTAGACAAATGGTTGTTTAAGCTTAAATGAACTCGGACAACTTTTTGTCTAGATTCATTTTAGAGTGGTTTCTTAAAATTATTTAAAAATTATATCAATTATAATAAATATAAATAATGATTAAATTTGTTAAAATTTATACAATTTATAAAATTATATATATACATAAACCCACATATAACATGTATAAATAATTGAAATATACCGCATATATATACACACATGCATGTATCTTTTAATCGAGTTGATATTTTTAGTTAATCAAGTTAATAAGTCCTATTTTATCAATTTCTTATAATACTTAATAAATATTAAATAATTCTCTATAATTTTGTATAATTATTTAATAATTATATAAGAAACAACTCCAAAATAAACCTAGACAAATTATTGTTTAACCTCATTTAAACACGGACAACAATTTGTCCAAGTTCATTTTAGAAGTTGGTTTTAATTTTTTAAATATTTTTATAATTTTTATATTTTAGATTTTCGATTTTTAATTTTTAATTTTTAATTTTTAATTTTTTTGTTGAAATATGCCACATCAACATAAGGGTACATGTGGCAAACCATATGCTGCTATCTAGTTGCTTTGTTAGTCATGTTACCGCTTAAAAGTAGAATAAATGAAATTTTTAACAAAATGGCCAATTTGTTATTTGATCCAATGAATAGGGACTAATTTGCCCTTTTTTTTAGTAGAGGAGACAAAATGCAATCTGGTTCTTAATATAAGGGGTCCATGACACTTTTACATAATTCTAATCATCCTTTAATTCCACATCACTTACATAAAAAAATTTTGAAATATCCAAATCATCACTTAATGGTACATATGAATGAAATTTTTAATGAAAGGGCCCATTTGCACTTTTTTCTAAGGTATAAGAGCTAAACTACCATTTTTTTTAGTAGAGAGGGCAAAATGCAACTTGCCTTCTAAGATAAGGGCCTTTATGGTACTTTTACCTTTAATTATTAGAGATAAAAAAAAAGGCATTTTAGCTCTCTTTCTTTCTTTCTTTTTTTCTTTCTTTCTTTTGCACCTCATTTAATCCACAATTTTTTAGGTTTTTTTTTTCAATTTACCCATAATTGGATAAAAAAGTTAACGAAACAGTTAACTTGATGATATTGATGGTAGATCCTAACGTGGCATCCACATTAGAGACCACATGTATGCCACATATCAATTAATTAATTTTTTAAAATTCAAAAATATAAAAATTAAAAAAATCAATATATATAACTGTAAAAAATCTTGTAAAAAATAGAAAAAATACTTATCTTTTTTCTCATGGTAGTCTGCTCCAGTCTCCTTACAAAACTTTCGTTATTGGGTTAGCCATACACTTCACATATTTCTAGCGATTTACATGGCATCATCAAATGATACAAGTCTTGGATAAGAATCAACAACGCACTAGAACGCCCTTGTTGACGATCTTTTACTCCGACAGCATCTGGGGTTCCTCGAACAATGTGATATCTCACACCGGGTAAATCCTTAACCGTTCCCCCACTTACTAAGACTACAGAATATTCTTATGAATTATGGCCAATACTAAGTATATAAGAAGTGATTTCAAACCCAAAGGTTAATCATACTCTGGCAACTTTACGTAAAGCAGAGTTTGGTTTTTTGGGGGTAATAGTAGAAAAGTTGACAGATAAGTCAGCCTTACTGCCACTCTATAAAACCGTAAATGAGATTTTCACCTCATACGGCTCCTCGTTCAATTCTTTCAAAGTTATTGGGTCATTTTCCTCATTCGAGAATCTCCTCCCTTCTTCCATTTTGTCCCTCCCCCACCCTATGAGCTTTTAAGGCGACACATAGGGCTCTCGAGCTAGAGTGCAACCAATGTCGTCTGGTCACCTAGCGAGTTCTCTTTATCATCGCCTGCCTTTAGGAATGACTCTATAAGACGTGTAGACCTACTTCATGGCTAGAAGTAGTACTAAACCTACCAAATAGTATCCTAAATTATAGTTCCTGAGTGCACAAAGTAGATAGCATAGCTGGGCAAGGCTATGCTATCGTTCCTTTAGGTGTTTCATTTGTCTCTTATGATATTATAAGTGGTTCCCCCCTCTAGGAGGCAGCGGATAAAGGTACCAGACTCTATCTTTTAAACTTTATACTATTTATTTCATTTCTTAAAACTTAAAGAATCAAAATCTTCTTATTACCTAATAAACCACCATCGTTGCCACCACCGCTTACTCTTTTGACGCACTTCTTCAACTAACAGACACACTATTAAATCCCCCTACTATCTTCTTTCTTCAAATCCTCAATTAGTTCTCTTCAAAACCCACTAGATTCGTGAAAATCTAACCCAACTCTTGAACTACTCAAGCCCAAATCTCTTTTCTTTTTTTTTACCATCAGATCATTTTCGATTCTTAGTATGTGTTTATTTTCACTAAATTTTCTCTTTTCGTTATTCGAATTATCAAATGGACACCTAATGATATTCTAACAATCAAGCCTCGACCATTCATTGAGATTGTGGCTTCTCTCTTTTTTCTTTTGATTTTCAATTTCTTGATTTTGATTTCTTTTTGTTTGGTTTTGATATTTGTAGATTCTACTTTGGATTTTTATTCTTTTTTTCTTGATTTATATTTGCTTAGATGTGGGTTTTTGTTTGAATCGAGTCTAAGGATTGGAAGATTCTAATCGAATCCCTAAAGCACTAATATCAAATCAATCAAGTCCTATCGTCAATCTCATAATTTAAAACATGTAGTTTGCATTGCATACAAATGTGTGCCTATCACATGAACTGCTTGAATCTTATGTGTTAAATAAAAATAGTCCTCATAAATCTTAATGGCATTATCTTTTTTTTAAATTCTAAACCAAAACTACTCATACGTAGGTACATAAGTGCTTACAATTTGATAATGTGCTTTAAAAATACTCCATTATAATAGCTCGATTTTCAATGCTGCCGAAAATGGAAGTTTCAAAACCTTAATTTTTATGTTTGAGCCTGTAAATATAAATATTAATATTTACGATGTTATTGTTAAAGTTTATTAAAGTTTGGCCCCTTAATTTTGTCAAATTGATAGTTAATTAAGTTATAGGGACTAAATTGTAAAATTTCAATCACAATAGATTTTTAAATTGCTAAGGGATCAAAATAGAAATTGAACCAATTGCCTTTAGTAAATAGTGGAAAATGATGTTAAAATCCATTAACTTAAGCTAATTGTGATTATGGCTTGATTAATTAAGTTTAATTAGATTAATTTTGATTTATTAAAGTTAACCTAAGTATAAATAGTTGAATTGTGGAAATTGTTGTCATCTTTCTTTCTTCTTCCATATTAACCACCTAAAGAAAACCTAAGAAGGCATTTTTCTTAAGCTTAAGCTTTCGGTCCTCAATTGTAAGTTGATTTCAAGTCCTTTTCTTGTAATTTTTATGTTTTGAGGTCATGAAAGCTTGATTTAGATAGCACGTGTACCAATTTGTAAAAATTTTAAATTTTTTAAAAGTTTCATTGATGAGATCTTAAATAAATTGGTGTTAAATTGATGGATTTTAAGTTTAGATATGAAAAAGCACTAAAGTGTAAAGTGTAAATTATTAGTTCTGTCCAAAAGGACCAAAGTGAAAAATTGAATATTTGATGTGAAATTTTTGTAATTATAGATAGCATAGGTTACTAAAAGGATTTATTTGAGATCGGTTTTGAAACCGAATCTCAAAATTGTAAGTTATAACAATTTCGATTTTAGGGACTAAATTGAATAAAATGTAAAAATTTAGGAGAATTTGAAATTTCAAATTGGATAGATTTGTGCATATGATAGGACGTTATAAAATGTTTGAAATTGATAAATTGATCCGAATTATTGTATAGATAAAAAATTGAACCAAATTGAAGATAATCGGGGAAAATGCAAAATTGTTGATTAGTCTTTAAAGACTTATTTGTTTGTTGTTTTGCCATGTAAGTTCATATGGAACTTACTATTTTATTTCATGTTATAATTGAATTGTAATTATTTTTATTATTAGTTCATATAAATATGAATATAGTGATTTTGGCATCAATTGGATTAAATTGAAAAGTATGAAAAATATGATATTACAAATAGGTACAAGGTACCAAAATGGAAATGGAATGTTTATAAGTTTGACATGACATGTATATGTTGTTACGGGGATTGAAATGATACGATTGTAGTAATAAAGCCCTTGTGAACTTAGTAAAGGATTAGGATACATATGGCATGTCGTTAGGGTCAAATATTGTAATACCCCTAAACTTTCACATATTTACACTTTTGCCCCAAATCTCGTAAATTAAACTTCATCCTATTTTCTTATGTTTTATGATATGCTGATCATTTTTCCCTTCTACAGCAACATCCAATTCTCACTCTAACATGTACTTATGAACATTAGGTATTTTTACCGATTATGTCATTTTAGTCCTTTTTACGTAAAATCACTTAGCAAAAGTTGTTTAACACAATCTCAAGCTTCATATTCTACCATAAAACATCAAAATTCATGCATACAATTCATGGGTAAATTTTTAAATATAAACCTTGGCTCAAAATATTGGTAGAAACAGGTAAACCGAGCTACAAGGATTTCAAAAATGTAAAGAACATTAAAAACGGGCATAGAAATCACTTACAATCAAGGCTTAAAAGTATTGAAACCCTAGCTACGGTGGAGAGAAAAATTTGGTAGCAACTTATGGAGAAGATGATCATTTTTGTGTTATTTTTCCCATTTTATTTCATTTAATATCAAAATGACCAAAATGCCCTTCCTTATTAAACTTTCAAAAATTCCATCCATGTCCAATTTTTGTCCATAAACTTAGAAATTGGTAAAATTTCTATTTAATACCTCCTAATTAATATTTCAAAGCAATTTCATACTAGAAACTTCTAGAATGAAAGTTTTGTAACTTATTCAGTTTAGTCCCTAACTTCAAATTAAGCACTTTATACATAGAATTTCTTCACGAAATTTTCACACAATCATGCAATCATATCATAAACATCAAAATAATTATAAAATAGTTATTTCTATCTCATATTTGTGGTCATGAAACCACTATTCCGTTTAGGCCCTAATTCAAGATATTACAAATATGGAAACGAATAGGGATTTACATGGTTAAATGAAATATAACATTTGTTATGGATTCTCGATTTATATTTATCATTAGATTAGCCTGGATTGGTAACCTCGATACGATGTCAACTTGTCTAAGCAAGTTCATAAATGTTAGTTTGTGTGAGCAATACAGTCTCATTTATTCGAGTTAATTTACTAAGGTTCTCTCGAGAAAAACCTTAACTTAATGAAAATGAAAATGTTGAAATGGCTTGAATTGATAATAACATGTGTATGTGTGTGGAAATCATGTATTTAAAACACAAATGTATGTTTAAAAATAACATACAATAAATAATGAAATATATGGTTTGTAACTAATCAATAATAACAAATAAAATATGTGTGACATTAAAATGGACAAAAAATAGATTAAATTAGGGGTGACCATTGTCAAGTAGAATCGAACTAGTCAAGTTGACGAATCCTATTTTAGCAACCGAACTCAATTTCAATTTTTTTTTCAAATTGAATCGATTCAAAAAATTTTGAATCATATCAAGTGAGTTAACGAATCCTATTATTTATATTCAATGTTGCGTTTACATGGACCGATTATTTAACAAGTAGACGAAGTACAAGATTATTTAACTATACAAACAATATAATTGTTTTGCCTTTTAACTTAATGGAAAAACATTTATCAAAACGGCATAATTTTGCATTTTCTTATTCGAATTTTCGAATAACTCAAATTGTCTAATTCATATTCGAGTTAAACCGAAAAATTTAATTTTTTATTTGATTTGATCCGAATAACTCGATTAACTCAAATAAATTGAACTATTTAATTTGAAATTTGAATTTTTTATTAAGTTTTTCGATTCAAATTGGATTTTGCTCACCCCTATATTAAATTGTGAGTAAATTAAAATTTAAACACATAAATGCATCAAGTTAAGAATACTAAATGAATACAATTGTTTATCATGGTGTTATCATGAATATTGAGTCAGTGTCGAGTTAACTTGTAACACCAACTCAATCAACAACATAATTAATATACGCAAATATAGAACAAATGTATTTATTAAAGTTTCATATAGAATCAGAAATTTGTTTTAGTGCAAATGATAAATGAAAATGTTTTATATATATATATATATATATATGATGTATTGGGTCCAAATTAGAGGTGTGCATGGGTCGGTCGAGGTTGAGCTAGGCTCAACTAAAAATTTAGGCCCATTTACTAGGCCAGGGCCCAGCCCGACCCAAAAAATGGGCCTAAAATTATACTTAAGCCCAACCCGAATAAAATGCTAAAACCCTGCCCGACCCAATTTGCCCATATTAATTTTATATAATTTTAAAATATATTTAATACATCAAAAATACTAAAAATATCAAAATAAATATTTCCCAACATTGAAAATAAATTTTAAAATATATACTTAAATAACACTAAGATAGGTGCAATTTAACAAGCAAATGTCTCTAAAATAATAACAAAACTAACAAATACCTTTAAAATAATAACAAAATTAACAATAAAATAAGTTTTATACAATATTCAAACAATAACAACAAAATAGTAGCAACATTATAGTAAAATGGTAGCAAAATAGGGATAAAACAATAAGAAAATAATATTAAAAAACATATTTTTTTTGTCCTTCAGTGAATTCGGGCCGGGCCTAGGTAAAAAATGTCATACCAGAGGCCCGACCCTTTTTTAAATGGGCCTTATTTTTTTATCCAAGCCCATTATTTGAGCCTATATTTTTGCCCAAACCCTCCCACATTTTGGGCGGCCCAACCGGCCCCAACCCATAAGCAAATCTAGTCCAAATCTCATTATGAATAAATTTTATTGATTTATAAAAATATAAAAGACAAAAACATTCATATAATCATATAATTTACTTTGAAAATAATATAAAAATTTTTATAATTAACTAGTGCCATCCTTAGTTCAACTAGTTTATAAGAATATGAAAAAAAATAACACATTAAATTAAATTTTATTTTTATAAAAGTTTAATAAATTTCCTTAGCCAACCAGATGAAATTGAAGATTTGATATTTCAGTGGTTCTATATAACCAAAGAATTAATTAAAGTTCAAAAAAAAAAGTCAAAAACTGGTGGAACCAATCGAATATACTTTTGGGTTTTATTTGGGTTTTGTAACCTTTGGGCTTCCCAAATTTTGAGGCCCAATTTTTTTTAACTTTGTAACCGGTCCTATCTTCAAGCTAAAAAAATTGAATCCTAATTTTGGATTTATTATATTTTTGGTTTTGTTTCAATTTTTAATTTATAAATTCATATAATTCAAAATTTAGTTTTAGGAATTTAATTTTTAATTTTAATACGATTAAAATTATTTTGATAAATTTAAGTTCATTACAAGTCATATTTTTTAGTTACACGACTATCAAGTAAGTATTTTTTACAAACCAACAAATTAAAAAATTAATTTTAATTCTTTAAAAGTTAATTATAATCTCATTGGCTAGAGAACACTTTCATGCTCATACCTACAATATAAATACGTGACAATTTCTTCAATATTTTCATTAAAAGTTAATCTTAATATCACATTGACTAGATAGCTCACTTCTTCACTATTTATAAATAAGAGTAGTGGTAATTATAATACAATATTAATACTACTCACATAGTTCACTTCTTTACTATTTATAAATCTGAATGGCGGTGATTATAATGCAATACTAATACTAAGATTCTATACTAGTACTTGATTTTGCAAATAAATTATGGTGATTCTAATAGAGTGCACTTAAAGTTTACAAATAGTTATTTTTATTTAAAGAATTAAAAATAATAATAAGACATGTAGTAAAATTTTAGCCCTGCTTATGGAATAAAAATTTTAACCACTCATGTATCAAATAATTACCTTATAAAAAATATAAATTAATTAAATATATCTTTTAATTTAAATACAATAAACTCATACATCTCTAATTAACAATATTATTAATTAAAAGCACATGGATTGTTTTATAATTATAATCAATATTACCATTTATACATATTAAATTGTTCAAATTTATTTATTAAATAATTTATTATTAAATTCAAATTTTGATAGATTTTCATAACTTTTAGGATTATAATTAATTTATACACTTTGTAATCTCCTGCATGCACTAGTGTATATATATATTCTATGGTGAAAGTATTATAAAACTCTTTGTACTATACCTTAGATTGTATTTTAGTCTTTTATTGAAAAATATGTAAATTAGTCTTTATATGTTAGATTAGTAGACAAAACAATCCATTCGTCAAAATTTGGTGTTTATACATAAGGTATAATAACAAATTAGCTCTCAACCTCTACACATTTATTGAATTTGACCCATACTCTTTTCTTGAAAGTAAGGTAGAAAATTTTGAAACTAATAAGACTAAAAGATCAAAAAGGCCTTAGTAAGAAATTTAAAAATTAAGTCTTTTAAAATTTAAAAATTATTAAAAATCATAAAATTTTAAAAATATTTATAAAAAATTTAATAAATTATATAAATTTTATTAAAAGATAACGATACCGATCCTTATAAGATTTAAAAAAAAAATTGAACGTATTCTTCACAATTTTCATGTATCTTACTCTGATTTGAAGCTACGCTTGCAAAGCGAGAGACATTTAGATCCTCTGTTTTGCAAATTGCATTTGTTTAAGTTTGCATGGTTTTGGGCCAATGCCTACATCCTTTATTCAAAAATAATATATAAATCTAAAACCAATTATAAATTTATAAAAATATATAAATATAAAAATTAGAAATTTATAATATATATATATATATATATATAAATCGATAAAATTCCTAAAAGAACCACATCTAAATTCATTCTGCATTTTATATTTTCCTATTAAGTTATATGTTTTTTTTTATATTTTCTGAATTTCAAAATAATAACATTAAAAACTAAAAATATATAAAATTAATAATAAAAATTGCATCTTGAACGAGTCTAGGTTGATTCTTGATATGAAAAAATATATACTTTTTGACCTTTTAGCCTTATTAGTTTCAAAAGTTATAATTTACTTTCAATAAAAAAATAGAGGTCAAATTGAATAAACGTGTAAAGATTGAGGGTTAAATTTGTTATTATACCTTATATATAAACAACAAATCTAAACGAAGGGATTATTTTTTCCACTAATCTAATATATAAGAACTAATTTACTTATTTTTCAATAGAAAAATTAAAATGCAATCTAGAGTATTGTAAAGTATAGTAAGAGGGTTTTGTGGTCTAGATAAATGGATGGATGTGGATGGTGCAATACTGCGTCAAGATATATAAAGGCAAGCCCTTGTTTGCGTGGCGGAGCTACAGCTATTTAGTTTTGACTTTATAAGAGATAAAGTGACCTTAGATTCCTTAATAGAGTGGTTATTGCTATTAGAGTATACACGCTTTAGATGTAGGAAAGGAAGATACTTCCCTGCCAATTAGAGCTAATTTATATCTTGCCAATCTTGAGACGCCTAAAACAGAGCATCCATACCCCTCCCAGTATATTACTTCAATTGTGTTCCTAAAACCATAACTTAAAGAAGAAAAATCCTCCGAATGTTGACACTGATTGATGATCAGACACTCCCAACCAAATGGCCCCAAAATCAAAGTTCTCAACTAGTCGGGAACGAGCAACCCATCCGCTGGTGTGGTGTGGTGCTATCATCTGCACCATCTTGACCATAGCAGTCATCATAGGAGGCATCGTTACCTTCATAGGATACTTAGTTATACATCCCAGGGTGCCGTACGTCAGCGTCATGGATGCTTACCTTGACCATATCCAGATTGATTATGCGGGTATTCTGGAAATTCAGGTAACCATACTAATTCGAGCCAAGAATGGGAACGAAAAGGCGCATGCAAGCTTCTCGGATTCGAGTTACAGCCTAAGCTTGAATAGGGAAGTGGTAGCGCAGCTGGTCGCACCACCCTTTGAAGTAGGTAAGAACAGTTCGGTTGATTTTAATTATGTAGTGCCATCTTCACCCATACCCTTAAGACCAGATCAAGCAGAGGATGTGGACGCGGGTTTGAAGAAAGATTTGATTATATTCGATTTGAAAGGCAGTAGCAGGGTGAGATGGCGAATAGGGAGCCTGGGTTCAGTTAGGTACTTGTGTCGTCTCGACTGCCAGTTGCGTTTCCATCCTTTGAATGGAACTTACATTCCTTCGCGCTGTAGTTCCAAGGCCAAATAATTTCCTCCTTTTTTTTTTTGTTCTATATACATACATCTACATTGAATAGTGAAGCCTTTCCATTTTCTTTTGTATGCTCTGTTCTGTACATGCACCAAAGCAACGACAAAAGTTGTTTAATTAGGTATGTTTCTTAGGTAACACTAGATTGAATGCTTATATGTAAGACAATCAACTCCAGAAAAACAAATAAAATCAATGTGGAATTCTTGTTCATCCTCATGTGAGACTGAAGAGAGATGATATTAACAGCTTTGTAACAGAGAGTGGCTAGTCCGATTCAATCATGTTTACAAGGTTGCCGATGATTTTTGAATCAAAAAATTTACACATCCACTTCTTAGTAAACCACCTGGGTAATGTTTCTTATAGTAATGCCAATGTTGACTGATTTGTAGTTTTGTAGGGCTCAGCCCCTCTCCTTTTGACTTCAAAAAGAAAGAAAGAAATTCAATAGATAGTTTAAAAATGATAAAAGTTAAAAGAAAAAACAAATGATTTATTGTGAAATTATATATTATCAAAGATTTGAAAATTAAATTTACTTAATTTCATTTTTAGGAACATTTAACAAAGAAAGGCCATTCCCTATTTTATTTACGGAAATTGGTCACTTTATTTATTATTTACCGGAATGGGCCAAAAATATAAAAACACGTCCACGTAAAAGTGTTTTAAGGGGAAATTTCAGAAAGAGCGACCTTGAGGGAGCGCTTTTTCCATGTCAGCAAAAAATGCACTGACGTGGACGCGCTTTGCTGACATGGCAAAAGCGCTCCTTCAAGGACACACTTTAGCCTGTGTTTTTCTAAGGTTAAAGCTATTTGTATTTTAGTGCCTAAGGTTTATGAGTTTAGGGTTTTAGTGGTTTAAGGTTAGGTTTTTGTTAAAATAATTTAGGAATTTATTTATTTAGGGTTTAAGGATTTTAAAAATAAATTAGGGTTTAGGAATTTAAAAATAAATAAATTAGGTTTAGGGTTTTTAGAAAATTAATTAAATTAGGGTTTAGAACTTTTTAAAATAATTTTGTGTTTAGGTTTTAGGGTTTTTGTAAAAGGGTTTAGGGTTGAGTCTTGAAAAAATTATATTGACAAGATGGATTTTGTTTTTTTTATAGTAGTTTCTGAAAAATTAATTTTGAGAAGACGGTTCTAAAAAAATAGTGACAAAAACGCTTCAAGCAAGATGCACTATTAGCAAAAGTACTGAAAAAAGCTCCCACGTGGACGCTATTTTTCTATAGTAGTTTTTGGAAAAAAAAATAATTTTGAGAAGACAGTTCTAAAAAAATAATGTCAAAAACGCTTCAAACAGGATGCACTGTCAGCAAAATTACTAAAAAAAGCTCCCACGTGGACGCTCTTTTTCTATAGTAGTTTCTGAAAAAATAATTTTGAGAAGACAGTTTTGAAAAAATAGTGTCAAAAACACTTCAAGCAGAATGCACTGTCAACAAAATTACTTAAAAAAGCTCCCATGTGGATGCTCTTTTTCTACATTAGTTCCTGAAAAAATAATTTTGAGAAGACGGTTCTGAAAAAATAGGGTCAAAAACGTTTTAAGCAGGATGCACTGTTAGCAAAATTACTGAAAAAAGCTCTTACGTAGATACTCTTTTTCTACAGTTGTTCCTGAAAAAGTAATTTTTAGTGTCAAAAATGCTTCAAGCAGGATGCACTGTTAGCAAAATTACTAAAAAAACTCCCACGTAGATACTCTTTTTCTACAATAGTTTTTGTTTGGCCTTAGACTATAAATGAGCCAAATTTTATTTTTCATGTTGCATAAGTTACAGCAAAAAAAATTAAAGAAGTTTAGAAGAATAGAAATTGAAGATGAGTGAACGTATTAGTGATGTTATTTACTATGATGGTGAGGTCTATGATACCGAGAAAGGCGTTATTTTTTTATCGGAGAACACAACACGAATGATTTTTAACCAAAACATAGATTTGATAGAACTTCGTAAAAGAATTAGGCGCAAAATTTTCGGAACGACGCCAATGAGAGTTTCATCTATTAAGTATCGATTTTGTGCTTCGGTTGATCCCGTGGCATATGACTCATTTGATATAAAAGGTGATTGTAGCTTGGAGGCGATAGTGTAGACTCATCTCGCTAGTAGATAACCCTATCTTGAGTTATATGTACAATTTTCATCGCTAAATTAAGCATGTGCGACTTCAATATCTATTGCTGTCCGAGAGGAATACACAACCCCTGCACGACACTCGGTTAGTGGATGGGATATGCACCTTGGTGGGTCGATGTTTGATGCTAGAAATACATACTAGGGAATATCATCAACTTCTAATGGCTGGCAATCCACATCTGATTGGGGACGTTACGAAACGTCCACAAGAAGGGATGATGTACTCTTTACGACATCCACCGGCGAGGGGACCTCGTAAGTTGCAGATGATTGTAGGTTGGGTAATAAGTCCGATGTGGATCCACCTCGAAAGTCCAGCCCCGATGGTGTAGAAGTTGCATTATTTTCTGAACCGGAGCATGTTCCAACCAAACCTAAAGATGGTGAAGGAGGTTTAGATAAAGAAGAAGAAGATTCGCGATTTATGACGTACTTGCCTTCAGTCCACATGCATAATGTCGATCTATCAACAGATAATGCGTTAGAGTTTCCAGATCTACCACACAGAAGGTATGACCATACAGGTTCACCGTTGGATTTGGGTGAATTGAAAGTTGGTAAGGAGTTTTCCAGTAAGGATAGTTTTCTTGGTGCATTGAAATAATATAGCCTCATGAACGGGGTTAACTATCACGTGGTTAAATCCAAGTCTGATAAGTTTGAGGCTAAATGTGCTGTGCAATATAGTACATGTTCATGAAAAATCATGGCTACGGTTAGGAAAAATACAAGATTGTGAGAGATAAAGAAGTAAAAAGGTCCACAAACGGGTGTTGCTGGTACAGTATCACTTGGTGTTTAGGGTTTTTGAATAATACTGTTATTACTTAATTTTGCATTATTTAACATACTTCGTTGACAGGTATTTCATAATATCATCCTAAGATGGATTCAGATATGATAGCTGGTTTAATACTATCGATGGTGAAGGCGGATCCCAAGACTTTTGTGTCGGGTTTAATTGCCACTATTCGTAGCCAATTCAGGTACACATCTTGAAATGGGCCCTGCATACTACAACGACCGGTTGCTTTTTGGATGCCAAGTGTTCAAGTGTTTATTCTGGAGCTTTAAGCAATGTCATGACGCATTTGTATACTTCAAGCCATTGGTACAAATTGACGGTACCTTTATGTATAGTAGATATACCCATCAGCTATTGCTAGCTATGGCATAAGATGGTGGGGGGAGAATCCTTCTAATTGTATTTGCAATAACACTGGGGGATTCAGGTGACGACTAGGATTTTTTCTTTTTAGGTTGAAGAAGCATATCTACCCCCATCTGATATCTGCATTATATCGGATTGAGGCACTAGAATACTAGCTAAAATTAAGTGACAGAGAAGCCTATGAGATGGCACACACCATCGCTATTGTCTAAGGCACGTTGTATCTAACTACTATAGGCAATATCGGTCTACCACTAAATGACGACAAGTGACCAGCATAGGTATTTAATCTCTACTAATATAATTTCGTTTGTAATATTCAATTTATTCTGAATGGTAGAGGGGTATATAATTATCGCTATCAACTTATATTCACAAGGTACGAGATCAAAGTAACGACTTAAATTTTAAGGTCATCGGAAAAGTGAATTTTTGGGTCTTTAATTCTGAAAATTAGATTCGTAAATATTTATTAGAAATATTTACGAAGTTAAGTGAGAGATTAATTAGATTTTAGTTAAGTAAATCTAGTTTAATTAAGGTTAATTTAGTGAAAGGACTAAATTGAATAAAGTGTGAAGGTTTAATTATAAACTATAGAAAAGCCAAGGGACTAAATTAGCAACTAGACCATAAGGTGACAAATGTGTGGTAAGTATAAATACATATGTGTTATTTTAATTGGTACAAATGTATGTATAAATATGTATTTACTTATTATATAAGTGAAAAATAATATAAAGTAAATTATATTATATTATATAATTATAATATATTAATAAAATAAAGAATGAATAAAGAAAATAAAGAAATAAAACATAAAGAAAAAGAAAAAGAAAGGCACGAATAGCAGGGAAAGAAAGAAGGAAAAAGGGAAAGAAAAAGAAAAAGAAAAGGAAAATTTAGGGTTTTGAGATTTCAAGCTTGATTGGTAAGTCAATTTAATCCATTTTCTTGTAATTTTTGTGTCTATGGAATTCTAGGAAGAAATACTATTTGAGTTATGTTGAAATTTAGAAATTTATTAAATTTTAGATGTTGATTAAGTTAAATAAATGGAAGAAATTAAGTGTATTTTGATGGAAATTTAAGTTAGAAGTGGTTAAAGGATTAAATTGTAGAGAGATATAAGTTTTGTTATAGTAAGGATTAAATTGTTTAAATTGTAGAATTTATGTTTTATATTGAATATTAAGAGTTGAAACTTGTTTAAAGTAGGTATAAAATGAAAACTATAAGGTTATTTAATGAAAAGAATGGTTATCGTGGAAGGATCTAATTGAAAATATAGTAAAAGTTATATGGAAATAAAAGAGTGTGTTATTAAATAACATACATTGATAATTTTAAATGTTAAATTTTATGTAGTCAATGTAGCACCGAAAACGTCATCGAAAAAGGGGAAGGAAAAAGTGAACGAGGATATCGAATAAACTCGAGAATTTCGGTTTGTATTTCTATAAACTATGCTTAATAATTTAATAATTGTAATTGTTATTTTTAAATGGTTAGTATGTAAGATAAATGATGTGATAGAAATTTTTACTATTTTTGTTCCAAAATGAAATGATTCAAATGCCCTATTAACAGTGTCGGGCTAAGTCGGATATAGTTGGCATGCCATATGATTGGAAGTGTTCAGGGATATTCCGACTGTGTGTCGATGAGACACTATATGTGTCGACTCTTATTCTTTTTTGATTCGTTCGAAGAGGTACTTTGTATCGATCGATTCTTATTCTTTATTACCCTTACGGTGTATTTCTGCTTCGGCCGATAAAACATTGTATGATATCCCGGTGTGTGGGTTGGATCCGCATATCCGTCCAGGTCCAAGTTATGTTAATAGGGGTATATGAAAGTACTGAAGACTGACTGCTATTGATTATGTAACTGTGACTGTTATACAATTATTGAAAGATATTGAATGATATGAAATGTATATAAAGAATTGATTAATTACATTTAAGAGCTATAAGTTAAAGGTAAGTGATGAAGCTATTAAGATTATGAAAGTAAAAAGTTTAAGTTACAATGTATATACATAGCTTATTATTGTTTTAAGTATTAGTTTATAGAAATGCAACTGAGTGTATACTCAACGTACAGTTTGTTTTCCGTGCGCAAGATTACGTACGAAAGAAAGTTAATGACTCAGTATCCAAGCCAATCCCGAACTCAAAATGGTGAAGTACCTTTCTTTTGGTAAAATAACATGTACCTAGGTTGTTAAGGTGTTATTTTGTACATGATAGTGAATAATCATGAAAGTTTTTGAAGCATGGTATGAAATATGCATATTTTAGAAGTTAAACTTACATGAGTTTGACTAGTATGATAATGTAGTATAATTTTCATATGAATTGTGGTACATAATCCTTAAGAGGTATTGAAGTGAATGAATGAATATTTGCTAAGTTTGAATGGCATAATGAATGATATTTGATTTAAGAACTATTAGTAAATATTTGGGCATGAATTAGATGTGTTTAGCTTGTGAAAATAACTTAAAAATAGTCAAAAATCATGTTTTCACACGGCCAAGTCACATGGGCGTGTGCTCAGGCCGTGTGGCTCTCTGTTTATGTTACACAGGCTGTTTTCATGGTCATGTGTACAAGTCAGATCTACCTACAGCCTGGCCCTATGGCCATGGGAGCCCCACGAACTGGCCACACGACCATGTCCCAAGCCACACGGGCGTGTGTCCCTATCTTCAAGGAAAAAGTTCCAAAGTTACCAGTTTAGTCCCGAACCACTTTTAAAACATGTATTGGGCCCCGTAGGCCCATATTAGGGACTTTATGATGAAATTTAAAAAGAATTGATTTGGAATGTAAAATTTATGGTTCGGTTTTGTATAAATGCTAGTATATATGTCCGGTAATGCCTGTAACCCTATTCTAGTGACGATTTGGGGTTAGGGGGTGTTACATTTAGTGGTATCAGAGCTACTCAGGTTTAGTCGATTCTAGGACTAAATAGAGTTTGGAATTGAGTCTAGAGGTACATGCCATTTCTATGTTAACTTGAGTCGGGATTGGATGCTGATTTATATATACTGACAAATTAATTTTGTTTTATAGTATGTAAAAGATGCCTGACGAAAATATCGAGGGTACTGATCAAGAAATGTACAGTAGAGATGAATCATATGATGTAAATAAATCTGAATCTGTAACCCTAAGTGTAAATCTGTTAGGTAACTAACCACCGAATACTGGAAGAAATAATACAGAAATATTTAGAATGATTGCTGAAGCTCTTCAAAGAGCAGTAGGAAGTATGCTTGCTACTACTTCTACCCCTGCTACCCGAAGAGCCCCTATTAAGGAATTGCGAAAGTATGGAGCTACAGAATTTATGGGATCAAAAGGAATTGATTCAACAACAGCTGAAAATTGGTTAGAGACTACCAAGAGAATTTTGAAGCAATTAGAATGCACACCACAGGAAAGTTTTGTATGTGTTGTTTCTTTGTTACAAGAGGAGGCTTATATATGGTAGGAATCAGTGATTCAGAATATACCAGAAGAACAGGCAAACTGGGAATTCTTTCAACGAAACTTTCAGAAGAAGTATTTGGGAGAGACATATATGGAAAACCGGAAGCAGAATTTTTATCTTTGAAGCAGAGATATGTCCGTAGTGGATTATGAGCGGAATTTACGAGATCGAGCGGATATGCAATTGAATTTGTACCGATTGAAGTTGATAGATGCAAGCGATTTCTAAGAGGACTGCGAGATGAATTCCAACTGCAATTGATGTCTCTACGGATTACAGAGTTTGCAGATTTAGTAGAAAGAGCTAAAATGATTGAGCAAGTATTGGGGAAGAGTAAAAAGTCTGAAACTGTCCGTTCAACTGGAAAACGTCCTGGAACTGCTAGTTCAAGTCTGCAATTCAAACGATCGAGGGAATCTCGTGGTAGTGAAAGATTCAGTTCAAGATCAGAAAGAGGAGACAGAAGTCAAAAGAGACAAACTACTGTATCTACTGGCAGTATTAGAAGCCCAGCTCAGAACGTTAAAATTCCAGAATGTGAATATTGTAGAAACAGACATAGGGAAGAATGTAGAAAGTTAACTAGGGTTTGTTTCCATTGTGGATCCACTGATCATTTTGTAAAGGACTGTATGAAGATTGGTAAGGCAGCATCAACGGTATCAAAAAGAACTGAATCTATTTCTAGAGGTCGAGGTTCAGGCTGAAGTAGTTCAGTTACTAGAGGTGGAATTAGAAAAGCTAGTGAAAATGATACATAACAATCTGAAGTAAGAGCTCCTGCCCGAGCATATGTTGTAAGAACTCGAGATGAGGGGGATGCTCATGATGTTGTGACAAGTATATTCTTATTACATTTAGAACGCGTATATGCTTTAATAGATCCATGATAGTCACATTCCTATGTTAATACAAAACTAGTTGAGACGGAAAATTTAAAATCTGAACTGTCTAGAGTAACAATAGAAGTGTCTAGTCTATTGGGGCAAACTGTGTTAGTAAATCAAATATGTCGAAAATGTCCGTTGATGAATCAAGATAGAATCTTTTCTGTTGATCTGTTGATTATGCCATTCGGCGATTTTGACATTATACTGGGTATAGACTGGTTGTCAGAATATGGAGTAATTTTGGACTGTTATAAAAAGAAATTCACTGTTTAGAATGAAAGTGGTGATCAGATTGAAGTAAATGGTATTCGGACTAATGGAACTGTTCGTGTTATTTTAGCAATTAAAGCTAGTAAGCTTCTTTATCAAGGATGTGCTGCTTTCTTAGCATATGTATTAATTTCGATTCAGTTGAGAGTCAATGCAGTAAAATCTGAACTATATGTGAATTTCTTAATGTGTTTCCTAAAGAATTGTCTAGATTACCTCCTGATCGGGAAGTTGAATTTGTGATTGAAGTATACCCGGGTACAAATCCAGTGTCAATACCTCTATATCGAATGTCACCTACTGAGTTGAAGGAGCTGAAGGTGCAACTACAAGATTTACTGGATTGAGGTTTTATACGACCTAGTACGTCACCGCGGGGAGCTCCAGTGTTATTCGTTAAAAAGAAAGATGGTTCAATGTGGTTGTGTATTGATTATCGATAATTGAATAAGGTGACTATCAAGAATAAATACCCGTTACCTCGTATTGATGATTTATTTGATCAACTAAAAGGAGCTTCCGTATTTTTAAAAATTGATTTGAGGTCGGGATATTATTAGTTGAAGGTAAAGGAAAGTGATGTACCAAAGACGACATTTCGTACACGGTATGGGCATTATGAATTTCTAGTGATGCCATTTGGGTTAACAATTGCTTCAGCTACTTTTATGGATCTTATGAATCAGATTTTCCAACCGTATTTGGATCAATTTGTAGTGGTTTTTATTGATGACATCTTGGTATACTAGAAGTCTGAAACTAAACATGAACAGCATCTTCGAATTGTTTTGTAAATATTGCGAAAGAAACAATTATATGGGAAATTGAGTAAGTGTGAGTTTTGGTTAACGGAGGTTGTATTCCTTGGTCATGTAGTATCAGCAGATGGGATAAGAGTAGATCCAAAGAAGATTGAAGCCATACTTCAGTTCCCAGAAATGTGTCAGAGGTACGTAGTTTCCTTGGGTTGGCAGGATATTATCGAAGATTTGTGAATGGATTTTCAAAAATAGCTTTACTGATGACAAAGTTACTACAAAAGAATGTTCCGTTTGTTTGGAGTGAGTAGTGTCAGAAAAGTTTTGAAATGTTGAAACAAATGTTGACAAAGGCACCAGTATTGACTTTGCCAGAGTCGGGAAAAGATTTCGTCGTGTACAGTAATGCTTCTTTAAATGGTCTAGGGTGTGTATTGATGCAAAATGGAAAGGTAATTCTTATGCTTCACGGCAATTGAAACCGCATGAACGTAATTATCCAACACATGATCTAGAATTAGCAGCAGTGATATTTGCCTTAAAGATTTAGAGACATTACCTATACGGCGAAAAGTGTTATATCTACACTGACCATAGAAGTCTAAGTATCTTTTGACACAGAAGGAATTGAATTTGTGACAGCGTCGGTGGATAGAACTTTTAAAAGATTATGATTGTGTTATTGACTATTATCCGGGTAAAAAGTTAATGTGGTAGCTGATGCATTAAGTAGAACAGCTGCAGTTGAACTAAGGACCATGCTTACACAGCTTAGTATCACAGATGATGAAGGTCTTTTAGCTGAATTAAGAGTGAAACCGGTAATGTTTGATCAGATTAGATCAGCACAGTTGAAAGATGACAAAAAATGAAGAAAAGAGAGATGACACAGGATGGTACAGTAAGGAATTTTAGTATAGATGAAAATGATTGTTTGAGGTTTCAAAATCGTCTATGTATTCCGACTACTTCTGAAATAAAGGATTTGATTCTTCAAGAAATTTATAGTAGCCAATTTGCATTACATCTAGGAGGAACAAAAATGTATCGTGATTTACTGGAATTGTATTGGTGGCCAAGTATGAAGAAAGATATAGTAGAATATATGGCTAAATGTTTAACATGTCAGTGAATTAAAGCTTAACATCAGGTTCCGACTGCATTACTTCAGCCTATTAATATTTTTGAAGGAAATAGGACTGCATCATGATGGACTTTGTAACCCGGTTACCGATGTCAACTGGTAAGAAATATGTTATTTGGGTAATTGTTGATTGGCTCACAAAGTCAGCTCATTTTAGAGCAGTCAGAACAGATTGGTCACTTCAAAAGTTGGCAGAAACTTATATCCGGGAAATTGTAAGATTACATGGTATTCCTGTATCAATAATTTTTGACTAGGATCCACGGTTTATGTCGAGGTTTTGGAAGCAATTACATAAGCCTCTTGGTACTCAACTTTATTTTAGTACAGCTTTTCATCCACAAACTAATGGACAGTCAGAACGAGTCATTCAGATTTTAAAAGACATGCTCCGAGCTTGTATTATTGATTTTGAATCAGGTTGGGAACGTTATCTACCATTGGATGAGTTTGTGTATAACAATAGTTACCAATCAAGTATTCAAATGGCACCATATGAAGCTTTATATGGTCAGAGATGTCGATCACCAGTATGTTAGACGGAGTTGAATGAAAGAAAAGTGGTCGGTCCAGAGTTAATCCAAGAAACAGAAAGTACTGTTAAAAAGATTCGAGAAAGATTGAAGGTAGCTTTTGATAGGCAGAAATCATACGCAGATCTAAAAAGACGGAACATTGAGTACTCAGTTGGAGACAAAGTATTTCCTAAAGTTTCTCCTTAGAAGAAATTTTTTAGATTCGGTCAGAAGGGTAAATTGAGTCCACGATACATTGGACCGTATGAGATTATAGAAAGAATTGGACCGATGGCATATCGTTTAGCTCTACCTCCTGAATTACAGAAGATTCATGATGTTTTCCATGTTTCAATGTTAAGAAGATACCAATCAGATCCATCTCATGTGATTTCAACTGAAAATATAGAGATTTGACCTGATTTGTCATATAAAGAAGAACTGGTTAAGATACTGGAACATGAAGTAAAGGAATTACGTAACAAGTTTCTTTAATAAAAGTATTGTGGAGAAGTCATAATATTGAAGAATCAACATGGGAATCAGAGGATACAATAAGATCACAATACCCCCATCTCTTTTTAGGTAAATTTCGAGGACAAAATTTATTAACGGAGGAGAAATGTAACGACCCAAATTTTAAGGTCATCGAAAAGTGAATTTTCAGGTCTTTGATTCTGAAAATTAGATTCGTAAATATTTATTAGAAACATTTACAAAGTTAAGTGAGAGATTAATTAGATTTTAGTTAAGTAAATCTAGTTTAATTAAGGTTAATTTAGTGAAAGGACTAAATTGAATAAAGTGTGAAGGTTTAATTATAAACTATAGAAAAGCCAAGGGACTAAATTAGCAACTAGACCATAAGGTGACAAATGTGTGGTAAGTATAAATACATATGTGTTATTTTAATTGGTACAAATATATGTATAAATATGTATTTACTTATTATATAAGTGAAAAATAATATAAAGTAAATTATATTACATTATATAATTATAATATATTAATAAAATAAAGAATGAATAAAGAAAATAAAGAAATAAAGCATAAAGAAAAAGAAAAAGAAAGGCACGAATAGCAGGGAAAGAAAGAAGGAAAAAGGGAAAGAAAAAGAAAAAGAAAAGGAAAATTTAGGGTTTTGAGATTTCAAGCTTGATTGGTAAGTCAATTTAATCCATTTTCTTGTAATTTTGGTGTCTATGGAATCCTAGGAAGAAATACTATTTGAGTTATGTTGAAATTTAGAAAGTTATTGAATTTTTAGATGTTGATTAAGTTGAATAAATGGAAGAAATTAAGTGTATTTTGATGGAAATTTAAGTTAGAAGTGGTTAAAGGATTAAATTGTAGAGAGAGATATAAGTTTTGTTATAGTAGGGATTAAATTGTTTAAATTGTAGAATTGTTGTTTTATGTTGAATATTAAGAGTTGAAACTTGTTTAAAGTAGGTATAAAATGAAAACTATAAGGTTATTTGAAGAAAAAGAATGATTATGGTGGAAGGACCTAATTGGAAATATAATAAAAGTTATATGGAAATAAAAGAGTGTGTTGTTAAATAACATACATTGATAATTTTAAATGTTAAATTTTATGTAGCCAACGTAGCACCGGAAATGTCATCGAAAAAAGGGAAGGAAAAAGTGAACGAGGATATCGAATAAACTCGAGAATTTCAGTTTGTATTTCTATAAACTATGCTTAATAATTTAATAATTGTAATTGTTATTTTTAAATGGTTAGTATGTATGATAAATGATGTGATAGAAATTGTTACTATTTCTGTTCCAAAATGAAATGATTCAAATACCCTATTAACAGTGCCGGGCTAAGTCGGATATAGTTGGCATGCCATAGGGTTGGAAGTGTTTAGGGATATTCTGACTGTGTGTCGATGAGACACTATATGTGTCTACTCTTATTCTTGTTTTGGATTAGTTCAAAGAGGTACTCAGACTGATTCTTATTCTTCATTACCCTCACGGTGTATTTAAACTTGGTAGATGAAACACTGTATGATATCTCACTGTGTGGGTTGGATCCGCGTATCCGTCTAGGTCTGAGTTATATTAATATGGGTATATGAAAGTACTGAAGACTGACTGCTATTGATTATGTGACTGTGGTTGTTATACAATTATTGAAAGATATTGAATGATATGAAATGTATATAAAGAATTGATTAATTACATTTAAGAGCTATAAGTTAAAGGTAAGTGATGAAACTATTAAGATTATGAAAGTAAAAAGTTTAAGTTACAATGTATATACATAGCTTATTATTGTTTTAAGTATTAGTTTATAGAAATGCAACTGAGTGTATACTCAGTGTACGGTTTATCTTCCATACGCAGGATTAGGTATGAAAGAAAGTTAAGGACTCAGCATCTAAGCTAATCCCGAACTCAAAATGGTAAAGTATCTTTCTTTTGGTAAAATGGCATGTACCTAGGTTGTTAAGGTGTTATTTTGTACATGATAGTGAATAATCATGAAAGTTGTTGAAGCATGGTATGAAATATGCATATTTTGGAAGTTAAACTTACATGAGTTTAACTAGTATGATAATGTAGTATAATTTTGATTTGAATTGTGGTACATGATCCTTAAGAGGTATTGAAGTGAATGAATGAATATTTGCTAAGTTTAAATGGCATAATGAATGATATTTGATTTAAGAACTATTAGTAAATGTTTGGGCATGAATTAAATGTGTTTAACTTGTGAAAATAACTTAAAAATGGTCAAAAATCATGTTTTCACACGACCAAGTCACATGGGCGTGTGCTCAGGCCGTGTGGCTCTCTGTTTATGTCACGCGGGCTATTCCCATGACCGTGTGTGCAAGTCAGATCTTCCCACGGCCTGGCCCCAAGGCCATGGGAACCCCACGAATTGGCCATACGGCCATGTCCCAGGCCATACGGGCGTGTGCCCCTATCTTCAAGGAAAAAGTTTCAAAGTTGCTAGTTTAGTCCCGAACCACTTCTAAAACATGTATTGGGCCCCGTAGGCCCATATTAGGAACTTTATGATGAAATTTGAAAAGAATTGTTCTGGAATGTAAAATTTATGGTTCGATTTTGTATAAATACTAGTGTATATGTCTGGTAATACCTCGTAACCTTATTCTGGTGACGATTTGGGGTTAGGGGGTGTTATAATCAATAAATATCATTTTCATAAGATGTTGGTGATTTTGCGGTCACTTAACAATCAAGGCACAGGCTACCTCTATAACATACCTTTCGAGTAATGGACACAAGTATATGACAGCGGCCTACGATATGGTCATATGACCTCAAACTTAGCTAAATGCATAAATTCTATTCTAAAAGGAATACGTCATTTTTCGATAACTTCCGTTGTGTAAGAAAATATTTTTGTTTGGCGGCACTATTTTCAAAGCGAGTAGAGAGTTATAAAGGCCAAATGCAGGGAGGCCATGTATAGTGTCAAAAGGTATTGCAAGAAATTAACAAGGCAAAATCGCAAGTCAACACCATGCATACAGTGTGTCACGATCGCGACAACTTATGGTTTCGTGTAACGGAGTTTGACAGATCGAACCAATGTATTACCAGCAGGCATATCTGTACACTTGAAAAATAGGACTTGCGATTGTGGGAGATTTGACACACTTTGTTATCCATGCGCTTATGTAATTGCAGCTTGTCAGAATCTCCGTTTAGATTTCATGAACTATGTCGACGAAGTGTATAAAATAGAATACATATACAACGTAGGAAGACACGTATTCCTATAAGTCCTAGATAAACGTAAGTCTGTATCGCTTGCTCCGTTTAAGTTGTTACCGGATAGAGAATTACATCGTAAACCAAAAGGTCGACCTTACGCGAGTTGAATACGTCATAATATGGATATCCGAGAATGAACGAACTAACAAAAGTTATGCGGATAGTGTAGGAACCTAGGTTATACAATTCGAACATGTCCAAATCAAAATAGTTTATAATTGCTTAAATGAAACTATATTGTATTATTTCTATTGCCTTATTCAAAAGAACTTTTATTTTATTAAATAAGATAAAATATAAAAATAATTGACTATTAAAATATTCAATACAACTTTTATTTTATTAAATAAAATAATATAAAAACAGTTTGTACAAATATATTTAAAAAATTCAATACACGTACCGGTCGAAATCAGTGCCACATGGGGGTAGTCGATGGTTACACACTGGATTCCTTTTTGTTCAGCTTTCGGAGGGGGTTGTTGTTGTTCTGGTTGTGGGTATTGAGAGGATGACTCACCTTAATAGAACAAAGAATGCATAGGTGTTTGCATCACCCACAGAGGAGGTGTTTGAATCCCATAAGGTGATGGAGATTGAAAATGAGACGAGCTCCCCAATGGTGCCTTGTGCGATCTCTCTTGTGACGATGGTCTATATATCGTTAGTTGAGTTGAAGCCATCGGGAAAGGAGATGCATCGGGCCATACATTCTAACCTAGCATAGGACTGGGAAAAGGAAACATATAAAGGTTAGTATACATATAAGGACTAGGATACGCAACTGGCATAATCTGAAGGGGATATGTGTGGGCATCGTTGCTTGAGGCATTGGGCTCGGTAATTGTATGGGCATTGTTGATGGGTCCGCCCCGTCATCCCTTCTCCTTAGATTTAAAGAGCCTTGTCGTTCCCTTTCGACACGGATTTGCCAACGCCTCTATTCTTCCGAGAGCAAATATAGGTTGCCATAGATCCTAAACCAAGACATGTAATCTAGCGCGCATGCTAATGCTGGAACTATGATCGGTTCGCGAGTAGGTATATGATCATAGTGATTTTCCTACATTTAGATATATTCCGAAAAGAATAGCAACCAATGTGTATTCAGTCGCCGTAAGTCAATTTTGTACTCTTCATGAACACTGCAGGTGTCATGAGAATCGGTTTTCGGAATCCAAATTACTACAACACTCTATCCGTCTGGTGCATCTCAACAGTAGCATAATTGATTAATGGGGCCTTAACATGCCAAATGTTCAAATTTTGAAAAAATTCATCCGAAATTACTGCCCAAATTGCTGGATCCTCGTATAGTGTCCATTGAAATTATATAAATATGATAAAAATATTAGTTATATACAAAATACTAAATACGAAATGACTATGTTATGTATATATATTTCATTTAATACTTACATGCACCTCCGACCATCGGTCTAATAGAAGTCGTATCTCTTTAAGAGTGGTAGGTATTCCAACATAACTCGTCAAATGGTTCCACCTAATTAAATAAATTTTAGCATAAAATTATATTTTAAATCTATGTAATAATTGTAAAATCTAATATAAATTTTACCTCATTATGAATGGAAATGTATATAGGTGGTTCACTTGAGGACGTAAAAATGGAAAGCGAAACTGAGCCCATGATTGTAGTAGTGTTAGGCAACCTCCGATTTTGGCTTTATTTGGTTTCGTCGCCCTGCACATCTCTCGGTACAATGTTGCTAACATGGCAGACCCCCAATTAAGTTTGTCAACTGCTCTAAAATCAACAAGTTTTAATAGCCACCTCAGATGTACAAGACTTCGTGATAAGTCTGGCATCAGATAACCTCTAATGATCTCAAGGGTGTATACCCAAGCATATTGTATTTTTTCTACTTTAGTCGAATAATCCCTCAGCTCCGGGAATGTGTCTCATAACCAGCACATCTCGATTTGACTTCCGTAAATATTATCCGAAATCACACCTAAAAGATCGTAGCATATGGCTCCCTAATCAGCAGATTGAACAGACCCAGTGAGTACGGCCTCATCCACCAGTAATCCTAATTGTAACTACATGTTCTCCAAAGTGATAATACACTCCCCGTATGGAAGATGGAATGTATGCGTCTTGGGTCTCCACCTCTTTATGAACACGTGATGAGTTTTGAGTCTAACTTGCACCCCAGGCCTATATTGGCCACGTGCCAAAAACCTGCTTCCCTTAAGTAATTTTCTATCAACAGTGATGGAATATCAGACATATTATGAATATAACATTGTAACACCCGATCTACCGACTGTTATAAAAAATTATAAAATAAAAATTAATTAAAATTACATAAATAAAATAATATTCAAAAATTGAAATTAATCCTTACCATTTTCATTTGTTCGACGGAGATATGTTTATGATCAAAACGATTTAATTCCCCGGCCATTGCTAGCATGATCAAATATTTTAAAAATTATAAAAAAATATAATACTAATTTAGAAAAAAAATTAAAGGAAATAGTTAATTATAGATAGCTTTGAGAAAATTAGGAAGAAATTTGAGAGCTTTTTTGTGAATTTTGAAAGAAATGTTTGTGTGAAAAAAATAGGAAGGGGATTTATAATATATATTTTTTTACCGTTAGACCCCAACGGTCAAAATTTTAAATGACTATTGGGGTGACCGTTGAGGGTCAAAAGCACTGGCTAAAAGGTGTCTTTGAGGGAGCATCCACATCAACGCGTTTTTTTGCTAACATGGCAAAAGCAAGAATGCGCTTTTTTGAAATTTCTCTTTAAAACATTCCTATATAAACGCATTTTACATCTTTAGCCTATTCCAGTAAATAATAAATAAAATGGCCCATCTCTAATAAAATGGTACATTTTTAGCAGTCATCTAAAAAGCGGAAAAACAAATCTAGTGAAGTTAGCAATTCTAAGAATAGGATATCCAGCAATGCATTAATCCTAAAACTGGATATGAAGCCAAAAAAGAAATAATCCATCAAACATAGGGCAGTGTCGTAAAATCAAAGAGTAGAAGATAATAAATCATCATATGATGAAACTTAAGGTTTGTTTCTATCGATAAAATCAAATAAAAAATGCATGTAAACTAGAATGCGTGTCAGCGAGGGCGCGCTCTTGGTGCCACCTTTCTCCTCCCTTCCTAACAGCTTCTATTTCTCTCTCAAAAGACTCAGTTGTAAGTAGTAGATTCTAAATTCTAATTCTTCTCATTCTAATTGTAGTGAAATTACTTTGATATCTTCTTCTACAGCTCTCCCATCGCTTTCTCTGTAACTGTTCTGAATCATCCAGGTTTCTTTATATATATATATATATATATATATATATATACACACACATTACTTCTTGCTGATTTCTTTTCTTTGAAATGCTTTGCCTCTGCCTTTGCTTTCGTCCTTTTCTGCCTTTTTCTTTGCACTGTATTAATCAAGGGTTTAATTAATGCGCCGCCTCTGCTTATTCTTTCAGATCAGTTTCTAATTTTACATCCTAATGAAAACCCCCTTTTCCTCTCTTATTTAACTCTCTTTTGTTTTTGGACTGGATGAATTTTGAGCCTCCATAGCAAATCTAGTTCTTTATACTGTTAATGATCGGTAGTGTTTTTTTTTTATCCGCATGTTCATTATTGTGCAGCACTATTTTTTTCTCTTGTTTTGTTTTCTTAATGAAAGATTCTCTCATTTATTTAAATTTGATTTGTTCTGATTCTCTACTTGTAAAGTCGTATTAATTAGTTTCCAATGTAAGCCTCTTATGTTGGTTTTGAGATATCATTACACATTGTGCTATCTTTTTACTTTAAGGAGAGAGAATAGGGTTAAAAAAAGGTAGAAGGAAATCATTTTTGGATTGGGTTGTCGTCATGGAAAACAATTCTCTCTCTCTCAACAGAAATTTGTAAATTTCGATGAAAATAATTGTGGAATATATTCAAGGTAACTAAAATATGGTTATGGTGCCACAAATTTTTATATGCATATGTTGGAACTTCACCGATACATCAAGTATATAGTTTGTTTTTTTTATGTCTTAGTACTGCATGCGTTTGGATGTCATCTTAGAATAAGATTTGTTCATTTAGGGAATGGAATTTTCTCCAATGGCACCAGAGAATCTTGTAAGGAAGGAAAACAGACTACGGTAGCTGCTTTATATTAATTAATGCATGTATGGCGCATAGATTTTTGGTCTCTTGATAGTTTCTATTGTCAGCGTTTTGCTTCTAGATGTAGCTTTTGCGTCCGATATGGTGCCCATAAACGGTGTATCACATGCTGAGTCTTCTTGTGACGTTACTTACTAAAATCTAGAAAATAGTAATAGTATTAAGAGAAGAAGAAAAGTATTTTTTTTTTGGTGAAAAATAAAAAACTAACTTCTATTCAAGCATTTATCCTATTGTTCCTAAGTTTCTCTAAATTGTTTGCATAATCCAATTTCCTCTTGCTAATTTGACCCCAGTTATGTGCTAAACTGTACTGTGTTGCCCAACTTACTGAAATTTTAATAGTTTCTAAAAAATTCCAACAAAGTCCTTGGAATATCTTTGTTTTCACAAAGGTGACTTTATGTACAAGATTATGCTACTGCATTTTTTGAAGCCGTGTCTTTGTTACATTTGGTTTTTTTCAGGTGGTCATAACTTATGGTACCTAATTCAAAATGATGATGTAACTCAATTGCTTTTTTTCCCATTTACTGGTTCAATTTTTTGCAGAGGATCGCAAGCTGAACCTTTAATTATGGTTATGCAGTATGTGGGAGTGTGATTATTAAGAAGAAGCTCCCTTGATTAATAATGGCTGGTTTTATAATGCTTTTCCCCAAGGTAACATAACAATGCGGTAATAATGCCATTTTCTCTTTGCAAATTGGCACATTGTCTGAAAACCTTCTTTATTGCTATTAAAACATGTAAGCAGATGGTAAAGGCAGTAGTTTCCTTCAACGTGAATATCTTCTGGAAAGCAGTACTTTGGACTGTTGCTATTGCATCTCTTCCTGTACGAGTGTTGACTGCCTTGCAGAGGGAAAGGATGGTTAGTTTCAATATTTGATACATATGAGTTGCAAGTAAAGTTCAAACAGGTGCATATAGCTTAGAAAGCTGAGAACCCATACCATGGTTTTTCTAATGTATGATTCATTCCCATCTCTGCTATTTCCCCTTTTTATATATTTAGTTGCATTTATTTAGGAACATCTGAGGATTATCATTTGTTTGGTTAGAAGCTGAAAGTGAGTACTTTATTTGGTTCCTTAATAAGGGAAGCTATAGCTATTTTGGCCTTTTACCAAATTTTTATTCTTATCAACTATCAAGGAGCTGCAAATTATTATGATAAAGTCTACACCTTTTTTATTTGCACAATATCTTTAGTCATCATAAACTGGTTCCTAGACTTGCTTTGAAGTCTTCTCTGCTGTCTTATTCATAATTTAAAATAAGAAGCACGGTTTTGCTTGCAGCTGGAACAGCATCTACATGAGATTCAGTTTGAGTTGGAGACTCTTGTTTGGGACAGGAAGGAGCTTGAGGACCATCTCCAAGCAGCTGTTAGAGAAAGCAGAATTATGGAGTCAATGTTAATTGAACTTGAAGGGGAACATGACAAGGCTATTGCCAGGATTGAACTATTAGAGGGTGAGGTAAATATCTTAAACTATCTGTAAGTTCGAAAAAAATGAATTGTGCACCAAAAAAGTTAATCATATATATTTATTTGTCTGGTAGGTATACCAACAGAAGTCTAAAATTAATCCTTGGTGATTGTAGGATGTAAACTGTAAAACTTGTAGCCCTTAGAACAAGGCTTCTTCTTCCTATCCCCGTATTTACCCAAAATGTGACTGATGATTAAAAGGTATCATAATCAAGTATGGACCATCAGTCATTTATGAACACGGAAATTATCATAGAACCATAAGATGCACCATCAAACTCATCCTGATAATTTATCCTGATTTACCGAGATATTACCCTACTTGTTTCCAATTTGCTTTGTATGACATTTATGAACAAGCAGTTTGGGAAGACCTTAATCCCATGTTTACGTTAACTGAAACTATTATCCACCCTACCAGTTGCAGGATTTAAAGGATGAAAACCTTCGGCTGAAAGAAGTTCAAGGTAAAGCGGCAAGCAGTTATAGAGGTCATGATGCGACAAATAAAGACAAAAGTCTGAATACCGTTGATGATAATCATGTCGTTCCCTACAGTATTGCATCATGGGTTTCCAATTATAAGGGGAGTGGCATCTCCTTCCAGGAGCTGATGGTGAACAGAGAAGTATGGGAAGGTAAGAGCAAGAGTACTACTGAAATGATCAATTTCTTAAAAGCAGGCCCTGCACCAAGCGGATCCGTGGAAGTATTTTCACCCGGTGTTCAAAATTTGGAAGTTGACACTGTTATCGAACAACGAAAAGAGGTTGCACTTTCACAGACACTTTTTAGTGCAATATTATCACTCTTGGTTGGAATGATTGTCTGGGAAGCTGAAGATCCTTGCATGCCTCTTGTGGTGGCTCTCTTTACTGTTGTTGGCATGTCACTTCAAAGTGTGGTTCAGTTTTTCTTCAGTATAAAGAACAAACCTGCTTCTGATGCAGTTGCCCTATTGAGTTTCAATTGGTTCATAGTTGGGACACTCAGTTATCCAGCACTGCCAAAGGTTACCCGTATGCTGGCACCACTGACCTTGAGCCTCGTGGACAGAATAGCAAGCTGGCTTGGTATCTCATTCAACTAGCTTTTATATCCCATGGAGTACCCATTGAGATGCATATATGTGTGTTTTCCATAGATTGTAAGGTAAAGGTTTTTATCATATTTTCTTTCTTGTTTCTGTTTTTTGTTCCGGATTTGACCTCAACATTTCGACAAGTTTGTATTACCATGTAAACTTGTATGAATATGTCATGGTGGACAGGGCAGAGTTGTATAAGGAAAATAGCTTCTTCTTTTTTAAATACAGCACTAGTTAGTTTTGTTTTGTTTTGTTTTCTTCTCCCCTTATAACTCCAATTTCTCCAGCATTATATTTTTTAAATATATATGGTATGATGGGAAATGCAACAGATAATTAAAAAGGGGCTATTTAGTATTTGCTTATGGAACTTGGATAGACGGGCATAAAGGAATCGTCGGTGAGTCTTCCACTTGCATTTATTTATTATGTATGCTCTTGTCCATTCAATTAATGGCACTGCTTAATTTACTAAATTTTATTTGTGGTTTTTTGGGGAATGAAGTGGGGCAAGGAAAAAGAAGGGAAAGGAATAACTTGATTGTTTCTACATTCTCTTATATAGCATGTAATTTATCTTTTGTTTATTTCAATTTTAGTTTAATTTAGGGTTCGGAATGAAATTTTAAAGTTGGAAAACATTATTTTTGTTTTATTCGTATTTATGAAAACTAAAGGGAAGTTTTCTTTTTCTTCCCTATGTGAAGAATAAATAAGTATTCATTGTTTAGTTACGTAGATTGAACTAAATTCCAAGTGGTAACAAATTTATCAAAAAAGATAACAGCAAATAGAAACAGCTTAGAAGTCTAAAAACAAATTTCGGTTTTTGTCAATAGATCTTAGCGGTTGCATCATAAACACTTCTTCATTCAGTGTCTTGAAGGACGATTCTAAATTGCTATTTTGAGCACTATAGTTGGTTTGGCCACAAGACTGAATGTGTTATGTAAGATGTCTAAACGCTATGTACCCTTAGCGACAAGTTTAACCTTATACCCATCAATGGTCTTTATTTTATACAACCATTTACAATCAACAATGTTCTTTCTTGGAGGTTTAGGATCCAATTGTAGAGTGATGCAAGGGTTGTGGGTGAGATTCAATTGGTGGATTAAGAGGTATGGGTAGGACAGGTGGAGGAAATTGGGTAGTTGAGCTAAATTCATTTTGAATCGTGAAGGTAGTGACTTGGAACTGGTAACATTAAAAGTCATGATGAGAGAAAAGAATTAATTATAAAGAGATTTATAACTTACCTTATTAAAATCATCGATGATTCCAAGTAAACGATCACATTCAATGTCAAATAGTATCTATAATTTGTTTTAATGAACTAGTTCTAATAGCACTCGTATAAGAGTCTCAATAAACTTCTAAATAGTTTCCAAATCATGGATCCAATCAAATACTAAATATATAATCTATAAATTTCATATCAAATAGCATAAACACATAAGATATCAAACAAATGTAGAAATATAAACCCTCAACGGTCTTAATATTATTTCTTTCAAACACAATACTTATCCAAAGTATTATATATGATCATCTTTTCTATGTCACACTCATGTATATGTAAATAGTTTATATGTACATGCGAAATTATAAACAATAATCTAACTTGAAAATCAGCTACAGCAGTTTTAATTTGATGTGACTCTAACTCAATTTAAATTTTAACTACCTTTTTTTTCAATCATGTCTTTAACCTACACATAGAAAATAAATCTAATGCATTACAAAAATCTTTGCTTAGTGATAGTATGATTCCAATTTTCCCAAATGTTAATATAAACTAAATCACAATAATTTAAGAAATATTTAAACAATTATATATAGTTCACATATGAACATGCATCATTCATGACTTAAACATTAGCATAAACTTTGAAGATTTTTCAAGACGTGAAAATTGGCCACTCTATGAAACCACAATCATTCATTCACAAACAAACCATTCAAACCACAATACATTATTCTCTTTAAATAAAAACAAAGTTTCATTTTGTGGCACTTAGTGAACCTTGGGGAAATATCCAAGTCGGATATATAGAGTTCCTAGTCCAACCACCACACCATTGAATAATTTTTATCCTTCTACCCCATCATTGGTACATATGTTTACATACAAATACTTTCACCACACCATTTTGTACAAAATTCATCTAATTTCAAATAAATATCTTCACTCATGCATATTTTATACATATATAATTTGGTATTGTTATCCGTTCTTTATTGGCATGCCAATCATATCAAATCGTTATTCACACCAAGTTTACAAAGGCAATATTACATTATAATCTATCAATTTTTCCTTTATTCATAAGTGATTATATATACCATTCACAACCAATTTTCATTTGCTCAACTATACATCATTCTTAGAACTACTTAATAAATCTTAATTACAAACACGTAACATTCAGTCTTAAAATGCATGTCCAAATCACAACATAATTAACACGCATTACAATGTTCTCTCATTTTCTTCTTGACATCACAATGTTCCAATGTTGGTAACGAGATGTCTTATACTAACTTGTTTGACTTGCACATGTATGTTTTTCAACATTGCAACATTACTTTGCCAACGTCGTGATGTTCCTTATTAACTTTGCTTAACTTGCAAAAGTAGACCATCATCGTTGCAACATTACCTAGCTAATGTAACAACATCCCTCACAATTTCATAAATTTACACCATTGATTCTTTCAACACCACGTTTGATATTTAAACCAAATTTCATACATAAACTCTATAATACTCTAATACCATATGAACCATTGCTCTTTCACAACAACATAATATTTGATACACAAAAAAAAAAAAAACAAGAACCAAACCATATAACATACTTAATACCATTAACTAAAAATTTAACATCATTACTTCACCATAAATATATTCAATATAACATATAACTTAAGCAAAGTAATAAGCTAAATAAAAATCATAGAGAACTTATGTAACATCCCAAAATAGGGCTTAGTCAGAATAGTGGTTTCGGGACCACAAATCCGACATCAAAATATTTATTTTATGATTATTATGAGGCTTAGAATATGAATATATGCATGTGTAAAAGTTTCATGAAGAAATTCTAAGTATAAGATGTCCAATTGGAAATTAGGGACTAAATTGAATAAATTCCAAAACTTGATTTCTAGAAGAAATTTGTATGAAATTGCTTTAGATTATGAATTATAAGGTCTTGGAGATCAATGGGCTTGCATGGTTAAAATTTTAAAGAAAGGGCATGAGGGCATTTTGGTCATTTGGCTTTTTAATGAAATAAAATGGGAAAAATCAAGCCAAAATCAGCCATTTTCTTCCCCATAGCTGCCGAAATTCTCTTTTCACCATAGCTAGGGTTTCAAGCTTTCCAAGCTCAATAGTAAGTGCTCCCAAGCCTTGTTTTTAATGTTCTTTATATTTTTGAAATCCTGGTAGCTTGCTCTCTCCATTTCTACCCATATTTCATGCTAGGGTTCATGTTTAAAAATTTACCCATGCATGATTTGCTTGTATTTTGATAGATTATGGAGGAATATGAAAGATTAATGTGTGTTAAACATCTTTTCCTAGTTGATTTTCATGAGAAACTCTTATAGGGACTATTTTGCAAAAGATGTAAATGTGTGGTAGAAATGAGAAAATAATGGATAATTTGGACTACCATAAGAAGGAAAGGTGTTCAGCTAGGCTTGGGTAAGATAAAAAGTGCATGTGTTTCATTATACGAGCCTAAGGATTAAATCGTAAAAATGTGAAGGGTTAGGGGCAAAACGGTCATTTAAACTTGAAATGTATAATGTGGGGTATTAATGAGTTAATTTTGCTGTTATAGACCTCGAGGAACAAATTTCGGAGGTCGATCGTGGTAAACACAAGGTTTCGAAATAACCGAAACATATCTCTGAAACGAATACCAGGTAAGTTTGGATAACTTAAAGTAAACCCCTAATATGCGTAATTGAATGATTTATGAATGCATGATGATTGCATTTATTATTAGCATGAAATATCATGGAAATGCATATTTGATGGTAACATGTGAAAAATGCCTCGGATGAGGTTGACAAAGGGAATTCAATGGATAAACCCTCATTGATATGTGTAAAGAGATCCTGCATGTGTTGCAGTAAGGATTTAGTCCGGACGGGTAATCCGTGATCTCGAGTATGGAAAGGATCTAGCCCAGACGGGTGTTCCTTGAATGATCGAGCCTCCCGAAGAATATATGTGCATTGAGGATTTAGCCCGGACGGGTAATCCTATTAGGGTCTGAATTTAGCCTGGACTGGTAATCCCGACATCACCTTATGAGTTTATGATATGGGGATTTAGCACGGGTAGTAATCTGCCATGAGATGTGAGGTTCGAGAGTGCATATATGTGAAATGATCATTCGTAAGAATTGATGGATAATAGGTATTCCATCAAGATTTCCTAGAAACTCAACGGGATTTAGATGATGTATGTCAATAAGATGATGAATGATGAGCTCATCTACATAAATTACATGATGCATTGTTATGTGACGAACTTATTGATTGAGTGCATGTGATAGGAAATCACTTCATAATTGATGATTTCATGATTTAAGTGGGATGTATGCTAATTACTTGGTAAGTTTACTTTACGGTTATTCGAGCTTACTAAGCATAAAAAAGCTTACCCCCTCTCTTTTCTCTGTTTTATAGAGCTCGAGGACTCATAAGGATTGGAAGATTGTTGGAGAAGCAACACACTATCAACTAGTCAAGCTTTGGTACAAAGACACTTCTATTTTGTTAATGACATGTATAGGGCTTTGAGTATTTTGTCATATGTGTCATTTGAATTGCTAAATGAAGGCATGTAAAGATGTATTCATCTTTTTGTATAAAGCCATGGAAATTGGCATATTTGAAAGTAGGCTATGACCTGCCTTTATATGCATGTTTATGTTCTTATATGATGGATTGCTACAATTGACAATGAGTTCAAAAACAAGCCAAATTTTGAATGTGCTACAACAACATAAGAACCCATAAATACTAGATGAGAAATAACCTTTTTGTATGAAACCAATGATATGAGGTTTCCATGCAACTAACTTCATCAAGATCATTTACAAGTGTATAATCATGTTTTACTTTGAATTTGGTATCTATAAGAAGAAGAAGAAGTAGAAAGGGGTGACTAAAGGCTTGGAAAATAACCTATTAAGGTCCACATGGTTAGACACATGGGCGTGTGTCTAGGCCGTGTGTGACACACTGTCCATCCCCATGGGTGTGTGGTATGGTTGTGTGTCCCCTGCACCTAAAATTTTAAGTTAAATTAGCACACGGGTAGCACACACGGGCGTGTGTCTTGGCCGTGTTAATTTAACAGAATGCTCAAGTTTTGGACACGGGGTGAGCCCACAGGCGTGTGTCTTGGCCGTGCCTAAAAGTCAGTGTTGCCCATGGGTTAGAGGCATGGACGTGCCCTAGGCCACACGGGCGTGAGTGACCACACGGCCCATCATACACGGGCATGTGACACTTCTAAGTAAGGAAATTTTCTAAAGTTATTAAATGTTCCTAGTCCTATCCCGAACTATCTCTATGTATATTTAGGGCCTTAAAAGCCCATTTAAGGGACAAGATGTGAATGCCTGAAATTTTCAAATCTGAGCTACACCTGGTAAGGTGATTCAATATGTTTTAAATGTAAAGTTTCGGTAATACCTCGAACTCTATCCTGGTAATGGATACGGGTGAGAGGTGTTACATTTATTTGTATCAGAGCTACGGTTTAGTCGGTTCTAGGACTACCATAGAGGATGTTAAAGTTCACTATACATGCCATTATTTGATTGTTGATAGTGTGACGTCTCCTAATTGTTTAAATTGTTTTGAATATAGTAAATGTCTTCCAATCAAGCACAAGATGAGTACGAGGGAGCCGACAGCCATGCTCCAGCTTCAGTACAACGAGCTGTATCTAGTAGTAGTAGAAGGCTGATGTCAGAAGGCCGAGAAGAGGCTCGAGCTGCCTTCTTTGATATGTTGGATGAATGGTTTGGGGATTATCTGAGAAATCGCCCCAATATACCAAGACCTCCCCTGCCCCCTAACCAACCTATAAGATGTGCCACGAGGTATGGCATCGGTGAGAATCAGTAAAGCCCCAATAGATAAGCTTAGAAAGTATGGGGCTGAAGAATTCAGAGCGAAAGTTGATGATGACGCTGAAAGAGCTGAGTTCTGGCTTGAGAAAACACGTGGGTGCTAGATGATTTGCCATACACACCCGAGGAATGTTTGAAGTGTACTGTGTCCTTTTTGAAGGACACTGCATACAATTGGTGGAAAACTGTATCTTCGGTAGTGCCGAAGGAAAATGTTACATAGGATTTCTTCCAAGCAGAGTTTAGGAAGAAATACATCAGCCAACAGTTTTTGGACTCGAAGCGAAAGGAGTTCCTAGAACTCAAACAAGGGAACAAGACTGTAGCGGAATAAGAGAGAGAGTTCGTACGATTAAGTCAGTACGCAACTGACTAGGTCCAAACTGAATCAAAAATGTGTAAATGCTTTGAGGAAGGCCTGAATGAGGACATCAAATTGTTGGAATCTTAGAAATATGAGAGTTTTTCGCATTGGCCGATCGAGCCAAGAAGGCCGAGGAACTTAATAATGAAAGAAAACAAGCTAAGAGATAGGCTCGAGTTGCGAGCAAGAGGTCTAGCGGTAAAACACTCTCGTTCTCTATGAAAAAGGCTAGGAGCCTGCATGAACGCACCACTTCATCAGTGGGATATTCAGTTAGATCGAGAAGCTCTAAATGATGAGGTTAAAAGTCTTCCTCCCCGATGGTGAAAAGTGTGAGGAGTGTAGATGATCAAAAAACGAAGTGTAAGAGCTGTAACAAATTTCACTTCGGAGAGTGTCGAATGAAGAGCGGTGTGTGTTTTTCAAATGTGGTTCTCTTGATCACTTTCTCAGAAACTGCCCGGAACAAGCTGAAAAAGATGAGAAAATAGCTCCAAAGTCGGGTGCTCCCATTCCACGAGGTAGACCTCCGAGATACCCTGAGAGTGCTAGTGGCAGTCGAGTCGTGACTAAAGATGCTGTAAAATTAGAAGTTCGAGCCCTGGCAAGAATGTATGCAATACGTGCCTGAAAGGAAGCCATTGCTCCTGATGTTATTACGGGTACTTTCTCTCTTTTTAATACAAGTGTTGTTGCTTTAATGGACCCGGGGTCAACGCATTCATATATCTGTATGAGATTGGCGTCTAGTATGAACATATCCATTGAACCTACAGAATTCATCCTTAGAGTGTCAAACCCACTAGGCAGGTCAGTCCTAGTTGATAAAGTCTGTAAGAATTGTCCTTTGACGATTCAAGGTCATTGTTTTCGGCTAACCTTATGTTGTTACCATTTGATGAATTTGATGTAATACTCGGTATGGATTGGTTAGCCTTTCATGATGTAACTATGAATTGTGGTAGCAAGTATATTAAGTTAAAATGTCTGGATAGTAAAATTCTAAGGGTCGAATCAAGAGAATTTGGTTCGCCGCCGATTGTAATCACGACAATGGTTGCTCAGAGATATATGAGGAAAAGATATGAAGCCTACCTTGCATTTTTACTGAACACTAAGGAAACAGAGCTGAAGATCGAGTCTGTGCCAATAGTTTGTGAGTACCCAGATGTGTTTCCTAAGGAATTACCCGGATTACCTCCTGAAAGAAAAATAGAGTTTGGTATTGAATTGGTGCCAGAGACGACTCCCATTTCTATTGCCCCGTACAGAATGGCACCTACCGAGCTGAAGGAGTTAAAAGCACAATTGTAAGAGCTGACAGATAAAGGATTTGCTAGGCCAAATTTTTCACCTTGGGTTGCCCCTGTATTGTTCGTAAAGAAGAAAGATGGTTTGACGAGGTTATGTATTAATTATCGGCAACTGAATAGGGTGACTATCAAGAATAAGTATCCTTTGCCAAGGATCGATGATTTGTTTGACCAGTTGAGAGGAGCCACCGTATTCTCCAAGATAGACTTGAGGTCTGGCTATTATCAGCTACAAGTTAAAGACTCAGATGTACCCAAGATAGCTTTCAGAACGAGGTATGACCATTATGAATTTCTTGTCATGCCGTTTGGGTTGACGAATGCACCGGCTATATTTAAGGATCTAATGAATAGAATCTTTCGGCCAAATTTGGATAAGTTTTTCATAGTGTTTATTGACGACATTTTGATCTACTCTAAAGATGAGACAGAGCATGCGAAGCACCTGAGAATTGTGTTGCAGACCTTGCGGGAAAAGCAACTGTATGCTAAGTTTAGCAAGAGTGAGTTTTGGCTCCAGGAAGTTGGATTTTTGGGTCATATAGTTTCGGGTGAAGGTATCCGAGTTGATCTAAGTAAGATTTTTACAATTATTGAATGGAAATCGCCTAAGAATGTAACTGAGGTTAAAAGCTTTTTGGGCTTAGCCGGTTACTATCGAAGGTTTGTAAAAAGATTTTCCATAATAGTGACTCCGATGACGAAGTTGCTATAGAAAGATGTTAAGTTTGAATGGACAGAGAAGTGTCAGCGAAATTTTGAGAAGTTAAAGACATTCATGACCGAAGCTCTTATTTTAGTGCTACCTGAACCGGGAAAAGAATTTGTGGCCTACAGTGATGCATCCTTAAATGGATTGGGTTGTGTGTTTATGCAAGATGGCAAGGTGATAGCCTATGCTTCACGACAATTGAAGCCCCACGAGAAGAATTATCCGACCCACGACCTAGAACTAGCTGCTATTATTTTCGCCTTAAAAATTTGGAGGCATTATTTGTATGGCGAGACTTGCCGTATATTCACGGATCACGAGAGTTTGAAATACTTGATGACTCAGAAAGAATTAAATTTGAGACAAAGGAGATGGTTAGAATTAATTAAGGATTATGATTTGAATATCGACTATCACCCGGGAAAGGAAAATGTGATCGCCGATGCATTGAGTAGAAAATCCTTGTATGCCTTGAGAGCTATGGATGCTCGTTTGAAATTGCTTGATGATGGTTCAGTTTTGGCCGAGCTGGAGGCTAGGCCAACATTTCTGCAGGAAATTCATGATGCTCAGTTTAATGATGATGACTTGCAAGTAAAAAGAGCTCAATGTGAGTCAGGTGTTGAGTCAGATTTTTGAATTAGTCCTGATGGATGTTTGATGTTCAGAGATAGGGTTTGTGTACCCAAAGACAATGAACTTATTCGGAAGATTTTGCTAGAAGCACATAACAGTCGTTTGTCTGTTCACCCAGGAAGTACTAAGATGTACGACGATTTAAAGAAGATGTACTGGTGAAGCGGCATGAAAAGAGATGTTTCCGAATTTGTATCGAAATGCCTGGTATATCAGCAAGTAAAAGCTGAAAATCAAGTGTCTTCAGGTTTGTTACAGCCTGTAATGGTCCCCGAATGGAAGTGGGATAGAGTTACTATGGATTTTGTGACAGGACTACTTATGACTCCGAAAAAGAAAGATGCCATATGGGTTATAGTGGATAAATTGACAAAGTCGGCTCATTTTATTCCGGTAAGGACAGATTATTCTCTTGATAGATTGGCTGATTTGTACATTTCTGAGATAGTAAGATTACACAGAGTACCACTATTGATTATTTCGGACAAAGACCCGAGGTTCATTTCGAGATTCTGGAAGAAGTTACAAGAAGCCTTAGGTACAAAGTTGAGCTTTAGCACAGCTTTTCACCCTCAGACCGATGGTCAGTCTGAGCGGATGATTCAGATTCTCGAGGACATGTTGCGTTGTTGCGTCCTCAAATTTTAGGGTAGCTGAGAAAAATTCTGCCATTGGTAGAATTTACCTACAACAATAGTTTCCAAACAAGTTTGAAGATGGCGCCTTATGAGGCCTTGTATGGTAGGAAGTGCTGAACTCCATTGTACTGGAAAGAACTCAAAGAAAATTAAATTCATGGAGTTGATCTGATTAAAGAAACTGAAGAAAAAGTTAAAGTGATACAGGGTTATTTAAAAGCGGCATCAGATAGGTAAAAGTCTTATGCTGATCTGAAAAGAAAGGAAATTGAATTTCAAGTTGGAGATAGAGTACTCTTGAAAGTATCTCTATGGAAAAAGGTATTGAGATTTGGTCGAAAAGGTAAACCGAGTCTACGACTTATCGGGCCGTACGAGATTACCGAAAGAGTTGAACCATTAGCCTATCGTTTGGCGTTGCCACCCTAACTAGAAAAGATTCATGACATGTTCCATGTATCCATGTTAAGCAGATACCGATCAGACCACTCTCATGTGATTTCGCCGACTGAGATTGAAATTCGACCGAACGTGACTTATGGAGAGGAACCGGTTAAGATATTGGCTCGCAAGGTTAAACAGTTGAGAAATAAAGATCTGGCTCTTGTAAAAGTTTTATGGCATCGACATAGTGTTGAAAAAGCTATATGGGAGCCGGAAGAAACCATGAGAAGCCAATATCCGAATCTATTTTCTGGTAAGACTTTCGAGGACGAAAGTCCCTAAGGGGAGATAAATGTAACATCCCGAAATAGGGCTTAATCGGAATAGTGGTTTCGGGACCACAAATCCAACATCAAAATATTTATTTTATGATTATTATGAGGCCTAGAATATGAATATATGCATGTGTAAATGTTTCAAGAAGAAATTCTAAGTATAAGATGTCCAATTAAAAATTAGAGACTAAATTGAATAAATTGCAAAACTTGATTTCTAGAAGCAATTTGTATGAAATTTCTATAGTTTATGAATTATAAGGTCTTAGAGATCAATTTTCCTAAATTCTAAATTTTTGGACAAAAATGGGCTTGCATGGTTAAAATTTTAAAGAAATGGCATGAGGGCATTTTGGTCATTTGGCTTTTTAATGAAATAAAATGGGAAAAATCAAGCCAAAATCAGCCATTTTCTTCCCCATAGCTGCCGAAATTCTCTTGTCACCATAGCTAGGGTTTCAAGCTTTCCAAGCTCAATAGTAAGTGCTCCCAAGCCTCGTTTTTAATGTTCTTTATATTTTTGAAATCCTGGTAGCTTGCTCTCTCCATTTCTACCCATATTTCATGCTAGGGTTCATGTTTAAAAATTTACCCATGCATGAGTTGCTTTTATTTTGATAGATTATGGAGGAATATGAAAGATTAATGTGTGTTAAACATCTTTTCCTAGTTGATTTTCATGAGAAACCCTTATAGGGACTATTTTGAAAAAGATGTAAATGTGTGGTAGAAATGAGAAAATAATAGATAATGTGGGCTACCATAAGAAGGAAAGGTGTTCAGCTAGGCTTGGGTAAGATAAAAAGTGCATGTGTTTCATTATACGAGCCTAAAGATTAAATCGTAAAAATGTGAAGGGTTAGGGGCAAAACGGTCATTTGGACCAGGGGTAGATATTAAACTTGAAATGTATAATGTGGGGTATTAATGAGTTAATTTTGCTATTATAGACCCCAAGGAACAAATTTCGGAGGTCGATCGTGGTAAACGTAAGGTTTCGAAATAACCAAAACATATCTCTGAAACGAATACTAGGTAAGTTCGGATAACTTAAAGTAAACCCCTAATATGCGTAATTGAATGATTTATGAATGCATGATGATTGCGTTTATTATTAGCATGAAATATCATGGAAATGCATATTTGATGGTAACATGTGAAAAATGTCTCGGATGAGGTTGACAAAGGAAATTGGATGGATAAACCCTCATTGATATGTGTAAAGAGATCCTGCATGTGCTGCAATAAGGATTTAGCCCGGACGGGTAATCCATGATCTCGAGTATGAAAAGGATCTAGCCCGGACGGGTGTTCCTTAAATGATCGAGCCTCCCGAAGAATATATGTGCATTGAGGATTTAGCCCGGACGGGTAATCCTATTAGGGTCTGAATTTAGCCTGGACTGGTAATTCAGATCCAAGTTCATTAAGGGTGTTTGTAGCTATAAGGGATTTAGCCTGGACTGGTAATCCCGACATCACCTTATGAGTTTATGATATAGGGGATTTAGCCTGGACTGGTAATCCTACCATGAGATGTGAGGTTCCCAGGAGTGCATATATGTGAAATGATCATTCGTAAGAATTGACAGATAATGGGTATTCCATCGAGATTTCCTAGAAACTCAACGGGATTAATATGATGTATGTCAATAAGATGATGAATAATGAGCTCATCTACATAAATTACATGATGCTTTGTTATGTGACTAACTCATTGATTGAGTGCATGTGATAGGAAATCACTTCATAATTGATGATTTCATGATTTAAGTGGGATGTATGCTAATTACTTGGTAAGTTTACTTTCCGGTTATTCAAGCAAGCTTAATAAGCATGAAAATGCTTACCCCCTCTCTTTTCCCTGTTTTACAGAGCTCGATGACTCATAAGGATTGGAATACGGTTGGAGAAGCAACACACTATCAACTAGTCAAGCTTTGGTATAAAGACACTTCTATTTTGTTAATGGCATGTATAAGGCTTTGAGTATTTTGTCATATGTGTCATTTGAATTGCCAAATGAAGGCATGTAAAGATGTATTCATCTTTTGGTACAATGCCATGGAAATTGGCATATTTGAAAGTAGGCTATGACCTGCTTTTATATGCATGTTTATGTTCTTATATGATGGGTTGCTACAATTGGCAATAAGTTCAAAAACGAGCCAAATTTTGAATGTGCAACAACATAAGAACCCATAAATACTAGATGGGAAATAACCTTTTTGTATGAAACCAATGATGTGAGGTTTCCATACAACTAAATTCATCAAGATCATTTACAAATGTATAATCATGTTTTACTTTGAATTTGGTATCTATAAGAAGAAGAAGAAGTAGAAAGGGGTGACTAAAGGCTTGGAAAATAGCCTATTAAGGTCCACATGGTTAGAGACACAGACATATGTCTAGGCTGTGTGTGACACACTATCCATCCCCATGGGCGTGTGGTATGGCCGTGTGTCCCCTACACCTAAAACTTTAAGTTAAATTAGCACACGGGTCGGACACACGGGCGTGTGTCTTGGCCGTGTTAATTTAACGGAATGCTTAAGTTTTGGACACGGGGTGAGCCCACGGGTGTGTGTCTTGGCCGTGGCTAAAAGTCAATGTTGCCCATGGGTTAGAGGCATGGACGTACCCTAGGCCACACGGGCGTGGGTGACCACACAGCGCATCATACACAGGCGTGTGACACATCTAAGTAATGAAATTTTCTAAAGTTATTAAATGTTCCCGATCCTATCCCAAACTATCTCTATGTATATTTAGGGCCTTAAAGGCCCATTTAAAGGACAAGATGTGAATGCCTGAAAGTTTCAAATCTGAGCTAAACTTGGTAAGTTGTAAAGTTTCGGTAATACCTCGAACCCTATCCTGATAACGGATACGGGTGAGGGGTGTTACAACTTACATATTTATCCCAAGCTATCTTCAAAATCCTTCAAGACTTCTTCAATCTATCATTTCTTTTCATTTGCTTCCACTTCCTTTCTCAGCTGTTTCCTCTTCAAAAGTTAATATGTACTAATATTAATTTCACATATAGCATATATAATATAAATTACAAAGGTAGAATGCTTAATTTAAATTTAGCACTTCTCTCTACTTAGCTCTCTACCTAGCTTCTAACCAACTCCTAACCTAACTCTTCTTTACTCCATTTTTTTAGAATCAACCTTCAATTCATTTAAGTAATGACCTCAAGAGTAGGTTTGCTAGATGAGGGATCACTGTGTATGAAAATTTCAAGAGCAATAGACTAAGAAAATGAGGAAAAAGAAAGCACCCAACTTTGTTTCCAAAGCACCCAACTTTGTTTTCTTCTCATTGTTGGAAAAGATGAAGACTTCTAAGTTTTCTCTAGATTTTTTCATTAAAAGTTACCTTCAAAGCCTAGGATCAATCATTAATGATTTAATGGTGATCCAATGACCACTATTTAACCTCATCATGTTCATTTTCACTTTTATTTTTATTAGCATAAAAATTCAATTTATATAGTAGTCTTTGAAAAGTATACTTTACTCCTTTCAAAATTGAACTTCATCAATATTTAACTAAGGCTCATATAAGTCATTTCTCAATACTATTAATTAATATCCTTTTAAGTTGTAACACCCCATACCCGACGCAATTGTCGGGTCCAAGCTACGAGATGTTACAACTACCAATTTAGTAAATTCAAATCATTACTCAACATTTAATCATTTAAATATGTAAATAAATAACATTCAAGTACATAATGTATTACACAATCATTTTTGGGTCCTACAGAGCTTATAAAAGTTCTTTTGTTAACCCGGGCTTGAATTAGGACTAAATTATAAAGTTTTAAAAATTTAGGGTCAACGTTGCGATCTCACAATCTCTACGTCATGACATCTCCAACTCAATAAGTCACGTCACGACTTTGAACACACCGACGTAGCGATGTCACTCACTGTCAGCACCATGTTGCAATGTTGGACTTTTGTGGTCAAGACAAAGTCCCTATTTTTGGAAAAAACACCATTTGGTTCTTATTCATCAAGGTGCATACTACCTAAATGGTTCACATAAACTTATACCATCCAAAATCAACTCAAATCCATACCATTTCATGTCAAACAAGTCACTTATCCATTCTAATCAAAGCCAAAACAAACATGAGTTCAACCTATTCAAAATTAATTCATTGCATTACATTCTTTCAATTGCCAAAAATACCTATGTCAAAACACATTAAGACATGCCATACAACTTCAATACATACTTTTCTACACCTTATATGCATTAATGAGTAATAGGCCTTTAGCATGAATCAAGCATACTTCCAAGCATCACTTTCAAATATACCAATTTCAACCATTCATTAACCTAGGTATTTTTTCTACCTCATTTTGTATCACTTCACATGCCAAACATATAAGCATATATTGTAACAGCTCATTTTTAGTAAAATCTGAATAATGGTTTCGGGGCCACAAATTCCAATCAGAAAGAAAATTTATTTTAATATTATTGCATGGTTTGCATTATGATAGGAATGTTATATGAAAATTTTGATAAGGAAATTTTACCGATTACATGTTTAATTATGGAAAGGACGAAATTGCATAAAATGAAAAAGTTGAGTTCTAGTAGCTATAAGTATTAAATATCTATGGAATTCAAAACTTGAGGTCCTTATATGGTAATGAAACCATTAAGAGAAGTTAGTAGATATTTATAATGATTCATCCACGGAAAATTAGAAAAAGAAAAGGACAAAATTGGAATTTGAAATAAATAAAGATGATAATAGCTTAATATCATATTATTTCGTCATCTTCCCCAAATTACTTTTATGGAAACCCTAGATAAGAGAAAGAACTTCAAGCAAGCTTAATTGGGTAAGTAATCATGTCTCGTTTTTAGTAATTTTTACATTTCCAAGATCGTAACAACCCAATCTATCTATTTTGAGGATCAATTTGCAAATTTATCAAGGTATTAAAATTTTTCCTTGAATGTATATGCTGAAATTTTTAAATTTATGGTAGAAATTGAAAGGTTGTTGATAGATAAACAACTTTTGTAACGTGAATTTTCATGAAATTGTGATTTAGGGACTAAATTGAAAAGATGTAGAATTCATGAAAAATTTCTAATTTTTGTGAAATAAATGGGTTGTAAATTTTATATGTAAAAATCAGTTAGGCTTGGAATAAGGATTAAATTGCATGAATTTCATTTTTTGAGCCTATAGACGAAATCGTCATTTATTGAAAGTATAGGGGCAAAATGGTAATTTTGCCTAGGAGTGAATTAAATTAAATTGAGTATGAAATGGATTAAATTGATGTTAAATTCATTTATATAGATCTGGAAAGACCTAGTACTGAATTGGATAGAGGAAAACAAAAAGTGTCGGATTAGTAGATTCTCGAAACGAACAAGTATTGAGGTAAGTTCGTGTAACTAAATTGTGTATATTTATATGTTTGTATTGAATGTTATATATATATGAATTGTGTAATTTTCATGTATATGAAATTGATTACATAACCAATAATGCCTGACAAATATTAAGTCTCGTTTGAATAAATGAAATTCGATTGGATACAGGGTTCTCGTATTGGTTGTGGTCTTGCATATGTTGTAGGCACGCCATAGCTCGAAAGAGCATCCTGTTATTAGCTCTCATGATCTTCTTGATATTGCAAGCTTCCCGTTATAGCTCTTCGAAGCATCCCTATAGGTTGTGATCATATATGTGTTGTGGGCACACCTTAGCTCTTATGAGTTTCTCGATTAAAGGCTCTTTGTGAGCTTCCTGATCAATTGCTCTCTAGAGTTTCCTGATATGTCTCGCTTGAACTTCTCGATATATAGCTATCCAGAGCTTCCCGTTAATGGCTCTTTGGAGCTACTCGTTATTGGCTCACATGAGCATCCTGATTATGGCTCTTATGAGCTTCCTGTTATGCAGCCCAAATAAGCTTCCCATTACATGACTCACATGAGCTTCCTGTTATATGGCTCGAGAGAGAGCTTCCCGATTATGTGCTCAAATGGTCACCCCCGAATATGAATTGACGGATTTCAGATTCGTACACTTCAAGTGTACTACTCTTGCATCTATCGATATTTTAAATAATTCAACGGGTAGAGTTCCGACATGAGATATAACAGCCAATTTTGGGGCTAGTCGAAATAGTTGGTTCAAAACCACTAATCTGAGGTCAGAGAAATTTTTTTTTATTTTATTTTATGGGTTATAGCATGTTTACATGGATGTATGAAAATTTTGATGAATTAATTTTAGCGATTGTGAGCTTAATTGCGAAATTTTGATAAAGGGCAAAAGTTTTTTTTTACTAGTAAATGGTGTTAAATAACTAAAGAATCAAAATTAGGGTCTTTAAAGAGCAAATAGACCCATTTTGTAGGGGTGGCCGGCCATAGAGACAAAGAAAATAGAAAAGTCAAAATTAGGTGAAGTTGATAACCTATTTTGACTAGAAATAAGATAAAATAAAACAAAAGGCTTCATCTTTTTACCATTCATCTTTTCCACCAAAAATATCAGTAAGAAAGGGGTTCTTGAAGCTTGAAACTTTCAGCCATTAAGTTCTCTTATAAGTAAGTGATTTCGATGACTTTTCTTGATAATTTTTATACTTTTGGGACCCTTGTAGCTTAATTTAGTTAATGGATAGACTATTTTGCAATATGGTTGTGAGTTTAGGGTTTTGACATGAAAGTATTTATGTTATGAGCTAAAATTTTATGGAAGAAAATTAGTTATAGTTGTAAAATAAACAACTTTTGTGAAGCGGTTTTCATGAAAACCCCTAAAAGGGACCATTTTGTAAAAGTTACAAAATAAGTAGTAAAGGTGTGAAATAATTGGATTTGTGAGTTGCAATAACCTTAAAATGGAGTCGGCTAGGCTTGGTTAATGAGGAAATTTGATGAAAAATCAATTTATTAGCCTTGGGGCAAAGTCATAATTTTGTGATAGTCTAAAGGCAAAACGATCATTTTGCCAAAATATGAATTTTGAAATGTCTTGATTTATGTGATGATTAAATTAGTGAATTTTATCATTTTAGATCAAAAAATACAAAATTCGGACCTAATCCCGGGGAAGACCAAGCTAGTAGACTAATTCAATCTAGTTGCCCACTTTTTGTATACCGGGGTAAGTTGCACATAAATATTACAATTCTATTGTTATTATGCATTAAATTATTGATATTACATGAAATTTTTTATTTTGTTACGAATATGCATGACGAAATTTGATGTGGTGAAACTTTTAGTTGAACCGTAGGAATAGATCGGATATCCATGTCGTGATACTAGGGTTATGTGAGCCAGTGTAAGACCATGTTTGGAACATGGCATCGGTATTTATATGAGAGCTAGTGTAAGACCATGTTTGGAACATGGCATCAGCCTCAATATGTGAGCCAGTGTAAGACCGTGTTTGGAACATGGTATCGGGCTCAATATGTGAGCCAGTGTAAGACCATGTTTGGAACATGGCATTGGCGTTTATATGAGAGCTAGTGTAAGACCATGTCTGGAACATGGCATCGGCATCTTACCTTTTGTATGAGGCTTATCGGGTATCCATTTATTTTTCCAACTGGTTGAACAAGTAATTTAAAGATTATATCATGATTTAAAAAAGTTATGATTACGTTGCAAGTGGTACAAGTACCTACACGAAACTCATAAGAATGAGCTCGGGTTATGTGTATGAATATTAAGGATGAAATGAGTAAGTTATGTCTATAGTCATTCGAAAATCTTGTGCAAGTGTATGATATGTTATGAGTATGATGTTACTTGGTAAATCGATGTTAATTATTTACTTGTAACTTACTAAGCTTTATGCTTACTTCCTCTATTTTCCATTTTTCTTAAAGTGCCGCCAAGCTAGTTCGGGAATCAAGGAACGTTGGAGGCATTGATCACACTATCACCTCAAGTTTTTGGTATAGTTAGTTTAAATATTTTGAGCATGGCATGTATAGGGACTTGGTCCTTTTGTTTAGTGTCATGTTAGTTTAGCCACAAGTGTTAGCTCATATGGATGTGATATTCATTTTGTATAGGTTATTGATGTTGGTTAATATTGATTATTATTAAATGCATTTAATGAAAATTCTCATGGCCTGTGTTGATAAGTAGGAGATGTTGTATGTGATAGGGAATAGCTTGGAATTGATGTATGGATGCCTAGGTATTGGCTGATATGGTCATATGTTTATGTGGTATTGGTAGTATTTTATGTTTTTGTAGGTGGGTGTAAGTAAGGGTGACAAAAAGGCTTGGTAAATAGCCTTGTTTTTGTCCACACGGGCGTATGTAACACATGGTCTACCCCATGGGTGTGAGGTCCGACCGTGTGTCCCTTGCACCTAAATTTGGCAAAACAGAATGCCCAGTAGTAACCACACGGGCAGAGACACGGCCGTGTGTCTCAACTGCGTAGAGGACACGACCTAGTACACGGGTATTTACCATGGCCGTGTACCCCTAAAGGGTTGATGGCGTCAAAAATAGAATGTCAAGTTTTTGTACACGGGCAGAGACACGGGCGTGTCATGGTCGTGTGAAGGACACGGGCGTGTATGAAGCCGTGTGAAAACCCCTATAAGTTCAAGTCGAGATATAAATTCGACAAGCTAGGGATACAGGCGTGTAACACCCTAAACCTGGCCTAAACGTTATGGCCGAATCTAGCGTGTCACATCGAAGTGTTTTTCGAAAATAGGACTTGTCGTTAAGAATCCGAATTTAAGTTAAAACCCTTTTAGTTTTTATTGCTTGAGAAAATTTGGCAAATTATGTTGTTACTAATTGAAATCAATTTGTCAAAACAATTACCATATTTATCACCGTTGATTCCTTAAACTGAATAAATATCGAAAGCTTTTAAAAAAAAAACCATTGAAGTTTAAAGTGCGTGTTTTCTTTAAAAACAGTTTTTATTTTGAAAACTCATATTTTCCTAGACTAGCAGTTTAATATAAGAAATTAGAAGCCCAATTAAAATTTAAAACCCACAAACAACCTTATACCAAAATTAAAAACCCAAAAGTGAAATTTAAATTAAATAAAGTCGAGTGTAAGACACAGTAGTCGTGTGGCCACCTCCAAGTCCCTCGCAGCACCAAATCATCTAAGGTTGAGGATTACCTGTACAGTTAAAAAGAAAATGGTGAGTTTACGAAAACTAAGTGTGTAATCTCCTAACAGACAATAGAAATCAAAATATGCAAAACAGTCTAGGCTTTAGCCCTATACAGTATCAGTACAGTGTAATACAATTATGCATCCCACCCACATCCAACCAGCACACCACCCGTACCAACCAACACACCAATATCGCAGCAAAGCTGCATAATAATGCAAAATAGTTGCCATAAACAGTAAATGTGGCAAAGCCACCGATATCAGTAGTTGTGGCATAGCCACCAATAACAGTGAATATGACATAGTCACCAGTACAGTACCTCCTCCATATCAAAATCCCAACCCTATGCTGTATGTCATGTCATAAATATTATATGTATGCAAAGTCATACTCAGTACAATCATATATGTAAATCATAAGCACATCAGTCATACGGAACATAAGGGCATAATCGTCATTTTATCCTACAGGGGCATTATGGTTATTTTACCCTACAGGGGCATTACGGTTATTTTACCCTACAGGGGCATTACGGTCATTTTACCCTACAGGGGCATTATGGTCAGATAACGACCTCTCCGAAGGTTTACAGTCGCCTCGAGCAACACAGACAACCTAAATGATCATATCAATGTAAATGGGCCCAAGGCTCACTACTCGGCCCAAGTAGGCCCACATGCCTCATTTCGACCCAACGTGGCCCATAACAGCCCAAGCCTACGAAAATGCTCATGGTGGCCTTAACAGTCTATCGCCTATGATTTGTAGGCTCGGTTTAACCCACGAGCGATCTCACACTCGTGCGGCCCTAAATGTTAACGTTTCAACTTTTCGGCTTTTGTTGACCTATAGTAGAGAAGGGTGTGAATACACACCTGGTTACGAAAACGAGTGAATAGTCCTTGAGTACCAAAACCTATATCCATTTACAACACACGATTAATCGCATGTCAATAGGAATACAACCAGCCTTAATCAATATACTTAATCACTTAAACCAAAACCACCTACCTTGCTTGAGCCAACGAATATTCGCACCTAATTGTTGATCAAGAGCGATTACCCACTCCTTGATTAAAATATGTAAACGAATCGAACCTCTTATTAACATATATTTATGAAAATAATTTATCCTTAGCCAAACACATACTCACCGAAGTCGCGAAACATAGAACCGAATAGAATTCAAAGTTAGCAGAGAAGGCAAATAAGCAATTTCGACACAGTGGGGGTATAAGTACGATGGAATATCAGCAATAACAGAGAACAAAGGAGCGTTCTAAACTTAGCAATAATCCCCAACTTCCGGCAGCAACCCAGGTAAAACAACAGCCTAAAGAAAAGGAAGGGAAAAGAATTACTTTCACAGAGGAACCAAACAATAATCGGCCAAAAGAAAAACTTGTCAAAACCAAAAATGTTGAGAGGGTCAGTCCAGAGAAAAAGCAATTGAGAAAGGAAGAAGAAGAAGAAGAAGAATTAAATCGGCCACAGTCTCCAAGCTACAAAAAAAGAAGAAGAAGATAGAGTTTGAGTAAGGGAGGAAGTATGTATTCAGTTTAAAGAGAAAGAAAGAGAAATAGTTTTAGAAGGAGGAAAGTAGATGAGGCAAAAAGATGAGAGTCGAGAAACTTGAAAAAGTGTGTACAACTGAAACCAGCAAAGGGAAAAAAGCACTATCAAAAACTCTTTTTACACTAATCGGCCTCTAGAGAACAAAAGAAAAAAAATCCCAAAATGTTACAAACCCGAAAAAAATACTCACTTCTCGAAACCAAAATTCCTAAGTGCTTTACAGTTCAAAATCGGCACACTCTTCTCACACACCTCCACCTCCCTTGATTTTCTCCACAATCTCCTCCTAAAAATCCTCCTTTATCTCCTTCATAATCCACTCCTTAATCAATTCAAACTTCCCTCAACAAAGTTTCAATCAACCTGTGCTTCTCACATGGCAAGAGAGCAAAATAAATACTCTTCTTACTTTTCCATGACTTAAACCTTAGACCTCAAGAGAACTCCACACACCACCTACCATTGCACCACAAGTTCTTTTTGTGACACATTTTACCCACAAATATTTTTAAGGCCTACCAGCTAAAGCCAAGGTTCACTTAAGGAGAAAAACTAAAATTTTTGCAAAAGCCCAAACTTGAACTCAGGCTTCTCCAACATTCCCAAACACACCCGAATCACTTAACCATCACAGGAAACATGTAATTTGTGTCACTTCCTATCTTAACTAAAATATTAATGAGTAATCTTCTAACCGTTCCCATGCTCAAGGCCCAATACTTCTAGGCCCAAAATTCAGGGCGTTACAATTCACCCCTCCTTAAAGAAGTTTTGTCCTTAAAGAATTTTGTCCTCGAAATTTCCAACTATCAAAACAGTTGCACCATCTAGGCTACACCTCTATGCTCTTGCTGCGCACTCTAATCCCAATGACATTAACACACTTTAACTTGAACTTGGAACCTCTTACACACACCCAAAGCACTTAACCACTGAAGCAGATAGACATCACATGTATACAATTTCTATGTCCAAATCATCACACTTAAACAAAACATACCTGACTTAAAGGTGACTTGGCAATCTCGAGCTCGATGCTCTTTAGACCCGCATCTGAGACATGCTCCTGACTTCCTCCAGCATTCGCTCGGATGACACCTTTTGCAATGCTCACAAGTTAGAAAGTTCGAGCGTGTTTTAATATGCTTCACAGAACGAGGCTCCAGCCCCAGAGAACTACGATCTCTCTTCTTTTTACAGTCCACACACTTAGCCCGGAGTGTTTCACCAATCTCCTTAACTTCCTCCAACAGTTCCCTTACTAACCGGGTTAGCGCCTCAGTACCAAGCTTCGGGTTATCACTACCTGAAGTTGGCAGACTTATTCTGACTTTCGTCTCCTAAACCATCTCATGTTTTGGTGAAACTGGTGCCTCCCTAGCAGGCATGTGACCCGATGCTGAAGACCCAGCCCCAACACTTCCACGGCCTCTACCGCGGCCACGTGTACCCCTTCTATGAGTACCCCTAGTGATTATTTCGATAACGAATTATCTGTTTAAAAGTCTTATGTATCATTTTGTAATTTCATTAATTGTTAACGAATATGTTATGAACGACAGTAATTAAGGTTTGTTTTCGCAGAACAAGATCTTACTACAGTTTTTCGTCTTCTATAATCTCAGTCTACTCTAACTAAAGAGTTTCAGTATAGTCCTACTACCTATAGTAGTCCCTCAGTAATACCTTTTAGTTCAAGCAATCTACAGTAAAAGGAGAACTTACAGATTCGATGCCGGAGACTCGGTGTGCCACACTGGTAACCTTCCAAAAATATTTTAAGAACAGTTATCTAAAAATTCCTAATATTTTCAAAACCCATTCCACAGTCGAGTTTTGTAACTTGATTCTGATACTACTAAATGTAATACCCAAACTCGGCCTAGATGTTATGGCCGAATCAAGCGTGTCACATCGAAGTGTTTTTCGAAAATAGGGCTTGTCGTTAAGAATCCGAATTTAAGTTAAAACCCTTTTAGTTTTTATTGCTTCAGAAAATTTGGCAAATTATGTTGTTACTAATTGAAATCAATTTGTCAAAACAATTACCATATTTATCCCTGTTTTCCTTAAACTGAATAAATCGTGGAAGCTTTTAAAAAAAACCTTGAAGTTTAAAGTGCGTGTTTTCCTTGAAAATAATTTTTATTTTGAAAACTCATATTTTCCTAGACTAGCAGTTTAATATAAGAAATCAGAAGCCCAATTAAAACTTAAAACCCACAAACAGCCTTATCCTAAAATTAAAAACCCAAAAGTGAAATTTAAATTAAATAAAATCAAGTGCAATACAAAGAAGTCATGTGGTCACCTCCAAGTCCCTCGCAGCACCAAATCGTCTAAGGCTAGGGATTACCTGTACAGTTAAAAAGAAAATGATGAGTTTACGAAAACTCAGTGTGTAATCCCCTAAAAAACAATAGAAATCAGAATATGCAAAACAGTCTGGGCTTTAGCCCTATACAGTAATATCACAAGAAAGTCGCCAAGATAATAATGCAAAGATAGTCGCCAGAATAATAAATGTGGCAAAGCCACCAAGATGTCGATAATTGTGGCATAGCCACCAAGAAATGATGAATGTGACATAGTCACTAGTACAATATTTCCTCCATATCAAAATCCCAACCCCATGCTATATGTCATGTCATAAATATTATGTGTATGCAAAGTCATACTTAGTACAATCATATATGTAAATCATAAGCACATCAGTCATACGAAACAGAAGGGCATAATCGTCATTTTACCGTACAGGGATATTACGGTCATTTTACCCTACAAGGGCATTAATGTCAGATAGCGACCTCTTCGAAGGTCTACAATCACCTCGAGCGAAATAGACAACCTAAATGATTATATTGGTGTAAATGAGCCCAAGGTCCACTAATTGGCCCAAGTGGGCCCACACACCCCATTTCGGCCGAACGTGGCCCATAACGGCCCAAGTCCACGAAAATGATCATGGTGGCCTTTACAGTCTATCATCCATGATTTGTGGGCTCGATTTACCCTACGAGCGATCTCACGCTCGTGAGGCCCCAAATGCTGACGTTTCGACTTTTCGGCTTTTGTTGACCTATAATAGAAAAGGGTGTGAATACACACCTGGTTGGAAAACGAATGAATAGTCCTTGGGTACCAAAACCTATATCCATTCACAAAACACAATTAATCGCATGCCAATAGGAATACAACCAGCCTTAATCAATATACTTAATCACTTAAACCAAAACCACCTACCTTGTTTGAGCCAACGAATATTCGCACCTAACTATTGATCAAGAGCGATTACCCACTCCTTGATTAAAATCTGCAAATGAATTGAACCTCCTATTAATATATATTTATGAAAATAATTTATCCTTAGCTAAACACATACTCACCGAAGTCGCGAAACGCAGAACCGAATAGAATTCAAAGTCAGCAGAGAAGGCAAAAGAGCAATTTCGGCACAGTAGGGGTATAAGTATGATGGAATATCGGCAATAATAGAGAACAAGGGAGCGTTATAAACTTAGTAACAATCCCTAACTTCCGGTAGCAACCCCAGGTAAAACGACAGCCTAAAAAAAATAAAGGGAAAAGAATTGCTTTCACAGAGGAACCAAACAATAATCGGCCAAGAGAAAAACTTGTCAAAACAGAAAATGTTGAGAGGGTCGGTCCAGAGAAAAAGCAATTGAGAAAGGAAGAAGAATAATAATAATTAAATCAGCCACAGTCTCCAAGCTACAAAAAAAAATGATAGAGTTTGAGTAAGGGAGGAAGTATGTATTCGGTTTAAAGAGAAAGAAAAAGAAATAGTTTTAGAAGGAGGAGAGTTGAAGAGGCAAAAAGATGAGAGTCAAGAAACTTGAAGAAGAGTGTACAACCGAAACCAACAAAGGGGAAAAAGCACTATTAAAAACTCTTTTTACACTAATCAGCCTCTAGAGAACAAAGAAAAAAAATCCCAAAATGTTACAAGCCCGAAAAAAACACTCACTTCTCGAAACTAAAATTCCTGAGTGCTTTACAGTTCAAAATCGGCACAATCCTCTCACACACCTCCACCTCCCTTGATTTTATCCACAATCTCATCCTAAAAATCCTCCTTTATCCCCTCTATGATTTTCTCCACAATCCACTCCTTGACTAGTTTAAACTTCCTTTAATAGAATTTCAATCAACCTGTGCTTCTCACATGGCAAGAGAGCAAAATAAATACTCTTCTTACCTTGCTACGACTTGAACCTTAGACCTCAAGAAAACTTCACATGCCACCTACCACTGTACTATAAGCTCATTTTGTGACACATTTTACCCACAAATATTTTTAAGGCCTACCAACTAAAGCCAAGGTTCACTTAAGGGGAAAACTAAAATTTTTGCAAAAGCCCAGACTTGAACCCAGGCTTCTCCAACACTCAAAACATACTCAAATCACTTAGCCATCACAGAAAACATGTAATTTGTGTCACTTCCTTGCTTAACTAAGATATTTATGAGCAGTCTCCTAACCGCTCCCATGCTCATGGCCCAATACTTCTAGGCCCAAAATTCAGGGCGTTATAGCATGTGTCTCGATATGTTCAGGCCGTGTGAGCCTCACGGGCCTTCAACATGGCCATGTTAAGAGAACACATGGGCGTGTCGCCCTTCCACACGGGCATGTGCCCTTAGTTGCATTGAAATTTTTCACAGTTTTCAAAAGTGTTCGGTTTATTCTCGAACTATTTCCAAAGCGTGTTTTGGGCCTTGTAGGTCCATATTAGGGATGTTAAGAGGAAGTTTTAAAGTTTTAAATTTGAGCAAAATTTTACGACCCGAAAATGTTTATTCGTACGTGTTTAAATCTAGTAACACCTCGTACCCTGCCCCGACGTGGGATACGGGTAAGGGGTGTTACATAAGATGATATGAATTCAAGATGAATTTTTATGAGAAATACTTGAAATACAAATATATTATATGTACATGTTCATGGATACTTGAAATGATAAACATATGTATATAGAAATTGAATATTGATGAGCTCATCCATATTTCTTAGTATTTATATGAACTATATAACTAACATGCTTGATGAGGATTTATGTGTGATTATTTTATTGATTTCTTTGATTTGTATGTACTATGAGTGCTTGTTTTAAATGAACATAATTGGTAAGTTAATTTCTTATTATACGAGCTTACTAAGCATTTGAAATGCTTACTCGATTTTCTTTCCTTTGTTTTATAGTGCTTAGAAACTCGTAAAGGTTGGAAATCGGTCAGAGCATCATCACACTATCCTTTAACTCATTTTTGTATAAATAGCATACTTATTTTAGTATAATGGCATGTATAGGCTAACTTGGCCATTATTGGCATTTAAATGGTTGTTTGTAGTCTAGCCATTGGAATGGCTAGTAATGTTATGTTTAGCGTATATATATATATGAGGTTATATAATGATTAATATATGTGTGCTTGGTATAATTAGATTGAATTATGGTAAATATATATGTTTTACAAAAGGTAAGTTTGAATACATAAATTTATGTGATGATATATTATGCATAATGTTAATGCTGGCTTGGTTTTAATGTCTTGAATTGATTGGTATATATATGCAAGTATTGATGTAGGTTGAAGAAAATTTGGGTGAGAAAAGTGGTCATGGAAATGGCCTATTTTCATCCACACGTGTAGACATATGGGCATGTATCTCAACCGTGTGTGACACACGGCCATGTGCACGAGCGTGTGGTTTAGCCGTATGTCCCCTGCATCTTAAAATTTGAGAAACAGAATGCTTAGAATTAGTCACATGGGCAGAGACACGGGCGTGTGTCTCAGTCGTGTAAAACACACAGCCCAACACACAGGTCTGTGTCTTGGCCGTGTAAAACCTGCACTTAATTTTTAAATATTAAATTGTCCACACGGCCTAGCGCACGGGCGTATCGTTGGTCGTGTGACCCAAGTTAAAGAGTTACACGGGTAAGGACAAGGCCATGTGCTTTACATCGATTGCCCACACGGCTTGAGACACAGACGTGTCATTGGCCGTGTGAGCCACACAGCCTAGCCACCCCAGTGTGTGTCCCCTGTACATAAGAAAAATTTTACAATTTCGCGAAAAATTCTCTGAGTTTCTAGTTTAGTTCCGATCTGATTCTAACATGTTTATTAGGTCTCGAGGACCTATACAAGGGACAATATGATTGATTTCGGATATGAATAGTAAATGATACGATTTAATTATAATTAATCTGTAAATTTTAGTAATGCTCTGTAACCCTGTTCTGATGACGGATACGGGTTAGGGGTGTTACATATATCATCACTTATTCTAGCATGAAACATGACTAATACCATACATTTACCAAGTCACAAAGGCAACATATCACACAAGATGCATTTCCCAAGTAGTAAACACTTTCAAATGCTAAAGTGTACACTAAGAACCTTATATACATGTCACAACCTTAAACTCAAAATAATTGCATAACTACCAATTCGATGATAGTGTGAGCTTCAAGACGATTCGGCTTGACAAGTTTCGCAAGGTAACAATTTACGAGGGAAAGAATACAACTAAGGTAAGCATTAAGAATGCTTAGTAAGTTTGAATGAAAAATACCATACTTATCTTATTTTTTTACAATAAGCATTAAAGCTACCAAAGTTTGACATAGTTTTTGGCTAAGACATAGCACTTAAAATATCAGCAAGTGAGCATATATATAACCATGATTATTAGGTATTACAAATAACTTATCAAGCAAACTCATGTTACTTTCATATAACTTATCAACATGGTATATCTTCACAAATTATAAGATTATAACAAGTATGCATGATTCAATTCATTCACTTTTTCTATCAACAATTGTAAGAGTATATTATTTATAAATCAATCCATTCAACGACTTTTCAATTTGAATAACAAGTCCAATTCATCACATTTCAAAATTTCAATATCATTTATACCATTTCGTCCGATGAACCCTAGTAAAACAGACTCTGGTACACTAGTCAACTATACCACACTAGTTGCTTATCCAAGCTAAGTATAAATATATCAGGTTACCCGTTCGGGATAAACCTATATTACGACACATTAGGTTTCTCGTTCGAGCTAAACCTATGTCACATAATACCAGAGAATACGCAATGAATGTTGCATCTCGTTAACATCTGTAATATATATCTCGTTTTGTGCCTGCACAAGACTTTATTGACATGCCATTCGTATCCTAACATTTTACTAAATTCACGTAGACATCAATTTTCGCATTTCCAATATCAACCCTATGATCATTTTCATTTACATAACGCACCATGCAGAAAGGGTCACATTTTATATTTTTATATCCTAAAATCATTCTTATTTATATATTTGTACCCTATTTTATTTCATAATAATCAATCACCATATAATATTTCAATTCTGTCCTTATCTAGCCAAATATGTCAAATTCCAGAATATTTCATCTATATAGAAGCAATTAAATTAAACACAAGGACACACATATAACACAAAGAGGGATAGTAAGTTTCATACAAACATACTTGTTCAAAACACTAACAAGTTGATTCTTCTGGGACTACTCAATGATTTTAACTTTCTCTCGATTAACTCTAATTTGATCCAGTTCTTGATTAATTAATGGTCAAATGTTTGGGAGAATTTTTAAAGGTTTTTTAAGCTCTCAACTGTGGTGGACGGTGGAGAGAACGAAAAAAATGGTGAAATACCACATTCTTTTCCTTTTATACTTGTTTAATTCTTAATTAATCTAGGTTATTTAACTTAATCATATTTTTATTACTATAATTTAACTACTAATCTTATACTTAGTGTAATAGCCCAATTTCATTGAAATTAGAATAGTAGTTTCAGGACCACAAATCCGAGTCCGAAAAATGAAATTATTTAAATTTCATAAAATGATAGGTATTTTGATAGGAATATTGCATGAAATTTTTATCGAAAAATTTTATCAATTATGTGTCTAATTGCAAAAAGGACTAAATTGAATAAAATGGCAAAGTTGAATTCTAGTAGTTATAAGGATTAAATGGCTATATAATTAAAAAGAGAAGTCCTTATATGGAAATTAGACCTTTGATGAAAAACATTTAGATATTTTTAATGAGTCATCCATGAAAAAATTGAAAAAGGTTAAGGACTAAATTGGAAATTGAATTAAATAAAGTATGATAAATGATTAAATAGAATTAAATCCATTTTATATCATCTTCTTCTTCATAAAATACATGGAAACCTTAGGAGAGAGAAAAGAAATTTCTCAGGCTTGATTTGGTAAGTTCTATGTCCCGTTTTTAGTGATTTTTATATTTTTGAGATCGGGAAAGCTTAATTTCTTTATTTGGGTGATTAAATTGAAAGAAAATCAAAGTTTAGAAAATTACTCATGGATGAATATGCTTTAAATTGAAAGTTTTTGATAGAAAATGAAAGATTATTGATAGATAAATCACTTTTACAATGTGATTTTTAGTGAAAACAAGTGTAGGGACTAAATTGCAAAGTAGTGAAATTCTTAGAAAAATTCTAAAAATTATGAAATACATGTGCTGTAAAAGTTATATTGAAATTTTGAATAAGCTTGGAATAAGGAGTAAATTGCATGAATTTCAATTTCCAAGCCTAGGGATGAAATTGGAATTAATTAAAAGTTTAGGGGCAAAATGGTACTTCTGCCTAAAATGTGAAGTGGACTTGATTGAATGTAAAAAATCATAGAATTGATGATTAAATTTATTTATATAGATCCGGAAGTGTCGAACAAAGAAAAAGATCGAGGGAAAGAAAAAGTTTCGGATTAGTAGATAAGATCAATTGTCGAAGTAAGTTTGTATAACTAAACTAAGCATGTAAATGTGTTGAATTGATTGTTGAATATTGTGCATTATGATTTTTAATTGGTATGTACATGTAATAAATCAATCTTGATTTGTGATTTATATGTAAATGATGAAATATTACATGAATTCGTTTGAATATTGATTTCCGATTAGACAGGTGATTACCGTGTATATGAGAGATCCTGCATATGTTGCAGTAAAGGTTGTTCCAAAAGGGATAATCTTTTGATCTTATTATGAAAAGGAATGTAACCCGAAAGGGTGATACTTGAAAAGGATTTATGTACCCAAATGGTACAACTTGAAAAGGTTATGTACACTTTGTGTGTACACTTGGAAAGGAAATGTATACTTTGTGTATACCATATGAAAAGGAAAGGTATACTTTGTGTATACTGCTTGAAAAGGAAAGGTACACTATATGTGTACACTTGAAAAGGTTATGTGCACTTTGAGTGTACAAATTGAAAAGGGTATGTACACTTCGTGTGTACCACTTGAAAAGGGAATGTGCACCTCGAGTGTACAACTAAAAAAGGAAAAGCCCATCAGAAATTCAAAAATTCAACGAAAATGTATTAACAAGTGAAATAAGAATCATCTATGCATAATAATGTTTTTGTACTAACTAATTTTGGTTGAATGATTGTGTATAGGTCATATTTACTAGTTTGCTAAATTGATGGATAAATTGCTTTATGTGTGATTTACTTGTTATATATGAGTGGTAAGTGTAATTTGGTCATATGAACTTACTAAGCATATAATGCTTACTAGGTTTATTTTTCCCTGTTTTATAGTGCTCGAAGCTCGTGAAGGTTGGATCGGGTCGGAGTATCATCACACTATCCACTCATTAATATTGGTATAAACGATAAACTCATTTTGATATAATGGCATGTATAGGCTAATGAGGCCAAATGATGATGTAATATGTTTGTTTACAACTTAGCCATTGGAATGGCTAGTAATATGTATTTTGTGGTAATGTGGTATGTTCATGTTTAATAAGATACAAATCACCTGCCATAAAACTTGATTTACAAACCAATGTAAAGGTAAGCTTTAAAGTATGTTTAAAAGTTGGAAATGTTAGATTGAATGATAGAAATTGGTTGAAATGGATGGTATATATTTATAAGTTTTCATGCAGGAAAATGGTTAAGCATGGGTGAGAAATAGGGCTAGGAAATGGCCTTATTTCATCCACACGGGTAAGACACACGGGTGTATGTCTAGCCCGTGTGTGACACACGGACAGCCCACGGGCGTGTGAAATGATCGTGTGTCCCCTGCATCTTTAAATATGAAGTCAAGATAGTACACGGGCAGAAGACACGGCCATGTGTCTTGGTCGTGTGAAGAACACAGGTTTCAAGCATGGTCGTGTGTCAAAACCATGTAAAAATGGCTTAAAAATGGTGAAAAATTAGTGTACCACATGGCCTAGCCACATGGGCGTGTGCCCAGGCCGTGTGCCCCTCTGATACTTAAGAAATTACAAGTCAGAATTCCACACGGGCTGGCCACACAGCTATGGGATCCCCACGGGCTGGCCATACGGCCATGTCCCAGGCCACATAGGCGTGTGCCCCTATCTTCAAGGAAAAATTTTGAAAGTTGTATGTTTAGTTCTGAACCATTTTCGAAGCATGTATTGGGCCCCGTAGGCCCATATTAGGGACTTTAAGTTGAATATTTGAAAAGAATTGATTTGAAATGCATATTTATAACTTGGTTTTGTATAAATGTTAGTGTATAAATCTGATAATGCCTCGTAACCCTATTTCGGTGACGGATACGGGTTAGGGGTGTTACACTTAGTGGATAGTGACATCATCGTCCACCGACTATGAGAAATTTATGGTTTAATTACCACTTTAGTCTTTTGGGTAACTGCAAATTAAGGGTGAGTTTGGATGGGCGGTACGTTTACCTGCGGTTAGTGTAAAAACAGTTGTGGCGGTGAGATTAGATACTGTAGCGATACTATAGTGTGAGACAAAAAGTAAACTAAACGCATCGCACCGCTGCCCCAAACCCACCATAAGTCTTCAAGCATTTGGCTAATTAAAAACCTATAGTGATTGGACTTTTACAATTTAGTCATTGTACCTAAATTAACTATTTAATTGAAAAAAAATTGATGGACCAAACATCAATATACTTTTATAATAACACTGTAAATATTAATATTTAATATTTACGAACTCGATTTACAGAAATAGAGTTCCGAAATTACATTTTTCGGTACTACTAAAAATTGGGCTGCTACATAAGTCTTCCATATTATTCAATTAATGACAATATTTTTCCCATACACATCCCTTAACATTTTCACCACTATTAATACCATTCTTAAGACATGAAAGTATATCGCTTTTACTTCAAAATTTACCATTCATTCTAAAAATGACTATTCATGTCTCAAAATAACATTGTTATTGACATCGAAATTTTAACGATGTTATAGGATCTTATGCATTAGAGCTTATGGTAGCTCTGATATTATGTGAAGAATCAACAAAATAAAAAAGAAACGAAATAATAATTGCATCTCTTAATAAAGGATTCACATGTAAATATATAGATAAATAAAAGAAGTAAACCTCAAGAAATACTCCTACATATTAGGAGAATTATTCAAACAATAACAAATTAATAAAATATAACAAAAAAACCGTAAGACACATTTAAACCACAAAACCTAATAAATATAAGCATTAATATCCTCCTTTAATTAAATATATTTTTTATTTTCAATAATTTCAATATTTTCATTTTATAAGAGTTTTAAATTTTCAAAATGAATTTATTCGTTTAGGTAAAAATAATGGGCAATTTTAAAATTTGTAAATAATTTCAAAGGGATTAGAATAATTCAAATTTTACATGTGTGCTTAATTTCTCATAATCTTAAGGGTAAACTATTGAATTAGCCACCCAATTTTTAGTGTGTTTTTGTTTTAGCCACCCAACTATTAAAATTTTCAATTTAATTACTAAAGTATTCAAATTTGTTTTTTTAGTCACTCTACCATTAATTCTTTAACATTGTAATGACGCGACATTTGATTTTCTGACATGAAAGTCAAATATGATTGTTTCTTACGTACATTTATTTCTTTTCTCTTTTTTTTTTATTTCATTTCATCATCTTCTCCGCACAAAATAAACTTTCCAGTTTCTTCTCTCATGTCACGCCGCACAAAAATTAAGCCTAAAAATCGAACCCAATATGATTTAAACTTGAATAAAAAAGCTCGAAACTTGTAATCTTCGTAAGGGTAAATTACACCAACAGCCACTCAACTTTGATGTAGTTGACAAAACAGTCACTCTAATTTCAATTCAGTCACTCAACTTTCAAAAAATAACAAATCAGTCACTACTGTTATAGATGTAACAAAAATTTGAGGTGGCCCATTAACTTGCCATGTTGGCATCCCTCGTGGAAACGATGACCTCTACACCATCCTCTTTACTTGTAGTAGAATAATAATAATAATAAATAAATAAAGTCCTCATTTTCCATTCAACAGCAGTTATCTCTCCTCTTCCCCTTTTTCCATTCTAAACCAACGCTCTTCTTTCGTCACTGTTGCCTTACCTGACTCCGCCGACGAATAAACCATCTTCTCTGAAGGTAATTCCAACGATCCTGGGGTTATCATTTTGGTTTGCTCGATCAGTGTTTTTTCGAGAATCATAATTTTTTTGTTCAACAACGGCGTGTATGAGATTCACGACTTGTTTTGGAAAGAGATTCCTTACAAATGTGCTTCCTAGTTGCGAGAGGAGCCTCTCGACTCCGTTTGGGTACATGTCATTTTTGTGCCTTCTTGGGTTGATTTAATCATCAACGTCTTGAACGCTAGTAGGGACGCTGTTTCGAAAGCTAGTTAAAATGTCAAAACTGTGTTGGGTTCTATTTTGAAAGCTTTAACGTCTTGCATCACACTCGGGATTGGTAATTCCTTAAAGCCTAAAGGTCCAAGCGTCGAGATTATTTCCTCCATTGCTGAATAAATCCATTCTCTTTTGGATATAAATGCTCAAACCAAACTCTCCCTTTTGGCTGTTGGCTCAACTACTGGAATCTCATCTGATTCTTTTTTGAAATTTTAGACAATAATTCTTTTGGAATTGAATCTTCAGGTTTTAATGTTGTCATTGTTGGTTTCTTTTTCACCGTTGAGTCGATTTTATGGCCATCATCATCGATGGATTCATTAGTGTCACTTACTAACACAACTTCAATGGTAATTCTCAGTGCAATTATCACTTCCGTGATATCTGAAGTTGGTCTTGGTTCTGAACTTGCCTGTAAGGTTCCTGAGTATGATTTCTGGTCTTCTGGTGGTAAATTTGTTAAATTATCATCATTTGAAATTGTATTCTTTTATGTTTCTCATTTAATTATTTCAAAGCTTTTTTTTTTTTAATTTTCAAAACTTCCACTTTATCTATTGTTAGGTTTTCTTTGTGGCTTGGTTACATTGGCATTTTCTAAATTAACATCTTACGTATTAGGTGTTGTAGATAATCTTAACAAGGACGTTGGGATACCAAATCATGTGTTTCCTATAGTTGGGGGACTAACTGTTGGTGTAATAGCCTTGGCATATCTTGAAATTCTGTACTGAGGTTTCGAGAATGTCAATCTTTTGTTAGAATCTTGACCATTCGTAAAAGGTCTTTCGGGTGATCTTTTGTCATCGATGTTGTTGGTTTTTTTACGGGGCCTGTTGTATTGGGGTCGTTGGAAACTTTGAAAGGGATTTTACAGTCTCTTTTCTTTTTCTTCGTCTTCTTCTTTTTCTTCTTCTTCTTTTGTTATTAGGTTTTTTTTTTCAATTTCTTCTTAAATTTGGTGGGTTTCCACCATGGACATATCCAATGTGGCTAGTTAATTGGCCACGTCACCTATCCCATTAGGTCTGTAACGGAAAATGTTAGTGGGTGACTGATTTGTCACTTTTTGATAACATTAGTGACCGATTTGTCATATTTTGAAAGTTAAGTGACTGAATTGAAATCAAAGTGACTGTTTTGTCAGTTGCATCAAAGTTGAGTGATTGTTGGTGTAATTTATCCTTTTCGTAATAATCCCATTCAAAAAATCTGCTCACGCAGTCTTCACTAAAACAGTTATAACTTGAGCTCTGGAATTCTAAATTGAGTGATTCAAAGTGCATTTTGAAGCTAACAGATAAGCCTTAGAACGAAGCTTTGGCTTGATTTTTATTTTTTTAACAGGTTTCAAAGGGAACCAAACTGAAGAGAAAAAAGAAGAGAGTTAAAGGGTTTTGGTGCTAGTTATGTCGAGACCGACGATCGATAGTAGTCAAACGAAAATAAAAGACTTTGGGGGAGAAATGACATGTCATCATAGTGTTAAGGATTTAACAACAGAGTGAGTAAAAAGATTGAAAACTTTAGTGAGTAAGTTGAAATTTTTGAAAATTAGATGACCAAAACAAAAATAGCCTAAAAGTTTAGTAACTAAATATGTAGTTTACCCTAATCTTATTTATTTCACATATAGTAATGTTATAAAATAAAATAAAATAAAAACTTAGATTTCAAAAATGTTAATTTATTTAATCAAAGTATATATATTATATTATTAATATATAAATTACATATTGCATAACTTTTATATTATCGTTGTTTTTAAATAATTTTATTATAGGTTTTGATAATATTTATTCTTTATGAAACAATGCCTAAAACTACCCATAACCCCGCTCTAATCAATAAATAAGATAATAATATGCTTCAAATAAGACTCAAACTCACTCCTTCCTACATTTGCAACAATTCTTATGTCAATCAACTAAGACTCAATCGGTTATTTCTTATTTTTAATATAATTACTTTTTAACTAATAAAATTTTCATTATCTAATTTGTAAAAAAAAAATTATTTATCCAAATAAAATGAATAAAAATATTAATATTTTTAAAATGTTTCATCCCTTCTTTAATTTTCCTCTCCTTTTTCTGGTTCGAAACTTCCATCTAAACACGAATTATCTTGTAAAATTTATCGTGGTAGTCACTATTCTCCCTATACAAACCTACCACTCCAATCTTAAATTTCATTTTCGATTTGTTTAAATTAATATCAATATGCACATGTTAATATTAGTTTTAAATCAGTATTTAAACTTTTATCTTAATACTCTTTGTTCTTTTTGTAATTTGACTAAAAATAATATTGAAATTAATTGGTAATAATAAATAAGTTAGAAGTTATTTCTCCACATCTGAGCTTTCGTAGAAATTCAGATTTCACAATCAATAAAGTGGGTGCAGGTGAAATTATTGACTAAGTTCCCCCTTTTTGACTATGTGGAGAGTGAAGTCACCTCCCCTCGATTTCTGATTCAAAACTATCAATATCATTGCTGATATTTTTTAATTCATTAAATTATTGAAAAATTTTGTTTTGATTAAGTTACAATTTAATAATTAATTCAAAAGTTTATATTTTACTCATTAAGTTATTAAAATCGATACTATATGATTTTTCTTTGTTCGCACTATCTATACTAATCTAAAGCTCTTTTCCCCTTCTCTTTTACAATTTCATTTTTTTATGACACAATTTTAAACTTTACGAATCTACAAACTAAAATTCAAACAATTTTTTCCTCGATCTCTGACACTGATTGTCAAATCGACTTAGATCTAAGGTATATTTTTTCTCTCGTCATAGAGGTGAGCAAGACTTGATTCGATTCAAAAAAATTGGAAAAAAAAAAGAAAATTTAAATTTTGAGTTAATCCAATCGAGTTATTCGAGTTTTGAGTCAAGTTGAATTTTAAAAATTAGATAACTCTTATAATTTAAATAACATATTGGTGTAAATACCCCTTTGGTCCCCATCAATTTTGAAAATGAGAAATTTGGTCTCCCTCTCAACAAAAATTACAAAAGAATCAAAATTATTTTCAAAATTTTAAAATAATTTTAAAATTCAAAATATTAGAAAAATTCTAAAATTTATATTTTTAAAAAAGTATATATTTTAAAAAATTCTAAAGAATATACAAAGAAAGTTAAAATTTTAATTTTGGAGACCTAAATAAGTTAAGTAATGATTCAAGTTTATCATACTAAAATTTTAATTTAACTCGAAAAAATTCTGATAATACTCTAGAACGACATATTTTTATGTGCTAATTGCATGTTTATTTTGAGTATGACCCTACTAATTTGAGCTATTTATGGTCTTTTATCTTTCAGAGACTAAATTGGAGACAAAAGGAAATTTAAAGGAAAAAAATGCAAATTTGAAGATAAAATGGACCAACATGCGACATAGGATATGGAAAGCATAAGGGCAAAAGTGCAAAAGAAGAGATTTTATAGTACAAGACTCTATTTAATGTTTAATTATATTAGGATAATTATTAAGGATTATTATTTAGATTTAATTTTAGGATTTATTTTCATTTATCTTTAATTATCTTATTTATTTGTATTTATCTTTTAGAATTTAATTAGGAATATGCTAGTTTTCTTAGTACTATAAATAGGGGATGAAGTGACACAAATTTCATCCATCTTTTCTGTAAACACTCTCTGCCCAAAAAGTTTAGCCCTTTTGTTCTTTCCATATTTTCTTCAATAAACATTCTCTTTTCATTATATTTATTTCTTTTTCCCCAAAAATCATGAGCCATTAAATCTATCTAGCCGAAGGTTGTCAAAATTTTCCAAAAAGTTTTCTTAAGGTTTAGAATCCGTACTTGGCCTTCTCGACGAATATTCATCGCTTCTTCGCATTACGGGGCTGACGCGTCCATCCATGTCCCTTAAAATGTGATCTTTTCAACGTGTGCAAAGGTAGCGGCTTGGTATGTTTTGAGAAGGTTACACGGTCGATTCGTTAGCTTACTACGTCAAAGGTTGGCGAGCCCATGAGACAAAATGGAGTGGGATTTGCCATTAAGAAGTGACGATCTAGCATAAGACCACAGAAGCGATTGTTGACTAGAGTCAGGTTCCGCTAAATTGTAAGTCCAAATTCTTGGAGCCGGTGGTCGTAGGCATCCTCTTCCACTATAACTGGCTTATTTTATTTGAGAAGGATCACCTAAAAGCCGAGGATCAAACCTAAGGCGGATCGAGACAACCGAAGGCTGGAATCTCTCTATAGGAACACCTTTTCCTCAGCTTTATTTATTTCTATTATTTTAAATTTTTGAAATTCCAATCAAAACTTTTAATTCTGTTTTTTATTTTATTTTTCCAGATCAGAACTTTTAATTCCATTTTTTATTTCTTTTCCAGGTAGCAGGTTTTCTTGGGCACGACTCTAACTAGGATTTTGAGGAACAAGCAATTGTGCAAATACGTTCCCTGAGGATTTGACCTTACTTCCCTTATACTATTATTTTTATTATTTTCAATAGTTTATAGGGATAGGATATTTTTTGTGCTCTCAACGACCGCATTAAATTTTGGCGCCGTTTCCGGAGATCAGTAACGTACTAATCTTGTTTTGTTCTTGTTTTTTGTTTCTTATGACCAGATCTGCTCCAAGTACTCTTACGTTTGATTAGAAAATAGAGAAGACTGCGAGAGCCAATCGCAAGGAGACAAAGTTACGGAAAAAGCAGTCAAGAGTGGTTGGGATTCAGAGTAACCCACCACCAGAAATCAGAATCAACGACGAAGTAAAGTCTAGGATTAATGAAAACCCTACTCAAACATTTGAAAGTGAAAAAGTAGAAGTTGATTCCCCAAAAGAAGTGCTTAACACTAGGGTTAACGAAAATAAAAATCTAGCACATCAACCAATGGCTCAAACGATTCGGCAACTGGCCGAAGGTCTGACAGAACAGTCACCATTATGTATCACATATCCTACTATGGATACTGATTTTGAACTGAAGTCAGGTTTAATCCAGTTACTGCCAACTTTTCATGGGTTGCAAAACTAAAATCCCCACAAACATCTGAAAGAGTTTCATATGGTTTGTCTTAGTATGAAACCTCAGGGGGTAACTGAGGATCAAATTAAACTGCATGTTTTCCCTTTTTCCCTAGCAGATTCAGCTAGGGAATGGCTATTTTATTTACCTCCTAGATTTATTACAACTCGGGCTGATCTTTCTCGTTTATTTCTCAATAGGTTTTTTCCAGCATCACGAGTAGCTGAGTTAAGAAGGGAGATAGTTGGAATAAGGCAAAAAGAAGCAGAGTCTCTTTACGACTACTGGGAGCGATTTTAGAAATTATGTATGAGTTGCCCACAACACGGTATAACGGAACAATCTCTTCTCCAATATTTTTATAAAGGTTTGAAACCCATAGAGATGAACATGGTGGATGCCGCTAGTGGAGGAGCATTGGCCAACATGACTCCCTAACAACTAAAGAACTTGATATCCACGATGGCTGCAAATACTCAGCAATTCCGAGCCAATCTTAAACTCCCTAAAAGGGTTTACCAGCTAAAAATTCAACCTTAGAAGATAAGTTGATAGACTTACTAATATTGTGAATTCTCTTATTGTAGAAAAAGTAAAACCAGCTCGAATATGTGGAATATGTGCTACACCTGAACATACAACTGATGCATGTCCTAGTTTGTATGATGATACTATAGCTCATTTAGATGTTGTGGGAAATTTCCCTGGTCCTCCACAAAGGCGATACAACCCTTATGCTAATACCTACAACCCAGGATGGAGGGACCACCCTAACTTGAGTTATGGGGCCAATCCACGATATAACCAGCCATACCAAAATCGGGTTCCACAACAGCCACGAGATTCAAGTAATTCTTTGAAACTTTGGTCAATAAATTAGCAATAATATGCTTGATTTTCAACAGAAAACTGAAGTATCTATAAGAGAATTGACCATATTAATTGAGAAAATGAGTTCTCAAGGGAAGCTGCCATCACAAATAGAACCAAACCCGAGACAAAACGCGAATACAGTGACGCTGCAAAGTGGAAAGGTACTAGAACCAATTCCTGGTAGGAATCTTGGCCAAGAAATCGCCTTGGAAAATCCCGAAAACGATGAACAGATCCAAGCGACACCCCCATTACCGAAAATTCAACCCTATTTCCAGGACAATTAAATCAATGTCGAAAGGGCAAAGAAGACAAGGAGATCCTCGAAACATTCAGAAATGTCGAGATCAATATACCACTGTTGGATGCCATCAGACAAATTCTGCGGCATGCCAAGTTCCTTAAAGAACTCTGCACCAACAAACAAAAATTAACAGGTAATGAAAAAGTAAGTGTTGGTAAGAATGTATCTGTAACACCCCTCGCCCGTATCCCTCGCCGGAACAGGGTTCGAGGTGTTGCCCGACTTAAACTCAGTCAATCATACAAAAACAGTGCCGAAAAATTTCAATCAATTTAAAACTTTTCTTTTCACATGCAATCTGTCTCATATATGGGCTTACGAGGCCCAAAATATCACTAGCCAACACCTTTGGCTAAATTATAATATCACATACTCAACATTAAAACCCTATACATGCCATAGACTCAAATACTAGGATTTACTTACACCAATAGCGTGAGCTCGACAAAGTGATAATATCTCCTGAACTCCAACCCGAAAGGTGTAAATCAAGTCAACAATCTATAAAACAGAGGAATGTAACAACGAGTAAGCTTTCATAAGCTTAGTAAGTCTTAAGAAATGCAAACAAATAAACGCAATTATACTTCGATTATTCAATTTCTTAAGTGGCCATATTCTAAGTATATTGCCATCTGGCCGAATACACACAAACGCATAATGCACATTCAGCATTCTTATCACACTTAATCTGAATACCTATAACATAATTAAATCGAATACTTTCACATACTTTCACACTCTGACCCGGTGTATCATGATCATAGATATAGTTATAACATTTATTCACGTATGTATCACAATGCACGCTTATGATTCATTGCAGATCAAACTCACATATGAGTACATAATGCGTACCTAGCCCACTTAACGTACTGAATGTATTCATTTTTCAACCTAACACGAGGTACCTTAGTCATGGACTTTTCTCAAATCACCGCATTTCTTTGTTAGGCTCGAGGTCCGATATCGACTCACAAGATTATAGCTCGCTAGGCTCGAAGGCGAATAGTATCTTCCCGCATTATAGTTTGCTAAGCTCAAAGGCCGAATAATCAAGTCAACAAGTTCCATATAACATATTCATATCAATTAAGTACTAACATCATTCGAACGTATATAATTATACATCTCAAACACTTTTCTTTAATCTCATTTTCACACTTAGCATTTGATAGCTTATAACATTTCACTCACGTTCATTTCAAACTTATCATTCGATTATAAAAGCATATTGCATTTTTACCAACATGTTATACTTGCCATTAGGCCATATAATCATGATACAATACACTATCATTTCATCTTTAACATTTGGCTAAACCTTTATCTTACAAGGAACGCCGAATTCACATAACATATCATTTCACCGGCATTACACCTGCTAGGCACGAAGGCCCGAATACACATCACCGGTATGAAGCCTGCTAGGCACGAAGGCCCGAATACACATCACCAGCACGAAGCCTGCTAGGCACGAAGACCCGAATACACATCATCGGCATGAAGCCTACTAGGCACGAAGGCCCGAATACACATCACTGGCACAAAGCCTGCTAGGCACGAAGGCCCAAATATAATACCAAAGACTAGGCTCATGGATTTATCCTCGATATAATACCAAAGACGAAGCTCGGGATTTAACTCGGATATTTTACCAGCACAAAGCCTGAGGGTCTTTAAGCCCGGATACACATCAAATATCATGCATATTTATTCATATATTAACACATCTCATTCAACATATCACATTTCCATTTCACCATTCAAACTTAACCCATAGTGACCATTCGACTATAAGTCATATGCATAAATTATTTATCGCGCAACTTAGTTCAAGTAGAACCAAAAGGTCACGATTCATCTAATATATACATATTGCTCACTGATTCACACACAACCTTTCAAATTAGCAATTATAAGATGGTTCCGCACATAGCCCATCTTTATCGATAATTTACAATGGTTTTACCCTTACTCACATATATGTCATAGGCATTTTTACCTTTGCTTCTCAATTCACATTCATGATTCAATTCCAATCGATTTAGCATGCCTAAGTACATATCGCATACCTGAATAATTTACATTACGGAACGAATCCACATATCGTATTAGCCTATAGTCTTATAGCACCACACTTTTAATGGTTTACCTCATCGAAGTTCACATTTAATCACTTTAGTGCCAAGCCATATTCGGCTACCACAAAGGACTAATAATAATAATTTTATACACATCATGGTTTCCTTTAAGTATTTAATAATCACAAATCGTGATATCTCCACCAGCACATATACGGCATAGTTTATTCATTGTAACACTCATTTAGTGCATCAAATTTCCAAATCCAATTCAACTTAAGCATAATAGCCATAATCGGCTTATAGCCTTAAATCATTACATATTCGACACATTAACTAAATAAAATTTACATTCCCTTTACCATATTAATTTAATTCTTGGGCATATAAAAAGGAATCAAGCTTAAACACTTAAGAACTTACCTCGAATGTTGCCGAACGATTACAACGGCTATTCGATTACTTTCTCTTTTCTCTTATCCGAATTTGCCCCTCTATGCTCTTGAGCTTAAAATTTAAAGATTTTAAACTAGTCATTATTCGACTATTCAAGCATCACTTTCAAAATATAAAATATATATATATTCAACTTTCACACCTACTGATCATAGTAAGCTTATAAGAAATCAATAAGCAACTCATTAACAAATTTTTGTCAATGTTTACCACATAATCATAATTTCACTGCAAGCTGTCTTCCTGCGCAACAGTCACTAAATCATTTATAACTGGAGCTACGAAACTCCAAATCAAGTGCCGTTAATTTTCTCTGAAAATAGACCCATATATATTTCACCCATAAAATTTTAAGGATTTTTGGTTTGGCCAATCAATACCAGATTTTTATTAAAGTTTCCCTTATTTCACTGCTTGACTAATCTGACCACTCTTCACTACAAATCAAATTTCTCATTGTACAGAATTCAAAATATGTTCTCGTTTATTTAATTTGAAACTAGACTCATTAGGAGTCTAAACATATAAATTTCATCTTATGAACATTTTTGTACAATTTATAATGATTTTATAAAGACAGAGCAGAGGATCTAGAAGTCATTCTGACCTTGTCCCACATCACTTCAAATATCTCATTATCGGAAATTCTTTTGCTTACACGGTTTGTTTTATAAGAAACTAGACTCATTAAGCTTTAATTACATAATTTATTCAGCTTCTAACTCATCTCCCATAATTTATGGTTATTTTCCAAAATCACGTTACTGCTGCTGTCCCAAACAGATTTATTACCAAATCACTCTTTCACACATACCTTGCATGCATGTTATTTAAATATGCATATCACAAATCAATCATCACATACCTATAACTTCACTTAAGCATAATCTTCCTTTCATCATTTTAAAGCACAACATTACTCAATATTATCCAAGTTCACATTCGGTAATAATACACACAACATGTTAGCCGATTTTCCCCCCTTAGCATCTAAGGCACATGCATGCTCATTTGCTTGGCTCAACTTCATCTATTCTCCATTTTTCATCAAAAGGACATGAAACAACAATCATTTCCTTCATTTTAATTCATGACCGAATGCTCACAACACAACCAAAAATCAAAATATGCTTCATGAGTTAGGGTAGAATCAAGAAGAACTCATGAACATCAAGATAGAAGCAAACTACCATGAACTTACCTTGGATTTTTCTTCCCCAAGTGACCGAACATTCAAGACCTTTTTTCCTCTCCTTTCTCTTCTATTTTCAGCTTTCATGAACAAGAATGAACAAAATAACATATATTATTTGTGCCATACTTATGCCATAACTTCAATAAAAAAATTTGCACATGTTGTCTACCATTAACACCATGGCCGGCCACTACACATAAAATGGGGAGTTTTACATGCAAATCCTCCTATTTTGCACTACTATTTATTAGGCCACTACATATTAGCCTATAGCATTTTCAAAAATTTTCACATAGGTCCTATTTCATAATTTTACTCTCAAATGACAAAATCAAAGCATGAAATTTTCACACATGCACTTTCACATATAATAAACACAAAGTACAACATTTAATTATTTCTGTGACTCGGTTTTGTAATCCCGAAACCACTTTCTGACTAGGGCCAAATTAGGGCTGTCACAGTATCTGCAGTGTTATAGCAGAAAACGCCAGTGAAATGTAAAAATAGGGACATGTTTGCAATACCATGCAAGATAGGCCATTTAGGAATTAAGAAGGCTATGTGTGATTTAGGGGCCTCAATAAATTTAATGCCTTATTCTATATATGTGTAACACACCTAGCCCGTGTCTGATCGTCGGTATAGGCAATGAGGTATTACCAAGCTAAACATTTAATTTCAATCACATAATCTACCAACCCAAGCATAAATCGAACTGAATACATACAGATTTATAAGTCATAAGTGCCATTTTCAAACGGCCAAGATATTTACAAATTGCAAAATATAATTTTTGTCAACAGTCCAACCTATACATGCCATATCGAAACCAAAATAACTATACCAACAAATTCGATGGTACGATGAACTGCTGACGATCCTTGAGTCGTTGACCAAAAATCAACGATCTAGAAAACAGAGAGACAAGAAATAGAGTAAGCTTTCGAGGCTTAGTAAGTTTTAAGCAATTCATACTATTTAGGTTTGTCATTAAAATTGAACATTGAGTATCACAAAACTTGTATTCTAATTGTAATTCACTTGACCAAATATACACTAGTACATTAGTTACAAAACCCCTTGGCCGAATAGGTATGTATTTATACACAAGACTTCTTGTACATATTTCACTATTTACATAGATTATACTAATACCTTTAATCACATTCTTTCATATGGTGACTTACATTAACCAATTATACTATTGTCTTATCCTCAAATACCGAATTCATTCACACACACACACACACACACACACATATATATATATATATATATCGTGCCTTGATGCTAGTAACTCACTTAAAAATCAATTCAAATATAAGAACATAACACGAACCTTAACATGTAAAACATGTAATACTTACGCAACGATGTTTACCACTGATATTCAAAGTCGAAATCTTTTTTAACTTACTGGCATCGGTTCTATCAAATCTTAGAGCTCGGAATACATTACCAGCGTAAGCCTGCGGGTCTTTAACCCGATATTTTTCCAAAGACGTAGCTCATGGACCTCAAGTCCGGATATATTTCTAGCATATAGCCTGCGGATCTCATGTCCGGATATTTTTCCAGCATATAGCCTGTGGACCTCATGTCCGGATATTTTCAATCTCAAACACATTTGATCATAACACATGTCAGTCACCTTATCACTTAATAGTCGTATATTACATTCGAATATAAACTCGATACGCACATCATCATTCACATTTCAGCTCAATGGTTATATCTCGTATCACTCATTCTCTTCATCATTTAATCTTAAATTCAAAGTGGCCATCAAACTATAAGTCATATACATGCATTATCTATTATACATCTTAATTCAAGTGCAAGCCAAAGATCACAATTTACCTACTATACTCTTATAGTGGCATCGTCAATTATATACTAAAGGAAACTACTTAAAACTTACCTCGGATATATTTGAACGGTTGCGAAATGGCTACTCGGTTATTTTCTCTTTTCCCTTATTCAAAATTGCCCCCTATGCTCTTGAGCTTTAATTCAACAAATTTTAAACTAATCATTAATCGACTATTCAAATATTATTTTCAGAATATAATACATGTATATTTGACTTTCACACATACAGATTATAGTAAGCTTATAAGAAATCAATAAGCAATTCATTAGCAAATTTTTATCAATGTTTACAATATAATCACAATTTCAATATAAGCTGACTTCCTGAGCAACAGTCACTAAATTATTTATAACTAGAGCTACGAAACTCTAAATCAATTGCCGTAAATTTTCCTTGAAAATAGACTCATTTATCTTTTATCCATAAAATTTTCATAATTTTTAGTTTAGCCAATCAATACCAGATTTTTCCTAAAGTTTCCCTTGTTTCACTGATTGACTAATCTGACCACTCTTCACTACGAAATAAATTTCTCATTGTACAGAATTCAAATTTATTTCATTTGAAACTAGACTCATTAAGGAGTCTAAGCATATAAATTTCATCATTTGACTATTTTTATACGTTTTATAGTGATTTTATAAAAACAGAACAGGGGATCTAGAAGTCATTTTGACTCTATCCCACATTACTTCAAATATCTCATTATCGGAAATTCTTTTGCTTTATAGTTTCTTTTATAAGAAACTAGACTCATCAAGCTTTAATTACATAATTTATTCAGCTTCTAACTTAACTCCCACAATTTATGGTGATTTTCCAAAATCACTTTACTACTGCTGTCCCAAACAGATTATTACTAATTCACTCTTTCACACATCCTTTGCATACATATTATTTAAACATGTGTATCACCAATCAATTTCATTATATATATCTATAATTTCACTTAAGCATAATATCAATACAACACATTGTGCTCAAATCATTATTCAAGTTCAAATTCGGCTAACACACATATAAACACTAGCAACTAAATATTAACATTTGCATTTCACCATAATAGCCATTTGCCACTAAGAATTTAAGCCACTACTTAATCTTCAAATCATCTAAATACATGGTAATTAACACCTATACATCATACCGAAATTGTTAATCCTCATAGTCCTTAACCGATTGTTAGCAACTCAAGCCACAATATTATTTCTTAAGATACCTACAATAACCACATTCGACATCTCCCTAAAACACATTCTAACCTCTACCTTCAAGTTAAAAGAAATTTAACAATTCATCATTCTCCACATTACTATCCAATTTAATAAAGAAAAAAAATATATATATATATATACTAAGAGTTCTAGCTTCTTGACCGAATTTTAAACCCCCAAATAACCCAAATTTAAAACCTGGAATAGGTAGCATTCAAACCAATCATCCAAACTATGCATAATTTTTTCAAGAATTTCTTAGTACTTACCTCATTATAGCCATCACCTAAGCTGGAAATTTAAGCAAAAATTTCCTTCTTCCTCACTTCAAGCTACGGCAATCGAGGAGTAAAAATGGATTGACTTTGGTTTTTCCTCCCACTAACTCTTTATCTTATTTTCTTATTTATTTTGTATATTAAAATGCTAATATAAAACACATATAATATATATTAATCAATATCATGGCCGGCCACTAAAAAAAATGGCTAATTTGACATGCAAGTCCACCTTTTTGACAACATGCATTAATAGACCACTTTACAATTTAGCTATCACATTTCACAATTGTCTCACATAAGTCCTATTTAATAAATTTCACATTCAAATAACAAAATTAAGGTATGTATCTTTCACACATGCATGTTCACATACAATAAGCATAAAATATAACGGTTAATTATTTTTATGACTCAGTTTTGTGATCCCGAAATCACTTTCCGACTAGGGTCAAATTAGGGTTGTCACAACTCTCCCCCACTTAAGGAATTTTCATCCCCAAAAATCTTACCAGTGAATAGATTTGGGTATCGTTCTTTCATAGAGTTCTCGGTTTCCCAAGTAGCTTCTTCGATCCTGTGTTTGAGCCATAACACCTTTACTAACAGAACCTTTTTGTTTCGCAACTCTTTCACCTCGCGAGCTAGGATACGAATCGGTTCTTCTTCATAACTCAAATCAGATTGAATTTCAACCTCTGATGGATTAATTATGTGCGATGGATTGGATCTATAACGTCGAAGCATCGAGACATGAAAAACATTGTGACTCTTTTTAAGTTCAGGGGGTAAAATCAATCTGTATGCGACTGGCCCAATTCGTTCGGATATTTCATACGGCCCGATGAACCTCGGACTCAATTTTCTTTTACGGTCAAATCTAAGCACCTTTTTCCAATGTGAAACTTTAAGAAACACTTTGTCTCCGACCTGATATTCAATGTCTTTTCGCTTCAAATCCGCGTACGACTTCTGACGATCTGAAGCTGCTTTCAAACTTTCACTGATTACTTTTACTTTCTGCTCAGCATCTTTAATCAAATCAACCTCTAAGATTTTCCTTTCACTAAGCTCGGTCCAAAACAACGGTGTACGGCATTTATGACCATACAAAGCCTCGTAAGGTGCCATCTTAATGCTTGATTGAAAACTATTGTTGTAAGCGAATTCAATCAAAGGTAAATACCGTTCCCATGAACCGCTAAACTCAAGGATGCAACATCTCAACATATCCTCGAGTATCTGAATTATCTGCTCGGATTGACCATCAGTCTGGGGATGAAAAGCGGTGCTAAAATGCAACTTGGTACCCAATGCTTCTTGCAATTTCTTCCAAAATCGCGATGTGAATCTTGGATCTCTATCCAACACAATAGAAATAGGTACTCCATGTAACCTTACAATCTGAGAAACATACATTTCAGCTAGCTTTTCAAGGGAATAATCCTTACGTACAAGAATAAAATGAGCTGACTTTGTCAGTCTATCAACAACAACCCAGATCGCATCTTTCTTACTTGACGACAATGGCAACCCAGATATAAAATCCATTGTGACTCGATCCCATTTCCACTCGGGTATCATGATCGGCTGAAGTAACCCTGAAGGCACTTGATGTTCCGCTTTCACTTGTTGACATATCAAACACTTCAAAACAAAGTCAGAAATGTCTCGTTTCATACCAGGCCACCAAAACAGACGTTTCAGATCGTTGTACATTTTCGTACTACCTGGGTGGATTGACATGCGGCTACTATGAGCCTCGCTTAAAATCAAAGAAATAAGTTCTGAATTTCTTGGAACACATAGTCGACTTATGAACCTCAAACAATCGTCGTCATCAATTTGAAACTCTGATTCCACATTTGAAACACATTCAACTCGTTTAGCAACCAATTCATCGTCAACTTTCTGGGATTCACGTATTTGATGAATCAATAATGGTTTGGCCTTAAATTCTGCTACTAACACATTATCGGGTGAAACGGACAGGTGTACATTCATTGCTCACAAAACAAACAGTGATTTACGACTTAAAGCATCGGCAACCACGTTGGCCTTTCCCGGGTGATAGTCAATGACAAGCTCATAATCTTTTAACAACTCAAGCCAACATCTTTCTCGCAGATTCAAATCTCTTTGTGTCATCAAATATTTGAGGCTTTTGTGATCCGAATATACATGGCACTTCTCTCCAAACAAGTAATGTCGCCATACTTTCAAAGTGAAAACGATGGCAGCTAATTCGAGATCATGAGTCAGATAGTTTTTCTCATGCGGCTTCAATTGCCTCGATGCGTAAGCTACCACTCGACCTTCTTGCATCAATACACAACCCAGCCCAAGTAAGGATGCATCACTATAAATGATAAACTCTTTACCAGATTCGGGCTGCACTAGCACTGGAGCTTCAGTCAAACAAGTTTTCAATTGATCGAAACTTTTCTGACATTTTTCTGACCATTCAAACTTAACATCTTTCTGAAGTAGTTTCGTCATTGGTGTGGCTATCATTGAGAAACCCTTTACAAATCATCTGTAGTAACCGGCAAGTCCCAAAAAGCTCCGAACTTCAGTAATATTTCGCGGAGGCTTCCAATCAAGTATGGCTGATATTTCACTCGGATCAACACGAATACTCGATGTGGATACCACATGCCCCAAAAAGCTGACTTCTCTCAACCAGAACTCACATTTACTGAACTTAGCATATAACTATTTATCCCGTAAAATCTGCAACACTAATCTCAAGTGCTCGGCATGTTCGGTTTCATCTCGCAAATAGACCAAAATGTCGTCGATAAACACAACTACAAACCGATCCAAACACTGTCTAAAGATTTGATTCATTAAGTCCATAAATACCGCAGGAGCATTAGTGAGCCCAAACGGCATCACTAAGAACTCGTAGTGACCGTATCTCGTTCTGAAAGCAGTTTTAGGTATATCTGAGTCTCGAACTCGCAATTGATAATAACCCTATCTCAAGTCTATCTTTGAAAACACTGAGGCTCCCTTCAGTTGATCAAACAAATCATCAATACGCGGTAATGGATATTTATTCTTTATTGTCACTTTATTCAACTGACGATAGTCGATGCATAATCTTATGGTTCCATCTTTCTTTTTCACAAACAATACTGGCGTACCCCAAGGTGAGAAACTCGGTCGAGCGAAACCTCTATCCGTCAACTCTTGCAACTGAGTTTTCAATTCTTTCAATTCTGTTGGTGCCATACAGTACGGAGCTACCGAAATTGGTGTAGTCCCAGGTACAAGTTCGATGCCGAATTCTACCTCTCAACGGGTGGTATTCCCGGTAACTCTTCAGGAAAAACATCTGAATACTCACAAACCATAGGCACTAATTCGGGTTTCTTTTCTGATTCTTTTCCATCAAGTACGTACACAAGATATGCTTCACACCTTTTTCTTACATATTTCTGAGCCAACATCGAGGATATTATTGCTGGCAATCCGTTCGAGTCAGTAGACTCAACTCGGATTATCTCATTATTTACACATCTCAAATCAATGGTCTTCCTTTTGCAATTCACAACTGCATCATATACGGTCAACCAATTCATACCGAGAATAACATCAAACTCATCAAACAGTAAAAGCATCAAGTCGGCCGGAAAACAGGAACCTCGGATTACTAGGGGGCATTTCTTACATACCTTGTTGACAAGCAGATATCGACCCAAGGGATTCGACACTCGAATTACGAACTCAATAGACTCAACAGGTAAAGTCTTACAGGATGCTAAAGTCTCACATACATATGAATGAGTAGAACCAGGGTCAATCAATGCAATCACATCAGCATCAAAGAGAGTGAAAGTACCGGTAATAACATCAGACGAAGAAGCATCCTCGCGTGCGCATATAGCATAAGCTCTAGCAGGAGCACGAGCCTCGGATCTGGTTGTAACATCTCTAGACCCTCTCTGACCGCCGCTAGCATTCCCCGTATTCCTAAGTGGTCTACCTCGTGCTGTAGTATTACTCGGTTTCCTACTCTGATTCATATTTTGTTCGGATAATCTCGGACAATCTTTGATAAAGTGGTCGGCTGACCCGCATTTATAACAGGAGCGGTCATGAAATCTACAACTCCCCGAATGCCATTTACCATAATACTTGTACTCAGTTCTGTCCCGATGTTCGTTTCCAACACTGGCAACCGAAGTGGCTCGCGTACTCACTGAGGGTCGATTATGGTCTTGTCTGGAAAAGCCCAAGTGTCTATAGATCGGCTGTATCATCTCTAAATTTCTTCGGTGATTGCTGGAAGGGCTTTTCCGAAGATCTCTTACGGAACTCTCTTATTCCCATTTCAGCTTTTCTTTTCTCTTTATTGAGCTCTTCGGCTTTGCAAGCTCGCTCGACAAGTACTACGAACTCTCGTATTTCAAGAATACCAAAAAACATTTTTATATCTTCATTCAGCCCATCTTCAAAACGTTTACACACAATAGCCTCAGACGATACACATTCCCGAGCATATCTACTAAGTCTGACAAACTTCCGTTCATAATTAGTAACTGACATGGAACCCTGTTTAAGCTCAAGAAATTCTTTTCGTTTCTGATCGATGAACCTCTAACTGATATACTTTTTTCAGAATTCAATCTGGAAGAATTCCCACGTCACCCGTTCTTTGGGCACAACAGAAACCAATGTATTCCACCAATAATAGGCAGAATCACGTAGCAGAGATATGGCACATTTCAGGCATTCATCAGGTGTGCAAGATAGTTCATCGAATACTCGGATAGTATTGTCCAACCAAAATTCAGCTTGCTCAGCATCATCGCTATCTGTAGCCTTAAATTTAGTAGCCTCATGCTTTCAGATTCTGTCTACCGGAGGCTTATTTAACCTCGTCTGATCAGTTACCAGAGGTATCGTAAGTGCAGGAGGCGTATTATTCGGGAGTGGGGATTGTGGGACAACCGTATTAGTTCGAATGTATTGGTTGAACCAATCATTCATCACACTATAAAAAGCCTGTCTAGCCTCGTCGTTCTGATTGCTTGCAATAGGTTGAGAGTCTATCTGCGCTATCCCATGCGCAGGAGCAGGCGCTACACTCTCAACATCATCGGCTACTGCTCGATTGGGATAGGGATCCATTACAATACGAAAACACATTTTCAACTATCAAAATTCATCATACTATCGTATTAATACTATATGGCATGTATAGCTAGACTCAAACACTCTACGTTAGTCCTAGAATCGACTAAACCGTAGCTCTGATACCAATAAAATGTAACACCCCTAGCCCGTGTCCGATCGTCGGTATAGGCAATGAGGTATTACCAAGCTAAACATTTAATTTCAATCACATAATCTACCAACCCAAGCATAAATCGAACTAAATACATACATATTTATAAGTCATAAGTGTCATTTTCAAACGGCCAAGATATTTACAAATTACAATATATAATTTTTGTCAACAGTCCAACCTATACATTCCATATCGAAACCAAAATAACTGTACCAACAAATTCGATAGTACGATGAACTGCTGACGATTCCTGAGTCGGTGGCCAAAAATCAACGATCTAGAAAACAGAGAGACAAGAAACAGAGTAAACTTTCGAGGCTTAGTAAGTTTTAAGCAATTCATACTATTTAGGCTTGTCATTAAAATTGAACATTGAGTATCACAAAACTTGTATTCTAATTGTAATTCACTTGACCAAATATACACTAGTACAATAGTTACAAAACCCCTTGGCTGAATATGTATGTATTTATATACAAGACTTCTTGTACATATTTCACTATTTACATAGATTATACTAATACCTTTAATCACATTCTTTCATATGGTAACTTACATTAACCAATTATATTATTGTCTTATCCTCAAATACCGAATTCATTCACACACACACACACACACACACACACATATATATATATATATATATATATATCGTGCCTTGATGCTAGTAACTCACTTAACAATCAATTCAAATATAAGCACATAACACGAACCTTAACATGTAAAACATGTAATACTTACGCAACGATGTTTACCACTGATATTCGAAGTCGAAATCTTATTTAACTTACTGGCATTGGTTCTGTCAAATCTTAGAGCTCAGAATACATTACTAGCATAAGCCTGCGGGTCTTTAACCCAGATATTTTTCCAAAGACGTAGCTGCGGACCTCAAGTCCGGATATATTTCTAGTATATAGCTTGCGGATCTCATGTCCGGATATTTTTCAAGATATAGCTGCGGACCTCATGTCCGGATATTTTCAATCTCAAACACATTTGATCATAACACATGTCACCACCTTATCACTTAATAGTCGATATTACATTCAATATAAACTCGATCACGCACATCATCATTCACATTTTAGCTCAATGGTTATATCTCATATCACTCATTCTCTTCATCATTTAATCTTAAATTCAAAGTGGCCATCAAACTATAAGTCATATACATGCATTATCTATTTTACATCTTAATTCAAGTGCAAGCCAAAGATCACAATTTACCTACTATACTCTTATAGTGGCATCATCAATTATATACTAAAGGAAACTACTTAAAACTTACCTCGAATATATTTGAACGGTTGCGAAATGGCTACTCGGTTACATTCTCTTTTCCTTTATTCGAAATTGCCCCCTATGCTCTTGAGCTTTAATTCAACAAATTTTAAACTAATCATTGATCGACTATTCAAATATTATTTTCAGAATATAATACATATATATTCGACTTTCACACATACAGATTATAGTAAGCTTATAAGAAATCAATAAGCAATTCATTAGCAAATTTTTATCAATGTTTACAATATAATCACAATTTCAATATAAGCTGACTTCCTGAGCAACAGTCAATAAATTATTTACTAGAGCTACGAAACTCCAAATCAAATGCCGTAAATTTTCCTTGAAAATAGACTCATTTATCTTTTATCCATAAAATTTTCATAATTTTTAGTTTAGCCAATCAATACCAGATTTTTCCTAAAGTTTCCCTTGTTTCACTGATTGACTAATCTGACCACTCTTCACTACGAAATAAATTTTTCATTGTACAGAATTCAAATTTATTTCATTTGAAACTAGACTCATTAAGGAGTCTAAGCATATAAATTTCATCATTTGACTATTTTTATACGTTTTATAGTGATTTTATAAAAACAGAACAGGGGATCTAGAAGTCATTTTGACTCTATCCCACATTACTTCAAATATCTCATTATCGGAAATTCTTTTGCTTTATAGTTTCTTTTATAAGAAACTAGACTCATCAAGCTTTAATTACATAATTTATTCAGCTTCTAACTTAACTCCCACAATTTATGGTGATTTTCCAAAATCACTTTACTACTGCTATCCCAAACAGATTATTACTAATTCACTCTTTCACACATCCTTTGCATACATATTATTTAAACATGTGTATCACCAATCAATTTCATTATATATATCTATAATTTCACTTAAGCATAATATCAATACAACACATTGTGCTCAAATCATTATTCAAGTTCAAATTCGGCTAACACACATATAAACACTAGCAACTAAATATTAACATTTGCATTTCACCATAATAGCCATTTGCCACTAAGAATTTAAGCCACTACTTAATCTTCAAATCATCTAAATACTGGTAATTAACACCTATACATCATACTGAAATTGTTAATCCTCATAGTCCTTAACCGATTGTTAGCAACTCAAGCCACAATATTATTTCTTAAGATACCTACAATAACCACATTCGGCATCTCCCTAAAACACATTCTAACCTCTACCTTCAAGTTAAAAGCAATTTAACAATTCATCATTTTCCACATTACTATCCAATTTAATAAAGAAAAAAATATATATATATACTAAGAGTTCTAGCTTCTTGACCGAATTTCAAACCCCCAAATAACCCAAATTTAAAACATGGAATCGGTAGCATTCTAACCAATCATCCAAACTATGTATAATTTTTTTCAATAATTTCTTAGTACTTACCTCATTATAGCCATCACCTAAGCTGAAAATTTAAGCAAAAATTTCCTTCTTCCTCACTTCAAGCTACGGCAATGGAGGAGTAAAAATGGATTCACTTTGGTTTTTCCTCCCACTAACTCTTTATCTTATTTTCTTATTTATTTTGTATATTAAAATGCTAATATAAAACACATATAATATATATTAATCAGTATCATGGCCTGCCACTAAAAAAAATGGCTAATTTGACATTCAAGTCCACCTTTTTGACAATATGCATTAATAGACCACTTTACAATTTAGCTATCACATTTCACAATTGTCTCACATAAGTCCTATTTAATAAATTTCACATTCAAATAACAAAATTAAGGTATGTATATTTCACACATGCATGTTCACATACAATAAGCATAAAATATAACGGTTAATTATTTTTATGACTCGGTTTTGTGGTCCCGAAACCACTTTCCGACTAGGGTCAAATTAGGGCTGTCACAATATGAATCACTTAACGCAGGTTTTTTGATGAAAACAAGTGTTATCATTCAATTGGCAGATAAGTCTATTGTGTATCTTGAAGGAGTCCTCGAGGACGTATTGGTAAAAGTTAACAAACTTATTTTCCATGCAGATTTTTATGTGATAAAAATGGAGGAGGACAACACTCCTAGATCTTCAGACCTCTTGTTGGGCTGACATACTTAGTACCGCTAGCACTAAAATCGATGTTCGAAGCAGAACTCTTATAATGGAATTTGATGGGAAGATCGTGAAATTTAATGTTTATGACGCTATTAATCATCCAAGTGAAATATTGAGCGTAAACTGTGTCGACATAATTGATTCTTTAGTAGAGGAGACTTTTGAGTCCATTTATGAAGATAAATTTGAATTTATAGTTGATGATTATGAATCTGTTAATGAATTATTGTCTCTATCAAACATTAAACTTTTACCTTCTGTTGTGCAGGCTCCAGATTTGGAATTAAAGCCACTTCTCGAACATCTTAAGTATGCGTTTTTGGGAAAAGGTAATACCCTTCCGATTATAGTTTCAAATAAACTCTCTAAGCTCGAAGAAGAAAGTTTGATCTAGGTACTACAAAATCATAAGGAGGCGATTGGCTGGACCATTGCCAATGTAAAAGGGATAAGCCTTTTGACATGCACACACAGAATCTACTTGGAGGAAAACACTAAACCAAGATGAGAAGCGCAAAGACGGTTGAACCCGAATATGATAGAGGTGGTAAAAAAGGAGATAATCAAGCTGCTGGATGCTTACATAATCTACCCCATTTCTAACAGCAGATGGGTAAGTTTGGTACAAGTCGTGCCCAAGAAAATGGGCGTGACAGTAAAAAAAAATTGTTGAAAGTGACTTGGTACCAACTCAAGTGCAAAATGGGTGGCGTATCTGCATTGATTACAGGAAGTTAAATTTTTACAATAGAAAAGATCATTTCCCTCTTCTTTTTATAAATCAAATGCTTGAGTGATTAGCTAGTAAAACTCATTTTTGTTGTCTTGATGGATACTCAGGTTTCTTCCAAATCCTAGTTGCATTAAAGGACCAGGAAAAGACCATTTTTACGTGCCCATTCGGCACATTTGCATATAGAAGAATTCCATTTGGACTTTGCAATGATTGGCCACCTTCTAGAAATGTATGATGAGTATATTTTCTGAATATGTGGAAAAAATTATCGAAGTTTTTATGGATGACTTTACTGTGTGTGGGAATTGTTTTGACAAATGCCTTAAAAACCTCACGATAATTTAAAATAGGTGCATAGAATTTAATCTTGTTTTGAATTATGAAAAGTGTCATTTTATGATAGACAAAGGTTTGATTCTAGGTTATATAGTTTCAGCTAAGGGAATTAAGGTCGATAAGGCCAAAACTGACATTATAATTTCTTTGCCATATCCCTCTACTATAAGAGAGATATGTTCTTTCCTTGGCCATGCATGATTTAACAGGCGTTTTATAAAGAACTTCTCCAAAGTAGCTGAATCACTATTTGAATTTTTGCAAAAAGATAAGAAATTAGAGTTCAGCTCGAAATACAAAGAAGCTTTTGATACACTCAAGCAGAAGTTGGTGTCCGCTCCTATAGTACAAGCACCAGATTGGAACTACCCCTTTGAAATTATGTACGATGCAAGTGAACGCAGTGTGGGGGCCCTGTTAGGAAAAAAGATAGACAAAGAGCCTCATGCCATTTGTTATACCTCAAAAACCCTAGATGCTGCACAAAGCAACTACACCACCACAGAAAAAGAACTCTTAGCTGTTGTAATTGCTTTGGATAAATTTTGGTCATATTTATTGGGATTTAAGGTGATTACTTTTTCTGATCTTGCAGTTCTCAAGTACTTGATCGCAAAGAAGGAAGCAAAATCGAGGCTCATTAGATGGATTTTGCTGCTCCAAGAATTTTTCCATAGAGATTCGTGACAAAAAGGGATGCGAAAACTTGCTAGCCGACCACTTAAATAGGTTAAAAATACCTGATGATGACATTCCTATAAAGGATGAGTTCCCTGATAAGAGTTTATTTTTGACCGAGGCTCAATACCCATGGTATGCGGATATAGTAAATCTCTTAACCACAGGTTCGTTGCCTACTGAGTTAGTATGTTCCGTAAAGGACAAGTTGAGACGAGAAGCTCGATATTACATTTGGGATGACCCATACTTGTGGAAACACTGTTCAGATCAGATAATAAGACGGTGTGTTCTAGAAATCGAAGTAACCTCTATCCTCACTTTTTGTCATATAAAAGCTTACGGAGGTCACTTTGGTCCTAAAAGATTGCTCACAAGGTATTAAAGTATGGTCTATATTGACCCACAATTTTTCATGACGCATATAATTTCTGTAAGTCTTGCGATAAATGCCAACATACAGGTAACATTACTAAACGAAATCAAATGCCCTTATCCCCGATTCATGTATGTGAGATTTTTGATGTATGGGGCATTGATTTCATGGGCTCATTTATTTCTCCATTTAGAAATGTCTATATAATTCTTGCAGTAGACTATGTTTCCAAGTGGATAGAAGCAAAGCCTACTCGTAATGATAATGTTAAAACTGTTATGGAGTTTCTAAAACGAACTATTTTTTCTAGGTTTGGCACATCTCGAGCTCTGATCAGTGATCGTGGCACCCACTTTTGCAACAAAGTCATAGAGGCACTATTGTCAAAATACGAAGTTCATCATCGTATAGCAACAGCTTACCATCCCCAAACAAATGGTCTAGCAGAGGTTTCGAATAGGGAGATCAAGTCTATTTTGGAGAAAGCAGTTTGGTCCAACCGAAAAGATTAGAGTCTTCGGCTTAATGACGCACTTTAGGCTTATCAAATGGCGTATAAATGACCAATTGGCATGACCCCATATCGACTTATTTTTGGCAAAGCTTGCCATCTTCCGGTAGAATTGGAACATAAAGTTTATTGGGCTGTTCGAAAATGTAACATGGAGTTAGAACTAGCAGAGAAGGCAAGGAAATTAGAAATCCAAGAATTGGAGGAAATTTGTAATGATGCCTACGAGAATACTCACATTTATAAAGACAAGACAAAGTTGTTTCATGACAAGAAAATAACTCAGAAGCATTTTTTGGTAGGACAAAAAATTTTACTTTATAACTCCGTCTTAAAGCTATTCCCATGTAAGTTTTGATCTCGATGGCAAGGACTTTTTATTGTGACCGAAGTATTTACACATGGTACAGTTGAAATAGAAAGTGAAGAATTAGGAAAGCGGTTTATAGTCAATGGCCAACGGTTGAATCCGTTTTACAAGAATTTTCAAGCCCACACGGTTGAAAAGATTCATCTGGAACCACCACAGAACCATTCACGGCGTTGAGCAAACGACGTTAAACAAGCGCTTGTTGGGAGGCAACCCAATTTTTATTTTTATTTATTATTTAATTAATTTAATTTAATTTAATTTAATTTAATTTATTTTATTATTTATTATTTTATTTTTAGATGCTGATAAAATTATCTGTCTAGGTAAACCGAAGCGAAAATAGAGAGAAAAAGAAAGAGAGAAACAAAAACCTGCAGCCAAACACCCACCTTTTAGCCTAATCTTATTACCATTATGTGCGAACGACATTAATTACACGGGGAGTTCTTCTAAACTTTTTCCACCTATTTGTTTATTTTCTTCCATATCGAGGACAATGTGTTTTAAGTAGGGGGAGACATTCCTCATGATTTTCATTTTACATGCTATTTTTATAACACCTCTAACCCACATCCGTCACTGAAACAGGGTTACAAGATGTTACAGTTTTTTTCGTTTCTACTTCTTTGATCGTTGTTGCCCATATAATTTTTTTTAAGAATATTCTACCTCTTTTCATGCCCAAGAATTTGACCACGACTTGCCTACTGTTTGACCTGCATGCATGTTTTTTGTCTACTGAGTTAGTTATGATTTTGCCTAATTGATTCCATTTCCACTGTTTTATTTATATTATGTTAAAATAATTATGATTAATAGAGTTAACCCTATTTTGCTTTTAGTAAATTTGATTAAGTCTAAATACAAAGAGGACACTTAATACAATTGCATGTTTAAAATATGTTCATGATTATTAATGTGGTTGCTGAAACTTATTTTTGACACTTAATTGTTGCTCCTAAGTCCTCCAAAATTAAAATTTCGTTTAATAATAATGTTTCCATGTTATGAGTGCAGCTTAAGACGTGACTAGCTGAGTAACCGGGGTAGGGTGCTTGGGTTGTCATCCTATTTTGCGCCAAAAGGTTGTGTGACGTGTTAGGTAAAACTCTGCTAATCGGAATTAATTTTTAAAAATGTGTTGGCCTGAGTAACTAAGGTGAGGTGCTTGGCTGTCATCTCTCTTCGCGTCAAAAGGTTCGATATGTTCTTAAGAAAAAATAAAAATTAGAAGTATGTTGGGCTAAGTAACCAGGATGAGGTGCTTGGCTGTCATCTCTCTTCGTGTCAAAAGTTTCAATATAATCCTAAGTAAAAATAAATAAATAAATAATAAGAATAATTAAAAAAAAAGGGAGATGTATTAATAAAATTTGGGGACTAAAGATAGAAACAAATAGAGTGTCTTGATAGGTTTGGTAAATTACCTAATTTTCATTAAATAATTCAAGTCGATTTTGTGACAGCCCAAAATAGACCCTAGCCGGAATGTGGTTTCGGGACCACAAAACCGAGGCATAACAATAATTTAAAATTTATTTCGATGCCTATAATATGTGTGTATTCATGTATGACATTTTTGATGATTGATTTAGTGTTATAAAGGTGAATTCCACTAGAAAGGACTTAGTAGTGAACTTTGAAAATACGATAGGGAAAGGGTGATGACTAATTAAAGCATGCATGCAAAATAATGGACTTGCATGTCAAATTCCCCTTTTACAAGTAATGGCCGCCATGACAAAGAGATATGGGTTAAACATGTCATGAAACATGTTTTGTTGGGCATTAGGGAGAAATAGTAAACAAATAAGCATGGGTAAGAAAAGAATGAAAAAAAATGTGTGTGAGAGAGTAGCATACCCCATTGCAGTGCAACCAAGAAGAGAAAACAAAAAAATTTGTTCATGCTTGCTCTCTCCTTTTGGCCGAAAATACTAAGAGGAAGAAGGATTTTGCTTCATTTCCTTTGTTTAGAAGAGATCTAGAAGGTGATTTGGCTAAATTTGCATCAAGATTAAGGTATGTATGAGGTTGTGTTGGGAGTTTCATGCATGTTTTGGTTGCTAACTTGATGTGCATGTTAGCCATGGCTCAAATCTTTGTTATGCCATGGAAATGGTATTTGGCCAAAGTTGTTATAGTGATAAAGCCATTGCATGCTAAGTGTGAAGCTTGATGATGATGCATGCAATGATGGATTGTCTACTCTTGAGTAAGATTTTGAGTTTTTTTTTTGTTTTATCATGATTGAAGTAGAAAAGGAGCATGATTGTCATATTCGGCCATGATGCATTCATGAGCATGGTTCATGCTTCTTGCATGTTAGTTAAAATTTGTATTTTGGATGGCTATGGACACCTTGAAATTCGCCATGCTCATATTGTATATATATGTTTGCACATGATGTTTTGGCTATGAAGTAAGTGATGAATATATTGGTTTAAAGAAGAAGATGTGGAAGAATGCTTGTGAAATTGCAAGCACAATTGCCTAGCACACACATAAGTGCTTGATGCTATATTATAAGTTTTAATACAATGTGCAAAGCATTAACTAGTAAAATGCATGCTGTTTTGTGAGGTATTATGCAAAATTGGCCTCAACATGTACATGAATGTTCGGCCTTGGGTAGCCTATTGAAGGCTTTAGCTTTTCCTTGATGCTCAAATAAATTGTATTGAATTGCTTGATGTAGTATAAAATGTGCATGACCATTGTGTATTCAAGCTAAAGAGTGGCCATATGACCATTTAAAATCCTTGTCATATTCGGCCATAAGCAAGCACAATGAGGTTTTAATAAATTGAATTTGTTTGAATTAGCTCAAGAGCTAAGAGGGCCACAATTGGACAAGGGGAAGGAAAAGGTGATCGAATAGCCGAAAAAGCCGTTCGACAACATCCGAGGTAAGTCCTCAAGAAGTGACCTTACTTGAATTATGTGAGATGAAGTATGGATGTGTATGATTATTGATTTATGTGTGTATGAGAAATTGAATGATACCCGGCTAAGTCCCAAGGCGAATATGCTTGTGAATATATGTGCGTTTGAGCCTTAGTAACGAAAATGAAATATGTATGTCCAATGATTATTGATGTATGTGTACATGAGAAATTGAATAATATCCGGCTAAGCCCGAAGACAATTATGCTGAAATTATATCCGGTTAAGACCGAAGGCAATTGTGCTAGTGGCTATATCCGGCTAAGACCAAGGCATTCGTATGCGAAGTTATTCTATCCGGCTAAGACCAAGGCATTTGTGCACGTGATTATATCCGGTTATATTCCAAAGAATCTTGGGCTGGAGGTGAGTGTTGGTTGCTGTAATGAATTCAATTAGTACACTCGAAAAGCCCAAAGGATAAGGTACGTTATATGTGCATTGGAAAGTCGACATGTTTGAGCAACATTCGCTCAATCGACTAATGAATTTCAGTTATTGAATTGATTGATACTTTGTGAAATTATATAATGATGAAGTGTGAAGTAAGAATGTGTATAAATGAAATGATGCATTTGGCTATGTGAATGTATTGTTGTAATTAGAGTTGATTATATTCCTTGAGACTTACTAAGCATAAAAATGCTTACCCCGTTGCTTTGGCTCTCAGTTTTCTAGATTTCGCTCGAAGCAATCGGATTTGGGATCGTTGAAGTCGAAGTCATCCACACTATCAAGCCTCCATTTTGGTATAAATTTTTGGTTGAACTTGAAATGGCATGTATAGGACTACCCCTTGTTTGTTAAATATGTTGTGATGTATATATGTACGGCCATGCGAAAATGGCTCGAAAAAGGAAGCATGAACTTAGACTAATTGTGGTTTGTATGTATATATTTGGTGTCATGATGTGGCTATGGCTTGGAAATGGGAATGTTGGTCATATGATCAGCCATTGGCATGGTTAAAATGATCATATATGAACCTATGTATGGCAAGACTAGTTGGTTCATGGAGACTACCAAATAGGTAAGACCTACCTTAAAAACAGATGCTGCCAGCTGCAGTGACGTGAATGTGAAAAATCACCAAAATTCGTAGGAATGGAATTAAATAGTGAATAAGCTATGTAAATTAACCTTGATGAGTCTATTTTCATATGGAAGAAACGAAATGGTCATAGGAGTTACATGTTAAGAGATATTAAAGCTGTTGTGAGACAGGGCCAGAACGGTTTCTGGGTTCCCTGTCGCAACTTTAAAAATTTACTATAAATTATCAAAAAAGAATTAGGAGACATACCTTATATGTACAGATTCCATTTTGAGTCTAGTTTCATTAGAAACAAACGGCACCAGCATTAAAGCCCTGTACAGAGAGATATTCAAGTTATACCGCGCGAAGGTCAGAGCAGTCGATCCCTGTAACATGGGTGACTTTAACTAATAAACTGTACCAATTGGCCAGACCAAAAATTCTAGAAATAAATCCATGGATGGATATATGAGTCTAAATTCAGGGAAAATTTGCGAAACCAGTTTCCGAGTTTTGAAACTCGAGATATGATTTTTAAGGCGACAGTGACGCAGTTTTTCAGCCTGACTGGAAATGTCAAATGGATGGGCAAAACAAGTGAACTTGGCTTGTTAACCCCTCGTGTCCGACACCGGCGATGGTCTCGGGTTCGGGGTGTTACAGATTTTAATTTTTGTATGTGTTAATTGGAATATTTTTTTTATTTTACTTAAAGCAAGCTAAGGGTTCTCTTTATTTTTCATATGCATTTTGACTAATTTTTATAAAACTTTGGAGTGGTACTTCTTTCATGGCAGGATTTAACTTTCACAGTGGATAGGAACCATACTTGAGCGCAAGCAGGGGCTAAGTAGGAGGAATTTGATAATACTCTAAAACGACATATTTTTATGTGCTAATTGCATGTTTATTTTGAGTATGACCCTACTAATTTGAGCTATTTATGGTCTTTTATCTTTCAGGGACTAAATTGGAAGCAAAAGGAAATTTAAAGGAAAAGTACAATTTTGAAGATAAAATGGGCCAACATGCAACATAGGAAAAAAGGTGGTACCAAAAAAGCAAGTATGGAAGGCATAATGGCAAAAGTGCAAAAGAAGAGATTTGTAGCACAAGATTTTATTTAATGTTTAATTATACTAGGATAATTATTAGGGATTATTATTTAGATTTAATTTTAGGATTTATTTTCATTTATCTTTAATTATCTTTATTTATTTGTATTTATCTTTTAAAATTTAATTAGGAATAGACTAGGTTTCTTAGTACTATAAATAGGGGATGAAGTGACACAAATTTCATTCATCTTTTCTGTAAACACTCTCTTCTCATAAAGTTTAGCCTTTTTGTTCTTTCCATATTTTCTTCAATAAAAATTCTCTTTTTATTATATTTAGTTTTTTCCCCAAAAATCATGAGCCACTAAATCTATCTAGCCGAAGGTTGTCAAAATTTCCCAAAAATTGTTCTTGAGGCTTAGAATCTGTAGCCTTCTCGACTAATATTCATCGTTTCTCTGCTTTATGGGGCAGACGCGTTTGTCCATGTCTCTTAAAAGGTGATCTTTTCAATGTGTGCAAAGGCGGCCACTTTGTATGTTTTGAGAAGGTTACACAGTCGGTTCGTTAGCTTATTGTGTCAGAGGTTGACGAGCCCAAGAGACAAAATGGCGTAGGATTCGCCATTGAGAAGTGATGATCTAGCATAAGATGATCCCACAGAAGCGATTGTTGGCTAGAGTCAGGTTCTGCTAAATTGTAAGTCCAAATTCTTGGAGCTGGTGGTCGAGGCGTCCTCTTCCACTATAACTGGCTTATTCTGTTTGAAAAGGATCACCTAAAAGCTAAAGATTGAACCCAAGGCAGATCGAGACAACCGAAGGCTGAAATCTCTCTATAAGAACACCTTTTCCTCAACTTTATTTATTTCTATCATTTTAAATTTTCGAAATTCCAATCAAAACTTTTAATTTTGTTTTTTTATTTTATTTTTCCAGATCAAAACTTTTTAATTCTATTTTTTTATTTCTTTTCCAGGTACGTAGGTTTTCTTGGGCACGATTCTGACCAAAATTTTGAGGAACAAATAATTGTGTAATCCGGTCCCTGAGGATTTGACCCTACTTCCCTTATACTATTATTTTTATTATTTTTAATATTTTATTGGGATAGGATATTTTTGTTACTCTCAATTGATTCGACTTGACTCGATTCGAAAAAAATTCAAATCGAGTTGGGATGACAAAATAGAACTTGTTAACTCGAAATGAATTTCACTTGATTCGATTGAACGCTCACCCTTTCTCGTCAATGAGTACTAATCCACATACCGATCGCTGAATCATTACTTAGATCTCGTTAGTGAAACTTTTTAAAAGAAGAAACTTAACAACTAAGTGGCTTAAATAAATTTTTTTAAATAATTTAATGACTTAAATGAAAATTTTTAAATATTATAAGGACCAAATTATAAGTTTTTAATTAAGTGATCAAAACAAAATTTTATTCATAATTTAATATCTAATGATATAATTTACTTTTTTTTCTTCCAAATACGGAAATACCCATATTCAGTTCCTCAACAAATGTACGTACGTAGACCAGCCAGGGATGAATAGAATGACCAACCCACCTATACATAGGCGGGTCCTTTTTATAATTTTGGATTTTGACTTTTATCAAATTTAAATTTATTTAAAATTTTAATATTTGAATTTGAATAAATATTTTTTTAATTTGGAATATTATTATTTTTATATTATACTACTTTCTAATGTCATGTGTGGTTTTGAGTAATTAATTTTAATTAATTTGTTAAATATTGTATTTCTTAATTACTATAATTAACATACAATTAATATTCTTTATTTGAACGGATGAGTATAATTAAAATATATTAAATTATTTAAAATTTTTACTTTTATAATAATTAAAAAATTTAATCATAATTAAAACATGTTTAACTTAATCAATGTAAAGTAACTAGTAATTAACATAATTACAATATATTAATTATTTTGATAATTTAAATATAATACTAATATATTGAAGGATTTGTAAAAATATTAAAATTTGATATATTGTAAATTAAACTTTCCACTATTAATTTATTTTTTCTTAACAGTCAATATATTGACCATAGTAATTTTAGATAATATATAAATAATATAAATACAATACAATATATTTTATTATAAAATGTATTATTTATTAAATTTTATATATGAGATATAAATTTTGGGTGAGTGAAATTAAAACCAACTTAAACGTAATCCTGAAAATTTTAATTAAAAAAATCATCTATCTAACTTAAAAACTTGATTTTCAAAATAAATAAAAAATTCCTTCCTTGTTAAATTCAATCAAATCAAACTGATCAGATTCAAGTTTATTACCAAATTAGGTTATACATACAATTATCAACTTCGTATGCAAACTCCCATTATTTTTCTCTTTGTATATAGATACATAAAAGGCAAAGTATAAGATTTTTTGGTAATAAAATTATTGGAATATAAATTACTTGTCACATTCTCGAATGTTATTTTATTTTATTTATTTGGTTAAATGTAAAATTTTACTATTTAATTTATAAAATATAAAATTATCTAAAACACATTTTACTATATTATTTTTATTATATAATTTATTCATTTAATTACTTCAACATTAACTAAGAGATATTAATCTCAAAATTCATGGAGCTATTCCATTGTACTCTAAAACTTTGTATTCTCATTTTTATTACCTAAATCTTACATTTGATACAATGTTAATATAATCCATGAGTTTTTTCTTCAAGTACTAACATTATCCTATTATTTGAATACACTATAATCTTAATTTCTTTTATTTTATTATTAAATATCATTTTTTAAAAATATTTTATATAAATTCATATATATTAAAAAGACTATTTATTTAAATAATTTTACAGTTTTTCCTAAAATTCGACATTTTTCAAATATTCTTTTGATTAAATTAAGTATTTAAGTTTTCTAAAATTTGTAGTTTATTGGAAAATTGACAGCCAATTATTTTTTTCATTAAAATTCCTTTTCAAAATATGATGGAGAATATTAGTTGAAAAAGTTTGATTTTTCAGAAAAGTACAGGTCTATCCAGAATTTTGTTTTACAATTTAAAAAATTAAAAGAATTTAATACAATATTGGAGATGAGGATAAGGTGACATGGTTTGAACCTGTGTCAAACGAATATCTAGAAAACTTTTTAACCATCGCTCTATATAAGGCAAAAAATAATTTTAGTAAAATTTGTAAATGCATACACAAAACAATATTTTCAATATTTTTGAATTTATAATAAATTTTTTATTTACAAAAGATTTTTATAGTTTAAAAAACTTTTGGAAAAATTGAAATTTTGTTAAAAATGATTGAAAATTGAAATTTTGCATTATTATAAATTGATTTCAAAGAATTTTGTGTAGGATTTTTCTTTTGGTAATGTTTTGAAATCTTTATTTTATTATGAGCAGGCATTAATAGGAAGAGCCTATGTAATTTTTATTTCTTGATGTAGATATATGTTATACTTTTATTACTTGTTTATTGTTATCTCATTAGTTTTAACAACATCAACAAACCAAAATTAATGATTTAACTAAAATTTATAAACCAAATATTTTTATAAAGTAAAAAGACTGTATGAAATTAAGCAAATATATTAATTAGAAAAAGTAAGTAACACGTGTCATTATGTTATTGGAAAGAAGAAGAATAAATTGAAGAGCAAAGACACGGATCGCAAAAAACCGAGGTCAATTTATTTTTCAAATTTCCTTTATCTTTACCACACAAATACTCCACGTTGCATCTGTAAACTACTCGCACGTGCTCTTACTGTATCAGTGGCATCACTTTTATCTCGCTCCAATCCAATCTACGCCTCTTTTAACAGCCACTTCGTCACTGTTCTTTTCATTAAAAATTAACTATTTTACCAAATACTATTTAAGTTTTTCTTTTTCAGTCCATTTCCTCAAACAAATAAATATTCTGTTACTTAAAATTTAAAAAAAAGTGAAAAAAGTTGGATAATTTAATTAATCCTCAACACCAGCGGTGCTTAGTAATATCAGTTAATCAGATTCAACTACCAATTTACTTTTAAAATCTTAAGCTTTAAATAATAAATGTAAGTAAATTCCATGTTTAGTAGTGTTATTTAAATTCGAAAACTTTTGAAATAAGGAACTTTAAAAAAATCACATGCTTTGTGCTTTTCAAGTTTGCAGTGGAGACGGTGGACTTTTTTCTCTTGTTTGCTCACAAAACAGGAGTGACTGTGTTGGACACGTGGAGAGAAGGAACTGGTCTGTTGTGATTATAAATAACGGGCAAATAAGGGAAGATCAAGCTCAGCGATAGGGTTATAGAAATAGTAATAGTTATAGATGGTAAGGAGGAGCCCTTTTCCCAAAACCAACCATTTCGGTGAAGGGAAAAGGGGCTGGAGATTGATTCAGTTACCGGCGGTCTCTAATTCGCTTGGTGCAGGTCGGGAACTGATTAGCTGTTCCTTAATATTGGATTGATTTTGATTTTGATTTAAGCCAGATGGCTGGGCGTGATTGGAGGAAGCGCGAATCGGATCCCGCCTTGCATCAACTGAATCGGAGACCGCGGTGAAGGTTGCGTGGATCTTTCCTTTTTGTTCACTTTTAGGCTTATGATTCAGATCTCAGGTTGGGATTTTATTTTCCTTCTTGCTTGTTTTTGGTAGCTTTTTTTAAAAAAAAATTATTATGACTATTGATTTGTTTTATTATTATGGAAACTACAGATTTGCTTCTGAATCATTAGATTTGGGATTTTTTTTTTTGTTTTAAATATATAAATTGTTTTTTTTTTTTGGTTATCTTTCTTTCGACGATTCAAACGTCAAGAAGAAAAGGGATTTACAAAATTGTTAATTGCTCAAACTTCACTTAGTTTAAAAAATTATGGCGTTGTTGTAGTAAAATAAATGCATTACTTCATTGTAAATGTTTTGTTTAAATCTAGGAATTACTATGATAATATACATTGGAATTAGTCAATTCCTATTTCTTGTTAATTAAGAGTAACCTCCTATGAGTTCACTGCAGATTTATTTTAGTAGTTGGTTTGATTTAAGATAACCATTCAATCTAATGTTTGTAATGATTGATTTTGATTGGATAGTAACACCGTAATGTTAGTTGTGCAAGCATTTTTTGTGATATCTTAATCTTATGTGTTGGGTAGTTTTCGTACTTCTCAAATGCTTCGTACAAGAGATACAATTAAATCCCATAACTTTATAAATCGTGTTATTCCACTGTATGAGTAGAATAAAGAAGTTTAGTCCTTGTTTTAACAAGTTCTAATATTTTGTTTATTTGATTATTGGACGTTCTTTCAGCGTAAAGATAGATTCTAAGTTCTATCTTCTTTTTTGTTTCAACTTACGGTATCCTTAGGAGCCTTTTGGGGGGATAAATCTCAGTTGTCAGTGTAAATCTAGATAGTCATTCAGTATTTGATAAATTAGTTTCAACTTTCTAGCCCAAAAGAGATAATTAAGTTTCTTTATTGTGTTTCTTATTAACATATTTAGTCCGTGTAGGGTCTAAACTGATGTCTAGCATCGACTCCTTCCTCGTTTTCAAACATCTGTCTATATTTATTTATTTCTGGATCCTAATTTGCTGCATCTGGTTTGTTGTTTATAATTCATTTAAAGGCTCAGAGGTTCCTTTGTAAGATATTGAGACATCCTGAATTTTGTTTAATTTGCATGCTCACTTTTTAATCAGCATCTGAGATTTGATTGATTGCAGCACTGGACTGCATGTGTGGCTATCCTTCTATTTTTGGTGCTGTTTTGTCCTGTGTTCATAATACCGTTATAATTTTATTGACTTCCGAAGTTGCATTATGGTAGAAATAATTCATTGAGGATTAGCTTTGTCTTTTCTAGTTGAAGTGCTGATTGTGTGATTCCTCATGGCAACAATTTTCTTGTTTGCACTCTTTGTATAGTCTCCACTATGTGAGAACATCTTTGGCAAGAGCATTAATAACCCCAAATCCCTTTTTTCTTGGTTGATCTGTCTTTGATTTTCTTTTTTTGTGCTAGGTTTATATTGTTTGTAAGAACCTTCTCTCTAGACTTATCATCAGGTCTATAGTTCCTACTTGGTTTATACATTGACATATTGTGTTATCTTTTATTTCCCATCTGTTGATATCCACCAGTAGAGTCTTTTGTCAATGAAGTCAATCGATGTCTGAAGGGCAATGCAGTTGCTGCCAAATTTGTCAACTGAACATATCTGTCTCTTTATCTAATCATCATTTTGGTGTCAAATTTTCAAGATAATGTTTGTGTTTTTTTGATGTGTTTCTCCCCAAGTGTGTTTGGTAGAGTGGAAAAGTAGAAGGCTAGAAAGAGGAGGGTTGAAAAGTGAAAAGAAAATATAACTTGTGTCTCTTTGGTAGAAAAGAAAAATGAGAAGAAAGAAAATAGTAAGGATGATATTTTCCATCCTAGAGATTTAAGCAAATCATTTTAAATTGAAAAGTAAAAAACAAAAAAGGAAAGGAGAGAAATGTAAATTAAGTGTGCATATTTATATGATTAAGTATTTCTTTTAATTTTCATTTTCAACTCCATTGATGGAAAGTGATTTTTTTTTTCCAAACAAGCTCACCAGTGGATATATATCTATATATATTCTCTTTCTGTTTTTCTTTTATTTCAATTTTTTTTTCATTTTCTATCAATTGTGGGAAAATAAAAGATGGAAAAAAAATTCGGTTAATCTATTAGATAGAAAAGAAGAAAAAAATATTGAAAGAAAAGGTCAAATGAGTCAAATACGTGGAAAAAAAATTAATTGGTAAAATAGGCTGATTTTTTGGAGGGATAACGTGAAAGCGCATATAGTTGAACGAATTTTTTGATAATTATAAAAAAAATATGTACGATTAGACATTCATTTCCTGACATGTCAACACAGAAGTTTGTCTAGTTAGGTGTGTTTTTACACTAACTATGTACAAAACGTGTTGTCTAGCTGGATGTGCTCTTATACTAACTATGTATACAAAGCTGTGTATCTAGATTTTCTTTTCACTCTCTTCAAAAAAATCTATTTTTCTAAATTGAAAAAGATTTATAAGATCAATTAACTCTTTTGATTTTTTTTTTTGGGCATATTCAACTAATTTAGTTGGACAAAATTTTAGGAAAATAAGAATTAAAAAATTGCAGATTTAACCTTTCTCTACTCTTATCTCTAAATGATTTTTATGCAATAATATGGAAAAAATATCTTTCCTTTTTATCTTCTCACTCAATTCTTTTTCGCATACCAAACACATTAATGTTTTTTCGTTCTTTTTACTTTTTCACTTTTCTTTGATCATTATTCAACTTTTTCAATCAATCAAGCATATCTTTAATTACTAAAAGTCCAAAAGCCTCAGCATTATCCTAACCATAGGTTTCCTGTTCCCCCAAAATTTATGTTAAGTTCTTAAACTGCTAAAGTATGTATTTTGGAAACGATGGTGAGAAGATGCGACACATACGGAATGGCGGAAGGGATATGTAAACTAATGAATCAACAGTGATTTGTTTTCGCCTTCCTTTATCCCTTTTAAGATTTAATTTTTGCATTTTACATTCTTGTTTTGGCCAATGCAAGGGATTTTCACGTTTGAAAGTTTCGTATACTCAAGGCCTGAGCAAAATTGATGCACTTGACTTTATATCAAAGCATCCTAGTATGGCGAGCACAATTTATTTACTGCTCATACTGTGTTGTGAAGGTATCCATCTTAGTTTTTGTTTTGCATGCTTTCCCAAAATTGTTGTTAGCCTGGGGTGGATAAATTACTAAGTTATTAATGTCTTTTTAAAAGCAAGAGGTAGATATTAGTTTTGATTATTAATATTTTCTCTCTTCTTGGAAATAACTATAAAAGTATATTTTAAAAAATTTCACTTTCAAGGATGATAATAAAGGTAATTCGGAATAAGAAGCAGTTTTGCTTTATTTAATTTTTTAATAATTCTTATTTAAAATAGTTGCTCGGAATAACTATTTGTTGAGATTGGATAAATTGTACACTTTGCTATTTGAACTTCGCTTCATGGTTCAAATTAGCATCTAAGAGTTTTTCTTTTTTGTTCCATTAGGTACTTGAACATGGTTTTAAGGTTTAATTTGGTACTTAAAGTTTAAGTACCGATTTGAATCTTGAATCTATTTTAGGTACCTAATTGGACAAAAAAAATCTTAAGTATCCATTTGAACCTTAAAGTCTAATTCAAATATCAAAATAAGAACAGCTATGTTAGAAACATCTATATTTAGAATAAGCTCTTATTTAGAACAAATAACATCTAGTGTAGCTGTTATTTGAGAACAATTCTTATTGAGAATAATTAATGTTCGAAATAGTTGATTTTAACATCAAGGCATGAATTTTCTACCTCATATAACAACATAGAGCTTTAATCACTTACTCTTTTGAGCCGTTAGTCTTGATTTTTGTATTAGAAATGTTAAATGGAGAAAAATCTCCTACTTTGCTTCAAGTAAAAGCTTTGCAATTGCTATTTAACATGATTGTTTGATTCAACCTAGATTGGTAGGATTAAAAATTAGTGAAGATATCAGTTCAAAAAAAAGAATCAGATCGATTGACTGATTGACCCACGAATTGATTTTTTATTTTTAATATATTTTTATTATTTATAAATTGTTAATTATTTATTTAATTAAATCAGTCGGATCAGTTAACTAATTACTTGATCGATTCAATCGTAAATTCGATTTTGAAAACCAAGCTATTTAGAACGAGTCTGATTCTGAAAACCAAGCCGGAAGTGAGTGGTGTTTTGCTTTTGGTTGTTTAGGTTTGGGAGATGCTATAGTACGTTTGAACTTTGTGACTTTTGGTGCTCTTCATTTGTCCTGATTTATTATTTTTAACTTTTGTTGTTTAATTATATTATTTTATTTATATAAAAAATAGTTTTGTATTGATTTTTATAAATTAATTATATATTTTTGTGATGGTGTTTGATAATAAAATTACTAAAATATAAAATTACTTAAAATATTTGTTTGATTTGCAAAATTTTATTTTTTGGTGGTATTGTAAAATTTTGAAATATAACAATCTTGTTTAGATTTCAAGATTTCTTTAAGGTGTTAATCTCATGTTAATCCGAAATATAAAGAAAAATTCCAATATCACAACTTTTATCTAACCTCACATTCTAAGTGAAATAATTTTTTTGAATAATTTTATTCTTTATTTATATAGTTTAACGAATTTCATCATTTTCTTAATGCAAATAACAATACAAGTTTAATTAGAAATAATAAAAAGTCTCTTATGCAAGTAAACAAGTCAATGTAATTCCTTTCACCATATGTTATTAATTCCCCAAAAAAATTAGTGTAATTCTATTTAAATTTTATTAATATTTGTGTCATTGTAAGTGTTAATATATATTATTTAAAAAAAGTGGTTTCACTTTTCATTTCATGATAAAGCTACCAAATTCTCTAAAACAAATAATTGATAATTATATAAATAAGTTTTCATAATTAAATTCGATTGGTAAAAAAAAAAGAACTGTTAGATTGAATTCATAAGTTAAAATTTAAGTGTTAATAAAAAATAATTTTAAGAAATATTAAATTTGGTCAACCAAATACACTAACCAAATGTCTTAAATAGGATAACAAAACATACATGGTAATATACTAAACAATCTTATATTTTGTTAATCCTATTATCAAAGGTAATAGTACAATGTAGCAAGTACCCTTGAATGTAAGATTACTTTTGGTAATACTAAAGATCACTGAAATGTAAAATTACTTAGCATATTTATCTAATATGTGAGAATTTATGGAGCTTTTACTCTAAAACTTTGTATTCAAACATAGGCAGAATTGCGAAAACCACCATCAATGTTTTGAGATTTTTTCACATCAACTCTTAACGTTATCAGTTGCAACTAAAACAATTAAAATGTCTGACAATTCCAACTAAAACAAGCAAACATAGATGAGCACATACATTTCATCTAAATCCTTATATTTGCCACACAATATACATTCATTTTGGCAATTTGAATAAGAATAAGCTTTTGCCACTGCTACCAACATATAGCCCAATCAAAATACACGCATTACATATTACATTGCAAAATAACAATGTCTTATAGAAAAATTTTCCCTTCTTAATTAATTTCAAGTTTTCCTTCTAACTCTTAATCTGCTTCAGCAATAAAGCCTTGTTTTGACCCACAAATAAAGAAAAATACACTACTCATTACTTTGATATTTACCAAACCCAATTTAAATTCTTAAAATGCCCTATTATATAATTATTATAAAATATACCACCCGAAATCCATCACGCTCTGGTGACTCGGAACCGACCCAATCAGGAAGAAAGCCCTTTTATATACGCTTCTTAGGATCCTCAACTCTAAAAAACTATGTACGTTCCATCTTTTTCATTAAAGACCCTTTTTCCCCCAGACACTGAAGAGGGGGGAACTGACCAACTAAATCTGATATTCAACAATGGTGCGGTGAGCGTGGATCGAACCCACCATAAGATTTCGCCATTCTCTGTGATGCCGAGGTTGCTGTCATCATTTTCTCTTATACTGGCAAGCTCTTTTGGGTTTTCCAGTTCTGGTGCAAAAGCAATAGCTGAGAAGCAGCAGTAATCAATGGCGACGGTGGATATCGAGACGAAGCAAGCGACATCGGCAGAAGAGACATGCATTGTCAAGAGCGGCGGCAAGCAAGGGGAAGGGCTCTGACAATACTATATCCAACACATCCACCGGCTTCAGCTCGACCTCTGCCAGAAAACTCACAATCTCAACCGTCTTAAAGCCCAACGCAATGAGCTCAATTCTCGAGATCCGTATCACACGAACATACCGATAATGATGCGCAGATGATTGAGTAGTAGTTAGCTTTTAAGGTGGTCTATATTGAACTTCTCTAGTGGTAGAAACATAACTTTGGAATTGAAGTTGCAATGATATTATAGGTATGTTCTAATCTGTAAAAGTTTTTACATAGTAAATTTGTAGTATAATTATCCCTTCTTTACTGTCCATAAGTGTTAGTTTTACAACTTAACTGTGATTGCCGCTTGCACGATAAACTCTGAGCTTTGCATTCAACTTTTGACATGGATGATATTAGTGATCTTGTAGTGCAATGGTAGGATGAAAGTTACTGGTGTAGTACTAATAGTAGCAGCAGTAGGAATTATATGGACTTTGATTGTGTTAATAATTACATTAAAGAGTTAAAATGATTGATGCAATTGGATTTCTACAATTGCAGAGATCAACTGCATGTGCCTTTGTGATCATAAAACCTCGAAATAGGATCAATGGTGTAGAAATCAGAGAATTTCGAAATTGAGAACACTTGTGTATTGAGATGAAAGAGTACATAGATATACGCCTGAGGAAATTAGCAAGCAGTACGTAATAAAAAATCATTTATAATCAATAATTCCAAAGGTGATGTTGTTTGGTGTAGCATATGCCGTGAGTAGTTAATTTGCATGAGTTGTCAACAAATAGTCAAAATATTAGACTTTATAAGGCTGGTTGAATAAATCCAAGAGGATTGTTGTTGGAGATGTGTAATTGTGCACAATTGATTTGTTGCTTATGGCTAAACCTTGAAATTAGTTGCATCATATGGTCATTGCTCTAGACTCCTATGTTGTTTGCTAATAATTGAAATATGAATTGCTTATTAGTTTCTAGAGGTTAAGGCCGTGAATGAATCTGCTGGTTACATTAGAATTGGATTCTATTTGTTGAAAAAAAAATCCCAATTATCTCCATTGCAGCAGCTAAACTATTATTAGATCTAACACAAAGTCATATAAACCAGCTACATCTGACCATTTGTAGTTTGATAGCCTGCTACATCTGACCATTTTGTTTGTATTCTTGCATGTTTGTTTGGATTTTATCTGGTGATAATTTTGACATCTGGTCTGTTTCCTGTCTTCTAATTTAGAACTTCACCCCTGTTGATATTCCTCGGCCCCTTTTTCAAAAATTGCTACGTTAACTTACTTTTTGGTAACAGAAAAGTGTTTGATGGTAAATAATTTTTGCATAGTGTATTGTTTGGATTTGCAAAAGATGGAGTTGTTCTCAAATTCTTAATATTTGTTTGCTTGTGTTTATACCTACTTCAATTGAAAAGTTATATTCTTTTCATGTCCTATTGTAAAGATAAAACTTGAGCTTGAATTTTGATTTTTCTTGATTCGACCTCTTTAATATTTTTAGAAGCATAATTTCATTTTTCCAATTCTTTAATTTTTATTTCCTATTTCTTGGTTCTTTTAAATTTCTTATTTTATTGGTCAACAAATTCTCAGGTAAGAACAACTCATTTTATAGGACATATATTTGAATCTTTTTTAAGTTTTAGAACTTTTGTTAGTTTATTTAAATGTGATTACTTTCATGATATTTACGCCATTGGTTGGTGCCTTAACGACTACTCTGATATTTAAGTTTATAGTGATGAAATATGCCAATTAATTATTAGTTAATATTTTTAAATTGGAATCTTTCATAGCTGTCATTTTGATGTAATTGATGCTTTAGTAAGCACTTCACAAATTATTATACTTTGCTTTTGACTGGAAGAAGAAAATTGACTTAATGATTATTATTTTAGCATTATCGTTTATGTTACTTTGCCATGTTTTATCCTTTTTCTGTCTACAAGAAGTCTGGTATATTTGATGTGGGCATTTGAACTATTTTAGACTATTTTCTAGCTTAGCTTAAATTAGCTTATGCTTGGAAGAGTTTGTCTATTCCTGTCAGTGGTTCATAGTTATCTATCAATTCATTATTTAATTCTAGCCTATGATGGAAGTTCATCAACATATCGGCAAATGTTGTCTCAACGTAAAAATTCATTTGTTTGGCGAGATCTCTTTTTTGAAACCAAAAGCATGTGGACCTTTCTTGACTATGTAAGGCTTTATTGTTATTTTCATTTATTAGACCTGGTCCTTGTATTGATTTTGATTACTGGAACTCGAGTATGATGTTCTGCACCTGGGTTATCTTGCTTTTGCTCTTGTTTTTTCGGATGAGGCTTGAAATTCTCATGAAAAAGAATAAAACATTCAAGTTCTTGCGTATCTACAACTTTGTAGTGATCGTGCATTTTTTCGCCTATCAGTCACCTTTCGTGGGGGAGTTTAGTTCTAGGAAGTTCAAGACTGTGAGCTACACATATGAAGTCATTGGATTTTACAAGTATGACTATGGGCTTCAAATTGCTGCAAGATCTGCACTTGTTGAGATTGTCATATTTATGTTTGTATCACTTCAGTCATATATGTTTTCCTCTCACAAGTCTGATTATGTGTCACGATACCTTGAAGTAGAGCAAATTGGTGCCATTGTACATGAACAAGAGAAGAAAGCTACTTGGAAAACTGCACAATTACAACAAATTTGTGACAAAGAGAAAAGCTCTCTTTGGAAGCAAGAACAAGTTAATAAACAAGATTCAGCTTTCGCTTTTGAAACACATGCATATGCTGCTTATATGAAAGGAGAAAGTCCCGAAGTTATGCCATCTCCAAATAATTTAGTGGAATAAGCACCTTTTAGATTCAGAGAAAAGTAGGAAAAACCAAGGAAAGAAACATCCTTTGATTTCTGCAGTCTCTTCAGTGATGGTGTTTCCCAGGTACAGTATATTGGAAATCAGGCAGTTAATAACCTTGTAATTTTCTTAAACATTGCACTAGAAAATTCCGATCTGAATGAGCATTCATCTAATAAAAGTTCTGATGCTATGAGTTTGCAGCTAGGGTGGATCTTTCGGCATATATGGTCCCAGATGTGATCTAATATTGATGTTGTGTGCTACTGTTTGTTTGTCCTCATCTTCCTATAGAACTTCAGTTTACCATCTATAGTGTATCTTATTGCTCTTTTCTTGTATGCTCTATGTGTGAATACGAGTTTGACTTATATCTTCTGGGTTGTCATGCTGATTTACAATCACTACTTTCTACTTTCGAAATTTTATAGATCTTACGATTCGCTGATTTACGATCATGACCTTCTACTTTTGAGATTTTACGAATCTTATGGTCTATTGATTTATGATCACAACCTTCATCTTTTGAGATTTTACGAATCTCACGGTCCGCTAATTTATGATCACGACTTTCTACTTTCGAGATTTTACGAATCTCACGGTTTGCTGATTTAAGATCACGTCTTTCTACTTTCAAGATTTTACGAATCTCCCTGTCCTTTGATATACAATCACGACCTAATTTTGAGATTTTACGAATCTTACGGTTCGCTGATTCATGATCACGACCTTCTACTTTCAAGATTTTACAAATCTCACGGTCCGCTGATTTACGACTATAACCATTTACTTTTGAGATTTTATGAATCTTACTACTCGTTGATTTATGATCATGACCTTCTACTTTCTAGATTTTACAAATCTCACAGCCCGCTGATTTACGATCACGGTCTTTTGTATACAAGATTTTCAGAATCTTATGGACTACAGTTCGCAACATTTCTGTAAATACAGTTTGCAGCATTTATGCAAAAATAATTCACAATATTCTACAATACAATTCGCAACATTTATGCAAATATAGTTCACAATAATTCTACAAAACAGTTAGCGGTGTTTTTCTAAATACAGTTTGCAATATTCTACGATACAATTCGCGACATTTATGCAAATGCAGTTCATAGTAATTCTATAGAATAGTTCACAACATTTTTGTAAATACAGTTCACTACATTTTTGTAAATACGGTTCGCAACATTTCTACAAATACAGTTTACAATATTCTACGATACAATTCACGACATTTATGCAAATACAATTCAGAGTAATTCTAAAAAATAGTTCACGACGTTTTTGTAAATACAGTTCGTAACATTTCTGTAAATACAATTCGCAGCATTGCTACAAATATAGTTCATAGTATTTTGCAACACAGTTCATTTCCTTAAAACCATAATAACCTTTTGACTCTTGTACCATACTGTCGCACAATAAAATTTTCTCAGAAAAAGTTTCAAGTTAAAACTTACTTAGTAAGCCCCTAATTACACGCTTCACACGTGTAAGTTTGTCTTAGAAGAGTCACTTTATAACTCTTCTTTAGCAAGGCGGAGGACAAATTGTTATAGAATTATTATAAAATATACCACAACTCGACTTGAAATCTGACCTACTTTGATGACCCCAAATTTTACCCAATCAAGAAGAAAGCCCCTTTATATAAACCTCTAAGTGTCACGGGCTTAGATTTTTCCCATACAATCTATGCGGCCTTGGGTAGTTTCTTCGCTCCAAAAACGCTTAAGTCAACCTAACTCCCAACAATTGAGGATTCAACAGAATTCCTCTAAGGCACCCACGAAGAACAAGCGGAAGAACGAAAATAGAAAGAACTCGAAAGATAAACAAAGCCACAGAAAAGTAAGAACACTAAAGAAAAAGTTTTGAGTGAATTCTCTTAAGAATTCTATTACTCACTGAATGATTTACAATAGGTGGAGAGGCTTCTATTTATAGTTGAGCCTCCCAAAAATTAACGGTATAGATTAAAGTACATCAATGGCTAAGATTAAAAGCTATCTAAAAATCAAATCTCTAAGATTATAGAATTGTATCTTCTAAATATTACATATCATATATAAGATTACATCTATTTGAAGATCATGTTCCATATTTGCTAAGCTTTATAAATGAGCATTTAATCTTTTGAAGTAATGGGTTAGTTTGATTGGGCCAAATGACCTCCCTTGAACATGATGGTTGACACAAATGCGCCATGGTTACGGGCTCTCATGCCCAACCTATGACATTCTCCCCCATCTGTTCTAGCAACGCCTTTGTTGCGTCCTCCTCATAGAACTAGTCTATCTTTCCTTGAAACTTTCATAATGCCTCAGCAGGTTCCCAACTCGCTTCACTGTCGAGAAGTACCTTCCATCGAACTAAGTATTCTTGCAGCGATTAATAGTAGTTTCGTTTGATTATATGGTCTGCCTCGATGCTTTCAACTTTATAATTGTATGAGAGCTTTACCCCTGTCGGTGTTTGTTTGGACTTACCTCGATTTGGATCCTCTTGATCTTCATAGAATGGCTTAAGCATGCTAACATGAAACCTTGGATGGACTTTGAGTTTTGTCGGTAACTCAAGCTTGTAGGCCACCTTGCCTACTCTCTTCACAACTCGAAAGGGTCCCTTATATTATCGCACAAGCCCCTTGTGCAAACCGTCATCGTAAAGTTAAGTGTAGTTTAGAAATGGCTGAATCACTAACCTAAAATTGCATATCCCTTCGATTCTGATCCGCCCACTTTTTGTTGCATTTACTTGGCTTGTGTAGACAAGCTCTAGCCAAGTCATTTTTCTCTTGTCAATCCTTTGCAAATCGATAAGTTGTTGGATTCAGTCCTATATAATGAGTCACACCAGCATTGGTGTGAATGGTTGCTGTCCTGTTACTATCTCAAACGGATTTTGATTCATGGCCCCAATTCACTGCAAGTTGTATGAAAATTAAGCCACATCCAAAAACTTTAGCTATTCCTTTTTGTGGCACTCACATAGTGCCGAAAATATGTCTCCAACAATGCATTCACTTATTCGATTTGCCAATCGATTTGTGGATACATGCTAGTAGAAAAGTTCAAGTCTGAGCCCATTAACTTGAACAACTCTATCCAAAACTGGCATGTGAATCATCTATCTCGATCACTGATGATAGACAGTGGCATTCCCCAATTTTTCACCACGTGTTTAAGGAATAAACGAGCTGCCTCCTCAGTAGGGCACTCATTGGTAGCTGAAATGAATGTTGCATCATTGGTAGCTGTAATGAACGTTTCATACTTTGAAAACATGTCCACCACAACAAGAATACTTGCTAACCCATCAAACTTAGGCAAACCAAAATAAAATCCTTGGATACACTCTCTCATGGTCTTTCCGAAATGAGCAAGGATTGTAGCAAACCGACCAAAGTTTTTAACTCAACCTTGCCTTGTTGGCATACCAGACAAGTTTTGACATAGATCTCCATATCATCACCCATGTGAGGCCAATAGTAATGATCCTCCAAAATGGCCAAGGTACAGTGCATTCCTGGATGGACCACCTATCTCGAGTCATGACACTCCTTTATAATTTTCTTGCGTAATTACCTATAATGAGGCACATAAAGATGGTGGCCTTGAGGGTAGCAGCTCTCCATCAAAGCTAAAATCTCATTATTTTTTCCCTATTTGGCAAGCTCGATCAAGCTTTTGGCTGTGGGATAATGGGACAATCCCTCTCAAATACGCTCTAATAAGGAACCATCAGGTTGGCTGATTGTCGCAAACTTCATCTTTCAGCTAAGTTCATCAGCCACAGTGTTGGCACACCCCAACTTATACTCTATCATGAAATCAAACTTTGTTAGGAAAACCTATTAACGAGCCTGTTTAGGAGACAAATTTTTTAGGGTTAGAAAATAACTATTGGCAATATTATCGGTAAAGATCACGAACTTGATACCTAGTAAATAATGCCTTCATGTGCGTGAGCAATACACCACAACGATCACCTCTTTTTCTTAGACCATGTACCCCCGCTCCGTCTCATTAAGCTTTTGACTCTTGAAAGGAATTGAATGCCCATCTTGCATCGGTACTCCCCCAATGGCATAATTTGATGCATCCGTGCGTACCTCATATGGATTCGAATAATCCAGTAAAGCAAGTATGGGCTCCCTCATCATCACTTGCTTCAATTGGTTAAAGGCCTTTTCACATAGAGGATCCCAATCTCATACCTTACCCTTTTCAACATGTTCGTTAAGGGTGCAGTAATTTTGGAGTAGCCTTCGATGAAGCGTCGATAGTAATTCGCCAACCTAAGGAAAGATCTTAACTCCATCACCTTGGTTGATGGCTCCCATTCAACAATGTTCTAAATTTTGCTCTCATCCATCCAGATTTTACCACCTCCCACAATGTGGCCTAGAAATGGCACCTCTCGTTGGGCAAATGAGCACTTCTCCACTTTGACGAATAGCTCATTTTCCCTTAAAGTTTGGAACACCTTCCTCAAATGTTCCACATGCTTTTCAAACAACTTGCTGTACACCAAAATATCATCAAGAAAACAACCACAAAACGATCTAGGAAAGGTCGAAGTACTTTATTCATTAGGGTACAGAATGTCACTAGAGCATTAGTGAGTCCAAAGGGTATCACAAGAACTCAAAAAACCATACTGCGTCACACAAGCTGTCTTTGGTCATCCTCCTCGACTATTCGAACTTGATGGTACCTCGATCTCAAATCTAACTTGGTGAACCGTCTCGCACTACCAAGTTGATCAAACAAGTCTGAAATACGGGGAATAGGGTACTTGTTCTTCATAGTGATCTTGTTTAAGGCCTGATAATCAATGCACATCCTTAATGACCCATCATGTTTCTTTTCGAACAACACTGGTGCACCGAATGGAGATTTAGATGGCCGAATGAATCCCACATCTAAAAGCCCCTTCCACTGTTTCCGTGACTCTTCTAATTTTGGTAGAGACATACAATATAGGGCCCTAAACTCGATCATGTAGTCCACCTCCCTCTTTGGTGGCAACTTCTTGGCCAATTCAGTGGGCATCACATCTTGAAAAGATTGCTATAACTGACCCACTTCCTTTTAGATCTCACCAATGGACTTCACAGCTTCCTCGACCTTCAAGGTGGCTAAATAGGAGATTTCATATTTTCACACTCCTTTAATGAATTGGATTGCTGACAAAGTTTTTCCTTCCATACTTTCTTTCCTTGTAATTTTCACCACGCATTGATGGTTCGAATTTGAAATCACTATGTAATTACCAGAAGGAAAAATAGACACATTAACCTAGTTAAGGAAACTTAATCCAAGCCCATATTCAAACCAAAGAGCAATGGTGGGGGAGAAAAAGACAAGCCCGTTAAGAATGGCAATGGTAAGAAGCCTTGGGATAAAAAGAAGAGTTTGATCAGAAGTGGGTCAGAAAACCAATCCTTTTTAAGGATAAGTTGTTGCTAGTAGAGGATTGGGTGGTCAAACTCGAGGAGTTTATGGTGGACATAAAGGACTCAGTCAATTAGATAGATAGACGCATAGACGACTGGGGAAAGTAGTACAAGGACTTTGAAAAGGGATGTCTCAATTCCAATGTGGATCAGGTACGCAAAATATTAAATTCACATAGGAAGAAAATAACGAAGAGGAATAATGCTCTCGAGGCCATGGTGATGACTTTGAAAAAGGAAACAGTAGCCACAACAAAGGCTTTTATCATAATAATTGGAGAGTTCGAGGGAGAGCTTACCTTGTGTCGAGCAACCGCACGGAATAGAGTGGTGAGTGCAACACTCAATGGCAAAGATGTCTGGAAGCCAAAAAATTTTATGAGGACAATGCCTGCATATGATGTAGAGGATGAAAAACTACTTCCGTGCCAAAGACATCATGGAAAATGCAGTTAAGATAAATACTGCTTCAATGCTTCTTATTTATATTGCACTTTTATGGTGGTAAGGCAGGTCCACTGATAAAAGGAAAAGCGAGATTGGGATGTGGCAAGAGTTTCAATGTGAATTGAAGGGACAATTTTACCTAGAATTTTTTGAGAAAGAAGCTTGAGCAAGTTTGCGATGGCTAATGCAACAAGGTATAGTGGGGGAGTATGTTCGAGAGTTTAAGGAACTCATACTTCAAATTTCAGATGTGACCAAGAAAAATACATTACTTGTCTTCATGAATGGATTAAAGTCATAGGTCAGATAGGAAATGGAATAATAAGGTGTCCAAGAGCTATCAACAGTCATTACAGTAGTGAAGTCCATGGTCAAGCTTGGTCTAGAGAAAGAAAAGCTTGAATCTTCCAAGTCTAAGGAAAAGAGCGTATGTAAAGGGAATCACGATGAATATGATAATGGCGGTGGCAATGGCAACGATTGTGGTAATAGGAAACCACGACTTGGGAAGAAGAAACCCAAAAAAAGATGGGCAAGTTGAAATTTTTTCTTTGCAACAGTCTACATTTGTTGAAGAAATGTCTAAATAAATTCAAGCTTTGTAAGAAGGAGAACCTATAAGGTAAGGCCTTGAGACTTGGTTTGAGCGCAAGGGGTATCGAAACCAAGAGCTGAAAGTGAGAAGAAGCCAGTCGAGTGCTTCTTTTGTCATGGTTTACATAGGTTGCGAAAATATATGAGGAAGTCTACCATTGAAAGGGACGATGCGTTAAGCAAGGAGCCTAAGAATCGTGGTGATGCACCGTTGAAGCACCAAATATATCCTATCCCTATAGAAATAATAAAAAAGAATAGTATAAGGGAAGTAGGGTCAAATCTTCAGGGTCTGGATTTGCATAATGTCTTGTTTCGTGAAATCCCGGACAGAATCGTGCCCAAGAAAACCTACGTACCTGGGGAAAAAAATAAAAAGACAGAATAAAAAAACAAAATTAAAAGTTGATTGAAATTGTGAAATTAAATAAATTGCAAAAATTAAAATAGAGAATATAAAAATAAACAGAGTTTGGGAAAAGAGAGAGTTTCTTATGTGGCGGGTTTCTTATAGTGGAAGAGGACGCCTACGACCACTAGCTCTACTTAAGGTTTAGACTTAAAATTTAGAGGAACCTGACTATAGCCAACCGTCGCTTTTGTGGGACTGTCTTACACTAGATCATCACTTTCCAATGGTGAATCCCACGCCATTTTGTCTTTTGGGCTCGACAACCACTGACACAGTAAGCTGACGAACCGACTGTGTAACATTTCCTAAATATACAAAGCATCTGTTCCTTGCATAAGTTGGAAAGATCACTTTTGAAGGGACATGAGCGTCAGCCCCATAATGCGGAGAAGTGATGAATATTCGTTGAGAAGGCTAAGCACGGATTTTAAGCCTCATGAACATTTTTTGGAGATTTTTGACAAACTTTAACTAGATGGATTTAGTGGCTCATGCTTTTGAAAAAAGAAATATACTTAATAAAAAAAATAGAATTTTATTGAATAAAGAAAAGAACAAGACTAAGCTTTTTTTGGGGGAGGGAGTTTTTATAGAAAAGATGATATGAAATTTGAGTCACTCTATCCGTATTTATAGTACTAGGAAACCTAGTCTAGTCCTACTTAAATTCTAAAAGATAAATACAAATAAATAAAGATAATTAAAGATAATTAAAGATAAATAAAGATAAAAGCTAAAATAAAATCTAAATAATAAGATCTAACAATTATCCTAATATAATTAAAAATTAAATAGAGTCTTGTGTTTATAAAATATCTCTTCTTTGCATTTTTGTCATTATGTCTTCTATGCTTGCATTTTTGGCACTACCTTTTTTCTATGTCGCATGTTGGCCCATTTTATTTTCAAATTTGCGATTTTTTCCTTAAATTTCCTTTTGCCTCTAATTTAGTCCTAAAAGATCATAAAAAGATCATACTCAAAATAAACATGCAATTAGGACATAAAAATATGACGTTCTAGAGTATTATCAAATTCCCCCTACTTAGCCCATGCTTGCCCTCAAGTATGGTTCCTATCCACTGTGAAATATAAAATTTTCCATGAAAGAAGTACCATTCCAAAGTTTTATAAAAATTAGTCAAAATGCATATGAAAAATAAAGAGAACCCTTAGCTTGCTTTAAGTAAAATTGAAAAAGTATTTCAATTAACACACACAAAAATTAAGATCGACTTGGATTATTTCATGAAAATTAGGTAATTTACCAAACCTACCAAGACACCCTATTTGTTTCTACCTTTAGTCCCCACATTTTATTAATACATATCTCTTTTTCTTTTCTTTTTTTAAATTTTTTAAATTATTTATTTTTGCTTAAGAATATATCGAACCTTTTGACGCGAAGAGAGGTGACAGCCAAGCACTTCACCCCGGTTACTCAGCCCCATACATTCTTAAGTATTTTAATTCCGGTTAGCGGAGTTTTACCTAACACGTCACACAACCTTTTGACGCGAAGTAGGATGACAACCTAAGCACCTTACCCCGGTTACTCAGCTAGTCACGTTTTAAGCTGCACCCATAACCACAGAAACATTATTATTATTAAACAAAATTTTAATTTTGGAGGACTTAAGAGCAACAATCAAGTGTCAAAAATAATTTTCAGCAACCACTTTAATAGTCATGAACATATTTTATGCATGCAATTGTATTAAGTGTCGTCTTTGTATTTAAACTTAATCAAATTTACTAAAAGAAAAATAGGGTTAAATCTATTAATCATCATTATTTTAACGTAATATAAATAAAACAGTAGAGATGAAATCAATAATAGCAAAATCATAATTTTCTCAGAAAACAAAAATTATACTTGTAGGTCAAACAGTGGGCAATTCCTGGTAAAAATCTTGGGCATGAAAAGAGGCAGAATATTCTAAAGAATTAAATGTGGGCAGAAACGAGCATAAAGCAGCAGCAACAGCAACACAACACTAAAAACAACAGATAAATGACAAAAATAATGAGGAATACCTTGTGGAAGAAAATAAACAAATAGGTGGAAAAATTTTAGAAGAACTCCCTGTGTAATTACTGTCAGAGAGGATGACACACGCGGAGAGAAGGGCGATGGCGCGATGGTTTCGTGCAGAAGGGAAGAAGAAGGGGAAGCGGCGAGGGGTGGCAATGGGGTAGGTGACGTGTGTAGCAGCGGCTCAACTTCAGGTTCTCACCATGGTGGTTGAAAATCAGTGATGGAGGGGTGGGGGAGAAGGTGCGGAGGCTGATGGGATTTTTGGTGTAAAAATGAGTTTATTTTTAGGGTTTAGGGGGTGTATAGGAATGGTGTTGGCTGAAGAGTGAGTGTTTGGAGGCAGGTTTTAGGTAGTCATAGTGCAGGGACGCACTATTCCTAGTTGGAATAAGGATAGGATAAGGGCTGTTTGTTAAAGTATGCCCCTGAGTTTTTTTTTTCTTGCCGGTTTACCTAGATAGAAGAAGATAAATTTATTAATACCCAAAAAAATAAAATAATAAATAATAAAATAAAAAGAAAGGATAATAAAAAATAAAAATAAAAAAATAAATAAAAATTAGGTTGCTTCCCAACGAGCGCTTATTTAACGTCGCTAGCTTGACGCCTCAACTAGTATTGGGGTTATTCCAGTTGAATTCTTTCGTCCGTGTGGGCTTGGAAATTCTCATTCTTTACAACATCCACCATATTCAGATTCAACCATCTTTACGCCTCTCGCCTTGGTTTCGTGTTTTCCTCCAATAAAATCTTATGTGTGCCTGACAAGGGGTTAATCCCTTTTAAGTCAGCAATGGTTTCATCATTCTCCAAAAATGTGTGTTTGAGATGCTTGGGAAGTGATTTTAATTTCATATCTGGTGCCTGGATAATAGAAGGTAGAATTTTAGTATCCATAGAAGCCATCAATTTATTAATAGAAAAATTATTAAACATCATTTTAGATTTATCTTCATAAGATGACTCAAAAGTTTTTTCTACTAATGAGTCAATTATGTCGACACGGTTTACATTCAAGATTTCACTTAGGTGACTAATAGCATCGTAAACATTAAACTTCACGATCTTTCCGTCAAACTCCATCGTGAGGGTTCCGCTACGCACGTCAATTTTAATATTTGCAGTATTAAGAAAAGGTCTCCCCAACAAGATGTCTGAAGACCTGGGAGCTTTGTCCTCTTCCATTTTTATTACATAAAAATCTGCAGGGAAAATAAGCTCGTTAACTTTCACTAATACTTCCTCGAGGACTCCTTCAGGATGCGTAATAGACCTGTCCGCCAACTGTATGATAACACCTGTTTTCATCAAAAAACTCGCGTTAAGTGTGTCATAAATAGAAAAAGGCATGACATTTATGGAGGCCCCTAAATCACACATAGCTTTTTTTTATTCCCAAGTGGCCTATTTTGCATGATATTACGAACATGCCCCTATCTTTGCCTTTCGCTGGCATCTTCCGCTGTAACACTGCGGATGCATTCTCACCAACGTTGACCCTTTCATTACCTGTTAATTTTCGCTTATTGCTGCAGAGCTCTTTAAGAAACTTGGCATATCGCGAAATTTGTTTGATGGCATCCAACAGTGGTATATTGATCTCGACATTTCTGAATGTTTCAAAGATCTTTTTGTCCTCTTTACCTTTACGAAACTGGTATAACCTTCTTGGAAATAGAGGTTGAATTTTAGGAAATGAAGGTTTCGTTAGGACCTGTTCATCGTTCTCGGGCTTTTCTTGGACGAAATCTTGGCCAAGATTTCTGTTAGGAATTGGTTCCAGTACCTTTCCACTTCGCAACGTCATTGCATTTGCGTGTTGTCTTGGATTAGGTTCTATTTGTGACAGTAGCTTCCCTTGAGAGTTCAATTCTCAATTGATATGGTCAACCTTCTTGTAGATGCCTTCATTTCTTTTGGGAAATTAAGAGTTTGCTTTTGGAAATCAAGGACATTAGCTACTAATTTATTGACAATAGTTTCTAGAGAAGTACCTTAATGTCGTTGCTTTTGTGCAAACTAATTTTGATATGGCTGATTATACCGTGGGTTGGACCTATAACTCAAGTTAGGATGGTCCCTCCATCCTGGGTTGTAGGTATTAGCATAGGGGTCATATCGCCTTTGTAGTGGTCTAGGGAAGTTTCCCACAACATCCAAATAAGCCATAGTATTATCATATAGACTAGGGCATGCATCCATTGTATGTTCAGGGGTAGCACAGATTCCGCATAGCTGGGCTGGTTTTATTTTTATACAACAAGAGAATTCAGAATATTAGCAAGTCTATCAACTTTATCTTCTAAGGTCGAATTACTTAACTGGTGAACCCTTCTCGAGGGCTCAAGATTGGCTCGAAATTGCTGAGTATTTGCAGTCATCCTGGATATCAAGTCCCTTGCCTGTTGGGGAGTCATGTTGACCAACGCTTCTCCACTAGCGGCGTCTACCAGATTCATCTCCATGGGTTTCAGGCTTTCATAAAAGTACTGAAGAAGAGATTGTTCTGTTATACCATGTTATGGGCAACTTGCACCCTACTTCTTAAATCACTCCCAATGGTCGTAAAGAGACTCTGCTTCTTTTTTCCTTATTCCTATGATCTCCCTTCTCAACTTAGCTGCACGCGATGCTGGAATAAACCTGTTGAGAAACAAACGGGAAATATCAGCCCAAGTTGTAATAGATCCAGGGGTAGATAAAATAACCATTCCCTAGTAGAATGATACGTGATATTCGTGATAGGTTTTAAATATTTATGAATGGATCATTCTTGAGACTAACTTATTATCACGATTATGACAAGTGTACCTATTGAACAATAGTATAGTTCAGCAAGACCAGATTGTCGAACCCAAAGGAACCACGAGTACTAGAATTTACTTCCTTTTTATTATCTAGCCTAAAAATTAAGAGGTTTGGTTATCTAAACTAATTACTAAACTAAGAATGCACAAAAATTTGGGAAAATACTTTTGGGAAAATTCGATTGATTAAGACAATACCTAAGGAAAAATCCACCTAGACTTCACTTGTTATTTGACTCTGAATCAGACGATTTATTCATTTGTCTTGATTCGTAGAAATCCCTAAGTTATATTATTATCTCTCTCGAGACTAATAACGTCTAACCCTAGGTTGAATAATTGTAATTTCTTTCTAATTAACACCCTAGAATTGCATTAACTCGATCTATGGATTCTCTTATTAGGTTTCACCCTAATCCGGAAAAATCTTATCACCCTATCTCTAGGCGTGCAATCAACTCCGCTTAATTATTAAAAATTTACTCTTAGACAGGTCTATTCCTCCTCTAGATAAGAGCTTAACTTGAATCAATATTATGGAATATCAAAACAAGAATTAAGAATAAGTCAAATATTTATCATACAATTCTGATAATAATAACAAGATCCGTCTTAGGTTTCATTCCCCTTAGGTATTTAGGGGGTTTAGTTCATACTTATGAAAGAAAACATCTCAAAAGCATAAAGATAACAAAACATAAGAAAACACAAAACTTCTGAAGAAACTTTAAGGGAGATCTTCAGTCTTGATGATGAATCCGGCTTCTAAGATGGATCAATCGGCTTTCCTTGAGTAATTCCCTGCTTCCAACTCTCCGTCCCTCCCTTAAGTGCCTTCTCAGGTGTTTAAATAGGCTTTAGAATGCCTAAGAGCCCCCAAAATTAGCCTTTTCTGAATAGGGTTATACTTGGGCTCGGTAGGGACACACCCGTGTGACACATCCGTGTGACACGCTCATGTACGATTAATCTAGCTCGTGGTCAAGGCTGTTGAACAGGCACGGGCGTGTAGTCTACCCGTGTACGTCGTGCTTCAGTCCTACCAAAGGGACACGGCCGTGTGACACGCCCGTGTGAGAAAGTCCAGGCCATGTTAATTTCCTATATTGGCCTGTTGTTCTTTGTTTTTGGCCCGTTTCTCGGTCCTTTTACTCTCCTATACCCACCTAAGTGTAAAACATGAAATTAAAGGATCAGGAGCATTGAATTCACCAAATCTAAGGAGAAATCATCTATAAAATGTACTAAGCATGGGATAAAAATATGTATAAATTACAGTTTATCAAATACCCCCACACTTAAGCATTTGCTTGTCCTCAAGCAAAATCCTCAACTCTCAATTAAAATAAATTCTTCTCAATTTATAATTCCTATCAATAATATCTCAAAATAATCCATAAGTATTTATACATTGAAAATTCAACTAAAAGTACATCAAATACATTGAAAATTCAACTAAAAGTACATCAAAGTTTCAGACATTCCAAGTTGAGCATTTTATCATGAAAACATAGGTGTTTTCCCCTCATCTAAATGATTACCTTTGATCAAAATATCACAGAGTTTAATATCCTTACTAAAGATTCACTCAAATCACTCAAGGTGTTTAAGGACATCAATTAAAGCACTCATTAGTCAATATGAAAAGTTATTACCATAGGCTTGCTTGAAAATCAAATCTCCACCACTATATATTAAGATGATACATCAATCAAAAATGTCTTTAGAGGGTTGTAATGTGGCTTTGGTTAGGGGGTTTGGTCACAAGCTGAAAGAAAATTTTTGAATCGAGATTGAATTGAAAAATTACCTAGCTAGAAAAATGACTAGTCATCAGTTGAATACAAGTGAGATTCTTCTCAAAATATGGAATTAATCACTCAAGCTCAAAAATAACGAATTACTACTAATATGTATGTAAGTATTTTTTTTAAGAACAAATCAAATACATAGAAGAACAAAACATAGTTAAGCAATTAGTTCAAATCAAATATCAACAAAAATAAGGATCAAATTAGGGGATTTCAACAATAATGGGTTATGGGTTAATATTGAGGGTAAATCAATTAATGGCTTGTTAGGCTAAAAGGGGTTCACTAAGGGTTAATTATGAAGGTAGGTTTTTGTGGAGTGAGTGGGTTAAACCTAAGTGCCTTTATCATCTTGACATATCAAATCAAATGGTGTGGTCTTGACATGCATAATCAAGCAAGTTCTAGAATAACAAATCAATACTGACGCACTCATAATAAAAGTGAGCATGAAAGGAATAATAGATGCTCTAAAGGCTCAAAATCTCACCAAAATTATGACTTTTTGATGTTTAGACTTGTGAATTTCAACTCAAGATAATACCTAAACTTGGGAAAAACAACCTATAAAATTTTAAATTCAAAAATCAACTTATCATGCTTGATTCTCTAATGTCTTAAAGTTTAAACAATCAATGTATGAATGCCTATGTTTTAATTCTAGATATATCAATAAAAATCATAAATTAATCAAAATTTATTCTAATAATGATATGAGAAGATCACATGAGAATAAGATAGAAATCTGGGATTTTTCTGATAAAGAAATAAATAACCCCCCCACACTTAGGATGTACATTGTCCTCAATGTAAAAAGATAGATATTCTGAAAAATTTAAATATAAGATCATAAGATAGGGAGGGAAATGAAACTTCCTGAGTTATGAATGGATTCCTTGAATTGGCGTTATGGAAAGTAATCGGCCAAGGTTCTAATGAGGGTGGAGGAGGATACTCCGGTGGTGGTAGAGGTTGGGTTCCACAAGTGCTGTGCCAAAAGAATATTATATCTCATGGTAGCTATGGTCGTGGTCAAGCAGGGCATGGTAGTCGTGGAGAACCTTTCCGAGTGGAGTTTCAAGTTCCTAAGTAATAGTGAGCTTTGGAGCTTTTTATAAGCGTGATAAAATCAGGAACTTTTTAGAAAATATATAAAGCAAAATAATTACTCGTAATGAAATAGCCGAAATTAAAAATTATAAAATAATAATTATAAAACCTAATAAAAATAAGCTTAAAGAAAAATAAAAAGTAGTCTTAAAATAGAATAAAAATAAAAACTTAAAATAATAAATAAAAGCTTTTAAACATCTTCATTGCTAGATGGTTCGTGAGGTGGGGGTGGCGATGAGATATGGAAGTGCTGACAAATCTGTTGTAGAGTAGCATCAATGTTATCGAAGCGCTGAAAACATTACTGCTTGAATCAAGTAAGGCGCTCAGAGATGTTAGCGTATGAAGCTGCCGCATGAACTGGACGATGGATGCGTGGTGGTTGAGACGGTGGGTCCTCATGACGTGGAGGGACATCATCAGTAATGTCTTCTGGGTCCTCCTCCTCGGTGGACTGGACGAGGCGGTACTAGGGAGGGTATATGCCACGTTGTTTCTCGATCATCTTCGTACTTAACATGCTCGAGATGCCTTGTGGGGATATCTGGCCGATAAGAGTAAGGGAGGATGATTTTGCTGCTGTGTTGAGGAGCCCAAAGTGGCAAGCAAAATCGAGTCACATAGGGCCCGATAGAGATGACCCCTCTCTTGTGCCGCTCCGTCTGGTGGCAAATGGCAAGGGCAATAAAGTCGGCGAGGTCGATGACGTGCCATTTCGCCATACTCCATAAGAAATAGGCGTCGTGGGTGGTTACGACACCGGTGCTCTCTCGTCTCCCTGTCAGAGTGTGAGCCAAGATGGCTTGTAAATACCTTAAGGATGGAGGGAGAGCCGATGCCTTGGAGCGGCTAGGATCTTAGGTGGCCGAGGCAGGGACGAGGTCCCTCCAGCATTTTGAGGAGGAGTAGTGGATGTGGTGGTGGAGGGTGTTGAGTTCATTGTCGTCCATGAACTCCACCATGTGTAGCCCTAGTGCAATCCCGAATTCGGGTACGTTCAACTGGAGTACTAGACCACCGAGGCAGAACTGGACCGTTCCAAGATCGACGAAGTTGGTCATAATGGTCTGAAGATGAAACGTGAGCAGAGTTCCAATGTGAACTCGAGATACGTTGGCTCGACGATCTCAAAGAAGAGCCCTCACAGGTCAATCGTCAGGAGGGCTCGAACCGCGTCAGCCAATTGAATCTGTTCGAATGCGGCCCAGTAAATGCAGCGGACCACACCTAGGGGTTGGGCCTATAATATCTGATATAATTCCTCCTGGGGTCCCAAGGGAACCTGGAGGAACGGGTGCCTAATCTCCGTGGTAGGACCCGAGGATGACGCTGCTCCTTTTCTCTTCTTCGAGGCTAGAATAACAGTCTTCTTACCATGTGAGGACGACATTGTACCTGTATTGAAAAATCGAAGTTCAACCAATATTCCCCAAGAATAGTATAGAAAATCAAGACTAAATATGAATATTTCATGAGATTTATGTATTAGATGATACAAACTAAAACAACTAAATATATCAAGTTATAGGATTATAGGAATAATGAATGAATGCATGTGGGTAAGCATAAATTCCATGGAAACAAGGAAAAATGAAATAGTATAGCATAATGTAGTAACTAAAATGACAAAATTTTTATAAAACAAGCATGAGTATTTTAATATTCTAACTATGAATATTCATTCAAAATAGTTCAATAGAGCAGAGAAATCATGAAATAAGCAACATATTTAAAGAAAATAGAGAGAAAAGAGTAAACAAACACAAAAGGAAGGAGCTTGAGGCGTCGGAATCAGTGTTGTAGGCGGCGCACAGGCATGAGGGGTAAGGCGTGGGAGTTGCAGCGGCTAGGGTTATGGATTTTTGGGGAGGGAGATGATGAATAGTGAGGGGTTTATATAGATTTTGGGGCACACGGCCGTGGGACACGCCTGTGTGCCCTAATTTTTGCCCGTGTGTTTCGCGATTTTTAAATTTGGGTGTTTTGACATTCGACCCACACCCGTATTGCTTGGGCTTATGGGTGCACACGGTCGTGTCTTGCTTCATTCTCTTCTCCCACGCCCGTGTACATAGGTCCACGTCCGTGTTGCTTTGACAGGTTTGCCCACGGGTGATGGGCACGGGCGTGTCGCACGCTCGTGCTAATTTGACAGGTTCACCCACAGTTTCACGTCCATGTCGCTCGTGTTGTTTTGGCAGGTTCGCCCACGGCCATGTCGCACAGCCGTGGCGACTTATCACTTCCCGTGTTGGGGAAAAATTTTGCCTTGTTTTCACACGGCCTAATGCACGCCTGTGTGCCTGGCCGTGTGGTCTTTAGAAAGCCTGTGTTCCATGATTCGGTTAGTATGGTAGATGTTAAAAACTAAAACTTAAATAAATCATTACTGTTAGTGCTCGAGTTGCCTCCCGAGAAGCGCTTATTTATAGTCTTAAGCTGGACTTACCTCTCTTCTGCATGGTCAAGGTGGTGCGAGGAGTTTACATTCCTCATCCCTGCTATCAACTTTATCAACATAAGGTTTAAGACGGGTATTGTTTACCTTAAATGTGCCGAATTTGGGATGAATTACCTCGACTGTACCATATGGGAAAATACTGAGTACTGTAAGAGAAATTTCTTCATTAGGTTCAAGAATGGTAATAAGAGGATTTACTGTATCTAGTAGTACTTTGTCTCCAACCTTAAGTTGATTTGGTGATGTATTGAGCTTGTCCTGGCTCGGTTTCAATTTATCGGGTGTTCTCGGTTTCTGTGTCTACCATTCATCTAGCTCATCGATTTGTAGCCTTCGTTCTTCATAGATAGGTCCTTTGTTGGCTCATATGCGTTCTTTGAAACTATTTCCTGCATAGAGGGTTTCACCACATGATCAGTACTAGTAGAATGATTTATACAACCACCTTCAATTTTTGATGTGTTACTCGAATTACGAGCTTGAAGGGTGATTGTTTCGTCTCACACACGAAGTGTGAGTTCACTTGTACCAACATCAATAATGGTTCTAGCAGTCGCTAAAAAGGGTCGTCCTAAAATTAAAGGTGCGTTACTATCCTCTTCCATGTCTAGAACAACAAAGTCTACTAGGTATATAAAGTTATCGATCTTAAAAATAACATCTTCAATGATACCCCTAGGAAATCTAATGGTTTTATTAGCCAATTGAATGCTCATCCTAGTTTGTTTGGTTTTCCCAAGACCTACCTGTTTAAACATTTTATAAGGCATAACATTAATGCTTGCCCCTAGGTTAGCCAATGCATTATGAACATCTAAACTACCAATTAAACAAAGAATCGTAAAACTCCCTAGATCTTTCAATTTGTTTGGTAGCTTATTCTGTAGAATGGCTGAGCAAATTGTATTCAACTCCACATGCGACGCCTCATCTAACTTTCGATTATTTGTTAAAAGCTCTTTAAAGAATTTGACTGCGTTTCGCATCTGCGAAAGAGCTTCAATAAACGATAAGTTAATATGTATTTTTTTTAATAATTTAAGGAATTTATCGAATTTTTCTTTTGTGCGGTCTTTCCTTGTATTCTTTCCTTACCGGTTTCTGGTCATTGTGGTCCACCTTACCCTTACCTTTACTTAACCCAGTTTCTTGCATCGGTTTTGGTTCAGGTGCAACTAACCCTTCTGCATCTTGAATGGTAATTGCATTGATTTGCTCCCTTAGGTTAGATTCAGTGTTACTTGGTAGACTACCTTATGGTCATTCAGAAATCAATTTGGCGAGTTGGCCTATCTGAGTTTCGAGCCCTTGGATTGACGCTTGTTGATTCTTAAGGGCTGTCTCGGTATTCTGGAAATGAGTTTCTGACACTGAGATGAATTTTGTCAACATTTCTTCAAGGTTCGAGTTCTTTTCTTGCTGTTAAGGTGGTTGTTGAAAACCCAGAGGATGTTGTGGCCTTTGATTTCCTTGATCGCTTCATGAGAAATTGGGATGGTTCCTCTAACTACATTATAAGTGTTACTATACGGGTTATTTTGGGGTTTAGAGTTATTGTTACCCATACATTGGACTTGTTCCTTCTCAATGCTAGGGTTGAAGGGTTGATATTCTATGCATGCTCCTCCTCTATTCGAATCACACCTCATCACTGGATGTACCTGAGTAAAACTACACAAACCCTCAATCTTTTTATTTGAGAGTTCTACTTGGTTAGATAGTATAGTAACCGCATCGAGGTTGAAAACACCGGCTGCTTTTTTCGGCTTTGTCCTCATAACTTGACACTGATAGTCATTCAGTGACATCTCCTCAATAAATTCATAAGCCCCCTCAGGTGTCTTATTATTGATAGTTCCACCAGCAGCTGTGTCAATTATCTGCCGAGTCGAAGGGTTCAGGCCATTGTGAAACGTTTGGACCTATAGCCAGAGTGGTAACCCATGGTGAGGGCATCTTTGCGAAAGGTCCTTGTATCTCTCCCATGCATCGTAGAGTGTTTCTAAATCCATCTACACAAAAAAGGAGATATCATTACGTAATTTGGCTGTTTTAGCCGGCGGAAAATATTTTAATAAAAATTTTCGGTCATCTGTTCCCAAGTAGTGATTGATCTTTGTGGTAATGAGTTCAACCACTGTTTAACCTTATTCTTCAACAAAAAAGGAAACAACCGAAGGCGAATGGCGTCATTAGAAACGTCATTAATTTTAAAAGTGTCTCAAAACTCTAAGAAATTTGCCAAGTGAGCGTTGGGATCCTCGTTCTGCAAACCATCAAACTGAACAAACTGTTGGATCATTTGAATGGTGTTAGGTTTCAGTTGAAAATTATTTGCAGCAACAGGAGGCCTAACTATGATCAATTCAGTTCCTGTTAGATTAGGTTTAGCATAATCATACAGAGTACGTGGAGCAGGATTCTGATTTACTGGATCAGCAGCAATCGCAGGAGGTAGCGAATTTTCTTGGTTTTCGACCATCTCTACGGTTATGGTTGAAGTGTCATCCTCTTGCTCGTCCTCTGTGTATCTTAGGCGTCGCCTTCTTTCTCTTCGGTTTTTACAAACTATGCGGTCGATCTCACCGTCAAAAAGTAATGGTCCTGACGGGTTTCTTCTGGTCATAAACTAGAAAAACTTGTCAGAAGAAAATAAATGAAAAATTAAAAAATAAAATAAAAATTTAAATTGCAATAAAAGTAAAATGGCTAAAGTAATAAAAATCAAGTGTTCCTAATATCCTAGTTCCCCGGCAATGGCGCCAAAAACTTGATACGTGATATTCGTGACAGGTTTTAAAGATTTATGAATGGATTGTTCTTGAGACTAACTTATTATCATGATTAAGGAAAGTGTACCTATCGAACGGTAGTATAGTTCAGCAAGACCGAATTGTTGAACCCAAAGGAACCACGAGTACTAGTATTTACTTCCTTTTTATTATCTAGCCTAAAAAGTAAGAGGTTTGGTTATCTAAACTAATTACTAAACTAAGAATGCACAAAAATTTGGGAAAATACTTTTGGAAAAATTCGATTGATTAAGACAATACCTAAGGAAAAATCCACCTAGACTTCACTTGTTATTTGACTCTGAATCAGACGATTTATTCATTTGTCTTGATCCGTAGGAATCCCTAAGTTATATTATTATCTCTCTCGAGACTAATAACGTCTAACCCTAGGTTGAATAATTGAAATCTCTTTCTAATTAACACCCTAGAATTGCATTAACTCGATCTATAGATTCCCTTATTAGGTTTCACCCTAATTCGGAAAAATCTTATCACCCTATCTCTAGGCGTGCAATCAACTCTGCTTAATTATGACAAATTTACTCTTAGGCAGGGTCTATTCCTCCTCTGAATAAGAGCTTAACTTGAATCAATATCCTGGAATATCAAAACAAGAATTAAGAACACATAATTAAGAACAAGTCAAATATTTATCATACAATTCAGATAATAATAACAAGATCTGTCTTAGGTTTCATTCCCCTTAGGTATTTAGGGGGTTTAGTTTATACTTATGAAAGAAAACATCTCAAAAGCATAAAGATAACAAAACATAAGAAAACCCAAAACTCCTGAAGGAACTTGAAGGGAGATCTTCATCTTGATGATGAATCCGGCTTCTGAGATGGATCAATCGGCTTTCCTTGAGTAATTCTCTGCTTCCTACTCTCTGTCCCCCCCCCCCTTAAGTGCCTACTCAGGTGTTTAAATAGGCTTTAGAATGCTTAAAAGCCCCCAAAATTGGCTTTTTTTGAATAGGGTTATACTTGGGCTCGGCAGGGACACGCCTGTGTGTGATTACTCCAGCCAGTGGTCAAGGCTGTTGAACAGGCACGGGCGTGTAGTCTACCCGTGTAAGTCATGCTTCAATCCTGCCAAAGGGACACGGCCGTGTGAGAACGTCCAGGCCGTGTTGATTTCCCATGTTGGCCTATTTTTCTCTATTTTTGGCCCGTTTTTCGGTCCTTTTACTCTTCTATGCTCACCTAAGTGTAAAACATGAAACTAAAGTATTAGGAGCATCGAATTCACCAAATCTAAGGAGAAATCATCCATAAAATGTGCTAAGCATGGGATAAAAATATGTATAAATTATAGTTTATCATAGAATCTACTAGGGAAAAAGGGAAAACACGCAATTTGATTTGATCCTCAGTTACCCCCTGAGGTTTCATACTAAGACAAACCATATGTGTAACACTCCTAACCCGTATCCGTCGCCGGAATAGGGTTACGAGGCATTACCAATAAATATACATCATTCTCAAACATTTAAGCGTTCATAATCAAAGTCTATTCAAATCATTCACAATGTCCCTTATATAGGTCTTCGAGACCTTCAAACATGTTCAGAAGGGGTTCGAGACTAAACCGATAATAATTGTAAACTTTAGAAAATTTAGAAAATTTTCTTTGATTTCAAGGTCACATGCCCGTGTGAGCAAGCCGTGTGCCTCACACAACCACCAGACACACTCGTGTTATAGACCGTGTGAAAATAGGGTATAGATACTGACTTGTACCACACGACCAAGGACACGCCCGTGTGCCAGGCCATGTGAAATCTAAGGGGGTTACTGACTTGGGTCACACAGCCGACCACACGCCCGTGTGCCACACACGGGCAGTAGACACTCCCGTGTGTCTAGACCGTGTCAAAACTATCGGGTATACTACCTTAATTCGAAAGGGTACCTCAGGGGACACACGACCGTGTAACATAGCAGTGTGTTGCACACGGCTGAGACACACGCCTGTGTCCCTGCCCGTGTGGACAAAAATAAACCATTTGCAATGCCAATTTGCCACCCTTCACTCATGCATACATAACAACCTTTTTGGAACCATTTCCATACACTTAAAGGCAGCACAAAACATACCAATTCACACACACATATCATACCATCTATCATCAACCATTTTAATGACTCAATTCGACATTCAAAACATACCAAATCATTATGCCAAAATCATCAACTTTGTATAACTTCTATATGCATTTCATCATCACCTTAACACCTATTTAATGCCACAAAACTTACCATTTCAACATCCCATAATCAAGCCATCACATAAGCATTATATACATTATATAACTTATTTAATAAACACATCATTTGGCTATATCAACAACTAAGGCAAACATATCCAAATCAAGCCAATATCTAAGACATGATATACATCTCAAATATCACTTAAATGGCCATTTATACCAAAATTTACAAGCCAAATCTCATGGCTATAACCTTAACTCAAAAACATACCATAACGACACTAGTCTATACTTGCCATATACCATATATACAACGTTCTAAAAATACCAACGAGATGATCGATAGTGCGATGATGCTTCCCAACAATTCCCGAATCCGAGCTAGCTTTGATACTCTATAAAACAAAGACAAATGACACACACAATAAGCTTCATAGCTTAGTCAGTTTGTACTAAATATACTCAACAATTCATCAAATAAAAATCATCAATTAATAAACACTTAGTAAGTCTAATATCATCATTCAATTCTAGTCCATCACCATTATCATGTATATACAAATCCCTCAATTCATACACATAGTATCAAATACCACATAGGTTTTGTATGTACCTGTACTTTCCCGTATTTATTTATTTTCTTCTCACCTTTTTATTCAATAGGTTAAACCATTTAGAAATCTCTCAATACTCCAAAAATTCGCACACTTAGTGCATCACATTAAACCAAAACTATCACCGTATCGCACATTTAGTGCCATATATAGCCGAAGTTATTTTAATTCGCACACTAAGTGCCAACACAGTCGATTTGTCATCGTACACAATCATAGTCGCATATATAAAATTTATGTAATATTAAAGCATTAAATATGTAATTGTAACAATGTTTATGACGTACGAACTTACCTTGGATACTAAAACGACGAATTGAATCGTTTAGTCGATAACTTTAGTTTTCCTCCGATCTAGATCCGAATTCCTCCATTCTTGATCTAGATGTATTCAAAATTAACTTTTTCAATCACATGTTTATTCAATTTAATCCAAAAACACATATTTGAGCATTTTTCACTTTAGCCCTTAAGTTTCACATTTATTCAATTTAGTCCTTATTACACAAATACACAAAATTCACAAATTTTCAATATAACCCATGCTTAGCCGAATTTCCTATAGGTCTCTAGCAGCCCATATTTTTCATTTGTTTCACAATTTAACTCCTCAATTTACACTTTTCTCAATTTAATCCCTAATTGACATTTTTGTCAAAAATCACTTTACAAAACATGTATATCAAACACCAAGCTTGTATAATTCATCATCAAACATCATAAAATTCAAGAATTCATCAATGGAAACTCAAATATTCATCAAAAATTTCAGAAATTAGGGTACGGGCTAGCTAGCACTCAAAGTAATGATCACAAAAACATAAAAATCATCAAAAACTGAGTAAAGAACATATCTTAATCAAGCTATCAAGTTGCCGAACCCTAAAATGCTTACAAACTCTCTTTTCATTCTTTCTATTCGGTTAAGAAAGAAAAAGATGGACTAAATTTGGTTTTATTTTTATTTAATTTACCTTTATTTACACAATTACTAAAATGCCCTTAATTAAAACATTAATCAAACTTATAATGGATGACCATTTATGTAAAATTTCACTATCAATGGTCTAAACACATTATAAGGACCTTTCATTTAATAAGCCATAGCAAATAAGCACTTTTAACATATAGAATGCAACTTTTGCATTTTACGCGATTTAGTCATTTTTCTCAAATTGAGCTATTAAACGATAAAATTAGCTCATGAAATTTTCACACATATATATTCACATACTGTAAACACAAAAAAATAATATTAAAATAAATTTACAACCTTATATTAGTGGTTTTGAAACCACTATTCTGTTTTAGCTAAAATTGGGCTACTACAATATGAAACTCTTTCAGATGTTTGTGGGGATTTTCGTTTTGCAACCCACAAAAAGTTGGTAGTAATTGGATTAAACCAGACTTTAGTTCAAAATCAGTATCCATAGTAGGATACGCGATGCACAATGGGGGTTGTTCTGCCAGAGCTTCAGCCTGTTGCCGAATTGTTTGAGCCATTGGTTGAGTGCTAAATTTGGGTTTTCGTTAATCCTAGCGTTAAGCACTTCTTTTTATGAGTGTTTGAGTAGGATTTTCTTTAACCACCGCTGACTGCTTTTTCCTTAGCTTTGTTTCCTTGCGACGAGCTCTCGCAGTTTTTTCAATCTCTGAATCAAATGCAAGAGTACCTGGAGCAGATCTAGTCATAAGAAACAAAAAACAAGATTAGTACATTGCCAGTCCCCGACAACGATGCTAAAATTTGATGCGTCGTTGAAGCACCAAATATATCCTATCTCTATAGAAATAATAAAAAGAATATTATAAAGAAAGTAAAGTCAAATCTTCAGGGACTGGATTTGCACAATATCTTGTTTCATGAGATCCCAGACATAATCGTGCACAATAAAACCTGCATATTTAGGGAAAAATATAAAAAGACAAAATAAAAAAGACAGAATTAAAAGTTGATTGAAACTGGAAAAATAAATAAATTGTGAAAATTAAAATAGAGAATATAAAAATAAACAGAGTTTGGGGAAAGAGAGTTTCTTATGTGGTGAGATTCCAGCCTCTGGTTGTCTTGATCCTCCTTGGGTTCAATCCTCGACTTTTAGGTGATCCTTCTTGAACTGAATAAGTCAGTTATAGTGGAAGAGGATGCCTACGACCACCAGCTCCAGTTAGAGTTTAGACTTATATTTTAGAGGAACCTGACTCTAGCCAACTGTCACTCTTGTAGGACCATCTTACATTAGATCATCACTTCCTAATGGCGAATCCCATGCCATTTTGTCTCTTAGGCTTGACAACCACTGACACAGTAAGCTAACGAACCAACTGTGCAACCTTCCCAAAATATACAAACTAGCCGTTCCTTGCACAAGTTGGAAAGATCACTTTTGAAGGGACATGGACAGAAGCGTTAGCCCCGTAAAACGGAGAAGTGATGAATACTCGTTGAGAAGGCTAAGCGCGGATTTTAAGCCTCATGAACGATTTTTGGGGATTTTTTATAACCTTTAGCTAGATGGATTTAGTGGCTCATACTTTTGGGAAAATAAATAAACTTAATAAAAAAATAGAATTTTATCGCATAAAGAAAAGAACAAGGCTAAGCTTTTTTGGGGAGAGGGAGTGTTTATAGAAAAGATGATATGAAATTTGAGTCGCTCCATCCCCTATTTATAATACTAGGAAACCTAGTCTAGTCCTACTTAAATTCTAAAAGATAAATACAGATAATTAAAGATAATTAAAGATAATTAAAGATAAATAAAGTTAAAAGCTAAAATAAAATCTAAATAATAGTATCTAACAATTATCCTAATATAATTAAAAATTAAATAGAGTCTTGTGTTTATTAAATATCTCTTCTTTGCATTTTTGTCCTTATGTCTTCCATGCTTGCATTTTCGGCACCACCTTTTTTCTATGTCGCATGTTGGCCCATTTTATCTTCAAATTTGTGCTTTTTACCCTTAAATTTCCTTTTACTTCCAATTTAGTCCCTGAAAGATAAAAAGACCATAAATAGCTCGAATTAATTGGGTCATACTCAAAACAAACATGCAATTAGCACATAAAAATATGAATTTCTAGAGTTTTATCACTTGGTTTGAGTAAGAGAAAAGTCGAAGACAATAAGGTAAAGAGAAGCAAAAAGAAGCGACTAAAGTGCTTCTTGTGATGTGGTCCGCATGAGTTGCAGAACTGTGCAAAGCAAGTCATGGTCAAAGAAAAGGCAACATCGAAGCTTGTTAAGTCACTAGAAGGGCTTCCACCCAAGGAAAATGTGAGTTTGTCATCAAACTTAGAGAAAAAATTACAATGAAAACAGTAAAGCTGGGACCAATGAGGCTCAATTTAAGTAAAGCGATGGAGTTAGCCGAGTCGTCTACGAGGCTTCCTCTCATGGAAGAGATGAGTTTTGCATCAGACTTAGAGGAAGAAGTAGTGATACAAACTTTGAAGCTAAGATTAATGAGACTCACTTCTGTTGACACATCGGAGGAGCTACCACCTATGGGAGAGGTGGGTTGTGCACTAAACTTCGGGAAAGTGATGATACAAGTTGTACAGTTGACCCGAGTAAATGTTGCAAGAAAGGTACATTTCGAACACTTTGGTAGTGTTTTGTATTTTAACTTAGTGACTTGGTAAGAACATAGTGGCCCTTTCAAAGTTCTTAAGTAAGAAGGTCGAGGGACTGTGAGATATTCCAAGCCAAGCTATGCGAATCAAGAGGATTCCATTGGAAGCGAGTCAGAATGTGGGCAAGTGAGAGTTGTGGCTTCTTGCCATCGAGATGTACCAACGAGTGGAATGGTTCGAGTTAAGAGGCAACAAAAGTCGAGGTAAAAGTTTCGAAGAAAGGAAAAAGTTAAGGCGTTTAGACGAGACCGACGTGAGTCAAGTCAGTGCCATTTTGAAGGCACAATGAGGGCATTACGAGCCCGTGACCATCACACACAATGTATCCCATAGAAGTCTATCATTGACATGGAGATCATTTGGCCCATAAAAATTGGCTATATTCAATGAGTTGTTGGAAAAGCCTGTTCGATTAAAGCTTAGGTGGCCTAATTATGCTAATTTGGAAAGATAAGCTACCTTGGTAAATAGAGAAACTAATATTAGAAGATTGAGGGGTGTCATATCTTGTAAGATTAGATTTGATTTGATTATGTAAATTGATTATGTAATCTGGGAAATCTTTAGATTTAAGGAATAGACTAATCTCGTTCGTTAATGTAACTTGATTTAGACCATCGATTTTAGGGGAGTTCAACTATAAATAGAGATTATCCCCCTCACTTGTAACTCACTCCATTCTTTATTGTTTTTGTAGTATTTGAGAGAAAGTAATATAGTTGTGAGCATTTAGTCAAACACCTCTCTTGCATAGTTTTTCATGACTTTTTGTTGTTCTTTTGTAGCTTCTTTTGACATAGTTGCTTCCGCTAAATAAATTTGTGCATTTGTAAGAATTCTTATTAAATCCTCAATTATGGTAGTTAGATTGAATTAGATGTGTTTGGAATGAACAGAGGTCGCACGAAATGCAAGACGAAAGTTCTAGCCCCATGACATAAGGACCCTCTTAAGACGGGGTTTGCTCTCTCAAAAACTCTTTACTTTTTGTCTCCTTCTTTATAAAAGACCATTTTCCTTCAGACACTAAAGAAGGGAACTGACAAACTAAGTATGATATTCAACATGCCCAATTCAACCAAATCTTACCAAACCTTAATTTCACTAAACTAAAAACAACCCGTTTCAAAGAATTTTTAGCATTTACTTGAAATTCTGAGCACCCGTAGAACCTCCTTGGATTTAAATCACTTCAAGAAGTGTCTCTTAGTGCCAACTTTTTGCAATAGTAGATAATTTCATTATCTTCGTACACCTACTCCACTCGTGATGAGCTTACTATGTTTGAAGACCCATGTTTTTCCATTGATGGCAACCACAAATTTGAAATAAAAAAAATTTGTGCTATTAGATTCCAATTTAGGATGAAAAGTTCAAGGGATTTTCATTTACGATTTTATAGTCAAAATTTTAATCTTTAGGAATTTCTTTATCAAGGTTAGGTTTCTATTTGAAGGAAATTTGTTATGTTTTCCATGTCATCTTTCTTTTAACCTATTTCTAAAGAAATTATTTTATGGACCCTAATTTCCACCATATCATCTATGATCCAGCCTAATTAAAAGAAGGCACATCATCTTTGATTTGAAAGTTTAGCCCAAATCATATGACCTGGAAAAAAAATGTGTTCTCTTTTAATTGGACGGGACCATGGATGATGTGGTGGAAATGATCTATAAAATAATTTCTCCCATTTTTATTTCAATTAATGATGTGATGTTATGAGGTGGCCCGACACATGGGATTTGACTGACAAAATTTGTTAAGTCGGGGCTTATTGGATAAAAATGTAGTGTTGTGGATGACATTGCAATTAAAAAAGGTTAATGGCCAATGTGAAAAAACCCAAAACATTGAGGATAATTTTTACAATTCGCCTTTAACATACTATTATGATTAATATATTATTTTTCCTTAAAAGTATTCTCGCTACACCAATCTCAGTTATTTTATTATTACGTAGAAATTTTTATTAAAAATATGAAAGAACATTTTAAATTGTAATTAATATACTATTTATATTAATTAATAAAAGATAATTTTATCACTTTCTTTTACTAATATGTTAAGTTAAAATGTTATATTATAATAATTTAAAAGATATATACATAATATATTTACTTAATATATAAAAATGTAATAAAATGAAGAGATAAAATTGATTAAAAATATAAAAATGGAAAGAGTAAAAACATCAAAATGAATATTATAGGGGATCTCATATTATCTAAGGAATAGGTGGTATTGAAATTACACAATACATTTATTTATACAAAATAAATATGGGAATTTTATGCTAGAATGCAAGATTACCCTAGGAATCTAAGATGACTTGAATGAAAATCTCTTAAAAACTTTACAGAGTATGTTATATAGCCTTCTTTGATTCGTTTGATTGGAAATTAATATTTGAATATTTGGTTGATGAATGTAAATTTATCTAAAATAGTATTTCATTAAATTTTTATAAAATAATATTTTATTAAATTTTTATAAAATAATATTTTATTAAATTTTTTAATAAAAATGAAAAAGTTATAAGTCTATACTTTTTTAACAATAAATAATTGATGCTATAACAACCCGTTTTTGGGTCAAATCGGAACAGTAGTTTCGGGACCACAAATCTGAAATAGAAATGTTAATTTTAATATTTCTTTAAGGCATACAGTATGATTGAATGATTGTGTGAAAATTTCGTTAAGAAATTTTATCGATAGAGTGTCCAACTTGACTAACAGGACTAAATTGCAATAAGTGCAAAATGTGTGTTCTAAAAGCTAGAGGTGTCTAGTTGAAATGAAATTTTAAATTGGAGGTCCTTAAATGGTAATTAGACTATTATACTTTAATTTGGAAAAAAATGGACATAGTTAGGTGAAATTTCAAAGTTTGGCATTAAGGGCATTTTGGTCATTTGGTTAATTAGGACAAAATTAACCAAATAAAAGATGTTATCTTTTCTAATTTGATCCCCCATGGCTGAAATTCACAAGAAGAAGACATGGCTAGGGTTTGTCCAACTTCCAAGCTCGATTTTAAGTTCGTCTTTGTCCTGTTTTTAATGATTTTTACGTTTTTGTGAATGTTCTAACTTGATTTAGCTATTTTGAGGACTAATTTGAAAGAAAATCAAAGTCTAAAATTTTACTCATGTTTAATATTTGTATATTTTGATGTCTAATGGTAGAAAATACTTGTTTGGTGTTAGATAAACAACATTTACCAAGTAATTTTTGATGAAAATGTCAAATAGGGACCTATTTGTAAAAGTTCTAAAATGTGTGTAAAAATGTAAATAAATGAAAAATGTGGGCTTTTATGAGTACGATTAATATTTGGCTAGGCTTGGGTAATGAAGAAATCGAATGAAAATCATTTTACGAGCCTAAGGACTAAAATATAAAAAGTTGAAAAGTTAAGGGAAAATATGTAATTTTTAACATAAGGTGTTTTTGGGATTATATTGAATAATGTGATAATTAAATGAGTTAAATTTGATATTATAAATCATGAAAAAAGAGGTTCTGACCTAGACCGGGGAAAGAACAAAATTGTGGACTAAATCGAACTATTAGCCATTTTGTACAGAGGTAAGTTCGTATGTTAAAATAAGCTTTAATATGATTGTATTTTATTGCTTTAGTATTGCATGAATTGTATGTTTGATAAATGTGGATGAGCTTAATCCTATGAACGAGTCCAAAGACAAATTGACAAGCAAAAAATCTCGTTTGAACCTTAGGAATAGAGTAGGATACAAGTGACATGTAACTAGGGTCATTATGTGTTATGTGATTATGTGATTATGTGATCTGGGTGCTGGTCTTGTACGTCCTACCGGTGGCTGAGTATATCTTTATATGTTGCAGGTACTTGATAGCTTGTGTGAGCAGCATTGTGTAGCTACGTCTTGACTGACAGCTTGTGTGAGCAGGCCAGTTGATAGCTCAAGAGCGAGCAACTATGTGATATTGAGATTGAGGTAGCATTGGCTACATATGTTGCACTTAGTGTGCAAGAATCTCAAGTATCCAACATTATTATTCCGAGTGGTTAACGGGTATGTCAAAGATGAGATTATGTGTAAATTCCTTTCGAGTTGGTACAGGTATGTACTTGAAGCTCATGTCTATTAAGTGCTTGAAATGATGAATATGAGGTAAGTTTTGTGATGGAATGAGTTATGATTATGAGACCATGGTCAATGTACATTAAATTATGTTATATTATTGAATATTATATGCATGGTAAAGTTGCTTATTTCTTGCATACGAGCTTACTATGCAATATAGCTTACTCCATTTATTTTCCATGTTTTTATAGTGTCGCCAAGCTAGCTCAGATTGGAGATCAACGGAGATTCGCCTCACACTATCAAAAATATTATTTTGGGTATTGATGATCTTAGTATTTTGAAAATATGGCATGTATAGGGACTTGGTCTTGTTGTTATATGTGTCATTATGATTGGCCAAATGTATTGGCTTGTAATAGCTATTGGTTAATTTGGTACCTTGTCATGCTAATTGGCTTATTTTAGCTAACATGGTTATAAGCCTAAGTATATTCGTATATGTGATAATGTCTTTGGTGATATGATCATGGTATGCTTGGTGAATGATGAAATGTGTTTCAAAGCATGAATGTGTTATATTAGAAATGTGATTTATTGGTGAGATGATTATCTTATGCATAAATAGGTGTCATGAAGTAGATAATTGAGGGTTAATGAATGTGAAAGTTGCATGATTGATTTTAGGACATAATAAATATTATGAGAATGATAGTGTATGGTATTACATTGATATGTATTAGTCATGATTGTGGATATTTTGTTGCCTAAGTGTGCCATGGATTTGTGCTAATTAATTGGTATAAGTGTTTGTGCTAATAAGGGTGGCAACTGGCTTGGTAAATAGCCTTGCACACGGGCAGAGACACGGGCGTGTGTCTCAGCCATGTGGATGACACGGCCTCAGGCACGGACTTGTGTCCTGGGCTTGTGTCCCAGGCACGGACATGACACAGCCTAAGCCTCTAGGGACATGCTCGTGTCCCATGCCCATATCCCACACCCGTGTGAATTAAATTCTAAATTCGAACCTACAAGCGTTTTCAAACGGCCTGACACACGCTAGTGTTTATGGCCCGTGTCTCTCATACGGCCATAACACGCCCGTGTCCTAGCCCGTGTCTAAAAACCTTGACATTCTGTTTTTGACGTCAGCATCCAATAAGGGGCACACGGCCAAGGTACACGTCTGTGGCCAGAGGCCGTGTCCTCCACACGGCTGAGACACACAGTCGTGTCTCTGCTCATGTGTTTACTACCATGCATTCTGACTTGAAAGTTTTATGTGCAGGGGACACACGGCCGGACAACACGACCATAAGGCTAGCCGTGTGTCACACAAAGCCTAGATACATGTCCGTGTGGACAAAATAAGGCTATTTACCAAGCCTCTTTGCCACCCTTACTAACACTAACCTACACAAGATCACTGAAACCAATACAAGCATATTATATATATATATATATATAATAAATTCAACCACAACTGTTTGAAATTTACATCAAATGCATGTAATAATAGTAATTAATATTAGCCAACACTAATGGGCCTATACAAAATGAATATCACATCCATCCTATGAGCCAACACATGTGGCTAATCTAACAAGACATAAACTAAAGATTCGAGTCCTTATACATGCCAAAAATCAAAACATTTGAACTAGCTATACCAAAAGCTTTAGGTGATAGTGTGATCACTGTCTTCGATGCCTCTTGATCCTCGATACTAGCTTGGCAACACTATAAGAAAATGGAAAAGAAAGGGGTAAGCATAAAGCTTAGTAAGCTCACATGCAAATAATAAACAAAATAACTCATAAATTAAAATAAGGCAAAGTTTCATAAGCTTAACTTTCTTATACACACTCTTACCACAAGTATTTAACATATCGAATTCTCTACTCAAGAGTTTTACGTACATACTTGTACCAAACTCGTAATACAATTGCATAATTCCCAATATTGACTTAGTCATCGAATAACTACTAACTTACTCGTTGAACACTAGGAACATTATTGGATACTCGAAAATCTTACACATAACGTATTATATGTAGCGACATGCTACCTTATTTAATACACCACATGTTGCTCGTTCTCGAGCTAATCATAAGCCTGCTCACACAAGCTGACAAGTACCCTCAACACATGCCGGGTTACCCAACCATCGGTAGAACGTACATGACTAGCGCCCGAATTTATAAAATCACACATCACATATAAAAATGAGCTTATAACCACATAGTTCCTAGTGATATGTCACTTTGTATCTTAATTTTATTCCTAAAGTTCAAACAAGATTTTTCTCGTAGACTTACCTTCAACAAATTCGGTCACATAAGCAGTTACATATTTTCATGGTAAAAGGGTTACCACAAAATCCCTCATAATAATAAAAAGAGTAATGTAACTTACCTTCAACCGTAGAAATTACAATTCATACATCAATTACGCATTTATACATGATTCACATTGCATTATTTAGATGTGCACTTACATCGGTACAAAATTTGTAGAAATGATTCTAGTCTTCTTACACCTTGTTTTTCCCCCGGTCAAGGTTCGTTCCTCGTTTTTCTTGATCTGAAAGGATAAAAATTCACTAGATAAGTCCACATAATCAACAATTCACATTCTTGGCAAATTGACCATTTTGCACCCTAAATTTTCACAAAATAACCATTTTACCCCTAGGTCCAAAATTTAATTTTTATCTAATTTCCTTATAGCCAAGCCTAACCTACCATTTATCTCTCTTATGACAATCCTAAATTTCAAATATTTCACAATATTACCATCTATTTTACAAACGTTGCTAAATGGTCTTATTAGGGTTTTCATGAGAAATCATTTCACCAAAGTTGTTCATTTCACCACTATGATTCATTTTCTTCCATAAAATTTCAGAAAACAACATAAATTCTCTCATGGTAAAATCCTAAACTTTCAACCATTTTGCAAAATAGTCCCCTAATTTGAAAGCTCATGTTACAAGGGTTCTAAAAATGCAAAAATCATCAAGAAAGACCATCAAAATCACTTATTGTGAGGACTACAAGTTTCTGAAATTTCAAGCTTCCAAAAACCCCATTTTTTGGCTGAAAAAATTCGGTGGAGGAGAAGGGAAAAATGAAAAAGATAATGGCTAGACACTAGGGTAATATTTTACTATGTAATAAGTCACCTAACCATTGACCATTCTAATTTCTTGTCCCCTATGGCCGGCCATCAGCTATTAAAGGGTCTATTTTCCCTTTAAAAACCCTCAATTTTGGTTCTCTAGCTATTTAACACTTTTAGCTATCAAAATAGGACTTTTATACTTTATGTGATTTAGTCCTTTTTCGCAATTAAGCTCATAATCGTTAAAATTAGCTCATCCAAATTTTCATGCACTTATATAATTATACTATAACACATAAAATAATATTAAAAATAATTCTTTAACCTCAGATTAGTGGTTCTGAAACCATTTTTCTGATCAATCTCAAAACCAGACTATTACATTTCTCCCCCCTTAGGGATTTTCGTCCTCGAAAATCTTACCAGTGAAAAGGGTTGGGTATTGATCTATCATAGTCTCCTCAGGTTCCTATGTGGCCTCTTCACTCCCATGTCTATGCCATAGCACTTTCACAAGTGCTACACTTTTGCTTCTTAATTGTTTGACTTCCCGAGCTAGAATCTTGACCGGTTCCTCACCATAAGTCATGTCCGATAGAATTTCAAGTTCAGATGGCGAAACTATATGTGCTGGATCTAATTGGTATCGGTGTGACATAGACACATAGAACACATCGTGAATCTTTTCTAACTCAGATGGTAAGGCTAACTGATAGGCCACTGACCCTATCCTTTCGATAACCTCATATGGTCTAATAAAATGAGGACTCAATTTGCCCTTCCGACCGAACCTCAAAACTTTCTTCCACTGAGACACTTTCAAAAATACCTTATCACCAACTTGAAACTTGATCTCTTTCCGTTTCAAATCGGCGTAGGATTTCTGCCCATCCGAAGTGGCTTTCAAGCAATCACGGATTACTCTTACTTTTTTTCGGTTTCTTTGATTAGATCGACTCCGTGGATTTGGCTCTCTTTGAGTTCAGTCCAATACAAAGGCGTTCGACACTTACGCCCATACAAAGCCTCACAAGGCGCTATTTTCAAACTCGTCTGAAAACTGTTATTATAAGCAAATTCCACTAACGGTAAATAAATTTCCCAACTGCCTTGGAATTCCAATACACAACATCGGAGTATATCTTCCAATACGTAGATTATTCTCTCTGACTGACCATTGGCTTTTGGATGGAAAGCGGTACTAAAATTTAATCTTGTACATAGAGCCTTTTGAAGCATCTTCCAAAACCGCGATGTAAATCTCGGATCTCTATTCGATATGATCAACAGAGGTACTCCATGAAGTCTCACAATTTCAAAAACATACAACTCGGCTAACTTATCGAGTGAATAGTCGGTGTGCACTGAAATAAAGTGAGGTAACTTTGTTAACCAATCCACCACAACCCAAACAACATCTTTCTTTCTTGGCGACAATGGTACTCCCATCACGAAATCCATGGTAATTCAATCCCATTTCCATTGGAGAATCGTCACGGGTTGAAGTAAACCAGAGCATACTTGGTGTTTGGGTTTCACTTGTTGACATATCAAGCATTTCGAAACGAACTCTGAGATATCCTTTTTCATACCCAACCACCAATACACTCTCTTTAAGTCATTGTACATTTTGGTACTTCCCGGATGGATTGAAAAACGGCTACTATGTGCCTAGCTTAAGATCTTATGAATCAATTCGCTACTTTTAGGAACACAGATCCTATTTTGGAACATCAAATATCCGTCAGAATTAATTCAAAACTCTATTTCTACACCCGATTCATATTGGACTCTTTTGGCTTGTAATTTGCTGTCACACCTTTGAGCTTCAAATATTTATTGGAAGAACATCAGTCTAGCTTTCAATTCAGCTAAAATAGAGCCATCATCCGATAAAGCTAATTGAGTGTTCATATCCTTTAATGCAAACAAGGATTTCCTACTCAAGGCATCGACGACCACATTCGCCTTTCCTAGATGATAGTCAATCACTAACTCGTAATCCTTTATCAACTCTAGCCACCTCCGTTGCCACAAGTTTAACTCCTTTTGAGTCATCAAGTACTTTAGGCTTTTATGATCGGTAAATACTTGACATTTCTCACCATACAAATGGTGTCTCCAAATCTTTAACGCCAACACAATGGTGGCTAGCTCCAAATCATGGGTCGGATAATTTTTCTCATGTGGTTTCAGATGCCTCAAGGCATAAGCTATCACCTTTCCTTCTTGAATTTAGTACACATCTAAGACCATTTAACGATGAATCACTATAAATTACAAATTCTTTGCCTGGTTCAGGTTGAACTAAAACCGGGGTCACAGTCAACAATGTCTTTAACATTTCAAAACTCTGTTGGCATTTTTCTGACCATTCGAATTTGACATCCTTCTGTAATAGTCTCGTCATTGGAGTAGCGATCATGGAAAATCCTTTAACAAATATTTGGAAATAGCCAATTAAGCCCAAAAAGCTTCTGACCTCTGATACATTCCTCAGAGGTTTCCAATCGACAATGGTTGAGATCTTACTTGGATCAACTCGAATCCCGTCACCAAACTCGATATGCCTCAGAAATCTGACTTCGTTGAGCCAAAACTCGCTCTTACTAAACTTGGCATACAATTGTTTGTCTCTCAGAATCTGCAACATTGTCCTCAAGTGATCGGCATGTTCAAGCTCATTACGAGAATAAATCAGAATATCACCGATAAACACTACAACAAATTTATCCAAATAGGGTTGAAAGATGCGATTCATTAAATCCATAAAAATCGCAGGGGCGTTCGTTAATCCAAAAGGCATCACTAAAAATTCGTAGTGACCATATCTTGTCCGAAATGCAGTCTTCGGCACGTCTAAGTCTTTAACTCTCAACTGATAGTAGCCAGACCTCAAATCTATCTTGGAAAACACAGTAGCTCCCTTTAATTGGTCAAAAAAATTGTCGATTCTTGATAAAGGATACTTGTTCTTAACTGTAACCTTTTTGAGTTGTCAGTAGTCTATACATAGTCTCATCGATCCATCCTTTTTCATTACGAACAACACTAGAGCACTCCATGGAGAATAACTCAGTCTCGCAAAACCCTTGTCGGTTAATTCTTGCAACTGCACTTTCAACTCCTTTAACTCTGTTGGAGCCATCCTATATGGAGCAATCGAAATAGGCGTCGTATTAAGGACTAACTCGATACCAAACTCAACTTCCCTAGTTGGGGGTAATCCGAGCAATTCTTTCGAAAACACATCCGGGTACTCACAGACCACTGGCACTGACTCAATCTTTGATTCGGATAATTGGGTATTCAACACAAAAGCGAGATAAGCTTCGCACCTTTTTCTCAAATATCTCTTTGCAGTCATCGACGATATCACTACTGGCAAGTAATCTAGTTCACTCGGTTCCACCTGAAATGTATCCCGGTCTTCACATTTCAACTCAATAGATTTTCTTCCACAATCCACTACAACACCATGAGAGGTTAACCAATCCATACCAAAGATTACATCAAACTCATCAAACGTAAATATCATGAAATCAGCCAGAAAACAATGGTCCCTAATTGTCAAGGGACAATTTCTACATACTCGATCAACTAACACATGTTTGCCTAACGGGTTAGATACTTTTACCACAAATTCAGTGGACTCAACTAGCATGTTCATACTGGATACTAATTTCATGCAAATATATGAATGGGTAGACCCCATCAATTAAAGCAACCACAGGTATATCATGGATAGAAAAGGTACTCGTAATATGTCCTCATCATGAGCGCGAATGAAATATGTCCTCGCCAGTGCTCTATTTTCAGGCCTCCCAGTTGGGGTATTCTTACTATTTACTCCACTCCCCGAATTCTTCTGTGGCCTTCCTCTAGGAGCCGTGTTGCTGGACTTCGCACTCTGGGATTTCTCCTTCTCAACCATCTAAGGACAATCTTTAATAAAATGATCGTAGAATCCACATTTGAAACATGCCCGGCTATTCATCTAGCACTCACCAGGGTGGCGTCGACCACAGTGTAGACACTCAGGCCTATTAGGTCGAGTACTGCCCACACTTGCTACCGAAGTAGTCTAAGCCTTATGTCCTGAAGACTGTTTCCCTTAGTTTCTAGTTGAGAATCCAACTGAAGCATTCGATTGAGTGTTAAATTCCTTCTGTTTCTTAGATGAATACTGAAATGATTTACCCATTTGTCTCTTCTTCGAGTCACGAAACTCCATTTCAGCCTTCCTTTTTTCCCTGGCCAATTCTTCGGCCTTACAAGCTCTCTCTACCAGTACCACAAATTCTCTCCGTTCAAGGACACCTACAATCAATCGGATGTCTTCATTTAATCCGTCCTCGAATCTTTTACACATGCTGGCCTCGGTCGATACACATTTTGAGCATACTTACTAAGTCTCACAAACTTACGCTCATAATCTTTCACCGTCATCCGGCCTTATTTTAACTCGAGAAATTCCTTTCATTTTTGGTCGATGAACCATTGGCTAATATACTTCTTTCGGAACTCCTCTTGGAAGAATTCCCAAGTGACTCTCTCTCTCTCTTGGTACGATTGACACAAGGGTGCTCCACCACTGGTATGCTGAGTTCTTAGAAGTGATACGACACACTTCATGCACTCATCAGATGTGCATGACAATTCAGCAAATACCCTGATGGTATTCTCAAGCCAAAACTCTACCCTTTCAAGATCATCATCTTTATTAGCACGGAACTCCTTGGCTTTATGTTTCGGATCTAATCCACTAGGGGTCTATTCAACCTCACGAAATCCATACCCTGGGGTGCTACTGGAACAGGTTTAGGAATAGGTTGGGGTGGAGGGGGTTGAGTGTTCGGGTTCGTTCGAACGAACTCTATGTATCAGTTATTTAGGATGTAAAGAATGGCCTCCCTAGCCCTTTTTCATCCTCCCTGACTAACCATAGAAGGTCGGTTATCAGTCGGTACCGCACCTTCAGCGGGAGCCGGTGCGTTACTCTTAACATCGCCTGCTATTGTTCGATTGGGATCTATTACTATATAAAAAACACAATTTGAACTTGTCAGGAGTGATCACACTATCACAATATATGTATGGCATGTATAGCTAGACTTGAATACACGCTACGTTAGTCTGAGAATCGATTAAACTATAGCTCTGATACCACTAAATGTAACACCCCACACTCAAGTCCTACGTTGGGACAGGATACTAGGCGTTACCACACTTAAACACTTGCATTCCAACGTTTTCGAATCATCAAAACTTAATCAAATTTAAAACTTTAACTAAACTCCTTAACAAAGGCCTACGAGGCCTCAAATGTCCATTGGAAATCACTCGGGATTGGCTCAGGTTCTTGATCAACAAAAAAAAAAAAATTTACCCTTGAAATAGGGCACACGCCTGTGTAGAAGGGCAACACACCCGTGTGTTCATTTTGACACGGCCGTGCTGATAGCCTGTGTGACACACACGGTCTATGCCTCCAGGGTCACGCCCGTGTCTCACGCCCGTGTGAATTAAATTCTAAATTCGAAGCTACAGGGGCTTTCACATAGCCTGACACATGCCCGTGTCTATGGCCCGTGTCTCTCACACGGCCATGACACGCCCGTGTCCTAGCCCGTATCTAAAAACCTTGACATTCTATTTCTGACTTCAACATCTAATAAGGGGTACACGCCCGTGGCCAGAGGACACACGGCCTGTGTGTTTACTACCATGCATTCTGACTTGAAATTTTTACGTGCAAGGGACACACGACCAGACAACACGCCTATACACGCCTATGGGACTAGCCGTGTGTCACACACTACCTAGACACACGCCCGTGTGGACAAAATAAGGCTATTTACCAAGCCTCTTTACCACCCTTACTAACAATAACCTACACAAGATCAACCAAACCAATACAAGTATAATATATATATAACGAATTCAACCACAACAGTTTGAAATTTGCATCAAATGATTCGAGTCTCTATACATACCAAAAATCAAAACATATGAACTAGCTATACCAAAAGCTTCAGGTGATAGTGTGATCACTGTCTCCGACGCCATAGTGTGATCACTGTCTCCGACGCCTCTTGATCCCCGAAACTAGCTTGACGACACTATAAGAAAATGGAAAAGAATGGGGTAAGCATAAAGCTTAGTAAGCTCACATGCAAATAATAAACAACATGACTCATAAATTAAAATAAGGCAAAGTTTCATAAGCTTAACTTTCTTATACACACTCTTACCATAAGTATTTAACATATCGAATTCTCTACTCAAGATTTTTACTCACATACCTGTACCAAACTCGTAATACAATTGTATAATTCTCAATATTCACTTAGTCGCCGAATAACTACTAACTTACCCGTTGAACACTAGGAATATTATTGGATACTCGGAAATCTTACACATAACGCATTATATGTAGCAACATGCTATATTTAATACACCACATGTTGGTCATTCTCAAGATAATCATAGGCCTACTCACACAAGCTGACAGATACCCGCAACACATGCCGGGTTACCCACCCACCGGCATAATGTACATGACTAGCGCCCGAATTTATAAAATCATACATCACATATACAAATGAGCTCATAACCACATATTTCCTAGTGACATGTCACTTTGTATCCTAATTTTATTCCTAAAATTCAAACGAGATTTTTCTCGTAGAGTTACCTTCAACAAATTCGGTCACATAAGCAGTTACATATTTTTATGATAAAAGGGTTACCACAAAATCCCGCATAATAATAAAAAGAGTAATGTAACTTACCTTCAAGCGTAGAAATTACAATTCATGCATCAATTACGCATTTATACATGATTCACATTGCATTATTTAGATGTGCACTTACATCGGTACAAAATTTGTAGAAACGATTCTAGTCTTCGTACACCTTGTTTTTCCCCCGGTCAAGGTCCGTTCCTCGTTTTTCTTGATCTAAAAGGATAAAAATTCACTATATAAGTCCACATAATCAACAATTCACATTCTTGGCAAATTGACCATTTTGCCCCCAAACTTTCACAAAATGACCATTTTAGCCCTAGATCCAAATTTTGATTTTTATCGAATTTCCTTATTACCCAAGCCTAACCGACCATTTATCTCTCTTATGAAAACCCTAAATTTTAAATATTTCACAACATTACTATCTATTTTACAAACTTTGCAAAATGGTCCTATTAGGGTTTTCATTAGAATTCCTTTCACCAAAGTTGTTCATTTCACCACTATGATTCATTTCCTTCCATAAAATTTTAGAAAACAACATAAATTCTCTCATGGTAAAATCCTAGACTTTCAACCATTTTGCAAAATAGTCCCCTAATTTGAAAGCTCATGTTACAATGGTTTTAAAAATGCAAAAATAATCAAGAAAGACCATCAAAATCACTTACTTGTGAGGGCTACAAGTTGCTAAAATTTCAAGATTCCAAAAACCCCATTTTTTTTGAAAAAATTTGGTGGAGAAGAAGGGAAAAATGAAAAAGATGATGGCTAGAGACTAGGGTAATATTTTACTATGTAAAGTAAAAAATCACCTAACCATTGACTATTCTAATTTCTTGTCCCCTATGGCCAGCCATCATCTACTAAAGGGTCTATTTTCCCTTTAAAAACCCTCAATTTTTTTTCTCTAGCTATTTAACACTTTTAGCTATCAAAATAGGACTTTTTACTTTATGCGATTTAGTCCTTTTTCACAATTAAGCTCACAATCGCTAAAATTAGCTCATCCAAATTTTCATGCACTTATATAATTATACTATAACACATAAAATAATATTAAAAATAATTCTATGACCTTGTATTAGTGGTTTCGAAACCATTGTTACGATCAACCCTAAAATTAGACTGTTACACAGAGAGTTACACAAGGTCGGGACACGGGCGTGTGTAACCACATGGCCTGACCACACGGGGGTGCCCCATATCCACATGGCCGTGTGACCCCTGTTTAATGGAAAAATTTTCTAAGTTTTGTAAAATTTTTTGAGTTGTCGGTTTAGTCCTAGACCACTTTCAATGTATGTTTTGGGCCTCGTAGGCTCGTGTTAGGGACCTTATGATTAATTGCAAAAAATTTTAATTTAGACGTAAATTTATGACTCGGATTTGTGTGAATTGTGACAGCCCAAAATAGACCCTAGCCAGAATGTGGTTTCGGGACCACAAAACCGAGGCATATCAATAATTTAAAATTTATTTCGATGCCTATAATATGTGTGTATTCATGTATGACATTTTTGATGATTGATTTAGTGTTATAAAGGTGAATTCCACTAGAAAGGACTTAGTAGTGAACTTTGAAAATACGATAGGAAAGGGTGATGACTAATTAAAGCATGCATGCAAAATAATGGACTTGCATGTCAAATTCCCCTTTACAAGTAATGGCCGCCATGACAAAGAGATATGGGTTAAACATGTCATGAAACATGTTTTGTTGGGCATTAGGGAGAAATAGTAAACAAATAAGCATGGGTAAGAAAAGAATGAAAAAAATGTGTGAGAGAGTAGCATACCCCATTGCCGTGCAACCAAGAAGAGAAAACAAAAAAAATTTGTTCATGCTTGCTCTCTCCCTTTTTGGCCGAAAATACTAAGAGGAAGAAGGGATTTTTGCTTCATTTCCTTTGTTTAGAAGAGATCAAGAAGGTGATTTGGCTAAATTTGCATCAAGATTAAGGTATGTATGAGGTTGTGTTGGGAGTTTCATGCATGTTTTGGTTGCTAACTTGATGTGCATGTTAGCCATGGCTCAAATCTTTGTTATGCCATGGAAATGGTATTTGGCCAAAGTTGTTATAGTGATAAAGCCATTGCATGCTAAGTGTGAAGCTTGATGATGATGCATGCAATGATGGATTGTCTACTCTTGAGTAAGATTTTGAGTTTTTTTGTTGTTTTATCATGATTGAAGTAGAAAAGGAGCATGATTGTCATATTCGCCATGATGCATTCATGAGCATGGTTCATGCTTCTTGCATGTTAGTTAAAATTTGTATTTTTGGATGGCTATGGACACCTTGAAATTCGCCATGCTCATATTGTATATATATGTTTGCACATGATGTTTTGGCTATGAAGTAAGTGATGAATATATTGGTTTAAAGAAGAAGATGTGGAAGAATGCTTGTGAAATTGCAAGCACAATTCGCCTAGCACACACATAAGTGCTTGATGCTATATTATAAGTTTTAATACAATGTGCAAAGCATTAACTAGTAAAATGCATGCTGTTTTTGTGAGGTATTAAGTGCAAAATTGGCCTCAACATGTACATGAATGTTCGGCCTTGGGCAGCCTATTGAAGGCTTTAGCTTTTCCTTGATGCTCAAATAAATTGTATTGAATTGCTTGATGTAGTATAAAATGTGCATGACCATTGTGTATTCAAGCTAAAGAGTGGCCATATGACCATTTAAAATCCTTGTCATATTCGCCATAAGCAAGCACAATGAGGTTTTAATAAATTGAATTTGTTTGAATTAGCTCAAGAGCTAAGAGGGCCACAATTGGACAAGGGAAGGAAAAGGTGATCGAATAGCCGAAAAAGCCGTTCGAGAACATCCGAGGTAAGTCCTCAAGAAGTGACCCTACTTGAATTGTGTGAAATAAAGTATGGATGTGTATTGATTATTGATTATGTGTGCATGAGTATTTGAATTCTACCCGGCTAAGTCCCAAGGCTAATATGCTTGTGACTATAATTGCGTTTGAGCCTTAGTAACGAAAATGAATTATGTATGTCCAATGATAATTGATGTATGTGTTCATGGGAAATTGAATGATATCCGGCTAAACTCAAGACAATTATGCTGAAATTATATCCGGTTAAGACCAAGGCAATTGTGCTAGTGGCTACATCCGGCTAAGACCAAGGCATTCGTGCGAGACATTCTATCCGGCTAAGACCAAGGCATTTGTGCACATGGTTATATCCGGTTATATTCAAGAATCTTGGGCTGGAGGTGAGTGTTGGTTGCTGTAATAAATTCAATGAGTACACTCAAAAGCCCAAAGAATGAGGTACGTTTATATGTGCATTGAAAGTCGACATGTTTGAGCAACATTCGCTCAATCGACTAATGAATTTCAGTTATTGAATTGATTGATACTTTGTGAAATTATATAATGATGAAGTGTGAAGTAAGAATGTGTATTAATGAAATGATGCATTTGGTTATGTGAATGTATTGTTGTAATTAGAGTTGATTATATTCCTTGAGACTTACTAAGCATAAAATGCTTACCCGTTGCTTTGGCTCTCGGTTTTCTAGATTTCGCTCAAGCAATCGGATTTGGGATCGTTGAAGTCAAGTCATCCACACTATCAAGCCTCCATTTTGGTATAAATTTTGGTTGAACTTGAAATGGCATGTATAGGACTACCCTTGTTTGTTAAATATGTTGTGATGTATATATGTACGGCCATGCGAAAATGGCTCAAAAAGGAAGCATGAACTTAGACTAATTGTGGTTTGTATGTATATATTTGGTGTCATGATGTGGCTATGGCTTGGAAATGGGAATGTTGGTCATATGATCAGCCATTGGCATGGTTAAAATGATCATATATGAACCTATGTATGGCAAGACTAGTTGGTTCATGGAGACTACCAAATAGGTAAGACCTACCTTAAAAACAGATGCTGCCAGCTGCAGTGACGCGAATGTGAAAAATCACCAAAATTCGTAGGAATAGAATTAAATAGTGAATAAGCTATGTAAATGAACCTTGATGAGTCTATTTTCATATGGAAGAAACGAAATGGTCATAGGAGTTACATGTTAAGAGATATTAAAGCTGTGGTGAGACAGGGCCAGAACGGTTTCTGGGTTCCCTGTCGAAACTTTAAAAATTTACTATAAATTATCCAAAAAGAATTAGGAGACATACCTTATATTTACAGATTCCATTTTGAGTCTAGTTTCATTAGAAACAAACGGCACCAGCATTAAAGCCCTGTACAGAGAGATATTCAAGTTATACCGCGCGAAGGTCAGAGCAGTCAATCCCTGTAACATGGGTGACTTTAACTAATAAACTGTACCAATTGGCCCAACCAAAAATTCTAGAAATAAATCCATGGATGGATATATGAGTCTAAATTAAGGGAAAATTTACGAAACCAGTTTCCGAGTTTTGAAACTCGAGATATGATTTTTAAGGTGACAGTGACGCAGTTTTCCAGTCTGACTGGAAATGTCAAATGGATGGGCAAAACAAGTGAACTTGGCTTGTTAACCCCTCGTGTCCGACATCGGCGATGGCCTCGGGTTCGGGGTGTTACATGAATGCTTGTGTTGTAAATCCGGTAATACCTTGCACCCTATTCCAGCGTTGAATACGGGTAAGGGGCGTTACATTTAGTGATATCAGATCTATGGTTTAGTCGATTCTTGGACTAACGTAACATTTGTAATAGTCTAGCTATGCATGCCATACATAAAATTTGATAGTGTGACGACTCTTGTTAATTTAAACTGTGTTTTCATATAGTAAATGGATCATGACCAAGAAGTGGTTGATGATGTTGAAGGTAATGCATCGACTCCTGCCCAAGGGAATGCGCCATCTGAACGTAGACCTATGACGATTAGTTAGGGAGGAAAGGCTAGGGAAACCTTCTTCTAAAGGATGAATGAGTGGTTTACTAAGTTTGTTCGAACAAATCCGGCTACCTAACATCTTTCACCCCCAAATAACCTTCAATCGGTTCTCATAACTCCCCAAGATGTGGATTTGGTAAAACTGAACAAGCCTCCAGTCGATAAGATTCGAAAGCAAGGGGTTGAAAAATTTAGAGCAAATATCGATGACGATCTCGAGAAAGCAGAATTTTGGCTCGAGAACTCTATTCAGGTATTTGAAAAACTTTCTTACACACCGAATGAGAGCTTGAAATGTGCTATGTCACTTCTGAGGGATACGGCATATCAGTGGTTGAATACTCTCATATTTGTGGTACCAAGGGTAAGGGTCACTTGGGCTTTTTTCTAAGAGGAATTCAGAAAGAAGCACACCAGTCAACTATTCATTAATCAGAAATGTAAAAAGTTCTTAGAGTTGAAACATGGCAGTAGGACTGTGACTGAATACGAACGAGAGTTTTTTAGGCTCAGTAAGTATACTCGAGAATGCGTCTTGACAGAGGCTATTATGTGTAAAAGATTTGAAGATAGACTGAATGAGGACATCCGACTGTTTGTTAGGATTTTAGAGTTAAAAGAATTTGTTGTACTAGTCGAACGAGCTTCCAATGCTTAAGAGTTGAGTGAGGAAAAGGGAAAAGTTAACTTTGAAACTAGAGATTCGAGGACGAGACCGACGAATAAACCGTTTCAATCCTCATCAAAGAAATCGAAAGATTTGTATGCTTGCTCTAATGCTTCAGCTGAGTATCCCAACCGAGATCGTGGAAAGCAATATTCAGGTTCTAAGGCCCAGACTACTTCAATAGCGAGCGTTGGTAACGCTAAGTCTAATAAGCCTCAATGCCAATACTGTGGTAGAAGACATGTAAGTGAATGTAGGATGAATAATCGAGCTTGCTTTAGATGTGGCTCCCAAGATCACTTCATTAGGGATTGCCCTGAAATGGCTGAAAAGGATAATTTTCAGAATGCAAGATCGAGTAATATTGCTACTAGAGGGAGACCAGTGAAAAATATGAGAAATGGGACTAGTAGCAGAGGTTTATCCAAAGATTCAGCTGTAAGATCGTAAGCTAGGGCACCTGCAAGAGCTTACGCCATTCGTGCTAGCAAGGATGCGTCCTCTTCTGATGTGATCACTGGTACATTTTCTCTTTATGACGCTAATGTAGTTGCATTAATTGATCCTGGATCGACTCAATCATATATTTTCATGAATTTGGTATCTAGTAAAAATTTAACTGTTGAGTCTACTATGTTTGTGATTAAGGTGTTGAATCCCTTAGGCAAATATGTTTTTGTTGATAAGGTTTGCAAGAGTTGTCCTTTAATGATTCGGGGTCACTGTTTTCCGACTGACTTAATGCTTTTGCCATTTGATGAGTTTGACGTGATTCTTGGAATGGATTGGTTAACTCTACATGATGTAGTAGTGAATTGTAGATGAAAAGTTATTGAATTGAAATGTCAAAATAATAAAATTCTTCGGGTTGAATCGGATGAATCGAGTGAGTTGCCTATGGTGATTTTGTCGATGTCGGCTCAGAGGTATGTGAGAAAGGATTGTGAAGCATTTCTCTCGTATATATTGAACACTAATGTGACACCCCTAATTTGACCCTAGTCAGAAAGTGGTTTCGGGACCACAAAATCGAGTCACAAAAATAATTAATTGTTATATTTTATGCTTATTATTTATGAATAAGTATGTGTGAAAATTTCATGCTTTAATTTTGTCATTTGGATGTGAAATAAATAAAAAGGGGCTTATGTGAAAAAATCTTGAAAATGTCATAGGTTAATTGGTAGTTGCTAAAAATTTGCATGGTTTGAAGCATGAGGGACTTGCATGTCAAACATTCCTTTTTCTTGGTAGTGGACGGCAATGATGAGCATGAATGACACATTTTGGCATTTTGTATGTTATATTTTAGTTAAATAATATCCAATAGTTTTATAATAAATAAAGTTATTATATGTCATAAATTATAAGAGGAATTAAATAATTAAAAGGGTGAGAAAAACAAAGTTGGGTCTTTTCTTCTTCTCCATTGCCGTGAGTAGAAAAGAGAAATAAGGGAAAAAAAAAAGCTCAAGACACATTTGGCCATTAGCATAGATTGATTCTAAGGTATGAGTTTATGTCATTTTTTTTGTTGAAAACTTGTGAAATTGAGTTTGTATCTTAGTTCTATCTTAAACCATGAGTTATTCTCTTAGATTTTTTTTATGGAAGCATGTACGGTTTTGTATAGAAAATCCTATGTTTGAAATTTGTTGTTAGAAAAGGGATTAAGAGTACTTAATAGACTCCATGAGGTTAAATTTCATATGAATAGGAAATTGTGAGCTTAATTTATGAGCTAGATGCAATCCCTTATAAACCCCACGTTGAATTTCGATTTTGGTCAAAGAATGTGTATTCGCCAAGTTCTTGATGAGTTAAATTTGATTGCTTGAAGCTTTAATTTGTAATTAGTCATTAGGTGAGTTTTAAACTTGTCAAAGTTGATAAATTGGGGTTTAAATGGCTTGTTATATTGTTAAGTTGGTTATGGTGATTTCATCAAATGATGGTTATTAATGATTTTGATAAATTGACCAAAGTGTAGTGATAAGTGTGAATTATATTTGACACGTTGCTCATGATTTTGTTGATTCGGTTATGTCATGTATTTAATGGTGGTGGTATAATGTTTGTGCATTATATGCTAAAATGACTTTAGGCTAAAGGGTAATGTATTAGTAAATTCGCAATGGAGGCTAATTTATAGAATTTTTTTAGAGAAATTTATTATGTGTTATTTGAATGCCGAATATACTCCCAAATTGATGACATGAATTGTTTGTAATTTTGAGAAGTGGTAAGGTGAATATGCCAATTGATATTTCTTTAAAAATATTAGTATAGCATTCGCCATAGGTAAATGTCATAAGGATGGAATTTATGCTATTTGTTGGTAGCCTAAATCCATAAAGGAGCATTCGGTTTTGGTCTAAAGGATAGTGAATTGTTGTTAAATGGCCTCAAATGAAATGTGTATGTTATAAAATGAGTATTTGGGCAGGCTAATTGATTGAAAAGTGTTTGAAGCATGTTTGGGTGGAATCTAATTGAGTCCTTGTGACTGCTTTTAATTGTAGTAATCGGCTAAAGTGGTTATTGTGTAACTATTTATATATTTTTATTATGATAGCCGAATGTAACATAAATAAGGATGTGAATAAATTGTAGTTTCAGAGGTTGTTAATGAAGACATGAGTGTGGAAGCATTCGGTCAAAGAAGAATGGTTGTATGAAAGTAAGATTATAAATGTAGTAGTGCCTTGTAAAGTGCGTAAATTACATGACTTTGATAAGTGTTGCTTGTGTTTTGAGACTTATCAATGTTTTTAAATGTGCCGAATGTGATTTTTTTTGGATGATTGAGATATGATAATTATAGTATTTTATAAATTGCTGAATGTAGTTTTAAATAATAGAGATGTGATAAGTTGAATTTGTTTAATTAAGCTCAAGGACAAAAAGGGCACAAATTTGGATAAGGGAAAAGAAAGTAGTGAATAGTCGATTCGTGATAATTCGATAACGTCCGAGGTAAGTTTTAAGTATTTAAATGGAATGAATATGAATTATGTATATATGTTAAGGTCAATGACTTTTCTAAATGATGGCATATATGATGTTATGTTTAAATATGTGAATGATAACTTTAAAGAGTAAATTTGAATAAATCTGCTTGGGACAGCAGCAGTAACGTGTTTTAAAAAAAAAACACCATAAATTTATGGAGTTGAATTAGAGGCTAAATAAAATATGAGATTAAAGCTTAACGAGTCTAGTTTCTTATAAAAGAGACCATGTAAGCAAAGGAATTGCCGATAATGAGATATTTAAAGTTGTGTGAGACAGTGTCAGAATGACTCTGAAATCCTCTATTCTATTTTTAGAAAATCATTATAAATTGTAAAAAAATGATTATAAGATAAGATTTATATTCTTAGACTCCTTAATGAGTCTAGTTTCAAACGAATTAAACGAAAACATATTTTTAATTTTTTACAATGAGAAATTTGATTCGTAGTGAAGAGTGGTCAGTATAGTCAAACAGTGAAATAGGGGAAATTTTAAGAATAATCTGGTATTGATTGGCTAAGCCAAAAATTATGAAAATTTTATGGATAAAATATATATGAGTCTATTTTCAGGGAAAATTAACGGCACTTCATTTGGAGTTTTGTAGCTCCATTTACGAATAATTTAATGACTGTTGCTGAGGGAAAAAAAAAACAGCTTGTGCTGAATTTGTGATTATGTTGTAAACCTTGATAAAACTATTTGAGTTGCTTATAAGCTATCGATTAAATATTGGTAATCAAAGTACCAAATCCGTATTAAAGTGAAGCTATAAGCCGTAAATGACTAGTATACCTAGTCAAATTTGTTATGAAGAAATTGATGTACAAGATATGTATGTGTAGTGAGGCCAAAATGGCTAACATCAAAGGTGTGTAAGTCATCTGAATGGCCTTTATGAAAATGTGTGCTATCTTTATTTGTATAATGTGGCCGAATGATCAATTGTGAAAAGTGTGTAGTATTAATTATGTGATAAGGCCGAATGGCCAATGTGATGAATGTGAAAGTGTATAAATGTGATAAGTCCCGAAGGGCATTTGTGCAAGATTATATCCGGTTAAGATCCCGCAGCTTTATGAGAGAATATTTTCCTGATTTAATGTCCGTAGGCTTCGAGCTCGTACTATATCCGAGTTTTAAAGACCCGAAGGTTAAATGCTGGGATTCAAGTAAGACTTTGATATTGAGTTACCATCAAATAAGTATTATGTATTTAAGATGTTCAGGTACGTATTACTTACTCATTGGTGGATTGATTTCGAAGTGAATTATTAGTATCAAGGAGGTATGCATATGTGATTAATATTATAACTCCAAATATGAGAATGATCTAATTGGTAATGGTATGCTTGTATAATGAAGTATGTGATGAAATATTCTTATGTATTAACGTATATTCTGCCCAAAGGCCTTATGATTTGAGTATGGGTTGTGTTCAGCTAGATGTGCCAATACAAGATAAGGAATATGTTCGGTTCTTTATGTGCCAATACGGTAATTTAGTACTTATCATGTGAAATACTTGAAAATATGGAGGTGATTATGAACAAGTGGATGGGATTATTGAAAGTTGTAAAATTGGTGAAGAATGTGCTTACCATGTGAATCAAACTTCAGTTGATGAAGAATGTGCTTTGGAAATATTCGACCGTCTAGGTCATTATTATTCGAAAGTATATATATGTGATAGATAAGTAATGCGCTTATTGATATTATGGTTCGAGATGAAGCTCTAGATTAATTTCATCGAACAGTTGAAATGAATGACCAATGATATTGAATGAAAACACTTTGTGACTTAAAACTCAAGGCTAAAGAAAGGTGAATTAAATTATGTGAAATTTTGGCTAGGTATATTGGGTCAAATGAGATTTTACCTAGATTAAGTATATGTGAAAAACGTCATTGATTCAACAAAATTATTGTTTTACTTAAAACTTACTAAGCTTACGAAAGCTTACTCTGTTCGTTCATGTTTTGGTCTGTAGGTTGTGGATTCTGACTACCAGCTCGGGGATCGTCAGTACTTCGTCACACTATCTACCATTACGGCAGCCATAAGGTTGGATTATCTTATGGCATGTATACGATAGACAATAAGTAGAATGATACTTTGACCTTCGTCTAGAAGTCATGTGATTAGGTATCTTATGGAACTTACTTGTATAAGTGTTAAATTCGAACTTTGTTTGCGTCTAGCAATTTAGTAAATGAATGATCTTTATTCAAAAAAAAAATGTTCAAAATTTTACGGCCCTGATCGGATTCCTAGTTTTCGGTAACGCCTCGTCCTATTTCTGTGACGGTTATGGGATAAGGGTGTTACAACTAAGGTGTCTGAATTGAAGATCGAATTTGTGCCGGTAGTCTGTGAATATCCGGATGTGTTCTCAATAGAGTTGCCAGGGTTACCACCGGTCAGAGAGGTGGAGTTTGCTATTGATTTAGTACCGGGGACTGCACCAATATTGATAGCTCTGTATAGAATAGCTCCAATCGAGTTGAAAGAATTGAAATCTCAGTTGCAAGAGTTAACAGATAAAGGTTTTACGAGATCGAGTTCTTCTCCTTGTTGTGCACCGGTATTATTTGTTAAGAAGAAAGACGGATCCATGAGACTTTGTATTAATTTACGATAAAGAAAAAGTACCCATTACCGAGGATTGATGATTTGTTTGACCATTTGAAAGGGGCAATAGTGTTTTTAAAGATAGATTTGAGATCCGGTTACTATCAACTAAGAGTTAAAGATTCGGATGTGCCGAAAACCACGTTCAGAACAAGGTATGGGCATTATGAATTTCTTGTTATGCCTTTTGGATTAACTAATGCTCATTTTTTATGGATTTGATAAATCAGATTTTCCAACTGTATTTAGATAAGTCTGTGGTTGTGTTCATTAATGACATTTTGATTTATTCTCGAGATAAGGCAGAGCATGCTGAGCATAAGAATTGTATTGCAGACTTTGAGAGATAAGAAATTGTTTGCTAAATTCAGAAAAAGTGAGTTTTGGCTCTAAGAAGTTGGATTTTTGGGGCATATTGTATCAGCGGAAGGTATAAGAGTTGATCCGAGTAAGATTTTTGCAATTATTGATTGGAAACCGTCGAGAAATATATCCAAGGTTAGAAGATTTTTGGGCTTAGCCGGGTATTATCGATGTTTTGTCAAAGAATTCTCGATGATCACTACACCTATGACAAGATTGTTACAGAAAGATGTTAAGTTTGAATGGTCTAAGAAATGTCAAAAGAGTTTTGATCAGTTGAAGGCATTGTTGACTGAGGCACCGGTTTTAGTGTAACTTGAATCAAGAAAAGAGTTTGTAATTTTCAGCGACGCGTTATTGAATGGTATTGGTTGTGTGTTGATGCAAGAAGGCAAAGTGATAGCATACGCCTTGAGATAGTTGAAACCTCATAAGAAGAATTATCCGACACATGACTTAGAATTGGATGCTATTGTATTTGCTTTAAAGATTTAGAGACACAACTTGTTTGGTGAAAAGTGCCACATCTTTACCGATCACAAGAGTTTCAAGTATTTAATGACTCAAAAGGATTTGAATTTGCGACAACGGAGATGGCTCGAGTTGTTGAAAGACTATGAGTTAGTAATCGATTTCATCCGGGAAAGGTGAATATAGTCGTTGATGCTATGAGTAGAAAATCTTTGTTTGCTTTGTGATTGACTTTATCTGATGATGGTTCGATTCTAGTTGGGTTAAATAGTAGACCGGTATTTCTTCAGCAAATTTGTAAAGCTTAGAACAGTGACAAAGAACTTCAGGCTAAAAGAGTTCAGTGCGAATTGACTAGTGATTCAGATTTTCAAATTGGGACCGATGGATGTTTGAAGCTCCAAGGTAGGATTTGTGTACCGAGAGATACTGAGCTTATTCAAAAAATTCTTCACGAGGCACACAGTGGTTGTCTGTCTGTTCACCTAGGAAGTACGAAGATGTATAATGATTTGAAGAAATTGTATTGGTGGTCAGGTATGAAACGAGATACTTCTGAATTTGTAGCGAGATGTTTGATTTGTCAACAAGTAAAGGCCGAACATTATCAACAAGTAAAGGTCGAACATTAAATACCTTCGGGATTACTTCAACCTGTGATGATTCCCTGGTAGAAATGGGAAAGAATTATGATTGATTTTGTAAATGGATTACCTCTGACTCCGAAGAAGAAAGATGTTGTTTGGGTCGTTGTTGATAGATTGATAAAATCGACTCATTTTATTAAGGTAAGTACCGACTATTCACTTGATAAGCTAGCTAAATTATGCATCGCTGAAATTGTTAGATTGCACAGAGTGTCTATTTCTATTATTTCGGATAGAGATCCGAAGTTTACGTCACGGTTTTGGAAGAAGTTGCAAGAAGCTTTGGGTACAAAGTTGAAATTTAGTACCACATTCCATCCACAGACCGACGGTCAATCAGAAAGAACGATTCAGGTTCTCAAGATATGCTTCATTGTTGTGTATTAGAGTTCGAAGGTAGTTGGGAAAAATACCTACCTTTAGTTGAATTTGCTTACAACAATAGTTTTCAATCGAGTATAGAGATGGCACCGTATAAGGCATTGTATGGCCATAAGTGTCGAACTCCATTGTACTGGACCGAGCTCAGTGAGAGACAGATTCATAGGGTTGATTTGGTTAAAGAAATCGAAGAAAAAGTGAAAATAATTTGTGATTGTTTGAAAGCAGCTTTGGATATACAGAAATTGTACGCGAATTTGAAACGAAAGGAGATTGAATTTCAAGTCGGTGATAAGATATTTCTGAAAAAGTAAATTCTTAGATTCAGTCGCAAGGGAAAATTGAGTCCACGTTTTATTGGTCATTGAAAGAATAGGGCCAGTGGCATATCGGTTAGATTTACCAATAGAATTAGAGAGAATTCACAATGTGTTTCATGTGTCTATTTTGCGACGATACCGATCAGATCCATCGCATATGATTACACCAACAGAGGTTGAGATTCGACCCAACATGACTTATAGTGAAGAACCTATCAAGATCCTTGCCTGCGAAGTTAAACAGTTGAGAAATAAAAATATAGGCCTAGTAAAAGTTTTGTGGCAAAGACATGGGGTCGAAGAGGCTACGTGGGAACTCGAGGAAGCTATGAGAAAATAGTACCCAAACCTCTTTTCCATTAAGATTTTCGGGGATGAAAATCCTTAAAGGGGGGTAGAGTTGTAACAACCCGTTTTTGGGTCAAATCAGAACTGTAGTTTCAAAACCACAAATTTGAAGTAGAAATGTTAATTTTAATATTTCTTTAAGGTCTACAGTATGACTGAATGGTTGTGTGAAAATTTCGTTAAGGAATTTTATCGATAGAGTGTCTCACTTGACTAATAGGACTAAATTGCAATAAGTGCAAAATGTGTGTTCTAGAAGCTAGAGGTGTCTAATTGAAATGAAATTTTAAATTAGAGGTCCTTAAATGGTAATTAGACCATTATACTTTTAGGTGGAAAAAAATGGTCATAGGTGAAATTTCAAAGTTTGGCATTAAGGGCATTTTGGTTATTTGGTTAATAAGGACAAAATTAACCAAATAAAAGATGTCACCTTTTCTAATTTGATCTCCCATGGCTGAAATTCACAAGAAGAAGACATAGCTAGGTTTGGCCAACTTCCAAGCTCGATTGTAAGTCCCTTTTTGTCCCGTTTTTTAAAGATTCTTACGTTTTTATGAATGTTGTAACTTGATTTAGCTATTTCAATGACTAATTTGAAAGAAAATCAAAGTATAAAATTTTACTCATGTTGAATATTTGTATATTTTGATGTCTAATGGTAGAAAATGCATGTTTGGTGTTAGATAAACAACATTTACCAACTGATTTTTGATGAAAATATCAAAAATGGACCTATTCGTAAAAGTTCTAAAATGTATGTAAAAATGTGAATAAACTAAAAATGTGGGCTGCTATGAGTACTATTAATATTTGACTAGGCTTGGGTAATGAAGAAATCGAATAAAAATCATTTTACGAGCCTTAGGACCAAAATGTGAAAACTTGAAAAGTTAGGGGCAAAAATTACAGGTTTTTTGGGATTAAATTGAATAATGTGATAATTGAATGAGTTAAATTTGATATTATAGATCAAGAAATAAGAGGTTCTGACCTAGACTGGGGAAAGAACTAAATTGTGGACTAAATCGAACTATTAGCCGTTCTGTACCTAGGTAAGTTCGTATGTTAAAAATAAGCTTTAATATGATTGTATTTTATTGCTTTAATATTGCATAAATTGTATGTTTGATAAATGTGGATGAGCTTAATCCTATGAACGAGTCTGAAGACAAATCGACAAGTAAGAAATCCTATTTGAACCTTAGGAATAGGGTAAGATAGAAGTGACATGTCACTAAGTTCATTATGTGTTATGTGATTATGTGATCCGGGTGTTGGTCTTGTACGTCCTACCAGTGGCTGAGTATACCGGAATATGTTGCGGGTACTTGATAGCTTGTATAAGCAGCACCGTATAGCTACGTCTCGACTGACAGCTTGTGTGAGCAGGCCCGTTGTTAGCTCGAGAGCGGGCAACTATGTGATATTAAGATTGAGGTAACATTGGCTACATATGTGGCACTTAGTGTGCAAGAATCCCGAGTATTTGACATTATTATTCCGAGTGATTCACAGGTATGTCAAAGATGAGATTATGTGTAAATTCCTTTCGAGTTGGTACAGGTATGTACTTAAAGCTCATATCTATTAAGTGCTTAAAATGAGGAATATGAGGTAAGTTTTGTGATAGAATGAGTTATGATTATGAGACCATGGTCAATATACATTTAATTATGTTATATTATTTGAATGTTATATGCATGGTAAAGTTGCTTATTGCTTGCATATGAGCTTACTAAGCTATATAGCTTACTCCGTTTATTTTCCATGTTTTTATAGTGTCGCCAGGCTAGCTTGGATCGGAGATCGTCGGAGATTCACCTCACACAATCGAAACAATTTTTTGGGTATTGATGATCTTAGTATTTTGAAAATATGGCATGTATAGGGACTTGGTCTTTTTGTTATATGTGTCATTATGATTGGCCAAATATATTGGCTTGTAATAGCTATTGGTTAATTTGGTACCTTTTTATGCTAATTAGCTTACTTTGGCTAACATGATTGTAAGCCTAAGTATAGTCATACATGTGCCAATGTCTTTGATGATATGATCATGATATGCTTGGTGAATGATGAAATGTGATTCATAGCATGAATGTGTTATATTGGAAATGTGATTTATTGGTGAGATGATTATCTTATGCACAAATAGGTGTCATGAAAGTAGCTAATTGAGGCTTAATGAATGTGAAAGTTGCATGATTGATTTTTGGACATAATAAATATTGTGAGCATGATAGTGTATGGCGTTACATTGATATGAATTAGTCATGATTGTGGATGTTTGGTTGCCTAAGTGTGCCATGGATTTGTGCTATCGAATTGGTATAGGTGTTTGTACAAATAAGGGTGGCAAATGGTTTGGTAAATAGCCTTTATTTTATCTACACGTGTCGACACACGGGCGTGTGTCTAAGCCGTGTGTGACACACGGTTTGCCCTATGGGCATGTGGTTCGGCCGTGTGCCTTATGCACCTTAATTTTGAGAAACAGAATGCTTAGAATTGAGCACACGGGCATGTGTCTCAGCTGTGTGGATGACACAGACTCAGGCACGAACGTGTGTCCTGAGTGTGTGAAGGCTACACCTATTTTATGAAAATTAATTTTCCACACGGTTTAGCACACGGGTGTGTGACATGGCCATGTGACCTCAATTTGTTCATGAGTTACAAGTCAAAGAGTTACACAGGGTCGGGACATAGGCGTGGTGTAACCACACGGCCTGACCACACGGGCGTGCCCCATATCCACACGGGTGTGTGACCCCTGTTTAATGGAAAAATTTCTAAGTTTTGTAAAATTTTCCCGAGTTGTCGGTTTAGTCCCGAACCACTCCCAATGCATGTTTTGGGCCTCGTAGTCTCATGTTAGGGACTTTATGTTTAATTGCAAATGGTTTTAATTTAGACGTAAATTTATGACTTGGATTTGTGTGAATACTTGTGTTGTAAGTCTGGTAAGGGGTTGAATACGGGTAAGGGGTGTTACAGTTGTCATTCAAATTTTGGGGAAAAAATGGTTACAATCTATCTGCACGTGTCGCCCAACTAGGGGACCTCAAAACAACCTAATCACATTAAACAGACCCACAGCAATAAAAAACAAAGCAAAACAAGCAAACATAACAGAAGAAACAAAACACAAAACAAGAAAGAAATGAAATGTCCCCTGATCTAACCCCTTTCCTCTCCATACAACTTTCAAGCTCTTAAGCACCAGTACTTTGACGAGGTAACCAGAAAAAACAAACTCTAGTGATAGGAAAACTGGAAAACCTCACATCAGGCTTACGAGTTCATCGTACAACCCATTATCTTCGAATTTGAACTCCGCCTTTATGAATGGTCACATCCCCCAATCCCTCTCCTATCCTTGTCAACGAGCCATTCCACCTCTCTCCGGACCTTTTTTACCCAACATATAGGGCAGTTGTACTTTCTGCCCTCCAACACTAGTCCATGCACTGTCGCATTAGCCTCCCGAGGTACAAATCTAAATTGAAGGCTTCAAAACTTGGTTACCCTTTCTTTTATGTCTTTAATAAGAGTACTAATACTGGATCTATCCTCTTCTGTAGATCTTAGTTTTTGGATGACTGTTAGAGCATCCCCCTCGACATACACATTCCAAAAACCCAGCTCTTTTGCAAAAAAAAAAAAACCGCCTTTAAACATGCTTGTGCCTCAACCATGGTTGGATCTGGAATGTTTTCCCATGGGGAAGTGCATAATGCCACGACCAGTCTTTCTCTATTTCATGCTATTATGCCAAAATATGATGTCCGTTACTAGTGATTAAAAGACGTGTCGAAGTTAAGTTTAATAGTGCCCCCTTCCGATGGCTCCCAAATAGATTGCCTAAGGATATGTATTGAATTTGATAACTCACTCAACTGCTATATCTCTATTATGTATGAATTTATGAATCCCACAACATCCTTGATCCCATCTCTATACCCTCATGATACACTTTTTTATAGTTGTACCACAAAACCCAGTAAGAGATGGCTAACCATTACTTCCAACTGTGTTGCATGTTAATTGTTAAGAGAGCCACCCCAATTCCCCTAAGACCCGCTTCGAGAAAACACAGTCACAAAATAAATGGACCACCGAACCTTACTTTACTTCACAAACAGGACAAAGTGAATTTGCAACAAGCTTATAGGACTTTAGCACCCCCAATGCTGGCAAAAAATTATTAGATACTTTTCAAAAATGTATATGAATTTAATTAGGAAAGCTTAGAATCCACAGTCTTGATTAAAAGTTAGATAGAATCACTGCTTGTTTTATGTAATTAACCCTCAGTATGTTGTGCCTCTCTATAATGAGCCATTTGTAACCAATTTTTGTTGTGTTTTCCCCTATTTTATCCCCCTCCAAACCACCTCATCTCTATGTATGTTTTTCACTAGTGGGAGAAAAAAGATTTTCTACAACTGGTCATCACCAAATAGATCCCTAATAACATCCTACTTCCAAGTAAATGTGTCCTAATTAATTAAATCTAATACAGTAGTGTACCTAATATCGATGTTTTGAAATTGAAGCATATCATTCCCAGGACCTGTCAACCACACATTATTCCAGATGTTCACGGCCAACCGATTCCAATCATCCAGCCTATCCCTATCTCAATAAGACTACATGCTTCCCAAATACTCCACCAAGTATATAAAGGGTAAGCTCTCAATCGTACACTCATAAAATCACCCCGGGGGAAATACTTAGCTTTCAATACACGTGAAAATAAACTACAAGGTTGCATAATTAGCTTCCACCCTTGCTTCTCTAGCAGGGCCATATTAAATAGATTAAGATATTTAAAACCCAACCTACCCTGCGCTTTCGAAGTGTACAAAGTGCTCCACCTGCACTAATGTAGACCCTTACCAGATTTCGAGTTTCACCACCAAAATTTACACATCATATTCTCTAAATCACGGCACAAAGTAACAAAAACATGAAACATTACATAGCATAAATCGGGATGGCTTGCAAAATGGCCTTAATGAATACTTCATTCCCCTATCGATAAATAACGCACGCTCCAACTCTTTATTTTCCTTATAAATTTCTATTTCATATCCATAAAATCATGCTTTTTCCTTCTGCCCACCATTGTTAGCAATCCTAGATACCTTTCCGGATTGTTTGAGATTCGTACTTCCAAAATTTTACCTACTTGCTCCCTCACCATATTATCCACATTACCACTAAAGAATATAATGAACTTATTGAAGTTGACTAATTGACCCGATACACCCTCATACTCAGTCACCACCAATTTCATGGTCTTTGCCTCTTCGATTGAGCCTTCATTGAACAAAATGCTATCATCAGCAAAAAATAGGTGGGTAATAGTTATTCACTTCATCCTATCCTCGCATCATGGAGCCTTCCCTCATTTCTCAACATATTCAATAGCCTTGAAAATCTTTTGGCTCAAATTATAAACAAATAAGGGTGAAGAGGATTCCCCTACCTTAAGCCTCTAAAAGGTCAAAATTACTCTCCTTGCACCCCATTCAAAATAATAGAATACGGTAAAATAGAGACACCTCATAACAAATGAGATCCAAGCTTCACAAAATCCTAAAGAACCCATAACTCTTTCCAAAAAGTTCCAATCGACCCCCTTCTTCCTAAAAGGGTGTAGAATCTTGTAAGCCACAAATATGTTATTAGTGATTTGCCTTCTAAACACAAATGCCCTTTGAGTTTCATCGATGCAACCATTAAGGACCTTACGAAATCTATTCACAATCACATTGGAAATCACTTTATAAATAACATTACACAAACTGATAGACCTAAACCAACCTATGTTCTTTGACGATACAATCTTTGGGATAAGTATGATGTCCATGCCATTGATCTCCTCGAAATCACATTGACCATTCAACACTTCCAAACAAAATTTCTTAACCCTATCCCTTACCACATGCTAGAACTTTTGATAAAATAGCACAGGAAAGCCATCTTTTCTTGATGCTTTCAAAGGAGCCATTGCTCTAATCTCCTCAACCACTTCCTCCCTTCTAAACTCAGCAACTAACTCTTCATTTTGAGACCCTGAGATGCACGTTGGAATTCTCAAAAGTAAGTGATCACAATTTTTCAATCTTTAAAATATTATGTTGCTAGTTAGCCATCTCTTCTTGTTTGTTTATCTAGCTCCCACTCCTATTTTCCAGCCTTTTAACTGTATTCTTTTTTTTCCGACTTGAAGCAAAATTATGAACAAATGGTGTTTCGATCACCTAACCAAATCCAATTCACACTAGCCATTTTCTCCCAAAATAACTCCTTCATGTTGACTTCTATGTTCATAGCTAACTTTACATTAGTAATCTTAGCCAGTACCATATCACTAAGATCTTCACCATTTAGCTTATTAAGCCTTGCACTTAAAGCCATTCTCCTATGATACCTATTAATTCTCGTTTTTTTAGCCCAATTGCTCAATTCCACTCCTAACTCCCTAAGCTTTGTCAAAATCTATTCTCATTCGTTGCCCACCACCCCTTAAGATGATCCTCGAACCCTTCCTCCAAAATCTAATTAGCATTAAAACAAAACAAGAATCCCTTAGCCCAGGCCGAACCCACCTATCACTCCATGTATTAACAAGCATAGAGAAATGATCTGACAAAATATGCTAAAGATGGTTTACCAAAAATTCTAAAAAAACATCTGACGATCCTGGGTTAGTTACCCTCTATCCAACCACTCCCATTATGTTGTTTTTAAGAAATCGTCATCTCTCCCACATGAACCACTAACCAGAGAAGCCTAAATCACTTAGTTCACATTCATCCAATACCTCCCTAAACGCAATCATTCGTCGCTCCTCCCTAAGGTGCCCTCATTGTTTTTGAAAAGAATAACAAACCTCTTTGAAATCCCCCAAGACTAACCATGACAAGTTACTATCTTGTTTCAAATGTTGCAACAAATTCCACGAATCCTTCCTTACTTTTTCTGCTAGGGTGCTATAGAAACCCGTGAACCTCTATGCTACCCCTCCATATCCCTTCCCTACTTCCACATCAATATGAGATCTTGAAAAACTTCTTAAAATAATAGTCAAACTCTCCACCCACGCTAAAGATAATCCTCCCTTAACCTGATAACATCTACATCTATACTATTTAGAAATCTGCATTTCCTCCTTATCTACTTATTTGTCTCGCGCTGAATTTTGTTTCAATTAGAAACAAAAGTTGGGGCTGAACTTGTCTCAATTTATTCTTCAAACATCTAACAGTCAGCAGCTGCCCCAACCCACGGACATACCAGCTTAATATTTTCATTGCGACCAGCCAGCTTGCCTCTTGACAGTTGTCGATATAAAATAGGTTCTCCCAAATGGTCTTTCCTCCCTTACTCTAATGAAGTTTCTGTCCCAATAACGACATAATCCCCTATGTCATTCCGAAGCCTCTTTTTACCATCTACACTTTTAATAGGTGTCTCCTACCCATCGTGGTCCATATATAAATGCCCATTTAGTTGTTCATCCCATCCATCAACCCCTAATACCTTACTACCATTCTTTTCCAAATTGAGACCTAACATAAGGTCCACTTGAAATCCGAACCCCTTTAGTCATCTACCCCAGCATCATACCCAAAACCCCGTTTCGCAACAATACTACTAAGCCCCCTTCATCCCTGCTTTCTATCAGCCATTGACTAATCATTGGGGTAGCTCTTCTTAATTGTGCTTAAAGCGACAAATCCCAACCCAACTTAACATACTCCTCTCTCGACATTCTAATATGACAAAAAGAGTCACTGTGACCCAAATGCCCGCAATAGAAACAAAATAGCATCAACTTCTCGTATTTAAAACTAACGTAAGTATGGTTTCCATATGCAGATACAATCTTCTTCCTTATTTTCAAAGCTCTCATCACATCTAACTGAACCCTAATTCTAAGAAAAGTTCTCACTCTCTGACTTAGAATTTTCAAATCATATTCCAAAAATTTTCCCAAAATCTTTCCCAACTGTCATGCAATAGTTTCCGAGAACGAACCCATAGGTAAGTCATGAACTTGAACCCAAAAGTTAACAAACAATAATGAAACCTTCACTGGATCCTCGACCTTCTCCAACCTGTGAAACACCATAAGGTGGTTATTAAAAGTCCAAGGTGCACCATTAATAACCCGTTCCAAATCCATCCTATAGAAAAACTTAAATAAAAATCTTTTGTCCCCTAAATCCGAGATTTGAACTCCTTTAACTGAGTGCCAAACATTTTTCATGGTACTCTTTATTGCTGGAAAATGAACTATACTTGCCGTTAAAAAACATCTAACCATACTAAACTTCGTCACCATTGAGTGCGGACCAGTCTCCTTCTGTACCAACAAACCTTTCTTCTCCCCATCATCCAAAGACAGGTTTGCCATCTCATTTTCCATAATAGATATCCAACCCCCAAATAGCCAATAACTCCACTGCTATCATGAAGAAAGAAAGAACACAAATGAAAAGAAAGAAAAACCCTAGATGTGCTATAACACTAGAAAGAGTCGTGCTAGAGAAGCAGAAGTTTGATATAAAATTTCGTATGTACTTAATATATGTTATTCTGACTATACTTATAGTAAAACTTAATTATGAAGTTATAGAAACAAACCAACACAATAATAATACACAAATGTTAAGTATTTTTAACTAATTAATAACTAGAAATAGAATATTCGTGATTTTTTCCTCAAGAAATAATTAATAATAGGAAAAACTCATTTAAAATAATTAAAATTGAAATAATTTAATAGATAAATGTTAAATTTACTTAAATAATAATAGACAAAGCAACTTATATTAAATAAATGAATGAATATAATGGAAATGTTACTTGAGAGAATATATAAAAGAATTAGAGAGTTTGATCCATTAGTATTTATTATTTCATTTTTGTTTTGGTTTAATGAAATTAAAATTGTCAAAAATTTCATATTATTAAGTAACGTGACATTAAATAAAAATAAATTATTTATATTCTCAAATATTGACAGTTTGACATTATTGGTAATATCATATTGTAGACTTAAAAGTAATATTTTTCATCCAAATATGGGAATATAATTCTTAAACATAATATTTCTATTGATAATTCTATATTTCTTGAATTAATCCCTTCTTTTAATTGAATGAATGAATTTATTAATACTAAATTATGGCGTGGGTAAAAATAGAATTATATAATAAATATACTTATAAAAATTAATATAATTAATAAAATAAGGTTTTGATTGAATTGTAAAATATAAATATAAAAATGGAAGAAACAATGAGTGAATGATTGCGAGGAATTCAGCTCCTTTCTAATGAACTTTAATTTGAGGCCCATTGCTTTCAAAATAATAATAATTTGGAGCCCATCTATGGATTTGTTGGGTTGGATCACTAACTTTATTTGGGATTAATTTATCCAAAGAAATATAGGTTTATTGCTTGTAAGCCAAAAATATAACTATATTAGAGGAAGGTAATTTCCAAATAAAAAATTATCTCAGAAAATTGGTTTTTTAAGTTAAACTAAAATTGATTTTATTATTTTTAGATTTAATTTATAAATTTATTTCACATTTATATAAATTATAAATATGAGGTTATATCTAAGTTAAGATTTACAATTAATTGATTAAAAATATTTTAAATTTACATTTCTTATAATATTAACAATGAATTACTATAACTTATTTTATTATATTTTCATATGAGGGTAAATTAGATAAGAATGACGTTTTCTAAAATTAATTAGGGAAATGGGCTAATTTTGGAGAGAGAAACAGAAAATGCGTCCTGCAGGACGAGTTTTCTTCCTTCCAAATTTGTTTTTTTTGTTGAGTGTTGGAAATTTGGGGAGAAAGATTTATTTGTGTTTGTGTTTGTGTTTGAAGGAGACGTTATGCTAGTTCTAAGGTATGTTTGAGTTCACGGTGATGCAATGGTGCTTGGATAGCCATACATGTCATATATTATTTGGGGGTGAAACAATCACCTTAGAAGATGTCGCATTACAACTTGGGCAACCAGTTCACGATGGTCATACGGTCACATGTTGAAGTATAATTAGGGCTCCTAGTTTGCGATCGTTATGCGGTCACAGATTCAAGTATAACTTAGGCCTCTAGTTGACGATAGTTATGCGATCACGAGTTCAAGTTTCATGCCACAAGAAGATGATGCTTTATAAATCTCATACATAAGTTTGAGATCATAATCATAAGCGGAAAAAGAGGGAGGAGTTCTTTAATCACAGTAATCGTTGTCACCCTGAATCAATTTTAATCTTTTCTCCGCTGTCACAGTCACTCCTCCCCAAGAAGGCTCTCAAATCTATTACAGGTTATGAACAATAAAGTTAAAGATACCATTTTGATAGAAATGGAGAAAAATAATAAGTTATTTATACTGAAAAGCCCGTTTGTTTTCCCCTATGATTATAATCTCAAACTTATGTATAGGGTTTATAAAGCATCATCTTCTATTGGCATGAAACTTGAACTAATGACCACACAATCACCGCCAACTTAGGGCTCAAGTTATACTTGAACCCGTGATCACATAACCATCGTCAACTAGGAGCCCTAGTTATACTTTAACTCATGACCATATAACCATCGTGAAATGACCACATAACCACCATCAATTGGGAGCCTTAGTTATACTTCAACCCGTGACTATATAACCATCGTGAATTGGGAGCCCAAGTTGCAATTCGACATATTCTAAGGTGGTGGTTCCATCCACACACGGTAAATGAAATGTGTGGGTCTCCAAGCACCATTGCATCACCGTGAACTCAAACATACCTTAAAACTAGCATAATGTCTCCCTCAAACACAAACACAAATTAATCTTTCTCTCAAAATTTACAACACCTAACACAAAAAAAAACAATTAAAAATATTTTCTAATAGACAGTAGGCGAGAGAGCTGATGGAGTAGAGGGAGCAAAACCCCCATTTATATAGGCAACCGGGGAGAGGGAATTAAAAAAAAAACAAATTATGTGGGAGCCCACAACTGATCAGTATTCCCGAGATGGGATGTTTGAAAATTATCTCAGGATTCTTGGGTTCTAAATTTTTTTCACATGATTCCTTTTTAGGGTTAGGGTTTAAAAATGTGTGGGAAGAAAACTCATTTTGCAGGAGGCGTTTTTAGCTTAGGTGACAGTAGGGATGCTGAAAGCGCGCTTTGCAGGAGGTAATTTTTCCCTTACATTTTCAACGCCCCTAAACCAAAAACCCTAATTTTTTTTTTGAAAAATGCTTCTAATAAGAAGCATTTTTTAAAAATTATTTAGACTTTTTAGGAAAACGTTTCTTGTTAGAAGCATTTTTTAGACTTGTCATGTCCAAACTTTTCCAACATTTTAAAGTTATGTTTGATATTCGATGGTAGTATTTCCTAAAAAATGAATATATTCTGTATAGAGGTTCCATACTAAAATTTCGAGCAAATTGTTTTTATAAAGAGATTTGAATAAGGAAATGATTTTTTATGTTAAAAATTTGAATTTCAAAAATCGATCCAATAAAGTAAATTATCTCAAGTAAGTGTCGTTGTTTGAATTTGGATAATTGTACTCATTTTTCTATGAAACGTTTTGGTTTTAACTATGTGAAACAAGTTATTTGGTTGAAGATGAGCAGACGAATTAGAGCCGTTATTTATTATAACGATCAAATTTGACATCGAAATTGGGGTCGTTTTTCTTCAACCCAATCTATAGAATTGACTTTCAATTGGAGCATAAAATTGCATGAGCTTCATTCAAAAATTAAAAGGAAAGTGGCGACTTCAAGTCGAAGAAGAATTTCAAGCTTTAAATATAGATATCTAACGTCACTGAAACCTATTAGATATGATATATTTGAGCTCAAAGGAGACATTGAGGTCGAGGCGATGCTCGATTCGAATTACCTTAATGGAAATGCTATACTAGAGTTATATGTTGTAACACCCTATACCTGACCCGATCGTCAGGTCCGGATACCAAATGCCACCGTATTACTTAACTACATTTCTGACTTGACTTATTTACAACTTAAACAATGCCAAATTTAATCCCTATTTATCGTATAACATTAGTCTAATCTCTTAGATAACAGCATGATTCAAAAATTAAACTTCAACTAAAGTTTCTATTATACAAGTTTTAAGGTCCTTAGATTAAAGTTCTTACAATCAAATTACTTTATCGAGCATGGCTATATATATTTACTATTACTTAGACCTTAAATTTTGATATAATTACACTTATTCGAACCCCAAGGCGTAGCCTCTAAGGGTACCCTTCTATGTACATGATACTACTATCACGCCATCCGTGTAGACTAGTGAAGTCTGGCTTGGTCCCTCTAAACCAAGTTTTATTCAATTTGAACCTTTTAATTTTATTTTACAAAATTTCCCTAAACTTTACATTTTATTCAATTTAGTCCCTAAAGTCGAAACCACTATAACTTTCATATTTAATCTTTGTTTTTAACTCTATTTTCATTTTCATTCTTTTATCTATAGAAACGTATTTCACAAAAATTTTATGTCAAATTCATCACTATAAACTTTTAGTCCCTAAACTCAAATTTAACAAAAATCACTTTGCATATTAGTCCTTAACCACTTCTAAGCTTAAAAATCTACCATTAAACATCAAGAACTTCCATAAATAATTAATTTTAACTTTTAAAACTTTTAACAGTTTCACGATTTAGTTAAATTAAGCTACAACGATCTCAAAAACATAAAATTTACGAAAAATGGGCTTTGGAGAGCTTACCATGCAAGACCAATTGTTAAGTATTCAAAAATGGTTGCTCTCCCTTTCTTTTTCTTTAATTTGATAGCGAGAAGAAGTAAAAATAAGGAAGATAACCTTTATTAAAATGAGGAAGATAACCTTTATTTTATGTTTTATCAAATTTTCACTTAATTATTAACTTAATTAAACATATATTTTTACTTTAAACAATGCACCAACCATCCATTACCTAACACTGTGGTCTAATGATCACATAGGCACTTGAATAATTATTAACTAAGCCTTTTAACCAACAAAAATTCAACAAAAATTAACTTTTATGATTTTTATGATTTAGTCATTGTACCCTAATTACTAACCGTTAAATAAAATTTCTGGACCAAAACTCAATATATCACTATAATAGACTCACAAATATTAATAAATGATATTTACTGACTTGAGCATCAGAATATGGGGTTCCAAAACCACTGTTTTTGGTACCACTAAAAAATAGGTTGTTACATTATCATGCTATGCTCATCATCAAATTATCAATTCACACATATTATTACATGTTCCAATTCAATTTCATACCAATTGCAATTTCAAACAAGACATAAAGTTTTCTAATTTATTTGATTCAGTTCCTAGTTCGGAATCAATCCAATTCACATCAATTCAACTTAAGAGGCCACTAATACTCACCTCTAGTTCCATGTAATGCAAAATGATATGTTCATACAACAATTAAATGGTTCCCAAATCATAGAATTACAAATAGAAAATTTTGAGCTATTTGTCGACGGCTTCAGCTTTTCTTTTCCCTCTCGAGGAATCCGTGTCAACATTAGCTACAGGTTAACATAACATAACATAACACTATCAATAATCAGCCAATTCAAATTCAATTATCAATTTATACAAACTTTGCAATTGATTCATTTTAGTCCTTAAAACTAGGACTAAGGGTGTGTTCTCCATTGCTTTTGGGATGAAACTTTTTCTAAAAAAAATGCTTTTCTCTTAAAAGCAATGAAGAACACATATCATTGGGTCAACTTTTTTAACTTTTGGGATGAGCTTTTTTAGATATGAAAAGCGAGAAATTTTATTTTTTCACCAAAAAGCACTTTTGGTGTTATTTGACCTTTTAACCTTACTTTTGACTTAAAATGTGTTTGATGCTATTATTTTGTGTTCTCTTTCTTGGTTATTTAATATGAGTTTTACAAATATGTTAAAAGCATTAATTAAAAATAAAATATTTTTAAAATAATACAATTGTGTCAATATCTAATTACAAATATTTAATTATTATATTTAAGTATTTAAATATAGTTTATATATTCTAATTAAATTTAATAAATAATTAATATTAATTACTTAGAAATATTTAAAATTAATATTATATATTAAAATATTAACAATAAGTTATAATAAATTATTTTTTATATTTTTACTAAATTATCATAATATTAACTAATTTGAACATTATTTAAATACATATTTGTTACTTTATAATATCATGTCTAAAATGGACATTTTACTTTTCAAAAGCATTTTTGACAAAGAATATCAAACACTTAAATTTTTTCAAAGCACTTCTCAAAAGCACTTTTCCACAGCACTTTTCAAAAGCACTTTTCAAAAGGAATGAAGAACTGGCCCTAACATAACTTTCAATCTAAAACTCCAAATAGAAATCAGTTTTCACTATTAACCATTAGTGGCTTCCATTTTCTCATTTCTGCAGTAAAGTTTACAATTTATTCAGTTTAGTCCTTAGTGTAAGCAACTATCAATTTATTTTATAATTTAGTCCTTTTTCACTTTTAAGTTAAAAAACCTATAAATTTAACACCTAAAACTTTCAATTCTTAACTAGGGCAACTTTCAAAAGTTTAACAGTTTTACAAATTGGTACATGGGCTAGCTAATTCAAGCTCTCATGATAAAAAAAAACATAAAAATTACAAGAAAATAATTAAGGTCTTACTTGAATTTTTGGAGTTAAAAGTTTAACGCTTATGTTAATGGCTTCTTCTTTATTTCTTTCTTTGTTTTGGTTTGTGGTTGGGAGAAAGATAATGACTTTCTCTTTTAATTTGGCTTATATACATGGTTTAAGTTTAATTTAATTAAGCTTTACTATAATTAATTTAACATTTTTTTATTTAATTAGTTTTAAACACTATTATCCACTAATGCATAATTTAACAGGGTCTAATGACCATTTTAAACCTTTTGTTAATTGTAATTTAAATCCTCATTTCATTTTCTAAATAAAATTTATAGTGGTTGGACTTTATGATCTAGTCCTTGAACCCTAATTAAATGCAATTTCAACTAAATTATTCATCTAAAATTCAATTAACATATATAATAACTCTGTAAATATAAAAATATTTATGGACTCAATTTACAGAAATGGGCTCCCAAAACTGCATTTTTCAACACCGCTAACTTTCAAGTCGTTACGATTGGAGCTAATGATGATTCCATTGAGGCATGCACTCCCAACCGCGGCCTCATGTGGGGTTGCCTTGGCCTCCTACGACGACATTGCCTACTCCTTTCCTCTTCTGGCAATAGATATGGCTTACCATAAAGTCTAAACCATATCATGTAATCCGGAGAGGTTACCAAATTCGGTGGGAGAATTGGTTCACGCATAGGTATGAAATCATACCTATGTTCCTAAATGTAGATATATTTGGCATGGAATTTAGGCTAATGTTCATCGGTTCTCCCTCGCAAGTCGATCTTGTGAAGTTCATTGAGCTCCTAGATGACGATAAAATACTTTGCCTAAACCTGAATTGACGCATCACTTGATTGGATTCGTGCATCTCGACCATTGCAAAAACTATCAATAGCACTTTAATGTGCCAGATATTACGATTCACCTACATTCCTGAATTCTCATATCAGAGTGTGACTTCCATTCAAACTACAGTATGAAATTATAAATTTTATTACATATCTAATATTAAATTTCAAATCCTTACGTAAATATTATATAATTGAAAATTTCAAAAACTAACATTGGCTTCCAATCATTGATTTAACAATAGTCTGATCTTCGAACTCGTTCGATATATCCACATGACTCGAGTCATTGTTCCACCTATTCAAATAATATGTTATTTAAAAGATATAATAATGAAAAAATATTATAATAACTATATTATTAAATGAATTTTACCTTGTTATGAGTGGGAATTCATAATGGGCATTTACTCAGGACGTAAAAATGGATGTTGGTACCATGCCCATGATTGAAGAAGGATTATGCAACCACCGATTTTAATTTTTTTATGCTTCTGTTGCACGACACACCTCTCAGTGCAATGTTGCCAACACAACTGATCCCCAACTGAGTCGCCGTGCTTCTTTTACGTTAACTAGTTGTAGTAGCCACCTTAAATGTACCAGACTTTGAGATTTATCTGGCATTAGAAGGCCTCCGATTAACCTTATGATGAATGCTCGCATATATTATTGTCTTTCAATAGCACTAGCGGAATTGCCGATATAATTGAAATTGTCTTCTAACCGTTTGATCTTTATCCGACTACCACTAAACTTGTCTCACACATTGCCTAAAAGTTGCTCATAAATTGCGCTCCAATCGCAAACGATCACTACCCTCCTCACGACAGCCCCATCAATCGATATATCGAGTTGTAAAGTTATATCCTCGAGTGTAATTGTACAGTCACTACACGGAAGATGAAATGTGTGTGTCTTAGGTTTCCATCTTTCCACCAAAGCGCTAATAAGTGCGAGATCCAATTTAGTCCCTCCAAGTATACGAGACACGTGCAAGAATCATGCCTCTTGCAAGTGTTGTTCAATAACACATAGTGCCCTTGCACTTAAATTGTGTATGTACGTCTCGATAATTCGATCTTCGATCTGATTATATAAACATAAAAAAATTATTAAATTAATAATGTTAACAACTTAATAAATAAAATAATTAAAATTAAAATTAAAAAATTAATAATATTTTATTACCATTTGCAATTGGACATCGAAATGTGTTTGTCATCCAAATGAAAAAGAGGCATAGACATTTTACAATTATAAAAATAAAATACAATCAAAGAAATTATGAAATATAAAATTAAAACAACAAGAATTTGAGAGAAATTAAATGAAAAATTGAGAACAAAATAATTGAGAGAATAGATGAGTAAAATTAAGAGAATAGGATTTGAATGCAAAAAAGAAAAGAAAATGAGTTGAGTTTATATGGCAAATAAACTAGCCGTTAAAAAAAAAACTTTTCCATTACGAGAAAACCCAAACTTTTCCATTACGAGAAAACTCATTGGAAATTATTTGTTAGATCTTTTCGTCGTTGAAAAAAGTTACCATTTGACGAAAACACATCTTACTAGACGTGTTTTCTGTTTCTCTACAAAATTGACACATTTCTTTAAATTTGAAAAAAAAGGGCCTAAATCAACCAAAATAATGATAATTTTTTCATTTGAATAAATTATTTCATCATTTATAAAAGTTATATTAATTTAAAAGAGTTATTTTTACATGTGATTTTAATCTCTAAAATATATTTTATATACTCAAATTATTGGTAAACCATAAATTCATAATATTAAATAAATTTGAATACGATTTAAATTATAACAATACTAAATACATAAAAATCTTAAATCAAAATATTCTCAAATAAACTTTTCGAATAACAATACTAAACTAATTCATCCTTGTAAGAACCCGAATAATAACAAAAAATGGAAATCCCCCGAAGCCTATAAGAAGCAACAAAGAACAAGAGCGGAAGTGAAGGTTGGACATACACAAGGTTACGTTTTCCAACCAAAATTGTTGCACCGCACAAGGACTACAATCCATATACATTCCACTATTCTGTCTCGTGTTGCTCCAAAAAGAGAATTTAAAAAAGGTAGGGAGAGGGGAGGGGGGGGGGGTGAGATCAGGTGGGGGACCAAATCGATGGTGCGCGGCCTATGCCTGTGGGAATTTTTTTTCTTCGATTTCCGTTGGGTTTGCCTTATGCGTTTGTAGTTAACGATGATGCTTGGGTACTCAAGAATAATAATATGTGGAGGGCAAAGGGATGATAGAACCAAATTTGAGAGCAGCCGACGATCGCATTTCGCAATGATAAATTAAAAAAACAAAGAAGGTTCTTTTTTACAATGGGGACAAGACCACGGACAATATCCCTAACCTCCGGCGCCTTTGTTGACCGTCCATTGATTTTGATTGATGTAACTGCACCACTCATGTCTCATTTCAAAATTTCAATTCAAAAAATGCTCTCATCTATCGATTCGGTATTATTCGGACACCAAATGTTTTTACTATCTGTACTTAGTAATACTGGAAGCCTTTATTTTCAGAGAATTAATGAGAAAGGAGCCAATTCAAACTTCAAAGCCAAGCAACGGGTAACATATAATACAATCCAACTATACCATAGCATTACCACGTTTTGTAAAATCTTTTCATTTGCTGTTAATGGCGTTATATTTTGAAAAAATTTCCACTATTTTTATTTAATAATAAAAATTTAATCAATAATATTATCAGACAATTTCTATTAAATTCAATACTATTTAAATTGAACTGAACAAGTTTATTGAACTGGTTGAATAGAAAGTTTAGAGAGAAAAAATTAGATCAATTGACTTATGGGCAACTTGGAATCAATTTTTTATTTTATTTTATGAACTTTATAATAATTTATCTAATTAAACCATATGAACTGGTAGAATCAATAACCGATAATTTAATTGAGTCAATCATCAATCTAATTATAAAAATAAAAAAAATTACTTACATAATTAATATCACATGCGTGGAATACCAAATCAACAAATAAATTGTATGGTTTTCAATTTTAAATCTAGGATTGTAAGACTCTCCAACGCTATTTTTGTTAGAATTAAGTGACCCAAATTCTTATTTAAATAAAATACGATGGAAAATAAAATAAAAGTAAAATCCATATAGAACTAGACTTCTTTTATTTTATTTTAGAATAAGGTTTTAAACCTTATTAAACTCCATCTATTTTATATTGATTAGGATAAGGTGTTTCAATCCTACTAGAATATGGCTTTGCAAGCCTATAAATAGACATAGTCTATTCCTCTTGTATTTGAGTAAAAATTTTTCGACATAGTGAATTTTCTTCTCCTCTCGTGTGGTTTTTTTCCGAAAGGGTTTCCACGTAAAATTTATGTGTTCTTTATTTTTATTTATTTTATTCTATTTTATTTTTCACAAATTGGTATCGAGCTTAGGGTTATTCATCTCGATCACGGTAATGGCGTCTTTGAAGTATGAAATTCATTGTTGGATCGCAACACCGATTTTATTTGTGGCAAATTAAGATGCAAGCGATTCTTGCAGATGGATCTAGAGGATGCCTGCTAGGATAGATAAGATGCCTTCGACATTAACAGATAAAGAGAAGAAACGTAAGGATCGAAAGGCATTAACACAATTACATCGCATTTGTCCAACGAAATTTTGCGGGATGTGATGAAAGAGAAAAGCGCATTGCATTATGGAAGAGGCTAGAACAAATATGTATGTCGAAAACTCTAACAAGCAAGTTGCATATGAAGCGGCGTCTTTATGCTCATCGTTTGGAGGAAGGTGCGTCATACACGAACACTTAACAGGTGTTTAAAGAAATTCTCTCAACCTTGGAGGCCATGGAGGTTCGAGATGATAAGGAAGATCTAGGGTTGATTCTACTTTGTTCGTTGCCCCGTCTTATTCAACCTTTAGAGACACGATTTTATATAGCCGAGTCTCTCACAGTTGATGAAGTTTATGATTCTTTAACCTCGTATGATAAGATGAAGCATCTTATGGTTAAACCCAACTCTCGGGAGAGGGTCTCATTGTTCGTGGGAGACAAGACCGGAATGTTGATGATGATCGTGGTAGAACACAGAACGGAATCCTCGTGGTAAATCTAAGGGTAGATCGAAATCTTCAAGCAGAGGTAAAACTTGCAACTTCGCAAGAAGAAAGGGCACATTAAATCTGAGTGCTATAAGCTACAAAATAAGATTAAAAGGGAGGCTGCGAATCAAAAGGAAAACAACGGAAAATTCGGTGAAGTCGATGTTGTAGAAGACTACGGCGATGGTGAACTTCTAGTTGCTTCATCAATGATTCTAAAGTGGCGAGTGGATACTTGATTCAGTTGCACCTTCCACATGAGTCCCAATCGGGATTGGTTTACAACTTATGAAACGATGTCTGAAGGTGTTGTTTTGATGGGAAATAATGCTTCATGTAAAATCGCGGTGTTGGAACAATTAAAGTTAAGATGTTTGATGGAGTTGTCGAACACTTAGTGATGTGCGGCATGTTCCGAATTGAAAAGAAATTTAATTTCGTTGAGTACTCTTGATTCAAAAGTGCAGATACACAAATGAAAGTGGGGTTTTAAAGATTTCCAAAGGGTCCTTGTTGTGATGAAAGGGCAAAGAAAGATTGCCAAGTTATATGTTTTCTGAGGTTCTCTTTTCTTGGTGATCAATTGTCGCTTCCTCTTCCTTGTCGATGATGATATTACTAAACTTTGGCATATCGCCTAGGGCATATGAGTGAGAATGGCATGGCGAAATTAAGCAAAGAGGACTTCTTAATGGGCAAGGAATTTGCAAACTGAATTTCTGTGAGCACTGTGTTTTTGGGAAGCAAAAGAGAGTTCGATTCACTAGAGGAATCCATAACACGAAGGAAACGTTGGAGTATATCCATTCTGATCTGTGGGGGCCGTCCAGAGTGCCTTCGAGAGGTGGAGCTAATTATATGCTAACCTTTATTGATGATTTTCCGGAAAAGTTTGGGCGTTCTTCCCGAAGCGAAAGCGATGTGTTTTCCACATTTAAGTCTTGGAAAATTATGATTGAAAAAGCAGACGGAAAAGCAGATAAAATACCTCCGTGCATGCACAATGGCTTAGAGTTACGTTACGATGAGTTTAATAGATTGTGCAAGTCGAAGGATCATGAGACACTTGACGATTCGTCATACTCCACAACAAAAGCGGCGTTGCGAGCGAATGAACGAAGCGATCATGGAGAAGGTTCGATGTATGTTGTCAAATGCCAACTTACCGAAGTCATTTTGGGCGAAGCGACCTCTCGCGCATGTTTTTGATCAACCGATCTCCATCCGTTGCCATTGAGAAAAAGACTCCACAAGAGGTATGGTCCGTAATCCCGCTAATTGTTACGATTTAAAGATTTTTGGGTGTCTGCGTATGCTCATGTTGATAATGGAAAATTGGAACCGAGATCCATTAAATGCGTTTTCTTGGTTATAAAGTGGTGTAAAAGGCTATAAGTTATGGTGTCTGAAAATAGAAAAGTTGTGATTAGCAGAGATGTTGTTTTTGATGAAACGCTATGCTACCTAATTTATCTCTTAAAGACTCTTCCAATAAAGAAAACCAAAAGCGGTGGAGCATCGATTAATACGAATCAACTCCTCAAGCCAAGACAAAATTGAGAATAGAGTTGCTTCTTCATCGCAATACTCTATCGCCAAAAACAGGACAAGAAGAGAAATTAAACCTCCAAAGAAGTATGCCGAGGTTGATCTAGTTGCTTATGCTTTAAATGTGGTGAAGATATAGATGCGAATCAAGAGCCATTTAATTATTCGAGGCGATTAGTCGTGAAGACTCGAAAAAGTGGATGTTTGCTATGCAAGAGGAGATGGAATCACTCCACAAAAAGCAGAACATGGGATCTTGTAAAACTTCCTAAAGGTAAAAAGGTCATTCGTTGTAAATGGGTGTTTAAAAAGAAAGAAGGGACTCAGGGAGTTGAAGAACCCAGGATATAAAGCAAGGCTTGTTGCAAAGGGTGACGGTCAGTGCCATCTTTCTTACAAAAGATCAAATGTTTCATGAGAGAACAAAACACATTGATATTCGGTATCATTTTGTTCGTGATATTATTGCTCGTGGTGATATTGTTGTGAGCAAAATTAGCACTCATGAAAATCCTGCAGATATGATGACTAAGTCACTTCCTATAACCAAGTTTGAGCATTGCTTAGACTTGGTTGGTGTTCATGTTGAAGTTAAACCCTTAAGGGGTTTTTGGAAGAGGTGAAGAACTTGTTTATTGAAAGTTCGCGATGAAGAACTTGTTCATTGAGAATTTGTGTCAAGGTGGAGATTGTTAGAATTAAGTGACCCAAATTCTTATTTAAATAAAATACGATGGAAAATAAAATAAAAGTAAAATCCATATAGAACTAGACTTCTTTTATTTTATTTTAGAATAAGGTTTTAAACCTTATTAAACTCCATCTATTTTATATTGATTAGGATAAGGTGTTTCAATCCTACTAGAATATGGCTTTGCAAGCCTATAAATAGACATAGTCTATTCCTCTTGTATTTGAGTAAAAATTTTTCGACATAGTGAATTTTCTTCTCCTCTGCCCGTGGTTTTTTTCCCGAAAGGGTTTCCACGTAAAATTTATGTGTTCTTTATTTTTATTTATTTTATTCTATTTTATTTTTCACAATTTTAGAATAAAGTGAAAGTTGGTTTTTTTTTTTTTATACAGCTTCACCACAGCTATATTAGGGTTAAAATAGGTAATATGTTGGTTAATTTCTTAATTTAATCCTTAAATTTTAAATTATAACAGGATTAATATTCACTATATAAGAAAAAGTATTAAAATTATTTTTTCAATTGCAATTCAATTCAAAATAAAATATTTTATCTACAGATAAAAATTTTAAAAATATGAACATTGTTAAATAGTAAATGATATTTTTAAACAATAAATATTAACTCTATTTTAATTTGATATTATTTGATTCTTTTTAATAATACATGAGCTAAATTGATCTATTTAATAACAAAAAAAACTAATTTAATCAGTTACGTATAATAGAAGGATCTCAAATACATTCACCTTTATATTAGCTACATAAGTATCTAATTTAATATAATTTTAATTAAATTATCAAATAAATTAAATTGAAAATTATTAAATAAAAAAACTTAAATCTGGATAAAATTTAAAATGTGTTATTTAAATAGGCAACCTAATTTTGAACAATATTTTTGAAATTTACAACCAACAGTATTGGAGGGATATAAGAGTGTTACAGTTGCAGATAGCGCAAAACTTGCGTCCACTTTACATGTTGTGGATGCCAATGCCATTAAGTAGGTAGGTTAAAAAGTTAGGATTATTGACTCTTCAATTTTTAAAATTTTAAATACAAGTGGGAATAAATTACAAACTTTGCTTTTTAGAATCTCCATTTTACTTGAATTAATGGCAAATTTTAAATTGATTTGCTAAGCTTAACCTTAAGATCCTGTTTAGCTTTATTCAAAAATGTTTTTTTTTACATGAAAACTAGATTCTCCATTTAAAGTACTTTTTAAATTGACTTTTGGAGCCAAATCATATTAATATGTGCTTTTAAAAATAATACTACTGATTAATTTACCCTTTTGTACTTTATTTTAAATATGCAATATTATTTATTTTATTTAAAAATAAGAGTGTTAATAAGAAATTGGTGCTGTCAATCTACTCAAGTCTCAATTCCGTAATTATCGAATCGAGTTTATGCTATTACTCTAGTCGAAGAGCTTAATAATATTTAACTCGAACAACTTTCAAGCTTTATCGAGTTTTTTCAATATATATTTTATATTATTAACTTACATTAGTACTCTTAATGTATATAATTAACCCTAAGCTTAATTATCAAGTCGACCTTGAGCTCGAGCTTAAATATGAATGAGCTTAATCAAGCTTTAATACAAAATTTAATAAACGAGCTTAACTGAGCTTAGGTTAAGTATCTTGATTATGTCTTGAGCTGAGCTCAAACTTAAAAATAATTACATAATTGAGTTTGAGTCTAGTATCGTACATAGAATTTCAAGTTGAGCTCGAATTTAATAGTGTTTGAGTTTAACTTGACTCTATTATACTCCTATTTAAAATATGAATTATATATTTACAATTTATATTAATTGTTTAAAAATATTTTAAATTTACATTTTATTTATCATAATTTTAACTAATTTAATTATTCAAATTAGCTTAGTTTATACCTTTCAGCATCATCTTGGAAGCAAAGTTAAACATTTAATTAGAAAATCACATTTTTTTTTTTCCAACCCAAATTTCACGGCACTTTACAAAAACAGTTTTTCTAGCACCTTAAATATTAAACTAGTAGGAAACGTGAGAGATGGACTAATGGGCATGGCACTTCAGGTTAGGGTTGAAATATGGTTTGAGTTTTGGATTTTTAATTTTTTCATTATATTTAGGTTCGGTTATTCATATTAATTTTGAATTTTAGATTTTTTTACAAAATAAACTTTAATTTATGGTTTTAAAGTTTCAAATTTTGTCTAATAAATAAATAATTTTCAAGTTATTTTGATTCTTTTAAATATGAAATATTATAATTTAAAATGAATTATAATAATAAATAAAAAAAGAATTCGATTTGATTTAATTAACTAGTATTTCATAAAATTTCAAAATAGTGTTTCTCGGTTATTCTTTCTTAACTAGGCGCCTTACCCTACAACTTCAGTCCATTTAACATGGGCTTGGGCCTATTTTGGGAATCTACGGTTGGGAATATACTCTTCAACGTTCCTTATCTCATCTTTTATTAGTTTAAAATTTAAAACAAATGGCTTCTTCTTATTATTATTATTATTTTTGTTTGTTTAAGTAAGTTCTCTCCTTTTCCGTCTGACCTATGTGACAGTGCATGTTTATTTTTTTTTTAAAAAAACTCCTCTTTTTATCAGTTCAGTAGCAAAGGAAATGCAAGAATGAGCCTTTAAGGCTATCACTTATACCCTCCAATGCCTCGCAATTCAAATATCACTTCTATTTTTCGCCGTTTTTGAATATCGCAGCCTCTGCACTTCCCCATTTTCTTTTGCCTTTTCCTTCGCATGATCTACAATTGCAACTTTGTTGATTGCTTTTGAACTTTGAAGCCTCACCACTCTCTCTTTACCCCTTGCATTAACAGTCTCCCAGGTTTGTTCTCCAAATGCAGCTTCTTTTTCCTTCTTCTTAATGACGACTGAACATGTTGGAGCTGGGTTTTTTGAATTTGGATTTTCTTTTAAAGAGTGGGTTTAAGAAACTACAATTTTTTTTTTCAATTCTGAGATGTTTTATATATAGTTGGTGTTTAAGGAACACATCTCTATCTCATTATCACATAATGAAGGCTTGTTTGCTTACTGGTTTTAAGATAGAAAAGAGTTGTTTATGAATGTAAAAGGGATTATTGGATTTTCTTTTATTTGGTAGTTGGTACACACTTTTTGCTTTGAACCACAAAAGAGTAAAAAGAAAAGAACAGAAAAAGCATGGAATCTTTCATAAACCACGAATTTCTTTTTCCTTTATGGTAAAGAAAAAGATATTTTTATTTTAGTTTTATTTATTGGGTTAAACTTAAATCTTTTGATGGCAAATAGTAAACGTTTTTGGTTGGGCAGAGAGAGAGAGAGAGATAAAGAAGAAGGGAAAATGATGACGATGAAGAAAAGACTGGCATGCTGTACGCGCGACAGAGAGATTAGCCTCGATTTTGATGAGCAAGATAATAGTAAGTTAATTATTACTTTTAATTAATAATTAAATTAATACACCTATTTCCTTTTTAAGATTTGAACCTTTTCATTGTAATGGTAGTAGGCTGGATGGATTGAAAAAAAACGGAGTATTAGGCTATTAGCACTATTCTATGATGACAATTTCCGTGATTGTTGCCATATTGCCATGTGATTCTAGTCTTTTGTTTTTGAATTTTTTTCTTCTTAATTTTGTTTTATTATCCAACATGAGAAAATATAATATGTGTACCTAACACATTAGACTTCAGCTATCTATCTATTTTTATAGATATTTAAAATTGAACTACAGTGACTTTGTGATTGACCTGAGAGGCTGGGGATTGTGGTGGGAATGAACTGGGAGGATGGGGAAGGGCCCATAAAGTGTGGTAACTGGAGGACACCCTATGTTTCTTCTTTAATATTTTAGCTACCCATTGCCCATTGGCACTTCAATCTTCACCTGTACTCGCTGCCATTGCCATGCAGGCAGCAATACTGCCTGTATTTAATTCTTGGCAGACCATTTATGGTACCTAAAGACTAGGTGTGAATGTAATGTTCCTATCTTGCTCTACTACCAATGTACACCCATAGTTTATTTATTTATTCTAATCTCTATGCGTGAAACATGTATTGTTTTTTCTCTTCTTTTCTTCGATTTTGAAAAAAAGAAACAAAAAGTGAATATTCAATGAACTTCTTGGGGGATTCTTTGGAGTTCTATTGTGAACCCCATTATCATTCTTTTAAAGATAGTGGTTCATAGCAAAATATCTAAAGCTCATGGAGCCCCCCGTTGCTTCTTAGGGTAGATAATCCTGGTCAGGGATTAAACTATTCAGGTGGGCAAACCTTGTTTGTGAGTGCCCCCGCCTCAAGTAAAAATTTAACTACTATAATCATCTTCACTATGATTGATATCCTCAGCGGACCCATTGAAATGCTTCAATCCTCATGGTATCTTGTACGTGCAAGCAAAGCAAACCACATGGAGCGGGGGGGTTATCTCATAATTGGAAGCTTTTTGGTTTAGGTTTTGTTTGAACTTTGAAGTTTCGAGGGTGGTGGTAATGACAGCGATGTGATCACTATTCACAAGTTGCAAACAAAAATGAAAGTGAGAATCATTTCATAATTAACTGTAGTATATATAACTGTCTGATAAAGTTACTGTGTACAGTTTCTTTTTAAAAAAAATTAAGGTTCGATGGACATTTTCTTTGCTGGTGTTCGGTGGTGGTGGACCCTTCCCTTCCCTTCATTTCATGTAGTAGCAGTGGTAGGTATGACTGGTGTCATTTAAAAGTTAAAACACTCCTCTCACAGTCACAGTCAATGTCAACAGTGTGAAAGTTATTGAGTGGGGACATAAAAAAAAGTCATGTGGAGGACGACTTTTCTTTCTCCCCAAGTTGAAATACTAGTAATTATTGATGCTTGGATTAACTTAGCTTTACCTTTAGGTTAGGCTCCAACTGATAGTCTTGTATGCTTATACTATTATTATATTTCACCCATTATTATTTTTCCTTTTGCTTATATTCCACTCGACTTATTTAAGTACTGCAAGTTACAGCAAGAAATATACCCTGCAACGCAACAGACAAGAATTGAAAAGGAGATCCATCCTCAGTAGGAAAAAAAAAGGATGGTGAAAAAAAAACACATAAATAAAACTACCCCCTTTAAACTTTAACCCCATTTTTATTTGGGCTTTCTTCTTTTGAGATTGCTTTGCTGTTGAACAGTTCTTTCTTGGAAATTTCTCATTTTTGGATTTAGTCCAGTCCCTCAAAACTTAGGAAATTTCTTCCTTAATGTAATCTTTTCTCAATTCTTGAATGGTCCTTTATCATGTATTTTAGTGGCAATTGGCGAGGACCCTGTTATTATTGCTCTTACATTGTTAATGAACTTCAAATTGAGGCATAACTTTTAAACATGAGATGGGATCTTTAAACATGCCATGTGGTTTTCTTGTCCTATAGGAGCGTCCATGACATGTACTACCAGTCCTTTACTATAAGCTATATAAGGAAGAGAATAGATGGGTAGTTAAAGTTATGCACACTGTAAAACCAGTTATTTATGCATGTTATTCGAATAAGTCATCTAGTCTAATTATCTTATATATGCTAAACTTGGCCCCTTGCACTGCCATTTGCATGTGCATCTGCATGTGCTACCATCTGACTTTTCTATAATGAAGACAAATCTGACGGACTCATTTATTCCAAATGCAGAAGGTCCATATGTACCCAGGGAAATCTGGTTTTAATATGTTGTCTAGTTAAATTTGATTGGAGATGACATTTAATCAATCTGTATCTGATTCACTATTAGATAAGTGACGGTACAGAAATTACAAGTGTGGGAAGTAAACTTCATTCACTATTCCTTGCAAGGATCATTGGTGTAGAAAATTCCCTTTGACTGTTTGCCGTGATTGCTGGAGTCTTTGCAGTTCTAGTGACTGAATGTTCCATAAGATCTCAGAGGAATGTATCCAGAAAATTGTCCCCTTCCCCTCCCCCAATTAATGAATGAAATTGCATGATTTAAACGGACTGTTAAGTTAGTTTCTCTCCTGATATTTGTTTGCTCAAATTGCACCTTCTCTTGAAACTAATAAAGTAAGACGTGTCCTTTTCTGAGCAGTTCTTTAGTGTTTATGCCATAAAATGATTACATTTAATTACAACTCGAATGTCAAATAATACTTCATGAAGAGGCTTATATTTCTGCAGTTAATGTTTATGCCGGAAGCTTGAGCTTCTTTTAGTTTGCTTTGTACCTGCCAAAAGCTGATGACCAAATGTAAACCATTTGGCTAAGGTGTCAAGCTGATTATGCTTCTATTTGTTGTCATATGTTCCCTCCTGATTCCATTAATTGGATATTTAATTTTCAGAATTTTCTGGTATAATGACGTATAATGGTCTTGAGAGCTGCATTATCAACAATCAGTCTTATGAGAATGAAAGCAGAACAAGCAGAGGAGATGGATGTGCATCTGATTCCTTGGATGATGATTTCTCCAGCTGTTCTTCTAGCAAAGATGCTTTTGGATCATTTTCTTCCAAGTGGATGAAGAGAGATGAACAGGGTTCAGATGAATGGGAGCTCTCTGAAAGCCCCAAGCATTTTTATGTCAAAGAGAAGCCTGCTTATTCCTTTGAATCTTCAGACGTTGAGACAATGAAAGAAAATTTTGCTAAGCTTCTACTGGGGGAAGATATTACCGGTGGACGGAAGGGTGTCTCCACAGCTTTAGCTTTGTCAAATGCCATCACAAATCTTGCAGGTGAGTTTGTTTCAAGATCCTTATGTGTGTGTATGGCTTGCTTATTCGGGATTCTCCTGTCGCAACTGTTGCACAACATTCTACTGTTAAAATGGTTTGCAAGATAAACATGTATAATCAGAAACTTTTATTCTGGATTAGAACTTGGTAAAACATGTTTAAATAAGAAAATCATAGCATTTCATGTTGTACTTTATTCATTCTGTCTTCCATCAATGGGAAGCATGCATCATGAGGAAGAGCCACAACTTGCAAAGCACAAAAAAAGCATGTACATTTCACGAAGTTCATTGTGTTCTCATGATATCATAGGATTGTCTTCTTTCATTAGTCTTCAACTTATAATTTATGCAAATTTGAATGTGCAGCATCAATTTTTGGGGAGTTGTGGAAATTGGAGCCACTAGCTGAAGAAAGGAAAAATAAATGGCGAAGAGAAATGGACTGGTTACTCTCTCCTACCAACTATATGGTGGAGTTAGTGCCTGCTAAGCAAAATGGTGCAAATGGCAGGACTATGGAGGTACTCTTGCGGTTGTTGGGTCCCTATTAAATTAACAATGACCATTTTGCAATGTCATGAGATTTATGTCAATTCTATTTTGGGCAGATAATGACACCAAAAGCCCGTGCGGACATTCACATGAATCTCCCAGCACTTCAGAAGTTGGACTCTATGCTTATTGTAGGCAATCTCTTTACTCTTCCTAATAACTTGTATACTCTAATGAACACATCGCCCACATTTACCATATTAAATTTTGTAAAATTGTCAGGAAACTCTGGAGTCAATGGTGAATGCTCAGTTTTATTATGCAGAAGTTGGAAGCCGGGCAGAAGGAAGAAACAAGAGTGCTAGGGAGAGCAAGAGGTGGTGGCTTCCATTGCCACAAGTACCAAAAACTGGGCTCTCAGATACCGAAAGGCAGAAGTTGCAATGTAAAGGCAAGGTGGTATATCAAGTATTCAAGGCTGCAGCATCGATTAATGAAAATGTTTTGCTTGAAATACCTCTTCCATCCATTATTAGGGATGCTCTTCCCAAGGTGAGCAAGCTCACTGCCTCCAGGGCATTGGACTTTAAATATTGGACCCTTTAATAGTTTTTATGATGATATGTATTTTAGTACTAAAATGTTACTCTACATGTTTAAAAAGGAAATATAGAAATGGAATCTGGATATTTTAGTTGGAACCAGCTGACGTTAATCTACTTTAAAATCTTATAGTATCTGATAAATTTGAATGATGAGAGTAAATTCCGGGTTAAAGTTTTACAAGATGTTTGTATTGCATTTATGGCAACTCAAATCTCTTTCCTTATGTTTACAGTCTGGGAAGGCAAGCCTTGGTGACGACCTGTACAAGGTTTTGACTCTGGAGTCCAGCTCGGTTGATGAAATGTTCATTTCGCTAAATTTAAAGTCTGAAAACAATGCTCTCGAGGTCATTAATAGGTTGGAAGCTGCTGTATTTGCATGGAAAGGGCGACTTACAGAACAAGCTAGTGGTAAATCGCCAGTGCGAAAATCATGGTCCTTTATTAATCCTACATCTGAAATGGATAAGATGGAGCTACTAGTGGACCGTGCTGAAGCACTTTTACGTCAGATAAAGAGTGCATACCCAAACCTTCCTCAAACATTTCTTGATGCTTCAAAAATTCAATATGGCAAGGTAAGTAGTTGGTGTTTAAAGTGAAGCTTATTTTATTCTGCATTGTATCTTTCACTATTGAATCAATATTATATTGTAGTATATTAATAATTGCGATGAATTACACTTTGAATTGGTGCACAGGATGTTGGACATTCCATTCTGGAAGCATATTCACGAGTCCTAAAGAACTTGGCTTTCAGCATAATGTGCAGGATGGGAGAAATTCTACAGGAAGATAGTTTGTGTAACCCAAATTCAGGGGTGGCAACATGGTGCTTTCCTGGAATAAATGTGGGAAATCCAAGGCACTCTCACTCACTCAGTGATGTTATGAACAAAGTAGAGGGGAAGTACTGCGAATCCGACACGGACGTGGAGTTGTACAGTGATGCAAGTATAAATGCAACACCAAGTACAAGTAGGAGCCGTCGAGTTTGGTGTATTGGGAAAGAGGCATGTTATAGTATAGGAGTGTCTCCTTGATAATAAAAAAAAATAAACAAGATGATGGAAGTTTGATTTTCAACACTGCTTTTGTATATCATTATTAAGCTTAATTAATTAATAATATCCATAAAAGAATCATATACTTGATAGTATCACCGGTAACTTACATATGGATTCCAAATGTGTCTACTGTTTATATCAACTTATTGGGTCTGTTTAGGCCTAATTAATTCAATATTGGATGGATTGGGCCCGTTTTATATTTTTAATATGGTAATGATTGAAATTTCACCAGTATTGGTCCTAGAAAGAGTAAGTGAACCGCACCTGGTGTGGAGCAGTTGTATTGTTGGTACACTAAAGTCATCCGTGGTCTGAGGCTGTTGCTTGTGGATCCGCAATCCACATGCGCCTGTGCAAAGCAGAGCAGAGATGGGATTTAAAATTAATAATAAAAAGAAAAAGGGAATAAAAACGAAAATAAGCCCCAAGAAGAGGCAGAGGAGGCGGCATTAATCAAAAAAGGCATTGTCACCTCAAAGAAACACTGTTTTCAAGACGTAACCATCGTTGAGATCTGAAGACATGAGTTAGTAATACATCACTTTTAATCACTCCGCCCCCTAAATAATAAGGTTGGAGTGCCTTCCAAGCACAACTTCCAAATGCCAATTACGTCATCGGCGCTGGTTTTCCCTTTTTTTCTTGTTGGGTTTAGGGTGAAACTTAAGTGAAACCACTCAGATGGGATCTGGTGGGAGCAAGGGTTGTTGTAGAGTAGGAGTAGGCGGAAGAGACACTGCACCTGCTGCTTCGTCGTCTAACAGCGGTTGGCGGAGGGGAAGATCCAAGGGTAAGAATAGAGTTTTCCGGTCCTCTTGTCTGGGAGCGTTATCTAGATCTGCTTCTCCTAAACCCCACTTTGATCACCGGAAACAACCTGCGTCGGAATCGGATCTGGTGAAAAGAGAAAGTAACAGAAAGGTTGAAGGCGAAGCGGCATCTAATGATGAAATGCAATTGCCATTGCCAACCCCATGCATATCTTCCGGTGGTAGCACCTCTGGTGCAGCTGTGACAGCTGCTCGTCGCTCTCCTTCTCGCTGCCTCTCCGGCATTAGCTTCCTTCCTGGTAATTTGAGCTTCCGGTTCAGCAGAGCTAATAGTATGCGGTCCTCCGCGGAGATGTTGAACCCTGATGACGATTCTGAGACACTTGAACCTCAACAACCTCCCCGCAATTCTTGTTCTCCGATTATCTTCAATGATTCAGATGGAAGTGGAGAGACTCTCGAAAGCAACGCTCGTTTTAGCAGAGCCTTAAGTGTTGGAAGGCTTCGTGATCGTGTTCTTGGTAGAGCTCCCACATTCTGCCCTTTGCAGCAGGACATACAAATTACTCAGCAGCAATTAGCTACCTCTCCATCCACCACTGCTTCCACTCATGATTCCTCCGTTATTTCCCACGATGAAATTGAAACTTCTCGATCCAGAGAAGCCCGGTATCATGATTTGCTCCACCATAGATCCAATTTCCTTGAAAGGCGGAGAAGAATACGATCTCAGGTTTATAATCTTGTTGCACCCATCGCCTTATTCTCCACGCTTATTAATTTAATTTAATGACTGGTGGTTACTGAACAACGTTGATAGTAACTCTACTTTTTTCATTAACAATTAGAATCAGAACAAATATTTAGGTTTAGGACTGTTCTAATGCTTTATTTCTATATTTATGTCTGCTTCTTCTTTAGGTTTGGCCTGCATGTATTACTTTCTGCTATAGGTTCTTTGAAAGTTATCCATCTGAGCAAATGAGGTTATTGTCTGTTTAGTTACTGACCTATGAGTTGCTCCAGGTTCGAGCTCTTCAACGGCTAGGAAGCCGTTTTGAGAACTTTTCAGGGCATGAAAGATCCTGCATTTTATCTGGCCAACATAGAAGTGGTCGATGCACATGTCGTGTAAATAATCGAGATTCTAGTTCAAATGATGACACCACTGGTGCTAGGTCTAGTGTATCCAGAATCGTTATGTTAGCTGAGGCTTTATTTGAGGTGATTTTTATTTGTTGTTATTATTTCCTTCTCTGGGTGATTGTCCTTTCTCTTGGAGTAACATTTTACATGTTTGAACTAGGTCCTGGATGAAATTCACCAGCAGTCTATGGTTTTATCTTCGCGACCGTCCGTGTCTCCAATCGGTTCTTTTCCTGCACCTAACGAAGTTGTGGAATCACTTCCTGTGAAAGTGTACAAGTCACCTAAACTTAAGAATGATGAGGCTGTGCAGTAAGTATTTACTTTCCTCTGCTATCCATTAGATGCTAAACCGTTAACTAAGCTGTATTTTCCATTTGATTAACTTTTTTGGCATTACCTTTGACAAATTATTAGTTTTCAAGTGTTCCTGTTATCTGAGTGAATCTAAAATCATGTCGGGGAGATATTATATATTCAGGAAAAGTTAATCAAACACTACATACCAATTAGCTCAGGCTAGTTCAGGTAGAGTATTTAATTGATCTCTTTAAATTTTCATCTATAATATTAGATATCTTGCTTCTACTAAAATAGTGCTCTAGGAGTAAGATAGGTATTGCTGTTAAAAAATGTGTTTTATCAATTTGTATGAAAATTATTGACTACATGCCAGCACTAGGTGTGAACATGGATGGGAAAAAGTTGTGAGCATAATGTGCCAAAGTAACATTCAAGCCCGATATTTAGATTTGACTGAAAAATGCAGAGTATGCTGGAGATAAATTATGTCTGAGGTATAACTATATTAAACATGACCATAATGGATCAGCAAGGAATGTATATTGGTTAGCATCTTAGATCTGACTAAGTTTGAAACACGCATAAGGTCAGATGAAACATAATCTCTTGTACAGAGAAGTAGTACAATGGTGAACCTTGTAGATCTTTGAAAAGATAATGGGATAGTTTAACTTGTACCTTTACTACAAATTAAGATAATGAGAGTATGTGACCATGTAAGTGATATGCTAACTGAAATGTTCCCTGTTTGGGATAATTTAGGGCAATGGCTCAAAATCAATATTCGACCAGCTAAATTAAATATAGTAAGCCCTGAAAGAATGGTTGCTAATTCCTTATGATGGAGGCAATAAATACATCTCTCTTTGGATGCTAAGTTATTAAGCATGCTTCAAGTTATATTCTCAAATAGGTTCAGATTACTTGGTTTCTAGAACTCTTAATGAGCTTGCTTGAACAGGGTCTAAGTTTTTAAGCCCACTTCCTAGTTATATTCACAAATAGATCCGTGTAATGACTATGAGGGAAGGGAAGTCTGTTTCTTTTTTCTTCAAAACACTTGCTACCTAACCATGGGGTGAAGTGTCACTTTTTCCAATGTGTTTAAGCCGTTCATGCATGCCCTCCCTTGCGCTCAAGCAATGCTTGACTGGGAAGGTGGAATACATAGTATCATTTGAGATGAGTTCAATACACAATTTTCCAGCATATATGATGAGACACCAATTTGACTTTAATAGACTAGGTTTTAGTAGCTGTGTAAACGTGGTCTTGGATTATTTTAAGTGCGAAAATTTACTTGGCATAATATGTATAAAATATAAATAACATGGATAAAAGCATCTTGAATAAAAGCATCGAGATTCACTTGATAAAGTTATTCAGATTTATCATTTTGAACATTAATTCCACAATTGTCAGTCCTACTAAGTTACCTTGCTAGGGGTCAATGATTTTATTCGTCCTGAAACCCTTCCTTCTGCTTCTTAAAGTGGAATTTGACTGCAACCAGGCATTTTCTTGGTCCTAATTTTGTCCTCCATTTAAATAACAGATGTTACATATGTCTTGTGGAGTATGAGGAGGGGGATAGCATTCGGAGATTGCCTTGTAATCATGAATTTCATAGAACATGTATAGACAAGTGGCTCAAGGAGATTCACAGGTATAAGATGAATACATTCTATTGCAGTTATTTTTAATTCAGCATGATTTTGAAATATTTGATGTACGTTGTGTTATATAAAATAGACATGTCTTACCAAGGCCCTTTTGCTAAATGGTTTCTGTTCCCCTGAAGGAGAATATCATGGGTTGCATGCCATAGGTTTTAGAAGGGTGAAGTGGAACAGTTAGACCAGCCAGTCCTTTTTAGACTCATCTAATTGATATACCTCTTCAGAAATAGAAAGATGGATGTGTCCCCTACTTTTTGTTGCCATCTTGAGTGGTGGATTTCCTTCTTTTTTTTTTTTTTTCTTAAAAAAGGAACACGTCGGGTGTTAGTGCTAATAAATTTGTAATGAGATTATGTTGGCTGAAGTTATGGTTTCTTGTTTTTTTTTTTGCCTTGTAGGGTCTGCCCTCTTTGTCGTGGGGATATATGCGGACCTGATTTGATGCCTGGGGAGAAGTAGAGCTTCTGGTTTTTATAAGAGAGGAGCATTGGCAACTGACTTTGGTTACAAAAAGGAAAAAGAAAGAGAAGAGAAGTGATAATTATATACTATTATTATTGAGGATGAATGTGAAAGAGTTTGTTTAATATGCCATCCGTGATCAGGGTGATCACCTTTTGGCTGCACAATAAAATAATACAGGAATGGGTTGGGAGTAGTAAGGGGCTATTGAACTTTGTGATTTGCAGTGTAAGGCTGTGTGTAAGCCTTCTTGCCTTGGAGCCACAACTCAGCTCGAAGAAAGGAAGGAGAAGAAATTTGATTGTTCATCTTCAATGTTGTTACCAAAGAAATAATATTACCAACTCCCTCTCTCTACAGCCACTCCACTTAACAAATTTGATGCAGATGCAGATGGCACGTTGTCCTTCAAGATTGGGTTTGCCCAATTCATATATTAAGATTACCATATGGATGCCGCCCAATATCATACGACACAATCAGGCTCCAATTAATGAATGTATCAAGCATTCGGATGATAAATGTTCCAAAACAATTAATAATAAAGGAAAAAGCCTGGTGATACCACCAGTTAATATCTTGGTCATACTAGAGAGTAATATAGATAGATAGAAAAGGTTAAGGTACTGCAAACTAGAATTCCATTATTCGTCAAGACATTACATCCCATCTCTTTAATTTCATGCAACTCCGATTCTCTCTCATTTTGCATTATCGGTTATATGATCAGATGTTGCAACTGGAGTCTGACACAACGATCTCTGCAACTTGCTTCCAACAATTAGTCCGTTTCTGACATTTGGCCCTAGTCATTTCTCATTACCAAAGTTAAACAATGCCACTTAGATAAATAAATAGAGTCAGATATAGCACAGAGGCAGCCCAACCTTTTAGCACCGAAACTTACAATAATCTTTTTTTTTTTTTTATATATGTGGAAGCCAGGCTCAAAGGTTCTTTCGATTCAGCTGCCAAACAAGTTGATCCACAGATGCCATAGCACGAGATGCTAAGCCAATTGACCCATCATACCTGACAAAAACAGATGCCTTAACAACTAAAATCCCACTCCACACATATACATTTGTGTATGTACTCAAGTGCTCTCACATCATGCAAAGCAAATCAAAATTTGCTTAGTGTTGGTCATAACATGTGAAGGAGAACAAACTTACAGCGCAACCAACAGAAACACTGATGTCAGCATCACAATGGCACCTTCCCCAGCAGATTTTGACGTGTTCAGGCACCTCGCACAGAACCAATTTTCATGAATTGATGTAACCATGTCTGTCATCCATTTATCAGCTTCAAAACTTTAATATCCATTTTCATCCCCCAAAAAAAAAAAAAAAAACTTTAATGTCCACGTGTATTTATTGGGGAAAAAAAAGAAGACTTACTAATAAAACCAGACATGAAATTCATTGGTGTACATGTCTAAATAATATAAGCAACAATTTGCCAGCAGACATTTCCAACATCACAAGCCAAATCACTAGTGCAGAATTTGACCATTTTTATCATGTTTGGTTGGTTTTTGCTTCCTCCTTTACATGTTAACTTTTAAATGAGTAATCTAGGGACTAAAGTTCTTGAACGAAAATCAAATTTGAGACATTAGCAAGCCTAAAAGAAGTTAGTTACCTGTTGAAAGCCTGCTATTAATGCAACACAAAAATATATAACAGAAGCAAAGAAGCAACCCCCTTTCCAAATCAACAAGAGAGATCCACATGCCAAAAGAAAATGAAAAATTCTAGATATTCTTCCCTAGGAAATGTTTGAAACGTAAGCACTCAACAAGCTACTAAAAAGAAGATATATGGCATGCAACTTTCCCAATGAACCAAACTAAAAGTTTCATTAAAGATCTAAATAATTTATTTTGATGCATTATCAATACAAAAAAGGTGTCCCATGAATCTATGCTCTACTACTGGATTTATAGTCCTAGGAGCAAAATATTTCCTCTGCACATGCACAAAGTTGTAGTTATTTCAAAAGGTGAGTTACACAACAATTTTAGAAAGAAGAAGAAGAGAGATTCCATTCATACTAAAACTTTTAAGAAATTCAAAGAAAAAAATAAATTAAAGACAGAAAGGTAGGGTAAAGCAAAATTTACACTGGTTATTCCCAATCATGAAAGTCTCTTTCTGCAGTTTATTGCGCTTGATGAAATTGACAAATTGACTCAACTCAATTGGGCTGATCTTTATTCCTTCCTGTTCGGCTCTGTCAGGCAAATCATCATACACAGTCCTCCAAACAAAATAAATATCTTGGGTGATGATGAACATAGCAGCATCGAAGCATGAAAAGTGTAAAGAATTTCTTTTTTGACATATTAAATTATATATATATGAGAGTTTTCTTTTTTTGTCACTTGAAATGTCTAGAAAGCGAACCATTCTTGTTTCTAAAAATGTGAGAAAATAAACCAGCTCCATAGAAAACAATGGGATAACTTCAAAATGCATTTGTCTTGACAGTAACCAAGAAGTAGAAAGAAATAAACTTAAATTAGATTATGCTACACAGCTTTTGACCTTGATACATGGATGGTAAAAATCTACCTTTATTAGGTGTCCATGTCTAAATAATTAAATTTGCAAAGATATTAACAGAACATAAAGCGACAAAGGCAGCCAGTATCATTGTTTGGAATATTTAGGTTATGAAAACAAAGGGATTAACACAATTACTGACTATGAAATAGCCATGGTAGATGAGAAGACAGAAGCATCAAATCATAGAATTAAAGCAATAGAAGAAAAATAAAAAATTCAGATTAAAGAGATGAAATGTATCTTACATAGTAGACAACAGCCGAGAAGGCCTGAATGGGTCATAGTTAATCAGCATAGCAGCCTTCAATGGCAGACCTGCAATTTTGGAACAAGCAAGATTTGCAGTTACAGCTTGCAATTTGCAATGCAATCCCCAGTCGCATTTTAAGAGGTAGAAAAGGATATAATGAAAAGATTGAGATAGATTACCAGAAGAACCAATATTGGAGGAAGCCCATTTCTCCCAAGATTTTTGCACAAAAGCCCAATCCATTGCACACCTTAACCTGACCAGCAATTAGCAATACAATAACAGTTTATGCAAGAAATTGCAAATTGGTTTCAAACAAATTAAACCATGATTTGAAGAAGGATTAACTAAGCTTAACTAAATCAGCTGACGCTTCTCCTAAAAGCATACTTCTTTTTTACTTTTTCTTTCAAAAATAATAACAATTTGAAGAGTTAATGAAACAATTCCCAGAAAAAGGAAATATGAAATGAAGAAGAAAGATAAGAAATGGGGTATGAGTGTGGAAGGAAGAGAAAGACAAAGTGCTTACTTCTTATAAAACTGGAACAAGTGCTGTGATTCCTAGCAAGAAACTGGAAGAAAGAATCTCCTCACAGAAGGCGTCAACCCAAATTCTGAACAACGTAAAAATGAGCGATGCTTTCAGTTTCAGTTGCCCCTTCTTATTTGGGGGTTTTCTCATCGGCTTTCGCTACCTTTGCTCTTGCAGTTGGGCCCTGATATTTTAAAGGGATAAACCCATATTTAGTACTTAAATTGGCGGTTTAATGTTGTATCATATCATCATCTAATAATTACTTTTTATAAAAATTAAAATAATAATGCAATACAATTTCAGAATTCATATAATCATATAGACCAAATTTGAAGAAAAAATTAAATTTCAAAATTGATATAAATAAAAAAATTTAAAAGAAAGATTATCAATATGAAAGATTAAGATTATCGATTTAAAAGATTAAATATTGCTTTTAATCCTATTTTAAATTTTTATAATAAAATGTTACCCTTTAAAACCATCAATTAAGAGTTGCTACATGACATAAAAATAAATTTTTTTTTTCTCGAGAAAAAGTATTTAGTAATGTGTCTTATCCAATTAGATGTTTTTGTACAATGTATGATGTATGGAAGTTGATTTCTAGAAGTGCTAACTTAGAAATCCAACTCCCTAATAACTCCAAGGGTTAAATATATATTAGTATCCGAACTGGTTCACTTCTCTCATATTGATACTTATAGTTTTTTTTTAGTCTCAAATTGATAGCCTAACTTTTTTTTTCCGTCCACTATATTAGTACCTAACATTAATGCCGTTAATTTTTTTTATGACATGGCAATGTTGGCCAATCGCCTGGGTCTTCTTCTACATCTTTCTTCTGTCAACACCCCCTAAATTTTTCCCAATGTTCATACATCGTCTCATTCCCCTCAACCCAAGTTGTTGCTTTCATTATTGTCGGTGGTTGGCCTTTTTTCGGCTTGAAAATGGCACCGGAGTTGAGCTAATTTAGGATTTCCATTTAAGGTTTTCTTTCAAATTAAGGTTCGTCCAATTCGAATCTTTTAAAATCTTGATTTACTTCGTGAAATCGAGCTTAAAAAAAACTCAATTATAGAAAAATTTGAACCCAATTTCAAATGATTGAAATTATTTAAGTGTTTCCAAAAAACAGGAAAGGGTTTCTTCAACATTTAGATTCTAATCTTAAACCCAAAATCCACTAACAAACATGTTAAGCAAGATGTCATAAAGGGGGAATGAAAAACCAAAATAATTAAATATAATAGAGAATAAATGGTGAACATAAAGGAATGACTGATTTTTGGAAAATAATCAAATACAAGTAAAGTGTTCATTGAATTATACCCCTAAAAAAATAAACAAAAGTATAATAGTAAAAAATAAAATAAAAGAGAAAAGAATAATGACAATAAAAAGCCACAAATTAGCAGCAATAGCAATGACGATGGCGGAACTTCGAATCTTCGTTCGGTGATCCCAACGGTGGCAAGGTGAACCATGGCACGATGTACCACATACCAGAGATCGGTGGTGATTTGACGATGTAAAAAGGAGATTAGAGAAAGAAATAGATCAAAGCCTTGGCCTTTGTTTCACCAAATTTGGGTCGGATTCTTAGTAAACTAACCGACGATTTGAAGAGAGGTGGTGGGGAGGAGTGTGTTGAAGGTGTTTGATTGGAGCTCAGACGATAGCGACGATAGCAAGTTTATCGAAGGAAAAAGTAAAAAAACAAAAGAAAGGAATCCATTACAGAATAAGAATCGAAAGTAGAAAGGGGGAGAAAAGTTAAAAGATTTTTTTAAAATATTTTTTTAAAAATTTCAATTGATGTCATTATGACATCATCATTGCCATGTGTCTTCATTTCAAAGTGCCACGTGTCTTGCATTTAATGTCCTTAGACTCGAAAAAAAGTTCGGATACCAATTTGAGACAAAAAAAACCATAGGTATCAATCTGGGAGAAATGGACAAGTTCGAGTACTAATCTTATATTTAACCCTTATTCCAATACTATATATATTTTTAATTCAGAACACTTACGTGAAAGTTAGAGAATTTCAGATTCATAATTGAAAGAAAAAATTGTTTTCTTTCATAATGGTTCCATTTATAATGATGAGATCTCTGGTTATTGGATGGATTGATTATATTTAAAAGGAAATTTTAATAAGATTAAAGCATTAGTTGCCTCTTAAAGTAAACCACTTGATACATAATTATTTTTTAATTTTTCATTTATTCTCCCTCTATAATTGTAACACCCTTTATCTGTACTCAAGATCGGGACTAGGTACGAGACATTACCGTACATAAACAGGGCATTTTCGGAAAATACGGGTTATCAAATTTCATTCCAATTTAAAACCAATCAAACAAGATCATATTGTCTCTATTATGGACCTACGAAGTCCAAAACATACATTAAAGCGATCCGGGACTAAACCAAAAACTCAAGAAAATTTTAGAAAAATTTCTAGGTTTAAACCTCACACGCCCGTGGGGAGGCAATGCACACGCCCATGTGCATTGGGACACACCCGTGTTCCTTACCCGTGTTGAATTATTGGAATTTATTTCTCATTTTGAACCTACAGGAATTTCCACACGGCTGAGCACACGCCCGTGTCCCTCACACGGCCTAGGTACGCTCTTGTCCAAAAACCTGGACATTCTGTTTATGACGTCATCATCCATCTAGAGGAACACGGCCAAGGCACACGCCCGTGTACTAGGCCGTGTCTTCCACACGGTTGAGACACACAGCCGTGTCTCTGCCCGTGTGTTTACTACCATGCATACTTGTAACACCCCAAACCCGGCCCAAACGTTATGGCCGAATCTGACGTGCCACATTGGAGTTGAAAAACCCACGTTCCGTTTTTAGTGTTTTAAAATCATATATTTTGTTGAGTTAACAAAGTGTATGGAAGTTGGGCACCGTAGGTATCCGAGACAGAGGAGGTGAGCCATGAAGGTCGCTTAAGTACCAAGCTCTTTGATTGGATCCAATCCTGACATGCCCACAACCATAACCACACTTTGTTATATCGAGTTCTAAATTTGTTTAAGTGAACGACTTTGATAAATCGATTAATCGTGGTGTTGAACTTTTTGAAAACAAGTATCGTTTTGAAAACACGTCCTAAGTCTAGCCCATTTGAATAATTATCAACCAATTTTAAAGTTGTTAAAATTAAAATAATCCCGAAAAGAAATAAAAGGAAAGTTAGAATGGCCTTATTACAACCTAAAATAAATAATAATTAAAGGAAATTAAATGAAAACCAACGCTTATTTAAAAGTCCAAAGACAATCACCGTGGCCACTCTGAATCCCTCCTTGAAGTCCCCACATCAAGGCTCACCGCAAGGTTAAAGAAAAGGGTGAGTTTGGAAACTCGATGTGCAACAAGCCTCTTTCAGAGCCCAAAACAATAAGCACTGTTGGGTCTAAGCCCAAATCCAATCTCAAACATATCTTGGGCCATAGCCCTTTTCATATTCATATTTCATAACACCGGGCAAGCCTTTTCAAGTTTCCTACTCTTGGGCAAAGCCTTTCTCAGAAATTGTGGCCCATAGGCCCATTTTATATCACATGTAATGTCAAATGAAAGAATGCAACCCATTTGGGAGACTACTCAACCCACCATCCGCTACTCTCCACCGTACCAACCAACACACCATGTGGGATTAACTCGACCCACCCCGCCATAACTCTCCACCGGCAAATAGGCTTTATCATGTAACCGAGGCCTAGCCTCTTTTAATAACTAGGGCAAAAGCCCTTTAATAACAGGGCATAAGCCCTTTAATAAGCGGGGCATAAGCCCTTTTGATAAGCAGGGCATAAGCCCTTTAATAAGCCGGGGCATAAGCCATTTAATAAGCGGGGCATAAGCCCTTTTGCACTTCCTCCATCCATATAAATTCCCAACCCAATGCATTTATGAACATCTCATGTGCATATCATACATATCATGTGCATATCATACATGTCATGTGCATGTCATACATATCATGTTTATCAAAATCCCATGCATTAAGTTCATATCTAAACCCTAGGGTATAATGGTCATTTTCATATTATAAGGGTAATCTTGTAATTTTACCAAAATTAGGGTTTCCATGTTCATTACCATTTATAAACAATTCATGGGTGCAACAGTGATTACGGCCCGTTTTTAACGAAATCGAGTTATTGGGCCAAAAACCCTAATAGGCCCTACTTAGCCAATTTAGTCATCTAGGCCCATTTAGCCTATATTCCATAATGGTTTTATCGGTCTCGATCTTAATTTAACTAGTTTTCATATTCTACCAATTTTACCCAAATGGGCGAAAGCTTTGTTGGGCCTATTGCGACCCTCGAGGCCCAACTTACCGTGAATGCCAAAATCATGTTCTTACCATTTCCAATGTTCCGATCATCATCTCAACGAATCTAACTAACTAATGAGCGTTAAACTTGCTCATGAGTCCTCGAAATGCCAGAATTTCGGCATTTCGGCTTTTCGGCATTTATCGCTTTAAGCTATGAAAGGGTTCGTTTACACACCTGGTTTGTGATATTCCTCGACGAGATCTCCTACACGATTTCTCCTATCATCAGTTGTTAAATAGATCAGCTCGCAATAATTGAACCAAATCAAGAACTATCCAATATTAACACTTACACATTCGGCCACCATCCATAATGGCCTTAGGCACCTTACCTTTGTCGCGATTGATGACTAGGCCTAGCTACTCCGGTGATCCAAGCTACTCCAAGTCGACACTACACCTTGCTGCTCCTTCAATAAATAAACCAAAAATATTAAAAGAAGACCCCATAAAGTCTATGCCCATATTCGGCCATCTCCCTAAATTAGAGAGGTTTCGGCTTTTCTTAAACTCCCTAATATTGAATTGATTAAAGCTACGAGCACTTACCAAGGTTCACTTACCCAAACGGTTTCAATCCCGTGTTAACTCCGATTCAACGCATCATGACTCTAAAACACTAGCGAACCCGTACCACAAGGATCCTACGAATCGGCCACCAAGTCACCCAAGGGTCTTGTGCTTTTGGCTTTTGGGTCACTGAAGAAAAAGTGGTTGTGGACCAAAAAGGGTGTTGACAAAATAGTTGAAAGGCTTTTTAAAATAACAAGAATCGGCTAAAAGAAAAAGAACAAGTGTATACCTTTATAAAGCAATCGACTTCCTTTGACTCCTTGAGTTTGGCTTGTTGATATTCGGTTAGCAATGAAAAGAATGATCGGTTCAACTTTTACTATAAATGAAAGAGAGGAAGAATGAGAGGTAGAGAGTTTGTGGAAGAAATAACGAAAGAGAAAATAGAGGATTAGCTTAAGAACAATTGGCAAGAGGAGAAAGAAAAGAAAAGAGGGAATAGATGAGAGAAGGAAAGAAAATAATTAAAAAAATGAGAAAATTGTTCACTTTTGGGAAAAATAGAAAAGAATAAGAGCAAAAAGAAATAAGATTAAGATTAGAATAAAATAAAATCTTTTTCCAATTTTAATTCCTTCCTTATCTCCTTAATTCATGGCCATAATCAAAGTTTGAATTTAATTCAAACTCCCATCTTGAAAGCAGATCCCCCACTCACCGACTCCTCCTGCAAATGGTACCGTTTCAATTCCATACGGTCCTTCCCACGCACGTTCAGCAAAAAGAATTACCCTTTTGCATAGCGCTGATCAAACCTAGGACCCCAGGTTGCCCAAAGACGCTCTTTGCCACTCGAGACGGGCATTTGTTTTCAATAATATACCGTCACCTTTTATCTTAAAGGTTACCGGTGAAGTCTCGTTCATTTTAAAATATAACATTAAAACATACCTTCGCTTTGGACTCGAACCCCAAACCTCCGTCCGCCTAGCGCCCACGCCCATCTTCTTTGCCACTTGCACCAGCTTCCTTCCTTGCTAATATATGGTTACAATAAATTATAAACCTTACCTTGATTCGGCCCACTTTAAAAATAAAACAGATTCGCTCACGTCGGAATCGAACTGCGACCTTTTAACACACACATACGTTGCTTGTCAACGCACCACAGCTCTCTTTGTGTCAAACTTCATTCGTAACTTCCTTTAAGGCCTATTCCAACCGCAACTTTGTATACTAAAAAACCCAATTTGCCCACACTGGTATCGAACCTCGTTCCTTTCTGCTGCCCAACACTCCTAACCACCGGGCGGACTCCTCCTTATGTCTAATTTTAGCCTAACTTATTAATAAACCTCAATGTCCAGATCCCTAAAGAAGCAAAAATAATAATTTTTTGCTAGAGTCTTGGTCCTAATTTTTCCCACACTTTAAATACTTCTAAATTTATTTAAAACTAAAATAATAATAATAATAATAACCATAATAATGAAGATTTCAAATACGATAATATATATAAATTTTTCCTAATAATAATAATTATAATTTCCATAAATCAATGAAAATAGATACAGATAAAATTTTTGATAATATGTTAATTTAAACACTAAATTAACAACAATAATTGTATAAATATATTTGTATCTAATAATTATAATGATAATAATTTTCATAAAAATTAAAATATTAGTACTAACATAAATATTTTATCAATATATATATTTAAACACTAGTAATATTCAAAACTTCTCAATATTCAGGTTTTCTTCTATCCGAATCCCAGACTCAAAGCCCAACTCTTCTAGGCCCAATTTTTAGGGCGTTACAATACTGACCTAAAATTTTAGGTGCAGGGGACACACGGCCATACAACAAGCCCATAAGGCTGACCATGTGTCACACACGGCCTAGACACATGCCCGTGTGTCTACCCTTGTAAACCTTTTTAGAGGCTATTTTCCAAGCCAAGGGTCACCCTCCACATCCATACACATAACATGGCCTAAATATGTTCATACCCTACCTTGGCATAGTTTTTTGCATGTTAACCTCATCTCATTAGTTTAGTACATGCTAGGTTATCCTTTTTGTATTAAGGATTACCACTCCGATAATCACATTTTATACTTGGCTCGTTTTATAACTCATTGACAATTATGACCTAACCATCTCCAAGTGATTCGACCACATTACAGATATCCATCCAAGGTATGTCACATTAACCATCTCATGAAACATTCAAGCATGACATGCACAACTAGTAGGTTTACAACCTTCAACAAAATGAGCCATATCCTATGGCCATATACAAAATGAATAAGTATATCATTCAAGCCTTTACATTGGCTAGCCTAATGACACATATAACAAAATAACCAAAAATCCTATACATGCCATTATAACAAAATAAAAGTTTCTATATACCAAAATAAGATAAGTTGATAGTGTTGAAAAAGCTCCGACTGTCTTCCAACCTTCACGAGTCCTCGAGCTCTGAAAAACAAGGGAAAGAAAGAGGGGTAAGCATTTACATGCTTAGTAAGTCCAGATAACTGGAAAGTAAACTTACCGGTTAATTAGCATACAACCATATTAGGCAATAATTCCAACAAGTATGAAATAGTTTCCCTATCACATGAACTCAATCATCGAGTTAGTCTCCTAGCAATACATCGTGTCATTAGTCTTAGATGAGCTCATCGACTCAATATTTTTATTCTTTATTTCTCATGTTAATCTCGTTTGAATTTCTTAAAAATCTCGATGGATAGCCCAACTACCGTCAAGTCATACAAGTGATCATCTCAAGTACGCACTCCCACGAACCTTACATCTTACGGCAGGATTACCAGTGCACGCTAAATCCCATGTGGTATCAACTTGTAACGCCCCAATTTTCGAGAATTCTGTGAATGTTGGCAAAATTTCATGCTTTGATTTTGTCATTTGTGAGTGAAATTATGAAATAGGACCTATGTGAAAATGTTTGAAAATGCTATAGGCTAATTTGTAGCGGCCAAATAAATAGTAGTGCAAAATAGGAGGATTTGCATGTCAAACCTCCCATTTTACAAGAAGTGGCCGGCCATCATGTTGTTGAAGACAATATGTGCACTTGATATCCATAATTTATAGTACAAATTGATAAAAAAATTGATAATGGGTTAGGTAAATGTTCCATGATGGGCATGATAAGCATTATGGGCATTTTTTTTTATTGACATTATGGCATAGGTATGGCACAAATAATATAGGTTATTTTGTGTCATAAAATGTTGGGTAATAAAATAACAAAAGGATGAAAAGAACAAAGTTTTGTCCATCTTTGTTCATCATAGCCGAAAGTTAGAGAAGAGAAAGGAGAGGAGAAAGCTCTTGAGTATTCGGTCACTAGGAGGAGGAAAATTGAAGGTAAGTTCTTGGTACCTTGCTTCTATTTTGAGGTTCATGAGTTCTTCTTGATTCTACCTTAACTCTTGAAGCATATTTTGGTTTTAGTTGTGTTGTGAGCATTTAGTCATGAATTAAAATGAAGGAAATGGTTGTTGTTTCATGTTCTTTTGATAAAAAATGGAAGATAGGTGAAGTTGAGCCAAACAAATGAGCATGCATGTGCCTTAGATGCTAAAGGGAAAAATCGGCTAACATGTTGTGCTTTAAAATGATGAAATGGAGATTATACTTAAGTAAAATCATAGATATGTGATGATTGATTGGTGATATACATGTTTAAATAACATGCATGCAAGGTATGTGTGAAAGAGTGATTTGGCAATAAATCTGCTTGGGACAGCAGCAGTAACGTGACTTTGGAAAATCACCATAAGTTGTGGGAGATGAATTAGAAGCTGAATAAATTATGTAATTAAAGCTTATTGAGTCTAGTTTCTAATGAAATAAACAAGAACATATTTTGAATTCTATACAATGAGAAATTTGATTCGTAATGAAGAGTGGTCAGATTAGTCAAATAGTGAAACATGGGAAACTTTGAGAAAAATCTGGTATTTATTGGCTAAACCAAAAATTCTGAAAATTTTATGGATAGAAGATATATGAGTCTATTTTTAGGGAAAATTAACGGCACTTGATTTGGAGTTTCGTAGCTCCAGTTATAAATGATTTAGTGACTATTGCTTAGGAAGACAGCTTGCAGTGAAATTATGATTATGTGGTAAACACTGACAAAAATTTGTTAATGAGTTGCTTATTGATTTCTTATAAGCTTACTCTGATCTGTAGGTGTGGTTGTCCGAATATTGTAAGGGGTTAATACGTAGTTCGTATTTGAATAGTTAGATTAACGTGTTAGTAATCCAATTGTAGGCGGTTCATGTGTGGATCTCGTCGAGATATCGCATAAGCAATGTGTAACTAACACCCTCTTATAGACTAGATCGGCACAAGTCGAAAAGCGAAATGCGAAAAGCCGGTATTTTGAGATCTTGCGAGTGTGTGAATGCTCATGAGATTAATAGTTTGATGTATATGGTAAATTAAAGTGATAAGACTGCAGAGTGCGCGATTCTGTGTATTTCGATATTTTTGAGCTTAATGGGCCAAAAACGGGATAATGGGCCAATGGGCCCAAATTGGTAAGAAAACGCAGTAAGTGTTTCTGATCGTACGTAAATGGCTATGTTATGTATGAAAACCTTAAGAATAGTTAAATTACTTGAATACCCCTATGTATGCAAAATTACCATTATACCCCTAGGGTTACTTTTGACTGAAAAGCATGACGATCTGATTCTGTATGATGTATGCCATGATTATATATCTGTAGCATGGGGACTTGGGTTATACTATGGAGGAAGCGTCCTGGTGGCTATGCCACAATTATCTGATCCGGTGGCTCTGCCACATATATCTGTCCTGGTGGCTATGCCACAATTATCGATCTGGTGGCTCGCCACATATATATCTGATTCGGTGGCTCGCCACAATATCTCAGATCTGGTGACTTCATCACAATATCTGGCACCTCGCCGATTTACGTGGTGTGTAGCGGTTGGGTGGGTCGAGTAGTCTCCCACATGGTGTAAGGCTGATGCAGGGGTGTTATGGATGAATCTGGGTTGGGTTTCGCATAAACATGTAATACATTACTCGTTCATTATGGGCCTATGGGATTTATTCAGATTACATTCGGCTAAGGCCAACTTATTCTATTTCTATGGTTTGAGCTGATGTAGGCTATGGTTGGGTTAATTTACACTGAGTTTCCCCAAACTCACCCTTTTATTTTCATCCACGCAGTAATCCCCAACCATAGTGGGCTTGGAGTCGTGAGGGAATTGAGTGGCCACCCGATTCGAAGTTTGATTTTCTTCGGTGAACTGGACATCCTTTTATTTACGTTTGAAGTTTTGGGTTTTAAATGTAATAAGGCCGCTTAATTATTTTTGATGGTTTTAATATGTATTACTAAGATAGGTATTACTTATTTTCACTGTTGAAATTAGATAGCTTTAGGGCGCGTTTTCAAAAACAACAATTGATTTCAAAATAACATGACTACAAGCAAAGCTTCCGCAATGAAAGTATTTTCCAAAATTAATCACGTTTCCTAAAAATGACTTAATCAAATCGGTTTCCTAAAAATATCCATGACGTTAAGGTGTGGCAATGGCGGTATGCATGTCTAGGATTGGATCCGAAGGGAGCTTGGTACTTAAGCAGTCCGATGGACTCACCACCTCTTTTCTGGTTTCTTACCTGGTGTACAGCTTTCATTCACTTTAACCTATAATGAAATTGTCTTTTAAAACACTAAGTTTTTCTGGATCAACAATATAAAATGTTTTGAACGCTTCGATGTGGCATGTCGGATCCGGTCATAACGTCTGGGCCAGGTTCGGGGTGCTACACAACTCATAGAGCATTGTCAGGATTACCAGTCCAGGCTAAATCTCTTTCAACGACAATTGCTCTCATAAAATTGGATCTAAATTGCCAGTCCAGGCTAAATTCAGTCCTCAATCGGATTACCCGTCTGGGTTAAATCCTTATTGCACCCATATTTTTCGGGAGGCTCGATCACTCAAGGAACACCCGTCTGGGCTAGATCCTTTCTATATTGAGATCAGCAGATTACCCGTCCGGGCTAAATCCTTCTGTAACATACAGGATCTCAAGTGATGTAAGCCATAATTTAACCATCAGATTTCCCTTTTTTATTTCAATCGGGACATCTATCATATTTTCATTTACACTAGCATGTCTTATGAATTATCATGCAATGAATATCTAATTACCATATAAATATCTAATTATCATACATTCAAGAACATGTATTTTTAAGTATATTAAGAGTTTACTTCGGTTATACGAACTTACCCAGTAGTCGTTTCAGATTCGTGTCTCGGTTATTTCAAAACCTTTCGTTTTCTACGGTCGACCTCCGGAATTGGTTCCTCGAGGACTATATCAATAAAATTAGACTATTAATACATTATATTTTTCATTTTAGGATTAAAACTCACCCCTGGAAAAAATGACCATTTTGCCCCTAAACTTTCACAATATTTACAATTTAGTCCTAAGGCTCGTATAATGAAATGCATATAATTCCTTGGCTACCCAAGCCCAGCCGAATGTTATTCACACTTATAGCAGCCCATGTTTTTCCTTCTCTCTATATTTTTCTACCCATTTTCACAACTTTTACAATTTAGTCCTTTAAGCCATTTCCATGAAAAAGCACTTAGTAAAAGTTGTTTACCATCCTTTAAACTCCCATATTCCTTCATAAATCATCAAAACAAAAACATCTCATCCATGGGTAATTTTATAAACATGAACCCTAGCTTGAAATATGGGTAGAAATAGAGAGAGCATGTTACGAGGATCTAAAAAATACGAAGAACATTAAAACGAGGCTAGAATCAACTTACTATCAAGCTTGAAATGTTGGAAAACCCTTGCTATGGAGACCGTTAGAATTTCAGCAGCATGGAGAAGAATATGAGCTGATTTTAGCTTGATTTTTCCCTTTTTATTTAGTTTATTACCAAATGACCAAAATGCCCTTCATTTACTAAACTTCCAAAATTTTTCATACATGCTCATTTTTGTCCAAAAACTTAAAAATTGGGTAAATTACTCTTTGAGGACCTCTAAGTAATATTCCAAAGCAATTTCATACAAATTGGTTCTAGAACCCAAGTTTTGCAATTTATTCAAATTGGTCCTTAATTTCCAATTGGACACGTTGCACATAGAATTTCTTTATGAAACTTTAATACATGCTTATTCTCATATCCTAAACCTAATAATAATCATAAAATAATTATTTTAACGTCAGATTTGTGGTCCTGAAACCACTATTCTGACTAGGCCCTAATTCGGGATGTTACAATAATATTTGGTAATACTATTAATTCTCAAAATTTGCCCTCCTAAGGTCGAGATACTGATGATTAATTGTGTTTTTGAACTTTACCACTTGGTTGCTCGACTTGACAGGATTGAAAAAGTTATTTCTTCGATAAAAACAAATGTTTTTAGAACTAGACCAAACCAATCGGTTGGATCAAGAATCAATTAGGGTACTAATTCCGAGATAGGGGTTGAATTTATACAAATCGGTTGAATTGATTTTCTCTATTTTAAATATTTTTTATTTTATAAATTTTTAATATTTTATTTGGTCAAACCAAACGAACTGATCAAATCGAAAACTAGTTGTGGTGTGATCAGTTCAACCATCCATCGAACTGTAAAGAATGAAGAAAACAAAACAAAAAGAACATACTTATGTAAGATAAAATAATATTGTCTTTTTTTCCCCATGTGCCAATTGTTAATTTTTTATCGTTTTAAAATAAACTTAACTATTAAGCTAATAGACATACCAATTTGGGAAAAAAATGTAGTTTAGGAACCATTTACGACCAAAAAATGTTTAGGTGTCAAAATAGGAAAAAACATAATTTAGGTACCAATTTGTTGGTTAAGTTTTTTTTTTTTTTTAAATAGGCTTAATGATTTGACTAATGTTTGACTAACCGAGGCACCAACTTGGGAACAAAATAGTTTAGGTACTAAGATAGGAAAAAATGGTATAGTTGAAATACCGATTTGTGGGGAGTCTTTTCTTAATGATGCATATTTTTTAAGGAAATGATTCATTTTTTTAGAAAGATGTCGGCTACCATTTATTAAAGTTGAAAAGACAAATCCTCTTGCAAAACAACCAATTGCAAAATAGTTGGCAACAAAACCAAGTGCTAAGGAAACTTTTCACAGCTCCAATGCAAAACAAACAAGTTGAAAAAACAATAAGGAACAAAATGGTAGCTAGCAAAAGAAACTTGGAGACCATCAAAATGAAATTGAGAAATACTCTAAGAAAACCCATGAAGGAAACAATTTATAATAAGAGAACCACACAAAAGTCTAGCCCCTCCTTCGATACATTTAGCATCATCCCTACTCAGTTCGATAGATTAACCCACCACCGGTAAAGCTCCATAATCCCTATTGCCTGAGCAAGTACATCCTCTATCTAGAATTTTTCGCTATCCAACGTGAATCCATGTTTTGTATGGCAATGAGCTACTTGATTTCCTTCTCTTAGAATGAAAGTGAACTGATATCATTGAAGGAATCCAGATAAAGCTTTCCCATCTGCAATGATCAACCCCAATACTCAATCTATCTACCTCTAACCCAAACAATTTTTGGATAATGGACTGAGTATCGCCTTCCAACTCAACACATGAGAAACCTATGTCTCTAGCAAATCGAAGACTATGGATTGCAGCTCTAGCCTCAAACATCAAACGAATCAGGTACAAAATCATTATTAATAGTGCACGCTCCCATAACTAGACCTTTATGGTTCTAAATTAGTATACCTAACACCAACTTTTGTTTGTTCTTATCATAGGTTGTATCGAAATTTATTTTAACAATTAGATTTGCTAGTGGTCGCCACCTACATTGAGGTTGTTGAAAAACCACCATTTCATAGCTATTTGCCTTACTATAATCTTTTGTATATACTTTAGCCCAAAAAATAAGTTTAGTCGAAGTTTTCTAACTCTATCATGTGCAGGTTTGTTTCTAGACCACCATAGTGCACCAATTAGTACTAGGATTAATTTGTGAGTTTTGCCATTGTTTAACTGAAAGATGTATTGTAACCACTCCCCCAAATCAACATTATCAACAGCACTAGGTCATCAAGTGCCTACCATTGACCAAACTTCTCTAGTATATGAGTGTTCTTTGATAATGTGTTGTATTGATTTTGTACCATTAACACATCTAGGAAATATAGCATCACTTGTAGTTTTTTCTTTTTTGGAAAAGGTTGTAAAAAGCAGGGACAAAATTAAGATATATCATCTAATAGGGACAGAATTAAGATATATCCTCTAAAATGTAATCATCAATTTACTCGGGCCTATAGTTTGCTAGAAAAACTTGAAAAAATAGATAGGTTGGAAGATAAACTAATAGGGGGCTGATAGTGTTGTGTGAATAAGGTAAAAATTAGTAAATTATTATACTAGGATATCACACTAGGTTTCCTTTAAGACTAGAAATTAAGGAATAATTAAGGGGTTAAATTGAAAGAGTCCATAAGCTGATGACATCTACCGAAAATTCAGGAAAACTTAGTGATTGAATTAAGCATGGTTGAGATCTAATTCTGGTTCGGTTGGGTTAAAATCAACTAGTTTGTTAATGGGAGATAAAATGATTACCAATGGATGGTTTCTATACGGTTGAATATTGTGCGTGAGGGGCTATAAATAGCTGAGAAGTGAATTCTCAGGTGGATTCCTTTCAGTTCTATTTCATTCTTTCCTCTTCTTTATCTTCTTTCATAATTGCTTTGAAAAAGAAATGTCTATGGAAGCTCTACATGAAGCGGTGATCCTGAGGTTTAATTAAAAAAAGTAGAGAATCCAGTAAGTTGGTAAGGGTCATAGTCCTTTTGTAAAAGTAAGATTAAAAAACTAAAATTAATGAATTCTAGAAAACCTTTTAAAGGGTTCTATATGTTTCTAGAAAATTGAGTTTTAAGTTGAAAAATTATGAGTTCAACTCATGATTTTGGTTATAAAGCTTAGATGTTAGGAGAATGGAAGCTCTAGTGTTTGAAAAAGTGAAGCTTAGGAGGCAAGAGTCATTAGGTGAGTTTCTAAACTCCATTTCTGGGATATTGTATGACTGGCATGAATCTAAGTCAAGTTTGGAATGAGTTTTATGATTTTTGTTGATAGAAAAGGTTAGGTATGCATAAAACGGTTATGGTACCATATAGCTAAATTTGGCATGCTTCATGTTATTATGTTTTTGTACTCATATGACTATGCATACATGATTATAAATTGTGAAGTATGAGGGAAATTATTGGCAAGTTAGATGAAGCTAGGATTTAGGGATGGAAATTTCTATTACATATTGCCATACGATATTGCTAAGTGCAAACTATGATGTGTGAAACTCCGTGCTTTGCGAAAAAGACACTATGGTGTTTAAGCATCAATGCTAGGAATGGTGAAATAAAGGAATGAGTGGAGGAATAGGGAAAAAGGAATTTCGTTAAGATACCGCCATATGGTATTACTGAGTGTAGAATGTGATGTGCGAAGCTTCGGGCTTTGCTGGGGACACTTTGGTGTTCGAGCATCAAGGTGGTATGTGAAACAGGTCCGTTTGGGCGACATCATGATGATAGTAATTAGGTTCCATAGAGCAACACCGTGACAACATTCACTAGGCTCTATGGGGCGACACCGTGACGATGGTAAGGTCTAACAAGGTGACACGTCAAAAGAGGTTTAATGTTTATGACCATAACTCAGCTATGACAACTAGGATAATTTATCGAGATAGTAAACACGGGATAATCCACCAGGATAGTAAATAAGGGAAAATCAGCCAAGGCGTTAAACATAGGGTGAAAAGAGTGTAAGAAGATAGCTCGGCCATGGGAACTAATAGAGTCCACTAGGACAGTAAATGCGGATTAGTCTGCCAGGACAGTAAACACGAGCTAGATCACCAAAATGGTAATTATGGAAAATTATACATATGGAAAAAGTGTTAGAAGAATGATACAAGTGTTGGCATGTGGGTTTTGTGGAATCTATCGGACAAGGAAAATGTAGTAGAAAGGGAAACAAACAGCCAAATAGTAACCATGGAAGCTGATAGGGCATAAGGCTGGTAACTCGACAAGAACTAGAGATTGGAAATGACATACCAATAATGCCTTGTAAATAGGAAAGGGAAGATGACTTATCCATAGATTGCAAGTAATGATACACCATTAAGAGTCACCAAAGAAGTGCTCAAAGAGGCTCTGTATGTTAGAGGAAATCCTCGAAAAGATTATGGGAGACTCGCTCCTAATATATGGCTCGCCGAAGGTAAAGATATGCGGGGAGGATTGATTATCGATACGTCAGTAGATAGACCGGTAAAATGGGGTTTAATTAGAACCTTTTTGATAGAAAGAGGTATTAGAAAAGATAAAATGAGTGATAGTTATGTTTGTTAAGACTATTTCTCTTTGAGGGAAAAACTATTGCTAAAGTTCCAGCCAAAGGGCTAGCTCTATAGGGAACTATCACATAGAAGAATTAATAAACTTGGAGGGTCGTTCGGATAATAGTTGAGCGAATATGATTGACCAAAGCTGTCCTGTAATACCCTAAGCCATATCCATCGCCGGAACAGGGTTACAGAGTATTACCAGAGTTTACAGAACAAATATAATTAATTCTTGTCATTTACTATTCATATCCAAATCCAATCATATTCAATCATATTGTCCTTTAAATGGACCCTCGAGGCCCAATTTATGCATTAGAAATAAGTTGGGACTAGATCGGAAACTCAGAGAATTTTTCACGAAATTTTAAATTTTTTCTAAGATACAGGGGACACACGCCCGAGTGGGTAGACCGTGTGGCTCACACGGCCAATGGCACGCCCTTGTTCCAGGCCGTGTGGGAAATCGATGTGAGGCACACGACCGTGTCCTAACCTGTGTTCTTACCTGTGTAACTCTCTGACTTGTGTCACACGGCCAGCCACACACCCGTGTGTTGGGCCATGTGTCTCACACGGCTGAGACACAGGCCCGTGTCTCTGCATGTGTGATTAATTCTGAGCATTCTGTTTTTCAATTTTTAAGATGCAGGGGACATACAACCAAACTACACGCCCATGCACATAGCCGTGTGACACACATGGTTGAGACATACGCCCGTGTGTCTGTCCATGTGGACAAAAATAGGCTCTTTTCAAGCCACTTTTCTCACCCAATTTGTCTTCAACCGACATCACTACTTGTATATAAATACCAATCAATTAAAGACATTAAAACCAAGCCAACATTAACATTATGCATAATATATTATCACATGTATTTATGTATTCAAACTTACCTTTTGTAAAACATATATATTTACCATATTTCAATCTAACCATACCATTACTAGCCATTCCAATAGCGAGATTACAAACAACTATTTATATGCCAACATTGGCCGAGTTAGTCTATACATGCCATTATACTAAAATAAGTTTGCTATTTACACCAAAACGAGATGAAAGATAATGTGTTGATGCTCCGACCGATTTCCAACCTTTATGAGCTTCCAAGTACTATAAAACAGAGGAAAATAAACAGAGTAAGCATCAAGGTTGGAAATTTAACACACAACTTATTTTAGTGCTCGGAAATTTAACTTACCATTCACTTTTATTAAATTAAATATACAAAATAGCATTCAAGCAAATTTTTGGCTTAAAGCCTAAAACACACAACTTCACCAATTATGTTAGTCAAGTGTTTCACATAAATATAAAAAACATGGATGAGCTCATCATATAATAACTTACATATAAATATGCTTTCCATATAATACTTCCATATCACATGTACATTTCCATGATCAATCATTTCAAATTTAGTTTAACTATGTCAAAACTTTATCCGTTGAAATTATTTGAAATATCGATAGATACGCTCATGTAGTACAGTGTACAAAATTAAAAATCCATCAATTCATATCCAGCGGTACCATTTCAAATTTAGTTTAACTATGTCAAAACTTTATCTGTTGAAAGTATTTGAAATATCGATAGATACGCTCATATAGTACAATGTACAAAATTAAAAATCCATAAATTCATATCCAGGGGTACCCACTAGGGAACATAATCAGAAAGAACTCTCTTAAGCCATATAACAGGATACTCATGTGAGCCATGTAACAGGAAGCTTATCTGAGATATAACAAGAAACTCGTAAGAGTTTAAAATAGGAAGCTCATTGAGCTTAATAGGTAACTCCAAAAAGTTATTATCAGGAAGCTCCGGATAGCCATATAATTGGAAGTTCAAGCAAGCTATATCAGGATGCTCATAAAGAGTTGTATTTGTGCCCGCAATATATGCAGGATCACAACAGATCATATAACAAGACACTTACAAAAAGCTGCGGTAGTCCACAACACATGCAAGATCACTACCGATCAGGATGCTTACAGGAACCATATAACAGGAAGCTCGAGAGGGCTTATAACGGGATGCTCATAGGAGCTGTGGTGTGTCCGCAACACATGCAGGACCACAAACAATACGGGAAATCCTGTATCTACCAAATTTCCTTAATTCAAACAGGATTTAATATTTATCGAGCTTTGTCGGATATGTAATCAATTTCATGTATATGACATTTATACAATTCACATACACAACATTCAATTCAAGCATACAAATATACACAATTTAGTTACACGAACTTACCTCGACACTTGCTCGTATTCGAGAATCTACTAACTCGATACTTTTCTTTTGCCTCGATCTAACTCCTTATTTGATCTTTCCAGATCTATATAAATGAATTTAACATAAATTTAATACATTTTATATTCAATTCAATCTAACTTACATCTTAGGCAAAAGTACTATTTTGCTCATATACTTTCAATAAATGACGTTTTCGTCTTTAGGCTTGGAAAATAAAATTCATGAAATTAAATCCTTATTCCAAGCCTAATCGATTTTTACATATAACATTTATAGACTATGTATTTCACAAAAATTAGAAATTTTCCATAAATTTTACATCTTTTCAATTTAATCCCTAAATCACAATTTCATGAAAATTCACTTTACAAAAGTTGTTTATCTATCAACAACCTTTCAATTTCTACCATAAATTTCAAAATTTCAGCATATATATCCATGGAAAAATTTTAATACCTTGATAACTTTGCAAATTGGTCCCCAAAATATATAGATTAGGTTGTTACGATTTCGGAAATGTAAAAATTACTAAAAACAAGACATGATTACTTACCTAATTAGGCTTGCTTGAAGTTCTTTCTCTTAGCTAGGGTTTCCATAAAAGTAATTTGGGGAAGATGATGAAATAAGATGATATTAGGCTATTATCATCTTTATTTATTTTAAATTCCAATTTAGTTCTTTTCTTTTTTCTAATTTTCCATGGATGAATCATCATAAATATCTACTAACTTCTCTTAATGGTCTAATTACTATATAAGGACCATAAGTTTTGAATTCCATAGCTATTTGATACTTATAGCTACTACAACTCAACTTTTACTTTTTATGCAATTTGGTCCTTTCCATAATTAAACATGTAATCGGTAAAAATTTTCTTATCAAAAATTTCATATAACATTCCTATCATAATGCAGGCCATGCAATAATTTTAAAATAAAATTTCTTTTTTTGCTCGGATTTGTGGCCCCGAAACTACTATTCTGATTTCATTGAAAACCGCCTGTTACTTGTCCATAGTAGACAGACACGCACCTTAAAAGCAAGGTATTGATGTTAAGGCAGTTCACCAAGGTGTGACCCAAATAACATCATAACCCAGATACAAGGTGAAATAAGAACTAGTCTGCCAGGGTGGCGTGAGTCCTCATAGTAATCCCACTCGACTCGCTGTTGTGCACCTTATAATCTAGCTATTTGCATTGAATAGAAAAGAGTGGGTCAGTGATTATACAAGAAAGAATAACCACATAGCATACACAAAACATAAGTTAAATAAAAGCTTTGAAAAAATTATAGAACTTACAAACACAGTTTGCCATACTTACGAGAAGTCTGGTTCACAAATTCCTACTATCAGATAGCTTAAAAAACAATAAAGCACGTTATTTTAGAAAACATAAACTTATTTTCCTGTTGGATAAAAGGATCTCCTTATAACGCCTCAGAATGAATCAATGAGTCTTAACATGTCTTATAAGTGTAGCATAAAGCTAAATATAACACACCAACATGTCCTAGTGAATAGAGCTTAGCTCGACAGTCCCTTATCTACCCAACTTGTCATAGGGCCTTTCGCCCAAATCACAAAACATAAATGTGAGTACTCTTAATCATATGGCATGCCATTACATCCAACAGTTCAGAAGTTTTATCGTCAAAACAATTACTTAAAACATAAAGCTCGCCAAATCAGGAAGAGCTCGCAGATCACTGTTCATATTAAGCTCGCAAATAAGAGTTCTATGTCACTGTTCATAAAAACACATATTTAACACTTTTAAAAAACATATTTTAGAAAAGACTTACTCTCAAAACTTAGGATAAAACCCTAACTCCTGATAAATATTATAGTTCGCACATACATGTGGCGATCCTTGAACAATCACCAAATTACTGAAAACCTTTAGACCAGCTTTGCTTTTCCCTTGTCTTTTCTTGTAAACAGTTCTATCAAGTTTGCAATTTCACAAATATACATAAGTCACTAATAGAAAAAGCACATAAAAACTCATACATAAACTCAAGTGATCCTAGGTTCGCACATGTTGGCCTTTTAGTGAACCTAGTCCCATCTGTTACGAATTTTCCTCAACACCATATAGGAACAAAATTTTACCTTAATCCTAATAGCTAAGTTCTGGGTTCTTAGAACTTGATAACAGAATAATTGACAAAAAAATTGAGAGAGTTTTGTTGCTTAACATAATATGAAATTTCTAATGGAAAGGGATTAAATTATAGGCACTTAGTGTTTTGGTGTTCTTAGGATACCCTAGTCATAGTAGAAGTAGGAAACAATTACGTGCATGGATGGTATTATGTAGGGGTGTTCAATTGGTTAACCGACCTTTCAAAATTTTTAACCGTTAACCGAACCAAAATTTTTTCAAAAAAATTAACCGAACCGAAAATTTTTCGGTTAATTTGGTCAGTTAACCGAATTAACTAAAAATTATATGTTTTTTAATTTTTGGTTAAAATAAGTATAAAATTAACCGAATTAATCGAATTAACCAAATTACCCGAATTACCCGAATTACCCAAATTAACCGAATTAACCGAATTATTTGTATAAAATTATATGTTTTTTATTTTTATTTTTAGTTTTAGATTTATATTTTTTATTTATATTTATTAAATTATTTGTAATTTTTACGATTGGGTTGGGTTGAGTACTTGGGTTAATATATATTAGATTCGGTATTTGGGTTTATGTTGGATTGGGTTTGAGTGAATAGTGGGCTATTTATATATTATAATTTTATTTATTAATTTTTTCAGTTAAACCGAAAAAATTCGGTTAACCGACCGGTTTCGAACCGAATTAATCGTTAGCTGAAAACTCAAAAAATTATTAACCGACCTTCGACCGAATTAATTCGGTTAACCGAATGATTAACCGAATTTGGTCAGTTAACAAAATTTTTTCGGTTTTACTCGAATTTTGCACACCCCTATTATGAAGAGAATAGTAAGTTGACTTCTTAATTTTGGTAGAATTACCCTTTAGCCACTCCTACTTTTGACTTTCGACCCAAAATAACTATTCCAATTCGCTAAGCCCACTGGCGACCCAGTTTGCCAAGTCTACTAGCGATCATAATTCACTTAATCCACTAGCAAACAACAGCTTGCCAGATCAACTATCGAACACTAACTCGCCAAACCTATTGGCGTAGACCATCTCACAAGACTTTGTTGGTGTACATCGTCTCGCCAAACCTGCTGGTGTATACTATCTTGCCAGATTTGCTGGTGTACACCATCTTACCAGACCTGTTGGCGTATATTAGCTCGCCAAGCCTTATTGCTTTCTTAGTTCATTAAATCCTCTGGCAAACCTTGCTTTATCAGATCCACTAGCGAACCTATCTTGCCAGGATCAAACTTTTAGGTATTATATTAGGATGTTACAAAGGCAAAATGAAAGGGCCATTAGAAGGGTAGGCCGAAAGACTACCATATAAGTACATGGTGAAAAAAAGGATCCATATTGGTAATTGAGCATCGAATTTTGTAATTAGGGAGTAAACCTAGTAGTTATGAGTGGATGGATACCTAAAACTGGGGATGAATAAAAGAAAGAACGTACGTAAGGTAAGGAGAATGTAACACCCCCTAACCTTTATCCGTCCCCGAAACAGGATTACGGGGTATTACCAGTCAATACAATTCAATTACGAACATCAATTAAAATAATTGTTTACACTTATCCTAAATTTAACATATTGTCCTTTTAATGGCCCTTCGAAGTCCAATATGAACAGTAAAATCAATTCGGGACTAATTTAAAATCATTACGAATTTTTCTCAATATTTCAAAATTTTCCTATCGAACAGTATCCACACGCCTGTGTCGTCTAAAGGACACGCCCATGTGTGTCCATAACATGCCCGTGTCCTCTATCCGTGGAGCTCTCTGACTTTTTACTCATGAACAGATTGATTTCACACGGTCAAGTCACACACCCGTGTGGTTTTATTTTCAATTTGAATCTAGTGTAGTTTTCACACGGCCGTATCGCATGCCCGTGTTCAAGACCTTGTCTTCCACACGGCTGAGACACACGGCCGTGTCTCTGCCCGTGTGGTAGTACCTGAGAATTCTGTTTTGCAATACTTTAGATGCAGGGGACACATGGCCAAACAACATGCCCGTGTGCAAGTCGTGTGTCTCACACGGTCTGGTCACACGCCCGTGTGCCAGGCCATATGGACTCAAAATGAGGCTTATTTCTCAAGGTTACCAACCCTACAAATTTTAAACCACGAGCAACATAGTTTCTAATCTTTTAACTTACTCAAATTACGATCTTATACATCTAAAGCATATTAATTTGACCAAAATAAACATCCAACCAATGTACCCTCATTGGTACCACAATTTATATCCACCATCATCATTTATAACAACATTTATGGTAACTTTCTAAAATGACCACTTTTGACATCTTAGGTACATGCCAGTTTGGATCAGCCTAGGATGCTGATTCAACGATCAGACTTTAACTTATCTTGTACACGGAAACAAACCATATCCTGAGTATGAACTCAGCGGTATTTCTATAATCCAAACACTTAATAATATGAAAATATAAAATTTACATAAAAATCATATAACAATCGCATTTATATAATTGTTCAATACATAGATAAATTCCTTGTAACTAATTCAATTCTTATTATCTATTAATCCAAATAGCTTTTCACGATAAATTCACAAATCATTTGAACAATATTATCTTTCGTTCATATCCAATTCAGAATTACTTAATTCATATACTTATTCATGCTTTAATTCACTGTTCAATATCAACAAATATTAGTCAACGGTTCACTATCAATCATTATTCTATACCTATCCATGTTAGTAACAGTCAGTATTTCAATATTAATTTCTTTATCAATATCATTCAGTAACGATCAATTGTTCAGTAACAATTAGTTATTCATTATCAGTCAATTATTTAGTAACAGTCAGTCATTCAGTACTTTTATTTACCCCTATTAACATGACTCAGACACTAACGGATACACGAATCCAACCATCACACCAGTACAGTACGGCACATAGTGTCTCATCGGCTAAGCTGAAGTAAATGCGATAAGATGCAGTGAGTACCTCATCGAATTAATCCAAAGCGATAAGATATGATCGACACTTACGATTGCCTCATTGACTCAAGGTAGAAGTATCCCTGAACGCTTCCAATCCTATAGCATGCCAACTATATCCGACTTAGCCCGAATATTGTTAATAGGGTTTTCAATTCACTTTCAATTTTTCAACCAATACACATTTAAATTAATCACATATATTTTCAATTCAATACAATTCACTTTACTTTTCAATAACAAATATTCAAATTTCACAATAATCACATATTCATATCAATTCAATTCAATAACAATTACTAATACTTACCTTAATTACTTACCATAACATTTAATCAAAATAAAACAATTAATAATTAAATTCTCCTTTCAATTCCAACCAATGTTCACTCCAATTCAAATAGTTATCTCAATGCACTTAACATACATATTAAATAATAACTTCAACAATTATATATTAAGTTCAGATTACAGAAATACAAACAGTGAATTTTTCTCGAGTTTATTCCTTGTCCACCTTTTCTTTTCCTTTCTTCATAGATGCCATAGGTGCGATGTTAGCTATGAAAAATTAAGATAATTTATACCATTAATACATCACTAATTTATATTGAATAATTGAATTTCTATTCAATTTCTACCTTATTTTCAATTTGATCCTAACTAAGTTCACTTACTTTTCTAACTCAATTCATACTTTATTTCTACTCAATTTTCTATCAGATTCAACATAAGTATCCAATTTTCATGATAAAACCCTAATTTCAAATTTCTTCCAATTTAGTCCTTTAAACACGAAACTTATAGCTTACTTTACAATTTAATCCTTTAATCAATTCTAAATAAGAATTCTATCAATTTAATCCCTAATTCAATCATTTGTTCAACATGAACTATACTCAAAAACCTAAGAACTTCCAAAATCTCAACTTAATTTCTACAAAACTTTATTCTAAAACTTTTAAAACATCAAAATTAAAAGAAAATGACTTAATTGACTTAACGATTTAAATTCCAAGTTTCCAAATCCTAGTTTCTCCTTTTCTTTTTCTTTCTTATTCTTTCTTTCCCACTTTCGACCAAGCTTCTGTTCTTTTTGTTTCTTTTGTTTCTTTCCATTCTTTCTTTATATGCTTTATTTTATTTACTTTATTGTTTTAATTACTTAATAATTAATATAATATCAATATAAATCATCTTATGCTTAAATTTTAAGTAAATCAATTATTTAATTACATTTGTACATATTTATGTTATTACACTTGTATAAATTTTGTACCATATATTTGTCAATTATCTTATTTATTTAATAAAAATCTATTTAACAACAAATAATAATATTACAAATGTACATATATATTTTATTCATAAATGTACAATATAATCTATACCATACACTTGTAAAAAAATCTTATAATTCAATTAATTATCTAATAATTATCTTTTACATAAAAAATAAATAATAAATATCTTATACTTGAATAATACGCGTATTACAATTGTATGTATTTTAATTAATACACTTATATTAAATCATTACCATACATTTGTCTTTATTTAACTTATTTCATAATATAATAATAATTATTATAATTTATAATTTAATATTAAACCTTAATAATTTTAATTAAATATCATGTAATATCTTCAATTCAATCAACTTATGCCGGCTCATATTTATGAATTGGCTTAATTGCCGTTTTGGCCTTTTATACTTTCTTTTAATCTATAATTTAACTTTTACACCTTATTCAATTTAGTCTTTTTTCCTAATTACTCTTAATTAAGCTAAATTCACTTAATTAAAGCCTAATTAACCACTCGATTAACTTCACAAATATTTTTAATAAATATTTACGAATCTATTTTTCAGAAACGGAGACTTGAAAATACATTTTTCGATAACCGTAAAATTTGGGTCGTTATAGAGAAAGTCTGCAGATATGACAAGACATCTGAGAAACTACACAAACTAGTTGAATAGTGCTAGGATTGACCAGGGGAAGATCGCTTAATGATCTATCCGCCCATAAATACATTTGGGGAATAAATTAGAGACCTCTATTTTAGGATTTTCCTGAATCAATTAAGGAGTTAATCATAATTCGATTCTTTTCATTTACTACCCCTACAAAATGGGACTATTCTTGAATAATTCAGTGAAGAAACTCACTGAGTTCTCCTGCATTTATAGAATTTTGGCTTGTGTTTGCAGGATTTGTGGGTGATTAAGGAACTTGAGGAGGGACCAAGCCAGATCGTGTTGGATTGAATATCGATGTCAGTTTAGTGTCGTGTACATAGGAAAGAGGGTACCTTTAGAGACTTCCCCTAAGGGTTGAATGTATTATAACTAATTAGCTCATTTAGAGTCTAGAGTTGAGATAGTGAACTTTTATTTTAAATTATTGTCCTTGTTGTAAACAAATTTTTTTAAATAAATAGGTAATACAGTCCAGTTTTAAAATAGTGAGTTTTAAATTTATGCACCAACCTGGTTTAATTGTGACACTCCATACCAGGATTTGATGATTAGGTCGGGTAAGGGTGTTACATAGAAGACCACACAAGTTTCAATTCCCAAGAAGATTGAAGGGGTTACAAACGGTTCCGTTTAAAACCATCCTCCTAGACAGAATCTCCTTACAATGTATTTAGTAGCATAATATATCAATACAATTATACCTTACAAAATATTGAAAGATAAATAAAACAATAAAGAACATAAAAAATTTAACATGGTTCGGTAAATTACGCTTACATTTCATTGGAAAAGATACAAGTGAAAAATGAAAACTAGGAAGAAAGAAAAATCGCCTTATGAAGAAAATGAAAAATTCTGGGATGATTTAAAGGTGGAGAAACCACCTCTATTTATAATTGTACTAACACTTTACAACCTTGTATTTTTTAGATGTGGGATTCTGCTATTTCAACAAATCTCCACCTTAGCAAATTTCCATATCTTTAATCTCCTTGCAAAAATAACATTTACTACTGACTTCAAATTTTAACCTTCAAGTTTTAACATTGATCAAGGCCAAACATAGTTGGAATTTGGCTTGAAAGTTTCTGGATCTTTACTCTACCTTCTTTCAAAATCTTTCGTACAAAATGATACTAGACATCAATGTGCTTTGTCCTTGCATGATAAACTTGATTCTTTGCTAATTGAATAGCACTCTGACTATTGCAATGCATTTTAACATCTGCTTAATTTCCAATTCACCAAGCAACATTTAAAGCCAAATTGCCTCTTTTACAGCCCCAGTGATTGCCATATACTTTGCTTCTGTAGTAGATACGGCAACTATTGACTATGAAGTAGACTTCCAACTACCTGGCGCCTTTGCAATAGTAAACACATAACCAGTAGTTGGTTGTTATTCGTCTAGATCATTAACATAGTCTGAATCACAATATCCAACCACACCGTGATTATCTTCTTGCTCAAAAATCAATCCAATATCCATTGTATTGTGGATATATCACAAAATCCATTTCATAACTTGCTAATGCTCCTTTATTGAATCATGCATATACATGCTCACAACCCCAACTACTTGTGAAATACCAGGTCTTGTACATACCATAACATACATTAACCTACCAACAACATTTGCATATGGTATCTTTGACATGTATTTTTGTTTTGCATATTTTTTTGGCGACATAAAGGCATTAAGCTTGAAATGATGAGCAAGAGGAGTGCTAACATGTTTTGTCTTTTCATTCATGCCAAAATGCTTTTGCAATTTTTTTAGATATTGTTTCTGAGTTAAACAAAGCCTCTTATAGCTTCTATCTTAAGTTATCTCTATGCCCAAAATCTTCTTTGCTTCTCCTAGATCCTTCATCTCAGATTCTTTTTTTCAATTATGTCTTTAGCTTCTCAATCTCTACTTGACTTTTGGAAGCTATAAAAAAATATCATTATAAAGAAGAAGATATATGAGAGAACCATCTTGAAGCTTGCAAATATACACACACTGATCATATTTGCTTCCTGTTTACCTTTATTTTGTCATCAACTTGTCAAATTGCATGTATTACTGCCTCAGAGATTGCTTTAGATCGAATAATAATTTCCCAAGTTTGCACACTAAATTTTTATTTCCAGTAACCTTGAATCCTTCTAGCTGGGTCATATAGATTTCTCTTTCAAGTCACCATGTAAAAAATCAATTTTTACATCCAACTGTCCTAGTTCCAAATCGAAGAGAGCCACTAAAGCCAATAAAATTCTAGTGGAGGAATGCTTCACAACTGGAGAAAATACATCATTATAATCTGGGCATAATGTTTTGCCACCAATCTTGCTTTGTAGTGCACTTCATATTGGCTAGGAAATCAATCTTTCTTTCCAAGCACCCACTTGCACCCAATTGTACTTTTTCCTTTTAATAGACTAGCTAGCTTCCAAGTCTGATTCTTATAAAAGGACTGCATTCCTTCATTCATGGAAACCCTCTACTTTTCTTCTTCAAAACTCTGAATTGTTTCATTAAAAATGGTAGGAATGTCATCAGCTACAACTAGGAATGCATAAACCACCATATTAGGAAAGCGAGCAGGTTTTCTAAATTTTCTCCCTGGCTTATTAGTTGTAATTGATTTACGTTACTGTGAAAGTTCTTGGGTCTAAACCTTTTCACTAAAGCCTTATTCTTCCACTGAATCCTCCCAACTAGAGTCTCATTTTACCATAGGAAAATCAATAACTTCTTCATTTATTGGAATCACCACTATTTCAAACTCCATTGGCTTATGAGTATCATTTGACTACTCCTTTTGCACCTTTGAAAACATAGTAGAGTTATCAAATGTGACATCCCTGTTGAAGATATTTTTTTTTTTGTTTCTGGACATTATATGTGAAAACCCTTTTATGCCAAAAGTTATCCCTAAGAACATTGCTTTCTTAGCTGTTACACACAACTTTGATTCTTTAATATGGTAGTATGTAGTGAAACCGAACACATGTAATGAATCATAATCTACAGTAAGCTTTCCACTCCGTTTCTTCAATAGTGTTGTTCCTTCAATTGTAGTAGATGGTGGGTGATTAATGAGATGACATGCATAATTTATAGCCTCAACCCAAAAATCTCTACCTAATCTAGCATTGGATAGCATACATCAAACATTCTCCAGTAATGTTCGATTCATGCATTTTTCCACCATGTTGTGGTGTAAATTTGAAAGTGAAGTGCCTGATGATGCTTTCATCTTCACAAATCTTTGTAAATGATAACTTTTATACTCTCTACCATTGTCTGTGCGAAGGTGCTTGATCATTTTTCCCGTTTGAGTTTTCATAATCATTTTCCACTTAAGGAAAGCTCTTAACACTTCATCATTTGTCTTTATTGTATACACCCACACTCTTCGGGAATATTCATCAACAAAAGTTACTTAATAATGTTTCCTCTCAAAGAGCTTGCTTTAGAGGGGCCTCAGACATATGAGTGAACATAATCCAAGATGCTTTTAGTATCATGAATTTGATGTTTACTAAACCAACTAATAAATTGACTAAGGTAGGTGCACCTATCAATTAATAGTATAGCTATGGTGAGCACATATATCATCCCCTCGAGAACTACAATTACTAGAAATTATCACATTTTTTTATTATTTAACCTAGCAATTTAAAGAATCAATTAAAATTTAAAATAAAATATTTAAATTAACTAATGAATGCACCAAAGAATAAAGCACAAAAATAGTCAAATATCAACCAAGTGACAAAACAATATCTAGGTAAGAATCCAGCTAGAATCTATTTAATAATTTATGTAATTTCTTTTCTTAGCTCTTTGATTTGTAGAAATCCCTAATTTATGCTAATATCTCTTTCGAGCATAAGTGCAACTAACTCTAGGTTGATTAATTGAAATTTATTTCTAATTAAAACCCCTATTATTGCATTAATTTGCTCTATGGATCCCCCTATTATATTTGACTCTAATCCAGTAGATTTATGTTATCCTATTTTTAAAATTTCATTCAACTCCATTCAATTATGCAAGATCTAATCACAAAAAAAGGGTCTACTCAACCTTAGACTTGTGCAAATAAAACATGGATTAACACTCTATAATTATTAACCCAAGAATAATTAAGCATTCATAATTAAAAACAAAGAGACTAAGGTTTCATTGCATAAAAATAGAAATCAAACAATAGAATCCATCCTAGAGTTTATCTCCCCTAGGTATTAAGAGAATTAGTTCATAATTGTAAGGATAAACACTAAAAATACAATATAATCACTAAAATAAAAGAAATCCATGATAACTCATTGGGAAATTAGCTTGGACGCTTGAATCTTGATAGAAAATTGTTGGAAATTGCCTTCAATGGTGTTCATTAGGTAATTTTCATGTTATCTCCTAACGGCTCCTTTCCTCATCTTTTATTTCTTTATTTATACCTTCTTAAAGTACTAAAAAACCTAAAAATCGCAACTTCCAGTTGTTAGCGCACATGGTTCTTGAAATCGACACTCTCTGGATACACAGTCATGTGGATCACATGGCTGTATGGTTTGCGCATGTGAAAGTTTGTTGTATGTGTACATCTACTGGAATGCTCTAATGTTTTAATTCCTACTATTTTTCACTCCTATTGCTCTCAAGTGCCATATTAAGTATCAAAACATGAATATAAATGATTAGGAGTATGTAATTCACCATTAATTTCACATAATCACTCAAAAATGCACTAAGAATAAGACTAAAATATGTTACTACTGACACTTATCAGAATTGCAGTTCCAAACTTCACCCATTGTTTGCTTCCCTTTGATGTAATGCTCATAAAAATCCAATTTACAAGTTCTTTCTCCTTTTAATAATCCTTGATTTTTGAGTAAATTCAATGGTTTTTCACCTACATGCCCTAAGCGCATATACCACAGCTTAAGTGTTTCTAACTTTCGATTTTCAATTGATGTCACAGCAACTGTCCCATTAATTGTATTACCCAAATAGTGGTATAGGTTATTATTCTTGTGGGCCCCCTTCATTACCACGTGTGCACAAAAAATAATCTTCATCACACCATCTTTAGCTCTCACTTTGAAACCTTTTGATTCCAAGGTTCCAACAGAAATAAGATTCTTCATCAAATCCGGTACATAACGAACATCATGTAAAGTTATGATTGATTCATCATGATTTCTCAATTGAACAGAACCAATTCCATATGTGGTAAGGGGAGTATTATTTACTGTATAGACATCTCCACCTTTTAGTTCTTTCAAATCAAAGAACCACTCCAAAGGAGGATACATATGATAGCTATAAGTTGAATCCAACATCCATACATCAGAATAGACAACTATTGATGTAACAAGTGAAAAAAATATGAATGTTCATCATTACACTCAACTACATTTGATTTCTCTATAGCTTTCCCTTTATCAGAATTACCATTACTTTTCAACTTTAAGAAATATTTCTTCCAGTGTCCTTTTTCTCAATAGAAAGCACAATCATCTTTACTTGGTTTCCCCTTTGACTTGGGTTTCCCCTTCTAAACTTTACTTCAAGCGTGTGGATGACCTTGAACTACTAAAGATTATGAATTTTCGCTTGAATTTCTATGCTTTTCTTTCTTTCTTTCTCAATTCACAACTGTATAAAATTGCATACATTTCACTAAGAGATACACCAATCTTCCCGTAAAATAGCATAGTTTTGAGGAACTCAAACTCCTTAGGAAGTAACCTTAACAACATAAAAACCAAATCTTCATCTTTGAAAGTCTTATCCATATTCACCAGATCATAGTGTACCCAGAACATAAGTGAAGTGAAATAGTCTTTCCTTCATATGTAGCTTATTCTAACTATTTTTCCTTAAAAAATTTCTTCTAGTGCCAACCACAACCTAGTTGCAGAAGTCTCCTTTAAGAAAACATACATTGCTCACAAGAAAGGCACAATCGAATTGTACCATACCTTGACCTTGCCAAAAGAAAGCATCTAAACCTCGCTTTGCTACATGTCGAAATGACTCGTGCCACCAAAGATACTCTATTGCTAATCTCTTATTTGACACTGCCGGTCTCACCCACATGGACGATGTTGGAACTCTTGGACTGTCCACCGTTTCAGCCATAATCTTTTAATATACCTAAGGAACTCTTTTCTGATGTGGAAGATCAGTTTAAACCATAACCACAAAGCATACTTCGAATAACTTTCGGCTTTGATACCACTTGTTGTGCGAATAGGGCAAAAGAGAGTAAGTTATTGTACTAAAAAACCACACTCGGTTCAATTCCCAATAAAGATTAGAGGGGTAACAAACAGTCTCATTTAAAATCCAATCTCTTAGGCAAAATCTCCCCACAATGTAATTTAATAGAACAATATATCACTACAATTGTATCTTACAAAATATTGCAAGATAAAAAAATAATAAAAAACACCAAAAATTTAATGAGGTTTGAAAAATTACACTTACGTCCTCGGACACTACCAAATATATTTCACTGCAAAAGATACAAGTGAAAAATTACCTTATGCATTTTGAGATTATTTAAAAGTGGAGAAACCATATTTATTTATAGTAGTGCAAACACTCCACAACATTGTATTTGTTAGATGTGGGATTGTACTATTTCAACAAATAGGACTCAATAGTCAAGCCAATCATAAGTAAATTGTATCCATTTCTCATCGAGTAGAGTCTTGAATTATACGACTGCCAGACCAACAAATTAGAAACTCCAAAATGGGCAATTAAAATCGCAGGAATCCTACCCATGTCATCAATATAGAAAATGGTATTTATAAGCTCAATATTCTAAACTTTACTATTTGGAAAAATTAGATTCGAAACATAGTTTACCCCACTAACTCTTGGAGATTGGATTTTGCAAGAGCTTGTACCATGTAACCATTTATCCGCCCATTTATGAATTGAGATACCATCTCCTACTTACTATTTTAACCCCACTTTTAATATTCCCTTAGCACACCAAATACTTCACCATGTGAGAGACAGATGATTAATTAAATCCAATCGTATAAAAATGATAGACAAGTAGTATTTCTTTTTCAAAATATGGCCAACAAGTGATTGTGGATTCATAATAAGACATCTACCATGTTTTGCGAGGAGCGAAATATTAAACTTTGACATGTGTTTAAACCATAAACCTCTTATTCCTTAGGAACACATAACATTCCCATGTACAATAATGGATACCACAATGATTAAGAGATTTATGCCACCAATATCTACAGATAACATGTTCTCGACCAAATCATAGAGATTTAGGTAATGAAAAGCATGAAATAGTATAAGTTGAAAGAAACTATAGTGACAATTTAATAAACACTTCTTTTCCTTCTTAAGACAACAACCGTAATAACCAACACTACCCCAAACTTTGCATCTTGTCAATTAAACCTTGAAAAGTAACTCGTTTACTCCTTCCTACCATCGTGGGCAATCCAAGATAGTGCTTAATATTCCAAGTCTATCTAACTCTAAAACATTTACTATTTGGCTGCAATAACTTTTAGAAACATTTGTACTAAATAGAATTTTGAAGTTATCAAAGTTTACCTTTTTTACCAAATGAAGCTTGCACATACAAATAATGTTTTGGATCATAGTCGCCCCCTAATTGAAGCTGCCCAAAAACAATACTATTATTCGTAAAGAACAAATGGGTTAAACTCAGTCCCCCTCTAGATATACCTCTTTAAGTAACTGCTCATCATTAGCCAGTCTCAGTAATGATGAAAACCCTTCACAATAGATCAAAAATAGATAAAGACTCCATGAGTTACCTTTTTAAAGTCTTTATTTTGGGTTGGATATGAAATATTCACTCGATCATAATAAGCTCAATCCAACGATCACTGAATCCTAAATGGTCAAGCATATCTTCAATAAATTACCACTCCACTCAATCATAAGTCTTACTTATATCCAATTTCAAAGTAAACAATTTCACTTTTCTAGTCTTACGCAATTTAAACGAGTGAAGAACCTTATATACTACTAAAATATTGTTCGAAATTAACCGTTGGCATAAATCACTTTTTACTTCATCGATACATCCATCCAGAACAAATTGCATCCTGTTTACAATAGCCTTTGAAATAATTTTATATAAAATGGTACAAAGACGAATAGGGCAAAAATATACCATTTTTGTAGGACTTGGTTTCTTCGAAACGAGGACAATACATGTAGAATTAATCCCATAGATGTCTTTAGTCTTGTTTAGAATGCTAAGGCAGAAATGACCGACATCTTCCCCCACGATGTGCCAAAACTTATGATAAAACAGAGTTGGGAAATTGTTTATGTTGGATGCCTTTGTTGGGCTCATTCATTTCAAAGCTTGAACCACCTCTATCATGAATGGGGCATCTAAGATAACATTTTTTCTCAATCGTATCTCAAGTATATACTTAATAGTTACCTAAACTATCTTTCAAACTATCAATCCAATTTGAGCATTCTTGGTGGGATGCAAAATTATGGAAGAAAGTAATGTCCTTATCCCCTTGTTTAAGCCAATTTGTCCTTTCTCTCCGCTCCTAATATACCTCTTTCTTATCAATCTCCCAATTTAACTCTATTTCAAGATTGATGATATCATTTAAAGTGTTAGTATCCAGATCCATAACTGTTCAATCAGCTAAGCTTCATTCTAACCTTCTCAAATTATGTTTCGTATATGCTCGAAATTGTTTGCCCAACAACCGAAGATCTTCTCCCAAAAACAATAGTTGAGTTGGAATCTCCCCTACACTCGAATTCCATAATCGTCGCACTTCGTCTTCATATAAGGTTTCCAGTACCTAATTAAATTCAAAAGGAAACTTATCATTATTTGAGCAATACAAAACCTATCATTATTTGAGCAATACGTTCCCCTACCACCATGAACCCCTATATCGATAAAAAGTGGGCAATGATCCGAGAATGCGTGTTGTAAGTGTCAAGGTGATGCCCCGGGAAAATTTGTTCCCTAACTAGGATTAGCAACCCTTCTGTCAAGCTTTTCTTTAATGTTAGAACCTGAAAGAACCACAGTCCCAAGAATACCAATTTCTAACAAAACCCAAATCTCAAAGATCTGCATCCTCTAATGCCATCTAAATTCCTCCAAATGTCATTCCACCCTTAAGGCATCTCCTTACTTTTCAATCAAGTAAATAATTTCATTAAAATAACCTATTACAACCCACAAGCCTTCAATATTCTAACTAAGCTCCCTTAATAAATTGCAAGATTAACTTCGATTTCGTACCTTCAGGGCTCCATAAAAACCATAAATCTCCACAACTGTTTATCTATATCCTCAACTATGTTTACATCAGTGGCTGCTAGAAAAATTTGAAGATTAATAAAGCATTCATTCATCCAAACCAAGGAAAATCCTCTAGTACCCTTATAACTTATGTTAGTGCCATTATTTAATCCAAGTTCGCTACAAATACTACACATATGAGAATATTGTAGTTTAGTCTCAATGAAAAAAGCTACATGATGATAGAAATTGTTCAATTGATGCTGAAGTCAACGAACTATTTGTGGGTTCCCCAAACCACAAATGTTCCATCATAAGGTTTTCAATGGGACTAGCTAGCCTATCCAATAGGCCCAGCCACCACATCCACGGGCCGATTCTCTATCTGTCTTACTATAATAGCCTATTTTTTAGTGGTGTTGGGAACAATGTGTTTGGAACCCTATATCCGATAACTGAGTCCATAGATATTATTATTTAATATTTACAAGGCTAGTATAAAGTTTAATTAAAGCTTGATTTATTAATTTTATTAATCGGATAGTTAATTAAGGTATAATGTCTAAATTGTAAAAGTAGTAAAAGTTAATTGATATGGAATTTTCATTAATCAAAGGACCAATTAAGTAATTAGAACATTAAATAATAGCCAAAAAATAGAGATGGACAACTGTAATCCACCAAATGTTGTTAATCAGGCTTAATGTTAGTTAATTATAATTAATTAATTTAATTAGGATTAGTTATAAGTTAATTATCTGTATATAAACCAACATCAAAACTCATAATCTTTTATGTTTTTCTTCTCCCCATCAAAATCAATAAAGAATCGAAGGAAGCCATCGTTGTTTAGCTTCAAGCTTTCGGCCCTAGGTAAGTTTATGCAATTAAGTCATTTTCTTGTAATTTTTGTATGTTTTTGTGGTCCCTGGAGTTTGATTTAGCTAGCCTGTGTACCAATTTGTAAAACTATTAAAGTTTTCAAAAGTTTTCATTGATAAAAGCTTGATGAAATTGATGTTAAATTGTTATGTTTTAAGCTTAGATATGAAAAATGACTAGTTTGTAAAGTTTAATTGCTAGTTTTTGAACATAGGTTAAAAGTGCAAGAATTTTGAAATTGATGTTATATTTTTGTAATTTTCGATAATAGAGGGTTATAGGAGGATGTAATTGAGATTGGGTTCGAAATCGAAGCTCAAGTTTGAAATATATGACAATTTTGGTTTTAATGACTAAATTGAATAAAATGCAAAACTTTAGAAGGCATTCAAATAATGAAACTGAACGATATATAATTATAATAGGATGGTATAAGAGGTGTGGTATTGAAAAATTTAATTGAATTAATATTTAGATTGAGAATTAAACCAAACCGAGGATAATCGATAAAAATGTAAAATTACCGATTAGTCCTTACAATTCAACTTGTCTGTGGATTCATCAAGTAAGTTCATATGGTGTAATTGTGATTAAATATTTATGTATTTAATATTTTGATTATATGTATGTTTTATTTAAATTTGAGTTGTTTACAATTTAGTACAAAATGTTAGAATTGGACTATCTTGTAAAGAAGTAAGTATGAACTTAAATGTTGTAATTAACCTGATGAAAATTCGTAAATGTATCATACACATGGATACAAATACAAATTGATTACTGTTGATTACTGAGCTCCAACATTTTTTGTGGACTCGAAGATACTTAAGACATAGGTTTAGCTTGGATGAGTAACCTGATGTCGTTTTAAACGTTTACCCCGGATGGGTAACTTGACATGTATATGTGTAACTTTGGCCAAGCTATTTGATGTGTCGATATAAAGGTTTAGCCTAGACGGGTAACCTAACATGTATATGTATAACTTTGGCTAAGCTATTTGATGTGTCAATATAAAGGTTTAGCCCAGACGGGTAACTTGACACGATTATATGTTCAGCTCAAATAAGCCATTGATGTGTCTATATAAAGGTTTAGCCCGAACGAGTAACTTGACATGATTATATGTTTAGCTCAAACGAGAAATTGATATGTCAGAGATACTTAGGACACAGGTTTAGTTCGGATGAGTAACTTGATGTAATTTTAATGGTTTAGCCCAGACGGGTAACTTGACGGTTATATATGTATATACATTCAGCTCGGATAACTAGTGTAACAAGATAACTATGCATGGTATGAATTTGATATTTAAAATGGTTAACTTTTGAATTGATTATGCATATAGTACTGAAAAGTTAATAAAGGTGAATTGATTTGATACATGTTTGAATTACTATCTGATGTGATTATGTGATAAACTCTCCTTATTGTTCTGTGTGGATATGTTTAGGCAAACTTTACCTAGCTAAGTTGATTAATATGTTTAATTACAAAATGAGGTAAGTTTGTATTTAAAGTTTATGGACTTACTAAGCATTCAAAATGCTTTCCTCGTTATTTCCCTTTTCCTATAGATTGTCAGCTTGTAGAACGTGTCGGTCGGATCACCAAAAAGCTTGCACTATCCTGCTATAAACTCGGTAAACTTTTACTTGTTTTAAGTTTGATTTTGTGGGATGTATATAGCAGTTATGCTTTTGGTTAACTTTGAAATTTGGTATATTAGTTATCAATCTTATACTTGAATTGGTAATGCTTGTATCTTGTTGAAACAATTAATTTTGGTAAAGGAACTTGAATTATACTAGGTAGCTTGTAGTAGCTTATTTGAATTTGTGTTATAATGGTTTAGATGATGGTATTGGAAGGTTATATATATATGAATGAATAAGTTGAATTGGTATAAATTGATTGATATATTTGATACCCAATTGTGGAAATATTGGAATGGATATTTGGAATGGTTTAAATAAATTGTTTAGAACGTGTTTTGGTATGTTTTGTGTAAGAAAATTTTGGCAAATATGCACTAAATGTGCTTTTGGTTAGGTTGACATGAAATAGGTACTAAATAGCCTAAAATGTACCAAAAACAGAGTCCTCATCGAAACAAGTAATTTTCCTTGTCGCAACATCGGTTGATAGTTTGTGACGTCTCAATGTTAAAAGGTCGGGCGTTGCAACGTGAAAAATTGTATGGCAACGTCATGGCATGGAGGAGGTGATGTCATGACGTCGGCCCTAGATTTTCAAAACTTTGTAATTTAGTCCTATTTCATGCTCAGGTCAACAAAAAAGCTTTCGTAAGCTCGATTAATGCTTGGATTTAGTTGTAAATCATATTTTGAATGTGTTAAAGCCATAAATGTTTGTTTGATTGATATATTTATTGTATTTTGAATAAAGTTGCTTCAACAATAGATGTGGCATCCTGTAGTTTTGGTTGGGCAATAGGTGTTACGCTTATTTTCCTGGTCCCCATTCTCAGCCTATTCGACCCACTAGGAAAAGTTTCATATCTTCTTGGCCTTTTCTTTCCATCTAACATCTCAATCGAATTTTCTTTCATTAACTGACACAGACCCACAATAATTGGTCAAAGATTGCATGTGGTCCCCCTTGCACAACATTATTCTTATTGGGTAGACCTAAATTTAAACCTAAATTAGCTCCAACTTTGTAACATCCCGAATTAGGGTCTAGTTGAAACAATGGTTTTGAGACCAAAAATCCAAAATAGAAATAATTTTTTATGATTATTTGATTATCCATGATATGATTGCTTGTTTGTGTGAAATTTTCATGTAGAAATTCTATGCCTAAGCTGTCCAATTTGACTTTAGGGACTAAATTGAATAAGTTGCAAAAATTATGTTCTAGAAGCTTCAAGCATTAAATTTTATTGGATTATTAATTAGAGGTCCTTAAATAGCAATTTGACCAAGTTCTAAAATTTTGGACAAAAATGAGCATGAATAGGAAAAATTTGAAAGAGAGGCCTTAAGGACATTTTGGTCATTTGGTTAATAAAAGAATAAAAAGGGAAAAATCAAGAAAAAATCTTGTCCATCTTCTTCCACCTTAGCCAAAATTTGCAAGGGCTCCATAGCTAGGGTTTTCAACATTTCAAGCTTGATTGTAAGAGCTTCCAAGCCCCGTTTTTATTGTTCTTTGCATTTTTGAAGTTGTCATCAACTGATCTACCTATTTCTAGCCATATTTTGAGCTAGGGTTCATGTATGAAATTTAACCCATGTGTGACATGCATGTATTTTGGTGTTTAATGGAGGAATATGAATGTTTGATGTGTGGTAAACATCTTTTACTAAGTGATTTTTAGTGAAAACACCTTAAAAGGACTTATTTGTAAAAGATGAAGAAATGGGTAGTAGAAATGTAGTTTAATGAGAAATATGGGCTGATATGAGTTAGAATATGAATGGCTAGGCTTGGGTAACCAAAAAAATGCATGCATTTCATTTTACGAGCCTAAGGACTAAAGTGTAAATAAGTGAAAAGTTAGGGATAAAAAGGTAATTTTACCAAAGTATGTCTTATGGGTCGATATGAGCAATGTGTGTATTGAACAAGTTAAATTTGGCATTATAGATCAAGAAAAATGTGATTCGGGTCTTGATCGGGGGAAAAACAAAATTTACGAGGATTAGGCTCGTTTTTATCATTTTGTAGCGAGGTAAGTTCATTTGAAAATATTGCAACATGTGTCATACTTTAAATGCTTTAATATTGTATGTATGGTAAGTATATATATAATTAACGTAATGTTGTACCATGTGTGTAATGCTTAAAGTTTATTATGAATTATGCTTGATTATTCCATGAGTATGTGATTGGTGCTATGGATATTGAAATCGACATTACGAGCAAGCTCAATGGAAATGTGGTATCGAAGAGTCCCATTTGAACCTTAGGAATAATTTAAGATACAAGTGACATGTCACTAGGAAATTATGTGATCTGAACTCATGAGTTGTGATCTGAGTTCATGATTTATGTGATCTGAACTCATGAGTTGTGGTCTGAGTTCATGATTTATGTGACAAATATTATGGCAGTCTGGGTACTAGTCTCGTATATGCTACTGATGGCGGGGTAGTCCAGCATGTGTTGCGGATACCTAACAGCCTGTGTGAGCAGACCCGTGAGTAGCTCGAAAGTGAGCAACATGTGGTATGAGATATGAGGTAGCATTGGCTACATATAGGGCACTTAGGTGCAAGATTCCGATGTATCCGATAGTATTCCGAGTGTTCAACGGGTAGTCTAAAAAGAAGCTCAGTGAGCAATCTTGATGAATACGTCAAAGACAAGAAAGTAAGGTATTATGTGCAAGTGGGCACAGGTATGTACATCGAACTAATGAGGATGACATGAGATAAGATGAACTTGTGGTAAGAATATGTATACGTATATATATATATATGAAGAATAAGTTTAAGAGCTTTGATAAAATGCAAGATTACGTTCATTATGTTAAACATATAATTAATGCTTGTTTAAGTTGCATTTTATTTGCATGTGAACTTACTAAGCTTCAATGCTTACCCTCTTTCCTTTCCATCTCTTATAGTGTTGCCAAGCTAGCTCGGGGATCGGAGGACGTCAGAGTTTTCGATCTTACTACCAATTGGATATTTTGGGTATAGTTAGTCTTGTCATTTTGAATATGGCATGTATAGGGACTTGGTCTTTTTGTTATGTGTCATATTGATTAGCCAAATGTGTTGACTCATGAAGGTATTATGATTATTTTGTATATGGCCATGAGAGGTGGCTCATATTGATTATTTGGGTTGTAACCCTAAGTATTTGTACATGCATACAAATGTGTTATGCTTGATGGATGTGTGGTGAAGTGTGGTTTACATGTTAAATGTATGTGTTCGATGAGGCTTGTAGTTGTTTATGATAATAAATGTGATGGATGACATGTTTGTTTAATGTATGTAATATGATTAATGTGTATAAAAATAATAGTGGTATAATGATGATTAGATATGAAATTGGTGTGGAATGTCATATGAAAGCCTAATGGTTTAAGTATGTGATATGTTGACATTACTAAGTCATAAATTAACCATGTATGTGAATGCTTAAATAGCCACATATGCCATGTTGCATGCTATGGAGTGGAATTGAGTATGTGAATGTTTAAGGGTGGCAAATGGCTTGGAAAATAGCTTAGAAATTGTCCACACGGTTAGACACACGGGCATGTGTCTTGGCTGTGTGTGACACACGGTCTGCCCCATGGGCGTGTGATCCGGCCGTGTGTCCTCTGCACCCTAATTATGCAAAACAGAATGCCCAGTAATAAACATACGGGCAGAGACACGGCCGTGTGTCTCAGCCGTGTGAAGGACACAGCCTTAGGACATGGGCGTGTGCCCAGGCCGTGTGAAGTCTGCACTTACAACATGTTTGGTTGGCTGTAATGGAATAGGGCTGTAATTGAATAGAGCTGTAATGGAATAGAGCTGTAATAAGTAATTCAATTGTTTGGTTGAATGGAATGGAATAGAACTGTAATAGTATTCTTGTGTTTGGTTGAATGGAATGATGTTGTAATAGCATAAGGAAAAAAAACTAAAATGACCAAAATATTATTAGCAAAATTTTTGTTAAGGTAGATGAATATTGTTATTGTTATTAAATTTTAATAAGATTATTATTGAAAATAATTTAATAAAAATAATAAATAGTTTAACCATATTTTAACATAATTATTATTAAATATAATTTAATAAAAATATAATTTAATAACATTCATTAAATAATTATTATTATATGAATTAAAAACTCAAAATATATAACACTATAAAAAATATATAATCTACTTTATTATTTTTAAACTTCAATACATATTTAGACTTCGTTTGTTTGCCAAGAAAATATTTTCCGGAAAATAATTTATGGAAAATGATTTACTTTTCTAGAAATGATTTACTTTTATGGTGTTTGGATGAATCTATGTAAAATATTTTACGTTGTTTGGTAGATTTCTGAAAATATTTTATAAAAGTTGTTTTAAATTAAACAAATATATATATTTAAGAATTTATTATCTTTTCATTGTTCATTTGAGTTTATTATATATATACATTAATAAATTTATATTTTAAATTGTTTTTACATATATTACAATGTTTTATTTATGGGTAAACTACAAAATAGTCACTTTTGTTTGCCTCGGGTTACATTTTAGTTACTTATATTTGAAATGTTACATTTTAGTCATTTATGTTATTATTATCTCTCTAATGATAATCCTACGTGGTAGTCCAACTAGATTTTAAGTGCCAACTAGATCTTAAGTATATCTATTAATACATACATCATCCGGTTAAATTATACAGTTTTCTGTTAATACATACTTCATCCGGATAAATTATACAGTTTTCTATTAATACATACTTTATCCGAGTAAAATATGGATCATTATACAAGAATTTTTTTTAGTAATAACTGAATATGGATCATTCTACCACTTCAAAAATAAAATAATAAGTTCAAAATTTAAGTTTTTGTAGCAACACTTACCAAAATATTTTAACCAGATTGGTTATGGAACATATCTTAAGCGAAAATGAAAAGGAACCATCATTTAGTTTCGAATTCTCGGTGAAAACTTGGTCATCAACTCATGGCAGAATCAAAATGTAAACTTGACATGCAATATAGAAGAGAGGGAAAAAGGCACAAAAATCGGCAGAAGTATGCATCTATAGTTGAAATAACTTAATATAAGTGATTTAGCTAGTTATAACACACCAAACCACTAAAGGGAACCTAAGCTCATTATCTAATAGGTTCCTCATGTATCACGACAACCCTTATAGACTGTATCCTGCTCTCATTGTCCTTTAAACATTTCCTTTGTGACTCCAAGTTGTCTATGCCTATGACTTTATAGACTCCAACATGTATTATTTATTGAATTCCTTTAAGAGGTCTCTAAATCGATTTATGTATGCCAAGCCATATACTAGGAGATTATGGTACAGAAAAAAAAAAAGGAAGCCAACAGATCAGAATCATCGTGTTCACACAACAGATAAAAAATTTCAATCTAGTAGAAAGGAAGTTTATAAATCTTCATAGTAATGATTAAAAACAAATATTGTTCACAAACAAGCAGAGAATACTTATATATACTCAATTTACATGCATGAATAAGAAGACATCTACATGAGAGAGAAAGCAAGTGAGTGTCTAATTAACTTGAAGCACCAATGAGAATCTAACTAATCTCGCAACCAAAATCCAATGGTTTGATTTGAAATTAACTAAGTCATTGCATTAACAATTCTTTTCTTCATGTAGTTCATTATCCATCCAATCCCCGCCCTTCCTTTTACCTTTCCATAAATGTACAAGTCTCAACTGGTCTAAAATAAATCACATCCTTCACTTTGGAATAATATGCTAATATTCCATAGTGGTGTCTGGCATTTCCAATGTGAAAGAAAGACCCTGCCCCAACCTACAGGGAAGAAAATTAAGTTAAAACATCCACCCATAATATCAAAATAGCAACGCCCTATGGTAAGAATCCCATACAAGAAATAACCATTAATCTCAAATAACAAAGATTACTAAAATAACATGCTCTTTTACATCAGAAATGTTTCCAGAAAATTAACTTGAAAGCTAAATCTCAACCACCATCCCTTCAAGCTTGATGTGAAATACTGACCTCAATTAGGTGTCAAGTAGTAAACAACAATCCATCAATATCCTAACACTACCATTATGTAACCAAATAAACCAAGTCGAATATGTAAAACTAATAAAACAGCTCGCTTCATTGTATTTGCCACCTAAAATAGAAACAAGTAATACTCAAACTTTCGCCTTTAATATTGAATCATAAACATTACACCCCACCCTACCCAAAAAAGAAAAAAAAAACAAAGTTTCTGCCATTTGCAAACCCCAGAAACCTAAAAGCCAAAACTTCAGGTACCTTGCCATTTCCAAAACACGTTCTCAAGAATCAAACAAATATATAAGAAAGAAACAAACAAACAAAAAAGCAAAGGAATTGCTTAAATTCAGAATCAAAGGTTCTATCTCCCCTAATTTTCGAAGCTTTCTAAAACTAAAACATAATAGTTAACTAAATTCCCAAAAGTTTGGGAAAAAAGAAACTATAAAATCCAAACATTTCAGTGAAAACGTCGAGATACTCTACTTCTTCAAGGCTCTGCCATTGTTTCTTTTGATGAATCAGTAAGGAACACACCGTTTAACCATAAAACAAAAATGAAAAGGCAAAAGACAAAGTTCAAGTTAAGATGATGAAGGAAGATGATGTGAAGGAAGAAGAAGCAAAAATGTTTACCTGATAGGGGAGGAATACCGGAGTCGGGTATGAGAAATGGATGCCAATTGAGAGTGTTTTGAGGTGAAATTTTTGTAAGGGTAGAATAGGGTTTTTTAAGCAACAAATGGCCAAACGGTGAAGAGGGAAAGGAATAGAAATCCTCAAAAATCTCTACTTAAACCCGGAATGGAATACACCCATAATAGGGTATTCCATTGAACCAAATGCCAGTTTAAGTGGGCCTGAAGAATAGGCTGGTAATAGGCATGTAATGGCTTAGCCATTATAGCCAATCAAACATGCTGTTAATTTTTGGAATTTAATTCGCCACACGGCCTAAGCACACGGGCGTGTGACCTTATTGTGTTGATGACGTCATAGTCAGAGAGTTACATGGACTGAGGACACAGGCGTTTCCCAAGCCACACGGCCTACCCACACGGGTGTGTGACTCTCCAAAATAAGGAAATTTTCTAAGTCTTCCTATTATTTTCAAAGTTCTCAGTTTAGTCCCGAATCACCCTCGATGTATGTTTTGGGCCTCGTAGGCCCATTTAAGGGACAGTTTGCATATGTATGAATGAATTTAATTTGAATGAAAATTTTATGGCTCGGTTTTATATGATTGGTTATGTTTAAGTCCGGTAATGCCTCGTACCCGATCCCAACGTCGGACACGGGTAAGGGGTGTTACAAACTTGCCCAACAAAAGAAATATTTTAAAGAAATTCCTGATTAGTTGCACATTCCTTATATTTATCCCTTACATGGAAAGGCTACACAACTGTCCTCCTCCCTCAACGAAACACTCATTGCCATCGACTGACGTTGATGAATGGCTTTAATAAACAAATCCTAATCCACTAACAACTCTTGTCACCTATGAGAGACTTTTAATGGATAGAAAGTCCCACTATGACCCAACTTTCCATACAAAAAAGCAAAATAATGATAAACTTTCATACATAAAACATGCATATACCCATCGATCTGGAGTCGAGTGAATCTTCTTATGATACTTCAAACGGATCCTAACATCTAAACAAACACTTGTTCTCATAAAACCCTTAATCCCTTGCATAATAGATTTTGGATCATAATAGACAAATGTACCCAAAAAAATTCTCAAATTGTTTTGCCATTGAAAATCTATCAGCATATCATGGATTTGAACCAAAAATAGCACAAAAAACAAAGGACTTGTAAAGGTCATCCCCTTTAGAGAGACGGTGGTAGATCATCAAGAGAATGTTAAACATCCAAGGACCACCATCAATCATCCTCTTCAAATCCACCTTGTAAAAGTCCTGAAAAGAAATCTCTTTTCACCTAGATTTTATATTGCCACCCTTCTGAATGGATGCCAAAGATTTGAAAATGTGTTGCTTATAAACTGAACAACATTTGTAATAATAATAATAATAATAATAATAATAATAATAATAATAATAATAATAATAATAAAACAACAACAACCCACTAAGCAGAGATCATAGCAGTAATCGGATCCACCCTCCTTAAAAGGAATCTGTCATGGTGACTCCTCTGCATCAACAATATCGAACCCCGCCATCTCTTTCTGACCAGAAACAAAATTGAAATTAAGCACTAAACCACTCACCCAGAACAAAAAGGAAAAAAGGGTGCTCAAAAGCAAACTACCATTATACATCTTGTAGCAGCCCAAATCTGCCCGGGCCTTAAAACCAAAAACAAAAAAATAAATGAATAAATGAATAATTATTTATTTTAAAAGTCCGTTAAAAGTACAAACCCAATAACCCTTACAAACAGACCCATCTATTACAGACCCAAGTCACTCGGGCCCAAAAGGCCCAATGACTTAAAACACCAGCAAGAAACCCTAGGGTTTCCTTGGAACCTCAGCGCCGCAGGAGTAGTTCCAGAAGCTTCGCCACGTCAGAGTCGTTCCAGCTCCCAAAGCAAGGGCCATCAATAGCCCTGTCCCCTCACGTCACCCCAGCTGGCCCTCATCAATGCTGGTCAGATCGACGGTCACCTCGCACGAGGTCCCATCAAAGCATTGACCAGAGGCTTTGGGCACTCCGAACGTCATCGCCGTTTGCCCCACAAAGATCCAGTGGCTTAAACATCACCACCATCAGTGCGTCGTGATCTCAAGCCTCACCACTGACCTTTGCGCCTCCATCGGTGCCGAGATCTTCGCAGCAGAGGCCGTCCTGTGGTCACCAGGCAAGATCCGCATCCACAACACAATCTTCGCCGAATTTTTGGTATCTGCAAGACAGAAAAAGGAAACCAACAGACACAGAAAAGAAAAACGGAGCAGAAAAGGAAACCCAAACAGACAAAAATGGCAAGAAATAGCAGCAGATAAACTGAAACAAACAAGGAAAGAAATCAATCAAAGATTTCTTTCCTAAACATGCACAGTCTAAAGGCTATAAAACCTTTCTTTAGATTTGTAATTAGGGTTTTTTTTTTTATGAAAGTTATATACAGAGATTCAATAAAAAAGGCACGTTTATACACAGATTTACAAGATCAATAGTCGATTGTAGAGCGCAAAAGGTGATTATTCTATTTTTTCTCCAAATACGTACTGATGTCATAAAATACAAAAAGAAAGGGAAACGTACCGTGAGATTTACGTTAAAAAGAAGCTTTCCAGCTTCTGTCCGCCGTACATGGCGGTATGATGGTGGCGCGTGAGCGCGTGTATGCCTCTGGACGGAAGCACAACAGAGTTCCGAGGAACCCCCCAACCCTATTTCAGAGGGTTTCTTTCTTTTTAAAAAAAAAATCAAGTTTTAAAATGATTTCAGGGTTAATATTTGGCTTATATAGCCTTACGAAAACGGTGCCGTTTTGCTTAAAACCAAATAGCTTCAAATGGCGTCGTTTCAAAGTCAGGATCTGCGTATTGACCCGTGACCCGAATAGGATCCGCGTGTTTTCATTTAAAGGGGAAATTGTCCAATCGATCCTTCCGTTTTTTAAATTTTATAATTTCATTTTATTTTTATTTTAAAATTGGCCCTAACTTTTATATTTGTTCCAATTTAGTCCCAATGGCCATTAAAACCCATTCTGAGGAACGACGTCGTTTTCTGGGATTAAGGCTAATTGCCCAGTGAGTCCCTCGATTTAAACGCGCTTTCCAAATAGGCCCAATTTTTTTTTATATTTTTCTAATTAGCCCAAAGTTTTTAATTGCTTTTAATTTTAGTCCTCTTACACTTTTAAATTTATTTACTTTAGATATTATTATTTATTTACTGTATATTATTATTTTATATTATACTCATTATTATTTTATATTAAAATTATATGTTATATTTATGTACTTTATTATTAGATATTAGGAATCCATTTATTTTATTATATTATATATTTTTATATTGTTTTATATGGTCTATATATATTATTTATATTTTATTACATATATAAATTTATTAATTAAGTATTTTTTTATATATGTATTATATTCTAAAAATAGTATAAAAATCATTTTATTATTTCAAAATATGTATTAAATACGTTATATTTTTGTCCATTATCATTTATTTACCCAAATGTGTTGTTTTCTTGGTTTTTATTATTATTATTATTTTTTTTATGAAAGTTTGTTTTAGTATATACATACTCCTATTGCATGAATTATTTATTGTTATTAAAATTATGTTGATATGAAAATTATTCATGTCGTATTTGCAACTTATATTTGCATATCTTACTTGCTTTATTTGCTATGGAACACTAATGCATGAAATTTATGTTGCCTATGTTTAATCACATGAAATATGAATGTTATATTGTAGCTTCTATGCTATATTTGTATCAAAACATGTATTATAATAGTTTAATTTTACCCTGTAATATATTATTTTGATTGTATCATCGTTAAAACATAAATAAAGAAATGTTTTTTTTCAAAAATAAAGGCAATGTTTTTCGTGTTTAGGAATTTGGGAAATAGTGCCCTAACATGCTGGGTTGCGATTTCCCGTTTGTCAAAATGCCTAAAATACCCTTCTAAATGATTTTATAAATTACGGGGTGATTTCAGTTACAAGAGTTTTAGAATATTGTATCCTATCATGTTGGATATGATATTCGTATTCTTTTGGAACGAAAAAATCTCAGTATTAAACTCGAACTATTTTAATTTCAAAAGGGATCATATTTTTAAATACTTTCAAAATTTTAGCATTAAAGACAGAAAGTTATTCAATTTGATACCAATTTTTGGGCATTACGAGGATGCTAACTCTTCTTCGTACGTAACCGACTCTCAAACCCGTTTTCTTGATTTCGTAGACCAAAACAAATGATTTCAAACAAAAAGTGGTTTGAAAAAGTAGTTTGAAGGTGGTTCAATCACACTTAAACTGATTTACGGCAACTCCCCGTTTTCATTTTTCAAAAAGTCAAACCCAATTTTTTTTTAAGCTCCTTTTAAAATAGTTTCGACACATCTTATTTTTAATTATGTAATAGATATGCAAATCTTTAAGCAAATTGGACTTGGCAAAATCTTAACTTATTCACTGGAATTGAATATTACGGAAACATCTCATAAATAAAAATACCAGTACAATCTAGTGGTAATGATACAAGCTCAAACTACTTTATTTGTTTCCAAGATCATACGCTTCTTTATTAAAATAAAACAACAAGAGAGATTCATATATGGATAAATAGACATGAACAATTGACTAATATCCATCTAATAAATAAACTGCAGTCCATAATTATATGTATAGATTTATGAATCAGAGTCAACTTTTGGGCAGGTAGGGTTGCAAGGATAAGGGCAGTCAAGCTTTTTGATGGGGCTCCGCTCATAATACCAGTCTCCAACAGCCTTGGCAATTTTCTGCATACATGTATTCGGTACAAAAATCACCAACCAACTCATAAGATTTTAAGAGAAGAAATATTTGAGAGTCTCTCTTACCATGTTACTCACTACCGGAGAACTATCGCTTGACCATTGTATCTGCTTTCCTACTTGACAGTGGGCATAGCACGAATCTATGAACATTCCTTTAGATGGAGAGTTGATCACCCCGGCTCTGTTCAGGGCACTTAAGAATTGCGTCCTGAAATCTGCATTAATCATCATTCACATAACCATTACTTTACTTCGTCCATTCTTTCATTAAGCAGATCAGGCAATGATACATATATACACATATATCTGTATAGGTTGAAGAAGCATTGTTACCTTGGATGATTTTGAGCTGCGTTTCTGTACACTTCTTCAAGTCAAGCTTGCAGCTTTTCCACTCCTTACTTTTGTCAGCAGCACTGGGAGCCAAAATGTTCTTAATCTGATCAAAGTGTAACATATAGAGATCATTATATTCAAAGATATTCTTCATATAATGAATTGTAATTGCAGAGAAGATAAAAGCAAATGCACAGTGATACTGTATTCAATCGGCTTGAGAACGGACCTGCCAGGAGTCATAAGCTGAATTTACGAAGAAGATTGGTGTTTGCATAGTCTGCACCACGTACTGTGGGAAGAAACACTGCAATTTTGCAGAGAATAAACCGGCAAGTTAATGAAGAAGACATGCACAAGAGTAATTAATTAGGAAGGGACTATGATTTGTCATACAAAAAATAGCCACACATACCAACTCTGGTCTGGCTCCCATTCTTGAAGTGCAAGACGCTGGCAAATTCTTAACGGATCCCTGCATAACACATGCTTCTTGTTAATGAACATGTTTAATGACAGATTATTCTTATGGAGCAGATCACAATCATATATATATTAAAAAAAAGTCTTCAATAAAGTTCAAGTAAAGAATCGATAGAGACAATACGTGTAGTCTAGCCACTTTGCCATAGAATTCTTCTATGTGCTTCCCTCCCGAGACATCTTGCCTGCCAGATATAAATTAAGATTTATCCAATGTTAAATGAGAGAAAACCCAAACACACATATGTGTAATAAATAAGGTCAAGGTCTGTGAACTAACGCATGGAGGAAGAAGCCAGCATCTGAAATGCACTTTACTTTAGTAGAAGCGGGAAGGAGAGCTCGAAACCTGTCACAGTGCAATATCGAAGCCAATCCTCCAGCGGAACAGCCAGAAAGAATAGCCTATTTTTTTGTGTGTATATATATATACATATAAACAGATTCCAACAAGTTATGAGCAAGTAGGGAAAAAGGTTACCGAAGGAATTACAAAATATTAAACACGCCAAACTACGTCTTACATTTTTAGCATTTCTCATTCCTTTTGCTAGTAGATCAGCAATGATAAATTCCCATATGCTGTTTCCTTTGAAAAAGAGATTATTAGCCTGATCACAGAACCATTATGTGTTAATTTATGTATATGTTTAATTTCTCGATAGTAAAAACAATTCAAGCAACTTACTCGATCAACAGCATCCCCAGTGAACGATGATCCATCGCAGTACCTAACCTTAATCCGGTTCCAATTGTAGAAATCTATATGTTAAGATAGAAAGTAACCGTTAATAGTGGAGCTAAAGCTGAGGCAGGGGGAAATATTGTGAAATTTCGAAGCTTAGCTACCTGGATTGGATTTTTGCTGGCCGCTCAAGAGTCCAGAGAAGCCAAATTGCTTCACCATTTGCTTTGATGACCCTAAATCGGTGTTCTTACGAGAGAGGCAAGTCGGCACATCTTCACACCATCCTCCACCCTTCATGCAAGCAAAACACATTCTCAACAACAATTACAAATATAATATAAGTAAAACACAGCACAAGCAAGGCAAAAGCCATTGGACTAACCTCCATGTGAACAATCCAATTATCAACTCCAGTGCCAGAGCCCTTGTCAAAATGGTAAGCTGGTGGACTCCCATCCAAACAAACTACACACCACCACCCAAACCAAAAAAAAGAAAAAAAAAAAAAAAGAGTGCGTTAAATATATGATATACATAAACATATAATAAAACATAGATAAGAAGAAAAACAAATCCCTACCAGCTCCTTTCGCTACGGCATCCTGCAGATAAGTAATCCCTACACTAGCGCCTTCAGATTTGAGTAGTATAACAGCAAGCACACAGACCAGTAGACTTAACCATTGGCGTAACATTCCACTAATCATTCTGCTCTGCAGTATTTATTAATTTAAAGTCAGTATGATTATAGAAAATAAAGAAATAAGCAAATTATAGTAAGACGTATAAAAATATTACTACTGCTACTGCTATGCTTACAAAGGCTTATATAAAACCCATGCACATGTCCAACATCATTATTCAACAAGAAATAAAGCTACCATTAACACCAAGCACCGCACATAATCAACTCGTGCTGCTAACGGTAACTTGGTGTCATAATTATCAGTAATTAATTCAGTAATTATCTAATTGGCTATCATCTACCCACAAATAATGATTAATATCACTATTTTTAATCCGTCACAATCAAACCAAAGAAGCATAAAGTGATTGGTATGTTTAGATGGGTGGTCATGGTAATATTCTGACAATAACACTTAGGTTAATTTGAAAATAAAAGAATATTATTACAGCACTGTCGGACAAACATAAAAACGATGAATGGTCAAAATATAAAATTCACACCGATTCTCAAATATAAGATAATCAAAGCAATATACTTTTATTACAGCCTAAAACAAATACCGGCAGACAAACATAAATATTAAAATAAATGCAATTAGCCAAGAATATAAATTTCACACCCATACCCATAACGACAACCCATAGGCCATATAGCAATATTATGTATCTTATTTAGGGAATAAAATAGATTAATTGTACTCAAAAGAGACAATGTAACTCACACATAATTTACTAATCCTAAATATTACTACATATAAATAAAGAGCGCAGTGAGAATAACAGCAGGCCATAAAATAATCCTAACTGAGATCTTAAATCTCGTCAACTAAAATTACAATTATCGTGATTATCATTATCATTATTATTATTTTAATTAATACTATCCGACAAACGTCATGAACCTCCCAAAAATAAAGTATCCGACAAAGGTCACACATGGCAAGAAGATCTCATCATGTGTCTCATCTTACTCTCTTCTAAATTCAATAATCCATCCCTTAGGATGGGAGGAGAGCTAACAGCACCGCTCGTAAATCGCCGGAGCAGAAAGAACTGAAAACTACGAGTGGTTAAAAAACACAATCTCCTTTCACCAAAAAAAAAAAAACACACAATCTCTTCTTGTCTTCATCCTGAGATTACTTCATCAATAAAGTAAAAGAAAACGCTTTCCGAAGTAGGAAAGATAGTAATAACAGTAAATACAAAAAAGCTAAAAACTCAGGCAGAGGCACAGAATGAGGTAAGAAGACTTTGTTTATTTTTGTAGTTAAGATGAAAGCTTACCTTACGAGGAGGGAGAAAGGAGAAACGATATAATAGCTTACTACAACTAGTTTCTTCTTAGTACGAGTATAATGCTTTGTTTGGATCGGGTGAGACTTAGCCACCGCTGATCTCATTTCATTTATAGTCCTCATTCGGTAACGCGTGCCAACTAAGCAGACAGAAGTCAATGCAAATCCACAGTTCAGTTGTCGGTGCGCTCCACTTTTTAGTTTTTCATTTTCTTTTTAAACATAAACCAAGGATTATTAACACCACTCATTACAGCTCAACCGGTACAAATTATCCTTTGTTTGCTTGCTTGGGCTTGCCCAAAAAATAATTTTTGATAACGACAAAATCATTTTAATATTTAATAAAACCACCTTTTAATCTCACACTTTATTTACTGTAAAAAGTATTTAAAAAATAAATTTATTAATAAATAACTATTTATTTTTATTAATTATGGATATTATAAAATTTTCAAATAATTTATGATCTGTCAGTCAGAATATTAAATTAATTGGAATTTGACTGGTGGCTTTAAATAAATGATTTTCAAAATAATAAATATAAAATCGACATGTGAGATGCGACTAAACAGACAAATACTTTGAATGGAATAAGTTGAGTTAAAATCTTAAATCAACCCACAAGAACCACATACTAATAATTAATAACATTATTAATTAGCAAAGTGATTGCATAGAAAAAAATGTTTACATATAGTATAAAAATATACTATAACTAAGACCCTGAATAAATTAATATATCAAAATATAAAACAAATATTTACAGTATTAAATCTTTTCCTTTTCCTTTTTCCTCAACACTTGTTATTTTTTTAAAGCTAGTGCCAGAACGTATGTTATTATAGACACGTGTCCTTATAAAATTATTACTTTTTAAGTCTTGAAATAAATTCATCAATTGCTTCCTATATAAGTATTGCCTTTTTCCCCTTGAAATAAAGTAAAAGAAAAAAAAGGCTCAGATTTCCTTCCAAAAAAAGGATACTTAAATGTTGAAAAATGAATTTTATTATTTCTTTTTTATATATACAGAAGAGAGTTAAATATGCAAAAACAAGCCAATCCTTCATAACATATTGGAGACAGAAGCAGCAAACAGGAATGCAAGACCACAATTGGTTGGCCTGGGCTGTCACACAGAGGAAATTTTAAAAATATGAATGCACCCGCATTAATTATCTAAGTGAAATCCATCGTAACCGTAGTAAATGCATGTCAACGACTACCATCAGTTAATGGCTAAATTCATGGTGCGACATATTCGACGGCTGTTGGGCTGGGAATGGCAGGTTACTATTTGTCATGTTGCTCCAGAGAAGAATAGCGTGGCGGATTATGTACTTGTCCCGGAGGGGTGCGTATGAGGAAACGTTGTTGCAGGAGCTTCCTCGTGAAGGGTGCTATTTAGTTTTGGTAAATGTTACCAAAAAGAAAATTTTCTAGTTTTGAACTTTTGATAACTATTTCATCCTTTACTTTTACTTTTATTTAAATATTATTAATTATTAAAAAATAAAAATGTTGGTATAAGTTTTTTAAAATTAACATCCTTACAACACAATATCTATATCATGTCATTACAATGACTTGAAAATGTATTTTCTTTAAAAATTAATTAATTGTATTAACTACTTGAATAATAATATTATAAAATAAAATTATTAAATTATAAAAAAATTAAATTATAGGAAGTGAATCCTAAATTTAAGTTTAAGCATAATAAAAACTAAAATTATATTTTGTCATTATTCAATTTTGAGAAAATATTTAGTACATCGTTGGTAGAAATTTCAGACTTTATAAGTAAGTTCAGGAGATTAACAAGTGTCCTATATGAATATAGTAAATTTAAAAATTATATGATAAATTTTAAAACTACTTATAAAAAAAATAAATTACTAATGTACCAAATACTATCCTTTAATTTTTAATATAAAGTCTGATCTTCCATTGATTCTTTTCTCTTTCTAGTTTTAAAGCAAGGGATTGTAAAATAAGATTGTTCCTTTTCTTATATATTAATTTGAGATTGATTCGTTTCTCTTTCTAGTCATATAGCAAGCAAAGTAAGGGTCCTTTGGATGTTGCCACACCTTTAGTATGGTAGAATATTTTACTTTAAATGAATGGAAGTCTCTTTAGCTTTCAATGGAGATGCATTTGGATAGCACTCCACTTGAAATTCTCAACTTATTGCAACTCCTAATTCAACCGGAGGGGAGAATCTGCGGGGTTAAACTGACCCCGGTGAAAGAAAAAAAGTTCACTTTATCCATTTCATTAATATTTTATTTAATTTATAACTTCTTAACAATTTTTAGTATTTGTTGTATATTAATTAATTTTAATATAAATATTATTTTAATAATTTTTTTGTTAATCGAAGAATCGGCATATTTAGAAGAAGTTTTCGAAGTGGCGTCCTCTGAGACACCAAACCAGACTGTCAACAGCGGGAGGTATTGTTCTTGTGGCGGGGTTTTGTCTCTTGATCTCTACGGAGAGCTGTGAACCAACCGAGGTGCCCCTTCATGAACCGTACATGGCTCTCCGTGAAGACTGAGGAACAAAACCTATCACGAGGACAAAATCTTCCATTATTGACGGTTTAGATCAGCATCCTAAAGGATAACACTTTGAAGACTTCATCCAAAAGAGTTGATTTCCTCCTATAACACTTTTAATGATTATTATCTAAAAAAAAAATCTTTTAATATAAATTTTATTTTGAAATCATTAATGATTATTATTTAAAGCTTAGGACAGTTGATCAAGAATTCAAATTCAGAATCTTTAATTTATTTTTAAAGACAGTGAAAGTAGTTTTTCTTATACTGAACATACAGCTAAAATGATATTATATGCACTTTATGATATAATCGAATAAATTATTTTTTTTGCTGATTTTTCGTGGCTGAAGATTTTGTATAATATACCTTTATAAGAAACTGCTCAATTAATTGTATATATAAACTTAAAGCATATAAGGAACTATTTGTATGATAAAAAATTAATATGACTAGAAAGAAAAGTTGCCGTACTCCATTCGTAATTTTGTAGAAACACATTTATATAGAGATCTGGAACTTACATTAGATATACCATTAAGAATATCTCACTGGTTGGAAGATACGGCATCAACATTGCATTATTATTATTGCTATTATGAATAGGAGAAAAGGTTATCCATGAATTCGGCATTCCATGTCAACAAAGACTTGAGCAATACAAGTCTTATCATTACATGACTGAATATTTTGACTTTCTGTTATAATTATTAATATTTTTATATAATGCCTTTAATTATTTATAACTCTTATTTAATTTTTAAATATGAAGATAAATACTTTTAATATATTCAATTCACGTCTTTTTGTCCGATAACAATATTAATGTCAACCAAACTAAGATTTAATTTTAAATTGGATTTAACTATTGATTTCATTCAATCTAGGTGTAAATGATATTAGGTTATAATATATTATTTTTTAGGTGAATGAGATATTATTTTACAGGAATAAATAAAAAAATTCAAAAGACTAAGAAAAATGAGTGGAAGCTAGCAATACTTATTAAACTCGGGTATTGATTTTAAATAAAAATAATAAATAAATAAAAATTTGTAATTTTAAATTTTATTAAAATTTTAATTAAATTGATGTCATTTAATATTAACTCACATATACATCAATGAGAGATTTATACACGCATATATATATTCTCTAACAAGATAAACCAAAGAAAATAGTGAGACATTGAACATTTGTTTTTCTTACTTTTATGGTTGAGAACCATATGCCTTTCTCTGCATGCATTTACACCGATATCGTTTCCTATGGATGATGAAAGTAAGATTCTCTACGCAAACATCTCTTTCCAAGAAATAACCCAAGGCAAGCTCTTTATAAATCCATGGCTTCCCCCAAGCCCTTATATCACCAAGAAAGTCTATAATTTCCACAACCACCAAGAGAGTCTTTTGTTCAATTCAATCAAAAGAAGTCAAGTACCCTGAGATTAATTATGCAATCATGGTTTGGTTCATCATCATCATCATCGGATAACAAGAAGAAATTAAAGGAGGTATTCGAGCAATATGGCAAAAAGTCAGGTGATGAAATCCGATTGGAGAAGAAGGAGCTCAAGGCAGCGTTCGAGCACCTGGGTGCTCTTATGCCCGGTTATAAAGCAGCATCTGCGCTGAAATACATTGATACAGATAAAAGTGGATACATAAAAGGCACTGAACTTGATACTCTTGTTGAATATGCTTACAGTTCCGGCTATTACCGCTCAAATTCTTTATTTTAATTGCCCTTACTACATCAAATATTAATTTATGTGTGTTGTGTTCCTTTTGGTTCCTAAATAGTGATGTTTTTTTTTTCCTTTTTAATTCTTATATGTATTTTCATGAAAGTACATGTTCTATTGTAGACATCTAAAAGGAAATTTATGTTTGTACAATAAAAGAGGATGTTGCACGATAAAAGAGGACGATTGAAAATGATTTTATCTATTATTATATATTTATTTGTTTATATATAATTTTTAGGTTTATTAAATGTGTTATATATTTATGCTATATTGAAATTGTTTAAGGAGAATTTTAGGTAACTATCATGGCTGAAATATAAAGTTGTGGATTAATAAAGTTGTCGACTAAGTATTAGTTTAGTTGATATTGATATTATTGTTTGAGTAAGAATTTATGAGTTTGGGTATGCTAAAATACATTTATCCTCATATTTAAAAGTGAAAAGGGATTATAAGTAGTTTTAATTCTAATACAACTTAACTTTCATATTATAATTGCCTAATGAGGAGCTAGCAACACCAAGCAAAGCTTCAAATTATTTAACTCCTTATCATAACTTGTTAGTTTCTCGTTGACTTTCCTAGAATTTATAAAATAAAAACCCTTTTATTTATAGTTAGGTTTTTAATAAATTTGAGGTTTCATAATCTCTATAGTAAACAATCATAAAAAAATTTTAAAATGTAAAAGGGTAAAATGGTTTAAGTATTAAAAAGTATTGTAATTGGAATGAGACTGATTGGATCGAGAATTGGTCAGTATATTAGTTTAGATAAAAGGTTGAACCAACTTTGAATTAGTTGAATCATGTTAAAAAATTGATTGAATTGATGGTTAAACTAATTTGACCAATTTTTTTCTATTTCTTTTAATTTTTATGATTTTTAATAATTTTTCAATTAAAATTGAACTAATTAGTTAAACCATTTGACCGGTTCGATCACTAGTTCAATTTTAAAAACCTTGTAAAAAATCATAGTTTTGATATATTCAAATGGAGATAATTTGTCTATTGGGTGAAATTAAACACAAATGGAGCTATTTAGTAAATGGATGACTTTGCGGCAGCAGGGGAGTCATCAGGGACCGTGACATGAAGTGGGTGCGAAGTCTCTTTAGCAACTTGGGTTCGTGCCCTATGTTTGATGCAGAGTTATTGAGTGCTTTAAGCTTATAGCTATGTGTTTCCTAAGGTGATTCTAGAAGTAGATAATACTGCAGTGGTGGAGGGATTATGTTGCAAAGATTAGGTCAAGCCTAAATGCTCTAGTTAGAAGAAGAACGAACACCCTTCATTGGCACTGGGAGCTGAAGGTAAAGCATTTTATGTAACACCCCAAAATATGGCCTAAGAGTTTTAGGGGTATTTTAGGAATTTTAGCCTTAGAGTGTTCGAAATTTTGTGACATGGTTTATCGATAATGTTTCCAAATGTGGTTTTTAAAAAATCAAATCAAATTTTGAAATGAGTTTTAAATACCTTTAATTTTAGAAAAAAAGGATTGACTTGTAACAAGGGCAAATTTTAAAGCATTTATGTTGTAGTTAGACCAAAATTTAAAAACCAACTTAAAAACCCACTTCTCAGTTTTGTTTTCACAATAGGTTTTTCCCCAACACAAAGCTTTGTCGTCTCTTGTTCTTCCTTACTCTTCCAATTGATTTTTGATTCTCAAACTATATTACTTTGATTTCCATCATTCCTTAAATGTTAAACCTCCATAAATCTTCAAGAAAACATTCTAAAATACCATTAATTTCTTTATCTTCTTCACTTGTGGGTTTTCTGGATTTGCATAAAAAACTTGTTTATTCTTCCATCAAAAGTAACCATTCACTTTCTTATTATTTTTTAATGTTATTAGGCCTTTGAAACTAAATTTTTAACTGTTAAATCGCATGTTTTAAATAAAAGTCAAGAATAGAGTTGTTAATGGTGAATTTCAGATTTTCGAATATGTGAAAAATAAAATAGAATAAAATAAATAAAAATAAAGAACACATAAATTTTACGTGGAAACCCTTTCGAGAAAAAAACCACGGGCAGAGGAGAAGAAAATTCACTATGTCGAAAAATTTTTACTCAAATACAAGAGGAATAGACTATGTCTATTTATAGGCTTGCAAAGCCATATTCTAGTAGGATTGAAACACCTTATCCTAATCAATATAAAATAGATGGAGTTTAATAAGGTTTAAAAACCTTATTCTAAAATAAAATAAAAGAAGTCTAGTTCTATATGGATTTTACTTTTATTTTATTTTCCATCGTATTTTATTTAAATAAAATTTGGGTCACTTAATTCTAACAATCTCCACCTTAACACAAATTCTCAATGAACAAGTTCTTCATCGCGAACTTTCAATAAACAAGTTCTTCACCTCTTCCAAAAACCCCTAAGGGTTTAACTTCAACAATGAACACCAACCAAGTCTAAGCAATGCTCAAACTTGGTTATAGGAAGTGACTTAGTCATCATATCTGCAGGATTTTCATGAGTGCTAATTTTGCTCACAACAATATCACCACGAGCAATAATATCACGAACAAAATGATACCGAATATCAATGTGTTTTGTTCTCTCATGAAACATTTGATCTTTTGTAAGAAAGATGGCACTCATTGTCACAAAATCTTGTCTTGATTTGAAGGTCTTCATTGAGTTCACTAAATAGTCCCTTCAACCAAATAGCTTCTTTACAAGCCTCAAGAATCGCCATGTACTCAGCTTCAGTGGTAGACAAAGCGATCGTAGTTTGCAAAGTGGCTTTCCAACTAATTGCACAACCTCCGATTGTAAAGACGTAACTCGTGAGAGATCTTCTTCTATCAAGGTCTCCAGCAAAATCAGCATCAACATACCCTATAACTCCATCTTTAGTTCTTCCAAAGCGTAAGCAAACATTAGTAGTGCCTCGTAAGTATCTTAAAATCCATCGAATCGCTTTCCAGCGTTCTTTACCGAGATTCGCCATGTATCTCGCTAATCGCACCGACCGCATATGATAAATCGGACGTGAACAAACCATAGCATACATGAGAGATCCTCTCGCACTAGAGTATGGAACATGTGACATGTACTCAATCTCATTATCGATTGAGGAGATAAGGCCGATGAAAGTCCGAAATGGTCGCTAAAGGAGTACTAACGAGCTTAGCACTCTGCATATTGAACTCCGCAAAGAACTTTCTCAATGTACCCTTCCGACTTAGGTACAATTTACTTGCTTTTCTATCTCGAGAATCTCCATACCAAGTATCTTCTTTGCTGGTCCTAAATCTTTCATCTCAAATTCTTCATTTAGTTGGGCTTTAACCTTTCTTATCTCTCTTTATCTTTTGTCGCTATCAACATGTCATCAACATAAAGAAGTAGATACACAAAAGAACCATCACTTTTTTCTTAAAGTAGACACAACTGTCAAAACTACTTCTTTTGAAATCATGAGAAGTCATAAAGGAATCAAACCTCTTGTACCACTTGTCTTGGTGATTGTTTCAAACCGTAAAGGGACTTTTTCAGCAAGCAAACATAGTCCTCTTTTTCGAGACTATAAAACCCTCTGGTTGTTGCATGTAAATATCTTCCTCAAGTTCTCCATGCAAAATGCGTTTTACATCTAACTGCTCAAGCTCCAAATCATGCATGGCAACAATACCAAGCAAAGCTCGAATCGAACTATGCTTAACAACCGGAGAGAACACATCATGAAGTCCACTCGGAATTTGATCAACCCCCTTTGCAACAAGCCTTGCTTTATATCCGGGTTCTTCAACTCCGGAGTCCCTTCTTTCTTTTTAAACACCCATTTACAACGAATGCCTTTTTACCTTTAGGAAGTTTTACAAGATCCCATGTTCTGCTTTTTGTGGAGTGATTCCATCTCCTCTTGCATAGCAAACATCCACTTTTCGAGTCTTCACGCCTAATCGCCTCGAATAATTAAATGGCTCTTGATTCGCATCTATATCTTCACCACATTTAAAGCATAAGCAACTAGATCAACCTCGGCATACTTCTTTGGAGGTTTAATTTCTCTTCTTGTCCTGTTTTTGGCGATAGAGTATTGCGGTGAAGAAGCAACTCTATTCTCAATTTTGTACTTGGCTTGAGGAGTTGATTCGTATTAATCGATGCTCCACCGCTTTTGGTTTTCTTTATTGGAAGAGTCTTTAAGAGATAAGTTAGGTAGCATAGCGGTTTCATCAAAAACAACATCTCTGCTAATCACAACTTTTCTATTTTCAGGACACCATAACTTATAGCCTTTTACACCACTTTATAACCAAGAAAACGCATTTAATGGATCTCGGTTCCAATTTTCCATTATCAACATGAGCATACGCAGACACCCAAAAATCTTTAAATCGAAATAATTAGCGGGATTACCGGACCATACCTCTTGTGGAGTCTTTTTCTCAATGGCAACGGATGGAGATCGGTTGATCAAAAACATGCAGAGAGGTCTTCGCCCAAAATGACTTGGTAAGTTGGCATTTGACAACATACATCGAACCTTCTCCATGATCGTTCGTTCATTCGCTCGCAACCCGCTTTTGTTTGTGGAGTATGACGAACATCAAGTGTCTCATGATCCCTTCCGACTTGCACAATCTATTAAACTCATCGAGCGTAACTCTAAGCCATTGTCTGCATGCGGAGGTATTTTATCTGCTTTTCCGTCTGTTTTCAATCATAATTTTCCAAGACTTAAATGTGGAAAACACATCGCTTTTCGCTTGGGAAGAACGCCCAAACTTTTCTCGAAAAATCATCAATAAAGGTTAGCATATAATTAACTCCACCTCTCGAAGGCACTCTGGATCGCCCCACGGATCGAATGGATATACTCCAACGTTTCCTTCGTGTTATGGATTCCTCTAGTGAATCGAACTCTCTTTGCTTCCCAAAACACAAGTGCTCACGAAATTCAGGTTTGCAAATTCCTTGCCCATTAAGAAGTCCTCTTTGCTTAATTCGCCATGCCATTCTCACTCATATGCCCTAGGCGCATATGCCAAAGTTTAGTAATATCATCATCGACAAGGAAGAGGAAGCGCAATTGCATCACCAATAATGATAGAACCTCAGTAAAACATATAACTTGGCAATCTTTCTTTGCCCTTTCATCACAACAAGGACCCTTTGAAATCTTTAAAACCCCACTTTCAATGTGTATCTGCACCCTTGTGAATCAAGAGTACTCAATGAAATTAAATTTCTTTTCAATTCGAACATGCCGCACGTCACTAAGTGTTCGACAACTCCATCAAACATCTTAACTTTAATTGTTCCAACACTGCGATTTTACATGAAGCATTATTTCCCATCAAAACAACACCTTCAGATCTTGTTTCATAAGTTGTAAACCAATCCCGATTGGGACTCATGTGGAAGGTGCAGCTGAATCAAGTATCCACTCTCGCTTACTTTAGAATCATTGATGAAGCAACTAGAAGTTCACCATCATTGTAGTCTTCTACAACATCACCTTCACCGAATTTTCGGTTTGTTTCCCTTTTGATTCGCAGCCTCCTTTTAATCTTATTTTGTAGCTTATAGCACTCAGATTTAATGTACCCTTTCTTCTTGCGAAGTTGCAAGTTTTACCTCTGTTTGAAGATTTCGATCTACCCTTAGATTTACCACGAGGATTCCGTTCCTGTGTTCTACCACGATCATCATCAACATTCCGGTCTTGTCTCCCACGAACAATGAGACCCTCTCCCTGAGAGTTGGGTTTAACCACAAGATGCTTCATCTTATCATACGAGGTTAAAGAATCATAAACCTCATCAACTGTGAGAGACTCATGGCTATATAAAATCGTGTCTCTAAAGGTTGAATAAGACGGGGCAACGAACAAAGTAGAATCAACCCTAGATCTTCCTTATCATCTTGAACCTCCATGGCCTCCAAGTTTGAGAGAATTTCTTTAAACACCATTAAGTGTTCGTGTACGACGCACCTTCCTCCAAACGATGAGCATAAAGACGCCGCTTCATATGCAACTTGCTTGTTAGAGTTTTCGACATACATATTTGTTCTAGCCTCTTCCATAATGCAATGCGCTTTTCTCTTTCATCACATCCTGCAAAATTTCGTTGGACAAATGCGATGTAATTGTGTTAATGCCTTTCGATCCTTACGCTTCTTCTCTTCATCTGTTAATGTCGAAGGCATCTTATCTATCCTTAGCGGGGCATCCTCTAGATCCATCTATGCAAGAACGCTTGCATCTTAATTTGCCACAACGCAAATCGGTGTTGCGATCCAACAATGAATTTCATACTTCAAAGACGCCATTACCGTGATCGAGATGAATAACCGGAAGCTCGATACCAATTTGTGAAAAATAAAATAGAATAAAATAAATAAAATAAAGAACACATAAATTTTACGTGAAACCCTTTCGAAAAAAACCACGAGCGGAGGAGAAGAAAATTCACTATGTCGAAAAATTTTTACTCAAATACAAGAGGAATAGACTATGTCTATTTATAGGCTTGCAAAGCCATATTCTAGTAGGATTGAAACACCTTATCCTAATCAATATAAAATAGATGGAGTTTAATAAGGTTTAAAACCTTATTCTAAAATAAAATAAAAGAAGTCTAGTTCTATATGGATTTTACTTTTATTTTATTTTCCATCGTATTTTATTTAAATAAAATTTGAGTCACTTAATTCTAACAGAATAAAATGAGATTTCAAAGTGTTAATTAATAGGTTTTAATATGATTAAGAGGTTTCTAAACTTGTTTTGAAGTATCATTAAGGATTTTTCGGTTTTAATGAATTTTCAAAAAAATAGCCATAAATATGTTGAAAAAGTCAATACTATGAACTGAGCATTTTAGTGTAGTTTAAATGTTGAGAATTAGTCATGGTGAATTAAAATATGAACGAAATTGGTTTTAGGCAAAAAGATTGAGTATAGACCAAGATATTCGAATGTAAAGATTGTTATGTTAAAGGTTTCTGTTATATGAGAACATAGCTTAGGCTTATGTTTTTGATTGCTTATGGTGAGTTCCTAGCTGATTTTTGAATATATTGTTGTGTGAATTATTGTGTTGAAGTTCCTGATTTGCTAGGACCGCCTACGAGCTAGAAAAGACTAGTTTGAGCTTTCAGCATTTCGGCTAAAGCGTAGTGGTGAGTGTTTAGATTAACTACTTGTGGACACGATTCAATGTGTTATTTAGGAATTTAGTGCTAGCCTAAACCCCTATTCTAAATTTTGGATGTAAGCTTTCTTGTACCCATATTTATCTTGTAACATATATGCTTACGTTATTGTGAAATTGTGAACCGAAATGAGATGATATATATGTTATATGTTTATTATTATTGTTGTGAAAGAGTATATGTGTAAGCATGTGATACATGCTAAGTAACAATGATAATATTGTGCAAATGATACAAATGTGCAGTGAAAGTAATCAAAAATTGGTAAGTAATATGTGTGTTTAAATACAAATATTGGGCCTTATGATTCTTGAAACCGTTGGATATAGTTGGCATGTCATAGGATTGTGAGTACTCACTTATATGTTATATGATTTGGGCATTGAGGCCTTTGGACATGTTGGAGGGATAAGGGAATGTGAGCTAAGCTCCATTCAACGGAACATGTTTGGTGTGTTGGAAATTGTTAGCATTATACTTCACTTTTGGGACATGTTTGACTCTATAAGTCTATGTGGTGTGTTGGAGATCTGTGTATCCGATAAGTGGTGATAGTGCCCACTTTTACGTTTCATAGCTCAAGTGCCAATTTATCTATAAACATGTTTTTGAGTATTGAGAATATGCTTGAATGTTATGTAATTACATGAGTGTTGATATATATGCTTAAATGTTATGTGATTATATGAGTATTATGATATATGCTTAAATGTTATGTGATTATATGTGTAATGTGATATATACTTAAAAGTGAAAATGATTACCATGTAAAAGAACTAGAAAATAATGCACAAGTATAATATGACACAAGTGTTGGAATTATTGAGGTTGTGCTATATGGTTATTTCATTGATGCTTGATGAAATGTTTGTATAGTATTTGTTCTAGGCATTCACTGAGCTTGTTAAGCTCACCCACTCCCTTCTTAAACCATTGCAAATTAGTTTTGTGCCGGTATGAGCGGTGTGCTTCCGAGGGGTGATCTAGGCAAGTCCATTTCGCTTTTCGTAGGTGTTTATCGTTTATTCGAATATCTTTTGGGAATAAAGCAATGTGGTAGAGTTTTACTAATACTTTCCATGAAGTTTTGCATTCTTGCATAGATTATTTGTTCCTAATTTCATGAGATTCATTTCATATTACGTTGATTATTATTGGGACTAATTTTCAATGTTGAAACTATTGTTATGGTCATTTTGATGTTTATTTGATAATGTGATAGTAGCAGGATGAATTGGTACAAGTTAGGGTGATCTTTATGCTTATGTATGTTGTATTTCTCTGGTCTGAAGTAGGGATATTGATATTCGTGTTGAAAAAATGATACCTCTGTGATTTTACCTTATCACGAGTATCAATATTCGGGGTAAGATAATCGATACTTTAATAAAGGTACCGATAAATTCTGGGGTTTAATTTTTAGAAGAGAAACAAAATGTTGTTTTGGTATCGATACCATATAAGAGAAATGTCGATACCTGTGTGACTTGTTTTGGAATTTCGCTAAGTTGCTCTAATGCATGCTTAATAAAGGTACAGATTTGGGACTGCATTCAAGTCTAGGATCTCATATTCAATAGTCTACCGAATGGGATTTTAAGAATGCTACATGAAGATATAAGTCAGGATGAGTATAAAGGGTGATTTATTGTGATTCTATTCTTCTTATTCCCATAAATCAAAATAAATAAATAAAGATAAAATGTATAATTGATTTAAGTTTATATAAGTTTAAAAAGCTTTTTTTTCACACTTTAAGTAGCTCAACCTTCCTCTCTTCTAATCCACAGTAGCTCGTACAATTTACAATTATAGAAACTCATTTTACATAAGAGGGAGTAGGATGAAAAGAGGAATACAAGAGAAAAATAGAAATGCATGGCACGTAAGCAGTATTTATAAAATTACAACCTTTGTAAATTATAAATTAAATGGGCTACCGAGCTATAACCATACATTTCAAACATTGTACATATCAACCATAGCAAACAATATATGATATGTATTTATTCAATTGATTATTAATGTGAATTACAAAATTGTCCCTACAATTAATGTTGTCTACGCAAAAGGGTCAAGAGGCGGAGCCCCTTGTGGCAATGTTATTGGCCTTTCAACGGCAAACCCAGTGGAAGAGCCAGGATATTAATCTTGGGGGCTAAAATTAGACGTGCTATATAACAATTGATTTAAACATATAAAACAATCTATTCAAAAGTAGAGCATTCCAACATAACAATAGATTTAAACATATAAATAATCGATTCAAAAGAAGTAGTATTCCAACATAAAAATCGATTTAAACATATAAAAAATCGATTCAAAAGAAGAAAAATCAAAATTCCACCATAAAAATTGATTTAAAAGAAGTAGTATTTCAACATGATAATTGATTAAACATAAAACAACTTATCCAAAAGAAGCAATATTTTTGGAAAATCGTAAAAATCTTAAACCTTGTGGGGGGCTACTTATATTTTTGAGAAGGCCATAGTATATCTACAAAAGGTAAAATTGTAAAAATTTTAAACCTTGAAGGAGCCATGACCCCTTTAGGCCTCTATTAGGCTCCGCCATTGATTTTTTTTTTGTTACCAAAAAAAATTGTAATTTTGAACTTTTGATAACTATTTCATCTTTTACTTTTAGTTAAATATTATTAATTGTTAAAAAATAAAAATGTTGGTATAAGTTTTTTAAATTAACATTCTTACAACACAAAAAAAAATCATGTCATTATAATGACTTGAAAATGTATTTTCTTTAAAAAAATTAGTTAATTGCTTCAAGTAATAAATTATAAAAATAAATTTATCAAATATAAAAAATTAAAGTATGAGCATAATAAAAACTAAATCTATAATTTGTCGTTATTTAATTTTGAGAAAATATTTGGTACATTGTTGGTGGAAATTTTAGACTTTATAAGCGAGTTAAGAGATTGACAAGTGTACTATATGAATATAGTAAAATATTAAAAAATATTTTTAAAAATCATATGACAATTTTTTAAAACTATTTATAGAATAAAAATAAATTATTAATGTACAAAAGACTATCCTTTAATTTTTAATATAAAGTCTCATCTTCCATTGATTCTTTCTCTTCATAGTTATAAAGCGAGGGATGGTAAAGTAATATTGTTCCTTTTCTTGTATATTAATTTGGGATTGATTCGTTTCTCTTTCTAGTCATATAGCAAGCAAAGCAAGGGTCCTTTGGATGCTGCCACACCTTTAGTATGGTAGAATCTTTTACTTTAAATGAATGGAAGTCTATTTGGCTTTCAATGGAGATGCATTTGGATAACACTCCACTTGCAATTCTCAACTTACAGCAACTCCTAATTCAACAGGAGAGAAGAATCTGCGGGGAAGTAAACTGAAGTTGACTTTATCCATTTCATTAATATTTTATTTAATTTATAACTTCTTAAATTTTTTTAGTATTTATTTTATATTAATTGAATTTTAATAGAAAACTATTTTAATAATTTTTTTTGTTGATCGGAGAATCGGCTTATTTAGAATAAATTTTTTAAGTGTCATCTTTTGGGATATCAATCTGGACTGTCAATAGTAGAAGGTATTGTTATTACGGTAGGATTTTGTCTTCTAATCTCTGTGGAGGGTTGTAAACCAACTGAGGTGCCCCTGTGAACCGTACACGGCTCTCCGTAAAGACCAGAGAACAAAACCCATCACAAGGACAATATCTTCCATTGTTGACAATCTAGATCAACGTCTCAAAAGTAATTTTAATGATTATTATCCAACAAAAATATGTTTTTAATATAAATTTTATTTTGACATCGGTAATGATTATTATTTAGCATAAATGTAATTTTAATATATTTTAATTATTATTTAATATATCTTAAATTTATAATTCATTTATCGATATAAATATAGTTTTAATAAGTTTCAATTATTTATAATATTTGAATACATATTTTAATCTAATATCTTTAATCATCATTTTAAATTTTATCTCATTGTTACTATTATATTATACGTTGGTAATGGCAGTAGGAATGATAGTAAAGCAATAAGAAAAAAAATAAGAATACACAAATTTTACATGGAAAACTTTTATGCGGAAAAACCACGGGCAGAGGATGAAAATTTTCACTAATGTTGAAAAATAATAATATAAGAGGTTTTCGACTATGCGTAATTTTTTTATGGGTTAAACAACCTATTTTTTTAATCAACGTCTAATAGAAGAAGTATAGTCCTATACGGATTCAACTTATGTGTAGTTTTTAAGGTTTTTTAGCCCATCACATATATAATAAGGGTAATTACATGTTATTATTTACTATCATGATAGGTTAGCTCAAATTAAAAGCGATCTAATTTGGTTAAAATTTTATTGAGCTTTAATTATTAAATAAAGTATAATTCAAATATGTGTAGATACTCTAGTAATTGAGTTCTAATCAAATTCTAATTAATGATGGGCTAATTAGGAATTAGAACTAATATGCCAAGGTTATAAATATTAGGGTTATAGTCCCCAAATTACACACAAGATATATTTTCTAATATCCATCCTTAGGAAAGAGCAAATATTCTCTAAATTTCTTGTGTGCTAATTTAGAAGATCAAATCCCCAATATCTGGAAAAACTTCAAAGAATTCATGGATTCAGGTACACTTCTGCATCTAGTTTTATTCTTGATGATTTGACATAATAGATCCTAATTTACAATTCTAATTTTATTTTAGATTTATTTTACAATTCTAACAAGTGGTATCAGAGCCATATTATGTTGAATAATTAAGAATGAATTGATTTTCTATTATTTTGGATTGATTCATTTTTAGATTTTATAGATATTATATTTCAATTATATATAATGTTGAATCTTTAAAATTCTAGATAACTTTTTAGATTTTGATTAATTATGATTCAATCTTTTAGGGTTATTTTAATTTGATTTTTATTCAATGTTGAATTTTTGGATTAAAATGAGTTTATCATGGCTTTTCACTTTCGGTCAGAAAACATAAACTATATAGATGTTGGTTTTAAAGGGAAAATCTGTTAAAAAAAGTTTTGAATCTCAAAGGAATCAGGGTAAGTTTTAATAGAATTGAACCCTAACAATTGAATTTAAAATATGATTACATTATTGATGTTTCAGCAGTATTACTTTGGTGTTTTTTTTTTAATGCGATACGCGTGTATATATATAAAGGCTTTACTTGTGTTATATATTCATTGTAGTAAAATAAATGAGAATCAAATTTGGTTTTGAAGTACATTGAATGCAGGCTTTTTTTTTCTTTAGTCGAATATTATATATTTTAAAAAAATCGCAGGCATGTATATTTTGAGTATTTATACAACTTCAGTTATTATTTGTTGATTCTCTAGATTCAATTATGCTTCAATCTTCTTTCATTGTTAATCGATAATGAGGAATTAAGTGAACTTATTATTCTAGAATTTTCGAAACTAAGGATATGTGCATTCTTAATTTCGTGAAAGTTGGTTTGACTGTTATTCTTTAACTGCAATAATATGTGTTCAACTATTAGAATTAATTTTTTAATTTTGATTATCTATGGTAATATCTTTGAAATCTATGTTTCGAGTATTAGGAATAATAGATTTGAGTTTTGTTATATTGTTATATGGTGGCTATGAATTTTCATAAGTAGTTGCACATATGAAGGCTTTTATACAATTTGAGATTCTTTTTATATTTGGTACTTATGGTTTTTTTTAAGTATTTGTGTATATAAAGAAGTTTTATGATGATGTCTTTAGTCATGAATATAAATTTGTGTTTACATTAAATATGTAAGGCAAGCCAGTATTATTTTTCTATTATTATAATTGTGTGTATATATAATATATGCATATCAATGATTTTGAGGATTAATGCATGATTATAGTTTGTGTGAATATGTGTTTATAACCATTATTCAATAAGATATCTTTTATAGTTTAATTGGTGAAATTAAGTTTTGATGGATATCATTGAAGTTGTTAATTTTTTTTATGGTTATATATTCAATTTTATGGGTGCTTTGGTGCAAATTCATGTCAACTATATACATATTTAAATAATTTGGTTTTAAGTTTGGTTTTACAATCCTAGATTTTGGCATCTTATGGATCCAAATATTTGGTTAAATTATGATGATATGGTTTATTGTATGAATTATGGGATATGCCAACTATTGTGATTTTGTTTTTGAGATTTATTGGCTTGAAAATATTTTTCAAGTATTCATGTGAATATCTGTTTAATAATAAATACAACTTTGGATTTATATGGTAAATTCAAGGTAAGTTTTTCCATTTGATTATGAATACATGTATATGCGTGAATTACTTTGGTGTTTTTGTCCATGCCAAAATTATAAATATATGTTCTTGTTAATTATTTGGTTTTGAACCACTACATTATTTCTGTTTGATTTTATATATATGATTTTGGAACAAAAAAAAGAGTCAAACATCAAGGTTTTTGGTTTTTATTACATTATTAAGACAACCTTATTTTGGATTATTTCGAGTCTATAAAACAATAAAAAATAGTTTTGACATTTGACTATTGGGTAAATTTTAAATTTGAATATTGGTATGTTTATATATATATTTTAAAATAACTTAATTGAAGCAATAAGTTACCAAAATAATTTTTTATAAATTTTTTGTTTTAAAATATAAAAGGTTGTGTACATGTAACTTAAGTTATATTAATATTGATCGCCCAAATGAAAGGTTAATAATATTACATGTGTAACTATGGTAATAAACATGTGACAATTATTCGATTTTACATGTGAGCAATAAATTGACCCAAAGGAAGATTTATGGTTCGACATGTTCTTATTGTCAATGTTTGATTACACTAATATATCACTTACAAGTTAATATTTTTTCCAAAGATAAAATATTAATAGAGTGTCCGATATCTTGAGATGGGATTTAACTTTATCCAAATTATTTTGGTTTAAATTTGAAGTCTTATGTGAGGTTGTTTACAATTTATGATTTATTCAACTATTATTATATTTGCCAACATCATTGTATGTTGTTTTGGGATAAATATATATACATACATATACTATTATTTTTAATTTGATTGAAAGATGAAATTAAGAGAAATATTTTGAAATAAATAAATTCAGATTTTGGCTTTAGGTTTTAATTAAAGATGTCTAATATTTTAAATAGATTAGTTGAAACAAAATGCCGCCAAAGTGACCTCTTTTTTATAGATTAGTTTATTTAAAATATCAAGATAAGTATATATTTTTGTGATTCATGCATTTATTAATTGACCCAAAGGTAAATTAATATTTCGCAGAATTTCAACGACATCTGTGGTGATAAATGTGTGACAATTATAAGGTGTTTTATGTGAGTAATATGTTAGTCCAAAGATTAATTCATTATTTGACATAAGTTATTGTCAATGTTTGATTACTATAATAAGAGTATCGCTTACTATTAATATTACTGTCCAAAGACTTGATATTAATGTTGTGTTTGGTATCTTGAGATGGGATTAGCCATTATCCTGAATTTATTATTTACTTATGAATATTGATGTGAGCTTATTTTTATTTATTTTTTGTTCTATATTCAGCTAATTCATCTTCTTCTGCCACAATATCTGCTAATATAAATTCTTTACCCATACTTAATAGGACTAATTTCAATGAATGGAAAAGACACTTACTTATAGTGCTTGGTTGTATGAACATAGACATTGCACTAAGGGAAGAACAACCCGCACCTCTCATTACGGAAAACACTCCTTATGTTAAAAAGGATTTTGAGAGGTGTGATCATTCAAACTGCATGAGTCTAATGATCATGAAGCACAACATTTCAGAAGCTTTTAGGGGCACAGAATCTGAAAAGATTACTCAGGCCAAGGTTTCCTTGACGAAATTGAGAAACGTTTTTCTAAAAACGATAAGGTTGAAATGACATCATTTCTGACTTCTTTGATGTCTATAAAGTATAAGGGTGAAGGAAATTTTGAGTGATCTAAGGGTTATGAGTTTTATAATCCCACAATTACGAACATTTTTTAGAGGAGAATTGCAACATTCTTTTAGGATGTTGAGTTTGGAAGGAGAAATAAGGTTAAATACATTGCTTTTAAGGAGGACTTGAATTCTAACTCAATTCCTACTATCACTTTTGATAGTGTTTAGGTTCTCATACCTATCATTGATTAAGAAGTGAATCTAGAACTTCAATAAGACAATGTTGAACAACTACCTATTCAAGATGAGGTAATTGTTCCAGAAAAACAAACTCAACAACCTTAAGAACAAATGACCACTACAGGAAAACAGACTTTTAGCGGCGTTTTTTTTTGCCTTTAGCGGTGTTTATAAGCGCCACTAATAATTTTAGCGGCGCTTGGGAAACGTCGATATATACACCGCCGCAAAAATTAGTGGCGTTTTTTAGAAAAAACGCCGCTAAAGATTAGGACCTTTAGCGGCGCTTTTTTAAAAAACGCCGCTAAAGACCAGGACCTTTAGCAGCGCATTTATAAAAACGCCGCTAAAGACCAAGACCTTTAGCGGTGCTTTTTTTGAAAAATGCCGCTAATTTGCCCAGTTTTGCTATATGTATTTTTGCACCTATATCCAACCCTCCTGCAAGAAACTCAACCAAAAACAGCAAATATACCATGAAATCCAACCAAACCCGCAAATTTAAATAATACAAAATTATACTGAAAAATATATTATATAAATTGTAAATGAATATTCAAAATATTCTTAAAATAATGTTTAAAGTTACAAGAAAACAAATGTTTAAGATGGCGGATTTTGAAATTGCTGGAACATAGTCATTATAGACTGAAGCTGTAGCTAGAGTTCATTGTATTTTTTGTTCTGCTCCGCTTCTCTCACTGCTGCCTCCGCTCTAAGTTGAGAAATTTGCTCATCTGTGCTAGCTTGTATCTGAACTATCTGATCTTTTAGCCTCTGAACTTCAGCTTGACTTTGACTACCGAAAGGCATGTATTGGTGCGAGGTGGATCCAAAATATTGGGTCGGGTTAACACCAGATCCTTGAAATCTAACCCGACCATACCTTTCAGGACCCAAAACTTCATTAATAATTCATTATCAATATCCTCAAAATTAATGAACTATCGATCAAGCAATCGCTTCATACTCGCCTTCTTATCTTTTAGTTTCTCCTAATAAATCACCAAAGAGTTAGAAACGAAATATACAATAAAAATGAATACAACATAACATTATTTAAATTAAACTAATAAAAGCATTTAATTAAAACATTATAATTAAATATTATAAATATTTATAATGAATCAATTTTTATTAAGTAAATATACCATAATTTCTGCAACCTCGGTGTCATCGGAGTTCCATCTTTTTTCACATGCGTAATGTCAAAAAGTCAAGGCGTCCAACTTTTGACCGACGAGGCTTCCTACAATATAGTAGTAAAATATTATTTAATAGTAAAAAGTCATTAATACTTGATAGAATTAATAAATCCATAGTACCGTGGCTTCGAGCTACACAAGCAAAACTTCTCGACCTGCTGCTGTAGCGTAAATTTTTGTTTTTGCTGCTTGCTTGTTCCAACTCGCTCACGGTCCTACATAACGAAATTATTATTACGTATATAGTAAAAACTATAAACCGAAAAATTTATAAGAGTTTGCAAGTACATAATACCTCTCCTTTCTTGAATTCCAAAATCGAACCGCATCTTCCCATTGGTACCTCAAAGATTCCGGTGGGACATTTTGCAATTTTTCTTCGAGGTGATGGGTTTTTAAAATATTCTTTTTCAAAATGCTTTTATTGTCTCTCCATTTTTTACCCAATGCCTTCTTGATATAGGCATCAGAGACCTCTAAAGCAAACCTCTCCTAAAAAACACAAGTTTAGGAAGTAAATATAGATGAAACTTAAACCAAAGTATTATAATTACATTAACGTTTTGTTACCTTAATATTAGAGAGAGCTTGATTTTTATTGCTATCAGGCATGTTATGCCATGATTCGTAGTTGATGGGCAACATATTTGCATTTCGTGCTATAATGCCCAAATAGCCTGCTAAAAGTCGAGCTTCTTGTCCAACAGTGACCATGGTTGCTTTCTAGTTACTTTGACACGGTCGGCGTAAATTTAAGTTATATAAATCATAGGAGCGTCGTCCTCGACCTCTGCTGCGTCCCACCATTTTCAGCTGAAAAGTAATATATTATTACTATATTGAAATTTAAAAATAATTCAGTAATAAAATTTAATACAATTTGTAAAATAAACTTAGCATTACTTTGAAATTCCACAGACTCGTCAAGTGTATCCGGCACGCTTGAAGATCCAACAATTGCCTGCTGCTCAGTACTTACTTCTTCCGAATTTGTATTCTGTACAATACTAAGATCTCTTAATCTTCTTCTAGGCATTTTTCATGCAACACATAAAATAGTTAAAATTTTAGTAAGAAATAACAACAATAGCAAATATAAAATAGTTAAATTATATAACATGACCAATGCTAAAATTATAACATTACATATAAATAAAAAATCATAAAATCTTACTACATCACAAATCGTAAATATCTTCGTCCACATCCTGACGAACCCATTGAAATTGTGTACTAGTACTAGGGATATCTTCATTTAAGTCTTGTTCTGGAAAAGGCAGAGTTTCTGATCTTTCAACGATGTCATCTCTATAACTTTTTTAGAATATTTAAGATTCATCATACGTGGCGTTGTTACACCTAGGGAGGATCCATTATATCTTGCAGCTCGATATAAGGCAACCCGTCAGGTTTCCAACCTATATACTTTGAATCTTTAAAATATTTAAAATAAGGTTGGAGAGAAGGTCAGCTATTGTTGTAATTTTAATGGACAAGCAAGCTACACGGTAATAAAACTAATTCATACCTATTCATACTTAAGTTGAATCAAATAATAATTAAGTTGAACCAAATAGTTAAAATTAATTTGGAAACAAAATAGTTCTACTCCAAACAGAACCAGCAATTAAATCTTTACAATATCGCAACCACAAAATATTAATTTTTCCAAAATCATCATGATAAAACTACTATTGATTAGAATTTTGAAATAAAGCCTACCTTAATAAAACGTACCTGGTCTACTCCACTCTCACCAAAGAAGCAGAGGTGGAGTCAAAAAGTAATATTTGTTAAGTAATTTAAAGTGAAAATGCATAGAAATAAAGAAAAAAATTTAGCAACGAAACCTGTACGTACCTAGAACAAATGCCAATTGGCTGTGGTGTATTTAGTTGCACCAAATATTAATTCAGGTGCTTGATAGTACTTAGAATAGATGTAAGATTATAAGAGTAGCACCAAATATATTTCAATTTAAGCAAATATAAAAACTTTATCTATATCAGTTTTGCAAGTGCCCACTTGTACCAGGATCAAAGACACTGCCAATGAAGCTGTACACCTCAGCAAAATCTGGCAAAACTGCACAGTAAACACATAAGTTGGATAGAAACATGAAAACAGACCAAAAGAACATCTAAAAAACTAAAATGGAATCACCATTATTATGTAAACATGAAAATGTACAGCTTTAAACAAACCAACTTTGCATGTGCAAAATCATACTCCACAAAACTCATAAACATAAATCATCAATAGTTGTCAAGACCATGATGGTTTCAATTCTACATGTTATGAATATAAGCACCACCACACCATAGAATCAAAATGAGAATCATCTGAAGTTTCATAAAGCATGTGTAAACATACTAAATGTCCATGCATTTATATAATTGTTTATGTAACTTTTTTTTCCAATAAATGGGTACTGTTGTTTGATCAAGAAAAATAGAAAAAGAAATCTTATTTATACATAAGGCATTGTCTTTCATGTTTTCTATGAAATTTTAACAAGATGTGGGTATCCATACCGTACGATGGATACTTTTAGGTCAAACATGCAAGCCCAAAACTTTAAGCAAAGTGCAACTCAGCCTTCTAGACAATACGCATAATGGACAAACATACCACAGTGCAATTAGTTAATGTAGTCAAAAGAAAAACAAAGCTCTTTTCACCTTGAAATTTTAAGAAAAAGTGAGCTGAAAAAATTAGTTGACGTAACAAAGAAAATAGTGATTTATTTGGATCTCCATTTGTTTATTAGAGAACTTATTTTACTTTAAATCATAAAACTATTAGATTTTTTCTTGTAATATATATATTCGATAATGTCAAAGTCTATAGTAGTAACCACAAGAATCTTTTCAATTAATATTCTCTGAAGCAAATGTGTCCTTTCTGTTTTAGTCAGATTCTACCCAACTTATATGGTCGATTGACTCTCAGACCATCAACTAGTGCATAACCAAAGGGAATATACAGAAAAACCAACAGCTGGTAAATGCAAATGGTTTAAATCAGCATATCAATCATGGAAATTGCTAATGCCAAAGCTCCAAATTGCTTGAATATGACATGGATCACGATGTCTGCCTACCCGAGGCACATAACCATCAGCATTGCATTCATTAATAATTAAAATCCCTCAATTTTCAGCATAATTAAACCTAAAATAAATTAGCATGTACATATCTAAGGTGCATGATCATCCAATTTAGTCATTTGCTTTCATTAGGATTTTCAAATTCCTTGAACTTCTGACAGCAGTAGAGAACCTAGCATAAATTAACATTTTTGTATGTCTAACAGACATAATTATCACCATTACTTTTATTAAAGTATTTACATTCCTTAATTCGAACCTAATCAAACGTCACGTAATGCACCTTATATTCTTGACTAAGAAAGTAATCATTCTAATTACTTTGCATACAAAACTAACATAAATCAGTATATCTCCATATTTGGGCTACACGCATAGCACGACAACATTGATTACAACATTTAAATTCCTCAAAGCTACTAAATAATGGAACCTTACACTAACCAACATATCTGCATCCTTAAAACACATTTAAATGCCTTAAAAGCTGTGAAAGAAAGGAACCTAAGATTAATCACCATAACCGCATTTCAAAGGCAAGCGATAATCAGATTATTTTTACTAATGCATTTTAATTCTTTAAATTCCAACCTAACGAAACCAAGTATAAATCACCAGTTATATGTCTAAAACAAACCATCATCACGATAACTGTTAAAACATAAAATTTTAAATTTCTCAAAGCTCCAACACGATAGAAGCTATCATATTTGCAATTATGCATATATAAAGCACAAACCATCCACATTTTAAATTTCTGGCGCACCAAAGTACCATTCAACTAACAACATTCAACTTCGTGAGAAAATAAAAACTCCATGTAAGCACATTAATTCATTAAAAAAATTCAAAACAATATCTAGAAAAGTACAACAAAACAGACTATGAAATCAAACAAATACTCATGAAATGAGGAATGAAAAGGAGAATTTTTTTTTTTTAAAATTAACAAGAAAACAACGAAACTCGAATAAAACATTTGCATGCAATAAAAAGAGCTCCGAAAAGAGTTGCGATCATACCATTTCTCGCCAACCTTACAATCGACTCGTCTTCACTCAATCAAAACCAAGCTTCTTTCACCCTCCAAAACACCTTCAAATTGAAAAGACAAATTAATCAAATGTTAGGGATTTCGGGTATGGGGGAACATATTAAGGGAAAAAAAGGGGACTTGGGGAAAATGTTAGGGATTTCGGGTTTGGGGAATTAGGGGATGATTTGGGGAAAAAGAAAGAGGTGTTTGTTTTAGGGATTTGGGGAAGGAAGACGAGATGGGGGAAAATGACTTAGCAAAAAAATGAAACCGATTTCGGGTAAAGGACATAAACCTCAGGAGAGAAAAAACGACGCCGTTTCAAATAAGGAAAATTTGTGGCATTTTCAGCAACGCGCCGCTAATAAGACCTTTTGCGGCGTTTTCAGCAAAGCGCCAGTAACACCTATTTTATCTACACTATAAAACGACGCCGTTCTAATACACGTTGTGGCGTTTATTATAGAAACGGCGCTAAAGCCACTACTTTTCAGAGGAAACAACGTCGTTTTACTCTAATGTATAATGAAATTTTGTGGCGTTTTCTAAAAAAACGCCGCTATTTTCTATCTTTTGCGGCGTTTTATGTATAAACGCCGCTAATACATGAATATTTTATAGAAATTGATCAAAATTTAAAACTATATATTTAGAATTTCTTTTAAATTATATATAAACCCTAAAACCCTAACTATAGTTGAAACTTTAATTTTGATTTAATACACATTTTAAAATACATATTATGTATGCATATAAATTAATTAAATAAAAACATGATGTTGTTTATTATATCAATAACGTGTAAATATTTTACAAGATCTAGATCAAATTACAGTTCATGTACACAATTACACACTAAACCACTTTTCATATATATATTTATATATATTTTAAAATAATATTTTATATATATTTATCTTATATACATTTATCTTCTAAATTAAAATCCAAAATTATACTCTAAATTTAAAACCCTAAACCTGATACTCTAAACCCTAAACCTTAAACCACAAACACAAACCCCCTCACCCCAAACTTTAAACCCCAAAACCAACCATAACTCCTAGACCATAAAGCCCAAACTATAAAGTACTCTAAAAACTGTTAACCTTAAACCATAATAAACATATTTTTGGGAATTCGTGTGGCCAATGTTAGTGCAGTACAAATTAAAACACACACACACACACACACACACATATATATATATGTTTATATTCTTATATTAAATAATATTATAAGTACGTATATACGAAATAATATGAATCTTAGTAAAATCCAAATGTTCTTCAATTAACTTCTAGCTAATAGTATCATTTCCTTAAACCCTTAACCTAAACTTAATTTTTAACATATTTTATTTCGTACATTCTATTTAATCTAAATATATTTAAACAAAAAAATAGATAATTAAAAATACACAATAGCCTTATTATTTATACAAAGTTACATAACTTTAATAAAACAATTAATTCTCTATTGGAACACTCTAGTTATAATGTCCACTCTGTAAGACATTTCTATGTTATATAAGCTTGGAATTTATACATAGTTCAACAAATGCTAATTCCACATTCAAAATCACCCTTTCTTAATAACATCCCAGGTAAGAATCTGGAAAGGAAATTATCTCTTAAGAAGTTAATAATTGTCCCATTCTAAACTTTAACCCTAACCTTTAAACCCTAAATCATAATCCATAAACCCCGAATTCATCATAAACCTTTAAATACTAGTTAACTCCTAAACCTTAAACCATAGTTAACTCATAATTAAACCTGCTTAAACCATATATCTTAAACCATAAACCTTAAACTATAATGATAATTAATTCAATATTTTAAATTCAATACTATCTCTTTTATGATTATATAAGAAAATATTTAATATATTGTATAATCATAAATTTTAATAATTATTGTTTTAAAGGTTATAGATTAGTGTTTATGATTCTTTTTGAGGTTTAGGGGTTATGGGATTTTTAGCGGCATTTTATTGAAAGCGCCGCTAATGCTCTGGTTTTTAGCGGCGTTTACCGAAAGCGCCGCTAATGCTCTGGTTTTTAGCGGCGTTTTACTGAAAGCGCAGCTAATGCTCTGGTTTTTAGCGGCGTTTTACCGAAAGCGCCGCTAATGCTCAGGTTTTTAGCGGCGTTTTACCGAAAGCGCCGCTAATGCTCTGGTTTTTAACGGCGTTTTACCGAAAGCACCGCTAATGCTTTGGTTTTTAGCGGCGTTTTACAGAAAGCGCCGCTAATGCTCTGGTTTTTAGCGGCGTTTTACCGAAAGCGCCGCTAATGCTCTGGTTTTTAGCGGCGTTTTACAGAAGGGGCCGCTAATGCTCTGGTTTTTAGCGGCATTTTACAGAAAGCGCCGCTAATGCTCTGGTTTTACCGGCGTTTTTTTTAGAACGCCGCTATTGCTCTGAATTTTAAAATTTTGGCGGCGTTTTTTTAATAAAACGCTTCTAAAGCCCTATTTTCTTGTAGTGGACATTAAAAAGGTCCACTAGAGAAAGGGTTATAATAGTTTTAGTGGAATATTTTGACCTTAAGTTGCATTAGATGAATATTAAGTTAATGGTTTCTCAATGGTAACATTGATCTTACATTTATACTAGAAAACTTTGTGTTTGGTGATGCAAAGTTAATGATTTGCAAATTAAAAAACTTCATATATGAGTTTAAGCATACTTTTCGTTAATAGTATTACAAATTTTACCAAATGATTATCTCATTCAGTTTAGAAATGAATTTTTCAATAATTGTATATACCATAAGTTTAGTGGGAGTAAAGTTCTATATTTGATTTTATATGTTAATAACATACTGCTTGTCAATAATTAGTATAATCTCAATCAATTCCCTAAGAATGATTTTGAGATTTAAAAATGCATATGATTTTTTACATTTTAGCAGTGGTGGGAAGTTTAATGTACACTATTGGATGTTTGGCAAATATTTTAAACAACCTTAGTTTGGACCATTGAATAGCATCCAAGAGGATAATGTATTTTTAGAGAAAAAAGGATTACATGCCCACATATCGGAGGTCTAATCAGTTAGATATCATCAAGTATATTGACTCCTGTTTTCATGGAATATGGATACAAGATTTTGTCACTAAGGTACAAATTGTGAAAACAAATTGTAGTCCTTTATTCCAATAGCAACAGGAGACATTAAAGTCAAAACACGTAGACTTTAAGTTCTTGGCTGTTATAGTAAAAGTTTAGAGTGGTTAGGTACCTATAAAGCATATTAGGACAAACTCCATGATTGCGGATTCACTTACTAAGGAGCTACACCTAAGGTTTTATAGGAGCACATTGTTCATATGAGTGTAGTGTCATTTAAAGGATATTTGGTTTTAGTAGGAGTTTGTATTTTTAAATGCTTTTATGTTATAAACATATTTTTAGTTATTTCAGTTTAAAGATATTAAGTTTATTTTCTGCTGAAATAAAGTTTATTTGGTTTATTCACACTCTGATTTTGGTAAGGTTTGATCTCACTAAGGTTTAAGAGGACCAGTTGGAAATAGACATGTTTAGATCATATTGCATGTAATTTCCATGCTACACATCCATACTTAATCGATGTCATTTTTTTGTGTTAATATAAGTGATCAGGGATGGACTTAGTTACGATATATGTAACGAAAGTCGCCTTAGTTCTATGTTAACATGATTAATGGACGATATTGTTTAGAATACATTTTGGATATGATAATAAAATGTTTGAGATCATAAGGTTATATAATAACATGTAATTATAGAATAATTAGTATATATGTGGTCTATGTGAGAGATTATTGGAAAATATGGACATCACATATATAATAAGGGTAAATATATGTTATTATTTACTATCATGATAGGTTAGCCTAAATTAAAAGTGATCTAATTTGGTTAAAATTTTATTGGGCTTTAATTATTAAATAAGTATGAGTCAAATATGTGTAGATACCCTAGTAATTGAGTTCTAATCAAATTCTAATTAATTATGGGCTAATTAGGAATTAGAACTAATATGCCAAGGTTATAAATATTAGGACTATGGTCCCCAAATTACACACAAGATATCTTTTCTAATATCCATCCTTAGGAAAGAGTAAATATTCTTTAAATTTCTTGTGTGCTAATTTGGAAGATCAAATCCCCAAGATCTGAAAAAACTTCAAGGAATTCATAGATTCAGGTACGATTCCGTATCTAGTTTTATTCTTGATTTATTCTTGATGATTTGACATGATATATCCTGGTTTACGGTTCTAATTTTATTTTAGATTTATTTTACAATTCTAACACTCTCATCTTCGCCCCCACAGATCCTCAATTTTGCCTCTCTATTTTATTTCTTTAATAAATGAGTTACATTTCGAACTTTTTAAGTTGGATCAAACTAGATTCGAATCATACATGTAATAGCCCATTTTTGCCCGGCCCATTTCAGTATTTAAAATAATAAACCCCCCAAAAAATAAAAATAAAACAAAGTCCAAGTCCAGTACAAAATTACAAACATATAATTTGGCCCAATCGAAATGGCCCATTACTTGAAAAGATTTAAGGTCCATCTATAAGCTTGACTTATATAGAAATATAATCTTTAAGGATATGCAATCTTAGATATGATATGCAATCTTAGATATGATACAATCTTAGATATTATATGCAATCTTAGATATGATATACAATCTTGAAGATATGATCTTGTAATCTTGGAGATTTAATTTGTAGATATCATTTAATCTTAACCGTTGATGTAATTGATCTGTACCGTTGGATTTGGGGAGGCTCAACTATAAATAGAGGCCTCTCCCTTCATTGTAAAACACTTGAGTTTTGGGAAGCAATAAGAATTCTTGAAAGCATTCACTCAAATTTCTCTCCCTCTTGCGTTCTTACTCTCTGTGGTTTGTTCTTATTTTATTCTTCGTCTATCTTAGTTTTTCAACCTTTTTTTATTTTAATTTCTTCATTTTCAAATATGTATATTTATTCCTATCTTTTATACATTTGATTATGCATTTTATTTATTATAATATTTAACCTTTTATATAGTTTATTTTCAAATATATATTTTTATGCATATATATCTATTATATTATCATTTCATGTATTTTGAACTATTGCATTATATTTTTATAATTTGTAAATGTTCTATTTATTCATTTTTTGTGTATGTCATTTATCTTATTTGTGCATAGTTTCATTTTTTTATATGCTATGTTTAATTATTTCTTTTATGTGCTATTTTATGATATATATTGTTGTATAAATTTTTGCATGTATTATGTTTTTCTTTTAGTTTACTCATATTTTTATTTGTTTATTATCTTATATTTACCCTAGTATGATTTTTTCATTAAACGTATGTTCATGTTATTTAGTTTTGTCATAATGATATTATTTATGTTTGTATGGAAATGTTAGAATATTTTGTACACCTATGCTTCATGATGCATTAATATGTCATCCTAAAACGTCATTTAAAAATAATATTCCAAGGTTTTTTAAAAAAATTAAAAGGCAATGCTTGATGTTTGGAAACTTTGAGAAAGGTAGTGCCCTAACTTACTGGGTTGCGACTTTTCTCGTTGAATTGAATAGTCAAGCACCCTTCTAAGTGATTTTGAGTTTTCAAAACTTAAACAATTATTTCGAGATTTCAAAACATAGTGTCCTAACTTCTTGGATATGGCGTTTTGTTGTTTGAGATAGAAATTTTGAAAGACGAGCTTAGTTTCAAGGTTTTAAAATGTTGCGTCCTAACTTCATCGGATGTGATGTTTTGACTCGTTTGAAATAAGTGAGCCTTAATTTTCAAAATTGAGACATTCTAATTAAAGAGGTTTGCATCTTAAAACTTTCAAATTTCCGACATTAAAGACACTTGATAATCAATTAGGTACCAATTTTTGGGCGTTACGAGGTGCTAACCCTTCCTCGTGACGTAACCGACTCCGAATCCGCTTTTCTCGACTTTCGTAGACCAAAATTAATGTTTTAAAATAGAACATTTTATAAGGTGATCCAATCACACCTAAAAAGATTGGTGGCGACTCCCATTTTCGTTTTTCTTAAAGTCGATTCCCATTTTCCAGAACTCGATTTAAAAATGGTTTTGACAGCCTGGCTACTCCACTGGGGACTAATAAGAGAGTCAAGTTGTGTAATTGATTATCTCTTGTCTTAATGTCAGAAATTAAAAATTTTAAAATTTAATCCTCTTTGCATTACATGTGTTTGTATTATTGCATGTGTTGCTATATTCTGATACGTATTGCATTTACATGACCGTTGTGGTCACACCTTTAAGTGGGAGTGAGAAGCTACGCCTTCGTGAGGTTTTCGCCTCCATGTAGGATAGTGGATCACTTTTGGGATACATCCGTACCTATGGTTTTGTGAGATTTTCATCTCCGTGTAGCCATAGGGAAATGTATTCCCCTGAACTGAACTCGATTCAAATGAGCCTATAATGGGTGAGGATCGAGGAATCTGCTGGTTCGGGTACCTCAAACTTTAGAAATAAACCACATATAAAAAAACAGTAAGAGCTCAATATAGATAGAATTATACTTAAGTTATCTTTGTGTTTATTAATATCATATGATACTGACTGTTTTCTTTCTTTTGTGCATGTCATTTTTCATTTAAAAGGTATCGATTCACGGTCAGTTTCTAAGTTAGAAAGTTTTATTATGGAGAACGAACTTCTTGATAGAATGGAGGGCAACGTTAACGTCCATAAATGGTCAAAGGAAACGCTGAAGGATACACATCAGAATTATGGGGTTACATTCGCATCAGCATGGCGCAAAATAATCTCCAAGAGTTAAAGGAAATATGGGATCAATGGAGTAATGAAGCCAAACAATTGTTCTACAATAACTAAGGGGACTTGCAGTATTTGCTTGACAGGAGGATAGATGAGCAATTCAAAGTGAGTGTGAGAGTATTGATGGACACTTCTACCATTATAGCATTTCTCTTTCATATGAAGACGGTTGCCATGTGGATGGTAAGGGTATTGGAAGGAAAGTGATTGATAGAGTGCATGAGACCTACAAAAATGAGTTGGATGGAAAGAATTTTGCCTATGATGGTAAAAAATACTATAGGACCGCTACCAAACAACAAGCTTGAGTTTACTGTTGTACTTATCAGAAACAATGGAAATGCAAGCCCCGATGGCTTGGATAGCTCAAGTAAGCGTGAAAGAAAGCGATTAAAAAAGACCGTATCATACAAAGACTTTTAGAGATTAGCTATGCTGTGAAGGTACCGAGGCAGGATGCTCTGCGTGGGTAGAAATCTGAAAGCTCTAAAGAAACATTGAGGATATAGGATATTATTTTAATATAGCACACTGCAGAACGGGATACCTACCTGTTCGCTAATCTATCTCAAAATAATTAGAACAACTTCACAGGTATTGGAGGAGGTGCCCTTAGCTGCACGGATTACCCCACAGGTGAGGTCGTAGCTCAAACTCAGGAGGAAGCTGATTATTTACTGACATTGGCGGCACAAGCTGACATACTGAGCACCAATATGAGCTACAATCTGATCGTGGCCAAGAGTTTGTTTTGTTGTTAAAACTTTAGGCATTAGGGCGAAAGTGTATTTGTAATCCATTTATATGTAAAGATATTCTTTTTCTAAATAAAGTATTCTAAATGAGATTGAATCGAGATCGATACCTTTTGCATTCATTTGCATCTTATAGCATTTCATTGCATCATTTTCATTCAAAATTATAAAAAGACCCTAATTAGTTAAAGTTATTAAAAAGAGAAAGAAAAAGAGAGAGAGAAAAGAGGGTCACGGCTGAGTGAAAAAGAAGTTGAATGGGATTTAACGACGTTCCCTTACATATCCCTGACTTTTGTGTTAGGAGGGATAGCTTACCCAGAGAAGTTGGTGTTTGGAAATGAAAATCATCCCATCAATGTCATACATGAGGAAGGGACTGAACAAAGAAACCTTGAGGGCATTCGCCCTTATGAACCGGGAAGTTCTTTAAATAATTAGACTGCAGAAGAACTTCCTGTAATCTTTAGGAATTTTACGGAGTAATATTCAGAACACTTTTGTTACTCTAAAGCCTAGGTGTAATGAGATTTCTTTTGAGAAGTGGGCTCATGTTCAGACATTTTTATTTTCAACAAAACATACTTTTATTATTTATCCGAGTAAATTTCTTTCATTCTGATTCTTTTGACCTTTGACATTCTTTATAAATTTTCATTTCATGTAAATAGTCATTCTTGAATTCATTTATTCCTTGTATATTCTTTTGTGTGCCTATCATAGATCCCTAGATATCAATGACACGGGCAATGATACTACAGATTCAGAGTTCTTTTTGAGTGCGATATGTGTTTAGAGGAATCTCAGTACTTTGAAGGTGACAGAAATTGTGACTTGTTTTTGAATTTATTAAAAATGGTTTTTACCCCATGAAGTGGTGGTAGGAAATATAGCCTTAGAGGAAGGAAAGATTGCGAAATTGGAATTAGCTGAGGAGACAAAACAAGACCTTGTTGAGACTATTATGGGAATTCAAAAATGTGGTCCAAAGACGCATACAGGAGGATTTGCAATTGCTAGGATAAACATGAGATTTTGGGGCATTGTTAGTCCACCATGGAAAGGGATCACATCAGTTGTACAATGAATGCCAAATTTAAAGGAGTCAAGACTTATGGGGCATGTATGTTTGCTCGTCAAAAGTTTCAAGCTGACAATGACTCATCTTTGTAGACATAAACTACTCTATTAAGAGGGGGAGATAGCTTCATATGCCAATATTACAAAGTCAAAAGTCATCCATTTCAAAAAAAAAAAGATTATATAACTGCACAATGCCAAAAGTTTGCAGTCTTTTCAAAGATAATGCGTCATACCACAGTATAACAAAGGTTGCCAAAAGAAAAGAAAAAGAAGAAAAAAACAAATTACAGAAGATGACCGAGACTGGTAAAAATTGGCATAAGAAACTACCGCCTACTCTCTATGCTTATGCTGGGGCAAACACCTTCAATTCCAGTTGTTTCAAAGGTTCCAACCATCATCCTTGGAATGGGTGCATTTTTGGCTTTCCTGAGCAGTCTGATGTGTCGTCAATGGTTAGCTCCAGGCGGTGGCCATTGATTTCCAGCTATGGGGCATCAGGCCGTACACAGTTTCTGAAGCTTAAAATGATAGATTCTTTCATCAAAACCAGTTTCTTACAAAGTAGATGACGGTATCATGAAGGAAGCTCTCTTAGACTTCTATACAAGTTCAAGGAAGAGGAAACCTGATCAAATCATTATTTTTAAGGATGGGGTTAGCGAGTTTCAACTCAATCAAGTTTTGATCAAGTTTTGATCAAGTTTTTGAGGCTTGCAAGTTCCTTGACGAGAAGTGGAACCCTAAAGATTATGGTTATTGTTGTACGAAAAACCATCATACCAAGTTTTTTCAGCAGGGATCTCCTGACAATGTGCTACATGGTACTGTCATTGATAACAAAGTATGCCATCCAAAGAACAATGATTTTTACCTTGGTACCCATGCTGGAATGATTGGAATTACGAGGCAGACCCACTATCATGTTTTCTTAGACCAGGCTGGGTTTTCGGCTGATGATCTGTAAGAGTTTGTTCATTCTCTATCTTATATGTATCACCACAGCCATATTTGTTGTGGCTCCTATTTGCTACGCTCATTTGGCAACTTCATAGTTAGGGGCAATTTATGAAGATTAGGGATGCTTCAGAAACATCATCGAGTCATGGTGGGATGTATGCTCCGAAAGTAATATCTGTACCTCAACTTTCCAGGTTGAAGGATAAAGTCAGCAACTTCATTCTTTTCTGCTGAGAATCATTAAACCATCTTTTTGTAGGGTTTGACAAATAGCAGTCAAGACTGCTGCTGGGGCAATCCCTTTCTCATGGGTTTATGAATCAAGATTTTTCCTCCAAGCTTTGATGGAGTCAAGAATTGAATACCTCTAGTAAAATTAACTTGAAAGTATTCATCCTAAGCAAATGTACCAAGAATGGATGACACGGACTTATGACAAAGAAGGTTCGTCCAAAAGAATTTCATAAAGGAAACCTTGTGCTGAAAGAGATCCTTCCTATGCAAAAGGATGCCGAATTGGGAAGGGCCATATGTTGCGAAGAGGGCTTTCTTTAGAGGTGCACTGATTTTGACAAGAAATGGATAGGAAGAGTTTATCCGATCCAGTGAATTCGGACTCGGTCAAGGAGTACTTTTTCTGAAGGAGAAGGGAAGCCAAGGTGAAAACCCGCAAAGGGCACTTTGGGACTTCTATTTCGAAAAAAAAAGGAAAAAAGAAAAGAAAAAAATAAAAAAATAAAAATAAAATAAAAATAAAATAAAATAAACAGAAAAAAGAAAAAAAATGGAGAGGCCAAGGTGAAAACCCACAAAGGGCGCATTGAGACCAAATGGGTTTTGAGTGGAAAACCCAAAAGGGCAGCTCAAATTTGGAAAGTCATGCAGTGACCTTGCTATACCGGATTCGACAAGAAGTGAAGTATGTTACATATCGAGGCATCAACGAATTACTTTGGATCTTTTAAACACATGCTGAACTTAAGAAAGTCTTCATAGAGCTCGTGTATAGACGCTCAAGCGGCGATATCTGGGGCATCTGATTTCTGTCCTATTTACTATCTTTGGATTCTTTTTCTTCCCAAAGATATGTTCTCAGGTTAATCTTTTTGCATTCCTTCCAATAATTTATCCAAATCTAATTATCCTCATGATCAATTTATTTGTCTCCCATTATTCACAAAGCATGTTGCATTGAAATAATGATAGATGAACTAAAATATCTTCACAAACGAAGTTTTGCATATTACTCTGGAAATTTCTAGATAATACAAGAAACTGAAACAAGACAATTGTTTAAGGAATTCCCATATATATGGGTTGGAGATACTCGAGAGATTTTCTTCTTCAGTCCAAAAGGTGGTTGGACGTTTTAAGCAATATTGATCTTAAGAAAGGATCATTTCATAAACATCTTCAGTGGGTCGTAACATTCGGGGAATGGTACGGTAAACCAAATTGATGGAGAAGATTCGAGGCATACGAGCAGAGTATGATTGATATGTCGAGAAGAACGAGGTGGAAAGCTCGATAGATGAATGAGTGATGACGTCCGAAATAGGAGTTATTTTCATAAACATTTTGCATCATAATATGTCTAATTAGGAGCATTTGACTCATTTCGATCATGGCATCTTAATTATTTGGCATAAGCGTAAATTCCAGGAAATCAATTCTACAGGTGGATTCCCCAGTGGACAATGTAGCAAGATTGATTGAAAATTACAAAATTCAGCGCCTTAATCCCCTAAGCAGTAGGGTAACAGGTTAAATTTGCAGATCTTATCTCCCTAAGTAGTAGTGGAGCAGATCGAAGACCCGCCTTAATCCCCTAAGATGTAGGGTAACAGGTTAAATTTGCAGATCTTATCTCCCTAAGCAGTAGTGGAGCAGATCGAAGACTCGCCTTAATCCCCTAAGCAGTAGGGTAACAGGTTCGCAAATCTTATCTCCCTAAGTAGTAGCGGAGCAGATCGACGACAACTCGCCTTAATCCCCTAAGCAGTAGGGTAAAAGGTTAAATTTGCAGATCTTATCTCCCTAAGCAATAGTGGAGCAGATCGAAGATGCGCCTTAACCCCCTGAGCAGTAGGGTAACAGGTTAAAGTATAGCAGATCTGACCTTCAAGTGTTTACACTGAACTAGATCCAAGATGATTTGACATCTCTGTATTGTCAGAGAACAAATTGAAGAAACAGATTTGGCATCTCCATATTCGACGGAGAGTAGATATAAGACATAGCAGATCTGACCTTCGAATCAGATCCAAGATGATTTAGCATCCTTGTGTTTACAAAGAGCAAATCGAAGACATAGCATATCTGACCTTCAGGTGTTTACGCTGAAGCAGATCCAAGATGATTTGGCATCATTGTGTTTACAGGGAACAAATCGAAGACATAGCAGATCTAACATTCCTGTGCTTACAGCGAAGCAGATCGAAGATTTCAGCATGGCATCCCTGTGTTTATAGGGAACAAGTTAAAGATAGTAGATTTGGCATCTCCATATTCGACGGGGAGCAGATTAAAGACATAGCAGATCTGACCTTCAATAGTTTACATCGAAGCATATCCAAGATGATTTGGCATCTTGGTATTGACAGGAAACAAATCAAAAAGTTAATTTGGCATCTCTGTGTTCGATGGAGAGCAGATCGAAGATATCAACATGACAATCTTGAGTTTGCAAGGAGCAGATTGAGGACCATGAAGTCTGAAGCTGATGAGACCGGGCAAAATGGGTCTTTTTATAGTCTTTGCTCTATTCTCGTTACAAGACAATGAGCAAAGAGGGGCAGCTGTAATAGCCTATTTTTGCCCGGTCCATTTCAGTATTTAAAATAATAAACCCCCAAAAAATAAAAATAAAACAAAGTCCAAGTCCAGTACGAAATTACAAACATATAATTTGGCCCAATCGAAATGGCCCATTACTTGAAAAGATTTAAGGTCCATCTATAAGCTTGACTCATATGGAAATATAATTTTTAAGGATATGCAATCTTAGATATGATATGCAATCTTAGATATGATACAATCTTAGATATGATATGCAATCTTGAAGATATGATCTTGTAATCTTAGAGATTTAATTTGTAGATATCATTTAATCTTAACTGCTGATGTAATTGATCTATACCGTTGGATTTGGGGATGCTCAACTATAAATAGAGGACTCTCCCTTCATTGTAAAACACTTGAGTTTTGGGAAGTAATAAGAATTCTTGAAAGCATTCACTCAAATTTCTCTCCCTCTTGCGTTCTTACTCTCTGTGGTTTGTTCTTATTTTAGTCTTCGTCTATCTTAAATTTTCAACCTTTTTTATTTTAATTTTTCATTTTTCAAATATGTAAATTTATTCCTATCTTTTATACATTTGATTATGTATTTTATATATTATAATATTTAACCTTTTATATAGTTTATTTTCAAATATATATTTTCTATGCATATATATATATATATATATATATATATATATATATATTATCATTTCATGTATTTTGAACTATTGCATTATATTTTTATAATTTGTAAATGTTCTATTTATTCATTTTTTGTGTATGTCATTTATCTTATTTGTGCATAGTTTCATTTTTTATATGCTATATTTAATTATTTCTTTTATGTGCTATTTTATGATATATATTGTTGTATAATTTTTGCATGTATTATGTTTTTCTTTTAGTTTACTCATGTTTTTATTTGTTTATTATCTTATATTTACACTAGTATGATTTTTTTCATTAAACGTATGTTCATGTTATTTAGTTTTGTCATAATGATATTATTTATGTTTGTATGGAAATGTTAAAATATTTTGTACATCTATGCTTCATGATGCATTAATATGTCATCCTAAAACGTCATTTAAAAATAATATTCCAAGGTTTTTTTTTAAAAAAATTAAAAGGCAATGCTTGATGTTTGGAAACTTCGAGAAAGGTAGTGCCCTAACTTACTGGGTTGCGATTTTTCTCGTTGAATTCGAATAGTCAAGCACCCTTCTAAGTGATTTTGAGTTTTCAAAACTTAAACAGTTATTTCGAGATTTCAAAACATAGTGTCCTAACTTACTGGATATGGCGTTTTGTTGTTTCAAGATAGAAATTTTTGAAAGACGAGCTTAGTTTCGAAGGTTTTAAAATGTTGCGTCCTAACTTACTGGATGTGATATTTTGACTCGTTTGAAATAAGTGAGCCTTAATTTTCAAAATTGAGACATTCTAATTAAAAGAGGTTTGCATCTTAAAACTTTCAAATTTCCGACATTAAAGACACTTGATAATCAATTAGGTACCAATTTTTGGGCGTTACGAGGGTGCTAACCCTTCCTCGTACATAACCAACTCCCGAATCCGTTTTCTCGACTTTCATAGACCAAAATTAATGTTTTAAAACAAAACATTTTATAAGGTGATCCAATCACACCTAAAAAGATTGGTGGTGACTCCCGTTTTCGTTTTTCTTAAAGTTAATTCCCATATTCCAAAACTCGATTTAAAAATAGTTTTGACAATACAACTCTAACAATTACAGTTATATTTGAATCAAAATATAAATCTCACTACTTATTTATAATATTCAATTTTACTGATGTGAATTAAACTTACTATTACTTTTAATCTCATGGAAATTAAATTAATCATGCTTCAAATAGATTATAATTCTTTTAATTCTCTCAATTATTCTGGCTTGCAAGTGCTTTTCGGTGGCTCTCTCGCCCTACCTATTAAATAATTCAAAGAAAAATATATATTCATGCACCTACATGAGACTTCGCCCCTGCTTAGACCCTCATCTTATTCAACTTTTGTATAGAATAATATGTATGCATGACATTATCAATGATGTGTCACCATAATTTGATCATTTTAAATATTTAGAGGCACACTATAAAATATCAAATTTAAAAATTACATGTTCGTACATAAATAGAAATTTTATTTATAAGACTTTTGAATTGTAGTCAATATTTTATCACGAATAATTTCAATAATTTCTTAAAAAAAAGGCATTTACTCGTTATAGAGATGGTGTGATTTGATTATATATATATATATATATATATATATATATATATATATTACTTTTTTATTACTTTATCACTCTTAGAGTTAAGGAAAAGATACATTATTCAGAATAGTAAAAAAATTATCAAAATAAAAAGGAAATCTATTCTTCTTGTTGAATGTGAAGTTTAAAATAAAGTAATTTTTTTATCGTGTATCCTTCATTAATGCAATCTCATATGGCTTAACTATTGATTCGAGAATTGAATGAAAGGTTACATTTATAGATCTGTGTTGTAGGTCAACCCTACTACACTAGTACCAATAGGCAGCATAGAGGAAGCAGCACTACGCTTAGGAATCAACAACATGAAAACTATATTATTAATGATTCCCTTTCTTTATCGGGATCAGAACTAAGAGAAATGGTTGGGATAACAAATATTCATCTTGTTCATGCTTTAGATACTCATATAACCATCGAAGATTGTTGAAGTGATCGGTCGATCACCGAATCTAATTCAATCAAAATTAGTTAAAGGTTTTTAAAAATTTCAATTATTAATTAATTCGATTTTAAATGAAGTAATTAATTAAATTAATCGATTAACTGAAATTATTAATAATGATATATGATAAGCCCAATATATTAAAGATAGTTCGATGTATTATATAAGCTCAATATATAAAATTTAATGGATTTATAAATATTCTTAAAATTGGCTTAAAAAGTATTATGAAAACTAAAATATTTATATAAAAAAATAAACCAAAAGTAAAAAATTAAAGAAAGAAAAGTAAAAAATTATGTTTTTAATATCATATTTTTATTATGTTTTAAATTTAGTGTTATTATTGTATTATTTTTATTTCTTTTGTAATTTCTTTGAATTAAAAACAAAAAAATTGCCATAGATTTTTTATGTTTTAAATTTTTAAAAAAGTACAAAATCCGGTTAATTGCCTAAATTAATCAAAATTAATTCGGTTGGTTAATAGGTTAAAAAAAATCAGTTCGGTTAAAATTTTCAAATTTTTTTGGTTAATTCAGTTAATGGTAGTTTAATTCGAGTATTACCAAACCAATTATTTGAACACCCCTTCTTGTAATCACTCAATTTTTGGTAAGTTTCTTTTTTGGTTACTTAACTATGAAAATTTAGAAAATAATCACTCAACTATTAGACTTTTTCTTTTTGGTTCACCCAATTATTTGAATTTTTTTGTCACCAATTGTTAAATTACTAATGAAAATATAACTTCGTAGCTTTTAAAATGGGTATAATAACAAATTTAACCATCAACATTTATACAATGTCTCAATTTAGCCTTGATTTCAAAAAAATTAACCCTCAATATCTACACATTGTGTAATTTGGTTTTTTTTTTTTGTAGATTTATTGAAAGTTGGCTTTAAAAGAATGAGAAAAGATTAAAATTATTATATTGAATTTCTTAGTGTTTCCTTTTTGGTATATTTCCAAACAAAATTAGTTTTTTTTTTAGTTTTTTAAGTGAAAGAGTCACATAGAAAAACATGTGGGGGGTGCCTCGTATTTATCGGACAATTTGCAGGCACTTAACAAAGACAAGCAAAATAGGCAAGACGCTGCAACGTGAGGACATTGATGTCGTGATGTGGGGTGATGTCGTGATTAGGGACGTTGGCATGTCGTGACAACGCTATGAGTTCACCAATTGACTGAGAGGGCAATGTCATGACGAGCATGCATGAGACATCATGACGACACGGCGTATTTCTCAAGTAATACAGTCGTGTTTTGACAACCAAGCAGGACTTCTTCTCCTAGTTGAACTCTGATTACTTCAAGGATATTTCAGTCGTTTTAGCCCTTTAAACTTATCCTATTTAAAGGGGCATTGTATCCTGTTTCGATATGCAATTAAAGATGTAATACTATAGGGCTTTTCTTTTGGGGGCGACAAGATGTAGTCGCTGATGAGTTTTGGTAAGAGTTTTCATGGTAACTATGTAGAGAATTTATACCCTTTTTAAGAGAACTTTATGAGAATTAATGTTTTGTTTTCAAGTTTGCTCTATGAGAGTTAGGGCTTTGTATTCGGGGTTTTGGGTAATGTATGTTTAGTACATTTAGATTATTTTTTTTCCATATTGTATCCTCATTTGTTTACTCATTTAGTGAAAAGCTGAAACCTCCATTTGTCTGTAGTTTTTTATCCTCCCAACTAAGAGTTTTCAACGTAAAATATTTGTATTATTGATCTTCTCTACTTTTCTATTTCATTGTTTATATGAATTGTCCCGAACAAAATAACATTGAAAAATAAAACCAAATCATATATATTATATTAAAAATGTATGGAAACATATATGGAAACTTAATTTGTTCACATTATATATAATAATTAATTTAATTTAATTACCATATTATATACATCGCTATTAATCACATAATATAATAATTTAATTTAAATTGATTTAAGAATCAAATATAAATATAATAGTTATTTTAATCGAATTCATCGGAAAAAAAGGAAAAAATAAGTAATCTTATTTTGTTTTTTGTTTATTATATATATATATATGTATGTATATATGATAACATACATACACATAAGATATATAATAAAATAGAACTTTGGAATAATCTTAGTAACAATTCTGAACTAGTTATAACTATTTGTCAATTTTTTACATGTCGACACATAAAAACAATTTAATTTCATGATAATTTATTAGTGAAACATTATAAAAATAAAATAGATTCATAAAAATAATTAAGTGCATTTTAATTAATACAAACGATTAGCCCGTGTATTACACGAGTATATAAATTAGTTACATAATATGTAAATATTGAGGATTAAATTTTTAAATTCAAGACTAAATTGACACAATGTACAAATGTTGAGAGTTAAAGTTATTATTGTGTCCTTTGTAAAAGAAAATTTTGAATAATTGAGTGATAATTTTGTAGCTTTTTATAGTTGGATGACCCAGAAAAATATTCCAATAATTAGGTGACTACAAGTATAATTTACCCTTAAAAATAATACAGAAGCAACTATAATAAATTTTAATACACAAAAATTAAAGAAAAAGAAACTGATTTATTAAGAATAATAACATCCAATAGACAAATGAAGCCAACCCAGCACACAAGTTTGGTGCAGTGGTGGCCATTGCTTATTCAAAGGAATTGACCAATGCTAAATTTCAATTAATGATGAATTAATGATGAATATTAAATCTATATAGCCAAAAAAATGATACTTCTACGTTATATGTATGTATGTATGTAACTATAGTATGAATATGAACTGCATGCTGAGAAAATGTATAATATAATACTATATATCTATTATATGTTTATGAATGGGGTGCATGCGGATCATCGTAAACACGGTTGTGGCAAGTTGGGTTGCAAGGATAAGCGCAATCTATCTTTTGGAACGGATTCCGATCATAAAACCAGTCTCCTACTGCCTTCCCAATTTTCTGCACTCACAAATCAATTTCAAAATCAAACATATATCAATCAATGTAATATTATATATATATAAAAAAGGCAGCCATTTGTTTGCTTACGGTTTTATTCAACAATGGGGAGTCTTGCATAAACCATAATTCTTGCATCTCAGTTTGGCAATGGGCAAAGCAAGAGTCTATAAACATTCCTCTTGATGCAGACTTGCCTAATCGAAGCAGTGCAACCAAGAATTGTAACCTGAAGTCTGAAACACACACACAAACAAAATGCCCTTAATAAAAACTTTACTAAATTCAGAGTCTAAAACAGGAAGGGAGTGTTTAGTCACCTTGCATTACTTTTATTTGGCTAGGCAAACAGTTCTTTATATCAAGCTTGCAGCTCTCCCAGTGGCCATGGGGATCGGCAATGCCAGGTGCCAAAATGTTTCGTATCTGAATGGAATCAAATTATTTCGGTATTTGATTTGTAGAATCATTTTATAACTAAATCGAAAGCGGAAATGAGCGAACCTGCCATGAATCGTATGCTGCATTGATGATGAAAAGAGGTGTTCGTATTTGTTGTGCGATGTATTGCGGGAAAAAACACTGTGAAATGTGGATTGAGTATTGGTCAGAATATTGAAAGTTGCAGTGAAGAGTGAAACTAGTAAGGAAAAGAAAGCACTCACTAAACCAGGTTTCATTCTCGAAGTACATGATGGAAGCAAATTCTTTGCAGACCCCTTCAGAAAAGTGAGACTGCGTAAGACTTATACATTGACAGTGCATTAAATATTATACCTATGAGGAGATAGGGAAAGAATGAGTACATGTGTCGCAACTAATTGATCAAAGAAGGTTTGAATATAATGTCCTCCAGACACATCTCTCCTGCAAAACAGAATTTACAAAGGAATTAATGAGTATTTGCATGAAACGAATATTTGAACTACCATGTATACTTCAACACAAGATTCTTGGCAGAAGGTCCTATAAATGAGCTTACGTATTGATAAAATAACCAGCATCTGAAATACATTTTACTTTAGTACCCATAGGTAGGAGGGCTCGGAAGCTATCGCAATGCAATATTGATGCCAATCCACCTGCTGAACATCCCGAAAGAATAGCCTACAGAGAGTAATTTCATTGGAAAAACCATTAGCTCAAAAACATAAAAAGATACAAGAAAGGCAAAACAATCTTACATTTTCAGCATTTCTCATTCCTTTGCTCAATAGATCCTCCATGACAGCAAGCCAGACCCTTGCACCTCTGAAGTGAAGATTAGCAACCTGATGAAAAATTGCTTACTGATTAAATTGCAGAGATACAAAGAAAACTTGTATAATGGATTCTACATATGAAAATAACAACTTTTTGTCCTGTGTGAATATGAGTTGGTTTAGTTAGCACCCTGGCAAGCATCAGAGTTCAAGTCGCACCATGAGTCTCATTTGATGAATGATCTATAAGTACCATTTTCAGCCCTCTATAAAGCGGTGGCATGCCTGACCCTGGACTATACGTTTTATGACCAGAAAAGAAAAAAGAACTTGTTGTCCTGCCATTGCCAAGATGAAACATCATAACTTACTGGATTGACTGCTGCAACATCGCCGGTGAAAGATGATCCATCACAATACCTGACTTTGATTCTGTTCCAATTGTAAAAGTCTACAAATCCAAATCAAATCCATGAAACTGCTGCCAAACAAAAATTAGGAGAAAAAAAGGAGAGCGACATAAGAAAGAAAAAGTTCGTGCCTGGATTGAATATACGTTTGTTGTTCAGGATGCCAGAGAAAGGGATTTGCTTGACCATTCTCTTAGAAGAACCTAGATGTGTGTTTTTACGAACAAGGCAACTACTGACATTGTTGCACCATCCTCCTCCCTAGGAATCCAATGCAAGAGCAATTACTGTGAGTGACAGTAAATACATTAGGAAGTTTGGAACAGAAAAACAAAACCAATCCCATTAGTATTGTCAACAACCCCCAACATCATGAACATTATTACATCCTGTTTAATGATGTAAAATTGTAAATGGCTTTTGACAAGAGGAACAAACCTCAAGCTGAATTAGCCAACTATTTATACCGGTTCCGTATCCCTTGTCCCAATGGTAAGCTGGCGGAGTTCCGTCCAAACAAACTACAGTTTCATCACAATTTAAGCATATTACTAAGAAATCTAACAATGGAAATCCAAAGAGGAAGAAAAGAAAAATACCGACCGGCTCCTTTTGCTACAGCGCTTTGAACATAGGTAATTGGGACGTAAGCCCCGTTTGTTGTGAACAACAGCAGTCCCAAAACAAGTAGCCATAGCCATAGGCAGGATCTTGTAGTATTCAACATCTATGCACCTTAAACGTTTAATGAAATGGCAGAATTGAATTACGCAACTAATTATAAAGCAATGAACATGAAACAGAGCACACCAATATTATAATTATATATAGGTGGTACCTGCAAGAAGTGGAAACAGAGGGAAGATGAGGAGAAGGATCAAAGAGCTGAAGAATAGGATGGGACTTGGGAGGGAACTACTTTGGGGTCTTTGTGTCTGCCTTCACAGTTACAGCATTTCAGTTCCAACAAATCAGAAATGATGAAATGAGTTTTTAAAAAACCAATACAAATACAGGAAGACAATAAAAAGTAGTGGTGGTAATACGAGGAAGACGAGATCTAAGACAAAACGTTTTTTAAAAGTGGGATTTTTTTTCCCTCTATGAGTGAAAAGGGCAAGTACCACTTGTTTCTTTTGCCGCACTTTGTAGTTGTAGTGGCTAAGCTAAGCTAGTTGTATTGCATTAATGCAAAAAAAAAAAAAAAAGACCCTCCTGTTCCTGCAAAGGACAGAACAGAACTTGAGAGGAGAGCCGACACTGATTCCCTTAAAAACACCACTGTCAAAGAGTCAAAAAAAAAAAAAACTTAAAATAAATATTGTTTTTTCTTTTGTCTTTTCAACTTTTGAAATTTATAAAAAAATTCTAATGGGGGTGTGTGGTGGTGGGCGAAAAGCTTGATTTTAGTTATGTGGAATTAGACTTATTAGTTAAAAGTGGGGGTTGAAGTTGAATGTAAGCAGACCCACTAAACATCAATTTGCATGTGGTAATGGAAAAACAATGAATGGAAGTGAAGGAAGAGCTAACCTTAAGTCTTATCGGCTCATGCGTTGAAGCTTTCGCTTTCTTTTTCCGCAGCCATTCTTCTCTTCACCACATATAATTATAGAGTGTTTATTCTTTGGGTTTCTTCTACTAACAATTTAAAGCATACATCCGTCACTATTACACCTCCTTCACGTATTTTAATCAAATACGAGAAAATAACGTTTTTACCATTATTAATGAAATCATCTTTTAACCATTTGGTAATATTTTAATTTTATCAATAAGTTTTATTTTATTACATCTTAAATAGAATATATATATCTGTCGAAAAAAAAGGAAATTTCACCTTTGAACTATAAATTTCAATATATCAAATTTCCTACTTCTTCCTGAATCTTATAAGAGTTTTAATTAGTAAGTGAAGGTGTTATTTTGGTTGATATTCTACCTTTCCATCTTGTGCAAGTTAGTAAGTTATATAGTGGGTGACTAAACTTGCAGAGTATGTGAAATAAATTTTTTGTACCAATTATTATCATCGTAAATAGATATATTATCTTAAGAGAGTAATTTGATTACTGACTATTTGAGTTGTGATAGTTTAGAAACAAATATTGTACAACATTCTCAATCACTATGTAATAGCAACATATGTAAAAATATGAATTTATCTTTGAAGCATTGACATACACATTATTAAAAATTTCAAAAATAAATTAAAGAGATTTTATTTAAATAATGAGTTAATATATAATTATACGCCATAAACATATCTAATATAAATTCTAAAGATATATATTATGACCTGGCATTGGATTTTTAGGGGGAAAGAAGAAAAGTAAGATGCTTTTATTCCTTGTTAGTAGATAAGAGATACTGAAATACTCTAGTGTCGGCATAATTGCATGATGCTTGAAGAGGAGAAAACCAGAAAGTAAGAAAATTTGGTGGTTGGTTGCTGGTGACTTGTTAATAAAATGTATTTTCATTTTATCTATCTATGACACTTCTATGTTGGATAGCTACAAAACTTTCGACTAAAAATTAAATTTTGTTTCACGGATTCAACTCTTTCGTCCTCAAACCCAGAATTACAGTTAAAAAAAAACATGGTACGCAACGTTATATAGTATATGTATATTAATAGCTCAAAGAGTATGATTGCATATTATATTGGTATCCTTGGTTGGAATTGGTGCCAAATATAAATCAAAAAGAAGAAAATGTTTGTTACTTGTTTGGTGGAATAAAAAATTGTTTCCACCATGATTGGAATAGGAAAGTAGAAACGTGGCAGATGATAATACGTTGAAGAGGGGATAATAAAATTGGATCTAAAAATTCGTGGATGCATTGCATTTGCAGCCAAGCTTCAACCTATAATAAGTGGAGAGTTGAGAGTTCAAAGGGCACGTGATTGACGGTGATTATATATTTTTGTAAAAACAATTCAAAGTTGGATGAGCCACACCCACCGCCACCATCCATTTCCATGCTGTTTTGCACTTTCGTTTACGCACCCTTTTATTGAAAAGAAGAAAAGACATGAAAAAAGCAATATACTAGAGTTTTCAGAAACTAGATGAGCCACCAAATTGATTCCAACATCCAATAATTATTTTCTCCCAAATGTAATCCAGTCACTCATTTATAACATTGCTCTCTATCATTTTTAGTTGTGGATATGAATATGATTGAAACTAACCTCGACTCTATCTATTATTTAATTTATAAATATACAATTTAATCAAAAATATTATTAAATTATTAAAATGTTTTATTAAATACACAAGTGCTTGATAAAGCAGTAAGACATATCACACTCCTCAAAGGAAAACTACAATTTAATTTTGGAGATAACATTGTTAGAAGGAGCAAGCACGAATTTTAAGAAAATTAATCCTTCGATCATAAAGTAGATATGAAGTATACTTTGATCATACAAAAAAAGAAGCATTTTATTAAATATTGAAGAAGCTTTCAGTTTACACTTTGTTCCAACATTGATGTTTGAACTATTTTTGGAACAAATAACTTAATTTGTAGTTGTATAAGACAATTCCGTTCTAACTTCTATTAGAAAAAAGAATGGGATCGAACAAATTCACAAATAAGTAAACTAAGGAGAGAAATAACACATAATATTTTTAACACAATTCGAATAAACAATCCTACGTCTGTAGAGTTTCGGTCAGAGAATGATTTTATTCAACAATCCAATTGAATCACCTATTAGCTAAAGCTCAAACAATCTTTACAACAATGGATATTTGCAGCCCTAACAATGACTTAGATTGTTACAAATCACTTTCCCAGATACCTCACTTACAATCAATGTGAGCTGTCCAAAAAGTGTCGAACTACACAACCAAGAACATTCAAGAAAGCAATAAAAAAAGACACTCTAAAATTGCTCAACACTATGCGACACAAACATTAACCTATTTATAGGCTGATGTAAGAGTCTCTCAGCAGTGTTTTGATAAGTTTTAAACTCTCATTTAAAAATTGAAAATATCCGATTAATTATCTTGAGTATTTATAACATAAAAGCCTTTATAAACAAACTCCTCAACCATTTCAAATACTCTGAAAGATAAGGATAATGATGAGTATCTACAAAAGTTAAAACTCCTCTCATTTCTCTCCAAGGTCATCGATTGAAAGATAATGATCAACACATGTTTGTAGCACAAAATTACTTCCTTATTTTCTACTTAACAAGATTAAGTCATAAGCCATTTTGTTAAAATGTCAAACATGCAAACACAAAATCTTTGACTGCACCAAAACTATTGTTCTATATGTTGTTCGAATATGAAGTGGGACAAGAAAAGTAGCCAAACTTCCAACAATTTCTTCCTTTGGCATTTTGACAAAACCAACAGGAAATGATTAGCACATAACCCAAACAAGTCAAAGGAAACTAGAATATGTCTCCTTTTAAGAGATAGAACGATGCTCGATCACACACTCCTCTATTAATATGTTTGTTCATCACATTGACCACCAAACATATAGACATTCTCTAAAGTAATTCATGAGATATAATGCGTGATAAATAAGTAGAACATATATCATCTAGTATCTAGCAAAAACAATGAAAGTAGTAGTAATTAAAGTCATCAAAATAAACCATAAATCATCACCAAATTTAACAATTAGCATGAACATTTCATTTTTTGCTACTCTTTTCTCACTTTTTTTTTGGGTAAAGATACTAAAAGTGCTCCCACTGACCTTTTAGATAAATTCGGTTTAGAAAATAATTTTGTTACATGACGAAAAACTAATTTTTCTTTCTAAAAACCTGAGACTTGTGATAATTATATCGATAAAAATTCTTACCAACTTCATACTTATGCTATTGAATAAGCGGTTTGATTCAAATATCGACTTTCAACCACTCGATTTTCTCTAATATTCTCAACTTTAACTTGCTAGAGTGTGAGCTCTATTCACGAATCGATAAACACAATAAAAACTTTGATTGATATTAATTAGGAATATTAATTTCTCTTTACGAGTTAGAAACTGGAAATAATTTCTTAAAAATAAAATTTATTTGGATAGATTAAATCTCTCTATTTTCTAGTAGAGTGACCACACGCAATGTAATGGGCCAAATCTGCCCGGGCCCAACAACCAATAATAAAACCAAATAAAACATAAAGTCCAATTGTAATACAACCCAATAGCCAGCTACAAGTCCAAATTACATAACCCAATCCTAAACCCAGCTATCCTGACCCAAAACCCAAATACAGGCCCGATAGGCCCAGAAAATTACAAGTCCAGAAACCCTAGGGCTCCCCCTCACTTTGCGCCGCAACCGAGCCCCCAGCGCCTCAGACGTTTGGTCTCCAAGAACCACGCCAAACACACCTCCGTCGATGCCAACAAGACCCGTACTGCAAGAAGGACGAACACAATGGCAAATACAAACAAAAATGGCAGAATAGCAAATAGAAGGGAATGAAAATTGTATTTTTAATTTTTTTTTCCTTTTTCTTTCTTTTTTTCGGATATAAAGCCATAGTTCTTAATCTCTGTAAGGGGTTACGAAAAAGAGGAATATACGCACATTTTTGCATACTTAATACAAAGAAAAGAAATCAAAACTTTGCAAAGGTGATTATTCGGCTTTGGCCCTTCTTTCCCGTTGGTTTTCATCTTCTTTTCTTATTGTTTGGTTACACACACAGTCATTTCAAGCATAAAAAGGGAGTAAAGGGATTACTTCTAAGAACGAACCGCCGGAATCTTCGTCTCCTTCGCTTTAATCGAAGTCGGGGCGGGGTGTAAGGCCTGAAATCAGTAGTCCTTAAAGCAAGGGCCCAAGCGGGGTTAGTGAGCGAACAAGTCTCCCTCCGTCGATCATCGTTCGGCGGTCAAGTGGCGGCTAGGGCCTCTTGAGATTTGAACAAAAAAGGGGGAGTTTAGGGTTTGGTAAAGTAGAAAGAAAGAGGCAGGGGTTCAGCCGAATAAGAGGTTCGGTCAAGGGTTCTAAAGACCTAAAAACGACACCGTTTGGACCAATTATAATGGTCTCAAACGACACTATTTTAAAACCAGGCCTGATGACCCGATCCAACACCCTCATGACCCGCGCGTTAGCCGTGGTAAAGGGAAATTTGTGCTTTTAGTCCCTCCTTTTATATTAGCCTCTGATTGAGTTCATTCGAGACTTCCTGAGCTTTTTAATTTGGACTGATGATTTATATTTATTTGCAATCGGATCCGCGTTTAAACACAGCACCTTGGGATCTGGTATATTGCCAGTTTTAGTCCCTATGCGTTCGCGCGTGTCAAGCTTTAGTCCTTCTTCTAATTTCAGTAACCTATTTTATTTATTAATTTTCCTTTTAATTTCATTTTTGTTTCAATTGAGTTTCTTTTATTTATTATTTTCAATATTTTTTTTATCCTTTGAAACCATTTTATTCTTTTTTGAAAATTTAATATATCATCTTGGAGCATTTTATTAAGTTTTACATGGTCTTAGTTCGTTATTCATTACCCTCATTTGTATATATATATATATATATATATATATATATATATATATATATATTTATTTTCTTTTAAATTTGTTTGTTTAAGATGTCCTTTATATACATATATACATACTTTATAATAAGGTTAATTTTATTTTATGCATATTATTAATCTTATATTATTTTGCACATATAATTTTCTTTAAATTTACGTTCATATTTTATTACATAATCCTACATAATACATCTTTTAAATTATTATTATTATTATTATTATTATTATTATTATATATATATATAAGTACTTTATAGTAAGATTATTTTATTCTATGCATATTATTAATTCTATATTATTTTACGCATATAGTTTCTTTTGAATTTATCCTCGTCTTTTAATATATAATTTTATATAACATATCTTTTAATTTATTATTATATGTATTTTATCGTTATCTATATGTGATCTATATACTATTAGACCCATGTATTTTAATGTGTATTTTTGCTATGATAATGTGTTTTGTATATATGTTCCATATAAATTATTTTTATACTTACCAATAATAGTATATATTTGATTTACTTACATTATTAGACCTATACATATTAGCATTTTTTATATCAATTTACATGCACCCACTTTTAAATTTATATATATATTAATACACTTACTACTTTAATAGATGTTTCTATTCCAAAACACTTTTTGCTTTATGATTCACTAAGTATTTTCTTTATACATATATATCAAATTATTTTGGAAACTTCCTCTTTGTGATTATAAAATTATTGTTTTTAAATGATTCTTGATATTATATTGCTTTTGTGTTTTATATAGCCTCTTACTTAAACATTTAGATATAAGGGCATGTGTATAATTTTAGACTATTTTAAAAATTTATACATATCTTATTATTAATCTCATGTTCCTTTTATAATAAACTTATGCGTATACGTGTTTCATATATCTATTTTGTGTATTATATATTGTCATATGTCTTCATTATTATTCTTTTATATTAGATATATTATTTAAATCATCATGTAGTTTGTCAACTTTTAAATATATTTGTGTTTAAAAACATTTTACATGCAATTTGATTCAAATTTCCACTCTATAATATCATTTTCAATAATTATACATCCTTACTTTTCATGCAAATTGGTCAACCTATATATTATGTGTTCATTTATTCGTCACTATTTTAAAATCATTTTATACCACATTGGCTTCTAATTTCTATGTTGTTCCTTTTTACATATTGTGTTGATTATTTTATATCATGCTATGTACGTCATTTTATGTATTGTTTTGTGGTGTTATATTGTTGTAGTATTATTTTCTTTATTGTATTGTATATAAATTATTTCCCATGCATGCTATGTTGCATTATTTATTTGTTCATTATTGCCATGTTAATTATTCTCCATGCATGATTGAGATTGGGCTATATTTCCAAGCTAATTGTGCTTAGTTGTAAGTGTTTGTTAGTTGGTCAAATAAATCGTATTGCCTCCACTCTTCCATTGTCGTATTTTATGCGTACACCTAGTACCTCATATCATCATTTTCCACTTGATTTTTGAGATTCGGTTCTATAAAATCCAAATTTTTACGATTAATTTCGTCTTATTTCGAGTCGAATTAATACGTCTTAAGCTAGCTTTATAATCATTCATTCAAAAATTCTTTAAAACGAAGACGAGATTTGATATTTGACAATTCGCGGAATCGTGCCCTAACGTATTGGGTTGCAACTTCGCGTCTGCTCAAAATAATCGAATATCACTTCAAAATTTCACTCATGTCTTTTAAAATCCTTTAAACGAAGGCGATACGCGATAATTGGCAATTCGTGGAATCGTGCCCTAACGTGTTGGGTTGCAATTTCGATTGTTTAAAATAATCAAATATCCCTTCAAAATTTCACTCAGGTCTTCTAAAAATCCTTTAAAACGAAGGTAATACTCGATGTTTGACAATTCGGGAATCATGCCTTATCGTGCTGGGTTGTGATTTCTCGTTTGTTTAAAACAATCGAATATTCCTTTAGGTTTACATTCATGTTTATTAAAAACCTTTCAAAACGAAGGCAATGTTCGTTATTTGGCGATTTGAGAATCGAGCCCTATTGTGCTGGGTTGCGCTTTTTCATTTGCTCAAAACAATCGAAGATCCCTTCGAAATTTCACTCGTATTTTCTAAGGTGAGGCAATGTTTGATGTTCAGAAATTCGAGGAATCGTACCCTACTGTGCTGGGTTTCGATTTTTTTTCGTTGGACCAAATGGTTGGGCATCCTTTTGTTAATTTCAAATTATAAACTTTCGGACGTCGAAACAAGAAGATTTTTGGCAATCTACTCGGGTTACTCAAAAAAAGAACCACATTTCAAAAACATTTCAATTTTAGACATAAGGACAATATTTAATCGATTTGGTACCAATTTTGGGCGTAGTGAGGGTGCTAATCCTTCCTCATACGTAACCGACTCCTGAGCCCGTTTCTTAAAATTTTTGTAGACCAGAATCGTTGTTTTAATAAATCACAAATGTTTTATTAAAATAACCAAATTCTTAGGTGATCCGATCACACCAAAACAAAAAGATCGGTGGCGACTCCATATTTCCATTTTCAAAAAGTCGATTCCCCCACTTTTTCATTTAAATAATAAAATTTTAAATATAATGGGGTGGTTTTGACACGCAATATGGTGTGCTTTTTACCTAGCTCATGGTCTTTATTTATGAAGAAAAATACAAAAGTTTCAAATGAACAAGGTGTGACAAAATAATAATATTTTACAAGAAAAACCATACTCCCACTCGGAGTATAATAGGGTAGGCGGCATGCCCCTTTTGGGATACCTAGGGTTGCCATCCATCATGTATAAATGAGCTCCGTTGGCCTTTCATTTATTCGATACAATTATATGTGTAATCTAGACTTTAAACTAACTCATATAATTTATCCAACCTAATAAACACTTTTCTATACCCAAAATATTATTTATTCAAATAAATAAATAATTCAATTAACTTCATTAAATTATTTTCTCAATCCAATTCTAATGCCATTAAAGTCATGACGACTTTAACGCATTACTAAAATCTATAAGTAAATAAATTTAATTAACTTGTTCTATGAAATTGTGACAATTTATTGATTTAATTTCCACTTCAAACTTTAATTATTCAATTACGAACAATTAAATAATAATTCAAATAATTTAATTTAATCTCTAAGTCATCAATTGTTCATAACGAGGAAATGCATTCATTGCAGATAGTGATGCATGCAATATATTTCTCTAATTCATCATTTTCATTTGATTCATCTCATTGATTCTATTGCAACTATCAAATTTATATCAAGCTAGTTAAGGGATCAACTGGACATATATAATTAGGGCTCAAATAAATTGTAATTAAGTTCCTACTCTTCATCTATTAATTACAATATTATAAAGTCATTGAGTCATTCCACTAAAGTACCATGATTGAGCTCTCCCTATTATATACTTTTACGAAAGCTACTTAACAAGTGCTCATTCAACACATGTATTAACCTTATAGGACATCCTTAATCACTTTGAGATAAAATTCATTCTCACAATATGATCTTATTTTATCTCATGGTAACCATTATATCTTTATTTATAAAAAAAGTCAATTACTAACAAATAGTAATTAAATCATTTGTCTTAGACAAATGACCCTTGACCACATTACTTTTTCATCTATCATATAATACAGATGAGAGGATATTATTTGTCCTTTATTAGGCTATGAATTTCACGATTGTAAGTGAATCTATGTCATGCAGAAATTATACACCTAATGTATCAGCTTTCTTATCTATTACCAATTGAACTTAGGCTTTTAATACATCAAAGTATACGAGTTTTGCACACATAATCTGATGGGCATCGAAACCACAAAAAATAATTCTTATAATAAAATAACTTTAAACAGTAGTAAAGAGTAGTAGGGTCGAGTCCATAGGGATTGACTATTATGATCAATTTCCGTGTTTTTCTTGTGAATAGCATTTCGGTTGAGCTGATAATCGTGGCAATAGTCGTGCCCACGACTCCCAATGGATTTGCTGAAAAATAAATTAAATAAATTAAGGGAGTTGGAAATGTCTAGAAATTAAATAATTGAGATAGCAAAAATAATCAATTAAAGAAATTAATAGTAAAATTAAATTAAAAAATGAATTTGGATTTTGCAAATAGAATTATAAAGTATTAGCCCTAGACTTGGTGAAGTCTGGCCTCTAAAAGCGATCCTCAAAAATGAGTTTTCTCTTCCAAACAATAAGCTAGTTATAGCGGCTAAGAATGTTCTAACCACCAATTCTTCCTCCCGTAGTTGATTCCGGTATACCCTACAAACCAACCCTTACCGATTATCTAACCACGACACACACGTTTGCATTCAAAACTTCGGTAGCCTTGCGTTCTAAAGAACCCAACTTGGATTAATAGCCTCAACCACGCCGGAGGTTTTCACTATCTCCCTTGACAAATATCCCACTAGTATGACCCCACCAAGATACGCCAATTTGTTCGCGAGAATCCGAATACAGCACGGCCGGCTTGCCTTCCCAACTGTACGCTAAAACGACTCCAACCCAACGTGCACTTTGTGTTAAAATCGAGTTAACCTTAAGAGATGAATTTGTCAATCTCTATATTCCAAAGAGATGATAATATCGTTATGAAATATTTTTAGTGTGGATACATTTCTCACAATTCTTGATCGGAAATAATATCAGCCTAAAGCTAAGTAGAGATTTAGTGAAGCATGAAATTAATCATATGTTTGTTGGTTTATGGAAATTATTTAAATGGAAATGGTGATAGATGAAAAGGGAAGTGACTTGGAAAGAAATTAAACAATTTTGTAAAGAAACAAGGAAATGGAAATAGAAATGGAATGACAGTATGCTTACTGAGGCATGAAATTGAAAGGGAAAAAAATTAATTTTATTCAATTCCAAGTGAATTCAATGTGTCTTTTCAAATCCACCATACTACCTATTTATACATGCACCATATACTAAAATTAGGCTAATCCCACCTACCCACTAATTACATGAAAAATATCAAATTTTATTTTCTAAATTTGGCTTTTGCATGGTAAAAAATCTGATCAACCATTAAATGTCTCCAAATTTCTGATTTGGCCCCTCTTCTATTGTTCATGCTCCAATTGAATTCTTTCTTGCTTGTTTTTTGCATTAAAGTATCCAAATTTCATTCCTGACAAGATTTAAACATAAAATTCACCAATTAGCAAGAATTAATTTAAGAACAAGTCGATTTGAGCACGTAAAATATACAAAATAAATATGTTATCATAATACGTCACTTACTCAAAATTAAGGTAAGTCACACTCTGAATGTCATAAGTGAATAAATTCATATATGAATTTAAGGTTTATTCTACTTGGGTCTTGTCTACTATATCGTTAGTCAAGTCTGTCACATCTATGTCTCTATCTTTTGGGAGTCATCTGCTTTAGTACTCAAGACAATGTATCTCCCTAATTGGACTTGATAGACGACATAATCATCTTTTAATCGACTCTCTCAATTTCGATTAGACCATTTAGATTATCTACTAACTTAAGTTATCTTCTCGCATTATAATCCAACTACATAATGCAATTTAATCTTAGTTAAATGTTACATAATCAATAAGCTAATATTTGTTGATGTGTTTTGTCAAAATGCCAAAGGGGGAGATTGTTGAGACTTCAATTTTCTATGAAGTTCTTGTTTCAGTCATTGTTTGAACATCACTTAGGACAACAGGTTAGTACAACACTTGAGATTGTGAGCTAGGATAGTTAAAGTGCAGTATGTTTGTTGGCATTTTTGACTTGGTTCATCATGGTTAGATTCTCGATCAGTAAATGATCCTTAGAATAGAGTTGAAAATTATTTTTACTTGTCTGGTGGACTTTATTTCAAATAGAAGGAGGAGTGGTTGATTCAAAACAAGCATTATCCTTATCTTACTTGGAGGCTAAGCTAATTTGAATTTGCTTGAATATGAAGGCTTTATCGTCGAATTTAAGAAAGGAGATTTTGTATGGATAATTCTTTTATTTTAAATGTTGATTGAGCTCTTTAGTTGCTTGAAGATGGTGTCGATCTCAACCTACAAATAACTTGCATTGTCACACCTACTTGTGTGCCTCTTAAGCGCTTTTGTTGAGTGTTTATTGATATTTTGTTTTGTGTTTTTTCACTCTTATGTTAAAAATTTTATTAGAGGGTAATTCTTGTTATGAGATTATTTGGTATGAGTGATTGTAGCATCTGAGTACTTTGTTGGAGCTATAATTATCCATTGTGTAAGAATAAATTATTTTTTAGTGAATAGAATTTCAGATTTAGTGTTGAATTTGATTAGACGAAATTCTACATAATAGGATTATGAATCCAAACTTTATTTAATATGTTGATTTCAATTTTTACTTTTAAATGGTCTTATTTCAACTTTTATTAGGGACATCTAGCAAACCAAAAACCTTTTTTCGGCTTTAAAAATTGTATAAGTATTGGATAAGATGGATATAATAGACAAGTATTGAATTAATGTTCCTTTCTTCATTCGTTTCCGTTTCAATTTGCGTGGAGTTATGGCTTCAATTATTATGTTATTATTATGGATGGCTGATGCCTCAAATGTCAGCTTCATAGGTACAGTCCTAAGAAAGGGCTATATATATGATTTATACTTGACTCCTATATAGAGGTGATCATGGGCGGGCCCAAATAAAATTTTAGGCCCGTCTATTAGGCCCGGCTCGGCCCGCCCGAAATATGGGCCTAAAATTTTGCCCAAGCCCGGCCCGAATTTTTTCTTATTTCATTAAATAAAAAATTAAAAATATAATAAATCAAATATATTTAAAAACATAAAATAAATATTAAAACAAATAAAATAATACTAAAACAATTCTTAAAACAATACACAAATTAACAATATAATAAAAAATAGTTATATTAAAATTTAAAATAATTAAAATAAAATAAAATATATATTAATATATAATTCGGGCCGGGCGGGCAGGCCCGGCCAAAAACTCTTACTGAGGTCTGCCCGCTTTTTAAACAGCCTCGTTTTTTGCCCAGCCCATTTTTCGGCCTATATTTTACCCAAACCTCCCATTTTTCAGGGGGTTGGGCCGGCAGGCCACCAAAATTTATGATCACTCTACTCCTATACTTTTCTTTTATTTATTATCAAGTTTATAATAAAAATAAATTCATTTAACTTTTAGGAGTAAATTTTTAAAATATCATTTTAAAAGAAAAGTTAATAGATTAGAAAATTATAAGATTAAGTCGAAATAACAAAAATGCTTTCAGTTGAGTGTGTTGTGTTTTTAACGGATTTGCATGAAAATGCTTTTAACATATTGATGTAAAAAGGTTTTCAATTGGAAGCGCTTTCTACCCTCAATATACATATATATATATATATATATATATATATATATATATATATATATTTGTGTGTGTCACTTATTGTGAAAATAAAACTTACAAATAAGTCTTTATATAGATTCCAAGTCTTATTTTCGTTGTTTTATTAAGCAATATTGTGAGATAGGAGTCTATATAGTTTCATATTTTATTTGCAGTTTGTTCCTAGACAATGTGAGATTGTTTACTCTTTTAACTAACAATATAAAATTAAATACTACACTTAATTTTTAAAAATTAAAGATAAAACTCTATAGAACATTAAATTTTGTACATTAAACACACCAGCTAACGCCATGGTTGGCAAGGTATTACACTAAACAAGGTAACCTTAAGCATGGTGAGTGAGATCTCTCTTGAAGAAGTATGTACAACATAGTGTGATTTTTATGAGATTCCTCTCCATTAAAGTATACAGGATCTAGTAGCAAAAATTATTTTAGTAATTTTATTAAAAATTTATTATTTTGTACGTTAAAATTTATTTAATTTAAAAATTTAATACGATTTATGTATAGAAAATTTTAATTTTAGTTTAACTATGCACATAAAATTTTAATTTTGATTTATTTGTGTATATATAAATTCTTATTGATAACGATATTAATCTTTTATAAAAATTAAATTGAAATCAATGTTTTATATGTATAACTATTAGGGAAAAATTAAAGTTTGATTAGATGAAATCAATGTTGAATCATATGAGTAATGAGAGAAGGATGAATATGTAAAACTAGTTGGATTCCGTAATCTAGAAGACAATGGAGTAATTAGTTGAGACATGAACATCATTTTAGGTACAAAAATTAGGAGCTAAATGGTCCCAACAAAACAAATTCTAAGTTGGGTCTAACTAACGAATGATCATTTTAACATGGTCCACTCCACAGTGATTTTTAGGTTAAAAATTCAAAGTAAAGCTTGGGCCTGGACTGGCCTACTGATTTCACGTGGGACATTAGTTGTTCTACTCGATGCATGCCATGTGATCATGCTGATGACACTACATTATTATTATTATTATTATTATTATTATTATCATCTGAATTTAGTATAGGCATAATGGTTTTATTTTTCCTCCAACTTAAATATATATATATTTTACTCATTAATTTAATTTTTCGTTTTTAATCTTTAAATTTATATAATAACTTTTCTGAGGTATTAGCAATTAGGTTTTTTTAAATTAAAAATATATTTTTAATTTTAAAATTAATTTATATATAATTTTGAATTTTTAAAATTTTTAAAATTAATTAATTTTTGACATGTAAATCAAATTTTCACTTACTTTAGATTGATTTGATAAATAATATAAATTTAAAGACTAAAAAATTAAATAAAGAAATAAAATAACTTTTTTTATAAAATTACAGGCCAAATAAATCATTATGACTGCAAAATTAAAACTAATTTCATCTCCGTATTTGAATTATTGATAACCATTTTTAAAGAAATATGCATGCACGACTCTTTAACACTTTGCTTTTGAATTTTGATGATCGATTTTTGCCTATTCACATCTTTAAGATAAAAAATTTTATTCACCGTTAAAAATTATGGTCTGTGATAATTGAAAATGAATATATTATATATTTTTTGAATGGATTTAAAAAATTATTTAATACATTATTAATAAAAAATTAAATTTCATAAATAGAGTTTAGAAAATGATAAAGGGGCAGCATTTAAACTTCATGGTGTATCAAATGTTATCATATTTTAAAATGAATTATCATATGGTACACTAGAGTTTTTTAACACTACAACATAAGTTAAGAAACCATCATAATATGGATTTTTCTTGGCTTAAGCTTTGGACTGCTAAGTTGCCACCGAAGGTGTTAGATTTTCTGTGACGGTGTATTCGTAATTTTGTTCCTTGCAAAGGTTGTTTGAAAGACAAAGGGTGTATCGTTGATGATAGTTGGATAAGGTGATGAAGTGAATCTCTTGAACATGTTCTGCTTTGGTGTCAAATGCTACAATAATCTGGAATATGATGGGTGTTGTAGTGCAAACTGATTCGGTGAAGAATTTTATTGCTTCTATGTTATCTATTTCTGATATTCGGCAGCGGGACGTTATTTTGGTGGTCTTGTGGAGTCTTTGGTTCCATAGGAACCTGTTAGTTTGGAAGAATAATGACCACCCTCCTTCGAAGATTGTAGAATTCGCAGTCACGGTCCTTCGAGATTGGCTGCTGCTATTTTGCACTGGGTCCGTGGTTGAAGTGTAATGTTGACGCCTCTGTCTGTCAAGATTCGAACACTACTAGTTTTGCGGCATTTATTCTTAGTGAAGTAGGTGAGTTTGTACAAGCTTTTCGGGCTTTGTTTCGGCTGTTTATGATCCTCGTTTGGCTGAGATTTTCTCTATAAAGGAAGTACTCTGTTGGAAAAAATATAATTTTTGAAAACTTTGAGGCATATTTTCGATTGATAAAGGTAGAGAGTTGAAACATAAAATTATGGTTTTATATTCTTCTCTATAAAGTATTTACAACGGTATATCATATACTCAAAATGAATGAGTGATGAAAGAGAAATTGATGCTCAAATTAAGTAAGCCATTTTTGAATATTTGTTGGGGAAAAGAAAAACTTAGATCCTACCTTGGTTAAATACCAAGTGTGAGATATGCATATATCAGAACTCACTTAAGAATTATTGAAAGACTAAATTAATATTTTCCATTTTGCGTAGGAGGGGGTGTGAATCCAAATCCACAAGTTTGGGGGTGCACCGGCATGAACAAATTTTTTTTCAATAAATATTATTAAACATCTGTTTTAAAATGACAAATATCTTAATTTGATTTGATTCAATCAAATTGATTCTCAAATTGATTTGATTTTATTCAAATTGATTTAAAGGCTCCTTTAATGCAGATTTGTATTTTTATTCATGAAATTTTCTAAAACTTTTTCATATTGAATGTCTATAAAAGCCTAAAAAATACTGTAAAATTTTTTAAGAGACATACAACGAATTTATTTTACTCTAACAAATTCTTTTCTTTTCTCTCCAAATTTTCAAATATTTTGGTAATAGAAGAAGGTAAGGTTTGTTCGTTGATCACTACAGAAGTACTACTGCCGCGATCATTTTGTTGTAGTATCCTGCGAGATAGACAACCAACTTTTCCAAGTACAATATAGGAACAATCGAATCTGTCTTAAGGAAACTGTGAAAACAAGCTAGTAAAACTTGATTCCCTCATTCGATTTCTGATTTTTCAATATCTTATTTATTTAATTGTTTTCAGATATGATGTTTTAAATAAATATAAATATTTATTTAATTTAATTTGCTTAGATCTAGTGTTTTATATAAATATAAATATTTGCTTATATTATTTATTCGATCTTATATTTAATATAAATATTTATATTTATATTTGTTCGCTAACGTGTTTTGTCTAACACTCTCTTGATTTAAAGGTTCAACATTTTGATAGGATAATTATTAGATTAGATTGCCTTGAGCTTGTCAATGCATTAACCTCTTCTGTTGTTAATAATTCTGAGTTTGATATTATGGTTAGTGATTGTTAGCTATTGAAGGACTCCTTTCAACATCTTTCCTTTGGACGTGGCGGGATATTAAAAGGGCGGCTTAGCTTTGTTCTATCTAGACAGGCATTCTTAGGATGTTATTCCCTTTGCTATTTCTTCCATATTAATTTCCGATGCTTCTATTAGTTCTTGTGATAAATCTCAAAGAGTCATAGGAAAAGGTGTATTGAAAAAAACCTGTTGATTTGAGTATTAGTGATCCTCAAACTTGTTTGATGTGATACAGCTAAAATTTTTTATTAATTGAAACACATGGATCAAATTTATCAATGAAAAGAGAGTATACTAACACAATTTATTAGGTATCAATATAAGTTAAAACCATCTTAACGGTCAATTAAACTATCATAGAATGTGATGTATTGAAGATTACTTCAAATTCGTCAGTAAAAATCTAATTTACCTTGATAAAATTTACACATTCATCCGTATAGGATTTTTTAAGGAAAAAAAAGTATAGTATTCATTATTCAAATGGTATATATAGCTAACTTTACTTTTATTTTTCCTAATCTCTCGTTTTTTTCTCCCATCTCATCTTTCTATTTTCAAACCCTCACTCCTCTCCTCCTCCATTAAACTTTGCGCAATCACTACATGAGAAGTTTCGTGTCCATAATTTGATTCATCTGCCAAGGCAGCCGCAGGTTGAATGGTGGCGAGCCCTAGGCCCGAGCCATGTGAAAATTAATGTTAATGCTGCATGGGATGCTAGCACGCGTACGACCGGACTTGGGTGTATAGCATGAGACGAGGACAATATGGTCTTGGGCAAAATGGCGATGAAAGCTTTTGATAGCTTCGACTCGACATGGGCGGAGGCTCGCATGACAACTTTGAGTCTCGTTTTGATTCACGACGAAAGTTGTTTTTGAATGGATTTTTTTTTATAAAATTTTCTCATGTAATATTGGATTTATCTTTGTTTTACTAATTTATTTCAGAGGTAGATTTTGATGTTTCAGATTATTTTTTTACGTGTAGGCCAATTAAATAATATCAACAATATGCTTAGTTGTTTGGGCTTAAATTCTAAAAATGGGGTCTAATTTGGAGTGGGTTATTTCCATGAGCTTCATGATCTTACACTTGCGAATACTATTTGACTTGCTGAACGGAATTATCATTTGAAGCCTTCATTTCAAAAAAAGAAAATAATCATGATATAATCATAGTCTTCTAATTCAACAAACTCAATATCTAACTCGTGACTCACATTTCATCTATTAAAGTCGATTCTAGTAATGATTTCTTTATAACTCAAGAATCTAATGATGATTTTTAAAAAAATATTAATTCATTAATGATAAGTGATAAAAAGTGCATCAAAGAAATTTTTATTAAAAAAAAAAAAAAAACTATAACTTAGAGCTTTGACTGAAGAGATTAATTTTATAATTGATGTAACGGATTGGGAGCTAAACCTATCAACTTTTACCTTATTTTGTACTTGACTCTTTCCTTCTATTAGAAGAATCATTGTGAATACATTTCATACTTGTAGTTGGGTTTTGCAACAGGAGGGGCGTTGATTTAAGATTGATGATACAAATTTTAGCTAAGCCTGAGACATATTATCCTATTAAATCTAAACAAAAATACAGTAAATTAAAGGTGGAGTTGGAGGTTATCCCGTTCCATTGGATAAAAGTGGCCCGAAGCTAGTGTTGGGGATTGGGCCTATGGCTGATTTATGTTGCAATGGCAAGGAACCTTGCTCTTATTACCGGAACCAAATCATAGTATCAAACCGGGAAACAGAAGCCATTGGCTGAAGTGGGCTGGCTTTTATAACAAATTTGTTTTCAAGGAAGTATAGACAGAAGGAAGGTGATGAGCAGCAGGATCACAAAGGGTTGCTTTATTGCTTTAAGGTCTATTTCCACGTCAGTTTCGTTGAGATTAGAATAATAAGATTCGATAATGTGGTACTGAAATTAAAATTAATAGTGTAATATATATGTTAAATTTAAATATAACAATTACAGTAAGGTAAATTATAATGAAAACGAAAAATGACTAAAAGTATAATTTTTAATATATGTAATTGATTATATATGTTATTATTATATTTATTTACATAGATTAAATAAAAATATTGCATATTATTTGAAATAAATTAACAAAACAATAAATATTATGAAGATATTATAAGTAAAAATGTTCAAATAAACTAGTTATTATAATTAGAAAAGAGAAAATGTATGATCATCAACTCAAGGAAGATAATAGGCATGATTTCTTTTCCTGTAGTGAGTGAAAAGCTAAAAAGTTGGTCAAAATATGCTTCTGATCCTTGAATTTTAACAAAACTTTAGATTTTATTGGTAAAAGCACCATGGAGGCCCTTGTGCTAAGAGTTGGATTGCATTTGCCCTCTCTAATAAAATTAGTAAATTAATCCCTATACATTAGAACAAATAGAAAATTGGTCCTTCTAGTTAAATTTCATCCATTTTTACCGTTAAAAACTAGTCCCTGTACATCGACATGAGGTACACATGGCATGCCATTTGTAGTTGTCTAGTTATTCCGTTAGTCATGCCTATTTTTAACAATAGAAATGGAGAAAAATTTTGAAAACCAAGCCAATTTGTGATATTTATAGTAATAAACCAATTACTGAATTTGCACCTATGTTTTCAGCTAGATGGATCCTTATCGTTCCAAGCTTTCAACTAAACAACTTTCTTCACTATTATTGTAGTACGAACAGCTTCGAGTGTGGCCTCGAATGATTTGAATCAAACCCAAAACCAAAAATAGTTCTATTAACTTTTAGTGTGAAAACAAAAATTCTCTTCTCAAATAGAAACGACAAAATTGTTATTCCAGAAAATAAATTTAATACTTTGATAAGAAAACTCTCTATTTTTGGGCAGAGTAATCGTAATAGCCCATTTTTAGAGAAATCGGAACAGTGGTTTTGGGACCACAAATCTGATTCCGAAAAGAAAATTTATTTTAATATTATCTTATGGTCTATAATATGATAATAATGTTGTGTGAAAATTTCGTAAAATTTTTTTATCGGTTATGTGCTTAATTGTGAAAAGGACCAAATCGCATCAAATGCAAAAGTTGAATTCTAGTAGCTATAAGGATCAAATAGCTATGGAATTCAAAATTTGAGGTCCTTATATGGAATTAGACCATTAATGAAAAGTTAGTAGATATTTTTGGATGATTTATCCATGGAAAATTAGAAAAAGGCTAAGGACTAAATTGGAAAGTGATAAAACTAAAAGATGATAAATAATTAAATAGAAATGAAAATCATTTTATATCATCTTCTTCCCCAAATATTCCATAGAAACCTTGGGAAAGAGAAAGCAAGCTTTCTTGGCCAAATTAGGTAAGTATTCAAGACTCGTTTTTAGTAATTTTTATATTTTTGAAACTAGGATAGCTTAATCTATCTATTTGGGGGATCAATTTGAAATTTTATCAAAGTATAGAAATTATGTCATGGATGAATATGCTGAAAATTTGAAATTTATGGTAGAATAAGAAAGGTTGTTGATAGATAAATAACTTTTACAAAGTGATTTTTGATGAAAACATTATTTAGGAACTAAAATGTAAAGTTGTGAAAATTGAAGAAAAATTTTGAATTTTATAGAATACATGTGCTGTAAATTTTATATTGAATTTTTGGTTAGGCTTGGAATAAGGAGTAAACTGCATAAATTTCATTTCTGAGCCTAGAGACGAGATCGCCATTAATTAAAAGTTTAGGGGTAAAATGGTAATTTTTCCTAAGATGTGAGTTGGAATGAATTGAGTTTAAATTATATTAAATTTATGTTAAATTTACTCGTATAGATCCGGATAGACCAAATTTGGAGTTAGAACGAGGAAAAGAGAAAAATGTCGAAATAGTAAATTTTACATATACAAACATTTGTCGAGGTAAGTTCGTGTAACTAAATTGTGCATATTTATATAATTGAATTTAATGTTGTGTTTTCGAATTGTACAAATATCATATAAATATGACATTGAAAATATATCTGACAAAGCCCGATCAATGATAATGTCTGATAAATGATAAATGATAAAAATGTTACTTTTATGCTTGAAATGAATGTGAGATGTGTTTATTTGAATTTTATGAATGTTATAGATGTATAAAATAATTACATGCTTGCTAATGCCTGAAAAATGTTAAACCCAATTTAAATAAATGAAAATCGATGGATAAGTGTGATTTCCCTTATTGAATGAGGTCCTTCATTTGTTGTTGATGGGATTTAGCTCAGACGAGTAATCCTATTGACCTCATTACAAAAAGGATTCAGCCTAAACTGGTAATCCTGATATAAGTCCTCTCGAGTATATGTTATGGATTGGATTTAGTCCAGACGGGTAATCTAGATCAAGCTCTTTAGAGCATATGTCATAAAAAGGATTTAGCGTGAATTGATAATCCTATTGTAGACATGTGTGGCTCGAGAGTGTACTCTCTGAGATAGTACCTTATGGGTACTGTTGGACATGAATTGACAGATCCTAATTCGTATACCTCGAGTGTACTACTTGTGTATCCATCGATATTCCGAATAAATTCAACGGGTAACAATCCAGACATAAGAAGATATGAATAAGAAACGAGTTATTACACGTATCTTCCTGAAATACATGAAATGATAATACATGATAATTGATATATGGAAACATGGGATGATGATATTTGTACGTACATGGAATTTATTTGATGAGTATGTTCATCCTTGATTATAGATTTGTACACCTTGACTGTACTACTCGTGTGACATTGATATTTCAAATTATATGAGTAAAGTTCAAACATGGAATAATCTGAACTAGAGATGAATTGTTATGAAAATATACTTATAATATAAATATATGATTTATACGTGTTATATGGATACGTGATATGGAAAGTATATATATTCAAAAATCTGATTGTGTTGAGCCCATTTATGTTTTTGATGTTATTATGGAATGTATGACTAACAAGGGCAATGAGGATATGTGTAGGGCTTGAGATCAAATTGATTGAATGTGCCTTACATGTTTATCTTGTAATACAATGAATGGTAAGTTAAATACCATGTTATACGAACTTACTAAGCATTATATGCTTACTTAGTTTTATTTCCCTATTTTATAGCAAATCAGAAGCTTCACACTATCCATTAGCTCATTTTGGTGCATATGGTAAAACAATTGTGGTTATAATGGCATGTATAGGTTAATTGGCCATATTGGCATGTAAATGTAAATGGTTATTGTAATCTAGCCATTAGAATGGCTAGTGATGATTATGTATTGATATATATATATACATATTAAGGTTATTTCATGGTGATAACATAACTGTTTATCATTGATTGATCGAGAAAGGTTAAACAAGTATGCTTAATAAGGTAAGATTAAAAGTATGAAAGCATGTGGCGATATACTATGTTAAATGGTAGAATTAGCTTGATTAAAATAATTGGATTGGTTTTTTTATGAATGTAAGTTTTGGTGTAGGTTTGTGGCAAGGTTTGGGGTGAAAAATGAAGCTAGAAATGGCTTTATTTTGTCTACACGGGTAGACACTCGGGTGTGTGTCTTGACCGTGTGTGACACATGGCTTAGCACATGGGCGTGTAGTCTAGCCATGTGTCCCCTGCACCTTAAATTTGAAAAACAGAATACTCAGAATCGACCACAAGGGCAGAGACACAGGCGTGTGTCTCAGCCGTGTGTGTTACACGGCCTAGCACATCGGCGTGTGCCCGGCCATGTAGCACAAATCAGAGAGTTACACGGGGTCGAACACGGCCTGTAGCATGGGTGTGTTCTAGGGTCACAAGGGCGTGTGAACCTTGTAACTTGGAAAAATTTTGAAATGTCACGAAAAATTTTTAGAGTTCTCGATTAAGTCCCGATTCGATTCTAAAGCTCATATCGGGCCTCGATGGTCCATTTAAAGGACATTATGAATAATTTCGGTAAATAAATAGAATATGACATGAATTATTTGTAAATGTTCTGAAAACTTTGGTAACGCTCCGTAACCCTGTTCCAGTGACGGATACGGGTTAGGGATGTTATAGTAACAATATCTTTTAGTTGTATTTTTAGCTCTACCGATGTCATCTATTTATAGGGAGAAGAAGTAGAACCCTTGTTGAATTGTAGAAATTTATTCAACTAGAAAAACAAACTTTTAGTCTAACCAGGAGTATAAAGGGCGGCAACCCTAGTTAATAAAACTAAGGTTTGTTGTCCCCCTCATTAACATGAGGGGCTTTTGGACCTCTTACAATTGGACCCAATTACAAGTATTTCCTAGACTTTTAACCCAATACTTTATAATTCGATCTAACCCAATATTTGTTTTTCTATTTATCCATTTTCATTTTCATTTTCAATTTAGAGAAAACCATATTTCATTTCTAAATGTTTCTCATTTCTCAATTTTCATTTTCATTTTGGAGAAAACTACATTTCATTTCCAAATGTTTCTCATTTCTCCATTTTCACCATTTCTATTCATTTTTGTTCATTTGATTCAACATGCAATTCATTTTTTGTTTCAATGAGTTAGCGGAGGGACCGATTGAACATATACGATTGGAGCTCAAATGATTTATAATTAAGTTCTAGCTTTTCACCTATTAATTATAAACTCTTTTAGTTACAAAGTCATTCCACTATAGTATTGTGATTGAGCTCTCCCCAACGGTATACCATTACGAAAGCAACTCGATCAATGCTCGTCCAATGACCTTGTCATAAGTGTGTTTCCCTCATAGGATATCCATAATATCTTTGGGATAATATCTGTTCTCCTAATATGATCCTACTTTCTCTCATGGTAATAATTACATCTTTCTTTATGAAAAGTCAGTTACTATCAAATAGTAATAAGGTCATTCATCATAAAGACGAACGACTCGTGGCTACGTTTACTTTTCATCAACCATATAATGCCAATGAGAGGATATTATTTACCCAAATCTCGTGCTATGAATTCCACTATTGTGAATGATGTTACATACTGCAGAAGTTGTATACCTAACGCACCAGCTTTTGATTCCTTATATATTTGAACTCACACTTTTACTTATATCAAAGTATACGAGTCACGTATACATAGTTCGTCATCCAGTCAAGATTAAGGTATGTCACACTATGAACGTCACAAATGAATAAATCCATAAACAGATTCAAGATCTATTCTTCTTGGGTCTAGTCCGATGTACTGTCAGTCCAGTCAGTCACATCTATGTCTTTATCTTCTAGGAGTCATCCGCTCCGATGCCCAAGACAAGGCATTTCCCCAATTGGACTTGATAGACGAAATATTAGTCTTTCAATCAGTTTGCTCATTTCCGATTAGACTAAAGACATGTTTAGATTGTCTATTAATATAAGATATCTTTCTGTATTCTGATTCAACCATGTAATACCGTTTAGTATAGTTTAAACACTAGACAACCGATGAGCCAATATTTGCTTCTATTTTACTTTGCATGCAAAAACCACGTGAGGACAATATACAAAGGGTATTAATGTAATTCATAAATAATTTTATTTACCAATCTGTTCGAAAAAATTACAAGCATACATAGATAAAAATACTATGCTTTGGGCACTAGATCCAACATTTAGACCCCTAATCCAAAGAATAATCAGCAACATAGAAGTCAACCAACCGCTTGTGTGTCTTGAATTGTTGGTTGCATAATTCTAACTATTTTACATTTTGATCCTTCTTAGTGTTAGTTAATTTAGTGTAATTACCCTCCTTAATTATGATTTGTCGTAATATAATGCTTACTGATTAGTTAGTTAGACTTCCTCTTTGTACGCTTGTTGCACATTGATCACTTTTTTCCCAAACTCTCTTGGGTTCAATCCTTGGAATACTCGAGTGTTCCATTGTAACACTACAAATATTACAACTCGACATATCACACTTGCAACATACTACTAGATATTTAGATTTAATTGTGTTAATTCATAGCCCCGATGCACGCATGTCGGGGCACAGTCACCTATCTAATTTAGATCAAGAATTATTCATTCTAGACCTAAAACAATAAGTCCTCTTCAGATTTCTTTAGGTTTTGTTAGATTAATAGTTGGTCAGACTATTATCAATAAAGAACGATAATGAATAAACAATCAAATCTCTATCATGAACACAAAGAGATGGAAATAGAAAATAAATATTCAATTAACTTAACATGGAATATATTGCAATTCTAGAAAGAAAACTTAGTTCATGGAGGAATTAAAAACATCTTGAAATAAAAACAATAGTTGGCCATAGAAAAAGGAAACAAGAAGAAAATGGATGGAGAAACTTAGTCTTCTTAATAAATCCATTAATTCTTTGATGCGTGAAGGCTTTGGTGGCTTCTCCTTTTTTTATGCTCTCCTCCTTTGAGTTTAGGTCTCTTTTTCCTTTTCATATTTCCTATAAGTCGCAACTCTTGAAAATTGTTCAGGTACTTGCACTGTTCCAACGAACAAACTCTTCGCTGAAGTGGAGAGTTGCTTGCCTGCATTTGTTGGGGTGGAAAAATATTTCATTGGAGCGAAAATCTACCTTAATAGCCTATGTCCAACTATCTTTTCTCCATACTTTGTCAGACCTACATTAGGTAAGAAACACTAAAAATGAGTCTGATTTAACACTAATGATATATAATTCATTACAAACATAAATGAAATAAAATAAAATTCCTAAAATCTACTAAAATAACCTACAAAATAACTTAAAATCCTACTAGAATAAAAGACAAATAACTCTAAGATATTAGAGTTATCATGACCACTCCACGACTTTTCATTTCATGTTTATTTGACTTTTTGGGGTTTGATTTAAGTCCCGAGCAGTTCGGAAATACATTTGAATCAATTGGGCTCTTTGGCATTTGAGTTACACTTTTGGTATTTCACTTTCCAAACATTAGTTTGCCGTGCACACTTAATTTCAGTTTTGGTTGTGTGCTTCTATTTGTTTGAGTTGCTCTAGTAATTAATGTGGTGTCCTGCATTTAAATCTATTGTTTAGGTCGAGCGATGGTGTTATACATTTTTCCACATCGATAAATATTTAAAAAAAGTTATACGGATAAAATTATATTAAAATTAAAGTATATATATTAAATATCAAATTTAAACATGAAGGAAGTAAAACTGAAAATTAACGTTCTTTTATAAAATGAAAAAAAGGAAGAAGAAGAAAGAAGCATGATGAGACAGCGAGTGTCAGCATACTGAAATTTACTATATTTTAAAAGAACCTTCATTTTATACATAGGTATATAGACGCAAAATGTATTGAATACTCCATTAAAATATTAACTTTTAAAGTAAAAAAAAAAAAACTCAATACTCAATATAGGTTTAATTTTAAAATAATAATAATTCATAATAGACATAGTTCATTTTTTGTTTTAAAAATGAAAAGAATTCATTCATTATATAACAACACCTTCCTTTTTAAAATTTAATATCTAAGTACCATGCAACTATTTTTATTATTTAAAATATTTTTTATAAAAAATTTTACTTTTTAATTTATTCACCATGTATCCAAGAATACCTTCCATTTTTAATCTAATTTACCATTTATCATGCAATTATCTTTTATCATTTAAAAATATTTTATATGATAAAATTATTCATTTTTTTTTACTTTTTAATTGATTTACTTTTGAGAAAATATTTGTTACACTATAATTTCCTATGAGACTAACCGTAGAATAAAAAAATTATATATTTTGTGTATTTTTTATTTTACAAACAATCTTAAAAAATATCAAGTGTTTCTTTTTACTATTTTATTATATTCTTATAGAATTCTTGTCAACCCTCTAATTTTACTTATAAAATCTAAATCCATATATATTTACTTTTACATCTTTGTATATTTGATTCATTTCTTTTAATTAATTTACATTTTAATTTTTTTCTATATCTTATATACTAAATTGATTTCAATGAATTTCCTACAATAATATCAAAAATAATATTGGTCATAAATTAGTTAAACTTAGGCTAAAAGAGGAATATATAGGTAGATAGTCTATTCTTTTGACATATAGATCATTAAATTATTGAGAAAATCTTCTTATATCAAGATTCAACTAAAGTGATTTTACACTCTTTCATATATTTTTCAACAATTAATATTTTGACAATTCAATCATTGAATTTATTATATAATTATACTTGTTATGCATATAATTTTGAATTGATTCGATTTTTTATTATATTGATCTAAAATACTATATATATTAATATCTATTTAGCAGTTGAAAGATTTTTTAACCTAAAACAAATGGTTAGAATTTTTCAATTTACATCAACTTTAGCATACATGATCTATATGAATGAAATATGAAATATAACAGTTGAGTCGTTTAAATATTAATCGTATAAAGATATACAAATGGATATAAAACTATTTTAATTTTACACCAATATAAGTGGATAGCTCCCAAAACTATTATTAATAAATTAAATTTTTATGTAATTTCTTATAAATCTAATATAGCATTTATTATATACTTTGACAAGTTTACTAATCAATTTAAAGTAATTCATTTCAAAAGAATATTTTAAATTAATCACCTACCAACCACCATAGGAAAATAAATTATAACTTTTATGTCTAAATTACAATATAGAAAAACCAAATTTGATTTGAATTATCCCTTTTACTTGATTTAGAATTTTAAGATTTTTTTAACATTTTAATTATTATTAGATAAAAATTAAGGATTAGATCAGTTTGTCAAGACAATTAGATTAGGAATCGATTGAGATATTGATTCGGAGAAGGGCATTGAATCGATTGAATCGAACAAAAATTTAATTGAATCAAACGGATGAACAAATTAAACCAAAATTTTAATATCTTTTATAAATTTTAATAATTTATTTAATTGTTCGACTAATTCCACTATCAATTTAATTCCAAAAACATGGGTAGAAAGCATAGGATTCCAAAACTAAAGCATATAATTATGAATGGAAGCATTACAGTAAAAATTATGAATAAATACAGAATAGTATTTTTAATAAAATACATAATAATATTTATATCATAAGAATGGTTATAAATTGAAGTACATCTTGAATTTATCTTAATATTAAAATAATCATATAATTCAAATAAAATATAGATCATAAATTTTAAATCAGTCATATAATTCAATTAAAGAGATATGCTAATTGCTTCCTATCATGGTTACATCATGCTTCGCATTGGGGTAATTTTTTATTAAATTATAGAGTAAAAATTGTAAAGGTTGTAATATATTTAAAATTTTTTATGTCTTTTATTTTTAAAATTAAAATTTAGGTCCATTTATTAACATTGTTAAAATTATTCTATTAAATTTGTTGGCCTAATATTTTGAAATTAAGAAAAAAAACTCACTTGGTATACATATAACAAAAATGACATTGTAATGGACTTAAATTTAATCGAAATTTTTACGATGTGAACAATTTTAAAAATTCACATCACCAATTAATTATAATAAAGTATTTAGACTAACTAATGATGTTATAAAAGTTGAGGTACCAAATTTTGTCAAAATTAAAGTATAAAGATTAAATTTCAAATTTAAGTGAAATATAGGAATTAAATCTGAAATTTAACCATTCTTATAGAATGTCAAATAAAGTAGAGGATTAGAATTGATATTTGGCCATTAGCTTCTCATGTAAAAAAAAAATTGACATTGAATAGGTGTTATGTAAAAATAGAGGATTAGAATTGATATTTGGCAATTAACTTTTCATGTTAAAAAAGCTATGCATATATATATATATATAAATATTAATTTTATAAGCTATCAAAATAGATATTATAATTTTATTTCGTTTTCCTCCTTTTTTTTTTCTTTTATTATTATCGTGTTTCTATTATTATTATTATTATTATTATTATTATTATTTCGTATGCATAATTGTTTTCTATTCACTAATTTACAACAATTTGCTTTCTTTTAAGATATTTTAAATATAACATTTGAAAGTTTAATTTTAAGTAAATTAATAATTAATATTAAAATGTTTTTTATTTCAAACGAAAGCCAACCTAATTAGGTTAAAAAATAGAAATAATATTTATATGTTTTTCTTTACAATGATGATTTGAATGCAAATTATTATCGGAAAAGATAAATATCCGACCAATAAATCATAACATAGATTCATAATCGTCTAAGAAATATTTGTACCCAAAGAAAACTTTTTATGTTGTTTTATGAATGTGAAAACTTTAGTTAAACAGAATATCTCATGTTTAAAATTACCGCTAAAAGTGAGACTATAATTAGAAAAAGAATTCAAAATGGTTGGATTATGTGAAAACTAGGAATTAAATGAGAAACATTATTATCTCATTCCCCTACGTAAAAATTCCGATCATAAATTGTGAGCGCGGTGGCATAGTTATCCAAGCAAAAATGATATCCCTTTTATTAACACCAGTTGGCCCTCCTCAGTGGAGGACAAAGGCTGGCCTACCCATCACCGACATTTCGGCTGCTGTCTGCAATGCCCAACGTTTAGCTTTGTCTGTCTTGTATATTATTGGAACTTTATCTCATCATCTCTGTGGGTATATCAGTTTAAAAGACTTGTAAGTAGAGAAGCAGCGAATAGCGACCATTCCGGCCACCCTGAATCAGATGATTATAAAGGCAAAAAAGTTCTCTTATATTTCACCTCGCTGTTTATATTAATTTTAAAAGATTAAAGGCCCTACAGGATCACACGACATTGACAATGCGATGATTCTCATTTCTCATAAATTATAAATATAATCCCAGTTGTTTTAGTTTAAAGATACATACATCACTTTTACAGTTACACACACCTCCAGCAATCTCCCTATGGATGCCGAAACCACGTGCATCGTAATACGCAGTTGCAGAAAGCCACTGTCAGCGTTATACTCGCGTCCATATGTGCATTGTTTAGCACATGGATTTTCAACCCTGGCCATTAGTGTTATGCACTATTTATTGCAAACAAACAAAATTTCATATTAATTGATATGAATTTAATTTTGGGATTTTTCCACATTATATTTGTTTTCTCACATGATAACTAATAATAACAATGATTTTTGTAATAATTTCATACGTCAAACGACAGATCAGCTTGACAATTTTTTAATATGGTCGTGTTTGTACTATTGAAGAGAAGAGATGAAAATGGCTTTTGTTTGTTTTAAAGAGAAAAACAAATCCTAACTTAATCGAGATACAAGATGTTTGACCTCGGCTAAGGGCCATATCGGATGACTAGCCGTCTTTAACGAAATATAGTTAGCACCCAAATTGGACTTCCCCATCCCTTGTATTCTTTCATATCTCATCAAACCCGTTACAATTTATATTATGAATTTTCATCTCCACAGGAAATTTTTTTTTTTTCCATTTAGCCGCCTTTACATTTTTTTAATTTTCACTATTTGAATCTCATTTTCTTATTTCAAGTTTTACAAGTAAAGCGTCAGATAAATATTTGTATATGTGATTCAATAGCTTGAATTCAATCCTAATATTTTTATGAATTAGTATTCGATATATTGAGAATGTATTTTTATTCCATAAATAATCTTAAAAATTGTCATATATATTTTTAAAATATTTTATTATATTATACAGGATAATTGTGATTCTCCTAACTTCACTTATAAAATCTAAAAATTTCACTAACATACCAAATATTTTTCCTATTTTTATTTCTCACCGCCAATAAAAGTTGGCTAATAATTGCAAAATTGTCATTGAATAATTATTCAATAAATAAATACTTTGGCAAATGGAATATTCTCAATAATTAAATACCTTGAATTGAATACCTAAATTTTCATTCCTAAAGGATAATAATTTTTTATTATATAATTAGTATGAGTTAACTAAGAGTAAAACAAATATTTACATAAGAGATGTCTGTTGCGAGATGATCATTCATGCAACAAACACACTTGGCGAACTCTCCAATAATGACAAACTCCTCGAGAGTGGCGAACTCACAACACAAGGCGAACACATATGGAGGACTGAACATGGTAAACCCTTCATGTTTGGCGAACTCTTAGAAACTGGCAAACCCGCCAAGATTGGCGAACCCTCTGAGATTGGTGAGCTACCTCAAATGAACAGTAAGTGGTGAGCTCATTACTTTGATAAATTGATATGCGAACTGGGGTCGTGGGAAAAGATGCGAGCTATTTGAAGCTAAACCTTGAATCTGCAAAGAAACTAAATTTAAAGAACTTGCGTGCAAGTTATGTTCTATAGTTTTTTTTTTTTAAGATTTAGTATGTATTAGCATAGTATATTTGACATTTATTAGCATAAAATCTTTGTTATTTATTTCCATATTTAGGAGTTTTTTTTGGTTATAAATACCCCTGTTTCATTGTTCAAAAATAGAGTGAAAAATATATAACTTTAGCAAACAATTTTGTTGCTAAATTTCTCATTTCTTCTCAGTAATCCTTTCTTCCTTAGTGTCGAAATTCTAATAATTAGTATCAGAGCAACCTTTTTAAGGGATTTTGTTGTTCTTTTTGTGTTATACATGGCATCCATGAGCTTTTCACTACCTTCACCTTTCGTTTTTAATGAAGAAAACTATCATATATAGGTTGTTAAGATGAAGACCTACCTACAAGCTTACGACTTGTGGAAGGTTGTGAATACTGATGTCGAGATCGCACCATTGAGGGACAACACTACAATCACTCAAATCAAACACCACAATGACGAGCGAGCTAAAAGATATAACGTGATGTCCTGTATACAAAATGGCATCTCAGATGTCATATTCACACGTATTATGGCCTATGAAACCCCCAAAAAAGCTTGGGATAAGCTAAAAGAGGAGTTTCAAGGTTCGGATAAGACTGCACAACAACAACTCATTAATCTCATAAGAGATTTTGAGAATTTGAATATGAAAGAGGCTGAAATAGTGAAACAATACGCAGACAAGATTATGACAGTCGTAAATAACATCAGGTTACTTGGGGAAGAGTTCGTAGATAGCAGGGTCATTAAGAAAGTTATAACAACACTTCCTGAGATGTATGAATCTAAGATTTCCTCACTTGAAGACTTAATGGACCTCTCGACGATCTGTTTTTCCAAATTGATAAATGCCCTGTATGCTTAAGAGGAAAGAAGAGCATCAATGCGAGAGGAACATGCAGAAAAAGCATTGCGAGCCTTAAGTATTGATGGTGCGAACCCCTAGAAACATAAGGGTAAGAAAGGTAAGATAAAGAAGAATGAGAGAGTGAAACAAGATGGTAGAAAGAAGAAATATTCACCATGTTCGTATTGTAAGAAAAACACTCACTCTGAAAAAAACTGATAGTTTAGACCAGATATAAAATATAGATCATACAAGCAGTTGGATCACATGGAAAATATACGCAAGAGCAAAAGGCGAACCCCTTAAAAAGATATGCAGGCTCAAGTCATTGAGGGAGATCGCGTTCAAGAGGAACAGGGATTTGCAGCTACATGTCCTACACCAAAAAATAGAGTTGTGAGAGGTTGGTTGATCGATAATGGATGCACCAACCATATGACCTCAGATGAAAGCATCTTAAGGTGAGGATTAGTAATGGCAAACTCTTAAAATTTAAAGGTAAAGGCGAAGTGGTAATCAATTCGCCTTTAGGTACTAAAATAATCTCAGATGTTCTTTTAGTACCTGTGATAAATCAAAATCTCCTTAGCCTTGGTCAACTTATTGAGAAAAAATATAATATTGTCTTTAAGAATTATGGTTGCATTGTATTTGACTTATTTGGATAGGAAGTTATCATAATCTCAATGAAAATAGAAGTTTTATATTAGACTGAAATCTGACGAACCCTAAAGCCTATTTCAATTCTATTGATAATGCGAACCTTTGGTACAAAAGATTGGGACATACGAACTATAAGTCCCTCAATCGAATGTGCGAGGAAAGTTTGGTTGAAGGAACAATTAGCATTAAGGGGCATAGAAGCTTTGCAAGATATGTCAATTTAGGAAATAAGCGAGGTTACCATTCCTCGCGAACAAGGCTTGGCGAGCTCATAAAAGGTTACAATTGGTTCACTCAGATGTGTGCAGGCCGATGAAAACACTTTTATTAAATGGGTGTAGATATTTTTTCTTGTTCATTGATGATTGTACCAAGTATTACTGGTTTTTTTTTTTTGAAACAGAAATCTAATGTAGCTGAAGGATTTTGGAAGTTTAAAGTACAGGTTGAGAACCAAACTGATTGCTAGCTAAAGAAGGTCAGTTTTGATAATAGAATCGAGTACACCTCAAATAAGTTCCAAAACTATTGTGAAGCAGCTGAGATCCTTCACCAACTCACTAACATTTACACTCCACAATAAAATGGAGTATGCGAGAGGAGGAATAAAACAATAATAGACATGGCAAGGTATCTGATGTTTGAGAGCAAGTTACTAAAGAAGTTTCGGGCTAAGGTAGTAAACACATCAATCTATTTGCTTAACAGACTACCAACCAAGATGTAGAAGAAAAGACTCCATTCGAAGCATGGTTTAGAAACAAACCATTAGTTTTACACATAAAAGTTTTTGGCTATGTTTGTTTTGCTCATATGCCACAAATGAAACGGAGTAAGTTAAAGAAGAGGTCTCAACCAGATATATTCCTTGGGTATAGCTGCAATAGGAATGGTTATAGAATTTATGATCTTTCCTTTAAGAGAGTTTTGGCGAGCAGGGATGTTGTGTTTGATGAAGGAAAAACATGAAACGGGGATGATACTGAAGCTAAGTAAGGGATATGTGAGCCGAGTTCGCAAAATCATGATGATATTGACGAGCTAGGATTGTAGTTTAGTGAGTTGGGGTTGTAGTCTAGTGATGAGCTAACTAAAGCAAACTTTAATGACACTCTAATAAAGGGCATGCGATCCATTAATGAGATCTATCAGTGAGTTAACATAGCACTACTTGAACCTGTGATCTTTGAAGAAACTAAAACTATAGAAGACTAGAAAGAAGCCATGCGAGAGGAGATGAGTATGATTCACAAAAACCAAACTTGGGATTTTGTTGATAAAACATCACACAAAAAGGTCATTGGTGTTAAGTGAGTATTCAAAACCAAATTAAATGTTGATGGTTCACTTAAAAAGCTAAAGGTGAGGTTGGTTGTAAAGGTTTCAGTTAACAATATGGAATTGATTATTACGAGACCTTTGCACCAGTAGCAATGCTTGACACAATTAGATTATTATTGGCCTTGGCAGCACAGAGGGGTTGGAAAATTCATCAACTGGATGTTAAATACTAGATGTTAAATCAATGTTTTAGAATGGCTACTTATAGGAAGAAATATATGTGGAGCAAACTCTTGGGTTCGCAGTTAGAGGAAAAGAAGAGAAGGCTTCGCGAGTTTTGTATGTTAGGATAGATGAACACTTCGTGAGCTTAGGATTTGAAAAGAGCCCTAGCGAGCCTACCCTATATGTGAAGAAGATTGGCGAAGTCACTTCACTGATTGTTTCATTATATGTTGATAACCTGTTTGTGATTGGCAGCAATGAAGCCTTAGTAAATGAGTTTAAACAACAAATAGAGAACATGTTCGAAATGTCATACCTCGAAGAAATGAGACACTTTCTTGGGATGGAAATACGACAAAGTTAGAACGGAATTTTCATTAGTCAATAGAGCTTCACATTAAAAATTTCAAAGAGGTTCTGCATGGAGAAATGTAAACCAATCAGCATGCCAGTTGCACTTGGAGAAAAATTTCATAGCAGTGAAGATTTTCAAAAGGTTGATGAGAAGAGCTATCACAGTCTAGTGGGGGTGTTTGTTGTACTTAACAGCGACACGACCTGATATTATGTTCGCAGTTGGCTTGTTGTCAAGATTTATACATTTTTGTGATACCTCTCATTTTAAAGCTGTGAAAAGGGTACTACGATATATTAAAAGAAAAATCATTTTTGATGTCTGGTTCGCAAAGACGAACCCTTTGAAGCTTGTTGGATACATTAATAGTGACTAGGATGGATTGGTGGATGATATGTGAAGTACCTAGAATATTTTTTTTCACTTGGATATTGGGTACTCTCTTGGAGTTCAAAGAAGCATCTGACAGTTGCTCAATCCACAGCTAAAACAGAGTATGTAGTTGTTGCAGCAACAGTCAACCAAGCAATTTGGTTGAGAAAACTATTGTTTGACTTGAATCTTGTGTAGGCTGAAGCAACCCAAATTCTATGTGACAATCAATTTGCCATAGAATCGCGAAGAACCCAGTTTTCCCAAGAAAGATGAAGCATTTCAAGATCAAGTACTATTTTGAAAAAGAAGTCGAACAGAACAAAGAAATAATCCTGGTTCACTGTAACACTGAAAATCAACTTGCAGATATTCTGACCAAACCACTTAGAAAGTCTAGGTTTAAGAAGCTGAGAAAGGAAATTGGTGTTCACAACATGAAGGCTAAGAAGGAGTGTGTTGGAAAATCAGGTTTGGAACACGAACGAAAAATAAATTTAGGGAAAGATAAAAGTTTCAAAAAAGAAATTTAAAACAAGAACTTGGTTTTGATATCTAAAATAATAAACACTTAATCAAAATTGTACATTTTCGATTTGTCAAGGATGAACGCTTCGACCAAGTAGTCTTCTTCGCTATCCTCAAGCTCACGTCTATTGAGTGTGGGCTCGCTTCGAATTAGAAAATTTTTCACAAAAATTACCAGTGGGGTAATTTTGTAATTTCTCTAAAGTTTTAAACCAAGTTGTAAATAAGAAAAATATCTCTAGAAATTTTCTGAAATAATTTCTTCAGAGGATTTTTTCTCTACAACTTTCTCCTGAATTCAAGTTTGTGAAAAATAATGACCCAAAGCTCTTTTTAGACAGGGAGAGTTTAGAGAGTTCAACTATTATTAAACTTAATCATTTTAATATTAAATTAATAGAATACTTATCTATAAAATAAACATTAAATTTAATTTAATATTAGGATAATCGTTTTAATATTAAATTAATAAAATACTATTAAAATAAGTATTAAATTTAAATTAAATTTATTAAAATAATATTATTTTTGGAATAATTAATTTGAAATCAAATTCTTTGGTAGAGTCCCAGTAGGAGTGTAATTCTTCCACTGCTCAACTATTGAAAACCCATAGTCACTGATCATTTGCCAGCCACTAAAATGCCATCATAGTCAGCTTAAGGCACCCTAAGTCGGGTTTGGTTGTCGCTTGGTTGGTCTGGGCCAATGATATCGATTTTTCCAATCCAGCTATCGGTTGGACCATCAGCCCGATTTCACATACCAGGCTAGGTTCAACCAATTTTTGGCTCTTGGTCTTAGTTTTGGGCTCCCAAGCTCAATTTACGATTTCAGGTCTAATTTTCAAGTTCAATTACCCATTGGACCAACTGTCTTGAAAATTAATTTCCAAAAATATCATATTAATTTTAATTAATTTAATTTTACTTGATCAAAAATAATTTTCCCAAAAATAACTTAGATTTTCCAAATTAACTTTTCAAGAAAATTCTTTAATCAAATTCTCTAGTTGAACAATTCTTACGATCGCCCAATTTAATTCCACATCGAATAAATCGACTCAATTAAATAATTTTCAAAGTCATAAAATTTCCTTTTGATTCAAATACAGTCCAATTGACATTTTGTTAAGCTAGCGGAGAGACCAATCGGACATATACAATTAAGCTTTAGTAATTGCAATTATGTCCATAAGCATCTCCCAATAATTCGCAATTACTTAATCATGGAGTCAGTCCTCAAGAAGTACCATGATTGAAAAGCTCATTATTGTCAACTACTTTGCCTAATCTCATCATGTGTATGTTACCCTCATATGATATCATTGATTCCTTTGAGTTAAATCCGTTCACTCAATACAATTATATTTTAACTCATTGTCACCATTATGTCTTCTTAATGATTAATATGATCACTGTCAACAAATGACTGTAATAAATTGCTCATTTGAGAATAAGTAACCCGTGGCCACGTTTCATATTTATCAATCTACATAATGCCAATGAGAGGATATCGTTAACTCTTTAATTGAGCTATGAATTCCACTGTTGCTAGTAAAGTCATGCCATGCAAAAGTTATTTGCCCAACATATCGGATATCGACTCAATCATCTTTTGAGCATAAGCCTTTACTTATATCAAAGCACATGAGTTACATACGCATGGTCAGTGACTAACTCAGGATTTAGGTAAATCACACAATAAACGACACAAGTGAATTAATTCACAAATGGATTTAAAATTATTTCATTTTGGGTCCAGTCAAATGTATCATTCTGCCAATGAATACATCTACGCCTCTACCCTTGGAGTCAACTACTCCGATAACCAAGACTATTTATCTCCGCAGTTGGAATTATAGACGACATAATAACCATTCTAAGTATTTGAATCAAATGCTGACTTTGATTCTTTTAGGAGATTACAAACTCATTTAGATTATCTACTAAAGTAAGTTGTCTTTCTCGTAATGTAAATGTTCTTACAGTGCCACTTATCATCAATTTGAACTTAGACAATCAATGAGCTAATATTTGTTTGTCACAATTTCTCTATTCATGCAAAATATGAAAGGCAGAAATACAAAAGACATAATAGTGAAATGTGAAATTAACTTTATTTATTTATTCATCGTTCAAATAAATAGAAAACAGTTACATGTTTACTATAATATGGGCATATTTCCCAATAGATTTTTGCGAGATGACCATTCATGCAACAAACACACTTGGCGAACTCTCCAAGAATGGCAAACTCCTCGAGAGTGCCAAACTCACAACACAAGGCGAACACATATGGAGGACTGAACATGACGAACCCTTCATGTTTGGCGAACTCTTAGAAACTGGCGAACCCGCCAAGATTGGCAAACCCTATTAGATTGGCGAGCTATTTCAAATGAATAGTAAGTGATGAGCTCATTACTTTCACAAACTGGTATGGGAATTAGGGTCGCGGGAAAAGATGTGAGCTGTCTGAAGTTAAACTTTGAAGCTGCGAAGAAACTAAATTTAAAAAACTTGTGTGCAAGTTATGTTCTATAGGTTTTTTTTTTAATATTTAGTATTTATTAGCATAATATATTTCACATTTATTAACATAAAATCTTTTTTATTTCTTTCCATATTTAGGAGTTTTTCTTGTTATAAATACCTCTATTTCATTGTTCAAAAATAAAATGAAAAATATATAAAATTTTAGCAGACAATATTTTTTACTAAATTTCTCGTTTCTTCTCTGTAATTCTTTCTTTCTTGCTACAGAAATTCCAACAATATCGATCACTAGTGGCTGATATCAAAATGTTAGGAAATGTATGCTACATAAAGGAAGGGATGGAAATGACAACATAGGTTAAAAAGGAAATATTAAGATGGGTAATGTTTACTTCTAATTTTTGTACGAATGTTGTTATAGATAATGGCTTTGTTACAAATAACAACTTGTAAAGCGTGATTCAGTATCAAAAACCTTTTTACACAAAAGTTAATAATTTTTATTTTTTAACTTACATTTGTTATATTCTAAACTCTTTGTAGAGTTTAAAAACTCTATGAAAAATTTTTGCTTAAAAAGAATTTTATTTTTAATTATATATGCAATTTTTAATGTAATAAACTTTGTCTTTTCCCCAAAATGCCATTTTAAAAATCATTAAATTAGGCTAAATTTTCTAAAATTACAGGAACAAGCTGAAAGCATTTTTAGTTGATTTGCAGGAAAGCACTTTCAAGCGTTTTCAGTGTATTAACAGAAAAACGCTTCTAATTGGAAACTCTTGTTATCCCCAATATTTTTTTTTGTACAGCATGAAACTCTAACAAAATATATTTTATTATCTTTAAATGCTATATTTTTATTTGAGATTGTTCATATTATAATTTGAGGAGGTTGGTCATTAGACAACTAATTATTATCTTTAAATTGTTAGATATTGTTATCCTTTTGTTTGAGATTATTTCATTTTGTTAGAGTTTGTACAAAGTTTTGTGTTTAATTTTAATAATTAAGTGTATACTCATATTTCACACCGCTTAAAGAAAAAAGAAAATGAGACTTAGGGTCTATATAAAGACATGTTTTATAAGTTTTACTTTTACAAGAGGTGACAAAAAAAAAAGGATATCGGGAGCAAAAAGCGCTTCCCACCAGACACGTTTTCGTTATTTTAGTTTAATCTCGTAATTTTTTTTAAAAAAATAGCCTAATCTAATAATTCTTTTAAAAAAATGGCATTTTTGAAAAATTTACCTTTATGATAAGGATCTTTTATAAAAAGATAGAAAATTTTCATAATAAACTTAGTCATATCAATTTTTTATTTGGCCAAGCTTTTTCCTCTTTCATAAATCTTATTTAGCCAATCTTATTTACCGTAATAATTTAGTGATGAATGATTTGATTAGATATAAAAGAACAAGAAATGAAGAAGGGGTGGGCTGGGCTTGCGATGGCATCACATGCTACCTCGCTAAGTTGTCCGCCACATACACATTACCCCCTATCAACAGTCACTCCGTTAATGCCACACCACACAGTGTATACGCGGTAAAAACTTCCAATGCCATGGGAGGCGAAGGGACTACCTACCCGAGTTTCTGTTGCGGGCCAAGGCAATACTATCAAACTGGATATTTTCTTCTTCTTTTTTTATTTTCTCTCTTTTTCCTTGCTTTCTTTTGCTTGTCTTATAAATAAAAAGTTCGTTCCATCACCAACACCACGTTTTCAATCCCCAACCAAATTTTCATCATAATATACACAGTTTTGTATTTTTTAAAATTATGGCTGGACAGTCCAGGAAATGGATGGTCTTAGTGGCGGTTATTTGGATTCAAGCATTCACGGGTACGAATTTCGATTTCTCCGCTTATTCCTCCGAGATGAAGAAAGTATTGGGCATATCACAGGTGCAGTTGAATTATCTTGCGGTGGCGTCAGACATGGGGAAGGTATTCGGCTGGTCTTCTGGGTTGGCTCTCATGTATTTCCCTTTGTGGATGGTGCTCTTCATGGCTGCTTTCATGGGCCTTTTTGGTTACGGAATCCAATGGCTCGTCATTTGTAACGTCATCTCTTTGCCTTACATACTGGTATACGCCTGCTCTCACTATAAACTGCTCTTATTCTTTCCATTTTCCACTCCATTTGAATTTAATTATATACTACTACTCCAGAAGAATATATATTGGCCTTTGCCCGCAATTTCAGAAGATTTGATTTCTGGGTTTATCTTTCTCCTTTCTCTCTCTCTCTCTCTCTCTCCCTCACTCGTATCTCAATTTCAGATTCATGGTGTTCTTTGTTGTAGTTTCTGGTAGATACAAAGACCACCTATGTTATCTGCTTTCTACCATCTTCAGAAATAAGTAAGCTACTAGCAGCCATCAAAACTAATGATGACGAATATTATTACTATTTTTATATTTTATTTCACTTTCAACTTTGGTTTTTGATGGTTTGATATTACAATACATACAATGCGAACAACCCAAAAGCCCACAAGTTAAATTGTGTGATTTTGATTTTTGATTCTATTTCCATACCATTCCACCCACCTCTTTCACTTTCTGGGATTTTCTTAATTAATTAAAAATCTGCCCTCTTATGTAAGCCTGACGTGACTGATCACTGATCCACGGTTGGTATACTCTTGTATGCATTGCATTGCGGGCACAATGCTTGCTTTATTATTACTCGTATTACTTCTGTCTTCTGTTATTTTTGGTTTGAGGGAAAATGTTTTCCTTCAAAGGTTCAAAGTATTTCTATACATATACGTGTGGTTGAGAAGGTTTCCGTATGGATTAGCAAGTAATGATATTATATAAATATATAAATATATGTGATGAATATTGAATACAATAGGTCCCCTTTCCCTCCTCTTCAAAATTAATAAACACTTTTAGCACCCCTCCCATGCCTTTCATTCCATCCCCTTCCCTACCTCCATTCCTTTAATTAAATACACTTTCCATTGGCACCACATTAGCCTTTTTTCGCCCCCCATCACTTTTACATTGAATAATTTTCTTTCTCGTATCTGAATGTTAGCAATATATCCATTTTTTTCAATATATATGTATTTTTTGTAAGGGGCAGAGGTAAATTGTTGAGAGATCAAATTCAAGATTAGATTTGAACATAAGTCCTTTATTTTTCCTCAATAATTTGTTTGATTTTTCTAATTATTTTTTTTAAACGACCTTTGATAGATATATTACTCTTTGTTATTTGTTTTTATTTTGTTTACTTAAAATTTATCGATCAACCTGAAAAAAGTAAACTTTTAGGCTGCAGTTTAAACAATGTGGCTGACTTTTTACTTTGTTTCTGGAAAATACATTTTCCTGGTCATGAATCTAGCAATAATTGGTTACATAATGCTCTAGAGTGGAAGACAATTGGTTGTTGGTAATTAATTAATGGCCCTTGCCTTTTAGTCGCAACTGACAATTGTTTTCTCTCTTTTGTTTGTCATTTTTTGGGGTCATTGATGAAATGATATCCCACTTATTGTCATTTCCATATAAAGCAATATGACGATATCTCCTCTCCACTCCTAAGGCTAAACTTAAAACATCCAAAATACACAACCGCTCTCCTCTGATCCCATATGCAGGATACCCTGGCCCACGTTTTCGTCATTGAATGAGATCGATTCACTTTTGTTTTTTATTGGAGGAAACTTCCAGGTGTCTACATGTAATGACTTTTTGCTGCCTACTGGACAACCAAACTCTCCATTGTCAAATGGTGTCTATTTATATATGTATTCGAATAATTTAAGCCAGCTCAGTTCTATTTTCTGTCGGTTAGTGCTGTTTTTCTCTAGGGTGGGGAGTGTTTGGAACACCTGCTATGCTGGATGAAAGACAAGGAAACTGCAATAATTGTTTGAATCTGCAACTACGCTCCATCCTTCCGGCACAATCCAGAACGATCCTAAGGCTTGTGCACTAACTGCATACTCCCAAGACATTATGCCTGGGCCCCCCATTTTTAATCATTACTGCCCTGTTCTGGTCATTATCCACTGGGGATTCTTCTATGAAACTTTTCCACAAATATTTAGCTGGCATGCTTGCTTCAACAACATCTAAACAATGCATTACCAACCAACGTCATGAACCATAGCTCTTTCTCTTTCATGTTTGATCTTGGTTCAAGCACCGAGTACTAGTAGGAACTAGTACCTTGAACCAAAGGGCATTGTATTGCACCTTCTAGGCATTTGGCAAAACAATGAAAGAAGATGACATCTTTGGTTTACTCGAAATATTTCATACAATTTTGATGTCAATGATAGCTAGGCTAGCTAAGAGGTACATATATGTATGTACATGTATTTGTATAAATTATTAACTTGATTGTTTTGTTTTTATATATGTGGCAGGTTTTCTTTCTATGCTTGTTAGCAGGATGTAGCATATGCTGGTTCAACACAGTTTGCTTTGTTCTTTGCATTAAAAACTTCCCGGCTAACCGAGCACTTGCTTTATCCCTCACAGTGAGCTACAATGGTGTAAGTGCAGCCTTGTACGCCCTTGCTGGTGATGCCATTAGTGCATCATCCAGTTCGCTATATCTTCTTCTGAATTCCCTTGTTCCCCTTATCGTTTCGATTGCAGCACTAGTTCCTATCCTTCGCCAACCCTCGGTGGATCCTCTTTCCCCCGTGGCAGTCCGCAGCGACTCCATTATGTTTCTACTATTGAACGTGCTGGCCGTTTTAACCGGTGTTTATCTCCTCCTTTTTGGTTCAAACACATCGGATACAAGTACATCTCGTCTCCTCCTTGGGGGAGCTATTTTTCTTCTGGTTTTCCCGTTATGTGTTCCCGGAGTTGTCTATGCCCGACGTTGGTTCCATCATACCGTTCATTCTAGCTTCCAACTTAGAGGATCGGGCTTCATTCTGGTGGACGACGATGATCTTGAGCTTCATAAACGGCTGGTTAGCCGTGAGACTAGTTACAATAATCTGAATGGATCATCGTTGAGTAATGATGAGGTATGCGAATACAGATCGAGCAGTCAAAAACTGTGCAACAAAGAAGAAGACGGTGCAAGATGTTGTGAGAAAATGATGGAAAAAGATCAACTGGTAATGCTAGGTGAAGAGCACCCAGCTCATGTACTTGTGGGGAGATTGGATTTTTGGCTCTACTACATAGCATATTTCTGCGGGGGAACAATTGGACTTGTATATAGCAACAATCTAGGACAAATTGCACAATCACTGGGACACAGTTCCAATACTACCTTACTTCTCACTCTTTATTCATCCTTCTCCTTCTTTGGCCGCTTGCTTTCAGCTGCACCCGACTACGTTCGCGCGTAAGTAGTAGCAGTAGTGGTTTTACATTAACATTATTATTAACGGGTACATGTATGATGCCCATTGAACTGATTAACGCTATCTATGCAGGAAATTTTACTTTGCAAGAACTGGTTGGCTAACCATTGCCTTGTTGCCGACCCCTGTTGCATTCTTCTTGCTGGCTGCATTAAGCAATTCAACAGAAGCATTGCGTGTAGGAACTGCATTAATCGGGTTGAGTTCAGGGTTCATATTTGCTGCCGCAGTTTCTGTTACATCAGAGCTGTTTGGACCAAATAGTGTAGGCGTGAATCACAACATTCTGATAACCAATATCCCCATAGGGTCACTGATTTACGGCGTGCTTGCTGCAGTAATTTATGATGGCAACGTGGGGAGGGGCCTGAAATTAATGTTTTCAGATTCAGTAGTATGCATGGGGAGGGACTGCTATTTCTTAACGTTTGTGTGGTGGGGTTGCTTATCCGTTGTGGGCTTAGTTTGTAGTCTGCTATTGTTTATTAGAACCAAGCATGCATACGACGCTTTTGAACGGAATCGTGCATTGGTAGAGCCACAGAGGAACTGGTCATCAAATAGCATAGCATAGGATAACAGCTAGACTGGATACCAAATGAATTAGCAATAAATATCTCTTGATTTTAGTTCAATGTGTAATTTGACATGTGAATTTTGATTTTATGTAATTATATGCATAAAATTTTGATTTAATTATATTTTTACAAACCATAATCAGTATTATTGACTTAGTATCAAATATCATACACAAATAAGCATACAAGAACCATTTTACTTGTCCAGCATAAAAATAAATTAATACAGTTATATTTAACATCTATACAATTGTATTAAAATCTAAATTGTATGTTCATAACTTGAATAAAAATCAAAATTTGATACATAATTATTTTTTTATGTCCATAAAGTTGTTATCCTAATAAGATTGGGACTTGTTATCCTGATTTTGAATTGTTTTAAATTATTGCTTTATCTTATTTTTATTTTAAATGTAATTTTTATCTCTATCTTTATAAATAGAAGTTTTAGTTAATGAATCAAGTGGAATTCTTTCATAAGTTTCCCATTATTTTTTTAGTATTCCGAATATGATTCAATCCATTCCAAATTCACTTTTAAGACTTGATTTGTGTATTTCTCTATTTTCTTGATAACTACAATTGGATTTGACTTGATTCCTCATTATATTACTTTATTCCTATATATCCAAAATTTCCACAATGTAACACCATATCCTCCTTCGAGTAAATATCCTCTTCTGATACATCTCCATGACTTGTACCAACCAATTCTTTATGGAAATTGTTGTACAATTACTGTGTACAATCCATTTTGAACTAAACCAAACACCTCTAATTAATAAAGGAACATTCCAACGAGTGCTCCATGCTTTCTTCCTCTGCCTGACAAAGAAAACATTACGTATTCAAAAATCTGATCCTCTTTTAGATCACAGTTTTGCATGGTAGAACTTCATTTAGAATCTTCTAGAGAAATATGATTACCTTGGTATCTAATTCAAGTTTCTATAGAAGTTAGACATATTTTCTTCAGGATAGAAAAAATAAGTGTGTTTATATTCCTTAACTAAATGTTGGCGAGTTCTTGAAAATAGATAGATTTAATAGAAAACTCACCATCATGAGTGTGTTTCCATCTTATTTTTATGGGTCCATCAAAAATTCTTTTTGTATCCCACCGTATTTGCATATTCGTGTGGCTCGGACAACTCCAAGCTTCTCCATTTATTGATGTAATGCCATGTAACATTGTTCTTAATGATTTCTTTCTCCTATCTCTAAAGGAAGCATTCAATTGTGCACTACTTCTTGACCTGGATCTCATTTAGAAGCCAACTTTGATTATTCACAATTCTCCAAGCTATTTTGGCTAGCAACACTTTGTTAAAATTTTGCATTCTTCTTATTCTAAAGCTTCCTAAGTTTATGCTCAAACATAGATGATCCCAATTTGGGATATGAATTTTTTCTCTTGTTCTCTTCTTCTCTCCACCAAAATTTTCTTATTAATTGATCTATTGGTTTTTTTGTCTAAGAAAGAGAAAATAGATAGATCAAATATTAGCAATCAAAACTGAATTGGTGTTTTTTTTTTCATTCAAATTCATATGTTTACATCCAAAGTTTACACTTAAGTAGGAAAATTTTACCAACTACAACTTGACAAGTTAGCATGTCTAGGTATATGGGATCAGTCATTGGCTGATTTCTGTCTAATCAGCATCAATTACATTAACCTATCAAATTAAAGATAAATAAAATAATCTAACAGCTTTTTTAAACAAGTTGACAACTTGTTGGCTTGTATCAAAAGTTTTAGGACAGTTTTTAGTTAGACTGTTCGCTAAATAGCTTGTCATTCTTTTGGCGATTATCTTTTCCGCCAAATGACAGCTTTCCATTCTGGTGTTTAACTTGTTTGCCAAATGTGCGAGCTGTTGCATGAATGGCCATCTCACAACACTCCTTCTTGGAATTCATGTAACGAACACCAATTTCATTTCTCAGTTTCTCAAACCTTACTTTTCCAAGAGGCTTGGTCAGAATGATCGCCAGTTGACTCCTTGTGCATGTAACACCCCGTACCCGAGACCGTTGCCGGAGTCAGACACGAGGGGTTCGCAGACTTAAATCACTTATTTGCACAGTCCATTTTAAATTTCCAGACGAGCTGGCTAACTGCGTCACTGTCACCTTAAAAATCATATCTCGAGTTCCAAAACTCGAAAACCAGTTCCGTAAATTTTTCCTGAAACTAGACTCATATGTTCATCTACAAATTTTTTTCTAGAATTTTTGGTCTAGCCAATTAGTACAGTTTATTAGCTAAAGTCTCCCCTGTTTCAGGGTTCGACTACACTGACCTTTGCGCATTACGACTTGGATATCTCCCTGTACAGGGCTTCAATACCGATGCCGTTTGTTTCTATAGAAACTAGACTCGAAAAGGAATCTATAAATATATGGCATGACTTCTAATTATCTCTGGTTAATTTATAATGAATTTCCAAAGTTGGAACAGGGAATCCAGAAACAGTTCTGGCCCTGTCTCACGAAAACTTAAATATCTCTTAACATACTGTTCATATGATCATTTTGTTACTTTCCTATGAAAACAAATTCATCAAGGTTCTATTACATAATTTATTCACTATTTAATTCCATTCCTACTATTTTTGGTGATTTTTCACATTCACGTCACTGCTGCTATCAGCATCTATTTTTAAGGTAGACTTTACCTATTACATAGTTTCCATGATTCAACTAGCCCTTTTGCATATATAGCACAAAATATGATCATGATTAACCATTCCAATGGCTAATCGTTCCCAAACATTTCCATACCTCTTAATGAACATCATACAAAACGATTATAATATTAAGCTCAAAGTGTATATAAGCCATTTTCGCATGGCTATCCAAATTTATACAAAATCAAAGGGTCCATGACCAACAACAAAAAGGGTAGTCCTATACATGCCATTTCAAAGTTCAACCAAAAGTGTACCAAAAGGGGCTTTGATAGTGTGGGAGACTTCGACTTCAATAATCCCGAGTCCGATAGCTGACGAACCAAAATCTATAAAAGCAGAGATTCAAAGAACGGAGTAAGCATTTAATGCTTAGTAAGTTTTGAGCAATGGAATTAGGCTCAACTGAAGTACAGCATTCATATAACTAAACGGATGATTTCATATACACATATATTCTCAAAAATCAGTCCTACTTCACATTTCCAACCCTTATATTCATACATAAGGGATCAACTTAACCAAAACCGGAAGCTCCTTAATCGACCGAGCGAATACTATTTAAGAGGAATCAATTAATCCAATGCATGTACAACACATACCTCGTTGTTGAGTTTTTACGAGCGTATTAATTGAAATTATTACAGCAGATCGCTCATTCCCAAATCACGTACCTTCGGAATTTAACCGGATATAGCTACTCGCTCAAATGCCTTCGGGACATAGCCCGGTTAGAGTAACTCGCACAATTGCCTTGAGACTTAGCCGGATTTAGTAACTTCGCACAAATGCCTTCGGGACTTAGCCGGATTTAGTAACTCGCATAAATACCTTCGGACTTGGCGGAACTAGTCACTAGCGCAGATGCCTTCGGGACTTAGCCCGGTTATCATCCAAATATTCATACACATATCAATAAATCATGACACATCTATATTTCATTTTCATAATTGGAGTTCAAACACACGTCACGTATTAAGCGATCCCATTCTCGGCTCACTAGCCACATACAAACAGCATGGTTTAATTTGCTTTATGACACTATCTCTATGCACATACGGCTACCCGTCATACGTATAGACTAATTAACTCAACATATGATTCAAGTAGAATCATCATATCACCGCATATTTGTTATGCTCATACATCATGACTTAATCAAATCGGTAACTAAGTTTCGTTACTCGAAAACTTACCTCGGATGTTGTCGAACGATTTCGATGGCTATTCGACCACTTTTTCCTTCCCTTTATCGAATTTAGTTCCCCTTTGCTCTTGAGCTTAATTTAACAAATAAATTGATTTAATCATTTGAGCATCAAAAAGAGGAACTCAAGGTACTTAGCCCATATATATACATTAGACATTAAAGTCACATACATGTGAAATCATGCATCAACTCAAGATATTAGCCCACACTCCCTTTTAGCCGATTGTCTAAACCAAGATAAAGGCATCAATATGCTTGCCTCTAACCGAATACATGCAACACTAATCTTCTCATGTGGCCGAGTATGCATGTATATGTTGAGGCCAATTATATACTTAATACCACCCATAAATGGCATACCAATACATCATGTGCAAACATATATATATATATATATATATATATATATATATGTGCAAGAGCCGAATCATAAGGTTGATTATAACCATTTCATATATTTTCATCATATACCCGAATGCACAAATACATTATAATAACTTCCAACTCAAATCATGTTACAAATTTATACTTCATAAGGATAAATTATTAACCAAATATAAACATATATCCGAATTCACATGTATATTTTATTTTTACATGAAGCATAGCCGAATCATTTTAACCATAAGTAACATAACAAGCATAAATCATACTTATGGATATACCATGGCCGATTGCTTCATGAAGTTGCTAAGACCTACCTTTTTCAAATTCTCACACGCACTCTATCATCTTCATACCTCACCAACACAACATCAAACATCCACCAAGAAGACAACACCCATGGTCGAGTATCATCTCCCTCACATAGCAAAGATTTAAACCATGGGCTAGTTAGAACTCAAGCTAACAACTAAAAACATGCATGAATCTCATGGCACAACATCAAACTTACCTTAACCTAGATACAAGTGTGGCGAACCTCTTCCTAATCCTCTTCCAAGCCGAACATGAAGCAAGAGCTCCTTCCTTCTTCTTTAGAACTTTCGCCAAAAGAAATGAAAAGGATGGACACTTTTTTTTCTTTGTTTTCATCATATTCCCTTTCATTATTTTATTACCATGCCCTTATTTTATTTTTCCTAACATACATCACTAACATAACATGTTTGTGACATGTTTCCACCCATAGCATGGCTGGCCACTATGCTTTAATTTGGCTAATTTGACATGCAAGGACAAGCACTTTCCCACATATATTAATAGGCCACTTTAACACTTGCCTAGCATATTTCTAAATTGTCTCACATAAGTCCCTACTAATAAATTTCACATACACTGACCAAATTAAAGTATGGAACTATCACACAAGCATTTACGCACATTATAAACACAGAATATAACCTTTAATTATTTATAAGACTCGGTTTCGTGGTCCCGAAACTACTTTCCGACTAGGGTCAATTTAGGGCTGTCACAACTCTCCCCCACATAAGAAATTTTCGTCCCCGAAAATCTTACCGGTAAATAGGTTTGGGTATCGTTCTTTCATGGCATTCTCGGTTTCCCAAGTAGCTTCTTCGATCCCGTGTTTGAGCCATAACACTTTCACTAACGGAACCCTTTTGTTTCATAACTCTTTCACTTCACGAGCCAGGATACGAATTGGTTCTTCTTCATAACTCATATCAGGTTGAATTTCAACCTCGATGGATTAATTATGCGATGGATCGGATCTATAACGTCGAAGCATCGAAACATGAAAGACGTCGTGAATCTTTTCAAGTTCAGGGGGCAAAATCAATCTATACGCAACTGGACCAACTCGTTCAGAGATTTCATACGGCCCAATGAATCTCGGACTCAATTTGCCCTTATGGCCAAATCTGAGTATCTTTTTCCAAGGTGAAACCTTAAGAAACGCTTTGTCTCCCACGATACTCAATATTTCTTCGTTTTAAATCCGCATCGACTTCGACGATCCGATCTCGCCTTGGACTTTCACGAATTATTTTTACTTTCATTCAGCATCTTTAATCAAATCCACTCAAAATTTTACTTTCACCGAGCTCGGTCCAAAATAATGGCGTACGGCATTTACGCCCGTACAAAGCCTCGTAAGGTGCCATCTTAATACTTGATTGAAAACTATTGTTGTAAGCGAATTTAATCAAAGGTAAATACCGTTCCCATGAACCACTAAACTCGAGGATGCAACATCTCAACATATCCTAAAGTATCTGAATTATCCGCTCGGATTGACCATCAGTTTGTGGATGAAAAGCGGTGCTAAAATGCAGCTTGGTACCCAAAGCTTCTTGTAATTTCTTCCAAAATTGCGAGGTGAATCTCAGATCTCTATCCGATACAATAGAGATAGGTACCCCGTGTAATCTCACAATCTGAGAAATGTACAATTTAGCAAGTTTATCCAATGAAAAATCCGTACGTACGGGGATAAAGTGAGCCAACTTAGTCAGTCTATCCACAACAACCTAAATCGCATCTCTCTTACTTGTCGATACTGGCAACCCAGATACGAAATCCATCGTGACTCGATCCCGTTTCCATTCAGGTATCATGATTGGCTGGAGTAAACTCGTAGGCACTTGATGTTCCGCCTTTACTTGCTGACATATTAAACACTTCGAAACAAAATCGTAAATGTCTCGTTTCATACCATGCCACCAAAACTGACGTCTCAGATCGTTGTACATTTTCGTACTCCCCGGGTGAATCGACATTCGGCTACAATGAGCTTCGTTCAGAATCATCGAAATGAGTTCTGAATTTCTTGGAGCACACAACCGACTTCTGAACCTCAAACAATCGTCATCATCAATTTGAAACTCTGATTCCAAATTCGAAACACATTCAGCCCGTTTTGCAACCAGTTCATCATCGACTTTCTGAGCTTCACGAATTTGATGAATCAACAATGGTTTGGCCTTTAATTCCGCCATTAACACATTGTCGGATAGAACAGACAAGTGTACATTCATCGCTCGTAAAGCAAACAGTGATTTACGACTTAAGGCATCCGCAACCACATTAGCCTTTCCCGGGTGATAGTCAATGGCAAGTTCATAATCTTTCAACAACTCAAGCCAACGCCTTTGTCGCAGATTCAAGTCTCTTTGAGTCATCAAATATTTGAGACTTTTGTGATCCGAAAATACATGGCACTTCTCACCAAATAAATAATGTCGCCATATTTTCAAAGCGAATACGATGGTAGCTAATTCGAGATCATGGGTCGGATAATTTTTCTCATGTGGCTTTAATTGTCTCGACGCATAGGCTACAACTCGACCCTCTTGCATCAATACGCAACCCAACCCAAGTAGGGAGGCATTACTATAAATGACAAACTCTTTGCCTGATTCGGGCTGCACTAAAATTGGAGCTTCAGTCAGATAAGTTTTCAGTTGATCGAAACTTTTCTGACATTTTTCCGTCCATTCGAACTTAACATCTTTTTGAAGTAGCCGTCATTGGTGTGGCTATCATCGAGAAACCTTTTACAAACCATCGGTAGTAACCAAGTCCCAAAAAGCTCGAACCTCGAGAATATTTCTGAGACTTCTAGTTAAGTATGATGAAATTTTGCTCGGTCAACTCGAATACCCGATCACGGATACCACATGACCCAAGAAGCTAACCTCTCTTAACCGTAACTCACACTTCTGAACTTAGCATATAACCGCTTATCCCGTAAAATTTGCAACACTAATCTCAGGTGCTCAGCATGTTCGGTCTCATCTCTTGAATAGACCAAGATGTCCTCAATAAACACAACTACGAATCGGTCCAAATACTGTCTGAAGATCCGATTCATTAAATCCATAAATACCGCAGGGGAATTAGTGAGCCCAAACGGCATCACTAAGAACTCGTAGTGGCCGATCTCGCTCAAAGCGGTTTGGGTATATCCGAATCTCGAATTCATGAATCGATAATAACCCGATCTCAAATCTATCTTTGAAAACACCGAGGCTCCCTTTAGTTGATCAAACAAATCGTCAATACGCGGTAATGGATATTTATTCTTTATTGTCACTCTATTCAACTGACGATAGTCGATGCACAACCTCATGGTTCCGTCCTTCTTTTCACAAACAATCTTGGTGCACCCCAAGGTGAGAAACTTGGTCGGCGAAACCTCTATCCGTCAATTCTTGCAATCGAGCTTTCAACTCTTTTAACTCGGTTGGTGCCATACGATCGGAGCTATCGAAATCGGCGTAGTCCCGGTACAAGCTCAATACCAAACTCTACTTCCCGAACAGTGGTAAACCCGGTAATTCTTCTGAAAAACATCCGGTATTCACAAACCAGCGCACGATTCAGGCTTCCTTTCTAACTCTTTGTCATCAAGTACATACGCAAGGTATGCTTCACACCCTTTCTTACACATTTACGAGCCAAGATCGACGATATTACGGTGGCAACCTATTCAAGTCGATGAGACTCGACTCGGATTATCTCGTTATTTACGCACCTCAAATCGATGGTTTTTCTTTTGCAATTTACAATTGCATCATGTACGATCAACCAATCCATACCGAGGATAACATCAAATTCGTCAAGCGGTAAAAGCATCAAATCGGCGTAAAACAGAACCTTGGATTACTAGGGACATTTCTTGCACACTTTGTCGACAAGCACGTAACGACCCAAAGGATTTGACACCGAATTACAAACTCATGAGACTCAACGGTAGAGTCTTACTGGATGCTAAGGTTTCACATATATCAGAATGAGTAGAACCAGGGTCAATCAAAGCAATCACATTAGTATCAAAGAGAGTAAAAGTACCGGTAATAACATCTGGCGAGGAAGCATCCTCGCGTGCGCATATAGCGTAAGCTCTAGCAGGAGCACGAGCCTCAGATCTGGTTGTAGCATCTCTAGATCCTCTCTGACTGCCACTAGCATTGCCCGTATTCCTAGATGGTCTACCCCGAGCAGTAGTAGCGCCAGGTTTCCCACTCTGATTTACGTTTTGTTCAGACAATCTCGGGCAATCTTTAATAAAGTGGTCAGCTGACCCGTACTTGTAACAGGAGCGGTCATGGAATCTACAACTCCCCGAGTGCCATTTACCATAATACTGACACTCCGTTATGTCTCGACGATCATTTTCAACACTGGCGACCGAAGTGACTAGTGCACTCACAGGGGGTCGATCGCGATCTCGTCTAGATAAGCCCGAAGTGTCTCTAGATCGGCCTAAGCCATCTCTAAATTTCTTCGATGACTGTGGGAAGGGCTTCCCCGAAGACCTCTTACGAAACTCCTTTGCTTCCACCTCACTTTTCTTTTCTCCATCTCGAGCTCCTCGGCTTTGCAAGCCCGCTCGACAAGTGCCACAAATTCTCGGTTTCCAAAATGCCAACATACAACTTTATATCATCATTCAGCCCATCCTCAAACGTTTACACATCACGGCTTCAAGAAATGCATTCCAGCGTCTGGCTAAGCCTTACAAATTTTCGTTCATAGTCGAACCGACATGGAACCTTGTTTAAGTTCAAGAAATTCCTTCCATTTTTATCCATAAATCTCGATGATATACTTTTTCCAAACTCGGTTTGGAAAAACTCCCAAGTTACTTGCTCTTTGGGCACAAAAGTCAACGTATTCCACCAATAGTAGGCGAAATCACGTAGCAAAGAGATAGTACAATTTAGGCACTCATCGGTGTGCAAGATAGCTCATCGAGTACCGGATAGTGTTGTCCAACAAAATTCACTTGCTCGGCATCATCGCTGTCCGTAGCTTTAAATTCAGAGCCCGTGTTTTCGGATTCATCAACTGGGGTTTATTTGACCTTATTTGGTTAGTTGCGGAGGTATTGTAGGTGCGGGGTGGTATTTGTCGGGAATGGAGGTTGTGGAATAACAGTATTAGTTCGAATGTATTGGTTGAACCAATCATTCATCACGCTTATAAAAAGCTTGTCTAGCTTCATCATTCGGATTACTAGCATTAGGTTGAGAGTCCGCGAGCTGTCCCTTGTGCGGAGCAAAGCTACACTCTCAAGATCATCAGCTACCGCTTCGGTCGGGATCGGGATCCATTACTATAAATAAACACATTTTCAATTGTCAGAAATCACCACACTATCAAATAATCACATAATGGCATGTATAGCTAGACCCAAACGTATTACGGTAGTCTTAGAATCGACTAAACCGTAGCTCGATACCAATAAAATTGTAACACCCGTGCACCGAGACCGCTTCTTAGAGTCGGACACGAGGGTTCGCAGACTTAAATCACTTATTTGCACAATCCATTTTAAATTTCCAGACGAGCTGGCTAACTGCGTCATTGTCACCTTAAAAATCATATCTCGAGTTCCAAAACTCGAAAACCAGTTCCGTAAATTTTTCCTGAAACTAGACTCATATGTTCATCTACAAATTTTTTTCTAGAATTTTTGGTCTAGCCAATTAGTATAGTTTATTAGCTAAAGTCTCCCCTGTTTCAGGGTTCGACTACACTGACCTTTGCGCATTACGACTTGGATATCTCCCTGTACAGGGCTTCAATACTGATGCAGTTTGTTTCTATAGAAACTAGACTCGAAAAGGAATCTATAAATATATGGCATAACTTATAATTATCTCTGGTTAATTTATAATGAATTTCCAAAGTTGGAACAGGGAATCCAGAAACCGTTCTGGCCCTGTCTCACGAAAACTTAAATATCTCTTAACATACTGTTCATATGATCGTTTTGTTACTTTCCTATGAAAACAGATTCATCAAGGTTAGATTACATAATTTATTCACTATTTAATTCCATTCCTACTATTTTTGATGATTTTTCACATTCACATCACTGCTGCTATCAGCATCTATTTTTAAGGTAGACTTTACCTATTACATAGTTTCCATGATTCAACTAGCCCTTTTGCATATATAGCACAAAATATGATCATGATTAACCATTCCAATGGCTAATCGTTCCCAAACATTTCCATATCTCTTAATGAACATTATACAAAACGATTATAATATTAAGCTCAAAGTGTATATAAGCCATTTTCGCATGGCTATCCAAATTTATACAAAATCAAAGGGTCCATGACCAACAACAAAAAGGGTAGTCCTATACATGCCATTTCAAAGTTCAACCAAAAGTGTACCAAAAGGGGCTTTGATAGTGTGGGAGACTTCGACTTCAATAATCCCGAGTCCGATAGGTGACGAACCAAAATCTATAAAGCGTAGATTCAAAGAACGGAGTAAGCATTTAATGCTTAGTAAGTTTTGAGCAATGGAATTAGGCTCAATCAAGTACAAGATTCATATAACTAAACGGATAATTTCATATACACATATATTCTCAAAAATCAGTCCTACTTCACATTTCCAACCCTTATATTCATACATAAGGGATCAACTTAACCAAAACCGGAAGCTCCTTAATCGACCGAGCAAATACTATTTAAGAGGAATCAATTAATCCAATGCATGTACAACACATACCTCGTTGTTGAGTTTTTACGAGCATATTAATTGAAATTATTATAGCAGATCGCTCATTCCCAAATCACGTACCTTCGGAATTTAACCGAATATAGCTACTCGCTCAAATGCCTTCGGGACATAGCCCGGTTAGAGTAACTCGCACAATTGCCTTCGGGACTTCGCCCGGATTTAGTAACTCGCACAAATGCCTTCGGGACTTACCTGGAACTAGTCACTAGCGCAGATGCCTTTGGGACTTAGCCCGGTTATCATCCAAATATTCATACACAAATCAATAAATCATGACACATCTATATTTCATTTTCATAATTGGAGTTCAAACACACGTCACGTATTAAGCGATCCCATTCTCGGCTCACTAGCCACATACAAACAGCATGGTTTAATTTGCTTTATGACACTATCTCTATGCACATACGGCTACCCATCATACGTATAGACTAATTAACTCAACATATGGTTCAAGTAGAATCATCATATCACCGCATATTTGTTATGCTCATACATCATGACTTAATCAAATCGGTAACTAAGTCTCGTTACTCGAAAACTTACCTCGGATATTGTCGAACGATTTCGATGGCTATTCGACCACTTTTTCCTTCCCTTTATCGGATTTAGTTCCCCTTTGCTCTTGAGCTTAATTTAACAAATAAATTGATTTAATCATTTGAGCATCGAAAAGAGGAACTCAAGGTACTTAGCCCATATATATACATTAGACATTAAAGTCACATACATGTGAAATCATGCATCAACTCAACATATTAACCCACACTCCCTTTTAGCCGATTGTCTAAACCAAGATAAAGGCATCAATATGCTTGCCTCTAACCGAATACATGCAACACTAATCTTCTCATGTGGCCGAGTATGCATGTATATGTTGAGGCCAATTATATACTTAATACCACCCATAAATGGCATACCAATACATCATGTGCAAACATATATATATATATATATATATATATATATGTGCAAGAGCCGAATCATAAGGTTGATTATAACCATTTCATATATTTTCATCATATACCCGAATGCACAAATACATTATAATAACTTCCAACTCAAATCATGTTACAAATTTATACTTCACAAGGATAAATCATTAACCAAATATAAACATATATCCGAATTCACATGTATATTTTATTTTTATATGAAGCATAGCCGAATCATTTTAACCATAAGTAACATAACAAGCATAAATCATACTTATGGATATACCATAGCCGATTGCTTCATGAAGTTGCTAAGACCCACCTTTTTCAAATTCTCACACACACTCTATCATCTTCATACCTCACCAACACAACATCAAACATCCACCAAGAAGACAACACCCATGGTCGAGTATCATCTCCCTCACATAGCAAATATTTAAACCATGGGCTAGTTAGAACTCAAGCTAACAACTAAAAACATGCATGAATCTCATGGCACAACATCAAACTTACCTTAACCTAGATACAAGTATGGCCGAACCTCTTCCTAATCCTCTTCCAAGCCGAACATGAAGCAAGAGCTCCTTCCTTCTTCCTTAGAACTTTCGGCCAAAAGAAATGAAAAAGGATGGACACTTTTTTTTTCTTTGTTTTCATCATATTCCCTTTCATTATTTTATTATCATGCCCCTTATTTTATTTTTCCTAACATACATCACTAACATAACATGTTTGTGACATGTTTCCACCCATAGCATGGCCGGCCACTATGCTTTAATTTGGCTAATTTGACATGCAAGGACAAGCACTTTCCCACATATATTAATATGCCACTTTAACACTTGCTTAGCATATTTCTAAATTGTCTCACATAAGTCCTTACTAATAAATTTCACATACACTGACCAAATTAAAGTATGGAACTATCATACAAGCATTTACGCACATCATAAACACAAAATATAACCTTTAATTATTTATAAGACTCGGTTTCGTGGTCCCGAAACCACTTTCTGACTAGGGTCAATTTAGGGATGTCACAGTGCAGCAATGAACTAGAGTCACTTCTTTGCCCTATTTGACTGCCCTTACAAAATGGTACTTAATCTTGAAATGTTTTTTAATGGTACTTAATCTTGAAATGTTTTTTCTTCTCATGGAAGACAAGGTTCTTCGCATTTGCAATAACGAATTGATTATCGTAGAAAATTTGTGTTGCTTCAACCTGCATAAGTTTTAAGTCACTTAAATGTTTTCTCAACCAAATTGCTTGGTTGATTGCTATTATCGCAGCTATATACTTTGCCTCAGCTATGGGTTGAGCAACAATTGTGTAACAGCCCGCCCGACAGATGTATTATCAAGTTACTGTTTAGCTCGTAGTTATATACGCCAAGGGTAGTTAATGAGTAAGTTAATAGAATATTTGTTTTTGGCTATGTGTATGGTGTATTCTTTAGGATTCACCATTTGGCGAATTCTATGTTTTGGCGGACTCTTCTGCTAAGTTATCCGCTAACACCAGATGTTTGGGAAAACTCGTTAGTTCGCAGTTCGATAGGTTTGTCTTCGTAGTTAGTATATGTTGTGATGATGTAATAAGTGATGCCAGAGTTTAGTTGAGACCTAGTTAGAACTGAACTAGGATACTGTAGATGATTTGGCACTTAATTAGTACTTCTCAAATTTATAGAGTGACCGTGGGATCCTCTAACTCCCATTAGGTTTTGTTCCTGAGTGTCTCTTCTATATAAGGACATCAGGCTAGCATGTTTTGTACGTTTTGCTTCTACTTCTTCTTCTTCATTGTAATTTTACTGAAGCTTTAGAAATTCTAAGTTAGAGTCAGTAGCGAGGAGTTCCAACTTTTAGCTAACACCATTATTAACACCAGATTACTAGTAATTTATAGTAAACCTTTAGGTCGTTATCAAAGGAAATTACATGTTTACAGTAATGCATGTATAGGTTTTAGAATTGTTCTTGAGGAAGGAAACTTTCTGATTCTAGGTTGCATGTTACTGATTCATGCATGCAAGTCAAATTTCTATGTTTGATGATTTGATAGATATATTTGTCTCTCTTTTAGCTTAAGAAGCTAACGAAGGTCTCAACAACAAGGAGAAATAACCTGCTGAGTAGATTACTGAACTAAATTTTTTTGTGAGTTCCTTTTTACTTCTATGTGTTGTAAATTCTATTGTTGTAAGAACTGTGTAAGGTAAGTATTCCTTCTCAACAATGCATGTGTAGTGTTTGATCTTGTGGTGTTCAACTAGTGTTATTAGTCTAGGTATGGTCTGTTTATGTTTCGATGTTAAACACCCCATTTACTGCACGGGTCTGTACCATCAATATGTGATATGTGATTTATGAGATGTGATGATGAATAAAGGAGATATGTTTGCAATGCCTCCGGTATGGCAGTTATATTGCAAACTGGACTGGCAGATCATGAGAAAACATACTCGACTGAATAGAAATGATATGAGGAGTTAAGAGGGTGTGCGCATATGGATACGACTAACCAATATGAATCTTACTCTAAATTCTAGGTACGAGGCTGGCATAAGGATGGGTTGTGTAAATGTTATAGTTAAGTTGGCAGATAGTAACCACCCATGTTTTGTGTTAAGTTAGTGTATCAAGTATGTTAGTATTTCGTGAATGCCATTAGGTGTACCATGATTATAGTGTATGAACCTCTCTAAAATGTTGGGTATTCTTACGGTATTAAAGCTTGTTCATCAGTAGTATCACTATATATTAGTTGTGTTCTCTTTATGGAACTCACTAAGTTTGTTTGAACTTGCTCTGTTATCTTTTCCTTTTTAGGCGTGTGACTGAAGGAAGAGATTTTGTTGAAGGGACTACACTAGAGAACTGTTGATAGTGAGCCATCTGTTTAATTCTGTATCATGCATGACCTTTTTGGGGGTGGCGTCTAGATCTGTTTTATAATTAGATTGTATAATGATTTGCAACTTTTGTTAAGACATTATTATTTAAGAACTTTTGTGAACTCTTGAAGTATCTATTTTAATATAAGAAATTGTGCTTTGTGAAAGTGTCTTTTTGACATATATGCCAAATTGTTTGATTGTTGTTTTAACTGCCAATGATGCACTTGAAACTATTGTAAGGAATATAATTTATCTTGTGATTTATATAATTTATCAACTTATATAAGGCTTCAGCCAAATATTTTAACTAAAAATGTTTTACTTGGTGTACTACTAATTTGATTGTTTGTCATTGTCTTAATGAGGTTTATGCTAAGACCTCTACACTTTAAAAAATTTTCAACTGTTTTTGTTAAACTTGAATGGTTTTATGCAACTAACATCCTTAAAGGTTTAGTTATACATGCTTAAGGTAAAGAAAATAAATATAGCAATGGAAAACAAGGCAGCCATAAAAGTAAAGCTTGAGAAAAATATAAAAGTTGAGACTTTTATGCTAGAAAACTTGAATGGCATGAAACCAAAAGCATTTAATATATCAATCTAAAGGAAGAAACATAAATGTAATGATGTGAATAAATTGTGATAAGTTTTATAATTTATGAATGTCCGTTCTTGAAAACTAACTATTATCACGACAAAGGCAAGCGCACCTTATCAAACAGTAGTATAGCTTATGGCAAGACTGGGATGTCGAACCCAAAGGAACTAAAAGTACTAGTATTAACTTTCTTTTTATTATCTAGCCTAAAAATAAAGGGTTTTGTTTTATCTAAACTAATTACTAAACTAAGAATGCACAGAAAGTGAATTAGAGAAATAACTTTTGGGAAAACTGAATGATTTGGACAATACCTAAGGAAAAATCCACCTAGACTTCACTTGTTATTGACTCTGAATTAGACAATTTATTCATTTGACTTGATCCGTAGAAATCCCTAATTTATATTATTATTTCTCTCGAGACTAATAACGTCTAACCCTAGGTTGATTAATTGAAATCTCTTTCTAATTAAAACCTCTAGTGTTGTGTTAACTCGATTTATGGATTCCCTTATTAGGTTTCACTCTAATCCGGCAAAATTATGTCACCTTGTCTCTAGACGTGCAATCAAATTCGCTTAATTATGTTAGATCTACTCTTAGACAGGGACTTTTGCTCCTCTGAATAAGCACATCAAAACTTGAATTAATATCCTGGAATATCAAAGCAAGAATTAAGAACACATAATTAAGAATAAATCAAATATTTATCATATAATTCAGATAATAATAATAAGATCCGTCTTAGGTTTCATCCCCCTTGGGTATTTAGGGGGTTTAGTTCATATTTATGAAAGAAAACATTTCAAAAGAATAATGAAAACAAAACATAAAGAAAACCCAAGAACTCTTGAAGGGAATTGAAGGGAGATCTTTAGTCTTGAAGGTGAATCCGGCTTTTGAGATGGATTAATCGGCTTCCTTTGAGTAATTCCTTGCCTCCTACTCCGTGTGTCCCTCTTTTGGTACCTCCTAGGGTGTTTATATAGGCTTTAGAATGCTTTTAAATCTTCAAGAGTGGCCTTTTTTGAATAGGACTAGAATTGGGCTCGACAGGGACACGCCCGTGTGCAAGTGCTTCAACTCGTGTTCGAGTCTGTTGAATAGACATGGTCGTGTGGTCTACCCGTGTAACAGGTTGTGTTGATTTCCTACGTTGGCTCATTTTCTCCCTTTTTGGCCCATTTCTCGCTCTTTTTACTCTCCTATGCTCACCTAAGTATAAAACATGAAATTAAAGGATTAGGAGCATCGAATTCCTCAAATCTAATGATAATTCATCCAAAAATATGCTAAGCATGGGATAAAAATATGTATAAATTACAACTTATCAATTACCCCTACACTTAAGCGTTTGCTTGTCCTTAAGCAAAATCCTCAACTCACAATCAAAATAAATTCTTCTCAACTTATAATTCTCATCAATAGTATCTCAAAATAATCCATAAGTAATCATACATTGAAAATTCAACTCGAAGAACATCAAAGTTTCAAACATTCCAAGTTGAGCATTTTATCACGAAAACCTAGGTGTCTCCCCTCATTTAAGTAATCACCTTTGATTCAAAATATCACAAATTTTCACATCCTCACTAAAGATTCACTCAAATCACTCGAGGTGTTTAAGGACAAGAAATTTAGCGCTCAACAGTCAATATGAAAATTTATTACCATAGGCTTGCGTGAAAATCAAATCTCCACCACTATATATTGAGATGATATATCAATCAAAAGGTCTTTAGAGGGTTGTAACGTGGCTTTGGTTAGGGGGTGTGGTCATAGGCTGAAAGAGAAGGTTAGAATTGAGATTGAATTGAAAAATTACCTGACTAGAAAAATACTAAAATTGACAATTTACATTCCTAATTGAGCTTTTCTTCATGGATAACATTGTTTTAATCTAAGAATTACATAACTTCATAATATATTTTTTTAAGAACAAGTCAAATAACATAGAACTTTGCTAACTATTACAACGAAAAATAAAACATAGCTAAGCAATTAATTCAAATCAGATCTCGACAAAAATAGGGTTCAAATTAGGGGATTTCAATAATAATGGGTTATGAGTTAATATTGAGGGAAAATCAATAAATGACTTGTTAGGCTCAAGGTGGTTCACTAAGGGTTAATTATAGAGGTAGGCTTTTTATGAAGTGAGTGGGTTAAACCTAAGTGCCTTTATCATCTCGACATATCAAATCAATGGCGTGGTCTTGACATGCATAATCAAGCGAGTTCTATAAATAACAATTCGATATTGATGCAACCAAAGCAACAATAGAAGTGAGCATGAAAGAAATAATATATGCTTTAAACGCTCAAGATCTCACAAAAATTATTGCTTTTTGATGTTTAACCTGTGAATTTCAACTCAAGATAATACCTAAACTTGGGGAAACAACCTAAAATTTTTAATTTTCAAAAACCAGCTTTATCATGCTTGGTTCTCTAATTCCTTAAAGTCTAACAATCAATGCATAAATGCCTATGTTTCAATTCAAGATATATCAATAAAAATCATAAATTAATCAAAATTCATTCTAATAATGATATGAGAAGATTATTTGAGAACAAGACAAAATTTAGGGATTTTTTTGATAATGATATAAATAACCCCCCCACACTTAAGATGTACATTGTCCTCAATGTACAAAGATATATAATAGCGATATAAATATAATATCGAAAGAGAGGAAGAGAAGTGAAACTACCTTGAGATTGTGGATGAAATCCTTGGATTAGCTAGAGCAAGAACTGAAGATAAAGTTGAAGGAAAGGCATGATTCTGAGGGATAAATGTGAAGACACTACTGTGAAGGAGAATTAAGGGAATAATTTGATGATTACCATAAAGATAGGTAGAGTTTAAAAATATAAAACACGAGTCTTCAAAAATAAATAGAAATAAAAGTAAAGAAAATAAAAATAAAACGAGTTTAAAAGAGGCACGGTCGTGTCGCCCAATACTGGTCTCACACGGCCGTGTGGCTCGCGTCTAGCCCGTGTTTATTGCGAAATAAGGAATAGCCACACGGCCTGAAAACACGCCTGTGTGTATAGGTCGTGTGGTCACATGGTCGTATCACACGACCGTACGTGATGTGGTTCACTTTTCCCACGCCTGTGTATAAATGCGCACGCCCATGTTCTTTTGATAGTCTCAACCACGAGTGGTGACATGGGCGTGTCGCACGCCCTTGTTGTTTTGAAAGTTTCGTCCACGACCATGTCGCACTGCCGTGGCAACGTATCGAATCCCGTGTTGGGGAAACTTTCGCTCTATTTTCACATAGCCATATCGTACGGCCGTGTCGACACCCATGGTATGAGCACGGCCTAAGGCACACCCGTGCGCCTGGCCGTGTGGATTTGGACAACTTGTGTTCAAGGACTCAATTAGTGATTTAGATGTTAAAAACTAAAATTCAAAGAGGTTAACACTGTTAGTGCTCAGGTTGCCTCCCGAGAAGCGCTTATTTATAGTCTAAGCTCGACTTACCTCTCTTGTTACGTGGTCATAGTGGTGCGAGGAGTTTACACTCCTCCTTCCTACTATCAATCTCATCAAAATAAGGTTTTAGGTGAGTACTATTTACCTTAAAGGTGCTGAATTTAGGATGAATTACCTCGACTGTCCCATATGGAAAAATGTTGAGTACTGTAAGAGGGATTGCTCCATTAGGTCCAGAAGTGGCAATACGAGGGTCTGCTGCATCTATTAGTACTTTGTCTCCAACCTTAAGTTGATTTGGTGAAACATTGAGCTCGTCATGGCGTAGTTTTGATCTATCGTGTGCTCTTGGTTTCTGTGTCCGCTATTCATCTAGTTCCTCGATTTGTAGCCTTCGTTCTTCATAGATGGGTTCTTTGTTGTTACTTGAGCATGGCTTATGTATGTTTTTCGAATGTGTTTCCTGCAAAGAAGGTTGCACCACATGATCAATATTAGTAGAATTTCAAGCTTGAAGAGTGATTGTTTCATCACCCACACGAAGTGTGAGTTCACCTGTACCAACATCAATTATAGTTCTAGCAGTTGCTAAAAAGGGCCTTCCTAAAATTAAAGGCACGTCACTATCCTCTTCTATGTCTAGAACAACAAAATCGATTGGGAAAATAAATTTGTCAATTTTAACGAGTACATCTTCAATAATGCCCCTAGGAAATCTAATTGTTTTCTCTGCTAACTGAATGCTCATCCTAGTTTGTTTGGGTTTCCCAAGACCTAATTGTTTAAACATTTTATAGGGCATGACATTAATACTAGCCCCTAAATCAACCAAAGCATTACTAACATCTAAGCTACCAATTAAACAAGGAATTGTAAAACTCCTTGGATCTTTCAATTTTTTGGCCAGCTTATTCTGCAGAATGGCTGAGCAAACTGCATTCATCTCCACATGTGATGCCTCATCTAACTTCCGCTTATTTGCTAAAAGCTCCTTTAAAAATTTAACTGCGTTTGGCATCTACGAAAGAGCTTCGATAAACGATAAGTTAATATGCAATTTCTTTAATAGTTTAAGGAATTTACCAAATTGTTCATCTGTGCGGTCTTTCCTTGTCGCATTGGGGTATGACACCCGTGGTTTGTACTCTTTACTTACCAGTTTTTGCTCATTGTGGACTACCTCACCTTTACCTTTACTTACCACAATTTCGTGCCTCAGTTCTGGTTTAGGTTCAACTAACCCTTCCTTATCTTGAATGATAATCGCGTTGAGTTGTTCCCTTGGGTTAGATTCAGTGTTACTCGACGGCAACCTTGTGGTCGTTCAAAAATTAGTTTAGCGAGCTATTTGAGTTTCAAGCCCTTGGATCGATGCTTGTTGATTCTTAAATGTTGTTTCGGTATTCTGAAAGTGAGTTTCTGATACCGAGATAAACATTGTTAGCATCTCCTTGAGGTTCGCCTTCTTTTCCTATTGGTAAGGTGGTTGTTGAAAACCCGGAGGATGTTGTGGCCTTTGATTCCCTTGACTACCCCACGAGAAGTTGGGATGGTTCCTCCAACCTGCATTATAAGTATTACTGTATGAGTTATTTTGAGGTCTAGAATTATTGTTACCCATATATTGGACTTGTTCCTCCTCGATGTTGGGGTTGAAGGATTGATATTTTGTGTGTACTCCTCCTCTATTTGAATCGCATCTCATCACTGGATGTACCTGAATAGAACTACATAAACCATCAATATTTTTATTTAAAAGTTCTACCTGGTTAAATAGCATAGTAACCGCATCGAGGTTGAAAACACCGGCTACTTTTGTTGGCTTTGTTCTCATGACTTGCCACTGATAGTTATTCAATGACATCTCTTCAATAAATTCGTAAGCCACTTCAGGTGTTTTGTTATTGATAGTCCCACCAGCGGTTGCGTCGATAAGTTGCCTTGTTGAGAGGTTCACACCGTTGTAAAATGTTTGAACCTGTAGCCAGAGTGGTAACCTATGGTGAGGGCATCTTCTCAAAAGATCCTTGTATCTCTCCCATGCATCATAGAGTGTTTCTAAATCCATCTACACAAAACAAGAGACATCATTCCTCAATTTAGCCATTTTTGTAACACCCCAAACCCGTGACCGTCACCGGATTTGACCACGTGGTGTTACCGGGCTTACTTCCCTTATTTCTCTCTTGGAAATATTTAATTTCTGTTCCAGGCAGGCTAGTTAACTGCATCACTGTCCTCTTAAAAATCATATCTCGAGTTCCAGAACTTGAAAATCAGTTTCATAAATTTTCACTGAAACTAGACTCATAATCCCATCTACACATTTTTTTCTAGAATTTTTGGTCGAGCCAATTAGTACAGTTTATTAGTTAAAATCTCCCCTATTTCAGGGTTCGACTACACTGACCTTTGTGCACTACAACTTGGATATCTTCCTGTACAGGGCTCCAACACTTATGCCGTTTATTTCTAGAGAAACTAGACTCACAAGGGAATCTGGACATATAGAGCATGACTTCTAATTATCTCTGGTTAATTTATAGTAAATTTTCAAAGTCGGAGCAGGGGATCCAGAAACCGTTCTGGCCCTGTTTCGCGAAAACCTGATTATCCCTTAAAATACAGCTCATATGGTCGTTTCGTTTCGTCCATATGAAAATAGATTCATCATGGTTCAATTTCATAATTTATTCACTATTTAATTCTACTTCTACTATTTTTAGTGATTTTTCCATCTCACCTCACTGCTGCTGGTAGCATCTGTTACTAAAGCAAACAATGACTATTTCATAATTCTTCCATGGCCAACTATTTCATCATACATAATACAAACTATGGCCACCTTATCAAAATTAAGGTTTCTAAGGCTCGTGCCTATAGGTTTTAGATTCACACTCAACCGACCACATAGGCCATTTTCGCATGGCTTAAAGTTTACAACCCGAAATTCAACAAAACAAAATAGCCTATACATGCCAAATGTTCTCCTAGTTCAACTACGAAGACAATACCAAAAGATTCCCAGCCGGTGTGATGACTTCAACGACGGTTCTGAGCACGCAAACGATACGAGTCCAAGAGACCTAAAATGGGTGACAAGAAAACACCGAGTGAGTTTATAACTCAGTAAGTCATAAGCACTTCACAACCATCCGTTACTAAAATTATCATAAAATGAAATAATGAAACAAGGCCCATTGTTCCACCATACCGAACTACCATAGTTCCTTAGACCTTTCGGATCAATGTCATACCAAGTCATACATTTACATTTCATATACTATTCAATAGGATATTTGAAGCAATTTCCATTCATCATTTCATTTCCGCAACAATCATGCAATTGAAATCATCACATAGATTTAAAACTTACCGACTCAACCCCGAGCATGAACATAGTATCTATTAGCCACGAACTCAAGGTACTTACTCTTTCCGCTGTCCATACTCCACTCGATATAATTGTTCGATCGGAGATATATATATAGAGAGTACGCACACACAGTGCTTAATCCTCCATTTCGCACACTTAGTGCCATGTGATTTAAGCCCGCACACATAGTGCCATACCCTTCGAGCTCGCACACCCAGTGCCGTATATTTCCAGCATGCACACTTAGTGCCATATATTTCCATCATGCACACTTAGTGCCATATATTTCCAGCATGCACACTTAGTGCCAATCTCGTCACCGTACACACGTATTGCCTGCACACTTAGTGCCGAAAGCAAACTTTCTACACATTTCACTATTTCTTTTACATTCAACAATGTCATCATTCCATACACATACATTTTCATTTACATATCATCTCATTAAACACAATTGCATAGATATTATGATCATTTAAAACAATACCAAATATATGCTTAATGACTTACCTTATATTGGATGAAACGATTTCCAATCGACTACTCGATTATCTTTGCTTTGCCTTTGTTTGATTCTCCCCTTTTGATGTCTTGATCTCCTAGTATAAATACATTTAGTAGTTAAATTTCTTGCTGGATACTTATGTGTATAATTTAATGGTTTTCACTCCATTCACAACTATCCTTGTTCAAAATATCAAAACCTTAGCCAACATTCAATTAATGCATCAAGGCCGAATGTATTATCACTATTAAGGTAACCTAGTCTCAAGTATTTTCAATTCTAATGTACAACATCTCAAATTCCCATGACCGATCACACCTATTCTTACTTTCCAATATTCAAATAATCAAAATCACCTCCTAAACACAATAGTCATGGACAATGCCGAATCCTCAAGTGTTTGAACATAAATTATTTTACTAATATAAACATTCACGAATCATATTCATAGGAAGACCAATTTCTTTCCATAGCACATTCATCATCCATACTTAGATGAAACAACCAAAATCCCTTCCTTTATACCCTAGCCGAATGCTCCAATCATCCATACAAATTACAAATTTTTGCATGGCTAAGTAGGAGCCATTTAACATGCAAGAAAAATAATCATAGGAGAAGAATTTATCATTCTAAGTAAGCTCCTATCTCCAACACTAAATCATTCGGCATTTTGCCTAGACACACACAAGAAATCTCAACTTCCTTGACCTTACCAAGAGTGCATCCACCATTCAACTTAGCATATTACAAAACCAAATCAACAAACTCAAAGCTTACCTCCTAGTAGCCAAAGGTACTTGCCGAATTGACTTGAGTAAATCTCCCTTCTTTTCACCCTTTGTTTCGGCTATAGCAAAAGAAAGAAAACATGAACACTTTTTTTTTTCTTCTTCTCAAGCCATGGCAATTATAACAAAATGAGAAAGGATGAACAACAAAATTATTTTTTCTCCTTTCTTTTCCTCAACTCACGGCAACAAGGGGGCATCCACACTCTTTTTTTTTTTGTTCATCATTTCCCTTTTTCTCCATTTCTTTATTCTTTCTAACATGATCCATTAACTAGACATGTTTGAAACATGTTCCTTTGCCCATGCTCTTTATTTTATTATTTCTAACATCCACCATTAGCAAAACATGTTCAAGACATGTTTTCTTTTGCCCATATTCATTACCATGGCCGGCCACTTCCTATAGTTGGCTAAATTGACATGCAAATCCCTCATGTCTTTACTTCATGCATTATTTGGCCACTTAAAATTCACCTATCACATTTTCAAGTCCTAACACATGGGTCCTTTCTTATGAATTAGCACCTAATTAATAAAATCAAGGCACGAAATATTTACGCATACAAATTCCACATACAATAAGCACGAATATAACACCTAATTATTCTTGTGACTCGGTTTTGTGGTCCCGAAACCACTCTCCGACTAGGGTCACATTAGGGTGTCACAACTCTCCCCACTTAAGAGATTTTCGTCCCGAAAATCTTACCGTAAATAGGTTTGGGTATCATTCTTTCATAGAGTTCTCGGGTTCCCATGTAGCTTCTTCTATCCCGTGTTTGAGCCATAACACTTTTACTAACGGAACTTTCTTGTTTCGTAACTCTTTTACTTCCGAGCTAGGATACGAGTGGGTTCTTCCTCGTAACTCATATTGGCTTGCATTTCAACCTCGATGGACTAATCACGTGCGATGGATCGATCTATAGCGTCAAGCATCGAAACATGAAAGACGTCGTGAATCTTTTCGAGTTCAGAGGCAAAATCAAACGATATGCAATCGGACCGACTCGTTCGGATATCTCATATGGCCCAATGAACCTCGGACTCAATTTGCCTTTACGGCCAAATCGAGTATCTTTTCTAAGGCGAAACTTTAAGAAACACTTTATCTCCCACGATACTCGATATCTTTTCGTTTCAGATCCGCGTCGACTTCGACGATCGGAGGCTATCTTCGAATTTCACGGATTACTTTCACTTCTGTTCAAAGATCTTTAATCAAATCCACCCGAAAATTTTGCTTTCACCGAGCTCGGTCCAAAACAATGGTGTACGGCATTTATGACCGTATAAAGCCTCGTAAGGCGCCATCTTAATACTTGTTTGAAAGCTATTATTGTAAGCGAATTCAATCAAAGGTAAATACCGTTCCCATGAGCCACTAAACTCAAGGATGCAACATCTCAACATATCCTCGAGTATTTGAATTATCCGTTCGGATTGACCATCGGTTTGGGGGTGAAAAGCAGTGCTAAAATGTAGCTTGGTACCCAAAGCCTCTTGCAATTTCTTCCAAAATCGCGATGTAAATCTTGGGTCTCTATCCGACACGATAGAAATGGTACCCCATGCAATCAAACAATTTGGGAGACGATAATTCGCCAATCTATCAAGCGAAAAATCGTGTGGACGGAATAAAATGAGCGAGACTTGGTCGGTCTATCAACAATGACCTGCATCGAAGTCTTTCTTATTCGAGTCAATGGTAACCTGCACACAAAGTCCATTGTTACTCGATCCCATTTCCATTCGGGTATCATGATTGGCTGAAGTAATCCCGAGGTACTTGATGTTCCGCTTTCACTTGTTGACATGTCAAACACTTCGAAACAAATTCTGAAATGTCTCGTTTCATACCGGGCCACCAAAATTGGCATTTCAGATCATTGTACATTTTAATACTACCCGGGTGGACTGACATTCGACTACTGTGAGCCTCGTTCAAAATCATCGAAACAAGTTCCGAATCCCTTGGAATACATAATCGACCCTTGAACGTCTAGCAATCATTGTCGTCAATCTGAAATTCTGATTCCTCATTCGAAACACATTCGACTCGTTTAGCGACCAATTTAGCGTCAACCTTCTGAGATTCAAGTATTTGATGAATCAATAACGGTTTGGCCTCTAATTCGACTACTAGCACCTCCTCGAGTGAAACGGATAGATGAGCATCCATCGCTCTCAAAGCAGACAGTGCCTTATGACTTAAAGCATCGGCCACCACGTTGGCCTTTCCTGGGTGATAATCAATGACAAGTTCATAGTCCTTCGAAAACTCAAGCCAACGTCTTTATCGCAAGTTTAGATCTCCTTGAGTCATAAGATATTTAAGACTCTTATGGTCCGAATAAATATGACACCTTTCTCCAAACAAGTAATGCCGCCATATCTTCAAGGTGAACACTATGGCTGCTAGTTCAAGGTCATGGGTCGGATAGTTTCTCTCATGCGGCTTTAGTTGTCTCGACGCGTAAGCCACAACTCGACCTTCTTGCATCAACACACAACCTAACCCAATCAAGGATGTGTCACTGTATATGACAAACTCTTTACCGGACTCCGGCTGTACTAGCACTGGGGCCTCGGTTAAACAAGTTTTTAGTCGATCGAAACTTTCTTGACAAACGTTCCGACCACTCGAACTTAACATCTTTTGGAGTAGTTTCACATCGGTGCAGCTATCACCGAAAAACCTTTCACAAATCGTCGATAGTATCCGCAAGCCCCAAAAGCTCCTAACTTCGCAACATTCCTTGAGGTTTCCAATCGACTATGGTCGAAATTTTGTTCGGGTCCACCACGACACCGATCACGGACACCACGTGCCCCAAAAGCTAACCTCTCTCAACCAAAATTCACATTTACTGAACTTTGCGTATAACTGCTTATCTCGTAAGATTTGCAACACTAGCCTCAGGTGTTCAGCATGTTCAGTTTCATCTCTCGAATAGACCAAAATGTCATCGATAAATACAACTACGAACCGATCCAAGTATGGCCTGAAAATTCTATTCATTAAATCCATAAATACCGTAGGGGTATTAGTGAGCCTAAACGGCATCACTAAGAATTCGTAGTGACCGTACCTCGTTCTAAAAGCAGTTTTGGGTATGTCCGATTCTCGGACCCTCAACTGATAGTACCCCGACTTCAAATCTATCTTTGAAAACACTGAGGCTCCCTTTAATTGATCAAACAAATCGTCAATTCGTGGCAACGGATATTTATTCTTTATCGTCACTTTATTCAACTAACGATAGTCGATGCACAATCTCATAGTTCCATCCTTCTTCTTCACAAACAATACTGGTGCGCCCCATGGAGAAAAACTCGGTCGAGCGAAACCTCTATCCGTCAATTCTTGCAATTGAACCTTCAATTCCTTTAATTCCATTAATGCCATACGATCACGGGGCTATTGAGATCGGCGTAGTACCGGTACAACTTCGATGCGAATTCCACCTCTCGAACCAAGTGGCAATCCGGTAACTCCTCGGAAACACATCGAATACTCACAAACCACTGTACCGATCCGAGTTTCCTTTCCGTTTCTTTACTTTTAAGCACATACGCAAGGTATGTTTCACACCCTTTTCACATATCTCCGGCGGTCATAGAAGATATTATCGCGGCACTCCTTTTAAATCAAGAGACTCGACTCGGACTACCTCATTATTTGCACTCCTCAAATCAATGGTTTTCCTTTTGCGATCCACCATTTGCATCATGTACTGTCACCAATCCATACCAAGAATAACATCGAATTCATCAAATGGTAGAAGCATCGATCGGCCGGAAAATAGGATTCTCGAATTATTAGGGGCATCTCTTACACACTTTATCAACGAGTGCGTATTGACCCAAAGGGTTTGACACTCGAATTACGAACTCGATGAGACTCAACGGTAGAGTCTTCTTGGATGCTAAGGTTTCACATACATATGAATGAGTAGAGTGGGGTCAATCAATGCAATCACACTAGTATCAAAGAGAGTAAAAGTACCATGATAACGCTCGGGAGGATGCCTCCTCTCGTACCGATGGCATATGCTCTAGCAGAGCACGGTCTCGGATCGAACAATATGTATCGAGGCTCCTCTCGATTACCACCCCTACCTCCAGAAATTCTCGGGGCCTACCTCTAGCCGTCGTTCCACTAGGTCTTGCACCTTGCGTCTTATTACTCTCATCTAGCTCGTGCAATCTCTAATGAAGTGGTCCTTGAACCGCATCCATAACAGCCCTATTAATGACTTACCCCAACATTCACCTAGGTGTCGTCTTCCACATTGGGGGCATTCAGGTTTCTCTCGACGATTATTTCCCACACTAGCTACAAGTAGCTCGAGTCCGTCAATGGTCGGGCTCGATGGAAATTCCCGATCGCCCTCGACTTATTAGTGTCCTCCCTGAACTTCTTTACAGCCGAGAACGGAGCTTTACTCGCCAATCTTTTACGATAATCTCTTGTTTCAAATTCAGCCTTCTTCTTCTCCTTTCCAAGTTCTTCCGCCTTGCAGGCTCGTTCGACTAGTGTTACGAACTCCTTTATCTCCAAAATACCCACTAGCAGCTTTAAATCTTCATTCAATCCTTCTTCAAATCTTTTGCACATAGCAACCTCATCAGCCACACACTCCCGAGCATACCGACTAAGTCTTACGAACTCATGTTCATATTCAGATACGGTCATACGGCCTTGCTTGAGTGTCCAAGAATTCCTTACGCTTCTGATCGATGAACCGTTGACTAATGTATTTCTTTCGAAATTCTGATTGAAAGAAATCCCAAGTAACTCGTTCGTTTGGGACTATAGAAATTAAAGTCCTCCACCAATAGTAAGTCGAGTCTCAACAAGGATATAGCACACTTAAGACATTCATCGGTGTGCATGATAGTTCATCTAACACTCGAATGGTGTTATCGAGCGAACTCGGCCTTTTCGGCATTATTAGTAACTATGGCCTTGAACTCCTCAGCCCGCGCTTCGATCAGTCTCTGGTGGTTTACTCAAATTCACGGATCGATGAATCGGAGGCATTATGGGCTCTTGGGGTGCAGTATTTAAATTCGGGAATGGTTGGACAGCCGGATTGGTTCGGGCATATTGCGCGACCCACTCATTCATCATGGTGAAGAAGGCTTGTTTCGCCCCTTCATTTTGATTATTCGCGGATGACTGAGGCTCAACAGGTGCGTCCCTTGCGCGGGAGCAGCCGCTACACTTTCAACGTCATCCGTCAAGGGTCTCTCTACCGGGTTCCATTTGTTAATCAAAACAAAAACTTCAACCGTCAGAAGTCATCACCTTTTTAAGCACTAACAATTTGGCATGTATAGCTAGACTCGCACGCGCTATGGTAGTCCTAGAACCGACTAAATCATAGCTCTGATACCAATAAAATGTAACACCCCAAACCCGTGACCGTCACCGGATTTGACCATGTGGTGTTACCGGGCTTACTTCCCTTATTTCTCTCTTGGAAATATTTAATTTCTGTTCCAGGCAGGCTAGCTAACTGCGTCACTGTCCTCTTAAAAATCATATCTCGAGTTCCAGAACTCAAAAATCAGTTTTGTAAATTTTTCCTGAAACTAGACTCATAATCCCATCTACACATTTTTTTCTAGAATTTTTGGTCAAGCCAATTAGTACAGTTTATTAGTTAAAATCTCCCCTGTTTCAGGGTTCGACTACACTGACCTTTGTGCACTACGACTTGGATATCTTCCTGTACAGGGCTCCAAAACTTATGCCGTTTGTTTCTAGAGAAACTAGACTCACAAGGGAATCTGTACATATAGAGCATGACTTCTAATTATCTCTGGTTAATTTATAGTAAATTTTCAAAGTTGGAGCAGGGGATCCAGAAACCGTTCTGGCCCTGTTTCGCGAAAACCTGATTATCCCTTAAAATACAGCTCATATGGTAGTTTCGTTTCATCCATATGAAAATAGATTCATCATGGTTCAATTTCATAATTTATTCGCTATTTAATTCTACTTCTACTATTTTTAGTGATTTTTCCATCTCACCTCACTGCTGCTGGTAGCATCTATTACTAAAGCAAACAATGACTATTTCATAATTCTTCCATGGCCAACTATTTCATCATACATAATACAAACTATGGCCACCTTATCAAAATTAAGGTTTCTAAGGCTCGTGCCTATAGGTTTTAGATTCACACTCAACCGACCACATAGGCCATTTTCGCATGGCTTAAAGTTTACAACCCGAAATTCAACAAAACAAAATAGCCTATACATGCCAAATGTTCTCCTAGTTCAACTACGAAGACAATACCAAAAGATTCCCACCGGTGTGATGACTTCAACGACGGTTCGAGCACGCATAAACGATACGAGTCCAAGAGACCTAAAATGGGTGACAAGAAAACACCGAGTGAGTTTATAACTCAGTAAGTCATAAGCACTTCACAACCATCCGTTACTAAAATTATCATAAAATGAAATAATGAAACAAGGCCCAGCGTTCCAGCCATACCGAACTACCATAGTTCCTTAGACCTTTCGGATCAATGTCATACCAAGTCATACATTTACATTTCATATACTATTCAATAGGATATTTGAAGCAATTTCCATTCATCATTTCATTTCCGCAACAATCATGCAATTGAAATCATCACATAGATTTAAAACTTACCGACTCAACCCCGAGCATGAACATAGTATCTATTAGCCACGAACTCAAGGTACTTACTCTTTCCGCTGTCCATACTCCACTCGATATAATTGTTCGATCGGAGATATATATATAGAGAGTACGCACACACAGTGCTTAATCCTCCATTTCGCACACTTAGTGCCATGTGATTTAAGCCCGCACACATAGTGCCATACCCTTCGAGCTCGCACACCCAGTGCCGTATATTTCCAGCATGCACACTTAGTGCCATATATTTCCAGCATGCACACTTAGTGCCATATATTTCCAGCATGCACACTTAGTGCCAATCTCATCACCGTACACACGTATTGCTTCAAGACACTTAGTGCCGAAAGCAAACTTTCTACACATTTCACTATTTCTTTTACATTCAACAATGTCATCATTCCATACACATACATTTTCATTTACATATCATCTCATTAAACACAATTGCATAGATATTATGATCATTTAAAACAATACCAAATATATGCTTAATGACTTACCTTATATTGGATGAAACGATTTCCAATCGACTACTCGATTATCTTTGCTTTGCCTTTGTTTGATTCTCCCCTTTTGATGTCTTGATCTCCTAGTATAAATACATTTAGTAGTTAAATTTCTTGCTGGATACTTATGTGTATAATTTAATGGTTTTCACTCCATTCACGACTATCCTTGTTCAAAATATCAAAACCTTAGCCAACATTCAATTAATGCATCAAGGCCGAATGTATTATCACTATTAAGGTAACCTAGTCTCAAGTATTTTCAATTCTAATGTACAACATCTCAAATTCCCATGACCGATCACACCTATTCTTACTTTCCAATATTCGAAATAATCAAAATCACCTCCTAAACACAATAGTCATGGACAATGCCGAATCCTCAAGTGTTTGAACATAAATTATTTTACTAATATAAACATTCACGAGTCATATTCATAGGAAGACCGATTTCTTCCCATAGCACATTCATCATCCATACTTAGATGAAACAACCAAAATCCCTTCCTTTATACCCTAGCCGAATGCTCCAATCATCCATACAAATTACAAATTTTTGCATGGCTAAGTAGGAGCCATTTAACATGCAAGAAAAATAATCATAGGAGAAGAATTTATCATTCTAAGTAAGCTCCTATCTCCAACACTAAATCATTCGGCATTTTGCCTAGACACATACAAGAAATCTCAACTTCCTTGACCTTACCAAGAGTGAATCCACCATTCAACTTAGCATATTACAAAACCAAATCAACAAACTCAAAGCTTACCTCCTAGTAGCCAAAGGTACTTGCCGAATTGACTTGAGTAAATCTCCCTTCTTTTCACCCTTTGTTTCGGCTATAGCAAAAGAAAGAAAACATGAACACTTTTTTTTCTTCTTCTCAAGCCATGGCAATTGTAACAAAATGAGAAAGGATGAACAACAAAATTTTTTTTTTCTCCTTTCTTTTTCCTCAACTCACGGCAACAAGGGGGGGCATCCACACTCTTTTTTTTTTGTTCATCATTTCCCCTTTTTTCTCCATTTCTTTATTCTTTCTAACATGATCCATTAACTAGACATGTTTGAAACATGTTCCCTTTGCCCATGCTCTTTATTTTATTATTTCTAACATCCACCATTAGCAAAACATGTTCAAGACATGTTTTCTTTTGCCCATCTTCATTACCATGGCCGGCCACTTCCTATAGTTGGCTAAATTGACATGCAAATCCCTCATGTCTTTACTTCATGCATTATTTGGCCACTTAAAAACTCACCTATCACATTTTCAAGTCCTAACACATGGGTCCTTTCTTATGAATTAGCGCCTAATTAATAAAATCAAGGCACGAAATATTTACGCATACAAATTCTTCATACAATAAGCACAGAATATAACACCTAATTATTCTTGTGACTCGGTTTTGTGGTCCCGAAACCACTTTCCGACTAGGGTCACATTAGGGGTGTCACAGTTTTAGCCGGCGAAAAATATTTACGTAAGAATTTTTTGGTCATTTGTTCCCAAGTAGTGATTGACCCTTGTGGTAACGAGTTCAACCACTGTTTAGCCTTATTCCTTAATGAAAAGAGAAATAACTGAAGACGAATGGCATCATCAGAAACGCCATTTATTTTAAAAGTGTCGCAAAATTCCAGAAAATTTGCCAAATGAGTGTTTGGGTCCTCGTCCTGCAAACCATCAAACTGAACAAACTGTTGTATCATTTGAATCGTGTTAGGTTTTAGTTCAAAATTATTTGCAGCAACAACAGGCCTAACTATACTTGACTTAGTTCCTGTTAAAGTAGGTTTAGCATAATCATACATAGTGCGTGGAGCAAGATTCTAATTTACTGGATCAACAGCAATAGCAGGAGGTAGCAGATTTTCTTGATTTTCAGCCATCTCCTCGGTTGTGGTGGAAATATCATCCTCTTGCTCTTTCTCTGTGTATCTTAGGCTTCGCCTTATTTCTCTTCGGTTTCTGCGAGTTGTGCGATCGATCTCACTATCAAAAAGAAATGGTCCTGACGGGTTTCTTCTAGTCATAAACTATAAAAACCTGCCAGAAGGGAAAAGAAAATTTAGTAACAAAAATCAAAATAAAATTTAAATTGCAATAAAATAAATGGCTAAAGTAATACAAATTAAGTGTTTCTAATATCTTAGTTCCCTGGCAATGGCACCAAAAACTTGATCTTAGTTCCCTGGCAATGGCACCAAAAACTTGATGTGAATAAATCGTGATAAGTTTTATAATTTATGAATGTCCGTTCTTGAAAACTAACTATTATCACGACAAAGGCAAGCGCACCTTATTGAACTGTAGTATAGCTTATGGCAAGACAGGGATGTCGAACCCAAAGGAACTAAAAGTAGTAGTATTAACTTTCTTTTTATTATCTAGCCTAAAAATAAATGGGTTTGTTTTATCTAAACTAATTACTAAACTAAGAATGCCAGAAAGTGAATTAGGGAAATAACTTTTGGGAAACCTGAATGATTTGGACAATACCTAAGGAAAACCACCTAGACTTCACTTGTTATTGACTCTGAATTAGACAATTTATTCATTTGACTTGATCCGTAGAAATCCCTAATTTATATTATTATCTCTCTCGAGACTAACAACGTCTAACCCTAGGTTGATTAATTGAAATCTCTTTCTAATTAAAACCCCTAGTGTTGTATTAACTCGATTTGTGGATTCCCTTATTAGATTTCACCCTAATCCGGCAAAATTATGTCACCCTATCTCTAGGCGTGCAATCAACTCCGCTTAATTATATTAGATCTACTCTTAGACAGGGACTTTTGCTCCTCTGAATAAGCACATCAAAACTTAAATTAATATCCTGGAATATCAAAGCAAGAATTAAGAACACATAGTTAAGAACAAATCAAATATTTATCATATAATTCAGATAATAATAACAAGATCCGTTTTAGGTTTCATCCCCCTTAGGTATTTAGGGGGTTTAGTTCATATTTATGAAAGAAAACATCTCAAAAGAATAATGAAAACAAAACATAAAGAAAACCCAAGAACTCTTGAAGGGAATTGAAGGGAGATCTTCAGTCTTGAAGGTGAATCCGGCTTCTGAGATGGATCAATCGGCTTCCTTTGAGTAATTCCTTGCCTCTTACTCCGTGTGTCCCCTTTTGGTACCTCCTAGGGTGTTTATATAAGCTTTAGAATGCTTCTAAACCCTCAAGAGTAGCCTTTTCTGAATAGGACTAGACTTGGGCTCGACAGGGACATGCCCGTGTGCAAGTGCTTCAACCCGTGTTCGAGTCTATTGAATAGACACGGGCATGTGATCTACCCATGTAACAGGCCGTGTTGATTTCCCACATTGGCCCATTTTCTCCGTTTTTGGCCCGTTTCTCGCTCTTTTTACTCTCCTACGCTCACCTAAGTATAAAACATGAAATTAAAGGATTAAGAGTATCGAATTCCACAAATCTGATGATAATTCATCCAAAAATATGCTAAGCATAGGATAAAAATATGTATAAATTACAACTTATCAAGTAACAAGCTTTAATAGATTTAAAGTAAAATAAACTGAAATACATTAAACTAAAGCTTAGAGAGTCTTGAAAGTAAAGTACAAGGACTAGAAATGTAAATAAACCTTAGCTATAGTGTTAACCAACTTAACTAACATAAAGAACAACAAAAATAAGAAGTAAATGCAGAAAAATAAAATCTAATCTAAGGTAGAAGAAGAGAAAAACAAAAACCCTAAAAAAAGTGCAAAGAAAAACCAAAGAAAACCTAGAGAAAACTAAACCTAATCTAAGCTAATGTCTGGCTATTTTGAAGTGTATTCTGATGACTTTTTTATGCCAGAAATGCCCTTACACAGGCCTTGTGTGATTGGTGGGCAGAGTAAATAAAGGTTGACCTTTTTGTCCAAGTTTATCCCCTAACAAAAGTGATACTGTGATACCCAGAAGAGGATATCGCGGCATCTTAAGTAGCGCTGAAACCTGAGGCCTTCCTTGGGAGGTGGATATCGCTATACCCAAAGGGATATCATGATACCACTGAACGTAGTCCTTGGTCTTTTATACTGTCAAGGGTGTCGCTATCCCAAGGGTTGGATATCATGATACCTTACGCTAGGTGTCGCTCTCACTCATTTTTGGCCTCTGACACGTCCCTACAACACTCAAGCACATGTTAGGCCTCAAAATGGCACTAGCGGCCAATTTGGGTAAAAAATTAGACAAAATTGAGACATTTTCACTGATTATCCAAAAATATGAAATAATGAAATTAATGAAAAAATATGCTAAAAACTCTATTTTTCTCGAGATAAAGCTCCTTAAGTATGTTGGAAAAGCTTAATTCTCCATGTCGACTTGTGGCAAATTAGTAAACCAATTACATACATAATATCAGGTCGTGTTGTTGTCAAATGCAACAAGAAACTAATGAGACTTTTGTAATTCCTATCATCGACCCTCTCAAAAATCTTCTTTGATGTTAATCTTTTCACCAAGTGCCACGGGTGTGCTTGCTGATTTTTACCTTTCCATACAAAACCTTTTCAAGATCTTTGAGGTAAAGCTTCACTAACTAATGTATATCCCTTCCTAAAATTGTTCCACTTCCATGCCTAGAAAGTATCTCATTTCTCTGAGGTTTGACATCATAAACATTTTCTCCACCTGTAGCTTGAATTCTTTTACCAAATCATCAAAATTCCCAACTACTAGCAGGTCATCAACATACAAATAGACTATCAATGTTGTGACTTTCTCAAGCTTCTTTACATAGAAAGTTAGCTCGCTGAGGCTTTTCTCAAATTTTAAAATTTGCAAGTAATCATCAATTCTTGTATACCTTATCTTATTTTCCTTTAACGGTGAAGTTAGGAGGCTGATCCACATAAATTTGTTTTTGCAAGTAGTCATTCAAAAAAGCTTACTTAACATCAAGTTGATGGATTCTCCATCCCATGTGTTCCACCAAAGCTATCAGCAGTCTAATCATATCCAGTCTTGCTACTGGTGCAAATGTCTTCAAGTAATCAATCCCATATTGTTGACTAAAACCCTTTACAACCAACTTTGCCTTTAGTCTGTTAAGTGAATCATCGAGGTTGAATTTGGTTCTGAACAACACTTGATGCCAATAACCTTTTTGTGTGATGGTCTATCAACAAGTTCCCACTTCTAGTTCTTGCGAATCATATTCAATTCAACTTTCATAGCTTCTTTCTAGCCTTTTGTTGCTTCAGCTTCTTCGAAGTTCATAGGTTCAAGAATTGCTACCTAAGCTCTCTGATAAATTTCAACAATTGGTCGTGTGCCCTTTATTGGTATATCATCGAAGTCTTCTTCTTCAACTTCATTATGACCAGGTTGTGACCCCAGCTCAAGCTCTTCTTGCTCAAGCGTCTCAGCTTCAGTAGCATCCTATTTTCATGTTCTTTCTTCATCAAACACAACATCCCTACTTACATTGATCTTCTTGGAGATTGGATCATAAATTTGGTATCCCTTTTTGTTACTATAACCAAGGAAAGATTCAGCCTGCGATATCTTCTCTAATTTGCTACTTTTCACCTATTATACATGAACAAAAAAAATATAGCCAAATAATTTTAGGTGCGAAACATAAGGTTTGTATCTATACCAAGCTTCAAATGGAGTCTTTTCCTTCACAACATTGGTTGGCATGCTGTTCAACAAATAGATTAAATTGTTTACTATTTTAGCCCAAAATTCTTTTGGCAACTTACTTTCGAACAACAGGAGCTCGCCATGTCCATCACAGTCCTATTTTTCCTCTTACACATTTCATTTTGTTGCGAAGTGTAAATGTTGGTAAGCTGGTGATGGATCTTATTCACAGTAGCTTGCGAACTTGTCTGAAGTGTACTTGGTTTCATTATTAGATTTGATCATCTTCAGCTTGTTGTCAATATGATTTTTGACTTGTGCTTTAAACTTCCAAAAAACTTCAGCTACATCAGTTTTTTGTTTCAAAAAATAAACCTAGCAATACCTTGTTTAATCATCAATAAACAAGATGAAGTATCTACTACCATTCAAGGAATGTGACTTCATGGGTCCGCATATATCGATATAAACCAAATGAAGCTTTTCATTAGCATGCCAAGCTGTATTTGCTGGACATGAGAGCCTCACCTACTTCCCAAGTTGACAAACTTTGCAAATGCCATTTTGTTCTTCGGTTCTGGCCATATTCACAACCAAATTTGTCCTGCTCATTTGACTAAAGGACTTATAGTTCACATGTCCCAATCTTTTATTGATAAACATGTTAATTTGCATATTATTTTTTGTTTAATTTGGTTTATTGTTGAATTGAACCCTGCTAATTAAGTGCTTTTATGATCTAATATTGTTAGAGATGCAATCGGTCGAAAAAAAGGGCCAAATTGAAAGACAATCATTAAATTGGGGCCAAATCAAAAAGATGGAGAAAGCCAATGAGTTATCAAATTTTGTTAAGCCAATGAGTTATCAAATTTTGTTGACTTTGTAAAAAGCCAAAAATAGGAAGATATTATTTTATTTTATTTTATTAAATTAGTTAGGCTATTTTTAGTAAACTCCATGTATATAAATAGGGATATTTTGTTCTTTGAAAATCATCCATCACTTTTGTTTTCCTATTTCCATTTGGAATTGAATTAGTTTCTTTTCTCTTTCAATTTGACATGGGAAGTTTGTCCATTTCATTTTAATTTCTTTTTTTTTCCTAAATTCATCCAATTGCTTTCCAAACCCTTTTATCCCCCAATTTCTTCCATTATCATACAAATTCAATCACCTTCCACAACTTACAAGCATGAATAATTTCATGCTTAACTAAATCTCATCCTAGCTTTAGGCCGGTGTTCTTTCCGGTCGGGAATCGTGAGATTCCTATCCATGCTAAAATTCGTCCAATTGGTATTCATTCTTTTCCTAAGTATCGGGATTGACAACTCATCCCTTAAGGTTAACTCAGTTACAAGTTAAAAAGTGCACGTTGAGTTGGAGTCGTGTTAGCTGACAGTTGGAGAAACGAGTCGACCGTGCTGTATTTGGATCTCCGAGAACAAATCAAGGAAGAAGTGATTGGATTTAAACGACCCATGCGGCTGAGGTCGTTAATTCGAGTTGGGTTCTTCAGAACGCAAGGCTGCCGGAATCTTAAATCGGGAACGCGTGTATCTCGGTTAGATAATCGATAAGGGTTGGTTTAGAGGTCGTACCGAAACTAGCTACTAGAGGAGGAGCTGGTGGTTAGGATGTTCTTAACTGCTATAACTAGCTTATCATTTGGAGAGAAGATTAATTTTCGAGGATCGATTCTTGATACGAAATTTACCAAGTCTAAGGCTAAGGCTTATTTTATCTGTTGCAAAATTCTAAATTTATTTTCTAATTTATTTAATTTATGCCGTTTCAATTACCTAATTTCTAATCATTTCAAAAATCCCCTATTTACTTTTATTTCTAATTTTTGCAGGTACGATTGGAGTCGTGGGCACGACTATTTCCACGATTTTCGACACGATAAACAATCTGATCATAAGCTATACACAGAAGTTGATTATAGCATCCAATCATTGTGGACTTGACTCTACTACCACTTTACTACTAATTAGAGTTATTTTGTAGGAATTATATTTGGTGGTTTTGACGCCCATCATTTATGCCAAAGTTTTGTTTTATCAACTGAACTAGTATAAGCTCTTGAGATCGCCATGTTTCAGTCCAATACAAAGCTTCTGCCTTTCATCAAGACTGTAATATCTTACTCTCCTAACAAGTCTAATATAGTGCAACTACTATCTTTGAAAATAACACTATACTTTTTCTCAAGTTTTTGACCAATACTAAGGATATTATGATCTATTTCAAGCACTAAAAGAACATCTAAAATTACTTTAGTAACTGATGGCATACTAATCAACACATCGCCTTTGCTTTTAGCTTGTATGAGTTCTTCATTTCCAACCCTCACTTTTGAAATGCAGCTTCTATTAATCCTTTTGAAAATGCTTTCATCTGAGGTCATATGGTTGGTGCATTCACTTTCGATCAATCAACCTTTTTCGGCTCTACTTTTAGATGCAAAATAAGAGGCTATGAACTCTTGCTCCTTCTGAGAATGATTTCCCTTAGCTGTATGAGCCTAGATATTCTAATGTGGCTATGGCTGCTGAATTTGCACCTTATTTTTGCAAACCCTCTCCATGTGTCCAAACTTCTTACAGGGCCTGCATGTAGTCTGGTTTGAACTAGCAATGCTTCTTCAAATGAGTAGTCTTTTTGCAGTGAGAGTGATGTGGATATTTCTTTTTTCTACCCTATCTCCTTAACTTCTCTATCTTATTTGACCATATTTTCTTTCCTCTGTTATTTGAAGAGCTCAAGCATTCCTTATTTTTAGCTTGAAAAGCTCATTCAACATGTTCCTTCTGCCTTGCAGCTCTTCTCTGATCTTGAGCGTATAGGGCATTTATCAGCTCTAATAGAGATATCGTGGACAGGCTTATTGAGTCTTCAAGAGCGGATATTTTTTATTTGTACCTCTTAAGAAGTGCAGTGATCACCTTCTCAACTACCCTGATATCAGGAAACTTATCTCCAAGTAATATTATGTTGTTTCCAATAACCATGATTCTGTCATAATATTGTTTCACAATTTCAGACACCTTCATCTTCAGGTTCTCAAAATCCCTCCTCAAGTTGATCATTTGTTGCTACCTTGTCTTATCTATACCGTGAAACTCTTCCTTTAGCTTATCCCAAGCTTGCTTTAGAGTCTCATAGGCCACAATTCTAGTGAAAATTACATCAGAAACACCATTCCGAAAACATGACATCATCTTGAATTTTTAGCACGATCATCATTATGTTGCTTGATTTGTGCTATCGTCAGATTGGTTCTTAACAGTGGTGGCTCTACATCTGCATTCACAACCTTCCATAAGTTATAATCTTGTAGGTAGCTCTCATTTTTACTACCCAAATATGGTAGTTTTCACCATTAAAAACTGTTAGTGGAGGTGGTGTAAAGTTGGCTGAAGGAATTTTTACAAAACAACAAGGAAACAAAGGTTTTTCTTTCTTCTGAAAAACAAAAGCCCTTAAAGATAACTGGTTTTGATACCAATTGTTGGTTTTTTATCTAAGAAAGAAAAATGGATAGATCAGATTTTAGCAATCTAATTGACTTGCTGTTTTTTTTCATTCAAATTCCTAGGTTTACATACAAAGTACACACTTAAATAGGAAAAATTTTACCAATTGCAACTTGACAAGTTGGCATGTCTAGGTACATAGGATCATTCATTGACTGATTTTCAACTAATTAGCACTGATTACATTAAACTATCAAATTAAAGATAAATAAAATAACTTGACAGTTTTTCTAAACAAGTTGACAACTTGTTAGCTTGTATCAAAATTTTTGGGATAGTTTGTAGTTAGATTGTCTACCACTTTGGCTTGTAGTTGGATTGTTCACCACTTTGGCTTGTACTTTGGACTGTCCATCACTTTAGCTTACACTTTGGAATGCTTGTCACTTTGACTTACACTTTGGATTGCCCACCACTTTAGCTTGTAGTTTAGATTGTCTACCAAATACTTTGTCATTCTTTTGGCATTTATCTTGTTCACCAAATGATAGTTTGCCATTTTGGAGTTTAACCTGTTCACCAAAAGTGCGAGCTGTTGCATGGATGGCCATCTCACAACATGATCCATCTTATTATAAATGGTTTTTGGATCTTGAAAGCAAAAGATTTGGTAAATCAACAAACTTTTCAGATAAGATTTTATTAGAGTCAACTTACCTCCTTCTGAGTAGCTTGGATTTTCATGAGGAAATTTTTTACTCCATTCTATTTAGGATTTCTCACTACAAATAGTTCATCATATACCAATGCTTACTTTTATTGACGATCCAATTCTGTAAGTTAAGTAGGTTTATATCAGTGGATTACTTATTTGTTAGTATATGATGAACCTATCCCAACAGATCCTATTTGTGACGCCCCACACCCGATTCAGTCACTGGATCTAAATGTGTAACATCACATTATGTTGTCAAAACAACTCAGAATATTTCAAATATTTTGATCAAACAATTTGAATTAAATCACAATAATCACAAACAATCACAATTATCAGCATAAATATGATGATTCAATATTATATGATTCTATACATTTGGTTTCAAGTTTGTGTTCAATCAAAAAACAAAGTTAATATTCAAATCCAAACTATTTTTATCAAATTTTAGCATTATGTCTTAAAATAGGGGTTTCCATATCTCGAGACAAGTTACAATTTATTTTTAGAATTTTTACTTTTATGATGACACATCTCAAGACATTGAAATCCATGTCTCAAGACATGACTTCTCAACACGTTTCACTATTTTAACTTTAATGTTTGAATGTCTCGAGAAAAGAGGTTCCTGTCTCGAGTCCTGGAGCAAGGCTAAATGTCTTTAGCTTCGATGTTCCTATGTCTTGATACAAAGACCACTCTGTCTTGAGACTTAAGAAGTTGTCTTGAGACCTACCAAATTAGTCTTAAGACCAAGCTTAAAACAATGTCTCAAATGACAATTTTTTTTCTTAGAGTCTCAAGACTTGTTCATCATGTCTCAAAACTAAATGGTAAATAACAAAAAATGCACCATTTTCAAACATACAAACCATCCCTAATTGTACCTAAAATATACTCAAACATTTCACCCATTACATCAATTTCACACTCGTAAAGTCCACCAAGCTATATTAAAGCATAGCATTCAATGTACCATATCACATTTCATTATTTTTTTCATATCCTAACCTATAAGAACAAACATAATTAACTTCTAGTTTAGAGGATAAAATTCAACTTTAAGAACATTATAGGTCAACCATAAACTATACCAAAATATCAAAACCAACACCAAGTCAACAACCTAGGTTCATACTTTAACCATTCAACAAGGTATGCAACTTTAACATAATTACAAAATTCAAAATACCATAAGGACTTCTAGAATACTTCTTAATAACTTAGGTACGTTCCACACGTATTAAACATAGTAAAAACATTACAATAGATGGTTGAGCTGAGTATTGATCGCTTGGATGATGGCGACTCACGATCACTCCAAAAACCTATGAGACTTTTACACGGAAGCAAACAAATCTATACATTAAGTATTGATTACTCAATGGTACTAACACAATTTAATGTTAAACATGAAAGCAATTAAAATAACAAGAATATAATTATCACATTTAAATAAATCATTTTCATAATAACTTACTATAATTAGAATCAGAATGATGATCATTTATCATAATCAGGATGACATTAATTCACAAATCAAAATTAACATGTCATTTTCAGAATTAAGATGACATAATAAACATTTATTTATAGCCTCTATTAACTAAATGCAAACATAAGTATAGGTACATATTTAACCCCTAACTCACAACAATAAGCACCGAAAGGCTAATCAGACATAAATGCATTGATCCCCCTAACACTCCACAAAATTTAATGTACTAAAATGACAAAATCAATTGTATCATAGTGTCAGAATGAGTTGCATTGTAGTACTAGAATGCTCCCACCAATACATATATGAATCCTATAGTATGTCAACTATACCTTGACTATGTCTAGCATCATTTAATAGGGCAATCTCATACTTTGCAATACCAAAATGTATATATTACCATGTACTTCTCAATATAAAAACCAAGTTACTAATCATTTTAATACCATAATGAAATTCGTAAACATAAACATACTTGATAGGGATGAGTGTGAAAGAGGATCGTAAGTTTGTCCAAGTCATGGATTTGACTTAAGGCTCTAGATGTTCGAAAAGAAACTTGGATTTTGACATAACCTGAAACACAAATGAATCCAAGTCAGAAGTAATTAACTAAGATAAATAAAACAGAACAATAAATCAAAAATTAGAACAATAAAGAAGATAGATGGAAAAGATGGAACGTGATGTGTAGAAGTCCTAAGGAGCCTTGAAAACAAGAAGAATCCACAATCCCCTTCAAGCGGCTCTAGTTTCCCATCCAAGAAAGAAAACTTGGCAAGAAAAAGTTTGAAGATGATCCCCCACAATCTGAAAAATTTGTTAAAACTCTTCTAAAAGAAAACTCAAGAAAAATTCTTGAAAAGAAAAACTCAAAGAGAATTTATTAACTCACAAGAGAAGTTGTTGAATAATAATGAATTGATTTTTGTACAATGAAAAGGCCTTTATATAGGCTAGCTAAATAAACCTAAATAAAGCTTTTAAGTATACTAGAACTCTAATTAACCTAAACAAGAAGTAGTTTTAAACTAAACTTTCTTATTGATATAAAACTCCTAAATAACTTAAAATACTTAATAACTATAAAAAAACTTGGAATAAAAAATAAAAATAATAAGAGATGTTAAATACAATATTGGGCTCATATATAATAAAAACTAAGCCTAAAACTCGAACCCAATATGATTTAAACTCGAATCAAAAGCCCGAAACTCGTAATTTTCATCATAATCCCATCAAGAAATTCTACTCAAGCAGTCTTCACTAAAACAATCATAACTTGAGTTCCTGGACTCGAAATTGAGTGATTCAAAGTGAGTTTCAAAGAAAAGAGATAGATCTTCAACTTCTATGAGACATCTTATTCTAGAAATGCCTAGATCCCATCCAAATATTTTTTGCAAGTTGACTAATCTTTTCAAGTTGAAAATTGATAACTTGGTTGAATTGACTTTAATACATTTCACCCATTCTGTGCATGTATCTTCCTCATTTCCTCCAAAAGATTCATCCTCACATACTGGCTTTGACCGAATTTTGGTTTGATTTGCTTGACCTTTGAGATTGTTGTTGGGCCTTGAGGTAGTGTAAGCCCATCACATCCATAGGCCTAAAATTGGGCCTTAAGACTCGTATCAATACCTGTCAACTTACCAATTAAGCCAACATTTAACATGATATATCTAACATAGTTTTTAATCATGTATCACTAGCAATTCAATAAGATTAGTTAATTGAATTCAAGAAAGAAAAGCTAATTATATTAGTATAAAATAAAATCACTAATCTTTGACCGTTTTCACCTTCTCTTTATCTCTTGACGGTCCAGTTTCGTCTTTAGCTACGTTTAATAATTTAAAATACAAATACAAAGTTAAAATTACACATTCAACTAATCATACATTCAATTTAAACATGTTATGCATATATTCAATTTAGTCTCTATAAACTCTTATTATCTGAAATGCTCATATCTTTCAATATTTATTATCAATTGAAATCCAACTTTGAATTTAATCACTAGAGATCTCGTACTTCCATTTTATAGTAAATTTTTTAATAAATTTTAATCTATTCAATTTAGTCCCTAATTTCATAAAATTAATTATAAGAGTTAGCTTAATTTCTAACTTAATCCAATTATTTGTACTACTTTTTAATATGATCTTAACATATAATAAACATATCATTCATGAATCCATTATTTTCAAGGTTCAATTTTCATCAAACCTCTATAAGGACAAATTCACTTTAATTTGAAAATCGAGCACTTAGTTTTTTATATCTGAGACCACTAGCTAATAATCCAATTTAAATTAAAAGAAAGAAGAGAAAAAATCTGACCAATTTAGGCTTGGAAGCTTACAGCAATGGAAGAATAAAAGACCAAACTTTTCTTTTGTTTTGGACGGTGAAGAATGATGAAAAAAAGAATAAAGTTGAAACTATGTTTTTTCCATTTAATCTTAATTATCTAATGAAATCAAAATTAAATCAATGGTTATGATCACTTTAATCATGATTTAGTGGAAATCTACTGTTAAAACCATACTCATCCGCTAAGCTATATATATAATGATGGTAAATTAGCCAATAAGTCCATGGCCCAATTATTCATTAAGAACTAGTTTTATTCTTGATTAAATCAAATTAGTTACTCACTTTGCAATTTAATTCCTATATTATTTATATGATAATCTAATCCATTTAATTTTAATTAATTCCTTATCTTAATCCCTATTCAACTCACTAATTTTTTTGTTTGAAAATTTAAACAGCTCAATTTACCCCATGTCACTAAAATCACACATTAAAATTATACTTTTTTGCCTAATTGATATATTCTTAGCTATGAATATTATCTGTCTCATGTCATTGAAATTGAAGTAGTTCCTTTATATTCAATGGCAATTGTCAATGATTACAATTTTTTTTAAAAAACCTACTAATATTTTCAACCCAAAAATTATTTACATGAAAAATAAATAAAGACATCGTCAATTCAGGAATTATGTTATCAAACATATAAGCCATGTTTCCCGGAGGAAAATCATGCATCCAAAAGAGCAAACACCATAATCTTTTTTTACATATATAATTTAGATGGTTGAATTTATCTTTAACTTTCTTGGTGTTTATTTGTTTGTATTTCATTAGATGCTCCTCACAAATTTTTTTTACATATAATTTTGTTCGATGCTGCTCATGTTACGAGCAGATTTGTTGTGTGATTTAAAGAAAAAAAAAAACCTAATTACACTACCTACTCAAATAAAAAAATCAACTACCTTACTGTTCCACATTTTCCTAAAATATCCTTCGACTCTAAAGGGTTTCCTTCTAAACCGTGCGCCATGTTGTACTGTTTTACTCAACCAATTGAAATTTTAATAGTACCCATAAAATTTCAAGATTTTTTGTGTGATTGTAATACATCAAAACTAATCGTAACTCTTTAGTGTTATCAAAAATATGCATCGAAACTGGATTAAATTGTCTTTAACAAATTATATGCATAGTTAATTCACATGAATGTTTTTGGTGGTCTTAATTGGGAACCTTTGTTCAATCACTCAACATTTTGTCATGTCCAATATACTTGCAGCAGTCAAAAGAGTTGGAATGATAGTGTGCTTTCTAAACAAGAAATTGAAGCCAAATTGTTAAGAAGCCAGGAGGCAATGGCCAAAAGAGAGCGTATGAAGAAATACTCCTACTCTCATCGGGTAATTTCATCTCATATTATGTTCTACATGGCATTATTCTATTGTTTGATGATTATCAAGTAAATCAACAAGTACCAACTGTTGCGATTTTAATGACTATTCTATTCCCAAATAGTGTGCACACCTTAGAGTATGTTTCCTATTTTTGTTCATAGATAACTGAAAGCCTTTATTTATCTCTCTAATTTTTCCTTCTATTGGGAATCGACTCATATAAACGATGAATAAGAAAAGTGTTAGAAATCGACCTGATTTAAGCAACGAACAAGTAAAAATAACAGCATAAATTGAGAAATTGAACACACAAATTTAACGTGGAAAAACTCCTCCAAAGAGGATAAAACCCACGGGCAAAGATAATTTTACTATAATGGCAAAAGAATGAAGAGTACAAAAGATAGAGATAAAAACTAAACCTCGAAGACCCGAAAAAAAAGAACCCTCAAAATGTAAACACAAAATTCTCTAAATGTGTTATGAGTTCTAATATCTAATGAGTGTATTTTCTAATGTTGTAAAAGAGCCTATTTATAGGCTAAATTAGCAAGTCAAATAAGCTATGCTAATAAATGCTAAATATATTATACTATTAAATACTAAATCTTCTAGAAAGAAAATATATTTTTGTTTAACTTGACTTACAAGCAATCTCTTAGAATTTGGGTCACACAACTCTAACAATCTCCACCTTGACACGAATTCTTTCAACGCCATCTTTGCCAAAGCCCGCCACGGGCCTATCTTGAACTATGCAAGGAATTAACTGAGTCAAATCTGTGCTTAGAAGCTGGAAGACTTCTAGCCTTCGACTTGTGCACTGCCAAATCAAAACTAACTTGGGTCTGATTTTGACGAACACAATGCCCTAACTTTTCAAAACCTGCATCCAAAGAGAACCTCTCTTCAACGAAACGGTCATACCTTTTTCCCCCCTATGACGAAGTTGCCTCCGCTCCAAATGAGTTGACTTCAACTCCGTAACGAATGAGGGACGTCCAATTTCACCGATCACTGTAGATCCTTCCAGAATATAAAGACTGCCGGTTCTTTTACCTTTTAACAAAACGAGAGCTCCATGAGATACTTTAATACCGCTCGACTCGATGTTGATTTTGCATCCTTTCAAGTCTAAAATACTCAAGGAGATGTGATTCTTTCGTAAATCAGGCACATACCTGACATCTGAGAGCGTCCTAATCGTCCTATCGTGTATCCTAATTTTAACAATACCAATACCAATTACCTTACTGGATGAATCGTTTCCTATGCGCACAACTCCATCTTCAATTGAACTATATGTGGAGAACCATTATCTATTGGAACACATATGGAAAGAGCATCCAAAATCTAGGATCTACTCGGATTTGAGCTTGGAGTTATCACTCGTTGACACTAACAAGAAATTATCACCACCTTTATCGGCCAAATTAGCACCAGCTACATCTTCCTCGTTACTCTTAGCAGCTCTTTTATTTCGTAGTTTATAACAATCTGCTTTGATGTGACCTAACTTTTTACAATATCGATACCTTTTGTCTTGTTTCTTTGATGCTACCAAAACGGAAGGTTGCCTACCTACCTTGCTATCTAAACCAAACTCATTGTCGAGTTTGTCTCTACTCAACAAGTGACCCTTCACATCTTCGAACGAGAGTTTGTCTCTACCATAAATCAGTGTTTCCTTGAAAGACTTGTATGAAAGGGGTAAAGAGCACAATAATAGCATAGCCTGATCTTTATCGTCAATATGAACCTCAACATTCTTTAAATCATTTAAAAGAGTAATGAATTAACTAATGTGATCTCTAAGAAGCTCACCTTCGTTCATGCGAAACGTAAATAGACGTTGTTTCAACACAAAACGGTTAGCCAGAGGCTTAGTCACATAAAGAGTTTTTAACCTTTTCCACAATGCGGATAAGGTCTTCTCCATCAATACCTCCTGCAATACCATATTGCGAGGCACAACTGGATTGCAGACAATACCTTTTCATCAAGTTTTTCCCATTTTGTTTAATTTAGATTTTCAGGCTTTTTCCCAGTAACAACCTTTTTCAAGCCTGTTTGAACTAGAATTGCCATCATTCGAACTTGCCATAGATTGAAATTTGTCTCACAATCGAACTTCTCAATTTGAAACCTTGTTACTGCCATCTTTGAACGGGTTTATCTATAAAAAATTGAACTAGCTCTGATACCACTTGTTAAAAATCTACCCGATTTAAGCAACGGACAAGTAAAAATAACATAATAAATTGAGAAATTGAACAAACAAATTTAACGTGGAAAAACTCCTCCAAAGAGGATAAAAACCACGGATAAAGATAATTTTACTACAATGGCAAAAGAACGAAGAGTACAAAAGATGGAGATAAAAACTAAACCCCAAAAACCTAAAAACAAAAAACCCTCAAAACGTCTTCCTAAGTGCTTGCAAAATGTCCGATAAATGTGAGGCACACCCCACACATTCAAGAGAGGCTAAATAATCATATGCTTGATGAATTTGTCCACTTCAAAGAAGCTAAAGCTAAGGAAAATGAAAGGGAAAGAGTATGATTTTGAGATTGGGTGCGAGTACAAGGCTAAAAGTGTGACAATGTTCTCTTAATTTATGTTGCTATTTAGATATTTGTTTTTGTAATAAAAAAAAATCATTGCTTCTGTATAGTTGTAATGTATATTAGTTTGGATATTTTATCATGATTGATTATGTTCGATTTATAATTTTTTACTATAAATAAAGTATATAGAATTAATATTATCGTTAAAATAATGTTATAAACAAACTAAAATTTTAGCAATTGGATACTAAACGTTTTAGCAACGATCTATATTGTTGCTAGAAGTTTAAGGAGTAATCATCTTGCAACAATCACTAATGTTGTTATTTGTTTAATACATATCTTGACACTTGAAAACTATATCAAATGTTAAATCCTTCAATATAAATAATACCTATACCAACAAGTATTACTTTATTGATGCTCAAATCGTCGATATAAACCTTTATACTTATTTCGACGGTCACGTTTTCTAAGGGTAAAAGGGTGTACCGATGCTATATGTGCCAATAATTAATTTTTGGTTTGAGTAGCATTTTTTACCATCGATATAGAGGTTTTTTATTTATATAGATGTATTTTTTATTTTAGCGACAACTTTTTAGTCGTCACTAAATGGTAATTTGTTTGTAGTAGCTTGGAAAAATCCAGTTTTTTTATAAAGCATGTCTAGCTCCACTCCCAAGTATTTACCACCTTTTATCACTAGTTTTTCCTGCAAAATACCTGACCGCCCTTCTAACGTATTAAAGCCCAGAGTGTGAATATTGCAATAAAATCTGGAATGACAAGGCGGTATCCACAAGTATACATGTCGAGTTGTAATATAGTGTTACAACGAAGTAAGTGAATATTCTAAGGATCGTACCCAAGAGAGGTGAAGGCTAGATCAATTTTAAATTACACACTAAAAGATCTAATTAATACTTTAATCAAGTCATAAAACAAAAATGTCAATAAGAGATTTTTGAGATTTTTATAATACTAATAATAAAAATAAAATAACATAAAAGAAAACTAAATTTCAAGAGATAGAAATAGTAGAAGGAATCAAATTTGATAATGAGTGATTAGCTTGCTTCGATAATTCCAATCAACTGTCATTTCGGGTTCCTTGTTAACCAACTAGTCATTGCCCTAGCATGATCTTCCGATCTTCCACTAACATAATGAGTCAACAAGGACTACTTATCTTCCGACCTTACAATCCAGACTAGCTTGGGGTGAAAGTGTTCACGGATGGCCTATACCAATTTTGGGTTAATTCCCACCTTGATGACTTCCCAGGGTTGTTAGGCCTAGGGTTTGTTTCACGCTCTTCTTTTCCCAAACAATTGATCTGGTGAGTAACCCTACAAAACAATTAATAGATCATGCCTCCACTCACTAATCCCATATAGAAGGATTAGTTTCTCATGGCTTTCATAAACAACATGGAATAGATGGAAGAATAAAACATGTTAAATGAATTGAAGTGTAAAGTTTAAGAAAAACTTGATTTATATATGTAATAACACGAATCCCTAAAAGCTGATCATCTTTACAAATCAGATCTCTTGAAAGAAAGCAACGAACAAATAAACTAAACTTTAAAAAACCAAAGAAAGAAAGAAAACCAAACTAAATCTAAAGAGAGAATATAGGTAAAAAAAATGGAATACTACCTATAGCATATGCCAAACAAGCCTATTTATAGCCTTCAGGTCGTCGTCATCCTTAGCCCTAGGTCAGTTGACGTTCCTGATCTCTAAGTTCGATTGTGTGAACCAAAATGCCCCTTTTTCATGTTGTGTCATGACATAGAATTCAATATGCTCCTCCTTAGGATGTCTTTAAAGGCATGTCGAGGAATCCTTAGTCAGTGTCACAACATCGAAGGTAGTTTTGTACTTTCTCCATTCTGCTCTACATGTTGCGACATCAGACCTCCCATGTTGCACCATAGCGTCCGATATCGACCTAAAACGCCTTTTAATGGTCTCCTGCACACTCATGAAGCACGTTAGCTCTCCCTTAAGCCTCATTTGGCCCTTAAGGTCAATAAAAGACTCAATTCACACATTTTATTATATGTAATTAAAACTAAAGAAAATTAACTAAAATGTAATGGAAATGCTTGTATTTAGGCTCTTTAAGTGCGAAAACTAGTTTAATCAACTACACAGAATTACGAAATATCAAACTCCCCAACACTTAAGTCATTGCTCGTGCTTAAACAATATAAACAAAGATAATAAAATGATGACCTTGAGCAAATATGATACAAGTATTGACTTCGGAGCATATGACTTAGGCATTTCATTCTTATGAATAATTTTATCATGATGAGCTATCGCCTTACCACTTTTGACCACAAACGTCTAAATTTAGTATGTTACAAAATATATAAGTATGAAGGGTCTCACTTGTAGGAATCTATCAATAAATCATACAAGTACTTTGATTATTCGAGTAGAATACAACAGTCTTTTAAGCATATGTTCAGTATGATGTCCATTCATGTATAAGGACATTTTAGGTCACATAGGACTTTTTGGCTTGTAACGTTTTTAGACTTAGGACAGGTAAGAAATTCAAAAATAGTAAGCATAAAAAATGGTTACAAACACGAAAATAGTTTGGCACATTGTATTGGTCACTATTCTTCCCCCTTAGTATCCTTTACCCACTCACCACCTTATTTCTCCTTCTCTCACATTCCTTATCTCTCCATATAGGAAATCATAGCAAGACATAGTAACTACAGCTAGCCTACGAGTTTTTTGTGCACTAATAAACGATTTTTTTTTCTATTTTGCGACTTTATCGCTTTTATTTTTCAATTTTTCTCACTCAAGAATGCTTTTTGGTTTTTCAGGTACTATTTTTACTCGTATTGATTTTCTTTTTGGATTTTTCTTTTTGTTTTGCACTTTCATGCTAACCTATAATTCCCATATCACATTAATCTTTCCTATTTCACTCTATTTTTTACAAACTCTTCAATGATGTATTTATTTAACCCTCATTACGTATGGCTTGACGTCTATAGCCATGCAGTAAAGGACTAAAGAAAAAAGGCAGATACAAATTAACATTTTCAAGCTCAGGGCTTGTAATGAGGTTCACCAAGAAGTGCCAATAGGCTCAAGAATTAGTACTAAAGGTGAAATATAAATAGGACAACTTTTTGGCTTTGGATGTGTTTCAAACAATGCCTTAGGTCATACCTGAATATCTCATCATGCACAAATTTAATCAACCAAACAAACACAAATTCAACCATTTATCAATAATACTAGCATGCTTATTTCCTTGTATTTTCTATATCACTTGGTACAAATGATGACTTATTACCTATTTATAATGTAACATATAGAACTTTAGTAGTCTACTAATTAGAAATTGAAAATCTCCTATCATCATGCCAAACTTATTCATAACCACAAGCAACCTATGTACATGCTCTTAACCAATCACTTGTATTTCTACAAGCTCAAGCACACAAAAGACAAGAAAAATCAAATAAAATGTAAAAATTTGAAGCAAATTTTCTATGTTTCCCCCCATACACACAATTTAGTTGACACATTGTCCTCAATGTGGGGCCCATAAAAAGATAAAGAAAGAAGTTACCCGATTAATCATGGTTGCTCCAACTGCTAATGGTGGGTGCTTCCTCCTTTGATCGTGTTAAGCTCGAATTGTTTGTGTCTCCTTCGTGTTAGGTTTTTTTTAAATATTAAACAAACTTTAAAATAAAGAATTATGTATGTATGTATCCCTAATCCTAAAAACAAATTTACATTACCCTAAAATTTAATATGATACCTAAAATAAAGAAATAAGCATTCAATTTTCCTAAATTCTTCTACTCCTAATCCTATTAGATTACTCTTGAATATTAGTCATTATCCTCATGAAATCCTCTTTTCTTCTTTCCTCTTTTTTGTTTCGTCTGTAGAAGAACAAATTGTTTGAATAAATCATCACTGAACAATTTTCTTGGGGGATTCATGGTTTTAGCCATCCGTTCAATGGGTACTCCTACCCTTTTACATAATTTCGTAATTAGATAAACGAAAAATATTCCCTTTCCTAAATTCCTTGCACAGGCATATCCATGTTCTAATACATATTTACTTCTTTTAGAGAATCTCATAAGTTATGATTGCTTGAATTGGACTAATCTTGGACATCTCTGTTATAGGCAATATTCTTGAACATACAGATTTCATCCACATATTGGTTTTTGGTGTCATTAGCTTTAGATTAAATGTTTTAGGTATTGCTATCCCTATTCGATATGTCCACATATTTTTCCTTTCAATTAGGAATCTCAATATTTCCTCTATATCAATGTTTTTGAATTTCTTCAAATATCTTTTTTAGCGATAATCGCAATAATAATATAGTGCATCATAAACTTGGCAAATACTCATCTCAGTTACCGGAACATTAACCCCTCTGGCCTTCACAAAGGAGTGTATCTCATAGAACGGTCTGGCTATTTCCCTTTGTTTTCATGTTAGATAAAATTCTTGCACCACAGGAATTACTAAGGGTTCTTCTGCTAGCAGATAGAATTTTGTCCATTCCCTTTCAGTTGTGTTTTCCCATATTCCTTTGTAATTCCTCATTAAAGGGCCAAATCCCTGTTCTTTAATAAAAGTATACAACTTCAATTATTGTGGATACATGGCACGTTCTTGAACTCAATAGCTGGGCTTGAAGCGCTTGCGCTGAAACTGTCCATTTGATAATCTGTTCTTGTTATGCCTGCAATTTAACTTTTTTTGTTGATAAAAGAGGTTGTTTGCAATTTAATCCTTGTTAATGATAACATAAGTTTGCCATGTGACCTATTTATAGATTAGAAAGAAAAAATAAATTATTCAAGAGTTATAATCTAGTTCTATTAAATAAGTAGTTAAAGAGCAAGAATCCTAATATAATTAAGCTAAAAAAAAGGTCAATACTTAGGTTAGTTCGAAAAATAGAGTTACGCTCAGTGGTGTCGCGACATCCCTAGGTGATATCTCGACGTCGAGGGCTGATTTCAGAATCAAAATTTTGCTTTTTTTCGTATTCTGGAGTGGTTTTGTGACATGACGACTAGATTCCTCTATTTTTTGTGAAATTAACACCTGGGTTACCTTTTTCCTTATTATTCCTCATGTTTGTTGGTTTTCCATTAATTTCTTGGAAATCCCAAAGAGCACTGCACTACAAGGTTTGTTCTTCCACTACGGTGTTAATAGTTCCTCCAAAATAATATTTTACTCGTTGGCCATTAACAAGGAAGGGTTTAGCCCCTTTTTCAATTAACTCTATTGCCCCATGAGGAGTTACCTATTGTATTGTATATGGACTTGTCCATCTTGATTTAAGCTTTCTAGGGAATAATTTTAACCTTGAGTTGAATAGTAGTACTTTCTGTCCCGGTAAAAAATCACACTTTCTGATCTTTGCATCATGTAACATCCCTAACCCATATCCAACGTTGGAAAAAGGTTACGAGCAATTACCGAAAATCACATACAATTCACATACATTCATACATTCATAACAAAAATCTATTCATATCAATCACATTGTCCCTTGTAAGGTTCTACGAGACCTTAAAACATGCTTAGAAGGGGTTCGGAACTAAACTGATAGCATTCACAAACTTTGGGAAACATAGAAAATTTTCAAAGATATAAGGGTCACATGCCCATGTGAATGGGCACACGGCTACCAGACACACTCGTGTCACAGACCATGTGAAAACAGGGCATGGATACTGACTTGCACCATACGGTCAAGGACACGCCCTTGTGCCAGGCCTTGTGAAATCTAAGAGGGGTTACTGACTTGGGTCAGACGGCCGACCACACGCCCATGTGCCAGCCTGTGTGTCTAGCCCGTGTCAAAACTGTAGGGTATACTGGCTTTAATTTGAAGTGTACCCAGGGGACACATGGCTCTGTAACATGACTTTGTGTCGCACACGGCTGAGACACGAGCCCGTGTCTTTGCCTGCGTGGACAAAAATAGGCCATTTGAAAAACCAATTTGCCACCCTACTCTCAAGTACACAAAGCAACCCAAATGATACCATTTTAGTACATCTTTAAGCAACCAAAAACATGCCAAATCATACTCATATCATGCCATATATTCATAACCATTCAACCTCTCAATTCTATATTCAAAACATACCAAAACAATGTACCATAATCATCACACTCTATCTCATTTCCAAATACATTAATTCATCAACCTATTATCCATTTCAAGTCACTTAATATACCATATGGTCATCTTAAAATCAAGCCACAATATGCCAACTTCCCACCATTATTACCACAATTAATAACCAATCAAAAGAACAACAATTCCAAACAAGCCAACACTTAGAACATATTATACATCTCATATATCATTTATCAAGCATATAATTCAAGCCAACTTAAATGGCCATATACTAACATTTACAAGCCAAATCACATAGCTAAAATCACAACTCAAAATATACCAAAATGACACCAGCCTATACATGACAAATACCATATATTCAAAGCTTCTAAAAATACCAACAAGATGATCGATAGTGCGATGATGTTTCTCGACGATCCCCAAGTCCAAGCTAGCTTTGATGATCTATAAAAGCATGGAAAGAACACACAAAGTAAGCTTTAAAAGGTTAGTAAGTCATACACAATTAAATCATTTTATGAATCAATATCATTACCATTAATTAAGCAAGATTTGAATAAGCACAACAAAATACACATTAAGGATCACAAACCTTTCTATTAATCAATTTATACTTCTCAGATATACCAATTCATCAATTACCTTTTCTTCTCAAGGCTCATATGAATTTTGTACATACCTGAATCACTTAGCTCATTCACATATTCTTTTTAAACTTGACTTTGTCTGTTGAACCATTTAGAATCTTTAAGGATACTCGGAAATCACATAAGCTCATACAATGCCATATCCCAGATATGGTCTTATATGTTAACACATATCGATGCCACTATCCCATATAGGATCTTACACGAAATCGATTAACGATGCCAATGTCTTATACATGGTCTTACACGTAATCTCAATACAATGCCAATGTCTCAGACATGGTCTTACATGTAATCACATCTTGATAACATAATGTCATGACGTCTGTATCTTATACTATTCCTAAGGTTCGTACGGGACTTTCGGATGTCGAAACTCTGTCGATTCTTGCTCGTAAGTGTTCATTCAACATTTACCAATTTAATGGCAAGTAAACACATATAATTCAATTTAAAAGCATTCATTTGTATATGAACTTACCTTGTAGTCGGAATAAACGGACGGGTCGACTATTCGATAACTTTTGTTTTCCCTCGATCTAAATGCGATTTCTTTCGTTCTTGATCTATTTACATTCAAAATTAACCCTTTTATTCATCAGCACATTCAATTTCATCCTCAAACACATATTTGGGAATTTTTGCACTTTAGCCCCTAAAATCACACATTTATTCATTTAGCCCCTGTTTCATAAATACACAAAATTCACAAAATTTGACAAAACTCATGCTTAGTCGAATCCTCTATAAGTCTCTAGCAACCCATATTTTTTATTTATTTCACAATTTAACCCCTCAATTTACACTTTTCACAATTTAATCCTATTTAAGCTTTTTCACTAAAAATCACTTTACAAAACATAGATATCTATCATCAAGCTTTAATAATTCATCATCAAACATTCAAAAGCACATGAACTCATTAATGGAAACTTTTAAAATCACCAACAAATTCATAAATTATGGTACGGGCTAGCTAGTACTCAAAGCACCGATCATAAAAACATAGAAATCATCAAAAACCGAGCTCAAAACATACCTCAATCAAGGATTAGAGTTGCCAAAAATTCAAGCCCTAAGTGTTCTTCTTTTTCTTAGATAATTGGGTTGAAGAATGCATGAATTAATGAACCTTTTGTTTTATATTTAACTAATAATAACTTAATTATCAAATTCCAATTTTAACCTTAATAATAAAAATATAAATCACCTAACATAAGACCATTTATGTCCATCTCCACTATCAATGGTCTATTTACAACATAAGGACTTCTCATTTAATAAACCATAGCAAATAGACACTTTTATCAAATAGAATGCAAATTTTGCATTTTACGCGATTTAGTCCTTTTCTCAAATTAAGATCCAAACGATAAAATTATATCACGAAACTTTCACACGTATATAATCACATGTTGTAAACACCAAAAATGATATTAAAAATAATTTTTTGACCTCAAATTTGTGGTTCTGAATCCACTGTTCCTGTTTAGCTAAAATCGAGCTGTTACAACTCCCTCCCCTTAGGGATTTTCATCCCCGAAAATCTTACCAGTGAATAGATTTAGATATTGCTCTTTCATAGCTTCCTCAGGCTCCCATGTAGCTTCTTCGACCCCTTGTCGATGCCATAAGACTTTCACTTATGAAATTTTTTTTTATTTTTCAATTCTTTAACCTCGCAATCTAAAATCCGGATTGGTTCTTCTTCCTATGTCATATCAGGCTTAATTTTAATATCAGACGGAGAAATAGCATGCGATGGATCAGATTGGTATCGTTGAAGCATCGATACGTGAAATACATTATGAATCTTTTCTAGCTCAGGTGGCAACAACAATCTGTAAGCAACCGGCCTAATACGCTCGATAATCTCATACGGCTCAATGAATCTCGGACTTAATTTACCTTTACGACCGAATTGGAGTATTTTTTTCCTCGGAGATACTTTCAAAAACACTTTATACCCGATCTAACACTCAATATCTTTTCATTTCAAGTCTGCGTATGATTTCTGATGATCTGACGCTGCTTTCAGACTTTCACGAATCACTTTTACTGTCTGTTCAGTCTCTTTGATCAAATCAACCCCGTGTATTTTATTCTCACTGAGCTCAATCCAATACGAAGGTGTTCGACATTTGCGACTGTACAAAGCTTCGTAAGGTGCCATTTTTATGCTTGATTGAAAGTTGTTATTATACGCAAATTCAATCAATGGCAAGTATTGTTCCCATGTACCTTCAAACTCAAGAATGCAACATCTCAACATATCCTCGAGTTTCTAAATAATCTGCTCGGATTGACCATCTATTTGCGAATGAAAAGCAATACTAAAGTGTAGCTTTGTACCCATTGCATCTTGCAACTTCTTCTAAAAATGCGATGTAAATCTCAGATCTCTATCCAAAATAATAGAAATAGATATTTTGTGCAATCTCACAACCTCGGAAATGTACAACTCAGCTAACTTTTCGAGTGAAAAATCCATACGCACATGAATGAAATAAGCTAATTTTTTCAGTCTATCAACAACCACCCATATCGTATCTTTCTTACTCGGAGACAGGGGTAAACCTGATACAAAATCCATCGTGATTTTGTCCCATTTCCACTCGGGAATCATAAACAGCTATAGTAACCCAGACAGTACCTGATGCTTAGCTTTGACTTGCTGACAGATTAAACTTTTCGAAACGAATTTAGAGATATCACGCTTCATACCAGCCCACCAATAAAGCTGTTTCATATCGTTATACATTTTCGTACTTCTCGGATGAACAGATAACCGATTATTATGAGCTTCATTTAAAATCATCTGAATCAACTCTAAATTTTTCGGAACACAAGTTCGACCTTTGAATCTTAAACAATCATCATCATCAACTCGAAACTCTAAATCAGAATTCAAATCACATTGAGTTCTTTTAGCTAGCAATTCATTATCAACTTTCTGAGCTTCACAAATCAGTTGTAAAAACAACAGTCTGACTTTCAACTCAGCTACAATTGAGCCGTCATCAGATAGAGCTAACTGAATATTCATTGCACGTAAAGTAAATAGGGATTTTCGGCTCAAAGCATCAGCAACAACATTAGCCTTTCCCGAATGGTAGTCAATCACTAGCTCGTAATCTTTCAACAATTCCAACCATCTTGGTTGTTGCAAATTCAGATCTTTCTGAGTCATTAAGTATTTTAACCTCTTGTGATCAGAATAAACATGACATTTCTCATCGAACAGATAGTGGAGCCAAATCTTCAATGCAAACACGATAGCTGCTAATTCCAAATCGTGCGTCGGGTAATTCTTTTCATGCGGATTTAATTGTCTCAAGGCATAAGCTATGACTTTACCTTCTTGCATTAAAATACAACCCAGACCATTCAACGATGCATCACTATAAATTACAAATTCTTTACCTGATTCTGGCTGAACTAACACTGGAGCTTCGGTCAATAAGGCTTTCAACTGATCAAAACTTTTCTGACCATTTGAACTTAACATCTTTCTGTAGCAGTCTTGTCATCAGGGTTGCAATCATAGAGAAACCTTTCGTGAATCGTCTATAGTAACCAGCAAGTCCCAGAAAACTTCAAACTTCAGACACATTTCTCAGAGGCTTCCAATCTAATATTGCTAAAATTTTACTCGGATCTACTCGAATACCCGATGCTGACACAATATGTCCTAGAAAACTGACTTTGCGCAACTAGAATTCACATTTACTGAACTTTGCAAATAGTTGCTTATCTCGCAAAGTCTGTAACACTACTCTCAGATGTTCAGCATGCTCGCATTCATCACGGGAATAAATCAAGATGTTATTTATAAACATAACAAAAAATCTACCCAAATACGGTCTAAAGATTAGATTCATTAGGTCCATAAAAACAGCAGGTGCATTCGTTAGTCCGAAAGGCACAACTAAAAACTCATAATGTCTGTACCTCATTCGAAAAGTAGTTTTCGGCACATCAGAGTCTTTAACTCACAATTGATAATAACCTGATCTCAAATCTATCTTTGAAAATACCGTAGCCCTTTTCAGCTGATCAAACAAATCATCTATTCTATGCAGAGGATATTTATTCTAATAGTCACTTTATTAAGCTGTCGATAGTCGATGCACATTCTCATAGTTCCATCTTTCTTTTTCACAAACAAAACTGGTGCACCCCAAGTAGAATAACTCGGTCGTACGAAACCTCTATTAGTCAATTCTTGCAATTAGGCCTTCTACTCTTTTAATTCAGTCGGTGCTATTCTGTACGAAGCTATTGATATTGGAGTTGTTCTCGACATTAATTCAATACCAAATTCAACTTCCCTGATCAGTGGTAAACCCAGTAACTCTTCAGGAAACACATCCGAATATTCACACACAACTGGTACTGATTTAATCTTCTTTTCAGTCACTTTCGTATCAAGCACATAAGCTAAATAAACTTCACAACCCTTTTTCACATATTTTCAAGCTAACATCGAAGAAATCACTGTTGACAAACCATTCAAATCATTAGACTCAATACGAATTATCTTATCATTCTGACATCTCAGATCAATCGTCTTTCGTTTGCAATTTACAATAGCATCATACACTTTTAACCAATCCATACCCAAAATTATATCAAATTTTTTGAATGGCAACAACATCAGATCAGCCTAAAAACATGAATCTCGAATCATCAACGGACAGTTCTTGCATACTTTATCAACCAAAACACATCTGCCTAAGGGGTTCGATACTCTAATCACAAATTCAGTAGACTGTATAGGCAAAGTCTTACTCGATACTAAAGTTTCACTTACATAAAAATGAGTCGATCCTGGATCTATCAATGCAATTACAGTAGTATCATAGAGAGTGAAAGTATCGATAATACATCTGGAGACGAAGCTTCTTCACAAGTGCGAATAGCATAAGGTCTAACAGGTGCACGGGCTCCAGATCTCACAGCCGTGTCTTTAGTCATTCTTTGGATGCCACTCACATTACCCATGTTTCTGGGTGGTCTACCTCTAGCTGTAATGTTACTTGGCCTCGTATTCTACACCATCTCTTGCTCAACCAACTCAGGGCATTCACGAATGAAGTGATCCAATGATCCACATTTAAAACAAGCCCAATCATTTAATCTACAGTTGCTGGGGTGTCGTTTACCATAATATTTGCACTCAAGTCGGTTAGGCCTGATGTGACCAACACTAGCTACTGAAGTAGCTTTCGAACTCACAGGTGGTTTGTCTCGATCACGTCTAGAATAACCCACAGTAGCCTTCGAACAGCTAAAATCATCTCAACTTCTTGAATGTCGAATGAAATGACTTACTCGATGATCTTTTTCGAGAATCTCTAGCTTCAAAATTAGCTTTTCTTTTCTCTTTCCCAAGTTCTTCAACTTTGCATGCTCTCTCGACGAGTATCACAAACTCTTTTATTTCCAAAATCCCAACTAACAGCTTGATGTCTTCATTCAAACCATCTTCAAATATTTTACACATTATAGCTTTAGTTGAAACACATTCTCGTGCATATTGACTTAATCTTACAAATTCTCTTTCATATTCCGTAACAGACATACGACCCTGTTTCAGCTCAATAAACTCTTTGCGTTTCTAATCTACGAATCTCTGACTAATGTACTTCTTTCTAAACTCAGTCTGAAAGAACTCCCAAGTGACTCGTTCTTTTGGAACCACAGATATCAACGTTTTCCACCAATGATACTTAAGTGAAACAACACATTTAAGACATTCATCAAGAGTACACGACATTTCATCAAACACTCGTATCGTATTCTCGAGTCAAAACTCATCTCTCTCAGCATCATCATCAGTGGTAACAAAAATTTTTTCAGCCTCATACTTTCTAATTTTATCAACTGGAGGCTTACTCAATTGAATCGGATTCACAGCTTGTGGCATGACAGGGACTTGTGTAGAATTAAACGGGAGTGGAGGTTGTGGAGTAGCCGGATTAGTTCTAATATACTGAGTGAACCACTCGTTCATCATCTGGAAAAAGGTTTGCTTAGCCTCTCCCTCGTGGCTACTCGTAATCAACCTAGAATCAACCGGTGTTGCCCCTTGAGTAGGAGCGGGTGCATTACTTTCCACATCATCAGCTATGGCTCGATCGAGATCTATTTACTATATGATAAACACATTTTAACTGTCAGGAATCATCACACTGTCATAATTTATATATATGACATGTATAACTAGACTCTCATAGGCTACGTTAGTCCTAGAATAGACTAAACTGTAGCTCTGATACCAATTAAATGTAACACTCCTAACCTATATCGGACGTCGGAATAAGGTTACGAGGCATTACTGGAAATCACACACAATTCACGTACACTCATATATTCATAACCAAAATCTATTTATATCAATCACATTGTCCCTTGTAAGGTCCTACGAGACCTTAAAACATGCTTAGAAAGGGTTCGGGACTAAATCGATAATATTCACAAACTTTGGGAAACATAGAAAATTTTTAAAGATATAAAGGTCACACGCCCGTGTGCCTCACACGGCTACCAGACACGCCCGTGTAAACTGGCCGTGTGCCTCACTCAGCTACCAAACATGCCCATGTCATAGACCGTGCGAAAATAGGGCATATATATTGACTAGCACCACACGGTCGAGGACACGCCCGTGTGCCAGGCCGTGTGAAATCTAAGGGGGTTACTGACTTGGGTCAGATGGCTGACCAGATGCCCATGTGCCACACACAACCAATAGACACACCGGTGTGTCTAGGCCGTGTCAAAATTGTAGGGTATACTGACTTTAATTTGAAGGGTACACCAGGGGACACACGACCTTGTAAAATGACCGTGTGTCTTACACGGCTGAGATACACTCCCTTGTCTCTGCCTGTGTGGAGAAAAATAATCCATTTGAAAAGTCAATTTGCCACCCTACTCTCAAGTACACAAAGCAACCCAAATGATACCATTTTTGATGGTCGTGTAACTAACTAAAAATTCGACTTAAGGCAAGCGTACCTATCGAACAGTAGTATAGTTATGGTGAGACTGGAAATATCGTATCCACGAGGACTAAAAGTACTAGTAATTACTATCTTTTTATTATCTAGCCTAAGAATTAAAGAGTGTTTTTAAGCTAAAACTATTTATCTAATTAACTAAGATTACGACAAAGATGAAGTTTGGAAAATCCTTTGGGAAAAACCGATGGAGAAGACAATACCCAAGGAAGAATCCACCTACACTTCACTTAGTACTTCTGAATTAGACAATTTATTCACTTAACTTAATCCGTAGAAATCCCTAATTTATGTTAATATCTCTCTCGAGGCTAAGAACAACTGACTTTAGGTTGACTAATTGAAATCTCTTTCTAATTAAGACCCCTATTGTCACATTAACTCGATCTATGGATTCCATTATTAGATTTGACTCTAATCCGGCAGATTTATATCATCCTATCTCTAGGAGTGCATTCAAATCCACTTAATTATGGATGATCTACTCTTAAACAGGGACTTTTGCTCCACTGATTAAGCACATCAAAACCTGAATTAATACCCTAGAATATTAAAACAAGAATTTAGAACTCACAATTAAGAATAAGAATAAGTCTTTATCATATAATTCAAATAGTAATAAGATTTGTCATAGGGTTCATTTCCCTTAGGTATTTAGGGAGTTTAGTTCATAATAATAATGGAAAACATTTCAAAGTTTGGAAAACAACAAAACATACAGAAACCCAAAGAACTTCTAGAATATTGGATGGAAATCTTCAGTCTTGATGTAAATCCTGGTTCCGAGTTGATTCTGATGGCTGTTCTTGAGTATTTTCTGCCTCCAATTCTGTGTGTCCCCTCTAATCCTCTTCTGGGGTGTTTATATAGGCTTTAGAATGCTTCATAACCCTCAAAAGTGCCCTTTTTCGAATAGAAGCAGGCTTGGGCTAGGTAGAGACACGACCGTGTGCTATGCCCATATGAAGGTGCTCAGGCCGTGTGTAATACTAAGTTGGTTCTTATTCGACACGACCATGACACACGGGCCTGTAGTCTACCCGTGTGTCACACACGGGTGTGTGGATCACCCGTGTGGAAGTGTCTAGGTCGTGTGAAACACTGATTTAAGCACAATTTACCCGTTTTTAGCCCCTTTCTCGCTCCTTTTGCTATCCTAAGCTTTCCTGAGTATAAAACATGAAATTAAAGGATTAGAAGCATCGAATTCACTAAAACCAAGGAGAAATCATTCATAAATATGCCAAGCATGGGGTAAAAATATGTATAAATTGCGGTTTATCAATTTTAGTACATCTTTAAGCAACCAAAAACATGTCAAATCATACTCATATCATGCCATATATTCATAACCATTCAACCTCTCAATTCCATATTCAAAACATACCAAAACAATGTACCATAATCATCACACTTTATCTCATTTCCAAATACATTAATTCATCAACCTATCATCCATTTCAAGTCACTTAATATACCATATGGTCATCTCAAAATCAAGCCACAATATGTCAACTTCCCAACATTATTACCACAATTAATAACCAATCAAAAGAACAACAATTCCAAACAAGCCAACACTTAGAACATATTATACATCTCATATATCATTTATCAAGCAAATAATTCAAGCCTACTTAAATGGCCATATACTAACATTTACAAGCCAAATCACATGGCTAAAATCACAACTCAAAATATACCAAAATGACACCAGCCTATAAATGCCATATACCATATATTCAAAGCTTCTAAAAATACCAAAGACATAATCGATAGTGCGAAGATGTATTCCGACGATCCCCGAGTTCGAGCTAGCTTTGATGATCTATAAAAGCATGGAAAGAACACACAAAATAAGCTTTAAAAAAGAACACACAAAGTAAGCTTTAAAAGCTTAGTAATTCATACACAATTAAATCATTTTATGAATCAATATCATTACCATCAATTAAGAAATATTTCAATAAGCACAATTAAATACACATTCAAGATCACAAACCTTTCTATTAATCAATTTATACTTCTCAAAATATACCAATTCATCAATTAACTTCTCTTCTCAAGGCTCATATGAATTTCGTACATACCTGGATCACCTAGCTCATTCACATATTCTTTCTCAACTTGGCTTTACCTGTTGAACCGTTCGGAATCTTTAAGGATACTCAGAAATCACATATGCTCATACAATGCCATATCCCAGATATGGTCTTACATGTTAACACATATCGATGCCACTGTCCCAGACAAGGTCTTACATGAAATCGATTAACGATGCCAATGTCCCAAACATGGTCTTACACGTAATTTCAATATAATGCCAATGTCCCAGACATGGTCTTACATGTAATCACATCTCGATAACCTAATGTCATGACATCTGTATCCTATACTATTCCTAAGGTTCGTACGAGAATTTCGGATGTCGAAACTCTGTTGATTCTTGCTCGTAAGTGTTCATTCAACATTTATATCAATTCAATGGCAAGTAAACACATATAATTTAATTTAAAATCATTCATTTGTATATGAACTTACCTTGTAGTCGGAATAAACGGACGGGTCAACTATTCAATAACTTTTGTTTTCCCCGATCTAAATTTGATTTCTTTCGTTCTTGATCTATATACATTCAAAATTAACCCTTTTATTCATCAACACATTCAATTTCATCCTCAAACACATATTTGGGCATTTTTGCACTTTAGCCCCTAAAATTACACATTTATTCAATTTAGTCCCTATTTCATAAATACACAAAATTCACAAAATTTGAAAAACTCATGCTTAGCCGAATTCTCTATAGGTGCCTAGTAGCCCATATTTTTTATTTATTTCATAATTTAACCCCTCAATTTACACTTTTCACAATTTAATCCTATTTAAGCATTTTCACTAAAAATCACTTTACAAAACATAGATATCTATCATCAAGCTTTAATAATTCATCATCAAACATTGAAAAACACATCAAATCATCAATGGAAACTTTCAAAATCACCAATAAATTCATAAATTAAGCTACGGGCTAGCTAGTACTCAAAGCAAAGATCAGAAAAACGTAGAAATCATAAAAAATAAAGCTCAAAACATACTTAATCAACGATTAGAGTTGCCAAAAATTCAAGCCCTAAGTGTTATTCTTTTTCTTAGATAATTCGGTTGAAGAATGCATGAATCATTGAACCTTTTGTTTTATTTTTAACTAATAATAACTTAATTATCAAATTCCAATTTTAACCTTAATAATAAACATATAAATCACCTAATATAAGGCAATTTATGTCCATATCCACTATCAATGGTCTATTTACAACATAAGTACTTCTCATGTAATAAACCATAGCAAATATACATTTTTATCAAATAGAATACAAATTTTGCATTTTACGCGATTTAGTCATTTTCTCAAATTAAGCATCAAAACGATAAAATTATATCACGAAACTTTCACACATATATAATCACATGCTGTAAACACCAAAAATGATATTAAAAATAATTTTCTGACCTCAAATTTGTGGTTCCAAAACCACTATTTCGATTTAGCTAAAACCGGGATGTTACACATCATGTCGAAGTCTACTCCTTTTATTGTACATTTTAGTATTTTCGTAAGCCATAAATCAAAATTCTTCTAATTCTTGGAGTTGGAATAGTCTTTCTTTTTTTAGCTAATTTTGGATCTAAATTTAACTCTTTAATCATCCAATATGCCTTCCTCTCAAATTCAATTTGTAAGTGACAGTTCTTACCATAAACTAACTTATATGGGGACATGCCTAAGGAAGTCTTATATGTTGTTCTGTAGGCCCGCAATGCATCGTCTAGCTTGGCTGCCTAATCTTTCCGAATTGGGTTTACTATTTTCTCCAAAATATTTTTATTTCCCGATTAGATACTTCTTTTTGCCCATTAACATGTGGGTGATATGTCGTTATCATCTTATGTCTTATGCCGTACTTAGCTAATGTTGCTTCAAACTACTTGCTACAAAAATGGGATCCTTCGTCATTGACCAGCGCTCGTGGTGTACCAAACTTGGTGAATATGTTTTTTCCTCAGAAATCTCACTATAGATTTTGTATCATTAATAGGTAATGCGACAACTTTGACCCATTTTGAAACATAATCTACAGCCAGGAGAATATATTGATTCTCAAAAGAACTCAAAAAAGGTTCCATGAAATTAATTCCCCAAACATCAAACACTTTGACCTCGATTATCACTTTTTGCGACATTTCATCCCTTTTAGATATATTCCCAATTCTTTGACACCTATAACATCCTTGTACAAATTCATAAGTGTTTCTATTCATTGTTGGCCAATAAAACCCTGATTGTAGTATTTTTTTGAGTTGTCCTTTTTCCACCAAAATGCCCTCGACAAGGAGATGTGTGACAACCTTGTAAAATATCTTGTATCTCTTCCTCTGGTACACATCATAGGATTAATTTATCTACGCACTGTCGAAACACGTATTGTTCCTTCCAAATGTAATTTTTTTATTCATGAGCTATCCATTTTTTTTGTTGCCAAGATACTTGTGCTGGGAAGATCCCCTTGCAATGTAATTGACATAATTTGTATACCATGGTGTTAGATGCTTACCTGGTCTTGATTGATTAATGTTTACTCTGATAATTTTTCATCTACAAAGGTCTTCTTAATGTCTTCAAGTTCCTCCTCTTATAACTGGATTTCAATTCTGGATAGGTGATCTGCAATTTGATTCTCAGTCCCCTTCCTATCCATTATCCATAAATCAAATTCCTGAAGTAATAAAATCCATCTCATTAGTTTGGTGTGTTTCTTTTTTATTCATGATGTATTTTAGCATAGAGTGATCAGAATACACATATACTCGATTCGCCATTAAGTAGGGTCAAAATTTTTCACACATAAACACTACTGCCAACATCTCTTTCTCAGTTGTAGTGTAGTTGCACTGTGCTGAATTTAATGTTTTGCTACCATAATGAATAGCCCCAAATAGATTGTAACACCCCTAACCCGTATCTATTGCAGGAATAGGGATAAGAGGCATTACCGATCAATTATAGCATACAAAATATATTTCTCATACTTGATTTCATTATCACATAAACATTAATCAATCAAAATCACATTGTCCCTTATAAGGCTCTACGAGACCTTAAAACATGCTTGAAAGAGGTTTGAGACTAAACTGATAACATTTGAAAACTTTGGGAAACTTATAAAATTTTCATGCATACAAGGATCACACGCCCGTGTGACCAGACCGTGTGACTCATTGATGATGCCACGAACTAAGTAAAATACGACAAAGGCAAGTGCACCTATCAAATGGTAGTATAGCTATAGTGAGTCGGGAATATTGTATCCACGAGGACTAAAAGTACTAGTAGTTACCATCTTTTATATTATTTAGCCGAATAAATAGAAGGATTTGTTTTAAAATCTAATTTTAACTAAACTAATTACTACGTGACAGAGAGAAAATTGGGAAAATAATCGAAGAAAAGCTTATAAGAGAGACAATACCCAGGAAAGAATCCACCTAGACTTCACCTATTATTCTGCATCTGAATTAAACGATTTATTCATTTGACTTGATCCGTAAAAATTGATATATTATATTAATATCTCTTTCGAGAGTAAAAATAACTGAATATAGGTTGATTAATTGAAATCTCTTTCTAATTAAAACCCCTATTGTCGCAATAACTCAATCTATGGATTCTCCTATTAGATTTGACTCTAATTCGGTAGATTTATGTCATTCTATTTCTAGGATTGCATGCAACTCAACTCAATTATGTTAGATTTACTCTTAAACAGGGACTTTTGCTCCCCTGAATAAGTACATCAATCATGAATTAATATCCTGATAACATTAAACATGAAGATAAGTAAACATAATTGAGATTAAGAACAAATATTTATCATGAATTCAGAAAAATCAAATAATAAGATTCGTCTTAGGTTTCATCCTCCCTAGGTATCTAGGGAATTTAGTTCATACTTTTGGGGGAAACATCTCAAAATTAGGAAAACAATGAAACATAAAGAAACCCAAAAACTTCGAGAGAAATTGAATGGGGATCATCAGTCTTGAAGGAGATCCTACTTCTGAGCTAAATCCGTTAGTGTTCTTCGAGTAATTTCTTCGTTCTACTCTGCATGTCCCCTTAGATCCTCTTCTAATGTGTATTTATAAACTTTAGAATACTTAAAAACCCTAAAAATTGGCTTTTTTGCGTGTTTTAGAAATAGGGAGCGATATCGACACGGGCTAGCATATGGGTGTGTGGCCAACCCATGTCGTTCACTCGGGCATGTGCTCAGCCCTTGTGGGATTGGCTTAGCCATGTGGATCCTTAATACAGCCCGTTTTGTCAGGTTTTGGCCCGTTTTCCGCTCCTTTTGCTCCCTTATGCTAACCTAAGTATATAAACATGAAATTAAAGGATTAGAAGCATCAAATTTACTAATTTATGTAATATATCATCCAAAAACATGCCAAGCATAGGATTAAAACATGTTACATCTATGGTTTATCACTCACAAGACCACCAAACATGCCCGTGTCATAAGCCGTGTGGAAACAGGGCATATATACTGACTTGCATTGCATGGCCAGAGACACGCCCGTGTGCTATGGTCGTGTGAAATCTAGAGGGTATACTGAATTGGTCACACGGCTGACAACTCGCCCATATGCCAGCCAGTGTACCATACACGGCCACTAGACACGCCCGTATTCCTATGCCGTGTAACTCACTGACTTGTTTAATTAAGTTACAGCTGACACACAGTCGAGTCACACACTCGTGTGCTCAACCGTGTAGGATGAAATTAGGCTTGGTTTAAGCCACATTTCTCACCCTCCTCAAGCATACCTAAACCACATAATTTCATTCGATTTTAATACACTTATAAGCAACCAAAATATGCCAATTCATATACAAATCACGCCATTTCATTTTCAACCATATCACTACTCAAATCATAACCATAAACATACCACATTAATATGTCATAACCTACATTTTTCACTTATCTTCCATATGTATGTTCTCACCATATTATCATCTAATTCATGCCACAAAATATACGAATTCATCATCAACAAAATGTACCAATTCATCAACCCTATACCATACCAAATATGCCAAAACACAAGGCTATATATATATATATACACACATCATATACAAGCCAAATCCACATTCAACATTACCAAACACATTTTCACATAACTCAAGCCTATACATGCCATATAACCAAGTAACAAGTGTATAAATACCGAAAGTAAAAACTGGATAGTGTGATGCGATCTCCACTGGCTTCCAACCCAAGCGAACATTCGAATCACTATAAAACATAGAAAAATAACACAAATAAGCTTTAAAGCTTAGTAAGCTCGTATGATATTAAACTTATCTTATTGAATAAGCACATATTAAGCATTTACAGATAATATAATATAAATTCATTTGATTTTACCTTTATACCATAATTCCAATCACATAATTAACAAAGCTTCACAAGTTTATTTATTTCTATGCTCATACGGATCAAAAAAATCCTTATCATTCAATAACATTTACATATACAAAATCAACTATCTATATAACTTCATTTAAACCAACATTCCTCACATTTTTTAGCAAAGTTGAATCATGTTAATTATCATCAAGTAACAGTATTTTGCACGTTATATGCCTTATGTATATATAATTAAAACAAACATAACTCATGCCTCATTTAACATCCAATTTATACCTCTATATAGCCAAATGAACCCATCTTAGCATAAAACATACTTATACACAAATCTTTCTCATTTTATATACATGATACAATATGAACTCACCACTTTCATTCGATTCTCACATAAGTTTTGTACGTACCTGTATTACTTATTTCGATTATACTTTCATTCTTGTCTTGACTATGCCTGTCGAACCATTTGGAATTGCTAAGGATACTTGGAAATCTCATATAACCCATACAATGCCATATCCCAAATATGGTCTTACATGTTATAGTATATGGTTTCCAATAGCCCAGCTATGGTCTTACATGTTATAGTATATCGATAACAATAGCCCAGCTATGTAACATCTCGATTTTAGGCTTAGTCAGAATAGTGGTTTTGGGACCACAAATTCGATGAGGAAAATTGCATTTTTATTATATTTTTATGGTCTAAAATTTCACAGAATGATTTTGTGAAAATTTCGTTTGAAAATTTCAACGTTTGGGCACTCAATTTAGTAAAAAGGACTAAATTGTAAAAAGTGCAAAAATTGAGTTTTACATGTTAGAGGTGTCTAATTGTCATGAAATTTTAAATGGGAGGTCCTTAAATGATAATTAAACCATTTTATAACTTTTTGGACAAAAATGGCCTTGGTTGGGTAAAATTTGAAAGAATAGTAAAAAGGGCATTTTAGTCATTTAAGGGTAAAATGAATTAAAAGACAAATTTTAAACCCCAAATGTGTCCCTTTCTTCTTGCTACTGTAGAATGTGCCAAGAGCAGCCATGGTTAGGGTTTGGCCAAGCTTCCAAGCTTAATAGTAAGTGATTTCGAGCTCCGTTTTTAATGTTCTATGTATTTTTGAAATCCCGATAACATGATCCGCTCATTTCTACCATTATTTTGAGATAGGATTTATGTTTAAAAATTTACCCATGAATGGTATGCATGTATTTTGATGTTTAATGGTAGAATATGAAGCTTTAAATTGTGTTAAATAACTTTTGCTAAGCGATTTTACGTGAAAACGAGTAAAACGACATAATCGGTAAAAATACCTAATGTTCATAAGTACATGTTAGAGTGAGAATTTGATGTTTCCATAGAAGGAAAAAATGATCATAATGTCATAAAACATAAGAAAATAGGATGAGTTTAATTTCCGAACCTTAGGGCAAAAGTGTAAATATGCAAAAGTTTAAGGGTCAAAATGAAAATTTGTAAAAATATGATTTATGGACCCATTTGAGTAATATGAGTAATAAATGAGCTATATTTGTAATTTTAGATCAAGAAAATTGAGATTCGGGCTAAAATCGAGAAAATACCAAGTAATGGACTTAAATGGTAAAAATGGCCATTTTCGTATACGAGGTAAGTTCATATGATTTTTAATAATGCAATGTGTATTTTAATGTCATTGCTTTAATAGTATATGAGATGTAAGTTTATATATAAATAACGTATTGTTTTATTATGTTATAATATTTTATTTTGTGACATGTGAAATAAGTTTTAGTATTGTTCAATTAATGGACAGAAACGATGATTTGTGGTTGATGAATTGAGATTAAATGAGGAAATCTCAGTTGAACCTTCGAAATGGAAAAAATGTGGTGCTAAGTGGCTATACCACGGTTATACGTGTAACGTGGTGCTAAGTGGATATAACACGATTACACATATTAATACATGTAACGTGGTGCTAAGTGGATATGCCACGGTTACATATATTGATTCATTAACATGGTGCTAAGTGGATATACCACAGTTAAACATGTAACGTGGTGCTAAGTGGATATGCCACGGTTACATATATTGATTCATTAATGTGGTGCTAAGTGGATATACCACGGTTAAACATGTAACGTGGTGCTAAGTGGATATTCCACGGTTATACATGTTAATTTGAAAAGTGGCGCTAAGTGCGTATGCCACAATTACATGTTAGCACAATAGTGTGGTTCTATGTGCATAAACCACTAAGTTGGGCATTAATTACGGAAGGTGGAGCTATGTGCTAAAACCACCGGATATTGTTACTTTCCGAAGTGTTCACCGGGAGAAACAAGTTTGCTAATTGAAATTTAACGTGAAAAAAAATGTGGGATAATATCGGAATATGAATATATAAGTTTCAAATTATGAGTTAGATATGTGATTGAATTTTTGATAAGATGAATATGGATAAGTATTATCTTGAAAGTTGATAATAAGAAATTTTAGTGAAGGAATGAAATTTGGGATAAATAGTCTAAAATAGTAGTAGGGGAGTGACTTTGAAAAATCACCAAAAATGGTAGATGTTGAACTAGAAGTGGAATAAGATATGAAATTAAAGCTTATTGAATATATTTTCATATAAAATAAATAGAGCAAACAAAGGAATTCTGTATTTTAAGATATTTATATTTTTGTAAGACTGGTTCAGACTGATTTCGTGATCCCTTGTTCTGAATTGTAAAATTATTAAAAATTGTAAAAATATAGTTAAGGAACATAATTTATATGGTTGGATTACTTATTGAATTTATATTCAGAAGAAAGAAACGAGAACCTCATTTGAATTTGGTAGCAAAAGATAATTAAATTTTAGTGAAGAGTGGTCAGAGCTGCTGAACTGCGAAACAGGGGAGATTTCAATGAATAAACTGTATTAATTGGCCCAACCAAAAATTCTGAAAATTTTATGGTAAGAATATATGTGAGTCTAGTTTCTGGAAAAATTAACGGATCTTAATTTGGAATCCTGTAACTCGAGCTATAAATAAATTACCGACTATGACTCGAATAGACAACTTGACCAGAATATGAATAAAAGTGTAATTATAGTTGTTTTACCTAAGGAAACATATTGGTAAATTGCTTATTAATTTCATATGGACTTACTAAGTGTAAAGCTTACCCCCCTCTCCATTTCTTTTAGTATTGACAGGTCGGCTCGGGGTTGGAGATTGTCGGAGGCAGCATTACACTATCAGAACGTTGATGTGAAGTGTCGATAAACTTCAAGTGTTTTCAAGTGAGTGGCATGTATAGAGACTTAGTCTTTATGATAGTTGTTAGTATGATTTGGCCAAACGTATTTGCTTATGATGGTTAAATCATATATAGCCATGTGATATGGTTTATATTCGATCATTGGGTTGTAAACCTAATTGATTATGCATGCTTGATCAATTGCTATATGATATGTCATGCTTATATGGTGAATAAATTATGATCATTAGATGTGACCATATTCTAATGTAAAGGTGTAAGGTAAGAATAAGTAATCCTGTTGTTATAAATAAAATTGTATAGCCCGTATTTTAGTTGGATGTTTGTATGTTTGTCCGGTAATGCATCGTATCCTATCCCAGTCTCGGGTACGGGTAAGGGGTGTTACAAGCTATGGTCTTACATGAATCTCATATCGATGCCAATGTTCCAAACATGGTCTTACATGAATTTCATATCGATGTTAATGTCCCAGACATGGTCTTACAGGAAATCACATCCCGGTAATCCTAATGTCATGACATTTAGATCCTAAGCTATTCCTAAGGTTCGTACGGGACTTCTGGACGTCATAGCTCTGTGATTATGCTTGTACTCATTTCCAATCAGCATTATAATTCAATTCAACAATAATAATAAATTTATATCACAATTTAACAGCATTTATTAACATAAGAACTTACCTCGTTCGCTGTAACGACGAATTAGGTCAACTAATCTGATACTTTGTTTTCCCCCGTTTTAGATCCAAACTCATTTTTCTCAATCTATATAATAACAAAATTTAATTATTTAATTATTAATTCATTCAATTTAACACAATTTACACATTTTGGAAAAATTACACTTTTACCCCTATTATTTCACATTTTTGCAATTTAGTCTTTATAACATAAAATCACAATTTCATGCAATTTCATCCTACCCATGCTTAGCCGAATTCTTCTTATTGCCTTAGCAGGTCACATTTTCCAAATAACCACACTTTTAGCCACATAATTTCAATATTTCACAATCTAATTCCTAATTTGCATTTTCATCAAAAATCACTTTATAAAATATGAAAATCTAACATCAAATATTCATATTTCACCATTAAACATCAAAGAACACATAAGCTCATCAATGGAAACTATCAAAATCTTTAACAGTTTTGAAATCGAAGACACGGCTAGCTATTACTAGTTGCAACGATCACAAAAACATAAAAATCATCAAAAATTGAGTCAAAATGGACTTACAATTGAAACATACATGAACCGAATGCTCAAAGCTCCCAAACTCATCTTTTTCTTTTGATATTCAGCTATGGAGAAAGATAATAGCATAAAAAATGGTTTTTGTTTTATTTAACTTAATTTACTAATTACAACTTTAACCTTTAATAAAACATATATAATCATTTAAAACATGTATAAATATGTCCACTCATTCTAATAATGGCATATTTACCATGCAAGTACTCCTTCATTTCATTTCTAGCTATTTGGTTCATTTAACTTAGAGAACTCATATTTTACAGTTTACGCAATTTAGTCCTTTTTACCGAATTAACCATTCAAATGGTAAAATTTCTTTACGAAATTTTCACACAAACATTCTATCATACTGCAAACCTTAATAAAATAATCAAATAAATATTTTAACTTTAGATCGTGGTCCCAAAACCATTATTCCGATTAACCTTAAAAATAGGCTGTTACATAGATTATTTTGCTTTTGTCCTAAAAATGTATCTACTGCAAAATCACTAGCATCACACATAATAAAAAAAGATTCTGACCAATTTGGGATAATGATTATAGAAGCATATACGAGTTTTCTTTTATTACCTCAAAAGCTTTGATGCAACTTTGGTCAAATATGAAAGGTATCTCTTTTTGGAGAAGTTGATTCAGAGGTTTAGAAATATGAGTAAAATCTTTTATAAATCTTCGATAAAATCTTAAATGGCCTGAAAAATTTTGAATACCTTTAAAATTTTTCAGATTTGGAAGATGCTTGATAAATTCTATTTTGGATTTATCTACTTCTAAACCTTTTACTGATATCTAATGCACTAAGACCAGTCCTTCTTTCACCATGAAATGGCATTTTCCCCAGTTGAGCACTAGGTTTGTTTCCTCTAATCTTTTTAAAAAAATTTCGAGGTTATCTAGACATTCTTGAAAAGATTCCCTATATATGGAAAAATCATCCATGAATGCATCTAACCCCTTTTCCAATATATCAACAAAGATCACGGTCATGCATATCATGAAGGATGCTAGAGCATTACAAAGGCTAAAAAGCATTCTTTTAAAGGCATATTACCAAAAGGGCAGGTGAAAGTAATTTTCTCTTGATCATCGAGAAGAATTGGGATTTGATGATACCTTGAATACCCACCAATGAAGCAATAATAGTTTTTTCCTGCTCACAGATCAAGCATTTGGTCGATAAAGGGCAACAAAAAATGGGTTTTTTTTTCGTTGCATCATTCAGTTTCCAATAATCAATGATACTCTCTTACTTATAACTGTTCAAGTGAGAGTTAACTCATTGTCATCGTCCTTGAATACAAGTAGACCTCCCTTCTTCGGAACATACTGGGTTGAGCTAACTCATTTACTATCAGCAATACCTGCATATAACCATTTAAGCAATTCCTTTTTTACTACCTCCTTCATAGCTGGATTAAGTTTATCCTAAGCGTCTACCACATGGCTTTTTCCTTCCTCTAATATGATCTTGTGTCGACAAAACGCAAGATTGAGTCCTTTAATATCAACAATTGTCCATCCTATCGTTTTTTAAGCATTTTCAGGATATTTAATAAGGCTTCTTCTTGTTTTGTGTCTAAACTTGCATTAATAATTACAGGTAAAGTATTTTGTTTCCCCAGATATTCATACTTTAAATGGTTGGGAAATAGCTTTAGTTCTAATTCTGAGGGTTTAACAATAGATAGTACCATTTTCACTGAGTTTGGGATAATTTGCTCCAGTTGTTCCTTATTCTGTCTCCACCAATCCAATTGAGTTACCATGTGATAGTTCTCCTGTTCCACACAGTCCCCTTCCTCTTGTGTTTCGTAACCCATTAATTCTTTCGCACTGGATTCCAATTAGTTACATTCTTACTCTCTATGTCCCACGGATTCCAGTTCTTGATTTCGTATTTCAGGAAATTCTTCCCAAGTTGATTCATTGATGTTGTATCTTTCCAATATTTCCATTACTTCTTCCTGAGTTTTTGTCCAGATACTTCCCCTCGTTATGATATCAAACTTTCGTCTATTCTGACTATCCAACTAGTAGTAAAAATGTTGTATTTGAACTGCAAAATGTATCCCCCACCTAATATAGTCCTCAGGGGTGTGCAAATTTCGTGTAAAATCGAATTAATTCGGTTGGGGGTCGATTAATAATTTTTTGAAAGTTCGGTTAACATTTAATTCGGTTCGAAATCATTCGGTTAACCGAATTAACCAAATTTAATAAATAATATTATAATATATAAGTGTTCGATCAGTTTGGTTAATTTTTTGGATATATAAATTAATCAGTCGGTTAAGTCGGTTAATATTTGATAAGTTTTATACTTGTTTTAACCAAAAATAAAAATATATATAAATTTCGATTAATTCGGTTAACCGATCGAATTAACCAAAAAAGTGGTTCAGTTTTTTTGAAAATATTTTGGTTCGATTAATGGTTAAGGGTTTAAAAGGGTCGTTTAATTCGATTAATGGTAGTTCGGGTCGGTTAACCGATTGAGCACCCTTAATAAACCTAAAAATTGTCTTGAACCTTTCCCATGCTTGTCCTAAAGTTTTAGTGATGCCCTGCTGGAAGTAAAATAATTGCATGTAATTACTTAGTACCTTAGTCATTGGTAACACCCGACAAAGGAATAACTGCACGAAATCGTTCCATGTCATGATAGTGTCTGGAGGGAGTGCCTCTAGCCACATGTTTTCCTTTCCTTCTAATGCAAATAGAATCAATAATAACTTTATAGTCTCAAATGGAATTCCTGTGTAACTAATGGTGTTGCATATAAGGTTAAATTTCCGTAAGAATGCAATAGGATCTTCATTGACATGATTGGAAAACCTGACATTATTAGAGATCCATGTTAGTAGAGCAAGACTTAATTTAAAATGTGAAGTATGGATGACAGGTCAGGAAATGCTAGACCTTAGCCAATTTACATCAAATAATGTCCCATGACTTGTATATTGTTAGTAACTTATATGTGAATCGTATCTATAACTTAAAAATTTCCTAATTATTCTAATTAAGTGCAAAAACTAAAATTAACCTAGCAACCTTGCCTCCACGGTATACGTAATAAAATCTTGACAACCTCCAAACATACTAACATATAGAGTATGAATACTTCAATAAAATATAGAATGACAAAGCAGTATATGGGTCGAGTTGTAATATAATGCCACAACGAAGTAGGCTAATACTCCAAGGATCATACCTAAGGGAGACGAAGGCTAGATCAATTTTAACCCACACACTAAAAGATCTAATTAATACTTTTGTAACACATTTCACCCGTTCTGGTCATCAGAACCAAGCAATAGAATGTTACGAATTAATACTATTCAATACAAACAATTTAATATTTAATATTTAATTTTAAACTACTATTAACACACAGATAATAAGTTTATACATAATTCACAAATTTACTTATCTTTCAGACATGGTAATTTGGAAATAATAAGAACCTATTTGTAATAACTTATTCATGAAATGGGTTTAAAGAGTAAAATTTCAAATTTGAAAAGTTGGTATCGATACTGCATCGGTACCTTACAAAAAATCAATACCAATTTATGATTCTGTTTACTATATCAAAACTTAGGCATCAATAATTATTATGTGGTATCGATATTGTATGAAAAAATATCAGTATTCAAATAAAAATTGATACCAATTTAGTATTCTGTTTGTCTTAAAACGGTTCATATGGTCAGGTATCGATACCAAATGTCAAAATATTGATACCTTATTTCAAAAGTGATAAAACCTCATCCTTAACAAATTAATTTCATGCCAAGTTCATCCATAAAGCAAAAGACTATAATTTCACCTATGCAAACATCCAAATATCTAACCAATGTGCCTCAAATGGAACCTCAATTCAAACACCTAATAAATCCAAAACCAAGGCTATGTTCTCATGCCACAAGCATATACCAAATGTTTTGCATTTAAGCTCAAAGAATCACATGTTGGCTCATATCAAAACTTACCATTCCTCTTACCATTTAAAACATATTCATTTATACTATAACTCAAACACTTTATAAGCTTTCAAACAAGACTACAATACACCAAGGTTTAAAACAAGATCACATATAAACACACAATCAAGACATATACAAATTTTCACCTATTACATACCATATAAGCCAAAGCAAAACACTTTCAAACTATCAACAAAATTTACCATTTCCATCAAACACAAATATATAAATATTTACATACCACTGAGGACCACCATAAAACTAAATAACCCAAACCATCATATTTAACCTAGGTACATGCCAAAACCAACAAAAAGACCGTTCACCAATATTTGAGTTTGAGATCGTCGCTAGATACTGATTCAAGGATAGATCTACTAGGTATCCAACCTGTGCACGAGAAAACAAACGTATGCTAAGTATAACTCAGTGGTATTTCTATAATCCGATCATTTAAGACGGAATATAAATACATTTAAATGCTCAAATTAATACTAAATGATACTATGCTAATTTCAATTCACATATGCAATTTCATAAATACATTTATTTTGCATCATATATTATGCTAATACTAAAACATGGCATTTTCAACTCATACATATCCATTTTCCATTTTGGTTTTTAATATACATTCAATTCCATATCACTTGCAATTTCAATAGCATTTTTATTTCAATAACATTTTCCATTTAAAAATCAATAATTTAAGTTTACCAACTATTTTCCCTATTAACACTACTCGAACTCGGATGGATACGTGAATCCAACCAACATACCAGCTTGGTACCCTGTGTCTCATCGGATAAATACGAAGCAAATAATTGTACCCAGCGCTACAATAAGTTGACACCCACTGTCTCATCGGTTAACCCAAAGCAAATTGGCACCCAATGCCTCATCGAATCGTAGTCGAAGTAACCCTGAACTCTTCCTATCCTATAACATGCCATCTATATTCAACTCAGTCTGAATAGTTGATAGGGTAACCATTTCACATTTCAATACCAATCAATGTCTCTATTGTACATCCATTTAAATTAATCACAATCACAATTATTTCAAAACATTTAGTCGATTCACACATTTATTAAAATATATATATATACTTCTCAAATATTTACAATCAAATTCTCATAACTATCTATTAATTCAAGTAGCCCAATAGAACAAGAAATCCTACATCAGTTACTTTCCATGAACAAACAAATAACTATGCAGGAAATTATAATTTAGTTCAGATTATAGAAACACAAACCGTAGATTCCAAGCTATTCGACGTCGACATTGTCTTTCCCCTTCTCACTCGAGGATTTCAGGATGACATTAGCTACAAAATAAAACAATTAAAATAAATTAATAATACACAACTCAGTTCACACTAAATTTCAAATTTTATACTACATTTTTATGAACTTTAATTTAGTCCCTAAAACCGAAACTAACTTAACTTCCACAATTAACATCAAAATTTTATTCTAATTTCACTCTAAGCCAAATTTAACTTCTAAATTTTTAATTCTACCTCATAATTTCAAATTTTTTTTGCAATTTAGTCCCCATTACTTAAAATCAACAATTAACTTCACTATTTAGTTCTTTTTCACCTCTAACTGAAAAATCTATCAGATTAACCCCTAAAGCTTTAAGTACTCAACAATGGTAACATCTAAAATCTCAAACCATTCTAAAAATTATAACATGGGTCAACTAGTTTATAGTATTGGGATTCCAAAAACATAAAAAATACAAAAAAAACTAAATTGACTAACCAACTTAAACTTAAAACCTTGAAATCCCTTAGGCCGTTGATAAGCTCTTCTCCTCCCTTAACATTCAAAAATTTGCATGAAAAGAGAATGGAAATTTCTCTTTCATTCCACTACATATCATACTACCTTTCATTCTGTTCTTATTTTATTTTATTATGTAACATATATATTAAGTTAACATAATATATATAATAAATATACATATATAATATATCATGACCATCCACTCTAAATGAAACAATGGTATAATTACTTCCCAAGTCCCTTTAGCTATAATTTACTTATAATTTAATTATAATTCAGCTTTTATCACTAGTGCGGTTTAGTCTCTGAACAGTAATAACTACTAATTTTGTAAAATTACTTAACTAAAATTTTAATTCACCTCTTGTAACACCCCAAACCCGGCCTAGACGTTATGGCCGAATCTGGCATGTCATATTAAAGTGTCTTTCGAAAATTGGACTTATTGGTAGAAATTCGTTTCTGAGTTGAAATCTCTTTGTTAAAAACTCAAATCATCTTAACCATTTATTAATCATTCAAAACGTCTCTACTTTAAAAACATTGTTTGTTGCGGAAACAATATCCAAAAATGTTGTAAAAACGCTGTGTTTTGAAAACAGTTAATGTAACACCCGTGCACTCGACCGCTGTTGAGTCGGACACGAGGGTTTGCGACTTAAATCACTTGCTTTCACAATCCATTTTAAAATTTCCAGGCAGTTGGCTAACTGCATCACTGTCACCTTAAAAATCATATCTTGAGTTCCAAAACTCGAAAATCAGTTTCGTAATTTTTCCCTGAAACTAGACTCATATGTCCATCTACAAATTTTTTTCTAGAATTTTTGGTCAGGCCAATTAGTACAGTTTATTAGTTAAAGTCTCCCCTGTTATAGGGTGCGACTACACTGACCTTCATGCATTACGACTTGGATATCTCCCTGTACAGGGATTCAATACTGATTCCATTTGTTTCTATAGAAACTAGACTCAAAAAGGAATCTATACATATATGGCATGACTTCTAAATGTCTCTGGTTAATTTATAATGAATTTCCAAAGCCAGATCAGGGGATCCAGAAACCGTTCTGGCCCTGTCTCACGAAAACTTTAACATCTCATAATATACTGTCCATATGAACGTTTCGTTACTTTCCTATGAAAATAGATTCATCAAGGTTCGATTACATAATTTATTCACTATTTAATTCCATTCCTACTATTTTTAGTTATTTTTCACATCCACATCACTGCTGCTGCCAGCATCTATTTTTAAGGTAAACTTTACCTATTTCATGATCCTCTATGGATCAACTAGAGTTTGTCATACATATACCAAAAGTGATCATGAATAACCATTTCCATGGCTAACCGTTACCAACATTTCCATACCTCTCGACGGACAACATACAAAACGATTATAATGCTATGATCAAAGTATATTTAAGCCATTTTCGCATGGCTATCCAAATTTACACAAAACCGAAGGGTACATGACCAACAACAAAAGGGTAGTCCTATACATGCCATTTCAAAGTTCAACCAAAAGTATACCAAAAGGAGCTTTGATAGTGTGGGCGACTTCGACTTCAAAAATCCCGAGTCCGATAGCTGAAGAACCAAAATCTATAAAACAGAGAATCAAATAAACGGAGTAAGCATTAAATGTTTAGTAAGTTTGAGCAAGGAATTTAAGCACAACTGAAGTATAGCATTCATATAACTAAACGGATAATTCCATATATACATATTCTCAAATCATTCCTACTTCACATTCCAACCCCTATATTCATACATAAGGGATCATCTTGGCCAAATACCGGAAGCTCATTACTCGACTGAGCGAATATTATTCGAAGGGAATCAACTATTCCAATGCACATACGAAACATACCTCATTGTTGGGATTTTACAAGCGTATTAACTGAAATTTTTACAGCAAGATCGCTCATTCCCGAATCACGTACCTTCGAAATTTAACCGGATATAGCTACTCGTTCAAATGCCTTCGGGACATAGCCCGGTTATAGTAACTTGCACAAATGCCTTCGGGACTTAACCCGGATTTAGTAACTCGCACCAATGCCTTCGGGCTTAGCCCAAAATTAGTAACTCGCACAAATGCCTTCGGATCTTAGTCCGGATATAGTCACTTAGCACAAAGCCTTCGGGACTTAGCCCGGACATCATTCGAATAACCATGCACATTTATCAATAAATCATGACACATCCGTATTTCATTTTCATTACCAAAGCTCAAACACACGACAATTATCACACTTGCAATTTCGGCTCAATAGCCACATACAAAGAGCATGATTTTGATTTGCTTAAAACATGATCTAATCAAATCATAATCTAAGTTCCATTACTCAAAAACTTACCTCGGATGTGGTCGAACGATTTCAAGGCTATTCGATAACTTTTCCTTTCCCTTATCCAATTGTGGTCCTCTAAGCTCTTGAGCTAATTCAAACAAATTTAACTTATTAAAGTCTCATTATGCTAGCTTATGGCCGAATATGACAAGGAGTTTAATAGGTCATATGGCCACCCTTTAGCTCAAATACACAATGGTCATGAGCATTTTTAATCACATTAAGCAATTTAACACAATTCATTTGAACATCAAAAGAGAACCTCAAGGTACTTAGCCCATATATACATTAGGCATTAGAGTCACATATATATGGAATCATGAATCAAACTCAACATTTTAGCCCACACTCTCTTTTAGCCGATTATCTAAGCCAAGATAAAAGCATCAATATGCTTGCCTCTAACCGAACACATACAACACAAATCTATTTCATGTGGCGAATATACATGTCTAGGTTGAGGCCGATTATATGCTTAATACTTCCTACAAATATGGTTGCTTGTATTGACTACATACCATTTTGTTTCAAATTCAAAACTCGGCTAATACACATATACACACTAGTAAATCAAACATTAACATTTGCTCTTCACCTTACTACCATTTCTCATCCAAATAATGTGAATAACAACCATATTTCTCCTCTACTTTCTACCATGGCCGAATGCATCACAACACCATACCATTTCAATTTTGGTATGGTTAAACAAAGAACTTAATATCTCACTCAAAAATGCTAAAAAGAAGATTCAAGAGTCATCAATCCACCATCACATGCATCATTACAAAGCTTCATTTTTAGCATGTAAATGACATCAACACCAATCCACCTTAGCCGAATACCATCTCCATGACATAGCAAAGATTTGAACCATGGGCTAGCTAGAACTCAAGCTAACAACGAAAACATGCATGCATCTCATGGAACATCATCAAACATACCTTAGTCTAGCAAACCACCATAGCCGATTTCCTCAAAGCTCTTTTTCCTTCTTTTTCTTTCTTCTATTCGGCCAAGAACAACATGAGAGCTTTTTTTCTTTTTTTTCTTTTTTTTCTTTCTTTTTCTTTCTTCTATTCGGCTAGGAAGAAGCATGAATGATGATCTCTTTTTTTTTTCTCTTTCACCATCCTACTAACCATTATTATTTTATCATTTCTAACATAAACCATTAACACAACATGTTTTGCCCATCACCCTTTGTCATGGCGGCCACTAGTAATTAAATGGGGAAATTGACATGCAAGTCCACCCTTTGATTACATGCACTAATAGATCCTTATAGATTAACCTATCACATTTCAAAAGTGTCACACATAAGTCCTATTGACTAAATTCACATGCAATTTACTAAATCGAAGCTTAAAACTTTCACACATTCATAATCACATATTTTAGACAATAAATATCATATTCAAATAATTTGGTGACTCGGTTTAGCGGTCCCGAAACCACTTTCCGACTAGGGTCACTTTAGGGCTGTCACAACTCTCCCCCACTTAAGAAATTTTCGTCCCCGAAAATCTTACCGTTAAATAGGTTTGGGTATCGTTCTTTCATAGAGTTCTCGATTTCCCAAGTAGCTTCTTCGATTCCGTGTTTGAGCCATAACACTTTTACTAACGGAACCCTTTTGTTTCGCAACTCTTTCACTTCACGAGCTAGGATAAGAATCGGTTCTTCTTCATAACTCAAGTCGGATTGAATTTCAACTTCTGATGGATTAATCACGTGTGACGGATCAGATCTATAACGTCGAAGCATCGAAACATGAAAGACGTCGTGAATCTTTTCAAGTTCAGGGGGCAAAATCAATCTATACGCAACTGGACCAACTCGTTCGGAGATTTCGAACGGCCCAATGAATCTCGGACTCAACTTGCCCTTACGGCCAAATCTGAGTATCTTTTTCCAAGGTGAGACCTTAAGAAACACTTTGTCTCCCACCTGATACTCAATATCTCTTCGTTTTAAATCCGCATACGACTTTTGACGATCTGATGTTGCTTTCAGACTTTCACAAATTATTCTTACTTTCTGTTTAGCATCTTTAATCAAATCCACTCCGAAAATTTTACTTTCACTGAGCTCGGTCCAAAACAATGGTGTACGGCATTTACACCCGTACAAGGCCTCGTAAGGTGCCATCTTAATACTTGATTGAAAACTATTGTTGTAAGCAAATTCAATCAAAGGTAAATACCGCTCCCACGAACCACTGAACTCGAGGATGCAACATCTCAACATATCCTTAAGTATCTGAATTATCCGCTCGGATTGACCATCGGTTTGTGGATGAAAAGCGGTGCTAAAATGCAACTTGGTACCCAAAGCTTCTTGCAATTTCTTCCAAAATCGCGAGGTGAATCTCGGATCTCTATCCGACATAATAGAAATCGGTACCCCGTGTAATCTCACAATCTGAGAAACATACAATTCAGCTAGTTTATCCAATGAAAAATCCGTACGTATGGGGATAAAGTGAGCCGACTTAGTCAGTCTATCAACAAAGACCCAAATCGCATCTTTCTTACTTGCCAACACTGGCAACCCAGATACAAAATCCATCGTGACTCGTTCCCATTTCCATTCAGGTATCATGATCGGTTGAAGCAAACCCGTAGGCACTTGATGTTCCGCCTTCACTAGCTGACATACTAAGCACTTCGAAACAAAATCGGAAATGTCTCGTTTCATACCATGCCACCAAAATCAAGGCGTCTCGGATCGTTATACATTTTCGTACTCCCGGGTGAATTGACATTCGGCTACAATGAGCTTCGCTCGTAATCATCGAAATGAGTTCGAACTTCTTGGAACACACAACCGACTTCGAACCTCAAACAATCGTCATCATCAATTTGAAATTCGGATTCCATATTCGGAACACATTCAGCCCGTTTTGCAACCAATTCATCGTCGACTTTCTGAGCTTCACGAATTTGATGAATCAATAATGGTTTGGCCTTTAATTCACTACTAACACATTGTCGGGTAGAATGCATAAGTGTACATTCATCGCTCAGAAAAGCAACAAAGGATTTCCGCTTAAGGCGTCCGCAACCACATTAGCCTTTCCGGTGATAATCAATGACAAGCTCATAATCTTTCAACAACTCAAGCCAACGCCTTTGTCGCAGATTCAAGTCTCTTTGAGTCATCAAATATTTGAGACTTTTGTGATCCGAAAATACATGGCACTTCTCACCAAATAAGTAATGTCGCCATATTTTCAAGGCGAATACGATGGCATCTAATTCGAGATCATGGGTCGGATAATTTTTCTCATGTGGCTTTAATTGTTTCGACGCATAGGCCACAACTCGACCTTCTTGCATCAATACGCAACCTAACCCAAGTAGGGAGGCGTCACTATAGATGACAAACTCTTTGCCCGATTCGGCCGCACTAAAATTGGAACTTCAACAAATAAGTTTTCAGTTGATCAAAACTTTTCGACATTTTTCCGTCCATTCAACTTAACATCTTTTGAAGTAGCTTCGTCATGGGTGTGGCTATCATCGAGAAACCTTTTACAAACCGTCGGTAGTAACCGCAAGTCCCAAAAGCTCCAAACCTCAGAATATTTCTGAGGCTTCCAATTAAGTATGGCTAAAATTTTGCTCGGGTCAACTCGAATACCCGACGCGGATACCACATGGCCCAAGAAGCTAACCTCTCTTAACCAGAACTCATACTTCATGAACTTAGCATATAACCGCTTATCCCGTAAAATTTGCAACACTAATCTCGGTGCTCAAGATGTTCGGTCTCATCTCTTGAATAGACCAAGATGTCGCCAATGAACACAACTACAAACCGTCCAAATCTCGTCTCAAGATTCGATTCATCAAATCCATAAATACCGCAGGGCATTAGTGAGCCCAAACGGCATCACTAAGAACTCGTAGTGGCCATCTCGCTCGAAAGCGCTTTTGGGTATATCCGAATCTCGACCAAGAATCGGTAATAACCCGATCTCAAATCTATCTTTGAAAACACCGAGGCTCCCTTTAGTTGATCAAACAAATCATCAATACGCTGTAACGGATATTTATTCTTTATCGTCACTTTATTCAATGACGATAGTCAATGCACAACCTCATGGTTCCGTCCTTCTTTTCACAAACAATACTGGTGCACCCCAAGGTGAGAAACTTGGTCGAGTGAAACCTCTATCCGTCAACTCTTGCAACTGAGCTTTCAACTCTTTTAACTCGGTTGGTGCCATACGATACGGAGCTATCGAAATTGGCGTAGTCTCAAGTACAAGCTCAATACCAAACTCTACCTCCCGAACAGGTGGTAACCCCGGTAATTCTTCGGGAAAAACATCCGGGTATTCACAAACCACCGGCACAGATTCGGGTTTCTTTTCTAATTCTTTATCATTAAGTACATACGCAAGGTATGCTTCACACCCCTTTCTTACATATTTCTGGGCCAACATTGATGATATTACAGCTGGCACCTCCTTTAAGTCCGTAGACTCAACTCGGATTATCTCGTTATTTGCGCACCTCAAATCAATAGTCTTGCTTTTGCAATTCACAACCGCATTATGCACGGTCAACCAATCTAAACTGAGGATAACATCAAACTCATCAAACGGCAAAAGCATCAAGTCCGCCAGAAAATAGGAGCCTCGAATTACTAGGGGACATTTCTTACACACTTTGTCGACAAGCACGTAACGACCCAAGGGATTTGACACCCAAATTACGAACTCAGTAGACTCAATAAGTAAAGTCTTACTGGATGCTAAGGTTTCACATATATAAGAATGAGTAGAACTAGGGTCAATCAAAGCAATCACATTAGTATCAAAGAGAGTAAAAGTACCCAGAATAACATCCGGCGAGGAAGCATCCTCGCGTGCCAGATAGCATAAGCCCTAGCAGAGCACGAGCCTCGGATCTAGTCGCAAGATCTCTAGATCCTCTCGACCACCACTAGCATTGCCCGTATTTCTAGATGGTCTACCCCGAGCGGTAGCACCCGGTTTCCCACTCGATTTACATTCTGCTCGCACAATCTCGGCAATCTTTGATAAAGTGGTCGGTGACCCGCACTTGTAACAGAGCGGTCATGGAATCTACAGCCCCGAAAGTGCCATTTACCGCAATACCGACACTCGCTTACGTCTCGACGATCATTTCCAACATCGGCGATCAAGTGACTCGTGCACTCACAGGGGTCGATCACGGTCTCGTCTAGAAAACCCAATGTGTCTCTAGATCGCCCAAATCATCTCTAAATTTCTTCGATGATCTGTTGAAAGGGCCTCCCAAGACCTCTTACTGAAACTCCTTTGCTCCCATATCGCTTTTCTTTTCTCCATACCGAGCTCCTCTCGCTTTGCAAGCTCGCCGACAAGTACCACAAATTCTCGGTTTCCAATATGCCAACATACGACTTTATATCATCATTCAATCCATCCTCAAACGCTTACACATTACGGCTTCTGAGGAAATGCATTCTCGTGCGTACCGGCTAAGCCTTACAAACTTTCGTTCATAGTTGGTAACCGACATAGAACCTTGTTTAAGTTCAAGAAATTCCTTCCGTTTTTGATCCATAAATCTCTGACTGATATACTTTTTCCGAAACTCGGTTTGGAAAAACTCCCAAGTTACTTGCTCTCTAGGCACAACAGAAGTCAACGTATTCCACCAATAGTAGGTAGAATCACGTAGCAAGGAGATAGTACACTTTAGGCACTCATCGGGTGTGCAAGATAGCTCATCGAGTACCCGAATAGTGTTGTCCAACCAAAATTCAGCTTGCTCGGCATCATCGCTGTCCGTAGCTTTAAATTCAATAGCCCCATGCTTTCGGATTCTGTCAACTGGGGGCTTATTTGACCTTATTTGGTCAGCTACCGGAGGTATCGTAGGTGCGGGGGTTGTGTTTGTCGGGAATGGAGGTTGTGGAACAGCCGTATTAGTTCGAATGTATTGGTTGAACCAATCATTCATCACGCTATAAAAAGCTTGTCTAGCTTCATCATTCGGATTACTAGCATTAGGTTGAGAGTCCGCGCCTGTCCCTTGTCGGGAGCAGCGCTACACTCTCAAGATCATCACTACCGCTTCGGTCGGGATCGGGATCCATTACTATAAATAAACACATTTGCAAATGTCAGAAATCACCACACTATCAAATAATCACATAAAATGGTATGTATAGCTAAACCCAACGCATTACGGTAGTCCTAGAATCGACTAAACCGTAGCTCGATACCAATTTAATTGTAACACCCGCACTCGAGACCGTTGTTTGAGTCGGACACGAGGGTTTGCGACTTAAATCACTTGCTTTCACAGTCCATTTTAAAAATTTCCAGGCAGTTGGCTAACTGCGTCACTGTCACCTTAAAAATCATATCTTGAGTTCCAAAACTCAAAAATCAGTTTTGTAATTTTTTCCTGAAACTAGACTCATATGTCCATCTACAACTTTTTTTCAAGAATTTTTGGTCGGGCCAATTAGTACAGTTTATTAGTTAAAGTCTCCCCTATTACAGGGTGCGACTACACTGACCTTCATCCATTACAACTTGGATATCTCCCTGTACAAGGCTTCAATACTGATGCGGTTTGTTTCTATAGAAACTAGACTCAAAAAGGAATCTATACATATATGGAATGACTTCTAAATGTCTCTGGTTAATTTATAATTAATTTCCAAAGTCAGATCAGGGGATCCAAAAACTGTTTTGGCCCTGTCTCACAAAAACTTTAACATCTCATAATATACTATTCATATGAACGTTTCGTTACTTTCCTATGAAAATATATTCATCAAGGTTCGATTACATAATTTATTCACTATTTAATTCCATTCCTACTATTTTTAGTGATTTTTCACATCCACATCACTGCTGCTGCCAGCATCTATTTTTAAGGTAAACTTTACCTATTTCATGGTCCTCCGTGGATCAACTAGAGTTTGTCATACATATACCAAAAGTGATCATGAATAACCATTCCCATGGCTAACCGTTACCAACATTTCCATACCTCTCGACAGACAACATACAAAACGATTATAATGCTATGATCAAAGTATATTTAAGCTATTTTCGCATGGCTATCCAAATTTACACAAAACCGAAGGGTACATGACCAACAACAAAAGGGTAGTCCTATACATGCCATTTCAAAGTTCAACCAAAAGTATACCAAAAGGAGCTTTGATAGTGTGGGCGACTTCGAATTTAAAAATCCCGAGTCCGATAGCTGAAGAACTAAAATCTATAAAACAGAGAATTAAATAAACGGAGTAAGCATTAAATGCTTAGTAAGTTTGAGCAAGGAATTTAAGCACAACTGAAGTATAGCATTCATATAACTAAACGGATAATTCCATATATACATATTCTCAAATCATTCCTACTTCACATTCCAACCCCTATATTCATACATAAGGGATCATCTTGGCCAAATACCGGAAGCTCATTACTCGACTGAGCGAATATTATTCGAAGGGAATCAACTATTCCAATGCACATACGAAACATACCTCATTGTTGGGATTTTACAAGCGTATTAACTGGAATTTTTAAAGCAAGATCGCTCATTCCTGAATCAGGTACCTTCAGAATTTAACCGGATATAGCTACTCGTTCAAATGCCTTCGGGACATAGCCCGGTTATAGTAACTCGCACAAATGCCTTCGGGACTTAACCCGGATTTAGTAACTCGCACCAATGCCTTCGGGCTTAGCCCAAAATTAGTAACTCGCACAAATGCCTTGGATCTTAGTCCGGATATAGTCACTTAGCACAAAGCCTTCGGGACTTAGCCGGACATCATTCAATAACCATGCACATTTATCAATAAATCATGACACATCCGTATTTCATTTTCATTACCAAAGCTCAAACACACGACACTTATCACACTTGCAATTTCGGCTCAATAGCCATATACAAAGAGCATGATTTTGATTTGCTTAAAACATGATCTAATCAAATCATAATCTAAGTTCCATTACTCGAAAACTTACCTCGGATGTGGTCGAACGACTTCGGTGGCTATTCGATAACTTTTTCCTTTCCCTTATCCAACTGTGGTCCTCTAAGCTCTTGAGCTAATTCAAACAAATTTAACTTATTAAAGTCTCATTATGCTAGCTTATGGCCGAATATGACAAGGATTTTAATAGGTCATATGGCCACCCTTTAGCTCAAATACACAATGGTCATGCGCATTTTTAATCACATTAAGCAATTTAACACAATTCATTTGAACATCAAAAGAGAACCTCAAGGTACTTAGCCCATATATACATTAGGCATTAGAGTAACATATATATGGAATCATGAATCAAACTCAACATTTTAGCCCACACTCTCTTTTAGCCGATTATCTAAGCCAAGATAAAAGCATCAATATGCTTGCCTCTAACCGAACACATACAACGCAAATCTATTTCATGTGGCCGAATATACATGTCTAGGTTGAGGCCGATTATATGCTTAATACTTCCTACAAATATGGTTGCTTGTATTGACTACATACCATTTTGTTTCAAATTCAAAACTCGGCTAATACACATATACACACTAGTAAATCAAACATTAACATTTGCTCTTCACCTTACTACCATTTCTCATCCAAATAATGTGAATAACAACCATATTTCTCCTCTACTTTCTACCATGGCCGAATGCATCACAACACCATACCATTTCAATTTTGGTCATGGTTAAACAAAGAACTTAATACCTCACTCAAAAATGCTAAAAAGAAGATTCAAGAGTCATTAATCCACCATCACATGCATCATTACAAAGCTTCATTTTTAGCATGTAAATGACATCAACACCAATCCACCTTAGCCGAATACCATCTCCATGACATAGCAAAGATTTGAACCATGGGCTAGCTAGAACTCAAGCTAACAACTAAAACATGCATGCATCTCATGGAACATCATCAAACATACCTTAGTCTAGCAAACCACCATAGCCGATTTCCTCAAAGCTCTTTTTCCTTCTTTTTCTTTCTTCTATTCGGCCAAGAACAACATGAGAGCTTTTTTTATTTTTTTTCTTTTTTTTCTTTCTTTTTCTTTCTTCTATTCGGCTAGGAAGAAGCATGAATGATGATCTCTTTTTTTTTTCTCTTTCACCATCCTACTAACCATTATTATTTTATCATTTCTAACATAAACCATTAACACAACATGTTTTGCCCATCACCCTTTGTCATGGCCGGCCACTAGTAATTAAATGGGGGAAATTGACATGCAAGTCCACCCCTTTGATTACATGCACTAATAGATCCTTATAGATTAACCTATCACATTTCAAAAGTGTCACACATAAGTCCTATTGACTAAATTCACATGCAATTTACTAAATCGAAGCTTAAAACTTTCACACATTCATAATCACATATTTTAGACAATAAATATCATATTCAAATAATTTGGTGACTCGGTTTAGCGGTTCGAAACCGCTTTCTGACTAGGGTCACTTTAGGGCCGTCACTGTTAATCTTTTCAAAAACCAACATTCTATCAATATCAGTCAAGTATCAAATAAATAAAGCCCAAATAAAATAACTTATGTTTAAGAGGCTTTATTACAGAATCAAAACCCAAAGCGAAATTTTAAATATAAATAAAGTTAAGCATTAAAAAGCTACGATCGTGTGGCCACCTCCGAGTCCCTTGCGGCTCCAAATCACCTAAGGCTGGGGATTACCTACACAGTTAAAAATGGGGTGAGTTTACGAAAATTCAGTGTGTAATCCACTAAAATAAAAACAGTCAGTAAGATAACAGAATGCAGAAGCAGTCTGGGCCAGAGCCCTCTTTAGTAACAGAACAGTGTGGGCCTAAGCCCAATACAGTATCAGAATCAGAAACAAAATACATGTGGGCCTAAGCCCATTACAGTGACAGCATCGGTAACAGAAATGCAACAGTGCAATAATGCAATCCATCCCAATCTAGCCAACACACCGCCTGTACCAACCAACACACCATGTGGGGAATAAAATCGACCCACCCAGCCAACACACCAATATCGCAGCATAGCTGCTAGAAATGATAACGCAATAAAGCTGCCAGATATGTACACGACTTACAGCCATCAATAGAGGTAATCTGATCGGCACAAAGGCATCAGTAGCAGTAATATGATTGGCACACAGCCATGGGTAAAAATAGTCGACACAAAGTCATCAATAAATATGATAAGCACATAGCCACAGGTAAATACGACTAGCACAAAGCCATATTTAGGTCGGCATAGAGCCATAATCAGATTAAGCAGCACTAAGCCTTCCATTGGTCCACAGTCATCTGATGCGACCCGTGCGACCTTAACAAACCAATACTGGATCCACAGTCGTCTCGTGCGACCCGTGCAATCCTATTAGAATAATACTTCCTTCATATCAATGTCCCAACCCCATGCAATATGTCGTGTATGCCATGCTCAATCATCACACGTGCATGCAGAATGGTCGTGCTTAGTAACAGCTATTTAAGCATATATTAAAAGCATATTAGTTTTACAACCACAATCAAGTCAGTTAAAACACAGTCAAATTTATAGTCTAAGTCGGTCATTTGCCCACAAGGGCAAAATAGTCATTTTACCCTACAGGGGTATTTAAGTAATTTTACACTACAAGGGATTTCGGTAATTTACAAACTAGAGGTATTTCAGTAATTTTACAAACCGAGGGTATTTCGGTAGTTTTATAAACTGTGGGAATTTTGGTAATTTTACTGTTTGGGGTCTTAATGGCCCAACAGAAGGTCCACTATCGCCCTGAGTGACTTACGTAACCTAATAGATATAACAGTGTAAATGGGCCTAAGGCCCATACTCGGCCCAAGTGGGCCCACACACCCGTGTGGCCCATTTAGCCCAGAAATAGCCATAGCTATGCAAACGTCATAGTTCAAACAACACTTACCACATCACATACATTTTATCCGTGTGGGCTCATGAGCTACGTCACTTAAACTTGGGGCTAGAGGCTACGCGCTCAATCTCCGTCGGCACCCTTGCCATCACTTAATCACTAGTACCCTCTTTTCCCATCGAAAGTTCGATTAGTAAAGGCTGCTTACCAACCCAAAAACAGAAATAGAAAGAGAGCGAAAAGGGGTTTGAGAGGGAAAGAATTTAAGAGAAAGACTAGATTTAACCAGAGGTGTTTAAGAGAAAAGGAATAAGATATTCGGCTAAAGAGAGAAAGAGGGGAAAGGGAAGTAAATGGAGGGGAAGAAAACAACAATCGGTTGCATCAATGGTGTGAGAGACTTGGGAGTATTCGGCCACCAAGGAGAAGAAAAGAAAGAGATATCAAAGAAGGGGAAGATGAACAGATTCGACAGGCTGTGAAGGGAAAGAATTGGTCACTAGAAAAAAATAGAATACTTGAGTGGCACCCACCAATTCAACTAGAAAAGAGAAAAGCAAAAAGAAAGCATGAGAGGTCACTTTTTAATATACGCTCGGCAATACAGAAAATTGAGAAACCAATAAAATAAAAAAGAGGAGAACCGGAAAAATGGCACAAAAGAATTCGGCTCCTATGAAACAAGAGGTCCTATGACCGAATTTACCAAGATGGGGAGTTCCACATTCGGCCAACTCAAACACTCCCCTCAACCTTCCAAAATTTTCTCCTACAAACACTCTACCTACCGATTTGAATTACTTCAACCTCCTCCACCCATTCAGCTAGTAACAACTTATTCAAACCTTATTCAAACTCTTCTAGAAACCTCATTGATTTACTCCCAACAACCTCAGCCAAGACCAAGTCGACAACCACCTCAGGAGAGTTTTAATCCAACTCTACCTCTCTCACTACATGGAAATAAAATAAAATCCCTTTGCATTCCATGTGTTTTGAACTCAAGATCCCTTGCCACCATAATAACGCCACAACCATTAGACTACAAGCTCATCTTGTGTCATATTTTATTCTTAACTATTTAAAAGGCTCACTTCCAAGTACCAAGGATTTTATTAACTTAAATAAAAAATTTAGCTAAAGCCTAGGTTTGAACCCAGGACTTCTCCAACACTTCCAAATATGCCCAAATACTTAGCCACTAAAGCCAACATGCAATTGTGATATTTCTCGCACACATAAACTTTTATGTGCTCCCACGCTCAAGCTCCAATCCTTCTATGTAACACCCCTTACCCGTTCACGTCATTTAAGCAGGTACAAGGTATTATGAACATAACACATACCATTAAACATAATCGAGATGTAAATATGTCATCCAATTTGATAGTGCATCGATAACATATGTCTTGAACAATATTAGCCAACTTTAATGGCTTGTACAAAGTAGTGGGTCGAGTATCAGAACCAATATATTTTAAACCTAGGCGGTTATGACACGTAACAAAATAATTAAGCCTACTATACATGCCATAATTCAAAACGTTTAGTTCAAATACCCTAAAGTATTGATAGTGCGGGTAGATCTTCACGATCCTTAACTCCTGAGCAAGCTGGAGGACACTATAAGACAAAAGAGAGAAAACAAAGTAAGCTTATAGCTTAGTAAGTAAGTATGTAAATAATAATTAAAGAATCTAATATGTTTACTCAACAATTCAGGTATATCTACTTTAACTTCACTATTCATTCCACTTTGATTAAGCTGTCTCTGCTGCGTCGTATTCACTAAATAAATCATAACTAGAGTTACAAAACTCGAAATTCAAATCCGTAAAATTTCCCTGAATCTAGACTCATAAAGCTTCTTGCTAATTTTTTTCTATAATTTTTGGTTCAGCTGATTAGTACAGTTTATTAGTTAAAATTTCCCCTGTTACACAGCTCGACTGATCTAATCTCTGTTCACTACGAAATGAATTTCTCTCAGTACACGATTCAAACAACCCTAAAGTCTGTTTCATTTAAAATTAGTCTCAATAAGGAATTTAGGCATGTAAACTATATTTCTTAATTTGCTTTGTACAATTTTTAATGATTTTTTCAAAGTTGGAACAGGGGATCACATATTCATCCTGAGCAAGTCACGTACAATTGTAAATATCTCAAAATATAGAATTCCTTTGCTTGCTCTGTTTCTTTTATATGAAAATAGACTCATTACACTTTAATTTCATATCTCATTCAACCTCTAATTATATTCCTCCTATTTTTGGTGATTTTTCAAAATCATGTCACTGCTACCATCCAAAACAGTTTTAATGCTAATTTCACTCTTTCACACATTCTTTATGCTAACCTTATTTTATCTTATATATGTATATACCACAAATCATTTTCACCACATTTCATTCACCATAAGTGTAGGTCCAAACCACAATGTCACCACAAAACCATCCTGTTGAACAATTCGGATCAATCCTCGATATTTAATGGTTTCAAGACACACCCCACCATCATACTTCATTTAGTTCGGCTCTCTTGTACACATGGTGAACACTTAGTACCACTCATGCGACCTAGCCGATTTGTCTCGTAGCTCTCTTGTCTACATGGTGTCCGTCACTTGGAATCACGCATGCGACCCAATTACATTTATCTTTCACGTAGCTCTCTTGTCTACATGGGATACATCCCGTATCACACATGTGACCTAGCTACTACATGGTGTCTCGTAGCTGTACACATGATGTGCACTCAAGATCATATATGTGACCTAGCTACGCCCTCTATTTTATTCGATCTCTCCAATGTTCAACCGGATCTCTCTCTATGTCTATTTCCATTCTTCCAATAGTCGATTTATATTTTAACATCAGCTAGTATATTTATATAATAGGTGAAATATAAGAATGTATATGAAATTATTGTAATATTTACATACAAACTTACCTTGGTGCAAAATGTGGAAATTTTACAATTTAGTCCAAAACTTTTTCCTTCCCCCGTTCGAGGTCAATTCCACGCCTTTCTTGATTATGGAGCTTGAAAGTTGAAGAAACCCTAGCTATGGAGAGAGGGAGAATTCGGCATCAACTAAGGAGGATGATGATCAATTTTGTGTTATTTTTCCCATTTTATTTCATTTAATATCCAAATGACCAAAATGCCCCTCCTTACTAAACTTTCAAAAATTCCTTCCATGTCCTAATTTTGTCCATGAACTTAAAATTGGTCAAATTGCTATTTAAGACCTCCTAATTAATATTCCAAAGCAATTTCATACTAAAAACTTCTGGGATGCAAATTTTGCAACTTATTCGATTTAGTCCCTACTTTCAATTTAAACACTTTAGACATAGAATTTCATCACGAAATTTTCACACAATCATGCAATCATATCATAAACCCCAAAATAATTATAAAATAATTATTTCTATCTCGGATTTGTGGTCATGAAACCACTATTCCAATTAGGCCCTAATTCGGGTTGTCACAATTCTCCCCCCCTTTAGAGATTTTCGTCCCCGAAAATCTTACCGGTAAAAAGGTTTGGGTACTGTTTCCTCATAGCTTCCTCAGGTTCCCACGTAGCCTCTTCTATCCCATGTCTGTGCCACAATACTTTCACTAAGGCTATACTTTTATTTCTTAACTGTTTAACTTCTCGAGCCAAAATCTTTATTGGTTCCTCCTCATAGGTCATATCCGATCGAATCTCAATTTCTGTTGGGGAAATCACATGTGAAGGATCAGAACGATAACGCCGCAACATTGATACATGAAACACGTTATGAATTCTTTCTAACTCTGCCGGTAAGGCCAACCGATATGCCATCGGTCCAATTCTCTCAAGAATCTCAGACGCCCAATAAAACGCGGACTCAACTTGCCTTTTCGCTAAATCTCGAATCTTTTTCCATGGTGACACCTTCAAGAATACTTTATCACCCACCGAAATTCAATCTCTTTTCTTTTAAATCAGATATGACTTTTGTCGATCTGAAGCAACTTTCAAGCAATCCCAATTACTTCTATTTTCTCTTGGTTTCTTTAACTAGATCAACTCCGTGAATCTGCTTTCTCACTAAGCTCGGTCCAATATAAAGGAGTCCGACACTTACGACCATACAAGGCTTCAGACGGTGCCATTTGTATACTTGATTGATAACTGTTATTGTAGGCAAACTCAATCAAAGATAGATATTTCTCCCAACTACCTCCAAATTCTAAAACACAAGATCTAAGCATATCTTCGAGTACCGGATTACTCTTTCCGCTTTGACCATCTGCTTGTGGATGAAACGCGATACTAAAGTTCAATTTTGTACCCAAAGCTTCTTGTAACTTTTTCCAAAATCTCGAGGTAAATCTTGGATCTCTATCGATATTATAGACATAGGTACTCCGTGCAACTTCACAATTTCAAAGAATATATAATTCGGCTAATTTATCAAGTGAGTAATCGTGCGTCATCGGTATAAAGTGGGTGACTTTGTTAATCTATCAACCACTACCCAAACAAAGATCCTTCTTTTTAGGAGTTAAAGGCAAACAGTTACAAAATCCATGGTAATCTTGTCCCATTTCCACTCAAGCACCATTACGGTTGAAGTAATCCTCAAGGCACTTGATGTTCAAATTTTACTTGTTGATGATCAAACACTTGGTTACAAATTCGAAATGTCCCTTTTCATACTTGGCCACCAATACAGACTTCTTTAAATCATTATACATTTTTGTGCTACCAGGGTGAACTGATAAATGACCATTGTGCGCCTCATGTAATATTTTTGAATCAATTTATCGTTTTTCTACACATATCCTGTCTCGAAACATCAAACGATCGTCTGGTCCAACTCGAAAATCTGAGTCGTAACTCGATTCGCATTGAGTTCTCTTGGTCCGCAACTCACTATCATTCTTTTGAGCATCACAAATCAACGGAGAAATAACGGTTTAGCTCTCATCTCTGCTAAGATTGACCCATCATCAGACAATGCTAACCCCGTATTCATGGCTTTCAAAGTAAAAGGAAATTTTCTGCTCAAGGCGTCAGCAACTACATTTGCTTTTCCCGGATGATAATCAATCACTAGATCATAATCCTTTAATAATTCAAGCCATCTTCGCTGTCGCAGATTTAGATCCTTTTGATTCATCAAGTACTTCAAACTTTTATGATCAGTAAAAATTCGGCATTTTTCACCGTACAAATAATGTCGCCAAATCTTCAAGGCAAAAACAATAGCGGCCAATTCCAAATCATGTGTAGGATAGTTCTTCTCATGCGGTTTTAACGTCTCAAGCATAAGCTACCACTTTACCCTCTTGCATCAACACACATCCAAGGCCTGTCAATGATGCATCACTATAAATTACGAACTCCTTTCCTGGCTCGGGTTGTACTAAAATTGGTGCTTCAGTCAATCGTGCTTTCAACTTTTCAAAACTCTACTGACATTTATCAGTCCATTCAAACTTAACATTCTTTTGCAACAACTTAGTCATAAGAGAGGCAATCATCAAAAATCCTTCAACAAAACGTCTATAATACCCGGCTAAGCCTAAAAAGCTTCTAACCTCGGATACATTCTTGGGCGGTTTCCAATCAACGATCGCAAAAATCTTGCTTGGATCCACCCGAATACCATCACCTGAGACTATATGCCCCAAAAATCTGACTTCACGAAGCCAGAACTCACTTTTACTAAACTTGGCAAACAGTTTCTTTTCTCTCAAGATCTGCAATATGGTTCTCAAGTGTTCGGCATGTTCAGACTCATCCCGAGAATAAATTAAAATGTCATCTATAAACACTACTACAAACTTATCCAAATATGGCCTAAGATCCGATTCATTAAGTCTATAAATATAGTGGAGCATTTGTTAAGCGAAAGGCATCACAAGAAACTCATAATGTCCATACCTTGTCCTAAAGGCGGTTTTCGCACATCTGACTCCTTAACTCTCAGCTGGTAGTAACCAGACCTCAAATCAATCTTTGAAAACACTGTGGCCCCCTTTAACTGATCGAATAAATTATCAATCCTCGGCAATGGGTACTTGTTCTTTATAGTCACCTTATTAAGTTGACGGTAATCAATGCAAAGTCTCATTGAACCATCCTTCTTCTTTACGAATAGTACAAGAGCACCCTAGGGAGAGAAACTCGGTCTCACAAATCCCTTGTCTGCTAACTCCTGCAACTGAGCCTTCAATTCTTTTAATTCAATGAGCCATTCTATATGGAGCAATCGAGATCGATGCGATCCCAGCAACAAATCAATGGCAAAATCTATCTCTCGTTCGGAGGCAACCCGTGCAATTCCTCCGAAATACATCCGAAACTCACAGACTATCGATGATCGATTCAAATTTCAGTTGAGGCAACTCAATATTCATTACATAAGCCAGATAAGCTTCACACCCTTTTCTCATGTATTTCTATGTAGACATGTGCGAAATCACCATAGGCAATTTATTTGATTCAATCTGTTTCAACCCACGAATTTCTCCATTTTCACATTTCAACTCTAGTGTCTTTTGTTTACAATCTACCTTAGCATCATACAATGTTAACGGTCCATTCCCAAGATAACGTCAAACTCACCAAATGGTAACAAGATCAATTTGGCGAAAAAAGTGACCTTGAATCATTAATGGGCAATTCTTGCAAACCTTGTCAACTAGCACATATTGGCCTAAGGGATTCGACACTTTAATCGTAAACTTAGTAAACTCAACAGACAACTTTTTATTGGATACTAAATTCATGCAAATATAGGAATGAGTGGACCCGGGATCAATCAATGCAATAACAATAGTATCATAGAGAGAAAATGTACCAAGAATGACATCGGAGATGATGCATCTTCTCGAACACGTATAGCATAAGCTCTAGCAGGTGCTCTAGCTTCTGATCTTGCCGTTGAATCTTTCATCGCAGTTTTACTACTAGTCCCACCTCCAGTATTTCTCGGTGGTCTACCTCTACTAATGGTAGTATTCTATCTAGCACTCTGAAATCTTTCTTCTTTAACTTTCTCCGAACAATCTCTAATAAAATGCTCGCGAGAACCGCACCTGAAACAAGCTCTCTCGGGTCCCCAACACTCACCATAATGTTGCCTGCCACATTGCTGACACTCGGGCTTTCTAGGTCGCACATTACCCACACTTGCCACTGAAGTAGCTTGAGCTTTAGACCCTGAATATGCTCTACCACGATCTCTGTGGATCCCCAATTGAAACTGTCATTCGAGGGTTTGTCTCTTTGGACCTCTTTGATTGAGATTGAAATGGCTTGCTTATCTGTCTTTTTCTAACATCTTGAGCCTCAATAGCAGCTTTTCTTCTTTCTTTGTTCAATTCTTCGACTTTAAGAGCTCGATCAACTAATACTACAAATTCTTTCAACTCCAAAATTCCTACAAGCACTTTAATGTCCTCATTCAGCCCATCTTCAAATCTTCTACACATAATGGCCTCGGTGGACACACATTCCTCAGGCATACTTGTTGAGTCTTACAAATTCGCGTTCATACTCGCTACTGAGACATTTTTCCTGCTTCAATTTAAGGAACTCCTTCCGCTTTTTATCAATAAATCGTGACTTATGTATTTCTTTCTAAATTCTTCTGGAAGAAATCCCAAGTAACTTTTCTTTTGGCACCACTGCTACCAAAGTCTTCTACCGGTGGTAGGTCAATCTCTCAAAAGTGATACAAAGACACTTTAAGCATTCCTCGGTGTACATGAGAGCTCATCAAATACACGGTAGAATTTTCAAGCGAATTCCGCTTTCTCGGGATCATCATCTACCTTTGCTCTAAACTCTTAGGCCCTTGTTTTCGAATCTTGTCAACCGGAGGCTTGTTCATTCTTACCAAATCTATGTCTTGGCATTCAGGAATCGCCCGAGGTATAGGAGGGGTGGAGGAGGTTGAGCATTTGGATTTGCTCGAATAAATTCAAGATACCAATTGTTCATCATTTGGAGAAAGGCATCCGAGCCTCATCTCCTTGTCTCAATGTCTCGGTCTACTTTCCACAGTAGCGGTCCTTGTGCGGGAGCCGACGCATTACTAGCAACATCATCACCGTAGCAGTTCCTTGGGATCCATTACTATATTAAAACAAAACATAGTTTAGAATAATCAGGAGTCACCACACTATCACAATATTTTATGGCATGTATAACTAGACTTTTACAAACACTTTATTAGTCCGAGAACCGACTAAACCATGGCTCTGATACCACTAAATGTAACACCCCTTACCCGTTACCGTCATCGGAATAGGGTACAAGGTATTACAGAACATAACACATACCATTAAACATAACCGAGACAGAAATATGTCATCCAATTTGATAGTGCATCGTATAACATATGTCTTGAACAATATTAGCCAACTTTAATGGCTTGTACAAAGTAGCTGGTCGAGTACTGTAACCAATATATTTTAAACCTAGGCAGTTATGACACGTAACAAAATAATTAAGCCTACTATACATGCCATAATTCAAAACGTTTAGTTCAAATACCCTAAAGTATTGATAGTGCGGGTAGATCTTCACGATCCTTAACTCCCGAGCAAGTGGAGGACACTATAAGACAAAAGAGAGAAAACAAAGTAAGCTTATAGCTTAGTAAGTAAGTATGTAAATAATAATTAAAGAATCTAATATGTTTACTCAACAATTCGGTATATCTACTTTAACTTCACTATTCATTCCACTTTGATTAAGTTGTCTCTGCTGCGTCAGATTCACTAAATAAATCATAAATCGAGTTACAAAACTCGAAATTTAAATCCGTAAAATTTCCTGAATCTAGACTCATAAAGCTTCTTGCTAATTTTTTCTATAATTTTGGTTCAGCCGATTAGTACAGTTTATTAGTTAAAGTTTCCCTGTTACACATCGATGATCGACCTCATTCACTACGAAATGAATTTCTCTCAGTTCACAATTCAAACAACCCTGAAGTCTGTTTCATTTAAAATTAGTCTCAATAAGGAATTTAGGCATGTAAACTATATTTCTTAATTTGCTTTGTACAATTTTTAATGATTTTTTCAAAGTTGGAACAAGGGATCACATATTCATCCTGAGCAAGTCACGTACAATTGTAAATATCTCAAAATATAGAATTCCTTTGCTTGCTCTGTTTCTTTTATATGAAAGTAGACTCATTACACTTTAATTTCATATCTCATTCAACCTCTAATTATATTTCTCCTATTTTTGGTGATTTTTCAAAATCACATCACTACTACCATCCAAAACAGTTTTAATGCTAATTTCACTCTTTCACACATTCTTTATGCGAACCTTATTTTATCTTATATATGTATATACCACAAATCATTTTCACCACATTTCATTCACCATAAGTGTAGGTCCAAACCACAATGTCACCACAAAACCATCCCGTTGAACAATTCGGATCAATCCTCGATATTTAATGGTTTCAAAGACACACCCCACCATCATACTTCATTTAGTTCGGCTCTCTTGTACACATGGTGAACACTTAGTACCACTCATGCGACCTAGCCGATTTGTCTCGTAGCTCTCTTGTCTACATGGTGTCCGTCACTTGGAATCACGCATGCGACCCAGCTACATTTATCTTTCACGTAGCTCTCTTGTCTACATGGGATACATCCCGTATCACACATGTGACCTAGCTACTACATGGTGTCTCGTAGCTTTCTTGTACACATGATGTGCACTCAGCATCATACATGTGACCTAGCTACGCTCCCTCTATTTTATTCGATCTCTCCAATGTTCAACCGGATCTCTCTCTATGTCTATTTCCATTCTTCCAATAGTCGATTTATATTTTAACATCAGCTAGTATATTTATATAATAGGTGAAATATAAGAATGTATATGAAATTATTGTAATATTTACATACAAACTTACCTTGGTGCAAAATGTGGAAATTTTGCAATTTAGTCCAAAACTTTTTCCTTCCCCGCTCGAGGTCAATTCCACGCCTTTCTTGATTATGGAGCTTGAAAGTTGAAGAAACCCTAGCTATGGAGAGAGGAGAATTCGGCATCAACTAAGGAGGATGATGATCAATTTTGTGTTATTTTTCCCATTTTATTTCATTTAATATCCAAATGACCAAAATGCCCTCCTTACTAAACTTTCAAAAATTCCTTCCATGTCCTAATTTTGTCCATGAACTTAAAATTGGTCAAATTGCTATTTAAGACCTCCTAATTAATATTCCAAAGCAATTTCATACTAAAAACTTCCGGGATACAAATTTTGCAACTTATTCGATTTAGTCCCTACTTTCAATTTAAACACTTTAGGCATAGAATTTCATCACGAAATTTTCACACAATCATGCAATCATATCATAAACCCCAAAATAATTATAAAATAATTATTTCTATCTCGGATTTGTGGTCACGAAACCACTATTCTGATTAGGCCCTAATTCAGGTTGTCACATTCTAGGCCCAAATTCGGGGCGTTACAACTCTACCCCTTTAAAGAAATTTTGTCCTCGAAATTTTCAACTATCAGAACAGTCGCACATCCTAGCTTACCACACTACGCTCTCGCTGCGTACTCTAACCCTAATAACACAATCACACACCAAACCATCTACCCATCAAAGCGGATAGATATCACATGTATACCATTTTCAGAACACATACAGAATAAATACAAACTCTAATTTTAAGTGTAACAATATAGTCTAATATTTAAGAAATCACAGTATTTCTATCTACTACTTTTTAATGAAAACAACATCAGTTTCAGAAACTTACAGATTCAGCGCCAGAGACTCGGTATGCCACATTTTTCAGAAGAAATATCTCAAGCATATCACATATGTAGAAACAAATTTTTGAAATTCAAATTTTGAAAACTCATTCCACAGCTGAGTTATGCAACCTGGCTCTGATACCACTAAATGTAACACCCCAAACCCAGCCTAGACGCTATGGCAGAATTTGGCGTGTCATGTTGAGGTGTCTTTCGAAAGTTGGACTTGTTGGTAGAAATTCGTTTCTGAGTTGAAATTTCTTTGTTAAAAATTCAAATCATCTTAACCATTTATTAATCATTCAAAACGTCTCTATTTTAAAAAAAATTGTTTGTTGCGGAAGCAATATCCAAAAATGTTGTAAAAACGCGGTGTTTTAAAAATAGTTAATCTTTTCAAAAGCCAGCTTTCTATCAATATCAGTCAAGTATCAAATAAATAAAGGCCAAATAAAATAACTTATGTTTAAGAGGCTTTATTACAGAATCAAAACCCAAAGCGAAATTTTAAATATAAATAAAGTTAAGCATTAAAAAGCTGCGGTCGTGTGGCCACCTCCGAGTCTTTTGCGGCTCTAAATTGTCTAAGGCTAAGGATTACCTACACAGTTAAAAACGGGGTGAGTTTACGAAAATTCAGTGTGTGATCCCTTAAAATAAAAACAACAAGAAGATAACGAATGCAAAGCGATGCAGGCGAGCCCTTTAGTAACGAGCGGTGTGGGCTAAGCCCAATCAATGTCGAATCGAAACAAAATACATGTGGGCCTAAGCCCATTAGAGTGACAGTATCAGTAACAGATGCAATAGTGCAATAATGCAATCCATTCCAATCCAGCCAACACACCGCCTGTACCAACCAACACACCATGTGGGGAATAAAATCGACCCACCCAACCAGCACACCAATATCGCAGCATAGCTGCCAGAAATAATAACACAATAAAGCTGCCAGATATATACACGGCTTACAGCCATCAGTAGCGGTAATTTGATCGGCACAAAGGCATCAGTAGCAGTAATATGATTGGCACACAGCCATGGGTAAATATGGTCGACACAGAGTCATCAATAAATATGATAGGCACATAGCCACAGGTAAATACGACTAGCACAAAGCCATATTTAGGTTGGCACAGAGCCATAATCAGATTAAGCAACACTAAGCTTTCCATCGGTCCACAGTCGTCTCATATGACCCGTGCGACCTTAACAGATCAATACTGGATCCAAAGTCGTCTCGTATGGCTCGTGCAATCCTATCAAAATAGTACTTCCTTCATATCAATGTCCCAACCCCATGCAATATGTCGTGTATGTCATGCTCAATCATCATACGTGCATGCAAAATGGTCGTGCTTAGTAACAGCCATTTAAGCATATATTAAAAGCATATCAGCTTTACAACCACAGTCAAGTTAGTTAAAACACAGTCATTTAATTACAGTCAAATCAGTCAAATTTATAGTCTAAGTCGGTCATTTACCCACAAGGGCAAAATAGTCATTTTACCCTACAAGGGTATTTCAGTAATTTTACATTACAAGGGTATTTCAGTAATTTTACAAATTAGAGGCATTTCAGTAATTTTACAAACCGGAGGTATTTCAGTAATTTTACAAATCGAGGGTATTTCGGTAATTTTACTATCTAGGGTCTTAACGGCCCAACAGAAGGTCCACCATCACCCCGAGCGACTTATGTAACCTAATAGACATAACGATGCAAATGGGCCGAAGGCCCATACTCGGCCCAAATGAGCCTACACACTCGTGTGGCCCATTTAGCCCAAAAACAGCTACAGCTATGCAAACGTCACAGTCCAAACAACACTTGCCACATCACATACATTTTATCTGTGTGGGCCTACGACCCCATTGAGCCCACACGGCCCATTTAGCTCAACGGAGCCTAGAACAGCCCAAGACCACGAAAGCGCTTGTGGTGGCCTCTACAGTTTATCGCCCATGTTCGTGGACTCGGTTCACCACATGTGTGATTGCACGCTCGTGTGACGTCATACGCCATATTTTTAGCTTTTCGGCATTTTGCCGATCTACAGTCATATTAGTGTAAATAACACATACTTTCTGCTTTTAAACGATTATAGAAAACCGCATACAAATACACACACTTTCAGCTTTTCTGCCGATCATCAAACATAGCATACGGTTACACACTAATCACGTAGAGTACTAAGAATTCACGATGGCCAGAACCTATATTCAAACATAACATTCAATTAATCACTAATCAAATAGTGTTAAAAAAACCCTTAACAACAACCTAACCGAAAGATAAACTACCACTTGCTTTGAATAGATTGGTCGACTGTGATTTGCCTACTTAATCCAAAGTTTGGTGCAGTCACCCTTCCGCAACCTAGCGGAAGGTCCCGAACCACCGACACCCTACGTTGCTTACACTTGGGGCTAGAGGCTACGTGCTCAATCTCCGTCGGCACCCTTGCCATCACTTTATCACTAGCACCCCTTTTTCCCATCTAAAGTTTGATTAGCAGAGGCTACTTACCAACCCGAAAATAGAAATGGAAAGAGATTGAAAAGGGGTTTGAAAGGAAACGAATTTGAGAAAAAGACTAGATTTAACCAAAAAAATTTAGGAAAAAAGGAATAAGATATTCAGCTTAAGAGAAAAAGAGGAAAAAGGGATGTAAATAGAGGGGAAGAAAACAACAATCAGTTGCGTAAATAGTTTGAGAGACTTGGGAGTATTCGGCCACCAAGGAGAAGAAAAGAAAGAGATGTCAAAGAAGGGTAGGATGAACAGATTCGGCAGGCTGTGAAGGGAAAGAATTGGTCACTAGAAAAAAAAAGAAAAATAGAATACTTGAGTGGCACCCACCAATTCAGCTAGAAAGGAGAAAAACAAAAAGAAAGCATGAGAGGTCACTTTTTAGTATACGCTCGGCAATATAGAAAATTGAGAAACCAAAAAAATAAAAACGAGGAGAACCCGAGAAATGGCACAAAAGAATCCGGCTCCTATGAAACAAGAGGTCTTATGTCCAAATTTGCCAAGATGGGGAGTCCCACATTCAGCCAACTCAAACACTCCCCTCAACCTTCCAAAATTTTCTCCTACAAACACTCTACCTACCGATTTGAATTACTTCAACCTCTTCCACCCATTCGGCTAGTAACAACTTATTCAAACCTTATTCAAACTCCTTTCAAACTCTTCTAGAAACCTCCTTGATTTACTCCCCAAAACCTCAGCCAAGACCAAGTCAACAACCACGTTAGGAGAGTTTTAATCCAACTCTACCTCTCTCACCACATGGAAATAAAATAAAATCCCTTTGCATTCCATACGTTTCGAACTCAAGATCCCTTGCCACCATAATAACGCCACAACCACTAGACTATAAGCTCATCTTGTGTCACATTTTATTCTTAACTATTTAAAAGGCTTACTTCTAAGTACCAAGGGTTTTATTCACTTCAATAAAAAATTTAGCTAAAGCCCAGGTTTGAACCCAGGACTTCTTCAACACTCCCAAACATGCCCAAATACTTAGTCACTAAAGCCAACATGCAATTGTGATATTTCTCGCACACATAAGCTTTTATGTACTCCCACGCTCAAGGCCCAATCCTTCTAGGCCAAATTCGGGGTGTTACACCTCTAATATGACTCCGTAAATATTTAATGAAAATATTTACAGGTCTGGTTTACGATAAAGGAGTCCAAAACTACACTTTTTGTCACCACTGACTATCGGGTCGTTACAACTGTAATAAAGTTATGAAATGAAATGTAAATAAGAGATTTTTATAATACTAATAATAAAAACAAAATAACATAAAAGAAAACTAAATTTCAATAGATAGAAAAAGTAGAAGGAATCAAATCTGATGATGGGTGACTAGCTTGCTTCGGTAATCCCAATCAACTGTCGTTTTGGGTTCCTTGTCAACCAACTAGTCACTACCCTAGTAAGATCTTCCAATCTTCTACTAACATAATGAGTCAACAAGGACTGCTTATCTTCCGACCTCACAGTTCAGACTAGCTTAGGGTGAAGGTGTTCACGGATGGGCAATACCAATTTTAGGTTAGTTCCCACCTTGATGACTTTTCGGGGTTGTTAGGCCTAGGGTTTGTTTCACGCTCTTCATTTTCCAAACAGGTAATCCATTGAGTAACCCTACAAAATAATTAATAGATCATGCCTCCACTTGCTAATCCCTTATTGAAGGATTAGTTCCTCATGGCTTTCATAAATAACATGGAACAGATGGAAGAATAAAACATGTTGAATGATTTGAAGTGTAGAGTTTAAGAAAAGCCTGATTTATATAAATAACAACATGAATCCCCAAAAGTTCATTGTTTTTACAAATCAGATCTCTTAAAGGAAAACAATGAACAAATAAACTAAACTCTAAAAAACCAAAGAAAGAAAGAAAACAAAATTAAATCTAAAGATAGAATCTAGGTAAAAAAATGGAATGCTCCCTATAACATGTGCCAAAGGAGCCTATTTATATCCTTTAGGTGGCCGTTATCCTTAGCCCTAGGTCAGTTGACGTTCCCAAGCTTTAAGTTCAATTGTGCGGACCAAAACGCCCATGTTTCGTGTTTAATTTTCATCCCGGAGTCGATGTTGCGACACAACAAAACCTGTTTCATGATATAAAAGTCAGCATGCTCTTCATTGGGATGTCTTCAGGGGTATGTCATGACATCCTTAGTCAGTGTCGCGACATTAAAGGCAGTTTCTTACTTTCTCCATTCTGCTTTCCATGTTGTGACATTGGATCTCCTGTGTTGTGACATAACATCCGATATCAGCCGAAAATGCCTTCTAATGGTCCCATGCACACTCACATAATACGTTAACCCCTATTTAGGCCTCATTCAGCCCTTAAGGTCAATAAAAAACTTAATTCACACATTTTATTATATGTAAGTAAGACTAAAGAAACTTAACTCAAATGTAACGGAAATGCTTGTATTCAGGCTCTTTAAGTATAAAAACTAGTTTAATCTGCTACACTAAATTATGGTAGATCAATACCTTTGAACATTCTTTTGAATTTAAGGTGGCCATTCTTACTAATCTTGAGTTTTGATTTACGTAATTAATACTCAATTTTGAATATGAGCAATATTGATCCAAGTTGTTCTTTACTTCATGGCATGAATCCCTAATAACTTTGAAGAAAAGAAACCTATTGTATTAAAAAAGAATATGAGAAATCGGTATACTTCCTCTACCCACTTTGAATTCATGTATCTTTTTGTCATGTTCTGATTTACAAATCATTAAGGAAAAAAATGTTTTGGCATAAAATAAAAAAGATAAGGTGAAAATGGGTCACAGTAACACCCTTTGCTCGACCCGATTATTAGGTTCAAGCTACAATACGCTACATTCGTTGCTAGAGCAAATACAGACAATTATACACTATTTGATTATTCAAACATGTAAATAAGTATCATTCACATTCATAATATATTACACAATCATTTTCTGTCCACACGAGCTGAGAAAGCTCTTTTGCTAACCCAAGTATGAATTAGGACCAAAATGTAAAGTTTTAAAAATCTCGAGTTGACATCGCAAATTCATAATTTCCTCGTCACGAGATTGTCAACTCAATGAGTTACGCAGTGGCTTCATGTATATCCACATCGTAATGACATGTATATTTACGTTGCAACGCCACTCACTGTCAAATGATGTTGCGACTTCAAGGACTCATGATCGCGACATTGCCCCTATTTTTGGCAAAATGTACATTTGGAACCTAATTCAAGTGTTTCCAATCCCAAAATATCATCATATCCATTCATATATCAATTCCTTCTATGCTAAAACAATACAATTAAACTAAGACAAGTCTATCTCTCTTGGAACCAACCATTGAACATAATACACTAAACATATTTTTCATTTAAGCATATTCAATTTCCAATTCAACCATTCATATCTAAATGCTTCATTTACCAATTCAAATAGGATTCATTATGCAAATTAAGAAATAAGCCATTTAAGGAACTAAGTTGACATGAACTAACCAAAACATTCATTAAGCTATTTATCATGCTTTTCGTTTCTAAACATTCATCAACCTAGCTATTTCAACTAATTCATTCGCAACCTTTAACATATTAATCCATACAAAACTTGTAATCTTCATTCACAAAGCCATCAACCTTGACCAAATCATACAACTATAAGTTAAATACCATGTTAAGCATTCAAATGTAATCATTGTTATATTTACCATACAACAACTAAGTCAAAATGATTGTTTGCATAACAAAGAACCTTATGTACATGCCACAATATCTAGACTCAAAATGAACATATATCTATCGTCTCATTGATAGTTTGTGCTTCACATTGATCTGGCTAGACAAGTTTCCCAAGGTGACAAGCTACCAGGAAAGGAAACAACTAGAGTAAGCATTAAGAATGCTTAGTAAGTTCAAATGGAATTACTATACTTACCTTGATCATTTTAAGCATAACAAACTACCAATCATTTTCACATTCAAAATGGCTATCCTTGAAACATATTGGCACAACTATATATATATATATATATATATAAACATTAACAAACAAATAGGTTAGTCATACTTACATATCATGAGTAATATTATGAACATTAAGGGAATCACACAACACATATCAAGTTAGAAGTATAACAATCCATTTCCAATTAATTTCAAGTTTTCTATTTTAATTAGATTGAATATCGCCCGGTGGAACTATAGTAAAACAAATTCTGATACATGGGTGAATAAGTTGCTCACACAAGCTGACATTATATCAGAGTTCCTCACACAAGCTGTCATTTTATCAAAGTTGCTCACACAAGCTAACTTATGTTAGGTTACCTGCCCGGGCTAAACCTAAATTACATATAACTCGAGAATCTGCAATAAATGCTAGACCATTTTATAACTTGTAAAATCCCTGATCAAGCGCGTGTATAACCTTATTAGAATGCCAAACATATCCTAACCTTTTACTAAGTTCACACGGGTATCATTTCCATATATACATCATTACTAATTCCTGTATCTGATCGCATAATTCATTTACATGTCTTTTAATTAATCAAATTTCACATTTGTACCCTATACTATTACATAATAACCAATAAACACATGAGATTTGAATTTAGTCCACAATTAGCCATACATGCCAAATTTACTAGATTTCTAATTATATCTAAACATAGATATATGAAATAAAAAAATAAAATAAAATAAACTAACAAGTTTCATATGAACTTACCTGTTCAAAATGTGAAAAGGGAGCATACTTTAGAGACTAATCCTCAATTGTAACTTTTCCCCGAATAACTTCACTTCGATCCAATTCTTGATCTATACAGTTATTTTATGTCACCAATCAATACCAAATATTTCCATACTATGCTATGATATGCATGATTCTATAAAAAATTTATTTTTAATTTCCCCTAAATTTTACATGTTATTCAATTTAGTCCCTAAACTTGGGATAAGCTTAACTTTCAATTCCTAGCTTCGGATTGAAATACGATTTCATATATTCTCATTAGAGCCTTATAGTTTTATTTATAATATTATTTCATGAATTTTTTTAAATTTATTCAAATTAGTCCCTCTTGTAACAAAAGTTAACAATAAGTTAAATTAACTTTACAATCTAATCCTTTTCATATTCTAAGCTTAAAATCTATCAAATTCAAGCCCAATTCTTCAAGAAATCAACAATAAAAAATTTATAAAAATTTAATAGTTTCACAGTTTGGTACATGGTCTAGCTGAATTAAGCTCTCATGATCTCAAATTCATAAAAATTACAAGAACAAGAATTAAATTTACCTACCAAATCATGGCAAATGATTTTAAGCTTCCTTAGGTTTTTCTTCTTCATGGATGGCAAGGAGATGAAGTTGAAGGATGGATTTCACATGTTTTCCCACTAACTTAGTTTTGTTAAAGTTTAATTAAACTAATCTAATTAACATAATCATGGTTTAATTAACTTAATCTAACTTTAATCTAACTTTAGTTGATTTTACCATCATCATCCACATTCTCCTATTTAAAAATGGTTTGATTGTCATTTAGGACCTTTGGCTAATTGCTATTTTAATCCTCAAACCTTTTGTCAATTAAAAATCTATAACGATTGAAACTTTACAATTTAGTCCCTGAGCCTTAATTAACTATTATTTCAGAAAAACTACTGGACCAATCTTTAATATATTTTATATTATCTCCATAAATATTCATATTAAATATTTTATATTATTTCCATAATTGAATATTTATGGACTCGGTTTATGGAAATGGAGTTTTGAAACTGCAATTTCTGATATCACTAAAAATCGAGTCGTTACAATCACCTTGCTTAATGCCCCTTATAGGTTAAATTAACTTGTGCGGGCCCCATTAGTAACAATCTGATAAGACACTGTCTATATGCATTGCATAATTAAATTTAACCATTTCCCATCAAAGTCCATAGCACATAGAATTGCTCAAACAAAATTCAAATTTAACCTATCATGCGCCTTATTCGTTTCAAGTTTTAGAGCACTTATGCACCATTTTCCCTTCTTCTTCTTTTTTATAAGATTTAGCAATTCTAATGCCATAACAACATTATCACTAATTTGGCTACCTTTGATGAATGCATTTCGAAACAAAGTGATGATCTCATTAAGGATGGACTAGATTCTCGAAATCAAAATCTTAGAAATAACCCTATAAACCATAGTGCACAAGCTTATTGGGCGAAAATGACCCACCTTTTCTAGACATTTTCCTTATGGGATTGGCATAATGAAAATTTTATTTAATTCCTTTAGTTGAGGAAGTTGAGCCGTGGATCTGAAACCAACTATCTACATCCTGCATTCGGTTCAAGTGCTTTAAGACATCTCAAATCAAACATTATTTTTATAACTTCCTTTTCTGTGAATGGAGAATTTAATAAATATTTTAGATTCTCTAGTATTGAGGAACCTCCAAACCAATTAAGAAATTATCAATTGATTGTGAACTATTTTGATTCGGTTGATTATAAATACTTATTTTTGGAGGGTTATAAATGCTTTTAAAATAGTCTTTAAAAAAATTTTAATATCATATTGGCATTCAAATAATTTTCCATTTTCACCTTTTTTGTAAGTATTGTGTTCGTGATAGTGGCGGAACCAGAAAATTATTTGGGTGCGGAACTAAATTATATATTTTATAATAGTAACTATGCAATTTCATTATTTCAATAATTTATATATTTATAATTTTTAATGGATTAAATCAAATTTTTATCATTTTAAAAAGACTAAATTATAATTTTTCATTACTAATTTAAAATTTTAAATTATAAAAATTTAAATTATAAAATTTTTATTTTAAAAGGACAGGACCTGCACTTGTTCGTGAGTTCTTTTATTTGCTAAGAAAATACACGGTATTTTCAAAGAGAAGTTTAGACTTTAGTTTTGGGCCTAGTGATATTGGGTTGGGTTTAAATAAGCAAAGCAAATATTACAAGATAAGAAAAAGGAAAACCGTATTAGTATTTGAAGTTTGGGAAATAGGGCGAACGGGGCAATGCCTTTGGAATGTGGAATTGGGGAATTTGCATGCAATTTAGGTATATTGAGAACCTCTGCTAGTGTGAGTTGTTCAAATCCGCCGCCGTTGGTGTAGTCAGTATTCGGCCTTTCGGTTCAGCTGCAGGGAATTGTGTGTTTATTTAAGTAGCTGCTAAATTGATTCTCAATCAAAGAATCAGATGGCGATAGCAGGGGCAGGGCAGCTTAATCTGAACGAGTCGCCCTGCTGGGGATCAAGAAGCGTCGATTGTTTCGAAAAGCTCGAGCAGATTGGAGAGGGTACCTACGGGTCCGTTCTTCTGCTTTCCCTTCCTCTTATTTTCAATTTAGGGTTTATGTTTGTTTCTCTATTTTTCTTAAATAGGGCGTTCTAATTTCTCTTTGCTTAATAACCATTCACTGCCAGTTTAATTCAATTGCTAGTACTATATGTTTTTGCAGCCAAGTTTACATGGCCAGGGAAATAAAGACCGGTGAAATTGTTGCTTTGAAGAAAATACGCATGGACAACGAGAGAGAAGGAGTATGTTCTCGCCTTATACATTTATGTTTCATATAAATCAAAGAAATCATAGCTAAAAATTGCTCTTTCTCTACAAACTTGTACAGTTTCCCATAACAGCTATTCGTGAAATTAAAATTCTGAAGAAGCTCCACCATGAGAATGTAATTAAGCTCAAAGAGATTGTTACTTCTCCGGGTAATTATACGTGCTTGTCATTTTGCAATTGCCCCTTTGGCTTTTAATGCATTTATTGATTTGACTCCTACTTCTTAAAATTACTCCTTTAACCTTTCCTTCATATTTCCTGGTTTTATATTATTTTTAATTGTAGGTCCGGAGAAGGATGAGCAGGGGAGACCAGGCAAGTGTTGTACCATTCCTGATTAAGGTGTTATTGTCTCACACTTAATATTTGCTATGGTTTAACTCTTTCCCTTTTTTGCATTATAGATGGTAACAAGTATAAAGGTGGAATTTATATGGTTTTCGAATACATGGACCATGATTTGACTGGCCTTGCTGATCGACCTGGGATGAGATTTTCAGTTCCCCAAATTAAGGTAACCATTTTATAGGCAAAAAGGATAGAGAAGAGAGAGAGAGAGAGAGAGAGAGAGAGAGAGGGAGAGCACTCTGCATTCAATCATCATAATTTTGTTCTTCTAACCATGCTACCCTTTCTTCCAGTGTTACATGAGGCAACTTCTTACTGGGCTTCACTATTGTCATGTAAATCAAGTACTTCACCGTGACATCAAAGGTTCTTACCTGCATACCTGATATCCCCTTGTTTAATATAATGTTGTCCCTGACTATGAAATCCAAATTAAGGTTCTACTTATTCATTGATGCAGGCTCAAATCTTCTTATAGACAACGAGGGTAACCTCAAGCTTGCTGATTTTGGTCTTGCCCGTTCATTCTCAAATGATCATAATGCAAACCTTACAAATCGTGTTATTACCTTATGGTACAGGTATGTGTTTTTTTATTCTTGGGTTGAACTGTGTTGATGAAACTTTTGGTGAGAGGACTAAGAGAATGGATGGATCATTTGGGTGATCGATCTGCAAGGACAGGAAAAGATATTAGGAGGGCATCGGAGTTTGGACTCCAGAGCACCCTCCGATGCTTTAGTCAGTATAGGTTCAACCGTTCAAGGACTAAGGGTTGAGTGAGATAGAAATTTAGCACGGTTTGAGAGCTTACCTTATTTAGTGAGTACCTTTCCATATTTATAGGTCTCTGTTCTCTGCCCAAAGACGAATGGGCAGATGTCCATACCTAATTTCCATCACGGGGAGCAGATCCTATCTTTTAGGGCCGTTAATTTCCTCATATTTCATATGTTCTTTGACTGAGCTAGAGAATTTCTGTAGAAGTTTCTTGATGCTAAAACTTTTAGCAGGTGTGAACACGGTGTTCACACAAGGGAAAATTCCTTTTGGGCCTGCGTGGCCTGGGCCTGTTAGGCTGATCCTTATTGGATCCTTCAGTCCTTGGTAGGCTGCTGAGCTATTTCAAGCCCGAGTTTGTGGAGTAATAACAAAGCGTATGCTAACAACCTTGAAATGTATTTAATGAAAAAAATACTAGTGCTGTGTTTCCTTCTCATTTTTGTTTATTTTCTCAGACCTCCGGAGCTGCTTCTTGGAGCAACCAAGTACGGTCCAGCTGTTGATATGTGGTCTGTTGGTTGCATCTTTGCTGAGCTCCTGCATGGGAAGCCTATATTTCCTGGAAAAGATGAGGTTAGTTGCTTTATTTTGGATTAAATGATTGAGTTTTATAGAAAGATACAACATAATTGAAGGTTGTTACATCTTATGCCCTGGAATATCCAATCAATGTTGTAGAATCCTGGTTGTATTGATAGCTGAGATCTTCTTTGATACTTGTAAAGTGTTCTGGTCATTTTTTTATATATTACTTCTTGATGATATAAGCGTCTAGAGATCTTACCTCAGAAGTTGAACATTTTGATGAAAACAAAAAGAAGCTCCCAAGAAGAAAATTGAAATAAGAAATTTGAGCATTGATATCATCTCTTTTCTCCCAATTATCCGTGTATCTGCCTTATGTTTTACTTATTTGCATATCTTTATTATTATTATTATTTTTTATGTAGCCTTTGCTAGAATATGAAAGTATAGTCGTTTCTCCATCTATCAGAGAATTATTTTCATAAGAGGGATTACTGGTTTATTTGTATAGCCTTGTCTATGGTTTGTTGAAGTTTTGGATTGACACTAGATCTTACAAGTTATACCAGTACAGGGTTATCATGTTAAACTCTGGGTGAAAATTCACTCCTAGACACACACACACACATGCAAAATCATGTGCGTACACATGTACTCACTCATTTGCATATTGAAAGGTATTCCTATTTCATGGGCCTTTATCTGGTAATTGCTTGCAAGACTCCAGTATGAAATGCTATACTGGTAATTGTTGCAGCCAGAACAATTAAACAAAATATTCGAGCTGTGTGGAGCACCAGATGAAGTCAATTGGCCTGGGGTTTCTAAGATTCCTTGGTACAACAACTTCAAGCCAACAAGGCCAATGAAGAGACGTCTCCGCGAAGTTTTTAGGCAGTAAGTTCACTTACACTGTCATGTAGCACTTTTCCCCCTTGAGAAGTTTTTAGTCATAATGCTGATATGTGGGATCAGGGAACTGATCCTTGGCCAATGTAACCTCCCATTGGTGTCATGTACCTGGAACTTATTTATAGATATTGGTCTACTTATGCTGGCATGTGATATTTTAAACTCTCGAGTATTTTTTGAAATTTATCTTATCACTGACATACATATCTGTCAATTTGCTATAGTTTTGACCGTCATGCTTTGGAATTGTTGGAGAGGATGTTGACTCTTGACCCTTCTCAGGTACCATTTGGTATATTTGTTTGCTTTATATTCATTTATGCTTCATAAGAATCACAGGATTCTTTTCTCTGCTTCAGGTGATCTTTCACTTTTAAATCATATGACTATTGAGTCTTTGACTTAAATCAGGGTTCATTTGCACAGGAGTTGTCTTCTCTCTAGCCTTTCAGATCAAAATGATTGGTTAAATGGATTAAACTGAGGAATTTGCTGTAGTTTTCTGTAGATATAAATTTTTCCCAATCAAGCTGCCTATGTAGTCCAGTTGCTTCATCTGACTAGAATTAAGCCAATTTACGTTCATCAATTTGCTCAAACTTTGAAATGTAGAACTGTACTATTGATTTAGTAATTGCAATCAAGAAAAGTTCAAGCACTTATCTTGCTCTTTGAAAGTTAGCAGCTAGTTCTCATGTGATTCTATTCTCTTTGTTCAAAACATAGAGAATTTGTGCCAAGGATGCCCTTGATGCCGAGTATTTCTGGACTGACCCATTACCATGCGATCCAAAGAGGTTTGCTTGGATTTCCCCTTTCTGGTAACTTCGTATCTTTTTCATTTTTATGAATTATTAATGTTTCCTTTTGGTTCAGCTTGCCTAAATATGAATCATCACACGAGTTCCAAACCAAGAAAAAGCGCCAGCAACAGCGACAACATGAAGAAAATGCAAAGCGGCAGAAACTACAGCATCCACAACCTCATGCTCGGCTTCCGCCAATTCAGCAGTCTGGCCAAGCACACGCACAAATGAGGCCTGGACCTAATCCACCCTTGCATGGTTCTCAACCTCCAGTTGCTACAGGGCCTGGCCACCATTATGGGAAGCCTCGTGGCCCTGCAGGTGGGCCCGGAAGGTACCCCGCAAATGGAACAAGTGGGGGATACAATCACCCAAACCGCGGTGGTCAAGGTGGTGGGGGTGGTTATAGCAGTGGGCCATATCCACCACAAGGACGGGGGCCACCATATGGCTCAAGTGGTATGCCTGGTGCAGGTCCAAGGGGTGGTGGGGGTAGCGGTTATGGAGTTGGAGCTCCCAATTACTCGCAAGGTGGGCCTTATGGAAGTTCTGGTGCTGGACGTGGGTCTAACATGATGGGTGGAAACCGGAATCAACAGTACGGGTGGCAGCAATGAAGTTGCGATTTGATGATGTATGAATGTATTGAATGAAGTTGTGATTTGATGATGATGATATTAATGTAATCAATGGCACGGTATAAATAATTAAAGAAGTAGCAGCGTGTCATGTGTATTTTGTCGTCAAAGGTTAAAACTGAGTGAGAACTGAGAAGAGAAGCACCGATGATGTTAGCCGACGCCACTATGGAGTTGATTGCCAAATGCCAGTACATTACTGGTTCTGCTTTTGGTTCGGTTGGCAAGCTGCCTACCCTTTTACTCCTTAGCTTTAAAAAATTTATTTGCGACTTTGGGTTTTAATGTTTTACGTATAATTATACCTATACGTGACATTAATTCAATTGAGTTCAAATATTTTTCTTTTTTTTTTCTTTAATTTTACCCAGAGATATTTTATGTTTTTATTTAAATATTTTCTATAAAATATAACTGTGGTGTCACTTGAATCATAACACGCCCAACTTTAAATATATAAAATTGGGTAAAAGAACCGTATAGATTCATGTATTGTTGATAAAGGAGCAAACAAGTCTTCTAAAAAAAGCTGTTACGTAAAATGTAAGTACATTGTTAAAATTATTATTTGTAACTGAAATCATCGAAGTGGATAACATGGTAGATGACTTCTCGGTTTATGGTGACTTGAAACCATCTAAATGCACGACATGGTTGATGGCTTTTCAGATTACGATGATATGTCATTAATGGTGTTGACATGGCATTATAGAATATTAATAATTATATATGACGTGGAAATTTAAAAGTTTGTGGGGTCAGAATGATTATCCAATATTAGCCGATAAGTTTGTGCAATGTGATTTTTATGGCGGCCATTACAATAATTGTCAGTTGTCTACGACCAATCTTGGAGAAGCTCATTTTGCCTAACCATTCTAGTTCTATTGCTAGTCGTCACATTTCGAATAACATTGTAGTGGCTTAAGAGGTGATTCATTTCATGAGGATTACCCGTCAGCCTTGTCTGTGGATGGCCATTAAGGTGGACTTGGAGAAAGCGTACGACAAAGTTGTTGGTAGGTGGGGATAAAAATGAACTTATGGGAAGTTAATTGAAGGCCTCAATGTGTGTAATCATATCATTATCTTTAAGGTTCTATTCACCTCACCTATACTTTGGTGTGTAAAAAAGTTACTAGCAAATGAACCTAAAAGATACAATGAAACTCAATGAATGTTTACATTTTGCACTGACGAAAATAGTCCATTGAGCATTGAGCGAAGCATAGCAAAAGAATCAATTTCTATAAAGAACTTTTGCCATTATTCTTTATAGAAAAATATTTGAATATAAAAGATGGTGAGAGAATAGAAATAAATGTTTTCCTATTTTTGTTTGTTTGTACCAAATGAAAGTTTACACTTATTTATAAGAGTTCTTGTGCCTCTTCATAAAGACATAACTATCCAATATGCTTATTTGGATAGTCACATCTATTACCAATGAACTTAACTATTCAATAGATATATATTTGAATAGTTATAATCCTTTGTTAATTAACCAAATGATCTTATCAATATGAATAGTGGCAACTCTTGGTCAATAGCCAAGTAATATAACTTTTGGATCACTTGCAACCTTTCATTTGTAACTATTGGAACATTATAAATATTTTGAAAATGTTCCAACAAGAGTGAAATGGGATTTCTTAAAGGATACTCTTATGTCACAGGTCGCACAAAGGAGCCTGTAGCTGGTGCATATATTTCAGACCCTTTATGTTCTCTTAGGGTCATTTGACCTGTCAAGATTGACCCATCAGTTAGGAGAGACTCAAGGCCCATCTACTTGAATCCTAGTTGAATTGAAATACTCTAGTAAATTGTATTTTATTAGGATAATTCTTGTAAACCTAAATGATAAACATGTTTACAATTTAAATCCCTTACAGTTCTCTTATTGTAGATGAGAACTAATTACAACCATTAATTCGATTTGTACCGTTGGATATGGGGGAACTCAATTATAAATAGATGTCCCCCCTTCATTTGTAAACACTTCATTCTTTCTGAGCTAAAGAAATATTTGAGAGCATTTACTCAATCACTTAGCGTGCATTTTCTTTCTATGTATTTCTCTGTTCGTTCATAGGTTCTTCCTTTTCAGAGTTTTCTTCCGCTTTGCTTCGGCGTCTTAGAGAATTTCTGTAAGAGTTTTTGGTTTCTGAAAGTAAGGTTGACTTATGCAGATTTGATCCCAAGGAATCAACTAGGGCCACACGGTTTGCCAGACGAAAGTTCTAGCCCCGTGACACTTCATGCATTATGTTTCAATAACTTCTTCTCAAATTATATAGAATAGGGAGATTACAAAGTCCTTTCGGTCAACCCGAGGAATATGGTAAGGCAACCCTTTGTTGCTATATTTGTTTGTGATGTGTATAGAGTGACTAAGGAATTAATTAATTAGGAGGTGCAAAGTGGGGCATGGGTACCAATTAAACTATTTAGAAGATGTTCGGAGATATCACATTTATTTTTCACAAATACTTCGTTTTGTTCTGCAAGGCGAATATGTATCATGCGGACTTAGTGAGTTGTGTGTTGTCTCTCTTCTGTAGGTTCTCGAGGCACAAGGTGAGTGTGCCCAGAACAAAAATTTACTTTTCAAAGTCGACGAATGATAAAGTTGCATTGGTAATAAATGAGAGACTTAGGTTTGTGCGAGTTTATGAATTGGGCTTCTATTTGGTTACTCCTCTATTTCATTCTCGTGCTACCACAAGAACCTTTCATTTTATTATGGAAAAGGTGCATAAGAAGGTCAGTGGATGGGATGCTAAGAAGCTTTCTTTAGTTGGACATGTCACCTTAGTGAAAACGATGTTACTAGTGATCCCAATTTATTTCTTGGTGGATACTTTTACATGTGCATACCTAAGCTTGAAAGTCCACCCGTGCCGATTTGGGCTTGTAATAATTTGAGTTCGAGAAAGCTCAAGCTCGTAACAGATTCGAGCCTGAGAAAATTTGAGCCCAACAGAATCCAAGCTCGAGAAAGTTCAGGCTTGTAACAAACTTGAGCCTTAACAAATTTGGCTCAAGCCCGAGATAAATTCGACTCAAAGCTCAAAAAAGCCTAACTTTATAACCTGAACAACCATAATAGACATTAATAAATAATATAATTTTATGATATTACTTAAAATAGAAATAAATAATAATTTTTATTTTTTGGAAATATATTCATAAGCATTGCAAATTTATATTAAAATTTTATTAATAAGAAAAGTAATAAATAATAATTTTTATGCTAAATTATAAATTGAAATAATTTTTAAAATATTAATTTATTATAAAATAATTTTAATACCATAATTATATATGTATCATAAATATATAAAATTATTAATTATTAAAATCTATAAAATTTAACTTAAATGATAATATAATAATATATTATATAACTATTGCTAAAACCGAAATTGATTATCTAACTCGACCTTGAATTGATATTTAAATTAGTATATTACTAATACATAAAATAATAATATAATACATACTATTAATAATATAATATATAACAATTACTAAAAATATTAATACATATATAGCTATTGATAAGTGCTAAAAGTAACATGTTTTAACCTCATTCTTAATGCATTTTTGGGTCATTATCTGATGTTAATTGTGAATCTTATGCTCCTAATCCTTTAAATTCATGTTTTAATACTTAATAGAGCATTTGAGAGCAAAAGAAATAAAAAACAAGCGAAAACTGAACTGTTGAAGCAAGCTATAGGAGTCACACATGCTAAATCATTCCACTTGGCCACGTGACCTACACGGGCATGTGGTAGGATGTGTTGATTTAACGGAATTGCACACCGAATAACAAAAAATCACAATTTTTAAGTTTTTCGGGCATTCTAAGACGTATATATGACAAAAAAAAAATAGGAGTGGACCGTTAGAGAATACTGAAGAATACAACTCAAAAAACACTATTGAAGCCCACATTGAAGTATATTTTTGTCAAGATTGAAGATTCCCAGTTGATTTCTTAGGAAGTTATCATGAGTTTCTTTATTTTTTTTGGTTATACTGTGTCTTGGATGTTTTTATTTCTAAGCATGAACTAATTTTCTAAATACCTATGAGATGAACCCTATGATAGATTCTATAGTTTGATTTTTATTATACACAATAAATACCTAGTTTCTCATTCTCAATTATGTGTGCTTAATTCTTGGTTTGATATTTCTAGATTATTAATCCATGTTCGATGTGCTTAACTCGGTGATTTAATAGACCTTGTTTAATAGTAGATCTCGCATAGTTGAGTAGAGTTGTATGCAATCCTAGAAACAGGATGACATAAAACTACCAGTGTAACACCCCAAAACCTGGCCTAGATGTTTATACCGAATTTCAGAAGTCACATTGATCACCAAAGTGATCGTGGGGAATTTTAGTTAACAACCCAAAAAACATTACAGTATTAATAACAAAAATTATAGTCTAAAAGCGTTTACATAAAACTCATATTTATAGAAAACACTTTATTAAATAGTTTAAAAAAAGTGACGCTTTCGAGACCTCCGCATACCGAGTCTAGCTTTAGAACAAGTAAATATACCTGAAAGGGGAAAACACTAAAGGGGGTGAGCTACACGAGCTTAGTGTGAGTTTGAAACGTAACTAATAACAAAATTATGGAACTCAATTTAATAGTAAAACAAACTTGTAAACATACATAGAATCAGAAAGTAAACTTGGAACCAACGTCCCAACAGAACGTAACAAGTCAAGCACACCAAGTCACACACAAACACTTAGTCACAAGTGTTATTCAGTTAGACATAATACAGTAAGATAATCTTACACCCAGAACACTCAAATAGATGTGTATGAATGCAGTAAAGTAATAAAAACCCACCTATCCAGCCAAAACACCTTTTCGTCCCTCGATCACACCCTAAAAGAGCTGTTTAAGCTCATCCAACCAAACACACCACATAGGACCTTGAAAGGCCCATCCAACCCTACACATCATGTATGTGGACTAAGCCACTCAGATATTAATACGCTAGAGAGTGGCGTATATGCAAGATCTGATGTAATGCGGAATCATTAGATTGACATGTTGCAATTTAAACTGCTAGATCAGATAATAATACACAGCAAAACTGATGTATATGCGGTATAGCACAGTAAACCGCTGTACAGATAAGTTGCAGTTTAACTGCCAAATCAGAACAAACTTCCTTCTCTTCACAACCAAAACCCCAAAAGTTTTATGCAAATGCATGTATGCAGACAGAGTACAAAATCAAAATACAAAATTTCCAGACAGTCATTCAGACACAGAAACTCACATCCAGTCATTATAGAATTCTCATGCAGTCACAGAATGCGCACCACATTCAAGCACTCACACACCAATCACTCAGAATTAGGAATGCGTTACCCAGATTCAGAATTAATTGCATAGTAACCACAAGTAACAATAAAAAAATTTGCTTAAATAAAGGTATATCTATATAAAACATACCAGTCTAGGCCAAAACAAAGTCCAGAACACCCTTACTAAGATTTAGCTAGAAGTCGGAACACACAGAATTACAACCAAGCTTTAATTAACATAGAACAAAATTTGGCAAGGTCGAGCCACACGCCTGTGTGCTCCGACCATGTGGAAATGCCTAGGCTGTGTGGGGGTCAACACGTGTAACAACCTATTTTCAGTGAAATCGGAATAGTGGTTTCGGGACCACAAATCTGAGCCAGAAAGAAAAATTTATTTTAAAATTATTGCATGGTTTGCATTATGATAAGAATGTTATATGAAAATTCTGATAAGAAAATTTTACCGATTATGTGTTTAATTATGGACAGGACCAAATTGCAAAAAATACAAAAGTTGAGTTCTAGTAGCCATAAGTATCAAATAGCTATGGAATTCAAAATTTGAGGTCCTTATATGGTAATTAGACCATTAAGAAAAGTTAGTAGATATTTTTGGTGAATCATCCATGGAAAACTAGAAAAAGAAAAGGACTAAATTGGAATGTTGAAAAATTAATGGATGATAATTAAATTAAATAGAAATAACATATTATTATTATCATCTTCTTCCCAAAAATACATGGGAACCCTAGGAAAGAGAAAAACACTCAAGCAAGCTTTCTTTGCTTAATTGGGTAAGCATTCTTGTCCCGTTTTTAGTAATTTTTATATTTTCGAGTTCAGAATAGCTTAATCTATCTATTTTGGGGATCAATTTGTAAAGATATCAAAGTATAGATATTTTTCCATGGATGTAAATGCTGAAATTTTAAAATTTATGTTAGAAAATGAAAGGTTGTTGATAGATAAACAACTTTTACAAAGATAATTTTGATGAAATTATGATTTAGGAACTAAATTGAAAAATGGTAAAACCTATGGAAAAATTCTGAATTTTGCAAAATTCATGAGCTATTATTGTAACATGTAAAATTTGGTTAGGCTTGAAATAATGATTAAATTGCATGAATTTTATTTTCCGAGCTTAGGGATGAAATTGTCATTTATAAAAAAGAATAGGGCAAAATGGTAATTTTTCCTAAGATGTGAATTGAATTCAATTGAGTATAAAGTGAATTAAATTGATGCGAAATTCATTTATATAGATCAAGGAAAAGAAAAGGTGTCGAATTAATAGATTTATCCACACGGACAAGTGTCGAGGTAAGTTCGTGTAACTAATTTGTGTTTATTTTTATACTTGAATTTAATTGGTATGCGTTTGCATGAATTATATAAATGTTATAAATGTATGAAAAAATTACATGCCCGTTAATATTTAGAAAATGATAAGTTCCGTTTGAATAAGGAAATTCGATGGATACATGATTTCTCGTATTGAATGTGGTCCTATATATGTTGTGGACAAAATATAGCTCAGACGAGCAGTCCTATTATAAGCCTCTCGAGCGTCTTGTTATATAGTTCCTGCGAGCATTCTGATCGGTAGTGATCCTGCATGTGTTGCACACTATCATAGCTCTTTGTGAGCGTCATGTTACATGATTCAATCGGTTGTGGTCCAACATTTATTGCGGACACAAACACAACACTTTGTGAGTGTCCTAATATAGGCTCTTATGAGCTTCCTAACATGGCTCACTTGAACTCCTTTTTATGTTATTCGAAGCTCCCTGTTAATAACTTTTCAGAGTTACCTGTTAAGCTCAATGAGCTTCATGATTAAAACTCTTATGAGTTTTCTGTTTAGCCTGGATAAGCTTTCTGGTACATGGCTCACATGAGCATTTTGATATATGGCTCGAGAGTGTGCTTCCTGATTATGTGCCTTTATGGGTACCTCTGAACATGAGTTGATGGATCATTGATTTGTATACCTCAAGTATACTATCTAGGTACCCATCGATATTTCAATAATTCAACGGACAAAATTTCAGATGTGAGAAAAATATAAGAGTTAAATGGATTATATCTCGAAAATTCCTGAAATACTTGTAAATCTATGTTTGATGAGCTCATTTCTGTTTTCTTGAAATTCATGTGAATTACATGACTAACTGTCTTGATGAGTATATGTGATTAGGAAAATGACCAAAATGATTGGATGCATATTTTGTATAATAATCTTAAATGTAAATACATGGTAAGTTAAATTCCTGTTATACGAACTTACTAAGCATTAAATGCTTACTTTGTTTTATTGTCCTCTATTTTATAGTACTTGGAAGCTCGTAAAGGTTAGAGATCGGTCAGAGCATCATCACACTATCCTCCAACTCGTTTTGGTACAAATAGTAAACTTATTTTAGTATAATGGCATGTATAAGCTAAGTTAGGTAAAATGATGAAATGTTTGGTTGTAACTAGCCATTGGAATGGCTAGTGGAAAGTATATTTTGATGTAATTATATAAGGCCATATCATGTTTGATGAGTGTTGAAATGGTTAAATGGTAAAAGATATATATATATATATATATATATATATATATATATAAAAGCAAATGATGAATGGATTTGAGTTAGTATAATTGAATAACTTGCAAGTAAACATAAATTGTAATTGTGGAAATTTAAACATTTAATCATATGTGTTAATATAACATAAATAATACTTTTTTTTGGCTTGGTTTATATGTACCAAGGTTTAAAAATATGTTGAAATGTTGATGTAGGTGCAAGGTAATAAGGGTGAGAAATAAGGCTTGGAAAATGGCCTTATTCTCCTCTACATGAGTGCACACACTGCAGGCGTGTGTCTCAATCAGATGTGACACACGGCCATGTGCACGGGCGTGTGGTTTGGTCGTATGTCCCCTGCATCTTAAAATTAGAGAAATAGAATGCTCAGAATTGAGCACACTGGTAGAGACATGGGCGTGTGTCTCAACCGTGTGAGACATACGGTCCAGCACATGTACGTGTGTCCTAGCTGTGTAACCCCTACACCTAATTTTCAAAAATTAAATTGTCGACAAGGTCTAGCACATGGGAGTGTGGCTGGCCGTGTGACCCAAGTCAAAAAGTTACATGGGTAACGACACGGGCTGGAACATGACCGTGTGCCTCACATCGAATGCCCACACGGCTTGAGACACGGGCGTGTGTCCTCTGCACCTAAAAAAAATTTTAAGATTTCATAAAAAATTTTTTGTGATCCCGATTTAGTCCCGACTCGATTCTAATATGTATTTTGGACCTCGAGGACCCATATGAGGGACATTATGGTTAATTGTGATTGATAGTTGGAAATGAATAGTAAATGACATGAATTAACTATAAACTCCGGTAATACTCCATAACCCTGTCCCGGTGACGGATACGGGTTAGGGGTGTTACAACACGCCCATGCGGAGGGGCATACACCCGTGTGGAAGGAGGGACACGCACATGTGACTTAGGGACATGGCTGTGTAACCCTCTGTCCATTTGGGATAAAATAGGGTACAGGGCTTACACGGCTGTGTAAGGGTCTCACACGCCCGTGTGCCCACCAGACACAACCATGTGTCCAAAACACATGCCTGTATTGGATCCTTAAATCCCCAAATCAGTCATACGATCGTGTGGCCAGTGTAACACCCCAAACCCGGCCCAGACGTTATGATCGGATCTGACATGTCACATCGAAGCGTTCAAAACATTTTATATTATTGATCCAGAAAAACTTACTTAGTGTTTTAAAAGATAATTTCATTATAGGTTAAAGTGAATGGAAGCTGTGCACCAGGTAGGAAACCGGAAAAGAGGTGGGAAACCGGAAAAGAGGTGGTGAGTCCATCGGACTGCTTAAGTACCAAGCTCCCTTCGGATCCAATCCTAGACATGCATACCGCCATTGCCACACCTTAACGTCATGGATATTTCTAGGAAACCGATTTGATTAAGTCATTTTTAGGAAAAGTGATTAATTTTGGAAAATACTTTCATTGCGGAAGCTTCGCTTGTTGTCGTGTTATTTTGAAATCAATTGTTGTTTTTGAAAACGCGCCTAAAGCTATCCAATTTCAACAGTTAAAATAAGTAATACCTATCTTAGTAATACATATTAAAACCATCAAAATAATTAAGTGACCTTATTACATTTAAAACCCAAAACTTCAAACGTAAATAAAAGGATGTCCAGTTCACGTAAGAAAATCAAACTTTCGAATCGGTGGCCACTCCAATTCCCTCACGTTCCAAGCCCACTATGGTTGGGGATTACTGCGTGGATGAAAATAAAAGGGTGAGTTTGGGGAAACTCAAAGTGTAAATTAACCCAACCATAGCCTATATCACTCAAACCACGTAAATGTAATAAGTTGGCCTTAGCCTGCAATGTAAATTCGAATAAAGCCCATAGGCCCATAATGAACATAACAGATATTACATGTTTATGCGAAAACCCAACCCAGATTCATCCATAACACCCCGCACCAGCCTTACACCATGTGGGGAGACTACTCGCCAACCGCTACACACCACAAATCGCAATGAAGTCGCCGGATATTGTGACGAAGTCACCAGATACAGATATTGTGACAGAGCCACCAGAACAGATATATGTGGCAGAGCCACCAGATCAGATAATCGTGGCATAGCCACCAGGACGCTTCCTCCATAATATAACCCATGTCCCTATGCAACAGATATATAATCATGGCATACATCATACAGAATCAGATCATCATGCTTTTCAGTCAAAAGTAACCCTAAGGGTATAATGGTAATTTTGCACCTAGGGGGTATAACAGTAATTTTCCATACATAGGGGTATTATAGTAATTTAGCTGCTTTTAGGGTTTTCATGCATATCCTAACTATTTACATACTATCAGAACACTTACCGCGCATACTTACCGAATTGGGGCCCTTTGGCCCATGAACCCGATCTTTGGCCCATTAAGCCCAAATTATCAAAATGTACGAAATCGCGCGTACTGCAGTTTATTACTTTAGATTACCAAATATACAAACCCAACTATCTTACGAGCATTCAGACATCAAGAAATTCCCAAAATACCGACTTTTCGGCATTTCGCTTTTTGGCTTTTGCCAATCTAGTCTATGAGAGGTGTCGATTACACACTGCTTATGCACGATATGTTGATTGAGATCCACACATGAACCGCCTACAATTGGATTACTAACACGTTAATCTAACTATTCAAATACAAACTACGTATTAACCCCTTACAATATTCGGCCAACCACACCTACAGATCATAGTAAGCTTATAAGAAAACAATAAGCAACTCATTAACAAATTTTTGTCAATGTTTACCACATAATCATAATTTCACTGCAAGCTGTCTTCCTGAGCAATAGTCACTAAATTATTTATAACTGGAGCTACGAAACTCCAAATCAAGTGTCGTTAATTTTCCCTGAAAATAGACTCATATATCTTCTATCCATAAAATTTTCAGAATTTTTGGTATGGCCAATCAATACCAGAATTTTCTTAAAGTTTCCCATGTTTCACTGTTTGACTAATCTGACCACTCTTCATTACGAATCAAATTTCTCATTGTACAGAATTTAAAATATGTTCTAGTTTATTCCATTTGAAACTATAATCATTAAGCTTTAATTACATAATTTATAGAGCTTCTAACTCATCTCCCACAATTTATGGTGATTTTCCAAAGTCACGTTACTGCTGCTGTCCCAAGCAGATTTATTACCAAATCACTCTTTCACACCTAACTTGCATGCTTGTTATTTAAACATGTATATCACCAATCAGTCATCACATATATATGATTTTACTTAAGTATAATCTCCATTTCATCATTTTAAAGCACAACATGTTAGCCGATTTTTCCCCTTAGCATCTAAGGCACATGCATGCTCATTTGTTTGGCTCAACTTCACCTATCTTCCATTTTTCATCAAAAGAACATGAAACAACAACCATTTCCTTCATTTTAATTCATGACTAAATGCTCACAACACAACTAAAACCAAAATATGCTTCAAGAGTTAAGGTAGAATCAAGAAGAACTCATGAACATCAAGATAGAAGCAAACTACCATCAACTTACCTTCAATTTTCTTCCCCAAGTGACCGAACATTCAAGAGCTTTCTCCTCTCCTTTCTCTTCTCTAACTTTCGCTATGATGAACAAAGATGGACAAAACTTTGTTCTTTTCACCCTTTTTTTTTTAATAAAATTTCATATTTCATCCATTTAATTCTTTAATACAAAAGACATGAAATGCCCATCATGGAACATTTACCTAAACCATTATCATGGAACATTTACCTAACCCATTATCATGGAATATTTACCTAATCCATTATCATGGAACATTTACCTAACCCATTATCAATTTGTACCATGAATTATGGATATCAAGTGCTCATATTGTCTACAACAACATGATGGCTAGCCACTTCATGTAAAATGGGAGGTTTGTCATGCAAATCCTCCTATTTTGCACTCCTATTTATTTGGCCACTTCAATTTAGCCTATAGCATTTTCAAACATTTTCACATAGGTTCTATTTCATAATTTTCACCCCCTTTTTCTTATGGAACAAAAATTAACTAAAATTGCCGGGTTCTATCTTAAGCTTGGGCCTTCTAGAGGCCCACTAACATAATTAAACCTATGCCAACATTCACAGAATTCTCGAAAATTAGGGCGTTACAGCCAGGCCATGTGGCACCAAAACACTAAATCCCTAATTCCTAAACACACATGCCCATGTGCCCAAGGGACACGGCCGTGTGAAAATCGACTAATTTTCCCAAATCAGCCACACGGCTGTGTGGTATCCAATTTAGCCCCAAAACCCTAAATCTCAACTGCACATGGCTGTTTAAACTGCCCGTGTGGCCACCCGTGTGGTCACGAAACCACACCAAAACATGTTGCAGATCATGCATTTGCTGCCGAAACGGTTCTCGAACTGTGGGTAACTCAGCAAGATACCAAAATATGCTGAAAACATTCGATTCAATGCTAAATTGAACAATTTCAGAACATACAATTTTTGCCGAAATCCACAGAAAAATTAGTAATTCAACATCAAAACTTCACGATTCATGAAACACTCATAACTACCGAATTTCACATATTCAATTCATAATTTCATTATTGAAAAAGAAAGGTTCGAATCCCACACTTGATTCCTGAGATAAGCACCCGAATTGTTTGATTTGCTCCCCAAGCCAACATAGAGACCTACTGATCACAACGACGATGATAAACCCAAAATTTATTGGAGAACCAGCAGAGAGAAAGAAAGAGAAGAAAATCTCTCGATTGAAAAAAAAAACAAAAAGGGAGAGGGAGGAAACGTCTAGGGAGAAACAAAAAAGAACGTCCAAAACTTTTTTTTCAAAATCATAAAAGTCATAAAAATAATAAAAATAAACTTAAACCAATCAAAATAAAAAAAAAAGTTAAAATTTATAACTATCTTTAACTCCAAACAAATAAAAGGTGCAAAAATAATTTCCCACTAACACACCTAAAGACTCAAACCCGAGACCCCAAACTAAACTAACACACAATCAACCACCAGACCAGCAAGCCCATTCTAACACTAGAATACGGAAACAAATTCAATTGCTTGATCTAGCCACTATCTCTTACCTACAAATCTCAAAACTTCTAACCCCAAAATCTTGGCATTACAACCAGATTAGAGTCAAATCTAATAGGGAAATCCATAACACAAGTTAATGCGATAATAGGGGTTTTAATTAGAAAGAAATTTTAATTAATCAACCTAAAGTCAGTTGCTCTTATGCTCGAAAGAGATATTAGCATAATTTATGGATTTCTATGGATCAAGATACTAAGTAAAGAAATCGCGTAATTTAGACTAATAGTGACATATGAAATCTAGGCGAAAATTTTCCTGGGTATTGTTTTGCTTCTTGGTTGTTAATCGATTATTTTTGTGATTTGTTATTGCAATGCTCGTTAGTTAATTAATTTAGTTAATTTTAATTTTAATTGATCACTCGAATTATTTGGTAAATAATAAAAAAGATGGTAATTATTAATACTTGTAGTCCTCGTGGAAACGATATCTTTGCTCACCGTAGCTATACTGTTAATTTATAGATGCATTTGCCTTATTCAAATTTTTAGTTAGTATTGTGACACATCAACTATTATTATAATATAGATTATAATAAAAGATATTACATGATAGTATAATGTTTAATCATTTATGCACAATATAAACTATCAATATATGATATAATTTAGTATTATATAATATAGTAGGAATGCTAACTTTCAAATGTACGAAAAGTAAATGGATTTAGAGCATATTTCAATTAGTATAATAATAAACAATAATATGTATAATATATAATATATAATATATAATATATAATATTATGTAATATATAATATATAATGTAATATTATATATAACTATTATTATATTATGGATTATAATAAAAAATATAACATTACATACTATTATAATGTTTAATCATTGATATATATAAACTAAATATATTATATACTATAAGATATTATATAGCATTATATAATTGATAGCTCTAAAATATAGAGTTATTTTCAACACTTTTAAAGTATAAATTATGAAAATACTGGGTAGTTGATAACACTTCTTGTAGTTTTTATTTATAATTTCGTTATATAAATTCAATACTATGAAAATGTGTTGTTTTCTCTAAATTTATGCTAAACACATTATTTTTCATCTTTTTGAGGAAATAAATGGACTTAGTGGAAAAATAGAGCAAAAGCTCTCATGTTGGGCTTAGAAATATACAGCCTGGGGGCATCCCAATTCAACTTTATTAGGCTTCAGAATTTCTCTCTACCCAGTTATGAAGTGGATCAACAAGAGTGGACAACCCATTAAGGGAGGAAAAGGCCCAAAAATTATCACCCAGGGAGAAGGAGGCACAAACAGTCCACAAGACCTTGTCTTCACCTTTCTCAACCATATCCTTTGGATAAAGGAACAACCTTGAGGGAATCAAGGGAACGACACCTATAGAGGAGGAAATTAAGGGATGACAACTATAGGGGAGAAAATTAAATGATTCCAATGCCAAAAATAGTGGAGGATGTTGGGTCTCAATGATATAAATAGGAGAACAAATTTGGAAACGTAACATTTTGGAGAGAAATATTCGACACAAGCAAAAGAAGCAAACACTATATTTTTTAAAGTAGCAAGAGAAGCAGAAACTTGAGAGCATTAAGATGATATTGATGCCTGGAATAGGAGAGCCACCGTGAGAAGCAAGCAAGAAACAGTTGCAGAAAACCCTGCATTCGGCTGTTATCTCTTTTTATTGTGCATTGGCTATGGATAAACCCCTCAACATTTCTTCTCTCTTTTCTTTGATTGTTACTTTGCTGTTAGTGTTGACAAGCATGATTGCAACTTATCTTTTCATTTTTAATTAAATGATTATGGCTTAATTCTATTTTTGGTAGAATAATTATGACTCTTTGACATATGTTTTCTTGATTTTATGTTAGAAATGTTTTGTGCAAATGATTATTTCATTCATTTAAGTTGAATTAGTGTTAATACTTGGAATACTGTTTGGAAAATCTGAGGCCCCCAAAGAGTTAGATAGTTTATCTTGTTAATCCTAAAGCAAAGGCTCTTAACTAACTTCGAAAGGGTTAAGAGGGGAACTGTACAAGACGAGTTCTGCCATCTTTGTGGTCATAATACTGAGGATGTTCTACATGCTCTTAGGGATTGTCCATATGCGAAGGATATTTGGAATCAAATCATCCCCCTTAATCAACTTGGATGCTTATTTGATAGTGATATTTTCGAGTGGTTATTCTCGAATTTGTAAGACTAATCAACTAATAATATGAGTTATTCAACACAGGCTTGTTTCTTTGAGCTAATTCTGTGGCACATTTGGAAAAATTGAAACTTGATCATCTTCTAAGGAAGATCTATGAGTCCGGAAGAAATCATCAGGGTTTCCTACAGTTGGGCAGAACAAATTATTTCAGTCTACAATGAAGCTTTGGAGATTAATATGCAGTAGACTTTTAGATGCCCAAAATTAGGTACGTGTTTTTATCTTAATACTGATGGTGTTGTTCACTCTGGTTCTGGTTCCTCTGTTGCAGGTAGAGTAATACGTGATGGGAAGAGGAACTGGATCTTGGGCTATAATCGCTTCTTGGGGAAATGTTCGGTCATTATTACTGAGTCTAAGGCATATTGGATGGCTTACTTCTACTTCAGAAACAAGAATACAATGAGGTCATCATCCAATTGGATAATCTCGAGGTCGTCGTATCTATTAGTGATAGCAAGATTGAAGGACCAAATGCCACTTTAACAAGGAAGATTCGATAGATTCTAGCTAATAAAAAAAATGGTGCTTGAGATATGTTCCTAGAGAGACCAACAGGATTGCAGATGCTTTAGTGAAAATGGCTCTCTAGAATGATGAAGTATTGCACATCTTTGAGGACCCCAATGGAGATTAAATGGATCCTAAAAGAGTAAATCACTCTTGATAATTTATTTATGAATATTTCTATGTAATCCTTTGTTTATTTTACCGAAAAATGTTAATACTTATAAATGTTTGGCTAACTTTGGTAAGTAAATGAATTAAGTATTTAATATGAGAAGAGGTAATAGTTGTTAGACAAAAGACTTAAATGGTGCATGTCAAGTCAATAGCTTAATGTGTACCTAATTGAATTTAGTAGTTTACAAATTCATTTATTTAAGCATATTTTAAATCATTTAAATTAAAATTGTAACAGCCTTGTAACGTCCTATACCCGATTTGATTTACCGGATCCAAGTATAAGGCGTCACAATACTTACTTGGCTAAATTTTACAATATGCAAAAAACTATGTTGAATGTATCTCTTATTTATTTAAAATTTTTTCCAAGTTATTAGGTTTGAAATAATACATTTATTTTTTGTCATAAACTTTCAAAGGTAAAATAAGACCTTACATCAAATTTTTTGATAAAATAGACATATTCGTGGTGTATATTCCTTTCTATCAATTGAAAAGCATTAATATCGCCCTCGGTCTACCATCATGGCGCATTCCTGGTTTGGTCTCTCTTGGTGTACTAGTTTAGCTCACAAACCTGCAAACCAAAACACGCATATAAGTTTCTAAGGAACTTAGTGAGTCTCACTCATTTTTACCTTTTTACAGAGATGTAGATTCTTTTGACTCAAGGGTTTGGTTTTCCTCTTAGACATTGAAGGATACATCTCTGATTCTTGGTTGAAGGATAACCATACATCAATCTCTGCACTTAATTGTCTTATCCTCCTTTCACTCGACTAGCGAATGTTAGACTTTACACCATATTTCGAATCCCATTACACGATTTCTTTATTGTTTGTAGTTAGATACGCTTCTCAGAACTATACCCAACGAATACTACTCTTGGTGGATTCCTTTACAGGACTCATCGATTGTTAGAACACCAGTTACATTGTATCTTCAAATTAATCTAAACAGTTATACTTGCTTAGAAGAACACAACATTTCATTGCACATAATAGAATTCTAGATAACATTAATGCAGGACCTAAAAAAATTCCAGGTTTGGTAGAAACTTGCACCATTATCATTTCGAATGTCCCAAGTTCCTTGTCATGGCAGATCACTAAAGCAGATTCATCAGTTGGTTACTCTGTCGAGAATATAATCAAAAAGTGCTTCACAGGCATACCCAGATCTCACTCAAGGCAGACTAACATCTTACCACTTGGTCATTACAAAATTCACTCTATGTATTTCCCAGATAACATGCCACAGAGGCTTTCTAGAGAATTTTGTGTTAACCATCTCGATAGACCATCCCAATGGATGCCATATGGATTTTTTCACATGATCTTATACCTTCACGCCCTTTTGGCATATTATCATATGACTCCATGGCCATGGACTTTCTACAGATTTATTTTGTTATCTGCTAGTCCAGTTAGCATTTTAACTACTCTACTGGAGGCTACACAATAAATCTCTACATTCATAATGATCTGTCTGTCCGGTTAGTAATATGCTTGTCTTACTAGAGGCAACACAAACGGATCTCACTCACCTTCTTACATAACCTGAAATTTTCAGGTACTAAACCCATATAAAAAGAATGTATTGAACAAGGACTACACACACGCCAGTGACAACACCTTATATCATACAATGTCATACCATGCTACACATTATTCACCTCATTTACGTATTTGTAGATATCTATCAAAGACATGCATTTGCATAATTACATGACATGCAGGAGTCAAGTTTAGAGACTTACCAGAGACCTACCTTTACCTTAGCCTAGAGCTTCTACTTCAAAAATCCTTCTCGATCCAGCAGCAACGTATTTGTAACTTTCCAAGCCATTTTGTTAATTTGTTCTTGTATATTAAGATTAGGTGTAGTGAATTTTGGATATTGGTTCTTACCAAGCCATTTTGTTAATTTGTTGTTCATCTGACTGGTCAGAGTTAGATTGAGAAGCTTGGTATAACGTATTTACTGACTGTTGGGCTTTCATTGTTGTATCTGGTGCAACCAATTTCGACATGTAACTTTCCAAAACTTCAAGTCTATTTTGGATTTCTGTCAAGAAATCATTTTAGGGCTTTTGGAAAGGTTTTGGAATTTCATAAGGTTTAAATATTGGTTCTTTATAACTTTTTTTGATTATCTCTTTATTGATTCTTTCTTTATTGAGTGACTTTTTACCAAATTTTCAATATAATCTAACTGTTTTCCCATTGTGTAAAAAAATGGTATTTGTATAGTTGTTTTGTTCTACTATCATTTTAATATATTTTGATGAGATTTGTTCTCTTGCATCAGGAGCTCTCCTTCTTCAAGGAATTGTTTTTATTCACGTATTTTTATGAAGATATTGAACCTCAATTAAAGGGGGATGTTGAGATTCAACTTCTCATTTATTGGTTTGCCATCTAGTATTATTTTTTTATTTCATTAATAGTATATAAAGAATTTTATATGAATTTTATGAGTATTCATGAACTTATAATATTCCTGAATAATGCTCTTTTTCGTTATTATAAATTTTAAAGTAATCTTCTCTTTTATGTTTATTTTTGTTGGACTAGAAATGTTTTTCACATTGTCCAAATGATACATTCCGTCTTGTATCTTTGTTCTTCTTTTATTTGGATTTTCCAAAATCCTGATTTCATGTCAAATTTTGAGAAAATATTTGCATTGCAAATTTTTTTAACAAATTTTTTTATTTTGGATTGAGTATCTAATCCATTTCAAAGCTTGATTGAGAGGTTTGTAATTAATGTATAATCTTGGCATTCCTCTTTCGAGTTCTGCATTTTTCATCACATAAAATGCTGAACAACTCCAAGGAGAACTGCTTTTTTGGATTAATTTTTATTAAGAAGATCCTGTATTTCTTTTTTACAAAATTCTTCGATTTCTTTGTTCATTTGTATTGGCCTTACTTTTGTTGGTATTTATATTTCATCAAAATTCTTTTCATATGGTAATGTTACTTCATGCTTTTTTCTATTCCAAAAAGCATTTGGAATGTTAGAACAAATTATTGATTCTATTTCTTCTTTAATTTGTTTTATCCTTTTTTGAATTTATCTTTTTTTTAATTGTTCAGTCAATTTTTTAAAACATATTTCTTCTTTTAAAAAAGGAATTTGCTTCCATTTATGATTAATTAAATTATTGATTTGCTCATTATGTAACCTCCCAAACCCGGTCTAGACATTATGGCTAGATTGAGAAGGCTACATTAGCCACCGAAATAGTTAAGCTAACTTACGTTACTTTTGAAGACTTTAAATAAACTCATTTTAGAGAAAACCATAGTTGTACTTTGAGTTAGCTGAAAAGCATTCATTCATTATGTATTGTATGCTTAGGATTCATTTTATTGTCGATAGTGTTGTTTTAGTAAAAACCACTTGCTTGTCTCTCTTCTTTAGAATAAAACTCGATGTTAAACTAATGAAACGAAAAAACCATTTTTCAAGTCATTTTAGAAACTTATTTCCTTATCCATTTGTTTTTTCAAAAATGGTTCCTTTGCAATGCAGCAAAAACTAGGAACAATATTAAATTTTACTTAAGCCTGGTATCATGCATTATCCGATTATTATGCTTGAGTAATCCATGCATGCAAAAATCCCCAAAAGAAAAGTTACCAAGCCACGGACCAGAAATAATTAAAAATTACAAACTAAAACTAATAAAGACTTAATAATACTTATTAAGAAAAATAATCCGAGATCTAAGGTGATTCTTCGAATGCCAAGTCTGGTCATAATTTCAAGGTTTACTTGAAATGTTAAACACTATTCGGGGGTGAGCTTGTAAAAAGCTCAGTGTGACTCGAACAATTATTTAAATGAACATAAATATCAAACACAATGAAACATATTAGCATTAAGAGAAGAACACAGAACCATCATAGGAATTTCATATCATTACATAGACATTATCAAAATAAATGTCAAACGGTGTATGAGCATGGGACATCATTCATTCGAGTAACAATTATTAATTTCGATACCATTCAATACAACAAAATACAAAATGTATCATAATCAGTAACATTCCAATATGTTGTGAGCGTGATGCAATGCAAAAAGGATCCTACCCATATCATCTACTACACACCATGTGTTCCCCAAAACCCGTCATCCAAACTCCAAAATATTATGGGCTTAAGCCTGTTGTGGTTTAAACCTCTAATAACAATATGCAAAAAAATTTCCAGTAAAAATGCAAACAAATTGCCAGTAAAAATGCGGTAAATCGCCATTCCCCTCAGGTTTAGGGTTTAGGGTTTAGGGTAAAGCCATTGCGGGATTTATTGATCAATCATGGACAAGAAAACCATACATGCCATGCAACCTACTTCAAGCTCAATTTTAAATTTCTTCAGCTTGTGCATTTTATTTGCTGGAATAAAAAAATAAATTCGATTATAGTTATTTTAGTTTAATTAGTTTAACTCATTAATTATGTTATAATTTAAACACATTAATATGAGTTTAATTATGTCATAATCTGAACAATTTAAATAAGGGTTTTAATTATGCCAGGTGCAGTACATTGACTACAAATAATGCAGACTTAATATGCCACCAGTCTTCCACGGAACTCTTCCGTCAACCGCAAAATCCCAACCGAATGCATATGCAATATGTCACACTGTCTCATACATAATCATATCTCAATACTTTTCACATTCATTTGACATGCTCAGCATTTCCTCAATAATCACATATTTTTAGTAAATGGAAACAGTTTTCCAATCTTTCAAATTACCATTGTGTTGGTATCAAACAATATCGTTCAATTTCACATACTTTACGGATTTTTATTGTGCATAAATAACACCATTTTCAATACACAATATAACAAATATCTCGTGCGTTTAAATCATACATAAGATTAATATCTCAACACATTATATCATTCAGTCAAGCATTCTAATATCTCGTAAATCAAATATTCATTTACAAACTCAATCAAACATTCATACTATCAAACTAGCAATTTTGCCAACATGTCAATCTTTTAAGGCTCGAAACATACTTGGTTAAGCCACTCACAAAATCAATAATTTGGCTATTAAATTAATCCAATCAGAAAGCTAATTTATCAAATATAACATGATATTTAACATTTTCAAACAATTTTATGAGTTTAAGACCCACACCTTATTTTTCGCTTCCTCGCAGCACATTAACGAATCTTCCAATTTTCATTAATAATTCCTTGAACGAACCAAAACAAAAATTCAGTATAAATTCAATAAATTTACCACTAAACCAGCTCCCAAATTCCCACTTATGAGTTCAAACCAATAGTTGAAATTATAACTATTTTATGAATCCAAACTAGTTAGATTCCTTACACTGTATCGATGCGAACCGTACGTACAATCGTTCTTCGCCTTTACGGATGATTTGGGAAATTTGGGTCAGCACCTAGTTCAATAATATACTGGAAAATTAGTAGCTAATTAATGATTAAATTCCTTCATTTAATCAATTCATAACCTTTACCCAACAACTACGTCGAAATAACAAACTAGTTATCCTTAATTATACTTATGCTTCATGATTGGTAGAATCCGATTGGCTAATTAACCAAGAACGTATCTCCCTAATTGAAATGTGGTTAAAGGCTGATAGGAGAGTTAAAGAATGAAATTTCATGCTGGAAAAATATGGGCAAGACCCAAGAAACAAAACAGCCTCCTTTCTTGCACATAGGTGCACGCATCACCACCCGCGGTGGCCAAAATTGGGGTTGAATTTTAAAACGGTTTGAAATCTCATTAAAATATGGAAAAATACCTTTTAAATAATTTAAAATCCCCAAAATTCCATATCTGGAAATTTTTGTTTTTAATTGACAAGATTAATGAAGAAGTTGAAGAGAAAATAGATCTTACCCAAGCTAGTTGAGAGAAACGACAATGAAACTTTCTTGGCAAAGTTCGGAATCGATCTTAGGGTTCAAGATTTCAGATTTGGGGCTAACTTAGATGAGGATAAATGGAAGAAATATAATAAAGAATATGGTGCACAATCTTGAAGCAAAAAGAAAAAGAAATAGATTGTAAAATGGGAGGTGTAGGCGACGACATTAATGGAGGAAAAGAAAACAAATAAAATCAAAGAGAGGGAGAGGAGGAGATGAATGGCTAGGGCAATGAGGAGGAGGATTAAAGGTTGATTATATGTGAAAAATTAACATTTATACCTAGAGTTACAAGGCTTGGGTTGCCCACACATTAAAATAAGGGGTTTTTGTCAAAAAATTAAATTATTTGCATGGGAAGGGAATCGAATTTAGTACCTCAAGGATAAATTCACTAATGTTTAACTATCAAACCAATAACTCATTTATTTCCTAAAAATGCACAGATAATCTTAAAAATTAAGGCATGACCACTCTTTCTTGATTCATAAACCCGATTCTACTAACCATCGATTTTTGGGATGTTCCACATTATGGATAGATAAAGATTTTAATAGGTTAAGAATCCTTATTTTTTGTTTTACTACAAAAGGAAATTCTATCTTTGTGTTTAAAACTTACTTAAAGATTGAATTATTTGTTACTTTATATGGCTTGAGTAAGGATATGAATGAGGTTCCTAATATGACATATTGGGTAATATCTTTTATGATTAAAAAAACATGTTTGATATTTTATATCTTTGTTGCAAATTTCTGCATTGGGGATTTTGTAAGTAATTCTGAGTTTTTTTCCATTTGCGGCTTTAAGAGATTCTGATGCTTTGTCAAAATATTTTGTTAGAATTATCCCTTCTGTAATACAATTTTGATTTACTTCTGTGTCAAAAAGGGCTATTATTTCCAATTGAAATTCATTATTTATAATAAGATTTATTTTATTAAATTATCTTTGGATAGATACCTCAATGAGAACAATCATATATTCTTGTGTATTTTGTTCAGGCTCGAATTTAGTTTCTGAAGAGCTATCTTCTGGGATTTCATTTTACAAAGTTTGCATTTATTTTTCCATTTCTTGTTCATTTTTAAGTTGGGAAAACTCCAATTTAATTTGTTTTGTTTCCCGTTATAATTCAGAATTTGTAATTTTTCTAGTTTTTTTTTCATATTTATTAAATATTATATCTTGTATATTGTACATTTGTGATTCGCTAGCTATTGTAACACCCCAAACTCGGCCTGGACGTTATGGCCGAATCTGACGATGTCACATGAGAGTGTTTTTTTTTTAAATGCATTTGACCCTAAAATCGTTCCAATTATTATCTTTTACTTAGTTCGAGAAAAAGAAGACTAATTGATTTGCTTTAAAACATTTCTTTTACGCATAAGCTTTTGATAAAATTCGTCTTTGGAAAACCGTTCGTATTTAAGACTACCGTCATTTTGATTAAAATCGGGTTTAGACTAAAATCCCATAAACAGTTTAAAAATCCAAATAAAGTCCAACAGTCCATAACGTCCCCATATTACATCAAAACAACCTAGAAAATAATTAAGACATAAATACCAAAACGGAGTCTAAAATAGTCTAAATATGTGTGGTCACCGTCGAGGCCTTCGCTACACCGACCCGTCAAGTTTGGGGATTACCTATACAGGTTAAACAGAAAAGGGTGAGTTTTCGCAAACTCAGTGTGTAATCCCCACAGAAAATATACACAATAGCATAAATTAGTCATATATCCAAATATTAGATAATTCGGGCCTGACCCCTTTACAGAACCGGCGTAGACATTAGTCCACTCAGATTCAGAATCAGATACGAACTGGGCCATAGCCCATCTCAGATATATCATGCATAACAGAGCAAAATAATAGAGTCCTAATCACCAGCCTCTACACACCAAATCCATCCAAGTCTACACACCCACCCATCCCTACACACCATGCTGTACCGAAATGCGGCACATATTTAGATAATTGCAGCTGTGCTACCAGATATCAAGCTTAGGAGCCTTTCAGAATACTTCGTCCATATACATTAATCCAACCCTGATGCAATGCACCATACAATACATGACATGCAATTATGCAATTAATAGATCATACATACAAATCAGTCTACATGCTAAGAGTAACATGCTAGAGCAAATATATCACATAGTCAGATCATATAATCAAGGGTCAAGTAACTCTTACCGACCCTATAGTATGTCCCAGTTGACTTGGGCAACCCGAGCAACTTTTCAGAGTATTTCAAAAAATTGGGCACACAAGCCTATGTGGCCTGCCCGTGTGGGTCTACACACTAGTGTAGCCCACACGACCCAAATTGGCCTTGGCTGTGTAGATCAAAAGGCCTGACCCAGAATCCCACGCGCCCCTGTGGCCCACACGGCCCAATTGGTCGAGCCTGTGCCTCGTACACGGCCTCGTCAGTTCTCGCATAGCTGTGTCATGCACCCATGTCACGCGCTCACGGCTTGGTTCGTCGATCACACGCCCGTGTGCTGCCACACGAGCGACCACATGCCCGTGTGGGGTCAACAATTTCATTTTTCGGCTTTCGTCGATTCTCATTTTCTGTGTTTTTGGGTATACACCTGGTTTGTTTTTGCTCCCAAAACGCAATCTTGTAATCCAGACCCTATGATTGACATTACCAAAGTCCAACTTTAGTAACACGAGCGAACACTAAACTGAAATATTTCATAATCGAACCATTAGAACATCGAAACATGCTCTAAACACTTATCGACAACGAACAAAAATTCCTAACATTCATATCGTTCGTGGAGCACCCGCTGGTTCTTGATTTTTTGCCTAAACTAAAAGAGCCAAAACAATCCTTTTAAAAGAACTAGCCATGCAACGATAACAAAGAGACAAACATATACTTACAAAACATTCCTTCAATCGTTGATCAGATTGGAAACCAAAAGAAAAATCGAACAAAGAGGGGGAGCAAGAAGAAAAATTCGGCAGAGAGAAAGGAAGGAAAGGGTTCTGCCGTCAGAAAGAGAGGATACTTTTTGGGAAACAGGAAAACTGATCACATATCCCTAAGTTCTCTCCCACTATTAAGAATTTCTATTTGACCAAAACTCTAACACAGCACCGAGCAAAAATATATCATTTTTTCTTATGTTGGCATTCGAACACAAGACCACCAGCTTACCAACACATCATTTAACCACTAGACCAGCAAGCCTATTTTGATATGAAATTACAAATAACTTAATATAAGCCAAAATTTTCCAAAGACATGGCTCGAACTTGGGACCTCTCATACACACCCAGAACACCTAACCACTGAAGTAGATACTCAATTGTGTCAATTAGTCGCAAAAGCAGAACTATTAAAATTTGGGGCGTTACAACTCTACCCCCTAAAAGAAAATTTTGCCCTCGAAATTTTACCTGATCAGAACAGATGAGGATACTCCTGTCGCATTGCATCCTCTAACTCCCATGTAGCCTCCTCAAAGCTATGGTTACGCCATAAAACCTTAACTAGTGGGATAGACTTCCTTCTTAGAACCTTTACATCACGATCCAAAATCTGCACCGGCTCCTCCTCGAAAGTCAGGTCTAGCCTAACCTCGATCTCCTCAACAAAAACAACATGCCTGGGATCAGAGCGATAGCGTCTCAACATTGAAAGTGGAATATATCATGTATTGGATCCAATTCCGGAGGTAGCTCTAACTGATAGGCGATTGGCCCTACCCGCTTCAGAATCCGGTATGGCATGATAAATCTAGGGCTTAGCTTACCCTTACGACCGAACCTCAGAACCTTCTTTCATGGAAAGACCTTGAGAAAAATGAATTCTCCCACAGAATACTCTATCTCTCGACACTTCAGATCTGCATAGGACTTCTGCCTATCAGAAGCCGCTTTCAATTGATCTCAAATCAAACGAACCTTGTCCTCAGTCTTAGAAACTAACTCCAGACCTAGAATACGTCGCTCACCCAACTCAGTCTAGCATAAGGGAGTGCGACACTTACGACCATACAGTGCCTCGTAAGGTGCCATCTATATACTAGACTAGTAGTTGTTATTGTAAGCGAACTCTGCTAATGGCAAGTACTCCTCCCAATTGCCTCTAAAATAAATAATATAGCCCTTTAACATGTCCTCTAGTATTTGAATCACCTTCTCCGACTGACCATCTGTCTGAGGATGGAAAGTTGTACTGAAGTCTAATCTTGAACCCAGAGCCTCATGAAGTTTCTTCCAAAACCGAGACGTGAAATGAGGCCTATCAGAGATGATTGAGACAGGTACCCCATGCAACCTCACTATTTCAGAAATATAAAGCTTGGCCAATTTTTACAGAGAAATTCTATCCTGACCTGGATGAAGTGCGCGAACTTGGTCAATCGATCCACGATGACTTAGACATAATCCTTCTTAATGGGTGTTAGAGGCAACCCACTAACGAAGTCCATCGTTACTCGCTCTCATTTCCATATCGGTATCCTAATTAGCTGTAGCAAACCCAAAGGTAACTAATGCTTAGCCTTAACCTGCTGACAAGTCAAACTGCGAGCAACGAAGTCAGTAACCTCACGCTTCAACCCTGGCCACCAGTATACATCTTGCAGATCTCGGTACATTTTATTTCCGCTAGGATGCATAGTATAAGGGCTACTATGCGCCTCCCTCAGAATCGACTGTCTCAAGTCCTCATCATTCGGTACACAAATCCGATCGTGGAAACACAATACCCTATCCTTATTAATCCTAAATTCCATTGTAGTACCATTCTCAACCTGACGGAAACGCAACTCCAGATACTTATCCTCCATCTGTTTATCTCTGATCTGATCAATCTGTGTCAGTCTGACATGAAGTTCTGCCAACAGACTCCCATTATCGAAGAGACTAGGTCGAGCGAATATCACTCTCAGATCGGTCATAGCCCTACGGCTTAAGCATCGACCATCACATTAGCCTTACCAGGATGGTACTCGAGAGTGCAGTCGTAATCCTTAAGCAGTTCAACCCATCTACGTTGCCTAAGGTTCAACTCCTTCTGAGTGAGAAGATATTTGAGTCTTTTGTGATAAGTGTAAATAGTACACCTCTCACCGCACAGGTAATCCCTCCAGATTTTCAGAGCGAAGACAATTGCTGCCAACTCCAAATCCTGTGTCGGATAGTTAGCCTTATGAGTCTTGAGCTGTTGAGACGCATAAGCAACTACCTTACCGTCTTGCATTAGAACACAACCCAGACCCATGTACGACGCATTACTATATACCACAAAGTCTTTACCGGGCTCAGGCTACATCATAACAGGAGCCTGAGTAAAGACAGTCTTGACCTTATCAAAGCTCTCCTGCTGAGCATCAGTCCCAATGAAAGGAACTCCCTTATGCAAAAGCTTAGTCATCGGCGCAGCGATTAAAGAGAACCTCTATGTGAAACGTTGATAATATCCTACCATTCCTAGGAAGCTGAGGGTCTTAGACGCATTCTTCGGCCATTTCCAATTGAACATCGCTTCGATCTTATGAGGATCAACTCGAATCCCTCAGCAGAAACCACATGACCCAAAAAGGTTACTTCTCGGAGCCAGAATTCACACTCGTTGAACTTCACATACAACTGTTTCCCACGAAGAATCTGTAGAACCACTCTGAGATGCTCATCGTGCTGATCCTCTATCTTAGAATACACCAAAATGTCGTCAATAAATACCACCACAAATTGGTCTAGATATGGTTGAAACACACGGTTCATCAAGTTCATAAATGCCGCTGGTGCATTAGTCAACTCAAAGAGCATAACTAGTAACTCATAATGTCCATAGCTAGTCGTAAATGCCGTCTTATGTACATCGACCTCCTTAAATCTCAAATAATGTTAACCCGATCTCAGATCGATCTACGAAAACACAGAAGCCGCTTTGAATTGGTCGAATAAGTCATCTATCCTCGGAAGCGGATACTTATTCTTGATCGTTAGCTTGTTGAACTGACGGTAGTCGATACACATCCTCATTGTCCCATCTTTCTTTGTCACGAATAGAACAGTGCTCCTCACGGAGACACATTGGGACGAATGAACCCACGGTCTGACAGTTCTTGAATCTGAGCCTTAAGCTATTGAACCAAGTCTATAGTAACTTACCAAATGCGCTAAACCAGAAAAGAAGAAAAGCAATTTGACCCACACCCAACAAAAGCCGAAAACCAAGATTCGACAGAAGCAAGGCTGGCGCAACCACTTTTCTAGCAAAAATCAGTAACATAGGGTGCTAGGTAAAATAGATTATCACAACAGAAAGAGGGAAGAAAACATTAACTAAGCATTCGAACCTGAGATGAGATATTTGGCTCACCAACACAAAAGTGCAAAGAGAATAATACCAAAAGAATGATATGAGAGGAAGTGTATTCAATTTTTACAACACAAGAAGAGACGCTCAGTAAAAGTTGAAGGAAACGAGAGAGAAGAGAAATAGATATTCGGCCTCTGCTCCAAAAAAGATGATGACGGCACAAAGCCGATTGAGAGGGAAAAAATGGTATTCGATTAAGTGTACAATGATGAGCACGTTAGGTAGAATAGTAGATGAAAAGAGATTCGGCTATCAGTCGAGAAATGGCCAAAAGGGGAAAGCAAAACCGAAAAGAATACAGAAGGAGAAAAATACCCGAATGGTCACACTTAGAATTCGGCTTCCAAACAAAACCTCAACCCAAAGAAAGAAAAGGAGCAAAAAGGAGAGCTAAAACCACACAATTTTGGCCCTAAGAGTATTGGGAATCCACAACAAGCCGAATGGTTGAGGAGAATCCCACTTTGGCACTACCACTTCCCTACCCCTTGATCCACTCCACGAATATCTCCCCAAATCTCTCCTCTAGTCCCTCAACTGGCCAATACAAACCCCTTTCAAACTCCTCCTAAAATTTGGCTACACATTCCCCTCCCCTTCAAACACTCCAACCGCCCACTAGCTTTAGAGTTCTTCTAATACTCAACTTCTTATAAGGCACAGTTAGTAAAAAGACACCCCTTGGGCGCAGTAAGACTCAAACTCAAGTCCCTTAGCATTAGTAACACACTATTATCCCTTGGACTGGCAAGCTTGTTATGACTTGATATCCCCACACTTATTGAAAAACACACTATCTAGAACCCATGGTTTATTCAAATTTAACAAAAATTTTGCTAAAGCCCAGGTTTAAACCCAAGACTTCCCACACTTTTCAGGCACTTAACCACTAAAGCAAGCAAGCATGAACGCAACATACCATACAGATTTAAATGCTTAGATTTTGGAGCGTTACAACTCTACCCCCTAAATGAAAATTTCGGCCTCGAAATTTACCTGATCAAAATAGGTGAGGGTATTGTTGTCGCATCGCCTCCTCGGGTTCCTACATGGCTTCCTCAGATCTGTGATTACGCCAAAGTACCTTAACCAGTGGGATAGACTTCTTCCTTAACACTTTTACATCACGCTCTAAAATCTGAACTGGCTCTTCCTCAAAAGTCAGATCTGGTCTAACCTTAATCTCCTCAGTCGAGACAATGTGCGCAGGATCAGAGCGGTAACGCCTTAGCATGGAGACCTGAAACACATCATGAATCCGATCCAATTCTGGAGGTAACTCAAGTTGATAGGCAACCAGTCCCACTTGCTTCAGTATGCGATAAGGCCCAATGAACCTAGGGCTTAACTTGCCCTTCTGTCCAAACCTTAGTACCTTCTTCCATGGTGAGACCTTGAGAAAGATGAAATCCCCCATAGAATATTCAATTTCCTTACACTTTAGATCTGCATATGACTTCTATCTATTAGATGACGCCTTCAATTGATCCTGAATCAGTTTAACTTTGTCTTCGATATCTGAAACCAACTCAGGACCTAGCACACGCCGCTCACCTAACTTAGTCCAACAAGAAGGAGTACGACACCTACGACCATATAATGCCTCGTAAGGTGCCATCTGTATGCTAGACTGGTAGCTATTGTTATACGCAAACTCTGCTAGCGGTAAGTAGTCCTCCTAACTGCCTCAGAAATCTATTACATAACTCCTTAACATGTCCTCCAGTATCTGAATCGCCCTCTCTGACTGACCATCTGTCTGAGGATGGAACGCAGTACTGAAGTCTAACCTTGTACCCAGTGTTTCATGCAGCTTCTTCCAAAAATGAGACGTGAAACGAGGATCCTTATCAGATATTATAGAAATCGGTACCCCATGCAATTTCACTATCTTAGCCGCATACAATTTAGCCAGTTATTGCAACAAGTAATCAGTACAAACTGGTATGAAATGGACAGATTTGGTCAATTGGTCCACGATGACCTATACTGAATCCTTCTTAGTAGGCGTTAAGGGTAGCCCACTAACGAAGTTCATAGTCACTTACTCCCACTTCCACAACGAAATCTTAACTGGCTGAAGCAACCCTGAAGGTAACTGGGGTTTAGCCTTAACCTGCTGACAAGTAAGGCATTTACCCACGAAGTCGGTAACTTCACGTTTAAGACCTGGCCACCAATATAACTCACGAAGGTCTCGGTACATCTTATTTCGGCTAGGATACGTAGCATAAGGACTACTTGTGCCTCTTGCAGTATAGACTGTCTCAAACCATTATCATTTAGTACATAGACTCTCCTGCAGAAACAAAGTACCCCTTCGTTATTCAGTCAAAAATCTGAAGTTTCCACACTCTCAATATGCTAGAATCGAGGACCCAGGGACTCATCCTCCAACTATTTATCCTTAATCTGTTCAATCCACATCGGTTTAACTTGGAGCTCGGCCAATAGACTTCCATCATAAATAAGCTAAGTCGAGCGAACATCGCCCTCAGATCAGTCATAACCCTACGGCTCAATGCGTCAGCCACCACATTGGCCTTACCAGGATGGTACTCAATAGAACAGTCATAATCCTTAAGCAGCTCAATCCATCTACGCTGCCTAAGATTTAGCTCCTTCTGAGTAAGGAGATACTTGAGGCTTTTGTGATCCGTGCAAATGATACACTTCTCACCATACAGGTAATGCCTCCAAATTTTCAGTGCAAATACCACCACAGCCAACTCCAAGTCATGTGTCAGATAGTTTGCCTTATGCGTCTTAAGCTGACGAGATGCATAAGCCACCATCTTACCTTCTTGCATCAACACACATCCTAAACCAACATGTGATGCATCACTGTAGACAGTGAATTTTTTCCTAGACTCTGGCTGTATTAAGACAACGGCCTCAGTCAGAACCTTTTTAAGTTTCTCAAAACTCTCTTGCTGCTTACCAGTCCAGTTAAACGACACCCCTTTACGTAACAACTTAGTCAGAGGTGCAGTAATTAATGAAAACCTCTCCACAAAACGTCTATAATACCCTGCCAAACCCAAAAAACTTCGAAATCAGATACCGACTTAGGCTGCTTCCAATCCAGAACAACTTCAATTTTTCGAGGATCAACCCTAATCCTATCAGCAGATACCACATGACCAAGAAAAGTTACCTCTCGTAGCCAGAATTTACACTTGCTGAATTTAACGTACAATTTTTTTTCCCTCAGAAGTTGTAGAACCACTTGGAGATGTTCATCATGTTCATCTTCAATTCTCAAATACACTAGAATGTCATTTATAAACACCACTACGAACCAATCTAGGTAGGGCTGGAACACTCAGTTCATCAAATCCATAAAAGTCGTTAGTGCATTCATCAGTCTAAACGGCATCACTAGGAACTCGTAATGACCATAACGAGTCCTAAACGTCATCTTGTAAACATCAGTCTCCTTGACCCTCAGTTGATGGTATCTAGATTGAAGATCTATTTTAGTGAAAACTGAAGCTCCATGGAACTGATCGAATAGATCATCAATCCTCGGTAGATGGTATTTATTCTTAACAGTCAATTTATTCAATTGCCGGTAGCCGATGCACATACGCATGGATCCATCCTTCTTTTTCTCAAATAACACCAGCACTCCTCACAGAGACACACTAGGGCGGATGAACCCTCAATCTAGTAACTCTTAAATCTGAGCTTTAAGCTCCTCGAGCTCTTTCGGTGCCCTTCTATAAGGGGAGATAGACACCGGAGCTGTACCAGGCAAGAGCTTAATCCCAAACTCTACTTCACGGTTTGGAGGTAACCCAGGTAGTTCAATCTGAAAAATCCTTAGCCGTTCTGATATCTTTAACAGTAGAAACCTCAGAATCAGAAACACCAACATAGGCTAAATACGCCTCACAACCCTTACAAACCAATTTCTCGTCCCTAAGTGCAGAAATCACATTTGACAAATAATTCTAACGCTCCCCAATTACCACTACCTCAACACCCTCTGCAGTTTTAGTATCACCCATTAAGCAGCACAATCCAAATTCACTTGATGTTTAACTAGCTAGTCCATACCCAGTATTAAGTCAAATTCTTCGAAAGGGAGTTCCATTAAATCCGCCAGAAAAATAGTCCCCTGAACCTCCAAAGGTACATCTTTAAATAGTTTATTCACTCTTACTGACTGCCCTAAAGGACTCAACACAGTAACCTCACTCGTAGTGTTTTCAACCATAATACCCAAAGTCTCAGACACAGTGCATGCTATGTATGAATGCGTAGACCCAACATCCATCAATACAATATAAGGTACATTATGGATAAATAACTTACCCGTAATAACATCTGGGGCATCTCTGTCCTCTTGGTGACGTGCAGCATACACCAGTGCCAGTAGCTACTGAACACCTCTGCCCAGTGCTCCACGACTACGGCCATAACATTTTCACCTCTGGCTTGACCACGGCCTCTCGGTAGCTGTTGAACACCTCTCGGCGGCTGAGCAGTACCCATACCAGTAGCTTGCATCTGATAGGGCCTCCATGGACAATCTCTGATACGGTGCTCCATAGATCCGCACCTCAAACATGCCCTAATCCTTTTCCAGCACTCTCCCTGATGGCGTTTCCTATAATCTACTCAAGGCTGGGGTCTAATAGCAGCAACAGGAGGCCCAACTCTGACTAGCCCATCAACTCTGACCTTTTTCTTAGGCCTCTGAAATGAACTTGAGGGCTCTGAATCCCTCTTGTTCCTACCCTTTTCCTTCTCACGGCTCTGGCGCTCGACGCGCTTCACGTTTTCGATGATCTTCACCTTATCGACCAAAGCAGCAAAATATCGCTCCCTCTATAAAGCTATTAGAATCCTTAAACTATCCCTGAGATTGTCCTCGAAATGAACACAATGCTCATATTCAGTTGCCACCATCTCACGTGCATAGCAGCTTAATTGTAGAAATTCAGACTCATATTTAGCCACAATTTATCCCCTTGGGTCAAATTCAAAAATTCTATTCTTTGGGCATCCACATAACTAGCGCCCATATACTTTCCTTGGAATGTAGTTTTGAAAAATTACCAAGTCAACTGGTCGGGCTGAGTACCTTCTTTCACTGTAAGCCACCACTGATAGGCTTCATCTCGTAGCAACGAAAGTGCACCTTTTAGTTTCTACTCTGGGGTGCAGTCAAGGTTATCCATGATCCTCTTTGTGGCCTCAATCAAATATTCAACCACATTAGGGGCAACTCTAGTAATACCCCTAAAAATATCAGCCCCATTAGACTTGAGTCGTTCCGTCACCGACCCATGGCCCACAGTACCAGTATTAGGCCCAACAACCCTCTCCAAAATTCGCAACATAGCTTGGGACAGTGCGTCGTCCCCAGCTGCACGATCGTGTGACCTAGTCTCAATCACAGGTGAAGACAGTGCCTCCCTAGCTTCATTGTTAGGCATATATCTAGATGCCAAAGACCCAGCCCGAGCACCTCCACGGCCTCTGCCACGGCCTCTTGTACCCTTTCCACGAGTACCTCTGGTGCTTATTATCAATTTATACGTTATCTAAATTAGAAATTTTATGCATCAGTTTACGATTCCAGTGTTTATTATAGGATATTTTCTGAAAAATATTATCAGTAATTTAGAGTTTTGTTTTTACAGATCGCAGTATTGACTACAGTTTTAGGTTAACCTAAACAGGGTATTTCGATACAGTCTACTGCCTACCATGGTTTTAGTATTTCAATTTAAACAAATAGTAGTTTTAGAGAACTAACAGAGTCGGCACCGGAGACTCGATGTACCACACACCCAATAAAATATTTCCAAGTATTTCAGATCATTCAAAATAGTTCATTTCCGAGAGTTCAAGTTTAAAAGAAACTCAAATCCACAGTCGAGTTTTGCAACCTGACTCTGATACCACTAAATATAACACCCCAAACCCGGCCTAGATGTTATGGCCGAATTCGCGGTGTTACATTGAAGTGAATTTCAAAAAACATAGTTCTATACTAAAAAACTTGTCATGATCTTTACCAAAAATTTAGAATAACTTGCTCATTGTTAAACTCTAGTTGGTTTAGCACAGTGTTAATTATATTAGACTGTTATTGTACTTTTAAAAAAAACTAGGATTGTTTCGGAAGCTTTTTGAAATATGTTGCAATAACATGGTGTTTTGAAATGCATTTATCTCTTTGAAAAACCGCAGCCTACTTTTATCAGATATGATTCAAAGTAAATAAATCCCAAAATAAAAAACTGTAAAAGGCCTTATTACAAAACAAAAACCCAAATTAAATTACTTATAAAATAAAAGACTAAAGGAAGCAAAAATAGTTGTGTGGTTACCATCGAGTCTCTCGCACCACAGATCCGTCTAAGGATTACCTGCACAAAAAATCAGAAGGGTGAGTTTAAGTAAACTCAGTGTGTAATCCCTTAACAAATAGTCAGTCAAACAATAGGCAAATACAGTTTGGGCTTCAGCCCATTTCAGTGATAGTCCAGTATCAGTTAGGGCTATAGCCCATTACAGTGTGGGCCTTAGCCCATTATAGTAACAGTAACAGTAATGCAATCAGAAATCCTACCCATCCATTCTCTACATCCACTTCGTCCAGCCCTACACTCCATATGGGGATAAAATCGACCCACCTATCCCTACACTCCAAAATATAGCACCGGTTACGGCACTAAAGAGTTGTTGCAGCAGAGTTGCCAATACAGTACACTTCCTCCAAATATAATAACCCAACCCTATGCAATATGTCATGTCATAATATCATACGTGAATACAAATCATGTCTCGCTTGATTACAGTCATACATATCAAAGGGGTATATCAGTCAGTTACCTCATAGGGGTATAACGGTTATTTCATCAAATTAGGGTCTAGGTATACTTACCAACCCAACAGTATGTCCACAGTCATTTCGGACGACCTGTGCAACCTTAACAGTCAAACAGTGAAAATGGGCCCAAAGCCCATAATGTAGCCTATGTGGGCCCACACACCCGTGTGGCCCACAAAGCCCAAAAATAGCTTTGGCCGCGTAAGCTACATAGCCTGGCCCAATAATCTCCACTCATCTGAGTGATTTACCCATGTATGGCCCACGAGCTCGTGGGGCCCACATGGCCCATTTTGACCCAACGTGGCCCAAAACGACCTACGCCCATGAAATCACTCATAGAGGCCTTTACGATCAAACCCCTACGTTTCACGCATTCGGTTTACCACACGAGCAAGCGCACGCTCGTATAGTGTCAATAGTCATACTTTTCTGGCTTTTGCTGGTCTACGTTTATAGCAGTATGGTTACACATCTGGTTGCAAAAACGTGCGAATTAGCCCACCTGTACTCCAACCTATTACAACAGAAGCTTCGGTTAAATACCTAACAAACGAGTTGAAAGAAACCCTAACCAAAACTTGTTCGAGAGATTACCTACTATCGCCTTGATCTATCGCACTCAAACCGTTGCAAGAAGTCGCTCATAATCCTTAATGATCACCTGTACCCCAATCACAACTTGTTAACTATCACCCTACATGCAAGCCGTTGAACCAAGTCTATAGTAACTTACCGAATGCGCTAAGCCAAAAAAGGAGAAAAACAAATCGGCCTACACCCAACAAAAGTCGAAAACCAAGATTCGACAAAAGCAAGGCTGACACAACCACTTTTCTAGCAAAAATCAGTAACATAGAAGGGTGTTAGGTAAAATAGATTATCACAACAGAAAGAGGGAAGAAAACATTAACTGAGCATTTTGAACGTGAGATGAGATATTCGGCTAACCAACACAAAAGTGCAAAGAGAAGAGAATCGAAAGAACGATATGAGAGGAAGTGTATTCAGTTTTTACAATACAAGAAGAGACGCTCGATAAAAGCTAAAAGAAACGAGAGAGAAGAGAAAGGGATATTCAGCCTCTGCTCCAAAAAAGATGATGACGGGACAAAACCGATTGAGAGGGAAAAAAATGGCATTCGGTTAAGAGTACAAGCATAAGCACGTTAGGTAGAATAGTAGATGAAAAGAGATTCAGCTATCAGTAGAGAAATGGTTGAAAGGGGAAAGCAAAACCAAAAAGAATGCAGAAGGAGAAAAATACCCGAATGGTCACACTTAGAATTCGGCTACCAAACAAAACCTAAACCCAAAGAAAGAAAAAGTGCAAAAAGGAGAGCAAAAACCACACAATTTCGGCACTAAGAGTCTATGACCGAATTTGCCTAATGGGAATCCACAACAAGCCGAATGGTTGAGGAGAATCCCACTTCAGCACCACCACTCCCCTACTCCTTGATCCACTCCTCAAATATCTCCCCAAATCTCTCCTCTAGTCCCTCAATCGACAAATTCAAATCCCTTTCAAACTCCTCCTAAAATTAGGCCACACATTCTCCTCCCTCTCAAACACTCCAACCGCCCACTAGCTTCAGAGTTCTATTGATACTCAACTTCCTATATAGTACAGTAGCAAAAGGACACCCCTTGCGCGCAGTAGGACTCGAACTCAAGTCCCTTAGCATTAGTAACACGCTATTATCCCTTGGACCAGCAAGCTTGATGACTTGATATCCCCACTTATTTAAAAACCCATTATCCAGAACCCAGAGTTTTATTCAAATTTTACAAAAAATTTGCTAAAACCTAGGTTTGAACCCAAGACTTCCCACACTTCTCAAACACTTAACCACTAAAGCAAGCAAGCATGAATACAACACAACATACAGATTTAAATGTTTAGATTTTGGGGTATTATAGTCATCTCTTTCAGTGCCATTCGGTAAGGGGTGATAGGCACCAGATCTGTGCCAGGAATCAACTGAATCCCAAACTCCACCTCACGACTCGGAGGCAACCTCGGTAGCTCCTCAGGAAACACATCTCGAAAATCCATCACTGTTTTGATGTCTTTAACCAAAGAGTCCCTAGAATCAGAAATACTGACATAGGCCAAGAATGCCTCACACCCTTTCTGAACCAACTTTTTCGCTACCAAAGCGGAGATTACATTAGTCAGGTAGTCTCGTCATTCCCCAATCACCACTACCTCACTGTCCTCCTCGATCCTTAAGACAACTCTTTTCATCGTACAATCCAGACTCACCCGGTATTTAACCAGCCAGTCCATTCCCAAAACCAAATCAAACTCCCCAAACGAAAGCTCCATTAAATCAACCAGAAATATCGTCCCTTAGACCCCTAGTGGAACGTCTCTAAATAGTTTACTCACTTAGATAGACTATCCCAGCAAACTCACAATAGTTATCTCGCTAGAAGTACTAGCTACATAAGAGTGCATAGAGCCTATATCTATCAATGCCAAATAAGGTACATTATAAATTAAAAACATACCCGTTATGACGTCCGTCGCATCTCTATCCTCACGGCAACAAGCAGCATAAACAAGTGCAGGCTGCCTTGCCTCTGCATGTCCAGCACCTCTGCCTAGTGCTCTCTGTCCACGGCCCATGTCATTACCACCTCTTGCCTAACCACGACCTCTAGATGGCTGCTGAATTACTCTCGGCAGCTGCGTAGTACCAGTACCCGTAGCTTGTATCTGATCGGTTCTCAGCGAACAATCTCTAACATGATGCTCAATGGACCCACATCTCAGACATGCCCTAGTAGTCCTCCAACACTCACTTAGGTGGCGTCTACCACAATGTCCACAAAGTGCCACCCCAGTAGGTGCCACAAGGGGCCCAACCTTCACTGGCCCATCTGACCTGACCTTTTTCTTAGGACTCATCCCGAAACTCGAGGGCTCCAAATCCTTCTTACTCTTCCCCTTCTCTCGATTTTGGCAGTTAGTGCTCTTTACCTCTTCGACGATTTTTTCCTTCTCAACCAGAGTAGAAAAGTCACTCTCCTTCTACGGAGCTATCAGGACTCGAAAACTATTCCTGAGACCATCTTCAAATCGGATACAACGCTCATACTCAGTCATCACCAAGCCTCACGCATAATGGGTCAACCTCAGGAACTCGGCCTTATACTCAGCCACTGAACGGTCTCCCTAGGTGAGATTAAGGAACTCACACCTCCTGGCAATAATGTAGCTGGCCCTCACATACTTACCCTAGAACATAGTCTTAGAATAATCCTAGGTCAATCGGTTGGGCTAAGTGCCCTCCTTAACCGTGAGCCACTACTGGTATGCCTCGTTACGTAACAGAGAAACAGCCCCCTTAAGCTTATGCTCAGTAGTAAAATCCAGGTTGTCCATAATTCTCTCCATGGCCTCCATCCAGTACTCAGCCACATTAGGGGAAACTCCAACGACACCCCTGAATAACTCAAATTTCACTAGACAGAGTCGTTCAGAATCGATCCACGGCCCCAGATCCAAAGATTGGGCCCAGCGACCCTCTCCAAAATCCTGAGCATAGCCTGGGATAATGCATCGTCCCTGGCCATGCGATCACGAGACCTAGTCTCAGCAGCAGGTAACACTGGCGTCTCACTCGTGTCCAAATTCACTATATTATCCATGGAAGAGGACTCAACTCGAGCCTCTCTACGGCCTCTACCTCGGCCTCTAGTACCACTTCCACGAGTACCACTTGTGCTCATTGGAAATTTCAAAATTTATCTGTATTAGCAGTTTTATGTATTAGTTTTAACAGTTCTAATATTTATTAACAACTTTTTTATGCAGAACAGTATCAGAAGTTTAGAGTCTCTTATCGCGAATTGTAGTCTCACTACAGTTTTCAGTTTACACTTCCTAGAGTGTTTTCAATGTAATATACTAACTAAAGTAGTTTCAGTATATTCTAATCATATTTTCAGACAATTCTAAACAAAGGTTTAGAAAACTTACAAGATCGGCACCGGAGACTCGGTGTACCACATACTTATTCTAAAAATATTTCAAATTATTTACAAATCATTTCTTTAAAACCAATCTTTAAAACCCAAATCCACAACCGAGTTTTGCAACCTGGCTCTGATACCATTAAATGTAATACCCCAAACCCGGCCTGGACGTTATGACCAAATCTTGCGACGTCACATGAGAATTTTTTTTGAAAATGCATTTACCCACATAGGGATTACCCGTTAAGTCTAGGGATTACCCACATAGGTTAAACAGAAAAGGGTGAGTTTTCGCAAACTCAGTGTGTAATCCCCACAGAAAATATACACAACAGAAGAAATCAGTCATATATCCAAATATCAGATAATTCGGGTCTGACCCCTTTACAGAACCAATATAAACATTAGGCCACTTAGATCCAAAATCAGATACGAACTAGGCCATAGCCTATCTCAGATTATCATGCATAACATAGTAGAATAATAGAGTCCTACCCGCCAGCCTTTACATACCAACTATGTCCAACCCTACACACCATGTGGGGATAAAATTGACCCACTCATCCCTACACACCATGCTGTACCGAAATGCGGCACATAATCAGATAATTACAACTGTGCTGCCAAATATTAGACTTAGGAGCCTTTCAGAATACTTCCTCCATATACATTAACCGAACCCCGATGCAATGCAGCATACAATACATGACATGCAGTTATGCAATTATGCAATTAACAGATCATAAAAACAAATCGATCCACATGCTAAAAGTAACATGCTAAAGCATATATATCACATAGTCAGATCACATAATCAGGGGTCAAATAACTCTTAACGACCCTAAAGTAGGTCCCAGTCGACTTGGGCGAACCGAGCAACCTTTCAGAGTATTTTAAAAAATTGGGCTCACACGCCCATGTAGCCTTCCCGTATAGGTCCACACGCCCTTGTGGCCTATACGACCCAAATCAGCCTTGGCCGTGTGGATCACACGTCCTGGCCCAGAATCCCACACACCCATGTGGTTCACCCGTGTGGGCTCACATGCCCGTGTGGCCACACGGCCCAATTGGTCTAGTCCGTGTCTCGTACATGGCCTCGCCAGTCCTCACACAGCCGTGTCATGCGTATGTGTCACGCACGCACGGCCTGGTTCGTTTATCACATGCCCATGTACTGTAACATGGCGTACCACACAAGCGATCACATGTCCGTGTGGCGTCGACAGTTTCATTTTTTGACTTTTTTCAATTCTCATTTTCTGTGTTTCTGGGTACATATTTGGTTCGTTTTTGATCCCAAAACGCAATCTCATAATCCAGTCCCTATGATTGACACTACCAAGGTCCAACTTTTGCAACACGAGGGAACACTGAACCGATCGAACCATTAGAACATCAAAGTGTACTCTAAACACTTACCTACAGTGAATAAAAATCCCTAACACTCAAACCGTTCGTGAAGCACCCACTGGTTCTTGATTTTCATCTAAACCAAAAGAGCCAAAACAATCATTTTAAAAGAACTTGCCATGCAACGATAACAAAGAAACAAACATATACTTACAAAATGTGCTTTCAATCGTTGATCAAACTGGAAACCAAAAGAAAAATCGAACAAAGAGGGGGAGCAAGAAGCAAAATTCGGTAGAGAGAAAGAAAGGAAAGGGTTTTGACATTAGAAAGAGATGAGACTTTTGGGAAAATAGGAAAACTGATCACATATCCTTAACTTCTTTCCCACTACTTAGAATTTTTGTTTGACCAAAACTCTAACACAGCATCGAGCAGAAATATATTGTTTTTGCTTGTGCTGGCATTCGAATACAAGACCACCAGCTTACCAACACATCACTTAACCACTAGACCAACAGACCTATTCTGATATGAAATTACAAATAACTTAATATAAGCATGTTGTACTAGCAGTTAAGGCTTTAATTCAAGAAAAAGCCAAAATTTGCCAAAGATATGGCTCGAAATTGGGACCTTTTACACACACCCAGAACACCTAACCACTGAAGCAGATACTCAATTGTTTCAATTAGTCACAAAAGCAGAACCATTAAGATTTGGGGCATTATAGGGACAATTTTTTTTCTTTTTCTGGTTTATCTTTTACCGCTGATTTTAATTTTAAAATATATTCTCTTTTAAGTTTTGGGTCTTGAATTTTACCAATAACTTCAATCATGAATTTCTTCTTGGTCTTTGATTAGCATATTAATTGAGGGATCATTTTCATCAGAAGATTGGGATGTTGTATGTAATCCACCTACTTGTAATTCATTCGATTCAGTAGATGTATCATTGTCAGAGAAAGTAGTTTCTAAAAGAATTTCACTAATTTTTTGTTCTATTTCTTCATCTAGATTTAAATTATTAATATTTCTTTCAATCTTGCAATATTTTGAGATGTAAAAACACATCTCAAAATTTTTGAAAAGTAAAAACTTAAATTTTTGAAAGCTCAAAAATTTTAAAGAAACGAACTTTTGATTTCTGTATTGAGTGTTTGAAGTCATGCCTTTTATTACAAATTGAGAGTCTTTTATAGAGAGCTCTTGCCTCTTTACAACATCTTTGTTTGGGGAATCTTATCCCTTACATCATTTTTAAAGTTACATAATTGCAACTTTTCATAAAATATGTTGTCTAATTACCAACTTTTTTCTCTTTACAAAGAATCTTACTATTGAATTTTGTATGTTTTTTAGAGAATCTTCATTGTTCATCATAGAGAATCTTTACTATTCATGTATGATATTTTTCACTGTTTGTTCATCTTTTCTTGCAGGGAATCTCCCCTATTCATCTTTTGTATTTACTTTGTAGGTTTGTAGGATGTAACACCCTGAATTTGGGCCTAGAAGTTTTGGGCCTTGAGGATGGGCCTAGAAGTTTTGATTATTACTTTTAAATGTTTTATGTGGGTTGTAGTAAAGCCATTGTAATTTTCTGGATTTCAAATTTGAAATTTTACTTATTGTTCTTATAATTGCTAGTATTAGAATACGGTTTTTCAAAGCAACTACTGTTGTTCAAAACATCACGTATCCGCAATTGTTTTTAAATCAAGCTTCCGCAACTGCCAAGATTTTTACAAAGTTGTTAAGAATGTTATTCAAATTGAGGTTTCTAACAAGGTTTAAAAAGGGTATAAGTTTTAATTATTAAGAAGGGTTTTTAATGGAAACATGGTTTTCGAAAAACACTTCAATGTGACATGCCAGATTCGAGCCAAACTTTCAGGTCGGATTTGGGGTGTTACATTTAGTGGTATCAGAGCCTGGGTTGCAACAACTCGGCTGTGGATTGGGTTTTTAAAGGTTGAATTTGAGAAAATTATTTTCAATCACGTGGTCTGTTTGAAGTATTTCTCTTAAAAAGTGTGGCACACCGAGTCTCCAGCGCCGAATCCGTAAGCCTTCTGAATACTTTTGTCTATTTAGAAATTGAAATACTGTGGATTCCTTAGATATTGGTCTGAATTTAAATTTGGTATTTATTTTATGTGGATGTGATGTTTGGATATAGAAATTGTATATATGTGTGATAAATATGTGGCTGCTTCTGTGAATAAGTGTTGTATGTATGAGATGTTTCATGTTCTAGTTGAAGTGTGATAGTGATAGTAGGATCAGAGTGCACAGCGGTAGCGTAGTGGGGGGTAGATGTTACACGACTACCCTATTAGACGGAAATTTCGGGGATGAAAGTTTTTTAAGGGAGGTAGAGTTGTAACACCCTGAATTTGGGCCTAGAAGTTTTGGGCCTTGAGCATGGGAGCGGTTGAAGGCAGCTTATAATATTCTATTGTGCGTGAAAATTTCGCAGTTGAAGGCTTGCTTTAGTGGTTAAGTGTGCTGAGAAGTGTTGGAGAAGTCCTGGGTTCAAACCTGGACTATAGCAAAAATTTTGGTTTAAGGTGAATCAAACCCTGGGTGTAGTTGGTAGGCCTTAAGAATATTGTTGGAGAAATTGTGACACAAAAAGCCTTGTGGCTTAATGGCAAGTAGCGTATGGAGCATTTAAGGGGAGGCATGAGTTCGAATCCCATGGCAAGCAAAGAGCATTTATTTTGCTAACAGGAAGCGGCAAGAGTTGGTGTTGAATTTAAACTCTGATGATGGAGGGATCCCACATCGGGAAGCAAACATAAGAGTGGATGCGAAGCGGGCTTTAAATAGAGAGAACCATGAGGAGAGTAAAGGTACCCTTCTTGGCTGATCCCTTTCGTTTTGTGGCGTGCTCGGTTGGGTTGGGCGCCGGCTAAGAGTGCTCGGAGCGTGGATTAACTCCAATCTCCAATCAGGTGTGTATTTCTCACTACTCTAGCTGTAGGATGGCTACTTCGGGTTGCGATGGGCCGAAAGGGGCCATGTGGGCCGAATTGGGGGGCCCAATTGGATAAGTTGTTTGATTGTGTAGTAAATATTGGACTAGGCTAGGTGAATTTCATATCTGTGGCTAGATTTGGGCTAAAAGGGCCACACGAGCGTGTGGGCCCATTTGGGCCGAGAAAGGGCTTTAGGCCCATTCGTATTGTTATCCCTGTTTAGAATACTTTAGTTTACCAAATTACCAAAATACCCCTGGTTTGTAAAATTATTAAAATACCCTTTGTTTATAAAATTACCAAAATACCCCTGGTTTGTAAAATTACCAAAATACCCCTGGTTTGTAAAATTATCAAAATACCCCTAGTTTGTAAAATTACCAAAATACCCCTGATTTGTGAAATTACTAAAATACCCTCGACCTGTAAAATTATTGAAATACCCTCGACTTGATAAATTACCAAAGTACCCCTGATTTATAGAATTACCGTTTTACCCTCGATTTACAAAATTACCGAAATACCTTTGTAGGGTAAAAATACTGAAATACCCTTGTAGGGTAGAAATATCGAAATACCCCTATAAGGTAGAATTACTGAAATACCCCTGTAGGGTAGAATTACCGAGATACCCTTGTGGGGTAAAATTACCATTTTACCCCTAGGGTGTTAAATGACTGTTTTGCCCTTGTGGGCAAGTGACTGACTTGGATTGTGTAGTTGATGGATTTGATTGTGAATATATATTGGTGATATGAATGACTTAACTGTGATTGTTTGATTCAAATATGGACATGATATTCTGATTCTGTATGTTGTATGCGATGACATGTATATCTGTTGCATGGGATATGGGTTATATTGATGGAGGAAGCGTTACAGCGACCTCATTTGCAATCTGGTGGCCACACACACACATATATATATATATATATATATATTTGTTCTGGTGGCCTAGCCACAATATTCAGATCTGGTGACTTCGTCACAATATCCGCACCTCATTGCAAATTTCTGTGGTGTGTAGCGGTTGGGCGGGTCAAGTAGTCTCCCCACATGGTGTAAGGTTGGTACAGGGGTGTATACGGCTGGATTGGGTTGGGATTGCATTCACATTCTAATTTTGATTCTCACATTCGACATCGATTCGATTACGATTCACACCGATTCGATTACGATTCGATTCGATTCGATTCGATTCGATTCGATTCTAGTTCGATAATGTTTCTTATTCATTTATGGGTTAAAGCCCATCTGTATCGTCATTATAATGGGCTAAGGCCTAATTGATACAAAATCGTAAGTAGGGTCAGCGGACTTTTAATTCTTTTATATGACCGATGTTCCTTTTATATAGTAGGGATTTTACATCGAGTTTTCGTAAACTCACCCCGCTTATTAACCTTCGGTAATTTCCATCTTAGACGGATCGGAGCTACTGAGGGCTCGGAGGAAGCCACACACACTGTTTATTTTATAGTTTTGATTATTACTTTTAAATGTTTTATGTGGGTTGTAGTAAAGCCGTTATAATTTTCTGGATTTCAAATTTGAAATTTTACTTATTGTTCTTATAATTGCTAGTACTAGAACACGGTTTTTCAAAGCAACTACTGTTGTTCAAAACATTGCGTAACCGCAATTGTTTTTAAATCAAGCTTCCGCAACTGCCAAGATTTTTACAATGTTGTTAAGAATGTTATTCAGCTGAGGTTTCTAACAAGGTTTAAAAAGGGTATAAGTTTTTAATTATTAAGAAGGGTTTTTAATGGAAACATGGTTTTCGAAAAACACTTCAATGTGACATGCCAGATTCGAGCCAAACTTCCAGGCTGGGTTTGGGGTGTTACAAAATTATGATCCATTTCTTGTCTTTGCAAAATTATGATCATTTTTTTTCTGGTTCTGGTAATAGTTACTAATGTGGTATCGTCTAAAAGATCCATTGTTTTGATTGAAAATGTTGAGGATTTCTTATCTTCTGATCCATAATTCATTGAGCTGAGTATTTCAACCATGAGTTTTTTGTATTCCTTATTGGACTTCGCTTGAGTCAACATTGCACTAGCAGTCAATATTGTTTGAAGGAATTTTGTTGTGGTTAGATTTGAGACCGCAAACTTACATAATCTCTGATTCTTTTTGAAAAAAAGTATTCAAATACTTGGAATCATATCTTTCATCATTAAATTTTTCCTACCAATTAGTTCTAAAATTTCTAACTAATAATGGAATTCCACTATATGGATCCTGTTCATAAGAGTAATTCTAGCAAACAATCCAATAAATGCACAATTTTAAGAAAAAACTGGATTGTTCTGTAGATGTGTTTTTGGTATGGGTCAGGCTAGAATTTGACAAAGAATTTGGGTCATAAGTTTTAAATTTTTTCTAGTAGGATATCTAAAGATAATGGTCCATACCAGTTCCACCATTCTTGGAACCAATTTGGGAATTTGAATTAGGACCATAATTAAAATATATGAGTCAAGAATGTGTCATATGTTGATTGTTCATTAGGAAGGCATTGTAATGAGCCATTTGGTAATCCCAATATATGTGTTGTGCGGAAGCGTGTAAAAGAGTAAAATTATTGAACTAAAAAATCACACTAAGTTCAATTCCCAAGAAAGAGAGTTGGATCACAAGGATCGCTTAAGTACGAGGTCTTTTCTAGTCAGAATATCCCTCTATCATAATTTAATAGTACAATAAATTACTACAATCACACTCACAAAATATGCAAAATAATATAATAAAGAACACTAGAATTTTAACGAGGTTCAGCAAATTTTGCCTACGTCATCGGGACTACCAAATATTTTTCACTCTAAAATACAAGTGATGATTTACAAAGAGAGAGAACAATGCCTTAACTAGAGAATGGCAAATGTGGGTTGATTAAAATGAGAAACGGTTAGACCTATTTATAATTGAGGTTTAAGGATCAACTTGCAAAGTCACTATACAATTAGCGACCAAAAATTGAAATTATCTCATGCCAAATCTCAATCCCATCTTTGGTGCCTTAAATCTCAGATTTCTAGTGCAAACATTTTGATACCCATATCTTTGACTTTCCAAAGTATGGATGATTGCCAATAATCTCCACATTGAAGATTTAATTAGGATAATCTTATCTTCACTCAATTCTTTTTACCTTTGTCAACAATACTTGATAGTGCCTTCTTCAACTGTTAAACTTGCAGGATATTGATCAAGTTCAAACAATGTTAGAACTTGGTTGTTGTTACCACCTTTTTCATTATATTTGAGGGATTATCTGCATTGTTAATCTTCTGAAAATGAATTTTCCCCTCATCAATAATTTCCTGCACAAAATGGAATCGTACGTCGATATGCTTTGTACGTGCATGATAGACTTGATTCTTTGCTAAATGAATTTCACTTTGACAATTACAATTCACGTTAATATGCTCCTAAACCAATCCCAAGGTTTTAACCATACCTTGTAACCAAATAGCTTCCTTTACAGCCTCTGTTATAGCCATGTATTCGGCTTCTGTGGTTGACAACGTAACTGTAGACTGCAGTGTAGACTTCCAACTTATTGGTCCTCTAGCAAGTGTAAACACATAACCGGTGGTTGATCTTTGTTTGTCCAAATCACCTGTATAGTCAGAAACAATGTACCCAATAACACCTTTACCAACTGTAGTATCCTGCTTGAATAGTAATCCAACATCCATGGTCTTCTGAATATATCGTAGAATCCATTTCAAAACTTTCCAATGTCCTTTTCTAGGATTATGCATATACTTGCTCACTATACTAACTGCCTGTGAAATGTCGGGTCTTGTACACACCATTGCATACATCAAGCTACCTACTGCATTAGAATATGGAACTTGTAACATGTATTCTTGTTCTGTATTCGTCAAAGAAGATAGTTGTGCAGAAAGCTTGAAATAAGAAGCCAACGGGGTACTTACAGGTTTTGTCTGCTTGTTCATACCAAACTGATGTACTACCTTTTTCAAATATTGCTTCTGAGACAAGCTAACTCTGCCATGAGCTCTATCTCTATATATTTCCATGCCAAGAATCATCTTAGCTTCACCTAGATCTTTCATCTCAAACTCAAGGTTGAGTTGAGTCTTCAATCTCTCAATTTCAACTTTACTCTTAGATGCTATCAATATATCATCAACATATAAGAGCAAGTATATGAAAATTCCTTCTTGTAGCTTCTGAAAATACACGCAATGATCAAATTTACTTCTTGTGTACCTTTGCCCTTTCATGAACTGATCAAATCATTTGTACCACTGCCTTGGAGATTGTTTCAATTCATAAAGCGACTTTGTCAGTTTGCAAACCCAATTTTCTTTATCAGCAAACTTGTATCCATCTGGTTGAGTCATATAGATTTCCTCTTCCAAATCACTGTGTAAAACACGGTCTTCACATCGAGCTGAACTAGTTCAAGATCATATTACGCAACCAAGGCTAGCAAAATCTGAATAGACGAATGCTTCACAACTGGAGAAAACACTTCATTATGGTATATTCCTTCTTTTTGAGAGTAACCCTTTGCTACCAATCTATCCTTGTATCAAATTTTCATTTTTACCAGGAAATCCTTCGTTCTTTGCATATACCTATTTGCATCCAATTTCCTTCTTTCTTTTAGGCACTGTCACCAACTCTGAAGTCCTATTTTTATGAAGAGACTGCATTTCTTTATTCATAGCTTGCTTCCACTTTACACCATCAGGGTTACTTCTTACTTCTGTGTAAGTAGAAGGAACATCATCATCTGCAATTAGAAGTACATAGGCCACCATATCATCAAAGTGAGCAAGCATATGAATCTCTTTTCTTGGCCTCCTATATGCAATTGAATCTTGTTGCTGTAGAAGTTCTTGGGTTGAAACATATGTAATTGAATGTTGTTGCTATAGAAGTTCTTGGGTTGAAACTTCATCATTTGTTCCTTCAATATTAGCTGGATCATCGTTAACCTTTTCAAGCTTACCTACTGCAAAATACTACTGGTTTTGTCATCCTTTTAAGAATCCTTGTTCTTTATCATGATTGATTCATCAAAAGTTACATCTCTACTGAAAATAATCATCCTTATATCAGGACACCAGAGACGGTATCCTTTTACTCCACCAGTTATACCCACGAATAATGCTTTCTTTACTCTTGGGTCTAACTTAGATTCTTTTACATGATAATATGCAGTGGAACCAAAAACATGTAAAGAATCATAATCAGTAGCAGGTTTACCAGCCCACATCTCCATAGGAGTTTTTCTATTTATTACAGTTGATGGCAACCGGTTAATTAGATGGCACGTATATGTAACTGCCTCAGCCCAAAATTCTTGCCTAATCCAGTATTGGACAACATACATCAAACTTTTTCCAGTATAGTCTGATTCATATGTTCTGCCACCCCATTCTGCTATGGTGTATCCCAAACAGTGAAGTGTCACACAATGCCCTCATCTTGACATACTTGTAGTAATGGATCATTCTTATACTTAATACCATTTTCTGATCGAAATTGTTTGACCTTTTGGCCAGTCTGAGTTTCCACCATCTTTTTCCATTTCAGAAATGCATCGAAAACTTCACTTTTCTTTTCATTTGATACACCCATACTTTTCTTGAATAATCATCAACAAAAGTAACAAAATAGTGCATACCTCCCAAAGAAGCCACTTTGGTAGGTCCCCACACATCACTGTGAATGTAGTCAAAAATTCATTTCGTATTGTGAATTGCTGAACCAAATTTTAACCTTGTCTGGTTGCCCAGAACACAATGTTCAGAGAATTCCAATTTGTAAGAATTTGCACCTTTCAACAAGCCTTGCTTTGCCAAATTCTGCAAAGCTTTTTCACCAGCATGTCTCAATCGCATATGCCATAACCTGGTAGCCTCTGAAATTTGCATATTTCACAGAAGCTATTGATGTTAATCCAATAATTTTACTTCATTTAAATAGTACAAGTTATTCCTTCTTGTTCCTTTCATCATCGTCAATACCCCAGCTACTACCTCTAGTAATCCGTCTCTCAAAGTGATTGTGAGCCCTTTAGATTCTAGGACCCCTAATGAGATGAGATTTTTCTTCAAGCTAGGTATGTAGCGAACATTTGTCAAGACTTGGATTGAGCCTTCGTAATTCTTCAATTGGATTGTACCTACTCCCATTGTCTTACAAGCGCTGTCATTGCCCATAAAAAACAACTCCACCTTCTAGTTCTTTAAGACTAGAAAATCAGTCCTTATTAGGAAACATATGATAAGTACATCCCGAATCCAAAATCCACTCATCTGTATGACATGCCATTGCCATACCAACCAAGCTAAAGTCTGACTCCTCATCAAGCTCCACTAACATGCATCAGAAATAGCCTTGCCCTTTTGTAGCTTAAGACAATTTTTTTCCAATGCCCTTTCTCACGATAAAAAACACATTCATCTTTGGCAGGTCTCCCTTTGGACTTACTCCTACCAGATTTGTTGCTACGCGAAAGGGCTTTTACTATTAAAACTTCGGTATTTGTATCTCTGTGATCTTTTTTATCTTTCTTTCGAGTTTCAGATATATACAATGCACTACAGACTGCATCAAATGTGATCGTATCCTTCCCATGAAGCAATGTGGTGGTAAGATGATCATATTCATTAGGAAGAGAATTCAACAGTAATAATTTCTTGTCTTCATCTTCAAATTTTGCATCCAAATTTAGCAAGTTTGCTAAAATTTTATTGAATGAGTTCACATGGTCATTCATTGACATACCGGGTGCATACATGAATTGTAACACCCTATACCCGTAACCTACGCTGGGGAGGAGTATAAGACATTACCTAACTTGATCTCATGCATACAACCAATTTCAAGTCACCAAGACTTGATCCAACTTAAAACTTTTTCAATATCTACTTTAAACTTCTTATTTTGGGCCTACGAACCCCAAATCGATTGTTGGAAACTATTCAGAACCATTCCGAGTCCTTAAATCAACCTTAAGAAATTTGTCTTTAAAACAGGGCACACACCCGTGTGGAAGAGTAGCATGCCCATGTGACCATTTCGACATGGTCGTGCGGATGGCCCGTATGGATCACACGGCCTAAGCACAGGCGTGTCCCACACCCGTGTAGAATTAATTTCTAATTCACACCTACAGGGGTTTTCACTTAGCCAAACACACGCCCGTGTCAATGACCCGTGTCCCTCACACGGCCACAACACACCCGTGTGCAAAAACATGGACATTCTATTTCTGACGTCAGTATGCTCATAATGTCACACGGCTAAGGTACAAGCCCGCGTGCTGGGCCATGTCCTCCACACGGCTGAGACACACGGCCGTGTCTCTGCCCATGTGTTTATTACCATGCATACTGAATTGCATTTTTTTTGTGCAGGGGACACACGACCAGACCACACGCCCATAGGGCAGACTGTGTGTTTAAAATCATCAAGTCATCTTGATGAGTGGTCGAAGTAAAAGGAATACAATTTTCAACTAAAAAGAAGACTTTCAGCCACAACCAAACATAATAATATAATAATTTTGTGACTTTGTCATTGTATGTAGTAATGACATGTGTATAAGAATGAAGCTTTCTTAACAACATGAAATGTATAAGAAATAATTGAACAATGCAAATTACATGAGAGATATTGGCATGGGAATATCATGAGAATGAGCATGGTAAAATCATGGGTATGAAGTTTCCTAATCACTGGATTTAACATGCAATGTATAATAACTAACTAAAAATGCAAACTAAATGATAAAGTAATGAACAGAAATAGAAGATAGTTCAAAAGAAATGGAGATTATTGCAATAATAAGCATTAATAATAAGTAAAATAGAAGTGAAGAGAGTAAACAAATGCTAAGGAAGAGAGATTGGGCATCAAAAATGAAGTTGAAGGCGGCACACGGGCATGGTAGGGGCCGTGTAGAGTTCAGTGGCTAGGGTTAGGGTTTTTGAATGGGGAAAAAAGTGAATAGTGCAGAGTATTTATAGATTTTGGGAAACACGGCTATGGCACATGCCCGTGTCCCCTAATTTCATCCCGTGTGATTTGCGAATTTCAAATTTGGGCGCGTCTGACATTTAGTACACACCCGTATTCCTCGGGCGTGTGGGTTCACACGGTCGTGTTGCACGGCCTTGTCTAGCTTTGTTCGCTTCTCCCACACCTGTGTGTTCAAGCTCCACACCCGTGCTAAGTTAACAGGTTCGACCATGGGTGTTAGACACGGGCGTGTCGTATGCCCTTGCTAGTTTCTCAGTTTCAACCACAGGTCTTCCACACGGGCGTGTCGCACGCTCGTGTTGTTTTGGCAGGCTCGACCATGGCCATGTCGTACGACCGTGGTGTTTTATCGTAGCCCGTGTTGGGGAAATCTTTTTCCTTGTTTACACACGGCCTTAAGCACGCCCGTGTACTTGGCAGTGTCTCTGTGGAAACACCTGTATTCAAGATCTCTATTAGTAAGTTAGGAGTTGAATACCAAAATTTAAAGAAATTAATAATGTTGGTGCTCGGGTTGCCTACCGAGAAGCACTTATTTATAGTGTAAGCTCGACTTACCTCTTCAGTGAATGGTCATGGCGGTTTAAGGAGTTTATACTCCTCATTCCTGCTATCAATCTCATCAAAATAAGGTTTTAATCGGGTGTTTTTTACCTTAAAAGTGTCGAACTTGGGATGACTCACCTCCACCGTACCGAATGGAAAAATACTGAGTACCGTAAGAGGGACTTCTTCATTCGATATGGTAGTGACAATGTGGGGATCTGCGGCATCTAGTAAGACTTTATCACTAACCTTAAGTTAATTTGGAGAGGTATCAGGCTCGTTTTGGCGTAGTTTCAGTTTATCGTGTGTTCTCAGTTTATGTTCTCGCCATTCGTCTAGCTCCTCTATCCGTAACCTTTGTTCTCCATGATTGTGCCCTCTATCATTTCTGGAACATGGCTCGTGAACTTCTTTGAAGCTCAATTTCTGCAAAGTCATAGTGTCAGTTTTAGTACATTGGTGTGGAATATTACCTTCAATGTTCGATGTGATTCCAGAATTACGAGCTTGAAGGGTGATCATTTCGTCTCCCACACGAAGTGTAAGCTCACCTGTGCCAACATCAATAATTGTGTTAGCAGTTGCTAAAAAGGGCCTTCCTAAAATCAAAGGGGTGTAATTATCCTCCTCTATGTCTAAAACAATGAAATCAACGGGAAATATGAACTTATCTACTTTTACTAGTACATCTTCAATAATACCCCTAGGAAATCTTATAGTTTTATCTGCCAATTGAATGCTCATCCTAGTTTGTTTAGGTTTCCCAAGACCTAGTTAGTTAAACATTTTGTAAGGCATGACGTTAATACTAGCCCCTAAATTAGCTAATGCATGACTTATATCTAAACTACCAATTAAGCAAGGAATTGTAAAACTCCCTGGATCTTTCAATTTGTGGGGTAGCTTATTCTGTAGAATAGCTGAGCAGACTGCGTTTAGGTCCACATGCGACGCTTCGTCCAACTTCCGCTTATTTACTAAAAGCTCTTTTAAAAATTTTCATTGCATTTGGCATCTGTGACAAAGCTTCAATAAATGGTAAATTAATATGTAATTTTTTCAAAAGTTTGAGGAATTTACCAAATTGTTCGTCTGAGCGATCTTTCCTTGTCGCGTTAGGGTATGGGACACGAGGTCTATATTCTTCATTCCCCGTTTTGTTATGACTTACCTCACTTTTACCTTTGCCCACCACAGTTTCTTGCATCAATTCTGGCTCAGGCATAATAAATCCTTCCTTATCTTGAGTACGAATTGCGTTGAGGTGTTCCCTTGGATTAGGTATAGTATTACTTGGTAAGTTACCTTGTGGTCATTTGGAGATTAGTTTGGATAGCTAGCCTATCTGAGTTTCGAGCCCTTGGATCGATGCTTGTTGATTCTTAAGTGCTGTCTCGGTATTTTGGAAATGGGTTTCTGATACCGAGATGAATTTAGAGAGCATCTCTTTAAGGTTTGATTTCTTCTCTTGTTGATAAGGTGGCTATTGAAAACCCTGAGGATTTTGTGGCTTTTGATTCCCTTGACCACCCCAATAGAAATTTGGGTGGTTCCTCCAGCCTGCATTATAAGTATTACTATACGAGTTATTTTGAGATCGAAAGTTATTGTTACCCATATAGTTGACCTATTCCTCTTCGATTGTAGGATTGAAGGATTGATATTCTGTATGCACACCTCCTTTACTTGAGTCACACCTCATTACTGGATGTGTCTGCGTAGAATCAAGTAAACCATCAATCTTTTTATTGAGAAGTTCTACCTGATTTAACAGTATAGTAACTGAGTCGACGTTATAAATATCGGCTGTTTTTGTTGGCTTAGTCCTCATGACTTGCCACTGATAATTATTCAGTGACATTTCTTCAATGAATTCATAAGCCTCTTCAGGTGTTTTGTTGTTGATGGTTCCTCCAGCAGCTGCGTCAATCATCTGTCTTGTTGAAGGATTCACACCATTGTAAAACATTTGAACTTGCAGCCATAGAGGTAACCCATGGTGAGGGCACCTTCGCAATAGATCCTTGTATCTCTCCCATGCATCATAAAGTGTTTCTAAGTCCATCTGCACAAAAGAATAGATATCATTACGTAACTTAGCCATTTTAGCCAGCGGAAAATATTTTAGTAGAAATTTTTTGGTCATTTGTTCCCAAGTAGTGATGGACCCTCGTGGTAACGAGTTCAACCACTATTTTGCTTTGTTTCTCAGTGAAAAAGGGAATAACCGAAGGTGAATGGCATCATCAGAAATGCCATTAATTTTGAAAGTGTCACAAAACTCCAGAAAATTCGCCAAGTGAGTGTTGGGATCCTCATCCTGCAAACCATCAAACTGAACAAACTGTTGTATTATCTGAATTGTGTTATGTTTCAGTTTAAAATTATTTGCAGCAATAGCAGGTCTAACTATACTTGACTCAGTTCCTAATAAAGAAGGTTTAGCATAGCCATACATAGTACGTGGAGCAGGATTTTGATTAGCTGCAATTGCAGGAGGTAGCTGATTGCCTTGGTTTTCATCCATCTCATTGGTTGGGGGTTGAGTATCGTCTTCTTGCTCATTCTCCGTGTATCTTAAGCTTCGCCTTATTTCTCTTTGGTTTCTACGAACTGTGCAATCGATTTCTTTATCAAACAGTAATGGTCCCGACGGGTTTCTTCTAGTCATAAACTATGAAAACCTGCCAAGAGAAGGAAAAAGGAAGTTAATACATAATAATTAAATTAAATTAAATTGCAAGAAAGATAAATGGCTAAAGTAATAAAAATTGAGTGTTCCTAATATTTCAGTTCCCCGGCAACGGCTTCAAAAACTTGATCGCGAGGTTTTGTGATAGGTTTTAAATATTTATAATTACTCATTCTTGAACTAACTATTATCGCGATGTAGGCAAGTGTACCTATCGAACATGTAACACCCCTAACCCGTACTCGTCGCCGGAGGGTTAAAGAGTATTACCATATACAAAAGAGTCATATCAAGATAATTAGGTATATTGATTCATTTCTTAAGTTCAATTCACATCAGAAATTTAAAACATTAATCAAATCTCAACCACACATTCACATTAACCATTTGGAACACATATAGTAACTTATCAAGCCATTTTCGCATGGCTAAACATATATACATCATCTAAAGATAATTATTTAACAACAAAAAGTCAAGCCTATACATGCCAATATCGAAATTTAACAAGTAGAGTACCAAAAAGCTTAGATAGTGTGGACGATTTTGACTTTGAGATCCCCGAGACCGTAGCTGACGAACAAAATCTACAAAATAGAGAATTAAGGCAACAAAGTAAGCATTACTATGCTTAGTAAGTTTTAAGCATTTCAACAATTAAAACATGTCACTTAAATCGAATAATGAATATTACCAAACTCGTATTCTAATTACGATTACTAGGTCGAATATACACAAGTATGCTACACATAAAGACTATTGGCCGAATATAAATTCATAAAGAAATTTTCAGCACATGCTTTACTTTACTTTATGGCTCATACAACTAATTTAATTCACATATTTTCATATAATGGCAGACACTGATCGAATAGGTCATTTCTCTTATTTATAGATATATTAATCATTCACAATTTTATCGTTGTTTGATACTAATGACTCACTTTGCAATCAATTCACATATCAGTATATAATACGTACCTGGTTATTTCCATGTATCATACAAATTCGATAATAGTTTGTTTTGATCATTTGAATTTGAAATCTCATTCGAATCACCGGCGTTAAGCCTGCTAGGTTTCAAAACCCGAATCCAGTTACTAGCACAAAGCCTACGGGACTTTAGGCCCGGATATAGTACCAGCACTAAGCCTACGGGATTTAACCTGGATATACTTTACCAGCATGAAGCCTGTGGGATTTAACCCAGATATACTTTACCAGCATGAAGCCTGCGGGATTTAACCCGGATATACAATATATCGAGAGCTAAGCATATTTATCCACATGATAATTTGGATCATATAACATATCACATTTGTACTTCACTTTCTTCATTCGAGTATAAGCACACACAAAAACACACTTTTAATATAACTTTCGGTTCAACACTTTTACGCAAGAACACATAACCATTTCACTATCTCAGCTTAACTCCTAATATCCATTCGATTACATTCCATATACTCAAGTTATTTATTAAACAACCTTATTCAAGTAGAGACAATAGATTGCAATTCATTTATCATGCTTATCTCATTTCATCAATTATCTAATAATTGTAATTACTCAAAACTTACCTCGGATGTTTTGAATAGTTACGGATAATCTACTCGACTGCTTTCTCCTTTCCCCATCTGATTTAAACCCTCTTTGCTCTTGAGCTTGATTAAAATAAATAGATTTATTTAAATTACTTATTCAACTTTACTTCTTAGTAGTCACATTTGACAATCATATAAAACTCCAATACATATTATATTTTATAAAATATGTCATGAATCGATTTCATACTTATTTAATCAATATCTAATTCGCATACACAAACAAAGATTCACATAGCTTATCATGCTTTCATATGCATGAATTCAACCATACATCTGATTGTCACTATAAGTAAATGGTACATGCATAAGACATATATATATATATTCGTACCTATATATGACTATCATCATTTAATCATTTACTCCTAATTATGCACAACCGCATATACACATGCATATATATATAATGCATGCCTTAATATTATATACTTTTATTTTCAAATTATAGTATAGTTCCAAAACATATAGCTAATTCCGAATGTCATCTTATCAACATTTACCACAATACCAATTTCCATTTATCTTCAATGATGTACACATTAATACTTACACTCTCATATGCATACAATCCATTTAAGATCATTATATGACCCATTTAGCCCTAACCATTCAAGCTTAAACTTTCATACACTCTTATCCAATGTCATACGTAATGCCGAATGTCCAATTTAACCAAACTTAAAAATTTAACCTTCATCACTTTAATTGACCACTACCTATTCTTCACAACTTCAAATACAAAGTAATTAACACTTATACTTTTATACCGAATTAACTAACACTTATAGTCCTTAGTCGAATGTTATTAAACTTTTGTCATCAAAGTATTTTTACTTATCACTTTACACAATATTATCAAAATGAACTAATTACACTTATATAAATACTATCAAAGCCGAAAGCTATGCATAACCCTACTCACATTATTCAAATTTATACCCTTAAAAATTCATATACAATGCCAAACCTCTAATTCATTCATTTCTATCACCCAAACGGCATTTGCTCACATTTTAACATTTAAATACCAAACATTTGTTCAAGTAACTAAACAAGTCCAAATTCATCCATTTCACATATAAATACTAACAACTAAGTATTTACTAACTCAAACTTCATTAAAATATGGGAACAACAATCTATCCTCTTCAATTTCTCCCATGGTCGAATGCTCAAATCCTTCCCAAAAATCAAAACTTTAATATGGGTTAAATAAAGAACTTGGTAACTAACTTAAAATTAACAAAAATTTTAAGAATTAATTAGAAGTCTTACCTTGATTCAAGCCTAAAGTAACCGAATGGATCTTTCTCCCTTATCCTCTCTTACAATTCGGTCATGAATAACAAAGATGAAGCTTTGTTTTTATCATCCATTTTCTTTTATTTTTTCATTAATAATATAAAATTATAAAGCTATTATAAGTAAATATTAATATCTATTTTTAATACAAAATCATCATCATGGCCGGCCACTATAAACAAAAAGGGACATTTGACATGCAAGTCCAAGCATTTTATAACATGTATTAATAGACTACTTTCACAATTACCTATCACCTTTCACAATTATTTCACATAAGTTGTAACATCCTGATTTTCGGGTTTTTCGCGATTCCTGATATTTTAAGTAAATTTCTAAAATTTGGTATGTGATGATGGAATTCATAATTTGGGTATGTAAATGGGCTTATGGAAGGCCCATGAGTTGGCCAAAACCCTAGTAGAATTTTTAAATTTTGGACTTAGGAGTTAGGGGTTCGGCTAGGTGCCCTTATATTAAGTTGTGGGTAAAGTGTATCACAAAAAGAGCTTTGGTAGAGTGGCAAGGGTGACGCCACTAAGCTCCTAAAAAGGTGGCGTGTGGGCATAGAGGAAGACCTGGGTTCGATTCCCTGTGTTGGCAAATAAGAGTATTTATTTTTGTGTACAGGAAGGGTAAGTGTTGGAACTTAAGTGGATTCTGTAAAGGAGATTTGGATCAAGTCAAATGCATAAATTAAGGAGGGATAAGGGAGAGATTTTAGGGATGTGATAGGAGATAAAGTTGGCGAATAAGGGAGATTGGAGAGGGATTTTCGGAAGGGGCATTAGGTTAGTAATTTGGCATTAGGGTCTTAGTTGTGCCGATTTCTTCTTTGGTGTGTAGCCTTTTCTCTCTTTTCTTTTCAGCCGAATCTACCTCCCTCCTATTCATTTTTCTTCCTTTTTCTTCTTTCAAATCAGCCCACTATTTCCCTCCATTCACCATTGTTTCTTTCCCTTATCTCTATTTTTGCCGAAGTGCCGCAAAAAGCCGAAATCAGTGAAGATAGGGGGTGCCGATTCTTTGTGACCAGCAACCTTTTTCTTCCTTTTCAATAGTTGGCGTTCGGTTCCTTTACCTTTTAGACATCCGGATTCAAGAGGAGAAAGACTGTGGTAAGTGTTCAAACTCTAAACAATTCCTAGTGTAGCTTTGGCCAAAAGCCGAAACTCCAAGTTTAGGGAGATGGCCGAATATGGGCATAGACTCTATGGGGTCTTCTTTTAATATTTTTGGTTTATTTATTGAAGGAGCAGCAAGGTGTAGTGTCGATTTGGAGTAGCTTGGATCGCCGGAGTAGCTAGGCCTAGTCATCAATCGCGACAAAGGTAAGGTGCCTAAGGCCATTATGGATGGTGGCCGAATGTGTAAGTGTTAATATTGGAAAGTTCTTGATTTGGTTCAATTATTGCGAGCTGATCTATTTAACAATTGATTATAGGAGAAATCGCATAGGAGAACTCGTCAAGGAATATCGCAAATCAGGTGTGTAACGAACCCTTTCATAGCTTAAAGCGATAAAATGCCGAAAAGCCGAAATGCCGAAATTCGGCATTTCGAGGACTTGTGAGCAAGCTTAACGCTCACTAGTTAGTTAGAATCGATGAGACGGTGATCGAGAACGATGGAAACGGTAAGAATGTGATTTTGGCGTTCTTGGTAAGTTGGGCCTCGAGGGGTCAAGTGGGGCCCATTGGGCTTTCAGCCTATTTGGGTAAAATTTGGTAGAAAATGGAAATCATTATATGGCATGATAAGACCGTTAAAACCGTTATGGAATATAGGCTAAATGGGCCTAGATGACGAAATTGGCTAAGTAGGGCCCATTAGGGTTTTAGGCCCAATAACTCGATTTCGCTAAAAATGGGCCGAATTATCGTTGCACCCATGGATTGTTAGTAATCGTTAATGAACATGGAAACCCTAATTTTGGTAAAATTACGAGATTACCCTTATAATATGAAAATGACCGCTTTGCCCCTAGGTAAAATGACCATTATACCCCTAGGGTTTATGTATGATTTTAATACATGGGATTTTGATAAATATGGTATGTATGATATGCACATGAAATGTATGATATGCACATGATATGTATGATATGCACATGAGGTAATCATAAATGCATTGGGTTGGGTTTTATATGGATGGAGGAAGTGAAAAGGGCTTATGCCCCGCTTATCAAAAGGGCTTATGCCCTGCTTATCAAAAGGGCTTATGCCCCGCTTATCAAAAGGGTTTATGCCCCGCTTATAAAAGGGCTTATGCCCCGATTATTGAAAGGGCTTTTGCCCGATTATTAAAAGAGGCTAGGCCTCCAGGTTATATGATAAAGCAATATCTTGCCAAGGGAGAGTTTGGCGGGGTGGGTCGAGTTAATCCCACATGGTGTGTTGGTTGGTACGGTGGAGAGTAGCGGATGGTGGGTTGAGTAGTCTCCCAAATGGGTTGCATTCTTTCATTGAAATTATATGTGACATTGAAATGAGCCTAAGGGCCATACTGCTTACTGATAAAGGCTTGCCCAAGAATATGAAATATGAAAAGGCTTGCCCAAGATTATGAAATATGAAATATGAAAAGGGTTACGACCAGTGCATGATTGAGATTGGATTTGGGCTTAGACCCAACAGTCATTATTGTTTTGGGCTCGAAGGGGCTTGTTGCACACTGAGTTTCCAAACTCACCCCTTTCCTTAACCTTGGTGAGCCTTGATGTGGGGACTTGGGCGGAGGGATTCAGAGTGGCCACGGTGATCGTCTTGGGCTTTAAATAAAGTGTTGGTTTCCATTTAATTTCCTTTAACTATTATTTATTTTTGGGTTGTAATAAGGCCAATTTTAACTTTTCTTTTATTTCTTTTCGGATTATTTTAATTTTAATAACTTTAAAATTGGTTAATAATTATTCAAATGGGCTAGACTTAGGACGTGTTTTCAAAATGATACTTGTTTTCAAATTATCTCAACACCACGATTCATCAGTTAATCAAAGACGTCCACTTAAACAAATTTAAACTCGAAATGACAAAGTGTGGCTATGGTTGTGGGCATGTCTAGGATTGGATCCAATTAAAGAGCTTGGTACTTAAGCAGCCTTCATGGCTCACCTCCTCTGCCTCGGATACCTACCTGGTGCTTAGCTTCCATACACTTTGTTAACTCAGCAAAACATATGGCTTTTAAAAACTCTAAAACGAAACTCAGATTTTTAACTCCGATGTGGCACGTCAAATTTGGCCATAACGTCTGGGCCGGGTTTGGGGTGTTACATAAGTCCTATTTAATAATTTCACATACAAATGACAAAATTAAAGCATGAAACTTTCACATATGCATGTACACATATAATAAGCATAGAATATAACAAATTAATTATTTTTATGACTCGATTTTGTGGTCCCGAAACCACTTCCCGACTAGGGTCAAATTAGGGCTGTCACAGAACAGTAGTATAGTTTTAGCAAGACCGGATTGTCGAACCCAAAGGAATAAAAGTACTAGTAATGACTGTCTTTTTATTATCTAGCCTAAGAATAAAGAGGTTTTATTTTAATTAACTAATTATCTAAACTAAGAACTCACAGAGAAAAGAATTGGGGAATTGCTTTTGGGAAAATCGATTGAATGAAGACAATACCTAAGGAAAAATCCACCTAGACTTTACTTGATATTCTGGCTCTAAATTGGACGATTTATTCATTCAACTTCTTCCGTAGAGATCCCTAAGTTATGTTATTATCCCTATTCAAGACTAATAACGTCTAATCCCTAGATTGAATAACCGAGACTTTTCTCTAATTAACACTCCAGGGTTGCATTAACTCGATCTGTGGATCCCCTTATTAGGTTTCACCCTAATCCGGCAAAATCTTGTCACCTTATTTCCAGGCACGCAATCAACTCTGCTTAATTATGACAAAAGTACTCTTAGACAGGGTCTATTCCTCCTCTGAATAAGAGCATGTCTTGAATCAGTATCCTAGGATATCAAAACAAGAATTAAGAACACATAATTAAGAACAAGTTAAATATATATCATACGATTCAGAAAATAATAACAAGATTCATCTTAGGTTTCATTCCCCTTAGGTATTTAGGGGTTTTAGTTCATAATTAAATAAGAGAACATATCAGAAGAATAAAGAATACAAAACATAAAGAAAACCCAAAACTCCTGAAGGGAAATTGAGGAGAGATCTTCAGTCTTAATGATGAATCTGGCTTCTGAGATGGATCAATCGGCTTCCTTGGAGTAATTCCTTACTCCTTATTCTTCCTCCCCCTTTTTCTCATCTTCTAGGGTGTATTTATAGGCTTTGGAATGCCTAGAAGCCCTCAAAAGTGGCCTTTTCCGAATTGGACTTAACTGGGGCTTCGCAGTGACACGCCCGTGTACGATTACTTCAGGCTGTGTTCAAACCTGTTAGAATGGCATGGGCGTGTGCTATACCTATGTGAGTCTTGCTCCAATTCTACCAGATTGACACGGCCGTGTGGTCTGCCCATGTGAGGAGGTCCAAGCAGTGTTGATTTCATACTTTCGCCCATTTTCTCTGTTTTTGGCCCGTTTCTCATTCCTTTCGCTCTCCTATGCTCTCCTAAGTATAAAACATAAAATTAAAGCATTAGGAGCATCGAATTCACCAACTCTAATGAGAAATCATCCATAAAATGCATTAAACATGGGGTAAAAATATGTATATTTTACGGTTTATCAATATAAGATATAATTATGAGAAAATATGTTATATGAGTAAATGGATTGGAAATATGTGAATTATATGTGAACTATGTGGTATATGTTAGTATCTTGGCCATGAAGTATATGTAGTTTATGATGTTGATATACTTAAGTAAATAAGTTTATTTGTATACGGCTTACTAAGCTTTTGAAAGCTTACTTTGTATGTGTTTGCATTGTTTTATAGATATCGTAGCTATCGGGAGCTCGAGGATTGTTGAGGATCGTCACCACACTATCAAACCTTATTTTGGTACCTTTTGACATTGTGAATATAATAGTCTGGCATGTATAGGCTAGAAGTATTTGGATATGTTTTGTAATGAATATATATTTGGCCATGTGATATGGCTTGGTTTTTGGTTATGATTATCGTTTGATTTTGGTATATGATATGTGATGCAATAGTGGTATGTTTGATATGTTCATGAATGGCCAAAGAAATTGGTCAAATTGGTAAGTTTTTGAATTGTGCTTATTTTGAAGAAAAGGTAAGATCATGTATAAATTATATGTTTTGGTATGTATTTGGCTTATAGAATGATATGTTTTGATTTACAAGTGTGGAAATTGTTGATAATGAAATGGCATGGAAGATGCATGATTTGGGTTTAAAATTGGCTGAAATTATAGTGCAAATGTGTTTGGTTTTATGCTTGTAGGTATGACCCAAAATGGGCGGCAAGTTGGCCTAGTAAATGGCCTATTTTTGCCCACACGGGCTGAGACACAGGCGTGTGTCTCAGCCGTGTTGCTTGAGGGCCATTTTGAAATGAGCCTGGGCAGACCACACAGTCCGTATGGCCAAGTCAATTTCGACCACGGGCTAGACACACAGGCGTGTGACTGGCCGTGTGACCCAAGTTAGTAGCCTCTCTAATTTTCACATGGCCTGGCACATGGGTGTGTCTTGTGGTCGTGTGGACAAGTAAGTATGTATGCTCTGTTTTGACACGGCCTAGACACATAGGCGTGTCTAAAGCCATGTGAGGCACACGTCCTATTCACACGAGCGTGTGACCTGTACAACTTTGAAAAATGTTTAAATTTCAAAAAAATTTGTATGAGCTCGGTTTAGTCCTGACCCTTTTCTAAAGCATGATTAAGGATGCGATGACCTACATAAGGGACTTTATAATGATGTTTGACTATGTTGTGGATGATGTTATTGAATTGTTTGAAAAATGTTTCGATTTGTCTGGTAATGTCGTTAACCCTAGTCTGGCGACGGATATGGGTTAGGGGTGTTACATTATACCTTTATAACACCCCGACCAAGCCTAGGAGTTTCAGTTAAGTCGAAGGCGTTACATTGATTACCAAAGTGATCCTGTAAAGTTATTTTTTTTTTTTGCTTTGAGTTAGATTGTATGAAATTCGTTTTTCTCTTTTTAAGGAAAACATTCATTAATTAAACTGACTTTACTTAGAAATTCAATTTACGATATTATTAATGTGAAGTTTTGAGAAAATAGTTAAGGTTAAAAAAATACTTTTCCAAAACTTCCAAGTATTTTTGCAAAGCAGCGAAAAACATTACTAAAAATAATAGTTTTCTAAACCAATTAGCATGCAATTATCAAAGTATTAACTAAGTAATCATGCTTAGAATTAATAAGCTAAAAAATCTGAAACCTAAGATATAAAAGCAATAAATAATTAATATTACAAACCCAAAACGATTAAGGGAAACTTTAATGGAAACTTTTAAAATAATAATAAAAGAAAAATGAGCTGTTAGGCTAAGGTTCCTCTGATGCCATTCCAATTCCTAATTTCTTGTGTTACCTTAGAGGTAAGAAAAAGGGGAGTGAGCTTGTGACAGCTCCATGTGAGTCTAATTTTTAAACCATTACATATAATCGTACAAACATTAAAGCATTCAATTTATAGCAACATAGTAATTATGCATAATGTAAGCTCATTTAGTAAATCAATGTATGTACAGATTATACTCATGATGCAATGTAATTATAATTTTAAATTCTGATCCATCCTATCTGCCCTCGAGCATCACTCGACACTCCAAAACACATGTCAATAACTAACCATCTTGGATTTCCCAATGAAAATGGCTTGTTCACTTCTCATCGGTGACATGACTTTTACTACAATAACTTACCATCTCGGTTGCCCGATTTTGATGTCTTTTTAAACAATAATCTCGATTTATTTTGTAAAATCCCAAAAATCAAGGGTTAGTATAATTGGGTTTATGAATTGAGACATAGTGATCATGCCTAAATTTTTAAAATTATCTATGCATTTTTAGGAAATAAATGTAGTGCTGGTTTGTTGGTTAAGTGTTAGTGTTGTAACAACCTGGTTTTAGACCACAAATCCGATATCATAAAATTATTTTAATAATATTTTTGGTGTTTATAGTATGTGAATATATGTGTGTGAAAATTTTGTGAGCTAATTTTATTGTTTAATAGCCCAATTTGAGAAAAATGACTAAATCGCGTAAAATGCAAAAGTTGCATTCTATTTGTTAAAAGTGCTTAATTGTCATGGCTTATTAAATGCGAGGTCCTTATATTGTAAATAGACCATTGATAGTGGAGATGGACATTAATGAGTATCCATTATGTGTTTTTATATGATTATATTAAAGGTTATAATTGTAAATGGTTTAATAATGAATTAATAAGTTTAATAAATCATTTTAGTCCATCTTTTCCCATCTAACCAATTGAAGAAGATAAAAACACCATGGATGGAGCTTCAAATATTCGGTCATAATTGAACCTTGCATGTAAGTTCATTTTTCATTCCGTTTTTGATATTTTTACGTTTTTGTGATCATTACTTTGAGTACTAGCTAGCCCGTATCCTAATTTTTGAAATTTTTGATGATTTTTTGAAATGCTATTGATGAATCTATGAGTTTTATGATGTTTGATGATGAATTATAAAAGCTTGATGCTTGATATACATGTTTTGTAAAGTGATTTTGAGTAAAAATGCATATTAGGGGTTAAATTGAGAAAAGTGTAAATTTATGGGTTAAAATTTGAAATAAATGAAAAATATGGGCTACTAGGGGCACTATAGTAATTCAGCACACATAGGTTTGTAATGAATTGGTGTAATTTTCTGTATTTGTGAAATAGGGACTAAATTGAATAAATGTGAAACTTTAGGAGCTAAAGTGAAAAAATTCCCAAATATGTGTTTGTGGATTGAATTGAATAACTATGTGATTGAATAAGTTAATTTTGAATACATATAGATCAAGAAATGAGGAATTTGGATCTAGATCGAGGGAAAACTAAAGTTATCGACTAAACGATTCAATTCGTCGTTTTAGTATCCGAGGTAAGTTCGTATGTGATAAATGAAGTTACAATTATGTTTTTTAATGTTTTAATAATGCATAAATTGTATATATGTGACTACGATTGTGTACGATGATAAATCAACTATGTTTGGCACTTAGTGTGCATTTAAAAATAGCTTCGGCTATAAATAGCACGTAGTGTGCGAATTGGAATAGCTTCAGCTATATGAGGCACTAAGTGTGCAATACCAAGATAGCTTTGGTTTAATGTAATTGCACTAAGTGTGCACTATCTTTATAGCTCCGACTAATCATTTATAGCTTCAACTAATCATTTATGCACTAAGTGTGCAAGTTCTTTGAGCAATGAAAGATTTCTGAATGATTTAACATGTTGAACAAAGAGATGAGAATGAAATAACTAAATACAGAAAAGTACAGGTACGTATGATACCTATGTGGTAGTTTATACTATGTGTATGAAGCTTGATGAATTTGTATATATATGATAAAGAGTCATGGATTAGATTTGAATGATAATAAGAGAACTACTAAGTGTTTATTAATTGATGATTTGTATATTATAAACTATTGAGTATATTTGGTACGAACTTACTAAGCTATGAAGCTTACTGTATGATATTTTCTTTGTTTTATAGAGTATCAAAGATAGCTCGGACATTAGGGATCATCGGGAATTATCATCACACTATCGAATCAATTTATTGGTACTTTTGAAGCTTTGTATATATGGTATATGGCATGTATAGGCTAGTGTTATTTTAGTCATGATAGTGATGAGATTTGGCTTGTAAATGTGGTATGTATAGCCATTTAAGTTGGCTTGAATTATGTGTTTGGTAAGTGTTATGTGTGATGTATATAATGCTTTATGAGTTGATTTGGTTTGAGATGATGATATGGTGTGTTTTGTGATATGAAATAGATGACATTATGATGAATTAGTGAATATGGAATTTATGCAAGTTGTGACGATTTTGGCATAATGATTTGGTATATTTTGAATGTGGAATTGAGTAGTTAAAATGGTTGATAATAGATGGTATAATATGTGTGTGAATTTGGTATGCTTTAGGCTACCTATAAGTGTATGAAAATGGTTTCAAATTGGTTGCAATGTGAGCATGACATTAGGGTGGCAAATTGGCTTTGCAAATGGCCTATTTTTTTCCACACGGGCAGAGACCCAGGCGTGTGTATCGGTCGTGTGTGACACACGGCTATGTTACATGACCGTGTGTCCCCTGGGGTAGCCTTACAAATTTAAGTCAGTCTCGAGCACGGCTTAGATGCACATGCGTGTTTGGTGACCATGTGAGGCACATAGCCTCGTCATATGGGCGTTTTTGGCCAATTCGAAGGGTACACAAGCTAGACACACGGGCGTGTGGTTGGCTGTGTGACCCAAGTTAGTAACCCCTCCAGTTTTCCCACGGCCAATGCACACAGGCGTGTCTTCGGCCATGTGGTGCAAGTCAGTATGTATGCTCTGTTTTCACACCGACTAGGACACGGGCGTGTCCAGTAGCCGTGTGAGGCACACGGCCTTCTTACACGGGCGTGTCACCTATGAATGTAAAATTTTTCTAATTAAGGGTGTTCAATCGGTTAACCGACCCGAAATAACAATAACCAAATTAACCGACCTTTCAAAATTTTTAACCGTTAACAGAACCAAAATTTTTTCAAAAAAAATAACCAAACCAAAATTTTTTTGGTTAATTCAGTCTTAAAATAAATATAAAATTAATCAAATTAACCGAATTAATCGAATTAACCGAATTACCCAAATTAACCGAATTAACCAAATTATTTGTATAAAATTATATGTTTTTTATTTTTATTTTTAGTTTTAGATTTTTATTTTTATTTATTAAATTATTTGTAATTTTTATGATTGGGTTGGGTAATTGTGTTGGGTTGGGTTGGGTACTTGGATTAATATATATTAGATTGGGTATTTGGGTTTATGTTGGATTGAGTTTGAGTGAATAGTGAGCTATTTATATATTATAATTTTATTTATTAATTTTTTCGGTTAAACCAAAAAAATTCGGTTAACTGACCGGTTTCGAACCCAATTAACCGTTAACTGAAAACTCAAAAAATTATTAACCGACCCCCTACCAAATTAATTCAGTTAACCGACCGATTAAAAGAATTCGGTTGGTTAACCGAATTTTTTCGATTTTACCTGAATTTTGCACACCCCTATTTCTAAGTGTTCGAAAGTTTTTATATGTGATCGGTTTAGTCCCGAACCACCCTTAAGCATGTTTTAAGGTCTCAGAAATTTGGTAATGCCTCATAACCCTATTCCGGCATCAGATATGGGTTAGGGGTGTTACAAGTGTAAGGTTTCTTAAAACCCAAGTTCAAATCCCTTCTCTAGCAACATTTATATTATTTTTCAAATTTTGTCTTAAACCCTTGTATGTGACATGCCTTGTTTTTTAAAATAAATATTTCAAATTATATCAAGAATGAGTTATTGGTTTGATGGTTAAACATTAGTAAATTTATCCTTGAGGTCCTAACTTCAATTCTCTTTCCATGCAAATAATTTAATTTTTGACAAAAAACCCTTTTTTTAATGTGTGGGCCATCCAAGACTAGTTAACCTAGGTATAAATATTAATTTTTTACTAATAATCAGCCTTTAATCCTCCTCCTCATTGCCCTAATCATTCCTCTTCTCCTCTCCTTTTTTATTTTAATTTTGTTTCCTTTCCTCTATTGTTGTTGTCGCCTACACCTAGTTTTATCATCTCTTTCTTTTCTTTTTCTTTTCGCCACAAGATTTATTAACATATTCTCCACCATATTTCTGTCATTTTTACTCATTAAAATCGGCCCCAAATCTGAAATCTTGAACTCCAAAATCGATCCCGAATTACTGTTTCTCTCTACTAGCTTAGGTAAGGTCTCTTCTCTCTTCAATTTATTAATTAATCTTGTCCATTAAAAAAATAAATTTTTAGATATGAAATTTGGGGGTTTTAAAATATTTCAAAGGTATTTTTCCAGAATTTAATGAGATCTCAAACTGTTTTAAAATTTAGCCCCAATTTTGGCCACCATAGGTGGTGCGTGCGTGCGCCTATGTGCAAGAAAGGGGGTTGTTTTGTTTCTTGGTTCTTGCCTACATTTTTCCAGAATTAATTTGAGTTCTTGAACCCTCCTAATCAGTTTTTAAACCCATTCAATTAGGGAAATAATTTCTTGATTGATTGGCCATTCGAAACCCACAAATCGTGAAGTGTAAGTGCAATTAAGGTTAACTAGTTTGTTATTTCGACATAGTTGTTGGGTAAAGGTTATGAATTGATTAAATGAATGAATTTAATCATTAATTAGCTACTGATTTTCTAGTATATTATTGAATTAGGTGCTGACCCAAACTCCCCAAATTATTCATAAAGGCAAAGAATGATTGTACGTACGGTTTGCATTGATATAGTGTAAGGAATCTAAATAGTTTGGAATCATAAAATAGTTATAATTTCAACGATTGGTTTGAACTCATAAGTGGGAGTTTTGAGGCTAGTTTAATGGTAAATTTATTGAATTTATACTGAATTTTTGTTTAGGTTTGTTTAAGGAATTATTAAGGAAAATTGGAAGATTCGCTAGTGTGTTGTGAGGAAGCGAAAAATAAGGTGTGGATCCTAAACTCATAAAATTGTTTAAAAATGTTAATTATCAGGTTATATATGATAAATTATCTTGTTTTCTGAATTTTTTTAATAGCCAAATTATTTATTTTGTGAGTGGCCAAACCAGGTATGTTTCGAGCCTTCAAAGATTGACATGTTAGCAAAATTGCTAGTTTGGTAGTTGGTACGTGATATTCGTGACAGGTTTTAAAAATTTATAATTAATCGCTCTTGAAACAAACTATTATCACGATGAAGGCAAGTGTATCGATTGAACAGTAGTATAGCTTTAGCAAGACCGGATTGTCGAACCCAAAGGAACCAAGAGTACTAGTAATTACCTTCTTTTTATTATCTAGCCTAAAAATTAAGGGATTTGGTTATCTAAACTAATTACTAAACTAAGAATGCACATAAAGAAAATTTGGGAAAATACTTTTGGGAGAATTCGATTGATTAAGACAATACCTAAGGAAAAATCCACCTAGACATCACTTGTTATTTGACTCTAAATCAGACGATTTATTCATTTGACTTGATCCGTAAAAATCCCTAAGTTATATTATTATCTCTCTCGAGACTAATAACGTCTAACCCTAGGTTGAATAATTGAAATCTCTTTCTAATTAACACCCTAGAATTGCATTAACTCGATCTATGGATTCCCTTATTAGGTTTCACCCTAATCCGAAAAAATCTTGTCACCCTATCTCTAGGCGCGCAATCAACTCCGCTTAATTATGACAAATTTACTCTTAGACAGGGTCTATTCCTCCTCTGAATAAGAGCATTGACTTGAATCAATATCTTGGAATATTAAAACAATAATTAAGAACACATAATTAAGAACAAGTCAAATATTTATCATACAATTCAGATAATAATAACAAGATTCGTCTTAGGTTTCATTCCCCTTAGGTATTTAAGGGGTTTAGTTCATAATTATAGAAGAAAACCTCTCAGAAGAATAATGAATACAAAACATAAAGAAAACCCAAAACCCCTGAATGGAAATTGAAGGGAGATCTTCAGTCTTGATGATGGATCCGCTTCTGAGATGGACCAATCGGCTTCCCTTGAGTAATTCTTTGCCTCCTACCCCGCGTCTCTCTCCTAAGTGCCTCCTCAAGTCTTTAAATAGGCTTTAGAATGCCTCAGAGCCCTCAAAATTTGCCTTTTTTGAATAGGGTTATACTTGGGCTCGGTAGGGACATGCCCGTGTGACACACCTGTGTGCGATTACTCTAGCTCGTGGTCAAGGCTTTTGAATAGGCACGAGTGTGTAATCTACTCATGTAAATCATGCTTCAATCCTACGAAAGGGACACGGCCGTGTGACATGCCCGTGTGAGGAAGTCCAGGCCGTGTTGATTTCCTATGCGGGTCTATTTTCTCTGTTTTCGGGCTGTTTCTCGCTCTTTTTACTCTCCTATGCTCACCTAAGTACAAAACATGAAATTAAAGAATTAGGAGCATCGAATTCACCAAATTTAAGGAGAAATCATCCATAAATATGTTAAGCATGGGATAAAAATATGTATAAATTACGGTTTATCAGTAGTATGGATGTTTGATTGAGTTTGTAATTGCATATTTGAGTTATGAGATATGAGAATGTTTGACTGAATTATATAATTTGTTAAGATATTAAGCTTATTTATGATTTAAATGCATGAGATATTTGTTATATTGTGTACTGAAAAGGGTACTATCTATGCACAATGAAAATCTGTAAAGTATGTGACATTGAACGATAATGCATGATATCAGGCTTAAGTAAAATTTGATACTGCTCCCTAATTTCCACTACATTGCAAATGAACTATTTTTGAAAAACAAATTAATAAGGAAACTAATTTTCCAAAATGACTTGAAAAATGGTTTTTCCGCTGCATTAGTTTAACTTTGAGATTTTTTTCTTAAATAAAAGCGACAAGTAATGTAACACCCTAAACCCGACCTAGAAGTTTAAACTGAATCCCGGATGCTACATTGATCACCGAAGTGATCGTAGGAAAATTTTACAAATCAATTTATTTTTCGGTTCAATACTTAATCGTTTAAAACCAGTCAGTAAAATTACAGTTAAGATAGAATATATGTATATAAGTGGAATAAAAACTATTAAAACTTAACTCGAAATCTATACCAAAGCTTTATAAAAATCTTACAGTTCAAACCAAATAATCAAATAGATACTAAAAATGCAAACTGATAATAATTCATTTTCACTGAGACCGTCGGAGACCTCCGCACACCAAGTCCAGCGTCAAAATTCAGAAAAGGTACCTGAAAGTAAAACACTAAGAGGGGTGAGCTACTTGAACTTAATGTGAGACTGAAACAAGACTAAAAACACATTTTCAGAATTCAAATCAGTATTGCATCAGATTTATAGATAAACACTGCGTCAGAAAGAAACTTGGAACTAACGTCCCAACAAAACAGAAATCGCATTCACATCAATTCACAAACAGACAGACAGAGTTCAGTCAAACACTCAAGCACCCAGAACATACACATGGACATGGATGAAATGCGGTCAAATAAAACCCACCTATCCAGTCAACACACCTCTTTGTCCATCGATCACACCCTATAAAAGCTGTTTAAGTTTATCCAACCGAAACACACCACATAGAACCTCCCATCCAACCTTGCACACCACATACGTGGACTAAGCCATTCAGATAACAATACGCAGCAAAGTTGGTGTATGTTTCATACAATGCAATGCGGTAATCCACTGTCTGCACAAGTTGCGTCTTAACTACTGAATCAGATAACGAAGACGCAAAGAAAGTCGACGCACCTGCAGTACAATGTGTAAATCATCATGACGAGTAAATTACTGAGAAGCGCCATATCGATCGTAATCGAGAACCGCCATATCGATCGTAATCGAGACTCCTTCTCTTCATCAACCCACCCAAAATCCTTAAATTTATGCAAGTGTATATATGCACACAAATTCAGAGGACAAAGACATTTACACAGTCAGTTAGACGGAACAGATATGTAACACACTCCACAGACTAGATTCAAAATCACACATCATACACAATCATCACAGATATCAAGTCTAGAACACTCTCCCTAAACTTGGCTAAGGGTCGGAGCATCACACAAACATATATTTAGATCAGAAATGCACATAGAACCAATATAAGGGTCTTAAAACCACACACCCGTGTGCTCTGGCTATGTGGTAGTGCCTAGGTCGCGTGGGAGGTCAAAAGCTCGTACAAAAAGGGGCACACGGTCGTGTGGCTAAGGCACACGTCTGTGTGGACCAGGGACATGGTCGTAGGACAGGCCGTTCAACTCTTTGTCCATTTACACTAAATCTGAGTGCAGAGCTGACACGGCCATGTGAGGGCCTCACATGCCCATGTGCCCACCAGACATGGCCGTGTGTTCAAGACACACGCCCATGTAGGATCCCTAAATCCCCAAACTAGCCACACGGTCGTGTGGCACCAACACACTCAAACCTTAATTCCCAAACTCACACGCCCATGTGCCTAGAGGACATGGCCCTGTTAAAATCGACTATTTTTCCCAAGTCAGCCACACGGCCGTGTGGCACCAAATCTTACCCGAAAACCTTAATCCCTAATTCCACACAGCCGTGTGAACAAGCACATGCCTGTGTGGCCACCCTTGTGGTCACGAAACCACCTAAAACAGCCTGCAAAATGTGAATTTAAACCTCAACACTCTCTAACCCCCATTAAAATCAACATATATTATAGTAACCTGAATTTGATGCAATTTAGTATCCAATCCACATTACAATTATCCCATAATCGAAACCCATACACGAATTTTCCCCAAATTAAACAATTCACAAATAGAGTTGAAGAGTTTCGAACCCACACCCGTTTTGATAATCGAAAACGTCCTAATACTGACTCTATGACAAAGAAAAATGAAACTCTGTCGAATCCACCACACCCTGATTCAAAAAGAAAGAAGCCAATGAAAGAAACAAAAGCCAAAAAGAAGGAAGGGAATAAAGCGTGAAGAAGAAAAGAAAAATAATAATAATAATAAAAATAAATACAAAAAAAAACAAAAATAATAATAAATAATTAAAAATATTCACTTAAAACAAAACAAAATAAATTGCCTCTCAAAAAATGCACCCTCAAAGATTCGAACCCAGATCTTTGAGGCAAACTAACACACAACCAACCACCAGAGCAACAGGCCCATTCTGACACTTAAATGTGCCACTAAACTCAATAGCACCACCAACTTACTAACCCTAACCATAAAACCCAAAACTTCTAGCCCCAAAATTCAGGGCGTTACAAGTAAATGTTTTTCTAAAACAACACTGTCAACAATAAAATGAATTCTAAGCATACACGACCTAATGAATGAATGCTTTTAAGATTACTCAGAGTACAATGACGGTTTTCTCTAAAATGAGTTTATTTAAGGTCTTCAAAAGTAACGTAAGTTAGCTTAGCCATTTTAGTGGCTAATGTAGCCTTCTCAATCTAGCCATAATGTCTAGGCCGGGTTTGGGAGGTTACATATTCGGTTTTGATGACATTGCTACCTACTTCGTATAGTTCTGATTTTCGGTGTGGACTTGATATGCCACTTTCTCCTACGGACATCCTCCAATCCCAATATGCACATATACTTAAAATATCATGTTGTTTATCATCAATCGATGCTATGCTTGTCAAGCACATTTAATATTTGATACTATCATTTAATGACATGTATTCATGCACTCACTCACACCAATTTCACATATACATTTAATTTATACGAACTAAAATTAATTTCACATATACAGTATCTTCATGTGAATTAACATGCCTAATTTGGCTAACAAACATACAGGTTCACAAGTAGGGTTCACATATACAGGGTTCGCATGCTAATTCATGTTAAGGTTTACATACCAAGTTCATAGGTGTTTGCATTCCTAAGGTTTGCATACATTAGGGTTTGCACATATAGAGTTCGCATGTATAAACAATTAGGGTTCGCATAAATGACATATAAGGCTCGTATATTACCACATGTAGGGTTTGCATAAATAACTTATAGGGTTTGCATATTAGTACATGTAGGGTTCGCATAAATAACATATAGGATTTGCATATTTCAATAGATATAGTTTGCATGGTAAAACAGATAGGGTTCGTATGGATATACTAAGAGATCGCATATTGAATTCTATAGGGTTTTGCATATGTGTTTGCATATATAGGGGTTCACATATAGGGGTTCACCTATAAGGGGTTCACATGCAAGTGTTCGCTTATAGGGGTTTGCACACAGGGGTTTGCATGCAGGCTTCGCATACATGGGCTCACCTATAAGGGTTCGCACATATATACTGTAGCTCCTCTAGTGGATTTGACATATGTAAAAATTTATATAAGGGTTCGCACCTAGTGTACTCATTCCTACGAGTTCACACATGTAGGGGTTTCTTTACAGGAGGTTTGCCTAAAGGGAGTTCACATATAGGGGTTCACCTATATAGATTAATTACTTTCTAATACTTCAATTAACCATACATAATGACTTAAGTTTATATCCCACACCTTATTTGAAAACACAAAAACCTTAATTTGGATGAGGAGATCACCGGTCAGTTGGAAGGAAAGGGATGTGATTTAAAATCTTGAAGTTTTAGGTTGAAGATTGATTCAGCAATAGAGGAGAAAATAAAGAACTTTGGGAGTTTTTTCTTGAAAAATTCTCTACGTAAAAATTCTAGGGTTTGAAAAGATTGATTATTTATAAAACTTTTTTCCTTAATTAAAATGGGATTAGAAATTATTTTAAAATTAGGATTGATTTAAATTAAGGGCTAAATTAAAAAAATAATTTTTGGGTTGGGTTAATTTGAAAATTCGACACTTTATGGGGTAAAAATAAGAAAATAAAATATTTTAGCTGAAAGGTGCACAAAAGATTTCAAACTTGGGACCAAAAGGAAAGCTAAGGTTTTACCACTAAACTTGCAAACTCATTCTTGTTAATTCTTTATCAAAAATAATTTTTAAGTCATTCTAAATTCTCTTACCCTATGCTTAAAAAAAATAAAATCTAAATTTTATCCATATTTCTTCTAGCCCTATTTTTGGGATTTGACAACCTTTGTTGCAAATTTTTGCATTGGGTATTTTTAAGTATTTTTGAGTTTTTTACCATTTGCAGCTTAAGAGATTCTGATATTTTGTCATAATAATTTGTTGGAATTATCCCTTCTCTAATAAAATTTTGATCTGCTCATGTGTCAAAAAGGGCTATTGTTTCCAATTAAAATTCATTATTTATAATAAGATTTATTTTTATTAAATATCTTTAGATAGATACCTCAGTGAGAACCATCATATATTCTTGTGTATTTTCTTTAGGCTCAGGTTCAGTTTCTAAAGAGCTATCTTCTGGTATTTCATGTTTTAAAGTTAGCTTTTGTTTTTTCATTTCTTGTTGTTCATTTTCAAGCTAGGAAAGCTCCAATTTCATTTGTTTTACTTCCAGTTGTAATTCAAAATTTGTAATTTGTTTAGATTTTATTTTTTTCATATTTATTAAATATTATATGTTGTATATTGTACATTTGTGATTGACTAGGATAATTTCTTTTCTTTTCTTTTTCTTTTTCGGTTTATCTTTTAATGATGATTTTAATTTTAAAATATATTCTTTTTAAGTTCCAAGTATTGAATTTTATCAATAAATTCAATCATGAATTCTTGGTATTTGGTTAACATATTAATTGAGGGTTCATTTTCATCGGAGGATTGGAATGTTGTATGTAATTCGTCTACTTATAATTTATCGATTCAATAGATATATCATTTTCAGAGGAAGTTGTTTCTAAAAGAATTTCATTAATATTTTGTTCTATTTCTTTATCTTGATTTATATTATTAATCTTTCTTTTAATCTTGCAATATTTTGATATGTGTCCTAGTTTTCCAAATCTATAACATTTTATTGTTTTATTTATTTTGTTTTCTGATTTTTTTCTTTCCAATATTTTCTATACTTTGGCTTTTTATAATATTTTGAAATATTTTTCCCTTTTTCTTTTTCTTTTTTTGTTTTGAGGCAACATATTTTTGAACAAGAAGGTTCATTTTTATATTAAATTGGTGAAAAATGATCCTAATTCCTTTCTACATTGATATCTTTCTTTTTTAAGTCATTTTTGTAATTTTAAGTCTTGACAAATTTTTAATCCGTCTTTTTGGGTGAAACTAATTAGTTCATCATATGTAAGTTTTTCATATGGAATAATACATTTGTAATTATCTCTAATTTGATTTCTAACTTTTTCTCTTAATAAAATTGGAAGTCCTGCTAAAAACTTTTCTTTCCAAAATGGTTGTTGGTTATCAAATCTTTGCATGGCTCTGGTTATAAAGATATCTTTTTACCAATTAAAATCAGTTAACTTTTTGCATTTTAAATTTGATAATAATTCTAAATTTCTATCTTTAAAATGAGGAGAATCTCCTATAAAGTGTTTAGAGATTGAGAAAGTAAAGTTACTATTGGATCTTGGATTTCTCTTCCTTGTTCATCTAAAATATTTCTTACTTAATCATATTTTTTTATTGCTTTCAAAATTTCTTCCTGTTGGGTTTTAGCAAGTGCATGGTCCCACTATCTTTTTAATTGACCAGTAAATCTAACAACTAAAAAGATTGGCTATAACATGATCATTAATTAATCCATTTTGGTTTTGAGTTTTATAAACATTTGAGACCATTGTCATTTGTTGTATTAAATTGAGAATATTATATGCAGACATTCTGTCTATATTCCATTCATAAATTGTATTAGCATTGCATTTATATCGGAAAACAAGTTTTTCTTCTATATTAAAATCAAGTGCAGTGATTTTTTGATAATATAATCTTTTTGGTTTTTTCCAAGCCATTTTTCTAATTTGTTGTTCATCTGACTAGTCAGATTCAGATTGGGAAGATTGGCATAACATATTTACTAAGCGTGGCATAACATATTTACTAAGTGTTAGGCTTGCATTGGAGCATCTGGTGCAGTTAATTCAGACTTTTTAACTTTCCAAAGCTTCAAGTCTATTTTAGATTTCTATCACGAAATTATTTCTAGGTTTTTGGAAATTTTTTGGAATTTCATAAGGTTTAAATATTGATTCTTTAGAACTCTTTTCGGTTATCTCTTTTACTAATTCTTTCTTTATTGGGTGACTCTCTACCAAAATTTTAATATAATCTAATTATTTTCCTATTGTATGAAGATTGATATTTGTATAGTTGTTTTGTTCTACTATCACTTTAATACATTTTGATGAGATTTGTTCCCCTGCATCAAGATCTCTCATTCTTAAAGGACTTGCTTTTATTTCAATATTTTTATGAAGATATTGAATCTTCATTAAAGGGGGATGTTGAGATTCAACTTCTCATTTATTGGTCTGTCATCTAGTATTATTTTTATTACATTAATAGATTCTAAATTATAATATTCAAACCATTCAAAGAGTTTTATATGAATTTTATGAGTATTCATGAATTCATAAAATTCATGAAAAATGCTTTCTTTTTATTATTATAAAATTTAAGGTAATCTTTTCTGTTTTGTTTTTTTTTTTGATGTAATGGAAGTGTTTTTCATATTGATGAATGGTACAGTAAATGTCATTTTGTATCTTTCTTCTTCTTCTTCTTTTATTTGGATTTGTCAAAATTTAATTTCATGTCAAATTTTAAGAAACTATCTGCATTGCAAAGTTTTTGAAACAAATCTTTTTTATTTGAGGTTGGGTATCTAATCCATTTCAAATCTTGATTGAGATTTTTTTAATTAATGACCAATCTTGGTGTTCCACTTTCGAATTCTGCATTTTTCATCATATAAAATGCTAAACAACTTTAAGGAGAATTGTTTTTCCTAATTATTTTTTTATTAAGAAGATCTTGTATTTCTTTTTTACAAAATTCTTCAATTTCTTTGTTCATTTGTATTGGTCTTGCTTTTGTTGCTATTTGTCTTTTATTAAAATTATTTTCATATGGTAATGTTACTTTATGCATTTTTTCTATTCCAAAAAGCATTTGAAATGTCAGAACAAATTGTTGATTCTATTTCTTCTTTAATTTGTTTTATCATTTTTTGAACCTCTTTTTTTGTGCTCAGTCAATTTTTTAAAACATATTTCTACTTTTAAAAAAGAAATTTGCTTCCGTTTATGATTAATTAAATTATTGATTTACCCATTATAGATGGATAAAGATTTTAATAGGTTGAGATTTCTTATTTGGGGTTTTTTTACAAAAAGGAAATTATGTCTCAGTGTTTAAAACTTTTCTAAAGATTGAATTATATGTTATTTCATATGGCTTAAGTAAGGATATAAATAGGGTTTCTAGTATGATATCTTGGGTAATATCTTTTACCATTAAAAACATGTTTGATATTTAATACCTTTGTTCCAGGTTTCTACATTGGGGGATTTTGTAAGTAATTTTGAGTTTTTTTTCCATTTGCAGGTTTAAAAGATTTATTTTTATTAAATACCTTTGGATAGATTTGTAACGTCCCAAATTCTAAATTTTTGTTTTTGCGATTGTGTGGCACAACTGAGTATCTGCTTCAGTGGTTAAGTATTCTGGGAGTGCCTGAGAAGTCTCGGGTTCGAGCCCTAACTTTGGCGAATTTTTGGTATTTTTATGAATTAAGTCCAATCTTTGGTTGGTAGGCTTTTAAATAAAAGATGGTAAATAGTTAGCAGAATAGGCCTACTGGTTTGGTGGTTAAGGGGAGTGTTGGTTGGCAGAGGGTTAAGAGTTTGAATCCTTGCGTAGGCGTAAAGGTAAATATTTTTATTTGTTCGTCGGTTGGAGAGTTTGAGTTGTATTGGAAACTTGAGTAGTGGGAGTTTGATAGAGAGAATTTAGAGGAGTGAATTAGTAGGGAGTTATCTTAGTATCTGAGAAAAAAGAATTTATGTTTCCCTTTCTGTCGAATTTCTTTCCCAAACTATTTTTACGTTTTTCTTCATCTTTTCCTTCCCTTTCCCTTGTTGTTTCCCTACTCTTTTTCCTTCTTTTATCTTCGATTCCTTATTGTTGGCCGTCGTATTTTCGTTTTGCTAACATTGCTTTTGTTACATGATTCGGTAAGCAAAGTTGTGTTTTTCGGCATCTTATGTTATTCTAAGGAGTGATTGGGGCTACTGTTGTTTTGGGTAGCAACGAATCAGGTAGAACGTGTTTCTCCTCTCGCAGATTTGTAGCTTGATTCATTCAGAGTGTTGAGTAAGTTTGGTTGTGTGAATAGAGTTATGGTCGATTTTATGACTTTGCTTTAACCAAATTTTAGGTCTAACTCTGAGTGTTGTTATGTCGATATCTAGGTTCTGGAAGGCTTGGCATAGTTTTCGCATCGAAACAGAACCAAGTGTCTACCCGAAATGCAGAAAATGGGGTTCGATGAAAAGCTAAAAAAAACTTACTATCGACGCCACACGGGCGTATGGTCATTTGTGTGGTAGGTCATGTGATGATACACGGGCGTGTGATCGACAAGCCAGGCCATGCACACATGACACGGCCGTGTGATGGCTGAGAGAGGCCATGTGCAACAAACGGGCTCAACCAATTTAGGTTGTGTGGGCCACACGAGTGTGGGCCCACATGGGCGTGTGAGATTCTGGGCCAGTGCCAATTTGGGCCGTGTGGGCCACACGGGCATATGGGCCCACATGGCAGACAACATGGGCATGTGAACTCATTTTCACTGATTTGTGGCTAAGGTTACACGAGCCACCCGAGACGACTATGAGCCTACTGTAGGGTCGATAAGTTACCTAGACCCCTAATTGTATGAGACGACTGGATGACTGTTGCACGTATATAAGTGATTGAGCATGATAATATTTCACTGAACTGATATTGTATGAACTGTTACTATGGCATAGCATGACATAGTTGTATGCTACATTGCATCGGATTGGGGTTTGATATTGATCGGAGGAAGTGTACTGAAAGGATTCGAGCCTAACTTACTGGCAGCTCAGCTGCAAATCACTGTCTAGTGCCGCATTTGTTACTATTTGGAGTGTAGGAATGGGTGGGTTGATTATATCCCCACATGGAGTGTAGAGGCTAGTTGGGTAGGATTTTTGTATATGCATATCTGTTACTGTGATGGGCTAAGGCCAAACTGATATTGAAAATGGCTTAGGCCCAGACTGTGATTATCTATTTACTGTCTGTTTGTTTGCATGGGGATTACACACTGAGTTTACGTAAACTCGCCCCTTTTGCTTAATCTGTATAGGTAATCCCTAGACTTGATGGATTGGTGTAGCGGAAGACTTGACGGTGGCCACACGTATTTCAAATTTGGGTATTTAATTCTTAAATATTTTCTGGGTTAATTTATGATGTAAATTGTGGACTTTCTGGGACTTTTACTTAGTTGGGTAATTATTTATTTTTATGGATTTATAACTGCTAAGATGTTTAAAACTCGATTTTCAAAAAGGCAAGTTTTCTATAAACACACGATTTACTCAAAACGACTTTTAAAAGCTTCTGTAACATGTGTAAAAATGAATCACTAGATGAGTAACGAATTTAAGGTCAACAAGAGTTAACCAATGGAAATTATTTAATCGTAGCAACTTAGTTTCAAACACTATCATGTGACATCCCCAAATTTGGTCATAACGTTCACGCTAGGTTTGAGGTGCTACATTAAGTGGTATCAGAGCCAGGTCACAAAACTCGGCTGTGGATTTGGGTTTTAAAAAACACTTATTTTTAACTGATTTTTGACTACTAAAATACTTTTGCTAAACGTGTGGTACATCAAGTCTCCAGCGTCGATTCTGTAAATTCTCTATAACTGTTATATGTTTTTGACTGAAACTATAAAAGGTAGTATATATTGAGACTACTATAGATGGACTGTACCGAAAACACTCAAGATAGTGTACACTGAGACTATAGTTAAACTGATAGACACTGCGTCGTATGAAAACAAACTTTGAATTACTGATACAGTTCTATATAAAACTTTTGTTAATAATTACTGAAACTGTAAACTGATGCATAAAACTGTTAACACAAATAAAACACAATTACACAATGAGCACCAAAGGTACTCGCGGATGTGGTAAAAAAAGTCGTCGAAGGGCTCGAGTGGGTTCCTTATCTTTTGGAAACCTGCCTAATTTGGATACTGGTGAGACACCGGCTTCCCCAGTAACTAAGACTGGGTCTCATGATTGAGCGGCTGCGGACGACACATTATTTCAGGTCATGTTGAGGATTTTAGAGAGGGGTTGCTGGGCCCAATACTGGAGCTGGAGGCCTTGGGTCAGTTACGGAACAACTCGGTCTAACGGAGTTGAGCTTTTTATGAGGAATTGCTGGAGTTGCCCTTAATGTGGCTGAATATTGGATTGAGGCCACAGAGAGGATTATAGACGACCTAGACTGCAGTTCCGAGCAAAAATTAAAGGATGCTATATCACTGCTACGTGACGAGGCATATCAGTGGTGGCTCGTTGTTAATGAGGGCACTCAGCCCGAACGGTTGTCCTGGGAATATTTTAAGACCGCTTTCCAGGGAAAGTATGTGGGTGTCAGTTATGTGGATGCTCATCGATGAGAGTTCCTAAATTTGACTCAAGGAGATAGATCGGTGACCGAGTATGTGGCCGAATTTCTAAGACTGAGTCGCTATGCACAAGGTATGGTGGCAACTAAGGACAAGCGTTATGTTCACTTTGAGGATGGCCTCAAAGATAATCTGAGGGTTTTGATAGCTTCGTAGAGGAAGCGAGACTTTACAGCACTGGTTGCTAAGGTGAAGATCGTCGAGGAAGTAAAGCGCGCTGAGCGCCAAAACCGAGAGAGAGGTAGGAGCAAGAGGGATTTAGAGCCATCGAGTTTCAGTCAGAGGCCTAAAAAAGGCCAGAGTTGATGGACCAATCAATGTTGGGCCTCCTGTTGCTGCTACCCGACAGCCGCCGTGTACTAACTATGGTAGACGCCATCAGGGCAAGTGTTGGAAAAGAACTGAGGTTTGCTTAAGGTGCGGTTCACTAGAGCACCGTATTAGAGAGTGTCCGTAGAGGTCTGATTAGATGAAAGATTTGGGTACTAGTACTGCACCACCACTGAGAGCGGTTCAGTAGACACCAAAAGGCCATGGTCAGGTCAAAGGTGGTAATGGGTTGGGCCGTGGTCAGAGAACACTGGGCAGAGGTGCTAGTCATACTGAGGCGAGGCAGCCGGCTCTAGTTTATGTTGCACATCACCGAGAGGATGGAGATGCTCCAGATGTTATCACAGGTACGTTCTTTATTTGTAATGTACCTTATACTGTATTTATAGATATAGGATCCACTCACTCCTATATAGCTTGTACTGTGTCTGAGAATTTGGATATCTTGGTTGAAAGCACTGCAAGTGAAATGACTGTACTGGGTCCACTGGGACAATCAGTAAGGGTAAATAAGCTATTTAGAGATGTTCCTCTAGAGGTCCAAGGGGCTATCTTTCTGGCTAATCTGATGGAATTTCTTTTTAGAGAGTTTGATCTGATACTAGGGATGGACTGGTTGGTCAAGCACCGAGTGAGCTTAGATTGTGCCACGAAAAAAAGTTGTACTGAGAATGGAGGAGGATAGCGAGTTAGTCGAAATTGGGGAACGTCAGAATTACTTGTCAAATGTAATCTCTGAACTGAGGGCGAAAAAGTTGGTTCGTAAGGGATGTGGGGCGTATTTGGCCTACATCAGTGTTTTAGACTCAGGGGATTCTTTGGTTAAGGATATCAAGACGGTTAAAGACTTTCTAGACGTGTTTCCTGAAAAGTTACCTGGGTTACCTCTAAATCGTGAAGTAGAGTTTGGGATTGAGCTCCTTCTTGGTACAGCTCCGGTGTCCATTGCCCCTTATAGAACGACACTAAAGGAGCTGATAGAGCTTAAGGCTCAGATTCAAGAGTTACTGGATTGTGGGTTCATCCGCCCTAGTGTGTCTCCGTGAGGAGCACCAGTTCTGTTCGTGAAAAAGAAGGATGGATCCATGCATATGTACATTGACTACCAAAAATTGAACAAGTTAATGATTACGAATAAGTATCCCTTATCGAGGATAGATGATCTGTTTGACCAGTTTCGAGGAGCTTCGATTTTCTTTAAGATTGATCTCCGATCAAGGTATCATCAGTTGAGAGGTAAGGAGGCTGATATACATAAGAAGGTGTTTAGGACTCATTATGGTCACTATGAGTTCCTAGTAATGCCATTTGGACTGACTAATGCACCGGCAGCCTTTATGGATCTGATGAACCGAATGTTCCAACCCTATCTGGATCGGTTCATGGTGGTATTCATTGACAATATACTGGTATATTCGAAGACTGAGGATGAACATGATGAACATCTCAGAGTGGTTCTATAGATTCTGTGAGAGAAACAACTGTACTTCAAGTTCAGTAAATGTGAGTTCTGGTTACGTGAAGTAACGTTTCTGGGACATGTGGTTTCTGCTGAGGGGATTGGAGTCAATCCTCGAAAGATTGAGGTTGTCTTGGATTGGAAGTAGCCTAACACTGCATCTGAGATCTTCAGTTTTCTAGGATTGACAATGTATTATCGATGATTTGTAGAGGGGTTCTCACTTATTGCAGCACCCTTGACTAAACTACTATGTAAGGTGTGCCATTTAATTGGATTAATGCGTAGCAAGAAAGCTTCAAGAAGCTCAAAATTGTATTGACTGAGACCCCTATTTTGATACAGCCAGAGTCTGGAAAAGAGTTTACTGTGTACAGCGATGCATCACATGTCGGTTTGGGATGTGTGTTGATGCAATAGGGTAAGGTGGTAGCGTATACGTCTCGTCAGCTTAAGACTCATGAGGCAAATTATTCGACGCATAACCTAGAGTTGGCCGCAGGGGTGTTCGCACTGAAAATCTGGAGGCCTTACCTATATGGGGAAAAGTGTATCATCTATACTGATCACAAGAGCCTCAAGTACCTCCTCACTCAGAAGGAACTGAATCTTAGGCAACGTAGATGGATTGAGCTGCTTAATGATTACGAATGTACGACTGAATACCATCCTAGTAAGGCCAATGTTGTGGCCAATGCACTGAGTCGTAGGGCTATGAATGATCTGAGGGCAATGTTTGCTCGCCTCATTTTATTTGATGATGGTAGTCTATTGGCTGAACTTCAGGTTAAACTGACGTAGATTAAGTAGATTAAGAGTAAGTAGTTGGAGGACGAGTCTTTGGGTCTTCGCTTCCGACAGGTTGAGATTGGTGATATTGTGGATTTTGGACTGAATAGCGAAGGGGTACTTTATTTTCGCGGGAGAATTTTTGTTTCGAAAGACACATAATTGATGCAGTTGATACTAAGAGAGGCACATAGTAGCCCCTACACTATGCATCCTGGCGGAAATAAGATGTACCAAGACCTTCGTAAGTTGTACTTATAACAGCCTGGTTTAGACTTTAGTCGGAATAGTGGTTGGACCACGAATCTGAGTTTAGAAAATTATTTTCATATTATTTTTTGTATCTACAGTAAGTTATAATGTATGTGTGAAAGTTTCGTGTGATAATTTTATCGTCTAAATGTTTAATTTGAAAAAAAGACTAAATCGCGTAAAATGTAAAAGTTGCATTCTATATGTTTAAGGTGTCAAATTTCTTTGGCTTTTTAATATGGTGGCCTTAAATGGTAAATAAACCATTTTAAATGATAGTGGACATTGTTGGACATCTATTATATGTTGAAAATGTTATTTCATTAAGGGTAAAATTGTAAATGTCTTATTAATGTTAATTAAAATAAAACAACAGCATGAAATTAGCCAGTTTTTGTTCATCATATTGCCAAAATTATCAAAGAAAAAGAAGGGAAAGAGTCCTAGGGTTGCGGCACTTGCAAGCATTAAATAGGTATGTGTTTTTTATCGGTTTTTGATGATTTCTACGTTTTTTTGTTATCATTTTTAAGTGTTCTAGCAAACCCATGCTTAAATTCATGAAATTTTTGATAATTTAATGAGATTCCATTGATGAATTCATGAGTTTTGTGATGTTAAATGATGAAATATGAAAGCTTGGTGATAGATAAATATGTTTTGTATTGTGACTTTTTGATGAATTTGCTTATTATGGACTAATTGTGAAAATGGGAAATTGAGAGACTAAAATGTGAAAAAAAATGAAAGTTATGGGCTGCTAGGAGTCCCTAAGAAATTCGGCTAGCTTGGGTGTAATTAAATTTTGTGTAAATTGTGTTTTCGTGAATTAGGGACTAAAGTGTTAAACTGTGAAAATATGAGGGCTAATTTGTAAAATGCCCTAAATATGTGTATATGGATTGAATTGAATGATTTGTTGAATAAAAGGGTTAATTTTGAATACTTATAGATCAAAAAAAGAGGAATTCAGATTTAGATCAAGAGAAATCGAAGGTTATTGAGTAAACAATCCGAATTATCAATTCCGAGCACAAAGTAAGTTCGTACGTGATAAATGATGTTACAATTATGTTCTAATGCTTTGATAATGCATAAATAATATATACTTGAATATGGCTATGATAAATCGACTATGTTTGGCACTATTTGTGCGTTTTAAAATAGCTTCGGCTATAAATAGCACTAAGTGTGCAAATTGGAATAGCTTCGGCTATATATGAGGCACTAAGTGTGCGAGATCATTACAGCTTCGGCTAATCATTAAAGCACTAAGTGTGCGAATTCTTTAAGCATGGAAAGACTTTTGAATGAATTAATATATTTGAACGAGAGGTGAGAATGAAATGAATAAATACGGGAAAGATCAGGTATGTACGATACCTATGTGGTAGATGATACTATGTGTATAAAGCTTGATAAACTTGTATGGACAGGTTAAGTGTGATGGAATAGAATTGAAAGATGATTTTTGAATTACTAAGTGATTATTAGATGATGTTTCCTATTATATAAACTGTTGATTATATTTGGTACGAACTTACTAAGCTTTTAAGCTTACTATGTAAAATGTTCTTTGTTTTACAGTGTTATAAAGCTAGCTCGGATCCGAGAATTGTCAGCGACTTTTCACACTATCGGACATCTATTTTGGTACCATTTTGAGAGTTGTATATATGGTATATGGCATGTATAGGCTAGAGATATTTTGGTAGGTTTTGTGATGTAAATATTTAGCCATGTGATATGGCTTGATTATGGTTGAACTTATGGTTTGATTTTTGGTATATGATATGTAATGCAATATGGTCAATATGATATGACCATGAATGGCCAAGTGAATTGGACAATTTGGTAAGTTTTGATATTGCTTAATTGAGAAATTAGTGAATCATATGTTTCGGTATGATTTTGGCTTATGATTTGGCATGATTTGGTATGTATTACAAGCATGAAATTTGTAGATAATGATATGTCATGAATGGTGTATGTTTTGGTTGTGAATTGGTTGAAAATTTGGTACAAAATGTTTTGGTTTGATGCTAGTAGGGATGGTTCAAAATGGGTGGAAATTTTGGCTTTGCAAATAGCCTATTTTTGTCCACATAGGCAGAGGCATAGGCGTGTGTCTCAGCCGTATCTGTAACAGCCTGAATTAGACCCTATTCGGAACGGTGGTTTCAGGACCATGAATCTGAGTCAGAAAAATATTTAAAAATTATTTTCTGTGTTTATTATGTGTAAATTTATATCTGTGAAATTTTCGTAATTTAATTTAGTCGTTTAAGTGTCCGATTTAATAAAAAGGTTTAATCGCGTAAAATGAAAATTTGGTGGTAAATTGTGAAGGGGCCGAATTGTTGTTGTCTTTTAAAATGGAGGTATTTATAATACAATTAGACCATTGAATATAGGAGTGGACAGTTTTGGACATGTTTTATAATGGTTTTACATTTTATTATAAGGGTTATATATGTAAATTAATTAATAAGTTATAATATCATCAAACATAAAATAAAGACATTAGTGTTCATATTATTTTGTTTGACCGAAACTAAAGAAAATAAGAAAGAAAAGAAAGCTTTAAGGGTTCGGCCATTTGTTAAGCTCAATCAAGGTATGTAACTAGCGCGGTTTTCAATAATTTTTACGTTTTTGAGATCGTTGCTATGTTATCTTCAAAGCCCATGCTTGAATTTTTTATTTTGATGAATATTTTGATTTATGCCATTGATGAATATTTGAGCTATGTGACGTTAGTTGATGAAATATGAAAGATATGTTTTGGATTAACATGTTTTGTATTGGAATTTTTGATGATTTTGAGTAATTAGGACTAAATTGTAAAAATAATAAATTGAGGGATTAAAATGTTAAATAAATGAAATATATGGAATTATAAGAACACAAGGAAGATTTGGCATAAGCATGTTATATGCAAATTTTGCATGTTTTGTGTTTTGTGCAATTTGGACTAAATTGTAAAAAGTGTAAAATGTCAGGGGTAAAATTGTAATTTTCCCATTTATGTGTTTTTGGACTAAAATGAGTGAAACTATGTTTGAATGAGTTTAATTTGAATATGTTTAGATCAATAACCAAAGAAATCGGATTTGGATAGGGGAAAACTAAAGTTGTCGACTAGCCGTCCCATTTCGATTTTCATCGTTTGAGGTAACTTTATAAGAAAATAGATATTGTTAATTTTAAATAAATATGAGTTCTATATGCTAAATGAATTGTTCTAAAATATATATATGTTAGCCGAATGTAAATAAGCTTGGGAACTATGTTAAACGAATTTGTTTCGACTGAGTTATGATGTCCAAAAGCCCCGTACGAACCATAGAATTTTGATATGTGTTTTCATGCAAGACCATATCTGGAATGCTGGCATCGATATATGTGTTTTCGTGTAAGACCACATCAGGGACGTTGGCATCGATATATGTGGTTACGTGTAAGACCATGTCTGGGACATCGGTATCATATTTGATTCGTGTAAGACCCTATCTGGGACAATGGCATCGATATGAGATAGCATGTAAGACCACGTCTAGGACGTTGGCATTGTTCGATATATATGATTATCCGAGTATCCTATTCGATCTCTAATTATTCAACGGGCAATAATAAGTTGTGATCAAAGGTGTAGAATGAGCTAAAACGATCAGGTATGAGTTAGTTAATTACCTATTTGAAAATAGGGTAAGTTGGTTATTTGATATGAAATACAAAGTATACAAGTTACTAAAGTAAATATATGAGTATTGTATACTATATTCGGCCATATAATAACTGTATAGATATGATGTTATATTTTGATTCATGAGCTTGTGTATATGAGTTAAGTATACGTGGTTATGTAATGACATTTTACCTTTGAAAGTTGAATGATATTTCGTTAATATAATTATATGAGTATTCGGCCAAGGTAACATTTATGTATGAAAGTATATGTTATATATAAAATTGTAAGTTTGAGACTAAATGTGATAATGATATTATAATTTGGTTTAGTTTAAATGAGTTGATTATATCATTGAGTTGTTTATTTGCTGATGACTTACTAAGCTATGATAGCTTATTGTGTATGTATGTTTGTCTTTGTTTTATAGATTTTGTAATCAAGTTACAAGCTCGGGGATCGTCAATATAGTCCATCACATTATCTACTGTTTCGGTACTTTTATAAGTTGAACTCGAACTTATGGCATGTATAGGCTAGGTTATATTTTGAAATGCTGAATTTTGGTTTGAGTATGTATATGAAGCCATGCGAAAATGGCTAAGTATAATGTTTAAGTTTAAGTAAATTTCAGTCTTGATATATATATATGTGTGTGAGGTGTTTGATATATATTTGTTAATGGTTGAGTAATATGTCTAATGAATGGTTTTAGTTGATCATGTCCAAAGGTAATGTGTTTCTTATTGATATAAGATATGTGTATGAAATGCATGATATTATGGATGGTTGTATTCGACAATTAAGATTGAAAATGGATTAATATGTGATATGCAGTACATGTTTTGATAAGTTATGTGATGACTTTGCTATATAGTGAATTTGGTTATTTGGTGTGTTCTAGTATTGACACAAAATTTGATATACAATTTGACTTGTAAAATTTGCTTGGAATTGGTAAATGTCATATATGCATATTCGGCTAATAGTAATTATATTAAATACGTATGCATATAACATTTGTGTTGGTGATTTGATTGGAAATAATGAATTATGTGTATAAGTAGTTTTGGCTTGTTGAATATGTGATACGGTACATGGTATATTTACATTTATAATGTATTGAAGATATTATAAATGACCGAATAACTATTTAACTCATTGGCTATGTGTATGTGTTTTAAGTTTGGTAATTTGGCGTGCAAAATGAATGTACGTATAGTTATTATTTATGCTCAAGAGAGTTTAAATTATTATGGTGTTGTGCCCATAGCTTTATGATGAAATTTATAACTAAGTATATGGTATGGCTTGATTATTGAATATACTGATTAGATGCTGAAAAATGTTTTATATGTGTATAGTATTAGTGAAAAATAAAATTGGCATGGAAAATAGCATATATAATTAGCATGTTTTAAATATTGATTACGTATTGAAAATTTATCATATAAATAGTAATTTTGTTATAAGATAATAAAATGGATATATGTGAGTTTAATAAAGTTGATATGTGCTTTGTGTATTAATGATTCAAGATTTGATAAACTGAAGTTACAAATGTATATTTTTTAATATGGTTTGATAGACTGTGTGAATATATGAGAGTTTTATCTTTTCCGGTAATACCTCGTAACCCCAGTCCTGCGAGGGATACAGATTAGGGGTGTTACGTTTCATTGGTATCAGAGCTACGGTTTAGTCGATTCTAAGACTAACGTAGCACGTGTAAGTCTAGCTATACATGGCATATTTTATACTGCGATAATGTGATGACTTCTGACATTTGAAAATGTGTTTTCATATAGTAAATGGATCCTGACAGAGCTGTAGCTAATGATGTTGAGAGTATAGCGCCTGCTCCCATGCAAGGGACAGTGCCGGTTGATTCTCGACCAACTTCGAGTAACCAAGAGGGAGAGGCTAAGCAAGCCTTTTATCAAATGATGAACGACTGGTTTACTCAGTATATCCAGACGAATCCAGCTGTACAAAAACCTCCATCCCTAATTAATCCTTCTCTGATACCTGCTATGCCTCAAGTGAGTGACCCGTTGAAATTACATAAGCCTCCTGTTGATAAAATCAGAAAACAAGGGGCTAAAGAATTCAGAGATACTGATGATGATGATGCTGAGCAAGCTAAATTCTGGCTTGATAATACTATCCGTGTGTTTTATGAGTTATCTTGTACCCCAGATGAGTGATTAGAATGTGCCATATCTTTACTACGAGACATTGCATATCACTAGTGGAATACACTGTATCGGTGGTTCTGAAAGAACGGGTAACTTGTGTCTTCTTTCAGACTGAGTTCCATAAGAAACATATCAGTCCGAGATTCATTGACCAGAAGCACAAGGATTTTCTCGAGTTAAAATAGGGTCACATGACTATGATAGAATATGAACAGAAATTCATGAGACTCAGTCGGTATACCTGAGAGTGTGTTTCGACCGAAGCCATAATGTGTAAAAGATTCGAAGACGGGTTGAATGAAGACATTAAATTGATAGTTGGCATACTTGAAATAAAAGAGTTCATAGTACTGGTTGAGCAAGCTTGCAAAGCTGAAGAGCTTGGGAAAGAGAAAAGAAAAACTGACTTTGAAGCTAGAGATACACAAAAGAGATCGTCGAATAAGTCATTTCATTCAGTGTCAAATCTGAGATGATTTTAGCCGTTTGATAGCGTGATTCGTAACAAGTAATAAATATTTATAATGAAGATCAAACGTAGACTAACTATTATCACAACGAAAAGGCAAGCGCACCTATCGAACAATAGTATAGTAATGGGAAGACCGGGATATCGTACCCAAGGGAACCAAAAGTACTAGTAATAACTATCTTTTTATTATCTAGCCTAGGAATAAAAGGGTTTGTTTTAATTAACTAACTATTTAAGCTAATTAACTGATTTAATTAAAGCAAAGAGAAAATTTGGAAAAAGACTTGAAGAAAAGCAATTGATAAAGACGACACCCAAGGAGGAATCCACCTAGATATCACTTGTTATCTGACTCTAAACTGGATGATTTATTCACTTGACTTGTTCCGTAGAGATCCCTAAATTAAGTTATTATCCCTATTCAAGACTAATAACGTCTAATCCCGAGATTGAATAATCGAGACTTTTCTCTAATTAACACTCTAGGGTTGTATTAACTCGATCTATGGATCCCCTTATTAGGTTTCAACCTAATTCGGCAAAATCTCGTAACCCTATTTTTAAGCGTTCAATCAACTCCGCTTAATTATGCCAAATCTACTCTTAGGCAGGGTCTATTCCTCCTCTGCAAAAGCACATCAAATCATGAATTAATACCTGGAATATTAACTCAAGCATTAAGAATACATAATTAAGAACAAATCAAGTATTTAGCATACAGTTCAGATAATAATAACAAGATCCATCATAGGTTTTATCCCCCTTAGGTATCTAAGGGGTTTAGTTCATAATAAAATAAGAGTACATCTCAAGAGTATGAAAATAACAAAACATAAGGAAAACTCTAAAACTCGTGAAGGAATTATGAGAGAGATCTTCAGTCTTGGAGTAGCTCTGGCTTTTGAGATGGATAGTCTGTCTTCCTTCAAGTAATTCCCGGTGTGTGGTACTGTATTCCAGAAAAGTTCTGGAAAGAGCGGCCCCCTTCTAGGTCACACTTAGGGTGTTTATATAGGCTTTGGATTGGCTTTCTTCCTCCCTAAGTACCTTTTTCCGTGTAAAATACAACTATTTGAAAAAGGGACACGCCTGTGTGCCACGGCCGTGTGACGTGATTACCAGGTCGTGTTCAATTCGTTAAATTGTACACGATCGTGTGGGCTCAATGGTCAGGCCGTGTGAATCGTGAAAACCTTGGTTGGCACCCCCGAAGGCCATGGGCGTGTGAGATGCCCGTGTGGCAAGGCTTAGGCCGTGTCATCTTCTCGATTTCGTCCGTTTTTGTCCCTTTTTAGTTCGTTTTTGCTCCTTTCGACTCCTGATGCTTTCTTGAGTACAAAACATGAAATAACCGGATTAAGAGCACCAAAATCTACAAATCTAGTAATAAAAATCCATAAATATGCTAAGTATTTGGTGTATAGATATGTAGAATTTGACATTTATCAAATAACCCCACACTTAAGCATTTACTTGTCCTCAAGCAAAATTCTCATTTACTGCTAGAATTCATTCCTCTCAATCACATAATCATTACTGATAATGTTACATGTTATTCCATAGAAAATCATACAGTGAGAATTCAACTATAGGGGCATTAAAAGCCTTAAACAATTATAGGTAATCTCCTTCCTTTAAGTAATTAACTTTAGTCCTAAATATACAAGAGATGACATCCTCACTAAAGATTCACTCAAATCACTCAAAGTGTTTAGGGTTCAAGATTAAGCACTCGATTGTCTAACATGAAAAGTTATTACCAAAGGCTTGCATGAAAATCAAATCTCCACCACTTGTAAATGATACGATATACTAATCAAAAGGTCTTTGCATGGTTGTAATAGGCTTTAGGTTACAAGTATGGATACAAACTGAAGAGAAAAGGGTTAGAATCGAGATAATTTCAATATATTACCCCACTATCAAAAACTTAATTACTGAACCACAAATAAATATGTAGAACTAGTTTAGATGAATTCATGACAACTTTAGTTTGCTGAGAATTACAATATAATACTGAGTTTTTTTTTTAAGAACAAATCAAGTCGATACAATGTAGAAATCATACGTCATGATTCAGTAACGAAAAATGGTGAACATAGCGAGGTAACAATATTAAATTCAATCTCGATAAAAAAGGTCAAATTCAGTAGGAGGATTTCAACAATAATGGGTTAATGGGTTAATGATGAGGGTTAATCAATGAAAAAGGGTTAGTAGGCTCAAGGGGTTTCACTAAGGGTTTAATTATGTGTGAAGGTTTTTTATGGAGCAAATGGGTTAAATCCTAAGTGCCTTTATTATCTCAGTATATCAAATCATACGTGTGATCTCGATATGTATAATCGAAGCAAGTTCTAGAATAATAGTTCAATATTGACACACTCAAACCACAAAAGAAGTGAGCAAGAAAGAAAGCCATATCCTCAAAAAGCTCAAAAATCTCACCAAAAATTTGGGTTTATGATGTTATTCATGTATACTTAAGATTTCAAGATAATACCTCAATTTAGGAAAATAATCTAAAAATTTTAGTTCTCAAAATATCAACTTATCATGTTCGATTCTCTAATCTCCTATAATCAAATAATCATGCATAATTCCCATGGTCCAATTCATGACATACCAACAATAATTATAGATCAATCAGAATTTATTCAATCAAGATTATGAGAAAATCACTTAAGCACAAGACCAACTCCAGGGATTTGAGAATAATGCAAAAAGTTAGGTTTCATGTTCACCCCCCACACTTAAGATGTACATTGCCCTCAATGTACAAAGATATATTATTCAAAATAAAGAAAATCATAAGAGGAAAGGAGGTGAAACTCCCTATTATATGGATGTGGAGCTTGATTCTGAGGATGGAGTGTTCGGGGAAAGTGGTGGCTGCCATTGTTCTTGGCTAAATAAAGAAATTGGGTCGTTGAACATGGCACTCATAAGGTATTGTTTCCCTTTTGTTTCCTCATTCCGTAAAATATTCCTAGCAGCTTTGCTTGGAAGTCTGTAGAATCATGAAGAGTTTATTAAAAGTTGGTGTGGAAGAGAGCGCAGTGGGATTACTTGTTAGAAATACCAGAAAATGGAAAAAGAAAAATAAAATTTACTAATATAGATATGTCTTTCAAAATAAAATAATAATAAAATTGAAATGAAAATAAAAATCAAAAGAAAAATAAAATAAAATAAAGAAAATAAAATAAAAATAAGAAAAAATAAAATAAAATAGGAGGATTCAATGATCCTCGTCGATAGGGCCCTCAAGTGGTGGTGCTAGAGTGGCGATATGGAAGTGTTGGCACAGCTACTGCATCATGGCCTGCATATCATCGATCTATCGGTCCCATCCTCGATCTCGCTCGTGGATCATCTCGAACTGTGTAGTATGGGCAAGTCGATCGGAAAGGTGTACAAATGAAGCAGCCGCATGAGCTGGTCGTTCCCTAGGTGGCGCGGTAGAAGGCTCCTCATGTTGTGGGGGAACATCATCAGGGATGTCCTCAAGATCCTCTTCGTCAATAGCAAGCGAGAGACGGTACTGAGGGGATCGGTCCCACGTCGGCGCTCGATCATCCTCATGTGTAACATAGTCGTGATGCCCTGTGGGGACATCTGACCTATCAGGGAAAGCGTTGATGACTTGGCCGTGGTGTTGAAGAGGCCGAAGTGTCTGGCAAGGAGCGTCACGTAGGGCCCGATGGAGATCACTCCCTTCCTATGCCGCTCGGTCTGATAGCATATGGCGAAAGCAATGAAGTATGCTAAGTCGGTCACGTGTGCATTCGCCATGCACCATAAATAGTAGGCATCGTGGGTGTTGACGACGCCGGTGCTCTCTCTCCTCTCGGTCAAAGTGTGTGCCAATATGGCATGGATATATCGTAGAGAAGGGGGAAGAGCTGAGGCCTTCAAGCGGCTGGGGTCGTAGGTGGAAGAGAGTGGTGCCAAAGCTTTTTAGCACAAGGAGGGGGAGATATGGATGTTGCGTGGTAGTGCATTCATGTCCTCCTCCTCCATAAACTCATCGGTGTAAAGCCCTAGAGCAACTCCAAACTCTAGGACACTCATTGAACGAACTAGACCGCCTAATCGGAAGTAAATGGTGCCTGGGTCGTAATTGTTCGTCATCACCACCTGTAAATGAAAAGTAGAGCAGAATTCTAAAGTTAGCTTTAAATAAATAGGCTCGGTAATAGTGAAGAACCGTTTCCATAGGTCTGTGGACAGGAGGGCGCGGATGGCATCAGTGAGCTGGACTTGCTCTACGGTAGCCCAGTCGATGCAGCAACCTGTGGTGATGGGTCGTGCGCGTAGTATTTGAAATAGCTCCTCCTGCGAAGCTTGTGGAAAATCAATGAACGGGTGCTGAACTTCAGCTGTAGCACGTACCGAGGAAGAACTCGATCCCCTACGTCTCTTTGAGGATAGGACCGCGACCTTCTTTTCTCTCGATGATGACATAATGTACCTGAAAATATATGAGCAGTGATAGAATCCACGATACATCAGTAGTTAAGCAAGAGGCCCAAAACTAGTTTATGCTATTTAGTGGCTTAAATAATTCAAATATAGAAAAATTTAGAGTAAATTCCTAACTTGTCTAAAGCAAAATAGTACAATATCTATGTAAAGCATGTAGAATACTAATGTAGCAATACAAATTTGGAAAATAAAGTTGAGAAAGTGAACCAAGGGCTGTTGTATGGCGGCGCACGGGCGTGTGACATGGGGGTATAGCCTGTGGAGGAAAAATGGAGGGTATAGAGAGGGGAAAGTGGGGATTAATGTAAGGGGAATGGATTTTAGGGTGGTTTGAGGGTTGGGGAAGTGAGAATTGTGGGAATGGTGGCCGGAATAAGGATTAGGGAGTGGGGAGGAGAAGTTTTCGGCTAGGGTTTTGAAAGGGGGAAGAAGATGAACAGTGGTTTGTTTATATAGGGGAGGGTCACACGGCCTAGGGCCACGCCCGTGTGCTTTGAATGTGAGCCTGTATTTTTTGAATTTTTCAATTTAGGTCATGCCCGGCTATTGTCCCACGCCCGTGTGTCTTAGGTGTGTGTGGCACACGGCAATGTCGCATGGCCGTGCCTAGCTTTGTTCACTTCTCCTACGCTCGTGTGTTATGGTAGCATGCCCATGTATTGTTGTACACGACTGAATGGCACGGGCGTGTCGCACGCCCTTGTCAAAGAAACAAAATTGAGCCTTGTCCCTGGCACGCCCGTGGGTTTTCATTCCCACGCCCGTGTGTTCCTATCAAGTTCACACACGGCCATGTCGCACGGCCGTGGGGATTTATTGCGCTCCATGTTTTGGGGAAATCATGTCCTACTTCAACACGGCTGTATCGCACGGTCGTGTCACTTCCCCTGTTTAGCCACAGCTTTAGGCACGCCCGTGTACCTGGCCGTGTGTGCTGAAAAACTTTGCAATTCAAAGATTAAGTTAATTGATTTGAAGTCTGAGAAAATAAAAAGAAAGAAATCAAAATATGTTAGTGCTCGGGTTGCCTCCCGAGAAGTACTTTTTTGTAGTCTAAACTCGACTTACCTCTCTATTCATTTATCATGGTGGTTTGAGGAGTTCATACTCCCCGTTCCTGCTGTCAATTTTGAAATAAGGTTTTAAACGGGTGTTGTTTACCTTAAAAGTGCCGAACTTGGGAGGATTCACCTCCACTGTACTGAATGGAAAAATACTAAGTACCGTAAGAAGGATTTCCTCATTTGGTGTGGTAGTGACAATGTGAGGATCAACGGCATCTAGTAAGACTGTATCGCCGACCTGAAGTTGATTAGGAGAGGTATTGGGCTTGTGTTTGCATAGTTTAGGTTTATCATATGTTCTCAGTTTGTGTTCTCGCAATTCGTCTAGCTCCTCTATCTGTAGTCTTCGTTCTTCATGGACGTCTTTGTTCTTTTCATGTAGTAGTAGACTATCTCTGTTGTCTTGGTTCGAGGAAGTTCCTGCAAGGACGATTGAATATTAGTTTTATCATCGACAGTTTTTATAGCATTATCTTGAGTCTTAGAGGTTTTGACTGAGTCGCGTGCTTGGAGTGTTACTGTGTTGTCACCTGCACGAAGTGTTAGCTCTCCTGTGCCTACATTAATAATGGTTCTGGCAGTTGCTAAAAATGGTCGTCCTAAAATTAAAGGTACCTCATTATCCTCATCTATATCTAAGACAACGAAGTCTACTGGGTAAATAAATTTATCAATTTCAATGAGAACGTCTTCAATAATACCCTTAGGAAATCTAATTGTTTTGTCAGCCAATTGTATGTTCATCCTAGTCTGTTTGGGTTTACCGAGACCATAACATTTATGCTTGCCCCTAGATCAGCTAAAGCATTATTCACAGATAGACTACCAATTAAATAAGGAATTGTAAAACTTCTTGGATCTTTCCATTTGTTAGGTAGCTCATTCTTTAGAATAGCTGAGCAGACTGCATTGAGTTCCACATGTGATGTAGTGTCTAATTTCCTTTTATTGCTCCGAAGTTCCTCTAAGAATTTTGCTGAGTTGGGCATCTGCGGAAGAACTTCAATAAATGATAAGTTAATATGTAATTTCTTTAAGAGTTTGACAAACTTACCGAATTATTTTTCTGTTCTGTCTTTCGTCATCGCTTTAGGATATGGCACACGAGTTTCATGAGTTGTAGTTACCTGTTTGGGATCATTATTGTTTACCTCTTCTCGTCCTTTGTTCATCGAGTTATCTTGCTATATTTCTGGCTCAGGTGCAATGAATCCTTCCTTATCTTAAGTGCTAATTGCATTGAGGTGTTCCCTCGGATTAGGTTCAGTATTACTTGGTAGGCTACCTTGTGGTCGTTCGGAGATTAGTTTGGATAGCTGGCCTATCTGAGTTTCGAGTCCTTGGATCGGTACTTGTTGATTCTTAAGTGCTGTCTCAGTATTTTGGAAACGAGTTTCTGACACCGAGATGAATTTAGAAAGCATCTCTTCAAGGTTTGGTTTTTTATCCTTTTGATAAGGTGGCTGTTGAAAACCCTGAGGATTTTGTGGCTTTTGATTTCCTTGACCTCCCCAGGAAAAATTTGGGTGGTTTCTCCAACCTGCATTATAAGTATTACTGTATGGGTTATTTTGAGATCTAAAGTTTTTGTTACCCATATAGTTGACTTGTTCCTCTTCAGTTGTAAGATTGAAGGATTGGTATTCTGTATGTACACCTCCTCCGCTTGAGTCACACCTCATTACTGGATGTACCTGCGTAAAACCAAGTAAACCGTCAATCTTTTTATTGAGAAGTTGTACCTGATTAGAGAGCATGATGACTGAATCGATGTTATAGACGCTGGCTGTTTTCGTTGGCTTTGTCCTCATAACTTGCCACTGATAGTTGTTCAGTGACATCTCCTCTATGAATTCGGGATCTTTCGGTGTTTTATTGTTAATGGTTCCGCCAGCAACTACGTCAATCATTTGTCTTGTCAAGGGATTCACACATTGTAAAACGTTTGAACTTGCAGCCAAAGCGGTAACCCATGGTGAGGGCACCTTCTCAGTAAGTCCTTGTATCTCTCCCATGCATCGTAAAGTGTTTCTAAATCCATCTACACAAAAGAAGAGATATCATTATGCAATTTAGCCGTTTTAGCTGGCGGAAAATATTTTAGTAAAAACTTCTTGGTCATTTATTCCCAAGTAGTGATAGACCCTCATGGTAACGAGTTCAACCACTGTTTAGCTTTGTTTCTCAGTGAAAAGAGAAATAACCGAAGAAGAATGGCATCATAAAAAACGCCATTGATTTTGAATGTATCGCAAAATTCAAGAAAATTCTCCAAATGTGTGTTGAGATCCTCATCCTGCAAACCATCAAACTAAACAAACTGTTGTATCATCTGAATTGTGTTAGGTTTTAGTTCAAAATTATTCGCAGCAATAGCAGGTCTAACTATACTAGACTCAGTTCCTATTAAATAAGGTTTAACATAGTCATACATAGTACGTGGAGCAGGATTTTGATTAGCTGCAATTGCAGGAGGCAGCTGATCCCCTGGGTTTTCAACCATCTCATCGATTGGGGTTTGAGTATCGTCTTCTCGCTCGTTCTCCATGTAGTGTAAACTACGCCTTATTTCTCTTTGATTTTTGTGAATTGTACGATCGATTTCTTCGTCAAAGAGTAATGGTCTTGACGGGTTTCTTCTAGTCATAAACTATAAAAACCTGCCAAGAGAGAGAAAAAGTAAATTAATAAATAATAAAATAAAATAAAATAAAGTTATAAGAAAAATAAATGGCTAAAGTAATAAAAATTTAGTGTTCCTAATATTTCGCTTCCCAGAATAAATAAAAACTTGATCGCATGATTCGTAACAAGTAATAAATATTTATAATGAAGATCAAACCTAGACTAACTATTATCACGACGAAAAGGCAAGCGCACCTATCGAACAATAGTATAGTAATGGCAAGACCGGGATATCATACCCAAGGGAACCAAAAGTACTAGTAATAACTATCTTTTTATTATCTAGCCTAAGAATAAAAGGGTTTGTTTTAATTAACTAATTATTTAAACTAATTAACTGATTTAATTTAAGCAAAGAGAAAATTTGGAAAAAGACTTGAAGAAAAGCAATTGATAAAGAAGACACCCAAGGAGGAATCCACCTAGATTTCACTTGTTATCTGACTCTAAACTGGACGATTTATTCACTTGACTTGTTCCGTAGAGATCCCTAACTTAAGTTATTATCCCTATTCAAGACTAATAACGTCTAATCCCTAGATTGAATAATCGAGACTTTTCTCTAATTAACACTCTAGAGTTGCATTAACTCGATCTATGGATCCCCTTATTAGGTTTCACCCTAATTTGGCAAAATCTCGTAACCCTATTTCTAGGCGTTCGATCAACTCCGCTTAATTATGCTAATTCTACTCTTAGGCAGGGTCTATTCCTCCTCTGCAAAAGCACATCAAATCATGAATTAATACCCAGAATATTAACTCAAGCATTAAGAACACATAATTAAGAACAAATCAAATATTTATCATACAGTTCAGATAATAATAACAAGATCCATCATAGGTTTTATCCCCCTTAGGTATCTAAGGGGTTTAGTTCATAATAAAATAAGGGTACATCTCAAGAGTATGAAAATAACAAAACATAAAGAAAACTCTAAAACCCGTGAACGAATTCTGAGAGAGATCTCCGGTCTTGGAGTAGCTCCAGCTTTTGAGATGGATCATCTGGCTTCCTTCAAGTAATTCCCGGCGTGTGGTACTGTATTCCAGAAAAGTTTTGAAAAGAGCGGCCCCCTTCTAGGTCACACTTAGGGTGTTTATATAGGCTTTGGATTGAATTTCTTCCTCCCTAAGTACCTTTTTCCTTGTAAAATACAACTATTTGAAAAAAGGACATGCCCTTGTGCCACGACCGTGTGACGTGATTACCAGGCCATGTTCGATCCGTTAAATTGCACATAACCTTGTGGGCTCAATGGCCAGGCCGTGTGAATCGTGAAAACCTTGGTCGACACCCCCGAAGGCCACGGGCGTGTGAGATGCCCGTGTGGCAAGGCTTAGGCCATGTCATCTTCTCGATTTGGTCCGTTTTTGTCCCTTTTTAGTTCATTTTTGCTCCTTTCGACTCTTGGTGCTTTCCTGAGTACAAAACATGAAATAACCGGATTAAGAGCACCAAAATCCACAAATCTAGTAATAAGCATCCATAAATATGCCAAGTATTTGGGGTGTAGATATGTATAATTTGGCGTTTATCACCATTCTAAGGCTACTTTGGGTTATTCTAAACGGGATCAGGATAGATCACCTGTGAGCTCGAGAGCTACCTCAGCAGCTAGTGTTGGTTATGTTAGATCAAATCAACCCAAGTGTAAATATTGTGGTAAACGACATCCTAGCAGTTGTAGATTGCATGATCGGGCCTATTTTAAATGCGGATCGACGAATCATTTTGTTTGTGAATGCCCTAAGTTAGCTGCACAAATTCCAGTAAAGAAAATGAGATCGATTAATACTATAGCTTGAGGTAGACCACCCAGAAATACGGGTAATGTGAGTAGCATCCAGAGAGGGACTAAAGATACAACAATTAGATCCGAGGCTCGTGCACCTACCAGAGCCTATGCCATACATGCACGCGAGGAGGCTTCATCCCCAAATGTTATTACTGGTACATTCACTCTCTATGATACTAGTGTAATTACATTGATTGATCCTGGTTCGACTCATTTTTATGTGTATGAGACCTTAGTATTCAGTAAGACTTTGCCTGTTGAGTCTACTGAGTTTGTGATTAGAGTATCGAACCCCTTCAGCCAGTGTGTAATGATTGACAAAGTGTGTAAGAATTGTCCTTTGATGATTCAAGATTTGTGTTTTTCGGCTGATTTGATGTTGTTACCATTTGATGAGTTCGACATAATTCTAGGTATGGATTGGTTGACTTTGCACAATGCTGTTGTAAATTGCCAAAAAAAAAAGACTATTGATTTATGGTGCCAGAATGATGAGATTATCAGAATTTAATCTAATGATCTGAATGGTTTACCAGTGGTGATATCTTCGATGTTAGCTTAGAAGTATGTGATATGTGCTTGATAGTAAAATGGCTGAAAGAAAGATTGAATCAGTACCAGTTGCGTGTGAGTATCTGGATGTGTTTCCTGAAGAATTGTCGGGTTTACCACCTATTTGAGAGGTAGAGTTTGGTATTGAGTTAATGCCAGGGACGACTCTGATATCGATAGCTTCATACAGAATGGCGCCTACTGAATTAAAAGAATTAAAAGCTCAGTTGCAAGAATTGACAGATAGAGGTTTCGCGCGACCGAGTTTTTCTCCTTGGGGTGCACCAATTTTATTTGTGAAAAAGAATAAATATAGAAAACTCAATAAGGTGACTATTAAGAATAAATATCGGTTGCCACGGATTTATAACCTGTTTGATCAACTGAAATGGGCTACAGTGTTTTTGAAGATAGATTTGAAATCAGGCTACTACCAGTTGCGAGTTGAAGACTCCAATGTGCCAAAGACTACTTTTAAAACGAGGTATGAACACTATGAGTTTTTGGTTATGCCTTTTAGACTTACTAATGCACCTGCTGTTTTCATGGATTTGATGAACCAGATCTTCAGATAGTATCTGGATCAATTTGTTGTTGTGTTCATAGATGATATTTTGATCTATTCTCTTAATGAAACTGAGCATGTCGAACATCTGAGACTTGTGCTAAAGACTTTACGAGATAAACAGTTGTATGCGAAGTTCAGTAAATGTGAATTCTGGTTACACGAAGTTAGTTTTCTGGGACAAGTTGTATCAGCATCAGGTATTCGGGTTGATCCAAGTAAGATTTCGGCTATACTTGATTGGAAACCTCCGAGAAATGTTTTTGAAGTCCAAAGTTTTCTGGGACTTGCTCGTTACTATAGACGATTCGTGAAAGGTTTCTCTATGATTGCAACCCCGATAACAAAGCTATTATAGAAAAATGTTAAATTTGAGTGGTAAGAAAAGTGCCAGAAAAACTTTAATCAGTTGAAAGCCCTATTAACTGAAGCTCCAGTGCTAGTTTAGCCAGAATCGGGTAAAGAATTTGTTATCTATAGTGATGCATCTTTAAATGGTTTGGGCTATGTTTTGATGCAGGAAGGCAAAGTCATAGCTTATGCCTCGAGACAGTTAAATTCGTATGAAAAGAATTATCCGACATATGATCTAGAATTGGCAACTATTGTGTTTGCATTGAAGATATGGCGTCACTATCTGTTCGGTGAGAAATGTCATGTTTATTTTGATCACAAAAGCCTGAAATATTTGATGACCCAGAAAGATCTAAATTTGAGACAACGTCGATGGTTAGAGTTGTTAAAAGACTACGAGCTTATGATTGATTACCATCCGGGAAAGGCTAATGTTGTTGTTGATGCTCTAAGTCAAAAATTATTGTTTGATTTACGTGCAATAAATGCACATGTGGCTATGTCTGGTGATGGTTCGATAATAGCTGAATTAAAAGCAAGACTATTATTTGTTCAACAGATCTATGATGCTCAGAAAGTGGATGATGATTTGTTAACAAAGTGAGCTCAATGTGATTCAAATGTTGATTCAGAGTTCAAAGTTGATTCTGAGGGTTGTTTGAGGTTCAGAAACCAAATATGTGTCCCGAGAAATTCAGAGTTAATTCAGATGATTTTGAACGAAGCTCACAGCAGTTGGTTATCTGTTCACCCGGGTAGTGCGAATATGTATAATGATCTGAAACAGCTTTACTGGTGGCATGGTATGAAACGAGACTTTTTTTATTTTGTTTCAAAATGTTTAGTCTGTCTACAAGTAAAAGCCGAGCATCAGGTACCTTTTGGATTGCTTCAGCCCATCATGATACCTGAGCGGAAATGGGACAGAGTCACGATGGATTTTATATCTGGCTTACCTTTGACGTCGAGCAAGAAAGATGCAATTTGGGTTATTATGGATAGATTGACAAAATTGGTTCATTTTATTCCAGTTCGCACAGATTACTCGCTTGATAAGCTAGCTGAATTTTATGTTTCTCAGATTGTGAGATTACACGGAGTACCTATTTCTATTATTTCAGATAGAGATCCAAGGTTTACATCACGATTTTTGAAGAAACTGCAAGATGCTCTAGGTACAAAATTACATTTCAGCATAGCTTTCCATTTGCAAATAGATGGCAAGCCCTAACGAATTATTCAGATACTTGAGGATATGTTAAGATGTTGCATTCTCGAGTCCAAAGGTACGTAGGAACGATACTTACCTCTGATTGAATTTGTGTACAATAATAACTTTCAATCGAGTATCAAAATGGCACCTTACGAAGCTTTGTACGGTCATAAATGTCATACACCATTGTATTGGAATGAGCTCAGTGAAAACAAGATACATGGGGTCGATTTAATCAGAGAGACTAAACAGAAAGTAAAAGTGATCCGCGAAAGTCTAAAAATAGCCTCAGATCGTCAGAAATCATACGTGGACTTGAAACGAAAAGATATAGAATTTCAGATCGGGGACAAAGTCTTTTTGAAAGTCTCATCGTGAAAGAAAATACTCATATTCGGTCATAAAGGCAAATTGAGTCCGAGATTTCTTGGACCATATGAGATTATAAAGCGTATTGGGCCAGTTGCTTATAGACTGTTATTGCCACCTGAGCTAGAAAAGATCCACAATCTATTCTATGTATCGAAGCTTCATAGATATCGATCTGAACCCTCACATATGGTTAGTCCGTCAGAGATTGAGATTAAGTCCGATATGACATATGAGGAAGAACCGATTCGCATTCTGGCTTGTGATTGCGAAATAGGAAAATTCCATTAGTACACAGAGTTGAGGAAACAACGTGGGAGCCAGAGGATGCAAATCCGAACCTATTCACCGGGAATATTTTTGGGGACGAAAATCCCTAAGGGGGAGGGTTGTAGCAGCCCGATTTAAACCCTATTCGGAACAATGGTTTCGAGACCATGAATCCGAGTCAAAAAAATATTTAAAAATTATTTTCTGCATTTATTATGTGTGAATTTATATCTATGAAATTTTCATAATTTAATTTTGTCGTTTGAGTGCCCGATTTAATAAAAAGGCTTAATCGCGTAAAATGAAAATTTGGTGGCAAATTGTGAAGGGACCGAATTGTTGTTTTCTTTTAAAATGGAGGTATTTATAATGCAATTAGACCATTGAATATAGGAGTGGACGGTTTTGGACATGTTTTATAATGGTTTTACATTTTATTATAAAGGTTATATATGTAAATTAATTAATAAGTTATAACATCATAAAACATAAAATAAAGACATTAGTGTTCATATTATTTTTTTGACCGAAACTAAAGAAAATAAGAAAGAAAAGAAAGCTTCAAGGGTTCGGCCATTTGTTAAGCTCAATCAAGGTATGTAACTAGCTTGGTTTTTGATAATTTTTATGTTTTTGAAATCGTTGCTATGTTATCTACAAAGCCCATGCTTGAAGTTTTTATTTTGATGAATATTTTGAGTTATGCCATTGATGAATATTTGAGCTATGTGATGTTAACTGATGGAATATGAAAGATATGTTTTGGATTAACATGTTTTGTATTGGAATTTTTGATGATTTTGAAGATAGCAGATTTGGCATCCCTGTGTTTATAGGGAACAAATCGAAGATAGCAGATCTAACATTCCTGTGCTTACAGCGAAGTAGATCGAAGATTTCAGCATGGCATCCCTGTGTTTATAGGGAACAAGTTGAAGATAACAGATTTGGCATCCTTGTGTTTACAAGGAACAAATCAAAGACATAGCTGATTTGGCTTTCACGGTTTACGCTGAAGCAGATCTAAGATGATTTGGCATCTCTGTATTGTTAGAGAACAAATCGAAGTTTGGTGTCTCCATATTCGACGGAGAGCAGACACATAGCAGATCTGGCCTTCATATGTTTATGCTGAAGCAGGTCTAAGGTGATTTGGCATCCTTGTGCTTACAAGGAACAAATTGAAGACATAGCTGATTTGGCTTTCACGTGCTTACGATGAAGCAAATCTAAGATGATTTGGCATCTCTGTATTGTCAGAGAACAAATCGAAGTTTGGCGTCTCCATATTCGACGGAGAGCAAACAAATAGCAGATTTGGCCTTCATATGTTTATATTGAAGCAGATCCAAGGTGATTTGGCATCCTTGTGCTTACAAGGAACAAATCAAAGACATAGCTGATTTGGCTTTCACGTGCTTACGATGAAGCAAATCTAAGATGATTTGGCATTTTAGTATTTTCAGAGAACAAATCGAAGTTTGGCGTCTCTATATTCAACGGAGAGCAGACACATAGCAGATCTAACCTTCAGATGTTTATACTGAAGCAGATCCTGTAACACCCCAAACCCGGCCTAGACGTTATGACTGGATCCGGTGCGCCACATTGATGCGTACAAAACATTCCGTATTACTTAGTTTGGAAAAACTTAGTTGGTGATGTAAAAGATACTTTTAATAGAGGTTAAAGTGAATGAGAGCATGCACCGTAGGAAACCGTAATAATGAGAGTCAGCACTGTAGGAAACCGTAAAAGAGGAGGTGAGTCTCGCTTGACCGCTAAGTACCAAGCTCCCTTTGAATCCAATCCTAGACATGCACACCGCCATTTCCACACTCTAACATTTCAGATAATTGTGAGAAAACCATTTGGTTAAGTCCATCTTAATAAAGTGATTAAGTTTGAAAACGTTTGCTTGGCGGAAATCTTACTTGTAATCGTGTTATTTTGAAATCACTTAATGTTTTTGGAAACGCGTCCTAAAGCTAACCCATTTTCCTTAGTTATCATAGTTTTTTTTCATCACAATAAAATAAAATAATAAAAGTAAAACAAAACCATAAAAATAGTTAAGCGCCTTATTACACTTAAAACCCAAAACCATAAATGAAATTAAAAGGACGCCCAGTTCACCGTAAAGAAACCAGTTCAGAGAAACATGTGGCGATCCAATCCTCACGCTCCAAGCCCACTATGGTTGAGGATTACTGCGAGGATGAAAGTAAGGGTGAGATTTGGGAAACTCAGTGTAATTCAACCCAACCATAGCCTAAATCAGTTCTAACCACGAGAGATGAATAAGTTGGCCTCACCTAGAACAGATATCGAATAAAGCCCATAGGCCCGTAATGCACTGCATGATATATCATGCTTATGCGAAACCCAACCTTATCCAACCACATACACCCCATACCATCCTTTCACCATGTGGGAGACTACTCGACCCACCCAACCGCCACACGCCACGTAAATATGCAACATGGCTTCCAGATACGTAAAATGTGACAGAGTCACCAGATCACAGATATTTTGTGGCGGTGCCACCGTATCAGATATATGTGGCGGGGCCACGTATCAGATAATTTGTGGCATAGCCACCGTGATGCTTCCTCCATAATATAACCCATGTCCCCATGCAACAGATACACATTCATGGCATACATCATACAGATTTAATTCATCATGCTTTTCAGACAAAATTAACCCTAAGGGTATAACAGTAATTTTGCATACATAGGGGTATAATGGTAATTTTGCATACATAGGGGTATTCTAGTACATTTAACTATTTCTAAGGTTTTCATGCATATCGTAGCCATTACGTTTAGCCAGAAACACTTACCGAGTGTTCTTACCGAATTGGGCCCGTTGGCCCATTAACCCAGTTTTGGCCCATTAACCCAGTTTTGGCCCATTAAGCCCAGACATCAAAACGCATTTAAATCGCAAGCGTCGCAGCTTTATCACTTTTGATTACCAGTAATAATTACCCATACGTCTTACGAGCATTCGCACACTCGCAAGTGCCCAAAATACCGGCTTTTTGGCATTTCGGCTTTTGTCGATCTAGCCTATGAGAAGGTGTCAGTTACACACCTGTTTTGGGATTTCCTCGACGAGATCCACACGAACTGCCTACAATTGAATCACTTAATATTACTCCAAATATCGAAATAAGATTGAGTATATAGTCCCTACCATATTCGCCAAACATGCCTAAAACCCTTATTGCTCTTACCTTCTCGCCGAAAGATGGTTAACTCCAAAGATCCGATCGCTCCACCTGTCCAAGCCCTTGATCAACCGCCTAAATCACGCTATTACCAAAACAAAATAGTTATTACGACCCTCGTGGTTACAAGTCCAAATCGACAACCTCCCTAACTTTTGGGATTTCGCTTTTCCTAAAATATGTAAGAAGACTAAGTTTTGGAGAAGACTTACCACCGATTCCTTAGTGAATGATTCCAATGAGTTTCCCACTCGATCCCGATGTAGATCTAAGCCCTCAGATGATAACAAAAGTCGAGCTTTCAGTGACTCCAGTATTCGGCCAAGTCTCTTTTAATGTGGGATTTTTGGCTTTTTGCAACTTGTGTTTAGAAAGGTAAAATGAGAGGGTTTTGCTATGGTCTTGTCGTCAAAACTTGAGGTTTTAGAGGGCTGGTGAATCGGCCACAAATGATGAAGAGAAGAGATGTGGTTTTGGTTAAAAGAAATCGGCACAAAAAGAATCAAGCTTTCGGGATTTCGGCTTTTTTATATAAGGCTTAAGAACAATGATAAGAACGTAGAGATGAATAGAATAATGGAAGGATTCGGCTATGGGGAAAGAAGAAGGAAGATAGATGGAGAGAAAAAGAAAAGAAAAGAAAGGAAAAGAAGGAAGAATGGTCAGAAATGAAAAAACGGCACAACACTTCCAAATGCCGAATTTATACCTAGCTTTTGACCTAGCCGAAATTTTCCCCCTAAAGAAACCCTTGGCCGGCCAACTCTTGCTCCTCAAGAGTCCACTATTCGGCCAACACCATCCTCCTTACTCAATCTCCTGAGCAATTCAAACTCCTCCTGACAGACTTTTACTTCCGTTCCATTACTTACCTTTTCTGTTCATAAAAATTAATCCCTTGATTTGCTGTCATTGTGGCTTGAACCTGGGTCCTCCCTAGCTTCCACCCGCCACTTATAGCCTTCCCTGTGGCGTCACGTGGCACTTCACCACTTGCTTCCTTGTGATCTATTTTACACAATTAATTCCTCAAAGCCTAATTTACCAGAACCCCTTTCTCTTATAGAATTAAAATTAATTAAAACTATCGGGTTTTATCCTAAGCTTGGGCCTTCTAGAGGCCCACTATCACAATTAACCCTACACTTAACAACCAGAACACAGAATTTTTAATTTTACAAACTTTTTTCAAAATTCCCAAAAATTTGGGGCGTTACAACTCTACCCACCTTAAAGAAATTTCGTCCTCGAAATTTACCTGATCCGAACAGATGAGGGTATTGTTGTTGCATTGCCTCCTCTGGCTCCCAAGTAGCTTCTTCTCTGCCATGGTTATGCCAAAGCACTTTCACTAGTGGTACAGATTTCCTCCTCAGAACCTTAACGTCTCGATCCAATATTTGTACAGGCTCCTCCTCAAAGGTCAAATCAGGTCGCACCTCAATTTCTGCAACCGGCGCAACATGAGTAGGGTCAAAACGATAGCGCTTAACATGGAGACGTGAAAAACATCGTGAATCCTGTCTAACTCTGAAGGCAATTCCAACTGATAAGCCACTAGGCCTACTCGCTTCAAAATCCGATAAGGCCCAATGACCCGTGGACTCAACTTGCCCTTCTTACCAAACCTTAGTATCTTCTTCCAAGGTGAAACCTTCAAGAAGACCATATCGCCCACTGAGTATTCAATCTCCTTCCGCTTCAGATCTGCATACGACTTTTGCCTATCAGACGCTTCCTTTAACCGATCTCTAATTAACTTGACCTTATCCTCGAGATTCGCCACCAACTCAGTCCAAGAACTTGTCGCCCCCAGCTCAATCCAACAACTAGGTGTTAGACACCTTCGCCCATACAAGGCTTCATAAGGTGCCATTCAATACTCGATCGATAACTATTGTTGTATGCAAACTCGCCAAAGGCAAGTAATCCTCCCAACTACCTCGTAAATCAATAACACATCCCTCAACATGTCTTCCGAATCAATAACTCTTTCCGATCGACCATCGGTTTGGGGATGGAAAGCCGTATTAAAGTTCAATCGCGTTCCCAACGCCTCATGCAGCTTTTGCCAAAACCGAGATGTGAATCTAGGATCCCGATCAGAGATAATCAAAACTGAAACTCCATGCAGTCGCACAATCTCCGCCACATACAACTTGGCTAACTTCTGAAGAGAAAAGTCTGTGCGAACAAGTATAAAATGAGCCGACTTGGTCAACCTATCCACAACCACCCATATCGAGTCTTTCTTCGATGGTGTCAAGGGTAGCCCACTCACAAAGTCCATGGTTACCCTCTCCCACTTCCAAAGTGGTATTTTTACTGGCTGCAATAATCCAGAAGGTAACTGATGCTCAACTTTCACTTGCTGGCATGTCAGACATTTCCCCACAAATTTCGTTACCTCTCGCTGAGTCCGTGCCACCAATACAGCTTCTCGCAAGTCATGGTACAACTTATTCCCTCCAGATGCATGGCACAAAGTCCCCATGAGCTTCCTTTAAAATTGACTGCTCTCAAGTCGAGTCCTTCTAACACAAATTCTACCTCGAAAACACGTAACCCCATCATCATTTAACCCAAACTCGAAGTTTCTTCCTTAACTTGTTGAAAACGAGGGACTAAAGACTCATCTTTCAACTGCTTCCTTAATCTCGATCCACCAAAGTTGGCCTTACTTGCAATTCACCAATGACTTCCATCATCATACAGACTTAGACGAGCAAACATTGCTCTCAGATCAAATACAGCTCTACGACTTAGAGCATTGGTTACCACATTAGCCTTGCCTGGGTGATATTCGATTGAACAATCATAATCCTTAAGCAACTCGATCCATCTCCTTTGCCTAAGGTTCAGTTCCTTCGAGTCAAGAAATACTTGAGACTCTTATGATCGTGTATATAATACACCTTTCTCCATACAAGTAATGTCTCCACTTTTAAGTGCAAAGATCACTGCGCTAACTCCAAATCATGAGTGGGATAGTTCCCTTCGTGAGGCTTAAGTTGTCGAAACGCATAAGCAACCACCTTACCCTCTTGCATCAACACACAACCCAAACCTACGTGTGATGCATCACCAGCACACAAGAAAATCTTTCCTGCACTCTGTTGAATTAACACAGTGCTTCAATGTAACTTTCTTCAACCTCTCAAAAGCTTCTTGCTACTTCTCCGTCCATACAAACGGTACTCCTTTCCTTATGAGTTTTGTGAGAGGTGTTGCCATCACAGAAAAACCTTCCACAAACCTTCTGTAGTATCTTGCCAACCTTAGGAAACTTCGAATTTCTGAAACCGACCTAGGTGGCTTCCATTCCAAAATTGCTTTAATCTTTCGAGGATCCACTCTAATCCCCTCTGCAGAGACCACATGTCCCAAAAGGTTACCTCCTCAACCGTAACTCACACTTGTGAACTTCGCATAAAGTTCCTTCTCCTTAACACTTGCAACACAAAGGCGTAGATGCTCATCATGTTTTGCTTCGGTCTCGAAATATACCGAATATCATCAATAAAGACGACCATGAACCGATCTAGAAATGGTTGGAACACACGATTCATCGAGATCCATAAACGCCGCAGAGCGCTTTGTTAGTCCAAATGGCATAACCAGAAACTCATAATGACCATAACGAGTCCTGAATACTGTCTTATGAATATCTACCTCCTTGACCCTTAATCGATGATATCCGGATCGAAGATCGATCTTGGAAAATACAAGCCCTTTAAGTCTGGTCGAATGATTGTCAATCCTTGGCGAGGGTACTTATTCTTAATCGCCGCTTTATTCAATCGGCGATAATCAATGCACATGCGCATCGTCCCATCCTTCTTCTTCACGAATAGCACCGGTGCTCCCCATGGAGACACACTTGGTCTAATAAAGCCCCTATCCAACAATTCTTGAATTTGCGCCTTTAACTCCACTAACTCCTTCTGTGCCATCCTAAATGGTACAATGGACACCGGTGTCGTCCTGTGCAATGTGTCGATTCCAAATTCGACTTCTGGTTTGGAGGCAATCCTAAAGCTCCTCCGGAAAGACATCTTGGAACTCTTTACGCTTCTAACCTTATTCACCGTCGACCTCTACATCTGCTTGACTTACAAATGCCAAATAGGCCTTACAACCTTTCCCAATCCACTTTTCAAATTTCAATGCGATATCACATTAGACAAATAGTCCCTTCGCTCACCTATCACCATAACCTCATCCCTTCCGTGGTCCTTAGCACCATTCACTTAGCAAGACAAATCCGTAGTCGCCTTATGCCTAACAAGCCAATCCATTCCCAGAATGAGATCAAACTCTCCAAACGGCAACTCCATTAGATCACCAGGAAAGATCCTACCTTAAGTTTCTAAAGGTACATCCTTATACAGCTTGTCTACCCTAACCAAGTGACCCAAGGGACTTAGTACAGATACCCCACTCACTATCTTCTCAGAATGCACTCCCAATAACCCAGATATGGCACACGCAACATAAGAATGAGTAGATCCAATATCCACCAAGGCAGTATACGACATATTAGAAACTAAAACGTCTGGGTTATGACATCAAAAGGCCACCCTCCTCTCGACGATGAGCTGCATACACCAACGCTGGCTATCGAGCCTTAGCATTTCCGGCTCCCCTGCCAGGCGCCCCTTGACCTCGACCATTTCCATTTCCGCCCCTACCTTGTCCAAGTCCTCTCGGTGGTTGTGGTCCACCTCTCATGGGTTGAACAACCTCAAGATAAAGAACTGAGCCTGAACACTCTCGTGGGCGATCCTTAACTCAGGCTCCATAGATCCGCATCGAAACAAGCACCGTAACGCTTCCTACACTCACCCAAGTGTACCTTACCACAATCCCCACAGATTGGCGGTCTAACCATATTCATCGAACGGCTCGAATCTGCTCCTCCACTCTCGCCCTTTGGCATTCTAATTTGCTCCACCAAGGTCCGTAATCCTCCTAAACGGTTCCGATCTTTCTCAAGGTTCTCGCCTCTCGACGCTTTTACCTCCTCGTGATCTTATCTTTTTCCACTAGAACCGCAAGTCACGCTCCTCAAGGAGCAATCAGACCTTAAGGTCATCTCGAGTCCATTCTCAAAGCGAACGCTATGCTCATACTCAGTAGCAACTATTCCCACAAAGATACCTACTCAAATTTCGAAATTCAGCCTCGTACTCAGCAACAGTTTTGCCTCCTTGGACCAGATTCAGGAATTCTTTCCTACGGGCGTCCATATAACTTGCCCCAACGTACTTTCCTTTAAAGGCTGTCTTAAACAGCTCCCAAGTAACCCTATCAGCTGGGGTTCCATCCCTCATGGTGAGCCACCACTGATAAGCCTCATCTTGCAAAGAACGACACGCCCCTTTTCACCGCTCACGTAAGTCCAAGTCATCCATGATTTGTTCCGTGGCCTCCAACCAATATTCTGCCACATTCGGGGATACACCAGATACACCCCTAAAGATCTCCACTCCATTAGCCCGGAGTCGTTCAGAAATCGATCCTCGAATTCCATTGCCCGAACTTGCCCCGGCAACCCTTTCCAGAACTCGAAGCATAGCCTGCGACAGGGCGTCATCCCCGACACCATGATCATGTGATTCCACTTCCGTTGCCGATGGTACTGGTGCTTCTGCCGCTGGCATATGTCCTGAAGACGAAGATCCCGCTCGAGCTCTTCCTCGGCCTCGTCCACGGCCTCTACCTCGAGCTGCTCGCGTACTCATATCGTATTATCTGATTACGAATTTTATGCATTAATATCATTCCAATGTTTATTACAGATGTTTTATGATTCGCATGAGAATTGTAATTGGTTTTCAGAATCGATGTCTAGCTACGCCTCATCTTTAGCAAGCTTTTCTAGGGTTTCAAGAGCATCCTATCTAGACTATTCTAGTAAAGTTTCAAGATGCATGATAATATATATTCAGAAGAGAAAAAAAATTCAAAATACTTACAGACTTGGGCCGGAGATCCGGAATGCCACTCCCTGTTCCAGATTTTGAAAACAGAGTTTTACAGTCCAAAAAAACTTTTTTTTTAAAAACTTCGTTATTGTAAACTCAATCCACAACCGAGTTGTTGCAACCTAGGCTCTGATACCACTAAATGTAACACCCCAAACCCGGCCTAGACGTTATGACCGGATCCGGTGCGCCACATTGATGCGTACAAAACATTCCGTATTACTTAGTTTGGAAAAACTTAGTTGGTGATGTAAAAGATACTTTTAATATAGGTTAAAGTGAATAAGAGCTGTGCACCAGGTAGGAAACCAGAAAAAGAGGAGGTGAGTCTGTCGGACTGTTTAAGTACCAAGCTCCCTTCGGATCCAATCCTAGACATGCACACCGCCATTGCCACACTCTAACATTTCGTAAAATTGTGAGAAAATCATTTGGTTAAGTCCATCTTAATAAAGTGATTAAGTTTGAAAACGTTTGCTTGGCGGAAATCTTACTTGTAATCGTGTTATTTTGAAATCACTTAATGTTTTTGGAAACGCGTCCTAAAGCTAACCCATTTTCCTTAGTTATCATAGTTTTCTTTTTCATCACAATAAAATAAAATAATAAAAGTAAAACAAAACCATAAAAATAGTTAAGCGGCCTTATTACACTTAAAACCCAAAACCATAAATGAAATTAAAAGGACGTCCAATTCACCAGAAAGAAACCAGGTTCGTAGAAACATGTGGCCAGTCCGAATCCCTCACAGCTCCAAGCCTACTATGGTTGAGGATTACCTGCGAGGATGAAAATAAGGGGTGAGTTTTGGGAAACTCGATGTGTAATTCAACCCAACCATAGCCTAAATCGGTTCTAAGCACAGAGATGTAATAAGTTGGCCTCACCCGAAGCGTATATCGAATAAAGCCCATTGGCCCGTAATGCACTGAACAGATATATCATGCTTATGCAGAAACCCAACCATATCCAACCACATACACCCCCATACCATCCTTTCACCATATGGGGAGACTACTCGACCCACCCAACCGCTACACGCCACAAAAATATACAGCATGGCTGCCAGATACAGAAAATGTGACAGAGTCACCAGATACAGATATTTTGTGGCAGTGCCACCAGAACAGATATATGTGGCAGGGCCACCAGAACAGATAATTTGTGGCATAGCCACCAGGACGCTTCCTCCATAATATAACCCATGACCCCATGCAACAGATACACATTCATGGCATACATCATACAGATTTAATTCATCATGCTTTTCAGACAAAATTAACCCTAGGGGTATAACGGTAATTTTGCATACATAGGGGTATAATGGTAATTTTGCATACATAGGGGTATTCTAGTACATTTAACTATTTCTAAGGTTTTCATGCATATCGTAGCCATTACGTTTAGCCAGAAACACTTACCGAGTGTTCTTACCGAATTGGGCCCGTTGGCCCATTAACCCAGTTTTGGCCCATTAACCCAGTTTTGGCCCATTAAGCCTAGAATATCAAAACGCACGAAATCGCGCGTACTGCAGTTTTATCACTTTCGATTACCAGTAATAATTACCCATACGTCTTACGAGCATTCGCACACTCGCAAGTGCCCAAAATACCGACTTTTCGGTATTTCGGCTTTTGCCGATCTAACCTATGAGAGGGTGTCAGTTACACACCTGTTTTGGGATTTCCTCGACTAGATCCACATGAACTGCCTACAATTGAATCACTTAATATTACTCCAAATATCAAAATAAGATTGAGTATATAGTCCCCTACCATATTCGGCCAAACATGCCTAAAACCCTTATTGCTCTTACCTTAGTGCCGAAAGATGGTTAACTCCAAAGATCCGATCGTTCCACCTGTCCAAGCCCTTGATCAACCGCCTCTAAATCACGCTATTACCAAAACAAAATAGTTATTACGAACCCTCAGGGTTACAAGTCCAAATCGAAAACCTCCCTAACTTTTAGGGATTTCGGCTTTTCCTAAAATATGTAAGAAGACTAAGTTTTGGAGAAGACTTACCACCGATTCCTTAGTGAATGATTCCAATGAGTTTCCCACTCGATCCCGATGTAGATCTAAGCCCTCAGATGATAACAAAATTCGAGCTTTCAGTGACTCCAGTATTCGGCCAAGTCCCTTTTAATGTGAGGTTTTCGGCTTTTTGCAACTTGTGTTTAGAAAGGTAAAACGAGAGGGTTTTTCTATGGTCTTGTCGTCAAAACTTGAGGTTTTAGAGGGCTGGTGAATCGGCCACAAATGATGAAGAGAAGAGATGTGGTTTTGGTTAAAAGAAATCGGCACAAAAAGAATCAAGCTTTGGGATTTCGCTTTTGTATATAAGGCTTAAGAACAATGATAAGAACGTGGAGATGAATAGAATAATGGAAGGATTCGCTATGGGGAAAGAAGAAGGAAGATAGATGGAGAGAAAAGAAAAGAAAAGAAAGGAAAAGAAGGAAGAATGGTCAGAAAAGAAAAAATGGCACAACACTTCCAAAAGCCAAATTTATACCTAGCTTTTGACCTAGCCGAAATTTTCCCCCCTAAAGAAACCCTTGGCTGGCCAACTCTTGCTCCTCAAGAGTCCACTATTCGGCCAACACCATCCTCCTTGATCAGCTCCTAAATCCTCCTCCTTATCCCCTCCTTACTCAATCTCCTGAGCAATTCAAACCCTCCCGAGACTTTTACTGCTCCATTACTTACCTTTTCTGCTCATAAAATTAATCCTTTGATTTCTTGTCATTGTGGCTTGAACCAGGTCCTCCCTAGCTTCCACCGCCACTTATAGCCTTCCCGTGGCGCCACATGCCACTTCACCACTTACTTCCTTGTGATCTATTTTACACAATTAATTCCTCAAAGCCTAATTTACTAGAACCCCTTTCTCTTATAGAATTAAAATTAATTAAAACTATCGGGTTTTATCCTAAGCTTGGGCCTTCTAGAGGCCCACTATCACAATTAACCCTACACTTAACAAGCAGAACACAGAATTTTTAATTTTACAAACTTTTTTCAGAATTCCCAAAAATTTAGGGCGTTACAGTTCCAAGATGATTTGGCATTCTTGTGCTTACAAGGAACAAATCAAAGACATAGCTTATTTGGCTTTCACGAGCTTACGATGAAGCAAATCTAAGAAGATTTGGCATCTCTGTATTGTCAGAGAACAAATCGATGTTTGACGTCTTCATATTCGACGGAGGGCAGACACATAGCAGATCTAACCTTCAGATGATTAGACTGAAGCAGATCCAAGATGGTTTGGTATCCTTTTGCTTACAAGGAGCAAATCGAAGACATAGTTGATTTGGTTTTCGCGTACTTACGATGAAGCAAATCTAAGATGATTTGGCATCTCTGTATTGTTAGAAAACAGATCGATGATAACATATTTGGCGTCTCTGTATTAGACGAGGAGCAGATCAAAGATAGCAGATATCACCTTCCTAAGTTGCAATGAAGCAAATTGAAGCCGTCAAGAGGCCATTTAAAGAAGATCAAGGATTTAAAACTCAAGACTCGGCGAGCCCGGGCAAAATTGGTCCTTTTATAGTCTTTGCTCTATTCTCATACACAAAGAATGAGCAAAGAGGGCAATCAGAGACACTCAATTTTGGCCGGGCCCAGAAATAATTTCAAAAAAAAAAAACAAAGTCCAAGTCTAGTACAAAATTACAAACATATAATTTGGCCCAATCGAAATAGCCCATTACTTGAAAAGATTGATGGTCCATCTATGAGCTTGACTCATATGGAAATATAATCTTTAAGGATATGCAATCTTAGATATGATACAATCTTAGATATGATATGCAATCTTAGATATGATATGCAATCTTGAAGATATGATCTTGTAATCTTGGAGATTTAATTTGTAGATATCCTTTAATCTTAACCGTTGATGTAATTGATCATATTGTTGGATTTGGGGAGGCTCAACTATAAATAGAGGCCTCTCCCTTCATTGTAAATCACTTAAGTTTTGGGAAGCAATAAGAATTCTTGAGAGCATTCACTCAAATTTCTCTCCCTCTTGCGTTCTTACTCTTTGTGGTTTGTTCTTATTTTATTCTTCATCTATCTTAGTTTTTCAACCCTTTTTTATTTTAATTTCTTCATTTTTCAAATATGTATATTTATTCCTATCTTTTATACATTTGATTATGTATTTTATATATTATAATATTTAACCCTTTTATATAGTTTATTTTCAAATATATATTTTCTATGCATGTATATATATTATATTATCATTTCATGTATTTTGAACTATTGCATTATATTTTTATAATTTGTAAATGTTCTATTTATTCATTTTTTAGTGTATGTCATTTATCTTATTTGTGCATAGTTTCATTTTTTATATGCTATGTTTAGTTATTTTTTATATGCTGTTTTATGATATATATTGTTGTATAATTTTTGCATTATTATGTTTTTCTTTTAGTTTAGTCATATTTTTATTTGTTTATTATCTTATATTTACCCTAGTATGATTTTTTCATTAAACGTATGTTCATGTTATTTAGTTTTGTCTTAATGATATTATTTATGTTTGTATGGAAATGTTAGAATATTTTGTACATCTATGCTTCATGATGCATTAATATGTCATCCTAAAACGTCATTTAAAATAATATTCTAAGGTTTTTTTTTTAAAAAAGGCAATGCTTGATGTTTGGAAACTTCGAAAAAGGTAGTGCCCTAACTTACTGGGTTGCGACTTTTCTCGTTGAATTCGAATAGTCAATCACCCTTCTAAGTGATTTTGAGTTTTCAAAACTTAAACAATTATTTCGAGATTTCAAAACATAGTGTCCTAACTTACTGGATATGGCGTTTTAATTTTTCGAGATAGAAATTTTCGAAAGACGAGTTTAGTTTCGAAGGTTTTAAAATGTTGCCTCCTAACTTACTGGATGTGATGTTTTGACTCGTTTAAAATAAGTGAGCCTTAATTTTCAAAATTGAGACATTCTAATTAAAAGAGGTTTGCATCTTAAAACTTTCAAATTTCCGACATTAAAGACACTTGATAATCAATTAGGTACCAATTTTTTGGGCGTTACGAGGGTGCTAACCCTTCCTCGTACGTAATCGACTCTCGAATCCGTTTTCTCGACTTTCGTAGACCAAAATTAATGTTTTAAAACAAAACATTTTATAAGGTGATCCAATCACACCTAAAAAGATTGGTGGCGACTCCCGTTTTCGTTTTTCTTAAAGTCGATTCTCATTTTCCAAAACTCGATTTAAAAATGGTTTCGACAATAGGTGTCTCCCCTCATCTAAGTAATTACCTTTGATTCAGAATATCACAGAGTTTCACATCCTCACTAAAGATTCACTCAAATCACTCGAGGTGTTTAAAGACAATACATGAAGCACTCAATAGTCAATACTGAAAAGTCACTACCATAGGCTTGCATGAAAATCAAATCTCCACCACTATAATTTAAGATGATACATCAATCAAAAGGTCTTTAGAGGGTTGTAATGAGGCTTGGTTAGGGGGTGTGGTCACAAGCTGAAAAAAAGGGTTAGAATCGAGATTGAGTTGAAAAATTACTTAACTAGAAAAATATTTAATCATGACTTACGTGCAACATAACTCGTTCTCTGACTATGGAATTTAAATACTGAAGCTTACAAACAGAAGATCACTACTAATATGTGTACATGTTTTTTTCTTTTTCTTTTTTTTCTTTGTTTTAAGAACAAGTTAAATAACATAGACTAACTATTACGAACAAGACATGGCTAAGCAATTTATTCGATTCAAATCTCGACAAAAATAGGGATTAATTTAGGGGATTTCAACAATAATGGGTTAAGGGTTAATATTAAGGGTAATACAATAAATGGCTTGTTAGGCTCAAAGGAGTTTACTAGGGGTTAATCGTGGAGGTAGGCTTTTCATGGCATGAGTGGGTTAATCCTAAATGCCTTAATCATTTTGACATGTCAAATCAAATGGTGTGGTCTCGACATGTATAATCAATCAAGTTCTAGAATAACAGTTCAATACTGATGCACTCAAAGCAATAATAAAGGTGAACATGAATGAATTAATAGATGCTCAAAAGGCTCAATAATCTCACAAAAATTATGGGTTTTTGATGTTTAAAACTTGTGAATTCTAACTCAAAGTAATACCTAAACTTTGGGGAAACAACCTAAAATTTTAAATTCTTAACAATCAACTTATCATGCTTGATTCTCTAATGTCTTGAGGTTTAAACAATCAATGCATAAATGCCTATGTTTTAATTCAAGATATATCAATCATCGTCATAAAGTAATCAAAATTTATCCTAAATACGATATGAGAGCTTTCCAAGAGAACAAGGCAGTCATTCAGGGATTTTTCTAAGAATGAAATAAATACCCCCACACTTAAGATGTACATTGCCCTCAATGTACAAAGATAGATATATTGAAAAGAATATAAAAATAAGATAGAGAGAGAAGTGAAACTTCCTGAATTAAGAATGGATGATATTCTTGGATTGGCGAGATCGAGTATTGGAAATAAAGTTGGAGGGCAAGCATGATTCTGAATGATAAAAAGAGAGTTAACGGAATAATCTGATAGTATTCATAAAGATAAGCCGTGTTTAAAAAATAAATGAATCTTAAAAACTTAATAAAAGAAAAATAAAATAAAAGAAATAATCTAATTTTTCAAGTGGCACGGCCGGTGCACACGCTCGTGTGGCTCATGTCCCGTCCGTGTTCATCGCGAATTGAGATGTTGTCACACGGCCTTCTGGCACGCCCGTGTGTCTAGGCCGTGTGGCTACATGATCGTGTCGTACGGCCGTGTCTGGTGTGGTTTGTTTCTCCCACGGTCGTGTACCTCTGCGCACGCTCGTGTTATTTTGAACGTGTCGTCCACGGGTGCTAGACATGGGCGTGTAACACGCCCGTCTTCATTTGGCAGATTTGCCTATGGCCAGGTCACACGCCCGTGTTCATTTATCACATCCCGTGTTGGAAAAGATAACTTTTACCTTGTTTTCGCACGGCCGTCTCACACGGCCGTGTTTCCGTCCGTGGTGGTCACACTGCCATAAGCACGGCCGTGTGATCGGCCGTGTGGAGTTGGGAACCTGTGCTTCAAAGACTCTGTTAGTGACCTAGATGTTTGAAAGCTAAATTTTAAAGAAGTTAATACAATTAGTGCTCAGGTTGCCTCCCGAGAAGCGCTTATTTATAGTCTAAGCTCGAATTACCTCTCAGTTGAATGATGATGGTGGTTTGAGGAGTTTATACTCCTCATTCATGCTATCAATCTCATCATAATAAGGTTTTAAACGGGTGTTGTTTACCTTAAAAATGTCAAACTTGGGATAACTCACCTTGACCGTACCGAATGGGAAAATGCTAAGTACCGTAAGAGGGATTTCTTCATTCGGTGTGGTAGCGACAATGTGGGGATCTGCGGCATCTAATAAGACTCTATCTCTAACCTTAAGTTGATTTGGAAGGGTATTGAGCTCGTTCTATTGTAGATTTGGTTTGTCGGGTGTTCTCGGTTTATGCGTCCGCCATTCATCTAGCTCCTTGATTTATAGCCTTCGATCTTCATGAATAGGTCCTCTACTATTGCTTGAGAATGGCTCATGTACTTCCTTCAGACTCATTTCCTGTAAAGAAGGTTGTACCATATTGTCAGTTTTAGTAAAATGGTTTAGACGATCACCTTCAATTTCCAATGTGTTGCCGGAATTGTGAGCTTGAAGGGTGATTGTTTCATCTCCTGCACGGAGTGTGAGTTCACCTGTGCCAACATCAATAATTGTTTTAGCAATCGCTAAAAAGGGCTTTCCTAGAATTAAAGGAGTATCGATATCCTCCTCTATGTCTAGAACAATGAAGTCAATGGGAAATATAAATTTATCGATTTTAACTAGCACATCTTCAATAATACCCCTAGGGAATCTTATAGTTTTATCTGCTAATTTAATGCTCATCCTAGTCTGTTTGGGTTTCCCGAGACCTAGTTGCTTAAATATTTTGTAAGGCATGATGTTGATACTAGCCACTAAATCAGCTAATGTATTATTAACATTTAAACTACCAATTAAGCAAGGAATCGTAAAACTCCCTGGATCTTTTAATTTGTTCGGTAGCTTATTTTGCAGAATAGCTGAGCACAATGCATTTAGCTCCACATGTGATGCCTTACCCAACTTCAGCTTATTTGCTAAAAGCTCCTTTAAAAATTTCATTGCATTTGGCATCTGGGATAGAGCTTCAATAAATGGTAAGTTAATGTGCAATTTTTTTAAGAGTTTAAAGAATTTACCAAATTGTTCATCTGAGCGGTCTTTCCTTATCGCGTTGGGGTATAGTACACAAGGTTTATATTCGACATTCACTGATTTGTTTTTATTATGACCTACCTCATCTTGACCTTTGCTTACCACAATTTCTTGCCTCAGTTTTGGTTCAGGCTCAACGGCTCCTTCGTCATCTTGAATATTAATTGCGTTGAGCTGTTCCCTTGGGTTGGGTTCAATATTACTTGGCAAGAAACCTTGTGGTCGTTCGGTGATTAGTTTGGAAAGCTAGCCCATCTGAGTTTCGAGCCCTTGGATCGACGCTTGTTGATTTTTAAGTGCTGTCTCGGTGTTCTGAAAATGGGTTTCTGACATCGATATAAACTTTGAGAGCATCTCTTCAAGGTTCGGCTTCTTTTCCTGTTAATAGGGTGGTTGTTGAAAACTCAGAGGATGTTGTGGTCTTTGATTTCTTTGACCACCCCACGAGAAATTGGGGTGGTTCTTGCAACCTGCATTGTAAGTGTTACTATATGGGTTATTTTGGGATCGAGAGTTATTGTTACCCATATATTGGACTTGTTCCTCCTCGATGCTAGGGTTGAAGGGTTGATACTCTGTGCATGCTCCTCCTCCATTCGTCTTGCACCTCATTACTGGATGTACCTGAGTAGAACCAAGTAAACCATCAATCATTTATTTAGAAGTTCTACCTGGTTTGACAGCATAGTAATCGAATCGACGTTATAGACGCCTGCTGTTTTAGTTGGCTTAGTCCTCATGACTTGCCACTGATAGTTATTCAGTGACATCTCCTCTATAAACTCATAGGCATCTTCAGGTGTTTTATTATTGATGGTTCCGCCAGCAGCTGTGTCAACCATTTGTCGAGTTGAAGGATTCAGGCCATTATGGAACGTTTGAACTTGTAGCCAAAGCGGTAACCCATGGTGAGGGCACCTTCTCAGTAAGTCTTTGTATCTCTCCTATGCATTTTAAAGAGTTTCTAAGTCCATCTGCACAAACGAAGAGATATCATTATGTAATTTAGCCGTTTTAGCCAGCGGAAAATATTTTAATAGAAATTTTTCGGTCATTTGCTCCCAAGTAGTGATTGACCCTCGTGGTAATGAGTTCAACCACTGTTTAGCTTTGTTTCTCAATGAAAAAGGGAATAACCGAAGACAAATGGCATTATCAGAAACACAATTAATTTTAAATGTATCGCATAGTTCTAAGAAGTTTGCTAAGTGAGCGTTGGGATCCTCAACCTACAAACCATCAAACTGAACAAATTGTTGTATCATTTGAATAGTGTTAGGTTTTAGTTCAAAAGTATTTGCAGCTACAGCAGGTCTAACTATGCTCGACTTAGTTCCTGTTAAAGAAGGTTTAGCATAATCATACATAGTGTGTAGAGCAGGATTTTGATTAACCGCAATTGCAGGAGGTAGCTGCTTGTCTTGGTTTCAGCCATCTCTTCTGTTGGGGGTTGAGTATCGTCCTCTTGCTCGTTCTCTATGTATCTTAAGCTTCACCTTATTTCTCTTTGATGTCTGTGAACTGTGCGATCGATTTCTTCTTCAAAAAGTAGTGGTCCTGACGGGTTTCTTCTAGTCATAAACTATAAAAACCTGCCAAGAGAAAGAAAAAAATTAATAAATAATAATAATAATTAAATTAAATTAAATTACAAGAAAAATAAATGGCTAAAGTAATAAAAATTGAGTGTTCCTAATATCTTAGTTCCCCGACAACGGCACCAAAAACTTGATCACGTGATTTCGTGATAGGTTTTAAATATTTATAATTAATCGTTCTTGAAACTAACTATTATCACGATGTAGGCAAGTGTACCTATCGAACAAAGAGTTGTAATGACCTAATTTTCAAGGGTGTCGTAACGTGATTCGAGATCACTAAATCTGACAAATGAGTAGGAAATATTATTAATTTAGTGAGTATAAGTTAAATGTGAAGTTAGGAAACATTTTGAAATAGTGAAATGTACTAAAAAATATATATATATTAAAATAATTAAAATTGAAAACGAGGTATCGAGACCTCGGGAATTTTAAATCGAGCCATAAATATTTTTATAAATATTTATGGAGTGTTAATAAGTTAGTATTAAAGTTTCATCAAGAAATTTTAAAGTACTGATAGCTAATTGAACAAAAAGGACTAAATTGTATCAAATGCAAATTGTGGGAAATGATTAAATAGCTTAAATGATAAAAGAAAGAGGGTTTAAAAGGCAAATAAACCCAAGTTCTATTTGGGCTGGACGGCAAGAGCATGAAATCACCAAGAAAATAAGGGGAATTAAGGGCAAAATTGGAAAATTGCAAAATTTACTTAATAAAGCTAGGACTAAAGTGGAAATATCTAGATTTCTCTTTATTTTTCTGCATTCTCATCAGCAAAAACACCATGGAAGAGTTCCCTTAAGCTGGTTTTTCATATTTTTACTGCAAGTAAGTTCAATTCTTGATTATTTCTTGAAATTTTTGTGTTTTTGTGACTTTTACAACTAGGTCCATTTGTTGAATTCATTAGTTCTTGATTCTATGAAAGAAATTGAAAGTTTCTATGAATATGTGCTGGAAGTATATGATGATTTGACATAGAATTAGAGCTTTAAATTGTTTATATGATGATTTTATTGAAAGAATTGAATAGAAAGTGAATGTTTGGGACCTAAATTGTAAAAGAGTTTGAAGTTAGAGTTTTATGTGGAAATTCTGAATTTCAATAGTTATGAAATAACTCATAATGTCTAGGAAAAGTATTAATTGAGAAAATTAGTTTAATTGAGGGGTTAATTAAGTAAGGACTGAATTGTATGAATCAGAAATTTGGGGCAAAATGAAAATCAACATTTTGCACTAAAACAGTTTTGGACAGCAGCAATAGTCTAACTTTGAAAAATCTCCAAAAATTGTATAAATCTAATTAGAGGATGAATAAAATATGAAATTTAAAGCTTATTGAGTCTAGTTTCTTATAGAAGAAACGGTGTAAGCAATGGAATTGTAAATCATGAGATATAATAAGTTTTGTGAGACAATGTCAGAATGATTTCGGGTTCCCCTGTTCTGACTTTGGAAAATCATAAAAAATTGGAGAAAAATAATTAAGGGATTAAATTTATATGTTTAAAATCCTTAAAGAGTCTATTTTAAATAGAAATAAGTGGGAACATCATCCGAATCTCGTACGATGAGATAATTAATTCTTAGTGAAGAAGGGTCGGAACTGTCAGATAGCAGAACAGGGGCAACTTTAAAGAATAAAATGTACTTATTGGCTAAACCAAAAATTCTGAAAATTTTATGGTAATAAGATAAGTAAGTCTAGTTTTAGGGAAAATTAGCGGATCTTAATTTCTAGTTCTGTAGCTTAAGATATAAATAATTTAGTGACTATGACGCAAATGGACAGTTTTGAATATACATAAGTAAATAGTGAAATTATTGATAATGTTACTTGTTGCATGTTATATAAATTAAGGATGTGGAATGGAGAGGAGGAGGAGGAAAATATGTATGAATATTCAGCTAGCATGGGTAATTTGTATGTTTTAGGCTCATGGACTAAATTGAATAAAAGTAAAATTTTATGGGCAATTTTGTAAAAAATGTTAAAATGACCAATTTGCATGAAATGGATTATTTTATTATTTAAATTACAAAATTGAATGAAATTATTAATTTAGCTCAAGATCGTGGAAAAACATGTTTTAAGGATTAAATTGAAAAGTGTTGAAATTATGGAAAATTCGACATTTTATAGAATTCATAGGTTGTTATCAATTTGTGTGAGAATAACTACCGGAAATAAGGATTAAATTGCAATAATTTTATTTTATTTTAACCTAACGATGAAATCGTCATTAATTAAAAGTTTAGGGGTAAAATGATAATTTTATTTAGAGCATTAGCTGAATGTATTATAACATGAAATAAATGAAAACGGCGATCAAATTTCTTTATAAAGATCCGGATGACTTGAATACGAGACTTGAACGTGAAAAAAAAAAGATATCGGATTAATGAAATATCTGATAAATGAATCGGTAACTCCGGTAATGCTCCGTAACTCTTTTCCGGTGACGGATTCGGGTTAGGAGCGTTACAGTAGTATAGTTTTAGCAAGACCGGATTGTCAAACCCAAAGGAACTAAAACTACTAGTAATGACTGTCTTTTTATTTATCTAGCCTAAGAATAAAGAGGTTTTGTTTTAACTAACTAATTATCTAAACTTAGAATTCACAGAGAATGGAATTGGGGTTTTGCTTTTGGGAAAATCGATTGAATTAAGACAATACCTAAGGAAAAATCCACCTAGATTGTACTTGTTATTCTGGCTCCGAATTAGACGATTTATTCATTTAACTTGTTCCGTAGAGATCCCTAAGTTATGTTATTATCCCTATTCAAAACTAATAACGTCCAATCCCTAGATTGAATAATTGAGACCTTTCTCTAATTAACACCCTAGGGTTGCATTAACTCGATCTATGGATCCCCTTATTAGGTTTCACCCTAATCCGGCAAAATCTTGTCACCCTATGTCTAGGCACGCAAACAACTCCGCTTAATTATGATAAATGTACTCTTAGACAGGGTCTATTCCTCCTTTGAATAAGAGCTTATCTTGAATCAGTATCATGGGATATCAAAACAAGAATTAAGAACACATAATTAAGAACAAGTTAAATATTTATCATACAATTCAGAAAATAATAACAAGATTCATCTTAGGTTTCATTCCCCTTAGGTATTTAGGGGTTTTAGTTCATAACTAAATAAGAAAACATCTCAGAATAATAAAGAATACAAAACATAAAAAAAAACCCAAAACTTCTGAAGGGGAAATTGAGGAGAGATCTTCAGTCTTGATTGTGAATCCGGCTTCTGAGATGGATCAATCGGCTTCCTTGGAGTAATTCCTTACTCCTTATTCTGTGTGTCCTTTTTCTTCCTCCTCTAGGGTGCATTTATAGGCTTTGGAATGCCTAAGAACTCTCAAAATTAGCCTTTTCTGAATTGGACTCAACTTGGGCTCGGTAGGGACACGCCCGTGTGCGATTACTTCAGGCCGTGCTGAAGCCTGCCAAATTGACATGGCTGTGTGGTTTGCCCGTGTGAGGAGGTCCAGGCTGTGTTGATTTTGTACTTTGGTCCATTTTCTCCGTTTTTGGCCCGTTTCTCGTTCCTTTCGCTCTCTTATGCTCTCCTAAGTATAAAACATGAAATTAAAGCATTAGGAGCATCGAATTCACCAATTCTAATGGGAAATCATCCATAAAATGCGTTAAACATAGGGTAAAAATATGTATAAATTACGGTTTATCATGAGGTATATGTGGTTGTGCGAATGGAGTTATGGTCGATTTTATGAATTTGCTTTTTACTGGATTTTAGGTCTAACGCTGAATGTTGTTATGTCGATATCTAGGTTCTAGAAGGCTCGGCATAGTTTTCGCATCGAAACAGAACCAGGTGTGTACCCGAAACGCAAAAAATAGAGTTCAACAAAAAGTTGAAAAAAGCTTACTGTCGACTTCACACGGTCGTGTGGTCACCCGCGTGGTAGGCCATGTGACGGTACACGGGCGTGTGATCGACAAGCCAGGCCATAAGCGCATGATACGGCCGTGTGATGGCTGAACGAGGCTGTGTACAACACATAGACTCGACCAATTTGGACCGTGTGGACCACACGAGCGTGTGGGACCACACAGGTAAACCACATGGGCGTATGGGATCTGGGTCAGGCCATGTGATTCATACAGCCAAGGCCAATTTGGGTTGAGTGGGCCCACACGGGTAGACAACATGGGCGTGTGAGCTCATTTTCACTGATTTGTTGCTAAGGTTGCACGGGTCACCCGGGACGACTATGAACCTACTATAGGGTCAGTGAGTTACCTAGACCCCTAATTGTATGAGACGACTGGATAACTTTTGCACGTATATAAGTGATTGAGCATGATAATATTTCACTGAACTGATATTGTATGAACTGTTACAATGAGATAGCATGACATAGTTGTATGCTGCATTGCATCGGGTTGGGGGTTTGATATTGATCGGAGAAAGTGTACTGAAAGGCTTCGAGCCTAACTTATTGGCAGCTTAGCTGCAAATCACTGTCTAGTGCCGCATTTGATGCTATTTGGAGTGTAGGGATGGGTAGGTTGATTATATCCCCACATGGAGTATAGGGTTGGACAGAGATGGAGTGTAGAGGCTGGTTGGGTAGGATTTTTGTATATGCATATTATTACTGTGATGGGCTAAGGCCAAACTAATACTGATACTGATATTGAAAAGGGCTTAGGCCTAGACTATGATTATTTGTTTACTGTATGTTTATTTGCATGGGGATTACACACTGAGTTTACGTAAACTCACCCCTTCTGCTTAATCTGTATAGGTAATCCCCAGACTTGACAGATTGGTGCAGCGAAGGACTTGACGGTGGCCACACGTATTTAAACTATTTTGATTTCAACTTTGGGTATTTAATTCTTAAATATTTTCTGGGTTAATTTATGATGTAAATTGCGGACTTTCTGGGAATTTTACTTAGTTGGGTAATTATTTATTTTTATGGATTTATAACTGCTAAGAAGTTTAAAACTCGGTTTTCAAAAAGGAAAGTTTTCTTTAAACACGTGATTTACTCAAAATGACTTTTAAAAGCTTCCACAACGAAATGTGTAAAAACGAATGACTAGATTAGTAACAAATTTAGGGTCAATAAGAGTAACCAATGGAAATTATTTAATCGTAACAACTTAGTTTCAAACACTATCATATGACATCACCAGATTCGGCCATACGTCCAGGCCGGGTTTGGGGTGTTACAAGATACGTTAGTGAGAACCATTATATATTCTTGTGTATTTTCTTCAAGCTCGGGTTCAGTTTCTGAAGAGTTCTCTTTTGGTATTTCATGTTTTAAAGTTTGCTTTCGTTTTTTCATTTCTTGTTGTTCATTTTTAAGCTAGAAAAGCTCCAATTATATTTGTTTTATTTCCAATTGTAATTCAGAATTTGTAATTTGTCTAAGTTTTGTTTTTTCATATTTATTAAATATTATATCTTGTATATTGTAAATTTGTGATTTGTTGTTTTATCTTTTAATGATGATTTTAATTCTAAAAGATATTCTCTTTTAAGTTCTAGGTCTTGAATTCTATAAATAACTTCAATCATAGATTCTTGGTTTTTAGTTAACAAAATAATTGAGGTTCACTTTCATCAGAGGATTGAGATGCTGTATGGAATTCTTCTATTTGTAATTCATTCGATTCAGTAGATATATCATTTTAGAGGAAGTTGTTTCTAAAAGAATTTTATTAATTTTTCATTCTATTTCTTCATCTACATTTAAATTATTGATCTTTCTTTTATTCTTACAGTATTTTGAGATGTGTCCTGAGAGGATTGGGTGGACAAAAGCTTAAATTAGATTTGTTTTAAAAACTTAAATTTTTGGAAGATAGAAATATTTTAAAACAAAAAATTTTGAAAACTTAAATTTGATTTGTTTTAAAATTAAATTTTTGAAAAGTAATTACTTAAAATTTTGAAATCTAGAAAATTTCGGAGAAATGAACTTTTGATTTCTATATTGAGTGTTTGAACTTGTGCCTTTTATATTACAAAACTGAGAGTCTTTTATAAAGGGCTCTTGCCTCTTTACAAAATCTTTTTTGGGGGAATATTATCCCTTACGTTATTGTCAAATTTACATAATTGCTATTTTTTAGAGAATATATTCTCTGATTACCAACTTTTTTCTTTTTACAATGAATCTTACTATTGAATTTTGTATTTTTTTAGAGAATATTCACTGTTAATCGAGAGTATGTTCATAGTTCATGTTAGAGAATTTTTACTGTTCATCGCAAAGAATCTTTACTATTCATGCCTGAGATTTTTCATTGTTCATTCGACTTTTCTTGCAGGGAATCTCCCATGTTCATCTTTTTTCTTTTCTTTGTAGGTTTGCAGTAAATCATTCAACTTTTTTCTTTACAAAATTATCATCTTTTTTTTTCTGGTCCTGGTGATAGTTACTGAAATGGTATCATTTGCAAGATCCATTGTTTTAATTGAAGACGTTGAACATTTCCCGTCTTTTGATCCAGAATCCATTAAGCTGAACATTTCAGTCATGTGTTTTTTGTATTCCTTCTTAGTCTTTACTTGATCCAACATTACACTAGTAGTTGATTTTGCTTGAAGAAATTTTGTTGTAGTTTGATTTGGGGCAACAGACTTACATAATCTCAGATTCCTGTTGAAAAAATTATCCAAATACTTGGAATCATATTTTGCATCATGAAATCTTTCTCACTATTTAGTTCTAAAATTTTGAACTAATAATGAAATTCCAACACATGGATCCTATTCATATGAGTAATTCTAGGAAACAATCCAAGAAATGCACAATTTTGAGAAAAAAATGGATTATTTTGTAAATGTGTTTTCGGTATGTTTTAGATTGGAATTCGTCAAAGAAATTGGGCCATAAGTTTTTATTTTTTTTCTGGTAGGATGTTGAAAGGTGATGGTCCATACCAGTTCCACCATTCTTGGAGCCAATTTGAGAATTTGAATTAGTACCATATTTGAAATATATGAGTCAGGAATGTCTCATTTATTGATTGTTCATTAGGAAGGCATTGTACCAAACCGTTTGGTAATCCCAATATGTGAAATATGGGTGGTGGTCTATTTTGGTTTTGGTTTGGAATTTCTTTGAAAAATTTGGATTTTCACCCTAATCTCTTGATCGAAGAATTTTAACCATTTAGGCTGCTGAATGGGTGATAAAATTTGGATCTTTAGATTTGTGTAATGTTTTAACCAGTATGTTTTCATAATACTGCTAAGGTTTTGGGGAGTCTAATGGCTTAAAATGTCATCCTTAGAAAAGTTCTTTTACAAGAATATATGGAAGTTTATCTGAAAATTCCTCCTCCATAATAAAAAAATTTTCAAAATATTTTTTTGGAAAATATTGTAAAGATTTTTCGTTAGCAGTCTATAAAGACACTACTTCTCTTGGGAAAACATCTTGGAGAGATGTTTCTTTTAAAATATTTTTAAGAGATTTTTGTTTGTGTAAAATAATCTCTTTATTTTTTGAAACTTTTGTATTTTCTGTCACACCCCAAAGTTCGGCCTAGAAGTTTTGTACCACCCCAAACCCGGCCCAGACGTTATGGCCGGATCCGACATGCCACATCGAAGCGTTCAAAACATTTTATATTGTTGATCCAAAAAAAAACCTACTTAGTGTTTTAAAAGATAATTTCATTATAGGTTAAAGTGAATGGAAGCTGTGCACCAGGTAGGAAACCAGAAAAGAGGAGGTGAGTCTATCGGACTACTTAAGTACCAAGCTCCATTCGGATTCAACCCTAGACATGCACACCGCCATTGCCACACCTTAACGTCATGTATATTTCTAGGAAACCGATTTGATTAAGTCATTTTTAGGAAAAGTGATTAATTTTGGAAAATACTTTCATTACGGAAGCTTTGCTTGTTGTCGCGTTATTTTGAAAATCAATTTTTTGTTTTTTTTTTTTTTTGAAAACGCGCCCTAAAGCTATCCAATTTCAACAGTTAAAATAAGTAATACCTATCTTAGTAATACATATTAAAACCATCAAAAATAATTAAGCGGCCTTATTACATTTAAAACCCAAACCTCAACGTAAATAATAGGATGTCCAGTTCACGGAAGAAAACCAAACTTTCGAGCGGGTGGCCACTCGAATTCCCTCACGACTCAAGCCCACTATGGTTGGGGATTTCTGCGTGGATGAAAATAAAAGGGGTGAGTTTGGGAAACTCATGTGTAAGGAAAACCCATTCAAAGCCCAAGTCACTTAAGCCTATTAGGCGAAGCCCATTCAGTAACATGGTAATGGACCGAGCCTTTTTCAGATTACAATAAACCGGGCCTTAGCCCTTATTCAGATAATAAGATGGCCCATAGGCCCATTTCAAAATACATGCAACATCAATAACATATGCAAGCCCATTTGGGGAGACTACTCAACCCACCAACCACTGCATTCCACCCATACCAACCCTACACTCCATGTGGGGAATAGCTCAACCCACCCAGCCCAACACTCCACAATTGTAGCCTTGCTGCTCGCTTAACGATAGAATTGAGGCAAAGCCTCCAGTACGTGGACAAGCCACTTTCAGTACTTCCTCCGTCAATATCTCAATCCCATGCATTAGATAATAACAACATGGCATGCAGTAAATAACAACAGTCAAACATGCATTTAGGTCAATTTAACCTAGGGGTATTTCTGTAATTTATCTACTAGGGGTAAAATCGTAAATTTTCACTTTTAAAGGTATTTCAGAATTTATCTATTTTAGGGTTTTTCATGCATATTCCTACTTTTCACGTACTAACAGAATCACGTACCGAAGGTTCTTACCGAATTGGGCTCGTTGGCCCATCATTCCAATTTTGGCCCATTAAGCCCAAAAATATCGAGGGCACAGAAACCATGCACTTTGCAGTCCAAATTTTGAAGTTTACCAAAAACATTAATCGATTTACCTTACGAGCATTCGCACACTCACAAATCTACAAAATACCGATTTTTGGCATTTCGGCTTTACGACTTTTGCCGATCCAGACTAAGAAAGAGGGTGTTAGTTACACACCTGTTTGCGACGATATGCTAACGAGATCCACACACGAACCACCTACAATTGGATTACTAACACGTTAATCTAACTATTCAAATACAAACTACGTATTAACCCCTTACAATATTCGGCCAACCACACCTACAAATCATAGTAAGCTTATAAGAAATCAATAAGCAACTCATTAACAAATTTTTGTCAATGTTTACCACATAATCATAATTTCACTGCAAGCTGTCTTCCTGAGCAATAGTCACTAAATCATTTATAAATGGAGCTACGAAACTCCAAATCAAGTGCCGTTAATTTTCCCTGAAAATAGACTCATATATCTTATATCCATAAAATTTTCAGAATTTTTGGTTTGGCCAATCAATACCAGATTTTTCTCAAAGTTTCGTATGTTTCACTGTTTGACTAATCTGACCACTCTTCCTTACGAATCAAATTTCTCATTGTACAGAATTCAAAATATGTTATCGTTTATTCCATTTGAAACTAGACTCATTAATATTTAATTACATAATTTATGCAGCTTCTAACTCATCTCCCACAATTTATGGTGATTTTCCAAAGTCACGTTACTGCTGCTCTCCCAAGCAGATTTATTACCAAATCACTCTTTCAGACATAACTTGCATGCATGTTTTTTTTTTTAAACATGTATATCACCAATCAATCATCACATATCTATGATTTTACTTAAGTATAATCTCCATTTCATCATTTTAAAGCGCAACATATTAGCCGATTTTTCTCCTTAGCATCTAAGTACATGCATGCTCATTTGTTTGGCTTAACTTCACATATCTTCCATTTTTCATCAAAAGAACATGAAACAACAACCATTTCCTTCATTTTAATTCATGACCAAATGCTCACAACACAACCAAAAACCAAAATATGCTTCAAGAGTTAAGGTAGAATCAAGAAGAACTCATGAACATCAAGATAGAAGCAAACTACCATGAACTTACCTTCAATTTTCTTCCCCAAGTGACCGAACATTCAAGAGCTTTCTCCTCTCCTTTCTCTTCTCTAAGTTTAGGCTATGATGAACAAAGATGGACAAAACTTTGTTCTTTTCACCCCTTTTTCTTTTAATAAAATTTCATATTTCATCCATTTAATTCTTTAATACAAAAGACATGAAATTCCAATCATGGAACATTTACCTAACCCATTATCATGGAACATTTACCTAACCCATTATCATGAAACATTTACCTAACCCATTATCATGGAACATTTACCTAACCCATTACCAACTTGTATCAATTTGTACCATAAATTATGGATATCAAGTGCACATTTTGTCTACAACAACATGATGGCTGGCCACTTCATATAAAATGGGAGGTTTGTCATGCAAATCCTCCTATTTTGCACTCCTATTTATTTGGCCACTTCAATTTAGCCTATAGCATTTTCAAACATTTTCACATAGGTTCTATTTCATAATTTCACCCCCTTTTTCTTATGGAACAAAAATTAACTAAAATTGTCGGGTTCTATCTTAAGCTTGGCTTTCTAGAGGCCCACTAACATAATTAAACTTATGCCAACATTCACAGAATTCCCAAAAATTGGGGCGTTACAAGTTTCGAGAGTAAAATGGGAATTTTTGCTCAGTGAGCTTGGGAATTCCGTTAGCATGGTATTCGTAATTGTTTTTATCTATGGCATTTTGGAAATTAAAACAATTTTTGACAATAATGTTCAAAATACTTTCAATTTTGAAATAAGGATTAATTTGTAAAAAGGTCTAAATTATGAGTTTTTAAAAGGGAATTAAATCAAATTTTAATTTTCCCCCTTCAACTTTATAAAACTCACGTTAGTCTCTTCTCCATATTTTTTTTTTGCCGTCTATTGCATTCCAAATCTCCTTTCATTCAATTTTGATTCTCAAACTTAATTTCTTAGATTTCTATCATTCCCCAAACCATAAATCTCCATAATATTTCAAGAAAAACATCCAAAAACACCATAGATTTCTCCATTGTTGAATTTTTGGATTTTTTGGGTTTTCGATTAAACATTCAGTTTTTGGTCAACTAATGTAACAATTCGATTCCTTATTAGTTTTTTATGTTATTTGATCCTTTAACTTGAGTTTTTAGTCGTTAAATCACATATTTTAAATAAAAGCCAAAAATTGGGTCGTTAATGGTGGATTTTGGGATTTTGGATAAAATCATGGTTTCAAAGTGTTTTTCAATTAGTTTTGGTGTGATTAGAAGGTTTCTAAACTTATTTTAAAGTTTTGTTAAAAATTTATAAGGATTTAAAGAATTTTCGTAAAAATTGCCATGACTTATTGAAAAATTTTGATACCGTGAAATGGCTGGTTTTGTGTAGTTTAAAGGCTGAGAATCCGTCGTAGGTGAATATTTAGATTGTAATACCCTAAAACAGGGCCTAGGAGTTTTAGGAGTATTTTATGGATTTTAGCCTTAGAGTGTTCGGAATTTTGCGACATAATTTATTGGTTATGTTTTTTTACTATGGTTTTTAGAAAATTAAATCAATTTTTGAAAATAAATTTTAAAGACCTTCAATTTTAAAAATTCTACTAATTTTTAAAAGAGTTAAAATTGTGAGTTTTTAATAGGCAATTACACCAAATTCTAAAAATCACCCTAATATCATCCCCTATCTATAAGTTTCACATTAGTCTTCTACCCCTTTTATTGTTGTTGTTGTCCCTTGCTTCTCTCAGCTCTTTACAATCTATTTTGATTCCCAAACTTAATACTCTTGATTTCTTTCACTTTTGCAATAGATAAACCTCCATAAAATTCCAAGAAAAACACCCCAGAACACTATAGATTCCTCTATTGTCAAGCTTGTGGGTTTTTCGGGTTTTTGATCAAACATTCGGGTTTTCATCATCTAAGGTAACAATTCAAATCCTAAGTAGTTTTAAATGTTATTTAGTCTTTAAAACTGAGTTTTTAGCCATTAAATCGCATGTTTTAAATAAAATCCAAAAATTTGGTCGTTGATGGTGGATTTCAGGATTTTGGGTAAAAACATGATTTCAAAGTGTTTTCAATTAGTTTTGACATGACTAGAAGGAGGTTTCTAAACTTACTTTAAAGTTTTGCTAAATATTTTTAACGTTTTAATGAATTTTCAAAAAATAGCCAGAAGCATGTCGAAAAAGTCAATACTATGAATTGAGTATGTTATTGTAGTTTAAAGGTTGGGAGTTGTAGGTGAATAATTAGATCAATGAAACTCGTTTTAGGCAAAAAGATTAAGTGTAGATCAAGATATTTGGATTTCAAGTTGGTTATGTTAAAGGTTTCAGCTACATGAGAACATAGCTTAGGCTTATGTTTTTTATTGCTTGTGGTGAGTCCCTAGCTGATTTTCAAGTGTATTGTTGTGTGAATTATTGTGTTGAACTTTGGATTCATTAAGACCTTATAAGAGTAGAGATAAATACAAGGAAAAGCTAGTTTGAGCTTTCGGCTTTTCAGCGAAAGCATATTGATGAGTGTTTGGAATAATTGCTTGTGGACATGATTCAATGCGTTATTTGGGAATTTAGTAGTAGCCTAAACCCTTACTCTAAATTCTAAGTGTAAACTTTATCATACCTATGCTATCTTGTGAACAATGCGCTTATGTGTTTGTGAATATGTGAATTGAGATGAGATGCTATAACATGTGATATACGGTTATGATAACCATTGCAAAAGTGAAAATGTGTACATGTTATGTATATGTTAAATGTTAGTGACAGTGTTTTGCTAAAGATGAAAATATGCAGTGATAGTGCACGAATAATCGATAAGTGATGTGTTTGTTTTCAAATATTTTGGCCTTGTAATCTTGAAACCATTGGATATAGTTGGCATGCTGTAACGCCTCAATTTTCGGGAATTCTGTGAATGTTGGCATAAGTTTAATTATGTTAGTGGGCCTCTAGAAGGCCCAAGCTTAAGATAGAACCCGGCAATTTTAGTTAATTTTTGTTCCATAAGAAAAAGGGGGTGAAATTATGAAATAGAACCTATGTGAAAATGTTTGAAAATGCTATAGGCTAAATTGAAGTGGCCAAATAAATAGGAGTGCAAAATAGGAGGATTTGCATGACAAACCTCCCATTTTACATGAAGTGGCCAGCCATCATGTTGTTGTAGACAATATGAGCACTTGATATCCATAATTCATGGTACAAATTGATAATGGGTTAGGTAAATGTTCCATGATAATGGATTAGGTAAATATTCCATGATAATGGGCTAGGTAAATGTTCCATGATAATGGTTAAGGTAAATGTTTGATGATGGGCATTTCATGTCTTTTGTATTAAAGAATTAAATGGATGAAATATGAAATTTTATTAAAAGAAAAAGGGGTGAAAAGAACAAAGTATTGTCCATCTTTGTTCATCATAGCCGAAAGTTAGAGAAGAGAAAGGAGAGGAGAAAGCTCTTGAGTATTCGGTCACTAGGAGGAGGAAAATTGAAGGTAAGTTCTTGGTACCTTGCTTCTATTTTGAGGTTCATGAGTTCTTCTTGATTCTACCTTAACTCTTGAAGCATATTTTGCTTTTTAGTTGTGTTGTGAGCATTTAGTCATGAATTAAAATGAAGGAAATGGTTGTTGTTTCATGTTCTTTTGATGAAAAATGGAAGATAGGTGAAGTTGAGCCAAACAAATGAGCATGCATGTGCCTTAGATGCTAAAGGGAAAAATCGGCTAACATGTTGTGCTTTAAAATGATGAAATGGAGATTATACTTAAGTAAAATCATAGATATGTGATGATTGATTGGTGATATACATGTTTAAATAAGATGCATGCAAGGTATGTGTGAAAGAGTGATTTGGTAATAAATCTGCTTGGGACAGCAGCAGTAACGTGACTTTGGAAAATCACCATAAATTGTGGGAGATGAATTAGAAGCTGAATAAATTATGTAATTAAATCTTATTGAGTCTAGTTTCAAATGAAATAAACGAGAACTTATTTTGAATTCTTTACAATGAGAAATTTGATCCGTAATGAAGAGTGGTCAGATTAGTCAAACAGTGAAACATGGGAAACTTTGAGAAAAATCTGGTATTGATTGGATAAACCAAAAATTCTGAAAATTTTATGGATATAATATATATGAGTATATTTTCAGGGAAACTTAACGGCACTTGATTTGGAGTTTCGTAGCTCCAGTTATAAATGATTTAGTGACTGTTGCTCAGGAAGACAGCTTGCAGTGAAATTTTGATTATGTGGTAAACATTGACAAAAATTTGTTAATGAGTTGCTTATTGATTTCTTATAAGCTTACTATGATCTGTAGGTGTGGTTGGCCGAATATTGTAAGGGGTTAATATGTAGTTCAGATTTGAATAGTTAGATTAACATGTTAGTAATCCAATTGTAGGCGTTCGTGTGGATCTCACAAGATATCGTCGCAAAATGTGTGTAACTAACACCCTCTTTCTTAGTCTGGATCGGCAAAAAGTCGAAAAGCCGAAATGCCGAAAACCGGTATTTTGTAGATTTGCGAGTGTGTGAATGTTCGTAAGGTAAATCGATTAATGTTTTTAGTAAGCTGCAAAATTTGGACTGCAAAGTGCATGATTTCTGTGCCCTCGATATTTTTGGGCTTAATGGGCCAAAATAGGAATGATGGGCCAACGAGCCCAATTCGGTAAGAACTTTCGGTACGTGATTCTATTAGTACGTGAAAAGTAGGAATATGCATGAAAAACCCTAAAATAGATAAATTACTGAAATACCTTTAAAAGTGAAAAATTTACAGTTTTATCCCTAGTAGGTAAATTACCGAAATACCCCTAGGGTTAAATTGACCTAAATGCATGTTTGACTGTTGTTATTTACTGCATGCCATGTTTTTATTATCTGATGCATGGGATTGGGATATTGACGGAAGAAGTACTGAAAGTGGCTTGTCCACGTCTCGGAGGCTTTGCCTCAATTTATCGTTAATCGAGCAACAAGGTCAAGAATCGTGGAGTGTTGGGTGGGTGGGTTGAGCTATTCCCACATGGAGTGTAGGGCTGGTACGGGTGGAGTGTAGTGGTTGGTGGGTTGAGTAGTCTCCCCAAATGGGCTTGCATATGTTATTGATGTTGCATGTATTTTGAAATGGGCCTATGGGCCATACTGTTATCTAAATAAGGGGCTAAGGCCCAGTTTATTGTAATCTGAAAAGGGCTCTGGTCCAGTACCACTGTTACCTGAATGGGCTTAGGCCCAATAGGCTTGAGCTGACTTGGGCTTTGAATGGGTTTTCCTTACACACTGAGTTTCCCCAAACTCACCCCTTTTATTTTCATCCACGCAGGAAATCCCCAACCATAGTGGGCTTGGAGCTGTGAGGGAATTCGGAGTGGCCACCCATTCTAAAAGTTTGGTTTTCTTCTGGTGAACTGGACATCCTTTTATTTACGTTTGAAGTTTTGGGTTTTTAAATGTAATAAGGCCGCTTAATTATTTTTGATGGTTTTAATATGTATTACTAAGATAGGTATTACTTATTTTAACTGTTGAAATTGGATAGCTTTAGGGCGCGTTTTCAAAAAAAAAAACAACAATTGATTTCAAAATAACACAACAACAAGCAAAGCTTCCGCAATGAAAGTATTTTTCCAAAATTAATCACTTTTCCTAAAAATGACTTAATCAAATCGGTTTCCTAGAAATATACATGACGTTAAGGTGTGGCAATGGCGGTGTGCATGTCTAGGATTGGATCCAAAGGGAGCTTGGTACTTAAGTAGTCCGATAGACTCACCTCCTCTTTTTCGGTTTCCTACCTGGTGCACAGCTTCCATTCACTTTAACCTATAATGAAATTATCTTTTAAAACACTAAGTAGGTTTTTCTGGATCAACAATATAAAATGTTTTGAACGCTTCGATGTGGCATGTCGGATCCGGCCATAACGTCTGGGCCGGGTTTGGGGTGCTACACATGCCATAGGATTGTGAGTATTCACCTATATGTATAGTGATTTTGGGCGTTGAGGCCCTAAGACTAGTTGGAAGGATAAGGGAATGTGAGCTAAGCTCCATTCAACAGGATATGCGAGGGGAAATAAGGAGAGTGTTAGTTTTATGCTTCACTTTGGGGACATGTTTGACTCTATGAGTCTATGTGGTATGTTGGAGATCCGTGTATCCGATGAGTGATGGTATATCTCACTTTTATGTTTCATAGCTCAACTGTCAAATTATCTTAAATTATGAATATGTTTGTATTGTGATATGTGTTTATATGACCATTATGTAATTTATCTATAAACATGTTTTTGAGTATTTTGATATATGCTTAAATGTTATGTGATTATATGAGTCTTGGGATATATGCTTAAACGTTATGTGATTTTATGAGTATTGTGATATATGCTTGAATGCTATGTGATTATATGTATAATGTGATACATGCTTAAAAATGAATATGATTACCATGAAAATGAACTAATAAATAATGCACGAGTAAGAATAATATGACACTAAAGTTTGAACTATTGAGGTTGTGCCATATGGTTGTTTCATTAATACTTAATGAATTGTTTGCATTGTGGTTATTTTGAGCATTCACTGAGCTTGTTTAAGCTCACCCACTCCTTTCTTAAAACCTTTGCAGAGTAGTTAAGTGTCGATGTGAGCGATGTGGTTTTTGTGGGGTGATCCAAATTAGACGTTAGCTTTATTTCGTAGGTGTTATTAATTCGTTTATGTTTAGGGAAAATAAAATCAATGTGGTAGAATTGTTGCATGAATTTTGCCATGATATTTTGGATGTTTCCATAGTTTATTGATCTCAAGATTTAAAGGTTTGAATCATGATATGTTGATTATTGCTTAGACTTATTCTCGATGTTTGAAATTGTGATTATATTCGTTTTGACGTTTATTTGATATAGTAAAAGATGCATGTTGAATAGATTCATGTTGTAATGGTTATATGCTTAAATCTGATAAATTTTTACCGTCTGGAGTAGAGGTATCAATATTCGTGTTGTAAAAATGATACCTCTGTGATTTTAAAATGTGCAGGGAAATAGTAATATATTTTGGTATCAATACCCTATCACGAGTATCCATACAGGGGGTAGAGATATCGATACTTTTGCAGAGGTACCGATAATTTTCAATAGTATAATTTTTGTGCAAGAAATAGAATGCAAGTTCGGAATCGATTTTCAATGAGGTATCGATACCACTTAAAGAAAATATTGATACCCTTGTCCTAGTATTGATACCTACGTGATTGCCTTGGAAATTTTGCTAAGTGGTCCTAATGCGTGTTTAATTACTATTATAAGTATATTTAAAGTATGTTTGGCTTGTTCTAATGATGATTGATATATGTTTGATTAAAAATTTATAAGATCACTGGTAAAGAGGATGATTTCATAATAATGTAACAATTTACTATAAGTATGACATGAGACAGTGGTATGGCATCCTGATATTCGGGCTTGGTGACTAGGCCGAGTATAGGGTGTTACATAGATGAACTGAATTAGTTTTAGGTAAAAAGATTAAGTATAGACTGAGATATTTGAATTTCAAGTTCGCTATCTCGAAGGTTTCAATTACAAGAGTAGTTAGCTTAAACTTGTGTTTTGATTGTTTGAAGTGAGTCTTTGGTTGATTGTTGATTGTGTATATTGTGTGGTTATTATGTGTGCAGCATCGAAACCGTTGGAGCCTTTTATAAGCAAGGCGAATGTAACACCCCTCACTTTTATTCAACGCCAGAATAGGGTTACGGAGCATTACCTGAATTATAAAACAATTAAATATTCATTTCACATACATTTCCAATTTTCATGCAATCATCATTCAAACTCAATCACATTGTCCCTAATACAAGCCTACGAGCCCTAAAACATACAGTCAGGGTGGTTCGGGACTAAACCGATAACTTATAAAATTTTAGGGAAACTTAGAAAATTTTACAAAATATAGGGGACACATGCCCGTGTGGCCCGGCCGTGTGTCTCACACGGCCAAAGACACGTCCGTGTCACTGGAACGACGGAAATGTGCAAGTGTACACAATAGCAACAAGTAATAAAGTGACAAGTAAATGTCGAGTTATCGTACCCACAGGTATTGTGAAAAGAATTATTTATGAATGCTATTTAAAACACTTGGGTGAATAAAATATTTTGTTTGAATTGGGTGATTAAAAACTAAGATTTTAAACCAAGTAAACTAAATAAATAAATCTCAAATGCACAATTTCAAAATACGATTTTAATCAAGATGACATAATTGTGTTAGATCAATTACATTTCTTAACTTGGAATTATTAAACTCATATTTATATTGTTATGAATAAATTCACAGCAACTCAGTAATTTGCTAACTTACGAACATACTTACTTACAAAAATTCATTCATCTCTTGACTATATCCCTATGTCAATTCAACCGATTGAACAAATCTTTAATAGGAAAATATGATATTACACATACATACTTATTAAATCGAAATAATCTCTTGTATATATCCCTATATCAGTTCAAACGATTAATTAAATCTAATAAGCACATAAAAGACTACGTGAGGTAACAAAGTATCCCTACCTTTCAACAGTTTAATCACAATAATCTTGCAAGTTATGCAAGGAAAATGTATCATCAGATACCGTTGCTAATTTAACCCTCAGCTACCTTATATGATTAAACATGCACTAATTAAGTACTGTGTCCATTAATTACAATTTCAATCCATTTAAATAATTAATTTATTAGCTACCTCACAATTGTAATGCAAGAGTAACTTAGTCATGATTTTACTTAACCAAGCATCTTACCGAGGCCTATAACAACATAAACACAATTTTAACAATTTTAGCAAAAGAAACACAATCAACCTAACACGAATTAAATTCAAGAAAAATTGATTAAATTAACCATTCGAACAACATAAATATTCATAGATATGTTCATCATAACAACAACAAAAATTAAAGAGATGGGGAACAAGAATCAAATCCAGTGTTTTTCCTTGGCTTGACTCGTTTGCTCCGTTCTTCCTTCTCTGTTGTCCTCGTCAACGGAGGCTGCTATGAACAATTAATTGCTGCTCCAAATGGATGATGAATGCCCCTTTTCCAAGAGGAGAAATCGGCAAGAGAGCAAGAGAATTTGGAATGGAAAAGAAGAGAGAAAGTAGAGAGAAGAGAGAAAAGATGTGAATGCTTGAGGTGTGTTTCAAGTAATCAGCTTAAGGGGGTTTTTATAGATGAAGAGGGCTGCTAAAAATAGCTAAAATTATCAGCCAAAGAGCCCTCCCTTGGCCGGCCACACATGTGGCAAGTTTGATGATTTCAAACTTGATAAATTAAGCTTGGGGCAAATCTAGAAAGCCACCATTTGTGGAGGGGTTTGAATGCTATTTGAACAAGTCTTCAAGGGCCTCTTTGCAAGCTAAATAATCAGCCAATAAGCTGATTTGGGTCAGCACATGGGGTGGTTTTGGGGTCTCTATTACTTGGTCGGTTCGGCTCAACTGGACCACTTTTCATAATTTATTAATAATAATTTATTAACCCAAATTAAATTGGATATAAATTAAAATTAATTATATTATGAATTAATACACATAATTTTGGACCGTCTTAGGCTGAAAAGTAATTCACCTTGATACTTCAAATTGCTTCTGCTTTTGTGCTTCTAGCGATGTTCCGCTAAGCCATTTTTCTTACGTGCAAATCATTTAAAATAACCAAAATTCATTAAAATTAATTATAAAATTAATTAAAATTCAAAATTTTCATATTTAAGTACACTTTAATTATTTTATAAAAATTAATTATTTTTCAACAGGAATTTTATCAGAATTGCATGAATTTAAGTTAAAAAGGGCATGAAAAAATGTGTATATTTTTGTGTTTCTAGTCACAGGCCGTGTGGACATTCGAAATAGGATCACATGGCTGTGTGTTAGCCCGTGTCTGACCCCATGTAACTCTCTGGCTTGGGTCACATGGCCAACACACACGCCTGTGTGATAGGCCGTGTGTTAAGCCGTGCCAAACTTATAGGGTATACTGACTTATGCCATACAACCAAGTCACACGCCCGTGTGCTAGGCCGTGTGGAGCATACTAACTTGATCTCTAATTCAACACCAGGGGACACACGGCCGTGTAACCTGACCGTGTGTTACACGCGGATGAGACACACACCCTTGTCTCTGCCCGTTTGGACAAAAATAGGTTATTTACCAAGCCATTTTGCCACCCAAATTTGCATACACCTATATCAAACCAAATGGCACCAAAACATAGCATATATAGGCATTCATGTAACTCAACCAAGCATAAATCATACCATTTCAATACCAACAACAACAAGTCTCACATGTACCACAAAATGCTATTCCATTTTATACCAAATTCACATTTCCAATTCAACTAAATGGACACTTTCAAACATGCATCAATTTACCTAAACCCAAAATCATACTAATTCTAAATTCACCAACAATTTGGCATCCACAATACCTATTATCAACAAGCATCACATATCCATCATTTAACACATAACCAAAACCATATGCACCATTTTATACACAACCAAACCAACCAAATTAAGCCAACTCTCATTGCTATATACAAAACCATAATTTAGACATTTACAAGCCAATTCAAATGACCAAAGTCATTACCAACCCATATACCAGCCATATACTTAAAACACTTAAGTTCGAAAGTACCAAAGAGTTAGGAGGATAGTGTGACAAAATGTAATATCCTGATTTTGGGCCTAGTCGGAATAGCGGTTTCGTGACCACGAAATCTGAGATATAAATAATTATTTTATGATTATTTTGAGGTCTATGATATGATTGCATGATTGTGTGAAAATTTCGTGAAGAAATTTTATGCATAAAGTGCTTAAATTGAAATTAGGGACTAAATCGAATAATTTGTAAAACTTGCATTCTAGAAGTTTCTAGTATGAAATTGTTTTGAAATATTAATTAGGAGGTCTTAAATAGAAATTTTACCAATTTCTAAGTCTATGGACAAAAATTGGACATGGATGGAATTTTTGGAAAGTTTAGTAGTAAGGGCATTTTGGTCATTTAGGGGTAAAATGAATTAAAATACAAAATTAAAAGCCAATTTTGCTCATCTTCAACCCCATGGCAGAATATAGCAAGGATAAACCATGTCTAGGGTTTTTAAAGCTTCCAAGCTCGATTGTAAGTCCGTTCTAGCCTCGTTTTTAATGATTTTTACGTTTTTGGAGTCCTAGTAGCTCGATTAAGCTTATGCTAGCAATAATTTAACCTAGGGTTTATATTTGTAAAAATACCCATAGGTGAAATTTGTGTATTTTTGTGTTTTATGAGAGAATATGAGGTTTTAAATTATGTTAGACAACTTGTGCTACTCGGTTTTAAGTGAAAACGAGCAAAAGGGCTTAATCGGTAAAAATACCTAATAGTCATAAGTACATGTTAGAGTGAGAATTTGATGTTGCCATAGAAGGGAAAAATGATCAGAATGTCATAAAACATAATAAAATAGGCTGAAGTTTAATTTACGAGCTTTGGGGCAAAAGTGTAAATATGCGAAAGTTTAGGGGCAAAATTGTGATTTTTCCAAAATATGATTTTGGGTCAAATTGAATAATGTGAGTCCTAATTAGACTATATTTTAAATGATAGAGCAAGGAAAACTGAAATTCGGGCTAAAATGGGGAAAATACCAAGTTGTGGACGAAATGGTAAAAGTAGCCATTTTCGCATATGAGGTAAGTTCATATGTAAATGTTGGTAACATAGTTATTATTTTAAATGTTTTAATGTTATTTAAATGATATGATAATTATTATGAAATATTATACTTGTGATAATTGTTTGATAATATGTCAAATTATGTGATATACTTGGAAAATGTGAAATACTACCGAGTATCGGTATCGGCATTCCGTAGAAGATGATTGAGACACATGATTGGGAAAAAGGTCCCGTTGAACCTTAGGAATGGATTAGGATACAAGTGACATGTCACTGGGATATTTAGGCATCTGAACTCGTTGAGTTGAGTCCGAGTTCACTTATGGATGCGAATGTCCGAACTCGTTGAGTTGAGTCCGAGTTCGTGAGATGTAACTAGGCATCGAGCTCGTTGAGTTGAGTCCGAGTTCACTTATGGATGCAAACGCCCGAGCTCGTTGAGTTGAGTCCGAGTTCACTTATGGGCGGGTTACATGGTAGCTTGGCTACATATGTGGCACTTATGTGTAAACTTTCCATGTATCCGAATTATATTCCGATGTGTTCAACGGGTAAAGTTCTACTGAAATGGAGGAATACTCAAGATGAAAGGGACGTATTGGTAAGTGTTGTGAAATGGATACTTTGAACAGGTATGTACTTAACCCTCGGGTTGAAAAATCGATATAACAACAATATGGTAAGATGATAAATGAAAATGTGATATGAATGTCTTGGTGATGATTATGCAAATGATGTTTTATGTTTGCTTATATGGTTATGTTACTTGCTATTTGCATGTGAACTTATTAAGCATTTATGCTTACTCCCTCCTTTTCATTCCTTGTATTTTTGACAAGCCAGCTCGGAAATCGGGAACGGTCGAAGGCTCGCTCACACTATCCGTATACCATCTTGGCATAATGGCTTGTATATTTTGAGTATGGCATGTATAGCATTATAATCATTTTGTATATATGGTCTTATGATATGGTTATTGAGTGGTATGGAAATTCTTGGTAATGATTAGCCATTGGAATGGCTAATCATGATCATATTTGGTGTTATGTATGTCAAATTGCTAGCTAATCCATGGAAACCATGAAATAGGTAAAATTTACCATAAAATAGATTCGACATGCAGAGTGACATGAATTTGAAAAATCACTAAAAATAGTATAAATGGAATTAAATAATGAATAAGTTATGGAATCGAAGCTTGATGAGTCTATTTTCATATGAAAGAAGAGAAACAGGTATATGAGCTATATTTTATGAGATGTTTAAATTTTTGTGAAACAGGGCCAGAGCAATTTCTGGATCCCCTGTTCTGACTTTGGAAATTCACCATAAATTTTACAAAGATAATTAGAAGTCATGCTTTATATATAAAGATTCCTTATTGAGTCTAGTTTTATTAGAGACAAAATACATAGTCATTGAAGCTCTGTACAGGAAGATATCTGATTTGTAACACACAGAGGTCAGAGTAGTCAAACCCTGAAATAGGGGAGACTTTAACTAATAAACTGCACTAATTGGCCCGACCAAAAAAATTATATAAAAAAATTAGTAAATAGATATATGAGTCTAGTTTTAGGAAACATCTAATGAGTCTAGTTTTAGGAAACATTTACAGAATTTGATTTTGCATTTTATAACTCGAGATATGAATTTTTAAGCGACTGTGACGCAGATTGCTAGCTTGACTGGAAATTTTAAAATGAATTGTATGAGCTGTTTAAGTAATGAATTAAGTCCGTTAACACCTCGTGTTCGACTCCGGCAATGGTCTCGGGTACGGGGCGTTACACAAAATCTCCGACGATCATTGAATCTGAGCTAGCTTTGAATTCACTATAAAACACAAAAAAATTAAATAAAGTAAGCTATAAAGCTTAGTAAGCCCGTATGAAAATAATAAGCAAAATTCACCATTTAATTATCATTCAAAATATGCATATAACATAATATAAAATATTTAATCACAATATTAACATGTATACAAATCACCTATTTAACCATGAACTCATTTCTTCCATATGTTCGATGGATATATAGTTTCCATACATACCTGTATTGATATGTATCTATTTTGCACCATTTTATATCTTCGATATACCTATAGAACCATTTGGAATAATACAAGATACTCGGGAATCTCACACCCTAAGTGCCAATATATATAGCCGAAGCTATCTCAATAAATCTTGCACCGAAGTGCCAATACATAGCCGAAGCTATCTTAATATCATATCTCAATAATGCTCACTCTCGAGCTATCAACGGGTCTGCTCACACAAGCTGACAGTCATGACGTAACAACACAGTGCTGCTCACACAAGCTGACGAGAATCCGCAACACATGCTGGATAACTCAACCACCGGTAGGACGTACAGACTAGCACCCAAAACAATAATAACCCTTAATGACATGTCATTCGTATCCTGATCTATTCCTAATGTTCAACCGAGATTTCCAATGTCGAATCTCATCGAATAAGTCCGCAATGTCGTGTCCACAATTTATGAAATATTAAAGCATTTAAAACACAATTATATCAATACTTATTACATACGAAATTAAGTCGATTAATCCGAAACCTTATTTTTTCCCCGATCTAAATCCGTATTTTGCCTTTCTTGATCTAAATATAATCAAAATTAACTTATTTAATAATCTCTCTATTTAATTTAATCCAAAAACACACATTTAGGGCAAATTTACATTTTTCCTAACATTTCAACATTTTTACAATCTAGTCCTTATTTCATAAAATTATAAATTCATGCAATTCAACCAAAACCCATGCTATCACAATTTCAATTAGGTCCCTAGAAGTCCATATTTTTCATTCATTTCACAATTTAACCATAAAATTTACATATTTCACAATTTAATCCCTAATTAGATTTTACTAAAAATCACTTAACAAATGTTGTTTATCTAACAACAAGCATGCATTTTCTACCATTAAATATCAAAATACACCAACATTCATCAATGGAAAAACCCTAAACCTTTAACATTTTTACAAATTAGTCCCTGGGCTAGCTAGATTAAGCTACAACGATCTCAAAAACATAGAAATCATAAAAAACGAGACAAAAATCATACCTGTGACATCCCAAAATTGACCCTAGTCGGGAAGTGGTTTCGGGACCGCTAAACCGAGTCACCGACATGTTCGAACGTAATATTTATTGTCTAGAATATGTGAAAATGCATGTGTGAATTTTGAATTCTTTGATTTAGTTAATTTGATTGTGAATTGAAAGAAAAAGGACTCATGTGAAAGGATTTAAAAATATGTAGCTAATTTTAAGAGGTTAATAAAGGAATGAAGTAAAATAAATGGAGTTGCATGTCAAATACTCCATTTATTTTGGATGAGTGGCCTACCATGTCTAGATTATGGGCAAGGGGCGTGTTTCCAACATGTTTAGTTAGTGCATTATGTAGAAAGAATTAAGAAATGAAAAAGAAAAAAAGAAAAAATGAGCATGGATGCCCCCCATGGTGCCGTAGCTAGAGAGAAAGAAAGAAAAAAAGTTGTTATTCATCCTTTCTTTGAGCAAAGACTAGGAAGAAAATACAAAGAGAAAAGAAAAGCTTCACCCTTTGGTTCTTCTTGGCGGTTTGAAAAGAGAAAAGTTGAAGACATTCGCCATATTTGCATCTAAGTTAAGGTAAGTTTGATGTTGTGCCATGAGATTCAAGCATGTTTTAGTAGTTAGCTTGAGTTCTAAACTAGCCCATGGTTCAAATCTTCACTATATCATGGAGATAAGGTTCGCTAAGGTGGATTTGTGGATGTTATTTGCATGCTAAAAGTAAAGCTTGTAATGATGCATGGTATGGTGTTGTATGGCATTCGGCCATGGTAGGAAATAAAAGGAAACTATGTTCGTTGTTCATGTCATTTGAATGAGAAGTGCTAGTAAGGTGAAGTACAAATGTTAGTGTTGATTTACTAGTGTATATGTGCATATTAGCCTAGTTGTGAACTTGAAACAAATTGGTGTTTAGTCGATACAAGCGACCTTACTTGTAGAATGTATCAAGTGTGGAAATCGGCCTTAACATGGATGTGTATGTTCGCCACATGAACGAATACATATGTTGATGTGTATATTCGGCCTTAGGTAGCCTATTGATGGCCTTAGCTTTCCTTGATGCTTGAATGAATTGTATTGAATTGCTTGATGTAATATAAAATGTGCATGACCATTGTGTATTCAAGCTAAAGGGTGGCCATATGACCATTTAAACTCCTTGTCATATTCGCCATAAGCTAGCATAATGAGGTTTTAATAAGTTAAATTTGTGTGAATTAGCTCAAGAACTCAAAGGATCAAAGTTGGACAAGGGAAAGACAAAATAATTGAATAGCCGTTGAAAACGATGCGACAACATCCGAGGTAAGTCATTAAGCACATATGTTTGATATTGCTTAAATGATTGTAAAATCTATGCAATTGTGTTTAATGGGATGCTATATATATATATAAATGAAATTGTATGTGTATGGAGTGATGACAATTGTTGAATGTAAAAGAAATAGTGAAATGTGTAGAAAGTTTGCTTTCGGCACTAAGTGTCTTGGCAATACGTGTGTACGGTGACGAGATTGGCACTAAGTGTGTGTGCTGGAAATATATGGCACTAAGTGTGCATGCTGGAAATATACTGACCTTGGGTGTGCGAGCTCGAAGGCTATGGCACTATGTGTGCGGCTTAAATCGAATGGCACTAAGTGTGCGAAATCGAGTATGAAGCACTTGTGTGTGCGTACTCTATATATATGGAGGTGTGTCTCCATCGAGTTGAGTATGGACAGCGGATCGGGTAAGTACCTTGAGCTCATGACGAATAGGAAATACGTTCATGCTCGGGGTTGAGCTTGGTAAGCTTTAAATCTATGTGATGATTGAAATTGTATGGTTGTGGTGGAAATGAGTTAGTGTGAGAAAATGCCTTAAATATCTTGTTGTGTGGAATACGAAATGTGGATGTATGACTTGGTGTGAGATTGAACCGAAAGGTCCGAGGAATTATGGTATAGTTTTGATATGGATGAGTACCCAGCCTCGTTTATTGTTTCATGTTGTGGTAACTTTATTAATGGATGGTTGTTGAATGCTTATGACTTCTTGAGTTATAAACTCACTCGGTGTTTTCTTGTCACCCATTTTAGGTCTCTTGGACTCGTATTGTTTGCGTGCTCGGAACCGTCGTTGAAGTCATCACACCGGCTGGAAATCTTTTGGTATTGTCTTCGTAGTTGAACTAGGAGAACATTTGGCATGTATAGGCTATTTTGTTTTGTTGAATTGTGGGTTGTAAACTTTAAGCCATGTGAAAATGGCCTATGTGGTCGTTGAGTGGGATGCTAGAACCTATAGCCACGAGTCTTAGAAACTTTAATTTTGATAAGGTGGCCATGATTTGTGTCATGTATAATGGATGATTAGTAAGGCCAAGGAAAGATTCATGAAATTGGCATAGTCTACTGCAGTAACTGTTGCGGACAGCAGCAGTGATATGAGATTGAAAAATCACTAAAAATAGTATAAGTAGAATTAAATAGTGAATAAATTATTAAATTGAACCTTGATGAACCTATTTTCATATGGACGAAACGAAACGACCGTATGAGCAGTATACTGAGAGATATTAAAGTTCTCGTGAGACAGGGCCAGAACCGTTTCTGGATCCCCTGTCTCGACTTTGAAAATTTACCATTAATTATCCAGAAGGAATTAGAAGTCGTGCCTTATATTTTCAGATTTCCCTTTGAGTCTAGTTTCATTAGAAACAAACGACATGAGCATTTAAGCTCTGTACGAGAAGATATCCAGGTCGTAATGCGCAAAGGTCAGTGTAGTCGACCCCTGTAACATGGCCGACTTTAACTAATAAACTGTACCAATTGGCCCGACCAAAAATTCTAGAAATAAATCCATGGATGGATATATGAGTATAGTTTCAGGGAAAATTTACGGAATTGGTTTTTGAGTTCTGGAACTCGAGATATGATTTTTAAGGTAACAGTGACGCAGTTAGCTAGCCTGCCTGAAACAAAAATTTCATAATTTCCAAGAGGGAAATAAGGGAAGTAAGCCCGGTAACACCTCGTGGTCGAATCCGGTGACGGTCACGCGTTTGGGGTGTTACATTTCATTGGTATCAGTGCTATGGTTTAGTCGGTTCTAGGACTACCATAGCGCGTGTGAGTCTAGCTATACATGCCAAATTGTTAGTGCTTAATAATGTGATGACTTCTGACGGTTGAAATTTTTGTTTTGATTAGCAATGGAACCCGGTAGAGAGACCCTTGGCGGATGACGTTGAAAGTGTAGCGGCTGCTCCGCGCAAGGGACACCTCCGTTGAGCCTCGATCATCCGCTGAATAATCAAAATGAAGGCGAAACAAGCCTTCTTCACCATGATGAATGAGTGGGTCGCATAATATGCCCAAACCAATCCGGCTGTCCAACCATTCCGAATTTAAATACTCCACCCCAAGAGCCCGCAATGCCTCCAATTCATCGATCCTGTGAGGCTGAGTAAACCACCGTGGACTTGATTAGGAAGCGTGGGGCTGAGGAGTTCAAGGCCATAGTTCTTGATGATGCCGAAAAGGCCGAGTTCGCTCGATAACACCATTAGAGTGTTAGATGAACTGTCATGCACACCGATGAATGTCTTAAGTGTGCTATATCCTTGTTGTGAGACTCGACTTACTATTGGTGGAGGACTTTAATTTCCATAGTCCCAAATGAACGAGTTACTTGGGATTTCTTTCAATCCAATTTGAAAGAAATACATTAGTCAACAGTTCATCGATCAGAAGCGTAAGGAATTCTTGGAACTCAAGCAAGGCCGTATGACCGTATCTGAATACGAACATGAGTTCGTAAGACTTAGTCGGTATGCTCGGGAGTGTGTGGCTGATGAGGTTGCTATGTGCAAAAGATTTGAAGAAGGATTGAATGAAGATTTGAAGCTGCTAGTGGGTATTTTGGAGATAAAGGAGTTTGTAACACTAGTCGAACGAGCCTGCAAGGCGGAAGAACTTGGAAAGGAAAAGAAGAAGGCTGAATTTGAAGCAAGAGATTATCGTAAAAGATCGGCGAGTAAAGCTCCATTCTCGGCGGTAAAGAAGTTCAGGGAGGACACTAATAAGTCGAGGGCGACTGCGGGAATTTCCATCAGAGCCCGACCATTGACGGACTCCCGAGCTACATCGGTAGCTAGTGTGGGCAATAATCGTCAAGAGAGACCTGAATGCCCCCAATATGGAAGACGACACCTAGGTGAATGTTGGGGTAAGTCTGTTAACCGGGCCTGTTACGGATGTGGTTCGAAGGACCACTTCATTAGAGATTGCACGGAGCTAGATGAGAAGAATAAGATGCAAGGTGCAAGATCTAGTGGGGCGACGGCTAGAGGTAGACCCCCGAGGATTTCAGGAGGTAGGGGTGGTAATCAGAGAGGAGCCACTGATACGGCTGTTCGATCCGAGACCCGTGGTCCTGCTAGAGCATATGCCATCCGCGCACGAAAGGAGGCATCCTCCCCTGACGTTATCACTGGTACTTTTACTTTCTTTGATACTAGTGTGATTGCATTGATTGACCCCGGCTCTACTCATTCATATGTATGTGAAACTTTAGCATCCAGTAAGACTCTACCTGTTGAGTCTACTGAGTTCGTAATTTGAGTGTCAAACCCTTTGGGTCAATACGTACTCGTTGATAAAGTGTGCAAGAGATGCCCCCAAATAATTCGAGAATCCTGTTTTCTGGCCGATCTGATGCTTCTACCATTTGATGAATTCGATGTTATTCTTGGTATGGATTGGCTAACCGTACATGATGCAGTGGTGGACTGTAAAAGGAAAACCATTGATTTGAGGAGTGCAAATAATGAGGTAATCCGAGTCGAGTCTACTGATTTAAAAGGAGTGCCAGCGATAATATCTTCTATGACCGCTCGGAGATATGTGAAAAAGGGGTGTGAAACATACCTTGCGTATGTGTTTGAAAGTAAAGAGACGGAAAAGAAACTCGAATCGGTACCAGTGGTTTGTGAGTATTCGATGTTTTTCCGGAGGAGTTACCGGATTGCCACCGGTTCGAGAAGTGGAATTCGCATCGAAGTTGTACCGGTACTACACCGATCTCAATAGCTCCGTGATCGTATGGCATTAACGGAGTTAAAGGAATTGAAGGTTCAATTGCAAGAATTGACGGATAGAGGTTTCGCCGACCGAGTTTTTCTCCATGGGGCGCACTTGTATTGTTTGTGAAAAAGAAGGACGGAACCATGAGGTTGTGCATCGACTATCGTCAACTCAATAAAGTGACGATAAAGAATAAATATCCATTGCCACGAATTGACGATTTGTTTGATCAATTAAAGGGAGCCTCGGTGTTTTCAAAGATAGATTTGAGGTCGGGGTACTATCAGTTGAGGGTCCGAGAATCGGACATACCCAAAACCGCTTTTAGAACGAGGTACGGTCACTACGAATTCTTGGTGATGCCGTTTGGGCTTACTAATGCCCCTGCGGTATTTATGGATTTAATGAATAGAATTTTCAGGCCATACTTGGATCGGTTCGTAGTTGTATTTATCGATGACATTTTGGTCTATTCGAGAGATGAAACCGAACATGCTGAGCACCTGAGGCTAATGTTGCAAATTTTACGAGATAAGCGATTATCACGCAAAGTTCAAGAATGTGAATTTTGGTTGAAAGAGGTTAGCTTTTGGGGCACGTGGTGTCCGCATCGGTGTCGAGGTGGACCCGAACAAAATTTCGCCATAGTCGATTGGAAACCTCCAAGGAATGTTACCGAGGTTAGGAGCTTTTGGGGCTTGCGGATACTATCGACGATTTGTGAAAGGTTTTTCGATGATAGTTGCACCGATGACAAAACTACTTCAAAAAGATGTTAAGTTCGAGTGGTCGAACGCTGTCAAGAAAGTTTCGATCGACTAAAACCTGTTTAACCGAGGCCCCAGACTAGTACAACCGAGTCCCAGAAAGAGTTTGTCATATCTGATGGCGCATCCTTGCTTGGGTTAGGTTGTGTGTTGATGCAAGAAGGTCGAGTTGTGGCTTACGCGTTGAGACAACTAAAGCCGCATGAGAGAAACTATCCGACCCATGACCTTGAACTAGCAGCCATAGTGTTCGCCTTGAAGATATGGCGGCATTACTTGTTTGGAGAAAGGTGTCACATTTATTCGGACCACAAGAGTCTAAAATATTTGATGACTCAGAGAGATTTAAACCTGCGACAAAGACGTTGGCTTGAGTTGTTGAAAGACTATGAACTCATCATTGATTATCACCCGGGAAAGGCCAACGTGGTGGCCGATGCTTTAAGTCGCAAGGCACTGTTTGCTTTGAGAGCGATGGATGCTCATCTATCCGTTTCACCCGATGAGGTGCTAGTAGTCGAATTAGAGACCAAACCGATGGTCAATCCGAACGGATAATTCAAATACTCGAGGATATGTTGAGATGTTGCATCCTTGAGTTTAGTGGTTCATGGGAACGGTAATTACCTTTGATTGAATTCACTTACAACAATAGTTTTCAATAAAGTATTAAGATGGCGCCTCACGAGGCTTTATACGATCGTAAATGCCGTACCCCATTATTCTGGACTAAACTTAGTGAAAGTAAAGTCTTCGGGGTTGATTTGGTTAAGGATGCCGAGCAAAAAGTTCGAGTAATTCATGAAAGTTTGAAGGCTGCTTCGGATCGCCAAAAGTCGTATGCGGATTTGAAAAGGAAAGACATCGAATATCAGGTTGGAGACAAGGTATTTCTCAAAGTTTTACCTTGGAAGAAGGTGCTTAGATTTGGTCGTGAGGGCAAATTGAGTCCGAGGTTCATCGGGCCATATGAAGTATCCGAACGAGTTGGGCCAGTCGCATATCGATTAATTTTGCCCCCTGAGCTCGAAAAGATTCACAACGTTTTTCATGTCTCGATGCTTCGACGATATAGGTCTGATCCATCGCACGTAATCGCTCCATCTGAGATTGAGATTCAGCCTAATTTGAGCTATGAAGAGGAACCGGTTTGCATTATGAGGCGTGAAGTAAAAGAGTTGCGCAATAGGAAAATCCCGTTAGTGAAGGTGTTGTGGCATAAACACGGAATGGAAGAAGCCACTTGGGAACTTGAGGACTCTATGAAAGAGCGATACCCGAGCCTATTTACCGGTAAGATTTTCGGGGACGAAAATTTCTTAAGTGGGGGAGAGTTGTGACATCCCAAAATTGACCCTAGTCGGGAAGTGGTTTCGGGACCGCTAAACCGAGTCACCGACATGTTCGAACGTAATATTTATTGTCTAGAATATGTGAAAATGCATGTGTGAATTTTGAATTCTTTGATTTAGTTAATTTGATTGTGAATTGAAAGAAAAGGACTCATGTGAAAGGATTTAAAATATGTAGCTAATTTTAAGAGGTTAATAAAGGAATGAAGTAAAATAAATGGAGTTGCATGTCAAATACTCCATTTATTTTGGATGAGTGGCCGACCATGTCTAGATTATGGGCAAGGGACATGTTTCCAACATGTTTAGTTAGTGCATTATGTAGAAAGAATTAAGAAATGAAAAAAAAAAAAAAGAAAAAATGAGCATGGATGCCCCCGTGGTGCCGTAGCTAGAGAGAAAGAAAGAAAAAAAGTTGTTATTCATCCTTTCTTTGAGCAAAGACTAGGAAGAAAATACAAAGAGAAAAGAAAAGCTTCACCCTTTGGTTCTTCTTGGCGGTTTGAAAGAGAAAAGTTGAAGACATTCGCCATATTTGCATCTAAGTTAAGGTAAGTTTGATGTTGTGCCATGAGATTCAAGCATGTTTTAGTAGTTAGCTTGAGTTCTAAACTAGCCCATGGTTCAAATCTTCACTATATCATGGAGATAAGGTTCGCTAAGGTGGATTTGTGGATGTTATTTGCATGCTAAAAGTAAAGCTTGTAATGATGCATGGTATGGTGTTGTATGGCATTCGCCATGGTAGGAAATAAAAGGAAACTATGTTCGTTGTTCATGTCATTTGAATGAGAAGTGCTAGTAAGGTGAAGTACAAATGTTAGTGTTGATTTACTAGTGTATATGTGCATATTAGCCTAGTTGTGAACTTGAAACAAATTGGTGTTTAGTCGATACAAGCGACCTTACTTGTAGAATGTATCAAGTGTGGAAATCGGCCTTAACATGGATGTGTATGTTCGCCACATGAACGAATACATATGTTGATGTGTATATTCGCCTTAGGTAGCCTATTGATGGCCTTAGCTTTCCTTGATGCTTGAATGAATTGTATTGAATTGCTTGATGTAATATAAAATGTGCATGACCATTGTGTATTCAAGCTAAAGGGTGGCCATATGACCATTTAAACTCCTTGTCATATTCGCCATAAGCTAGCATAATGAGGTTTTAATAAGTTAAATTTGTGTGAATTAGCTCAAGAACTCAAAGGATCAAAGTTGGACAAGGGGAAAGACAAAATAATTGAATAGCCGTTGAAAACATGCGACAACATCCGAGGTAAGTCATTAAGCACATATGTTTGATATTGCTTAAATGATTGTAAAATCTATGCAATTGTGTTTAATGGGATGCTATATATATATATAAATGAAATTGTATGTGTATGGAGTGATGACAATTGTTGAATGTAAAAGAAATAGTGAAATGTGTAGAAAGTTTGCTTTCGGCACTAAGTGTGCGGGCAATACGTGTGTACGGTGACGAGATTGGCACTAAGTGTGTGTGCTGGAAATATATGGCACTAAGTGTGCATGCTGGAAATATACGGCACTGGGTGTGCGAGCTCGAAGGCTATGGCACTATGTGTGCGGGCTTAAATCGAATGGCACTAAGTGTGCGAAATCGAGTATGAAGCACTGTGTGTGCGTACTCTATATATATGGAGGGTGTGTCTCCATCGAGTTGAGTATGGACAGCGGATCGGGTAAGTACCTTGAGCTCATGGCGAATAGGAAATACGTTCATGCTCGGGGTTGAGCTTGGTAAGCTTTAAATCTATGTGATGATTGAAATTGTATGGTTGTGGTGGAAATGAGTTAGTGTGAGAAAATGCCTTAAATATCTTGTTGTGTGGAATACGAAATGTGGATGTATGACTTGGTATGAGATTGAACCGAAAGGTCCGAGGAATTATGGTATAGTTTTGATATGGATGAGTACCCAGCCTCGTTTATTGTTTCATGTTGTGGTAACTTTATTAATGGATGGTTGTTGAATGCTTATGACTTACTGAGTTATAAACTCACTCGGTGTTTTCTTGTCACCCATTTTAGGTCTCTTGGACTCGTATTGTTTGCGTGCTCGGAACCGTCGTTGAAGTCATCACACCGGCTGGAAATCTTTTGGTATTGTCTTCGTAGTTGAACTAGGAGAACATTTGGCATGTATAGGCTATTTTGTTTTGTTGAATTGTGGGTTGTAAACTTTAAGCCATGTGAAAATGGCCTATGTGGTCGTTGAGTGGGATGCTAGAACCTATAGCCACGAGTCTTAGAAACTTTAATTTTGATAAGGTGGCCATGATTTGTGTCATGTATAATGGATGATTAGTAAGGCCAAGGAAAGATTCATGAAATTGGCATAGTCTACTGCAGTAACTGTTGCGGACAGCAGCAGTGATATGAGATTGAAAAATCACTAAAATAGTAGAAGTAGAATTAAATAGTGAATAAATTATGAAATTGAACCTTGATGAACCTATTTTCATATGGACGAAACGAAACGACCGTATGAGCAGTATACTGAGAGATATTAAAGTTCTCGTGAGACAGGGCCAGAACCGTTTCTGGATCCCCTGTCTCGACTTTGAAAATTTACCATTAATTATCCAGAAGGAATTAGAAGTCGTGCCTTATATTTTCAGATTTCCTTTGAGTCTAGTTTCATTAGAAACAAACGACATGAGCATTTAAGCTCTGTACGAGAAGATATCCAGGTCGTAATGCGCAAAGGTCAGTGTAGTCGACCCCTGTAACATGGCCGACTTTAACTAATAAACTGTACCAATTGGCCCGACCAAAAATTCTAGAAATAAATCCATGGATGGATATATGAGTATAGTTTCAGGGAAAATTTACGGAATTGGTTTTTGAGTTCTGGAACTCGAGATATGATTTTTAAGGTAACAGTGACGCAGTTAGCTAGCCTGCCTGAAACAAAAATTTCATAATTTCCAAGAGGGAAATAAGGGAAGTAAGCCCGGTAACACCTCGTGGTCGAATCCGGTGACGGTCACGGGTTTGGGGTGTTACAATACCAAATTGCAAAGATTTACAATTTTGAATTTTGAACCTAAAATAGTGATGTATGCACGTCCGAGGCTTCCACAAGTGCGAATCAAGATCCAATCGAGCTTCCAAAAGGTCCCATGACTCGAGCACGTACCAAGCGACTTCAAGAAGCTTTAGCAGCTTTGTTGAATCGAATTTGGGATGAAACAAAGCCCCTTGATGTTGGAGAAGCTGTGGAAAACCCTTTAAAGACTCAATGCACTCTTTTGCAAATCGACTTCAACTCCTCTCCAGCTCCCTAAGCTCAACACAGCTCCAATCAGCTCACTTGAGCTTGTTCCAGCTCGTTTGAGCTCGATTTAACTTCTTTCCAGCTCATATCTTTTTCCATTTTAATAAACTAAGTTTTAATTTTATTTTAATTCAAATTGCTACAGCTCATGCCGAACTCCTTAGCTCAAATCAGTTCATTAATTGTTTTTGTCTATTTGAGCTAGCCGAATTTAATATGCTAGTTAGTTTCAATTAAATGTGTCCAATTCAGTTAGTGTCATTTAAGTTGTCTAATTTCTTTTTAATTATGTTTAAAATGAATATATATATTTTAAATAATTATGTGTTTATTTCTTTTGTAGGTTAGTCGAATGTGGATGTGCATTTAAGGCTAGATGCATGTACAGGCTAGTTTAATGCATAAGAAGATTCATGCACGGTTCGGTTCAATGCTTGGAAGGAATTATGTTCATGTACATGGAAGGTTTAATTACATACATTTGGATTATGAAGATACATTCACTTTGGATGGCACACATGCATGAATGGAAAGCATTTAATGAATGTTCATGTACGGCCAGATTCAAGTCTCCTTTTAGTTCCATGTATGACCGAATGTGTGTGGATGAACCATTGGTTTTCCTAAGTACTTATTCGGCCAAGGGGTAGCTGCATAATCAATTTCCAAACTCAATTCATAAATGAAGGCTAAGAGAAGATGCATGCACAGCAAGCTACAACGAATGGGAGAATGCATCTAGTTCTTGATACATGAATTGTTTGCTACCCAAATGACTTCCCTATGTGTCTATTCGGCCAAGAGACACTTCTTGAATGTTTCATTCATTCCATGGCTTAATCTAGACAAGCTATTGAGCTCCCAAGACTTCACATTCATCCAAGACACTTTGCTTAGCTTCTAAGTTAGCCAATTTGTCTATTCGGCTACACATGCTAGACTATAAATAGTTTACACATTTCTTTGTAAAAGGACTTTTGCCAAATTTTTAATGAAACTCTGTTTCTGTGAGGTTACTTCCTCTCATATCTCATACAAGTTTCGAAGACTTATCTAGTTGTGCTAGTGGCGTCTACCGAGCTTGTTTGAACTTATCACCATCTTTGGTGTGGCGTTCACCTATCCTACTATCTATCTTTTCACCTTAACAATATAGGAATCGGGGTGACACTTTTTAGTGTTGAATCGCTCCTGACACTAAGTTCGCTAATCCATTTCCACCTTTCGATATTTCTTCCTTATTATCTCCAAAACTGAACCACCTATTCAACATCCATCTTTGTTTCTTTAGTCGAACCTATCACTACCCTTTTTACATTCGCTTTAATCAAGCCCATCCATCCAACTTTTGCTTCCAAGACCAAAAATGCGAACGACTCTTCTCGTCTACGACCGGGCACATCATGAATTCGACTCCTTCACCCGAGCCGGATCACATCAAATAGCTTTTCTTATCTTCAATTTTTTGGCTAAGGAAAATGAAGGCATTAAAAAAATTATTTAATTAACTTTAATATCCAAATTACCAATTAAACCTTAATGAAAAACCATTAATATCATCCATTTAATGTCCAAAAGTGTCCACTAAGTAAATTAATGGATTATTCATAACATAAGGACCTTTTCTATTTAATATCATAGCTATTTAATACCTTTAACTATTAAAACATCACTTTTTCACTTAATGCAATTTAGTCCTTTTTATCAAATTGACCACTCAAATAATAAATTTTTTTAACGAAATTTTCACACAAACATACTATCATGCTGTAAACATTAAAATACTAATAAAATAATTATTTAAACTTTGGATTTTTGGTCCCAAAACCACTGCTCCAATTTGACTAAAAATGAGCTGTTATAGTAAAAGGCAAGGAAAAGCTAGTTTAAGCTTTCAGCAAAATTAAGCGAAATCGGGATCAATAAGTGTTTGGAATTACTACCTGTAGACACAATTCATAGTGTTAATTAGGATCTTAGGAATAGCCTAAACCCTTATCCTAAGTTTCGAGCGTAAGCTTTCTAATTTCCTTTCTTTATTTTGGCAAATTATGTGATTATGTGAATAATTATGGATTGATTATTATGATGTGATATTGTGATATGAGACATGTGTGATGACTATTGTTAATTGTGTTGTGGGGATGATATACATGCTAAAAGACAGTGATAATGATATGCTAATAATACAAATATCTAACAAAAGCGAGCAGAATTTCGATTAGTATATATGTGTTGAATTGTGGAATGTGATACTATTATGATAGGGAATATGTGAGAATACTTGTATGTGATATATGATGTACTAATTTTAATGCAAACATATATGGTTGAATATGTCATAGCTCAATAAGCATTATTGTGGCACTTAAAGTACAAATAAATGTCAATTTGATAAGTGTGTAATGTGTAGGAGAATGCAATGTGAACTAATTAATATGAATAGAGATCATGTGCATTAAATCAGTAATTAAAATTGTGTAATTATGGATATTTTTGCCTTGTGATCTCTTGAAATCGTTGGATATAGTTGGCAAGCCATATGATTATGAGTACTTAACTATATGTATTGTGTTTTTGGGCATTGATGCCCTAGGACAGGTTGGAGAGATAAGGGAATATAAGCTAAGCTCTATTCAATGGGACATGTTCGGGGTGTTGGAGAATGTTAGCTTTATGCTTTACTTTTTAGGATATGTTTGACTCTATGAGTCAATTGGTGTGTTGGAGATTCGTGTATCTGATATGTGGTGATAGAGCCTATTTTATATTTCATAGCCTCAAGTGCCAAATTATCATTTAAATGTGATCTTAAATATTGTGGTAATACAATGTGAGATAGATGCATAAACATATGAATAATATGCTAAATGAGTTTATTTAAGTCTCATGGAAATGTTAATGTGTTCTTATAGTAAAATGAGTATGTAATTGTGGTTTGGGTCATTTCCATTTAACTTGTGAATGCATGTGAATATATCAGCTAGACTTGTGAGTTATTAAAGCATGTATATGTTGTTTAGTCTTGATGAATCATTGTTAAATGAATTACATATATAAGCGAGTTGAGTGTAATTGCATGTAGGAGTATATGTTAGTTTTATAATTTAATGAAACGTGAATATGTTATTTTGACTTATTTAGAATATGGTTGTGAATGTGTTGTAGTATGCTCTTGTTTAACCTTTGATATTGTGCATACTTTATGGTTACTCTGGCATTCACTAAGCTTGTTTAAGCTTACCTACTCTCTCTAACCATTGCAGATATTTAGCATTTGTGGTGTGAGCGGTGCAAGGATACGAAGGAAGTGATCCAAGTTAGGGTTTAGTATTTGCGTAGTTAGTATTAATATTATTCTTAGAACTGTGGGGATAAGGCAATGTGGTTAGACTTTGATTGATTATTATTATGGTCCTCATGATATTTTATGAGTTTAGTTTTCTAGCACTTTTGATGAATGTTATAATTATTTCATTGGTATTGTTTTGGTTTGAATATTTGTTATGTTGAAGTGTCGTGAACTGCGTGTATGGTCAATGGACGACAAATAATGTGATAGAACTTTTGCATAAATGTTGCCATGACGTTTTGGTTATTTGCATAGCTTAATAATTCTTAGGATTTATGGATATTTTTCTTGTTATATCGCTTGATTACCTGGACATGTTTTTGATGATTGAACTGTTAATATGGTCATCCTGATGTTTCTTTGATGAGGTATTAGTTACATGTTGAATGGTTTATGATTGGAATCGATTATTTTCCTTTTTATGTTGTATTTTTTATATTTGGAGTAGAGGTATCGATATTCTGGTTTTAAAAATGATACATCTATGATATTTTGTTATGTAGGAACTCAGGATTGTAATTTGGTATCGATACCTTACCACGAGTATCGATACTTAAGGTAAATTAATCTATACTTCAATAAAGGTACCGATAAATCTTAGGGTTTGATTTTTAGACGAGAAACAAAATGTTGTTTTGGTATCGATTATCCAAACAGTATCGATATCATAGAAGAGAAATATTGATACCTTTCTTTCAATATCGATACCTACGTAACTTGTTTTTGGAATTTTTGCTAAGTGGTCCTAAAGCATATTTAATTGATGTCATAAGCTCAATTATGGTAGATTTTGCATGTTATATTGATAATTAGTATATGTCTGATTTCAAATTTGTATAAATGACAAGATAAAATATGTTTGCATGAAATGTGACAATGCATGATGTGTACGATGTAAGATGGTGGTGTAGCGTCCTGTTACTCGGGCTCAGTGACCAGGCCGAGTATAAGGTGTTACAATTTCATCAGCAATTTGTTTGTAAAGAATTTCCTATTTTAATTGAGAAATGGTAATGCCACTTCTTGGGATTAAGAAAGGGACTCAATCCATTTTTGTGATCCAATTTCATTTGGATGCATTTTTGGAGGATTTTGATAAGGACGATGATCCCCTATTTTCTTCTCCAAGGAAAATTTCATACCATGACTTAATTGGTTTTGAGGAAATTTGGGTTTTTATGGATGATTTTTTATTTTTCCTTTTCCTTTATCTCTGAGTTTGGGTGGCATTTTTGAAGAAATTCTCTGGTGAGAAAATCAAGCAAAATATTAGTTTCTCCTTTGATTGATTCAATGTCAAAATCAAATATGCTCAAAATTTTTTTCATCTTGCAAAAATCTATTTTGAGGAAATATTTTGAACATCTTTTTGTAAAACTTCTTTTCTTGATTTGCAATCAATTCGTAAAAGAAATTTTTGGTTTAATAAATCACTTTGAAATTTTGTAATACATAAAACAATTGATAAATTTTCTTTTTTAATAGTACTATAATTTTTTTCAGTTAGTGTAACACCGCTAACTCGTCTCTGTCGTCGGATTAAGGTTGCGGAGTATTACAAGGCAAAACATGACATTTCACTTCATTTCAAAACAATTAAACAAATAATTTATAAACATATAACAAACAAATTCACTTTATGATATAAATACACTTATGGGACTTAAGTCAAGCTTACGAGGCCCTAAAAATAGTTTGGGAATAATCAGTGACTAATTTGAATCAAAATAGAAAAATTTTGGAAACAGGGGTCACACTGTTGTGTGGCCAGGCCATGTGGAGTAGCCCAGGTCGTGTGGCTTCCCCGCACCCCCGTGTGGCTAGACCGTGTAACTAACTATGACCGTGTGAAAATTCCTGCACCTAAAAATTAATAAGACACATGGCCATGTGGCCAAGCCATGTGGAATAACCTAAGTCGTGTGCACCTTAAAAAGCTTCGAAAATAAGGAAAACTTTCATCCAACACTTAGGTTCCAAGCCAAATCAAAATCAATTATTTCCATACTTTAAAAACACATTTAAACAAGTTTAAAACATGACAAAATAATCAACCTTAGTGTCTAACCAATGTGTCCTGATTGACACCACAATTCAATTATCAACCTTAATTCACTTGACACATCAACTAATTGCATTCAAATTCATAAGTTCATATATAAAAATCATGCCAAACTTATCATTTCTTCTTAATCAATCACATTCATTTATACCATGATTCAAACACTTAAAATAAGGTTTATATCACATGACCAAAACAACTTTATATGAACATATTCACACCAAGATTAAAGGTACATACACAAGTAAGCTTATACCAAGCCTAAAACATAACATTTTTAATCAGTATCTAAACATATACAAAAACACCTATTACATGCCACATAACCCAAAATAAATATATCAAAATCTATCAAAATGTATCTAGATAGTATGATCGTCAAGTTGATCTGATCGCTCAACTCCACAAAATGTTATCTACAAGGAACATAAAAGAACACAAGTAAGCTTCATTAGAGCTTAGTAAGTTCAACGGTTAAAATGATAAAGCTTACCAAATTAAATATAACAATTTTAATAACAAGATTAAAAGTCAGAGTCTCTTGTCAACCACAATCAACAGCAAGTGAGTTTATACATAAACAAGTACGAGATCATTCACTATCAAGCCACAATGTTATTAGGAGATTCATGAATAATTGTTCAACAATTCAATAAAAAAACATTTAACACAAGAAACATTGCCCGATGAATGATATACGGATATGACTACAAATTTATCCATTTGAAACACACCAAACTCTCAAACGAGCCAATCCAACCGATAACACGTCTCTGCACCAAGTGCCTAGCTCATAGGCTAACATCCCTACTGTAACACACCTCGGCACCAAGTGCCAAGCCCGAAGGCTTTACATCCCATCGGTAACACGCCAGAAACATTGTAAATATAACACGATAGTTCAGAAAAAATGTTGGACATCGGTATATTAAGTGAATAGGAAATAAACAAGAATCATCATCTCATCTCAAACCACTATTGAATAGTGCGCACTATAACCTATTGGCATGTCAATCATACTCTATCCTACCTTCATCCGGCTCATGAGTTATTTTTGTAAAACACAGATCCAAGCAATTTATTACCTCAATTCATATTAAATTAACAGTAAAACATTCATCCCAACATTCAACATTCAATACCTCATTCAATTAATATTGTAATTTATATAAAAAAAATGAAAGAACTTACCAAGGCTAAACTGCAATAACGGCAAAGATTCATGGACTACTCAGCTACTTTCTATTTTCCTCGGTTATCTACTTCTTCTTGATCTATGATATAATTTATTTCAATTATTAGCCTCAATTTCATATACTATACAATTTAATACATATAACTTCCTATTTATAATTTTTCATATTAGACCCTAAATATTTACATTTTATTCAATTTGGTCCTTAAGACCAAAACAAGCTTATTTTACATAATTAAACTTTAAACCCATTAAACCTAATTTAAACCATTCTAAAATAGTCCCTTAATTTCTAAATTTTTCAAGAAAAAAACTATGTCTATTTTAATTTATTTTCAATTTAATCCCTAAACATGAAATTTACTAAAAATCTCTTCACAATTTATTCTCATCCAACAATCAAGCTTTCAATAAAATCACATAATATCAAAAAACACTCAAAACCATCAATGATAAATTTTTAAACGTTTAATAGTTTCACAAATTAGTCCTTAAACTAGTTAGATATCAATACAACGATCACAAAAACATAAAATCCATGAAAAACAGACCAAGAAAACACTTACATGCAAGCATGAATTCAAACCAAAGCTTCCCCAATTCTTCCCATGGAGGTTCAGACAACATAAAGATGAAATAATAAAAAAATGACACCATTTTACACTATAACACCCCAAAATATGGCCTAGGAGTTTTAGGGGTATTTTAGGAATTTTAGTCATAAAGTGCTCGTAATTTCATAGCATGGTAAACCGAGATTATATTCGATTATGACATCTTAACTGTTAAATCAATTTTTGAAAAAGGGTTCTAAAAACCCTTAATTTTGGAAAAGGACGGATCTGTAACAAAGTCAAAACAGTGGGCATTTATGTGGCAATTCTACCAATTTTTAAAATTGAACCTAAAAATCACTCCACACCTACAGTTTTAATGATAGCTTCTTCATCTCCTCTCCCTTTTGCAACCTCTTGCCATTCCCTTGATCTTTAAATCGCTTTTTGAGTTCCAAACCACAATACCTTGATTTCCTATCATTCCTAAGTCATTTATCATCATAAATCTTCAAGAAAAACACCCAAAACTCCATAGATTTCATCATCTTCTCCAAACGTAGGTTTTCATATTTACGTCAAAACTCATTCATTCTCTATAAAAAGGTAATCATTCATGTCACCATTGGTTTTTAATGTTATTTAGACTTTAAAACTGAATTATTAGACTTCAAATCACATGTTTTAATTAAAAGTCAAAAATCGGGCCATTAATGGTAGATTTCGAGATTGTGAGTCAAAACTTGGTTTCAAAGTGTTTTTCAACTTTTTTTAGCATGATTAGAACGTTTCTAAACTTACCTTGAAGTTTCATTAAAGATTACTAGCGTTTTAATGAATTTTGTGAAAATTGCCTAAAACATGTCGAAAAATGTTAATACCATGAACTGAGTAGATTTTCCTAGAGATGATTAATTAGATGAAAGGAACTAATTTTAGGAAAAAATATTGTGTATAGACCGAGATATTAGAACTAAAAGTTTGTTATGTTAATAGTTTAAGTTACATAGGAACTTAGCTTAAGCTTGTGTTTTTGTGGGTTTGAGTGAATCCATGGCTAAATATTTGACTATGTTTATTGTATGAATGATGTGCTTAAAGCCCCAGATTCATTAAAGCTTACTACAAGTGAATGAAGAGATTAGTTGAGCTTTTAGCTTTTCGGCAAAAGTATAAAGTGGTGAGTGTATGGAATTGCTACTCGTAAACACAAGTCATGTGTTATTTTGGAATTTAGATGTAGCCGAAACCCCTACTGTAAGTTTCGAATGTAAGTTTTCTTGACTTTCTAATTTTCTTGTGGTTGTGTATTGTGCATGAAATGTGACAAGTGAATATGGTGATTATTGTGTAAAGTGCAATTATATACATGGAATAAATGTATAATTTATATGTTATATGAATATGCTAGTGTTTTGCAAAAGATGCTAATATTAGTGAAAGTGCATGAATAATCGACAAGTAATATGTGTTGTTTTCTGGATATTTTGGTCTTGTGATCTTGGAACCATTGGATCTAGATGGAATGCCATAGGATTGTCAGTACTCACTTATATGTATAGTACTTTTGGGTGTTGAGGCCATTGGACATGTTTGGAGGGATATAAGCTCCATTCAACGGGACATGTGAGGGGAAATAAGGAGAATGTTAGCTATATGCTTCACTTTTGGGGACATGTTTGACTCTATGAGTCTATGTGGTGTAATGGAGATTCGTGTATCCGATGTGTGATGATAGAGCTCACTATATGTTTCATATCCCAAGTGTCATCTTATCATAATTTATGTAATAGTGTGGAATATGTTCTATTCTTGATTGAGTATGTATGCATTGTGAGAATGAACTATTAGATGATGCATGATTTAATACTATATGATGTTAGACATAAGAATAAAGTTCTTGTGAGTAAATAATTAGTTGTGTTGCATGATGTCATGTTTGCGCTGTGGAAATTCTTTGCATTCACTGAGCTTGTTAAAGCTCACCCACTCATTTCAACATATGCAAATTAGCGACGTCATGGTGTGGGCTGTATGGTTATTGAGGGAGAGACCCAACGAAGACTGGTTATTTACCGTAGGTGTTGTATTATTTATAGTCATATGCGGAAATAGGCAATATTGTATAACTATTTTAGGGTTATTGATCTTTAAACATTTTGATTTGGCCTATAAGAATTTCATGTTATTTTTATGTTAGAATTTTTATACATCGATGTTGGCATAACGATTCTTGCTTGGATGATTGGACACTTTGGACTAATAAACTTAGCCATAAAATAATGAAAAGTACTTGATGCATGTTGCTTAGGAACTATTTGGAATGAATTATTTGCTCTGCTATGCTGCATTTTTAGCTCCAGTAGTAGAGATATCGATAGTTGGCTTTGAAACTCAGAACCTCTATGAATTAAAATGAGTAGGAAACATAATAGGGATTTATTATTGATACCTTATCTCAAGTATCGATACTCGAGACCAAAGTATCGATAATTTAAAGCAAGTACCGATAATTTTCGACAATTTGGATTTTTGGCCGAGAAACAGTAAGCTATTTTGGTATCATTTTTCCAAGTGATATCGATACCACAAGAAGGAAATATCGATACCTTAAATGTCAGTATAGATACCTATGAGCTTTTTTATGAAATTTTGCTAAACAGCCCTTATGCATGATTCTAACTATTTGTAAGACCGATTAATGAATGATTTGCATAAACAAAGCTAATTAACTAATTGGATGACTTAAAACTTATACGATTTCACAAAAGAAGATCGGTTTGCTTGGATCTAGTTTCCTACTTGATGTACATGAGACGAGACGGTGGTGTGGCATCCTGTATTTGGGCTTGGCAACCAGGTCGGTAATATGGTGTTCCATACACTTTCTTTTGTTTTAATTATTAACTTAATTACAAAAATGCCATTATTATTTTTTTAAAATCCATTTTCATTTACCTACCATCCACTAGAATAAAATAAGGTTTAATTACCTTGTAACCCTCACTTCATGTTTAAATATCCATTTAACACAAAATCTATTAATTGCTTACTTTTGCAACTTTTACACTTTAGTCCTTTTTACAGACTGGCAAGTCGAAATTTTTGGTCTTAAAACCACTACTCCGACACCATTGAAAAACTAGCTATTATAGTTGAGTTCCAATGTCTAGAGGTAAACTGGACTATTTTCTCTTTTCCTCCCTTAACTTATTTTAGGATACCACCAAACCCTCTTTCAGAAGCATCTATTTCTACTATCTTGGGGTCATTTGGATTAGGTAAATGTAAACAATGAAGTTTAGTAATTTTTTTAATATGGATAATAATCTTGGTGTGATCATTTTCCCAAGGTTGTGCATTCTTTTTTAGCCTATTATATAAGGGCTTACGTAATTTATTAAGACTTGGATAAAAGTTTATGATATAACTGAGGCTTCCTAAGAACCTTTACAATTGAACTTTATCAAGGATTTGGTTTTGGAATTTGCTGGAAAATTCTATGGACCTTTCTATTAGGTAATGGTTTCTTGGGTAATGTAATGACCTAGAAACCTTGCTTTTGTTTGGAACAGACTTATCTTGGATTTAGAAACTACTAAACCATTATTTTTTATGACTTTTACAAAGATGGATGAATGTTTGAAGTGTTTTTCTAAATTTTCAGAAAACATTAATGCATCATCAATGTATACTATTGTAAATTGGGAATATTGGTAAAAAAATATCATTCACTCTATTCTTTGAAATTCAAATAGAGCAATTTTAATCTAAAAGGCATCGCATTCCATTCATATTGCTCGAATGGTATAATAAATATCATTTTGTATCTTTCTTCTTATTTTATTTGGATTCGCCAAAATCTTGATTTCATGTCAAATTTTTAGAAAATATTTGCATTTCAAATTTTTTTAATAAATATTTTTTATTTAGGATAGGGTATCTAATCCATTTCAAAGCTTGATTGTGAGGTTTGTAATTAATGACTAATCTTGGTGTTCCTCTTTCGAGTTCTGCTTTTTTCATCATATAAAATGATGAACAACTCTAAGGGGAACTGCTTTTCCTAATTAATTTTTTATTAAGAAAATCTTGTATTTCTTTTTTTGCAAAATTATTTTCCTATGGTAATGTTACTTCATGCTTTTTTCTATTCCAAAAAGCATTAGGAATGTCAGAACAGATTGTTAATTCTATTTCTTCTTTAATATGTTTTATCCTTTTTTTAACTTCTCTTTTTCCTAATTGTTCAGTTAATTTTTTAAAACATATTTGTTCTTTTAAAAAAATAAATTTGATTCTCTTTAGGGGTGTAAATGAATAGGACATTCGATGAAATGCTCGTGAACCATTCGTATAACGTTCGTCTATTAAGCTAAATAAATGAGTATGTAACTTCTCAAACCCAGCCTAGACGTTATGTCTAGATTAAGAAGGATACATTAGCCACCGAAATTGTAACATCCTGATTTTTCGGATTTATTCGCGGTTTTCAATATTTTGAAAATATTTTAAAATTTTGTATTTGGATGTGGAATTAATATTTTGAGTAAGTAAATGGGCTTATGGAAGGCCCATGAGTTGGCCAAAACCCAGTTGAATTTTTGGAATTTTAGACTTAGGAGTTAGGGGTTCTGGCTAAGTGGCCCTTAAGTAGAGTTGTGGGTAAATTGCATCACAAAAAGATCCTTGGTAAAGTGGCAAGGGTGACGCCACTAGGCTCCTAGGAAAGTGGTGTGTGGAGCTTTGGGGAAGGCAAGGGATCGATTCCCTGTGTTGGCAAATGGATGCATTTATTTTTAAGTGCGGGAGGGGTAAGTGTTGGAGTTCGTGGATTACGCTAGAGGAGAGTTGGATCAGTTTAAATGCTTGGATTAAGGAGTGATAAGGGAGAGATTTAAGGATTGGGATGAGGCTAGGAGTTAGCGAATGGTGGGAATTGAAGAGGAAAATCGGCGGGGGATTATGAGGTTAGTATTTCGGCACTTAGGGTATTGATGGTGCCGTTTTCTTCTGCTTTTACACCTTAGGATTGTTATTTTCTCTCTTCTTCCTCTCTAGCTGAAACTACCACCTCCTCTATTATTCTTTTTCTATTTTTCTTCTTCACAACCATTCATCATACCTGCTATTCATCAATACTGTTGCCGAATCCATAAAAGCCGAAATCTTGTGATCACTGCTTGTGCCGATTTCTTCAAAGCCAGGTTCTTCTATGTTCTTTTGTTTTTATTAAATCTACGATTATCTTATCTTAATCCTAGATACCTGACAGCAATTCTACTTCAAGGTCATAGCCTCATATCTCCATCTCCTTCACCACCCAAAAGCCGAAGTACCACTGGTTTAGGGGCTTATAGCCGAAATTTCATCAACCCTTGGATTCGGGTTTTACCATTGTTCTAAGGATAAATCTGCACTAGATTGCGTGGAAATCAAGTAGGAGTAAGGGGTCAGTACTTATCATCTCAGATCTGTTCTTATTTTGCAAAGTTAAGAAAAGCCGAAGTCCCTAAAATTAGGAAGGCTGTCGATTTGGGCATGTGGCTCTAAGGGTTTTTAACTGACGTTTTCTGTCAATGATTAGTGTCTTCTTAAGTGTTGGATTAAAGGCGTAGGTTTTTGGAGCAATCGGATTCGGAGCTAGCTACCGTTTTTGGCAAAGAAGGTAAGGTTTCAAAGGCTTTTAGGGATATGGTTTGAGCATGGATGAGTAAGTTTTGGAGTTTAGTGATTATGGTTTGTAAATAAGCACTGTGCTAATCAATTGTAGGATATCGGAAGAGATCTCAGTAGCAGTCGTCGCAAATCGGTGTGTGTCTAACACCCTTCCTTAGTTCAATTCGAAAAAAGCGAAATGCCGAAATTCTGGCATTTCATAGGCTTGTGAGTATGCGAATGCTCTCAAGACATAGAGTAATTGTTAGATCTAGTACCGCAAAGTGGTAAGTAAGTTCGTGCGATATTTTAGCGTATTTCGGAAAAAGGGGCCTCGATGGGCCAAAACTGGGCCCAATGGGCTTACGGCCCAATATGGGCAAGAGGTGGGCAAAGTAGCCTGTCAGTTAGATGGGAGAATCAAATTGCATATGATTGTTAAGAATTACTGGAATAACATGTGTAGTTGCGTAAGTACGAAATAACGCTAAAGAGCATAATTACCGAAATACCCCTAGGGTTTAAATTGGTTAAACTGCATGATTGATTAATCTTGTATTTTACATAATATGCATTTATTAATATCATTGCATGGGATTGGGGTATTGATGGAGGAAGTATGAATGTGGTTCATCCACGTCTTGGAGGCTTTGCCTCAATCGATCGATAATTGAGCAGCGTTCTTTTGCAATCTGTGAGTGTAAATGGGTGGGTTGAGATATTCCCCACATGGAGTGTAGGGTGATGCAGGCGCATGTAGCGGTTGGTGGGTTGAGTAGTCTCCCAGTTGGGCATGCATTCATTCTTGATATTGTTACATATGTTCTTGAATCGGGCCTATGGGTCATCTTGTTATGTTAAAAGGGTTAAGGCCTTGCTATCGTATTCGAAAAGGGCTTTGTTCTCATGTTTCATCGTTATCTCAGATAGGGCTTAGGCCCAATGGGCTCGAGCTGATTTGGGCTTTGGATGGGTTTCTCAGATACACTGAGTTTTCCCAAACTCACCCCTTCCTCTTCCATCCTTGCGGTGAGCCCTAGTTGGTGGACTTGGAGTCAAGCGGGATTCAGAGTGGCCATGAAGCTTGATTGCCGATTTTAAATAAGTTTAGCATTTAATTTGGATTATTTTATTATGCTCAAAGTTGTAATAAGGCCGCTCTTTTTAATTAATATTATTTTGGGGATTATTAAACTGGTTAGCACTAGGGTTCGTTTTATAAAACTACTTGTTTTAAAAGATCACGATGACGCATAAAGTAAATGTTTTTTCAAGAAAATAAATATTTTCAAAGAACGTTTTACAACCTTAATCAGTTTCTTAAAATGAGACATAACCAAACGGGTTTTTTTCCAAAACATACGAGATGTTAGAGTGTGGCAATGGCGGTGTGCATGTCTAGGATTGGATCCGAAGGGAGCTTGGTACTTAAGCAGTCCGACGGACTCACCTCCTCTCCTTCCTGGTTTCCTACCTGGTGCACGGCTTCCGTTCACTTTAACCTACTTTTAAAAGTGTCTTTTACAATCACCAACTAAGTTTTTTTCCAAACTAAGTAATACGGAATGTTTTGAACGCTTCGATGTGGTGCATCAGATCCAGTCATATCGTCTAGGCCGGGTTTGGGGTGTTACAGAAATGGCTAACCTAACTTACGTTACTTTTGAAGACCTTAAATAAACTCATTTTAGAGAAAACAGTAGTTCTACTTTGAATTAGCTTAAAAGCATTCATCCATTAGGTCGAATATACTTAGGATTCATTTTATTATTGATAGTATTGTTTTAAAAAAATCGTTTGTTTGTCAGTCTTCTTTTAAAAAAAAAACTCGATGTTAAGCAAATGCAGCAAAAAAAAACAATTTTTCAAGTCATTTGGAAACTTAGTTGCCTTACCGATTTGTTTTTCAAAAATGGTTCCTTTGCAATGCAGCAGAAACTAGGGAATAATATCAAATTTTACTTAAGTCTAATATCATGTATTATCCTGATATTATGCTTTAGTAATCCTTGCATGCAAAAATCCCCAAATGAAAAGTTACCAAGCCACAGACCAAAAATAATTAAAAAAAAACCAAAACTAATAGAAATTTATTAATACTTATTAAAAAGAATCCGAGGTCCAAGGTGATTCTCAGAATGCCGAGTTTGATCCTAATTTCGAGGTTTACCTAAAAAGTTAAACACTATTAGGGGGTGAGCTTATGAAAAACTCAGTATGAGCCAAACAATTATTTAAACAGACAAAAACATCAAATACAGTGAAACATATTAGCATTAAGAGAAGAATACAGAACCATCATTGGAACTTCATATCATTACATAGCCATTATCAATATCGATTGCAAACGGTATATGAGCATGGGTCATCATTCATTTGAGTAACCATCATTAATTCCGACACCATTCAATACAACAAAATACAATAGTAGCATAAATCAATATTATTCAAATATGTCGTGCACATGATGCAATGCAAAAAGGTTCCTACCCATACCATTCACAACACAACACAAGTTCCATAGAACCCGTCATTCGAACTCCAAAACATTATGGGCTTCAGCCCGTTATGGTTAAAACCACCAATAACAATATGCAAAAAAATTTGCCAGTAAAAATGCAGAAAAGTTGCCAGTAAAAATGCGATAAATCACCATTCCCCTTGATACTCCAAGTGCAATGCACTGACTACGAATAATGAGGACTAGATATGCCGCTGGTACTCCACGGAACTCCTCTGTCAACCACAAAATCCTAACCTAATGCATATGCAATATGTCACACAATCTCATACATAATCATATCTCAATACTTTTCACATTCATTTAACATGCTCAGCATGTCCTCAACAATAGCATACTTTCAGTAAATGGAAACAGTGTTTCAATCTTTCAAATTACCATTGTGTTTGGTATCACTCAATATCGTTCAATTTCACATACTTTATGGATTTTCATTGTGCATATATAACACCATTTTCAGTACACAATATAAAAAAATATCTCATGCATTTAAATCATACATAAGCTTAATATCTCAACACATTGTATCATTCAATCAAACATTCTCACATCTCATAACTCAATTATGCAATTACAAACTCAACCAAACATTCATACTATCAAACTAGCAATTTTGCAAACATGTCAACCTTTTAAAGCTCGAAACATACCTGGTTCAGCCACTCACAAAATCAATAATTTGGCTATTAAGTCAATCCAATCAGCAAGATAATTTATCAAATATAACATGATATTTAACATTTTCAAACAATTTTATGAGTTTAGGACTCACACCTTATTTTTCGTTTCCTCGCAGCACACTAGTGAATCTTCCAATTTTTCTTAATAATTCTTTAAATGAACCAAAACCAAAATTCAGTGTAAATTCAATCAATTTACCATTAACCATCTCAAATTCAATCAATTTACCATTAAACCATCCCCCAAACACCCACTTATTAGTTCAAACCAATCGTTGAAATTATGACTATTTTATGAATCCAAACTAGTTAGATTCCTTACATTGTATTGATGTGAACCGTACGTGCAATCATTCTTCGCCTTTATGGATGATTTGGGGAATTTGGCTTAGCACCTAATTCAATAATATCCTGGAAAATTAGTAGCTAATTAATGATTAAATTCCTTCATTTAATCAATTCATAACCTTTACCCAACAACTATGTCGAAATAACAAACTAGTTATCCTTAATTACACTTACGCTTCACGATTTGTAGAATCCGATTGGCTAATTGATCAAGAATGTCTCTCCCTCTCCTTCTCTTTGACTTTAATTTTTTTACTAATAATCAGCCTCTAATAGTGAATTTATCCATAGGCCTTAACAAGGGGTTTTTGTCAAAAAATTAAATTATTTGCATGGGAAAAGAATTGAAGTTAGGACTTAAAGATAAATTCAATAATGTTTAACCATCAAACCAATAACTCATTCTTGATATAATTTAAAATATTTATTTTAAACAACAAGGTATGTCACATACTAGGGTTTAAGGCAAAATTTACAAAATAATAAAAATGATGCGAGAGAAGGGATTTGAACTTGGGTTTCAAAAAATGTTACACTAACACTTAACCAACAAACCAATACCTCATTTATTTTCTAAAAATGCATAAACAATCTCAAAAATTAAGGCATGACCACTCCCTCTTGATTCACAAACCAACAAACAGAGGTGTGTTCGGTTCGTTTATATTCACGAACAAGCTCATTTAAAAGCTCATTTATTTGCTCGTTTATTGACTCATTTATTTATTAATGATATTTTATTATAAAAATATTAAAATAATATCTCCTTCTATTTATTTTTTTTAATGTAATATTGGATAGGATAGAATATAAAAACAAAAAATACAAAGGTAGTTCAAAAAGCCTAAAGACAAAAGAGAAAACAGGCCCAAACTTAAAAAAAAAATAGACCTAACCCACATGGAAAATAAAAGAAAAAATAAAACAACTAAATCTATCCAGTCAATTAGCAACTGGCCTCCATCAAATCATTATTAACACGCATTTAATGCTCTGGCCAGAGAACAAGGGAAGATAGCAGTTTCCAAAACGAAATTCCCAAAAAATTTTGTCTACTACCCTTTGCTTTCCAAAAAACTCTTCCATTTCCAAATCAGTCTGGGGTCCATTGTCTCCTCCTTCCCTTCGCCCGTCGAATGTAGTTTGCAATGCCACCTACCAGGTAAATATCTTCCCCCTGTTCCAGACTTGCTTTAGCCTGATGATAAGCAAGGGAGTTCCCCGATCTTGAAATATGCTAAAAGTTGATCTATTGAAAGCGCTCTTTGTACTGTTGAATGTTTGTCACAATCGCCCCAATCTCCACAACGCCTGGACACATGCCTGAGCCTCCGTAGCTAACGAAGAAGAAATTGTTTTATGAAAAATGGCCATAGAAGCCAAGGTTTTCCCCAATGCATTCCTCACCACCACCACGAAACTGGATCTTGTCTGAGGGGGTCAAAAGCCCCATCGAAGTTGATCTTAATGAATGGATCGCAAGGGGCTTCCCACATCTCATGAACAGTCCCACGAGTACGAGTTTTCATTTTTAAACCATCTAGTTCTCTTAAGTAATGTAACACCCTGAATAATTTATTTCTGTTTCTGTAAATATCTGACACAATTGTGTACCTATTTCAGTGGCTAGTGTTCTGGGTGTGTGTGTGGGGTCTTAGGTTCAAGTCTTACCTTTAGCAAATTTTGATTTTTTTATCCAAGTCTTACCCTTGTGAAGTGGGCTTACATAAAATTATCTGTTAATTCATATTAGAATGAGTCTGCTGGTTCAAGTGGCAAGGGAGTTTTTGTGTTGGAAGTCCTGTGTTTGAATCCCTACGTTAGCATAGGTGTTAATTTTTACTTAGTCGACCGTTAAAGTTTCAGCTGAGCTAAAAGTCTGAGGAAGTTATGAGTTAGTGGGAGAAAAATAAGGGATATGTGGGATATCTTCTATTTTTATTTCTTTTTGTTAAAAATTTTCTCTCTCCTCCAAAGAAAATCTAACGTCAAATTTATTATGTTTTCCCCTTTCTGACATTTCTTTTCTTCTTCTTTGCAAACCTCTGTTTTGTTTCTTCTTCGATTCAGTTCATGAATCTGTTGTTCAATCGTGCTATTGGAATTGTTGGGTTCTCCTTTTGGTTTGGTAAGTATAACTTTTTTGTCGTTATAGTTGGTTTTGAGATATTAACGTTGTTAATTGGAAACCATTAATTCGTGATTAATAGATGAAATCTGTGTTTAGGTGAAAGTTGGGAGGTAGAAAATTTCACTTCAACGGCTTTATTCAAGGGCGTGGTTGTTTTTGTGAGTGGTGAGTCAGTTTTTGTATATTTGGTTAAATCGTGTTAGACTCATAAATTGGTCGCTAAAGGTATTGCGAACTCTATTTTTAGTTGTTGGTGTTCTCGAGAGTGTTTTGGCATCAAAATTGTACTAGGTGTGCACCCAAAACACAAAAAATTGAGCTTCAGCGAAAGCCAAAAATCACACTGTCGACGCCACACTAACGTGTGCCTAGCCGTGTGCGAGACATGGCCGTGCACAAGACACAACCATGTAATGGTGTGAGTATGGCCGTGTAGGTCACACGGGATAGGCCAAGTTGGGTGTATGGGCCACACGAGCATGTGGGTTTGGTCCAGGCCATGAGGGCTATATGGGCAAGGCCAATCTGGGCGTGTGGGCCACACGAGCAAGGTCAATCTGGGCGTGTGGGCCCACACAGACATGTGGGCCCATAATTCTATAATTTTTCCTAGGGTGGCACGTGTCATTCCAATCGACTGTAAGCCTATTGTAGGGTCGGTAAAGGCGAACCAAACCCTAAAATTATGTGTTCTGATATTTTACTCTGAGTTGGACACTGTTATGTATGTCTGATTATTTTGTTAATTATATATATGACATTCGTATATAAGCATGTTATGCATGGGATTACTGTATATGTATATCTATATCTGTGACTGGGGTAGGTTTTGAATATATATGATTGTACGATAGAGTATCATCTTGGTAAGCCCAATGTGGTGGTCGATGCTCTTAGTCGTAGAGTGATGACTGATTTGAGGGAGATGTTCACTCATCTTAATCTATTTGATGGCGGAGGTCTGTTAGCCGAGTTGCAAGTTAAGCGACCTTGGATTGATCAAATTTGGGATAAGCAATTAGGGGATGAGTCTCTGAGTTTGCTGTTTTGTCAGATTGAAAGTGGCAGTTCTTCTGAATTTAGACTGAATAAGGATGGAGTTTTCTGTTTTCGAGGTCGAATTTGTGTGCCGAATGATTCTGATCTAAGGCATTCTAAGTGAGGCGAATTATAGCCCTTATGCTATGCATCCATGTGGTAATAAGATGTACCAGGATCTTCGTGAGCTGTATTGATGGCCAGGATTGAAGCATGAGGTTATAGATTTTGTTGCTCGTTGACTAACATGCCAGCAAGTTAAGGCTGAGCACCAATTGCCTTAGGGTTTGCTGCAACCCGTTAAGATTCCTTTATTAAAGTGAGAACTAGTGACGATGGACTTCATTAGTAGGTTGCCCTTAACACCTACTAAGAAGGATTCCATTTGGGTCATTATGGATCTATTGACTAAGTCCACTCAATTTATTCTAATTCGGATGGACTACTCTCTGCAGAAGTTAGCGAAGCTCTACATTTCTGAGATTGTAAGACTGCATGGGGTTTCTATTTCGATAATTTATGATAGAGATCCTCGTTTCACTTCTCAATTATGGAAGAAATTGCACGAGGCTCTGGGTTTTAAATTGGGCTTCAGTACTACGTTCCATCCTCAGACTAATGGTCAATCTGAGAGGGTGATTTAGATACTAGAGGATATGCTTTGGAGTTGTATAATAGATTTTCGAGGTAGTTGGGAGGATTTCCTAGCGCTAGCTAAGTTCACCTATAATAATAGTTTTCAGTCTAGCATTTAGATGGCACCTTACGAGGCCTTGTATGGTCATAAGTGTTGTACTTCACTATGTTGGACTGAGTTGAGTGAGCGTCGGGTTTTGGGTCCTGAGTTGGTTTCTGATATTGAAGATAAGTTAGACTGATTCGGGATCGTTTGAAGGCAGCTTCTAATAGGAAAAAGTCTTATACAGATCTAAAGAGAAGAGACATTGAGTACTCGGTGGGGGACTTCGTTTTTCTTAAGGTTTCTCCTTGGAAGAAAGTTTTGAGATTCGGTCGTAAAGGTAAGTTGAACTCTACGTTTATTGGGTCGTATCGGATTCTGAAGTGTATGAGACCAGTTACTTATCAGTTGGAGTTACCTCTAGAGTTAGACAGTATCCATGATGTGTTTCACGTCTCGATGTTGAAGCAGTTTCGGTCTGATCCATCCCACGTTGTCTCTGTTGAGGAGATCAAAGTTAGACCAGATTTGACTTTTAAGGAGGAGCCGATTCAGATTTTGGATCGAGATGTTAATGTTCTAAGGAGGAAGTCCATTCTATTAGTAAAGGTTCTGTAGTGGAATCATGGCTTTGAGAAAGCCACGTGGGAACCTGAGGACTCAATGCGTCAGCAGTATCCTCATCTATTCTGATCAGGTAATTTTTTGGGTCAAAATTTCTTTTAGGGTGTAGAATTGTAACGCCCTGAATAATTTATTTCTTTTTTTGTAAATACTGACACAACTGTGTACCTGTTTCAGTGGCTAATGTCCTAGGTGTGTGTGTGTGTGTGGGTATTTGTTTTTTTTTTATCCAAGTCTTACCCTTGTGGAGTGGGCTTACATAAAATTGTCTATTACTTCATATCAGAATGAGCCTACTGGTTTGAGTAGTACGGAAGCTAGTATGTTGTAGGTCCTGTGTTCGAGTCCTTACATTAGCATGAGTGTTAATTATTGCTCAGTGGACTGTTAGAGTTCCGGTTGAGCTAAAAGTCTAAGGAAGTTAGGAGTTAGTGGGTTAGTGGGAAAAAAATAAAGGATATGTGGGATACCTTTTATTTTTATTTCTTTTTGTTAAAAATTTTCTCTCTCCTTTAAAGAAAATCTGACGTCAAATTTTTTCTGTTTTTCCCTTTCTGACATTTCTTTTCTTCTTCTCTGCAAACCTCTGTTTTGTTTCTTCTTTAATTCGATTCGTGAATCCATTGTTCAATCGTGCTATTGAAATTGTTGGGTTCTCCTTTTAGTTTAGTAAGTAGAACTTTATTGTCGTTACTGTTGGTTTTGAGATATTAACAGTGTTAATTGGCAACCATTAATTGGTGATTAATCGATGAAATCTGTGTTTAGGTGAAGGTTGTGAGGCAGAAAATTTCACTTCAACGGCTTGATTCGAGGTTGTGGTTGTTTTTGTAAGCGGCGAGTCAGTTTTTGTGTATTTGGTTAAATCGTATTAGACTCGTAAATTGGTTGTTAAAGGTATTAGGTACTCTGTTTCTATTTGTTGGTGGTCTCGAGAGTGTTTTGGCATCAAAATCGTACCAGGTGTGTACCCGAAACGCAGAAAAAATGAGCTTCGACGAAAGCCAAAAATCACACTGTCAACTCCACAAGGGTGTGTACCTGGCTGTGTGCGAGACATGGCCGTATGTAAGACACAACCGTGTGATGGTGTGAGTGTGGCCGTGTGGGTCACATGGGCTAGGCCAAGTTGGGTATGTGGGCCACACAGGCGTGTAGGTTTGGGCCAGGCCCTGTGGGCACATGGGCAAGACCAATCTGGGTGTATGGGCCCACACAGGCATGTGGGCCCATAATTCTGTAATTTTTCCTAGGGTTGCATGTGCCGTTTCGATCGACTGTAGGCCTACTGTAGGGTTGATAAGGGCTAACCAAACCCTAAAATTATGTGTTCTGATATTCTGCTCTAAGTTGAACACTGTTATGTATGTCTAATTATTTTGTTAATTATATATATGACATTCATATATGAACATGTTATGCATGGGATTACTGTATATGTATATATATATCTATGACTGGGGTGGGTTTTAAATATGTGGAGGAAGTGTTATGTGTGGTGTCCATCGCCTATATTCTAGCAGTTTGGCTGCATATTATCTGATATGTGTTGTAATGGCACGATGTGGTGTGTAGGGATGGGTAGGTGTTTTTAACCCCACATGGTGTGTTGGGATGGTTAGAGTTGGTGTGTGGAGGATGGGGGTAAGATTCTGTATAACTATTCTGAATACCTGATTCTGTTATCTATATCTGTAAAGGACTTAGGTCTAAATCTAAATCTGAATCTGACTGTGTATGTGATATCTATATGAGTTGCATGTCTAATTCTGTTAGGTTACACATTGAGTTTACGAAAACTCACATTTGTTTGTTTGCTCTATTCAAGAAATCCACAGACTTAGGCGTATCGGTGTGCCGGAGCCTCACGGTAACCACGAGTTCGTACTGCCTAAGATCATAATATTTACTTATTTAATTAAGGAATATTTTTTAGGAGTTTTGTAATTTATGGACTCTCCGGACTATTTGATTTTATTTTGGGATTCGGATTTGGACTTGACTTTTTAGTTGCGTCGATAGGCTAAAAACATGGTTTTTACTAAAACAACGGCTTTTTGAAAATACAAACGGGATTATTAAATATAACGATTTCTAATACTTCCATCATAAGTTATGTTTTGACAATGAATTGTTTAAATGACGTTTTTCAATAATAGTTTTTAATAAATAAAGGTTACAAAGCTTTATCGAAATAACTTTGTTTTCAAAACCCTTCTTTGTGACATCTTCAGATTCGGCCATAAAGTCTAGGCCGGATTTTGGGTGTTACAAGTAATTAGTGATCTAGTTTGAAATCTACTTTCCTGGCATATTTTTCCTTTCATGCACAAGGTGATTTCTACTTGTCCAGAGTGCCTATAGACCACAACAAAAAAGCCTACCTTGCTCACTGGTGGCAGTTCAAAAAATCTAGGTAATCCAGTCCCAAGAGTTACTATCCAAATTATTTAATATCCATAAGAGATTTAGACTGATCCATGTCTCTGCTGTAACAGGGCAGTCCCGAAACATATGGGTAGAATCCTCCACAGAACTACGACAGCTCAGACACTGAGTATTCACTACTATTCTTTTATAGCTAGATTAGCTAAAGTAGGCATATTATTCCATGATAACCTCCAAATTGTAGTTTTTATTTCCGAAGGTATATGTAGGTTCCATAGATTTTTGTAGAAGTGACTAGGATCTGGTTGTAAAATATTATCACTAGGAAATATATATATATTTATGAACATGTTCGCGAACGTCTAAATGAACATGTTTGCGAACGTTAAACAAACATGTTCGTTAAACGCTAAATGAATCAAGCATCAAACACACCAAATAATAAATGAACCGAGTTTGAACATGATATTAAAAATTTAAACGAACACAAACCGAACACGAACAACTTCAAAAATAAACAAACAAACACGAACATAACCTTGTTTGTTTAAGCACGGTTCATTTACACCCCTACTTTCATTTATGATTAATTAATTTATTGATTTTTCCATTATGGATGGATAAAGATTTAAATAGGTTGAGATTCCTTATTTTAGGTTTTTCTACAAAAGGAAATTTTATCTTATAGTTTAAAACTTTGGTAGAGATTGAATTATTTGTTACTTTATATGGCTTGAGTAAGGATATGAATGGGGTTCCTAAAATGACATCTTGGGTAATATCTTTTACCATTAAAAGATATGTTTGATATTTTATACATTTGTTGCAGATTTCTGCATTGGGGGATTTTGTAAGTAATTTTGAGTTTTTTACCATTTGCGGCTTTAAGAGATTATAATGTTTTGTCATAATAATTTGTTAGAATTATCCCTTCTCTAATAAAATTTTGATCTACTCATATGCCAAAAAGGGAAATTTTTTCCAATTGAAATTCATTATTTATGATAAGATTTATTTTTATTAAATATATTTGGATAGATATCTTAATGAGAATCATCATATGTTCTTCTGTATTTTTTTCAAGGTCGGGTTCAGTTTCTGAAGAGCTATCTTCTGGTATTTCATGTTTTAAAGTTTGCATTTGCTTTTTTATTTCTCATTGTTTATTTTTAAGCTCGAAAAGCTCCAATTTAATTTATTTTATTTCCCATTGTAAATTAGAATTTTTAATTTCTCTAGGTTTTGTTTTTTTGTGTATTTATTAAATATTATATCTTGTATATTGTACATTTTTATCCGCTAGGATAATTTCTTTTCTTTTCTAGTTTATCTTTTAATGATGATTTTAATTCTAAAAGATATTCTCTTTTAAATTCTAGGTCTTGAATTTTATCAATAACTTCAATCATAAATTCTTGGTCTTTGGTTAACATATTAATTGAGGTTCACTTTCATCGGAGGATTGGGATGTTGTATGTAATTCGTTTACTTATCTTTTATCGATTTAGTAGATATACCATTTTCAGAGGAAGTTGTTTCTAATAGAATTTCATTAATTTTTGTTTTATTTATTTATCTAGATTAATATTATTAAATTTTCTTTTAATCTTGCAATATTTTGAGATATGTCCTAGTTTTTCAAATCTGTAACATTTTATTGTTTTATCTATTTTGTTTCTGATTTCTTTTCTTTCCAATATTTTCTATACTTTGGCTTTTTATAATATTCTGAAATATTCTTTCTCATATTTTTGGTTTTTAATAAGAAGATTCATTTCGATATCAAATTGGTGGCAAAATGATCCTAATTCTTTTCTACATTGATATCTTTCTTTTTAAGATGTTTTGTAATTTTAAATCTTGAAAAAAATTTAATCTTCTTTTGGGTGAAACTAATTAGTTCACATTATGTAAGTTTTTCATATGGAATAATATCTTTGTAGCTTTCTCTAATTTGATTTCTAACTTTTCTCCTAATAAAATAGGAAGTGCAACTAGAAACATTTCTTTCCAAAATGGTTGTTGGTTATCAGATCTTTGTATAACTTTGGTCATAAAGATATCTTTATACCAATAAAATCAATTAATTTTTTTTATTTTAAATTTGATAATAATTCTGAATTTCTATCTTTAAGATAAGAAGGATCTTCTATAAAGTGTTTAGAGATTGAGAAAATGAAAGTTGCTACTGCATCTTGGATTTCTCTTCCTTGTTCATCTAAAATAGTTCTTCATTGATCATCATTTTGTATTGTTTTTAAAATTTCTTCTTGTTGGGTTTTAGTGAGTGCATGGTCCCACCATCCTTTTAATTGATCAATAAATATAGCAACTAAAAAGATTAGCTATAGCATGATCACTAATTAATCCATTTTGGTTTTGAGTTCTATAAACATTTGAGACCATTGGCATTTGTTGTAATAAACTGATAATATTATATTTAGACATTTCGTCTATATTCTATTCATAAATTGTATTAGCTTTGTATTTATTTTGACAATGAGTTTTTCTTCTATATTAAGATTAGGTGCAGTGATTTTTTGTTAATATAATCTTTTTGGTTCTTTCCCAAGCCATTTTTCTAATTTTTGTTTATTTGACTGGTCAAAGTCAGATTGGTGACTCTCTACCAAATTTTCAATATAATTTAATTGTTTCCTATTGTATAAAGACTAATATTTGTATAGTTATTTTGTTCTATTATCATTTTAATATCTTTTGATGAGATTTGTTCTCCTGCATCAGAGCTCTCATTCTTAAAAGACTTGCTTTTATTCAAGTATTTTTATGAAGTTATTGAACCTCCATTAAAGGTTGATGTTGAGATTCAATTTCCCCTTTATTGGTTTGTCATCTAATATTATTTTTATTGCATTAATAAATTCTAAATAATATTCTTGAAACCATCCAAAGAATTTTATATGAATTTTATTAGTATTCATAAATTTATAATATTCCTGAAGAATGCTCTCTTTTTTATTATTACAAACTTTCTTCTTTTTTGTTTATTTTTGTTGGAATAGAAGTGTTTTCTACACTATTCTTTATTGATTTCAATAGATTTTTCTAGAAGAAAATTCTTTGAATTTTCTCGTCCTGCATTATTATCATTGATGAATATGTTGGTGACATATTAGGTGAATTTTGGGGGCTCTCTTCTTGTCTGGTATAGATATGTTGAGCTATATTTGAGGAATTATCTATTCCTTGAAAATTGGTCCTAAATGTTGTTGGGTTAGAAGAGACAGAAGCACTAGCTGTCCTAAAATCTGTTGTTTATGTTTCAAGATTTGATTCTTCTTCTAAATTTAACCTCCTAAAAGTTGTGTCAGTACTTCCTATTTCAAAAGAATGTATTGGAGGCATTCTAAATGGCATGTTTAATATTAATTCAACCGTACCATCTTGGTGTTGAAAAATTTCACTTAGTGAAGCATTTCTAATTGGAGTTGGTCAACAGGGTCTGTAACACCTTCAAGTTTCCACCTATCAAGAAGGTTAATTTCATGTCATTGTATTGTTCTTAGGACTATGGTATGAGATGAGGTATTTGTTTCTATTAAAAGGATTTCTCCTTATGGGCTTTGAAGTAAAGCCTTGGTATTGACTACGGAATACATAGCTTTAAAGTGGAGCCAATAAACTGAAGTTAGTACTTTAAATCTAATAAACATTTCGTAATTATGGGTATGAATTTGAAGGATCAAAGATAGTAAAATGTTTTTATTGGTTGATGAAACCATAAAATTTGAGAAGCAATTAAAATTTATTGGGTCAATACATAGGCTTGTTTCTATAGTTCATAGTAATGAGGCATTAAACATAATGTGTCTTTGGTCTCTTAAGACAATTAAAATTGAAGTTTTTTTTATGGCTTCAACACTAAGAGGTTTGACACCAACTTAGACTAATCCAAAATGGACATATTTATATTTTTTGTTCTTTGAGTTTATTAATGATGATCTTATCAAATAATTGGATTGTTTCATATTCTTTTTGAATAGGTAAACTTATTTCTTTTGCTTTTATAATGTAACCACAAAAGGCATTTAAATTTTCAAAAGTTGTTTTCTTATAAACTTGGTTTGTTGGAACTCTCGGGAGAGTCCAATTATCAGTCTTTCGGGAATATTTCCATAATGTTCTTCTGGTTCATTAACAGCGTTATTCAAGGTTTGGTCAGACTTTTAGGATTGATTGGAAGCAAAGCTTATAGAAGAATTGGTTATTCTAAGGAAAGGAAGCATTCTTTATTTTCTTATTTCCTACAAAAGGATTCTACTATCAGGATTTCTGGATTACTATAGTTGCCTACAGGGATACTTTGTCCTTAACATGCCTAGCCTACGGCTAACTGGGCTGTGTATTAATACTCAACAAAAATAATAATACATTAATAAATACAATTAAACCAGAACTCAAAAATGTTGAGAAAAATTGAATATTTTCAAAACTTCAAAATACTACTCCCTCCTCAGCTCTGATGTATAATTTAGTAATATATTGAACTATGATTTATAAATTTTGTTAATTGGAAAATTAGTTAATGTACAAATGTATTGACCTTCATGTCAATGGTTTTGGAAAATGAGGTATTGGGATAAATATTTACAGAGTTATTGTATAGGTGAATTGAATTTTGGATTAGTAATTTTGCCAATTTAGTGATAAATTAAGGTATAAGGATTAAATCGTAAAAACTAAAAAAGTTTATTCCTATTTATTTTTACTAACTAAAATGTTTAAATAATAATGGTTCAAGATTTAAAGTGGAAATTAACCATCTTTTTATAATAGTGGACAGTTGGTATGAGGTTTTACATGAAAAAGATGTTGAAATTTTGATTAATTAATTTATATTATACATTAAAACATAATAAAAGTGTCATCTTCCACTTTCTTTATTTTCTCCCCACCGTTTGGAAAGAAAGAACGAAATAAGCCATTGTTGTGTTCTCAAAAACATTCTTCTAAGCTCACTTCCATGCATGTCGAGTGAATTTTAATCCATTTTTTGTAAATTTTATATTTTTGAGATCGTTGTAACTCGATTTAACTAACTCATGTATTAAATCGTAAAATTGTCAAAGTTTATAAAAAGTTGTCATTGATGAATTTTGAAGTTTTTGATGTTAAATGGTTAGCTTTTAAGTTTAGAATTGAAAATTGACTAATTTATAAAGTGAAATAGCTAGTTTTTTAACATAGGGACTAAAGTGTCAAAATGTCACACCCTAAAATTGGGCCTAGAAGTTTTGAGGGTAAAATGGGAATTTTAACTCTAGTGATCTCGGGAATTTTGTTAGCATGGTATTCAAAAATGTCTTTGTCTATGGAATTTTAGAAATTAAAACAATTTTGAAAATAATGTTCAAAATACTTTCAATTTTGAAATAAGGATTGATTTGTAAAATGGTCTAAATTATGAGTTTTTAAAAGGCAATTAAACCAAATTTTAATTTTCACCTTCTTTTCCCCTTGCATCATTATAAAACCCACGTTAGTCCTTTCTCTATATTTTTGTTTTATCGTCTATTGCATTCCGAAGCTCCTCTCATTCAATTTTGATTCCCAAACTTAATTCTTTAAATTTCTATAATTCCCCAAGCCATAAATCTCCATAGTATTTCAAGAAAAACATCCAAGAATACCATAGATTTCTCCATCATTGAATTTTTGGGTTTTTTAGGTTTTAGATCAAACGTTCGATTTAACGATTCGATTCCTTATTAGTTTTTTATGTTATTTGATCCTTAAAATTGAGTTTTTAGCCGTTAAATTGCATGTTTTAAATAAAAGATGAAAATTGAGTCGTTAATGGTGGATTTTTGGATTTTGGGTAAAAATTTTGTTTCAAAGTGTTTTTCAATTAGTTTTGACATGATTAGAAGGTTCCTAAACTTACTTCAAATCTTTGTTGAAGATTTCCAATGTTCTAATGAATTTTAGTGAAAATTGCCATGAACATGTCAAAAATTTCAATACCATGAATTGGGTAGTTTTGAGTAGTTTAAAGGTTAAGAATCAATCGTAGGTGAATAATTAGATTAATAGAATCAGTTTTAGGAAAAACAATTAAGAATAGACCGAGATAATCAAAATTCAAGTTTGCTATGTCGAAGGTTTCGATTACATGAGAATTTAGCTTAGGCTTGTGTTTTGATTGTTTGAAGTGAGTCTTTGGATGATTGTTGATTGTGTTGTTGTGTGATTTACCTTGTTGAAGCTTCGAAATCGTTAGGACCTTCAACGAGTAAAGATAAAGGCAAGGAAAAACTAGTTTAAGCTTTCGGCAATTAGGCGAAAGCGTGATCAGTGAGAATTTTGAATCGCTACTTGTAGACACGATTCATAGTGTTAATTGGAAGCTTAGGAATAGCCTAAACCCCTATCCTAAGTTTCGAGTGTAAGCTTTCTATTTCCCTTGCTTTATTTTGGCAATTATGTGATTATGTAAATAATTGTGGATTGATTATTATGATACGATATTGTGATATGAGACATGTGTGATGACTATTGTGAATTGTGTTGTGTGTTGTGGGCATGATATACATGCCAAATGACAGTGATAATGATATGCTAATAATGCAAATATGTAGCGAAAGCGAGTAAAATTTCAATAAGTATATATACGTTGAATTGTGGAATGTAATATTATTATGACAGGTAATATGTCAAAATACTTGTATGTGATATATGATGTACTGATTTTAATGCAAACATATGTGGTTGGATATGTGATAGGTCAATGAGCATTATTATAGCACTTAAAGTGCAAATAAATGTGAATCTGATAAGTGTATAATGTGTAAGAGACTACAATATGAACTAATGAATGATAAACGCCAAATTATACATATCAACACCCCAAATACTTAGCATATTTATGGATGTTTATTACTAGATTTGTGGATTTTGGTGCTCTTAATCCGGTTATTTCATGTTTCGTACTTAGGAAAGCACCAAGAGTCGAAAGGAGAAAAAACGAGCTAAAAGGGACAAAAACGGACCAAATCAAGAAGATGACACGGCCTAAGCCTTGCCACACGGGCATCTCACACGCCCGTGGCCTTGGGGGGTGTTGACCAAGTTTTTCACGATTCACACAGCCTGGCCATTGAACCCATACGGCCGTGTGCAATTTAACGGATCGAACACGGCCTGGTAATCACGTCACACGGCCGTGGCACACGGGCATGTCCCTTTTTCAAAGAGTTGTATTTTACACGGAAAAAGGTACTTAGAGAGGAAGAAATCCAATCCAAAGCTAATATAAACACCCTAAGTGTGACCTAGAAAGAGGCTGCTCTTTCCAGAACTTTTCTGGAAGACAGAACCACACGCCAGGAATTACTTGAAGGAAGCCAGAAGATCCATCTCAAAAGCAGGAGCTACTCCAAGATTGAAGATCTCTCTCAAAATTCCTTTAGGAGTTTTAGAGTTTTTCTTTATGTTTTGTTATTTTCATAATTTTGAGATGTACTCTTATTTTATTATGAACTAAACCCCTTAGATACCTAAGGGGGATAAAACCTATGATGGATCTTGTTATTATTATCTGAACTATATGATAAATACTTGATTTGTTCTTAATTATGTGTTCTTAATGCTTGAGTTAATATTCTGGGTATTAATTCATGATTTGATGTGTTTATGCAGAAGAGGAATAGACCCTGCCTAAGAGTAGATTTGGCATAATTAAGCGGAGTTGATCGAACGCCTAGAAATAGGGTTACGAGATTTTGCCGGATTAGGGTAAAACCTAATAAGGGATCCATAGATCGAGTTAATGCAACCCTAGAGTGTTAATTAGAGAAAATTCTCAGTTATTCAATCTAAGGATTAGAAGTTATTAGTCTTGAATAGGGATAATAACTTAACTTAGGGATCTCTAATAAATCGTCCGGTTCAAAGTCAGATAACAAGTGAAATCTAGGTGGATTCCTCCTTGGGTGTCGTCTTTATCAATTGCTTTTCTCAAGTCTTTTTCCAAATTTTATCTTTGCTTTAATTAAATCTGTTAATTAGTTTAAATAATTAGTTTAATAAACAAACCCTTTTATTCTTAGGCTAGATAATAAAAAGATAGTTATTACTAGTCCTTTTGGTTCCCTTGGGTATGATATCCCGGTCTTGCCATTACTATACTATTGTTCGATAAGTGCGCTTGCGTTTTCATCGTGATAATAGTTAGTCTAGGTTTGATCTTCATTATAAATATTTATTACTTGTTACGAATCACGCAATCAATGAATATGAACAAAGATGATGTGCATTAAATCAATAATTAAAGTTATGTAATTGTGGATATTTTAGCCTTGTGATCTTTTAAAACTGTTGGATATAGTTGGCATGCTATAGGATTGTGAGTACTCACCTATATGTATTATGTTTTTGGGCATTGAGGCCTTGGGAAAAGTTGGAGAGATAAGGGAATGTGAGCTAAGCTCTATTCAACAGGACATGTTTGGTGTATTAGAGAGTGTTAGCTTTATACTTAGAGCCTAATTTTATGTTTCATAACCCCAAGTGTTAAATTATCATTTAAGTGTGATCTTATATATTATGATAATATAATGTGAGATAGATGCATAAACATGTGAATAATATGCTAAATAAGTTTATTTAAGTTTCATGAAAATGTTAGTATGTTCTCATAGTAAATTGCATATGTAATTGTGGTTTGGGTCATTTTCTTTTAACTTGTCAATACATGTGAATATATAAGCTAGACTTGTGAGTTATTAAAGCATGTATACATTTTTAGTTTTGGTGAATTATTGTAAAATGAATTATTTGTATATAAGTTGAGTGTAGTTATATGTAACAATATCTGCTAGTTTTATGATTTAATGAAGCATGAATATGTTATTGTTACTTGGTTAGAATATGGTTGTGAATGTGTTATAGCATGCTCTTGTTTGACCTTTGATGTTGTGTATACATTGTGGTTACTCCGACATTCACTGAGCTTATTTAAGCTCACCAACTCTCTCTAACTATTGCATATATTTAGCATTTGCGATGTGAGCAATGTAAGGATACCAAGGAAGTGATCCAAGTTAGGTTTTAGTATTTGTATAGGTGGTATTAATATTATTCTTTGAACTGTGGGGATAAGGCAATGTGGTTAGACTTTGATTGATTATTATTGTGGTCTTCATGATATTTTATGGGTTTAGTTTTCTAGCACTTCTAATAGATGTTATAATTATTTCATTGATATTGTTTTTGTTTGAAGATTTGCTATGTTGAAGTGCCATGAACTGTATGTATGGTTAATGGACGATGAATAATGTGGTAGAACTGTTACATGATATTGCCATGTAGTTTTGGATATTTTATAGCTTAATTATTCCTAGGAACTATAGACTTGGACCTTGGTATGTTGATTCTTGCTCGAACATGTTTTTGATGTTTTGAACTGTTGTTTTAGTCGTTTTGACACTGGTTTAAAGAAGTAAATGATGCATGTTGATTAGATATTTGTTAGAATGGATTAAATGCTTAGATGTGTTGTATTTTTATGGTTTGGAGCAGAGGTATCGATATTTGTGTTTTAAAAATGATACCTCCATTATTTTTGAAAGTGCAAGACGTCAGTAACGTAATTTGGTATTGATACCATATCACGATTATTGATACTTGGGGTAGAATAATCGATACTTTATGAAAGGCATCGATAAATTCTGAGATTTTGATTTTAAGCGAGAAACATAATGCCAATTTGGTACCTATTTTCTGGGCGGTATCGATACCATCTAAGGAAAATATCAATACCTTTAATTCAGTATCGATACCTACGTCATTTGTTTTGAAATTTTTCTTAGTGGTTCTAATACATGTTTAATTCTCGTTTTAAGTTCGCTTGATGAATGTTTAGCATGCTTTATTGATGACTGGAACATGTATGACTTATAGTTATTAGAAAAGTTAAATTTGAAGAAGTCTGCTTAATAACGAGGCCATTTGTAATGCTTACGATGTGTGACAGTGGTGTGACATCCTGATATTCAAGCTTGGCGATTAGGCCATGTATATGGTGTTACAAAAAATTTAGAATTTTTTTGTTAAATTTATGCAATTATAGATAATAAAGGGCTATAGAATGATGTAATTGAAATTGGATTGTAAATTGAAGCTCAAATTTGAAAGTTATAGCTATTACAATTTTAGAGACTAAATTGAACAAAATGAAAAACTTTAGGGGAATTTGAAAAATGAAATTTAATTGATCTATGATTACAATACGTTGTTAAAAGATGTTTGGAATTGATAAATTGAATTGAATTATTATACATAGGGAATTAAACTAGTCAGAGGATAATCACGAAAAAGGAAAAATTGCAAATTAGTCTTTGACGTCTTATTTGCTTGTTATTTTTCCAAGTAAGTTCGTATGGAACTTACTATGTTATTTTGTATTATACTTTGACTGTATGATCGCATTTAAAATTATTGTTGATTAAATTATAAATGTGTGTACGTGGGGTTGTAAATTGGATTGTTTGCGATTTGGTACAAAAAGTGAGTTCTTCATGATTTTTCCTTTAATTTCATGCTTGTTAAATTGCTAAGATAATATGGAAGTTTCGTCTGTGATGGTATCTTCAATGATGTTTTAGATTATAAATGGTTGTTTGTTACTTTAAACTATTGTTGTCTGATTATTATGATGTTAATGTTGTTCGATTGTTGTGATGCCAAATGTTGTCTGAATGTTGTTGTATTAATGTTGTCCGAATGTTTATTAAAAGGTGGCCAACCATGCTGCTTCTTTAAACTGATTTTTATTGCTTTTTCTCTCTTTTCTTTGCTTGAGCACCAATGATGTTGCTATATCAATGCATTTTGCATTTTGAGTAATTATTTGGTAATTCACGAATGTGGCTAAACGGTGGATGTATCCTACTCATGATAGTAACCGTGAGGATTGGAAATTTGAAAGTGAATACAAATGTCTTAAATGTTAAACCTTCCTTAATGCTAGTGAGTTGTATTATAGTTGGAAAAATGGCTTTGCGAGAGATGTGATTTAAAAAGAAAAGGGGAATGGTTTTACGGAGGTATGTTATGTTTAGTTCGAACAGTATACAAGGAAGGGTCCATGATATTTTCTTTAAAGGTTTGCTATCTATGCATTGTTTCGTACTTTAATTCATGAAAGATTATCGAATGCATATTGTATTTGATTCGAGTTCTTTTTGTCTTTATTGAGCTCTCTGATAAGTTAAGTTATGCTTTTTCTTGTTTGATTCTAGCATACTATATGAAATTTGTTGAAAAGGGTACATGTGATGCTAACATGTTGAATGAAGCTATATGGAACTCGAGAGTTCCTACTAATTTGAATCAGTTGAAGGAACTTCACCTTGATGTTGTACATTATTTATGTCAGACAAACTATGTCAAATCCTTTAGTTTGTTGTGTTATTTGTAATTCTAGGTAAGTTTATTGTTTTATGCTTATGAACTTACTAAGCATTCAAAATACTTACTCTGTTGTTGTTTCTTTTCTCTGTAGATTGTTCGTTTGAAAAAAATCAGTCAGATCGCCTTGGTGCTCACACTATCTAACTATTAATTTAGTAGACTTTTGATTGTTTCAATTTGGTTATATGTGGCATGAACTTGGGAGTTTTTATGTTACCTTAACATGTTAAATTTGGATTCGAACCTTAGTTGCTTTGAACTTATGTTGTATTTGTTGGACAAAACACATTGGCGAACAAATATAAATATAAGTATTTATATTAAATACAAGATCTAAACAAATAATATAAACAAATATTTATATTTATATAAAACCAACAGATCTAAACAAAATAAATAAATAAATTTTATATTTATATTTATTTAAAACATCAAATTTGAAAAAAAATTAAATAAACAAAATCTTTAAAAACGAGAAATCGAATAAGGGAATCGAGTTTTACTAGATGTTGAGGCCTATTTTCACAGTTTCCTTAAAACAGATTCGGCCACTTTTATGGTACTTAGAGAAACGTTGGCCGTCTGTCTCTTAGGAGAAACGTTGGTCATCTGTCTCTTAGGATACAACAACAAAATGATCGCAACAGTAGTACCTCTACAGTGATCAACGAACAAACATTGCCTTCTTCTATCACTGAAACGTTTGAACATTTGGAGAGAAAGAGAAAAGATTTTTTTATAGTAAAATTTTAGAGTAAAATAAAATTTGTTTTGTGTCTAAAATTTAAATGAGTTCTCATATATATACATATCTCACACTTTTAAGTTGAATGACCATGCACAAGGGAGAACATTAGTTTAGTCATTCAATAACTTTTAAGTGGGTTCTCATATATATACATATCTCACACTTGGTATTTAACCAATGTGGGATCTAAGCTTTTCCTTTCTTCAACAAATATTCACAAGTGGCTTACTTTGATCATCAATTTCTCATTCATCACTCATTCATTTTGAGCATATGGTATACCATTGTAAAGGTCTCATGGAGTGGAATAAAAAACCATAATTTTATAATTCAACTCTCCACCTTTACCAATCGAGAATATGCCTCAACGTTTTCAAAAATTACATTTTTTCCAACAATATATGTGTACCTCTGGTTGCATATTTGAGCATGAATGGACTTGAGAAAATGAATGGTTGAATAGCTGGAATTAGTACAAGTAGATTTATTATGAAATGGTGTCAAATGTGGCATATTGGGTAGATGTTTAAGAGGATGATATATGTAATGTTTTGGTATGGTTTTTTTATATGTAATGAGCACGTTTTTATAATGCTAAGTGCATTACTTTTGATATCTTTGATTGGTTGGTTTGAAACAAAGGCTAAATAACCACTTTTTGCATAGAACAGAATTCACGTCATGACGTCGTGAATGCTCGTGGTGATGAGAAGTGGAATTTAGGCCTCATTGTGACAAGGAATTCCATCTTCGCAATGAGGCCAAGTCAGTTTATCACGTCGTGACGAAGGAACCCCTTACGTCATGATGTCGTTCTAAACTTTTGAAAGTGTTGCAGTTTGGTCATTGTTCATTTTCGGGTCAACTTTAGAGTTCACATAAGCTCATATAAGACTCAAGAAAGGTTTCAAATTGTATTGAACGATTGATATGACTAAAGTTACTAAATTTTTTACATAAGTTGTCTATTAAATATTTGTAACTATTCTAGTTTGTATTGTAGCATTCCATAGCTTAGTCTCGGTGACAAGGACAAGCAGGGGGTGTTAAAAAACAATTTAATAAACTACTATGAAACAACATAATCTTACTTATTTCATGAAACCTACTATTAAACTTACAAAGTATTTAGCTAATTTCATTATTTATTTCATTAGTTGGTCATATAATTTTTACATTGTCATTTTCATGTCATATATTATTTTTATCATTTACTGATTATTAAACTAAATTCATTATTCTTTTCTTTCATATAATTATACAATTTCTTACATTTTCACTTACTTTAAGGCTTATCATATCATATAACTTTTCATTTATGTATCACATGTTACTTATATATTTTACTGATCATGATTATAATTAGAATATCGATAACATAACTTCCACAATCTTAGGCCAAAATAGAACTCTCGGCCTTTAACGGAACTCTAATAACAGAACTCTAGTATCCAACTTGTGCACCATGTTCCGAAAAACATAAACATGAACATATCGTAAACAAAATTCCAATATCTCTTTCACCCATCATAACCCCTATTTCACCAACTCTATCCCAAACTAAACCCATAAGCCCTCGTCACAACATAATCATATAATGTACCATTTCATTTATTCATTTTAATTTCTTGACATTTAGCTTCACATATACTAACTTTTTTTAATTTCCTTTCAATGCATGTATTGTAAACATTTCATTTTAATTTCGTATGTACGTTCTTTTCTCTCTTACATTACTATCTTACTTCTATTTACATTTTCATCATTAAATTTAGGGTAAATTACAAAAATAATCACTTGTGTTTGCCTTAGATTATATTTTAGTCACTTATGTTTGAAATGTTACGTTTTAGTCACTTACGTTGTTGTTTTGTTAAGAAGTTGTCACTCTACTGTTAATCTCCATTACCTCCCTAACGAAAGTCCTATGTGGCAATTCAAATAGGTTTTAAATGCCAATTTGGATGTTCAGTTGGTGGAATGAAAATAAATTTTTAATTAAATAAATTTAATTTGGATTGCCACATAAGATATACAAGTTAGCATTTAAAACTCATTTGGACTACCACGTAGGACCGTCGTTAAGGAGGTAACGGAGATTAACGGTAGAATGACCACTTCGTAACAAATCGATAACGTAAGTGACCAAAACGTAACATTTTAAATATAAATAACTAAAATATAATCTGAAGCAAACAAAAATGACAATTTTTATGATTTACTCTTTAGTATACATATTCAAATACCAAAATATGCTTATTCCATGAAGATTATTCACATTCATTTGGCACAAGACCATGGAGAGATGCTTCCTTCTAGGTTGCTAATGTTAGTTTCCATGACTCCTTCGAGTTTCTTTTTTTTTTTACTAAAAAAATGTAGAATTAAATTGTTGCGTGAGGAATCAAATAGCTTAATATTAAAATTGAGAGGGAGCTTTTACCTTTCAAAAATTGTAACTGAAAATGATTTTTTTTTTTTTAACTGTGATTCGATAGCATAGTATCCTAAAATAAATAACTAGCAAGGAGCATAAGATACGGAACACCGAGTTTAGGGGAAGAAGAAAATAGGGTTCACTGAAATGGCATTAGCAGCATCCCTTAGCTCTTCTTCTTGTATCTGCTTCCACACCCAACTCCCCTATTCCAACTCAAACAGATACAAAACCTCCTCCGTCAACTTACCTCTTCGCCTTAATCTCCATGACAACGCCCCAAATTCCAACAAAAACTCATTGCTTCTTAGTATTTCTGCCTCAACATTTGTGTTTGTGGGTTTGGGTCTTTGCATTTGCTCCTCCGCTTCCGCCTTTACTCCACTGCCCCGTCACTTCCAAAAAGGTCTTTCTTTCTTTTAATTAATTAATTAATTTTCGAACTGTTCACTCACTGTCATCTTCTTCACTAAATGAACCAGTGGACAGCAGTTCAACAGCAACACTACAAGAAGAAGATGATGAGAAATCGGACGCAGCTTTTGAGATTTGGAAATCTAAATCTTATGCTCTCACGGTTCCTCTTTCCATGGTTGCTCTTCAGGGCTCCATACCTCCCTCTTGGTCCAAGGATTTCATCTCCTCTCAATCCAGGCGGTTAAAGCTCCAAACCAAATTCCGCCCAACTCTTGAAGATATATTCACTCAGTTATGCCTGCCCTTTACCCAAGCCAAAGCCAAAGTAAATATTGGGCCTGCATCTCCAGCTGCTGCTGATATTCTCACCCTAGGTGACTCTTGGCTCCCTTTAGCTATTAAAAAAGCTGTTATTGAACCCATTACTGCTGCTGAACACCAGGATTGGTTTAAGGATTTAAGTCGCAAATGGAAGGTAACTTAAACTGCTTCATTATTAATATTTGCTCTAATTCAATTCAAAACAAACACCCAAACATTACCCAACTCCCGAAATTGTCTCAGGTTTATCTACGCAGGAACCTCAATGGAGATATTGATCCACAAGGTCAGATATGGGCTGCACCCTATCGATGGGGTACCATGGTCATAGCATACAAGAAAACCAAATTTCAAAAGAAAAACTTGCCTCCTATGCAGGTAACGTTAGTCTATCTGTAAAATAAAATCAGTATGACTTTAGCTCCAATATGATTCTTATTCATGTAGTATGGATGACAATTGTCAATTTCAATGCCAAGCCAATACGTGCACACGTTCTCTCCTCTCACTTATAAAGGGTCTATTTTATTCTTTTAGAATTGTTCATAGTTTCCTCTCTTTTCCCCATATATGGTCTGAAATTTGGTAGTAATGACATTCAAGACACTGAAGAATGCTTAGTTTCTTTTTGAACCTGCCTTTTTACTATTCTAGCATAAAGGTTAATCTAGTTCTGTTTGGCCTGTGGAGAAACATTAGGCACTTTACTCTCTATTAAAACGTTTATAGCTTGTCTATTTTCTTCTTTGATTCATTGATTTATGCAGTATTTTCTCATAATGACATTGATTTTCTCATCATGGCATGAGCTAGATGAATTTTTTGAAGTTCTGTAAGAATTGCAGAATTTATTCCCATCTTGAAATACAGTACAGAAAGAAATTCGCACCAGTCAGTTGTAATGACTGCAGAAAAAAATGGTTTTTGAATCTCTGAAATGCAATTTTCCTTCCCTCCTTTGTATAGTCATTCTTCTGCTTGGAGCCTTGGACTGCTAAAACATGGGCTTTACAATAAACTGAAACCTTGCACCAATCCTTTTTTTTTTTTTTTTTACATGTTTTTCAGGGTAGCTTCAACTCATGAACAAATCATCAAGCATCAACATTTATTTATCTTATATCAGTATTTTGTTTTACCTTTGCTCAGTAACATTGACAATTTAGGAGAAAACCCCTATTGCAGGATTGGGCAGATTTGTGGCGGCCTGAACTTGCTGGAAGAATTTCAATGGTGAATTCCCCTAGAGAGGTTGTTGGTGCAGTTTTGAAGTACATGGGTGCATCATACAACACAACAGACATTGACTTGCAAATTGCTGGTGGGAGGAATGCTGTCCTGCAGAATCTTGAATTACTTGCAAGACAGGTAGTGAACCGCAAATGATGTTAAGTCTTCTTTATGTCTCCCCATTCTTTCTATTAGTTTGCATAGCATGATTAGGTGTCATTGCATCTTTAGTCTTCCAGTGGTAACTCTATTTTGGACCTAACTCTCAGACAAAATTACTGGTATTGATTAACTGAATTATTTGTTGATAAATACCATTGATCATTATTCTAAGAGAAAAGGTTCCGTTTGATGCTCTAAATCCAAATTCCAGCTCTCTTCAAGTTGGCTTATAGCATGAACCTTTAGATGGATTTTCATGTCACATTGTTGTGGTTGTTGAACTGGAAATTGTAAGTCTTGTATGAGTTTTTAGATCCCATGAGACCCCATGCGCAAATTATAGACTTACTCTGAACAGATACATTCTCCTAATTGTCACCTGTCCATTTCATCAAATGGTGGATGATTTTGCATATCCTTAGTAACGTGGGTTAATTTAGCTGTGGCACTCTTTGATGGATTGTGAAATAGACAGGATTTTGTGGCATGTAAATGTGGTGTAAGATGTTACAGAAACTAGTTTGAATAACATGTCTGGTGCAAATGCAATGGCTCACTATTCTCTACATTATTTACTTTTTGTTCAATCCAAATGATGAGAACTTGAGAATATTCTGGCAATCATTTTCCCCTCTTACCTTTTCTGTCTTGAAAATACTAATTCCCAAATGTTACCTTAGCGTATTTCTTTTTAGTTGGCTGTAGTTGCTTCAAATCATATTATAAGGACATATCCTTTGGGGTTTTGCAGGTTAAATTATTTGACAGTGCAAGCTATCTCAGAGCATTTTCAGTGGGAGATGTTTGGGTAGCTGTTGGGTGGAGTAGTGATGTTCTTCCAGTTGCAAAGCGTATGTCAAACGTTGCAGTTGTTGTTCCCAAGTCTGGAGCAAGCTTATGGGCTGATCTATGGGTATTACCTTTGAACCTTTCCATTTTACTGCTTTTTTTTTTTTTTTGCTGGAAACACATTTCGCCTTACATCGAGATTAAGTTTGTTATCTCTGTCAAGTAAGGGTGGGTGTCTGTGTAACTGGTTAGTATATTGGAACTAAAACAAGAGGAATAATGATTTTACGAGTAGAGAGAAACAGAGGAACTGACTTGCGGTGAAAACACAGTTAGTAAAAGCTGACTAGCAATAAATTTGAAGATAGCTTCTATACATATATACTCATTGAGATGTCTAGGTTTGTCTCCTTGCAGGCAATCCCAGCTGCCTCGAGACTTGAAACAAACCGTATTGGGGGCCGTGTCAGAGGTCCATCTCCGCTAATGCATCAATGGGTGGAATTCTGTTTACAGGCAGCGAGTGGCCTCCCTTTCAGGCAAGGGATAACTGCTGGCGCATCTCCGGCTGCCCTGGAGAGTGGTCCTGTCAAATTGCCTGAAGAGCTCACTAAGGGTAAGCCAAAGCTAGACTCAAATCTAGTTGCTGGAGTGCCACCACCTGAAATATTGGAAAGGTGCGAATTCTTGGAGCCATTATCTGATGCAACATTTTCCGATTATCAATGGCTCATTGATAACATGCCCAAATCGGGCCCTGGTTTTATAGATCATGTCTCGTCAATACTTGGAACTTTGAGGAGGCTGAAATTGAGTTGGTTTTAATTTTTTGTAGTCATGTATGTTTTTCTTTCCTTTTCACTCACAATGCCAAATTACCCGTTAATTTGTAAATCTCGAGTACTGGCAAAATTCTTTCTAAAATGTTCACTGTTAAGTTACCCACCAAATACAAAGGGCTTACGTTTTTATTGTTTCAGCCAAGAAACTTTGTTCATCACTAACTTTATAGAATGTAAGCACAGGCAGGCAACACAAAAATGGCAAAAACAAGAATCAGAATCTGCCAAACTCCGTCAACATGGTCAATTTACACAAATATTGTCGTCATATACACTTAAACATGGGGCAGGGGCAGGGGCAGGGGCAGCGGCAGGAGGAGAAACGCAAAAGGAGTAAGGGGAAAATAGGAAAAACAAAACAGACACCTAATGAACTACCAACCGACTGACCAACTCGTACCACAAGGGAAGAGAAGGTGAACGTTCCAATTCCATTGTAAATTGCAGTTCACCCATGACATCCGCCAAATTCTATTCAACATCTCAAATTGAGGTTCAAATGGATATGGGTAAATGTAAATGTGAAATGTAATGCAAATATACACCACACCTTCCATCCAGCTTCCATCTGCATAGAAGAATTAAATCAAAAAAATTGAACCCAAGTGTGAAGCTGTTGCAGGTTCAACCTCTCCCCCCTCATTTACTGCTTGTGATTGGATTGCATTACTTGTCAAGACAAACAGAAGAACGTGAAACCATACACACATTTCCTCATTTTCAGCTTCATCTTCAACTATTCAATCAGAGTTGGAATCATAAAAATCACTTGGGCATGGAGTCATAACCTCTGATTCAACCAACTGCACCACCCTGTGCATGGTGGGTCGATCCTCTGGGTTTGAACAAACACACTGGATTGCAACTGAGAGCAAAGAATCAAGGCTTTCTGCCTGAACCCCCTCACAATTCGGATCTAAAATCTCTCGCTCTCTATTCTCCGTAATTAAGAAATTTAACTGCATAAAAGAGAACATGCCAGTCAGATCATCAAACCCACACAAATATATACACACGCGAGTAATATTCTTAATTGAGAAAACCATCTGCATAGTATATTTCATTTGTATCTTTACAAGTTGGAGGAATGGGGATTGAAATCCAAATCTTTTGAGTTGTCAGTAAATGGAATATTAAGTGCAGAGACAACAGTAGAACAGCATTAAGTAAAAAACATTCAGAGACTAAGCACACAGCATAGTCAGTGCTACTTGACTTTCATATGCTTTGGACTTCTCAAGCACATGATTTAATGGCTTAATCAGAAATTAATTAATGAAAGGAGATACAAGCAAACTTGACAAAATGTCAACAAAGTGGAAACATACCCAGCCAACGATGTTGAGGCCCTTTTCAATGAAAGATGAATCAGTAGGTCTCTTGCCACTTATGACTTCAAGCACCAAAACCCCAAAACTATAGACATCAGTCTTCTCAGTTGCTCTCCCACTTGCCATATACTCTGGTAAAGGAAGTGTAAACAGACTTCAGATAAATTGTATCTAGAGTACATTGCATAAAAATGACTCTACCACATAACAAAATCCCATTCACAGCTTTTCAGAAAATAAGTAGATACTTGATCAAATTTGTATTCCTGAAATTTTTACTTTGGTTGGGTTGTAAGCTAAGACTGCAGTTTTTGCTTTCTTAACACAAATTTGAACAAGCCATATACACTACGGTATCCAACTAAATGCAGTGTTTCCAAAGACAAAATCTGTTTATGCAATGTGAGGTTAGATATGAACTTCAAGGTCTTGGAGCGTAAAACCTGTCTGGCAGCATTTTTTCCTAATATCTAGAAAAGGGGGAAAAGAGGTTCATGAAAATATAAAGTTCTAAATACTTTAAGAGAATATTTTTGGTCCATACACTTCGTGTTTGAATGAACAGGATTGTGATTTGCACCCCCTAGGCACCTTTTTGTGCATTGCTTTCTTCTCTTATCAAAGAAAAAATAATAGAGGAGGGGCATAGACATCCAAATTTAAATCTACTAAAAGAGGCATACATCTAAGTTCAGTTAAATTTTGACTTCAATAATCTGTAGGGGCCAAATAATATAAAAATAAAGAGCATCATGGGACATGGTTGTCATGTGTCAAATAAGCCATTAAAAGCAACAAGGAAAAAAGGAATTTCTATGACATCAAGTCTCACTTGTTTTATATGCCAAATGTTAACAACAGTATCATTTCCAAAGCACCAGACGCCACAATAGTAGACAGCCTATATTGGAACTGCATACCTGGAGCCAAATAACCAAAAGTTCCTGCAACAATGGTTGTAATATGAGATTCTTCATCCTCTAACAGTTTTGCAAGTCCAAAGTCTGATACTCGAGCTTCCAAGTTGCTATCAAGTAAAATATTGCTGGACTTTATGTCACGGTGTATGATCCTTGGAGAACAATCATGGTGTAGATAAGCCAGCCCTTTTGCTGCTCCCATAATAATGCTCAAACGTGCTTCCCAGTCTAACTGCTCAGATCGTTCTGTTAAAAGAACCACAAAAACAACATTACCTCCCCAAATAAAGAAATCAATCCATTCAAAAAATTAATAGAACTGAAATGGAACTACTATCATGAAGGAAATCCTAACTACTGGTGAGAAGTAAAAAAATGAAATATTTAAGTTCAAGCTCAAGGTTTTCAAGAGCACGAGGCGCAGTTTCCGGAGGCACAAAGCACAAAAAAGTGCTCGCCTAAATGAAGTAAGATGGGGTATGTATACATTTATGTGTTTTTGCATGTACATCGGTCTATATATAAACAAGCTTAAGATATATAATTATGATAATAACCTCTAAAGAGTGAAGCAGTTTATTCTACAAAACATACAACTTTCCCTTTTCCTTCTGTTGGCCAAAATCATTATTTCCCTTATGATTCCATATTACTTGTTAAATACTCAAAAATTGAGAAGTAGAAAGTTTGATATTGTCCCCTTTTTATTGAATGTACAATTAATGATAAAAATTAAAGAAATTAAAGAAAACTTCAATTAGGCGGGCTTTTCTTGTATCTACCAACTTGAAAAAAGCACATATTGGTCAACCAAGCACACGCCTAATCAAAGGTGCCTCATCAAAGGATCTGAGACACTTTTGTTGCCTAAGCTCAAGCCTTAACAACATAGAAATGTCAAGTTTAAGGACTATTGCTTTCAAATGAAAATGGTTAAGGGAACCTCACCATGAAGAGCTTCATCAAGGCTACCACCAGCCAGGAAATCATAGATTAACAGCTTTGATGTAGGTGAATTACAATATCCTCGCAAATTTACAAGGTATCGATGTTTTATGCTTCCAAGAATCTCAAGCTCTCTTTCAAAAAAACGATCAAATCCCTCATTCATCTTCACAATTCGTTTCAATGCAAACACATTGCCATCATCCATTGCAAGCTTGTACACTGTCCCAAACCCCCCAGTACCTATAATGTCTTCCTCACTCAAAGTTTCCAATTTCTTAATAATGTCTTTTGAAGAGTATGGCAAGTCTCCATGAAACATAACAATTGATGCCCCTGAAGCAACGATAGCACATTAACAAATACATTAAAGCTTGGAAAGTAAAAACGAATATGGGAAACAGCTAGATTTTTCAAAGTTGAAGATCAGTTAGAAGAAAACCTCCGCCAACATCCATGGCAAGAGTTCTGCTCTCTTTTTTACCAAACTTCTTGTATAGGAAGCACCCCCAAAAACACATAAGTGCCACCAAAAGCAGTGCACCTACAGTCGCTGATGCACTAATGAGAAGCTTTCCGGAGTATTTCCTTTTACCAACTTGAGCTATCAACAAAAATATATCAGAAAACTAAACAAAGTGAGTTGCCTCCCAAAAATATAATAAATCCAAGAAAATGTAACAAAATTGTCAGAAATTCAGATTTTGTGGACACAATTTGAACTTTTTACCATAATTAACACTGAGATGAGCACCAAACAGCCAGAGTAATATATTTCCCACACATGCAGCTTACCTGAAGTAGGTGACTCAGAATACGGTGTAGCTCCCCCATTGTCATCTTTGCATGCTACATTGATCTGCTTTCCACATAAATCACGATTTCCAACAAAACTACAAAAAGAAAAGAGATAAACTGTTAATTTAGCATAATAATAGCATAGCAATCTTTTATAACTTCTCAAGGTGAAGTGACCAGTAGAAGAGAAAGATATTAAAAGTGAAAATAAAGGGATCAAGTAAAAGAGTAACAGATCCTCGAACCCTCCTGAATGATATGATTCTGAAGATGTAGCATATAAATAACCAAAGATCTATTGAACACAATATACCAAATTAGCTTGTACTCACGAGCTAGCTGTATAGTTGCTGAAGACACCTTGCGATGGTATAGGCCCGACCAGAAAATTGTTTGACACATTGCTTTAGGAAATTCAATAAGATCATCAAAGATGAGTTTCAATTCAATAAATTCTTAAAAGTATCAACTCAGTAGAACACGCATAGATTTAAAAACTAACAAATTTTAAGCAAAGGGAACTAACAATGTAACGAGCTTATCTAGCCTTCCAATTGAGGGAGGGATAGATCCACTGAGAGAGTTGCTTGAGATATCCCTGAAAATTCAGAAAAACAATGTAAGCATCATCGCATAATCCAAATGCTTAGACTCTTTATCACTCTAGCTCACATTTATTAGCAAAAGAAACAACTTACAGATTCTGAAGTGAAGAAACATTGCCCAATTCACTTGGAATTAATCCACTTAAGTAATTACCCTGCAAATAACTACAAAAGAGAACAGAATACAGTATTAAAAAACACATAATTCCAAAATAAATTCTTCAATAAAAAATCTAGAGAACCTCTAAAACCAAACGGCACTTAATATTTACACGCACACTAGTTGAATACAACCATGCCATTTCTTAAGAAAATATATACAAGAACTTAGATATCAAGTATATCCAAGCAGTATATAACCAAAACCAGATAGAACCTTAGCGAGTTTCAAGAAAAAGTAAAAAAAAAAATGTCCACTTTTCTTAAGAAAAAAAACGTGCCATAAATTTAACAGCATTAAGCAATCAAAAGCAAGGGAAATGTTGAGTTTTGCTTTAGCTCTTTATACACTGAATTACTAGATTTAATTATCCAAGAAGGATAAATTATCAGGGAAAGGTCAAAAAGGGAAAAAAAAAAAAAGATTACTAGCGTAGCCAAGCTCAGCATCACTAAAGATTACTTCGCCTGGAGGTTGGCCTACTGGTTCAGTTTGTACCCATCCAAATTGAGGGTGGAGGTCCAAGGTTCACTTCCCCCTTGGCCTTGCTCAACTGTCAAGAAGGATACCTTATGGATTGATAATTATGAAATTAAACATGCCAATTTCTCTACAGTCTTTATCAATTTACATACATTAAAGTGTGTAGGCACACACATATATCATACACAAATAAGAACAGAAGGACCAAAACAAAACCAATTGTTTGAATTGTGGCACAAATAGAACAATTTGCTATCCCCATCTATAATTCATAATCCAACAAAATAACAAGTACTTTTGAGGTCGAACTACCATTTTGCATCGGAACCAAAGGCAAATGATAAATCTCAAAGAGAATAAAATATTTTAATTTTTTTAATATCATAACCTGTAGCCAACAACACTTTTCAAGTACAACAATACTTACATTCCCTGCAACTCTGTGCAATTACCCAGCTCTGATGGAATTGCCCCATAAAAGTTGTTATTATGAAGCATTCTGATACATGTAAAAATCAGAGAAAATATCAGCTGCAATAAAATATATTTGAATACAGATCATCCATCAAGTATGAAGAAAGATAAGTCCCACTAATACATACAAAAGCCTCAAGTGCTCCAACTTCCCAAGGTCAGGCGATATAGGACCACTCAGTTTATGATTGGTAAGGCTCCTGAAGAGAAAACGTAGAGAAAAAAGAAGATGTTAAATTGCATCTTCATGTAAACAAAGTAGTTTAAGGGATGTTATATTTGTACATGATCTTCAATACTCACAAAGTTGTCACTCTCTTGGTTTTACTATCACACTTCACCCCTTTCCATTTGCATGGATCAGGATCCTCTGGTCTCCACTGAGAAAGCACACCATCTGAACTAATAATTGCTATCCGAAAGCTCAGAAGTGCCTCTCCTGCATCATGAAAAGCATTTTCACAATCTGTTACCAAATATTCTTATTTCCAGCATGAAATGCATTGTAATCACTGGCTGACTAGAGATTCTATAACCAGCCAAAATCTATTTTATCCAAATTAAATCTAAAAGACTGTCAAAAAGGAAAAGGAAAGCAAAATGTAAACATGCTCACCAAAGTTTTAAATGGTCAAGATTTTCAATGTGCAAATTTCCTAAGTGAGACAAATTAACCAGTAATTTCCAACCAAAAGAGCATTAACATAAGGAGAGCATTTAAGATCCTTTTCCAGATGGTGAGAGAATAAGAGGAGAAAAAAATTTCTAAATATCAGCTTGAATGATCTCATACTACATATAAATGACATACCATCAGGACTGATAGCTCTGATTCTGTTTGCTAGGATAAAAGAGAATAGAATGAGAAGCAGCCATGGCCATTGATATTTCATCAGACGAATGCCCATAATGGCACTGACAAAGCATAATATAGATACTACAAATCATCTGATACGCCAAACTCAGGAATGCACCCTTGTTGTATCATATGGTTATCGGGACTACAACGCCACTTGGCAGCTACAAAAATACAAACAAAGTCTGGCAGGACATAGAGAAGCAAAAATAAGAATTAGAAACAGTTAGATACTTGAAACAGAAACATTGTGCAGAAAGCAGAATTCCAATTGAAATTGTTACAAAGTTCCTTCCAATTTGTGCAGAAAAAATGCATAATTGAAAACCAAGAAAGAACCACCTCCCTCCCTCTCTCTCTCTCTCTAGAACCAAAGGACAAATAGAGCATTGAAGTCTTATACATGAATACATATCAAATAATTCTAATCATGAAAAAAAATCCAACTTGATAACCATTGCAGTTTTGATATCTATGATGGACTATGAGCACTGCTTACTCTTGTACCATACATTGTGCGACATGAATTTCAAAGAATGAACTAATCAGTACAATAAAGCCTTCTCAGCCAGAATCGGACTTTAAAGCCAATTTTAAGGAACATGAACGCTTATGAGAAACAACATTTACATCATTAAAGGTTTTTGCTGCATTAGCATTCTTTATCTAAATGAGATTAGCAGCTTCTACTACAAGCAAGTCATTTCCCAAATCTTCAATCATTTTGAAGCATTTCTGTCAAATTTAAAGTTGCACGTACTAAACGCAAATATAATAACACAAGCAATTACTCTAAGATCAACTTCTCCAACCCTAAACTCTTAACTTGAAAATAAACTACTACCTCTGAAAGTTGAGCTAAAACAATCACTTTGATAAAGTGACACAAACTTTGCGACATAAATCGGACGGAATCAAGAGCTTAAAACGAAAATAGCATTCTTAGAATTCGTCTCTCAGCATGAGCTATTTATATTCCGAGACTGCTAAAAAAGGAAATTGACCTAAAAACGAAGTAAAGAATCGAGCAGGAAAACAATTGCTAACCAATCTGGAACTTAAAACACAAACAGAACCAAACTTTGGAGAAGAAAATGGAATGAAAACACAAAAAATTAAAAATAAAGAGAAATTAAAGAAACCTTGAGATTGAACCGATCTGCGGGCAGTGAGCTGCGAAGAGAAAACAAGCAAAAAAAAATCAAATAAAAATAACGAATAAAAAAAGATTCGATGCTACTTCTTTTTTCTTCTTGGATTTCTTTTAATTCTTTTTTTTTTCTAATATTATTTTGGTTAAATTCTGAAAATGAAGATGTGATTGTGAAGAGAGAGACTTTAGTCGTTGAAGAGAGTGAGGCAGAGAGCTATAGATTAGATGTTTGGAATTAAAGGGGGGCCGAGTTGAGATGGTGCTGCTTTCTCACGTGCGACTGCGACTTCCGTACGTGCCAACCGACGCTTCTTGCTTTCTAGAAAAGAGTAAAGTCTAAAGTCTAACACTCTTAACTCCTGGACTCTAAGCGAGTTACAGTAAACTTTGTCCACGCCCGGATCTTATTAAGATATTTCAATTTTGTGTTAATTGTTTTAAATTAAATTAAAAAATCCATTTTGTATCAAACAATGTAAATATTTTAATTATTTGTGGATTTATATAAAACTATACGCGTTTTCAACCCTTCTTAAAAATTAAAAATATGCAGGAAATGAATTGAATTTTAGCTAAATTAATATTAATATTATTAATATAAAAAATATTGATTCGAAAGATTGAAATTAATAGTTAAAAAATATGCTGAGATAATTTTAATAACTAAATTTTTTTCTCGTCACACTTTTATCTTATTCTACTCTTTTTAAGTGAATTTTTAATGAATAAAATATTGAATTGATTAATTATTTTTTTAGTGAATTAAAGATTAATTCATTTTAATAAACTAAATATTTAAATTTAAAATTATGTATCACTAGAATATACCGGAAAAACAATTAAAGTTTTTGACATTTATATTAAAATTAAAATTGAATTCTTGTAATAAATTATACGAAATATGAAACAAATAAAGATAAAATAATAAAACATGTGCTGCAGCGAAAATTGATATGTCCATGATTTAAATAGGATAAATTAGTAAAATATGCTATTTTTTCAGTTAGTCTTTTAGGTTGTTGTAAACTTTAATTAGAGAAATTGGTCATTTTTAAGAGAGAGAAAGTGAAAGCGCGTCCAGCAGGGTATGCTTTCTGCATAGATGGCAAGAAAGCGTGTCCAGTTAGACGGACTTTCACTTTCTCTCTCTAAGGTTAGGATATTTTTTTTAAGGTTAGGATCTTTAGGGTTTTTGGTTTTTTAGGGTTTAAGGTACTTTGAATGTGTTTAGAGTTTTCGACTAAAACAACAGAAGTTCTTAGGTAGTTTTGAGGGATCGAGGACGTGATAACACGCCTCAACACACATATATTTAATATATCATGGCGAGATAGGATCATCACTTGAGGAACCCATTGTGAGGAAACTTGATTTCGGGGTAATAATGCTTGATAAAACCAGTGGTGGAAGTCTAGGTGGAGGTCACAATCGGCAGTCATGATCTTGTAACAGCCCGATTTTCAGTGGTGTCAGAAATAGTAGTTTCAAGGCCACCAAATTAAGCAAGCAAGTTCGTAAATATTATTATTTAATATTTATGGGTTAAATATGATTTTAGAAAGATTTTTGAATTAGTAATTTGTATTTTATAAAGATTTATTCGGCTAAATGGTTTTAGAAAATGAGGTGTTGGGACCTCAATTCTATAAATCGAGTCGTAAATATTTTTATAAATATTTATGGAGTGTCTTTAGGGTGGTATTAAAGTTTCGTTAAGAAATTTTAACGTTTCGATTGTTAATTGATTAAAAAGCACCAAATTGAAAAAAAATGCATTCCCGGGACTCCGTTCCAGTAAATCGGATTCGTAAATATTTTTAATAAATATTTACGAAGTTAGTTGTGTAGTTAATTAGGTTTTGGTTAAGTGAAATTTGCTTGAATTAAAAATAATTAGGTAAAAGATTAAATTACAATAGAGGAGAAAATTTATTTATAGATTAAAGAAAAACTAAAGGGACTAAGAAGGCAATTATGCCATTCTTTATAGTTGAGGCGGCAAACATGTAAAAATATCAAAGATTTTTATGATTAAAATATATATATGTTTACTTAATAAATAAGAATATTATTATATATTATATTAAATTATATTATATATGTTATATATATTATATAAATTGGTAAAGAAACACAAGAAACAGAATGAAATTGAAACGAAACAGAGAAGAAACAGGAGGGAAAGAAAGAAAGAAAAAGGAAAAGGAAAATTTGGGGTTTCAAGGTTCAAAGTTAATTTGGTAAGTCAATTTAATCTATTTTCTTGTAATTTTTGAGTTTTTAGAAACTTAGAATAATATACTATTGGATTTATGTTGAAAATTTGAAAGTTGGTGGATTTTTGGATACAGTTTATGTTGAATTAATTGATGAATTGGGGGTTAAATTGATAGAATTTCAAGTTAGAATTGGGTAAAGGATTTAATTGTAAAATAAATTATAAGTTTTGAGTAATAGGGACTAAATTGAGAAAATTTCAAAATTTGGGATTTATGGTGAAATTAGAGAGTTAAATTAGTTTAAAGTGGGAATGGAATGAAAATATGGAATTAGTTTTGAGAATAAAAGTTAGTCTCGGTTCAGGGACTAAATTGGAATTTAGGAAAATATTGAGTAAAAATTAAAATATTTAACATGAGATTGAATTATGTTGTATTGATGATTTTTAATTGTTTTAATTCCGTAATTAGCGTCGTATCGGAATTCTCGACTAAAAAGGGGAAAAATATAGTAGACTAGGAATAGCTCAGAATTATTGGTTTGTATTTCTATAATCAGAATTTAATTATTAATTATTGTATTTTGATTAAATGTTACGGTAAGTGATTGAGGTGAGAATTATTGTGTTTTACAATTGAAATGGATTATTTTGGTATGTGATGAAATTATATTGGTTGAATTAATTTGGAATATATATATTATGAATATATATGTGTAAATGTGGAATTGTGCAAATATGATAATTGGATTTTTTTTTTATATGTATGAAATTCAGTTTTAATGCCCAAGTAGACAGAATTTAGAACTACTGGGATATTAGTAGCATGCCATTAAGGAACTCTAGCACGCTATCTGATAATTAGCACGTTAGTGCTCTTCGATTACTAGCACATTAATGCTCTCTGTTTAGCACATTCTTGCTCTTTGTATAGCACTTCAGTGCTCTCCGTTCATTAGTGCATAATAATGCACCCCTGTATTTGTTCCATATATCCGGTGTGTTCTATAAAGTCTACTTTGGCTAAGAATATGAGACAGTGAACTGAAAATAGAATGTGAAATATGTTGTTAATTCATGGAATACACGAGTTACATATTCATGAGTTGAATGTGGAATGGATAGTACCATTATTTAAATGATACGTGAATAAATTATGGAAAACTATTATATATAGCAAGCGATGAAAATTGAGTATTGTATGGTTTTAAACGCTCAATTGTGCTTAATATTTTATTATACATATTTTATTGTTAATTTTTTTAAATATTCGGATTATAGAAATACCACTGAGTTTTTATTCAACGTACGGTTTGTTATCGTGCGCAGGTTAAGTTAAAGTCAGATCATTGAATCAGCATCCAAAGCCGATCCCAAACTCATTGTGGTGATGAACATTTCTTTTAGTAATGGCATATACCTAGGATGTCATGTATGCCATTTTACAAAATAATTGTAAACAATGTTAATGATGACATTGATTACTTTATGCATAAATATATGTATGTTATATTGTGATTAAGGAAGAACACGTTTAAGTTGTTATTTAAGTGAATATTAAATAAGGGACGACGTGATTAAATTATGATGTGAATGTTAAATAATTATTTAATGTTTGTATTTGTACCGAAATGTCTGGTAATGCTCCGTAACCCGATTTCGACGAGGGATATGGGTTGAGGGTGTTACAGATCTAGTCAAGGGTTCAAGTATAACTGGAGCCCCGGTGACGGTCGTTACACAGCCAAGAGGTCAAGCATTTTGGATACCCGCAAATGATGCTTTATAAATACCATACATAAGATTGAGGCCATAATCATACGAAAAAACTTTGGGAATTTTCGTTGTAATCAACGTAATTTTTTTTCTCTATTTCCAAGCAACCGGTATCTTTAAACTTTGATTCTTATCTGAAGGTTGACATCAAGGTGGACATAAGAGGGCTCTCAAGTAGAGAGCGGATGGTCTGACATAGTAAAGATCAAACTTGGTTGGCGCAACAATGATTTTAGTTATTAATGCATTGTTTAATAACGATACTCGTCGTCGCCCCAAAAAGAAGCATCACCTTTACTATACCGCAATAGCCGCTCCCTGCCTAAGAGTCATCTTGCATCCATCACGGTGTTAGTCTTCGAATAAAAAGAAAGGTTAAATGTATCGATTGCTTGGAAACGGAGAAAAAAATTACGCCAATTATAGCGGGAAACCCTAGAGTTTTTCTCGTATGATTATGCCCTCAAACTTCTGTGTAGCATTTTTAGGGAAACATTTTCGAGTACCTGAAAAGTTTGAGCTCGTGGCCACGTAATGACCATCAACTGGCTCCCCTGTTATACCCTGAGCCATGACCGTATAGCGGCCATCGATTGAGACCCTCACGTTGACTTCACCCTTGACCGTAGAAGTCAAAATCACCTCATAACTGGCTTCCCTAGGATAGGCCTCGGAGGCAATGATCCCATCTTGGCATGATATATGAAATGTGTGCGGCTCAGAACTATACCGCATCATCGACGACTTAAGAATACCTTAAATGTAAACCAAATATTTTTAGCAACTAAAATTTTTAAGACTGGGAAATGGTTTATAGTGGAGGAATAGAGAGGATTAGAGAGAAATTATATGACTAGGGGACGATGAAGCTTGGTGTGTGTGAGCCCTTTTATAATCATAGGGAAGGGTCCATTTGTAAATAAAAACCTTGAAAGTATGCTGCAAAAGTGATGCACATATTCTAAACGTGTTTAAAACATCTAAATTATTCAAAGAGTCAGGCTTTTCACCTCAGGAAATAGGAACTTTGTTAGAAAAAGCTCGCCTAGTTGGGGAAGCTTTCCTGCTGACATGACAGGGAAGCGCACCTAGCTGGACACGCTTTCTAAAAGCACATCCAGTTAGGCATGCTTTCTTACTATGTTAGCATGGAAACGTAAACAACTGGGCGAGCTTTCTCTAACAAATTTCCTTTCTTTTGAGAGTGAAAATACCTTTTAAAATGCTTGTAGAGCACGTTATGCAGCACAGAATCTTTTAGGAGCACAGACATGATGAAATTATATGACTTTTGAACGCGTTCTGAAAATTATTTACACCATACAATATGCAACAAATGTGTGCATTTGTAAACGAAATTCAAAGCAAGTATTCTCTTTCTCCCTGCATAATTCTTTTATAAAATGGGTGTAATTTTCATAACATAGACACGCATCAAGTTAATATCAAATAGAAGATGTGAGAGTTGTGTGTACTCCTTTGGACAAGTCTCTACTTATTTTTTTGCGTTTGTTCATGCAATTTGTTACCAATATTGAAATGAGTAGACAAGTGAAATACGTTATATACTATGATGGTTAAATCTGTAATATAGAGGTCGGAGTAGTGTTTGTAGGAGTGAAGTTCGTGGAATTTGCATTCAATAGTACCATTCAAATGCATGAGCTACGAACTAGAATCAGGAGAAAAGTTAGGGGATTGACCTAGGAAAGAATTACGAGGCTACAATACAGATTTCTTACTTTTGTTGACCCTTATAGTGTGAGTTATTTGATGTGATTAGCGAGACGAATCTCAAAATGCTTATATCATCGCACATCTCAAGCAGAAATGTTGTTTTTGAGTTATACGTTGAGTTCACCGATACCGATGGATCTGGCTCATCTTTGACTACCATTGCAGTGAATACGAGTATTGAAGCTGATGTACAAAGTCTTATTACACAGTTGTGTGGTGGATTTTCTGGCCTGCTATAAAGCGGCTACTACGATGTTCCCGAAACATCTATGGGCAGACACACATTGGTCTTTGACACCAATCTAAATTTCGGGGGTCAGTACCAGTAGAGGTATTAGCTTAACCCAAACTTAGACACTCGGGCTCGACATTCAATCATTGCATTCGATTTCAACTTTGGCACTGGATTGATATTATAGGGCAGAAGCAATTATATCGGGGGATCATCGACGTACACTGGACATCAACTTGTTGAATATTCTGGCGGACACATGGGTTACAAGAGAACCTATGACCTACTCCTTTTGACAGGACCAGCAAGGGTATGTCTAACACCATGCTCGAAGGTGACAATGAAAGCGTGGACAAAGAAGGAGATGCATGTGAGGAAAAAGGGGCTATAGACCCAAAAGAGGGAGAAGAGTCAGAACCTGAGCTAATCTGACAGCGCGGTTCGGATGGTTTAGAAGTAGCACTATTTTTCAAACCGGATCTGGTTACAATGGAGCCAGAACCTTATGAGTTTGACGATGACGCCTTGGACAATACTCCAGATCCAAATACACGATTCAGGGTGTATGAACCTGATAATACTCTAGAATGGCATATTTTTATGTGTTAATTATATGTTTATTTTGAGTATGATCCTATTAATTTGAACTATTTATGGTATTTTATCTTATAGGGACTAAATTGAAGGAAAAAGGAAATTTGGGGGCTAAAAGCATGAATTTAAAGATAAAATGGGCCAACATGCAAGAGATGGTGCCAAAAATACAAATTGTGGAAGATTTGGGGAAAAAGTACAAAGAAGGAATTTGTTGATCCTTTGAGATGAGCTCAATTAACTCATTCCACTTATGATAAAGATTCTTTCTTATTCAAAAAAAGACAAAATTCAAGGATGAAGCTTTTCAAGGAAAGGGAGAATGATACATGCACGAATATGGTGAAATTTATTAAATTCCACTCACCGAATCTGCCAATTTTTAAGCTTGGAAAATCAATCAAATTGTAATGACTTTTTGGATAAGATCCAAGAATTTTTGGGTTAAGATGTCTTCATACCTTTTGAATATTTATCTCTTAACTTTAAAACGAACTTTGAATAACTTGATTTTGAGTTTATGAACTCAAGTTATGGTAGTTTTAGTGAATACTACCGAGCAAAATTTATGAACGGGATTATTAAGGAAATTACGAGTTGAATACAAGTCAGATCTGAATTTGCATTTCTTTTGTTTCTTTGTTATTTTTATTTATTATTTGTTCTCAAATTTATTCTTGTAGTGTTTCTATTTTATTTATTTCTAAATTTCTTTATTTATTCTTTACAGGTGGAAACACAAAAATTTATATGCTTTTTCATACCCATTTTTACTTAAATTCGTGCAAATCCGATTAAATTCTTGTCAAAAATAATTAAATATTATAAAATAATTAAATTGTGTTAAAAATATGAACATGGTGAATTTTAGTTAATTTTATAATTAATTTTGACTATTTTCGACAGATTCGCGCAAAGGGCGAAAATTGGCTCAACTGACACTGCTGAAAGCACAAAACCGAGAAGCAATTTGAAGTATCAAGGCACATTAATTTCCAGCCTAAGACGGTCCAGAAATGTGTATTAATTCATAATTTAATTAATTTTAATTTATTCCCCATTTAATTTGGGTTAAATAAATTATTTTTAATTAATTATGGAGAAAGGGTCCAGTTGAACCGCACTGGTCGAACCAAATTGAGTGAACCGAACTAGCCACTAATTGGGCAGCCCAGAACCGTCCATATGCTGACCCAAATCAGCATTTTATCTGATTAAATATACTTACAAAAAGACCCTTGAAAGACTTTCAAATTGCATTCAAACCCCACCTTTAATTGTGGCTTTGTAAATTTGTCCCAAGCTATTTTAAGCAAAGTTGAAAGTCTCAACTTTTGCCAAGTAGATGGCCGGCCATAGGGGGGATCTTTGGCTGCTGGAATTTGCTATTTTTAGCAACCACAATCAGCTATAAAAGCTACCCCTTTCTGATCATTCAAACCATCCCTCAATCCCACAACATTCTCTAATTCTCTCTTCTCCTCTCACTTTTCTCTCCATTTTTTTTCCATCCCATTTCCCTTTTTGTTCAAGTGCCGATTTCTTCTCTTGGGAAAGAGGCTCTCATCAGCCATTTTGGAGCAGCAATTAGTGTTCATAGGCTACCTTGATAGCCGAGGGCAACGAAGAACAAAGAACAGAGAAACTAGTTAAGCCACGGAAAAACATCGGATTTGCTTCTTGTTCCCTATCTCTTTAATTTTTGTTGTTATTTTGACGAACATGTTTATGAATATTTATGCTATTGAAATGATTATTTTAATCAATTTAGCTTAAATTAAGTTTGTGTTGGGTTGATTATATTCTACTTTTGCTGAATTGTTAAAATGATGTTTATCTTTGTTATAAGCCTCGGTAAATTGCTTGGTTAAGTAAAATCATGCCTAAGTTATTTGTGCAATATAATTGTTAAATAAATAATGAATTAATTATTAAATCGTATTGAAATTATAATTAATAGACACAATGTTTAATCAGTGCATGTTTATTCTTCTAATGTAGCTGAAGTTTAAATTAGCATTGTATTCGGCGATACATATGCCTTGTATAACTTGCAAGATTTTTGTGATTAAACTGTTTCAAGGTAAAAATACCCTGTTTCCTCACTTAATCTTTTATATGCTTGTGAAGATTAATTAACCGCTTGGATTGACATTGAAAAATGTTCAAGAGATTGATTAATTTAATAAGTATGTATGAGCAGTAGTTAGCAAATTACCGAGTTGCCGTGAATTTATTCGTAGCAATATAAACATAAGTTTAATAACTCTAAGTTAAGAAATGTAATTAATCCAACACAAGTATGTTATCTTGATCAAATCTTATTTGAAATCGTGTAGTAGAACTCCTTTGTTTTATTTTAATTATTTACTTAGTTTTTAAATAGTTTTTGACCATCTTTTAAAACCAAATTATTTTTACCTCGTCAAAGTGTTTTACAATTAATTTCATAAATAATTCTTTTTACAGTCCCTATGGGTACGATAACTCGACATTTACTTGTCAGTTTATTACTTGTTGCGATTGTGTACACTTGCACATTTTCCGTCGTTCTAACAGGTTCGATATGAATCTTTCTTTCTTTCTTCTTGCTTTCGCCAACTCCTTTATCAAAAGGTTTTGTCCATTCTTTCGATGAAAATTTGATTTTTTGTTACATTGAGGATAAAACTATAAAACATGGCTCACATTTATAAGACCATCCTAAAGTTATTGAGAGGAAAATGGTTTGGGACCAACTTGGTCAATTTTCTAACTCTATTGCTACCAATGAAAATTGGATAGTGATTTCAATTAACTTATTTAGTACAAGGACAAATACTCTCCCCGATCTAAATGATCTTAAGGGGGGCCTCTGATTTACTTCACTACCTGAATTTATGTAATATTTCAAAAATCCTTGTAAAAAGGTTATACTTCATATGGACTAACAATACACAACCAAAGGATGTGGCATAGGAAAGGCTAGACAGGGCCTCTGTTAAGGAGCACTGCTTCAACAATTGCTTGAATCTTTCTGTTCTCAATCTTCCTATCTTGCAATCAGACCATGGTCCAATGATTATTTTATTAATAAAAGACCTCATTTCCAAAGAAGACCCTATCATTTTGAAGCCACGTGGACCTTTCATCCACAATGTAGGAATATCATAAAAAAAGCTTGGTATTCATACATTGAGGGATCACTTTCCTTCAACTTGGTTTGTAAGATTAAGATCACAACCTCTTTTATTCACAAATGGAACAAAGATGTTTTTTTGTGACCTTAGTAAGAGGAAATTGGAACTAGAGAATGCCGTCGTGATTGCTTAATCAAATATTCTTTCCCCCCAATCCTTTGAACTCAAGAAGTCTATCAAAGTTAAACTGGAACAACTTGTGGAGTAATAACAAATGCATTGGCTCAAAAAATATAGATCGCAATGGCATAAACTGGGAGATGAAAATACAAAGTTCTTTTACCTACCAAGCACAAAGTGTTTTCAACAGAATCAAAGATATGAATGATGCACAAAATAACCGAGTGGATAATCTTGTAACTATGAAACAAGTTTTGGCAATTTCTTTGTGAAGCTTTTCCATAGTCAAGCTAATGAGAACTTGAAATTCATCAAGGATTGTCTAAGAAATATTGTTGTGTCCTGCCTCTTGCAAAACAATTTGGCTTTTCTCAACCAACCTTTCACAATCAATGAAATGAAAGAATCTATCTTTCAAATTGATGCTCTTAAAGCCTCAAGTATTGACGATAAACCAAGACTCTTTTACCAACACTTCTAAGATATTGTGGAAAATGATGTCATTTCTTTGTCTTTGTCTTTTCTACATTCAAGCGTCCTCAAAAAACTTAACAAAATTATCATTTCCCTCATCTCAAAAGGCAATTCCTAGACCAAACCAAAGGACTACAAACCCATTAGCCCTTGTAATGTGGCCTACAAGATTATTTTAAAGATCATAGTTAATCATTTTTAAAAAATTCTCTCTAGTATTATATCCTGCTTTCAGAATGTTTTTGTTCCATGTCATCTTATCTCTAACAACATTATCTTAGCAAGTGAGGTTCTCTACACAATTAAAAGAAAAATCAAGGGAAAAGACTCCCTTACTACTTTTAAGATTAACAAGAGTAGGGCATTTGATAGGATAAATTGAACCTTCCTTAAGAAATTTCTTAAAGCTATGTGTTTTACACATCATTGGATCAATCTTATTTATCAATGCAACTCTACAATCCCTTATCAAGTTATTATTAATGGCTCACTCACTAAATGCTTTGACCCATGTAGAGGTTTGCAACAAAGAGATCCCTCTCTCTCTTATCTTTTTATTATTTGCATGAACATTCTGTCTCTTATGTTCCAAAAGGCTGAAACAGCGAGATCCATTTAGGGCATTGAAAATCTCAAATAGCACTCTTTCTATAATCATTTTCTTTTCACAAATGTTTGCTTTATCTTTTTCAATGCCTATGTCTAATGTCGTAGACGACTAAAGGGTATTCTTAAGGATTTATGTTCCCTTTCTAGGCTGTTTATCAATTTTACAAAATTTGAGCTTTTTCTTGGTCCCTCTACAAAATCATAGTCCAAAAGATGGTTTAGTAACATCCTTAATGCCAAAAAATCGAAGCGCCTGACAATATTAGGGTTTTGGTCTAGGAAAGCTTAACAAGAAAAAAAGTCATTTCATAAAAAAAAAATATTGATAAAAATCAATTCCAAACTTTCTTTTGGGTGGGGTCACAAAGTTGATGAAAGGAAGCTTCATTTTTGTAACAGGGATAAGCTATGTTCTCGAGTGTATGAAGGGGTTTAGGCATTTATAAAACTAAATTGTTCAATGAAGCCCTCCTTTCAAAAATAGCTTGGCGAATTTTGGACGCAATCAAAGAACCTCCTCTCAAAAGTTCTAAAGTCAATGTACTGTAGACAACACACTTCTGAAATAGTCAAACCAAAGCCTTCTGACTCACGAGCTTGGAAAGGAATCTTACAAGGAGCAGGCATTTGCAATCAAGGCAAATATAACTTTAGAGCATAAATGATTGCAGGATCAATTTAAACTCTAATTCACCCCTCTTAGATAACTACATACTTAAAAATTCTAACAATTCTATTCCTTCATATCTCAATTCTAATGTCCTTTTGAAATCAAAGAGGGCTTTTGATCTTCTGGATCTTTCTCGCTTTAGTGATCTCCTTAGTAGGACACTCTCAATCCAAGATGGAAAAGATATTTTTTTTTGAAAATTTTACCATAAAGGCATTTTTTTAATGAATAATGTCTATCGCCATTTTAGTCAGACAAATACAACTTCACCCTCTCCTGGTAAATTGCAAAAGGCTTGGAAGAATCTTTAGCATCTCACTCTCACTCAAAATTATTGTTTCTTTTTGGAAGATCTGTAATAACTGTCTCTTTACTAAAGATCTCCTTTCGAGATGTCATCTCTGATTGAAAACTCTTGCCTTTTTATGCCAAAAGGAAACTACCGTATATCTTTTCCTTCATTGTCATTTCACTAGAACGATTTGGTTTAGTTCTCTTTTATTGCTTCGCCTAGATATCCTCAATACCACTTTCGTCTTCAATTGGTTTCTCCAATGACTCAATTTGAACGGCATTGCTTCGCAAGACTCTATGAGATTCTACACACTTGTTGTCAATGATCTCTAAATTATTTGGAGATATAAAAATGAACTCATATTCAAGAAAATTGATCCTAACATGATGGGTGCCCTCAAAAGAATCAACGACTTCTACCTTTCACTTGTTCACTCTTTTGACCTCGAGCCCCCACCAACATCCCAACCAAGAATTCGCAAGACACTTAACAATAAAGTTAAAGCCAAGATCATTTTCTTCTTATTCTCAAAACAAACAAACAACGTTATTTCTTATGGGCTTCTAAACAAAGACAGAAAATGGAGCAATATTTTACTTAGATGAACCATTACAGGATGGGAACTCCAACTAGCAATTGAAGACATAATTTTGGGGTTTAAATTTATCTCCATTCAAACAGCACAACACTGACAACTAGCAACTCAAGAAAGAGCCTAAGAAATGGGCTACCCGTGTTTTCAAAACCTTTATAAGCCTCTCCTGGCCGTAATTTTGTGTTTTGTTTCGACCATGTACCCGAAAAAACAGACAAAAAAAAGTATTAATGCACAATACATTCCTAACATTTATTGCGTGAGAAGAGTAAAGTCGGGCCAGTATCTCAAAACATATGATACAACACACGGAATTCAACCTTTAACTTAATTCAAATCCAATTTATTCTACAAAGTTCTCTGCTGTCGGCATTGACTGTATCCCCTTGTGAATTCATAAAATATTTATATCCCGGCCGGCAGGCAAACTGCTTTATTATCATTCTAGTGTTCACATTTCTACACACGACATGACTGAAAGCAAAAGGCAAAGGCAAATAGATAAAAGAGTCATTTTCATTGGTTTAAATTATTATTTTTTTAAAGACGGTTAACATACAATATCTAGAATCACACAGGAAAAGATAATTTGTTCTTTTCCTTCTTTTACATGCGAAGAAAGCAATCAACTTGACACAGCAGGAGGGTTTTCCTTTGGATGTTTAGAGCCATAATGATCACCAAGTTGTTTTTCATTTGCTAATTGCACCTACAACAAGAAATAAGCTTCATTTTAGCATATTACAAGATACGATACCAGAGAGAGAGTGAGAAGGATGGAGAGAGTTCGACAAATTGATTGAAGGGGTAAGAACCAGGCAACTTATATCATCATACAGCAAAAGACGGTGTATAAGATATTGTAAAATCATAGAGCATGCAATCTAATGAAACAGCAAATGAGGACTCCATCAAGAGCCAAAGAGTTGGTACCCTTGGACTAGTAAGGTTATACTGCACAGCCACATGTTTTACAATGCAATTTGAACTTAAAAATAGCAACCACCAATGTACAACCATCATCAATATGACATTGACTATCAAAATCATTCACTCTGTTTCTTCTAACAGATGACCCCTTCTTCTTGGTCCTACCCCTACTCATGATATATCTGATGAACAACAATATAATATTAAAAGCATAGGAAATATTTTCAAGCTTTTTGCAGTTCATGAAACCAAATAGTGGGTATTTCTGTTAGTTAAGGCTTTGCTTGGTACAAAAGATGGAAAGAATGAGGATGAAAAATTTATTAATCAAATGGTTAAGATTCCTAACAAATTTCCTACTTTGTAACTTAACCATTAGATTAACAAATTTTCCATCCTCACTTGTTTACATCCTTCATATCAAGCAGAGCCCAAATGTTCAAAAACCCAAAGAGCTTGATCTTTAAAAACAATTAATCCATCCAGCCACAAGCAAAACTGGTGAATGCAAGTCCACAAGTTAAACGTGTCACTGAATGATGCTCTGCTCTTCCCTTAATTATCTCTTGGTGTGTTTGGATGAAACATTTGGTGATTTCTATCAAATTTTAACACGAAGCATTCAAAATGCAAAATTAAAATTTTCTAAAATATTGATTTCGTTAACTATTCTTTTTCTTTATATGTGCTTCTAGAAACTGATGCCACTTTAATGAACCAGGAACCATCAATTCAGTTCCATTCTTGTTGGCAATCAATCATTATAATAAAATCACATAACTTCCACCAAGCGCTAACCTTGAAATGCTGATAACAGATAAACCAAAACAGGCACCCACCAAAACATCATTTACATCACACAACATAAATTGGTAAGAAATCAGAAAAAGCACGTGCTTGAAACATGAATTTCAAAGTGGAAAGAAAAATACTTGCAGATCTCTTTCCTACCCATTAGGGCTTCTGGTCTACAAAATCTGTAAGAAATACAGTTAGTGTGGTAACTGAGATATACTCACAACAAGTGAGGGTGGAAAATTTGTTAATCTAAGCTACAGAGTAAAATGTTAGTTATGAATCTTAACCATTTGACTAACAAATTTTTCATCCTCGCTCTTTACCATCTTCTACACCAAGCAAAGCCTAAGCAATAACCTTTAAATCCCCATAACAGCTAAACCAAAACATCATTTACCTCACACAACATAAATTAGTAAGAAATCAGAAAAAGCAAGTGCTTGAAACGTGAATATAAAAGTGAAAGGAAAAATACTTGCAGATCTCATCCCTGCCCATTAGGGCTTCCGGTCTACAAACTCTGAAAGAAATACAATTAGTGGTAACTGAGATATACTCGCAACATCTTTTACATGGTATGCATATATGGATAAAAATACAAAAAAGGGAGAAATATTGGAAGTCAAAGAATGGATATGTAAGGTTTTATTATATATCAATATTCTAAGAGCATTGTGCTGATTGCGCAAGGGTGTTGTCTTATTCAGGTGCTGCTGAAGATCAATGCATCCTCAAAGTTCTGTCTCCCGCTCTAAGGGACGCCTTCCCCAGGTCTCAAACCCACTATAGGACGAGAGTAGCCCAAAAGCCCTCTATATTCATAGAGGTCGAGGGTTCGAAACCAACGAGAGGCGCCCCTTAGCTCTCTTCAAAGCAGGCGACAAATCTTGAGGATGAATTGCTCTTTTGTAGCATTCAGAGGGGACAATACTTTTGAGTAATTAGCATGATGCTCAATAGATATCAAATCACTAGCCTAGATATCTCACTATCTTCTAAACCTGCTGCATAAAATCCGATTTTGGGGGTGTAAGGCAAGTATGTTAGCTATTGTTTCCGCTCACACTGCAACACTGGTAGCGTAGCAAGACAAGCTGATAGCAGTAGATATACTAGTAAAAGACTTGATCTTATTACTAATAATAACGCTTGTTATTAGAGTGAGCATTCGATCAAATCGAATCGAATCGAATGAAAAAATTTCGAGTTAATCGAGTTGACGAATCATATTTTATCATCCTAATTTGATTTGAAATTTTCTCGAATCGAGTCGAGTGAGATAAAATTCGAATCGAATAGAATAGAATTTATTTGTTCGAGTTAAATTTTAAAAAATAATTTTAGGTCCTTGTAACCACTATCACCCATCATAATAAAATTTATCCACCTTAATCAAAATTTTTATTAACTTTCATCACCTCATAATTTATTTATTAATCTTTTATATACGGGTTAGCTTATTTGCTTGCTTAGTTTTTCAATTATCTTTAGATTATCGTCACTATGTATTTTGGAATTAAAAATATATTAAATGTAAAAATATAATTTTTAATAAAAATTATTTTAAAGATAAAATGTGAATACCAATATAAAATTTTAACATGAATATTTAATGGCATAATTAATAATTTAATTTTAATATAAATATTCAATATGACTAAACAATTTAATAATATAAATAATATAAAATGTGAAATTTAATTTAATAATATAAATAGTAGATATAAATAAAATTATTATTATTTATGTTTAGTGATTTTTTTTGGATAATTTTGATTTTTTATTTGAGAGTAAAAGTGAGAAGTAAAAATTTAAGAGGAAAATAAAAAGTTTTTGGGGATAAAAGTTTGAGGAAAAGTAAATAGGGGAGTAAAATTTTGGAGAGAAAATATTAAAAAAATTTGGGGGGATGAATTTGGGGAAGATGGGAGGTGAGATTGGAAGGAAGTAAAAGATTTAGGGGGAAAATGGGAGGGAGTAAAAATTATGGAGGAAAATAAAAAATTTTGAGAAAAAATAAATGAGAGAGTAAAATTTTGGTGGGAAATGAATTTTGGTTAGATTGAGGGGTTGAGATAGAAAGGGAGTAAAAGTTTTGGGGAGAAAGTAGGAAGTAGTAAAAATTTTAAGGAAAAAGTAAAAAGATTTGGGAGTTTTGGGTAAAAATGTAAAATACTATAGTTTAATATTCGAATTATTCGAGTTATTCGAATTATTCGAGTTATTCAAATTAAAAAACTCAACTCGATTCGAACTTGAAATTTGAAAAAAAAATTCGAGTTAACTCGATTAACTCGAATAATTCGTTTAACTCAAAATTTAAATTTTTTTTCGATTTTTCGAGTCGAATTGAATTTTGTTAACCCCTACTTGTTATTACGATAAATTAAATACGAGATCAATCATGAAATTAAAAAAAAAATCAAATTTTGATTTTTTATTTATTTTGAGAAAATGATTTTTTATAATTTTAATGCAAGCCATTAAACACCCATCAATGACCCATTAGTTTCCATAATACAAAGTGAAGAAAGGAAGTAGGTTACATTGTTACCCTATATACTTGAATTAATTAATGAGCTCCATATTTTAAAAAAAATTCATGAGATTCAGACGGAGAGTATCACTTCAAATCTAGTTTTACTACTACTAGAACACGTATCTATCTTCGAAAACAAAATTAAATCATCATCAAGATCAAAGGCGATCTGCGAAGTCAGAGATAACAAAATGATTTTATAATTAAAAAGAAAAAAGAAAGAACCTTGCAGATAGGGCAGCTGACTTTGAGGGCTACAGCTCTGGCCTCCAGCTGAGAACCCTTTGGCTTTTGATTCTTCTCAGCGTTTCGCCTCTGCGCTTCGATCTTTTGTTTTCCTCGCGTCATCTCTTTCCTCGCTCCCTCCTTCGGCTTTTTCGCATCCAATACCCCGTTCCTCCTTCTCACATAAAAATAATATTATTATAGTGATTGGATGGAGGTATCCCAATCAGTGGCCGAAATCAGGACCCACCTTAGGCTAATTTTCTTTTGAACTTGGCCTGAGTCAGACTTGAGTTGGGCCTCTTGTAGATTATTGTTATGGAGACTCCATGCTCTTATTATGAAGATTAGATTTCAATTTTGTTTCCTAAAATTTAGTAAATGAAATTTTGAGCATTTTTATCACATAGCATACATTAACTTCAATACAATGTTATAAATATTTTAAATTGTTAGAAACCAATTGATCCAACCATCCACCCACTTCAACCATTTTCAAATTTTCTATTAATTGAGTTGTATTTTGGGCTGTTTTTAATCCATACACAACGTCCTTTTTGTGCGTTTTTGTGTATGTCTGTTTGTAGTTTCACTCATTTAAAATTTTTGCCTAATAAGGGGAACCGAAGGTATAATAAAGCAGAGAGAGAGGAGAAAGAAAAACACAATATTTAAATTATTGCACATCATCAATCCTATCATATCACATGCATGTGATGTGATGAGATGAGAGTACTAATTTATTCCTAGCCGTCGGCGTCATGCCATCATATTCATATGCAAACAACAGTCTTCAAAATAAAATATATAGCAACACACGTCACAAGCCCACTAGCGTTTATTAAAGAGAAAAAATGGAAGCACCAAACACGGGAGGAGGAACAAACAACAGCGGTTTGATATGATTGAATATCAATTTTCAGAGCTATAAGATGTCTCCCCTGCTGAAGAAGAGCCATCTCTTTGAAGACGCTTCATCTCCTCATATGCCCATTCAAGGCCAGGGCAGTAATGGAGCGGTGGATTAAATCTGCAATCATTGATGTCATCTGGCAAAAATGCCCCATTCTCTATCAGGAACTTCACTGCTTCCCTCTTTCGTTCTTTAGCTGCTGTGTGAAGTGGCGTCCCTGAGTGAAATCACACATTAAACAAGAGGCAATAAAGTCAGTAGCCTTTCTTACATCTAGATGCATCCTTTTATATCAAATCCTGAAGTTCTAAATAAATTCACCAATCAGGTTTAGCCCCGCCAAGCTATCTGTACTGTGTACACTGCTAGTAGAAAATAGATCACAGTTTACTTGAAACGAAGAGAGTAAATAGCAGGAACAACTGCACACAAGTACAAACTTGTGACACAAAAACAATAGAACCGCAATGTTGGGCATAGGCCGAAACCTGATGATGCCATTGTGTTCTTTCTTTTTGGGTAGTTGCTACTTGCTAGTTACTACAATATAAAGTTTATTGCTTTACAATGTTTGATGAGCGTGGAAGCTTAAACTGAAAAATATTTTAATAAGAAATATAAAGCTAAACTAAAGTCGAACAATATATATATCAAATTAACAAAGTTCAAATGTGGAAAACAAATGATGGTTGGCATGGCCCAGATTAACTTGTAGTTTTTGAATTAATGGAATTACCAGGTCATAGAGTTGCCAACAAACACAAATTTTTGCTTCAATTATATAATCCACAAAAGTTGGAACAGAAAAATGTGAGATAAGATACTTACACCCACAAGCACCTTTAGTTCTTGCATCAATATTAGCACCACGTTCAAGCAGTTCATCCATAACTTCAAGGTGGCCACCCTCAGCAGCAAGATGGAGTGGGGTGACACCTTGGGATTTGGGGCCCCATGCAGCCACATTTACATCCACACCTTCGTTGAGCAGTTGCTTAACCTGTTTCAAGGAATTTTAGCTCAGCAGTCCATGGCCAAGAGAAGTTATAGCAGTGAATCGTTTGACAAATAAACACAAATAATATACCAAAAAATACCAGTCACAACAAGCTCAAAAGGATTTGGGTCTTACATATGGAACCATTCATACATGTACTGATAAACATAAGGATTTATTTTATATGTATCTGTCTATAATCATTTGGTTAAACTTATTTTTATTTGACCAAGATAAAGAAAAATTATCATGTTCGGCTCCTCCTGGGGATGGAATGCTTCTAAAAAAAAAAATCAGCAAGTAAAACTTGTTAAGAGATTCCCCAAGGGAATTTGGGGAATCCGAAAAGGAAAAAAAATCACGGAAAAGTAATTGGAAGCTATTCCTCCCTGTATATAAATCCAGGTAAAAGAACATTTTCCAGTAAATGTAATAATCTAACATTAGCGTTGGTTTCTTATATTGGTTTAAAGTATTAGAACTATTGAGTAACTTAAGGATCCATCATCAATAGGTGGATATCATATCCGGCAACAATTATCATGAATTCATAAAATTCAAGGGTACTACCAATAAAAGAAAGAGCAGTAAAAACGGTAAATAAGAAAGAAAGATACCTGAATGAGGTCACCTTTACGGGCTCCGATGTGGAGCATTGTCCAACCTCTATCATCCCTATCAATCCCACACCTAAACGAGCGCCTTCTTGACAAATTTCTCCGCAAAGACTGTCCTTGGGTCATATTCTTCGAAGCAATAACAAAAACCAACCAATACCGTTGCAGATATATAGACTTTTTTCCTTTAACCCGGAAAAAGTAAAGAGAACCCCAGACCAAGATTTGATTGATTAGGCGAAGAAACGCATGATATTTTTGTAAAAACGTGAAATTTTCACAAAGAGTTAGATCCCTTTCTTTTTATTCTTGGAAAACAATCAATCCCCTCGAAAGCTTAAGATGAAGAGAAAAATGATTACATGATAGAGATGAAAACAAGGAGAAGAGGGAAACAGATTAGCGAGAAGCAGAGAAATGATGAGCGACGCAGAAAGGGGAAAAAGGATTCAAGCCAGGACCGAACACACGCAGGTTTTGGAATATCACGTTGCAAGTCATCAACGAAGAAGGCAATAAAAACATAATTGATGAAATTGATTTTGAATAATATTTACAGCAAAAACAGAGGAATTGCCCAAATCATAGATCGATTCGGAGTGGGAGAATATTAAAATTTTATGAAATCGGGAAGAGGAGTAATCAAAAGAAAACCCTAAATAAAGAGGAAAACATTAAGAGAAATGAGAGGAAAGGAGAGAGCTACCACAAAGAGGATATTATGACGCCCCGACCTTACCCAATACTAGGCTTGTGAGATTTAAGACCTAAATATCTTTGTGGCATTCGCCAACTTTGGTTCTCTTGGCGATGGGCTAACGGGCCATCACTAATACTGTACCTAGCAACCCATCCAGCCCAGCCCACCACAACACAATGTTTCCCCCTCTTTTAATAAATCAATATATAATAAAATTTCGGGATAAACTCTAAAAATAGTCACCAACTATATCATGTTTCTGTTTTCGTCATCAAGGTTTAAAATTTTCTATTTTAGTCTTAATATTATCAAATTTTAATATTTTGTTCAATCCTACGTTAAATTTTAACAATGACATTTTTTATTGGCATAACAATTAATAACAAAAAAATACAACAAATTTAGCGCTCAACTTTATACATTTTGTCAATTTAGTCTTAATTCTTAAAAAATATAAATTTAGAAAAAATTAAAGAAATAAAAATTTAAAATTTCATTTTCAATAAAAATACATAATAGTTTTATAAAAATATATAAAAAATTATTAAAAATATTTATAAATAAATGGATATCTTTCTTTTCCATTTCTTAACATGAATTTTATTTATTATAATGATAATTTTATAAATAAAATAATAATCTTACACACAAAAAAGGAAAAACCCATAAAAAGAATTATGCAAATTCAAATTTTTCCCTTTTTTTTAATATTAACAATCTCAGTTGAGTTAAAAACTATAGTATGAGATAAAAAATGGTGTGAACCGATGTCTTTAGGTTGTCGCCCAAAATGGATTTGTTGCATTTGAGGCTCTATTTAAGGTGGGCATGATTGGGGATATATAGTGAGGATAAGGTCTTAGAGACCTAGTAGGTGGAATTTAAAAGGCCATGTCAATATCTCAATAACTAATTTCTAGTTCGATGGTATAATGATGGAAGATGTGGACATCAAGGAGTTCAAAGTAAATATTATTAATACTGGTGGTTGTGGGTAAAGACGGTGCCTAGCACAGGACAAATTTGAGAAAGACTAAGGACTAATGTTAGTCGTATAATAAAATTACTATTTATAAAATAAACTTCAAAAAAAGAAAGAAGGAAAACCTTGATTCGATTTAAGTATTATTTGTAGGTTTTTAAAATATTTTATTTATGAAAATATTATTTTAATAAATAAATTTCATGTCAAAAATAGAGAAAATGGGTATTCATTTATTATAATGTTGTATGTATTTTTATAAAATCTTATGTATTTTATCATAAATGATTTTTAAATGATTTTTTTATTTTTTATAAAGTGGAAAAATAGAAACATGCTAATAGTTGACTAACTATTTTTATAGTTTACCCTAAAATTTAGGTATAACATCAAATTTAACCTTCAATATTTGCATCTTTTGTCAATTTGGCCCTTTCTATTTTTTTTTGACTAAATATGGTCCTAAATATTTTTAAAAGAGTCGAGTTTAACCATTAAGTTTTAAAAAAGAATCGAGTTTTTATTTTTTTAAACGAAAATACCGACTAAAACATTGAATTTTCAAACATGGCAACCCTTATGGCAATCCACATGTTCCTAATTTATTTGATTTTTTTTATAAAATTTTTATATTTTTTAATATTTTTTAATTTCTAATGTTTTTGTGAACATGACATTTAAAACAAATAGTATCATGTCAATGTTAAATACACATGGACTGCCATGCAATTGTCATGCCAAAATTGTTAAAATATCAATATTTTAGCCAATATTTATATTAAAAAAAGCGTTTTGACTCCTTTTGAAATGTTAAAAACCAAATTTAGCTTAAAAAATAAGACTCAAATTGAAATAAAATGTAAACATTGAGGGCTAAATTTGACGTTATGCCTAAAATTTATTTTAAAATATATAATATTCATAAATGAAATTTGATAAATTGTATTTGATAATAATTTTAATATATACATTAGAATATATTAAGGGAGTGTTTGGACAACACAAGGTAATTGAGTGAAAGTGTAATTGGTCTTATAATTACAAAGAATTATAATTCTCTAGATGTGTTTAGTTGAAAAGTGTAATTACATCGTAATTCTCTATGTCATATTTGGTAGCACAAACTGTAATTACATAGTTGCATATTTTATATTTAAAAATATATTAATTACTATAAAAATTATTAGTATGATAAAAATAATTTCTAAACGAGTAACAAAAATTAAAATCAAATCATTATATGTATTATGTTAGTCTAAAACGTAATTGATAATACGATTAAACATCATATGCAATTTTATCTAATTGTTCTAGTTCACATTTGTTGAGTTATTTCTTCTTAAATATCTAACATACAGTCATTATCATCTTTTGTTAACTATTGATTGAGTTCATTGTCATCGTCATTTGAATTTGAATATGCATTATTAAGATCATCAACATTTCTTCCATGTACTATACTAAGTATGGACCCTCACAATTTTGTTATGTTAATACAATATAATAATATTTATTTATGCTATACTAAGGGGAAATTTACATAAATAATATTAAAATAATAATTCATTACCCAAATAATATAGACCTACTTTTATTTACCCAAATGATATATTTTGAATAGTAAAAAAAAATTGGGTTTCCAAATGTCCAAATCAGCAAAATTGGTGCCGATTTGGGCGTTAGGAAATAAAAGAAAAATCATATTAAAAAGTAAAAGTTTTAAAATAGAAAAATAAAAGCTCTTTAAAATTATAAAAATAAAAAATCTTTAAAAATTTAAAAATATAAAAATTATAAAATTCAATGTTATCTAAATTAATCTAGACCAATTGGAATAAAAATTGGCTGCAGTATTGGTCTAGTGAAAGGTAAAAACTAGTTGGTCCGCTGATTTTGGTCAAACTAGTCTAGTCCGGTTTTTATACCATTGAATCTTGAAATTTTATATTTATAAAATATTTTTATTTATAAATTTTAAATATTTTTCATATTTTTATTTTTAAAAAATTTTAGACTTTTAACTTTTAAAAATTTGATTTTTTAAATTTAAGTATTTTAAAGGGTATGGACCAAATTAACAAAAAAATATTGTAAATGTTAAGGGCTAAAAAATTATAAATTTTAAAATTGTTTGACCCATGAATTGATACAAATTGATTGGCCCAAGCTAAAAAACCATTTGAATTGATAGTTGAATCAATTTTTATAATTTTTAATTTTTTATAATTTATTTGCTTTGAACCAGTTGGGCCAGTCGTTCTGGGAGCCAATTGATCAGATCAGTTTGAAATTGGTTTAACTATCAGTTCAATCAATTTTTTAGCTTGGTTTGATACCTTGACCAATTTCTTGTCCAACTAGTCTAGTCTGTGTCTCAATCACATTTCGAAGCCTTGAAAGTATCAAATTAAAGAGTTTGCAAGTTGGTGGTACTTGTGTCTATCACTATTCTCTCAAATGGTATCATACAACATGATATGGTGCAAGAAAATCTTTTCTATTTGCATAATTCGCACTAACCTTATAATATTTGTGTTCATAGTCCAAATAGTATGTAGTTTTAATCATAAAACTTATATAAACTTAATTTGAAGAAAGATTTATGATAAGTTACATCCTTTTTATAATATGTAAATTAAGCCAAAAATATATAAAATTTATAATATATAACATTTATAAAAAAAATATTTTGTAAATTGTCCTAAACTTTCACAACATTTCTTATAAATAGTATATTTTTCATAACTTAAAAATTTATTTTCTATAAACAAGTTATGATAAGTAAAATATATAACAATTTTCATGAACAAATATATTATTTTTACAATATATCGCATGGATGCATAAATAAGTTATGTTCATACTTATTGGTTATAAGTTTTATAAATAAATATAAATCTCGAGTGGAAATTTCTTTCGAGTGGAAATTTCTTTTACTCATTTCTCTTGGTAATCTATTATTAACAACTTTTTTCCAACTTCTTTCACTGTAAAGAAAAAAGAATATGAGATTTGTTAGGATTTTGACCCGATTAAACAACGAACAAGAAAATAGCGGAATAAATTGAGAAATTGAATACACAAATTTAACGTGGAAAAACCCCTCCAAAGAAGATAAAAAATCACGGGCAAAGATAATTTTACTATAGTGGCAAAAGAACGAAGAGTACAAAAGATGGAGATAAAAATTAAACCCTGAAAATCTGAAAACAAAGAACCTACAAAAAGTAAACACAAAATTCTCTAAATGTGTTATGAGTTCTAATCTCTAATGGGTATCTTTTTCTAAGGTTGTAAAAGAGCCTATTTATAGGCTAAATTCATAGGTCAAATAATAATAAAATAATCTAAACTAATCAGTGTTTGATTGAAACAAGTAAACAGAGTTTAACTGAAAGATTATTTCTCAAATTTGAGTGAAAATATGAGTCATATTTAACAAATCTCCACCTTGACTCATATTTAACAAGATTCATGACTTGGTTCAAACAAGAGAAAGAAACAAACATAAAATTATTCATAGATATTCACGATATGTTCCCTATGGTAACTGGGTTCATGAATTATGGCCACCAAACAACCCAAGCAGTAAGGTACATTAATCAAGGTTTTATGATTACCTTATCCCACATTCTGATAAAGAGAAACATTTATTTCAAGATACAACCTAAAGCCTTTTCCAACATCTTATCTTTCTTTGATTCTAGAACACACCAAGATCCATTTCTATCTATATATTCTATCTATTCTACAATAGATAGAAACCTAAATCAAATCATGCAAAATATTTTTTATAATAATTTTTTTTGCAATAGTTTTAGAATTTTTAAGATTTAAATAATATATTTTTGTTATAACTTTATAAAATACACAAATCGATTTCATAATACAATTTTTAGGATTTATAGTATAAGATTTTTTTGCCATAACCATCTCAAACACTCATAGATGTTCATGCTTGTAATAAAGTTTTTATAACTCGTATAAAAATAATTTTTAAAAATTGAATTTGTATGTAATTACTTGCGTAATTACTCCTATTCTTACCCCCTCAGAATTGAAAGGTATAATTGAGGTGCTCTAATTACACTCGATTCGGTAAGATCCATCAATTATAATGGTTATTCAAACATACCACCCTTTTGTAGTTACAAACAATTATACCCAAACCCAATTATTAGGTAACTTTCTAAACTCTACCTAAAAGTATATTTGATAATTACTTTTAGATAATGAAATTTGATAAAAAAGGTTTTGAAAATTGTTTGTAACTAAAAGACAACAAAATACTCATATTAAAAAGAGTATTCTATATTATTATAAATCACTTAAATATGGATGTACATAACTCCTAAACCCTTTTCATTAATTGACGAGATAAGCTCCTAGTCAATTTATTACGAAGATAAATATTTTATGAAACAATTAATTAAGCTTTATTTCTTTGTGCTTAATTGAAAGCAAGAGGGTTTATAACTTGAGCCCCTTGTAAGTGAAAAAAAATATACGAGAGAAATATTCATGTATCATTCCTCTACTATTTACTTGTTAGTATTCTTTTTATTTTATTATAACAATTCGTTTTCAGTGGTGTAGGAAATAGTAGTTTCGGGACCACAATTCTGACAAATGATTCAGTATTTTATTATTTATTTATTATATATAGGGTTATTACAAGGTCGTATTAAAATTTGGTTAGAAAATTTTAACATTTAGATAATTAATTAAATAAAAGGAACTAAATCGTAAAAGCTGCAAAAGTTAATTGCTATTAGTTAAATGTGTTAAATGACTATAGAAATGTGAATCTATGGACTTAAGTGGTAATTTTACCATATAGATAGATAGTGGACGATTATGGATATTGTTAGCTAATTATTAAGGTTATTTTTAAGGGTAATTTGGTAAATAAGTAAATAAACAAAAATCTAATAAGAAAAGCAATATTATCTTCTTCATTTTCACTTGCCAAAACTGAAAAAAATCATTTTTATCAAGCTTGAAGGTTCGATCAACCCTTGTTCTTGCATGTAAGTGATTTTTTATTCCGTTCTTAGTGATTTTTATGTTTTTGAGATCATTTTAGCTTAATCTAGCTAACTCGATGGTTAATTTGTAAAACTGTTAAACATTTTGAAATGTGCTATTGTTGAGTTTGTGAACTTTTTGAATTTTGATGATATTTTTATAAGCTTGATAGCTAAATAGGATAATTTTGTAAAGTAGTTTTTAGTTATCTTAATGTTTAAGGATTAAATTATTAAAGTAGTAAAATTTCATGAAACTATTGTGAAATTGTGAAATATATGGGTTGTACAGGGACTATAAGAAAATTTTCTGGCTTGGTTTAAGCTTAAACGTGTTCCATTTGAAAGTTTTGGGTTTAGGGACTAAATTGCATAAAGTGTAAAGTTTAGGGGCAATTTTGTAAGTTGATAAAAAAGGGCTTATATAGATAAGCTTGATTATTTAAGTTGTTTGAAACAATTAATTGAATGAAAATTATTATTTAGATCAAGAAACAAATCAATCGGACACAAATAGTGGAAAAGCAAAGTTAGCGGAATAGTCGTCGGCATCGCATTTGTAATTGTTTTAAGTAGGTAAGTTCGTATGTTTGTTAAATTGGTTAATTGTTGTTGTTGATGATATGATAACTAATATTTACATTATGAATGAATTAAACAGTTGATATATATGGCAATTAGGAAAAAAGATTTAATTGTAGTACTAGCTAAATTAAGGTTTATGTTTGAAAAATGAGATCTATATGGATCTATGTCTAAAATGGTATAATGTGTATAAGTTAAAAGGTCTAGACATGGAATGTGGCCCGTTTGAACCTCGTGAATACTTAGGATACAAATGACATGTCAGTAGGGTTAGTTACTATTTCGAGTACTGGTTGTGGATGTCCTACCGATGGTTGAGGTCCTGCATTTGTTGTGAATTCTCCACAGCTCGTTTAAGCAGCATCGTGTAGCTTAACATTCCAACCCACAACTTGTGTGAGCAGACCCATTTTACCACTTGTTGTGAGCACCGTGCCTGTGTATCTGACGATATTTCATTTGTTCAACGGGTGATAAATGTATAAATGAATGGATATATGAAATATTATATGATTTTGGCATGTAAAATGGAGGATTTTTGTATGAACACTTTGAAATGAAAAGAGTTATGTTATTTGAATGTGTGATGAATGAATTATGTACTTTATATGTTTACTTATAAAGGTTCCATGTCATGATAGAATTATATGTTTTTATTGATGACCTTACTAACCTTGTGAGATTTATGGTGTATAGGAAATAAATGTATCTATGGTTTAGTTAATGAATCTATGCATGAATGGTTTGAGTAAATTATTGTTCGATAAGGTTAAGTTTAAATTATACGAGCTTACTAAGCATTAGTTGTTTTATTTCCTTGTAGATCATTGAAAATCTCGGACTAATGGAAGTTCAAGTCGGAGCACACACTATCCGTTTATCGACTCGGTAGAATTTTTAATCATTCTAGTTTGGTTATAAATGGCATGTACTAGGAGTTTCTAAGTTCATTTGCTTATAATGATGTTGTCTGAAACTTTGGTTTTGTAAGGTTTATGGATGTGTACATATTTGGTGCTTTTGGCTTAATTATGTCTATATATATATATGCATATAAGCAAGATAATTCTTGCCTTGAAAGATATTATGACTAATTATGGTAAGATATTATGACTTGAATATTAGGCACTTGAAGGTGAATGTGATTGATGAATGTGAATGGTTTAATGCTTGAATTGTGGTGCCAATGAGGGCATATTGGTTAGGCACTTAGGTTGGATGTTTTTAGTTTATTGTGGCATGTGTCAATGTGTTTTAAATAAGTGAATGGAAATGGTATGGTTTGGAGTCTAAGAAATGGTAGTTGAAATGACTTGGTTTTGAAGTTATTTAGGGTGTACATGGTCTAGCACACGATTGTATGCCACACATGGTCACTCTACACTGTCATGTGGCCTTTTTGATATTTGGTGCAGTATTGTCCACATGGCCTCAGAGAGTTACATGGCCTGGTGACACAATCGTGTGACCCTAAGTTACAAGGACTCAGGTTGTTACATGGCTTGGCCACACGGCCATGTTTTTGAAACACATGGTCTGGGTTCTGTCACATGGCCTAGCCACAAGACCGTGTGAGTTGTGACTCATGTTTTCAGTTTTTTGTACAGTTTTATGTTTTGTTTTAGATTAGTCCTTGTTTCCAAACTGATTTTAGGGCTATGTAAGCTCAATTTAAGGCCCAATATATGCTATGAATAATGATTGGTTATGAATATTTGATATTTAAATTCATATATGAATTTTTTTATATTGTTAATAAATTTGTTATCTATCGTAATATTCCATAACCCTAGTCTGACTTTGGAGACGAGTTAGGGTGTTACATTTATAACATATTATAAACATAATTATCTTCTTTGATTGGTATTAGAATAAATAGAAAGTAAAGATTAATCCTATGTACAATTAACAACAAATCGAAATGTGCCTCTTAAACTATAAAGACCTATCAAACACCAATAGGTTTTTATTTTTGTATTAAACAATAGAAAAGAACAAAGTTGATTAAATTTCCGTTCTTGTTTTATCCTTAAATTTCTATATTATATTTGATCATCTTGTTAATTATAACTATTATGTTTATATTTTTAAATGCCAAAGCTTTATAAATATAATGTATTTAATTATTTTATTTCTTACATCGCTATTATTATGAATTTTTATATACATGTTTTCTTGTGATTTATAAAATTTATTACTCTAATATTCTTAATATTGCATAGTTCTTTAAATATGCACGCAATTAATTTTATTGATCCAATCCACTTACTAAAGCTCTACTAATTATGTGATGTTTTATATTTTAATTATCATTGTTTTTTTGCTAGTTTGTATAATGCCAAATCTTGCAAAACTCGAATTTGCGACTCTTGATATATTAAGTAAAAACTATTTGTTATGGATGCTAAATGCTGAAATTCACTTAGACGCTAAAGGTATTGGGAATACAATTATCTAAGGTATTGAGACATCTAAACAGTATAAAGCCCAAGCTATGACTTTCCTCTGCCATCATCTTCATGAAAGATTGAAAACAAAATATTTGACTATAAAAGATCCACTTGACTTGTAGAATAGTTTAAAAGAAATATATGACCATAAAAAATAATAATTTTACCAAAAGCTCATTATGATTGAATGATTGAAGGTTGCAAGATTATAAAATAATGAGTGTGTATAATTCTAAAATATTTAAGATAATGTAACACCTAGATACTAGACCCGATTGTCAGGTCTGAGTTACGATATGTCCCATTCGTTACCAAAACAATTACGATCAATCACTGTCAATTTATACCATTAATGCTTAAATTCAACCAAAATAGACATTTCAATTATAAACATAATTATACATTAAGAATTTAACACCTATAAACTAAACATTTATGATATACTACACTAAGATTCTATGCAAACATACCATTTCATCCCACCACATTCACATTGCCGCCCTTTACAACCTTTTAAAACATATAAACAAGGATTTTATAACACCTTTAATCATTTGGCCAAATATCACCATAAGGTACCAATTCCAAAAGAAACATTGACTTAGAAAGCACACCAAAACCTGACTCAACTAGGTCTATGCCATTTAACTAACAAAAGAGATTCATCAAATTTGTTGAGTCCAAGATTCTGATTGGATGTTGAATTCGATACTCAAGATCCAAGATTCTGGTTGGATGTTGAATTCGATACCTAAGATCTCAAATTGAACCTAACCTGCACATGACAAACAAAACTATATGCTGAGCAATGAAGCTCAGTGGTATTTCTATAATTCAATCGATAAAATACAAGTTAAGTGAATGGAAAACATGTAATCAATATACAATTCAAAATGAGTAATAAATATCATGTTATAATGTGTCATCATACAATATAATTCATTTTCCTAATTTTTCAATTGACTAACATAGGATACATCATATTAACAAATGATTTTTTTAATTGAATTGATTAATTCATCCTATTTTTTCATATCAATTCTTTGGATTTATAATTTCAGTTCACATAGTTTTTCAAAATATTAATTCAATTTACATTCCATTATCCACTTTGCATTTCAATTCCCTATTAACCTGACTCAGACTTGAACGGATACACGGATCCAACCAACACACTAATTTGGCACCCAGTGCCTTATTGGGCAATCTGAAGTAATTAGATTATGCCCAGCGCTCATCAGTATAACTAAAGTAAAAATTGTGCCAAACACTCATCGAGTTGTAGTCAAAGTAACACGTACTCAATCTATCCTATGTCTTGCCAATTATATCTGACTCTGCCCGGATAGTTAATAGGGTAAAAATTATCCAATTTTGGATATAGCTCAATTTCACAATTCATTATTTTCAATTCATCAACCAAATCATCAATTCATATGTATCATAGCATGAACCAACCCAATTCAAAGTCAATTTCATATTTTCATCAAGTTACAATATTTTTAATTCTATTCAATTTAGTTCTCTATCTCAATAATCAATGAAAATCGTATCAATTCAATTCAATCAATCAATTTCAACTTACCTCATAATCTTACCATGCAAAACAGAATAAATATGCAATAATTGAAGATTTGAATTATAGAAATAAAAACTAAAAATTTTGAGCTATTCATCGACGACTTTAGATTTTCCTTTCATTTTCGAGGAATCTAATTCGATGTGAGCTACGAATTAACATAAACATACATCACCATCAATATTCAATCTAATTTACAATAAATTTTCATTTTATTATTTTTCAATGTATTCAATTTAGCCCTTAAAATCAAGACTAACATAACTTTCAATTTAAAACTCCAATTTGAAATCTGATTTCACTATTTTTCATTAGGGACTTCCAGTTTCTTTTTTCTACAATAAATTTGACATTTTATTTAATTTAATCCCAAACGTACGAAACTATCAATTAAGCTTTATGATTTAGTCCTTTTTAATATCTAAGCTTAAAATCTATCAATTTAACACCTAAAAATTCAAGAAAACAACAATGGAAACTTTCTAGAACTTTAAAAGTTTTACAAATTGGTACATGGGCTAGCTAAATCAAGCTCCCATGACCTCAAAAATATAAAAATTACAATAAAATGACTAAATTGTGCATACCAAATTAGTGCAGAAAGCTTGAACTTTTTCCTTAGGCGTTTCTTGCTTTTGCTTTGGGTAGATGAAGAAAATGATGGAAAAGATGTTCTTTCCATCCACTAATTTATATATATAGCCTAATTAGTTTAATTAACTATGTAATTAACTTTAATTTAATCTTAAAATTCTTTATTTAATTAAACTATTAACCACATGTTTATACCGTCCACTCATCCATGTATATACTTAGTCTAATTGCTATTTTATACCTTTGGTTAATTGCAATTTAAGTCTTCAATTCATTTTTAATTAAAAATTCATAGTCATTGAATTTTACAATATAGTCCACAGGCCCTAATTAAACACAATTTCGACTAAATTACTTATATAAAATTCATTTCACTTATATAATAACTCTGTAAAATAATATTTACATGCTTGATTTACGAAAATGGGGTTCCAAAACCACTTTTTTCGACACCATTGGAAACCGAGTCATTACAGTTCTCAATTAAAAATATGGGGGGAGAAAATAATTGATGAGGACTTATTGAAGAAAGCTTTCTCAACATTTCATACATCTAATGTGCTCCTGTAGTAGTAATACCATGAAAAGGGTTCTAAGAAATACTCTGAATTAATCTCATGCTTTTTGTTGGCTAAGCAAGATAATGAGTTATTAATGAAAAACCGCAGTTGTGGCCATGGCCATGGACATGATAACAATTATTATGACCACCAAAAGAGAAATAAAATAGAAAAGAAAGAGAACGATGATAATCCAAGCAATCCTTTAAAGGACACTAAAAATTTGTGCCATCAATGTGGTATAAGTGGGTGTTGGTTGTGTACTTGTCGTATGCCTGAAGATCTTGTAAATCTTTATCAAGCCTCCATCCAAAGGAAAAGGAAAGAATATTAAAACAAATTTGGCTATCAAAATGATAATATAGAGGCTAATTTTTCTCACAATGATGGTGTTTTTAAAAACTTTGCTGATACGACCCTTCTTGATGTAGATGATTTTTTTGAGGCTAGAAATCTCAAGTTTTAAAATAAATAATAATATTTTATATTTCTTTGATGATTTTATAATTATTTTTTTCATATTTGTGTGACTTTAGTATGCTTTTAGTATGTTTTATTATAATTTTGAGTGTTTACAATATTTTTATAATGTGTTTTATTTTAATGAAGAATATGGATCTTTTGGTTGAAACCAATATGAAGAATGAAGACACGTCTCTTGCAAACAGTGTTACAACGCATACTATACTTAAAGATGGGAAATATTTTTCTCATTTAATTGCAAGCAATAGAAATGTCAACACAATATCTGATAGCACAAAATTAATCGAAGGCTTTGGAAGAACAACGATATTATTATCCCAAGAGACAATGTTTATTATAAATGATGCACTATTTTAATCAAAGTCCTGGAGAATTTGTTAATTTTCAAATATATCCACGGAAATAGATACCATATTGAGACTACAAATGAGAAAAATATTGAATACTTGCAAATTATAACAGTTACATTAGGAAATAAATGTGTTTTAGAGAAATTACTTGCCTTAATGTCAAGTTTATATTATATAAATATTTTTACAATTGAAACACGTGTTATAGTAAGCCAGAAGTTTATTGATTCAAATACATTTACTTTTTGACATGATCAGTTAGGCCATCTAGGATCATCAATGATGCGAAAAATAATTGAGAATTTACATAGTCATCATTTGAAAAACTAGAAGATTCTTCAATTCAAGGAATTCTCACGTGCTAATTATTCTCAAGGTGAATTAGTTACTAGAGTATCACCATTTAAGATTGGGATAGAATCCCTGTAACGCCCTGAATATTATATTTCTGCTTTTGTGAAAATTTGACATAACTGTGTATCTACTTCAATGGTTAAGTGTTTTGGGAGTGTGTGAGAGGTCTTGGGTTCAAGGCTTACCCTTGGTGAATTTAGTTATTTTTGGAATTAAGCCTTATCTCTACTCAATAGGCTTAGATTAAATTGCCTATAGTTTCACATCAGAATGATCTTATTGGTTTAAGTGGTAAGGGGTTGCGATGTTGGAGGTCCTGTGTTCAAATCCTTTTGCGAGTGAGAGAGTTTATTTTTGCTTGTTTGACTGAGGGAGTTTCGGTGGAATTGAATTCTGAGTAAGTGGGTTGTTAGTGGGTTAGTGGAGAGAAAGTAGGGATATGCTAGCAGTTTCTTTTTTTGTTTTCCCCAAAATCATTCTCTCTGACGTTTTGTTTTTTTCCTTTCCTTTTCTATTTCTATTTCCAATTTTCGACTTCTTCCTTTCCTGATTCCTATTGAATTTTCCCTTTCAAATTGCATATCGTTGACGTGCCGTTTTCTGTGTTGTGGTGTAGGTAAGGGTTTCATTGCGTTATGAATTAGTTTCTATAGGTGCAATCGTGAGGGTTTATTTTTGCAGCAATTATTCTGGTGTAGGAGAAGGCTGTGAGCAGTGAGTATCGCTCCTTTTGCTTGAACTGTGTTAGCGGTAAATTTTGGCATTGGTAAGTCTTGAGCGTTATTTCGGGTTTTGGTACCGATTCGTAAATTGATTGCTAATTGGGCAATTGATGTCTTTTCATAGGTTTTGACGGCATCGGGTGTGCTTTTGCATCAAACCGTACCAAGTGTGTACCTGAAATGTAGAAATCGAGGTTTCGACAAAAGCCGAGGTGTGTGAGGACATGGCCGTGTGATTGACGAAGGAATGGTCTTACGCAAGACACGACCGTCTGGTGGCTCTCCCAAGGATCAAGAACTGCCATTCGAGTGTGGCCGTGTGGGCCATACGGGCTAGGCCAAGTTGGGCGTGTGGGCTCACACGGGCATCTCACATAGGTGTGTGGATTATTGGGCCAGGTCGTGTGAGCCACACGGGTAAGGCCAATCTGGGCATGTGGGCACACGAGCGTGTGGGCCCATTATATTGAAATATTTTGTAGGGTCGAACAGGTCGTCTTAATCGACTGTGGGCCAACTGTAAGGTCGGTAAAGGCTAACTAAACCTTGAAATCATGTTTATTGTTAGACTGAGATTCTAATCTGAGCATGATTAAGTTATGCATATCTGATATCTGTTTATATAAGCATGTTTTATCTGATAATTCGATATCCATGTTCTGTATCTGATTTTGGGGTTAGGATGATGTATAATGGAGGAAGTGTTCTAAAAGGCAATTTACGCCTATTATTTTGCAGCATGGCTACATTATATCTGTTATGTGCCGCATCGATACTATATGGTGTGTAGGGATGGGTGGGCGTTTTAAACCCCACATGGTGTGTAGGGATGGTCGAAGATGGTATGTGGAGGATGGGGGTAGGATTCTGATTCTGATTTGTGTATCTGTATCTGTATCTGTAACGGGCTTAGGCCCGAATCTGTATCTGATTGTTTCTAATTTTTTGGTTGTGTGCATGCTTAATTCTGTGGGGTTACACATTGAGTTTACGTAAACTCACTCTTTTCTGTTTAATCTGTTTAGGTAATCCATAGAGTTAGGCAGATCGGTGCAGCGGAAGACTCGACTGTGACCACCCGCTTTTACTGTTTTATGGTTTTATTTAAAGTTTTGGCTTTGAGTTGGAGAGGTTGTATTTTCTAGGACTTTTTGGACTCTTTTAAACTATTTGGCATTGGTTTTGGGTTTTTGGTTTTAACTTGCTTACAACTATGATGGTTTTATTTGAAACATGATTTTCTTAAATGCAAACTGTTTTCCTTAAACATGATGAGTTTCCTAAGCTTTCGCTAAAATGATATGATTAAAGGCAAGTCGACTAATTGAATATATGTTTTGAATTAAATGAAAGCAATTTATGAGCTTAAAGGTTTTATCGAGTTAGCTCTGATTTCAAAATCCCTTTCATGTGACATCGCCAAATTCGACCATAATGTCTGGGCTGGGTTTGGGGTGTTACTGTCGAAACCATTTTTTAAAGGGATGTTTGAAAAATGGAGATCGACTTTTGAAAAACAAAAACGGGAGTCGCCACCAACCTTTTTAATTGTGATTGGATCACCTTATAAAACGTTTTGGTCTACGAAAATTAAGAAAACAGGTTCGGGAGTCGGTTACGTACGAGGAAGGATTAGGACCCTTGCAACGCCCAAAATTGGTACCAAATTGAATAGTTTTCTGTCTTAATGTCAAAAATTTGAAAGGATTTAAAAATATGACCCCTTTTTAAAAACCGGAATTATTTAAGTTGAAAAATCGAGATTCCTTTGCTCCAAAAGGATACAAACATTACATCCAGCATGATAGGACACGATATTCTTAAACTCTCGTAACTGAAATCATCTCGTGATTTACAAAGTCTATTTAGAAGGATACTTTAGGCATTTAGACAAACGGGAAATTGCAACCCGGTATGTTGGGGCACTATTTCCCGAATTCCTAAATACGAAAAACATTGCCTCATTTTAGAAAAACTTTTGGATAAAATATGACAATTAAATGAAATATATTTTTTAAAATAATGATTTGAGTAAAATTTAAAAATAATTTACTAAGAGTAATACTAAAAAAATTATTAAAAATGAAAGAGTTTGATATGATTCTAAAATTATTAAAAACTAAAATATATAAAAAATCAGGGAAACATGGATTAAATCAAAATAAAAAGGGTTGAAAAACGAAGATGAACAAAGAATAAAATAAGAACAAACCGTAGAAAATAAGAACGTAAGAGGGAGAGAAATTTGAGTGAAAGCTCTCAAAAATTTTTATTGTTTCCCAAAACTCCAGTGTGTTTACAATGAAGGGAGAGGCCTCTATTTATAGTTGAACCTCCTCAAATCCAGCAGTGATCAATTACATCAACGGTTAAGATTAAAAGGTATCTACAAATTAAATCTCTAAGATTACAAAATCATATCTTCTAAGATTGCATATCATATCTAAGATTGCAATCATATCTAAGATTGTATCATATCTAAGATTGCATATCATATCTAAGATTGCATATCATTGAAGATTATATTTCCATATGAGTCAAGCTTGTAGATGGACCTTAAATTTTTTCAAGTAATGGGCCATTTCGATCGGGCCAAATTATATTTGTAATTCTGGACTGAACTTAGATTTCATTTTTTTTTGGGGTTTATTATTTTTGTTTTTGAACTTATTTCTGGGCCCGGGCAAAATTGAGTGTCTACAGCTACCCCTCTTTTCTCATTGCTGTGTAACAAGAATAGAGTAAAGACTATAAAAGGACCAATTTTGCCTGGGCTCGCCGAGTCTTGAGTTCTTGAGTTCTTGATCTTCTTTAAATGGCCTCTTGACGGCTTCAATCTGCTTCACTGCAACTCAGGAAGATGATATCTGCTATCTTTGATCTGCTTCCCGTCTAATACAGAGACGCCAAATCATTATCTTCGATCCGCTCCCGCCTATCTGAGGCGCCAAATCGCTTCTTCAATCGCTCCCGTCTAATACTGAGAGATGCCAAATCATATCTTTGATTTGCTCCCGTCTATCTGAGATGCCAAATCATCATCTTGGATCTGCTTCGATGTAAACGCATGAAGGTCAGATCTGCCATGTCTTCGATCTACTCCCCGTCTAATACAGAGATGCCAAATCATCTTGGATCTGCTTCAATAAAGATCCAATCTGCTGTGTCTTCGATCTGCTCCCTGTCTAATACAGAGATGCCAAATCATCTTGGATCTGCTTCAATAAAGGTTAGATCTGCTATGTCTTCGATCTGCTCTCCGTCGAATATGGAGATGCCAAATTTGTTTCTTCGATTTGTTCTCTAACAGTACAGAGATGCCATATCATCTTAGATCTGCTTCAGTGTAAACACGTGAAAGCCAAATCTGCTATGTCTTCGATTTGCTCCTTGTCAATGCAAGGATGCCAAATCATCTTGGATCTACTTTGATGTGAAGACATCCGAAGGTTAGATCTGCTATGTCTTCGATCTGCTCTCTGTCGAATATGGAGATACCAAATCTGTTTCTTCGATTTGTTCCCTGACAATACAGAGATGTTAAACCATCTTAGATTTGATTCAGCGTAAACACGTGAAAGCCAAATATGCTATGTCTTCGATTTGCTCCTTGTCAATGCAAGGATGCCAAATCATCTTGGATCTACTTTGATGTGAAAACATACAAAGGTTAGATCTGCTATGTCTTCGATCTGCTCTTCGTCGAATATGGAGATGCCAAATCTGTTTCTTCGATTTGTTTTCTGACAATACAGAGATGTTAAATCATCTTGGATCCGCTTCAGCGTAAACACCTGAAGGTCAAATCTGCTATGCTTTAGCCCGTTACCCTACTGCTTAGGGGGTTAAGGCGCATCAATCTTCATTGTCCCTTGAAGGACATAACCTGTATAATGTGTATGAGTTCATGCGTAATGATTAGGATGCTATGATCGAAGTGAGTCAAATACTCTTAATTAAACCTATTATAATACAAAATGTTTATGAATATGACCTCTATTCCAGACGTCACCACTCATTCTTTCGTTGAAGTTTATCCTTATTTCTCTCAAAGTATCATTCCTACTCAGCTTGTGGGTTTGTACCATTCTTCAAATGCTATGACCCACCAAAAATGTTTGTAAGATGATCCTCTCTTAGGATCGAATCGTTTGATTTGTCCAATCATCATTTTGGACTAAAGAAAGAATTTTCTTGAGTTCTTTCAAACCTCACGTGAATTATTCGAGCAATTGTTCTGTTTTAGTTTCTTGTATTATCTAGAAATTTCCAGAGTAATGAGCAAAACTTCATTTGCGAAAATTATTTAGTTCATTTATCATTATTTTAATGCAACATACTTTAAGAATAATAGAAGATGAATTTAATCTTGAGAATAATTAGATTTGAATAAATTTGTCAAAAATACAAAGGAAATTAATCTGAAAGCCTATCTTTGAGAAGAAAAAGAATCTAAAGATAGCAAACAGGATAAAAGTTAGATGCCCTAGATATCGCCGCTTGAGCGTTTATATGCCAGCTCCATGAAGACTTTCTTGAATTCAACATGTGTTTAAAAGATTCAAAGTACTTTGTTGATACCCCGATATGCAACGCGCTTCACTCTTTGTTGAATCAGATATAGCAAGATTACCGTGTGCTCTTCAAAATTTGAGCTGCCCTTTCGGGTTTTCAACTCAAAACCCCTTTAGTCACAAGGCGCCCTTTGTGGGTTTTCACCTTGGCCTCTCCATTTTTTTTTTAAAAACTCAATGAGCCATTTGCGGGTTTTCACCCTGAATTCTTCTCTCCTTTAGACAAAGTACTGTTTGACTGAGTCTAAATTCACTGGATTGGGTAAACTCTTCCTATCCATTTTCGTTAAGATCAATGCACCCCCAGAGAAGGCCTTCTTCACTACATACGGCCTTTCCCAATTTGGTATCCATTTTCCCCTAAAGTCCTTTTGAATAGGGAGGATCTTTTTTAGCACAAGATCCCCCTCGTAGAATTCTCTTGGTCACACTTTCTTGTCGTAAGCTCGCATCATTCTCTTCTGATACATCTGACTATGACGAATGGCCTTTAGCTTCTTTTCCTCAATCAAGTTCAATTGATCATATGCGATTGTATCCATTCAGCTTCATTCAACTTTATCTCTGACAAGACTCAAAGAGACAGTATTTCCACTTCAATGGGTAACACTGCTTCCATCCCATAAACCAACGAGAAAGGAGTTGCCCTGGTAGAGGTTTTGACAGACGTTCGGTAAGCTAAGAGTGCAAATGGTAACTTCTCATGCCAGTCTCTGTAGGTTTCAGACATTTTCCCCACTATCTTCTTAATGTTTTTGTTAGCAGCTTCCACTGCCCCATTCATCTTTGGGCGATACGGCGAAGAGTTATGATGCTTAATCCTGAACTGACTGCAAACTTCTGCTATCGTTTTGTTGTTCAAGTTCAGTACATTGTCTGATATGATCCTTTCAGGCATCCCATACCGACAAATAATCTCTTTTTTCAAGAAACGACTTACAACCGACTTAGTAACATTCGCATAAGAAGTAGCCTCTACCCACTTCGTGAAGTAATCAATGACCAAAAAAATAAAGCGATGCCCATTTAAAGCTTTTGGTGATATTGGCCCAATGACATCCATGGCTCACATAGAAAAAGGCCATGGAGAAGTCATAAAGTGTATAGGTGAAGGTGGTACATGAATCTTGTCTCCATAAATCTGACATTTATGGCTTTTTTTGGCGTAGTTGATACAATCCCCTTCCAAAGTAGACCAATAGTATCCAAACCTCATGATTTGTCTAGCCATCGTGAAACCATTAGCGTGCGTCCCACAAACACCCTCGTGAACTTATTCTAAGAATAACTTAGCTTCCACGGCGTCAACACATCTCAACAGTACTTGGTCTTTTCTTCTTTTGTACAAGATGTCCCCATCCAAAACGTAGCCGCAGGCTAATCTCCTTAAAGTTTGCTTATCATTTTTAGTTGCCTGTTCTGGGTATTTACGATCTCCTACATATCGCAATATATCTTGATACCAAGGGTATTATCCTTTTCTTCTTCCTCAATGTTACAACTGTGAGCTGGAGCCTCGAAGATACTCATCTGAATGGGTCTCATCTCCTCCTCTTTATTCACTTTAATCATTGAAGCTAAGGTTGCTAGAGCATCTGCCATCTGGTTTTCGTCTCGTGGGATATAATTGAAAGTGATGTCATCGAACTCCTCAAGTAACCCCAAAACTACCTTACGATAATTGATCAATTTAGGATCCCTTGTCTCCCATTCACCTTTAAGCTGGTAAATTACCAACGCGGAGTCTCTATAAACTTCCAAGGTTCTTATTCTTCGCTTTATAGCCACTCGGAGTCCCATGATGCACGCTTCATACTCGGCCATATTGTTTGTGTAATCAAAATCCAACTTGCACGTGAATGGATAATAATCACCATTTGGGGATACCAAGACTGCCCCAATTCTATTTCCCACTGTATTGGATGCCCTATCAAAGCTCAACTTCCAAGGATAATCCTCTGTAGCTGCTACACACATCAACTCCTCATTTGGGAAATCAAAATTCAACGGCTCATAGTCTTCTAGAGCTTTACTAGCCAGAAATTTTGCTATCTCACTTCCTTTTATAGCCTTCTGACTCACATAAACTATGTCAAACTCTGAAAGTAGAATTTGCCACCTCGCCATTCTTCCATTTAGTGCTGTTGATTCCATCATGTACTTTAATGGATCAAGTTTTGAGATAAGCCAAGTAGTATGATATAGCATGTACTGTCTTAACCTCCGAGTCGTCCAGATTAAAGCACAACACAATTTCTCAATTGGCGAATATCTCATCTCACACTCTGTAAATTTCTTGCTGAGGTAGTATATCGCCTTCTCCTTTCTTCCCGACTCGTCATGTTGGCCAAGCACACATCCCATAAAATTGCTAAACACTGATAAGTACAAAATTAATGGTCTACCTGGATTAGGTAGAGATAACACATGAGCATTTAACAAGTATTGCTTAACCTTATCGAAAGCACTCTAGCATTCCTCATCCCAAGTACCTTGGTTGTGTTTTCTAAGGAGGTGAAATATAGGGTCACATTTCTCAGTTAATTGTGAAATAAACCGAGCAATATAATTCAACCTTCCAAGAAAACACTGAACTTCTTTCTGAGTACGTGGTGAAGGCAAATCTTGTATGGCTTTAACTTTGTCTGAATCAACTTCTATTCCTTTTTCACTGACCATAAAACCTAGTAACTTCCCTGACCTGGCTCCGAAAGTGCATTTTGCCTGATTAAGTTTTAACTGAAACTTCCTTAATCTTAAGAATATTTTCTTTAAAACCTCAATATGTTCCTCCTCTGTTCGAGATTTGGAAATCATATCATCAACATACACCTCAATTTTCTTGTGCATCATATCGTGAAATAAGGTCACCATAGCCTTTTGGTATGTTGCCCCTGCATTCTTTAGCCCAAAGGGCATTACCTTGTAACAGAAAGTCCTCCACAAGGTTATGAAAGTGGTTTTGTCCATGTCTTCAGGATGCATCTTTATCTGATTGTACCCTGAAAAACCATCCATGAAGGGGAACAACGAATATCCCGCTGTGTTGTCTACCAAAGTGTCTATGTGAGGCAGAGGGAAATTATCTTTTGGGCTAGCTTTGTTCGATCCTCAGAATCAACACACATTCGTACCTTTCCATCCTTCTTAGGAACTGGTACAATGTTAGCTACCCATTCAGAATACTTCACCTCTTGTAAGAATCCTGCATCGAACTGTTTCTTGACTTCATCCTTTATTTTTAATACGATATCTTATCTCATTCTTCGCAACTTCTGTTGAACTGGTTTACAATCCTGTCTTATTGGAAGACGATGCACCACAATATCAGTATTTAACCCTGGCATATCTTGATAGGACCATGTGAAGATATCTTTGAACTTACGTAACAACTCAATCAGTCCTTGCCTTATATCATCAGCAATATGCGTGCCAATTTTCACCTCTTTTCCTTCCTCTAGGGCTACATTCTCTACTGCCTCTTTCTCATGTGGCATGATTTGTTTCTCCTCCTGTTTCACCATCCTCACAAGATCTAGAGACACATCACAATCCTGGACATCTTCAAAATCCTGTGATTCCTCTAAACACATGTTTTGCTCACGAGAGAAATTAGGATTTGTAATATCAATGCTCATGTCATTGATATCTAGGGATTTGTGAAGTATAAAGAATATAAAAAGAATGAATGAATTTAAGAATGATTATTTATGTGCTATGAATGAAAGAATAAGAATTGCCAAAATTTAACAGAATATTGGTTGATAAAAAAGAAACAATACTCGTTCAAATTGATAAAAGTTATGCTTTATTTAAAAAATAATAGATGATTGTAAGCCCATTTCACAAATGAAATCCTATTACTCCTAGGCTCTAGAGTAACAAGAATGTTTCGAGAATTACTCTGAAAAATTCCTAAAGACTACAGGAAGTTCCTCCACAGTCCAATTGTTCAGAGAGCTTCCCGGTTCGTAAGGGTGAATGCCCTCAAGGTTTCCTTGCTCCGATCTTTTCTCGTGTATAACATTAATCTGATGATCTTCTTCTAAAAGTAACCCTCTTGATATAAAGGTTTGGGATATTGGAGGGAATGTCATCGGCTCCCACTCCACTTCTCTTTTATTAAGGCGCGCCCTTCTTCCCTCTTGGTGCTTCTTAACTTTCTTCCTCCTTTGCTTATAGTCTGGCTTGAAGCCCAGACCAAAGCGATCTCTCTTCTCTTTTAGTTCTGGGATTTGAGTCCCTCATTGCAGGTATTTTCCTAACCCCCTTCCTGGCAAGGCTCCATTTCCTACTATCATTTGTAGAGCCATCCTCGTGGCTCTTGCTATCTTTGGCGCCGGTGGCTCACTCCCTTCTAAAATAAATATTGCATTCACAAATTCTAAAGAGCGAAAGGAACACTCAATAGACTCTTCGTTCGTCTCGACATAAGGGGTCTTGCTAGTGACTGCGGCTATAATATCCTCCTCCGCATTGATGGTTACTAACCGTCCATCCGTCACTAACTTTAATTTTTGGTGCAATGATGAGGGCACCGCTCCCGCTGAATGTATCCATGGCCTCCCTAATAAGCAATTTTAGGAGGGCTTGATATCCATCACCAAGAAGTCTACTTCGTATATATTCGGCCCAATTTTCAAGGGGATGTCAATCCTTCCCATCACCTTCCTTTCTGTATCGTCAAAGGCTTTTACCACATTTTGACATGTCTTCATGTGAGAATCATCAATGGGTAATTTGTTCAGAGTAGAAAACGGTAGAACATTCAAAGCCAATCCATTATCGACGAGCATGCTTAGGAGTGTGTACCCCTTACATCGAGTGGTGATGTGCAGGGCATTTATTGACCCCCTGCCCCTCGGTGGAATTTCATCGTTATTAAAATAGATGAAATTATCCGCACTTATGTTATTCACCAACCGGTCCAGCTTGTTAACGGATATGTCATAGGTAACATATGTTTCGTTGAGCACCTTCGTCAATGCATCCCAATGCACCTTAGAACTCAGAAGTAGAGCCAATACTGATATGCGAGCCGGCTGCTTACGCAATTGCTCGACCACGCTATACTCGCTATGTTTAAGGAACTTTAGAAATTCCTTAGCCTCTTCCTCCTTTACTGGCTCCTTGATAGGTGCTTCGGCCTCTTTCTCTTTCTCTGTACTAACATTCTTTGTTTTTGTGGGCTCCTCTCTGACGCCCACTGTATCATACCGCTTCCCGCTCCGTGTATGGGAACCCTCACCTTGAACTTCCTTAGAAGCACTTGCTATATCCTCCCTCTCTGGCATTGACACATGGCAGTTATAACTCAATGGTATCCTCTTGTTATCCTTATAAGGAAAGGAAACAGGTTTATGAATGATGACTTTTGGTACCGTCAGTATTTCAACTTCATTACTTCCTGGTAAAGAAATAATGATCCTTGGTCGGTTTTGATTCTTTGGTGCACCTTCTAATGTGCATATATGTCTCTCATTTGGCCCAGCTTCATAAAATCCTAGCTCCTTGTTCATAAGGCTTTGTATCAAGGCCTTAAACTCGCCGCATTCCTGAATCTCGTGCCCCTCTTCGGCATGGAACTCACAATAGTCCCTTGCTTCTTCATTCCTCTCTTTAGAGATTATCATTTCTCTTTTTACCATTTCTTCCCAAATCATCTTCATCGGTGTTCTCACCTCAGCCATGCCTTCCTTTATTCTCCTCTCACTGGTTTCACCAATGGCGTTCACTCCTTGATCGCTATGATTTGGTAATGGGTTTTTAGTATTCGGGGTATTATCGAACTTCACTACCCCCATCTTAATAAGCCTTTCTACGGCCTTCTTAAAACCAGTACAGTTTTCAATCAAATGCCCCGGTATTCCAGCATGGTTTTCGCATCTGGCGTTTGCATCATACCATTTAGGATATGGGGGCTGCAATAGCTTAAGGTGAAAAGGAGAAATAACATGTGCATCGTATGAGCTTTGATAGAGCTCACGATACGTCACGGGGATAGGTGTGAATTGCATCCTTTCAGAATTCTGCCTTGTACCTGACTCTTGCCTTTGAGAACTCTATTGCTCAACCGCAGCTGTTTTAGGTTGACCAACTGTGATTGCCCTCGTGTTGAAAGTGCTTGTGTTATTGACTACACTATCCTTTCTCTTTGGGGCCGATCTTTTAGTTGTTTCCCCCTCAATTTTGCCACCCCTTATGGCATTCTCAATCATCTCTTCCGCCATGACTATATCAGAAAAGCTTTTGGTGGTGCTCCCAATCATGTGAGTGATGAATGGAGCTTTTAGAGTGTTGATGAACAACATGGTAGTCTCCTTCTCCAACAACGGTAGTTGAACTTGCATTGCTACCTCTCTCCATCTCTGTGCATATTGCCTAAAATTTTCATTAGGCTTTTTCTCCATATTTTGCAGCGTGATCCTATCCGGAGTCATGTCAGTCACATGATTGTACTGTTGCATGAAGGCATGTGCAAGATCCCTCCATGAACTTATTCTGTCCGGCTCAGTTGATTATACCACTTGGCTACTGCTCCAATTAAACTGTCTCGGAAACAGTGAATCAATAATTGATCATTATTCACATACCCAGTCATCCTCCTACAGAACATCGTAATGTGGGCTTCTGGGCAAGTAGTCCCATTGTACTTCTCAAATTCTGGCATCTTGAATTTGTGAGGAAGCACCAAGTCTGGGACCAAGCTTAGATCTTTGGCATCAACCCTATGATGCCCATCAGTAGTCTCTAAAGCCTTGAACTTTTCCTCCAACCATTTGCAGCGATCTTCCAACTGTCTTGCAGCCTCAGTTCTTAGATTCTCTTTTTTAGCCATGTCTAAGTCAAGAACGACAGGATTTGCAAGATTGTCACCCAAATTGAATCCTAAACCAGTTGGGAAATTCATGGGGATCCCAGTATCAACTGACCCTTGTTGGGGCCTTATAGTGACAGATGGCCTCCTAGGAAGTGCCTCGGTTTGTGTAGGCACGTGGGGTAGGGTGGAACCTGGAGGATGATCCTCACCCTTCTCTCCAGTAATTGCCATGGGAACCTTTCCCTTATCAGTGACCCTTAGAAGTTGGGCCATCTCAGCCATCATGTTCCTTTGTGCCTCCAACATTTGCTCCCTCATGTCGTTTTGTATCTTTGCCAATTGCTCTTGCAATTGGTCCTGCATGTCCTTCTGTAACTGTTCAAATCTTTAGTCCATGTTCTTAGTTTTTGCACGAGTTCCGTAGTGATGTGTTGCTTCTAGATTTTCTTTCTCTTACTCTCTTTCTCCCTATTAATTTTAACTAATTAGGGTCTTTCTATAAACTTGAATGCATATGATACAATGAGATGCTATGAAATGCAAATGCATGAATGTAAAAAGATGTCGATTCTGATTCAATTTCATTTTAGAAAACGTTATTTAAGGAACAAAAATCTTTTCATAAAACGGATTACAAATACGCTTTCGCCCGTAGGCCTAGAGTCTTAACCCTATCTAAAACAATGTTAACTCTCGTCCTCTATCTAATGATGACTCATACATTATACTCAGCGTTTTAGCTTGTACTGCCAAATCCTACAAATGTTTAGCAACCTCTCGAATCTGAACTAAGGCTTCTCCCATGAGATAATCCTTATTTCCAACTTGATCCTGAAGATGGTGAAGTTTTCCCTTCCACTGTTCTTCTCTTGCCTCGAGCTGCTTAATCCGTAGCTCACAGCCCTGTAGTGCTGCTTCCAACCTTCCAATATTGTGCTTCATTTCCTCCATCTTATTCAAGCTTGCCTTTAACTAGATTGCAAGGTTACAACTTCGGTGATGATGAAGAGATCGTCCAAGTTCAGCCACCTTAGTTTTTAATCCTTGATTTTCCTTCTCTAGGGCCTGATTACGCGACTGCATCTCTTGGAACTTCTTCTCCCAATACTCAGCTTTGGCTCTTTCTTCCTGAATCTCTTGCTGCCACTGCTCTGGAGATCTCCCTAATCCGACCCTTTTCAATGTTACCTGGGCCTTTTTGTAGTGCGTTTTTAAATCATCTCGATCTTCCTCGATCTTTCTCTTTTCCTTTTTCACCTTCTCGACTTCCATCTTTTGAACATCGACGTCGAGACTTAAGCACATTTTTTCCTCTTCGAGCTTCTCAATCCTTTTTTCAATCTCTGAATTCTTTCTCTCGAACTCTTGCTTTATAACCTCCAACTCTGATGGAATCACTCGTAAGCTCTCCTCTAATGATCGAGCCACTCCAAAAATTGGCTTAGGGACATTATCGTTGACTCTCCTACTAAACCACTTTTTATACTCAAGGATTGATATCGAGCCTTTGGTCAAGATCTTCATACAGAAAGGCTTCTTCCAAGCCTCAGAAATCTCTCGCATCTTCTTCTTATAGTGATCTCCTTTATAAGAGAAATCACTTTGAGCTAGACCACAATAACCCAGATGAATCGCCTCGCTCTATATTGCCTTAGAACAAGCAATGGTGAATATCCAACAACTCCCCAAATTCACGCAAAGGACCCAATCAAAAGCGCCACAGCGGTAAAGGACTTCACTAGGAACCAACCAAGGAGCCTTCCACATAACATCTTCCTCTCAAGATTCGAAGAATGTCTATCCACCTCTCCTCCAAATGTCATCTCTCCTCGGTATGTCTCTCGCTTTTTTAAGGAGAATAACCTCAAAGAATACTCGGTAAGAAACCTTATCAAGCTTCCAAAATGATCGTGAAACCAAACCAACAAAGAATCGTGCACATCCAATGAATCTACCTTCACGGCTCTCCGACATGCACTCAAAGATCTAAATATCTCACTAGGATTGCTTTGTACCGGTATTCTCGCTACCAACGCGATCGAACAAATCTGCAATTGCCTCATCTATGTGCCCCAACGCCTTTGAGAAAATCACCATGCTGTAAATACTCAAAGCCAGGACGTCGACCCTTTTATTTACGTCTGGATGTGTCAATATCAAATCCCTCAAAACGGCCCATGTAACGCACTTACTATCACCCTTTTGCTGTATACGAGCTACAGCCCATTGCTCACTCATCCCAGTAATCATCACTAACTTCTTTGCAAAAGTTGGAAGGCTAGCAGGCCTAACATAAGCCTTGTGACCCTGAATCCTCGGGCAACGCAGTAAAGTCATATACTCCTCCAAAGTAGGTGCAAGATCAACATCACCAAATGTAAAGTAACTATAAGCAGGGTTCCAGAACTGTACCATAGCTCGAAACAAGTGCCTATCTACTTTGACGTCTAGCAAATAGGGAAGGTCTCCATAATTCTGATAGAAAAGCTGCTTAGCCTTGTCACCTCATTGGGCCCAAATGTTTCTCAGCTCCTGAAACTCATTCTGCGTCGAATTAATACAGGTGAAGTCCCATAACTCTGACGTATATCCCTCGGTGACACTATCTCCTTTCTCTAACTGGGTTTTCTCTGACCAGGTACAGACAAAAGCATTGTCCTCCACTCTATCAAGGTATTCATTCCTCATTACAAAACTTTCTAATCTAGAAATCGAGTCGTGAATTGACACCTTTAAATGCCAAATGACAGCAAAATAAAAATAGGTCAGTATCATAAAAAAAATGATAAACAAGTACTTACAAGAGTAGCTTATTAAAGGCTATCACTATCTTTCCTAAACTCTTTAAAGTTTACTATATGAGTTTTAGCTCTAAAGCCATGGTACTTGAACCAGTAGATTCCTTGGTCTTCACCCATTATAGGCTCATATAGACCAAGTTCAGTTCAGGGGGACACATTTCCCTATGGCCATATGAAGATGAAAATCTCACAAAAACATAGGTACAGTATCCCGGAAGCAATCCACTAGCTCATACAAAGGTGAAAACCTTATGAAAGCGTAGCTTCTCACTCCCACTTAAGGGTGTGACCACAACGGTCATGCAAATGCAATGTATAGCAATAAGGTAACAAACATATATAGCAAACATATGTAAAAATGATCCAATTTTAAATTTCCCAAACTTCCGACATTAAGACAGAAAATATTCAATTTCTTGGCTTGACTCTCTTAAGTCCCCAGCGGAGTCGCCAAGCTGTCGAAACCATTTTTTAAAGGGATGTTTGAAAAATGGGGATCGACTTTTGAAAAACGAAAACGGGAGTCGCCACCAGCCTTTTTAGGTGTGATTGGATCACCTTATAAAACGTTTTGGTCTACGAAACTTAAGAAAACTGGTTTGGGAGTCAGTTAAGTACGAGGAAGGATTAGCACCCTCGCAACGCCCAAAATTGGTACCAAATTGAATAGTTTTCTGTCTTAATGTCAAAAATTTGAAAGGATTTAAAATAAGATCCCTTTTTACAAACCGAATTATTTAAGTTGAAAATCGAGATTCCTTAGCTCAAAAGAATACAAACATCACATCCAAAGATGATAGGACACGATATTCTTAAACTCTCGTAATTGAAATCATCTCGTGATTTACAAAATCTATTTAGAAGGATACTTTAGGCATTTAGACAAACGGAAATCGCAACCCAAAGATGTTAGGGCTTTATTTCCTAATTCCTAAATCTGAAAAACATTACCTCATTTTAGAAAAAATTTTGGATAAAATATGACAATTAAATGAAATATATTTTTTAATATAATGATTTGAGTAAAATTTAAAAATAATTTACTAAGAGTAATACTAAAAAATTATTAAAAATAAAAGAGTTTGATATGATACTAAAATTATTAAAAACTAAAATATATAAAAAAACCAGGAAACATGGATTAAATCAAAATAAAAGGGTTGAAAAACAAAGATGAACAAAGAATAAAATAAGAACAAACAGTAGAAAATAAGAATGTAAGAGGGAGAGAAATTTGAGTTAAAGCTCTCAAAAATTTTTATTGTTTCCCAAAACTCCAGTGTGTTTACAATGAAGGGAGAGGCCTCTATTTATAGTTGAACCTCCTCAAATCCAACGGTACAGATCAATTACATCAACGGTTAAGATTAAAAGGTATCTACAAATTAAATCTCTAAGATTACAAAATCATATATTCTAAGATTGCATATCATATCTAAGATTGCAATCATATCTAAGATTGTATCATATCTAAGATTGCATATCATATCTAAGATTGCATATCATTGAAGATTATATTTTCATATGAGTCAAGCTTGTAGATGGACCTTAAATCTTTTCAAGTAATGGGCCATTCTGATCGAGCCAAATTATATTTGTAATTCTGGACTGAACTTGGACTTTGTTTTTTTTGGGGTTTATTATTTTTGTTTTTTAACTTATTTCTGGGCCCGGGTAAAATCGAGTGTCTACAGTTACAATCCCCTACCTTTCTGGTAAGCATTCGAGGTGATATATGTAGGCTCATTCATCTACTATGTGGACCATTTAGATATTTTATGGTTTTGATAAGTTTATCTGTAGCAACCCAAATTTACCCGGGCCCATACATTAACAAATACAAACAAAAAAAATAGTTTTTGTACAGTCCAGTTTACAAACCCAATACCATAGCCCAAAATCCATTAACCCGTAACCCAGCTAAACTAACCAAAACCCAGTACCCAGTTACAACCAAATCAGCCTAAACCTTTGGCCCAAAATCTATTAACCTGTTACATCCAAACCCAAACAAAACCCCACCTAAACAAGGCCCAATGCCTAAACAGAATCTGGAAACCCTAGGGTTTCCAGAAGCTTCGCGCCGTAAGCACCCCATCAGTCACACCTCTTCAACCTCGGTCGTTCCATCTACCCCCATCGACGCCGTGATTCCAGGCCTCAAATCTGGCCGTAGTTGAAGCTGAATAAAACACGATCGGCCAAGACCGCCGCTATCGGGGCCTAATCATCACGCCCACCGGTTTCTCGCTAGATACTTGCAAAAAGGAAGAGCGAACCAACAGCAACCAAGAAACAGATTTGGAAAGAAATCAAATGATTTCTTTTCCTAAAATGTAACAAAGGGTTATAAAAACCCCTTCTTTTTCTAAAATGTAACGACGTTTTTTACTAATATATAACAAAAAAACAAAAAAATCAAAGAAAGAACAGAAGAATAGAGGTGATATTTTAATTTTTTTTTCATTATTTATTTTCTTTTTGATACAGTATATAACAAAATACGTTTTAAAGATAAAAAAAAAGATTCCCTTTTGGATTCGCTGTGAAAAATGGGGGCCTTGAAGGCCCTAACCGCCGGACACGGTGGCTTAGATGGTGACGCGTGAAGCGCGTGTGGCCAAAGGTGATGGTGCTCCAGGACGAGCTAGGATGGCCACTGGCCGGAGATCTGAGAGAATTTTAGAGCTCTCTCTCTCTTTTTTTTTATGAAGTTTTTGAAATGAAGATTTTAAGTTTTTTTTTTTTACTTTTATAACACTGGTAAAACAACGCCGTTTTAGTTTAATTCAATAAGCTTAAAAACGACGTCATTTCAAAGCAAAGGATTCGCGCGTTGACCCTTTTACCGGGGAGGATCCGCGCGTTTTATTAAAAGGGATATTTCCCTTCTAGGTTCTTCCGCATTTTTAATTTTTCATTTTCATTTTATTTTTATTTTAATCTGACCCTAACCTTTTACTTCTGTTTCAATTTAGTCCTAACAGCCCCTTTGAGGCCTATTCTGAAACGACGCCGTTTTTGTGATTAGGGCTAATTGCCCAGTGAGTCCCTGCGAATTTAACGAGTCTTTCAATTTGGCCCAAAATTTTAAATTTATTTATAAATTAACCTAAAATTTTAAAATTAAATTAAATTAAAGTTTTGTTTTATAAATTCAATTTATTTTAAATACTATATATATATATATTTTATAAACATTAGTTATATATATAATAATATATTATTTTATTTATGATTAATATTATATACATTTTATAAATTTTATTATATGTCATATTTTTATTGTATGTTATTTATTCCATGTATATTATATTATATATTTTTATATTATATATATTAATTATTTTATTGTATTTTTGTATGTAAATTTACTTAATATATCATTCTTATTATTTTATATTTCATCTATCATATAGTTTATATCATTATATATGTATTTTGTTCATAAATTTATTATATATATTTTTACCGTATTTCCTTACATTACCTTTGTTTTATTATAAAATATACATTATTATATTACTTATTAATTATATACATTTTAAATTTTTGTAAATAAGTGTAATATCAATATTTAGTACATTTTATATATTAAGTTATTATATCTTATATTTTAATCTATATGTACATATCATTTTAATAAAAAGGGTTCTCTTTTATTATTCTTATATTATTTTAAATAGCTTACTTTTATTTGATTTATATTTTATACATTTTAATTTGCTTAGTTTTTTAGTTTTCTTTTGTTGTTTAGTAGGTTAAATTTTGCATATCATTTGTTTTATCTCTAATTGATGATTTTATATTGTCCTTTTAAGAATATATTTTGCATGAAATATTATTATGTATTGATATATTTTGCCATTTTTTATATTTTACATGTAACAAATGTGCATGAATATTAGTTATGTAGAACCATGCATAACGTGATAATGTGTATTGTGCAATTTATTATTCTCTATACTATATTTGCATAAAATGATAAAGTATGCATTATGAAGCTAGGCTTATTTAATGTTGATATCTTGTAAAAAAACGTCATCATTTTTCAAAATAAAAACATCTCGTTTCAAAAGGAATTTTTAGAAGTAAGGCAATGTTTTGATATTTACGAATTCGGGAATTAGTGCCCTAACATGCTGGGTTGCGATTTCCCGTTTGTCTAAATATTTAAAATATCCTTTTAAACGGGTTTCACAAATCGCAAGAGGATTTTAGTTATGAAAGATTAAAGATATCGTATACAATCATGCTGGATATGATATTTATACTCTTCTAAAACGAAAGAATCTTGATTCTTTTAAATTTAAAACATTACAGTTTGAAGGGAATCTCATTTCTAAAATCTTTCAAACTTCTGACACTAAGACAAAATTATTCAATTTGGTACCATTTTTGGGCATTACGAGGGTGCTAATCCTTCCTGTACGTAACCGACTCCCGAACCTATTTTCTCATAATTTTGTAGACCAAAACGTTTTATATAGTGATCCAATCACACTTTAAAAGATTGGTGGCGACTCCCGTTTTCGTTTTTCAAAAGTCGATCCTCGTTTTTTGAAAATTCCTTTAAAAAATTGGTTTCGACAGCTTGGCGACTTCGCTGGGGACTTAAGAGAGTCAGGCCAAGAAATTGAGTATTTTTGTCTTAATGTCGAAAGTTTGGAACTTTTAAAATTTGATCTTTTTACATGTGTTTGCTGCATATGTTTGTTACTTTGTTGCTATACATTGCATTTGCACGACCGTTGTGGTCATACCCTTAAGTGGGAGTGAGAAGCTATGCTTTCGTAAGGTTTTTACCTTCGTATGAGCTAGTGGATTGCTTCCGGGATACTCTACCTATGTCTTCTTGAGATTTTCATCTCCGTATGGCCATAGGGAAAAGTGTCCCCTTGAACTGAACTTGGTCTATATGAGCCTATAGTGGGTGAGGACCGAGGAATCTGCTGGTTCAGGTACCTTTGCTTTAGAACCAAAACTCATATAGTGAACTTTTAAGTGCTTATCCTAGGGATAATAGTGATAACCTTTAGAAAATTACCCTTATAAATATTTGTTTATCTTTTTATATATTGATACCGACTTATTGTTTTTTATTTTGCTGTCATTGCATGTCATTTCGCATTTAGAGGTGTCGATTCAAGGCTCGATTTCTAGATTAAAAAGTTTTGTAATGAGGAATGAATACCTTAATAAAGTGGAGGACAATGCTTCTGTCTGTACCTAGTCAGAGAAAACCCAGTTAGAGAAAGGAGATAGTATCACCGAGGGGTATACACCAGAGTTATGGGACTTCACTCGTGTTAATTCGATGCAGAATGATTGCGAGAGTTGAGAGATATTTGGGCCCAATGGGATGATGAGGCTAAGCAGCTCTTCTATCAGAGTTACGGAGACCTCCCCTATTTGCTAGACGTCAAGGTAGATAGGCACTTGTTTCGAGCCATGGTACAATTCTGGAACCCTGCTTATAGTTGCTTTACATTTGGTAATGTTGATCTTGTACCCACCTTAGAGGAGTATACGACTTTACTACGTTTCCAGAGGATTCAAGGTTACAAGGCTTATGCTAGGCCTGCTAGCCTTCCAACTTTTGTGAAAAAGTTGGTAATGATTACTAGGATGAGTGAGCAGTGGGCTTTAGCTCGTGTGCAGCAAAAGGGTGATAGTAAGTGTATTCCATGGGCTATTTTGAGGGATTTGATATCTACGCATCCAGACGTGAAGAAAAGGGTCGACGTCCTAGCTTTGAGTATTTATGGTATGGTGATTTTCCCAAAGGCATTGGGGCATATAGATGAGGCGGTTGCGGATTTATTCGATCGACTTGGAAAACAGAACACACCAGTGCCCGCGATCTTAACTGAGACGATAAGATCCTTGAGCGCATGTAGAAGAGCTGGTGAAGGAAGATTCATTGGATGTATACAGTTTCTGTTGGTTTGGTTTCATAGTCACTTCTAGAAGTTAGATAAGGTTCCTTGCCGAGTTTTCTTTGAGAGTTATTCTCCCTTAAATGAAACAGTAGACATGCCCAGGAGAGATGAAATTTCGGAGGAGAGGTGGATAGACATTCTTCAGAATCTTCGAGAAGAGGATGTTATGTGGAAGGCTCCCTGGTTGGTTCCTAGTGAAGTCCTTTACCGATGTGGCAGTTTTGATTGGGTCCCTTTGCCAGGAATTTAGGGAGCTGTTGGATATACATCGTTGCTAGGTCTAAGGCAGTATCGAGTAAGGCAGTTTATACCAGCTAAACAGGGTTTAGCTTAGAGTGATTTCTCTTACAAAGGATATCACTATAAGAAGAGGATACGAGAGATTTCTGAGGCTTGGAAGAAGCCTTTCTGTATGAAGATCTTGGCTGAAGGCTCGGCGTCAACCCTTGAGTATAAGGGGTGGTTTAGTAAGAGAGTCAACAATAATGTTCCTAGGCCGAATTTGGGAATAACTCGGTCATTAGAGGAGAGCTTACGAGTGATTCCATCAAAGTTGGAGGTTATGAAACAAGAGTTCGAGAGAAGGAATTTGGAGCTGGAAAAGAGGATGGAGAAGCTCGAAGAGGAAAAAATGTGTTTGAGTCTCGATGTTGATGTTCAAAAGATGGAAGTCGAGAAGGTGAAAAAGGAAAAGAGGAAGATCGAGGAAGATCGAGATGACTTGAAGACGCATTACAAGAAAGCCCAAGTAGTGTTGAAAAGGGTTGGATTAGGGAGATCTTCAGAGCAGTGGCAACATGAGATCCAAGAGGAAAAAGCGAAGGCCGAGAATTGGGAGAAGAAGTTCCAAGAGATACAGTCGCGTAATCAGGCCCTAGAAAAGGAAAATCAAGGACTAAAAGTTAATGTGACAGAGCTTGGACGATTCCTTCATCATTATCGAAGTCGTAACCTTGCGATCGAGTTAAAGGCAAGCTTGGACAAGATTGAGAAAATGAAGCACAACATTGGAGAGTTAGAAGCAGCACTACAGGGCTATGAGCTACGGATTGAGCAGCTTGAGGTAAGAGAAGAACAGTGGAAGGGAGAACTTCACCATCTTCAGAGTCAAGTAGGAGATAGAGATCATGTTATAGGAGAGGCCCTAGTTCAGATTCGAGAGGTCACTGAATACTTGCAGGAGTTGGCAACACAGGCTGGAACGCTAAGTATGATGTATGAGTCATCGTCAGACAAAGGATGAGAGTTAGCATTGTTATTAGATAGGGTTAAGACTCTAGGCCTACGGGCAAAAGTGTATTTGTAATCCGTTTTATGAAAAGATTTTTGTTCCTTAAATAACGTTTTCTAAAATGAAACTGAGTCAGAATCGACATTCTTTTTGCATTCATGCATTTGCATTTCATTACATCATATGCAGTCAAGTTTATAGAAAGACCCTAATTAGTTAAAATTATTAGGGAGAAAGAGAGAAAGAAAAAGAAAATCTGGAAGCAACACATCCCTACGGTACACGTGCTAAGTCGAAGAATATGGACCAAAGATTTGAACAGCTACAGAAAGACATGCAAGACCAATTGCAAGAGCAATTGGAAAAAATGCAAAATGACATGAGGGAGCAAATGCTGGAAGCTCAGAAGAACATGATGGCTGAGATGGCTCAACTACTGAGGGCCACTGATAAGGGAAAGGCTCTCATAGAAATTGCTGGAGAGGAGAATGAGGGTCATCCTCTTGGTTTCACTCCACCTAACATACGAACTCAACCCGAGGCATATCCTCGAGGGCCGCCTGTCGCAATAAGGCCTCAACAGGGTCAAGTTGATGCTGGGATCCCTATAAATTTCCCAACTGGCTCGGGATTCAATTTAGGTGATAACCCTACCAATCCTTTCACTCCTGATTTGGATATAGTTGAAAAGGAAGATTTGAGAGCCGAAGCTGCAAAACAGTTAGAAGAATGTTGTCGATGGCTGAAGGAGAAATTTAAAGCTTTAGAAAGTGCTGATGGGCATCATGGAGTCGATGCCAAAGACTTGAGTTTGGTCCCAGACTTGGTGCTTCCTCATAAATTCAAAATGCCGGAGTTTGAAAAGTACAACGAGACTACTTGTCCAGAGGCCCACATCACGATGTTCTGTAGAAGAATGACCGGGTACGTAAAGAATGATCAGCTGTTGATCCATTATTTCCAAGACAGTTTAGTAGGAGCAGCAGCCAGGTGGTACAATCAACTAAGCCGAACCAGAATAAGTTCATGGCGGGATCTTGCCCAAGCCTTTATGCAGCAGTACAATCACGTGACCGACATGACTCCAGATAGAATTACGTTGCAAAATATGGAGAAAAAGCCTAATGAAAACTTTAGGCAATACACACAGAGATAGAGAGAAGTGGCAATGCAAGTTTAACCATCATTGTTGGAGAAGGAGACTACCATGTTGTTCATCAACACTCTGAAGGCTCCATTTATTACACATATGATTGGGAGTACTACTAAAAGCTTTGCGGATATAGTTATGGCGGGAGAGATGATCGAGAATACCATAAGAGGTGGCAAAATTGAGGGGGAAACAGCCAAAAGATCGGCCCCAAGGAGAAAGGATGGGGAAGTGAATAATACAAGCACCTATAACACGAGGGCAATCACAGTTGGTCAGTCTGAAATGGCTGTGGTTGAGGAACAAATTTCTCAAAAGAAAGAGTCGAGAACCAGGCAGAACACTAAAAGGATGCAATTCACACCTATTTCCGTGACATATCGCGAGCTCTATCAAAGCTTGTACGATGCACATGCTATTTCTCCTTTCTATTTGAAACCACTGCAGCCCCCATATCCCAAATGGTATGACACAAATTCCAGATGTGAATACCATGCTGGAATACCGGGGCATTTGATCAAAAATTGTACTGGTTTCAAGAAAGCCGTGGAGAGGCTTATTGAGGTGGGGGTAGTGAAGTTCGACAATACCCCTAGTACTGAAAACCCGTTGCCAAATCATGGTGACCAAGGAGTGAATATCATTGGTGAAGCCAGTGAGAGAAGAATAAAAGAAGATGTTGCTGAGGTAAAGATGCCTATGAGAGTGATTTGGGAGGAGATGATGAAGAGAGGTATGTTAACCTCTAAAAATAAGAGAGAAGAAATAAGGAACTATGGTGAGTTCCATGAAGATTGCGAAGATTTCAAGGCCTTGGTGCAAGATTTTATAGACAATAAAGAGCTACAAATTTTTGAGGATAGCTCTTGTGAAAAACAAATATGTGTGCTGGAAGATGAACAGCAAAGAACCAGTCGGCTAAGGATTATTATTTCCCTGCAGGGGAATAATGAAATGGTGGCACAAACAGTGCCTAAAGTCATTATCCATAAACCTGAGTCTTTTCCTTATAAGGATAACAAGAAGGTACCATGGAGTTATAATTGTCAGGCATCAATGCCGGAAAAGGATAATGTAGGCAGTACGTCTAGGGATGTACAAATTGAAGGTTCCCATACACGGAGTGGGAAAAGGTATGGTATGGTGGGTATTAGAGAGGAGCTTACAAAAACAAAGGATGTTAGTACAGAGAAGAAGAAAGAGGCTGAAATGCCTGTCAAGGAGTCAGTAAATGAAGGGAGGCTAAGGAATTTCTAAAGTTCCTAAAGCATAGTGAGTATAGCATGGTCGAACAATTGCGTAAGCAGCCGGCTCGCATATCAGTATTGGCTCTACTTTTGAGTTCTGAGGCACATAGGAAGCATTGATGAAAGTGCTTAACGAGATTATGTCACCCATGACATATCCGTTAACAAGCTGGATTGGTTGGTGAATAACATTAGTGCAGATAATTTCATCTATTTTAATGATGATGAAATCCCACCAGGGGGCAGGGGGTCAACTAAGGCCTTGCACATTACTACTCGATGCAAGGGGTGCACTCTCCCAAGTGTGTTTGTCGACAATGGATCAGGTTTGAATGTTTTACCGCTGTCTACTTTGAATGGATTACCTATTGATGATTCTCACATGAAAACATGCCAAAATGTGGTAAGAGCGTTTGATGAAACAGAAAGGAAGGTGATGGGAAGGATGAGCATATACGAAGTGGACTTCTTAGTGATGGATATCAAGCCCTCCTATAATTATTTATTGGGAAGACCATGGATACATTCAGCAGGAGCGGTGCCCTCATCGTTGCACCAGAAATTGAAGCTAGTGACGGAGGGACGGTTGGTAACCATCAATACGGAAGAGGATATTATAGCCGCAGTCACTAGCAAGGCCTCTTATGTCGAAACAAACGAAGAATCTATTGAGTGTTCCTTTCGCTCTTTAGAATTCGTAAATGCAACTTTCATTTTAGAAGGAAGTGAACTACTAGTACCAAAGATGGCAAGAGCTACAAGGATGGCTCTACAAATGATGGCAGGAAGGGGAGCCTTACTAGGAAGAGGTTTAGGAAAGTATCTGCAAGGAGGGACTCAGATCCCAAAGTTGATTGAGAAAAAAGACTGCTTTGGTTTGGGTTTCAAACCAGACTATAAGCAAAGTAGGAAAGACATTGAGAAGCGCCAAGAAAGGAGAAGGGCGCATTTAGATGGAAGAGAAGTGGGGTGGGAATCGATGACATTCCCTCTTATATCCAAAACCTTCATATCAAGAGGATTACTTGAAGAGGAGAGTCATCAGATTAATGCTGCGCATGACGAAGGATCAGAACAAAGGAACCTTGAGGGCATTCGCCCTTATGAATCGGGAAGCTTTCTGAACAATTGGACTGCGGAAGAACTTTCTGTAGTCTTTAGGAATTGTTCAGAGTAATTCTCAAACATTCTTGTTACTCTAGAGCCTAGGAGTAATAGGATTACATTTGTGAAATAGGCTTATGATCATTTATCATTTTTTAAATAAAACATAACTTTTATTAATTCAAACGAGTATTGCTTCATTTTTATCAATCAATATTCCATCAAATTTTGATAATTCTTATTCTTTCATTCTTAGTACATAAATAAATTCATTCATTCTTTGTATATTGTTTATACTTCTGAGATCCTTAGATATCAATGACATGAGCACTGATATATCAAATCCTGATTTCTCTCACGAGCAAGACATGTGTTTAGAGGAATCTCAAGATTTTGAAGATATCCAAGATTGTGATGTGTCTCTAGATCTTTTAAGGATGGTAAAACAAGAGGAAAAACAAATCATGCCACATGAGAAAGAGGAAATAGAGAATGTAGCCTTAGAGGAAGGAAATGAGGTGAAAATTGGCACGCATATTGACGAAGACACAAGGCAAAGATTGATTCAGTTGCTTTGTGAGTTCAAGGATATCTTCGCATGGTCTTATCAAGATATGCCAGGTTTAAATACTGATATTGTGGTGCATCGTCTCCCAATAAGACAGGATTGTAAGCCAGTCCAGCAGAAGTTGCGAAGAATGAGGTCAGATATCGTGTTGAAAATAAAGGATGAAGTCAAGAAGCAGTTCGATGCAAGATTCTTGCAAGAGGTGAAGTACTCTGAATGGGTAGCTAACATTGTACCAGTTCCTAAGAATGATGAGAAGGTACGGATGTGTGTTGATTACAGAGATCTGAATAAAGCTAGCCCCAAAGATAATTTCCCTCTACCACACATAGACACATTGGTAGACTACAACGGGATATTCGTTGTTCTCCTTCATGGATGGTTTCTCAGGGTACAATCAGATAAAGATGCATCCCGAGGACATGGACAAAACCACCTTCATAACTTTGTGGGGTACCTTTTGCTACAAGGTAATGCCTTTTGGGTTAAAGAATGCAGGGGCAACATACCAAAGGGCCATGGTGAACCTGTTCCACGACATGATGCATAAGGATATTGAGGTGTATGTTGATGATATGATTGCCAAGTCGCGAATAGAAAAGGAGCACATTGAGGTCTTGAGAAGATTGTTTTTGAGATTGAGAAAGTTTCAGTTGAAGCTCAATCCAGCAAAGTGTACATTTGGAGCTAGATCGGGAAAGTTATTAGGCTTCGTAGTTAGTGAAAAGGGAATTGAAGTTGACTCAGACAAGGTCAGAGCCATACGAGAATTACCTCCACCACAAATTCAGAAGAAAGTTTGAGGATTTCTAGGAAGACTGAATTACATCACTCGGTTTATTTCACAATTAACTGAGAAGTTAATCCCATCTTTCGCTTACTTAGAAAACACAATCAAGGTACTTGGGATGAGGAATGCCAGAATGCTTTTGAAAAGGTCAAACAGTACTTGTTGAATGCTCCGGTGTTATCTCCGCCCAGTCCAGATAGACCACTAATACTGTACTTATCAGTATTCAGCAATTCCATGAGATGTGTGCTTGGTCAACATGATGAGTCGAGAAGAAAGGAGAAGGTAATATACTACCTTTGCAAGAAATTCACAGAATGTGAGATGAGATATTCGCCAATTGAGAAATTGTGTTGTGCTTTAATTTGGACGACTCGAAGGTTAAGATAGTACATGTTGTATCATACTACTTGGCTCATTTCAAAACTTGATCCTTTGAAGTATATGATGGAGTCAACAGTATTGAATGGGAGAATGACAAGATGGAAAATTTTGCTTTCAGAGTTCGACATAGTCTATGTGAGTCAAAAGGCTATAAAAAGAAGTGCGATAGCGGATTTTCTGGCTAGTAGAGCTCTAGAGGACTATGAGCCGTTGACTTTCGATTTCCCAAATGAAGAGTTGATGTGTGTAGCAACTACAGAAGATGGTCTTTGGTATATGAGCTTCGATGGGGCATCCAATGCAGTGGGAAATGGAATTGGGGAAGTCTTGATATCCCCAAATGGTGATTATTATCCGTTTACGTGCAAATTAGATTTTGATTGCACAAACAATATGGCCGAGTATGAAGCATGCATTATGGGACTCCGAGCGGCTATAGAGCGAGGAATAAGAACCTTGGAAGTATATGGAGACTTTGCGTTGGTTATTTACCAGCTTAGAGATAAATGGGAAACAAGGGATCCTAAATTGATCAATTATCGAAAGATAGTTTTGGGATTACTTAAGGAGTTTGATGATATCACTTTCAATTATATCCCACGAGACGAAAACCAGATGGCAGATACTCTGGCAACTTTGGCTTCAATGATCAAAGTAAATAGAGAGGAGGAGATGAGACCCATTCAGATGAGTATCTTTGAGGCTCCAGCTCATTGTTGTAACATCGAGAAAGAAGAAAAGGATGATAACCCTTGGTATTTGGATATATTGCGATATGTAAGAGATCGTAAATATCCAGAATAGGCGACTGAAAATGACAAGTGAACTTTAAGGAGATTAGCTTGTGATTATGTTTTGGATGGGGACATCTTGTACAAAAGAAGAAAGGACCATGTATTGTTGAGATGCGTTGACACCGTGGAAGCTAAGTTAATCTTGGAGGAAGTTTATGAGGGTGTTTGTGGGACGCACGCTAATGGTTTCACGATGGCTAGACAAATCATGAGGTTTGGATATTATTGGTCTACTATGGAGGGGGATTGTTTCAATTATGCTAAGAAATGCCATAAATGTCAGATTTATGGTGACAAGATTCATGTGCCACCTTCATCTCTACATGTTATGACGTCTCCATGGCCTTTTTCCATGTGGGGCATGGATTTCATTGGTCCAATATCGCCAAAAGCTTCAAATGGATCTCACAAAGGGGGTAGAGGCTGCTTCTTATGCAAATGTTACTAAGTCGGCTGTAAGTCGTTTCTTGAAGAAAGAGATTATTTGTCGAAATGGGATGCCTGAGAGGATTATATCAGACAATGCATTAAACTTGAACAACAAAACGATAGCAGAAGTTTGTAGTCAGTTTAAGATTAAGCATCATAATTCATCTCCATATCGCCTAAAGATGAATAGGGCAGTGGAAACTGCTAACAAAAATATCAAGAAGATAGTGGGGAAAATGACTGAAACCTATAGAGATTGGCATGAGAAGTTACTGTTTGCACTCTTAGCCTATAGAATGTTTGTTAGAACCTCTACTGGGGCAATTCCTTTCTCGCTGGTTTATGGGATGGAGGCAATGTTACCTATTGAAGTTGAAATATCGTCTCTCCGAGTCTTGTCAGAGATAAAGTTGGATGAGGCAGAGTGGATTCAATCGCGATATGACCAATTGAACTTGATTGAAGAGAAGAGGCTAAAGGCTATTCGCCATGGTCAAATATATCAGAAGCGAATGATGCGAGCTTCTGACAAGAAGGTTCGTCCAAGAGAGTTCCGTGAAGAGGACCTTGTGCTAAAAAAGATCCTTCCTATTCAGAAGGACTTCAGAGGAAAATGGATGCCAAATTGGGAAGGGCCATATGTTGTGAAGAAGGCTTTCTCTGGAGGAGCATTGTTTTGACAGAAATGGATGGGAAAAGTTTACCCAATCTAGTGAATTCAGACTCAGTCAAAAATTAATTTGTCTAAAGGAAAGGAGAATCCAAGGTGAAAACCCGTAAAGGGCACCTTGAGATTTCAAAAAAAAAAAAAGAAAAGAAAAGAAAAGAAAAGAAAAAAAGAAAAAAGGAAAAAGAAAAATAGAGAGGCCTAGGTGAAAACCCGAAAAGGGCGCCTTGTGACCAAATGGGTTTTGAGTTGAAAACCCGAAAGGGCAGCTTAAATTTTGAAAAGCACACGGTAATCTTGCTATATCTGATTCAACGAAGAGCGAAGCGCGTTGCATATCAGGGCATCAACAAAGTACTTTGGATCTTTTAAACACATGTTGAATTCAAGAAAGTCTTCATGGAATTGGCATATAAGCGCTCAAGCTGCGATATCTAGGGCATCTAACTTTTGTCTTGTTTGCTATCTTTAGATTCTTTTTCTTCTCAAAGAGAAGGTTTCAGATTAATTCCTTATGTATTTTTGACAAATTCATTCAAATCTGATTATTCTCAAGATTGAATTCATCTTCCATTATTCTTAAAGTGTGTTGCATTAAATAATGATTGATGAACAAAATGATTTTCACAAATGAGGTTTTGCTTATTACTCTGGAGATTTCTAGATAATACAAGAAACTAAAATAGAACAATTGTTCAAGGAATTCACGTAAGACTCGAGGGAAGTCCTTCTTTAAGTCCAAAATGATGATTGAACAAATCAAACGATTCGATCCTAAGAGAAGATCATCTTACAAATAGTCTGATGGGTCATAGCATTTGAAGAATGGTACAAACCCATGGGTTGAGTAAGAATGATACTGCGCAAGAAATAAAGAAGAGCTTTGACGAAGGAATGAGTAGTGACGTCTGGAATAGGGGTCATATTCATAAACATTTTGCATTACAACAGATTTAATTAGGAGCATTTGACTCATTTCGATCATAGCATCCTAATTATTAGACATGAACTCATACACATTTTACAGGTCATGTCCTTCAAGGGACAATGAAGATCGATACGCCTTAGCCTCTAAGCAGTAGGGTAATAAGCCAAAGCATAGCAGATCTGACCTTCATGTGTTTACATCGAAGCAGATCCAAGACAACAGATTTGGCATCTCTGTATTGGCAGGGAACAGATCGAAGACATAGCTGATTTGGCTTTCACGCATTTACGTTAAAGCAAATCTAAGATGGTTTGACATCTCTGTATTGGCGGAGAGCAGATCGAATATACCAGATTTGACATCTCTGTATTGGCAGAGAGCAGATCGAAGACAACAGATTTGGCATCTCTGTATTGGCAGAGAGCAGATCAAAGATAGCAGATTTGGCATCTTTGTATTCGGCGGAGAGAAGATCGAAGACATAGTTGATTTGGCTTCCACGTGTTTACATTGAAGCAAGTCTAAGATGATTTGGCATCTCTATATTGGCAGAGAGCAGATCGAAGATAGCAGATTTGGTATCTCTGTATTGGTAGAAAGCAAATCAAAGATGACAGATTTGGCATCTCTGTATTCGGCGGAGAACAGATCGAAGATATAGCTGATTTGGCTTTCATGTGTTTACGTTGAAGCAAATCTAAGATGATTTGGCGTCTCTGTATTGGTAGAGAGCAGATCGAAGATAGCAGATTTGGTGTCTCTGTATTGGCAGAGAGCAGATCGAGAATAATAGATTGGTGTTCTTGAGTTTTCAAGAAGCAAGTTGAAGATAGCCAATTTGACACTCCTGAAGACATCAGACTACCTTTGGGGAATATGAGGATCAAGATTTTGAGACTTAGCCAGACTGGGCAAATTTGGTCCTTTTATAGTCTTTGCTCGATTCCTATCATATAGAAATGAGCAAAGAGGGGCAGCTGTAGCAAACCAAATTTACCCGGTCCCATACATTAACAAATACAAACAAAAAAAATAGTTTTTGTACAGTCCAGTTTACAAACCCAATACTATAGCCCAAAATCCATTAACCCGTAACCCAACTAAACTACCTAAAACCCAGTACCCAGTTACAGCCCAATTAGCCTAAACCTTTGGCCTAAAATCTATTAACCTGTTACACCCAAACCCAAACAAGACCCAACCTAAAAAAGGCCCAATGCTTAAACAGAATCTGGAAACCCTAGGGTTTCCAGAAGCTTCGCGTCGTAAGCACCCCATCAGTCACACCTCTTCAACCTCGGTCGTTCCATCTACCCCCATCGAAGCCGTGATTCCAGGCCTCAAATTTGGCCGTAGTTGAAGCCGAATAAAACACAGATCAGCGCCAGCACCGTCCTCATTAGGGCTTAATCATCCTGGCCCACTGATTTCCTCGCTAGATACCTGCAAAAAGGAAGAGAAAACCAATAGCAACCAAGAAACAGATTTGGAAAGAAATCAAATGATTTCTTTTCCTAAAATGTAACAAAGGGTTATAAAAACCCCTTCTTTTTCTAAAATGTAACGACGTTTTTTACTAATATATACAAAAAAACAAAAAAATCAAAGGAAAGAACAAAAGAACAGAGGTGATATTTTAATTTTCTTTTTATTATTTATTTTCTTTTTGATACAGTATATAACAAAATACGTTATAAAGATAAAACAAAGATTCCCTTTTGGATTCACTGCGAAAAATGGGGGCCTTGAAGGCCCTAACCGCCGGACACGGTGGCTCAGACGGTGACGCGTGAAGCGCGTGTGGCCAAAGGCAATGGTGCTCCAGGACGAGCTAGGATGGCCACTGGCCGGAGCTCTGAGAGAATTTTAGAGCTCTCTCTCTCTCTTTTTTTTATGAAGTGTTTGAAATGAAGATTTTAAGTTTTTTTTACTTTTATAACACTGGTAAAACGACGCCGTTTTAGTTTAATTCAATAAGCTTAAAAACGACGTCGTTTCAAAGCAAAGGATCCGCGCGTTGACCCATTTACCCGGGGAAGATTTGCGCATTTTATTAAAAGGGATATTTCCTTTCCAGGTTCTTCTGCATTTTTAATTTTTCAATTTCATTTTATTTTTATTTTAATCTGACCCTAACCTTTTACTTCTGTTTCAATTTAGTCCTAACAGCCCCTTTGAGGCCTATTTTGAAACGACGTCGTTTTTGTGATTAGGGCTAATTGCCCAGTGAGTCCTTGCGAATTTAGCGAGTCTTTCAATTTGGCCCAAAATTTTAAATTTATTTATAAATTAACCCAAAAATTTTAAAATTAAATTAAATTAAAGTTTTGTTTTATAAATTCAATTTATTTTAAATACTATATATATATATACTTATAAACATTAGTTATATATATAATAATATATTATTTTATTTATGATTAATATTATATACATTTTATAAATTTTATTATATGTCATATTTTTATTGTATGTTATTTATTCCATTTATATTATATTATATATTTTTATATATATATTAATTATTTTATTGTATTTTTGTATGTAAATTTACTTAATATATCATTCTTATTATTTTATATTTCATCTATCATATAGTTTATATCATTATATATGTATTTTGTTCATAAATTTATTATATATATTTTTACCGTATTTCCTTACATTACCTTTGTTTTATTATAAAATATACATTATTATATTACTTATTAATTATATACATTTTAAATTTTTGTAAATAAGTGTAATATCAATATTTAGTACATTTTATATATTAAGTTATTATATCTTATATTTTAATCTATATGTACATATCATTTTAATAAAAAGGGTTCTCTTTTATTATTCTTATATTATTTTAAATAGCTTACTTTTATTTGATTTATATTTTATACATTTTAATTTGCTTAGTTTTTAGTTTTCTTTTGTTGTTTAGTAGGTTAAATTTTGCATATCATTTGTTTTATCTCTAATTGATGATTTTATATTGTCCTTTTAAGAATATATTTTGCATGAAATATTATTATGTATTGATATATTTTGCCATTTTTTATATTTTACATGTAACAAATGTGCATGAATATTAGTTATGTAGAACCATGCATAACGTGATAATGTGTATTGTGCAATTTATTATTCTCTATACTATATTTGCATAAAATGATAAAGTATGCATTATGAAGCTAGGCTTATTTAATGTTGATATCTTGTAAAAAAACGTCATCATTTTTCAAAATAAAAACATCTCGTTTCAAAAGGAATTTTTAGAAGTAAGGCAATTTTTGATATTTACGAATTCGGGAATTAGTGCCCTAATATGCTGGGTTGCGATTTCCCATTTGTCTAAATATTTAAAATATCCTTTTAAACGGGTTTCACAAATCGCAAGAGGATTTTAGTTATGAAAGATTAAAGATATCGTATACAATCATGCTGGATATGATATTTATACTCTTCTAAAATGAAAGAATCTTGATTCTTTTAAATTTAAAACATTACAGTTTGAAGGGAATCTCATTTCTAAAATCTTTCAAACTTCTGACACTAAGACAAAATTATTCAATTTAGTACCATTTTTGGGCGTTACGAGGGTGCTAATCCTTCCTCGTACGTAACCACAGAATATCTTATAAACAGATAAGGTTTCAGAGTTGTTCTCGCGTAACCACAGTTTAGCTACTATCTCAGTTACCTAGGGCTTAGTTTACCCTACAGTCTCAGTTTCGTAGCCTTTACGCTATATTATCTATAGTACTATCTCTAGGGTTTAGTACTAACTACAGAATAGTACTTACAACCTTGGTGCCGGGGATTCAGTGTGCCACCTCATCAGTTTTCAGATAAACTCAAAAGATTTAGGCTTTTTGAAATCCATTTTCCAAACATTTGTGTTAAAAAAAACAAGTTCGGAGATTATCTCTTTTGAACAGGAAATTTTCAAAAGTCAGGTTTTTCCAAAAATACCCTCTTTTTTTTTTGCATAAATTTTTGAAAACCCTTTTTGGACCCGATCCACAGCTGAGTTGTTGCAACTGGGCTCTGATACCACTAAATATAGCACCCCCAAACCCGACTCAGACGTTAAGGCCGAATCCGACGTGCCACATTGAAGTCAAAAATCGTGTTCCCTTTTTAGTGTTTTAAAAGCTGACTTTTGTTAAACTAACCAAGTGAATGGAAGTCGGGCACCGTGTAGGTATCCATAACAGAGGAGGTGAGCCTTGAAGGTCGCTAAGTACCAAGCTCTCCGATTGGATCCAATCCTAGACATGTCCACATCCATTGCCACACTTGGTTATAACAAGTTGAAATTTCTTTGAGTGGTTATCTTTGGTAAATCTAGTATTCGTGACGTCGTGTTATTTTAAAAAAAAACAAGTATCGTTTTGAAATCACGTCCTAAGTCTAGCCCATTTGAATTATTATCCATCAATTTAAAGTTGTTTAAAATAATATAATCCCAGAAAATCAAAGAAGAAAATAAAGTTAAAATGGCCTTATTACAACCCAAAAATTAAATAGTAATTAAAAATAACTTAAGAAAACTAGTCTCTTTTTCAAACCCAAAAGTATTCACCATGGCCACTCTGAATCCCCTCCGGCTCCAAGTCACCCACATCAAGGCTCACTTGCAAGGTTAAAGAAGGTGTGAGTTTGGGGAAACTTAGTGTGTAAGGAAAACCCATTCAAAGCCCAAGTCAGCTCAAGCCCATTGGGCCTAAGCCCATCCAGTAATGTTGATATTGGGCTAGAGCCCTTTTCAAATTACAATAAACCGGGCCTTAGCCCTTATTCAGATAATGAGATGGCCCATAGGCCCATTTCAAAATACATGCAACATCAATAAACATATGCAAGCCCATTTGTGGAGACTACTCAACCCACCAACCACTACACTCTACCCGCATCACCATACACTCCATGTGGGAATAGCTCAACCCACCCAAATCCAACACTCCACAGCTTGCCTTTTTGCGCTCATTATCAATAAATTGAGGCAAAGCCTCAAGCACGTGGACAAGCCACTTTCAGTACTTCCTCCGTCAATATCCCAAATCCATGCATCGATAATAACAATATGGCATGCAAGAAATAACAACAATCAAACATGCATTTAGGTCAATTTAACCCTGGGGTATTTCAAGAATTTATCTCCTAGGGGTAAAACCGTAAATTTTCCACTTTTAAAGGTATTTCAGTAATTTATCTATTTTAGGGTTTTTCATGCATATTCCTACCTTTCACGTACTAACGTAATCACTACCGAGGGTTCTTATCAATTGGGCCCGTTGGCTATCATTCCAATTTTGGCCCATTAAGCCCAAAAATATCGAGGGCACGTAAATCATGCACTTTGCAGTCCAAACATTGCAGCTTACCAAAAACATTAATCGATTTACCTCACGAGCATTCGCACACTCACAAATCTACAAAATACCGATTTTGGCATTTTGGCTTTTGCCGATCTAGACTAAGAAAGAGGGTGTTAGTTACACACCTGTTTGCGATGATATGCTGACGAGATCCACACACGAACTGCCTACAATTGGATTGCTAACACGTTAATCTAACTATTCAAATACGAACTACGTATTAACCCCTTACAATATTCGGCCAACCACACCTACAGATCATATTAAGCTTATAAGAAATCAATAAGCAACTCATTAACAATTTTTTTGTCAATGTTTACCACATAATCAAAATTTCACTGCAAGTTGTCTTCCTGACAATAGTCACTAAATCATTTATAACTGGAGCTACAAAACTCCAAATCAAGTGCCATTAATTTTCCCTGAAAATAGACTCATATATCTTCTATCCATAAAATTTTCAGAATTTTTGGTTTAGCCAATCAATACCAGATTTTTCTCAAAGTTTTCCCATGTTTCACTGTTTGACTAATCTGACCACTCTTCATTACGAATCAAATTTCTCATTGTACAGAATTCAAAATATGTTCTTGTTTATTTCATTTGAAACTAGACTCATTAATCTTTAATTACATAATTTATTCAGCTTCTAATTCATCTCCCACAATTTATGGTAATTTTCCAAAGTCACATTACTGCTGTTGTCCCAAGCAGATTTATTACCAAATTCACTCTTTCACGCATAACTTGCATGCATGTTATTTAAACATGTATATCACTAATCAATCATCACATATCTATGAATTTACTTAAGTATAATCTCTATTTCATCATTTTAAAGCACAACATGTTAGCCGATTTTTCCCTTTAGCATCTAAGGCACATGCATGCTTATTTGTTTGGCTCAACTTCACCTATCTTCCATTTTTCATCAAAAGAACATGAAACAACAACCATTTCCTTCATTTTAATTCATGACTAAATGCTCACAACACAACTAAAAACCAAAATATGCTTCAAGAGTTAAGGTAGAATCAAGAAGAACTCATGAACATCAAGATAGAAGCAAACTACAATGAACTTACCTTCAATTTTCTTCCCCAAGTGACCGAACATTCAAGAGCTTTCTCCTCTCCTTTCTCTTCTCTAACTTTCGGCTATGATGAACAAAAATGGACAAAACTTTGTTCTTTTCACCCCTTTTTCTTTTAATAAAATTTCATATTTCATCCATTTAATTCTTTAATACAAAAGACATGAAATGCCCATCATGAAACATTTACCTAACCCATTATCATGGAACATTTACCTAACCCATTATCAATTTTTATCAATTTGTACCATAAATTATGGATATCAAGTGCACATATTGTCTTTAACAACATGATGGCCGGCCACTTCATGTAAAATGGAAGGTTTGTCATGCAAATCCTCCTATTTTGCACTCCTATTTGTTTGGCCACTTCAATTTAGCATATAGCATTTTCAAACATTTTCACATAGGTCCTATTTCATAATTTCACCCCCTTTTTCTTATGGAACAAAAATTAACTAAAATTGTCGGGTTCTATCTTAAGCTTGGGCCTTCTAGAGGCCCACTAACATAATTAAACCTATGCCAACATTCACAGAATTCCCGAAAATTGGGGCGTTACAGGTTTCGACATTGTCTACTAGATAGTCACATGTGCATTTATTATCAACTCACATCCTAGCCATTTTTTAGGTTACTTGCACAAATAATTAAATTTAGGACACAATTTCTAGATCATTCAATCAAGACAGTTCATCTTGATAATACTGGTGAGTTCACTCTTAGGCTTTCAATGACTATTGTATGTTTATTGGAATAATAATTGAAATACTTTTTGCTCATGTTCATACAAAAAGTGGTCTAGCTAAATCATTTATTAAGGCCTCAAAGTAATTATTAAATCATTACTTGTGAGACAAAACTTTCTATTTTAGCAAGGGGATATGTTGTTTTACATGCTGCAACACTTGCTTGTATTAGACCAACAAGTTGTCATAAATTCTCCCCGTTGCAATTGGCTTTTGGTAAGGAGCCAAATATTTCTCATTTCAGAATTTTCTGTACGATATATGTTCCAATTGCCCTACTGCAATGCACATACAGTATTTAAGTACCTTGAACCAATGATAGAAAATCTATTTACGACACAGTTTGTCGATTGTCATTTTGATGAAACAATATTCCCAACTTTAGGGGAGAAAGAAAACAATTGGTAAACGAAATTACATGGGATGCAACATTATTATCTCGTTTAGGTCCTCGAACAAATCAATTTAAATAAGAAGTTCATAAGATAATACATTTGCAAAATATTGCAATTCAGTTGCTAGATGCATTTACTGACCTAAAAAGAGTTAATAAATTTCATATGCCTGGTAAAAATACTCGAATAAGAATTGATGTCCCTATCTACTAATGCAAATGAAAGTAAGCCCTATTTGAAGAATGGTAAACCAATCAATTCCAAAGATAAAAATCATCGTAAAAAGAAAGGAGTAAATACTCTAAATAGTTTTATTATAAATGCGAGTGACCAAGACGAGACCAAAGACATAACTGATCTAAAAACCCTGGAAGAGGTTCAGATACTTGAAAATAGTCATAATGAAGAGATCTTGACAAGTTATGTCACTATAGGAAAAAGATGGAACTAAAAAGATATAGTTGTTGACAACATTTTTGCTTATAATATTATTGTTGAAATAACAAAAAAAAATGAGGATCTTGAACTTACATTTGTTGAGGAATGTAGAAATAGAAAAGATTGACAAAATTTTAAAAATGCAATCAGAATTAAATTCTCTTGCTAATCGTGAGGTTTTGGGCCCATAGTCCAAGCACTTAAAGATATAAAGTCGATGGGGGTACAAATGAGTATTTGTGCGAAATCGAAATGAGAAAAATGAAGTTATCAGATATAAAGTACGACTTGTAAGACAAGGATTTTTGCAAAGGCACGACATTGATTACGAAGAGACATATTCTCCAGCAGTGGATGCAATCACATTTAGAAATCTTATAAGCCTGACAGTACATAAGAAACTTATTATTTGTCTAATAGATGTTGTTATAGGCTGTAACACCCCTAACCCATATCTGTCGCCGGACTAGGGTTAAGAGGCCTTACCGGACAATTGGAACATTTCAAATTCATTTCACAATCAAAAAGTCATACATCATCATATCATAATCAAACAACCATATAAAGTCTCTTCCTTAGGTCATCGAAACCTTAAACATACTTTAGAAAGGGGTTGGGACTAAACCAAGCACATATAAATTTTTCCAAAACTAAATTTTTTTTCTAAGTTATAAAGGACACATGCCCGTGTGAACAGGCCGTGTGCCTCACACTGCATTAGACACACCCATGTGTCTAGGACGTGTCAAAATAGGGCATACATATTGACTTGTCCACACGACCACAAGACACGCCCGTGTGCCAGGCCGTGTGAAAGTTAAGGAGGTTGTTGACTTGGCCACATAGACAGCCACACGCCTGTGTGTCTAGCCCGTGCCCGAAACTGACTTGGCCACACGGCTTAGCACACGCCCATGTGTGTGCGACCGTGTGGTCTACTCAGGCTCATTTCGAAATGGCCCTCGAGCAACACGGCTGATACACACGCCCATGTCCCTACCCATGTGGGCAAAAATAGGCCATTTACAAGGCCAATTTGCCACCCATTTTGGGGCCTCCCTACAAGCACCAAAACAAACCATTTTATACCAAATTCTCAACCAATTCACAACCAAAACATACACCATTCATGCCATACCATCATCAAGTAAATTTCATACTTGTAATCCATACCAAATCATGCCAAATCATAAGCTACAATCATAACAAGACATATGTTCTATAATCTCAATACACTTCATTCATTTTCATAGCATCATTATACCATTTCCATAGAAATTAACATTTCTAACTTACCAAATCAACCATTTCTCACAAGGCCTTTTTATACACATCAAAATATAGCCTATAGACAATATTACATCACATAAATTATATCCATACTTCATTCCTGTACACAACCAAAACCAAGCCATATCACAAGACTAGGTATTCACATCATAAAACATACCAAATTAACTCTAGCCTATACATGCCATACACCAAATATACAACTCTCAAAATGGTACCAAAATAGATGTCCGATAGTGTGAATGAGTCGCTGACGATCCTTGGATCCGAGCTAGCCTTATAACATTGTAAAACAGATAACATTTCACACAGTAAGCTTTAAAGCTTAGTAAGTTCATGATATAACACATTTAACTCATCAATTAAAATATAATTCAATCAATTAACTAACACTTAATACAACTCATCACATTACTTATTTCATCATTCATTTACAAAATCTTTCATCTATTTCATACTCTATATCATCAACCACATAGGTTCCGTACATACCTGTACCATCACGTTCATAGCTATCATATTTATCACTTCAATGCTCGATGCACTAATTCCTTCGATCATCCTTAAACGTTCAATGAACTCGCGCACTTAGTGCCAATTAAGTAGTAACTCGCACACTTAGTGCCAATTAAGTAGCCGAAGCTATATTAGTATCACACACTTAGTGCCATTACAATAAACCGAATTAATATCGGTATCGCACACATAGTGCCATTTATTCAGCCAACGTTGTTTTAATCTCGCACACTTAGTGCCATTTTAGTAGCCGTAGCTATTTCTTTATTTGTACACTTAGTGCCTTATATATTCAATCCATAATTCACATACTCAAACTTCACAATCACACCTCTATTTATTTCAACTCATATAAACATTGTTTAAACAATATGTATTATACACGAACTTACCTCGGACATAAGAACGACGATATTAGTCGATCAATCGAGCACTTTGTTTTTGCCTCGATCTAGGTCTGAATTTCTCCTTTCTTGATCTATATAAATTAAAATTCCCTTATTCAATCTCACATTCATTCAATTAAATACAAAAACACATCGTTGGGCATTTTGCACTTTAGCCCCTTAAATTACACATTGACATTTTAGTCCTTATTACACAAAACACAAAAATACACAAAATTCATCACAACCATGCCTTAGCTGAATCTTCCTATGGTTCCTAGCAGCCCATAACTTTCATTTATTTCACAATTTAACCCCTCTATTTATAATTTTCTCAATTTAATCCCTAATATGCATTTTTACTCAAAATCACTTTACAAAACATGTATATCAAGCACCAAACTTACATATTTCATCATCAAACATCATAAAACTCAAGAATTTATCAATGGAAACTTCTAAAATCATCAACACTTTCAAAAATTGAGACATGGGCTAGCTAGAACTCAAAGCAACGATCACAAAAACGTAGAAATTATCAAAAACCGAACAAAAACCATACCTTAATCAAGGTTTAAAAGTGCCAAATCGTAAAGCTTGTAAATGACTTCCTTTTTCTTCAAAATTCAGTGGAACAGAGATGATACATGGCTACATTTTAATTTTTTTAATAAATAATAATATAATTATAAATTTCCAATTTTATCCTTAATTAAAACCATTTTAAAACACATAATTCAAGGCCATTTATGTCTATATCCACTATTAATGGTCTATTTGCAACATGAGGACCTTTCATTTAATAAGCCATAGCAATTAGGAACTTTTAACTTATAGCATTCTACTTTTGCATTTTACGTGATTTAGTCCTTTTCTCAAATTAACCATTTAAACGATAAAATTATCACATGAAATTTTTACACATACTTACTGACATGATATAAGCATGAAAAATAATATTAAAATATTTTTCTAACTCGAATTTGTGGTCCCAAAACTACTATTTCGACTAGGGTCAAAACCGGACTGTTACATAGCCTATTTATATGACTCATTGGATAGTGAAATTTATATGAAAATCCTCGAAGGATTTAATATCCCAGAAGGTTACAAAGTTTTTTGGGAAGATTATTTAATCAAATTAAGGAAATCTATATGTCGATTAAAACAATCAGGATGAATATGGTACAATCGTCTTAGTGAATTTTTTTGAAAGAATGTTATACAAATAACCCAATTTGCCTATGTGTTTTTATAAAAAAGATTTGGATACGAAATTGTGATAATTGTAGTTTATGTTGATAATTTAAATATTATTTGAACTCTTGTAGAGCTTTAAAGTGCAGTAAATTGTTTAAAGAAATAACTTGAGATGAAACATCTTGGAAAAAACAAAGTTTTTCTCAACCTGAAGGCCTAGCATTTAAAGGATGGAATCCATGTCCATCAGTCATCTCGTACAGAAAAAGAACTTAAATAAATTTTACATGGATAAAGCTTATCCATTGAGTAGCCCGAGGGTTGTAAGATCATTGGACGTCAATAAAGACCCATTTGTTCTTATGAGGATGATGAAGAGCAACTTAGTCATGAAATACCAAATCTTAGTGTTGTAGAGGCATTAATGTATTTAGAAAACAACACACGACTTGATACAACATTTTTCATAAGTTTGTTAGCAAGATTTCGCTCTTCTCCAACATGTAGACATTAGAATGACATTGAGCATAAATTTAGATATCTCAAAAGAATAACTGATTTGGGGTTATTTTATTCAAATCATTTAAATTCTCAATTAGTTGGCTACGTAAATGTTGGATATTTATTGGATCCTTATCGAGGTTAATGCTAAACTAGATATATATATTTACATGTGGAGGTACAACCATGTAATGGTGTTCAACAAAATAAATATTAGTTGTTATCTCTTCAAATAATGCAGAAATAATCGCAATGTATGAGGCTAGTCGGGTGTGTGTTTGGCTAAGGCTAATGACTCAACATATCCAAAAGATGTGTAATTTACCTCTGTAGGAAAAAAGGCGCCAATTATCTTACACGAAGATAATGCAGTGTGTATAGGTCAATTAAAAAGATGATACATTAAAGGAGATAGAATAAAATATATTTTACCAAAATTATTCTTCACTCATGATCTTGAAAAGAAAGGTGATATCTAAGTTCAACAAATTCCTTCCAGTGATAATTTAACAGATTTGTTTACCAAAACATTAGCAACCACAACATTTGAAAGGCCAATGTACAAAATTGGAATGCGATGACTCAAAAATGATAAATGACATAATCATTAGGCAAGTCCAGGATATGTTGCACTGTTTTCCTTTAACCAAGGTTTTGTCCAATTGAGTTTTCCTAGTAAAGGTTTTTAACGAGACAAAATACGATGAGATACTCTTATTCTTTTAATGACGCACATTTTTCTTTAATGAACATCCAAAGGGAATGTTATAAATCACTTAAATATCGATATCCATAACTCTTAAACCCTCTTTGTACTTAATTGAATGAAAAAAAAAACTTATAAATTGGACTATTGTAAGCGAATAAAGATATACGAGAGAGAATTTTCTATGTCATTCGCTTATTATTTACTTGTTAGTAATCTTTTATTTTATTATTTAATAACAAATATTTAATCTCCAATGCAAAAGAAATATTGAAGGAAAAACTAAATGAAATTACTTAATATTTGTGTTTTAGTTTAGATTTCGTTTTTCTCTTCATATTTTTTGTAAGTTATTTTATAAGAAAATATATTTAAAAATTACTATAATGGATTCTTTCTCTTCTTTGCTAATCATACTTACACAAATAAAATACATATACCGTAATAAGGTACTCATATATTATTTTCTTTTGTCAACATTTGGTAATTTTAAAAACGTATAATAATATTTTATACCTCAACATTGCAATTTATCATTTTGATCTTTACTCATTAAAATATATAAAATTCTTTAAAAATAAAAAAATGTTTTTCATACTTTCAATAAAAATCCTTCAATTTTTTTAAATATTCATACATTTTAAACTGATTTTCATTAAATATATATAAAACTTTATTATCTTTTTAAAGAAATATGTTATTTTTGAAATTTTGATTTTTAAAAGTTTTCAATATTTTGATTTTTATAAAATTTATAATTTATGAAAGTTTACATTATTTTTAACTATCACATATAAGATAAAATAATGCCATGTTAGCAATCTCAAGCAAACATTTTTTTATTTGATCAACCTTCGGCAACTATCATGAAAACATAGCATCGAGACAATAACCTATGGAATAATGTGATGGAAGACTATGATGTTAGACGAATTGAGTTTCTTTTGAATCTGTTTTATTTGCCAACAAAATGTCATATTAGCAATAAAGTAAACATGAATTGTAACATAGGATGCTATGCTAGTGTTTAGCATCTTGCATTAGAAATTTAACGATTTTGTTACAATTTTGTCATTATGTGCCCAATTTGATAAGAACTTTTTTACACAAAGTATTCAATTTAATATTGTTGATACATGATATTAACAAGGTTGGAGAAAGAAGAGGGGTATGGTGATGTTGAAGGAGGTCGATTCATCTACGCCGGGGCCGAGAGTCAAAAAAGCCAGAGAGTGTTAAGGTGAATGGTGAGGGGAGAAATGGGAGATGAGGGTTTAGCCTATTGGGATTCGTTGGGACGAAAGGAGAGAAAAGGCCTCATTTTCTATGCTGTGCTTTGGGGGTAGTTATAGATGGGTGAGTTTTCTCGGGTGGTCCATTTGAGAAAAATGCACCCATTAGTAACAGATGGCTTAACAAAGGATTCGATCGAGTGGCTAAGGACAGAGGAATCACCCGTGAGGGTGTACGAGGCACGTGGGTAGTCGACCACTGAGTGACCATCTGGATGGTACAAGGTGAGGGTCGTCTATAGGTCTCTATGGTTGGTTCTCATGCAGCCACATGCCCCAATTTGGAGTAGGGATATAACAATAGTCCCCCAGTCGAGAGGTAGGTTATACCATGGATGTGTTATATATATACCATGGATACGACTATTGGAAATGTAAAATAAAGGAGGTTTAAGTCATCTTTGGCAATATAAAATGTAAGAGGTCTACTAATTTTTTATTTGTGATATACAATGCACAAATTATTGTTAGTGATATAAAATGTAAAATGTAAAATGTAGCGAATATATGAACGAGAGGACAATTCGTCATTATAAATAATGTAGCGAATATAACTTTTAGCTTGAGTTTTTTACAAGTAAAAATTGAATTAGTGTTGAGTGTGTATGCTCATAGTTATAAAATTTATTTTTTAACCCAATTTGGAGGTCGATCACTGCTCCCGCACATGGGGGAACGCTTACAAGGGTCCTGCTCCAACATATGGAGGGATGAATATGAAAGATACCATACATTGATTGCATTCTCGCTAAATCTCATACACCAAAGTTACATGGAGAGTAACGAATATCTTGCTCCCACACATAGAGAGAGGCTTGCGGGAGGTCCTGCTCCCGCACGTAGAGGGAGGCTTATGGGGATCTTGCTTCACACTTTGGGAGGCTTACGAGAGGTATTATATGTTAGTCACACTACCGTTGGCTTTCACAAACCAGGTTACTCGAAGAGTAACAACTGTCCTATTCCCACACATAGGGCGAGGGTTATGGAGGTTCTGCTCCAGCACATGGGGGAGGCTTATGGGAGGTATCATATGTTGGTTACACTACCGTTGGTTCCTGCAAATTAGAATTGTGTGGAAAGTAATGAATGTCCTGCTTCTGCACATGGAGAGATGCTTATGGGAGGTATCAGATGTCAATTGCACTATCGCTGGCTCTCGTAGATCGAAATTACATAGAGGGAGGCTTATAAGAAGTATCATATGTCGCTTGCTCTACTGTTAGCTCTCGCTGATTGAAATTACGTGAAGAGCAAATGATGTCCTACTTCTGCACATGGGGGAGGTTATGGGAGGTATCTGTTGGAAAATCGGGTTCGAAAAATGCAATAGAAAATACATTTGAGGGAAAACCAAAGTTTTAAATATTTTTTTCAAAACTAGAACTTAGTTGTGTTATCTAAAGTAATAAACACTTAATCAAAATTGTACATTTTCTATTTATATAGGATGAACGCTTTGACCGATTAATCCCCTCCGAGTGTGGACTCACTTCGAATCGGAAAATTTTCCACAAAATTACCAGTAGGGTAATTTCACAATTTCTCTAAACTTTTGGGCCAAGTTATAAATAATAAAAATATCTTTAGAAATATTCTAAAATAAATTTTCACAGAATTTTCACTCTATAACTTTCTCTTGAATTCAAATCTATGAAAAATAATGATCCAAGACTCTTGTTATATAGGAGAGTTTAAAGAGTTTAACTTTTAACTATAATTAGACTTAATCACTTTAATATTAAATTAATATAATACTTATCAAGATAAATATTAGATTAAATTTAATATTAAATCTATTAAATTAATAAAATATATTAAATTAAATTTAATATTAAGATAACCACTTTAATAATAAATTAATAAAATACTATTAAGATAAGTAATAAATTAAATTTAATATTAATTCTATTAAAATAATATCATTTCTGGAATATTTAATTTGAAATGAAAATCTCTAGCATAGTCTAGTAGGAGTGTAATTCTTCCACTACTAAACCACCAAAGACCCACACAGTCGACCATTCGTTGGCCATCGAAATGCTATCGTCGCAGTCACCGGTATCGTCATGTTAGGTGGTGGCATCGCAAGTGCGACACCTTCACAGCACCCTGAACCGGTTTGGTATTGCTGATTTGGTCCAGGCTAATGACAATCCAACTGGTCTAGGCCATCCACTAGTTGGATCGTCGGCTCAATTCAACCAAATTTTTGGGTCTCAATCTTGATTTTGGGTTTTTGGGCCCAATTTTCGATCATAGATCCAATTTTCAAGTTCAATTACCCATTGAGCCAATTTTCTGACTTGAAAATTAATTTCCAAAAATATCATACTAATTTTAATTAATTTGATTAATTTAATTTTACTTAATCAAAATTAATTGTCCCAAAATCACTTAGATTGTCCAAATTAAATTTTCAAGAAAATTGTTTAATCAAATTCTCTAGTTGAATAATTCTCACAATTGCTTAATTTAATTTCACATTGAATAAATTGACTCAATTAAATTATTTCCAAAGTCGTAGAATTTTCTTCTAATTTAAATGCAAATTGATCGAGCTTTTGTTGAGCTAGCGAAGGGACCAATCGGACATATATAATTAGGCTCGAGTAATTGCAATTATGTCCAGAAGCATCTTTCTGATAATTCGCAATTTACTTAATCATGGAGTCAGTCCACAAGAACTACGATGATTGAAAACTCCTTATTGTATACTATTTATGAAAGCAATTCATCCAACTACTTTGTCCAATGACCTCGTCATGTGTGTCTTAACCTCATATAATATCATTGATTCCTTTGAGTTAAATTCGTTCACTCAATACAATTTTATTTTATCTCATTGTCACCATTGTGTCTTCTTAATGATTAATATGATCATTGTCAACAAATGACTGTGATAAATTGCTCGTTCGAGAACAAGCAACTCTTGGCGACGTTCTATATTTATCAATCCACACAATGCCAATGAGAGGATATCGTTAAGTCTTTAATCGAGTTAGAAATTCTATTGTTGCTAGTAAAGTCATGCCATACACAAGTGATATACCCAACATACCAGCTATGGGCTCAATCATCTTTAGAGCATAAGCCTCCATTTATGTCAAAGCATATGAGTTACATACGCATGGTTAGTGACTAACTCAGGATTTAGGCAAATCACACCATGAACGTCAAAAGTGAATTAATTCATAAACGGATTTAGAATTAATTCATCTTGAGTCCAGTCCAATGTTTCATTTTTCTAATGAGTACATCTATGTCTCTACCTGTGGAGTCAACTACTCTGATAGCCAAGACTAACTGATGATCTCACTAACTAACTAAAATAAGACAAAGGCAAGCCACCTATCGAATGATAGTACAGCTACAGTGAGTCGGGAATATCGTATCCACTAGGACTAAAAGTACTAGTAATTACTATCTTTTTATTATCTAGCCTATAAATTGAAGGGTTGTTTTTAATCTAAAATTAAACTAAACTAATTATTAAGCGACAGAGAGTGAATTAGGAAAATAATCAAAAAAACTTATGAGAGAGACAATACCCAGGAAAGAATCCACCTAGACTTCACTTATTATTCTAAATCTGAATTAAACGATTTATTCATTTGACTTGATCTGTAGAAATCCCTAAATTATATTAATATCTCTTTTGAGAGTAAAAATAACTGACTCTAGTTTGATTAATTAAAAATCTCTTTATAATTAAAACCCGTATCATCGCATTAACTCGATCTATGGATTCCCCTATTAGATTTGAATCTAATCCAGTAGATTTATGTTGTCCTATTTCTAGGATTGCATGCAACTCCACTCAATTATGCCAAATTTACTCTTAAACAAGGACTTTTGCTCCACTGAATAAGCACATCAATCATGAATTAATATACTGAAAACATTAAACATAAAGGTAAGTAAACATAATTGAGATCAAGAACAAATATTTATCATGTAATTCAAAAAAAAAATAGTAATACTTGTCATAGATTTCATCTTCCCTAAGTATTTAGGGAATTTAGTTCATACTTGGAAAGGAAAACATCTCAAAAATAGGAAAATAATAAAACATAAAGAAACCCAAAAACTTCTAAAAAAATTGAATGGAGGTCTTCAGTCTTGAAGGAGATCCTGCTTCTGATTTGAGTCCATCGGTATTCTTCGAGTAATTTTTGTGTTCTACTCTACGTGTCCCTTTAGGTCCTCTTCTAGTATGTATTTATAGACTTTAGAATGCTTAGAAACCTTAAAAATTGGCTTTTTCTATGTGTTTGGGAAACAATGAGCGATATCGACACGGGCTGCCACATGGGCGTGTGGCTAGCCCATGTGGAAATTGTAACACCCCAAACCCGGCCCAGACGTTATGACCGGATCCGACATGCCACATCGAAGCGTTCAAAACATTTTATATTGTTGATCCAGAAAAACTTACTTAGTGTTTTAAAAGATAATTTCATTATAGGTTAAAGTGAATGGAAGTCAGGCACCGTAGGAAACCGGAAAAGAGGTGGTGAGTCCATCGGACTGCTTAAGTACCAAGCTCCCTTCGGATCCAATCCTAGACATGCATACGCCATTGCCACACCTTAACATCATGGATATTTCTAGGAAACCGATTTGATTATGTCATTTTTAGGAAAAGTGATTAATTTTGGAAAATACTTTAATTGTGGAAGCTTTGCTTGTTGTCGTGTTATTTTGAAATCAATTGTTGTTTTTGAAAACGTGCCCTAAAGCTATCCAATTTCAACAGTTAAAATAAGTAATACCTATCTTAGTAATACATATTAAAACCATCAAAAATAATTAAGCGGCCTTATTACATTTAAAAACCTAAAACTTCAAACGTAAATAAAAGGATGCCAGTTCACCAGAAGAAAATCAAACTTTCAGAACGGGTGGCCACTCCAATTCCCTCACGACTCCAAGCCCACTATGGTTGGGGATTACTGCGTGGATGAAAATAAAAGGGTGAGTTTGGGAAACTCAGTGTGTAAAATAACCCAACCATAGCCTATATCAGCTCAAACCACAGAAATAGAATAAGTTGGCCTTAGCCCAGAACATAATTCAGAATAAAGCCCATAGGCCCATAACAGAACAGAACAAATATTACATGTTTATACAGAAACCCAACCTAGATTCATCCATAACACCCCCGTACCAGCCTTACACCATGTGGGGAGACTACTCGACCCACCCAACCACTACACACCATAGAAATCGCAACGAGGCTGCTAGATATTGTGACGAAGTCACCAGATACAGATATTGTGACAGAGCCACCAGAACAGATATATGTGGCAGAACCACCAGATCAGATAATTGTGGCATAGCCACCAGGACAGATATATGTGGCAGAGCCACCAGATCAGATAATTGTGGCATAGCCACCAGGACGCTTCCTCCATAGTATAACCCAAGTCCCCATGCAATAGATATATAATCATGGCATACATCATACAGAATCAGATCGTCATGCTTTTCAACAAAAGTAACCCTAGGGGTATAATGGTAATTTTGCATACATAGGGTATTCAAGTAATTTAACTATTCTTAAGGTTTTCATACATAACATAGCCATTTACGCATTTACCGAAACACTTACTGCGTTTTCTTACCAATTTGGGCCGTTGGCCCATTATCCCATTTTGGCCCATTAAGCCCAAAAATATCGAAATGCATGTAATCGCGACTCTGCAGTCTTATCACTTTAATTTACCATATACATCAAACTATTAATCTCATGAGCATTCACACACTCAAGAAGATCTTAAAATACCGACTTTTCGGCATTTCGCTTTTCGCTTGTGCCGATCTAGTCTATAAGAGGGTGTTAGTTACACACTGCTTTTGCACGATATGTCGTGAGATCCACACACGAACCGCCTACAATTGGATTACTAACACGTTAATCTAATTATTCAAATACAAACTACGTATTAACCCCTTACAATATTCGGCCAACCACACCTACATATCATAGTAAGCTTATAAGAAATCAATAAGCAACTCATTAACAAATTTTTGTCAATGTTTACCACATAATCATAATTTCACTGCAAGTTGTCTTCCTGAGCAACAGTCACTAAATTATTTATAACTGGAGCTACGAAACTCCAAATCAAGTTCTGTTAATTTTCCTTGAAAATAGACTCATATATCTTCTATCCATAAAATTTTCAGAATTTTTGGTTTATCCAATCAATACCAGATTTTTCTCAAAGTTTTCCATGTTTCACTGTTTGACTAATCTGACCTCTCTTCATTACGAATCAAATTTCTCATTGTACAGAATTCAAAATATGTTCTTGTTTATTTAATTTGAAACTAGACTCAATAACCTTTAATTAAATAATTTATGCAGCTTCTAACTCATCTCCTACAATTTATGGTAATTTTCCAAAGTCACATTACTGCTGCTATCCCAAGCAGATTTATTACCAAATCACTCTTTCACACATACCTTGCATGCATGTTATTTAAACATGTATATCACCAATCAATCACCACATGTCTATGATTTTACTTAAGTATAATCTCCATTTCATCATTTTAAAGCACAACATGTTAGCTGATTTTTCCCTTTAGCATCTAAGGCACATGCATGCTCATTTGTTTGGCTCAACTTCACCTATCTTCCATTTTTCATCAAAAGAACATGAAACAACAACCATTTCCTTCATTTTAATTCATGACTAAATGCTCACAACAAAACTAAAAACCAAAATATGCTTCAAGAGTTAAGGTAGAATCAAGAAGAACTCATGAACATCAAGATAGAAGCAAGCTACCATGAACTTACCTTCAATTTTCTTCCCCAAGTGACCGAACATTCAAGAGCATTTACCTAATCCATTATCATGGAACATTTACCTAACCCATTATCAATTTGTACCATGAATTATGGATATCAAGTGCTCATATTGTCTACAACAACATGATGGCTGGCCACTTCATGTAAAATGGGAGGTTGGTCATGCAAATCCTCCTATTTTGTACTCCTATTTATTTGGCCACTTCAATTTAGCCTATAGCATTTTCAAACATTTTCACATAGGTTCTATTTCATAATTTCACTCCCTTTTTCTTATGGAACAAAAATTAACTAAAATTACCGGGTTTTATCTTAAGCTTGGGCCTTCTAGAGGCCCACAAACATAATTAAACCTATGCCAACATTCACAGAATTCTTGAAAATTGGGGCATTACAGAAATGGTCTTGGCCGTGTGGATCTTTAAATCAGCCCGTTTTTTCCGTTTTTGGCTCGTTTTCCGCTCCTTTTGTTCCCCTATGCTCACCTAAGTATAGAAATATGAAATTAAAAGATTAGGAACATCAAATTCACTAAATTATTTAATAAATCATCCAAAAACATGCTAAGCATGAGATTAAAAGCATGAGATTAAAATGTGTTACTTTTATGGTTTATCAAATATCCCCACACTTAAGCGTTTGCTTGTCCTCAAGAAAAATCCTCAACTCGCAATTAAAATTAAACTTTCTCAATTCATAATTCTCATCAATAATGTTTTATCATAATTCACTAATAATCACGCATTGATAATTCAACTAAAAGAGTATTAAAGATTCAAACAATCCAAGTCACACATTTTTAAAGCATGAAAACATAGGTGTTTCCCCTTATCTAAATAATTGCCTTTAATTCAAAACCGACAAGATTTGACATCATCACTAAAGATTCACTCAAATCACTCAAAGTGTTTAAGGTTCAAACAATTAAGTACTCAAAAGTCAAACATGAAAAGTTATTACCATAGGCTTGCATGAAAATCAAATATCCACCACTATAAAATGAGATGATACACAAATCAAAATGTCTTTAAGGGGTTGTAATGGGGCTTGGGTTAAAGATGTGGATAAAGGCTGAAAAAGAAGGTTAGAATCGAGATCAAATTGATAAATTACCTAACTATAAAAATAAACTAATACTGAATAATTACATCAATCGAAATTATTAAAGAATAACACGAGCTTCTTTTCAAAATATGAAATTTTAAGCTCACACCAAAGAACTAGTAATAATCACTTAAATGTATATAAATTTATTTTTTTTGACTTTTTTTTTGAATGGATAATAAGAGAAAATTTAACAACTAAAACAAAAGAACATAGTTAGGCAACTAACCAAATCAAATCTCGACAAAAAGGGAGTCAATAAAATTGGAAAAATGAATCAAAAGTGAGTTATGGGTTAATATTAATGAGTGAATCAAGAAACGGTTTGTTAGGCTCAACAGTGTTCACTAAGGGTTAATTACGAAGGTAGGCTTATGGGATAAATAGGTTAAAACCTAGGTGCCTTTATCATCTCAATATCTCAAATCAAATGTGTGGTCTCGACATGTATAATTGAAGCAAGTTCTAGAATAACAAATCAATATTGACACACTCATAACCAATAATAAAGTGAGCAAAAAAGTGTATGCTATAAAGGCTCAAAATCTCATAAAAATTTCGGTTTGTGATGTCAATGTTGCAAATATCAAACTTCAAGGTAATACTTAAATTTAAGGAAACAACCTAACAAATTTTAATTTTGAAAATAGACTTATCATGCTTGATTCTCTCATGTCTTAAAGTTTAAACAATCAATGCAAAATTACCTATGAATTTAATCTAAAACACATCAACGATAAGTACAAATCAATAAGAATTCATACTAATAGTAATATGAGAAAATTACTTAAACACAAGGCATAATTCAGGGATTTTAGATAATCATATAAATAACCTCCGCATACTTAAGATATACATTGTCCTCAATATACAAACAAAATTAATCACAGTAGAAATAGAATATCATAAGAGAAGGAGATAATTGGAACTGCCCTGAATATTGGATAAAATTCCCAGAATAGTAAAAAGTGGAATTGTAGATAAGTGTAGGTGTAGTGCAAAATCCTGAACAACTAATAAGAAAATAAACACAATGCTGAAGAAGATTAAAGGGTTACTCGTTAAGAAACAACCATAATAAATAAAATGATAGTTTAAACTATAAAAGCGAAGGAAGTTTAATAAAATAAAAATAAAAATAAAAATAAAATAAAGATAAAATAAAATAAATGAGATGGACTCAGTGGTCCTCATCATCAGACACGTGAGTCATCGGCGCTGGAGGAGAAATATGAAAATGCTGACAAATCAGCCGTAGTGTTGCATCAATACTGTCGAACCTCTTAGCACAGTACTGACGGAAACTAGTGAAGTCCTCGTAGGATACTTATCGGGAGTTAGCAGTAGAATAAACAGGTCTATGACTCGAAGGTGGTGGCTGAGCTGGATCCTCTTGATGGGGAGGAACATCATCAGTGAAGTCCTTGAAGTCATCCTAAACGTCAGAATGAAACAATCTATACTGAGAAGGATCCACTCCACATCACTGCTCGATCATCCTCATGTGGATCAGGCTCGAGATGACCTGAGGGGACATCTGACCGATTAGGGTAAGTGCCGAGGACTACTTCAGTGTGTCGAGAATACCGAAGTGTCGAGCGAGGCGAGTTACGTAAGGGCCTAGACAGATGGGGCCCCTCTTGTGGCGGTCAGCCTGATGGAAGAAAGATAGGGCTATAAAGTATGCCAAGTCAATAATATGGCCGTGGGCCATGCTTCATAAGAAGTATGTGTCTGCATGCTAACGACTCCAGTGCTCTTTCTTCGTCCCATAAGGTGTGAGTGAGTAGTGCGTGAATATATCGTAAGGCTGAAGAGAGGGAAGCCGCTTTCGAGCAACTCGTGTTGTAAGGTGTCTGGCTAGCTATTAGGTCGGTCCAACAACGCGATGGCGAGTGATTTATATGCCGATGAAGCTGAAGGAAGTTCTCAGAAGACATGAACTCTTTCGTGTAAAGTCCTATTGCAGCACCGAACTCTGGGACGCTCATGTGTCACACCAACCCACCAAGGCAAAAGGTAATGGTTCCTGGCTCATCATGACCTGTTACACCAAAAATGTAACATAGAACTCCAAGGTAAGGTTCGTGTAGGTAGGCTCGATGATGGCGAAAAACCTATCCCAATGAGCTGCGGCAATAATGGCGCACACGTCATCAGTGAGTTGGAACTGCTATAGCACGACCCAATCAATACAGTGGCCCAGATCAAGTGGTCACACTCGATGAAGCTAGTACAGATCCTCTTGGAGGCCAGCTGCAAATCGAAGGTAGGGGTGGCGGGCCTTGGCAGATGCGATCGATGAGGAGGTTACTTTAGGGCCCTTTCGCTTTTTCAAAGCGGGGACAGTAGTTTTAGTCTCCAACGAGTGTTCGTCATGATGTGCCTAAAAAGAAAACAATCACAAAATTCAATTTTATGAATCAACATAATAAGCAAGCGAATAGGAAAGAAACGTTCAAGTACAGCTTCAACAATTAGACTAAATAGAAAATGGACTTATAAGCATAAAGTTACTATTCAATAGAATACTAGAAAATTAATCAATATATAAACAATGAATAGGTAAGTAAGATGTGAATAAAATCGAAAGAATAATGACCAAACAAAATAATTACAAAACAATGACGATGGGAAAAACTTAAAATAGACATAGAATTGGTAATAAATAGCTGAACTAACCAAGAATGAATAAATCAACAAAAAAATAATAATAATAAGCAATAAATCAATAATAAAAATAATAAAGATAAATAAAGTAAATTAAAACAGAATAAAGAAATAATTAGAATAATAATAACAAAAATACTAATAATAATTATAATAATTAAAGAAATTAGAGGGGCAAAAGGGGAAAAACTTTCGGTACTGAGGGCGGTGGTCGGAAGTATGGGTGTCGATTGTGCGAGGGCAAGGGTAATGGTCAAGCGGTGGGAGGTTGGTCGGGTCAGGTTTGGTCTGGCGCGTGGGGGTTGGTAAGGGGTAAAAGAAGAAAATGGAGGGGTGGCCGGTTGGGGTTCGAAGGAGAGGGAGAAGGGGAGGAGAAAAATAAAATGAGAGGGGTCTAGTTCGAAACAAGAATGGATGGGGGTTGTGAGGGTGGTGGGGAACGACAGTGGCCGGAGTAATGTGGTTGAGGGGTTGTGACGGCTAGGGTAAAAGAATGGAAGCAGAAGAAGACAAAAAAGAAAATAAAAAAGATTTAGGTTTTAAAGGGTGACACGGTCGTGTGAGGCCCGTATTGGGCAACACGGCCGTGTCACATGCCCGTGTGGTATCCTGTTTAGCCCATGTGTGTTAAAATCATTGCACTGTCTTTACACGACCTTGGACACGCTAGTGTGTCTAGGCCGTGTGGTTCACACTGTCGTGTCGCACAGCCGTGAGCAATCTCCTTCCTTCTCCCACTCCCGTGTGACATGTTTTTAGCCCATGCGTATTAAAAATTTAAGCTCAGTTTGCCATGTCGACACGGCCATGTGCAATATCGTTCGCTTCTCCTATGCTCGTGTAACATCTCACACGCCTGTGTGCTCGCATACACGGCCGTGTGCATTGCTCGTGTAACTCTCTGACTTGTTTTAAATTTGAAAAATTAAGCTCTAGGATTCACACGGCCGATAACACGCCAGTCTCTTCAGGCCGTGTGGTTCACACGGCCATGTCACACGCCTGTGTAGACTCTGTTAGGTCGTGTCTCTATTGATTTTTGAGAATTTAAACTCCAGGATCCACACGGCCAAGGACACACTCGTGTGTCCAAGCCGTGTGGGTTACACGACCATGTTGCCAGGCTATGTGACTCTCTGTCGATTTCCTTAAAATTTAAAAACTAAGTCTCGAAATCCACATGGCCAAAGATATGCCCGTGTGGGTCACACGGCCAAAGACATGCCCGTGTGGGTCACACGGCCAAAGACACGCCTGTTAGACCACACGGCCAAGGACACGCCTGTGTGTCCAGGTCCTGTGGGTTACATGGCCATGTCGCCAGGCTGTGTAACTCATTTTCACACCCCTGTTAGACCACACGGCCAAGGACACGCCTGTGTGTCCAGGCCGTGTGGGTCAGAAACCTGCATTTCTAATATTTAGTTAATTTTGAAGAAATATTCCCGACTCTAGGTTGATCCGTAGAAATCTGATGTGTCAAGCCGTGTGCTCAGCCCGTGTGTCCTACTGATTAATATAATTTAAGGATTTCTACGGATCAAGTCAAATGAATAAATCGTTTAATTCAGATTTAGACCGTGTGTCCAGGCCGTGTACTCAGCCCATGTCGAAATGGTCTTGTCCGTGTGGATCTTTAAATCAGCCCATTTTGTCTGTTTTTGAACCCTTTTCTGCTCCTTTTGTCCCCCTATGCTCACCTAAGTATAGACTAAGTATAGAAACATGAAATTAAAGGATTAGGAGCATCAAATTCACTAAATTATTTAATAAATCATCCAAAATCATGCTAAGCATGGGGATTAAAATGTTACTTTTATGGTTTATCACTAACCACTCCCATTTGGAATTGTAGTTGACATAATAATCTTTCTAAGTATTTAAATCAAATGCTCATTTTGATTCTTTTGTGGGATTGCATACTCATTTAGATTATCTACTGGAGTAAGTTGTCTTTCTTGCAATATAAAAGTTCTTACAGTGCCATTTATCATCAGTTTGAACTTAGATAATCAATGAGCTAATATTTGCTTGTCACAATTTCACTATGCATGCAAAACATGAAAGATAGAAACATAAAAGACATAATAGTGAAATGAGAAATTAACTTTATTTATTAATCGTTCAAATACATAGAAAATAATTACATGTTTACTACAATATGGGCATATTTCCCAATAGTATCATATGTCGATCACACTACTGTTTGCTTTTGTAGACCAAAATTATGTGTAAAGTAATGAATGTCTTGCTCCTGCACATGGGGGGAGGCTTACGGAAGTCTTGTTCCCATACATGGCTAGAGGCTTACAGTGTTGCATTGATTCACAATTGTCAACCAAGTCTACTCAGCTTGGATTTTTTTGATGAAAACTATGTCAAATTACTACTGGCGGTCAAGACTATTCATCTTAGATTTGCGTGAGGAGTGAATGTTGAACTTTCCCATAGTAAGTAGAACAAGTATAATCATTGTTGGAGTATAACTACTTGTAGGGCTTAGTATAAGCCTCTCGCGGGCCTTTGCTTCTTCTCTTGTCAATATAAAATATACACATACATCATGGGGTTCATTATGAATTTGATTTTTTTAAGCACACAATACAATATATATGTATAAAGTTTAAACCCCTACAAGGCTCGTACAACCCCAACCTTCATGGAGTCTCAATCATACGCACGGAAATTACATCTCATAAATTTCATGGCACCACTCTTTTTTTTTTAATATATAAAGTAACGTACATGGAGTGTTGAACGCCCCCAGGTTCACACCCCACTCGTATACATATTATATGTCAACTTACTTTACTAAATTTCTTTTAAATAAACATAAGATAAGCATAAGGGATTGCACCCCATGGAGTCACCTTAATTGGGACTTACATTTACTTTTTTTAAGCTTATAATACATACATATATGTATATCAAGAGGTACCTTTATGAGGCTTTCTTGTTGTCGATCTTCTTCAATTCACACATTCTTTAAAAAAAAAATGTAGGTATACATATAGAAAGGTTAACAGCCTTTGCCTGGCCTGGTCACTGGACTTGAGTTAAGGAGGTCACCATACAAAAGTCATATAACATTTACATTCATTAAACACTGCATGGAAGACCATACTTGACTACCTCTCCCCTACTCTCGCGAACGGAGGAGAGAAATCAACAAATAAAGACAAGAATCAAATAGAACTAATACATATGGTGTCTGCAATGTGATAGATCAATTGTAATATAAATGTACAATGGGGTACAGAGTAATCTGAGGATCGAACCCAAGAGAGTTAGTGATTGAACAATTTGTACTAAAGAACATGAAAAATAAAGAGTCCAACTAACTAATTGCTAAACATTATAGTATGAAAAATCATAAAGTGAAGAATAATGATACTAATATACAAGCTAGCTACTGAGGATTAATTTGTAAAACATGAGAAATTATGAAATTAACTAATAGAAAACAAAAGGTGGTTGATTGATTTTGATGTGGTTCACCCATCCTCGAATTAGGGTTTCAATTTGCTTAAACTCCTAAAATGGTTCCATTTTACCTCTCGGTCACAATTTTACTAAATTAGACAAGTTAATTCAATTTATCTCTCGATCTCATCGACTAAATTGGGACTAACGAATCAGTGCTCAACAAGATTTCCCCTCAGTCGACGGGCGACGCATCACTATAAACCACAAACTCTCGACCCGATTCAGGTTGAACCAAAATAGGAGCTTGTGTCAGAACTGACTTGAGCTTTTCGAAGCTTGATTGCTGCTCACCAGACCATACAAACAGTGTGTTCTTACGCAATAGCTTTGTCAAAGGAGACGCAATCAGAGAAAATCCTTCAACAAACCTCTGATAGTAACCTGCTAAACCTAGGAAACTCTAAAGCTCAAGCACATTCTTTGGTTGTTTCCACTCAACTACAACCTCAATTTTCTTAGGATCAACTCGAATCCCCTCAGCAGTCACTACTTGCCCTAGAAAAGAAACCTCCTGCAACCAGAATTCACATTTGCTAAACTTAGCATACAGCTGCTTCTCACGGAGTATCTGCAGGACAGTATGAAAGTGTTCGTCATGCTTAGACTCAGTCTTGGAATAAATAAAAATATCATCGATAAAAACTACAAGAAACTAATCTAAATACGGTTGGAATACCCGATTTATTAAATCTATAAATGCAATCGGAGCATTTTTCAAATCGAAAGGCATAACTAGGAACTCGTAATGTCCATAACGAGTCTTGAAGGCAGTCTTGTACACATTAATCTCCTTAACCTGGAATTGATGGTAACTGGAATGGAGGTTAATGTTAGAGACACAGATGCTCCCCAAAACTGATCAAATAAATTGTCGTTCCTCGGTAATGGATACTTATTCCTTATTGTCAACTTGTTTAGCTAACAGTAATATATACACTTTTTCATTGACCTATCTTTCTTCTGAACAAATAGGACTAGTGCTCCCCATGAAGTTACACTCGGCCTAATGAACCCTCAATTGAGAAGTTCTTGGACCTGAGCTTTTAAGTCCGCAAGTTCCTTCAGTGCCATGCGATAGGGTGCAATGGACACAGGAGAAGTACCTGGTAGCAAATTAATACTGAAATTCCCTATTCGGAGGTACTTCTAGTAGCTTCTCAGGAAATACATTTTGGAAGTCCCTTATAGTACGGATATCTTTTACAGAAAGCTTCGCAGATATAGAATCAGACACAATAGCAAGGTATGCCTTGCTATCTTTCTAAACTAGCTTTTCAGCTACAATGGTAGAGATTACGTTGGAAAGGTAATCTCGACGCTCACCAATCATAATAATATCACTATTCTCATCAGTTTTTAGAGTAACTCACTTAGAGGCACAGTCTATACTGATTCGATGTTCTACGAGCCAATCCATTCCCAGAATTAGATCAAACTTGCCAAAAGGTAACTTCATTAAGTCAGTCAAAAATACCATACCCTGAGTCTCTAACAGAACCTGTCTATATACCTTATCAACTAGGACTAAATGACCTGGAAGACTAATCATAGAAAACTCCCTAGTAGTATTCTCAACAGATATACCTAGATTTACAGTAACAATACTAGCTATGTATGAGTGAGTAAATCTGGTATCAATCAGAGTAAAATATGGAACAAAATGAATAAAGAACGTACCCGCTATAACATTGGCGTCGTCTCTGTTTTCATGGCATCTCGTTGCATAAACTAGTGCAAGCTGTCTTGCCTAAGTCTGACTTGCACCTCTACCTGGTGTTCTTTGACCCCCTACTAGAACTGTTACTACCTCTGACTATTCCATAGCCCCTAGGTGGTTGTTGAGCCACTCTTGGATGCTGAACGGGACCCAGACCTGGAGTTTGAGCTATAATGGGCACCTTATCCGATCGACATGGGTAATCTTGAACATAATGCTCCATCGACCCACAACGGAAGCAAGCTCTTAATTTTCTTCAGGACTCACTCTGATGGCACCTCCTGCAGTCACTACAAAGCTGAATCTCAGTCACTGTAGCTGATAATACTATAAAATGACATAATTTTATCTGTTAATTACATATATATTTTGAGTATGATCCTACTAATTTAGGTTGTTTATGGTTTTTTATCTAGTAGGGACTAAATTGAAGGCAAAATAAAATTTGGAGGCAAAAAGCGTGAATCTAAAGACACATGTAAGAGCCCAAATTTGACCGGGCTGGAAATAGAATAAAAGAATTAAATAAATAAGTGTTTATTTAAAATGTCTATTAAAGTCCATTTACAAATAAACAGGCCTCAAAGCCTGATAAGCCCAAAGCCGTTACACCTGTAACCCAATTAGCCCAAAAAACCATTTACCTGGTTACTACTCAGCAGACCTAAATTAGACCCAAACAACAGTGGCCCAACTAGCCCAAACCATTATACCGAGGCATGAAACCCTGGGGTTTCTGCCTCTCTTTCCCCTCGCACCGCAACAAATTCTGGAAGGTTCGGGGAGCGTCTGTCCAACTCTCCAATCAAGGCCATCACTCAAGGCTCTGCCTCCATAATCAGCGCCTCACCGACACCACCACTAGACTTCAGGCCTCCATCAAAGCTAATGACCCTTCCATCACCGGATTTCTCACGAGACATTTGCAAAATGAAAAAACCACAACAAAAAACAGGGGCAAAATATAGAAAGAAATCAAAAGATTTCTTTCCCAGATTGTAAATCACTTACAAAGGGTTATAAAAACCCATCTTTTTCTAATTTGTAAAGGAGGATTTTCCAGAGAGAAATATACACATAGATTCATCAGAGCATAGTTTTACTAATTTACAGTACCAGAAGTTAATCAAGAGTAGAGGTGATATATCCTTTATTTTCATTTTTTTTTCTTTTCTTCGAACAGCATGCAAATACTGGTAAGATAAATCAAAAGAACAAACTTACCGTTAGAATCACATCGGAAAGTCAAGACTTTTCGAGTTCTGGCCACCGTACTGGGTGGTATCGGTGGTGGCACGTTGACGCATAGGCGCGGAGGGAACCCAATGAAGGAGACACCACGGCGCTCCGAGGGTCTACCCTCAACTCTCTTCAGAGAGTTTTCTTTTTTTTAAGGGCAAGTTTGCAAATGAATTTTCAGGCTAAGATTTGGCTTATATAGCCCCTGTAATACGACGTCGTTTGGCTTAATTCAATAAGCATTTAAACGGCGTCGTTTCAAAAGGAGAATCCGCGCGTTGACCCGATGACCCGGAGAGGATCCGCATGTTTTTGGTAATTGGGCAAATTGCCCAATTGACCCTTCTGTGTTTTCAAATTTTTAATTTCATTTCGGTTTTTATTTTAATTTAGCCCCAATATTTTATATTTGTTTCAATTTAATCCTAATGCCTTTTTTAAATCAATTTCAGTGAATGACGTCGTTTTGGGATTAGGGTTTAATTACCAAATAAGTCCTTCGATTTTAGCGTGTGTTTTAATTAAGTCCCCAAATTTTTATTATTTTATAAATTAATCCCATTTTTCAATTAAATTAAATTTAAATTTTATATATATATATATTCTTTAATATTAGTTATAAAATAGTATATATTATTTTTATTATCCCATATATTATTATTTTAGAAAAGATTTGTTTATCATATATTTTGTTTTTTTTGCATTATAATATTATTTATTTTGTTATATTTGTATTTTTGCTATATGTTATATGTATTTTTATATTATTTATTTTACTATACATTTTAGTTTTTATCATATATTCGTTATATATATTATTTATATACTATATGATTTTAGTATATATCATTTTATATATATCATTAATTATATTATAAAATATTATTATATTTTATTTATAAAATTAGTAAATACTATGTATTTTCTTATATGTATTAATTATTTTACTATATTTTTATATGAAATACTTATTAGAATATTATTATTTTATATATTCTTTATCACATATATTTTATCACTATATGGTTTATATTATTACATATTTTTATTTGTAAATTATATTATATTTTACCATATTTCCTTATTACCTTTATTTTATCTTAAAGTATACATTACTTATTAATTATATACATTTTTAAAAAAAATAAACAACATCTAGTATACTATTTTTCTTATATACTAAGTTATTATACCTTATAATATAATTTGTATATATATATTTTAAAAAAGGGATTTCTTTTTATTGTTCTTACATCGTTTAATATATTTCTAAATAGCTTATCGTTATATTTCATACATTTAATTTGCTTATTTATTTTAAATTCTCTTTTATTTTGATATAGTTTAATAGGTTAAATTTTGTATAACATTTCTTTTGTATATTTGCATGAAGTTAATTATTTATGGTGGTTAGTATAAGATATTATCGTGTGTACAATCGCAATTTATACTTATTGTATTTATTATACATTGTATGATATTTTGCATGGAGTAATGATGCGTGAATATTATGATATACGTGTAAAATAATATTGTATGTTGTGTAATTTATTCTCTCATTTATTGTTTCCTATACTATATTTGCATGAAATGATAAAGCATGTACATTGAAATTAGGTTATTTTAATTTTTATATGTAAAACATATCATTTTTTAAACTAAAAGCCATATTTTATTTAATTAAAATGAACTTTTAAAAAAGAGCAAGGCAATGTTTTGAATACTTAGAAATTCGAGAAATAGTGCCCTAACATGCTGGGTTGCAATTTCTCATTTGTCTAAATATTTAAAATATCCTTTTAAACAAGTTTTATAAATCACGAGATGATTTTAGTTACGAAAGATTAAAGATATCATGTCCAATCATGCTGGATATGATGTTTGTACTCTTTTAAAACGAATGAATCTTGATTCTTCTCTCAAAACATCATGGTTTAAATGAAATATCATTTATTTAAATTCTTTCAAATTCCTGACACTAAGACAAGAATTACTCAATTTGGTACCAATTATGGGCGTTACGAGGGTGCTAATCCTTCTTCATACATAACCGACTCCCGAACCTATTTTCTCATAATTTCGTAGGCCAAAACGTTTTATAGTGATCCAATTGCACTTTAAAAGATTGGTGGCGACTCCGTTTTTGTTTTTTTTTCAAAAAAAAAGTCGAACCCCGTTTGTTTTTCAAACCTCTTTTAAAAAAATGGTTTCGACAACACATTTGGTCAGCATGTGAAATAGGGAAGAAGTGGTGCTGAAAATACAAGTGTGAAAGACTTGAGATAAAAATTCAAAGAAGAGATTTATGAACATAAAAATTTATTTAAATTTGAATTTTATTTTTAGGATTATTGTTAGGATTATTATGATATTGTTTAGATTTAATTTCAAATTATATCTTTCAAAAATTATCATCTAGAGTTTAAATAGGAATAAACTAAGTTTTTTAAATACTTTAAATATTGGATAGAGTGACATGAATATTGAATCATCATTTTTGGAAAAAACTCCTTCCCCCTAAGGCTCTTAGCCTTTTTGTTCCTTTTATTTTCCAATAAAATTCCATTCCATTAAACTTGTGTTTTTTTTCCTAAAAAGCATGAGCCACTAAACTTATCTAGCCTAAGGTTATCAAGACTCCTCTAAAAAAGTTCATGAGCCTTAGAACTCGCACTTAACCCTTCTCAATGAGTATTCATTATTTCTCGGCATTACAGGATTGACGCTTTCATCCATGTCCTTCCAAAAGTAATCTTTTCATCTTGTGCAAAGGTAGCCGCTTTGTATGTTTTGGGAAGGTTGCACAATCGGTTCACTAACTTACTGAGTCAGTGGTTGTTGAGCCCAAGAGATAAAATGGTGAGGCATTCGCCATTGAGAAATGATGATCTAGTGTAAGACGGTATCACAAAAGTGACGATTGGCTAGAGTCAGGTTCCTCTAAATCGTAAGGCTAAAACCTAAGTTGAGTTCGTGGTTGTAGGAATCCTCTTCCACTATAACTGGCTTATTTGGTCATGAGAAGGATCACCTAAAAGCCTATGATTGAATCCAAGGAAGATCGAGATAATCGAAGGCTGGAATCCCGCAAATAAAAAACCCATTTTCTTAACTCCATTTCTTTTTACAATTACAATTACAATTTATTTAATTTCAACTCGTCCATATTTCTAATTCCATTTTTTTATTTTTTCCCAGGTCAAACATTTTTCTTGGGCACGATTGTGCCTAAGATTTCGAGAACCAAAAAGCTATAGCGATCCAGGACCTGAGGATTTGACCCTACTTCCCTTATACTTTTCTTTTCATTATTTTTTAGGGATAGGTTATTTTTGGTGCTTTCAATGACACACCAGTAGCTGGAACCTCAGTCCTCGAAAGCCCATCAAACTTCACCCGTTTCTTAGAGTGCTATCCAAAACTAGAGGGACCCGAATCCCTCTTAACCTTACACTGACTTCTCTCTCAGTCTCGCCTTTCGCGCTCATTGCGCTTCACTTCTTCCGCTATCTTAGCCTTGTCAACCAAGGCTGCAAAAACTCGCTCCCTCTTAGGAGCTATTAGAACTCGTAGATCATAACACAAGCCTTCTTCAAACCTCACACACTTATCATAATTAGATGCTACCAAAGCCTAAGTATACCTGCTCAATCTTAGAAATTCAGCCACATATCTCTTACCCTTTACCAAACACATAAATTCATGTCGGCGAGCACTCACCCCCACATACTTACTATGGAAGGCATTCTTAAAGTAGTCCCAATTAACCTATTCGGGCTGAGCACCCTGCTCAACCGTCAGTATAACAACCAAATTTTAATGAAATTGGAACAGTAGTTTTGGGACTGCAAATCCGAGCCAAAAAAGAAATTTTATTTTAATATTTTGCATGGTCCGTATTATGATAGGAATGTTACAAGAAAATTCTGATAAGAAAATTTTATCGATTATGTGCTTAATTATGAAAAGGACCAAATTGCATAAAATGCAAAATTTTAGTTCTAGTAGCTATAAGTATCAAATAGCTATGGAATTAAAAACTTGAGGTCCTTATATGGTAATTAGACCATTAAAGAAAAGTTAGTAGATATTTTTGATGAATTATCCATGGAAAATTAGAAAAAGGCAATGACTAAATTAGAAAGTGGAAAAATTAATGAATGATAAATAATTAAATAGAAATATTATCATTTTATATCATATTCATCCCCAAAATTTGCATAGAAACCCTAGGAGAGAGAAAGGAAACTAATCAAACTTAATTAGGTATGTTTTCTTGTCTCGTTTTTAGTAATTTTTATAATTTTGAGATCGGGATAGTCTAATTTATTTATTTTGGGGATTAATTTGAAATGATATCAAAGTATAGAAATTTTTCCATGGATGAATATGCTGAAATTTTGAAATTTATGGTAGAAAATGAAAGGTTGTTGATAGATAAACAACTTTTACAAAGAGAATTTTCATGAAATTGTGATTTAGGGACTAAATTAAAAAATTGTAAAAACCATGAAAAAATTCTAATTTTTAAGAAATTCATGGGCTGTTATTAAGACATGTAAAAATCGGTTAGGCTTAGAATAAGGATTAAATTTCATAAATTTCATTTTTCGAGCTTAGGGATGAAATTGAAATTTATGAAAACTTAGGGGAAAATGATAATTTTTCCTAGAGTGTAAATTGAATCCAATTGAATATGAAATGTGATAAATTGATGATTAAATTCATTTATATAGATCCAGACAATTCCAATTCAAAGCAAGATCGAGGAAAAAAAAAGTTTCGGATTAGTAGATATTCATACACAAACAAGTGTCACGGTAAGTTCGTGTAACCGAATTGTGTTTAACTATATGTTTGAATTGAATGTGGTATGTGATTGTATGAATTCTAAAAATGTTAAAAATAAATGAAATAATCATATGTTCAATCATATCCGGAAAATAATAAGTTTCGTTTGAATAATGAAATTCAACGGATATTTGTGATTTTCCATATTACATATGGTCCTACATATGTTGCAGACAGAATATAGCTCAGACGAGCAATCCTATTAAAGCCCTTTCGAGCATCCTGATAAATAGTTCTTGTGAGCATCCTGATCGGTAGTGATCATGTATGTGTTGCATACTACCGCAGCTCTGTGTGAGTGTCCTGTTACATGATTCGATTGGTTGTGATCCAACATATAATGTGGACACAAACTCAGCTCTAAGTGAGCGTCCTGATATAATCTCTTATGAGCTTCCTAACATGGCTCGCTTGAACTCCCTGTAACCTTATTCGGTGCTCCCTGATATTAACTCTTCGGAGTTATCTGATAAGCTGTATGAGCTCCCTAAATAAAACTCTTATGAGTTTCCTGTTCAGCCCGGATAAGTGTCCTATTATATGGCTCATCGAGCATCCTGGTATGTGGCTCGAGAGTGTGCTCTCTAATTAAGTGCCCTAATAGGTACCCCTGATTATGAATTGATGGTTTACAGTTTTGTACACCTTGTGTGAAGGATAAAACTTCTAACATGAGAAATTATGAGATTAAAAGAGTTATGTCCCGAATACTTTTGAAATACCTAAAAAGAGTGTACCATGATGAGCTCATCCATGCTTACTTAATGTACATGTGAATTATGTGACTAACTTGCTTATTTGAATGCATGTGATTAGGAAAATTTGGTAATTTGTTGGAAAACATGTTATTGTTATGCTTATTTAAATGAATATGATTGGTAAGTTTACTTTCCGTTATACGAACTTACTAAGCATTAAATGCTTACTAGGTTTTATTTTCTCTGTTTTATAGTGTTTTGGAAGCTCGTTGAAGATGGAGAACAGTTGGAGAAACATCACGCTATCCTCCATCTTGTTTTGGTATAAAAAGTAATCTTATTCTGATATAATGACATGTGTAGGTTCACTTGGCCTATGTTGGCATGTAAATAGTTGTTTGTAACTTAGCCATTGGAATGGCTAAAAATGGATTGTTTTGGCATGATATTATAAGGATATATATATATATCATGTTTAGCTTATATGTAAGTGGTTTGGTTAAATTGAATCAGGGTAAAATATAAATCATTACAAGAAGGTAAGTTTGATCATATGAATATGTGATACTATTTCATACATGTTAATGATGTTTGTTTGATTTATATGACTTGAATTGGTTGGAAAATGATTGCAAATATTATTGTAGGTTGAAGGTTAAATTTGGGTGAGAAATAAGGCTAAGAAATGGCCTTATTTTGTCTACACGAGTAGACACATGGGCGTGTGTCTTGACCGTGTGTGACACATGGCCTGGCACATGGGCATGTGGTTTGGCCATGGGCATGTGGTTTGGCCGTGTGTCCTTTGCATTGTAAAATTTAGAAACAGAATGCTTAGAATTGGGCACATGAGCAGAGACACGGGCGTATGTCTCAATCGTGTGTGCTATACGGCCTAGAACACGGGCATGTGTCTTGGCCGTGTGAAACCTGCACCTAATTTGTGAAAATTAAATTGACCACAAGGTCTAGTACAAGGGCATATGGCAGGCTATGTGGCACAAGTCAGAGAGTTACACGGGTAAGGACACAGGCTGGGACACGGTCGTGTGCCTCACATTGAATGCCCACATGGCCTGATACATGGGCATGTCATTTGGTCGTGTGAGCCACACGGCCTACTCACACGGGCGTGTGACCCCAATATATAAGAAAATTTTAAATTTTCGCGAAAAATTATTTAAGATCCCGATTTTGTCCTGACTTGATTCTAATGTTTAAATTGAACCTAGAGGGCCCATTCAAGGGACAATATGATTATTTTCAAATATCAATAGTAAATTATATGAATAATCTCTATTTGTTCTGTAAAATTTGGTAATGCTCTATAACCCTATTTCGGTGACGATTATGGGTTAGGGGTGTTACAGTCAGCCGCCACTGATAGGCTTCGTCTCGGGGTAGAGATACAACACTAAATTTCTTAGCGAGAGTGCAGTCAATATCAGTCATAATACACTCAATGATAGCTAACCAATACTCGGCCACAGTAAGGGCAACTCCAATGACACCCCTGAATAATTAAGCACTGTTCGACCAGAGTCACTCGATGACCGACCTTCGGCCTCTCAATCCAGAATGTGTCCCAGCAAACCTCTCTGACATACGAATCATAGCTAGGGACAGTGTTTCGTCCCTAGCTGTCGGGGTCTAAGATAAAGTCTCAGTAGTAGGAGTACCAACAGTTTCGCTGGTCTCCAGATTGAACATAGTACCTATAGAGGATGAATCTACTCGAGCTCCTCTTCGACGCCCATGGCATCCATGAGAACCAAGTCCATGACTACCACGTGAACTCATAATATCAGTTTATCTACAATATCAGACATGCATATATCAGTTCAGAGTTTTTACCATAGTTCTCATGCTAGTTCATATCAGAATGTTTAACCAAAAATAGTTCAATTACTACAGTATTGCAATCAATCAGATGAATTGAATAGAAATACTCACAGGGTCGGTGTTGGAGACTCGATCCTTTAAAAAATAGTTTTCAAAATTACTCAGATAGCTTATTTTCATTTAAACACCCTATTACACAAATTAAGAGCCCAGTACACAGCCCGAGTGTTGATAAACCTGGCTTTGAAACTGTTAGATGTAACACCCCATACCTAGCCTAGATGACAAAGCCAAGTCTGGGGATCGGAAATCACGCAAAACATAAGTTCTGAATCTTAGTTTAAAAGTCTTTTCAAAATAAACCAGAATTTAACAAACACAACATGTAGTAAAAAATCTAGTATCTTAAACATCATATGTCTTGAACTACTTGAAATGAGCCAATGATGATGATGATGATGAGGACGAGGATGATGATAATAATAATAAAGCTAATAAGTAGTATGACCGAGCTCCTGATCCGTTGACCCGATCAAGTCTGTGGGTTACCTGTAATTCAGTCAACAAAAGAATTGAATTAATGATCTTATAAAGAGTTAACTATATGCTAAAATAGATTTATGTTAGAATCAATAATGTCTTAAATTCAAGTTCAAAATAGAAATAGATCCAAAAGGTAAATCATTCAGTTTAACAGATCAGACCAGTTTGGATAGACAGTAAGTCAGGTTATTCTCAGATACAAAGTAGATCAGATTAGATACAGTTTTCGTATTTCCCATCTTCGTCCAACCCAACACACCAAATAGGGTATTGAATACCCATCCAACCCTATACACCACATAGTGCAGTATAACACGTTTCGATAATTGCAGACTGGCTTCTAGATCAGAATACAGATACCGGTGATTTAGCCACTGTCTTAGAATAGAATACTTCCTCCTTTGCTCAATTCTCCACCCAATGTAGATGCAAATTTCAAATAATAGCTAATACAGAGGCTTATACGACCATTCGGTACAACTCATACTCGTACAAAATAAATCAATATCATTAATAATTTTCACAGGCAATACACATACGGAATTTTAGTACTCATTCTCAGATAACAGAATAACAATTTATACAATTTAATTCAGTTCATATGGACCTCATAGAAGGCCTGCATTCATGTTAAACGACGCTTGTGGCTCGAGGGAAAAATACCAAATATTGGTCCACACACCCGTATGTTTTCCCGTGTGCATCACACAGCCTGACACACGCCCGTTTCACTTACCTGTGTGGTCTTAATACACAAACAGTGTGCTACACGACCTGGATACATGCTTGTGTGAAACTGTAACAGCTCGGTTTAGACCCTAGTTGGAACAGTGGTTTTGAAACCACAAATCCGAGGTAAAAAAATTATTCTAATATTATTTTATGTGTTTATGGCATGTGATAAGATATGTGTGAAAGTTTCATGTGACAATTTTATCGTCTGTGTACTCGATTTTATAAAAGGACTTCATCACGTAAAATGCAAAAGTGACCTACTATATGTTAAAAGTGCTTAAATGCTATGGCTATTTAAACCAAAGGTCCTTAGGTTGTTATTAAACCATTGATAGTGGAAATTGACATATATGGGCATGAAAAGAATGTTTATAATGGTTTTTAATTAAGGTTAATTATGTAAAATGTTAATTAATGAAACATAAATAAAATAAAAGATGAAAACATGTTCATCTTTATTTGTTTTTCAACTGAAAATTAGAAAGAAAAGAGCCAAAATATTAGGTTTTCATTCAAAACTTGCAAAGCTTGATTAAGGTACGGATTTTACTCGATTTTTGATGATTTCTATGTTTTTGTGATTGTTGCTTAGTACTCTAGCTAGCCCATGCTTCAATTTGTGAATTTGATGATGATTTTGAGATATGCCATGAATGAATCCATGAGTTTTGTGTTGTTAATTGATGAAAAATGAAAGATATGTGTTGGGTTAACATGTTTTGTATTGGGATTTTTGATGAATTTGATTATTATGGGTCAATTTGTGAAAATGAGAAATTGAAGGGTTAAAATTTGAAATAAGTGAAATTTATGGGCTGTTAGAGACTATATGAAAATTCGTCTAAGCATGTGAAATGTGAAATTTTGCGTATTTTGTGATTTTATGAAATAGGGACTAAAATGTCAAAATGTGAAATTTAAGGGGCAAAAGTGTAAAATGCCTTAATTATGTGTTTTTCGATTGAAATGAATAAATGAGTGATTAAATTAGTGAAATCTGAATTTATATAGATCAAGAACGAAAGAATTCGGAATTAGATTGGGGAAAGTAGAAGGTTGTAGAATAATCAACTCATTTAGCTGTTCTAATTTCCCAGGTAAGTTCATATGCAAATAAACATTTTTAAATTGAATAATATATGTTTGATTGTTGTGGAAATGTATTGAATTTCTATGAGAGCTAATTAATTGAATTCGAAAAAGTATCGACAAAGTTACGACATCCAAAAGCCCCGTACGAACCATAGGAATATTATAGGATACATATGTCATGACATAAGATTCTGAGGTGTGATATCGTGTAAAACCACGTTTGGGACGTTGGCATCGATTTGTGATTTACGTGTAAGACCATGTCTGGGACATTGGCATCGTATATGATTATGTGTAAGACCCTGTTTGGGACAGTGGCATCTATATTTGATTACATGTAAGACCATGTCTGGGACGTTGGCATTGTACGAGCTTTTCGAGCTATCCAAGAATCCTTATTGTTTTCGAACGGTTCAATGGACATTATTGAGAAATAAGTGATCAAGTGGATGTGTATCCGATTCACGTACATACGTAAGGCATATGGAATTTGGAAATGAGAGGTAAAAATGAATATGATCATTTGAGATGTGAACTATTTGAAAATGTGATGTGCTTATAAGCAAGTGATTATGAACAAATGAGCTATATTTGAACTATAATCTTGTAATTGTGTTTTTCCGTGACTCATAAGTATAAATTGGTCTATAATTGTTTATGTGATAAGTTTATTTGTATATGGCTTACTATGCTTTGGAAAGCTTACTTTGTATGTTTTTCAATTGTTTTATAGATTATCGAAACTACCACGAGCTCAGGGATTGTTAAGGATCATCGTCACACTATCGAACGATATTTTGGTACTTTTGAAGTTGTAAATATTAATGTATGGCATGTATAGGCTAGTGAGTAAATGATATGTTTTGTGTTAAGATTATAGCCATGAGATTTGGCTTATTTTTGGTGGGAAATGTTGTTATGTTTTTAGCTTTATAAGTTGGCCTAAGTTATGTGCTTGGTAAATTAATTATATGAGGTTTATAATGTCTTTTATGTTGGTTTGTATATGATAAGTTTTATGACATGAAATAGGTAATATGATGTAAATAAAATGCATTTGAGAATTATGCATACTTAATGATTTTGACATGTTGAAATGGTTTGTTTTGGTTGTGAAATTAAATGGTTGAAATGGTAATGTACGGATGGTATGATTTGTGTATAAATTGATATGTTTGGTTGTCTATAAGTGTGTGAAAATGGTGCTATTTTGGTTGTTATGTGTGCTTGAGATTAGGGTGGCAAATTGGCTTTGCAAATGGCCTATTTTTGTCCACACGGGCAGAGACACAGGCGTGTGTCTCAGCCGTGTGTGACACACGGTCATGTTACACAGCCATATGTCCCCTGGGTAGTCCTACAATTTAAAGTCAGTCTCGAGCATGGGCTAGACACACGGGGGTTTCTGGTGGCCGTGTGAGGCACACAGCCTTGGCACATGGGCGTGTGTGGCCATTTCGAAAGGTACACGGGCTAGACACAAGGGCGTGTGGTTAGCCATGTGACGCAAGTCAGTTTCGACCATGGCCAAGCCACATGGGCATGTCTCCAGCTGTGTGGTACAAGTCAGTATGTATGCCCTGTTTTCACACGGCCTATGACACAGACGCTTTTGATAACCGTGTGAGTCACACTGCCTGTTCACACGGGCGTGTGACCTGTGATTGCATAATTTTTCTAAGTGTCTAGAAGCTTTTATATGTGATTGGTTTAGTCTCGAACCACTCTTATACATGTTTTACGGTTTCTTATTACCTTGTAAGGGATAAATGGGAATGTCTGTGTATAGTTTACAATAATGATTGCATAAATGTATGTGATTGATGTGTAATATCCGGTAATGCCTTGTAACACTATTCCGGAGACGGATACGGGTTAGGGGTGTTACAGAAACTTACACAAAACATTCCCACACAGTTTGGACAAACGTTCGTGTGTCTCTAATTCGTGAATAGTGAGTTACACGGCCTAGCACACGGTTGTGTGTTTCACACGGCCTACCACACGGTCGTGTGGCACCAACAACCATGTTTTTGGCATCCAAAATTCACAGAAAATCAGGTTTTGGATACACACCTGAAGTATTTTTGAAGTAGAAACAGGGTAGAAGACTCTCAACGCTTAAAACGACCATTCAATAACTCAATCAACCAACTTAATCGACAACAATACATAATTACATGCAAAAATAACCATGTCAAAAGTTTCGACACAAAACCTTCGAATGAAACCAACACATACCGAAGAATCAAGAACAATTACTCGAATTAGTGCGTTGACGTTCGCTACCTTCGATATCTACGCCTAGTAGGGAAGCCAAATGATCGATTATCAGAGAATTTACACAATACACACGAAAACTCAATTCTGAACATACGACGAAGAATAAAAGGAATACTGTGGAAATAGATAGAATAACAACAAAAGTTACTCAATAACCTTCCACCCAATGCAACCAACAACGTAAAACCCTCAATTAGTCCCGGTAGCCACTTTATAAAAGTAATAAAAAAGAAGAAATAAAGGAAAGAAGAAATAGAAAGAAAATAAAGAAGGGGAAGGAAAATGGAAAAGAAAAGGATTAATGTTAAATTTCTAATTTTAACTACCGATCAGATTTCTATTATTTAGCAAAAATATTCCTTAGCGCATGCTCTGAGAATCAAACATAGGACCAAGTAGAATACATGAGCTTAACCAGTGAACCAACAGGCTCATTCTTGACATAGATTTATACTATATTAAACTTAAGTCGCTAATTCAATGATGGGGATTAATTAAAGTAAAACAAAAAAACTTCCCAAAGACGCGACTCGAACTCTTGACCTCGAATACATAAACAGATCACATAACCACTGTAACAACCTATTTTTCAGTAAAATCGGAAAAGTAGTTTCGGGACCACAAATCCGACCCAAAAATATGATTTATTTATTTTTATTATATTGTCTGTAATGTGGTAGATATGTCATCTGAAAATTTTGATACAAAAATTTTATCGATTTAGTGCTTAATTACGAGAAGGACTAAATCACATAAAATGAAAAAGTTGAATTCTAGTAGCTATAATGATCAAATAGCTATGGAATTCAAAACTTAAGGTCTTTATATGGTAATTAGACCATTAAGAAAAGTATGTAGACTTTTCTTGGTGACTTATCCATGGAAGTATATAAAAAGGGCAAGGACTAAATTGAAAATACCAAAATACTTAATTAATTAAAAGATGAAAAGAAATATATAATCTTACTTTCATCATCTTCAACCTAAAACACATGGAAACCCTAGGTGAGAGAAAATAAACTTTCAAGGCCTAACTGGGTAAGTTTTCTTATCCCGTTTTTAGTAATTTTGGTATTTTTGAAACCGGGATAGCTTATTCTCTCTATTTGAGGGATTAATTTGAAAAGTTATCAAGGTATGAAAATGGGTCATGGATGTATATGTTGGAAATTATAAATTCATGGTAGAAAATGAAATATTATTGATACATAAACAACTTTTACAAAGTGATTGTTGATGAAAACATGATTTAGGGACTAAAATTAAAAGTTGTAAAATTTGATGAAAAATTCTAAAATTTTATGAATACACGTGCTTTAAATTTTGTAATGGGGCTTTGGTTAGGCTTTGAATAGGGAGTAATTTGCACAAGTTTCATATTCCGGGCCAAGGGATAAAATCAGAATTTACGAAAAAGTTAGGAGCAAAATGGTAATTTTGCCTAGGACATAAATTAAGTCCATTTGAATATGAAATTTTTGAAATTGATGGTTAAATTCATTTATATAGATCCGAATAACACTAATTCGAGGTTAGATCGAGGAAAAGAAAAGGTTTCGAATTAATAGACTTTTACGCGAATAAGTGTCGAGGTAAGTTCATGTAACTTAATCGAGCATGTAATTATGTTAATTGAATTTTGTGTTTGTATGTAATGTGATTTACATTGATGTGCTTTACTTGGATACTATGATAGAAAATTTGATACATGCTTGAAATGGTGAAAAACGGGTTAAGTCCCGATTGAATGTTGAATTCCGATGATTATATGTGTTTTTTGAAAACAATAAAGTCTTGCATTTGTTGCGGATGAGATTTAGCTCTGACAATTAATCCCATTGATCTGGTTATAGAAATGATTTAGGCCGGACGGGTAATCCTGATATAATATCTCTCAAGTATATGTTATGATTAGGGTTTAGCCTAGACTGGTAATCCTAATTGAGCTCCTCAGAGCTCACGTTATATAAAGGATTTAGCCTGGACTGGTAATCCTGTTATACGATATCTGGCTCGAGAAAGTGTTTCTTGGATAAGTGCCCTAATGGGTACCCTTGAACAAGAAATTGACGGATTGTTGAATTGTACACTTCAAGTGTACTATTTGAGCCTCTATTGGAATTCAATGATTCAACGAACATATAACTCTAGATATGGCATGAGAATTATGAGATGAAATGATAATGTCTTGAAAGTGTATTGCATGATGAGCTCATCTATTCTTACTTGATGTATATGGAAACTTTGTGACTAACATGTTTGATTGGATGCATGTGTTTAGGCAATTTAGCCAAATGGATGGAAAACTTGTTATTGTATGCTTAGATTTAATAAACGAGATTGGTAAGTTTAGTTCCCGTTATACGAACTTACTAAGCATATAATGTTTACTTTATTTATTTTTCCCCTATTTTATAGTGCTCGAGAGCTCGCGAGGGTTGGAGATCGCTTGAGCATCATCACACTATCAACTAGTCATTTTGGGTATACTTAGTAAAAATCATTTTGGTATAATGGCATGTATAGGACAACTTGGCCAATAGTGGCTTGAAAATGTTATTTTGTAACCTAGCCATTAGAATGGCTAGTAATGGTTCATTTTGGTATGACTAAGTAGATTATTATGATATATATATACACATGTGTGATGTTATGATATGTTATTAAAGGTTGCTAATGCCTAAGTTATTCCAAGGTAAGTTTATAAACACATATGCATGTAGTGATGTGCCTTGTTGAATGATGAAAAGTTCCCAATTTAAATGCTTGAATTGGTTGGTTTTGGATGTGTGTTTCAAGTGCAGGTCTTTGGTGAAATTTTGGGAGAGAAATGAAGTTAGAAATGGCTTCATTTTGTCCATACAGACGTGTGTCTAGACCGTGTGTGACACACGGCCTGGTAACATAGACATGTGATTAGGCCGTGTTTCCCCTACACATTAATTTTGAAAAACAAAATGCTCAGAATTGGGCACACGGGTAGAGACACGAGCGTGTGTCTCAACTATGTATTCCACAAGGGCTAACACATGGGTGTGTGGCATGGCCGTGCATACAAGTTAAAGAGTTACACGAGGTCGAACACGGTGTCCAACACTGGCGTGTCCCAGGGTCACATGGGCGTGTGAGCTTTGCACCTTGGAAAAATTTTGTAATTTCACGAAAAATTCTTAGAGGTCCCGATAAAGTCCCGATTCGATTCTAATGCTTGTATTGGGCCTCGAAGGCCCGATCAAGGGACACTATGGATGATCTTGGTAAATGAATAGTAATTTACAAAGTTTAATGGAAAAATGTTTTGAATGTTCTAGTAATGCTTCGAAACCCTATTTCGGAGACCGGTACGAGTTAGGGGTGTTACAACCACAAAAACATAGACTAAACTATGTTAGCATTTCTTAGTCAAACATGCAAATTTTGGGCCATTACAAATATAATCTATATAGGTTTATTAGCTTAGTTAGCGAGTAACGAATCAATCGACCATCGTTTTATTATTTTCATTGTCTAAAGCAATAGGGAAGCAAATTAGATTAGTTTGTTTAATTGATAGTTTAATTTTAGTTTATAAACAATTTATAATTGAATTTGCACTAATAATTTCTAACTTGATTAGATTAGTAATTGTTTAACTTGTAATTAACTTGATAACAAATTTACCAATTTGGTAATCCCTTTGGTTCGATCTTTGGAATACTCGAGTGTTTTATTGACACTATAAATATTACAACTAACACTGTCCACTTGCAGTTAAAACGCACTTTAAAATTGTTTGTTTTTTCCCACGCGCGCATGCGGTCAAGTTGCTGGTGCCACTGCCGAGGATTTTACGGTGTAAATTTGTAGTTAAGATAGTTGTTTTTGAGGCAATATTAGTCAAAAGACAAGGAAATTATATAGTGCATTTTATTTTGTTGTATAATGTTTTATTTTAATTTTCCTTGTTGAAGATTTAGCTTAATCATGTTTAATAATAATGGATATAGGTGGCATGGGAGACCAATACAACTATAAAGAGTCATTAAGTTTGGTGAATGGAGATTCGACGAGCCATTGGAGTTATGATGGCGATTACGGAAGGCAAGAGTGTTCATACGAGCATCCTTATGGTTCGTATGGATATGCAACCAAGATGGGTAGCTACGATCAAAGGTGGTTAGATAATTGTCCTTCACATGATTCATATTCTCCATATTACTATTTGAAAAGTAATACGGAGAGTGACAAGTACATGGCAAACCCATCCCTTACTACATGGGTTGGAATATTGGAGGAGAGCATGTCTTTGTGCCAAGCTATTATGTCCTTCATGTCCAAGATGTTTGAGCAAATATTGGAAGTCATCTAATGTCGAGTCACCATGAACACACCGATGGACATATGCCAATCCATTATTTCAAAAGACTATATACATTACAATTTTGACTCGACTATGGTACATTTCATACAACAAAATAGCTTGAAAAGTGTTTACATTAGATACATTCATGGCGACTGTCATTCTAGTGCACAAGAATTGCATCTACAATTTAGCTACAGGAAACATAATTGCTTGATTAAAATTGGTCGAAAGTTAGGTATCCGGTTGGTGGTGCCATTCACCCCTGTTTTCAGCTAGGTAATTTACAATGTTATCCATATCTATGTCGTTAAAATTAGTTAAATCAATGTTGTCAAGAAAATCACTCTTATAGTATGGAACATTGTAAAATTCACAAATTTTCTAAGAGGTGACATTAACCTTTGTATCCCTTACTGTTGTAGTTTCCTAAACAACCCCATATGGTCTCCTAGACTCTTAATCCTTAAAGGACACATAGGACTCTTGAATGACTGGGATAATAATATTCTATTTTGGGGTTATGTAAAAGTGCTCCCATCTATGATATCTAACTAGTGCCCAAATTTCTTTACAAAGAACTATCAATAGTTTAAAACCTTGTTCTTGAATGAATTCTTCCCTTGTAATTCTAGAAAATATTTTTTGGCATTTGCATTTGGAAATCTTGAGGGGTTTACAAGCACTGGTGGCTCTTGTTCACTAGTACTTCTAGACTTTCTAGGGGCATTTTTAATGATACTCAACTAGAATAAATTAACTAGAATCAAGTAATAAATTTCAAAGTAGACAAGAAACAATGAAATGGAACAGTAAAAATCTAATAGGAACCCTTAACCTTGTTTAAAGCTCATGATTCCTTGTAGAGAGTCATTGCACATTCCTCATCAATGTGGCATTCTTTATTCTTGTACAAAGGAAATACAAAAGAAAAGGAAGAAAAAGTTACAGCAAAAATAGGAAGAAAAAGAAAAGAGAGATTTTGGAGTGGAAGGGTTTGAGAAGTTTTAGAGTTAGAAAGTGTTTAAGATTAGTTTAAAAGTGTTTTGGTGTTAGGAATATGGGTGGTTTTAGGTTAAAAATCAGGTTAAATAAGGGTTAAAACTGATGGGTTGCACAGCGGGTTGTGTTGATGATGATGATTCCCTTAACTAACTAAAATCACGACAAAGGCAAACGCACCTATCGAAAATAATATAGCTATGGTGAGTCGGGAATATCGTATCCACGAGGACTAAAAGTACTAGTACTTACTATCTTTCTATTATCTAGCTGGTAAATTGAAGAAGTTTGTTTTTAATCTAATAAAGTAAGAAAATAATCGAATGAACCAATATGAGAGACAATACCTAGGAAAGAATCCATCTAGACTTCACTTATTATTCTGAATCTGAATTAAGTGATTTATTCACTTACCTTGATCCGTAGAAATCCCTAAATTATATCAATATCTCTTTCGAGATTAAAAATAACTAACTCTAGGTTGATTAATTGACATCTCTTTCTAATTAAAACCCTTATTGTCGCATTAACTCAATCTATGGATTCCCATATTAGATTTGACTCTAATCTGGTAGATTTATGTCGTCCTATTTCTAGGATTGTATTCAACTCCACTCAATTATACCAGATCTACTCTTAAACAGGGACTTTTGCTCTACTAAATTAAGCACATCAATCATGAATTAATATCCTAAAAACATTAAAACGTGGAATAAGTACACATAATCAAGATCAAGAAATCAAGTATTTATCATGTGATTCAGAAAATTAAATAACAAGATCCACCATAGGTTTCATCTTTCCTAGGATCTAAGGCATTTAGTTCATAACTTCGAAAGAAAACATCTCAAAATTAGGAAAACAACAAAACATAAAGAAACCCAAAAACTTCTAAAGAAGTTGACTAGAAATCTTCAATCTTGAAGAAGATCTTGCTTCTGTGTTGATTCCGACAGCATTCTTTGAGTAATTTCTTCGTTCTTCTCTGTGTGCTCCCTTAGTCCTCTTCTAGTGTGTATTTATAGACTTTAGAATACTTTGAAACCCTAAAAATTAGCTTTTTCCGTGTGTTTGGGACACAGGGAGCGATATCGACACGGGCTGGCACATGGGCATGTGGCCAACCCATGTGGCTCACACAGGCGTGTGCTAAACCAGTGTGAGGATGGCTAGGCTGTGTGGATCCTGAAAGTAGTCGTTTTTTTTCCGATTTTGGCCCGTTTTCTGCTCCTTTTGCTTGCCTATGCTCTCCTAAGTATAGAAACATGAAATTAAAGGATTAAGAGCATCAAATTCACTAAATTAAATAATAAATCATCCAAAAACACATCAAGAATAGGATTAAAATATGTTACTTTTATGGCTTATCAGTTGACCCTGCAGAAAATTGCAGTGATGTCACGACATAGGGGTTGTGACACCCTAAACCCGACTAGGACGGACCGGCCCAAATTCGAAGCCTTACATTAGCCACCTAAGTGACTCTCCAGTTAACGATCTCCCAAGACACACCCCGACCTTATAACACTTCAATCTTATCCATTTATTAGTTATTTATTAACGCGGAAGCAATTTGTGAACTAATTTTAAACTTTATATAAGTAATTTAACCTAAGGGCATTTTTGTCATTTTACCACCTACAATTAAACTAACCCACATTTAGATCTATACATTTACCAACCCTTTTTTAGTCAATTTATGTAAGCCCTAAAAATTTTAGCTTAATCTGAGTTTATTGCCTATGTCTAATTCAAGTTTTATCATTAAGGACTAAATCGTAACAATTTCAAACTATAAATACTATACCCGAATATTAAATTGAGTGAGTTCCTAACAAATTTTATCAATTACAAGTCTAATCCTAAAATTTTATCAAGTTTCCTTATCATTTAAGGCTCTAATTACACTTATCAAGTTACATGACTAATTTGTAATTTAAATGGACTAAAGAACCAATTTAAAAAGACCAAAATTCAAACCCCCAACAGTCCACTGCAGTTTTTTTTGTGCGAAAAATTTAATTTTAAACCCGATTTTAAGTGTTTTAATGGCCAATTGAACCCAATTTACCTATAATTAAATATCATACATATTCATACACCTTTAATTGAATTTATTAACACCAATTAAGCCTCAATAAAATAGAATTAAACATTTAATTTCATGCATATCACCTATCGGTTAATTCAAACAACTGGCATAGCTTAGCCGCTAGTAAACCACTCATGGAAGCTTCATTTAAACAATGGTTAGTGTAAACATCATGCCTCACACACCGTGTTATCAATCACCGTGTTATCAAGTAACAATACACTGTAAATTATTCAATAATCAAACTCAAACATGCATATATGATATTATAAAACCATCCAAAATTAAAAATGTCCAATTTCCAAGTCCAATTACAACCAAATTAAACTAAGTTTGAAAGTTCCATAATGTCTGATTGAATCTTTAAAACATGTAACTAAATCTCTATCGAGCCTTAATCTTTTGCTCGGCTCCTCAGCTCCTCAATCCCTTCGGTTAAATGCATGAATGTAAGGGTGTGAGCTTAAAAAGCTTAGTGAATGTTAATAAAACAAAGAGAAAATTAGCACCCAAATCATGCTTAAATCGAAACCAATCAAATACAAATTTTCACTCACAATATCAATCCATAATAGTTCGATGTCATATGCTCAACCATGTATCAAAAATCATAATTAATCATGGCATATAATCAACAATTTAGCATATAACATTTCATACATTTATATTGGCATATACAATCATGGCTTAATCGGGTGATCATACATCGGATAAACGGATCTCCTTACTCCCAATTAAAATCAGAATTAGTCCCAGATTGAGCAGACTGAGACCACACGCTCCCTTATATCGCTTCAAATCAGTCGCGTTAAGTGGAGACATAAGCTCAACACTCCCTTATCTACTCCAAATCAGTCCACCTAAAGCCTCATTGCTCATAAATAACATATCAATATGGTGAGTACTCACAAATCCTATGGCATGCCAACTATATTTGATGGATCTACCATGCTATAATGCCAATATAATCAATCAATCATAACATAATTTTAGCCAATATTGTGCTCAATTTAAAGTGCTAAAATGCATATGTGAATCATGTAACATAGCCATTTTAACATCAAATTAAATCTAGCATACCAATTACCTATTATCAATGTTCATTTATCAATTGAAATATCAACATACCATGAACCAGAAACTCCAGCATACTTGCTTAGTTCACCATTATAATCAATCAAATCAAGCACATAAAATCACTAGATGCTCACTTACCAACACTTAACAAAAATTTCATCAATTAAACATACATCAATAATCTTGCAAAATTAACCAACCAAAACTCAATTATATATTTGCAATCAGTAATTAATCATCCAATTAAGCATAAGTGAGGGTCAATCAAATTGCCCTTTAATAACACTCACCACACAACTAACTCAACAATAACCAAGTGATCAACCAAGCAAATCCAAGCTTCAATTTCGATTAGTTCAATCATCTTCAAGATTCGGAGCTTCAACAGAGATAAAATAAATATTACCATCTTTCAAAAGATATAATAAACACAAATTTTCATCAACTAGGCTACACGAAATTCTCACTCAAAGTTACGTTACCGGATTTGCATCATCAAGTTGAAAACTCGATTCCTCAGAAAATCGATCACTCCAGCCCTCCTAATCACTTCCAAACATCAATACAAGACCAAATAAACATATACTAAGCATCAATTTCACATTTAAATCAATTTCACAAAAATCCGGAAAAACTGTTCTTGAAGATGATTAAATTCAAATTTCTTTAAATTACCTTACAAAACATGTTTAATCTTGATAAATAAGATCAAAAACCTTCTAATATATCCATTTTGAGTTGGAGCACCCATTGATTTGTGGATTTCCTCTCAAAATTCAAGATTTACCATTAAAGTACCTTAAACTTTTGAAGAAGATAACATTAATAAAAAATCATGTAATTATCACTCAAATAATGTAAATATGCTTCTAATCATTAGAAAAATAAGTATAGAAATAATAATTACATTTGATTGAAAATCTTGATTCAATAATCTTGAGAAATTCCAGAATATTTTTGGATACTTTTGTGAATAATTTCGAGTGAAAAGAGAGAGTATTTTGAGAATAAAATTTGTTGAATCTATTCTCTGATGATAGATCTTTAAACCATGCAAAGAAAATGAATTTTATAGCTCTCTAATCTAATGTAAATGGTGTGAAAAGTAGGCTAGATGCATTGTGTTTAAAACTGAAACAACCTACCAGAAATTTAAAAATTGAGAAATTTGCCCAATGCCCACTCCCACATTTCCCTTACTTTACCAATTGATCATTTCCCTGCAAAATTCTGAATTTAAAGGTGTATTTGCCAAATAAATACTCCAAAATTTCCCTTATTTTAAATTAAATCCAATTTAATTAATATTTAAATTTAACTCAAATTAACCCCTAATAAAAATTATTTTAAAATTCATTTTCAACCCAAATTAATTATTTTTACTAAGAATTATTTAATTACTTTTAATTTTCCAATTTTTTATTTTTTCAAATTATTATTTAATCGATTTTAGATGAAATTGACCTCCTAAATTAAATTAAAATTACTATTAACCCGATAAATTCTTAAATTCACGCTCGGAACCTGAAAAATATACCCAAAACTACTAGACCGGTTTAGGGATATTACAGGGGTTCTATGTCGTAACACCTTTGGCAGGATATCGATGTCACGACTTCGGGGTTCGATGTCGTGACACACCTTGAAATCTTTTTATTCTGGGGTAGTCTAATTACTTTGTCGTGACACAGAGGTGTTGTGTCACGACATCAAGCTAAAGTGCTCGATTCTTCAAACCTGTTATCGGTGTCACAACATGGAGGTTTTGTGTTGCGACACCGATTCTGTTTTGGCCCCTCTTATCGAGTTTCAAAGTGTTCAAAATAAATTTTTCAATAGTTTAAACAAAATTAAATCCTAAACTACCCGTAAGTCTATTAAAATACAATAATATACCAAAGTTTATCTTAAAAAAAAGTTTTTCAAGTGTTGCTACTAGATCTTTTCGTCAAATCCGTCAATGTATACATGGATGCGTCTTTTGTCATTTTTCTATCCATATTGGTCTGGCATCCATCATGCAGCTCCACATTGTTCCGTTTGTCCTGCTCATTGAATTTGCACTTTCGTCTTGCACAAATCACAGAAAATGCCTTTTCTAACATATATTTCATAACATGATCTCCCCAACTTTTTTCCTACTTCACTCATTTTATTGGTTACTACATTTAACTATTTTAGTCTCACCCTTTGTAACATCCTGAATTAAGGCCTAGTCGGAAGAATGGTTTCGGGACCACTAATCCGACGTAAGAAAATTTATTTTTATTATATTTTTATGGTTTATGATTTCACGGAATGATTTCATGAAAATTTCGTTCGAAATTGTTGACGTTTGAGCACTCAATTTAGTCAAAAGGACTAAATTGTAAAACGTGCAAAAGTTGAGTTCCACATGTTAGAAGTGTCCAATTGTTATGAGTTTTTAAATTGGAGGTCCTTAAATCAAAATAAGACATTGGTTAATTGGTGGACAAAAATAGACATGAAATTGGTGTAATAACATATTTTTAAGTTAGGGGCATTTTGGTAATCTAATAATTAAAAGAATTAAAAAGGGAAAATAAGCCAAAATTGGCTATCATCTTCTCCATCCAGCCGAAAATAGCATGGACACCATGGCTAGGATTTGGTTCACGCTTCCAAGCTCATTTGTAAGTGATCCCGAGCCCCGTTTTTAATGTTCTTTACATTTTTAAAGTCTCGGTAATCTAATCTACTCATTTCTACCATTATTTTGGAGCTAGGGTTTATGTTTAAAAATTTACCCATGAGTGAAATGCTTGTATTTTGATTTCTAATGGTAGAAAGTAAGTGTTCGGTGTTAAATAAACGACTTTTACTAAGCGACTTTCGACGAAAACATCCGAAAGGATCGTTTTGTAAAAGTTGTAAAAATGGTATAAAAGGGTGTTACTTTGCTATAGTTATGAAAATGGTTCAACTAGGCCTATAGAATGGGAAAATTGAATAAAAATCACTTTACGAGCCTAGGGGAAAAAGTGTAATTTCAATAAAGTTTAGGGGCAAAAATGTAATTTTGCCAAAATATGATTTTGGGTTAATTTGAATAATGTAAGTCCTAGATAGGCTATATTTGAAATGATAGATCAAGGAAATCGAGATTCGGGCTTAAATCGGGAAAATACAAGTTTTGGACTAAAATGGTAATTTTGCCGTTTCCGTATTCGAGGTAAGTTCACGTGATTTAATAAGCATATTATTCATGTTATTATTGTTATACATGAAATATATCTTGCTATGATTGTATTGAATTTGACTTTAATGGACATTTGATGGAAATTGACATTTTAAATGAAATGAATAAGGTTGTATGAAAACTAGATGATATGTTATTTTTGGTTGTATGGACTAATGCCCGAATAAACATGAAAATGTGTTGAATTGAATGTACATTACATGATCATCTATGCATATTGATATACTTGATGAAAAAAGAAAATCCCAGTTGAACAAAAAGGGATGTCCGATGGATAAATCATTGTTTACATGACATGAGATCCTGCATGTGTTGTAGAAAAGGATTTAGCCCAGACGGGTAATCCGTTGATCTCAATATAAAAAGGATCTAGCCCGGACGGGTGTTCCTCAAGTGATCGAGCCTCCCAAAGAATATGGGTGCATTAAGGATTTAGCCCGGAAGGGTAATCCGATTAAGGACTGAATTTAGCCTGGACTAGTAATTCAGATCCGAACTTATAAGAGTGTATGTCATTGTAAGGGATTTAACCTGGACTGATAATCCCGACAACACTCTGTGAGTTATGATATGGGGGATATAGCCTGGACTAGTAATCTCGTCGTAATAAGTGAGGTTCGCAGGATTGCGTACTTGAAATGATCGCTTGCATGAATTGACGATAAATGTGATATCTATCGAGATTCCGAGGAATTCAATGGGAATTAATATGAGAAATGGAATGGAAATACTTGAAATGATAAACTCATCTATGCTTAGATGATTCTAGTATGATGTAGATGATTGTCATGTTTAGATGAGTGGTTGTGCTAAGAGATAGTACAGATACGTACTCGAAACACATGAGCATGTGTTTGCCATGTGAAATGAAATGGACTTGTGATAAGAGTGAAAATGAATGAATGATATTTATGAGAATAATTTCTATGACAAATTTGTGATGGTTATCATTATGTTGCACTAAGACAGATTAGTACAATACCAGCGGTTTGAATTTGAGTTAGAGGTTGTATAAAATATGAAATTAAATCTTATCAAATCTAGTTTTAGATAAATGAAACAATATAAGAAAAGGAATCTCATATGATGAGATATTTGAATTTTTGTGAAACAGGATCAGAGTGATCTCGGACTCCCCTATCTTAATTTTGGAAAATCATTAAAAATTGTACAAAAATTATTCTATGTTATAATTTATATTCCTAAAATCCTTAATGAGTCTATTTTCAACAAAAATAGACGGAAGCATCATCCGAGTCCTGTACTATGAGATAATTAACTCATAGTGAAGAGAGGTCGGAAATACCAGATAGTGAAATAGAGGTAAATTTAAAGAATAAAATGTACTTATTGGCTAGATCAAAAATTTTGAAAATTTTATGGTAAGAAGATATGTGAGTCTAGTTTTAGGTAAAATTAACTGTTCTCAATTCGGAGTCTCGTAGATCCAGATATGAATAATTTAGTAACTGTGACTCAGGAAAACAACTTGACTAGACTTTGAATAAATAGAACGAATTTTAAAAGTAGCATGTTATCACATTGCTTATTATTTTTCATGCGAGCTTACTCCCTCCTTTCCATTTTCTTAGCATTTTCAAGTTGGCTCGGAGTTAGAGATCATCGAAGGCTGCATCACACTATCGAGACATCATCGTTGGAATATTAATATATTTATGCTAGCGATTCTAAGTGAATGGCATGTATAAGGACTTAGTTTTATGATAGATGTTGTTATGAGTAGCCAAATGTATTGGCTTATAATGATTCATTGTATATAGCCATGGGATGTGGCTTATAAGCCTAATTATCCTTACTATTTGTTAATGCCTTACGATGTGATTATAATTGTTTACTATGAATGAATAGTAAAACATATGTGCATGAGAATGCCTTAGGACCATTCGGGGTGGTCATGGCTATGGATTAAACGCGTAAATTGGCATTAAGTTGATAATGATTGAACATGGACGTTTGTTGAATAAGTAGAGATTAATTATTGGGTAATATGTTATGGTTGGTTGCTAAAAACATGCCTTAGTGAGGCATGCTAAATCATTAAAATGATGATATGATATGTGTCTTTAAAACGGTTAAGTTTGTGAAAGATTAAGTCAACAAAAAGGCTTGGAAAATAACCTAAGTGCTAGCCACACGGGCAGAGACACAGCCATTTGTCTTAGTCATATGGAGGATACGGCCTAGCACACGGGTGTGTGGCCTAGCCGTGTGGTTCAATTTGTTTTGCTGACGTCATAAATAGAGAGTTACACAGCCTGAGGACACGGACGAGTCCCTGTGTCCACACAGGTGTGTGACCCTATTTCATGAAAACTTTTCTAAGTTTTCCCAAAAATTTCCAAAGTTCTCGGTTATCCCAAATTGCCTTTAATGCATGTTTAGAGCCTCGATAGCTCGTGTAAGGGACATTATGCATGTGATTGATTATTTTTTATTTAAATGAAATTTTATGGCCCGATTTTATGAAATGGTGTACGTTTAAGTCCGGTAACGCCTCAAACCTTGTCCCAACATCGAATACGGGTAAGGTGTGTTACATTTAGTGGTATCAGAGCTATGGTTTAGTCGGTTCTCTGATTAACCTAGAGTGAATGAGAGTCTAGCTATACATGCCACCAATCTGTGATAGTGTGATGTCTCTCGACGTGAATGTTTGGATAGAGGTACTCTCCAATTGAGCTATACCGACCATGTTAAATGAGATGCTATGGTGTTCGGGTAAAGTATAGTCAAGATAAGCCTGGATTCAAAAAATTTTGAATAAAATCTCACGATATATGTGATAACATGTGAGATGAAAGTTCATATTACGATGATTACCTATGCTTGTTTGATGTTCATATGATATTGTGCACTTGACTTGTTTGATTAAGTGAATGTGATAAAAAGGAAATTCATAAAAGTATGAATAAAGGTTTACAATATCATGTTAAGGATAAAAATGTCATTGTCCTGATTGGACATTGAATGCTGATGGATTGCAATGATATCCATGAGTAAGATAAAGGGATATATTGTAATGAGTTTGTCTATGTTTAATTGATAGCCCTATGATGTATATGACTGATTTGCTCGAGTGAACGTATGTATTTTAGTAACTCACCAACCTTATTGATAGAACAAATGTTCGTGTATTCTTGTTTGAAAAAGTATGATTAGCAAACTCGCATAGCTTTCCAAAGTTTTCCCAAAACTTTCCAAAGTTCTCAGTTTAGTCCCAAATCGCCTTTGATGCAAGTTTAGAGCCTCGGTAGCTCGTGTAAGGGACATTATGCATTTGATTGAATGTTTTTAATTTAAATGAAATTTTATGGCACGATTTTATGAAATGGTGTACGTTTAAGTTCGGTAACGCCTTGAACCTTGTTCCGGCATCGGATACGGGTAAGGGGTGTTACACCCTTGATTTTTATTATTAATTCATTATTTTCTATATCAATGGTAGACCTAGACGTGGCTAAAAACGATCTATCTAACAAGATAGGTATCTCACGGTCTTCCCCAAAGTCCATGATTACAAAATCAACTAGGATGATAAACTTACACACCTTTACAAACACATCTTCAAGTACTCATTTCGGTTGTACCGAAGACTTGTCAGCTAATTGTAGTGTGATGTGTGTGTTTTTAGGTTCCTCTAACCAAAGTTTCTTGTATATAAATAAGGACATCAAATTTATACTGGCTCCTAGATCACATAAAGCCTTACTGAAGTGAATATCCCTTATCTCTATAGGAATTGCAAAACTCCATGGGTCTTTTAGTTTTTAGGGCATTTTTTTGTAGAAATTATCGCACTACGAGATGCGTCTATATCAACTTTCTCTCATGTTTTAATTTTCCTATGCCTAGACATGATTTCTTTTAAATACTTGGTGTATTTAAGAACTTTTTCAATTAATTCGATTAGAGGCAAGTTAACATTAAGTGACTTGAATAAGTTTAGAAAACTTACAAATTTTGCTTCATCCTATTTCTGCTTATCCTCTAATTGTAAAGGGAATAGTACATTTGTTAGTGTGGGTTCTTGTAAACTATATATTATATAGAGTTTTTATAGTTTTTTATGACACTTTTTTACTTAAAAATTTATATTAAACCTGAATATTTAATAGTTAATTGGGTGAATTTTATTTATATTGAGAAAATAGGCATGATTTAGTAAAGTATGCAACTTTATGCTTTTATGTATTAAATTTATGCATAATTTAAATATTTTATGCTGCATAATAATTTCTTGTATTTAATTGTTACAGTGGGACCATTGAATTAATAATTTGTAAAGCTTATTTTAATTTTGCATGGACATAAGCTTTATTTTACCTTAGTTGGACGACAAAGGCATGCAAATTGGGTCAAGAGGAATTCAATTTGATCCAGTTAAAGATGATTTAATTGAAGGACAAGTTTGACAACTTAATGGGTCACAAAACCGTCCAAGGAAAGAAGAAAAAAGCCCAATTCAACAACGAAATCTGAGTAGCCCAAAATATGCTTTTGGGAGATTTATTCAAAGGTCCCTACACTTGTAAAATAATTAAAAATTAGCATACAAATTTTACCCAAGAAATCCTCCACTTCCTTACTTGATTCATGTCTAAAATCAAGCATGAATCAAGCAACCAACAACCTCCCCTTTCTACAATTCATGGTCGGCCAAGAGTGAGAGAAACCTAAGGGAATTTCAAACTATTTTTAGTAAACCTATTAGCCATCCCTCTATTATAATACCACCCTATACTTCTCATTCATTCATCCCTCGCCTCTTATCCCTCATCATTTAATAACCTTTCAATCCCTTACTTCACATACTTCATTTCCTTCTCACGCATAAATCATCTCATTCCCTTAGTTAGCAATTCTTTGAGAAAATTCTCTCTTGGCTGGCCAAATTGAGGAGCATCTTACGAAGGAGCAATTACGAGGATCGGAAGAAGCCACCACGATCAATTTTTAGAGGACTGCTGAACTACCTTCAGAGTTTCTTCTTTCTTAATCTTTATTTTTGTTCAACATGTTTGCATTTTGCTCTGATTTTTTTTCATTAACAATGATTGCTTAATTTTGTTTAGCTAGAATGATTATATTAATTTGATGAAGTTCATTTGACTTATGTTCATAATGTTCTGTACCTCAATTGATCATGCTTTCAATTAAAATCATGCATGTATTTCATCCATTAAGATGTGATTGAATGCGTTAGAATTAGTTCGTCAACCCTAGCTAGATGACGATTAATAGACGCAATAATTGAAAGGTGCATGCTTAATTTAGATCCTAGCCTGATTAAATTAAAGGTTTTGTAATAACTCAAGAGAGTTCTAATACCTTGCATAACTTTTAGATTTGTGTGGTTAAATTGTTTCAAACCTAATTTTTCCCTGTTACTTTACATAAAATCTAAGAAACCCTTACTTAAATATGATCATGGTAGTATGCATGTTTTTCTAAGTACAAGATTCTAAAAGGACTTAATACTGGTTTCAAAAAGTTCATGAAAGAGTTGAGTTGCCATGGAATACTTTTTGGAACAGTGAGCATGATAAGAATGAACCAAGTCAAATGATGTAATTACTTTAGCCTATTCATGTTATTATTGTTGAAATCTTGTGAGTTCTGATGCTAAATCCATTTCATCCATTTTAATTAATTACACTTGGGTTAATTTGCATTAGGGATCATTTTGCATCTAGTTATTTATTTTTACATCCAACATACAAAATTATTATGTTTTATTACCAAATTGTAAAACATTAATTTTGCAAAACATTGATTAACATATACAGTACTTATGGAAACGATAACTCTTATACTTACTTATTACTTGATAACGACTATGTACACTTGCATAAACCCCAATATTACAGTTCTTTGATTGGCTCAACTACCGGCTCCGCTGTCGGCTCGACTACCTACTCTGGTTCAAGCTCGACATTGTTGTGTCGAAGAGCTTTTTCTTGAAGATTATTGGCATCCTCCTTGTTCTCCTTGTAACACCTCAAAAATTTGATTGTTGGCTGTAGAATTTTGTCGTTATTAAGTCTCTATATTTGTTTATGTGTTCGAGTTCAAGGGTTCAAGTTGCTCTTTTGAAAGATCCTACTATTTTATTTTGACTGAATCCCTATCCCTAATCTATGACTTAAGTTTAATTCTGTGTAAATTTGTGTCAAGAATGAGTCTACAGGTTTGACGGTTAAGCTTCTGTATTCTATCCATTCCTATGTTCGAGTTGCGGCACGTGCGATAAGAAATATTTTACTAACCATAAGAATTTTGATTATTGGTTTTAGAAAAATGTTAGTTACGTTCCTCTTTCTTTTTCTTTCCTTTTTCCATATTCTTTTTATTGGTCTCTGTTTCTATTTTTCTTTTCTTGCGTTTGGCTTTGATAAGTTGCAACTATATGTGATTGAGGGTCCACGCTGTTTGCCGCTTCGATTGGAAAATAATTGGGTAAGTTTTGTCGTCATTTCTTTCTATTTTACGAAATGCCTATTGATTTTGTTCACATGTTCAAAATTGGATATTTTTCTGTTGTTGCACTTGAATTCTTTGTTAAGTAATAGTTGGTTTTCTTTTAGGCATAGATATCGAAGATAGAGTTCTCCCGCGCATTAATTTGAGTTAACTCCATTGATTCTTCGGTAAGCGTTAGTTTCATTAGAAGTTTCATGTTAAGGTTTTTGATATAGATTTTTAAGTGGAACTGTGTGAAATTTATCGATTAAGTTGTTTAATTATACATTACATGGTCATTTTAGGTTACGGGACTTCTCCACATTATTTTGCCATCAAAACTACAACAAGTGCATTCTGAAAACCCAGTTTTTTGCAAAATTTGAACTCCAGAGAACATGGCTCAAATGCCACACAGTTATATGCCAGGCCGTGTGAGCCACACAGCTGTGTGCTAGGCCATGTGGCAGATCATGTAACTTACTATTCACAAATTAGAGACACACGGGCTAAGGATATTGGCATGTGTCTAGACTGTGTGTGGGTACGTTTTGTGCAGGGTTCACATGAGCCAAGGACACAGGCGTGTGTTCAAGCCTTGTAACACACTGTTTGTGCATTAAGGCCACACGGGCAAGTGACATAGGCGTGTGTCATGTCATATGAGGCACACAGGTGAACACACGACCATGTTCCAGACCGTGTGGAACCACACGGGCCAGTTATTCAGGCTGTGTGAAATCACACGGGCCTGTGAACCAATATTTGGAATTTTTCCTCAGGCCACAAGCGTCATTTCACATGAATGTAGGCCTCCTATGAGCTTGTATGAACTAAATTAAACTTTATAAATTGTTATTTTGTGTTCTAAGACTGAGTGCTAAAAACCTGTATGAAACACCCCAAACCCGGCCCAGAAGTTATGGCTGGATCCGACATGCCACATCGAAGCGTTCAAAACATTTTATATTGCTGATCCAGAAAAAAACTTACTTAGTGTTTTAAAAGATAATTTCATTATAGGTTAAAGTGAATGGAAGCTGTGCACCAGGTAGGAAACCGGAAAAAAGGTGGTGAGTCCATCGGACTGCTTAAGTACCAAGCTCCCTTCGGATCCAATCCTAGAAATGCATACCGCTATTGCCACACCTTAACGTCATGGATCTTTCTAGGAAACCGATTTGATTAAGTCATTTTTAGGAAAAGTGATTAATCTTGGAAAATACTTTCATTGTGGAAACTTTGCTTGTTGTCGTGTTATTTTGAAACCAATTGTTGTTGTTGTTTTTTTTTTGGAAAACGCGCCCTAAAGCTATCCAATTTCAACAGTTAAAATAAGTAATACCTATCTTAGTAATACATATTAAAACCATCAAAATAATTAAGCGGCCTTATTACATTTAAAACCCAAAACTTCAAACGTAAATAAAAGGATGTCCAGTTCACCGGAAGAAAATCAAACTTTCGAGCAGTGGCCACTCAAATTCCCTCACGACTCCAAGCCCACTATGGTTGGGGATTACTGCGTGGATGAAAATAAAAGGGGTGAGTTTGGGAAACTCGGTGTTTAAATTAACCCAACCATAGCCTATATCAGCTCAAACCACGAAATAGACTAAGTTGGCCTTAGCCCGAGCAAATTCGAATAAAGCCCATAGGCCCATAATGTAACGTAACAGATATTACATGTTTATGCGTAAACTCAACCCAGATTCATCCATAACACCCGTGCATCACCTTACACCATGTGAGGAGACTACTCGACCCACCCAACCACTACATACCACAGAAATCACAGCGAGACTGCCAGATATTGTGATGAAGTCACCAGATACAGATATTGTGGCAGAGCCACCAAAACAGATATATGTGGCAAAGCCACCAGATCAGATAATCGTGGCATAGCCACCAGAACAGATATATATGGCAGAGCCACCAGATCAGATAATTGTGGCATAGCCACCAGGACGCTTCCTCCATAATATAACCCATGTCCCCATGCAATGATATATAATCATGGCATACATCATACGTAATCGATCGTCATGCTTTTCACCAAAAGTAACCCTAGGGGTATAATGGTAATTTTGCACCTAAGGGTATAACAGTAATTTTTCATACATAGGGGTATTCAAGTAATTTAACTATTCTTAAGGTTTTCATGCATATCATAGCCATTTACATACGATCGAAACACTTACCGCATTTTCTTACGATTTGGGCCGTTGGCCCATTATCCCGCTTTTGGCCCATTAAGCCTAAAACATCGAAATGCATGTAATCGCGCACTCTGCAGTCTTATCACTTTAATTTACCATATACATCAAACTATTAATCTCACGAGCATTCGTACACTGCAAGTTCTCAAAATACCGGCTTTTCGCTTTTGTCGATCTAGTCTATAAGAGGTGTTAGTTACACACTGCTTGCGACGATATGTCGATTTGAGATCCACACACGAACCGCCTACAATTGGATTACTAACACGTTAACCTAACTATTCAAATACAAACTACGTATTAACCCCTTACAATATTCAGCCAACCACACCTACAGATCATAGTAAGCTTAAGAAATCAATAAGCAACTCATTAACAAATTTTTGTCAGTGTTTACCACATAATCATAATTTCACTACAAGTTGTCTTCCTGAGCAATAGTCACTAAATCATTTATAACTGGAGCTACGAAAATCCAAATCAAGTGATGTTAATTTTCCCTGAAAATAGACTCATATATCTTCTATCCATAAAATTTTCAGAATTTTTGGTTTAGCCAATCAATACCAGAGTTTTCTCAAAGTTTCCCATGTTTCACTGTTTGACTAATCTGACCACTCTTCATTACGAATCAAATTTCTCATTGTACAGAATTCAAAATATGTTCTTGTTTATTTCATTTGAAACTAGACTCAATAAGCTTTAATTACATAATTTATTCAGCTTCTAATTCATCTCCCACAATTTATGGTGATTTTCCAAAATCACGTTACTACTGTTGTCCCAAGCAGATTTATTACCAAATCACTCTTTCACACATACCTTGCATGCATGTTATTTAAACATGTATATCACCAATCAATCATCACATATCTATGATTTTACTTAAGTATAATCTCTATTTCATCATTATAAAGCACAACATGTTAGCCAATTTTTCCCTTTAGTATCTAAGGCACATGCATCCTCATTTGTTTGGCTCAACTTCACCTATCTTCCATTTTTCATCAAAAGAACATGAAACAACAACCATTTCCTTCATTTTAATTCATGACTAAATGCTCACAACACAACTAAAAACCAAAATATGCTTCAAGAGTTAAGGTAAAATCAAGAAGAACTCATGAACCTCAAAATAGAAGCAAGGTACCAAGAACTTAGCTTCAATTTTCCTCCTCCTAGTGACCGATTACTCAAGAGCTTTCTCCTCTCCTTTCTCTTCTCTAACTTTCGGCTATGATGAAAAAAGATGGACAAAACTTTGTTCTTTTCACCCCTTTTTCTTTTAATAAAATTTCATATTTCATCCATTTAATTCTTTAATACAAAAGACATGAAATGCCGATCATGGAACATTTACCTAAACCATTATCATGGAACATTTACCTAACCCATTATCATGGAATATTTACCTAATCCATTATCATGGAACATTTACCTAACCCATTATCAATTTGTACTATGAATTATGGATATCAAGTGCTCATATTGTCTACAACAACATGATGGTTGGCCACTTCATGTAAAATAGGAGGTTTGACATGCAAATCCTTCTATTTTGCACTACTATTTATTTGGCCACTTCAATTTAGCCTATAGCATTTTCAAACATTTTCACATAGGTCCTATTTCATAATTTCACTCACAAATGACAAAATCAAAGCATGAAATTTTGCCAACATTTACAGAATTCCCGAAAATTGGGGCGTTACACTGTATGTGTATTGCATGTGAAAACCGTTAATGATATTTAGTTATTATGTACGAGTATGACCTGTATCTGAATGGTTGTATAGGCCTCTGTATTTGCAATTATTTTGAATCTGCATCTGCATTGGGTAGGAAATTGAGCAAAGGAGGAAGTAATATGTTCTGAAACAGTGGCTAAATCACTGGTATCTATACTCTGATCCGACAGCTAGTCTACTATTATCGGAATGTGTCATATCGACACTGTGTGGTGTGTAGGGTTGGATGGGTATTCAATACCCTATTTGGTGTGTGGGGCTAGTCGAAGATGGTGTGTAACAGGTGGGGAATAGGAAAACAACATCTATTTTCATCTATTCTATGTTTGAGAATAATCTTACTTACTGTCTGTCTGAACTATTTTGATATGATAAACTGAATGATTCACCTTCTAGGTCTATTTCCGTTCTGAACTTGAATTTTGGACTTTACTGGTTCTAACCTAAACTTATTTGAACATATAGTTATTTCATTATAGGATCATTAATTCAATTCTTCTGTTAACTGAATTACAGTTAAACTATAGACTTGATCGAGTCGGCAGATCAGGAACTCGGTTATACTACTTATTAGCTTTAATATTATTATTACTATCATTGACTCATTTTCAGTAGTTTCAAGACATATGATGTTTAAGATACTAGATTATGTACTACATGTTGTGCTTCTTAAATTCTGTGTTGTTTGGAAAAATTGCTAAACTAAGATTTGGAAGTTATGTTTTAAATAATTTTCAATGTAACTCTCCAAACTTGGCTTTGTCATCTAGGCTAGTTGTGAGGTGTTACACTCCTCTTGAGTTGGGTTCTTTAGGCTACTTAGTACTTTACCCGAACAGAGCACAATTTCTTTAACATGCTCATTCTCTTCTCTCTGAGGATTATTCTCGGTATTATTTTGGATCCCGATGCCAATTTGTCTTTTGATATCTCCTATCATGCTCATCAATTGGATCATATGATCTTCGAGTTTTGTCAATGTCTTTGTTGTTTGGGTGCACTTAGACTGCACCTGTTTTACTTTAGTTTGCATTGACTGCATTTCTCCTTGATTCGATCTAGTCTTTGACCATATATAGTATGGTCATTTGGGTTGGCCCTTTCTTAAGGCTTCTGTAGATATGTAGGTTGGTAAGTAGTGTTTTGTTTAATAGGGTTAGAATTATTACCTCATCCCTGATTTCTACCCCATCTCAAATTTGGGTGATCTCTCTTAATGGGGTTATAAGTGTTTGAATAAGGATTTCCACCTCTATTTCCAATATAATTCAAGTTCTCGATTGGGTTATCAAAATAATGGCTAAAAGGTTCATCTCTGTCAAATATTGAAGATCTACTATACGTTGCTCTATCCAGTTAAGTCTGTCCAAAATATGTTGATACTTGTCATCTCCTTTACAACTTTTACCACGGATTATCTCTGGCCATAAGTAAATATTTTGGTTGGTCACTAACAGGAATTCATTGCCATGTTCTGTATAAGATCATATAGATCCTCGTATTTCCAGTTCATCAAAGCTCTTCTTGCGACTTCATCTAGTCCTGGTCATGTATGTGCATCCAACCTGTTATAGAACATTTGCAACCACAACCATTTAGGTAGGCCATGGTGCAAACTTCTGTGGATCAACATCTTAAATTGCTCCTAAGCTTCACGAAATTTTTCTCCTTCTAGTTGTTTAAATGTGGAAATCTCCCTCCTGAGTTGGACCGTCTTGCTAATAGGAAAAAAACATGTGTAGAAACTTTTTCACAAGTTCTTTCCATGTTGTAATAGATCTTGGTGCATGCGAGACTAATCAAGAGAAAGCATTATTGATTAAGGAGAAGGGGAACAACCAAAGACGAATAGCATCATCTATGTCCCTGTTAAATTTAAACGTATCACAATGTTGGAGAAATCATTTTAATTGTTGATTCGGGTCCTCAGCCATTATTCTTCTAAATTGCAAATTATTTTGGATCATCTCGATCATAGCTGGTTTGATCTCGAAATTATTTGTCGTAATGGTTGGCCTTACTATGCTACCTTGTACCATCTCCTGATTTGGTAGTGCATAATCTCTTAATGTCCTTTCTTTTCATGCCATTTGTGGGTTTAACGGTAGTTGTGGTGGTGGTGGTGGTGGTGGTGGTGGTGGTGGTGGTGGTGGTAAGTCTGATATGTTAGCTTCATCAGGTTCGTTGAATAGCGCGTTTTCTCATGGTGAGTTACCCAAAATAGGTGGGTTATTTTGCATCTGTTGTTGTTGTTGTTGTTGTTGAAGATTGATGGTCGTGAAACTAACTAATAATTCAACTTAAGGCAAGCGCACCTATCGAACAGTAGTATTGTTATGGTGAGACTGGAATATCATATCCACAAGGACTAAAAGTGCTAGTAGTTACTCTCTTTTTATTATCTAGCCTAAGAATTTATATGTGTTTTTAAACTAAACTAATTTTCTAATTTATCTAAGATCACGACAGAGGCGAGAGTTGGAAAATACTTTAGGAAAACCAATTGAGAAGACAATACCCAAGAAAGAATCCACCTAGACTTCACTTATTACCTTTGACTTAGCCGATTTATTCATTTGACTTATTCTGTAGAAATCCCTAATTTATGTTAATATCTCTCTCGAGACTAAGAGCAACTGACTCTAGGTTGATTAATTGAAATCTCTTTCTAATTAAAACCCCTATTGTCGCATTAAATCAATCTATGGATTCCCTTATTAGATTTGACTCTAATCTGGCAAATTTATGTCGTCCTATCTCTAGGATTGCATTCAACTCCGCTTAAATATGAATGATCTACTCTTAAACAGGGACTTTTGCTCCACTGAATAAGCATATTAAAAACCTAGATTAATATCCTGAAATATTAAAGCAAGAATTAAAACTCATAATTAAGAATAAGAACAAGTATTTATCAAATAAATCAAAGCATAATAAGATTCGTCATAGGGTTCATCTCCCTTAGGTATTTAGGGATTTTAGTTCATCATAATAATGGAAAACATCTCAAAGTTTAGAAAATAAAAAAACATAAAGAAACCCAAGAACTTCTAGGAAATTTGATGGAAATCTTCAGTCTTGATGTAGATCCTGGCTCCGAGGTGATTCCGATGGCTAGTCGCAAGTATTTTCTGCCTCCAACTCTATGTGTGTTCCTCTCATCCTCTTCTAGGGTCTTTATATAGACTTTTGAATACCAAATTAGCCCAAAATAAGCCTTTTCCGAGTATAACTAGACTTGGGCTCGACAGGGACACGACCATGTGCCATGCCCGTGTGAATATGCTCAGGTCGTGTGCAATTCTGACTTGGATTAATGTTGACACGGCCATGACACACGGGCGTGTGGTCTACCCGTGTGTCACACACGGACGTGTGGATTACCAGTGTAGAACTACCTAGGCCGTGAGAAACATTGGTTTAGGCCCAATTTGTCTGTTTTTGGCCCGTTTCTCGCTCTTTTTGTTTTCTTAAGCTTGCCTGAGTATAACACATGAATTTAAAGGATTAGGAGTATCGAATTCAATAAAATCAAGGAAAAAAATCATCCATAAATATGTCAAGCATGGGGTAAAAATATGTATATATTACAGTTTATCAAAGATTTCTACAAAAAAAAATTTGGATCAGTGGGTGGCTCTATAGGTGCTGTAACACCCCTCACCCATATCCGGCACTGGGATAGGGTTCGAGGCATTACCGGGACTTCAAAAATACAAAGAACATTAAAAACGGGGCTTGGGAGCACTTACTATTGAGCTTGGAAAGCTTGAAAACCCTAGCTATGGTGACTTGGGAATTTCGGCTAGATGAAGGAGAAAATGGGCTGATTTTGGTTCATTTTTCCCATTTTATTTCATTAAAATATCAAATGACCAAAATGTCGTTATGCCCTTTGTTTAGAATTTCATCCATGTAAACCCATTTTTGTCCAAAAATTTAAAAATTGGACAAATTTCTCTCCAAGACCTTCTCATTTATAATCTAAAGCAACTTCATACAAACTGCTTCTAGAATTCAAGTTTTGCAATTTATTCAATTTAGTCCTTATTTCCTAATTAGATACCTTACTCAAAGAATTTCTTCATAAAAATTTAACACATGCATAATCTCATATTATAGGCTTCATAAAAATCATAAAATAAATATTTTGATGTCGGATTCGTGGTCCTGAAATTACTATTCTGACTAGGCCCTATTTCGAGATGTTATAGGTGTGCCCCTACTATGATTCATACACTGAAACTATAAAGAAAAATAAAAATGTTAGTGAAGAAAAATAAAAATGTTAGTGAAGAAAAATAAAATAAAAATTGTATCTATAATTTACAATTTTCATAATTATTGTATTGAACGTAAAAATTAAAATTAATCTAGTGGAGTTGCCTCTCCGACAATGGCACCAACAATTACCGCTTTCGAAGGTACTAACATTTAGAGTAAATTTCTTGCAACCATATGAAAGTTAGACGGATTCCGCAAGTATACAGGTCAGGTTGTAATATAGTTTTTATAATGAAGTACGGAAGAACTCCGAGGATCGTACCCAAGGGAGGCGAGTACTAAATTAATACTAACTTAAACGTTAATAGATCTAATTAGTATTTTACTTAAATTATATTACGATAAAACATAAAGTGAAAAGAATTTATTTCATAGGAAAATAAATAAATAGCATAAAAGAATAAAAATGAAAAAATAAATTGTCAACTGAATCAAATCTAAGCATAGGAGATTAACTCGCTTCGATGGTCATAACTAATTCCTATTTTGGGGTCTACTCAATCAACTAGTAGTTACCCTAACAACATCTCTTGATCTTCCACTGAACTAATGAGTTGACAAGAACTACTTATCTTCGACCTCACAGTCCATACTAGATTAGGGTAAGAGGTTCATGGATAGGCAATACCAATTTTGGGTTTATTCCCACCTAAATGACTTGCTAAGGTTGTCAGGCCTAGGGTTTAAGTTCTTACTATCCCAACTAGTTGATCTGCTAAGAAACCCTATATAGAAATTAATTACTCCCACGTCCATTCGCTAATCCTCCATAAGAGGATTAGTTCCTTATAGATCCCATAAACAACATAAACTTGATAAAAGAAATAAACATGAAAATTAGATAAAGAATAAGAGTTTAAGAGAAATCTTGAATTGTATCGATGATTGAAAGCGTAGAAATCCACAAGAGTTTGATGAGTCCACAAATCATGAATTGAAATAAAATCCTAAGCACTAAAACTGAAAACTAAAATAAAATTTGTAAACTAAAATAAAAGAAATGCTCTAAGATAAGGAAAATATGATTCTGAAGTGTTTAATAAGGCCTATTTATAACTTTAGGTTTGGTATTCGTCCCTAGCCTAGTTCGACTGACGTTTTTACATTAAAGTTCATTGTATAGACCAAAATGACCTTAGCTCGTTAATTCTTAACGTAAATGGCCGCTGGTTGAAACATCCTTTGCCTTATGTTGCGACATTAATGGTAGTTTACTTCACTCGAGCTTGGATTTAGGGCTGTGTCACAACATCCTCTGGCTATGTCGCGACACCGAAGGCGATCTTGCTATTTTGGTGTCCTGCTCACTATGTTGCGACGTCGAAACTCCATGTTCGCAACATAGCGACTAGTCTCATGTTCTCATGCCTTCAAATGATGTCCTGTACACTCACCACACATGTTGGCCTTCTTTAGGCCTACTTTGGCCCTTAAGGTCATATAAAATGCTCAATTCACACTTTTTATTAATCGAGAACTAAAATCGAAAAACTAAGTAAAACATAATAAAATTGCTTATATTCAAATTCCTTAAGTACGAAAACTAGTTTAATCAACTACAAGGAATTGCAACAAATCAACATGTGTATATATATATATATATATTTATATTCAATAATTTTGAATCATAAAAGTACAAATCAAATTTCTCTCGTCACTCGTCAACGACTCTTGTTTTTCTTTTCTCTCGCATCGGCTCAACATTGTCTTTAGCTACGTTCAATAATTCAACAATAGAAACAATATTAGTTTACATTCAGCTAACATTCAAATACAAAACCAAATATATTTTTCATTTTATTCAATTTAGTCCTTGTACTCAGGATATGCATATTTTTCGATATCTAACATCAAACCAAAATCCAATTTCACATTCTTTCATTAGGGGCCTTATACTTCCATTCATAGCATGATGTAATGATAAGTTTTAAATTTATTCAATTTAGTCTCTAATATTTCAAAGATATCTAACAAGCTTAATAAGCTTTGCAATTTAGTCCTTATAATGATCTAAGCTTATTAACTATCAAATTCAAGACTAATTAATCAATTTATCTATAATGGTAACTTGATAAAAACTTAAAAATTGAAAAAATTGATACATGAGGTATCTAAATCAAGCTCCTATGACTCAATTTCCATAAAATCAAAGAAAATTATATAGGGACTTACTCGAATAGATGGTCGAATGTTTGAACGAAACCTAAGGTTTCTTTCTTTCTTGAAAAATTGGTTTTCATCCCACTCCCTTAATATTTATACTTAGTTTAACATTTTTTTAGTTTAATTAATCATACTTAACTAATTAATTAAAATATTATTAAACATAATTTAAATCATAATTTAATCTAAATGGAATTAGTAATCACCATCCACTATCTCATGATTAAAAATGGTTAAATAACCATTTTAGTCCTTTAGGTAATTTCTATATAGGTCCTCAAGCAATTTCTGAATTAAAACTCAACAACGATTGGACTTTCACAATTTAGTCCCTAAGCTTTAATTAACTAGTTTTTCGATTAAATCACTTAACCAAAATTCAATATATTTTCATAAACAGTCCAAAAATATTATTATTTTATATTTATGAACTCGGTTTACGAAAATGAGGTTCCAAAATTATATTTTTGACACTATTGAAATTCGGGTCATTACAAGAAAAAGGGAGAGCAAGAGGGAAAGAGGAAAACTTAGCGATTAGCATGCACTAATAACCATGAAAGAGATCAAAGAAAGTGGTCATAAGGATGAAATTTCCACGCTCACTGTACCATTACTAATACACAATATCAACAAGGTTAGAGAAAGAGGAGGGGCTATGATGATGTTTGTGGAGGTCGATTCGCCCATGTCGGGGACAAGAGCCAAAAAATTCAAAGAGTGTTGAGGTGAATGCAAAGGGAGAGATGAGAGATAAGGGTTTAACCTTTTGGGATTTTTTGGAAGAAAAATAAAGAAAGGCCCCTTTCTATGTTGTGTTTTAGGTGTATTTATAGGCGGGTGAGAGTTCTTGTGTGGTCCTCTTAAGAAGAGTGCATCCATTAGTAATAGATGGCTTAACAAAGGATTTGATCAGGTGGTTAAGGAAGAACGATCGACCTGTGAAGGGGCACGAGACACGCTGGTAGTCGATCACTAAGTGACCACCCAAATAATACAAGGTGAGGGTTTCCTACGAATCTCTTTGGTTGGTTCTTGTTCTGCAACATACCGTAATCGAGGTAGGGATATAACAAATACATACCAAATGATAACTTGTTTTTTTTATACAACCAAATGAATAACTTAATTTTGGAGTGACATGTTTATCATTCAATAAGAAAATAAAAATTTTAAAACTTTTTGAATTTTTTATATTTTTATAATTTTAAAAATTTTGAAATAAATTTGTTTAGTTTTTTTTTTGAAGTTTAAATATTTTTAGTCTTTCATAATTTTTATTTTTTAAAAGTAAATTATATTTTTAGGAATTTTTATGAAAATCTTTTAAAACTTTCTTACTAAGTACTAAATTAATAAAATGTAAATATTGGGAGCTAATGTATTTTAGAGATAAATCTTAAAATTATACATGATGTAACATCTGCATTAGGCCTTGGAGCCGAGTACGGAGGGGAATCGGGTCAGGGTTTAGTTGGAAATTTTCAAAAAGGGCAAAAAAAGAATTTAGAGTGATGATTTAGAAAATAGTTAGAACTGATAGTGATTCAGAAAATGCTTTCTAGATTAGAAAATTTATTTAGATTATGGGTTAAATTATAGTAGAATAGAAATTGTTGTGGCTAAAGTCGTAAAAAGAAAAGTTAGTAGATTCGTAGTTTTAGCATAAATGAAGGAATGATTAAGGTGAAATTTTACCAAAAGATATTTATGAGTCATCTATGGGATTATTAAAGATGATGAGAGATAAAATGGTAATTAGCTAAGTAGATAATATTAGACATAATAATTAGAGGTGAAAGTGTAAAGATGTAAGACAAGGGGACTAGTTAGCAATTTGACCATTTTTAGGTAAAAATCATGCGATTTTTGTTGGAATTGTGTAGAAAAGTGAAGAAAAGATGAGAACTCTCTACATTTTCTTGGAAACCACTATTTTCCCCTTTTCTCCATCCATCTATCTTTTGCTTTTATTCCATTTAGGTCCTTCCACCATTTTTGATCAAATCCAAGCTTCAAATCTTCCATTTCTTTAATGTTTCCTTATTAAAAACACTAGAGAAGACTAGTAAACACCTTAGTTTCATGCGAAGAGCTTCCATAGAGGTGTAGAAGGAGAGAGAAAATAAGGGTTAGATTGTAAAATCAAAAGTTAAGGTAAGTGATGGTAAAATCATCATGTCATACATGTTTGTTAAATATTATATGTTTGATATGAAATTGAAGAAAAAGAAAAGAAAGAAATTACCCAATTAAAGGAAAAGGAAAATAGAAGGCCAATGAGTGAAGGAAGAAGAAAATACATCATCTCAACCATTTTATTGTAAGTACTATAAGAATTACCATTAATTTTTTCTAAATGTTCATGCAATAATATTTTAGTTTACTAGGATAGTTAGGTAGGAAATTATGCAAATAAAAGGACTAAATCGTAATACTATGAAATTTATTAAGGGAATTATAAGTGTAAAATATAAAATGGTGCATTTGGTTGAATGTTAATATTTATGTTGAGAAAAAGAAATGTGCATGGAAAATAATGTTATGCATGCAATTTATTAATTAGGAGTTAAATTGTGAAATATGGAAAAATATGGAATATTTTCAAAATTTTGTTATAATATGAACATTTGTATGAAATTATGTTAAATGCCCAAGTTGACAGAATTAGAACTACTAGGATACTAGTGGCATGCCATTAAGGATCCTCACCGCGCTCTTTGTTTTTAGTACGCTAGTGCTTTCTGTTTAGCATGCTTGTGCTCTTCGTATAGCACCTTAGTGCTCTCCATATACTTGTGCATATAGTTGCACCCCTGTACTTGATTTGTAAATCCTAAATTGTTCTAAATAGTCTACTGTGGGAAAATGTGTGAAAGCAAGAAATACGAGTATTTAAAGTATCAAGGTAAGTATGGAAATTACTCAAGGTAAGTAAATTTGTTGAAATAAATGTCTAGTCATAAAGATATTCATATGTGGAAGTATAATATATATTAGTAACATTTTAAATATATGTTATATTCATTTATTCTTGTAGTGTTTACTAAGTTGTCACTGGCTTAACGTGTTTATTTCAATGCATAGGTATAGTTAAATTTAACGAGCTAGAGTCAAGGTTGTCAGCTGCTCATCTCATCACATTGCAAAGCTAGAAAAGTGTATGTATAGATTTTTTTATTTAGAATGACATGTACATAGGTGGTGTGGTATTTAACTTGGTAAAAAGAGGTTATTTTGTAAACTTTAAAAGTTTTACTTATTGTGGGTAAATTAATTAAGTACTTTAGCATTATTGGAAATGAATTAATAAGAGTTTAAATGTGTGTATGCATATGTGGTATGATTATTGGTTAAGAATGGTTGATTTAGAATTGCTTTGAATTGGTTTTTAAGTGTTGAATTGGTTCAAACTCTTTGCAAGGGGTTTTTTAGCAAATTTTCCAAATATTTTTGAGCAAATTTGACTCAAAGTATCGATACCAAGGGTCAGGAATCGGTACCTAGTGTTTGGAATTGCGTTTTTCAAAAATAGAATGTCAATTTGGTATCGATACCTCGGACATAGGTATCGATACCCACATGAAATTTTTGAAATTTTGAGTTTCAAAATGTCGTTTTGGTATCAACACTGGTCAAGGGTACAGATACCTTGTTAAGGTATCGATACCCTAAGTTTTGGTACTGATACTTGCCCTCTATTTTTCTTAAAAAAATCATTTTTAAATCACTTTTAAACGTCAACGATTGACCGATGATGACCTCAAACATTTAAGATAATAATTAATGACTTAAATAAGTTAAAATGCTATAGTTAATGTTTGAAATTACTTACTGTTTAGTCAAAATCTCTTTAGCACCAAATGTAATAGTCCTATATCAGGTCCCGAATATCAGAACTAGTATAGGTGTTTTACACATGAATTTTGATCTAATGTGCAATTTGATATATGAACTTTGATTTGATACAATTATATACGTGGAACTTTAATTGTGGTTCAAATGTATATATGAAACTTTGATTTTGATTCAATCATACATATTTAAATAAATACATCAATATATTTTTATATTGGATAAATATAAGTATTTGTGTATGAAATATATATATAAACATAAAATAAAGCTAAATCAAGAATTATATTAATAATTTATGAGAATTGAATCAAATAAAAAATTCATGTATAAAATTATAAATTAAACCAAAATTATATATCAATTTTAATATTTATACTTTATTTTATACTAGTTAGGCCAGCTAAAGTAACTAGGTAAATTCAGATAATATTAAAAAATATTAAATCATTTGAGACTCAATACTATACGGACTAATGTCCACATTTTTCAAAAGTATAAAGACCTCTCACATATTTAAACCTTCAGTGAAAAAAAGAGGATAACAATATTGGAACGGTATTTGCCTGATATCATATCAAGAACGAAGGGCAAAGGGGGTGGCGGCTTCGGTCGGAGTAGTTGCTTATCTGTGACTGAGTTTTCTCGACGCACCACCAACATCACAAAGCGCCATGGGGTTACTATCCCTCTCATCTTCTCTAACCCCTTCCTTCCCCTCTCTTCATCTCAAACCTAAACATAAACTCTCTCTTACTTTCCCAAACCCTTCCTTTGCGTGCTCCGCACCCACATCCAAACCCCTCTCCTCATCTCTCAAACTGAAACCTACTGCGAATTCCCTCAAATTTTCAGCCCCTCAGAGCCCCGCCACCGCCATGCGAGGGGCCGAGGCCGACGCTATGGGGTTGTTGCTCAGGGAGCGAATCGTTTTTCTAGGTAACAACATTGATGACTTTGCGGCCGATGCCATTATAAGTCAGTTGCTGCTTTTGGACGCCCAGGACCCTACTAAAGATATCAGACTCTTCATTAATTCCCCTGGTGGTTCTTTGAGGTATCCCCTTTTTTTTTCTAGGATTTTATATTTGTTCTGCTGCTCTGTAACCCTAGGCAAAGATAATAATGCAGAGAACACATTGTTGCTACAACTTCTGCTCTGTTCCGTGAAATTGTTTTCTCTCTGGGAAAGAAAGAACATTTTAGTCTGCGTGTGAATCTTGGAAATACATATCCGATGATTTTATCAATGGGCATTTTCATAATTAAGAAAAAAAGAGAGAGGAGAATTCACTAATAGAACTTATTTTTCTATGAATCTTGAACTGACAAGTCATGACTTGGGTGAGTTACTTTATCGGAAAAACTCTGGCTGAAGGTACCATTTCTCAAATCTTGATCGCTTTAATATTCCCCTAACAAACTGAATAATGAATTCTCTGTTTGTTCTTCAACTAGGACACATCATTGTTTAGGTTCTTGGAAACGAAATGGCAATTTTTATTTGATGGGAGTGGGATTCTCCTTGGATATGGATTATCATTGTTTCCTGATATTTCTTGTTGAAGAAGCCTGATAGCAATGATTTAAAGATCTATCTTGTTTGTAAACCCCATTTAATAGAGTAGCATCTCTAAAGTACTTATAGAATACTTCCGAACTTTAGTGCTTGATAAGCTAGCAAGTCTAACCACTAAAAATAACTCAAGTAGCCTAAAATGGATATCGGGTCATGGCTGAGCCTATGGTATAAATTTCCAGCAAGCTACAACTCTTGGTTTGCAGCATCAGCTCGAGGATGGAAACTTTATTGCTTCGTCCAAGCATAAAGAGTCTTGCTTCATCATTAAATTAGCATGTGTGGTAGTTCACAATCTTATTGTTCAATTGTGTGTGATTATCTTTTCTTTTTTTCTTCTAATGACCAAGGTCAAGATTCTTAGTGTGCTTTATTTTTTTTCAATTCCTTAAAATGGGAAAATTATGCCCAATAAATGTTTTCTGGATTAGGAGTCAGCTCAGATCCTTCTGTTTATGCAATCTTTGGGTATAACTTAGGTTGTTGCAGGGCCAGTTGGAAGTGTGCATATTCTTCAATCTTTAGGAGCTTAGAGCAGTTGGCATTATATGCAGTTTAGGTCATCAATTTATGTTTGAAAACATGTATGCAATCTTACATGTTATATTTCCATTGAGGCTTGAGGCAAAGGGTACCCTCTTTTGCAAGGGAAACGTTTCACTTGATGGGGAAGGAATGGAAGATTTTGGTGAACGGTTCCTCATAATTTGTCTAATGTACTGACATAATCACTTTGCACGTGTGCGCACACACAAGAAGAAAGAAACACCACGAAATATATGAAGACTATAACTGCTAGTAAACATGATAAATTTCCATTTCCTATCCTTTCCACTCAACCAAGTAAGACTGCTTGCCCAACCTTCCTCTGTTTTTATCTTTGTGCAATCCAAATAAGGCTAATAATTAAATTACTTTTTTCTTTCTGTTTTTCTTTAAAAAATTTTATTTTCCTTCCCATTGGTGATGTACAAAAGAATAGAAACTTCCCCGTTATGGTTCCATTTTAACATTTTGTCTTCTTCTATTTGATTTCTGATTGTATCACCTTGCTTGCCTATCCTTTCCTTTTGCTGATCTGCTGTTTTTGCTATTTGTATCAGTGCTACAATGGCCATATATGATGTAGTGCAGCTTGTCCGGGCTGATGTTTCCACAGTTGGAATCGGCATTGCAGCATCAACAGCTTCTATAATCCTTGGTGGTGGCACCAAAGGCAAGCGCTTTGCAATGCCAAACACACGAATAATGATTCATCAACCTCTAGGAGGTGCTAGTGGCCAAGCTATAGATGTTGAAATCCAAGCACGGGAAATTATGCATAACAAGAACAACGTGACAAGAATAATTTCTGCTTCTACTGGGCGTCCATTTGAACAAGTGCTGAAGGATATTGATAGGGATCGGTATATGTCTCCAATAGAAGCTTTGGAATATGGAATAATAGATGGTGTTATCGATAGAGATAGCATCATTCCATTGGAACCAGTGCCAGAAAGAGTGAAGGCAAGCTTAAACTACGAGGAGATTAGCAAAGATCCCAGGAAATTCTTGACCCCTGATATTCCAGATGATGAGATATACTAGATTGGCTTGGTTCAGGGCATGCAATGCCAGGTGGCACAATGTTTTAATGGGGCTCGTCTTTCGTTTTGGTTTTGTTAAGTAGAACTTTGTATCGAAAATGTAGTTGCTACATACAAACACAAATATGAACATCTTGGTAGCTGCATACATGCATAAATTGAGAATGTAGTTGTGGTCCAAGCAAAATAGAGTAATGTGTTTTAGGAAGGATTTGAATGCCGTGAAAACGGAGGCTACAAACGTTTGATTCATTTTCAGTTTCTCTACAAGTGTGTAGACGACTATGGTTGTTTTCTATGAAAACCACACTTCCCAGTATAAATACAAGGTGTATAATTTGGTAACAAGCCTTTACTTAGAATTCTTAAATTAGCATATTCCACCAAAAACATTTATTCCTCTACTAGGAAAGCAAATTTTACATGCATGAGTTTGGATGAACGATAAAATGTGGTGCGGTGTGTTTAGTAACTTTAATTTACTTTTTAAATTATATTACAATATTGTTATTGTATTTAATCTTATTGTCACACTAATTGCGGATAAGTACATTCAAACTCACCCTTAATTAAGCATTTTTGTTCTTCCTTTTTTAATTAATAAAATCTAAAAGTAGCTGTGGGAAGTGTATAAGCAACGCTTTCCTATCCTCTTTTACATGTAATCTAAGTTTGGGCCTATAAATGAATGGACTAGCTAGCTGACATAGCCTCGTGAAGAACCCACCATATCTGGGAATTAGCTTCAGCAATTTGCACCTGTGAACAAAATAGAATTGGAGTTTCCAAGCGCTGGGAAAAGGAACAAGGACTTAGGGACCTCCATGGTTCCACAACCACAGTGATGGGTAAAACACCCAAGTTTGGACGACTCAATTTCACAAGAAGATCAGCCCATCGTGTAGACCCTTGACACGTTAAAGTTGCTTGGCGAAAGGGGTGAGAAAACCCTAAATAAAGGAAGACGGATTGGTAGATTTAGCAGAGCAGGATGTTAGGGAGCGGGCAGTGGGGGCAGGAGGAGACTCGGGAGCTGATCTTCATACGGGGTGAGCTTGAGAGGGACTTCACCGCCGCCAAGCACAACAAGACCCTTTGGGAGATTGTGAGTGCTAGAATGAAGGATAGAGGCTATACCCGAACCCCTGATCAGTGCAAGTCCAAGTGGAAAAATCTTCTCAATCGATACAAGGTCCTTTCTTTCTTCTTTCCCCTTTCCCCCTCTTTACATACTCTCCAACTGCAACATTTGTAGAATTCAAGGATGAATATAAAATATCCGAGCTCAATCATAGTTTCCTGATTTGTCATCTACTCATAATATAATTATTTTTGTTCCCTGTCATTCCTCCCAACCTGTCTTAACTTCCTATTGAGTAATGTCACTGCATTGGATGCATCCAGGCAAACAACCCCTTTTGCTATCGTCAATATCATACATTGCATGCAATCTTTCCAAATTGCTTTCAAAATGAATGGTTTAGTTGTCTAGACTCTTGAGAGTGATATGCTAAATTGTTCTTTCTTCTTCCTTTCATTTTATTATTTTAAAAATATGAAGGTATGTTTGTATAAATCAGTGTTACCTGAAACGGTTCGAATGAGGAACAAAACCCAGAATGCAATTCGATAATGGTGATCTTCTTCAGTTTGTTTAGTAAATGAAATACAGATGTTTTTCTTCGGACTATAGTTTTTGTGATAGACAAATTTTGAAGTTTGTGACTTGCTTGCTTTACTCAAATAATTTTATAATAAATTATATGCTAATGGGATGATAGTTTTACTGAATCGGATCCCTAGTGTTTATGATTGGAAACGTGCTTTGTCATCTTGATCTTTATGCAGGGGAAATAGCAGTTTTTGGTAACATAGGTGTAAATGTTGCTTTGTCATCTTTATGCAGGGGAAGGAGACATCTGATCCTGAGAATGGCTGCCAATTTCCATTCTTTGAGGAACTAGATGCAGTATTCACTGAAAGAGCCAAGACTATGCAGCGCCGCCTACTTGAACCTGAAGCAGGTTCCAGTTCCACCCAGGCAAAGAAAAAGGTGAAGAGAACAACCACAGAAAGATCCTCAGATGAATTCTCTGAAGGCGAGGACGAAGATGAAAGTGAAGAAGAAAAGCCGGCTAGAGGCACTTCACACAAGAGGAAAAAATCTGACAGTACTGTAGTGGATAAATCTCCTAGACCAAATTCTGGCACTCGTACAGGCCTCCAGGAAATGCTTAGAGAATTTTTTGATCAGCAACTAAGGATGGAAATGCAGTGGAGGGAGATGATGGAGAAGCGTGCCCAGGAGAGACAGCTGTTTGAGCAAGAATGGCAGCAGTGGATGGAGAAGCTCGAGAGGGAAAGGTTGATGGTGGAAAAGGCTTGGAGGGAGAGGGAGGAGGAGATGAGGAGAAGGGAAGAGAGCCGAGCTGAGAGAAGGGATTCCTTGTTAACCACACTTTTGAACAAACTCATAAACGATAATAATTAATAACCTCTGACCTAGAATCTATATATACATAGGCATATGTTGTTCGGATATTAGAAAGAAAGGTGTTTTATTTTGAATAATGTGGTTTTAGTTTGCTGATTGGTGAATAGATTTACTTTAAGTTACTCGGATTCGTACGTGAGTGTCGAATTTGGGCATGATTAAATTTTTTCAAAGTTTTTTCATGTATTTGGAGTGGAGAATCTTTGGAGGTCATATATTCATGTATATGAGCAACATAGGATATATTGTGAATGATAATTTCATTGTTCAAACGCTTTCCATTTGCCTAACATTTGTGCGCACGTCACTGCTAACATTTCTTTTATGGTTTCACAGCTTTCAGTTAATGGTGAACTAATAGTCACTGCCGATCCAATGCTGTCCCCTGCTATAGCAATGACTGCTCAGAATGTCAAATAGCCGACACTTCAACGCCCCTGCACTAGAATTTTAAGGAAAAAAAAAAGCGAAGAGAGCGTTAACTGCAATAGGTTTCCTATTTCCCCCTTTGGTTTCTAATTACTTGTCAATTGTAAAAGCAATACCCCATTTCATTGTCCATGACGTGGCTTTTTTAAGGGTTTCCTCTTTCAATTTTTCTTCATGTGAATAAATCACTTGCATTCTTCTCAACCATTGTTATCTGCCTAGTGGTGTCCCATATTCTCAGTTGTAGTTTTGAGGCCATAAAATACTACACACGGCATGAATGGCTCCACTTGTAAGCATGGAAACCGGGTTCTAGCAAGTGAACAGGCCCACAGGCCAAAAAGGGACTAAAAACCCAAACTCAAGTCTCATGCCTCGACCCCAAACTCCCGGCTTGCATCTTAAACCTTAGACCATAAATCTAAAACCTCAAAATTAAAACCCTAAATCTTGGTTCGAGGACCTTGTAAATTAGAACTTGAGCCTTAGGACCTTAGATCTTGGACACTTGGTTTAGGACGTCAAGCCCCAAAACCCATACTATGATAAAGAACTCTAGAAACTAAACCTTAGATCTCATACCCTAAAGGCAAGAATCTAAACCCTAAATTCGAAGCCCTAGCCTCAAACCAAGCCTTTAAGCTTTAACCTCTGACTTGGTTTTGGACTTTAACCTTAAACTATAGACTTCAAATGTAAAATATCGATATTTAATTCAGGGATCACATACCAACCTTCAATCCATAGTTTTCACTCCCCAACAATTGTGGTAGATATATTATCGAAACCATTTTTAAAGGGATATTTTGAAAATGGGAGTCGCCACCAACCTTTTTAGGTGTGATTGGATCACCTTATAAAACATTTTGGTCTACGAAAATGTGAGAAAACAGTTCGGAGTCGATTCATTTGAGAAAGGATTAGCACCCTCGCAACGCCCAAAATTGGTACCAAATGAATAGTTTTCTGTCTTAATGTCAAAAGTTTAAAAGAATTTAAAAATAGGATCCCTTTTTAAAACCGGAATAATTTGAGTTGAAAATCGAGATTCCTTCGCTCCAAAAGAGTACAAATATCACATCCAGCATGATTGGACGCGATATTCTTAAACTTCCGTAACTGAAATCATCTCGTGATTTACAAAATCTATTTAGAATGATACTTTAGACATTTAGACAAACGGGAAATCGCAACCCAGCATGTTAGGGCACTACTTCCCGAATTCTTAAATACAAAAAACATTGCCTCTTTTTTTAAATTATTTTGGATTAAATGAAATATAAATTTTTAAAACAATGATGCATTTAACATATTACAAGATATCAATACTAAATAAAATAAACTACATGATACATACTTTAACATTTCATGCAAATATAATATAGAAAATGATAAAAAACGACATAAATTACATAATATACATTAACATTTCATGCAGATATAATCATAAATAACATAAATATACATACATTAACATTTCATGCAAAATACAACATAGAAAACAATGAATATAACAATATAAATTACATAATATATATACAATAATATTTCATGCAAATATAACTTAAAATAACAACATAAATAATCAATTTTCATGCAAATATATAAAAACAATAAATAACATAAAAATAACAAATAATTTATGAGATAAAATAAACATACTAAAACAATACTAAATAAATACAAAAACATACAAAAATAAATAAACAAATTATGAAAATATAAAAATAAGTCAAAAAATAAAGATAAAAACTAAATACAATTAAAAATAAATGAGGTATTAAAAAATTTTAAAACAATATATAAATAATAAAGGAGAATTTTTTAAAAATGGTTAATATATATAAAAATATACTATATGATATAATAACTTAATATATATTTATAAAAATAATAATATGTTAAATAGGAACAAAATTTTATAGTAAATTTTAGAATATTACATACTAAATATTTAATAATGATATATAAAATGTAATATTTAATAATAATTTACAAATTTTAAAATTATACATAATATAATAAATAATATACAATAAAATATAAATAATATAATAAATAATACATAATAAAATAATAAAATAAATATTTTTTTACATATAAATAAGGTTTAAAGTAAAATAAATAATATACAAAATATTTAAAATAAATAAATTATATAAAAAAAGGATTAAAATTGAATTTAAATAAAACTCTAGGGTTAATTTTAAAAAAATAAAATGAATTTTGGACCCAATTGAAACACGTGCTAAAAGCTGAGGGACTCACTGGGCAATTTGACCCTAATCCCAAAACGACATCGTTCCCGAAATAGGCCTTATAATTGCAACTAGGACTAAATTGAAACAAAAATAAAAGGTCAGGGCCAAATTAAAATAAAATAAAATTTGAATTGAACGAAATTATAAATGCTGAAAATACGGAAGGACCAATTGGGCAATTAGCCCTTTAAACAAAAACACGCGGATCCTTCCCTGGTCACAGGTCAACGCGCGGATCCTCAGCCTTGAAACGAAACCGTTTTGATCACTAAACGGTCATCCCAAAACGACGTTGTACGAGTCGTTTATAAATATGAAAAAAAACCTAAAAATTCATTTTAGCCCCCGGTTGTAAAAAAAAAATGAAATCCTCTGAAAAAGGAGAAGAGAAAAAAAAACCCTCCGGGCTCCGGCCTCCGTCAGGCCAAGCCCCAGTCATCGGGCACACGCACCCACGCGCAGTCGTCGACTTCGCCGGATACGGCGGCCGAAAGCTGAAGAGCTTTGATTTTTAGCGCAAATCCGACGGTAAATCTCTTTTCGTTTTATTTTTAGTGATATTTGTATGTATTCATAACAAAAAAAAAAAGAAAAAAAAAGTAAAAACAAATCACCTCTGTTTCTTCGATAAACTGCTGGTATTTTATTGTAAATGTATATTCTACAAAGGTTTTCTCTGTGTTCTTTTCTATTTTTTCTCCTTTTCTGATTACAATGTTTAGGCTCTATTTTTATAGCCTTTTTACAAAAATGGAAAGTATGTCATTTCAATTTCTTGCTATGTTTTGTTGTTTCTTTGCCGTTCTACTTTCTTTTTACAGATACCAGCGAGAAATCCAGCGACGATGGGGCGTTGATGGGGATTCACTGGCGCGCTGATTGAGGCGACGATGAGGTGCTGATGGCACGAATCTGTCGGTGGTGGGATTGGCGCGCCGATTGCGGCGCGAGTTTAGGGGCCTTCGTCTGGTGCTTGCGGCGCCTAGGGTTTCAGAAGCCCTAGGCCTTCTGTCTTCTGTTAACTATTTGGGCCATTTGGGCCCTATGTATTTTGGGTCTAATGAGTTTTGGGCAGCATTTGGGTATTTGGGTATTTGGGCTATGGTATAGGCTTGGGTGTAATTGGGGCATTGGGTTTAAGTATCTGTGGGCCTTGTAAAATGGACTGTTTAAAAAAACTTTATTATTCTTTTATTTGGTTTATTCTGTTTTTTTAGACTTTTAATAGCCCGGGAAAATTGGGCCTATTACACATATGACTGACAATGCTGCAATCTTACCAAGCTTGCACTTTCTTTTGCCAAGCTTGTCGATTAAGGACATGTGATGGATGAAGGAAAATAAAAAGTTTTAAGACTAAAAAGATAACTAGTATATACTTTCAAATAAGAGTCTGATTGGAGAAGGCCAACCTAATACTTGAAATATCCAATAATAAATCTTAACAAAAAAAAAAACAGAAAAATCCCTAAATATATAGTAGAATAACTCTTCTAATTATAAGGCTAAAATAAAGGAGTGCTACTTGTACTCACACTTTCCACAACTTAGGAACGTGGCCTCTTTTTCTAATTGACAAAATGAGTCATGCAATCCCAATAACAGTTTAATTGCCCCCTCTTTTCTGTCACATGTCCTATTTTTTCTCCTTTAATAAACACGTAGGGGTGATGATAATTAATCAATCCCCAAGCGTTCTTGAACACAAAGTTAGCCTCCAAGTAAGGAATAATCTCAATCATCCCACTCATAGTCATTCTCCTCTTTATCATAGTATCACAGGCCACAGATTAAAACCCGTGATCGTTGTGGACAAAATATCCCATGGAGGTCAACTTACTAAATGAGGTTCATTTGACCCGCTTGAACTGGCCCGACATGTGCAACATATGGAGAAGCTCATCAACTTGAAGCCTTAGTGGCCCAGAGAAACAGTTTAGTAAAACTAGAGTTACCAGGGTAGTTAAATCCAAAGGAATAAAGATGTATAAAGTTTAAATCCTTTAAGACTAACATCTTGTAAATAGGCACAAATCTCGATCGTCAATGTAACTTAATCTATACTGTTGGTTTTGAGGGCGCTTAACTATAAATAGAGTCCTTTCTCATCATTTGTATTCATTCAGCTAGGGGTGAGCGTTTGATCGAATCGAATGAAAAAATTTTGAGTTAATTGAATTTTTGAATCCTATTTTATCATCCTAACTCGATTTGCAATTTTCTCGAATCATGTCGAGTGAGATAGAATTCGAATTGAATCAAATATATTTATTCAAGTTAAATTAAAAAAAATGACTTTGGTAGGGATTTTAATTTAGGGGCTTGAATGAAATATAAAAAAAAAAAGAAGAAGAAGAAGAAGAATGGAAGGTTTAATTTAGGGATTTTTGAAGAAGAAAAATGGATTTTGGGGTTTAATTTAGGGATTTTTGAAGAAGAAGCATAAATTTAAGGGTTTGGGTGGTTGGTTTTATTTGGGGGAAATTGGAAAATGGTGGGGTTGATTGGTTGGTTGGGAGTAAACAAGCTTAGGGGGGATGGGGTTTGGGCTTTGGGGGAAAATAGAGTAAAAAGGTTTGGGCTTTGGAAGGAAATAGGGTAAAAGGGTTTCGGCTAGTATAATATAAATTTAAATTTTAAAAATAATATAGATTAATTTTTTGATTTATTCGAATTATTCAAATTCGAAAGTTTAATTTGATTTGAACTTGAAATTTGAAAAAAATTCGAGTTGATTCGATTAACTTGATTCAAATAATTCAAACTTTTTTCGAGTCGAATCGAATTTTGCTCACTCCTTCACTCAACTGTAAACCTCCAAAGTAATAGATTACTTTTGAGAGCATTTACTCAAACACTTGGTGTGCACTATTTTTTCGTGGCTTTTTGTTTGCTCATAACTTCTTTTCTCATTTTTCAAGAGTAGGTTGACTTAGGCAAGATTTGAACCCAAGAAATAGCCTAAGGTCGCACAGTTTGCCAAACTAAAGTTCTAGCTCTATGGTAGTTGATATTAAAGCTAAGGTTCAAAGGCGTCGTTCGAGATGACGAAAGGAGAAGATAAACAAAATGTCTCGATAGAGACTCATGGGAGGTCTAGGAAAAATAGTAGATTGAAGGATATATTGTCAGCTTTGGAATGTCGAGTGACTAATCTTGAGGAATCCATGAGTGGTGCAAAGGAAACACTCCAAGTAGTTGAGTGACGTACCGATGAGTTAGACTTAATGAGAGTGCAACTCAAGGACTATGTAGCGGAGGCTTTCATTTCCAGTTGGGATGCGATGTGAGAGGCCTTCAATGTTGGCATGGATGATCAAACCAAAAAGCTGACAAAGAAGAATGGTGCTCTTGAAGCCATGGTAACGACTTTGAAGGAACAAGTTACAAAGCTTAAGGGGGAGCTCATTATCTGTAAAGTTGTTCTGGGTAATAGGATGTTGGCTTCAGGACCGAAGCAACAAAGAATGGATGTTCTTAAGTCGAAATAGTTTAAGGGGACGAGGTCCGCAAGAGAGGTTTACAATTTCTTCTAGGGGATGGAACAATACTTCCATGTGATAGGCATCGAGGATGATGCCACTAAGGTAAGCAATGCTACATTTTATTTTACTAATGTTTCTATTTTATGGTGGCATTATAGGTCCACAGATGAAATACGAGTTGGGACCTCAATAGGAACTTAGAAGGATTTCTAGAAGGAACTGAAAAAGCAGTTTTAAGAATTTCTAAAAGAAACTGAAAAAGCAGTTTTACCTGTAGTATGCCGAGAAGGAGGCTTGGGCGAAGTTGCTTCAGATTACGCAACAAGGCACTGTTCGAAAGTATATTCGAGAGTTCAGTAAGTTGATGCTTCAAATCTCTTACTTGAGTGAGAAAAAAGTTTTCTACTGGTTTGAAGATGGGTTAAAGCTTTGGTTGAAACAAGAGTTGTGTCGACAGGATATCACTGAGCTTACTATAGCCATGGTCGAAGCGGAATCTTTTGTCGAGCTTGGCCTAAAGAAAGACAAGTTTTATTCTTCCAAGCCCAAAGAGATGGGCAATGGTGAGGGAGACCATGAGGAAGATGGAAATGACAACGATGGCAATAGTAAGAATGGTGGCAATGAGAAATCACCTAATGGGAAGGGGAAGCCCAACAATAAACCGAATGGGCCAGTGAAATGCTTCATTTGTGATGGTCCGCATATGGTGAGGGTCTATCTAAATAAATCTTCACTTTTTGCCATCGAAAAGGATGATGAACAAGAAAAATTATCAACGAGACTTGGTTCAATTTTGCATTCTGTTGAAGCCAAAATAGTCAAAAAGAATGAGAAGAAGTCAGTGAAGTGCTTATTGTGTTATGGTCTGCATAGGATGTGCGACTGTTTAGAGCGACCAAAGATGTTCGCGACCAATAAAGAGAATGAAGCGGAGCCTATTGAGAGTGAGTCTAACACCCCATACCCGGTTCGATGGCTAGACCCGAGCTACGAGATGCTACGAATAATTCTGGAATAATCATGTGCAATTTAAAACATTGAATGATCATATTAATACACATTAATTATTAAAAATGCAAACGAGACTAAATCGAGCTTTTAAATACAATAGATTAGATTCAGGCATAAAAAAAGACCAAACAGTATTTTTTTTTTCAAAACTTTGAACTAAGTATCGATACTAAAGAAACAAGTATCGATATTTTGTGATAGGTATCAATACCAAATTCGATATTTATACCATTTTGACATTCTGTAATTTGAAAACACTGTTCATTTGGTTAAGTCCTTGGTATCGGTACTTTTATCCATATGGTACAAAAATTACAAGTAACAATTCAAAATGAACCAGAGACTAATTTGAAAAATTTAAGAAAAACATGGCAAGAATACAAAACAAGGATCACATAACCGTGTGACAGCCTGTGTCCATGTGGTTCGTCATGCACCTAAATTGAACAAACTACACGGTTGTGTCCTGCACCCGTGTATGGCATACAGCCGCGTGGCAAATCGTGTCACAAGCCATGTGTGCTTAAAATACCTTCAACAATAAGCCAAATTTGACCAAAAATCTCTTAAACCACAAACCAATGCATTAGACCCTTGAACAACATGATACAAGACACCAAAACATACCAAATTCAACTTAAATTCACTTTACCTAAGTTCCTAACCAATATGTCTCAATTGGTACAACAATTCAATCATGAAACAACAACCATTCATTACCATTCATGCCAAGATTTTTCATTCCTAAACATACTCATACAATCATCATTTCTTTTTACTAAGATATCAATAAGCAAAGTTCAGTAAATGACCTAAAACATAAGAATCTATTTTCACAATTTAAGCAAACCTTATTTAAAAATGATGTTAACCATTTCATACCATTCAAGCCATTCACTCCAAACATCAACAATTACAAACATTCAATATCAAGTCATGCTATTACCTAAACATACACATAATGTCATTCAAATATTGGCTAAAATCATTAACTTACTAAGTGTCAATTAGGTACCAAGCACTTAATACATCAAGGTTACTTATAATCTTATTCATAATCAAACTACCACAACATGGTCATTTATATTGCAAAGTAAACATCCTATATACATGTCAAAATATCATGTATCTCATTTTCAACCAACTAATCTAACTTTCCACCATTTAGCATTAAAACATTTCAAATTTACTTAAATAAACTCAACCTCATCAACCAAGTCCTTTATCCATACCATGACATTATATTGCCAATGTAATTGCATATTCAAAATGTCATTTGAAATAACAAATGCACAATTCAATCCATCCTTTATATGCATATGTTTTCAACTAAGCATATTCCTTGCCATACCTAACCAACAAGATTTTCAAGTCATATCAATACATTAGTGAACCAAAACAACTCCTAAGTACATACCACATGTAACCGAGTGTTAATACGATCAAAAGACTACCAAACCAATATTGGGATAATGTGAGCTTCTCGATGATCCACCTGACATGTTCCGCAAGTTGACTAACTACAGGGAAAAGGAAAACAAGGGAGTAAGCATTACAAATGCTTACTAAGTTCACAGGTATTTAAAATCAAATAACTTACCTCGGGTTATAATTTTACCCTACATGTTACTTAGCTTGGTAAAGTTTGCTTATTATGACAATTCAAATATAAAAAAAAGGTGAGTTCAACATTTATCATACTATATAGTAACTCAATCATATAACAATTCAATCTAACATTCCCTTATCATTCATAGACAAATCGTCATCTAATCAATTCACTATCTTAATCATATTATACAATCTATTTACTTGCAATACATCTCATTTCAAATAATTGTCAAATATTATTTTCATTTCATAATTTAAATTCTCAAACCAAATCATGTTAAACTATATGAACTTCATTCTCTTTTCATATCAATTCATCTTTGAATCATATATATATATATATATATATATATATATATCAATTGTCAATTACTACTTCATTTCATATATGAATTTCTATTTACATTCATTGATTTGTCACGTTTCCATTTTGGCCCATTGGGCTAATATAATCGATTCTCAATATGTATATGCATCATTTGATCATTGTATCAAATCAATCTAAAGATCATTTATTCCAATTATATTTTACATATTCCTATTAACTTGACTTAGACTCGGACAGATACATGAATTCAACCAATACATCAATTTGGCTCCCAATGTCTAACGGATAAATTCGTAATAATGAATTGCGCCCTGCGCTGACTGGTAAAACTGACAAAAAAATGTTCCCAGCACTGATCAGTATAGCCAATAAATGAGGTGCCCAGCACCCCTGACACGTAATCTTATAACTCTGAACTCTTCCTATCCTATGGTAAGCTAATTATACCCGACCTTGCCTAAATAGTTAATAGGGTAGCGAGTTTCTCATATTCATTTTAAACCAATTCTCAATTTCAATATCATAATCTAACTCAACCAAATCAAGAATTCCACATATATATTTATCATAGCTCATCACCACATTAGTATAATCTCAAATTTCAAATAATATTTAATATTTTCAAATCAAATTAATTCAGTTCTCTTCACATACAACCAATTTAAATCGAATCAATTCAGCTTATTTTGATCAAATCATCACTTTATCGCATAACATATCCTATTTCAGTCCAATTCAAAGTCAATTCCTTAATTTATTGAAGTATACTATCTTCAATTATGTTCAATTTTAATTTTTTATCTCACCTTGTTGTACTGAATTGTAAACAATCAAAATTTCAATTAAACATGTTTAAAATAAGGATTTTAAATGCATAACAATTTAACAAAAACATATCGTATGAACTTAGAAATGCTAAACAGTAAAAATTGCAATGTTAAGGACTAATAAAAAATACTCTTTTCCACGATTATCTACTGACTCTTGATCTAAATAGTAATTTATTTCAATTATTAGCTCAAATACTTTATAATAATCCATTTAATGCATGTGACTAGACTTGTTCATGGGTTGGGCTACCCGGCCTGGCCCGAAGGCCCGCCTAAAATGTGATAGGGTTTGGGAAAAAAATAGGCCCGGAAAATGGGCTCGGACAAAAAATAAGGCCCGTTTAAAAAATGATTCGGGCCTCAAATAAGGCATTTTTGGCCCAGGCTCGACCCATTTAAAAATATGATTTTTTTAATGTTATTTTCTTGTTATTTTCTCCCTATTTTGCTACCATTTTAATATCATGTTGCTACTATTTTGTTATTCTTGTTTGGATATTGTATAAAACTTGTTTTATTGTTAATTTTGTTATTATTTTAGAGGCATTTACTTGTTATGTTGCATCTATCTTAGTGTTATTTAAGTATACATATTTTTTTAAAATCTATTTTCAATTTTTTGGGAAATATTTATTTTGATGTTTTTAGTATTTTTTATGTATTGTATATATTTAAAAATTATATAAAAAATTAATACGGGACGGCTTTTAGCATTTTTATCTGGGCCGATTTTGGGCAAAATTTTAAGCCCTTTTTTTCAGGCTAGGCCTATCAAACGGGTCTGAATTTTTAGTTCGGCCCGGGCCGAACCTAGGCCGGCCAATGAATACCTCTACATATGACTTTTTTATTGACATTTTTTTAAAATTTTCTTAAACTTTTACTTTTTATTCAACTTAGTCTTTAATATCAAAACAAGTTTATTTTCACAATTAACCCATAGAGCTGAATTCTTAAACATCCATAATCAGCCCTCTAATGCTGAAATGTTACAAGAAAATCATGCCAAATTTAATATATTTTTAATTTAGTCCTTAAGCTTAAAAACTATACAAAATCACTTTACAAAATAGTTCTATTTCAATATCAAGCTTCAAACTAAACCATTAACAACTAAAAAGCTTCAAAAATATCAATGGAAAATTTTCCAAACATTGAAAGAATCACAAATTAGTCCCTGAACTAGATAGATTAAGTTAAAACAATCTAAAAAAATATAAAATTTACGAGAAACAGATAAAAATAGACATAGATGCAATTAAATAAGCAAGGTCGAAGCTTCCTTAGGTTCAACAATGGTTTTTAGTTGAAAAATAAAAAGAGAATAAGAAGATGACATTCGCTTCCTTTTGTTTTATTAATATTATTACTTTAATAATTAAATTAAAACATATAACATGTAAAATATAATATAAACTAATGTTTAACCGTCCACTAATTTTATTATGGTCTATTTGCAACATAAAACCTCCCACTTTTATTTTTTAAACCATTTATTTAATAAAATTCAATAACAATTAAGTTTTATATCTTTTACGATTTAGTCTTTTTTCTTAATTAACTATTCTATCACAAAAACTTTTGGACCAAGCTTCAAATCACTAATATAATAGCTCTGTAAATATTTAATAAAATATTCGCAAGCTTGGTTTACGGAAATGAGGTCCCAATACCTTATTTTCCAAAACCACTTGTGTAACACCCCTAACCCATATCCGTCGCTGGAATAGGGTTTCGAAACATTACTGAAGTTTATCGATCAAACAGTTAAAATTCTCAAACATTTCATATCATCAAAACAAGTCATCAAAGCATTATTTTCATCCAAATTATAAACAAACCAAATCCAAATCAATTTGCCTAGTTCATAAGCACTTAAAATAGAATTAAATTCACATGTTCCGATCTAGATTTAGTTCAATTTACTATGGCATAATATGACTTCAAAAACAAACACATATTTATATGTATAAAACCAACCAATATTAAACTTATAATCTCATTTACATTCAATCCACAAAATAACTATTATTTAGACACCCTAGGTACATGCCGACACAAAAGAGTAATCATCACCACGTTTGAATTTGGGAGCTTTGTTGGATACTGAATCGGCGATCAAAATTGAATTACCTAATCTGCGTATGGAAAACAAAACTGTACGCTAAGTAAAACTCAGTGGTATTTAAAAGACAAGACAATATAATATGCATATTTTAATTATAAGCACATTTGAATATTTAAGACCATATTTATTCATACAATGGCATTAGCCATTCAATATTCAATTCATAAATACATCATTTCATACCATTCTCAAATCTCATCACTTGCTATATAATAGCTTTTCACAATTTAATATATATATCATTTAAAAAATAATATTATTCAATCCATATCCAATTCATGAATACGTAATTCATGTGTCTCATTTTCACGTTTCTATTCACTATCCCATTTTCATTTACAAACAATATCATTCAATATCAATCATAGTGGTATTTTATTTAACTACCCCTATTAACACGACTCAGATTCGGATGGATTCATGATCAAACCAACACACCAGTTTGGCACCCAGTGCCTCATCGAATAAATCCGAAGTAATAATTGCACCTAGCGCTATATAAATTTGACACCCAATGTCTCATCAGTTAAACTGAAGTAAATTGGCACTCAGTGCCTCATCGACTAGAAGTCGAAGAAATCCCTAAACTTTACCAATCCTATGGCATGCCATTTATATCCGACTCAACCCGATACAGTTAATAGAGTTTAATTTTACTTTCCAAATACAACCAATATTCAATTATCATATTTGCACATATAAATTCATTCCAATCCAAATAATCAATATATTCATAATATATATATATCAATTCAATCCATTCAATCAAATTTTAATTCAATTCAATGTCAAAGTGCCAAATACTCACCTCAACACTTACCATATACATTAAATAAAAAAATACAACAATTAATAACTAGTTTCGAATTATAAAAATACAAACCAGGAATTCTTAGCTATTCCACTTCAACTTTATCTTTCCCCTTTTTAGTTGAGGATTCCGGACGACGTTAGCTACGGAATTAAAACAATTAAAATTCATCAATACAACACAATTCAATTTCATATTGAATATTTTAATTTTTATTCAATATTTGCCTAAATTCCAATTTAGTCCCTAAACTGAGACTAATTTTTATTCTTCACAGTTAATTCTATATTTTCATACAATTTCCACTTTAAACTAAATTTAACTCCCTATTTTCACTTAAATCCCTAAATTTCAAAATTTTCACAATTTAGTCCTTATTACTAAAAATTTACAATTCATTCTACAATTTAATCCTTTTTTCATTTCTAACTTAAAATCTATCAATTTAATCCCTAATACTAAAATTATTCAACATTAAAAACATTTAAAAATCAATAATTGCTAAAATTTTGACATGGGTAGGGTAGTGTGACAACCCGAATTAGGGCCTAATCGGAATAGTGGTTTCGTGACCACAAATCCGAGATAGAAATAATTGTTTTATAATTATTTTGGGGTTTATGATATGATTTCATGATTGTGTGAAAATTTCGTGATGAAATTCTATGCCTAAAGTGCTTAAATTGAAAGTAGGGACTAAATCGAATAAGTTGCAAAATTTGCATCCCGGAAGTTTTAGTATGAAATTGTTTTGGAATATTAATTAGGAGGTCTTAAATAGAATTTGACCAATTTTAAGTTCATGGACAAAATTAGGACATGGAAGGAATTTTGAAAGTTTAGTAAGGAGGGCATTTTGGTCATTTGGATATTAAATGAAATAAAATGGGAAAAATAACAAAAATTGATCATCATCCTCCTTAGTTGCTGCCGAATTCTCCTCTCTCCATAGCTAGGGTTTCTTCAATTTTCAAGCTCCATAATCAATAAAGACGCGAATTGATCTCGAGCGGGGAAGGAAAAAGTTTTGGACTAAATTGCAAAATTTCCACATTTTGTACCAAGGTAAGTTTGTATGTAAATATTACAATAATTTCATGTACATTCTTATATTTCAGCCTATTATATAAATATACTAGCTGATGTTAAAACATAAATCGACTATTGGAAGAATGGAAATAAATATAGAGAGAGATCCGGTTGAACATTCTGAGAGATCGAATGAAATAGAGGGAGCGTAGCTAGGTCACATGTATGATGCTGAGTGCACATCATGTGTACAAGAAAGCTACGAGACACCTCAGTAGCTAGGTCACATGTGTGATACGAGATGTATCCCATGTAGACAAGAGAGCTACGTGAAAGATAAATGTAGCTAGGTCGCATGCGTGATTCCAAGTGAAGGACACCATGTAGACAAGAGAGCTACGTGAAAGATAAATGTAGCTAGGTCGCATGCGTGATTCCAAGTGAAGGACACCATGTAGACAAGAGAGCTACGAGACAAATCGGTTAGGTCGCATGAGTGGTACTAAGTGTTCACCATGTGTACAAGAGAGCCGAACTAAACGAAGTATGATGGTGGGGCTGTGTGCTGAAACCATTAAATATCGAGGATTGATCCGAATTGTTCAACGGGATGGTTTTGTGGTGATATTATGGTTTGGACCTACACTTATGGTGAATGAAATGTGGTGAAAATGATTTGTGGTATATACATATATAAGATAAAATGAGGTTAGCATAAAGAATGTGTGAAAGAGTGAAATTAGCATTAAAACTGTTTTTAGATGGTAGCAGTGACGTGAGTTTGAAAAATCACCAAAAATAGGAGGAATATAATTAGAGGTTGAATGAGATGTGAAATTAAATTTTAATGAGTCTACTTTCATATAAAAGAAACAGAGCAAGCAAAGGAATTCTATATTTTGAGATATTTACAATTGTATGTGACTTGCTCAGGATGAATACGTGATCCCCTGTTCCAACTTTGAAAAATCATTAAAAATTGTACAAAGCAAATTAAGAAATATAGTTTACATGCCTAAATTCCTTATTGAGACTAGTTTTAAATGAAACAGACTTCAGGGTTGTTTGAATTGTGTACTGAGAGAAATTCAATTCGTAGTGAACAGAGGTCAGATCAGTCGAGCTGTGTAACAGGGGAAACTTTAACTAATAAACTGTACTAATCGGCTGAACCAAAAATTATAGAAAAAAATTAGCAAAAATCTTTATGAGTCTAGATTCAGGGAAATTTTACGGATTTAAATTTTGAGTTTTGTAACTCGAGTTATGATTTATTTAGTGAATATGACGCAGCAGAGACAGCTTAATCAAAGTGGAATGAATAGTGAAGTTAAAGTAGATATACTTGAATTGTTGTGTAAACATGTTAGATTCTTTAATTAGTATTTACATACTTACTTACTAAGCTATAAGCTTACTTTGTTTCTCTCTTTTGTCTTATAGTGTCCTTCGGCTTGCTTAGGAGTTAAGGATCGTGAAGATCTACCCGCACTATCATACTTTAGGGTATTTGAACTAAACGTTTTGAATTATGGCATGTATAGTAGGCTTAATTATTTTGTTACGTGTCATATTTGTCTAAGTTTAAAATATTAGTTACAGTACTCGACCAGCTACTTTGTACAAGCCATTAAAGTTGGCTAATATTGTTCAAGACATATGTTATACGATGCACTATCAAATTGGATGACATATTTATATCTCGGTTATGTTTAATGGTATGTGTTATATTCTGGTAATACCTTGTATCCTGTTCCGGCAACGGTAACGGGTAAGGGGTGTTACAGGTAGTACTTAACACCGGGATTCCAAAAACATAAGAATTACAAGAAAAAGGGACTAAATTGACTAACCAATTAAACTTGAAAACTTTGAAACCCTTAAGCTTTGTGTTTCTTCTTTCTTTCCCTTTTTCTTTTTCTTTCTTTCTATTTCGTTTGGCTTCTTTCTTTTTCTTTTTATTACTTTTTTATTATAATTATAAAATATATATACTTAATACTTAAGATTTTATATTACAATATATATATTAAATTTACAAATATCTTACCTAATGTCGCCTCATTAAAGAACAATGGCATAATTGCTTTTTTAGTCTCTTTAATTATTCTTTAACCTATAATTCAACTTTTACCCTATATGCAATTTAGTCATTATGTAACACCCCAAACCCGGCCCAGACGTTATGGCCGGATCCGACATGCCACATCGAAGCGTTCAAAACATTTTATATTGTTGATCCAGAAAAACTTACTTAGTGTTTTAAAAGATAATTTCAGTATAGGTTAAAGTGAATGGAAGCTGTGCACCAGGTAGGAAATCGGAAAAGAGGAGGTGAGTCCATCGGATCGCTTAAGTACCAAGCTCCTTCGAATCCAATCCTAGACATGCACACCGCCATTGCCACACCTTAACATCATGTATATTTCTAGGAAACCGATTTGATTAAGTCCTTTTAGGAAAAGTGATTAATTTTGGAAAATATCTTCATTATGAAGCTTTGCTTGTTTTCGTGTTATTTTGAAATCAATTCTTGTTTTTGAAAACGCTACCTAAAGCTATCCAATTTCAACAGTTAAATATAAATATTACCTATCTTAATAAAACATATAAAAACCATAAAAATAAATAAGCGGCCTTATTACATTTAAAACCCAAAACTTCAAACGTAAATAAAAGGATGTCCAGTTCACCGAAGAAAATCAAACTTTCGAGCGGTGGCCACTCAATTCCCTCACGACTCCAAGCCCACTATGGTTGGGGATTACTGCGTGGATGAAAATAAAAGGGTGAGTTTGGGAAACTTAGTGTGTAAATTAACCCAACCATAGCCTATATCAGCTCAAACCACAGAAATAGAATAAGTTGGCCTTAGCCCAGAACAGAAATTCAGAATAAAGCCCATAGGCCTATAACAGAACAGAACAGATATTACATGTTTATGCAGAAACCCAACCCAGATTCATCCATAACACCCCCGTACCAGCCTTACACCATGTGGGGAGACTACTTGACCCACCCAATCGCTACACACCACAGAAATCGCAGCGAGGTTGCCAGATATTGTGACGAAGTCACCAAATACAGATATTGTGGCAGAGCCACCAGAACAGATATATGTGGCAGAGCCACCATGTAACGGCCTAATTTTCAGTGGTGTCGGAAATGGTGATTTGAGATCACTAAATTTGACAAATAAGATTGAACAAGATAGTAATTTAATATTTATGAGTCAAGTAAGAATTTAGAAGAATTTGTGAAATGGTGAAATTAGTGAATTAAAAGAATTTATTAGGTCAAACGGGTCAAAAATGAGGTATCGAGACCTCAAAGTTGAAAATCGAGCTATAAATATTTTTATAAATATTTATGGAGTGTCATTGAGTTAGTATTAAAGTTTCGTTAGAAAATTTTAACGTTTGGATGGCTAATTAATTAAAAGGACTAAATTGAAAATAGCACAAAATTTGTTAAATTGTGAGTAAATAGCTTAAGTATTTAAAAGATGGATTTAAAGAGCAATTAGACCCAAAGGTTAATGGCTGGACGGTTTGGGTATGAAATAAGCAAGAAAACAATGTGAACAAGGGCAAAATTGGAAATAGCATAAAAGTTAATAGTTAAATAATGATGTAATTGAAAAATCTAGACATTTCTTCATATTTTCTCAGCTAAAACGCCATAGAAGGTCTGGAGAAAGCTGGTTTTTCATATTTTACATCATGTGAGTTTAATTCTTACTTTTCTTGATAATTTTATGTTTTTATGACTTTTACAATTAGGTCCACTTGTAGAATTCATTAGTTTTTGATTTTATGGGTGAAATTGGAAGTTACCCTGGATGAATAAGGGAATTTTATGATGAATTATTATGAAATTTAAGTTCTAATTTTATATTAAGGTGGTTTTATTAAGTGATTTTGATAGGAAATGATATTTAGGACCTAATTGTGAAAAAGTTGTGAATTGAAGGTTTCTGTTGAAATTAAGAATATAAAAGGTTTTGAAATAGTTTATAATGATAAAATAAAGTGTTAATTGAGAAAAATTAGTTCAATTGATGGGTGAATTGAGAAGGACTAAATTGTGAAAATTGTAAATTTTGGGGTAAAAGTGCAATTTTGAAATTTGAACAGCATAAATTGTGAAGTGAAATAGAATTGAAATGGATGCTAATGAAGGAATGATTTTATAATTATAGATCAAGAAAACGAATCTAATCGTGGAAAGGAGAAAATTCAAGAATAGTCCCCAATTTCTCGACTTTTACAAATTAGTCCGTAAGTTCATATGGCAAAGTTCAATGTTTTGATATGAAAATATTATGATTGTTAAAGTATTTTATTGTTGATGAATACTATCAATTTGCATTAACTAATGAATAATGTGTAACTAAAAGTACAAATTAGTAGGAACAATGGATTTGAGTGCTTCTATTCGTGACCACGATGAGTTGATTGAAACATATGTGACAAGTGTGCCCGTTTAAGACCATAGCTGGGCTATGGCATCGGTGCAATGTGATAATGTGACTCAGATAAGACCATAGTGGGCTATGGCATCGGTATAATGTGATAATGTGATTCCGTATAAGACCATGTCCGGATATGGCTTGGTATGATATGTGAACCGTGTAAGACCATGGCAAGGCTATGGCTTCGTGTGTGATGCGTATCAATGTGAAAGTCCATGGTTTACTATGGCAATGTGATAATGAAGCACTCAATTCCTTATTGTTCCCTAATTTGACAATGAAGTAAATGAGAAATGGGCCTAAGGGAGTTAAATTGTGAGTTGCCATATGGAAATTATTCCAATGAGTTATTAATGAAATTGTAATTTGGAGGATGAAATAGTTAAACTAATAGATATATGATTGTGTACGATATTTGATATGATTTGTGTTTATATGCCTATGAGCTTACTAAGCTTCAATAAGCTTACTTGTGTGTGTTTAATATTTTATGTAGATTGACTTGAAGTGAAGTGGGTAGATCGGATCAACACAACAGGCACACTATTCAGATCAATTCCGGTAGTTTTTGTTTTATGTTTAAAGATTTATATGGCATGTATAGAGTTTGAATGAATTGAAGTAAAGATGTTATAAACTAGTTATCAATATTTGTACTAAAACAGTTTTCGGTAAGTAGCAGTAGTTTGACTTTGAAAAATCACTAAAAATAGTAGAAATGGAATTAAATAATGAATAAATTATGGAATCGAATCTTGATGAGTCTATTTTCATATGGAAGAAGAAAAACAGGTATATGAGCTATATTTTATGAGATGTTTAAATTTTTGTGAAACAGGGCCAGAGCGATTTTTGGATCCCCTGTTCTGACTTTGGAAATTCACCATAAATTTTACAAAGATAATTAGAAGTCATACTTTATATTTACAGATTCCTTATTGAGTTTAGTTTTATTAGAGACAAACGGCATAGTCATTGAAGCTCTGTACAGAGAGATATCTGATTCGTAATACACAAAGGTCAGAGTAGTCAAACCCTGAAACAGGGGAGATTTTAAATAATAAACTGTACTAATTGGCTTGACCAAAAATTCTAGAAAAAAATTGGTAAGTAGATATATGAGTATAAATTCAGAGAAAATTTACGGATTTGTATTTCGAGTTTTATAACTCGAGATATGAATTATTTAGCAACTATGACACAGTTGGACAGCTTGTCTGAAAAGTATTATATAAATTATCTAAATTTGGTTAAGTGCTCAAATAAGTTTAGTAGTGCCTTGTGCTCGACTCCGGCAACGGTCTCGGGTAAGGGGCGTTACACACCAGATCAGATAATTGTGGCATAGCCACCAGGACAGATATATGTGGCAGAGCCACCAGATAGATAAATTGTGGCATAGCCACCAGGACGCTTCCTCCATAGTATAACCCAAGTCCCCATGCAATAGATATATAATCATGGCATACATCATACAGAATCAGATCGTCATGCTTTTCAGTCAAAAGTAACCCTAGGGGTATAATGGTAATTTTGCATACATAGGGGTATTCAAGTAATTTAACTATTCTTAAGGTTTTCATACATAACATAGTCATTTACGTACAATCAGAAACACTTACCGCGTTTTCTTAACAATTTGGGCTCGTTGGCCCATTATCCCGTTTTTGGCCCATTAAGCCCAAAAATATCGAAATGCACAGAATCGCGCACTCTGCAGTCTTATCACTTTAATTTACCATATACATCAAACTATTAATCTCATGAGCATTCACACACTCGCAAAATCTCAAAATACCGGCTTTTTGGCATTTCGCTTTTCGACATGCCAATCTAGTCTATAAGAGGTGTTAGTTACACACTGCTTATGATTTATATGTGACGAGATCCACACACGAACTGCCTACAATTGGATTACTAACACGTTAATCTAACTATTCAAATATGAACTACGATTAACCCCTTACAATATTCGCCAACCACACCTACAGATCATAGTAAGCTTATAAGAAATCAATAAGCAACTCATTAACAATTTTTTGTCAATGTTTACCATATAATCATAATTTCACTGCAAGCTGTCTTCCTGAGCAACAGTCACTAAATCATTTATAACTGGAGCTACGAAACTCCAAATCAAGTGCCGTTAATTTTCCCTGAAAATAGACTCATATATCTTCTATCCTTAAAATTTTCAGAATTTTTGGTTTGGCCAATCAATACCAGATTTTTCTTAAAGTTTCCCATGTTTCACTGTTTGACTAATCTGACCACTCTTCATTACGAATCAAATTTCTCATTGTAAAGAATTCAAAATATGTTCTCGTTTATTCCATTTGAAACTAGACTCATTAAGCTTTAATTACATAATTATTCAGCTTCTAATTCATCTCCCACAATTTATGGTGATTTTCCAAAGCCACGTTACTGCTGCTGTCCCAAGCAGATTTATTACCAAATCACTCTTTCACACATACCTTGCATGTATGTTATTTAAACATGTATATCACCAATCAATCATCACATATCTATGATTTTACTTAAGTATAATCTCCATTTCATCATTTTAAAGCACAACATGTTAGCCAATTTTTCCCCTTAGCATCTAAGGCACATGCATGCTCATTTGTTTGGCTCAACTTCACCTATCTTCCATTTTTTCATCAAAAGAACATGAAACAACAACCATTTTTTTCATTTTAATTCATGACTAAATGCTCACAACACAACTAAAAACCAAAATATGCTTCAAGAGTTAAGGTAGAATCAAGAAGAACTCATGAATCTCAAAATAGAAGCAAGGTACCAAGAACTTACCTTCAATTTTCCTCCTCCTAGTGACCGAATACTCAAGAGCTTTCTCCTCTCCTTTCTCCTCTCTAACTTTCGGCTATGATGAACAAAGATGGACAAAACTTTGTTCTTTTCATCCTTTTGTTATTTTATTACCCAACATTTTATGACACAAAATAACCTATATTATTTGTGCCATACCTATGCCATAATGTCAATAAAAAAATACCCATAATGCTTATCATGCCCAACATGGAACATTTACCTAACCCATTATCAATTTTTTATCAATTTGTACCATAAATTATGTATATCAAGTGCACATATTGTCTACAACAACATGATGGCTGGCCACTTTATGTAAAATGGGAGTTTTGTCATGCAAATCCTCCTATTTTGCACTCCTATTTATTTGGCCACTTCAATTTAGCCTATAGCATTTTCAAACATTTTCACATAGGTTCTATTTAATAATTTCACCCTCTTTTTCTTATGGAACAAAAATTAACTAAAATTGTCGGGTTCTATCTTAAGCTTGGGCCTGCTAGAGGCCCACTAACATAATTAAACCTATGCCAACATTCACAGAATTCCCGAAAATTGGGGCGTTACACATTATACCTAATTACTCTTAATTCATGCAAATTCACTTAACCAAAACTTAATTAACTACACAACTAACTTCGTAAATATTTATATTTACGAGTCTGATTTATGAAAACGGAGTCTCGAAAATGCACTTTTTGATACCTCTGACTATCAGGTCGTTACAATTCTCCCCCTAATTAAATTTCGTCCCCGAAATTTACCTGAAAAGAGGTGGGGGTACTGAGATCTCATAGTCTCTTCCAGTTCCCAAGTCGTTTTTTCAACACTATGACTATGCCACAATACTTTCACTAACGGTGCTTATTACGTAATTCTTTCACCTCATGTGCCAAAATCTCAACCGCTTCTTTGTATGATAAATCAGGTTGCATTTCAATATCTTCTGTCAGAATAACATGAGATAGATCCAATCGATATCTTCTAAGCATTGAAACGTGAAAAACATCATGAATTTTCTATAGTTCTACAAGCAAAGCTAAACAATACGCAACTAGTCCCACTCTTTTCATGATCTCATACGGTCCAATAAAACGAGGACTCAGTTTCCCTTTCCAACCAAATCTCAAAATTTTTTTCCAATGCGAAAGTTTAAGAAATACTTTATCGCTAACAGAATATTCAATATCTCGACGTTTCAAATATGCATATGATTTCTATCTATCAAAAACTGTCTTCAATCTATCTCGAATTTTCTTAACAATGTCTTCCGTTTCTTGAATTAGTTCCGGCCCAATCATTCTTTTTTCACTTAATTCTATCCAACAAATAGGTGATCGATACCTACGAAGCCATTTGAATACTCGATTGAAAACTATTGTTGTATACAAATTAGGCCAAAGGTAAGTAACGCTCCCAAGCTGATTCCAAATCAATAACACAACTACGAAACATGTCTTCCAAAATCTGAATAACATGCTCAGATTGTCTATCAGTCTGCGGGTGAAAAGTTGTGTTAAAATTAAGTTGCGTACCAAGAGATTTGTGCAATTGTTTCCAAAATCTTAAAGTGAACCGTGAATCTCGATTCGAAATTATCGACATAAGGACACTGTGCAATCTTACTATTTCTTGAATATAAACTTCAGCATGTTTTTGAAGTGACCAATCTGTCTTGACTGCAATGAAATGATCCGATTTCGTAAGTCGATCAATAATCACCATACAACATTTTTCTTACGTGCCGATAAAGGTAACCCCGTTACAAAATCTATTGTGATACAATCCCATTTCCATTAAGGAATAGAAATAGGCTGAAGTAATCCGATGGGAACTTGATGTTTTGCCTTAACTCACTGACAAGTTAAACATTTAGCCACATACTCGACCACATCTCTTTTCATTCCTAGCCACAAATAAGATTCTCGCAGATCGCGATACATTTTTGTTCCTCCAGGATGCAAAGCAAAAGGACTAAGAAGTATCAACTCTTTTAATTCAGAAACATCCAGAACACAAATTCAGTTATAAAATTTCAAGCAACCACAATCATCAATGCTGAAATTTTCTAATATACCATTTTGAATCATTTCTCTTTTTTTCACCAACTTCTCATCTTCTAACTGCGCTGACTTGATCCGATCAAACATCGCTGGTTTGATTTTTAGTTCAGCCAATAGGGTTCCATTATTATTGATACTGAGCTGAGTAAACATTGCTCGTAATGCAATTGTTGCTTTCCTACTCAACGAATCAGTTACAACATTAGCTTTACTAGGGTGGTAATCAATAACACGATCAAAATCTTTCAGAAGCTCTACCTAATGACGATGTCTCAAATTTAACTCCTTTTGAGATATAAGGTATTTGAGACTCTTATGATCGGTATAAATATAATATTTTTCACCATACAGATAATGTCTTCAGATCTTTAGAGCAAAAACCACAACAGCTAGCTCTAAATCATGCGTCGAATAATTGCGTTCATGCATTTTTAGCTGACGAGATGCATAAGCAATCACTTTCCCATCTTGCATCAAAACACAACCAAGACCTCTCAAGTAAGCGTCACTATAAACGAAAAAATCTTTTCTTGATTCTAGTAAAGTCAAAATTGGCGGTTCAGTTAACATCTGCTTCAATTTCTCAAAACTTTCTTGACACTGATCATCCCAAACAACTGAACATTCTTATGCAACAACTTTGTCATTGGCAAGGCTATATTCGAAAAGCCATTTACAAATCTTCGATAATAACCAACTAATCTAAGAAAACTACGACCCTCTGACATATTCATCGGTGCTTTTCATTGAATAATTGCATCTATCTTTTTCGAATCAACTCTAATTCCATCTGCTGAGATAACATGACCCAAAAATACAACCTCTGATAACCAGAATTCACACTTACTAAGCTTTTCGTATAACTGTTTCTCTCATAACACTTGTAAAACAATTCTGAGGTGTTGCTCATGCTCGGATTCAGATTTTGAATAGACCAAAATATCATCAATAAAAACTACCACAAAATGATCCAAATACGGTTGGAGAATACGGTTTATGAGATCCATAAATGCTGTTGGAGTATTTTTCAATCCAAAAGGCATCTTTAAAAATTCATAATAAATATATCGTGTACGAAATATCGTCTTCGGTACATCACTTTCTTTCACTTTCAACTGATAGTAACCTTATCTCAAATCGATTTTTGAAAAGACAGAAGCTCCTTTTAGTTGATCAAATAAGTCATCAATACGAGGTAGAGGATATCGATTCTTAATTGTCAACTTATTCAATTGTCGATAGTCAGTACAAAGCCGAATCGAACCATCTTTCTTTTTAACAAAAAGTACTAGAGCTCCCCAAGGCGATATACTAGGGCGTATAAAATGACAATCTAATAAGTCTTGCAATTGTACTTTTAATTCTTTTAACTTCATAGGTGACATACGATAAGGGGCATTGACACCGAAGCCGTACCAGGAAACACTTCAATTGCAAACTCAACCTCTCGATCTAGTAGTACTCTCAGTAATTCCTCGGGAAAAATATTAGGGAATTCACAAATAGTTCGAATTTTACTACACTAGCTATCAATAGAATGAATTGATAACATAGACTAGAAAAGTTTCATAACCTTGATTAAGAAGTTTATTAGCTCAAATTGCTGAAATGATACGAGTTGAACCACTTGTCCGAATACTATTCACCTCAATCATATCACCACTTTCACTCTAAACAATAAACTTCTTTTTATAGCAATCCAAAATCACCCCATGCTCCATGAGCCAATCCATACCCAAAATCATATCAAAATCACCAAACGACATTATCAATAAATCAACAAGGAAAGTTATATTCTGTATCACTAACGAACATCTCCTACACACTTGATCCACTAACACAAATTGTCCCAATGGACTAGACACCACTATCGATACTCTAGATGTCTTAAATTTTAAACTTCCCGACTCAACCAATTTAGTATTAACATATGAATGTGAAGATCCCAGATCTATCAAAGCATAAACAAGTTCTGAATGTAATAAAAATATACCTGTCACAACATCATTAGCATCACCATCCTCACGAGTCTGTAAAACATAAGCTCGAGCTGGCATTCTGGCCTACGACTGTTCAGTAATAGCATCATTTCCCTTTCTAGCACCACCTCTCGAAAATGAACCACTTCGACTCGATCCACGACCCCTAGAAGCAGGAATAGATCTCTCAGAAGTAATAGGTGTAGCATTTTCATTTTTTGGACACTCTCTAGCAATATGTTCCGTAGATCCACAACGAAAATAGCCTCAAGTTCACTTCAACATTCAGCACGGTGCTTTTTCCTACATGCTTACAATTCGAAATATCAGTATCCTTGGATGGACCTCGTACACTACCTGTAGACACAGTCGGTTGTCTATCATGATTTCTATTAGTTCTATCTGACTTGAAATTTGATCTTAAACTACCACGAAATTCTTTTGATCTTTTCGGTTGTGGATTTGAACTTGCAGCTCCAGGACGCTTTCCAACAGTATGAGTATTCTCAGTCTTTTTGTCAAAACCCAGGACTTGCTCTACCATTCTTATTCGTTCAACTAAATCTGCAAACTCAGTAATTCTGTGTGATACCAACTGTACTCGCAACTCATCGCGTAAACCACACAAAAATTGCTTGCAACTGCCAATTTCAGTTGACATAAATTTAATAACATACCTACTAAGTCGCGAAACCTCTCGTTCATAATCAACCACAGTCATTTCACCTTGCTTTAGCATCAAAAACTAATGTTTTCTGTCTTCAATATACAATTCACCTACGTATTTCTTTTAAAATTCCTTTTGGAAGAATTTCCAATTTACTTGATCGGCGGATACCTGGCGCGTCACTGACTGCCACCAGGTATATGCTTCTCATTGCAATAGAGAAACATCACATATTACACTTTCATGTGGGTTGCATTCAAGTTGTTGCAAGATGCGTTTAGTGGATTCAATCCAAACTTCAGTTGCGGAAGGATCAACTCCTTTCAATCCTAAGAATTCAGTTGCACCATATTTACGCAATTATTTAATCGGAGCTTGACGAATAGTAGGTGCAAATGTCATAACAGATGTGATTCCCGCCACTCGCTAAAGAGCATCAGTGAGAACTTTGAGTAACTGTGAATCATCTCTTTCTTCAATATTACCTCATTCAATGTTAGGTTGTTGAGTACTAACTGGATTAACCCTTGGTGTTACCGATTCGGTTCCATCTAACTCATCGGAGACATCATCTCCGATATACATCTCTTGATCAACATCATCATTATAATCATTCGACATTTTCAACGATAAAACAAAAAGAAATATATCAACATCCAAATCCTGACTCAATTCGACTCAATTATGGCATGTATCTCTGGACTCAATTCCGAGCTCGATTTAGTCCAAGAATCGGCTAAACCTGCAAAGCTTTAATACCACTAAATGTAACACCCCTAACCCATATCCGTCACCGAAATAGAGTTTCAAAACATTACCGAAGTTTATCGATCAAATAGGCAAAATTCCAAAACATTTCATATCATCAAAACAAGTCATCAAAGCATCATTTTAATCCAAATTATAAACATAATCAAAGCATCATTTTAATCCAAATTATAAACATACCAAATCCAAATCAATTTCTTTAGTTCATGAACATTTAAACGTAGAATTAAATTCACATGCACCGATCTAGATTTAGTTCAATTTACCATGCCATAATATGACTTCAAAAACAAACACATATTTATATGTATAAAACCAACCAATATTAAACTTATAATCTCATTTACATTCAATCCATAAAATAACTATTATTTAGACATTCTAGGTACATGCTGACACAAAAGAGTAATCATCACCACGTTTGAGTTCGGGAGCTTTGTTGGATGCTGAATCGGCGATCAAAATTGAAGTACCTAATCTGCGCATGGAAAACAAAACCGTACACTGAGTAAAACTCAGTGGTATTTCTATAATCCGAATATTTAAAGACAAGATAATATAATATGCATATTTTAATTATAAGCACATTTGAATATTTAAGATCACATTTATTCATACAATGGCATTAGCCATTCAATATTCAATTCATAAATACATCATTTCATACCATTCTCAAATCTCATCACTTGCTATATAATAGGTTTTCACAATTTAATATATATAATTTAAACAATAATATTATTCAATCATATCCAATTCATGAATACGTAATTCATGTGTCTCATTTTCACGTTTGAATCCACTATCCTATTTTCATTCACATACAATATCATCCAATATCAATCATAGTATTATTTTATTTAATTACCTCTATTAACACGACTCGGACTCGGACGGATACACAGATCCAACCAACATACCAGCTTGGAACCTAGTGCATCATCGGATAAATCTGAAGTAATAACTGCGCTTAGCGCTATATAAATTTGACACCCAGCGTCTCATCGGTTAAACCGAAGTAAATTGGCACTCAGTGCCTCATCGACTCGAAGTCAAAGAAATCGCTGAACTCTTCCAATCCTATGACATGCTATCTATATCCGACTCAACCCGATACAGTTAATAGAGTTTAATTTTACTTTCCAAATACAACCAATATTCAATTATCATATTTGCACATATATATTCATTTCAATTCAAATAATCAATATATTCATAATATATATATCAATTCAATCCATCCAATCAACTTTTAACTCAATTCAATGTCAAAGTGTCAAATACTCACCTCAACACTTACCATATGCATTAAATAAAAAATACAACAATTAATAACTAGTTTCGGATTATAGAAATACAAACCAAGAATTCCGAGCTATGCCAGTAAAATTTATCTTTGCCCTTTTTAGTTGAGGATTCCGGTACAATGTTAGCTATAAAATTAAAACAATTAAAATTCATCAATACAACACAATTCAATTTCATATTGAACATTTCAATTTTTATTCAATATTTGCCTAAATTCCAATTTAGCCCCTAAATAGAGACTAATTTTTATTCTTCACAATTAATTCTATGTTTTCATACAATTTCCACTTTAAACTAAATTTAACTCCCTATTTTCACTTAAATCCCTAAATTTTAAAATTTTCACAATTTAGTCCCTATTACTCAAAATTTACAACTTATTCTATAATTTAATCCTTTTTCCATTTCTAACTTAAAAAATTATCAATTTAATCCCTAATACTAAAATTATTCAACATTAACAACACTTAAAAACTAAATAATTGCTAAAATTTTGACATGGGTCGGGCAGTATTTAACACCGGGATTCCAAAACATAAAAATTACAAGAAAAATGGACTAAATTGACTAACCAATTGAGTATGAAAACTTTGAAACCCCTAAACTTTGCGTTTCTTCTTTCGTTCCCTTTTTTTTTCTTTTTCTTTTTTTCTTTATGTTTCGTTTGGCTTCTTTCTTTCTTTTATTACTTGTTTTATTATAATTATATAATATATATACTTAATACTTAAGATTTTATATTATAATATATATTAAATTTACAAATATCTTACCTAATGTCACCTCATTAAAGAATAATGACATAATTGCTTCTTTGGTCCTTTTAATTATTCTTTAATCTATAATTCAACTTTCACCCTATATGCAATTTAGTCATTATACCTAATTACTCTTAATTCATGCAAATTCACTTAACCAAAACCTAATTAACTACACAGCTAAATTCATAAATATTTTTAATAAATATTTAAGAGTCTGATTTACGAAAATGGAGTATCAAAAATGCACTTTTTGACACCCTTGACTATCGGGTCGTTACCAATTGACTTTCGGTACACGCCACTTTACCTTGACTAACTGACCAATTAGTAAAATCTATTAATTCACAATTCATTATTACATTATATTTAACTCATAAATATTAATTAATATATATAGACTCTCTTGTCAGAATTGTGGTCTAAAAACCATTGTTTTTGACACCACTAAAAAATGGGTTGTTACAGAAGACTTTGAGGTAATTCACCTAGATGATTATAACTTTGCACTTGGCTTTAGTTTCCTTGACAAGATTAATGCTTTATTGATTCCTTTTGTTGACTGCATTTGTATCTTGGATGCTCGACAACAGCAATGCATTATACCGATGAGTCGAGACATGAGGGGTGGAACTAAGGTATTGTCGACTATCCAGCTAGCTAAGAATGTTCTGTGTGGTGGGAATATTGACTTGGTAGATTAGAGTACTACAAATAACCCCTTGGAAATGCTAGAGGGGCAGAATACCAATATGAAACCTGTTGAGTTATCAGTTAGGCTACCACTTATCAGAGAGGTGGGTTGTGCATTATACTTTGAGGGAAAAATGGTGACTTACCGTTGGCTTGGCAAAAACATAAAGGCGCTTTCAGAGTTCTGAAGCAGGTAAGTCAAGGGACTTACAAACCAGAGTTAGTAGCAATACTCAAGGTTAACCTGGTGTTCAATGTGGGAGTGTCGAAGCTTATTTGTGCGGATAAAAAAGATTTCAATCGGGGCAAGTCACAATGGGGGCAAGTAAGAGCGGTGACTTTTTACAATCAATATGTACAAAAGAGAGAAACTTTTCAAGTTAGATAATGGAAGAGACATAACCTAAGGAAAATGTTTTGAGAGGTGAGGCAACTTGATAGAGAGTAGTTGGAAATTAACCGAAGCATCGAGACCGCTTTGAGACGAGCCAAACCAGTGTCGTTTCGAGGACGTTGCAAGAATGGGAGGGGGAGAATGCCACAAACCGCAGATTAAAGCCCATGACTATTGTGCACAGAATGTCCCATTGATGTCAACTTACTAAATGGGGCTCATTTGACCCACTTAAACTAACCCGACTTGTGGAACACATGGAAAAGCCCATTTACTTGAAGCCTTGGTGGCCTAGAGAAACACTTCAGTAATGTAAATCCTAAGGGATAAAGATGTATTGAGTTTAAATCTTTTGGGACTTTCATATTGTAGATAAGCACAAGTCTCAAACGTCGATGTAACTTAATCTATACTATTGGTTTTGGGGGCGCTCAACTATAAATAGAGGCCTTCCCCCTTATTTGTATACACTTAGTTGTAAACCTTCAAAGTAATAAATTGCTTTTGAGAGTATGGAAAGCCCAATTTGCCCGGGCCCAAACCAACACCAGAAAACAAAATAAAAACCAAACAAAAAATTAATAAATTGTCCACAACCCAAAAATTACAACCCAAATTACTTGGCCCAATTTTACAAATACAATAGACCCAAAATAATAAAAAACCCTAGCAGCCCAATTGGCTCAAAACCTAAAACATTTTCAGCCAAAAGAAACCCTAGGTCTGCTAGCTGCCGCCTTCACTTCCACGTCAACATGCCGGTACACGACTGCAGCTGGCCTCGCCTCCATACCTGCGAAGAAGAAAAAATAACATAGAAGAAGCGCAAAAAGAGAAAGAAACAAAAATATTGTATTTTGATTTGGATTTTTATTTTTTTTATTCGACTATAAAAAAGCCACAAATAGTTTGTATTTGTTTAAACATCATTGAATACGAGCACTAAAAAAATCAAAAAAGAGAACAAAAATTTTCTAAGGTGACTCTTTTACTGCTTTTAAACTTCTGTTTCATTTTTTAATATATATTTTTATTTTTTTCATTTTATTTTTACATGCGAAAATAATAAAAAGAGAAGAGGAGAGGAGAAACTCACCTAGTGATTGGGATATTGACACCGTGAAAAGCAGAGGTAGTCACCTCCGAGGACAGGTGGCCGGAAACCGAAAGGTTTCTTGGGTTTGAGGGGTTTTTTAATTAATTTTTTGAGGGTTTTGGTGTTGGAAATGGGCTCAGGAAGTTGAAAATACTAAAAGGAGGTCTTTTGGTCCCTCCGGACACCATGAACGGTGACGCCGTCACCGGTGACTGGTGGCCGCCATTGTGGTTTGACGCCGAAGCCCCAGCCGGACGTGGGGAGGCTTGAGAATTTTTGGAGAGGTTTTTCTGATTTTTTTGAAAAAGAAGGCTGAAAATGAAGTTAAAAAAAATTTTTGGGCTTAAATAATAATATCAAAACAGCGTCGTTTTGATCAGCCCCCCAAACGCCCAAAACAGTGTCGTTTTGGGGGGCTCGACTCGAGACCCTTAACCCTAGGATCCGCGTGTTTTTGACGAAAGGGCTATTTGCGCATTTAGCCCTTCTGTTTTTTTTATAGTTTTGCAATTAAATTTTTCATTATTTATAATTTTTACCCCACGATTTATTTTCAATTGCATTTTGCTCCTCCTTAAAGTTGCGCGTTTTGGAGGATGGGAATTATTTCCCCTTTGGTCCCTCATTGTTATTCGCGCGTTCAAATTGGTCCCTTTTTTTTTTATTTGCCCCAAAATTTTGCTTTAAGGTTTGATTTAGTTCTTTTTTGTTATTTTCGCTATTTTATTTAGGGGTGAGCAAAACTCGATTCGACTTGAAAAAAATGAAAAAATATTTGAATTTCGAGTTAAACGAATCGAGTTATTCGAGTCAACTCAAATTTTTTTCGAATTTCGAGTTCGAATCGAGTTGAATTTTCGAATTCGAATAACTCGAATAATTCGAATAATTCGAATATCAAACTATAATATTTTACATTTTTACCCTAAACTCTCAAACCTTTTTACTTTCCTTCAAAACTTTTACCTCTTCTCACTTTTCCCCCAAAACTTTTACTTCCCTTCCATCCCAACCCCTCAATCTACCCAAAATCCATTTCCCACCAAAATTTTACTCTCCGATTTACTTTTTCTCAAAATTTTACTCCTAATAACCCTTAAAACTTTTTATTTTCTCCCAAAATTTTTACTCCCTCCGACTTTCCCCCTAAAATTTTTACTTCCTTCACATCCCACCTCCCATCTACCCCAAACTAATCCCCCCCCCCAAATTTTTTTTAATATTTTCCCTCCAAAATTTTACTCCCCCTATTTACTTTCCCTCAAACTTTTATTTCCCAAAATTTTTTATTTTTCTCCTAAACTTTTACTTCTCGCCCTTTACTCTCAAATAAAAATTCAAAACTATCCAAAAAAAATCACTAAACATAAATAGTAATAATTTTATTTATATCTATTATTTATATTATTAAATTAAATTTCACATTTTATATTATTTATATTATTAAATTAAATTTCACATTTTATATTATTTATATTATTAAATTGTTGAGTCATATTGAATATTTATATTAAAATTGAATTATTAATTATTTCATTAAATATTCATGTTAAAATTTTATATTGGTATCAATTTCACATTTTATCTTTGAAATAAATTTTATTAAAAATTACATTTTTACATTTAATATATTTTTAATTCCAAAATACATAGTGTATATAAAAATTAATAAATAAATTATGAGGTGATGAAAGTTAATAAAAATTTTAGTTAAGGTGGACAAATTTTATTATGATGGGTGACAGTGGTTACAATGACCCGAAATTATTTTTTAAAATTTAACTAGAACAAATATATTCGATTCGATTCGAATTCCATTTCACTTGACTCTGTAACGTCTCATAACCCTATACCATCGCCGAAACAGGGTTACGAGACATTACCAGTCAGTACAGTCCAATTCTGGTCATTAATTAAAATAAATATTCATACTCATCCTAGTTTTAAGATGTCGTCCCTTTAATGGGCCCTCGCGGTCCAATATGAACAGTAAATTCAATTCGGGACTACTTTAGAATCACTACGAATTTTTAGTAAATTTCAAAATTCATATTATATACCGTTGCCAACCATAATTTACTCATTTCATCAATACTTCTACAACCTAAATGACTCTCATAAAACATCCTAGGTACATGCCATTACCGATACTCAACATACTTTACCTCATTGAATTCAGGATCGGCCTGGGATGCTGATTCAATGGTCTAGCCTTAATTTAATCTGCGCACGAAAACAAACCGTGACACGAGTATACACTCAATGGTATTTCTATAATCTGAACACTTAAACAATTATAAAACATATTAATTTATATATATTGAACTATTCAAACTCAATGAGAATTCAAACATTCACTTTCCAACCAATGTTTTGGTCTACTTTAAATTTCAAATCATTTATTATTTTTCAATAGCAATTAATCAATCAGTAATGTTTATTAACACTCAGAATAATTATTTATTCAGTAACAGTCAGTTGTTCGGTAACAATCAATTATTCAATAATAACCAGTTATTCAATTTTAATCAATTGATCGGTTATCTAGTAACAGTCAATTATTCAGTAAAATCAGATATTCAGTAACTATTAAGTTATTCAAGAGCGATCATTCATTCAAAGACAATCGTTATTCAAGAATGATCAATTATTCAATAATATTCGATTATTCAAGAATCTAATATCCAAGAATATCAATTATCCGTAATGATTAATTATTCAAGAATAATCGGTTATTTTATACCTTTATTTACCCCTATTAACATGACTCGGACTCGATGCATATACGGATCCAACCAACACACCAAGACGGCACATAGTGCCTCATCGACCGGCCGAACGATAAATAAAGAATAAAGATAGCGGTATGGTACATAGAGTACCTCATCGAACAAATCCGAACGATAATAATAATAGATATTCAACACACAAAGTGCTGAATCGATAACGGTAACAGTAACAATATTTGACACACAAAGTGTCGAATCGGTAACGGTAACAATAACAATATTCGACACACACGATGGTCGAATCGAATAACGATAGCGATAACAATATTCGACACACGAAGTGCCGAATCGATAACGATGGCGATGTGGTAATGATAACTAGCACATAAGTGCCTAAAATACGGCACATAAAGTGCCCGATCGGTAAAGTCGATAAATCCCGTACTCTTCCAATCCTATGGCATGCCAATTATATCCGACTAGCCCGACAAGTTAATAGGAAATTTAATTCTTATTCCAATTTTACTTAATATTCATATTTACCCCTATTAACAAGACTCGGACTTTGGCGGATATACGGATTCCAACCAAACACACCAAGATGACACTCGATTGCTGAACACTTCCAAATCCTATGGCATGCCAACTATATCCGACTCAGTCCGACTAGTTAATAGGGTATTCAAATCATTTTTCTATTTCAAATTCGCTTTCAATTCAATCACAATTTCTCATATTTCAATATCCAACCAATAAACATTTCAATTAATCATAATTCCATTCCATTCAATTCAATTCAATTCAATTCAAATTCACTTTTGCACTTTCTAATCAGTATACAATTAAATACCAATATATATTTCAGATATTCACATATAATCATACTTGGTTCAATTCCAACCACTTTTCAATCAATACACAATTCACATATTTACACATATTCATAATTTATTTTATTTTTATTCAATTCATATTTTTATTTATTTATTGTTCAATCAAATTTAAAATCACTAATTTCTTTTCAATCAATATACATTTCAAATAATCACATTCAATTCAATTTGGTTCAATTCCATATCATCCAATCAAAGCCATTCCAATATTAACTTCTCATGTATTTTATTTGTTTCACTTTTCCAATCAATTTACATTTTAATTTCAATTTCAATTTCAATTTCAATTCAATAACAATTAACATATATTCATAAATCAATTCAATATAATCAATATTCAATCCAATTCATATAATCATCTCAAAACACCTACTACATATATATACATTAAATAATAAATCCAACAATTTAAGTATTAAGTTCGGATTATAAAAATACAAACCGTAATTTTCGAGCTAACTCCGTTGACTTTGTCTTGTCCTTTCTTAGCTGAGATTTCCGGTACCACATTGACTACGAAATTAATACAATTCATAATCATTAATATATTACTAATTTATATCTTGAGTTACAAAATTCTAAATTAAGATCTGCTAATTTCTCCTAAAACTAGACTCACAAATTTTCTTACCATAAAATTTTCAGAATTTTTCGTTTAGCCATTAAATACAATTTATTCTTTAAATTCACCCCTATTCTGCTTGTCCGACAGTTTAATTCCTTCTTCACTAAAAATTAATTATCTCACAAGATGTAACTCGGATAATATTCTGTTGATTTCTCCTGAAAATAGACTCATTAGGGATTCTAACATATAACTTTAACCCTCTAATTATTTTTCTTCAATTTTTGGTGATTTTCCAAAGCCAGAACAGGGGAACTCAAATTCATTCTAACCTTGTCTAACAAAACTCATTATATCTCATAATTTACAATTCAATTGCTTACACGTTTCTTCTATAAGAAATTAAACTCTATAAGCTTTAATTCCATATTTTATTCATCGTCTAATTCAATTTATACAATTTTTGGTGATTTTTCAAACTTAAACTACTGCTGCTGTCCTAAACAGTCATAATACAAAATGTTGATTTTCTACTTTAATTTCAATTTAATCCTAACTAAATTCACTTACTTTTTTATCTTAATCCATACTTTATTTCTACTCAATTTTTAACCAAACTTAGACATAATTATCTATTTTTCATCATAAAACCATAATTTCGAAATTCTTTCAATTTAGTCCTTAAAGCATAAAACTTATGAATCACTTTACAATTCAATCCTTATTTCATTTCTAACTTGAATTTCTATCAATTTAGCCCTTAATTCATCTTTTTGTTCAACTTAATCGACACATAAAAATTCATTAACTTCCTAACTTTTGATATAATTCATGTAGTACTCTTCTCTAGAATTCCATAAACATCAAAATTGCAAGAAAATGGATCAAATTGATTTACCTAGTAAAGCTTAAGGCTTCAAAAACCCCAATTTTCCTTTTATTTTTCTTTCCTTCCTTTCTTTCCCCTGTTTCGTCTCCTTCTCTGTTTCTTTTCTTTCTCTCTTTTCTTTTGTTTTACTTTATATATATATAATATATAATAACAATAATAATGACTTTATTAAATATTTACTTAATATCAAATATTTATTTTACACTTGGGCACACGTATATTATTACATTTGTATTTCATCCTCACCATACACTTGTCATTTTACATTTATTTATCATATAAATATATTATAATATAATTATTTATTTAATAAATATCTTTCACTAAATAATAAATATCCATTTAATATCAAATACATATATTACAAATGTATGTATTTTTTTATTAATATATTTGTACTAAATCATTACCATACACTTGTCTTTATTTAATCTATTCATCATATAATATCAATTTAATAATAATAAATACATTAATTATTTACTTAAATAATAAGTAAATACATACATGTATTACAAATGTATGTATAATATTTATTACACATGTATTTTATTTTTGCCATACACTTGACAATCCTTTGGCTTATTTACTTATTTAGTCCTTTCAATTCCTTTATCCTATAATTAAACTTTCACACTTCATTCAATTTAATCCTTTTATCTAATTATCCTTTATTTAAGCTAATTTGCTTCATTAAACTTTAATTAATCACTCTCTTAACTTCGTAAATATTTTTAATAAATATTTACAAATCTATTTTTCAGAAACGGAGACCCAGAAATGCACTTTTTCGATAACTATAAAAATTCAGGTTATTACAGACTCGATTCGAGAAAATTTCAAATCAAATTAGGATGTTAAAATATGATTCATCAACTCGATTAACTCGAAATTTTTTCATTCGATTCGATTCGATCGAACGCTCACCCCTAATTTTATTATTAAATTAACTAATTTAATATATTATTGCTATTATTATTATGTTTCTATTTATATTTATTTTGTTATTCTAATACTATTATTTATCTAATTTTTATTTATCTATTTATATTTCTACTATTGTCATATTTCTATTTATTATATTTCTATTTCTATTTATATATTAATATTATTTTCATTATTTTTTATATACTTTTTTCTCTTGTTATTATCATTCTATTTATTTATTTATATCTTTTTATATAGTTTTTTTAATTTTAGATTTATTATTATTATTATTATTATTATTATTATTATTATTATTATTATTATTTTTTTAACTGTTTTATTTAATATCGCTTTATTTATGTGTTGGTATGCTTAATTTCAATTTTTAATTAAACTTTTATTTGTTTTTATTTGTTTTTTACTTATTATTATTATTATTTATTTACAATTGGCTTGTTTTATTTTCTTTATTTTTGCCTATTATTGTTATTTCATTATTTTTTATACTTTGAAAGATTTATATTATTCATTATTATTGTTGTTGTTATTATTATTACTATTATTATCGTTTTTTACCGTTGTTGTTTATATTATTGTTTTCATTATTATTATTCTATTATGCATATTTGTACTGTGATTTATTTTTACATTTTTTTGTGTTACATTAATCTTCACCAAGATTCAAGAAAGAAAAGAAAATTTTTAAAATTGGTAACATTTCGCATTTTGGAGATTCGAGAAATCGTACCCTAACTTATGGGGTTTTAATTTTCTCGTTAAACCTAAATAGCTGAATATCTTTTTAATTTTTAAAATACATGAGTTTTAAATAAACTAAATGCAATATTTTGTATTTAGAAACTCGAAAAAATCGTGTCCTAATTTACGGGGTTTCGATTTTTTCTCTTTAGATCTAAATAATTGAATATCCTTCTAAATTAAACACGTAAGATTTCAAAAAATAAAAAAATAAAGACAAGCTTATTCTCAAAGGTTCAAGGTGTCGTATCCTAACTTAAGAGATATGACATTTTGCTACTTCAAGACGAGAGGGTCTTTAACATTCATTTCGATTTATTCAAGTAAATTTTTTGTAAAAAATTAGCATTAATACAAAGAGGGATTGTATTTTGAATTTTTTGGGTTTTCAACTCTCGACATTAAGACATTAATTAATCAATTAGATACCAATTTTGGGCGTTACGAGTGTGCTAATCCTTCCTTGTTCGTAACCGACTCCCGAACCTATTTTCTCAAATTTCGTAGACCAAAATTGTTGTTTTAGTAAATCAAAGTGTTTTATTAAAACAATCAATCATAAGGTAACCTGATCACACCTCATAAAAAAGATTGGTGGCGACTCCTCCATTATTCGTTTTCTTAAAATAAAAGTTGACCGTTTTCAAACAAAAAAATAGTTTCGACAGAGAGCATTTACTTAAACACTTAGTGTGCGCTATTTTTCCGTGGTTTTTTGTTTGTTCATAACTATTTTTTTCATTCAAGTTTGCTTCCGCTTTTCTTTGTTGCCTTGAATAATTTTTATAAGAATTCTCATTTTTCAAGATTAGACTAACTTAGATAAGATTTGAATCTAAGAAATCGTCTAAGGCTGCACGATTTGCCAAACTAAAATTCTAGACTCATGAGAATAATTGTTGCTCAACCTTATTCTCTCAACTTTCCTCCACTTTTCCTTGATCTTCTTGTTAACTTAAATACAAGAAAACGTCTTGCAGTACCAAGTCTAATGTCTTTATAATTCACCTTCTTCTTATAGGTTCATTGAAAGTTCAACCCAAAACTTAGAATCCCATCCCCCAAAAAAAAAAATAATAACAATATTAAATAAATAATTTTAATTTTTGTACTATTTGTAATAAGGATGATATCAGTTTAATTGAGATTTTGTATTTTTGAATAATATTATCGTTTAATTTGGTTCTCGATTCTTTCATATTAATTTTTTTTAACTTGTTTAAAGTATTTTTTAAATATTTCTAAAAATAAATAAAAATAATCAATAACTTTTTATGATTTTTTTAAAATTATTATTATTTAGATAAATTCAATAAAAATAGAATTCAGTTTAATTTTAACTCTTATAAATTGTTTAAACATTTAGATTCAAATCATTTTGGATTTTTTTTGTTAATAGTAATTTGTTATATCTTAAATAAAGAGACTAATTTGTCGTTATTATTTTATCTATTGATTAATGATTGTTTTGGGGTTCAATATTAGTGTTCTGTTTCGACTAATGTTGTGTTTCACATGGCATTATTTTTGTGGTCCGGGATTGGGGCGAAAAACGCAGCGTTTGAGGGAATAAAAAAATATCCATAGCAGAGGCGGTACTGCAGAAAAGTGTTTCATAAAATAAAATAAAACCCTAGCAAAAGCTTCGATGCAGGCGTAAAACCCTTGTTCCCACCCCCTGTTTTCATTCGTAAAGAAAATGGAGGAACCAAAGATTGGGGATTGCGAAGAGTGCAAAAAGAAGGCGTCAAAATACAAGTGCCCAGGTTGCTGCCTCCGCACCTGCAGCCTCCCTTGCGTTAATGCTCACAAGCAACGCACTGGCTGCACTGGCAAACGCAACATCACTTCCTTTGTTCCCCTCTCTCGCTTCGACGATAATCTTCTCCTCTCCGGTTTCACTTCCACTTCCTTTTCCTACTTATTTATTTATTGTTTTTGTAGGATCCCATTCATCTTTACTGAACCTAAATTGCTTGTAGATTATAATCTGCTGGAGGAAACGAAGAGGATCGCTGAATCTGCTACAAGAATAAGGTCCAAACTGTGTAACACTATTAATGGTGGACATCATCCTCATTTTAAGCTACCACATCATCTTCGAAACCTCCGCACTGCTGCTGCCTCTCGCAGAACTAAGCTCTTGTTTCTGCCATCTGGAATGTCTAAGAGGGAAACTAATCAAACTCGATTTAACCACAGGTTGTTCCCTGTATGATACCTTTGTTAAGGTTAATTCCCTAGCAAACGCTTAATTACAAGTTTTGCTCTGTCTATAGGAAGAAGTATATTTCATGGACCATTGAATGGCGGTTTCACTCTACAGATGTTGTTTTACTTGACCATGGGTGAGCTTTCCCCATTTTCTCTATATATTGTCTTTTATTAGATGATTGTTTAATAGATAACTGATGCCTTATTTTTTGCCAGTATTCATGAAGATGCAAGCCTCTGTTCATTAATTGAAAACCATCTCCAACCTAGTCCCTGGAATCATCCTCTTAGGAAGTTCTGCGAGGAGCAGCTCGACTCCCTCAAGTTTTTTATCCGAAGATACCCTAAGGTGATTTAGGCCTCTGGGTTTCATTCTTTTTTATTCTTTTGAGTTATACACTCACCAAATATTTCTGCAGTTTAGCATTTGGGGCATTTCCAAGTTTAAATTGGAGTTAAGCTCTGTGATCCTATAGATATGCACAATTTACTGAAGTTTCTACCTCAGATTCTTGAAATCATGATATTTAGATCATGTTTAATGCAGACATCCTGGATTGAAGACAATTGGCTTGTCTATTTTGACCTTGGATTATAGATTATATGTATTGATGCTTGCCTTTTTACGTTATTGTCTGCTGAAAATGTTCTTTCCATCCTATAAATGATTTTCTTGTGTTATTGTAGGGATCCAAATCGCCTTTCCTGGAGTTAGACATAAAGGCCCCATTACGGAAACTATTAGCTGATATGGTTGTTCTAGAGTATCCTGTGATTCATGTGTTTCTTCCTTCAGAACACTGTGATTTTGAAGTTATCAGGAAGAATCATCTCGTCACTCATGGGCCAGAGGGAAAAGATTCTGGCGGTGCTGATAATGAAATACCAAAAGGTGTTACCTTCAAGGAGGAGGAAATAGAAGACAATGGTAGCTCTTTAGAACCTCAGGTCTTTGATCTTATGCAGCATGTGCTGTCAAGTCCATTGCATCAAATCCCTTCTCAAAACAAGTCTGAGAAAGCATTCGGTGGTAACTCAGTTTTGTCTTTGTCGGCGAGAGCCGGGGCAGGAAACAGGGTACATTCCAGCCCCCAGGCTAAGGACTCTGGATTATTTGATGACATGGAATTTGATTTTGATCAAGGCTTAATAGATGCGTATTCAGACCTGATTGCCGAAATTAATCCAGATGACTTTCTTGATTTAGAAGGTGAATTTGCTAAGCAACCAGAAACAGAAGATAGAACAGACCTTTCAAATTTGAGGGGAGTTTTCTTTGCTGAGGAATTGGAGGAGGGGGAGATCCTAGATTAATTTATTTTGGTCAATCTTTCTGGGGAAGCAGCGAAACAATGGTTAGAAGAAGAATTTTCTAAGAGTTGTTGCTCACTACTGATCATAATCTCCACGGACAATCTGCCCCAGCTTGTCATATCTATAGAGCAAACCCTGCAACTCTGTGTCATACTGAAGTTGCTCAATTACCTGGTAATGCACAAGATCAGGACAAATACATGGATATCTTGTAAATGCAATAGCTTATATATAATTTCATTCCTGCTGAAAGGTATCTGGTTGAGAGGGGGAGGTGAATGTGTTTTTTTTTTTTTTTTGCTTGATATTAAAGAGTCCTTGGATTCATGTTATTCTTTTCGGTTAGTTGGGTGTACTCGCGATTGTTGAGGAAGTTAAATTGTATCACATGCTGGTTTTTGTCTACAAATTTGGCTGAATGACCAAATTGTTAGAAGTACAGCTGAATTCCCCTTCCAACTGCAAGTCCTAAATGAAAAATGGGCTAATTACGGTTTGCAGCATATTTGATTCACGGTTGGACTCAAATCACTCAGTTTCCCCCCATCTTTTAACTTAAATGCTAAGTGTAGAAATTTGGGAAGTTGCTAATAAACTTTTGTTATGAGAAGCAAAATGAAAGTCCCCCTTTTTCATATTTCCTATTGGGTGTAGTACTGTGCTGTTAAGTACCTCTAAAAATTGCCACAAGGCACGAGCAAAGCATCTCATAATTTCAAGTCCTGTGTTTAAAAGTTTATAGAGTTGGCCGTCTGCACTACTGTGGTCTTCTGATCTGAGGCCTTCTACGCAAGTAAATCACCTCATCTAATGAATCATGATTCGTGTCTGCTCGGCCCTTGTCAAGTCATGGCATTAGATGAAAATGTGATGTAGCTTGATTATAACACACAATAATTTGCTTCAATAAAATCCTCAGCAGGAGTTTAGAGATACAATTTTGAGAATTATAACAAAATGCCGGTTCAGTTGATCGAGTACTTATTAATACACTTGTAAGCATTGGGTTCGAGTCTCAGGAGTATAGTTCCATTTAATGGGTGAGTGATTTGTTAGTACTACTTTTGATGCTTTATGAGGCTGATGATATGCACGGACTTTAGGCAAAGGTAGCTTTCCCTCAATACTTTTCTTAATTGAAAACAAATATATAAAATCAATCCTTAAGAGGTTAAGAAAAGATGTCTGCGTTATTTTTAGCTCTCAATATCACTTTGCTTGATGTGAAAAAAGGAAAAAGGATGAATAGCCTTGGAAGGTAATTATCATTGCATTATCAACATAATAAATCTTGAAAAGATGACATTGTTATTCATTAGTTAAACATTAAAATTGCAAAGTGCAGCTTTAGTATTAGCTTTAAGATACAAAACACCAGAACAAGAACAACAACAAATAGGCATTGATCTAATTTTGGCCATCAATGATCAAAGCTCACTTAACATCCCCAAACACTCAAATGACTCTTTGGACGGGCAACAATAGATGGGTTGATTTCAAGACAACCGAGTATTGATTGCACTTGTATTCCCCGTCAGGGTGGGCAAGCACGAAGGATTACCTATTTTGTTTTGTTTTTTAATTGTGCAAATCTTATAATTGGTGGTGATGAATGATGAGAACATAGTGTTGAGGTTAATATCTGGTACATTGGTCAGTTTCTTTTTTTTTTTAAATATTTTATTATATCTTTATAAGATATTTATTGATTTTTTAATTTTATTTGTAAAATCTAAAAATTTCATTGATAATATACTAAATATTCTAAAATGATTTCATGGAGTGTGACAGAAAGTAATTAAATGAATGAAGTGGGGTGGGTTTGTGAGTGAAGAAGATGTAATTACTGAGGGTGGGGGTAGGGTAGCATTAACTTAGATGATCCAAAAACCCAATAGATAGACCCTACTACCTGACTCGGCTGAACATGTAATGTTACAGGCCGGACGTATAAATGTTTCCATTCCTCTGGTGTGTCATTCATTCAAAATTGGACAATATTTTAACTACAACATTAAGCTTGAAAGTTAGTTTGGACAATTTAAAATATTAGTCAAACTTACATTTCAATATTTAAAATTTAAGTATATTCCAAGTTTATAACATATTATTTTTTATTTTATATAAATTTTAATTTTGGACTCCAGCGATACACAAATTAATTTTGTATATTAATATAGCACATGAAATTATCTCATTTAAATATTTATGTATTTTTCATAAGATATCGAATCTTATTATTTGAAAAAGATACAAAACGAAACTTAATCAAATTATTTCTTGGATTTTTTATTTACAATAATGATGTGTTTGATAATGTCGAATCTATTCCATAGCTTATCAGTTCCTATAGTAACATGTTAACTGCGATGAAATTGGATCAAAGTTTTAATTGCCTTAAACCACCAACGATTATTCACATTTGATTAAATATATGAATTAATCTGATATTAATGTGTTTTAATATTGTATATATTTCAATTGTTGTTATTAATTAGTTTCAAATAGTACATTTCATTATATATTTATGTTTTAAAATACGGACCAAATTTCTTTATATATAATATGCAAACACTAACAATGTTAAAACTCAATTAGTAAATATGAGTCAAATTTAAACTCTAATAATTTTTTTAAAAAAGGTATCGATGGCTCATTTTTAAGTTTATAATATATTATTATATTTTATGTATTTCACATTATATAAGAATTAATATAATGTAAACATTTTATGATTAGAATTTGTAATATATTAAATATTAAATAAAAAGAATATGCTGGGTAGTGATAAGAGAACCTAATGGAGGTTGACTTGTAGGATTTGAAATGGTGACAGGATTGATTGATATATTTCAAGTTGAAGTTAGAGCAATGCTTGAATGTCTGAAGATAGCTTGGGCATGTGGTTTCCATCAGGTGGAAGTGGAGAGTGGTAGTGCTCTTTTACTTGATATCCTATGAAATGAATTAGCTGAAACTAACAGTGTTGCTGAAGTTAGGATGATTCATACAAGAGTTTCAAAAAATTGGTAAGTGAGATTCAAACTCGAGAGATAGTAATAGAGTTGCTAACTGCATGACAAAAGAGGCTAGAAGTAGTTTGGATCAATTGATTATTTTTTATGATCCATCTTTCTATGTGCGACGGATTTTGGAAGCAAATATGCATAATGCGTTATTTGTTGTAGCTGTTATGATTTGGCTAGATAGTCCTTTAGCCTAAATTACTCTTTCTTATTAAAAAACATAAAAAAAGAATATGTTTTTTAAATAATTAAAAATAATATAAAATAATTTAAATAAATTTAGATTAATTATTTACAAATATGAACAATTCTTTATAAAACACAAAATCCCAATTTCAAATAGAATTTCATTTAAACAAATTATGTATAAATTATTATGGCTGACACATGAAAACCATTTTGAACAAAGAGGAATGGAATGGAATATGGATGATAGATGATTATGGAATCTGATTTTAGTGAAGTGGGATTGCTTTGAGTGAACCAAACATCCAAATAAGGAGCACATAACATAAATGCACACATGTTTTGAACCCAAAAACATAAATGCACATGGGTTGAGAGACAAGGCTCACATGAAAGAAACATGCCCTTTTCTTTATGTTTGTTTCTTCCTTTTATGTATATAGTCAAAACCCAACCTCATCTCTTCTTAATTTTGCACTCTTCTTTCCCATTTTATCTTATCCTTTTACACAATACAGTCATATCCCCATATACAATCATGCCCATGTCATGTGCGCCATTAATTTCAGGACCCCTTCTGTCTGAACAATTTACCCAATAACTTCCCCACCCATTTGCCCTATACTCGAAGACAAAGACCAATGCTATAGTAACTTGTTGCTCAATCACTCAATTGCCGTATACACTCCAAAAACTCACGTCATGGATTCAAATTATGATCACATGTGTGAGTTGACAATAATTTACTTCCATTAAGAGTTTAATAATTAATTGTAAATGTACTAAAATATAAATCTCATTCAACTGATTTCAAGAGTTTATATTTTGTGAACAATTATTGATCTTTCAACAAATGTCGAAGAAATTCCGACTCTCATCTATGTGGACTATCCTTAAGAGCAGAAAAACAATATAGTTTGTATTAGTTACATATTAACCAAGGTTAGTTGGTTTGTCAGTAATTTATGAGCTAAATTTCTGTAATCATTCCATTATATACAAGATCTCACTGATTATTACAATACTAAACTTATTACGAGAAAAGCAAACCAAATTTTGGTCCTCAGCTTTAACTAGTTTTGTCACAGAATTTGTATCATTGCTTTTCAGTTGTCACATGGGGATTGGTCCCCAGACAGCATTTTCATACAACTTTTGTTGGAGAAATATTGCATAAAAATTTATCATTAAAAGGAAATAAAATTGTAGATAAATAATTAGAGAGTACATGAATGATTGATATATATGTTAAATATATATACTGTTGGAAACGGACAGCTAAAACTCTATGCATGCACTCTTCTTCTAATGATAGCAACATCACAACAACTATAACAAACCACTACGTTGGAACTTGTTACATACACAAAGGTAAACTATTATTTCACTTGATTTTCAAGCCAATATAATTATTATGACAATTTAGAATAGAAACTAAGACTACCATTTGTTGCAATTCCATGACAAGCATTAATTATATATCAAAAGCTTATTAATAAGATTAATTTCACTATACTCAAACTCTCATAACCAGTCAAGTTCAATGAACACAATAACTCTTCGGAGTATATGATTTTGAAGCTCATAATTATGATGGTTGTACCCCGCCCTTCATTCAATTAATTAGTAGTCAATGATTATATGCCATACTATCAACAATGAGAAGAACAAAAAACAAAAAAAGCTTTATATGATTGGATTAAGTAGTAGGTTTTGCGTTGTCAACAACAAATAATTTTCCCTTATCGAATGCAATTTGCTTTAGGTCACTAACCAAAAAAGAAATTGGTTGGAGCAATGGTCGATAAAAGAAAAGTTGGTAAAATGAACTTAGAAGGAATGCATGTCTCAATTACTGTAGCTCTGATCATTGATGATGGATGTAGAGGCTGAAGACCCAAAGATAATAATAAAAATGAAAATAATTGTAGGATACATACGTAGGTACAGCTGACGAGGGGAATGGCCTTTTTTGCAAGGAACAGTTGCTTTTTTGTACCAAAAAGTGTAGAACATGGTGACCCCATTGCCACTACTCTATCTCCATATGTTTTACTGTTGATGATTGATCATTATTTGGACCCAAAAAAAATACGTTTGTGGTTTTGGGTGGTTTGCTGCCTCTTTCTTAATCTCTGCAGAATTTAACCTGTGCCTTGTTCTCCAACCAGGTCATGGCGTTGTCATTGGCAGTAGAGTATAAGTGGGGATGGTAACAGGGTGGGGTAGTGTTTTTTTTTTTTTTTAATACTCAGTTTGAGGTTAATTTTAGATCGAGAGCGGTATTTATATAAATTCCTTCTTAATAATAATGACTTTAAGATTAAAATTTGATTCAAATATTTGACAAAAAAAATCACTTTTAATTTAAACCTCACATAATTCCAAAATGATTTCTTCTATTTTGTCTTGAAATTCTAAATAATATTTTATTTTTAAAATTAAAATTAAATAGTAATTATAAAATAATTATAATAAAATCTGTTTATAAAATTATGAAATCACAATTAAAAAAAAAAAAAAGTTATAAAAATTAAAAGGGGGCGTTTTAGTAAATATATTGAGGAAGTAGGAGGGGGGGGGGTTGGCAAGCCCCGACCAAAATGATAAAATTTATAAATTAATGATAAAATTTTAAATCACCCCTATAAAATGAAAACATATTGAATGAGGAATTTGTTGTCACCTCTACATGCAAGTGGTACACCAAAGAAAGAATAAAAAACACAAGCAAGAGGGTATTAGTTGAACTCAAGTAATGAATATATATATTAATTGTACCTACCCTAAATATTATTTTACTTCACTTAGCAGCTTGTATTACAATTATATACATTAATAAACAAGAGTTAGTAATGAAAAGAATAAAATTTCAAGAGTTGTTAGTCGCTAACCAAATTACAAGCGAAAATGATAAGACAACAACCACCACCCTAATAATCATTCCATCATAATTGCAATTGACTTGTGCTACCCATTTCAGGAGCAGCTCAAGGGTTCCACAAATTTTCTTTTGTAGCCAACTAAAACTAATGGTTTTAGACCCCATAATCTGCAATTATTGTTCTCCTAACCCAATTATCTTGTTTAAATCTTCTGGGTTTGAATTCTCTCTATATGTTTGTCTTAATTAGAGACAAAGAAGATGGTGGTAGGGATTGAGCTTATTTGAAAGAATATAAATCTACATAACTTTTTCCCAATCCCAAATTGACATACTTAAGTTTATTCACCAAATTATAATGTTTTTTTTCATAATATATCTTGAATTTAACATGTTTGCACGTCTACCTCTACATTTATATATTACTAAAACCATCCATTCATATATCTTTTCTCAATAATTGAGAAAAAGATCAAGTTTTATGATTATGAGTATAAATTAATTTTATATTTTATAACATCAACATTATTTTTTCATATATAAACTGATTCTCCCATAAATATAAATGTTTTGAAAATTAACAATATCTTTTTCTCAATATATATTTAACAATCATTAATTTAATATTCATTTTACAACCAACTACTCAAATATATGTAAAAAAAAATAGAAATGATGCAAAACTAAATTAATTTTAGGAATTCTCCTTAATAATGCCATGATGCATACCTTCAATGTCCTACACTCACATTCTCTTGTTGAAAAAATTTCTCTTTACTGCCTGTCATTTTAATTAAATTTATATACCTTTATTTCATTTCATTTATACTATTAATTAAATTTATTTAAGGATTAGGTTATCTGTATAATTTTGAAGCTTTGTATGACATTTGATAAGGATTAAATAAAAATATTTAACCTTAAAAACAGTTGAACAAAAACTTTAAACTCATCTAAAATATGAATCAACCACGGACTTCAATGTTCAAAGTTTAAGTTTAACTTTCTAATTTTATAATATATTATTTTATTTAATGAATTCATAATTTTTAACATGTTGTCTAAAATAAAATTGGATTAACTATTTACAAATATTAGTAGATTTAAGTAAAATTTTAGATCCATATTTTTAACTAACCCAAGTTTAAAAATTATAAAAATACAAATATCATATATATATATATATATATATATATATAATATAAATTTGACCTAAATTCAAATAAATTGAAACTTAGATCACATAAAAATCCACAACAATACAAGAAAGGAAACTCTATTCAAAATCAATCCTATGATATGACCTAAGAGTACACTTCTTAAGCCTACAAGTGGTGAATCAAACTAGTGAATTCCAAGGGCATCATTTAGCTTTAGTTTAGCCAAAAAAATCCCAACAATATTAGCTTCTTAGATACATGATTGAAACCAAAATTTTACTAACACTTACATAGGCTATTGATAGTTGGAGCGATAGATAAATCACCTACATTGATATTTTTGTCCTAGAGAATTTTCATGTGTTACGGGATGAGACTCTAGTTTATTTCAACAACCGTAGTAGACACGAGAATTAAACCAACATCTATGACCTACAATCTTTCTCATCCACTCTGTGTTCTATTAATAGTTGTATCACTTCGTCTTTCTCAACTTGATTAAAACCTATAAAAACCTCAATTTAAACAAACATTAGAAATGAAATCGTGCTCCATTCTTTGCATGTTTTCTTTAATCTTAGTCTTGGATATTAAAGGTTTTTCAAATCCACATAAATGGTTTTTGAGCAGATCTACCACGGATACCATAATCAATATTATAGTATATATTTTGGTGATTTACCAATGGCGCCACCTACAACCTTGGAATGTTTCTCTTTTACATTGTACTAGAAAGCCCCTAACAATTAAATCCAAACCACTACTTTATAGAGATAGCCTTGTATAATAGAAAAGGTCAATGTCCAAGGTTACACTTTAAGGTATTGTCCAAAACTCATCCATGGACCTTTCTAAGAGTATGTTGGTATAGTCATCTACCGAATTAAATTTTGACTAAATAATAATTATTTTTTAGCTTCATGAGTTGAGTTGTCGGAACAGATTTTCAAAAACCATAAATCTTATTCAAAATGACATTGAATCCAACAATTCTAACAAGAAGCTTGATGATAACATATTCCAACATGCTTTTGGCCATAATAATATGGTTCCGTTCCGAAAATGTAATTGCAAGCACTCCATCTATTACTTCGATCAGGATCTCATCGTTACCCCATTGTCTTAAGAGTTTAGTTCAAAATGACATCTTATCGACATTCGATTGATCTGTCGTGTGGCGAAAACAAAAAACTTAGTGGCCCTTTGGCGGCACCGCAGCCATGCTAGGAGATTGCAATTCGCTTTTCGATGGGTAACTTTGTTAGGGGATGTTTGTTTGCCTTAAAATTTTATATAATATATTAACCGTTGATTATTTTAAGCAAATTTGGATGCACAGGAAATAGTTTAGTTTCTTTTTTCGTATAAAATCTCAAATCCTTTTGCTTACGCCAATAGTGGTTGACTATAAACCAAATGAACAGCTAAGGAAAAGAAAAGTAAACAAATTTAATATGGTTGCCGTTGGTAAGTAGTTCTTATTTAGGTTGTATTATTACTAGAGTTTAAAGAAAGTAATTTATATTATATATGTGGCATGCCAAAAATCATGCATATGTATTATATTTCATTTTCATGAATGGAACCCTTAATTGCATACACACTAATTATAAATTAAGATTAAAATGCTTATTTTTCTCACGATAAATAATTTTCAGTTCAACTTTCATGATCATTGGTTTGGTACTAGTGACTCTCATTAGAAGGTTATCTTTTTCATACACAAGATTAGCACATAATATATATATTATTACAAGCTGTTAAGAAATATTTATATTCACAGTCTAAAAATTAGACATTTAACATCATTTCATGTTAAAAAGCATGTTTTTAAATATTAAAATAAAATATTATGTAATAGTATCATATATATATATATATATATATATATATACTGAGGTGAAGCTTTAAATTTTTTTTAAGGGGGGGATGAAATTTTAATTTTTATAGTTTATATTTTTATAATTTGTAAAGGATTAAATTAATTTTTATAATTTTAAAGGGGGACAAAGTACAATTTTACTTTTACTAATTTAAAATTTTTAAAAATTTTAAAGGCTTAAAATGAAATTTTCCATTTTAGGGGGGCCGGGTCCATGCCAACCCCTTAGCTACGCCCTATATATATATATATATATATATATATATATATATACAAGGTCTAGAATCAATATTGATGTGGATAGTTTAAAATAACAACATTGACACTTTAAATGAATGTTACATGTATTGTCAATATTATTTTTCAATTTATTACACTTTTATTCATTTCATTTTAAATAAAATTAAAATCACGTTTAATATTTATTTAAAAGAAAATATGTCTAAAACAATTTTTTTTATAATTCAAAATACTCCTACTTAGTACGGTTTTACAAAACTATTTTTAATGAAATCCAAAACGTACAAATTATTCTATTAAAATTATATTAATTAAAATATATTTTTAGTTTTTCAATTTAATTTTGAATTTAAATTTTTCCGCAATTTTTGAATTCTATTTCTATATTTTATAAATTTATTAATAATTAATTTTGTTTATCAAACATTTATTTTTAGTCGTTAAATTGAAGTTATTTGCAATGATATTTTAAAATTTTCAAATATAATTTATTTTATTCATTACAATTATACATGTCAATTTTCCTATAATGATATTTAAATATAAATATTTTAAATTATTATATATTGAGATTTTTTATTTTATTAATATATACAATGTACCTGTGGGTGCATTGTACTGATAAAAAGAAACTAATATATATTATAAGGTTGTAAGAAATATGTGTTCACTCTAAAAAATTGACCTTTCATGTCATACCATGTTGATAAGTGTCAAGTTAAAAATATGTTTTTAAAAATTAAACAAAAATATTATGTAATAGTATAAATATTATTTTTATTATATTACGCCGTTATATTATGTTTTTAAAAATAACATAAATTTTATTATGTTAGTTAAAAATATTGTTTAAATATTAAAGCGTGTGTTTTGCCATTTTGACTTTTGACCATACTTTTCATATTAAAATATATTTTTCTTAAAATCACATGTTAAGTTAAATAAATATTGTAATAGTATAATTACCCTTTTAAAGGATATGTAATGTTGTTTTTTTTAAATCATTTTTAAAATAGTATTTAAAATGAGTATGTTTTAAAATTAAAATACTTGGAATTATTTTATCTTTTTAAAATTTTATATTCTAATATTAGAAAAAGCTAAACTACATACGTGCCATGCATAACGTTTAATTTAATTCAAAATAATAAATTAACAAAATTATTAAAAATAACTTTAAAAAAACTATTTTTGAAATATTATGTTTAAATTTATTTATCATTTTATTAACAAAATTAATAATATATTTTATTAATACATACCTACGAAAACTATGTAAAGTTTTGTTTTGTCAAACTAATTGGTGCGATTGACAACTATGACATGGCAAATCAGTTTTCAATAAGAAGGCAGCACATGGTAAAAATACCGTATCAACATTATCGCCTCATTTATTATGTGAAATAATTGAAAAGTAGATTAAAAAAGTAAAATATTATAAAATTCCAAAAATAGTTAAAAGGAAAATTTTGCCATGAGACTTTGACTTTGTTGGTAGAGACTTTAGGTTTTGACTCTATATGAGTGTCTCCCAATTCACCGTATGTAATTAAAATGCGTAAATTTTTAAGTTTTATTTCGAGCTTTCTATGGTTAAGTTTTAGTTTAATTAATTAATTTATAATATAAATTAGGTCTGTAATGATAATTTAATTTTTAGATTAAATTATTATTTAGGATTTAAATTTAATAATTTTTTATATTGAGATCTGAATTTTTTTATTTAAGTTAAATTTTATATTTAAGAATTATTCTTACATTAAAATTTAGACTCTGTTTGTATTGTAATAATTTTATTCTATATGAATTTGTCACTCCTACATTTATTTACACTTGAATGATATACATTTTTTCTTAACTTTTGAAATTTTATTTTAAATAATATATAAAAATTTAAAAATATTTTTTTTTTTTGGGGAGGGGTTTTGATTAAGGAAGGATGAGATTGAGAAGGTTTGTATATGTCATGGATTGAATATTTGTACGAACAAATAATGAGAAGAAAAATGAAATTCCTAAAAACCAAAAAGCCAAACAGAAATTAACAGAGGAAAGTGGAGTGAGCGAATATGATGATTGAATATTTGAATTTGAAATGTGAAAGTGGATTTATACTTGAGAATCGATACACCAATGAGTGATCAGATTCAGAGTGCAAGAAAGGAACAGCACTAAGTGGCAGGGTAAACAGCTGGTGCCTATGCCTACGCCTCAGCCTGGACAATGGGACCACCTCACATCTCTCGCCCTGCTCTCGTGGCAACCGCCTAAACATCCTAAAATAAAATAAAAAAATCCTTATTTCTTGCTTATTCTACCCATACACTAATGTATCCTGTCATCTGTTCTAAGCTAAGCTACTTCCACTTTCGATTCAACTCATGATTGGGAATTCTTTTCTCTTATCTTTCGGTGTGAGTTAAATGGGCATAGTTGGATCCAAACTATATTAATTTCCAACATTTGTATTATACTCACTTAACTATCAAAAGTCATTTTCATCTTTTCTATCTCTTTGTTTTTGTAAAAACCTTAAATTAGTGGAGGGTAAACCCAGTACGTAAAGTTGAAGCGGTGGGTCCACATCTCGAAAAGAAAGAGACCCACGTGTCAGATAGTGAGAAGTCTCATTCATATGTACGTGGCAAAACTGCCAGCGTGGGCAGTGGTGCGTACCAGCTGGCTAATCAGAGTTGGCTTTCTTATTTTTTATTGAAGAATGAAACTCGAAACATAGAAAAGAAAAAGCAATAAGAAAATAAAGAACCAAACAGGCTGTCTTATTTTTTATTGATTGTTTTTTTGTAAGAAGAAGATAAAACATAAAAGAGGGAAATCGGGCAGAGGCAGAGCCAGCAGCTCACATGCGGACTTACTGCAAATAAATAAACGAATTTTGTTTACTGGAACAGCCTGGCCATCTAAGCTATGACCTATCAATTATTGGGTTTCAGTTTTCAATATGCCCAGACACCCAGCCCACTCCTTTTTCCTTTTTCATTTTTAACCCTACTAGTCTTTTTACGCAGAATTATTCAAAATTTTTTTTCAATCTATAAATATAAATTTTAGTATATTTAAATTTACATTTTCTTATTTAGATAATAATGTTATGTCTATCGAATTAGAATTTAATTAATTTAATTATTTATTTAATTATTTTTATAAATAATTTATAATTTTTAATAAATCATTTTAAAATAGATAAATTTATTAATTTTGCTGATGTGGCATATACATAAATTATCATATAAATATTTATTTAATTTTTAAATTTTAAAAATTAATTAAATATTAACTTGTTATTCATATAATAATTCACATATATACAATATTAACTCAATTAAAAATATTAAAATTTACATTAACTTTGGTGATTTGATAAAACAAAAATTTAAGAAGAATAAAATGCGAAAATTTAAATGTTAGAGGAATTTAAAAAAAAAAGTGTTGTTAATAATTATCTTTAAAATAACATGATTAAATGGCTAACGTAAAACTTGTAAATATTAAATGAACAGTTTGGAGACATGGATGTTGAATAGCAAAATAGGATTGGCAATAGTCGTAAAAATAAAATTGAAAGCGTGAAGAATTACCCACCCACCGTCCCAACCAAACTTCGTTCCAGGTTCTTAATAAATGTAATGATGAAATTGAAGCGCGGGGCTATAAAAGTCCAAAACAGAAACTCAATTCAACAATTCCAGGCTGCCTGCCTGTCAACCCATCCTCTTTCATTTTCTCTCCTTTTTAAGACTCGGCCTACGCGTTCCCGCCGCCCATTCTTCTTCTCCATCTTCTTCTTCCTCTTCATCTCCATTTCCACTTATGTTTATTCTTCTTTAATAAACAGAAAAAGGAACAATAACAACTATTTGTTTTTATTTTAATGGCAAAATCGAAGAACGTATGCAACGGCAAGAAGCTATCTTACATTTCCGTTCCGTCTCAGATAATCAACTCTCTCTCCTCCTCTTCTCTCCAGTCTCTCCTGGTTTCCCCCAAGAGGAATAACACCAACAGCTTCTTTTCCGTCTACAAACGCTCATGCAGAAGCCCAAGGGTCTGGTTGTTCGCTCTCTTCCTCTTCGGCCTTGTTGGCATGTTGAGGTTGGGCTGGAATATTGATACTTTGATCCCATTCTCTCCTTATCCCAATCCATGTCTCGAAACTCAATCAAACACTGACAGCGTTGCTCAAAAACATGACGCCTTGGTTGCTAATACTAATAATCTCGGTCAACCCTCTCATGATTCACCCTCGGAAATATCCGAGTTTTGGAAGCAGCCTGATGGGATGGGTTACCGGCCGTGTTTGGACTTCAGTGCCGAGTATCGAAGAACAAGCGAGGTCATGGTTAAGGACCGGAGCAAGTACTTATTGGTGGTTGTTTCCGGTGGCATAAGTCAGCAAAGGAACCAAATCGTTGACGCCGTTGTCATCGCTAGGATTCTTGGGGCTGCTTTGGTCGTTCCCATCTTGCAAGTCAATGTCATCTGGGGTGATGAAAGGTAAACAAAATTAAAATAAAACCAATTCATACTTTGGTTATCCCCCCCCCCCCCGACTCAAGCTTTTCATAATTTGTAGTGTTAATAAACTGTTTTACATTTCATCCTTGCAGTGAATTTTCTGATATATTCGATTTGGCTCATTTCAAGAGTGTTCTTGCCAATGATGTTCGTATAGTATCTTCATTGCCTTCTACCCATGTAATGACAAGGCCGGTAGAGGAGAAACGGACTCCACTCCACGTCTCCCCTCAATGGATTCGCTCACGTTATCTAAAGCGGGTATACAATCCTTGTCAGTTTTATGGTATCTTGAAAACTTGAGTAAATGTCCTTAGATGATAAGCCATTATCAGTTATTGCAGTTTTTGAAACAATTTCACCTTAGCTTTTGGGTCCACTAAGCTCATGTTTGGTATTGTCCATGTTAGTCACTTGGCCTAATATTAGATTTTTTGTCGTTAAATGGATGGTAGAGCTATGTCTCATTGTATTAGCCAATGGGATTAGTAATGATTAATAATGTCTTGTTAAACTCAGATAAGTTGCACACGTTGAGTATGAACTAGTTGTCAATTTTCTCTTCATTTTTCCTTTTAATCTGCACCTGTTAATATGATTCTCTTTTTGCAACAGATAAATAGGGAAGGAGTTTTGCTTTTACGAGGTTTGGATTCGAGGCTTTCTAAGGATCTTCCGTCTGATCTTCAAAAGCTTCGCTGCAAGGTACATCGTTCACTCTGTTCTTTACTAAGTTATGTTGATGGATAGTTGTTTCTCTTCGAATCATATGCGATTCTGAGCTTTGAAGAATCTAATTTTGTCATTGTTTAATATCAGGTGGCATTTCAAGCTTTAAAATTTGCTCCATCAATCCTTGAACTTGGTAACAAGCTGGCTCAGAGAATGCAGAGTAAAGGACCCTACCTTGCTCTTCATCTTCGTATGGAGAAGGATGTATGGGTGAGGACTGGTTGCCTTCCAGGCTTGAGTAAAGAATATGATGAGTTAATCCAAAGCGAAAGGAGAAGACGCCCTGAGCTTCTAACTGCGAGATCAAACATGACATTCCATGAGCGGAAGCTCGTGGGACTCTGCCCCTTGAATGCTATTGAAGTGACTAGGTAAGAGTTAGTTCTCTTGGGCAAAGTTATGCAACACTATATGCTCAAATTGTTGCCTATCTTGTACTGAACAATCTTCTGTCGTTGTATGCTTTAGGCTGCTTAAAGCTTTGGGGGCTCCAAAGACTGCAAAAATATACTGGGCTGGGGGACAACCACTGGGTGGGAAAGAAGCCTTGTCACCTTTAACCAAAGAATTTCCCCATTTTTACAATAAAGATGATCTTGCATTGCCTGAGGAACTTGAACCATTTGCTAAGAAGGCTTCTTTTATGGCTGCCATTGACTATATAGTTTCTGAGAGAAGTGATGTTTTCATGCCATCCCATGGTGGAAATATGGGCCACGCTATTCAGGTACCCGAGTTGCTTGCAGTTTTTGTGCTTTGGGTTCCCCCCGCTTTCACATCGAATATTGAGTTATAATGTCTTATGTTGTTGGTTGTTATACAGGGACAGAGAGCGTTTTCAGGACACAAAAAGTATATAACTCCAAATAAAAGACATATGCTTCCTTATTTTCTGAACTCCTCAATGCCCGAAGCAGAGTTCAACAGGATCATAAAAGAATTACACCATGAATCTTTGGGACAACCAGAACTCAGGACCAGCAAAGCTGGAAGGGATGTAACCAAGTATCCGGTTCCAGAATGTATGTGCAATGATGCACATTCCCACTTCATTTGATACAGAAAGCTTCCAACCCGATAGCTAACATTGCAAGAGTCTTCATCGAGAATCCAAATTTCTCTGTGCTTCCCCGAATTCGAGCCCTTTGAAAATGGAGAATAATGATTTTTCAGGCACTGATGATTGTTGGGAGCGCCATTTCAAGAAGGACCACAGCCCTCACAAGCTTTTCTGCAAGCGTATCGTATTCCGGTCTTTGCATATACCATCCTGCTTGCATGTGTATGTAACGTATTCAAAGGCAACATGGATGTTCACATATAATGAGAGTAAGTATAGTATATAATTCTTTGATTCTTTAAGAATATATATTTTTTAAGTCGTTGAATATAGGTACCTCATCATTATACATGTATATTTATTAATAGTAAAGACTTTCTTCCTTGTAGAAATCTCCCTTATTGTCACGTGTCTCTGCTTCTTTTGGGATATATAGTGTAGAAATTCAGAGTGATATATATGTAAGTGGGAGGGATAAGATGAGTGGCATAGAAACGTAATGTGAATCTTTTTATTTATATTATACAAGGGGCAGCATGCGGGTTTCAAGGTCACATAGCCTCGTTTTGAATAAAGAAGAGAGTTGGGAGATTGAGAACGAATCCTGTGGTTGTGTGAAATGGATGTAGTTGCGTTATTCCAGCTGAGCTGTGCGGAATAATTATAACGTTCATGAAACCTAGTAAAAGCCAGCTCCTGTTTGCTAATATGGTGGCCATTTCTTTGCCAAGGATGCCTTCTGCTGTTGTTTAGGCTTTGCTTACTTTTTCTCTATAAAATAAAAATAATGTGAAGTCAACTTCTAGTTGGAAAATTCCAATAAGTTGAACATTACGGATTTATTTAATTTAATGAATTGGCTATATATTTATAAATTAATAATAATTAAGAAAAAATTATTTAAAAAGAAGAAATAAAACCAAAACATAATAATTTTTTAAATGAACCCAAAAATAATATAAAGTGGTTTTAACAATTTTTTTCATGTCCTTTGTCCTTTATCATCCATTAATGATGTTAAATGTTTGGATCCCTTATAAAGTATGAGTTTCCTATTTCAGGCTCTCCCAATATAAAATATTATCATAGGCAGGCACTATTTCTCTCACGTACAAATGCAAAGCCATATTAATATGCACACAAATTCTAAAGCTTTTGACAGCAAAGGGCCTTTTAACTTATTCCTACAAGAGCTTTATGGTCCAATTTAAACTCTCTATACTTGCAAAGCCCACAAAAAAGTATCTTCTCTTTTTTGGGTTCTTTTAAGTGTTGCCCCATTTTCTAATAGCTAAATCAAGCCTTTCCTCAAGCATCATCTACATCTATGTGACATGGGTTGCATATAAGAGCCTGCAACCATGGTACACTTATGTGATCCATCAAGTTCAAGAGAGGTTAGTTAGCCCAATTGGATTGACCCATTACTTAGAGAGATTGAAGGCCTATCTACAAAACTTGGCAACTATGGAATGTAATCTCCGAAGATATGCAATATTAGATATGATATGTAAATCTTAGAAGATATGATTCTATAATCTTAGAGATTTAATTTGTAGATAGCTTTTAATTTAGCCGTTGATGTACTTTTATCTATACTGTTGAATTTTGGGAGGCTCAATTATAAATAGAGGCCTTTTTAAGAATTCTTGAGAGCATTCACTCAAAAATTTCTCTCTTGTGTTCTTAGCTTTTCTGTGGCTTTGTTCTTCGTTCATCTTTGAATTTCTTCCACTTTGTATTGGTTCCTTAGAGGAATTCTGTTGAACCCTCAATTGTTTGGAGTTAAGTTGACTTAGGCCTTTTTGTATGAAGGAATTGCCTAAGGTTGCACAGATTGCAAGGCGAAAATCTAAATCCGTGATAGTTGGTATCCAAGCTAGAAAGATGTCGAAAGAAATTGATGTTAAGCTAATGAGACCCGTTGAAGGGCCAGGAAGGCTAGTCGATTAAGGAACAAGCTGTCGAGCTTGGAAAATCAGGTGGTCAATCTCGAAGAGCTTGTGGGGCCCATGAAAGAGACGCTTGAAATGGTCATGGGTCGTATCGAAGATTTAAGCTCAATAAGGGAGGGTTTTAAAGACTTTATGTGGGAGACTCTTAGATCCACTTCGAACAAGTTGACGGTAAGAGACCATGCTCTTGAGGCCATGGTAACGACCATGAAGGAGGAGATTGTTGAGCTCAAGGAGGAGCTCACTATCTACAAGGCTGCCTTAGGAAGTGGAATGTTGACTTTAGGACCGAAGCAACATAAGATGGATGTCCTAAAACCTGATAAGTTCAAGAGGGCTAGGTCCGTGAGAGAAGTGGATAACTTCTTATGGGGATTGGACTTTTGAGCGATGTATATCGAGGATGATGCTACCAAGGTAAACATTGCTTCAATTTATTTTATTGATGCTGCTCTCTTATGGTGGCGGCGTAGGTCCATGGATGAGAAATGTAGAGGAACAACTATCGGAACATGGGAGGAGTTCTAATGAGAGTTGAAAAAGTAATTTTACCTACAGCATGCTGAGAAAAAGGCTCGAGCCAAGTTGTATTGGCATACGTAACAAGGCACTATTCGAGATTATGTTTGGGAGTTCAGCAAGTTGATGCTCCAGATCTCAGACTTGAACGAAAAGGAAACATTCTATTGATTCAAGGATAGACTGAAAATATAGGCAAAACAAGAGTTGCGTCATTAAGGCATCACTGAACTTATTGTAGAAATGGTTAAGGCAAAGAATTTTTGTGAGTTTGGGGGAAGAAAGTTCGATAATCATGAGTCTTCCAAGCTCAAATCCAAACCCAAGGGCAATGGTGGGGGAGACAAAGGCAAAGCAAAAAACAATGGCGAAGACTCAAAAGTTAGGCAAGACAAGTCATGGGAGAAAAAGCGGCTTTTAAAGTGCTTTAGAAAAAGGGGCTTTTAAGGTGATTTCTTTGTCAAGGCCTATTCAAGATGAAGGATTGTTTGAAAAAGGTGCCTTCAATGCTGTGGAGGCGTCCAATGAGGCCGAGCAAGACACCAAAAATCTAAATGCAATATTGGGTGGTGTCAAAGATAAGGCGAGTAATGGGTTGATGTTTGTGGACATCATTGTGGCTGGTAGAGGATTGAATGTGCTTGTTGATACTGGCTTATTAGATTTATTCATGTCTGAAAAGATGACGAGGGAACTTAGTGTCAAAATTGAGAAAATTTTGAGTCGAATCAAAACGGTAAACTTGGAAAGCATTCCAATAACGGGAGTAGCAAAAGGAATGGAATTCAAACTTGGCAAGTGGACCGATAAGGCAAACATTAAGGTAATACCACTTGGTGATTATGATTTTGTGGTTGGATTAAGCTTACTTGAACAGATTAATGCAAATATTTTTCCTTCTAGCAATTACATGGTGATTTCTTATTCGAACCATCAATGTATGGTGAGAATGAAAAGAAAATGAAGCATGGAGGGAAAGACACTGTCAATGATCCAATTTGCTAAAGGAGTATGTAAAGATGAAGTCTCCTATTTAGCCACCTTAAAGGTTGATGAAACCGTGAAACCCATCGATAAAATCCTAAAGGTAGTGGGCCAGTTACTATAGTCTTTTCAAGTTGTAATGCTAGCAGAATTACCCAAAAAGTTGCCACCAAAGAGGGAGGTGGATCACACGATCTAGTTGATGCCCAATAGTAAGACGCTAGCTAGAGCCCCATATTAGATGTCTCCGCCCAAGTTAGAGGAGTTGCGAAAATAGTTGAAGGAGCTTTTAGATGTCAGGTTCATTAAACCATCTATAGCCTCATTCAGTGCGTCAGTGTTGTTCCAAAAGAAGAACGATAGGTCTTTAAGACTGTGCATCGATTACTAGGTCATAAACAAGATCACTATAAAGAACAGGTATCTCATTCCCCTTATTGCATATTTGTTCGATCAACATGGTAGCACAAGATGGTTTACAAAGTTAGATTTGTGATCGGGATACCACCAAGTGAGAATAGCTGAAAGGGATGAGCTAAAGACCACTTGTGTAACTCAGTATGAGTCTTATGAGTTTCTTGTGATGCCCTTCGGGCTGACGAATGTTCCAGCTACATTTTGCACCCTGATGAATAAGGTGCTGCAACCCTTCCTAGATCGTTTTTATTGGCCTCACATGGGATGATGTGGAAACCTATGTGAAAATGTGTTTGGTGTGACAACCAGATGAAGTTGAGTTGAAGACCACTGCCGATTTGATACAACCTTTTGCCCATTCTAGAGTGCCCATGGGAGAGTGTATCCATAGACTTTATTATGTGGGTTTGCCTAAATCTGATGGGTTTGCAAGCATTTTTGTTGTGGTGGAAAGGTTTCTAAAGTATGAAACTTTTATTCCAACGACCAATGAGTGCCCTACTGAGGAAGCAGCTCATTTGTTCATTAGACATGTGGTGAAATATTGGGGAGTGCCACAGTCTATCATCGGTAATCGAGATGGGTGATTCACGGGACGATTCTAGACAGAGTTGTTTAAGTTAATGGGCACAAACTTGAACTTTTCCACTAGCATGCATCTGTAAACCGATGGGCAAATTGAATGAGTGAATGCGTTATTGGTGGCGTATCTTCGGCACTATTTGAGTGCTATACAAAGGGTTTGGCCAAAGTTGTTGGATGCAGCCTAATTTTCTTACAACTTGCAACGAAATAGGGCTATGAATCAGAGTTCATTCAAGATAGTGACAGGGCAACAACCACTTACACTCAATGTTGTTACGACTAGCTATGCAGGACCAAATCCAACGACTTATCAATTTGCGAGGGATTGGCAAGAGCAAAACGATTTAGCTAGAGCTTGTCTACACAAGGCAAGTACGCGCAACAAGAAGTATGCGGATCAGAATTGAAGGGATGTGTTATTTCAGGTTGGTGATTCAGTCCTTGCTAAACTACACTTAATTTTGTGACATAATTGTTTGCACAAATGGCTTATGCGATGGTATGAGGGACCCTTTCGAGTTGTGAAGAGAGTAGGCAAGGTAGCTTACAAGCTTGAGTTCCTTGCAAAGCTCAAAGTCCACCTAGTGTTCAATTTAAGTATGCTTAAGTCATTCCATGAGGATCAAGAGGATCCAAATCGAGATAAGTCCGAACGAGCACCAATGGGGGTAAAGGTCTTTACGATCATGAAGTTAAAAGCATCGAGGCAGACCGTGTGATTAGACGAAAGTACTATCAGCCGAGGCATGAATACTTAGTTCGATGGAAGGGATTTCCTAATAGTGAGGCAAGTTAGGAACTTGCCTAGGCCTTGTAGTAGTTCTAAGCCAAGATAGATCAATTCCAAGTGGAGGATGTGATGAGGGTGTAGCTAGAACAGGTGGGGGAGAATGTCTTGGGTTACACATAGGAGCCCTCAACCATGACACATTGGTGTGCTCCATCAAGTTTAAGGGAGGTTATTTGGCCCAATCAAACCGACCCGTTGCTTGGAGAGATTGAAGGCCCATCTACAAAGCTTGGCAAATATAAAATGTAATTTCGAATATATGCAATCTTAGTTATGATTCTGTAATCTTAGAGATTTAATTTGTAGATAGCTTTTAATCTTAGCCATTGATGTACTTTGATCTGTACCATTGAATTTGAGGAGACTCGACTATAAATAGAGGCATTTCCCCCTCATTGTAAAAGACTTCATTCTTGAGAGCATTCACTCAAAAACTTCTCTATTATGTTCTTAGCTTTTCTGTGGCTTTGTTCTTCATTCATCTTTATTCATCTTTGAATTGCTTCCACTTTGTGTTGGTTCCTTGGAGGAATTCTATTAAATCTTCAATTTTTTGGAGTTAGACCGACTTAAGCGTTTTTGTGTGAAGGAGCTACCTAAAGCCGTACGGATTGCAAAGCGAAAAATCTAAGCCCGTGACAGATGCTTGGAATTAGATTGGTCAGTGGGAAATTGACTAATGTATCACGTCCACACAATACATTGAATTGATTAGAGTGCAAAATGCTCTGAACCAAGAATAATTAAATAGAGTTTTAAATTTTTTAATAATTTATTTAATTTAAATTGAATTGACGCTGAAATTAAAAATTAATGTTCAGTTTGACCATTGATCCAATTAAAAAAAATCATAATTAATGCAAGCATAGTATATATATTATACATTGATTAGATGTTGCTTGGGCTTATGTTCTACAATACTTTCTAAAAATTTAAGTTTAAGTCAATGAAGAGCTTTCCTTTTATATCTAAGAAAAGAAAAAGATGGAAATAGAAAAAATGGGGTAAACTAACAATGGTGGAGATAAAAATAATACATAACTTTTATATCAAGTTGGAGGCTGAAGTGGTGTAGGTTGATTTCTTCCGTGCAAACCTATCAATTATGTTGGAGTTGAAAGTTACGAGGTAAAGATGGGGTAGTTGCTAAGTAAGTTGTTCTTTGTCAGTGTAATAGTCTTGTAGGTCATATAACCAGAGTTAACGTAACAATATATATATATATATATATATATATATATATATATATATATTAAAAGTAATTGTGAAAATTACATTTTTAATTTTTAAAAATAAAAACATAAGTAATTTTAAGAAATGTTAAAAGAAAGTGTAGAGGAGGGGAGATGTTGTTGCTTCACTTCACTCAGCCACCCAAGTCGGGAAAGCAAGTGAAAAATGATAAAGTTACACTAGGGAATATGGGACCAAAAACAGGTCAAACAGTAGTTAGTTTTGTTTTTTTTGAACTCTTAACTGATGCTTTCTTCATTATATTAAGCAATGTTTTTTTAATGGTTGGTGTAAGTACATATAAAAACACCTTTACGTATATGCAAAAACCAACCTTTAAGCAAAGTATGGGTCGAAAGGAAACCTGCTTGATGAGATCTTCACCCTTGGGTAGGTTTAATCCCTGCAAAACCCCTTTCCCTCTCCATCTAGTCTAAGCTTTTTGTCTGTCTCAACTCCCAATCATCGTTTCCTCATCTTTTAGCTTTAGGCATTGTCTGTCCGTTAGCGGTGCACGTACGAAAGGAATGCCCCTAATCCTCACTTAACTAAATTTCATTAAATTTTCACAATTTGCCACATTCACAGAAATCAAAGGAAACTAGAGATTTTTTTTTTTTGTTTTATTATTATTTCTTACTATGATTTTTACCTTCTTTATTTTTCATATATTTTAAATTTAATCTTTATATTTTTATTTTTAAAAAATTAATCTATACTTTTTAAATTAAAAATTCAAGTCAAGTTATTAATAATGTTTAAAAAATTTCTGTTAATTTTAGTAATAGATATTCTAAAATTTAAAAATATATATATACTCAACTTCGTAACCATGTGACAAAAATGACGTTATAATAGACCTAAATTTAGTAGAGAATTTCAATTATATTAATAATTTTAAAATCCATATCAACATTTTAATCATAATAAAATATTGAAACAAACATTGAGGTACCAAATTATGTAAAAAAATTTAAATTTCAAACTTGAGTGCTGTGTAGGGACCAAAAAAATTATATGGATCATAATTAAAATTTGACCATTATGTTAATAATGTAAAAAAGTAAAAATAGTAATGACATGTGTCATAAAAGAAAGATCTAATGTAAAACGAGATAAACCTCAAAATTATACATGAATTTTGATTTAATGTGCAATTGTATACATAAACTTTAATTTGGTGTAATTATATACGTTAAACTCTAATTGTGGTTCAAATATATACTTGAAACTTTAATTTTGATTTAATCATACACATTTAAAATATAAATACATCAATTTATTTTTATATTGGATAAATATAATTATTTATGTATGCAATATATAAACATAAAATAATGTTATATCAATAATTGTGTTAATAATTTACAAGAATTGGATCAAATCAAAATTTCTTGTACAAAATTATACTAAAATCAAAGTTCATACATTAAACCGTAATACATGTATAATTTTAGGATTTATCCCATATAAAATTACATCTCAACTTTGAGCGGGATTGAAATTGAAGTTTAACTATTTTATATAATCAAAAATGGAGATATCAAAATTCAAGTATAGCTATTTGTTAATAATGTAATAATTATGGACAAATGGTAAGGCCTTACTTTCAAGGGCGTAGCCAAGAGAGCTGGCAGTGGTCGGCGTCCTTTAAAATAATTTTTTTAATTTAAGTCTTTTAAATTTTTAAAATATTAAAATTAGTAAAGATAAAATTGCACTTTCACTCCTCTAAAAATGATAAAAATTTAATTTAATCCTTTAAAATTATAGAGATATAAGTTATCAAATGGTGATATTGCATTTTTACTATTGTAAAAATTAAAATTAAATTTCAACTCTCCTAAAAAGTTCTGTCTTTACCTCGCTTACTTAATTATTTAGGATATAAGTGATGGAAAGTTTTTATTCCACAATGTGAGTAAGATTTTGTTAAATGTTTAATTAATTTTTAAAATTTTTGAAATACATCTTCTGGATTTTCACTGCCAAATAGTTATTATATGTTATCAACTATCCCTGCATGGGGCATGGGAGGGAACTACTTAGTAACGTTTATGCGAATATGGGAAAAAGAATAAGAGACTAACATCTGTTTGAGGGCCAAGCACTAGTAGTGTATATTTGTATTGTAATGTAATGTATGCAGTAATTAATTTAAATGTTGATAAGCGAATATTGTTTTTCTTTATAATATGATTAATTTTCATGCAATTACTCAACCGAGTCTGAACCCAAACTCATCTTCTCAAACAATGCATTCCTTTCTTCAACGAGAAGAGAATCTTAAGTATTCCATCTTTTTTGATCTCCTTTCTTACAACGTTCTTTGCTTCACAATCGAGTTTGAGATATCTTGTGAGGACCTACTAACTTGGCTTCTTGCACCAGCCACATACACACTTAAGTTTATTTACTTAATAGTGCCATAAGAAGCATGAAGCTAGTCATTCAAAGTCCTGGATGCAACACATACTGCACACTCATCATCTACTCCCTTTGCTAAATTTTCACCTAAACAGCACCTGCTAAGTATTGCAAACCAACGTATGCAGTCTCTCAACGCACAAGCCCCGCTGCTGCCTGGCGATCACCAGGAGGACTATAATCTCAAGGACACCAGTCCCCAACTGGGCGAGCGATGGCCTAACGGCGGTGCTTTCGGAGGAAGAGGTTGGATTAATGGTGGTGATAGATTCACAAGCACTTACGATCTTGTGGAGCAGATGTTCTATCTTTACGTCAAGGTCGTGAAAGCTAAAGAGCTTCCTCCCAGTTCCGTAACAGGAAGCTGCGACCCTTACGTGGAAGTAAAGCTGGGGAATTACAAAGGAAGAACCAAGCATTTTGATCGGAAATCCAACCCTGAATGGAACCAAGTTTTCGCTTTCTCTAAGGACCGTGTTCAATCCTCGTTACTTGAAGTTTTTGTGAAGGATAAAGAAATGGCGGGCAGAGATGATTATGTTGGAAGGGTAGTTTTCGATTTGAACGAGGTTCCAACTAGAGTCCCACCCGACAGCCCATTGGCTCCTCAATGGTACAGATTAGAGGACAGGCGTGGTGAAGGCAAGGTGAGGGGTGAGGTGATGCTTGCGGTTTGGATGGGAACACAAGCTGATGAAGCATTTCCAGAGGCATGGCACTCTGATGCTGCTTCTGTCCATGGAGAGGGTGTTTTCAACATCCGGTCCAAGGTTTATGTGTCGCCAAAGCTGTGGTACCTGAGGGTGAATGTGATTGAAGCTCAGGATGTGGTGGCTAATGATAGAAGTCGCCTCCCGGATGTGTTCGTGAAAGCACAGATAGGCAACCAAGTGCTGCGGACCAAGATATGCCCCACCCGGACGCCGAACCCGCTGTGGAATGAGGATTTGGTATTTGTCACGGCTGAGCCATTTGAGGAACAGCTGTTAATTACTGTCGAGGATCGAGTGCACCCTTCGAAGGAAGATGTATTGGGGAAGATAAGCCTTCCGCTTAACGAGTTCGAGAAGCGGCTAGACCACCGCCCAGTGAATTCTCGGTGGTTTAATCTTGAGAAGTACGGTTTTGGTGTCATGGAAGGTGATAGGAGGAAAGAACTCAAGTTTTCTAGTAGGATTCATCTGAGAGTTTGTCTTGAAGGTGGATATCATGTGCTTGATGAGTCAACAATGTACATTAGTGATCAAAAGCCCACAGCAAAACAGCTTTGGAAACAACCAGTTGGGATACTAGAAGTGGGCATTTTGGGTGCACAAGGGCTGCTCCCAATGAAAATGAAGGATGGCCGAGGGAGTACGGATGCTTATTGTGTGGCTAAGTATGGCCAGAAGTGGGTTCGCACCAGAACCATTATGGAGATTTTCAATCCTAGATGGAACGAGCAATATACGTGGGAAGTTTATGATCCTTGCACGGTGATCACGCTAGGAGTTTTCGACAACAGCCACTTGGGCGGTAACAGTGGCGGTGGGAGCAATGCAGGACGAGATGCACGGATCGGAAAGGTGCGGATTCGGCTATCAACTCTAGAAGCTCATAGGACTTACACACATTCTTATCCACTCCTGGTCTTACACCCACATGGATTGAAGAAAATGGGGGAGCTACAACTGGCGATTAGATTCACTACCCTGTCACTTGCTAACATGATATACGTATATGGGCAACCCTTGCTGCCTAAGATGCATTATTTACATCCATTCACAGTTAACCAGGTAGACAATCTGAGATACCAAGCCATGAATATCGTGGCAAGGCGGCTCGGTCGAGCAGAGCCGCCTTTGAGAAAAGAGGTGGTGGAATATATGTTAGATGTGGATTCCCACATGTGGAGCATGAGAAGAAGCAAAGCTAATTTCTTCCGCATTATGTCACTCGTGTCTGGCATGGTTGCCATTGGTCAATGGTTCGGCAATGTTTGCTATTGGAAGAACCCCATCACCTCGGTCCTAGTCCATATTCTGTTTCTGATCCTCGTATGGTATCCAGAGTTGATTCTGCCGACGCTATGTTTCTACATGTTCCTAGTGGGACTATGGAACTATAGGTACCGCCCAAGGTACCCACCCCACATGGATACAAAGCTTTCATGGGCGGAGTCAGTGAATCCGGACGAGCTAGACGAAGAGTTTGACACGTTTCCGACATGTAAACCACATGACGTAGTTAGAATGAGGTATGATCGGCTTCGGAGCGTTGCAGGGAGGATTCAAACTGTCGTAGGTGACATAGCAACACAAGGGGAGAGATTTGAGTCGCTGCTGGGGTGGAGAGATCCACGTGCCACCAGCCTTTTCATTGTGTTTTGTGTTTGTGCGGCAGTGGTGCTGTATGCAACCCCGTTCAGAGTGGTCGCTCTGGTTGGCGGCCTGTATTATCTGCGCCACCCCAGGTTCCGGAGCAAGCTGCCATCTGTGCCCAGCAGTTTCTTCAAACGCCTGCCGGCTCGAACTGATAGCTTACTGTGATGTCGTATGTCGTATGATATGATGCTAGTTTGCTCTACAACCTTGGCTTGGCTTGGGCCAATTTATAGGAAAAAAAGGATCAGCTAATATGATATAAATAAATAAATAGTATGCTCCTCTTGCGAGTTGCAATACAAATTTATTGCAATTGCATTTAGTTAAATGGTTCAATTAAGTTATTCAATCTTGATTTATTTCATCTTAATTTGCTAATTAGGATTTGTTAGTCTTATTAAAGATTTTTTTTCAACTAAACTTTTGAAACATTGAATGAATTGGTCCACAGTATCCATCGGTATGATAGTTTCAATAGAATGAGGCCTACCAAAATATATTAATCAGAAAAATGTGCAAATTTTACATGAAAATATGATAGGGATATGATTTAAATCTCACTAACTTATAATATTAGTTTTTAATTTGAAAACTAAACAAAATTCCACTTTTTATTTTAATTTATAAGTGAATTGTCTGTATAAACCTTCTAGAACAAAATAGAAAAATGGAAAATGCTACTATGAGCAAATGAGACCCAAGAAGAAAATGCTCATTTCAGTACAGTCCAATACCAAACACTTAAAAAAACATAAGATCAGTACATAATTCTAAAATTATACGCCCAAAAGGAAAACAACTCATTTGACAATGCTAAATTCCTATTCCCCTCAGAAGCTGCCCAGTGCTTAGCAACAAGCTGAGCCTGCCATGCCAGATTATTGGACAAAAGCAAAAACAAAAAAGGTATTATATGTAATTTTGAGTTCTTGCTGGCAATGCTACTCCCTGGACTTGCAATTGAGTACCAATTCATCACTTACCATGAATGAAAATTGTTAAAAAATAACAAACAGTCCTGAAACTTGAACAAGTTTCATAGTAGACATCCACTCAAGATGTGGCTTTGAGTTTTGTTTTCTGTTTTTTAGCATCCAATGAAGCCAAGCCTTTGCCTAATCCAACAGGTGCTGCTTCTCCTTCCGTGGATGTTGTTGACTCATCTTTTTTGGAATCAACTGCTCCATTTGGATTATGATGCCCATTTGCTTCTTCCCTCTTCTCCCCAGAAGCTTCTCCGCCATCTCCTGCCTCTGGAGTCGCCCCCATGTTGATCATGTTAAGAAGCTGAGTTAATGGGGGCACAGCTTGAACTGGTATTCCATGTGAGCGAGTCACAAGACCCCTTGCAGCAGCCTTCTTCCTTACTTCTGCCGCCGCTCGAGCTGCTCTTTCATCGAATCCTCGTCCACGAGGTAGAGTCTCACCAATCATTGCTGCATTAAGAGACTTGTTGAAAGATGCACTAGAACTCCCAGATCCTCCAGCTGCAGCAGCAGCTTGGAATGCTTGCATCAAATCTGGATGAGCCTGCGATGCCAATTTATGAATCATATAAAGAGTGGCTAACCATATCAAGAAATAACATCATTTGTCTCTCAGATCTGCCTCCTCATTTACTGAAAATGGCACCTAGATCATACGTAAGTTCTAATAGCAGTTGACTAGTCAACTGACAATGCGAAAAGAAGGGAGGAAGAAAGACTAGGGTGATTAAAATACCTTCAAGATATCAATTGCCTTTTGAGCAGAAGCAGCATTTAAAGCTTGACCTTTTTGCTTTTGAGCATTCAACTGCAACGCAAATTAGCAACCTCAGGACCACGTAGAACAAATATGAAAACCAGACTAAACATTACCCTTCAAATAACTATTTTCCTCTATATTAGACCATTCACTTGCCTGAAGTTCACGCATCTTAAATGTCTTCATCCAGTTCTGGGAGTCTCTTGTTCTTGTGTCCTCCTCACCAAGCTGTTTTACGAGAATGTCATATGTTTTCTTTTCATGCTGTGCACACCAACAGCAATAGTCAGAGTTAAATCAATCTTGTTTAAACTTATTTCTAAGAAAAACTGAATTATTCTTCCAGAAACACATGCCTGGTGTGAAAGTTTGAAGGCACCCATACAATTGAACGCAATTGCAAGCGCATGATAGCACACAGCTGTTTGAATATGTTCCTCACCAAGCAACCTTTCATTCTTTTTCAAGGCCTCTTGCAGATAACGAAGTGCTGTATTCATCTTCCCAATATCTTGATACATCATAGCAACATTTATGAAAGTTGCAGCAACATCAGGATGATCTGGGCCAGAAGATAGGCTTAGCAAAAGCAGTGCCCTGGACATGTGTCGTAGTGCTAGCTCAGTCTGGTTCAGGCCATGGTAGAAAAGGGCCATATTGCCATAACTGCAGCAGGATAGTTGCAAATTAAATTGATTTAGACCCATGAAAAGGGCAAGAAAGGGTACAAATATCTGAAACAAAGTTCAAAACTCAAAGTAGTACTATCACAGCAATAGAAATTAGGATAAGTCAGACTGCATGACACCAAATGAACCCATTATGTGTGCCTGAGAGAACATAGAGAAATGAACCATGCCTATGAGCAGTATCAGGATGGTCCAAACCCAAGCAACGTTCATTTATAATTAGTTCTTTGTGCTGCTGCATTATGGCCCCAGCCATATCTCCTGCATGATACAGAACCATAGCAAGGTACCTGAAAATTTGGAAGCAAACTATTTAGACAAGATTGGAAATCAAAATACTGAACGCTCAACCCATGTTTTTAAAAAATTGGCTAATTTTTGGAAGAAAGATATAATAATGACCATGTCTTTAACACAAACAAAGGTTGGTTCAATTATATAAAAGCAAAACATACAACCAAAGTACCATTAAGATGATACAAAGAGGACATAATATATTTCTTTTTTCGCATAATTAAAAATATCAAAGGCAAAAAAGATGACTAAAAAAAAAATCAATAAAATGTTTTGAGTTGTGATAGCTACCGACAACAATTGGCAACCTCCCGGTGCATTGGTCCAGTGACCTGAAATCAATTGAATAAATCATGAAAAGGCTTATTTTTATGAATTCATATTAAGAGGAATGACCCAACTTACCTGTTGAAGTATTGAAAAAGCCTCTGAAAACATTGTGTACGCTTCAGTAAGCATGCCCTAGGAGAAAGACAGGAACCCAACAGTTTATTAAATCGTCATAAATACACATTCAACATAATTACCAATCCAATTCTACCATAAACCTATTTGCAATTGCAGAAAAAATTGACCCTCAATTTTTCTCGTCTAACATAGCGCAAGGCGCAAAACAAGCGCTCGCCCGAGTAAAATAAGGCGCATGCATATACATATAAATATATATTACATTACATTATGGTTGGTCAGTCAAAAAATTAAAAAAAATTACATTGCTTTCAGGTCTTCACCATTACAATAATGGTTAAAAAAAAGAAATATATCAATCTTTGCTCCAAAATTATTGAAAAGAAATTGCAATAGAAAAATAAAATCGAGGAGGAGAAAAAGAATTAAAAGAATAAGAAACAATAGAATAGATTGAAAATAAAGAAAACATGTTTACCTTTTGCTTGGTAGTGTCTGTATCTGGTTTTAACTAATAAAGCTGAGGAATAGTGGGTTTGCAATTAATAAAATAAAGAGAAATAATAATCATTTTGAGTTTTTAAATAAAAATGAAAGAAAAGAAAGCAAAGTTAAAAGTCAGATTAGGAATTAATAATATTTCAGTTTTTTCTTTAGAAAATAAAAAAGATAAAAGAAACTTAAAAGTTTATAGTCAGCTTCAATGAGTATTTGGGTTTTTTCCCTTAAAATATATTTCTATTGAATGGGTCTTTGAGTTGAAAAAATAAAATTAAAAGTTGCCTCTCCACCACTTCACTCTACTAAGTGGGTATTTGAGTTTTAAAAAGAAAAAAAAAATTAAAATTAGCTCACCGCTTCACTCAAGCTAAGCTTTTTTGTCGCCTAGCTTAGAGCTCAAAGCGCAGTAAAAGTGAATTAAGTCGAGCGCCTAGTAAAATCACTTCGCCTGAGAATGTTAAAATGAGTAATGGTGATTTCCGGTGCACCTTAGTGCCTAGGCGCGCACCTTAACAACACTGCATGACATTAAAGATATTGCATAGTGTTTGGCGACCGAAAAAGGGAATACAATGCTTACTTCAACTAGTTGGACCTTTCCCATCTCTACAAGATCTTTGGCTTCTGAACATACGGGAACTGAATGCTTCACTACAGGTTGGAGATTCAAGATATCTGATGTATGGAAAGGCATTGCGGTGTTAAAATCATACTTGCGAGCAGCAATAGTTATACCAACCTGTATAGAGAACCCCATTCATGTAAGCATGTGATTGACCAGAAGTTATAGCTTGATTTTGTCCGAAAATTCAAAACTAGAAGATGGAAGCAGTGCAAATTACATAGCACATATAACATAATCAAGGTGTCTAAGGTAACTAGAAATTCATCCAAACTTTAAACACACAAGCACATGTAGTCAAGTACAATCCACAAAACACATAAAGATGGAAACCACCCTAACAAAATTATGCAGTTTGTTCCTTACATGCTATATCCTCTGGCAACTCATCAAACAAATAACAAGGAAGGATGTAAGAAATAGCATAGTGTAAGAACTCAAACCTTTTGACACATATTGCGCAAGACAGAAATTTTCTTCACCCGTAATCTTGCATCCTCTGGTAACTCAAACTACATAAAGAAAAATCAGAAATCAAACATATAGCACAAATTAATATACTCAATGCAAAATATATTCATAGATTAAATAAACTCGGATTATCCTGTTTCCATAGATTCAATAAACACAGATATGATGGTGAGCATTTATTCGTAATACTAGTACACCTTGACAACAGATAATCTAACTACTTTATAAAACATCCATACTCAAAAACAAAATACAACTCAATACCTGATATTTCAGCTTTGCAAATATCTGAATTTCAGACCATAAACTTTCAGAGCTGACATTCATATAAGAGGAAATATTCTTCCTCGCAGATGTTTTACCCTTCCATCTAGCATGTCCCTTAGACGTCTTGCCTGATGAGTGATGACTTGCTTGCTCCTGCAAATATTTGGACATAAATACTGACCTCAGGCACTCTAGTTCAGGCTAGATGACCATCACCTAATGCAGTTCCTCTTAAAAAACAGAATCTTAAGCTTATAATGATTTGGATCATTGACACATCAAAACACCGAATACTGCAGAGCCCTGAGATTGCTTATAGTCTAGTTACTTGTGATGAAAAACTCATCTAATAGAACATACTTTCTTATGGTTTTTGGACTGTGAGCTAGAAGTCAATTTTGCAGCAACAGATTGGCAACTTCCAAAGAAACAGCTCAAAAAATGTGAGATTGCAGGACCCAGATCGTGATCTTCTGTATCTCTCAGAACATCCTGCATATCCAGCAATTACAATTTCCATATAAAAATTTCACAACAAAATTTCCAAAACATAGAAAGCATTCCATAACAAAAATACATGTCAAGCAGGAAAAAAAATGACATCACCTTCAAGATGTGCTTTGCTGACCGGACTACAATCTCATTAGAACAAAGATCCCATAGATGAGGTAGATGTTTGGTTCCATTGGCAACCTGTAAAATTATACCATTCACCAAAAGCTTTAATATTCTATTACCAAAATAGCAAGACTAATGAACAAACCCACAAAATACATAAAGCTCACATTTCCAATGTATCGAGTATTAATCCCATGTGCATGAAGTGCTTCTGTTAGTGTCTGACCGTCCATGGGTGAAACTTCCAGCGTGCAAAGGTCTTGTATAAACTTAGGAAGTACAACATCTACAAGATAAGAACTAGCTTTCTTCACATTTTCTTCGTCTTCCACTATCTCCTGGCATACACAATGGAAAAAGCTAAGAAAATCCACAGTTTAGCAGCATTGTAAAGGAAGGAAAGTTGCAGATAAAGGAGACTCACTTCTCGACTCCCAGCCAATTTAAATTCAGTGAAAATGTTGGGGTTAAATAATATCTCCTCATTCGTTTCACAACTTTTAACAGATGCAGAAGCACATTCCGTACCAGCCTTGTTATTATCTTCATTGGTTATACCCTGTGGTCATAAGGAGCATGAGCAAAATACATTTAACCACAAACAATTATAAGATAATAGAACTAACTGTAATTAAATATAACATTCAACGCCAACAAACTCATATCTTATGTGCGCATGTTATCATGCACACACAATGCCTTAATCCCCATTTAAAAAAATAGCTACAAAATTCATATAATTCGGAAGTTCCACCTTATCGAAGACTTGAATAAGAATTCCATTATCCACATAACTTAGCAGAAAATATTTAAAGCTTTGACAAACCAACTGTTCACTTGAGACATATTTTCAAAGTTGGGGGGAATTATCACCATTCACCGCATTTGGCAACAAAAAAGAAAAAGATCAAGTGTTCTATGTAAACCTGAACAGCGTATATAGGAAGTCAAAAGCAACAGCTTAGATATTTGTTATCATGAAGAGAGCCTTGCCTGGTTATCACCAGAAGTTGCAGCTTCATGAGACTCAGTCACTACTGGAGTTTCAACAACAGCAGCCTTTGAAGAATCAGTTGCCACATTAACCTCTCCCTCAGATTTTGAAGAATCAGTTGCCACATTAACTTCTCCCTCACATTTAGGCACAGATTTTGAGCTTTCAGGAGCTTGAGCCTTCTCCAGTTAAGCAGGTCAACATCAGGTAAGAGCACTTCAAACAAATTGCAAATTGACATTAATGTATGAATGTTCTACCTGGACAAATGCAGTAATTAGTTCTGGTCTCAGTATACAAAATCGGGATCCAGGTCCGGTAAAGTTTGCATCACGAGGAGTCGCTCTCATCAAATCCAGAAGATAATGCCTAATAAAAGAAATGGAATTAGGGCGAAAAAGAAAAGAAAATAAAGCTAATGATAAAATGTGGTTAAGCATAAATTATAACATGCAAAGGGTCTAGCTCTGATTAGCACATAATGAAAAAATATATACATCTCTTCTCTCATGGAAGAAACATTCATCACAAGGAAGAATATTAACTAATCTCATCTAGCTATATGAGCTGCAAAGTAGGTACAATTCTTATGACAAGGAACTTAAAGAAAATAAACTGATAGCTAGAAGACAGTGAGTTAATCTGGAATGGAGTTGGTGAAGTGTGAGGATATTACAGCTCTTAAGAAAAGGGAAGAGTCAGATAATCAGAAATGTAAAAAATGGAAGACACACTCAACCGAAGGAAGGGGGAATGGCAGACTGCAAATCAAGCACTACCACTGATCAATCAGAAGAAATAGTAAAAAAGAAAAGAAACTTGCAGGTTCAAGGAAATAAAGATGGGGAGGCAGTAGCAGAGGTAGGTTGACAAGAAGAATATATGTGTCTAGAAGGGAAAGTTAAACTTTTAAACCCAAGTAATATGCTATACGTAAGGGCATTTTTGTAATTATTTTGGGGTAGAGCAAGGTTCTCCCTAAACCAGAACCTGGCTGATTTAAAAATAATAACCCGACCTGAGCCTGATTTAAAAAAACCACCTGATTAGATCAGGTGGGAACCCATGGCGTCAAAAATCCATGATTTGTGAACATAAAGTCTTAAACCGTAAGTCACAAAACATGAATTTAAGGCTAATGGTGGGTATCAAAAGATGTCAAGGACAAAATATTGCAGTCCATATCGATGCAGCTCATCAACTTGAAAACCACAAGAAAAAGTCACCTGTCATCACTACCAACAATGCCCTTGCATTCCACCGGAGCAGCCAATTTGAAAACATTCCCAGATGCATCAAGTACTGTGTGCTCCTTCAAATGAAGGCGTTTGGCAGCTTCAAGCACCTAAAGAACATAGAAGTCAGCACTCTCCACAAAAACATTTGTTCTATGTAAAGAGTATCAAATTTAGCTGAAACTTAATAACATGAAATATAAATGTTGAAAGAGATGATTACTCAACAAACATGCCACAGAAACCAGACAATTTTTTTAGGACGTTAAATTTCATATTTCTCACCTTTGAATGAAAATCTTCATTCCAGCAAATCTTTTTGCCATTGTCAACAGATCCATAAAGGAGAGAATCTGATTTATCCCCTTGGAGAATGCCAGGTAAGACACTCTACAAAAAGAGAAGTATCAAATTATTACATAATTCTAGAGCAAATAAAAAAATAAATAAATAAATAAATTAGGCAGAAGAAGGAACAAAAATTCCACATCTAACAACTCCTAAAATAGAAAAGATATACAGCTTCACCTGCGCCACCACTCTATGACCTCTGTAATCAATTATGGCCATGGCAAGGTTATGAAGCCCAGGGACATCAGCTTCCTGATATGCCTTTGTTCCTTTCAAATCATTATTTGCAGAAGCATATGTAGCCTGCTCACTCTCAGCCGACGGTGTCTCAACAGACCCTTGAGCCAATTCCGTTATACTATCACTTTCCCCTATGCTAGATCTACGACATCTTTCCTCATTTGAATCCATTCTACCTCCAGGCAACATCTCAGATGAAGCAGCTTCATTTTCGCTCTCAGAACTTGAATTAGTCTCTACTGCACGTTTCTTTGACAGTTGTTCCATATCCGAATCAACAGCAAAACTGAAGAATATGTTGTTATGAACATACCTGAGAAAAAAACAACAGTACAAAATTTATCTCAATTGTAAAATAGAATAACAAGTATAAAAAGCAATTTGGGGGTGATGTTATAGTGTAACAAATGAATTTATTAAACAAAACACAGAGAACAAAATAAATGAATTGACAAATTGCTACGAGATGCCTAATCCTAAGGACTTTTGTACAATATCACAAAATGAAGAGGAGAAATGGGACAGCATAAGTCCTCAGAGAAATCATGACTGATGTTTCCAAAGGCAATGTGCAAGATAACAATGTTCGCAAAAAATTCTCAATCAGATGCAGAGTTCATTTAAGGATCACTAACATGTGAAAGCACTCAGGATCAGTTGGATTTATGGGGGGTATACATCTGTTGATGACTCCAACAGCACCACTAATTGCTGCATCAACAAAGTCCGAGGTCACTTTATAGAGAGCCCTATCCCGCAGGATCCTGCAACAAATTTGTACACATGATAAGCAGAAACTCCAAAATCATTCATAACAGCTTAATGCCTGTGAATAAGTGGCAAGCATGTCCATTACAAGGTTAAATGAAAAATAAGACAGTAATTCATTCTCAAATTACAAAGTAGTACCTTTCATAATCTGTAATCTTAAGAATAAGATTATAACAAAGTGTTCGATTAAATTTCTTAATTTCCTATTCAATCACACACTTTAACTGCACATTTTGGGGCTCAAGATTACAACATTCATGTCAATCAGATTAAAAACACTTAGTTTGTTTTCAATATGACACATCAAAATTTTATTCTATGTCTGATATGCATGCTATTGAAATTTAAATATACAGTAACTATTAATTAAATTGCACAAGCATATAAAACTGTTATTCAAACATAATACAATGCTATCAAAATGAACAATCAGCATTCTAATGATTACCTATATCCAGCTAGACATACTTTGTCATGAAAAATAATTAGATGTTTTATTACTAGTTAGCTGTTAGATGATAAGCACTATAAATCTACAGAATGAATTAGGTTCTCCAAAAAAGCATTAGGACAATTAAAAGTCACAAACATTTAGGAATGAATTATGTACCTTTCTTGAGGGGTTGTATGTGGAAATTCTCGACAAGATTGCAGTTCCTCATTCCAATCTCTTTGCATGCCAATCAACTCACTCCCATATGAAGGAGTCAATGCATCCTCTGCTCTGGCTGCATCACGTTTGTGATCTGGAAACAACACAAGCAACAGAATCAGCTTTTGCAGTACAACAATACTGCTTTTGCAATGCAACATACTTAATTTTTTCTTTTTTTAAATGAAAATAAAATATAGTCTTGCAGCAAAAATTTCTAGCAAGCATACCGAAAAAGAAAAAAAAAATTACACTATATCAGAAAAAAAAAATTACACTATATCAGATAGGAGCAAAGAAAGAAGGATGGAGAGAAAATAGAGTAGAAGGAAAAGTTACTTTCTTTTCACTGTGTCCTTCATTTGATAGGATAGAACTCCCCAAGGTGGATTTACACCTATCCTTTCCCTCAAATTTCAATCCTTCTAAATCTGGGATATAAATTAACAATTCTATTTGCAACTTTAAACCCTATCTTATTTCTATGTCTTTCTCCTTTCCTCTATTTTTATCCTCCATACCATACATAAAGAAGAAAAAATAACTTCCATTCTTTCTTTTTACTCTTTCCTCTTCTTTTTCCCTTCCCTCAATTTTCCTTCCTACTGGAAATAGTGTAAGAAAATAGACAATAGAAGAATTACCCTCCACGTTAGAGAGCTCAATCTACTTTTTTCCTTTTTCAAAGCTGAACACTGAAGTAACTTTAGAAGTCGAAATTACCAGGAACTGGATATAATTCCAGCCATGAATTTGGTGGAAGCAGAGATTGAACATTTTCAAAAGGATGTGCAGCGGCCTTCCGCTCCATAATTTCATGGAAAGCTTCATTACAGGTACACAAAAGGAAATAATTAGTGGATAACAGAAAATGGACCAGAAATTTTCAACCTCCAACACTACTTAAAAGAATGTTTTGCATATATGTTACCTTTTCTGAACTTAGAGCTAATTTTCTGCAGGAGTCCAACAAGAGTTGTTGCTTCATAACCAGCTTTGCTTGGTCTGGGGTCAAGAACATTTCCCGTGCTTGAATTGACATAAAACATCTTTGTGGTTCCCGTAATACAGTATTTATTACCCTCTAAAGTTTCTATATCCAAATAGATCAAATCCCCTACAAGCCTGTCCCCAACAAAGTTCAAATGTCTTGTTAATACTCGTTCAAGATAAATGCCAAAACTCAATCACCATCAACAACAAAAATATCATTCAACATAAAGAATATAAATTCAGCGTTTTACCTTCGATAGCTAGGTGGAGGGTTGAAGGATGAAAAAACAATACTCTCAACACATTTAATCTCGTTCGAAGGTGTACACAGCAATTTACCTAATGATCCAGTAACATCCTCCATAAAGCCCAGGCCATCAAGCTCTGGAACATCAGTTTTTGTGGCATCTGCACAACATAAAACTGAAAGTGAAAATCACAGAGTTTATAAAATGGTAAATGATAATGACAGTGACTTAAGGTCCAATTTCAAACCTCCCGAATTGGGAGCTTTACTTTGGGCATTCTCATACTGCAATGCAAGCGAAGTCGAGAGTGAGGCATGAAGTGTAGAAAGGTAAAGCAGATCTCTTGTGCGGTGAACATGAGCTCTGATAGATCTATCATCATATAATGCTGCCAAAAGTTTTAGGTTAGAGCCCATGTAGAGACCTTAAAACCATAAAACAGAAAACAAAGCAATTATACCAGCAACCATCTCCAAGGAGCAACCACCGAGAGTAATATCAGCTATTTCAGAAATTTCATTATAATCTTCTAAATGATGAGTTGAACCATCCTTAATGTGCAACAGTAAATCATAGCATGTAAAGTAACAGGTCTCGGGGGCATCAAGAAGAAATTGTCGTATGTCCATGACAGAATCTCCAGGATTCAACTGCAAATACATACAGTCAATTCATCATTTGAACCGCATCAATAATAAGGTATCCATGCGAAAAGAGAATTCAATTTTTAATTGTAACCAATGAAAATCCATCCACATATAGATGCTTACGTACATACACACATCTGCAAACCATATCTATGCATATATAGAGAGAGAAGGCATAGTTTCAAATTCAAGTTGGTTCACCTGCAGTTCAAGCCGTTCCCCACTTTGTGTTTTAACAGGCACTGGGTAAAGGTGAAGGTCCCCTGAATCAATATAGAAGAAAAGAAAAAAAGTGAGTCCAATAGCAATCTAAGAAGCATACGATAGAACCATAAAACAGATTTAAATTAAGATTTCATATAAGCAACAGAAAAAGCAGAAAGTGAACCTAAGCTGGTCTAAAACATTCGAAGATATTGAATGAATATTCATCTGTCTCGCATTGTTTAAGGAAACATGTTTATTTGACAACAGAACGTGTATACACAGATGAATGATTGAAATCATAGATTATCATTTCCATATGGAGGAAAACAATGGAACTCTTTCTTTAAACCACTATGCAATTGAAAATAAAAAAGAAATCATTATAAGATTTGAGAGGTGATCTGAATATGCTAATGAAAGGAAATCACAATAAAAGTAATAATATAGCAATCATGCATAATATTCACCTTGCTTTGGTTGGCTTGATGAATTCAAAGCTTCAGACTCTGTCAACTCTGACTTGGAACCAGATGATTCAACCGTGTTTGGAACTCCATTAGAGTCAACATTAGGAGGCTTGGAAGCAGTTACATTGTCCTTCAAGGGAGCATCAGAAGAGACAGCTTGCTCTGAACAAGTGGTTGAATTGTGTGACCCTCTCCGATTCCTTCCCTTATTAGATTTCCCCGCCATTTGCACGAACTTGATTCCCAATACCTTAATTTATAAGCATATAAAGAGTTTGGAAAAGTTCTATAGTGAGTTGGTTATTCTACAAATATTATACGTGTATAACATAGTTCTCTTCATTTTAACAATAAAATGAACACATATGCAACAAATGCAATGAATTCTATTCAAACTCAGAATAAACTAGAAAGGAGAACAAAAACAAAAGCCCATGAGCTGGTCATATATCACAAACAGTACCTTAGAAATTGAACTAATATGTCTGCCTGTGCATGTAATATAAGTTAAAAAGAAAAACATTTTTAAGACAGAACCCCTGAATGCACCTAATAAGATGCAAACTCGTTATTAGACAAACTTACAATCAGCAAAAACAAGAGAAGAAATTAAAACAGAAACATTAAACCATAATTATTTTAAGAAACAATACATCCAACAGAAGCAAGTGTAGAGATATGCTGTATTTTTATTTTACAGAGTTTCAAATAGCGGTGTCGTGGACGCTATTTTGCAGCAGCAGCGCCGTGAGCCACCGCTAAAGACCTAAATAGCGGCAATAACGGCCGGTTATTTACTCTAAGCTGATAGCTTTTAGAAAAAAAAAATTTCCTTCTCAACAAAGTAAACATAGAGAGTATGAGATAAAGTACCAAGCAGTACGATCAAAAACAGAAAATAAATTAAAAATATAACAGAGTGATACAGAGGCCGAGAGCGTATAACACAAAATCTCATGGCTCAAGTTTAGGGTTTCCAAAATTACCCTATTCGGTTTCCTGGTGTGTCGGAAACTAGAAGGCAATAGAGGGCTTGCGTCAGAAGAGAAAGGCGAGGCTTGTTTGGGACACAGTGGTGGTGAGAGGTTTATCTGGCGGCGGGGAATATCAGTGAAGAGATATATGAGAGTAGGTTCGTTATTTTTAAAGGCATTTTTAGGAAAACATTTTCTTATATCTATAATAATTTTATTTGGATAAAAGATTAAAATTTATATCTCTTCATCTTAAAAAAAAAAAATTAGGGTAATCTTTAAAAATAGCAACTTTTGTTTAGCTCAGGTTATATTTTAGTCACTTATGTTTGAAATGTTACATTTAGTCACTTATGTTATTATTTTGTTACAAAGTGATCACTTTACCGTTAAATTTCGTTATCTCTTTAACGGCAATCCTACGTAGCAGTCTAACTAGATTTTAAATGTCAACTTAGATTTTTAAATGGGATGAAAATAGATTTTTAATTAAAAAAATTAATTAATTAAAAATTTTAAACCTAAACATTAACTAAAAAAGCTGTTCATCTCATTTTTTTTAATTTTTCTTCGGTCTCTTCTTTTTTTCAATTTTTTTTTTCATTTGACTGGAAAAACTATTATTAATATCAAAATAGTTGAAATCAAATTGACTATTTCATAAAGATGGAGGTATGTCTTCTTTGCATTCCTCTATCTCTTTTATTCAATACTGAAAAATAAAAGATTAGATTTTTTATTATTTAATGAAAACCCTAAATTAAAATTCTTGATATGAATATTAACAACTAAAAGAATTTCAGATCAGAAAAAATGGATACCCACAAAAGGATGTGAACAAACAAGCCGATTCAGATCAGAAAAAATCGAATTGAGAAACTAATTATTCAAGAACGTGAAGAATTGGAAAATACAATTATTAGGAACAAAAATGATTACCATCTTCTTAATTGTCGATAACCACTTCATTTTAAGTTTTAGAACATAAATTTATCGGTGAAGAAGACATACTTGGACTCTCCATTGAATCCTCTTTTGTTTTTTTACGTGAATACAAAATTTTGATGATAATAGCTTTTTTAATCAATTGAAAAAGAAAACTAAAAAAAGGGGGAGATGAACGGGTTTTTAACTAAGATTGAGGGTTTAAAATTTTTAATTAATTAAATTTATTTAATAAAAAATCTATTCTCATCCCATTAGGAAATTTAAGTTGGCACTTAAAATCTAGTTAGACTATCACGTAGGATTACCGTTAGGAAGATAACGGAACTTAACGGAAGAGTGATCACTTCGTGACAAAATAATAACATAAGTGACTAAAACGTAACATTTCAAACATAAGTGACTACAATGTAACTTGAAACAAACAAAAGTGACTACTTTTGTGGTTTATCCAAAATATTATCTCTCTTGAAAAGAAATTTAAAATTTATACAATTGAGATATATTTATTATTTAAATAGTTATTAAATTTTATGATTTTATGCTAAAATTTGGATTACATTTTAGGAAATTATTTGGTGTAATGAGACTGAAGTTTTACACTTTACAACAGGTAAGAGATTAATACATGTCTTATAAAATATTCTCACAATTTTTTTATTAGTTTTGTACCATGTGCAATACATACGAAAATCTTATTTATTTAAATGTAATTAATGATTATAATTAAAATTAAAACATCTAGTTTTAGACTGATAAATCTTAATTGTAATCCATGTATAATTATAATACTAATCTTAAAATATTTAATTATTATTTTATGTTAATTTGATAAATTTAATTTCAACTCAATTGTATAATTCAAAGAAACTCTATTATACAAAATATTAAATTAAATTATTATTTATATACCTTTATCCATTATTAATAATTAATTCATATTATCGGTTAAATTAGTCATATATGTAAAAAATAAAAGTTTATGGGCTAAATAGGTTAATTTTTGAAAATTTAAGAAAATAGGTCGTTTTTAAAGAGAGCGTGGGAAAATGAGTTCAGCTAGGCGCGTTTTTACTTTAACTTATATTTTCTAACTTTTTTTTTAATATAATTAGTTTGTTTAGTTAGATGATTAAATATTAGTGGTTTTATCTTTAAATCCTACGTTCGATTCTTCTCTCTTACTCACATTTATATTTTGGTTAAATAATAATGATTTTATTTTTGAGACCTAGGTTCAATTCCTCTTTTAACACAATTGTAATTTTTATTTTATGTTATTTCAAGTTTTTTATTTTAATTAATAAATATATAGTTTTTAATTTTTCTTTTTAATTAATAATTCTTTTATCGATAAAATCAAATAATAAATATGTAATTATATAATAAATATATATTTTACATATATCATTATGTTAAAAATACTTGATATTAATAACTCCTTTACATATAATATAAACGTCAACTAATTTTTTGATATATTTTTCTTTATGTATAATATTTATATGTCAAATATTTATTTTCTTCACATATATTGTGCGTATAGTGATTTCAAATATTTTTATATGTGAAATATTTCAATTAATTAGTTCAAATACCATTATGTTTATATTTAAAATATTTTAAATGCACATACAAAAATATATAATACTAAAATTTACTACATTCTTGATATTGATTGAAAATTAAATATTATACATATAAATTTATTTACTAAAATAATCATATTTTTAATAATTATTTGATTTTATGAATAAAAGAGTTTCTAATTAAAAGATGAATTAAAAATAAGTTTTTAAATAACATATTTATTAATTAAAAATAAAAAAAGCTTGAAACAAAAATTACAAAATAATTATTATATTTTTAAAAATATATTTTTAAACAATATAAAATAAAAATTACATATATGTTTAGAGGAAGGAATTGAACTTGGTCTTTAGGATAAAATTATTATTTAACCATTTAACCAAATCAATTAATACATTAAAAATATTAATTAAAATATAAAAACTTAAAACAAAATGAAATAATATATATATATATATATATATATATATATAGTGGGAGAAGAATCAAACCTGTAACTTAACAAAATCACTAAAATTTAACCGAATGACCAAACAAACTAATTGTATTTAAAAAAATAAAAATAAAAATACAGCTTAAAGGGAAAATATGTCCAACTGGACGCACTTTCTCACTCTCTATTAAAAAAATTTATTTTCTTAAATTGTCAAAAAATCAATTTATTCATCCAATAATTTTTTTGTCATATATAATATATTTAGTCCATATTACTTATATTTAATTAACTTCTCAACTGTCTAATTCAATAATTACAAAATGAATGAACTTATTTTACAAATGCGGCTACCAAAATAAAGCAACTTCAACCTACCAGACTATTGCTTCTTCTGAAAGCTTACCATACACATATCAAATAATAATAAAACTCAAAACTTTTTGTGATGAAAACAAAATATATCAAATAATATTAAAAGGTTTTTTTGTGATTCTCTAAGTGCTACTTGAATGAAAATATCTTGCTAATACATATATTTAATAGGGTTAAATATTAATTTTAATTCGTATATAGTTATAACAATACTTAGCGATAATCATTTTAAAATAATAAATATAATTTAATATGAATTCAAAGTTTAATTATATAATAATAATAGTAAAATTGAGAAAATTTAATAATAAAATAAATATAATTATAATTAAAATTATTTTATGTTTTATATAAAATTATTAATAAAATAATTATAAAATTTATATTAACCCATGATTCCGGTCCAAAGTATCCTCCTATCTCGAATTAATAATATTTTACCATTCTTATGAAATTGTGAAAGTAAAAAAAATTATTCAATTACTTTTAATAATTAATAATTCACCTATCATTTATTTAATGGTTTTAATTAATAGTTAATTAATATTATTTTGTTATTATCGGCTCATAATTAATATTTAATGTCAAACTAACATATATATACTATAGAAAGATTTTCTTGCAAATATGAAAATTTTTGCTTAGTTGGCATAGTCCTTATGTGCCAAGTGTACATACTTTAATATGAATTTTAAATTTGATATAAAGAAACATGTTAGTTTATATTTAAACTATCGATTAGTATTTCGAACATTGGTTGTGTATTTTTATTTTAATTTACAAATGGCTTTAAAAATTACCATATGTCTATCTTTTTAAGTAATTATTTTTAATATTTTATTATACCATTTATAAGACACTTGTCGACCCATGACATTGTTTGTTTAGTCTAAATATTCCACTAATAATGTACCAAAATTATTCCTTAAACTATTACATTTTATTTTATTTACTATTTCTCTTATAAATTTATTATATTAAAATAGGCTATTTTGATTTTCTTTATATTACTACATAGATTATTCTTCCACTATTATTCTAAAAATTAATGACGTATAAATAAAGTTTCCAGTAAGTTTTAAAATAAAAATAATAATGATATTAATTTAAAGTAGTTATTATAAATAAATAATATTTGTTTAAAATTTATAATCTATTTTATATATATATATATATAAGAGTGCGAGTTTGAAAAACTTTTAAATCAATAAAATAACATTTATTTTCTATCATATTACTAAATTAACATTTAAAAATATTTATAATATTTAATTTAGAATTATTAACTAAAAAGTTGACATAAAATAGAACTTGTGATAACTATATATTTAAAATTAATTATAATTTAATAAAAGTTATGATCACACATTTAAAAATAATTATAATTATATATTTAAAATTTTAGTTAAAATAATTATAATTGAAGTAAAGTTGAAATAAAAAGTTTTTCAATTACAATCATTTTAAAAGTTTTTTTAATTTATTTTATTTTTAATTGAGATTACTTTTTTCTACATATTAATTGTGTATTATTTACAAATTATTATAATCAAATTATTGGTTATTAAGAAAATAAAATTGAAATTGAAGATTTTACTTTACAGTATACCATTTTTTATTGTTCCTACAAATGCTTTAGTAATAAGAATTTTTATTCGTACTATATTTGAATTATCAGAATAATTAATATATTTTAAAAGTATTTATTAGTTATTATTTTAAATAATGATTACATAAAATAAAATTATACTGTATGTTAAAAATAGTACAAATTTTTAATTACTATTTATTTTTTAATATTATTAAAATTGTTAATCTACAAAATATTAGTCTTTTAATATGATATTTAATTTTTTTATTATATTTGAATTTTTAAACAAGTTAATATGTTTTATTTATATTTAATAGTTTGAATAATAAATTAAAAATTAATTAAAATAATTAAAAATACATCATTTATTAAAATAATTAAAATTAAACGCATAAAATCACATGTAACACATGTACAATTAGAAATGAATTTGGAAAAACTTTTGAACTAAGTTGAATACCTTTTATTTTTCATCATCTTATTAAATTTACATTTAAAAATAATTATAATATTTAATTTAGAATTACTAGTTTAAAAGAGTTGAAATAAAATAGAAATTGTGATAACTATACATTTAAATATAATCATAACCTAATAGAAGCAGAGATAATTACACATTTAAAAATAATTAGAATTTAGATTACAATTATTAGTTAAAAAGAATTGTGCTAATTTTAAAATATAGTTATTACTTGAATAGAACTCTAAGCATAAAATATAGTAAAAATTGTTTTATCTAAACAAAGGCTAAACACTCCTTTAATATTATCACTTAATTGATACTAAAGTTCATTATTAGTTAGATATTATTTTAAATAATGTTTCTTTGCCTTGATTACTTAAAGTAAAACTATATTGTATGTTGGATATGTTAAAAAGTTTTAATTATTGTTTGAAAAGTTTATTTTTATAATATTTGAATTGATAAGTTAATATATTTTAATTATATTCAATAATTAAATTAATAAATATCATCTTACTCTAATTACTACAATTAAAAATACAATATTTAAAAACTAATTAAATATTAAATACATAAAATCACATAAAACGCATGAACATTAGAATCTAGTAATACTAAATTGTAACTATAGACATTAATTTTTCAACACTAAAATTTTTATATTAAATTTGAATTAAAAATACGATTTATTCAACTTTTCGTTATGAACAAACTAATTAAAATTAATAGATATTGAAATAGGGGTAATTAGACAAATATGCTAGTTTTGAAAGGAAACTAGAGTTTTGGCAAAACATAACATGTCATGTAACATCACGAAATTTGTGGTTAAAAGTTTTGCAATTTGTAGGTAGGGTCAGTGGCTGGATAGGACAATTGGGTTTGTTGTTGTGTTTTATATCAAAATGAGCCTGTTGGTCTAACGGTTGGTTGTATGTTAGTTAGCCTCTAGGTTCGAATCCTCATATGTGTTTGAGGAATTTATTTTATTTGAGTTTTATTTTATTTTATGTTATATATATATTTTGTGAAATTTATTTGATGGTATTTTTATTTTTGGAAAAAAATGGAAGTTGTTTCTAAAAAAATCTCTTCTCATGTTCTTCTCTTCTCTCTTCACATTTTCTTCTTTTTCAATTTCCTTTGATTTTCTTTTTGCTTCTTCCGCTTTGTCGTCTGTCAAAGGAGCTTTGTTCTCAAGTGTTCTGCTTGGTTGGTTCCGAAATTGGGTAAGTTTTGTCTTTTTAATGGAGGAATGGCCTCAATTTTGTTGTGTTTCTTAAATTAAATTCTTATAGTTGTGTTTGTAATTGAGGTCTGTGAATCGGCTCAGTGGAGCAAGTCAAACAATTCTGGGTGTTTAAATCGCGAATTCAGGTGTGGGTTTCGTAACTTTTTAATTTAATCGTGAATTATTGAATCAATTTGTTGAAATTCAGTAATTTTGGGTGTTCCGGTAATTGCATAATCGTAATGTTGTATTACTGATAAATTGCGTAAAATTAGACTAGTTAGGGTGGGTTTCTGCACTATTAGAGGTTAAGGATCTTTTGATGTTGAATATCGTGTTTTCTAGGCTGTTTCGGTGTGGTTTTGTAACCACATGGCCGTGTGCCCCACATGGATGGCTTACATGGCCATGTGAAATTGGGAATTAGGGTTTTGGGGCGAATTTTGGTGCCACACAACCTAGCTACACAGGAATGTGTCCCCACACGGGCATGTGAAATCTCCACACGGCCGTGTCTACTTTGCACTTATTTTTAGCACTTTTGGACAGTGAGTTACACGGGCTGCTCACACGGGAGTGTCCCCTTTACACGGGTGTGTGTGGCCTTCACACAGGCGTGTGTGGCCTCCACATGGACGTGTAGACCCCCATACGGCCTGAGCACTTCCACACGGCCGGGGCACATGGTTTTGTGGCCTTATGTCGCCAATTTTTGTACTGTGTCTGTTTTTGACTTTTTGTGATCCTGTGTGTTTTGACCCACGGTTAGGCCTTAGTAAGGTTGGTTGGGACTATGTTTTGGCTCGGACATATCTGTTATAAGCAATCGTTACATTAGTTAAGTGACTCGTTAATGTGATGTTGCCTAATTTTTGAGTATTGTGATGTATGATTTTGGATTTGGTCGATTGAACATGCGTACTTCTGATTCTATTTAATTGGTGTGTAACTGTCTGAAAACTGTGTACATCGATTTTGTAATTGATTGACTGATTACGAGCTTCTGTGTATGTGTGATTGACAGTGTTTGGTGTGCATTTTTTGCATTTGTATTATGATTTTGGGTTTGGGATGTGAAGAGAAGGAAGTCTGGTCTGATTTTGCAGTTTTAACTGCAATACGTCTGTATAGCGATTTACCGCACAGTACGAGACTTTTGGCAACTTAGCTGCATACTGTAATTTACGTGGCTTTGTTCCACATGCATGGTGTGTACGGTTGGATGGGTCTTTTGAGGTCCTATGTGGTGTGCAAGGCTGGTTGAGTTTCTTATAGCTCATTTGTGGTGCGAATGAGGGACAAAGAGGTGTTTGGCTGGATAGGTGGGTTTCATGTTGACGCATTTGTAACACCTCTAACCCGTATCTGTCGTTGGAATAGGGCTATGAGGTATTACCGATCAATCACATCACAAAAGTATACATTTCTCAAACATTAAGTTTTTCCATATAAACATCAATCAAACATAATCACATTTTCCCTTAAGAGGGCCAACAAGGCCTTAAACATGCTTTAGAGGTGGTTCGGGACTAAACCGATTATATACAAAAACTTTGGGAACTTATAAAATTTTTCATGAAATTAGGGGTCACACGCCCATGTGACCAGGCCGTGTGCCTCACACGGCCACCAGACACACCCTTGTCCATACCATGTGGAAACAGGGTATACATACTGACTTGGCCACACGGCCGACCACACGCCTGTGTGTCTGGCCTGTGTGCCTATTCAAAATGGTCACACGCCCACGTGCCAAGGCTGTGTGCCACACATGGCCAGTAGACACGCTCGTGTGTCTAGGCTGTGTAACTCACTGACTTGACCTTTAACTAAGCTTCAGGGGACACACGGCCGTGTACCAAGGCCATGTGTGACACATGGTTGAGCCACGCGCCCGTATACTCAGCCTGTGTAGATGAAAATAGGCTTGTTTCAAACCACATTTCTCACCCAAACTTAACCACCTGCAACAGGTCATATGGAACTAATATCATACACAAATAGGTAGCCAACTATACTAATTTCATGCACAAATCATGCCATTAGATTCCAATCATTTCATTTATTCATATATAACCATTTGACTAATCAAAAACTTACCAAATCGACTTGATTTAATAACCATAATTCACCTATATAATTTGACTTAAGAATTCAACTAACTCCACATATGAATTCAACTAACTTCACATCTTTACTAACCTTAAAACACACATATAACACATATCATAATCAAGTCATGTAGCCACCAAATTGGAATTCAAATATCAAAACTAAACCAAGCATATACATGTCACTTACCTAATGACTATTTGAGCTATTTAAACCATAACCAAACTTATAAAGATATATCATTTTACAAGGCAATATACACACCAAACTAACATCATTTTCAAGCCACATCTCATGGCTAATTACATCAAACACATAGGCATCAATTCCCAAAATTTATTTATACTCATCAAATAACCACAATACCTATACATGCCATATAACCTATATCACAAAGCTTAAAAATACCAAATCATAGCTGGATAGTGTGATTAGATTTCCAACGACTTCCAACCCGAGCAAGTCTCCGAAACTTTATAAACATAGGAAAGAAAACAAAGTAAGCTATAAAGCTTAGTAAGCTCGTATGGTAATAAACTCAACTTATCGAATAAACACATATTAAGTATTTACATATATCATAATGTTACTCAATGCTTTCACCTTTATACCATGAATCCATTCACATAGTTAACCAAGAGTTTCACATGTTTATTCATATCATTGTTCATATAGATCTAACACATTCTTACCAATTCATTCACATTTTCAAGTACATAAGCAAATATATATATATATATATATATATATATATATATATATATATATATAACTTCATTCAATCCAATATCCATCACATTTTATTTAGTAAAATGAATCATGTTAAATATCATCAAATAACGGTATTTCGCACACTATGTGCCATATGTATATTTAATTAAAACAACTATAACTCATATCTCACATATCATTCAATTCATACCTCATTATAGCCAAATAAACACATTTTTGGCATGAAACATACTTATACATAAATCTTTCTCATTTCATATACATGATACACTATGAACTCACCAAATTACCTTTATTCGATTCTCACATAGATTCTGTACATACCTGTATTACTTAATTCAATTGTACTTCCATTCTCATCTTGACTATGCCCATTGAACCGTTCAGAATCGTTAAGGATACTCAACAATCACATATAACTCGTATAATGCCATATCCCAAAGATGGTCTTACATATTATCACATATCGATGCCATAGTCCTAGACAGGGTCTTACACGTAATTGATTAACGATACCAATGTCCTAGACATGGTATTACACGTAATCACAATACAAAGCCAATGTCCCAGACATGGTCTTACATGTAATCACATCTTGGTGACCTAATACCATGACATTTGTATCCTATACTATTCCTAAGGTTCGTACGGGACTTTCAGATATCATAACTCTGTTGATTTCGGCTCGTAATCATGACTATTCAGCATTTAATTCAATTCAATAATAAATAAGCATTTATAACACAATTTACGTACGTTTATTAGCATACAAACTTACCTCGATCGTTAAAACGACTGAACGAATCAACTCGTCCAATACTTTATATTTTCCTCGATCTATACCCGTATTTCACTTTTCTCAATCTAGTTATAAACAAAATCAGCTTATTTAATCAACAATTCATTCAATTTAACACAATTTACACACTTCGAGAAAATTACACTTTTGCCCATTTTATTACACATTTTTGCAACTTAGTCCTTGTCACATAAAATTGTTACTTCATGCAATTAAGGACAAGCCCATGTTAGCCGAATTTTACCCATACCTCTAGCAGCCCATATTTTCCAAATAATCACACTTTAACCATATAATTTCAATAATGTATAATTTAGTCCAAATTTGACATTTTTACCAAAATTCACTTTACAAAACTTGTATATCTAACAACAATAATTTATTTTCTATCATCAATTATCAAAATATACACTTAATCAATAATGGTAAAATTCACATGCTTTAACAGTTCAAAAATCAGAGATACAGGCTAGCTAGATTACGAAGCAGTGATCTCAAAAACATAAAAATTATTAAAAATCGAGTAAAATTGCACTTACAAGCATGAGATTATGTTGGCCAAACTCAACAACACCCATGGCTTCTTTCTCTTTTTCTTTTCTGTGAAGATGAAGTAAAAAATTGATGATATGCTTGTTTGGTTTTATTAAATTAATCTTTAATAATTAACTTACTATTTTATCCTTAAAATAAAACCATTAAACATGCATAAATAATACCCATAAATGTCCACTCACACTTCAAATGGTTTAATTACCATTTGAGGACTTCTACTTTAAAAACCATAACTAATAAACACCTTTAGCTTATAGAACTAAACTTTTACATTTTACGCGATTTAGTCCTTTTTACTGAATTAACCACTCAAATGGTAAAATTTCTTCAAGAAATTTTCATTCAACTCTAATATCATACCGTAAATATTAAAATAATAATAAAATAAAATTTTCAACGTCAAATTTGTGGTCCCGAAACCACTGTTTTGATTAACTCTAAAAATAGGCTGTTACAGCATTTGTTCCGCATTTTGTCTGTCTATCTGTCTAATTGCAAGATTAACGGTAAATAGATCGATGTGTTCAGTACTGATGGTTCTGTTTTCTTTGTGATGATTATTTGGATATTGGATTGCCATTGTGGTATTTTTTTTAATTGTAGCACTTAATTTTCATTTTTCTGTCGTTTCGAACTCACATTAAGCTTGTGTAGCTCACCCCCCTTAGTTTCTCTTTTTCAGATATTTTTTTATGCTATTGCTGGACTTGGCACATTGGAGGTCTCGGACAGCCACGTTTTGTAACAGCTCGTTTTTAGGTCAAATCAGAATAGTGATTTCGAGACCAAAAATCTGAAGTCAAAATATTTATTTTATTATTTTAATAAGGTTTAAAGCATGATAGATTATTTATGTGAAAGTTTCGTAAAGAAATTTTATTGTTTAAATGCTCCATTTGGTAAACAGGATTAAATGGCGTAACTTGTAAAAGTTGAGTGCCGTTGTTAAAAGTGTTTAATTGCTATGGCTTATTAAAATGGGAGTCATTTCATGTCAATTAGGCCTTAAATGGAGTTAGTGGAAGTTAGTGTTTTGGTATATATGTGAATATTAAAATTATTAAAGGTTAAATACGTAATCATGGCAAATATGCTTCATTCTTGCTGGAAATACGAAGAAAAGAGAATTAGAAAAGAGTTCTAGGGTTCGGCACTCTTGAAGCTTAATTCGGGTATGTTCTTTGTCATGTTTTTGATAATTTTTACATTTCTAAGATTGTTGCTTAGTATTCTATCAAACCCATGCCCTAATTTAAGGAATTGTTAATGTTTTCATAAGATGATGTTGATGAATATGTGAGCTTCATGAAGTTTAATTAGGAATTATGAAAGCTTAGTGATGTACAAATATGTTTTGTATTGGGATTTTTAATGATTTTGCTAATTGTGGATTAAATTGTGAAAATGAGAAATTGAGGGGTTAAAATGTGAAATATATGAAAGAAGTGGGTTTATATGGAATACATGAATATTTGGCTAAGCATGGGTATAAGCAAATTTTGTGTATTTTGTGATAAAGACTAAGTTGTAAAAATTGAAAAGTATAGGGGCAAATGTGTAAATTTGCCAAAATATGAATTATGGACTAAATTGAATAGCTTGAATACTGAATATGTTGAATTTGATAATATATAGACCAAGATAAGCCGAGTTCGAGTTTAGAGCAGGGAAAGGAAAAGATTAACGAGTAGCCGTTAGTTGATATCCGAGCAACTCAAGTTAAGTTCATATAATTAGAATCGAACTATAATATACTTGCAATGGTTGAATTGAATGTTTATAATTGAATTACTTGATGATATATCGAATGTGTTATCGAGCTTTAGTTGAACTATAAGAATTCATTGGATATGAGTGACATGTTACTGTAATTACCGAAATGGTCGAGCTCCTGCATTTGTTGCGGACTCACCACCCGTTCAGCTCGAAAGAGCTTCCCGTTCAACTCGAAAGAGCTTCCCATTTCCAGCTCAATCGAGCTCACTGTTATCAGCTCATGATGAGTTTACTGGACATGCCTCGAAAAAGCATGTATGATGATGAATTGACGAATTATTGACATTGTTCACTCGATTATCCTTTGAAGTTCTAATAGATTCAACGAGCCTAAATAATGTTATATGAACAAGATATGGTTTATGTATTAGTTGAATGACTAACATGTGATGATTATGTGTAATTAGGTGATGGATTTATATTGAATTGTTGGCCTGTTATTATTGCATTTGACTTCTTTAAATGGTAAGTTTTATTCTGAATTATAAGGGCTTACTAATCTTAGAAGCTTACTCAATTTTTGTTTCTATGACTTATAGAGGTTTGTTAGCTTGCTCGTTCCGGACAAGTCAGAGTTGCTCGTTACACTATCCAAATTTCTGTTTGGCATTTTGAACTTATGAACCTTTATAAGTATGGCATGTATATGCTAGTTTGATAGTATAAGTTATGTTTTGGAACCTTTTTTTTTAGTAAGAATTGTATATAAGTTAAGCCATGTGATTTGGCTTATTTGGTACTATGTTTTGGTTATATATACGTATGTTTAATCATGGTATGTTTTTAGTATGATAATGTATGTATGAGATTATGCAAAGGTAGTCTTGATTTTGGAGGTTAAATGGATGAATTGTATATGATGTTATATAGGTGTATGAACATGTGAATGGTAAGTTTAGACATAGCTTTATTTGTGTGTTGAATTGGTTCATTTGGCTGTAAATTGAGTTGTTCATATAAGGTCAAATTTGAATGTATTTGCTTGTGTTTTAAGGTGGTAAATTTGGCTATTCAAATGGCCTATTTTTGTCCACACGGGTAGAGACACAGGCATGTGTCTCAGTCGTGTGCTATACATGGTCATGTTACACGGCCGTGCGTCCCCTGGGGTACCCTACGAATTCAAGTCAGTGTACCTTCTAGTTTTCACACGGCCTAGACTCACGGGAGTGTCTAGTGGTTGTGTGTATCACACGGGCTGGCACACGGGCGTGTGGTCGGCCGTGTGGCCAAGTTAGTAGCCTCCTTAATTTTCACACGGCCTAGCACACGGACGTGTCTTGTGACCGTGTGGATAAGTTAGTATGTATGCCCTGTTTTGCCACGGCTTAGACACAGGTGTGTCTAAGCCTGTTCACACGGGCGTGTGACCTTTTAAAAATGCATGTTTAAGTATTGTATGCTCGATTTTATGTTTGTAACGAATGTGAATGAATGACATTTACTGTAATGAGATGGTATTTCAATTGTAATTGTTCTAAACTAAATGACAAGTTCGGTAATGCCTTTTAACCTATTCCGGCGACGGTTACGGGTTAGAGGTGTTACACGTTTAGAATCAGCTTTAAAAGTATTTTCATAAATTCCACATTTACAAATAAATGGTTTGAACTGTAAGTTTTATTTTGAATATTGTGGTCTGAATTTTGGGTTTTACGCACGTAAGTAACTTTTGGACTAGAATTTTTATAATATCGGAATTTAACAACAAAGATTTTTACGTAACTTAAATACCGTATGTTTTCTAGATTGTTAAACTTAAATTTTACCTACGATCATTTCAGTGATCAATATAACCTCCGAATTGCGGCGCTACATGTCACAACATCAACAAGGTGAGTATTATACCACAATCAAATCATATGATGCTATAAGTAATCAATATGCTAGTTAATGACATATTAGATAACAATTTTTATTTCATACTCATTCAAACACATGGTTCATACTTAATTCAATATTTTTCTATCAATTTCTAATTTCATATAAGTTGTTTTACCCGATGAACCCTAGTTAACGGATTCATATACACAAGTATCTACGTCACAATAGTTGCTTGTCCGAGCTAAGTATATTCATTTCAAGTTACCCATTTGGGCTAAACCTTTATATCGGCACTTTCGATTGCTTGTCCAAGCTAAGTATATATACATGTCAGGTTACCCGTTTGAGCTAAACTTGTGTCACTTGAATTTGACTATCCACAACAAATGCAAAACCTCGGTAATATCTGTAATCAATCCAGTACGAGTGTGCACAAGACCTTATTGGCATGCCAATCGTATCCTAACCTTTATTAAGTTCACCCGAGCATCTTTGACATATATAAGCATTTCTTTACAATTTATTCCAACTCTCACCTGTCATACCAATTTACCACAATTAAACTCACAATTAAACATATATACAAAAATAAAATACATAACAACTTAAACACATTCATACCATGTGAACTTATTGGTCAAAACAGGAAACAAGTTGAACCTCCATGGATTAATAAATAATTTTAGCTTTCCACAATTATCTCCGATTTGATCCAATTCTCGATCTAAACATTTATTTCATTCAATCCATCAATATCAAACATTTATACACTATATCATGATATGAATGAACCTATGAAACTTTATTTTTCAATACCCTTAATGTTTTACAAATTATTCGATTTAGCCCCTAAAATTGAAATAGCCATAACTTTCAATTTTGAGCTTCGATTTTAAAATCGATTTCAATTATATCTAATAGGGACCCTCCACTATCTATTATTACTGAAATTTCACATAAATTTTATATTTTATTCACTTTAGTCCTTTTGTACATAACTAATAATTAAATATTACAATCTAGTCCTTTTTTACATGTAAGCTTAAAATCTATCAATTTAACACCAATTTCTTCAAGAAGTAAAGAATGGAAACTATCAAAAAATTTAACTATTTTGCAAATTGGTACATGGGCTATCTAAATCAAGCTTCCATGACCTTAAAAATATAAAAATTACAAGAAAATGACTTGAAATTACCTTAGAGTTGAAAACCGAAAGTTGTAAGCTTCCAAAAGGTTTTTTTTTTCTTTATTTGGTTTATGGGAAGAAGAAGAATTAAGAAAGATGACAACTTTACTTAATTTTTAGTCTTATACCTAGATTAGAACTTAATTAATCACCTAATTAACTTAATTAACTAAGCTTAATCATTATTAATCAAAATAAGAGGATTCTTCCATCACAAAACACTAACTCATATTTCAAAATGGTTTAATTTTCATTTTGAACCTTTGGAAATTTGTAATTTAAGTCCCTGAGTCTTTGGCCAATTAAAAACCTATCGCAATAAGACTTTTACAAGTTAGTCCTTGTACCCTAATTAAGCAATTAGTAGGAAAAATTGAAGACCAAACTTTAATAAACTTTTATACTAACTCCATAAATATTTATAATTAATATTTATAGATTCAGTTTAGAGAAATGGGGTTCAAAAACTACCTTTTTTGGCACCACTGAAATTGGGTTGTTACATAATTTGTATAATTGGCTTTCAATCGGAGCATAAATTTGAATGAGTTTCTATCAAGAAAGAAGGAAAGTGTTGACATCAAGTCAGAGGAGAATTATGAGCTTGAAATATAGATATCTAATGTCATTAAACCCTATTAGATATGGTATATTTGAGATCAAAGGCGACTTGGATGTCAAGGCGATGCTTGATAGGCATTGATCTATTAGAAAGTTATACTAGAGTTATATGCCCACTTTGTCGATGTCGAGAAAAGTGGTCTGAGTTCGACAATAGTTCTAGCAAATCAGGAATAAGAAGCAGAAAGTCTAATCGCACTATTGTGCGATGGTTTCACAACGTTGTTACAAAAATCCTATTAGAAAATGCTAGAATCATGAATGGGAAGGCATTCCTCGGTTTTAGACCTCGATTTCAACTTTGGCATACAATTAGGGTTAGTTGGTAACTAATCTACTGTAGTTCGGTGTAGCAGATTAAACTAGTTTTTATATTTAATAAGCTTGAATACAAGCATTTTCATTCTATTTTAGTTAAGTTTCTTTAGTTTACTTACATTCAATAAAACGTGCACATCGAGTCTTTTATTAACCTTAAGGATTGAATGAGGCCTAAGGGAGAGCTAACGTACTTTGTGAGTGTGCAAGAGACTATTAAAAGGAATTTCGAGCCAATACTAGATGCTATGTTGCCACATGGGAGATTTAATGTCGCAACATAGAGAGCAGAATAGAGAAAGTGAGAAACTGCCTTCAATGTCGCGACACAGGCTGAGAATGTCATGACATACCCTTGAAAATGGCTGCAGAAGAGCATACTCGTTGCTCTATCGCGACACAGGTCCTAGTGTGTCACAACATCAACTCTATGATGAGAATAAAACATGAAGTAGAGGCGTTTTGGTCTGCACAATCAAACTTAAAGCTCGGGAACGTCAGCTAACCTAAGGTTAAGGACGACGGCTACCTGAAGGCTATAAATAAGCTTCTTTGATTCACATTATGGACACCATTCCATTAGCTCAGATTCCTTCCTTAGGGTTTTAGATTTGATTTCTTGTTTCTCTTAGGTTTCCATAGTTCAATTTATTTGTTTATTCAAGAGATTTGATTGTAAAGCAAGGTAAACTTTTGTGGATTCCTATTATTCAATATCAATCAGGCATTCTTAAACTTTCTATTCTGCTTTATTCCCCATTATCAATTCTTCCATTCTTTCCATGTTGTTTATTAAAGTCATGATGAACTAATCCTTCTATGGAGGATTAACGAGTAGAGGCATTCTCTCTTAACTATTTTGTAGGGTTACTCAATGAATCAAATGTTTGGAAAAGGAAGAATGTGAAACAAACCATAGGCCTAACAACACTGGGAAGTCATTAAGGTGGGAAATAACCCAAAATTGGTATTGCCCATTCGTGAACACTTTTAACCCAAGCCAGTCTGGACTGTGAGATCAGAAGATAAGTAGTTTTTGCTGGCTCATTATGTTGGTGGAAGATCGGACGAGAAGCTGAGACGACAGTTAATTGGGATTGCTGAAGTGAGCTAATTACATATTCTCAGATTTGATTCACTCTATTTATCTTTATCTTTTACAATTTTAATTTCTTTTTTTATGTTATTTTATTTTATTATTTTACAAACCCTAAGCATATTTTTTTTTTACTCCCGTAGTAGAACTGACCTAAAATATTAATTAGATATTTAATTGTTTAGGTTAAGATTGATTTAGTACTTGCCTCCCTTGGGTACAATCCTCGAAGTACTCACCTACTTTGTTGTAAAATCTATATTACAACTCAACTGTATACTTGCGAATACCGCCTTATAACTTTTTATTTTATTGTAAGATTCACACTCTGGACGTTAGTACGTCTGGAGGCGGTCAAGTTGTTGGCCCCGTTGCCTGGGAGGTAACGTTACTAGATTAATTTTAATTTTTGATCTTGAAAGAGTAATTAGGAAATTTCTTAGTTATAGATACGTTTTTATTTTATTTTAGTACTACTAATCTTTTCTTTCTGAGGTTGGTGTATTACTTGTAGTAGAGGTACACCTATTGTAGTAGCCACAAATCCAGAAAGAATAATCTGAAGAAATCATCGACAACAATAGTAGCAAATGTAAGATCCACCACCACCACTAGCTGTAGTTAACGTACCATGTAACAATTCATTGTTTCGCAACATTGATGATAATGCCGTAAGAGACCCACCAACACCGTAGTTATCTGTAAATGTACAGATGATACGAAATGAGAGGCCTCTAAGTGATTATGCCCTACCAGGCTTAGGCATGGTTTAGGAAAGTATAGCAAAGCCGGTGATTACAACTAGTAGTTTCAAAATCAAACCGGCGATGATACAAATGATCAAAAATAATCTGTAGTTTAGGGGCATTATAACAGAGGACCCTAATCAACATTTGAAACAGTTTCTCCAACTCTATGAAACTTTTGAGTATAATAGGGTCACTAATAACGTTATTCATCTTCGATTATTCCCATTTTCTTTGATTGATAACGCTTTTTCCTAGTTAGACTCGCAGGCACCAGGATCTATCGCAATATGGGATGAACTTGCTAGAAAGTTCTTATAAAAGTTCTTCCCATTTAACAAAGCAATTCAGCTAAGAAGAGAGATTGATGTCTTTAGGCAGACGGAACTATGAGGCGTGGGTACACTTCAAAATGTTGATTCAAAAATATCCACATCACGGATTTCTTGAGTGGATGTGACTGCAGGTATTTTACAATGGGTTGGATGCAAACGCACGATCTGGACTAGACGGAATAGCAGAAGGAGCTCTTATGAATAGGATGTATGAGGATACGTATGAAATTATTGAAAATATGGCATTAAACTCCGATTAGTGGAAAATTGAACGTCTCACATATGGCTAGAAAACTGCTACGGTCAAAGCTATTCAAGAGGATGATAAGTATCAGTAGGTAACGGACAAATTAAACCGTATCGAATCTGTTTCTACATCGTCTATTTATGAAGTAGACAAGCCACTCTTCCATTATATCAACAATCCTGCCAAGGATGTGAATTACATTAGAAATAGAGATGGAAACCCTTATTCGAATACATATAATCCTAGCTGGAGGGATCACTCGAACTTGAGATGGGGAGAAACCAATGAGGAGGTAACAATTTAAATCAAGTTAAAAATATAAATTACTAACCTCCTTATTTGCAGAAACCCCATGTCAAAACCAACCCAAATGACCATACTGCATTTGGTTAACGTCTGGATAGAATTGAGGGGGAGATGTAGTTAAGGAGATCAAACATCAAGTAGGTATGGTCTGAGTGCATTAACTCAATAAGAACATTGACTAAGCTTGAGAATAAAATGAGTCAATTGATGAGTATGATGGGTGATATGAAAAGACAAATTGGCTTAGGTATTCCTAGTAACATGGAAAATAATCCACGGAGAGAAGGAAAACAACATATGAAAGCTATAGCACTTCGATTAGGAAAGGTACTGAGTAGCCCAGAAATACCTACCCCGAAGGTAATTGTGCATAATACTAATGAACCTCAAGACAATTCCATGGAAGTAGAAGACAGACCTCAATCAGAAGAAGAGAAGGCACCAACAGTTGAAACAGGAAGAGAGACATCTAAAGATGTTGAAATCACGAAAGTCCCATTTCCAACAAGATTAGAAAAAAGACAGAAGAGGGATGAGGATGAATTCATAAGTTTTTTTAATCTATTTAAAACTTTAAATGTTAACCTACCTTTAATCGAGCTAATTGAGAAGGTTCCCAAATATGCCAAAATTTTAAAGTAAGAAAATCAAGGTAGGAGAATAAGGTAATTTCAGTGCTTCCTGTAATGTGATTATTTTAAGACAAGTACCTCGAAAGTTGAAAGACTCCGAAAGTTTCACTATTCCCATAGAAATAGGGAACATTTATTTTAATAGAGCTCTATGCGATTTAGAAGCCAATATCAATTTAATGCCCTTATCATTTTTTGTAACAGCCTAATTTTCAGTGGTGTCGGAACAATGATTCGAGATCACTAAATCCGACAAATGAGTAGGAAATAGTATTAATTTAGTGAGTATAAGTTAAATGTGAAGTTAGGAAAAATTTAGAAATAGTGAAATGAACTAATATATATATATTAAAATAATTAAAATTGAAAACGAGGTATCGAGACCTCGAGAATTTTAAATCGAGCCATAAATATTTTTATAAATATTTATGGAGTGTTAATAAGTTAGTATTAAAGTTTCACAAGAAATTTTAAAGTCTTGATAGCTAATTGAACAAAAAGGACTAAATTGTATCAAATGCAAAATTGTGGGAAATGATTAAATAGCTTAAATGATAAAAGAAAGAGGGTTTAAAAGGAAAATAGACCCAAGGTCTATTTAGGCTGGACGGCAAGAGCATGAAATCACCAAGAAAATAAGGGGAATTAAGGGTAAAATTGGAAAATTGTAAAATTTACTTAATAAAGCTAGGACTAAAGTGGAATTATCTAGATTTCTCTTTATTTTTCTGTATTATCATCAGCAAAAATACCATGGAAGAGTTCCTTTAAGCTGGTTTTTCATATTTTTACTGCAAGTAAGTTCAATTCTTAATTATTTCTTGAAATTTTTGTGTTTTTGTGACTTTTACAACTAGGTCCATTTGTTGAATTCATTAGTTCTTGATTCTATGAAAGAAATTGAAAGTTTATATGAATATGTGCTGGAAGTATATGATGATTTTACATAGAATTAGAGCTTTAAATTGTTTATATGCTGATTTTATTGAAAGAATTGAATAGAAAGTGAATGTTTGGGACCTAAATTGTAAAAGAGTTTGAAGTTAGAGTTTTATGTGGAAATTCTGAATTTCAATAGTTATGAAATAACTTATAATATCTAGGAAAAGTATTAATTGAGAAAATTAGTTTAATTGAGGGGTTAATTAAGTAAGGACTGAATTGTATGAATCAGTGAAATTTGGGGCAAAATGAAAATCAACATTTTGCACTAAAACAGCTTTTGGACAGCAGCAATAGTCTAACTTTGAAAAATCTCCAAAATTGTAGAATCTAATTATAGGATGAATAAAATATGAAATTAAAGCTTATTGAGTCTAGTTTCTTATAGAAGAAATGGTGTAAGCAATGGAATTGTAAATCATGAGATATAATAAGTTTTGTGAGACCATGTCGAAATGATTTCGGTTCCCTGCTCGACTTTGGAAAATCATCAAAATTGGAGAAAAATAATTAAGGGATTAAATTTATATGTTTAAAATCCTTAAAGAGTATATTTTCAATAGAAATAGCGGAACATCATCCGAATCCCGCACGATGAGATAATTAATTCTTAGTGAAGAAGGGCCTGAATCGAATGTAAGAACATGGGCAACTTTTATGGTAATAAGATAAGTAAGTCTAGTTTCAAGAAAAATTAGTAGATCTTAATTTCGAGTTCTGTAGCTTAAGATATAAATAATTTAGTGACTATGATGCAAATGGACAGTTTTGAATATACATAAGTAAATAGTGAAATTATTGATAATGTTCCTTGTTGCATGTTATATAAATTAAGGATGTGGAATGGAGAGGAGGAGGAGGAAAATATGTATGAATATTCAGCTAGCATGGCTAATTTGTATGTTTTAGGCTCATGGACTAAATTGAATAAAAGTAAAATTTTATGGGAAATTTTGTAAAAAAAATGTTAGAAATGACCAATTTGCATGAAATGGATTATTTTATTATTTTAATTTCTAAATTGAATGAAATTATTAATTTAGCTCAAGATCGGGAAAAACATGTTTTAAGGATTAAATTGAAAAGTGTTGAAATTATGGAAAATTCGACATTTTATAGAATTCATAGGTTGTTATCAATTTGTGTGAGAATAACGGCTGGAAATAAGGATTAAATTGCAATAATTTTATTTTATTTTAACCTAAGGATGAAATCGTCATTAATTAAAAGTTTAGGGGTAAAATGATAATTTTGTTTAGAGCATTAGTTGAATGTATTATGACATGAAATAAATGAAAACGACGATCAAATTTCTTTATAAAGATCCGGATGACTTGAATACGAGACTTGAACGTGGAAAAGAAAAGATATCGAATTAATAAAATATCTGATAAATGAATTGGTAACTCCAGTAATGCTCCGTAACTCTATTCCGGTGACGGATTCGGGTTAGGGGCGTTACATTTTTTGAAAAACTCAGGTTAGGGAATATTAAAATAACTCAAATAACATTACAATTAGCTGACAGGTCTTTAGTATATCCGAATGGAGTACCAAAAGATATGCTAGTCAAGGTGCGAAGTTTCATAATTCCAACAGATTTTGTAGTACCTAATTTTGAGGAAGGTCGGGAGATACTGATCTTACTAGGAAGACCTTTTTTGGCCACTTCTAGATCCACCATTGATTTAGAAATAAAATGATATAACTATGAAAATTAACGGTGAGGCTGAAATATTCAAATGTGGTTATCAATTGAATGAGGAAGAGCAGAGGATATTAGGGGAGCATTGCAAAAAATTATTTATCTCTAACGTGCCCAAGTCAAGGGGAATGATTCCTTTTATGAATGAAGAAAGAATAAATAAGTTCAAACAACAGGACAAGTGGGCAAAGGTTGAGTGGTACGACGGTCAGTGGACTAATACTGATAGAATAAAGAAATTGTTTGTGGGTGAATCGACAATATTGCTGGATAAATCTAGCAGTATAACTTAAAATATGTGAATTGCTACATGATTTTTTGTAAATTATTGTATATTTAACTAACCCCATAATTTAAATTCTAACTTTTATTTGATGTATGTTCAAGTGTTAGACCAAAACATCCTTGAGGTGGAATTTTGGACTGAACTAGAGCCATTGTCGCGACATTGCACCAGAGAGTCGTGACATAACAGACAGTCCTTGAGAATCTCTAAGCTGATGGTTCCGTGTCGCGACATCACTATAATTTTTTGCAAGATTGACCTGATACGGTGCTCAACCCGACGATTTAAACACTAACTTTACCCGATTTTTAACCCATAAAACCCCTATTTTATAACCCAAAACAATATCTACTACTAATTAAGACACCCCTTAACCTTTATTTCCACAAACTCTTTCAAATCTATTAATATCCCTTAAACTCTAAACCCCGATTTATCAAATTCCCTTGCACAAACTTGGTGTAACAAGGAACGGGGACATCACCAGCAAGCAAGGAATTTGAACAAACCTTAACTAAACATTCAAGGTTATGGGTTCCTAAACTAATTTTGTTTTTTACTATTTCGTTGAATTCATTATTTAAATTGAAATACAATGCCTCTTAGGAAAGTTAGGCGAACCATAGAAATGGAGCCATCGATGGTTCAAACTCCCTCTAATTTTCCAAATCCGAATGTTGAAAAGTATTTCAATGAACTTTAATGAAAAACATTCATTCAGGAAAGGGGATTTGATCCATCGATGGTATTGTGTAAAAAAATATGGCCTTTGGTAAGGTATCATCGATGGGAATTTTTTTGGATGATCCCAATGTATAATATTGTGGTCCCTATTGTACAAGAATTCTACACATCTTTACGAGACCACTAGTCTAGAAATACTGAAGGTTATATGGGATACAATACTTGTGCGAAGGAAAAAGGTACGAGTAACCTTTCGAATAATTTGCAATTTCTATAATGCTCCATATTATGAGAATGAATTCATTGATGAAACTGACTTAGAATATTTTAGAGACATAGATATGGATGTTATTATAAAATTTTTAACTGAAGGAAGGGATGAATGGAAGCATCGCGTAGGTACCAATATCCTAGTATATTTTCATCAAGCTATTATGTTTCCTGAGGCTAAAATGTGGATTCAATTTGTTTGCACATGAATTTTACCTACTTTAAATATTTCTAATGTTAATGCCTTTAGAGTAGTTTTACTCTACGCTATTCTAAAGAAAAAACAGGTATGTGTTGGCAAATGGATTCACCAGAACATGGGAAGATGTATTAGTAGCCAGAAGGTGGGAGTATTCTTTCTTTATCTCGTGATGGCTTTATGAAAAAAGGTGGGTATACCTATGACACCCATTGAGCAATCATTGAAACCATCTCGACGTATTATCGACGATACCTTGTTCCAACAATACATCAAGCTGAGGGTCAAACAAATGAAAGACGAGAACAAGCGACATTAAGAAATGACAACTATACCCATGTCGTCACAAAGGTTGGCATGAGCACAACAAGACGTTGGTAAGAGTAGTCATCCAAAACTAGATTTGATGATTCAGTGGATGCAGGAATCAGGACCAATTTTCCAAGAATTCACAAGGCAAAACAACATCCGAGTCCCTAATTATACACCTAACATGTTTGGGCTGATGAGTATGGAACAAGGAAAAGAAGCATATGAAAGCGAATAAGAAGGAGAAGATGATGAGAATGATGAAAACGAAGAGATGGATGAGGAAGAGGATTGAATTGTTTTAATTTTACAAAGACTTATATTAATTTTTGGATGATTTGAACTTTGTAGGAGTAGGATTAATAAGTAGATTTTTAGTTTTGTTGCATTTTGTTTAACTTTTCTATGTAGGAACCCAACACGAAGAAAACACAAATAATTCGAGCTTTACACAATCAAAGGAGAAAACACCTACCAATAGGAGTTAGAGCAACCACGATCAATCATGTAACTTCATTCCTTATCTTTTGATAGGCTACACATTGAGGATAATGTGTCAGCTAAAGTGTGGGGGTAATATAGGCTGTTTTTAAATTCTTAATTTTTGTTCATTTTTCATTGTCTTTTGGTGAGCTTGTAGAAATACAAGTGATTGGTTAGGAGCATGTACATAGGTTGCTTATGTTTATGAATAAGTTAACATGACGATAGAAGATTTTAAAATTTTTATTATTAGACTACTAAAGTTCTATATGTTACACGGTAAATAGGTATTAAGCTATCATTTGTACCAAGTGATCTAGAAAATACAAGAAAACGAGCATGATAGTATGAATGATAAATGGTTGAATTTGTGTTTGTTTGGTTGATTAAATTTGTGCATAATGAGATATTTAGGGATTACCTAAGACATTTTTTAGAACACATCTAAAGTAAAAAAAGCTATCCTATTTTACTTTACCTTTAGTACCAATTTTGAGCATTGTTGACACTTCTTGATAAACCATATTACAAACCCCAAGTCAAAAAATGTTAATTTGTATATACCTTTTTTCTTTGGTCATGTACTGCATGATTATAGATGGTTGGCCATATATATTGAGGGTTAAGTAGATACATGACAACGAAGTTTGTAAAATTAGAGTGAAATAGGAAAGATTGGTGTGATATAGGAACTATAAGTTAGTTTAATGTGCAAAACAAAAAGAAAAACCCAAAAAGGGAATCAGTGTGAGTAGAAAAAGTCTTTAACTAGCAAAAAAGCATTAATGAGTAAGATGTATTGAAAAATAGAAAAGTCATAAAGTCACAAAAGAAAGAAAAACTCGTTCATTAGCGCACAAAAACTCATAGGGCTAGCCATAGTTACTATGTCATGTTATGAATTCCTAATCATGGAAAGACAAGGAATATGAGATAAGGAGAAATAAAACAGTGAGCATGTAAAGGTCACTAAGGGGGAAAAATAGGGATTAATACAATGTGCCAAACTATTTTCATGTTTGTAACATTTTGATGTTTACTATTTTTGTATTCCATACCTATCCTAAGCCTCAGAACGTTACAAGCCAAAAAACCCTATGTGACCTAAGTATCCTCATACATGAATGAACATCATACTGGACATATGCATAAATGATTATTTTTATTCTGCTTGGATAATCAAAGTACTTGTATGATTTGTTGATGGATTCCTATAGGTGAAAACCTTAATACTTGTATATTTTGTAACATATTGAACTTAGATGGTTTGTAATCAAAGTGGTAAGTCAACTACTCATCATGTTGAAATTGTTAATAAGCATGAAATGCCTAAGTCATATGCTCTAAAATCAATGTTTGTCTCATACTTGCTCAAGGGTCGTCATTTTTATTTGTCATTTTTTTTATGTTAATTAGGGACAAGCAATAACTTAAGTGTAGGAGAGTTTGATCTGCTGTAATTTGATGTAGCAGATTAAACTAGTTTTCACATTTAATGAGCTTAAATACAAACATTTTTGTTATGTTTTAGTTAAGTTTCTTTAGTTTTACTTACATTCAATAAAATATGTACATCGAGTCTTTTATTAACCTTAAGGGCTGAATGAGGCCTAAGGGAGAGCTAACGTACTTCGTGAGTATGTAGAAGACCATTAGAAGGCATTTCGGGCCAATACTAGATGCTATGTCGCCACATGGGAGATCCAATGTCGCAACATAGAGAGCAGAATATAGAAAGTGAGAAACTAGCTTCAATGTGACACAAGCTAAAGATGTCGCGGCATACCTCTGAAGATGGTTACAGTGGAGCATACTAGTTGCTATGTCATGACACAAGTCCTAGTGTGTCTGACATCAACTTTGTGACGAGAATAAAACATAAAGTAGGGGTGTTTTGGTCTGCACAATCGAACTTAAAGCTTGGGAACATCAACTAACCTAGGGTTAAGGACGATAACTATCTGAAGGCTATAAATAGGCTTCTTTGGCACACATTATGGACACTATTCCATTTGTTCAGATTCTTTTATTAGGTTTTTAGATTTGTTTTCTTGTTTCTCTTAGGTTTTTAAAATTCAATTTATTTGTTTCTTCAAAAGATCTAATTGTAAAATAAGATCAACTTCTGTGGATTCATTTTATTCAATTTCAATCAGGCCTTCTTAAACTCTCTATTCAGCTTCATTCCCCATAATCAATTCTTCCATTCTTTCCATGTTTTTTATTAAAGTAATGAGGAACTAATCCCTCTATAGGGGATTAACGAGTGGAGGAATGATCTCTTAACTGTTTTATAGGGTTACTCAACAGATTAATTATTTGGAAAAGAAAGAACGTGAAACAAACCCTAGGCTTGGCAACCTGGGAAGTCACCAAGGTGGAAATTAACCCAAAATTGATATTACCCATTCGTTACCCCAAGCCAGTCTGGACTATGAGGTTGAAAGATAAGTAGTTCTTGCTGACTTATTATGTTTGTGGAAGATTGGAAGATCCTACTAGGGTAGCAACTAGTTGGTTGGCGAGAACCCGAGACGACCTAAAGTATGTTTAAGAACATAAAAACCACCAGTCACAAAGGCAGCGACTAGTTGGAAGTACAAGCTTAATTAAAAATATAAAAACATGCAAAAGCCTAAAGGATGGAAGAATTGAAAACATGCAAAAGCCTAAATACTTGTGGTTTAAGATTGGAAGATCCCACTAGGGTAATGACTAGTTGGAAGATCCTACTAGGGTAGTGACTAATTGGGATTGGTGAAGCGAGCTGATCACACATTCTCAGATTTGATTCACTCTATTTATCTTTATCTCTTGCATTTTTAATTTCTTTTTTATTTTATGTTATTTCGTTTTATTATTTTACAAACCATAAACATATTTCTTATTTTACTCTCGTACTATAACTGACCTAAAGTATTAATTAGATCTTTAACTGTTTAAATTAATATTGATTTAGTACTCGCCTCCTTTGGGTACAGTCCTCGAAGTATTCACCTATTTCATTGTAAAATCTATATTAAAACTTGACCCGTATACTTATGGATACTGCCTATAACTCTCTATTTTGTTGTAGTATTCACACTCTAGACGTTAGTACGTCTATAGACGATCAATAACCTAAACTTAGAGACCCCGACACATATCCTATGAGTGCTTTCAATTTTAACTTCCCAATGTCGATGTTCTATGTGGGAAACACTTATACAAGTATGCCATTAAGTTTCATTTGCTGGCAATCCGCAAGTAGTTTTGATTATAACATAGGGTTTATAAGAACAGATGATGTACTCCCTACAACCTACACCGGTAAAGGGACATTCATCATTGGACATTCAACTAAGGTTGATAATGAAGAAAAAGCTGGGAACAAAGAGGGAGAGGGAGGTAAAAACAAAGAGACTGAAGAGGGAGCTAAGAATGAAGAGGGATCTAAAACCAATGATGATCCAATCTGGGTGTTTGGGCCAGATGATTTGAAAATTGAATTATTTTCTGAACCAAAGGTTAGTCCTATTGAACCAGAAGGGAGTGGTTCTAATGGTGAAAGTTCGAATAATGTTGAAAGAACCCATCCAAATTTTACGACATTTGCACCTTTACCCTATATGCTTAATGTCAACCTTGATGCTGAAGGTGAGTTAGAATTTCCATAACTTCCTCATAGAAGATCAGGTCATGCGAGTTTTTATACAAATTTTGACGATTTACAAGTTGGAATGGAGTTTTCCTCCAAAGATGCTTTTGTTGCTACAGTGAAACAATATAACATAAAGTAACATAAAGCATGGGGTAAACTTCCATGTTATAAAATCTTGAGCCGAAAAATATAAGGCCAAGTGCGCAATGTGTGATAGCATATGTCCATGGAAAATTATGGCATCTGTGAGAAAGAAGATGGGGTTGTGGCGCCCCAAACTTGACTGGAAAGGTCCGACCCAAATCTAGAATGTTACGTTAGCCATTTACGTGACTCTCCTTACCAACAACCAAAGCACACCACAAACCACCAGTCACACCAAGCAAGTACAAGCTTAATTAAAAATATAAAAAACATGCAAAAACCTAAAATATGTTTCATTTAGCATAACAAAAAAAAAATATAGGGGTAAAAATGTCATTTTTACATAATGATTATGAAATACTTACAAATCATAAAATTAACCCAATAAGTGCCTTAGGAATTTTATTTCAAACCAGATGTTAAACATTTAGTTCAAAATGATGATTAAAACTCTTTCAATTTTAAAACAGAGTTTAGAGATTAAAACGAAAATTTTACAAAATATCTAAGCCTCCAATTGCATTACGCAGAAATCAGGACTTAATTGCAAAATTAATAAAACTTGCCCAAACACATTGCTGGCCACGTTGAGACGACATGATTTTTCACGTCATGACGTCGCCTATATGGGGGTCCTCGTCTAAATGAAGATCACTCATCACAACGTTGTTTAAAGCTTGCCATGACGAGAACTAGAATTTTTGCAGAAAATTGCAGCAACTTAAATATGACACTTTGACACTCCATTACACATACCAATTCGTGTTTTCATGCCAATTTCCCTATTCTAACATGTTATATAGCATACATACATCATTCAAATCATGCTCAATTACATTCAAACATACTTTAACATACTTTAGTATTCAATCAAATTGCCTATGCTAGCATGCTTCCTAAAGTCCCAATTCAATTTACTCAACATACCAACTTTGCATATAAGGAAATTTTAAGTGCATTATAGGCCATACCTTACCATTTGTCATTTTGCATCTGTCCAAGCATTCAACAAGTCATTTAAGCATCTATAGCCATAATTTACTAAAGCAAAAACATGTTAATCAACATATATCTTAACCATTCATCAAGTATCATTCATGCATCAATCCAATGCAATTTAAAATTTAAAAACTAGATATAAAAGTCCTTAAACAGTCCGTGGAAAGTCTATTTACAAACCAAAAAAACAACTAAAGTCTAATCCCTCAAAATGAACCCACATTGCCATCCTTTATTGTCTAAGAAAACTATCTCCCATACATAATTTAGTTGCTTTGCCTTGGGTTCACAAGCTTACTTACTTCTCTATTCCACACAAGCTATATATCTGCAAAATTAAACACAAGAGAGTGTAAGCTTAAATAAACTCAGTGAGTGCTCAAGAAGCTATAATAAACCATAATATCAAGGTTAAAGGCAAGATTGGTAAGCACTTAAACACTTCTCATCACCACACATTTATTCATGTTAATATATTAGCATCTTATGATTTGAAATAGGTATAAAAACACAACACATTGGATACACAGATCTTTATCATACCAATGACTTATAGAGTCTAACATGTCCCAAGCAAATGTAGTATTAAGATAACACTCTCCAACACACTGACATATCCCAATGAATGGAGCAATGCTCTATATTCTCTTATCCCTCCAACATGTCCTGATAACAAAAACACATATATGAGTAATCAAATACTATGAAATGTCAACTATATCCAATGATTTTCAAATGATCACAAGGCCAACATATCTATATGTCAGATTTACTTTTCTGGTTTATGCACACTTGCACATATATCACAACCACATCACTTTCCACAAATTCATATCATGCACTTTCAAGTGCAAGCACTTGCTCATTGAGCCATATTCACTTCCATATCAGATGTATGTGCATAAAACTTGCTAATCATAATGCACATTCAGACATGTATCCTCAACACATATAATCACATCACGCACTTAGGCATATCACATCACATATAGGCTTTATTTGCAAAGTATCAAATTAACTGAGTCATAGGGAGGACTTAGTGAAGAAATAACTGCACAAAAGTAGTCCAAGTAGTAATAGTATCGAGTGGGAGTGCATCTAACCAAGATTTCACTTTTTCATCCAATGCAAATAGGATTAGTAATAATTTGATAGTGTCTGGTGGTACTCCAATGTAAGCGACAGTGTTGCATATATATTCAAATTATTGTAAAAAGACTATAGGATCATCTATCTTAGGATCATTGAATGTGACATTACTAGAAATCCATGCTAGGAAAGAAGGATTTAGCTCAAAATGTGAATTATAAATAATGAGACGAGTAATACTAGACCACAACCAGCCTGTATCAAAAAATGTCCTTAGAGTTTGTACCATACTTCCTAGAATTTGAAGCTAAAAAGAAATAAAGGAATGTTAGTAACTTAGGATTTAAATTTTGTATCTGTAATGCATAAATTTCTTAGTTATTCTATTAATATGAAAAAAATAAAATCAATATTGTAACGTTGCCTCCTTAGCAACGACGCCAACAACTTGACTGCCTCTGGACGTACAAACATTCAGAGTAGAATCCTGCACAAAAGATATAAAAGACAGTATCCGCAAGTATACAGGTCAAGTTGTAATACAGTTACAACAGAATGGGTGAGTACTCTGAGGATCATACCCAAGAGAGACAAGCACTAAATTAATTCTAATCTAAACATATATAGATCTAATTAGTACTTTAATTGGATTATAGTACGAAGAATCAAAAGAAAGGTTTTGGTAAACTATACTAAAAAATAATACTAAAAGAAAGTAAGGAAATAAATAAAACACGAGAAAAAAAGAGTAAATGTATCAAATCTGGGCATGGGTGATTAGTTTGCTTTAGTAATCATAACCAACTATCGTCTCGGGTTTTCTTGTTCAATCAACTAGTTAATACCCCAACAGGATCTTTTGATATTCCATTAACATATTGAGTCGACAAGAACTACTTATCTCTTAACCTCACAGTCCAGGCCGGTTCAAGGTTAAAGTGTTCACAGATAGGCCATACCAAATCTAGGTTAATTACCACCTTAATGACTTCCTAGGGTTTTCAGGCCTAGGGTTTTAGGTTCTTTCTCTACTGAACAGCTGATCCGCTAAGAAACCCCTACAAAAAATTTAATTAATCATACCTCAACTCACTAATCCCACACAGGAGGATTAGTTCCTCATGGATCTAATAAACAATATAAACTTGATAAAGAGAATAAACATAAAGAGCAATTCAAGAGAATGGAGTTTAGAAGAGGCCTGATTTGTATTAAATTTTAAGCGTAGAATCGTCACAGATTTTGACAGTATTTCCTAAATTTGACTTCCCCAAAAAAGTAAACAACAAGAACATAAATAAAATCTATACCTTAATAAAAAAAATACTAAATACTAAATCTAAAAAGAAAATTGTACAAGATCAAAAGGGAGTCTATAACATATGTTCAATTAGCCTATTTATAGACTTTAGGATGGTCGTCATCCTCAACCCTGAGTTAGCTACTGTCATCGTACTTAACATTTGATTGTGCAGACCAAAATGCCTCTTGCTCGTAATTATTCCGTACAGAAGTGATGTCGCGACTCACCAGGTCCTGTGTCATGACATCGAGGGTAGTATGTTAAACTTCATGGCATCTTCAAGCAAGGGTGAAGCCAAGAAAATTTTTTAGGAGGGGTCAAAATTGTAAAAATGCAATTTTACCATTTTAATAGACTTTATCTTTATAATTTTTAAAATATTAAATCAAATTTTTATCATTTTTATGGGGGAAAAGAGCAATTTTACCTTTACTAATTTAAAATTTTAAAAATTTCAAAGTGCCTAAATGGAAAATTTTCTATTTTAGAGGGGGTCGGAGGCCCCTGCCAGCCCCCTAGTTTCACACCTGTCTTTAGGGGTATGTCGCGGCATCCTTAGGTTATGTCATGACATTTAAGGCAATCTTGGAATTCTTCTATTCTGCTCCATATGTTGCGACATCTAATGTTTTGTGTTGCAACCTAGTGACCAATATCGAGTTACTGCACCTTCTAATGGTCTCCTGCACACTTCCAAAGTGTATTAGCTCACCCTTAGGCCTCATTCGGCCCCTAAGTTCAACAGAAGACTCAAATTACACGTTTTATTGAACTTACCTAAATTTACGAAAATATAATTAAAACTTAACTAAAATGCTTATGTTCAAGCTCTTAAAGTGCGAAAACTAGTTTAATCTGCTATATCGAATTATGACAGATCAACTATCGTTTCTTTTCAATTGCTGCCCCTACAATTGTAAGTTTTTTGGATTTTTCCCTCTATTTGGATCTTATTTGGATATTCCTAATTGAGTAATTAACGAAGACATTCATCCGACAACTCAGATTTGGGTAATGGGTAGTGCAAAGTGCAAACTTGTCCGAGATCTTACACTATTTCACTTTGTTAATAATTTCTACTTTAGCCGATTACTTTAAATTCTAAATGGGGGTTTTTGTTACTGAATTTTGGGGATTAATTATGTTTAGGTGCTGATTTAAATGTCTCAGATCAGCAATGACTATAGATCTCGTTCGTGCATATGTTTCGCATCAAATCAGTGTAAGTAGCCCGATCGATTTGGATCTGAAAATTATTATGGTAATGCTGATCTGATTAAACCTTTAAGAGGGTATTTTAGGGCTGATTTGGCAGCATTTTGACTTGATATATATTGTATTTTAATTTAGGTTTAGTTTAAGTATAAAGGAGGAATAGCAGGTTTCGCAAATAGTGCTACAGTTGTGTGAAAATAATGTATGGGTTCTAACCTATATTATTTAATTGTTAAATAATATTTTTAATACTTAAAACAATGATTAAGCTTTCTGGTCATACTTAGTTAAATGGCTAAGTAAGTGATTTTAAGGTGGCCGAATCAAGTACGTTTCGAGTATTAGTTAAATGGCATGTTTGCAAAGTTGCATGAGTGATTGAATGTTTGAATGTCTAGTATTGGTATGAATATTTGCATGAGTGATATAATGCATGCTGGTTGTATGAGTAGCACGCATTAGAATTATGGCATATTGGAATGTTACCATATTAGTGGTGAAAATGAATGAAAGATAAGTGTTGTTATCGAACGGAAGTGAATGTTATTATAAGACCATGTAAAATATGCTATTGAAATGAGAATGTAATGGAAACATGATTTTGAAGGAAATTTGTATAACATATCGCATGTATATGGGGTAGGATTATGTGGATGAAAGAGGGGTTCCGTGGAGTAATAGCGACATATTAAATCCACATAAATGTTGTTAGTGCACTGCACTAGGAGTAATGAGAAGAACGGAGATTATATCGAATTTATTTTGAATGTCAGTATATCTGCATTATGTATAACAGTGGTTTAACCACATTGAGTTTAGCTTGCAATGTATGGAGTTTGGCAGACGAGTTCTAGGGAACTCGTGATGTGTGGCGGATGGTTGGGCTAGGAACTCATTATGCATTATGTTATGTCCATGACACTTTCAAATGGTAATGTTTATGCTATGTTTGTGTTACAATGTAACAACCCATTTTTGATGGTGTTGAAAATAGTGATTTTGATATCACAATTTAGATGAACGAGTCAATATTTTTTTATTTATTTAATTTTTATAGGGTTATATTAGGTCGTATTAAAATTTGGTTAAGAAATTTTAATATTTAGTTAGTTAATTAATTAAAAAGGACAAAATCGTAAAGATTGCAAAAGTGGGCTTCTATTAGTTAAATGGGTTAATAGTTATGGAAATGTAAAGTAATGAACTTAGATGGTAATTAAACTATATAAATGTGTAGTGGACATCTATGGACAAAGATTTGTTGTTTATTAATTAAATTATTAAGGTTAAAAAGGTAATTTAATAATAAATAACTTAACCAAATAAGAAATTAGCTATCATCATCTTCATTTTCCTTTTGTTTGCCAAAACCACCATTGTTAAGTGAAGAAACATTCGGCCAAGCTTATCTTTGGTGCATGGTATGTTTTTTATCCCCTTTTTGTTTAATGATTTTTATGTTTTTGTGATCGTTTTAAATTAATTTAGCTAGCTCGGGGATCAATTTATAAAATTGTTAACATTTTAAGGACTTACCATGAATGATGTGAATGTGTTTGAATTTGGTTGATAGAATATTAAGCTTGGTATATGAATAATCTCATTTTGTTAAGTGATTTTTAGTGATTTTAATGTTTATTGATTAAATTGTTTAAATAGTAAAATTCAATGAATATTTGGTGAATTGGTGAAAGTTATGGGTTGTTTGTGAACCTATTAAAAATTAACAAGTATGGTTTTTTTTTGTTAAAAGTGGTTAAGTTACAAGTCTCGGGTTTAAGTTCTAAATTGCACAAAAGTTAAAATGTTAGGGGTAATTTCATGAGTTCACGTCAAAATGGGTTATAGGTTTGAATTAGCTATTTTAAGCTATTTGAATTGTTTAATTGAGTTAAATTACTATTTAGATCAAGAAACAAATCAACCGGACTTGAATCGAGGAAAAGTTAAAGTGTCGGATTAGTCATCGACTTTACTTACAATCGTGTTAGTTGAGGTAAGTTCGTATAATGGTAAATTGGTTATTTTTTATTTCGAAATAGAGGGTTAATTAATATTATACCTTGAACAACTCATATTGAATATAAACTATTGACTAGTTGTTTTGGATGTAATTGTAATGGTTATTTAATTGTTGAATATATGTGAAAAATGTGAGATTTATGGTTATATTTATATGAATTGATATTATGGAAAGAAGTTAAAGAATTGATAAGGAAAAATGTCTCGTTTGGACATTGTGAATACTTAGGATACAAATGACATATCATTAGGGGTCATACAATTTTGAGTGCTGGTTTTGGATGTCCTACCGATGGTTAAAGTCTTGCATTTTTTGTAGATTCTCCACAGCTCGTGTGAGCAGCATCATGTAGCTTAACATCTTGACCCACAGTTCGTGTGAGTAGGCTCGTTTCACAGCTTGTGTGAGCATTACAGATATGGTTACAGTTACATGTACAAGCACACTTTGTGTGAGCATTCTTGAACATCCGATGATATTCTATTTGGTTCAATGGGTGATTAAAGTTTTAATTGAATGGATATGTATATGAAATGAGTTATGTTGTGGAAACATGAAATGAAAAATGTTGACATATGTATTTGAAATGAGCAGGGAGCAAATTGAGCTTTTGATGGATGAATCATATATTTAACTCCTTATTATGACATGTTTCAAGTTCAATTGATTTGGTATGCTTTTTAATACATCTACTAACTTTGTGAAGTGGTGTGAATAGGAAAGAAATGTATACATTTGCAAATGAATAATGCTTGAATGATTTAATCATGTATATATATTCGGTAGGTTTAAGTTTCTGTTATACGAGCTTACTAAGCATTAGTTGCTTATATAGTTGTTTTCTTTGTTTTGTAGATCATTGGAAAGCTCGACCGGTTGGAATTTTATCGGAGCACGATCACACTATCCTTCCATCATTTTGGTAGTTTTTGGTTACCTTGGTACAAGGTTATAAATGGCATGTAATAGGTGTTTTATACTTGCTTGTCAATATGGTGTGCTTTGGTCTTATTTGTATCTACTTGTATATATGGTTTGGTTTGGCTTGTAAATGTTTAAAATTGTATGGTTATGGTCATTTTGGTTATGCTTTTAAAGTGGAAAGTTATGGTCGTATAGTGATCTACCACGAATTACACTATTATTTACATTCTTTTTACACATAACTTTAGCTTGTTTAATAGCTAAACAAGACATCTTAGTATATATTTAGGTTTTCATACTTAAAGTAGCAATTTATGCCTTCTAGTGGTTTTTATTGCATTTTATAAATCTAAATAAGGTTACATGATCTTGTAGGTCAAGTTGGGAGCTAAAGATGCTTATTCGGGCCAAAAATGATGCATATGTCACAACAGCAACACATTCAACATTGAAGACAGAAGCCAAAAACAAGTTCTGAAGTGAAACTGCCCTCGATGTCGCGACACAACCCTTCTATGTTGCAACATACCTCCTGTGGTTGGTTGCAACTACAAGGCCCTAAAAAAGGGCCTAGTAGTTTCGAGTAAGTTTACGAGGTTTCAAGTGATAATTGGGAATTAATTGGGTTAATTAGCGATTTATATTCTTAATTAGTTAGCTTAATTTCATCTAAAAATCGGTAAATAATATTCCAAAAATAAAAATATTTTTAAAAATTAATTTTATGGTTTTAAATAATTTTGGGTAAAAATAAATATTTGGGGTTAAATTCGAATTTAAAAATAATTTAAAATGAGGGTTTAATTGGGTGATTTAAACTGAACCTGAGTGATCTATCCATGACTAGGATGAAGCTTGGGTGAAACTAAGTGAAGGTCTGAACCGACTAATGTTGAAGAATCAGCGGATGAGTTGTGGTTAGGGGTGAAATGTCACTCGAACCCAGAGCTAGCTGGTTCTCCCCGAAATGCATTGAGGCGCAGCAGTTGACTGGACATAATTAAATGGGACTAATTTGAAAAACAAGGGAAATGTGTAAGAGGTTTTATAGCAAATAAACCATATTTTCAGAATTTTGGAGTGACATGAGCAAATTGTAAAACAAGGGAAAATGGAGAGTGGCCAAATGGCAAATTCCCTAAATTTGAAAATCAGATGGGCATTTTCAGTTTTAAGAACTCTGCAACTACCTCACTTTTCACCCGAATTGGGAGCATTTGTTTTAAGAACTCTGCAACTACCTCACTTTTCACCCTAATTGGGAGCATTTTCTCTCATTTTTTTTTGCTTGTTTTCATAAACCAAATATCAGAGAATAGATCTAAACCTTTCTCTCCAAAAATTCTCTCTAAAATCTCTTGAAATAATTTTCAAAGTTGGGCAAAAAGTCATTTGAATTTCTTCAATTATTTTGATTCAAACTTCCAAATCAATGATTTGAGTTCAATTGAAGGTAATCATCATCTCTAAACTTGTTTTTAAGTTGATTTCAATCATTATTTGTTAATTAAACTGATTATAATGGATTTTCAACTTTAATTTCTTTTTTCATGAACTTGAGGATCAACAACAATAGATCTTTAATTTTGAGTTGGAATCCAAATATTAATGGATGTCTAAGCTCAAAATAGGTCTAATAAGAGGTTTTTAATCTTAAACCAAAAGATCAAACATGTTTTATGGATCAATTTTGAGAAATTCAAATTTGATCAAGAACATGGATGATTTTTTCAAAAAATATGATGAAATTCGAATTTGATCAAGAACATGGATTAAATGATGAAATTAATACTTAGAATACATGTTATTGGACTAGGAATGAAGATTGGAAGTGGTTTGAGGTGCTAAAAGGGAGTTTAGTTGAGGAATTCCATATTTCGGCTTGGTTGTGCAACACTGGTAAAGTAGTTTAGAGCAGTGATATAGATTTGTATACTTTATTAAATTTTGTGTTTCTTGTTGCTATTGTTAGTTTTTAATGCATACTTTGTCTTTGTTAAAGCTCCACATCAAGAGGAGGAACGTGCAAATCAGAATAAGCCCGAACTTGCTTGTTTGGACATTTTTTTTTTGCTTAAAGAGCTAAGTGTGGAGGTGAGTGATATTAAGAGAAATTTGGTAAATTGGCTTGATTATGTGTTACATTAAAGGTTTAATTGATGTTATTAATGACTTAATTGCATATTGGATGGTTGGCTTTGCAAAAATAGGTTTTATTTTATAAAAGAGCAAAATGACAATTGGTTTGGTAAGTTGTGTATTATGCTTTTAGAATGATTAAATTGTATGGAATAAATTGATATTTGGAGCATGAATTGCTGATTTATTGAACATTTGATGTTAAAATTATATTTTATTGATGTATGAATATTAGGAAAATGATATCTATGCTTAATTTTATTGATGTTAAAATTGCTTAGCAACATGCTTTTACTTGCATTTTCACATCCTAAATTAAGTGATTAAACAACAAATTTTATGCCTTGTATGTATGATTATATTGGCCACATTGCATGGTAAATCCATTGGATATAGTTGGCATACCATAAGATTTGTGAGTACTCACCATTATTTGTGATATTGTAAGCATATGGCTTTTGGTGGACTGATTTGTTTGGAGTAGATAAGGGAGTCTTGAGCTTGAGTCTCCATTCATTAGGTTATTTGAAGCACTATAAGGGAGCATGTGGCTTCGGGCCACTCAATTCGGAGGACTGTATTTGATTTGCGGGAGTTCAAAGATCCGTTTATCCAATGTATGATCACATGTTTACTTATTGCCAAGGATGTATTATGCCAATATAATTGATTGATTGTGCCAATATAATTGAATGTTTGTGTTTTAAAAGATAGATTTTACATGCCATGGAAAAATTGATTCTTAATTCTTGAAATAGCATGTGATGTTATAGTGAACTGTTAACATGTTGTGACTTAAAATTTAATGCTTAATTGCTTTGATTTATGCATGATTGGGTGCAAATTACGTAATGTTTTTACTATCATTCACTAAGCTTTTTAAGCTCACACCCCCACATTTCGCGCAGAGAATTCCCGGGCATAAGGAGTCGAGAAGCGAGTGCAAGGGCGATCCAAGAATAAGGCTCGATAGTGGCTTAAGAAATTTACTTTAGAGATTATATAGGGCCATTGTGATGCTTTTGGGACTAGTGTTATTTTACTTGTAATGGACATTGGACATTGGACATTAAATTTTGGACTTTAATTTTGGTGAATTTATAATTGCTTTAATACATGATTTTATGTCTATTTGATGTTTGATTTATGGTATGTTGATGAGTGTTCGTACAGTGGTTGATAACACGGTGTATGAAGCATGTAATTTATACTAGCAATGTTTAATTGAAGCTTACTATGAAGTGGGTTGCTTGCGACTAAGGTATGTAGCTTGTATGAATTATTTGGTGTTTGCTAAGCGTGTAATTGGGTGTTAAATTTTGATTAATTGTTGCATATTTGTTGTAAATAAATTAAATTAGAGATGTGTGGATATTTATGGTAATTAATTGTAGCTATTTCAAGTTTAATGGTAAGTAAAATATGTAAAATCGGGTTTTTAAATGACACACGGGCTGGGGACACTGCCGTGTGGGTTTTTGGGGTTCAATTTTTGGTTTTTGTAATCTAGTATTCTAATTTGCTTAATTTATAAGTTAGTACTAAAACTTGATTAGATTAATTGAAGCCTTTAATGACAGGGACACTTGGTAATATTTTAGGATTAGACTTGTAACTGTTAGTATTTGGTAGAAACACTCTTAATTTTTAATTTTGAAAATGTACTAAAAGTATGTAAAAGTTACGATTTAGTCTCTAATAATAAAACTTGAATTAGACATAGTAAATGAACTCGAATTAAGCTAAAAAATTTTAGGGTTTAACTAAAAAAAGGTCAGTAACTATTTAAAAATAAAATTGAGACAATTTAATCTTATGTGATAAAATGACCAAAATACCCTTAGGTTTAAATAATTAGAAAAAGTTTAAAAATGGTTCACAAATTGCTTCTGCATTAATAAATGATAATTAATTAGTCATAATTGAGGTGTTATAAGTTTGGGGTGTATGTTGGGTGGTCGTCAGCTGGAGAGTCGTTTTGGTGGCTAATGTAACGCTTCGAATTTGGGTTGGTCTGTCCCGATCAAGTTTGAGTGTCAGAGCAACACCACAAGCCGGTGTTGCAACCAAGTTCCTACACAACCCAAAAACTCTAGCACGTTATAATTATGTTTTTTTAGGGAAATTAGGAGTATCTGTCCTAGCTGAACTCTAAGGACTTCAAGAATATTTTAGGCACTTTAATATTCCGAGTTTAACCTATATAAAGGCCATTATAATCAGTTTAACACACAATTTTTAGGGAGACAAAAATATACTTAGGGTTTTTATTTCATTCTTAGTTTCTACTTAGGGTATTTTATGTACTTGTAATCAGAATATCCTATTTCAAAGTGAGACTCTTGCAAGTGGAGATTGTTCCGGAGCCACGCTTTCATCGATAAATCCATAAGCATCTCTTTTCCTTTATTCTATTCTTTATATCACTTTCTTGAACATTGTTTAATTGAATATTTGTGTAAAGATTAGAATCAATTTATGCTTTATACATATCTCACATGTTTCAACTATTTTAATCTTATTAATTGATTGAAGGATATAGTTTCTTAGCAGATTAGCTTTTAGGAGAAGAAGAACTTAAGCCCTACGCTTGACAATCCTAGGAAGTCATTTAGGTGAGAATTAACCTAAAATTGGCATAGTCTATCCGTGAACACTTTAACACAGAACTGGTTTGGACTGTGAGGTCGAAAGATAAATAGTTTCTGTTGACTCATTATTCTAGTGGACGTATCAAAAGATTCTGCTAGGGTATCAACTAGTTGATTGTTTAAAACCTTATATCAATAATTAATTAGGTAAAGCAATTGGATTTAGGCTAAAGGAACTTGCGTAGTCGAAACAAGGGATAGGAGAAGCCGATGCATGAACTTAGGAGTAGATTTAGGTTTAATTCAATTTATTTAGTTTATTAATATTATTATCATCTTGCTTTCATATTAACACTACTAATTCGTGACTCAAGTTGATTAGTAATTATTTCCTGTAATTGGTTTGATAACAATCTTCCTTAAACTACAATCTCTTGGGTACGATTCTTGGAGTACTTACCTACTTCGTTGTAACTATATTACAACATGACCCGTATACTTGCAGACACCACCTCAAATCTATATCTTTAGTTGCAGTATTCACACTTTGGATGTTATTATGTCTGGAGGTGGTTAAGTTGTTAGCGTCATTGCCAAGGATTGTAGCGGTGATAATTGTTATTGAATCAATTATTTATGAATAACATTAGTCAAAAGACGAACATGCTAGATAGTGTACTAATTTTTTTCATTAATTGTATTATTTTCTTTTTCAAATTTTATTTACTTATTTATTGTTCACCTTATTGGCTATACTATCTAATTATGGAAAATTTTGATGACAGGTGGTTTAATGATGAAAGGACCTATTGGGATGACGAATGGGACTACATAATAGGTTGGTCAAACGAAGCCACGAAGAACCAATGGAGTGATGATCAAGGGGTGTGAGGACAATGAGTACTCATACAAACCTCTTTATGAGTCATAAAACAAAGACAATTATATATCCAAACACTCAGATGAATCTCTTTGTGATCTGCATAAGATTCCTTCATGTGCAACTGCTGAGCTATCCAATTCCGAAAGATTATCAAACATGTCAGACATGATAAAACTGATGAGGAAAATACTCCAAGAGATATTTGAGGCATTACCTCCAACGGAAGAGGTCGTGCACGATATTCCCAACCTTGATCTAAATGACCCTTGTTTTATTGTTAATCACGCTAAATTAGACAATAATAGTCAACAAGAGTTTGGAATCGGAGATCATAGGGATGAATTGAATATGGCTGAAGCGGTTTTCAATCCAATTGACATAGAAACAACCATAAAAGTAGATGCAACCACTGATGTAAAAATATAAGTAACCACTAAAATGGAGCTTAAATCGATTCCAAATGAAAGTGTAGAAGAGCCAATACACTTTTTGGCCATAACGGAGAAGGTGTCAGCCGAAGAGATCTATGAGTTCGACTCATTTTCATTCGATAAGGGCAATAAAGCTCGAGTGACCAAAACTTCACGAGACATGGAGGGGAGGAAGCTCGAGGTAATAATACCTTGAAAAATAATCCGGGGTTGACTCAGATTCAGTACTAAATGACTTGTAATGTGGATGTCGCGTTGGTCGAAAATAAGGCAACATCATTGGAATCGACCGAATGGGCTGGTTCATATATATCAACAAAGAAACAAACATCGAATCAAAGTGTCGAGAACCAGCTAGAAGTTCTTTTACAGTGGTGACACGGATCGTCCCAATTTTTAAAGAACTTCTATTTCCTACTTTAAATTTCGTTAGTTATTATTATTTTATTCATTTATTTTATTTTTATTAATATTATTTATTTCTAGTTTTTTTTCATAGTAAGGTAGATATCATGGAGTGGTAGAATTGAATCTTTTTTGAAGAAGTTAGAAACTGGGATCGATGTCGCAATATCGCACCCTAATGTTGCAACATCCTAGACAGAATGCACCTTGAAACATTGAAATCCCGAGTTCATCCAAATATTTTTAGACGTTCTGTCATCTATTATCGACACTTCTTCTTTTTATTTTTATTTTCTTTATATTATATTTCATATTGCTTGTCGTAGTATTTTTTAGTTACCTTTCCGTCTGCTTGGAGCACACAAATCCCAATATTATCATAACAACAAGGATCCAACCTACTCAAGGAAGTTTTCTTGTTTGCACTTTAACTATTTTTCGTTAAGGGCAATACATGTTCTAAAGTGTGCGGGAAAGTGCATATGATTAGTCTGTGTGTTTTTGTTTTTGTGTTTACTTTACTTTAGTTGATTATTTATTTAAAAAAATTATTGTTTTGTTGCATGGTGCTTGGATTATATTAACTCTGTGAATAAATGTTAAAAATAATGAAGCATGTAATGATTTTTGTCAAGCATGAAATTTTTTATTGATATGAGATAATTTGATTGTTTTAAAGAGGAATTGATTAGGTTACTTAGTTAAATTGCATAAAAGATATGAATGCTTGAATTGATTATTAGTCATTCGATTTAATTCAAAGCATGAAAGAAATTGTGTATGGTGGGATGCTTAGGGATGACCTAAGGCATTATTTAAATAGCAAGTTCTCAAATGACCATACCTTAATGCTATGAATCTCTAGTCTTCTTATTTCATCATGATAACTCTTTTTTGATGAACCAATAAAATTGAACCTAATGGCCACACATAAAACTTGAACTTTTGCCTATCTTTGGTCCTTCAATACATTATGAAAGGCCATACATATTGAGGGTTTAGGTAGATACATTACGGTGATTTCAAAAAAAAAAAAAGAGAAGAAACAATGTGATACAATAATTATGGGTCGAGCAAAAATATGCGAAAAAGAAAAAAAATCTAGAAAAAGTCGAAAGTAAAAATGAGTGGAAAAAGTATCGAACAAAAGCACTTTGACTGACAAAAGAGTAAAAAGTCAAGTGACAAAATAAAAAGTCACAAAAGTGAGAAAACATAGTAATCAGTGTACCAAAACTCGTTAAGTAGACAATAGTTGCTAGTATTATATTGTATCTTCCTACATGGAGAGATAAGGTAGGTGAGAGAGGGAGATAAAAGGCGGCGAGCTTGGATGGCACATTAAGGGGGAAGAGATGAAACAATGTCCTGTGCCTAATTATTTCTAGTGTTTGAACCATTTTGAGCCATATTTTTCTTTGAACTCATACCGTCCTAAGTCTCAGAACGTTATAAGCCTAAAAGACCAATATGACTTAAGCATTCTCTATGCATAATCTTCCGGAATTGCTAACAATTTTATTTAATGAATGTTTTTGATTCACATGATTGTGTTTGCTACATATTTGCTTGATTTATATTAATGGTAATATTGTTAAACATTTGGTCATGGAAATTATTTCTAATTTGTTAGTGATGTAACTTTGTAAAACTAATCCTAATTTACTTTAAAAATTTTCAAGATTAAGTTACATGTACGATAAGAGTTGTTATACATTTAATATTTGACAACCATGTTTATAGTAGTAATAAAATCCAAGGGACACCTTCTTGTTGCATGTTATGTGTCTAGACTTGGTTTGCTTGAGGATAAGCAAAAAGTTAAATGTGGGGGAGTTTAGGTGTGAGGTTCTTATTTACATCCATCTTCACTAATTTTAGCTTGTTTAAAGAAAGCAATTAATTCATTTTCGTATTAATTTTTTTTATTTTATTTTGTTCCAATATATGTGCTTTGGTTGCTTGAGGACAAGCAACAAATTAAGTGTGGGAGAGTGATCTGCCACGAATTACACTATTATTTACATCTTTTTTACACATAACTTTACATTGTTTAATATTTAAACCAAAGCATCCTAGTATATATTTAGGTTTTAATACTTAAAGTAGTAATTTATGTTTTCTAGTAGTTTTTTATTATATTTTATATATCTAAATTAGGTTACATGATCTTGTAGGTCAAGTAGGGAGATAAAGATGCTTATTCCAGCCAAAACTGATGCCTATGTCACGACACTAAGACACTGATGTCTCAACATCGAAGACAGAAACCAAAAATAAGTTCTGGAGCGAAATTGCCTTTGATGTCGTGACACAGCCATCCTATGTTGCGACATACCCCCTGTGGTTGGTTGTAACAACATAGGCCAGTGTTGCAACCAAACCCCTATGCAACCTAAAAACTCCTGCACGTTTTAATTACGTTTTTTAGGGAAATTAGGAATATCTATCCTAGTTGAACTCTAAGGACTTCAAGAATATTTTAGGCACTTTAATATTCTGAGTTTAGCCTATTTAAAGGCCATTGTAATTAGTTTAAACACATAATTTTTAGGGAGACAGAAAATATATTTAAGGTTTTTATTTCATTCTTAGTTTCTACTTAGGGTATTTTATGTTCTTATAATCGGAATATCCTATTTCAAAATAAGACTCTCGCGAGTGGAGATTGTTCTGGAGCCACGCTTTCATTGATAAATCCATGAGCATCTCTTTTCCTTTATTTTATTCTTTATGTCTCTTTCTTGAACATTGTTTAATTGAATACTTTTGTAAAGATTAGAATCAATTTATGTTTTATACATATATCACATATTTCAACTATTCTAATCTTAATAATTTATTGAAGGATAGAACTTCTTAGCGGATCAACTGTTTGGGAGAGGGAGAACTTAAACCCTAGGCTTGACAACTCTAGGAATTCATTTAGGTGGGAATTAACCCAAAATTGGTATAGCCCATCTGTGAACACCTGAACCTCGAATTGGTCTGGATTGTGAGGTCGAAAGATAAGTAATTCTTATTGACTCATTATTCTAGTGGACATGTTAGAAGATCCTGCTAGGGTATCGACTAGTTGATTGATTAGAACCCTATATCAATAAGTAATTAGGTAAAGCAATTGGATTTAGGCTAAAGGAACTCGCGTAGTCGAAACAAGGAATAGGAGAAGCTGATACATGAACTTAGGAGTAGATTTAGGTTTAATTCAATTTATTTAGTTTATTAATATTATTATCATCTTGCTTCCATATTAACACTACTAATTTGTGAAGCAAGTAGATCAGTAATTATTTCTCGTAATCCCTTGGAGTACTTACCTACTTCGTTGTAACTATTTTACAACATAACCTATATACTTGCAAACACCACCTAAAATTTATATTTTTAGTTACAATATTTACACTCTGGATGTTAGTACGTCCGGAGTCAGTCATGTAGTTTGAGAATGAAATAGTCTTTTTGCTGTAAATGTTATGTGTATAAAGTGTGGAGTTGTAACTTTGTTCTTGAATTGATTTTGTGTATGAATTGTGGTGTCAATTGAGGGCATATTGGCTAGGCACATAAGATGTGAGATTTAACACATCTAGTGTGTTTGAATGTGTTTTTAACGATGTGAAATAAGTTGTGTATGGTGTGTCTTGGTGTGTAAGAATTAGTGCTTGTTTTGACTTGCATTAAGGGTTAAAAATGGAGCACATGGCTTGGGACACGGGTTTCCATATGGCCATTTACTGCACACAGCCACCCCACATGGCCTTGTCTCATTTAAATTTTAGGTGCAGGTTGAACCATACGATCATAGAGAGTTACACGGTCTGGCACACGGCTTGCGACACGATCATATGACCCTATTTCGAATACCCACATGGGCAGATATAGAGGCTGGGACACGGCTGTGTGTCCCGTACTTTGAATGCCCACACGGCCGTGGGGCCTCTGTTTCCCAATTTTTCCAAAATTTCTTGATTTGTTTCAAATTAGTCCCTGGATGTTCCCAACCTATTTTTCTGACCTTGTAAGCTCGAATTAAGGTTAGTATCCATGTTTATGCCATGAATAAATATTAGTTTTAATGTTATTATTTAAGTTAATTAATTGTTTCTAAAGGTCATTATTTATTATGATTTAATCTTAATTTGAAGATGGGTTAGGGGTGTTACATACAATGTTATTAATTGTGAATGATATTTGAATGAATATTTGAATGTTCTTATTATTTAGACTCACACCGAGCTAGTTAGCTCACCCCATAGTTTCAACCTCCTCAAGTAATGCTCGTGATTAGGATCGGATATGGCATGCAGAACATACGACGGGCTTTTGACTTAATTATTATTTTGCTTGAGTTTTAACTAAATTTATTTGGTTCTTGGACTGTAAAGTTATTTAGACTGTGGTTTGGGTTTTTATTCTGTTTTGGGGTTTTCATGCATGCATACTTGACATACTTTAAATTGATTTATAAGCACATCTTGAAATTGGGCAAAGCATGTTACTTGGCTTAATGATTAAATAATTATAATTGAGTTTTCCGCTATAACTAAAGATAACAATGTTTTGAGTAGAGTAACGGTGAGCAATGTGATTTCTAAACCACGCTGATGCTAATAACATGACTTAAGATTGGTTGAATTAATTAATGAGTTGTTTTCCCAAATTAACAAAGGTAAACTGTGATTTTTCCTAAAAGAGAGGGTACTTAAGGTTTTCAACGAACGATAAGGTAGCTTTGCCGCGTAGGTGACCAATGTGAACTTTATGATTCGACCATAATGTCTAGGTCGAGTTTGAAAGGTTACAATGCTGGAATAAGTTGATATGAGATATCAACTTATTTTTTTATTGTAGTCTACTCAGAATATCAAGAAATATGAGATTAGACTATACAAGTGTGACTATTGAATGACTTGTGCCCAATCTAGATATTAAAGATAAAATCATATATATACATGAAAAGATTATCCCAGAAAGATGATGTCGAATTACGACTTCTTGTACTTGGATAGAAATAATGCATTGCTAGATGTCACTCATTACTTGTAATATTAGAAACATTTTAGTATTACTACAAACGTTACAAGAACCTAGAGGGTCACACCCTACAGTTGAAGCGAACATAATCCAAATACATTTGGTATTGAATTAATTTAATTTGATAATTAAATATTGAACACATTATATGTACAAACTTGTTGTACACAAATAGAGAACATAGATAAAATTAATATATGAATTCATACCAAATATTAATTGTATATAGTTTATTGAAATTATTAATATAAACCGTTATAATAATTAATTTCGGTCAAAATATAAAAGATATGGAAATTGTTATTCTTTTGGAAAGAATATAATTTCTTTTTTGACTTTTCATTTGTTTCTCTAATAATGAGGGAATAATCCTTTTTTTTTTCTTTCTGATATGTGGTATCAAAGAAAATAAAAAGGAAAATAATCCCTTAGTGTGTTAGGGTTACCAAGAAAACACAGATTCAAAAAGTCTACTAGTCGTTCTTGAAAATATTCTCTGAAAAGTTCAAGAGAATTTTGTTGTTCATTCTTTGACTGGGTGGATTACGTAGAGGCCAATACGTTATTGTTACGGCTTGGGATCGACATCGTTCAAAGGGATCCTATCAACAATGTTGTTCGTCATTCTTTCAATTTTGAAAAAGTATCTTTCCGACCTTTGTTTCAACTCAATTCATTCCTCGTACATGGATTCATAATTGATGATCGCCGGAATATTTTCTCCGCTGTGTTAAGGGGCGTAACGGCTATCCAACAAATAGAATATCACAAACAAATACAAGAAACCTTGAAGCAATATACTCTGATTTTTCATTAACAAACTGAAAAAATAGCTTGATTACTTCTAATACATAAGAATGAATTTATACACATCTAAAAAGATGATAAATTGCTGCTAACAGGGTAACAAAATCATCAACAATATAACTGATTCTGTTGTTGAACTAACTCTAATAGTCCTTGATGCAATGATGTCGATGAAACGATGGAACATGCATGTAGGAACTGTTGGGAATAACCTGGAACTTCGATAGCTCTGTAAACCGGGCAAGAGTGGTTAGTTGACATATTCAAAGAAGCTGATGAAGACAAATATGGTAAGCTAATAATTACATTTAGAGCTTTGTGGTTGGCAGAATAAAAAAATACATGATAATGAAAAATCAACGGTACATACCATACTTTTTAGAGCAAAAAACACTAGCAATCTCAGTCACTCAAGTGGGTGGGGTTGGAAGAGTTGTCTTTTCTGATTTGATCTTCATCATACGAAGTCGGAAAGAGAGGATGGAGTTTGTAAAAGTAGTGAGTTGAGAAATTTGTAACCTTTGTTTGATGCATGTTGAAATCGTTATATGTTCCAAGCACAGATTTCAGAAGTGATTTTGGTTGGTTTTTCCATCTACTTTTTCTAGTTTGGAGAGAATACAGTGTTGTTCTTGCCTTTTTGTGTTTTTATTTTCTTTTTTGAGTTTGATACATATGTTTATCGATTCATGCTTTTACCATTACGAGACAAACTTAGCTAGTTTTGATACTTGTAATCTCTCTCTCTCTCTCTTAATCAAATAAATATTTTATCTTGTGTTTTTTTAATACCAGTTAAAAGCATGTGATAATTTCTAAATCCAATTCAAGTCATCCTTATACACTATTATGACAAATCATTATTAATGGGCTAAATGGTTAAGTTATAAAGACTTTTTTGGCCCTTTAATTTAAAAAAAATTTACTTTAGTCTTATATTTAATTTTTACTTTTTTTTAGTTCTTAAATTTGTATTTTTTTGTCAAATCACCTCAAAATGGATGAAAAAATTTACTTTTTTAAACTTTATTGTTGTGGCATACACGTGAATAGTCGGTAGATGACACGTCAGCATTTAGTTAATTAAAAAATTATCTGTAAAAATAATCATTAAAATTATTGAAAACAAGATAAAATATTTTAAATATTTTTAAAATTTTTAAAAATTAATTAAATGATGACATGTTATCCACGTGTATGTCACGCCAATAATGTTAATAAATGACAAAATTTTCATCCATTTTGAAGTGATTTGACAAAAAAATATAAGTTCAATAAATTCAATGGCTAAACGAGGCAAAAAATTAAATAGGTGATTAAAGTGACTTTTTTTGTAAAACTGAAGGGCAAAAAAATCATTATGTCAATGCTTAAATTGAGTCAAACCTTAAGGTTGCTCACATAAGGGCCAAACATTTTCAAACGTGCTTAAATAAATGAATTTTTAATGCACTTCACTCTAGTTTGTAGTACAAAATTAGGTGAATATTGATGTGTTAATAATAAAGCATATGTCATTGAGTTAGATATGACTTAAAAATAAAATATAATTTGAAACATGATATACATCATTTGAAACTCTCTTATTTAAGAATATTAGAAAAGTTTGATCTTTATTTAACTATTTTAAAAGATTTAATCCCTAAAATTTAGTTCTTACGGAGCTAAATTGTAATTTAAGCTTTAAAATTTCTTTTAATCCTTATTTTTATACCTTTAAACATTTTTATTTATGTTATTAATAGTAGTTAATTGTACACATTTATAATTACCAAATGATTTATTATATAAATTGGTATAGATTTTTATGAGTTAATAATTAGTTTGATTAAATAATAAAATATTTAAATATTACCATGAAAATTTAAATAACTAGATTTAAGTTTAATTATATCAATTAAACTAATTATTAACTTAAAATATAAATTTAAAAGGTTAGATCCACATATCACTTTGGAAATCGGTTTGTACTTATCTATATGAAACTTGTTTTGTTTATTTTAATTAATGTACTTAAAATACTTTGTTTATCCCTTTACTTGTTGATTGTTTAAGTATTTAGACTCCATTAAAATTTATTTGTTCTTTTATTTTTAAATGATAAATTTGTGGGTCATGACAATTTTTTTAAATGGTATACCATAACTTGCTATTTAATATAAAATCCATATCTAATTTCTAGTCATATATGTTGCAATAATATTTATATTTTAAAAATAAATTTAAATATTCTATATTATAAGATTTTTATGTGTTCACATTATGCAAGTTTAACAAGGAAAGAAAGTAAATATTTGTGCCCTTTTATATAATTTTTAATGGTATTTTATAAGTTATATCTTTATAATAAGTTCTTGTAATTTACTTATATTTAATAATTTAATTTATAATTTTACATAATAAGTCAATATAAATTTTGGAACTATTTAATATTTTTAAAGTTTATCACTATTTTTACAAATTAAATACACTATTAAAATTGAAATAAATATTTAAAAATATAAATAACGTTACAATAAATTATTTAGAGGTCACAATATTTAAAATTAATTAACAATCTACATTCACTAATTAATAATTAAAATTAATTTAGAAAGTATATATATAAAAAATTTCATGCCATCTATTTTTGTAATATTTATATTGTAAAAATAATTTCAAATATTGTTTATTTAAATTCAATGTAATATAAATTATCATATTTATACAATTAAACTTTATATATTATTATGTTTTAATTTATAACGAATAAAATATTATAAAATTTATGAAAAATTTAAGAAATAATTAAATATATTTAATTGATACATACAATCAACCCGTCCAATAGGAGCAATTAAATTTTTTTATAATTAATAAAAATTAAATAATTATAATATTTTAAAATTATTTTGAAATCGAAGCTAGAACAATTTTTAGGACAGATGAAATTTTAATTTTTATAGTCTATATCTTTATAATTTGTACAGGATTAAATTAAATTTTTATAATTTTAGGGGGCCAAAATGAAATTTTACCTTTACTAATTTAAAATTTTTAAAAATTGTAAGGACCTAAATAGCAATTTTATAGTTTAGCCCCCGGGGGTTCTCCCCTGCCACTAGATTGAATTATTTTCAAGAACGTATAGCACTAGAATTCAGAAACAACTCAAGGAGACGAAGTAACTTTATATCATGTGGCTGGCACTTGCAAACCAAAATTCACTACTGTGATTGACATGAAAGCCATGCTTCAGAGCTGAACTCTTTTTTTCACAAGTTTAGGCAAGAAAAAGGTCCTGACAGTTTGGTTTACTAACTGTTTCAGTTTCATCACTGCAAGAAGTTTAAGCGAGATGATGGCATGAACTGTGTGATATGTGGTTAGGATAGAGGTACCTTATGACATGACATGACATGGAATGACTGTTATTCATGTATGTATATATAGATATATAGACACCTGCAGTTGAAGTGCAAGTGTGAAACATATAGTCCTTGTAAGAGGAAAGAGGGAAGTCTAAGCATTTCCAATATTCCAAGGGAGTGGAGATAAAGATAAGCTCAAAAAATCAAATATGAAGCTGCTACTGCTTCTTTTTGGGTCCAACTCCAACACCAAGTCCAAGGCTGTGCCTTTTATGGTGTTTGTGTTGGTCCTTACAGGTATGGTGGAACAAGGCGAGGGCACCACTTGTCACAGCACATTCTTGTCAGCACTGGTGCAGTTAATACCCTGCAGAGCAGCAGTTGCTCCCTTTAGCCGTATTCCACCAAGTGAGACTTGCTGCAATGCCATCAAAGCTCTGGGGCAACCTTGTCTGTGTGTTCTTGTTAATGGTCCTCCCATAACTGGTGTGGATCGGAACATGGCCCGCCAGCTGCCTCAGAAATGTACTGCCAACTTCGAACCATGTATTCTTCCATTCCCCTCACCCTCTTTACAAGCACTTGATATTTTTTTTCCTTGCATATTTCAACAAAGTAATAAATCTTTTTTTCTGATGCATGCGCAGGTGATGCAATGAAGTAGATGCATGTCTGACTTCTTTAAGAATAAAATTGTGCAGAGCTCCTCATCAGAACATTTCCCTGTTCGTACTATCTGTAGATTGCACAAAAATGAAAAGATCCATATATTATATCAAAAGATTGCTTAGTTAGTTGCATATTAAAGCATATTTCCTTTTATAATAGACAGTTCATTGCCACTATTTTTCTTTTAAATATGCATGTGTGTTCTTTCTCTGTCAAACTATGATACTATACTTTATATTGATGAATTTAAACCATCAACTAACAACCTAGGAACCCTTTTGCTTATATTGGAGAGTGCTATTCTTGTTGTATTCATAAACTTTGCTGTTTATCTCGTATTCGAGTCTTGTGGATGGAAAAACAATGATAGAAGAACTTTGCTTTCTTTAGAGGTTCAACTCTAAATTTAGTCGGAATCTAATGTGGCTATCTATACCGGAAAGCCTCAGACAAAAAAGAAACTTTTTTTTGGGTATAGTTGGACTTGGACGGAATGGATGGAATTATCACCATTCACCAATGGCAGTTAATTTATTGAAGCAGAAAACTTGAAATGTCTCCTCAACCCTCTGCCGTAAACCATTAACAAAATCTTAGACTTGGACTAGACTAGATAATAGACTTCAATTATTTCCATTACACCAGAACATCGGAAATAAGAATGCTTTGTATAATTGTAATAAATTAGCCGTTTGGCAACAATGACAGCTAAACCAACCAATCAGAACCACACAAGATTTCGAGTCAGATAAAGAGTACAAGACAAATCTTAATGTCAATACATTACATCTTTTTAATTTTTGAAGACAAACCTAAACTCTCTCTCTCTCTCTCTCTCTATGTGAGTGTGTGTATATATATATATCAATCAACTAGGGGAAAGGGTGTTGCAATACAAACTCTACACATGATCAGGCACACAAGGAAGGGGTGATTTTATAAAAGATGATTAAAAAGACCTGCTAGAAAGAAGAGACAACACATAGAGAAGGGTTCAGCAGTATCATTCAGTTCCCCCTATGGCTATGATGATGACGCACAGCAACTGAAACTCTTTCCTCCAGAACCAGATTGTGGTTGGGGACCAGGGACAACAATGGTAGTTCCCTTGAGAAGTGATGCATTACCCCCGGATTCTTCTTGTTCATCATTGGCTACCAGGTTTTTCTTGCTGATGACTCGGTAAATCTCTGTTACAACAGTAAGGAAAGCCGATTCGACATTAGTGGCCTCAAGGGCTGAAGTCTCCATGAAGAAGAGGCTTTCCCTTTGGGCGAATTCCTTGGCATCCTCTATGGGAACAGCTCTAAGGGAGGCAAGGTCAGACTTGTTGCCCACAAGCATAATCACAATGTTTTTATCAGCATGTCCACGCAATTCCTCTAACCACTTGGCAACATGATCAAATGACTGACGCTTAGTTATGTCATACACCAGCATTGCCCCCACTGCTCCTCTGTAGTATGCACTCGTTACCGCCCGGTACCTGTGTTCCATCAACCACCATTATCAACATATCATACATACCGTACATATATATATATATATATATATATACATAGTTTCACCTATTATCAAGCTCAATTATGACTGACCAAATACAGTCAGAAATCAAAGAGAAACCAATCCTCTAATCTAAAGTCTCAAGCTTTTTAGCAACATAGATATGTTTAATGGTTGATAAAGGGCATCGTCCCAATTCCCATAAACAAATAGCAGTAAAAATGAGTAATAGGAAAAGGGTTTGTATGTATAAAGTTTATATACCTTTCTTGACCAGCAGTATCCCAAATCTGAGCCTTGACGGATTTATGATCGATAAGCAAAGTTTTAGTTTGGAATTCGACGCCGATGGTGGCCTTGGAATCGATATTGAATTCGTTTCTTGTGAAACGGGATAAGAGCTGCGATTTCCCCACAGCAGAGTCTCCTATTAGCACCACTTTGAACACGTAATCTATCTTTTGATCGAAACCCCTTTGCAAACTAGACATTTCTTCTATTTCAGTTGGCAGCAAAGCTCAAAAAAGAGTTTCTCGATCTACCCACACCTGGATTTGCGAACTGACCCTGTCCCTAACTTCCAACAAAAAGTCTTCACGGACGACTCTTATTACCAACAAACAGCAGAGACAAAAAAGAGTTTGGGGTTTCCACTTTCTTGAAAAGTCAAGGCAAAACACAAGAGCTTTGGACAATCGACATTGTAGCGACCGGGTCGAAGGAAAAAAATAATAATACTCGACGGATTCTCACTATCTGCCAACAACAATAAACTAAGGGTTAATTTTATTATACATCCTCTAATTTTGACTTTTGGTCCCCAAACTTATATAACATTCTAATTGAATCCTCTTCCATCCGACATTGATTGCCTGCTTAAATTTATGACATAGAGAGCTTAAATTTGATGGTGTAATATCAAAATTTTTTTTATTATTTTCTCTTTTTTTTAACACATTAAATTTAAATTGTCTATGGGGTTGGTATATACATGTTTATAATTTGATTTGCATGTTATACTTCATGCCAAATTCAAACTAACATTTAATGCTTGAATTGAAAAATAATCTAATGAAAGAACTTAATTGATAAAATACTAATACTATAAGCATTTTGTTTTGAAATTTATAGACCAATTTAAAATTTGGGTAATAGTTTGGGACCTTTGGGTGAACCATAAAATAATACAAAGGTAATTACATTTTAAATAATAATTTGTTTAAATAAATTAGTAGATAATTATGTATGGATTACCTATGATGTAACTTAAAAGGTAAACGATATTTATAGTATATTTATTGTAATCGCATTTTTATTTTTAATAATTTGGTTATTTATTTTTAGTAATTATAAGGTTAAAATATGTCATAAATCCTTGTACTTTTCAAAATTAAGAATTTAATCCCTATATTTCTATTTTTTAAAATTTAATTTCTCTATTTTTCAAAATTCAAAACTCAAATTCAACTATTAACGCTGTTAAATTTTTAAAATTTTGTTGTTGTGAAATCTCACTTAACTTGAATTTAAAAAATTAACAGTATTAATAATTAGATCTAAATTTAAAAAAATTTCTAATTTTCGAAAAAGTATGTGGCACATTTTAACCTTATATTAATTAATTATGACTTAACTCCGTAAGAAAAAAAAAATCAAAGGATAATAATTATTAGTACATATATGCCACTGTTTAGCCACAGAAAAAGCGTGTTCCTATAATTCTGTTGTTTTTAGCTTAAATTGTGGCGCAGCCCAATGGCCAGAACTCGCATGTTGGTTTAGGCACATATTCTGTCTCAATTCCTTAATTAATTTAATATACTGTTGTCTGTTCCAAACATTCAACAATTTATATCATTTGATGGAATTAGTATTGAGAAAAAAATTCCTACGTAAAATTAACAAACGTTTTTCCCATTGAGACAGACTTTTTCAAATGAAAGAAGAATCTGCTAATATATCGATAACCAAGCATAAGGTCAAGGTCACCTCTGCTAAGCTAATAATAATTTCCACAAACATTTACATCATTCATCTTTGGCAATTTGTCATAACTCAATTACCATAATCCATTATTTAAACCAGTATTTAAAACAGAATTCAAAACTGGCTGACCAAGCATACAAGAGAGAGTAAAGATAAAAAAAAGCAACTTCTTTCTAACCTATTTTGATAAGAGTTTATGCCCAACATTATCAGCTTAAATCTTTGCCTTCTCTGCAGTTTCCCTAGCAGTCTTTCGTGCGGCAGCATCATTGCAGGCAGCCAAGAACTTTTCAAGCTATTTGGGTGGGATATAATCACCCATGTGATGACCTTTCTTAATAGGAGCATCTGCTAAGCCAGCAAAATAAAAGCAATGTGTCTAAGGAGCAAAATAAAGAATACACTTCAATCAGGGATAAAATTCACCTTGAAGAGGAGGAGGTGGCAGCATCTCATCTTTAGGCTGCTTAGGCAGTCTCATCTTCTCTTCCTCAGCAGCCTTCTTCATGTAAAACTCCATCATTGTTATAGGATCAGCGGCTGATGGTGCACTGGATGGACCTGCAACTTAGAAATGAATGTATATATAACATCAGGCAAACAAAATTGTCCATTCCCCAATTAAGGTGATGATGCAGCACTTAAAGAACCTAACAGCAGTATCTCATGCATTATTTACTTGATTTTCCTACTGATGTCAAAGAAGATCTAGGCTCCTCATTGTTCTCATACAAAGCAGAGGCAGGCGTTGGATAGCTTGATTGCTGCAGAACTGATCTACAGGAGATGCTCGTAGATTTTGAAGCTGAAATGCCAGTACCACCTAGATAAAGCATTTATGAAGTCAGTACAGAAGGATGAAAAATATCCCTTTTAGATATTCAACAATCTGATATTTGTTAAGATCTGTGAAGTCATTTCCTAGCCTAATTGTTCGTGCCTCAATCTATTTTATCTGGTGTAGAAACAGAATAAGTGAAGAAACAAGGCAAACAAGGCAAAAGAAACTTTTCACATCAAAGAGAACCCAGAAAAATGCTTTTAGATCTCCAAGCAGCCAACCTCAAAGTGTTGCTACCTAATCTTATGACCAAGGCAGGAGAAAGACAATATACCACTTTGCGAGTCCTTGTTCCGTAAAAGAGCTTTTTCCTCTTCAGCGAGCGGGTATTCATAGTATTTGTAATCAGAACAGCTCGTCGAAAGGGAACCTGGAGACCACTATATTAAATACACAAAACATAGGAACCAAAAAGGGAAGCAGAAAGGAACAAATAGAATGCATTCATACACGTAGGCACAGAGCATAATGAGCCAAAAAATGATGCAAAAGTGCACATACTTGAAGGGTGTCTCTCCAGGGTTTTTCTGACGTGTAACATGTTCAAACTGCCATCCATTTTTGCAACAAAACTTGCTAGTTTGTCCGCAACTTTCTTCACAATAGGATCGGTTGGGGAAGGTGGTGCTGCACGTCACTTATAAAACTGATTAATACCAAGAGAATGAAGAAGAGAATGCAAATTACTCTTGTAGCAGGCAGGCGACATATTCCAAATCTTTCGTTGAACTTCTCCTTCCACCAATGGTGTTTGGTACTTAAGGCATAAGCTGCATTCACGAGATGAGAAATATTCAAGAAATTTTGCTCTTTTCCTCAACCACTTTCAGTTCAGAGAAGACTTACCGCCAGATGACTTCATAAATCATAGCAGTTAATTAAGGGAACTATTTTACTCAGACACCGATAAAACGTTTCTTAATGAGAAGAGAAAAGAGCAATTATTATCTAGTCCCATAACAACAAATATAGATTAGTAATTCAAATATTCACGAACTCATTCTAGTTGCAAACTTGGCATCGTATCAGACATGCAGCCTAAGCATGTAAACTCCCAAAGGACTACCAAGTCATAAAAAGCAACACAACAAGATAGATAAAAGCAGAAATTACCACCATCCACTTTTTTTATCCTTGTCCAGAGTCATCTGATAGACCCAACTTTTTCCGTTTAAGTGGTCTGTCATCCGAAAACTTCCCTGCAGCTTGGTCCTCCTCCTCATCATCATCTGCAGCCAACTTGAGAGGAGGTGCCACGAGCGTTGGTTTCTGCTTCAAGCTGAATGCAAGTTTGCCTCCGGAAGAAATTTTGGTGTTCTTATGTGAATCACTGGGCTTACATTCATGGCTATTTTGTTAGGGGCAATGGCAAGTTTGGAAGCTGAAGACCCTTTTACAAATTTGGGGGGTTTAGATTCTTCTAAAGCTGCAGCCTTGTCTTTTTCATCCTTCTGTTGTTGAAGCTGTTTAAACCTCTCCATAAAGGAACCATAACTAACAAAAAGGCTAGATGGCACTCCTTTCTCCATGGGGAAAGAGCCAACAACACTTGCTGGATAAGTAAAAGCTCTGAGCTATTCAGATATTGCAGCGGTGGGTCTTAAGGTCTGAATTTATAATAAGAGTAAGAGATGGTATTACATTTACACAAGATGTTTCACCCTTCAAATAAAACATACACACATTTGGCAAAAGCAGAATTGAGAACTAAAGAGGCACATCGATAAATTCCCAGTTCTTGAGGATAACCAGTGTCTGATCAGTCAGATAAACAACACTTCAATTTGACTTTTCTCCATCCAAAAACCCAAAGGGCAGATAAACCATTAGCATTTAGCTGGACATAATTCTTCGTAAATTAACAGCAGAGATATGAAGCATGGGTAGCATCCGATACGCCCAAATAAAACAATTAAAAGCATTCTTAATACAGATAAACTGAAACTAAGAAAATAAAACAAAGGATAAAAGGGACGCAGTCGATCTAGCCGCTGATGGGTTGGGTTGGGGTGGGGCGGGGTGGGGTGGGGTTTATATAAAGTATTTATATTATTTTTTTTAAGTCTAGGTCTAGCTTAAAAAATAGATTTATTTTTTTGTTTAAGTTTATTCTGATTTAAAAAAATAAATTCGGTCCGACTTGATTTATTCATATTTAATTTTTTAAAAATATAATACACTAGTTAAAAGATAGAAAAATTGTTTGGCATTCTAAAATGAATGAATAAAAAATTAATGAAGGAGTTATATCAATACAATTTATTTTAAAATAGATAACATAAATTAGTACTAGAGCAATGGTAAAACACATAAATTAGTACTAGAGTAATGGTAAAATAAACTCAACCAACACTATCTGACTCAAAATAAATAGAATTTAGATGAAAAAATATTAATTCATTATCTAATTAAAGATTAAAATAATTTTTAACACATTAAAAATAATTATATTAAATGTTTTATTATATTAAAAATTAAAATAAATATAATAAATATTTTATTGAACTAAATATAAATTATTATTTTCTTAGATTTTGTACAATAATTATTGAATTAATAATTTAATATAAATATAAATATATATAATTATTATTTAATATATATAATTAATATAATATTATTTTATAACATTGGGTTGGGTCTGGAGAAAATATTTACTCAAAATCTAACCCATATAAAAAATGATCTTAAATTTCATTTAAATCTATTTTTCGAATCTCTCGTATTTTGCTTAAACTCTTCTGGCGGATGAGGCGGCCCAAGTTCAAGTCGATCTCTCGATTGAGCAAAGAAAAAGGAAAAGAAAGGAGACCTGTATCTTGTTAAGATTGAGTGGAAGAGGCAGAGGGAATCGTCGTTTTGATCTGAGCCACCCAGCCTACCTTTCCAACCAGGGAAAAACCCTTTATTTTATTTTATTTTTTAGTTTTATAAAGGAAGGAGGACATTAGGAAAGGTAGCAGGCCAAGGCCAAGAGGGTTAAAGAGAAAAAGAAGAAGAAAAACTGGGTTATTTACTTAGTGATAGTAATTAGTAAGTAATATGTATTAGTGAAGTTATCCAGTGATCCCACCCAGAGAGAAAGAAAGGTCAAACCCAATAGGTGTAGCATTTTATCTGCATTGGTATCTGTCTCTCTTTTGAGCATAAGAGCAAGAATGAGAGCAGTCCCATATTATTCCCAATCCCATCTTCTTCAAAGCCTAACACATATTAACAATACTTCTTCTCTTTCTTTGTTCCCAAACTTTCGCCCTTCTTCCCTACGCATACCACGCCTCTCTTCTTTCTCTAATACCAGGGCTGACACTCACACTAAGACTAAGAGTAAGACCCTTTTCTCTCTCCACTGATATATGTATATATGCTTGTTTTTTGTTCTTAATTAATTAAGTTTCTTAATTAATTAAGTTCACTGCCTTTCTTAATCTTCTTTCTTTGTGGGCTGGGTTGTTGCTGAAGTTGAAACAGGAAATGGGAACAACTCTCTGCCTGCCCCTGACCCCCAACAAAAATTGCTTCAAGTCGTCTTAGTTTCTCCTCAGGTATCTACTGTATTTTTCATCTTTAACGTGTTTTAGCTCATATACAAGCACCTCTACTTAATTGTTTTCCCTTTTCTGCCCTTGCCCATCCCTTCAGATTCCTGGAAATGCAGGTTGCATTGCAAGAACATGCGCTGCCTCAGCTGTTGCCCTTCACCTTGTTGGGGTATCTTTTTCTCTTCTCTTCTCTTCTCTCTTTTTTGTTTTACTTTACTTATTTTTGCCAACCTTGACCTTTTATTTAAGATGCTTCTGCTGTTGTATTTTTTCAGCCATTAGGATTTAAAGTGGATGATACTAAATTAAAACGTGCTGGACTGGATTACTGGCCGTATCCTCCCATATTTGTGTTCTCTAGATACCTTTTTTCCTGCTGAATGAAATGCATGGACACCCTTTCTCTCTATTTTCAATTTAAGATTCTATTCAAATTGGGCACTTCCTAATTGTTCATCAGTTCATAGTACAGTTTGGCATATATTTTTCTATCCTCGCAAACAAGTTTTCATATATAAATTATAGCCTCAAAGGCTTCCCATTTAGCATAGTTTACAAAGATTGACCCAAATCGCATTTGATCCACTTCATTTTCCTTACAACTCTGAAATATCTCCTACTCTCCTGTTTTGACCAATAACTTGATGTCAGATATGTTATTGTTAGAATACATGGCTCATGGGCGGAGTTTCAAAACTATTTCAAGCAACAGGTTTTTTCTCTTCCTGTCCCAACAATGGATTAGAAATGCTCCCTATCTTTTGTCATTAATTTCCTCCAAATATATTTGTTCCTATGATACAGGAAGGGGATAAGCGTTTGCTGGCTTTTACTAAAAGAGGAACAGCAATTCATTCAGTATGCTTTCTTTCTTTTTATACTCTATGATATGACCATTTGGAATGCTAGAATTATCTTCTTCTTTTTTTTCTTTGTCTTGCTATCATCACTTGATGCTCTTTTCCACCTTATGTTTTATGTTACTGTTAATTGCTAGCACTTAGGTTGCAATCTTTAACATACTATTAAGTTTCCTGATAAACATTCAGCCTAGAGTCTCTAAATCTTTTATGGCCCTCATTTAAATATCTTGTAAAGAGGTCAAGCAAAGTGCTAAAGTTGATCTATCTATGCATTTATCCTATGTTGGACGATAGCCATCTAAGTACTATATTGGTGCTCATTATAATTCTTTGGAACCATGCAGAGGCATTGGTTGTCAATGAATTCAAACAAGGGCTAGTCTGTTCTTGGTTGCAACGAGTGTTCCAATCTTTCATGACTTGGAATAAACTGATCTAACTTTGATTATCATTACCAAATGACAATTTTCTGTAACTAGAAAATCATTGAATTCACTGCAACTGCAAGAGAATGAATGTGAAAATATGACACTGACTTTGTTTCTCTACCTTTTTGACGAGATAAAAGGAGAGTCGGAAAATTTAGGTTAAACTTAACTAACTAGCTGGTCTCGGCACTATAGGCTTAGGAGCAAAATCAGTCACTCTACTATGAAAGTGAGGAACCTAGTTCTTGTACATTTAATTTTAAAGCAAATAGGAAAATCGTAAGCAATTTTAACTTTGAACATTAAAATTGCTGATTTATTGTGTTTTAAGTGACATGAAAAGAATTAAGCAATTTAGTAGTTATCATGTTTTAAAAAATGTTAGAATTTTGGGTTTTTGAAAACATGAAAATAAGCATTTTTAACTATTTAAGGTTATTTTCATTTGAAATTTTACCCATTTACTTTAAAACTGAATTGCTCATGTTTATAGTAGATGGACTGCTCCGGTTAAATTATGCTCTTAGGCGACCAATGACTATGATAAAGTTAATTTTGCATCCTAAGGGTTAGTTTTAATTATAACTTGACATTGTGTGTTGCAGGACTTTTCGTATAGAAAAGGTGATTATTTGATATTCGGCTCAGAAACTTGTGGCCTGCCTCCTGATGTGTTGTTAGATTGCAAAAGTGAAACTTTTGGTGGTGGAACCATTCGGATTCCAATGGTTGAGACTTATGTTAGATGTCTGAATCTCTCTGTGAGTGTTGGTATTGCTGTGTATGAAGCTTCAAGACAGCTCAACTATGAACAGCTTCAAGTGCCCTCTACAAATTCTGGTGATTTTGAACAATCATTGCTTACTGAGGATATTTTTGCTTGATTTGCTGCATCCATCCATGCCAATTTTTAATCTCAATCGTTAGAGATTTTTTAAAGTGAGGATGAAACAGAGTTTTTTTTTTTTTTTTCACTAACTTCTTTTTTAAAAACAGGTTCCAAATTTATTTAACTCCTTTGTAGCTATATATTTGTATCTTACATTATGATTATGTTAGAAAAAGAAAAACCCTAAGCTTAATTTGTGGTTTGCCTCCTTCAACTTTTGCTTCTTTTCTATTTTTTGTCAGGTAAATCAATTTCCTTTGTGTTCTTGAGCTCTTGTTCTTTTACAATATTAGTATACAATTATTATTTTTAGTCATATGATCTTTTGGTTGTTTTTTATATTCTATAGGCTTTAGGGTTACATAGTTTTAAAGCAGTTCTTTCAGCGCCAAAATTATAGATTATTTTTTCTTTCGATTCTTACGTTATAAAAAGCTGCTCAATTTATATAAGTAACGATTCAAAACATTAATGAATACTGCAAATTATAATATATATATATGCGTGCTTATTCGAAACGCTTATGGCGCTATACTACAGTACATGGTAATAACTGCAGGATGCCGGCAGAAGAGAAGGAAGGCTTTTCCTTGAAGGAGACCAAGCCAAATATTGGTGGGGGAAGAACAACGCCGGTGGTGATGCTTGTCACCCGTTTAAATGAAGATTGGAAACTATAAGGGGAGCACCTAGTACTTGGAGATGAATAAACCAAACCCAGAATGGAACCAAGTGTTTGCCTTCACAAAAGATCGAATTCAGTCGTTACCTGTGGAGATCCCCGTGAGAGAAAAGAAAGGAATTTGTAAACAATGAGTTTATAGGTAAGATTGCGATTAACGTGTCCAACATTCGCACTCAAGTTCCGCTGGATAGTCCACTTGCCCCAGAGTGGTATAAATTGGAGGACAAAGACATGGACAAGGCCATTTTATCAGTAAGTGAGTTGATGTTGGTTATTTGGTTCGGGACACAAGCTGATGAAGTGTTCATTGATGCATGGCATTCATATGTAGTCACTGTTACTGGACTGGTGACAGCATTATGAATACTTGTTCCAAGGTCTACCTTTCACCTAGACTTTGGTATCTTAGAGTCAATATAATTGAAGCGCAGGATTTGGTAGTGCCTTGAGACAAGAAGCGGAATTCGGAGGTTTATGTCAAGGGAACTCTTGGGAATGTGAAGTTGAGGACTAGAGTTTCGGCAGACAAGTCATTGAATCCTAGATGGAACGAAGATTTGATGTTTGTTGCAGCAGAGCCCTTCTATGATCTTTTGGTTCTGACCGTGGTAGATAAAAACAATGAGGAAATTAGCCATTAGCCTCGGAAGGTGCATGATTCATCTATCCGAGGTCTACATAAGGTGACTGCCTGAACCAGTTGGTGCAAAATGGTACAATCTAGAGGGAGGTGGAGATGTGGTGCAGGAGCTAAAGTTTGCTAGTAAGCTTAACGTGAGAATATCTTTGGATGGTGGCTATTCATGTATTCGATGGATCCTTTGATTGCAGCAGCGATTACTGAGCGACATTTAACGGGCTGTGGCCACCAGCACTTGGTGTGTTGGAGTTGGGGATTGTAGGTGCCAGTGTTTTGGTTCCAATGAAGTCAAGAGTTGGACCTAAATGGGTATCGACCAGAACTGCAGTCAGACAGCTTTTCTCCAAAATGTAATGAACAATACACTTGGAAGTCTATGATCCGTTTACGGTGCTTATTATCAGAATTTTCAATAGTTGCCACCTCAACGGAGAGAAAGGTCCAAGTCCAAAAGATCCAAGTATTGGGAAGCTAAGGACCAATTGTTCACCATTCCGACTAATCAGGTTTACACCTATTCGTATCCTCTCATAGCTCTGAGATTTACATCCCCATCTTATTTGATTACTAACTTTTTAATTACTCTGTCCTTATTTGAAGTTAGTGATCTTATATGTGACACAAATTAGACCACTAAAAGTTTATATATTAGCCACGTCATCACCACATAATTTACCAATGTTTTGTAACATTTTTAAAAAAAAATTTACTCTATTTCCCTTTTTTTTTTCTCTAATTATTTCTATTGCTTCTCACTACTCTCATGACTCTCCCACCTTTCTTTTCTCTTGTCTTCCCTTTACAATTGTAGCTGCCGCCGTCGAACCCGCCATATGAGCTCCAATCAGAGGCCATCAAAATGATCTCTTCCTCCTCTACCCATGTCTCGATTTAGAGCTTTCGAAAACATCTCAAAAAACCCCCAACTTATGGACTACCCAAGACCGAATCTCCGTCATCGGCCGTTAGATCGGCCTGATTTTCTGATATGTGCTCCTCCTCACCGATACCTCCTTCCTGACTGTTAGGATTGGCAAGCAAGTTGCCGGAGTACCTCCGACCCCTTGACCCGAATCTAACTCTTCCCTTTTTCTCTCTCTTTGATACCCTTTTTCTTTGTTGCAAGTCTAATCTTTGGGGCTTATTAATTGTTGTGTGGTTGGGTTGTGTGGTTGGGTTGTTGATTGATTTAAACATGGGTTTATTTGGTGAGGGATGGTGTTGTTGGGTTTGTCATGAATAAGGTCATGGTAGTGGTGAAGGTGTTAGTGGATGAAATGAAGATGATGGATGGTGGTGGAGGGTTTTGATAGTTAGCAGATGGTATGGGTTGATGGGATTTGGTTATGGGAGATGGCTTTCGGGCTTCCTTCTTCGCTATCAATTTTAGTGCTTTCGTTGTTGTTTGTGAACTTCTGTTTTCGACAATCTCTTTCGAGACCACCGGCGGCGTTGGCAGGATGCAAGTCTCCAAGCTATAAAACAGATCATTTTAAGTTACCACCGGTGGCGGTGGTCCCCTTTCTAATCTTTTTTCTGTTATGAATTGCACATTAAATTATCTGTGTTTTTCTTATGAAATTTGTGGGCTGTTGGAAATTATAATCTTTAATCTTTGGTGGCTAAAATGATGTGAATGATGGGGATGACACATCGATCATTTAATGATGTTACATCATAGTGATGGATTATTTTATAATTTACAAAAAAAGGTGAAAAGTAAAGTTGGGGATGCTCATCTCATGTGTTGTTCTAATCAATTTGTGCAGCAATAAGATTCTTTCCATGAAATATCTATTTGCTTTTAATTTGTCGGCATGTTTTCAATTATGCTTTTATTATTATATTTTAAAGTTAAAATTTTAGATTACATCAAATTTTTTCAATTAATAATCTTCAAAATAATAGTATTACTTCAATCCCATCTTTTAATTACACCAAGATAGATTTTTTTACAAAAATTATATGTATATACAACATTCTTATTCAATGATTTTTATTTTATTTAACTTCTTTATCAAATAATATAATTCTATTCAGTATTTAATTTTAAATAAAATATCAAACATATTTTTCAACACTTAATATTTCAATTTATTAAACATTATCGTTGTTTAGCCTTTAAACATTAAGTATTGTTTCAAATTTGATGGGGAAATATATATATATATATATATATATATATTTAAAAATTTAACTATTTATTTTCAATTTTGGGGCACTTTTATTTTGATCACCCAAAGAGAATTTTTTTAATTTCATCACTCAACTTTTAAAGCGCTTTCATTTTAATCATCTAAGTGTTAAATCTCTAAAATGGTTGATTATACACTTGTTTACAATTTCATTTTGGTCACTCAAAAAATTCTTTTTAAGTATTGATTGAGGTCAAAAAATATTAAGGATTAAAGTGAAAAACGATAAAAACTAAAATAATCCATTAAAAATTTGTTGATTTGTAATTGTTTACCCCTTGATGAAAGTTCTTAATCCCCCTTTTTTCAATATTAAAATTTTAAATTTCAAAACATCAAAATCAATTAAATAAATTGTTGAAAATTTTTATCTCTTGGTAGTATTAATCAATATTTTACTATAATATTGAAATTAATTAATTTAATCATCTTCTAAATTTTAAAATTTTATGTTATGTTTACAAATTATCCTTAATGAAATTAACTCAAATAACTCATATTTTAATAATTGTAAGGATTTTTCTTTGCTTTTTGCTTAGTATGGAAGATTATTGATTTTTAATATTATTTATATTTTTTTGCGACTCATGTTCAAATTTCGCATTGCCCCTCCTAACAATGTTGTCTCCATAATTCGAACTTGTGCCCCCATGAAAATGTAATATGCTTTACCACTACACTTTGCGCTTGTTGATGGAATAATCGAGATTATATAATCAAAAGAAATTTAAGTTTCACAGATAATTATTAAATATGAGTTATTTGAGTTGATTTCATTAAGGATAATTTGAAAATATAAAATAAAACTTAAAATTCAGAAGGAGATTAAATTAATTAATTTTAATATTATAGTAATAAAGCAGTTGACATTATCAAAAGATAAAAAAAATCAACAATTCATTACACCGATTTTGATATTTTGAAATTTAAAATTTTAATATTGAAAATTGTTTAGAATTTTCGGTAATAGGATAAACAAGTACGATTTGACAAATTTTTTATGCACTATTTTAATTTTTACCACTTTTTCACTTTAATCTTTATTTTTTTACCTAGATCAAAGCTTTAAAAAAAAAGATATTCTTTGGTGAAAAATAAAAACGACTTAAAAATTGGGTGACCAAAATGAAAATGCAAACATGATGTGGATGTAATTTGGCATATACAATCGACCGCCATTAAGGATTTAACACTTGAGACTAAAGTGAAATCGTCCTAAAAGTTAGGTAACAAAATTACAAGAATTTTTTATAGTGACCAAAATGAAAATACCTTAAAAGTTAGATGACCAAGTGAGATAGTTTACCCTCAAAAAATACATTAATCGGATTAAATATATATATATATATATATATATACTAGTTGGACACAATGTATTAAAGTCAATAAAATTTAAAATGATTACTTTTATTCTTCAAATCTATATTATTCATGACATAAATATATACATATTTAATTTTAATTTGCACACATTATATATCCTTCATATTAAATTTCAATTACATTTGAATGTTTTAGATAATGACTAAGCTGACAGTAATTTAGCATACTTTTAAAGGTTTATTATCTTATTTCCATTTTTAAAATAATTAAAAGATTCAATATCGGTACAAAATTTAAATGATTTTTATTTTAATAATTCAATTATCATATTGCATGCTCCATTCATATCGATTATAAATGTAAAGTTTAGCATAAATTAAAAAAATTTAACTACTTATTTTATGTAAAATAAAAATAATTTAACTATTAAATATATATTAATATAAATAATATTTTAGATTGATATGATAGAAATATCGAAAACTTTTATATGCATGACAAGTGCAAATATATTAAAAATTAACTATTGAATCGTTAAAATATTAATTTATAAAAAATAAAATAATGTAAAATAACTTAAATTTTACATGTCTATTTGTGAGCAAATTTACCCATATATGCTGGATTTTTTTTTTTTTTTGAGAAACTATGCTATTTTTCTTAAAATTTATCAATCTACGTTGTTTTTTTGAGAGAAAAGAAAACACGTCCTACAGGGCACATTTTCACTTTGCTAAATTACTTTTCTTTTCTATTTTTTCTTGCAATTTGAATTTAGAAGTTTGTAGATTTATTTTTTCTCGTGTTCGAGATAAACATTGTTATAGTTTTAATGTATGTTTGAATTTACAGTGGTGTCGTGGAGCTGAGTGACTTATGAATTTCATCTGGCATGTGAGCATGGAGCCATCAATCGAGCAGCTAAATTGCATTGCAACTCAAGGACCTGGTTGACGGTGGTTATATGGTCTTCGGTTGAAGTGTAACTAAGGCTTCAATTTTACAAAGGTTATGCCTATCAATGTGTAATAGCCCGTTTTTCAGTGGTGTCAGAAATAGTCATTTCAGCACCAAAAATTCGTAGTGTCGGTTCATAAATATTAATTAGATAATATTTATAAGTTCATTAGTGCCGTATTAAAGTTTGGTTAATAAATTTTATCGTTTTGATAATTTTGATAGTTAATTAAGTAAAAAAGGACTGAATTGTAAAAGCTGTAAAGGTTGAGTTCCATTAATTAAAGGTTCAAGATGATAATTGATAAATAAAGGAAGTTACTTAAATGGTAATTACACCATTATGGAGATGAGTGGACGATTTTAGCTTTATTTTAGCTAAAATATGAAGTCAAATTAAAAAAAAAAGGCAAAGTTGTAATTACTTAAATAAATTTTAATTAAACTAAAACAAAGATGAATTCTATCACCATCTTCATTTACTTTTTCCTATCTTGCCGAAGCCCTAGAGAAAAGAAGAGAACTCCATTCGGCTAGTTTTGTTCCATCAATAGGTAGGTGAAACTTGGTCTATTTTTAGTAATCTTTATGTTTCTGAGCTCGTATTAGGTTAATCTAGCTAACCCGGGGACTAATTGTAAAACTGTCAAACGTTTTAGATTATGACATTGATGTGTTTGGATTGTTTTTAAAGTTCGATGGAGGGTTATTGAGTTTGGTTGTTAGTTAAGGTTATTCTGTAAAGTAATTTTTGATGATTTTAACGTTTAAGGATTAAATAGTTAAAGTGATAAACTTTCAAGGACTTGTTGTGAATTAATCACAAATACAGGTTGAATTGGGGGTTGTTGACATCCGGCTAGGATGGGTTTTGAATAAATTGGTTTAATTGTGAATTTTGGGCATATGGACTAAATTGAATAAAAGTGAAATATTTAGGGTAAATTTATAAAAATTTCAAAAAAGACTTAATTGTGTAAAATGGTTTAATTTTGTTGTTGATTTAGTTAATTGAATGAAACTATTAGTTTAGATCAAGAACATGTTACTGCGGAGTAGTCCCTACATTTGAACCATTACTGCAAATCAGTCCAGTAAGTTCGTTTATATAAGTATGTTATAGATAATTTCTTTATTACTTGATTTTAATTTAGTAATTGTAGTGTTTCGTGATTATTGAACGTTTGATTTAACGAAGGTCAATAGTGAAATTGAAATGTATTAAGTGTATTAAATTCGGGCCTTGAGCCTAGCAAGCTTTATGCCGGTAAATTGTACTATATTGGGCTTTGTTGCCTAGCAGGCTTCATGCCGGTGTATTTATCGAGCTAAATGCCAAACAATCTTCATGTAAATGTACTTATCGGCTTAGTGCCTAGCAGGCTTCGGGCCGATGTAACAATTCGTAATGAATATTGGTGATTAGAGAACCCTATTAAACGATGACTTGAAATTTGGATTGAATCTAACGTACTGTTCAATACTCACTTGCTGTGAGCTATGACTGACAGGAACTTGGTTATTTTAATCGTGAAATTTGCTATGTTATGCTTTAATTTGGTAAGATTATCATTTGGTTTAACGAACTTACTAAGCTTTAAGTAGGCTTACTCGTGCTTTGTCCTCTGTTTTGTAGATTAAATTTTGTTGTTGGGAGATTGGATCAAACTTGAATAATCACACTATCCCGATGACACTTTTGGTAGATTTTGTAAATATTGTGGCTTATATGGCATGTAATAGGGCAATGGTTATTATGCTATATCTCATAGTTATGTAAGTTTGTTTGGTATTTGTAGATAGAATGATAGTCCTTGAGTTTTAGTATTTGGTGTTTGATGTTTTAAACGTGAATTTTAGTAAGTTTGCTTGTTATAAATTAAGCTAAATTTGTGTGAATGATCATGGAATGGTATGTGTCATTCTAACTTGGTATAAAATGGTTGAAGTGGTTTGTTGTATTCATGTTGAGACTTGTAAATGTTAGCTAGGTGATGTTTTGATATGAGCATTATAATGTGATCTTAAGTAGTTGAAAATGTCATGTTTTGGTTTTTTAAAGGTGTACTTATAGACTTGTGAACATGTATTATGAATTGGTTTAGCTACCTATGCAATTGGGTGAGGAAATAGCATGATTTTGGTCATTTTTTGGGCATAGATGGCTTGAGACACGGGCTGTCACACGGCAATGTGTTATACACGGGTATGTGCCTTGAGCGTGTTAGGTACATGATTCACATAGGCATGTGGGATAGCCACACGAACATGTTTGAAGCCACACAATCTGGGCTCTGTCACACGGCCGTGTGACCATTGTAGATGAAATTTTTAAGTTTTTCCTGAAATGTTCTGATTTGTTCCAATTTGGTCACTAATTGCTTGAAAACTATTTTTAAGGCCATGTAGGCTCGATTTTCAGCCCGTAGATGCATGATATATTCCCTTTCTAATTTTTATGTATTTATTAAATTAATTTAAAAATTAATTGTTATTGGCTATAAAATGTTTCGTTATGTACAATAATATTTTGTAACCTTATTCCGGTGACGGAAACAAGTTATGAGTGTCACACAAGAGATGGTGCATAAATAGGGCCCTAGTTGGCAATGGTTATATGTGCACGACAATGAGTTTTTCATCATCAGGAAAGGATGCTAGTCACCACAGAAACATAAATACGAGGAAGACAAACGCAGTGGCATTTTAATACAATCGAGTAATTTTTTTTATCCATGTCCACCGAATTACTTGATTATACTAAAATGTCACTGCATTTTTCTTCCTTATACTTATGTTTTTGTGGCAAATAACTTCCTTCTTTGATGATGAAAAAAATCATTTTCATATCCGTATAACCACCACTTACTGGGGTAAAAGCCATGCTCCGTCCCTTGGCAGCATACCATTTGTAAACTTAAAGCCTTATTTACAATTCAACTCAAGACGGTATAATCACTATCAACTTGGACCTCGAGTTGCAATATGATCTTGGCTTCTCGGGTGATGGCTCGATGCTCATACGACAGGTGAAATTTGTAGGTCACCTAGCTACATTACATCACCGTGAACCTAAACATAACTTAAAACTAATACTATGTGTAACGCCCCCTAACCCTATACCGTCATCGAAACAGGGTTATGAGACATTACCAGTCAGTACAATCCAATTTCGGTCATTAATTAAAATAAATATTTACACACATCCTAGTTTTAAGATGTCGTCCCTTTAATGGGCCCTCGCGGTCCAATATGAACAGTAAATTCAATTCGGGACTAATTTAGAATCACTACGAATTTTTAGTAAATTTCAAAATTCATACTACATACCGTTGCCAACCATAATTTACTCATTTCATGAGTACATCTACAACCTAAATTACTCTCATAAAACATCCTAGGTACATGCCATTACCAATAGTTAACACACTTTACCTTAATGAATTCGGGATCGAATCGGGATGTTGATTCAACGTTCTATCTTTACTAGACTGCATGCACGAAACAAACCGTACGCTGAGTATGGTATACTCAGTGGTATTTCCATAATCCGAACACTTAATAATATAACAATTAAACTTAAAATCACAATAACAATTATAAGTATTCATTTATTTGTTTTATAGATAAAATTTCAATTACTTACCATATAAATTCTATACAAGTCATATAACAAACACAATAACATATTTGTTCAATTCTTTTCATTTACTTACCGTATAAATTCTATACAATATACCATTTTAATTCATTCTAACATCAATCAACATCCATTTGAACTTCACTCATTTCATGAACCTTTTGGTTCATGTTTTCAATCTCATATCTCAATTTCAATTCTCAATTCAATTTCTTATTTCATTCCAATAGCTCAATCAATCAAATTCACTCGACTTATCTTTTCACTTATTTACCCCTATTAACAAGACTCGGACCTTGGCAGATACTCGGATCCAACCAAACACACCAATATGGCACCCAAAGCCTCATCGGATAGTTCAAGCAATATTTGACACCCAGTGTCTCATCGGCCTAGTCAAGTAAAGTTGGTACCAGACCTCATCGAATCTATCCAAGAAATATAGTGACACCAGTGTCTCATCGACTCGAGGTCGAAGAATCCTGAACACTTCCAATCCTATGGCATGCCAACTATGTCCGACTCAGCCCGATCATCATTAATAGGGTATTCAATTCACTTTCAATTTTTTCAATCAATACACATTTTAATTAATCACATAAATTCATAATTCAATACAATTCAATTCACTTTTCAATAACAAATATCCAAATATCACAAATCTCATATTTAAAATTTTCAAACAATTTATATTTCAATTCAATTCAAATAATCAATATATATTCAATATTCAATATATATATCTATATATATATACGCCAATTCAATCAATATAAATTCAATAAATTCATCACATACTATATCAATCCATTTCATTTGCAAAACACAATAATTCTTACTTCAAAACACTTAATATACATATTAACAAATAAATTCAACAATTAAGTATTAGGTTCGGATTATAGATATACAAACCGCAATTTTCGAGCTAACCCCCGTTGACTTTGTCTTGTCCTTTCTTAGCCGAGATTTCTGGTACCACATTGACTACGAAATTAATACAATTCATAATCATTAATACATTACTAATTCATATCTTGAGTTATAGAATTCTAAATTAAGATCCGCTAATTTTTCCTGAAACTAGACTCACAAATATTCTTACAATAAAATTTTCAGAATTTTTGGTTTAGCCATTAAGTACAGTTTATTCTTTAAATTCACCCTTATTCTGCTGTCTGACAGTTTCGTCCCTTCTTCACTAAAAATTAATTATCTCACAGTACAGAACTCGGATAACATTCTCGTTGATTTCTAATGAAAATAGACTCATTTGGGATTCTAAACATATAATTTTAAGCCTCTAATTATTTTTATTCAATTTTTGGTGATTTTCCAAAGTCAGAACAGGGGAACCCGAATTCATTCTGACCTTGTCTCACAAAATTTATTATATCTCATAATTTACAATTCAATTGCTTATATAGTTTCTTCTATAAGAAACTAGACTCAATAATCTTTAATTCTATATTTTATTCATCCTCTAATTCAATTTCTACAATTTTGATGATTTTTCAAACTTAGACTACTGCTGCTGTCCAATACAAAATGTTGATTTACTTTAATTTCAATTTAATTCTAACTAAATTCACTTACTTTTCTATCTTAATTCATACTTTATTTCTACTCAATTTTTAACCAAACTTAGACATAATTATCTATTTTTCATCATAAAACCATAATTTCGAAATTCTTCCAATTTAGTCCTTAAAGCATAAAACTTATGAATCACTTTACAATTCAATCCTTATATCATTTCTAACTTGAATTTCTATCAATTTAGCCCTTAATTCATCATTTTATTTAACATGGACAATATCTAGAAATCTAATAACTTCAAAATATTAACTTAATTTCATCAAAACTTTGTTCTAAAACTTCTAAAGCATCAAAATTAAGTAAAAGTGGCTAAATTGACTTACCAATTAAAGTTTAAAGCTTCAAAACATCAATTTTCCCTTTTCTCCCTTTCTTTCTTTCTTCCCTTTCTTTCTCCCCTGTTCTTCTCTGTTTCGTTTCCATTTCATTCTGTTTCTTATGTTTATATATAATATAATATAATATAATATAATATAATTAAAACATAAAAAAAATCTTAGATTTTCTTCACGGTACACCGCCTCACTTAGGACAAATGGCATAATTGCCATTTTGGTCCTCTTCATTTTCTTTTAATCTACAATTTAACTTTCATCCTTTATTCAATTTAGTCCTTTTCTTAATTACTCTTCATTAAATTAAATTCACTTAATTAAACTCTAATTAACCACTCATTTTACTTAGTAAATATTTTAATAAATATTTACGAATGCTTTTCAGAATGGAGACCCAAAATACACTTTTTCTATGCAGTAAAATAAAATTAGTCGTTACACTATGTCTCTCTCAAAACAAGTGAAATAAATCTTCAAACCCAAAAAATTTAAGATGCAAGAGAAAGAAAGAAAAAAACAATTTAGAGATATGAGTGATTAGGTTTAGGTTTAGTGCATTTATATAGGGAATGAGACAGCAATCGGGTCCTTGTATGCATGTGGCGGACATGTCGATCCCTCTACAACATCTCATCCCAATTTGGGATTGATGGGCATTTGTATTGGCCCATACGACAATGTTGCCTACTTTTTGAAACCGGAAGTAGATATGACTTCTCGTGATGTCTAGACCAATCCATGTTATCCAGAGTTGTTGCTAAATCTAGCGTAAGAAATAGTTTACATGTTGGCAAGTAATTGTACCCATGCTGCCAAATCTCGATATACTTCTTGTAGAATGTTGTCCAATCTTCGCCAATTCTCCCCTGTAAGTCGATCTTGTGCAGGTCATCGAGCTTCTAAGGTTGCGGCAGAATACAACGTACACCCGAACTGTAGCATAACTCGATTAAATTTGTGTATCTTGACAGTTGCAAACATGATCAATGGCACTTTCACCTGCTAGATTCTATGGTTGGCCAAAAATTCGTCCAGGAGGCATTCTTGAGTCCTTGGATTTACGTATGGCATCCATACAAACTATAGTACGAATTTATAAATTTCAGCAAGTGTCGAATATTTAATTTAAAATGTTGGAATAAAAAAATTGATAACTATAAAATTATAAACTAACATCATCTTTTGTTTATTGGTCTAAAGCTAGTCGGATGTCCTCGAACTCGATCGGTATACTGCTATGTCTGGCGGGGTTGTTCACCTGTACAAAAAATATGTTATTCCAAAATTATAACAATGAAAATTTTGATACGATAACGATATTATCAAATAAATTTTACCATGTTATAAGTGGGAATTCGTAAAGGACTTGCACTTAGGGGCATAGAAATGGTAGTCAATACCAATCCCACAATTGAAGAAGTAACATGCAAATGCCTATTTTAGCTTTTTTCGAATCGTCAAACAGTTCTCGGTACAATGTCGCCAACACTGTCGATCCCCGGCTAAGTCTTCCCACTTCTCTCAAGCCGACTAGTAGTAATAGCCACCTCAAGTGTACCAGATTGCGAGATTTATCTAGCATTAGCAAGCCTTCGATCAACCTCAAGATGAATGCATGCGTGAATTTCTCCTTTTCAACGTCGTTTGTTGAAATGTCGATAATTAGGAAGTTGTGCTCCAACCATCTTATCTCGATCTGGCTACTTTTAAACCTGTTCAACATTCTCCAGTAATTCCGCGCATGTTGCAATCCAATCGACACTAACAACTAGCTCCGTAACGACATCCCTATCGACTAGTAGACCGAGTTATAAACTGACGTCCTTGAGTGTAACTGTTCACTTATCACAGGGGAGATAAAACATGTGCATCTCTGGTCTTCATCTCTCAACCAAAGCACTGATGAGTGGGAAATCCAATTTAGTTTCCCGAGCATGCGAGTAGCGTATAAAAAGTATACATCTCGCAAGTGTCTATGAATGACCTCCAATGCACCTTCGATTAAGTTGTTTATGTATGTCTCCAAAATTCGATTTTCAGCCTAAATATAGAAACATAAAAATTACTAATCTGAAGAGCATAATAATTAACTATTTAAAATTAAATAATTTGATATTTTTTCCGAACATCATAATCATTAACAATTAAAATTAAATAATTAAATAATATTTTATTACCATTTGTAATTGAACGTAAGAGATGTACTTGTCATCCAAACGAATAAGCTAATATGTCATCGAAAATTGAATAAAATAAAATCAAAAGTTTTAGAATTTTTTAAAAAAATTGAAAATGGGAATTTAGAATAACAAATTGAAAACAATAAGTTGAGAGTTAAATTGTGAATGAAATGATAATTAGAGGATTTATATAGGAAAAATAGTTGTTTGGATTTATGATGTTGGAAAACTACCATTAAATAAAAAATACATCTTATAAGGTACGTTTTTATTTGATGTTCCAGAGAAAATACACTACGATGTATCTTATGTAGCGCATTTTCTTTCAAACATCAATAAAAATGTGCCCGTTATAGGACATTTTTTTTTCTTTTTTGAAAATAGTTTAAATCGATAAATTTGAAGAAAATAACAGTTTATAAATTATTTTTCCTAAATTTGTCAAATAGAAGAAGTAAATATTAAATATTAAATTATAAAATGGGAAAAGTAAAGTTTTGTTATTCACAGCTTTTCAGACCAAGAAAGGTCACTGCAATTAATTGGTCCCCCATGCGCAGAGGCAGTGGTATTGCTATTTGAGAAAATCAATACGGCTGTGAAACACAAATATGGACCCAATACCAAACCCGACCCGATGATCGTTTTCCTCACACGTCCCCCTCCCCCAATCTCTTTTAACATTATTTTATTGGATTTTGTTCTTCAACAGCAACCACCCAACTCATCTTTACAGCCCTTTCTTTTTCTTTTTTCATATCTATCTACACGTGCTTACTACTGATTGGGTTGAGCAAAATACAACATCAAATCAATCGTATCAAACCCCCGGCCACTTATAAAACAATTACTATTTCATTTATTTTTCATTTGCCACACCTGTCCGGTTAAAACATTTGATAGACTTTTTTCTAAAAGAACTATTATATACGTCATTTTCAAAGAGAGTATTAAGTTTTTTATTTTTTTATTTTATTAGAAAATGTGATACTAATAAATAAAAAAATAGTATAGATTTCAAAACCCAAAACAACAAAATTACATCATTGCCCAAAGCTGTCCACCGAATTTAAGATACATGCCATTTTTATCCCTTTAAATTAGTTTATGAACAAACTTCAAAATTGGCAATAATTCCATCAAACATATGGATCTCAAACAAACAAACAATCAATCAATCTAAACCAAAGCCTCGATATATAAGATCTTGATCATGGGAGGGGTCTAGTAACCGTAACACATATCAACTGCAACTAATAAACCACGATAATCTTTCATTTCTAAATTAATAATAAAAAGTAAAATGAAAATACTATAGATTTGATCCAACCAGAAGAATCAGAGGAGAGAATATCGTGTTCATCTCCAGGAATTTTTGTAATCAAGATTTCGACCGACTCATTTCTCCCTCTCTGAAACAGTCTTTTTTTACTTTTTTTTTTCTTTTTGAGATCGAGCATAGATCTCCACAACTTGCTATTTTCAGGTCGAAAAATGTTTTGAATAGTTTATTTAATTTAATTTGGATCCATTTGGTAAAAACTCAAACTCTGATAATCTTGGCTGCTTTAACCACGGGATTTTCTCTAGCGATGGCTTCGCGACCCGCCGCCTTGTAGTCGTAGCTACAATCGTGTCGATCCGAGTACCGATGGTCCGAACAGAAAAGCTCCCCGCATCGACACCGGAACCCGGTCAACCCAACGCGTTTTCTGCAACCAGAACATCGATTCACCGACTTCTTTTCCGCGGTATCGTATCCAGACCGATTTGAAGCGGTCATCGGACTATTCGTCGTTGCTGTTGCCGTTGTTGCAGCTGTTGTAGGTGGAGCGGAATCGGATCGATTGTCCTGTGAACGAGTCGGCGTAGATCTCGAGGATTTATCGTCGGTAGCGGAAGTAGCGGTGTTGGTGGTGGAAGAGGAAGAGGAAGAGGAAGAGGAAGAGGAGGATGTTGCGGCCGTGGTGGCACTAAAACATTTCTGGCACATGTTGTTGGTGGCTGGATTACCCGTAACCCCGCAGTTGTTAACGCATAGCGTCAGGGTTTCAGGGACTTTGAATTCAGTCTCTTCTTTTTCGGTTCTTTGAGCCATATCTCCTTGAGCTGATTTCGAAGGAGGAAAAGGAAAACAACAAATTTGAAGGGGAGGATAGAGAGGAAGGAGAGAATGAGTGTTTGGTTGGAGAGAAAATTAGGGGGCGTTGGCGTTGGAATTAAGGAGAGAGAGAGAGAGGGGATTTGAAGGGGTCGAGAAAGGTCGGTCAGTAATGGCGACGGAATATGGGCCTCATAGAGACGCGTATGAAACAAACGTTTTACTTCTTTATTTATTTATTTATTCATCACATGCTACTAGTATTTTACAAAACTAACCTCCCTCACTTTTGTCTATTTCAACTTGCTTCCTCTCTCTCTCTTTCTCTTCATTTCTATAATACAATTCCTACTTTTCTCTTCTTTCTGACGTGTCTAATGTAATGAATATATGAGTTTGTTTCACATAAATTAACTTAGAATTATGTTGGGTTTTAAAAAACATTCTTTTTTTACAAAATAGATTAAATTTTTTTAAAATTAGAAAATAATAAAATGTTATTTTCACTACAAATATTTTTAAATTTAAAAATTATGAAACTTTAAATTAATTGGAATTGGTTCAAATTAAATACAAAATAATTTTTAACTGTTTTACAAATATTAAATCTAGTATCTTAGTTCGAATCACATAAATATAAAACAATTATTTTACTTCTCATGTTTCATTATTAAAATATTATTTTATTTTTATTTATTAACTTTATTTTAAAATTTTAAACAATAGAAAATAGAAGTTATTTTCTAAAATAAAAAAATATTTTCATAAATTAAACGGAGCTTTAGTTTTATTTTCTTTTAAATTGATTTTTTTCATTTAAAAATGCAAGAAGTTTTTGAAAAAATTATGGACTAACTGGTTTTATAGGTTAAATTTTGAGGATAGTATTTGTGCTAATTGATTTGTGCGGATATAATCTATTTATTTTTATTTAATTAAAATTAGTCTCTTTACTTTTTAATTAGCTGATTTCCAGTTTTTAGTTAACATTTTTGTTAACCTTGTTAAAATATTAGATACAATCATAAATTTAGCTCCTCAACCTTTATAATTTTTGTTAATTTGACCCATGCTCTTTTTATTTTCTCTTTATAATTAAATAAAAAATTATAGAAAAAATTAGCAATTACAATTTTTTTCCCATATATGCCAACAAATTAAGATAGGAAGAAAAACATAACTTTTAATTCTCATTTAGTGACGGTATATTAGGTAATTACATTATTATAAACCATTGAATTTAATGTGATAAAATTTTGATTTAATCAAAATATGCAATTTTATTTTAATTATTTAACAACTTAAATCACTTAATAACATTGTTAAATTTTTTAATAATATAATTGAATCCACATTTTTACTTTGCATGTTTTTAACATACCAACAAATAAATACCTAATTGAAATTTCAATTAATTTTTAGTTTTATTTTTTAAAGTTGGACTAGGTGACGACATAGGGTTTTAATTTTTATCTTTTTTAGTGCCGACGAAAATATTAAGATAAATATTATATTAATATTAGAGATTGATGTTAGATTAATATTATATTAGGGTTTATCTTAAAATTAATAGGTATATATTTTTAAAATAAAATAACAAGATAAATAGATAAATAAAAAGAATTAAGCAAAAGAATAAAATTTTTAAAACGAAAAGAACAAAATTTAAAGTTAGAATTGGAGTGGAGTTTGGTTTGGATGAACTTGAAAGTAAATATAAAAACTTTGATTTTTAAAAGCTACTTTGAAGCTAGTTTATAAAAAATGGGAGGAGACAAATAGTTAAAAACGTACACAATGACTCTTGAAATTATGTAACGTTCTTGAATTTTTTTATTTTTTATTTTTTATTTTGTTTGCATGTCTTATCTCATTTAGCCCACACAAAATAAAGTTGTTGAAACTTTTTTTTTGTAAAATTGGAGGTAATATTTACAAAAATATTTTTTTATAAAAATCAAAGAATAACTTTAAATACTATGAAAAATCAAAGGAAATTATGAAAAAAATAAAAGGACAAACACTTCCTTTCCTTTTTCTCTTTCCAGATTTTGATTTTTTAGAAAATGGAGAGGGAAGGTTTTGGTCATTAATTTCAGTTATTGAGAGTTGAGGGATATGAAAGGAAAAAGTGAGAAGAGTTTAAAGAGAAATACTTTTCATTTAAGAAATTACGTACACTGCTACTTGGTAGGATACTAAGTAAATGTCATTAAAATTTTAATAGCTCAAACCCCAAAAAAATAAATCTATTAAAATTTGAAAGTTAAAAGTTAAAGTGAAAAAAGTAAATAAATTTAGAGAATTAAATTTATCACTATAATATTTTATAAATTATTAAATTATATTACACCCACTGTATGGGTGAAAGAAATATTTTTATATAAAACTGATATATTTATAATTCGTTTTCAAAGTTAAGAAAATAACATCTTCCTAAAATAGTGGTTAAGACTTCCAGTTGCAAATATAGCATTGTATTTTTTAAAAATATTTTTGAGATAATATTTATTATTTGCTAAAAAAAGTATTTTAAAATTTTTAATCGAGTAACTGTGCGATACCAACTTATTGAAAAGCTTTATATATAATATCAAAATTAAATATTTAAATTAACTGATTCTAACGAATTTTACTTTTGTCTTTTCATTGGTTCAATGGTCTTTTAGTTTTATGATACTAATTGAATAATGTATTGGTAATTCAATTTGTTCTGACAGCCCAATAAGATTTGATATTGACAATAATGACTCTACCCAATTTATCAACTCCTTTATGGAAAGACCGTTTCTAACTATGCCAATAAATATACATATAAAAGAAGAAGAAGAAGAAGAAGAATTCGGCTATAATAATATATTAGTTTTGGTAATGTTGGGGCAAAATGCATAATGGGGATTATGAAGGTGGTGGAATAGGGAAATGATATAATCTTAGTAGTAATGTATGAGTTGGGCATGCCATCACATGTTTGCTTCGAGATATTATATAATTGTGGGCCAAGCCGAGCAGGGGGAAAGATTAAAGAAATTAAAGGGGTAGAATTAGAAAATACGGAGAAGTTGGTAGTCGCACCCCACAGGCCACTGCCTAGGCAACTGTGACACATTGGAATAGTAGGTAGTAACAGAGGGTGGGCTTTTTTAAAGATTAACCGTCCAACTTGGGTCTGCCCCCACCACCACCCCGTTTCCTTCTCCACCACCTCGCTGTCTCTCTTTCCGCCTATACGTGTTTTATTTCATTTCATGCATGTACGTCTTTTTTTTTTAATTCAGTTAATATTATTTGAATATTTAAAACAAATTATTCAGTTATTATTAAAACTTCTAAAAATCTATAAAAATAACAATTCAGCAAAAGAAAAAAAATCTAAAAAGGTAAACACAGATAATCAATAATGACAATTTTTTTTAAAAATGAAAAGAAAAAAAAGTGGCTAAAGTTAAGCATGTGCAAATTGAGAATAAATACAAGAGGCCAGCACATTACAGGGGAGGTAATTTTCAACGCAAGCTATTACAATCGTTATAGAACTTACTAAGCAGTTGGCAACTTGGCATACTTGGTTCAAGTGCATACTACAAATTTGAAACTAAGGACACACTTGAGGGCACACTTGGTTCAAGTGTACAGATTTGAAATGGGTTAATGACATGATTGCCCCTATACTTTACAGTTTATTTTAATGTGGTACATTTACTTTTAAAATGTCCAATTTTGTACCTAAGTTAAATTTCATTAACTAATCTAGTACCTGATTATAACATCATTAGATATTTTTGATGATGTAGCATGTTGACGAACCAAAAAATTTCATGTGTCCTTTTGATGACTTTCGACTAACTCAAGGGCATCTAAGCAATAAACCCATTTTAAAATTTCCTTTTAAAAGTAATTTTCTTTCATCAAAACTCAAAATAATTTCTTCAAAATTTTCCATTTAATTTTCTTTCATCAATCATAACTCTAAAAATTTAAACTTTTGGTCAATTCATTTATTGGAATCACCACTTTCCATGGCCTAGGAAGTGGGTAATGTTAGAATACCTTATTAGAAGAGGTGACATTTGGAGTTAGTAGTGAGGGAGTGATAATACTCTAGAACGACATATTTTTTGTGTTAATTGCATGTTTATTTTGAATATGATCCTACTAATTTGGGCTATTTTATGGTCTTTTATCTTTCAGTGACTAAATTGGAGGTAAAAGAAAATTTAAGGGAAAAAATCGCAAATTTGAAGATAAAATGGGCCAACATACAACATAGGGAAAAAGGTGGTGCCAAAAATACAAGCATGGACGACAAAAGGGCTAAAGTGTAAAAGAAGAGATTTTATATAACAAGACTATTTTAATTCTAATTATATTAGGATAATTTATTAAGGATTATTATTTAGATTCAATTTTAGGATTTATTTTTATTTATCTTTAATTATTTGTATTTATCTTTTGGAATTTAAGTAGGACTAGACTATCTTTCCTAGTACTATAAATAGGGGATGAAGTAACACACGTTGGGAGGATCTTTTTGGCTGTAACACTCTTTCCCCCATAAATCTAGTCTTTTTGTTCTTTACATTTTTTTTCTTTCAATAAAAATTCCCTTTCCTTTATTTTTATTTGATTTTCCCCAAAAATCATGAGCCACTAAATCTAATCTAGCCGAAGGTTGTCAAAATTCCCCCAAAAATATTCATGAGGCTTAGAATCCGCACTTAGCCTTCTCAACAGGATATTTATCGCTTCTCTGCATTACGGGGCTAACGCTTCCGTCCATGTCCCTTAATAGGTGATCTTTTCAACTTCTGCAAGGAACGGTCGCTTTGTACGTTTTGGGAAGGTTGCACAGTTGGTTCGTTGACTTTCTGCTGCAGAGGTTAACGAGTCTAAGAGACAAAATGGCGTGGTATTCGTCATTGGGAAGTGATGAGCTAGCAGAAGATAGTCCCACAAAAGTGATTATTGGCTAGAGTCAGGTTCCGCCAAATCTTAAGTCTAAATTTTTGGATCTGGTGGTCGTAGGCATCCTCTTCCACTATAACTGGCTTATTCTGCTTGAAAATGGTCACTTAAAAGCCAAGGATTGAACCCAAGGCGGATCGAGACAACCAGAGGCTGGAAATTCACCATAAGAAATTTTTTTCTCAACTTTATTTTTACTTTTAATTTCTGAAATTTCAATTCAACTTTTAATTTCATTTTTATTTTATTTCACTCCCAGATCAAAACTTTAAAATTCTATTTTTTTTTATTTTTTCAGGAACGCAGGTTTTCTTGGGCACGATTCTGCCCAAGATTTCGAGAAACAAGTATTTGTGCAATCTAATCCCTGAGGATTCGACCCTACTTCCCCTTTATTGTTCTTTTTCATTATTTTGTAGAAAATAGGATATTTATGGTGCTCTCAACGACCGCATCAAATTTTGAGGCATTCCTCATTATTTCTGTCGTTTTAGATGTTGTTTTTGTTGTTGCTGTTGTTGCTTTGGTCGTTATTGTCCATATAAATTTTTTTAAGAATATTCTGCCTCTTTTCATGCCCAAGAATTTGACCACGACTTGTCACTGTTTGACCCACATGCATGCTTTTTGTCTACTGAGTTAGTTATGATTTTGCTTGCTTGATTTCATCTCCATTGTTTTTGTTAGAATTAAATGACCCGAATCCTTATTTAAATAAAATACAGTGGTAAAATAAAATAAAAGTAAAATCCATATAGAACTACACTTCTTTTATTTTTTTTTAGAATAAGGTTTTTTAAACCTTATTAAACTCCATCTATTTTATATTGATTAGAATAAGGTGTTTCAGTCTTACTAGAATATGGCTTTACAAGCCTATAAATATACATAGTCTATTCCTCTTGTAATCGTTTGAATTCGACATAGTAAATTTTCTTCTCCTCTGCCCGTGATTTTTTCTCGAAAGGGTTTCCATGTAAAAATCTGTGTGTTCTTTATTTTATTTTATTTTATTTTATTTTATTTTTCACAGTTTTATTTCTTTTAAGCTGAATAATTATGATCAATAAAGTCAACCCTATCTTGCTTGTAGTATAATTGATTAAGTCTAAATGAAAAGAGGACACTTAATACAATTGCATACTTAAAAAATGTTCATGACTATTAAGGTGGATGCTAAAACTTATTTTTGACACTTGATTATTGCTCCTAAGTCCTCCAAATTAAATTTTCCTTTAATAATAATAATGTTTCCGTGGTTATGAGGTTTCGACGGCTAGGGAGAAAGAAAGGAGAAAAATTAGTAAATTTGTTTAAGGTTTGGGGTTTTATTTGGCTGACAAGAAGTGTTTGGTTGTAGGTTTTGAGGGATTCTAGGGCAGGAACACGCTATTCCAGGATGAAATAGGGATGGAACAAGAGCTACTTGGCTGCAGGTTTTGTCTTTTCTCCTTTTGCTCCCTATTTACGCTTCGGTTTACCTAGATAGAGAAGAGAAATTTTATTAATAAAATAAATAATTAAGAAATAAATGATTACGATAAAATAATAAATAATTAAAATATAATAAAAAATAAAAGAATAAAAATAAAGAGAAATAAAAAATTGGGTTGCCTCCCAACAAGCACTTGTTTAATGTTGTTAGCTTGATGCCGTGAATGGTTCTATGATGGCTCTAACTGAATTTTTTCGACCGTGTGGGCCTGAAAATTCTCATAAAATGGCTTCAACCGTTGGCCATTGACTACGAACTGCTTTCTTGATTCGTCATTCTCTATATCAATTGCACCATGTATGAATACTTGGGTCACAACAAAAGGTCCTTGCCATCGAGATCGAAGCTTCCCTGGGAATAGCTTTAATACGGAGTTATAAAGCAAAACTCTTTGTCCTACCAAAAAATGTTTCAGAGCTATTTTTTTTTATCATGAAATGACTTTGTATTGTCTTTATTAATGCGAGCATTCTCGTAGGCATCATTACGAATTTCCTCCAATTCTTGAATGTCTAATTTCCTTGCCTTCCCTACGAGTTCTAACTTCATGTTACATTGTCGAACAACCCAATAAGCTTTATGTTCCAATTCGACAGGAAGATGACAAGCTTTTCCAAAAACAAGCCGATATGGAGTCATGCCAATTGATCCTTTATACGTTATTCGATAAGCCCAAAGTGCGTCATTAAGCCAAAGACTCCAATCTTTTCGGTTGGGTCAAACTGTTTACTCCAAAATAGTCTTGATCTCCCTGTTCGAAACCTCTGCTAGGCCATTCGTTTGAGGATGGTAGACCGTCGCTATACGATGATGAACTCCGTATTTTGATAATAGTGCCTCCATAACCTTGTTGCAAAAATGAGTGCCACAGTCACTGATCAGAGCTCGAGGTGTGCCAAACCTGGAAAAAATAGTTCGTTTTAGCATTATCATTACGAGTAGGCTTTACTTCTATCCACTTAGAAACATAGTCTACTGCAAGAATTATATATGCGTTTCTAAATGAGGAAATAAATGGGCCTATGAAATCAATGCCCCATACATCAAAAACCTCACATACATGAGTTGAGGATAGGGGCATTTGATTTCATTTAGTGATGTTACCTGTATGTTGGAATTTATCGTAAGACTTACAGAATTATATGCTTCACAAAAAATTGTGGGCCAATATAGCCCACGCTCTAATACCTTGTGAGCAGTCCGTTTAGGGCCAAAGTGACCTCTGCAAGCTTCTGTATGACAAAAATTGAGGATAGATGTTACTTTGGTTTTTGGAACATATCGTCTTATTATCTGATCTGAACAGTGTTTCCACAAATATGGGTCATCCCAAATGTAATATCGAGCTTCTCGTCTAAGCTTATCCTTCACGGAACGTGCTAACTCAGTGGGCAAGGATCCTGTGGTTAAGAGATTTACTATATCCGTATACCATGTGTAATGAGCCTCAGTAAAAAATAAGCTCTTATCAGGGAACTCATCCTTTATAGGAGTGTTATCATTAGGTATTTTTAACCTACTCAAGTGGTCGGCTACTAAGTTTTCACACCTCTTTTTGTTATGAATCTCGATGTCAAATTCTTGGAGCAGCAAAATCCATCTAATGAGCCTTGGTTTTGCTTCTTTCTTTGAGATCAAGTACTTGAGAGCTGCATGATCAGAAAAAACAATCACCTTAGAACTCAATAAATATGATCGAAATTTATCCAAAGAAAATACAACAGCTAAGAGTTTTTTTTCTGTAGTAGTGTAGTTGCTTTGTGCAGCATCTAGGGTTTTTGAGGCGTAGCAAATGACATGAGGCTCTTTGTATGGTCTCCACACTGCGTTCGCTTCCATCGCACAGAATTTCAAAGGGTTAGTTCCAATATGGTGCTTGTATTATAGAAGCGGACACCAACTTTTGCTTGAGTGTATCAAATGCCTTATTGCATTTTGAGCCGAACTCGAATTTCTTATCTTTCTGCAATAACTTGTACAACGGCTCAGCTACTTTGGAGAAGTTCTTTATAAAATGCCTGTAAAATCCTGCATGGCCAAGGAAAAAACGTATCTCTCTTATAGTAAAGGGATATGGCAAAGAATTTATAATGTCAATTTTGGCCTTATCGACCTCAATTCCCTTAGCTGAAACTATATGCCCTAGAATCAAACCTTTGTCTACAATAAAATGACACTTTTCATAATTCAAGACAAGATTAAATTCTATGCACCTATTTAAAATTATCGTGAAGTTTTTTAGGCATTTATCAAAACAAATTCCATACACAGTAAAATCATCCATGAAAACTTCGATAATTTTTCCACATATTCAGAAAATATACTCATCATGCATCTTTGGAAGGTGTCCGGTGTATTACAAAGTCCAAATGGCATTTTCTATACGTAAATGTGCCGAATGGGCAAGTAAAAGTGGTCTTTTCCTGGTCCTCTGGTGCAACTGGGATTTGGAAGAAGCCTGAGTATCCATCAAGACAACAAAAGTGAGTTTTGCCAGCTAATCGCTCAAGCATTTAATCTATAAAAGGAAGAGGGAAATGATCTTTTCTAGTGTAAGAATTCAACTTCTTGTAATCAATGCAGACACACCACCCATTTTGCACTCGAGTTGAAACCAAATCCCTTTCAGTATTTTTCTTTACTGTCATGCCCGTTTTCTTGGGCACGACTTATACCAGACTCACCATCTACTGTCAAAAATGGGGTAGATTATGTCGGCATCCAGCAGCTTGATTATCTTTTTTTTTACCACTTCCATCATATTTGGGTTCAACCGTTTTTGCGTCTATCGTCTTGGTTTAGTGTTTTCCTCCAAGTAGATTCTGTGTGTGCATGTCAAAGAGCTTATCCCTTTTAATTTGTCAATGGTCCAGCCAATCGCCTCCTTATGATTTTGCAGTACTTGGATCAAATTTTCTTCTTCGAGTTTAGAGAGTTTATTTGAAACTATAATCGGTAGGGTATATTACCTTTCTCTAAAAACGCATACTTGAGATGTTCAGGAAAGGGTTTTACTTGAGATGTTCAGGAAGCGATTTTACTTCTAAATCTAGAGCCTGCACAACAGAAGGTAAAAGTTTAGTATTTGATAGAGACAATAACTCATTAACAGATTCATAATAATCAACTATAAATTCAGATTTATCTTCATAAATGGACTCAAAAGCCTCATCTACTAAAGAGTCAATTATGTCGACACGGTTTACACTCAGAAGGCTTTGTGTTTGAATCCCTACGCGAGCGTGGGAGTTTATTTTTACTTGTTTAACCGAGAAAGTTCCGGTCAAACAGGAATTCTGAGGAGGTTGAGTAGTGTGTTAGTAGGAGTAAAATTAGGGGATTTAGGGATAATTGGAATTTATTTTTTTAAAATTTTCTTTGTAAAAAAAAAAACTGATGTTCCTTCTCTTCTCTCCCTTTGCCGAAATTCTGTCATTTTTTCTCCCACCTCTTTTGATTTCTTTTCTGAATTCGTCTTCTCTTTTGTGCTACGGTTCATTGCGTTCGTTCAGTAAGTACTATTCTGCCACTATCTTGCTGTTTCACGATTTGGTTTGGATGAGGGTTGGTGTTTGATTTTCGATTAGAGAAAGGTCAATTTTCTGCTAGTGCTACTGTACTGATTTGAGCTTTAGGAGGACCCTTTTCGTTACCGGTAAGTATTCGTGTGTATGGTTAGATTTTGTGAGTTCCTTTTGTGGAATTTTTGTTAGTTTTCGAAGGTGTAACTGAAAATTGGGCATTTGGATATGCTGATTTTAGGTTCTGAGAGGCTTAGGAGTGGTTTCGCATCAAATCAATACCAAGTGTGTACCCAAAACGCTGAAAAATGAGATTCAACGAAAGTTGAAAAGCCCTACTGTTGACGCCACACAGCCGTGTGGTAGGCCATGTGCGACAACACGGTCGTGTGATTGATGAAAGCCAAGCTGTGTGCAAGACAAGACCGTGTGATGGCTAGAGTGTGGCCGTGTGAGCCACACAGGCTAAGCCAAATTGGACATGTGGGCCACACGGGCTTCTGGGCCCCCACGGGCGTGTGGTAACTGGGCCAAGCTGTTTAATCCATACGAGCAAGGCCAATCTGGACGTGTGGGCCCATATGGGCATGTGGGTCCGTTACACTAAAATTTTTCGTAGGGTCGCAGGGGTAGTTTTAATGGACTGTGGACCTACTGTAGGGTCAGTAAAAGCTTACTAAACCTTAAAACTATATGCTTTGTTAGACTGATGTACTGTTCTGAGCATGTTTATGCCATGTATATCTGCTATCTGTTTACATAAGCTTGTTAAGCATGTTCCGTCTATAATTCTGTATGTATGGTCTGTTTCTATTACTATTATTGGGGTGAGATGATTTGTACTGGAGGAAGTGTTCTGAAAGGCAGTTTCTGCCTATTATCTGGCAGCATGGCTACATTATATCTGTTGTGTACTGCATCGATACACATGGTGTACAGGGTTGGGTGGGTGTTTACCCCACATGGTGTGTAGGGATGGTCGGAGATGGTGTGTAGAGGATGGGGGTAGGATTTTGGTATGCATATTTGTATCTATATCTGTGTCTGTAATGGGCTCAAGCCCAAATCTGTGTCTGTAATGGGCTTAAGCCCAAATCTGTGTTTGACCAATTCTGTTTTACTATATGTGTGTGCATGTTTAATTCTGTGGGGTTACACACTGAGTTTACGTAAACTCACTCTTTTTTATTTAATCTGTCAAGGTAATCCATAGAGTTAGGTAGGTTGGTGCAGTAGAGACTTAGGGATGACCACTTTATCGTAAAATGCTAGAACTTGGTATTTTGGTTAGTTAAAATTTGGACTTTTTGAGAGTTGTAAATTTTAGGGACTCTCTGGACTATTGGTTTTAACTTAATTTTGGATTTGAACGCTCGTTATTTTGCATACTTGATAAATTGCTTACGGAAAAAGATTTTACACACAAACATGATTTTCATAAAATTACAAACCGGGTTTCAAACTATTGGTTTGATAAGCTTCCGCTGTATTAAGTTTTGATAAAAGAACTAACTAAATGGCGTTTTCGATTAAACTTGGAAATGCTCTGACGTGACAACTTCGTTTTCAAAACCCATTCTATGTGACATCTCCAGATTCGGGTATAACGTCTAGGCCGGGTTTGGGGTGTTATATTTAATTTTTTTTTAAAAAAATAGAATTTTAATATTGATTATTTTTCACTAACTTGATAGCTTTTTGACATGATATTAGAAAAATGAAAATATCACAAGCAATTGGAGTGCATTTAAAAATATGATGTATTTACTTATTTCAATTTTCTTTTACTTACAAGTTATGCTATTTTTATATTTTAGTTTCATACATATTGCATATGTGTTATAATTGTCGATTTCAAACATTACATTTCGTTATTTATTGTATGTTATGTTTAAACACACACACGTGTTCTAAATATGTGGTTTTCACATGTATATGCGTGTGATAAGATTTTTAATGTAAATAATATCACCGGTTGAGTTGATGTCACATAACAACATGGCACGAACTCAAAATTGACGACAACACTTATGATAAACAATTGTAATGTATTTTAATATTGTTAATCTAATATATTTATGTGTCTAAAATTTGTTTTACTCACAATTTAATTTATTTTTAATTTTAATATTGTACATATTTCATGTGTTATTATAATTAGTTAGTTTCAAACCTTACATTTCATTATTTATTATATGTTATTCTTAAACATACATCGTGTTCTAAATTGTACTTCCACACACATACGCATGTGATTAAATTTCTAATAATATTTGAAAATTTCAAAATGCAAAGAAGTTGGAAATGTAATGTATATCATACTAAATGTAACTATAGAAAAATAAAATACAAAGAAAAATATATAAGAGACATATAAAATAATTTTAAAACACAATTAATTTAAAATATTAATACAAAATTTAAAAGAACAATAAATCATATAATAAATTTAACTGTTAAAAAATAATTTAATAATAAATATGATATTTAAAATATAATTAATCCAAAGAAATACTACAAAGACAACTTCCAACAAATTAAAAATAAAAATAGAAAAGCACACAGATAATTAAAATAATTAATTAGCTTACCCTTAGCTTCCTATACTTAAATTACTCCTTTTTACTCGAGTTGGTTTTGTATTATATGTAGATATATAAAAGAGAGGAGCTAAACAATCTTTACTTCTTCCGTGAGGAAAATCTCTTACCAGTGAACAATCATCATCATTCATCTCTGGTACCTCTACCGCAGATGATGATATGAAATACTAGAAATTGAACATCCACTCCATAATGAAAAACATTAAGAAAATTAATAATTGATTTTGGCCAACTGTTGCATTGATAGTGAAGTTTGTTCTGCATTTTTGCTAGTTGTGAGAATTCCTTGGTTTTCAGCCCTTTCCAGTTTAGTCTTTTAGAATTGGTATTTGATTCACTTGACTAGTGATTCCAACTAATGCATTGAAATCTAATTGGTAATTGCATTTGATGCTTTGTTGGTAATTTCCACACTGACCCAGTAGGAAATTATAAGCCTTCACTTCCATTTTTCTTTTCCTTAATTCTGCCATTGTTTCTTGCATTAGCTGCAGTATGCAGAGCATTGGTGAACCTGCAAACGGGCTTGAACTTCTAGGTTCATTATCCTTGATTAGTTGAGTGGGAGACAATTAAAAGTGGACACCTGTGACTGGCATGCTGAATTTGGAGAATCTGTTGCTGACGATTTATATCTTAACCTTCGAAGAAAACCAAATCAGCATATCATCAAAGAGATTATGATGGACAACTTATTTACTAACATAACATCATCAGAAAGTGAGGCTGGATTGTCTCTGTCTTCCTATTGTCTTTCTGGCAATGTCTCTGTCTTCCTATTATCTTTCTGGCAATAAGGATATGATGGTGTTAATATTGTTGGCCATGGAATTATGGAATGTCTCAGACCGGTATATCAAGTGAAAACAAGGGAGAGAAACCACCTATGGTGCAATACAGTGTAGCTAAGGAAGCGACAGCCAATCCTAAACGGGTTTAGCTTAAGTGAAGTTTATGCCTAAGGAAGCAGCAGACAAAGCTTCATCCCTGGATGCTACCACATTCATGTCACGGATTCTTGAGGTATTTAATCATTGTCATCCATTCTTTAATCACTATTATAATCCAAAAGGGATGATCGATAACCAGAACATATTTAGACCTAGACTAATAAATTTGGACAATACTTGCGCGCACGATGAGACTTAAACCAAAATAAAATTTAGACCTGAAACTCACACATGATATTTACACATTGTGAGACTCAAACCTAAGCACTTAATATCCTAGAGCTTAACTTTGCTATTTCAGCCAAGGACTCAATTGCCATGCAATGGGCATAACAAAACATCAGCGCAGTTGGTTGGATTTTAGACTAGTAAATGAAATCAACAAGGAATTCACAGCCTTATTATTAGCAAATGTAACATAAGGAGATATTTCGTCTCGTGTATGTTCTATTTTTAACCAACAAAAACAATCATCTCATCGCCAGTTAGGCAACACATAGCACATTCAGTAGAAACAGAAACAGGGAGCTCAAATCTGAAATATTCAAAAGGTTCACTTAGACAACACGTTGAACAACAACCCAATTGACGCCCCTGCAATACACAACACAGAAACCACACGGAACCGAACAAACAAAACATTCAAGCTTTTAGCAACCTGAAGAGTAAGAGTCAGAATCTGTAGCCTACCTCGCTCCTCCATCATCTTGAAGAAGTACATTGGCTTCACTGATTGCCGTAGCATAAACGCCAGCGTAAAAGGGAACCCAAATGCCATGATACTCTGAACGGAAACCTCACCTAATGGGTGTGCTCCAGAACCATAAGCATAGGATATCCAAGCTCCAAGACCAAGGTGGACCAGACCCAGAACAGCCACTGCTTTACTAAGTCCATATATGTTCTTCATCATTGCTTCAAGAGCCTCTCTTGTCTCATTTGCCAATGATGATAAATCACGTTCCACAGTTGGTCCCTCGATTTCTTGGTGCTTGAAATCAGGGTTTTGACTCGGATGGGATTCACTGCTACTGGTGTGTGATTTCTCATCGTCGGATTTTGGGCCAGGGCTAGAAGAAGAAGAAATTGTTGAAAGATATCTGGGACCAAGTAGTACACTTTGGGTTCGTTCAATTGAGGAACAATTGAAGTTAAGCAGCGCTTTGGGTTTGGAACAAGAACACGATGAGAGTGATCTAACAGAGTAGAAGTGAGAAGCGATTTGGTTTAGGGTTGAGAGAGAGGGAGAGGGATGGGATTGGATGGAACCGAAAGTTGTGGAAGTGATGAACTTAGGGTTGAAAGGAGGAGGAGAGATGAAGAAAGAAGATGAATTGCAGCGGAGGGGGAGCTTCGAGATTAAATTACGAGTACGAGAGATCATTGTTGCAATTTCAAAAATTAGGAGGGGATTGGGATTGGGATTGGGATTGGATTGGAGACTGAGAAAGTTATATAAATTTGAGAATCACAACCGCTGCAATTTGTTTTCCTTTGATTTAGAGTATAGTATTTTGCACGACCAAAACGGAAGGGCGGCTAGCATTTGCAGAGCAGTAGCTGCTCCTACTCAAACGTCAATGGCAGTGTTGTTATTAAGTTAAACTTTATTCAATATTGAATGAAAAGTTTCATTTCATTCCTCAATCATTATTAATTACCTAATTTTTGTTAACCTTCCCTTTTTAAGCACAAAATATTTTGGTCATTTATTCATTATATCAATAATAATGAAATGGTATGAGACATTAACTCATAGGTTTAGTACTTAATTTGATTAAATTTATAATTAAAATTCAATTTGATTTTTAATGATAAATCTAGAAAATCTAAAAATATAAAAAAACTTAAAAATCCGAAAAATCTTAATATATCTTTTAAATTTATAAAAATCCAGGTGTTGCAAACCTACCAACTCTCATTTATTGTCTCACTGTTTCAATATCACTCTTGTTGGGTGTACCTAAACCTCCCCTTCTTGTTTTATTGGGATGTTCTCTCCACTTTGTCATTGACATCAGTATAGTTGGGGTAAGTGGAATAGAATTATAATAGAATAGAACGTAATTAATAATTTAATTATTTGATTTAATAGAATAGAATGGAAATGTAATAGTATTCTTGTGTTTGGTTGAATATAATAGATATTGTAATAGCTTAAGGAAAAAGACTTAAATAACCAAAGTATCCTTAACAAATTTTGTAGGTATATGATTATTATTATTATTGTTATTAAATTTTAATAAGATTATTACTATATATTTTAATAAAAATAAAAAATAATTTAATCATATTTTAACATAATTATTATTAAATGAAATTTAATAAAATAATATATAATTTAATAACATTTTAATATAATTATTATTAAAATATAAATTAATAAAAATCATAACATATAATATAATAAAATAATATACAATCTAATTGATTGTTTTAAACTGCAATACATATTTAATGTATTAAAATATCATTAGCGAAATAAATAATTTAATTATCTTCTAAACTAAAAAGCAAAAGATTAGAAGTAATAAATAGCTTGAGAATTATATTTTACATGTAATAACCCATTTCTCTGAAGTGTCGAAATAGTAGTTTCGGGATCACAAATCGACGTGTGAGTCGAGAATATTATTATTTAATATTTACGAATATTATATGGCGTATTGATAAAAATTTGATTTAATGATTTGTGTTAAATGGAAGAACAATTAGGTTCAAGTGGTAAGACCCCAAAGTCAAGTGGCTTTAGATAATGAGGTATTGGGATCTCGATTCTATAAACTGAGCCGTAAATATTTTTATAAATATTTATGAAGTGTTATTAAGGTTGTATTAAAGTTTCATTAAGAAATTTTAATGTTTCAATAGTTAATTAAGCAAAAAAGATTAAATCATAAAAGTGTAAAAGTTGAATTCTAATAGTTAAAAGGGTTAAATGACTACAGAAAAATAAGTAGATGAACCATTTAAGGAATTAGTGGACTAAAATGAATATGGATTTGATGTTTTGTTTAATTATTAGCTAATGTTAAAATGGTAATTTGATAAATTAAATAAAACATAACTAAAAGATGAATGGTTGTCATCTTCTTTCCCATTTTGTTTCAAACGATTCTTCCATGGAAAATAATCTAAATTCGGCCAAATAAAAATGGATGCATGTAAGTGGTTTATTTATCCATTTTTAGTAATTTTTATATTTTTGAGATTGTTGCAACTAGGTCCAGTTAGCCTGTACCTTTGTTTTTGAAACTGTTAAAGAGTTTGAATGTTGAAATTTATGAATCTTTGTGATTGTAGATGTTAAGGGTCCGTTTGGAAGCCAAGAAAACATTTTCTAGAAAATGTTTTCCTGGTTTTACCGTGTTTGGATGCTTGAAAACATTTTCCAAAGGGAAAATGTTTTACTAGACACGGGTAAAATGGACTTCAATTTGGGGAAACGTCTTACTGATTTCATTTGTGTAAGACATTTTCCATCTCCTCTTCATCCAAGTAAGCCTTGTTTTTCTTCCTTTCTTCAACTTTAAGCTTTCTTTTTCTTCCATTCTTCAACTTTTTCCATCTCCTTCTTCATCCAGGTAAGTCTTCTTCTTCTTCTTCCGTTCTTCAAATATCTTCCCTTTTTCCTTAGTTCGTCGCATATCTTCTCTTCTCAGGCAAATTTTACACACTGCTATTTTGTTTTCTATCTTCCCCTCTTTCTCAGGATCTCATTCCTCTTCGCAAGGTATGGCATCTTCTTTAATTCTGCTTTTTCATTTTGTTTTGGTGATGGGTTTTGTGATGTGGGGTTGTGGTTTTGGTGCAGGAACTGATATAGTTCGTAACCTGTATTTATCCAGATCCAAAACCTTAATCACCATTTTTTGGTCCTCTTTAATCTCAAGTTTACTCTACATTTTTTCCTGTTTAATCATTTTCTCCTTTTCATTTGCATGTATTATGGATTATAATAAAATCAATTAAAATAATGCCTTAAAAAGAAACCCAAAAGGAACTTAAATTCTACGGAGTAACTAAAAAAATATCACTTGTATTACTGTTTAAGGTGAGAATTTTCGCCATCGCCGTAAAAAGAAGAGGTGGAGGAAGAAAAAGAACTAACCCAATTGCAGGTAATTTGACAAGGCTTTTACCTTCTCTTTTAATTTACTTTAATTAAAACATTTTATAGAGAGCTTAAAATTGGACACTTTAGAGTTAATTACAGTTTAATAATAATAGTAATTTCACTATTTAGATCATAATAATTGGTGATGGCGACTTTATAAAATTAGGAAATTTCGAATTTACCTTTGATTTTCATTTACCCAAACTCCCCATTCTCTCTGTCTTGTTTATACTTTGTATTTATTTGTAGGAATTCTACGTTTGTTCAATTATATATTTGTTTGCGCGTGTGAAGTAATGTAAACGAATAATGTGATGATTATTATTTTTAAATAATTCATGTAAAACTTCAAATTGAAAAAATTGGCTCGAGGCCTTGAACATGTGTTTGTGTTCATAGTTTAACTTTATGCTACCCAGACACGAGTACATTTTTTTTTTCTTGGTTTCTAAAATTTTCTATATATTTGGATATCATCTCATGGTATTTGTGTTCGAATATGCATCAGACATAGGTGTTGTACACGTTACATGAGTACTTTAAAGGGAATGAAGAGCTTAGATGACATAGGTTGAACTAGGGTTGTAAACAAGTTGAGTCGTAGATGACTCTTTCGTTGGTAAGTCTCTAGTAGTATATGGAAGTGAGCTAAAGTATTTCAACATCGGGGCACTTGTTGGTTCTCAAGTCTATCAATGTTGTTTTTTTATATGATATTTAGTGGTCTTTATTGAGGTGTATTAGTTCATTTCAACTCTAGTTTTATACCTTACTTGGTTAACAGTTGGGGGGTTGTAGTTTATGTTTTATGCACCTCTTTTTGTTCATTTTGTCATCTAATGGGATTTAATCCTTTCATTAATTATGATATCTATTCTGCTTCCTAATTTAAGGAGATTGGATCTATTGACTTGAATTAATTTTGGATATCTCTAAATATCCTAGACTTTATGAAGATATTCTTGATGCTACTTTTATTGCTACTTTTGGGGATTGTATTATGATTGATCTCAATGTTAGCAAGTCCAAAAAAGCTTTATATTCAAGACTTGCATAAGAATTATGTATCAGTATCAGTAGACTTGCATAAGGAGGAAATAGTGCCCTTTTTTTGAAATAAGTTGTTATGCTATATCTTAGATCCTAGGTTATACTTGGAGTCATATGACTTATCTCAACATTTGTATGTATGAACCGTAACAGGTCGTCGAGATAGCCCTTCGAGCAGTGATAGGCACGCCAATTACAAGAAAGCTAGCATTGAAAAACAAGATTGTGTTTGGGCTGGTGATTCTTGGCGTTCCCCAACTTTGACTGCAAATATGGCATTCGTGAGAGCGATAGTACGACGAGGATGTCTTTGTTTACTATTAAGCATAGTCCATGGGCTTTAACCTAACTAGTCGCACTAACTAGTCGACATGCCATGAAGAGATCCATTTTGGTTAAAGCACTCTTGGGCTATGTTTATTGTTGTTACCTATAACTTGTATACGATTAACTGGACTTGCTTTTTTACTAACATTTTGGCTATTTCAATTAATGAAAGGCATAATTAGAGAACATTTTAAAGGAAGATGGCCACTTTTGCTCATTAGATAGAGACAGATATATATAACAATTTAACCAAGTAGGCTTAAGCTTTAGAGACATTAGCCTTTATGCTTGATTATATCATATTATGGTTAACTAGCTACCCTAGAAGCTCTGAAGTTGCAGTAATAATTTGCAGATCCTCTTCAGTTAAAAGCTTGCCTATTATTTTGCAAACTTTATTATATGTCTTTGTCACTAGGGTTGAAGAGAAGATTGTAAAAACCAAAATGAACTGTAGTGTTCAGTTTGCTTATGTATGGCTTTCAACTTCTTTTTTTTTTTAATAAAATGATTCACAATACTGCGTATTAGTTGGATTTTTACTCTAGAAGAACGGAGTAAAACCGTGATTGCTCTTATTCTTCACTTTTGCTTGATAGAGTAACAAAGTTTGAGTTGGTTAGATGTTGTGAGAACCAACCCACAGAATAATGGAATTGGTATGATGTGCAACATTAAGGCTTTGCTTTTATGTTATCATTTCAGTTATGTATTAAGGTAGAAAATGGCTATCTCTTTCATCTCATTTTTCAAAGAAAATTATGTAAAAGCTATGTTTATAAAAAAAAAAATTCATGTAAAAAATCAACAATTAGGCTTTAATTGAAAGGGTAGAGTTGAGGTTTATGAAAATCTTATTGTCTTAGGTTCATATCTAAGATTTATTTTGGGTTTAATTTGTTTTTTTATATATAAATTTTATATAAAAAGACACAAATACCGTTATAGTAATATATTTTTTAAAATGTCTTTTAAATTTTTTATAACTAAATTGGTGTTCAATTAACTCATGAAATTAACTCAGTCAAAATAGTAATATAGATAAAAAATACAATAGGAAAAGGTTACACAAACATAATACATATACAAATATTAAAATTTGTATAAAATAGAAATAAAGTACACGAATTGCCTAAGTTAGGGAGATTTCCACATTTATTGATACAATCCCATAAATGGAAAACTAATTTTGCATGTGAATGACACATTGCAAGCATTTTCCTTCTCTCATCAGAGTGAAAGCTTTATTGATGTCCTCAAATGGCAGATTATGTGTGATGAACTCATCAACCTGTATTTCCTGTGAAAACAATGATAAATTTATATATAGATAGATAGATGTATGGATGCATGCATGTATGTATAAGATAAAATAACATTCACAGATATGCATGGTTGCCACCTTCAAGCTTGCTGAATGTTCTACAGATTCACAACTATGGAAAATCAAGGTTTATTGTGAAGCACCTAAGTCTTGCCTTTTTCTTCTCAAGATTTTTCCTTTTAGGTTTTCGTCCATATATTATACTCACTTTGATGATTTAGTCTTTATACTTTAATTTGACATGATTTGGTCCTACTATTATTAATGTTTATGCCTTAGTTCAAATCACCAATATCGTTACGAAGTTCCATTAATCGAGTGATGTGGAATTAACCCCCCCGAAATTTTTGTTATAAAAATAAGTTATTTTTTCACTAATTTATCAATGAAGTAATAAGTACGAATCAATCTAACAAGATGTTATGGAAAATCTTACCTGGTTCATGTACTTATTTAATAATGAAGGAAGATCAGATTTAGGTTTCCATCCTTCAAATAGGGGCCCTTTCAATGTTTTCCCAGAAAGAAATGCTGAATAATGAGATGCTATTTCTGGGTTTGTTTTTGGTACACTGAGCTTAACTGTTAAACCCCATCCCTATGGAATGGATGGAAAAGAAACTGGTGAGTTTCGGTTTTGATGATTAAGAATCTTCTTTAAAACAGAGAAGAATTATCAAATCATGAGTCAAAGAAATTATGTCACAAAGACGATTGCGATGCAGGTTGTTACCATTAAATGTTGCCTATGCATTCGAAGGAGTAATCCGTCCCTCCACTGGATATTCGCTTAATAACCTCTTTTAAAATACAAATTTATTAATATATGTAAAAAAAATTTAAAATATAAATTTATTAATATATGTAAAAACAACTTTTCCAGAAAATATTTTCAGAAAATCTGCCAAACAATAGAAAATATTTTACATAGATTTATCCAAACACTAGAAAAGTAAATCATTTCCAGAAAAGTAAATCATTTTCCAAAAATCATTTTCCGGAAAACATTTTACTACCAAACAAACGGAGCCTAAATGATAAATTTTAGGTGTTATTTGTTATTTATAAGTATTTTATTAAGTGATTTTGATGAATTTAATGATTATGGATTAAATTATTGAAATAGTAAAAATACAAGGACTAGATATGAAATTGTTACACATGTGGGCTGTATTGGATGCTGGTAACATACAGCTAGTATTAATTTTAAAAAAAATGGTTAATTTGCATGTTTTAGGCTCAGGGACTAAATTGAATAAAAATGAAAAGTTTAGGGAAATTTTGTAAAAATGTCAGAAAGGACTAAATTGCATAAAATGGAGTGATTTTGCTGTCTCAATTATTGGATTTAATTAAATTATTAATTTAGATCAAGAACGAGTGGAAAATCGAGAATAAGGGAAAATTACCAAAAAGCCCTTCTACTTTGACATTTCTACAATTTAGCCAGGTAAGCTCGTAACTTGATTAAATCAATTAATTGTTGTTTTAATTGTTTAATATCTAATTGTTTATATATGAATTGAGTTGATTGACTTGAAGGAAAATGATTAAAACCATAGTTGAAAGACACTATGGCACTATACCGGAAAATAAATAAGACCATATTTGTAAAACATTATGGCACCATACTAGAAACGAGTAAGACCATGACTGAAAGACGTTATGGCATCATGATTCTATTCAGTAAGACCATAGTTGATAGACGCTATGGTATCACGAATCAAACGAATAAGACCATGGTTGAAAGACATTATGGCAACACGACGGAAAATGAATAAGACCATGGTTAAAATACACTATGGCATCAAGACGAGAATAAATAACCCCATGACTGAAAGACACCATGGCACACTACAATCATTTGATATTCAGGTAATACATTTCAAGTGAGGTATGTATCGTAAGTATGAATATTAGTTGAAGGTTTGACTAGTATAGTTTGATAATGTATGTTAATGCCTTAGTGTAATTATATAATATTTATTATGTCTATAAATACATTAAATCGTGATGTTGTAATGTGTTTAAAGAATAAAATGGTTACTTAAGTGTCTGCCTAATATTCGATGTTATTTCATTTGATTCAACGAGCATGAAAAGGGAAGGAATGGTAAGTATTCAAATGACTTATATTATGAAAACTATGAACAAGAATTAAAAAGGACATGTTAAATGAAAGTATGACTATGATCATGAAATTGATGATTTCAAGCGAGGTTATTCATGTTTAATGACTTATCTTATGTTATTCAAGTGAATTATGAATTGATGCATTAACATGTGTTGTTGATGATGCTTATGCTTGTGCCAAGCTATTGGTTGGATTGTATTATGTTGGTTTTAAAGAAATGCATTTAAATAGTAAGTGACCAAATGGAAAGATGCTTATGTGCATGAAAGAGTGGTAAGAATCAAAGTATGTATTCTCATGAAATGGTTTATTGTATTAGATTCTAAAAGAGTTATGCTTAAATGCACTAGCTTATAGTTATGGTTAATGTTATGTTTATGCCTTGTATGTTATGCAAATGAAATGGGTGAGAACAGGTAATGAAATGATAAGTTCATAGTTGAAATGTAATGTGATGAAAAGAAATGACTGTTGAGTTAAAAGACTTACTTGTAAGGAAGATATTTACTTATGCTATATGTGAGTTTACTTATGTCATGAATAAATACACTAGTTCGTGAGTTAATAATGTAATTAAGTTTATGCTAAGTAAATGAAATGGTAAGTAAGTAGATGAAATGGTTCATCATTTTAAGGAAATGTTGATAATTATGTAAGTCAACCTATGAGACCTTATTAGGTTATGAATGAAAGGTGTATGTAATTTTTATAAATATACTCAATTGTGAGTTGAATGGTGTTCAATAGGTTTATACTAAGTTTAAAGTATTGGTGTTGAATCATGTTTAATCAATGTATGATAGTATTGAAGTGATAAGTTATGTTTCAAGTTTATACGAACTTACTCAGCATTCATTGCTTACGTAGTCATCTTCCTCTTACTTTGCAGATTATCGGAAGCTCGATCTATTTGGAAACTCATTGAAGATCTATCACTCTATCCAACGATTATATTGGTAGACTCTGATGTCTTGATCAAGGTTATAATGGCATGTATTGGTGGATTTGTGTTAAATGATCTAGTTATTATTTTGGTACGTATAAGTGTCAATACGGTTAATGTACCTATGGTATCTTGATGGTTGGTGTTAATATGGTTAAGTTGATGCATGGTTTTATGACTAAAGAGGTAAGTATGACATGTTTGCAATATGGTTAATTAAGGTATGCTTGAATATGGAATTTAGTTAAGTGTGTTTATATAAAAAATGACCAATTGGGTATATGTTCATGTAGTTCAATGTGGTCAATTATGGTATAACTTGGTATGGATAAGCTAAATATATATGGATAAGTTATGGTCAAATATGTTTAGGTATATGTGTGTTTGAGATGCATGAGAACAATAGTTTAATTGGTAAGTTACATTGACATGGTATAAGTTAAGTATTGTATGTTTTAAAATGGTAGCAAGGTGACCAATTATACATATGTGTAGTTAAGTCGAATGCTTGCTTTTCAGGTGCCTATATGAAATATTGGTTGAATAAAATTTGGTCATTTGAATTGGTCATATTATGTATGTTTTGGTATGTTTTGATACTTTGGTCATATGTGCAAATGTCTTGTAAGGGTGTGCTTGAATTAGGTGAAAGAAATGGCTCGGATTTAGCCTATTTCTAGTCCATACGGCCTAAGACAGGGGCGTGTGTCGCATGGCCGTGTGTTCCCTGTAGGTATTAATGGTTGCATTTCGAAGGTTACATGGTCTGGCACACGGCATGTGGCTTGGCCGTGTGGTCTAAGTCAGAGAGTTACACAGGTACGAACACAGCCTAAGACACGGGCGTGTGCCTCAGCTGTGTGACCCCTGCGGTGTGAAATTTTCCAACTTTTTCCTTAAAGTTTTATATGTTTTCGATTTAGTCCCGAATCATTTATAAAGTGTTTCTAAGGCCTTGAGGGCTCGAATAAGAGACAATATGCATGTGTTTGAATGAATTATGCTATGGTTTATCTAATGCTTGAAAATGAATGTTTTAAGTTACAATTTTATAGTAATAGTCCATAACCCTATTCTAGCGGCAAATACGGGTTAAGGGTGTCACATTACATCCAAACATAATGTTCATACATTAACAAAAAATTACATGTTTCCATTAGCTTATATGCCATAATCTATATGTTAAATTTTACAACATCAAAAAGTTACAACAGCTTGTGGCATTCTATCATGTCATTATACCATTCAAATATTACATATACAAAAAGTTACCAAAACATCAATTTCATAACTGTGATTTTTAATGGCCAGAAAGAAATATTCTCACCCATTTTAATCGCGCAGAAAAAGATATACTAAAGAAAATGAGCATTTACGTTGGATGGTCTAGAATTTTGCTCAATACACAATAGTGTTCATCCTCAGTTAATCCTTCTACTTCACATAAGGTTAGACATAATATTAGAACACTTTATTGAATGACCATTTCTGACTTTTATTGAATCAAACCTTCGGAGGCAATGCTCCTACTTATTTCAAGGCCAATAACCTGTTTGTTAACCCCTAATAACATGGCAACATTAGTAAATGAAGTAGAAGAAATTTGTTCACTTGCATCAGAAATATTTTTTTTCTTCTTTGAAAATGTGGAATCATCTTCGTTTCTAGGTGGTTGCGGTTGTGTAGCTGAGGATGTAACAGCCCAATTTCGGTAAAACCGGAAGAGTGGTCTCGGGACCATAAATTCGAGCCAAAAATAAAATTTATTTTTATTTCATTACATGGTCTGTAATATGATAGAAATTTCATGTGAAAATTTTGATAAGAAAATTTTACTGATTATGTGTTTAATTATAGGAAGGACCAAATCGCATAAAATGCAAAAGTACAATTCTAGTAGATAGAAAGATTAAACAACTATGGAATTCAAAACTTGAGGTCCCCATATGGTAATTAGACCATTAATAAAAAGTTAGTAGATATTTTTGGATGATTCATCCATGGAAAATTAGAAAAAGGCTAAGGATTAAATTAGAAATCAAAATTATTAAAAGATGATAAATTATTAAATAGAAATAAAAATAATTTTTATCATCTTCTTCCCCAAAATAATACATGGAAACCCTAGGAGAGAGAGAAAAAACTTTCTTGGCCAAATTGGGTAAGTTTTCTTGTCCCGTTTTTAGTCATTTTGATATTTTTGAAATCAAGATAGCTTAATCTATCTATTTGGGTGATTAATTTGAAAAGTTATCAAAGTATGAAATTTGGGTCATGGATGTATATGCTAAAAATTAGAAATTTATGGTAGAAAATGAAAGGTTTTTGATAGATAAACAATTTTTACAAAGTGATTTTTGATGAAAACATGGATTAAGGACTAAAATGTAAAGTTGTAAAATTGAAGAAAAATGATGAATTTTTATGAATACATGTGCTATAAATTTTGTAATGGGATTTTGGTTAGGCTTGAATAGGGAGTAAATTGCACAAACATTATTTTCCAAGCCTAGGGACGGAATTCGAATTTATGGAAAAGTTAGGGGCAAAATGGTAATTTTTCCTAGGATGTAAATTGAGTCCACTTGAATATGAAATGTGATAAATTGATGTAAAATTTACTCGTATAGATCTGGATAGACCAAATTCGGAGTTAGAACGAGGAAAGAGGAAAATGTCAGATTAGTAGATTTTACGTACACGAACATTGTCGAGGTAAGTTCGTGTAACTAAATTGTGTTTATTTGCATGCTTACATTGATTGTGTTTATGTAAATTGTATAAATGTCATAAATATGTGAAATGATTACATATTCGATCAAGCCCGATAAATAAAAATGTTTAAATTAAATGATAATGCCTGATTGATGATAAATAATAAACGATAAGAATGTTACTTATATGCTTGAAATGAATGTGGAATGTGTTTATTTGAATTATATGAATGTTATGGATGTATTAAATAATCACATGCTCGACAATGTTTGAAAAATGTTTAAATCCCGGTTTAATGAGTGGAAAATAGATGGATATGTGATTTCCCGAAATGAATGAGGTCCTCCATTTGTTGCTGACGGGATTTAGCTTGGACGAGTAATCCTATTGACCTCATTAAAGAAAGGATTTAGCCTCGACGGGTAATCCTGATATAAGTCCTCTCGAGCATATGTTATGGATTAGATTTAGCCCGGATGGGTAATCCATATCAAGCTCCTTAGAGCATAAGTCATAAAAGGATTTAGCCTGGACTGGTAATCCTGTTGTATACATGTGTGGTTTGAGAGTGTAGTCTCTGATATAGTACCTTATAGGTACCATTGGACATGAATTGATGGATCTTGATTCATATACCTAGAGTGTACTACCTGCGTATCCATCAATATTCCAAATAAATTCAACGGGTGACAATTCCAAACATGAGAATATATGAAAAATAAAATGAGTTATTATAGGTAGCTGTCTGAAATACAAGAAAATGATGATATATGACAAATGATATATGAAAACATGAGATGATGATATTTGTACATGGACTTTATTTGATGAAAATATGTTCATTCTTGATTATGGACTTGTACACGTTGAGTGTACTAATCATGACATTGATATTCCGAGTAATATGAATAAGTTTTGATATGAAATAATCTGAACTAGAAATGAACTATTATGAAATTACACTTGTAATAATGAGATGAATTCGACATGTTGAATGAATACATGTTGTGGAAAGCATATGTGCTTGGAAACTTGATTGTTGTTGAGCTCATATATGTTTTGATGTTATTATGGAATATATGACTGACAAAGGCAATGAGGATGTGTGTAGGGCTTGAGGTCAAATTGATTGAATATGCCTTACATAGTTATTTCAAAATAGAATGAATGGTAAGTTAAGTACCATGTCATACGAACTTACTAAGCATTTTATGCTTACTTAGTTTTATTTCCTTGTTTTATAGTAAATTGGAAGCTCGTTGGATTAGAAGCTTGGCGGAGATCACTCACACTATCCATCGATCCATGTCGGTATAATATGGTAAAATAATTATGGTTACAATGGCATGTACAGGTTATGTTGGTCATATTGGCATGTAAATATAAATGTAAATGAAAATGATTATTGTAATCTAGCCATTGGAATGGCTAGTGATGATTATGTTTTGGTACATGTATATATATGTATTTAAGTTTACTTTATGAAGATAACATAAGTGTTTATTATTGATTGATTGGGAAAGGTTAAATGAGTATGCTTATAAAAGGTAAGATTAAAAGCATGAATGCATGTATCAATATATCATGTTAGATGCTATAAATTGCTTGAATTCAATGCTTGGGCTGGTTGGTATTTGGATGTAAGTTTGGTGCAGGAATTTGGTATGATTTTGGGTGAGAAATGAAGCTAGGAATGACTTTATTTTGTCCACACGGGCAGACACACGGGCGTGTGCCTAGACCGTATATGACACATGGCATGGTACATGGGGGTGTGGTTAGGTTGTGTGTCCCCTACACCTTAAATTCGAGAAAATAGAATGCTCAGAATTGAACACACGGGTAGAGACACGGGCGTGTGTCTCAATCGTGTGTGTTACACGGCTTAAAACACAGGCGTATGTCTTGGCCGTGTGAAACCTGCACCTAACTTCGAAAGAAATTAATTAACCACATGGGCGTGTGGCATGGCCATGTGCACAAGTCAGAGAGCTACCTAGTTTCAAGCATGGCCTGTAGAACGGGCATGCCCCAGAGTCACACGGGCATGTGAGCCCTGCACGTTGGAAAATTTTTGAAAGTTCGTGAAAAATTCTTAGAGTTTTTGATTTAGTCCAGACTCGATTCTAATGCTCGTATTGTGCCCCAGGGTCCATTTAAGGGAAGTTATGAATAATCTCAAAAAAATAACAGTGATTAACATGATTTTTTTTGTAAATGTTCTGAAAGTTTCGGTAATGCTCTGTAACCCTGTTTCGGCGACGGATACGGGTTAGGGGTGTTATATTTAATGGTATCAGAGCTACGATTTAGTCGATTCTCAGACTAAACGTAGCATATGTGGAGTCTAGAAATACATGCCATTATATAACCTATGATAGTGTGATATCTCTCAACTATGATGAAAATTGTTTCACAAATAGACAGAGACACTTTCCAATCGAGCTAATTTCGATGATTCCGAAAGAGATACTCAAGTATCTGAGTAAAATGTAACTTATGATGAAACAAAATTCGAAAAGGTATGGATAAATGTTTTATATTACATCAGATTTGTAACATCCCGATTTTGGGCCTAGTCAGAACAGTGGTTTCGAGACCACAAATCCGACAAAGAAAATTTTATTTTTATTATATTTTTGTGGTCTACGATTTCACAGAATAATTTCGTGAAAATTTCGTTCGAAAATTTTAACGTTTGGGTACTCAATTTAGTCAAAATGACTAAATTGTAAAATGTTACAAAATGTGTGTTCTAGTTCACAAAGGTACTAAGTACTTGTGAGTAATGGGTTTTTAAATTAGATATCCTTAAATGGTAAATAGCCCATTTTGTAATTAGTGGACAAAAATGGACATGGCATGGTATGTTTTTATTTATTTTTCATTAAGGGTATTTTAGTAATTTGACAAATAAAGCCAAAATAACTAAGAAAAAGATGTCATCTTTTTCATTTTTCTCATGCCATAACCATATATGGAGATGGAAGACTTGACTAGGGTTTGTAAAACTTTCAATCTTGATTGTAAGTCCATCTTTGCCCCGTTTTTAATGTTCTTTGCATTTTTGAAATCCTCGTAGCTCGATTTACCCATTTCTACCATTAATTTGAGCTATGGTTCATGTTTAAAAATTGAACCATATATGACATGCATGCATTTTGATGTCTAATGGTAGAAAATGAGTTCTGGGTGTTAGATAAACAACTTTTGCTAAGCGATTTTACTTGAAAACGAGTAAAACGACATAATCGGTAAAAATACCTAATGTTCATAAGTACATGCTAGAGTGAGAATTTGATGTTTCCATAGAAGGGAGAAATGATCAGCATGTCATAAAACATAAGAAAATAGGATGAAGTTTAATTTCTGAACGTTGGGGCAAAAGTGCAAATATGCAAAAGTTTAAGGGTCAAAATGAAAATTTGTAAAAATATGATTTATGGACTCATTTGAATAATGTGAGTAATAAATGAGCTATATTAGTAATGTTAGATCAAGGAAATCGAGAATATGAGTTAAGGCTACTACGAATGATATGAGTTAAGGCTACTACGAATGATGAAGTTTTCGTCTTGTGAAAGCTGAAAAGTTTATTACATGTTGGCAAAGTTCAAACAGATGAGAATATTGCTAACCGAAGTATTTGAACTGGACTAGTCTGCATTGAGTAAAGACTTCTTGATTTTCAGTAATGTATTGTTGTATGAATTGTGATGTATTTCAAGACAATAAGGTAATGTGATAGTAGATCTGAGTTGTTAATGAGGCTAAAGCCGAGCATCAGGACCTACCAGAGTTATCTTTGCCAGGATTGATATTAGGATGGAAATGAGAAAGGATTATTCTCGGGGCCATATCAGAATTATTTCCGTAGCAGAAAGAGGAAAATATGATATATCTTATTGTTAAATGTTTGACGAGACTTGTAAATCATACCGGTATTTAATGAATTTTACTCATCAGATTCATGGAATTCCAGATCTCTTTGATTGTAGGATTACTTGGAACTCTAGTCTCCTTAACTAAATTGAAGTCTAGGTTTTATGTCATGATATCAGGGGAAACTGAGAAGGCTTTGAAAATTTAAGAACAATTGAGAGTTGAGTCCGCAAGTTTTCAGATCGTATGAGAAATTAAAAGATGTATTGGAGGCACAACCTGAGTGGAAGTTCTTCGGCATCAAATATGAGATTGACGAACCTAAGTGAAAACCACTTTTCCTATATGATTTTTGGGGACGAAAATCCCTAAAGGGGGGAAAGTTGTAACATCCCGATTTTGGCCCTAATTGGAACAGTGGTTTCGGGACCACAAATATGTCAATAAATTTTTTATTTTTATTCTCTTTTTATGGTCTACGATTTCACGAAATAATTTCGTGAAAATTTCGATCGGAAATTTTGACGTTTGGGCACTCAATTTAGTCAAAAGGACTAAAATTTAAAAGGTTGCAAAATGTGTGTTCTAGTTCACAAAGGTACGAAGTACTTGTGAGTAATGGGTTTTTAAATTAGATATCCTTAAATGGTAAATAGCCCATTTTGTAATTAGTGGACAAAAATGGACATGGCATGGTATGTTCTTATTTATTTTTCATTAAGGGTATTTTAGGAATTTGGCAAATAAAGCCAAAATAACTAAGAAAATGATGTCATCTTCTTGATTTTTCTGATGCTATAACCGTATATGGAGATGGAAGACATGGTTAGGGTTTGTAAAACTTCCAAGCTTGATTGTAAGTCCATCTTTGCCCCGTTTTTAATGTTCTTTGCATTTTTGAAATCCTCGTAGCTCGATTTACCCATTTCTACCATTAATTTGAGCTAGGGTTCATGTTTAAAAATTGACCCATACGTGACATGCATGCTTTTTGATGTCTAATGGTAGAAAATGAGTGTTGGGTGTTAGATAAACAAGTTTTGCTAAACGATTTTACGTGAAAACGAGTAAAACGACATAATCGGTAAAAATACCTAATGTTCATAAGTACATGTTAGAGTGAGAATTTGATGTTGCTATAGAAGGGAAAAATGATCAGCATGTCATAAAACATAAGAAAATAGGATGAAGTTTAATTTCCGAACGTTGAGGCAAAAGTGCAAATAGCAAAAGTTTAGGGGTCTAAATACAAATTCGTAAAAACATGATTTATAGACTCATTTGAATAATGTAAGGAATAAATGAGCTATATTTGTAATGTTAGATCAAGGAAATCAAGATTCGGGCTAAAATCGAGAAAATACCAAGTTGTGGACTTAAATGGTAAAAATGGCCATTTTCGTATACGAGGTAAGTTCATATGATTTTTAATAATGCAATGTGTATTTTAATGTTATTGCTTTGATAGTATATGAGATCTAAGTCTACATCCAAATAAATGTATTTGAAATGGTTTATTTATGCTTATTTGCCAATGAACTATGATAAATGAATATATGAGTTTAATAAAGTGAGACATCCAAAAAAGTATCGACAAAGTTCTGACGTTCGAAAAGCCCAGTATGAACCTTAGGAATACTTGGGATACATATGTCATGACATAGGATTTTCGATATGTGGTATCGTGTAAGACTATGTATGGGACGTTAGCATCGACTTTTGTTTTACGTGTAAGACCATGTCTAGGACATTGGCATCGTATCTGATTTCGTGTAAGACCCTGTCTGGGATAGTGGCATCGATGTTTGATTACATGTAAGACCACGTCTGGGATGTTGGCATTGTATATGCTTTTCAAGCTATCCACGTATCCTTATGTTTCCAAACTGTTCAAACTGGCATTTCGAGAAAGTAATGATTTTGTGAAATTGGATTCCATTCAGGTACGTTTTCATGTATATGTGCAAGAAAGCAAAGGTATGTATTTTCCATTATGTGCTCGTATGACTATGATGATTCATGGCGATATATATATATCCTTGTGTATTATGTATGAACGATAATGTTATATGATTTGATGAAAGTATGAGGGTTTGTGGAAAGATACATGTATGATATTAAATCATACCTATGAGTATAAAGTAACAATGAATTTTATGATAGCCATTGCGATTTTGCACTGAAACAGCGTTGAACAGTAGCAGTAGCTCGACTTTGAAAAATCACCATAAATAGTGGAAGTCAAATTAGAGGATGATATATGAAATTAAAGCCTAATGAGTCTAGTTTCACATAAAGGAAACGATGTAAGCAAAAGAATTTTGTATTATGAGATATTTGAGTTCTTGTGAGACAGAGTTGGAGTGATTCCAGACTCCCCTTTCTTATCTTTAGAAAATCACTAAAAATTGTAAAAAAATAATTATGAGTTAAAATTTATATGATTAAAATACTTATTGAGTCTAATTTCTAAAAAGATATACGAGAGTATTATCTGAGTTTCGTATTATGAGATAAATAATCTTTAGTGAAGAGAGGTCAGAACTGCTGGACAGCAAAATAGGGGAAACTTTAATAAATAAACTGTACTAATTGGCTGGACAAAAAATTCTGAAAATTTTATGGTAAGAATATATGTGAGTCTAGTTTCTGGGAAAATTAACAGATCTTAACTTGGAATCCTGTAGCTCTAGTTATAAATAAATTACCGACTATGACTCGAGTAGACAGATTGACCAGAATATGAATAAAAGTGTAATTATAGTTGTTTTACTTAAGGAAACATATTGGTAAATTGCTTATTAATTTCATATGGACTTACTAAGCGTAAAGCTTACCCTACCTCTCTATTTCTTTTAGTATTGGCAGGTCAGCTCGGGGTTGGAGATCGTCGGGGGCAGCATCAGACTATCAGAACGTTGATGTGAAGCATCGATAAACTTCATGTGTTTTCAAGTGAGTGGCATGTATAGAGGTTTAGCTTGTATGATAGTTGTTAGTATGATTTTACCAAACATATTGGCTTATTATGGTTAAATCGTATATAGCCATGTGATATGGTTTATATTCGATTATTGGGTTGTAAGTCTAATTGATTATGCATGCTTGATCTATTGCTTTATGATATGTGCGTGGTGATATCTTGATAAGGTTGAATGTATGATATGTCATGCTTATGTGGTGGATAGATTATGATCAATAGATGTGGCCAGATTCTTAATGTAAAGGTGTAAGGTAAGAATAAGTAATACTGTTGTTAAACATGAAATTGGTGTGGAACGTCTTAGTCAAGCACGTTGTTCTATGTATGTGAATTGATGGTATGTCTAAGCTTGGTATAAAATGAGAACAAGATCTGGTATATCTAGTTATGGCTAATGTAAGAATGTGTATTACATGCATGATGGTAGGAAAATGATATATTTGTATCAAAATAGAGGATGTTGAATGTTATTGAAACCATGTGGGTGCATGTAGGGTGACAAAAAGGTTTGGAAAATAGCCTAAGAGTTAATTACATGGGTTGAGACACGACCATGTATCTCAACCGTGTGAGGGACACGGCCTGGAGACACGGGCGTGTAGCCTGGCCGTATGGTTCAATTTGTGTGCTGACGTCATAAACAGAGAGTTACAGGGCCTGAGGACACGGGCGTGTCAAAGACATACGGGCTTGTGACTCTGTTTTAATGGTAAAATTTTCTATGTTTTCCTAGAACTTTCCAAAGTTCTCGGTTTAGTCCCAAAACCTTTCTAAAGTATGTTTGGGCTTCGTAGACCTAAATAAGGGACCATGTGCATATGAATGAATGTTTCGAAATAAAAATGAAATTTTATAGCTCGTATTTTAGTTGGATGTTTGTATGTTTGTCCGGTATTGCCTCGTATCCTATCCCGGTCTCAGGTACGGGTAAGGGGTGTTACAAGAATGATAAATGTTATGTTATATGAGTATATATATGAGAGTTAAATTTTGAGGCTTATGATCTCTATCTCCTTACCAGTACAGTTTTATATAATGAAATTCGTAAGATTTAAATTGATTAAGTTCATAAGTGTGAAAGAAGGGTTCAAAGGTTGAATGATTAATAATGTAGTCAAAATTGAGAATGGGTTAATAAGTAAAGACGGTATTAAAAGAGATATCAAATTTTTTCTGAGGATTATTCTGGATATGTGATGTCATTGTTAAGGAAGAAGTTATTCATGAGTAAACGACTTATCCAGATATGATATTTACAGAACAAATTAGCCGGAAATTCTTCCGAATTGACTCTTTTAGTGAACTGAATAATGTAAGATTATTGATGACTTTATTAGTCAGTGGAATAGTGGTGAAATTGCATAGATATTTGAATGCAGCTGTTATAATTAGGGATAATACAGCAATATCTTCTGGGTACTCTATAAGTTCTGTTATTCTTAAGGGCATATGAAATTATTCATGTTTAGATGCAATATTTATCATATTTGAAAGCTGGCGAATTATATTGATGGAATTACTGTAAGTCTGGTTGATTCATGAGCAGTTTCGCTCTATTTTACTTGGGCTTTCTAATTCATCATGATTGATATAAGATTGGATGATAAGGTTCATATGATATCATTTTCTACTTTTACTGATTGAAGCCTTGAATTGTGAATATGCAAAATTATATTGTCTTTGTCACAGTTGTTTCTACTGAGTACGCGTGATACTACTCTTCTGAATTTTCTCTGAGATATCACCAATCTCTTTATTATTCAAACATGGTTTATCTGTGAAAGATATTCATTGGTCAGTGTTGACTATACTTAGTACTGTTATGAATTCTGATTTGAGCATGATAATTTGGTAATATGGAACACAAATTATAAAAACTGTATTATTACCCTGGTTGATATTGGAGCCACCCTTCGTTTTCCTCTTTTAATTGAAAATAATATTGAGGTTGAGGTATTGTTCCATTTATATTGTGGAAACGTCGGATCTATTATAGTATTATGATTTTAACATATCTGATGATTGTGACCATGGAATAATTTAAAGCTTCGATATCCGTTTTAATTTTTGTGAAAGTGTTTTCTATGATAGCTTCATCAATGATATGGATATTAAAGAATGATGTAAGATTTGAATGGAATGACAAATCTTAGTAAAGTTTTAATCAGTTGGGAGCCCTAATGACCGAAGCATTAGTTACGTTCGATCGAATCGGGTAAGGAATTTATTATCACATTGATACATCATTGAATGGATTAAACTGTGTTTTGATGAAGAAAGGTAAAGTAATGGTCTATACTTCCAGCCAGAGAAAGCTACAGGAAAAGAATTGCTCGATATATGATCTTGAATTGACAATTATTGTGTTTGCACTGATAATTTGGTAACAATATCTGTAGGGTGAAAATATCATATATATATATATATATATACTGATCATAAATTTTAAAATGCCCGATGGTATAGAAAGATTTGAATCTGACATAGAGTAGATGGTTTGAATTATTGGAAGATCCTGATTTGGTAATTGATTATCATTCAGGAAAAGTAAATATAGTTGCTGATATGTTGAGTAGAAAATTCTTTGTTTGCCTTATGAGCAATAAATAGTCGATTGCTATTGTCTGATGAAAGAATAATTTTAACTGAGCTTAAAGCTAAGCTAATGTTTCTACAACAGATCTGTAAATCCCAGAAAAGTGATAATGAGTTGTAAGATAAACAAGTACTGAATGAAATAATTATTGAATCAAGATAACAAATTTAAATATGATGGTTGTTTGTTATTCTGAGATAGAGGATGTGTACTGAAGAATTTCAAACTTTTATAGAAAATTTTACATGAATGATCACAGTGGGACTATGTCTGTCTATCTGGGAAATGATAAGATGCACAACGATTTGTAAAAGATGTACTGGTAGCCCGAAATAAAAGGTGGTATTTCTGAATTTATATTTAAATGCTGGATTTATCAGCAAGATAGAGATGATACTTTCAAGATGGTTATAGTCAGTGAAATTATCGAAATGGAAATGGGACAAGTTACTATGAATTTTATATCAAGATTCTCCCTGTCTATGAAAAGAAAGATACTATTTGAGAAATTGTTGATTGTTTGATGAAGCCTGTACATTTTATCCTGGCATAAATGAATTTCTCACTTGATAGATTGCTTGAATTATCTATTTTTGGGTATTTTAGATTATATGATATGCTAGTTTCTACTATTTCGATGGAGGTCTACAGTTTAAATTCCAATTATGAAACAACTTACAAGAAACTTTGGATACATGGTTACATTTTAGTACTGTATTACATTCTCAAATGGATGATCAATCTGAACATATGATTAAGATTTTTGAAGATATGTTTCGATTTTGTACTTTATAATTCTAAGGCAATTGAAAAAGAAATAATTGCCGTTAGTTGATTCGTATATAATAACAGTTAATAGTTAAGTATAAAATTTTATCTATGAAGTTTTATATGGTCACAAGTGTAAAAATCCAGTGTTTGGACGGATTTCAGTGAGAAAAGATACATGCATTTTGTTTGATTCTTTGAAACCGAAGAAAGATGAAAATGATCTAAGACAGTTTAAAAGTAGTATTTGATTGTCAGAAATTCAATGTGAATATAAAATGAAAAGAACTAGAGTTTCAGATTAGCGATAAAATATTTTTGAAAGTTTTTCAATGGAAGAAAGTTCCCCGGTTTGGCCGTAAAGGCAAATCAAGTCTGTGGTTTATCGGGTCATATAAGATTATTGAAAAGAATTGAACCTGTTGCATGTTGATAGGTATTATTATCAGAGTTCTACAGAACTCACAATTTTTTTATGAGTAGATGTGTTATGATAGTATCGATCAGACCTATCATCTATTATTGCTTTGATAAATGTTAAATTCAGCCTGACACGACTTACAGTGAGAGATTGATTGAAATTTTGGCACTTGAAGAGAAAACTGAGAAATAAAAATAGCTTTAGTAAACGTTCTCTGACAATGACATGATATAGAGGGAGCTACCTAGGAACTGGAGGAAACTATGAGAAAGTAATATCTGAATCTCTTTACTGATAAAATTTTTGAGGACGAAAATTCCTTAAAGTGGGAGAGTTGTAACAGCCCAATTTCAGTGACATCGGAAGAGTGGTCTCGGGACCACAAATTCGAGCCGAAAATAAAATTTATTTTTATTTTATTACATGGTTCGTAATATGATAGAAATGTTATGTGAAAATTTTGATAAGAAAAATTTACCGATTATGTGTTAAATTACGGGAAGGACCAAATCGCATAAAATGAAAAAGTTAAATTCTAGTAGCTAGAAGGATTAAATAGCTATGGAATTCAAAACTTGAGGTCCTTATATGGTAATTAGACCATTAATGAAAAGTTAGTAGATATTTTTGGGTGATTCATCCATGGAAAATTAAAAAAAGGCTAAGGACTAAATTGGAAATCAAAATTATTAAAAGATGATAAATTATTAAATAGAAATAAAAATAATTTTTATCATCTTCTTTCCCAAAATAATACATGGAAACCCTAGGAGAGAGAGAAGAAACTTTCTTGGCCAAATTGGGTAAGTTTTCTTGTCCCGTTTTTAGCAATATCTATTTGGGGGATTAATTTGAAAATTTATCAAAGTATAAAATTTGGGTCATGGATGTATATACTGAAAATTAGAAATTTATGGTAGAAAATGAAAGGTTGTTGGTATATAAACAACTTTTACAAATTGATTTTTGATGAAAACATGATTTAGAGACTAAAATGTAAAGTTGTGAAATTGAAGAAAAATGCTAAATTTTTATGAATACATGTGCTGCAAATTTTGTAATGGGATTTTGGTTAGGCTTGGAATAGGGATTAAATTGCACAAATTTCATTTTCCGTGCCTAGGGATAAAACTGGAATTTATGAAAAAGTTAGAGGCAAAATAGTAATTTTTCCTATGATGTAAATTGTGTCCACCTGAATATGAAATGTGATAAATTAATGTAAAATTTAATCATATAGATCTGGATAGACCAAATTCAGAGCTAGAACGAGGAAAGAAGAAAATGTCAGATTAGTAGATTTTACGTACACGAACATTGTCGAGGTAAGTTCGTGTAACTAAATTGTGTTTATTTACATGCTTACATTGATTGTATTTATGTAAATTGTATAAATAGCATAAACATGTGAAATGATTACATATCCAATCAAACCCGATAAAAAAATATTTAAATTAAATGGCAATGCCCGATTGATGATAAAGGATAAACAATGAGAATGTTACTTATATGCTTGAAATGAATGTGGAATGTGTTTATTTGAATTATATGAATGTTATGGATGTATGAAATAATCACATGCCCGATAATGCTTGAAAAATGTTTAAATCTCGGTTTAATAAATGGAAAATCGATGGATATGTGATTTCCCAAAATGAATGAGGTCCTGCATTTGTTGCTGACAGGATTTAGCTCGGATGAGTAATCCTATTAACCTCATTACAGAAAGGATTTAGCCTGGACGAGTAATCCTGATATAAGTCCTCTCGAGCATATGTTATGAATTGGATTTAGCCCAGATTGGTAATCCAGATCAAGCTCCTTAGAGCATATGTCATAAAAGGTTTAGCTTGGAATGGTAATCCTGTTGTATACATGTGTGGCTCGAGAGTGTAATATCTGATATAGTACCTTATAGGTACCATTGGACATGAATTGACGGATCCTGATTTGTACACCTAGAGTGTACTACTTACGTATCCATCGATATTTCGAATAAATTCAACAGGTGACAATTCCAGACATGAGAAGATATGAAAAGTAAAATGAGTTATTATAGGTATCCGGCTGAAATACAAAAAAAATTTGATACATGACAAATGATATACGAAAACATGAGATGATGATATTTGTACATGGACTTTATTTGATGAAAATATGTTCATTCTTGATTATGGACTTGAACACCTTGAGTGTACTAATCATGACCTTGATATTCCGAGTAATATAAATAAAGTTTTGATATGAAATGATCTGAACTTGAAATGAACTATTATGAAATTATACTTGTAATAATGAGATGATTTAGACATGTTGAATGAATACATGTTGTGGAAAGCATATGTGCTTGGAAACTTGATTGTTGTTGAGCCCATATATGTTTTGATGTTATTATGGAATATACGACTAACAAGGGCAATGGAGTTATGTGTAGGGCTTGAGGTCAAATTGATTGAATATGCCTTACATAGTTATCTCAAAATAGAATGAATGGTAAGTTAAATACCATGTTATCTGAACTTACTAAGCATTTTATGCTTACCTAGTTTTATTTCCTTGTTTTATAGTAAATCAGAAGCTCATTAGATTGGAAGCTTGATGGAGATCACTCACACTATTCATCGGCCCAGGTCGGTACAATATGGTAAAGCAATTATGGTTACAATGGCATGTATAGGTTATATTGGTTATACTGGCATGTAAATGTAAATGATTATTGTAATCTAGCCATTGGAATGGCTAGTGATGATTATGTTTTGGTACATGTATATATATGTATTTAAGTTTACTTTATGAAGATAACATAAGTGTTTATTATTGATTGATTGAGAAAGGTTACATGAGTATGCTTATAAAAGGTAAGATTAAAAGCATGAATGCATGTATCAATATATTATGTTGGATGCTATAAATTGCTTGAATTCAATGCTTGAGTTGGTTGGTATTTGGATGTAAGTTTGATGCAGGAATTTGGTATGATTTTGGGTGAGACATGAAGCTAGGAATGACTTTATTTTGTCCACACGGGCAGACATACGGGCGTGTGTCTAGACCGTGTGTGACACACAGCTTGGTACATGGCGGTGTGGTTAGGCCGTGTGTCCTCTACACCTTAAATTCGAGAAAATAGAATGCTCAGAATTGAACATACGGGCAGAGACACGGGCGTATGTCTCAGCTGTGTGTGCTACACGGCCTAGAACAAGGGCGTGTGTCTTGGCCGTGTGAGAATTGCACCTAATTTTGAAAGAAATTAATTAACCACACAGCTTAGCATTCGGGCGTGTCCTATCGTCACACGGGCATGTCTCTTGGACCACACCGGCGTGTGAGCCCTGCACATTAGAAAAATTTTGAAAGTTCACGAAAAATTCTTTGAGTTTTCGATTAAGTCCCGACTCGATTCTAATGCTCGTATTGGGCCTCGAGGGTCCATTTAAGGGACGTTATGAATAATCTCGGGAAAATTACAGTGATGGACATGATTTATTTGTAAATGTTCTGAATTATCCAGTAATGCTCTGTAACCCTATTTCGGTGATGGATACGAGTTAGGGGTGTTATAGAGGATCCATCTTATCCAAAGAAACATCAACTTCGCATCCATGGAAATCATTTCTTTCTGCATGAGTATTTGTAATAGCTACATCCTCAACATCTATTTCTTCAAAATTATCAGTGGCTGTTTTGGCATCTTTTCCAGTGGCTCAATTTTTTGCGTTGATGGCAGTAAGTTGGTCATAATAAGGGAAACTGCGATGTTTAAGTTGACTGGCTTCCTTATGACTCTATAAAAAAGGAGGAATCCATATTATATATAAGCTTGGTCAAAACAAGACAATAAAGATAAGAAATAATTATTACACTTATATATGAGTTCTACACAGCATCTTCAACAACAAACTACCTATGCTTGTCCCAACCAAAGCCCTTATTGTCTTTTCCATTGAGCATATCATAAAAGATTGCCCAATACCTTTTCAATGTCCTAATCCTCAATTCAAGATTGGGTTTAGCTTTTAAACTTTTCCTAACATTCTTTCTAGCTCATTTAAATAATCGATCTTGAATCCTGTATCTGCATTAAAGGTTCCAACATTTTGCATGTCGACCATACAGGCAATCAACGGAACATATTCTTCTAGAACCCATTTCCTTTTGGTTCCTCGAGAATTTTGGGAAGAAGCACTTGATTGTGAAAAGCCTGACATAACTATTTTAAGAAAAACACAAATTAAAATTATGTTTGATATTATGAATCAAAAGGTCGACACTTGATAAAATTATAACACATGACGAATCAAAAGAAAACAAATTAAAGTTGTAATTCAACAAGTATAGTACAATACATAAAGACAATTTAAACACCACCAAAGTTTCATAAACTAGATACATAAAATAACATAAATAAATTAACCTTCTACTATTTTTACCCTAAACCTAACTAATTTCTAAATGCTTGCCATTCATAGAACATTTGATTGCTTAGTTCTATCCTTCAAGTAGCTCATGCATCCAATGGATGAATATTTACTATATTCGGTTCATCGTAATCTATCACATTATTAGGTAATCATTCTCCCAACTCCGCTTCAATAGGATTAAGACTCATATAGGTTCGAATAAAATTATTGAGCAAACAATATGCAATAATGATTCTATTGTGCACTCTCACATGATAGAATGATGGACTCCTAAGTACTCCCCATCTAAATTTTAATAACCCAAAGCATCTTTCAATAACATTGCGTGCTGAAGCATGTTTCATATTGAAAAATTCTTCTAGAGTACTTGGCTGGTAACCCTGACGGCACTAATTAAAATAATATCTTTGTCTTTAAAAGGCGCAAGAAATCTCTCACAGTTTGTGTAACCAAATGAACTAGATAATAACAACTTATAAAAAAAGAAAAAAAAAACTATTTATCATGGTTCCTTCGATTCTGATTTTTACCATTTGGAACTTTTAGTCCATATCTCCTACTAATGACATCTCGTAGAACCCGTCCACCAACAACAGAACCTTCCTAACTAGGAAGAACATAAACAAAATGCATATCAGATGTACAAACACCTAACATATTTGTTGCCATGTCATCTTTTCGCGATCGATATCTAAGTTTATCAACTGTTGGAACCTTAATCTTAATGTGGGTTCCATTTAAATCACCTAAGCACTTATACATCAGATGTATAAAACCTCGGGTTAGGATACTATATTTAAATCTAAATAAACTAAATTATGTACAAGCTATATATGGAACTCACTTCAATACCTTGAACTATTTCTACCTTGGGTATGTAGAACTAGTTGTAATTGGATCTGCCTTTTTAAATAGCACATATTGTAAGCGTACGAAAATATTTAAAACATTGTGAAATAATTTGTTAACGGTTTCTCGAACTTATTAAAGTGATGCTTGATAACTTAATTTTTAAGGTGATGAGAAATTGTACGTAAAAACATTGCCATTTGCTCATCAACAATCATGTTTATTGACGACTTCAATCCTCCTAAAGTTTGTAACATCTCACATAGTTTAAAAAAAGTAATTCTATTCAACCTAACTTGTTCAATACAGGTCTTGTCACTAATACAAGTCTTTTCACATAATCTCGTTTTGCATAAAAATATAAAATATATGATCTAATCCTTGGTCTATAAGTATGTAGGCTATAGATGACACCCAATGTAACTAAGAACCAACTCGCAACTGTACACATTTGCAACCACATTGTCACAACAAGAACAATTTTTTGACGCCTCTCACTTTGTACTATTAAAGGCAATCGAGCCATTACTGCAAGATATTAAAGTGTTACATATGTTAAAGTTATAGAAAAAGGGTCATATTTCTTCAATACTAATCTCAAACAGTAAAACAAAATTAAAGAATTTAATTGCAAAAGAACTTATAGTGATTCAGTGAATACAATAGGCTTAGTTGTGGGTGGATGAAACAATCAAGCAAGCCAAAGAAGAGGAGGAAATAATAACATACTACCAAAGAAAAATGAACAATACATATTAAGAATATTTGCAAGACACAAAATAGAAATTACAAATATCTTTGCAAGTAAAAAACCTGAAATTCATTTCTTTATCAAATTTCATTCAACAAAATAGACTCTTTGTTTAGCAAATAATAATGTCTTACACAAAATTTTACATGTTGTATTTACATGTTGTGTTTTAAAATTTTAACAGGTCGTAGGCTCTTTAATTGTTTACTTCCATTTATTTGTTATAGTTACATGTATGGATTCATTACATCATTATTTTTTAGTTGCATGTCCTTTTCTTTATTAATTGATGAATATTATCTTATTAAAATGATTGAATAAAATTAGATATTATTTTCTCTTTTATAAAATTGGATATTATTTTCTCTTTTATCTTATTATGTAGCTGAATTTTTTTATACATGACATTATTATTTTTCTTTAAGAAAATGACCCTACAAATCTCTAGTAGTTTAGCTTATATATGTTTTCTTTTAGTTGGAAATGACATAAGTAGTACTATTTTCTTGGGTCCAAAACTCAATCTACAATTCATAAAATTTTTTCTTTAAAATAAAAGAAAATGATGGATCAAACTTGTCATATATAACTTGTAATTCAATTAAAAATATCAAAAGTTAATAATAAAATATATTTTTGTCGAAAGTAAAACATATATATTATAGTTTCATACATATCAACCATTAAAATTTAAATTTATTTTCTATATATAATTTAGGTTAAAAATTGTGAAAACAAGAATAAAAATTGTGAGATGAAAATGAATAATTTCTCTTTATTATGTAGCTGAAATTTGATAAAAATTAAGTAACAAGTGACTTTGGAGAAGAAGACTTGTCAACCAAATAAAATGATATGTAATGATTAGTCATAACTCAAATAGGTTAGTTCAGTTGAAAAGAAAAGATAATATCCAATTTTATTCAATCATTTGAATAAGATAATATTAATCAATTAATAAATTTATTTTAATAAGATAATATTCATCAATCATTTTATCCCACTAGAATCTTATCCATAGTACCAACAGAAACAATATATGTAGATATATTATTACACTAGTTCAAGGGGCCAAAATGAATAACCCAAGCTTCAAATGGCCGAAAATCGAAAATCAAATATGTAGGATAATTCAAAATTAACTGAAGAACCTCAAAATTTAACAGAAAAGGATTTAAATTATGCTAAGGAAGAACACACAACATACCATAAAAACACAACTTATAGTTTCTATTTTTGAAAATCTGTAAATTCTAATCTTCTTTTAAGGATGGAAAATGTTATCAATACACTAGTAACTTTCAACATTTGGAAGTTAACAAAAAGAGAGCTAATATACTAAAATTATAAAGATAAAAAAAATAAAAACCCTATTTAATATTTTTTTATAAAATGACATAAAAATCATTGTAATCCTAAGGAGCTCCTATTTTAGTTACATTTAACTCCTTTTTTTTACCTTTGAGTCCTGCATTCCTTTTATGTTTCCACCAATACTCTATTATATCTGAAGCACCAATACTTTGTTTCCACAGCAAATATATTGTTCTTGATCGCACTAGAATCTTATCCATAGTTTTCCTTTATACATGACACCAACATAAAATAGATAGATATACTTATATGCTAGACTCGAATCTTGAATAGGTATAAGTACCATTACATACAGTTACCTTACTTCCATGCATAAAAAACATAAATCAACTTTGGCATGTCAAGTATATGTAAATTTAATATATGTATACCCTTATGAGTTTTCATGCATTTCAACAAGACCACATAACTTCATTCTAACCATGTCCAATAAACAAAACAAATTTTTACTTCCAATATGGAATGCAAAAGATACATTAATAGGCATTTAAACCTCTTAAAACACTTCAATGATATCAAAAGACATCCACATAACCATAAAAAAGTAAGTAATATAAGTTTAGGTACAGATCCATAGAAAATATTTAAAAGGATGTTGTGGATGAAACTTAAGCCAAAACATGTACATAATTTGTCATTTACTATCAAGATCAAAGCAAAAACTAGTCATTTAATTCCTGAGGGACAAAAAAAAAAAATAAAGTATTGAAGATCATGAAGATATATGAAATTGTGGGTATTCTAGAGCACTAAATACAATTATCAGTTTCCTTGACTCTACATCACGCTAGTTATACTGCTTCACTTGAACATCAAGAAAGGCATAAGTTATTCGTCTCATTTTAGTTTTTTTTAAAAATAAAAAAAAGGGTTATGCATCTGGGCTGCGTGACCGAGTCGGGTCAACCCTATAGAAAATTGCAATGATGTCGCAACACAAGGGTTCTGTGTCGCGACATCCCTGGCAGTATGCTGTTGTTGTGACACTGGGGTTAGGTGTCACAACACACTTTGGAATTTTGGAATTCTCGGTATACTGTCTTTGGTGTCGTGAGACACAGAGTCCATGTCATGACATCGAGTTGGTTTTCTCAATTCATTTGATTTTGGCCTTAGTGTTTCAATATAGGGTTACTGTGTTGTGACACTGGCTTTATTTTTGCCCAGACTTCCAATTTCTAGAGTGTCACGGTTCTTATAAAACAAAAATTTGATAAAAATTAAAATCTAGACTGAACAGTTAGTTAGATATACAATAATTTACAAAAAAATAAAACTTGATTCAAATTATCAAGTTTTATTGTTGAATTCATCCAATTGTTCCATTGATGCATATGAGGATGCTTCTCTAGTTCTTTCAGTGTTAGTCCATTGTCCATCATGCCATTCCACCTTCTTCTGCTTATCCCTTTCATTGGACCTATTCTTTCGACTTGCACGTTAGTAGAAAATACATCCCTTGATTCAAGGTAGTTACAGTTATGAGTATATATTTCATTACAATGCTCACCTAATTTCCTCTTATTTTCCCCACTCTGTTGGTGACCACATTTAAAAATTTCTATTTCACCAGTGATCTTCATGGTTAATTCATTTTTCTCAAGATCAATGGTAGACTTTGACGTAGCTAGAAAAGGTCTACCTAACAGAACTAGTATATCTCGATCTTCTTCAAAGTCCAAGACTATAAAATCCACCAGAATGATAAAGTTGCGCACTTTGACTAACACATATTCCAATACTCCTTAGATGCACTAAGGATATGTCAAACAACTGTAGTGTAATTTACGTGTTTTTAAGGTCCCCTAACCCCAGTTTCTCACATATTGATAGAGGCATTAAATTGATGCTAGCTCCTAAATCACATATGGCTCTATTGAAATGAATGCTCCCTATCTCTATGGGAATTGTAAAACTTCTCAAGTCTTTCAGCAATTGGGGAACCTGACTAGATATAATAGCACTACAAGAAATTTTCATATTAACTTGTTCATCTGCCTTAATTTTCTTATGCCTAGACATAATTTCTATTAAAAATTTAGCGTACTTAGGGACTTTTTCAATTAGTTCAATCAAAGGCAGGTTAAATTGAATGTTTTAAACAAGTTAAAAAAGCTTACAAACTCATCTTCATCTCGTTTTTGTTTCTCTTCCAACCTTGAAGGGAATGGTACATGTATGTTGGTAGGTTATTTGGTCGCCTTTTTCTCTGGCTCAGCTACTGGTTCAGTTACCTCTTTTGGTTCTGGTTCTTTGTCAGCCTCTCGGAGCTCTTCTTGAAGATCTTCTGCATTTTCTCTTGTTTCCTATTGTGTCAGAGTTTCTGGGCTACTCACGATTTTGCTCGAACGGAGTGCAATTACTTTCACATGCTCCTTCTCTTCCTTTTGAGGATTATTTTTAGTATTTCTAAGAATGCAAGTGCCAATTTGTAGCACCCCAAACTCGGCCCAAACATTACGGTCGAATCCGGCGTGTCACATTGAAGTGTTTTTCGAGAACCATGTTTTCATTGAAAACCCTTCTTGATGTTTAGAAACTTTTACCGTTTAAACTTGTATAAAACCTTAGCCTTATTTATTTTCCAAAACGTGACTCATTGTAATAATCAAAACGTTGTTAACAACCTTGTAAAATCTTATGGGAAACTTTGAAAACTTGTAAACCTTTGTAGTGGCAGAAACATGTTATTTTAAAAACAGTTAAGTATCGAAAAATCAAACCTTCTTTGTTATGGCTTAAAGTGAATGGATACTACGCACCAGGTAGGATTCAAGAAAAGAGGAGGTGAGTCAATTAGACTGCTTAAGTACCTAGCTCTTCCATGATCCAATCCTAGACATGCACACATCCATTGCCACACTTTAAGCTTATTACTTGTCCACGAACAACAAATTAAGTTTAAGTCTATATAAAATATTTATTTCCTTTGAAAATATTTACGTTGCGGAAGCTTTGCTCGGTTATCGTGATATTTTGAAAATAAGTAACTTTTATAAAAGGCGCCCTAGAGCTAACCAATTTTAAGGAATCGATTTAAGTGATGTGAATCTCAAGTTGAAAACGATTTAAGTAATTTTAAAAAAAAACCAAAATAAAAATAATAGAGCGGCCTTATTACAACTTTAACCAAAATAGAAATAATCAAAAATAAATGCGAAATTTAAAAGGAAGCTAATTGAAACTTATTTAATAACCAGAAATTTAATCTTCATGGCCACTCTAAATCCCGCCCAGTTCCAAGTCCATCGATCTAAGGCTCACCTGCAAAGATGGGAAAAAGTGGGGTGAGTTTGGAAAACTCAGTGTGTAAAGTATCCCAACCAGAGCCCAAATCAGTTCAAGCTTTACTGGACCTAAGCCCTATTCAGAATTTAGTGTTAACTGGGCCTTAGCCCATATCAATATTAATCTGGGCCATAGCCCCTTACAGTAACAGAGTATACTAGGCCTAGCCCATATCAGTATCAATATGGGTCGTAGCCCTATATAAGTCGAGATATATTGGGCCTTGCCCATATCAACACAGTTGGGCCCATTTCAATACAGTTAGCCCATAACAAAACAGTCTCATATGATTAATACATGATAACCCCACCCAACCCTGCACTTGCCTCCGTCCATCCCTACACTTCCTGTGGGGAATAAATCACCCACGCCATCTCTACACTTACAGTGTTAGCACCGGTTGCGGCACTAACTATAGTCTGCAGCAAAGCTGTTTATATCAGAATATGTGGCACAGCCACCAGAACGGGTTCTTCCTCCATAACAAAACCCAACCCCATGCAACAGATATACATGTCATGGCATATGACAAACAGAATCAGAATATCATGCATTTCAGTCAAAATTAACCCTAGGGGTATGACGGTCATTTTGCACCTAGGGGTAAAACGATAACTTTCATACTTAGGGGTAGTTTAATAAAATTTACTATTCTAGAGTTTACATACATATTCTAACCATTAACACATTAACAGAAGCACTTACCGAGCGTTTTTACCGAATTGGGCTCGTTGGCCCACTAACTCATTTTCAGCCCATTAAGCCCAAATATACTGAAGTACGAAATTGTGCACTCTACAATCATACTACTTGCGATTACCAAAATTAACCACCAACCCACCTCACAAGCGCTTGCACGCTCGCAAGTTCACAAATGCTGGCTTTTTGGCTTTTCGGCTTTTCAGCTTTTGCCGATCTAGTCTATGAGTGGGTGTCGTTTACACACCTATTTTTCGATGAAACATTGATGATTTCCACACACGAGTTTCCTACAATCAATTACTAATACGTTAACTATGAATCCATAGCAACTTATCTGTAAAACTCCTTACTAAAAATCGACCATTAACACTTTAGGCACTAGTGTTCTTACCTTTGCCGAAAAATAGACTAGATCTAATTATGGTCGTTCCAAATATCCAAGCCCTCGATTAGTAGCCTTTAATCCACACTATAGGAAAACAAATCAGATATCACCACTAAACCCTTTGAGTACAATCAACAGGCTCCCTTTGCATATAGGGGTTTTTCGGCTTTTACCTTAATTCATGAATAACGAAAGAAAGATTCGAGCATTTACCTATATCGTTATGAAACTACTCCCAATCGATTGTAGATCCAACCACCGCACAAGAAGGAAAAATACTCAACCAAGGGTTCGGCCTTTGCAGTACCTCAAAGTAGTAAGATTTCGGTTTTGGAAGAAAAGATACGAGGTTTGGCTTCAATGGAAATTTGGCTAACCAGTTTTGTTGAGGATTTATGAGAGAAAAGAAGAAGAAGAATATGAAGGATTTAGGTTCGGCAAAAACATAGGATGAGAATCGACAAGAGAAGAAAGAAAAGAGAAGAGGGGAAGAGATGAGAGAAGGAAAGAAAAGAATAGAAAATAGAAGAAGGAAAAAAAATGAATCCTAAAGGCCAAAATATACGGCATTTAATATAGCTATGGCCGAAAGAGTGCCTTTCGGCATAGTAATTCTTTTTAAATTCCAATTCCCTAATTTGCTCATTGATTTTTGGCCAAAATCAAAGTTTGAATTTCATTCAAACTCCCAACCGATCAGAAGCCTTATCCACCTGCTTGCACCGCTTCAGCATGCTTCCAAGAGTCCTGGTCAGACCCCAATTCCTTCCCCACGCATGCAGCAAAATCCAAACCTTGCGTGCAAAGCTGCACTCGAACCCCAGACCTCCGTCCGCTTGCATACGCCCGTCTTCTTGCCACCGCACAATGCTTCATTCCTTACTAATATATGGTCACAATTAATTATAAACCTTACCTTGAGTTCTAGCCCACTTTAAAAATTAAATGAATTCGCCACAGACGGACTCAAACTGCACCCTCTCCACATGCCCGACAGACTGCGCCATCTGCGCCACAGTGCTTCTTGTGACATAGCTCGGTCGCAATTATTCTTAAACCTTACTTTAGTGCGATCCGCTTCTAAAATAAAAACAAGCCTTTGCGTGTGCCAACCCTCGAACCTAAACACTATACCACACTCCCACCTCCGCCCTCGGGCCGAGCTTCCCTTTGTGTTACCTTTTAACCCTAACTTTATATAACACTTCACCGCGTGGTTCACGATATAAAGAAAAATAAAACTCTTTTGCACATGTTAGGAGTCGAACCCCAACTCTCCTTCCCACTACCTAGCATGCTTAGCCACTAGGCCAGGTGCTCCTTTATGATAAAACTCAGCCCAAATTATTAATAAGGCCTACTGCCCAGATTCCCTAAGGTAGCATAAAATTAAAATTTTTCTAGAGTCTGAAATCGAACCCAAGCCTTTTTCCACACAATAAATCCATCGTAATTTATTTAATTACTAGACTAAATATACTAAATAATAATAATAATAATAATAATAATAATAATAATAATAATAATTAAAACATCCAAATTATTCGGGCCGTCTTCTACCCGAACCCAGACTCAAGGCCTAATACTTCCAAGCCCAAAAATCGAGGCGTTACACAATTTGCCTTTTAATATCTCCCATCAAGATGGGAAAGCTTTTGCGTAACCCTGAAAGGAAATGTTATGATTCCTCTCATCCAAGAGTTTTCTACTACTCTTAGGGATGATGAGACATGGAGGCCACACATTGTCTGGTGGAATACAGTAACAGTAAGAGGTAAGGATGTACCATTCAACCTAAAAATTATTTGTGAATTTTATGATACTTCTTATGATGAAACCGATTACTTAGAAAATAATGATTTAAATAAATTTGAGGACTTAAACATGGATAGAATTGCAAGATATTTAATTGAGAATCATGATGAACGGAAACTCTGGCCAGATACAGGACTTCCGACCAATTTTAATCAGGCAGTCATGTTTCCAATAGCTAAGATGTGGATGTAATTTATTGGTACTAGGATAGCACCTGCATAGAATTTTTCTAATGTAAATACTTTTAAAGCTGTCTTGTTATATGGTATTTTACAGAAGAAACAAATATGCATCGGAGAGTGGATCTATCAAAACATGAAGCGTTGTGTCAGTGGCTAGAAGGTTGAGATTTTCTTTCCTCATCTAGTAACAACATTTTGTAAAAACACAAAGGTAACTATGGAGGAGAATGAGCAATTTTAATCGGTGATTCTATGTACACTCATTATGTGGAACTCAAACGAAAATAGATTATTGATTGGAATCAGAGGAGAAAGGAAAAGATGGATGTGCCTCCCTCACTCAAAAGAAAAGAAACAATGAAGGCAAGAAAAAATGAGTGAGAGCAATGAAGTTAAAATAGATGGAATGATATGATGGATGCAAGAAATAGGCGTAGTTCTTCAAGAATTTGCATGGCCAAAAAACATGAGAGTTCCAAATTTTCTACTTGATATGTTTGGCCCAACATAAACCCATAAGGAAGGAGAAGAGCATGAAAGTGAATAGGAAGAAAATGATGAGGCAGGAGACGAGGAGACAGTCTTTGAGGAGGATGATTGAACTTATAATTTTTGTTTTTAAAGATTGTATTAATTTTTTGGGTGATTTTTAATTTATTTAAATTGATAAGAGTAGAAGTAATAATAGACTTATAGTTGTTTTGTGTTTAAATTTTCTGTGCAGGAATCTCACATGGAAAAAACACAACTATTTTGAGCTATCAATGATCAAAAGATGAGGTACGCACCAATAGTCTGAGAAACTATCACGATCAATCGGGTACCTTCTTTCCTTATCTTTTACAAGGCTACACATTGAGGAGAATGTGTTATCTAAAGTGTGGGGGGTAACATAGAAAATTTGTTTAAAATTTTTAGGCTTTTCTTTAATTTTTCTTGTTAATTGTGTGCTTGAGCCTGTAGAAATAGAAGTGATTGGTTTGGAGCATGTAACGCCCCTAACTCGAATCCATCACCGGAATAGAGTTACGGAGTATTACCGGAGTTACCGATTTATTTATCAGATATTTTATTTCATCTAACATTCATATTTGGAACCAATTAAAATCAAACATATTGTCCCTTAAATGTACTTAATTTCCTTGTATCAACTTATCAAAGATAATCGTATATTTACATGTCATGATAAATATCATTCTCTTGCCATTTCTTTATAAAAATAAATCAGGTAATTCATTATATCGATATTTCATGCATTTAAAAATAAAATTCAAGTTACACTAACTTACCTCGTTGCTTGTTCATGTTTATAATTTCATTAATCCGATATATTTTCTTTTCCACGTTCAAGTCTCGTATTCGAGTCATCTATATCTTTATAAATAAATTTGATTGTCGTTTTCATTTATTTCATGTTCTAATACATTCAATTAATGCTCTAAACAAAATTATCAATTCTAATACATTCAATTAATGCTCTAAACAAAATTATCATTTTACCCCTAAACTTTTAATTAATGATGATTTCATCCTTAGGCTCAAAAAAATAAAATTCTTGCAATTTAATCCTTATTTCCAGCCGTTATTCTCATACAGATTGATAACAACCCATGAATTCTATAAAATATCAGAATTTTCCATAATTTCAACACTTTTTAATTTAATCCTTAAAACATGTTTTTCCCGATCTTGAACTAGATTAATAATTTCATTCAATTTTGAAATTTTAAATAATAAAATAATCCATTTCATGCAAATTGGTCATTTCTAACATTTTTACAAATTTGCCCATAATTTTTTACTTTATTCAATTTAGTCCCTGAGCGTAAAACATGCAAATTAGCCATGCTAGCTGAATATTCATACATATTTTCCTCCTCCTCCTCTCCATTCCACATCCTTAATTTATATAACATGAGACAAGTAACATTATCAATAATTTCACTATTTACTTATATGTATATTCAAAACTATCCATTTGCGTTATAGTCACTAAATTATTTATATCTTGAGCGAAAGAACTCGAAATTAAGATATGATAATTTTCCATGAAACTAGACTTATTTATATTCTTACCTTAAAATTTTAATAATTTTTTATTTATCCAATAAGTAAAGTTTATTCTTTAAAGTCACCCTTATCCTGCTGTCTGACAGTTCCAACCCTTCTTTACTAAAAATTAATTATCTCATTGTACAGGATTTGGATGATGTTCTTGTTTGTTCTATTGAAAATAGACTCATTCAGGACTTTTAAAATTTAACTTTAAGAACCTAATTATTTTTCTCCAATTTTTGATGATTTTCCAAAGTCAGAATAGGGGAACCCAAAATCATTCTAACCTTGTCTCACAAAATTTATTATATCTCATGATTCACAATTCCATTGCTTATACAGTTTCTTCTATAACAAATTATACTTCATAAGATTTAATTTAATATTTTATTTATTCTCTAATTCAATTTATAAAATTTTTGGTGATTTTTGAAAGTTTGACTACTGCTGCTGCCCAAAACTGTTTTAGTGCAAAGTGTTAATTATTAAGTTTATAACACCCTTATTTCCTTTCTCTACAATATTTCCCACCACTTTCTCTTATTTCTCTTCACTAATATATCAATAAAATAGAACCATATATAAGAAAACTCTACTTTAGCTTCATTTCCATGCTTTTTCAATAATATCAAACTTAAAAATACATGGAAATCTTGATGTTCTTACCTTGTCTTATTGTTTCCAATCTTTTAACTTGATTTTATCTCTCCTTCACCTTCTATTTCTTGAATCTAACTTGATATTCTAGCTTCCCATAGTTTCCTTATTATTTTACTCTCTTGGTAATCATGAAAATTCTTTTAATTTCTAGGTAAAAATGGTGAATTTTTGGTGGAATGACTAAATTGTAAATAATGAAAAGTTTCTTTCTTCTCTTCTCTTCTTTCTAACGTGAGATGCATGGACAATGATGGAGTGTGTGTGTGTGTGTGTGTTTTTTTTCCACACACACACACATATAGACTAAATAAAATAATAAAATAATAAAATATCTTATTAAAATATTAAATAAATAATAATAATCTAATTAAATTATTATAAAATATCACCAACATCATCATTAATTTCTAGATTTCTCTCTCTTCCAATTGACCATTTTGCCCTTTGTGATCTTTTAAAATTCCATTCTTGAGTCATCACTTAATTTGGTAAAATTGCAATTTAGTCCCTCATAATTCTTTACCTATTCAATTTGGTCCTAATTCATCACTTTTCCTTGGTCTCTAGATTATTCCACCCTTAAAATATTTGCACTATTAGTCCTTCAAAATTTTCATATTTACACTTTAATCCCTAAAATTTTGAGTATTTACTCTTGGGCCACAAAAATTTTCTTACTTTTATAATTTAGTCCTTTCTTGAATCAATATGTCATAATATACTTCCCAATGACATAACTCAATTTTCCTCTTCTTGTCACTTTATTTCCTTATTTTACAATATTAAGGATAATATCTTACTGTAGAAATTTTCAGGGTATTGCAGAGCATGTACATAGGATGATTGTATTTACAGTAAATTTGGCATGAGGATAGGTGATTTTAATTTTTTTATTATTAGACTACTAAGTTCTATATATTACATTGTAAATAGGTATTAAGCAATTGAATGTACCATATGATATAAAGAATACAAGGAAATGAGCATGCTAGTATGAATGATAAATTGTTAAATTTTTGATTTTTTAGTTGACTAAATTTGTGAATATTGAGATACCTAGGGATGACCTAAGGCATTGTTTGATATACATCTTGAGCCAACAAGCTAACCTTTATTTATCTATCCTTAGTACCTATTTTGAGCCAGAAGACATTTCTTGATGAACCTTTATACAAAACCTGTGCTAAAAATGATGATTTGTGCTTACCATTTTCTTTGGTACCGAACTACATGATTATAGTCGTCTGGCCATACATATTAAGGCTTAAGTAGATACATTATGTTATTTTTGTAAAAACAAAGCGATAGGAAAGATAAGTAGAGTATAATGTTTATAGGTTAGTTTAAAAAGTGCAAAAGAAAATTCGAAAGGAGAAATTACACGAGTAGAGAAAGTATGTGAAAAATGAAAGCATTTGTGAGTGAGGTATCATGAAAAAGAAAGAAAAGTGACAAATTCACAACAATATAAAAACTCATTCATTATTGCACAAAAATCATGAGCTAGCCGTAGTTACTATATGATGCCGAGATTTCCTATAAAGGACAAATAAGGAAGGTTAGAGAATGAGAAATAAGACAGTGAATGGGAAAGGGTTACTAAGGGAGAAGAATAGGGGAAAATATGATGTGCCAAACTATTTTCATGCTTGAAACCATTTGATGCTTACTATTCATGAATTCCATAGTTGTCCTAATGATACATGCATAGGAACGATTGAAGTGCATTCAAGTTGATTAAGCGGACCAAACTCCAAGTTACTCATTTTAAGAATTGAAATTCTCATTGAGTTTATAACACGTGCTAGATCAAAGAAATTTAAAGAGGCGATGATGAGCCTGATTTAGCAAGTTTGGGCCGAACATGAGATGTCCAACCCTTATTAGACCCAAAATAATGTCCCAAGTCCATACAATGTTTTGCATGTGGCTATTTGTTTAGTTTAATTAATTCCAAACTTTTAATTATGTCTTGTTTATTATATGCATCTTTAATTAATGTCTTGCATTATTAATCTACATCTTTTAATTGTGACATGCATTATGTATTCTGCATTTAATAAAGTCATGCATCATGTAACTCTCATGTTAGTTAAGTTTGCATCATAAATTATGATATGCATTATGTAACTCTCATGTTAGTTAAATTTTGCATCATTAAATTAAGTTATGCATTAAGTAACTCATTTGTTCATTTATTTTACATCTTAAGACATGCATTTAAGCATCTTAATTGTTAAATATGTTTGAGTTTTTTATATAAGTATGTTATTTAATTTGGCTATTACTTTTTAATGCATAAGTTATAGTGTGTTTAATTTTTCCTAAATAAATGAATTGTTTGTTCACTAGTTTGTTGTAGGAAAGTCCAAAAGGCTGGTCACATATTTTAAAGCTACAATAGGGCTATTCATTTGCCAAGAAGAATCAAATGCTGTCACAATCAAATTATTGTTCAGTTTTGGCATAAAATAGTGTGCATTTGGTCACTTAATTGCTGGTGCATAAAGGGAACATTTTTGGTGGATATTGAAGCATTCAAAGCTCATTATGGTGGTTGTTCAAATGGACCAAGAGTAACTTTTCAAGTCTGATCGATTTCATGCACTCAAAGCTAGTTATGGTGCCAATTAAAGAGATTAATACACAAGCATTAACGCATTTGATTAAGGGGAAAATGAAGGGACATCAAACATCACATTCAAAGGACCATTAAGCCTTCATCAAGTGAAGAGGCATGACTTTTTAACTATCCATGAATCAAGTGAAAAGACATGAGTCTTTGGTTGTCCATCAAGAGTTATAACCAAATTTTAATTTTTTGTTAATAGCTGGTATGAATGTCGAATTTGAATAGTCATATCAGTGCCTATAAATAGCTTGTAAAAGGAAAATATTAAAAAAAGACTATGAATAAATGTTGAATGAATATTTTTGAGTTATTGTGAGAATTCTATCTCATTGTTATTGAAAGAACTTACTTAGACTTATCAAGGAACTCTTTGTGGCTTCAAACCTTTTTCTTTTGAACTTATCACTTCTTTTCTCTCTCTCTTTTTTTTTCTCTGAAGTGTAGCATTCTAACATGCTGCTGGTTCCTATTTTGCTAAATAGTGGGTCATGGTTTACTTCTTCTTCTTCTTCTTCAAAGACTTGTTTGTTATTTCACTTTATAGAACTTGGGTCACAATCTTTCATATCGTTGGTTCATTTCTAAGTGTCCATTTCGTGCAAGTTATCCATCCAACACCATTTCCATCCTTTCCATCGAATTAATAACCATTTATCCCATTTTCACCTTAAAGTCTATTTCAAAACGATACAGCATTAGACGATTAGGCAAGTCAATGTCTTATAATCAAATTCATGATTACGAGCACGCATCACCTAAGCCTCAGAATGTTACAGGCCGAAAAGCCTATGTGATCTAGGTAGACTTATCCACAATTTGAAATCATACTGAATAATTACGTTTATGACTGTTTGTATTCTGCTAGGATAATCAAATTACTTGTATAATTTATTGACGGGTTCCTACATTTGAGACCCTTAATGCTTGTATGCTTTGTAATATACTGAACCCAGGTGTTTGATATCAAAAGTAGTAAGTAGCTATATATCATGCCAAGATTATGTGTGAATATGAAATACTTATTCTTGTGCTCCAAGGCTAACAGTTTTACCATACTTGCTCAAGGGTCGTCTTTTTATTTACTATTTTTGTTTGTTTTTCTTGAGGAAAAGCAATGACTTAAGTGTGGGGGAGTTTGATCTATCATAACTTAGTGTAGTAGATTAAACTAGTTTTCGCACTTTAGGAGCTTGAACATAAGCTTTTTAGTTAAGTTTTAATTACGTTTTCATAAGTTTAGTTCAATTCAATAAAGTGTATAATTTGAGTCTTTTATTGACCTTAGGGGCCAAATGAGGCCTAAAGGTGAGCTAATATACTTATGAGCATGCAGGAGACCATTGGAAGGTGTGCTAACTCGATCTTGGTCACTGTATTGCAACACGAAGCATTGGATGCCGCAACATAGGGAGCACAATAGAAGAATTCTAAGATTGCTTTCGATACCGTGACACACCCTTAAAGATGAGCATACTGCCCTCAATATCACGACACAGGACTTGGTGTGTCGTGACATCACCTCTGTATGGGAAATAATTACGAGCTAAGGGTGTTTTGGTCTGTAAAATAAAATGTTAAGCACGAGGACGATAGTTTTCCTATGGTTAGAAGCCACTCTAAAGTCTATAAATAGGCTCATTTAGCACATGTTATGTACGAATTTTTCATATTGTATAATTTTCTTCCTAGGTTTAGTCTTTAGTTTTTCTCTTTTCTTAGGCTTAGGTATTATTTCAATTCTTGTTATTCTTTTGAATTACTCTTCATGTCTATTCTTTCTGTCAACTTTATATTGTTTATTAGATCCATCAAGAACTAATTCTCTTGTGGGGGATTAACGAGTGGAGGTATGATTGATTAATTGTTTTGTAGGGTTTTCTTAGCGGATAGGCTGTTCAGGAAAGGAAGCTTAAATCCTAAGTCTAACAACCCTAGGAAGTCATTACGGTGGGAATTAACCTAAATTTGGTATAACCTATCCATGAACACCTTAACCCTAAACCAGTCTGGACTGTAAGGTTGAGAGATAAGTCGTTCTTATCAACTCGTTATTGTAGTGGAAGATCAAAAGATCTTGTTGGGATGTCGACTTTGTTGATTGAACAAGAAAACCCGAAGCAACAGTTGGTTATGATTACTGAAGCGAGCTAATCACCCATACTCAGATTTGATATACTTTGTTATTTGATTTCTCGTAATTGATTTATTTATTTTCTTTATCTTATTTTATTATGAGAATAGATCTAAAAACCTTTCTTTTTTATTCATCGTAATATAATCCATTTAAAGTACTGATTAAATCTATTTTTTCTTAGGTTAGGATTAATTTAATGCTCGCCTTCTTTAGGTACGATTCTTGAAATACTCACCTACTCCATTGTAACTATATTACAATTTGACCTATATACTTGCTGATACTAGTTTTCATATATTTTGTGCAAGATTTCTACTCTGGACATTGGTATGTCCAGAGGCGGTCAATATCATTTATAGTTTCTAGTCTAGAATATACTTGTTTCACATACCTTGTTGCAGCTCAAGGAGATTTTGCCTTTATCTCCTCGACAGCCTTCTCCTTATCAACCAACTTATCAAAGCTCTCCATGTCATGAGCTACAAGATAAAGTTGGATATTGCGATGTAATCCACAGTGAAACCTTTTACAGGATCCATTTCCGATGATACCATCTCACCTACATACTGACTTAGTCGCACGAATTTTGCTTCATACCCAACCACAGATAATTCACCTTACACCAAGTTGAAAAATTCTCACTTGCGAACTTCCATATACTATTCACCCATGAATTTCTTCTTAAATGTTTCCAGAAAGAAGTCCTAAGTCAATCGGTTCGTAGCAGCCCCCGACTTCACAGGGTTCCACCAACAGTGGGCTTTGCTAGTGAGGAAGGGCACGGTGCATCCTAACTTCTCTTCCTCAGTACAAGGCATATTCTCAAGGAGCTTTTTAACACCCTCAAGCCAATATTTCGCCTTTGTAGGATTATCGCTTCTAACACCATTGAACTCTTTACCACTCAAAGCTCGTAGACACTTCAGTGATAATCCTTTACTTGCGGGAGAAGTTTTGGCACTTGCAACTCGTTGGAAAGCCCCAATCATGGCTTTTACCAATGGCTTGAGACTATCATCTAGAACATTTTCCATATGAGGTCACACAAGTGTTGCCAAAGTCTTGTCACCTTCTGAAGGGTTCACAGCTCCATTAACATGGTTCACATTGACTCTTCTAGGAGGCATTTTGACTAATTCTAAAAATACATGAGACATTGTTTTAGGAAAGACAATAAGCATGTTCAACCATGTATCCTAAAAAAACACAACTGTGAACGTAGTTCGCCAAGGCATATCTGCGAACTTAGTTTGCAAAAGCATAACTGCGACCATAGTTCGCCAAAACACATATATGTAAGCACAACTTACTAGGATGGTGAGTAGCAGGAAATAATCCAAAGCATAAACCTGTAAAAGATACAGTGGAACCAAGGCAATGTATTTCCCAATCCTACCCCAACAACACAAACAAGCATTTATAGTAGTTCGAATTATTTACACCTGACGAACCTTACCAATTACTTAACTTGACAAACTTGTTTTTGCGAACCTGGCGATATCTAATACCAACAAATGTAACACCCCAAACCTAACTGAGATTGTTCAAATCGAATCCAGTATGTCATATTAGCCACAGGAGTGACTCATCGTTTAACTCCCAACTGATCTTTCATCACACAAAAAGTTCAAGTTATTAATGTGCATTGAAATAACAAATATACATGCATGGAACAAGAGACATTTGAACTTATAGTTTGTAACTTGCACAAAGAAACACAGTTTGCAGGTGACAAAGTAAGGCATGAAGATAAAAAGGAGATATTCCAGACTTCACATAATTATGCATAAGTATTAACACATAGAAATTTACATCTAGGGTTCGTATACATAATAGGGTTCGTGTACAATATAGGCTTCGTAAACAAGAAGGGTTCGCATAATTATCAGGGTTTGCAAGAAAATAGAGGATCACATACTTGCGGCAATTTTGGCTAACTCGATAAAGGTCAATTAGTTAAGGTCATTACATACTTTTTAAACTTAAAGCATCAGTCAGATAAGATTAAGGTACTTAAACATAAGCTCATATATAAGGAAGAATATTCAAACATGGTAATATATTCATACTGAAAAGAAAGTAACGTGATAATCATTCGAGTATTTTTCAACATGATTTTATTAGCGGTCTACCACAAATCGATGTGGCAAATTAGGCTTTTTCGATGCACTTAAGGAGCTTTTTTTTTAGCAAAATAGTGTTTTTAGCATAGTTTTTCATTTTTTTTCTTATCTTTGGTTAATAAGTGAAAATATCTCATTTTTGCCCATTTTGTGATCCAAATTGGCTGATTACACTGTGTGTTTGAGTGATGTAGGGACGTGTTGGAGGTAAAAAATGATAGATAAGAGCACTAAGGCATAGGGTATCGTGATATCCACTCATTAGGATCGCAATAGCTCAACAATATAGAAGATTGAAGACTCTTTTTAATGGTATCGCGATATCCACTTTCCAAAAAGGACCTCAAGTTTTAATATTGCCCAATATATCACGATATTCTATTTTGGGTATTGTGATATCACCTTCGTCAGGGGAAAAAATTGGACAAAATGTGGTCTTTGTCTACCCGATCCACCAATCATTCAAGGCTGTGTAAGGACATTTTTGGCAATGAAAAGTCATTAAAGGACACTTCAAAACAACCAAAATTTGCTGAGGAGGAGAGACACACATACTAACTTAGTTTTAGGTTTAGTTTTCTTTAGGTTTTATTTAGTTTTTCTCTACACTTTCTAGTATTTTTATTTTTCTCTTCTTCTACCTTAGTCTAGATTTTATTTTCGGCATTTACTTCTTGTTCTTGTTGTTCTTAGTACTAGTTAAGTTAGTTATTATTGTAGCTAAGGTTTATTTACATTTCCAGTCCTTCTACATTGCTTTCAAAACTCTTTAAGCTTTATTTTAATGCATTTTAGTTTATTTTACTTTAAATCTATTAAAACTTGTTCCTTTTATGTTCTTTGCTTTAGATTTTCTTGTTGAATCCTTTTAGTTTTTTTCTCTTTAAGTTTTCTTGCATAAAAATCTCAAATTTTATATTTTTCTCAAGCTTTACTTTCATGCTTATTTCCTTCATTTTGAGCATGAGTAGCTAAACTTCGATGGAGGTTGGTTGATGGAGATTCGGGTAAGCTAAAATATTTAGACCAATGAATAAATCATAATAAATTGGACTAAATCAAATCCAACTAAGAACTTAGGAAGTGACGCCCTTAAGGGAATATCAAGATAAAGTGAGATCAGAAGGTAATCTTGTCGCACACTCGTTCATCAGTCCTAGATTAACTGGTGAGATTGAAAGATAAATCGAACCTAATTCGTCTAGACCGGTAAAATTGAGATCGAAAGATAAAATGGAGCCACTTAGTAATTTATGCGATTTAATTCCATTGTTCGAGATTATATGAACCACATCGAAGTCAACCAACCCCCATTAGTTATTTTCTGGATAGTCCCTTAGTTTTACATTTCTTGCAATTTAGTCCTTAAAATAGAATATTTACTTTTCTTGCGAACTTATCTTTTTCATGAATTACTGTACTATAAAATCCTATCAATAGTTGCTTATACGTTATTATATATGCTAGTTATCGCTCAATCGCCTCTTTCTTTGGGTTTGACCCATTGGAATATTTTGTTTTTCATCGGAACTATAAATATTACAATTGACACTGTATGCTTGCAGTAAAACTGGTCTTTAAAAATAGTTTTATAAATTCAGTGTTTTAATGCGCACGCGCGTAGCCAGTCAATTAGTTCGCAAAATTTGAAAATAGAATAAACATAAGAAAAATCTAGTCTTGTAATTATCGACAAAGTCAACAAGTAAAAAAAAAAATCTCCAAGCCTAAGCAGAATCCCACATTGCTTTTTTGTCCAGAGCTCGTTGGTACCTTTTCATAATTCAGGCTTCACTTGGATCATTCGCCTCGCCACTATTCACCTTGCGATCTAATTATCTGCAACATAAAGAAATGAGTGAATGAGTTCTTATGAACTCGGTGAATATATAGGAAGACCACAAAGCACACACAAAACATAAGTTAAACAAAAGTTTAGGCGAAAATATCGCTTTGCGAACTGGGTTCGCCATATAGATGCGAAACCTGGTTCGTGGATAACTGCTGTCAAATAAAAAAAAAAGGAACATAGTAGTTTGCAAAACACATTCATATTCACAAGTACTTTTCTGTTGGATAAGCGGATATCCTTATAACTCTTCTCTTAGACTCCAAGAGTCCTTAACATGTCCCATAAGTGTAGTATATAGCTAAACACTCTCCAAACCTGCCAACATGTCCCATTGACTAGAGTATAGCTCAACATTCCCTTATCTCTCCAACCTGTCCCAGGGCCTCAATGCCTAAATCACAAGCCACAAATGTGAGTACTCACAATCATATGGCATGCCATTATATCCAACATTTACAGAAAATTATCGTGCTGAAATCCTTTACAAAACATAAAGCTCGCCATACATGTGGAGCTCGCAAAAACACTGTTCATTTAGAGCTCGCATATCACTATTCATAAAAATATATCTTAAAACATGATCATAAAATAGATTTTTTGAAAAGACTTACTTTTGGAACTTAAGTTAAAACTCTAGGCTCCCGATTAACATAATGGTTCGCACATACAAGTGGCGATCCTGAACACTCACAAATTTATTGTAAACTTTAAACAAGCTTTGCTTTTCCCTTGTCACTGCTTATAGATGGTTCTGCTGTGCTTGCAACATACACAAACATATACATATCACTTTAATAGAAAAAGCACATTGAATTCATAGATACAAGCGAACTTAGTTTTCTGGACAATTAACCCTAATAGAATAGAGCCTTACCTTGTATTTTAAGGGCTAGGTTCTTTCTAAACTTGACAACAAAATAACTGACATAGTAATTTTATCATTTCAACAAATATGAAATTTTCAAAGGAATGAGGCTTAATTTATAGGCACTAAGTCTTTCAATGCTCTTAGGATAACCTAGTTGACTTAGGAAAAAGTTATGTGCATAAGTAGTGTTGGAAAATAAGTTGACTTCCTAATTCTAGTATAACTTGATCTGCACTGGCGAACCTCAATTTGCCAAGCCTATTGGCGAGAACCCTACTCATTACGTCTATTGGTGAATACTATTTGCCGAACCTGCTGGCGAACTCTACTTAACAAGCTTTATGGCGGATACTTGTTCGCCAAACCACTGGTAAACTCCTGCTTGCTGGCCCAAACTCCTAGGCCCTATTTCGAAATGTTACAATTTTTAATTTACATACTCACAATTCATAAAAATACAAACATAACATATATTCACAACACTTAGAACTTTATATTTTAATTCACTATCATTAAGTAGTTTATAACACTTCACTTACATATTTTATTTCACCTTTTCAGCACCTTAGTAATTTTTGAATATTTTACAATTTAATCCCTAAATTCATGAAAATTCAATAATTACTTTTATAGCACTTTAATATCACTATTCACTTCATTTAAATCTTTAATCACAATATTTATTTCACAAATTAAATTTTAAAATCTTTACAATTTAGTCCTCTCTATAGTAATTTCACCATTGTACATCTATTCACTTATTAATCAATGACAAATAAATAAATTTTCATTCCTTGTCAATTAATCCTTAATTTCATAAAATTCACTAATCACAAAATTATTACTTTATAATTTCTTACATTACTAACATATCTTTAATTACATATTCACTACTAAATTCAATATACATATTTAGTAATCTTAACCATATCTTGTTTAATGATTTCATATTAAAATTTAAATATTCAAATATTGAAATTAAAATAAACTAACTTGAATTAAATTAAAGTGTACTTACCTATTTTTCACTTGAATTCAACCTTTCTCTTCACTTTTTTTTGCTTTTCATTCACTTTCTTCTTCATCTAAGTAGTCCCCATGATAGAACATATTTCCGTAGCACTCTAGGATATGAAATTAGGGCATGGTTTTAAAGAAAAACTCAAGAAAAATGCATGAGAAAATTTTCCTTTCTTTTTCCTTTCTGTTCTTTTCCTTTCTTTCTTTCCTTTTTTCTTTTCCTTTCTTTCCTTTTATTTATTTGTTTTCTTCAATTGATGCTTTCTGCTGTTTCAATCCCCAAAGAGTAGAAAAATCTACACATTTCATTTTATTTTATTTTCAATTTTCAATAAAATTTCAACACTCTTCAACCTTAATTTCCATTAATTTCCACCAAACTTTCCACCTCATCAACTATAGGATTTTAATCCCATTATTATGTCTCTAAATATCAATTAAAATGGAAAAAGTACATTTAGGTCCCTCCTCCATAAAATGGGAAAATTACAGTTTAGCCACTACACTTTTTCACTTTATTAATTTAATCCTATCCCAATTTTCTAATTATACATATCAATACATATCCTTATCAAATTCATAAAAACTATTTATTCAATATCACATCCTTTACAAAAATGGTCAATTTGCACTTTTAATCCTTCAACTTTCAAAAACTTGTAATTTAGTCCTTACTAAATTTTATTTTTCTTATTTTCTCTTCCAATACATATTTCACCTTTTAAATACTTAACTTGTCTCAAAAACTAAAATTATGGGGCATTATAACCTCGATTGGTGAATCTGCAAGACATAAGAGAGAGGTGTCAATATAAGGTTTGTAATAATTATGGAGCTCATTTGAGTGCATCGAGGAGGGGGGCTTGAACCACCAATCTGAGGCACTTAAGCCATGTGAATCAGACACATCCTCACGCCAGTTGGTTCTTTGCAAAGTACTGGAGACAAAATCCTTGTGAGGGACGATAGCTTTGGTTGTTAGGGGACCGATCATTTGCCTAGCGGGCATCACTCACGAGACTCCTCTTGAATGAATCGATTCCCTCAGTAAGGAAAAATGGCTAAGTGAACTAAAGCATTGAATTGCTAATTCGTTATGCGAGTTACTTGTATTGAGGGATAGAATAAAATAGATAAAGCCCTAATACTATTTTTAAAAATAAAAAAAAAAGGAACTTTCTTTTTATTCTTCGCATGCAAAATTACATCTCGAATCAATATATATAAGAATCCAAATATGAAGAGAGAAATAAAGAATATTATTATGGTTATATTGTTACACTTTCTCTTTTTGTTAGAAATTTTATATATTTTCATTTTCTATGATATGGTATAGGATACTGGACACGTGCTTTTTTTTATAATTATGAAATTTATTTATTGAAAACAAATTATAAACTCGAGCTGCTCTACCCTTTATAATTTTAAAGAGAAATTATATTAAATTGTGATTTCACGTCATCTTTGCCTACTGTTATCACACTGCAGTACATTTTAAAACTAATTCAAAAAATTTTCCCCATATATGGTGCCGTGGAAAACATGCGCTCGACACACATGTACTAATTTTACTAGGGTTTTGCTTTTCTGGTGAAGATTAGTGATTATTGCTCCAAAGACCAATCTATCGGTAACATATCCTCCATTTCTGAACTCTGAATTATTAGTTCCCTTCCATGGCTGAAGGAGCTTTGGCGGTAGAAATTGTGGGTCGCTGCCCTGTGTCTCCACCACCAAATACAGTCCCACCTACCTCCCTTCCTCTAACTTTCTTCGACATACCATGGCTTTTCTTCTCCCCAACTCAACCTCTCTTCTTCTACGACTACCCTTACCCTACTTCTCACTTTTTATCCACCGCTCTTCCACCACTCATCCACTCCCTCTCCCTCACTCTCCGGCACTTCTTTGCTTTGGTTGCCACCCTTGTGTGCCCACCCCACTCATCCAACCCCCCTTTCATTGTGTACGACCGGTCCAACTTCGTCTCCTTGGTTGTCGCCCAATCCACCGCTGATTTTCATCACTTGTATTCGAATCATCAGCGTTGTGTCAACGACTTTTACCCACTATTACCTCCATTGCCGAGCGGGGAACAAGAGGAAACTCAAACCCTTTTGCTTGCTGCACAAATCACCATTTTCTCTAATGTCGGTGTTTGCATTGGGTTTGCGTATCGTAACGTGGTTGCTGATGGGAGAAGTTTCAACAGCTTCATCAAGACTTGGGCTTCTCTTTTCAGAGACCCTTCTTCGTGCTCAATCAACTCATCGCTACTTCCCTTCTATGATAGAACTGTGATAAAAGACAGTTATGGCCTTATGGGTTGCAGTCCATTTTCTTGAACCAATTGAGCAAAAGAAGATCTTCAACAAGCATGGTCATAGGTGTTTCAGACTCGGACTTAGACTCAGCCATGGTTAGAGCTACTTTCCTTATGTGTCCTGATGATATGGAGAAGATTAAAGGGTGGATTGTTGGTCGATGCAAGGTGAAAAACATGGACCAACCACCACGTTTAACACCATCGAATTTAACATGGGCTTATGTGTGGGTGTGTTTGACAAAATCCCATGAGAAAGTAAATGGGAAGTTAACTGGTACGAACCCTAGTTACTTCGGGTTCAACGCGGGCGGTACAACCCGGTTGGGATATCCGGTACATGCTGCTTATATTGGTAACTTGCATTGGGTTTGCTCGAACAATGGCAACTCAAAGTGAGCTTAGCGGAGAAGATGGGATTATAGTTGCAGCAGATGCTATCGGGAACAGAGTTAAGGACTTGGGCGAAGCATTTCTGGAAGGGGCAGAAAACTGGATATCAGTACGGGGGGTGTTTTATGGGTCGGATTCGGAGCTATCCGGAACAGAGTTAAGGACTTGGGCGAAGCATTTCTGGAAGGGGCAGAAAACTGGATATCAGAACGGGGGGTGTTTTATGGGTCGGATCGGAGCCCCATGTGATGGTTTTCCGGGTCACCGAAACTGGATTTCTACGAGACAGATTTTGGGTGGGGAAAGGCAAGGAAAATAGAGGAAATTTCAATGGATAATGCAAAAGGGAAAGCCGTTTGGTTCACCCAAAAGCAGAGATGTGAAAGGCGGAATAGAGGTGGGATTAGCATTACCTAAGCCTAAAATGGATGCTTTTACATGTTTCTTCACTCAATTATTGCCTCACCATTAAGCTGTTGTTTCATTTCAGCAGAGTTTAAATAATGTGATGTCCTTTTGTTTTTCTTTTATGTCTAGCTAGCAGCAGGTATAGTATTATGTATTGTATAACGGAGGGTTTTTATTAAAATAATATAAATTATAAATTATTTATCAAAATAACATGAAACCTACATTAATTTTGGGGGTGGGCATGTGGCATTTGGCACTGGCAACAAACACTACCCTAAAATATAAATGTATCATTATCAAATAATAATAATAATAATTAATAATTATAATACATGGATGTCGCACATACAATAGGCGATACCTTGCAAATTTTGTGATTCACATTACTAGGAGGGAAGCAATTATTTTGTACCCTTAATTTTAAACCTTGATTTAATTTTAATATTTTCTATTTAGTTCTTACATTTAATAATTTTGTGTTTAGTTTATATCTTATATGTTTTTTATTTACTTCCTTTCCTATGAATCTAGTATCTCAATTTTTAATATTTATTTTTTTGATACAATACCTATAATTACCTATAGCCCATCCCCAACCCTTAAATAAGAGAATCATGGACTTTAGCATACTCAAACCCACGTATTCCTGCATTGACAACAATATCGGTGCCAACTAAGCTAAGACACAATCAGCATCTTATATGGTTTTTTTTTTCAATTGTTAAAGTCATTCATGGTCACTTGTGAGATGCGGGATTCTTATACGTGGCTCGCATGCTAGGGGGACTAAATTGGATCCCCCACTTATCAGTGCTTTGGTGGAAAGATGGAGACTTGAGACAGACACATTCCATCTTTTTTGTGGTGAGTGTACAATTACACTCAAGGACATTGGTTAACAACTCGGTCCATCGGTCAATGGGGAAGTCGTTACAAGTAGTGGCAAGTTGCCGATTTGAGCACTACATGCCAACTACTAATGGATAAGATGCCGAACAAGTTTAGGGGTAGTCAGATTGAGATAGGATGGTTGGAGGACAATTTCAAACATATCAAGGCCTCCGCGAGTGACGTTGAAAAAGAACAATTTGCGTGCGTATTCATTTTGAGGTTGATCAGGGATTTGCTTATGCCAAATAAATTTCAAAATTTGGTATATTTAAGATGACTACTACTATTAATCGACTTAAAAGAAGCGGGATGACTCAGTTAGAGATCCACAGTGCTGGCGACATTGTATCGAGAGATGTGTCAAGCAACAAAACCAGAAAAAGATAAAATCGACGGTTGCATACTCCTTCTATCGTGGGCCTAGTATCGACTACTATTTTTACGGCTCCGAGTGGACACCCTTTATGTATTCTCACTCATAATATGGTAAAATTCATTTCATAATATCATTATCTTAATATTTTCTTCATGATTGTAATTTTGAAATAACATATTATTTGAATAGGTAGAACAATCGCGCGAGACACACATGTTTATTGAACTAGCTGGAGGATATCCAGCTAGCGTTAGATCAACAATCCGAAGAGGATGTTAGTTTATGAAATTTAAAGTTATATAATATTTACTTCAGTATTTTAAATTAAATATTAGGCACGTGCTAACATTTATAAATTCGTACTACAGTTTGTATGGATGCCATATGTAACGCCCTCTACCTGGCCTGATGAACTGAACTCGAATATCGAACGTCACACCAATCACAGATGTTACCTAATCGTTTTGGTTTATTTTATGTAAAATTTCTACTTATGACTACTGTAAAGTCCAAATTTCTATTCAAAGTTTTTTAAGCATGTACTACAAGTGTTTTGTAACAGTCCAAACCCGTCTCCATCACTAGATTAAGGTTATGAAGTGTTACTGCACAAAACAGAACCTTTGAATTCAAAACAAAACAAATAATTCAACTTAAGCATAAAATCTAATATTTTAATTCAATCATAGCAAGCATACACATTTGGGCCATAAATCAAGTTTTTGGGGCCCTAAAAACAATTTAGGGACCAAATCAAAACAAATCAGAAAGTTCAGGCAAAACATGAAAAATGGTGAAACAGAGGTCACACGGCCATTTGGCCAGTCCATGTGACACAGCCTACACCGTGTGGATATTTGAAGTAGGGACACATGGTCTTGTCCCATCTCGTGTGTCTACCCATATGTGCATTCGAAATAGGGCCATAATGCCATGTCACAGACCGTGTGCTTACCCGTGTGCCTATTCGAAGTTTGGTTATACGGTCGTGTCGCTAGGCTGTGTAACTCTCTGATGTTATGTGGTTCAACTTGCACTTAAAATTTAAAAGACACACGACTGTGTAACAACCCGTGTATAGCATAATTTTCCCCTAAAATAAGCCATTTCAAACACCATTTCTTAATTTTCAAGCCATACCATCTACAACTAGTTTCACATGCATAAAATCACATTCAAAACACCAACAACATGCTAAACATTCATCCATTCTAAGTCTAACCAATATTTCATTCAAAGGCACCACATTTCACACACCAACTTAGTCTCATTCACCATCTCAAAGTCCTAATTTGAACCTATGCCAAACATACCAAAAAACCATTCCACAACATGTCATCATCTATTATCATTAACCACAAAAAGCTTGGAACCACTCAAAACAAGCCAAATCACTTGAATAACTTTTAACCTATTACATGTCATTTATAACCATTACTAATTTAACCAAAGACTACCAAAAGGATTAAGGGATAGTGCGATCGTGCTCCGACGCAATTCCAATCGACAAAAATAAATGATTAAACATTAGAACATTGCTCATTTAAAATTATGCATACTTTTCCTTCCAATTCACAACCAATCACAAGGTTAGTAGATATATTAAAAAACATATCCAATCAATTAAACATGATACATATCAATATAAAGTTCAATACATAATTCCTCAATCTTTTACTCAATTTGTTCCCTTTTCATTTCATATTCATATACCATCATATTCCATTCCATGTTTCCTAACACAGTTCTTTCGTATACACATCCATTTATTAAAACTTAAATCATCCATTGAATCAAACGAAATAACATCAAATACTTGGAAAATACTCATATAACCATTTAATTCTTTAAACACCACATTAGTTAACATATTTATAGACAATTAAAACATATAATCACACCAAGTCATAATATTCATTTCAAACTATACTAGTTTAAACATTCATCTATCAAAATATATCACAAATCCCACATTGTGAGTATTAATCCCTTTCTTATTCTAATAAACTCCCTCACATTTCATAACATTTACATTTTTTACTATCTTAATGCATAATCTTCTTCACATATTATGATAATACAATATTTATCTCTTTTACTCATATATACTATTACGAACCTCTTATCGTTTTACACATTACATTTGGATCCTTTTTTCCATCCGATGAACACAGTAAAGATGATTGAAACCCCAGTACACGTTTCATATTGTGCCATAGTCCAACTATGGTCTTACATGTGCACTGCATGGCCTTGCCATGGTTTTACGCTCCTAGTGCCATAACCCGGTTATGGTCTTATCATCAGAATGCCATAGCCCAACCATGGTCTTACGTTTGAACAACTTCCATAGCCTCACTATGATCTTACGTAAACGTTGTCATGGTCCAACCATGGTCTCGTACATTTTTATGTCGTGTTGCCATAGTGTCTTTCAACCATGGCCTTATCTGTTTCCTTCAACTAACAAATTTGATTCGCATATATACACAAATAGATAATAATTTATTGAAATAGTAATTAATTGAATTAACCAATTTACAATGTTTCCTGAACTCATAAATGACTTCTAACACGAACCGACCACTATTCCGCTACTTTGACTTTTTCACGATTTGTGTCTTTTCGAGTTATTTCTTGATTTAGATAAATATTATTATTCAATTAATCCCATTCCAAAATTTAAAATATTCAATTTAGCTTATAATCCTCAATAATAGAAATTTAGAAAATTACCCTCAAAGTTTACATTTTATGAAATTTAGTCCCTAAACCCGAAACTTGCAATTTCACCATTTTTAATCATAAACCATGCTAGCCGATTTTTACTTAATCTAATAACAACCCATATTTATAAAAAATTTACAGTTTTTCCTTAAATTTTACAATTTTTATAAATAAGTCCTTAAACCTTAAAATCATCAAAAATTACTTAACAAAATATGTATATTTAACAACAAAGCTTAATAATCTATCAATTAAATTCACAAACACACTTAAACATTCACGGTAAGTCCTTAAAATTTTAATATTTCTACAAATTGACCCCGAGTTAGATAGATTAAGCTAAAACGATTTCAAAAGCATAAAGATCATTAAAAAGGGGATCAAAATCACTTACTATGCATGGGAATTGGCTTAGCCAAACCTTGAGGAATTGATGCTTTTATTTCTCTTAAAAACGGTGGAAAGTTTGGTGGAAGAAGATAAGTGAATAGGTGATAACATTTTTTTGTTCTTTTGTTATAAGTGAATAGGTGATAACATTTTTTTCTTTTGTTTTATTATATTTTACTTATCATTTTAATAGTAAAAATATTATAGTTTAACTTAAGATTCATACCAAACCGTCCAATCACATTAACTATGGCATATTTGCCATTTAAAACCCCTCAACTAATCCATGAACACATTTAGTCCATATAAACTCATAGTGATTAACTTTTGTAGCTTTTACAATTTAGTCCTTTTTACTTAATTAGCTATTTAACGTCAAATTTTATTCACCAAATTTTAATATGACCCTAATAACACTCTGTAAATATTTAATAAAATATTTACGAGCTCGGTTTATAGAAACGGGGTCTCAATACCTCCTTTTCTAAAAACCACTTGAACATAATTATTCATTCAAATAACATAAATTATCACTCTTCGGATTTGTGGCCCCGAAATCACTATTTTCGACACCACTAAAAAACGGGTTGTTACATATTTATAAATACAATTCAAGATACTTAAATTTTTCTGTGATATTTGCGTGTAACTTCTATGCTTGACTAAATGCCCTATAATATTAGTATAAACATAATCATGGATTCAAACTTGAACACGCCTATTAGCTCATTCTGTGTGCATAATAGCCCAATCCGCCACTACTTGGCGTAGCCCTAACATCGTCCCTCAGCGCACATTCCTTTACAACCTGAAACAGGAAATAACCTTTGTAAGTTCATAAGAACTTAATGAGACAATCCTTAAAATACTTGTTTCATTACATAACAGTGCATCAAATGTTTTGCATCTCCTTCATGTTTCTTTTGACCTTTCTTGTTTCCCCTTAGTGGGGTCTTTACTAATCTTTTTCTTCTACATACTATAATTATTCTTTATTACTTTTGGCCTTTGCCTTCCTCTCAGTGTCTCTATTTCCTTATCTTCATATACCTATAATTAAACCATCACTTTATCATAGTCTCAAGTGCAGCACCTACTCAGGTGGCTTATTCTTCCTTACAGGCGTACCATGTTCACAAACTCATTACTTCCTTCAACCTTTTAAATCTTATCTTTACATAAATCTTAGCCATTTCATTTACCTTATTAATAAACTTACAATCTCATTCCATACTTACTGACTTTACTATTACCATTAAGGAGAGGTAGACTACGTGATTACTTATCACAGAGTTCACCATTTCATTTACATACGGAGCTTTTCTTTAAGAGTTTCTTACACTTATTGTATCTTCAAAGTCCTATTCTTACCATTCTTTCATAGTTCCTTACATGCCATTCATTTAGAATTTGCCGTGAAGGCATTCATTCCTCTACTTCGCCAATAAGGCTTCCTTTTCTCAGACAACCATATAAGTTTCCTTAACCATATTAGCCACAAGGCTTCTTTTAGCAGAGATCCACAACACAAGCGTTCTTTCATTTAGTAATCACTATGTAGGTTTTCCTTCTAGAGATTTGCCACACATACGTCCTTTCATTTCATGCTTACCAGACACACAATTCATACTCATTCAAATACATGCATTCACGATTCCTTAGTATTATGTCTTGTACTTGGATAATCAGAACTCAGATAATCTTTTCATATAATTCCATTAATCATATTTCTCATATTAGAACCATCATACTCATTTTCTTTAGTTTCAGTTCCATATTCTCAAATTTATTTTACCAAAGATTTTAAAATACACAAGATGCATACGATAGTCAACTTAGGGACTTAGTTGATAACCTTAGAGGCAATTAAACTTCTGATCTGGTCTTTCCTTGCACAAGACTTGGGCTCCAAATCTATCATTCAAACAGATGCTTCAGCCTCCTCTTGATGGGAGTGAAAATTACTAGAAAAATTAGGGTTTCAGACTTATCTTAGGGAGACATTTTCTCTCTGCCTTTGGCCCTCAATCTTAAAGTTTCCAGAAGAAAGGGGTAAGAAGATAACCTTTTTCTGAACCCAAATGGTGTGTCCTTTTAACTTAACCCAAGTCTCTATGCGAACTTGGTAAACTCCACATCAATACTGAATTTTCCTTATCCACAATCTGCCACTTCTAAAAAACTTACTTGATTATTTTTTTAGCCTTTAACCCTTCTAGTTCATGTCCGATTAATTCCTAACTAGCTCATTTCATAAGTTAACTGGAAGGAGACCAAAATGATTACGTGTGTAATTTGCCACTAGTGTGAGCTTATATCCTAACGGCCATTTTACGTAACCATAAGTCTCATTTCACTACTCATAGTGATCTGACATGAAATCTTTATTTACTTATTTTCACATTGGAGTCCACCCATGCTGAATGCCAATAAGTACATTTGGGTGAATATTATTTCGCCATTCGTACTTCTATATGTGTATGCATCGTATCGCTTTATATACTTTCATACTATTACTCCTTGATTTGCCATATCTTGCCCTTTTCATGTTTTACCTTTTTCCATCTCTAATACCTGATTCAGATTCTTCCCTTTGTCCTTTCATGATTTCTTAACGATTCCTGATACAGAGGGCCTTACAGAGAGATGCTCTTGGTTCACTACATACTCTAACGCACTCCAGCTTCTATGTTCTTATCTTGTTACTATACAAGTTAGCCATAACACTTCTCGCGAGGTTTTTCTTTTAGAATTTACCAGACCAGGGTGTATTGGCGTATGATTAGCCAAATTCTTATGCCTTATACATTCAAAACTTACCATTTTTCTCATGTTTCCTTGAACATTATTCAATTATTGGGACTTCGTCGAGCGGGATGGTACACCATATGTCGACACAGGAATTCAAGAATGCATCTCAACCAAATTTTTGGACAATTGCAACATCTAGAACTTCAAAGTGCCATTGATCAGTTTTACAATGGTCGAGATACACGAATCCCACTGAGTACGCAACGTTTTATAGCCACAACCCAAGGATATCGATGACCTGCACAATATTGACTTGCTAGGGAGACTCGAGGAAGATTGGCTAACATTCCATGAGAACTATATCACAATGTGGAAACGTAGGTACTTACCAATACGTGAAGTATTTCTCACACCAGAATTGGTGACATCTTTAGATTACAAGTATTGGTTCAGGCATAATGGTAAGCCGTATCTACTGCCAGATGTTGAAAGGAGTAGGCAACAATGTCACAAGAGGCCAAGATGGCCGTCCAACAATCCTAGGTCTAGAGAACATGTCACGAGGGGATCAACATCTACTCCAGCTCCACACAAGGACCTGATGGGCATGCAACCTTACGATCATCATGGTTCATATTTTTTTGGTGTTAACCTAATTTTTTACACATTAGCACCACAAACACCTTCTCCAAGTGTATTTTTCACACCATCGCCACTCATCGCACCATATTACACGCTGATGCCTCCAACAACACAAATATATCCAATATCACCAAAAATTCCCACTTTTTATTCGCAATTGGGTTATGCGACACTATACAATTATCCACTGGTAGTGTCGCAAACACCCCAGTATCATTGTTCTACTGAGGTGGGTTATTTTCACACTTGCCTATTCATACAACGGGAATGTACGGCAGACACCTATAAACCAAACACACTCAACCACGGAGGAAAGAGATGAAGATGGAGATCAACATCAAGGTCAAGGTGTAGATGAAGAAGAAGATGATGAGGAGTCGCCACCCCAACTTGTTTGATAGACCATTGGTGTACTGACATCGACTCAATTGTGGCACACAATTGAGATGCTAATGATTATGTTATTTGTAAATTTTCCCAAATACTTCATTCTTTAGTTTATTAAATTTTAATTTGTATAAAATTTTCCACTCATAATGTTCTTGTTCTACTTTTATTCACGCCAAATTGTATTCTTTATTTTACATCTTAAATGTACACTTATTTACCATCTACGTAATAAATATATTAAATTGGTTTGTATTGTACCATATTGTATGGTTAATTCCAAGAATTTTTTTTTCATTTATGTTATTTTTTCATTTAAGTTTTTATCCCTCCATTTATTTCAATCATTGGTTTGTATTGCATCAGGGGCCGTATTTTCTCCCTAACCGTTTCAACCCCAACCTTGACCTTGTTAAAACTCGAGAATTCTGGGATTATTTTCAAACACTAAAACTCGAGAATCCTAGGATAAAATTGCTTTCCGAATAAATCTTCTCCCCACTCCCTCGCTTATATAAAAAAGATTTTCCATTCCCCTACTTCATCATCTCTTTCGCCTATCGTCTCTTTTTAATTGTTCTTTTTCTTTTTCATACGTGTTGAAATTTCTGGGTTTAAAGATTCATTTCTCCTTTTTCTTTTTTGGAGACATAATCATAGTATTAAGTTTTGTTTGGGTTCAGGGTGATGTCGTAGAACTCGGTGACCTACAAATTTCATCTGCTGTGTAAGGATGGAGCCATCGCCTAAGAAGCCAAGGATCGCATTACAACTCAAGGTCCTAGTTGACGGTGATTATACGGTCTTGTGTTTAAGTGTAATTAGGGCTTTAAGTTTACAAAGGTTATGTTGTCAAAGGGTGGAGCATAATTGGTACCCTTGTTGATAGTGGTTATGTGAGTATGACAACGAGTTTCACCTCATCAGAGGAAGATGCTTTATAAAAACTCATACATAAGTCTAAAGCGAAAAAAACAGGGGCCTTCCAAAGGTAGTGACCCTGTTACTATAACATGTGACAGTGTAAAAGGCAACAAAATCTCTTGCTGGGACAAGTTGTTTTGCGGTGCAAAAAAGATGAAATGTGAATTGGGGCAACAACGGTTGTTTAGTGGGGCGAGTTATTTCATATTTTTACTTTATTAACAATTTATAAAAATACGAACATAACATATATTCATAACACTTAACAATTTATATTTCAATTCACTATTATTAAGCACTTTATAACACTTACATATTTTATTTCACTATTTTAGCACACTTAGTAATTTTTGAATATTTTACAATTTAATCCCTAAATTAATGAAAATTCAATATTTACTTTTATAACACTTCAATAGCACTATTCACTTCATTTAAACCTTTAATCACAATATTTATTTCACATGTCAAATTTTAAAATCTTTACAATTTAGTCCTTTATATAGTAATTTCACCATTCTACATCTATTCACTTATTAATCAATGATAAATAAATAACTTTTCATTCCTTACAATTTAATCCTTAGTTTCATAAAATTCACTAATAACACAATTATTACTTTATAATTTCTTACATTACTAACATACCTTTAATTACATATTCACTAAAAATTCAATATACATATTTAGTAATCTTAATCATATCTTATTTAATGATTTCATATTAAAATTTAAATACTCAAATATTGAAATTAAAATAAACTAACTTGAATTCAATTAAGAACTTACAAATTTCTTCACTTGAACTTAACCTTTCTCTTCACTTTTCTATGTTTTTCATTCACTTTCTTCTTCATCTAAGTAGTCCTCATGATAGAAAATATTTCCATAGCACTCTAGGATATGAAATTAGTTTTAAAGAAAAACTCAAGAAAATGCATGGAAAATTTTCCTTTCTTTTCTCTCTTTTTCTTTTCCTTTCTTTCATTCTCTCTTTCATTTTTTTTTCTTTTTCCTTTCTTTCCCATTTATTTATTTGTTTTCTTCAATTGATGCTTGTTGCAATTTCACTCCCTAAAAAGTGCAAAAAATTCTACATTTTTCTTTTTATTTTCAATTTCCAATTAAATGTCAACACCTTTCAACCTTAATTTCCATAAATTTCCACCAAAATTTTCACCCCATCGGCTATGGGATTTTAATCCTATTATTATTTCCCTAAATATCAATTAAAAATTGAAAAGTACATTTAGGTCCCTCATCCATAAAATAGGAAAACTACACTTTAGTCCTTACACTTTTCACTTTATTCAATTTAAACCATATCCCAATTTTCTAACTACACATATCAATACGTATCCTTATCAAATTCATAAAAAATATTTATTCAATTTCACCTCTTTTCCAAAAATGATCAATTTGCACTTTTAATCCTTCAACTTTCAAAAAATTACAATTTAGTCCTTACTAAATTTCATTATTCATATTTTCTCTACCAATACTTAATTCACCTTTTAAATACTTAACCTGTCTCAAAGATGAAAATTATGCGGCGTTACAGCCTCGATTGGTGAACTTGCAAGACTCAAGATAGAGGTGTCAATATATGGTGTATAATAATTATAAAGCTTGTAACACCTCAAATCTGGTAAACACGAAGTTGTCTGTTTTGGAGCATTTTGGTAGTTAGTTCGCCAATTTATAAGCTTTTGGTGAATTAATGCTTTGGCGTATACAATATCCACGCATAGAAGTATCTCAGGATTTAGTTATCGTAGTATTATTCAATTAAAGAAAGAATTCGATAAAAGAAAAGTAAGCCTTGCGTTTGCTAGCTGATTTTCATAGGGTTCATAAACGGGCTATTACATGTTCGAATTTGGAACTCTAAGCTACAGTGTATGTGAGTCCCTAGTCTCGACTCCCACAAGTCATTTTAGAAAGTTCTTCTCATGATTGATGCTCCAGCAACGATGCATGAATACTTTAATGACTGCTGAACGTATATGTGTTATCTTCGTAATTCATTTGAGTTTAAGTGTGTGATGCATTGTATGTATGGGTGCATGCGACCCTGTGAAGAAACTGTATATGTGTACATGGAACGTATACTATGATGCATGATTCTGTTGATATGTGTAAAGCATGCAAAGAAGTTTGATTTGGTTAGGAAATTGAGTATAGCCTATATGAATATGTAATTATGTTAGATGTATGATGCATGATTAAAAATGTCGGAAAAATTAGGGTTTAACGGAGTGTTAGGATATTATGTGATGTGAGTTTTGAGACCACGGTGGTATTCTATGAAGTCAGTTAAGACAGTAAACATAAATTTCAATTTGACAATTCTGAGGACAGACCATGGCTATGGCATATTCTAGAAAGGGCGGATAAATCACATTTATCTACTGGGTTTCTGTGTATCCCAGGGCGATGATGGGCAAACCTCATGCGATAATAAGTTTAGGCAAATCCATGGCGCATTCTGGTTGGCCTTTGTGGCGTAATTTGTTTGGCCTTTGCGGTGTATTAGGTTTGGCCTTTGTGGCATATTTTGTTTGGCCTTTATGGCATATTTTGTTTGGCCTTTATGGCGTAATCCATTTGGCCTTTGTGGCATATTCTATTTGGCCAGTGTGAGATATTCTGCTAAGCTTGTGTGGTGTGATATGTAACACCTCTAACCCGAATCCATCAATGGAACAGGGTTACGATGTATTACCAAAGTTGACAGAACAAATAACAGACATTTCATAATTCTTTAGTATTCATATAATATTTCAATCAAATTTCACCACATAGTCCCTTACATGAGCCCTCGAGGCCCAAATCATGCATTAAAATTAGGTCGGGACTAAACTAGGTACTCAGAGAATCTTCTGCGAAATTTCAAATTTTTTCCTAGGTACAGGGGTCACACGCCTGTGTGATCAGGCCATGCGACTCACACGGCCAGGGACACGCTTGTGTCTTAGGCCGTGTAACTCTCTGACTTGGGTCACACGGCCAAGTCACACGCCTGTGTGCTAAGCCATGTGTAGGTACAAGGGTAACACGGCCAAGCCACACGCCCTAGTGTCAGGCCGTGTGATCAATTTTGAGCATTCTATTTTAAAATTTTAAATATGCAGGGGACTCATAGCCAGGTCACACGCCCATGTGCTAGGTCGTGTGTCACACACGGTTGAGACACACGCCCGTGTCTCTACTCGTGTGGATAAAAATAGGATATTTTCTAAGCCACATTTCTCACCCATATTGTCATCCACCTACACCAACACTTTTACACATTCACAAATCATATCCAAGCATTTAAAACAAGTCCAAATCATGTCTTAAACATGACATAATTTCACGTACAACCAATGTACCCTTAGGTACCTCAGATGACGATTTATTAAATGTTAATCTATCATTCATGTTTTCCTAGTTGTCAAATGCATATATGCATGATCAAATTCATTCTTTAAACATGATAAATCTACTTATAAACATATTAAAATATGTCAAACACAAGCCATTCCAATGGCTAGTTTCATTTAAAACATTTACATGTCATTATTGGTTAAATAACCTATACATGCCATTATAACCATAATTGATTTATCATATATATATATATACCAAAATGGGCCGATAGATAGCATGAGTGATCTCCGCCGATGCTTCCAATCCAATGAGTTTCTGAATTACTATAAGGCACAGGAAAATAAAACACAGTAAGCTTGAAATGCTTAGTAAGTTCGTATAACATGGTAAATAACTTACCATATATTTATATTCAAAATAAACATGCAAGGTACTACCAACAAATTTGGTCACAAGCCCTAAACACTTATCCTTATCATGTTAGCCAAGTAATCACATATAATAGTCCTTAATCATGGATGAACAAAGTTATCAAACATGATCCACATCCATCTAACAACCAAATCATGCATCATTATATCAGGTAATATCATTTCCTTGTATTTCATATACATACGAGTAATAGTTCGTTTCTAAGTCATACTATCTCATATAAACATCAAGAAACATGTATGGGCTCAATAATAACCAATTTCTCATATACATATATTTTCCACATCATGAATTCAAATAATTTATATGATTCATACCCATATATTTCAAGTACATTTTCATATATTTTGTCTTAAGTTCAGATTATTTCATGTTAGGGTTTCACTCATTAAATCAATTAAAATATCGATAGAAACTCGAGAAAATACACTCGAAGTGTATAAATCTATAATCTTAAATGAACATATTCATCAAACAAGTTCCATGTTCATATATCACCATCTCATACTTCCATATATCATGTATCATCATACTCATATATTTCAGGTAGATACATATAATAATTCATTTCGTGTTCATATTTTCTCATGTCAGGATTTCACCTGTTGAATTTATTTGAAATATAGATGAATACTCAGGTAAGTGTACAAATCAGAAATTTGTCAATTCATTTCCAAGAGTACCCAATTAGGACACATAATTGGGAAGCACAATCTCGAGCCTTGTAACGGGAAGCTCACACAGAGCCATTTCGGGAAGCTCATAAAGAGTCTATGTAACATCCTAATTTTCGGGTTTTTCGCGATTCCTGATATTTTAAGTAAATTTCTAAAATTTGGTATGTGATGATGGAATTCATAATTTGGGTATGTAAATGGGCTTATGGAAGGCCCATGAGTTGGCCAAAACCCGGTGGAATTTTTAAATTTTGGACTTAGGAGTTAGGGGTTCTGGCTAGGTGCACTTATATTAAGTTGTGGGTAAAGTGTATCACAAAAAGATCCTCTGGCAAAGTGGCTAAGTGACGCCACTAGGGAGCTTTAAAGGTGGCGTGTAAGTGTTGGGGGAAGACCTGGGATCGATTCCCTGTGTTGGCAAATAGGAGTATTTATTTTTGTGCGGGAAGGGTAAGTGTTGGAACCCGAGTGGATTCTAAGAGGAGAGAGTTGGATCAAGTCAAATGCATAAATTAAGGAGGGATAAGGGAGAGATTTTAGGGATGTGATATGGAGATAGAGTTGGCGAATAAGGGAGTTTGGAGAGGGATTTTTGGCGAGGGTATTAGGTTAGTAATTTCGGCATTAGGGTCTTAGTTGTGCCGATTTTGTTCTTTGGGGTGTAGCTTTTCTCTCTTTCTTTTCCAATCGAATCTACCTCCCTTCTACTCAATTTTATTCCTTTTCTTTCTTTCAAATCAGCCCACTATTTCCTTTCATTCACCATTGTTTTCCTTATCTCTATTTTTGTCAAGTGCTTAAAAAAAGTCGAATCGATGAAGATAGGGGTGCCGATTCTTTGTGACCAGCAACCTTTTCTTCCTTCTCAATAGTTGGCGTTCGATTCCCTTACCTTTTAGGCATCCGGATTCAAGAGGAGAAAGACTGTGGTAAGTGTTCAAACTCTAAACAATTCCTAGTGTAGCTTTGGTCAAAAGTCAAACTCCAAGTTTAGGAGATGGCGAATATGGGCATAGACTCTATGGGGTCTTCTTTTAATATTTTGGTTTATTTATTGAAGGAGCAGCAAGGTGTAGTGTCGATTTGGAGTAGCTTGGATCACGGAGTAGCTAGGCCTAGTCGTCAATCGCGACAAAGGTAAGGTGCCTAAGGCCATTATGGATGGTGGCGAATGTGTAAGTGCTAATATTGGAAAGTTCTTAATTTGGTTCAATTATTGCGAGCTGATCTATTTAACAATTGATTATAGGAGAAATCGTGTAGGAGATCTCGTCAAGGAATATCGCAAATCAGGTGTGTAACGAACCCTTTCATAGCTTAAAGCGATAAAATGCCGAAAAGCCGAAATGCCGAAATTCTGGCATTTCGAGGACTTGTGAGCAAGCGAACACTCACTAGTTAGTTAGAATCGATGAGACGGTGATCGAGAACGATGGAAACGGTAAGAATGTGATTTTTGGCGTTCTTGGTAAGTTGGGCCTCGAGGGGCCGAAGTGGGGCCCATTGGGCTTTCGGGCCCATTTGGGTAAAAATTGGTAGAAACGGAAATCTGTTATATGGCATGATAAGACTGTTAAAACCATTATGGAATATAAGCTAAATGGGCCTAGATGACGAAATTGGCTAAGTAGGGCCCATTAGGGGTTTTAGGCCCAATAACTCGATTTCGCTAAAAATGGGCCAGAATCACTGTTTGCACCCATGGATTGTTAGTAATCGTTAATGAACATGGAAACCCTAATTTTGGGTAAAATTACGAGATTACCCTTATAATATGAAAATGACCGTTTTGCCCCTAGGTAAAAATAACCATTATACCCCTAGGGTTTATGTATGATTTTAATACATGGGATTTTGATAAATATGGTATGTATGATATGCACATGAAATGTATGCTATGCACATGATATGTATGATATGCACATGAGGTAATCATAAATGCATTGGGTTGGGTTTTATATGGATGGAGGAAGTGAAAAAGGGCTTATGCCCCAGTTATCAAAAGGGCTTATGCCCGATTATCAAAAGGGCTTATGCCCGATTATCAAAAGGGCTTTTGCCCAGTTATTAAAAGAGGCTAGGCCTCGGTTATATGATAAAGCACTATCTTTGCCAAGGGAGAGTTTGGCGGGGTGGGTCGAGTTAATCCCACATGGTGTGTTGGTTGGTACGGTGGAGAGTAGCGGATGGTGGGTTGAGTAGTCTCCCGAATGGGTTGCATTCTTTCATTGAAATTATATGTGACATTGAAATGGGCCTAAGGGCCATACTGCTTCTGATAAAAGGCTTCACCCAAAGAACATGAAATATGAAAAGGCTTCGCCCAAATTATGAAATATGAAATATGAAAAGGGCTACGACCCAAAGCATGATTGAGATTGGATTTGGGCTTAGACCCAACAGCCGTTATTGTTTTGGGCTCAAAGGGCTTGTTGTACACTGAGTTTCCAAACTCACCCCTCCTTTCCTTAACCTTGCAAGTGAGCCTTGATGTGGGGACTTGGGCGGAGGGATTGAGTGGCCACGGTGATCGTCTTGGGCTTTAAATAAAGTGTTGGTTTCCATTCAATTTCCTTTAACTATTATTTATTTTTGGGTTGTAATAAGGCCAATTTTAACTTTTCTTTTATTTCTTTTCGGGATTATTTTAATTTTAATAACTTTAAAATTGGTTAATAATTATTCAAATGGGCTAGACTTAGGACGTGTTTTCAAAATGATACTTGTTTTCAAATTATCTCAACACCACGATTCATCGGTTAATCAAAGACGTCCACTTAAACGAATTTAAACTCGAAATGACAAAGTGTGGCTATGGTTGTGGGCATGTCTAGGATTGGATCCAATTAAAGAGCTTGGTACTTAAGCGACCTTCATGGCTCACCTCCTCCTTCGGATACCTACACGGTGCTTAGCTTCCATACACTTTGTTAACTCAAAGAAAACATATGGCTTTTAAAAACTCTAAAACGAAACTCAGATTTTTAACTCCGATGTGGCACGTCAAATTTGGCCATAACGTCTGGGCCGGGTTTGGGGTGTTACAGTCTATCGGGAAGCTTATCTGAGCTAGATTTTGTCTGCAACATATGTAAGACCACAACCAATTCGGGAAAACTTGTATCCATCGAATTTCACCTATTCAAACGGGACTTGACATTTATCAAACATTATCGGATATTCAATCAATTTCACATACATGATAATTATACAATTCACATATAAAACATTTAATTCAAACACATAAATTTACACAATTTAGTTACACGAACTTACCTCGACAATTGTTCGTGTACGTAAAATCTACTATTTCGACATTTTTGGTTTTTTCTTGTTCTAACTTCAAATTTGGTCTATCCAGATCTAAACGAGTAAATCTAACATCAATTTATACAATTCATACTCAATTCAGTCCAATTCATATTTTAGGAAAAATTATCGTTTTGCCCCTAAACTTTTAATTAATGACGATTTCGTCCCTAGGCTCGGAAAATGAAATTCATGCAATTTAATCCTTATTCCAAGCCTAGCTAAAATTTACAAGTAACATTTACAGTCCATGTATTTCACAAAATTTAGAATTTTTCCATAAATTTTATAACTTTACTAAGTCCCTAATTTAGACTTTCATCAAAATTCTCTTTACGAAAGCTGTTTATCTATCAACATCCTTTGATTTTCTACCATAAATTTCAAAATTTCAGCATATTCATCCATGGAAAAATTTCTATACTTTGATAACTTTTCAAATTAATTCCCAAAATAGCTAGATTAGGTTATCTTGATCTCAAAAATATAAAATTACTAAAAACAGGATTTGAATACTTACCTAATTTGGCCAAATAAGTTTTCTCTTTCTTCCATTCTCCATGGCTAGGGTTTCCATATTTATTTGGGAAAGATGATGATAAAAATGATGATATTTTCTTTATTTTATTATTTATCATTTTTATTTTTCATCTTTTCAATTTTGTCATTTTCTTTATTTTATTTTCCATGGATGATTCATCATCCTTAACAACTAAGTATTTTTAATGGTTTATTTTCCATATAAGGACCTCAAATTTTAAATTTCATAGCTATTTAATCCCTTTAGTTATTAGAACTCAACCTTTTCACTTTGTGCAATTTGGTCCTTTATCAAATTAAACATGTAATCGGTAAATTTTCTTTATGAATTTTTTATATGACATTATTATCATACTGTAGATCATAAAATAACATTAAAATAAATTTCCTTTTCGGAATTAGATTTTTGGTCCCGAAACCACTGTTTCAATTTTATTGAAAATTCACTGTTACAACTCTCCCCTTAAAAATTTTCGTCTTTGAAAATTTTACTAGTAAAAAGATTCTGATATTGCTTTCTCATAATTTCTTCCACTTCACATGTTACAATTTCAGTCAATCCTTCACTGTAAGTCATGTCAAGCTAAATTTTAATATCTATCAGAGAATTAACATGTGATGGATCTGATCGATACAGTCGTAACATAATCATAAGAAAAACATTATAAATTCTATCAAAGTCTAGCGATAATTCCAATCGGTATACAACAAGCCCAACTCTTTCAATAGATTTCATATGGTTCAATAAATCGAGGACTTAATCTACCTTTACGGCTAAACCGAATAATTTTCTTCCCAGACGAAACTTTCAAGAATACCCTACCGCCAGATTGAAATTTTATTTCTTCCCATTTAAAATCCACATTGGATTTCTAGAAATTAGAAGCTGCCTTAAAACTACCTCAGATCACCTTCACTTTTTCTTCGGTTTCCCGTATCAAATCAACTCCATGTATTCTTTCTCTCACTAAACTCAGTCCATTATTTTGAAGTTTTACATTTATGACCATACAAAACTTTGTACGGTGCCATTTTAATACTTAACTGGAAATTGTTATTATATATGAATTCGACTAACAAAAATTATTTCTTTTCCAATTGCCTTCAAATTTAGAATACAACACCAAAACATATCTTTAAGAATCCAAATCACACATTCATATTGACCATACATCTAAGAATGAAATGCAGTACTAAAATGTAACCGCGTACCCAGAACTTCTTGTAACTTGTTCCAGAATCGGAATGTGAATCGTGAATCTCAATCAGAAATAATAGAAATTTGCATACCATGTAATCTGACAATCTATTAAGAAATAAATTCATTCATACCAGGATAAAATATGCAGACTTTGTCAAACGATCGATGATCACTTAAACAACATCTTTCCTTTTTAAGGAACAGGGGTAATTCCAATACAAAATCCATAGAAATTTTATCCTATTTCCATTCCAGTATCATCGTTGGCTATAACAGCCTTGAAGTTCAGTTTTAACTTGCTGACATATCAAACTTTTATATGCAAGTTCAGAAATATCACATTTCATTCCAGGCTACTATTACATCTGTTTTAAATAGTTATACATTTAATTATTCCCCGAATAAACAGGCATAATACCATTGTAAGCATTTGTGTAAAATTTTCTGTACAAGTTTTGTAACACCCAAAACCCGGCCTAGACCTTATGGCTGAATCTAGTAGTGCCAAATGATAACGTGCTAAAACTAAGTTGTTACGATAAAACCATTTTCATTTGTTTATTGTCGTTGATTCCAAAATCATTTACATATTTAATCAATTTTTTAAAAATCAGTTCGTTGCAGAAGCTTTAGAAATTGTTTAATTTATAAACATCTAAAGTAGTTAGGTAAAACCGTCCATATTAGAAAACCCTTTTGTTTTAAAGAAAACCATTTGTGCAGTTATTAAATCCACGAAAGCAATCAAAAATCTGAAATAACAGTAAACAGTCTAAAAAGTCCATTTTACACCTCAAATAACCCAGAAAATAATTAAGAAATAATACTAAAACTGAAATTAAAACGATTAAAAAATACATGTGGCTACTGTCGAATCCTCCGCCGCACGATCCGTCAAGTCTGGGGATTACCTGCACAGTTAAAACAGAAAGGGGTGAGTTTTCATAAACTCAGTGTGTAATCCCCACAAAAACATGCATACAGTCAATTAGCAGTAAACTGTCAGATGCAGTCCGGGCCTAAGCCCAGAACAGTCCCAGTAGCAGTTTGGGTCGTAGCCCAACTCGGTTTAGTACTCAGTATGAGTTATGCACTAGAGCCATAGCCCATCACAGTAATAGTCATGCATACAGTAATAAGTAATAAAGTCCTACCCAACCAGCCTCCACACACCATCTCCGTCCAACCTTGCACTCCATGTGGGGATTAAATCAACCCACCCATCCCTACACTCCAAACATTACCAAATGCAGCACAATCAGTTGTTTGCAGCTGAGCCGCTAGTAAATTAGGCTTATGAGCCTTTCAGTACAGTTCCTCCAAATGTCATAATTTCCCCCCAATGCAATGCAAACATATGAGATGACATGCTTTTATGCAACTATTAGTCATATATAGTTTATCATGCATCACATACATTCGAATCATATATTTAAGGGTCTAGGTAATGCTGACCGACCCTACAGTAGGTTCACAATCGACTTGTGCGACCCGTGCGACCCTAGGAGTCATTTCAGATAAATGGGCTTACCCGCCTATGTGGTTTGCCCGTGTGGGCGCTCACGCCAGCGTGGCCCACATGGCCAAAATTTTCGTTGGCCATGTGGATCACACGGCCTGGCCCAAAATGCCATACGCATGTGTGGTTTACCCTTGTAGGCTCACACGGCCCAAATCAATCCAACCAATGTGGCGTACACAGCTTGCTTGGCCGTCACACGGTCGTGTCTTGTACGCACGGCCTGGCTTCATCGATCACATGCCCGTGTTGGGGCAGACGGCCTACCACACGGGCAATCACACGCCCGTGTGGCATCGACAGTGGAGTTTTCGACTTTCACCAAAACCTCGTTTTCTATGTAATTGAGTACACACCTAGTTTCGATTGATGCTAAAGCAACCTCCAAACTTTTTGAAACCTTTTAACACAGAATCCAATACTGATTTAGAAATTAATTTAACGATCTCGACAATAGAACACTAGCGGAAACTTGACTTACCGCCGTCAAAGGAACTTCTGTTAACACCACTAACACCAGAGATACTAAAATCACTAATCAAAACCTCCTCCTACGTCATTAATAGCAGAATAAACACATTACTAATCAATCATTATAGTTCTACGACGAAAAGGATGAGGAAAACTTACCAAACCCGCGAAAACAACGTAGAACAGTCGAAGGCAAACTGAAAAAAAACTCAAAGAAAAATAAGGAGAGTGAGATGGGAATTTCAGCAGAGAATGAGAAAAGAGAACATAATGTTTGCAAAAAGAAATCCCAAATGAAAAATCCTGATAACCCTGTATCTCAACTCCCCTTAATTCCCTCCACCAAACTCTCCACTACTCAGGCGTCTAACACAACTAAAACTCTCTCTCTCAGAGCCGAACAAAAATATTGCCTACGCAGAGATTTGAACACAGGACCTCAAACACACTAACACTCCACTTAACCACCAGACCAGCGGACCCATTCTGCTATAGACTTACCAACAATTAAACATAAGCCTACTGAGCAAGGCTAAGGCTTTATTCAGGAAAAATACCACAAACACACCCAGAACACTTAACCACTGAAGCAGAAACCCAGTTGTGTCAAAATTCATAGATTCTGAATTAAAAAATTTAGGGTGTTGCAAGTTTCAAATCCTTCGGTACACAGACTCTGCCTCTGAATAACAGACAATTATCAAATCCATTTTGAAATTCTAAATTAGAAGTTGACTTACTCTATACTCATTTAACTTACTACTCATTATCACTTTTTCTGAGCTTCACAGATCTGTTGTAAAACATCAATTTAACTTTAAGCTCAACTAAAATTAATTCATTATCAGACAATAACAATTGGATATCCATGGCTCGCAAAGCAAACAGAGACTTTCTACTCAGAACATTTGCAACTGCATTTGCTTTTTTCCGTATGATAATCAATTACCAAATCATAATCTTTCAGTAGTTCAAACCATTTACACTGTCTCAGTTTCAAATCTTTTTGTGACTTTAGATAATTTAAACTTTTATGATCAATAAATATATGGTATTTTCACCAAACAGATAATGTCGGGAATGTGACAACCCGAATTAAGGCCTAATCGGAATAGTGGTTTCGTGACCACAAATCCGAGATAGAAATAATTGTTTTATAATTATTTTGGGGTTTATGATATGATTGCATGATTGTGTGAAAATTTTGTGATGAAATTCTATGCCTAAAGTGCTTAAATTGAAAGTAGGGACTAAATCGAATAAGTTGCAAAATTTGCATCCCGGAAGTTTTTAGTATGAAATTGTTTTGGAATATTAATTAGGAGGTCTTAAATAGCAATTTGACCAATTTTAAGTTCATGGACAAAATTAGGACATGGAAGGAATTTTGAAAGTTTAGTAAGGAGGGCATTTTGGTCATTTGGATATTAAATGAAATAAAATGGGAAAAATAACACAAAATTGATCATCATCCTCCTTAGTTGCTGCCGAATTCTCCCTCTCTCCATAGCTAGGGTTTCTTCAATTTTCAAGCTCCATAGTAAGTGATTTCAAGCCCGCTTTTAATGTTCTTTACGTTTTGGAATCCGGAAGCTCGATTAAGCTTATGCTAGTAATAATTTAACCTAGGGTTCATATTGGGAAAAATACTCATAGGTGAAATTTGTGTATTTTGATGTTTTATGATAGAATATGAGGTTTTAAATTATGTTAAATAACTTGTGCTACTCGGTTTTAAGTGAAAACGAGTAAAAGCAAGCATAATCGGTAAAAATACCTATTGTTCATAACTATATGATAGAGTGAGAATTTGATGTTGTTGTAGAAGAGAAAATGTTCAGCATATCATAAAACATAAGAATAAGGGCTGAAATTAAATTCCAGAGCCTAGGGGCAAAATTGTAATTTTGTAAAAGTTAGGGGCAAAATGTAATTTTTCCATGATGTGATTTTTGGATTGAAATAAATAGTATGAGTATTAAATGAGCTAAATGTGTTATTATAGATCAAGAAAGACGCGAATTGATCTCGAGCGGGGAAGGAAAAAGTTTTGGACTAAATTGCAAAATTTCCACATTTTGCACCAAGGTAAGTTTGTATGTAAATATTACAATAATTTCATGTACATTCTTATATTTCAGCCTATTATATAAATATACTAGCTGATGTTAAAATATAAATCGACTATTGGAAGAATGGAAATAAATATAGAGAGATCCGGTTGAACATTCGGAGAGATCGAATGAAATAGAGGGCGTAGCTAGGTCACATGTATGATGCTGAGTGCACATCATGTGTACAAGAAAGCTACGAGACACCTCAGTAGTAGCTAGGTCACATGTGTGATACGAGATGTATCCCATGTAGACAAGAGAGCTACGTGAAAGATAAATGTAGCTAGGTAGCATGCGTGATTCCAAGTGAAGGACACCATGTAGACAAGAGAGCTACAGACAAATCGGCTAGGTCGCATGAGTGGTACTAAGTGTTCACCATGTGTACAAGAGAGCCGAACTAAATGAAGTATGATGGTGGGGATGTGTGCTGAAACCATTAAATATCGAGGATTGATCCGAATTGTTCAACGGGATGGTTTTGTGGTGATATTGTGGTTTGGACCTACACTGTTGGTGAATGAAATGTGGTGAAAATGATTTGTGGTATATACATATATAAGATAAAATGAGGTTAGCATAAAGAATGTGTGAAAGAGTGAAATTAGCATTAAAACTGTTTTTAGATAGAAGGAGTGACGTGATTTTGAAAAATCACCAAAAATAGGAGGAATATAATTAGAAGTTGAATGAGATGTGAAATTAAAGTTTAATGATTCTACTTTCATGTAAAAGAAACAGAGCAAGCAAAGGAATTCTATATTTTGAGATATTTACAATTGTATGTGAATTGCTCAGGATGAATACGTGATCCCCTGTTCCAACTTTGAAAAATAATTAAAAATTGTACAAAGAAAATTAAGAAATATAGTTTACATGCCTAAATTCCTTATTGAGACTAGTTTTAAATGAAATAGACTTCAGGGTTGTTTGAATTGTGTACTGAGAGAAATTCAATTCGTAGTGAACAGAGGTCAGATCAGTCGAGCTGTGTAACAGGGAAACTTTAACTAATAAACTGTACTAATCGGCTGAACCAAAATTATAGAAAAAATTAGCAAAAAGCTTTATGAGTCTAGATTCAGGGAAATTTTACGGATTTAAATTTCGAGTTTTGTAACTCGAGTTATGATTTATTTAGTGAATATGACCTTATGAGACACTTAATCAAAGTGGAATGAATAGTGAAGTTAAAGTAGATATACTTGAATTGTTGTGTAAACATGTTAGATTCTTTAATTAGTATTTACATACTTACTTACTAAGCTATAAGCTTACTTTGTTTCTCTCTTTTGTCTTATAGTGTCCTCCGGCTTGCTCAGAGTTAAGGATCGTGAAGATCTACCCGCACTATCATACTTTAGGGTATTTGAACTAAACGTTTTGAATTATGGCATGTATAGTAGGCTTAATTATTTTGTTACGTGTCATATTTGTCTAGGTTTAAAATATTAGTTACTGATACTTTCGACCAGCTACTTTGTACAAGCCATTAAAGTTGGCTAATATTGTTCAAGACATATGTTATACGATGCACTATCAAATTGGATGACATATTTATATCTCTGTTATGTTTAATGGTATGTGTTATGTTCGGTAATACCTTGTATCCTGTTCCTACGATGGTAACGGGTAAGGGTGTTACATTTAGTGGTATCGAGCTATAGTTTAGTTGGTTCTCGGACTAATAAAGTGTGTGTAAAAGTCTAGCTATACATGCCATAAAAATATTGTGATAGTGTGGTGACTCGATTATTCTAAAGCGTGTTTTGTTTTAATATAGTAATGGATCCTGAAGGAACTGCGGTGATGATGTCTGCTAATAATACGCCGCTCCCTCACAAGGGACCGCTACCGTGGAAAGTAGACTGAGACATTGAGACAAGGAGATGAGGCTCGGGATGCCTTTCTCCAAATGATGAACAATTGGTATCTTGAATTTATTCGAGCAAATCCAAATGCTCAACCTCCTCCACCCCTCCTATACCTCGGGCGATTCCTCAGGCTGCTCAAGGTATAGATTTGGTAAGAATGAACAAGCCTCCGGTTGACAAGATTCAAAACAAGGGGTAAAGAGTTTAGAGCAAAGGTCGATGATGATCCTCGAAGCGGAATTCGGCTTGAAAATTCTACCCGTGTATTTGATGAGCTCTCATGTACACCCGAGGAATGCTTAAAGTGTCTTGTATCACTTTTGAGAGATTGACTTACCACCGGTAGAAGACTTTGGTTGCAGTGGTGCCAAAAGAAAAGTTACTTGGGATTTCTTCCAGAAGAATTTAGAAAGAAATACATAAGTCGCGATTTATTGATCAAAACGGAAAGAGTTCCTTGAATTGAAGCGGGGAAAATGTCCGTAGTAGAGTATGAACGCGAATTTGTAAGACTCAACAAGTATGCCCGTGAATGTGTGTCCACCGAGGCTATTATGTGTAGAAGATTTGAAGATGGGCTGAATAAGGATATTAAAGTGCTTGTAGGAATTTTGGAGTTGAAAGAATTTGTAGTATTGGTTGATCGAGCTCTTAAAGCCAAAGAATTGAACAAAGAAAGAAGAAAAGTGCTATTGAGGCTCGAGATGTCGAAAAAGACAGATAAGCAAGCCATTTCAATCTCAACCAAAGAGGTCCAAAGAGACAAACCCTCGAATGACAGGTTTCAATTGGGGATTTACAGAGATCGTGGTAGAGCATATTCGGGTCTAAAGCTCAAGCTACTTGGTGGCAAGTGTGGGTAATGTGTGACCTAAAAGCCCGAGTGTCGAAGAATGTGGCGAGCAACATTATGGTGAGTGTTGGGGACCGAGCGAGCTTGTTTCAAAGCGGTTCTCGTGAGCATTTTATTAGAGATTGTCCGGAGAAAGTTAAAGAAGAAAGATTTGAGTGCTAGATGAATACCACCGCTAGTAGAGGTAGACCACCGAGAAATACTGGGGTGGGACTAGTAGTAAACTGTGATGAAAGATTTAACGGCAAGATCGAAGCTAGAGCACTGCTAGAGCTTATGCTATACGTGCGAGAAGATGCATCATCTCCGATGTCATTATTGGTACATTTTCTCTCTATGATACTATTGTTATTGCATTGATTGATCCGGGTCCACTCATTCCTATATTTGCATGAATTTAGTATCCAATAAAAAGTTGCTGTTGAATTTATGAGTTTACGATTAAAGTGTCGAACCCTTAGGCCAATATGTGCTAGTTGACAAGGTTTGCAAGAATTGCCCATTAATGATTCAAGGTCACTGCTTTTCCGGCCAACTTGATGTGTTACCATTTGGTGAGTTTGACGTTATCTTGGGAATGGACCGGTTAACATTGTATGATGCTAAGGTAGATTGTAAACAAAAGACACTAGAGTTGAAATGTGAAAATGGAGAAATTCGTGGGTTGAAACAGATGAATCAAATAAATTGCCTATGGTGATTTCGCATATGTCCGCACGTAAATACATGAAAAAGGGTGTGAAGCTTATCCGCTTATGTAATGAATATTGAGTTGCCTCAATGAAATTTGAATCGAGCATCGATAGTCTGTGAGTTTCGGATGTATTTCGGAGGAATTGCACGGGTTGCCTCCGAACGAGAGATAGATTTTGCCATTGATTTGTTGCCGCATCGCACCGATCTCGATTGCTCCATATAGAATGGCTCCAACTGAATTAAAAGAATTGAAGGCTCGATTCAGGGAGTTAACAGACAAGGGATTTGTGAGACCGAGTTTCTCTCCTAGGGTGCTCTGTATTATTCGTAAAGAAGAAGGATGGTTCAATGAGACTTTGCATTGATTACCGTCGACTTAATAAGGTGACTATAAAGAATAAGTACCCATTGCCGAGGATTGATGATTTATTCGATCGGTTAAAGGGGCCACAGTGTTTTCAAAGATTGATTTGAGGTCCGGTTACTACCAAATGAGAGTTAAGGAGTCGATGTACGAAAACCGCCTTTAGGACAAGGTATGGACATTATGAGTTTCTTGTGATGCCTTTCGACAACAAATGCTCCAGCTATATTTATGGACTTAATGAATAGGATCTTCCTACCATATTTGGATAAGTTTGTAGTAGTGTTTATAGATGACATTTTAATTTATTCTCGAGATGAGTCTAAACATGCCGAACACTTGAGAACTATATTGCGATCTTGAGAGAAAAGAAACTGCTTGCCAAGTTTAGTAAAAGTGAGTTCGGCTTCGTGAAGTCGGATTTTTGGGACATATAGTCTCGGTGATGGTATTCGGTGGATCCAAGCAAGATTTCTGCGATCGTTGATTGGAAACCGCCAAGAATGTATCCGAGGTTAGAAGCTTTTTAGGCTTAGCCGGTATTATAGACGTTTTGTTGAAGGATTTTCGATGATTGCCTCTCCTATGACTAAGTTGTTGCAAAAGAATGTTAAGTTTGAATGGACTGATAAATGTCAACAAAGTTTTGAAAAGTTGAAAGCACGATTGATGAAGCACCAATTTTAGTACAACCGAGTCGGGAAAGGAGTTCGTAATTTATAGTGATGCATCGTTGATGTGCCTTGGATGTGTGTTGATGCAAGAGGGTAAAGTGGTAGCTTATGCTTGAGACGCTTAAAACCGCATGAGAAGAACTATCCTACACATGATTTGGGCGGCATTGTTGTTTTTGCTTGAAAATTTGGCGACATTATTTGTACGGTGAAAATGCCGAATTTTTTGATCAAAAAGTTTGAAGTACTTGATGAATCAAAAGGATCTGAATCTGCGACAGCGAAGATGGCTTGAATTATTAAAGGATTATGATCTAGTGATTGATTATCATCCGGAAAAGCAAATGTAGTTCTTGGCGCCTTGAGCGTAAAAATTTCTTTTTACTTTGAGAGCCATGAACACGGGTTAGCATTGTCGATGATGGGTCAATCTTAGCGAGATGAGAGCTAAACCATTATTCCTCCAGTTGATTTGTGATGCTCAAAAGAATGATAGTGAGTTGCGGATCAAGAGAACTCAATGCGAATTAGATTACGACTCAGATTTTCGAGTTGGACCAGATGACTGCTTGATGTTTCGAGACAGATATGTGTGTCGAAAACGATAAATTGATTCGAAAAATATTACATGAGGCGCACAATGGTGTTTATCGCTTCATCCCGGTAGCACAAAAATGTATAATGATTTAAAGAAGTCAGATTGGTGGCGGTATGAAAAGGGACATTTCAATTTGTAACCAAGTGTTTGATCTCAACAAGTAAAAGTGAACATCAAGTGCCTTCAGGATTACTTCAACCGTAATGGTGCTGAGTGGAAATGGGACAAGATTACCATGGATTTTGTAACCGGTTTGCCTTTAACTCCTAAAAAGAAGGATGCTGTTTGGGTAGTGGTTGATAGATTAACAAAGTCACCTACTTTATACCAAGACGCACCGATTACTCACTTGATAAATTAGCGAATTATATATTGCTGAAATTGTGAAGTTGCGGAGTACCTATATCTATAATATCGATAGAGATCCAAGATTTACCTCGAGATTTTGGAAAAAGTTACAAGAAGCTTTGGGTACAAAATTGAACTTTAGTATCGCATTTCATCCACAAACAGATGTTCAAACGGAAAGAGTAATCCGGTACTCAAGATATGCTTAGATCTTGTGTTTTAGAATTTGGAGGTAGTTGGGAGAAATATCTATCTTTGATTGAGTTTGCCTACAATAACAGCTTATCAATCAAGTATACAAATGGCACCGTCTGAAGCCTTGTATGGTCGTAAGTGTCGGACTCCTTTATATTGGACCGAGCTTAGTGAGAAAGCAGATTCACTGAGTTGATCTAGTTAAAGAAACCAAGAGAAAATAAAAGTAATTCGGGATTGCTTGAAAGTCGCTTCAGATCGACAAAAGTCATATGCAGATTTAAAAGAAAAGAGATTGAATTTCGGTGGGTGATAAAGTGTTCTTGAAGGTGTCACCATGGAAAAAGATTCGAGATTTAGTCGAAAAGGCAAGTTGAGTCCGCGTTTTATTGGGCCGTCGAGATTCTTGAGAGAATTGTACCAATGGCATATCGGTTGGCCTTACCGCAGAGTTAGAAAGAATTCATAACGTGTTTCATGTATCAATGTTGCGACGTTATCGTTCGATCCTTCACATGTGATTTCCCAATGAAATTGAGATTCGATCGGATATGACCTATGAGGAGGAACCAATAAAGATTTTGGCTCGAGAAGTTAAACAGTTAAGAAATAAAAGTATAGCCTTAGTGAAAGTATTGTGGCACGGACATGGGATAGAAGAGGCTACGTGGGAACCCGAGGAAGCTATGAGGAAACAGACCCAAACCTCTTTCTGGGTAAGATTTTCGGGGACGAAAATCTCAAAAGGGGGAGAATTGTGACAACCCGAATTAAGGCCTAATCGGAATAGTGGTTTCGTGACCACAAATCCGAGATAGAAATAATTGTTTTATAATTATTTTGGGGTCTATGATATGATTGCATGATTGTGTGAAAAATTGTGATGAAATTCTATGCCTAAAGTGCTTAAATTGAAAGTAGGGACTAAATCGAATAAGTTGCAAAATTTGCATCCGGAAGTTTTAGTATGAAATTGTTTTGGAATATTAATTAGGAGGTCTTAAATAGCAATTTGACCAATTTTAAGTTCATGGACAAAATTAGGACATGGAAGGAATTTTTGAAAGTTTAGTAAGGAGGGCATTTTGGTCATTTGGATATTAAATGAAATAAAATGGGAAAAATAACACAAAATTGATCATCATCCTCCTTAATTGCTGCCGAATTCTCCTCTCTCCATAGCTAGGGTTTCTTCAATTTTCAAGCTCCATAGTAAGTGATTTCAAGCCCGCTTTTAATGTTCTTTACGTTTTGGAATCCGGAAGCTCGATTAAGCTTATGCTAGTAATAATTTAACCTAGGGTTCATATTGGAAAAAATACCCATAGGTGAAATTTGTGTATTTTGATGTTTTATGATAGAATATGAGGTTTTAAATTATGTTAAATAACTTGTGCTACTCGGTTTTAAGTGAAAACGAGTAAAAGCAAGATAATCGGTAAAAATACCTATTGTTCATAACTATATGATAGAGTGAGAATTTGATGTTGTTGTAGAAGAGAAAATGTTCAGCATATCATAAAACATAAGAATAAGGGCTGAAATTAAATTCCCGAGCCTAGGGGCAAAATTGTAATTTTGTAAAAGTTAGGGGGCAAAAATGTAATTTTTCCATGATGTGATTTTTGGATTGAAATAAATAGTATGAGTATTAAATGAGCTAAATGTGTTATTATAGATCAAGAAAGACGCGAATTGATCTCGAGCGGGAAGGAAAAAGTTTTGGACTAAATTGCAAAATTTCCACATTTTGCACCAAGGTAAGTTTGTATGTAAATATTACAATAATTTCATGTACATTCTTATATTTCAGCCTATTATATAAATATACTAGCTGATGTTAAAATATAAATCGACTATTGGAAGAATAGAAATAAATATAGAGAGAGATCCGGTTGAACATTCGGAGAGATCGAATGAAATAGAGGAGCGTAGCTAGGTCACATGTATGATGCTGAGTGCACATCATGTGTACAAGAAAGCTACGAGACACCTCAGTAGTAGCTAGGTCACATGTGTGATACGAGATGTATCCCATGTAGACAAGAGAGCTACGTGAAAGATAAATGTAGCTAGGTCGCATGCGTGATTCCAAGTGAAGGACACCATGTAGACAAGAGAGCTACGAGACAAATCGGCTAGGTCGCATGAGTGGTACTAAGTGTTCACCATGTGTACAAGAGAGCCGAACTAAATGAAGTATGATGGTGGGGATGTGTCTTGAAACCATTAAATATCGAGGATTGATCCGAATTGTTCAACGGGATGGTTTTGTGGTGATATTGTGGTTTGGACCTACACTTTTGGTGAATGAAATGTGGTGAAAATGATTTGTGGTATATACATATATAAGATAAAATGAGGTTAGCATAAAGAATGTGTGAAAGAGTGAAATTAGCATTAAAACTGTTTTTAGATGGTAGCAGTGACGTGATTTTGAAAAATCACCAAAAATAGGAGGAGTATAATTAGAAGTTGAATGAGATGTGAAATTAAAGTTTAATGAGTCTACTTTCATGTAAAAGAAACAGAGCAAGCAAAGGAATTCTATATTTTGAGATATTTACAATTGTATGTGACTTGCTCAGGATGAATACGTGATCCCTGTTCCAACTTTGAAAAATCATTAAAAATTGTACAAAGCAAATTAAGAAATATAGTTTACATGCCTAAATTCCTTATTGAGACTAGTTTTAAATGAAACAGACTTCAGGGTTGTTTGAATTGTGTACTGAGAGAAATTCAATTCGTAGTGAACAGAGGTCAGATCAGTCGAGCTGTGTAACAGGGAAACTTTAACTAATAAACTGTACTAATCGGCTGAACCAAAATTATAGAAAACAATTAGCAAAAAGCTTTATGAGTCTAGATTAAGGAAATTTTACGGATTTAAATTTCGAGTTTTGTAACTCGAGTTATGATTTATTTAGTGAATATGACCTTAGAGACAGCTTAATCAAAGTGGAATGAATAGTGAAGTTAAAGTAGATATACTTGAATTGTTGTGTAAACATGTTAGATTCTTTAATTAGTATTTACATACTTACTTACTAAGCTATAAGCTTACTTTGTTTCTCTCTTTTGTCTTATAGTGTCCTCCGGCTTGCTCGGGAGTTAAGGATCGTGAAGATCTACCCGCACTATCATACTTTAGGGTATTTGAACTAAACGTTTTGAATTATGGCATGTATAGTAGGCTTAATTATTTTGTTACGTGTCATATTTGTCTAGGTTTAAAATATTAGTTACAGTATTCGACCAGCTACTTTGTACAAGCCATTAAAGTTGGCTAATATTGTTCAAGACATATGTTATACGATGCACTATCAAATTGGATGACATATTTATATCTCGGTTATGTTTAATGGTATGTGTTATGTTCTGGTAATACCTTGTATCCTGTTCCGGCGACGGTAACGGGTAAGGGATGTTACAGGGAATTTCAATGCAATTACAATAGCTGTGAATTCTAAATCATGTATCAAATAATTCTTTTCATACAGTTTTTTACTGTCTGGAAGTATAGGCTATTACTTTGCCTTACTGTATCAAAACTCAGTCTAATCTATTCAATAATGTATCACTGTAAATCACAAATCCCTTACCCGATTTAAGCTAAACCAGAACTGATGCTTCGGTCAACAGAGCTTTCATCTGGTTAAAACTTTACTGACATTTATCAAACCATTCAAATCTTACATCTTTCTGTAATAATTGTAATATTGACGTGATTATCATAGAAAACCCTTTCACAAAAATTAAAAAGAAATCATATAATAAAGCTATTTCAACTATTAACACTGAAGTTTTGAATTATTTCGAAACCAAGATTATCAGATAAATTAAAAACCATAGTGCCATAATAGGGCCAACATTTCAACAGTATAGATGGAATAATACCTCAACATACTCCAAAATTGAATAAGAAAACCAAAAGTAATCCCAATAATAACTAGTGTCATAATATAATTTCAATAATTTAAGATCCATATCACTAAATTCCTATAATGTGAAGCTATAAAAAATTTCTGAAAATATAACGTATATTGAATGATAAAAAGAATAATAATTTTCCAGAGAAAATTCGGAAGAATAACATTGCTTGTACACACTAAAAACAGTCGTGATAGAGATAGTGTAAATATGCATATTTGCAATTCAGAGCTTTAACCAGTAGAAATGGAAATAGTATAATATAAATCTTATCTTCAAGTCATCTCTCAAACATAATTGTTTAAAAAAACAAAGAAAGATAGAGCAATACTACTCATGAATCAATCGGACTTACAATAATTTCCATCTAATATTATAATTGGCCAGCCTTTTTATATGATAAGTATTTCACATAAACATGAACAGTTACTTATGTATTCTCTGAGAATAACAAAACATACGAAATACCCAGAAGAGATCATTGTAATATATTCTATTATAACAGCTGTATTCAGATATTTTTGCAACTTCATCACCATTCCACTGACTACTAAAGTCATCAATAATCTCACATTATTCAGTTCACTAAAGGAACCAATTCAGGAGAAATTTCTAGTTAATCCATTCCGTAAATACTATACCTGAATAAGTCAATTATTCATAATGATTTCTTCTTTAACAGTGACATTGTGTATCCCAAATAAATCTTCAGAATAATCTGATGTCTCTTTTAAAACCATCTTTACTTACTAATTCATTCTCAGCTTTGACCATATTATTAATCATTCAACCATTGAACTTTTCAATTTCACACTTGTGAACTAAATCAATATAAATCTTTTGAATTTCATTATTTAAAACTGTACTGATGAGGGGGTGGAGATCGTAAAGCCTCAAAATTTAACTTTCATATATACACACATATAACATAACATTTATCATTAACATGTTCATTATAAAACATTTATTTCATATCTTTATGAATCTCTATTCATCATAAGCATCATTTTTACTCAGATACTTGAGTATCACTTTCAACGTTATAGGAATTAACTCGGTTGGAAAGCATCTCTGTCTATTAGTAAAATAATTCTCATTAGAGTCGGAAGAAATCACACTATCACAAGTTATATAATGACATGTATTTGTAGACTTCAAATATGCTATGTTCGGTCTGAGAATCAACTAAACTGTAACTCTGATACCAATAAATGTAACACCCCTAACCCAAATCTATTGCCAGAACAGGGTTACGGAGTATTATCAAAGTTTACAAAACAAATAACAGATATTTCATAATTTTTTAGTATTCATATTAGATTTCAATAAAATTTCACCACATAGTCCCTTACATGAGCCCTCGAGCATAGTCCTTTACATTAGCCCTCGAAGCGCAAATCATGCATTAAAATCAGGTCGGGACTAAACTGGGTACTCAGAGAATCTTTTGTGAAATTTAAAATTTTTTCCTAGGTGCAGGGGTCACACGCCCGTGTGATCAGGCCGTGTAGCTCACACGGCCAGGGACAATCTCATGTCTTAGGCCGTGTAACTCTCTGACTTGGGTCACAGGGCCAAGTCACACCTCTGTGCTAAGCCATGTGTAGGTGCAAGGGTAACACGGCCAAGCTACACACCCGTGTGCCAGGCCGTGTGATAAATTCTGAGTATCTGTTTTGACATTTTAAATATGCAGGGGACACACGACCAAGTCACACGCTCATGTGCTAGGCTATGTGCCACACACGGCTGAGACACACGCCCGTGTCTCTACCCGTGTGGAAAAAAATAGGCTATTTTCTAAGCCACATTTCTCACCTATATTGTCATCCACCTAGACCAACACTTTTACACATTCACAAATCATATCCAAGCATTTAAAACAAGTCCAAACCATGTCTTAAACATGACATATTTCACATACAACCAATGTACCCTTAGGTACCTCAAATGACGATTTATTAACATGTTAATCTATCATTCATATTTTCTTATTTGTCAAATGCATATATGTATGATCACATTCATTCTTTAAACATGATAAATCTACTTATAAACATATCAAAATATGTCAACAGAAGCCATTCCAATGGCTAGTTTCATTTGAAACATTTACATGTCATTATTGGTTAAATAACCTATACATGCCATTATAACCATAATTGATTTATCATATATATATATATATATATATATATATATATACATATATATATACCGAAATAGGCCGATAGATAGTGTGAGTGATCTTCATCGATGCTTCCAATCCAATGAGCTTCGGAATTACTATAAGGCACGGAAAAATAAAACAGGGTAAGTATGAAATGCTTAGTAAGTTCGTATATCATGGTAATTAACTTACCATAATATAAAATATATTTATATTCAAAATAAACATGCAAGGTACTACCAACCAATTTGGTCACAAGCTCAACACTTATCTTCATCATGTTAGCAAAGTAATCACATATTATAGTCCTTAATCATGGATGAACAAAGTCATCAAACATGATCCACATCCATGTAGTAACCAAATCATGCATCATTATATCAGGTAATATCATTTCCATCTATTTCATATACATACGAGTAATAGTTCATTTCTAAGTTATACTATCTCATATAAACATCAAGAAACATGTATGGGCTCAACAATAACCAATTTCTCATATACATATATTTTCCACATCATGAATTCAAATAATTTATATAATTCATACCCATGTATTTTAAGTACATTTTCATATATTTTGTCTTAAGTTCAAATTATTTCATGTCAGGGTTTTGCTCATTAAATCAACTAAAATATCGATAGAAACTCGAGAAAATACACTCGAAGTGTACAAATCTATCATCTTAGATGAACATATTCATCAAACAAGTTCCATGTTCATATATCACCATCTCATACTTCCATATATCATGTATCATCATTCCATGTTCATATATCACCATCTCATACTTTCATATATCATGTATCATCATACTCATATATTTCAGGAAGATACATGAAATAATTCATTTTGTGTTCATATTTTCTCATGTCAGGATTTCACCTGTTGAATTTATTTGAAATATCGATGAATACTCAGGTAAGTGTACAAATCAGAAATTTGTCAATTCATTTCTAGGAGTACCTAATTAGGATACATAATCGGGAACCACGCTATTGAGCCTTGCATTGGGAAGCTCACATAGAGCCATTTCGAGAAGCTTATCCGAGCTATATAACGAGAAACTCATAAGAGCCATTTCGAGAAGCTTATCCGAGCTATATAATGGGAAACTCATAAGAGCCATAATCGAGAACTTCACATAGAACCATATCGAGAAGCTTTGGATAGCCAATATCGGGAAGTTCAAGTAAGCATTATCAAGAAGTTCACATAGAGCCAATTTAATGGGAAACTCATGAAGAGCCTTTAATCGGGATGCTCATAAGAGCTAAGGTGTGTCCACAACAAATGTAGGATCACAACCTCTCAGGAACCTCCAAAGAGCTATAACAGAAAGCTCGTTGAACCATATAACGGGAAGCTCGAGAGGGCTAATAACGGTATTACTTGTTTCGAGCTATCTTTTGTCTGCAACATATGCAAAACCACAACCAATTCGGGAAAACTTGTATCCATCGAGTTTCACCTATTCAAACAGGACTTGACATTTATCAAACATTATCGGATATAAAACAAATTTCACATACATGATAATTATACAATTCACATACACAACATTTAATTCAAACATATAAATGTACACAATTTAGTTACACGAACTTACCTCGACAATTGTTCGTGTACATAAAATCTACAATTTTGACATTTTTCTCTTTTCTTCGTTCTAACTCTGAATTTGGTCTATTCGGATCTATAAGATTGAATTTAACATCAATTTAATACAATCCATACTCAATTCAATCCAATTCCCATTTTAGGCAAAATTATCATTTTGTCCCTAAACTTTTAATTAATGATGATTTCATCCCTAGGCTCGGAAAATGAAATTCATCCAATTTAATCATTATTCCAAGCCTAGCTAAATTTTACATGTAACATTTACAGGCCATGTAATTCAAAAAATTTAGAATTTTTTCATAAATTTTACAACTTTATAATTTAGTCCCTAATTCACATTTTCATCAAAATTCTCTTTACGAAAGTTGTTTATCTATCAACAACCTTTCATTTTCTACCATAAATTTCAAATTTTCAGCATATTCATCCATGGCGATATTTTTATACTTTGATAACTTTTCAAATTAATCCCCAAAATAGCTAGATTAGGTTATCTCGATCTCAAAAATATAAAAATTACTAAAAATGGGACTTGAATACTTACCTAATTTGGCCAAATAAGTTTTCTCCTTCTTCCATTCTCTATGGCTTGGGTTTTCATATTTATTTGGGAAAGATGACGATAAAAATGATGATATTTTCATTATTTTATTATTTATTATATTTGTTTTCATCTTTCAATTTTTCTCCTTTTATTTATTTTATTTTCCATGGATGATTCATCATCCATAACAACTAAGTATTTTTAATGGTATATTTTCATATAAGGATCTCAAATTTTGAATTCCATAACTATTTAATCCCTTTAGCTATTAGAACTTAACTTTTGCACTTTGTGCAATTTGATCCTTTATCAAATTAAACATGTAACCGGTAAATTTTCTTTATGAAATTTTTATATGACATTATTATCATACTGTAGATCATAAAATAATGTTAAAATAAATCTCCTTTTCGGAATCGAATTTGCGGTCCCGAAATCACTGTTCTGATTTTACCGAAAATAGGTAATTACATGATTTGCTAAGCCTTCGTGGCATATCCTATATTCGTCTTTGTGGAGAATCCTATAACATCTATGTAGCGTAATTAGAGGAGATTACATTACAGAATTTGGTTAACCGCCTATGTGGTAAGATATGTGATAAGACATAATATATACCTATTTTTACCTCATGTTTGGCATATTTATGATGATTTTTCCTTGGTTTTATTGAAATTGATGCTCCTAATCCTTTAAATTCATGTTTTATACTTAGGAGAACTTAGGATGGCGAAAAGAGCAAGAAACGGGCCAAAAATGGACAAATTGGGCCTAAATCAGTGTTTCACACAGCCCAGGCACTTCCATACGGGTGATACACACGCCCGTGTGTCATGACTGTGTCGACATTAATCTGAGTCAAAATTGCACAGGGTTTGAGCACCTTCACACGGGAATGGCACACGGCCGTGTCCCTGTCAAGCCCGAGTCTATTTCTACTCAGAAAAGGCTAATTTTGGGCTATTTTGGGCATTTGAAAGTCTATATAAACACCCTAAAAGAGAATTAGAGGGGATGCGCAAAGTAAAAGGTAGAAAAGTACTCAAGAACAGCCATCGGAATCACCTCAGAAACAGGATCTACATCAAGACTGAGGATTTCCATCGAATTTCCGAAAAGTTCTTTGGGTTCTTTATGTTTTTTTGTTTTCCATACTTTGAGATGTTTTCCATCATTATTATTATGAATTAAATTCCCTAAATACATAAGGGAGATGAAACCTAAGACAAATCTTATTACTCTTTGATTTATATGATAAATACTTGTTCTTATTCTTAATTTTGAATTTTAATCCTTGCTTTAATATTCCATGATATTAATTCAGGTCTTTGATGTGCTTATTCAATGGGGGAAAAGTCCCTGTTTAAGGGTAAATCATTCATAATTAAGCGGAGTTGCATGTAATCCTAGAGATAGGACGACATAAATCTGTCAGGTTAGAGTCAAATCTAATAAGGGAATCCATAGATCGAGTTAATGCGACTATAGGGGTTTTAATTATAAAGAGATTTCAATTAATCAACCTAGAGTCAGTTGTTTTTAGTCTCGAAAGGGATATTAACATAAATCAGGGATTTCTACGGAATAATTCAAGTGAATAAATCATCTAATTCAAAGGTAATAAGTGAAGTCTAGGTGGATTCTTTCTTGGGTATTGTTTTCTCAATCGGTTTTTCAAAAGTATTTTCCAACCTTAATCTCTGTCGTAATCTTAGCTAATTAGATAATTAGTTGTAGGTAAAAATTCTCTAAATTTTTAGGCTAGACAATAAAAAGATTGTAATTACTAGTACTTTTAGTCCTCGTGAATACGATATTTCCGGTCTCACCATAACTATACTACTGTTCGATAGGGGCGCTTGCCTTAAGTCAAATTTTTAGTTAGTTTAACGACCATCAAGTTTTTGGTGCCGTTGCCAGGGAGTAAGATATTAAGAACGCTTAATTTTTATTACTTTAGCCATTTTTTTATTGCAATTTAATTTTATGTTGCTTAAATTACTAAATTTTCTTTTATTTACTTCTGGCTGGTTTTTATAGTTTATGACTAGAAGAAACCCGTCAGGACCTCTATTTTTTGATAGTGAGATCGAAAGCATAGCTCGCAGAAACCGAAGAGAAATAAGCGAAGCCTACGATACATAGAGGAAGGGCAAGAGGATGATATTCAAACCACAACCGTAGAGATGGCTGATAATCAAAATAATCCGTTACCTTCATTGGTTGTTGCAAACCCAGTAGACCAGAATCCTGCTCCTCGTACTATGTATGATTATACTAAACCTATATTAATAGGAACTGAATCGAGTTGTTGCAGCAAATAATTTTGAACTGAAACCTAACACAATTCAAATGATACAACAGTTTGTTCAGATTGATGGTTTGCAGGACAATGATCCAAACACTCATTTAGCACACTTTCTGGAATTCTGCGACACTTTTAAGATCAATGGCATTTCTGACGATGCCATTCGCCTTTGGTTGTTTCCATTTTCATTGAGAAATAAGGCTCAATAGTGGTTGAACTTGTTACCGCAAGGGTCAATCACCACTTGGGAACAAATGACCGAAAAATTTTTACTTAAACATTTTCTGCCAGCTAAAACGCTAAATTAAGGAATGATATTTCTTCTTTTGTGCAGATGGATTTAGAAACACTTTATGATGCATGGGAGAGATACAAGGATCTATTGAGAAGGTGCCCTCACCATGGGTTACCCCTTTGGCTACAAGTTCAAACTTTCCACAGCGGTTTAAATCCCTCGACTAGACAGATGATTAACGCAGCTCCTGGTGGGACTATTAATAATAAGACACCTGAAAAGGCTTACGAGTTTATAGAAGAGATGTCACTAAATAATTATCAGTGGCAAGTCATAAGGATAAATGTAACACCCCGTACCCGAGAACGTTGTAGGAAGCGACCACGAGGTGCTAACAGACATAATTCATGTATGTTCACAGTCCATTTTAAAAATTTCCAGACAGCTGGCTAACTGCATCACTGTCACCTTAAAAATCATATCTTGAGTTCCAAAACTCAAAAATCAGTTTTGTAATTTTTCCCTGAAACTAGACACATATATCTATCCCCTAATTTTTTTCTAGAATTTTTGGTTGAGCCAATTAGTACAGTTTATTAGTTAAAGTCTCCCCTGTTACAGGGTTCGACTACACTGACCTTCCTACATTGCGACTTAGATAACTCCTTATACAGGGCTTCAATACTTATTCCGTTTTTTTCTAATGAAACTAGACTCAAAAAGGAATCTATACATATATGGAATGACTTCTAATTATCTCTGGTTAATTTATAATGAATTTCCAAATTCAGATCAGGGGATCCAGAAATCGCTCTGGCCCTGTCCCACGAAAACTTAAATATCTCTTAAAATACGACTCATATGACCGTTTCGTTTCTTCCATATGGAAGTATATTCATCAAGGTTCGATTACATAATTTATTCACTATTTAATTCCATTCCTACTATTTTTAGTGATTTTTCAAATTCACACCACTGCTGCTGTCAGCATCTGCCTTTAAGGTAGACTTTACCTATTACATAGTTTCCATGATTCAACTAACCCTTTAGCATATATAGCACAAAGTATGATCGTGATTAACCATTCCAATGGCCAATCATTGCCAAGCATATCCACACCTCTCAATAACCATATACATACAAAATGATTATAACATTATGCTCAAAAATATATATAAGCCATTTTCGCATGGCTATCCAAATTTGTACAATACCGAAAGGTACATGACCAACATCAAAAAGGGTAGTCCTATACATGCCATTTCAAAGTTCAACCAAAAGTGTACCAAAAGGGCTTTGATAGTGTGGACGACTTCGACTTCAACAATCCCGAGTCCGATAGCTGACGAACCAAAATCTATAAAACAGAGAATCAAAGAAACGGAGTAAGCATTTAATGCTTAGTAAGTTTTGAGCCATGAAATTAGACACAACTAAAGTATAACATTCGTATGGCTAAACGGATAATTTCATATGCACAAATTCTCAATATCATACTTACTTCACATTACCGACCCTTATATTCATACACAAAAGATCAATTTAGCCAAAGGCCGGTAGCTCATTTATCGACTGAACGAATACTATTTGTAAGGAATCAACCAATTCAATGCATATACGAAACATACCTCATCGCTGGGATTTTACGAGCGTATTAATTGAAATTATTACAGCAAGATCGCTCATTCCCAAGCCAGGTACCTTCGGGATTTAACCGGATATAGCTACTCGCTCGAATGCCTTCGGGACATAGCCCGGATGTAGTAACTCTCACAAATGCCTTCAGGACTTAGCCCGGATATAGTAACTCGCACAAATGCCTTCGGGGCTTAACCCGGATATAGTAACTCGCACAAATGCCTTCGGGACTTAGCCCGGAACTAGTCACTAGCGCAAATGCCTTCGGGACTTAGCCCGGTTATCATCCGAATATTCATGCACATATCAATAAATCATGACACATTTATATCTCATTTTCATAATTAGAGTTCAAACACAAGTCACGTATTAAGCACTCCCATTTTCGGCTCACTAGCCACATACAAACAGCATGGTTTAGTTTGCTTTATGACACGATCTCTATGCACATACGGCTACCGTCGTACGTATAGACTAATTAACTCATCATATAATTCAAGTAGAATCATCATATCACCGTATATTTGTTATGCTCATACATCATGACTTAATCAAATCATAAACTAAGTCTCATTGCTCGAAAACTTACCTCGGATGTTGTCGAACGATTTCGATGGCTATTCGACCACTTTTTCCTTCCCTTTATCGGATTTAGTTCCCCTTTGCTCTTGAGCTAATTCAAACAAATTTAACTTATTAAAGTCTCATTATGCTAGCTTATGGCCGAATATGACAAGGAGTTTGATAGGTCATATGGCCACCTTTAGCTCAAATACAAAATGGTCATACGCATTTTTAATCACATTGAGCAATTTAACACAATTAATCTAACATTTCCTCATGTACACCTTTATGACCGGATACACATATCATTAACCTAATATCACTTAACTAAGCACTTTAACAAGTTTTCTTTAACTATACACACATTCGGCAATGACAAAGACAACTTAACAAACCTCAAATTCAACTTATAACAATATATACTCAATATTCAAAGCATTTAACATCACTTCATCATAATCTTACATCATGGCTGAATGCTCCTTTTAAACCATTTACCCTCACAAAGCATAAATTTCATCATCAAGCTTACAAGCTTATAATCCCATGAATTATAACCTCCTAATATTCATCCAACTCTCACTCATTAGCTTCTAACATAAATCTCAAAATCTATAGTTCCTTTTTTCTACCCATGACCGAAATCTCCAACAACACCAAATGAAAATATACTTCATGGATCTAAGGTAGAACCAAGAAAGGAACTCATAAATATCAAGGTGTAAGCATCTACTATTGTTCATCTAGATTTAGCATGAAACATAACCATCACCCTTATTAATCTCCATAGCCGAAAACCTTACTCAATCCAAAATCAAAATTTCAACATGGGTTACCAAAAATAACTTGATAACTCACTCAATATCAACTAAAATTTCAAGGACTAGCATAAACTTTCTTACCTTAATATTCACCTAAGATGGCCGATTGCTTCATCCCCTTCTTCCTCTTTTCAATTCGGCCAAGAAGAACCAAAGAATGAACTCTTTTTTTTTGTTCCTCTTTCTCTAGTCACGGCAATGGAGGGGGGGCATGGATGAGACAACTTTGTTTTCATCACCCCACTCTTTTCATTATTTTATTACTAACCTCTTATTTTATTCTTTCTAACATAACACACTAACAAAACATGTTTACAACATGTTTCACCCCATAGCATGGCCGGCCACTAGCTCTAATTTTGGGTAATTTGACATGCAAACCCATCCTTTTTGATTACATGCACTAATAGATCCTTATAGATTAACCTATCACATTTCAAAAGTGTCACACATAAGTCCTATTGACTAAATTCACATGCAATTTACTAAATCGAAGCTTAAAACTTTCACACATTCATATTCACCTATTCTAGACAATAAATATCACATTCAAATACTTCGGTGACTCGGTTTAGCGGTCCCGAAACCACTTTCTGACTAAGGTCACTTTAGGGCTGTCACAACTCTCCCCCACTTAAGAAATTTTCGTCCCCGAAAATCTTACCGGTAAATAGGTTTGGGTATCGTTCTTTCATGGCATTCTCGGTTTCCCAAGTAGCTTCTTCTATCTCGTGTTTGAGGCATAACACTTTTACTAAAGGAACCTTTTTGTTTCGTAACTCTTTCACTTCACGAGCTAGGATACGAATCGACTCTTCTTCATAACTCATGTCGGATTGAATTTCAACCTCTGATGGATTAATTACGTGTGACGGATCAGATCTATAACGTCGAAGCATCGAAACATGAAAGATGTCGTGAATCTTTTCAAGTTCAGGGGGCAAAATCAATCTATACGCAACTGGACCAACTCGTTCGGAGATTTTGTACGGCCCAATGAATCTCGGACTCAACTTGCCCTTACGGCCAAATCTGAGTATCTTTTTCCAAGGCGAAACTTTAAGAAACACTTTATCTCCCACCTGATATTCAATGTCTTTTCGTTTCAAATCCGCATACGATTTACGACGATCGTGGTCGCCTTCAAACTTTCACGGATTACTTTTACTTTACATTCAAAGATCTTTAATCAAATCAACTCGAAAATTTTACTTTCACCGAGCTCAGTCCAAAACAATGGTGTACGGCATTTACGACCGTACAAAGCCTCGTAAGGTGCCATCTTAATACTTGATTGAAAACTGTTATTGTAAGCGAATTCAATCAAAGGTAAATACCGCTCCTATGAACCACTAAACTCGAGGATGCAACATCTCAACATATCCTTAAGTATCTGAATTATCCGCTCGGATTGACCATCGGTTTGGGGGTGAAAAGTGGTGCTAAAATGCAACTTGGTACCCAAAGCTTCTTGCAATTTCTTCCAAAATCGTGAGGTAAATCTCGGATCTCTATCCGACACAATAGAAGTAGGTACCCCGTGTAATCTCACAATCTGAGAAACATACAATTCAGCTAGTTTATCCATTGAAAAATCCGTGCGTACGGGGATAAAGTGAGCCGACTTAGTCAGTCTATCAACAACAACCCAAATCGTATCTTTCTTACTTGCTGACACTGGCAACCCAGATACAAAATCCATCGTGACTCGATCCCATTTCCATTCAGGTATCATGATCGGCTGAAGTAAACCAGTAGGCACTTGATGTTCCGCCTTCACTTGCTGACATACTAAGCACTTCGAGACAAAATCGGAAATGTCTCGTTTCATACCATGCCACCAAAACTGACGTCTTAGGTCGTTGTACAATTTCGTACTCCCCGGGTGAATTGACATTCGGCTACAATGAGCTTCGTTCAGAATCATCAAAATGAGTTCTGAATTTCTTGGAACACACAAACGATTTCTGAACCTCAAACAATCGTCATCATCAACTTGAAACTCTGATTCCATATTCGGAACACATTCAGCCCGTTTTGCAACCAATTCATCATCGACTTTCTGAGCTTCACGAATTTGATGAATCAACAATGGTTTGGCCTTTAATTCTGCTACTAACACATTGTCGGATAGAACGGACAAGTGTACATTCATCGTCAGAAAAGCAAGCGGTGATTTACGACTTAAGGCATCCGCAACCACATTAGCCTTTCCCGGGTGATAGTCAATGACAAGTTCATAATCCTTCAACAACTCGAGCCAACGTCTTTGTCGCAGATTTAAGTCTCTTTGAATCATCAAATATTTGAGACTTTTGTGATCCGAAAATACATGGCACTTCTCACCAAATAAGTAATGTCGCCATATTTTCAAAGCGAATACGATGGCAGCTAATTCAAGATCATGGGTCGGATAAATTTTCTCACGTGGCTTTAATTGTCTCGACGCATAGGCCACAACTCGACCTTCTTGCATCAATACGAAACCCAACCTAAGTAGGGAGGCATCACTATAAATGACAAACTCTTTGCCTGATTCGGGCTGCACTAGAATCGGAGCTTCAGTCAAATAAGTTTTCGAGTTGATCAAAACTTTTCGACATTTTTCCGTCCATTCGAACTTAACATCTTTTGAAGTAGCCGTCATTGGTGTGGCTATCATCGAGAAACCTTTACAAACTGTCGGTAGTAACCGGCAAGTCCCAAAAGCTCGAACCTCGGTAATATTTCTGAGGCTTCCAGCTAAGTATGGTAGAAATTTTGTTCGGATCAACTCGAATACCGTCTGAGATACCACATGACCCAAGAAGCTAACCTCTCTTAACCGAACTCACACTTCATGAACTTAGCATATAACCGCTTATCCCGTAAAATTTACAACACTAATCCTGGTGTTCAAAGATGATCGGTTTCATTTCTCGAATAGACCAAAATATCATCGATAAATACAACTACAAACCGATCCAAATACGGTCGAAAATTCGATTCATCAAATCCATAAATATCGGGGGCATTAGTGAGCCCAAACGGCATCACTAAGAATTCGTAGTGACCGTATCTCGCTTAAAAGCGATTTGGGTATATCTGAATCTCGAATTCGCAACTGATAATAACCCGATCTCAAGTCTATCTTTGAAAACACTGAGGCTCCCTTTAGTTGATCAAACAAATCATCAATGCGCGGCATCGGATATTTATTCTTTATTGTCACCTTATTCAGCTGACGATGGTCGATGCACAACCTCATGGTTCCGTCCTTCTTTTTCACAAACAATACTGGTGCACCCCAAGGTGAGAAACTTGGTCGAACGAAACCTCTATCTGTCAACTCTTGCAACTGAGCTTTCAATTCCTTTAATTCCGTTGGTGCCATACGATACGGAGCTATCGAAATCGGTGTAGTCCTAGGTACAAGCTCGATGCCAAACTCTACCTCCCGAGCAGTGGTAAACCCGGTAATTCTTCGGAAAACATCCGGTATTCACAAACCAGCGCACATTCGAGCTTCTTTTCCAACTCTTTGTCATCAATTACATACGCAAGGTATGCTTCACACCCTTTTCTTACATATTTACGAGCCAACATTGATGATATTACGGTGGCAACCTATTCAAGTCGATGAGACTCAACTCGGATTATCTCGTTATTTACACACCTCAAATCGATAGTTTTTCTTTTGCAATTTACAATTGCATCATGTACTGATCAACCAATCCATACCGAGGATAACATCAAACTCGTCAAACGGTAAAAGCATCAAATCACCGGAAAACAGAACCTCGGATTACTAGGGACATTTCTTGCACACTTTGTCGACAAGCACGTAACGACCCAAAGGATTTGACACCGAATTACAAACTCGAGAGACTCAACGGTGAGAGTCTTCTTTGGATGCTAAGGTTTCACATATATAAGAATGAGTAGAACCAGGTCAATCAAAGCAATCACATTAGTATCAAAGAGAGTAAAAGTACCGGTAATAACATCTGGCGAGAAAGCATCCTCGCATGCGCGTATAGCGTAAGCTCTAGCAGGAGCACGAGCCTCAGATCTGGTTGTAGCATCTTTAGATCCTCTCTGACCGCCACTAGCATTGCCCGTATTCCTAAATGGTCTACCCCGAGCAGTAGTAGCACCAGGCTTCCCACTCTGATTTACGTTGTGTTCAGACAATCTCGGGCAATCTCTAATAAAGTGGTCAGCTGACCCGCACTTGTAACAGGAGCGGTCATGGAATCTACAACTCCCCGAGTGCCATTTACCACAATACTGACACTTCGTTCTGTCTCGACGGTCATTTCCAGAACTGGCGACCGAAGTGACTCGTGCACTCACAGGGGGTCGATCACGGTCTCGTCTAGAAAAACCCAAAGTGTCTCTAGATCGGCCCAAATCATCTCTAAACTTTTTCGATGATTGTTGAAAGGGCCTCCCCGAAGACCTCTTACGAAACTCCTTTACTCCCATATCAGCTTTTCTTTTCTCCATACTGAGCTCCTCGGCTTTGCAAGCTCGCTCGACAAGTACCACAAATTCTCGGATTTCCAAGATGCCCACATACTGACTTTATATCATCATTCATCCATCCTCAAACGTTTACACATTACGACTTCGAGGAAATGCATTCTCGTGTATCGGCTAAGCCTCACAAATTTTCGTTCATAGTCGGTGTAGACATGGAACCTTGTTTAAGTTCAAGAAATTCCTTCCGTTTTTGATCCATAAATCTCGATGATATACTTTTTCCAAACTCGGTTTGGAAAAACTCCCAAGTTACTTGCTCTCTGGGCACAATGAAGTCAACGTATTCCACCAATAGTAGGCGAATCACGTAGCAAGGAGATAGTACACTTTAGGCACTCATCGGTGTGCAAGATAGCTCATCGAGTGCGAATAGTGTTGTCCAACCAAAATTCAGCTTGCTCGGCATCATCGCTATCCGTAGCCTTAAATTCATAGCCGTGTTTTGATTCATCAACTGGGGCTTATTTGACCTTATTTGGTCGATTCTGGGAGGTATTGTAGGTGCGAGGAATGGAGGTTGTCGAGCAGTAGTATTAGTTCGAATGTATTGGTTGAACCAATCATTCATCACGCTATAAAAGCTTGTCTAGCTTCATCATTCGGATTACTAGCAATAGGTTGAGAGTCCGCCGAGCTGTCCCTTGTCGGGAGCAGCGCTACACTCTCAAGATCATCACTACCGCTTCGGTCGGGATCGGGATCCATTACTATAAATAAACACATTTTTAATTGTCGAAATCACCACACTATCAAATAATCACAAAATGGCATGTATAGCTAGACCCAAACGTATTACGGTAGTCCTCGAATCGACTAAACCGTAGCTCTGATACCAATAAAATTGTAACACCCGTGCACTAGACCGTTGTAGGAAGCGACCACGAGGTGCTAATGACATAATTCATGTATGTTCACAGTCCATTTTAAAAATTTCCAGACAGCTGGCTAACTGCATTACTGTCACCTTAAAAATCATATCTTGAGTTCCAAAACTCGAAAATCAGTTTTGTAATTTTTCTCTGAAACTAGACTCATATATCCATCCAAAAATTTTTTTCTAGAATTTTTGGTTGAGCCAATTAGTACAGTTTATTAGTTAAAGTCTCCCCTGTTACAGGGTTCGACTACACTGACCTTCCTACATTGCAACTTAGATAACTCCTTATACAGGGCTTCAATACTTATTCCGTTTGTTTCTAATGAAACTAGACTCAAAAAGGAATCTATACATTTATGGCATGACTTCTAATTATCTCTGGTTAATTTATAATGAATTTCCAAAGTCAGATCAGGGGATCCAGAAATCGCTCTGGCCCTATCCCACGAAAACTTAAATATCTCTTAAAATACGACTCATATGACCATTTCGTTCTCCCATATGGAAGTATATTCATCAAGGTTCGATTACATAATTTATTCACTATTTAATTCCATTCCTACTATTTTTAGTGATTTTTCAAATTCACACCACTGCTGCTGTCAGCATCTGCCTTTAAGGTAGACTTTACCTATTACATAGTTTCCATGATTCAACTAACCCTTTAGCATATATAGCACAAAGTATGATCGTGATTAACCATTCCAATGGCCAATCATTGCCAAGCATATCCACACCTCTCAATAACCATATACATACAAAATGATTATAACATTATGCTCAAAAATATATATAAGCCATTTTCGCATGGCTATCCAAATTTGTACAATACCGAAAGGTACATGACCAACATCAAAAAGGGTAGTCCTATACATGCCATTTCAAAGTTCAACCAAAAGTGTACCAAAAGGGGCTTTGATAGTGTGGACGACTTCGACTTCAACAATCCCGAGTCCGATAGCTGACGAACCAAAATCTATAAAACAGAAAATCAAAGAAACGGAGTAAGCATTTAATGCTTAGTAAGTTTTGAGCCATGAAATTAGACACAACTAAAGTATAACATTCGTATGGCTAAACGGATAATTTCATATGCACAAATTCTCAATATCATACTTACTTCACATTACCGACCCTTATATTCATACACAAAAGATCAATTTAGCCAAAGGTCGGTAGCTCATTTATCGATTGACGAATACTATTTGTAAGGAATCAACCAATTCAATGCATATCTGAAACATACCTCATCGCTGGGATTTTACGGCGTATTAATTGAAATTATTACAGCAAGATCGCTCATTCCCAAGCCGGTACCTTCGGATTTAACCGGATATAGCTACTCGCTCGAATGCCTTCGGGACATAACCGGATGTAGCAACTTCGCACAAATGCCTTGGGACTTAGCCGGATATAGTAACTTGCACAAATGCCTTGAGGGCTTAACCCGATATAGTAACTCGCACAAATGCCTTGGGACTTAGCCCTAACTAGTCACTAGCGCAAATGCCTTCGGGACTTAGCCCGTTATCATCCAAATATTCATGCATATATCAATAAATCATGACACATTTATATCTCATTTTCATAATTAGAGTTCAAACACAAGTCACGTATTAAGCACTCCCATTTTCGGCTCACTAGCCACATACAAACAGCATGGTTTAGTTTGCTTTATGACACGATCTCTATGCACATACGGCTACCGTTATGCGTATAGACTAATTAACTCATCATATAATTCAAGTAGAATCATCATATCACCGTATATTTGTTATGCTCATACATCATGACTTAATCAAATCATAAACTAAGTCTCATTGCTCGAAAACTTACCTCGGATGTTGTCGAGCGATTTCGATGGCTATTCGACCACTTTTCCTTCCCTTTATCGGATTTAGTTCCCTTTGCTCTTGAGCTAATTCAAACAAATTTAACTTATTAAAGTCTCATTATGCTAGCTTATGGCGAATATGACAAGGAGTTTGATAGGTCATATGGCCACCTTTAGCTCAAATACAAAATGGTCATACGCATTTTTAATCACATTGAGCAATTTAACACAATTAATCTAACATTTCCTCATGTACACTTTTATGACCGGATACACATATCATTAACCTAATATCACTTAACTAAGCACTTTAACAAGTTTTCTTTAACTATACACACATTCGGCAATGACAAAGACAAATTAACAAACCTCAAATTCAACTTATAACAATATATACTCAATATTCAAAGCATTTAACATCACTTCATCATAATCTTACATCATGGCCGAATGCTCCTTTTAAACCATTTACCCTCACAAAGCATAAATTTCATCATCAAGCTTACAAGCTTATAATCCCATGAATTATAACCTCCTAATATTCATCCAACTCTCACTCATTAGCTTCTAACATAAATCTCAAAATCTATAGTTCCTTTTTTTCTACCCATGACCTAAATCTCCAACAACACCAAATGAAAATATACTTCATGGATCTAAGGTAGAACCAAGAAAGGAACTCATAAATATCAAGGTGTAAGCATCTACCATTGTTCATCTAGATTTAGCATGAAACATAACCATCACCCTTATTAATCTCCATAGCCGAAAACCTTACTCAATCCAAAATCAAAATTTCAACATGGGTTACCAAAAATAACTTGATAACTCACTCAATATCAACTAAAATTTCAAGGACTAGCATAAACTTTCTTACCTTAATATTCACCTAAGATGGCCGATTGCTTCATCCCCTTCTTCCTCTTTTCAATTCGGCCAAGAAGAACCAAAGAATGAACTCTTTTTTTTTTCTCCTCTTTCTCTAGTCACGGCAATGGAGGGGGGGCATGGATGAGACAACTTTGTTTTCATCACCCCACTCTTTTCATTATTTTATTACTAACCTCTTATTTTATTCTTTCTAACATAACACACTAACAAAACATGTTTACAGCATGTTTCACCCCATAGCATGGCCGGCCACTAGCTCTAATTTTGGGTAATTTGACATGCAAACCCATCCTTTTTGATTACATGCACTAATAGATCCTTATAGATTAACCTATCACATTTCAAAAGTGTCACACATAAGTCCTATTGACTAAATTCACATGCAATTTACTAAATCGAAGCTTAAAACTTTCACACATTCATATTCACCTATTCTAGACAATAAATATCACATTAAAATACTTCGGTGACTCGGTTTAGCGGTCCTGAAATCGCTTTCCGACTAAGGTTACTTTAGGGCTGTCACAATAAAGCCAACAAAAGCAGCCAACGTTTTTAACGCGATTCGGTCACTATGCTCTCTAATCAGGTAGAACTTTTAAATAGAAAAATTGATGGTTTACTTGGTTCTTCACAGGTTCATCCAGTAATGCAGTGCGATGCAAGTGGAAGTGGAACGAGCAATTTAGACTATCTATCCTACAGCATCTCAAAATAATCATCAAAGCAATTTAGACCATGGAGAATGAGCAAATGAACTATATGGGTAGTAATCCTCGACCTCAAAATAATCCTTATAGTAACACTTACAATGCAGGTTGGAGGAGCCACCCAAAATTTTCATTGGGAGGCCAAGGAAATCAAAGACCACCACAACAACAACCGTACCAGCCAGAGAAAAAGCCGAACCTCAAGAAGATTATGACAAAATTTATCTCAATAGCGGAAACTCATTTTCAGAATACCGAGACAACTCTTAAAAATCAGCAAGCATCAATCCAAGGGCTCGAAAATCAAATAGGCTAGTTGGCAAAGATGATTTCCAAACGACCACAAGGTAGCTTGCCGAGTAATACTGAAACTAACCCAAGAGAGCAACTTAATGCGATTACTATTCGAGATAAAAAAGTGTTAGTTGAACCTGAACCAGAACAGAGGCAAGGATTTGTGGTAAGTAAAGGTAAGGATGAGGTGGACCACGGTGAGCAAAAATCGGTAGGCAGAGAATATAAACCTCGTATGTCATACCGTAGTGCGACAAGGAAAGACCACACGGACAAACAATTTGGTAAATTCCTTAAATTATTAAAGAAATTACATATTAACTTACCGTTTATTAAAGCTCTTTGGCATATGCCAAATGCAGTTAAATTTTTAAAGGAGCTTGTAGCAAATAAATGAAAGTTAAATGATGCATCGCATGTGAAATTGAACGTAGTTTGCTCAGCCATTTTACAGAATAAGCTACCCAACAAACTGAAGGATCCAGGGAGTTTTACGATTCCTTACTTAATTGGTAGTTTAAACATTAACAATGCTTTGGCTGATTTAGGGAAAATATTAATGTCATGCCCTATAAAATGTTTAAACAACTCGGTCTTGGGAAACCAAAATAAACTAGGATGAGCATTCAATTAGCAAATAAAACAATTAGATTTCCTAGAGGTATTATTGAAGACGTGCTGGTCAAAATTGATAAATTTATATTCCCAGTTGACTTTGTTGTCTTAGACATGGATGAGGATAGTGACGTACCTTTAATTTTAGGAAGGCCCTTTTTAACAACTGCTAGAACTATCATTGATGTTGGCACAAGTGAATTGATACTTCGTGTAGGTGATGACACGATTAAACTTCAAGCTCGTGATTCTGAAAAAATATCTAGTAATTGAGACGATTTTTTAAGTTCTATTAACTTGAATAATGTTACAACTCAAACTTCTTTGTAGGACTCCCCTAGAAAGAACATGATGGAGCCTTATTCTAATCCATACAACAAAAACAGAGCACTAATGAAGAACGAATGCTTCAGATCGATGAACTAGATGAATGGCGAACACATGTCAAGGAGAAACCAAAAGCATACAATGAATCAAAGCGACACCTCGTTAAGCGTAGGGATGAAACAACACAATTTAAGGTTGGGGATAAAGTATTGTTAGATGAAAAGGACCCCCGAATTGCTACTTTAGAGCTTAATACAAACGGAGCGCCTCTCTTCACAGTACTGAATGTTTCCCCATACAGTATAGTCAAGGTAAATCATTCTCAATTTGGCACTTTTAAGGTAAATAATACTCGAAATTGATAGTGAGAAAGAGGAGTCTCGACTCCGTGATCCGCCGTGATCATACGAATGAGAGGTAAGTCAAGCTTAGACTCTAAATAAGCACTTCTCAAGAGGTAACCCGAGCACTAACACCACTAACCAGTTTATTTTAGCCATTTTTAGTGTTTTTATGTAGGTACAGTGGCCCACACGGCCTGGACATATGGGCGTGTCCTTGGCAGTGTGGAAACAGGGCTAAAAATTCCCCAAGTATCGAACCACACGTCCATGAATTCAATCCACATGGCCGTACAACACAGCCGTGTGAAGCACACGGCCGGGACACACAGGCGTGTCCTAGGCCGTGTAAAAACTGGAGCTAAATTTTCAAATTTTAAATAAGTCAGGGCGCCACACGGGCAAGGCACACGGCTGTGTGTTCGGACACAAGGGCGTGTGAGAAGCGAAAGACATGGTACACGGCCATATGATGCAACCGTGTGCACCACACGACCTAGACACACGAGCATGTCCCTAGGCGGTGTGACAATTGGGCAATAAAAATTTCGCGATAAACATGGGTTGGACGCAATCCACATAGGCATATGACACGGTCGGGTGGCCCAACACGGGCCTCACATGACCGTGTCTTCCTTTTTAAACCCCCCAACCCTAATACTTTCTTCTTCCTCCTCTCAAAATTTATTCCACCCAAACCCTAACCGCCGCAACCTCCTCGAGCGCCTCAATCGAAGCTCGTCATCCTCTGTTTCGATTCTCATCAGGCCCACAGGACGACCTATTTCAGCTTCTTCGAGTACGACCATTAGGAGTGGGATAATGTATTGATTGGGCCACTTTGGAGCAAGTCCAACTTGCTCACGCCGTTCTATTCCATATCGATACTGCCCCATGGGATCGATTCTTTGCAATTATTGAGCCTACATATTTAGAGCTAACCTTAGAATTTTACACTATGTTCCATCTACAGCACGTGATGAATACACATGACGAGGCTGGTACTCTCATTTTTAGACTTGGTAGACTAGTCAGGCATAAGAGTGTACCAGAGTTTGGAGCTACTTTGGGCCTTTACACGGAGGAGTTCATGGCTTCTGAGAATTTCTTATAGCTTTATCGTCACATACACTACTCGCCCTCTTACTGTTGGATTGACCTTACGGTGAGTACGACCCCTTATGACGCCAGTCGCTCAAAGGCGACTTCTCTTCCTCCAGCACTACGCTATATCCATGCCATCTTGGCTCATACTTTGACTGGGAGGAGAGAGAGCACCGGCGTCGTTAGCAACACCGATGCTTACTTCCTATGGAGCATGGCAACTGGCCATGTATTTGATTTAGCATATTTTATCGCCCTCACATTTCGCCATCAGATGGATCGCCATAGGAGGGGCCCCATTTGCCTTAGCCCCTATGTGACTTGCCTCGCTAGACACTTCGGCCTCTTCGACACTCTAGAGATGTCATCGACACTCATACTAGTAGGCCAAATGTCTCTTCAAGGAATATCTAGCATGATCCACATGAGAATGATAGAGCGATGCCATGGATTCGACCCCCCTAAGTACAGGCTCGTTCAGTCTGAAGACCAAGATGAGCCAGAGAACATTACTGATGATGTCCCTCCCCCTCACGAGGACCCATAACCACCACCACCACCACCACCACCGAGTCATCACCTCCTGCTGCCACTTTGACAGATTTATCCAAGCAATTCACTCGCTTTGAGCAGCAGTGTTTTGAGCGGTTCGACAGCATCGATGCCAATCTTCGACAGATTTGTCACCACCTCCACATATCTCCTTCGGTACCATCGACCCACGAGGCATCTGATGATGAGGACCTTTGAGTCCCTTTATTTTATTATTATTATTATTATTCTTATTGTTATTATTATTTTCCTTTATTTATCTTTGAAGACTTATGTTTTATATTTTAAACTCTGCTTATCATTATGATTAGTATCCAATTATACCTTAATTCTCTTCCACAGTGGTGTTTATTTTCTTATTAGTAACTCAGAATCATGCCTTTCATTAACCTTATCTACAATTCTCGCTCTCGCTACTCCAAGGATCTCATCCAAAAATTCAGGGCAGTTTCGCTTCTCTCCCTCTTTTCTAATATTGTACTTATCTTCTTATTATTTGTCTTTGTACATTAAGGACAATGTACATCTTAAGTGTAGGGAGGTTATTTATGTGATTATCAGAAAATCTCTAAATTTTTATATTGTTCTCAAATAATTTTCTCATCTTATTATTAAAGTGAATTCTGATTGATTTATGATTTTTATTGATATGTTTTGAATTAAATCATAGGTAACTATGCATTGATTTTTTAAACTTTAAGACACTAGAGGATCACACATGATAAATTGACTTTTGAGAATTAAAATTTCTAGGTTGTTTCCCTGAATTGAGGTATGATCTTGAAGTTTCGAATTTACAGGATTGACACCAAATACTCATAATTTTCGTGAGATTTTGAGCCTTTTAGAGCATATATCTTTCTTACTCACTGATTTTATTGGTTATGAGTGTGTCAACATTGATTTGTTATTCTAGAACTTGCTTTGATTATGCATGTCAAGACCACACCTTTGATTTGATATACGAAAATGACAAAGGCACTTAGGTTCTAACCCATTTACCTCATAAAAAGCCTACCCATATAATTGACCCCTAGTGAACCCCTTTGGGCCTTAACTATTATTCCTTGATTTTCCCCTTAATATTAACCGACAACTTAACCCTTTTTGATTCTTTAAGAATTTCTCCTTTTTATTGACTCTTTTTTTATCGAGATTTAATTTGATTAGTTACCTAATTTTATTCATTCATGCCAGTTGCTAAATTATTTCTTATTATGTATTTTCCATTATTGTATTTGTTCTTATTCTTAAAAAAAACCGTATTTTCATTCAAATTACATATTATTCTAAAGGAGCTTGGATAAGTTATCATATTAAGAGAAAAGTTCCCTTCATTAGTTTTGGTTAGTGTTAATTCTAGCACTTGTTTGTAATTCAATGATTAGCTTTGTTCTCCTAAATTTGGTAATCTATTAAATTAATCTCGATTCTAACCCTTTTTTGCAGCCTTTATCCACACCTTTAACCCAAGCCCCATTATAACCCTGTTAAAGACCTTTTGATTTGTGTATCATTTCATTATAGTGGTGGAGATTTAATTTTCATACAAGCCTATGGTAATAACTTTCCATGTTTGACTATTGAGTGCTTAATTATTGAACCTTAAACACTTTGAGTGATTGAGTGAATCATTAGTGAGGATGTCAACCTTGTCAATTTGGAATTAAAGGTGATTACTTAGATAAAGGGGGATACCTATGATTTTATGATTCAAATGCTCAATTTGGATTGTTTGAAACTTTAATGTTCTTTTGGTCAAGCTCTCAATATATGATTACTTGGGAATTTCTTCGAAACATTATTGAAGAGAATTATAAGTTGAGAAGAATTTATTTTGGTTGTGAGTTGAGGATTTTGCTTGAGGACAAGCAAATGTTTAAGTGTGGGGATATTTGATAAACCCTAATATATACATATTTTTACCTCATGTTTGGCATATTTATGGATATTTTTCCTTGGTCTTATTGAAACCAATGCTCCTAATCCTTTAAATTCATGTTTTATACTTAGGAGAACTTAGGATGGCGAAAAGAGCAAGAAACGAGCCAAAAACAAACAAATTGGGCCTAAATCAGTGTTTCACATAGCCTAGGAACTTCCACACCAGTAATCCACTCGCCAGTGTGTCATGACCGTGTCAACATTAATCCAAGTCAAATTTGCACACGGCCTGAGCACCTTCACACGGAAATGGCACACGGTCGTGTCCCTGTAGAGCCCAAGTCTAGTTCTACTCGGAAAAGGCTAATTTTGGGCTATTTTGGGCATTCAAAAGTCTATATAAACACCCTAGAAGAGGATTAGAGGGGACGCGCAGAGTAGAAGGTAGAAAAGTACTCAAGAACAGCCATCAGAATCACCTCGGAGACAGGATCTACATCAAAACTGAGGATTTCCATCTAATTTCCTAGAAGTTCTTTGGGTTCTTTATGTTTTGTGTTTTCCATACATTGAGATGTTTTCCATCGCTATTATTATGAACTAAATTCCCTAAATACCTAAGGAAGATGAAACCTAGGACAAATCTTATTACTCTTTGATTTATATTATAAATACTTGTTCTTATTCTTAATTGTGAATTTTAATCCTTACTTTAATATTCCAGGATATTAATTCATGTCTTTGATGTGCTTATTCAGTGGAGGAAAAGTCCTTGTTTAAGAGTAGATCATTCATAATTAAGTAGAGTTGCATGCAATCCTAAAGATAGGATGACATAAATCTGTCGAATTAAAGTCAAATCTAATAAGGGAGTCCATAGATCGAGTTAATGCGACTATAGGGGTTTTAATTAGAAAGAGATTTCAATTAATCAACCTAGAATTAGTTGTTTTTAGTCTCGAAAGGGGTATTAACATAAATCAGGGATTTCTACGGAATAAGTCAAGTGAATAAATCGTCTAATTCAAAGGTAATAAATGAAGCCTAGGTGGATTCTTTCTTGGGTATTGTCTTCTCAATCGGTTTTTCAAAAGTATTTTCCAACCGTACTCTCTTTCGTAATCTTAGCTAATTAGATAATTAGTTTTAGGTAAACATTCTCTAAATTTTTAGGCTAGATAATAAAAAGATAGTAATTACTAGTACTTTTAGTCCTCGTGGATACGATATTTCCAGTCTTACCATAACTATACTACTGTTCTATAAGTGCGCTTACCTTAAGTCGAATTTTTATTTAGTTTAGCGACCATCAATATGGGTAAGTTTTGAGAATTTTTCGATAGCTAATTCTATGATAATGATCTGATAAGTCTAGAGTTAACTTGGTTTGTTTAGTCTTGGAATAAATATAATAAGCTTTAAAAGGTGTTTCGTGAAAAAGAATATACTTTTGTATTTCTAAAGAGGCTATATGGTATCCGCTAAAAGAACTTATACAAGATATCGGCATAGTCATAAATATGAAAAAGTCTAAGTATTGCTGGACTGAGTTGTCTATGTTATATAAGGATTAAATCTAAGTTATTTGATGTAACACACCTAACCCGTATCTGTCACCGGAACAAGGTTACAGAGCATTACCGAAACATTCGCAAACATTTACAAATAATTTATGTAAATTACTATTCATTTAATGAGATCATTCACAACGTACCTTGATTGGGCCCTCAAGGCCTAATACGAGTATTAGAATCAAGTCGGGACTTAATCGGGAACTTTAAGAATTTTTCCCGACTTTTTAAAATTTTTCCAAGGTGCAGGGCTCACACACCCGTTTGGTCCAAGGGACATGCCCATGTGACCCTAAGACACGCCAGTACTAGAGGCCATGTTTGGCCTTGTGTAACTCTCTGACTTGCACACACGGCCATGCCACACACCCGTATGCTAGGCCCTGTGGTTAATTAATTCAATTCAAAATTAGGTTCAGGTTTCATACGACCAAGACACACGCCCGTGGCTGAAACACACGCCCGTGTCTCTGTCCGCGTGTTCAATTCTGAGCATTCTCTTTCTCAAAATTAAGGTGCAGGGGAAATACAGCCTAACCACAAACCCATGTTACCAAGCCGTGCACGGTCTAGACACACGCCCGTGTATCTGCCCGTGTAGACAAAATGAAGCCATTTCTAGCTTCATTTCTCACCCAAAGTTTCACCCAAGACCTGCACTTAAAACACACATCCAATACCAACCAATCCAATCATTCAAATTAAACAATTCCATCATTCATCATGGCATACCATTACATGCATATGTGTTTGTGAACTTACCTTAGATTAACTTAGGCATTGACATCATTAGGTCACTTATACTTGACATATCACATATGATTATACCATCATAACCTACTTAATCATACCAAAATAAACCATTACTAGCCATTCGAATGGCTAGGTTACAAAATAAAATTTCAAGTCACTCCAAGTTGTCCTATACATGTCATTATACCAAAATGATTTTACTAAGTATACCTAAGATGACTAGTTGATAGTGTGACGATGCTCCAATGATCTCCAACCTTCACGAGCTTTCGAGCACTATAAAACAAGGGAAAATAAAACAGAGTAAGCATTACATACTTAGTAAGTTCCTATAACGGAAACTAAACTTACCAATCCTATTTATTAAATCTAAGCATAGAATGTCATGGTTCCATCCATTTGCCTAAATTGCCTAAACACATACATTCAATCAAACGTTAGTCATCAAAATCTTCATATAAATCAAGTAACATAGTTGAGCTCATCAAGCAATATTCTTTCAAGTCTTTATCATTTCATCTCAAGATTTTCATACCATGTCAAGAGTTTTATGTCTGCTGAATCATTGAATTTCGATGGATGCTCAAGTAGTATACTCGAAGTGTACGATTCAATAATCCGTCAATTTCTTATTCAAGGGTACCCATTAGGGCACTTAACCAAGAAATACCCTCTCGAACCACATATCGTATAATAGGATTACCAGTCTAGGCTAAACCCTAATCATAACGTATGCTCGAGAGGAATCATATCGGGATTACCCATCCGGGCTAATTCCTTTCTGTAACAAGGTCAATGGGATTACTCGCCCGAGCTAAATCTCGTCCACAACAAATGCAGGACCTCATTCATTTCAAGAAAGTGCATCTACTCATCGGAACTCAACATTCAATCGAGATTTAACCTTTTTTTACCATTTCAAGCATGTATCAATTTTCCATCATAGCATACAAGTAAAGCACATCAACATAAATCACATTATATACAAACAAAACATTCAATTAACATAATTACGTACTCGATTAAGTTACACAAACTTACTTCGACACTTGTTTGCATTAGAAATCTACTAATCCGAAATCTTTTCTTTTCCTCGATCTAACCTCGAATTAGTGTTGCCTGGATCTATATAAATGAATTTATCCATCAATTTCACACATTTCATATTTAAATGGACTCAATTTACTTCCTAGAAAAAATTATCATTTTGCCCCTAACTTTTTCATAAATTTTGATTTTGTCCTTAGGCCCAGAAAATGAAACTTGTGCAAATTACTCCCTATTCCAAGCCTAACCAAAGCCACATTACAAATTTTACAGCACATGTATTTATAAAATTTTAGAATTTTTCATCAAATTTTACAACTTTTCATTTTCGTCCCTAAATCATGTTTTCATCAAAAATCACTTCGTAAAAATTGTTTATCTATCAATAATCTTTCATTTTCTACCATAAATTTCTAATTTCCAACATTTACATCCATGACCCATTTTCATACATTGATAACTTTTCAAATTAATCCCTCAAATAGATAGTTTAGACTATCCCGGTTTTAAAAATATCAAAATTACTAAAAACGGGACAAGGAAACTTACCCAATTAGGCCTCGAAAATTAGGTTGAAAATGACAAAAATAAGATGATATTTTCTTTTATCATCATTTAATTAATTTAATTATTTTAAATTTTAATTTAGTCCTCGTCTTTTTCTAATTTTTTCATGAATAAATCACCAAGAAAAAAAAAATTGAAATTTTACCTAAGAAGTGCATGTGTCATAAGTTAAGTCCCATTGCTTCACAAGGAACATCCTAGCTTCATAAAGTTAATATTCCCACGACTGACCATTTTCTTGCTGTTCATGTCCCATACCTCGAAACTAGGATTAACACTTTGCTCTCCTCCACTACCATCATACTTAAGCAATGGAAGAGGCAAAACTCGCTCCTTAACCAATGCAGGTTTCATTTTCAAAAAGTTCTACCTTGATGACATGTAAGCAATCTCAAGTAACCACCTCGCCGAAAGAGGGACCTTGCTCAACAGCCTGAGATTGCCATATCCATAAAATACTAAGCTATCTTGCTTTTCACACCATCTTATTTATATGACATACAAAAATGTAATAAGGGCTGTCAACTTTATTTGGAGATTTTTTTAGTACACCAATAAATCTCTAATCATATTTAAAAACACGTAATAAAAATTATCACGACCCAATTAATTACTTTTCATGTCTTAACACATGTATGCAAAAGGCCCACTTTGAGGGATATAATCAGACCTAGTCTAACCAAATATAAACCCTGCTAAATTAATCTGTTAAAATTAAGTGACCCGAATTCTTATTTAAATAAAATACGATGAAAAATAAAATAAAAGTAAAATTCATATAGAATTAGACTTCTTTTATTTTATTTTAGAATAAGGTTTTTAAACCTTATTAAATTTCGTCTATTTTATATTGATTAGGATAAGGTGTTTCAATCCTACTAGAATATGGCTTTACAAGCCTATAAATAGACATAGTCTATTCCTCTTGTATTGAATTCAAATTTTTCGACATAGTAAATTTTCTTCTTCTCTGCCCGTGGTTTTTTCCCGAAAGGGTTTCCACGTAAAATTGTGTGTTTTTTATTTTATTTTATTTTATTTTTTTACATAGTCCTTAGAACTCTCAACCCTTGGAACCACATACATCGGTTCTCGGCATCACTTTTCATCTTACTCCCAAATTTGTATCAATATTAAGTCTTAAAGACGAAAGAATTTAGATGATTCCTCACTCCAGTTATTCTCTAATACATCACCATTCGTGCATTATAATAATAAAAGAAAGAAAGGTGTGCTATTTGTCCAGGTAGGGGGCCTACTATTTGTCTAATTTTTACGTTATTCAACAAGTAGCTATTATTAAATTTGATGTTGAGAATCACCTCACTTGTAAAAATGCTTCTTCTAGACAGAACTGTGAAGGTACTTGTAAGTTATGACACTTTAGCTATGATCCATCCACTACTTTTTAAAAATAATTCAAAAAATTTCCCACATATCTGGTGCCATGGAAAACGTATGCTCAACAACACCATCACCCTGGGCCCTGCTCTGCAAATAAACATGTACTAATTTTTGTAATGGTTTTGCTTTTGTGGTGAAGATTAGTGATACCGGCCCTTCAAATATTGCTCCAAAGACCACTGCCACTTTGGACTTTTACTTTGATATTTGCTAGTAGCTATACAACAACTATTTATGTATACATATATATGTATACATAAAATAATAATTATTAGGAATATCATATTACAACTTATAAGATGAGACTCGGACAAGCTAGATAGCGTATGGATTGGTGGTCATCACCTGCTGCTGCTTTCTTTTTTTTCTTTTTTTGTCTAACACTATTTCTTTTTATTTAAACCTAAGACTTCACTTAACAATGGATCCTATATGCGATGTATAGGCATCACCACTAGTTAAAGCACAATCCATCAGTAACATATCCTCCATCATTTCCGAACTCTGAATTATCAATTCCCTTCCATGGATAAAGGAGGTTTGGCGGTAGAAATCGTGGGTCGCTACCGTGTGTCTCCACCACCAAAGACAGTCCCACCTACCTCCCTCCCTCTAACTTTCTTCGACATACCATGGCTTTTCTTCTCCCCAACTCAACCTCTCTTCTTCTACGACTACCCTTACCCTACTTCTCACTTTTTATCCACCGCTCTTCGACCACTCATCCACTCCCTCTCCCTCACTCTCCAGCACTTCTTTGCTTTGGCTGCCACCCTTGTGTTCCCACCCCACTCATCCAACCCCCCTTTCATTGTCTACGACCGATCCAACTTCGTCTCCTTGGTTGTCGCCCAATCCACCGCTGATTTTCATCACTTGTGTTCGAATCATCAGCGTTGCATCAACGACTTTTACCCACTACTCCCTCCTTTGCCGAGCGGGGAACAAAAGGAAACTCAAACCCCTTTGCTTGCTGCACAAATCACCATTTTCTCTAATGTCGGTGTTTGCATTGGGTTTGCGTATCATAATGTGGTTGCTGATGGGAGAAGTTTCAACAGCTTCATCAAGACTTGGGCTTCTCTTTTCAAAGACCCTTCTTCTTGCTCAGTCAACTCATCGCTACTTCCCTTCTATGATAGAACGGCAATAAAAGACAGTTATGGGTTGCAGTCCATTTTCTTGAACCATTGGAGAAAAAGAAGATCTTCAACAAACATGGTCATAGGTGTTTCAGACAAGAACTTAGACTCGGCCATGGTTAGAGCTACTTTCTTTATGTGTCCTGATGATATGGAGAAGATTAAAGGGTGGATAGTTGGTCGATGCAAGGTGAAAAACATGGAGCAACCACCACGTTTAACACCATCGAATTTAACATGTGCTTATGTGTGGGTGTGTTTGATAAAATCCCATGAGAAAGTAAATGGGAAGTTAACTGGCAAGAACCCCAGTTACTTCGGGTTCAATGCGGGCGGTATAACCCGGTTGGGATATCCGGTACCAGCTGCTTATTTTGGTAACTGCATTGCGTTTGCTCGAACAATGGCAACTCAAAGTGAGCTTAGCGGAGAAGATGGGATTATAGTTGCAGCGGATGCTATCGGAAACAGAGTTAAGGAATTGGACGAAGCATTTCTGGAAGGGGCAGAAAACTGGATATCAGAATGGGGGGAGTTTTATGGGTCGGATTTGGAGCCCCATGTGATGGTTTTCGGGTCACCGAAACTGGATTTCTACGAGACAGATTTTGGTTGGGGAAAGGCAAGGAGAATAGAGGAAATTTCAATGGATAATGCAAAAGGGAAAGCCGTTTGGTTCACCCAAAGCAGAGATGTGAAAGGCGGAATAGAGGTGGGAGTAGCATTACCTAAACCTAAAATGGATGCTTTTACATGTTTCTTCACTCAATTATTGCCTCACCATTAAGCTTTTTTTTTTTTTTTTTTTAGTCATAAGCCTCATCATTATTAAGCTGCTGTTTCATTTCAGCAGAGTTTAAATAAGTTGATATCCTATTTTTTTCTTTTATGTCTAACTCTGTAATAGCTACAGTAGCTATACCTATAGCTAGCAGCTGGTATAGAATTATTACTGTATAGCAGAGGTTTTTTATGAAAATAATATAAAATAAAATTAATTTCAGAAATAATATAAAATATAAATTATTTATCAAAATAACATGGAACCTACAGTAATTTTGGAGGTGGGCATGTGGCATATGCCATTGGCAACAAACACTACCCTAAAAAAATAAATGTATCATTATCAAATAATTATTGAAATAATAATAATAATAAATGGATGGATGGATGTCGCACATACAATAGGCAACATCTTGCAAACTTTGTGCTTCACATTACTAGGAGGGAAGCAACTATTTTGTACCCCATAATTTTAAACTTCGATTTAATTTTAATGCTTACATTTAATATTTTTAATTTAGTTTTTATCTTACATGTTTTTTAATTTATTTTTTCATATAAGTGTAGTATCATTATTTCTAATATTTTATTTTATTTGACAATTAATTGATAGTAATTGTTTGTTGCGTTGATTGGTTTAATCAACTCATTTTATTAATTAATTTGATCAGTTAATTCTATTAACTGTTTATTTAAAAGTGTTTAGTAAAACTGAGTTGAAAGTTGATATGTAAAATAACAAATAAGGACATGATACATTTTATTGCTAATTATTTATTTGTTTATAATACTTTAGTCTTTATTGGAGGAAACTATTGAAATAAAACACTAGTACTAAGGAATTAAAACATCCATTATGAAAATTAATTTGTAAATATTTTTAAAATTTAAATAAACAAATTTCTTAAAGTTTCTTATTTGCAAATTTCTTAAGTTTCATAAAAATCATTTTACACAAATAAATTAAGAGTACATAAATTAATTAGTGAATAATTTTTAGAATGGAAGGTACTGAAATCTTGACATCCCTATTATGTTTGAGAGCATGTGATAAAAAGAGTAATTTTTGAACAAACATGGTCAGATATGTCATTTCACATATCTCATTCTCAATCAACTGTGAAAAAAGTTATTCATCGTTACGTTTTTTTGTTTTGGAGGTTTTAACTCAATAAGCTCTTACAAACCTCCATTCACTGAACACTATAATTAGAGGGTTTGACTACCCAATCCTCCATTTGTGCCCAAATTAGCTAAAAAGGCTCAAAACTCTGTTTATCAAACACCCTCTTTATTTTTTGATATACTATCTAGAATTGCCAATAACCCCTCCCCAACCCTTAAATAAGGGGATAATGAGCTTCAGCGTACTTAAACTCATGTTTTCCTGTACTGATAAGAATATCGATGCTAATTAAACTAAGACTCAATCGGCATCTTATTTAGTTTTTCTTTTTTACATTTGTTAATGCCATTTGTTGGATAATAATCTTAGTTGTGTCTAATTACATGTCTCTTATAATATACATTAATTGTACAATAAATTAAATTTTGACTAATTTTCATCTTCTATAATTAAAATTTATATTAACATGCAAATTGAAAAATAATTGAATTAATTTATATTAAAAGAGACATGTAAATAGGCATAATTAAAATTATTATAGGAAAAATTGAATCTTCACCATATACCTACAAAGACATTAATAATTAAAAACCATATAAAATGTAAACTAAATTAAAAACTATTAAAATTAATGACTAAATAAAATATATTAATACTGTCAATTAAGGTTAGAAATAAGTCAAAGCTTAAAATTAAGGGATGTAAATAAGAATTATCTCAAACTACAAAATAGTTGCTTCCCTTCTAGCAGGGCGTTGCTTATTGTATGTGCGACACCCATCATTGATAATAATTAGTTTATATTCACCTAAAATTATTGTACCTTCCATATTATTTTAATAAATAATTTATAACTTATATCATTTTATAAATTTGTTTTATTTTTATGTTACTTTAAAACAAAAAAAAAAACCTATTTCAGCAGACAGGGGATGCATGAAGTGTTGTATTCTGTCAGTACTTTATATTTGTTGGTATGTGTTTGAAAAGGCCATATCTAATTGTATGGCTACCCTACTTGCTTTCCAGGCCATGGAAATTAAATATGTTGTAGTATCAACATCACCGTCAGGGCTCGGCTCCAACTGTTTTATGCATAGGAGATCAGGAAATAATAAGGCTTAGTCCTACAATGAGTCTTCTACTTAGATTTTAAATTGGTATGTAAATTGTAATTTGGTTAAATTAAGTAAATATTTTGTTTTTTAATATTTAAGTAAGTGGGCTGGTTTTTTTTTATATATATTTACCAGTATAAGACGTTTTTAGAGAGAGGAATGAAAACGGCAACGGTTATCCCCAACGGTCACAATTCCAACGGTTATGTCTTCTAACAACCATATATTTTTCCTGTATAAACCTCACTAAACTTTATTTTTTTTTTCATTCACACTTATTCTCTCAATTCCCAATGCTCTCAATAATTTCGTTTTAAATCTTTCTTCGAATCCTATTATTTTCGATTTTATTTTATTCATTATAATCTGTAAAATGGCAAATTAGCTTATTTGTTTGGATGATAAGCACATCTCCAACGTTCAATTACAAATGGTAAGAAAATATTATTAAATTATTAAATTTTAATTAGTTAATTATTGTGTTGTTAACATTATTAATTTTTTATGTTTATATATTCTGGTCGAATATCGAATTTTGGAGATATACATACACAATTTAAGTGTGAGTGCATCGATTGTCATTCATTGACACTTGCGAGATGCGAGATTCTTATACTTGGCTCAGATATTGAGGGGACTCAATTAGATCCCCCTACTTATTGGCGTTTTGTTGAAAAGATGGAGACCCAAGACACACACATTCCATCTTCCTTGTGGTGAATGCACAATTACACTCAAAGATGTTGGTTTACAACTTGGTCTACCGGTCAATGGGGAAGTCGTTAGATGGGCAGTGGTGAGTGCCGATTGGAGTGCAACATGTGAGCTGTAACACCCCTAACCTGTCTCCGTCACTGGATTAGGGTTACAAAGCATTACTTGTAACACTCCCTAATCCTGTCCCGTCGTCGGAATAGGACTATGGAGTATTACTGATCATTACAATACATTTACACATAAATCAGGAATAAATGCAATTCTGTACATCAAATACATCTTAATATACCTTTAATGGGCCCTCGGTACTTATAAAATACATTTAAAACAAATCGGGGCTCGATCGGAAGCTTAGAAAATTTTTCGTGAAAATTTCAAGTTTCTCCCTATGATCAGTATCACACACTCGTGTGGTCTAGGGGACATGCCCATGTGCCCCTTTCAATACTCCAGTGTGAACATCCTGTATCACTCACACGACCTAGACATGCCCGTGTCCTCTACCCGTGTAACTCTCTGTCAATTTACTCATGACTAACTAATTTCACACGGCCAAGTCACACACCCGTGTGCTTAGCCTGAGTGGATTTATTTTTTATTCGAATCAAGTGCAGTTTTCACATGGCCATGGCACATGCCCGTGGTGCATAGCCGTGTCCCTCACACGGCTAAGTCACACGACCGTGTCTCAACCCATGTGGTATCACCAGAGCATTCTGTTTTGGACATTTTTAGGTGCAGGGGACATACTGTAGCACCCCAAACCCGGCCCAGAAGTTATGGTCGGATCCAGCATACCACATCAAAAACGTAAAAAAAATATTTCCATTCTAAGTCCAGAAAATCGTACTTGATGTTCAAAAGATTAATTCATTAAGGGTTAAAGTGAATGGAAGTCATGCACCGGTAGGAAACCTAAAAGAGGTGGTGAGTCCATCGACCGCTTAAGTACCAAGCTCCTTCGGATCCAATCCTGACATGCATACCGACATTGCCACACCTTAACGTCATGGATATTTCTAGGAAACCGATTCGATTAAGTCATTTTTAGGAAAAGTGATTAATTTTGGAAAATACTTTCATTGCGGAAGCTTTGCTTGTTGTCGTGTTATTTTGAAATCAACTGTTGTTTTTGAAAACGCGCCTAAAGCTATCCAATTTCAACAGTTAAAATAAGTATTACCTATCTTAGTAATACATATTAAAACCATCAAAAATAAATAAGCGGCCTTATTGCATTTAAAAGCCCAAAACCTCAAACGTAATTAAAAGGATGTCCAGTTCACGGAAGAAAATCAAACTTTGAGCAATTGGTCACTCAAATTCCCTCACGACTCCAAGCCCACTATGGTTGGGGATTTCTGCGTGGATGAAAATAAAAGGGGTGAGTTTGGGGAAACTCGGTGTGTAAGGAAAACCCATTCAAAGCCCAAGTCACTCAAGCCCATTGGGCCTAAGCCCATTCAGTAATATGATGGTCTGGGCGAGCCCTTTTCAGATTACAATAAGCGGGCCTTAGCCCTTATTCAGATAACGATATGGCCCATAGGCCCATTTCAAAATACATGCAACATCAATAAACATATGCAAGCCCATTTGGGAGACTACTCAACCTACCAACCACTACACTCCACCCGTACCACCCATACACTCCATGTGGGAATAGCTCAACCCACCCAAATTTCAACACTCCACAGCTTGCATGACCTTCATTGTTGGTTAACGATAAATTGAGGCAAAGCCTCCAAGATGTGGACAAGCCACTTTCAGTACTTCCTCGTCAATATCCCAATCCCATGCATCGATAATAACAACATGGCATGCGGTAAATAACAACATCAAACATGCATTTAAGTCAATTTAACCTGGGGTATTTGGTAATTTATCTACTAGAGGTAAAAGCGTAAATTTTCCACTTTTAAAGGTATTTCAGTAATTTATCTATTTTAGGGTTTTTCATGCATATTCCTACTTTTCACGTACTAACAGAATCACTACCGAGGGTTCTTACCGAATTGGGCCCGTTGGCCCATCATTCCAATTTTGGCCCATTAAGCCCAAAAATATCGAGGGCACAGAAATCATGCACTTTGCAGTCCACATTCGCACACTCGCAAATCTACAAAATACCGGTTTTCAGCATTTCGGCTTTTCGGCTTTTGCCGATCTAGACTAAGAAAGAGGGTGTTAGTTACACATCTGTTTGCGATGATATGCTGACGAGATCCACACACGAACTGCCTACAATTGGATTACTAACACGTTAATCTAATTATTCAAATACGAACTACGTATTAACCCCTTACAATATTCGGCCAACCACACCTACAGATCATAGTAAGCTTATAAGAAATCAATAAGCAACTCATTAACAAATTTTTGTCAATGTTTACCACATAATCATAATTTCACTGCAAGTTGTCTTCCTGAGTAACAGTCACTAAATCATTTATAACTGGAGCTACGAAACTCCAAATCAAGTTCCGTTAATTTTTCTTGAAAATAGACTCATATATCTTCTATCCATAAAATTTTCAGAATTTTTGGTTTGGCCAATCAATACCAGATTTTTCTCAAAGTTTCGCATGTTTCACTGTTTGACTAATCTGACCACTCTTCATTACGAATCAAATTTCTCATTGTACAGAATTCAAAATATGTTCTCGTTTATTTCATTTGAAGCTAGACTCAACAAGATTTAATTACATAATTTATTCAGCTTCTAAATCATCTCCCACAATTTATGGTGATTTTCCAAAGTCACGTTACTGCTGCTGTCCTAAGCAGATTTATTACCAAATCACTCTTTCACACCTAACTTGCATACTTGTTATTTAAACATGTATATCACCAATCAATCATCACATATCTATGATTTTACTTAAGTATAATGTCCATTTCATCATTTTAAAGCACAACATGTTAGCTGATTTTTCCCTTTAACATCTAAGGCACATGCATGCTCATTTGTTTGGCTCAACTTCACCTATCTTCCATTTTTCATCAAAAGAACATGAAACAACAATCATTTCCTTCATTTTAATTCATGAGTAAATGCTCACAACACAACTAAAAACCAAAATATGTTTCAAGAGTTAAGGTAGAATCAAGATGAACTCATGAACCTCAAAATAAGAAGTAAGGTACCAAGAACTTACCTTCAATTTTCCTCCTCCTAATGACTGAATACTCAAGAGCTTTCTCCTCTCCTTTCTCTTCTCTAACTTTCAGCTATGATGAACAAAGATGGACAAAACTTTGTTCTTTTCACCCCTTTTTCTTTTAATAAAACTTCATATTTCATCCATTTAATTCTTTAATACAAAAGACATGAAATTCTTATCATGAAACATTTACCTAACCCATTATCATGAAACATTTACCTAACCCATTATCATGGAACATTTACCTAACCTATTATCATGGAACATTTACCTAACCTATTATCATGAAACATTTACCTAACCTATTATCAATTTGTACCAATTTGTACCATAAATTATGGATATCAAGTGTACATTTTATCTACAACAACATGATGGCTAGCCACTTCATGTAAAATGGGAGGTTTGTCATGCAAATCCTCCTATTTTGCACTCCTATTTATTTGGCCACTTCAATTTAGCCTATAGCATTTTCAAACATTTTCACATAGGTCCCATTTCATAATTTCACTCCCTTTTTCTTATGGAACAAAAATTAACTAAAATTACCGGGTTCTATCTTAAGCTTAGGCTTTCTAGAGGCCCACTAACATAATTAAACCTATGCCAACATTCACAGGATTCCCGAAAATTGGGGCGTTACAACTCTACCCTTTTTAAAGAAATTTTGTCCTCGAAATTTACCTAATCCAAACAGTTGAGGGTATTGCTGTTGCAACGTCTCTTCTGGCTCCCAAACTCAGAAGTTTCCCCTTCCTTAACTTGTTGAAAACGAGCGACCAAAGACTCATCGTTCAACTATTTTTTCTTAATCTGATCCACCCAGGTTGGCCTCACTTGCAACTCACCAATGAGACTTCTATCATCATCTGAGACTCAGACGAGCAAACATTGCTCTCGGATCGAGATACAATTCTCGACTTAGAGCATCGGCTACCACATTAGCCTTGCTTGGGTGATACTCGATCGAACAGTCATAATCCTTAAGCAACTCAATCCATCTCCTTTGCCTAAGGTTCAGCTCCTTCTGAGTCAACAAATACTTAAGACTCTTATGGTCAGTGTATATAATACACCTTTCTCCGTACAAGTAATGTCTCCAAATCTTAAGTGCAAATATCACTGCTGCCAACTCTAAATCATGAGTCAAATAGTTTTCCTCATGAGGCTTAAGCTATCGTGATGCATATGCAACCACCTTACCCTCTTGCATTAACACGCAGCCCAAACCCACGTGTGATGCATCACTTGTACCTGATAAAATCATTCCCAGACTCTGGTGAATTAACACAGTGCTTGATCGAAACTTTCTTCAACTTTTCAAAAGCCTCCTGCTGGGTCTCGATCCATACAAACGGTGCCCCTTTCCTTATGAGTTTTTTCAGAGGTGCTGCCATCACAGAAAAACCTTCTACAAACCTTCAGTAGTATCCCGCCGGTCTAGAAACTCCATATTTCGACAACGACCTAGGCGGCTTCCATTCGAAATCGCTTTAATTTTTGAGGTCCACTTTAATCCCCTCAGCAGAGACCACATGTCCTAAGAAGGTTACCTCCCTCAACCAAAATTCACACTTGCTGAACTTCGCAAAGAGTTCCTTCTCCCTTAATACTTACAGCACTATACGGAGATGCTCATCATGTTTCGTTTCAGTTTTAGAATATACCAGGATATCGTCAATAAAGACGACTACGAACTGATCTAAAAATGGTTGGAACACACGATTCATCAGATCCATAAGCGCTGCGAGGCGTTAAATCGGTCCAAATGGCATAACCGAAACTCGTAATGACCATACCGAGTCTTGAATGTCGTCTTTTGGATATCGCCTCCTTGACCCTTAACTGATGATATCCAGATCGAAGGTCGATCTTGGAAAATACAGAAGCTCCTCTAAGCTAGTCGAATAGCTCGTCAATCCTTGGCAGTGGATACTTATTCTTAATCGTCAGTTTGTTCAACTGGCGATAATCAATGCACATCCGCATCGTACCATCTTTCTTCTTCACAAATAGCACCGGTGCTTCCCATGAAGATACGCTTGGCCTAATAAAGCCCCTATCCAACAACTCTTGGATTTGAGCCTTTAACTCCACTAACTCCTTCGGTGCCATCCTATACGGTGCGATGGACACAGGTGCCATTCCAGCAACAAGTCTATTCCAAACTCAACTTCTCGATTCGGAGGCAATCTTGGAAGCTCCTCCGAAAAAACATCTTAGAACTCCTTTACGATCCTAACCTTATCCACTGTCAGTCCCTCCTCTTCTGACTGACTTGCAAATGCCAAATAGGCCTCACAACCTTTCCAAATCCACTTTTCGGCTCTTAATGCCGACACCACATTGGACAAATAATCCCTTCGCTCACCTGTCACCATAACCTCCTCATCCTTTGTGGTCCTTAACACCATTCATTTAGCAGCACAAACTAGGGTCGCCTTATGCTTAACAAGCCAGTCCATTCCCAAAATGAGATCAAACTCTCCGAACGGTAACTCCATCAGATCTCCAGGGAAAATCTTACCTTGAGTTTCTAAGGGTACATCCCTATACAGTTTGTCTACCCTAACCGAGTGACTCAAATGACTTAGTACAGATACCCCACTCACAATCTCCTCAGAGCAGTCCAAGTTGTCCATAATCCGTTCTGTGGCCTCCAACCAATATTCCGCCACATTCGGGGCTATACCAGACGTACCCCTAAAGATCTCCGCTCCGTTGGCCCAGAGTCGTTCAGAAATCGATCCTCGAATTTCGTTGTCCGAACTTGTTCCGGTAACCCTTTCCAGAACACGAAGCATTGCCTGTGACAGGGCATCATCCTCGGTGGCCCTATCATACGATCCATTCTCATCCGTCGGTGGTGGTCGTGCTACTCCAGTGGGTATGTGTTCAGAAGACGAAGTTCCAGCTTGAGTATTACCTCGGCCTCGACCACGGCCTCTTCCCCGAGTAGCTCTCGTACTCATATCGATTTATCTTGATTACCAATTTTTATACATCAATTCAATATTCCAGTGTTTATTACAGATGTTTTATGAATCAGACAGTAATTCAAAGTTTGTTTTCGCAGAATCAAGTCTAGCTACGATTTGATTTCTTATCGATTTTTCCTATGGTTTCAGTATCATCCTATCTAGAGTATCCTAGCGGATTTCATGATGATAGATAAGTCAGAAAAATATTTAGAAGAGTTCAGAGTAATACTTACAGGCTTGGGTCGGAGATTCGGAATGCCACCTTCTAAATATCTAAATTTTGAAAATCGAGTTTTTCGCATTCTTTATAAAATTTTCGCTTTCGAAAATCTTTGTTTTTGTAAACCCATTCCACAGCCGAGTTGTTGTAACCTAGGCTCTGATACCACTAAATATAGCACCCCAAACCCGGCCCAGAAGTTATGGTCGGATCTGGCATACCACATCAAAAACGTAAAAAAAATATTTCCATTCTAAGTCCAGAAAATCGTACTTGATGTTCAAAAGATTAATTCATTAAGGGTTAAAGTGAATGGAAGCTGTGCACCAGGTAGGAAACCGGAAAAGAGGTGGTGAGTCCATCGGACTGCTTAAGTACCAAGCTCTCTTCGGATCTAATCCTAGACATGCATACCGCCATTGCCATACCTTAACGTCATGGATATTTCTAGGAAACAATTCGATTAAGTCATTTTTAGGAAAAGTGATTAATTTTGGAAAATACTTTCATTGCGGAAGCTTTGCTTGTTGTCGTGTTATTTTGAAATCAACTGTTGTTTTTGAAAACGCGCCCTAAAGCTATCCAATTTCAATAGTTAAAATAAGTATTACCTATCTTAGTAATACATATTAAAAACCATCAAAAATAAATAAGCGGCCTTATTACATTTAAAAGCCCAAAACCTCAAACGTAATTAAAAGGATGTCCAGTTCACGGAAGAAAATCAAACTTTCGAGCGGGTGGTCACTCAAAATTCCTCACGACTCCAAGCCCACTATGGTTGGGGATTTCTGCGTGGATGAAAATAAAAGGGGTGAGTTTGGGGAAACTCGGTGTGTAAAGAAAACCCATTCAAAGCCCAAGTCAGCTCAAGCCCATTGGGCTAAGCCCATTCAGTAATGAGTGGTCTTGGGCGAGCCCTTTCAGATTACAATAAAGCGGGCCTTAGCCCTTATTCAGATAATGATATGGCCCATAGGCCCATTTCAAAATACATGCAACATCGGTAAACATATGCAAGCTCATTTGGGAGACTATTCAACCCACCAACCACTACACTTCACCGTACCAGCCATACACTCCATGTGGGAATAGCTCAACCCACCCATTTTAACACTCCACGATTCTGCCCTTTGCTTGCTCGATTAACGATAAATTGAGGCAAAGCCTCCAAGTATGGACAAGCCACTTTCGGTACTTCCTCGTCAATATCCCAATCCCATGCATCGATAATAACAACATGGCATGCAGAAATAACAACATCAAACATGCATTTAAGTTAATTTAACCCTAGGGGTATTTGGTAATTTATCTACTAGGGGTAAACCGTAAATTTTCCATTTTAAAGGTATTTCAGTAATTTATCTATTTTAGGGTTTTTCATGCATATTCCTACTTTTCACGTACTAACGTAATCACTACCGAGGGTTCTTACTGAATTGGGCCCGTTGGCCCATCATTCAATTTTGGCCCATTAAGCCCAAAAATATCGAGGGCACGTAAATCATGCACTTTGCGTCCACATTTTGCAGCTTACCAAAAACATTAATCGATTTACCTCACGAGCATTCGCACACTCGCAAATCTACAAAATACGGTTTTCGACATTTGACTTTTGCTTTTGCCGATCTAGACTAAGAAAGAGGTGTTAGTTACACACTGTTTGCAACGATATGCTGTCGAGATCCACACACGAACTGCCTACAATTGGATTACTAACACGTTAATCTAACTATTCAAATATGAACTACGTATTAACCCCTTACAATATTCGGCCAACCACACCTACAGATCATAGTAAGCTTATAAGAAATCAATAAGCAACTCATTAACAAATTTTTGTCAATGTTTACCACATAATCATAATTTCACTGCAAGTTGTCTTCCTGAGTAACAGTCACTAAATCATTTATAACTGGAGCTACGAAACTCCAAATCAAGTTCTGTTAATTTTCCTTGAAAATAGACTCATATATCTTCTATCCATAAAATTTTCAGAATTTTTGGTTTGGCCAATCAATACCAGATTTTTCTCAAAGTTTCGCATGTTTCACTGTTTGACTAATCTGACCACTCTTCATTACGAATCAAATTTCTCATTGTACAGAATTCAAAATATGTTCTCGTTTATTTCATTTGAAACTAGACTCAACAAGCTTTAATTACATAATTTATTCAGCTTCTAAATCATCTCCCACAATTTATGGTGATTTTCCAAAGTCACGTTACTGCTGCTGTCCCAAGCAGATTTATTACCAAATCACTCTTTCACACCTAACTTGCATGCTTGTTATTTAAACATGTATATCACCAATCAATCATCACATATCTATGATTTTACTTAAGTATAATCTCCATTTCATCATTTTAAAGCACAACATGTTAGCTGATTTTTCCCTTTAACATCTAAGGCACATGCATGCTCATTTGTTTGGCTCAACTTCACCTATCTTCCATTTTTCATCAAAAGAACATGAAACAACAATCATTTCCTTCATTTTAATTCATGAGTAAATGCTCACAACACAACTAAAAACCAAAATATGTTTCAAGAGTTAAGGTAGAATCAAGATGAACTCATGAACCTCAAAATAAGAAGCAAGGTACCAAGAACTTACCTTCAATTTTCCTCCTCCTAATGACCGAATACTCAAGAGCTTTCTCCTCTCCTTTCTCTTCTCTAACTTTTAGCTATGATGAACAAAGATGGACAAAACTTTGTTCTTTTCACCCCTTTTTCTTTTAATAAAACTTCATATTTCATCCATTTAATTCTTTAATACAAAAGACATGAAATTCTTATCATGAAACATTTACCTAACCCATTATCATGAAACATTTACCTAACCCATTATCATGGAACATTTACCTAACCTATTATCATGGAACATTTACCTAACCTATTATCATGAAACATTTACCTAACCTATTATCAATTTGTACCAATTTGTACCATAAATTATGGATATCAAGTGTACATTTTATCTACAACAACATGATGGCTAGCCACTTCATGTAAAATGTGAGGTTTGTCATGCAAATCCTCCTATTTTGTACTCCTATTTATTTGGCCACTTCAATTTAGCCTATAGCATTTTCAAACATTTTCACATAGGTCCTATTTCATAATTTTACTCCCTTTTTCTTATGGAACAAAAATTAACTAAAATTACCGGGTTCTATCTTAAGCTTAGGCTTTCTAGAGGCCCACTAACATAATTAAACCTATGCCAACATTCACAGGATTCCCGAAAATTGGGGCGTTACACATACGGCCTAACATCATGCCCGTGTGCTAGCCATGTGTCTCACATGATCTGATCACATGCCCATGTGCCAGGCCGTGTAGACTCAAAATGAGTCTTATTCACAAACTTACCAACCCTGCAAAACTCAAGCTTTAAGCTAACAATTTTCTTAACTTTCAACAATAATTCATTCAACCAATGTACCCTCATTGGTACCACAATTTATGTCAAACATACTAGATGACCATAACAATCAAACATGCTTAGATTTAACTTCAAACATTCATATTCTATACCATAGTTTAGCATCTTTAATTCCATTTACGATCATGTATTAAACAACAACTTAATAGCCTAGGTACATGCCATTTTACCAAAAAGAAAGGTACTTCACCACTTTGATGTCCAGGATTGATTTGGATGCTGAGTCCTTAGCTCTTTAGTACCTAATCCTGCGCACAGAAATAAAACCGTACGCTGAGTATACACTTAGTGGTATTTCTATAAACTAACACTTAAAGCATTAATAAATTATTAATACAGTTAGCCTTATGCCTTTACTTTCTTGATTCTAAGGTTTGTTTACTCTTCTTTATTTCTTACCCTTTAATGTCATTAAACAATTCTTTACACATTTCGTATCATTCAATACTTTCAATAATCATACATCAGTATATCATTATATTCACTAACAGTCAACATTCAGTCATAATTAATAATCGATAATAGTCAGTCTACAGTACCTTCATATACCCCTATTAACATAATTCGGACCTAAATGGATACACGGATCTAACCCACACACCAGAATAGTATACAGTGTTTCATCAGCAAAAGCTGGAATACACCGTAAGGGTAACAATAATAGTCAGGTACTGGGTACCTCTTCGGAATGAATCTGGAACAGTAACAATAAGGTGACACTTATAATATCTCATCGACACAAAGTCGGAATATCCCTGAACACTTCCAATCCTATGGCATGCCAACTATATCAAACTAGCCCGACTCTGTTAATAGGGTTTTCATAATTTGATAATAAATATACTTACCTTTATTTTCATTTATTATATATTTACGGGAGTCACATCTATAAATATACAATAAGTTTAGTTTATAGAAATACAAACCGTAATTCTCGAGTTTACTCGATATCCTCGTTCGCTTTCTCTTTTCCCTTCTTCGATGACGTTTTCGGTGCTACGTTAGCAATCAAGCTTGAAACTCCAAAACCCTAAATTTTCCTTTTCTTTTTCTTTCCCTTTTTCCTTTTTTCTTTCCCTACTATTCATGCATTTCTTTATCTTTTTCTTTATGTTTTATTTCTTTTATTTTCTTTATTCATTCTTTATTTAATAATATAGTATAATTATATAATATAATATAATTTACTTTATATTATTATTCTTGATATAATAAGTAAATACATATATATACATACATTTATACTAATTAAATTAATACACATGTATTTATACTTACCACACACTTGTCACATAAGGCTTATTTGCTAATTTAGTCCCTTGACTTTTCTATAGTTTATAACTAGACTTTCACACTTTATTCAATTTAATCCTTATACCTAATTAACCTTAATTAAGCTAAATTTACTTAATTAAGATCTAATTAACCTCTCACTTAACTTCATAAATATTTCTAATAAATATTTATGAATCCAATTTTCAGAATCGAAGACCCCAAAAACTCACTTTTCCAATAACTTAAAAATTTAGGTCGTTATATTTCTCCCCCCTTAATAAATTTCGTCCACGAAATTTACCTGAAAAAAGATGGGGGTACTGTGATCTCATTGTATCCTCTGGTTCCCACGTTACTTCTTCAATATTATGACTTCTTCATAATACTTTTACTAAGGGAACTTGTTTATTACGTAATTCCTTTACCATTTTAACTCGTTCTTCTTCATGTGATAAATCAGGTCGAATCCCTATATCTTCAGTTGAAATCACATGAGAATGATCATATCTGTATCTTCTTAACATAGAAATATGGAAAACATCATGAATCTTTTGTAGTTCAGGAGGCAGAGCTAAATGGTATGCTACCTGTCCAATTCTTTCTATAATCACATACGGTCCAATGTATCGTGGACTCAATTTACCCTTCCGATCAAATCTCAAGATTTTCTTCCAATGAGAGACTTTAAGATATACTTTGTCTCCAACTGAGTACTCAATGTCCCGTCGTTTCAGATCTGCGTATGATTTCTGCCTATCAAAAACTGCTTTTAATCTTTCTTGAATCTTTTTCATAGTGTTTTCCATTTCTTGAATCAACTCTGGATCGACTATTTTTCTTTCATTCAATTCCGTCCAACACATTGGTATCGACATCTCCGACCATACAGAGCTTCATATGGTGCCATTTGAATACTTGATTGGAAACTATTATTATATACAAACTCAGCTAATGATAAATAACGTTCCCAACCTGATTCAAAATCAATTATACAAGCTCGGAGAATGTCTTCTAAAATCTGAATGACTCGTTCTGACTATCTATCAGTCTGTGGATGAAAAGCTGACTAAAACAAAGTCGAGTACCGAGAGACTCTTGCAACTGTTTTTAGAACCTCGATGTAAACCATGGATCCTGGTCAGAAATTATTGATACAGGAATACCATGTAGTCTCACAATTTCCCGAATATAAGTTTCTGCCAGCTTTTGAAGTGACCAATCTGTTCTGACTGCTATAAAATGAGCTGACTTTGTGAGCCGATCAACAATCACCCAAATAGCATTTTTCTTACTTGCTGAAAATGGTAACCCGGTTACAAAGTCCATCGTGATGCAGTCCCATTTCCATTCAGGAATATTAATAAGCTAAAGTAATACAGTTGAAACCTGATGCTCGGCTTTGACTCGTTGACATGTTAAACATTTAGCTACATATTCTACTATACCTTTCTTCATACCTGGCCACCAATACAGTTCCCATAAATCGCGATACATCTTTGTTCCTCTGGGATGTAATGCAAAAGAACTATCATGTGCTTCTTGGAGTATCAACTCTTTTAATTCTGAAGTAGTTGGAATGCAAAATCAATTCTGATATCTCAAACAATCATGCTCATCAATGCTAAAATTTTCTATCATACCATTCTGCACCATCTCTCTCTTCTTCATTAGTTTTTCATCTTCTAACTGTGTTGTTCTGATTTGATCAAACATTACTGGTTTTACTCTCAATTCAGCCAGAAGACTTCCATCATCAACAATATTGAGCTGTGCAAACATTGTCCTCAGTTCAACTGCAGCCTTTCTACTTAGTGCATTAGCTACAACATTAGCTTTACCTGGATGATAGTCTATAACACAGTCATAATCTTTTAAAAGCTCTATCCACCAACGCTGTCTCAAATTTAATTCTTTTTGTGACAGAAGATACTTAAGACTTTTATGATCAGTGTAGATATAACATTTCTCAACATATAGATAATGTCTCCAAATCTTTAGAGCAAAAATGACACCTGCTAATTTCAGATCATGAGTCGGATAATTACGTTCATGCGATTTCAATTGCCGTGAAGCATAAGCAATTACTTTTCCAATTTGCATCAGTTCACATCCAAGTCCGTTCAATGAAGCATCAATATACACAATAAAATCTTTTCCCGATTCTGGCAAGGTCAACACTAGCGTTTCTGTCAACATTTGCTTCAATGTTTCAAAACTTTATTGACACTAATCATTCCAAACAAATGGGACATTCTTTTGCAGTAACTTTTTCATCGGTAAAGCTATCTTTGAGAATCCATTCACGAACCTTCGATAATATCCAGCTAAACCGAGGAAACTTCTTACTTCTGACACATTTTTGGGAACTTTCCACTGAACAATAGCTTTAATATTCTTTGGATCTACTCTGATTCCATCAGTCGATACGACATGGCCAAGAAATATGACCTTTGATAGCCAAAACTCACATTTACTCAATTTCTCATATAATTGCTTTTCTCGCAATGTCTGTAAAACTATTCGGAGATGTTGCTCATGTTTTTCTTCAGATTTGGAGTATACCAAGATATCATCAATAAAGTCTACCACAAACTGGTCTAAGTATGGCTGAAAAATCCAGTTCATAAGATCCATAAAAACAGTTGGTGCATTTGTTAACCCAAATGGCATCACTAGAAATTCATAATGTCCATGTCGTGTACGGAATGCTGTCTTCAATACGTCACTTTCTTTTACCTTTAACTGATAGTATCCCGGCCTCAAGTCAATTTTGGAATATAAATTAGCTCCCTTCAACTGATCAAATAAATCATCTATACGAGGGAGTAGATATTTATTTTTAATAGTTACCTGGTTTAACCATCGATAATCAATACACAATCGTATCGACCCATCTTTCTTTTTAACAAATAACACTGGAGCTCCCCACGGTGATGTACTTGGTCGGATGAAACCTCGATCTAATAATTCCTGTAGTTGTACTTTCAGTTCTTTTAACGCAGTAGGTGACATACAGTACGGAGGTAGTGACATTGGATCTGCACCTGGATACACTTCAATTAAAAACTTTACTTCTCGATCAGGAGGTAACCTAGGTAATTCTTCAAGAAATACATCAGGAAACTCACATACCATTTGAATCTTGCTACACTGACTTTCAACTAAATCAAATTGATAACATAGGCTAAGAAAGCTGCACATCCCTGATAAAGAAGTTTGCTAGCTTTGATTACAGAAATGATTCGAACTAAACCATCAGTCTGGATACCACTTACTTCAATCCAATCAGCATCTTTACTCTGAACAGTAAACTTCTTTTTATAATAGTCCAATATTACTCCATGTTTCGATAGCCAGTCCATACCCAGTATAATATCAAAATCACCAAATGGCATGATTAATAAGTCAACCGAAAATATTCTATCCTGAATCATCAACGGGCATCTTTGACATATTTTATTCACTAGCATAGTTTGCCCAGAGGACTAGACACCTCTATTGTTACTCTGACAGTTCAGATTTTAAATTTCCCATCTCAACTAGTTTTGTATTAACATAAGAATGAGATGACCCTGGATCTATTAAAGCATAAACAGGTATTGAATGAGTAAAAATATACCTGTCACTACATCATGAGCATCCCCCTCTTCACGAGTTCTTACAACATATGCTCGAGTTGGAGCCTTTACTTCTGATTGTTGAGTAGTACTTTCACTAGCCTTTCTAATTCCACGTCTAGCAACTGAACCACTTCGGCCTGAACCTCGGCCTCTAGATATAGATTCTGATCTATGAGAAACCGTTGATGCTGCTTTATTAAGCTTCAGACAGTCCTTTACAAAATGATCAGTGGATCCACAAAGGAAACAGCCCCCAATTAACTTTCTACATTCTTCTCTATGTCTGTTTCCATAATATTCACATTCTTAAATTTCAGTGTTCTGAGCTGGGCTTCTGATACTGCCAGTAGATAAGTAATTTATCTCTTTCGACTTTAGTCTCCTCTTTCTGATCTTGAATTGAATCTTTCACTACCCCGATATTCCCTTGATCGTTTGAATTGCGGACTTGAACTAGCAGTTCCAGGACTTTTTCCAGTTGAACAAGCAGTTTCAAACTTTTTACTCTTTCCCAGCACTTGCTCAATCGTTTTAGCTCTTTCTACTAAGTCTGCAAACTCTATAATCCATAGAGGCATCAATTGTAGTTGGAATTCATCTCGCAGTCCTCTTAAGAATCACTTGCATCTGTCAGCTTCAGTTGGTATAAATTCAGTTGCATATCTACTCAATCTCAGAAATTCTCATTCATAATCCACTATAGACATGTTTTTTGCTTCAAAATTAAGAACTCCTATTTCCGGTCTTCCATGTATGTCTCTCCCAAATACTTCTTCTGAAATTCCCGTTGAAAGAACTCCCAATTTACCTATTCTCCTGGTACATTTTGAATCACCGATTCCCACCATATGTAAGCTTCTTCTTGTAACAGAGAAACAACACATATTAAACTTTCCTATGGCGTGCATTCTAATTGCTTCAAAATTCTCTTGGTAGTCTCTAACCAAATTTCAGCTGTTGTTGAATCAGTTCCCTTTGATCCCAGAAATTCTATAGCTCCGTATTTTTGTAGTTCCTTAATAGGGGCTCGTCGGGTAGCAGGGGTAGAAGTAGTAGCAGGCATACTTACTACCGTTCTTTGAAGAGCTTCGGCAATCATTCTAAATATTTCTGTATTATCCCTTCCAGTATTCGGTGGTTGGTTACCTACCGGGTTTATACTTGGGGTTACGGATTCAGACTCATTTACATCATGTGATTCATCTCTACTGTGCATTTCTTGATCAGTACCCTCGATACTTTCGTCAAACATCTTTTACACACACTATAAAACAGAGTTAATTAATCAATATATTTATAAATCAGCATCCAATCCCGACTCCAAGTTAACATAAAAATGGCATGTACCTCCAGAAACTTTTCAATACTTGAGTTAATCCTAGAATTGGCTAAACCCGGTTAGCTCTAATACCACTAATTGTAACACTTCCTAACCCCGTCCCGTCGTCGGAACAGGACTATGGAGTATTACCTATCATTACAGTACATTTACACATAAATCAGGAATAAATGCAATTTTGTACATCAAATACATCTTAATATACCTTTAATGGGCCATCGGTACTTATAAAATACATTTAAAACAAACCAGGGCTCGATTGGAAGCTTAGAAAATTTTTCATGAAAATTTCAAGTTTCTCCCTATGATCAGTATCACACACCCGTGTGGTCTAGAGGATACGCCCATGTGCTCCTTTCAATACAACCGTGTGAACATTCCGTATCACTCATACTGCCTAGACACACCCGTGTCCTCCACTTGTGTAACTCTCTGTCAATTTACTCATGACTAACTAATTTCATACGGCCAAGTCACACGCTCGTGTGCTTAGCCCGAGTGGATTTATTTTTGATTCGAATCAAGTGCAGTTTTCACACTGCCATGACACATGCCCATGGTGCATGGCCATGTCCCTCACACAGCTGAGTCACAAGGCCGTGTCTCAGCCCGTGTGGTATCACCTGAGCATTCAGTTTTGGACATTTTTAGGTGCAGGGGACACACGGCCTAACAAAATGCTCGTGTGCTAGTCATGTGTCTCACACGGTCTAATCACACGCCCATGTGCTAGGCCGTATGGACTCAAAATGAGCCTTATTCACAAACTTACCAACCCTGCAAAACTCAAGCTTTAAGCTAACAATTTTCTTAACTTTCAACAATAATTCATTCAACCAATGTACCCTCATTGGTACCACAATTTATGTCAAACATTCTAGATGACCATAACAATCAAACATGCTTAGATTTAACTTCAAACATTCATATTCTATACCATAGTTTAGCATCTTTAATTCCATTTACTGTCATGTATTAAACAACAACTTAATAGCCTAGGTACATGCCATTTTACCAAAAAGAAAGGTACTTCACCACTTTGATGTCCGGGATTGATTTGAATACTGAGTCCTTAGCTCTTTAGTACTTAATCCTACGCACAGAAACAAAACCGTACGCTGAGTATACACTTAGTGGTATTTCTATAAACTAACACTTAAAGCATTAATAAATTATTAATACAATTATCCTTATGCCTTTACTTTCTTAATTCTAAGGTTTGTTTACTCTTCTTTATTTCTTACCCTTTAATGTTATTAAACAATTCTTTACACATTTCGTATCATTCAATACTTTCAATAATCATACATCAATATATCATTATATTCACTAACAGTCAACATTCAGTCATAATCAATAATCGATAATAGTCAGTCTATATTACCTTCATATACCCCTATTAACATAATTCGGACCTGGACGGATACACGGATCCAACCCACACACCGGAATAGTATACAGTGTTTCATCAGCAAAAGCCAGAATACAACGTAAGGGTAATTGATAACAATAACGATCAGTCGAGTACCTCTTGAACGAATCCGAAAGATAAAGAAGGTGACACTTATAGTATCTCATCGACACAAAGTCAGAATATCCCTAAACACTTCCAATCCTATGGCATGCCAACTATATTGGACTAGCCCGACTCTGTTAATAGGGTTTTCATAATTTGATAATAAATATACTTACCTTTATTTTCATTTATTATATATTTACGGGAGTTACATCTATAAATATGCAATAAGTTTAGTTTATAGAAATACAAATCGTAATTCTCGAGTTTACTCGATATCCTCGTTCGCTTTCTCTTTTCCCTTCTTCAATGACGTTTCCGGTGCTACGTTAGCAATCAAGCTTGAAACTCCAAAACCCTAAATTTTCTTTTTCTTTTTGTTTTCCTTCTTCCTTCTTTCTTTCTCTGATGTTCATGCCTTTCTTTCTCTTTTCTTTATGTTTTATTTCTTTTATTTTCTTTATTCATTCTTTATTTAATTAATATATTATAATTATATAATATAATATAATTTACTTTATATTATTATTTACTTATATAATAAGTAAATACATATATATACATACATTTGTACTAATTAAGATAATACACATGTATTTATACTTACCACACACTTGTCACATAAGACTTATTTGTTAATTTAGTCCCTTGACTTTCCTATAGTTTATAATTAGACTTTCACACTTTATTCAATTTAATCCTTACACCTAATTAACCTTAATTAAGCTAAATTTACTTAATTAAGATCTAATTAACCTCTCACTTAACTTCATAAATATTTCTAATAAATATTTATGAATCTAATTTTCAGAATCGAAGACCCCAAAAACTCACTTTTCTGATGTCTTTAAAATTTGGGTCGTTATATTACTGTACAATCGAAAATATTTAGACATCATAACATTCAACAATCTAAATGTATATATTATAAACCATTCATTCCCATAAATTTCATCCTTAAATCAAGCCCTCTAGGCTTTAGAAATAACTTGGAAGCAGTTCGGAACTAATTTGAAAAAAAAAAGAAAGTTTAAGAAAAATTTGCAAAAATTGGAAACAAATGTCACACAATCGTGTCACATGCCCGTGTGCCAGGCCTTGTAACTCACTGACTTGAACCTTAAGAAATTTTCAGATAACACACGCACACAGCCGTGTAACTCACTAACTTAAACCCCAAGAAATTTTAAGATGACACACGGTAGTGCCGCCAGGCCATGTGCCTTACACAATCGTGTGACAGCCCATGTCCCAGGCTGTGTGTACCTAAAACTTACATAAAATCAAATCATTTCACAGTCAATTCATAGCTAACCAATCTAGCCATTTGATCATACATCCAAGGGACTTAAACATCATTCACAACTACATAAACATGTCATTTTAGACACCCTAAATCAACTAACCAATGTGTCATTCAAAGATATCACAATTATGTAAAAACATCAACTAAAAAAACATGTCAATAATGCTTCACTTCATGGATGATAAGCTAGTTCAAATATGTAGCAAAACATACCACAATATTATTTTCAAACCATTCTAATTACATTAAGAAAAACCTTATTTACAAGCATATTAAGATAACCAAGAGACATAGTTTGGTAAAGTATCAAAGTGTACCCAACCAACATATTTATCTATATATACATTCCACTACCCTAAGAGATACAAAAACTACCAACTTAGATAGTGTGAGCCGGTTGTGTAATGGCCTAAATTCAAGGTTATTAGAATAGTGGTTTCGTAACCACAAATCCGATTTAAAGAGAAATTATTTTTAAAAAATATTGCATGAATATTAATATAATAGGAAAATTGTATGAAAACATCGATAAAAAAATTTACCGATTTAGTAGTTAGTTAGAAAAGGAAATTATTGAAGAAATTGGGTAAAAACAAGGTATCGAGATCTTGATCTCATAAAACTGAGTTGGAAATATTTTTATAAATATTTATGAAATGTTAGTGATGTGGTATTAAAATTTCATTAGGAAATTTTAATGTTTGGGTAGTCAATTAAATGAAAAGGACTAAATTGTAAAAGGTGTAAAAGTTGCTAGAATGATTAAATAGCTTAAGTGTCTAATGAGAAAGGATTTAAAAGGTAACTAGACCCAAATTTTATTTGGGATGGACGTCAAGGGCATGAAATCAGCAGGAAAATTGATGATTTAAGGGCAAAATAGGAATATTGCATAATTAACTAAATAAATATAGGACTAAATAGGAAATATCTAAATTTCTCTTCATTTTTCTTCATTGTCATCAGCCAAAATGCCATAGGAGAGGTTCTATAAGCTTTTATTTCATAATTTTTGCACCAAGTGAGTTCATCCTTGCCTATTTCTTGTAATTTTTTTGTTTCTAAGACTTTTACAACTAGGTCCTACTATTAAATTCATTAGTTTTTGATTTCATGGATGAAATTGAAAGTCACCATGGTTGAGTGTTTTAATTTTATGATGAAATAGAATGAAATTGAAGCTTTAATTTGTTTATGAGATGATTTTATTAGGTAATTTCAATAGAAATTGATTTTTAGGACTTAATTCTGAAAATGTTTGGAATTAAAGTCTATTACTGAAATTCTGATTCCTAAAGGTTATAAAGTAGTTTAAAGTGATAGAATAAAGTGTTAATTGAGAAAAATCAACTTAATTGAGAGGCTAATTGAGTAGGAACGAAATTATTATTTATTAAAAGCTTGGGCAAAAAATAGTAATAAACGCTTGCACTAAAATGGTTTTAGACAGCAACAGTAGACTAACTTTGAAAAATCACCATAAATTTTAGAAATTTAATTAGAAGATAAAAAAAATATGAAATTAAATCTTATTGAGTCTAGTTTCTCATAGAAGAAACAGTGTAAGCAATGGATTTGTAAATCTTGAGATATAATGAATTTTGTGAGACAATGTCAGAATGAATTCAGGTTCCCCTGTTCTGAATTTGAAAAATCATAAAAAATTTAAGAAAAATAAATAGGGGCTTAAATTTATATGTTTAGAATTTTGAATGAGTATATTTTGAAGAAAAATAAACGAAAACATCATCCGAATCCTATATGAAGAGATAATTAATTTTTAGTGAAGAAGGTTCAAAACTGTCAAACAGTAGAACAGGGGTGACTTTAAAGAATAAAATGTACTTATTGGCTAAACCAAAAATCCTAAAAATTTTATGGTAATAAGATGTATGAGTCTAGTTTCAGGAAAAATTATTGGATCCTAATTTGGAGTTCTGTAGCTCAAGATAAAAATAATTTAGTGACTATGACTCAAGTAGACAGCTTTGAATGAACTATAAATAATAATGAAATTATAAAGAATGTTGCATATGAACATGAAATGTATTAAATTGATAATTAAATTTATTTATTTAGATCCAGAAGATTCAAATACGAAGCTAGATCGAGGAAAGGAAAAAGTTCGGGATTATTAGATTTTTATATACGAACAAGTATCGAGGTAAGTTCGTGTAACTTGAATTATATTCTTAAATGCTTGAAATGTATGTTATTGATGTGAATATGATTTGAATGTTCCTTGTATGAAAATTGATGAAACATTGATATATTTGATAAAAATGGGAAGAAATCCCGGTTGAATGAAAGAAAAATTTGATGGATCTCTGAAAAGAAATTGACGGTAAAAAGGATCTAGCCCGGACGGGTGATCCTATCTTAATATAACCCTTCTGAAGAATATGTGTAAAATGGATTTAGTCCGGACGGGTAATCCGAATTAGGGTCTGAATTTAGCCTGGACTGATAATTCAGATCCAAGCTCATTAGAGTAATTGTCGTTGTAGGAGATTTAGCCTGGACTGGTAATCCCGCTGTAAGAATGAGGTTAGCGGGAGTGTGCTCTCTGAAATGAAAATGTGCGCACATGAATATGAATTGACGGACCCAGAAATGTACACTAAAAGTGTACCTCTGAAAATCCATCAAAATTCTAAAAAATTCAATGGGATAAATATGGAAAAATAAAAAAGCAATGGAAATTATGGTATCGATGAGCTCATCAATCATGGTATATATTGTTGATACATGGAAATTATTGAACTAACTTGAATGTTGAGTTTGTGCATGTTAGGGTAATAATGCATTGAATGGATATATGAATGTTTATTGCATTGTATCAAAAATATTAGGTAAGTATAATTCTTGTTACATGAGCTTACTAAGCACAAAGTGCTTACTCTATTTCCTTTTTCCCTGTTTTGTAGTGTTAAGAGCTTAGAGGTTGAATTCGGTCGGAGACACATCACGCTATCAACCTCAAGATTTCGGTATATAAAGAAACTTTATTTTGGAAATCAATGGCATGTATAAGTTAATAAAGTAAATGTTAATGTGAAATGAATGTAAAGTTAGCCATTAGTATAGTTAAAAACCTGGTTTTGGTATGTGATGACGTTATCTTATAAATATGCGTGAATCTATATGCATTAATCTATCTTGAAAATATGTTGAATTGGATTGGTTGATGTGGATTGTTTTTGGTTTAAAATTGCAGGGAAGGTTAGATATCTATAAAGGGGTTATATTGAGTTTAAAAAAAAATTAATTCGTAAACTCCGGTAATGCCTCGTACCCTATTTCGGCAACGAATATGGGTAGGAGGTGTTACATTTGTTGATATCAGAGCCAAGGTTTAGACGGTTCTCGGACTGACGTAGCAAATACGGGATTAGCTATACATGCCATTTAAATTATTATTGATAGTGTGATATCTCCTGACCATTTAAATGTGTTTTTCTTATAGTAAATGCCTACTGACTGAGCTCAATCCGAGGAAGCTAGGAGTCATGCTTCGACTCCAGAACAGACACAGAGGGAAGCCGGAATTACTAGTAGTACAAGGCCCGTATCTGAGGGCCAAGGAGAGGAGGCAAAATGAGCCTTCTTTCAAATGATGAATGAATGGTTTAGTCAATACTTAAGAACTAACCCTGTAGTGCAGCAATCTTAAGCTCCCCCTCCTGCTCCTCCACTGGTTCCCAAGATCCTACAGGGTGCAGGTATTGAATCTGTCAGAAAAGGGAAAGCTTCGGTTGATAAAATCTGAAAATATAGGGCTAAAGAATTCCGAGCAGCAGTTGATGATGATTTCGAACGGGCTGAATTCTGGTTAGAGAATACTACTAGGGTTTTGCAGGAATTATCTTGTACACCAGAAGAATGTCTGAAATGTGTCGTCTCATTGCTAAAAGACACAGCTTACCATTGGTGGAATACTAAAGCTTCAGTTGTTCCGAAAGAAGAAATTACATGGGAATTCTTTCAGACCGAGTTTAGAAAGAAATATATCAGCCAAAGGTTTCTTGATCAGAACAGAAAAGAATTTCTTGAGCTGAAACAGGGTAACAGATCAGTATCCGAGTATGAAAGAGAATTTGTTCGGTTGAGTAAATATGCTCGGGAATGGGTACAGTCAGAAGCTGAAATGTGCAAACGATTCGAAGAAAGGTTGAATGAAGATATTAAGCTATTGATCGGAATTCTTGAAATTCGAGAGTTTGCTACATTGGCAGAGAGAGCTTATAAAGCAGAAGAATTGAGCAAAGAAAAGAAACAGGTTGAGAGGGAAGCTCGAATTTTTAGTAAAAGACAGATAGGAAAATCCCAGTTTTCTACTTCAAAGAAATTGAAGAAGTACCAGGATCGTTCTACCTCAGCTACTGGGTATTCGGGTAGAGAGCAAGGTTCTCATCGCACTAATCCAAGACCTTCCACACCATTAGTGACCAGTGTTCGCAGTGTTGGTACTCCTAAGCCGAGATGCCAGTATTGTAATAAAGCTCATTTTGGTGAATGCTAATTAAAGAGCGGGGCTTGTTACTGATGTGGTTCTTTTGACCATTTCCTCAGAGATTGTCCAGAAATGGGTGAAAAAGAAGCTGAACAGATATCGAAGCCGAATAATCCAGTTTCGAAGGGCAGACCACCTCGACCATCCGGTAATGTTAGTGGTAGCCGAGGAGCTACGAAAGATATTGCAGGCAGGTCTGAAGCACGAGCACCTGTTAGGACATATGCCATTCGGGCCAGAGAATATGCCTCAGCACCCGATGTTATTACTGGTACATTTTCTTTACTTGACACTGATATTACTGCATTAATTGATCCCGGCTCTACGCATTCATATATATGTATAAAGTTTGCATGTGTTAAAGATTTATCTATTGAACCTATTGAATTTGTGGTTAAAGCCTCGAACCCCCTGGGTCAATCTGTTTTGGTGGATAAAATTTGTAAAAATTGTCCACTTATGGTAAGATGTTATTATTTCCCGGCTGATTTGATGTTACTGCTATTTGATGAATTTGACGTGATATTGGGCATGAATTGGTTAACCCAGCATGATGCAGTAGTAAATTGTAGACAGAAATATATTGTGCTAAAATGTCAGAATGGTGAGTTGCTTCGGGTTAAATCTGATTAGAAAGAGGGGTTATCTGATGTGATTTCAATAATGGCAGCATAGAGGTATGACAAAAAAGGGTATAATGCTTACTTGGCTTATGTACTCGACACCAAGGTATCTGAGTCAAAGATACAGGCAGTGCCAATAGTATCTGAATTTTTCGATGTGTTTCCACAGGAATTACAAGGGTTGCCACCAGAAAGATAAGTGGAATTTTCTATAGATTTGATTCTAGGAACTACTCTGATTTCCATAGCTTCGTACCGAATAGCTCCTACAGAATTAAAGGAGTTAAAGATACAGTTGCAAGAACTCGTTGATAGGGGTTTTGTCTGACGGAGTCATTCACTTTGGGGTGCTCTGGTTCTGTTTGTGAAAAAGAAGAATGGGTCTTTAAGACTGTGTATCGACTACTGGCAGCTTAATAAAGTAACCATAAAGAATAAGTACCCATTACCCCGGATTGCTGATTTATTTGATCAGCTGAAAGGTGCTACAATATTTTCAAAGATTGATCTTCGATCAGGTTATTATCAGTTACGGGTAAAGGACTTAGATGTGCCAAAAACAGCCTTCAGAACCAGGTACGGGCATTATGAGTTTTTGGTTATGCCGTTTGGGTTAACTAATGTATCCGCAGTATTCATGGATTTGATGAACCAGATGTTCAGACCGTACTTAGACAGATTTGTGGTAGTATTCATTAATGATATTTTGGTTTATTCTCGGGATGAAGAAGAACATGTAGAACATTTGAGAATTTTGTTGCAAATTCTGCGAGAGAAACAGTTATATGCTAAATTCAGTAAATATGAATTTTGGTTTCGAGAAGTGGGTTTTCATGGACATATTGTATTTGCCGAAGGCATCAGGGTAGATCCAAGTAAAATCTCAGCTATTGTCAATTGGAGTCCACCGAAGAATGTATCTGAAGTTAGAAGTTTCTTGGGTTTAACTGGTTATTACCATATATTTGTACAGGGATTCTCTATGATAGCTTCTCCAATGACTCGATTATTGCAGAAAGATGTAAAGTTCGAGTGGACTGATGAATGTCAGCAGAGTTTCAACCGATTGAAAGATCCACTAATGAAAGCACCTGTATAAATCCAGCCTGAACAGGGTAAGGAATTTGTTATTTACAGTGATGCCTCATTAAATGGTTTAGGTATTGTCTTGATGCAAGAAGGTAAAGTAATAGCCTATGCTTCAAGACAACTTAAACCACGTGAAAGAAATTACCCAGTACATGATCTTGAATTAGCTGCTATTGTATTTGTACTGAAGATATGGCGGTATTACTTGTACAGTGAGAAAAATCATATTTATACTGATCATAAAAGCTTGAAATATTTGATGACGCGGAAAGATTTGAATTTGAGACAACGCAGGTGGCTTGAACTGATAAAGGACTATGATTTGATTATTGATTACCATCCAGGTAAGGCTAATGTTGTAGCTGATGCCTTAAGTCGAAAATCTCTGTTTGCTTTACAAGATATGAATACCCAGTTGTCACTAACTGATAATGGTTCAATCATAGCTGAATTGAGAGCTAAACTGACATTTTTATAGCAAATATGTGAAGCTCAGAAGAATGATGAGAAGTTACAGGTTAAATGGGCACAGTGTGAGTCAGGTACTGATTCTGAATTTTAGGTTGGGATTGACGGTTGTATGTTATTCGGAGGTAAGGTATGTGTACATCAGAATTCAGAGCTCATACAGAAGATTCTACACGAGGCTCACAACAGTACTATATCTGTACATCCGGGGAGTAATAAAATGTATAATGATATGAAAAAGATGTACTGATGGTCGGGAATGAAACGTGATATCTCTGAGTTTGTATCAAGGTGTTTAATATGTTATCAAGTTAAAGCTAAACATCAGGTACCTTCGGGGTTACTTTAGCCAATCACTATACCGAAATGGAAATGGGAAAGAATCACTATGGATTTTGTATTGGGGTTACCATTGTCTCTGAGGAAAAAAGATGCTATTTGGGTGATTGTTGACCGATTGACAAAGTCAGCGCACTTTATTCTGGTACGTATGGATTATTCTTTAGATAAATTGGCTGAATTGTACATATCTGAGATTGTCAGGCTACATGGAGTTCCTATCTCTATTATATCGGATAGAGATCCCCGATTTACGTCTCATTTCTGGGACAAATTGCAAGAAGCCTTGGGTACTCAGTTGTACTTCAGCACTGCATTTCATCCTCAGACAGATGGCCAATCTGAGCGTGTAATTCAAGTATTGGAAGATATGCTCCAATGTCGTATACTAGAGTTTGAAGGAAATTGGGAGAGGTATCTACCTTTGATTGAATTTGTTTATAATAACAGTTATCAGTCCAATATTAAAATGGCTCCATATGAAGCTTTGTATGGTAGAAAATGTAGAACATCATTATATTAGACAAAGCTCAGTGAAAAGAAGATACATGGGGTTGATTTGATCTGGGAAACAGAAGAAAAAGTAAAGGTTATTCGAGATAGTTTAAATGCAACTTCCGATCGTCAAAAATCATATACTGATCTTAAACGAAAGGAGATTGAATTTCAGGTCGGCGACAAGGTATTCCTGAAAGTGTCTCCTTGGAAGAAAGTTCTTCGATTCGGTCGAAAGGGTAAATTGAGTACAAGATTTATCAGGCCATATGAAATCGTAGAAAGAATTGGACTGGTCGCTTATCGATTGGCATTACCACCAGAACTTGATAGAATCCATAATGTTTTTCATGTGTCTATGCTACGAAGATATCGATCAAATCCTTCACATGTTATTTCTTCGACAGAAGTGGAGATTCAACCGGATATGACTTACAGTGAAGAACCAGTCAAGATATTGGCACGGGAAATAAGAAAGCTTAGAAATAAAAAAATAAATTTGGTGAAAGTATTGTGGCAAAAGCATGGGATTGAGGAAGCAACATGGGAACCGGAAGAGACAATGAGGAAACAATACCCAAACCTTTTTACTGGTAAGATTTTCGAGGACGAAAATCCTTAAAGGGGGGAGAGTTATAATGGTCTAAATTCAAGGTTATCGGAACAGTGGTTTCGTAACCACAAATCCGATTTAAAGAGAAATTATTTTTAAAAAATATTGCATGAATATTAATATAATAGGAAAATCGTATGAAAATATCGATAAAATTTTTTTACCGATTTAGTGGTTAGTTAGAAAAAGAAATTATTGAAGAAATTCGGTAAAAACAAGGTATCGAGATCTCGATCTCATAAAACCTAGTTGGAAATATTTTTATAAATATTTATGAAATGTTAGTGATGTGGTATTAAAATTTCGTTAAGAAATTTTAATGTTTGGGTAATCAATTAAATGAAAAGGACTAAATTGTAAAAGGTGTAAAAGTTGCTAGAATGATTAAATAGCTTAAGTGTCTAATGAGAAAGGATCTAAAAGGCAATTAGACCCAAAATTTATTTGGGCTGGATGGCAAGGGCATGAAATCTGTAGGAAAATTGATGATTTAAGGGCAAAATAGGAATATTGCATAATTAACTAAATAAATATAGGACTAAATAGGAAATATCTAGATTTCTCTTGATTTTTCTTCATTCTCATCAGCCAAAACATCATAGGAGGGGTTCTCTAAGCTGGTATTTCATAATTTTTGCACCAAATGAGTTCATCCTTGCCTATTTCTTGTAATTTTTGTGTTTCTAAAACTTTTACAACTAGGTCATACTATTAAATTCATTAGTTTTTGATTTCATAGATGAAATTGAAAGTCACCATGGTTGATTGTTGTAAGTTTATGATGAAATAGAATGAAATTGAAGCTTTAATTTGTTTATGAGATGATTTTATTAGGTAATTTCAATAGAAATTGATTTTTAGGACATAATTGTGAAAATGTTTGGAATTAAAGTCTATTGCTGAAATTCTGATTCCTAAAGGTTATATCCATGATTTAGCCGGGACGGGTAATCCGAATTAGGATCTGAATTTAGCCTAGACTGTTAATTCAGATCCAAGCTCATTAGAGTAATTGTCGTTGCAGGGGATTTAGCCTGGACTGGTAATCCCGCTGTAAGAATGAGGTTCGCGGGAGTGTGCTCTCTGAAATGGAAATGTACGCACATGAATATGAATTAACGAACCCGAAAATATACACTAAAAGTGTACCTCTGAAAATCCATCGAAATTCCAAAAAATTCAATGGGATAAATATGGAAAAATAACAAGAGAATGAAAATTATGGTATCGATGAGCTCATCAATCATGGTATATATTGTTGATACATGGAAATTATTGAACTAACTTGAATGTTGAGTTTGTGCATGTTAGGGTAATAATGCATTGAATGAATATATGAATGTTTATTGCATTGTATCGAAAATATTAGGTAAGTATAATTCTTGTTACATGAGCTTACTAAGCACAAAGTGCTTACTCTGTTTCCTTTTTCCCTGTTTTATAGTGTTAAGAGTTCGGAGGTCGGATTCGGTCGGAGACACATCACACTATCAACCTCAAGATTTCGGCATATAAAGAAACTTTATTTTGGAAATCAATAGCATGTATAAGTTAATAAAGTAAATGTTAATGTGAAATAAATGTAAAGTTAGCCATTGGTATGGTTAACAAACCTGGTTTTGGTATGTGATGACGTTATCTTATAAATATCCGTGAATCTATATGCATTAATCTATCTTGAAAATTTGTTGAATTGGATTGGTTGATGTGGATTGTTTTTGGTTTAAAATTTGCAGGGAATGTTAGATATCTATAAAGGGGTTATATTGAGTTTTAAAAAAAAATTCGTAAACTCCGGTAATGCTCGTACCCTATTTTGGCAACGAATACGGGTAGGGGGTGTTATAGGTTGAATGATCATTCCAAACTGTCAGAAATGTTTATCTATAAAACAATTCATAATAACCGATAAGCTTACAAAGCTTAGTAAGGACATAGTATAACATTTAATCTAAATACAATTAAATACAGTTCATATACTATTTGATTCAAAGTTACCAGAGTATAAACAGGGGCACGTATGTGCTTTCAAAGGTATCGAAGTACAAACAGGGGCACTTATGTGCATTTAGGGGTACCAAAGTACAAATAACAGCACGTATGTGCATTCAGGGGTACCAAAGTACAAATAGAGGCACGTATTTGCAATCATACAATAATTTTCTATAAACACCTTAATTAAAGAATCATAATATAAGAACACAATTACAAATTCATTTATATATTGAAATACTATGAGCTTACCTACGATTTAATTCTGATCAACACGCAAGGACTATTCTGTTATTTTCCTTTTTCCTCAGTTATTGTTTTTTTTATTCAAATCTTGATCTATATAATAATTAAACACAATATTAATCTCATACACATTTCATATTCCATTTAATGCATATGACCCTTAACTTTTCATTAATTATACATTTTCCCTTAACTTTTACAACTTTTTCCATTTACCATCTAACCTAAAAATCATCAAATTGACCATTTTTTAAGAATCAAATTACAGCCAATTATTCTAGGCCCTTTAATAGTCCCTATTACGCATCAAATTCATCATCAAACCTTGAGTGACATTTTAACAATTTAATCCTTAAATCAAAATTTAACAAAAATCACTTCACAAAACAACCAAATATCACAATCAAAACTTCAAATATATAATTATCATTACAAACAACCAAGATCCATCAATGGTAACGTCCAAAATTTTTAATAGATTCAAAAACAAAGGTACGGGCTAACTGGACCTAGTTGCAACAATATCAAAAACATAAAAATTACAAGAAATATGTGAAAGTTTAGCTAACATGCACAAGGAGAATGCAACTGCAGCTTGGAGCTCCTTCAATGGTGATTTTGGCACACAAAATGAAGAAAATAAAGCATAAAATGTTTTTCTTCCTTTAATTTTGTTTTAATTTTGCTTTAATTACAATTTTGCCATTAAATCACATGTTATTTTTCTCATTTTCACAATAATAACTGTCCAACACTAATGATTAAGGGTTAATTGATACATAGGTACTTCCTCATTTAACACTTATTTGATCACCTAATGTAATAATTACTAAGTTTTGCACCTTTTACAATTCAGTCTTTTTTCTTTAATTAGCAATCTAAATGATGAAATTTCTTAACCAAATTTTAATACAACTCTAATGACTTCGTAAATATTCTGTAAATAATATTTATGAATTGACATATAGGAAATTTGTGGTTTTGAAACTACTATTCTATTACCACTGAAAAACGGGTCGTTACACGAGAAACTAGTAGGGAAGGTGTCAAACAAGTTTAGGCGACGAAACCAAAAAAGTTAAAATCGGTGGTTGCATGCACTTTCTTCAATCGTAGGCATGGTATCAACTATCATTTTCACGGCCCCGAGTGGACACCCCTTATAAATTCCCACTTGTAATACGGTAAAATTCATTTGATAATATCATTATCCTAATATTTATTTCATTATTATAATTTTGAAATAACATATTATTTGAATAGGTGGAATAATCATGCAAGACACATAGGTATACCAACCGAGCTCGAGGATATCCAATTAGCGTTAAATTAACAGTCTGAAGAGTAGTTTAGTTTATAAAATTTAAAATTATATAATATTTGCTTCAGCATTTGAAATTAAACATTAGGCATGTGCTAAAATTTATAAATTCGTACTGCAGTTTGTATGGATATCATATGTCGATTTGATAATTCAAGAATTCATACCAACCGAATTTTTTGCCAACCACAACATCTGGCATGCCAAAGTGCCATTGATCATTTTTACAACGGTTGAGATGCACAAATCTGTCCAAGTAATGCAATAGTTCAGGTGTATGCAACGTTTTATAGCCGCAACCCTAAGATCTTGATAACCTGCACAAGATTGACTTGAAAGGGAGATTCAAGGAAGATTGGCTAACATTCCACAAGACCTATATTGAGATGTGGCAGCGTAGGTACGGTTACTTGTCAACACGTGAATAATTTCTCACACCATAGTTGGCGACATCTCCTAATTACATATATTGGTTCAGGCATAACGACAAGTCTTATCTACTGTCGGATGTGGGACGGAGTAGGCATGTAACACCCCTAACCCGTATTGGTCGCCAGAGTAGGGTTACAAGGTATTACCGATCAATACACAACGTATAGCATACATTTATCAACCACAAAGCATTCATTCTCATAAATTATTCAACACAATCACATTATCCCTTATAAGGGCCTACGAGGCCTTAAACATGCTTTAAAAGTGGTTCGGGACTAAATTGATATCATACAAAAATTTTGGAAACTTAGTAAAATTTCAACCATACAAGGGTCACATGCCCGTGTGAACAGGCCGTGTGCCTCACACAGCTTCAAACACGTCCATGTCTTAGTTCGTGTGGAAACAGGGCATACATACTGACTTGCATCACACGGTCGAGGACACGCCCTTGTACCAGACCATATGAAAACTAGAGGGTATACTAACTTTGTAACGACCTAATTTTCAGTGGTGTCGGAAATGGTGATTTGAGATCACTAAATTCAACAAATAAGATTGAACAAGATAGTAATTTAAAATTTATGAGTCAAGTAAGAATTTAGAAGAGTTTGTGAAATGGTGAAATTAGTGAATTAAAAGAAGTTATTAAGTCAAAAAGGTAAAAAATGAGGTATCGAGACCTCAAAATTGAAAATCAAGCTATAAATATTTTTATAAATATTTATGGAGTGTCATTGAGTTAGTATTAAAGTTTCGTTAGAAAATTTTAACGTTTGGATGGCTAATTAATTAAAAAGGACTAAATTGAAAATAGCGCAAAATTTGTTAAATTTTGAGTAAATAGCTTAAGTATTTAAAAAGATGGATTTAAAGAGCAATTAGACCCAAAGGTTAATGGCTGGACAGTTTTGGTATGAAATAAGCAAGAAAACAATGTGAACAAGGGGTAAAATTGGAAATAGCATAAAAGTTAATAGTAAAATAATGATGTAATTGAAAAATCTAGACATTTCTTCATATTTTCTCAACCAAAACGCCATAGAAGGTCTGGAGAAAGCTGGTTTTTCATATTTTTACATCATGTGAGTTTAATTCTTGCTTTTTCTTGATAATTTTTATGTTTTTATGACTTTTACAATTAGGTCCACTTATAGAATTCATTAGTTTTTAATTTTATGGGTGAAATTGGAAGTTAACCTGGATGGATAAGGGAATTTTATGATGAATTATTATGAAATTTAAGTTCTAATTTCATATTAAGGTGGTTTTATTAAGTGATTTTGATAGAAAATGATATTTAGGACCTAATTGTGAAAACGTTGTGAATTGAAGGTTTCTGTTGAAATTAAGAATATAAAAGGTTTTTAAATAGTTTATAATGATAAAATAAAGTGTTAATTAAGAAAATTTAGTTCAATTGATGGGTGAATTGAGCAGGGACTAAATTGTGAAAACTGCAAATTTGGGGGTAAAAGTGCAATTTTGAAATTTGAACAGCATAAATTGTGAAGTGAAATAGAAATCAAATAAATGCTAATGAGTAGAAATATTTTATATTATAGATCAAGAATCCAAAGAAGAACGAGGAAAAGAAAAAGTTGCGGAATAGTCCCTAAATTTCAATATCTTCTACAAATTAGCCGGGTAAGTTCATATGGTTGAATTTAGATGTTTATTTGTGAATGATTGAAGTATATAATGTGTTATTATATACGAATTTGTTGTGAGATAGTGTAGATTTTGTTAATGAAAGAATAAATGTGGAAATGCAAATTAGGAAAAACGCAGGATTGAGTACGTTCGTATCGTGACGTGTGATGAATTGACAGATAAGACCATGGTTGTTCCATGGAAAAGTGTGAAATGTAGGTATGGTATCATCCATACTAAGTTGTGAAATGTAGGTATGGTATTATCCATACTGAGCTGTGAAATGTAGGTATGGTATTATCAAATCCATACTGAGTTAAGAAATGTAGGTATGGCATTTCCCATACCGAGTTGAAAAATGTAGGTATGATATTTCAATGAGGAAAACCATACTGAGTTCTGAATCATGGCATTGAGCAACGACGTACTCAATTTCGTAAGCCGTTTCCTAATTTGATTATAAGAAATAAAGAAAGTGATCCAAATGAAAGAGATTGAGTAGTTGTTCTTGTTGAGCTCAACTATGTGAATTATTATAACAATGGTTGTGAATCGCAGGAAAATTTAGTAAATGTTTTGGTATTGTTTGGAAATATTATGTTTGGTAAGCATTACTTTTAAACCTATGAACTTACTAAGCTTCAATAAGCTTACTTGTGTGTGTTTAATATTTTTATGTAGATTGACTTGAAGTGAAGTGGGTAGATCGGATCAACACAACAAAGCACACTATCTAGATCAATTCCGATAGCTTTTGTTTTATGTTTGAAGATTTATATGGCATGTATAGAGTTTAAATGAAATGAAGTAAAGATGTTATAAACTAGTTAACAACATTTTGTACTAAAACAGTTTTTGGTTAGTAGCAGTAGTTTGAGTTTGAAAATTTACCATAAATCATGAAAATATAATTAGAGGTTGAATAAAATATGAAATTAAATATTATTGAATCTAGTTTCACATAGAAGAAACGGTGTAAGCAAAAGGCTTTCATATCAGGAGATATTTGAATTTTTGTGAGACAAGGTCAGAGTGATTTTGAACTCCCCTGTTTTGATTTTTAAAAATCATTAAAAATTATAAAAAATTAATTAGGAGTCATAATATATATGTATATATTCCTTATTGAGTCTATTTTTAAGAGAAACAAACAGCTTGGTTATTTGAATTCTTTACATGGAGAAATTTGGTTCATAGTGCACGTGGGTCGAGCAAATTAACCACGAAATAGGGAGACTTCAACTAATAAACTGTACTAATTGGCCCAACAAAAAATTCTAGAAAAAAATTATTAAGTAGATATTTGATTTCGAGTTTTGTAACTCGAGATATGATTTTTTTAATGTCTGTAATGCGCTTGGACAACTTATCTGGAAAGTGTGATATAAATTGTTTGAATTTGTTTAAGTGCTCAAATAAGTTTAGTAATGCCTCGTGCTCGACTCCGGCGATGGTCTCGGGTAAAGGGGGCGTTACATTTATTGGTATCAGAGCTTTGGTTTAGTCGATTCTCGGAACAAATTTGATGTGTAAAGTGTTTAAAAATACATGCCATATAAATCTGTGATAGTGTGATGTGAATGATCCGATCTAATTACTAATTTTGTTATAGATTGTAAAGATGTCGATAGACCCGATGGTTCTAGTCGGAAGAGGAAGTTAATAGTAGAATACAGACTTACGGCGGGGAACAAGTGGTAATGTCCCGATTTCTTTGATGAGAGAGGAAGAACTTAAAAATATGATTTACTGGATTAATGAATCAAGAGTATCATGAAACAATACAAGGAAGAAGTCGTGCACAACAACCTCCTCCTCCCCATCTGTACCACCGATTTATAAACCGGTTGCTCCTCCTTTAACAGATAAATCTAGCAAAAGAACACCGATTGAAAAACTCGAAAAGTTTGGAGTGAAGAATTTCGAGGAGTTCTGGACGATGGTCCCATTAAAGCAGAGTATTGGTTAAAGAGTTTAGAGAGTTTTAAGCAGATGATGTGTTCTCCTGAGGACTATTTGAGATGTGCGCTTCGCTATTGAAAGAAGAAGCGTATAATTGGTGGGAAACCATTGAGGCAAGTGGTACTGCAGATAAACTTACAGGAATTCTTCCAAAACGAATTTAAGAAGAAGTATGTGGGAAAGAGATATTTAGATAAGAAGAAGAGAATTTCTTGATCTTTGACAAGGGAATAAAACAAAGGCGAATATGAAAGAGAATTTGTGTATCTCAAAGAGATATGCTCGAGATGTTGTAATTTACAGAGGAAGAAATGTGCATTAGATTTGAAGAAGGGCTTAATGATGAAATCAGAATGATGATTGGAGGTACAGAGATTCGAGAATTTGTGGTTCTGTCTGATCGAGCTCAAAAGATGGAAGAAGTGTATAACAAAAATATGCAAAGAGAAAGAAGAGGTAAAGAGGTATACAAAAGAAGTTTCCCTAGACCAACTTCGACTTTTTCGGCCAAAAAGTTCAGAGATGATTCTAGTCGACCTGTTATAATTCTGGAACGATTGAATAAAACTAAAATGACTCAACAAGATGTCGGAGTAACTAAGAAACCAACAGCTAGTGTTAGTAGTGTGCAAAATATTCCGAGACTTAGATGTAAAAATTGTGGTAGATTTCATATTGGTGAGTGTTGGGGAAGAGCCGGAGCTTGCTATAAATGTGGTGGAACTGATCATTTTATTCGGGACTATCCTCAATTATTAAAAGAAGATAGAGAATAAGGGGAGAAGCAAGCAAATACTCCTCAGAAAGGTAAACGTTCGGGTCAAAGTAGTGATGCTGGGACTGTTCATTCAGGAACGAGAGATACTGGAGCTCGATCAGAGACAAGAGTACCTGCACGTACATATGCTATCCGGGCAAAGGAAGAAGCTTCTGCTCCGGATGTGATAGCTGGTAATTTCTATCTTTTTGATGATTCTGTGTATGCTTTAATTGATCCCGGATCTACACATTCATATATTTGCACTGCATTAGTGTCAGAAAAGAAAATGACTGTTGAGTCCACTGACCTTGAATTGCAAGTCACTAATCCACTAGGGCAAAGTGTGTTGGTTAATTTAATATGTCGGAATTGTCCACTGAAAATACAAGGCTGTGAATTCTCTGCTGATTTAATGTTGTTACCTTTCCGAGAATTTGATGTTATTCTTGGAATGGATTGGTTGATTGAACACGATGCCATAGTGAATTGTAAAGAAAAATGGATTGATTTAAAATGTCAGACAGGGCAAATAGTTTCAGCTGAGTTTGGGGATAAAAAGAATGATGTCAGAATTATTTCAGCCTTTACAGCTCGGAAATTGATTCGGAAAGGTAATGAAGCATTTTTAGCTTATATTCTTGATACTCGGGGTTCTGAATTGAAGATGGAACAATTGTCAGTTGTTAATGAGTTTACTGATGTGTTTCCTAAGGAATTACCTGGTTTACCCCCAGATCGTGAGGTTGAATTCACAATTGATGTAATTTCGCGTACAACTCGATATCAATAACACCGTATAGAATGGCACCAATGAGTTAAAAGAGTTGAAGACACGATTGCAAGAGTTATTGGATAAAGGGTTCATCGACCGAGTACATCACCTTGGGGCTTTTGTCTTATTTGTGAAAAAGAAAGATGGTTCGTTGTGATTGTGTATTGATTACTGAGCGGTTGAACAAGGTAACAATTAAAATAAATATTCATTACCTCGTATCGATGATTTGTTTGATCAACTGAAAGGTGTTGCAGTGTTCTAAAAAATAGACTTAGATCTGGGTATTATTAGCTGAAGGTTAAAGAATGTGATGTGCCAAAGACTGCTTTTCGAACTTGGTATGGTCACTACGAATTTTTGGTAATGCCTTTTGGTTTAACGAATGCCCTCACGCATTTATGGATTTAATGAATCGAATTTTTCAGTCTTATTTGGATAGATTTATGGTGGTATTTATTGATGACATATTGGTCTATTCAAAGACAGAATCCGAACATGCACAGCACTTGAGAATTGTACTACAAACTTTGAGAGAAAAATAGTTATATGCGAAATTTAGTAAATGTGAGTTTTGGCTTCATGAGGTTGGATTTCTGGGTCATATTATATCAGCTGAAGGAATTTGTGTGGATCCAAGTAAAGTTTCTAGAAGTGGTGAATTGGAAAACACCAAGAATATAAGCTGAAGTCACGAAGTTTTCGGGATTAGCAGGATACTATCGCCGTTTTGTAAAGAATTTTTCCATGATTGCTTCACCTATGACTCATTTATTACAGAAGAATGTTAAGTTTGTATGGTCTGATGAAAGTCAGCAGAGCTTTGATCAGTTAAAGAAAATATTAACAAAAGCTCCAGTCTTGACTCAACCAGAATCAGGTATACCATATGTTGTGTAAAGTGATGCATCTTTAAGTGGTTTGGGTTGTGTGTTAATGCAGTCGGGAAAGGTGGTGGCTTATGCTTCACGGCAATTAAAACCACATGAAAAGAATTACCCTACACATGATCTTGAGTTAGCTGCAATTGTTTTTGCTTTAAAAATTTGGAGACACTAATTATATGGTGAGAAGTGTTATATGTATACAGACCACAAAAGTTTGAAATACTTAATGACTTAGAAGGAACTAAACTTAAGACAGAGACGGTGGTTAGAGTTGCTGAAAGACTATGATTTGGTTATTGACTATCATCCAGGGAAAGCTAATGTAGTTACTGATGCACTAAGTCGAAAGTCATCTTTGTTTGCACTGCGGGCAATGAATGCTCATTTGGCTCTTAATGAAGAAGGTGTTGTATTAGTAGAATTGAAGGTAAAACCAATGTTTCTTTAACAAATCCAGAAGCTGCAGAATGAAGATCCAAAATTGGTGCTGAAACGGCAAATGGTTCGGGATAATTTAGATTCAGAATTTAGTATTGATGATGAAGGTATATTGCGCTATCATAATAGGATTTGTGTTCCAAATAATTCTGATTTAAAGAATGATATTCTTTCTCAAGCACATAATAGTATGTATTCTATTCATCCGGTAGTACAAAATGTATGGTGATGTGAAAAGACATATTGGTGGCCTGGTATGAAAAGAGAAATTTCAAATTTATTGCAAAATGTTTGATTTGCCAAAAGTTAAAGCGAGCATCAAGTGCCAACGGGTTTATTACAACCCATTATGATTCTGAATGGAAGTGGGAGCATATTTCAATGGAATTTGTGTCGGGATTGCTGTGACTCCAAGAAAGAAAGATTCGATATGGGTGATTGTTGATAGATTGACAAAGTCAAGACACTTTATTCCAAATGTAAGATTTTTCACTTAAGAAGTTAGCGAAATTGTATGTGTCAGAGATTGTAAGACTACGTGGAGTTCCAATATCTATCATTTCAGACCGGGATCCGAGGTTTACTTCAAGATTTTGGAATAAATTGCAAGAAGCTTTAGGCACCAGATTGAATTTTAGTACAACATTTCATCCTCAAACAGATGGACAGTCAGAACGAGTGATTCAAATTTTAGAAGATATGTTAAGATGTTGTATACTCGAGTTTGGTGACAGTTGGGAAAGGTATTTACCGTTGGCTGAGTTTGCTTACAACAATAGCTATCAGTCTAGTATAAAAATGGCACCATTTGAAAATCTTTATGGTAGAAAATGCAAGACTCCATTGTGTTGGTCTGAATTGAGTGAATCAAAAATAGTTAAGGTTAATTTGATTCGAGAAACCGAAGAGAAAGTCTGGATTATTCGAGATAGTCTAAAAGCTGCTTCAGATCGTCAGAAGTCATATGCGGATTTAAAACGAAGAGACATAGAATATGCAGTGGGTGATCGAGTATTTTTAAAAGTTTCACCATGGAAAAGGGTGTTACGATTTGGTAAAAAGGGAAAATTAAGTCCGAGATTCATAGGGCCATATGAAATTGTGGAAAGGGTTGGTCCTGTGGCTTATTGTTTGTCTTTACCTCTGGAACTTGAGAAGATTCACAATGTGTTTCATGTGTCTATGCTAAGGCGGTATAGGTCGATCCTTCACACGTAATTCCCATACTGAAATTAAGCTTCAACCGATATGACTTATTCGAAGAACCAACGGTGAAGATTTTGGCTCGTGAAGTTAAAGAATTGCGAACAAAAGAGTACCATTGGTTAAAGTATTATGGCATCGACATGGTATGGAGGAGGCAACCTGGGAAACAGAGGAGTCAATGAGATCACAAGATCCAAATCTATTTTCAGTAACAAATTTCGAGGACGAAATTTTTAAAGGGGAGAGTTGTAACTACTAACTTTCAAGTGGTGTCGAAATGGTGATTTGAGATCACTAAATTCGACAAATAAGATTGAACAAGATAGTAATTTAATATTTATGAGTCAAGTAAGAATTTAGAAGAATTTGTGAAATGGTGAAATTAGTGAATTAAAAGAATTTATTAGGTCAAACGAGTCAAAAATGAGGTATCGAGACCTCAAAATTGAAAATCAAGCTATAAATATTTTTATAAATATTTATGGAGTGTCATTGAGTTAGTATTAAAGTTTCGTTAGAAAATTTTAACGTTTGAATGGCTAATTAATTAAAAAGGACTAAATTGAAAATAGCGCAAAATTTGTTAAATTTTGAGTAAATAGCTTAAGTATTTAAAAAGATGGATTTAAAGAGCAATTAGACCCAAAGGTTAATAGCTGGACGGTTTGGGTATGAAATAAGCAAGAAAACAATGTGAACAATAGGTAAAATTGGAAATAGCATAAAAGTTAATAGTTAAATAATGATGTAATTGAAAAATCTAGACATTTCTTCATATTTTCTCAGCCAAAACGCCATAGAAGGTCTGTAGAAATCTGGTTTTTCATATTTTAACATCATGTGAGTTTAATTCTTGCTTTTTCTTGATAATTTTTATGTTTTTATGACTTTTACAATTAGGTCCACTTATAGAATTCATTAGTTTTTGATTTTATGAGTGAAATTGGAAGTTACCCTAGATGGATAAGGGAAATTTATGATGAATTATTATGAAATTTAAGTTCTAATTTCATATTAAGGTGGTTTTATTAAGTGATTTTGATAGAAAATGATATTTAGGACCTAATTGTGAAAAAGTTGTGAATTGAAGGTTGCTGTTGAAATTCAGAATATAAAAGGTTTTGAAATAGTTTATAATGATAAAATAAAGTGTTAATTGAGAAAATTTAGTTCAATTGATGGGTGAATTGAGCAGGGACTAAATTGTGAAAACTGTAAATTTTGGGGTAAAAGTGTAATTTCGAAATTTGAACAGCATAAATTGTGAAGTGAAATAGAAATCAAATAAATGCTAATGAGTAGAAATATTTTATATTATAGATCAAGAATCCAAAGAAGAACGAGGAAAAGAAAAAGTTGCGGAATAGTCCCTAAATTTCAATATCTTCTACAAATTAGCCAGGTAAGTTCATATGGTTGAATTTAGATGTTTATTTGTGAATGATTGAAGTATATAATGTGTTATTATATACGAATTTGTTGTGGGATTGTGTATATTTTGTTAATGAAAGAATAAATGTGGAAATGCAAATTAGGAAAAACGCAGGATTGAATACATTTGTATCGTGACGTGTGATGAATTGACGGATAAGACCATGGTTGTTCCATGGAAAAGTGTGAAATGTAGGTATGGTATCATCCATACTGAGTTGTGAAATGTAGGTATGGTATTATCAAATCCATACTGAGTTAAGAAATGTAGGTATGGCATTTCCCATACCGAGTTGAAAATGTAGGTATGGTATTTCAATGAGGAAAACCATCTTGAGTTGTGAATCATGGCATTGAGCAACGACGTACTCAATTTCGTAAGCCGTTTCCTAATTTGATTATAAGAAATAAAAGAGAAGTGATCCAAATGAAAGAGATTGAGTAGTTATTCTTGTTGAGCTCAACTATGTGAATTATTATAACAATGGTTGTGAATCGCAGAAACTTTAGTAAATGTTTTGGTATTGTTTGGAAATATTATGTTTGGTAAGCATTACTTTTAAACCTATGAACTTACTAAGCTTCAATAAGCTTACTTGTCTGTGTTTAATATTTTTATGTAGATTGACTTGAAGTGAAGTGGGTAGATCGGATCAACACAACAAAGCACACTATCCAGATCAATTCCGGTAACTTTTGTTTTATGTTTGAAGATTTATATGGCATGTATAGAGTTTAAATGAAATGAAGTAAAGATGTTATAAACTAGTTAACAACATTTTGTACTAAAATAGTTTTTGGTTAGTAGAAGTAGTTTGAGTTTGAAAATTTACCATAAATCACGAAAATCTAATTAGAGGTTGGATAAAATATGAAATTAAATATTATTGAATCTAGTTTCACATAGAAGAAACGGTGTAAGAAAAAGGCTTTCATATCAGGAGATATTTGAATTTTTGTAAGACAAGGTCAGAGTGATTTTGAACTCCCCTGTTATGATTTTTAAAAATCATTAAAAATTGTAAAAAATTAATTAGGAGTCATAATATATATGTATGGATTCCTTATTGAGTCTATTTTTAAGAGAAACAAACGGCTTGGTTATTTGAATTCTGTACATAGAGAAGTTTGGTTCGTAGTGCACAGGGGTCAGAGCAGTTGAACCCTGAAATAGGGGAGACTTCAACTAATAAACTGTACTAATTGGCCCAACCAAAAATTCTAGAAAAAAATTAGTAAGTATATATATGATCCTAGATTCGTGGAAAATTTACGGATTTGGATTTCGAGTTTTTTAACTCAAGATATGATTTTTTTTCCGTCTGTAACGCAGTTGGACAGCTTGTCTGGAAAGTGTGATATAAATTGTTTGAATTTGTTTAAGTGCTCAAATAAGTTTAGTAATGCCTCGTGCTCGACTCCGGCGACGGTCTCGGGTAAAGGCGGCGTTACAAACTTATGCAACACGGCCATGTCACACGCCCGTATCTAGGCTGTGTGCCAATTAGGGGGTATACTGACTTGTACCACAAGGCCAAAATCACACACCCGTGTGTGAAACCGTGTGGGGCATACTGACTTTATTTTAATATCAACACCAGGGGACACATGGCCGTGTAACATGACCGTGTGTCACACACGACTGAGACATACGCCCGTGTGGACAAAAATAGGCCATTTGCAAGGCCAATTTGCCACCCCAATTCATGCTCACCTAAACAACCAAAATGGTACTATTTCATCATACAATTAGGCAGCCCAAAAACATCAACCAAATGCACAATTCATACAATATCCATTTCAATCAATTTCAGTACTCAATTCAATGCCATTTACCTAATCAAATACTTACCAACTCAACTTTTAAAATCATACTTCATCAAAGCATTTTTCAAGCATTTATACTCCACAAAACAATTAACCATATTCATACCAAACATGCCGAAGTAAGTCATTTCTATTAGCCAAACATACATCAATATTAACATCATTTACAAGCCAACTCTTATGGCTATAATCACAACCAAAATACCACATCTAGCCTATACATGCCATATACCATATATACACAACTCAAAAGTACCAAATAGATGTCCGATAGTGCGATGATGTTTCCAACGACTTCCGGATCCGAACTAGCCTTGATTCACTATAAACATAGAAATATAATACGAAGTAAGCTTCATAGCTTAGTAAGCTCGTATGTAAATAACTTAACTCATCGAATAAATGTAAATCAACCAATTTCACATTCAAACCTTTCTCATGTCTTAAAACATGATTAAATACCTTCTCATTGAACTTTCTCTATTTAATACTCAAATAGGTTCTGTACATACCTGTATCACCTCGTAATAACCGCTTTCTCAACCACATCATTCGTTTACCCGTTGAACCATTCAGAATAGAAATTGGATACTTAATAGTCTCATACGATAAGTATCTATACCATGGCCCGTAGCCAAATCAAGGTAACTTATCCGAAGAACAATTATCATAGCCCGAAGCCAAATCATCTGATATGCATAGCTCGAAGCCAAATCGGTATAACTTGCACCTGAAGTGTTAATATCATGGCCCAAAGCCAACTCAACTTATCATCTAATAACATGACACTAGTATCCAAATCTATTCCTAAAGTTCAACCGGGATTTCACACTTTCCGCTCATATCTTTGAATACATTCGTAGAGTCATTTTCACAATTCGAACATTATACATATTCTCATAATCACAGTTTATGCAATATCAAAGCTTTTAACATACTTTTATAAGGAAATTACCATATACGAACTTACCTCATATTCGGATCAACTACTCAATAACCTTGCTTTTCCCCCGATCTAATTCCAGATTCCTCTTTTCTTAATCTAAATATATTCAAAATTAACTTATTTAATCAACCATTCATTCAATTTAGTCCAACATACATTTAGGCATATTTGCACATTAGCCCCTAAACTTTCACATTTAATCAATTTAGTCCCTATTTCACAAATACACAAAATTCACATAATTTCAATGAACCCAAGCTTGGCCAATTATTCATAGGTCCCTAGCAACCCAAAACTTTCATTTATTTCACATTTTAACCGCATATTTTTCACATTTCACAATTTAGCCCCTAATTTGCATTTTCACCAAAAATCACTTAACAAAACATGTAAAACTATCATCAAGCCTTCATATTTCATTCTCAAACACCAAAGAACACATAAAATCATCAATGGAAACTCTCAAAATCTTTAACAGTTTCGAAATTAAAAGTACGGGCTACCTAGATTGAGCTGCAATGATTACAAAAACATAGAAATCATCAAAAACTTAGCTAAAACCGTACCTTAATCAAGCTAGGAGTGTGTCGAAATTTAAAAGCTTCAAACCCTATTTTTCCTTTGAAATTCGATGATGACAAGAGAAAAATGAAAGCTTTTTCTTTTGTTAACATATTTTATCATAATTATTAACTAATTTACTATATTACCCTTTTAATTAATAAACAAAAATCACTTAAACATTGCCTATAATTGTCCACCCATTATTATAATGGTATAATTACAATATAAGGACCTTTAATTTAATAATTCATAGTAATTTAATACCTTTAACAAATAGAACAACACTTTTGCATTTTACGCGATTTAGTTCTTTTTCTCAAATTGACCATTTAAACGATAAAATTAGCTTACAAAATTTTCACACATATCAAATAACAAGCTATAAATACTGAAAATAATATTAAAATAATTTTTTGACATTGGATTAGTAGTTCCGAAACCACTATCCTGATTTAGCTAAAATCGGGCGTTACAAGGCAACATCGTTGTAGGAGGCCAAGACGACCGCTTAGTAATCCTAGGTCAAGAGAACATGTAGTAAGGGGATCAACATCTGCTCCAGCTCTACACAAGGACCTGATGGGTGTGCAACCTCCAATCAGTATGGTTCATATTTTTTTGGTGCTAAACTAAGTTTTTTTTACACTAGCACCACAACTTGCACCATCATTCACTAAATCAACACCTTATCCAAGTGTATTTTTAACACCATTGCCTCCCACCTTACCCTATTACATGCTGATGCCACTAGCAACACAAACATATCCAGTATTACCAACAATTCTCACATTTTATCTGCAGTCAGGTTGTGCGACACCATACAATTATCCGTTGATAGTGTCGCAAACACCCCCAGCATCGTTGTTCTACTGAGGTAGGTCATATTCACAATCGCCTATTTATACAATGGGGGATGTACAATGGGTGCCTAAGACCCAAAAGCACTCAACCATAAAGGAAGGAGATGAAGATGGAGATCAATATCAAGTTTGAGGTAAAGATGAAGATGAAGAAGATGAGGAGTTGCCACCCTAACTTATTCGATAGAACCTTAGGTGTACCTAACGCCCACCAGGTTATGGCACACATTTGGGACTTCAATGATTATGTTATTTGTAATTTTTCTCAAATACTTCATCTCTAATTTGTTAAATTTTAATTTGTATTGTAATAAAATTTTCCACCCATAATGTTCTTGTTCCACATTTATTGACACCAAATTGTATTATTTATTTTACTTCCCAAATGTACACTTATTTACAATCCACACAACGAATTTATTAAATTGGTTTGTATTGTACCATATCGTATGGTTAGTTCTAATTATTTTATTTCATTTGTGTTATTTTTTCATTAAAGTTATTCTCCCTCCATTTATTCCAATCTTTGGTTCGTATTGCACTGCAGAGTGCGCTTTCTCCTAACTATTTCAACCTCAACCCTAACCTTGTTAGAACCCAGGAATCCTGGGGTTCTTCTCAAACACTACTATCTAAGATAAAATTGCATGCCGAATATATCTTCTCTCCGCGCCCTCACCTATATAAAAAGGAGTTTCCATTACCCTACTCCATCACCTCTTTCACTTACCATCTCTTTTAAATTGTTTTCTTTTTCTCTTTCTTGTGTGTTAAAATTTTTGGGTTTAAATATTTATTTATATTTTTTCTTTTATGGAGACATAATCATAGTTTTATGTTTTGGTTGGGTTCACAGTGATGCCATGAAGCTCAGTGACCTACAAATTTCATCTGTTGCGTGAGGATGGAGCCATCACTTGAGAAAATGGGATCACATTACAACTCAAGGTCCCAGTTGGCGGTGATTATATGGTCTCAGGTTTAAGTGTAATTAGGGCTTCAAGTTTACAAAAGTTATGTTGTCAAAAGATGGAGCATAACTAGGGCCTTAGTTGACAGTGGTTATGCAGACACAACAATAAGTTTCACCTCATCAAAAGAGGGTGCTTTATAAAACCCATACAGAAGTATAAAGCGAAAAACATAGGGGCCTTCCAATATAATCAAGTAATTTGTTTTGTCCATCTCCACCAAAGGTAGTGACCATGTTACTAAAACCTATGACAGACTTGAAGATAACAAAATCTCCAACTGAGACGAGTTATTTTGCAGTATAGAAAAGATGAAACGTGAATCAGGGTGACAGTGGTTATTTTGTGTTTCATCTTTTTTGCATCACAAAATAACTCGTCCCCAACGGAAATCTTGTTGCCCCCAACTCTATCACAAGTTATAGTAACAGGCTCACGACATTTGGTAGAGATGGATAAAATGAATTACTTGATTATACTGGCAGGCCTCTGTGTTTTTCGTCTTAGACTTCTATATGGATTTTATAAAAGCATCCTCTTATGATGAGTTGAAACTCGTTGCTCTGCCCGCATAACCATTGCCAATTGGGGAGCTCAGTTTTATTCAATCCATTGACAACATAACCTTCGTAAACTTGAAGCCCTAGTTACATTTCAACCCGAGTCCATATAATCGCTATCAACTACGACCTTGAGTTGCAATGTGATCTGGCTTCTCGTGTGATGACTCTATTCTCACATGGCAGATGAAATTTGTAGGTCATTGAACTCTATGGCATCACTGTATATTCAAACATACCTTAAAACTATAACAATATCTATCTCAAACACAGACAAATATAAATCCATAAAATCTAATTTCTATCTGCAAAAAAAAAAGAAAAGAAAAAATAATTCTTAACAAAGTGAAGACACACCCTACAAGGCGCATTTTAAATTCTCTCTCCAAAATGGCCTATATTGGTAAATTTTTTAAAAAATCGCCTCCATACTTAATTATTAAATAAAAAACAGCATATTTACTTAATTTTACCATCAGCATTGTATCTATAAGATATTTCAATTAACTCTTTGCTATTTTAATTTGGGTATTAAATGTTAACTCAAATTTGTTGTGATGTAGATCTAAAACATATGGATCAAATTGTAAGCATATATAAATTCACTATATGGGATACTTGGATTTGACTTATTAAAAAAGTAGCCCTCCCACATTTTATTTCTACCAACACTATCTTTTTTAGCATATAAAATACAAGTTATCCATGCGATAGGTACACTCATGTTTACCATTTCATCCATGTATTTTAAGTGTGTTCACATCATATTTGAGCTAACATTTAATCAGTGTTGTTTAAACTTAATTGGATCTACCAATCTATATACTGGTCCAAACAAAGAAGTTGGACTAATTGAATCAGCTTTCAAATTGATTGAACCGATTGGACCCGGAATTGGTAGCTTGATCAATTCAACTACCAATCTAATTTCTAAAACATTGCATTTAACACTTAAATTTATAGCTAAACTGAAGATTGGTAGTTGGACTACAATTGATTTATAAAATATTAATAGTTTGAAAACCTATTTAACACATTTTAAAACATTACAACCAACATAAAATTTGGACTACAAAATATTTGAAAATTTTAATCCAAATAAATAAAGGTGTTCATTGTTCAAGTTTAACCAAATCAAATTACTACTAAATATATGATTCAACTGATACACCAATTTTCTGATGTATAGTTGAACCATATTTTATTTAAGAAAAAAATTGGTGTAGGTAAAGGACGGAAACAAACTTGTAATTTTGAGTAAATTACTCAGTTGGTCACCTATTTTTTAGGATATTTTCAGTTTAGTTACTCATGCATTAAATCCTTAACTATAGTTGATGTACACGCTAAATCATGTTTACATTTTCATTTTGATTATTGTAAAAAATTTAAGTCTTGATCCGGATAAAAAAATTAAAGACTAAAGTGAAAAAGTGGTGAAAATTAAACTAATGCATTAAAAATTTGTCAAATTGTACTTATTTATCCATTGCTAAATATTCTAAATTTCTTTCTTTTTCCAATCTTGAAATTTTAAAATTTAAAACATCAAAATCAATTAAATAAATTGCTGAATTTTTTATCCAATGTTAACCGATTTGTTACTATAATATTGAAACTAATTAAATTAATCTTCTTCTAAATTTCAATCCAATCAAATAACTCATATTTAATAATTATCTATGAAATTTAAATTTCTTTTGATTATATAATCTTGAATCTTCCACCAAATGTAAAGAAAAAAATCCTTACCATTAATTGAATTACTTGTTTGCTCTTTGTTTGGGTGAAGAAGTGATGAAAACAATTTTAGGTTTTGTTTGACATGGAACATAAAATTAATTAATTAATTAATTGTAAGGTTTTTTCTTTTACTTTTAGTTTAGCATGAAAGATTTAAAATCATTTAATTAAAAGAAATTTATATTTCATAGACATTTATTTAGATAAATTATTTGATTTGATTTTTATTTAGAAATATAAAAATAAAATTTTAAATTTTAGAAGGAGATTAAATTAAATTACTTAATTATAATATTATAGTAAAAATGGGACAAATCAACCATTTTAAACAAATCAACTAAGTCTTCATCCAAGTATTATTTTTAAATTTTGTTAAGATTTATAAAATTAGTTTGGCAGAGAAGAAAAGAAACAAAAGGACAAATCAACCATTTTTAAACAAATTTATATACACACTCCACTTTATCTTATATGTTCTCCACTTTTCCTATTTTTAGTAAATTTGTTTAACATTTTTTTAAAGTTAAATTATGCAATCACAAACATGCATGTTTTATAATTAAATAATTATTCCTGCATTTTATTTGTTATTCATGATATAATTTTATTGGATAAACTAAGAAAATAGCCATTTTTATTTGTCTCATGTTACATTTTAGTCACTTTTGTTTAAAATGTTATATTTTAGTTACTTACGTTATCATGTTGTAACATTTTAGTCATTGAGCCGTTAACATTGTAACGGCAAGCTGATGTGGCACGTTAAATCATCATTTTAAATGAAAATTTTAGATTAGATTATACAATTGGCCCCTAAATTTTTTTTTGAGCAATTTAATTTTTTTCTTTTATGTTCTTTTAACTTTCCTTATTTTCCATTCTCTTCTACTCCTCCCTCTTTTTTCCTCCCTTCTTCATTTCTTTTAATGTAGTTCTTCTATGTTTTCCATTTGTTAAAACTAGTCCCTATACTTTTTATTTTTTTGAACAATTTATTTTTTTATTTGTTTACTTGTTAAAGCCAAATATAGGGATTAGTTTTAACAAATGGAAAACATAGAAAAACTACATTAAAAGAAATGAGAAGGGAGGAAAAAAGAGGGAGGAGTAGAAGAGAATGGAAAATAAGGAAAGTTAAAAGAACATAAAAGAAAAAAAATTAAATTGCTTAAAGCAAAAAAATTTAGGGACCAATTATATAATTTAACTAAAATTTTCTTTTGAAATGATGATTTAACATTTCACGTCAGCTTACTGTTACAATGTTAACATCAATTAACGGCTCAGTGGTTAAAATGTTACAACACGATAATGTAAGTGACTAAAACATAACATTTCAAACATAAGTGACTAACATGTAACCTGAAGCAAATAAAAATGATTATTTTCATAGTTTACCCAATTTTATTTTGATATTTATATGCAAATGGTTATATTCCTTATAATTATATGTATTTTCATAAAGACAAATTTCTAAATGTATGAGCTGCATCTTTTTCATGAATTGTGGCACCTACTTGATTCTTGGATATCTTGTTAGTAATAGTACTTTTGACCACTAGAAGTGGAAACATATAGATAAATAAGAGAAAAATAAGAGTTACCAATAAAACCCTCAAAAAAAAAGACAACTTATGAAAAATTGTTGGTTATGTACCTGTCAACATAAATATATTATTATTCAATTAATATTCTTTAAAAGGAAGGAAATATATGTTTCGTAAACAATACAACAAAGCATACTATCCTTAGGGATAAAAAACACTTTTCTTGTTTGATAATGAAACAAACCAATCTTTGATGGTACAAAATTAATTTAAAGCTTTAGAATAGCTAATATAATGTATATTTTGTTTAATGTGGTGATGAAACATGTTATTCTTTCATAACTATAAAATTAATTCAAAACTTTAGAAGAGTTAATACATTGAAAAAAGTGATAATTAATATATTATGTTCTAGTCAATCGCAAAAAATTATGTTTTAACAGGATATATGTTGTAAAAAATATCATAATAAGACTATGGAGGATGGAATGATTAATTAAATCTATTATATTGGGTAATAATTTTGTATTGAAAAGCTATAACATTTTCCGCTAGTTGGTACTATGTATATATTAGTATGGTTGAATTATATGAGATGATAAACAAGAAGTTTCCATTAGTATCATTGAATCATGTGCATAGCAAACCAAAAGTTTAATAGTCCAAATATACTAATTAGTTGCATGATTAGTTAGATCATCCGGATCAATACTAATGTGACAAGATAATAATTAATATGAATATTTTTTAAAGAACCTGAATATTCTTCACTTATCAAGTGCTGCATGTTGTCAAAGAACATATATTAAACCTCATTAGCAAAAAATGAAATTGAATCTCTTGCATTTCTGAAAAAAAATATGGGCCCATTTTTTCAGCAAGTGAATGTTTTGATATTATTTTAGTAGATGCATCTACAAAGATAACCACAGGTAAGTTATCAACACGCAATCTATAGTTTATGAGATTATTTTGTAATGATTTATTTAAGAATAAAACTTTTTAGATCATACAATCGAGACAATTCATGCTAATGTTTATGAGTTTATTTATTAGACTTTCAATTATTATTGAATGCTAGATTGTCAGTGCGAATAATCATATGTAATTCATCAACAAGCAACCTATAGTTTACGAGATTATTTTTTAATGATTTGTTTAAGAATAAAACTACTTAGATTATGCAATTGAGACAATTCTTAACTATTTAGATTATGCAATTGAGACAATTCTTCTTAATATTTATAAGTTTATTTATTAGACTTTCAATTATTATTGAATGCTAGATTGTCAATGCAAATAACTATCGCAAAAGCATGCTATTTATACATATAAAATGGTTTAGCATAATTTATAAAACAAATGCCTCCAGTTAGTAGATAAATCATATCTTTTGAGAACGAAACTATTTGTATATATGTATAAGGATATAATATATTACATGAATTGGCATTTGTACACATCATGCTAAGTTCTGATAAATACTCTCATTACAATTGACTTTTGGTCCAGAGTCAAATACAATGCATTTTAGAATTTTTTAATGTGTGATATATGTTTAAGTTGCTCCACCACAATGCACAAAATCAGTATTCAAAGAAAGTTGAGAATATACATTAGTTATAAGTTTACTTGCATTATTAAATAATGTTGAATAAATTGGAAATTCAATTATAACATGATTTGGTAATTACTGTAATGACCCAAATTTTACTGTTATTGAAAAGTGAATTTTTGGGTCTCCGTTTCTGAAAAATGGATTCGTAAATATTTTTAAAAAATATTTACAAAGTAAAATGAGTGGTTAATTTAAGTTTAATTAAGTGAATTTAACTTAACTAAGAGTGATTAGGAAAAAGGACTAAATTGAATGAAGTGTGAAAGTTTAATTATAGATTAAAAGAAAATAAAAAGGACCAAATAGGCAATTATGCCTAATGTTTTAATTGAGGCGGCAATGAATGAAAAATCTAAGATTTTTCTTAGATTAATTGATTAATTTATTATTATTATTAAATTTATATTATACGATGAATAAATTAAATAAAGACAATTGTATGGTAATGATTTGATACAAGTGTATAAATAAAAATATATATTTGTAATACACGTATTTAATTATTAATAGATATTTATTATTAAACAAAAGATATTTATTAATTAAATAATTATATTATAAGATTTTATGTGATAAATAAATTAAAAGTTGACAAATGTATGGTATATATGGTGACATGTGTAATGTTAATATATACATATGTAAAATACATGTATGTTTACTTATTATATAAGTATATTATTAAGTTATTATATATATAGTAAATGAAACAAAAGAGAAAGAAAGAAACAAAAGAGAGAGAAAGAGAATAGCAAACGGGAAAAGGAGGAGGAAAAGGGGAAAGAAAAAGGAAATGGAGAATTAGGATTTGGAAGCTTCAAACTTTAATAGGTAAGTCAATTTTGCCATTTTTACTTAATTTTGATGTTTTGAAAGCCTTGGAACAAGGTTTTGATGAAATTAAGTGGATATTTTGAAAATTATTAGATTTCTAGATATTGTTCATGATGAATAAAATGATGAATTAAAGGCTAAATTGATAGAAATTCAAGTTAGAAGTGAAATAAGGATTGAATTGTAAAGTAAATCATAAGTTTTGAATAGTAGGGGCTAAATTGAAAGAATTTTGAAATTATGAATTTATGATGAAATTAGAGAATTGAAATTAGTTTAAAGTGAAAATTGAATGGAAATATTGAGTAAATGTGAAGAATAAAAGTTAGTCTCGGTTTAGGGACTAAATTGGAATTTAGACAAAATTTGAATAAAAATTGAAATATTTAATGTGAAAATTGTATTGTACTAATGATCATGAATTGTATTAATTTCGTAGCTAATGGGGTGCTGGAAAACTCGACTAAGAAAGGAAAAGACGAAGTCAACGAGGGTTAGCTCAGAAATTACGGTTTGTGTTTCTATAATCCGAACTTAATATTTAATTATTGAATTTATTATTTAATGTGTAGGGTCATGCATTGAAAGGTGAAATTGATTGTTAATTATTGTGTTTTGATTAAATATTATGGTAAGTAATTAAAGTATGAATTATAGTATTTTATGATTGAAAATGATTGATTTGGAATGTGTTAAATTTATTGAATTGATGATAAATAAATTGAAATTGATATTGAATTAAGAAAGTGAACCGAAAACACTATTAACAGTATCGGGCTAAGTCAGATATAGGTGGCATGCCATAGGATTGGAAGCGTTCAGGGATATTCCGACTTTGTGTCGATGAGACACTATAAGTGTCGCCTTACTGTTACTGTTTTGGATTCGTTCCGAAAAGGTACTCCATACCTTCATCATATCATATCGCTCGGATTTCTTCGATGAGGTACTGTGTATCGCTCATCGCTCTCAGAACACCCCTACTCGTATCCATTGCGGAATAGGTACGAGGCATTACCGGAGTTTACTGAACATTTTTAGATAATTCTGAGTCATTTATTATTCATATTTTAGAAATAATCATAACGTCTCTCTATTGGGCCCTCGAAGCCCCAAACATACATTAGAAACCAACCGGAATTAAATCGGGATTATAAAAAAAAATTCGCAAAATCTTAAATTTTATTTTCATCTAAGTACTTACTATTTCAATGCTTTTTATAATTAAACATGTTACCGTTCAATCAATAGTTTGGCACTTGTCTAAGCGTCAAACAACATCATTGTTAGTATACTTGCACACATTTCATCTAAATTCAACATTGATATACTTATTTTCTCTACATATCGCACTTGAGTTTAATAATAGTCTCAACTTACATAATTTCCTTGTATCAACATATCAAAGATAATCATATATGTACATGTCATGAAACATATCATGCTCTTACTGCTTTCTTCATAAGCATATATCATTCATTTCATTATATCAATATTTCATGCTCCATCATTTCTATATATTTTATGTATATTTATTCCGGTAATAGTTTATATCAAACTTGACATAAATTATATTCCATGTACTTATACTTATTTCGTTTATTTATCTTCATAATTATTTCATACAACTATTTTGTACATATATTTCCATATGACCAGTTCTTGTAAACATTTCACACAACCATTTCATATAACCATTCGTCATCTGATAAGTATTACCTGAATCTCAATTGTTCAATAGATGTCATAGCGTCTCCCATCCACGGTCTTATTTATCTTTGACATGATGCCATAGTGTCTTTCAACTATGGTCTTACTCATTCATTTTCTGTCATGTTGCCATGGTATCTTTCAACCATGGTCTTATTCTTTTCATGTCACGTTGCCATGGTATCTTTCAACCATGGTCTTACACATTTCATATTAGGTTGCCATGGTATCTTTCAACCATGGTCTTATTCTTTTCATGTCACGTTGCCATGGTATCTTTCAACCATGGTCTTATTCATTTCATATCACGTTGCCATGGTATGTTTCAACCATGGTCTTACACATTTCATATTAGGTTGCCATGGTATCTTTCAACCATGGTCTTACACATTTCATATCAGGTTGCCATGGTATCTTTCAACCATGGTCTTACACATTTCATATCAGAGAGCACACTCCCGCGAACCTCATCCTTACAGTGGGATTACCAGTCCAGGCTAAATCCCCTGCAATGACAATTACTCTAATGAGCTTGGATCTGAATTACCACCCGAAGCTAAATTCGAACCTAATTCGGATTACCGATTCAAAGCTAAATCCATTTTACACGTATTCTTCGGAGGATCAGATCGAATAGGATCACCCGTCCGCTAGATCCTTTTTACCGTCAATTCCTTTTCAGAGATCCATCGAATTTTCCTTTCATTCAACCGGGCTTTATTTTCAATTTATATCGAGTATTAGTAATATTTCATCAATTATCATGAATTGAACATTCAAATCATATTTTCATCACATAACCACATATTTCAAGTATTTAAAATACAATTCAAGTTACACAAACTTACCTTATTGCTTGTTTGTGTTTATAATTTCATTAATCCAATATCTTTTATTTTCCACGATCAAGTCTTATTTTTAGTCGTCCGGATCTTTATAAATAAATTTGATCATCATTTTCATTCATTTCATATTCTAATGTATTTAATTAATGCTCTAGGAAAAATTACCATTTTGCCCTTAAACTTTTAATTAATGACGATTTCATCCTTAGGGTCAGAAAAATAAAATTCTTGCAATTTAATCCTTATTTCTAGATATTATTCTCATAAATATTGATAACAATCCATGAATTCTATAAAATATCAGAATTTTCCATAATTTCAACACTTTTCAATTTAATCCCTAAAACATGTTTTCCCCCGATCTTGAACTAAATTAATATTTTCATTCAATTTTGTAATTTAAATAATAAAATAATCCATTTCATGCAATTTGGTCATTTTTGACATTTTTACAAAATTATCCATAAAGTTTTACTTTTATTCAATTTAGTCCCTGAGCCTAAAACATGCAAATTAGCCATGCTAGATGAATACTCATACATATTTTTCCTCCTCCTCCTCTCCATTCCACATCCTTAGTGTATGTAACACACTTGTAAGTAACATTATCTATAATTTTTATTATTTACTTTTATGAATATTCAAGCTGTCCATCTGTGTCATACTCACTAAATTATTTATAACTCGAGATACAGAACTCCAAATTAAGATATGTTAATTTTATCTAAAATTAGACTCATATATCTTCTTACCATAAAATTTTCAGTATTTTTAGTTTAGCCATTAGGTACAGTTTATTCTTTAAATTTACCCTTATTCTGTTGTCTGACAGTTCCGACCCTTCTTCACTAAAAATTAATTATCTCACAGTACAGAACTCGGATAATATTCCCGTTGATTTCTCCTGAAAATAGACTCATTATGAATTCTAAAAATATAACTTTAAGCCTATAATTATTTTTATTCAATTTTTGGTGATTTTTCAAAGTCAGAACAGGGGAACCCGAATTCATTCTGACTTTGTCTCACAAAATTCATTATATCTCATAATTTACAATTCAATTGCTTACACCGTTTCTTCTATAAGAAACTAGACTCAATAAGATTTAATTCCATATTTATTAATCCTCTAATTCAATTTCTACAATTTTGGGTGATTTTTCAAACTTAGACTACTGCTGCTGTCCAAAATAGTCTTAGTGCAAAATGTTGATTTTCTACTTTTAATTTCAATTTAATCCTAACTAAATTCACTTACTTTTCTATCTTAATTCATACTTTATTTCTACTCAATTTTTAACTAAACTCATACTTAACTATTAAATTTCCAGCATATTTTCCTAATTTCGAAATTTCATCAATTTAGTCCCTACAACATAAAACTTATGAATTAATTTACAATTCAATCCTTATTTCATTTCTAACTTGAATTTCTATCAATCTAACCCCTAATTCATCTTTTTATTCAACATGAAAATATTTAAAAATCTAATAACTTTCAAAATATTCACTTAATTTCATCAAAACCTTGTCCCAAAGCTTCCAAAACATCAAAATTAAGTAAAAAGGGCTAAATTGACTTACTTATTTAACTTTCAAGCCTTGAAATCCCAATTTTTCCGTTTTTCCTTCTTTCTTTTTTTCCTTCCTCCTTTCTTTCCCCTGCTCTCTGTTTCGTTTCATCCTTTCTTTCTTTCTTTTTCTATTCCTTTTTCTTTTTATTTCTTTTACTTTATATATATATATATATATATATATATATATATATAATAACTTAATAATAGCTATAATAAAATATCTATTTAATATCCAATATCTATTTTACATTTGTATACACATATATTATTACATTTGTCTTTCTTTAATCTATTTATTATATAAATATCTTTTACTTAATAATAATATATAATTTAATAATATACTTATATAATAAGTAAATATACATGTATTTTACAAATGTATGTATATTAGTATCACACATGTCACTATACATACCAGGGATTTAAATTGCGGTCGCGGTCGCGTTTTTGGTTACGTTGCGTTTGTCGTGGTTGCAGATATAACGAATGCTATTGCGGCCATTGCGGGTATCGCGGTCATGAATTTTTCACATAACTTATTGTAAAACAATAATAGCGGTTTCAGCGGTAGCGGTTTCGGACGGTGCCGTTACCGCTATATAACGGCCGCTATAGCGGTAGCGGACCGCTATTTAAATCCCTGATACATACCATACATTTGTCAACTTTTTTATTTATTTATCATATAATAGTAATTTAATAATAATAAATACATTAATATTTACTTAAATAATAAGCAAATAAATATATGTATTAAAAATGTGTGTATTATATTTATTATACTTGTATTTTATTTTTCCATACACTTGGCACTCTTTTTGGTTTATTTTCTTATTTAGTCCTTTTAATTTTCTTTATTCTATAATTAAACTTTCACACTTCATTCAATTTAATCATTTTATCTAATTATCCTTTATTTAAGCTAATTTGCTTCATTAAACTTTAATTAATCACTCTCTTAACTTCATAAATATTTTTAATAAATATTTACAAATCTATTTTTTAGAAACGGAGACCGAAAATACACTTTTTAATAACTGTAAAATTTGGGTCATTATACTCTCGCTATTATTATTTATTATCATTATCACATAAAGATATTTTGGCTTCGGCCGGTGAAACACTGTATGCTATCCCAGTGTGTAGGTTGGATTCATGTATCTGTCCAGGTCCGAGTCATGTTAATAGGGGTAAATAAAGGTACTGAATAATTGATTGCTACAGAATATTTGACTGTTACTGAATTATTGATTATTACTGATGACTGCTGTTACTGAAATGGATAAGTATAGAATACTAATTGAAATGTAATAGTTGGATGTTATTTAATGTTACTGAATAGTGAACTGAAGAATGAGTGAGACATATGAACTAAGTAACTTAGAATTAGATATGGGAAATATTATTGTTCAAGTGATTTATGAATTTATTTCGAAAATCTAATCAGATTAATAGATGATAAGAATTGAATGAGTTGTAAAGAATTTACCCATGAAATGAATAATTGAATATTTATGATCAATATATGTTTTTAAGTGTATGTTATATTATTAAGTGTTCGGATTATAGAAATACCACTGAGTTCATACTCAGCGTACGGTTGTTTCCGTGCGCAGGTTAAGTTAAAGCGAGATCGTTGAATCAGCATCCTAGGCTGATCCCGAATTCAATGGGGAAAGGTTTGTTAATAGTTGGTAATGACATGTACCTAGGATGTTTTATGTATGTGTTGTTTTGGATTGTTAATGTATTGATGAAATAAGTAGAATTAAGCTTGGTAATGGTATATAATAGGACTGGACTAATTTAGTATGAATTTGAATTATATTGATAATATATAATAAGTGATTGGAATTGAGTATTGGATAATATATAAAATGTCTAAATTTAGCAAGTTTTGAGCATATTTAAAATGTGTTTGGATTGGTTTAGTTTTGGTATTTGTATTGGTTGTGGTTTGAAATTTGTAGGGTTGGCTAGTAAAGTGTGAAAGGCTCATTATTGAGTCCACACGACCTGGCACACGTGTGACCAGACCGTGTGAGATACACGGATTGCACACGGGCATGTTGTTAGGCCGTGTGTCCCCTGTACCTAAAATGTTACAATTCAGTATGTCCAGGTTTTACCACACAAGCAGAGACATGGGCGTGTGTCTCATCCTTGTGGACGACACGGTCTTAAACACGGGCAAGCGATACAGCCGAGTGAAAACCACACTAGATTCGAATTGGAAAATAAATCCACACGGGCTAAGTACACAAGCGTGTGACTTGGCCGAGTGAAATCAATTTATTCATGGGTAACAAGTCAGAGAGCTCCACGGGTAAAAGACACAGGCGTGTCCAGGCCGTGTGAGCCACACGGTGTGCCCACACAGGTATGTTATGGAACATACGGGCGTGTCATCTAGACCACACGGGCGTGTGGTACTGTTCATTAAAGGAAATTTTAAAATTTTACGAAAAATCTTATAAGCTCCCGATTGAGTCTTGATTTATTTTTATCTTCTAATTCGAGTCTCGAGGCCCATTACAGAGACAGTAGGGAAAATTCTTGAATTGTTTAATAATTATTTCTGTATTATTCATAATTGAACTATATTGACCGGTAATACTCCGTAATTCTGTACCGGCAATGGTATAGGATTAGGGGATGTTACAATTACAATTTTAATTTGACAGTTTTCCCAACATCATAGGGAGAGAAATAACAATTGGATGAAATAAAGTACTTGGAATGAATTAGCATTATCTAGATCCTTGTAGATTGTAATTTGAAAAGATAATTCACTTTATTATAAATTAACTGCCAAATGTATTTACTGATCTAATAAGAATAATCAAATATTATATAATAGTTGATGTGTTAAAGTCCCAATAGAACAACCTGTTAGAATAAAATGAAAGTATTGTATTTCTAAATCATGATAGATTGATTGGTTCTAAATATGAAAAATCTTGTAAAAGAAAAGAATAAATCTAGATTATCATATAGTGGATACAGTGCTCTTGTAGAAACTTAAGACATAACTAATTATTAAAAATCCAGAAGAGATTCAAGTGCTTGAAATTGAATGTGGAAATAGCGAAACTAAATAAATCTCAATAAGTTATGTCAATACGAGAAAATATGGAACTGTGGAAATGAAAAGTTGTGACAACATTTTTGCAATATTGAAATAATAAGAGAAAATAAAGACCTTGAATAAATTTGTTGAGAAATGTAGACAGAGAATAGATTGGCCAAAATGAAATAAATTTTTCGTGAAGTTTTTGGATGAGTAGTCTAAATGTATAAAGGTATAAAGCCAACGGGGTACAAATGATTAGTTATACGAAAACGGAATAAGAAAAATGAAGTTTTTCGTCAAGTCCTAGATTGATTATGAAAGGTATAATATTCTTTTGTGGTGAATGTAATAACCTTTAGATATTTTATTAGTTTGGAAGTTCATGAAAAATTTGACATGCATCTAATGGTTGTTGTTATTACCTTTTATATGAATCATTATATAGTGAAGTTTATAATCCTTGAAGGATTTATAATGCTAGAAGCATGTAGAAGCTTCTAGGAATTTGTTCAATATACTTGCGTAAATATTTATTTGACTTGAAATGATTTGGACATATGTGGTAAATATAACTCAAGAAATAGTAGTTGAAAAATATTATAAAATGATAAAAAATACTTATATGTATTCTTATAGAAAGATTGTGATAAAAGTTTGTTATGATTAATGTTGGAACTCTTGAAGAGATCAAAATATATTTTTCTAAAATTCTTCCTCATTCGTGACATTCAAAAGAATGATGATATAAATATTTAGCAAATTCATTCAAATGATCATAAAAGCTAATATTCAAGATTGGAAAATAAGGAATTTGAAATATTATATGATGTTGACATGAGGGGGAGTAAATACACGCTGTACTCATTTTCCCTTAATCGAGGTTTTGTCTCATTGGGTTTTTTAATAAGGTTTTTGATGAGGCAACATGTTATTTATCGATTGACATCCAAGGAAAGTGTTATAAATATTTTATTATTATAGAGGTGAATGTCTATTAGGATAAGAAGTTTGATATACATTAGAACTCTAATATTCATTAAGAATAGAATTTTATATAATTTATACTTCTTATGTCTTTAAATATAACCTTTGGAGAAGTATTATAAACATCCCTAATAATCAATAAAATAAGTACTTTTCTTTTGCTCTCTTATTTCTTATTCTTTTACCTTCTTTATTATTTATTTCATAACACTATTAAAAATTAAGAGTGGATTTTTTTAATTTTCACCTAATGAAAAAATTGTATCTTTATCCCTAAAAATATTATTTATTTAACTTAAATTTAACTCAAAATTTTTAACTTTTAACCCTCATTCCTCTCCCAAGTTTATGACTTCATCTATAGTTAATGAAAGAATTAAAAAAATATTAAGTTATTGTTGGAATCATTTCGGTTAAACCAAACTATTTTTAATCTTTATTACATCATGTCTTAAATTCTATTTTTTTAATTTTTGACTTAAAAGATAAATATTTTTTATTGAAGTGTTGTTTGATAAATTGAAAAATTAAATATTAACTTTTCAATATTAAACTTTATAAGTATTGAATTTATATTAAAAAGAATTTCAGCATTGAATGTAACTAGGTTATTTGATAAAATTAATGTTGCTTTTAAAAGTATTTATTTCTTAAATTTAATTTAATTTTATTAATATTAATATTTTATTTTGTATAGTTTTCCATACCATAAAAATTAAGTATCATAATGTGGATATCTCACTTTTTTTCTTTTTTAAAAAGATAATTTATTTTTAAAATAAATCAATTTAACATTTTCAATAATAAGTACCTACTTATCTTAATCAACATTTTGTTTTGTTGAAAATTTTGTATTAATTAACAAATTAATAAAATTAAAAGTTAAAATTTTCATTTCATTTTCAATGATTTTTCAAACACTTTCTTAGTTTGAACAACAAATATATATATACACACAACTTTTACTTATACAAAATCTCAAATGTAGCATAGTAAATGGACTAAAATTGGAATTTAACCATTATCCTATAATGGCTGAAAAAGAAAAACGAAATGGACACGTGTCCAATGGAGGAAGGTCCTAAGGCCTTGTGTATAAATTTGACATTTAAATATATTCAATTAATTATATAAAAAAAAGGTAAAAACTCAAGATTAAAAAAAAAAATTATTTTATTGATTTATTATAGTATAAGGTATTGGTCCCATGTATAGTATGTATTCATATCACAAGACATTGTGTACACACTATCCAGCACATTATAGATACAGTATCAAAGCATAGGAACCCTGATATTTCAACAAACAACCTCAACGCTGCTGTTGTTGTTGCTCTCTCTCACTCTTTATCTTTATAGCACTGCCAGAGAGAAGAGACCTCACCCAATATACAGCTCTAAGTGTCTCACTTGATTAGGGAAGCATACAGCATTTTCACTGCCACTGTCACTCGCATCCATTATTCAAATTAATCACCAATGGGTACTATACACATTCCATTCCCTACCTTCAACATATATTTGTATTATCTATCCATCATCATAAGATGCAACTTATATTGCATAGCCCCGCATACTCCCATGACTCCAACCTTGGTTTCTTGTATCAGCAATACTGCATTTGGTTAAAGTAGATGTTTAGGGAGCTGGGACATATAACTACAACATAAAACTACCTGCATAAGTCCCAATGTATGTGAATTTGATGGTTATATTGGAGTTGTCTAACTGTATTCTAGTTTCTTAGTTTCATACTTTGGTTATCAAATGCTACTTGGTTGTAATGATTGATGAAGATTGTAACTTGTCAAAAACTACTTGTACAACACATAAAGAATTGTGACGCCCCTCAAAGGTTGATGATTACACACCTTTTGATATGGAGAGCAACAGTAGAAACTGAAGCAAGAAACTTTTTCATCAAAGCTGCATATAGGTCCTTGCATTATTTAGATATCCTGCATGCATGGTAAGTATTTTTTGGATAAGATAAAGCATCTTGGAAACAAATAGTGCAATATTGGAGCAAAAACTGGAGAATTTGCAATTATGAATCTAAGCATCTTGTATCAAATATCAGAAGTAGGTTAAAAGAAGAAAAGCAAAGGCATGGGAGGAACTCACACTCTAATAAATGTTGTGAACATTAATGCACATAGTCACTAAGAAAGTTTGACAATCTGCAAACACACTCAAGATGGTAAGCAAGATTGGAAAGAGAAAACTACTAACAAATGAGAATATAGTGCTTTAGTTCTACTAGCAAAAGTACAAAATAAGGGAAGAGAATACCTAATATTCTTAGTTATTATAGTGCGCCCATCTTCAGCTCTAAGATGGCGTAAAGCCACTTCCTCCAATTGACCATCTCGATATGCATGCTGCAAACACAACATTTGTTAGCATACACAAAAAAAAAAAGTTTGTCATACTTAAAACACAGCTAGAAGAGAACGCTAAAGATGAAAGGCTGAAATTGGAACAGACAATCTTCAATAAATATTTGGGTGACATATACTGCAAACAAGTATAAGTTAAAAGGAATGCAATTTTTAAAGTCCACCGTTTGAATGATATGACTTCATACATCCACCTAGTTGATCGAAAGAATATTTTCCTAACCAGATAAAGCATGTCTTCTGTATTTTTCAGTATTTTTTCCAAAAATAAAAGAGAACCTTTTGGACATACATGTACTACTAGGAGGCAAGAGGAATAAAATCCTCTAAAGAACAGTTACATAAATTTCAGAATTTGAACCAAGGAAAAACCTGTACAAATTAACATCCACAATATCAAAGGCCTCAAACTAATTCAAACCATCAAGAAAAGTAATAATTCAAACTCTAGTAACTAATTTAGATTCTCATCATATTTAACAATGTCTTAAGTCTTGTCTTAACATGAGAAAATCTGCAATGATCAAATTAACATACTCCAAAATCAATGTCTCCTGGTTGAAAAAGGTTGCATCATATTAGAGCACCAACATGACCACATTTTCAAAAATCAGCAGAAGAGTATAATAAAGAAAATACCCCTCATCGCTTGAGGAATCATTTAGTTCAAAACCTAGTTGCATTAAGAACAAGGCCTCTCCATAGATGTTATACATCCTTATCAATATCTTCAGCATAAAGAATATTCATTTCATCTTCAGTAATTAAGTGTCCGAAGACTTCAAAAATTGCATCCATATCCATAACATGGATCTGCAAGGCGTTCACCTGTAGTATTTCCAGGCACAAGAGCTTGACTTGACTATATGATGGAACACATTTGTATCCACAAAAGGAATTGTAAAAATTAGCACTCTAAACGGCTAAAGCAAATAGCATATAAATTACAAAAATACCAAGGGGAGAATACAGTAAAAGTGGTTTTCAGCATTTACATAAGCATCCATACAGACTGCCAAGTAAATAGCACTGTGACACAAGACATCTACCCACCAAAAAGAAGGGAAGAAGAAGAACAGAAGGCACAGGAAAATTATATCAAACTTGAAACATAATATATCAAGAAGATGAAAGCAAAAAACAGCACCAACCAGCTAAAAGAATTAATTGAACCAAACAACAACATAAAATTGATAATAGATGAATAAATGCTTGGACGTGGCCTGATGAGACAAGACTGTGCATTTTGCAGTTTGTTAGTTCTTCATGATGCATGTTCAATGGCACAGACAAATGGAACGAAGAATCCATATAACAAATGGCCAAAAAGTTCCAAGTAATTTCTTAAACTATTATCGTTAACCTTCTGTTGATCTCTCCTTGTACAGAATTGAGTCTGTTGAATTACCACTTTTCCCTCTATTCACATCTTGAATATAATTAATCATCTCTGCCAAACTGCTGTCCAGACCCATATCACCCACTGCTCATCTTTGTTCCTCTTACCCTCTATTAATGGCACTTTTGTTTTAGGAAATTAAGATAAAATCCAGTGGTTGTCAAATGTTATTTTAAGTACAACCAAACTTATTTTCCCAAGTCGATCTCTTCAAATAAAAGTGAAATTGTTAGATATCATGGTTGAGATTGGGCTAAGAACCAGCTAAATCATTATGCAATCATAGTGACAAAAATAAGAGAAAAGGACAAGGAATCACCAGAAAGAAGGGGACAGGGAAAATGGTGAAACAGAGAACTATAATATAAAATTAACATCTAAACAGCTTAGAGTTGATAAGATCCAAGAAGGCATACATTTAAAAGTACTAGAAAAAGAAATTTATAGGTTTTGCAATGAATTGAAGAACGAATAGTGAATTGTTACCTTGTAAAAACAACTATTACCAAAAGGACAGTTCCCGTTTCCAAAGTTGAAGTGCTTGCAATTTATTGTCCTGCAAGGGTGAAAAACAAAAAAGGAGATTTACTAGTCAGAAAAGTAAATTTGTCATACAAATCTACAAATCCTAGGTTTAGCATCTTCTCTTACGTTATTCAAGTATCTAAGCTTGAAAGACAGATCACAGCCTAAAAACATTCTACACGGCAATTTCTTTTTGAAAATCCAACAGATTCTGTCTTCGCATGGAGGGGAAATTAGATGATCTAATTCACCCCATCATAAGATAGATTTTACAAATCATCCAAACAATCCATCAATATATATATATATATATATATCTACATGTACATACTTTTGACAACTTAAACTAATAGTGCATGTAAGCAGGAAATGTAAGAAGCATTGAACTGCAATCACAATACCTCAATTTTGCCTTATAGCCATCTAGAATTCGCTGCTTTTCTTCTGGAGTCCAATACCAAATGACACTTGGAATGACAAAGTATGATAGCTTGCGGCAGATTGGGCAAGCCCTCAAGGCAGTATTGACATCCATTCCAGACGAAGGAGAACTGCTACGCCAATTTCTAATGCAAGATATGCAAAATGGATGATCACATTCTGAAAGCAACCCAAACTTACGTTCAGCTGCTGTGGGCTTCGAGAGAACACGATCCAAGCACACACTACACTCTATTTCTTGACTATGCTTCAATGCATCAAGGTATTTTTTCTTTTTCTTACACATTTTTATATGTTCCTCCCTTTCTTCAGGTCTAAAAGGATGCAAACAATGTTTCTCACAGGTGGGACACAAGTCTCCATGAATATGAGGACATTTTTCTCCACGGGGACAATTTCCAGCTACAGCAAATGAGCAGATAGAACGTTCAACCGGATTAGTGCTCCTAGGCTCCATAGATTCACCATTGTCTGATGGATCTTGAGGCCCAGATTCCAAATCGCATGGTTGTTTGAAGGGAGCAAGGCAAGCTCTACTGGAACCAGGAACCTTATTAGAAGCAGCTGGAGGTACAACCGACCCAACAAATGCAGTTTTTGAAGGAGTTAAAGGCATAGTATCTGATAATGTAGATTGTTGAGGTGCTGTTGATGAAGACGAAGCAGATGGATCTGATTGAGAAGCCTTAACATGTTCATATCTGCACCGACTACCATAAAAGCAGTTTCCTTTCTGGTAGAACGTGCAAATCTGGAATGCACAAGAAACAAGAATAAGGTAACCAAAAAGCATCATCAACAGGTAAATGCAAAAAGGCGAAGGGAAGGGAAACTTCCTACATTGTTAGGTGGGTGCTTCCATTGATGGGAAAACTCACAATGCTCCCCTTTTAGGCACGCTCCATGAGCAAAGAACTTGCAAAGAACTCTGAAATGATAAGAAAATTAAAAGTTACAAAACATGCAGTCTACATCCAGATTGATCCTGACATCATCCACAAAATAATGGAACCAGGATTGAAGTTTTGGTGAGACAGCGAAATAAGTAACTAAAATTCATTCATAAAATAATGGAACCGGGAATTCATTCATACAGAAAAAGCTGAAAAAATAAACAAACATTTTCCAATATTTCATAAAAAAATTAGGAAATATCGGCAAAATTTAACATTAATAAGCAGGATGGTTATTAAAGAATCCATACTTAACGACAGAGAGATAAGATTGCAGCTAGACATAAGAGTTGAAACCAAGGACAAAATAAATTGAAGCCTCAAAGGGATAGGAAGAGAATGATCAAGGGATAATAAACAATTTAAAGCATCATAATCATCAGATAAATAGAATGAAATTACATGAAATGAAACAAAATTATGAACTCTTGAAGAAGAAAAAAAGGGGGGAGGGGATTAATTGAAAGATGAAAATCACCTCTTAGGCATGGAGAATGGGCGATTGATTCAGAGAATGAAAGAAGCCAAGAAATTAAAATTATAAAAAGAGAAAAAAGAAGGGAGGTGTTGGATTGAAAGATGGCTGAAGAAAAGAAAAGGAAGAGGGGATCAGCGAAATTGAAGGTGGGTTCTTTCAGAGTCTGGATATTGTAACTAACATACATGTCATCAACGTTACACATTCACATAAACATAGGATTTGATTTGGCGGTGAGTTGGTTGTCCGTACAAGACCGGAGTCAAACGCAAAGGAAAGGGGGCAAAAGTTGTCTAATTATGGAAATGGCCCCTTCTCTTCTCATAATTCTGCAAATCATTTTGGTTTTCAGTTTAATTAGTTTAACATTGTTGAAACTATTTTAAAATTTTAAATTATTAATAGTAAAAAAATACCAAATATAATGAAATATGTATTTAAAGAAAACAAGGATGAAAGTAAATCAAAAGATAATAATAAAAAAGACTGAATTATTTGTCAAAAATAAAAGCATTATCATTTATATGTTTTAATTGATTTATTTAAATCTCGATTTTTATTTTTATTATTTTTGTCAATTCTCTACTTTTCTTTTAATTTAACTTATACTATTAAAACCTCCAACTAATCAAGTTCATAGTTCAATTAGTGGATGCAGTCAGATATTTAAAACCAATTTTTCTTCTTGCTTTATTATCATTATTATTATTTAAAAGCTAAATCTATTAATTCATTCCATGGATATAACCATATAATTTAGAGAGAAAGAAAATAACAAATACTCGTCGTAAATAGGGAATGACAAACTCCATCAACACGTTTTCAATTGGTTTTGTCATAACTCAAGCACGACATGTCTAGAGTGATTGCAAGCACTTAACATAATAAGAAAATTAACCCCAAATGGTCCAAAGAGACTAGTAAAAATCAAAAAAAAATTTGAGCTAATATTACATGCATAAGCAAGACTAAAAACCGTGCTATAAGAGCAGACAAAAACTTCTAAACCTAAAAACTTATTAAATAATAAAAAAAATAATAAAATATATAAAATTTAAGACAACACGAATACAAATCGATTTGTAATTTTTTAGCCACTAATTGAATGAAAATACTTAAATATTGAATGTCAATGCATTTATTTTATTGTGGCAGCTCTTAGCTTTATATTATTAAAGTATTTTATTTAACATTTAAATTTTTATTAATAAATATTTTCTTGATTGATACGGTTGGTGTAATAATTTGAAGGTTGTGGACTCAAACATTTTAAGCACCTAATATCCTCATCTTTAAGAATTTGAAATTATGAGTAGTTTAAATATTATATAAAAATTTATTTTTGAAGTCATAAAAATAAAATAAAATATTATTATATTAACAATAAGGGATATTTGGTTCACCTTTTTGCTTGCTCTTTAAATTAACAAAGAAAAAAAATGCAAATAAATGCTACACATTATTGATAAGTCGTTCACACTATTTTGAAGTTTGAGTTTAAGTCTCGTCATTTGTATTTATGATGCAGATCTCTTTTTTTTCATATGTATATACTTTATATGGGTTTTGTCTAATTTTAAATCTATTGTGTATTGTATTGATTGAGTTATATCCTAATAAACATAGGTGAAACTTATTGGTGATGGAAGACAATTTTCCAAATATAGTGACTTGTTTTAATGTTGATAGAAAGCTTCCAGGCCTGAACCCAGTTCCACAAACAAAGATATCTTGCTGACCATCGTTTTAAACTTTTTGTTTGTTTGTTCTTCGGTCGTTCACATAATTATGTCCCAAGACTAGGACTAAACTCAGGGCCACTGGTCAGACACGTACTGAGATGGAACAGACAAAAAAAAAGGGTTTATAACGAAGCACTACAGTTCACAGAATTCTAGTTTTCTGGCCAACCTCATCCTTTTACCGAATAAAACAATACTCTTATGTATGCTCTTGCATCAGCAGCCAAGTATAACATTCTTAAATGAACTTCAAACTTCGCTATATATAACAGTTATCGGCACCCTTCTATAATTAACTTGCGTGTTTCATTTACTCGTATTTCTATGGGTTCCTTATCCGATCAGCCTCAGCCTCACTTTGTGTTTTTCCCTTTCATGGCTCAAGGTCACTTGATCCCCATGGTAGATATTGGCCGACTGTTAGCACAACGTGATTATTACTATAGTTACAACACCTCACAACGCAGGCAGAGTCCAGAATACGATTGCCCGTGCCATTGAGTCAGGGCTCCCTATCCGTTTAGAGCAGCTCCAGTTTCCTGGCAAAGAAGAAGGATTGCAAGATGGGGTTGAGAATCTAGAGTCTAGACATGCTGTATTCAACGGAGGACTTTTTCAATTTCTTCATTGCAGCAAACAAGATGGAAGAAGCAGTGCAGCAATTATTTGAGAAGCTAACACCACGCCCTAATTGCATTATTTCTGACATGTGTCTCTATTATACTCACAAAATTGCCACCAAGTTTCAGGTTCCAAGGATATCATTCCATGGATTTTGTTGCTTTTGTCTTCTTTGTTTGCATAATGTACGTTCCTCCAAGATACTTGAGACCATAACCTCTGATTCTGAATACTTCACGGTACCTGGCTTGTCTGAAAAGATCGAATTTACTAAAGCCCAGTTACCGGTTATCCATGATGAACCCAGGAAGGACATTGTTGAACCAATGATCGAAGCTGACCGAGCATCATACGGGGTCGTCATAAATACTTCCGAGGAGCTGGAGTCAACTTATGTCAGAGTATAGGAAGATAAAGAAAGCTTGGTGCATTGGTCCAGTTTCTCTTAGCCACAAAGATGAGTTAGACAAGGCTGAAAGAGGCAACAAGGCTTCAATCAGTGAGCAGCAATGTTTGAAGTGCCTTGATTCTCAACAACCCAACTCTGTAATCTATGCTTGCCTTGGGAGCATCGGCACTGTAAAGTGCCCAGAACTCTGTAAAAACTGTTGAAGTGGGGGGCTCTTCTTACATTAATATAACTTTGTTAGTCCAAGATATCATCCAACAATTTTCAAAAATGTGTTTGGATTTTACTTCTGTCTCACATGACCACGAGTGATAATATAAGTTCTTTCAATATGCATAATACAATGTATACAATTATTTTCTTGTAGTCAAAGTGTAAAATTATAGATAAATATTAAATTAAATTAATAAAATATTATCTAGATAAATATTAATTACATAAATATTAAATTAATAAAATATTATCTAGATAAATATTAAATTAAATTTAATATTTCATATTAATATTAAATTAATAAAATACTATCTAGATAAATATTAAATTAAATTAAATATTAAATTTATTAAAATAATATTATCTTTGAAAAATTTAATTTGAAATCAAGTTACCCGGTAGAGTCCCACTAGGAGTCTAATTTTTCCACTACTTTACCACCTACAAACCACTGTTGCCAACCATCCATCGATCGGTAGATCACCACCATTGTAGCTACTGTGCTTGGTGGTGCCATTATCAGTGCAACTCCCCCGGCACTCTGAACCGTTGTTGTTTTGCTCGAATGGTCCTGGTCGATTCGGCTATTGTTGGTTCGGTTCAAGCCAATGACGGTCCAAGCAGTCCGGTCCAACCACCAATTGAATCGCCGGTCTAGCTTCATGCATAGGGTCCCGTTCAACCAGTTTTTGAGTTTCAATCTCGGGTTTTGGTTCTCGGGTCCAATTTTCAAGTTCAATTACCCATTGGGTCAATTGTTTGACTTGAAAATTAATTTCTAAAAATATCATATTTATTTTAATTAAATTGATTAAATTTAATTTTACTTGATCAAAATTAATTTTCCCAAAAATCACTAAGATTTTCCAAATTATTTTTTAAAAAATTTCTTTAATCAATTCTCTAATTGAACAACGACCACCTAATTTAATTCCACATCGAATAAATTGACTCAATTAAGTTATTTTCAAAATCGTAGAATTTTCTTCTGATTCAAATGCAGTTTGATCAAGCTTTTGTTGAGCTAGTGAAGGGACCAATTGGACATATATAATTAGGCTCGAGTTAATTGTAATTATATCTAGAAGTATCATTTCGATAATTCACTATTTATTTAATCATGGAGTCAGTCCACAAGAAGTACCATGATTGAAAACTCCTTATTGTATACTCTTTACGAAAACAATTCATCCAACTGTTTTGTCCAATAACCTCGTCATGTGTATGTTACCCTCATATGATATCTTGATTCCTTTGAGTTAAATCCGTTCACTCAATATAATCATATTTTATCTCATTGTCACCATAATGTCTTCTTAATGATTAATATGATCACTATCAACTAATGACTGTGATAAAGTGCTCGTTCGAGAACAAACAACCCCAGACCGTGTTCAATATTTATCAATCTATACAATGTCAATGAGAGGATATCGTTAACTCTTTAATTGAGTTATGAATTTCATTGTTGCTAGTAAAGTCATGATATACACAAGTCATATACCCAACATACCAACTATTGGCTCGATCATCTTTAGAGCATAAACCTCCATTTATATCAAACCACATGAGTTACATTTGTATGGTCAGTGACTAACTCGGGATTTAGGCAAGTCACACAATGAACGTCACAAGTGAATTAATTCACAAAACGGATTCAAAATTAATTTAATTTGGGTCCAGTCTAATGTAACATTCTTCCAATTAGTACATTTATGTATCTACCCGTGGAGTCAACTGCTCCGATAGCCAAGACTAGCCATCTCCCTAATTGGAATTGTAGACAACATAATAATCATTCTATGTATTTGAATTAAATGCACACTTTGATTTTTTATGGGATTACGAACTTGTTTAGATTATTTACTGAAGTAAGTTATCTTTCTAGCAATTTAAACGTTCTTACAGTGCCACTTATCATCAACTTGAACTTAGAGAATCAATGAGCTAATATTTGCTTGTCACAATTTCGCTATGTATGTAAAACATGACAGATAGAAACACAAAAGATATAATAGTGAAATGTGAAATTACATTTATTTATTCATTCATAATTCAAATATGTAGAAAATAGTTACATGTTTACTACAATATGGGCACATTTCCCAACAATTTCATGCTTTCAATTATACACTATGAATTTCATACTTTTTTCCACAATCATTTCATACCAATCTATACCAATTCAAACCTCTAAACATTTGAAATCAAACATTCAATATAGTACAAAATAAATATTCATCATTTAGGCACATTCAACCCTTTATCAACTAGCCATACTAAATTATTTCATTTTAACATATCATACTTACGCAACTTGGGAACCGAGCACTTAAAGTACCCTAACATGATTTCATGCCTAATATCCAAACATACTATTTCCAAACCATTCATCAACTTATGTTTCTCAACTTCTTCACTTTGCAACTTTTAACATGCCAATGTCTTGCAAGTTTAACATCATTACACATTCTAGCATTGAACATGATCAAGACTATGCATCAAATAAGTTGTATGTCAAACTTATCATAGAAGTTCAACCATAACCACATTTACACATAACTATCAACTCAAAAATGATCATTAGCACAACGAAGTGCCCTTATATACATGCCACAATATTTAGACACAAAATAGACATGATTCTACCGTCTTGGTGATAGTGTATGACTCGCGTTTATCCGACTCGGTAAGTTCTGCAAGTTGATGATCTATAAGTAGGGAAAACAACTAGGGTAAACATAAAAATGCTTAATAAGTTCAAATAGAAAATATTATGCTTACCTTGTTCATACATAAGCATGTTAGCTACCTTAGTTTTGGCATAATTTTGGCTAGAACATGACACTTAAAATAACTACAAGATGAGCATAAGTATCCATGTTCATTAGACATTATAAGTAAACTCAAAACATACCAATTTATATCACTTTCACAAAACTTATCTCAATGTTATATTCTATCATTAATTCATAAGAACATGCCAATTTTACATAGTCCATTTTCAAGGTCATATTCCATGTTTTTCAATGTCATATTCCATGTCAATCTATAAGATTATATCAATTCCATACAATTTACTTCAATGTTATATCAAGTCATTTTATCAATTTCATTGCATTACATTTTCAAAGTTTCATATTTCAATAGTAATGTTTCGCCTAATGAAACACTAATAAAATGGATTCAGATACATGAGTGACCTACATCTCACCAAGTATCTCGTAAACTTTCATATTTTAATACACTTCTAGCTTTTACCTGCCTGGTATTATTATTATTATTATTATTATTATTATTATTATTATTATTATTATTATTATTATTATTATTATTATTATTTTGGAGCTAAAACCAGTGATAGACTAGCACACAGAGCAGTACGAACCCTAAATGAATTTTGAGTTGTAGCCTAAGACACGTAGGTGAAACTTATTGGTGATCGAAGACAATTTTCCAAATATAGTGACTTGTTTTAATGTTGATAGAAAGCTTCCAGGCTTGAACCCAGTTCCACAAACAAAGATATCTTGCTGACTACCGTTTCAAACTTTTTGTTTGTTTGTCCTTCGGCCCTTCGGCCATTGCCATATGATATGCCGTTCACACAATTATGTCCCAAGACTAGGACTGAACTCAGGGCCACTGGTCAGACACGTACTGAAATGCAACAGACAAAAAAAAGGTTTATAACGAAGCATTACAGCCCACAGAATTCTAGTTTTTCTGGCCAACCTCATCCTTTTACCGTATAAAACAATATTCTTATGTATGCTCTTGCATCAGCAGCCAAGTATAACATTCTTAAATGAACTTCAAACTTCGCTATATATAACAGTTATCGGCACCCTTCTATTACAAATTAACTTGCGTGTTTCATTTACTCATATTTCTATGGGTTTCTTATTCGACCAGCCTCAGCCTCACTTTGTGCTGTTCCCTTTCATGGCTCAAGGTCACTTGATCCCCATGGTAGATATTGGCCGACTGTTAGCACAACGTAACGTGATTGTTACTATAGTTACAACACCTCACAACGCAGGCAGAGTCTAGAATACAATTGCCCGTGCCATTGAGTCAGGGCTCCGTATCCGTTTAGTGCGACTCGGTTTCACGGCAAAGAAGAAGGATTGCAAGATGGGGTTGAGAATCTAGAGTCTAGACATGCTGTATTCAATGGAGGACTTTTTCAGTTTCTTCATTGCAGCAAACAAGATGGAAGAAGCAGTGCAGCAATTATTTGAGAAGCTAACACCACGCCCTAATTGCATTATTTCTGACATGTGCCTCTATTATACTCACAAAATTGCCACCAAGTTTCAGATTCCAAGGATATCATTCCATGGATTTTGTTGCTTCTATCTTCTTTGTTTGCACAATGTACTTTCCTCCAAGATACTTGAGACCATAACCTCTGATTCTGAATACTTCACGGTGCCTGGCTTGACTAAAAAGATCGAATTTACTAAAGCCCAGTTATCGTTTAACCGTGATGCATCCAGGAAGGACATTTTTGAACCAATGATCCAAGCTGACCGAGCATCATACGGGGTTTTCATAAATACTTTCGAGGAGCTGGAGCCAACTTATGTCAAAGAGTATAGGAAGATAAAGAAAGCTTGGTGCATTGGTCCAGTTTCTCTTAGTCACAAAGATGAGTTAGACAAGGCTAAAAGAGGCAACAAGGCTTCAACTAATCAGCAGCAGTGTTTGAAGTGGCTTGATTCTCAACAACCTAACTCTGTAATCTATGCTTGCCTTGGGAGCATCAGCACTGTAAAGTGCCCAGAACTAATAGAGTTGGGTTTGGGGTTAGAGGCATCGAACAAACCATTCATTTGGGTGTTAAGAGGAAACGATACAACATCAAACCAAGTTGAGAAGTGGATCAAAGAGGATGGATTTGAGGAAAGAATAAAAGGAAGAGGGCTTGTAGTTGTGGGATGGGCTCCCTAAGTACTCATTTTGTCACACCCAGCTATAGAAGGCTTTTTAACTCATTGCGGATGGAATTCAACGATTGAAGGCATTTCTGTTGGTGACCCATTAATAACATTGCCGCTCTTTGCAGACCAATTTTGTAACGAGAAACTTGTAGTACAAATATTGAAAATCGGAATCAGCATTAGAATCGACAAACTGACGATGTTCGGAGATGAGAAATCTGGGTTCATGTTGAAGAAAGAAGATGTTAAAAACGCGATAGCCCCAATTGATGATTGAAGGAAATTATTGGAACTTACCCATTGTTTGAAAAGTCAAAAAGGGTAGGCACCGAAAGTAAAAAGTAAGATGAATCGACAAACCGACGATGTTCGGAGATGAGAAATCTGGGTTCATGTTGAAGAAAGAAGATGTTAAAAACGCGATAGCCCCAATTGATGATTGAAGGAAATTATTGGAACCTACCCATTGTTTGAAAAGTCAAAAAGGGTGGGCACCGAAAGTAAAAAGTAAGATTGGTTGGCAAGTTGGGTTAAAAGTTAGCATGGGATAATTGCAATTTTGGTCCCTAATTGTATAGGGACATTGCAAGTTGATCCTTGAACCTCAACTATAAATAGGCCTAACCATTTCTTACTTTCTTCATCCCATAATTGCCATTCTCTACTTAAGGCATTATTCTCTCTTCCTATTTGTAAATTTCACTTGTAATTTTTGGAGTGAAATATATTTGGTAGTGCCCGAGGACGTAGGCAAAATTTGCTGAACCTCGTTAAAATTCTGGTGTTCTTTATTATTTATTTTGCATATTTTGTGAATGTGATTGTAGTGATTTATTGTGCTATTAAATTACGATAGAGGGATATTCTGGCTAGGAAAGACTTGGTATTTAAGTGATCTTCGTGATCTACCTCTCTTTCCTGGGAATTGAACTTAGTGTGATTTTTCAGTACAATATTTTTACTCTCTCACACGCTTCCGCGTAACAATTGGTATCAGAGCCAGATTCGTACTTGGAGAATACGACCATTTATGGCACTATTCATGTATACGGCACTATTCATGTATACAGTACTATTTACGTATATAGTACTGTTCATGTATACAGTAGTTGGGATTGAGGAGAAAAATGGCAGCAGCATCGTCATCAGCAAGGACTACTGTGACAAATGCAAAATTTGAAGTAGAGAAATTTAACGGTACCAATAATTTTGGTATGTGCCAATGTAAGATCCTGGATGTCTTATGTCAGCAAGAGCTAGATATAGCCCTTGCAGAAAAACCTGACAAGATGGATGACAAGGAGTGGGCCAAGATCAATAGACAGGCGTGTGGTACAATCCGCTTATGTTTGGCCAAAGAGTAGAAGTACTCTATCATGAGGGAAACATCAGCGAAGAAGTTATGGGATACACTAGAAGAAAAGTTTCTAATGAAAAGTCTTGAAAATAGGCTTTATATGAAAAAGAAACTTTATCGATTCACGTATGCACCTGGTATGTCGATGAATGACCATGTGAACTCATTCAATAAAATTTTAGCAGACTTGCTAAATTTGGATGAGAAATTTGAAGATGAAGACAAGGCATTATTGTTGTTGAATTCCCTTCTTGATGAATATGATCATCTTACCACCACATTGCTTCATGGGAAGGACACGATCACATTTGATGCGATCAGTAGTCGTTGTATAGATCTGAGACTCGAAAGAAAGATAAAAGAGATCACGGAGATACAACTGCGAAGTCTTAACGATGAAGAGGTCGTTCACACAAAGAAAAATCTGGTAGAAGGGAAAGTCCAAAAGGAGACCCGCCAAAGATGAATGTGCCTTTTGCCGTGAAAAGGGCATTGGAAAAAGAATTGTCCTAAGCTACAAAAGGAAAGGCTATTTCTAATGCATGTGTGGCGGAGCATGATGAGAGTCGACTTTAGCTTGGTTGGCATGGCAATGGCATGTCAAGCAGATGAGTGGATTTTGGATTCGGGATGTACTTACCATATGTGTCCTAATAAGGACTGGTTTTCTAGTCTTAAAGAGCTAGAAGGTGGAATTGTTCTTATGGGCAATGATAGTGCTTGTAAGACAATGGGAGTGGAGTACAGTCCAATTGAAGAATCACGACGGCTCAATCCAAGTCTTGACAGATGTTCGCTACGTTACCTAGCTCAAGAAAAATCTCATCTCATTAGGGGCCCTAGAATCTAAAGGGCTCACAATCACTTTGAGAGATGGATTACTAAAAGTAGTAGCTGGGTAATTGACGGTGATGAAAGGTTCAAGAAGAAATAACTTGTACTTTTTAAATGGAAGTACAGTTATTGGATCAACATCAACAGTTTCTACAAAAGATGTAGATTCAGAGGCTACCAGATTATGACATATGCAATTAGGACATGCTGGTGAAAAAGCTTTGCAGACTTTGGCGAAGCAAGGCTTGTTGAAATATGCAAATTCTTGCAAATTGAAATTCTGTGAACATTGTGTTCTGGGCAAACAGACGAGGGTAAAATTTGGTCCAGCAATTCACAATACGAAAGGAATTCTGGACTACACTCACAGTGATGTGTGGGGACCTACCAAAGTGGCTTCTTTGGGAGGTGTGCACTATTTTGTTACTTTTGTTGATGATTATTCAAGAAAAGTATGGGTGTATCTAATGAAAAGAAAAAGTGAAGTTTTGGATGCATTTCTGAAATAGAAAAAGATGGTGGAGACTCAGACTGGTCGAAAGGTCAAACGACTTCGATCAGATAATGGCACTAAGTACAAAAATGATCCATTTCTACAAGTATGTCAAGATGAGGGCATTGTGCGACACTTCACTTTTTGGGATACACCACAGCAGAATGGGGTGGCAGAACGCATGAATAGAACTATACTGGAGAAAGTTCGATGTATGTTGTCTAATGCTGGATTGGGCAAGGAATTTTGGGCTGAGGCAGTTACATATGCGTGCCATCTAATTAACCGTTTGCCATCAGCTGCAATAGATAGAAAAACTCCTATGGAGATGTGGACTGGTAAATCTACTACTGATTATGATTCTTTACATGTATTTGGTTCCACTGCATATTATCATGTAAAAGAATCTAAGTTAGACCCAAGAGCAAAGAAAGCATTATTCTTGGGTATAACTGATGGAGTAAAAGGATATCATCTCTGGTGTCCTGATACAAGGAAGATTGATTTCAGTAGAGATGTGACTTTTGATGAATCAACCATGTTAAAGTACAAGGATTTACAAAAGGATGACAAAACCAGTAGTACTTTGCAGCAGGTGGAGCTTGAAAAGGTTAACGATGATCCAGCTAATATTGAAGGGACCAATGATGAAGAGGTTCCTACCCAAGAACCTCTATAGCAACAAGATTCAATTGCATATAGGAGGCCAAGAAGAGAGATTCGTAAGCCTGCTCGCTTTGATGATATAGTGGCCTATGCACTTCCAATTGCAGATGATGATATTCCTTCTACTTACACAGAAGCAATAAGTAACCCTGACGGTGTAAAGTGGAAGCAAGCAATGAATGAAGAAATGCAGTCTTTTCATAAAAATAGGACTTGGGAGTTGGTGACACTACCCAAGGGAAAGAAGGCAATTGGATGCAAATGGGTATATACAAAGAAGGAAGGATTTCCTGGTAAAAATGAAATTCGATACAAGGCTAGATTGGTAGCAAAGGGTTACGTTCAGAAAGAAGGAATAGACTATAATGAAGTGTTTTCTCCAGTTGTGAAGCATTCATCTATACGGATTTTGCTAGCCTTGGTTGCGCAATATGATCTCGAACTAGTTCAACTTGATGTGAAGACTGCGTTTTTACACGGTAATTTGGAAAAGGAAATCTATATGACTCAACTAGATGGATTCAATGTTGCTGGAAAAGAAAATTGGGTTTGCAAACTGACAAAGTCGCTTTATGGATTGAAGCAATCTCCGAGGCAATGGTACAAGCGATTTGATCAGTTCATGAAAGGGCAAAGGTACACAAGAAGTAAATTTGATCATTGCGTGTATTTTCAGAAGCTATAAGAAGGAACTTTCATATACTTGCTCTTATATGTTGATGATATGCTAATGGCATCTAAGAGCAAAATTGAGATTGAAAGATTGAAGACTCAACTCAATCTCGAATTTGAGATGAAAGATCTCAGAGAAGCTAAAAAGATTCTCAGCATGGAAATATGGAGAGATAGAGCTCATGATAGAGTTAGCTTGTCTCAGAAGCAGTATTTGAAAAAGGTACTACAGCAGTTTGGCATGAAAGAACAGACAAAACCTGTAAGTACCCCGTTGGCTTCTCATTTCAAGCTTTACGCACAACTATCTCCTTCGACGAATCTGAGCGAGAATACATGTTGCAAGTTCCGTATTCTAATGCAGTGGGTAGCTTGATGTATGCAATGGTGTGTACAAGACCCGACATTTCACAGGCAGTTAGTATAGTGAACAAGTATATGCATAATCCTGGAAAAGGACATTGGCAAGCTGTGAAATGGATTCTACGGTATATTCAGAAGACCATGGATGTTGGATTACTGTTCAAGCAGGATAATACACTTGGTAAAGGTGTTATTAGGTACGTTGATTCTGACTATGCCGGTGATTTGGACAAGCAAAGATCAACCACCGGTTATGTGTTTACACTTGCTGGAGGACCAATAAGTTGGAAGTCTACACTACAGTCTACAGTTGCGTTGTCAACCACAGAAGCCGAGTACATGGCTGTAACAGAGGCTGTAAAGGAGGCTATTTGGTTACAAGGTATGAATAAAACCTTGGGATTGGTCCAAGAGCATATTAACGTGTAATGTGATAGTCAAAGTGCTATTCATTTAGCAAATAATCAAGTTTATCATGCACGTACAAAGCATATTGACGTACGTTTCCACTTTGTGCAGGAAATTATTGATGAGGGGAAAATTTGTCTTCAGAAGATCAATACTGCAGATAATCCCGCAGATATGATGACCAAGGTGGTAACAGTAACCAAGTTTGAACATTGTTTGAACTTGATTAATATCCTGCAAGTTTAACAGTTGAAGAAGGCACTATCAAGTATTGTTGTCAAAGGCAGAAAGAATTGTGTGAAGATAAGATTATCCTAATCAAATCTTCAAGGTGGAGATTATTGGAACCCACCCATTGTTTGAAAAGTCAAAAAGGGTGGGCACCGAAAGTAGAAAGTAAGATTGGTTGGCAAGTTGGGTTAAAAGTTAGCATGGGATAATTGCAATTTTGGTCCCTAATTGTATAGGGACATTGCAAGTTGATCCTTGAACCTCAACTATAAATAGGCCTAACCATTTCTTACTTTCTTCATCCCATAATTTCCATTATCTACTTAAGGCATTATTCTCTCTCCCTATTTGTAAATTTCACTTGTAATTTTTGGAGTGAAATATATTTGGTAGTGCCCGAGGACGTAGGCAAAATTTGCTGAACCTCGTTAAAATTCTAGTGTTCTTTATTATTTATTTTGCATATTTTGTGAATGTGATTGTAGTGATTTATTGTGCTATTAAATTACGATAGAGGGATATTCTGGCTAGGAAAGACTTGGTATTTAAGTGATCTTCATGATCTACCTCTCTTTCCTGGGAATTGAACTTAGTATGATTTTTTAGTACAATATTTTTACTCTTTCACACGCTTCCGCGCAACAGAAATGAAGGAATAGAGGGAAGGAAACGTGCTAAAGAGTTTGGTGAGAAGGCAAAAAAAGCTGTTGAAGTGGGGGGCTCTTCTTACATTAATATGACTTTGTTAGTCCAAGATATCATCCAACAATCTTCAAAACTATGTTTGGATTCGACTTCTGTCTCACATGAGAGTGAATGAGAATATAAGTTCTTTCAATAAGCATAATACAATGTATACAACTAATTTTCTTTCGTCAAAGTGTAAAATTATAGCTTTTTTTTTCTTTTCCTCTTCAAAATCCACTTTGAGTTACCCTATAAAGGAAACCAAATAAATAAATGAACAGATGAGATTATGCATGCTTCGTAATCTTTTTCTCTTAAAATTATTAGTGTGTAACATACTTATAAATATTTATTTGTACTTTGATTTACTTTTACATGGACACTTTTACATGATATATGCATAATACAGTAGGTCTATACAAAATGATTTTGATGACTCTGGGTTTCCTTGTCCGTTTGAAGTGGAATATGATGATATGGACCCTGGTAGCAGGTAATGCACGGAACTCCTCATATAAATCTTGCTGCTAGGAGCCTCATCTGGTTCAAGAACCGGGATATATCAGTTATGAAGAGTTTCAAAATAAAGTTTGTTTTCTATTTGTTAGCAAGCCACCCTGGCTGGCATATTATACATTTGTCAATATCTAGTCCAGCTAGTACCTTAGATGAATATCTGTTTGGGATAATTATTGGTCTATCATCTATAGAGAGTTCCAATTAAACTTTGCTTTCTACTTTTGATAATAATTATTATAATAAATTAATTATCAAGTTGAGCCACTTTGCTAACTTTCTTAGCCATTCAAAATTTCATTTATTGTATTTAAATTTAAATACTTCTTAATTTGATTTGACATTAAAAATTTTATTTTATTTAACTTAAATCTAAATCGATTTAAAATTAATTTCATTTAGGATGATCAAAATCTAAAACAAGTATAATTGAAAATGATTCTAACAAATAATGATTTAGTTTGAAAAATTTGAAATGAGCTGAATTTAAAATGATCCAAACATAAAATTGACTTAACCTAAAATAACAAAAAGAAAATACAAATTAATTTTATTGAGAGATTTTTTACTCTTTTGAAAAAAATCTTCGAATTATGACGTCTTATATCCTAACATCATAAGAGCTCAAGTACTTAACATCATGATTTACATCTTCAAGCACCCAATAAAGGGTCTCTTGAAGGAATTAAGTGTATACAATTATTTTCTTGTAGTTACAGTGTAAAATTATAGTTTTTCTTTTCTTTTCTACTTCAAATCTGTTCCAATTACCCTGTAAAGTAAGTCAAATAATTAAATTATTGATTATAAATAAATCTATGAGATTATACATTGGTATTTATTTTACAAACTCTTAAATGTTATTTTAATGTGTAACATACACATGAATCATTTATTTCTACATGATTATATGACATTTTTTATGTGATCACTACAGCAAAACAGGCTTTTAGCGGCGTTTTTAACGGCACTTAAACCAAAAACGCCCCAAAAGTTGTACATTAGTGGCACTAGTAGGAAAACGCTGCAAAAGGTTAGACGTATAGCGGCGTTTATGACAAAATCGCCTAAAAGGTCAAGCATTAGCGGCGTTTATGTAACAAACGCCGCTATAAGTCGAGCATTAGAGCGCTTTGTGAAAAATGCCGTTATAAATTGAGCATTATGGTGCTTTACGAAAAACGCCTCAAAAAAGTTGAGCAAAACAACGACACTAGCGGCACTTTTTTGAAAAATGCCGCTAAAGATTGAGCATTAGTGGCGCTTTTAGGAAAATGCTGCAATAGATCGAGAATTAGTGTCGTTTTTTGAAAAATGCCACAAAAGATCGAGCATTAGCTGCGCTTTTCGGAAAATGACGTAAAAAGTTGACCAAAACGACGTCGTTTGTTGAGCTTTAGTGGTATTAGCGGAGCTTTTCGAAAAACGCCGTAAAAAATATTTTATTTTAGGATTTAAGGTTTATGATTTAAGGTTTAATGTCTATGGTTTTGGGTTTTAGGGTTTATGATATAATGTTTATTATTTTGTGATTAGAGTTTTGAGTTTAGGGTTTATGATTTAGAGTTTGGAGTTTGGGGGTTTATTGTTTTATAGTTAGGGTTTTAGTAATGTTCATGGTTTTAGGGGTTAGGCTAATAGGGTTTAAAGGTTAGGGTTTTTGATAAAATGACAAAAAAATCAATTTATTTTAAGGTTTAGGTAAGCAATAAGATTTTTTTTAATTACTTTTGTCCCTTGTAATACATATTTAGGGTTTAGGATGTAAGTTTTATGGTCTAGGATTTAGGGTTTATTTAAGTTTTTAGGTTTGGTGTTTGTGGTTTAGGGTTTAATTTTTAGGGTTTAGGGGTAAATATGGTGAACTACTTAGCTTGTGTATCTTGGATTTTTTATAATATAAATCTAAATAAGATAAATATAAATTATTATTTTAAAAAATATATATCAAAATAGGTTAAATCCCAAAAGCATACATGAACTTTAATTTGATCCAGTTCTTGTAAATTATTAACACAATTATTGATATAACATCATTTTATATTTATTCAATATAAAAATATATTGATGTATTTATTTTTTTTAAAATGTGTATGATTAAATCAAAATTAAAGTTTCAACTATACATTTAAACCGAATTAGAATTTCACGTCTACAATTACATATTAAACCGAAATTCATATATAATTACGAGATGTATCTCTATCAAAATTTAGGTGTATACATATAATTAAATGCCATTTATATAAAAATCTAAATAACTAATGCAGACCATACTTAAAAGAATAATGTTGATGAAAAAAGAAAGAAAAAAGAAATCCTTTCAACAATACTAGACCATGCCATACCCATCTATCAATTTAATTCCTAAAAAGTTGATCATGGTAATTAAATTTTAACTTTCAATATTTATATTTTTTATCAATTTGATTCTCATTTTTGAACCAAAAGCTTCCACTTTTTAAAAATGTTAAATCTCATTTTAATAGGAATGTAATTGTAAAATTAATTTTTAATGATATTGACGTGAAAACCTACAAGGTAATTCACATGACATGATACTATCTTTTATATGTTAATTTAAAATGATAAAAATCTTTAAAAAATTGAAAATTGAAAAATTAAAAATTAAAAATTTAATATTTAATATTTTAGTCCATATTTCAGTTAAAAGATCAATATTCAAAATTTAAAAAATAAAAATTTCAAAAATGATAATCTCAGCACAAAAATTTTAAAACAAAAAAATAGAAAAATATATGTTAAAAATGAAAAAAAAAAAATTGAGCAATAGTAGTGTTTTTTTAAGAAAAATACCGTAAAAAATTAATTATAATAGCGTTTTTAGTGAAAATGTCGCAAAAAATTTTCCATCGAAACCGCGCGGTTTTATTTTCACTCCCTCCCCTAAATCCCTAATTTAACGCTGCTAAAAACCATGATTCTATTCCCTTTGGTTTCACCGATCAAAATCCCCTTCTCATAAATTTTCTCTCTTAAAGATTTCATGCCTACCCACCACCTTTAATCTCAACTAACGGAAGAGACGCAGCGTGCAATTTGATTGTTCCAATTTCCTTTTCAACGTTCAATTAAAACCCTAGCCTCTTCCTTTTGCTTCTATCGGGAGGGGGGAAGGAATCATGTCTTTCAATCTCATATGCTGAAGCCATCCTGCAGCTGCTTCGGATCCTCCCAAGATCTGTACGGCTGAGGACCAAAAGAAAAAAGATGATGAGGATCTGGTGAGTGGCTGTTCGGGATTTAGCTTTTTTGGTTAACTGTATCGATTTTTTTAACACTTGGCTTTTTTTTTATGCAGTCGGAGAAGAATTTGGCTTTGAAACAACAGTTGGAGTTATATGTAGAGAGAGTTCAGGATTCCGATCCTAGGTTACAGAAAGTAGGTCTTGAGAGCATGAGGTGATTGAATCAAATTAGGGGTTTTTTTTGTCACTTTTAGTTAAAGGTTATTTAAAACAATTATGATTTGATTTGATATGCTATGTAGGCATGAAATCTGGACTTCAACAAGCTCTATGACTTCTGTTCCGAAGCCATTGAAGTTTCTCCATCCTCATTATGGAACCCTAAAAGCTTTTTATGAGACAATGCCAGAATCCGATTTGAAGGTATTAGGAATTTTGCTTTGATTATCTTCCATTACATCTTTTATTAGGGTAATGTTTATTGGGCTAAGCAATTCACTGAAGGATGATTTAGATGAAGGCATTAATATTTTATATAGGGACGTTGTTTATAATTTTTATTTCAGGGGTGCTGCGAATTGTTCCTTATATAAATATCTCAATTAGCCACACTTTTGAAAATCAAGAATTTCAATTTTTTTAGTGTTTGCTTCCTATATATTTCCTTTTTTTTCCCATATACTCTGTATCACTAATTTACCTTCACTTGTTTGCAGAAATACTTAGCCGATATCCTGTCTGTGTTGGGTTCTATCTTTGTTTATCATTTTTTTTCGTTTGACAATCCTACAGGAGAGTTTGAAGTACAGATTGTTGGGTTTAGAAGGTGATATTGGTTCGTGGGGTCATGAGTATGTGAGGTGAGCATTGTCCGACTTGATAACATGCTAATTTACTCTACTTTTTGTGAAAATTTTGTATTAGCGGTTCTTCATCAGCTATATCTGGTCAAACTTATAAGTTGTTTTAGATTGTGTTAATGTTTTTGTGTTTGTTATTGGTTTCAAGTTCCACTTTGTGTTGGTGCTCCGACTTAGGATTTGTAACCAGAAGATCACCTATGCGAATTTATTTTTGGTACTAATTTACTTCTTTATTTTTCAATCTATAATTAACATATTGGTTTCATGTTCGTGTTGACATATAACTAGAATAATTTTGTTCTCACTTCATTATTTGTTCTCAGGAACTTGGCTGGAGAAATTGCACAAGAGTATAGGAAGCGACAGGTTAGAAGTCTAAGGAATCTTTAGACATTTCGTAGTTTCTATGAGTTATGTAATGTAGGGTTATCTTTAATGGCGAGACATTAATCTGGATGTTAATGTTATTTACTTTGTTGCTAATGCAGAGCGAAGAGGCTGCAATTGAAGATCTACTGGAGCTTGTGCAATAGATTGTTTCATTTCATATGAACGTATAACTTTCTCTTTGTCATATGGAGCTTGTGCGACAGATTGTTTCATTTCGTAGTTTCTATGAGTTATATTAATTGAAAACTCTTTTCGTTTATCATTTCTTTAATTCATTTTCGATACTAATTTAATTCATTCATTTTGGGGAAGAATTTTGGGGAAAAATAATATATTGAAATATCAATATGTTAAATCAATATTTTGGGGAAGATTTTTGTCATCATATAGCTGCCAATCCAAAGAGAAGTTCCATCCTGTCCTTCAGCTCTTTGATCCTTCTCCTCATCTTCCCTCTGTTTCCACTTGATGCAGGTACCACCTATATATAATTATAATATTGGTGTGCTCTGTTTCATGTTCAATGCTTTATAATTCATTATGCACCAACAAACTTTTGATTGAAGGAATCACAGAGCTAGCTTCTTGTACTTCATAGTATCTTGCTTTTGGTGCATTTTGGCACATGCTTCTTTGTAGAATGATACAGAGTTCATATCTTTGCAGAGAATGGAGAAGTGCTCAGTGATCACTACAAGCTACTTACAGTTGATTTGCGTAACATTCATATCTTTGCAGAGTTCATATCGGTAGCGTTACAAGCAATGGGCTGATTATTACAATCAAACGGAAGTTACTTGTGCACCTGGAACATAAATGGAATTGTATAGGAACTGTTAAAGTAATGCTGAAGGATTTGCTTAAGCGGGTAGAGGGATAGGAATGGATTTGTGTATAAACTGTTATCCAATTAATGCTTGTTGTATGTGATGTGATAATAGTGTTGATACTATGGCATGCTTCCCTTTGATATATGCTCTCTTTATAATATTTTAATCTTTTTTATTTTTAATGACCTTTAGCGGCGTTTAAGGGGAAGCGCGGCTAAAGATATAACTTTTAGCGGCGTTTGTGTAAGAAGTGCCACTAAAGGTTATGTTCTTTAGTGGTATTTTGGGGAGAAAAATTGCTAAAGGTCATGTTATTTAACGGCGATTGTGGGAGAAGCGTCGCTAAATGTTATGATTTTTAGTGGCATTTGTAGGAGAAGTGTCACTAAAGGTCATGCTTTTTAGCGGCGTTTTCAGGAGAAGCATTGCTAAAGGTCATGTCTTTTAACGGCGTTTGCAAGAGAAGCGCCGCTAAAGGTCATGTTCTATAGCGGCTTTTTTCACATAAATGCTGCAAAATTTAGTGACGTTATCTACAGCGGTGTTTTTCGTGGCGTTTATCAAAACGTCGCAAATTATTTTAGTGGCACTTATAAACGCTGTTAAAGGCCCCAAAAAATGCCGCTAAAACCTGATTTGCTGTAGTGAATATATATTATATATTCTAGTTAAGCAATTTGAGAATTCAATAGTGGCAAAATGTTAAATTCATTATTAGTCTTTGAAAACAAATAATCAACTTGAATTAAGTGTTTATTTTTATTTCGATTTTACATTGAAATGACTATATTATAAAAAAAAATTCAATGAAATTTAGATAAATAAAATGAAATCCTTATTAAAATATTATTCTTAGATCATGATGAGGTTTTATCTCCCGCCTCTGCCAAGATATGAAATTCAACAATTGAAAGCATCCCATTAATAACATTGTCATTCTTTAGAGACTAGTTTAGTAACGAGAAGCTTGTAGTACTAATACTGGAAATCAGAGTCAGCCTTGGAATCAACAACTCAACGATGTTTGGAGATGAGAAATTTGGGTTCATGTTGAAGAAATAAGATGTTAAAAACACATAACGCAGATGATGAATAAAGGAATAAAAAGAAGGAAATGTACTAAAGAGTTTCGAGAAAAGGAAAAAAAAGTTGTTGGAGTGAGGAACTCTTTTTACATTAATATGACTTTGTTAATTCAAGATATCATCCAACAATCACCACAGCAGAATGGATCTTTAGAGGCCCTTTTTTTAATAGTGATGAAATAAAAAACGCTGCAAAAAATGATGGTGTAAAAACACCGCAATAGATATAGAATATTTAACGGAATAAGACTTATTGTGATGTTATTTACCAAAAAAGCTGTAGAATGTAATCTTTTTGTGGGTTTTGCCTTTTAAATGTAGCAAAAGAAGGCCTTCAGTGGCATTTTCCTCAGCAAACACAGTTAAATGTTAAAAATTTATAATAAAAAAATTGGTATTTTTATCTTTCCTTATAAATTATAATACAAGCCAATCATATATAATTTCACATTATTATATATAAAATAATATATAATTCATAAATATAAAAATTAAAATATTTTATACAAATCAATAAGTTCTAATGCAGTTAAATCAAATTGTAACACCTTTTACTCGACTTGATCGCCGGGTCCGAGTTATAAGGTGTCGCATTCGTTGTCAAAGCAACTACGATCGAATTATATTCAATTAATGTCAGTTAACATAAAATACAAGTAATATAATTATATGGTATGACACATAATCATTTTTGGGTCTTATATGAGCTTACAATAGCTCTACAGCTAACTGAGGTCGAATTAGGACTAAATTGTAATGTTGGCAAAACTTCTAGTTGACGTGGCAACATCAGGGAGTTCTTTGTTGCGACGCAATATACTAAATGGTCTCATCTCAATGACCCATGCATGACATTACAATATGCCCTGAAGTCATGATCTTGTCACGATATCACCTGCACGACGTCGCGACGTCACGACGTCATGACGTCACACACTGTTTTTGCAATTTCTAATTGAACATCGACCTACAATTTTGCAAACATCTACCGTACTTATTTACCTCATATTTTCATTCAACACATACATTTCTCAAGCATCAAATTATGCACTTTAACACCTTATGCAACAATATACCAATGCCATAACACTTATAATTTAACTACCAAACATAATTCTACTTAAATTCTCCATTAATCATACCTATTCACTTGGACTATAGACAATAAATCATTGTTTTTTCATTTCATCCATATGTTGACCCAAATAAATGATACATCCATATGATTTATTTCTATACGTCAACTTCTAATCTTAATGGCCACAAAAAAAAAAACTAATATTATACTAAAACCAACTCAACTAGGTACATGCCACACTTTAACAAAACAAAATTATACAAACTTTGCTGAGTCGAGGATCGATTGGTGGTTGTTGAGATAACTGCTTGATCTATCGAGAATCTACTTTACCTATTGATCTACCATAAATCGATGTGGCAAATTAGGCCTTTTTGACGCCATTAAAGAATTTTTTTTCTCGAGCAAAATAGAGTTTTTACCATAGTTTGTCATTATTTCCATATTTTCAGTTAATAAATGAAAATGTCTCATTTTTTTCTTCTCTTTTTTACCTAAATTGGCCACTTGTGCCATTAGGGACCCTAATGGGTAATTGAGTTTTGTAGGGAGCCATCAGAGGCCTGAACATGAGCGAAAAAATCGCCTAGAAGAGGGTATCACGACATTGAAGCATAGAAGTCGCAACATCTCTGAGAAGCCTGAATTGAAGAGGAAAAGAGGCCATCTATAGTGATATCACGACATCCACCTAGAGCACCTCTTTTTGGAGATTGTCGACAATATTGCAATATCCTAACTTGGGTATCATGATATCCCTGTTGTGTGGGACAAAAAATGGCATCAGAGACAGAGTTTGTCCACTCGAAGCACCAATCAAAAGCCAGCATTCAAGGGCACTTTAGGCGACATTTTTGGGTTAGAAATCAACTATGTAAAGCCACTTTTGGCTGAGAAAAATGGAGAGCTTTTCACTTTAGTTTCTATAATCTTTATTCTTAGTTTTAGGTTGGGGTTAGGGTTTCATTTTTCTTTTTCTTTTTCTTTTCAATTTTATTTTAGGTGTTCTCTTTTCTTTTGAATAGATTTCATAGTTATTAGTTAAGTTAGTTCTTTTTATAGTTTAGTTTTATTTACATGTTAAGTCTTTAAACTTTCTTGTAACCACTCTTTAATCTTTGCTTAATGTTATTTCAAATTTCTTTAGTTTTAGTTGTTAAAGATTCCACCTTTAATGTTTTTTGCTTCTTACCTTGCTACTAGTTGTTCATCTTTACTTGATTCTAATTTTCTCCATTAAAAATCCAATTTTTTATCTTTATTTTATTGCGTTTGATGTTTATGGATATTGTAACACCCCTAACTCGTCTTCATCACTGGATTTGGGTCACAAAGTATTACGATAAAATTTTAAACATTTAACATTACTAACTCACAAATATTCAATTATAATTACAAATAATCAAATCACATACCACTTATAACAAACAAACACTTACGGGCCTTAAACCGAGTTTACGGAGCCCTAAAAATAGTTTGGAAACATTTTAGGGTTAATTCGAAACAAAATAGAAATTAGGAAAAAGTTGAAAATTTTGAAAATAGGGGACACACGGCCGTGTGTCATAGCCCAGATCGTGTGGACATTTGAAGTCTAGACACACGGTTGTGTCCCAGTCCATGTGTCCACCCGTGTGTATATTCAAATTAAGGTCACAAGATCGTGTGCTTCCCCATGTGTGCATTCGATATTGGGTCACACGGTCGTGTCGCTGGCTGTGTCCTAGACCTTGTGTCAAACTGTTATAAGACACACGGCCATGTTGTGCGCCATGTGCTAAACCGTGTGAAACCCGTACCTAAAGACAATAAGACACACAGCTGTGTGGTTAGGCCGTGTGTCGTGTGGCAGTTGATAAATGCCAAAAGTAACATGTTTTAGCCTAATTCTTAATGTGGTTTTGGATGATTATTCGATTTAAAATGGTGAATTTTGTGCTCTTAATCCTTTAAGTTCATGTTTTTATACTTTAGGAGAGCATTTGGGAGCAAAAGGAGCGAGAAACAAGTGAAAATAAAAAAATCAGAACAAGCTTCAGGAGCCACACCGGCTGGACACATGGCTGTGTGAGCCACACGGCCATGTGCCAAACCGTGTGGATTTCACAAAATGCACTCTGGAAACACTGAAAACAAAACTTTTAGGTTTTTCAATCATTCTAAAACCTATATATACCAAATATAAGAAGAGGGGAATAAGCCGTCAAAAAATATTGAAGAAAACAACTCGAAAAAAACACCTTTAAAGCTGACTCGGAAGTAGATTTCCATCAAGATTGAAGCTCTCATTTTGATTTCTTTAAAGTTTATTATGAGTTTCTTTATTTCTTGTGGTTATACTGTCTTTAAGATGTTTTTATTTGCGATTATAAACTAATATTCTAAAATACCTAGGGGAGATGAACCCTATAACGAATTCTGTCTTTTGATTTATGTTTTACACAATAAACATTTGGATCTTGTTCTCAATTTTCTGTGCTTAATTCTTGGTTTAATATTTTCAGACTATTAATCCATATTTGATGTGCTTGAATAAAGGAGGAAAAGTCCATGTTTAAGAGTAGGTCTAGCATAATTGAGTGGAGTTGCATGCAATTTTAGAAATGGAACGACATAAGTCTACCAGATTAGAGTCGAATCTAATAGGGGAATCTATAGATCGAGTTAATGTAATAATAGGGGTTTTAATTAGAAAGTAATTTCAATTAATCAACCTAGAGTCAGTTGCTCTTAGTTTTGAAGAGAGATATTAGCATAATTTAGGGATTTCTATGGATCAAGATACGAAGTGAAGAAATTGTGTAATTGAGATTGATAATGACAGATGAAGTCTAAGTGAATTCTTTCCTAAGTATTGTTTCGCTTCTTGGTTATTATTCAATTATTTTCTTAATTTGTTCTTTGTCATGTTCTTTAGTTAATTAATTTAGTTAATTTTAGTTTTAATCAATCACTCCAATTTGTTGGTTAAATAAAAGAAAGACGGTAATTACTAGTACTTTTAGTTTTCGTGGGAATGATATCTTTTCTCATCGTAGCTATACTATTAATTGATAGGTGCACTTGCCTTAGTTAGATTTTTAGTTGGTTTCATGGACATCAAGTTTTTGACGCCATTGTCAGGACTAAAATATTAAGAAAACTTTATTTCTATTAATTTAGTCGTTTTTATTTTAATTTTAATATTTTTGTTTTTAATTTAATTTTTATATTTTAATTTTTTTTTTTACTTTTGGAAGGTTCTTTTGGTTTATGACTAAAGGAAACCCGTTAGATCTATTATTTTTTTTATAGTGATATTGAAAAGACTGCTCACAGAAATCGTAGAGAGTTTAGAGAAGCAAGACAAAGTCAACAAAATATAGTAGAGGATCAAAAGGAAAAGGATATTACTGTGGAGATGTGTGATAATCAAAGCAATTGGCTACCTCCTGCACGTCCTACCCCTCAGACTATGTATGATTATGCTAAGCCCACTCTAATTGGGGTTAAATCAAGTATTGTTAGACCGTCTGTTAATGCAAACAATTTTGACATCAAGCCGAATATAAGTCAGATGGTGCAACATTATGTTCAGTTTGATGGTTTGCAAGATGAAGATCTGAATGCTTATTTGGCCAATTTTTTAGAGATTTGTGACACTTTCAAGATCAATGGCATTACTGATGATGCCATATGCTCATGGTTGTTCCTATTCTCATCGAGGAGCAAGGGAAAACAGTGGTTAAATTCATTGCCACGAGGTTCTATCACTACTTCGGCTCAAATGACTGAAAAATTTTCGTTAAAATATTTTCCACAGGCAAAAACAATTAAATTGAGGAACGACTTATCTTCTTTTGTCCAGTTTGATATTGAAACTCTTTATGAAACATGGGAGAGATTTAAGGATTTGTTGACAATGTGTCCTCACCATGTACTACCTTTATGGCTTCAAGTTCACACTTTTTACAATAGTTTGAATCCCTCAACTAGACAAATGATTGATGCAGCTCAAGAGTTTATTGAGAATACGACACTGAATAATTATCAGTGGCAAGTTACGAGAGTAAAACCTGTCAAGGCAGGTGGAGTTTTTTATGTTGATGAAAGTTCTATGTTGGAAAACCAGGTTGAAGCTCTTAGTAAGAAAATTGATGGTCTAAATTTTTCTAAGCAGGTAAATCCAGTGATGCAATGTGATGCAAATAGAGTGGGGATGATTAATTTAGAATATTCACCCTTCAAGTCTAACATGAAGCATGAGCAAATCAACTTTATGGGTAATAATTTTAGACCTCAAAATAACCCCTATAGCAATACTTATAATGCAGGATGGAAGAATCATCCAAATTTTTCTTGGGGTGGTTAAGGAAATCAAAGGTCACAACCCCTTCCAAGTTTTTAGCGGCCTTATCAGCAAGAAAAGAAACCAAACCTTGAAGAGATGATTGCTAAATTTATTTCAGTTTCTGAAAAATGATTTCAAAACATTGAGACAACTTTGAAAATTCAGCAAGCATCAATTCATAGACTTGAAAATCAAATTGAATAGCTTGCTAAACTGGTTTTGGAAAGACAGCAAGGTAGTTTACCTAGCAACACTGAACCAACCCTAAAGGAGCATGTGAAGGCAGCTACATTGAGGAATGGGAAAGTGTTGTCTGAGCTTGAAAAGAAATTGAAATAAGAAACTGATGAGAAAGATGATGGGGTGACAAAAATAGAAAAATTTCAACCACCGGTGTTTAAAGCATACAAACTATTGATTCCATATCTAGCAAAGTTGAAGAAAGACCATATGGATGTACAATTTGGTAAATTTCTTAAACTTTTTAAGCATTTTCATATTAGCTTACCTTTTGTTGAAGCTCTTTCGTAGATGCCCACATATGCAAAATTTTTAAAGGAGTTATTGATAGATAAAAGGAAGTTAGAAGAGCTATCCACTTTGGAGCTCAATGAGGAGTGTTCAGCCATCCTCCAAAATAAATTGCCCACTAAGCTGAAAGATCCATGAAGTTTTACTATTCCTTGCTTTATTGGTAGTTTAAACATTGACAAAGCATTGACTGATTTGGGTGCTAGTATTAATTTGATGCTTTATAAAATGTTCAAGCAACTTGGTCTTAGGGAACCCAAACCCATTAGGATGAGTGAGGATTCAATTAGCTAACAAATCTGTTAAATATCTTAGGGGCATTATTGAAGATGTACTTATGAAAGTAGATAAATTCATATTCCGTGTTGATTTTGTTATACTTGACATGGATGAGGATATTGAGGTGCCATTAATTTTAGGTCGACCCTTTTTAGCCACTGCTAGAGTTATTATTGATGTGGGTAATAGTAAACTTGTGCTTAGGGTAAGTGATGATGATATCATTTTTCAAATTTATGATGCCATGCGATTTTCTAGAGATTAAGATGATTCATGGTATTTTATTGATTCTATTGATCACGCTATTCAAGAATCATTGCAAGAAATTGTTCATAAGGACATATTGGAACTATGTCTTATTCAAGGACAGGAGGCTGATAAAGTTAATTCTGTGATGAGTAAAATGAAAACAGATTTGGATGGCAATGCATCTCCATTTAGACAAAAATATTTTGAGGCCATTGAGGTAAGTAAAGATTTGAAGTTGAAACCCTCTATTGAAGAACCTCCCAAATTAGATTTAAGGCAATTACCGAATCATTTGGAATATTATTTCTTGGAAAAAATTCTACACTGTCAGTGATTATTGCTTCAGATTTAAAGCCGAAAGAGAAGGATGAGTTATTGCAAGTGTTGAAGGCACACAAAAGAGCTATAGCCTAGAAAATTTATGATATTTGAGAATGAGTTGATTCCAACAAGAATAGCCACGAGATGAAGAGTTTGTATTGACTACAAGAGTTAAATGATTCTACAAGGAAAGACCATTATCCTCTGCCGTTTGTGGATCAAATGTTGGAAAGATTACCGGGTCACATGTATTATTGCTTCTTAGATGGACTTTCTGGAAACTTTCAAATCTCGATAGCTTCTGAAGATCAAGAAAAAAAATGACATTTACATGTCCATATGGTACATTTGCTTACCGAAGAATGCCTTTTGGATTATGTAATGCTCCTGCCACTTTTCAGTGTTGTATGTTAGCTATCTTTGATGAACTAGTGGAAGATATCATAGAGGTATTTATGGATGACTTCTTAGTATTCAGTAATTTTTTCCATTTATGCCTTAAGAATTTAAAATGTATTCTAATGAGATGTGATGGGGAAAAGTGACACTTCATAGTTCAAAATGAATTATTTTGGGCCTAAAATTTCTAGTAAAGGGATCGAGGTCGATAGAGCAAAGATTGAAACTATCAAAAAATTATCTCCCCCTAATTCAGTTAAGGCTATCAGCAGTTTCCTAGGACATGTTAGGTTCTATATGAAATTTATTAAAGATTTTTCTAAAATAGCTAAGCCTTTAACTATTTTTTTAGAAAAAGATGTGTCATTTAATCTCAATCAGGAATGTTTAAATGCATTTAATGTTCTTAAGGAAAAATTAATTAATGCCCTAATTATGGTTGTACCGAATTGCAATTTACCCTTTGAACTAATATGTGATGCAAGTGATTTTGCAATAGGTGCAGTACTTGGACAGTGAAGAGACAAGCATTTTCAGCTGATTTATTATACTAGCAAGTCTTTGACAGACGCACAAGAAAATTACACTACTATAGAAAAAGATTTGCTAGCTGTGGTTTTTGCATTTGATAAATTTAAACCTTATTTAATATTTACTAAAGTTGTTGTGTACACTGATCACTCCGCTTTCCGTTATCTTCTTACTAAACCAGATGCAAAACCTCGACTTATAAGGTGGATTTTATTGTTGCATGAATTTGATTTGGAAATTAAAGATAAGAAAGGAGTTGAAAATCTTGCAGCAAACCACCTCTCAAGGCTCGAAAACCCCGACCTTGAGAAGCTCAATGAAGGGAAATAAATGACTCGTTTATTAAAGAACGACTTTTTGTAGTAATTGATTCTGAATGGCCTTAGTTTGCAAATATTGTGAATTATTTGGTAGCTAATATCTTACCAAAAGGTTTGACTTATCATCAAAAGAAACGATTCTTTGTTGATGTGAAAAATAATTTTTGGGAGGGTCCTTTTCTTTTTCACATGTGCGCGGATCAAATGATCCAAAAAAGTGTTTTAGAACTAGAAGGAAATGAATCTTGGAGTATTGTCACCCTAAACTGACGGGAGGACACTATAGTGGACTTAGAATAGAACATGAGGTCCTTGAATCAGGTTTTTATTGGCCCACTTTGTTCAAAGACATTAACAGGTATGTTGCCTTCTGTGATAGATGTTAGCAAACAGGTAAAATTTCCAAACATGATGAAATGCCTCAAACTTATACGCTTTCTTGTGAAATTTTTTACATTTGGGGTATTGACTTCATGGAACCATTTCCCAGTTCTTATGGCAATAAATACATACTAGTGGTGATAGATTATGTGTCGAAATGGATGGAAGCTCAGGCTTTACCTACTAATGATGCTAGGGTGGTAGTTCAGCTTCTTAAGAAACTTTTCTTTAGTTTTAGAGCACCTAGAGCGATCATCAGTGATAAGGGTACACATTTTTACAATGTTTAATTTGATAAGACCCTTAAGAAATATAGTGTACATCATAGAATAGCTACCCCTTATGACCCTCAACTAGTGATCAAGTTGAAGTGTCAAACTGAGAACTCAAACGCATTCTAGGAAAGACCGTAGAGACGAATAGAAAGGACTGGACTTTAAAATTAGATGATGCTTTATGGGCTTACAGGACTGTGTATAAAACACCCATAGGAACATCCCCCTATAGACTTGTTTATAGAAAGAGCTGTCACTTACCACTTGAACTCAAACACAAAGCATTTTGGGCAATAAAATTTCTAAATTACGATCCTAAACTTGTAGGTGAGAAGAGACTGTTGCAACTAAATAAGTTAGAAGAATGGCGAGCAAATACTTACAAGAGCTCGAGATTGTACAAGGAAGTGACAAAGCAACATCACGACGCTCGTTTAAAGTAGCCTAAATAGTTCACAATTGGAGATCGAATGCTTTTATATAATTCAAGGCTCAAATTGTTTCCTGGAAAGTTGAAGTCGAGATGGTCAGGCCCATTTGTGGTAAAAATCATTTTTCCATACGGTACAATAGAGGTAACACATCCTGAATACGGAACATTTAACGTAAACAGTCATCGGCTCAAATCTTATCTTGGTGGTGATATTAATAATGGAAGAGAGGAGCTCCGGCTCTAAGATTCGAATTAACCATAAGCGTGTAAGGGAAAGTTGAGCTTAGACTTTAAATAAGCATTTTTCGGGAGGTAACCCGAGTGATTTAATTTTTATTTTCCTTAATTTTGTTGAATGTTTAATATGTAAAAAAAAAAAAGAAGAGACACGCGACTTGGAAACAAAAGCATGTCCTAGGCCGTGTGAGTCTCGAAACTTAATTTCTTTTGAATTCAAAATGGCACACAGCCTGGGTTGTCTTACACGGGGACGAGACAGGGTCGTATGGCCCAACACGAGCTATTACATGACTGTGTCCCATATTTAACCCTAGCTTTTTCTTACATTTTTTCAATTTCATTTTTTTTTACCTTTCCCCTAACCCTACCACCGAACCCCTCCTACTTCGACAATTACAGAGGTATCATTTTTAAAACCCAAATATCGATACATCCATTCGAGACCATAAAAACACAACATATATCAACACATAGATAATTCCAAATTAGTTCTAAACATCATGCATCAATTACCTCATAAAATAAACACCAAAATGTCTCAAATAACAATTCCAAACATCATGTTTGAAGTCCACAAATTTCCAAAGAATAACGGGCATGCAAGCAGCTAAAGTTATTGCAAAACTAACTTATGGTCTACCACATTGCCTCTTATTTCCAAAACATAAATAAACAAATAACATCCATTAATAGAAACTAAAGTTTCTGATTTGGATCACCCCTCGAAACCACACTGCTCACACCGATACTACTTATTTGCAATGATTAAAAAGGAGTGGGTGAGCTTAACAAGCTCAGTGAATGCTCGGAACAACCACTACGCAAACCAGTCATTATGCATCGACTAAGCAGGCATGTCACATATTCATAACCTCTTTAACTCTAATATCATACTTCACACATTTAATTATCTTCCATTTATACTATTACACATTTATCACATGATTATTTACGCACATATCACATCACATGTTATTCGCATTTGTTGATAGTTTGACTCTTGAGGTTATGAAACACAAAGTGGACTCTATCACCACTCATCGGATATATAGATCTCCAACACACCAAAAAGACTCGTAAAGTCAAACATGTCCCATAAGTGAAGCATATAGCTAACACTCTCCAACACTCTAAACATATATATCCCGGTGAATGGAGCTTAGCTCACATTCCTTTATCTCTCTAAAAACTGTTCCAAGCCTTAACGCCCACATATCACAACACAAAGGTGAGTATTCACAATCCTATGACATGCCAACTATATTCAACTGTCTCATAACGTTACAAGGACAAAATTTCCACATTATCATCACATATTTACTTAATGATTTTCTGCACATATTCACTACATAATCTCAACATTAGCACAATAGGTCCACTATCACATAGCTGTTGGAAAAACAGGTTTAGAAAATGCAGCGAAAAATAAATTTAGGGAAAAACCAGAGTTTTAAAAAGTTTTCCAAAACAATTTTTTCAAAAATAAAATGATGGGTGTAACCATTGACTCAACACCTATCATGAACATACTTTCATTTGTGAGTCATCTTGGGACAATCTCTTTGAAAGTCATGCATGACTAGTTGTCCTTAAAAGAAAATCCCATTTAGTGAACCCACATGACAAAGTTTACCTTAGGGTGCGGCCAGCGTAGGAACCGACTCAAAACTTTATCGTGCAATCACTTACGGACCATTAATGGAGGTCGTAGGTCTTGTTCAAGGACCTTCTCCCACTCAATATTTTAAAAACATACAAGGTTTTTTTATCCCAAATTTCAATAATACTCATACAATAGTCCTGGTGGCATTCTTACCTAATCTAAGTGTATGCTTCCAATATATGCATGGCATGCTATGGAAATTTTATAATATCCATTCGTAAGAATCAATCAATTTTAAAACAAATAATTTTGATTCTCCACAGTTTTTCTTTTAAGGAAAAAAACCGAAGAACTGAATGAGAACCGTGCACTAGGTAGGGTCCCAAGAAAGGGAGGTGAGTCAAATTTGACCACTTAAAAATCAAACCTTTCCTAGCCAGAGTCAATCCTAGACATGCACCTTTTCATTACCACACTTCTCAAATTTATTGAATAACCTAAAGAAGCGAATAGAACAATACAACGCATGTATTTTCTTATTACGACAATTCTTACTTTTAATTGATTAACTATGGATCATCTCATATACATATCACAATTATAACATTACATGATATTATAAACAATTATAAATCATATATATAATGAAATAGGTAATTAAAATAAAATTTCCAGCCAAGGTTTCCGTGGTTCTATTTTTAGAAAATAAATGGAAATATAAATTACATAATTTTTCACCACAAGACATTCCTTGGATCTTCAACTGCCATCACATCTTTTCCTCGTCATGACCTTATTTTGGAAAAATTACATTTAAGTCCTATATTCGTTTTCGGCTCACAAGAATTCTATGAATTTAAAATAAAAATAGTCTTACGTGGAGATGATAGTACACGGTCTATTTCCTAATAACCAAAACCTCAACAAAAAAAAATATAATAAATATATAATATCGCATCCATTCTCATATATAACTCAAAAGATGCATAAGATCTAAAAAGTGTCACTTTCTATGTAATCAAATCAATCAAGAAGAAGATATATTAATTTTGATTATCTATTTGTACTTATCGATAGAACACAACTTGGCTCATGATACCAATTGTTGGAAAAAACGAGTTTGGAAAACACGGCGAAAAATATATTTAGGGAAAAACCAGAGTTTTAAAATTTTTTTCCAAAACAAGATCTTGATTGTGATATCTAAAGTAATAAACACTTAATCAAATTTTTACCTTATCGATTCGTCTAGGATGAGCACTTCGATTGAGTACTCTTCCCCGCTATCCTCAAGCTCACGTCTATCGAGTGTGGGCTCGCTTCAAATCAGAAAATTTTTCACAAAAATTACTAATATGGTAATTTTGTAATTTCTCTAAACTTTTAGGTCATGTTATAAATTAGAAAAATATATCTAGAAATTTTCTAAAATAATCTCTTCAGAGAATTTTCTCTCTGCAACTTTCTCTTGAATTCAAGTGTGTGTAAATAATGACTTAAGGCTCTCTTTATATAGAAAGAGCCTAGAGAGTTCAACTATGATTAAACTTAATCACTTTAATATTAAATTAATATAATATTTATAAAAATAAATATTAGATTAAATTTAATAATAATTCTTATTAAAATAATATAATGTTTATATACAAGATAAATATTAAATTGAATTAATATTAAGATAATCACTTTAATATTAAATTAATAAAATACTATTAAGATAAGTAAATATTAAACTATTAAAATATTATTATTTTTGGAATAGTTAAGCTAAAATCAAATTCTCTGGTAGAGTCCCAGTAGGAGTGTAACTCTTCCACAGCTCAACCACCTGCCGTGTCTAATGATGCAAGTGCGACACCCTTACGGCACTCCGAGCCGGTTCGGTTTGGGTCAATGACAACCCGACCAATCCATTCTAGCCACTAGTTGGACTGTCGGCCTAGTTTCACATACCGATCTCAGTTCGACCAATTTTTTGGTCTTGGTCTTGGTTTTAGGCTCTTGGGCCCAATTTACGATTTTAGGTCAAATATTCAAGTTCAATTACCCATTAAGCCAATTGTTTGGAAATTAACTATCATATTAATTTTAATTTATTTGATTAATTTAATTTTACTTGATCAAAATTAATTTTCCATAAAATCACTTAGATTTTCCAAATTAATTTTTCAAGAAAATTCTTTAATCAAATTCTCTAGTTGAACAATTCTTATGACCATCTAATTTAATTTCACATTGAATAAATCAACTCAATTAAATTATTCCCAAAGTCGTAGAATTTTCTTCTGATTCAAATGTAGTTCGATCGAGCTTTTGTTGAGCTAGCAAAGGGACCAATCGAACATATACAATTAGGCTCTAGTGACTGCAATTATGTCCAAAAGTATCATTTTGATAATTCACAATTACTTAATCATGGAGTTAGTCCACAAGAAGTACCATGATAGAAAACTCCTTATTATATACTCTTTACGAAAGCAGTTTATCCAACTGTTTTTTTCCAATGACCTCATCATGTGTGTGTTACCCTCATACGATATCCTTGATTCCTTTGAGTTAAATCTGTTCACTCAATAAAATCTTATTTTATCTCATTGTCACTATTGTGTCTTCTTAATGATTAATATGACCACTGTCAACAAATGACTAAATTTCTCGTTCAAGAACTGACAACCCATGGCCACGTTCCATATTTATCAATCCAAACAATGCCAATTAGAGGATATCATTAACTCTTTAATTGAGCTATGAATTCCATTGTTGCTAGTAAAGCATTCCATTCAAAAGTCATGTACCCAACATATCGGCTATGGGCTTGACCATATTTGGAGCATAAGCCTCCACTTATATTAAAGCACATGAGTTGTATACGCATGGTTAGTGACTAACTCAGAGTTTAGGTAAACCACACCATGAACGTCACAAGTGAATTAACTCATAAATGGATTTAGAATTAATTTATCTTGGGTCCAGTCTAATGTATCATTCTACCAATGAATTCATCTATGTCTCTACTCGTGGAGTCAACTGCTCTAATAGCCAAGACTAGCGATCTCCCCAATTGGAATTATAGTCGACATAATAATCCTTATCAGTATTTGAATCAAATGCTCACTTTGATTATTTTACGGGATTATGCACTCATTTAGATTATCTCCTGAAGTAAGTTGTCTTTCTTGCAATGTAAACATTCTTTACAATGTCACTTATCTTCAGTTTGGCCTTTAAACAATCAATGAGCTAATATTTGCTTGTCACAATTTTGCTATGCATGCAAAACATAAAAGACATAATAGTGAAATGTGAAATTAACTTTACTTATTTATTCAAATAAATAGAAAACAGTTACATGTTTACTACAATATGGGCATATTTCTCAATAATGGCATGAATAACGTGCCCACATATTCATTATCACAACACTCATCACAAGCTTATTACACATGTCATTGCATATTATATATATGTTCATAATTTCTCAATTGTACAAGCACATATATATCACATTTAACCATAGGTGTGAGGACACTTACACTCAGAATTTAGAGTAGGGTTTAGGCTACCTCTAAATTCCCAAATACACAATGAATCATCTACGAGCAGTGATTCCAAAACTCTCACTAAAATATGCTTTCACCAAAAAGCCGAATGCTCTAACAAGCTTTTCTTTGTCTTTGTTTCTACTAGTTGAAGCTCATATTGAATCCGACGCTTCAACAAGGCAAACCACACAAATAGACAACAACCAGTCAATAACTTACCTTAAATAGACTAAAATAATAGCCTAAGCTACGTTATCTATTAACTGAAACCTTCGATAGAAAACTTAAACTTCAAATCTATCAATCTACACTTAGTATTTTAGCATGAAACAAATTACGTTCATTTACATATTCATCTATGAATAATTCTCAACCTTTAACCTACACAAAACTACTCAGTTCATGGTATCAACATTTTTTGAAAAGTTTTGGCCATTATAACAAAAATTCTTAAAAACTCGAGAAATTCTTAACAAAAATTCAAAGTAAATTTAGAAACCTTAAATCATGTTAAAACAAGTTGAAAAACACTTCGAAACCACATTTTAATCCACAAACCCAAAATCCACCATTAATGACCCAATTTTTCGCTTTTATTTAAAACATGCATTTTAATGGCTAAAAATTCAATTTAAAAGACTAGATATCACTTAAAACTAATAAGAAGACGAATGGTTACCTTTGATGGGAGAAAAATATGACACAAATTTGAGAAACCCACACATGAAGAAGTTGGTGAAATTAATAAGATTTTTGGGTGTTTTTCTTGGTTTCAATGGAGATTTATGGTTAGGTTGATGGTAAAAATGAATATGAATTAGGGTTTGGCAATAAAAATCAATTAGGAGAGATAGGAGAGTAGAAAAGACGGCACAAGCAAAGTGAGGAGCAAACTATTGTGAAAACAAACTGGAGAAGGGGGGTTTAAAATTCTAGGACAATTGCTACATAAAAACTCTCAATTTTGACTCTTTTACAAATCAGTCATATTTTCAAAAGTAAAGATATTTAAAACTCATTTTCAGAAATTAACTTAATTTCCTAATAGCCATTGTCAAAAATATTATCGATTACCAACCTTACGAAATTCCAACCACATATAAGCTAAAATTCCTAAAATACCCTCGAAACTTCTAGGCCTAATTTTAGGGTGTTATAATAACAAATTTCTGATTTATTACATATAGATTAATTCCCAATCTTTTATTCTCAATTTATCACCGAATCATTAATTTGTCATATAACACAAGATGCTTCAACTCAATTTCATACTAATCGTCAAATATCAATCGAATCAATAAATTTCTATTCTTTTCAATTTAGTCCCCATCTCAGTAACCAATCTCAAATATATATCAATTCAGTTCAAATAACCATCAACGGCTTACCTTAACACCATATAATTCAAAATGACATGATCATGCAAAAAAAAATTATTTCTCGAATCATAGAAATACAAACCGAAATTTTGAGCTATTCGTCATCAACTTTCGATTTTCCTTTCCTCTCAATGTTTTCGTGTCAAAGTTAGCTAAATAATCACAAAACATGTAACACTATCAATTTCAAACCAATTCACAATCAATTCTCAATTCATACAAAATTTTCAATTTATTCAATTTAGTTCTTAATACCAGGACAAACATAACTTTCAATTTAAAGCCTTGGATTAGAATTTGATTTCACAAAAACTTATTATGGACCTCCTATTACTTATTCCTACTGAAATTTCATGTCAATTTTATATTTTATTCAATTTGTTCCCTAATGTACAAAATTATCAATTAAGCTTTACAATTTAGTTCTTTTTTTTAAACCATGCTTAATTTCTATCAATTTAACAACTAAATCATTCAATTCTCAACAATGAGATTTTTCAAAAATTTAATAATTTTACAAATTGGTACATGGGCTAGCTAGATTAAATCCCATGACCTCAACTCTACAAAAATTACAAGAAAATGACCTAAATGAACTCACCAATCTATGGTCGAATGCTTCAAAATTAAAGGGTTTCTTTGGTTCAACAATGGTGTTCAATTTAGGTGGATAAGAAAGTGATTTATTTTCTCTTTCTTTCCACCAAAATCACCTTTTATTTGTAGCTTAATGTTTTATTATTTTAGCTAATTATGTTTTACACACAACTAATCTTAATCTCACTTATTAATCTTACTAACATCATACGTCCACTAAGTCTCAATTAGGTATGGTCAAATTGCTATTTTGGACCTTTGGTTAATTGCAATTTAAGCCCCTAAGTCATTTAGATAATCAAATCATTTTGAACCTTCAACTTAGTCACTATCGAATACTCTCTCAACTTCTATTCTCATTTACACGTCAGATACCATACCTTGCTCAGAGCTCATATCTTACCCATCAATATCTTCGATATGCCATTTGTCTCTTTCAATATGATCTTTTATAAGTCATTACACATTTCCTTTACAAAGGTCTATACGACCGAATTACCCTCACTCTTGTATACGTAACTTTAAGTCACTGCTCCACAATCCATGTTTGATCACCTATACATAATAGGTACATTCCTTCTGATATATAGTTAGAAAAATTATTATTCAAAATACATTTCTTTTACGTTTACCCATCACTTCTTCTATGTCTCATCACTTCATTATTCACAGTCCAATCATGGTCTTATATAAGACTTTACCGTAGCCCATAGAGACACTGTGCCTTACTGATATTTCTAATCACACTTACCAGCCATGTTGAACACACCAAAGCAATTTAATATAGAATCTGCCAAGAACCATTCCTTTTGGTTACACCATTGCAAGCCTTATTAGAATATGCCATAAGAGCATTACTTTTAGATTTCACCATGTACTTTGTTTTTTCAAGTTTTCGCCACAAAGGCTATTAATTCATTATTCGTCATAATGGTGGTTTTTAAGAGTGCGCCATGAAGGCATTTCTTATGAAGTTTTCCAAAAAGGCATTCTTACATATTACACCACAAAGGCTTTCATTTTATATTGTACCACAGAGGCATTTCTTTCATATTTCGCCACAAAGGCGTTCCTTTTATAATTTTGCCACAAAGGCATTCTTTTATTGACGTGCTTACGATATGGATTAGCCTAAACTCACGTTATTTGAGGTTTGTCCATCATTGTCCTAGGACACGCAGAAAACCTAATTAGGTATTCACTGTCCTTTAGTTCCTTTCAGAAGGTGCAGTGGTCATTGGTTTTTCCTTCAATATACATATCAGAGGTAGTGTTTTTAGTTTAACAAACCCCTTTAGACTCTACCGCGGTGAACAAACACATACTCTCTTGACAAAACCTTCATGCACTGACATAGTTGACCTTTATCTTTAACTCCACAACTTACTTTTAACAGAACAAACTCATAGCATACATCTAAGACACACATGTACGACCAAACCTACTTCTCAGATTCCATACCATAACATGCATTCAATATATAGTTACATAACCATCATACTATACTTTTCTAGCTTCGGTTTCATCGTTCAATCAGTTTCTACAAAGATATCTCACGTGAACAATATAGATGTAAGATTCGGTGCAGAGACTCACCTAACAACCATGAACAATAGCTTGAACTCCAAATCCAATAAGGAATTGCAACAACCACTGCTTATAAATTCGAATAAAACCATTAAAACTCATTCGTAACCTTTACCATCATCACAAACCTAGATAATGCTTATACTAAGCCTTAATTCTTTATATTGTTATTCATGCACTCTTACAAACCTACTCTTTCATAGCACAAGATGCAGAGTCATAAAACTTACCTTGACATGGACTAATCACTGATAAAATATGGGTTTTCAACTTTAGCTTAGAGAAATGTCTTTTGTTCCTTAAGCCTCATATAACCTTGTCTTAGAATAAATAAGAAGAGAAATCCTTTTTCCCAAACTTAAATATCTATTATTATAACCTAAGTTCTTATTGTAACATAAGAAATGTCACATAATTACTGAATTGTCTTATCAAAATTCTACAACTTCTAAGAAACCTAATTGAGTATTCCTTTATCTTTTAACTATTTTGATTCACATTCAGTTGGTTCCTAACCAAGTTACCTTTGCAACTTAACTTGTACAGTATAACAGTTAATGGGTGTACTATTCCTGATGTGAACTCATAGTCTCAATACCAATTTTACTTGGTCACTGATCTTATTCTAACTAATATAGCCACCTGAAAAGGAACCTTTATTAACTTAACCACATAATTGTACACATCTGCTTTAACACTGAAAGATGCACTTAGGCGAAGCCTACTCCACCAATCATACTACATTAGGAATATGTGCTAAACCTTGTACCCTCCAGAACTGCTGTGTTACACCAAGTGTTTTTGCTTCAATTTTTTTTAGAAGTATATAATTAAAATAAGTGAACTTAATTATAGTATATAATACTTAGATGGCACCAAAAAAGAAAAAGGACAATAAAGAAAGTAAAGTGGGGGAAAAGATGTAAGTCGAGCTAGTTGGTCGAAAGTAAATGTTCACATATTTTGTGATTTATGTATCCAATATGCTGATAGAAGTAAGGGAAAACATGGTGTAACAATATCACAAAGAATGCCATGGAAGGTTATAGAAGTGCAATTTCAAAAAAAGATAGACGTAGCATATAACAAGGCTAAGCTTGAGAACAAGTGGGATTGGATGAGAAATAAATCGAGCCTTTGGAAAGCCTTGAAAGAAAATGAAATGAGATTAGGTTGGGGTCATGAAAAAGGAACAATAAGTGCTAGTGAGGAGTGGTAAAAGAAAAAATTTGAGGTTAGCTTATTTAATTACACTTGTTTTACTACTTTATTGTCAAAAAATTACACAAACTAAGTTGGTTTAAATTCTTAGAATTGATTTAATTTATCTTGTTATATAAGAAAATATGCATTTTAAAGAATTTTAAGGTGAAGGGATTGAACCTGAACTGGAATATAAGATGGAACAATCGTTTGGAGTTTCAGTTGCACAAGAGGTTCTTAAGTTTACTCCTGATAGGCGTGAAAAGGAACAATTTACATCCCTTCTCTCTAAAATTATAATGTTGGTAATGCACCTTATGATTATGATGATGTGATGAGTGAGAATAATGCTTTTAACCATAGCCAAGCTAATACGGAATGGCAAGAAGTTTGGAATGATTGTAGCCTAGTTCCTTCCCCCTTTCATTCTCCATAATTTAATAAAGAAGGAGTTTAAAGAAGAGGAAGCAAACGAGGCTCTGAGAATGATGATTCCGGGAGTAATAAGATTTCTAAGACTTAATCATTGAGAAGGTTTGAAGGATCGACAATGTTGATTGAGAAACTTGATGCTATGGTTCAAGTTGTTACTAAGAGGAGCATTAAAGATATGGAGTTAATAAATCTTGAAGCACACACACTTGTTGATTCTCTAACGAAGTTAGTATCGTTACTTAGCTTAATACCTAGTACTACAGAATTTTGTTTTGCTTACACCTTGATTAAGGATCCCTAGAAAAAGACAATCCTTAATGGTTTACCAGATGACGATGCTAGACTTCATTGGATTAAATATTTGTATGAGAGGGAAAAATGAACATACTAACTTTAATGTAGTTGTTATCTTGTAGTTGCTTCTATTATCGATTGTAAACATATTTTGAAGTCAACTTTCAATTAGTATTTAGCAAATGTATGTTTGCTTAGATTTTTTTGTTTGATGCAATATGTGATGACATTTTAAAGAGCAAGTTGATGCTACATATACCTTTTGTAATAGATCTTATTTGTAATGTGAAAGTGGCTTATCTAAATTTTGGTTGTTACTTTTGATTTTTGTTTTGATTTTGAAAGCAATGTTTGTTCTCCTAGTTTTTTTGATGTGGGAAACATTTGAAGCAGTTATAGTTTATTTATATTTATTTGTAGGCATGGATTTGCATGTTATAAATAATAAAATACGTAAGAGGTGAAAAAATAGTGAATTATGAGACTTGGTAACTTGTGTATTTGGTTGTATATCTCTTTATTATGTAAAGTACATAACAATGAGCAATGCATGACTTCTTTTCAAACGGGAGAAAAATGGATGCAAGAATTGTTGAATGCTTATGAAAAGTGTTGTTTTACCATGTTTAGAATGACACAAAGCACATTTCGCCAATTGTGTACGGATTTAAAAAGTAATTATAGGTTGCTTCCTTCAGATAGAATATCAACTTTGGAGAATGTGGGTTTATTTGTCTTTAATCTTAGTAAGGGAGCCTCCAATCGGGATGTCCAAAAGTTGTTTCAAAATTTTGTTGAAACTGTAAGTACAATTTTTAAAAGGGTTTTAGATGCCATAGATGGCTTGTTAAGAGACATAATAAGATCAAGAGATCCCAAATTCAAGGGAATTATTTCACAAATTGTTAATGATACCAAATATATGCCACATTTTAAGGTAATTATTTATGGATATTGTTGTTCCTTATATTCCATTCTATAGTAATAATTTACAATCTCATCAATATCTCACATGATAATAAATTCTTTCATTTTAGGATCGCATTAGAGCAATTAATGGTACTTATATAGATGCTATAATTCATGAGGAAAATCAATTGCGTTATAAAGGAAGGAAAGGGACACCCACCATTATTGTATTGGCAGCGTGCGATTTTGATTTGCTTTTTACATATGTGCTAAGTGGTTGGAAGGGATCAGCTCATGATTCTTGTATTTTCCTAGATACAATTAGGAACCCGAGTCTAAATTTTTCAAAACCTCCTCCGGGTAAATTTCTTTATTCTTAGTTAATATTTTATTTTTATTTGTTTGTGCATATTCATTTTAATTTTAAAATAAAGGAATTTTAATTTTGTGGCTCTATTTTGTCATGCTTAGTCAAATATTACTTAGTCAACAAAAGATATCCTGAAAGACAAGGCTACTTGACAGCTTATCATAAGATAAGGTATCACCCATCAGAGTCCCTTGGTGCAAATCCAAGAGGGCCACGATAAATTTTCAATCGAGCCCATTCATCCTTAAGAAGTTGTATTAAGAGGGCATTTGGCATTTTAAAGGCATGGTGGAAGATTTTAGCAAAAATGTTAATATATTTGTCTCAAGATCAAAATAGAATAATTTATGCTGCATTTGCATTACATAACTACATCAGATTAAGTAAAGTTCTTGACCCAACATTTAGAGTCATATATGCAAATCCAAATTTTATTCCTCCTGAAGCATTTCAAATGCCGAATGCATTTCCACTCAAGAAGTTGAGCGTATGAGTACAAATGAAATGACAAAAGTTTGTAATGACATCATTGCTAGTTTGATGGCAATTAGAAGACAACGTTGTGTTTCTTAAATATTTTTTTACTTGCTTGGATATATATCTATTTCTTGAATATTTATGTACTCTTAATTTATTTTCAATTTACTTGTGTAAAATGATTTTTTATGCAACTTTATATTAATTGGAATATGCTACTTGACAAATTTATCCAGTGTGACATGATTATCACTAATTTACATACTAAGAACATGACATAATTATCACTAAGAATATAGTTTACAATTATATTGATACAATATTAATATTTATTGATTTTCACAAGGTTAATATTTGCAAATAAGGAAATTAGGAAATTTATTTATTTAAATTTTTAAAATATTCACTAATTAATTTCCATAATTGATGTTTTAATTCATTGGTGATAGTGTTCGTAAAAATTAAAGTATTATAAACATATCGACTTTCATTAAATTTTACCAAACACTTTTAAATAAGCAGTCAATAGAATTAGTTAGTCAAACCAATTATTGCAATCAACAATTAATTATCAACTATAACCCAATTACCAAATAGAATCTAATTAATAAAAACAACTATTTTGATTACCATAAATTTACCTTTTAAAAGACTAGGAAATCTTAAGTTCAATTTTTTTTTAAATTCACATCAACCTACTAACAAAATTTTTAACTATATTAGATTTTGAACTAAAACATAATATTAATTAAAGAATACCCTCATTAAGTTTCAAGTTAAATCTTTCGACACGAAAATTCGGAACAATCTTTACTTCCTCTCTCTCCATAAAAAGATAATAATATTTTAAAACAATATTTATCTTAATTACATTAATGTATTATAAATGTTATTATATAAATTTTAGGTAAATAAATTTGAATTTGAATTTGAATCAAATAAATATAAAATAAAAATAAATTAGACATAATATGAGAAAATAATTTAAGTATGAAAAACACAAAAAAATATAAACACAACATGAATATATCAATATATCAATATCAAAATTAGTATGAAACAAATTATTAATGTGTAAAATTTTGTATAAGCTTACAATAATTTGAACAAGTGCATAATGTAGTAGCCCAAACTTGACCGGGCTTGAATAAAGCAAAAGAAAATAGATAAATAAATAAATATTTATTTATTTAACAATCCACAGTTCATTTACAGCCAAGGCCTGTTAAGCCCAAATACCTTAGACCTATTACCCTATACCAGCTACAACCTTAACCCAAATAACTTACAAACCCAAACTTAACCTACTGCAGACCCAAACCAGAAGGCCCAAATAGTAGGGGCCCAAATGACTTTCAGATAGGGTTAGAAACCCTAGCTCTCCTTCTCCTCGAGCCGCCACTGATTCTAGAAGGTTCAGGGAGCATCTCCACTCCTCGAATTGAGGCCACCATTCAAGGCTCGCCTCGTAATCAGTGCCTCACCGTCACCACGAATCCTCACCACTAGACTTGGGCCTCCATCAACGCCAAGACCTCTCGAGATTCTCGCGGTCACACAAAGAAAAGGAAAAAATCAAAGCAAGATTGCGATAAATAGATTAGAACAAAGTTTGGAAAGAAATCTTTCCATTTCTTTCCAAAATAGGCTGTAAATCAAGGCTATAAAGCCTTTTCTCAAATCTGTAAAAGGACACACTAATATACAGAGAAATAGAGAAAAACACACCACAAAAAGCATTGTACACCAAACATTTGCAATAATATTTCAGAAGGTGATTATTTTCCATACTTTATTTTCTTTTCTCTTTTACGAATTTATGAATCATTCTTGTTTTAAAAAAAAACAGTAACGTTTAAAAGAAAAGAGGTTACCTGTGGAAGGACGAAGGTTTTGAACCTTCAGACACCGCGTACGGCGGCGCGTGAGGCGCGTGTGCAAGCACTGCACTGTAGCCGGAGGCCAGAGCCGGGGACCTCTCTCTTCCCTTCTGCAGAGCGTTTTAGGCCCTTTTTTTTTTAAAGACCGGTGTAAAAATGATTTTTAAGCTTAAAGTTTGGCTTATATAGCCCTTTCAAAACGGTCCCGTTTTAGCTTAGTCTGATAAGCTTAAAACGACGACGTTTTAAGGCCCCAGGATCCGCGCGTTGACCCGATTACCCGGGGAGGATCCGCTTGTTTTTGAGAATTGGGTTAATTACCCAATTAGTCCCTCCACCTTTTTTATGTTTACAATTTTGTTTTGTTTTACTTATGATTTAGCCCTGATATTTTGTTTCAGTTTTAATTTAGTCCTTGTAGTAACTGTTTTAAGTCCTGGATTTAAAACGATCCCGTTTAGGGACAAGGGAAAATTTCCCGATGAGTCCCTAGTGTTTTAATGGCCGTTTCAATTAGGTCTGATCACAGTTATTTTCTTATTAAATTAGCCACTGACTTTTATTTATGCTCAATTTAGTCCCTTTTATCCCCTTTAATCTATTTATAATCTATTTATTTTAACTTTATACATATACTATTATATTTTAATATGAATATCGTATTATATATCTTATAATTATTTACTTATATTTTATTATATTATATTACTTCATATCTTTCTATTATTATATTAATATATATTTTAACATATATCATTACTTATTATTTATTATAGTATATTTTTATCACATAATGTTTATATATCTTTATACTATTATATTATTTTACATTTTAACAATATATTATTTCATATTATTATTATTTATTATTTATTATTTTACATATATACACTTTCATATTATAAATTATAATTATTTTATATTTTATACCTTTATATATTTTTTATCTATATATTATTATCATTAAAGGTTTTAACTTGTATTATATACGTATCTTTATTTATATGTTAATAATTACTTTACTCATATTCTATTATTACACATTTTGAAGATATTATAATATTATAATTTATATAATACGTATATTTCATCATTAATTACTTACTTCATATTATTCTAAACTTATACTTATATATATATTATAGTTATTTTATTATAAATATAAATTCTTTTACACATTTGATATTTTATATACCAATATATTTTATATTTTTATATAATTATTATTCTTATAAATATATTTTTATTATATATTATATTTTAAATCATTATTAAATATCACATTTTTTTATATAGGCTCATTCTATTTATCAATTGTTTATATTATACATATATTTTTAAAACTTATGTTTTATTATTATACAATATTTGCTTTTACTTTAGAATTAATATATTATTGCTATGTTAGGTATTTTATATGTTATGTAATATCTTAGACTTTTATAATTTATTTTCAAATGCATATTTTCTCTCTCTCTCTCTCTCTCTCTATCTATCTATATATATATATATATATATATATATATATATATATATATATATATATATGTCAAAATTGTATATCATGCATCATTTATATATTAAATATATGTTGAATTACATGTTTATGGGTTTTACCTATTCTTCTTAAATATATATCGCGTTTTATGTATATTTTTCTTTTAAAATTTGTCATGTTTTATTTCTTATATGTTAATTAGTGTATGATATTTATCTTGTTGTGCTTTTATTTACCTATTATTATAACATGTTATCTCGTATGTTATGTTAATATGCTCCTTCATGCATCGGTTTTAAAAATGAGACTTCAAAGTTTTCAAAAATAAAAAGGCAATGCTTGGTGTTTGGAAGCATCGAGAAAAGTAGTGCTCTAACTTATTGGGTTGCAATTTTTCTCGTTGAGTTCGAATAGTCAAGTACCCTTCTAAGTTTTTAAGATTTTCAAAATACGAGCAACTGTCTTGGAATTTCAAAGCATTGTGTCCTAACTTACTGGATGTGGTGTTTTGTCGTTTCGAGATAGTGATTTCCAAAAAAGGCTAACCTAGTGTCAATATTTTGATACAAGTGAACCCCAATTTTCAAAATCAATATATTTTAAAGAGGATTGCATCTTAAAAATTTTAAATTTCTGACCTTAAAGACATTTGATAATTAATTAGGTACGAATTTTTGGGCGTTACGAGGGTGCTAATCCTTCCTCGTACGTAACCGAATCCCGAACCCGTTCTTTTTATTTCGTAGACCAAAACTATTGATTTTAAAACAAAATGTTTTAAAGGTGATCCAATCACACCTAAAAAGATTGGTGGCGACTCCCGTTTTCGTTTATCTCAAATTCGATTCCTATTTTCCGAAACTCGATTTAAAAATGGTTTCAACACATAAAACATGGGTAAGCCAAAAACCTTTTATTAAAAGGGTCAAGATTGAATTGTAAATCCCCTTTGTACTGCTCTTGGTATGAAATATGGACATAAATATGTCATGTTTCACAAATTTTTATCTAAATAAAATTATTTTAACTGTTGAGTATGACTTTTGTTTCAGTCAAATTTGAGAAATAATCTTCCAGTTAAACTCTGTTTATTTGTTTCAATCAAACCTTGATTTGTCTAGATATTTTATTAATATTTAACCTATGAATTTAGCCTATAAATAGGCTCTTTTACAACATTATAAAATACACCCATTAGAGATTAGAACTTATAACACTTTTGGAGAATTTTGTGTTTACGTTTTTCAGGTTCCTTGTTTTTCGGGTTTTGGGATTTAGTTTTTATTTCCATCTTTGTATTCTTCATTTTTTGCCATTGGTTTTTTATCTTCTTTGGAGAGGTTTTTCCACATTAAATTTGTGTGTTCAATTTCTCAATTTCTTCCGCTATTTTTTTTTACTTGTTCGTTACTTAATCTAGTTGATCCCCAACAAGTGATATCAGAGCTAGTTCAATTTTTGTAGATCAATCCGTTCAGAGATGGAAACAACAAGGTTTGAAATTGAAAAGTTCGATGGTGTCACAAATTTCAATTTGTGGCAAGCTCGGATGATGGCAATTTTAGTTCAGATCGGCTTGAAAAAGGTTGTTACCAGAAAAAGCCCGAGAATCTAAATCAGTCAGAATGGGAAGAGCTTGATGAAAAGGCCTTGTCTGCAATCCAATTTGCCTCGCGAATAGGGTATTGTAGGAGGCATTGATGGAGATGACTTCATCCGCCTTGTTGAAAAAATTAGAAACTCTTTATGCGACTAAGTCTTTGACTAACCTTTTAGTGTTGAAACAATGTATATTTACGTTTCGCATGAATGAATGTGAGCTTCTTATAGATCACATCAGTTAATTCATTATCATTTTAAATAATTTAAATAACGTTGAGGTTCAGATTGACGATGAAGATCAAGCTATGCTATTATTGTGTTCTTTACCCCCTTTATACAAGTCTTTCAGGGAGACTCTGATTTATGGCATAGAAAAACTCTCGTTCAAGGATGTGAAGGGTCATTTGTTAAGTAAAGACAAACTCGACAATAAGTTTGGTTCGGATAGCAAGGGAGATAGGTAAACTTTCATTTTGGTAGCATCAAAGAAACGAGACAAAAGGTGTCGCTATTGTAAGAAGTTAGGTCACGTCAAAGCATATTGTTATAAACTGTGAAATAAAGGGCTGCTGAGAGTAACCGGGAAAATGCAGCTGGTGTTATTTGGCCGACGAAATTGATGATGATTTCTTGTCAGTGTCAATGAGTGAAAGCTTCGAGCTTACGCTCGAATGGATCCTAGATTCAAGATTTCTTTTCACATATGTCCCAATAGAGAATGGTTCTCCACATATTGTTCGGTTGAAGGTGGATTTGTGCACATGGAAAACGATTCATACATATGTCCTAATAGAGAATGGTTCTTTCCAGATGTTCTTTTCACATATGTCCCAATAGAAAATTATTCTCCACATTGGTACTGTTAAAATTAGGATGCACGATGGGACGATTAGGACACTCTCAGATGTCAGGTATGTACCTGATTTACAAAAGAATTTCATTTCCTTGAATATTTTATGCTCAAAAGGTTGCAAAATCAACATCGAGTTGAAAAGCATTAAGGTGTCTCGTGAGGCTCTCATTTTATTAAAAGTAAAAGAACCGACAGTCTTTATATTCTGGAAGGTTCTACAGTGACCGGTGAAATCGGATATCCCTCATCCATTACGGAGGCGAAGTCAATTTGTTTGGAGCGGAGGCGACTTGGTCATAGGAGGAAAAAATGTATGACCATTTCGTTGAAGAGAGATTCTCTATTGGATGCAAGTTTTGAAAAGTTAGGGTACTGTGTTCGTGAAAAGCATACTCGGGTTAGTTTTGATTTAGTAGTGTACAAGTCGAAAGCTAGAAGTCTTCCAGTTTCTAAGCACATATTCGACTTAGTTAATTCCCTGCATCAAGATAGGCCCATGACAGGCTTTGGCAAAGATGGTGTTGTGGAAATATGAGTCAAGGTAGAGATTTGTTGTGTATGACTCTTATTTTAGTCAAATTTGATAAATAATCTTCCAGTTAAACTCTGCTTATTTGTTTTAATCAAACTCTGGTTAGTTTAGATAATTTTATTATTATTTGACCTATGAATTTAGCTTATAAATAGGCTCTTTTACAACATTAGAAAATACACTCATTAGAGATCAGAACTCATAAAACTTTTGGAGAATTTTGCGTTTACGTTTTTCAGGTTCTTTGTTTTTCGGGTTTCAGGATTTAGTTTTTATCTCTATCTTTGTACTCTTCGATCTTTTTCCATTATAGTAAAATTATCTTTGTCCATGATTTTTTATCCTCTTTGGAGAGGTTTTTTCACGTTAAATTTGTGTGTTCAATTTCTCAAATTCTTCTACTATTTTTTTACTTGTTCGTTGCTTAATCGAGTCGATCCCCAACATTAACAAATATGAAAAATATCTCATGAATTAAGTCATAAAATTTACATGAAAACACAATTTTCTCTAATTGAATTATATGGAAAAATTATTAAAACATGAATAAAATTTAGACAAAAATAACATTAAATAATTAAAATAGAATACTAAAGATAACATAAATAACCAAATATATACTATATATAAAATGGTTGACTGAGTTAGTGTTATCAATTCGACACTAACTTAGTTTTGAAATTATTAAAATACTTTAACTGTAAAGGGTAATTAATATTATTATAAGGATATTTTGTCATTTAATACTTTTATACAATATTTCAATTAAAACAATGAAGAATATTATTTGAAAATAGAAGACGAGAACAACAAATTTAAATTAAAATTTCTTACCACTCCATCAGTAATCTTTTGCTAAAATAATTTTATAAATATTTTTAATATAAATTGTTTCATACCTAGATCGTGAGTGTAAGAAAATTTAGTATATGTAAAATATATGTAAAAAAACGTAAATTTATAATACTTTTTTTATTGAATAGAGAGTAGAACAGAATTAAATCAGTGACGATTAATGCATAACATTAGCAAGCATACGCTAGTTCTCTGCTAGCACTAAATTAGATACAACAAAAATTAGAAAATAAGACTTCCAATATTTTTCAGTCAACCGGTATCCTCATAGCTAAGACTGCCATAATACTTTAAATACATTAAAAAATACTTATTATATAAACACATACATAAAATAAATTATTAACATATAAAAATATATTTTTAATATATTTGATAGCAAGATAAATTTGTATTTTTAATATATTTATTTTTGGATAATTATCAAATAAAATGCAATTAAATTTGGATTTTTCTTATCAGGAATGAAGTTGGTGTGTTGAATTTAAACTCTTAAAAAAAAGGGCTAAATTGGAACAAAAAGCAAAAAGGAGGGCTTGATTAAAAGATTAAAAATTCAAAGATGATTGGATAAAGATTGAAGGGTTGAAGAATTTTTTTAAAAGTGACAGGATAAAGACTGAAGGATTTTTTATATTGTTACAACTCTGTAACTAATTTAAATTCTAGTTTAAATTCGATTTTTAAAATTTGAATTATTTAGTGATAATATTTAATAATATTTAAAAAAAATCTAGCTAAATTTTAGCACTAAAAGTATTTATAAATACCTAGTAGCTAAAACTAATTGAACACACTTTACCTTTAGCATTTAATAAATTATTTATTTATCCTTTTTCTCCCTTCCTGCGTTACCCATATTCTGTTCCTTCAAAAAAAAATTCCTTTTAACTTTTAGCTTTTTGTTTTAATTGCCTTCCAAGGTCATTTCCCTTTCCACCTTTCATAATTTTACAAAACCACTTTCAAAGCATGATTTTTTTCATGATTAACTAAATCCTTTTTAGCCTTAGCCCGGTTATCACTTCGACAAAGTAATTGTAAGTTATAGACCCACACTAAAGACTTTGCAATTCAGTATTCGCTATCTCTCCGATATATGGGATAGTACAAATTCGTCCCTCAAAGTTGATTCGATTTCAATTCAAAAAGCGCGCGTTAGGTTGGAATCGTTTGGCGTATAGTTGGGAAGTTGAGTCAGTGGTGCTGTATTCAAAATCCTGCGAACAAATTGGCATGTTCATTGGAAAAATCTAGTTAGATTCCGTCAAGGGAGATAGTGATCGGATTTAAACGACTTACATGGTTGAGGCCGTTAATTTGAGTTGGGCTTTTCAGATCGCAAGGTTGTCAAAGTCTTAAATTACGGGTACGTGCCAAGTGGTTGGAAATTTGACAAGGGTCGATTTGCAGGTGATATTGGGATCGACTAAGAGAGAAAGAGTTGGCGGTTTGAGGGATCCTCGATTGTTATAACCAGCTTATCAATTGGAATGGAAAATCTATTTTAAGGATCGATTCAAGATTGGAGTGCACTAAGGCTAATGCTAAGCTTAAAATGTATTTTATTTATCCATTTATTTTATTTTCTTAAATTTATTTTTGTATTTTCGAATATATTTTATTTTATTTTATTTTTTGTATCTCTTTATTTTATTATCTTAATCAATTTAAAACCCCCATTTTTACTTTCTAACATTGCAACGTACTGGTCATGGGCACGACTATTACCACGACAATAATTTTGGTCACGAGAAAAGGCGAAATTAGATAACTAATCCCTATGGATTCAACCATACTACTCAATATTTCAATTTACTGTTATTTTGTCGTAAGAATTTATATTTGGTTGTTTCGACTCCTATCAAATTTTGGCGCCGTTGCCAGGGATTAGTGAAAATTTTCTAATTTTTGTTTGTTTTTCTTTATGACTAGGTCAGAATCGAGGACTTTAGCATTTGAACCAGAGATAGAAAAGTTGGCTTGAACACTTCGAAGAGAAGCAATTTGATGCAGTAAACAATCACAACCTGATTTTAAAGAAGGATCTTAGACAGAAGATATTTACTCATCCGAAGATTCAGACGACATGGCAGATCAAACTATACATCAACTTGTAGCTGCACTGGACGAACAACAACAGCTATGCATATCTTATTCGGCAGGCAAAACAATATTCGAGTTGAAGTCGGGATTAATACATTTATTGCCTACTTTCTGCGATTTGAAAAATGAGAACCCTCATACTTATCTGAAAAAGTTCCACATGGTTTGTCTAAGCATGAAAGTAGAAGGAGTAACTAAAGATCAAATAAAACTATGAGTTTTTCCTTTTTCATTAGCTGACTCTACTAGAGAATGGCTATTTTATTTACCTCCAGGATCTATTAATACTTGGACTGATATGTCTCGATTGTTTCTTGACAGGTTTTTCTCAGCAACTTGAGCAGCTGAGTTAAGGAGGAGCATAGTCGGAATACAACAAAAAGAAGTAGAATCACTCTATGAATATTGAGAGCGATACAAAAAGTTGTACGCAAGTTGCGCACGACATGTTTTGTCTGAATAATCGCTTCTACAATATTTGTACGAGAGGTTACTCCTAATGGAAATGAAAATGATTGATGTCACTAGTGGAGGGGCTCTTGTGAACATGAATCCCCAAAGAGCTAGGGAATTAATTTCAACTATGGCTGCAGATTCTTAACAATATCGACCACCTATAGAACCTACGAGAAAGGTTCATGAGCTAAGTACTCCTTCCATAGTAAATAAAATTGATGAACTTAATAATGTGGTTAAAAATATGCTTGTAGGACAGACGAACCCAGCTCTGTTGTACGAAATTTGTGCTAAGCCTGATCATCTTACCGACTCGTACCTGATTTTACTTGAAGATACAACTACATAAGTAGATGTCGTTGGGAACTTCCCAAGGCCTTTTCAAAGGCACTATGATCCATATTCAACACGTACAACACAGGGTGAAGGGACCACCCAAATTTAAGCTATGGATCGAACCATCGATACAATCAACTATATCAACCAAGACCACCTCCACCTCAACAGTATTAACCTCCAAAATCATCTCTCGAAACCATAGTAAAAAGGTTAGCCATTAACACCGAAAAGTTCCAACAAAAGACTAAAGCACATCTTCAAGAAATGGATCAATAAATGAGTAAGTTAGCTCTTACGGTTAGTCATTTGGAGAACCAAGGAAAATTACCATCTCAAACTGAGCCGAATCCACTTCCAAATGCAAGTGTTGTGACCATAAAGGATGGGAAAGATTCAGAACTAGTGCCTAGCACGAGTCGTGACCATGATGTTGAACAAGAAGCTGAACCAGTAGTTCCCACTGAGCCAGCGCCTCATAAACCATTTGTGGTACCTCCCTTATACCTTGGAAGGCTTACCCAAGTTAAAAAGGAATGAGAGGAAAAAGAAATCCTTGAGACATTCCGAAAGGTAAAAATTAATTTTCCTTTTCTTGATGCAATTAAACAGGTTCCACGCTATGCAAAATTTTTAAAAGAATTGTGCACCGGCAAAAAGAAGCTCTAAGGAAATGAATGGGTGAATGTGGAAGAAAACATTTTTGCAGTGCTACAAAAGAAAATCTCGTCGAAGTGTAAGGACCAATGTATGTTTTCTATATCCTGCAAAATAGGTAATATTGGCATAAAAAAAACCATGTGTGATTTAGGAGCATCTATTAATGTTATGACTTTATCTATTTTTAAATTGCTAAACATATGTCCTTTGAAAAAAATAGGAGTGATTATTCAATTGGCAGATAGGTCATGCGTATCTCCAGAAGAGGTGCTGGAAGATGTCATCGTAAAGGTAAATGAGCTAATTTTTCCTGCAGACTTTTACATCATCGACATAAAGGATGACTACTCAAAAAATACTTCTGATATTTTACTCGGGAGACCATTCCTAAGTACTGCACGTACAAAGATTGATGTTCGAAGTGGAACCCTCACTATGGAATTCGAAAGTAATATGGTAAAATTTAATGTTTATGCGGCGATGGGCCAACCCAGTACAATGTTGAATATTTCTAGTGTTGATATTATTGAACCACTAACGAAATTTCATTTTGAGTATGATGAAGAGGATGAGTTACAAACTGTGCTTTATAGGAATACAATGGATAAACTGGAGGAATTAATAACATTCAAAGAACTAATTCGTGAAACCATTATTCTATTGGAGACTCCACAATTTCCTAGAAGTCAAGGTAAATATTTTGTACTTTCTCCTTGTAAAACTAAACTCTCACCTTCTATTTTGCAGGTTTCGGAATTGGAACTCAAATCGTTACTAGAACATTTAAGGATTCCGATAGAGGAAAAGGCAAACCCGAAAGGAGAAGCTCAAAGACGCCTTAATCTACCATTAATGGAGGAATTCCAACTGCACATAATGGAAGAATTAATTCTTGAGAAACCAAACAAATAACGCTCAGGTCGTCGAGCTAACTACGTTAAACAAATGTGCTTAATGGGAGGCAACCTACATTTATTTTTTTTTATTTATTTAATCTAATTTTAAATTTAAGTTTAGCTTGAGAATTAAATAAAATATTATTTTAATCGATTTGATCGTGCTGTTTTCCAACAACAACCACCTTCAACTATAGACGAACGACTTCATCACATTGAAGCTCGCCTCGAAATAATGGAAGCCAACATCTCAAACGTCCTCTCCATTCTACAAAGTGATCACTTCCATCGCCCTCCGGCCCATTAAATATAAACTGGGAGTACACTTTCTCCATTCATATTATTCTTTTTACACATTGGGGGCAATATGGGCTAAGTAGCGAGAATTTTGGATCATGCCATACTTTCTTTTTGCATGTGTTTTGCTAAGAATAATTTTTAAATTCATTTCGAAAATAAATCTCTAATTCTTATGTTTAATTTACTTAAATAAGTGGGTGAATCATGAATAACTATTGGTTGCTTGATCAATGAATATTTTCTAGAATTGAAAATGTTATGCCTTAGTTGATATTTCATGAAAATTGTTGGTTTTATTGAACTTGCCTAATGAAAGTACTCATTTAAATAAATAAATAAATAAATAAATAAATAAATAGCTTGGTTAAGAGTGAAGATTCGGAAATGTGACCAAATTAAGTAACCGGGATGAGGTGCTTAGGTTGTCATCTCATTTCGCGTCAAAAGGTTTGGTGACGAGCCGTAGCTTGTAACACTCCGCAAATCGAGCTGCCTTGAGAAATAAATCGACTAAGGGCATGTGAAACTAAGCAACCGGGATGAAGTGCTTGGGTTGTCATCTCATTTCGCGTCAAAAGTTTTGATTATGTCTCGAATTCATTAAAAATAAAAAATTAAATAAAGAGAACGTGTCGGGTTGAGTAACCGGGGTGAAGCGCTTGGGTTGTCATCTCACTTCACGTCAAAAGACTTGACTACGTTTGAAAAAAATAAAACAAAAAAATAAAAAAAATTATATAGGTATAAATAAAAGCATATATTGAGTATGACCGTTTTGCATGTTTGATTGAGCCAAAATTTAGTGAAATAGTTGAGTTTGACATGCTGTTTGAGATTTTATAAAATGCTTATTGATTGAGTTTAGCAATTATTTATTTTTGATTCACCTAATTGTTTGATGTATGCTTGACTAGGAAAGGGGGTTTTGATTTTGAAAGGGATTGACAAATTATTTTTAGTGGATATCATGCTTGAGGACAAGCATCGACTAAGTAGGGGGAATTTGATAGCAAGATAAATTCATATTTTTAATATATTTATTTTTGGATAATTATTAAATAAAATGTTATTAAATTTGGCTTTTTCTTATCAGGAATAAAGTTGGTGTGCTGAATTCAAACTCTTAGAAAAAAAGGGCTAAATTGGAACAAAAAGTAAAGAGGAGGGCTTGATTGAAAGATTGAAGATTCAAAGATGATTAGATAAAGATTTTGAAAATTTTTTTAAAAGTGGTTGGATAAAGATTGAATGATTTTTATATTGTTACAACTCTATAATTAATTTAAATTCTAGTTTAAATTTAATTTTAAATTTTAAATTATATACTAATAATATTTAAAATTATTTATGATAACATTTATGAAAAATCTAGTTAAATTTTAACACTAAAAATATGTATAAATATCTAATAGTTACAACCAACTGAACACACTTTACTTTTTGACATTTAATAAATTCTTTTTTTTTTCTTTTCTCTCATCGTGCGTCACCCATATTCTGTTCTTTCAAATTTTTTTTCCTTTAACTTTTAGCTTTTTGGTTTAATTCCTTCCAAGGCCCTTTCCCTTTCCACCTTTTACAATTCCACAAAACTACTTTCAAATCATGATTTTTTTCATAATTAACTAAATCTTTTTTAGCCTTAGCCCTGTTATCATTTCGACAAAATAATTGTGAGATATAAACCAACACTAAAGACTTTGCAATTCGGTATTCGCTATCTCTCCGATATATAAGATAGTACAAATTCATCCCTCAAAGTTGATTCGATTTCAATTCAAAAAGTGCGCGTTAGGTTAGAATCGTTTGGCGTACAGTTGGGAAGCTGAGTCGGCGGTGCTGTATTCAAAATCTCATGAACAAATTGGCGTGTTCAATTGAAAAAAGCTAGTTAGATTCCGTCAAGGGAGATAGTGATCAGATTTAAACGACTATTTTTATTTTCCAGCGTTGCAATGCACGGGTCATGAGCACGATTATTACCGCGATAACAATTTTGGTCACGAGAAAAGGCGAAATTAGACAACTAGTCCCTGTGGATTCGACCTTACTACGCTATATTTCAATTTACTGTTATTTTATCGTAAGAATTTATATTTGGTGGTTTCGACGCCCATCAACTTTAAAAATAATTAAACTCACTAAAAATATTTCTCAATTTTTGTGTTTCTTCCATATTTCGATTCTTTTCTTAGTTTTATTATTTTTCCATTCCTTACATAGCAAAGTACAGAATTAGCCTTCAAAACAATAAAATCACATTGCTTACTTGTCCATTCATCAATGCAATGGCGGAGCCAGCCCAGGGCCAATCCGCCCTAAAGTGTAAAATTTTTAATTTAATCTTTTCTAAATTTACATTATGGCTCTCTTAAAAATATAAATATGCCCTCCCAAGATTTAAGTTTTTTACAATTTGTCTCTTTGTATATATATTATAACCCTCCTACAAATAAATATAAGTAGGCCCTTCCAATATTTTTATAGGATTAAAATAAAATTAAAAATTTATTCTTGATGACTTGTGGATGATATTTTTATTAAATAATAATAAATTAATGTTTATTTAATAGTTTACTTAACATAATAATATATATAAAAGAAAATAAAAGATGAAGAGATTTTATCATCTTTCTTCTTCATATTGGTGCTTAACAAGAAAAGAAGAAAAAATTTATCGTTTTTTTCAATTTGAAGTATAAGGTATGTTTTCTTTAAACTTTTTATAGATTTTAATATTTGAAACTTATTTTACATATATGTACCAAAAACTTAATTAATATACTTTTTAAAATTAAGAATTTAATCCTTTTATTTTTATTTTCAGAAATTTAATTATTTTACTTTTTATATTTTAAAATTCAAGTTAATTGTTAATAATGTTGCAATTTTGAAAAAAAATTTACTTAATAGTTATGTAAAATAATAATTAATTAACTTAAATCTAATAAAAAATTAACAAAATTGTTCCACTTAAAATTTAAAATTTAAAATATAAAAGATTAAATTCTTAAATATAAAAGTATAAAACTAAAATTTAAAATTTATAAAAGTAAATAGTTTATCACATATTTTAACCTAAAATTAAAAAAAAAAAAAAAAAAGAGCTGAGCAGTGAACCTCTTAACTGCAATTAATTATTGCTTACCCACATGGGGCCTGAGCTGAGCAGGCCTCCCACTTATATATAAAGCCCATAAAAGTGGCAGTATGGTCCTTGCTCGCCTCTCCACAAAAAAAGGATTATTTTTTCCTCTGTCCTTCCCTTTCAACGCAGACCGAAAGGCGGAGTCCTCCCACAATCTCTTGTGGCCACCAATCACGCTCTACTCTTTAAGGTAAAATATTATTACTCTAAAATATCCCAACATGTCAGATCCGATGTTCTTTCTTTCTGTTGTTTACTTATTCTAGTTCCGTACTTTTCTCATAGATCTATACCACTGTTCAACTGTTAGCTTACTGTTCTACTATTCATCATTATTCGTAGATCTGTTATAAATTTTGTTTGCCGAGAAATGAATTTTAAATAATTTTGTCCACGTTTGATCTGATATGTTGTCAGCAGTAAATACAATGTTATCTGTAAAATTGAGTCTTGATTCATTAGATCTATTGGCCTTTGAGTGCAATCGGTGGCCTGAAAATCTGTCCGATCTGCATCTGACCCTTACTTGTAGTTGGATTCTTCCGACCTGTTGCTTTCGGTTATTGGTACTGGGTTACGAATCTTATATTTCTCTTGTTTGTTGCTTTGCGTTACTTTTAAGCTAATTCTTTCTGACCTTTTAAAATGGCTCATTTCACTCCCTTAAGCTCAGTAGCAACTGCTTACTTTAATAGGAGGCAACATGTTATGTAATTGTAGTTTAAACATTTTCAAACCTTTTCCTCAGAGATTTGTCACCTCATAGTGCAATACTTGCATTTAGAATACATTTACTTATGTTAGTCAGGTGATAAACTGTGGTTGATGTTTATTGTTCGTATCTTCTAATATTTTGTAAGATAGTAATATAACAATCGAATGTCAGCTTACCTGATGTATTTGTTATATCTAGGACTGTTTGGGATGTTTTTAAAATGGCCATGTATTTCATTTGATCCTACGGTTTTTTACTTGCTATTTATTAGTTGTAAATAATTGTTTTCTGCATATGCTAGTGTGATGATTAAATTCTTGTGTCCGGGTTGCTTTTGCTTATCATTTTGCTTCATATTATTTTCGTCTAGATGTATATCCCCTTTAGTTTACCTTGTTGCATCTTTTGCTTGTGCTTGCTACAAAATTTTCATTCTGCAAGATATTTTGAGTTTTAGGTAGTTTTCATGGTTATAGCACTTTTGTGTCCATGATCTTACATCTGACTGTGTTGTCATTTTTTACAATTGATGCATTGATATGTTTGTTTCGAGTAGCAGACATTTCTTTTCATTTTTAATTGACTCGCCAGCTTTCTTGCAGGGAAGTCAGCATGGATCAGGCTCAACACCCAACTGTCATGCAGAAGGTAGCAGGGCAGCTCACTCGTTTTAGCAATTCCCAAGATTTTCAAGGGTGTGATGGGTCTTTCCGTAGGCCTGCTCTCTACCAAAGAAATGTTGCATATCAAAATTACTCCAATGCTGCACTGCAGTACCCTATTGTCCGAGCTTGTGGAGTTACCAGTGACATGCCTACGGTTCCATCAACAGCATCTGCTATTTGTATTCAAGCTCCTGCTGAGAAAGGGTTTACCGGCTTTGCTGTTGATTTCCTTATGGGTGGAGTTTCTGCTGCTGTATCTAAGACAGCTGCTGCTCCAATTGAGCGTGTTAAGCTTTTGATTCAGAACCAGGATGAAATGATTAAAAGTGGTAGGCTCTCTGAACCCTACAAGGGTATTGGTGATTGTTTCAAGCGAACGATTAAGGGTGAAGGATTTGCCTCTTTGTGGAGAGGAAACACCGCAAATGTTATTCGTTATTTCCCCACTCAGGTTAGCATAGCAATTGTAACTATTGTTTTTTTGTTGAATTGATTTGATTTTTCTTGTGTGTTACACCTATTGCGTTGTTCCTTGGGCAACAGGCCTTGAACTTTGCTTTCAAGGACTACTTCAAGAGGCTTTTCAACTTCAAGAAAGACAGAGATGGTTACTGGAAATGGTTTGCTGGTAACTTGGCATCTGGAGGAGCTGCTGGTGCTTCTTCCCTTCTGTTTGTTTACTCCTTGGACTATGCGCGAACACGACTTGCCAATGATGCAAAGGCTGCAAAGAAGGGAGGAGAGAGGCAATTCAATGGCCTTGTTGATGTCTACAGGAAGACTTTAAAATCTGATGGTATTGCTGGGCTTTACCGTGGTTTCAATATCTCATGTGTTGGAATCATTGTTTACCGTGGTCTATACTTCGGAATGTACGACTCCCTGAAGCCAGTGGTTTTGACGGGAAAGATGCAGGTTAGTTTGTTGTTTGATAGCTATGTGAATATAAAGTTGTTTTTATCCTGTGTGATTAAATAATTCTGATTGCAGTTTGTTTATATGACAACATTATCTAGTTAAACTGATCCTCATTTGTATGTATGTTATTATTATTATTTTCACTCATTGAGCTTGTAAATGTTACTTCTATAAGTAATGTTGTAATGACAAGTTGCTTTTTGTTTCCCTCTTTGATAATTGCAGGATAGTTTCTTTGCTAGCTTTGCCCTTGGTTGGCTCATCACGAATGGTGCTGGCCTTGCATCCTACCCGATTGACACTGTTCGTAGAAGAATGATGATGACCTCTGGTGAAGCAGTGAAGTACAAGAGCTCACTTAATGCATTCTCTCAGATCTTGAAAAATGAGGGTGCCAAGTCTCTATTTAAGGGTGCTGGAGCTAACATTCTTCGTGCTATTGCTGGTGCTGGTGTGCTTGCTGGATATGACAAGTTGCAGCTCATTGTGTTCGGAAAGAAATATGGATCGGGTGGTGCTTAAACTTTTGGGTATATTTCCCTTTTTGGTTCCGTTTATAGGTTTAGATGGTGATGAAAAACTCTTTAGTCCGGATAAATTTATTTTGGCAAAGATTTCGTTAAAATAATTCAGATTTAGTGGGGACTGGGGAGTTGTTCTCCTAACAATTTTTCTATTTTACCATGAAAGTTTTGCTTTAGAAAAAATCTCATAAAAAGAGCAGTGTAATGCCATTGCCGCCTCTCTGATTTGTTGGTTTTTATGAATTCAGGGATACTTTATATTTAAAGTTCTAATTTTAATAATTGTTTCTGTTTCAAGTTGTTAAACACTTTGTTTATGGGAAGGTTTTTATACGAAGTGTTGTACCTGGTGACAACCATGACAACCATCAAATAGTGATATATGATATGTTACATATTTTATGTTAATGCATCTATCAATACCATAAAATATTTAAATCGTCCACATGGTGGATGAATAGACCCACATATATCACCATAAATACATTTCAAAAATGCAAGAGATTCAATCTCAACTTTTAATTAGTGATGGTTTAATAATTAGTTTACCTTAAGAATAAGCATTACAAGAAAAATCCTTGAATTTAAGAATTTCTTGGTTCTTTAATAATAGCTCAATTGAATTCTTAATTATTCTTTGCATCATAATAGATTCGAGATGACCTAACTGGTTATGGCAAATTGTAAAAGGATGTGGCTCTAAAAACTTTTAGTTAGAAAACATGTAGTGTTTCCAAAATATATTTCTTTCTACATTCAACATTTGTAATATATAGATATTCAATATTTTTCTTATTCATAGTTTTAATATGATATCCATTAATACAAATATCTTTAAAACTCAATAAATTTCTTTACGACTTAGTGGAAAATAAAGCATCATTAATGACAAATTTTGTACCTTTAGTTAATAATATAATAGCTCTTCCAGAGCCTTCAATAAATTTTGAATTACTCGATATTGTATTAATATGAGCATCACTTATTGTTAAATAAAAAATATTTTTTATCTTTGAGTATAATATGTGTTGTAGCACTATCTACAAGACACACGTCTCCATTGATTTTGGATCCAACAAATTTTTGTTGATCATTCATATTCTTAAGTAGAAAGAAAAATCAAATTTGATTCCTCCCGAGAACTTTAAGCAAATCACTGCACAAGTCTAAAACCCTTTTTTTTCGTCAATTTTGGGGTAGCCAAGCAACTAATTTGAATGCTAAGTTAGAAAAATAATGAAAGTAATTCAATAGGGGATTAGAAAGGGATAGAAAGCAATTGGGGTATGGGTTTCAATTTTTTGGGGGTTATCAAATGAAAAATAAGGACAAGATGGGATTAGAATTATGAAAAAAAAATTTGAGTATTGTGTTGATAACGTGTTATACAATAAAGAGAGATAGAGAGAGTAAAAAACAAAGAAAATATGGGAAGCAATAGAGAGTGTATTTTATTGCTCAATGGAATAATTACAATGCTTCTTCAAAGTCTCTATTTATAGGCATAAGAAATATAAATGAAGTAGAGATCTAATTCTAATGACTACTAGATTTTAAAGTACATCAAAACTTATCTTGATCTTAATGGACATCCATAATATTAATGATATTTTTACCCTTGTTTATGAAGTTTGAATTGGCATATCATATAAGTATTAAGGTGCTTTTTGAGACATTTGATTTTCTTCGTTGCCTTGATATTTTGCTTCATTTGCATGCAATTTGTTTCAAGGATTGTGTGTCATTGTCCTTGCATATACTCTACTCAAGACGAAGCAATTTAACTTGCTTTTTTTGATTATTATTTTTTATGGTTATTTTATTGTAATTTTGAAAGTAATAATTTTCAGGTTAGGTATTCAATCTTAATAAACACTAGATTATGGTGAAAAAAATATTATATTAAGAAATATATATTTATTAAAAGTTTGTATTAGAATTGTAATTGGGTTTTAGTTCGGTTGCCATCGGTATTCATTAGAGAAATGTATTTGCACGTGTTACATTAGCTTAGAAATTGCATTTCAGTTTCTTCAATTGTCAAGTAGTTAGTTTCTAAGTTGTTGTATTTTTGGTATTTTTTGTTAGTCTGTTGCAGAGAAAGTTAGTGTAGGATTCTTGTTAACATTGACTAAGATTTGCAACTCATAACCTCTTTGTATAAATATTAGACTCGATCTCATCATTATGAGATTATTAATCTTTATCAATAAAAGAAGTCAACCTTAATTTGTTTTCTGTTTTCATTTCTATTGTTCATAGCTTAGTTTTAGTTCTTTGTTGGCTAAGCGAGATATCGAACATGGTATCAAAGTTAGCTAAATTGAGTAGGTTTGAGTGGTTTCATTGCTAATTTCAGGTGATTTGTTGTTCTTGCTTTTTCTTTCATCATGGTGAATTTAGAAGTCGAAGCTTCTTGAGATAGTAAAACAGAATCATGTAATTTAGATGGTGTTCAAGGAGAGAGTGATTCAACATATTTTCTTGTGTTTCCCTCAAAGGTAAAATCATTCATTCTTTATGTGTAGAAATGCAAATTTGGCCACTTAGTGTAGAAATGTTGTTATCAATTTGATCACATATTTTCTGGCATTGCTCCCTAGTCTAGTGGTGAACAACCTATGAATTGTAATGATCCAGTTTTTAGTGGTATCGAAAAATACTATTTTGAAACCCTATTTTCATAAACCAAGTCCATAAATAAAAAATAAGAATATTTATAAAGTTAATATGAAAATATAATAAAGAATGGTTAAGAAATTTAACTGATAAAATAGTTAATTAAAGCTCAAAGGTTAAATTGTAAAAGTCCAATTACTATTGAGTTTGAATTAAGAGTGAAAAAGCTCACTCTAAAAAAGTTTTTGAAAAAGGAGAAAATTCAAAACAAAACTTGTTAAAATAGTTTTATTTTCTATAAACATAGAGATTCCTCAAGATTTTATAAGGGAAATCTTGTTAAGAGTGTATGGGTCCCTAAAGGACTTAGTGCTACTCAAGACAAGGAAGCTCTTTCAAAATGGATACCTAAAGATATTAAGATTTTGAAGACTAATGATTATGAACCCAAAAGATATTGGGTACCAAAAACTTAATTCTATGTTTGTAGGTAAGGTGCATTGCTTTAGGGTGATCAAATCCAAATTTTATGTGATTGCACCTTAATGTTGATTGGTATGGTAGTTCATTTGTTCTTTATTTTTAATATCTATCTTTAGATTAGCCACATTCTTTTCCTCTTGAGTTTTTCTTGATTTTTTTATATAACAAAAAGAGGGAGAAGAGAAAGGTAAATTTTATGGTTGATTGATTACTTATATGCCAATTTTAGTGACTATGTTTTTAAAGCAAAATGAAAGTCAAATTTGAGCTTATTTCAAATTTTTATGCTTGAAATTTTTATGCCTTAAATTGAAAATGATTTTTATACAGGGGGAACTTAGATTGAAAATAACGAAAATGATTTTTATATAGGGGGAACTTAGATTGAAAATAACTTTTATTAAGGGGAAGCAGTCTATTTAAAAATAAATTTATAAAATGTTTTGTTATACCAAAAAGGAGGAGATTGTTAAACTAAGCCTTATTGAATAATATATTTTGAGATAACAAATTAAAGTGTTTTTGAATAAAAGTAAAGTTGAGCAATTTCATAAAATTAAGTTGAAATGGTTTCAATTGAGTCAAAAATTTTCAAATATGTTTTAATCCTTTTCAAACTAGTTAGAATTGCTCCAGGACAAAAAGTATCGATATTTTACAAGATATCGATACCCCTTTGTTAATCGATACCAAATTGACATTCTGGAATTTGTAGCCTCCATTAGGTATCGATCTAGTATCGGTACTTTTCATAAAAGTATCAATAAATCCCTCAGGTATCGATATTCCTGCTCCAACGGTCACTAAAATTAGCATTAATTACAAAAAATATCGATACCCTTTTAGTAGGTATCAATACTCGTTGCTGCAGATGAAGTTAATGACCTGGTATTTCATCTCCAACGGCTATATTCACTTCTACAACAACCACAAAGGTTGAAAATCAATTAGAGGGTATAAATACCATCTTCCAAAGGTTTAGCAACAACAAGAGACATGTGCAAAGCTTAAAGATCAATTGTAACGGCCCAATTTAGGGCCTAGTCAGAATAGTGGTCTCAAGACCACAAATACAGAGTCAAATAAATTATTTTATTATTATTTTGGAGTCATTGCATCTTTAATATAGTGCATGAAAATTTTGGTGGAGAAATTTTAACGTTTTTTAGCCTAATTGCGAAAAAGGACTAAATCCCATAAAATACAAAAGTCCTAAATTGATAGCTAAAGGTTTCAATAGCTAGAGAAGGAAAATTTGGGGTCTTTAAAGGGCAATTAGACCCTATTATGATAGCATAGCCGACCATGAGAAAAAGATGAGACAATTTTCAAGGTTAGGTGGAATTGGGTGGCTTATTTAACTAAAAAGGAAATAAAATAAAGAAAGATGATATCATCCCTTTTCCATCTTCTTTCTCAACCAATTTTCATCCATTTTTGGGGGTTTTGAACTTCAAAATTTTAAGCAACTTATCATCCTTAGAAGTAAGTGATTTCCATACCTTTTGTTGATGATTTTTGCATTTTTGAGACCCTTGAAGCATGAACTTTCAAATGAGGGGTATATGTTGCAAAATGATTAAGAGTTTAGGGTTTTTCCATGAATAGATTCGTAATAGTTGCTGAGTTTTTATGGAAGAAAATGAGTCTTAGTAGTGTAATAGACAACTTTTGTGAAAGGTGTTAGCATGAAAACACCTAAAGGGACTATTTTGCACAAGTTATAAAATAGTTAATAAATGTGTGAAATAGAAAGAATTTGGAGTTGCTATAAGAGTAAAAAAAGTTCATCTAGACTTAAGATGCAAAGAAATTCGATAAAAATCGATTTTCGAGTATAGGGGTAAAATAGTTATTTTGCCAAAGTCTAGGGGCAAAATGGTCATTTTATCGAAGATGTGAAATTTTAATTGCTTAATTTTATTTAGTGATTAAATGAGTTCGTTTTGCTATTTTAAATTAAGAATTGCCAAATTCGAACCTAGACCGGGGGAAAGCCAAGCAAATCGACTAAACCGACTAGTCGTGTACGTTTTGTAATCCGAGGTAAGTTGTATGTAAATAATACAACTACATCACTAATGTATATGTGTTGAATTGTATTGAATTAATATAGCATGAATTGCTTGATTTTGAAATTGAGAAAGTATGATGATAATAGAGATAGTAGAGTTCCCCTTCAAACCTAGGAAATATATCGGATATTCATGCCATGACATATGGGTTATTGTGGGCTAGTGTAAGACATGTCTGGGACATGCATCAGCCACATTATGAGAGCCAGTGTAAGACCATGTTCGGGACATGGTATCGGCATTAAGACAAGTGCTAGTGTAAGACATGTCTGGGACATGCATCAGCCTCGAGACGTAAGCCAGTGTAAGACATGTCTGGGACATGCATCGACTACGAGATGTGTTAGTGTAAGACCATGTCTGGGACATGGCATCGGCACGGATATGCGAGAGCTAGTGTAAGATCATGTCTGGGACATAGCATCGGCCTCGATGATGATAGCCAGTGTAAGACCATATCTGGGACATGGCATCGGTAACTTACCCCATATTGGGGGCTTATGGAATGTCTGATAGCGTTCTGAATGGCTCAACAGTGAGAGTCATGATTTTAAGTTAATGAAGAAAAGTATAACTTTTTGGTGAGTGGTACAGGTACCTATTTGGTACGTATGAGATATAAGCTTAATATATAATGTGTGACTTGTATGGATGGTAATGAGTAAGTTGTGCTTATGCCCACCTTTGTGTTATGAGCATGTTGATTATTGATAAATTGTTGTTGTATATTTATTTTTATGCAACTTACTAAGCTTTTATGCTTACTTCTTTCCTTTCCCATTTTCTTATAGTGCCGCCTAACTAGCTCAAGGATCACCGGAAGTCAGAGATATCAATCACACTATCGACTGAAGCATTCGGTATAGTTGGATTTATATTTTTTAATATGGCATGTATAGGGTTTAGAATTTTTTATTTTGTGACTTTAAAAAAAAATTGGCCAAATGGGTCGGCTTGGGTTAGAAACCCTTCATTTTGTATTAAGCATTGAATGATGGCTAACATCCATTTTGAGTTTATAAAAGATACGTTTTCATGGTTGAATGAATGTCTAATATGGGTAATTTGATCATATGAATCGTGCTTGTTTTGGTATTGGTTGGTATTTGTTCGATCTAGCTATGTAAGTGTGGCAATGAGGCTTGGTAAATAGCCTTATATTGTCCACACGGGCAGAGACACGGCCGTGTGTCTCAGCCGTGTGAAGGACACGGCCTAGCACACGGGCGTGTGCCTTGGCCGTGTGACATTTTGAGCATGCTAACGTCAGAAATAGAATGTTCATGTTTTCGTACACGGGTTAGGACAAGGGGTGTGTCCTGGTCGTGTGAGAGACACGGGCCATTGACACGAGCGTGTGTCTGGCCGTGTGAAAACCCCTGTAGGTGTGAATTAGAAATTAATTCTACACGGCTGCGGGACACGGGCATGTCCCAGGGTGCTTAGGCCGCGTGAGCCACATGGGTCATCAACACGACCATGTCGAAATGGATACACGGGCGTGTTACCCTTCCACACGAGAGTGTGCCCTGTTTTAAAGGCAAATTTCTTAAAGTTGGTTTAAGGACCAGGAATGGTCCCGAATAGTTTTTAACGATTGATTCAGGGCTCGTAGGCCCATAATAAGAAGTTTAAAGTAGAAATTGAAAATTTTTTATTTTGGACCGAGTCTCGTTGTCTTGAGATTGTTTGTGTGCATGAGATCAAGTTAGGTAATGTCTCGTACTCCACCCCGACGTGGGTTAAGGGTATAGGGTGTTACATCAATAAAAACAACTTAGAGCTTAATTCTTTCATACATTTTCTTGTAAACACTTGTGAGCTTTCATTGTATTCATTTAACTCAAGTGTTCTTTATATTTGTTATTAATTGGCTAACATTCTAATCTTTTACAGATTGTTTCTTTGTTTGCTTATTTGTTTCTCTTTGAGATAGGGTTAATTCTTAAGATTTAGGTAGAAACCTTAAGTGAGTGTATCTTAATATTTTGGGTATAAATCTTAAGGGAGATTGTAAGGTTAAACCTTATCCTCAAAGGTTTCCAAGTTAATGAATTTGGAAAAATCTTTAGTTGTGGTAAACTAAGGTAATGGAGTAGGCAATTGGGGTCGAACCACTATAAATCATTGTGTTCTTTGTTGCACAATTTTTATTACTTCCACTACAACATCTCAAATGCTAAGTCAACTTCCCTATTGGTTCTCAAGTTGATTCTTCTGAGTTAATAAATTATGATAAGTGCACTTAATCACGAGAATCAAGAGTGTTAGTGGAATTATCTAATTTTTCCACTAAACATTGTCTTTGTGCTTAAGTATATAAGGGTACTAGTGCATTCATCGAAAATCTTTGTGTTTTCTTTATATTCATTTTCCTCGTTAATCTTCTTTGTTTTTCCTGAAAACCAAAGTCCAGAAAACATGTATGAAGTTGGGTTTGCTTAGTCAGCCAACTTATACATTTTCCATACCTCTCTCGTACTTATTGATGAACCCTAGGTTATTCTTAAAGTTATTTACGTGTTTTTGACTCTACATGCATAAGTGTCAAACTAGTGTGTAAGGAAGGAAATTTTCTGGTTCTAGTTTATGTTAATGTTTCATGCATGCATATTTAAATTCAATAAAGTAGTAATCTAATATGTTTAAATAACCTTATTTTTAGGTAAGCTGCTACTGATGGTCAGAGTAACAAAGGTAAATGATCTGCTATTAGACTTTGTTATTTTTCTAGTGAGTTCCTTCTTACTTCCATGTGTTATGATTATATTTACTTTATAATATTATAAGGATGATCAGTGTATATGTGTGTGTCAATAATAGTTATTTGTCCAGAGTCATTAGACCAAGTTTTGTATGTTTAGGATAAGAAATATGGGTCATTTTCATGTTAAGTCACTACCAGCTATTTCTGGTATGAATGATATAATCTACAGAAATAGAATAAAGGAAACACGTTGTGTAGCCTCCGGTAGAGGAAATATATATTGTAAATTGAATTGGCATAACATAATTAAACATGCTACTGAATGATTCTGAAATGGGGAGCTATAAGGAGAGAATGTATATGAATGAAATAGAAACATCTGATATGAATCTGACTCTGAACTCTGGGTATATGGCTGGCATGAAAATGGAATGTTTTTGTTATGATTGTCTTGGCTCATAGAATTCACCCATGTGACACGTCATTGGCGTACTGAGCCCGTCTGAGTTCTGTATACGCTAGTAGGCGTACTATGAGTGAATCCTTTACAATATTAAACTATGTTATTCATACTTTTACTTAATATTTTCATGGAACTCACTAAGTTCTTTTGAACTTACCCTGTTACCCTTTCCTTCTCAAGCCTACTGTTGAAGGAAGACTTTCCAAAGGACTACACCAGAGGACATCTACTGCTATGAGACATCTGCTATTTGTACTATGCATGACATATAAGGGTGATTGATCACGTGATTTGTAACAAGTAATAAATATTTATAATGAAGATCAAACCTAGACTAACTATTATCACGATGAAAAGGCAAGTACACCTATCGAACAATAGTATAGTAATGGCAAGACCGGGATATCGTACCCAAGGGAACCAAAAGTACTACTAATAACTATCTTTTTATTATCTAGCCTAAGAATAAAAGGGTTTGTTTTAATTAACTAATTATTTAAACTAAGAACGCACAGAGAAAAGAATTGGGGAATTGCTTTTGGAAAAATCGATTCATTTGAGACAATACCTAAGGAAAAATCCACCTAGACTTTACTTGTTATTCTGGCTCTAAATCGGACGATCTATTCATTCAACTTGTTCCGTAGAGATCCCTAAGTTATGTTATTATCCCTATGCAAGACTAATAATGTCTAATCCCTAGATTGAATAACCGAGACTTTTCTCTAATTAACACTCTAGGGTTGCATTAACTCGATTTATGGATTCCCTTATTATTTTTCACCCTAATCCGGCAAAATCTTGTCACCCTATTTCTAGGCGCGCAAACAACTCCGCTTAATTATGGCAAATATACTCTTAGACAGGGTCTATTCCCCCTCTGAATAAGAGCGTGTCTTGAATCAGTATCTTGGGATATCAAAACAAGAATTAAGAACAAGTTAAATATTTATCATACGATTTAGAAAATAATAACAAGATTCATCTTAGGTTTTATTCCCCTTAAGTATTTAGGGGATTTAGTTCATAAATAAATGAGAAAACATCTCAGAAGAATAAAGAAAACAAAACATAAAGAAAACCCAAAACTCCTGAAGGGGAATTAAGGAGAGATCTTCAGTCTTGATGATGAATCCGGCTTCTGAGATGGGTCAATTGGCTTCCTTAGGGTAATTCTTTACCCCTCTTCTCCATCTCCCCTTTTCTCCTCCTCTAGTGCATATTTATAGGCTTTGGAATGCCTAGAAACCCTCCAAAGTGGCCTTTTCTGAATTGGACTTAACTTGGGCTCAGCAGGGACACGCCCGTGTGACACGGCCGTGTGATGTGATTGCCAGGCCGTGTTCGATCCGTTAAATTGCACACGACCGTGTAGGTCAATGGCCAGGCCGTGTGAATAGTGAAAGCCTTGGTCGACACCCTTGAAAGACACAGGCGTGTGAGCTGCCCGTGTGGCAAGGCTTAGGCCGTGTCATCTTCTCGATTTGGTCCGTTTTGTCTCTTTTTGGCTCGTTTTTGGCTTCTTTTGACTCTTGGTGCTCTCCTGGGTACAAAACATGAAATTAAAGCATTAGGAGTATCGAATTCACCAATTCTAATGAGAAATCATCTATAAAATGCATTAAACATGGGGTAAAAATATGTATAATTTACGGTTTACCAAATACCCTCCCACTTAAGCATTTGCTTATCCTCAAGCAAAATTCTCAACTCATAATCAAGATAAATTCTTCTCAACTTATAATTCTTATCGATAATATCTCAAAATAATCCATAGGTAATCATACATTGAGAGTTCAACTAAAAGAACATAAAAGTTTCAAACATTCCAAGTTGAGTATTTTATTCATGCAAACATGGGTGTCTCCCCTCATCTAAGTAATTACCTTTGATTCAGAATATCACAGAGTTTCACATTCTGACTACAGATTCACTCAAATCACTCGAGGTGTTTAAGGACAATAAATGAAGCACCCAATAGTCAATAATGAAAAGTCATTACCATAGGCTTGCATGAAAATCAAATCTCCACCACTATAATTTAAGATGATACATCAATCAAAAGGTCTTTAGAGGGTTGTAATGAGGTTTGGTTAGGGGGTGTGGTCACAAGCTGAAAGAAAGGGTTAGAATCAAGATTGAATTGAAAAATTGCCTAACTAGAAAAAGAGCTAACCTTCACTTGCGTACAACAGAGCTTCTTCTCAGAATATGGAATTACTAATATATATACATAGGCTTTTTTTTTTTTAAGAACAAGTTAAATAAAAAAGAAAAACATAGCTAAGCAACTTTTCCAACTCAGATCTCGACAAAAATAGGGATCAAATTAATTTTGGGAATTTCAACAATAATGGGTTAATGGTTAATATTAAGGGTAATCCAAGGAATAGCTTGTTAGGCTCAATGGGGTTTACTGGGGTTAATCGTGGAGGTAGGCTTTTCATGGCATGAGTGAGTTAATCCTAAGTGCCTTAATCATTTTGATATATCAAATCAAATGGTGTGATCTTGACATGCATAATCAAGTAAGTTCTAGAATAACAGTTCAATACTGACGCACTCAAAGCAATAATAAAAGTGAGCATGAAAGGATGAATAGATGCTCAAAAGGCTCAAAAATCTCACAAAAATTATGGTTTTTTAATGTTTAGACTCATGAATTCTAATTCAAAGTAATACCTAGACTTGGGGAAACAGCCTATAATTTTAATTTCTTAAAAATCAACTTATCATACTTGATTCTCTAATGTCTTAAAGTTTAAATAACCAATGCATAAATCCCTATGTTTTAATTCAAGATATATCAATCAGAATCATAAATCAATTAAAATTTATCCTAAATATGATATGAGAGTTTTTCATGAGAACAAGGTGATTATTAATGAATACCCCCCATACTTAAGATCTACATTGTCCTCAATGTACAAAGATAGATGTTAGAGAATAAAAATAAGATAGGGAGAGAAGTGAAACTTCCTGTATGATGAATTCCTTGAACTTAGAGTTTTGGAGAGTGATCGGTTTGAGAGTGGAGGAGGATATTTCGGCGGTCGTAGAGGTTCATTAGGCCATAAATCCTGCGCCAAAAGAATATTATATCTAGTGACAGCTATGGTCGTGGTCGAGCAAGACATGACAGTCATGGAGAACCTTCCCCGGTGGAGTTGTAGTTCCTATGTGATGATGAGCTTAGGAGTTCTATATAACTGTGATAAAATTATGAACTTTTTAGGGGATATTAGGAAGAATAAGTACTCAAAAAGGAATAACCGAAATTCATGATTAAAAATAAAATTCTAAAATCTAAAAAAAATAAAAAGTAGTTTCAATTAAAAATATAAAATGATAAATAAATATTTCTAAATATCCTCATCGCTGGATGGTTCGCGAGGTGGGACTAGCGATGAGATGTGGAGGTGCTAACAAATCTGGTGTAGAGTAGCATCAATGTTGTCAAATCATTGAAAACACTGATGCTAAATCGGGTGGGCGCTTAGAGATGTTAGCATATGAAGCTGCCACATGAACTGGACGAGAGGATAGTGGTGGCTGAGAATAAGGATCAGGGAGTGGAGAAGGGGAGATTTCGGCTAGGGATTTGGAAAGGAAGAAGAAAATGAACAGTGATTTGCTTATATAGGGGAGGGCCACACAGCCTAGGGCCACGCCCGTGTACTTTTGAGGGTGAGCCCATGTTTTTTGAATTTTTCAATTTAGGTCGTACCCGGCTACAGTCTCACGCCCGTGTGTCTTGGGCGTGTGTGCCACACGGCCATGTTGCACAGTCGTGCCTAGCTTTGTTCGCTTCTCCCACACCCGTGTGTTATGGTAGCACGCCCGTGTATTGTTGTACACGGCTGAATGGCACGGGCGTGTCGCACGTCCATGTCGAAGAAACAGAATCGAGCCTTGTCTTTGGCACGCCAATGGGTTTTCATTCCTATGCCCGTGGGTTCCTATCAAGTTCATCCACAGCCATGTCGCATGGCCTTGGGGATTTATCGCACCCCGTGTTTTGGGGAAATCATGTCCTTCTTCAACACGACCGTATCGCACAACCGTGTCTCTTTCCCTGTTTGGCCACGACTTTAGGCACGCTCGTGTGCCTGGCCGTGTGTGCTGAAAAACTTTTCAATTCAAAGATTAAGTTAATTGATTCGAAGTGTGAGAAAACAAAAATAAAGAAATCAAAATATGTTAGTGCTTAGGTTGCCTCCCGAGAAGCACTTATTTATAGTCTAAGCTCGACTTACCTCTCTGTTGAATGATCATGGTGGTTCGAGGAGTTCATACTCCTCATTCCTATTGTCAATTTTAAAATAAGGTTTTAAAAGGGTGTTGTTTACCTTGAAAGTGCCGAACTTGGGATGACTCACCTCCACTGTACCGAATGAAAAAATACTAAGTACCGTAAGAGGGATTTCCTCATTTGGTGTGGTAGTAATAATGTGAGGATCAACGGTATCTAGTAAGACTGTATCGCTGACCTGAAGTTGAATAGGAGAGGTATCGGGCTTGTTTTTGCGTAATTTCAGTTTATCATGTGAGCTCGATTTGTGTTCTCGCCATTCATCTAGCTCCTCTATCCGTAGTCTTCGTTCTTCATGGACGTCTTTATTCTCTTCATGATAGTAGCGCACTGTCTCTGTTGTCTTTGTGTGAGGAAGTTCCTGCAAGGACGATTGAATATTAGTTTCATCATCGACAGTTTTTATAGCATTATCTTGAGTCTTAGAGGTTTTGACTGAGTCGCGTGCTTGGAGTGTTACTGCGTCGTCACCTGCACGAAGTGTTAGCTCTCCTGTGCCTATATTAATAATGGTTCTGGCAGTTGCTAAAAATGGTCATCCTAAAATTAAAGGTACATCGTTATCCTCATCCATATCTAGGACAATAAAGTCTACTGGGTAAATAAATATATCAATTTTAACAATAACATCTTCAATAATACCCTTAGGAAATCTAACTGTTTTGTCAGCCAATTGTATACTCATCCTAGTCTGTTTGGGTTTACCGAGACCTAGTCGTTTAAACATTTTATATGGCATAACATTTATACTTACCCCTAGATCAGCTAAAGCATTATTCACAGATAGACTACCAATTAAGCAAGGAATTGTAAAACTGCCTAGATCTTTCAATTTGTTAGGTAGCTCGTTCTTTAGAATAGCTGAGCAGACTGCATTGAGTTCCACATGCGATGTAGCGTCTAATTTCCTTTTATTGCTTAGAAGTTTCTTTAAGAATTTTGCTGAGTTGGGCATCTGCGAAAGAACTTCAATAAAGGGTAAGTTAATATGTAATTTCTTTAAGAGTTTGACAAACTTACTGAATTGTTCTTCTGTTCTGTCTTTTATAATTTCTTTAGGATATGGCACACGAGGTCCATGATTTGTACTTACCTGTTTGGGATCATTATTGTTTACCTCTTTTTGTCTTTTGTTCATCGCATTGTCTTGCTATATTTCTGGCTTAGGTGTAGTGAATCTGTAACGCCCCTTACCCGAGACCGTTGCCGGAGTCGAGCACAAGGCACTACTAAACTTATTTGAGCACTTAACCAAATTTAGATAATTTATATAATACTTCATAGTTGCTAAATAATTCATATCTCGAGTTATAAAACTCGAAATCCAAATCCATAAATTTTCTCTGAATTTATACTCATATATCTACTTACCAATTTTTTTTCTAGAATTTTTGGTCAAGCCAATTAGTACAGTTTATTATTTAAAATCTCCCCTGTTTCAGGGTTTGACTACTCTGACCTTTGTGTATTACGAATCAGATATCTCTCTGTACAGAGCTTCAATGACTATGACGTTTGTCTCTAATAAAACTATACTCAATAAGGAATCTGTACATATAAAGTATGACTTCTAATTATCTTTGTAAAATTTATGGTGAATTTCCAAAGTCAGAACAGGGGATCCAGAAATCGCTCTGGCCCTGTTTCACAAAAATTTAAACATCTCATAAAATATAGCTCATATACCTGTTTTGCTTCTTCCATATGAAAATAGACTCATCAAGATTCGATTCCATAATTTATTCATTATTTAATTCCATTTCTACTATTTTTAGTGATTTTTCAAAGTCAAACTACTGCTACTTACCAAAACTGTTTTAGTACAAATATTGTTAACTAATTTATAACATCTTTACTTCAATTCATTCAAACTCTATACATGCCATATAAATCTTTAAACATAAAACAAAAACTACCGAATTGATCTGAATAGTGTGCCTGTTGTGTTGATCCGATCTACCCACTTCACTTCAAGTCAATCTACATAAAAATATTAAACACACACAAGTAAGCTTATTGAAGCTTAGTAAGCTCATAGGCATATAAACACAAATCATATCAAATATCGTACACAATCATATATCTATTAGTTTAACTATTTCATCCTCCAAATCACAATTTCATTAATAACTCATTGGAATAATTTCCATATGGCAACTCACAATTTAACTCCCTTAGGCCCATTTCTCATTTACTTCATTGTCAAATTAGGGAACAATAAGGGAATTGAGTGCTTCATTATCACATTGCCATAGTAAACTATGGACTTTCACATTGATACGCATCACACACCGAAGCCATAGCCTTGCCATGGTCTTACACGGTTCACATATCATACCGAAGCCATATCCCAGACATGATCTTATACGAAATCACATTATCACATTATACCAATGCCATAGCCCAGCTATGGTCTTATACGGAGTCACATTATCACATTGCACCGATGCCATAGCCCAGCTATGGTCTTAAACGGGCGCACTTATCACATATTTTTCGTCAATTCATCAGGGTCACAGAATAGAAGCACTCAAATCCATTGTTCCTACTAATTTGTACTTTTAGTTACACATTATTCATTAGTTAATGCAAATTGATAGTATTCATCAACAATAAAATACTTTAACAATCATAAGATTTTCATAACAAAACATTGAACTTTGCCATATGAACTTACGGACTAATTTGCAAAAGTCGTAGAAATTGTGGACTATTCTTGAATTTTCTCCTTTCCACGATTCGATTCGTTTTCTTGATCTATAATTATAAATCATTCCTTCATTAGCATCCATTTCAATTCTATTTCACTTCACAATTTATGCTGTTCAAATTTCGAAATTGCACTTTTACCCCAAAATTTACAATTTTCACAATTTAGTCCTTCTCAATTCACCCATCAATTGAACTAATTTTTCTCAATTAACACTTTATTTTATCATTATAAACTATTTCAAAACCTTTTATATTCTTAATTTCAACAGAAACCTTCAATTCACAACTTTTTCACAATTAGGTCCTAAATATCATTTCCTATCAAAATCACTTAATAAAACCACCTTAATATAAAATTAGAACTTAAATTTCATAATAATTCATCATAAAATTCCTTATCCATCCAGGGTAACTTCCAATTTCACCCATAAAATCAAAAACTAATGAATTCTACAAGTGGACCTAATTGTAAAAGTCATAAAAACATAAAATTATCAAGAAAAGTAAGAATTAAACTCACATGATGTAAAATATGAAAAACCAGCTTTCTCCAGACCTTCTATGGCGTTTTAGCTGAGAAAATATGAAGAAATGTCTAGATTTTTCAATTACATCATTATTTAACTATTAACTTTTATACTATTTCCAATTTTGGCCCTTGTTCACATTGTTTTCTTGCTTATTTCATACCCAAACCGTCCAGCCATTAACCTTTGGGTCTAATTGCTCTTTAAATCCATCTTTTTAAATACTTAAGCTATTTACTCACAATTTAACAAATTTTGCGCTATTTTCAATTTAGTCCTTTTTAATTAATTAGCCATCCAAACGTTAAAATTTTCTAACGAAACTTTAATACTAACTCAATGACACTCCATAAATATTTATAAAAATATTTATAGCTCGATTTTCAACTTTGAGGTCTCGATACCTCATTTTTGACCCGTTTGACCTAATAAATTCTTTTAATTCACTAATTTCACCATTTCACAAATTCTTCTAAATTCTTACTTGACTCATAAATATTAAATTACTATCTTGTTCAATCTTATTTGTCGAATTTAGTGATCTCAAATCACCATTTCCGACACCACTGAAAATTAGGCCGTTACAACTCTCCCCCCCTTAGGAAATTTCGTCCTCGAAATTTCGTACCTGAAAATAAATGCGGATATTGTGATCTCATAGATTCTTCCGTTTCCCAAGTTGCCTCCTCCAATCCATGTCGATGCCATAACACTTTTACTAACGGTACTCGTTTATTCCGTAGTTCTTTAACTTCTCGAGCTAATATTTTCACTGGTTCCTCCGAATAAGTCATATCTGATTGTAGCTCTATCTCAGTATGAGGAATCACATGTGAAGGGTCTGATCTATATCGTCTCAACATAGATACATGAAATACATTATAGATCTTCTCAAGTTCTGAAGGCAAGGCCAATCTATAAGCTACCGGACCGATCCTCTCAATGATTTCGTATGGTCCGATAAATCGTGGACTAAGCTTTCCTTTTCTACCAAACCGTAAAACTTTCTTCCACAGAGAAACTTTCAAGAACACACAATCACCCACATTGAACTCTATATCTCTTCTTTTCAAATCTGCATACGACTTTTGACGATCGAAGCGACTTTCAAACTTTCTCGAATAATCTGAACTTTCTCTTGGTTTCGAATTAAATCCACTCAGACTAATTTCGATTCACTTAATTGACCAATACAACGAGGTTACGCACTTCCTTCCATCTGAGCTTCAAATGGTGCCATTTTGATACTAGCTTGATAAGCTGTTATTATAAGCAAATTCAGCTAAAGGTAAGTACCTTTCCCACCGCCATTGAACTCGAGTATACAACACCTTAACATATCTTCCAAAATCAAATCACTCGCTCGATTGTCCATCATGCGAGGGTGAAAAGTCAGTACTAAATTTTAACTTAGTACCTAAAGCTTCCTGTAGTTTATTCCAAAATCTCAAGTAAACCTCGGATCTCGATCGAAATAATTGATGTCGGCACCCATGTAATCTCACAATTTCGACACATATAATTCCGCTAACTTATCAAGTGAAAAATGCTCGACGATAGGAATAAAATGCTACCGATTTAGTTAATCATCTACTATCACCCAAATCGAATCTTTTTCTTGAGTCACCGGCAATCCGAGACAAAATCCATCGTCACATGTTCCCACTTCCATTCGGAATCATTACGGGTTGTAACAAACACAGTAGGCACTTGATGTTCACTTTTACCGTTGATGATTAAACATTTTGCCACAAATTCACAAATTTCCGTTTCATACCGGCCACCAATACATTTTTTCAAATCACAATACATCTTCGTACTACGGGATGAATCGAGTACATACTACTATGAGCCTCTGATAAGATATCCTTCTTCAATTCTAGATTATTCGGGACACAAATTCTATTACGATGGTATAACATACCACTATTATCAATAGAGTAATCTAAGTTCAAATTATCCCGAACCATTTGTCGTTTCAACACCAACTTGATCTTCATCTTGCAATTCCGAATTCGTTGAAAGAATTACGGTTTTGTCTTTAATTCAACTAATATAGAACCATTTTCATTAACAGACAAATGAGCATTTAACGCACGAAGAGCAAATAATGATGATTTCCGACTAAGTGCATCTGCCACTACATTTGCCTTACCCGGATGATAATCAATGATAAGATCGTAATCTTTCAACAGCTCTAACCATCGCCTCTATCTCAAATTCAGCTCTTTCTGCGACATTAAATATTTCAAACTTTTATGGTCTGTATACACATAACATTTCTCTCCATATAGGTAGTGTCTCCAAATTTTTAAAGCAAATACTATGGCGCTAACTCAAGATCATGTGTAGGGTAGTTCCTCTCATGTGGTTTCAAGCTGTCGAGAAGCATATGCTACAACTTTTCTGATCGCATCAATACACAACCTAAACCATTCGAGACGCATCACTATATAATACATATGGCACACCGATTCAGCCGAGTTAACACGGAGCCTCTGTCAACATTTTCTTTAATTGATCAAAACTTTGTTGGCACTCATCGGACCATACAAACTCAACATTCTTCTCGTAATAATTTAGTTATCGGTGAAGCAATCGGTGAAAAATCTTTCACAAATCGACGATAGTAACCAGCTAATCCAAGGAAACTTCGCACTTAGTAACATTCTTTGGAGTTTTCCAATTAATCACCACGACACCTTACTCGGATCTACCCGTATACCATCAATGACACAATGTGACCCAAGAATCCCACTTCATGAAGCCAAAATTCACATTTACTAAATTTTGCATATAATGTTTTCCCTTAATATCGTAGTACAATTCTCAAGTCTTGAGCATGCTCGGATTACGTCTTTGAATAGATCAAGATATCGTCAATAAACACAACCACAAATCTATCCGGTAAGACGGAAAATTCGATTCATTAAATCCATAAAAGCGGCAGGAGCATTTGTCAAACCGAATGGCATAACTAAGAACTCATAATGACCATACCGAGTTCTAAAAGTCGCTTTTCGGTACATCACATTCCTTTACCTTTAATCGATAATACCCGGATCGAGATCTATTTTTGAAAACTCTTGTAGCATCCTTAAGTCGATCGAATAAATCATCAATACGAGGCAAAGGATATTTATTTTAATTGTTACCTTATTCAATTTGCTCGTAATCTATGCACGACCTCAATGAACCATCCTTCTTTTCACAAATAAGATAGGTGCACCCACGGTGACATACTCGGTCGATAAACCCTTTGTCTAATGACTCTTGCAAGCTGCGTTTTAACTCTCTTAATTCTGCTGGAGCCATTCTATACGGTGTCACCGATATGGAAGCTGTTCCTAAGCACATCTATCACGAACTCAACTTCTCTATCGGGTGGTAAACTTGGTAATTCTTCAGGAAATACATCCATGAATTCATTTACAACAGATAGTTGCTCTAACTTTGATTCGAACTTGAGTATCAAGAATATAGGCTAAATAAGACTCATTTCCTTTACGCAACAATTTACGAAAGGACATAAAGGAAATCATTCTAACCATGTCATCCAAATTCCAGACTCAACCAAAATAATATCTCTGTTTGACATTTCAAGCTAATTCGTTTTCTCGACAATTCACTACTGCGTCATGTTTCATTAACCGGTCCATGCCGGGATAATATCAAATTCACGAAACAGTAGCGACATCAAATCGGCGGGGTAATCACGACCCTTAACTTTCAAAGGGACGGTTATGACATATTAAATTAACTACCACACTTTGACCTAACGGATTTGTAACTTGTACATCATAATCGATGAGGCTCAACAAATAAGTTCTTTTCAGATGCTAACATAGTGCAAATATATGAATGAGTAGACCGGGGTCTATTAAAGCATATCTGAGAACATCATAAAGATAGAAAGTACCAGCAATTACATCCGGGTCATTGCTTCTTCTCTCGCTCGAATGGCATAAGTACTGGCGAGAGCCCTAACTTCGATCGGCTAGTAGTATCTTTCATACCCGAACGAGTAGCCCTCAGTAGCAATGCTCGACGAGGCGTCTTCCTTTTGAGGAAGAATTTTCGGTTTCTCCTCTGTTCCACTTCTTCTACTTGTAATTGGGGACAATCACGAATAAAGTGATCGGTGGCCCCACATTTATAACAAGCCCTAATTTACTTCTACATTCACCGGGTGACTTCTTCCACAATGTTGACACTTGGGCCTTTGGGTATTTTGTACACTACCCACACTAACAACAGGTCTGTCAGATGCTTTGTAATCAGATTGTCTTGGCCTACTTTTCCTGATCTTTCTGTACGGAAGTGGCTCGATGAATTCCTCTTTAGATTTCTTCACCGGTAAAGCGAAAATGACTTAGATGCACTTCTTTTGAAAGATTCTTTACTTCTTCTATCTCGTTGCATCTTTTTATTATATACTTCTTCAAGCTTCGAGCACGATCGATAGAACAACAAATTCTCGTATCTCAATGCCCCTATCATCATTTTAATCTCATCATTAAGCCCTTCTTCAAATCGATACACATTTCTTCTTGATTGGGTACTATATCTCGAGCATATTTGCTCGGATAAACAAATTCTCTTTCATATTCAGCCACCGACTTGTTTCCTGTCAAAGTCGAGAAATTCTCTTTTCTTCTTATCCGGATATCTTCTACCGACATATTTCTTCTTAAATTCATTTTGAAAAAATTCCCAAGTGATCTTCTCGGTAAATTTCAATGACTTCTATTGTTTCCCACCAGTTATAAGCTTCTTCTTTCAATAATGACACGGCACATATTAAGTAATCATCTGGTGAGCACGCCATTTGCTTAAAACCCTCATTATACTTTGTAACCAATATTCACTTTTAACGGGTCATCGTCTGTTCTTCCCCAAATTCTTCACCCCATGTTTTCGAGCTTTTCAAATGGAGAACGTTTGCAGTTTTAGTTGTCGGAGGAGGTGGAGGAGCAACCGGGGTACTACGATGTTGAGATAGGGGAGGAGGTTGCGAGTCTGATTTCTTTCTCGCACATTCTCATTATACCAGCGATTCATGAATCCATAAATCATATTTTTGAGTTCTTGTTCTCGCATCAATGAAATCGAGCTTCACTACTTGTTCCTTGTTCGAGATTTGTACTCGCTATTAACTTCTTCTTGCTCAATTTGTTCTGGTCTATCGACATCTTTTCAAATCGAAGATAATCTATAATAAAAACAAGGATTAGATCGGATCATACACAAGACACTATCACGATTTATATGGCATGTAATTCTAGACACTTTTCACATCATACATATTCCGAGAATCGGCTAAACCAAGCTCGATACCAATAAATGTAACGCCCTTACCCGAGACCGTTGCGGAGTCGAGCACAAGGCACTACTAAACTTATTTGAGCACTTAACCAAATTTAGATAATTTATATAATACTTTTCGACAAGCTGTCCAACTGTGTCATAGTTGCTAAATAATTCATATCTCGAGTTATAAAACTCGAAATCCAAATCCATAAATTTTCTCTGAATTTATACTCATATATCTACTTACCAATTTTTTTCTAGAATTTTTGGTCAAGCCAATTAGTACAGTTTATTATTTAAAATCTCCCCTGTTTCAGGGTTTGACTACTCTGACCTTTGTGTATTACAAATCAGATATCTCTCTGTACAGAGCTTCAATGACTATGACGTTTGTCTCTAATAAAACTAGACTCAATAAGGAATCTGTACATATAAATTATGACTTCTAATTATCTTTGTAAAATTTATGGTGAATTTCCAAAGTCAGAACAGGGGATCCAGAAATCGCTCTGGCCCTGTTTCACAAAAATTTAAACATCTCATAAAATATAGCTCATATACCTGTTTTGCTTCTTCCATATGAAAATAGACTCATCAAGATTCGATTCCATAATTTATTCATTATTTAATTCCATTTCTACTATTTTTAGTGATTTTTCAAAGTCAAACTACTGCTACTTACGAAAACTGTTTTAGTACAAATATTGTTAACTAATTTATAACATCTTTACTTCAATTCATTCAAACTCTATACATGCCATATAAATCTTTAAACATAAAACAAAAACTACCGAATTGATCTGAATAGTGTGCCCTGTTGTGTTGATCCGATCTACCCACTTCACTTCAAGTCAATCTACATAAAAATATTAAACACACACAAGTAAGCTTATTGAAGCTTAGTAAGCTCATAGGCATATAAACACAAATCATATCAAATATCGTACACAATCATATATCTATTAGTTTAACTATTTCATCCTCCAAATCACAATTTCATTAATAACTCATTGGAATAATTTCCATATGGCAACTCACAATTTAACTCCCTTAGGCCCATTTCTCATTTACTTCATTGTCAAATTAGGGAACAATAAGGAATTGAGTGCTTCATTATCACATTGCCATAGTAAACTATGGACTTTCACATTGATACGCATCACACACGAAGCCATAGCCTTGCCATGGTCTTACACGGTTCACATATCATCACCAAGCCATATCCAGGACATGATCTTATACGAAATCACATTATCACATTATACCAATGCCATAGCCCACTATGGTCTTATCTGAGTCACATTATCACATTGCACCGATGCCATAGCCCAGCTATGGTCTTAAACGGGCGCACTTATCACATATTTTTCGTCAATTCATCAGGGTCACAGAATAGAAGCACTCAAATCCATTGTTCCTACTAATTTGTACTTTTAGTTACACATTATTCATTAGTTAATGCAAATTGATAGTATTCATCAACAATAAAATACTTTAACAATCATAAGATTTTCATAACAAAACATTGAACTTTGCCATATGAACTTACCTGGACTAATTTGCAAAAGTCGTAGAAATTCAGGGACTATTCTTGAATTTTCTCCTTTCCACGATTCAGTTCGTTTTCTTGATCTATAATTATAAATCATTCCTTCATTAGCATCCATTTCAATTCTATTTCACTTCACAATTTATGCTGTTCAAATTTCGAAATTGCACTTTTACCCCAAAATTTACAATTTTCACAATTTAGTCCCTTCTCAATTCACCCATCAATTGAACTAATTTTTCTCAATTAACACTTTATTTTATCATTATAAACTATTTCAAAACCTTTTATATTCTTAATTTCAACAGAAACCTTCAATTCACAACTTTTTCACAATTAGGTCCTAAATATCATTTCCTATCAAAATCACTTAATAAAACCACCTTAATATAAAATTAGAACTTAAATTTCATAATAATTCATCATAAAATTCCTTTATCCATCCAGGGTAACTTCCAATTTCACCCATAAAATCAAAAACTAATGAATTCTACAAGTGGACCTAATTGTAAAAGTCATAAAAACATAAAAATTATCAAGAAAAGTAAGAATTAAACTCACATGATGTAAAATATGAAAAACCAGCTTTCTCCAGACCTTCTATGGCGTTTTAGCTGAGAAAATATGAAGAAATGTCTAGATTTTTCAATTACATCATTATTTAACTATTAACTTTTATACTATTTCCAATTTTGGCCCTTGTTCACATTGTTTTCTTGCTTATTTCATACCCAAACCGTCCAGCCATTAACCTTTGGGTCTAATTGCTCTTTAAATCCATCTTTTAAATACTTAAGCTATTTACTCACAATTTAACAAATTTTGCGCTATTTTCAATTTAGTCCTTTTAATTAATTAGCCATCCAAGCGTTAAAATTTTCTAACTAAACTTTAATACTAACTCAATGACACTCCATAAATATTTATAAAAATATTTATAGCTCGATTTTCAACTTTGAGGTCTCGATACCTCATTTTTGACCCGTTTGACCTAATAAATTCTTTTAATTCACTAATTTCACCATTTCACAAATTCTTCTAAATTCTTACTTGACTCATAAATATTAAATTACTATCTTGTTCAATCTTATTTGTCGAATTTAGTGATCTCAAATCACCATTTCCGACACCACTGAAAATTAGGCCGTTACAGAATCTTTCCGTATCTTGAGTGCTAATTGCATTGAAGTGTTCCCTCGGATTAGGTTCAGTATTACTTGGTAGGCTACCTTGTGGTCGTTTGGAGATTAGTTTGGATAGCTGGCCTATTTGAGTTTCGAGTCCTTGGATCAATACTTGTTAATTTTTAAGTGTTGTCTCGGTATTTTGAAAACGAGTTTCTGTCACCGAGATGAATTGAGAAAGCATCTCTTCAAGGTTTGGTTTTTTCTCCTGTTGATAAGGTGGCTGTTGAAAACCTTGAGAATTTTGTGGCTTTGGATTTCCTTGACCTCCCCAGGAAAAATTTGGGTGGTTCCTCCAACCTACATTATAAGTATTACTATATGGGTTATTTTGAGATCTAAAGTTATTATTACCCATATAGTTGACTTGTTCCTCTTTGGTTGTGGGATTGAAGGATTGATATTCTGTATGCACACCTCCTCTGCTTGAGTCACACCTCATTACTGGATGTACCTGCGTAGAATCAAGAAAACTATCAATCTTTTTATTGAGAAGTTCTACCTGATTTGGGAGCATGGTCACTGAATCGATGTTATAGACGCCGACTGTTTTCGTCGACTTTGTCCTCATAACTTGCCACTGATAGTTGTTCAGAGACATCTCCTCTATGAATTCATATGCATCTTCTGGTGTTTTATTGTTGATGGTTCCGCCAACAGCTGCGTCAATCATTTGTCTTGTCGAGGGATTCACACCATTGTAAAACGTTTGAACTTGCAGCCAAAGCGGTAACCCATGGTAAGGGCACCTTCTCAGTAAGTCATTGTATCTCTCACATGCATCGTAAAGTGTTTCTAAATCCATCTGCACAAAAGAAGAGATATCATTACGCAATTTAGTCGTTTTAGCGAAAAATATTTTAGTAAAAACTTCTCGGTCATTTGTTTCCAAGTAGTGATAGACCCTCGTGGTAACGAGTTTAACCACTGTTTAGCTTTGTTTCTCAGTAAAAAGAGAAATAACCGAAGACGAATGGCATCATCAGAAACGCCATTGATTTTGAATGTATCGCAAAATTCAAGAAAATTCGCCAAGTGCTTGTTGGGATCCTCATCCTGCAAACCATCAAACTGAACAAACTGTTGTATCATCTGAATTGTGTTAGGTTTTAGTTCAAAATTATTCGCAACAATAGCAGGTCTAACTATACCAGACTCAGTTCCTCTTAAAGAAGGTTTAGCATAGTCATACATAGTACGTGGAGCAGGATTTTGATTAGCTGTAATTGCAGGAGGCAGCTGATCGCCTGGGTTTTTGGCCATCTCTTCGGTTGGGGTTTCAGTATCGTTTTCTCGCTCGTTCTCCGTGTAGCGTAAATTACGCCTTATTTCTCTTTGATTTTTTTAAATTATACGATCGGTTTCTTCGTCAAAGAGTAATGGTCTGACGGGTTTCTTCTAGTGATAAACTATAAAAACCTGCCAAGAAAGAGAAAAAAGTAGATTAATAAATAATAAAATAAAATAAAATTGCAAGAAAAATAAATGGCTAAAGTAATAAAAATTTAGTGTTCCTAATATTTCAGTTCCTCGGCAACGGTGCCAAAAACTTGATCGTGTAATTTGTAACAAGTAATAACTATTTATAATGAAGATCAAACCTAGACTAACTATTATCACGATGAAAAGGCAAGCGCACCTATCGAACAATAGTATAGTAATGGCAAGATCGAGATATCGTACCCAAAGGAACCAAAAGTACTAGTAATAACTATCTTTTTATTATCTAGCCTAAGAATAAAAGGGTTTGTTTTAATTAACTAATTATTTAAACTAAGAACGCACAGATAAAATTATTGGGGAATTGCTTTTGGGAAAATCGATTGATTTGAGACAATACCTAAGGAAAAATCCAGCTAGACTTTACTTGTTATTCTGGCTCCGAATCGGACGATTTATTCATTCAACTTGTTCCGTAGAGATCCCTAAGTTATGTTATTATCCCTATTCAACACTAATAACGTCTAATCCCTAGATTGAATAACTGAGACTTTTCTCTAATTAACACTCTAGGGTTGCATTAACTCGATCTATGGATCCCCTTATTAGGTTTCACCCTAATCCGGTAAAATCTTGTCACCCTATTTCTAGGCAAGCAATCAACTCCGCTTAATTATGGCAAATGCACTCTTAGACAAGGTCTATTCCCCCTCTGAATAAGAGCGTGTCTTGAATCAGTATCCTAGGATATCAAAACAAGAATTAAGAACACATAATTAAGAACACATGATTAAGAACAAGTTAAATATTTATCATACGATTCAGAAAATAATAACAAGATTCGTCTTAGGTTTCATTTCTCTTAGGTATTTAGGGGATTTAGTTCATAACTAAATAAGAAAACATTTCAGAAGAATAAAGAATACAAAACATAAAGAAAACCTAAAACTCCTGAAGGGGAATTGAGGAGAGATCTTTAGTCTTGATGATGAATCCGGCTTCTGAGATGGATCAATCGGCTTCCTTAGGGTAATTCCTTACCCCTCTTCTCCGTCTCCCCTTTCCTTCTCCTCTAGTGCGTATGTATAGGCTTTGGAATGCCTAGAAACCCTCCAAAGTGGCCTTTTCCGAATTGGACTTAACTTGGGCTCAGCAGGGACACGCCCGTGTGACACGGCCGTGTGACGTGATTGCCAGGCCGTGTTCGATCCGTTAAATTGCACACAGCCGTGTGGGTCAATGGCCAGGCTGTGTGAATCGTGAAAGCCTTGGCCGACACCCTCGAAAGACACGGGCGTGTGAATTGCCCGTGTGGCAAGGCTTAAGCTGTGTCATCTTCTCAATTTGGTCCGTTTTGTCTCTTTTTGGCTCGTTTTTTGCTCCTTTTGACTCTTGGTGCTCTTCTGAGTACAAAACATGAAATTAAAGCATTAGGAGTATCGAATTCACCAATTCTAATGAGAAATCATCTATAAAATGCATTAAACATGGGGTAAAAATATGTATAATTTACGGTTTATCAGTGATGTCTAATTGTATTTTTTAGATGAAATTGTAATTGAAACTTATGATTGATAAATAATGCTTTAATGAAATTTCATTTAAGTTTTTGGAATGGTTTCATAATTATATATTTCGATAATGAAATTACCTTATTAAAGTTTATACATCATTTGGCTTATACTTTATTTTAGTATTTTATTAAAAGTTTAATCCAAATACTGCAAATTATACAAAGTTTTCGCCAAAAATAGTTTTAAATATGGATTATTTCTAAGTAGTGACATATCATACATGGGTCCTTCAACGGGATCGGGTTTGGTGTGTTACAAATAAATCAAAGATAAAACAATTAACTAAGATAAATAAAATAGAATAATAAATTGAAGATTAGAACAATAAAGAAGATATATGGAAAAGAGACTTTGAGTGATAAAAATCTATTTGATGGTCCACTTTTGGTGAGTGAAAATCCATATGAGGTAAAATTGGAGAGTTGTCAAGTGGGAAAAGAAAACGAAAAACAAGAAAATATTCATGCAAATTTGAGGAATGATTATCTTTTAACTAACCATAACTCAAATTTGTTTAGTGGTGTTTTCTTGTTACAGGATTTCAAGGATCTATTGAAAGACTTCCAATTACATTACTCTACCATCGATAGACAATTTTACTTGTAGGAGGGAGGTAAGTTGAACATTGATAATTATCCACAAGTGCTACAAGTTAAGAAAGGCAACGGAACATTAGAAATTAAATTAAGAAGGCATTGCATTTGTTTGATAAGTATGCTACTAATTTTAAATTTCCTTATGACATGTTTTCCCGTTAGTCAAGTTTCAATTAGTTTTATGGATTTATCTAGATCTGTAAAGGTTAAAAATAGTAGTTTTGTTGCATTAAATAGGTTTAGTAAAGTATTTTATACATTTTCCATAGCAATAAAATTTTTTATCTTGACCTTTAATGATGAAATTTTACATAATCTTAATTTTCTTGATTTTTATAATCATGTGAAATTATTGACTCGTCGGTGGAAATTCTTATGGATGACCATGCATATTCAAAGAAAGTTATAGGTTATTTTTTACTTGAACACTCGTGTGCCTAACATTTTGTTTGTTTAGTGTTGATACTTTATTTTTAAAGGAGATGTCTATGATCGAAGCTGATTTGAAGGATCGAAATAATGTCTTTGATCCTGAAAATATTTTTGGCATCCAAGAAAGTTTAGATAAGTATTTTTTTTAAAATTTTATTGTTAATAAATTCTAATCCCTATTCTTTTTATGCAGCTAAATATTCGAGGACGAATCTTCTTGAGTAAAGCGAGAATGATGCGAGTCTCAAAACCCAATTTTAGACCCATGGATGTGATGGACTTACACTACCTCAAGGCCTAACAATAAATCAAAGGCCAAGCAAATCAAACTAAGTTTTGATCAAAGACAATATGTAAGGATAAATCTTTTTGAGGAAACGAGGAATGATACATGCATGAAATGGGTGAAATTTATTAAATTACATTCACTGAAGTTGCCAGTTTTTAAGTTTGGGGAATCAGCAGACTTGCGACAACTTTTTGGATGGGATCCAGGCATTTCTTGGTTAAGATGTCTCATAATGTTTGAAGATCTATCTCTTAGCTTCGAAACGCACTTTAAATCACTCAATTTTGAGTTCAGGAGCTTAAGTTATGACTGTTTTAGTGAAGACTATGTGAGCAAAAGTTTTGGACAAGAATTACATGTTTTGGGCATTTAATTCGAGTTTAAATCATATTGGGTTCGGGTTTTAAGCTTAATTTTTATTATATGTGAGCTCAATATTGTATTTATCAGCTCTTATTATTTTATTATTTTTATTCCAAATTTTTATAATTATTAAGTATTTTAAGTTATTTAGGAGTTTTATGCCAACAAGAAAGTTTAGTTTTAAACTGCTTCTTGTTTAGTTTAATTAAATTTTAGTATACTTAAGATTTCTATTTAGATTTATTTAGCTAGCCTATATAAAGGCCTTTATATTGTACACAAAGATCAGTTCATTATTATTCAACAACTTCTCTTTTGAGTTAATAAATTCTCTTTGAGTTTTTCTTTTCAAGAATTTCTCTTGAGTTTTCTTTTAGAAGAGTTTTAACAATCTTTTCAAATTATGGGGATAATTTTCAAACTTTTTCCTACCAAGTTTTCTTTCTTAGTGGGAAAATTAGAGTCACTTGAAGGGGATTGTGGATTCTTTTTGTTTCCAAGGCTTCTTAGGACTTTTACATGTCATGTTTTATCTTTTCTATCTATCTTCTTTATTTTCTTCTTTATCATTCTATTTTATTTATCTTAGTTAATCGTTTTATCTAATTTGGATTTGATTGCGTTTTAGGTTGTGTCAAAATCCAAGTTTTTTTTCTGAATGTCTAGAGCCATAAGTCAAATTTACAACTTAGAAAAACTTTACAATCCTCTTCCACATTTTCGCACTCTTTATGTATCAATTTTGGTATCAAAGTCAAGGTTTAGTTGATTCTCAAAAACTTGAAGGCTGTGTCACACCTTTTTATGCATAGTACCCCTCTAGCTTAATCCTTAATTTATGAACTAAGTTAAATTTTATTTTATATGGACCAAGTAAAAGGTTCTTTACACCCATAGTTAGCAATGGTATCTTTTCTGCTCAAGTTGGTAGCCTTATTGAAAATGAGTCTAAGTATCATAGCATTGTGGAAGCACTTCAGTACGTAGTGATTACAAGGCCAAAGATTGCATTTGTTGTCAACAAGGTCTACCAGTTCATGCAAAAAGCCCTTAGATACTCATTTTAAAGTTGTCAAGTGCATCTTAAGGTATCTCCAGAGAACAACGGATCATGGTTTGTCTTTTCAACCTACCTCATGTTTGTCTTTGGGTAGCTTTGTTGATGTTAATTGGGGAGCTAATATCAACAATTGAAGATTAACAATTGGATTTTGTGTGTTCTTTGGTGGGAATCAAATAGCTTGGTGCTCTAAGAAGCAACATATTGTGTCACATTTTACTTTTGAGGCAAAATACAGGAGTATGACACATACCACAATATAGATTATGTGGCTCGAGTCTTTACTTGGTGAGTTGCAAATATCACTTGTTGATAAATCTCAACTTTGGTGTGATAACTCAGGAGGAGTTGTTGTTGCAATCAATCTTGTGTTGCATTTCAAATTTAAACATGTTGAATTGGATCTGTTTTTCATTCAATAAAAGGTAGCAACTAGAAATTTGGTTGTTGGTTAGGTGCCTAATCAAGACCAAATAGCTTATGTGTTTACAAAACCTTTGTATGAGTTACTTTTCGGCAAATTTCGAAGCAAACTAAAGGTTGAAAACAAGTTTGGAGAGCTTTCAAAAGACGGGTAAATAGGTGGATATTAGAGAAATGTATTAGCACATATTGTATTAGCTTAGGTAAACTATATTTCAGTTTCTTCAGTTAGTCAAGTAGTTAGTTTCTAAGCTATTGTATTTTTGGTATTTTGTTAGTCAATTGCAAGGAAAGTCAGTGTAGGATTTTTGTTAGCATTAACTACTATTTGCAGCTCCTAATCTCTTTGTATAAATCCTAGACTCAGTTTCATCGTTTTGAGTCAGTTTCAACATTTTGAGATTATCAGAGTTATTATCAATAAAAGAAGTAGACTTTATTTTGTTTTTTGTTTTCATTTTTTTTGTTCATAGCTTAGTTTTAGTTCTTTGTTGGCTGAGTGAGATATCAAACATTATTATTGCTAGAGCAGGAGTAGGTGGGTTCAAATGCGTTGAAGCCCATTTATTGTCCTATTAATTGTTGAAATATTATTTAGGAGTAGGAAGGTTATGGGTAGTTTTAGGTATTGTATAAAAAAATTATATTAGAACTGTTGAAATATTATTATGTATAATTTTTTATTTAATTTTATATAAAATATAAAAGATAAAAATATTTTCATAATAATATATATGATTCTATAAAAAAACAATTTTTATCAATTTTTCAGTCGAATTGAAATTGTAAGTATGTATGTATGTAACAAATGTAATGTCATGCTAAGCTACAATGCAATACGGTGCAACCGATGGAAATGTCTTCATATTTGGTTAGAGGAGAAAACAAAACAAAAAAAACAAAAAAAAACGGTGTTGTAAACTATTATTTATCTATATGTTCATAGCTGCAGCAAATCTAACACTCATATAAAAAAGAACTAATTTTTTAATATATGCTGAAAAAAATTTATTTGAGTATTATGCTATTTTTTTTTTAAATTTATCGATCTATGTTTTTTTAGAGAGAAAGGAAAATGCGTTTAAATAATGCAAACGCATCCTATAGAGTGTGCTTTTAGCCACATCAGCTGAAAATAGATAACTCATCTCTTTTGGTTAGATGGTTAAATGTTAGTATTTTTATCTTTGAGTCCTAGGTTTTATTCCTCTCCTACTCACATTTGTATTTTTTTTATTTCATGTTATTTTAAGCTTTTTTTTATTTTTAATTAATATTTTTGACACATTAGCTCTTTTGATTAGATTATTAGATAATTGTAATTTCATTCTTCAATCCTAAATTCAATTCCTTTTATAAGCATTTTATTTCATGGTGTTTGGATAATTCTTTTGAAGAGACAGTTCTAAAGGTATGGGCTATTCATAATGACAGTTTGCCGGCGAAGAAAAAATGGGCTTTTGCTTATTTCGTGGACAGATTTCGCAGGCGAATTGAGGGTCGGAAGCTTCGATATTTATCGATGGGCGGTAAAGAAATTTGTATCAATATTGTCCTTCAAGCAATTCCGGTTTATGTGATACAATGTTTTGCATTGCCAAAAAAGATATGTTATCAACTTGAAGGTATATTGAACAAGTTTTGGTGGGCAAATAGTAAAATTGCCAAAGGAATCCATTTGTGCACTTGAAGTGCACTCTGTTTGCCGAAAGTTAATGGTGGGATGAGTTTTCGGGACCTATATTTGTTCAATAAAGCCCTTTTAGCTAAGCAAGTCTAGAGGCTTTTAACCCAGCCCTACTGCCTTATCTCAAAAGTTTTTAAATCCCAATATTATCCTTTTACTAATATACTATCAGCTAAAATTGGTTCTTACCCTTCTTTTACCTGGAGGAGTATCTGTTGTGCTAGGGACTTATTTGATGACGGGCTCTTGTGGAGAATTAGAAATGGTGCGAAGGTGAATATCTGGAATGATCCCTGGCTCCCTAGTCCTGGAAATGGCAGATTGTTAGTAACGAATATGGATTCTCATTAGTCTACTATTGATCAATTGATTAATGCGGATTCTAGTACTTGGAAAAATGAGGTGATTTTTAAGATATGTGATGAAGTTCATGCTCGACACATTATCAACAGTCCTCTTGCTGGGTGTAGTATTCCAGATTTTCTTGTTTGGCACTATGATGCTTCAGGGGAGTATTCAGTGAAGAGTGGGTATCGAGCATTACTTACAAAAGTGACCTAGTATACAGACAGTAATTTGAGTACAAATGAAAATGACAAAATACTCTATACATCTAGTTGGGACCTTAAAATCCCTGCTAATATTAAAATTCATCTATGGTGTATTCTAAAGGACTATGTGCCTCATTTCTCCAATTTGGCCAAAAGGAGACTGCATGTTGATAAGTCTGTCCTTTGTGTAAAAAGTCCCCGGAGGACTTGCACCATCTATTATGGTTCTATAGTGTCTTGCGTCAACTCTGGCTTTATCTGCATCTCTCCTTTGATAACAGTATAGGTCCCTCAGATGGAAGAACACAATTTGTAAGTTTCTTTCTTGCAGTTATATGAAATTTAAGAAACTTCTAACTATTTCTTTATGGGCCCTTTGGTTTAAGAGGAATAGGCTGGTAAATAAAGGTTTCAATTTTGACATACATGAAATTGTGGGGTTTGTTCAAAGTTATGCCCACGATTTCAGTACCAGTAGAGTTTAAAGTTTTTCTCTTGATATACCAAGGAATATTTTGTGGCGGCCACCTACATTTGGGTTTATTAAGCTGAATTTCGACACATCGTTTATGGACAACACTAAGATTTCTATTTTAGCAGTGTTAACTAGAGATAAGGAATGATAGATATTGGGTGCTTGTACTTACACGATAGCGGATGTGGCAGATGCTTTTGTAGCAAAGGTGAGAGCGTGTAAAAGGGCTCTTTACTTTGCGTTGGATATGGGTTTCAGAAATCTCATCCTGGAAGATGATTCTCTTACTGTTATTAAGAAATTAAACTCAAACATAGTGGATAGATCTATTCTAAGCCCAATTTCACAGAATATTCAGCTTTTAGAGAGATTTTTTAAGGAGGTGGTGTACCAGTTTGTTCCCAGAGATACTAATCGGACGACGAATGCGTTGGCAATGGATGGTCGTCATCGGATCTTACCATGTTTCTGGGTTGAGGAGGCACCAAGTTCTGTTGCACCGTTGGCCGAGATGGATTGATCTGCTAGGTATCATTGGTGCTGAGCTGTTAGTGGGCTTTGAAAATTGGAGAAGGTTCGTTGAATCTCCTTTGCTGGGTTTCAAAGTCGTCTCTTTCCGTTTCTTTTTTGAGGCTGTGAATGGGTTCTGTTCGTCGGAAAGAATTGGCTGGTATTCTTAGTGGGTTTCTCTGCTAATGGTTTTGATTTTGTGGCTGTTTTTTGTGTCTGTTGGCTTTCTATTTGTTTTTGTTGTTTTGGTTAGTGTGCTTCTGTAGTGGGTTTAATTGTTTTCTGTTGTTTATGCTTCCTTTATGCCGTTTCCTGTTTTCTGTGTCAGTCTCTTTTTGAGCCACTTAATCTTTTTTAATGGAATATCAGTATTTTCTCAAAAAATATGTATTTTTATTTAAATGTTGTTTCAAGCTTTTTATTATTTTAATTAATTTTTATAATTAATAAATATATATTTTTATTTTTTAATTCATCTCTTTTATTTATAAAATCAAATAATAAATATGTAATTACTTTTTAAAAATATTGACTAATTTTTAGATATATATTTCTTTATACATAATATTTATATGTCAAATATTTATTTTATCCACCTATATTGTGGAAGCATGGGATTTCTAATATTATAAAATCAAATAATTATTTCAAAGATCATTATGTCTATATGTAAAATATTTCAAATAATTATGTCAAATACACATAGAAAAATATATAAAATGTCAATGTGTAACACTCATTATATGGATTGAAATATAAATATTACACATATAAAAATTATAATTACTAAAAACAATGATATTTACAATAATTATCGATTTTATAAATAAAAGAGTTATTAGTAAAAAGGTTAATTAAAAATAAAAAAACTTAAAATAATATATTTACTAATTATATACATTAATTAAAAATAATAAAAAATTGAAATAACATAAAATAAAAATACATATTAAAATGTTTATAAGAGGAATCAAACTTAAAACTCAAAGATAAAATCACAATTATCTAACTATCTAACCAAAAGAACTAATATGTTAAAAATATTAATTAAAAAAGAAGAAGCTTAAAACAACATGAAATAAAAAATATAAATGTGAGTAGAAGAGGAATTGAACTCGAAACTCAGGGACAAAAATATTAACATTTAACCACTTGGCCGAAAGAAATTTTGTCTATTTTTAGTGAAAATGTGTCTTACAGGATGTGTTTTCAGCTAATGTGGCTGAAAGCGTACTCTATAGAACGCGTTTTCCTTTTTCTCTAAATAAAAACAATAACATATATAGTCAAATAAAAAATTTTTCTCCAACATATATTAAAATTATCCTATAAAAGAGTAATGTTGAACATGATAGAAAAAAACATGTGATTGTTTTTGGTGGAGAGTTAAAGTCTGAATCCTAATGTGAATGATGAAACCTTAGCATCTTCAATTATTAAAAAGAAGTTATGTAATTATAGTGAGGAATGAACAAATAATAGTAAAGCGTAAAAGATTGAATCTTAAGTAAGATTCTGGCATAAAAGAAAAAAAAAGCCGTTGATTTGGATCTAGGCAACAACCAAAGTTTACTCATCACATGCCCTTTGGCACGTGAAACTAAACTAAACAAAGCCTTTCCATTTTCTTTTAGGATATATTCTTCGGTAGGGATCACAATACAGCTTCCGCTCTATCTATTTTTGTTTTAATACATAATTTTATATTGTAATCAATACTCAAGATTTTCGCTAATTAATTAACTTTAAATTTAATTCACGTAATCAAATAAATTATTAAAAAAAGCCAGTTCAATTAATATTTAATCTAATTTATGAATCGATTCATTTTCAATTTAACCAAACTAATTAATTAATTTAATTCAATTTAAATAATGCTGTTACATACAAATAGAAAATGAAAAATTAGAAGAATTTAAGATTTATTCTATAATATGCTTGGTTTTTTTTTTCTTTTACAATTAAAAATAATAAATGTTAATTTCATATATTGAATGGAATGGAATAAGTGGTGGCAGTTGGTACCCAAAAAATATCATTCTGCCCTACCCAGCCTCTGTTATTCCACAAACCCACACTGGAAGTGGTTTGCCATCCCTGGCCATCAAGACCAAGTAAACTACACACCGATTATTAAAAAAAAAAAAAAAATCCCCAACGGTCAGAAGAAACAATAAATTCTAATTAAAAATGAAGAAAAAGGACCCCACTAACGTAACGTAATAACGTTCACTTTCACTCGCACTTAAGAATAGAAACTCAGCCTATTGACGCATTTTTCCATCTCTCTCTGCCCTCCTGCTAATCCCCTACTTTTTTGGCTTTCGCATAATGGAACCAGCAAAAATCGACTGGACCAGAATAGACTCCCGCTTCGTTGAGGACTGCGTTTACGAACACATCAACGCCCCTAAATGGGTTGATTTCTTGGCCCCTGACCCTCACCAACCTTCCATCGACGATGATGCCTGGTTCTGCACTCCTGGTACCCTTTCATTTCTCTTCTTTTCCCTTTTCTCCTCTGCCCTCTCACTTCATTTCTTTTTTTTTTTTTGTAAACTTTGTCTTATCTGGATACTGCAGACTGTAACCATCCCAAGACTGCTGAGGATTTCCTTCAACCCTCTCCTCCTTCTAAGGTTTTTATTCTCTGCTTTTATGCCTCTTTCCATTTAGTTCCAGATACTACAATGCTGCTGCATGTATTTATGGACCATTTGTCTCATTTTTTGTTTTGTTTTTGTTAATCTTTTGAAGCTTCCACGACGATCAGTTCCTGGCGGTGGAGCTGGAAACTTCCCATTTCGGGAATTGAATCAAGGGTATTTACTAAACGCAACTTAATTACCTTACAACATGTCTTGGTTTCAAGATTCTGTGTTTTTTTTTTCTTTACATCTTATTTCCATTTTTGGGCGTTGTATTGTTTTCAGAGATGCCAAATTGAAGAGAAGAGGGCAACAAACTCAATCTTCTAGTTTTTCAAAGTTCGACGATAGTGAAAACCATAACCCAAATTTATCAACTCCTCCTACTAATCACCAAGCTAAGTCTTTGAAAGCGGCAATCAAGTCCAGCAGTGAAAAAAATAAACCCATTATAACAGATGGTATACTCCAGTCCCAAAGTGACGAGATACGGTCTCTGAAAAGTAGTGCGTCAGCTAGGAATTTGTTTGCTGGTAGGGATATACTGAGTCATATAAGTGAGTTTTGCAACGAGTTAAAGAAATTGGCAAGCAGGGCTAGGGAGAAAGAGAGAGAGGAAAACACTCAAGATGAAAAGACCCAGGTTCTGGGTGAGTTGGACAAAGAGAGGAAACCATTGCTTGAATTGGGTCAAGAGAAACATGGCATTGCTAAAGAGAAAGAAAAGATGAAAATGTGAGTATCACTTATGTGAAAAACTAATTTTAAAAGATCTTTAAGTTTGATTCATGTTGGATGATATTGTTGCAGAAACAGAAGCAGAACACATGGTGATGAGGCAGAGAACATGGCACCCTCTAATATCTCACTAAATTTGGAGGATGTGAAGCACAAAAACAACGGGGAAGAAAGGTTACTGCAAATACGGACCAATCCACCCTCTCCTCAGTGCTTTTCTGCCCCTACCAAAACCACTGCCACTCCTTCCAAGGCTTCCAGATCCAGACTTATGGTATGCAACTAGTTGCTTCAGTATGCATGCTTTTTGCTTTGGGTATGATTTGTTTAGTTTATATTTGTATATGATGTGTCCGTAGGAGAGGGGAATCCTTCAAGAAGTGAAGCAAAACAAGGATATGAAGACAGAAAAAGCAGGAAGCAGTGTATCTTCTTGTTCTTCTGTTATTAATAATGTTAACGTTACGGATGGAAGACAAGCAAGAGCGTTGGATGTATTTTGGTTCCTCAAGCCTTGCACAATGTCTGAGTAAACAAAACTCAAATGTCTTCATTCTTTCATTCATATGAGTGTCAGCTATGTAGCTTTCTCTCTGTTTAATAATTGTATTGAAAACCCTTTTCAGTGAATAAAAAGCCAATATCATGATTCTTTAGTTCTTTCTCTCTCGCCTTTTTCTTGAGTATCAGTTTGTACTCAAATCAACATTTAACACTACTAATGAAGCATTAATTGTCTGTTAATACTAAAGAAAGTTCTGTCTTTATGACAAGGTACATGAGTACGGCTTTTCTGTGTTTAATTTTGTCCTCCCACCGCCATTTCCATATCCAGACAATTTCTCCCATCATCTTTATCTACCTAATTCTTCATAGATTAGAGTAAGCAACAAAACCCAAAAACACACACAAACTGGCATACTACGCTAACATACATACCGCACCAAAAGCCCTAGGCAGGCAACAATACATCACCTATGATCGAGCTAAATAAAGCTGAGCAACTTAACCGTAATGAATCCGCCTCAGCTTGAGTGCAAATTTAGTTGACTTAAACAAAGAAAGAGTAAATAAACAGTTGGATGCTTAAAATGGGGATTCAGCGTCGAATTTGAAGTCAAGTGAAGGGGTTTTCTAATGTTGGAAGTAAGATTGCTAATTGAGGTTGATACAAAGGTTAATTAGGAAACGGACAAACCCAGATACATAATCAAATTTCAGAATCCCATCACAAGCAGATACAAATATTACATCAAAACCCTAACCCTGGGGGATTTCATATAGACTAGTGATTAAAATAAAAAAGGGTTGATAGCATAAACTTTAAATAACACTCACCAATCACTCTATGGATCCCGCGAAGATATATATACAACACAAAGAAACATATATGGAACCACCAAAAGAATGCTTTTGACTTTTATTCCTGGCTATAACAAGAGCCTTTGTCACATGACCAGAGAGGCAAAAGAAACCAAAATTCCATATGTACATTGAAAGAGATCTAATAATTAAAGTAGGGTTAGGAGATGGCACAACACAACACAGCCTACTCTAATCTAAACTCAAGTTGCAAAGCATGCAATCCAAGAGCCTAGACCAGACGAAGCGTGCACGTGGGTAAAGCCTGTGGGTATACACCCGCGACTCCCTTACCAGATCCTCCATGGTCTCTACGAAGTGATTCAAGCTCCTCACAGGCGGGACATATAGAGTCAACGGCGCTGCAGAGAAAGCAATTGTGAAGAACAGCTGCAACATCCCCGTCTCTGTTGCGATTGAAATGGATTCTTTTATTATGTTTTTGGGCAGGCAAGGCCTAGAAGCAGAGCCTCCAAAAAAACCCCCAAACTAATTTGAAGAGCAGAGTGGTATGAAGACTGAAAGAAAGCAGTGCAGAAAGGTTGGTTTGGTTGAGAAAACAGAGAAAAAGAAAAAACTAGGTAGGGTTTGGTTATAGTAGTTGTTGATGGTGGAATAAAAAATATTATCATATGTAAGTATAACAAGAAGTAATTGGATGGAAGAAAGGTATGCAAAGCGAATGGGTTATGGAAGGAACAGAGAAAGGGAGAAGTTCTGGAAATATGAAGAGAAAACACAAATAAGTTCAATATTTAATGTACGGATAATATCTGGCGTCAAAGTTGTATCAATCCATTAAATCTAAGTTAAAATGTCATACTTGTAACAAATTTCGATTTTACTTTTTTTAAATTCAAGGTTAATTATTTAAAAGGAAAATGTTAAAATAAAATTGAAAAAAAATCTCTATTAAATGGTAAGTACATCTTTCACATCTTTTCCTTGATTTTTTTTTATTATTTGTTTTTCAATTTATAATTATCTTATAATCTATAGTATTATTTAAATTTTTCATTAAATTACTATTACAAATTAACCGAAAATCAAATCAGTTGAAAATTACTAAATTATTCTTGCATATTTGAAATAACTTATACTCTTAAGGGCATTTTATTCGTTTACATTTTTAATAAAATAAAGATAAAATTTACGGATATTAAAATTTAAATATTTTCTTTATTAATTCACTCAAAATTTTATTTTAATATTTGAATCTTATTACAATTATGTCACCCACAATATATTGGTAATTTTTTTATTGAAATATAAAATTTAATATAATATATTTACTTATTTAATTTTTTTAATTTAAACTATTTTTTATTTTAATTTCGTTTATATTGTTTATTATATAATATATATATATATATATATATAAATAAATGATGGGGCAGCCGAGTACACGGGTCCGTCTATTTTTATAACAGCTTAGATCGAAAGCGTTCCAAGCTCCACAAGCGAACGGATAATGATTCCCTACCCTACCACTAACTTATTTTGCGATTAAAATAAAAAATATGATTTGTAACCACAAAACAAAGGAGGGAAGCAGAGCTAAACCTTTATTAACTTAGAATTTTCTAGTCAGCATGACTTTTTTATGGAAATGGATACATCATGTGATATCTAAAAGTCACAAGTGTCTACTACTTGGTATAATTCTATGGATGAATCCTTGACACTGAAGGGGCATATAATATTAAAATAAATTATATGGCCAATGAGAAGTTTTAATTTCAGAATCACCTATCTTTATTTGGAGAAAAAAACCATGGGCTGGGTTGAGACGCCAAGGCTGACCAAAGGCAAGGCCTGCCTCTTACTTTTTCAACTACTTTACATAAGTGGACAAATTTGATTGAAGTTTACCAGTTTTTATTTTGATTTTCATTTGTTTAGTCGTTTACATTAAAAGTGATTTGGGATTGGGATAAGGATTAACAGTTTTTACTTCAATCCAAATTTCTAGGCTTTCTTTTATATTTATTAGGCTAAAGATATTTTAAAATTTTATTTCTTTTAAATTAATTATTCAATTAAGACATCATTCGTGTATCAGTATTATCACCTCATTAATAAATTAATTTAAAATAGGTTAATATTTATTACACTTATAGTTTACTTTTTCTATTCCATACAAAAATTTAAAATTATCATGTTTATTATTTTAATATTTATTATTTAATCTTAGTTGTAGTATCAAATATTATTCCTTAAAAATTAACAACATATAAATAATATATTTTACACTCAAGTCCACAATCATAAATAAACAAATTTAAAAATAGAAGAATAAAAAGTAAGACTTCTGGGAACCTTACTCTTACCTCACAATGAACAAAGTTTGTTAGAATCGCGGATAAAGGAGCTTGTGGTATTGTCAGTACTAAAATCAAATAAGTAAATTTAAACATATTAATGAAAGCAAGCTAACCTTTCATGACCAAAATTAATTTATTATATATATAGGTTGATCAAACAGTTTGAATGTGTTGAAGAACTGTTAGTTAGTTAGCGGTTGGTTATTAGCAATTAGGTAGTAGTATATATTCATTGGTTTTGTTTCATAATTATCACGATAAAATAGAAGGAATTTATTCAACTCCTGTCTATCTCTGTTAGTATACGCAGCCTTCTGGTCATCGGACTTCAATCAACATCGATCATCAGCCACCAGTTGACATGGTATCAGAGCCACCGTTGGTGGTTGCTTCCATTCAACTTGCTGCCATTAGTCAATAATGGTTCAACTTGCTCAAGTTCCTTCTTCTACCTCATTTCAGATTTATTTATTCTCTTCTCTAGATTTGCACTTTTTTTTTGTTTTTCTTTTTCCACATAATCATGGTTACTCCACAAGAACACCAAATTGACTTTAGTTATCCATTTTATCTTCATCCGTCAGATACACCTAGGACGTTCCTTGTGTCTCGTCAGTTGACTAGGATTGAAAATTACAATCTGTGGAGTTGATCAATCTGAATAACCCTCCTTGCCAAAAACAAAATAGGATTTATTGCTGGTTCTTGTTCTCGTGATGCTTTGTCACCGGAACTTTTGGCTCAGTGGGATCGATGTAACACAATTGTCTTTCTTGGATCTTGAACACTGTTACTCAAGAGCTCTCTGCAGAGACTGTGTTTGCTTCCAGCGTCTCGTTGGTTTGGCAAGATCTTAAGGAACGATTTGATAAAATTGATGGCTTCGTGTGTACTTCTTGCACAGGGAAATTGTCTCACACTCTCAAGGTACTTCTTCCATTTCAGCTTATCATACTCGTCTGTGTTTTCTTTGGGATGAATTAGATGCGATTGTGCCGTTTGCATTATGCAATTGTGAAGTATCTTGGAAAAATACTGAATATGTAAATCAATGTCTGTTTCAATTTCTCATGGGATTGAATAACTCCTATTCTTATGGTTTGTAGTCAACTCTTGTTGATGCAGCCAATACCTTCTATTAACCAAGCATATTCCATACTGGTTCAAGAGGAGGGACAGCGTCAGAATTTTGGTGGATCCTTGTTGGTTGCTGAACCAACAACATTATACACAAATTTCTTTTCTTCTCAGCCAAGGAAATGCTTCAATGATGTATGTGATTATTGTCATATTAAAAGTCATAAAAAGGAGACATGCTACAAACTTATAGGCTATCCAGTTGATTATAAGTTTACTAAAAAAAAAGAATCATCTGCCAATAATGTTGTGACAACAAGTGTGTCTGATCTTGCCTTGAATGAGTCATCGTCCAACAGTATTGCCTCTTCTATTCCTTGTTAGACACCTCTCTTTACAGCTGAGCAGATTCTTAATTTGCTTGGAAATGAGTCAATAGTGTATGCTGCTGCTCATATGGCAGGTATAAATCTTGCTTCTCCTAGTCACGGTTGGATTCTTGACATAAGAGCCACAAATCATATGATGTTTGACTTGCAGCATTTGGATTCTCCTGTTGCATGTGATTCTCTATCGTTCATTCAGTTTTCAAATGGTAAAACTACCAAAATTGCACACATTGGCACATATACCTTGTCTCTTACCCGTACCTTGACTAATGTTTTACATGTGCCTGATTTTCACTACAATTTATTGTCTATTTCAAAATTAACCAAAGAGCTCAACTGTTGTGTGATATTTTATCCACAATTTTGTCTTCTACAAGACCTTTGCAGTGGCGAGATGAAGGGGATTGGTAAAGTTAAAGGAGGTTTATACATCTTGCAGTCATCACCCTTCTCAAAGTTTTCTTCTTCAAAATCATCACATGTCACACAATCACATGCTTGTTTATCATCTTCTTTACATTCTAATGGTAGTACACTGTGGCATGCTAGGCATGGGCATAAATCTATGAACACACTGTCTAATATGTCTCAATTACATTGTAATTTTTCCCATAATGATCATATTCAACATTGTGATGTTTTTCCTCTTACAAAATAGATTTGCTTACCATTTCCTGTTAGTACTTCTTCTGAAGACAAACCTTTTTTTCCTTTATACACATTGATCTTTGGGGACCATATGGTGTTTCTACACATAGTGGACATTAGTATTTTTTAACTATTCTAGATTACCACACTCGAATGACATGGGTCTATCTTCTTAGACTCAAAAGTGATGCATTTGTTGTCCTCAAACAATTTATTGTGTATGTACACACATTTTTCAGTTCTTATCAAAACGATTAAAAATGACAATGGTTCAGAATTTTTTACCATCGAAGGGAAGGATTTCTTTTCTTCTAATGGCATTGTCCATCAGAGTTCTTGCGTCTATACTCCATAGTAAAATGGCATAGCTAAACGTAAACACCAACACTTGTTAAATGTTGCTCAAGCCCTTAAGTTTTAGTATCATGTTCCAATCAAATTTTAGGGTGAGTGTGTGTTAACAGTGTAACGACCCGATAGTCACAGGTACTAGAAACTATACTTTCGGGTCTCCATTTTCATAAAACAGATTAGTAAATATTTATTAAAAAAAATTATGAAGTTAGTTATGTGGTTAATTAGGTTTTAATTAGGTGAATTTGCTTAAATTAAGAGTAATTAGGTACAAAGACTAGATTGCATATAGGAAGAAAGTTAAATTATAGATTAGAGAAAGGTGAAGGGCTAAATAAGCAATTAAGCCTTAAAATTAACAAGTGTTTGGTATTGGTAAGGACATATGTAAAATTTATATACATAAATTTATTTATATTATTACTTACTTAATATTTAAGCATACATAAATATTATTATATTATATTATTATAATTAAAACATAAAACAAATAAAAGAAAAGAAAAAGAATAGAAAGAAACAACAACAAACGAAACAGAAAAGAAAAAGAATAAGGGAAAGAAAGGAGGAAAGTTAGGGTTTCAATTGTTCAAAGTTTAATTGCAAACGTTGTGCCGGAAACTATGACTAGGAAAGGAAAAGATAAAGTCAACGAAGAGTAGCTCAAAAGTTCTGGTTTGTATTTCTATAATCTGAATCTAAATATTAATTGTTGTATTTTTGATTTAATGTCAAAGGTAAGTGAATAAGGTAAGTAATTAGCATTATGATATTGAATTGAATATATGTGAATTTATAATTAATGTGATATTTGAATATTGGATGATTGTGGCATTTGAAAAGTGAATTGAAAACCTATTAACTGTATCAGGCTGAGTCGGATATAGATGGCATGCCATAGGATTGGAAGAGTATAGGGATTCTTTGACTTCGAGTCGATGAGACACTGGGTGTCAATCTATTACTTCGGATTAATTCGATGAGGCATTGGGTGCCAAACTGGTGTGTTTTGGTTGGATTCGTGTATCCGTCAGAGCTCGAGTCATGTTATAGGGATAATTAAATGAAATGATACTATGATTAGTATTGAAAAGCATTGAATGTGAAATGGAAATGAGAAACATGAATTGAGAAAAGTTATTGAGATAGTAAGTGATGAGAAATGAATAAGTTAAGAATCATTTGTTATGAATTGATTATTTGAAAAATTATTGTTATTGTATGATTAAACATGCATTTTATATTATCTTACTTTAAATATTCAGATTATAGAAATACCACTAAGTTTATACTCAGCGTACGATTTTTTTTCCATTCGTAGGTTAGGTACCTAATTTGATCGCCGATTTATCATCCATCAATGATCCCGATCTCAAATGTGGTAATGTATATTTTTTTTGTGTCGGCATGTACCTAGGGTGTCTAATGTAACTACTTTGTGGATTGATTGTAAATATGATTATAAGTTAATTTTGGGTTGGTTATATATATAAATGTGCTCATGTTCGAGGTTATAATATGAAATGTTTAAATTGATGTTCAAATTGAAATAAAATAGGAAAATTAGATTAAAATTGATATGTTTACAAATTTGATTTGAATAAGGCCATTTTGAAATATTTTGATAATATAATTGAAGTACCTATGAAGGTACATAGGTTAGACAACTAGATTGATTATTTTTACATGTTTTAAATGAATTTTATTGTGTTTTGGATTGGTTGAATAAATGGTTTTTGAGTTGTTTAGTGTTCAAGATTGCAGGGTATGGTAAACTTGATGCTTAAGGTTCATTTTGAGTCCACACGCCCAGATACACAGGCATGTGACTGGATCGTGTGAGACACACGGCTAACACACGGGCGTGTGTCCCTTAATTTTATAAAAAATTTTAATGTTTTTGGAAAAAATTTCTGAATACCTGATTTTGTCGCGATTTATTTCTAGCACATATTTTGGGCCTCGAAGGCTCATAAAAGGGACAATATGATTTATTTACAATATTTTTTGTTAAATGGTATGAAATATTCGTATATGATCTAAAAAGTCTGGTAATGCTCTGTAACCCTTTTCTGGTGACGAATAAGGGTTAGGGGTGTTATTACCAACGTGTTATATCATCATAGATTGCCTACAGTTTTAAGTTGGGAGTCTCCGTTTGAAATGCTTTATCATAAGTTTTCAACTGTGTCTCACCTTAGGATTTTTGGTTGTTTCTGTTATGCCACAATGAGCAATTACCATGACAAATTCACCTCCAAAGCCATCCCTTCCATATTCATGGGTTATTCTTCAGTTCAAAAGGGTTATGTCTTGTTTAACTTTCAATCTAAAACTTTTTTTGTTAATCCTGATGTTATCTTCCATGAAACCATTTTTCCCTTTCAATTTTTAGTCAAAGGCTCATCTTTATTCCCACCTTCCATAAATGATTTTGGCTATGAATTTCTTCATGTAACACCCCTTACCCGTATTCGATGTTGGAATAGGGTACAAGGCGCTACCGGACATAAACTCACACAATCATACAAAATCAAGACCTAAATTTTCGTCCAAATTTAAAACTTTTCATTCATATACATATTGTCCCTTATATGGGCCTTCGAGGCTTAACATATAGTCATCAACGGTGTTTACATACATTTATACATCATGTCCATAAATGAACAATTATAGGGTTATCTTAAAGTCACTTTCATAGTGATCATAACTCACAATATCATGAAGTCAATACTTAAAATCTTTATGTACATACCTGTACCATCTCGTACATAACCATTTACTTTCTCATCTTTGGCATACCCGTTGAACACTTGGAATACTAAATGAATACACGAAAAGTTTTTGCACATAAGTGCTACATATATAGCTAAAGCTACCTCATATATCATATCATATAAATGCTCACTCTTGAGTAAATCTCGGGCCTGCTCACATAAGCTGACGGTCAAGACGCAACTATGCAGTGCTGCTCACACAAGCTGTCAGGTATCCGCAACACATGCCGGACTACCCAGCCAGTGGTAAACGTACGAGACCAGCACCTGGATCACATAATCACACATACATCACAAATATCCTTAGTGACATGTCACTCGTATCCTATTCTATTCCTAAGGTTCAAATGGGATTTTTCTCACTTATCTGAACTTCGTCAAATACAACCATAGAATCAATCATTTATTTCATACATTATTAAAGTATTTAGAATATTTAAAATACAAACATAACATATCATTATTTAGATACGAACTTACCTCGACACCAAAATGGCAAAGAGGAACCTAACCGTCAATTACTCATTTTCCCTTGTTCTAAGCCCAAATCTCGTTTTCTTTGATAATCGAGCTTGAAAGCTTGAAAAACCCTAGCCATTGCTTCCTCTTGAAAATTTCGGCCAAGAAGGAAGATGGAAAAATTTTTGAGCTTTTATTTTTGTTTTTAATTCATTTTAATAACTAAATGACCAAAATGTCCTTAATAAAAAACTTTAGAAACATGCCTAACCATGTCCATTTTTGTCCACCAACTTAACCAATGGTCTAATTACCATATAAGGACATTAAATTTAAAATTTCATAACAATTGGACACCTCTAGCATGTAGAACTCAACTTTTACACTTTTTACGATTTAGTCCTTTTGACTAATTTGAGTGCCTAAACGTCAACATTTTCAAACTAAATTTTCATGAAATCATTTTATAAAATCGTAGACCATAAAAATATAATAAAAATAAATTTTCTTATGTCGAATTTGTGGTCTCGAAACCACTGTTCCGACTAGACCCTAAATCGAGATGTTACACTTCATATTCCTATTGTTTCCCCACAAGACTTTTTCAACCCAACTGTTGTCTATCACACCTAATACTTTATCTGCTAACATAACTACCTCCTCTTTTCCTATAATACCATTTGCCCCTTTGAGTAAATCATCTCAGGTGAGTAGACCACCAGCTTGGCTATTTGACTTTATTTGCCATCCTCAATCCTCTTCATCAACTTCACTGTATCAAGGTATGAACTCTATCACTAATCACATTTCATATGCTCATTTACCTTCTCATAAACGTGTGTTTTTTTATTTCTTTATCTTTCATTGTTGAACCACGTACCTATCATGAGGCAATTGTTGATGAACGATAAGTAGAAGCTATGAAAAAAGAAATTCAGGATTTAGAGGCAAATGGTACATGAAGAGTGGTGGAGTTACCCCTGGTAAGAAACCTATTGGTTGCAAATAGGTTCTTAAGGTGAAGTACAATTTTGATGGTTCGATTGAATGATTTAAGGCTCGGTTGGTTACTAAAGGTTACAATCAACGTGAAGGTATTAATTTTCATGATACGTTCTCTCTAGTAACAAAGTAGGTTACGGTTCGAACAATCATTGCTTTAGCAGCCATGTTTGGTTAGCCTTTATTTCAAATGGACGTGTTCAATGCTTTTTTGCAAGGTGATCTCTATGAGGAAGTTTACATGACTTTTCCAGAAAGTTTTCTCAACCAAGGGGAGCCTCGGGTTTGTACGTTGCTCAAGTCCTTGTATGGATTGAAGTAAGCCTCTCGTCAATGGAATATGAATCTGATTGAGGTACTTCTTTTCAATGGTTATTTGCAGAGCTTACATAATTATTCTATGTTTACAAAAAGAGAATGTTAATTGGTGATGATGTTGATTTATGTTGATGATCACTTAATTACAGGGAATGATAATGATCTTATAATTGAACTTAAGGGTATTCTTTATCAGAATTTTCGAATGAAGGACCTTGGTCATCTCAAGTACATTCTTGGCATTGAGATCGCTAGATCCAAAAAAAGAATTGTGCTAAACCAATGAAAATATACCTTGGAACTCATAGTCGATTCAAGTTTAGGGGGAGCTAATTGTGCATCAACTCTACTTGAACAAAATCATAGGCTTACCTCAATGTAGTATGATGAGAGAGTGAGCGAATCTATACCAAGTAAAGTCTTAGAAGATGCTGGTGTATATCAGAGGTCAATTGGAATGTTACTCTACTTAACACACATGCGTCTAGATATTACATATGTTGTTCAACATCTTAGTCAGTTCATGCAAGCATCTAAAAGGGTTCATTATGAAGCTGCATTATGTGAAGTGAGGTACATATAGAAGTTTTCAGGGTATGGAATTTTACTTGCAGAAATAATAAACCGTAGTTGAGTGCTTTCTGTGATTCTGATTGGGCGACTTGTCCTATGATGCGAAGGTCAGTCACAGGCTAATGCATTAAGCTGGGAGATTTATTGGTATACTAGAAATCTAATAAATAAAACACAGTGTCACAATCTTCAGCAGAGGCAGAGTATAGATATATGGCTTCCATAGTGTCTGAATTAGTATGGTTAAAAGGATTGGTCAAGGAATTAGAGGTTGAACTTCATACACCAGCAAAGTTTACTGTGACAGCCAAGTAGCACTGCAGATAGCAGCCAACTCGGTTTATCATGAGAGGACAAAACATATAGAAATCGATTCTCATTTTGTGCGTAAGAAGATTCAAAAAAGCTTTGTAAAAACACATCATATACCTACAAAGGACCAACAAGATGATATCTTAACAAAATGTTTAGGGATCTATCAGCATGAATATTTGATGTACAAGTTGGGAATGAAAGATATATATATCATTCTCCAACTTGAGGGGAAGTGTTGAAAAACTGTTAGTTAGTAGTTAGTTAGTTAGCGGTTGGTTAATAGCAATTAGGTAGTCAGTTGTGTGTATATATTCATTGGTTTTGTTTTGTAATTATCACGATAAAATAATTAGTTGTGTGTATATTTCATTAGCTTTGTTTTGTAATTATCACGATAAAATAGAAGAAATTTATTTAGCTCATGTTTGTCTCTGTTAGTATACACAGCCTTCTACTCATCGAACTTCAGTAAATGCCAATCATCAGCCACCTGTTGACAAAATGGCATTCACAAAGTGGAAATAGAAGCAACTATAACTCAAGGATATATACCTAACTAAACAACTAATCAATTAAACGTGTTGTAAAACCAAAAAAATATTGTTTCTCTTAACACATATCTTAGTATCAATTTGCATAATAAATAAAGTTTAACAAATAATAGAGCATTTTTTTCTTTTTACAAATATTATTACTATAGGTGCAAACACTTTAAAAATTTGGGAATATTTTGGTTTTCTATATAGGTTTCCAAACATTAGTAACCAAGAAACTATCTAGGCATAGTTATTAAAAAGGATAGCATAGTAAGTTTCAAGAAATGGTATAATAGGATTGCATTCGAGGCACTCAAGTTTATCTTTTAATTAGTAAATTTTGTATCTTTGGAGCAATTTAATAAAACACCTATATATCAGCTATGGCAACCAAAACCTTTCACATTGCATGTATCCACCATGGTTTGTCCTTGACCATATTACACCATTTGTTCATTTGGCTAACAAATTAGCACAGACTGGCCACAAAATTTTTTTTCTTGTTGCCGACTAAAACATTGTGCAAGGTTGAGGCTTTTAATCTTTGTTCGAGTCTCATAACTTTTATTCTGGTCATCGTTCCACATGTTGAAGGCCTATCTCTTGGTGCTGAGACAACAAATGACGTTCCTTTCTGTTAGCTCAATTGATAACTAGAAATAGCCAAGAAAGGGTGGGCCTTTTAAAAATTTTGTGGAAGCTTGAAAGAAAGGATAGAAAAATTTAACACAATGACTTATAGTGGTTCAGCCCCAATTGCTTACTTCACTACCTTAGCTTTTTACAACTAAGGATTCTCTCAAATTCACTAATTTGACAACATTTGATGACAAGGTTTAACCTTACAATACCTTAATATTTCTACCCAAATCTTAATATTGCAATTCCCTTAAGGTTTCTACCCAAACCTTAAGACTCAACCCTATCAAAGAGAATAACAAATAAGCAAACAAAGAAATAGTCCTCACAAGATTGAGATAGTTGCCAATTAATCACAAATACAAGGAAAACACTTGAGCTGATGGAAAATACAATGAATGCTCACAAGTGTTTGCAATAAGAAGATAAAGAATTAAAACATAATGTGATTGGTAATGGATTTTTTATGTATCTTGAAGCATTTGATCTATTGTAATCTCACTGTTTTGGTTGAACCTTTAGAAGCTGGTATTTATACCATCTAATTGATTTTCAATTGTTGTGGTTGTTGAGAAAATAAATAGAACCGTTGGGGATGAAAATACCATATCATTAAATTCACCTGCAACTAAATGTATCGATATTTTTTCTACGAGTATCGATACTAGTAGCATTTAGTGCATAATTCAATGATAATTAAAGTTAGTTTACAACGATATTAAAGATGATTTATCGATATCTAATAAAAGATATCAATATTTTTAATGGGTATCAATATTTTTGTCATTATTTGAAAAATCATAGAAATAAAATGCAAAAGTGGCATCGATAAAATTCAATAGGTATCGATATATTTAGAAAAGTATCGATACTTATTAATTTTTTATTCAAGTTAGTGATCAATTTTGGTATCGATATTTTTAATGAGTATCGATACTTTGTCATTGTTTGAAAAATCATAGAAAAAAAAACGTAAAAGTGGTATCAATAAAAAAATGGTATCGAAAAATTCAATAGGTATCGATATATTTAGAAAAGTATAGATATTTATTGCTTTTGTTCAATTTTTTTTATTAAAGTCAATGAGCAATTTTGGTATCGATAATAATCATATGGGTATTGATATTTTCTGGAAAACATTAATACTTTTTGCAAGGAGCAATTTTTCAATTGATTTAAAATTGTTTCAATTAAGTTCAAGAATTTCAAACCGTTTTTGAACTTTGTCCATAATATTTTAAGAGTTCAAAACATTTTCTAAGATGTTTGGAAGTTTTAAAATAATTTGTATGCTTTGAACTTTATATCTATGTTTAAAATCAAATTTTATTTAAAACATTTTTGTTTGTTATATCAAAACAATTTATTAAATAAAGCTAGTTTAACAATCTCTCCTTTTAATATAACAAAACATTTTGGTAAATTTATTTTTGAATTCGTTACTCCCCTTGTTAAAGTTCAATTTGAATCAATGACTTAATTTTAGGAATTTAAAAACAAAGACTTGAGATTTAAAATTTTGGTCACTAAAATGTTGGCATTAAAAGAATAGTCATAATCAACCAAATATCAATTTTATTTACCTTATTATTGTTCTCTTCTCCCCTTTTTGTTATATAAAAAAAAATCACCAAATAAAGCTTAAGAGAGAAATGTTGTTAGTCTAAAAATAGAAATTGAAATATATGAAAACAAAGAGCTAACATTAAGAAACCAAAGTAAACGGTTAGGTATCTACAAACAAGATACTAATATAAGCATGAATGTTCTAACATAAGGATAGGTGAATATGCAATGAAAATTATTAAAATGCATAAAAAAATAAATGCACCCTAGTCTTCTTGATGTAATAGGCCCATTTCGCCCGGGCCCATACCAAAACCAAAAGAAAAAAAGAAAAACAAAATAACAAAATAAAAATCCAATAATAAGTGTCCATAGTCCATTTTATAACAACTCAACAACTAAACCAAAGCCCAAATAAACCCAAACACAAATTGGCCCAAAATCTAAAATTTCTAGAAGACCCTAGCATCATCCTTTGCACTGCAGCAACTTTCAACAGCCTCCAGCACTGTTGCTGCCTCCGTGCCAGCCCCACATGCGCCTCCTTCGCTGTTGCCACGTACGCCATCATCTAGCTGGCTCTGTTCGTGCAAAATAACAACCCACAACAGATTGACAGCAAGGAGATCTAAGGGAAAATTGCTTGTATTTTTTATTATGATTAATATTATTATTTTTCATTTGGCTATAAAAAGCCAGAAAAAATGATGTAACGGGGATCATTTTTTTCCCACAGAAATACACATGGATACTGAAAGAAAAATCAATTTGAAATTAGTTTGAAGGTGATTTTAGATCGTGTTCTTCCTTGATTTTCATTTCTATTTCATCATTTTTATCTATTGCATGAAAAAATGAATCTATAAGGGGAAAGGGAGACTTATCTGTTGTTGAAGGAGCCTCTGAATCTTTGCTGAAATTGAAGCTTTGATGAGGATTCGGGGATCTGATTCGAAGATATGGAGGCGAAGGGGAGGTTGAATAATGCCTCTGGTTTAGCCGAATGAAGAAGGATGGGTTTTGTTTTTTTTTCTTTCTTTTAATTTTGTTGAGTGTTTGACTTTAGGTACTTTTTTAGCTTGATTTTGTGGTGAATTTGAAACGGTGCTGTATGGAGCCACACTTTTGCACTTCGAATGGTTAAATTCCGCAACTGATCCTTCGGCTTTGTGCAGGTTTTTAATTGATCTGTATTTACATTTTATTTTATTTCAAATTTTTCCTAGAATTTGTGTGTCTTTTCAATTCAGTCCGCACCTAAACACAGTGTTTCAGGACCTGTAATATTTTCAGTTTTGATCCCTGAATATTCGTGTATATTACGCTTTAGTCATTATTTCTATTTCAATAGTTTTTTTTATTTTGTAAATTATCTCTTCTATTTAAATTCTGTTTTAATTGAGTTTTCTATTTGTATAATTCATTGTTTTAAAATTCATTTAATATTTTTATTCACGTGTTGAGCTTTTTATTAATTTTGCTTTGTTTTTATTTGTGTAATTATTTTGAAGTTCTTTTTATATATCATATTATTTTGACATTTCAGTATAATATTTAGTTTAAATCTTTTTATATATTTGTACATATATACTATTTTGATTGAGTTTTTTATTTTGTATAATTCATTATTATTTTAAAATCCTCTTAACATACATTTTAATTCTCGATTATTTATTTTTATATTTCTAGCTACTTTAATAATTTTACTTTGTTTTTTAAAATCATTATTGTAAAGTTTTCATGTCATATCACTTTAACAATTTGTATAATATTTTTGTTAATGTTTTTTATATTATTATATATATATATATATATATATATATATGATTCATGATAGAGTGCCATGTATATTATTTTTTGTTATTTTATATATGTGATTTCTTTTAAACCTATCCCTATATTTTGTTATTTATATATATATATATATATATATATATATATATTTGATTATTTGAAGGAAAACCCACATATTTTATGTATCATTTAAACAATTATTATTCACATACTTGGTGCATATATTTGATCATGTTATTTTAAATATATATATTTTAAAAAAATCTATTTGTATACATAATTATGTTTGTTAAAAAATATTACGTATATAGCTTATGATAAAGTTAATTTAATCTTATAATTTATATTTTAATTCCATGATATTTTATATAATTTCTACTTGTATTTCCTTTCAAATTTATTATGTATATAATTTATTCTTTTAAAAAAACATACATTATTATTTCTTTGTTAGTTAAGATTCTTTCATGTATATATAGCTTTATTGTATATTGGTTTGTTCATCTTTCATGTATATTGTTTATCCTTTGTTATGGTATTATATCTTCATTATATATTGTTTTATTAATTTTTATTATTGTTTTAGAATATTCTTGCATGTTATTAGCTCTAAATTCCTTCTTTCACAATATTTATTTTCATATTCATTCACATATTCTTAATTTTATTTTATATATGTGCATCCTTTTAAATCTAATCATGTGTTGATTCATTTTGTAAGTTTTCATATATTTAATAGTTTTCAAATTATTTCCAAATTGTTTTGTGTACTATATGTCACTTTAGTTTTCATGTTATTTCATGTATTATTGTTTTATCTTGATTATTAGCCTTTTGCACTATTATTTAAATTATGTTAGTTTGTTCTTTTGTTTACTTGTATAATATTTCGTATAATAATTAGTGTTTGTAACTTTGATTTTTTTTTCTATATTGTTGCATCGTGATTCAAATTTCAATATTTTGGTTGATATTAGTTGTTTCGCTGTTATTTTAAAACAAATAAAAGCGTTTTGAGCAAATTCTCATTTTTCCTTAGCATTCAAAAATTTTGAAATAAGACAATATCTGATATTTGAGGAATTCGAAAAATCGTGCTCAATCGTACTGGGTATAATTTTTTTGGTGAACTAAATATTTGGATAACCTTTTTAATTTTAGTATATGAGTTTTCGAAAGTCGAAAGTCGAAAGTCGAAAATCAATCGCATTTTAAAGGTATAAGGGATTGCATCCAATTGTACTGGGTGTAAAACTGCATATCTTTGAAATGAAAGATTTTTTTACCACTAATTTGAACTATTCATGCATTTAAAAAAAAAGAATCATACTTTGAAAAATCTTTTGATATAAGGACAGCATCAAATCAATTTGGTACCAATTTTTGGGCGTAATGAGGGTGCTAACCCTTCCTCATGCGTAACCGGCTCCCGAACCCGTTTTTTATTTTACTTGAACCAAATTTATTTTCCATTGAGTAAAGCGTTTTAGTAGGTGGTCCAATCACACCTAGATCAAGAGATTGGTGGCGACTCCACATTTTTTTTTGGTTTTCAAAAGTCGATCCCCATTGTTTTCAAAATAAAAATGGGTTTCGACACTTGAGGTAGAGGAGGAAGAAGGAATTGAGACATTAGAAAAGTAATGTTTTCCTCTATCCTAGACATCCTAAAGTCTAGATTACTAACATTATTATTAACTCAATCAAACACATTATCTATTCGAGTATGAAAACCTCTAAATTCTTAGTCAAATATTAAGTAAATTTTATAATTTTATTTTCAGATTTTACACATATTTTAGAAATATTAAGTAATTTTATTTTCACATTTTACATTTTTTAGAAATATTAAGTAAGTTTTATAATTTATTAATTAATTTTTAGGAGATGCTACTGTTAGTAATTTTTTAATTTTAAAAATTATATATAAAGTTTATATATTATATCTTAAATTTTTAAATTATAATAATAATTTTTATATATTAAAATTAATATATTATCTCTTTTACAATATATAAAAAAATTATATTAACATATATATAAGAATTCATTTATAAATTAAAAAATCTCTAAAATATATGTACTAAAACTATTGTATAGAATTATTTTAAATAATAATATTTCAATTTTCTAATTTTTAACATATTTTTCTATGTTACTTTCAATTTTTTTCCTGTGGTTGATTCTTTTAAATTTTTAGTATTAAATTAGACAATATTTTAATTAATACATATAATTAATTAGTGCATCACACAAAAAAGAAACTAGTATATAATATACTACAAGGTCTAAAACCATTTTGATGACACATGGACAACTTTTATGTTAAATTATTATATTTTTATATCAATTTTAGAAAAAAATAAATTTGAAATATTAATTAAAATTTGAAATATTCATTTAATTTTTATCTAAGAAAATAAAAAAACATATAAAAGTTTTCAAAAATATGAAAGGAAAATAAACCTAAAAGTTTTAAAAATCATTCTCTTTTGTAATTTTATTTTCAAATTTTATATACATTTTATATTATTTCTTTTAAAAAACTTAAGTAACTTTTATAATTTATTAATTAATTTTTTCAAGAGATGCATGGGTTGGAAAAATCTTTTAATTTAAATATATATAATTTATATACTATCTCTTGCATAATTTAAATTATAAATATAATTATTTTATATATTAAGATTAATATATTATCTCTTTTAATTATATAAAAAATTAATTTATAAATTAAAATTTATCTCTTTAGTATATAAAGTAAATTTATGAAATAAAAAAATGATGTCTTTAATATATAAAATAAAAGATATGTATGGAAATAATATTATTTTGATTTCATTTTCTTATATGTTATCAATTATTTTTAAAAGGTTGAGTATTAAATTAAAAATAAATTATATTTTCACTTTACATAAGCTGGGCGGGGATTTTATTAGAGAGAAAAAAGACATGGCCGCCGGTGCCTGAGAAGATAAAGTTATTGTAGATTTAAGGGGTCAGCGTTCAATCGAATCGAATCGAATCGAATTAAATGAAAAAATTGAGTTGATGAATCATATTTTATCATCTTAATTTGATTTGAAAATTTCTCAAATCAAGTCGAGTGAGATGGAATTCGAATTGAATTGAATTAAATATATTTGTTCTAGTTAAATTTTTAAAAATAATTTTGGGTCATTGTAATCACTATCACACACCGTAATAAAATTTGTCCATCGTAATCAATTTTTTTTATTAACTTTCATCATCTCATAATTTATTTATTAATATTTTATATATGAGTTAGCTTCTTTACGTGCTTAGTTGTTTCAATTATCTTCATATTCTTGTCACTATGTATTTTGAAATTAAAAATATATTAAATATAAAAATGTGATTTTTAATAAAAGTTATTTTAAAGATAAAATGTGAAATTGATACCAACATATATAAAATTTTAACACGAATATTTTATAGCATCATTAATAATTCAATTTTAATATAAATATTCAATATGATTAAATAATTAGATCATATAAATAATATAAAATCTGAAATTTAATTTAATAATATAAATAGTAGATACAAAATAAAATTATTATTATTTATGTTTAGGGATTTTTTGTATAATTTTGATTTTTATTTGGGAGTAAAGGGTAAAGTAAAATTTAGAGAGAAACAAAAAGTTTTGAGGGAGTAAAAGTTTGAGAGAAAATAAATAGGGGAGTAAAATTTTAGAGGAGAAATATTTAAAAAATTGGGGCGGGGTGGGGGATGGGTTTGGGGTAGATGGGGGTAGGGTGGGATGGGAGGGGAGTAAAAGTTTTAGGGGGAAAGTGGGAGGAAGTAAAAATTTTGGGAGAAAATAAAAAGTTTTGAGAGTTTTTGGGAGTAAAATTTTGAGGAAAAGTAAATGAGAGAGTAAAGTTTTGGAGGGAAAATATAAAAAAAAGATTTGGTAGGAAATGAATTTTGGGTAGATGGAGGGGTTAGGATGGGAAGGAAGTACAATTTGTGTGGGGAAAGTTGGAAGGAGTAAAATTTTTGAGGAAAAAGTAAAAAGGTTTGGGAGTTTGGGGTAAAAATATAAAATATTATAGTTGATATTCAATTTATTCGAATTCAAAAACTTAACTCGATTCGAACTTGAAATTCGAAAAAAAATTCGAATTGACTCGAATAACTCGATTAACTCAAATAACTAATTTTTTTTAACTCAAAATTTAATTTTTTTTATTTTTTCAAATTGAATCGAATTTTGCTTAACTTTATATTTAACCTGTTATTGACATATTATTCATATTTAGGCATTTCAAATGTTACTATGGATCTCTTAAAGGCCTAATTGCCAGCCCAAAGAGGTAACAAGCTGCATTCACTATCTCAAAGTGCAATACCCAGCCCAAAATACTGTTAAAATATAAATGGTAAATTCAGCCCATAAAATATAAATGGTAATAAGTTGCATGCATGTTATCCAAACCATATCAAAATCACCTAAGAATGTATCAAAGTCAACCCCAAGTGATTTGCAATATAAAACAACCATTATCAAGAGGGACAAAAAAAAAAAAAGTCTAAGCTAAACATATGTTCTTTTAAGTATGAATTCATATCTAATTAGCCACCTTTCGATGCCAAAACCTAATAATTTGTATGAATTCATATCTAATTAGCCACCTTTCGATGCCAAAACCTAATAATTTGTCAACTTAATTAAGGTGGGTTCTTCACTTGTTTTGCAGGCCATGCTTTGGTCGCATTGTCAGGTACCCTATTTCATATTTTTCTCGCTTGTAAGAAGGTATTATAGCTTTCACATTGACTGATCCATTAATATTCATTTATAAATGTAGTACAATAAATGTGCTAGAGCTAGCTAGGTGTATTTTCTTGTCTTTTTAACTAAGTAGTTTGTTGCTTGGAACATCCTTACAAGCATGAAAAAGATTGGTTTTTTTCCCCCTCGACAGCTGTTGATATGATGAAGAGGATACTTTTGAAACATTTGAGTAGCTTGACAGTTTTCCCCTCACTTTTTGCCACAATTTGTGGCAATCGCTGTCCAAATACATAAATACAATATTTATACTTTGAATAATTTGACTAATATCCCTCTCATACATATCAGATAAACTTGAGTGGAAACGTTACATGCAATTTTCTCCTTGGCATGCAGGAAAGGAAGGCAATTTGGTAAGCAAAGGGAAACAAATAAAAAAGAAAAAGGACAATGAAAGTTTTGGGTATATTATATCATATGGGCCTTGTGAAGATTATTGTTGATCAAGGGAAGGGAAACCTGATTGATAAAGTAATATCAAATAATGATAATGCCTGGGTCTGTGAACGGCTGTCCTGTCAATATCATCTTTTGTGCGTCAAAATAAAGACATTTAATATAAGGTAGCATTAATAAATGAAAAATGAAAAATAAGCCAATGTGGACAATATATAGGCTTTTTGTATTAGGGAAAGACTTCCTAACAGTCAATAAAAATTTACTGTCAAATATAAGTCGTTGTTTTTTAGACTTAATAATAGATTATGATTTATTTTTTTCATTTATAATGTGTATATATATTATTATTAATATAATTCTAAAATTAAATAAATATTTTATAAAATTTTAAAACCCTAAGTATTAAAAAATAAAATAAAATAAAACCTAAACCTAATCCGCTGTATAACATATATTGCGTACATAGTCTCAACTGAAGTAATAATTAATATTAACTGCTGGTTTGATGATAATCATATCATTTGGATCAGTTGCTTAATTTAGATATGCTATTAGGTATTGTACTTGCACATATATATTTTTAGTAATGGTAATGGGACTACTTTACTATTAACAGAAAGATCCCTTGAAGGAAAAGAATGCTTTTTAGACCAAAAGAATGAAAGAAGAAAGGGGGTAGTACTGCTAGGAGGGACCGGGGTGGCGTAGATATGGGCATATTTGAGTTAATTATTTGGTTCATGTTCCAAATACGATGAACCATGCATCCAGATTATGTTATTCACGTTTCTCATCTGGAAAACCAACAGAGATGTATAACATTTATGTGGAGGGAGACTAAGGATCCTAAAAGCTAAAAGGTATTACATTATTATTGTATAGGGGGAGGTTAGAGGAGGGTAAAAGTAGTTTCTGTTTTGGTCAAATTCCTCTATTAGTCCTTAAAATTATAGTATGTTACAGATTTAGTCTTGATATTTTTATTCTTTATATTTTTTGAAAATTTTGGTATGGACTAATGATAGTTGTTAAGTTCATTATGTTAAAAATTTTCATTTTTAAAATCTTATGACGCAAATATATTGTACATGCGTAATGGTATGTCACATTACTATTTTTATATAATACCCACAAAAAAGCAAAATTTTTAGAATCAAATTGTAGTTGAATTGGTCTAACCGACTTGTTAGTTCAATTAAATAAATTATTTTAAAATTAAAAAAATGAGAAAATTCGATTCAACCAATTCAAACGATTTGTGAGTCAACCAATCCAACACTTTGTTCAGAAAACAGTGCAAAGAAGGTCGTACTATTTTAGTTAATGAATACCGATTAAAAATGATCAAATTAGAAAACATGTACTAAATCCACAACTTAATCATAATGATTTTGACTGTTACCATTTGGCCCAAGATTGAAATTTTGAAAATAGAAAAAAAATAGATCAAATTAGAGTATATGAATTAAATTTGTAACTTATGCATAATATAAGGACTAAAAACAGTATTTGACCATTTGTTTTGGATTGCTGTTCTTCTATGTCTGTCTGTAAGTCTCATCTGGTCTCTGTTGCAGGCAGTCTCTCTCTCTCTTTCCATGTGTACAATTAATGGGGCATAGGCTTATCCTTCAAAAACACGTGTGGTTTGTGAGAGAGAGAGAGAGCATTATGTGAAGTGGAAGCAAAACTGGTGGTGTCTCGTATGCATATGATGATTACCTTGTGAGTGAAGAAAAATGCATCGAAAAAGACAAGATAGAGTCAAAGACAAGACGACCAACCATCCCATCCCTCAATCCTATGTGTGAGGGTAAGGGAGGTCCCCCTCCAATCCGTTTTCCACTCTACCCATCAACCAACAAACACTCCCTTTTTCCATTTCCCTCAACACATATATAAATATATTCATATTCCAAAGCAAACGAACCCCACAATCCCATCACTATCATCATCACCATTACCACCCCATCAAGCCTTCTTTCCCCCTTCTCTCTCCGCTGCAAACATCATTCACCTATATTATACCTCTCTCTTATCTCCATCCAACCAGTTAAAAAGATTGGAAAAGGCTCCACTACATCAGATCGACACCCAACTGTGCAATGAGGAAGCCTGATCCTAATATGCCAAAAAACAACACCAGCACCACCAACAAGATGAAGCTGAGGAAGGGGTTGTGGTCACCAGAAGAGGACGAGAAACTCATGAAGTACATGTTAACCAATGGACAAGGCTGCTGGAGTGACATTGCTAAGAATGCTGGTCTGCAAAGGTGTGGCAAAAGTTGTCGCCTTCGTTGGATTAATTACTTGAGACCTGATCTCAAACGTGGCGCCTTCTCTCCTCAAGAAGAAGAGCTTATCATACATTTGCATTCCATTCTTGGAAACAGGTTCTATTTCTATTCAATTTCTCTTCCAAAAGGCCAATGATACGCATATTTATGTATCTTGGTGTAGTTCATTATTTAGAATCGCTTATGAATATTATATTCGAAATTTATATAGCCTTTGTTTAAGCTAAGATAGTTAAGGGTAGTTAAGGGCTATTCAATCCCATGGAATATGGCACTTCTGATCTATAATCTTCCCCTCCAGAAAACTTCATGCATTTGCAAAAAATGATCACCAGTGACCGGCCACACACCGGCACCAGCCATCATGTGCACCACTCATTTTTTCTGGGGTTTCATTTTCATTTTCACTTTGAGATATGTGTCAAATCATGTTTAATGCAACAAATGTTAACATCTCTGTTGAAAACTTTATATTGTATACTGGTTATAGATAGATACATGTGATGTCTTATTATGTTTAATTTGGTTCCAAAATTTGCAGGTGGTCTCAAATCGCGGCTCGTCTTCCAGGAAGGACTGATAATGAAATAAAGAATTTCTGGAACTCAACACTAAAGAAAAGATTGAAAAACAACACATCCACATCCTCATCACCCAACAACAGTGATTCATCGGAGCCCAGGGATGTCGTAGGAGGGATTTTCCCTCTGCACGAACATCACGCGATGACCTTTTGCATGGACTCAATATCCTCATCATCAACAATATCCATGCCACCGATGGTTACAGGCAACCAATTCGATCCGTTCCCCTTGCTCAACATCAACCGTTACGATATAACGGGCGGTGCAGCAGGTTTATTGGATGTTCCTACATGCTTGGCACAAGGTGGTTTGGGAGAGGCATTATATGGGGATTATGGGGTTTTAGAGCCAGGAAAAATAGCGTTGGAAGGGGACTTTTCACTTCCTCCACTTGAGAGTAGAAGCATTGAAGAGGGCAATACTGCCATTAACAGCATTGATAGGAAAAGCAATAACAACAACCACCACCACCACCATAATAATAATACTTGCTTCAACAACACTGATCAAAGCTTTAAAGTAGGGGAGGCGTTTGGGTTAGAAAATCATCATTGGGAAGGGGAAAACTTGAGAATGGGAGAATGGGACTTAGAGGGTTTGATGGATAACATATCTTCTTTTCCTAATTTCCTTGATTTCCAAGTTGAATAACTATATCTTCCATTTTCAATTCTACCCAAAGCCACATATAGAAAATTTTGGGCAGATATTTTCATACTTGAAGTCCTTGCCATCTCAGAACCTCCATTTTTTACCCCATTTAATCCTTGTTATTGGTTCATTATACTCTCTTTTGTTTTTTGGGTTTTATTTTCAATTTGTTTTAGTTTTATATCCGGCAGCTTGCATAAATTGGGACGTCGTCGAATAAGCATAAAATAGGTGGGAGATTAGCAGAGGTGAAGCTTGTTGTACGTAAATGTAAGAGCATGAGGCATGCAAGGGGGATCGTGCAAGAACCGTCGTCCCTTTCTTAAGAGAAAATGTGAATAGTGATATACAGAAATAGAGAAAGCCAAAAAAAAAAAAAAAGAAGATTATATTTGTTGAATTGTATACTTTTACTTTCATGTACAAATGAGGGGAATAAATTTGAAGGTAGATTTTTTTTTTTTTGGTTATTAGTGGAAGGCCGAGAAGGACCGACGTTGAAATAATAAGCAAAATACAACTGCAGTTTCTTTTATAAGTACGTACGTACGTTAAATGATCAACATCTTCAAAATAAATGGTCTATTTCCTATCCAGTGTAACACAAATTAAATTTCCTTAATTAGGATTTACGCCACAAATAATATTTATAGGGATAATATCACATTTGGTTTTTGTACTTTCATAAATGTCCAATGTAGAATTTGCATTTTGAAAATATTCAATATAATCTTGAATGTCAATATGTGTTTTATTATGGTTAATGTACGTTCATAAATATCAATGTGGTATTTGTACTTTAAAAGTATCATATATAGTACTTAAACTATTAATATGTGCTTTATTATGGTACATAGGTTTAACACCGTTAGTGAATTGTTAAACTAGCCAATGAAAATTTTAGATATAATTTTTTTTCCAAACCATCAAAGTCTACATGAATAATATAACATTATATGAAAAATTATACTAAATTAATTGATAAACAAATAGCTAAACATATGGTTAATAACAAAGAAGTTAGTCTAAATAGTTACTATTGTTAACTATTTCTGTAACACCCCATACCCGACCTAGTCGCCAGGTCCAAGCTAGAGATGCTACAATCATTGTCGGAGCAACTATAATAAAAAAAAACGTATATTCCATAAATTACTATAATATATTCCAAATAAACAATCATTAAACCATTATGCCATATCAAATTCCAAATTTAGGGTTCATACGAGCTTAAGAAAGCTCTATTGATAACCTGGGATCGTTGGAGGACTAAAATGTAACATTGTAAAAGTTTTCAAGTTAATGTCACAACTTCCAAACAATAAATAAGCTTTCCTATTTGAGGACCAAATTGCAAAGTTTTAGAAACTATACTAGATGGACATTGCGACTTGGGATTTAGCGTCGCAAATTCAAAGGTTGGCATCGGGACATCCAATGGGTGGTGTCACGACATTGAAGACAATAGCCAACTCTCCAACCTAATGGCCAATTTATAAAACTTTCAGACATTTTAGAGCTAATGTTGCGACATCAAAACAGGGGACATCGCGACATGATAGCATGGTGTCGCGATAATTAGGGTGTGAAGCCACGACATTCACAATAGTCCACTATGGTCAAATTTTCATACATTTCCAAGTTACATAAGACTACATTGGTTAGGTATAAGTTCCTAACCTGACAAACCCCATACTTAAAATAGCTCTATATACAAACTCAACTCAATCAACATCATTTTCATGCATGATTAATACCATTTACATATATCCACAATCATGATACCATTATTCCATCCCAATATATACCAATTCAAGATTATGACCTTTTTACCTATGCAATTTAAATATCAACAACTCACATAACCTTGACATGAACCAAAACAAAGCATAACTAATTATTTTTCAAGCATAACATTTAACCTATCATTCCTAAACCATTCATCCACTTGGCTAACTAATTTACCTCACATTGCAACCTTCAACATGCCATCATACAAAATTTGGCTTAATGGAGGAATGGGCGGATTGTTATGAGATTCAAGGGAGTTTGGCGGCATCGTGAAACAATATTTGACTGGCCTTAACACCGTGACGATGATATATAGGTCCTTCGGAATCAAAAGTCCATCGTTAACCATGGCATGATCCAGTGGCGAATAGGTTCATAGTATGACAAAAATGGAGTCCCTTAGTACAGTGAACAAGAAACCTCACAGGGAATAAAGAAAGAAAGTCCCCATAAGGCTTGCGTGGCGAGCATTTTGACATGATAATTAGGGTGCATCTGGAGACGCTGGCAAGCTTGTCAATAAGAGGATTCTCCAAAAATTTGAATGGGCAAGAGAAGTTGGTAGAAACGTGTTAAAAATGGGTATGTACGAAAAGAATGGGGTAGTTCCTTCAAAGTATTTGCAAATAGGTATCCATTGTTAAGAGTCCACCAGAGTTTTGACATGTAAACCAGCATTGGTTACAATAAAGTGTAATGATTACGCAGATTCAAACCTTATGCATCCAAAGGTAAAGAGTTCGTTAGAAATGGGAAAGTCCGCCAAATACTATCTTTGGTGAAAAGTCTGCGATAATTAACTAAATAAAAGGATGTCTATTAGGGCTGATTATCATAGGGAGATTCACTTAGGACTATCAATTGTGGAATTCCACCAAGGAAAATCTAAGAAAGAGATAGCTTGATAGGAACTATCTACTATTAGGAGTGTCTTAGTAGAATGATTTGAAGTGAGAAAGTCTTATGAGACTACCTTGCAAGCACAAGCTCCAAAGGAAGAGAGATGTGTATCAATCAGCCAAATCTCATATCCAAGACTGCAAATGTGGATGTTATATTAGGTCTTCCTTTAGGAGGATTTTATGCCAAAGACTAAGTCAAAAGAAGTTAATCGTCAGGTTAATGTGGTAAAGATATGTTTGGTTTAGTGTGGAATAAAACAGATCAAGGTAAGGATCCACCAGTGTGACAAAGAATTTCAAGTCCGTCAATAGAAATAGTAGTCGCCGAACCAAATTTACACATATATGGTTATCTTTAAGGAATCAAATCAGGAAAGGTAAACTGGGAGTTCGAGATAAAGCTGAACAGGGTCTAGACCCATAAAAAATTGTTGTTTACTGGAGCACAGTTATGGCTAGATCAATAGTTATGTCCGCCGACAGTTAGCTCAGAGAAAACAAGGCATTGGCTACGCTAGTGAAATTATGGAATCTCCTACAAAAAATAAGGAGTTTTAATTTTGTGCATAAAATCTCACTTTCCCTAAAATTTAAGAGTCTTCTACGAAAATCGATGTACCAGATTTCGCTAAGTTAATCTAAATTTATAAATCTACTACCACTACAGGAAAATGGGGCTTTAGCGGCGTTTTTAGTGGCGTTTGTACAAAAAACGTCGCAAAGAGTATGATTTAGCAAACGCCGCAAAAAGTTGAGTAATTGTGGCGCTTTTAGACCAAATGCCGCTAAAAACTAAGCAATTATGGTGTTTTTAGCCCAAACGTCGCAAAAAGTTGGTCAATAGTGGCGCTTTTATTTCAAATGCTGCTAAAAGCTGAGCAATTGTGACGTTTTTATCCAAACGCAGCAAAAGGTTGAACTATAGTGGCGTTTTTTTATCCAAAAGCCGCGAATATGTATTATTTTTTACGAAATGACTCCGCTTTGTTATCCTCGAAATGCCTTGGTCTTTTTCCCAAAATCAGTTCCCCCTCCGTAAAATCAAACTTAATTAACTATTTTTGAATGCCTCTATTTTTATTTTGAATCTTATAAAATTGAATCCAATTTAGATAAAACTTTATGTCTCAAATTAAAAATCCAACTTGAATTCAAGTGTTTACAATCTCAAGTGAATCATATTTAATTAAATCCTAAACCCTATAATTAATATATATTTAAGGGCATAACTAGAGGGTTGAAAGGGTTTCGGCCGCTCTAAAATGAAAAATTTTCCATTTAGGCGTTTTGAAAATTTTAAAAATTTTAAAGGTAAAATTGCACTTTATTCCTTTGAAAATGGAAAAATTTTGATTTAATCATTTCAAAATTATAAAAATATATGCTATCAAAATGATGAGATTGCATTTTTACTTACAATTTAGGGTTTAATGTTTAGTATTTTAAGTTTATGGTTTAAGGTTTGTTATTTTGGGTTTGGAGTTTGTTATTTTGGGTTTAAAGTTTAGGGTATATGATTTTAGGCTTTAGAGTTTGGGATTTAATGCGTAGTATTTTATGTTTAGGGGTTAAGATTTGTTATTTTGGGTTTGGGGTTTATGGTTTATAGTTTAATATTTTATAATTAGGGTTTTATTATTTATGGTTCTAAGGGGTTAGGGTATTAGGGTTTAAAGGTTAGGGATTTTGATAAAAAATGACAAAAAATAAATTTATTTTAGGGTTTAATTAAGCAATAAGATTCTTTTTTAATAACTTTTGTACCTTGTAATATATATTTAGGGTTTAGGGTTTAGGGATTATGATTTTAGAGTTTAAGGTTTGGTTTTATTTTTTAAAATTAATTTCGTCCACAATTATAAAATTTTACAAATTAGATATACTGTTTGAAACAAAACAAACTTAGTTTAAAGGAATTTAAGAAATAATTAAACTATTAAAATTTATTACTATCAAAGGCATTAGCGGCGCTGCAAAAAAACATTTTACTTTAGGCTAAACAGCGTCGTTTTAAGTTGCATCTCTGTGGCATTAGCGGCATTTCTATAGATCGAGTATTAGCGACGCTTTTTGAAAAACACCGCAAAAAAGTTAAGCAAAATGTCGCCTTTTTATTTTTCGCTTCAGTGGCATTAGCGGCACTAGCACAAAAACGTAGCAATAGATCAAGAATTAGCAGCGTTTTTTGAAAAACGCTGCTATAGATCAAGAATTAGCGGCGCTTTTTGAAAATCCCTGCAAAAAACTTAAGCAAAACTACGTCGTTTCATTGGCAACGCTACCTAATAAATGCTGCAATAGGTCGATTATTAGCGTTGGTTGTGGAAAATGCCGCAGAAGTTCATTATGTTTACCAAAACGGCGTCGTTTTGGTTTCATCCATTTTATCCCCACCACTATACCCAAACTCATTATTTTTCCCCCAACAAAATTTCCCCTAATCCCTAAATGTTCCCCAACTTAATGCCCCAACTCGGAACCTTCAAATCCCTAAAATTTCCCCCAATTCAAAATCCCCAAATCTGTTTCCCAAAATCCCAAAATCAAAATCCCTTTTATTTTTACAAAGTCCCTTTAAGGTGTTTATGAAATTGGATAGATGGGATTATGAAGTTAAAACCTCTTTCGATTCTTGCATATCTATAATCAACGCTTACTATCACCAGGTATTAGCTCTTCTCCATCTTTTATTGCCTGTTTTGTTTGTTTGAATTGGTAATTCTTTGTTTTGGAGAAGATTTTTGGTTTTAGTTTGTAAGATTTTTTTGTTGCAGGTGCTTTCCATACTCGTTTCTTCTTCCTATCTGGAAAATATTGCTATCCAATTCAGAAGTACTTTTGGGTAAGTCTTTTTTTCTCAATTTTCTAGCTTAACTATTGGTTAAATCATTCATCTTACACTTTTTTCCTATTTAGTTACATAGATATATTTTAATGAATTTGGATTTCCCTGGTATTCTAGGTGATAGTTTATTCTCAATAGAACTTTGGATATGTGGTAAATATTTTCGTTTTGGGGAGTAAATTTTGGTATGGAAATTGCATATTAGTCCAACATCATCTGTGTATTCAATTGAATGTGTTTTCCATTTTTTAAGGATGTTGCTTATGGATTCCTTGACGAAGATATCTTTCAAATTCTTCATTAGAGGTGGAGATTTAATTATTGTAAATGAGAGGCATGACACTATGAAAGCTGTTAAAGTGTGTGAGAATTTAGTTTTTCAAAATCGTTTCGGTTTATTTAAAGCTGTTAAAGGTACATTATATTTGTTAAGGGAATAACAAAACACTAATATTGAGTTTTTAAATATTGTAAGAGAATTTGACATTAAATAGTTTCACAATGTTTTAATAAGTTGATATAGTTAGGTTAATGTGCTTTTTTTTGCTTGCAGAAAAAGTTGGATTTCACTCTGAAAGTTATTGGTGGTGACATATCAACTATTCCAGGACTTTTTGATGCTATTGAGGTTTGTGTGACTTTTGACATTGGATTATCCTTACTACTTCAGTTTGTTCTTTTATACTGTATCAATCAACTTTGCCAATTCTTCTTATTGTGGGAGATGAGTTAGAAGCTGAATAAATTATGTAATTAAAGCTTAATGAGTCTAGTTTCAAATGGAATAAACGAGAACATATTTTGAATTCTGTACAATGATAAAATTGATTCGTAATGAAGAGTGGTCAGATTAGTCAAACAGTGAAACATGGGAAATTTTAAGAAAAATTTGGTATTGATTGGCTAAACTAAAAATTCTGAAAATTTTATGGATAGAAGATATATGAGTCTATTTTCATGGAAAATTAATGGCACTTGATTTGGAGTTTCTTAGCTCCAGTTATAAATGATTTAGGGACTCTTGCTCAGGAAGGTAGCTTGCAGTGAAATTATGATTATGTGGTAAACATTGACAAAAATTTGTTAATGAGTTGCTTATTGATTTCTTATAAGCTTACTATGATCTGTAGGTGTGGTTGGCCGAATATGGTATGGGGTTAATATGTAGTTCGTGTTTGAATAGTTAGATTAACGTGTTAGTAATCTAATTGTAGGCGGTTCGTGTGTGGATCTCGTCGACATATCGTCATAAGCAATGTGTGTAACTAACACCCTCTTTCTTAGTCTGGATCGGTAAAGTAGAAAAGCCAAAATGCCAAAACCGGTATTTTGTAGATTTCTGATGTCGAATGCTCGTGAGGTAAATCGATTAATGTTTTTGGTAAACTGCAAAAATTTGGACTGCAAAGTGCATGATTTCTGTGCCCTCGATATTTTTGGGCTTAATGGGCCAAAATTGGAATGATGGGCCAACGGGTCCAATTCGATAAGAACCTTCGATGCGTGATTACGTAGTACGTGAAAGGTAGGAATATGCATGAAAAACCCTAAAATAGATAAATTATGAAATACCTTTAGAAGTGAAAAATTTACGCTTTACCCTAGGAGATAAATTACCAAATACCCCTAGGGTTAAATTGACCTAAATGCATGTTTGACTGTTGTTATTTACTGCATGCCATGTTGTTATTATCTGATGCATGGGATTAGGATATTGACGGAGGAAGTACTGAAAGTGGCTTGTCCACGTAGTGGAGGCTTTGCCTCAATTTACTGTTAACTGAGCAGCAAGGCTGCAACTGTGGAGTGTTGGGCTGGGCGGGTTGAACTATTCCCCACATGGAGTGTATGGCTGGTACGGGTGGAGTGTAGTGGTTGGTGGGTTGAGTAGTTTCCCCAAATGGGCTTGCATATGTTTATTGATGTTGCATGTTTTTAAAATGGGCCTATGGGCCATCTTTATTATCTGAATAAGGGGCTAAGGCCCGGTTTATTATAATCTGAAAAGGGCTCGGGCGATTACCATGTTACCCAAATGGGCTTGCATATGTTTACCGATGTTGCATGTATTTTGAAATGGGCCTATGGGCCATCTTCGTTATCTGAATAAGGGCTAAGGCCCGGTTTATTATAATCTGAAAAGGGCTCGCCCAAGACCTCTGTACCCAAATGGGCTTGCATATGTTTCTTGATGTTGCAGGTATTTTGAAATGGGCCTATGGGCCATACTATTATCTGAATAAGGGCTAAGGCCCGGTTTATTGTAATTTGAAAAGGGCTCGCCCAGACCATCATTACTGAATGGGCTTAGGCCCAATGGGCTTGAGTGACTTGGGCTTTGAATGGGTTTTCTTTACACACCGAGTTTCCCAAACTCACCCTTTTATTTTCATTCACGCAGAAATCCCCAACCATAGTGGGCTTAGAGTCAGTGAGGGAATTCGGAGTGGCCACTGTTCGAAAGTTTGATTTTCTTCGGTGAACTAGACATCCTTTTATTTACGTTTGAAGTTTTGGGTTTTAAATGTAATAAGGCCGCTTAATTATTTTTGATGGTTTTAATATGTATTACTAAGATAGGTATTACTTATTTTAACTATTGAAATTGGATAGCTTTAGGCGCGTTTTCAAAAACAACAATTGATTTCAAAATAACACGACAACAAATAAAGCTTCCATAATGAAAGTATTTTCCAAAATTAATCACTTTTCCTAAAATGACTTAATCAAATCGGTTTCTAGAAATATCCATGACGTTAAGGTGTGGCAATGGCGGTATGCATGTCAGGATTGGATCCGAAGGAGCTTGGTACTTAGCATCCAATGGACTCACCACCTCTTTTCCGGTTTCCTACCGGTGCATGACTTCCATTCACTTTAACCTTTAATGAATTAATCTTTTGAACATCAAGTACGATTTTCTGGACTTAGAATGGAATTTTTTTTACGTTTTTGATGTGGCATGATGGATCCGGCCATAACTTTTGGGCCGGGTTTGGGGTGTTACATTTAGTGGTATCAGAGCCTTGGTTACAATAACTCGGCTGTGGAATGGGTTTACAAAAACAAAGATTTTTGAAAGCGAAAATTTTATAAAGAATGCGAAAAACTTGATTTTCAAAATTTAAATCTTTAGATGGTGGCATTCAGAATCTCCTACTCAAGCACGTAAGTATTACTCAAACTCTTCGAATATTTTTCCGACTTATCTATCATCTTCAAATCCGCTAGGATACTCTAGATAGGATGATCTGAAACCATAGGAAAATCGATAAGAGATCAAATCGTAGCTAGACTTGATTCTGCGAAACAAACTACGAACTCTTGTCGATTCATAAAACATCTGTAATAAACACTGGAATATTAATTGATGCATAAAAATTCATAATCAAGATAAATCGATATGAGTACGAGAGCTACTCAGAGAAGAGGCCGTGGTCGAGGCCGAGGTAGTACTCAAGCTGGATCTTCGTCTTCTAAACACATACCCACTGGAGTAGCACGACCACCACCGACGGATGAGAATGGGCCGTATGATAGAGCCGCCAAGGATGATGCCCTGTAACAGGCAATGCTTCGTGTTCTGGAAAGGGTTGCCGGAGCAAGTTCGGGCAACGAAATTGTGGATCTATTTCTAAATGACTTGGGACTAACGAAGCGAAGATCTCTAAGGCGTGTCTGGTATAGCCACAATGTGACGGAATATTGGTTGGAGGCCACGAAGCGGATTATGGACGACTTGGACTGCTCTGAGGAGATTGTGAGTGGGGTATCTGTACTAAGTCCTTTGGGTCACTTTCGGTTAGGGTAGACAAACTGGATGTACCCTTAGAAACTCAAGGTAGGATTTTCCTGGAGATCTGATGGAGTTCTGATTCGGAGAGTTTGATCTCATTTTGGGAATGGACGCTTGTTAAGCATAAGGCAACCTGGATTGTCTGCTAAACGAATGGTGTTAAGGACCACAAAGTATGAGGAGGTTATGGTGATAGGTGAGCGAAGGGATTATTTGTCCAATGTGGTGCCGACTTTAAGAGCTGAAAAGTGGATTCAGAAAGGTTGTGAGGCCTATTTGGCATTTGTAAGTCAGTCAGAAGAGGAGGGATTGTCAGTGGATAAGGTTAGGACTGTAAAGGAGTTCCAAGATATTTTTTCGGAGGAGCTTCCAAGATTGCCTCCGAACCGAGAAGTTGATTTTGGAATAGATTTGTTACCTGGAACGGCGCCCGTGTCCATCGCACCGTATAGGATGGCACCGAAGGAGTTAGTGGAGTTAAAGGCTCAAATTCAAGAGTTGTTGGATAGGGGCTTCATTAGGCCAAGCGTGTCTCTATGGGGAGCACCGGTGCTATTCGTGAAGAAGAAGGATGGTACAATGCGGATGTGCATTGATTATCGCCAGTTGAACAAACTGACAATTAAAAATAAGTATCCACTGCCAAGGATTGATGATTTATTTGACCAACTTAGAGGAGCTTCGGTATTTTCCAAGATTGACCTTCGATCTGGATACCATTAGTTAAGGGTAAAGGAAGTGGATATCCATAAGACAGCATTCAGGACTCGGTATGGTCATTACGAGTTTCTGGTTATGCCATTTGGACTGACGAACGCTCTTGCAGCATTTATGGATCTGATGAATCGCATGTTCCAAGCATTTTTAGATCAATTCGTAGTGGTCTTTATTGACGATATCTTGGTATATTCTGAAACTGAAGCGAAACATAATGAGCATCTCCGTATAGTGCTACAAGTGTTAAGGGAGAAGGAACTCTTTGTAAAGTTTAGCAAGTCTGAACTTTGGTTGAGGGAGGTAACCTTCTTAGGATATGCGGTCTCTGCCGAAGGGATTAAGGTGGACCCTCGAAAGATTGAAGCAATTTTGGAGTGGAAGCCACCTAGGACGGTGTCGAAAATACGGAGTTTCTTAGGACTGGCAGGATACTATAGAAGGTTTGTGGAAGGTTTTTCTGTGATGGCAGCACCTTTGAAAAAAACTCATAAGGAAAGGAGTACCGTTTGTATGGACTAAGAAGCAGCAAGAAGCTTTTGAGAAGTTGAAGAAAGTTCTGACTGAAGCACCTGTGTTAATTCAGCGGAGTTTGGGAAGGATTTTACTGTGTACAGTGACGCATCACACGTGGGTTTAGGCTGCGTGTTAATGCAAGAGGGTAAGCTGGTTGCATATGCATCACGATAGCTTAAGCCTCATGAGGGAAACTATTTGACTTATGATTTAGAGTTGGCAGCAGTGATATTTGCACTTAAGATTTGGAGACATTACTTATACGGAGAAAGGTGTACTATATACACTGACCATAAGAGTCTTAAGTATTTGTTGACTCAGAAGGAGCTGAACCTTAGGCAAAGGAGATGGATTGAGTTGCTTAAGGATTATGACTGTTCGATCGAGTATCACCCAAGCAAGGCTAATGTGGTAGCCGATGCTCTAAGTCGTAAAGCTATATCTGATTTGAGAGCAATGTTTGCTCATCTGAGTCTGTATGATGATGGAAGTCTGTTGGTTGAGTTGCAAGTGAGGCCAACCTGGGTGGATCAGATTAAGGAAAAATAGTTGAACGATGAGTCTTTGGTCGCTCGTTTTCAACAAGTTAAGGAAGGGGAAACTTCTGAGATTGGGAGCCAGAAGAGACGATACAACAACAATACCCTCATCTGTTTGGATTAGGTAAATTTCGAGGACAAAATTTCTTTAAGGAGGGTAGAGTTGTAACGCCCCAATTTTCGGGAATCCTGTGAATGTTGGCATAGGTTTAATTATGTTAGTGGGCCTCTAGAAAGCCCATGCTTAAGATAGAACCCGGCAATTTTAGTTAATTTTTGTTCCGTAACAAAAAGGGGGTGAAATTATGAAATAGAACCTATGTGAAAATGTTTGAAAATGCCATAGGCTAAATTGAAGTGGCCAAATAAATAAGAGTGCAAAATAGGAGGATTTGCATGACAAACCTCCCATTTTACATGAAGTGGCCAGCCATCATGTTGTTGTAGACAAAATGTGCACTTGATATCCATAATTTATGGTACAAATTGATACAAATTGATAATAGGTTAGGTAAATGTTCCATGATAATAGGTTAGGTAAATGTTTCATGATAATGGGTTAGGTAAATGTTTCATGATAATGGGTTAGGTAAATGTTTCATGATAAGAATTTCATGTCTTTTGTATTAAAGAATTAAATGGATGAAATATGAAATTTTATTAAAAGAAAAAGGGGTGAAAAGAACAAAGTTTTGTCCATCTTTGTTCATCATAGCTGAAAGTTAGAGAAGAGAAAGGAGTGGAAAAACTCTTGAGTATTCGGTCATTAGGAGGAGGAAAATTGAAGGTAAGTTCTTGGTACCTTACTTCTATTTTGAGGTTCATGAGTTCTTCTTGATTCTACCTTAACTCTTGAAGTATATTTTGATTTTTAGTTGTGTTGTGAGCATTTAGTCATGAATTAAAATGAAGGAAACGGTTGTTGTTTCATGTTCTTTTGATGAAAAATGGAAGATAGGTGAAGTTGAGCCAAACAAATGAGCATTCATGTGCCTTAGATGCTAAGGGGAAAAATCGGCTAACATGTTGTGCTTTAAAATGATGAAATGGAGATTATACTTAAGTAAAATCATAGATATGTGATGATTGATTGGTGATATACATGTTTAAATAACAAGCATGCAAGTTAGGTGTGAAAGAGTGATTTGGTAATAAATCTGCTTGGGACAGCAGCAGTAACGTGACTTTGGAAAATCACCATAAATTGTGGAAGATGAGTTAGAAGCTGAATAAATTATGTAATTAAAGCTTAATGAGTCTAGTTTCAAATGGAATAAACGAGAACATATTTTGAATTCTGTACAATGATAAAATTGATTCGTAATGAAGAGTGGTCAGATTAGTCAAACAGTGCAACATGGGAAATTTTAAGAAAAATTTGGTATTGATTGGCTAAACTAAAAATTCTGAAAATTTTATGGATAGAAGATATATGAGTCTATTTTCATGAAAAATTAACGGCACTTGATTTGGAGTTTCTTAGCTCCAGTTATAAATGATTTAGTGACTGTTGCTCAGGAAGGTAGCTTGCAGTGAAATTATGATTATGTGGTAAACATTGACAAAAATTTGTTAATGAGTTGCTTATTGATTTCTTATAAGCTTACTATGATCTGTAGGTGTGGTTGGCTGAATATGGTATGGGGTTAATATGTAGTTCGTGTTTGAATAGTTAGATTAACGTGTTAGTAATCCAATTGTAGGCGGTTCGTGTGTGGATCTTGTCAGCATATCGTCGCAAACAGGTGTGTAACTAACACCCTCTTTCTTAGTCTGGATTGGCAAAAGTAGAAAAGCCAAAATGCCGAAAACCGGTATTTTGTAGATTTGCGAGTGTGCGAATGCTCGTGAGGTAAATCGATTAATGTTTTTGGTAAACTGTAAAAATTTGGACCGCAAAGTGCATGATTTACGTGCCTCGATATTTTTGGGCTTAATGGGCCAAAATTGGAATGATGGGCCAACGGGCCCAATTCGGTAAGAACCCTCGGTACGTGATTCTATAGTACGTGAAAGGTAGGAATATGCATGAAAAACCCTAAAATAGATAAATTACTGAAATACCTTTAGAAGTGAAAAATTTACAGTTTTACCCCTAGGAGATAAATTACCGAAATACCCCTAGGGTTAAATTGACCTAAATGCATGTTTGACTGTTGTTATTTACTGCATGCCATGTTGTTATTATATGATGCATGGGATTAGGATATTGACGGAGGAAGTACTGAAAGTGGCTTGTCCACGTAGTGGAGGCTTTGCCTCAATTTATCGTTAATCGAGCAAAGAAATTTCAAGAATCGTGGAGTGTTGAACTGGGTGGGTTGAGCTATTCCCCACATGGAGTGTATGGCTGGTACGGGTGGAGTGTAGTGGTTGGTGGGTTGAGTAGTTTCCCCAAATGGGCTTGCATATGTTTATTAATGTTGCATGTATTTTGAAATGGGCCTATGGGCCATACTGTTATCTGAATAAGGGGCTAAGGCCCAGTTTATTGTAATCTGAAAAGGGCTCTGGGCCAGTACCACTGTTACCCAAATAGGCTTGCATATGTTTACTGATGTTGCATGTATTTTGAAATGGGCCTATGGGCCATCACATTATCTGAATAAGGGCTAAGGCCCGCTTTATTATAATCTGAAAAGGGCTCGCCCAAGACCTCTGCTACCCAAATGGGCTTGCATATGTTTACCGATGTTGCACGTATTTTGAAATGGGCCTATGGGCCATACTATTATCTGAATAAGGGCTAAGGCCCGGTTTATTGTAATTTGAAAAGGGCTCGCCCAAGCACCATCATACTGAATGGGCTTAGGCCCAATGGGCTTGAGTGACTTGGGCTTTGAATGGGTTTTCCTTACACACGAGTTTCCCAAACTCACCCCTTTTATTTTCATCCACGAGAAATCCCCAACCATAGTGGGCTTAGAGTTGTGAGGGAATTTGAGTGGCCACCGCTTCGAAAGTTTGATTTTCTTCCGTGAACTGGACATCCTTTATTTACGTTTGAAGTTTTGGGTTTTTAAATGTAATAAGGCCACTTAATTATTTTTGATGGTTTTAATATGTATTACTAAGATAGGTATTACTTATTTTAACTATTGAAATTGGATAGCTTTAGGGCGCGTTTTCAAAAACAACAATTGATATCAAAATAATACGACAACAAATAAAGCTTCCGCAATGAAAGTATTTTTCAAAATTAATCACTTTTCCTAAAAATGACTTAATCAAATCGGTTTCCTAGAAATATCCATGACGTTAAGGTGTGGCAATGGCGGTATGCATGTCTAGGATTGGATCCGAAGGGAGCTTGGTACTTAAGCAGTCCGATGGACTCACCACCTCTTTTCCGGTTTCCTACCTGGTGCACAGCTTCCATTCACTTTAACCTTTAATGAATTAATCTTTTGAACATCAAGTACAATTTTCTGGAATTAGAATGAAATTTTTTTTTTACGTTTTTGATGTGGCATGACGGATCCGGCCATAACTTTTGGGCCGGGTTTGGGGTGCTACAGTTTTTCTAAATTTGAGATGTTTTCCTTTTACATTATGAACTAAACTCCCTAAATACCTAGGGAGGATGAAACCTACGATGGATCTTATTATTTAATTATTTGAATTACACGATAAATACTTGTTTTTGTTCTTAATTATGTGTTCTTAATTCTTGTCTTAATATTTTCAGGATATTAATCCAAGTTTGATGTGCTTATTCAATAGAGAAAAAGTCCCTATTTAAGAGTAGATCTAGTATAATTGAGTGGAGTTGCATGCAACCCTAGAAATAGGGCGACATAAATCTACCGGATTAGAGTCAAATCAAATAGGGGAATCCATATATCGAGTTAATGCGACAATAAGGGTTTTAATTAGAAAGAGATTTCAATTAATCAATCTAGAGTAAGTTGTTCTTAGTCTCGAAAGAGATATTAACATAATTTAGGGATTTCTAGGGATCAAGACAAGTGAATAAATCATTTGATTCAGAGTCAGAATACTAAGTGATGTCTAGGTGGATTCTTTCCTGGGTATTGTCTCTCTCATTAGTTTTCTTAAGTATTTTCCTAATTCTATATCTGCCGTATTCATAGTTAATTAGTTTAATTTTAGGTTAAAAAAAATCCCTTTAATTATAGGCTAAATAATAGAAAGATAGTTATTACTAGTACTTTTAATCCTTGTGGATACGATATTCCGGACTCACCATAGCTATACTACTAATCGATATGTGTACTTGCCTTAGTCGAAATACTAGTTAGTTTCGTGATCCATCAGTTATTCCAGTTGTTCAATTGTCTTCTTTTTTTGTTGTTCTATTGTTCATTCTGTTATGCCAGCTGTTCTTGTAGTTTATCATGGTATGGAGTAACTTGTTATCATCTTGGATTTGCAATTTCAACTTAAATTTGTATTTCTTTTTCATACTTTGACATCTAATTGTTTATTTAGAGTTTGTGAATTTTTATAGCTTTTTGAAGTAATACAGCATTAGTAAATAATAATTTGTTTCAATTATTTTAGGACATTTGAACTTGCTTTTCTTTGTATAAATAAATTAAATCGGTTGTAATAAAAAATATATATGTCATTTTTTATGTTTGATTTTACCTAATGCATGATAGTGATTATGATAAGATATTTTCTTGGGTTGTTTATTTGATCTGGAACTCATATATATTTGTTAATATTGACATCTGGTCAAGAATTCTGGGTTTACATCTGTTGCATCGCCTTCGGTAGTCCTCTGCATCGTCTTCGGTAGCCCTTTGCTACATCTCCGTCGACATCCCTCTGTTGCTTCTCCAGTTTTCTGCCATCTAGTTTTCTATTATTTGCCATCCAATTTGCTTAGCTTCAATCTACATTGACTTAGGAAAGATAGTTTTCTATACTTATGTAAGTTCTTTTTCTATACTTAGGTATGGCTTTGATCTTCCATTGTGGTAATTGCAATGACCATGACTTCCTCCTTTCTTCTTAGATAGTGTAGCAGCATACTTGCTCTGCTTGCCTCTTCTAGCAATGCATGTGTCAATACTTGAACACCATACAAAATGCAATTAAAATCGTAAATGTGAGACTTCGAAGTTGGTGTTTATATAATATAATTATATTATACTTTATCTGTTAAAAATTATACTTTATCTTATCAAGCACATGTTTCGCTATTTTTTTTACAAAATGGTGATTGATTGGTTAACCATTATGGTTGTATCAAATTTTTATGTTATAATTATATTATACTTTATCGCTTAAAAATTATATACAATTTTTATAGTTATTTATATAACTCTTAATATTTTCATTTTAGTTTATAAATTTTCAAGTTTATTAATGTACATTTTGAACTTGTGCATTTTTTTTTGCAATCAATTAGTTGCACCATTTGAACTTGTAATTTTGCTATTTAAATATTTTTTATCAATATAATAATATTGATCATTATTTTAATTTATTTTAATAAAAAATTAAATTACAATTTTTTTTCAAAAAATGATTTAAAAGCTTTTAAAATGAAAAGTTACTTTTTGTTACTCATCAAATTATAGCCCATTATTATCCTAAATAAAGAAAAAAATTATCTTCTATGATGGATTTATCGTGCAAGTATTTTTTTAAAATATTTAAAGAATAAAAGATAACTTTGGTATAAATGACTGCTATGTTGTATATTGGCATTATATTGTGTCTCAATTCATATGATACTCTTGTATACTTGGTTGTATATTTAATGAAATTGCATTGCTTGGTTGTCAACTTACATAAACATTTAAAGAATAAAAAACTTTGGATCTTAACTTAATAACTTAAATATATCATATCATAACTTACATAACTTACATAACTTACATTACTTACATAATACATAAATATATATCATATCATAACTTACATAACTTAATTATACTTATAAATAAACAACTTACCCGTGTAATTTATTGTTAACTTTAGACTTCAAGAACTATGAAATGGATAAGACTTGGATGAATTTGTCAAGGGTAAGCAATGACTATTGAAATGGAGTACAAACTATTCTAAATTTTGCATTTCAAAATGCAAGCCAAGAGAATATGATTCTTTGCCCGTGTAAGAAGTGTGACAACATCAATTGGCATTTTCGTGAAGTTGTCTATGAACATCTAATTGTTGATGGCTTTATTCGAGGGTATAAAAAATGGATTTTCCATGGAGAGTGTACCACCTAGTAAAACCTCTTCAATGATTAATCCGGCTTATCCTTATAGTGCTTATCCGGTGAAGTTGAAATTGCAGAATTAGATGATAGATCTTGGGTACAAGCACATCATATGTTCTTTTTCACCACGATTCAATTGAACCATTACGCAAGTATGTTCTAAAATTTGATAAATATTCATCTTTTTGATTTGTTTATCTTCTAACCAATTAAACCTCTTTTTAACATAGTGATACAAAAAAATCTTGAGATCTCGTTCACGTTCCCAAAGATTACAACATCGAGAGATTAATAAGTTATTCATAGAATCTTTTCATGAATGGTTAAGCCAAACGGTATGCAACTGAAGCTTTCATTGACAAATAATAATGTTTTCTCATAACATTTATAATTACTCAATTTACTTTTGATTCAATAGGTTTGGAGTGGAAAGGACGTCAATGATGAAGTTAAATGGCTTTCCCAAGGTCCGAATAGAGTAGTAAAAATATATAGTGCCTTTCTCATTAATGGATTTAGATTTCATACAAAATATCGTGAGAGATTGAGGAGAACTCAAAATTGTGGAATAGTTGTTAATTCTTCAATTACAAGTTATACTAGTGCTAGGGACAGTAATCCTGTTGAGGGAAATGTGGAGTATTACGAACTTCTTACTGACATTATTGAGTTGGATTACTATGGCAAATGGAAATTTTTCTTATTTCGATGCTATTGGGTTGATGTTAATACTACTCGGGGAATTAAAAAAGATCAATTTGGTTTTACAATGGTGAATGATAAGTCATAATTTATACATATTTCTATCCTATGCTTAGCATATTTTATGGGTGATTTTTCCTTAAAATTGGTGAATTCGATATTCCTAATGCCTTAATTTCATGTTTTATACTTAGGTAAGCATAGGAGAGCAAAAGGAACGAGAAACGGGCCAAAAATGGAGAAAATAGGCCAATGTACGAAATTAACACGGCCTGGACTTCCTCACACGGGCAGACCACACGGCCGTGTCAATTTGACAGAATCGAAGCACGACTCACATGGGTAGAACACACACCCGTGCCATTCTAACAAGCTCGAGCACGGCTCAAGTAATCGCACACGGGTGTGTCCCTGCCGAGCCTAAGTTGAGTCCAATTCGGAAAAAGGCTAATTTTGAGGGCTTTTAGGCATTCTAAAGCCTATAAATACGCCCTAAAAGAAGAGGCACAATGAGGCACAGAGAGGGAGGAAGGAATTACTCGAAGAAAACCGATTGTTCCATCTTAGAAGTTGGATTCATCATCAAAACTGAAGGTCTCCCCTCAATTTCCCTTCAGGAGTTTTGGGTTTTATGTTTTCCTTTTTGGTTATGAACTAAATCCCCTAAATACCTAAGGGGAATGAAACCTAAGACGAATCTTATTATTATTTTATGAATTGTATAATAAATATTTAACTTGTTCTTAATAATGTGTTCTTAATTCTTGTTTTGATATCCCAGGATACTGATTCAAGATAAGCTCTTATTCAGAGGAGGAATAGACCCTGTCTAAGAGTACATTTGTCATAATTAAGCGGAGTTGATTGCGCGCCTAGAGATAAGGTGACAAGATTTTGCTGGATTAGGGTGAAATCTAATAAGGGGATCCATAGATCGAGTTAATGCAACCCTAGGGTGTTAATTAGAGAAAAGTCTCAATTATTCAATCTAGGGATTAGAAGTTATTAGTCTTGAATAGGGATAATAACATAACTTAGGGATCTCTACGGGACAGGTTAAATGAATAAATCGTCTGATTCGGAGTCAGAATAACAAGTGAAGTCTAGGTGGATTTTTCCTTAGGTATTGTCTTAATTCAATCATTTTCCAAAAGTAATCCCCCAATTCTACTTTCTGTGAATTCTTAGTTTAGATAATTAGTTAGTTAAAACAAAACCCCCTTATTTTTAGTCTAGATAATAAAAAGACAATCATTACTAGTACTTTTAGTTCCTTTGGGTTCGACAATCCAGTCTTGCAAAAACTATACTACTGTTCGACATCGTGATAATAGTTAGTTTCAAGAACAATTCATTATAAATATTTAAAACCTGTCACACGAAAATCGCGATCAAGTTTTTTGCACCGTTGCCGGGGAACTAAGATATTAGGAACACTCAATTTTTATTACTTTAGCCATTTACTTTTCTTGCAATTTAATTTAATTTAATTTTTTATTATTTATTAATTTACTTTTTCTTTCTCTTGGCAAGTTTTTATAGTTTATGACTAGAAGAAACCCGTCAGGACCACTACTTTTTGATGAAGAAATCGATCGCACAGTTCGCAGAAACCAAAGAGAAATAAGGCGAAGCTTAAGATACACAGAGAACGAACAAGAGGAAGATACTCAACCCCCAACCGAAGAGATGGCTAAAAACCAAGATAATCAGCTTCCTCCTGCAATTGCGGTTAATCAAAATCCTGCTCTACGCACTATGTATGATTATGTTAAACCTTCTTTAATAGGAACTGAATCAAGCATAGTTAGACCTGCTGTAGCTGCAAATACTTTTGAACTGAAACCTAACACAATTCAAATGATACAACAGTTTGTTTAGTTTTATGGTTTGCAGGATGAAGATCCCAACGCCCACTTAGTAAACTTTTTGGAACTATGCAATACATTTAAAATCAATGGTGTTTCTGATGATGCCATACGTCTTTGGTTGTTTCCCTTTTCATTGAGGAACAAAGCTAAATAGTGTTTGAACTCGTTATCACAAGGGTCAATCACTACTTGGGAACAAATGACCGAAAATTTTTTACTAAAATATTTTTCGCCTGCTAAAACGGCTAAATTATGTAATGATATCTCTTCTTTTGTGCAGATGGATTTAGAAACACTCTACGATGCATGGGAGAGATACAAGGATCTTTTGAGAATGTGCCCTCACCATGGGTTACCACTTTGGCTACAGGTTCAGACGTTCCATAATGGTCTGAATCCTTCGACTCGGCAAATGGTTGACGCAGCTTCTAGCGGAACCATCAATAATAAAACACCTGAAGATGCTTATGAGTTTATAGAGGAGAAGTCACTGAATAACTATCCGTGGCAAGTCATGAGGACAAAGCAAATAAAAACAGCCGGTGTTTATAACGTCGATTCAGTCACCATGCCCTCTAATCAAGTAGAACTTTTGAATAAGAAAATTGATGGTTTTCTTAGTTCTTCACAGGTTCACCCAGTAATACAGTGCGAAACAAGTGGAGGTGGATCGAGCAATTCAGAATACCCACCTTATAGCCACAACATGGAGAACGAGCAGTTAAATTACATGGGTAACAATTATAGACCCCAAAATAACCCATATAGTAATACTTATAATGTAGGTTGGAGGAACCATCCCAATTTCTCGTGGGACGGTCAAGGAAATCAAAGACCATAACATCCTCCAGACTTCCAACAACCACCCTACCAACAGGAAAAGAAGTCGAACCTTAAAGAGATCCTCTCAAAGTTTATATCGATGTCAGAAACTCATTTTCAGAACACCAAGACAGCACTTAAAAATCAACAAGCGTCAATCCAAGGGCTCGAAACTCAAATAGGCCAGCTGTCTAAACTAATTTCAGAAAGACCACTAGGAAGTTTACCTAGTAACACCAAATCAAAAGAGCATGTAAAAGAAGTTACACTAAGGAGTGGAAAAGTGTTAATGGAATCTGAAAAGAAGCTAACACAATTAGCCGTGGCGAGCGAAAAGGGGGAAGAAAAACTCGAAAATAGTGACAAACCAGTGCCAAAGGAATATAAACCACCAGTTCCATACCTAACAAAATTGAAAAAAGATTGCATTGATGCACAATTTGGTAAGTTTCTTGAACTTTTTAAGCAATTACATATCAACTTACCTTTTGTTGAAGCTATCTCGTAGACGCCTACATACGCAAAATTTTTGAAGGAGCTTCTAACAAATAAAAGGAAGTTTGAGGACGTATTTACAGTAGAACTCAACGAGGAGTGCTCAGCCATACTCCAAAACAAACTGCTAACAAAATTGAAAGATCCAGGAAGTTTTACTATTCCTTGTTTAATTGGTAGTTTAAATGTTAAGAAAGCACTAGCTGATTTAGGTGCTAGCATTAATCTGATGCCATATAAAATGTTCAAACAACTTGGTCTTGGGAACCTAAACCCACTAGGATGAGTATTCAATTAACCGATAGATCTGTTAAATATCCTAGGGTTATTATAGAAGATGTACTTGTGAAAGTAGATAAATTCATATTTCCTATTGACTTTGTTGTGCTTGACATGGATGAAGATGTGGAAGTGCCTTTAATTTTAGGGTGCCCATTTTTAGCCACTGCTAGGGCTGTAATCGATGTGGGTGACGGTAAATTGGTACTTAGAGTAGGTGACGAGGAGATTATCTTTAAAATTTATGATGCTATGAGGTTTTCTAGGGAACAGGATGATTCATGTTTTTTATTGACTCTATTGATCATACTACTCAAGACTCTTTTCACGAAATTATACAGAAGGACACGATGAAACTGTATCTTGCTCAAGAAGAGGAGACAGATGACGAACCTAATGAGCATTCTTCAATACAAGTAGAATATGAGGGCATTAAGATAAACGATGAACTTAAGTAAAAACCCACTATTGAAGAGCCTCCCAAATTGGAACTTAAACAATTACCAAACCACTTGGAATACACCTTCCTTGGAAATAATTCTACATTACCAGTTATTATTGCCTCTAACTTGCAACCCAAAGAGAAAGAGGAATTGATCCAAGTATTAAAAGAACATAAAAAGGCCATAGCTTGGAAAATTTCTGACATTAAAGGAATCAGCCCTTCTTTTTGCACCCAAAAAATTTTGATGGAAGATGAATACAAACTGTATGTGCAAGCTCAAAGACGACTGAACCCCAACATGAAGGAAGTTGTAAGAGTAGAGGAAATTAAACTTCTAGATGCTGGGATTATTTATCCTATTTCTGACAGTTCTAGGGTAAGTCCAGTGCAGATTGTCCCTAAGAAATGCGGCATGACGATTGTGACCAACGAGAAGAATGGATTAATCCCAATAAGGACAGTCACAGGATGGAGAGTTTACATTGATTATAGGAAACTGAATGATGTCACAAGAAAAGATCACTTCCCTTTGCCATTTATTGATCAAATGTTAGAAAGATTATTTGGGCACATGTACTACTGCTTTTTTAGACAGTCTCTCTGGCTACTTCCAAATCCCAATAGCTCCTGAAGATCAAGAAAAAACGACATACACATGCCCATATGGTACGTTCGCTTATCGTAAAATGCTTTTTGGATTATGTAATGGTTTTGCCACTTTTCAGCGCTGTATGATGGCCATCTTTGACGAACTCGTGGAAGATATCATGAAAGTATTTATGGATGATTTCTCGGTATTCAGTAACTCTTTGCATCTCTGTCTTAAAAATTTAAAACGAGTTTTAATAAGATGTGAGGAAATGAACCTTGTGCTTAACTGGGAGAAATGTCACTTCATGGTTCAAAAAGGTATTGTATTAGGGCATAAAATTTCTAGCAAAGGGATTGAAGTAGACAAATCTGAAATAGAAATAATCAAAAAATTACCCCCTCCTAGTTCGGTTAAGGCTATTAGAAGCTTTTTAGGATATGCTGGTTTTTATAGAAGATTTATTAAGGATTTTTCTAAAATAGCTAAGCCTTTGACTAAATTGTTAGAAAAAGATATACCTTTTAATTTCAATCAGGAGTGTTTAGAAGCATTTAATACTTTAAAGGATAAATTAATTAATGCTCCAATCATAATTGCACCTAATTGAAACTTACCATTTGAATTAATGTGTGATGCGAGTGACTTTGCAGTAGGTGCAGTATTGGGATAGTGAAGAGACAAGCATTTTCAACCTATCTATTATGCTAGCAAAACTTTGACAGGTGCACAAGAGAATTATACTACTACAGAAAAAGAATTGCTAGTTGTGGTTTTTGCATTTGATAAATTTCGATCATATCTCATATTGTCTAAAGTTGTTGTTTACACTGACCATTCCGCCCTTCGGTACCTTTTAACTAAAACTGATGCAAAAATTCAACTCATTCGATGGATTCTCCTATTGCAGGAATTTGAATTGGAAATCCAGGATAAGAAAGGAGCTGAAAATCTCGCGGCTGATCATCTGTCCAGCTTCGAGAACTCTAATACCAAAGAACTAGATGAAGTTGAAATAAATGATTCGTTTCCTGAAGAACAATTTATCGCTATATCTGACTCCGAGGTACCGTGGTTTGCAGACATCGCGAATTTTTTAGCTGCTAACATTATCCCAAAAGGGTTAACACACTAGCAAAAGAAGCGATTCTTTAATGATGTGAAAAAATAATTTTGGGACGACCCCTTTCTTTTTCGCAGATGTGCTGATCAAGTCATTAGAAGATGCGTTACAAGATTAGAAACATAAAAAATATTGGAATATTGTCACTTAGGGCCAACTGGAGGACACTATAGTGGAACTAAGACTGCACATAAAATACTTGAATCAGGTTTTTATTGGCCCTCATTATTCAAACATGCTAATAGGTATGTTACTTCGTGTGACAAATGCCAACGGACATGTAACATATCTAAACGTGATGAAATGCCTCAAAATTATATGCTTTCATGTGAAATATTTTACATTTGGGGTATCGATTTCATGGGCCCATTCCCCAATTCATTTGGGAATAAATACATCTTTGTAGTAGTTGATTATATGTCCAAATGGGTGGAAGCCCAAGCTCTACCTACTAATGATGCTAGAGTGGTAGTACGTTTCTTGAAGAAACTCTTCTCAAGATTCGGAACACCTAGAGCAATTATCAGTGACAGGGGCACCCATTTTTGTAATTCCCAATTTGAAAAAACTCTTAAGAAATATGGAGTTCATCATAGAACAACCACCCCATACCATCCTCAAACTAATGGACAAATTGAAGTGGCAAACCGAAAGATCAAACAGATCCTTGAAAAAATAGTAGAATCAAACAGAAAAGATTGGGCAATGAAAGTAGATGGTGCCTTATGGGCTTACAGAACTACTTTTAAGACCCCCACAGGGACATCACCTTACAGACTCGTTTATGGAAAAAGTTGTCATCTACCACTCGAACTAGAGCATAAAGCTTTTTGGGCTATTAAATTTTTAAACCTTGATCTCGAACTTGTAGGAAAAAATAGGTTGATGTAGCTGAACGAACTTGATGAGTGCAAGCCAATGCATATGAAAAGTCATGCCTATACAAGGAAGCAACAAAGCGGCGCCATGACACTCGTTTGAAGCAATGCAAACAATTTGAAATTGGAGATCTTGTCTTACTATACAACTCATTGTTTCCTGGGAAACTTAAATCACGATGGTCAGGACCTTTCGTTATTCAATCTGTTCTTCTATATGGCATAATAGAGGTAAGTCACCCATCTCACGGTACTTTCAAAGTAAATGGACATTGTCTCAAACTTTATACTGGTGAGAATTTTAAAGACGATAGAGAGGAGCTACGACTCCACAAACCGCCCTGAGTAAACCAATAAGGTAACAGTCAATCTTAGACTATAAACAAGTGCTTCTCGGGAGGCAACCCGAGTACTAACGATTTTAAATTATTTAAATTTCAATTTTTAAACATCTAGATCACTAACAGAATCTTTGAGCACAGGTTCCCAACTCCACACGGCCGTGCTTCATCCCGTGTGACAACTACAGACGGAAACATGGCCGTGCGATACGGTCGTGTAAAAACAAGGTAAAAGTTATCTTTCCCAACACGAGATGCGATAAGTGGCCACGGGCATGCGACACGCCCGTGTCTAGCACCCATGGACAATGCTGTCAAAACAACACGGGCGTATGTAGAGCTACATGATCGTGAGAGAAGCGGACCACATCACACATGATCTTGTAACATGATCATGTAGCCACAAGGCCTATACACACGGAGGTGCCCTAAGGCCATGTGATGACATCTCATTTCGCAACAAACACGGGCGAGACACAATCCACACGGGCGTGTGAACCGGCCGTGCCTCTTGAAAAATTGCATTATCTATCTTATTTTATTTTTCTTTTATTAATTTTTAAAGATTATTTTGTTTTTAAACACAGCTTATCTTTAAGATTACTATCAAATTAGTCCCCCAATTATCCTTTTGTCCTTTAGAATCATGTTTGTCCTCCAGCTTTATTTCCAACAACTCGCTTTCGCTGATCCAGGAATTTCATCTATTTTGAACTCAGGAAGTTTCACTTTTCTCCCTATCTTATGAACTTACACTTCCATGTTCAAAATATCTATCTTTGTACATTGAGGACAATGTACATCTTAAGTGTGGGGGGGTATCCATTTCATTATCAGAAAAATCCCTGAATGACTGCCTTGTTCTCTTGAAAAGCACTTATATCATATTTAGGATAAATTTTGATTGATTTATGATTTTGATTGATATATCTTGAATTAAAAAATAGGTATTTATGCATTGATTGTTTAAACTTTAAGACATTAAGAGAATCAAGCATGATAAGTTGATTTTTTAAGAATTTTAAATTTTAGGCTGTTTCCCCAAAGTTTAGGTATTACTTTGAGTTGGAATTCACAAGTTTTAAACATTAAAAAGCCATAATTTTTGTGAGATTTTTGAGCCTTTTGAGCATGTATTAATTCTTTCATGCTCACTTTTATTATTGCTTTGAGTGCATCAGTATTGAACTGTTATTCTAGAACTTGCTTGATTATGCATGTCAAGACCACACCATTTGATTTGATATGTCAAAATGATTAAGGCACTTAGGATTAACCTACTCATGCCATGAAAAGCCTACTTCCACAATTAACCCCTAGTGAACCCCCTTGAGCCTAACACGCCATTTCTTGTATTACCCTTAATATTAACCCTTAACCCATTATTGTTGAAATCCCCTAAATTAAATTTAATCCCTATTTTTGTCGAGATTTGATTTGAATAAATTGCTTAGCTATGTCTTGTTTTTGAGTAGTAATCTTTTGTTTTTGAGCTTAAGTATTTTAATTCCATATTCTGAGAAGAAGCTCTGTTGTATGCAAGTGATGATTAAACCTTTTTCTAATTAAGTGATTTTTCAATTCAATCTCGATTCTAACTTTTTCTTTCAGTTTGTGACCACACCCTCTAACCAAAGCCACGTTACAACCCTCTAAAGGCCTTTTGATTGATGTTTCATCTCAATTTATAGTGGTGGAGATTTGATTTTTATGCAAGCCTATGGTAATGACTCTTCATTATTGACTATTGAGTGCTTCATTTATTGTCCTTAAACACCTCGAGTGATTTGAGTGAATCTTTAATGAAGATGTGAAACTCTGTGATATTTTGAATCAAAGGTAATTACTTAGACAAGGGGAGACACCTATGTTTTCATGATAAAATACTCAACTTAGAATGTTTGAAACTTTGATGTTCTTTCAGTTGAATTTTCAATGTATGATTACCTATGGATTATTTTGAGATATTATCGATAGAAATTATAAGTTGAGAAGAATTTATTTTGATTATGAGTTGAGGATTTTGCTTGAGGACAAGCAAATGCTTAAGTGTGGGGGTATTTGATAAACCGTAATTTATAAATATTTCTATCCCATGCTTAGCACACTTTATGGGTGGTTTTTCCTTAAAATTGGTGAATTTGATACTCCTAATGCCTTAATTTCATGTTTTATACTTAGGTGAGCATAGGAGAGCGAAAGGAAGGAGAAACGGGTCAAAAATGAAAAAAAATGGGCCAATGTACGAAATCAACACGGCCTGGACTTCCTCACACAGGCAGACCACACGGTCGTGTCAATTTGGTAGAATTGAAGCACGACTCACATGGGTAGAACACACGCCTGTGTCGTTCTAATAGGCTCGAGCACGGCCTGAAGTAATCACACACGGTCGTGTCCTTATCGAGCCCAAGTTGAGTTTAATTTAGAAAAGGCTAATTTTGAGGGCTTTTAGGCATTCTAAAGCCTATAAATACGCCCTAAAGGAAGAGGCACAGGGAGGCATAGAGAGGAAGGAAGGAGTTACTCGAAGAAAGCTCATTGTTCCATCTCAGAAGCCAGATTCATCATCAAGACTGAAAATCTCCCCTCAATTTTCCTTCAGAAGTTTTGGGTTTTCTTTATGTTTTGTATTCATTATTCTTTTGAGATGTTTTCCTTTTTAGTTATGAACTAAATCCCCTAAATACCTAAGGGGAATGAAACTTAAGACGAATCTTGTTATTATTTTCTGAATTGTATGATAAATATTTAACTTGTTCTTAATTATGTGTTCTTAATTCTTGTTTTGATATCCCAGGATACTGATTCAAGATAAGCTCTTATTCAGAGGAGGAATAGACCCTGTCTAAGAGTACATTTTTCATAATTAAGCGGAGTTGATTGCGCGCGTAGAAATAGGGTGACAAGATTTTGTTGGATTAGGGTGAAACCTGTAACACCCCAAACCCGGCCCAAACGTTACGACCGAATCCTGCGTGTCACATTGAAGCGTTACTAGAAAAGTTATGTTTTATCTAAAGTCTTTCTTAGTGTTTAAAGAATATCTTCGTTAAAGATTAAAGTGAATGGAAGCTGTGCACCAAGTAGGATGCCAGAAAAGAGGAGGTGAGTCAATTAGGCTGCTTAAGTACCCAGCTCTTCACGGATCCAATCCTAGACATGCACACAACCATTGCCACACTTTAACTTAGTGATTGTTCAGGGAAAACCAATTCGTTTAAAACCATTTGAAAAGGTTATTAATTTTGAAAATGTTTTCATTGCGGAAGCCTTGCTTTGTTATCGCGATATTTTGAAATCAAGTAACCTTTTTAAAACGCGCCCTAGAGCTATTCAATTTCAAACAGTTAAAACGATATCATATCTAAGCTAACAAAACATACTAAAAACAACTAAAAATAATTAAAGCGGCCTTATTACAAATTAAAACCCGAAAACATAAAGGAAATAATCTAAAATAAAAGTAAAGGTATAAACACTTATTTTAAACAGTCCACATGGCCACTCTGAATCCCTCCAGCTCCAGGTCCACCGATCTAAGGCTCACTTGCAAAGATGGGAAAAAAAGGGGTGAGTTTAGAAAACTCAGTGTGTAAAGTACCCCAACCAGAGCCCAAATCAGTTTAAGCTTTACTGGGCCTAAGCCCTATTCAGAAATAAGAGTTAACTGGGCCTTAGCCCATATCAATAGTAATCTGGGCCGTAGCCCTATTACAAGTCGAGATATATTGGGCTTGCCCATATAAACACAGTTGGGCCCATTTCAATACAGTTGGCCTATAACAAAACAGTCTCATATGATTAATGCATGATAACCCCATCCAACCCTGCACTTGCCTCCGTCCATCCCTACACTTCCTATGGGGAATAAATCACCCACGCCATCCCTACACTTACAGTGTTAGCACCGGTTACGTCACTAACTATAATCCGCAGTAAAGCTGCTTATATTAAAATATGTGGCACAGCCACCAGAACGAGTTCTTCCTCCATAACAAAACCCAACCCCATACAGTATGACATGTATGCAGAATATATATATAATTAACAAGGCATGCTTCAGAAAGACAGTCAGATTATAGCGTAAGAACAGTTATTTATCCTCGAGGGGCGTAATCGTAAACTTACCCCTTTAGGGGTATTACGGTAATTCTACCTTACAGAGGTATTTCAGTAATTTTATCAGTCTTTTTAGGGTTTCATGCTCATTAAAGTTATTAACGTGTCTTCAGAATACTTACCGGAAGTTTTTACCTAAATGGGCCTGTTAGCCCATTACCCAATTTCGGCCCATCGAAGCCCAAATTCACCGAGGTGCATGAAATTGCATACTTTGAAATATTACCATTGAAGTTACCAAAATTATCAATACAAACAATCCCATGAGCGCTCGCACGCTCGTAAGTTCTCGAAATGCCAGCTTTTCGGCATTTTGGCTTTTCAGCTTTTTCCGATCTAGTCTACTAGTGGGTGTCGTTTACACACCTGTTTTACGATGAAACATTGACGAGTTCCACACACGAGCAGCCTACAATTGATTACTATAACATTAAATTAAAATTTGATAACAACTTAACACATCAAACCCTTACCATATTCGGCCATAGTCCATATCTTTAACCCTTACCTTTATCGATTTCCAACTACCAGATCTAGATGCTCCAACAGTGTCAAACCTCTATGCTCCTTGATTGCTTGTCCTTAAATCCACACTAAATACATAACAGAACAATAAACAAAACCAATAACCCTTTAGTCTTAGTCGATAGCCACCCTATGCGTATAGGGGTTTTGGCTTTTCTAAAACCCGAAATAAAGAATAGATCTGAGTACCTACCACAGGTTCTTTCAACCAAAACGATTCCACTGTAGTTTCTACTCAGATCTGATGCAGATCCAGCCCTTAAACACTAGTAGAAATCAAATCTTAGAGATCTAAAGATTCGACTATATGTCCCTAAAAACTATGGTGTTTTCGGCTTTTGGAACTGTGAAGAGGAAGATGATTTGGTATAGTGGTTTTTGTTGTGGTATTGCTGATAGGGGTTGAGGTTTAGAGGATGTGAAAATCGACCAAAAGATATGAAGAAAATAGGAGGATTTTGGTTAGAAGAAATTGGCACAAGAAATAACTTTTGGGATTTTGGCTTTTATGGCAATCGGCTATAGAGGTTTAGAAAAGAATGGGAATGAAAGAGGAGATGAGTAGAATGGTAGGAATGTTTCGGCTAGAGAAGAAAAGAAGGAGAAAAAGAAAATAGAAGAAGAGAGGAGAAGAGAAGGAAGAATTAAGCACTCGGAGATCTAACTTTATGTTTTTGGCTTTTTGAGATCTTGAGAAGAGAATAGAATGAAAGGGAAGGCTCTAGGTGGCTAACCCTAATTCAGAAAAAAAAAAAGAAAATAAAGCTTGCCTTAATGGCCATTTAGACCCACGGCCCAACCTTCCTAAAGCCCTAACCGAATTTCCACTTAAGCTCTATCACATGCCCGGCATATGCACAAACAAAAAAAAAAAGTAACAATACGCTTACCTTGTGACTTGAACTCTAGCTCCCCCTAAACATCCACACGTGACTCCCTAAACACCTAGGTGGCACCACATGCCACTTTACCACAGATCTTTTTGTGTCCTATTTTACCACCTCAACTTTAAAAGCCCATATCACCAGAACCCTCTCTCCCAAAATTAAAATTTAGGAATTGCCTCGAATTAAATTTACACTTGGGCTTTTTTTCCCACACCATAAACCCTTCGTAATTTATTTAATTACTAAACTAAACATACAAAATAATAATAATAACATCCAAATTATTCGGGCCGTTTTCTACCCAAACCCAGACTCAAGGCCTAATACTTCTAGGCCCAAAAATCGGGGCGTTACAAAACCTAATAAGGGGATCCATAGATCGAGTTAATGCAACCCTAGGGTGTTAATTAGAGAAAAGCCTCAATTATTCAATTTAAGGATTAGACGTTATTAGTCTTGAATAGGGATAATAACATAACTTAGGGATCTCTACTGAACAGGTTAAATGAATAAATCGTCCGATTCAGAGTCAGAATAACAAGTGAAGTCTAGGTGGATTTTTCCTTAAGTATTGTCTTAAGTCAATCGTTTTCCAAAATTAATCCCCCAATTCTACTTTCTGTGAGTTCTTAGTTTAGATAATTAGTTAGTTAAAACAAAACCCCCTTATTTTTAGGCTAGATAATAAAAAAGACAGTCATTACTAGTACTTTTAGTTCCTTTGGGTTCGACAATCCGGTCTTGCTAAAACTATACTACTGTACGATAGGGACACTTGCCTACATCGTGATAATAGTTAGTTTCAGGAACGATTCATTATAAATATTTAAAACCTATCACACGAAAATCGCGATCAGTGAACTTCTCTCGATTGATTTACACTGGACAACAATTGATAGACGAGCCATATGTATTTTGTTATCAAGTGAAATAAGTTTTTTACTCAAAAGATCCAACTGATGAGGGTTGGTAGTTGTACTTCGAAACACCCCTAGAGACTTGTTTGACATGGGCAATGGAAGTAGAGATGACATCGTCGAAAGATCAAAAACTTTATCTTTTCCAGAACAAAACTTAAACGAAAATATCTTTAGTACTTGTACACAATTTCAATGGGTTCGCCAGGATGTGGATGAAGATATTTACGAATTATGATGTAGTAAGATTTTACGATTTTTTTAATTATGTGTAATATTATAATTTAAATCTCGGTTTTGTTAAATATTTCAACTATTTTATATGTACTATTCTTGCTGTAATTAATTACTAAAATTTCAACTATTTTATGTGTATTACAAAAAAAATGCCTAGAAGAAGATTACAAGATCTAAGTATTGTTTAGAATACTCCAAATTTGGAATAAACAAATAGTGAACAACAGACTGCTATTGGATCTTCGAATGTTCTGAATACACCTGACGAACTTGTAGAAATTCAAAGTAATGTTAACTTTAATTTACATGCGTGTTGACTTTTATTATTGATTTCTTTTTCAAATTCTTATATTATAATATACCATTTTTCAACTGAAAGTGGTGGGATGCGCAAAGCTCGTGGATGTACACTATTCAAAGATTTATACGAGTTAAATCATGTCGAGCGTGTCAAAGTATCTAGAAACGGTCATGGTCAGCCTGTTAGATCAGAAGCTCGACTTTTAGCAGGATATTTGGGCATTATCGCACGAAATGCCAATATGTTGCTTATCAACTACGAGTCTTGGCATCAAATGCCTGATAGTAACAAAAATCAAGCTCTCGATAATATTAAGGTAACAAAATGTGAATGTAATTTATAATACTTTGGTTTAAGTTTCGTTTATATTTACTTTCTAAACTTGTGTTTTTTGTAGAAGAGATTTTCTTTAGAGGTCTCGGATAATTATGCCAAGAAGGCATTGGGAAAAAAAATGGAGAGACCATAAAAGCACTTTAAAGAAAGAATATTTTAAGAAAAATATAAGCCTCGAAGAGAAATTGCGAAATGTCCCGCCGGGAGTGCTAAGGTACCAATGGGAAGATGCGGTTAGATTCTGGAATTATAAGAAAGGAGAGGTATTACGTACTTCCCAACTCTTATAATTATTTCGGCTTATAGTATTTCATAATGTAGGATCGTGAGCGATTTGGAACAACAAGCAGACAAAGCCAAAAATTCAAGCATACAGTAGGGTCGAAAAGTTTTGCTTGTGTAGCTGAGGCCGAGGTATATTGAATTTATTAATTGTGTCAAATATTAATTACTTTTTATTAAATTATATTTTTACTACTATATTGTAGGAACTCTTGTTTGGTAAAAAAGTTAGACGCCTTCAGCTTTTTGACATTACACATAGGAAGAAAGATGGATCTCCTATGACTTCTGAAGCTAGAGAAATTATGGTATATTTACTTAATAAAATTTGATTTATTTTAAATATTTATAATGTTTAATTATAATGGTTTAATTCATCGTTAGTAATTCTAAATATGTTAAGTTATGTTGCATTTGTTTTTACTATATATTTCGTTTGTAACTCTTTGATTGATTTATTAGGAGAAACTAAAGGATAAAAAGGCAGAGTATGAAGAGGTTGCTTCGAGTGATAGTTCAGTTAATCTTGACGACATTGGTAATAGAATTATTACTGAAGTTTTGGGTCCTGAAAGGTATGGTCGGGTTCGATTTCAAGGATCTGGTGTTAACCCAACCCAATATTTTAGATCCAGTTTGCAACAATACATGCCTTCAGGGAGTCAAGCTCAAGCTGAAGTTCTAAGGTTAAAAGACCAGATGGCTCAGATGCAAGCGAGCACAATTGAGCAAATTGCTCAACTTAAAGTGGAGGCAGCATCGATAGAAGCTGAGGTTCAACGAAAATATGAAGAACTCAGCTACAACTTAAAGCGGAGGCAGCAGCAAAGGAAGTAGAGACAGCAGCGAGGGAAGCAGAGCAGAGCAGAAAGTACGACGTACTCTAGCTACAGCTTCAGAATATGATTAAGATGTTTCAGCAGTTGCAAAATCTACCATCTTAGACATTTGTTTTCTTATTGTAAGAATATTTTAACATTGTAACTTTTAACATTATTGTAAGAATATTTTGAATTACTTCATTTATTAATTTATATCATATATCTTTCGTTGAATTTGAAGTATCATTTAGATTTACTATTTTTGGTTGGATTTCATGCTACAGGAAAGGTTATATATTGATGAAAATGGGATGTTGCAAATTTTCCAAAGTTAGTGGCATTTTTCTTAAAGATGTCACTAAAGAACGGTACTTTTAACGGCGTTTGTAATAAAAGCGCCACTAAAGGTACTGTTCTTTAGTGGCGTTTGTGAAAAAAATGCCGCTAAAAGTCATGCTCTATAGCGGTGTTTGTTTGTAAAATGCTGCTAAAAGTCATGTTCTTTAGCGGTGTTTGTGATAAAACCGCTGCTAAAGGACATGTTCTATAGTGGCATTTGTTAAAAAAACACCGCTAAAGGTCATGTTCTTTAGCAGCATTTGTGATAAAAGCGCTGCTAAAGGTCATGTTCTATAGCGGCAATTATGAAAAAAGTGCCACTAAAGGTCATGTTCTTTAGCGGGGTTTATGGGCAAAGCGCCGCTAAAGGTCATATTCTTTAGCGGCGTTTTTTTCACATAAACGCTGCAAAATTTAGCAGCATTGTCTATAGCGGCGCTTTTCTAAGAAAACACCGCTAAAAGTCTGTTTTGCTGCAGTGTACCTTTTATGCATGGTAGATGATGACTCAAGGATCATGTGAAGGGACCAAGCAAGACACCGCTAGAATTACGTGATGGGCGTGGTAGTTGCTTCATGTATATAGAGGGGCACCCTTAGAGGCCACGCCTCGGTGATTAGTGGAGTATAATTATAACAAAGTCTAAAATTTCAAGTTATTGTAAATAATTATTCAAGCATAATAATGTAGGATGATTGTAAGATCTTAGCATTAGCACGATATGTATAACAACCCATTTTCAATGAAATCGGAACAGTGGTTTCGGGACCACAAATCTAAGCCGAAAAGAAAATTTATTTTAATGGTATTGCATGGTATGCATTATGATAGGAATGTCATATGAAAATTTTGATAAGAAAATTTTACCGATTATTTGTTTAATTAGGGAAAGGACCAAATTGCATAAAATGTAAAAGTTGAATTCTAGTAGCTATAAGTATCAAATAGCTATGAAATTTAAAACTTGAGATCCTTATATGATAATTAGACTATGAAAGAAAAGTTAGTAGATATTTTTGATGAATCATCCATGAAAAATTAGAAAAAGGAAAGGACTAAATTGGAAAGTGGAAAAATTAATGGATGATAAATAATTAAATAGAAATAATATCATTTTATATCATCTTTATCCCTAAAAATTCCATGGAAACCCTAGGAGAGAGAAAGAAAACTAATCAAGCTTAATTAGGTATGTTTTCATGTTTCGTTTTTAGTATTTTTTATATTTTTGAGATCGGGATAGTTTAATCTATATATTTTGTGGATTAATTTGAAAGGTTATCAAAGTATAGAAGTGTTGTCATGGATGAATATGCTGAAATTTTAAATTTTATGGTAGAAAATGAAAGGTTGTTGATAGATAAACAACTTTTACAAAGTGAATTTTGATAAAAATATGATTTAGGGATTAAATTGTAAAGATGTAAAAGTTATGGAAAAAATTCTAATTTTTGTGAAATATATGTGCTGTAAATGTTATATGAAAATTTTGGTTAGGCTTGGAATAAGGATTAAATTGCATGAATTTCAATTTTCGAGCCTAGGGACAAAATCGTTATTTGTGAAAAGTATAGGGGCAAAATAGTAATTTACCTAGGATGTTGAATTAAATTGAGAATGAAGTGGATTAAATTGATGTTAAATTTATTTATATAGATCCTGAAAGGCTTAATATCGAGTTGGATCGATGAAAATAAAAAGTTTCAAATTAGTAGATTTCGTATACGAACAAGTATCGAGGTAATTTCGTGTAACTAAATTGTGTACAATTATATGTTTGAATTAAATGTTATATATGTGAATTGTATTATTACCATGTATATGAAATTGATTGAATATCTGATATAATGCATGATAAATGTCAAATCCCGTTTGAATAAATGAAAGTCAATGGATACAAGATTTCTGTATTAGTTGTGATTCAGCATATATTGCGAACACACCATAGTTCGAAAGAGCATCTCGTTATTTGTCCTCTCGAGCTTCCCGTTATAAGGTTCTTATGAGCTTTCTGTTATAACTCTTCGGAGCATCCCGATAAGTTGTGATCCTACATTTGTTGTAGACACACCTTGGCTCTTATGAGCATCCCGATTATAGGCTCTTCGTGAGTTTCCAGTTATGTAATGCCCCAATTTTCGAGAATTCTATGAATGTTGGCATAGGTTTAATTATGTTAGTGGGCCTCTAGAAGGCCCAAGCTTAAGATAGAACCTGACAATTTTAGTTAATTTTTGTTCCATAAGAAAAATGGGGTGAAATTATGAAATAGAACCTATGTGAAAATGTTTGAAAATGCTATAGGCTAAATTGAAGTGGCCAAATAAATAGGAGTGCAAAATAGGAGGATTTGCATGACAAACCTCCCATTTTACATGAAGTGGCCAGCCATCATGTTGTTGTAGACAATATGAGCACTTGATATCCATAATTCATGGTACAAATTGATAATGGGTTAGGTAAATGTTTCATGATAATGGATTAGGTAAATATTCCATGATAATGGGTTAGGTAAATGTTCCATGATAATGGTTTAGGTAAATGTTCCATGATGGGAATTTCATGTCTTTTGTATTAAAGAATTAAATGGATGAAATATGAAATTTTATTAAAAGAAAAAGGGGTGAAAAGAACAAAGTTTTGTCCATCTTTGTTCATCATAGCCGAAAGTTAGAGAAGAGAAAGGAGAGGAGAAAGCTCTTGAGTATTCGGTCACTAGGAGGAGGAAAATTGAAGGTAAGTTCTTGGTTCCTTGCTTCTATTTTGAGGTTCATGAGTTCTTCTTGATTCTACCTTAACTCTTGAAGCATATTTTGGTTTTTAGTTGTGTTGTGAGCATTTAGTCATGAATTAAAATGAAGGAAATGATTGTTGTTTCATGTTCTTTTGATGAAAAATGGAAGATAGGTGAAGTTGAGCCAAACAAATGAGCATGCATGTGCCTTAGATGCTAAAGGGAAAAATCGGCTAACATGTTGTGCTTTAAAATGATGAAATGGAGATTATACTTAAGTAAAATCATAGATATGTGATGACTGATTGGTGATATACATGTTTAAATAACATGCATGCAAGGTATGTGTGAAACAGTGATTTGGTAATAAATCTGCTTGGGACAGCAGCAGCAATGTGACTTTGGAAAATCACCATAAATTGTGAGAGATGAATTAGAAGCTGAATAAATTATGTAATTAAAGATTATTGAGTCTAGTTTCTAATGAAATAAACAAGAACATATTTTTAATTCTGTACAATGAGAAATTTTATTTGTAATGAAGAGTGGTCAGATTAGTCAAACAGTGAAACATGGGAAACTTTGAGAAAAATATGGTATTGATTGGCTAAACTAAAAATTCTGAAAATTTTATGGATAGAAGATATATGAGTCTATTTTCATGGAAAATTAACGAAACTTGATTTGGAGTTTCGTACCTCCAGTTATAAATGATTTAGTGACTGTTGGTCAGGAAGACAGCTTGCAGTGAAATTATGATTATGTGGTAAACACTGACAAAAAATTGTTAATGAGTTGCTTATTGATTTCTTATAAGCTTACTCTGATCTGTAGGTGTGGTTGGCCGAATATTGTAAGGGGTTAATACGCAATTCATATTTGAATAGTTAGATTAACGTGTTAGTAATCCAATTGTAGGCGGTTCGTGTGTGAATCTCGTCAGCATATCGTTGCAAACAGGTGTGTAACTAACACCCTCTTATAGACTAGATTGACACAAGCCGAAAAATTAAAATGCTGAAAAGCCGGTATTTTGAGATCTTGCGAGTGTGTGAATGCTCATGAGATTAATAGTGTGATGTATATGGTAAATTAAAGTGATAAGACTGCAGAGTGCGCGATTCTGTGCATTTCGATATTTTTGGGCTTAATGGGCCAAAAACGGGATAATGGGTCAACGGGCCCAAATTGGTAAGAAAACGAGGTAAGTGTTTCTGATCGTACGTAAATGGCTATGTTATGTATGAAAACCTTAGGAATAGTTAAATTACTTGAATACCCCTATGTATGCAAAATTACCATTATACCCCTAGGGTTACTTTTGACTGAAAATCATGACGATCTGATTCTGTATGATGTATGCCGTAATTATATATCTGTTGCATGGGGACTTGGGTTATACTATGGAGGAAGCGTCCTGGTGGCTATGCCACAATTATCTGATCTGGTGGCTCTGCCACATATATCTGTCTTGGTGGCTAGGCCACAATTATCTGATCTGGTGGCTCTGCCACATATATCTGTCCTGATATCTGTCCTGGTGGCTAGGCCACAATTATCTGATCTGGTGGCTCTGCCACATATATCTGATCGGTGGCTCGCCACAATATTCAGATCTGGTGACTCGTCACAATATCCGCGACCTTGCTGCGATTTCTGTGGTGTGTAGTGGTTGGGTGGGTCGAGTAGTCTCCCCACATGGTGTAAGGCTGGTACGGGGGTGTTATGGATGAATCTGGGTTAGGTTTCTGAATAAACATGTAATATCTGTTCTGTTCTGTTATGGGCCTATGGGCTTCATTCTGAAATCTATTCTGGGCTAAGGCCAACTTATTCTGTTTCTATGGTTTGAGCTGATTTAGACTATGGTTGGGTTATTTTACACACTGAGTTTTCTCAAACTCACCCCTTATTTTTCATCCACGTAGGTAAACCCCAACCATAGTGGGCTTGGAGCTATGAGGGAATCCGGAGTGGCCACATGTTCTACAAATTCCTATTTTCTTCTGGTGAATTGGATATCTTTTCTTTTATTTTTATGATTTGGGTTTTAAGTTGTAATAAGGCCGCTTAATTATTTTTGATGGTTTTGATATGTTTTATTAAGATAGGTATTACTTATATTAACTGTTGGAATTGGATAGCTTTAGGGCGCGTTTTCAAAAATAGTAATTGATTTCAAAATAACACAACAACAAGCAAAGCTTCCGCAATGAAGATATTTTCCAAAATTGATCACTTTTCCTAAAAAGGACTTAATCAAATCGGTTTCCTAGAAATATACATGACGTTAAGGTGTGGCAATGGCGGTGTGCATGTCTAGGATTGGATCTAAAGGGAGCTTGGTACTTAAGCATTCTGATGGACTCACCTCCTCTTTAACCTATAATGAAATCATCTTTTAAAACACTAAGTAAGCTTTTCTGGATCAACAATATAAAATGTTTTGAATACTTTGATGTGGCATGTCGGATCGGACCGTAACGTCTGGGCCGGGTTTGGGGTGTTACAAGTTAAATTGGCTCTTTGAGAGCTTCCCGATAGTGCTCACTTGAACCTCCTGATATTGGATATCCTGAGATTCCCGATATGGTTCTTTGTGAACTTCCTGATAAGGTTCTTTGTAAACTTCCTGATTATGGCTCTTATGAGCTACTTGTTATATAGGCCAGATAAGCTTCCCAATAGGCTCTTTATGAGCTTCCCGAAATGGCTATGTGTGAGCTTCCCGTTACAAGGGTCGAGAGTGTGCATCTCAATTATGTACCCTAATTGAGTATTCTCGGTTATGAATTGACGAATTATAGTGGTGTACTCTGAAGTGTACTTTATGAGTGTATACATCGATATTTCAAATAAATTCAATGGAAAAAACTCTGATATGATTAAATTGAACTTGAAATGATTTGTTATCAAAATGTACATACAATATGGAATATGTATATGAAAGTTATTAAATGATGAGCTCATCCATGTTCTTGGTATTATGTGAATTATTTGACTAACATGGTTTGGTGAAGTTGTGTTTTAGGCTATAAGCCAAATTGTTTGGATGCATTATTGTATACTTATCTTAAATGTAAATATATGGTAAGTTAAATTCCTGTTATATGAACTCACTAAGCATTAAATGCTTACTAGTTTTTCTTTTCTATGTTTTATAGTGCTCGGAAAGTCGTAAAGGTTGGTGATCGGTCGAAGTATCATCACACTATCCTCTAGCTTGTTTTGGTATAAAAAGTAATCTTATTTTGATATAATGGCATGTATAGATTAACTTGGCCTTTGTTGGCATGTAAATAGTTGTTTGTAACTTAGCCATTGGAATGACTAAAAATGGATTGTTTTGATATAATATTATAAGGTTATATATCATGGTTAGCTTATATATATGTGGTTTGGTTAAATTGAATTAAGGAAAAATATAAATCATTACAAGAAGGTAAGTTTGATCATATGAATATGTGATAACATTTCACACATGTTAATGATGTTTTCTTGATTTATATGACTTGAATTGGTTGGAAAATATATGTAAATATTGTTGTAGGTTGAAGGTTAAATTTGGGTGAGAAATAAGGCTAGGAAATGGCCTTATTTTGTCCACACGGGTAGACACACGAGCGTGTGTCTTGACCATGTGTGAGACACGGCCTGGAAGATGGGTGAGTGGTTTGGCCGTGTGTCCCCTGCATCTTAAAATTTAGAAAAAGAATGCTCAAAATTGGGCACACGGGTAGAGACACGTGCGTGTGTCTCAGCCGTGTGAGATACATGACCTAGAACAGGGGCATGTGTCTTGGCTGTGTGAAACCTACACCTAATTTGTAAAAATTAAATTAACCACACAGCCTAACATACGGGCGTGTGGCTGGCAATGTGGCATAAGTCAATGAGTTACACGAGTAGGGACATGGGCTAGGACACGACCGTGTGCCTTACATCGAATGCCCACACGGCCTGGGGCATGGGCTTGTCACTCACATGGGCGTGTGACCCCTGTATTAAAGAAAAAATTTTAAATTTCATGAAAAGTTCTCTGAGATCCCGATTTAGTCCCGACTTGATTCTAATGTTTTAATTGGGCCTCAAGGGTCCATTTAAGGACAGTATGATTATTTTTGGATATGAAAACTAAATGATATGAATTATCTATATTTATTCTATAAACTCTTGTAATGCTTTGTAACCTTGTTAAGGCGATGGTTACGGGCTAGGGGTGTTACAACATGAAATATGCTGGAAGTTTAAATTTTGAAATCTGATGCTATCCAATGAATTGAATAAAGTTGATTAATAAGGAATACAGATGTAAAAATTTGGTATCGTCTAAGTCTGTAAGTAATTCAAGTTAGACATTTGGTTAAGAAGTTTGAGTTAATTGTGACACTTGGTATTCAGACACGACGATTGGGTCGGATATAAGGTGTTACATCTCACCATAACATGTAAAACCCTTGATCAAACGCGCGTATAACCCTAATGGCATGCCATACGTATCCTAATATTTTACTAAGTTTACATGGGCATCATTTCTGTATACATGTCATTATTTGAACATAATTACGTATTCCATTTACCAGTCTTGGAATCAACCAACGTTTAAACTTGCATTATGTACTACCTTATAATAACTAGAATTCATGTAACTTTTCAATTCAGTCCAATTTAAACCATATATGCCAAATTCACTAGCCTCTACTTAAATATAACATATAAATAAATTCAAACATAAAATAAAATAGGTGGCACTTCCCATTTGAACTTACCTGTTCAAAATATGTAAAGTGCATACTTCAGGTGTAACAATCTATTTTTGGTGAAACCATTACGGTGGTTTCGAAACCAAAATTCTGATGAATAAATTACTATATTATTATTTTAATGTCTATGGGATTATAGTAAGGTCGTATTAAAATTTCGTTAAGAAATTTCGAATTTTGCTTGACCAATTAAATAAAAGGACTAAATTGTAAAAGGTGTAAAAGTTGAGTTCTATTAATTAAAAGGGTCAAATGGCTATGAAACCTTAAAATAAAGGACTTAAACGGTAAATAAACCATTTAAATAAGACAGTGGATATACATGGCAAGGTTTTAATGAAATTTTAAAAGTTTGGAAAGATTAAAATGGTAATTGATCAATTAAACATAAATTAAATAAAACAAAAGTTAAACTTCATCTTTTTCATTTCTTAACACCACTAAAAATACACCATTGAAGCTAGCTAGGGCATTCAGTCAAGCTTCCTTGTTTGCATGGTATGGTTTTGAATCCCATTTTTAATGATTTTTATGTTCATGAGTTCGTTGTAGCTTAATCTAACTAGCCCAGGGGTCAATTTGTAAAACTGTTAAAGGTTGAGGGTTATGTCATGAATTTTCTTGAATGGCTTTGATGTTAAATTATGAATCTTTGTTGAAAAACAAACAAGTTTTATTAAGTGATTTTTGTTGAATTTTGGAATTTAGGACTAATTTGTTAAAGGTATATATTATAGGGTTTTATTGTAAAATTATGGTAAATATGATTTTTTTCAAGGTCCCTTGCATGTTAGATTAACATGGATTTAGTTTAAAATGGTTAGATTTTAAGTTATAAACTTAAGGACTAAATTGTGAAAAAGTTAAAATATTAGGGGCAAATTGGTAATTTTACGTAAATGTGAATTATGGGTTGAATTGAATGTTTCAGGTTGATTGAAGTACTTAATTGAATATAATTATCTATTTAGATCAAGATAAACCTCAATCGGACTTAAATCTAGAAAAGATAAAAGCTTCGGATTAGTTCGGTCTAACTACTACGGCCTTAGTCGTCGAGGTAAGTTCGTATGAATGTTTATCATGGTTATGTTATTTAAATTGTAAATTATTATGTTATTTATAATGTAAATGGATTGATATATAAACATATCAATGCTATGATGAATTAACGGATATCGAGTCTCGGTTAAACCTTAGGAATTTTTAGGATACAAATGACATGTCATTAGGGATTTCATGTTTTAGGTGCTGGTCTTGAATGTCCTACCGAAGGCTAAGGTCCTGCATTTGTTGCATATTCTCTACAGCTCGTGTGAGGAGCGTCGTGTAGCTTACATTTTGATCTACAGCTCGTGTGAGCATACCCATTTCACAACTCGTGTGAGCAATGATGTAAAGGAAAGGTTACGGTTATATATAAAGGCACACTTTGTGTGAGCTTTCCCAAGTATCTGATGTAATTTTAGATGGTTCAATGGGCAAGAAAAGGGAATAGAAAGGTAAGTATGAAATTGGATTGAATCATGACATTATAGAACATTGAAGGTGCAAAATGTTATGTTTATACATGATGAGTCACATATCCTATGGATGATTTCATATATATATGAACAAGTGTACTAACTTGTGAACTTGATGTTGTTGTTTAGGCTTATGTCAAGCTTATGGTTATGGTTGATTTTATGCTTATGCTTTATATTATGCAAATGATATGGTAAGTTAAGTTTGGTTTACACAAGCTTACCAAGCATTCATTGCTTATGTAGTTGTTTTCCTTTGTTTATAGATTATCGGAAGCTCGATCAGTTTGGAAGCTCATAGGAGATCTATCACACTATCCAGAAGTCTTTTCGGTAGTTTTTGAACATTTTGGCCAATGGTTTATAATGGCATGTATAGGATGGTTTGTAATGGTATTTAATTGAGTGTTTTGTTGGTGTTGTGGCATGTATAAGTTTTGAAAGTTAACTTTGTTTGGTACCACTTGATCCCTTGTAAAATTGTGTCATTTTGGTTGCCTTACTATGCATGTTTGTGTGACTCTTTTGGTATGTTTGAAATGGTATGATAATGGTCAAGATTGTGGCATGTTTTGGTAAGTTTTGAACATGGATGTGATGTTTGAAATGTGGTAGCATTGACATGTTTAGGTAGGTGTTGTTTGTATGCATTTGAGGTGCCTTGAATGGCATATTGGTTGGTTGAATTAAGGTCTTAGGAATGGCTTGTTTATGTGTGCTTAGGTGATTTGCTGCTTTGAAAGTGTGCATTATTGGTCTAAATGTTTATGCATGAAATGGTTTTAGAAATGGCTTGATTTTAGGTAAATTTGGGTCCACACGGCTTGAGACACGGGCGTGTGTTTCAACTGTATGGGGCACACGGCCTGGCGAGACGGTCATGTGTCATCTAATCCTTAAGGTACAAATCAGTGAGTTACACGGCCTAACATAAGGCCTGGCACATGGGCGTGTGACACGACCATGTGACTTACTCAAAGAGTTACACAGGTGAGGATACGGGCTGAGACACGGCCGTGTGTCCCTCGTTCGAAGGTTACACAGCCTGAGACACAGGTGTGTGTTATGGCCGTGTGACCACTGTTGTGACAGCCCAAAATTGACCCTAGTCGGGGTGTGGTTTCGGGACCACAAAACCGAGGCATAAAAATAATTTATAATTTATTTTGATGCCTATAATATGTGTTAATTCATGTGTGACATTTTTGATGTTTCGATTTAGAGTTATAAATGTGAATTTCACTAGAAAGGACCTAGTAGTAAACTTTGAAAGTATGATGGGGAAATGTGTGATGACTAGTTGATAATGCATGCAAAAATAAGGGATTTGCATGTCAAATTCCCCCCTAACATGAAGTGGTCGGCCATGACAAGAGGGTATGGGCTAAACATGTCATGAAACATGTTTTGTTGGTGCATTAGGGTGAAATAATAAACAAAGGTGTATGGGTGATAAAAGAATGAAAAAAAATGTGTGTGAGTGTGGTATTCCCCCCCCCCTTGCCGTGAGTTGAGAAAGAAGGAAGAAAAAAATTGTTGTGTTCATCCTTTCTCATCTTTTTGGCCGAAAATCATAAGGAGGAAGAAAGGGATTTTTGCTCCATTTTTGGTTTAAGAAGAGAACTAGAAGGAGATTTGGCCATACTTGTACCAAGATTAAGGTATGTATGAGGTTGTGTCATGAGTTTCATGCATGTTTTAGTTGCTAACTTGATGTTCATGTTAGCCCATGGTTCAAATCCTTATTGTGCCATGGAAATGGTATTTGGCCAAGGTTGATATTGTGTTAAAGCCATTGCATGCTAAATGTGAAGCTTGTTGATGATGCATGTAATGAAGGATTGACTACTCTTGAAATTTCTTTTAGTATTCTTGAGTAGGACATTGAATTCTTTGTTTAACCATGACCAAAGTTAAAAGGGTATGGTTGTGATGTATTCGGCCATGGTGCATTCATGAGCATGATTTATGCTTGTTACTTGATTGGTAAAAATTTGTGTTTGGATGGGTATGAACCCCTTGAGATTGACCTTGCACCTATATGTGTGTATATGTTTGCACATGATGTTTTGATTATGAAGTAAGTGATAAATATGTTTGTTTAAAGAAGAAAATGTTGAAGAATGGTTGTGAAATTGCAAGTACATTCGGCCTAGTACACATATGATGTGAAAATCTTGGAATTTATTGTTGATTTGGTGCAAGAATGACTAAGTATAATCGGCCATATGAGTTCTTGATGCTATATTATAAGTATTGAGCTACAATATGTAAAGCATTAGCTAGTAAAATGTGTGCCATTCATGTGTGGTGTTAAACATGTAATTGGCCTCAACATCAACATGCATAATCGGCCATGAATGAGTACCTAAGAGGTTGTGTTGTTCGCCATGAGTAAGCATGTTGAAGGCTTTGTGTGTTGAGTCGATTCATGAATTCGTACTTATGTGACTTTAATGTCTAGTGAATATATGTGGGCTAAGTGCCTTGAGTTCTTCTTTTCGATACTCAAATGATTGAATCAAATTATTTGTTAAATTAAGCTCAAGAGCAAAGGGGGACCAAATCCGATAAAGGGAAGGAAAAAGTAGTCGAATAGCCATCGGAATCGTTCGACAACATCCGAGGTAAGTTTTCGAGTATCGAAACTTAGATTTTGATTCGATTGAATGAAGTAATAAGCAATCGAAATTGTGCCCTTGTATATGGCCATTGAGCCGAAATGATATTTTGATTAAGTAAAATGTGCATAAAAGTTTGTTATGAAATTGAAACAAAGATGTGAATGAATGTGCGATTGTGATATCCGGGCTAAGCCGAAGGCAATTGTGCGACCAGATATCCGGGCTAAGCCCGAAGGCAATTGTGCGAGCTATGATATCCGGGCTAAGCCCGAAGGCAATTGTGCGAGTTGTGATATCCGGGTTAAGTCCTGAAGGCATTTGTGCGGGTTACCATAACCGGGCTATGTCCCGAAGGTATGTGATTTGAAATTTATAAGCTGCTGGAAAATTTTCAGTTAATGCACTTGTGAAATTCCCAACAACAAGGTATGTTTTGTGTGTGCTTTGCACACTATGAGTAAGTGCGTATGAATATTCGCTCTAATGATAAATGAGCTATCGGCATTAACTAGGCCGTTATTTGTGTATGAATATAAGAGTTGGGATTGTGAAGTAAGCATGTCTTTGAGAAATTGTGCATATGAATTATTGTTTAGCTACTTGAATGCTATGCTTTGGTTGTGTGTATATTATGGCTCGAAACTTACTAAGCATAAATTGCTTACTCCGTTTCTTTGTTTCTCTGTTTATAGATTTTGCTCGTTAGCGATCGGATTCGGGATCATAGAAGTTGAAGTCAACCACACTATCAAAGCCCCTTTTTGGTGCTCCTTTAGTTGAGTTCGGATATGGCATGTATAGGACTACCCTCGGTTGTTTTTAAGTACTTGTGATGTATATGTGTACGGCCATGTGAAAATGGTTCGTAATAGTGGAGTATGGAATTAGACCATTTGTGGTTTGTAATTATATTTGGTTTCATGATGTGATTATGGTTTGGAATGAGAGAGTTGGTCACATGATCAGCCATTGGAATGGCTAAATATGATCATATGTGGACCTAAGTATGACTAGACTATAGTTGATTCATGGGAACTACAATATAGGTAAAGCCTACCTTAAAAACATATGCTGCCAGCTGCAGTGACGTGGATGTGGAAAATCACCAAAATTTGTAGGAACGGTGTTAAATAGTGAATAAATTATGTGATCGAACCTTGACGAGTCTATTTTCATATGAAAGTAACGAAATGATCATATGAACAGTATACCGAGAGATATTAAAGTTCTCGTGAGACAGGGCCAGAACGGTTTCTGGGTCCCCTATCGCGACTTTGAAAATTTACCATAAATTATCCAGAATTAATTAGAAGTCATTCCTTATATGTGCAGATTCCTTTTTGAGTCTAGTTTCATTAGAAACAAACGGCATCAGTATTGAAACCCTGTACAGAGAGATATTCAAGTTGTAACGCGTGAAGGTCAGTGTAGTCGATCCCTGTAACAGGGGTGACTTTAACTAATAAACTGTACCAATTGGCCCAACCAAAAATTCTAGAAATAAATACATGGATGGATATATGAGTCTAAATTCAGGGAAAATTTACGGAATCAGTTTCCGAGTTGTGAAACTTGAGATATGCTTTTTAAGGCGACAGCGATGCAGTTTTCCAGCTTGCCTGGGAATGTCAAATTGGTCGGTGCCATAAGTGGTTTTGGCTTGTTAGCCCCTCGTGTCCGACACCGGCAACGGTCTCGGGTTCGGGGTGTTACAACTGTTTTTCAAATTTTGCATCTTTTTCCTAAACTTTTCAAATAGTTTTCAATTGGTCCCAATTTGCTTTTAAAATATTTTTAGGGCCTCGAGGGCTTGATTTAGGGACAATATGCATGTATATGAATGGTTTATGATATGTTTAAGTTATTGAACGATATTATGTTGCATGGTTTTCAGTTGATCAGTAATACTCTATAACCTTAATCCAGCGATGGATACGGGTTAGGGGTGTTACATCAGGGGCTAATCCGTAGTTTTAGTTTTTCCTCAATCAACACTACTTTGATTCGATTCTTGATCTAAAAAATCATTTTATATTATCAATTGATACCAAATATTTCCATTATATGATATGTTATGTATGAATCTATATGAACTTAATTTTTTATATCCTTAAAATTTTAAATTTCATTCAATTTAGTCCCTAAACTCGGGATATTCATAACTTTCAATTCTTAGCTTTGGAAAAAAATCGATTTCATATATTCTCATTAGGTACCCTATACTTTTCTATGTCTAGCATAATTCCATAACAAGTTTTACATTTATTTAATTTGGTCTCTAATGTAACAAAGTTAACAAACAAGCTAAATTAACTTTACAATCTAGTCCTTTTTTTATATTGCGAGCTTAAAATCTATCAATTTCAAGCCTAATTCTTCAAGAAATCAACAATAGAAACTTTCTAAAACTTTTAAAGTTTTGAAAACTGGTACATGGGCTAGCTAAATCAAGCTTTCATGACCTCAAATCTATAAAAGTTAAAAGAAAATAACTTAAATTTCATACATAAATGTTGGTCGAATATCAAGCTTTCAAAGAATGATTTTTCTCTTTTCTTTCCATGGATTTTCGGTCATGAAGGAATAAGATGAAAGCTTTTCTCTTTCATTCCACTTATTATGATATTTATATGATAATTAATAACTAATTAACTTATTAAACATTAATTAACTAAATTATTTTTATTTTTATTTTTATTTTTATTTCGATTAGTGGAGATGGCCATCATCTTCCACTAACATCCACTTAATAATGTTTTAATTACCATTTTAAGACCATTGATTAATTTCTATTTCAATCCCCAAGCCTTTTGTCAGTTAAAAACTATAGTGATTGGACTTTACAATTTAGTCCATGAGCCTTAATTAACTATTAATTCGGCAAAATTACTGGACCAAGATTTAATATATTTTTATATTATTCTTTTCAATATTAATATTTAACATTTACGGACTTGGTTTACAGAAATGGGATTTCAAAACCGCATCTTCCGGTACCACTGAAAATCAAATCGTTAGATACATGGATTGTCCAACCAACACACCAGATTGACACTGAAATACATTATTAGATAAATCAAAGTAAAGGAAACTGGCACATAAAGTGCATACTGGCGTACATAGGGCATCCTGGCACATGAAGTGCATCCTGGCACGTAAGTGCATAAAATCGTACACAATCTAATCCTATGACATGATAACTATATCCGACTCAAACCTGACTAGTTAATAGGGTACTAATGTTCAATTTCATATACAATTCAAAATATATATCATTTTTTACAATTCAAATCATCCTCTATATACATGTTTTTCATGTTATACTATATATTTCTACCCAATTTTCATTCCACATATCACAATTCAAGTATTACGTGTCACTTTCCATTTTATTCATTTTTGTCTCTTATATCGATGTTCCACATTAATTCAACCAAAATATTTCATATTATCACAACAGGCTCAACTCAATGACTCATCAATCAATAAACATGCATATACAATCAAATATTTCTATATTGAATCATAAAAATACAAATCAAAGTTTTGCGCGTCACTTGTCGACGATTTTCGCTTCTCCTTTCTCGCTCAATGGTTTAGTGTTGTCGGTAGCTATGAATAATCATGAAGCATATCATATTTTCAAACTATTTCTGCATCAAATACCAAATTACACAAATTTTTCAATTTATTCAATTTAGTCCATAAAACTGGGAGAAGCATAACTTTCAATTTAGGGTCTCAAACTAGATTATGATTTCACTAAAATTCATTAGGAACCTTCTATTTTCTATTCCTGTCAACATTTATAACATTTTTTTATTTTATTCAATTTAGTCTCTAATGTACGAAACTAACAATTAAGCTTTACAATTTAATCCTTTTGATATTCTAAGCTTAATTTCTAACAATTTTACACCAATTTCATTCAATTCTCAACCATGGAAACTTTCTAAAACTTTAACAGTTTTACAAATTGGTACATGGGCTAGCTAACTCAAGCTTCCATGACCTCAAATCTATAAAAATTACAAGAAAAATACTTAAATTTCATACCTAATTTTTGGCTGAATGTCAAACTAAGTTTTTCTTTTCTTTTTCTCCTTTGGAAGACTTTGGAAGAACATGATGGTATTTATTATGTTTTTCGGCTAACATTTAGCTTATATAGTTAAATTAGTGTATAATTAAACTTAATTAATTAATCTAATCATGTTTAATTTATTTTAATCAACCATTAATTAAATTAAATGATATCTATCATCATCATCATCCACTATTCACTATTTAAAAATGGTTTATTTACCATTTTGATCATTTGGATAATTGCTATCTAAGTCCCCAAGCAATTTCTTAATTAAAAATCTATAGCGATTAAACTTTTACAATTTAGTCTCTAGGCCTAATTAATCACAATTTTAGCTAAATTACTTATCCAAATTTCAGTTCATCTATACATAAGTAAATATCCCTATTTAATTTTTATGGACTTGGTTTATGGGAATGGGATCCCAGAACTCCCCATACTAGTATATATAAAAGGAAGGCCTATGGCAATCCATAATGGACACTTGTCCATTGTCTTTTCCTTGCTTTTCATTTTTTTTTTACATGAGAACATAATAGGTAAATTTTAATTCCAATTCCTCTACTTTTTTTAGATTATAAGAATGGTTTAATTTCAATTTGATCCTTATATTTCGCTCAAATTTGAGATTTAATTTATGTACTTTAATTTTGATAAAATTTGGCACCTCAACATTTACAGTGTTATTTCGTAGTCTAAATAATTTATTCTAATTAAAATGGTGATACAAATTTTTAAGGATTGTTAGCATTGTTACAATTCTTTATTAAATTCACGTTTGTTACAAATTTTTTTTGGTTACATGGATACCAAATGATTTTTTTATTTCAAAATGTCACACCAACAAATTTAACAAATAAATTTTAATTGTATTAACAAATTGACCTAAATTTTAACTTCAAAAAGTAAAAGGACTAAATTTTGAAAATAAAAATATAAAGATTAAACTTTAAATATACAAAGAGTGCAAGAACTTTGAGCAAATTGTAACTTTTAAACTTTTACTTTATAATTTAGTCAAGAAATAAATAACTAACCCAACACGAAGCATGAGTAGAAACCATACTAGTTAGATTAGGTGAAAGGCTTTTTTTGGAGAATTTTGTACAAAATCCTCAAATTTTAATTAACATTCAAATAAGTCCTTAAACTTTATTTGGCACCCAAGTAAAGCACTTAACTTTTAGCATGTATCCACCCTAAAAAAACAAAAAATTTAACATGTATTCAAATAAGCTCTTATCCTTAAATTTATATCTAAATAAAATTCTTAATATCATTATTTTATTTGAAATAAGGCTAATTAAAATGCAAATCAAAATATAGGAGCTTCACTACCAAAAAAATGCCATATAGTGACGGCAAAAAATTTGTCATAATATTCAAAAATCTATCAATTTAGCACCTTTAACCTTATATTGACGGAAAAATGTGCTATCCTGACAAAAATGTGTCTGTCATTATAAGTTTTGTCAGTATAAGGTTATACTGAGGAAATTTTTCATCAGGATACCTTTTTATCACCTATGGGATATCCGTTGTAAAAACCCAACCCTTTATACCTAGGCTTTTGATCTACACTGATGTTTCTTCCGTCGGCAAAAGTTAAATTTATTTTTTAATGAACTATTCTAGACAATTTTCTATTCGATTTGTTTCAGATTTCTCTTTTAACAATAATTAGTATTTTCTTTTGTATGCATTATTCTAGAAAATTTTCTATTTGATTTGTTTTAGATTTCCTTTTAACAATTTTATTTTTAAAATAAAATATTAAATGCAAAATAATGTCAAAAAATCAATAAGAAAAACAAAGCAAATATTTTATGTTAATAAAGTACAAGTCAACAAGCACATTAAAACATGAAAAGTACAAAGTTAACTATGAAAAATAGAATGTCGGTAATGACAATATATCACAAAAAAAAGAGAAATAAAAATAAAGAACACACAGATTTTTATGTGGAAACCCTTTCGGTGAAAAGAAATCACGGGTAGAGGAGAAGAAAATTCACTATGTCGAATTCGAATAAATTACAAGAGGAGTAGACTATGTCTATTTATAGGCTTGTAAAACCATATTCTAATAGGAGTGTAGTAAGATTGAAACACATTATTCTAATCAATATCAAATAGATGGAGTTTTATAAGGTTTAAAAAACCTTATTCTAAAATAAAATAAAATAAGTGTAGTTCTATATGGATTTTACTTTTATTTTATTTTACCATTGTATTTTATTTAAATAAGGATTAAGGTCACTTAATTCTAATAATCTTCACATTGACATGAATTCTCAATGAATAAGTTCTTCATCGCTAACTCTCAACGAACAAATTCTCCACCTCTTCCATAAAATCCCTTAAAGGTTTAACTTCAACAATGAACACCAACCAACTTTCAGCAATGCTCAAACTTGGTTATAGGAAGTGACTTAGTCATCATATCTGTAGGATTTTCATGAGTACTAATTTTTCTTACAATAATATCACCATGAGCAATAATATCACGAATAGAATGATACTGAACATCAATGTGTTTTGTTCTCTCATGAAACATTTGATTTTTGTAAGGAAGATGACACTCTGACTGTCACAAAATACTGCACTGATTTGAAGGTCTTTATTGAGTTCACTAAAGAGTCCCTTCAACCAAATAGCTTCTTTACAAGCCTCAATAATCGCCATGTGCCCAGCTTCAGTGGTAGACAAAGCGACTATAGTTTACAAAGTGGCTTTCCAACTAATTGTACAACCTTTGATTGTAAAGACATAACCTGTGAAAGATCTTCTTCTATCAAGGTCTCCAGTAAAATTAATATCTACGTACCCAATGACTCCATCTCCACTTCTTCCAAACTGTAAACAAACATCAGTAGTACCTGGTAAGTATATTAAAATCCACTGAACTGCTTTCCAATGTTCTTTACCGAGATTCGCCATGTATCTGCTAACTACACTGACTGCATATGATAAATCTAGACGTGAACAAACCATAGCATACATGAGAGATCCTACTGCATTAGAGTATGGAACATGTGACATGTACTCAATCTCAACATCTGATTGTAGAGACAAAGCCGATGGAAGTCTGAAATGGGCTGCTAAAGGAGCACTAACAGGCTTAGCACTCTGCATATTGAACCTGCGAAGAACTTTCTCAATGTACCCTTTCTGACTTAGGTACAATTTACTTGCTTTTCTATCTCTGGGAATCTCCATACCAAGTATCTTCTTTGCTGGTCCCAAATCTTTGATCTCAAATTCTTTACTTAGTTGGACTTTGACATTTCTTATCTCTCATTTATCTTTCGCTGCTATCAACATTTCATTGACATAAAGGAGTAGATACACAAAAGAACCATCACAGTTTTCTTAAAGTAAAGACAACTGTCAAAACTACTTCTTTTGAAATCATGATAAGTCATAAAGGAATCATACCTCTTGTACCACTGTTTTGGTGACTGTTTCAAACCGTAAAGGGACTTTTTTAGCAAGCAAACATAGTCCTCTTTTTATGAGACTGTAAAACCCTCTGGTTGTTGCATGTAAATATCCTCCTCAAGTTCTCCATACAAAAATGCAGTTTTTATATCTAACTGCTCAAGCGTTAAATCATGCATGGCCACAATACTAAGCAAAGCTCGAATCAAACTATGCTTCACAATTGGGGAGAACACATCTGTGAAGTCCACTCTTGGAATTTGACTGTAATCTTTTGCAACAAGCCTTGCTTTATATTTGGGTTCTTCAACTCCTAGAGTCTCTTCTTTCTTTTTAAACACCCATTTACAGTGAACAACCTTTTTATCTTTAGGAAGTTTCACAAGATCTCATGTTCTGTTTTTGTGGAGTGATTCCATCTTCTCTTGCATAGCAAACATCAACTTTTCTGAGTCTTCACAACTAACCGTCTCAGAATAATTAGATGGCTCTTGGTTTGCATCTGTATCTTTAGCCACATTTAAAGCATAAGCAACTAGATCTGTAACGCCCCTAACCTGAATCCCTCACCGGAATAGAGTTACAAAGCATTACCGGAGTTACTGATTTATTTATCAGATATTTTATTTCATCTAACGTTTATATTTGGAACCAATTAAAATCAAACATATTGTCCCTTAACGTGCTTATTTTTCTCGATATGTTGTACTTGAATTTATTACTTATCTCAATTTAATTAATTTCCTTGTATCAACGTATCAAAGATAATCACCTATTTACATGTCATGATAAATATCATTTTCTTTCCATTTCTTCATAAACATAAATCAGGTAATTCATTATATCGATATTTCATGCATTTAAAAATACAATTCAAGTTACACTAACTTACCTCGTTACTTGTTCATATTTATAATTTCATTAATCCGATATCTTTTCTTTTCCACGTTCAAGTCTCGTATTCGAGTCATTCGAATCTTTATAAAGAAATTTGATCGTCGTTTTCATTTATTTCATGTTCTAATACATTCAATTATGCTCTAAACAAAATTACCATTTTACCCCTAAACTTTTTAATTAATGACGATTTCATCCTTAGGCTAAAAAAATAAAATTCTTGCAATTTAATCCTTATTTCCAGCCGATATTCTCAAACAAATTGATAACAACCCATGAATTCTATAAAATATCAAAATTTTTCATAATTTCAACAATTTTCAATTTAATCCTTAAAACATGTTTTTCCCCGATCTTGAGCTAAATTAATAATTTCATTCAATTTTTTAATTTTAAATAATAAGATAATACATTTCATGCAAATTGGTCATTCTTAAAATTTTTACAAAATTACCCATAAAGTTTTACTTTTATTCAATTTAGTCCCTGAGCCTAAAACATGCAAATTAGCCATGCTAGATGAGTATTGATACATATTTTCCTCCTGCTACTCTCCTTTCCACATCCTTAATTTATATAACATGCTACAAATAACAATATCAATAATTTCACTATTTACTTATATGTATATTCAAAACTGTCCATTTGCGTCATAGTCACTACATTATTTATATCTTGAGATACAAAACTCAAAATTAAGATCCGCTAATTTTACATGAAACTAGAATTATTTATATTCTTACCATAAAATTTTTATAATTTTTGGTTTATCCAATGAGAACAGTTTATTCTTTAAAATTACCCTTATTCTACTGTCTGACAATTCCGACCCTTCTTAACTAAAAATTAATTATCTCATTGTAAAGAATTCAAATGATATTTCCATTTATTTATATTGAAAATAGACTCATTCAGAATTATAATCATATAAATTTAAGCCCCTAATTATTTTTATCCAATTTTTTATGATTTTCCAAAGTCAGAATAGAGGAACCCGAAATCATTCTGACCTTATCTCACAAAATTTACTATATATCACAATTTACAATTTCATTTCTTACACTGTTTCTTTTATAAGAAACTAGACTCAATAAGATTTAATTTCAAAATTTATTTAATCTCTAATTAGATTCCCACAATTTTTTGTGATTTTTCAAATTTAGACTATTGCTGCTGTCCAAAACTGTTTTAGTGCAAGGTATTATTTACCATGTTTATAACACCTTTATTTTCTTTCTTTACACTATTTTTCATTACTTTCTCTTATTTTCTCTTCACTAACATAACAAGAACATAAGACCATATATAAGAAAACTCTAAATCAACATCAATTCCATGCTTTTTCAACAATATTAAACTTAAAAATATATTGAAATCTTGATGTTCTTACCTTTTCTTATTGACTTCAATCTTTAACTTGATTTTTCTCTCTCCTCCAGCTTCTATTTCTTGAATCCAACTTGATATTCTTGCTCCCCATAATCTCCTTGCTATCTTTCTCTCTTGATGGCTGTGAAAATTCTTTCAATTTTCAGGTGAAAATAATGAATTTTTGGTTGAAGGACTAAATTGTAAAGAAAGAAAACTCTTTTTCTTCTTTCTCTCTCACGTTGGTTTGCATGGGAAAGAAAAGATGACGATTCTTCATCTTTCTTTCCTTATATATACTAAATAAAATAATAATAAAATAATAAAATATCATTTAAAAATTAATTTAAAGTATTAATAAACTAATATTTATTTATTTAATTTATCTAAAATATCTCCAACATCATCATTGTCTCTAGATTTCTCTCTCTTCCAATTGATCATTTTGCCCTTAGTGATCTTTTAAAATTCCATTCTTGAGTCATCACTTAATTTGGTAAAATTACAATTTAGTTCCTCATAATTCTTCACCTATTCAATTTGGTCCTAATTCATCAATTTTCCTTGGTTTCTAGATCATTCCACCCTTAAAATATTTGCACTATTAGTCCTTCAACTTTTCATATTTACACTTTAATCCCTCAAATTTTGAGTATTTACTCTTGGGCCACAAAACTTTTCTCACTTTTACAATTTAATCCTTTCTTGAATCAGTATGTCATAATATACTTCCTAGTGACATAACTTAATTTTTCCTCTTTTTGTCACTTTATTTCCTTATTTTATTATATTAAGGATAATATCTTACTGTAAAAATTTTCATGGTGTTACAAGATCAGCCTCGGCATACTTCTTTGGAGGTTTAATTTCTCTTGTAGTTCTATTTTTGGCGATAGAGTATTGTGGTGAAGAAGCAACTCTATTCTGAATTTTTGTACTGGCTTGAGGAGTCAACTCTGTTGTATATTCTAGATTAATCTAATGCTCCACCTGCTTTTGACTTTCTTTATTGAAAGAGTCTTTAAGAGATAAGTTAGGTAACATAACAGTTTCATAAAAAACATCTTTGTTAATAACAACTTTTCTATTTTCAGGACACCATAACTTATACCCTTTTACACCAGCTTTATAACCAAGAAAAAAACATTTAATAGATATTCCTTATCATACTGAACCTCCATGGCCTCCAAGTTTGAGAGAATTTCTTTAAACACTGTTAAATGTTCGTGCACAAACGCACCTTCTTCCAAATGATGAGCATAAAGACACTGCTTCATATGCAACTTGCTGGTTAAAGTTTTCGACATACATATTTGTTCCAGCCTCTTCCATAATGCAGTGGCGGCCTTCTCCTTCATCACATCCTGCAAAATTTCATTAGACAAATGCAATTGTAATTGTGTTAAAGCCTTTCGATCCTTACGCTTCTTCTCTTTATCCGTTAATGTCGAAGGCATCTTATCTATCCCTAGTAGGGCATCCTCCAAATCCATCTGTGCAAAAACTGCTTGCATCTTAATTTGCCACAACGCACATTTGGTATTGCGATCCAACAACGGAATTTCATACTTTAAAGACGCCATTATCGTGTTCGACATGAACAACCTAGAAGCTTTGATACCAATTTGTGAAAAATAGAATGTCGATAATGACAATATATCGCAAAGAAAAAAGAAATAAAAATAAAGAACACACAAACTTTTATGTGGAAACCCTTTTGGGAAAAAAAACCACGGGGAGAAGAGAAAAAAATTCACTATGTCGAATTCGAATAAATTACAAGAGGAGTAGACTATGTCTATTTATAGGCTTGTAAAATCATATTATAATAGGAGTGTAGTAAGATTGAAACACCTTATTCTAACAATATCAAATAGATGGAGTTTAATAAGGTTTAAAAACCTTATTCTAAAATAAAATAAAATAAAGTTTAGTTCTATATGTATTTTACTTTTATTTTATTTTACTATTGTATTTTATTTAAATAAGGATTCAGGTCACTTAATTCTAACATTAACAAATCTTCTTGTTAGAAACACTAAAACATAGTTTGGGCAGTTAAAATAAAAAGGAGATTAAGTCGATAACTGAAAAAAATCTAAGACCTACTACTGTACCAGTAACTATGAATATAGATGGTGTTTCATCTTTCACTTGATACAGATAAAAATTACTTCTCCTACTTGAACAAAGATGTAAATAATGAACACGTATACCCTCGAACTTGATAGTTCCCTTTTGGACCCTCCATTACTGCTCCATCTAAGTTGGTCCCCTCTTGCCAACTCCATCCAAACATATACTATTAAGCATCTAATTGCCATTTTCCTACAAGGAAACAATCTAATCACAAAAATATTGAGTTATATTCAATGACAATACATCTATAAATGGAACTTCGTATTTTAGTTTATAAAATGCATCTATAAATTTTATTAATTTTTAAATAATAACATGATAAAATATTTATTAATTCCCAACTTTTATCATTATTGCAATAAGCTAAAATCTCCATAATCTAAATGAATTTTTTTTAACATTTATTTTATTATAGGATTTTATCATTTTTTTATATATTGCCTAAAACTATTTATAACTCCTTCCTAACCCTTAAATAGGAGGATAATGCGCTTCAACGTACTCGAACCCATATATTCATGTACTAACAACAACGCCGATACCAATTAAAAAAAGAGTCAATTTAGCTTTACTTATTTGAAGCACTTTTGAGTCAAAAAGCACTTTTGAAATAAAAACATTGCCAAACAAGATATTTTTGAACTTTTCAAAAGTGTTTTTGGGACAAAAAAATGTTGAGTAAAACTTTTAATTTTTACTAAAAAATTTTTGACTCAAAAATACTTTTTAAGAAGCAATACTGAACTAACAGTAAGTCTCAATATATTTAATGTGTGAAATTGGTTCAGCTTCAGCCAACAATATTTATACACCAGCCAAGCAGACACAAAAATATTTTCAATGGCATGTCCATGTCACATATTTATAATATGTGTAATTAAAAGTATAACAATTTTGTTTTAATAAAGTGATAAAAGTTAATGTTTTATTTAGGAATGTTTAAAAATTTAATAGAATGAAAGTGTAATCTAATAAGGTAGTAATTATATTTTTTAATAATTATAAAGAATTATAATTCACTTGATGTGCTTGGTTGATAGAGTGTAATTCTATTTTAATTTCCTATGTCGTGTTTGGTAGTATAAATTATAATTACACAGCTATATAATTTATATATATATATATTTAAAATATTAATTACTATAAAATTATTAATATGATAAAATAATTTCTAAACAAGTAACAAAAATTAAAATAAAATCATCATATGTATTATGTTAATCTAAAAATGTAGTTGATAATACGATTACTAATAATAAAAAAAGCAAGAAAATAAACTTAATATGCAATTTTATCTAATTGTTTTAGCGCATATTTGTTGGATTATTCCCTTCTTAGTATTTAACATATGCTCCTTATCATCATATGTTGGTCTTTGATTGAGTTCATCATCATCTGAATTTGAACCTACATCATTAAAATTAGCAAGATCTCATTCTTTCATATACTCTTCGAAGTATAGATCATCTCAATTCCGCCTATGATTAAAGTTATGAAATATACAATATGCTAGTACGATCCAACCTTGTTTTTTATACTATATTAAGGTGATGTCGTTAATATGAGAAATATCTTTTTAGAACAACAAATGTCTTCTCAACCACATTTCAAACCTTTGAATGTATCAAATTAAAGAGTTTGTGAGTTGTCTACAATGCTTGTGTTTGACATCATTCTTTCAAATTGTATCATACCCTACGATATGGTGCAAGAAAATATTTTCTATTTGCATAATTAACATCAACCTTTTGATCTTTAGATTCACGGTCCAAATAGTTTGTAGCTTTAATTATACAAACTTATATAAACTTAATTTGAAAAGACTTATGCCTAAGTTATATCCTTTTTATAATATGTAAATTAAGTCAAAATAATATAAAACTTATAATATATAACATTTATAAAAAAATTATAAATTGCCCAAAATTTTCATAACACTTCATATAATTTTTTTGCCATAACTTTATACAGTTTTTTTATAAATAAATAGTGATAATAAAAATCGAAACATGTTTTTATGAATAAGTATATTATTTTTATAATATATTGCATGGACACATAAATAAATTATTTCCATACTTATTGGCCCTAAATTTTTATAAATAAATATATTATAACAATTTTACAACATATAAATTATTTTTATCAATAATTTTAGAATTTTTAGGATTTAAATAATATATATTTTTGTTATAGCTTTATAAAATACACAAATTATTTTAATAATTTAATTTTTAGGATTTATAATATTATAATGTTTTTGCCACAATCATCTCAAACACTTATAAGTATTCATGCTTAAAATATAAATTTTTATAACTTGTATAAAATATATTTTAAAAATTATATTTGAGTGTAATTACCTGCATAAATACTCCATTTATCCTCCTCCTCCTAAGAATTGAAAAGTACAAACAAATACACTTAAATTTAATTATTAGCTAATTTTCCAAACACTGTATTAATATATCAGTCATTTCATCTGGTTTCCAATGGATAAAAGAATTAGTTGGGTCGAGTATGAAAAAGAAATCTTGGTAATACGGCCGGCAATGGGATCCATTTAAATAAGCCCATTGAACTTCTCCCAGCTGTGGGTATGGAATTTACTCGTATTTCAAAGGACTAGGAGATGGCTTATAAACGTTTAAGCAATAAGAAAAGACTAAACACGAGTAAATTATATTGAAAGCTCGAATCTAAACAGCCCAATCCAAGGGAAAAAGAAACATGATTCCTTGAGAAAGGAATTAGGGGCAACTTCGAATTATTTTTGCAGCCTTGAATTGGATGGGATAATGATGTATGACTCGTTAAAGCTAGTTTGATCTGATTGTGCTTAACAAATATATAGTGTGAATTAATTTTTCAGCAGTAGCTGGGTCAACACACATACATATTAAAGCGTCCACTAGAATCATGTGAGTGAAACACATGCAGTAATGAGTGCCTTCCCTTTTCATTTTCAATTCCCCTCCAGCTTCTCGTGAAAAATGTTTATGGCTTCACTCTTAATGTATAGCACTCCCAGCTAATTGGATGCTTGAATATAATCAAAACTATCTTTATGAGGTTTGTCAACTTGGAAATTGGAATATCAAATTTTGACAACTAACACATGTTAGAATTCAAGAAGGTTAATATTTGACAACTAAGACACGTTATAAATCAAGAAGGATTACTTAGTTCACCAAACCATTACCCGATTTCTAATTTTAAAAAGTTGTATTTGAATGTTTAAAATATTAACATTATTTCATTTAGATCTTTCATTAGTATAGTTGTTAATTTAGGTGTTAAATGTCTGTTTGAATTTGGCGTAGATTAAATTGTAAATATGAGTGTACTTTGTTGGTGCATGGGGATAAAAATAAATTTGTGAGAAATTAATAAAGGCTTTGATGCATGTATCAATGTCACCTTTTTTGAGGTTCTATTCACCCCCCACCTATATTATGCTGTATAAAAAAGTTACTGACAAATAAACCTTGAGGATACAATGAAGCCTAGTGATTGTCTATGTTTTACACTAACAGGAACAGTCCACTAAGCACTGGGCGAAGCATAACAAAGATATCAAATTCTATAAAGAATTTCTGCAATAATTCTTTATAGAACAATCTAGGATATAAAAAATGGTGGCAGATCAAAAAGAAACTCTTTTTTCTATATTTTTGGGTTGTCATGCAAATGAAACTTCACTCCTATTTATAGGAGGCCCCATGTCTCTTCATAGAGGCATAGCTACTCAAATGGATAGTCATATCTTTAGCAATAAACATAATTATTTAATAGATATCTACTTGAAAAATTATGACTATTTGTTATTAATTAAGTGACATAACTTTTGGTAACTTATAACTTTTCATTTGCAACTATTGGAACACCATATATTTTGAAAATATTCCAACAATCTCTCCCCATTTTCAAAACATTCTAGATTTTGATAATCTTGGAAAACAGTTTCATAAATGAAGGTGTCTTACGATTGAACCATCACTTAGTGAAAACATGTTAAAGTCAATTGAAATTGTATGGTAGACTATAATTTGAACCAATTATTTCATTTGATTAATTGAACACATCCCACACAATGATTTTAACACCAGACAATGCACAGAATCAAAGGATACTATTATGGCTATGTGTTTGTAACCTTTTTTCATGAGTGTTGTCAGAGCCAAGCCCTTAAGCTCCTAGAAACGGCCACACTTCCATTCACATAGGTAGATCTCATCAAGAGTGTTCCCGTAATTATAACACTCTAGCATATTTATGTTATGGGTCATTTAAGAGTAAAAGACTCATCCTTCCCCTTATCATTACGAGTAACTAGCACTTTTCCCTTGGAATGATATAATATATTTTTTATAGTGCTAGCAGTCACATACTAATGACGTACTTTGTCTCATTGAACTTAAGACTTGACATTATACCAAGTGTTGAGTTGAGTTTCCGTCATGGGTGACTCAAATATTATAAGCTTGTACCTCATCCCTTAATTTCCAAAATTTCAACATAGTTATGTTAATTATATATACCAATGATGAAACTTTATATTTTTTTGTGTCTTCAAAGTTCACAAGACCAATATCTCCACCATGTTCAATTACCCATTCTTTCACAAAAGAATGTTATCAAATAAATCCTTTCTACTATTGTCAAATCACAACGATCACTTTATATTTTCTTATCATGAAATTTTCATATTTTTGCTACTTTATTTATTTATTAATATCCAAGAAATTAATTTTACAATCACCAAATATATGAAACCATACATCATGTCTTTTTCACCAAGTAAGTTGTTGTAAAGAGGCCTCAAATCTCTTGGTGAAACTAGACAACATATTTGCTATTTGTCATAGCTTCTTTTCAAAGTTAGTATATAACTTAAAAAAAATTTTTTCATTCATAGTCCTATAACATTATTTTTCTCCACACGCCTTATATATACAAATGTGTAACATATATAGTCATATTAGAGGACCATCAATTGTCCAATCACATGACTATAAAATCACAGATTTATTCACCTTTCACCATGGACATTATCAATTATTTTCTAACTATGATCAAAATCATGTCCATCAAGTAAACGGGTCAAATAGCATTCATATTACTATTTTCATACTTACGAGATCTTTGATTCATGGCTTCCATGGTAAATTTCAAATTTTACTATGTGAAAAATAAAATAGAATAAAATAAATAAAAATAAAGAACACATAAATTTTACGTGAAACCCTTTCGGAAAAAAACCACGAGGCAGAGGAGAAGAAAATTCACTATGTCGAAAAATTTTTACTCAAATACAAGAGGAATAGACTATGTCTATTTATAGGCTTGCAAAGCCATATTCTAGTAGGATTGAAACACCTTATCCTAATCAATATAAAATAGATGGAGTTTAATAAGGTTTAAAACCTTATTCTAAAATAAAATAAAAGAAGTCTAGTTCTATATGGATTTTACTTTTATTTTATTTTCCATCGTATTTTATTTAAATAAGAATTTGGGTCACTTAATTCTAACAATCTCCACCTTGACACAAATTCTCAATGAACAAGTTCTTCATCGCGAACTTTCAATAAACAAGTTCTTCACCTCTTCCAAAAAACTCCTTAAGGGTTTAACTTCAACAATGAACACCAACCAAGTCTAAGCAATGCTCAAACTTGGTTATAGGAAGTGACTTAGTCATCATATCTGCAGGATTTTCATGAATGCTAATTTTGCTCACAACAATATCACCACGAGCAATAATATCACGAACAAAATGATACCGAATATCAATGTGTTTTGTTCTCTCATGAAACATTTGATCTTTTGTAAGAAAGATGGCACTGACCGTCACAAAATCTCGTGCTGATTTGAAGGTCTTCATTGAGTTCACTAAATAGTCCCTTCAACCAAATAGCTTCTTTACAAGCCTCAAGAATCGCCATGTACTCGACTTCGATTGGTAGACAAAGCGATCGTAGTTTGCAAAGTGGCTTTCCAACTAATTGCACAACCTCCGATTGTAAAGATGTAACCCGTGAGAGATCTTCTTCTATCAAGGTCTCCAAGAAAATCAGCATCAACATACCCTATAACTCCATCTTTAGTTCTTCCAAACGTAAGCAAACATTAGTAGTGCCTCGTAAGTATCTTAAAATCCATCGAATCGCTTTCCAGGTGTTCTTTACCAGATTCGCCATGTATCGCTAACCGACCGATCGCATATGATAAATCGGGCGTGAACAAACCATAGCATACATGAGAGATCCTCTGCACTAGAGTATGGAACATGTGACATGTACTCAATCTCATTATCTGATTGAGGAGATAAGGCCGATGAAAGTCTGAAATGGTCTGCTAAAGGAGTACTAACAGGCTTAGCACTCTGCATATTGAACTCCGCAAAGAACTTTCTCAATGTACCCCTTCCGACTTAGGTACAATTTACTTGCTTTTCTATCTCCGAGAATCTCCATACCAAGTATCTTCTTTGCTGGTCCTAAATCTTTCATCTCAAATTCTTCACTTAGTTGGGCTTTAACCTTTCTTATCTCTCTTTATCTTTTGTTTGCTATCAACATGTCATCAACATAAAGAAGTAGATACACAAAAGAACCATCACTGCTTTTTCTTAAAGTAGACACAACTGTCAAAACTACTTCTTTTGAAATCATGAGAAGTCATAAAGGAATCAAACCTCTTGTACCACTTGTCTTGGTGATCTGTTTCAAACCGTAAAGGGACTTTTTCACAAGCAAACATAGTCCTCTTTTTCGAGACTATAAAACTCTCTGGTTGTTGCATGTAAATATCTTCCTCAAGTTCTCCATGCAAAAATGCGCTTTTACATCTAACCGCTCAAGCTCCAAATCATGCATGGCAACAATACCAAGCAAAGCTCGAATCGAACTATGCTTAACAACCGGAGAGAACACATCTGTGAAGTCCACTCGAATTTGATTGTAACCCTTTGCAACAAGCCTTGCTTTATATCCGGGTTCTTCAACTCCGGAGTCCCTTCTTTCTTTTAAACACCCATTTACAACGAATGACCTTTTTACCTTTAGGAAGTTTTACAAGATCCCATGTTCTGCTTTTTGTGGAGTGATTCCATCTCCTCTTGCATAGCAAACATCCACTTTTCGAGTCTTCACAGCTAATCGCCTCGAAATAATTAAATGGCTCTTGATTCAGCATCTATATCTTCACCACATTTAAAGCATAAGCAACTAGATCAACCTCGGCATACTTCTTTGGAGGTTTAATTTCTCTTCTTGTCCTGTTTTTGGCGATAGAGTATTGCGGTGAAGAAGCAACTCTATTCTCAATTTTGTACGGCTTGAGGAGTTGATTCTCATTAATCGATGCTCCACCGCTTTTGGTTTTCTTTATTGGAAGAGTCTTTAAGAGATAAGTTAGGTAGCATAGCGCTTTCATCAAAAACAACATCTCGCTAATCACAACTTTTCTATTTTCAGACACCATAACTTATAGCCTTTTACACCACTTTATAACCAAGAAAACGCATTTAATGGATCTCGGTTCCAATTTTCCATTATCAACATGAGCATACGCAGATACCCAAAAATCTTTAAATCGGAATAATTAGCGGGATTACTGGACCATACCTCTTGTGGAGTCTTTTTCTCAATGGCAACGGATGGAGATCGGTTGATCAAAAACATGCAGAGAGGTCGCTTCGCCCAAAATGACTTGGTAAGTTGGCATTTGACAACATACATCGAACCTTCTCCATGATCGCTCGTTCATTCGCTTCGCAACGCCGCTTTTTTGTGGAGTATGACGAACTCGTCAAGTGTCTCATGATCCTTCCGACTTGCACAATCTATTAAACTCATCGTAACGTAACTCTAAGCCATTGTCTGCATGCGGAGGTATTTTATCTGCTTTTCCGTCTGCTTTTCAATCATAATTTTCCAAGACTTAAATGTGGAAAACACATCGCTTTTACGCTTCGGGAAGAACGCCCAAACTTTTCTCGAAAATCATCAATAAAGGTTAGCATATAATTAGCTCCACCTCTCGAAGGCACTCGACGGCCCCACACGATCGTAATGGATATACTCCAACGTTTCCTTCGTGTTATGGATTCCTCTAGTGAATCGAACTCTCTTTGCTTCCCAAGAACACGGTTCACGAAATTCGGTTTGCAAATTCCTTGCCCATTAAGAAGTCCTCTTTTGCTTAATTCGCCATGCCATTCTCACTCATATGCCCTAGGCGATATGCCAAAGTTTAGTAATATCATCATCGACAAGGAAGAGGAAGCGACAATTGCATCACCAAGAATGATAGAACCTCAGAAACATATAACTTGGCAATCTTTCTTTGCCCTTTCATCACAACAAGGACCCTTTGGAAATCTTTAAAACCCCACTTTTAGTGTGTATTTGTACCCTTTTGAATCAAGAGTACTCAACGAAATTAAATTTCTTTTCAATTCGAACATGCCGCACGTCACTAAGTGTTCGACAACTCCATCAAACATCTTAACTTTAATTGTTCCAACACCGCGATTTTACATGAAGCATTATTTCCCATCAAAACAACACCTTCAGAATCTTGTTTCATAAGTTGTAAACCAATCCCGATTGGGACTCATGTGGAAGGTGCAACTGAATCAAGTATCCACTCTCGCTTACTTTAGAATCATTGATGAAGCAACTAGAAGTTCACTATCGCTGTAGTCTTTTACAACATCAGCTTCACCGGAATTTTCTGGCTGTTTTCCCTTTTGATTCGCAGCCTCCCTTTTAATCTTATTTTGTAGCTTATAGCACTCAGATTTAATGTGCCCTTTCTTCTTGCAGAAGTTGCAAGTTTTACCTCTGTTTGAAGATTTCGATCTACCCTTAGATTTACCACGAGGATTCCGCTCTCGTGTTCTACCACGATCATCATCAACATTCCGGTCTTGTCTCCCACGAACAATGAGACTCTCTCCCCGAGAGTTGGGTTTAACCACAAGATGCTTCATCTTATCATACGAGGTTAAAGAATCATAAACCTCATCAACGTGAGAGACTCATGCTATATAAAATCGTGTCTCTAAAGGTTGAATAAGACGGGGGCAACGAACAAAGTAGAATCAACCCTAGATCTTCCTTATCATACTGAACCTCCATGGCCTCCAAGTTTGAGAGAATTTCTTTAAACACTGTTAAGTGTTCGTGTACAGACGCACCTTCCTCCAAACGATGAGCATAAAGACGCTGCTTCATATGCAACTTGCTTGTTAGAGTTTTCGACATACATATTTGTTCTAGCCTCTTCCATAATGCAGCGGCAGTTTTCTCTTTCATCACATCCTACAAAATTTCGTTGGACAAATGCAGATGTAATTGTGTTAATGCCTTTCGATCCTTACGCTTCTTCTCTTCATCTGTTAATGTCGAAGGCATCTTATCTATCCTAGCGGGCATCCTCTAGATCCATCTGCAAGAAGCGCTTGCATCTTAATTTGCCACAACGCAAATCTGTGTTGCGATCCAACAATGAATTTCATACTTCAAAGACGCCATTACCGTGATCGAGATGAATAACCCTAAGCTCGATACCAATTTGTGAAAAATAAAATAGAATAAAATAAATAAAAATAAAGAACACATAAATTTTACGTGAAACCCTTTCGGAAAAAACCACGGCAGAGGAGAAGAAAATTCACTATGTCGAAAAATTTTTACTCAAATACAAGAGGAATAGACTATGTCTATTTATAGGCTTGCAAAGCCATATTCTAGTAGGATTGAAACACCTTATCCTAATCAATATAAAATAGATGGAGTTTAATAAGGTTTAAAACCTTATTCTAAAATAAAATAAAAGAAGTCTAGTTCTATATGGATTTTACTTTTATTTTATTTTCCATCGTATTTTATTTAAATAAGAATTTGGGTCACTTAATTCTAACATACTACATATCAAAATTTTATAGAACCATGAGATTATAAATCATATCCAAGACATATATATATATATATATATATATATATATATATATATATATAAACCACATGCATAATCATAAATATGCACAAGATGATCTCAATTTCAAAGATATGATTATCACGTTATATATTCTCACTATAAGATTTCATACCGAATAGTGATCTTATTGTATAAGTTAAGTTTTTCATTATTCGTATTGACTAGAAAAAGTAACCATGCATATGCATTTGACTTATTTCATTTCTAGTGAAAACCACTTCTAGTCCAAACTTTATAAATAGAATAAAAAATGTGCAATCATATATAAAATCCATTTAGCTTATGGTTATTTGGCAAAAACAACAACCAAAATTAGTTATATTATATAATCATCTACAAACTTTCATTTTAGCAATGAAAATAATGTTTCATTAATATCATCCAAATGCTAATTACTAATATCATGATTTGAATAAATAAATAATTTCATATCTCAAGTTAAATATATCAATAAGAAGAAAGAATAAGAGTTTCACTCACAAATTAGATGGAACGAGTTATATTTCAATTCTCCTAACTTATTTTCTATTTCCTAAGTGATTCTTTAAAAAGATATTACTTTTTAAGTTGCACTTTTTGGTTTTAAGAAACCATTCACCCAACCTTTTAAAAGTATTTTTAAGACTTAGTGATGCAACTTTTCGATTTGAGAAGGCTCACCCGAATGGTCATAATGCTTCTGTTGAATAGAAGCATGTTCAACTAATTTTTAGACAATGTAATCACCATTCAAAAAGAAAGTAACTTTTCGATCCGTTAATAGACTAGCATAATGCAAACAATTAACTAGCATTTGCTTTTTTTTTTTGTCAAGTAATTGATGCATGAGATACCCACATATTTTGTATAATGTAATTCAATAAACACATAACAATTGAAATCTAATTATGCAATATGAGTAAAACAAGAAAAAAATTGACATACCTTTTCTTGCAAGAAAGATTTTTCTAAATCAAAATTTGACACAATCATTGATCTTCATGCAACCACAATTGTAGATATCCATCTTCATATACCATGCTTATAGTGGCATGTGAATGCGTAGTAAACAAACCTTCTTTAATTTCTTATAAATTGTGAAAATAGAACTTTAAAATTGTTGGTGTGTGAGGATAAAAATAAACTTATGAAGGCTTTGAGACGTGTATCAATGTCACTTTCTTTAAGGTTCTATTTGTAACACCTCTAACATGTATTTGTCGTCAAAATAGGGTTATAGAGTAATAGCATAAAAAAGTAACTTAAAAAAATTCATTTTCAAACATTTCATAATCCATTCAAACACATGTATATCGTCTCTTATTCGTGCCCTCGAGGCCTTAAAAACACTTTAGGAACGATTCAGAACTAAATCGGAAATATATGAAACCTTAAGAAAAAAGTTAGAAAAATTCACGATGCAGAGGTCATACGGCTGTGTGGCCAAGTCATGTAACATTCGAAATAGGGACACATGGCCATGTCCCAGCCCATGTCAGTTCCCGTGTAACTCTCTGACTTGGGTCATACGGCCAAGCCACACATTCGTGTGCCAGGCCGTGTAACCTTTGAAATGGCCTCACACACCCATATGTCAGGCCGTGTAACTTTCGTAAAACAACCATTAAAACCTAAGGGGACACACGGCTGTGTCGCATGGCCGTGAGTCATATATGGTTGAGACACACGCTCGTGTCCTTGGCCGTGTGGACAAGAAAATGGACAAAATCAAGTCATTTCTTTCACCCATTCAAACATGAACCTACAAGTAACTGACACATATAGTTAAGACCTTAAAACATACCTAAATCATGCATAATAAGACCGATTCCCTATACCAAATATCCATACAACCAATATGCCAAAAGGCACCTTAATCACAATTCATCAAACTTACCAAAACATATGTATAATTAACCTTACTTCCAACCTACACATCTAGTTCCATATCATCTTAAAATATACAACAATTAAGACTATTTCTATCATAGCAACTTAATTCACCAACAAGCCAAAACAAACCATAAGTGTATACTTTCATACCATTCTAATTGTACCAAAAGGATACATATTTACAACCTTAGTAAAGTGCATAACAATTTAGTTTAGTATTTTGTCCAAAAGATACATAACAACCTATATAGCCACATATACATGCCACAACCCTAAAGGACACAAGAACTACCAACATCGAAGGGATAGTGTGAGCTGAAGATTCGATCCTACCAACGTCAGCAACAACAATCTACAAAATAATTCAGAAAAAATGAATAAGCTTATAGAGCTTAGTAAGAACATAGTATATTATTAAACTTAACAACAATTTAATACAACAGATATTTTACTAGATTCAAGGTTACCGGAGTATAAATAGGCACGTATGTGCAATTTAGGGGTACCGAAGCACAAATAAGCATGTTTAATTCAGGGTATAATTAATTACAAGTGTTTAATTTCATAACCATATTGTAAAATATACAAATAGAAATTCAATTATGTATTGAAGTACTATGAACTTACCTCGACAACTAGGACGTAGAAATGTGATCGAGCTAATCCGTGATTTTCGCCATTCCTCGATTTAGGTCCTGTTGAGATTTATATTGATTTAAATAAATAATTATATTCAATAAAGTATTTCAATCAATCTCAACATTCAATTCAATCCATAATTCACATTTATGCATAATTATAATTTTTCCCCTAACATTATAACTTTTCACAATTTAGTCCTTAAGCTCATAATTTAAAATCTAAGCATTTTCATCCCTATTCCTTGCTAGCCAAATCTATTATGATCCCATATCAGCTCATACAATTCATTATTTCACAATTTAATTATGGTATTTTACTACTTTTACAAATAAGCCCCTAAATGATAATTTCATCAAAAATCTTTTTATAGAACTTGTTTATTTAATAACAAGGACTCATAATCTTTCATAAAATTTCAAGAATCATACAAACATGTTCATGGAAAAACCTTAAAACTTTAATAATTTTGCAAATTAGTCCCTGGGTTAGCTAGATTAAGCTACAACGATCCCGAAAACATAGAAATCATTAAAAACGGGATAAAAATTAATCACATGCAAAGAGATATCCTTAGCTAGATGTGCAATCCCTAAGATGGTTTCTTTCTTCTTCAATTTCGGTGGACAATTAGCTTGAAGAAGATGATACCTTTGTCTTTTACATATTTTACTTAATTTACTTATTGAATTACTTTATTAACCTTACTTAATAACTTCAAAAAACACTTAAGTTAAGCCCATATTTGTCCACTAACTTCATGAATGGTAATATTACCATTTAAATTCCTTTACAATTTAATTTCATAGCTATTAGATACCTTTAAATAATAGAACTCTACCTTTGCACATTTTACGCTTTAATCCTTTTCACAAAATTAAGCATGCAAACGCCAAAATATATTAACAAAATTTTTATACGACTTTACTAATATACCATATAAATCAAAATAATAATAAAATAAATTTTTACTTATCGGATTTGTGGTCTCGAAACCACTGTTCCGATTTCACTGAAAACGAGTTGTTACACTATTCGCCCCCATTATATTATGCTGTACAAAAAAGTTACTAGCAATAAACCCCGAGGATACAATGAAGCCCAATGATGGTCTATGTTTTGCACTAACAGAAACAATCCACTGAGCATTGGGCGGAGCATAACACGGATGTCAAATTTTATAAAGAGAAATTCTTTATAGAACAATCTAAGGAATATAAAAAATAATAGGAGATCAGATAGAAACTTTTTTCTATGTTTTTTGGGTTGTCATGCAAATGAAACTTCACACTTATTTATAAGAGACCTCATGTCTCTTCATAGAGGCATGGCTACTCAAATAGATAGTCATATCTTTAGCAATAAATATAATTATTCAATAGATATCTACTTGAATAATTATGACTATTTGTTATTAATTAAGTGACATAACTTTTGGTAACTTATAACTTTTCATTTGCAACTATTGGAACACCATATATTTTGAAAATGTTCCAACTATATAGGTAATTTTAATATAGCTTATTAAAAACAAAGTTAGTAAAATTTAGGAGAGTTATTTTTTCTTTCTTTTTTAACATCGATCCAAATTGATTGTATCTAATGCCCATCTAATTGATATTATACTAATAATTTGATGACTCAGTTGAAATATTTTGAAGTTCAAGGAATAATTTATAATATAAGCCATAATTCAAGAATGTCTAATAGAATTAACCCTATTTTGGTATAATAGCTATTATTTAAAATAAATTAAGTTAAAGCTTTTTGTTTTAGGTTAGTTAGGATAGTTAATTAATAGTATTAAAGGTGGTTTAAATTTTAATTAATTTTAAAAGTGATATTTTAGGTTGCGGTTGGTTGTTTTAGATTAGGTTTTAGTACTTATGATTTATGTTAGTATGATTTCAATTTAAGACAATTCAAATTTGACATTTGAGTTATTTAGTATGAATTTATTGCTTTTTATAAAATAAGATAAAATTTGATCTGAGCCGTATTTAATTAGAATTTATTGATAACCTTTAAAAATTTATATAGACAAATTTAATTGACAGTTAAGTGGAGAAAATCCTTAAAAATATTGTTCTTTTTTCTTTCAAAATATTTTTGCTTGTTTTCTTTTGTTTTGTTTTACTCAGCGGCGATGTTAGTTTTCGGGCCTATCACCCACCTTTTTCTCCCTCTCTTCAACCTTCTTTTTCTTTTTTTTTCTCCTCATTCACTCCATATGCATTTTCTCTTTTAGTTTGCAGATTTATTTTGTAGGTATCTTTGTTGTCTTCACAAGTTATAATGGGGAAATGATGGTATCTATTGTCGCTGAAACTCCACCGACCATCAGCAGTTTCTCTTAGAAAGTGGGTGACTTTTCGTTTGCTTTTTAATCTGTTTCAGTTTTGAAAGTCTTTTAGAATAATAAATGATTTCACAAAATGGTTTGGACCAGTATTGTCTTAAATTTTACATTTTTTTGTTTGTCTTTGTTTATTTAATAAGTCTTCACTTTTAAAAGTTTTTGTCTACTCTTGTAACACGTTTTTTTTTTGTCTTGCTTATGCATATAGTATTGCTTTTGCAAATTATTTTAGGGATGGTTTTGTCGTTGTCTTCTCTAGCTTGGTGGATGCTTGGTTCTTTTTCCAATTTTTACCTACCGCTTTGGAACACTGAGGTTGATTTCTTTATCGTATTAAGTGCTTGCAATCATTCCAAATATTTTGTGCTTTAGTTGTGATAGAGCCAATTGTCAACATGACATAATGTTCATTTGATGCTGAGGCTAAAACATTTGTTGTGTTGATAGAGCTTGTCTTTCACCACCTATGACAGGTGTTTGTTATTCCCCCCCCCCAATTGTATGGTCTTATTCATCGAATGAATTAATGAATTTTTCTTTCAAAAAAAATTGTATAAACATTGCACGCTCATGTTCAATTTAGAAAAAAAAGAGTATATGTTGACATCTTGTCCTCATTATTTATTGTGGGTAAAGTATGAAACTCTCAGATCAACTCGAAATACTATTCCAACCCTAAATTGATTAACACGAACCATCTAAAAAATCAGATTGTTTCATATGGGGACTAGAAATTTAAATTAACTTGGAAGTAAACTAGGACATGGATTTATAGGATAGAAATGTGAAAGTTTGTTGATTATTGCTTGCCAAAAATTTTCAACTATACGTTCAATTGCAACTAAACCAAGTGACTACTAGTAGGAAAAATATAGAGATGTGCACCAAAAGTTTCTTTGGACAATACAAAAACTTCACACGTCTACGAAATTTTATCGAAAGAGTTAATACACTATGCTCAATAAGTACAAGCTGTGATATAAGTCCAACTCACTCACCAAGTAGCAACCTCACTCCTATACTCAATCTAGATAACTTCCCTTCTAAGACTTCCCTATTGAAAGTTTAGATGTAAATTAGTGGGCTCTATTTAGTTTACTTACAATTTGCACTTAGTAAAACAATACCTATATGAACAAGTATAGTGCTTTCTTTCATTCTTTCTTTCTTTTTTCATTTTTAACCTAAATAAATCGTGCTTATATAAGAGTTAATTAGGCTTGTTAAATTACAATCGATTACAATAAATTAATTTCACTAAAGTAACGACAAAAACAAGTCTTCAATACCCTTCACAAAGGTAGAGATCTTTTAGGCATCAATCTCCTTGAAGATGAAATCTTCTATTTTGGGAACTTGGATTATATTGAAAGTCTCCAAACCAATCCTTACTTGACTTGAATCTTGCACATTTGACTTCAGTAATAAGCTTTTAATAATTCTCACGATTCACTCAAGATAAGACCCAAGTAGATTTGGTAAAATAATATACCAACGAAATATGGTAAGTTATAATACTTGCAAGTTTCCTTCAATTTCCAATTGGCATTAACAGTGGGTGATAAAGTTGGCACTAACAAAATAAACTAGGAATAAATACATCAAGATTGTACACATGAACTTTTGATTTAATTTTATAGATGAAATTTATATAAATTTTTATATTAATTAAGTTGCTCATATTTAGTAAAATAAATAGATTCAGTTACGTTTATGTCAAGTATATATATACATATATCTTGTGTATGTAATAAGTAAGCTCAAAATAACGCCACAAGATAACAAAGTTAATGTTTTATGGTAACTGAATCAAAATTAAATATCATATATATAATTGCACAAATTTGAAGTTCCTACATTAGACTTTGAAGCCCCAGTTCAAGTCCTATCATTTGCATTTGTGATGTGTAGGTCACTCTTCCACCATGTGTATATGCTTTCTATGGGTTTTGTCCAGTTTCTTTTTGGATTTTTTTTGGCTTTTTCCAATTCGTCATCCACTATACATTGTATTGGTTGATTCTACATACCATTGTAATTGGTTGAACATGTTACTTGTATATGCAATTTGTACCATGTCTTGTATTTGTAATTGTATTATCTTATATTAGTGAAACTTTCAAAAAGAAATCTACATTACATTATACATTGAATAGAAAAAAAAATCATGTATAATGATGAAATGAAATAGTTGCTAAGAAACAAACTACACTAGTGAAGTGGTGCCAAGGAAGTGCGCACTTCCTTTGCCACCAAATGCGAAACAGTAAACAAATGAAAACAAAAAGTTATTTATGCAGTTCGGTTTCCTTATGGTTGCAGAGGCTAGCTCAATTAGAAATATCCACTCTATTCAACAATTACAAGTGATCCTAATCTATCACACCCTGTGGCAATTTCCTTACATTTGTAACTTGAAAACTCGATACTCTCACCACTAAATTCACCCGTTGTGAATTCGACAAGCAAAACCCAAACATAAAGGCTTTACTATCAATATGCACTTACAAAATATAGTTCCTCACTCGAACAGATTTAGTACTCTTAATTTTAGGTACATAAACCTATACAAGTCTTTCAATTATATAGATTTGTTACAGACTTTCTAACATAGAGAAGATCTATCACAATCCCTATAAAACAACCACTATATAAACTTAACACAATATAATAATAAACAAGGTAAATAAGGATTCTTGGGAGCTAAGTCTTGAGTGATTCAATTCAATCCAACTTTCTTGATTCAATGGATTAGATAAGGGTGATTGGATTCAATCCAATCTCCAAAATATGTTTATCCAAGTGATATAATCTTCATTGATGGGCTAGATATCGCCCATATATTCATCATAGCTCATATAATTCGTTAAATAAATTGTCAACACCTTAAATATAGAAACTGTCTCCACATAGATTTGGTGGCTAGGAAATGGACACTCCTTCTAACACCAAATTACTAGTTTCATACTTTTCAACATATAACATTAAGATTCATCGCCAAGTAAAATTTAAATACATTTCAAATTCTATTTTGAAATATATCTTCCAAAGGGGTTTTCCTTTTTCCTTAGTTTGCATCTCAAAACACTCTTCTGTCATTAATGATGGACAAGGGTTCATAGTAGATAGCTTCAAAGATCAAATAAATATGTTTTAATTTTTAAGAGTTATGTAGTGTTAAGATGGTTAGTGTGCAAATGAAAAAAATGATTTCTGTAATTTTTTCATATATTTTTAATTTGTTTTATAATTTTATGCTTTTTATAATATTTTATAAATTTTATTATTATTTTTAATAATTATCTATATTTTAAATATTTTATATAATTTTTACAGTTTTAAATTTATATATTTTTATAATTTATATAATTTTTAAAAAATATTTTAATATTATTTTTATTTTGATATTTTATATATTTTTGTCAATAAATTTTATAATTTTCTATATTTTTAATAAATTTTTATAATGCTTCTAGTTTTAATTTTTTTATACGTTTTGATAATTTTAAATATAAAGTTTTCACCATGTGGCACAATTTTGGTGTGATAAATGGTGAAAATAACCTAAAAAGGAAACCATTTTTTAATAATTGACCGTTAACTTTAACATTCAGTTAACTTTAACGGTCAAAAATTTAATTGATTGAAATTTTATTATTCAAGAATTTACTTAAGTGAAAAATAAATATAAAAGCTTAATTTATTCTTTTAAAAAATTTAAGGGCTTCAAAAATCCTTCAAGAAAAAAAAAAACAACAAAGAAAAGGGATATATGGCTAATGTTACTTACTTGGGAAGATGGATTCTTAGGATAGGAATTAACTAGGGATAAAAATCAAAATTAAACTTTGATTTAATATCATTGAACTAATATAAATTTGATTTTAATTTAATTTTATAGATGAAATTTATATAAATTTTATTTTAATTCAGTTGTACATATTTAATAAAATAAATCCACTTACTTTTATGTCGGATAACTATTTTTTTGTATATATGCAATAAATAAGCTTAAAATGATGTCGACGATAACAAAGTTAATGATTTATAAAAATTAAATTAAAATTAATTATCATAAATATAATTGTACAAAATTGAAGTTTGTACATTAGATCTTAAAGGCTCTATGTTGATTTTGTCTGATTTCTTTTAAGTTTTATACAATTTTTCGTTCATTGTGTATTATTTTAATTGATTCTATAAATTATTATAGTTTGTTAAACACGCATTTATAATTGTACTTGTGACTTATATCTTAACTTATATTTATAAATGTTGTATTTTATATTAGCGAAATTTTAAAAAAATCATAGCATACCTTGAATAATATTAAGTTTCATGGGCAGGTAAAATTCAACACCCAACCGGCCTCTTTCTCTTTCGAAATATATCTGCCAAAAGGGTTTTCATTTTTCGTTTGTTAATGTTGGAAAATTCACACACATCAATGGTAAATTATTTACAGGAGAGGGCAGCGAAATGATGAAGAAAATAATAAATAAATAATTAATAATGAAAAGAATGGGGGCACCTGCTTGGTGATGATGATGATGCAAGGATAGTGAGAAGGGGAGTATGCGCTGTTACTTTTGGCATCTCATAAAACCAAAAGCTGCTCTCCGATCCCATTCCCACTTTCTAATCTTCTTCTCACTAACTAGGATCACTTTAATGATCTTTCATCATAACCCTATTTATATTCAAACCCAGTTATGCTTGTATAACAATTTATCATGCCTTGCAAAGCAAGCCATTTTTCATCCTTTATTCCAAATCTCTTTCCATCTCTCTCTTATATGAATGATGAGATACAAGCAGCAAAGTATATATACAGTATAGTATCTTTGAAGGAATACGGTGTACATTACTTGTTTGGTTGGAGTGTGAATTAATGAGCGCGCGCACACACACACAGTCATCATTATAACAATGTAATTATGAGTGTGCTGTGTGCACTAGTGTTTTGCTGTTCTCCATAAATATAGTATAATATTCTTCTACGTCAACTTTTTTTTTTCCTTTTTGTTGAAAATTTTCTTTTTGAATGGAAAAAGGAAATTAGGATAGTTTAAAAAAAATTAATTAAGAATAAAAATGAAAGACAGTGCAAAAGCGTGCTTACTTTGTTATCATTCCTAGGATGTAAAATGATTGAGATTTTGAGACAATTCGGTGCAAAGCAATTAGTCCAAAAGCCTATCTTGGAATGTAGGATCCTTTTAATTTCATTATTTATTTTTAATAAATTGCAAATTTACAGTAATTGCTTCAATTAAAATCAAGAAAGAAACAAAATCATGCCTATTAGTTATCTAACTTGTTTCTTCACAATTAAGGTAAATCATTGGTATAAACAATTAAGTTATTTATTTTATTAATTTTGAATAAGAGATGAACTTAAAATTTTTGGAAAAGTTTAATTGAAAATGAATTTTTTCTTTTTTTCTTTTTTAATTTGTGGAGGTAGGCAAAAGGGGCCCTACATGGCTCCCTAGCTATAATCAATATATAAAATAAAATACAAAATCTATATCTAAGAAAATGAAATAAAAAAATCAAACATAATTGAATAAATCCGGTTCTTTTCTGTCCATATTCTGATGAATAATATAAATGCATGTTTCTCTCTGATTTCCATGTGCAGTAGTAATAGTCTCTCTCTCTAGTTGAAGAGGATGGAAACGTACAGTCATCATGAAGACCAAGAAGCGTTGATGTTCCACGCCTATCCATGTGCATACTACGTTCAAAGCCCTTCCACCATCTCCCATGCAAACAGTGCCGATCATATCCGCAACCCCACCAACGAAGACCAATCCGCCGTCACCCTGCATTTCCACTCCCCCACACCCTCCGAATCAGCCATCCTCACCAAGAACCCCGACGTTTCTCGCTTCACCCTTTCCCGTTACTCTTCCTCTCGTGGATCCAACAACTCCTTCTTGCATGACAAAAGCATCGTCGCTGCTGCCGATCACAAAGGAGGATTCAACCGCCTCATTATTATCGACCATGGGGTCGGTAAGGGTGATCAAAATGATGATGATGATGATGACAATGATGATGATGAAGGACAAGGGTTTTATGGGAAGAAAAAAGGGTGGTGGTGGAGGTATTGTTCTTTTAGAAGCTCTAATTCTTGTGCCTGGATTTCTTTACAAATATGTTGGAGGCTTGTGTTGAGCTTGGGATTTGCATTGCTTGTGTTCTACATTGCTACGAAGCCACCACCTCCTAAGATTTCTGTTAAGGTATGTATATTGGTCTTCTCTTGCTCCCTCTATTTTTGCTTCAAAACTAAAAGCAAGTACCCACAAGTTTACTCAATTAATTTCAGAGACTTGTACATAAATTGGAACAGAGCATAGTTTATAATGCTCCAATACCAACTCTAATGTTGGGTTGTTGCTGCTGGACACGATGAGTTACAATACTGTTACCAATTAAACATTTGTTTTAAGCGAAAAGACCAAAAGGAAACTCGCATTAAGAGAGTAATTTTACAAGAAAATTTGCATTTCATAGCCATATGATCTTTTAAAATGCATATTTTCAGGCAATTCTATGCAAGAAGGTAGTCTTCTGTCTCTCATACTATTTTTATTATTTTTTTGTTATTTTTGTTTTGCTTTCAAGAAATCAAAGAGGCAAGAGCCTTCTTTCCCAAGAAAAAAAAACGCAAAGAACCTGAAGATGATGGGTTGCTAGACTTCATCCCAATAGGGCCTAAAATCAACTGTTTGTATTTAACCATGAACCCTTGCCCACTAGAACCAAGCATCAAGCTCAATGATGGATCCTAAGGCCCTAACTTGCAAGTTGCTTGTAGGGATCACAATAGATGGTGGATTTGAATATTTCCTATTATTAATTCAAGGGAAAAAGAGAATTCTCAGTACCCTCAAACTTCGGAGCAGCTCTGTGAAGCTATATAAAGATATAAAAAAAAAAATTGTGAAGTCTATTAGAATGAAGAGAAAAGTGTAATAAAGTATAGACTATCACACGATGCTTGGATTGGCAATGCAGGTGGCAAGAGTAGGTGAATTCGGACTAGGGGAAGGAGTGGACGGCTCAGGTGTTACAACCAAGATTCTAACCTGCAACTGTTCTGTGGACCTGCTCGTTGAAAATAAATCAAAGCTCTTCGGTCTCCACATCCATCCTCCAACCATGGATTTATTCTTCGGCCGCCTGCCTTTCGCTATCTCACACGTACGTAATCAAGTCCTCCAATTGAATTTTTTTATCTTTTGCTTTTTGTTTAATTGTTGTTTTCAATATATGAATCCAACTAGCAGGGACGAAAGCTATATGCACAGAGTTCGAGTCCATCAAGGTTCCAGCTATCGGTGGGAACACGAAGTAAACCGATGTATGGCGCAGGGAGAAACATGCAGGACTTGCTGGAGTCGGGAATGGGATTGCCACTAGTGATTCGTTTGAAGCTGAGCTCCAATTTTCGAGTTGTATGGAACCTTATAAAGCCTAGGTTCCATCACCAAGCTGAATGTTTAGTAGTCCTTGATGACAAATACGACAAGAAACACCGAACCCAAAAATATAACAGCACCTGCACTATCACTTCTTCATAGAACCATGTCTGCCCCTGCCCCAGCTGCTGCGTCAATGAATATGAACAAAATCACCATTTCCACCCTCTTTTATATATATTTGAGTTTACCGGAATTTGATTCTGGCTATTAGAACTAAACTCTATATCAACAAGTTGTGTATTAACACAACTGTTGAATCTTTTGTTATCAAATATAATATACACTAATGGTGCTAAAAATACCTTTCTACATACACTCTGTATCAGCATATATATTGGTTTTAACCACACATTGATACTATTAAATAATAATTTTGATAAATATATAATTAAAACAATCTTTATTATATTACATTAACATCAAATTTTAAATTTAAATTTAAGTATAAATAAACTTGAAAAAAAATTTAATGTAACATCAGTACATCTTAAATACGTTTTCTTTCTTTATTTTGATTTTAGTTTCTGTATTTATGCATAAATTGTCATCTCCAAAAAGGGTAGATACGCCCTTAAGAACAGAAACAACCAACAATTATATTTATTCATTTTCAAAAAAATCAAAAGTAATTATATTTAGGGTAAACTACTAAAATTGTTACTTTTGTTTATCTCATATTACGTTTTAGTCACTTACGTTATTGCTTTGTAACACTTTAGCCACTGAACCACTAATTGCCGTTAATAGTGTAACGGTAAGTTGATATCGCACGTTAAATCCTCATTTCAAACAAAAAAATTCAGGTTAATTTATACAATCAGTCTCATGTTTTTTCGTTTTGAGCAATTTAATTTTTTTTCTTTTATTTTTTTTAGCTTTCCTTTTTTTTCTTTATTTTCTATTCTCTCCTACTTCTCCCTCTTGTTATCCTTCCTTTTTCATCTCTTTTAACGAAGTTTTTCTATGTTTTCCACTTGTTAAAATTAGTCCTTATATTTTTATTTTTTAAAAATAATTTAATTTTTTCGAGTAATGTGAGCTTGTGGACTAGTTTTAACAAATGAAAAACATAGAAAAACTACATTAAAAGGAATGAAGAAAGGAGGAAAACAGAGAGAAAAGTAGAAGAGGATAGAAAATTTTTTAAAAAAAAAGAACGAAATTTTAAAGAACATAAAAGAAAAAAATTAAATTACTGAAAATGAAAAAATATAGAGACCAATTGTAGAATTTAACCTAAAATTTCCATTTGCAATGAAATTTAATGTGCCACATCAGCTTATCGTTACACCTTTAACGGGAATTAATGGTCGAGTGACTAAAATGTTACAACACAACAACGTAAGTAACTAAAATGTAACATTTCAAATATAAATGACTAAAATGTAACATAAGGTAAACAAAAGTGACTAATTTAATAATTTACCCTATATTTTTTCATTTTAGATATTTCCAATTACTCCTTAAAAAATGTATCAAGTTTTATTTAAATTGCTCATCATATACATCATACATATCATATATATATATATATATATATATTAAAATAAGGTTTAGACATAATCATCTCTGTATATTTAATTAGTTTAATATTAATATTTGTATTTCACAATATTTGTGCATGTAATATATTTTTAAACACAAAAATACATATAATATATTCAAAATATTACAAATATATTATATTCTAAATAATATATACATGAAGAGAAAGAAAACTAGTATATATAAAGTAACATATTCACCCAAACATGAAAAGAAGCACCTTTAGAATAATTCACAACATCCCATGTGTCACCAATCAAAAGTGACACATAAGTAAATTTATTAATTATTTAAAATATTTAGTTTAATAATCAATTACAATTAATGAATTTAAGATTTTCTTTTGAAAATTATACGTAATTAAGGAGACAAATATATCATGGAACAAAATATATAAAGTATTATTTTTAATAGGGTTAATATGTTGTTTGTCTCCTAAATTTGTTCAAAAATATTTAGTTAGTATCTAAACTTTTTTATGCCTAGTTAAAACATAAACCAAAGATTCAATCACACATTATCTCAATTTATTAACAAAGTTAATTTTTTAAAGGTTAACATGTAGTTTGCCCCCTAAATTTATCCAAAAGTACTTAGTTGGTAGCTAAGCTTATAAAAAAAATATACTTTTTTTAAATTAATTTATATTTTTTAAAATATTTTTATTTTTTAAGTTATATCCGTCACATGTGATTCTGAGAGACTGCCATGTGTCACTATAATATTAGTCATCAATCCATGTCAGCATAAATTATCGGTGTTAGTGTGGTGATATCAACCTAGGTGATGGAATAAGGCAAACTGCATATCAACCCTTTTTTAAATGGGAAAATATATAATTTGGCCCCTAAACTTGTCCATTTGTACCTAGTTGGTCCCTAAATTTTTTTGGACTAGTTGATCCCTTAACTTGTATTTCGTCAACCAAGTTGGTACCTCCTCACTAATATCGTTAGCTTGTACTAATGTGGTACTATTAGTCAATCCGATGGTGCCATGTGGCAGCCTCTTAGAATGCCACATGGCAAACATAAATATAATTTTTAGTATATATTTTTTAACTTATATTTGTCATATGGTATTTTGAGAGGTTGCCACATGATACCACCAAATTGACTAGTTGTGCCACGTTAGCACAAACTAATAGTATTAGTACGGAGGTACCAATTTGATTGATAAAATTCAACTTCAGGACTAACTAGGTCTAACAAAAATTTTAAAGACCAAATACAAATGGACAGGTTGAGGGACCAAATAATATATTATACATTTTTAAATTAACTAAGGCTTTTATGAATTTAAATATTAGAAAAAAATGTTTCATAGCATATTTGTTTAATTAATTAAGGAAACCATGCAAGGCCTAGAGGTGTGCATGGGTCGGGTTGGGCTGGGCCCAACTAAAAATTTAGGCCCGTTTGCTAGGCCCAAGCCTTGTCCGGCCTGAAAAATGGGCCTAAAATTTTGCTCAAGCCCGACCTGGTCCGCCCATATTAATTTTTATATTAATTTTTATATAAATTTAAAATATATATAAACCATCAAAATACTAAAAAATCAAAATAAATATTTTTCAACAAATTGAAAATAAATTTTAAAAATATGTATACTTAAATAACACTAAAATAGATGCAATTTAACAAGCAAATGCCTCTAAAACAATAACAAAATTAGCAAATGTCTTTAAAATAATAAAAAATTTAACAATAAAATAAGTTTTATATAATATCCAAACAATAACAACAAAATAGTAGCAACATAATACTAAAATAGTAGCAAAACATGGAGAAAATAATAAGAAAATAATATTAAAAAAATAGTTTTTTTTATTTAGTAAATTCAGGCTGGGCCCGAGATAAAAATGCATAAAAATACATTATTCAAGGCCCGGCCCATTTTTTAAACGAGCCTTATTTTTTTACCCAAACCCATTTTTTGGGTCTATATTTTTGCCCAAACCCTCCCACATTTAAGGCGGGTCTTTAAGCCGGGCCGAGTAGCCCGTCCCATGCACACCTCTAACAAGTCCTGATTGGTGACAAATAAACAAATGAACTATGACAGTTGTTTAAAAAAAACATTATACTAAAATGAAAATAAGGAAACAAATCCAGTTTTTATATGGATTAATAACACGAAAGTCCTTCTATGTTTTTCCACTTACAAAAGAGTTTCCGCTTATTTTAGTATCAACTTAAGTACTCCATACTTAATAATTTATTTTTGTTACTCTATTACATCAATGTTAATTTATTGATCTTTCTTTTCTTTACACTATTTTTTTAAATGTTCCTTAAATTATTTTTATATTTTATTTATTTATTTGATATTAAATTTTATTAAACTATTGTACGTTTTAGTAATTCTCTTACATTTTAATAAAAATTATTTTAATTTAAATTTAAAATTTTTAAGCCTATTTATTTTACAATAAAAATTTTAGTTTGCCATTTTCATAAATAACATTATCATTTATCTTACGATTTTTTACTTATTGATTTTTACTTTTACATTCAATTTTGCAGCAATAATATTTAAAAATTAAAATGCATTTACTTAGTAAAAAATATGCAATTTTTATTTATTATATATCTATATTTAAAATATATATATAAAGAAACTTTATTTTATATGATTATATTTCACATATATAATTAAAGTAGAGTTCAACTTCTTAATTAATACATTAATTTAAAATGTAATTTCTTTAAATTTTTTATATTATTACTACTATTATTCTCATCATCATCATTAAATATTAAGTTAAAATGTAATCACTTTTAATATTTTATATACTTTTTTATATTATTAATTTTATTTGTACTATTATTATCATCATTTTCGTTAAATATTAAGTCCACAAAAATATTTTCGAAGATGTCCATATTATACAAAAATGAAAATTATAATAATTATAAAATTCTTATGTTTGCGTAATTCTACTAAATTTAATACGTAACAGTTAAAATTAACTATTAAATTTATTAATATTTATTATTAAATTTTAACTGTAGATTTTGATTCCACATTTTGTCCTTATATGAACTAAATAAAAGAATAAAATTTGTTACACGTACCTCTTTTTATTATATTTACTTCAACATCAACTAAATTTTATAAAATACTCTCATTTTAAAAACTACAATTTTCTTGTGCATAGCCTAATATAATATATATATAACGATTAAAAGTTTTTACATAAAATAAATTATTAAAAAAATTTAATTTATGTCTAATTTAATATGCATAATTTATATAAATAAAATATAAAATATGACGATTAGATTATTAAAATATTAACAATACAAAATTATAAAATTAAAATATAACTAATCCCTTCCTTATATAAAATATAAAATATATAATTTTTTGTCTAAATTTTATATTTATAAATTTTAATAATTCCAAATTTTTAATTTGTAATTTTTTAAATATTTTTATTATTTTAATTATTACAAAAGATGCATGTATCTAATATTCATTACATGATTGAGTAAAAGAGGGCAAGTCCCCGTTGGCCACCACAACAAAGTCTGCAACTTGGTTGGCCTGACAGGAAATGCGAGTAAGCTGCCATTCCTCAAACTCCTTGATATTTCTAACTAGTGGCTGCATCATCGTCGCCTATATTAATCATTCACTAAATATTTGGTTAATTTAAACCTTTTAACACGCTGACTAAATAAAAATTAGCATGTAAATTAAAGTAGGTTCAAAACGTAAAAATATAATTGCAGTAAATTTATTTATGTTAAATATTTAAAACAATAAATTTAAACCTTAAACATGTAAAAGTTTTCATAAATCTAACATATAACTACTTATTTATATTAGAAAATAAAGTGATGATATTGAAGAAGTAAAAAAAGCAATAAATATTTACCCATATTACATTTTTAATGGAAAAACATAATTCAACATTGGCTAAGAGAAAGTATCCCTAAATCTTAAATATAAATCATAAAATAATCAAGATGTTTGAAGAGAGATTAATTATTCTCACAATTATTCAAGGGGCGGCCACTAGATAGAGATAGATAAATATGTATATGATTAATATCATCATACGATTACTTAGCACGTGGCAAGACGATTTTGAGTAATTAAAAATTAGGACTAACTAGAATTTTGGTGATAAAATGATTTCTTCAAATACTACAAATTACTGAAATTAGGTCTGTTAGTCATTGGGTTTGGACAGCCTTGTCCAATGAATTTTCAGTTGACAAAATTATGTAAACCTCATTCACTCCAAATTAATTAATAATTATTTGGTATATAGTTAGCGGAGATTTCAGACAAGCATAGTTTAAAAGAGGTCAAATTCAAATAAAGTCCTTGTACTACGAGTTCTTGACAATTTTAGCCCCTCTTCTATAATTTAGTCGTTTTCAGTTTATCTACTTTTCAAAATTTTTACTTTTTAGACCAACTTTTTCTGTTAGTTTTATCAAATATTTTTTGTGGCCTTTTTCTAAAAGGGCATAACAATATATACCTCGGTGTTTTTAAATAATTGGACAAATTTTTCTCATTAAAAAATGGGAAAAATGTATAATGTTTGTCTAATTATAGAACAAGTACCAAGGATATATGCCACATTACCATTTCTTTTCTTAAAATAAACCACGTCAAATAATTGGCAAATTCATGGAAAAAATATGGCCTCAAAATTGAAAATATACATGTCGAAGAGTAAAGCACTAGAAATCATCAAATTACAGTAGAGTAGAGGGGCTAAATCCATTAAAAATACATAGTACAAGGACCTTTAGTAAAAATTTAACATAAAAGATGACACATTATAAAAAAATTAAATACAAAAAAGAAATGATACATATGGCGGTGTTGTGGTTCATTTATGTAATTAAAATATCAGTTAATCAAATTTAAATTAAATTATAACACATTTGTAATGTGAGTGGAAGAATCTTATGTAAAAATATATTTATAAAAATTTACATAAAAAGTTTTAAAATCTTAATAACCTAGATTCACATCTCATTATTTATTTTATTGATCATTTATAAAAATATAAGAAAAACTATAAAATATCTTCATAACAATATAATTTATTTTTAAAAATTATTATTTTTAATTATTACCCAACCATATTATTTGCCCAATTTACTCGTATCATTAACCAAGTGAGAGGTTTAACATATAAAATAATTTTTGATACACCATAGTCCATGAGTCTCATGCGCTATCAATGGGTAACGATATGACACCTCATTATTAAATTCTAAACTTGAAATCCTAAACTCGAAAAATCCAAACGTTGAAAGAAATTAATATTTAATTAAAATTTTTAGTATTTATTTATAAAACCTTCATTATTTTTTATTTAATGATCATGATGCGTTATATTATTATTTATTACATAAAACTTATACGCATACTACAGATATTTCAGTATCTTCCATATCTATTTTACGATCCATATTTAAATTTTGTACTTGTCCCTTTTAAAAATATCTTTTTCATAATTCAAGCTTGTGTTTTGTTAAAAGTAGAATATGTAATGGAAGAACCTAAATATAGGTTATTCAATATGTCCAATATGTCCAATAAAGGGGATGATGGTAATGAGCATATTGAAAGAATGTGGAGGAAAATTGAATCGACCAATGGAGTTGTACAATTTATATTTGGTCCCAAAACCAAATCTTACCAAAAGTTGGGCTTAGTTTTGAATATTCCCACTTGACACTGCAGAAGGGATTTTGTGTTTAGTAAATTCCAGGCTGTCTAAACTCCCTGAATCGATGTGTTAATCGTACAATGCCCATTTCCTTTTTTTTCTTTTATACCACAATCCTGTTGGCCATAACATATTTAGCATATAGTAAATGATCATTAATTTAGGAAGCACCTTTTTAAATTAATTTGTTGGGAAACAGATATAATAGCATAGCAACCTTTTCATTAGTATGATCGGCTACCAATGAACATTATATATATAAAATTCAGGCAGCGAAAATGATGTCAGTGCTTTCTGATCAGTTTGGTCACTGACCGAATGGGACACTGTTGGGAATTTAATTTAGAAGCTGAGAATATAATTAATTACCTCTCAGCTGCAAGCGACATTTGTGACTGAAAGCAGTAGTGTTGAGGGGCATCTCCACTCCAAGCACCACGGGTGCACTAAGTGATTTAAAATCTACAATTATTTATTTATTTATTTTTATTATAGTTTTTAATTTCCCCAGACAAAAGAGGCTTTGCTGCACATGAACCTTTCGCAAGCAGTTTTTTTATCATGCATTAATGCATGTATATGATGACATTTCAGCAATAGGTCTACTTTATTTAGATATTGATTATATAATATGCTAGGCTTGCTTTTGTTTGTTAATCCACAGCGCTTATCTTATATATACATAGTGCACATATAAACATAGTTTATTTATGGGTTTTTTTTTTTTAAAAAAAATTAAGCAAATGTGATTAATTATATAATTTATAGGGCAAAAAGAAGGGGGAAAAAAAGGTTGGTAAGTGGTTTCTTTTCATGAGCTGGAATGCATGCATATGGTTTCCACACGACATTGCGCTCAAATCCTATTATTTTAATCAACGTACGCGTGCTCTTATCGTGTCTTCCACACGAAAGTGCTTTCCCATATTAATTATTATATTCCTGTGGGTTTCTGTTCAATAAATTACCTTATAAGTCCTTATACAAGTAAATTAGTCTCGCAATGACCGGTTTTATCCATGTACGTTTAGTTTTGAAGTAAATAAGTAAATACTTTAAGGCAGGTTAACCTTCAACGTTAAATTTATTGATTTCTCATCTTTTAAAGTGATATGAGAAAAAGTGAGAAATATGGTCCTCGTTGTATTCTTTTTAAAAGGAATAATATAAATTTTAGTTTCTGAATTTAGTAATTAGGTCTCCTTTGGTATATATATATATCTATTTTTATTCTTAAACTTAGCAACTAGATATATTTTAGTCCTTAAATTTAGATTCTGTCAAGTTTTAATAATGTGACTAGTGTTATCAGATTAAACGGAACGAGAACTGATCAATATAACCGTCCAAACAAAGGGTTGAACTAGTTAACTTAGAAATTACTTGAAATTGGTAAAATACGAAAACTAAGACAAAAAGTAACAGTTGAATCAGTTTCATAATATCTTATTTTTTTTATTTTTTAAAAAATTTTAATTAATTAATTATTGTTGGCCCGACGATTAAATATTAATAAATTAGAGGATGAAGAGATTACCAAGACTTCAAGAAGAAAATCAAGAAAAAAAAAACAAATTCTAAAATAAACAAGAGAGATGTCTTAAAAAGAAAGAAGCTAAAAGAGTTGTATTAAATCAAATAATGAAGGGTCATCCTAATTAATAATGAAGATGCCTTAATAGGCTAGCTAATTACATCAAAATCAAATTCCTAACTCCTAACTATAATGAAACCCAAATTAATATAAACAAGAAATAGTTCTAATTGAATTAAATTTTCTTGTTGACTAAGAAACATAAAACTTATAAACAACTTAAATACTTTAAAATATCCTAAAATTCAAAGTAAGTAAATAAAAATATAAAGCCTAATAAATACAATATTGAGTCATATATAATAAAAATTAAGCCTTAAAATAAAATTCATTATGATTTAAACTTGAATTAAAGCCTAAAATTTGTAATTTCCCGTAATAATCCCGTCCAAAAATTCTATTCTCACAATTTTCACTAAAACAATTGTAACTTGAGCTCGAAGCTAGATGATTCAAAGTGAATTTTAAAACTAAGAGATAGATCTTTCATCGATCAAGAGACATTTCGACCAAAAATACATAGTGAACTTTGTAGAAAGTTAAGCCAAACATGTTCTTGGCTGAACATTGGTCTCCATACTCGTGTCACTTTGCCTCGTGTCAATTTAAATCAATTAATTTATACGAGTACATTTAATAAAAATTAATGATAAATGCATTTTTTTTCAGGAACTATACTGCTAGGCAAACAATCATGTATGTGAAAATTACATTGAAGAATGAAATATTTGAAATTTCAAGCATTTTTTTAAAATTTTTTTAACTTATCTATGAATGAGTAAATCTTCTTGGTTTGAGGTATGAGAACTTTCGTATTCTTGAGTTGATGTGTTTGGATAAAATTGAAAAGAACTGCTTAAATTGAAACATTACCAATTTTAAATAATAAAAATACTCAACTTTTGGTGCTTTTATCATTCATATTTGTACCTGCAAAGTTCATGAAATTGTTTTATCTCCCAACATAGGTCATTTGTGGTTTGCAACCAACTCTTTCTCTGTCAAACCAAGAAAAAAGTTAATTGCATGTAGGACGTCTGTTCTATAGGTAAAACTATATATATCCAAGTGTCAACTCTAGCGTATCAATTTTGAACAAGTTACATCCAAAGCTCAGGAAAATTCAAAAATACAATACAACCATATTGTATTACTGTGGACTGAAATTTAGGATGGAACTAAAAACGACATCGTATGTGCCCTTGAAAGAAAAAACAAAATCAATTCTATGGTTGGATAGGTGTCAAACAAAGAATTCATTTAGGATTCTTTATAGATTATTATACAATATTGTTTTTAGAACTTTTTTGGGTTTAATTAATTGTTATTTTGTATGATATTATTTTTAAGTTTTATATTAAGATTATTATTTCTTCTTGATTATCATTTATAAAAATATATAATGTCTTTCTTGAATAATATAATACTTTTATCATTAGTACTTCAAATTTCATACAAAATCTTGTGAAAGATTAAGGAGAATACAAATTTGTAAAATAATTATTACTTCTTCAACTATATGTTACGCTAGTGTTAAAGATGGTAATCTTATAGAGGGAAATATGGAATTTATGAACTTCTTACAAATACTATTGATTAGGATTATTATGACAAATGGAAGGTTGTTATGTCAATACTGCTCAAAGGATTAAAAAAGATCAATTTGATTTTACAATGATGAATTTCTTTCGATTAGTTCCCAATAGAAAACAACTGATAGACAAGTCGTACATTTTCTCTTCTTAAGCGAAACAAGTTTTTTTAATTAAAAGATCCTATTGATGAGGTTTGGTATGTTATACTTTGTAACTGTTGGAATAAATCTAGTTTGAAAATATATTTCTTGCACAATGAAAAATAAAAATTTTAAAAATCGAGTCAGTTTGTGATATTTATATCAATAAACCCTTTACCGAAATCGCAAATGTGTTTTTAACTAAATGGATCCTTTTCGCTCCTGGCTTTCAACCGAACAGTCTTGTCCACTATTTTCGTACCATGATCTACTTTGAGTGTGGCCTCGAACGATTCGAATCAAAACACTGAACCAAAAATAGTTTTCTTTACTTTTAGTGTGAAAGAAAAATATCTTCTTAATAGAAACTGGCAGATTTGTTATTCTGGAAAGTAGATTTAATACTTTTAAGGGAAATATGGAATTTATGAACTTCTTACAAATACTATTGATTAGGATTATTATGACAAATGGAAGGTTGTCATTTCAATGCGAATGGACTGATTTTACAATGATAAATTTCTCTCGATTAATTCACAATGGACAACAATTGATAGACAAGTCGTACATTTTCTCTTCTTAAGTGAAACATGTAACGCCCCCGTACCCGAGACCGTCGCCGGAGTCAAGCACGAGGTGTTAACGGACTTAATTCATTAATTAAACAGCTCAAACAATTTATTTTAGAATTTCCGCACAAGTTGGCTAATCTGCGTCACATCCGCTAAAAATCCATATCTCGAAGTTACTTAAACTCAAATCCAATTCCATAAATTTTTCCTGAAACTAGACTCATATATCTACTTACTAATTTTTTCTAGAATTTTTTGTTGGGCCAATTAGTACAGTTTATTAGTTAAAGTCTCCCCTGTTTCAGGGTTCGGCTACTCTGCCCCTGTGTATTACAAATCAGATATCTCCCTAACTTTAAATTAAGCACTTTATGCATAGAATTTCTTCACGAAATTTTCACACAATCATGCAATCATATCATAGACCTCAAAATAATCATAAAATAATTATTTCTATCTCGGATTTTGTAGTCCCGAAACCACTATTCTGATTAGGCCCTAATTCGGGTTATCACAAAACAAGTTTTTTTAATTAAAAGATCCCATTGATGAGGTTTGATATGTTATACTTTGTAACTATTGGAAAAAATCTAGTTTGAAAATAGATTTCTTGCACAATGAAAAATAAAAATTTTAAAAATCGAGTCAGTTTGTGATATTTATATCAATAAACCCTTTACCGAAATCGCAAATGTGTTTTTAACTAAATGGATCCTTTTCGCTCCTGGCTTTCAACCGAACAGTCTTGTCCACTATTTTCGTACCATGATCTACTTTGAGTGTGGCCTCGAATGATTCGAATCAAAACACTGAACCAAAAATAGTTTTCTTTACTTTTAGTGTGAAAGAAAAATATCTTCTTAATAGAAACTGGCAGATTTGTTATTCTGGAAAGTAGATTTAATACTTTTAGGGAAATATGGAATTTATGAACTTCTTACAAATACTATTGATTAGGATTATTATGACAAATGGAAGGTTGTTATTTCAATGCGAATGGACTGATTTTACAATGATAAATTTCTCTCGATTAATTCACAATGGACAACAATTGATAGACAAGTCGTACATTTTCTCTTCTTAAGTGAAACATGTAACGCCCCCGTACCCGAGACCGTCGCCGGAGTCAAGCACGAGGTGTTAACGGACTTAATTCATTAATTAAACAGCTCAAACAATTTATTTTAGAATTTCCAGACAAGCTGGCTAACTGCGTCACAGTCGCTAAAAAATCCATATCTCGAGTTACGAAACTCGAAATCCAATTCCATAAATTTTTCCTGAAACTAGACTCATATATCTACTTACTAATTTTTTCTAGAATTTTTTGTTGGGCCAATTAGTACAGTTTATTAGTTAAAGTCTCCCTGCTTCGTGGTTCGCTACTCGCCTGTATTACAAATCGATATCTCCCTAACTTTAAATTAAGCACTTTATGCATAGAATTTCTTCACGAAATTTTCACACAATCATGCAATCATATCATAGACCTCAAAATAATCATAAAATAATTATTTCTATCTCGGATTTTGTAGTCCCGAAACCACTATTCTGATTAGGCCCTAATTCGGGTTATCACAAAACAAGTTTTTTTAATTAAAAGATCCCATTGATGAGGTTTGATATGTTATACTTTGTAACTATTGGAAAAAATCTAGTTTGAAAATAGATTTCTTGCACAATGAAAAATAAAAATTTTAAAAATCGAGACAGTTTGTGATATTTATATCAATAAACCCTTTACTGAAATTGCAAATGTGCTTTTGACTAAATGGATCCTTTTCGTTCTTGGCTTTCAACCGAACAGTCTTGTCCACTATTTTCGTACCATGAACTGCTTTGAGTGTGGGCTCGAACGATTCGAATCAAAACACTGAACAAAAAATAGTTTTCTTTACATTTAGTGTGAAAGAAAAATATCTTCTTAATAGAAACTGGCAGATTTGTTATTCTGGAAAGTAGATTTAATACTTAGATAATAAACTCACCATTTTCGAGCAGAGTAACAATATCTTAAAGTTGTGTATTTAATCCTATCGGTGCGATCTATTTATAGGAGGAGAACTAAAACCCTTGTTGAATTGTACAAATCTATTTCAATAGAAAAACATACTCTTAGTCTAACTAGGAGTAGGTGGGGCAACAACCCTAGTTAAACAATCTAGGGTTTGTCGTCCCTATCTTAAACATGAGGAGATTTTGTGCCTCTCTTAAATCGAGTCCAATTACAAGCACTTCCTGAACTTTTAACTCAGTATGTTATAATTTGATCCAACCCGATATTTATTTTTTTCCCAAAATAAACATATCATATTAATTTACATAAATTAATTTCTCAATTAAATAATATTTTCAAACCAATTTTAATTCCATTAAAATCATGACGACTTTACCGTAAAAGAATGTATGAAAAAATGTATTTAATATTTCTACATTCAACGAATTTACTATGAAAAAAATGATTTATTTCCATTCTTGAACTTCAATTAATTCAGAAATCATAAATTCATCTTCGGGTCATTTTCATTTTGGAGAAAGCCACATTCATTTCCAAATGCTTCTCATTTATCCATTTTTACCATTTCTATCCATTTTTGTTCATTTGATTCAACATACAATTCATTTTTAGTTTCAATGAGTTAGCGGAAGGACCGATTGAACATATGCGATTAGGGCTCAAATGATTTATAATTAAGTTTCAGCTTTTCGCCTATTAATTATAACTTATTTAGTTATTAAGTCATTCCACTATAGTATTGTGACTGAGCTCTCCTCAATGATATACCATTACGAAAGCAACTTGTTAGCTCGGAAGGATCAACTCGAGATCGATAATAGGGAGGTTGAAATAGCCTTTGAGAAGTTGTGGTGGAAGCAACAAAAATTGTGCAACAAAGAATACAATGACTTATAGTGGTTCGAACTCAATTACCTACTCCACTACCTTAGTTTTCTGCGACTAAGAATTTTCCCAATTTTACTAATTTGGCAGCCTTTGAAAACAAGGTTTAACCTTACAATCTCTCTTAAAACTTATACCCTAAAATCCTGAGATACAACTCCTTTAAGGTTTCTACCCAAACCTTCAAAGTAAACCCTCTCTCAAAAAAGATACAAATAAGTAAACAAATAAAACAATCCTCACAAGATCAGGATGTTTGCTAATTAAGCACAAATACAAAGAACACTTGAGCTAAATGAATACAATGAAAGCTCACAAGTGTGACAGCCCAAAATTGACCCTAGTCGGGAAGTGGTTTCGGGACCGCTAAACCGAGTCACTGAAATGTTGGAACGTAATATTTATTGTCTAGAATATGTGAATATGAATGTGTGAAAATTTCATGTTTGGATTTTTCTTAATTGTAGATGAATTTTGTGATTAGGACTTATGTGAGAAAACTTAGAAATGTGCTGGGCAAATGTAAGTGGCCTATTAGTGCATGTAATCAAAGGGGTGGACTTGCATGTCAAATTCCCCTTTGATATTAGCTAATGGCCGGCCATGACAAGAGTGATGGGCAAGGGAAACATGTTTCCAACATGTTAGGCTAGTGATGTATGTAGGAAACAATAAAATAGAAAGCTAGTAGTAAAGAAATAAAAAAAAAGAAGAGAATGGTGAATGTCCCCCCCATTGCCGTGAGTTGAGGAAGAGGAAAGAAAATCCTTGTTGTTCATCCATTCTCATTTTTGTTACAATTACCATGACTTGAGAAGAAGAAGGAGTGTTCATGTTTTCTTTCTTTTGCAATTGTTGTAACTAGAAGAAGAAGAGGAAGCAATAATAGAGAAATACAATGGAGCAAATCAAATAGGTGATTTCCATCTTGGAGGAATTTTCGGTCAGTTCTTTGCAAATATTTTATATTTCTTCCTAAGCTGTTCGGTTTTAAGTGTTGCGATGCTTGAGATTGTTGTTGCATGCGACATGCATGTAAGATTTTGATAGTTTTGTTTGGTGAGTGTGGATTAATTTGCTCCTGGAAACCGTGGCTAAATGGTGAAGTAAATGGTGTGGTATGGCTGCTCAAATATGTGTTGACGTGTGCAATTGTGACTATCTTATTATGCTGCCTTAATTTGCTTTTACATGCTGTCCAATATTGTAAATTTTATGACAAATTCGTTAAGTTTAATGCATGTCTCATTTGAAAATTCAATGCTGTCCAAAGCTGGACATTTCCATGTTGTTCGGTGAGTCTTTCAAAGGTAACTTTGCTAAATTCTCACATTTAATTTATGGGTACATATACAAGTAATGTTCGCTATATGGAATGTAAGTATAGGTGTGATCGGTCATGGAAATTTGATATGAAGTTTTGTTAGGTGAGTGGTGAATGGCGAATGAATTATATACATTGTGAGGATGAAATTTGTATATAAATTGTGTATGTGTGCATTCGGACTTTAAGGGTAATGAGATGAAGTTAAGGTGCTAATTTTAGTTCGGGTGATAGAGATAATTCGGTTGAGTTGATTCATGATGTTGTACATTAGAATAAAAAAATTTACTACTAAATGTATTTATTCTAGATCAAGACATCAAAGGGGGAAAATCAAACAAAGGCAAAGCAAAGATAATCGAGTAGCCGATTGGAAATCGTTTCATCCAATATAAGGTAAGTCATTAAGCATATATTTGGTATTGATTTAAATGATCATAATATATATGCAATTGTGTTTAATGAATTGATGTGTAAATGGAAATGTATGTGTATGGAATGATGCCATCGTTGAATGTATAAAGGTGGTAAATTGCATAAAGTATTGGTCTCGGCACTAAGTGTGCGGGTATAAATGGACACGGTGACAAGATTGGCACTAAGTGTGCGGGTTTAAAATTGTACAGACTAAGTGAGCGAGTTTGATTATACAAAGACTAAGTGTGCGAGCTGAAAATATATAGCACTAAGTGTGCGAGCTGAAAATTATATAGCACTAAGTGTGCGAGCTGAAAATATATAGCACTAAGTGTGCGGATTCACTATATGCTCTTGCATTACAATTGGCACTGGGTGTGCGACATTATCGAGTTAATCCCGGACAGCGGATCGGGTAAGTACCTTGAGCTCATGACGAATAGGCAATATGTTCATGCTCGGGGTTGAGCTTGGTAAGCTTTAAATCTATGTGATGATTGCAATTGTATGATTGTGGTGAAAATGAGTTGGTGTGTGAAAATGCCTCAAATATCTTATTGTATAGAATTTGAAATGTGGATGTATGACTTGGTATGAGATTGAACCGAAAGGTCCGAGGAATTATGGTATAGTTTCGATATGGATGGAGTACCTAGCTTCGCTTATTGTTTCATGTTGTGATAACTTTATTAATGGGTGGTTGTCGAATGCTTATGACTTCATCGAGTTATAAACTCACTCGGTGTTTTCTTGTCACCCATTTTAGGTCTCTTGGACTCGTGTCGTTTATGCGTGCTCGAACCGTCGTTGAAGTCATCACACCGCTGGAAATCTTTGGTATTGTCGTCGTAGTTGAACTAGGAGAACGTTTGGCATGTATAGGCTATTTTGTTTTGTTGAATTGTGGGTTGTAAACTTTAAGCCATGCGAAAATGGCCTATGTGGTCGGTTGAGTGTGATTCTAAAACCTATAGTCACGAGCCTTAGAAACCTTAATTTTGATAAGGTGGCCATAGTTTGTATTATGTATGATGTAATAGTTGGCCATGGAAGAATTATGAAATAGTCATTGTTTGCTTTAGTAACAGATGCTGCCAGCAGCAGTGAGGTGAGATGGAAAAATCACTAAAATAGTAGAAGTAGAATTAAATAGTAAATAAACTATGAAATTGAACCTCCATGAATCTATTTTCATATGGACGAAACGAAACTACCATATGAGCAGTATACTGAGAGATATTAAAGTTCTCGTGAGACAGGGCCAGAATGGTTTCTGGATCCCCTGTCTCGACTTTGAAAATTTACCATAAATTATCCAAAAGGAATTAGAAGTATTTCCTTATATGTGCAGATTCCCTTTTGAGTCTAGTTTCATTAGAAACAAACGACATGAGCATTGAGGCTCTGTACGAGAAGATATCCAGGTCGTAATGCGCGAAGGTCAGTGTAGTCGACCCCTGTAACATGGGTAACTTTAACTAATAAACTGTACTAATTGGCTTGACCAAAAATTCTAGAAAAAAATGTGTAGATGAAATTATGATTCTAGTTTCAGGAAAAATTTACAGAACTGGTTTTCGAGTTCTGGAACTCGAGATATGAGTTTTAAGGTGACAGGGACGCAGTTTGCCAGCTAGGCTGGAAATGTGAAAAATAGTCTGTGTGACACATGAGAGTTGGTCTTAGAACCCCTCGTGTCCGACTCGTGACGGTATCGGGGATGGGGTGTTACATTTTATTGGTATCGAGCTATGGTTTAGTCGGTTCTAGGACTACCATAGCGCGTGAGTCTAGCTATACATGCCAAATCGTTAGTGCTTAATAATGTGATGACTTGACGGTTGAAATTTTGTTTTGATTAGCAATGGAACCCGGTAGAGAGACCCTTGGCGGATGACGTTGAAAGTGTATTGGCTGCTCCGCGCAAGGGACACCGCTGTTGAGCCTCGGTCATCCGCGAATAATCAAAATGAAGGGCGAAACAAGCCTTCTTCACCATGATGAATGAGTGGTCGCGTAATATGCCCGAACCAACCCTACTGTCCAACCATTCCCGAATTTAAATAATCCACCCCAAGAGCCCGTAATGCCTTCTGCCATCGATTACGTGAGGCTGAGTAAACCACCAGAGACTGATTAGGAAGCGCGGGCTGAGGAGTTCAAGGCCATAGTTACCGATGATGCCGAAAAGGCCGAAGTTCGCTCGATAACACCATTCGAGTGTTAGATGAACTGCATGCACACCGATGAATGTCTTAAGTGTGCTATATCCTTGTTATGAGACTCACTTACTATTGGTGGAGGACTTTAATTTCCATAGTCCCAAACGAACGAGTTACTTGGGATTTCTTTCAATCGAATTTTGAAAGAAATACATTAGTCAACAGTTCATCGATCGAAGCGTAAGGAATTCTTGGAACTCAAGCAAGGCCGTATGACAAGATCTCAATCTGAACATGAGTTCGTAAGACTCGATCGGTATGCCCGGAGTGTGTGGTGATGAGGTTGCTATGTGCAAAAGATTTGAAGAAGGATTGAATGAAGAGTTAAAGTTACTAGTGGAATTTTGGAGATAAAGGAGTTCGTGACACTAGTCGAACGAGCCTGCAAGGCGGAAGAACTTGGAAAAGAAAAGAAGAAGGCTGAATTTGAAGCAAGAGATTACCGTAAAAGATCAACGAGTAAAGCTCCGTTCTCGGTAGTAAAGAGGTTCGTGGAGGACACCAAGAAGTCGAGGGCGATCGGAATTTCCATTAGAGCCCGACCATCGACGGACTCCCGAGCTACTTGGCAGCCTAGTGTGGGCAATAATCGTCAAGAGAGACCTGAATGCCCCAATGTGGAAGATGACACCTAGGTGAATGTTGGGGTAAGTCTGTTAACCTGCTCATTATGTATGTGGTTCAAGGACCACTTCATTAGAGATTGCACGAGCTAGATGAGAAGAATAAGATGCAAGGTGCAAGATCTAGTGGGGCGACGGCTAGAGGTAGACCCCGAGGATTTCGGGAGGTAGGGGTGGTAATCGAGAGGAGCCACCGATCGGCTGTTCGATCCGAGACCCGTGCTCTGCTAGAGCATATGCCATCCGCAGACGAGAGGAGGCATCCTCCCCGACGTTATCACCGGTACTTTTACTCTCTTTGATACTAGTGTGATTGCATTGATTGACCCCTACTCTACTCATTCGTATGTATGTGAAACCTTAGCATCCAAGAAGACTTTACTGTTGAGTCTCATCGAGTTCGTAATTCGGTGTCAAACCCTTTGGGTCAATACGTGCTCGTTGATAAAGTGTGCAAGAGATGCCCCTAATAATTCGAGAATCCTGTTTTCCTACCGATCCGATGCTTCTACCATTTGATGAATTTGATGTTATTCTTGGTATGGATTGGTGACCAGTACATGATGCAAAGGGTAGATCGCAAAAAGAAAACCATTGATTTGAGGAGTGCAAATAATGAGGTAGCCCGAGTCGAGTCTACTAATTTAAAAGGAGTGCCAGCGATAATATCTTCTATGACCGCTCGGAGATATGTGAAAAAGGGGTGTGAAACATACCTTGCGTATGTGTTGGAAAGTAAAGAGACGGAAAAGAAACTCGAATCGGTATCGTGGTTTGTGAGTATTCAGATGTTTTCCGGAGGAGTTATCGGGATTGCCACCGGTTCGAGAAGTGGAATTGACATCGGTTGTACCGGTACTACGCCGATCTCAATAGCTCCGTGTCGTATGGCATTAACGGAGTTAAAGGAATTGAAGGTTCAATTGCAAGAATTGACGGATAGAGGTTTCGCTCGACCGAGTTTTTCTCCATGGGCGCACGGATTGTTTGTGAAAAAGAAGGACGGAAGCATGAGGTTGTGCATCGACTACCGTCAACTCAATAAAGTGACGATAAAGAATAAATATCCGTTGCCACGAATTGACGATTTGTTTGATCAATTAAAGGGAGCCTCGGTGTTTTCAAAGATAGATTTGAGGTCGGGTACTATCGGTTGAGGGTCCGAGAATCGGACGTACTCAAACCGCTTTTAGAACAAGGTACGGTCACTACGAATTCTTGGTGATGCCGTTTGGGCTCACTAATGCCCTGCGGTGTTTATGGATTTAATGAATAGAATTTTCAGCCATACTTGGATCGGTTCGTAGTTGTATTTATCGATGACATTTTGGTCTATTCGAGAGATGAAACCAACATCTTGAACACCGAGGCTAGTGTTGCAAATCTTACGAGATAAGCGATTATACGCAAAGTTCGGTAAATATGAATTTTGGTTGAAAGAGGTTAGCTTCTTGGGGCACGTGGTGTCCGTGACGGTGTCGTGGTGGACCCGAACAAAATTTCAGCCATAGTCGATTGGAAACCACCAAGGAATGTTACCGAAGTTAGGAGCTTTTGGGGCTTGCGGTTATTATCGACGATTTGTAAAAGGTTTCGACGATAGCCACGCCAATGACGAAGCTTACTCCAAAAGGATGTTAAGTTCGAATGGATTTGAGAAATGTCAAAAAGTTTCGATCAACTGAAAGCTTATTTGATCGAAGCCCCAATTCTAGTGCAACCCGAATCGGGCAAAGAGTTTGTCATTTATAGTGACGCATCCCTACTTGGGTTGGGTTGCGATTGATGCAAGAAGGGCGAGTTGTGGCCTATGCGTCGAGACAATTAAAGCCACATGAGAAAAATTATCCGACCCATGATCTCGAATTGGTCGCCATCGTATTCGACTTAAAGATATGGCGACATTACTTAATTGGTGAGAAGTGCCATGTGTATTCGGATCACAAAGTCTCAAATATTTGATGACTCAAAGAGACTTAAATCTGCGACAAAGACGTTGGCTCGAGTATTAAAGGATTATGAGCTGGTCATTGACTATCACCCGGAAAGGCTAATGTGGTTGCGGACGCCTTAAGTCGTAAATCACTATTTGCTTTATGAAGCGATGAATGTACACTTGTCTGTTTCTACCCGACAATGTGTTAGTAGTGAATTGAAAGCCAAACCATTATTGAAACGTCAAATTCGTGAAGCTCGAAAAGTCGACGATGAGTTGGTTGCAAAACGGGTGAGTGTGTTCGAACAAGGACTCGAATTTCAAATCGATGATGACGATTGTTTGAGGTTCGAAGTCGTCTGTGTTCCAAAGAATTGAAACTTATTTCGATAATTCGAACGAAGCCCATTATAGCCGAATGGCAATCCACCCGGGGAGTACGAAGATGTACAACGATTTGAAACGTCGGTTTTGGTGGCATGGTATGAAATGAGACATCTCGACTTTGTTTGAGATGTTTAATATGTCAACAAGTGAAAGCGGAACATCAAGTGCCTTCAGGATTACTTCAGCCGATCACGATACCCGAGTGGAAATGGGATCGAGTCACAATGGACTTTGTATCCGGACTGCCATTGTCAGCAAGTAAGAAGGATGCGATTTGGGTTGTTGTAGATAGATTGACTAAGTCGGCTCACCTTTTCCCCGTACGTACGGATTTTTCAATGGACAAACTAGCCGAATTGTACGTTTCTCAGATTGTGAGACTACACGGGGTGCCTATTTCCATCGTGTCGGATAGAGATCCGAGATTTACCTCGCGATTGTGGAAGAAGTTGCAAGAAGCTTTGGGTACCAAGTTGCATTTCAGCATCGCCTTTCACCCCCAAACCGATGGTCAATCCGAACGGATAATTCAAATACTCGAGGATATGTTGAGATGTTGCATCCTTGAGTTTAGTGGTTCATGGGAACGGTATTTACCTTTGATTGAATTCGCCTACAACAATGGTTTTCAATCAAGCATTAAGATGGCGCCTTACGAGGCTTTATACGGTCGTAAATGCCGCACCCATTATTCGGATGAACATAATGAAAGTAAAATCTTGGGTTGATTTGATTAAGGATGCCGAGCGAAAGTTCAAGTAATTCGTGAAAGTTTGAAAGTCGCCGGATCGCCAAAAGTCGTATGCGATTTGAAAAGAAAAGACATTGAATATCGGGTTGGAGACAAAGTATTTCTCAAAGTTTCACCCTGGAAGAAGGTGCTTAGATTTGGCCGTAAGGGCAAATTGAGTCCGAGGTTCATCGGGCCGTATGAAGTATCCGAACGAGTTGGGCCAGTCGCTTACCGATTAATTTTGCCCCCTGAGCTTGAAAAGATTCACAACGTTTTCATGTCTCGATGCTTGACGATATAGGTCTCGACCCGACACATGTAATTACTCCATCCGAGGTCGAGGTTCAGCCTAATTTGAGCTATGAAGAAGAACCGATTTGTATCCTAACACGTGAAGTGAAAGAGTTGCGAAACAAAAAGGTTCCACTAGTGAAAGTGTTATGGCTCAAACACGGGATAGAAGAAGCTACTTGGGAGCCTGAGAACTCTATGAAAGAGCGATACCCAAACTGTTTTACGGGTAAGATTTTCGGGGACGAAAATTTCTTAAGTGGGGAGAGTTGTGACACCAAAATTGACCCTAGTCGGAAGTGGTTTCGGGACCGCTAAACCGAGTCACCGAAATGTTGGAACGTAATATTTATTGTCTAGAATATGTGAATATGAATGTGTGAAAATTTCATGTTTGGATTTTTCTTAATTGTAGATGAATTTTTGTGATTAGGACTTATGTGAGAAAACTTAGAAATGTCTTTGGGCAAATGTAAGTGGCCTATTAGTGCATGTAATCAAAGGGTGGACTTGCATGTCAAATTCCCTTTGATATTAGCTAATGGCCGGCCATGACAAGAGTGATGGGCAAGGGAAACATGTTTCCAACATGTTAGGCTAGTGATGTATGTAGGAAACAATAAAATAGAAAGCTAGTAGTAAAGAAATAAAAAAAAAAAGAAGAGAATGGTGAATGTCCCCCCCCATTGCCATGAGTTGAGGAAGAGGAAAGAAAAATCCTTGTTGTTCATCCATTCTCATTTTTGTTACAATTACCATGACTTGAGAAGAAGAAGGAGTGTTCATGTTTTCTTTCTTTTGCAATTGTTGTAACTAGAAGAAGAAGAGGAAGCAATAATAGAGAAATACAATGGAGCAAATCAAATAGATGATTTCCATCTTGGAGGAATTTTCACGCTTCTTTGCAAATATTTTATATTTCTTCCTAAGCTGTTCGGTTTTAAGTGTTGCGATGCTTGAGATTGTTGTTGCATGCGACATGCATGTAAGATTTTGATAGTTTTGTTTGGTGAGTGTGGATTAATTTGCTCTCGGAAACCGTGGCTAAATGGTGAAGTAAATGGTGTGGTATGGCTGCTCAAATATGTGTTGACGTGTGCAATTGTGACTATCTTATTATGTTGCCTTAATTTGCTTTTACATGCTGTCCAATATTGTAAATTTTATGACAAATTCGGTTAAGTTTAATGCATGTCTCATTTGAAAATTCAATGCTGTCCAAAGCTGGACATTTCCATGTTGTTCGGGTGAGTCTTTCAAAGGTAACTTTGCTAAATTCTCACATTTAATTTATGGGTACATATACAAGTAATGTTCGCTATATGGAATGTAAGTATAGGTGTGATCGGTCATGGAAATTTGATATGAAGTTTTGTTAGGTGAGTGGTGAATGGCGAATGAATTATATACATTGTGAGGATGAAATTTGTATATAAATTGTGTATGTGTGCATTCGGACTTTAAGGGTAATGAGATGAAGTTAAGGTGCGAATTTTAGTTCGGGTGATAGAGATAATTCGGTTGAGTTGATTCATGATGTTGTACATTAGAATAAAAAATTTACTACTAAATGTATTTATTCTAGATCAAGACATCAAAGGGGAAAATCAAACAAAGGCAAAGCAAAGATAATCGAGTAGCCGATTGGAAATCGTTTCATCCAATATAAGGTAAGTCATTAAGCATATATTTGGTATTGATTTAAATGATCATAATATATATGCAATTGTGTTTAATGAATTGATGTGTAAATGGAAATGTATGTGTATGGAATGATGCCATCGTTGAATGTATAAAGGTGGTAAATTGCATAAAGTATTGGTCTCGGCACTAAATGTGCGGGTATAAATGGACACGGTGACAAGATTGGCACTAAGTGTGCGGGTTTAAAATTGTACAGCACTAAGTGTGCGAGTTTGATTATACAAACACTAAGTGTGCGAGCTGAAAATATATAGCACTAAGTGTACGAGCTGAAAATTATATAGCACTAAGTGTGCGAGCTGAAAATATATAGCACTAAGTGTGCGGATTCACTATATGCTCTTGCATTACAATTGGCACCGAGTGTGCGACATTATCGAGTTAATCCGGACAGCGGATCGGGTAAGTACCTTGAGCTCATGACGAATAGGCAATATGTTCATGCTCGGGGTTGAGCTTGGTAAGCTTTAAATCTATGTGATGATTGCAATTGTATGATTGTGGTGAAAATGAGTTGGTGTGTGAAAATGCCTCAAATATCTTATTGTATAGAATTTGAAATGTGGATGTATGACTTGGTATGAGATTGAACCGAAAGGTCCGAGGAATTATGGTATAGTTTCGATATGGATGGAGTACCTAGCTTCGTTTATTGTTTCATGTTGTGATAACTTTATTAATGGGTGGTTGTCGAATGCTTATGACTTCTCGAGTTATAAACTCACTCGGTGTTTTCTTGTCACCCATTTTAGGTCTCTTGGACTCGTGATCGCTTATGCGTTTCGGAACCGTCGTTGAAGTCATCACACCGGCTGGAAATCTTTGGTATTGTCGTCGTAGTTGAACTAGGAGAACGTTTGGCATGTATAGGCTATTTTGTTTTGTTGAATTGTGGGTTGTAAACTTTAAGCCATGCGAAAATGGCCTATGTGGTCGGTTGAGTGTGATTCTAAAACCTATAGTCACGAGCCTTAGAAACCTTAATTTTGATAAGGTGGCCATAGTTTGTATTATGTATGATGTAATAGTTGGCCATGGAAGAATTATGAAATAGTCATTGTTTGCTTTAGTAATGATCTTTGCCAAAGCAGAAGAGGTGAGATGGAAAATCACTAAAAATAGTAGAAGTAGAATTAAATAGTGAATAAACTATGAAATTGAACCTCGATGAATCTATTTTCATATGGACGAAACGAAACGATATGAGCAGATATCGAGAGATATTAAAGTTCTCGTGAGACAGGGCCAGAATGGTTTCTGGATCCCCTGTCTCGAATTTGAAAATTTACCATAAATTATTCAAAAGGAATTAGAAGTCTTGCCTTATATGTGCAGATTCCCTTTTGAGTCTAGTTTCATTAGAAACAAACGGCATGAGCATTGAAGCTCTGTACGAGAAGATATCCAGGTCGTAATGCGCGAAGGTCAGTGTAGTCGACCCCTGTAACATGGGTAACTTTAACTAATAAACTGTACTAATTGGCTCAACCAAAAATTCTAGAAAAAAATGTGTAGATGGAATTATGAGTCTAGTTTCAGGGAAAATTTACAGAACTGGTTTTTGAGTTCTGGAACTCGAGATATGAGTTTTAAGGTGACAGGGACGCAGTTTGCCAGCTAGGCTGGAAATGTGAAAAATAGTCTGTGTGACACATGAGAGTTGTTCTTAGAACCCCTCGTGTCCGACTCCGGCGACGGTATCGGGGATGGGGTGTTACAACAAGTGTCTACAAGAAAAGGTATAAAAGAAATAATCTCTAGGTTGTTTTTATTTATCTTTAAGCTTTGCACATTGCTCTTCTTTTTGCTAGACCTTTGGAATATGGTATTTATACCCTCTAATTGATTTTCAACAGTTGTGGTTGTTGTGGAAGTAAATATAGTCATTGGGGATGAAATACCAATTCATTAATTGCACCTATAACAATAGTATCGATACCTACTAAAAAGGTATCGATATTTTTTTTATAATTAATGCAAATTTCAGTGACCGTTGGAGCAGGAATATCGATACCTTAGGAAATATGTCGATACCTTAAGAAAAGTATCGATATCAGATTGATACCTACTAGGGTTTGAAAGAAACAGAATGTCAATTTGGTATCAATTATAAGAGGGGGTATCGATATCTTGTAAAATATCTATACTTTAGACAAAAAGTATCAATACATTTTGTCCTGGAGCAATTCTAACTTGTTTGAAAAAGGTTAAAACATATTTGAAAATGTTTGACTTAATTGAAACCATTTCAACTTTATTTTATCAAATTGCTAAACTTTACTTTTATTAAAAAACACTTTAATTTGTTATATCAAAACATATTATCCAATAAGGTTTAGTTTAACACAACTCGATCAGTGCTTGTCCAATGAACTTGCCATAAGTGTGTTACCCTCATAAGATATCCTTAATCTCTTTAAGATAAATTCGTTCTCCCAATATGATCCTATTTTATCTCATGGTAACCATTACATCTTCCTTCATGAAAAGTAAATTACCATCGCATAATAATCAAGTCATTCATCACAAAGATGAACAACCCGTGGTCATGTTTACTTTTCATCAATTATGTAATGCCAATGAGAGGATATCATTTACCCATATCTTGGGCTATGAATTCCACTGTTAAGAATGGAGCTACATATTGTAGAAGTCGTATACCCAACGCACCAGCATTCGGTTTCTTCTTTATTTGAAATCAGACTTTTACTTACATCAAAGTATATGAGTCACGCATATATAGTCCATCATCCACATAGGATTAAGGTATATCACACTATGAATGTCAAAAGTGAATAAATCCATAAACAGATTTAGTCCATTCAGTCACATCTATGTCTCTATCTTCTAGGAGTTATCTACTCTGATGCCCAAGACAAGACATCTCTCCAATTGGGCTTGATAGATGACATATTAATCTTTCAATTGGTTTGCTCATTTCCAATTAGCAATTAAGTCTGCTTTGGTATCTATATTTTTTAATCCACTTTAGTTCTTGAACTTACAATCAGATCCATTTTGGTCCTTAATTTTGGATTCTGTCAAGATTTGATAATGTGACTAGTGTTATTGGAACAAAACCAGATCGAACAGAATGATAACTAATCGATATAATAGTCCAAACCAAGGGTTGAACTGACTAACTTAGAAATTACTTGAAATTGGTAAAATTCGAAAACTAGGAAAAAAATCAACAGTTGAATGGGTTTAATAATTTCTTTTTTTTTTTAATTTTAATTAATTAATTATTGTTGGCCTGATGGTTAAACACTAATAAATTGGAGGGTGAAGAGATTACCAAGGCTTCAAGAAGAAAAAAAAAAAACAACTTCTAAAATAAACAAGAGAGATATCTTGCAAAGAAATAAGCTAAAAGAGTTGTATTAAATCAAATAATGAAAGGCCTTCCTAATTAATAATGGAGATGCCTTAAATAGGCTAGCTAATTACATCAAAATAAAACTCCTAGATATAATCAAACTCAAATTAATATAAACAATAAATAGTTCTAGTTGAATTAAATTTTCTTGTTGCCTAAGAAACATAAAACTTATAAACAACTTAAATACTTTAAAATATCCTAAAATTCAGAATAAGTAAATAAAAAATATAAGCCTAATAAATACAATATCGAACTCATATATAATAAAAATTAAGCCTTAAAATAAAATCCAATATGATTTAAACTTAAATTAAAGCCTGAAATTCATAATTTCCCGTAATAATCCCATCAAGAAATTCTACTCGCACAATTTTCACTAAAACAGTCATAACTTGAGCTCTTGAAATCGAAGCTAGATGATTCAAAGTGAGTTTTGAAGCTAAGAGATAGATCTTTCATCGATCAAGAGACATTTCAACCAAAAAATACCTAGATCCTATCAAAAAATACATCTCAAATCACAAAATCTTTTGAATGTGTCAATTAACTTTGTAGAAAGTTATGCCAAACATGTTCTTGGCTGAACATTGATCTCCATACTCGAGTCACTTTTCCTCCGGTCAATTTAAATCAATTAATTTATACGAGTACATTTAATAAAAAATAATGATAAATACATTTTTTTCAAGAACTATACTGCTGGGCAAACAATCATGTATGTGAAAATTATATTGAAGAATGAAGTATTTGAAATTTCAAGCATTTGTTTTAATTTATTAACTTATCTATGAATGAGTGAATTTTCTTGGTGTGAGGTATGAGAACTTTCATATTCTTGAGTTGATGTGCTTGGATAAATTTGAAAAGAAGTGCTTAAATTGATACATTACCAATTTTAAATAACAAAAGTACTTAACTTTTGGTACTTTTATCATTCATATTTGTACCTGCAAAGTTCATGAAATTGTTTTATCTCCCAACATAGGCCATTTGTGGTTTGCAACCAACTCTTTCCCTGTCAAACCAAGAAAAAAGTTAATTGCATGTAGGACATTTGTTCTACAGGTAAAACTATATATATCCAGGTGTCAACTCTAGCTTATCAATTTTGAATAGGTTACATCCAAAGCTTAGGAAAATCAAAAAATACAAGAAGACCATATTGTATTACAATAAAAATGGAACTAAAAAATGGCATCGTACTGTGCCCTTGAAAGAAAAAAGAAAAAAAAATCTATAGTTGGATAGGTGTCAAAAAATAATTCATTTGGGGATTCTTTATAAATTATTGTACAATATTGTTTTTACAACTTTTTTGGGGGCTTAATCAATTATTATTTTGTATGATATTGTTTTAAGTTTTTATTAAGATTATTATTTCTTCTTGATCATCATTTATCAAAAATATATAATGTCTTTCTTGAATGATAAGACCATAGATGAAAGATGCTATAGCAATCAGGTATGATGAGTAAGACCACAGATGAAAAGCTACTTAGCATCATAAGATAGTACGCTAGAATGGCATAGTATGCTAGAATGGCGATTTAGTATAAGACCATGGATGAAATACTCCATGGCATCCACAGAGATAACCCGTTGGGACAGTAAACACAAAACAAAGATAATCTGTCAGAATAGTAAATACAAGTAAATCCACTAGGATAATAAACACGAGGTAATTCTATTGGGATAATAAACACGGGATAAGTCCGCTGGGACATGAGAAATGAGATGAGAAAGGTGTAAGACCATAGCTCGGCTACAACAGCCCATAGAGTCTGCTAGGAAACAGACATGGAAAGTCTGCCAGGACATTAAGTGTAAGGTATACTGCCAGTGTGACAAGTATGAGAAACCACGCAAGTGGAAGAAAAGTTTAAAAAAAGTGCACATGAGCGCAAGTGGATCTGGGAGCATTCGCCAAAGGTGATTAAAGTGAGAAAGGTAAATGTGAAAGCCGATAAGACATGGGCAAAGATCTAACATGAATTAGAAGAAGATAAGTTGTGTGAGAGCTGACCTAATTAAGAAGATATAATAGGGAAATTATCTAAGGATCACAAGAAAGGATCTGCAATCAAGAGCCACCAAGAAGTGCTAAATTAAGTTGAATGTATGAAGTGAACCATGTGGGAGACATGGGGATTCTACTCCCAAGATAAAGATTCTATCTAGGGGACAATATGTCTATCAAGACTATTTCTCTTTGAGGGTAGTCCTTTACAGAAACATGTCATGAAGTTAGCTTCGAAGGGAAAATTTAAGTAAAAGGGGAGGCAGACTCGTAAGGTTTGATGAGTGATGGTCTGTCGGGATGATAAGTCAGCTGTTCATCATATAAGACGCGTGAGGTTCTAGGTTAGTCTTGTGCATATGGTGAATTACTAGAAGTAATCCTACCATTATTACCATCACTCATTACTAGAAGTAATCAGGGTAGAAAAAGAATGGGCTCGTTGGGGTAGTGAAGTCCTCTGCAAGACAGCACAATATAAAAATGTCAACGAGTCTGTCAGAATTAAGTGACCCAAATTCATATTTAAATAAAATACGATGGAAAATAAAATAAAAGTAAAATCCATATAGAACTAGACTTCTTTTATTTTATTTTAGAATAAGGTTTTTAAACCTTATTAAACTCCATCTATTTTATATTGATTAGGATAAGGTGTTTCAATCTTACTAGAATATGGCTTTCCAAGCCTATAAATAGACATAGTCTATTCCTCTTGTATTTGAGTAAAAATTTTTCGACATAGTGAATTTTCTTCTCCTCCGCCTGTGGTTTTTTTCCGAAAGGGTTTCACGTAAAATTTATGTGTTCTTTATTTTTATTTATTTTATTCTATTTTATTTTTCACAAATTGGTATCAGAGCTTCCGGGTTATTCATCTCGATCACGGTAATGGCGTCTTTGAAGTATGAAATTCCGCTGTTGGATCGCAACACCAGATTTGCGTTGTGGCAAATTAAGATGCAAGCGCTTCTTGCACGATGGATCTAGAGGATGCCCCGCTAGGATAGATAAGATGCCTTCGACATTAACAGATGAAGAGAAGAAGCGTAAGGATCGAAAGGCATTAACACAATTACATCTGCATTTGTCCAACGAAATTTTGCAGGATGTGATGAAAGAGAAAACTGCCGCTGCATTATGGAAGAGGCTAGAACAAATATGTATGTCGAAAACTCTAACAAGCAAGTTGCATATGAAGCGGCGTCTTTATGCTCATCGCTTTGGAGGAAGGTGCGTCAGACACGAACACTTAACAGTGTTTAAAGAAATTCTCTCAAACTTGGAGGCCATGGAGGTTCAAGATGATAAGGAAGATCTAGGGTTGATTCTACTTTGTTCATTGCCCCGTCCTTATTCAACCTTTAGAGACACGATTTTATATAGCCGCAAGTCTCTCACGGTTGATGAGGTTTATGATTCTTTAACCTCGTATGATAAGATGAAGCATCTTGTGGTTAAACCCAACTCTCGTGGAGAGGGTCTCATTGTTCGTGGGAGACAAGACCGGAATGTTGATGATGATCGTGGTAGAACACGAGAACGAATCCTCGTGGTAAATCTAAGGGTAGATCAAATCTTCAAACAGAGGTAAAACTTGCAACTTCGCAAGAAGAAAGGGCACATTAAATCGAAAGTGCTATAAGCTACAAAATAAGATTAAAAGGGAGGCTGCGAATCAAAAGGAAAACAAATGAAAATTCCGGTGAAGTCGATGTTGTAGAAGACTACAATGATGGTGAACTTCTAGTTGCTTCATCAATGATTCTAAAGTAAGCGAGGAGTGGATACTTGATTCAGTTGCACCTTCCACATGAGTCCCAATCGGGATTGGTTTACAACTTATGAAACAATGATCAAGGTGTTGTTTTGATGGGAAATAATGCTTCATGTAAAATCGCAGGTGTTGGAACAATTAAAGTTAAGATGTTTGATGGAGTTGTCAGAACACTTAGTGACGTGCGGCATGTTCCAGAATTGAAAAGAAATTTAATTTCGTTGAGTACTCTTGATTCAAAAGGGTACAGATACACAGCTGAAAGTGGGGTTTTAAAGATTTCCAAAGGGTCCCTTGTTGTGATGAAAGGGCAAAGAAAGATTGCCAAGTTATATGTTTTACAGGGTTCTACTGTTACTGGTGATGCAGCTGTCGCTTCCTCTTCCTTGTCAGATGATGATATTACTAAACTTTGGCATATGCGCCTAGGGCATATGAGTGAGAATGGCATGGCAGAATTAAGCAAAAGAGGACTTCTTAATGGGCAAGGAATTTGCAAACCGAATTTCGTGAGCATTGTGTTTTGGGAAGCAAAGAGAGTTCGATTCACTAAAGGAATCCATAACACGAAGGAAACGTTGGAGTATATCCATTCGATCGTGGGGCCGTCCGAGTGCCTTCGAGAGGTGGAGCTAATTATATGCTAACCTTTATTGATGATTTTCCGAAAAAGTTTGGACGTTCTTCCGAAGCGTAAAAGCGATGTGTTTTCCACATTTAAGTCTTGGAAAATTATGATTGAAAAATGACGGGAAAACAGATAAAATACCTCCGCATGCACAATGGCTTAGAGTTACGCTCGATGAGTTTAATAGATTGTGCAAGTCGGAAGGATCATGAGACACTTGACGATTCGTCATACTCCACAACAAAAGCGGCGTTGCGAACGAATGAACGAACGATCATGGAGAAGGTTCGATGTATGTTGTCAAATGCCAACTTACCGAAGTCATTTTGGGCGAAGCGACCTCATCGCATGTTTTTGATCAACCGATCTCCATCCGCTTGCCATTGAGAAAAGACTCCACAAGAGGTATGGTCCGTAATCCCGCTAATTATTCCGATTTAAAGATTTTTGGGTGTCCTCCGCGATGCTCATGTTGATAATGGAAAATTGGAACCGAGATCCATTAAATGCGTTTTCTTGGTTATAAAGTGGTGTAAAAGGCTATAAGTTATGGTGTCCTGAAAATAGAAAAGTTGTGATTAGCAGAGATGTTGTTTTTGATGAAACCGCTATGCTACCTAACTTATCTCTTAAAGACTCTTCCAATAAAGAAAACCAAAAGCGGTGGAGCATCGATTAATACGAATCAACTCCTCAAGCCAAGACAAAATTGAGAATAGAGTTGCTTCTTCACCGCAATACTCTATCGCCAAAAACAGGACAAGAAGAGAAATTAAACCTCCAAAGAAGTATGCCGAGGTTGATCTAGTTGCTTATGCTTTAAATGTGGTGAAGATATAGATGCTAATCAAGAGCCATTTAATTATTCGAGGCGATTAGCTGTGAAGACTCGAAAAAGTGGATGTTTGCTATGCAAGAGGAGATGGAATCACTCCACAAAAAGTAACATGGGATCTTGTAAAACTTCCTAAAGGTAAAAAGGCATTCGTTGTAAATGGGTGTTTAAAAGAAAGAAGGGACTCCGGGAGTTGAAGAACCCGGATATAAAGCAAGGCTTGTTGCAAAGGGTTACAATCAAATTCCGAGTGGACTTCACAGATGTGTTCTCTCCGGTTGTTAAGCATAGTTCGATTCGAGCTTTGCTTGGTATTGTTGCCATGCATGATTTGGAGCTTGAGCAAGTTAGATGTAAAACCGCATTTTTGCATGGAGAACTTGAGGAAGATATTTACATGCAACAACCGGAGGGTTTTATAGTCTCGAAAAAGAGGACCATGTTTGCTTGTTGAAAAAGTCCCTTTACGGTTTGAAACAGATCACCAAGACAAAGGGTACAAGAGGTTTGATTCCTTTATGACTTCTCATGATTTCAAAAGAAGTAGTTTTGACGATTGTGTCTACTTTAAGAAAAATAAGTTGATGGTTCTTTTGTGTATCTACTTCTTTATGTTGATGACATGTTGATAGCGAAGAAAAGATAAAGAGAGATAAGAAAGGTTAAAGCCCAACTAAGTGAAGAATTTGAGATGAAAGATTTAGGACCAGCAAAGAAGATACTTGGTATGGAGATTCTCGAGATAGAAAAGCAAGTAAATTGTACCTAAGTCGGAAGGGGTACATTGAGAAAGTTCTTTGCGTGTTCAATATGCAGAGTGCTAAGCCTGTTAGTACTCCTTTAGCGACCCATTTCGACTTTCATCGGCCTTATCTCCTCAATCGATAATGAGATTGAGTACATGTCACATGTTCCATACTCTAGTGCAATGAGGATCTCTCATGTATGCTATGGTTTGTTCACGTCCGATTTATCATATGCAATCGGTCAGATTAGCGTATACATGGCGAATCTCGTAAAGAACACCGGAAAGCGATTCGGTGGATTTTAAGATACTTACGAGGCACTACTAATGTTTGCTTACGCTTGGAAGAACTAAAGATGGAGTTATAGGGTATGTTGATGCTGATTTTGTTGGAGACCTTGATAGAAGAAGATCTCTCACAGTTACGTCTTTACAATCGGAGGTTGTGCAATTAGTTGGAAAGCCACTTTGCAAACTACGATCGCTTTGTCTACCAATCGAAGTGAGTACATGGCGATTCTTGAGGCTTGTAAAGAAGCTATTTGGTTGAAGGGACTATTTAGTGAACTCAATGAAGACCTTCAAATCAAGACGATATTTTGTGACAATCAGTGCCATCTTTCTTACAAAAGATCAAATGTTTCATGAGAGAACAAAACACATTGATATTCGGTATCATTTTGTTCGTGATATTATTGCTCGTGGTGATATTGTTGTGAGCAAAATTAGCACTCATGAAAATCCTGCAGATATGATGACTAAGTCACTTCCTATAACCAAGTTTGAGCATTGCTTAGACTTGGTTGGTGTTCATTGTTGAAGTTAAACCCTTAAGGGTTTTTGGAAGAGGTGAAGAACTTGTTTATTGAAAGTTCGCGATGAAGAACTTGTTCATTGAGAATTTGTGTCAAGGTGGAGATTGTTAGAATTAAGTGACCCAAATTCTTATTTAAATAAAATACGATGGAAAATAAAATAAAAGTAAAATCCATATAGAACTAGACTTCTTTTATTTTATTTTAGAATAAGGTTTTAAACCTTATTAAACTCCATCTATTTTATATTGATTAGGATAAGGTGTTTCAATCCTACTAGAATATGGCTTTCCAAGCCTATAAATAGACATAGTCTATTCCTCTTGTATTTGAGTAAAAATTTTTCGACATAGTGAATTTTCTTCTCCTCTGCCCGTGGTTTTTTTCCCGAAAGGGTTTCCACGTAAAATTTATGTGTTCTTTATTTTTATTTATTTTATTCTATTTTATTTTTCACAGAGTCCTTTGGGACTATAGTAAAGGAAGTTGGCGTAAAGCTGAGTCAATTTAAAGTTAATAAACACACCATGTGAGAGGAAATTAAAATTGAGGAAATACGAGAAGTAAGGATGAGACTCGTTGATATGGCGAGGTGTGTAGATCACTGTCAAGTAGAGAGTCCGACCAAAGGAAGGTTTCATGGCGAGCCGAGTAGCTCGAAAGATCGGGTGGAGTCCGTCACCCTGATAAAAATATCCACCTTGATCGACCAGGGAGTAAATTCATGTTTATTTTATTTTACATTCGTTACCCTTGTGTGATGGGGTTATTTATGGGCAGTAAAGTAACTCACTAAGTTTAATTGAACTTACAGTAGTGTGGATGATGTTCACATGATTTGCAAGGATGATCAAGGACTTTGAGAAGGGACCCGACCAAATAATAACAAGACCGGGGTTCGTAGGCTGATGGAGTCATGCACATAGAAAGAGGGTACTATTGGAGGCCTCGTCTTAGGATCAATAACAAATAAGCTAAATAGCATACCTAGAATCTAGATTTTTAAGACAAATAGTCCTCAGCTAAATTTTAAGAATTTCTTATAAACAAATAATTTGGTGAAAAACTGAAACTATGAGGATCTAAACATTTAGTGGCTTAAGGTCCTTGGTTGTAATCATTACTATTGATTTCATTTTAGTCTGATTCATAAGCCAAAGAAATTTTAGGATAAGTTAATTCGGCCCATTTGTGATACTCCATACCCGAATCTAACGGGCGAGTCAGGCATCGAGTGTTACAAAAAATTTCATGACTTGCATGATATATGAAATTTGTTAAGAAATTGAGTTAAAACATGTTATATTATGTGTTGAATTGATAAATTGATGATGAATTTAGCATGATAAAGTATAAATTGAATTGTATAATGAAATTGGAATTTGGTTACCCTATTAGCAGTTCAGATTGTGTTGGATATAGTTGGCACGCCATAGGGTTAGAATACTGAGTAAAACCATCATTGTCGTGCAATCCGAGGTGGCAAATATTATGCATCGAGTCATCGTTGTTGGGCAACCCGGGGTGACAAATTGATTGAGTTTAAAAAACTATTGTTGTCGAGCAATCTAGGGTGGTATTATATATCGTTATAGCGTCATCATTGTCGGAAAACCCAAGGTGACAGATCTGCGTATCCATACCGAATCTGTGTCAAGTTAATAGGGTTAAAAATTTGAGAACTGACCAAATGGTAAATGAATGAAATGAAATGTGAGATACGACGATATGTGGAAAACCCTATGATTGGGTTAAAAATGAACCCTGAAGGCTGATTGATTTTGAATAAGCCTATAAGCTCAAATTTTTTAAATGATAGCATGGAATTGAATATATTTATAAACATGTTTTGAAATGAATTCAAAGTGGTGTTTTAATGCTTATGAATGAATGTGAATAACTTATATGGTAATGGTAGTTTTAACATATTTAAGTATATGAATTGGTTTGTGAAATTGGTATAAGCATAGCTATACGAAAGTGGAAGTAATTTTTCATGAGTTAGCATGGGTTAGATTATGATTTGAATATACGCATTTTTATAAATTTGTTTATATTGCTTTGAATTGTAGAATTACCATTAAGCGTTTCGCTCTGCGTACGATTTTGTTTTCTCCGTGCACATGTAACTTAGATTTTCGATAGATCGTAGGGAGGTCTTTTTAGCATCCAGAATTTGAACCTGATTTACTAATGTTTGTGCATTTTTGATGTTAATAGTTTGTACCTAATAAGTTGAGTTTTGTTGGTATAATATGATACTTATAACTAAGATGTCACATTTGATGTTCTACAAATTATATATGTTTGATGTATATATATACAACTTAGATTTGCTTTAGTTGATTAAGGTATGATATATGAAATGGCAACATAGTTAAAATGATATGTATGAACATTTATATGCTTGCATTTCTATGATGTGAATGTTAAATTAGTTGATGAAATGGATTGAGTATTTGAATGAAATTGGTGAAAAGAATTGAATGGTTACATATGTGAATAGAGATACAATTCAATATTGGGTGTATTAGAAATGTATGTGTAACTTAAGGATATTGAGATTGGTATATGTTTGATACTGTTTGAAATTGTAGGCTTGAAAAAACCTAGAATTTTAGAAACAATATATGACATCGCGACATCAAACGTACTACGTCGCAACAAGAAATAGCCTATAATGTCACGGTGCGATGAGAAACTTGTCGTCACGACGAGACCCAAAATAGCATGCCATGTAGTGATGAGGAACTCCCTCACGTCACGATGAAAAACTCTCTTACGTCGAGACGTCGATCCTATAATTTGAAACTTTTACAATTTAGTCCTAATTCAATCTCGAGTTAACTTTAAAGCTTTCGTAAGCTTGTATATGACTCGTGAATAATTATATATTGGATTGATTGCTTATAATTCTTATATTTGTCTGATTATTGATGTGAATCGTATTTGATTTGATTGTAGTTGCTCCGACAACGAATGTAACACCTTATAACTCGGACCCGACGATCGAGTCGGGTATGGGGTGTTACATGTCTTACCACCGATTTTAATCTCATTTCTATAGTACTTAATCTCACTACTACAGTAAGTAATCTCATTGTCGCTGATGCTTTAAATCTTACCGATATCAACACCACCCATCCAAATGAACCCTATTTGTACAAATATTTGTACATATTCAATTTTGGCTACTAACATTTGATCTCTTCCTTGACATAAATAATATTATATTTCAGGAAATTGTGCTACCAAGTTTAGAACAAGTAGCATCATTGTTTCACTTAATTTTTTTTTTCAGAACAACAACTCTTTTTTAGAATAGTTGTTGTTCGAGAATAGCTATGTTTAGAACAGGGTTGCAGTTAGAACAACTGTCATCCAATGTACCTGTTCTTTGAGAATAACTTCTGTTGAAAATAGCTAAAGTTCAAAACAACTCTTGTTTAGAATAATAACGTTTCAGGAATAACTATGTTTAGAATAACCATGGCTTAGAACAACTTGTATTTAGAACAATTGTGTTTTTTCTGAAGAGTCATTATTTAGGACAAGCTTTACCATGAAAGCATCACCACATAACAACTCTTGTTTGGAACAACTATGATGAGAACTAGTCACATTTGGGACAAGTCAGAATAACTCTTATTCAAGAACAACCTTCGTCTTACACCTCAAGAGATGTTATGCAGAAAATGTTTTCCATAATATTATTTCACCGAAGTAGAAAAAGTGAAAGTAACCCTAGAATATAGCAAGGTTTGGGGGTCATTTTCACTCTTGGAATGTTCCAAAGAGTTTGGCTTGGTGGATCAGACATGGAGGTTGTTAAGACATTTTCCTTTTAACCTTTTTCCTGTAATTTTGAGTGATTCTCCCTTCTTTTAAAAATATAATGAATTCTTATTCACTATTCGCCATCACTTACAAAATCCTTTCATAATAAAAAAATCATTAATGCCTTTCTAACTGAAAAATATGTTTTTTTATTCTCATTAATTGCTAGCTTTGTAACTCTTATTATGAAACATAGTAAATAGGAGTCTGTCACAATCGATTAAAGGACTTTTGACATTTATTAGGCATTTTGAATGCTCAAAACATTTTCTTTGAAATTCTCTAATCTTGTTTCTTTGTTGAGTCTAATCGTCAACCACATTTCCATTTCTCCACCTGTCACTACGTTCAATGTTACCGGATCCAGTTCAATCTTCTTAATGATATTCTTTCAATACATCTCATTTACTTGTTTGTACTGCTACCTATCTCCACTAAGTAACTATCTAAAATATTATTGTATAACTAACTATAATTGTAAAGCTTAAGCAATATTCTATTTTCTTTTTTTAATTAATTAATTAATTTCCACCAATAATCATGAATTGGGAGAGGAAGCTACATTCTGCTGCAAAAGGAAAAAGACAAACCCAAAAACAAATAAAAAAATGGCAAAAGGAAGTTAAAAAGGACAAAAAGAAGAGGTGAAAATACTATAATTACGACATTATGTCATTTGCATATTAATATACAATAGGAAGTACTGAGTATGTAATTATAAATAGAATGAAAATAAAAATCGAATTGCTCTAAGGACAATAATTTAAGTTATCATGACATTAGATGAGATGACATGCAAATATGAAAATATACACTCAAGGAGTAGGGAAGGGACCCTCCAATTTTTTTAAAGGGTCTGGTAATCTGTCACTACCAAAAAGCTGATGGACCAACAAGTTGTAAGAGTTATCAAAATCCCTCCAAATCAAGGTTCCTTTGAATTTAACATTTGTACTTGCTGTACGTTTCCATTCCTCTTGGACCTTAGTCCTCAGTCCCTATTCCCTGTCCTCTAAATGCAATGATGGGGTCGACAAAATATCTCTATATGAGTAATGAAGAATTTGAATACCAATTCTAATTTAACTCCACACTAAATTTAATCAAATTTAATGTAAATATAAATTAAGGCATGGTAACGAAGTTTGGATTCACACTCACTAAAAATGAGAAAACCAAATTGATGGGTATTTATCTTTAAAATATGGAGAAAATTAGGTGAAGGTGAAATCAAATGGATATTGCAAGTGAAGTAGCAAGTGAAATTGGCATTCAACTATTTTAAGCATGGGGTGTATATTGGGTTTCCTACGTAGCCCACATTCTGATAAAAGTTGAATGCTACCAACTAAATAAGCACTTATATTTGCAGGTCTATATTTTTTTTCTAAAAGAGATTTAGCCTGTACGTGGATGGTTCCACTTCCCAACTTTGAATAATCCAACTACAATTAACATTTCTTATTAATGAATTAATTCCTGAGGCAGAAAATATTGCTCATCGTTTTTTTTTTCTTTTTTAAATATATGTATGTATGTATGTATGTATATACGTGTGTCTTGCCTCATTGCTATTGGATATTGCATTTTATTATTATTTTCAAATGATCAGGGAAGCTTGTAGTTTGTCGTTATCATCAAAAGCTGACGATGGATGTGGATGCATGCTCTCTCTCTCATGCATACATACATACATGCATATTGTATATACACATAAGTAAATGATAATTGGTGTTGGGAGCACGAGCGTCTTGAAAGGTATATAAAGGGCAAAGCGAGGTGTAGGTTTGGCAATTGGTGAACAAGTTAGCGTTGGCATTGCCATTGGCATCGGCTTTGAACCAAACACAGGTTAGCTTACTTCCTCTCTACTTATCATAAAGTTCCATCCCCTTCACTAATGCTTTTCACTTCAAAGTTTTCAAATTTACATATCTTCTTTTCTTTTCTTTCTATAAAAGGTAAAGAGTGGATAATATGGAGTTCAAAATTAGTGTTAACATAAATTTTGAATATCACTATACTCATAATTATGTCAAAATATAGACATGTTTTTCTTTCTCTTTTATTTTGTTGGGATAAGTCGCTCTCCATAATTTATTTTACATATTTATTTCACTTTCATTTGATGATTTGCTTGGAATGTTATTAGTAGACTTATTTGTACTGTTTTTCAGTAACACGAAATGAAAATTGATTTTTTAAGGTATTTTATTATAAATGCAATGTTTTGTTTTTATGACAAACATAGAATCAAATTGTATTTTGTTCTCTTTACTCAAAAACGTGTAAATTAATCCTAATACTTTAAATCAAAAAGCAAATTAGTACTTATGTTAAAAATTCATCTATTTCTACTGTTAAAAATTGCTCCATATACATTAATATAAAGTACACGTGGCAAGCTATATATTACTATTTGATTATTCCATCATTCATATCAGTTTTTAACACTATAAATGGATAAAATTTTTAACAAAAATGATCAATTTACTACATATAGAAACTAGTTTTTTAGTATAATAGGCCAAATGCAATCTAAATCTTAATATAGGGTCTTCCATAATATTTTTACAAGTCAAATAGTTTGCGAAACTCAAAAGAGAATCATTAGCCACAAATTTAAAGCCTGCTTTTATATTTAACTAGAATTTGTGCCACACACAACACGGTTAAAAAATAATATTTTATTATATAATTTTAATATCAAGAAATAGTGGGGTTTAGTTTTACTTCATTAATTTTTCATCTATTAAGATTAATACATTTTAATAACTATTCATAAGTTGATTTCACATTTAATAAATGTATTTTATATGAGTCTTGCATATTTGAATGGTGATTAAACGTATGTTAGATAAAAATAATAATAAAATAGATGTTAATATCAAGTTATGATAATTTTTATTAAAAATTAATTTAAAATATTACATGAATAAAAATGTTTTTTTTTTCTTTTAGCCATTAAGAGCAGGTAATTTAAGTAGTAGGTTTAGAGGAGTGGGTAAATTTTAAAAATATATATTTTATAAAAACTTTAACTATCTTAATTACCCATTACCCTTATTTTTTTTTAAATTTGAATCTACTAAATTCGATATTTCCACCAATTGAATTGGTTTGTGTGGTAACACCAGTAGAGTCAGAAATTTTATCTATAAATAAATATGAATGCATAGAAATGAAATGACTTGGAGTAAAATTTTTTTCTATAAATATAAATGAATAGAATGAGAATTATGTGATGACACGTGTTAAATGTTTAATTTATATATTTACATTTTTATAGAATTTTATATTTGTTAAATAATCAACGTGTGATTTATCATATACAAGCCCTTAACTATAGTCAAGGACAGAAATAAGTGGCCAGCACAACTTACTGGAAACTGATGAGGAACCTACATTTGTCTGCTTTTTTTGTTTTGACCCCAAGCTAATTATGTACACATTAATGTTGCTTTCATGTCGCCTTATTTAATCCTTTTTAATCGGTGATAACTGTGTTTTCCAGCAATGTTCCTTAGCTCTTTTTATTTTTCAAAATCTGCCTTCGTTTAATACTAGAAAATCATATCTTGGAAGACTGTATGACCTGCATGGCCATATTTTTTATATGGTTTTGGTGTGTTATCTGAGGACTAAAAGAAAAAGAAAAGAATCTTCCATGGAGGCAAACGACAGGGAGTAATCTGCGGAAAAGTGATTTGTCTAATATATTAATAGTATGTGATTCTAGTCGTACGTGAATCGAAGACCTCGGTTCTCATCTTACATATGAACATTAACAACTGAGGGAGGTGTCTTGCATTGTATATGTAAATGTATATAGAGAGACAAGTTTCTTGTAAGCAACCGAGGGAGGTCTCATGTTATATCCAGGTAAAGCAGTGAGATATCTGGTTCTTTGGACAGAGATGTCTCGGTAATACCCAACAATAGTTGATTTACTAGGATGCAATGCATTCTCATTGCATTGCATTGCCTTGCCTTGCTTTGCCTTGCATTGCAGATCTGTTTTCGCCATAAGATTTCATAGTTTTTAAGTAACAGCTGTACTTTTTTATAACATTGATTTCCGTGCTCTCCGCAGAATCCGATCGGGGACCTAGCTCATAAGAACTCAGAAGTTTCTGGGTGGGACCATAAGCATCACTAGCCTTGAACTATATAACAGTACTTTAAACTTTGAGGTTGATTGCCAATGAGTATCATGGCTGAGAATGGTATTATGTACCCACCTGAGAGCAAGTGGAGCCTGTTGGGAGTGCCTGTTTTTGTCCTCTTTAAGGATGCAAGGTACTAAGTTAAGCTATCAATAATGGATGTTAAAGTACTTTAGACCTGGTTAATAGCAGTTTGATTGCTTTAGCTGACTGATTTTTGGATCACAATTTGTTTTATAGACTTGTTTTCAAATTGGATTCACTTGGCCTGGAGATACTAAGGATCGCATTTCCTGCTGCCTTGGCCTTAGCTGCTGATCCCATTGCTTCTCTGATTGACACTGCCTTCATTGGGCGTATAGGTCAGCTCTCGTATCCTATATATATATATACACTCCTGAGTGCATTATGCATGCTGCAGCGTTTCTGTTATATGCTTGATATACTCTACTGATCTTATATGGATGGTCTTTGAAGCAAAAATTGTTGCCCTATATGTGTAGGACCGGTGGAGCTAGCTGCTGTAGGAGTTTCCATTGCTATATTCAATCAAGCATCAAGGATTACTATTTTCCCGCTGGTTAGCATTACAACTTCTTTTGTAGCTGAAGAAGATACACTTGCAAAGATTAGCCCTGAAGCCGTAAAATCTGAAGATTTGGAAAAGAATGAACCCAAAAACAATGAAATGAAAGAATTGATGAGGCCAGAAGATGTAGTGGCAGCCAACTTGGAAGATGGTCCAGGTGCTGCAGCTACAAACACTGATACAAAAGAGCCAGAGGATGGTACATATATAACTCTCTCTCTCTCTCTCTCTCCGATGTGTTACAACATAGATATAATTTGAGGTTACGTTGGAGCATGTAGCTTCTGGTATGCTCTTCTAATAAGACATTTTGACTGGTGATTTATTCGTCAGGTTCTTCCAACACAAGTAAGGATCCGCCTGTAGTTGATAGCAAAGCTCAAAATGCTCAAGTGAAAAAAGGAAAAAGACATATCCCGTCAGTGTCAACAGCATTGATTCTGGGTTTAATGCTTGGTCTCCTTCAAGCTATATGCCTTGTTTTTGGAGCAAAAGCTCTCCTTCGTGTGATGGGTGTGAAACCTGTAAGTGCCTGCCTGCCACCACCTGTAAGCTCTCCATTTTAATGCTTGAAAAGGGAACTAAGAAAAACCCAATTTTTCTTGACCAGGATTCCCCTATGCTAAACCCAGCACTAAAGTACTTGACATTGAGGTCATTAGGCGCTCCTGCAGTTCTTCTATCTTTAGCCATGCAAGGGGTTTTCCGAGGATTTAAGGATACAAAAACACCTTTATATGCAACAGTTGCAGGAGACCTGACAAATATCATTTTGGACCCTATATTTATCTTTGTCTTAAAACTAGGGGTCAGTGGTGCAGCCATAGCACATGTCCTTTCTCAGTAAGTCAATTTGTCTTGGCTCTCACTTCCCAATATCTTATACCATGTCTAATGGCTAATGATCGCTGCAGGTATTTGATTTCACTCATCCTCTTATGGCGATTGATGAAACAAGTTAATCTCTTACCCCCAAACATGAAAGACCTACAATTTGGAAGATTTCTTAAAAATGGTAAGGGCTTTCTTTGATGAAACAAGTTAATCCCTTTGACCATATGATCAAACCATATTTTTTATGCATATTTGGCCACAGGTTTTCTTTTATTAGCAAGAGTGATAGCAGTCACATTCTGTGTGACATTAGCAGCATCAATGGCTGCTCGGCTTGGTTCAACACCTATGGCCGCATTTCAAATCTGCTTACAGGTCTGGATGACATCATCTCTTCTTGCTGATGGTTTAGCTGTCGCTGGACAGGTACATATATATATATATATATCTTTCACCATCTTTTTTTTATGAAATTGCATATAATTGATTGATTAATTAACCTATCTGTAACGTTATCAACATCTTTAGGCAATTCTTGCTTGTGCATTTGCTGAGAAGGACTACAAGAAGGTAACAGCTGCAACATCTCGGGTATTGCAGGTAATGTTAGAAACAAAAGAAGATCTATGTAATAGCTCAAACATGGAGCTTAGCTGAAAATGAACAAGGTTTGAGTTTTTGCAGATGAGTTTTGTGCTTGGTGTGGGGCTTGCTGTGGTGGTTGGAGCTGGTTTATACTTTGGGTCGGGGATCTTTTCGAAAGATGCTAGTGTTCTTCATCTTATCAGTATAGGAGTACCGGTAATTTTAATTCTTGATATGCATCTTATCCATCAACAACCTCAGATATACATATATATTAACTTAAAAGTATATGGAATCAGTTTGTAGCAGCTACACAGCCAATCAACTCAATTGCTTTCGTGTTTGACGGTGTCAACTTTGGAGCATCTGACTTTGCATACACAGCTTACTCCATGGTAACCAAGTCTTTCACACATACAATACAATACAAATTAAGGTTGTATATGCATATATATATGTATATAAGAACCATTAATTTCACACCTTTGATGGTTGGTTTATTCAGGTATTTGTAGCTGGAGCAAGCATTGCATCGTTGTTCATTCTCTCCAAAAGCAATGGATTTATAGGGATATGGGTTGCACTAACCATCTACATGGTTCTCCGCAGCTTTGCTGGTGTTTTGAGGTAATTAAATCTTTCTTCTTATAGTTTAGAACATTTTTTTTTTCTTTTTTGGATTGAAAGTGGTCTATTTATATGTACATGCAGGATGGGGACTGCAACTGGACCTTGGCGCTTCCTAAGAAGTAGACCCATCGCATAGGATAGGGAACTAAAAATTTTCAGCTTTATAATGAAGCTATATATAAAATATGTATTATTCATATAGATATAGATATAGATATTACTTGTATGTGTGTTTTGCATGGTGGTTGTTGGTTTGTTTGTTTTGGTAAGGGTAAAATGTAGGGATATTAGAAGCTGCCATCGTCTTCTTTGATATGGTGTTGTTTTTAATGTTTTGCGCAGATAATGTACCTAAACATGCAAAAATAAAATCTAATGCAAAAAGTGTACAGCATAGCTGATACCACTCTTTGTTTCAACAAATGTTTATTTTTGCTTCTTCAGAATTTTAACTATTCCAATAATTGAAGTTAATTATTGATGGTCATTAACTTTCAACAAGAATATGATAATTAGGCAACCATAAATGTTGAGATTCTCTTTTTTTCTTTTTCTTTTTTAACTGATACTAATCTCATCTTTATCCCTTTGATCTTTTCTCCTTCGTTATGTAGTAGCGAGTAATCAATGAAGAGAAAGAAAAAGGAGTGAAATTTTAAAAAAAAAATCAAATTAAAATGAATAAATTTATTCAAATTAAAATATATATTTAATTGAACTGAATTCATCGATTAAGGGTGTTCACCACCTTCCTAAAATAACAAGATTCGCAAGTTATGGCTATGTGAAGTTTAGGTGGATGGGACACCCATTCTGCCTTCAGCTTCCATGCATGCAATATAAGCAGTCGCTAAATTATTAAGATGCAAGGGAGATGGTAGTCTATACGAGAATGTATGAAACCAATGCCTCGCAGGCCATTTGATAAATGTAGAGATTGTCTTTATTCATGATTTTCCACAGGAACAAAATGATTTTAAAAGCAACTTCAAGTTTCCAAATGCTTGTCCAAAACCTTCTTGTGTTTTGTCAGTGGATGCTAGCATAGCATATCCTGATTTGGTAGTATAATTCCTTTATGAATTATATTTGCATAAGTGCCACCAGAAACTCTATTTTGAACATGAGTAAAGCTCCAACTAGATCTGTCCATTGGCATCAGTTGCCTCTTGAGAGGAGATGTTTGTGCAAGATGTTACCATCAAGCACTAAACTAACACCATTAGCAAACAAGCTGCTAGTCTAGACCTTTCAAAAGGAGATCTGTTCCTAGGAGAATGCTTTTCCAAACCCAAGTGTAAGGAAAGAGTCTTGCTTGCAATTCAAAATGACAAATCATTCAATCTAATTAAAAATCGCAAATCATCAATAACATTATATAATTTTAGTTCAAATTCAAAATTCGTTGAATAAAAAAAAAAAAAAAACTCACCGGACTTAAAAGTATGGTTGAAAAGTTCCAATAATTTGAGATATAAATATTTTAGTTATCATAAGAAGGGTATAACTCCACTTTTAGCTATCATCGAATGATTTAAAAAACAATGAGAGCACCAATGATACTTTGGCTATATTGGCGAGTTGATGTATTAAGCCTTGAAGTATTTAGGATTGAGTCTCATCATATTCTCTAGATCTATTTCAATTTGATTATAATTTATATAGATTAAAAATTTATGTTAGATGATTAATTTGATCATTGATTTGATCAAAATTGTGCACTTAACTCGATCTATTTACTCAATTGGACTCGAATAATTCGAAACTATTTTTCACTTTGTAAAACATCTCTAGGGTTTTTTCACTATTCTATTTGTGCCACTTTTGCTTGCTTTCCTTGTAATGACCCAAAATTCACGAGCATCGAAAAAGTGTAATATCGGGTCTTTGTTTTAGTGAAATGGGTTTGTAAATAATTATTAGAAATATTTATGAGTCTAGTGGTGTGTTTAATTAAGTTTTAATTAAGTAAATTTAGCTTAATTAAGAGAAATCAAGAAAAAAAACTAAATTGAATAAGGTATAAAAGTCTAATTATAGATTAAAAGAAAATACGGGGACTAAATAGGAAATTAAGCCTATTCATTAAATGAGGCGGCAAACACAACAAAAATTTAAGTTTTTGTTTGTTTAATTAATATAAATAAATAGATTAGTTATAAATTTAATTATGTTAAATTATAATAATTATATTATAATTATATTATATTATATTATGAAATAAATAAAATAAGGACAAGTGGATGGTGATGATAATATACAATTGTAAAAAATATATGCGTGCACAATTGTAATACATATATTTGTTATTAAATATATATTTATTATTATTATTTAATTGATATTAAATTATAAATTAAATTAAATAGTTGACAAATGTAGGGTGATGATAAAACACATGTGTAATAAATATATGTAAACATTTACAATATAATTATTTATTTACTTATATTTTAAGCTAAAGATATTTATTATACAAATTTTATTAAATTAATTTATTATAAATATCATATTATGAATTGAATTAAAAAAAGCCAAGTGTATGGTGATAAAATATACAAATCTAATAATAGTATTTATATATTTGTAATATATTTATTTAATTACTTTTTAAGTAAACACATATTTATTATTATATTATTATTATAATGTATTATTATTATTAATATTATTATCTAACATATATATATATATATATATATATGAAATAAAGAAAACAAAAAAAAAAAGAAACAAACAAAGAAGAAAAAGAACAGAAGCTATTTCGAAACAGGGGAAAGGAAGGAAAGAAAGAAAAATAAAAGGAGAAATTCAAGTTTTGAAGCTTTAAACTTTAATACGTAAGTCAATCAAAGCTCTCTTTACTTAATTTTGATGTTTTAGAAGTTTTAGAACAAAGTTTTGTTGAAATCAAGTTGAAATTTTGAAAATTTTTAGGTTTTTGAACATAGTTCATGTTGAATAAAATAATGAATTAGAGGTTTAATTGAATGAATTTCAAGTTAGAATTGATTAGAGGATTAAATTGTAAATTAGGCTATAAGTTTTGTGTTGTAGGGATTAAATTGAAAGAAATTTTAAATTAGGGTTTTATTATGAACATTAGATAGTTAAGTAGAATATGGAAGGAAATTGAATGGAAATAAAGTTAGAAAAGTAAATGAGTTAATTAGGATTAAATTGAATTAGGGTATAAATTGGATAGAAATTCAATTGTTATTATTATTATTAATTAGTGTTGTAATTAATAGTGTAAATTATTATTATTTTTATAGGTAGCAAATAACTCGAGGCATCGGCACCGAAAGGAAAGGAGAAAGTTATCAAGGAGTAATTACGAAATCCGGGTTTATATTACTATAATTCAAATCTATTTATTATTAATTGTTATATTTTAATTAAAATGCATGGTAAGTAAAATTAGGAAAGCAATTGCGATGACAATATTGATTTGAATGAAATTGATTCAAAAATGATTATGGCTATTGAAATTGAATGTAAACAAATTGGAAATTAAAAGTGATTTAAATTAAGTAATTGAATTATGAATTATGTGAATATTTGAAAGTATATTGATTGAAACTAAAAGTGATTTGAATTGAATCAAATTGAATTGAATGAAGAAAACATGTGAGTATTTGAAATGTATATTAATTGAAAAGTAATTAGTGATTTGAATTTAATTGGAAAATGAATTAAAAATATGAATTAAATAAAATGAATTAGTTTATGAATATGTGTGAATATGTGAATTGTGTATTGATTAAAAAGTGGGAAATATGATTATATGTGATTATCTGAAATATGTATTGGTATTGAATTGTTTATTGATTAGAAAGTGGAAAAGTGAATTTGAATTGAATTGTGAATTTGAATTGAAAGTGAAATTGACAAATGTGAATTTGGAGACCCTATTAACTAGTCAGGCTGAGCCGGATATAGTTGGCATGCCATAGGATTGGAAGAGTTCAGGGATACTTCGACCTCGAGTCGATGAGACACTGGGTGTCACTATTTTACTTCAGATAGATTCGATGAGGAACTGGGTACCACTTTGCTTCGGCTCTGCCGATAAGACACTGGGTGTCAACTTTGCTTTGAACTATCCAATGAGGCACTGGGTGCCAATCTGGTGTGTTTAGTTGGATCCGCGTATCCACCAAAGTCCGAGTCTGTTAATAGGGGTAATTAAATGAAAAGTTAAATCAACTGAATTGAATCGATTGAGCCATTGGAAAGAAATGAGAAAGTAGATTATAAATTGAAAATGTGACTTAAATTTGTGAATGGAATTAAAATGTGAGATTTGAAGCATGAAGTTAAGGTTTATGAATTTGCTAAAATATCGAATTATTGATATTGAAATCAGTTGAATAAATGAAATGAGAAAATCAAATGAATTGATCGATTGAACTATTGAAAGTATGAGAAAGTGAAATTATGAATTGAAATGTGAATTGAAATTGAGATATTAAAATAAGAAGTGAAAATAGAGTGAATTGGAAATAATGAAATAGTGTATGTGTTAATTGAATATAATCTTATGAATTAATTATAATTATTTTTTTGAAAAATATTGGTTTAAATAATTATTGAAAGTCTAATGTTGTAAAGTTTTAGATATGAAATAGAATAAGTTATTGAATTGGGATATAGAAATGAAATATATGAAATAATGATTTTATGAAATGGTTATTGATGAATTGCATGAAAATGATTATTGATATAATAATTAAAATAAAGAAGAGCTATTTAAGATATATATTATTAGAATAAATTTAAAGTTTAAATGCATAAATGATTAATTGAAGGTAAAATAGTGGTAAGAATTAATGTGTATATATATTGTTTTTACTTTAAGTATTTGAATTATAGTAATACCAATTGGATGTATACTCAACAGATGCTTTATTTCCGTCTTGCAGATTAGGTACAGAAATTTTGAAGAGTTGAGATTACGAGTCTTCATCTCATCACATCTTCAAGCAACAAGAGGGTACGTTTTAAAATTTTGAATAGAATGGCATGTACTTAGGAAAAATTAAGTATGTCCCAAGTAGTAGTAATGGATTTAAATATAAATTATTTAAATTTATTATTTGCCTGTTTTTATGTTCAAATATAATAGTAATTAGTCAAGAATTACTTTGGCACCAAATGTAATATTCCTATATCAGGTTCCTTAAGTTGAACATGGTATAAGGGTGTTACATTCCTTTGGTTCTCACTCTTGTGCTTTCCTTTCCTGGTGTTTTCCTTGTTTCTCTCTAAGAAGTTTCTAGCCTTCATGGTGATGCAAGTTAAAGAAGAAAAATGAGAAGAAGAATAGAGAAGAATAGAAAGAAGAGGAGGAAGAAAAAGTAATAGAGAGAAAAGAGAGGAAAGAGGCTGAGAAAATAGTACCGAAACTTTTCATAACCATTCCAGCACACACGAGGGTGCTAAAAAAGAAAATAACGGTCATCACAACTGTCGTTAGGTTGCAAGGCAAACCATCAAAATGCCCCGTTTCACTAACAAACCCTTTGCCTAAAACTCATCGTATTTGTTAAAGGACCCCTCAAAACGTGTCATTTTTGCAACATAATTAACTCAATAGACTTAATAGAATTAAACAATAATTAACTACTTCTTAACCCTTAATTATATGCCATAACAATACTGCTTCTCTTAAGCAGATCCTTGTCCTCAAGGATTGAAAGTAGGATATTGCCTTTGAAATTCTATCGGATATTGCCTTTGAAATTCCATCCAGGCTTCCTCGAGAAAGGTGTCCGCCCATTCCACTAATACCTCAGTGATAGCATGGTTCCCTTTTTTGACCATTCTTCTGTCAAGGATCCTTGCTGGCTCTTTCAAAACAAATCCATCTGTTTCAAAAGGTGGCAATGTAGGTGAGTGTATAGCTGAACTAACATGTTTCTTTAGTTGAGACACGTGGAATGTAGGGTGAATTTTTGCTCCTTTAGGTAATTTCAGTCTATAGGCCACCTGTCTAATTTTAGCTTTGATAGGATAAGGACCATAAAACCTTAGGGAAAGCTTCTGATTTCACATCTTCCTTAGTGAATAATGTCTGTAAGGTTGGAGTTTCAGGTATACCAGGTCCCTAACTTTAAACGACCTATCTGATCTTTTCTTGTCTACTAATTGCTTCATTCGTTCTTGAGCTCGTTTCAAATGGAACTTAAGAAGCTTTCTTAAAGTTTCTTGGTGTTGAAGTGTTCTATCCACCTTGGCTACTGTGGAAAACCCTGGCAAGTATGGTAAGTGAGTGGGGGCTCCTGACCATAGAGGGCTATGTAGGGAGTGGTGTTTATAGCCGAGTGGTGTGTGGTGTTATACCACCACTTTGCCAAATGGAGCAAATAAACCCACTCCAAATAACCCTCAAGGCACCTATTGAGAACTTCCGTTTGCTCATCTGTTTAGGGATGGTATGCAGTGGAGACGTATAGTCGAGTGCCAAGTAGTTTGAATAGTTCCTGCCAAAATCTACTAAGGAAGATCTTATCTCTGTCAGATTCTATAGACTATGGAATTCCATGTAGCTTGTACACTTGATCCAAGTAGAGCTAAGCCACACTCGCAACAGTATAAGGGTGCGTTAAGGCCAAAAAATGAGTATGCTTGGTTAATCTATTGACAATTACTAGGATAGTGCTTTTTACCTTTAGAAAAAGGAAGACCTTCTACAAAGTCCATACTGACAGCAACCCATGCTCAATCGGGTATTGGCAAAGGTTGCAATAACCCAGGGTATGCAGCATTGTCACTCTTGTACTGTTGACAAATGGTACATTCTTAAACCCATTTCTTGATATCTCTCGATAACCCTTTCTAGTACAGTAAGCTAGTTATTCAATGCCTAGTAGCATGCACTCCCGAATGACCACTAATGGCCTTATGGCCTTCCTGAGTTCTGTGTTATGGTCGATCATCACTTTCCCTTTTCTCCTAAGAAACCTTCCATCCCATGAGTACTTGGGATTGGACTGAGGGTTCTGTAGCAATTCTTTGGACAACTTCTATTTATTAACATCTTCCAATCCAGCCTTTATAATTTGATCCCAGAGTTCTGATCATGTAAGTGACACCTTCCCCAAACACTGGTGAATCTGACCAGCTAGCAGATGAGTTCTGCTGGATAGGGCATCATCCACAATGTTATGAGATCCTTTTCTATAAACAATTGACTAGTTGTACCCCAATATTTTGGACACACATTTCTGTTGATATGGGGTGATGGCCTGTTGTTCGGAGAGGAACTTCAAGCTTTGGTGGTTTGTCTTGATAATAAATGGTCTCCCAAAAAGCTACGAGTGCCACTTCTTAACAGCAAGCAACACAACCAACATTTCCTTGTCATATATGGACAAGGTTTGGTGTTTAACTCCTAGAGCTCTACTAAAAAATGCCACTAGTTCCCCTTTTTGTTGTAACACAGCTCCAATGCCATTACCACATGCATCATTCTCCACAAAGAAGGGTTCTTGAAAATCTGAAAGAACTAGCATTGGTGCTTTGCAAATAGCTTCCTTAAGACCTTGAAAAGTTGTTTGTGCAGATTCTATCCAATGCCACTAATGATATTTCTTCAATAGTGGGTAAGTAGTTGAGCCATGGCTCCATACCTTCGAATGAATTTCCTATAATAACCAGATAGCCCTAGGAACCCTCTAACTTCTTTGATGTTCTTAGGTATAGGCCAAGAGAGAACTCCCTCTATTTTTTATGAATCCATGCTGACAGTCTGTAACACCCATTAATCCCAACCCGTCGCCGGAGCAGGGTTACGAGGTATTACTAGAATTAAACACTAATAAAAAACCCAAACCAAGTCATAAATCTATATTTCAATTTAAAATTTCTCAAATTCCACCTTTAAGTCCCTAATGTGGACCTACGAGGCCCAAAATATACTTGGGAAGTGTTTTGGGATTAAACCGGGAACTTTGGAAACTTTTCTTTAAAAATAGGGGCATACGCTCGTGTGGCCTGGGACTTGCCCGTGGGGCTCCCATGGCCGTGGGGCCAGCCCGTGGGCGGATCTGACTTACTCACATGGCCGTGGGACTAACCTGTGGGCAAGTCTGACTTTGCCACACGGCGTGTGTGACTAAGCCTTATGAAAACCTAATTTTTCACCATTTTTAAGCTATTTTCACATACTAAACACACCTAACTCATGCCCAAAACATTTACTTATAAATCTTGATCAAATAGCATTCATCAAACCTTTCAAACTTAACAAATTTTCATTCATTCATTTTATTACTTCTTAAGGATTATGCACCACATTTACATTCAAAATATAAAACATTTACAAGTGACAAACACTAAACCTAGTACATGCCACATTTCTAAAAGATAAATGCATCACCAAAATTGAGCTGAGGTCGGGATTGACTCGGATGCTTGACTGAACTTCAACTTTACCTAACCTGCGCACAAGAAACAACCGTACGCTGAATATTGGAAATACTCAGTGGTATTATCATAATTCAAATTATAACTACAATAAAATATCATAAACATACATAGATAATTAGCAAATCATACATACAAATCATATATATAAATTCATACCAAACTATCATATTTCCATTATATCATTTCCAATGATAGATCCAATAAATCATCAATGAGATTTCAAATAACTCATGAACCTTTGATTCATCTCTCAACCACATATAATTATTCAATTCACATTTCAAATATGAACACTTCATGAACCTTTGGTTCATACCTTCAATCTCTTTACAAATTTCATCTCACATTCCATCTTTCAGTATCACTTTCTCATTTCATTCAATAGCTCAATTAATCAAATTCATTTGATTTTATTATTTCACTTATTTTCCCCTATTAACATGACTCGGACTTTGGCGAATACACAGATCCAACCAAACACACCAGAATGGCGACCAACGCCTCATCGGATAGTTCGAAGCAAATAAGTGACGACCAACGTCATCGGCTAAGTTGAAGAAAAGTAGCGACCAATGCCTCATCGAATCTATCCGAAGAAATAATGACACACCAAGTGTCTCATCGACTCGAAGTCGAAGTATCCCTGAACCTTTCCAATCCTATGGCATGCCAACTATATCCACTAAGCCCGACTAGTTAATAGGGTATCGGATTACTTCTTCTATTTCAGTCAATTCACACCAATTGCACTTTGACCACATTTTCTCACATATTTTTCAATTCAAATACATATGCATACCAACATTACTCAATTCAATCATACAATTCAATTTCACATACATATATTTATTCATCAAATAAATCTAATTCACATTCAACTTAAATATCAATATTAACCTTACATTCAAATTCCATACACATATATTAAAATTAGTCATTTAATAAGAAATAACTTGAATCATGATAATACAAACCAATATTTTTTTCTCGAGCTATTCCTCGATATTTTTTTCTCGAGCTATTCCTCGATCACTTTTTCTTTTCACTTCGTATTCGACGTCTCGGTTTCCTTGTATCGAATAAAACTATGGTCTAATAAGTCTTGCAACTGTATCTTTAGCTCTTTTAACTCTATCGGTGACATCCGATATGGAGGTATAGAGGTTGGAGCTGTGCCCGGATAAACCTCAATAGCGAACTCGACCTCCCTATCTGGCGATAAACCCGATAATTCTTCAGGAAATACATCAGGAAACTCACAAACTGTCTGAATTTTACTGCACTGGCTTCCAACTGAATCTGAATTAATAGCATATGCCAAATATGCTGAACAACCCTGCTGAAGTAATTTACTAGCCTTTATTGCTGAAACAATTCGTGCTGGTCCACTAGTACGAAAACCATTTACTTCAACCTGACCTTTACTCGGTGTCTGAATGTTGAATCTCTTTTTATAGCAATCCAGAATCACTCCATGTGCAGATAACCAGTCAATTCCCAATATTATATCAAAATCCCCAAATGGCATAACTAACAATTCAACCAGAAAAGTTTTATTTTGTATAATCAATTAGCATATTGGACAGACCTGGTTCACTAACACTGTTTGCCCCAATGGACTCGACACCTCAATAGACACTCTAGATATTTTGGATTTTAATTTTCCCGACTCAACTAATTTTGAATTAATATAGGAATGCGAAGATCCAGGATCAATTAAAGCATGAACAGGCTCAGAATATAATAGAAATATACCTGTTACCACATCATGAGCATCACCTTCTTCGCGGGTTCTGACCACATATGCTCTAGCTGGCACCCTAGCTTCAGGCTGCTGGGTCACTTTATCATTCCCTCTTCTCGTACCTCCTCCTCTAGATGCTGATCCACCTTTACCGATCCTCTGCCTCTAGTAGGAGAGATCGATCTCTGTGATGTCATAGGTGTAACACTATCATTCTTCGGGTAATCTTTAATATAATGGTCCGTAGATCCACATTTAAAACACCCTCTGGTCAATCTCCGACATTCACCTCTGTGTTTTTTCCCGTACTATTCATAATCTAGAATATTAACATCTCGAGACAGACCTCTTACACTACCGATGGATACTGTAGTTTGTTTCCCCTGACTCTTTTTTTCTTTTATCTGATCTAAAACTGGATCTCCGTCCACTTTGGGAATCCCTGGATCTTTTAGATAAAGGATTCGAACTTGCAGTTCCCATACGTTTCCCAACTAATTTAGAAGTTTCGAACTTTTTGTCAAATCCTAAGACTTGCTCTACCATCTTGGCCCGCTCAATCAAATCAACAAATTCAGTAATACGTTGAGATACCAACTATAATTTTATCTCATCTCGCAGACCCCGTAAAAATCTCTTACAACTGTCAGCTTCAGTTGGAATAAACTCTGAGGTGTATTGTAACACCCCGAACCCGAGACCATCGCCGGTGTCGGACACGAGGGGTTAACGAGACAAATCCTCTTAAAGTACCGACCAATTCGGCATTTCCAGACAGGCTGGAAAACTGCGTCACCGTCGCCTTAAAAATCATATCTTGAGTTTCAAAACTCAGAAACTGACTCTGTAAATTTTCCCTGAATTTAGACTCATATATCCATCCATGGATTTATTTCTAGAATTTTTGGTCGGGCCAATTGGTACAGTTTATTAGTTAAAGTCACCCATGTTACAGGGGTCGACTACGCTGACCTTCGCGCATTACAACTTGAATATCTCTCTGTACAGGGCTTTAATACTGGTACCGTTTGTTTCTAATGAAACTAGACTGAAAATGGAATCTGCACATATAAGGCATGACTTCTAATTCTTTCTGTATAATTTATAGTAAATTTTCAAAGTCGCGACAGGGGACCCAAAAACCGTTCTGGCCCTGTCTCACAAGAACTTTAATATCTCTCGGTATACTGTTCATATGATCGTTTCGTTACTTTCATATGAAAATAGACTCGTCAAGGTTCGTTTACATAACTTATTCACAATTTAATACTCTTCCTAAAAATTTTGGTGATTTTTCACATCCACGTCACTGCAACTTGGCAGCATCCGTTTTTAAGGTAGGCCTTACCTATTTTGTAGTTTCCATGGACCAACTATAGTCTAGTCATACATAGGTCCTCCTATGATCATGTTTAGCCATTCCAATGGCTGATCATGTGACCAACACTCCCATTCCAATCCATAATAACATCATGAAACCATATAAAATTACAAACCACAAATGGTCTAATTCCGTACTCCACTTTTACGAACCATTTTCGCATGGCCGTACATATATACATCACAAAAGCACTTGAAAACAACCGAGGGTAGTCATATACATGCCATATCCAAAGTTCAACTAAAAGAGTACCAAAATGGGGGCTTTGATAGTGTGGATGACTTCGACTTCAAGGATCCCGAATCCGATAGCTAACGAGCAAAATCTATAAGACAGAGAATCAGAGGAAACGGAGCAAGCAATTTATGCTTAGTAAGTTTGAGCAAGAAATTCCAGCACAACAAAAGCTTAGCATTCATAAAGCTAACGGATAATTTCATATGTACAAACTCTCAATATCATACTCATTTCACATTTCAACCCCTATGATCATACATAAGGGATCACCTTAGTCACATACCGGAATCTCATTACTCATTGAGCGAATATTATTCAAGGAATCAACGATTCAAGCTCATATGAACATACCTCATTGCTGGAATTTTCTCAAGCGCATTAACTGAAATTTTACAGCAAGATTGCTTATTCTAGAATCACGTACCTTGAATTTAACCGAATATAACGACTCGCTCAAATGCCTTCGGGACGAAGCCCGGTTATAGCGACTTGCACGAATGCCTTTGGGACTTAACCCGGGTTTAGTAACTTGCACAAAGCCTTCGGGATTAGCCCGGATTTATTAACTCGCACGAATGCCTTCGGATCCTAGTCCGGATATAGTCACTTAGCACAAAGCCTTCGGGACTTAGCCCGGACATCATTCGAATAACCGAGCACAATTGTCAATAAATTATGACACATTCGTATTTCATTTTCAATAGCAAAACTCAAACACAAGGCACTTTTTACACTTGCAATTTCGGCTCAATAGCCACACACAAAGAGCATGATTTTAATTTGCTTTAAACGTGATCTAATCATTTCGAATTTAAGCTCTATTACTCAAGAACTTACCTTGGATGTTGTCGAGCGATTTAACGACTACTCGACTACTTTTTCCTTCCCTTTATCGGATTTAGCTCCCTCGCTCTTGAGCTTAATTTGACAAATAAATTGATTTAATCATTTGAGCATCGAAGAGGAATTCAAGGTACTTAGCCAATATATATACTCATTTGGCATCAAAGTCGATATGTACGAAATCATGAGTCGAACTCAACACATTAGTTAATATTCCTCTTAGCGAATTTTCTAAGCCAAGAATAGGCATCAATATGCTTGCCTCTAACCGAGTGCATGCACACCAATTTCCCCTCATGTGGCCGAATATGCATGTCCATGTTGAGGCCAATTATACACTTTATACCACACCAAAAAAAACAGCATACATTTTACTAACTAATGCATTCCATAATGTAACTCAATACACATCTATCATTTCCTTCATGATCGAAACATCATCACAAGCAAATATACACCTTGAAATAGTATATATGTCATACCAATACATCATGTACAACATATATACATATATATATGCTAGAGCCGAATCTCAAGTTGATTGTAACTAAACACGAACAAAATTTCAAAACACAAATCTTACTTTCCATGCAATGAGCATAAATCACACTTTTGGATGTACCATGGCGAAGACATCACAACACCATAATTTTGGTCATGATTAAACAAAAACTTAGCATCTCATTCAAAATGCTAAAAGAAAATCTAAGAGTCCTCAATCCCCCATCACATGTATCATTATCAAGCTTGATATTTAGCATGCAATGGCATTTACACCACATTTACTTTGGCCGAATTTCATTCCCATGACATTGCAAAGATTTGAACCATGGGCTACCAAGAACATCAAGCTAGCAACTAAAAACATGCATGAATTTCATGGCACAATCTCAAACATACCTTAATCTTGATGCAAGTTTAGCCAACCTCTTCCTAATCCTCTTCCAAAACAAACATGAAGCAAAATTCCTTCCTTCCTCTAGTATTTTCGGTCAAGAGAGAATGCAAGGTTGGATGAACAATTTTTTTTCTTTTTTTCATTTACAATACACGGCAATGGGGTTTCACACTCACACTCACATTTTCTTTTCTTTTCTTTCTTTATTACCCATGCTTATTTGTTTATTATTTCTCTCTAATGCCCAACAAAACATGTTTCATGACATGTTTAGCCCATGATTCCTTGTCATGGCCGGCCACTACAACTTGGGGGGGGGGAAATTTGACATACAAGTCCTCCCCTTTGACTACATGCACTATTAGGTCCTTATAGATTAGCCTTTCACTTTTCAAAAGTGTCACACAAGTCCTACTAACTGAATTCACATGCAATCGGCTAAATCGGAACTTGAAATTTTCACACATTCATAATTACATATTCTAGACAATAAATTTTACATTCAAACATTTCGGTGACTCGGTTTAGCGGTCCCGAAACCACTTCCCGGCTAGGGTCAGTTTTGGGCTGTCACATGTATCTGCTGAGTCTCGAGAATTCCCTCTCATAATCTATTACTGACATGTCACCCTGTTGCAACGTCAAAAACTCTTGCTTCTTGTCTTCGATATATATTTCTCTGATATATTTCTTTTGAAACTCTTTCTAAAATATATCCCAATTTATCTAATTCTCTGGTAAATTTTGAACCACTGATTCCCACCATACATAAGCCTCCCTTTGCAGTAATGATACAACATATAACAGACTTTCCCAAGGGGTGCATTCTAGTTGTTACAATACTCTCTTAGTCGACTCTATCCAATTTTCAGCTATAGACGGGTCAACTCCTTTCAGACCCGAGAATTCTGTGGCATCGTATTTTCTTAGTTCCTTAATTGAGGCCCGTCTAGGAACAGATGCAGTCGTAGTAGTAGGTATAGACTCCACTGCTCGCTGAAGAGCATCAACTAATATTTTTACTAATTTAGATTCAGTTCTACCTTTTTCATCTCTTTCTATATTAGAGGGTTGGTTTCTAACTGGATTTACACTTGGAGTAGCTGATTCTGTTTCATCTAAATCATACGACTCTTCATCCCCAGTGAACATTTCTTCATTTATATCATCAAGGTGTTCATTAGACATCTTTAATCTATAAAACAAAAACAATTAGATAGGTTAGCATCCAAAAATCCCGACTCAGTTTTTACTTGACTGTGGCATGTACTTCTAGACTCACTTACGAGCTCAATTTAGTCCGAGAATCGGCTAGACTTGATAGCTCTATTACCAATAAAATGTAACACTCCTTAACCCTCACTCATCGTCGACATAGGGTTACGAGGTATTACCAAAATTAAACACTAATAAAAAACCAAAACCGAGTCATAAATCTATATTTCAATTTAAAATTTCTCAAATTCCACCTTTAAGTCCCTAATATGGACCTACAAGGCCCAAAATATACTTGTGAAGTGTTTTGGGATTAAACCGGGAACTTTGGAAACTTTTCCTTAAAAATAGGGGCACACACTCGTGTGGCCTAGGACATGCCCGTGTGGCTCCCATGGCCGTGGGTCCAGCCCGTGGGCGGATCCGACTTACTCACACGGCCGTGGGACTAACCTGTGGGCAAGTCTGACTTTGCCACACGGCCTGGGCACACGCCCATGTGACTAGGCCGTGTGAAAACCTAATTTTTCACCATTTTTAAGCTATTTTCACATACTAAACACACCTAATTCATGCCCAAAACATTTACTTATAAATCTTGATCAAATAAAATTCATCAAACTTTTCAAACTTAACAAATTTTCATTCATTCATTTCATTACTTCTTAAGGATTATGCACCACATTTACATTCAAAATATAAAACATTTACAAGTGACAAACACCAAACCTAGTACATGCCACATTTCTAAAAGATAAATGCATCACCAAGATTGAGCTGAGGTCGGGATTGACTCGGATGCTTGACTGAACTTCAACTTTACCTAACCTGCGCACAGGAAACAACCGTACACTGAATATTGGAAATACTCAGTGGTATTATCATAATTCAAATTATAACAACAATAAAATATCATAAACATACATAGATAATTAGCAAATCATACATACAAATCATATATATAAATTCATACCAAACTATCATATTTCTATTATATCATTTCCAATGATAGATCCAATAAATCATCAATGAGATTTCAAATAACTCATGAACCTTTGATTCATCTCTCAACCACATATAATTATTCAATTCACATTTCAAATATGAACACTTCATGAACCTTTGGTTCATACCTTCAATCTCTTTACAAATTTCATCTCACATTCCATCTTTCAGTATCACTTTCTCATTTCATTCAATAGCTCAATTAATCAAATTCATTTGATTTTATTATTTCACTTATTTTCCCCTATTAACATGACTCGGACTTTGTCGAATACACGGATCCAACCAAACATACCAGAATGGCGACCAAAGCCTCATGATAGTTCGAAGCAAATAAGTGACGACCAACGTCTCATCGGCTAAGCCGAAGAAAAGTAGCGACCAACGCCTCATCGAATCTATCCGAAGCAATAATGACACACCAAGTGTCTCATCGACTCGAAGTCGAAGTATCCCTGAACCTTTCCAATCCTATGGCATGCCAACTATATCCACTAAGCCCAACTAGTTAATAGGGCATCGAATTACTTCCTCTATTTTAGTCAATTCACATCAATTGCACTTTGACCACATTTTCTCACATATTTCTCAATTCAAATTCATATGCATACCAACATTACTCAATTCAATCATACAATTCAATTTCACATACATATATTTATTCATCAAATAAATCTAATTCACATTCAACTTAAATATCAATATTTACCTCACATTCAAATTCCATACACATATATTAAAATTAATCATTTAATAAGAAATAACTTGAATCATGATAATACAAACCGATATTTTTTTCTCGGTTTCCTTGTTTGCTACGAAAATTAGCATAAGTACAATTAATTCATAACACACATATTTTTTATAAAATAATAACTTTTCATGCAAATTTTACCTAAATCCCAAATTTGTCCTAACCATTTTCATCTTCTTCCTTTTTGCAATTCACATCATTTTCTTATTCAATTTCCAACAAAACTTCAACATAACTATCAAATTTTCACCATTTTTCCATAATTTCAAATTTCTTCTAATTTAACCCCTAAAATTCAAAACTTATAGACTAGTTTACAAATTAGTCCTTTAATCAATTTTAATCAACAATTCTATCAATTTGATCCCTAATTTCATCATTTATTCAACATAAACCTTACTCAAAAGTCTATCAACTTTCAATATTTCCACACAAATTCAAGAGTACTTTACTCTAAGACTCCAAAAACATCAAAATCACAAAGAAAGGGACTTAATTGACTTACCAATTTAACTTCTAAGCTTTCAAACCCTAATTTCCCCTTTTTCTTTTCTTTTCTTTTCTCCTATCTTTCCCCAATTTTTGTGACTTTCTCTGTAACTTTTCTATTTTTTTTTTATGATTTGTTTATTATTACTATCATTTACTAAATCAATAATTAATAAAATATCTAATTAATACAAATAAAATACTACATGTGTATTCATACACACATGTATACATGTATTAATCCCACACCATACATTTGTCATTATAATAATAATAATAATAATAATAATAATAATAATAATAATAATAATAATAATAAGTAAATATCTTTTACTTACTAAATAAGTAAATATATATATAACATACATTTGTACTAATAATTTAAATACACATGTATTTATTCTCTATCTTACACATATCACTAATTTGGTTTAAATACTAATTTAGTCCCTTGTCATTTTTCTCTATTTTAAAATTAATCTTTTACGCTCTATTCAATTTAGTCCTTTTTAATAATTACTTCTAATTAAACTAAATTCTCCTAATCAAAATCTAATTCAACCCATAACTAACTTCGTAAATATTTTTAATAAATATTTACGAACTCGTTTTCCTAAGACGGAGGCCCTAAATTCATTTTTCCAGTGCCCATGAAATATGGGTCGTTACATTTCTCCCCTTTAATAAATTTCGTCCTCGAAATTTACTTGAGAATATATGGGGGTAATGAGCTCTCATAGTTTCTTCCAGTTCCCAAGTCACTTCTTCTACCTTATGACTTTTCCATAGCACTTTCACTAGAGGAACCCTTTTATTTCTTAATTCTTTTATCTCTCGTGCTAGAATCTCAACTGGTTCTTCTTCATAAGACAAATCCGGTTGAATCTCAATATCTTCAATAGAAATGACATGTGAAGGATTTGATCTATATCTGCGTAGCATTGAAACATGGAAAACATCGTGTATCTTCTGTAATTCCGGAGGTAAAGCTAATCGATAAGCAACTAGTCCAATTCTTTCTACAATTTCATATGACCCAATGTAACGAGGGCTCAATTTACCTTTCCGACCAAATCTCAATACTTTCTTCCATGGTAAAACTTTAAGAAATACTTTATCCTCAACTGAATACTCAATGTCCCGTCGTTTCAAATCAATATAGGACTTTTGTCTATCAATTGCAGCTTGTAATCTCTCTTGTACTTTTTTGACTATCTCTTCTGTTTCTTGAATCAATTTCAGTCCAATCACTTTTCTTTCATTCAGTTCGGTCCAACACATCGGTGATCTACATCTTCGTCCATACAATGCTTCATACGGAGCCATCTGAATATTTGATTGGAAACTATTATTATACACAAATTCAGTTAAAGGTAAATAACGTTCCCAACCTGATTCAAAATCAATGATGCAAGCCCGAAGCATATCTTCTAATATTTGAATTACTCGTTCGGATTGTCCATCAGTCTGTGGATGAAATGCTGTACTGAAATTAAGCCGTGTGCCAAATGACTCATTTAACTATCTCCAAAATCTTGATGTAAATCGAGGATCTCAATCTGAAATTATAGATATTGGAATACCATGCAATCTAACAATTTCTCGAATATAAACTTCTGCAAGCTTCTGCAATGACCAATCTGTTCTAACTGCTATAAAGTGAGCTAATTTTGTAAGCCGATCAACAATTACCCAAATGGCATTCTTTTTGCTTGCCGACAGTGGCAACCCCGTAACAAAATCCATTGTGATGCGATCCCATTTCCACTCAAGAATACTTATCGGCTGAAGCAATCCAGTAGGAACCTAATGTTCTATCTTTACTCGCTAGCATGTAAGACATTTACCAATATATTCAACTATATCTCTTTTCATTTCGGGCCACCAATACAAATTTCATAGATGACGATACATCTTTGTGCCTCTCGGGTGTAAAGCAAATGACCCATCGTGTGCCTCTCGGAGTATTAACTCTTTCAATTTAGATTTAGCAGGAACACAAACTCGATCTCAGTACCTTAAACATCCATGTGCATCAATACTGAAATTTTCTACCGTACCAGTCTGTATCATCTCTCTTTTCTTCAACAATTTGTTATCTTTCAATTGAGCTAATTTAATCTGGTCAAACATCACTAGTTTAACTTTCAATTTAGCTATCAAACTCCCATCATCACAGATACTGAGCAGTGCAAACATTGCTCATAAATAAATTGCAGCTTTTCTACTCAAAGCGTCAGCCACTACATTAGCTTTTCTTGGAAGATAATCTATGGCATAATCATAATCTTTTAAAATTTCTATCCACTGTCTCTGTCGTAAATTCAATTATTTTTAGGAAATTAGATATTTTAAACTTTTATGATCCGTATAAATATAGCATTTCTCACTATATAAGTAGTGTCTCCAAATCTTCAAGGCAAAAATCACTGCTGCTAGCTCCAAATCATGAGTTGGATAGTTACGCTCATGTTGTTTCAACTGACGAGATGCATAAGCTATTACTTTCCCCTCTTGCATCAGTACACAACCCAAACCACTTAATGAAGCATCACTATATACAATAAAATCCTTTCCCGATTCTGGTAACGTCAAAATTGGTGCCTCTGTCAACATTTGCTTCAACTTTTCAAAACTTTCTTGATACTGATCATCCCACACAAATGGTCCATTCTTTTATGGCAGTTTAGTCATCGAAAAAGCTATCTTCGAAAATCCATTTACAAATCTTCTATAATACCCAGCTAAACCAAGAAAACTACGCACCTCTAATACGTTTCTTGGTGGTTTCCACTGTACAATCGCTTCAATCTTCTTTGGATCAACTCGAATTTCATCTGCAGATACTACATGACCCAGGAATACAACCTCTGACAACCAAATTTCACATTTGCTGAGCTTTCCATACAATTGTTTTTACTGTAGTATCTGTAGTACAATCCTGAGATACTGATCATGCTCTGAATCTGACTTCGAATAGACTAGTATATCTAAATATAGTTGAAAGATACGATTCATGAGATCTATAAAAGCAGCTGAAGCATTTTTCAACCTGAATGGCATTACTAAGAACTCATAGTGACCATACCTTGTACAGAAATTGGAAACACAAAAATTTATATACTTTTTTATACCCAATTTTTCTTAAATTCATGCAAATTCGGTTAAATTCTTGTCGAAAAATAATTAAATATTATAAAATAATTAAGTCATGTTAAAAATATGAACATGGTGAATTTATTTAATTTTATACTTAACTTCGACTAATTTTGACTATTTTCGACAGATTCGCACAAAGGGTGAAAATTGGCTCGGCTGACACTATTGAAAGCACGAAATCGAGAACAATTTGAAGTATCGAGGCACTTTAATTTCTAGCCTAAGACGGTCCAGAAATGTGTATTAATTCATAATTTAATTAATTTTAATTTATTCCCCATTTAATTTGGGTTAAATAAATTATTTTTAATTTATTATGGAGAAAGGGTCTAGTTGAATCGCACTGGTCGAGCCAGATTGAGTGAACCAAACCAGCCACTAAATGGGTAGCCCAGAACCATCCATATGCTGACCCAAATCAGCATTTTAGCTGACTAAATATGCTTCCAAAAATGTTCTCAAAAGACTTCTAAATTGCATTCAAACTCCACCTTAAATTATGGCTTTGTAGATTTGCCCCTAGCTTAAAATAGCAAAGTTGAAACTCTCAACTTTGCCATGTGTGTGGCCGGCCAAGGGAGAGCTCTTTGGCTGCTGGAATTTTCTATTTTTAGCAGCCACAATCAGCTATAAAAGCCACCCCTTGCTGATCATTCAAAGCATCCCTCACTTCACATCATTCTCTCATTCCTTCTCTCACTTTTCTCTCATTTCTTCCATTCCATTCCCTTTTGTTCAAGTGCCGATTTCTTCTCTTGGGAAAGGGGTGTCCATCAACCATTTTGGAGCAGCAATTAGGTGTTCATAAGCCACCTTGATAGCCAAGGCCAACAAAGAACGAAGAACGGAGCAACTAGTCAAGCCACGGAGAAACACCGGATTTGCCTCTTGTTCCCTAACTCTTTAATTTTTGTTGTTGTTTTGATGAACATGTTTATGAATATTTATGCTATTGAAATGGTTATTTTAATCAATTTAGCTTAAATTATGTCTGTTTTGGGTTGATTATATTCTGCCTGCTTGAATTGTTAAAATGTTGTTTATGCTGTTATAAGCCTCGGTAAGATGCTTGATTAAGTAAAATCATGCCTAAGTTATTCTTACATTACAACTGTGAGGTAACTAATGAATTAATTATTTAAACGGATTGCAGTTGTAATTAGTTGACACAATACTTAATCAGTGCATGTTTATTCTTCTAAGGTAGCTGAAGGTTAAATTAGCAATATATCTGGCGATATTATTGCCTTGCATAACTTGCAAGATTATTGTGATTAAATTGTTCCAGGGTAGGGATATCTTGTTACTTCAAAAAGTCTTTTATATGCTTATTAGATTTAATTAATCGTTTGAATTGACATAGGGATATGCAAGAGATTGGTTCAATTTAATGAGTATGTATGTGCAATAGTATGTTTACTTGCTAGAATCTGTTTAGTCGGTTGAATTGACATAGGGACATGTCAAGAGATGAATGGATTGTTGGTATGTAAATTTGTTCATAAGTTAGCGAATTATCTGGTTGTTGTGAATTTATTCGTAATAGTGTAAACATGAGTTTAGTAACTCTGAGTTCAAGAAATATAATTAATCCAACACAAGTATGTTATTGATTAAATCTTATTCGAAATCGTGCACTAGAACTCATTTGTTTTATTTTTAATCATTTACTTAGTTTTTAAATAGTTTTTGACCACGTTTTAAAACCAAATTATTTTTACCTCACCAAAGTGTTTTACAATTAATTTCATAAATAATTCTTTTGCAGTCCCTGTGGGTACAATAACTTGACATTTACTTGTCACTTTATTACTTGTTGCGATTGTGTACACTTGCACATTTTTCTATCGTTCCAAGTTTTTGGCGCCGTTGCCGGGGACTGTTTCAAAAAGTCATTATTTGTGAATTTGTTAGTTTTACATTTTGGTTTATTTTTCTGTTTAATTTTTAACTTAATTATTTTTTTTTGTGATTATTTCAGGTGTTTATGAGTATTGACCAGATTATAGACTTACTCTCTGTGCACCCTGAGATTACACAAGCTTTCCGACAGCGAAGAAGACAAGCGAACCAGAGAAGGACTGAAGGAATGAATTTCGAGAATATAAATCAAGGAAATGGAGCAAACCTTGCTCAAAATCCTATCCTTATTGCTGACGATAGGGATAGAGCCTTAAGACAATATGTTGTGCCAGTATTTAACGATCTTAATCCAGGTATTAGGAGACCTGAAATCGAGGCACAACAATTTGAGCTGAAGCCAGTCATGTTCCAAATGCTTCAGACAGTGGGCCAATTCAGTGGAATGTCTACAGAAGATCCTCATCTTCATTTAAGACTATTTATGGAGGTGAGCGACTCTTTCAAATTAGCTGGAGTTTCCAAAGATGCATTACGATTGAAGCTGTTCCCGTACTCACTAAGGGATAGAGCTCGAGCCTGCTTGAATTCATTACCACCAAACTCAATTTCTACATGGCAAGAGTTAGCCGAAAGATTCCTCATGAAGTATTTCCTGCCAAGCAAGAATGCTAAATTGAGGAACGAGATCACTGCCTTCCATCAAATGGATGATGAATCCTTGTATGAGGCGTGGAAATGATACAAAGAACTACTAAGGAAATGCCCTCATCACGAAATCCCACACTGCATCCAACTTGAGACATTTTATAATGGTCTCAATGCTCACACGAGGATGGTAGTGGACGCTTCTGCTAACGATGCTCTCCTTTCTAAGTCTTATAATGAGGCTTGCGAAATCATCGAGAGGATTGCCAGTAACAATTATCAATGGCTGACCAATCGAGCCGCATCAGGAAAATGAGTCGCTGGAATACATGAAGTGGACGCTCTCACTTCACTTGCATCTTAGGTATCTTCAATATCCTAAATGCTTAAGAATCTTACCGCTAATGGGTCTAACAGTTTTGCAGCCCAACCACCTCACCAATTTGAAAGTATAGCTTGTGTTTATTGTGAGGAAGGATATTTGTTCGAAGAATGTCCATCAAACCCCGAATCGGTATATTACATGAGTAACCAGAACCAAAATCGAGGAAGGCAAGGACTGCAATCCAACTTCTACAACCCATCGTGGCGAAACTATCCGAATTTTTCCTGGAGTAACCAAGGGGCTAGAACTAGTAACAACTATGCTCAATCTAGACTGACTCATCCACCCGGTTTTTCCCAACAAGCTCAGAAACCAGCTCAGGCCGAATCATCCAATAGCTTAGAGAATTTATTGAAGGCACACATGGCAAAAAACGATGCTACTCTAAGGAATTTGGAGAATCAAGTGGGCCAGCTGGCTACTGAACTCAGGAACCGACCACAAGGTGCTTTACCTAGTGATACGGAGAATTTGAGGAATCCGGGGAAGGAACATTGTAAAGCGTTGACATAGAGGAGCGGAAAGACAGTAGAGCCCAAAACTATCAAAGCTGAAAAGGAGCCAGCTGATGCTCAAGACTTGAGGAAGTTCAACTGAGTGTTGAAATTCCAGTTACATAAGAACCAGAATCTACAAAACCCGACAAGGTAATTCCAGAACCAGCTAATTCTGATCAACTAACAACTCCGTTAGATGCAGAATTACCGTAGAAAACGAATCAACCAGTTCTAGTAAAGAAACCTCCACCACCCTACCCTCAAAGACTTCAGAAGTAGAAGTAGGAAATCCAATTCAAGAAATTCCTAGACGTACTCAAGCAACTTCATATCAACATCCCGTTGGTTGAAGCACTTGAACAAATGCTGAATTACGTCAAGTTTATGAAGGATATCCTGTCCAAAAAAAGAAGACTTGGAGAATTTGAGATGGTAGCTCTGACGAAGGAATGCAGCGCATATCTTCAATACAAACTACCCCCAAAGCTGAAGGATCCTGGATGTTTTACCATACCTTGCAACATTGGAGCAACATATTGTGGTAAGGCATTATGTGACTTAGGTGCGAGTATTAACTTGATGCCTATGTCAATATTTAGAAAGTTGGGGATAGGTGAAGTTAGACCTACAACAGTTACACTTCAACTAGCAAATCAATCCTTAGCACATCTAGAAGGAAAAATTGAGGACGTATTGGTACATGTAGTTAAATTTATCTTTCTTGCTGATTTTGTTATCTTAGACTTTGAAACAGACAAAGAAGTGCTGATTATTCTAGGAAAACCGTTCTTAGCAACCGGAAAGACCCTTATAGATTTGCAGAAGGGAGAGCTTACGATGCGTGTTCAGGATGATCAGGTAACATTTAATGTTTTTAAGTCTATGCGATTTCTTGACACAATTGATGATTATTCTGCAGTATTCGATTTAGAGGATTTAATAGTGGAAAAGGAGTTCAACTATGTTGAAGATCCATTGGAACAAATTCTGACATCAGATCCTCCAAATGATGAAGAGGAAGATGGATATTTAGCTTTGTTAGAAGTTAATCAAAGGAGGTTTAATCCGTAATCCCTCTTTGAATCTTTGGAGTTAGAGAAAATGGAGTATGCCCAACCAAAAGCATCAATCAAGGAGCCACCTAAGTTAGAACTGAAGGTACTACCCTTACATTTGAAATATGTTTATTTAGGTAACGCTTCTACTTTTCCTGTGATTGTTTCAGCAGAATTAACTACTGAGCAAAAAGAGAAACTCATCTTGGTGTTGAAACAATTCAAGAAGGCTATCGGATGGACCATAGTCGATATCTGCGGTATTAGTCTGTCTGTATGTACACACAAGATTATCTTAGAAGATGGAGAAAAAGGGACGATTGAAAGACAACGAAGACTGAACCCCATCATGAAAGACGTGGTGAAAAAGAAGATTATCAAGTGGTTAGATGCGGGTATCATTTATCCCATCTCAGACAGTTCGTGGGTAAGTCCAGTCCAGTGCTTGCCAAAGAAGGGAGGTATCACAATCATAGAGAACAAGAATAACGAGTTGATACCAACTAGAACAGTTACGGGATGGAAGATTTGCACCGATAACTAGAAACTGAACAAAGCGACTAGGAAAGATCATTTTCTTTTGCTGTTCTTGGACCAGATGCTGGATAGACTTGCTGGGCGAGACTATTGATCGCGTTATTTCGTGATAGGTTTTAAATATTTATAATTAATCATTCTTGAAACTAACTATTTTTGCGATGTAGGCAAGTGTACCTATCGAACAGTAGTATAGTTTTAGCAAGACCAGATTGTCGAACCCAAAAGAACTAAAAGTACTAATAATGAGTGTCTTTTTATTATCTAGCCTAAGAATAATGGGGTTTTGTTTTAATTAACTAATTATCTAAACTAAGAACTCACAGAGAAAAGAATTGGGGAATTGTTTTTGGGAAAAATCGATTGACTTAAGACAATACCTAAGGAAAAATCCACCTAGACTTTACTTGTTATTCGGCTCAAATCGATTTAATTATTCATTCAACTTGTTCCGTAGAGATCCCTAAGTTATGTTATTATCCCTATTCAAGACTAATAACGTCTAATCCCTAGATTGAATAACTGACACTTTTCTCTAATTAACACTCTAGGGTTGCATTAACTCGATCTATGGATCCCCTTATTAGGTTTCACCCTAATCCGACAAAATCTTGTCACCCTATGTCTAGGCGCGCAATCAAATCCACTTAATTATGATAAATGTACTCTTAGCCAGGGTCTATTCCTCCTCTAAATAAGAGCTTATCTTGAATCAGTATCCTAGGATATCAAAACAAGAATTAAGAACACATAATTAAGAACAAGTTAATATTTATCATACAATTCAGAAAATAATAACAAGATTCATCTTAGGTTTCATTCCCCTTAGGTATTTAGGGGATTTAGTTCATAACTAAATAAGAAAACATCTCAGAAAAATAAAGAATACAAAACATAAAGAAAACCCAAAACTCCTGAAGGGGAATTGAGGAGAGATCTTCAATCTTGATGATGAATCCGGCTTCTGAGATGAATCAATCGGCTTCCTTGGAGTAATTCCTTACTCCCTATTTTGTGTGCCCCCTTTTCTCCTCTGCCAGGGTGTATTTATAGGCTTTGAAATGCCTAGAAGCCCTCAAAATTAGCCTTTTCCGAATTGGACTCAACTTGGGCTCGGCATGGACACGCCCGTGGCACACGCCAATGTTCGATTACTTCAGGCCGTGTTTGAGCCTGCCAAATTGACACGGCTGTGTGGTCTGCCCGTGTGAGGAAGTCTAGGCCATGTTGATTTTGTACTTTGGCCCATTTTCTCCGTTTTTGGCCCGTTTCTCGTTCCTTTCGCTCTTCTATGCTCTCCTAAGTATAAACCATGAAATTAAAGCATTAGGAGCATCGAATTCACCAATTTTAATGAGAAATCATCCATAAAATGAGTTAAACATGGGATAAAAATATGTATAATTTACAGTTTATCAAATTCCCCCGCACTTAAGCATTTGCTTGTCCTCAAGCAAAATCCTCAACTCATAATCAAAATAAATTATCCTCAACTTATAATTCTTATCGATAATATCTCAAAATAATCCATAGGTAATCATACATTGAGAACGCAACTAAAAGAATATAAAAGTTTCAAACATTCCAAGTTGAGTATTTAATCATGCAAACATAGGTGTCTCTCTGCATCTAAATAATTACCTTTGATTCAGAATATCACAGAGTTTTCACATCCTCACTAAAGATTCACTCAAATCATTTGAAATGTTTAAGGACAATAAATGAAGCACTCAATAGTCAATAATGAAAAGTCATTACCATAGGCTTGTATGAAAATTAAATCTCTACCACTATAATTTAAGATGATACATCAATCAAAATGTCTTTAGAGGGTTGTAGTGCAGCTTGGTTAGGGGGTGTGGTCACAAGCTGAAATAAAGGGTTAGAATTGAGATTAAATTGAAAAATTGCCTAACTAGAAAAAGAGTTAATCTTCACTTGCGTACAACAGAGCTTCTTCTCAAAATATGGAATTACTAATATATATACATAGTTTTTTTTTTTAAGAACAAGTTAAATATTCATAGACTAACTTATTACAAACAAAACATAGCTAAGCAATTTCCACAACTCAAATCTCGACAAAAATAGGGATTAAATTAAGGGATTTCAACAATAATGGGTTAAAGGTTAATATTAAGGGTAATACAAGAAATGGCTCTTTAGGCTTAAAGGGGATTACTAGGGGTTAATCGTGGAGGTAGGCTTTTCATGGCATGAGTGGGTTAATCCTAAGTGCCTTAATCATTTTGATATACCAAATCAAATGGTGTGGTCTGGACATGCATAATCAAGCAAGTTCTAGAATAACAGTTCAATACTGACACACTCAAAGCAATAATAAAAGTGAGCATGAAAGAATTAATAGATGCTCAAAAGGCTCAAAAATCTCACAAAAAATTATGGCTTTTTGATGTTTAGACTCGTGAATTCCAATTCAAAGTCATACCTAGACTTGGGGAAACAACCTATAATTTTAAATTCTTAAAAATCAACTTATCATGCTTGATTCTCTAATGTCTTAAAGTTTAAACAATCAATGCATAAATGCCTATGTTTTAATTCAAGATATACCAATCAAAATCATAAATCAATTAAAATTTATCCTAAATATGATATGAGAGCTTTTCAAGAGAACAAGGTAATTATTCAGGGATTTTTCTGATAATGAAATAAATACCCCCCACACTTAATATGTACATTACCCTCAATGTACAAAGATAAATATTAGAGTATAAAAATAAGATAGGGAGAGAAGTGAAACTTCCTATATAATGAAATCCTCGAACTGGAGTTCTGGAGAGGAATCGGTTCGAGAATGGAGGAGGATACTCCTGCAGTCGTAGAGGTTCATTAGGCCATAAGTCCTGCGCCAAAAGAATATTATATCTAGTGGTAGCTATGGTCGTGGTCAATCAGGAAATGACAGTCGCGGAGAACCTTTCCCGATGGAGTTTTAGTTCCTATGTGACGATGAGTTTAAGAGCTCTATATAACTGTGATAAAATCAGGAACTTTTTAAGGGATATTAGGAAGAATAATTACTCAAAAAGAAATAACCGAATTTAATAGTTAAAATTAAAATTTTTAAAATCTAATAAAAATAAAAAGTAGTTTCAATAAAAATTAAAAACATAAAATAAGAAATGAATATTTCTAAACATCTTCATCGCTGGATGGTTCGCAAGGTGGGACTGGCAATGAGATGTGGAGGTGCTGACAAATCTGCTGTAGAGTAGCATCAATGTTGTCAAATCATTGAAAATACTGCTGCTCAAATAGAGTGAGGAGCTCAGAAATGTCAGCATATGAAGCTGCCGCATGAATTAGATGAGACGGTGGTGGTGGCTGAGTAGGTGGGCCCTCGTGCTGTAGGGGGACATCTTCAGGAATGTCCTCGTAGGCTTCCTCCTCGGTAGATTGGGCGAGACGGTACTGGGGAGGGTAGATTCCTCGGTGCCTCTCGATCATCCTCATGCTAAGCATGCTCGAGATACCTTGTGGAGACATCTGGCAGATGAGGGTGAGGGATGATTCTTGGGCCGCGATGTTGAGAAGCCCGAACTATCGAGCTAGCCGGGTCACGTAGGGGCTAATGGAGATGACCCCCTTCCGATGCCGCTCCGTCTGGTGCTGAATCGCAAGGACGATGAAATAGGCAAGGTCAATGACGTGCCCTTGCGACATGCACCATAAGAAGTAGACATCGTGGGTGTTGACGATGCCAGTGCTCTCTTGCCTCCCTGTAATCGTGTGAGCTAAAATAGTATGTAAGTACCTCAGGGACGGTGGGAGAACTGATGCCTTGGAGCGGCTAGGATTATAGGAGGCCATGCTACGGGCCAAAGTGTGCCAGCACTTCGAGGGAGAGAAATGTATGTGGAGACTGAGAGCATGTAGTTTATTCTCCTCCTTGAACTCCTCCGTATATAAGCCTAGTGCAGCACCAAACTCTGGGACGCTTAACTGGCAGATTAACCCACCTAAGTGAAACTGGACTGTGCCGAGATTATCGTACCGTGTCATTACGGTTTGAAGATGGAACGTTGAACAGAGTTCTATTGTGAGCTCGAGGTATTTCGACTCGATAATCTCGAAGAACAGCTCTCAAGGGTCAATGGTTAAGAGAGCCCGAATCGCGTCAGCCATCTGAACTTGTTCTATGGCAGCCCAGTCGATGCAGTGGCCCACAATTAAGGGTCGAGCCCGAAGTATTTGAAAAAGCTCTTCTTGGGGCCCTCGGGGGAACTGCAGTAGAGGGTGACAAATTTTCGCGGTTGGACCTGTGGAAGAGGACGCTCCCTTCCTCTTCTTTGAAGCAAGTACGGCGATTTTCTTTCCTCTTGAAGACGACATTCTATACCTACAAGTGGAAACATCAATTCGTCTTTTTGATGAATGGGCAATTTATAATATATAAAAGGAATGCGACTAAATTCGAAAAGGAAAATGCATGAATATATTCAGCCACAATTACTAAATTAAAACCATAAGTTTAATGACCCATTTCGATGTGGCATGAGCATGGTGATATAAGTAAAAATGGCAAGGAATGGAATGCAAAATACTATATGAATGAAAAGAGATGTCAACACAATATGCATGATTATTTCAACTATCCTAGCCATGAATATTTACTTCTAACTAATTACATGAAGTGTAGGAATCATGTAATAAGTAAGATTTTAAACATGAGAAAGATGATAACTTGTTTGATAAATGAAATTTATGTGATTATCAATATGGAAATAACATGAAAAACATAGATTAATATGATAAATAGCATTATAAATTAGTGAAATAAAGAAAAAGGAGTAAACAAACGCTAAGGGAAGAGAGTGGGCGTCGAGAATGGAGTTGTAGACGGCGCACGGGTGTGGCAGGGGGTCCGTGTGGAGCTGCAGCGGCTAGGGTTAGGGTTTTTAAATGGGGAAGAAAGTGAATAGTACAGGGTATTTATAGATCTTGGGGCACACGGCCATGGCACACGCCCGTGATCCCCAATTTCAGCCCGTGTGATTCGCGAATTTCAAATTTGGGTGCGTCTGACATTTAGTACACGCCCGTGTTCCTCGGGTGTGTGAGTTCACACGGCCGTGTCGCACGGCTGTGTCTAGCTTCGTTCGTTTCTCCCATGCCCGTGTGTGCAAGCCCTACGCCCATGTTAATTTGACAGGTTCAACCACGGGTGTTAGACATGACTGTGTCGCATGCCCGTGCTGTTTTAATAGGTTCACCCACGGTTCATCCACACGGGCGTGCCAGGCTCGACCACGACCATATAACACGACCGTGGCGTTTAATCATAGCCCGTGTTGGAGAAATCTTTCGCCCTGTTTTCACACGACCTTAAGCATGCCCATGTGCTTGGCCGTGTCTCTGTGTAGACACCTGTATTCAAGATTTCTATTAGTAAGTTAGGAGTTAAATACCAAAATTTAAAGAAATTAATATTGTTAGTGCTCGGGTTGCCTCCCGAGAAGTGCTTATTTATAGTCTAAGCTCGACTTACCTCTCCGTTTGAATAGTCATGGTGGTTTGAGGAGTTTATTCTCCTCATTCCTACTATCAATCTCATCAAAATAAGGTTTTAAACGGGTGTTGTTTACCTTAAAAGTGCCAAACTTGGGATGACTCACCTCCACTGTACCTAATGGAAAAATACTGAGTACCGTAAGAGGGATTTCCTCATTCGGTGTGGTAGTGATGATGTGGGGATCTGCGGCATTTAATAAGACCTTATCACCAACCTTAAGTTGATTTGAAAAGGTATCAGGCTCGTTTTGGCGTAGTTTCGATTTGCCAGGTGTTCTCGGTTTGTGTGTCCACCATTCATCGAGTTCCTCGATTTGTAGTCTTCGATCTTCATGAACAGGTCCTCTACTATTGCTTGAGAACGACTCGTATGCTTCCTTCAGGCTCATTTTCTGCAAAGTAGGTTGCACCATATTGTTAGTTTTAGTAGGATGGTTTAAATAATTACCTTCAATCCCTGATGTCTTGCCAGAATTGCGAGCTTGAAGGGTGATTGTTTCGTCTCCCACCTGGAGTGTAAGTCCACATGTGCCAACATCAATGATAGTTTTAGCAGTTGCTAAAAAGGGCCTTCTTAGTATTAAGGGAGTGTTGTTATCCTCTTCTATGTCTAGAACAATAAAGTCAATGGTAAATATAAATTTATTGATTTTAACTAACACATCTTCAATAATACCTCTAGGGAATCTTGTAGTTTTATCTGTTAATTGAATGCTTATCATAGTCTGTTTGGGTTTTCCGAGACCTAGTTGCTTAAACATTTTGTAAGGCATGACGTTGATACTAGCCCCTAGATCAGCCAATGCATAATTAATATCTAAACTACCAATTAAGCAAGGAATAGTAAAGCTCCCTGGGTCTTTTAGTTTGGTGAGTAGTTTATTTTGGAGAATAGCCGAGCAAACTACGTTCAGTTCCACATGCGACGCCTCGTCCAACTTTCGCTTATTTACTAAAAGCTCCCTTAAAAATTTGATTGCGTTTGGCATCTATGATAGAGCTTCAATAAACTGTAAGTTAATATATAATTTTTTCAAGAGTTTAAGGAATTTACCAAATTGTTCGTCTGAGCGGTCTTTCCTTATCGCGTTAGGGTATGGCACACGAGGTTTATATTCGACAGTCACTAGTTTGTTTTTATTATAATCTACCTCACTTTGACCTTTGCTTACCACAGTTTTGTGCCTCGATTCTGGTTTAGGCTCAACGACTCCTTTGTCATCTTGAATATTAATTGCGTTGAGCTGTTCCCTTGGGTTAGGTTCAGTATTACTTGGCAAACTACCTTGTGGTCATTTTGAAATTAGTTTGGAAAGCTGGTCTATCTGAGTCTCGAGCCCTTGGATTGACGCTTGTTGATTCTTAAGTGATGTCTCAGTGTTCTGAAAATGAGTTTTCAACACCGAAATAAACTTTGAGAGCATCTCTTCAAGGTTTGGCTTCTTTTCCTGTTGGTGGGGTGGTTGTTGGTAGCCCGGAGGTTGTTGTGCTCTTTGATTTCCCTGACCATCCATGAGAAATTGGGGTGGTTCCTCCAACTTGCATTATAAGTGTTACTATATGGATTGTTTTGAGGTCGAGGATTATTACCCATGTAATTTAATTGCTCATTATCCATGTTGTGGCCATAAGGTTGGTATTCCGAATGGTTTGTTCCACTTCCACTTGCTTCGCACTGCATTACTGGGTGAACCTGTGAAGAATTAAGAAAACCATCAATCTTTTTATTTAAGAGTTCTACCTGATTAGAGAGCATGGTGATCGAATCGACGTTATAAACGCCGGCTGTTTTCGTTAGCTTTGTCCTCATGACTTGCCACTGATAGTTATTCAGTGACATCTCATCTATAAACTCATAGGCATCTTTTGGTATTTTATTGTTGATGGTCCGCCTGCCGCTGCGTCAACCATTTGCCAAGTCGAAGGATTCAGACCATTGTGAAATGTTTGTACTTGGAGCCAAAGCGGTAACCCATGGTAAGGGCACCTTCTCAAAAGGTCCTTGTATGTTTCCCATGCATCGTACAGTGTTTCTAAATCCATCTGCACAAAAGAAGAGATATCATTACGAAATTTAGCAGATTTAGCCGGCAGAAAATATTTTAGTAAAAAATTTTCGGTCATTTGTTCCCAAGTAGTAATTAATCCTCGTGGTAACAAGTTCAACCACTGTTTAGCTTTGTTCCTCAATGAAAAGGAAAACAACTGAAGACGAATGGCATCATCAGAAACGCCATTGATTTTAAATGTATCACATAATTCTAAAAAGTTGGCTAAATGAGCGTTGGGATCCTCATCCTGCAAACCATCAAACTGAACAAATTGCTAGTGTTAGGTTTTAATTCAAAAGTATCTGCAACTACAGCAGGTCTAACTATGCTCGATTCAGTTCCTGCTAAAGAGGGTTTAGCATAATCATACATAGTATGTGGAGTAGGATTTTGATTAACCGCAATTGCAGGAGGTAGTTGATTGCCTTTGTTTTCAGCCATCTCTTCGGTTGGGGGTTGAGTATCTTCTTCTTGCTCGTTCTCTGTGTATCTTAAGCTTTGTCTTATTTCTCTTTGGTTTCTACAAACTGTGCGATCGATTTCTTCATCAAAAAGTAGTGGCCCTGACGGGTTTCTTCTAGTCACAAACTATGAAAACCTGCTAAGAGAAAGAAATAGTAGGTTAATAAATAATAATAATTAAATTAAATTAAATTGCAAGAAAAATAAATGGCTAAAGTAATAAAAATTGAGCGTTCTTAATATCTTAGTTCCCCGGCAACGGTGCCAAAAACTTGATCGCGTTATTTCGTGATAGGTTTTAAATATTTATAATTAATCGTTCTTGAAACTAACTATTATCGCGATGTAGGCAAGTGTACCTATCGAACAGTAGTATAGTTTTAGCAAGGCCGGATTGTCGAACCCAAAGGAACTAAAAGTACTAGTAATAACTGTCTTTTTACTATCCAGCCTAAGAATAATGGGGTTTTGTTTTAATTAACTAATTATCTAAACTAAGAACTCACAGAGAAAAGAATTGGGGGATTGCTTTTGGGAAAAATCGATTGACTTAATACAATACCTAAGGAAAAATCCACCTAGACTTTACATGTTATTCTGGCTCCGAATCAGACGAATTATTCATTCAACTTGTTCCGTAGAGATCCCTAAGTTATTTTATTATCCCTATTTAATACTAATAACGCCTAATCCCTAGATTGAATAACCGAGACTTTTCTCTAATTAACACTCTAGGGTTGCATTAACTCGATCTATGGATTCCGTTATTAGGTTTCACCCTAATCCGGCAAAATCTTGTCATCCTATGTCTAGGCGCGCAATCAACTCCGCTTAATTATGATAAATGTACTTTTAGCCAGGTTCTATTCCTCCTCTGAATAAGAGCTTATCTTGAATCAGTATCATGGGATATCAAAACAAGAATTAAGACCACATGATTAAGAACAAGTTAAATATTTATCATACAATTTAGAAAATAATAACAAGATTCGTCTTAGGTTTCATTCCCCTTAGGTATTCAGGGGATTTAGTTCATAACTAAATAAGAAAACATCTCAGAAAAATAAAGAATACAAAACATAAAGAAAACCCAAAATTCCTGAAGGGGAATTGAGGAGAGATCTTCAGTCTTGATGATGAATCCGGCTTCTGAGATGAATCAATCGGCTTCCTTGGAGTAATTCCTTACCCCCTATTCTATGTGCCCCCTTTTCTCCTCTTCTAAGGTGTATTTATAGGCTTTGGAATGCCTAGAAGCCCTCAAAATTAGCCCTTTTCGAATTGGACTCAACTTGGGCTCGGTAGGGACACTCCCGTAGCACACGCCCGTGTTCGATTACTTCAGGCCGCGTTCGAGCCTGCCCAATTGACACGGCCATATGGTCTGCCCGTGCGAGGAAGTCCAGGCCGTGTTGATTTCATGCTTTGGCCCATTTTCTCCGTTTTTGGCCCGTTTCTCGTTCCTTTCGCTCTCCTGTGCTCTCTTAAGTATAAAACATGAAATTAAAGCATTAGGAGGATCGAATTCATCAATTCTAATGAGAAATCATCCATAAAATGAGTTAAACATGGGGTAAAAATATGTATAATTTACGGTTTATCAACTATTATTGTTTTCTCGATGGATACTCGGGGTATAATCTGATTATAGTATCACCAGAAGATCAGCACAAGACAACGTTCACCTACCCATACGGTACATTTGCATTTAGACGCATGCCATTTGGTTTATGTAATGCACCTACTACATTTCAAAGATGTATGATATCTATTTTTACTGACATGGTTGAAAAGCACTTGGAAGTTTTTGTGGATGACTTTTCAGTGTTCGGAGATACTTACGATGATTGCTTAGCCAATCTAGCTAAGGTACTAAGACGATGCGAAAAAACAAACCTAGTACTTAACTGGGAAAAGTGTCATTTCATGGTACGAGAAGGGATTGTTCTAGGCCATCAGATAACAAGACATGGAATCGAGGTAGATAAAGCAAAGGTAGATCTTATCAAGAAACTCCCACCTCCGAAATCTGTAAAGGGTGTTAGGAGCTTCTTGGGTCATGCCGGGTTTTATCGAAGATTTATCAAGGACTTCTCCAAAATTGCTAAACCTTTATGCAAATTATTGGAGAAGGACACGACGTTCAAGTTCGATGATAAATGCTTAAAGGCTTTCAATGATTTGAAGAGTCGATTAGTTACGGCACCCATAATTGTCACACCAGACTGGGATCTACCATTTGAATTAATGTGTGACGCAAGCAATTTCGCGATAGGAGCTATTATGGGCCAACGAAGGAACAAAGTTTTTCATCCCATCTACTATGCAAGCCGGACTCTTACATGAGCACAACTGACCTATACGATTACAGAAAAAGAGTTACTTGCTATTGTATTTGCTTTTGACAACTTTCAATCTTACCTTGTAGATACCAAAGTAACTATTTATACGAACCACTCGGTAATGAAGTACTTACTTGCCAAGAAAGATGTTAAGCCGAGACTAATCCGGTGGGTGCTTCTACTACAAGAGTTCAATCTAGAAATTCAAGATCGAAAGGGAGTAGAAAACCAAGTAGCAGATCACTTGTCCAGATTGGAGCCTCAAGAAGGGAATTCTCCTATTATACCAATTCAAGAAACGTTTCCAGATGAACACATACTAAAGGTAAGTCATGTCCATAGTACCCCTTGGTTTACTGATATTGCTAACTATTTAGCTTATGGTTTGATGCCAATTGATAAGACTTATCAATAAAGAAGAAAGTTTCTTCACGATGTTAAGTACTATTTCTAGGAACAGCCATATTTGTTTAAAAAGTGTACAGATCAAATGATCAGGAAATGTGTGGCAGAAGATGAAGTACAAAAGATTTTATACCATTGTCACTCAGCTTCGAGTAGGGGACACTTCAGAGGTACTCGTACAGCAGCCATAGTATTGTACGTCGGATTCTTTTGGCCAACACTATTCAAGGATGCATACACGTACGTAAAGAGTTGTGACTGATGTTAAAGGGTTGGAAATATCACCAACAGAAATGAGATGCCTCGAACAAACATCATCGAGGTAGAATTATTTGATGTATGGGGTATTGACTTTCTTGGTTCTTTCCCTCTGTCTTTTGGTCACAAGTATATATTGGTAGCAGTAGACTATGTGTCCAAGTGGGTCGAAGCTGAAGCTTATCCGACAAACGATGCTAGGGTTGTAATTAAGTTCTTGTTGAAACACGTGTTCACAAGGTTTGGAATCCCAAGAGCTATCATTAGTGATGAAGGGTCCCACTTCATGAACAAGTGGTTAAGATGGTTATTAGACAAGCACGGAGTGAAACACAAGGTTGCAACAGCTTACCATCTGCAAACGAATGGGCAAGCTGAACTGGCAAATAAGGAAATCAAAGGCGTACTTGAGAAGGTAGTCTGCCCAAACCGACGTGATTGGTCCAAAAGGTTGGATGATGCTTTATGGGCTTACAGAACAGCATACAAGACACCTCTAGGGATGTCACCTTACAGGTTGGTCTTTGGGAAAGCATGTCATCTACCCTTAGAGTTAGAGCACAAGGCTTACTGGGCTCTTCGACAACTCAACTTGGATCCTAAGCTTGCTAAGGAGAAACGGATGCTCCAACTCAATGAGCTAGAGGAACTCCGGCTATTCTCCTACGAAAATGCCAAATTACTCAAGGAAAGACTTAAGAAATGGCATGACAAGCACATTCGAGTTCAAGAATTTAAAGCAGGTCAGCGAGTTTTGTTATTTAATTCCAAACTAAAATTCTTTCCAGGTAAGTTAAAATCACGTTGGTCCGGTCCATTTACGATCCATCATATCTATCCAAACGGAGTTGTCGAGCTCCAAGGTAAGGGAGGTAATTTCCGAGTTAACGCTCAGCGCCTGAAACACTATTGGGGAGATAAGATTGAACGAAATGAAATTTCGTTCATTTTATCGGATGTTTAAAATTTTCCTATGTTCTTTTTTTAATAAATGATTTAGGGTATATTTTCGGGATTAGTATGTTTAAATAAATTCTGTTTAGGAGATTGGAACTTAAGCGGGACCGCTTGTGACCTCTCCAATCTTTCTTGGGAATTGATTTTAACATAATTTTCCTAAAAAATTATTCTCTAAATAGAGATTTTAATATTTGATTTTTCAAATAAAAAGGTCAATTTTGACCCGAGTTTTAAATTGCGACTCAATTTCAAATTTTCATTAAGTCTAGGGACTTAATTGAAGTATTTTTAAAATTTGGTTGCTCTTTTCGTAAATAATAAAAACTAGATGCCTCTTTTTGTAAATATTTTCAAAAGGCTTCTAGAATAAATATTTTTTTAGTTTAAAAAATGATGATATTTATTAATATATAACTATACACGTTATAATATATATTAATTATTATCAATTTTAGGATTTTATTCGACAAGTTTTTAATAAAGATAATAAGATGATAATCTTTAATATATAATTATATCTATTATAATTTATATATTAATCTTTATCAACTTAGCATAGAATTAGGATTAATTTTATTTTATCTTTGTTTAAAATAATTAAATAGCAATTAATAATTTAATATGCACATATCTAATTATTAATTGTTGTTATCTTTATATAGGATTAGAACTTAGAATTTTTATCAATTAAATTGTTTTAAGAATTCTACTCTAATTCCTATTTCTCCCTCTATAAATACCACCCATCTTCCCATTCATCTAACACTTAAAACCTAAAGCACCAAAACACCAAAGTGCCGAAGCCCCTAGCAACAGCAGCACCAAGCAGTCGGCCAGCACACACCCAGCTCCATCGCACGCACATCCCGCGCACACAACGCGTGCGTTGCCTCGAGCTACCCCACCTCACTCGGCCAACCCTTCACCCAACAGACGATACCTACCTCTCAGACCATCTCAAGCGCTCCTGTGTCCTACACTGCACACCGAACGCCCGTGTGCTGATTGCTTCCTGCCCTGCTGCGCACCATTGCTCCTAAATGCACCACACCCGCACACCCTAGATGCTTATGCGGCATTCCTCTTCCATCCACCCTAAGCCACAAACCCTCCAACTCTTTTTTTTAATTCTCATCTTTTTCTTCATTATTATTATTAATTTCTGGAGTTCTTATATTTTAAAAAAAAAAAGTGGTAAGACCTAGTATCTCTTAATTTTTAATTTAAATTTTATTTATTAATTTATTAATTAATTGAATTATTAATAATTTTTATTAAATTTTATTGAGAAACTAATTTTTCCATCTTATGATCAGGTTAAACATGCCTCGTAAGAGAGCTCGTGCTTCCGCTCAAATTGATGAAACACAAAACAAATTCCACTGTGAAGACGCCAAAGTGAGATACGAAAATATCTTCAAAAATCAACTGATGCATCCAGAAAAAGGCTTCACTTTAAAGGAGAGCAACTACAGAGACTTTATGGCACGTATTCGTCAAGTTGCTGAAACCCTCAATTGGGAGTTGTTTTGTGAAAAGAGACTTAATGTGGATGAGGAACTAGTTCGTGAGTTCTATGCAAATTTAACTTCAAGCGAGATGACAGAAGTTTCAGTTCGCGAAATCAAGGTACCGATAAATTCAAATGCTATTAATGAGTTCTTTGAATTACCAGATTTCGAAAACGATGAATATTTCACATTGATGAGCAATATCAAGCCTGAAATTTGCAAGAAATTCTCGAGGAACTGACAGTTCTGGGTTCTACATGGACTGTGTCAAAACAAGGAATCCACACTTGTCGAAGAGAATATTTGACGCTACTCGCGACGGTATGGTTTTACTTCATCCGATTCAGCCTTATGCCTAGCTCACATGGGACTACAATCTCATTAGAGCGAATGGTCTTATTCTACTCAATCTTAACTACTAAGACCATTGATGTGGGGAAGATCATCTTGAGGGAGATACGGAATTGTGCCATTAAACGCTCTGGCCCTGCTCATTTCCCTTTTACAATAACAATTTTATGCTTGAAAGCTGAAATTCTTGCAAATGTAAGGAAGACAGGGTATAGCCAAGGCACAATCACGGATTGGGACCTTTACCGAGTAGCTGGAGACTCAGTCCTACAGCTACAAATTAAAGTAAGTGAGGAACCAGAGGACCCTGATGAAGAAGAAGATCCCACGATGAAATCATTCGAAGTCCCTGAAAAGGTAGAATTAGTAGAGCCAGAAGCTGAACCTGATGCTGAAACTTCAATGTTTAGAGCTCAACTGCCTAGCCCAGAACTTCGAAATGAGCTATCAAAATTGATGGACTTAATGCAACATATGCAATGGCAGCAACAAGCCTACTAGAGATACTCAAAAATAAGGGATGACTCGATGAGAAGTGCTTTTAAGAAAATATACAATGACCCGTTTATTTTTGTACCTGAGTTTCCAGATTTTATATTTGAACCATGGAGTCCATTATCAAAAACGGAGCGAAGCGATTCATGCAAAGGCGATAATAATGAAGCAAAAGATGAGTCAAATTTGGAAGGGTCTGCAAATAAATAAAGGGGGGATCTTGACTTTATTTTATTTTTATTTTTAGGTCATTTTAGGATTAAGTTTAATTAGGAATCTTTTATTTTTTATTTTCTTTTTTTTTTGTTGCATAATAAAACAAGAGAGGGAAATCACTAATAAAATGTGAGCAAGTCACAAAGTTTAAAGTGTGGCAATAGATATATACATGTCTAGGATTGGATTTAGAAAGAGCTTGGTACTTAAGCAGTCAAATTGACTCACCTCCTCTTTTCTAAAATCCTACCTAGTGTATCCTATCTGTTCACCTTAAACAATGAGGACATTGTTCATTTTAAGTTGGGGGGACCGAAAATTTGAATTATTTCCACTCAGAATAAAATTCTTCTTTTAAATTATGATTAGGATATTTTGTTCAAAAATTTGATTTTTGTTAAGTATGCTCAATTTGAGTATGAATAAAGTTCTATTATTTCAATAAATTATTATGTTAGCTTAATAATGACATGAATGTATTTTTTGTTAGCTTAATAATGACATGAATGTATTTTTTAATAGAGCATGCAAACTCGTACCATAAAATTTTTAGTCTTTAGGAAAGTTAGGTATGCATGAAAGTTTAAGTCTTTAGAATTGACTTAGTAGTTTCTTGAGGCGAAATCCTAGGGAGCAAGGAACGTTGGAAATGATTTAGGCAACTATTATTTAGACCGTTTGAGCCTTTCAAGCCCACCATGGTAAAATTTTATCCTTTGAAACCCAACTTTGAGACTATATGGCCTAATTTTATTTCGACCCTTGCAATAATTAGCCATTACTTTTCGCTTAATGATCTTAAATTTGTCTCAAACACTAGACTCAGTAATATTCAAGACGTACTTTGAAAATAAGTTTGGGGGAGTTGAAAAGAAGTATCAATTGCTCGAGAATTGCAGTACACAAAATAAGTGCTCGTGTAAAAAGAAAAAAGGAGAGAGCACATGTATTTGAAAGAGATGTGCAAAAGAGCATATAAAAGTCAAGTTGGTGTATCGAAGGTAAAAACTCCAAAGGTTCGATTGAGGCTGAGTCTAGGGTTTTTAAACCAAATTTATCCATCCTTCACCTCCCCCTAGCCTAGCCACGATACAACCTTGTTAAAGACCTATTAATTCAAAGTCCTCATGCTACCTACATTAGTGGAGAGAAATTGCTACGATCAACATATGAAGACATAAGTTAAGTGCTTAATGATTGCAACTTAGTCTTGAATGAAGGAATAAAAATCAAATTGGTAAGGGTTAACATGTCTTGTTACAAAAACATTTAGTCTAAATTTTGCTATTATAATAAGTTGTTGAATTTAATTTGAACAATATGTATACTTAAGTTAGCATAATTATCAGATTTCTTGTTTTTGAGCATAAGTATTTTCTATCCATAATTTTGAGAAAAATTTTGTTCTAAAGGAATTTTTCAAAGGTGTTTCCGATAAATCCCTTTCAAAATTTGTGCATTACTCGGGACGAGCAATGAATTAAGTTTGGGGGTGTGGAAACACAAAAATTTATATACTTTTTCATACCCAATTTTTCTTAAATTCATGCAAATTCGGTTAAATTCTTGTCGAAAAATAATTAGATATTATAAAATAATTAAGTCATGTTAAAAATATGAACATGGTGAATTTATTTAATTTTATACTTAACTTCGACTAATTTTGATTATTTTCAACAGATTCGCACAAAGGGTGAAAATTGGCTCGGCTAACACTGCTGAAAGCACAAAACTGAGATGCAATTTGAAGTATCGAGGCACTTTAATTTCCTGCCTAAGACCGTCCACAAATGTGTATTAATTCATAATTTAATTAATTTTAATTTATTTCCTATTTAATTTGGGTTAAATAAATTATTTTTAATTTATTATGGAGAAAGGGTCCAGTTGAACCGCACTAGTCGAGCCACATTGAGTGAACCAAACCAGCCACTAAATGGGCAGCCTAGAACCGTCCATGTGCTGACCCAAATCAGCATTTTATCTGACTAAATATTCTTGCAAAAATGTCCTCAAAAGACTTCTAAATTGCAGTCAAACCCCACCTTAAATTATGGCTTTGTAGATTTGCCCCAAGCTTAAAATAGCAAAGTTGAAACTCTCAACTTTGCCATGTGTTTGGCCGGCCAAGGGAGGGCTCTTTGGCTGCTGGAATTTTCTATTTTTAGCCAGCCAAAATCAGCTATAAAAGCCACCCCTTTCTGATCATTCAAAGCATCCCTCACTTCACATCATTCTCTCATTTCTTCTCTCACTTTTCTCTCATTTTTTCCATTCCATTCCCTTTTGTTCAAGTGCCGATTTCTTCTCTTGGGAAAGAAGTGTCCATCAGCCATTTTGGAGCAGCAATTAGGTTTTCATAAGCCACCTTGATAGCCAAGGCCAACGAAGAACGAAGAACGGAGTAACTAGTCAAGCCACGGAGAAACACCGGATTTGCCTCTTGTTCCCTAACTCTTTAATTTTTGTTGTTGTTTTGACGAACATGTTTATGAATATTTATGCTATTGAAATGGTTATTTTAATCAATTTAGCTTAAATTATGTCTGTGTTGGGTTGATTATATTCTGCCTGCTTGAATTGTTAAAATGTTGTTTATGCTGTTATAAGCCTCGGTAAGATGCTTGATTAAGTAAAATCATGCCTAAGTTATTCTTGCATTACGACTGTGAGGTAACTAATGAATTAATTATTTAAACGGATTACAATTGTAATTAGTTGACACAATACTTAATCAGTGCATGTTTATTCTTCTAAGGTAGCTGAAGGTTAAATTAGCAATATATCTGGCAATATTATTACCTTGCATAACTTGCAAGATTATTGTGATTAAATTGTTCCAAGGTAGGGATATCTTGTTACTTCAAAAAGTCTTTTATATGCTTATTAGATTTAATTAATCGTTTGAATTGACATAGGGATATGCAAGAGATTGGTTCAATTTAATGAGTATGTATGTGCAATAGTATGTTTGCTTGCTAGAATCTGTTTAGTCGGTTGAATTGACATAGGGATATGTCAAGAGATGAATGGATTGTTGGTATGTAAATTTGTTCATAAGTTAGCGAATTATCGGGTTGCTGTGAATTTATTCGTAATAGTGTAAACATGAGTTTAGTAACTCTAAGTTCAGGAAATATAATTAATCCAACACAAGTATGTTATTGATTAAATCTTATTCGAAATCGTGCACTAGAACTCCATTGTTTTATTTTTAATCATTTACTTAGTTTTTAAATAGTTTTTGACCACATTTTAAAACCAAATTCTTTTTACCTCACCAAAGTGTTTTACAATTAATTTCATAAATAATTCTTTTATAGTCCCTGTGGGTACGATAACTCGACATTTACTTGTCACTTTATTACTTGTTGCGATTGTGTACACTTGCACATTTTTCTGTCGTTCCAGAAAGCTGTCTTTGGAACGTCGCTTCCTTTTACTTTCAACTCGTAGTAGCCTGACCTTAAGTCAATCTTCGAAAATAAAGAAGCTCCTCTCAACTGATCAAACAAATCATCAATACGAGGAAGTGGATACTTGTTCTTAATTGTCACCTCATTCAACTGTCTATAGTCAATGCAGAGTCGCATCGAGCCATCTTTCTTCTTAACAAATAATACCGGAGCTCCCCACGGTGATATGCTTGGTCGAATAAAACTAGGGTCTAATAAGTCTTGCAACTGTATCTTCAGCTCTTTTAACTCTATAGGTGACATCCGATATGGAGGTATAGAGATTGGAGCTGTGCCCGGATAAACCTCAATAGCGAACTCGACCTCCCTATCTGGCGATAAACCCGATAATTCTTCAAGAAATACATCAGGAAACTCACAACTGTCTGAATTTTACTGCACTGGCTTCCAACTGAATCTGAATTAATAGAATATGCCAAATATGCTGAACAACCCTACTGAAGTAATTTACTAGCCTTTATTGCTGAAACAATTCATGCTGGTCCACTAGTACGAAAACCATTTACTTCAAACCGACCTTTACTCGCTGTCTGAATGTTGAATCTCTTTTTATAGCAATCCAGAATCACTCCATGTGCAGATAACCAGTCAATTCCCAATATTATATCAAAATCCCCACATGGCATAACTAACAAGTCAACCAGAAAAGTTTTATTTTGTATAATCAACGAGCATCTTGGACAGACTTGGTTCACTAACACTGTTTGCCCCAACGGACTCGACACCTCAATAGACACTCTAGATATTTCGGATTTTAATTTTCCCGACTCAACTAATTTTGAATTAATATAGGAATGCGAAGATCAAGGATCAATTAAAGCATGAACAGGCTCAGAATATAATAGAAATATACCTGTTACCACATCATGAGCATCACCTTCTTCACAGATTCTGACCACATATGATCTAGCTGGCACCCTAGCTTCAGGCTGCTGGGTCACTTTATCATTCCCTCTTCTTGTACCTCCTCCTCTAGATGCTGATCCACCTTTACCCGATCCTCTGCCTCTAGTAGTAGAGACCGATCTCTGTGATGTCATAGGTGTAGCACTATCATTCTTCGGGCAATCTTTAATATAATGGTCCGTAGATCCACATTTAAAACACCCTCTGGTCAATCTTCGACATTCACCTCTGTGTTTTTTCCCACACTATTCACAATCTGGAATATTAACATCTCGAGACGGACCTCTTACACTACCGATGGATACTGTAGTTTGTTTCCCCTGACTCTTTTTTCTTTTATCTGATCTAAAACTGGATCTCCATCCACTTTGGGAATCCCTGGATCTTTTAGATAAAGGATTCGAACTTGCAGTTCCCATACGTTTCCCAACTAATTTAGAAGTTTCGAACTTTTTGTCAAATCCTAAGACTTGCTCTACCATCTTGGCCCGCTCAATCAAATCAACAAATTCATTAATACGTTAAGATACCAACTATAATTTGATCTCATCTCGCAGACCCCGTAAAAATCTGTTACAACTGTCAGCTTCAGTTGGAATAAACTCTGAGGTGTATCTGTTGAGTCTCAAGAATTCCCTCTCATAATCTATTACTGACATGTCACCCTATTGCAACGTCAAACACTCTTGCTTCTTGTCTTCGATATATATTTCTCTGATATATTTCTTTTGAAACTCTTTCTAAAATATATCCCAATTTATCTGATTTTCTGGTAAATTTTGAACCATTAATTCCCACCATACATAAGCCTCCCTTTGCAGTAATGATACAACATATAACAGACTTTCCCAAGGGGTGCATTCTTGTTGTTGCAGTACTCTCTTAGTCGACTCTATCTAATTTTCAGCTATAGACGGGTCAACTCCTTTCAGACCCAAGAATTCTGTGGCACCGTATTTTCTTAGTTCCTTAATTGAGGCCCGTCTAGGAACAGATAGAGTCGTAGTAGCAGGTATAGACTCCACTGCTCGCTGAAGAGCATCAACTAATATTTTTACTAATTCAGATTCATTTCTACCTTTTTCATCTCTTTCTATATTAGAGGGTTGGTTTCTAACTGGATTTACACTGGGAGTAGTTGATTCTGTTTCATCTAAATCATACGACTCTTCATCCCCAGTGAACATTTCTTCATTTATATCATCAAGGTGTTCATTAGACATCTTTAATCTATAAAACAAAAACAATTAGATAGGTTAGCATCCAAAAATCCCGAGTCAGTTTTGACTTGACTGTGGCATGTACTTCTAGACTCACTTACGAGCTCGATTTAGTCCGAGAATCGGCTAGACCTGATAGCTCTATTACCAATAAAATGTAACACCCCTTAACCCTCACTCGTCATCGACATAGGGTTACGAGGTATTACCAGAATTAAATACTAATAAACAACCAAAACTGAGTCATAAATCTATATTTCAATTTAAAATTTCTCAAATTCCACCTTTAAGTCCCTAATATGGACCTACAAGGCCTAAAATATACTTAGGAAGTGTTTTGGTATTAAACCGGGAACTTTGGAAACTTTTCCTTTAAAATAGGGGCACACACTCGTGTGGCCTGGGACATGCCCGTGTGGCTCCCATGGCCGTGGGTCCAACTCGTGGGCGGATCCGACTTACTCACACAGCCGTGGGACTAACCTGTGGGCAAGTCTGACTTTGCCACACGGCCTGGGCACAGGCCCATGTGACTAGGCCGTGTGAAAACCTAATTTCTCACCATTTTTAAGCTATTTTTCACATACTAAACACACCTAATTCATGCCCAAAACAATTACTTATAAATCTTGATTAAATAAAATTCATCAAACCTTTCAAACTCAACAAATTTTCATTCATTCATTTCATTACTTCTTAAGGATTATGCACCACATTTACATTCAAAATATAAAACATTTACAAGTGACAAACACCAAACGTAGTACATGCCACATTTCTAAAAGATAAATGCATCACCAAAATTGAGCTGAGGTCGGGATTGACTCGGATGCTTGACTGAACTTCAACTTTACCTAACTCATGCACGGAAACAACAGATGCACGAGTATTGGAAATACTCAGTGGTATTATCATAATTCAAATTATAACAACAATAAAATATCATAAACATACATAGATAATTAGCAAATCATACATACAAATCATATATATAAATTCATACCAAACTATCATATTTCCATTATATCATTTCCAATGATAGATCTAATAAATCATCAATGAGATTTCAAATAACTCTTGAACCTTTGATTCATCTCTCAACCACATATAATTATTCAATTCACATTTCAAATATGAACACTTCATGAACCTTTGGTTCATACCTTCAATCTCTTTACAAATTTCATCTTACATTCCATCTTTTAGTATCACTTTCTCATTTCATTCAATAGCTCAATTAATCAAATTCATTTGATTTTATTATTTCACTTATTTTCCCCTATTAACATGACTCGGACTTTGGCGGATACACGGATCCAACCAAACACACCAAAATGGCGACCAGCACCTCATCAGATAGTTCGAAGCAAATAAGTGATGACCAACGTCTCATCGGCTAAGCCGAAGAAAAGTGGCGACCAACGCCTCATCGAATCTATCCGAAGCAATAATGACACACCAAGTGTCTCATCGACTCGAAGTCGAAGTATCCTTGAACCTTTCCAATCCTATGGCATGCCAACTATATCCACTAAGCTCGACTAGTTAACAGGGCATCGGATTACTTCCTCTATTTCAGTCAATTCACATCAATTGCACTTTGACCACATTTTCTCACATATTTCTCAATTCAAATTCATATGCTTACCAACATTACTCAATTCAATCATACAATTCAATTTCACATACATATATTTATTCATCAAATAAATCTAATTCACATTCAACTTAAATATCAATATTTACCTCACATTCAAATTCCATACACATATATTAAAATTAATCATTTAATAAGAAATAACTTGAATCATGATAATACAAACCGATATTTTTTTCTCGAGCTATTCCTCGATCACTTTTTCTTTTCCCTTCGTATTCGACGTCTCGGTTTCCTTGTTTGCTACGAAAATTAGCATAAGTACAATTAATTAATAACACACATTTTTATATAAAATAATAACTTTTCATGCAACTTTTACCTAAATCCCAAATTTGTCCTAACCATTTTCATCTTCTTCCTTTTTACAATTCACATCATTTTCTTATTCAATTTCCATCAAAACTTCAATATAACTATCAAATTTTCACCATTTTTCCATAATTTCAAATTTCTTCTAATTTAACCCCTAAAATTCAAAACTTATAAACTAGTTTACAAATTAGTCCTTTAATCAATTTTAATCAACAATTCTATCAATTTGATCCCTAATTTCATCATTTATTCAACATAAACCTTACTCAAAAGTCTATCAACTTTCAATATTTCCACACAAATTCAAGAGTATTTTACTCTAAGACTCCAAAAACATCAAAATCACAAAGAAAGGGACTTAATTGACTTACCAATTTAACTTCTAAGCTTTCAAACCCTAATTTCCTCTTTTTCTTTTCTTTTCTTCTTTCTTTCCCCAATTTTCGTGACTTTCTCTGTAACTTTTCTATTTTTTTATGATTTGTTTATTATTACTATCATTTACTAAATTAATAATTAATAAAATATCTAATTAATACAAATAAAATACTACATGTGTATTCATACACACATGTACACATGTATTAATCCCACACCATAGATTTGTCATTATCTCAATTAATAGATAAAATATAATAATAATAATAATAAGTAAATATCTTTTACTTAATAAATAAGTAAATATATATATAACATACATTTGTACTAATAATTTAAATACACATGTATTTATTCTCTATCTTATACATGTCACTAATTTGGTTTAAATACTAATTTAGTCCCTTTTCATTTTTCTTTATTTTAAAATTAATCTTTTACTCTCTATTCAATTTAGTCCTTTTAATAATTACTTCTAATTAAACTAAATTCACCTAATCAAAATCTAATTCAACCCATAACTAACTTCGTAAATATTTCTAATAAATATTTACGGACTCGTTTTCCTAAGACGGGGGCCCTAAATTTATTTTTTCAGTGCCCGTGAAATATGGGTCGTTACACAGTCCCAACTGCAATAACATGGCCTAGATACTCAACCTAAGCAGTGGCAAAACTACATTTATTTTTCTTAGCATATAGCTGGTTATCCCTTAGCAGTTGTAAAACTACTTTCGAATGTCTCAAGTAATCAGTCCAATCCTTAGAATATACTAGGATATCATAAAATAAAATAAAAACTAAGACAAATTTCTTCAGAATTGGCTTAAAAATAGTATTCATCAAAGCCTGAAAGATGGATGGAGTATTTGTTAGCCAAATGGCATAACTAGGAATTCAAAGTGACCTTTATGAGTATATATGGCATGTATAGTAGACTCTCACACACGCTACATTAGTCCTAGAATCGACTAAACCGTAACTCTGATACTAATAAAATGTAACACCCCTAACCTGTATCCGTTGCCAGAATAGGGTTATGAGGTATTACCGATCAAAATACAACATATAACATTCATTCTCATACATCATTCAATACAATCACCTTGTCCCTTATAAATACCTACGAGGCCTTAAACATGCTTTAAAAATGGTTCGGGACTAAACCGATAACATACGAAAATTTTGAAAACTTAGAAATTTTTTAATCATACAAAGGTCACACGTCAATGTGAACAGGCCATGTGCCTCACACGGCTAGTAGACACGCCTGTGTCTTAGACCGTGTGGAAACAGGGCATTCATACTGACTTGCATCACACGGCTGAGGACACGCCCGTATGCCAGGCCGTATGAAAACTGGAGAGTATACTGACTTGGGTCACACGGCCAACTACACGTTCGTGTGTGAGACCGTGTGAAGCATACTGACTTAAATTCAATTTCAACACTAGGGGACACACGGCCGTGTAGCATAACCGTGCCTCGCACACGGCTGAGACACACGCCCGTGTCTCTACCCGTGTGGACAAAAATAGGTCATTTGCAAAGCCAATTTGCCACCCTTTTTGCATATACCTACACAAGCTTATATGTTATCATTTTAAGACACAATTATGTAGCCAAAAGTCATCAACCAATACATAATCATACCATATCCATTTCAACTAAATTCAATACTTAATTTCATATCATTTACCTATTCAAATACTAAACAATTTAATTTTCTTTCCTGAGCATAATTTACATGTATAATTCATTTAGCAAAACTAATCCAAACATACATAATCACATTAACCACATTCATTCATTATAGGTCTATTACCAACTCAAATAATACCTTTTGCATATTTTGAAACATCATCAAGTTCACCATCATAAGCCAACTTAAATGACTAAAATACATATTTATCAAAGAAGCCAAAATGACACAAGCCTATATATGACATATACCATATATACATAACTTCAAAAGTACCAAAATAAATTATCGATAGTGCGATGAAGTCTCTAATGATCCTTGGATCTGAGCTAGCTTTGTATAACTATAAAACATCAAAAATTAAACAGAGTAAGATATAAAGCTTAGTAAGTTTGTATGTGAACATGAAATAATCACAACATTCATATAGCAATTCAAAATAGATAATATCATTAACATTTAAAGCATCAATTCATGAGCTAACATAAAATTTATTCATATCCTCATTCATGAGTTCTCAACTTCATCTATCTTGATAACTAAATAGTTTTCTATACATACCTGTACCGATACATTTTTATTTTTCATCAATACTCTTATCAAACCGCTTCGGTTTATAAGTGTTTACGATACAAATTCATCAATTTTTCGATGCCATAGTCCAACTATGGTCTTAAACAAACATTGCCAAGGCCCTACCATGGTCTTTCATTCACATGCCATAACCCGGTTATGGTCTTATTATTTGATTGCCATAGCCCGGTTATGGTCTTATCGGTAACTTGCCTTACTCAATTCGTACTTTTCATTTAATATCTCAACATTTATTCAATAGAATAATTACTATCTCAATTTCATCCATCAAATAGATAGGTACACATTTAAGTTCAATTATACGAACTTACCTCGTATTCAGAATTAACGGATCGGATCGACTACTCGATAACCTTGTTTTTCCCCTGATCTAAATTTGAATTCTTTCTTTCTTAATCTATATTAATTCAAAATTTACTTATTCAATCATATATTCTTTCAATTTAGTCCAAAACATACATATTTGGTCATATTTTCATATTAGCCCCTAAACTTTCACATTTTTACAATTTAGTCTTTATTTCACAAATACACAAAATTCACATAATTTTATTATACTCTAGCTTAGCCGAATTACCTATAGGTCCCTAACAGACCATAACTTTCATTTATTTCACATTTCAACCCCTCAATTTACACATTTCACAATTTAATCCCTTTTTGACATTTTTGTCAAAAATCACTTTACAAAACATGTAAAACTATCATCAAGCTTTCATATTTCAACATTAAACATCAGATAACTCATAGATTCAACAATGGAAACTCTCAAAATCTTTAAAAATTTTGAAATCTAACGTACAGGCTAGCTAAAACACGAAGCAACGATCACAAAAACAAAAATCATCAAAAATCGAGCTCAAACCGTACCTTAATCAAGCTTAATGTGTGTCGAACCCTACATGCTCTCTCTTGGCTTCTTCCTCTTTAAATTTTGGTAATAATAAAGATGAATGCCACATTTTTTTATGTTTTTTTTATTATAATTAACCTTATTAGGCAATTTACCAATTTACCCTTAATGATAAAATATCCTCATATTAATGTCCATAAATGTCCACTTACACAATTAATGGACTAATTACCACTTAAGGTCATCATATTTAAAATCCAAGGCCAATTGACACCTTTAACTAATAGCATGCAACTTTTGCCTTTTACGCGATTAAGTCTTTTTTTTTCAAATCGAGCAATTAAACGATAAAATTATTTTACAAAAATTTCACACATTCATACTTTCATGCTGTAAACACATAAAATAATATTAAAATAATATTTAACCTCAAATTTGTGGTCTCAAAACCACTGTTCTGATTTGACTCAAAAACGAGCTGTTACATAACCCATAACTCATTCTTTTTGATTCATTGAGAATTTTTCTTATTTTATTGACTCCCTTTTTGTTTAGATTTGATTTGGTAACTATGTTCTTTTATTCAGTTGGTAAATTATTTCTTATTATTCCTTGTTCTCAGATTCATTTATACGTTTATTTTTATTATTACTTAGATCCATGCCAATTGAGCTTGAACAGTTATATTCATATTCTAATAAGAAGCTCATGTTATTCTTAAATAATTTCGATTGATGTAATTCAACATTTTTTTATTTTTCTAGTTTGGCAATTTATCAATTGGATCTCAATTCTAACCTTCTTTTTCAGCCTTTATCCACACCTTTAATCCAAGCCTCATTACAACCCTTTAAAGACCTTTTGATTTGTGTATCATCTCATTTTATAGTGGTGGATATTTGATTTTCATGCAAGCCTATGGTAATGACTTTTCATGTTTGACTATTGAGTGCTTATTTTAAACCTTAAATGCTTTGAGTGATTTGAGTGAATCTTTAGTGAGGATGTCAATTCTTTTCGGTTTTGAATTAAAGGTAATTATTTAGATAAGGGGAAATACCTATGTTTTCATGCTTTAAAAATGTTCGACTTGGATTGTTTGAATCTTTAGTGCTCTTTTAGTTGAATTATCAATGTATGATTATTTATGAATTATGACAAAACATTATTGATGAGAATTATGAGTTGAGAAAGTTTATTTTTAATTGTAAGTTGAGGATTTTGCTTGAGGACAAGAAAAAACTTAAGTGTGGGAATATTTGATAAGCCATAAAAGTAACATGTCTTAATCCCATTCTTGATGCGTTTTTGGATGATTTATTATTTAATGTAGTGAATTTGATGCTCCTAATCTTTTAATTTCATGTTTCTATACTTAGGAGAACATAGAGGAGCAAAAGGAGCAGAAAACGGGCCAAAATAGGTCAAAACGAGCTATTTTCAGGGTCCACACGGCCTAAGCATTCCCACACGAGCTGGACACACGCCCATGTGTCAGCCCGTGTCGATTTCGAACCCTATTTCCCTAACACACAAAAAAGCCAATTTTTAGGGTTTCTGAGCATTCTAAAGTTTATAAATACACACTATAAGAAGACCTAAAAGAACACACAGAGAAGAACGAAGAAATTACTCAAAGAATGCCATCGGAATCAACTCGGAAGCAGGATCTCCTTCAAGATTGAAAGATCTCCATTCAAATTCTCTAGAATTTTTTGGGTTTCTTTATATTTTGTTGTTTTCCTAATTTTGAAATGTCTTCCTTACAAATTATGAACTAAATCCCTAGATACATAGGGAAGATGAAACCTATAATGGATCTTGTTATTTAATTTCTGAATTACATGATAAATACTTGATTTTTTTATCTCAATTATGTGTACTTATTCCATGTTTTAATGTTTTCAAGATATTAATTCATGATTGATGTGCTTAATTCGGTGGAGCAAAAGTCCCTGTTTAAGAGTAGATCTGGGATAATTGAGTGGAGTTACATGAAATCCTAGAAATAGGACGACATAAATCTATCTGATTAGAGTCAAATCTAATAGGGGAATTCATAGATCGAGTTAATGCGACAATAGGGGTTTTAATTAGAAAGAGATTTCAATTAATCAACCTAGAATCAGTTATTTTTACTCTAGAAAGAGATATTAATATTTTTACTCTAGAAAGAGATATTAATATAACTTAGGGATTGCTACAGATCAAGGCAAGTGAATAAATCATTTAATTCAGATTCAGAATAATAAGTGAAGTCTTGGTGGATCCTTTCCTGGGTATTGTCTCTTTCATTGGTTCATTCAAATATTTTCTTACTTAATTCTCTGGCGCATTCTTAATAATTAGTTTAATTAATTTTTAGATTAAAAACAATCCTTTCAATTTATAAGCTAGATAATAAAAAGATAGTAATTACTAGTACTTTTAGTCCTCGTGGATACGATATTCCCGACTCACCATAGCTATACTACTATACGATAGGTGCGCTTGCCTTTTTCATGATTTTAGTTAGTTAAATGAATCATCATCATTAACATATACATGCCATTATAACCATAATTGATTTACAATATATACCAAAATGGGCCGATGGATAGTGTGAGTAATCTCCGCCAAGCTTCCAATCCAACGAGCTTCCGAATTGTTATAGAACAGGGAAAAATAAAATAGAGTAAGCATGAAATGCTTAGTAAGTTTGTATAACATGGTAATTAACTTACCATTCATTCATGTTCAAGATAAACATGCAAGACACAATCAACCAATTTGGTCATAAGCCCTAACACATATCCTCATCACCCTTGTTAGTCATATATTTCATATAAATATCAAGAATCATGTATGGGCTCAATAATAATTAGATTTTCATTTACATGCACTTTCCACATCATGTATTCATATAACATATACATATCATGTCCTTGTATTTCCAGTAAATTTTCATAATAATTCATCCCGAGTACAAATTATTTCATGTTGGAATTTGCCCATTAAATCATTTGAAATGTCAATGTCACTCGGGTAACACCCAAGGTGTACAAATCTATAATCATGAATGAACATATTCATCAAACAAATTCCATGTTCATATATTATCCTCTCGTATTTCAACATGTCTTGTAACGTCAGTTTCATGTATTTCAGACATATACCAAATTAAGGATAAACAAAGTCATTAAGCATGTTCCATACTTGTGTACCAAGCATGCCATGCTTCAATATATCAAGTGATATCATTTCCATATATCATGTATCATCATTTTTCATGTATTTCAAACAGATACATGTATTAATTCATTTCATGTTAATATTTTCTCATGTCAGGATTTTGCCCGTTAAATCATTGAAAACATCGATGGGTACATAGGTAGTACACTCGAAATATATTAATCAGAAATCCGTCAACTCATATCCAGGGGTACCCACTAGGGCACAAAATCAGGAAGCACTCTCTCGATCCATGTAACAGGAAGCTTAGAAAGAGCCACTAATCGAAAAGGTCACAAAGAGCCTATCAGGAAACTTATCTGGGCTATATAACAGGAAGCTCATAAGAGCCATAGTGAGGAAGTTCACAAATAACTTTTAATCAAGAAGCTCACGAAGATCCTTTAATCAAGAGCTCCAGATAGCCATATATCGGGAAGTTCGAGCGAACTTTATCAAGACGCTCACAAAGAGCTGCGTTTGTGTCTGCAATATATGCAGGATCACAATCGATCATATAACGAGACACTCACAAAGAGCTGCGGTAGTCCGCCACACATGCAAGATCACTACCGATCAGGATGCTCGCAGGAACCATACAACGAGAAGCTCGAGAGGGCTTATAACGGGATGCTCGTAGGAGCTGTGGTGTGTCCGCAACACATGCAAGACCGCAACCAATTAGGAAATCCTATATACATCGAATTCCATTATTCAAACGGGATTTAATATTTATTAGGCTTTGTCGGATTTGTAACCAATTTCATATATTTGGAATTTATACAATTCACATACACAACATTTAATTCAAGCATATAAATATACACAATTTAGTTATACGAACTTACCTCTATAAATGTCCGTGTACATAAAGTCTACTAATTCGACACTTTCTCTTTTCCTTGCTCTAACTCCGAATTTGGTCTATCCGGATCTATACAAGTAAATTTAACATCAAATTAATACAATTCATACTCAATTCAGTCCAATTCACATCTTAGGAAAATTTACCATTTTGCCCCTAAACTTTTAATTAATGATAATTTCGTCCCTAGGCTCGAAAAATGAAATTCAGGCAATTTAATCCTTATTCCAAGCCTAGCCAAATTTTACATGTAACATTTACAGCCCATTTATTTCATGAAAAATTCATAATTTTCCATGAATTTTACAACTTTACAATTTAGTCCTAAAATCATAAATTCATCAAAATTCACTTTATAAAAGTTGTTTATCTATCAATAACCTTTCATTTCCTACCATAAATTTCAAATTTTCAGCATACTCATCCATGCAAAACCCTAGTACTTTGATAACTTTGCAAATTAGTCTCCGAGATAGCTAAATTAAGCTATTATGATCTCGAAAATATAAAAATTACTAAAAACGGAACAAGATTACTTACCCAATTAAGCCAAAATAGCTTGCTTGAGCTCACTTTCTCTTAGCTAGGGTTTTCATGTTTTATTTGGGAAAGATAATGATAAATTAATGATATTTTCATTTTTTTTATCATTATCATCTTTTTTTTTTCACTTTCCAATTTCATCTTTTTCTTTATTTTATTTTCCATGGATGAATCATCATCCTTAACCACTAAGCATTTCTAAATGGTCTATTTCCATATAAGGACCTCCACTTTAAAGTTCTATAGCTATTTAATCCCTTTACCTATTAGAACTTAACTTTTACACCTCGTGCAATTTGATCCTTTATCAAATTAGACATGTAACCAATAAAATTTCTTTACGAAATTTTCATATGACATTTCCATCATGCTATAGACCATAAAATAATATTAAAATAAATTTTTCTTTCGGAATCGGATTTGTAGTCCCGAAACTACTGTTCTGATTTTTTTAAAAACAGGCTGCTACAATTCCAACACACGAGGGTGCTAAAAAAGGAAATAACGGTCATCACAGCTATCGTTCAGCTACAAGGCAAAACATCAAAACATCCCGTTTCACTAACAAAACCTTTTGCCCAAAACGCAACGTATTCATTAAAGGACCCCCCAAAACGTGTCGTTTTTGCAACATAATTAACTCAATAGATTTAACAGAATTAAACAGTAATTAACTACTTTTTAACCCTCAATTATATGCCATAACACATGGAGGAAGGCGAAGGTTTTTGATGGGCCGAACCACGGAAAGACCATGAAAACACAACTGCTGTTCTTTTTCTCTCAATAAATACAAGTTGACAATTATAGCAAAACAATGACACAATATATCTTTAATCGATCACAATAACTACAAACAATAAAAGAAAATAAATGAGATTTATGAAGAAAATCCTTTTAAAGCAAAGAGTAAAAATTATTTGATTTGAAAGTTGACTCAAGAACTCTACTATTTTCGAAGTTTTTGCCACAAAACAAAGTCACCTCAAAGAGTATATAATTCCAACAAAGCTACCCACAAATAACTCCACGTAAACAAAAACTGACCATTGAAATTGAAATCTCAAAGCTAAATACTCAATTAAAAAAAATTGATCGGCACAACTGTCAAAAAATCAGCTCAAATGTACCTTGAATGAACTCCGATGGTTGTCTTGTATAGCATGTTTGGAAAATATTTTTAATAATAAAACAATTGAGAGGATTAATTGACAGAAACAGTGCGACCAAAATTGTTTATTCTCGCATATAACATAATTAAATTATAATATAATATATATATACATATATATATATATATATATATACATACGTACGTGTGTGTGTGTGTTTGTTTTTAACCAAGGTTAGGTCAGTAATGCTAGAATCAAAGCAAGAATACACTCAAAATTTTGGAAAAGAATATCTCATGTTTGCTCTTAAACTCCAAAACATATATCTACTTCAAAGTAGTGTTTTCCTGAGAGAAAGCACTATCGATAAGTTATGTCCCAACTCCAAAATATTACATCAAAGTAGAAACAAGATGACATATATATATCAACAACCGTATATTCTGCACATGATGTGAACTGAAATACACAAATTACAACTAAACAAACCTTTGGCATTGGAAGCTTAGTGACACCAAAACAAATCTTCAGTCTTTATAGGTTCTCTCTCAACAGTTTATTCCACACTGTTCTACATCCGGCCCGGTAACTCTGGTTGTGAAGGGATCGATCCGCACCCACAACAAAGAGAAAATGGAGGCAAGCAGAATTGACCATACAACAACAATGGTAGGTGTACGGTTTTGGCGTCCCATCAAACCTTTCAAGAAGGGGTAGAGATGGATGATCACCCAGAAGGCAAAGAATAGCTTACCAAAGAGGGGACCCCATGATTGGTAGCCACTATTGATGGCATACGATATTCCTGCAACAACCCCCACCAAGTTTATGATGAGGAGAGTGGTTGGTGGGATGAGAAGGGTTGTCCATTTGAACATGTAAAGTTCAGCAAAATCCCCATCTTCATCTGATGCTTTTGAAGTGACCGTGAAGTTAGTGTCAATGCCAGCAAGAACTTTGAGAAGCCCTTGGAAAACAGCAAAAAGATGTGCCGACACACCACCGATAACCCAAAACTGTTCATTTCTCCACCACTCGTCAATTCCCACACCACTCCACCTCATTTCTAAAATACCAGTTGCAAAGATGGAAAGAAAGAGGGATATAAACCATATACTCGCAAGGTTACTAATCTGCAGTCACAGCAAATCAAACAAAATAGTTAGAGCATATAATGCACTGATCTCTAGCTCTACTAGAACAAAACAATAGGGGTTAAAGAAGTACTACTAATTTCATTTTCTGTAGGGTAAAATGAGAGAGTTCCAATAAGGTCTGTTTCAAGATGACACATTTCACAAAAGCATATAGACATGAACAGTTTTGAGACTCAAAACAGGTTATAGCTATCCAATCAGTAAATAATGGCAATACCATATAGACAACAAGTTTATTTATTTTTGGCCACTAAAAGAGGATCAGTAACACGTTTACATTAGACAGTGTCTGGCATATGTGCAAATATACAACTAAAACAAGGATAATATAGAGAAGTCTAACCTGTGGAATAATGAACTTGTTAGTGAGCAGACAGACTGCTGGCAGTGTACAGTACATGAGAAGAGGAATAGCAGTGACTGGGTAGATGGTTGTGTTAACATATGCGAATCGTTCAAGCCACTTGAGCCTACCACTATAACCATACCAGATAGGGCAATGCCTACTGAAAAGAATTTCCACAGAACCAAGAGCCCATCGAAGCACTTGGTTCAGACGATCTGAAAGATTGATAGGAGCAGAACCTTTAAAGGCTGGGCGTTTTGGCATGCAGTAAATTGACCGCCAACCACGGGCATGCATTTTGAATCCAGTAAGAATATCTTCTGTAACAGAACCATAGATCCACCCAATCTGCAGGCAAAAAAAGAGAAGAAAACTTAAGTCCATTTGTACAACTTCCCAGGAACAGGTATGGGTTTCTTAAAATTCAAACAGGTTTCCTTATGCAATTTATAGGTTAGTATACTATACCATAATCCCTTTCTTCTAAAGCCCAAGAAGAAACAGTTTTACATAATTCAGTACATTACTACCAAAAACTCGATAGCCATGAAATTCACGAATCAATTTTCATGTACTGGAGTCACTGATTCTAAGGACAGAGCAATAAAACCCTTCAGGGTTCAGTGAAAAACATGGGAAGAACAGAAAGCAAAATACCTCACTTCCCCAGTCTGTTTTGTCCTCGTATCCACAGCTGATAACATGAATTGCTTCCTTAAGAAGTGTTTCGGGGGTAGCAGACTGAGGGACACCACCATTTTCCATAAGTGTAGAGGCAACAAAAACAGCAGACTGACCAAACCGTTTCTCCAGGCTCATTTGTGACATCAGTAATGACTTTTCATCATCAAACCCAGCCCCTGATTTCAAAAAAATTTGCCCATATGGAGGACATATAAGGAACATTTCCTCATTAGACAAAAAGGAACTAAGTAATAATCACCAATAATCTCAAAATAAATAAAGCAAATACTTTACCTTCAACACCCTCTTCTATATCCTCTAGATTGAATACTGGTACAGTAGAATCAACATGCTTGCCAGATTTCTTCTTGTCTGATCCCTTTTTACTTGATTTTGAACTCTTCTTACGAGAACCTCCGCACAATGAAGATAGTATCCCTGTTTTTCTATGCTTGGGCTTAAGGGGGGGTTCATATCCATACAATGCTGTTCTATTGAAAACACATCCCGTACCGACATAAACCGGCCCTTGAATGCCATCCAGACCCCTCAAGTTTATCTGAAATTGCACAAAAAATAGACGATATCTCAAAAGAATTTCAATAGCCAGTATGTTTGATGAAAATTGATACACACCAGTCACTCTACATCAGTAATAACATCATTTACAAGATGCAATTATTTTTCTTGGTAAAAAGATATGGTGCTCACATCAAAGAAAACAGTATTTCTGTTGGCATATCGATCATTCCGATCAATACCATCAAACCTTTGAGGAAACTGAACGTAACAAACTTGCTTTCCAAGGTTTGGATCCATCAGAAAACACATAGCTTCCCTTAAAGCCTTGCTATTATTTATGTAGTGATCACAATCAAGATTCAACAAGAAAGGTCCATTAGTAAGGACTGCTGACACTCGAACCTGAAAGAAAGATTCATTGATAGCTAGGTTAAAGATTCATTGATAGCTAGGTTAAAGATTCATTGATAGCTAGGTTAGATAAGATAGAAAATGAGTACTACAAAATAATGAGAGATTTTAAAAAGCAACTTACAAGTGCATTCATAGCACCAGCTTTTTTGTGGTGTTGGAAGCCTGGACGCTTTTCACGAGAAACATAAACTAACCTTGGCAGCTCATTGCCCTCAGCATCAAGGCCCCCACTCTGGCCTAAGAAAACCTACAAGTTTTACAAAACCTTAGGGACATTAATAATGGGTGCAAACTACTTATAACTCTGCTAATCCACTAAACCTCATTCAAAATAATGAAAAAAATGAACAGGATGATCATGCAATATGCATAAAAATGGAATGGAATAACTCGAGCAAATTTGCTCTCATCTCATGTGTCTGCTAATATTAACTTCCTTAGCTATGATTGAATGGAAAAAGATAAAACCACAAGTTGAGTTTTTCCAGACCATTGAGTGTAGAGAATTTCATATAAGCTAGAAAACCAGGAACAAAGGCTATCTTGACCAAAGCAGATGAATGAGTAGTGTATCTATGACTGCAAAAAGCAAATAAAAAAGTCCCTACCTGGATCATTCCTGGATGGTCTCTGGTGTTATTACCAGGCCATGGTGTACCATCCTGCATAATCCATCCTTCTTCAGGAACTTTCTGTGCCTTTGCAACAAGCCCGTTAACTCGGACTTTAAATTCTTCATACTCTCTCTGCAATAGAAGCAACGAAGTGAGCATGATGAAAATTTGAATACGGAGCAATACCACAACCAAGTATCGACCAAGCTAACCCTTACCTTCATAGCTCTGCGCTCCTTAACAAATGATGTTTGAACTTTATCTTTCAGGTAATCAATCTTCTGTGCAAAATACCATTCTGGAGCCCGAGGCTCAATATTATACTTCTTGCAGAAAGGTACCCACTTCCTAGCAAACTCTGATGTCTCAGACAGTGCTTCAAATGTTAACATAGCAGCACCATCATCAGAAACATAACAGGAAACCTTGTCGACTGGGTAGTCAACTGCAAGAATGGATAGCACAGTGTTGGCTGTTACAAGTGGAGGCTCCTTTAATGGGTCGACGGTACTCACAAAAATATCAACAGCAGCTAATTCTGATGGTTCTCCTTCACGATCATATCTGTTATACAGCCAAGGAATTTAAATAACAAAGCAAGGCTAAAACACAGGGACTTAAATGACACAACTGCTTAAAATATGTTAGCGAGGATTCATGAGATTGGCAAGAAATGTCTTTACCTCAAGGCAAGCCTGTCAAGATAGGTTTCTCGGTTAACAGGAAGCCACTTAGGGAACTGATCCAGTATCCATGATATTGCAAACCAAATCTCACATATAACAGATATCAACCACAGAGCATAGGCATTTGGAACAGGGTTTGTTATTCGATAGTGCAAGAAAATGCAGAGAATAATGAGCCGAAGAATGATGACCATCCGATAAGGGTTTATTTTTGATGAGGGAATGGAGACCTTTCTTGATAGAGGCTGCCGAGCTTCATCATTCCTGCAAATTAGGAAGAAAAAGTATTGATAATTAAACTTAGCCAAAACAGATTCCTAGCAGGACTTAGCTCCGGTAGATAAGGACTTTATCAATGGTTGCAAAACCAGGTTCTCCAAATTCAGAAAATTATTCTACATTGCAGGATTTAGAAACACAGTATGTTCATGATTCTTAAAATATTTTAGCTTACCATGGACTAATGCGAACAAGAACAAATAACCTCATAAAAGTTCTATATATGAATCAGATGGGAACTCACAGTAAAGAGTCGTCCACAAGCACATCAGTGCTGGCATCAATATCTCCAGCACCCCTTTCAGAAGCAGCCTGGCCTGTACTCATAGGAACAACATTCTTCTCCTGCTTCATCTTCCAGCCATCAACTCTCTCCTTCCAAGCTACATTGCCCAATCCTGGTGAACCAAACTCCCTCACAGGATCCACAACCCTAATATTTGCTGCAAGGAATTTCAATGTTCATATCAATTAGCCATAAGAACCTATAAATGGAATGATAGATTTCATTTTGTGCAATTAATTAATGCCAGCCATAAAACAAAGAGGATTCATACATTTTCCACCAATTCCAGGAGATGCCATAGAAAGCCGCTCAGGTGATGCAGCAGATAACTCGCCAGAAACCTACAATATTTCAGTAGGAAAAGCAAAGTTCCAATATATTATTCCACTCATGAAACAATTGCAAACAATAGCTCCAAGAAATCTTATAGACTTACCTCCTGCCCATTGGTGAGCAGAGGAATATGGTTATGAGAAACCTCTTTATCATAATTTGGAGCACCAACGTCCTCCCCTCTACCATATGTTGCATGCCAGCTCAACATTCTTTCTGAAATTTTCTGCTTCTGATTTTGGTTTTTGTTTTCTGAAGAGTAATTGAAATCACTAGCACCATCATCAGCATCACCATCCTCTTCTCTATCTCCAAGGATAGCAGGACTACCTGGAATCATAGAGACAATGAAAAAAATTAGTGATTAATATAATTGAAATTTTATATTGAAAGGTAAGAGAATAACGTAATGAGAAAATCTGTTTAATACTTGGTGTTATATGCAACTCGTGCAAACAACAAAGAATCACACAAATGTAATATTGAGTGTGTATGTGCGGAAGTTAAGAAAACCAAGTCAATATCTAGTGAAAAAGAAATTCTCAAAACTACCTTTGTGTCTCTTGTATCTGGTTTTACATTGAGGGCATGACTGATTCCCATCCTTCCTTTCATATTCATAGCAAGGGCGGCAGACAGGAAATGCACATACATCGCAAGCAATGAATGGATCACCATCCGCATTTTTTCCAACATTATCACCACAGATTTGGCACACCTGGCCACCAAGATTCTTCATGGGCTTGCCCTGATCAATCAAAGAGTAACAAATCAAATATTCGGCAAAAAAATGAAACCTCCAGTAATCAAAGTATAAACATCTAGCAGATATGGCCAACTATAAGTAAGAACACATATCCAAGTGTAGAGAAATCATTGCGAGCAGTGATAACTAGGTTGTAATTTCATAAGAAAGTGAGTAAATCATTTGCAAACAAAGTACACTCGAACTCCTCTTCTACTATGTGGCTTAATTTTCTGTTATCATCAATATGTGGCTTAATTTTCTGTTATCATCAATTTTCTAATCAATAAAGCAAACTGAAGATCAGACAGAGCTGTGAAAATTTCTTCCAATACATACCCCAATATCTCCTGATTCCATTGTCACCTGCACCTTTGGTCAGTTGGGAACAATGGATACAAATAGCTGTCCAAATTCAACAAGATGTGTGCATGCCTTTATTTCACAACAGAAAATCACAATGAATCCTCCACTTCAAGAGTACGTTTTTTGCTCAAATCTGAAAAAACAAATAACGGGAAACAGTTTATCATTCTCTACCTAGGACTGTAAATGACTCAAAGCACTTCCCTACAAAAGAAATTTAAAAAAAAAACAGTAAAAAAATCTTTTTGTTAGATATTCGACTATATAATCATTCTTCTAATGCACTCAAAACTGCCACTTGATTGAGTCAATAAAGTCGATTCCTTAATAATTCTAACTGAACCGACAAATAGCAAAGCACCGACGAAAGCAATTGACAGGTCCAAATCCAAACATCTTAAACGAACAGAAAACTACGAGCTTTAAGTCAACGCATTCGTCAAAGAAAACACAATCAGAAATTTCGATGCAAAATAAGACGGACAAAATAGGAAGAACTAAACACTCCAGTTCTAAATTTTAGAACAAAAGATCTGATGAATAATATTTCAAAAAGTTTAAACAAATCCGTGAATAAGCCACGAAAATATCGTCGATCAAAACAAAATGACCTTTTAAAAAAATGGACTGAAGGAGTTTAACGGTCAAACGCCAAATCGAACTCGAAAACGAAAACGAAAACAATGGATTCGATCTCTTTGCAAAAATGAGAGCAAATCAACATCAGATCTAGCCGGAAATTAACGAGAGAAAGGGAAATCTGATCTACAATACAAACCTTGGAAATGAAGAATCAATGTAGGAGGAAAGAGAGCAGGAATTCAAAGCAGCAGTTAACACCCTTTTATCACTCTGCCTCCAAATAATATAATAGAAATCAAAATAATTAAAGATTTATTTTATTATTCCCTAACTAAATGATAGCTGTAAGCAAAGAGAAAATTTTATGTGACGAAAGCGACAGAGAAACTACGATACCAGCTCTTTCAACACTCCACCGACAGTCGTTTAAAGGTTAGACATATTAGAAAGAGAAGATGAAATGAGGAAGAAGCCTTAACTGACAGATCATTTACACCCAATCATTTCTTTCCTTAATTTTATTTTGAAAAATAGTAATACTACTTGCTTTAAAATTAAATTTAGGGATAATATAACTTTTGTTTGGTAAGTAAGTTCATATTGCCCCTGAACTTGTTTTACTTTGATTCCTAAACTTAAAAATTGTTATTCAGACGTGAAAAAAAAAAAAAATAATATAATTTTAGCTTTTGATCTTGACAACTAAGTTTATTATGATTCATAAACTTAAAAATTCTAAAAGTTTGATGATGTGGCATTTTGAGACTGTGTCATATTATCACTTGAGAAATAAAAATTTTAGATAATAGTGTGGTACAATCTTAGAGTGTCATATATTCAGTGTTTTAATAATCGAACCAATAGTTGAACATGTTAGACCACTAGTTCTCGATTCAACCAGTTCGATCGATTCAATCGTTGGACCAAGTAAAATTGGTTTTTTATTTTTCTTTTTAGATTTTTGTCAACTTTTAATTATTTATTTAATTATTGTTGGTTTGACAATCAAACCGATCGAACTAGTTGAATTGAAAACTGGTGGTCTGACCTGTTCAACCATAGGTTCGATTATTAAAACACTAAATATGACACTCTGATATTGTACCACATTATTGTCTAAAACTTTTTTATTTTTCAAACTCATAGTGCCATATCATCAAACTTTTAAAATTTTCAAGTTCAGGAATCAAAATGGACATAGTTGTCAAGTTTAAGTACCAAAGTGAACAAAAGAAAAAGGTATCAATTCTGAAGTGAACCTAGTTGTCAAGTTCAAGGGCCAATGTAGACCTACTTACTAAGTTTAAGGGTCAAAAGTTACGTTATCTCTTTTTTTTGTCATGATCATTATCAAAATAGTCTTAAATGAATAATAAATTTTAAATTTAAAGGTTAAAATAGATAAAATAAAATTCAGAAACTAATATAAACCTACCTATTAAGTTGAAGGTCAAAAGTTACAGCCCCTTAAATTTATTTAAAAATAGTAGTGTCTTTTTTTTGTACTTTGTTTCGGTTCGGAGGGTCGGACCGTTCAAATTAAACAGCTGGAACGCATTGGCATTACGGTTCAAAGGACCGGAGGAAGAAAAATTAACGGAGGGCGACTTTTTCTTAATACTAGCAGTTTGATTTATGTGTGGAATGGTCAGTGTAGACTCTGTTTGCCCTTTTGTTCAAGCGGACCAACCCCCCTTTTTCTCATTTTCTACAACTGCGTCTTCGCCTAGAAAAGTTAATAGGGTTTATATAATATTTCCCCCCCCGAAGTTGCCCACTAGATCTACTTTGGTCTATTTTTTTTCACTTTGATAACTAATTACATCTTTATCTATAAATTTGAATTTTGTTAAAATTTAAAAACATAACACATTCTGAAAAAATCACATTATTAAACTTTTACATTTTCTATAATTATTAAATTCAAATACCAAACCCATAAAAATAAACAAGCCAAAAAGTTACATTAACCCATACCTTGTAGATACTCGTAAATTATTAAATTTTGACTAACCCTATAATTGGAGAAAGTAAAAAATGATTAATTATAATTATTTTTAATTATGTCCTTTGTAAATTAAATCATGTAAAATATTAATAGAATAAAATGTAATTTTCCATCTTAAAAATAATTTCACTTTTCATTCTTAGCTTTTTCCCCAAATTAGGGTTTGGTAATTAAAAATTAATTAACTCAAGATAAAGTAAGGGAAATTCAACTCCCTTTACGTTCCCTAAACAAGGGGGAAAATGTTACTTTTCTTTCCTTTTCCTAATTTTAATGCAATCCAAACATAGTGTAAATAATTTATATTTGGCTTTGTAAGTAATCAATTGAAACTTAATTTAAACACCTTGATAATATACCAATCTTTTTTTTATTTAAGCTAGACTACGAGTAGCTTGAATTATTGAATAGATTGCATTTAAATGGTGAAAGTATCGTAGAGGCCTTTGTATTAAGAGGCCTTTATATTAGGAGTTGAACTGTATTTTGTCCCTTATATTAAAAAAGACAAATTAGTTTATGTACATTAGATCAAAGAGTAAACGGGTCCTTTTGTTAAAAAGTCCATCCATTTATACTATTACAATTTGACTCATGTACGTCAGTATAAGGTACACATGGCACACCACGTGTAACTATCTATTTATTTCATTAGCTATAACAATTTGTAACAGTAGAAATTGATGGAAATTTTAACAGAATGATTAGTTTATTCTTTGATCTAACTTATAGGGACCAAATTGCCCATTTTTTAATAAAGGGAGCAAAATACAATTTATCTTCTAATACTTGGTCTCAATAGTTAATACCTTATTTAAGTAAATGATGAGTTAAATGAATTTTGTTTTATTTTTAATTAAATTTGAAAATTCTTCCATTCGAATTGAAACTTTAACCCCAAGTATTAATGATTGTATTTAAGGTAGCATAAAGGCATATTTTGTTTTTAACGCTTACATATTTTATTAATTTGTTTATTTTTTTAGTTAAATTTGACTCTCAACCTTTTAAAAAGAGCCGAATTTGACCATCAAGCTTTTAAAAATAGTAGATTTGTTATTTTTTTTAACGGAAATACTGAAAAAAACATTCAATTTTAACATGATATCCAACATGGTAATCTGCTTGTACTTTATGTTTTGTTTATTTTAGAACTTTTATAAACTTTCTATATTATTTGATTTTTGATTTTTTATAATTTTTAAACTTTTTGTTAACGTGACATATAAGAAAAATAACACCAAGTTAGCATGAAGTATAGGTGGACTACACACAAATTACCACGCTAACATCATTGAAAAATTAATGCTTTAGTCAAAATTTTTGTTAAGAAAAGCAAATTAACTATTTTTGAAATGTTAATGTTCAAATTTAACTAAAAAAATAATAGTCAAATAGACAAAAGATGTGAACATTGAAGGCTAAATTTATTATTATGCCTTTAAAGTATAACAATCCATCTTGTTTTTTTACTAAATAAACTAGTTTAACTAAGCATAATAAAGTGAGATTCAACATTTAGATTTTTATCTTGAAAGGAGGTCAAGCATAAATAATTGACTTTAAAGTATGTTACACTACCCTAAAGAAATAAGATTGTGGAAGAAAATAATATGATCTAAACCAAACAAATTAGTAAACGTCAAACCTTGCAAAATAGTCTATTGGCGCACCATACACAAGCAATAAAGCAATTCTCAACTTGACAACAGTACATGTCGTAAGTCAGAGGGTGGGATCACCAATGAGCTTAGAGACAGTCATATAAGGTAAAGGACACTAACCAATCACATGAAATAAACAATTTATCTTTCACTCATTATTTTGCAGCCCTAAAACATCAATGGACCTTAATATAAGTACCCAAATATGTTCACATTTACATGTGTAATAAAGTAATGATTTTTCAAATTCACAAGTATCATAAATACCTAGAGAATAAGGAAATCGAGAATTTCGTGACTAGGTTTTGGATTCAGATTCACAACATTCTAATTTATCGAAGTACAAAAGAAAGCTTACTTCGAATTGGTGATTGATTTTCAAAATTGCAATTATTAATTTTAAAGCAAGTGAGGGCAATGAAGAATTTCATTGGTTTGATGTTATGGGTATCAATGCAGCAATCAAGGTGGAGGATCCATTTCCAAGGGGATTCAACTTTAAATGACTAGGTAAGGACTCCATTAATGTGTCTTTCAATTATGAGAGATTATTGAATCTTTGTTATCCATATGGTTATTTAAATATATTGTTTAAGAATTGTTAGGATAGTATTAAGGACATGAGAAATAAAATCTACAAATAATGGATGATGGTTGCTATTATAGGAAGGAAATAATCTACTGAGAAAGAAAAAAAAAACCTAGTGTGAATGAGAATGAAGACGATGGCAATACACAGAAGGAAAGGGGTTCTTATATGCCTTCGAAGAAAGTTAAAGGCATAGGCATGGTTTTCTAAATCAAATCGATCAGATTACCGATTTGGGCAAAGTATTTAAACCGCTTTTGTAACAGCCTAATTTTCAGTGGTGTCGGAACAGTGATTCGAGATCACTAAATCTGACAAATGAGTAGGACATATTATTAATTTAGTGAGTATAAGTTAAATGTGAAGTTAGGAAAAATTTTGAAATAGTGAAATGTACAAAATATATATATATTAAAATAATTAGAATTGAAAACGAGGTATCGAGACCTCGAGAATTTTAAATCGAGCCATAAATATTTTTATAAATATTTATGGAGTGTTAATAAGTTATTATTAAAGTTTCACAAGAAATTTTAAAGTCTGATAGCTAATTGAACAAAAAGACTAAATTGTATCAAATGCAAATTGTGGGAAATGATTAAATAGCTTAAATGATAAAAGAAAGAGGGTTTAAAAGGAAAATAGACCCAAGGTCTATTTGGGCTGGACGGCAAGAGCATGAAATCACCAAGAAAATAAGGGCAAAATTGGAAAATTGCAAAATTTACTTAATAAAGCTAGGACTAAAGTGGAATTATCTAGATTTCTCTTTATTTTTCTGCATTCTCATCAGCAAAAACACCATGGAAGAGTTCCCTTAAGCTGGTTTTTTCATATTTTTACTGCAAGTGAGTTCAATTCTTGATTATTTCTTGAAATTTTTGTGTTTTTGTGACTTTTACAACTAGGTCCATTTGCTGAATTCATTAGTTCTTGATTCTATGAAAGAAATTGAAAGTTTCAATGAATATGTGCTGGAAGTATATGATGATTTGATATAGAATTAGAGCTTTAAATTGTTCATATGCTGATTTTATTGAAAGAATTGAATAGAAAGTGAATGTTTGGGACCTAAATTGTAAAAGAGTTTGAAGTTAGAGTTTTATGTGGAAATTCTGAATTTCAATAGTTATGAAATAATTTATAATGTCTAGGAAAAGAATTAATTGAGAAAATTAGTTTAATTGAGGGTTAATTAAGTAAGGACCTGAATTGTATGAATCAGGAAATTTGGGGCAAAATGAAAATCAACATTTTGCACTAAAACAATTTTGGACAGCAGCAATAGTCTAACTTTGAAAAATCTCCAAAAATTGTAGAAATCTAATTAGAGGATGAATAAAATATGAAATTAAAGCTTATTGAGTCTAGTTTCTTATAGAAGAAACGGTGTAAGAAATGGAATTGTAAATCATGAGATATAATAAGTTTTGTGAGACAATATCATCAAAAATTGGAGAAAAATAATTAAGGGATTAAATTTATATGTTTAAAATCCTTAAAGAGTCTATTTTCAATAGAAATAAGCGGGAACATCATCCAAATCTCGTATGATGAGATAATTAATTCTTAGTGAAGAAGGGTTGGGCCGTGAACAAGTGAGCAGGGAAACTTTAAAGAATAAACTGTACTTATTGGCTAAACGAAAAATTATGAAAATTTTATGGTAATAAGATAAGTAAGTCTAGTTTCGTGAAAAATTAGCGGATCTTAATTTCGAGTTCAGTAGCTTAAGATATAAATAATTTAGTGACTATGACGCAAATGGACGCTTTTGAATATACATAAGTAAATAGTGAAATTATTGATAATGTTACTTGTTACATGTTATATAAATTAAGGATGTGGAATGGAGAGGAGGAGGAGGAAAATATGTATGGATATTCAAATAGCATGGCTAATTTGTATGTTTTAGGCTCATGGACTAAATTGAATAAAAGTAAAATTTTATGGGCAATTTTGTAAAAAATGTTAGAAATGACCAATTTGCATGAAATGGATTATTTTATTAGTTAAATTACAAAATTGAATGAAATTATTAATTTAGCTCAAGATCGTGGAAAAACATGTTTTAAGGATTAAATTGAAAAGTGTTGAAATTATGGAAAATTCTGACATTTTATAGAATTCATAGGTTGTTATCAATTTGTGTGAGAATAACGGCTGGAAATAAGGATTAAATTGCAATAATTTTATTTTATTTTAACCTAAGGATGAAATCGTCATTAATTAAAAGTTTAGGGTAAAATGATAATTTTGATTAGAGCATTAGTTGAATGTATTATAACATGAAATAAATGAAAACGACGATCAAATTTCTTTATAAAGATCCAGATGACTTGAATACGAGACTTGAACGTGGAAAAGAAAAGATATCGGATTAATGAAATATTTGATAAATGAATCGGTAACTCCAGTAATGCTCCATAACTCTATTTCGGTGACGGATTCGGGTTAGGGGCGTTACAGCTTTAGGAGCAAACTAATTTGAACCTCCGAAAACCACAAATAACTAGAAATCAAGAAAAACCAATTTTTTGTATTTTTAGCTTAAAAATATAGCCTAAATCAGAAGAAAAACAAAGCCCAAACCAACTCTTACTTGAACCCTTAAAAATCAATCCAAACCAATCCTTAAATATGAAAAACAGAAACCTTTAATCTAATCACAAAAACTGAGCAAAAATGGGAAAACCCAAAAAGAAAAATAGTAGCCTCCAACAATTCTTTTTAGCATTTTGTCTTTGAAGATCCCCTAAATCGTTAATATACCACCATTGCCACCCTCTCCAATTGTTAGATCTGGTGCCCTAAGTGTAGTATATTCGTTTGTACACTTATAGTTTTTTCAAATAGATTGATTAATAAAATTATTCATAAATTACATTAATACCTTTTGTATATTGTGCTCACGTGGTTTTTGCATGTAAAGCAAAATGGCAGCAAATATTAGCTCACCGGTTGTCTAATGTTTAACTTATACTATTTGGTATTACGTGGTCATATCGTAATACGGAAAGACAACTTATATTAGTAGACAAACCTAAACATGTTCTTAGTCTAATAGGAAATGAGCAAACCGATTGAAAGACTAATATGTCGCCTATCAAGTCCAATTGGGGAGATGCTTTATCTTGGGCATCGGAGTGGATGACTCCCAAAAGATAGAGACATAGATGTGACTAACTGTAACACCTTTCACCTAGCCCGACTATCGGACCTGATCTATAGGATGCTACTATAGATACCAAAACTACTCACACATGATTCATAGCAATTAATTCAATTACACATCAATTTATAATAAAATTACATGCACAACATTATTTACAATCAATTCCAAGACTCAATCGAGCTTACGAAAGCTCTTAAGTTGACTCCAGCATGAAGAAGGACCAAACTAAAAACTTTTCCAAAATTTAGCAATATGTATCCATACTTGGGATAAGGTACCGATACCCCTGTTAAGAAATATCAATACCCAATTTGGTATCGATACCATTTTAGCATTCTACCATTTTCAAACTTTGAACAAAAGTCAACTTGTATCGATACCTTTATAAAGTATCGATCCTTAAGAATAAGTATCGATACAATATACTGGTATCGATACTAAATTGGCATTCTGTCAATTTTGAATCGTGGAAATTTGGTAAAGTATTGATACCTTAGTCTCTTTTATCAATCCTTGTAGCTAGAAGGTTAAAAATCTTGCATTTTTGGTACTTTTCCATGCTTAAACCAACAACACATTCAAATGGTGCCTTAAGCACACTTCCAACCTGCATAAAACCAACCTCAAACCATAACAATATGCAATAATTCATCCATTTTCAATCCACTGATCAAGATGTCTTATTTAGTCTTCAACATATGCCTTTATCTAAACAATTTAACCAACTAGACCATGCATAACTCAATACATACATATTTCCATCCATCATTCAATTATACTAATAGCCATTCACAACATTATTCGAGCCAATAAACATCCATTCAGTACTTTATTAAACATATCAACCTATGTAATACCAAATACTCAAACATTTGATACCATCTACTATCACCATTATACTCAAGCATTCCATCATCAATAATACTATCTATTCACATCAACTATGGTTTAACATATAGCCAATATACGTACATAGATACTTAACATGAGACCATCAAAACCAAGCATCATTTAAGGTTTAAGATCATGAACATTTAAAATAAGTACACATATACATATCAAGCCTATATATATGCCACATAACTGAGTCCAGAACATTTAAAAGTCTATCGAATCAAAAGTTGGATAATGTGAGCTTCGAGGTGATCAGATCGATGTGTTCCACAAAATGACCACTACAGAAACAAAAAATGAAATAGAGTAAGCATATAGAATGCTTAGTAATTTCACAATAAATTAACTTAACTTACCTTATCGTTATACAATTTAAGTTATTGAAACACAAAGGCACAACACAATATATCCTTGGCATCTTAATTATATATATTCATAAACCATTCCACAACACAACTTGTAGGTTAGTACCTCACATAACAATAAGATCATAGTATTTAAATTCATAGACATGTATAACCAAATTACTTTACGTCATACTATTCAACCTTGTTTGATACTAAAACACATCAATAGAATTCACATTCAATCATTTCATTACCATTTAATTTTTGTTTTTTATCTAGAGAATAGAAATTTAAATTCGAATACATGAGACTAATTTGCTTCCACAAACTGTAGAGCTGATTTACTTATACAAGCTTTATTCGATAGTACTCAATCAAACTATCGATAATCCGCAACATGTGCTGGATCTCAGCCATTGATAAAGAATAATTTAGATTTCTCACACAAGATGTGGTATTTGGGCTGCTCACATAAGTTGTAAATCAGAGTTGATTATATAGACTTTATTCGATGCTGCCCACTCAAATTGTCGAGAATCCATAACACATGCTGGATCTTAGCCATCGATAAAGAAATTCATGACCAACACCCAATTTCATTTTTGACCCTAATGATATGTCATTTGTATCTTAGTCGTTTATTAAGTTCAACCAGTATCATTATCAATTCTATATCATTACAAACCCTAAAACTATATACTCACTTTTCACATTTTGAATAACAATCCATATGCATTTTTAAACCTATAACATCACTGTATCCATACTATTCAATCAAATATCAATTTCACATTTAATCATTATCTTGTATCTATTCATATTAGTCATTTATTTCATGTTTACGATTTAGTCCTTTTGATGCTAAAAGACATAATTTACCTAATAATTCCAACTTAAAAGTAAAATAATATAATAAAAACACAACATGGATTAATAAAGTAAGTCTTGTATGAACTTTCCTGACAAAAACAACAACAAATGAAACATTGAGAACTAATCCACAATTTTGCTTTTCTTCAATTATCTTCTAGTTGATTCAAGTCTCGGTCCATAATAATTCATTACAATTTATCAATTATAAACATATTTTAACAGACTATTATAACCATAATTCAATTTAATTTTTTGTTTCAAAAATTCTCTAAATTTTTGCATTTTATTCAATTTAGTCCCTAAAATCGAAATAGTTATATCTTTCACATTTAAGCTTCTTTTTCAATCTAATTTCAATTTCATCCTTCTATAACCCTATATTATCTATAATTATAGAAATTTCATGCCAAACCTAAACTATTTACGCTTTAGTCCCTAAGTTCAAAACTATCAATTTTTACTTTACAAATTTGTCCTTTTTCACTTCTAAACTTACAAACTAACAATTTAACATTAAAACTTCAAGAATTCATCAATGGCATCATTTATAAATTTTACTAGTTTCATAAATTGACACACAGGTTAACTAAATTGAGCTACAACGATCACAAAAATATAAAATTTACAAAAAACGGGCATACCTTACCATGCTAGAATCCGAATAGTTGAAGCCTTAGCAATGGATTCCTCAAGTTTCTTTACTGCCATTGGTGGGGAGAAGAGAAAAATAAAAATGAAAGCTTTTGATATTATGTTTTAATATATTAATAATAATTTAATCATAAAATTTTAATAATCATCATTAATAAAACACCACCAACCATTCACTATCAACTAAAGCGGGAATATTTGTGCTTCAAACCTTGTTATAATTACTATTTTAGTCCTTTAGCAATTAAAAAATCTCTAGCGATTAACTTTTACAATTTAGTCTTTGTACTCTAATTAACTATCTAAAAGGCAAAATTAATGGACCAAAATTTAATTAAACTTTATACTAACCTCGTAAATATTAAATAAATAATATTTACAGATCCGCTCATCGTAAATGGGGTTTCAAAACCACCGTTTTCGACACCACTAACTTTCAGGTCGAAACACTTGTACCTTAACTAACTATCCCATTAACAAAATCGTCAAACCAAAATTCAATATAATACTAAAATTAACTCGTAAATATTAATTAATAATATTTACGGATTCGATCACCAAATAACAGGGTTCTGAAACCACTGTTTCTGGCATCACTGAAAAACAAGTTGTTATACTAACTGGACTGGCAGTACATTAGACAAGACCCAAGAAGAATAGATCATGAATACATTTATAGATATTTTCACTTGAGATGTTCATAGTGTGGCATACCTTAATCCTAAGTGGATAATGGACTATGTATGCATGACTTGTATACTTTGATGTAAGTAAAAGCCTAAGTTCAAATAGATAAAGAAACAAAAGCTGGTGCGTTGGGTATACGACTTTTGTAGTATGTAGCATCATTCACAATAGTGGATTTCATAGCCCAAGACATAGGTAAATGATATCCTTTCATTGGCATTACATGATAGATGAAAAGTGAACGTGGTCACGGGTCGTTCGTCTTTGTGATGAATAACTTGATTACTATTTGATAGTAATTGACTTTTCATGAAAAAAGATTTAAGGGTTAAATATAAAATTGGTACCCGAACTTGCCCACTTCTCCCAAATTGGTACTTATTTTTTTTTGTCCCAGATTGGTACCTAATTCATAAACTAAATCAATACCCGAGCCTAACGTCGTTAAGTTCAGGATATGTGGTGGAATAAGATTGTGACAAGTGTCATAAATTGACATAATGATGATGTCATAATCTAAAAAATTAAAAAATTTTGACTTTTCTCTATCAATTTTTTTGTCTGTGTAATTAATTTTTTTTTTGTTTTTCCTGTCGTTTCTTTTTACTTTTTTTATTTTTTCTTCTTCCTCCCTTAACCCAAGTTGTTGTTCTTCTTCTTTCTTCTTCCTCCCTTTTTTTTGTGTACTTATATTCGTATTAATCACACACCATTATCAGAAAATAATACGATTTTGGATATCATATATAAAAATATAAAGCTAAAACTTACTATATTTTTGCTACAATTATTCTTAATTTGAATCCATATAAAAAAATGCCAAAAATATTCATTGGCTGGCAGCTGCTTATTATTAATGGTATCTCCATTGCAAATTTGCAACAAACATTATTAACTAAAAAAATAAATTTATAAAAGAAATAAAGATCTATTGATTCATTTGTTTTATTTTTCCTTAAAAATCATGTTTATCTATATACAATTAGCACTAATTTCTTTTTTTTTTAAATAGAGGGGGCAAAGAACTAAAAATATGGTGATGCATAACAAAAAGAAAAAAATACTAGTGAAAGCCTATTTGGCTAGCGAGAAAAAAAATAAGAACAAGAAAAGAAGAAAAAAAGAGGGAATGAAGAAAACCCAGATTTTCTAGAAAGCCAAACAAGTTTCCCAGAAGAGCCTGTTCTTTTTTATCTCATTCATGGTTTCTCTTGAGTTTTCAGTTGATGAAGAGGGTTTCTTTTCTTTCCCTACACTAGCTCTATTAATACTTTAGTCATCCCTACAACTTTTTTTATACAATAGGACCAAATAATTGTATTATTTTCGGATAATTGCAGCAATGGATGTTATTTAATCTTTAAACCCAGATTTTTCATTGAAATCTTCAAAAAGAATCGAGAGTTTTAGATCTTAATAATCCAAAAATGAAGGTTGCGATAAGATTGCAAAAGGTTTATAAGAGCCAATCTTTGTGGGTTAGTTTGAAAAAGGTAGGGGAAGTGGTGGGGGTTGATTGATGGTAGCTAAAAAATGAGGAGAAAAATAAAAAGGGTTTAAGAGATGTGATTTTGGTGGTGATTGGATGGTGAGAAAGTGAGAAAAAATCTTGGGGGTTTTTTATAGAAGAAAGAAAGAAGAAAGATGAAGAAGTATAGAAGTAAGGCTAGAAAAAGAAAAAGAAAAATAAGAAAAAAGAAAGAAAATGATGGAAAATAAAAAAGAAGAAGAAAAAATTGAGGTACAAGAGGAATCCATGTGGTGGCGTGTGATTGGCTAACACTATCACGTCAGCAAAAAATTAATGGCGTTAGACTCGGATACCAATTTAGTTGATGAAAAAAAAAGTTCGAGTATCAATCTGGGACCAAAAAAAAACCATAGGTACCAATCTGGGGGAATTGGACGAGTTTGGGTACTAATTTTATATTTAACCCAAGATTTAATGGTTATCATGAGATAAATAAGATCATATTGGGAGAACGGATTTATCTCAAAGAGATTAAGGATATCCTATGAAGGTAATACACTTATGACAAGGTCATTAGACAAGCATTGATCGAGTAGCTTCCATTATGGTATGTCATTAGGGAGAGCTCAGTCACAATACTGTAGTGGAATGACTTTGTGACTAAATGAGTTTATAATTAATAGGCGAAAATTTGGAACTTAATTATAAATCATTTGAGCCCCAATAACATATGTCCAATCGATCCTCCGTTAATTCGTTGAAACCACAAATGAACTGCATGTTGAATCAAATAAAAAGAAATGGATAGAAATGGTAAAGTTAGAGAAATGAGAAACTTTCGAAAATGAATGTGATTTTTTCACTATGGAAATGACTTGAGAATTAATTTATGGTTTTTCGAATTATTAATTAATTAATTAAAGTTCAAAAATGGAATTAAATTAATTGGTCATAGTAAATTCGTTGAATGTAGAAAACTTAAATATATTTTCTCATAGATTCTTTTATGGTAAAGTTGCTATGAATTTAATAGAATCAGAATCGGGTTGAGAAAGTTATCTATTTGGTAAATTAATTAATTAATTAAAATTAATTCATGATGTTTATTTTAGAAAATAGAAAAACATGTATTGGGTTGGATTGAATTATAAAGTGTTGGCTTAAAAGTCCAGAAAGTACTTATAATTGGACCTGATATGGGAAAGGCCCAAAAGACCCTTATGTTGGATATATGAGATAGCAAACCCTAGTATATTTAACTAAGGTTGTCACACACACACTTTCTCTCTCTTTCTCTCCTAGTTCAACTAAGAAGTTGTTTTTCTATAAAATAAACTTTTACTAATTCAACGAGGGTTTTACTTCTTCTCCCGACAAATGTATGGCATCTGTAGGGCTAAATATAAAATAAGTTTTACACAACTTTGAGATATTGTTATTCTGGACAAAAATAGTGAGAACTTATTTCTAAGTATAAATTTTATTTTTAGGAATAGCAATTCTTCTAGTTTCTATTTAAGAGAGATTTTTGCTTTCTCACTGAAAGTAAAGTAAATAATTTATGGTTATGTATTTGATTTGAATTCGTTCGAGCCTAAACTCAAAACAATTCATGCTATGAGAATACCAGAGTTCATTTGGTTGAAAGAAAGGAAAAACAAAGATTCATCTAGTCGAAAACTCATATACGATTTTGGAAAATGTTTGTTACTATAAATATCATAAACCGACTAGATTTTCAAATTTTTAGTTTTCCTCTATGCAAGAAAACCTTTTTCGAATTGGATTTTTTCCAATACCAACTTATTAAGGTGAGATCTATTGAAAAATATGAAACTAGAAATTTGGTGCCAAAGGGAATGCCCACTCTCTTACCCACTAAATTTGAACGGAGACAGTTTTCATATTTAAAGTGTTGACAATTTATTGAATTGATTATTTGGGCTATGTTGATTATATGGACTATATCTAGCTCATTATGGAAGATCATATCACTTAAGGAATCCTATATTGGTGATTAGATTGAATAAGATTACGCTTACCTAATCTCTTGAATCAAGAAAGTTGGATTGGATTGAATTGCTAAATACTTAGCTACCAATAAACTTTGTTTATATTGTTCATTATTATTATACTGTATTTAGCTTGTATAGTGGTTGTTTTATAGGGGTTGTGATAGATTTTCTTATGTAAGCAAGTCTTGATAAACTTTATATAATTGATAGACTTGTATATGTTTATATACAGAGAGAATTGATCATTTAATTTGTTCTAAGTGAGGAACCTTATTGTATGAGTGCATATTGATAGCAAAACATTTATGTTGTGGTTTTGCTTGTTGAATTCACAATAGGTGAATTTAGTGGTGAGAGTATCAAGTCTTCAAAGTACAAAGGTCAGGGGAATTATTGTGGGGTGTGATAGATTAAATTACAACATTTGTGTTGTGGTTTTACTTGTTGTAATTGTTGAAGAAAGTAGATATTTCTCACTGAGTTAGGCACTGCAGACGTAGGGAAACCAAACTGCGTAAATTACTTTAAGCACCACTTCACTTGAGCAATTTAATTCTTAGCAACATTTTAGTTATTTCAAGGTCTATAGTTGCTTGCAATTGGAGGAAACTTTAATTTTTTCTCTAAGTTTGTTGTAGAATGGAATTATAATTGGATTGTGTAAATTATTTAATTAAAAATGAAAATTAAATTCAGTAGTCATTAAATTTATTTTATTTTGATAATTGGATTATGTAAATTATTTAATTAAATTAATTATTTTTATTGGTTGATTAAATAATTAATTTTAATTTATTAATTAAAATTAATGTTGAATTTTAATTAATTAACTACCTAATTAAATAATTAAGTTTGCTTTTTTTTTAATCAAATTAAGTGAGATAAAGTTTGAAATTTTTGAGTTGGGCATTGGGTGGCCACCCTAGCTTATTTTAGGGAGGAGGCAACATGGAGTTACTTCCTCTATATAAGTCATTGGTCACCTCTTGAGGTGTTTTAATTGGACTATGACTCCTTTAGTTTGATTAAATTACAACTTTAAATAAGAATTAAATTATTACAAATTTTCTTCTAGGAAGAATTATAATTGTGTTGGTCTAGTAATTATAATTTAAAATATAGAGAGATTTGGAATTGGTTCGATTTTATGCAAAAAGATTACCCAACCTTCCCATTGAGTGTTTCAATCTGGTATTTTTTTTAGTTTTTCAGATTATAGTCCACTCTTTAAGTAATCATGAGTTAAAAAATATGGAAAAGATCAATCGATTGAAAGTTTGAATAGATAAGACTTTCATTCGAGTTGATTGAAAATTTTGGCCACCTTTACAAAGAAAATCGACAATTTGAGGTCTCTCTATAGCTTCGACATATATATTTAACCAATTTTATTATTTTAGACATCACAATAAATATCCTTTTAAGAAACTTTTTTAAAATCATTTTGTGTAAAATAAAACGTATCCAATAAGAAATAAGCAAAATCAAACAACTCAGATCTTGAAGGTTGTACAAGTTAAAATTGTAAGAGAGAATGGTAAGTTGAAAAGAAAGAAGGAAAGCGAAATGCTAAAGCGTCTTTAATATGAATAGCTTGAAGAAAAATCTTCCTTGGATGGTTTTACCTAGTGGAAACCAATTAACCATGGTACGCTGAGTCTTCCACCACCTATGAGGTTTAATCATGTCTTTTCTTTAACCAAAGTGTGGGATGATGTTTTGGTTAGTACCAGGAGTTCTTTAGTTTTTGTGTTGCTGACATGAATTCTTTTTTTCAATAATAAAAGCTTCTTTCTCTTCTTGACATGAAGACTACTCCTATAAGTGAGAATTGACACTATCTCGTCCATCCTTTTGGTTTTTTAAGAAGAGTCAATACCATGAGATGTAGTGCGTGATGATTGTTCACCTTATTCCTTAATTATGCGTTCGGTGATTAAATTATCACTTCTAGAAATAAAATACATTTCATAATCAACCGTTTACTTCTTCATTAATCACTACTATCAATCTCTTCAAAGAATACTCGCAATAAAAAAATTAATTACTACCATCAACAATAAATACTCTAATTAAAAAAAAATCACCCATTTTCACCATTGGTTTTCCTCGTCCATTTTCCCTTTAGCACTATGGATGCATAAGTTGTTGGAGCAAAACCCAATCATTTGTTATTAAGATATTTGGATTATAATCCAACCGATAGGGCGTTGGCACTGATTATTTGTCAGGATATTTCTAATACATATTTATTTTCATTCGGCGGAACGCATTGGTGGTGGGACCAATTTGTGGGTTTGGCGAGACCCTTGTATTTAGCACGCGGTCGGTAGCTGCTATATTAAAATTTTAAGGACATTGGAACAGAATCTACATTACAGAAAGTTTGTTTCAAATAAAGCGTTTTAAAAGTATGTTAAAAATATAATTTTAAAACACGAAATTGTTTGGCGGTTTTGTAAAACCAGCAGTAAATGTTAAATATATTATATTGTAAAAAACAGTTTCTAAATTATAAAAGCTTCATTATTTTGATTTTTTTCATTTTGTGTTACCAAATCTGGTTTTAACTAAAACCATGTAAAAATATAATAATAAATCTAACTCTCAATAGTTATTATTTTTTAAAATTAGATCTTTATTCTTTTAGCTAGATTTGATCACTTGCTTTTAAAAAGAGTCGATTTTTAACTTAAATACTAATTAAAACATTAATTTTTACTATGTTAGTGTAACAACCCATGTGATAATCTATGTATATTTTGTGCTGACATGATAATGTATGTCTTCATTCTTAGCATAATAAACAACCATTATCGGCGATGAAAGACAAGCTCCATCAACATGACAGAGGCTTTAGCCTTAGCATCAATAGAACATTATGGCACGTTGATAACTAACTATGTCACAACTCAAGCACGACATATCTAGAGTGGTTGCAAGCACTTAACATGATAAGAAAATCAACCTCGAATGATCCAAAGTAACGGCCAAAATCAGAAAAACAATTGAGCATCCACCAAATTGGAAAGAATTGTGACAATGTAACAGGCCGATTTTGGGGCTAGTTAGAAGATTGGTTTTGAAACCACTAGCCCGAGGTCAAGGAAATTATTTTAAATATTATTTTATGTATTGTATCAAGATTAGATAAGTGCATGAAAATTTTGGTGAATTAATTTTAGCGATTGCTTGCTTAATTACAAAAAAGGACTAAATCGCATAAAATAAAAAGTCCTATTTTGTTAGATAAGGGTGTCAATTAGCTAAAGAACCTAAATTGGAGACCTTTAAAGAGCAATTAGACCCCCAATGTTTAGGCTAGCCGGCCATAGGAGACAAAAGAAAGAGAAATGGTCAAAATTAGGTGGGTTGGTGACCAATTTTGACTAGAATAAGAATAAAATAAAGAGAAAAAGATATCATCTTTTCCTCTTCTTCTTCATCACCGAAAAATTGCAACCATTAAAGGGTTTTTGAGCTTCAAAATTTTCAGCCACTTAGTCTCTCTACAAGTAAGTGATTTTAATGAGTTTTCTTAATGATTTTTACATTTTTGAGACCCTTGTGTCATGAGCTTTCTAATGAGGGGACTATTTTGTAAAATTTTTGAAAGTTTAGGGTTTTTTCATGAGAGCATTTAAGTTGTTTTTTGAATTTTTGTGGAAGAATATGAGTCTTAGATGAGTAAGAAACAACTTTTGTAAAGGGATTTCTTATGAAAACCCTAATAGGGACTATTTTGCATAAGTTGTAAAATAGATGATAAATGTGTAAAATAGCATAAATTTTGGATTGTTATAAGAGTAAAAATGGTTCACTAGGCGTATAATAAGGAGAAATTCGATAAAAATCGACTTTCGAGCATAGGGGTAAAATGGTCATTTTGTGAAAGTCTAGGGGCAAAATAGTCATTTTGCCCAATTATGAAATTTTGAGTGTCTAAATTGATGTGCTGATGAAATAAATGAATTTTATTAATTTAGATCAATAGAAGCATGATTCGAGTCTTGATCGGGGTAAGAACAAAGTTTACAAGGATTAAGCTCGTTTTCATCATTTTGTATTGAGGTAAGTACATATGTGAATAATGTGTTATTGAAGCTTACTTTGGAATATTTTGATAATATACATGTGTAATTAGCTCATTGTTGTTATGTATCTAAATTCTATTTGTTGCCATGAATGTATAAATGACATGTTATGTGAGTAAAGTAGTTGTGATCAAGTACGATGCTATTCGGCTAGTTAAGAAATCCCGTTGGACCTTCGACATAGCATAGGATACAAAGGGGTATGTTATAAAATTATGTGGTCTGAACTCATGAGTTGAGTCTGTTTCATGAGATAAATATTATAAGTAACGTGGGTCCGGGTACTGGCTTTGTGTACAGACCCGTGAGTGGCTCAATGAGTGAACGTTACATGATAGTTATGGGGTCCGACTCCTGACATGATAAAAAGGCCCGTGAGTAGCTCAAATGTGAGCGTTTCATAGCACGAGGTAGCCCTGATTTCTTATATGGTAATTAAATGCAAATTCTCCTCGTATCCATATGTATTCCGAGAGTTCAAGGGGTAACATTAAAGATTTAATTAGTGAAAACTTGATGAGTTATGTATACTGAACTTATGGATAATACCTGAGTAAGGGACGAGATGCATTAAGTATACATGAATGAAAGGAAGAGTAAGATAGAGATGTTAAAATATTTATATCTTTTAAGCATGACAAGTTACCGTTTGATGAATATGATTTTCTTTTAATTACACTTTATTTGCATATATGTGGCATGATTTTCTTTTAATTACACTTTATTTGCATATATGTACTTACTAAGCTCCCACGCTTACCCTCTTTTCTTTTCTTTCCTTATAGTGCCGCCAAGCTAGCATCGGGGATCCAGTGACGTCTTAAAGCTTCGGTCACACTATCACTTAAAATCTTGGTATAGCTAGTTTAATTGTTTTGTTTTCTGGCATGTATAGGGACTCGAGTCTTTTGTTTATTATTTTGTTAGTTTGCCATAATGTGTTGGCTCATAACTCATTTCGTATAGACCATGAATGTTGGCTAACACCAATTATTATTCAACGCAATGTTGTAAATTTCTAATTGTTGTAGCTGTTTTGGTTATGCATGTTATGTTCGTATTGATCTTGGTTGATCTTGTGTAGATAGGGGTATGTAAGAGTGGCAAAAAGGCTTGGTAAATAGCCTTATTTTATCCACACGGGTAGGCATACGGGTATGTGTCTAGGCCGTGTGTGACACATGGCTAGCCCCATGGGCGTGTTGTCCTACCGTGTGTCCCCTACACGTAAATTTTGTAAGTCAGTATGAATGATAGTAAACACACGGATAGAGACACGGTCGTGTGTCTCAGCCGTATGAAGGGCATGGCCTAGCACAAGGGTGTGTGCCTTGGCCGCGTGGCCCTTAAGGATTGTTGACGTCAGAAAAAGAATGTCCAAGTTTTTACACACGGACTAAGAAACGGGCGTGTCATGGCCGTGTGAAGGACATGGTTCCTGGACACGGGCGTGTGTTAAGCCGTGTAAAAACCCCTGCAGGTTCTAATTAGAAAATAAATCCACATGGGTAACGGACACGGACGTGTTCCAATGTGCTTAGGCCGTGTAAGCCACACGGCCCATCAGCACGACCATGCTTAAATGGTCACACGGGCGTGTTGCCCCTCTCACAGGGGCATGTTAAGTGTTACTTTTAGAATTCTTTGAAGAACCCGGATTGATTTCGAATGGGTTCCAATAGATGTTTTGAGCCTCGTAGGCTCTTATTAAGGAGTCTATAATAAAAATTGAAAAAGTTTTTAAATTGACCATGTTTTGGTAATATGAAAACGTGTATGCATGAGTTCAAGTTAGGTAATGCCTCATATTCTGTCCCGGCATAGGGCACAGGTGTGGGTGTTACATTTAGTAGTATCAGAGCTACGGTTCAGTCGGTTCTCAGACTAACATAGTGTGTGTACAAGTCTAGCTATACATGCCATAGATAAATTGTGATAGTATGACGGCTCTTATTTTTTTTTTTAAATTGTGTTCTCATATAGTAATGGATCCCGATCGAACTACGACGGATGATGTAAAAAGTAACGCGCCTGATCCTGCTGAAGGGGCGGTGCCATCCGATAATTGACCTCCCATAGTTAGTCAAAGAGGAGGAGAAAGGGCTCGGGAGGCCTTTCTCCACATGATGAATGAATGGTACACGAAGTTCGTCCGAGCGAACCCTAGTTCTCAACCCCCTCCACCCTCACCTATTCCTCTACCTGTCCCTTTAACACCCTAAGGTATGGACTTTGAGAGGCAGAATAGACCTCTAGTGGACAAGATCTAGAAGAATAGAGCCGAGGAGTTTCGTACTAATAAAGATGATGACCTTGAAAGGGTAGACTTTTGGCTTGAGAATACCATCAGGGTATTCGATGAATTATCCTGTACTCCCGAAGAATGCTTAAAGTGTGCCATATCTTTGTTGAGAGACTCGGTGCTTAAAGTGTGCCATATCTTTGTTGAGAGACTCGGCATACTACTGGTGGAAGACGCTAGTCTCAGTAGTGCCTCATGAAAGAGACACATGGGAATTCTTCCAAGAGGAATTTCGGAAGAAATACATCAGTGAGATTTATGGATCAAAAGCGTAAGGAATTTCTTGATTTGAAATAAGATCACATGACAGTTACTGAATATGAAAGAGAGTTCGCCTGACTTAGTAAGTATGTACAAGAGTGTGTATCCTTCGAGGCTAAGATGTGTCGAAAGTTCGAAGACGGACTTAATAAGAACATTAGACTGTCAGTGAGTGTCCTTGAGTTGAAAGAATTTGTAGTACTCGTTGATCGTGCCTGTAAAGCCGAGGAATTAATCAAGGAAAAGAAGAAAACCGAAGCTAAAACTAGAGATGCAAGGAAGAGGCGTGCGAGCAAGTCATTTCTATCTCAGTATAAGAAATCCAGAGATGTCTACTCTCGTTTCCACGCATCTGCTGGACATTCGTACTGAGATCGTGAGAAGCAAGATTTGGATTTTAAGTCTCGGGCTACATCAGTTGCTAGTGTGGGCAATGTTAGATCTTCCAAACCAGAGTGCCAACATTATGGTAGAAATCACTTTGGCAAGTGTAGAATGACCGATGGATCTTGTTTCCGGTATGGTTCTCAAGACCACTTTATCAAGGATTGCCCTGGGATGAATGATAAAGAAAAGTTTCAAAGTATAAGGCCAAGTGGCACCAATTCTAAAGGAAGGCCTTAGAAAAATGTTGGAGTTAGGGCTGGTAGCAAGAATGTGATAAGAGACACAACCGTAAGGTCTAAAGCTAGAGGTCCGGCTAGAACCTATGCCATACGTGCACGTTAATATGCATCTTCTCCTGATGTGATCACCAATACATTTTCTGTTTATGATAATACTGTTTTTGCTTTGATTGACCCTGGTTCTACTCATTCGTATGTGTGCATGAAATTGGTGTCTAGCACGAATATGCCTGTTGAGTCTACAGAGTTTATGATTAAAGTGTCTAACCCGTTGGGCAAATATGTAATAGTTGATAAAGTATGCAAGAAATGTCCTTTGGTAGTTAAAGATTATTGTTTTCTGGCTGATTTGATGCTATTACCATTTGATGAGTTTGATGTCATATTAGGTATGAATTTGTTGACATTCCATGATGCTGTAGTAAACTGTAGATAAAAGGTTATTAGACTGAAATGCGAAAACGGTGAAACCCTTTGGGTTGAATCAGGTGAGCCAGGGAACTTGCCTATTGTAATATCCTCAATGTCTGCCCAGAAATATTTGAGGAAAGGATGTGAAACTTATTTGGTTTTTGTAATGAATACTAAGGAATAGGAGTTGAAGATTGAATCAGTGTCAGTTGTAAGTGAATATGTAGATGTATTCCCGGAAGAGTTGCCTGGGCTACCCCCTAATAGAGAGGTTGAATTTGGTATAGAGCTAATGCCAGGGACCACGCCTATTTCGATTGCTCCATATCGGATGGCCCCGACTGAGATGAAAGAACTAAAGTCACAGTTGCAAGAATTGACCGACAAGGGTTTCGTAAGACCAAGCTTTTCATCGTGGGGTGCTCCGGTGTTGTTTGTGAAAAAGAAATATGGATCTATGAGGTTATGCATAGATTACCAGTAGTTAAATAAGAGGACGATCAAGAACAAATACCCGTTGCCGCGAATTGATGACTTGTTTGACCAACTGAAGGGAGCAACATGATTTTCTAAGATAGACTTGAGATCTGGCTACTATCAACTACGAGTTAAAAAAGCAGATATGCCTAAAACAACTTTTAGGATGCGGTATGGCCACTATGAGTTTCTCGTCATGCCTTTTAAGTTAACAAATGCTCCCGCCGTGTTTATGGATTTAATGAATAGGGTATTTCGGCCATATCTAGATAAGTTTGTTGTTGTATTCATCGATGATATCCTGATCTATTCTAGAGACAAGATAGGACATGTTGAACACTTGAGAACCGTTTTGCAAACTCTGAGGGACAAACAGTTGTATGTAAAATTTAGTAAAAGTGAATTTTGGCTTCGAGAAGTCAGCTTTTTAGGTCATATTGTCTCGATTGATGGCATTAGGGTTGATCCCAGCAAGGTTTCTGCTATTGTTGAATGGAAACCACCAAAGAATGTAACTGAGGTTAGAAGGTTTTTAGGGTTGGCCGATTATTACAAGTGATTTATAAAGGACTTCTCTATGATTGTGACTCCCATGACAAGGTTGCCGTAAAAAGGGAGAAAAAGGTAGGCAATAGTTGAACAAATCAATGGAGAAAAAAAAAGCAAACAAGCACAACAGAAATGCTCTTGCCACTAGGTCAAGAGGTTGTTAGCAACATGTGTTATTTTTTATATAAAATAAATAGTATTAGAAATCTCCACATTTCTTAGGCTCCGCTAGGCATGAGTTGTAAAACTACTTCATACTTAGGAAAATGATCGAACCTTTAACCACTAGTCAAAGTAAACCCTTGTCATCTCTCTTAACCTGTGGAATAAATATATATGGTTGATAAAAGTTTATACTTAATCACAAACCATGCTGAATTGTGTTAGAATCCACACTATCATGTCTTGATCTTAAATAAATTTAGTTCGAATGTTAATAGTTTATTAAAATATAAAATTTCAAAATTTAAAGGCAATGTTACTGTACAATAAAAAATTAAGAAAAATAAAACATGCTGTAGAATGCATATAAAAATAACATAAAAAGTACATAAGTATATTAAAATTCATACAAAAATTTATATAGTTATACATGATTATAACATAAAATAATATATATTTTACTCAAATAAGTTTCTATAATTTGATTTGTATTTAAATTAGCATTATTTCAAATGAAATATAAATTTATATTAAGAATTTCATTGAAAAATAAATTAAAGTTTAAAGACTTATTTGAATGTTTATTAAGTGTAAAGGCTGAATTAACAGAAAATGCTGGGTTTTTTTAAATATTTATCGGATTAGTTTTTTTTTTTAATTTGTGGGATTAGGTCGATTTTTGAAAATTTATGGGACCTATTCTCTCTCCTAAACCTATTTAGGGTGTTTTTTTAAAATTTTAAGATTACGTTAGGGTTTAAGGTTTAGATCATTTTAATGGGTTTAGAGTAGGTCAAGTTTTTGAATTTACCAATTCAACTTCAATTCTTAGCGCCAATAAAAAATTTATTAATTTCACTAGAGTGATAGTTTGATTTTTCTTTTTCTGTTAAATATTTGGTGATCGTGTAACAAAAAAAAAAACATTACAATGGACATAAATTTAATAGATAATTTGGTAGCTAATGTTGAATTTTTATAAACATTACTCCAACACATCATGCAAAAGTATTTTTTTTTGTCAGAACAATTTGAGATTTCTTGGCAGGAATGATGACTCACTTATGTTTTCATATGAATTGGATTGTTCTTATACTGAGATGTGTTTGTTCGGTCTCCTATTCTGTAAGTCTCAATGGTTCGAACAGTGAGTGGTTCTCATCTTCAAGAGGTTTAAGACAGAGTGACTTTTTTAGACCTTATCTCTTTCTTATTTGTGCAGAGGGTTTTTCAACCCTTATTAAAGAAGCTAAACAAAAAGGGCTGATGAAGGGTGCTTTTGTTGGAAGGGAAAGATTTTTTATAAGCCACTCGTTTTTTGCGGACGATTGTATTCTTTTTGGAGATACTTTCATTGAGGGAGCCAAAGTGGCTAGAAATATTATCAAGGAGTATGAGATGATTTCGTGTCAGAGGGTGAATTTAGATGAATCTCTGATCTATTTAGGGGCTAATGTAGGTACAGATGTCAAAGACAGAATAATTAACATTTTGGGTGTCAGGGCAGCATCAAATCCAGAGAAATACTTAGGGTTGCCAATGATGGTTGGACGTAAGAAGACTTGGGATTTTTCCAATTTTATTGATCGATTTAGAAAATGTATCGCAAGTTGGAGTTTACGCTATTTATCAATGAAGGGAAAGAAGTATTTGTTAAGTCAATTTTGCAGGCTATTCCGATTATCGTTATGCAATGTTTTGCTTTGCCAAAAAATTTATGTCGTAAACTTGAAGGTATCATGAATAAATTCTGGTGGTCCAATAATAAATTATCTAAAGACATTTATTGGAGTAATTGGGATGTTTTGTGTTGTCCAAAAAGTGATGGTGGGCTGGGGTTTAAAAATTTGTTTTTGCTTAATAAAGCATTATTAGCAAAGCAAATTTGGCGTCTTTATCCTAGCCCAATTGTTTGTTTGCTAAAGTACTTAAGGCCCGTTATTATCTTCATTCAGACATTCTATCAGCAAAGATAGGATCTTACCTATCATTTACCTGGAGGATCATTTACACTGCTAGGGATCTGATTGAAGATGGGATCTTATGGTGAGTTGGAAACGGGGATAGCATAAACATTTGGAATGACCTTTGGCTTCCTGGAATTGAAAACAACAGAATATCAGGGCACAATAAAAGCCCAAATTGGACAACAGTGGACCAGTTAATTGAAGCTGAAACTAGTACCTGGAACAAGGAACTGGTTCATAACATTGTTGATGATGTGCATGCAGCTCGCATTCTGTCCATTCCGTTATCAGGAGCTAGTTCAGAGGATACGTTGGTCTAGAAGCACGAGGGCTCGAGGGGATACTCAGTAAAAAGTGGATATCGGATCTTAATTACAGAATATCTTCTAAACACAAACTACATCAATCCTAACACTGTGGGTTACAAGGATTTTTACAGGTCTTTATGGGCTATACGCATACCAGCAAAAGTTAAAATACATGCCTGGAGATTGCTCAACAATTTCTTGCCTAATTACTGTAATCTGAATCAAAGAACCTTGCGGGTTAGTGTTGATTGTCCACTTTGCAAGGCTGCACCAGAGAATACTGACCATTTATTGTGGTCTTGTGATATAGTACAACGGGTCTGGGCATCTCTTCAAATCAAAATCGCTCCAGTTGACAACGCCTTGAGCTGCAAAAATGACTTTGTTAATACTTTCTGCTTAGCAGATGATCTAAACAAACAGTTTATTGCAATTTCCTTATGGGCCCTGTGGTACAAAAGAAATAAGTTGATTTATAAAGGTATTAAATTTTCTTTGCAGGAATTGTTAGGTTTCATTCGAGGCTTTAGTCAATAACTTAATCTATGCCAAGAGAAAATGGAAGTGCCCTGTACTTCCCTGCCGAATGAAGTTTGGAGGCCTCCAAATCTGGGTTTTATCAAATTAAATTTTGATGCAACTTTTCAAAGTGAGTCTAAAACTTCTTCAACAAAAGCCCTAACTAGAGGTTTTGAAGGAGAAATAGTAGGAGCAGAAACTTATCTGGTTACGGATGTTGCTGACGCGTTCGTGGCTGAAGCTAGGGCATGTGAAAGGGCTTTACTCTTTGCTCAGTGAATGGGTTTCTGATGCTTGTTAGTGGAAGGAGACTCTCTGACGGTGATCAAAAAGCTTAAGGAAATGGAAGCAGACAAATCACTTTTATTAACCATATTTGAATGCTGGAAAAAACACTTTGAAGAAGTTCATTACCTATTTTTTCCTCGTCGAATCAATGAAGCGGCCCACACTTTGGCGATGGAAGGGAGGAGAAGACAATATTCTGTTACTTGGGTTGATAGGGTTCTTGGCTCGGTTTTGATGATAGTGGAAAAGGATCGGGCAGATCAGTCTCAAAGGCTCCAAAACTCATTGTAGACTACTTTGATTTTGGATAAGGTTCTTTCGAATCTCCATGGTTAGAGTCAAAGCTTTGGATTTCTCTGTTCTTTCATCTGGACGTTCGTCTTTTACCAAGAAGGGAGAAGCTGGTTTGACTGGTATTTTGAGTTTTCTTTTCTTCAGTTTTGGCCGAGGGTGGGTTTTGTTTTTTTTTTTTTTCCAATGGGCAGTTTCTTTAGTGCTTTTGTTTTTTTGTTTCTTTTTTAGCCGTTTGGTTTAATGTTGTCTAGTCTTTTCATGTCTTTTCAGTTTGCTTACAGCTTTAATCCTTCAGTTTTCCCACTTTGAGCCAAGAGCTTAATAAATATCAGTCTATTCAACAAAAAAAAATTCATGTAAATTTTTTTTATCAAATAATCATCAATATTAACTATTTGAAGTAAACATCATAATAATAAATAAAAATAAAAAGAGGACAAAATAAATCAGTCTATGTATCAATATTAAAACTTTACTTTTATGTACACATTATTTAATTAAAATCATATTCAATTGAATTGTACAATTAATTGATTAATCGATTGAATTGTTAATTGTGTTCGTGTTTGAGGTAAACATTGTGAAGGGGGTTGACAATGGGAAGTAGTAGATATGAAAAAGCTACTCACGTGCCCTGAAAATATTATATGGGAATCCCGAGATATTTTATTTGCAGAAGCATCGCTTGCAAAAAATATTAGGAAAACCTTTCAGGGTTGACAATGGGAGAGTGAAAATACTCCCAACAAGGCGCGTTTGAGTAAAGTGGACTGAAAGTGCCCAGTTGGACAAATAAAGGGCAGTCACATTTGCTACGAGTCTGTTGTGAAAGAAATTAGGGACAATGCAGAACAAGCCAATAGCATGCATTCTATGTTTTACTCGCATCCAAATTTATCATTTTGGGTTAAGGAGTTCAAAAGACCAGACCAAGGTATTTCTGGGGGAGGGTACCATGTAAACCTGAGACGACAGACCAGCGACTATGGGAGATTTGACACACTCCGTTATCCATGCGCCTATGCAATTGTAGCATGTTAATTGGTACGTTTGGATCGCATGAGCTTTGTGGGCAAAGTGTACAAACTAGAACATATGGATAACATGTGGAACTATGAATTCCCACTAGTCCCAGAAATGTAGCCTCCGGTATCGAGCACTCCATTTAAGTTGGTAACGAATTTTTCATTGCGTCACCACCCAAAAGGTTGATCAAATTCTATTTGAATACACAACAATATGGATATTCGAGAGAGGACAAACCAATCGAGGTTATGCAATTACTGTAGGAACCTAGGGCATAGAAGGTCATCATGTCCATACTTGGAGGATACTTTGAGGACAAGACCTCATTAGCTGTTTTATTATTTTTTATAGACAGTTTATTGATTTTTTGTGATTATCATTTTTTGGTAATTTTTAAATATCGATATACTATCCATACATATTTATAATATTCGTACAAATTAATCGAATAAAACTTAGCTTAACAATGACAATCCATTTCGACGCAAAAACAATATTACTTTAAAAACATTTCATTTCTAATATTTGTATAAAATGATCACATAAAACTTAGTTTTACAATTAAGATTTACATGAGAAGTGCAAAAATAAAAATAAAAAATCACCGGCATTGTTGAGTCGAATGTGTGCCACAATCGGGTGGGCATCAGTTGCGAGACAAATTTCTTCTTCGTTCAAGTTGTAGTCCCAACTCTTTATCCTCTTTTTCATCTTCATCAGTTGCGAGTTAGATTTCTTCTTCGCATTCATCTCCATCTCATTCGTCCGTTTTTTAGTGTAGCGTGCTCCTACGTTGCCATTGTCTCTCCTTCATTCTAGGATCAAGTGCTTGCGAAGATAATCCAACTTGGTAGAACAATGATGCCCAATGTGTTTGTGACATTAATAGCGTATAAGTGTATGGTGTCCCAAACACCGGTGGTGTAAAATATGGTGAAAATGTCATTAGTGGCACAAACGTCGTCGATTGATATGTTGAAGTAATTAGACTGTAATATGTTAGGAATAGAGGTGATGCAATAAACCCTCTACCTGAAAAGGTGTAGAAACATGGAATAGAGGTGGTGCAAATAACGTACCTGAACCAAAATAAGTCGAGCCATACTGATCGGGAGGTGGTGCAGATGACGGTGCCTCTTGTTGTGTTGGTACCGATGATGGACCCGTCCCGGCACCTACTCAAGACCTTGGATTCCTAGGTGGTTGTTGTGGCATTCTCGAAAGAAGTTGCCAACAACTTGCGACCCAGCGATCTTTGTAGTAGAAGAGACATTTGGTGATAAGCCTGTGTTTGATTGGAAAGATTATCATAAATAATTAAGGTGTGTCGTTCACGATACATATTATATTAAACCAAAGCAGCTCCTGTATTAGGAACGAGGTTAGGGGTGAGCAAAATCTGATTTGATTCAAAAATTTAATAAAAAAATCATTTTTTGAATTAAATAATAAAAGTTAATCGAGTTATTCAGATAAACTCGAATAAAAAACCAAAATTTTCGGTTTAACTCAAATATGAATTACACAATTTGAGTTATTCGAAAATTTGAATAAGAAAAGGCAAAACTACGTCGTTTTGATAAATGTTTACCCATCAACCTTTCTTATGTAGTTAAATAATCTTGTACTTTGTGTACTAGTTAAATAATCAGTCCATGTAAATGCAACATTGAGTATAAATAATAGGATTCATTAACTGAACTCGACTTGACTTGATTAAAAAAAATTTCAAATTGAGTTCAGTTGCTAAAATAGGATTCGTCAAATCGACTAACTCGAAATTCTTTTACTTGATTTGACTCGACTCAATTGAATGTTCACCCCTAAGTGAGGTATTGTAATGTAGCTAGAGAATCCGCCGTTTCGGTTACCATAATGGTCTACTCCATCGCTCCCCTTTATTAGAAAAAGTGGTCACTACTTGAGCTACAGAAGATGATTTTTAACCAATAGCTACATAAACACATATTGCATTTTGCCCTTTCTGATTGAGAATCGTAACTATGGCTACTGCTGTTTTACCAGTCTATCTATCCCCAATAATTAATTCTCGCTGACCACATCCTATAGGGATCACCGAATGAATAGCAATAAGTCCTTTTTGAAGAGGCTTGCAAACGGAATGTCTCAAAATGATATCTGGGGTATGAGATTCAATTAATCAAGATTTAGAAGCTAAAATTTTACCCCGACCGTCAATAGGCTTAGCAAGGGCATTTATAACACAACTCAAATAAGCCTCACTCATTGGTATCTAAGTAATTTTTCCTGTTGGTTTTACATAACTTCCTTCTTGTATCATCATATTGTCATCCATTAACACAACACCAACATTATTTGATTCCAAATTTAGGGCAATGCCTATAGTATCTTCTTCAAATTCTACTAATTCACCTGCCTCTGGTAATAGATATGGCTTGCCATGGTGTCTAAACCATGGCATGTACGATGGATCAACAACTAATTCAAGAGCGATAATGCATTCATGATTAGGCAAAAAGTCGTACCTATGCTCCTAAATATTGATATATTGCTTGTGGAATTTAGCTTAATCTTCATCGGTTCTCTCCCGTAAATTGATATTGTGCAGGTCTCCGATGTCTTGGGGTGGTGGCGGAATCGTTTACCTAAACCAAAATTGCTGTGTAACTCAATTGAACTCGTGCATCTCTACTATAGTGTAAACTATCAATAGCACCTTTACATGCCAGATGTTGGGATTCACCAAGAATTTGAACATGATGCATGCTTGAATTCTCGGATCAGAGTATGGTTTCCATTCAAACTCTATTACAAAATAATAATTTCAATTATGATCTTACTAACAATTTTTAAATCCTTACATCAATATTATATATTTAAAATTTTAGAAATACTAACATCCGTTTTCGATCATTGATCTAATAGGAGTCGTATATTTTGAAGCTCTTCCGGTAGTCCCATATAACTCGGCCCATAGTTCCACCTATTGAAATAATATGTTAATATAATAATTTAAATTTTACATAATTTTATTATGGTAAATATATTATCTAGTGACTTTTACCTTGTTAAGAATGGGAATGTATAAGGGTAGTCAACTTGAAGATGTAAAAATGGCAGTTGATACTATGCCCATGATCACAGTAGGAGCATGCAACCACCGATTTTAATTTTTTGTTGTTGCATCACTCGAAACATCTCTCAGTACAACGTCACCAACACCACTGATCCCTAAATTAGTTAGCTTGCTCATTTTAAGTCCACAAGTTGTAGCAGCCACCTTAAATGTACAAGATTTTGCAATTTTTCAGGTATTAGAAAACCCCTGATTATCCTTAGGACATATGCCCGAGCGTATTATTCCCTTTCAAGTGGGCTCGACTCCACATCAAGCTTATTGAAATTTATTTTCAACCAATTTATGTTTATCCGGGCACTATAGATTCTGTCCGAAACCTTCCCTAACAGTTGGCCGCATAAGACTTTCCAATCGATAGCGATAACTGAGCCTGTCACTACCGACCCATCCACCGGTAACCCGAGCTATAATTGCACTTCCTCTAGTGTGATTGTACACTCGCCACATGGAAGATGAAATGTGTGTGTCTTGGATCTCCATATTTCCACCGTGTTGACAAATGTGGGGTCTAATTTACATCCCCAAGCATACAGGCCAAGTGAAAGAATCCCGCATCTCTCAAGTATGGTTCAATTACAGTCGATGGAGGAGCGGATAGATTGCGAAATATGTCTCCAAAATCTGATATTCCACCTAATTATAAAAAAAATACAAAATTTTAAATTTCAATATAACAACTTAATAATGAAATTAAATTAGATTAAAAATAATATAAATACTTTCTTACCATTTTCACTTGGAAGGTCAAAATGTGCTTGTTACTCAAATGAATAAGAAAATTGGTCATTAAGAATTAAAAAAAGATTAAATTTCACAATACAAAATTAAATAAAAAACCTTAATATAATTTTAATAAAAATTGAGAGAATTAGATAGAATTGAGTGAGAATAAAGAGTGAATTGAAAAAAAATAGAACTGAGGGGTTTTAAATAGGTTTTTTTTAGTGTTAGGGGTGGGAATTTGGGAATTAGCTGTTGGGAAATAATTGTTGGAATTCACCAACTGGGGATAATACTTCTCGTTGGAAGCGCTTTACTGACAAAGCAGGAAAGCGCAGGAAAGCGTGTCTAGTTCAGCTCAACCCGTTTTCAAAAATCTATCTAATTCCACAAATATTAAAAAAATGGCCTAATTCGATTTAGATTTTAAAAAATCGACATTTTCTATAAATTCAGCCAAGTTTAAAAGCATATTTGAATACAAATTAAAGTTTAAAAGCTCGCTCAATAACAATAAGAATACAAGGGGTTTTATCTAAAAAATTACAAAGTTTAAGGGATCATTTAATAATTTAGCCACAATTCTGATTTTACTTTTACTCAGTTGAAATTATGTGTGCTACGCTAGCCTAAAAAAGAATAAGGTTAAACTACAAAAACAGTCATTGGTTTAGATTATGCTTTAACTCTCCAACTTTAATTTGTTACATTGCGGTTATTAGCATTATTTTTTATCATTTACTCATTTGATTGTAACACCCCACACCCGTACCCTAGGCCAGGACGGAATACGAGGCTTTACCTACCTTGAACACATGCATACCTATGTTTCTGAATCATCAAGACCTGGTCAAATTTAAAACTTTGTCTAAACTTCTTCAATATGGCCTATGAGACTCCAAACATTCATTTAAAACCATTTGGGGCCAATTCGGGTTCTTCAACTAATTCTGAAAAATAACACTAAACACAGGGGCACCCGCCCGTGTGGAAGGGGCAACACGCCCGCGTGACTAATTCGACATGATTGTGCTGTTGGCCCATGTGGCTCACAAGGCCTAAGCACACAGGGACACGCCCGTGTCCTTTACCCATGTAGAATTAATTTCAATTTCGAACCTATAGGGGTTTTCACACAGCTGGGCGTACGCCCGTGTCTTAGCCCGTGTGCAAAAACCAGGACATTCTGTTTTTGACGTCAGCAACTTTTAAAGGTCACACGGCCAAGGCACACGCCCATGTTCTAGGCCATGTCCTTCACACGACTGAGACACACGGCCGTGTCTCTGCCCGTGTGTTTACTACAACGCACACTGACTTGCAAATTTTACATGCAGGGGACACACGGCTGGATCGCATGCCCGTGGGGCATACCGTGTGTCACATACGGCCTAGACACATGCCCGTGTGTTTACCCATGTGGGCAAAAATATGGCTATCTACCAAGCCTCTTTGTCACCCTTACTTACATAACCTACACAAAATCAATCAACACCAATACCAGAATGATCCACATAACTAAAACAGCCATAATAGGCAACATTTCACATATACAATATACTCATCCATGAAAATAAAAACTTTTATGTATATGTAACAAAATGAATATTAGCCCTCATTCAAGGCTTTATACAAAATAAAGGGTTTTAGCCCAAGCGAACACATTTGGCCAATTCCCAATGACACAAAACATTAAAGCCTAAGCCCTATACATGTCATACTCAAAAAAAGTAATCTAACTATACTGAGTGCTTCGGATGATAGTGTGATCGTTGGCTCCGACGTCCATTGGTCCTCGAGCTATTTAGACGGCACAATAAGAAAATAGAAAGAAATAGGGTAAGCATGAAGCTTAGTAAGTTGCATGAAAATAAATATAACGACAACTTTACCATTCATCATCATGCTCATAACACTAAAATAGGCATAAGCACAACTTACTAGTCACTATCCAACACAACTCACATAGCATATACTAAGCTTACATCTAATGCATTTTGTTTAGGTACTTGTATCACTCACAACATGGTTATACTCTTCTCGTTTAACTTAAACTGTAACTCTCACCGTTGAACCATTTAGAAAGCTATCGGATATTCACTACGCCTTAAACATAGGTTATAATGCCGATGCCATGTCCCAGACATGATTTTACACTGGCTCTCACATTAAGTCGATTCCATGTCCCTGACATGGTCTTACACTGGCTTACATCAAGAGGCCGATGCATGTCCCAGACATGTCTTAGACTAACACTCATCTTAATGCCGATGCCATGTCCCAGACATGGTCTTACACTAGCTCTCATAATGTGGCCAATGCATGTCCCAGACATGTCTTAAACTAGCACACAAACATCCCGAATGTCATGGCCTGAATATCCGATTTATTTCCTAAGGTTCAAACGGGAGTCCTACTATCTCAATATTCATCATACATGATTATTTCCACAAATAAGCAATTCATGCTATCTCAATTCAAGCACATATAATAACAATGTAATTGTATTATTTACATACAACTTACCTCAGATTACAAAATGTAGATGGCTAGTTCAGCTTAGTCCACTTGCTTCGCTTTTCCCCAGTCTAGGCCCGAATTTTGTAATTCTTGATCTAGAATGATAAAAATTTACAAATTTTAGTCATTTTATTAATCTAGATACTCAACAACTTAAAATTGGGCAAAATGACCATTTTGCCCCTAGACTTTTACAAAATAACCATTTTACCCCTAGGTCAAAAAATTGATTTTTATTGAATTTCTTCATATCTTAAGCCTATTCGATTACTTTTTACACTAGAAGCAGTCCAAAATTCTCAATATTTCACACCTTTATCACCTATTTTACAACTTATGCAAAATGGTCCTTTTTAGGGTTTTCATGAGAAATCTCTTCACAAAAGTTGTTTATTTCACAACCATGGTTCATTTTCTTCCATAAAATTTCAGAAAAAAACATGTCTAATATCATGGAAAAACCCTAGACTTTCAAGCATTTTGCAAAATAATCCCCTTGTTAGAAAGCTCATGCTACAAGGACCTCAAAAGTACAAAAATATTCAAGAAAAACCCTCAAATCACTTACTTGCAAAGGCTTTTAGTTGCTGAAAATTTTTCAAGCTTCCATGGACACTTTCTTGGAGAAAAATCGGTGGAGAAAAAAGAGAGAGATGAAAAAAAAATGACAACTTTTACTATTTGTTTTATTTTATTCAATTTCAACACCTAATTTCATCAATTTTTTTACTTTTGACCACCTTTGTCTCTTATGGCCGACCGTGCTATTAGGGTCTAATTGCCCTTTAAAGACCTCCAATTTAGGTTCTCTAGCTATTTGACACCCTTAGCTATCAAAATAGGACTTTTGCGCTTTATGCGATTTAGTCTTTTTTCGCAATTAAGCTCACAAACCCTAAAATTACTTCGCCAAAATTTTTCATGTACTAATATAAACATGTTATAATCTTAAAATAATAATAAAATACTTTCTACGACCTCGGATTAGTGGTCTCGAAACCACTATTCCGACTAGGCCCAAAATCGGGCTGTTACATTAATATCGTTAATGGTGTACTGATAATTTAATATGAGGTTAAATTATCATTTAAAAAAAATTAGATCTAATTATACAATTAATCTCTTAAAATAATCTATTGTTATTTTTAGGAGTGAAATTTAAGGGTAGCCTTATTTGCTACTGTTGGTAATGGCAGATTCACCACAGCTTTTATGGTTTGTTCATTTTTAAATAATAATAATAAGCTTTTCTCTATTTCTGTATTAATCAATCTAACAACGGTGAAATGGCTTGAGATTTTGAATAGACAATTGGTTTGGGGTTAAAAGTGTTTCAGATTTTGCGAAAAGAAAAAAAGAAAGTTAAAAAGAAAAATAATTAAATTACTCAAGAAAATATTTAACTTAAATTTTTTGTTTGGAATGATGATTTAATGTCTCACGTCGACAAGTAATGATTTAATGATGAAAATATTACAAATTGATAACACTGAGTATCATTTTGTAACAAATTAAATTTTGGTGACGAAAATATAATTTAAATCATACCTAAAGTGACCATTTCTGGAATAATAACAAAAAAAGACAAAAGATTCATTTTTGAACTAAAGTTTTTTCTTTCATGGTTTCTTCATTTGAAATTGCTCAGGTCACTGAATCTTGGTCGACTGATGACCAGGAAATGAAAAAAGTAGGATTTAAAGATAGGGATGGTGAAGCGGATGTTGAGATGGTAGTCGGCTTGGACTCACAACCAAAGGTTTCCTGGAAACAAATGTTATTGGGGAAAGGGGTTTCAAATCAAGAAAAAGGGTCTCGATCTTCTGAAGTCGAATGCACTGAAGATTTTGAATTCCTAGAAAACATTGTTAAAAAATATTATCAATGGTATTTCGACTATAGAGTTTTCAGATTGTATACAACGGATCTTGATCGAGGATATGGCAACAACAGTGGTTTTGACGCTGTTGGGCCGAAATATTGGTTATCTTTCCTTATATAATTAGATCAATAGTTTATGGTACCCATCAAAACAGTTCCATCTGATAGATATTGAGAACGGTTACTTTCTGGCTGAACTTTAGTGTGTCGAGGATTACAACACAGCCCTTTTGCAAGGACCATTGATCCTAAATGATCAATACCTCACTGTTCATCCATGGACAAAATCTTTTAATCCCAAGAAACCTTACCCAAGTATGGTGTTGGCATGGATCAGGCTGCCAGGCCTCCCGGGATTTATGTATAAAAGAAGAATTTTAAAAGAAGTGAGAGGGTTGGTGGGCAAAGTGGTCAAACTTGACTTCAATATAGATAGCAAAACCAGATGTCAGTTTGCGAGAATGACCGTGTAACACCCCTAACTCGTATTTGTTACCGGGACTGTAACACCTCTTACCCGTACCCTAGACAAGGATAAGGTACGAGGCGTTACCAACCGTATACTCGGACACTTTCAGAAAATACGGGTTAATAAATTTCATTCTAATTTAAAACCAATCAAGCAACATCACAGTGTCCCTATTATGGGCATACGACGCCCAAAACATACATTAAAAGCGATCCGGGACTAAACCGAGAACTATAGAAAATTTTATTAAGATTACTAGGGTTATGCCTCACACGCCAGTGTAGAGGCAAAGCACACGCCCGTGTGCTTGGGAACACGCCCATGTACCCCACCCGTTTTGAATTACTTGGATTTATTTTTCATTTTGAACCTACAGGGATTTTCATACGGCCAAACACATGCCCGTGTCCCTCATACGCCCTAGACACGCCCGTGTCATTGCCCTTGTCCAAAAACTTGGGCATTCTTTTTATGACTTCATCATTCATTTTGAGGCACACGGCCAAGGCACACGCCCATGTACTAGGCCGTGTCCTCCACATGGTTGAGACACACGGTCGTATCTCTGCCCGTGTGTTTACTACCATGCAAACTGACCCAAAATTTTAGGTGCAGGGGACACACGGCCAGGCAACAAGCCCATGGGGCTATCTGTGTGTCACACACAGCCCAGACACATGCCCATGTGTCTACCCGTGTGGACCTTTTTAGGGCTAGGCTTTGGTCACCCTCTACCATCTATACACACTTAAAGACTTCAATGGTATTTAATATGGCCTAATCATACTCTTAAACAACCTTGGCATAACCCAATTGCATGTTAACCTCATCTCATCGGTTTCGTACATGCTAAATTATCCTTTTCGTATTAGGGATTATGTGACAGCCCAAAATTAACCCTAGACGGGATGTGGTTTCGGGACCACAAAATCGAGGCATAAAAATAATTTAAAATTTATTGTGATGCCTATGATATGTGTTAAATTGTGTGTGACATTTGTGATGATTTGATTTAGTGTTATAAAGGTGAATTTCACTAGAAAGGACTTGTGTGAGAAAACTTAGAAATGAGATAGGAAAATGTTGAAGTGGCCTATTGATGCATACTAGGAAATGTTGTCCTTGCATGTCAAATTTCCCAAATTTGACTATAGTGGCCGGCCAAGGTGGGTGTTGATGGGCAAAGGAAACATGCTCCCAACATGTTTGGTTAGTGAGTGATGTATGAAGCAATAAAATAATGTGCTAGCATTAAAGAAAATGTTGACAAAAAAAAAAAGTGTGTGGATGCCCCATTTCCGTGACTAACCAAAGAAAGAAAAAAAAGGGGAATTTGGTTATGCTTTATTCTTCTTGCCGTGAACCAAAGGAAAGAATTTGAGAGCTTTTCATTAAGCAAATTCGGCAACCCTTCTTCTAGTTGGAGGTAAGCTTTGAGATGTTGGCTTTAACTTCTTGAGTTTGTTGAGCTAATTGTCATAATGCATTTTGGTAATGTCATGAAAATCAAACTTTCATGGGGTTTGAACATCAAGCCGTGTATCAAGAGGTTAGGAGAAGGGATTGTTTCATGTTGTATTGAACAAGTTGAGATCGATATGAGGTTAAAATTTGTGAAAGTTTAGTTAGGAAATGTTTGGTACATTCGGCCATGAGGGTGAGGTTTTCGGCTATGGTGATTAATAATGGTGATAGTTGTTGTTCATACTAAATCTAGATGAACAAGGGTAGTTGCTTACGTCTTAATAATTATGAGGTTCTTTCTTGAATCTACCTTAAACCCATGAAGCATTCGGCCATGGTTGATAGTGAAGAGGTTGATATATTTTCTTTATGTTAAATGAATGAGTGTGGATGGGTGAAGCTTGAATTAGTTAAATGTTCATATAGGTTGTTTGGATGCTAATGCCGTATATGAGGATGTTGAACTTGATTAAACAATATTCGCTAGCATGATAGGTATGAAATATTAAGTAAATGAAAATGCTAAATTGTGCTTATATATGTATTCGCCAAGGAAGTGTGGTATGAAGCTTGGTAAGTTTGAGAGATGAATGACCAAATGAGCTATGGGTCATGTATGATTAAATTTTATGCATATGTGTGTGTGGCATTAGTAGCTAATAGCATTCGGCATTGTTTAACTAAAATTTGAAATGAATGCTTAAAAGTTAAATAGGTCGCCTAAGTGACCGAATGTGTTAAAAACAATATATGGTTGCCGTATGTGTGTGTTTGATTGGGAAGTAAATTTGTTTGATTTAGCTCAAGAGCTCAAAGGATCGAAGTTGGACAAGGGAAAGAAAAAGTAATTGAATAGTCGTTGAAGACGTGCGACAACGCCCGAGGTAAGTCATTAAGCATATATTTGGTATTGATTTAAATGATCATAATATATATGCAATTGTGTTTAATGAATTGATGTGTAAATGGAAATGTATGTGTATGGAATGATGCCATCGTTGAATGTATAAAGGTGGTAAATTGCATAAAGTATTGGTCTTGGCACTAAGTGTGCGGGTATAAATGGACACGGTGACAAGATTGGCACTAAGTGTCGGGTTTAAATTGTACAGCACTAAGTGTGCGAGTTTGATTATACAGCACTAAGTGTGCGAGCTGAAAATATATAGCACTAAGTGTGCGAGCTGAAAATTATATAGCACTAAGTGTGCGAGCTGAAAATATATAGCACTAAGTGTGCGGATTCACTATATGCTCTTGCATTACAATTGGCACTGAGTGTGCGACATTATCGAGTTAATCCCGGACAGCGGATCAGGTAAGTACCTTGAGCTCATGACGAATAGGCAATATGTTCATGCTCGGGGTTGAGCTTGGTAAGCTTTAAATCTATGTGATGATTGCATTTGTATGATTGTGGTGAAAATGAGTTGGTGTGTGAAAATGCCTCAAATATCTTATTGTATAGAATATGAAATGTGGATGTATGGCTTGGTATGAGATTGAACTGAAAGGTCCGAGGAATTATGGCATAGTTTCGATATGGATGGAGTACCTAGCCTCGTTTACCATTTCATGTTGTGATAATTTTATTAATGGTTGGTTGATGAATGCTTATGACTTACTGAGTTATAAACTCACTCGGTGTTTTCTTGTCACCCATTTTAGGTCTCTTGGACTCGTATTGTCGCGTGCTCAGAACCGTTGTTGAAGTCATCACACCGGCTGGAAACCTTTTGGTATTGTCTTCATAGTTGAACTAGGAGAACAATTGGCATGTATAGGCTATTATATTTTGTTGAATTGTGGGTTGTAAACTTTAAGCCATGTGAAAATGGCCTATGTGGTCGTCGAGTGGGATGCTAGAACCTATAGCCACGAGTCTTAGAAACTTTAATTTTGATAAGGTGGCCATAAATTGTGTCATGTATGATGGATGATTAGTAAGGCCAAGGAAAGATTCACGAAATTGGCATAGTCTCATCGCAGTAACTGTTGCTGACAGCAGCAGTGAGATGAGATTGAAAAATCACTAAAAATAGTAGAAGTAGAATTAAATAGTGAATAAATTATGAAATTGAACCTTGATGAATCTATTTTTATATGGACAAAATGAAACGACCATATGAGCAGTATACTGAGAGATATTAGAGTTCTTGTGAGACAGGGCCAGAACAGTTTCTGGGTCCCCTGTTGCGACTTTGAAAATTTACTATAAATTATCCAGAAAGAATTAGAAGTCATGCCTTATATGTGCAGATTCCATTTTGAGTCTATTTTCTTTAGAAACAAACGGCACTAGTATTAAAGCCCTGTACAGAGAGATATTCAAGTTGTAACGCGCGAAGGTCAGTGTAGTCGACCCCTGTAGCATGGGTGACTTTAACTAATAAACTGTACCAATTGGCCTGACCAAAAATTCTAGAAATAAATCCAGGGATGGATATATGAGTTTAGTTTCAGGGAAAATTTACGGAACTGATTTTCGAGTTCTGGAACTCGAGATATGATTTTAAGGTGACAGTGACGCAGTTAGCTAGCCTGCCCGAATCGAAATCAATTATTGTCAAGAGAAAAAAAAAGGAAGTAAGCCCAAGAACGCCATACGTGTTTCAAATCCGGTGACGGTCACGGGTTTGGGGTGTTACATTTTATTGGTATCGAGCTATGGCTTAGTCGGTTCTAGGACTACCATAGGCGTGTGAGTCTAGCTATACATGCCAATTTGTTAGTGCTTAATAATGTGATGACTTCGACGGTTGAAATTTTTGTTTTGATTAGCAATGGAGCCGGAATAGAGACCCTTGGCGGATGACGTTGAAAGTGTAGCGGCTGCTCCCGCGCAAGGGACACCGCCTGTTGAGCCTCAGTCATCCGCGAATAATCAAAATGAAGGGGCGAAACAAGCCTTCTTCACCATGATGAATGAGTGGGTCGCACAATATGCCCGAACCAACCCGGCTGTCCAACCATTCCCGAATTTAAATACTCCGCCCCAAGAGTCCGCAATGCCTCCATTCTCGATCCCGTGAGGCTAAGCAAACCACCTGTAGACTTGATTAGGAAGCGCGGGGCCGAGGAGTTCAAGGCCATAGTCACTGATGATGCTGAAAGAGCCGAATTCTGGCTCGATAACACCATTCGAGTGTTAGATGAACTGTCATGCACACCCGATGAATGTCTTAAGTGTGCTATATCCTTGTTGAGAGACTCAGCTTACTATTGGTGGAGGACTTTAATTTCCATAGTCCCAAATGAACGAGTTACTTGGGATTTCTTTCAATCCGAATTTTGAAAGAAATACATTAGTCAACGGTTCATAGATCAGAAGCGTAAGGAATTCTTGGAACTCAAGCAAGGCCGTATGACCGTATCTGAATACGAGCATGAGTTTGTAAGACTTAGTCGGTATGCTCGGGAGTGTGTGGCTGATGAGGTTGCGATGTGCAAAAGATTTGAAGAAGGATTGAATGAAGAGTTAAAGTTACTAGTGGGAATTTTGGAGATAAAGGAGTTCGTGACACTAGTCGAACGAGCCTGCAAGGCGGAAGAACTTGGGAAGGAGAAGAAGAAGGCTGAATTGAAGCAAAAGATTACCGTAAAAGATCGACGAGTAAAGCTCCGTTCTCGGTACGTAAAGAGGTTCGTGGAGGACATCGAGAAGTCGAGGACGATCATGGAATTTCCATTAGAGCCCGACCATTGACGGACTCCAGAGCTACTTGGTAGCTAGTGTGGGCAATAATCGTCAAGAGAGACCTGAATGCCCCCAATGTGGAAGACGACACCTAGGTGAATGTTGGGGTAAGTCTGTTAATAGGGCTCGTTATGGATGCGGTTCAAGGACCACTTCATTAGAGATTGCACGAGCTAGATGAGAGGAATAAGACGCAAGGTGCAAGACCTAGTGGAACGACGGTGGAGGTAGGCCCCGAGAATCTCTGGAGGTAGGGGTGGTAATCGAGAGAAGCCTCTAATACTACTGTCCGATCCGAGACCCGTGCTCTCGCTAGAGAATATGCCATCCGCGCGCGAGAAGAGGCATCCTCCCCGACGTTATCATCGGTACTTTTACTCTCTTTGATACTAGTGTGATTGCATTGATTGACCCTCTACTCATTCATATGTATGTGAAACCTTAGCATCCAAAGAAGACTCTACTGTTGAGTCTCATCGAGTTCGTAATTCGAGTGTCAAACCCTTTGGGTCAATACGTACTCTTTGATAAAGTGTGCAAGAGATGCCCCTTAATAATTCGAGAATCTTATTTTTCGGCCGATCTGATGCTTCTACCATTTGATGAATTCGATGTTATCCTTGGTATGGATTGGCTGACCGTACATGATGCAGTGGTGGACTGCAAAAGGAAAACCATTGATTTGAGGAGTGCAAATAATGAGGTAGTCCGAGTCGAGTCTACTGATTTAAAAGGAGTGCTAGCGATAATATCTTCTATGACCGCTCAGAGGTATGTGAAAAAGGGGTGTGAAACATACCTTGCGTATGTCTTTGAAAGTAAAGAGACGGAAAGGAAACTCGAATCGGTACCAGTGGTTTGTGAGTATTCAGATATTTTTTCTGAGGAGTTACCGGGATTGCCACCGGTTCGAGAAGTGGAATTCGGCATCGAAGTTGTACCGGGTACTACACCGATCTCAATAGCCCCGTATCGTATGGCATTAATGGAATTAAAGGAATTGAAGGTTCAATTGCAAGAATTGACGGATAGAGGTTTCGCTCGACCGAGTTTTTCTCCATGGGGCGCACCAAGATTGTTTGTGAAGAAGAAGGATGGAACTATGAGATTGTGCATTGACTATCGTCGGTTGAATAAAGTGACGATAAAGAACAAATATCCGTTGCCACGAATTGACGAATTGTTTGATCAATTAAAGGGAGCCTCAGTGTTTTCAAAGATAGATTTGAGGTCGGGTATTATCGGTTGAGGTCCGAGAATCGGACATACCCAAGACCGCTTTTAGGACGAGGTACGGTCACTACTGAATTCTTGGTGATGCCGTTTGGGCTCACTAATGCCCTCGGTGTTTATGGATTTAATGAATAAAATTTTCGTGCCATACTTGGATCGGTTCGTAGTTGTATTTATCGATGACATTTTGGTCTATTCGAGATGAAACCGAACATCTTGAACACCGAGGCTAGTGTTGCAAATCTTACGAGATAAGCGATTATACGCAAAGTTCAAGAATGTGAATTTTGGTTGAAAAAGGTTAGCTTTTGGGGCACGTAGTGTCCGCATCGGTGTCGGGTGGACCCGAACAAAATTTCGACCATAGTCGATTGGAAACCTCAAGGAATGTTACCGAGGTTAGAAGCTTTTGGGGCTTGCCGATACTATCGACTATTTGTGAAAGGTTTTTCGATGATAGCTGCACGATGACAAAACTACTTCAAAAGATGTTAAGTTCGAGTGGTCGAACGCTGTCAAGAAAGTTTCGATCGACTAAAACCTGTTTAACCGAGGCCCCAGACTAGTACAGTAGGAGTCCCAGAAAGAGTTTGTCATATACTGATGACGCATCCTTGCTTGGGTTAGGTTGTGTGTTGATGCAAGAAGGTCGAGTTGTGGCTTACGCGTCGAGACAACTAAAGCCGCATGAGAGAAACTATCCGACCCATGACCTTAAACTAGCAGCCATAGTGTTCGCCTTGAAGATATGGCGGCATTACTTGTTTAGAGAAAGGTGTCACATTTATTCGGACTACAAGAGTCTAAAATATTTGATGACTCAGAGAGATTTAAACCTGCGACAAAGACGTTGGCTTGAGTTGTTGAAAGACTATGAACTCATCATTGATTATCACCCGGGAAAGGCCAACATGGTGGCCGATGCCTTAAGTCGCAAGGCACTGTTTGCTTTGAGAGCGATGGATGCTCATCTATCCGTTTCACCCGATGAGGTGCTAGTAGTCGAATTAGAGACCAAACCGTTATTGATTCATCAAGTACTTGAATCTCGGAAGGTCGACGCTTGAATTGGTCGCTAAGCGAGCGAATGTATTTCAAGGAGGAATCGAATTTCAGATTGACGACCATGATTGCTTGACGTTCAAGGGTCGATTATGTATTCCAAGGAATTGAACTTGTTTGATGATTTTGAACGAGGCTCACGATGAGTCGAATGTCAATCCACCCGGTAGTACTAAAATGTACAATGACCAAACGTCGGTTTTGGTGGCATGGTATGAAACGAGACATCTCGACTTTGTTTGAGATGTTTAATATGTCAACAATTGAAAGCGGAACATCAAGTGCCATCGGATTACTTCACCGATCACGATACCCGAGTGGAAATGGGATCGAGTCACCATGGACTTTGTATCCGGACCGCCTTTGTCGACAAGTAAGAAGGATGCGATCTGGGTCATTGTTGATAGATGACCAAGTCTGCTCATTTTATTCTGTTCGCACGGATTTTTCGCTGATAAATTGGCGAATTATCGTCTCCCAAATTATTCGATTGCATGGGGTGCCTATTTCTATCGTGTCGGATAGAGACCCAAGATTTACATCGCGATTTTGGAAGAAATTGCAAGAGGCTTTGGGTACCAAGTGCATTTTAGCACTTTTCACCCCCAAACCGATGGTCAATCTGAACGGATAATTCAAATACTCGAGGATATGTTGAGATGTTGCATCCTTGAGTTTAGTGGTGCATGGGAACGGTATTTACCTTTGGTTGAATTCGCCACAACAATAGCTTTCAATCAAGTATCAAGATGGCGCCTTACGAGGCTTTATACGGTCGTAAATGCCGTACCCATTATTCTGGTGAACTTAGTGAAGGAAAAATCTTGGGTTGATTTGGTTAAGGATGCCGAGCAAAAGTTCGAGTAATTCGTGAAAGTTTGAAAGTCGCCGGATCGCCAAAAGTCGATGCGAATTTGAAAAGAAAAGATATTGAATATCGGGTTGGAGACAAGGTATTTCTCAAAGTCTCACCGGAAGAAAGTGCTTAGATTTGGCCGTAAGGGCAAATTGAGTCCGAGGTTCATCGGTCCGTATGAAGTATCTGAACGAGTTGGGCCATGGCGTCGATTAATTTTACCCCGAGCTCGAAAAGATTCACAACGTTTTCCATGTTTCGATGCTTGACGATATAGGTCCGATCCATCGCACGTAATCGCCTGCCCGAGATTGAGATTCGGCCTAATTTGAGCTATGAAGAGGAACCGGTTCGCATTATGATGAGTGAAGTAAAAGAGTTGCGCAATAAGAAAATCCCGTTAGTGAAGGTGTTGTGGCATAAACACGAAATTGAAGAAGCCACTTGGGAACCTGAGGACTCTATGAAAGAGCGATACCCGAGCCTATTTACGGTAAGATTTTCGAACGAAAATTTCTTAAGTAGGGAGAGTTGTGACATTTCCAAAATTGACCCTAGACGGATGTGGTTTCGGGACCACAAAACCGAGGCATAAAAATAATTTAAAATTTATTGTGATGCCTATGATATGTGTTAAATTGTGTGTGACATTTTGATGATTTGATTTAGTGTTATAAAGGTGAATTTCACTAGAAAGGACTTGTGTGAGAAAACTTAGAAATGAGATAGGCAAATGTTGAAGTGGCCTATTGATGCATACTAGGAAATGTTGTCCTTGCATGCCAAATTTCCCAAATTTGACTATAGTGGCCGGCCAAGGTGGGTGTTGATGGGCAAAGGAAACATGCTCCCAACATGTTTGGTTAGTGAGTGATGTATGAAGCAAGAAAATAATGTGCTAGCATTAAAGAAAATGTTGACAAAAAAAAAAAAAGTGTGTGGATGCCCCATTGCCATGACTAACCAAAGAAAGAAAAAAAAAGGGGAATTTGGTTATGCTTTGTTCTTCTTGCCGTGAACCAAAGGAAAGAATTGGAGAGCTTTTCATTAAGCAAATTCGGCAACCCTTCTTCTAGTTGGAGGTAAGCTTTGAGATGTTGGTTTTAACTTCTTGAGTTTGTTGAGCTAATTGTCATAATGCATTTTGGTAATGTCATGAAAATCAAACTTTCTTGGGGGTTTGAACATCAAGCCGTGTATCAAGAGGTTAGGAGAAGGGATTGTTTCATGTTGTATTGAACAAGTTGAGATCGATATGAGGTTAAAATTTGTGAAAGTTTAGTTAGGAAATGTTTGGTACATTCGGCCATGAGGGTGAGGTTTTCGGCTATGGTGATTAATAATGGTGATAGTTGTTGTTCATACTAAATCTAGATGAACAAGGGTAGTTGCTTACGTCTTAATAATTATGAGGTTCTTTCTTGAATCTACCTTAAATCCATGAAGCATTCGGCCATGGTTGATAGTGAAGAGGTTGATATATTTTCTTTATGTTAAATGAATGAGTGTGGATGGGTGAAGCTTGAATTAGTTAAATGTTCATATAGGTTGTTTGGATGCTAATGCCGTATATGAGGATGTTGAACTTGATTAAACAATATTCGCTAGCATGATAGGTATGAAATATTAAGTAAATGAAAATGCTAAATTGTGCTTATATATGTATTCGCCAAGGAAGTGTGGTATGAAGCTTGGTAAGTTTGAGAGATGAATGACCAAATGAGCTATGGGTCATGTATGATTAAATTTTATGCATATGTGTGTGTGGCATTAATAGCTAATAGCATTCGCATTGTTTAACTAAAATTTGAAATGAATGCTTAAAAGTTAAATGGGTCGCCCAAGTGACCGAATGTGTTAAAAACAATATATGGTTGCCGTATGTGTGTGTTTGATTGGGAAGTAAATTTGTTTGATTTAGCTCAAGAGCTCAAAGGATCGAAGTTGGACAAGGGAAAAGAAAAAGTAATTGAATAGCCGTTGAAGACGTGCGACAACGCCCGAGGTAAGTCATTAAGCATATATTTGGTATTGATTTAAATGATCATAATATATATGCAATTGTGTTTAATGAATTGATGTGTAAATGGAAATGTATGTGTATGGAATGATGCCATCGTTGAATGTATAAAGGTGGTAAATTGCATAAAGTATTGGTCTCGGCACTAAGTGTGCGGGTATAAATGGACACGGTGACAAGATTGGCACTAAGTGTGCGGGTTTAAAATTGTACAGCACTAAGTGTGCGAGTTTGATTATACAGCACTAAGTGTGCGAGCTGAAAATATATAGCACTAAGTGTGCGAGCTGAAAATTATATAGCACTAAGTGTGCGAGCTGAAAATATATAGCACTAAGTGTGCAGATTCACTATATGCTCTTGCATTACAATTGGCACTGAGTGTGCGACATTATCGAGTTAATCCCGGACAGCGGATCAGGTAAGTACCTTGAGCTCATGACGAATAGGCAATATGTTCATGCTCGGGGTTGAGCTTGGTAAGCTTTAAATCTATGTGATGATTGCATTTGTATGATTGTGGTGAAAATGAGTTGGTGTGTGAAAATGCCTCAAATATCTTATTGTATAGAATATGAAATGTGGATGTATGGCTTGGTATGAGATTGAACCGAAAGGTCCGAGGAATTATGGCATAGTTTCGATATGGATGGAGTACCTAGCCTCGTTTACCGTTTCATGTTGTGATAATTTTATTAATGGTTGGTTGATGAATGCTTATGACTTACTGAGTTATAAACTCACTCGGTGTTTTCTTGTCACCCATTTTAGGTCTCTTGGACTCGTATTGTCGCGTGCTCGGAACCGTTGTTGAAGTCATCACACCGGCTGGAAACCTTTTGGTATTGTCTTCGTAGTTGAACTAGGAGAACAATTGGCATGTATAGGCTATTATATTTTGTTGAATTGTGGGTTGTAAACTTTAAGCCATGTGAAAATGGCCTATGTGGTCGCCGAGTGGGATGCTAGAACCTATAGCCACGAGTCTTAGAAACTTTAATTTTGATAAGGTGGCCATAAATTGTGTCATGTATGATGGATGATTAGTAAGGCCAAGGAAAGATTCACGAAATTGGCATAGTTCATCGCAGTAACTGTTGCTGACAGCAGCAGTGAGATGAGATTGAAAAATCACTAAAAATAGTAGAAGTATAATTAAATAGTGAATAAATTATGAAATTGAACCTTGATGAATCTATTTTTATATGGACGAAACGAAACGACCATATGAGCAGTATACTGAGAGATATTAGAGTTCTTGTGAGACAGGGCCAGAACGGTTTCTGGGTCCCCTGTAGCGACTTTGAAAATTTACTATAAATTATCCAGAAATAATTAGAAGTCATGCCTTATATGTGCAGATTCCATTTTGAGTCTCTTTTCTTTAGAAACAAACATCACCAGTATTAAAGCCCTGTACAGAGAGATATTCAAGTTGTAACGCGCGAAGGTCAGTGTAGTCGACCCCTGTAGCATGGGTGACTTTAACTAATAAACTGTACCAATTGGCCTGACCAAAAATTCTAGAAATAAATCCAGGGATGGATATATGAGTCTAGTTTCAGGGAAAATTTACAGAACTGATTTTCGAGTTCTAGAACTCGAGATATGATTTTTAAGGTGACAGTGACGCAGTTAGCTAGCCTGCCCGGAACTGAAATCAATTATTGTCAAGAGAGAAAAAAAAAGGGAAGTAAGCCCGGTAACGCCACGTGTTTCAAATCTGGTGACGGTCACGGGTTTGGGGTGTTACAGATTAACATAGCACATTTTATGTTTAGGCCATATTATAACCATATACCATTATATTCTATGTCCACCCTCTCAAATTATTAGGTCCCATTTCAATCATCCATCCATAATAAACCTCATCATCATATCTTATGAAACATTTAAACATAAACATGCATCATTAGTAGGTATACAACCTACATCAATATGAGCCATATATCATGGCCATATACAAAAGAATAAGTATACCATTTAAGCCTTTACATTGGCTAGTCAATGACACATATAACAAAATGACCAAAAACCCTATACATGCCATTAAACAAAATAAAAGTATCTATATACCAAAGCGGGACAAGTCGATAGTCTGTTGATTCTCCAACCGTCTTCCAATCTTCACGAGTCCATAAGCTCTGTAAGACAGAGAAAAGAGAAGGGGGTAAGCATTTATATGCTTAGTAAGTCCGGATAACATGAAAAGTAAACTTACCGGTTAATTAGCATACAACCATATTTAGGCAATAATCCCAACAAGCATGAAATAGTTTCCCTATCACATGCACTCAATCATCAAGTTAGTCTCATAACAATACATCATGTCATCAGTCTTAGATGAGCTCATCAATTCAATATTTCCATTCTTTATTTCTTATGTTAATCCCGTTGAACTTTCTCAAAAATCTCGATGGATAGCCCAATATCCGTCAAGTCGTACAAGTGATCATTCCAAGTATGCACTCTCGTGAACCTTTTATTTTATGGCGGGATTACCAGTCTAGGCTAACTCCCCATAGTAGTAACCCATAGAGCAATGTAGGGATTACCAGTCCAGGCTAAATCCCTTTTTAACTACAATTGCTCTCATAAGCTTGGATCTTAATTACCAGTCTAGGCTAAATTCAGTCCTAAATCAGATTACCCGTCCGGGCTAAATCCTTATTGCACCCATATTCTTCAGGAGGCTCGATCACTCAAAGAACACCCGTTCAGGCTAGATCCTTTCTATTTTGATATCATCGGATTACCCATCCGGACTAAATCCTTTTTTGCAACACATGCAGGATCTCATGTCATGTAAGCCATAATTTATCCATCGGATTTTCCTTTTCTATTTTCAACCAGGACATTTATCATCTTTCTTTTGCACAAGCACATTTCATGAATTATTATGCAATGACTATCTAAATTTTCATACATTCAAGAACATACACATTTAAGTATATTAAGAGTTTACTTCGGGTTATACGAACTTACCTGGTAATTACTTTGGTTTCGTATTTTGGTTATTCCGAAACCTTTCGTTTTCCATGGTCGACCTCCAGAATTGATTCCTCGGGGTATATATCAATAAAATTTTACTATTAATACATCACATTTTTCACTTTAGGATTTAAAACTCACCCCTGGGTAAAATGACCATTTTGCCCCTAACCTTTCACACTTTTACAATTTAGTCCTAAGGCTCGTATAATGAAATGCATTAAATTTTTAAGTTACCCAAGCCTAGCCGAACATTTTTCTTTCCTATAGCAATCCACATTTTCATTCATTTCACATTTTTCTACCCATTTTTAGAACTTTTACAAAATGGTCCCTTAAGCCATTTCCATGAAAAACTACTTAGTAAAAGTTGCTTACTATCCTTTAGACTCTCATATTCCTCCATAAATCATCAAAAAACAAACATATCATGCATGGGTAAATTTTTGAACGTGAACCCTAGCTTGAAATATGGTTAGAAATAGAGAGAACATGTTACGAGGATCTCAAAAATACGAAGAACATTAAAAATGGGGCTAAGATTGACTTAGTATCAAGCTTGAAATGTTGGAAAACCCTAGCTATGGATACCTTTAGAATTTTGGTAGCATGGAGAAGAAAATGAGCTGATTTTAGCTTGATTTTTCCCTTTTTATTTAGTTTATTACCAAATGACCAAAATGCCCTTCCTTACTAAACTTTTAAAATTTTCCATGCATGCCCATATTTGTCCAAAAACTTAGAAATTGGGAAAATTACTCTTTAAGGACCTCTAATTAATATTTCAAAGCAATTTCATGCAAATTTCTTCTAGAATCTAAGTTTTGCAATTTATTCAATTTGGTCCCTAATTTCCAATTGGACACCTTACACATAGAATTTCTTCATGAAACTTTAACACATGCCTATTTTCATATCCTAGACTTCATAATGACCATGAAATAATTATTTTAACATCAGATTTGTGGTCCCGAAACCACTATTCTGACTAGGCCCTATTTCAGGATGTTACAAGGATAGAGTTACGGAGCATTACCGGAGTTTTCAAAACATTTACAGATAATTCGTATCATTACTGTTCATTTTCTGATATTAACCATAATGTCCCTAAGATGGACCCTCGAGGCCTAAAATATACATTAGAATCGAGTCGGGACTAAATCGAGAACATAGAAAAATTTTCGTGAAATTTAAAAATTTTACTCATGTACATGGGTCACACGCCCGTGTGGGTAGGCCGTGTAACTTTTTGTTTTAAAATTTTAAAGGTGCAGGGAACACACAGCCAAGCCACACGCCTATGTGCTAGGTCGTGTGTCACACATGGCTGAGGCACACGCCTATGTCTCTGCCCGTGTGGACGAAAATAGATTATTCCATGACAATTAATTCATACCAAAATCAAGCCTTACACATGAAAATTAAGCACATACAACCAATGTACCCATAGATACCTCAAATGACAATCAGTTTTAAACTCATATTTGCCTAGATACCAATTTCACATTTATGCATATTATATCAAATATGCTCACTAACTTCAATCATCAATATGCCAATACAATTTTTATCAATCAACCATTTCAAACACATACCATGATATGGACTTTATACATAAACACCAAAACATATTCATCACCAGTCGTTCTAATGACTAGTCATAACCAATCATTTACATGTTATCATTGGCCAAATTAACCTATACATGCCATTATAATCAGAATCAAATAATCCAAAATTACCGATAGAACCAATGGATAGTATGATATATCTCTGACAAGCTTCCAATCTATTCAAGCTTCTGATAATCCTAATACTCATGAAGCTATATTCATCAATTAACAAGGTGAATAAATCTATAACATTACTTATACATATTATCCCAAGCTTAGTAAAATTTTATATATCTTTAATTCTTCCAAGTTTCTTTATTTTCATTTGTATTTCTTTACTTTCCACACTTATTCCAATGCATAACACACAAGTCATAAACATATCATTCAACCATGGTAACAAGCTACTGCATTTAGCCAAAGTCTTTTTCGAATTGATCACATGATAAGTCATTTTATAAGGAATTAAATAATTTAAACCTTACCACTCTTTCATGAGCACTAACGTATTTTCACTTAAATACTTATCATTCCAATGCATCATATAAATAAACATATCACCATTTGACCAATAGCTTGGCATTTGTCTAAGTATCAAGCAAAAAACACTAGTTAGCATAATTGTACACATTACATATAATTTCAACATTGATAAGCTTATTTTCCCGACAGGTTACACTTGAGTTCGTAACTTATCACAATATACATAATTTCCTCGTATCAACATAATAAAGATAATCACATATTTACATGTCATAATACATATCATTCTTTTGTCGTTTCTTCATAAACATATATCATTCATTTCATTATATCACTATTTCATGTACCATCATTTCCATGTATTTCAGGTATATACCGGTAATAATTCATTTCAAACTCATGTTATCTCATATCAGAACTTTGCATATTAGATCATTTAAATATCAATGGGTACACTGATTTCGGATCAATATCAATAATAAACATAAGTCTTTCAATATTAATTTCATATGTCACTTACCAATTTTTGTCAAATTAGATAACGTCTTATGGATTTAAGTACATCATTTTCCTTATGCCATAATCCAACTATGGTCTTACACTTGTATTTCCATAGCCCAGCCATGGTCTTACTCACGTAGTACCATATCCCAGATATGGTCTTATCATCTTCATGATGCCATAGCCCAGCTATGGTCTTACACATGCACATATACCGCCATGGTCCAACCATGGTCTTACGTCCACAATGCCATAACCCAGTTATGGTCTTTTTACTGAAATGCCATAGCCCAGCTATGGTCTTACATTTACACACTTTCCATGGTCCAACCATGGTCTTATCCGTCAATTCATCACTTATCATTTCACTTGTCACTGAACAATCGTACTCAATCCAGCGTTCTACTCAATTTGAACATTCAAATCATTTTTCATATACTTTCAATAGTCACAATTCAATGAAAAACACATGAAATATATATTATATCATTTCTAAGTTAACAAATAATCATAAAAGTTCAATCATATGAATTACCTGGCTAAATTGCAAAAATACCACGATTCAAGGGCATTTTGGAAATTTCTATTTTCCTCGATTTTCACCCAATCTTAATCTAAATTAATAATTTCATTCAATTTATTAATTTTAATTTAGACAATAAAACAATTCATTTCCTTTAATTTGGTCATTTTTTACATTTTTACAAAATTGCCCCTAAAGTTTTACTTTTATTCAATTTATCCCCTGAGTTTAAAACATGCAAATTAGCCATTTTTAATGTAAACCAAACTAGCTTATTATTCATATATTTTCCTCCTCCATCTCTCCATCCCACATCCTTAATGTATATATATAATTCCACTATTTACTTATATGTTCATATCAAGCTGTCCACTTGAGTCATAGTCACTTAATTATTTATATTTTGAGCTACAGAATTCTAAATTAAGATCTGCTTGATGTTTTAGAAACTAGACTCAAATATATTTCTACATAAAAATTTCAGAATTTTTATTTTAGCCAATAAGTATAGTAAAATCTTCAAATTTATCCCTATTCTGCTGTTTGATAACTTCGACCTTTCTTCAATAAAAATTAATTATCTCTTAATACAGGGTTTAGATTATGTTTCCATTTATTTATCTTGAAAATAGACTCATTAAGAATCTAAACATATAAATTTAAACACCTAATTATTGTTTCACAATTTTTGATGATTTTTCAAAGTCAGAACAGAGGAATCCGAAATCATTCTAACCTTGTCTCATAAAATTTATTATAACTCATAATTTACAATTCCATTGCTTACACTATTTCTTCTAACTATAAGTATTTTGTTGGTTCATAAAAATAAACACCAAATTAATCAAAGATACCAAGAAAAAACTATATTGATAAAAATCATTTTTATGAATTTATTACAAGACATCAAAAGATGACTGAAAATAAAGACAAAAATCATTATGATTTGTTTGTTCCTGAAAATATTTTATCCCCTAACCACCGGCGAGAATTGCAAATTCGAATTTCTTTCAATTCCAGGGATAAAAATGGTATGCATAGAAATGCAGTATTTTTAAATAAATTTAATTTCATATTTTATTCAACCTCTAATTTGATTTCTACAATTTTTGGTGATTTTTTAAATTTAGACTATTGTTGCTGTCCAGAACTGTTTTAGTGCAAAATGTTGATTTCCAAGTTTATAACACCCTTATTTCCTTTCTCTACAATATTTCCCATCACTTTCTCTTATTTCTCTTCACTAACATATCAAGAACATAGAACCTTACATAAGAAAACTCTACTTTAACATCATTTCCATGTTTTTTCAATAATATCAAACTTAAAAATATATTGAAATCTTGATGTTCTTACCTTGTCATATTGATTTCAATCTTTAACTTGATTTTCTCTCTCCTCCAACTTCTATTTCTTGAATCTAAATTGATATTCTAGCTCCCCATGGTCTCCTTATTATTTTTCTCTCTTGGTAACCATGAAAATTCTTTTAATTTCTAGGTGAAAATGGTGAATTTTTGGTGGAAGGACCAAATTGTAAAAAAAACAAAACTTTATTTCTTTCTCTCTTCATAGCCGTTGGAAGCCTTGAATGAAGATGAAGAATTTTTTCATCTTCCTTTCTTTTTATTTTAGCCTTAATTAAATAAAATATTAAAAAAATATCTTATTAAAATATTAATAAAATAATATTTATCTAATTAATTAATTTAAAATATCATCAACATAATCATTACATTATAGAATTCTCTCTCTTACTAATTGACCATTTTGCCTTTCATTATCTTTTAAAATTTCATCCTTGAGTCATCAGTTAATTTGGTAAAATTACGATTTAGTCCTTTATGATTCTTCACCTATTCAATTTGGTCCTAATTCATCCATTTTCCTTAGTTTCTATATCATTCCACCCTTAAAATATTTTCACTATCGGTCCTTCAAAATTTTCATATTTACACTTTAACCCCTTAAATTTTGAGTATTTACTTTTCGACAACAAAATTTTTCTCACTTTTATGATTTAGTCCTTTCTTGAATAAATATATCATAATATACTTCTCAATGTTGACATAACTCAAAATTTCCCTTTTTGTCACTTTATTTCCTTATTTTACCATATCAAGGATAATATCTTACTTTTTTACTGTAGAAATTTTTGGGGTATTACAGACCGTCTTCGTTGATCTTCACAAACCCTTGGCTTCTCAAGTGCTTGTTAATGGAGAAATACAATGGGTTGAATACAAGGCTCTACCAACCATTTGCTTTTTGTATGGAAAATATGGCCATCTGAAGGAGATGTGTCATTCGTTAAGCACTGATAAAGGAAATGATACAGGGAAAATAAGTGGCAATTCAGATTTAATGGAATTGATGACTGGTGGTGAGGGACCAAGGTTCAAAAATTGGATGGTGGTGGAGCAGAAATCTCAACGGTTATTAAGGGATCTATGAAATCGGAGGGAAAGAGATACAGAAAAGGAAAATTTTGAAGTCAAAATTTTTGGCATTAAAAGGATTGGAGAATCTTGAAATAAGGAAAAATGAGAGGGATGATATGATTTTGGTGGGTGAAGGTGAAAAATTAAAAGATAATGGAAAAATGGCTACACAAATTTCAAGGGAAAGTAAGAAAGGTTTTAAGAGTGGTATAGCTAGTAATTGGGAGGACTCAAATATTGATGTAGGTAGTGGAATTCTAGAAGTAGGCTCCAGGCCTGAAGTGGCATTTGGAAAAATAAAGGAAATTATCAACCAAAACAAGGTTAGTGGAGGCTCTAATTCTTTCACAAATAGTGCAGGTCGTAAGTCCAAATTGGGGGAGTTTCGGTTTAAAAGGGATAACAAATTTAGGCTAAAAACATAAGAAGAAACAGACATGAGCTTGAGGTCTGTTGGGTAGGTGACCAAAGCTTTAGCCAAATAGTAGACCAAAGGTGGTGGGCCAAATAAAATTACGACTAAGCCTTCTTCTAATGGGTTACCTTTGGCCAAGAACCCACTTGAAAAGTTTGTTGGAAATATTTTGGGGCCAAAATTGTAGCATAATGAAAGGAAATTGGCAGTGGTAGATTTGGGTGTTAATAAACAATTGGAATCATTTAGTGACTCTTCAAAGTTTTCCAATTCTTCAATTAATTCCAATATGATGATTGCGCACTTCAATCCCACCTTTGAAGAATCAGAAGGAGCCTTGGTGGTTTTAGATGAAAATCTTTTAAATCTTGGGAAGTACTCAACTGTAGTTTTTAAGGAAGTTCGTAGTTCTGAGAAAGTTTAAGTACTAGGGGATGGAGGAAATTATGGGGTTGGAAAGGAAATGCTTATTCCCAAAGTGCGGGGTTCAAGCGAAAAATGTGGAACAAGTTGAAGCGATATAAACCTTAATCGGATCATTCGAAACCATAGTGGTAGTTTTCAATTGCTGGTACTACTCGTGTTCCATTGTCTGACTCTATGAGTTCATTAGTTGAGTTAATAACACCCACCTTGACACGAAAAATAGCAAAGGATCAGACTAGTCGAAAGAAATGCAGAAAATAGAGCTTGGTGGCCCTAAGATGTAAGCTGGTTTCTTATTTATATTTCTTATGAATTTGACAGTTTTTTCTTGGAATGACTAGGGTTGCATTAGTCCGAAATTTCCTAGAATGTTTCATGAATACAATAGAGAGCATAATCCCGATATTGTAAGGTTTCTAGAAACGAGGCTAAGCGATTTCAAAGCCGATAAAATTATATCTAGTTTGGGTTTTTAGTTTTCTCAAATGGTGGAGGCTATTGGATTCTCTAGAGGCATTTGCATTGTTTGAAAGGACTCAAGTTCTGTTGAAATTCTTTGTAGTAATCCCCAAGTCATTTGTATTCATGTTCTTAAGACTAATTTTGTTTTGCCTATTCATATTGCTTTTGTATATGGAAGCCTAGATAGAAAAAAGAGGATGAAGCTTTAGGAAAACCCGTTATCTGTTATCCCGACAGGTAACACCCCTTGGATGACTATTAGTGATTTTAATACTTTGTTTTCCTCTTATGATAAGAAAGGAGGACGTACATTTGAGAAAGGTTGTCCTCTTTTTAATGATTTTCTTGATATGTCTAATTTGCAAGATTTGGGGTTTAGGGCCCTTTTTACTTAGCAGCGAGGTGGTCTTTTTGAAAGACTCAATAGGGCAATTAGAAATTATGTTTGGTTGTGGTCATTCTCAAATTGCTCCATCACTCACTTGTTGAAAATTAAGTCCGATCATAGACCTTTGTTGCTATCTCTTAAGCCAGATGTTACCTTGCCTAAAGGCCACCCTTTTAGGTTCCACGTTGGTTGGGTTGAACACCCTAAATTTTTGACCTTTGTCAAGGAGAAGTTGTGCTTTAAAGGTAAAATAGTTGAATCTCTAAATTTTTTTACTAATGACATTAAAGATTGGAATCGTTCTGTGTATGGTTTTATTAGGATGCGCAAAGGGAATTTGATGCATAGATTGTTTAATGTTCAAAAAGCTTTAGAAAAATATGACTCTATGCATTTAAGCTTTATGGAAAACCAGATACGTGAGGAATTGAAGTGTGTTCTCCATCATAAAGAGCTTCTTTGGAAGCAAAAAGCTATATGTGATTGGTTGTAATTTGGAGATCAGAACATTAAATTTTTTCACTCCTACATGATTTAGAGAAGAAATCATAACAAAATTTATGCTTTGAAGAATGAAGAGGGTGATTGGATTTTCAAAGAAGAAAGGCTCTAGTCTAAGGCAGTAAGGTTTTTTAAGAAATTGTATAGTGAGCTTCTGGATTCCACAACAACTATACCCACTAGTTCGTTCCTTAAACTAGATCAGAATGATGAAGTGTTCCTGAGAAAGATAGTTTCGAATGAAGAGATAAAAACCGTCATATTTGACATGGCTCCATTGAAAGCGCCTGGTAGTGATAGATATCATGCATTCTTTTTTCAGAGTTAATATGAGCTAATTGGTAGTGCTATTTGCGACTAGGTAAAGAAAATTTTTGATGGGCAGGTCATTGACAGAGAGCTTAATAATACTTGTACTTCTTCCTAAAGTTAGTAATCTTAAAAGCTTTACTCAGTTTAGTCTAATAAGCCTTTGTTCAGTTCTTTACAAATTGGTCATGAAAATTATTGTGAATAGATTTAAGGTAGTTTTTCCCAGAATTATAGGACTTGAGCAGGTTAGCTTTATTGCTAAAAGGAGCATTACAGACAAATCATAGTGGCTCAAGAAGTTATCCACTCAATGCGAAGCAAACACAAAAAATGGATGGCTATTAAGATTGATTTGGAGAAATCTTATGGTAGGGTTAGCTGGAAATTCATTAACGCCTCTTTTCAAGCGGCATTCATTCCATATTTTCTAATGAATGTCATTATGTCTATCATCATAAGCTTTACTATGCAGATCCTCCAGAATGGGGTACTAACTTAGAAGTTCAGTCTAGTAAGGGGCATTCGATAAGAATGTCCTCTATCTCTTTATCTTTTTGTTCTCTGCATGGAATGGTTGGGTCAGAGTATTAATTCTTCTATAAGCTCTAGTATATGGTCTCCTATTCACCTATCTAGTCAAGTCTATCACTTTCTCATTTGTTTTTTGCCGACGATCTTGTTATATTTGGAAAAGCAAATGAACACCAGGCCACATTAATCAAGGACATGTTGGATACCTTTTGTGGCTTTTCTGGGCACTGAATGAACATTCACAAGACAAACATTTTCTTTTCCAAATGAATGAATGATGAATTGGTAAGGAGTTTGTGTGGCATGTATGGGTTTCGCAAGGTCCATAATTTGAGTTTGTACTTGGGAGTTCCTCTCTTTCATGAAAGGATAATCAATAGCTTTGTGAAGTTCATTGTGGAAAAAGTTAAATCAAGGTTACAAAGGTAGGACACTAGGCGATTGTCTCTAGCTGGCAGAGTTACCCTAGCTCAATCAGTCTTTCTTACAATACCTAGTTACTTTATGCAGTCCTTAAGAATACCGCAAGGTATATGTGACGAAATTAAGAGTATTATTTGACAGTTCATATAGGGCTCAACTGGAGGGAGTAAAAAAATAGCCTTTGTTAGTTGGAACTCGATTTGTTAGCCAAAGACTTATGGAGGGCTTGGGTTTCGATAGTTGAAAGATCAGAACACTTCTTTTTTATTAAAGTTGAGGTTTAACATTTTATTGAGATCAAAGGCTTTGTGGGTTTGTGTGCTATGTGCGAAGTATGGGATTAAGGAGGGCATACCCCTCAGTATCGCTAATAGTAATTGCTATTTTCTCTAGAGAGCTTTAGCTAAGGTATGGCCTTTGCTTAGAGAAAACATTTTCTGGTCAGTTGGAGATGACAACTCCATTAAGTGTTGGAGGGACAGTTGGATTTCGCAGATCGGCCTACTAATTAACCTTATCCCAGCAAGTGTCAACATTGCTACATATTTTTGTTTAAGGGAGATGATTACAGATGAAGGAACGTGGAATCTAGAACTTTTTCGAGTTTGGCTTTTCAAAGATTTAATTAGATGCATTATTAGCATTCTTCCTTCACATCCTGTAGCAGGGCCTGACAGAATTGCTTGGTTGGGAACCTTTTCAAAGTGTTTCTTTATTAAAAGTGCTTATCGTAAGATTAAAGAGAGTTCATGGAATCCTAGGGAAGAAGCTTGGAAATTGCCGTGGAAGGTTAAGGACTTCAAAGGGTACAGGTTTTTCTTTGGCTGGCTCTCAAACAGTGGTTGCTTACTCAATTAGAACAGCTAAGACGTGGTGTGGGTAGTGCAAGATGTCTAAATTATGGATATAAAGCAGAAGACGTATTACATATTATAAGGGACTGTGATGCAATGAAGAATGTATGAAACCGAATCATCCCCCCATAAGCTAACCCTTTTCTTTTCAGGTAATTTGCAAGAACTAATTGAGTCTAATGTGAAAAATCAACTTAACATAGGCTGCCTTTGGATACTCAGTTGAGCATGGTTCAGTGTGTTTAGTGTTGGAACATTTTCAAATATTTATAGTGTTCCAATAACTATAAATGAATGGGTGTAATTAATCAAAAGTTATATTATTTGATTTTTTGGAAAAGAATTATAACTATTTAAATAATATTATTTGAATTGTTATAATATTAAATGAATAATTATATGTTTATTTTAAAGACATTATTATTAAGAAAGACGCCTATTGAAAGATGTCTCTATGAAGAGACATGAAAATTCCTATAAATCTGAATGTGATTTCATTTGGAAAACACACCAACAAATTCTAATATTCTTTCTTTCCTTCCTTCATTTTCTAATATTATTAGATTATTCTATAAAGTATTACTATAGAAATTCTTTGTAGAAATTGAGTTTCTTGTTATACGTTGCTCAGTGCGTAGTGGACTATTCTCGTCAGTGCAAAATAAAAATAGTCATTGGCTTCATTGTATCCTCGAGGTTAATTTGCTTGGAACTCATTTGCACACTGAATATAAGTGGGGGCGAATATAACCTTAAAGATAATAGCTTGATACACGTCTTGGACCCTTGTCCTATTTCTTTTTTTTTCTGTTCGAGTTCCATTCGTGTGTTCGAGATTTTCCTTACCAGAGATTTGTACTAACAATTTTAAGGTTATAACTCATGATGACTACCACAACACATGAAAGTGGAACACTAAGGGAGTTGGCTTCCAACTTTGTCAAACTTGATCGGTTTAATGGTGGTAATTTTTTACGAGGGCAGAAAAAGATGCATTTCTTATTATCAGCTTCGAAGAATGCTTATGTTTTGGATACTCCAAGACCTGAAGAGAATGAAAACAAATCTGTTGCTACAACTCGAGAAAGACAAAAATGGGACAATGTTAATTACACGTGCATGGGCCACATATTGAATGGTTTATTTGATGGTTTGTTCGACACCTACCAAAACGAGGTCACCGCTAAAGAACTATGGGACAAATTGGAGACAAGATACATGACCGAAGATGTTACAAGTAAGAAATTTCTTGTCAGTCATTTCAATAATTATCAAATGGTTGATGGTTGTTCTGTTATGGAACAATTCTGTAATATTGAAAAGATGATGAATCAATTCAAGCAATATGATATGAAAATGGATGAAATGATTGTTGTTGTAACACCCCCTAACCCTAAACCATCACCGGAACAGGGTTATGGAGCATTACCGGACCTATCAGACAATTTACATAAAATATCCATGTTTAACCCGTCTAAACACATTTAAATATGCTCAAAACTTGCTAAATTTAGACATTTTATATATTATCCAATACTCAATTCCAATCACTTATTATATATTATCAATATGATTCAAATTCATACTAAATTAGTCAAGTCCTATTATATACCATTACCAAGCTTAATTCTACTTATTTCATCAATACATTAACAATCCAAAACGACACATACATAAAGCATCATAAGTACATGCCATTACCAACTATTAACACGTTTTACCTCATTGAATTCGGGATCAGCCTGGGATGCTGATTCAACGATCTAGATTTAACTTAACCTGCGCACAGAAACATCCGTACGCTGAGAATGAACTCAATGGTATTTCTATAATCCGAATACTTAGTAAAATGAAAATATAACAAACACTTAAAAATCATATGTCATATATAATTGTATAATTATTCAATTCGTAGATAAACCATTTATAACTCATTCAATTTTATCATCTATTAACCCAATTAACTTTCAAAATAATTTCACAATCATTTAAATAATAATATTTTCCATTCATATGTCTCATTTATACTTCATTAACTATTCAATATCAAGAAATAATTTTCAAGATAGATAAAGTTTTCAGTTTCACTCAATAACATTCAATCATTCAATAACAATTAGTTATTCAATAATAATCAATAACTCTTTAACAGTCAGTTATTCAGTAACGATAAATTATTCAGTAATAATCAATTATTTAGTAACAATTTATTTACGCAGAGCGATCGATTATCCAAGAATATCGGTTAGTCAAGAGTACCAATTATTCAAGACCTTTATTTACCCCTATTAACATGACTCGGACTCAGACGGATACACGGATCCAACCCACACACCGGGATAGCATACAGTGTTTTATCTACGGAGCCTAATACACCGTAATGGTAATAAACAATAACAAAGAATAAGAATAAAGAATAAAGAATGGTACACAGAGTACCTCATTGGAACAAATCCAGAAAAGCAATAGTAACAGTAAGGTACGGAGTACCTCTTCGGAACGAATCTGGAACAGTAACAGTAAGGCGACACTTATAGTGTCTCATTGACACAAAGTCGAAATATCCCTGAACACTTCCAAACCTATGGCATGTCAACTATATCCGACTTAGCCCGATACTGTTAATAGGGTTTCTAATTCATTTTTCAGTTTCCAATTATTACACATCTCAACAATCATATATATTTATAATTCGATATAATTCATTTCACTTTTCAATAACAAATATTCAATTTTACAATAATCACATATATCCGTATAAATTCAATAAATTTAACACATATCCGATCAATCCATTTCAATTATATAACACAAGATTTCTCACCTCAATTACTATCATAATATTCAATCAAAATTCAACAATAAATAAATAATTTCACTTTTCAATTCTAACCGATATCTATTCTAATTCAAATATTCATGTCAAAGCACTTTCTATACATATTAAGTAATAAATTCAATAATTAAATATTAAGTTTAAATTACAGAAATACAAATAGTAATTTCCAGGCTAACCCTCGTCGACTTTGCCTTTTTCTTGCTTAGCCGAGATTTCCGGCACAATGTTAGCTACGGAAATTAAAACAATTAAAAATTCATCAATATACAATTTCATTTTATTTATTCCAATTTCAACTCAATATTTACATAACTTCTAATTTAATCACAATTCAAACTAACTTGTTTTCTTTACAATTTATTCTCTATTTTTCACTCAACGATCACTTAAAACCAAATTTCAACTCTCTAATTTCTCCATAAATCCCTAATTTCGAATGTATTTCAATTTAGCCCCTAAAGTATAAAACTTATGAATTACTTTACAATTCAATCCTTATTTCACTTCTAACTTGAATTTCTATCAATTTAATCCCTAATTCATCATTTTATTCAACATGAACCATATTTAGAAATCTAATATCTTTCAAAATATCAACTTAATTTCATCAAAACCTTATTCCAAAACTTCTAAAACATCAAAATTAAGTAAAAAAAAAAAGGCTAAATTAACTTACCTATTAAACTTCCAAACCTTAAAACCCTAATTCTCCCTTTTTCTTTTCTTTCTCTTTTCTTTCTTTCCTTCCCCTCCTTTTTGTTTGCCTATTCTGTTTCTTTTCTTTGTTTCATTTCTTTTCTTTCTTTATTTACTATATATATAATAACAATAAAATATCTATATTAAAAATCTATTTAATAACAAATATTTATTTAACACTTATATGCATATATATTATTACACTTGTACCAAATCATTTTTATACACTTGCCTTTCTTTTATTTATTTTATTTATTTCATATAAAACCTATTTATTTAAATAAAAGCAATTAAATAAAATATACTACAATTGTACAAATATATGTATTACACTTGTATATTTTATTTACCATACATTTGTCTTTATTTAATTTATTTCATAATATAATATCAATTTAATAATAACAATAACATTAATATTTACTTAAATAATAAGTAAATACATACATATATTATAAATGTATGTATAATATTTATTACACATGTATTTTATTTTATCACGACTTGTCACAATTTAATTTATTTATCATATAAATATCTTATAATATAATTATAATAAATTAATTTAATATCATTTATTACTAATAAATATATATTTTATAATTAAAATCTAAGTAAAAATCTTAGATTTTTACTTTATATGCCGCCTCACTTATGCTAAATGGAATAATTTTCATTTTGGTCCTTTTATTTTCTTTTAATCTATAATTAAACTTTCACACTTTATTCAATTTAATCCTTTTATCCAATTATCCTTAATTAAGCTAAATTCACTTAATTAAACTCTAACTAACCACTCAATTAACTTTTTATATATTTTTTATAAATATTTACGGATCCATTTTTCAGTAACGAAGACTCGAAAATACACTTTTCCGATAACCGTAAAATTCGGGTCACTACATTTTATCCTCCATAATAAACAAACTTCCTCCATCTTGAAAAGACTTTAAAAGAAGTCTAAAACATAAGAAAGAAGAAATATCTTTTAAGGCTTTGGCAAATCATTTTTGTATTGGAGAAGAATATCGAAAACAAGATCAGAACCTAAATTCCGAAAATGCCAAGTGCATGTTACGGAGGAAGTACAGACTACTAAACCATTTAAGAGAAAGTTCAAACAGGCTAATATAGCACCTAAGTTCAAAAAGAAACAAAAGGGCTCATGCTATCATTGTGGTAAGCCGGGATATTTCAAGAATGAATGTCAATTTTTAAAGAAGAAATCATCTTCTAAGGCTGATAATAACGAAAAGTTAGTTGCAATGATATCTAAAATTAATATGGCACAAGATCATAATACATGGTGGATTGATACCAGAGCAACCAAACATGTGTGCAAAGACAAAAGTATGTTCACAAAGTTCACACAATGTGAAAATGACAATGTCTTGTACAGAGGGAAATTCTTCCACCGCAGCAATCAAAGGCAAAGGGTCTGTTGAACTACAATTCACTTCTGGAAATGTTTTAACCTTAAATGATGTATATTATGTACCAGAAGTTAGAAAGAATTTAGTGTCTGGAAGTTTGTTGAATAAGTTTGGTTTCAAACTTGTTTTTGAGGCAGATAAGTTTATTTTGTCTAAGGGAGGAATTTTTTTAGGAAAAGGGTATATGTATGAGAGTACGTTCCAACTAAATATTATTAATAAGAATAAAAATACTATTTCGCTTATATGGTTGAATCTTTTGTTTATGGCATTATAAATTAGGTCATTTGAATTATAGAAAATTGAATGACATGTATAAGTTAGATTTAATTCCTATTTTTAATAATAATATTAAAATTGCAATACATGAATGTTGACTAAAATTACAAGAAACTCTTTCCTTAAGGTTAAAAGGAAAACAAAATTGTTTGATTTGATACATAGTGATTTATGTGACATGCATAATACTCCTACATTAGGTGGAAAGAAATATTTTGTTACTTTTATTGATGATTAATCTAGATATTGTTATGTAAATTTATTGCATTCAAAAGGTAAAGCGCTTGATAAATTTAAAGTTTATAAATCTGAAGTTGAACCTCAGTCTGAATCATTTATCAAGTGCTTAAGATCAGATAGAGGTGGAGAATACTATAATCTAAGTTATTTTGAATCCACTGGAATTTTCCATCAAGTTTCAGCCCTTTACACACCACAACAAAATGGTGTAGCTGAAAGGAAATTATAGTCTTGACTGAAATGGTAAATTCGATGTTATCATATTCAGGTTCTAGACAAGGTTTCTGAGGAGAAGCTATTCTAACAGCTTACCATATATTGAATAGAGTTCCTAATAAGGAAACTAAAATAACCCCCTATGAACAATGGAAGAAAAGGAAACCAAACCTTAATTATTTGAAGGTTTGGGGTTGTAAAGCTATTGTCAAAGTTTCAACACCTAAACATAAAAAGTTAGGTGAAAGAGGAATTGAATGCATATTTATAGGATATGCACATAATAGCAAGGCATATAGGTTCATGGTAATTGAACTAAATGATTCAATTTCAATTAATATTGTTATTGAATCAAGAGATGTTATTTTTGATGAAAATAGATTTGATTCTATTTCAAGACAATTACAGCCACAACAATTGATTCATTCTTCAAATGAGAATGAGATTCCATTGGAACAAATTGATAATAACAATGAATCTTGTCAAGAATTAAGAAGAAGTAAGAGGATTAAAAAGGTCAAAGATTTTGGACCAGATTTCATTATGTTTCTTGTAGAAGGAAAAGGTGAACGTATATGCAATAAGATACCTTATTGTTATAATACGGAATATGATCCTATTACATTTGAAGAGGCAATGAAATCTCAAGACTCTGTTTTTTGGAAAGAAACAATAAATGATGATATGGATTCAATAATGGGAAATCAAACTTGGATCGTAGTTAATCTTCCACTGGGTCCCAAACCAATAAGTTGTAAATGGATCTTCAAAAAGAAAATAAAGGTCGATGGAATCATTGATAAATTTAAAGCAAGGTTGGTAGCAAAGGTTTTACACAAAAACAAGGTATTTATTACTTTGATACCTAAACTCCAGTAACAATAATTGTTACAATTAGACTCTTAATATCACTTACCTCTATATATAATTTGGTTGTTCACCAAATGGATGTTAAAACTACATTTTTAAATGGTGAATTGTAAGAGGAAGTGTATATGGAACAACTAGAAGGATTTCTTGCTCTAAGACAAGAGCATAAGGTATGTAAGCTTGTTAAATCTTTATATGGACTTAAACGAAAACCAAAACAATGGCACCAAAAGTTTAACAAGGTTGTTTTAGCTAATGGCTATAAAATAAATGAATCCGATAAGTGCATATATAGCAAATTTGAAAATGGAAAAGGTTTCATAATTTGCTTATATGTAGATGGCATGCTCATTTTTGGCACAGATTTGGAACAAATAGAAAACACAAAGAAATTCTTGTCAAACAACTTTGCTATGAAGGATATGGGTGTAGCAGATGTTATTCTTCAGATTAAAATAACCCGAGATGAAATCACTATAGCTTTATCGCAATCACATTACATTGAAAATGTGCTTAAAAAGTTTGATCTTTTCAACTATATACTAGCATATACACCCATGGATCCTCAAATACAATTAGTATCTAATGCTAGTAGGAAAATTGATCAATTGAAATATGCAAGTCTAATTGGTTGTCTTATGTACATAATGACTTGTACAAGACCAGATATTGCATATGTTGTTGGGAAATTGAGTAGGTACACAAGTAATCCAAGTAATTTGCATTGGCAAGTTTTAAATAGATTACTTAGGTACTTAAAGAAAACTATTAACTATGGATTGTGTTATAATGGATATCCTCTAGTTTTAGAAGGGTATTCAGATGCTAGTTGGATTACAAGTTTGGAAGATAATGTATCTACTAGTATATGGATCTTTATTCTTGGTGGAGGAGCCATTTCTTGGGGTTCCAAGAAATAAACATGTATTACTAATTCCATTATGACAGCAGAATTTATTACATTAACCGCTACATCTAAAGAAGCAGAATGGTTAAGAAATTTGTTTTATGATGTACCTTTATGGCCTAAGCCAATTTCACCTATTTATGTCCATTGTGATAGTAAGGCTACTCTAGCAAAGGCATATAGCCAAGTATATAATGGAAAGTCTAGACATATTAGATTAAGACATAGTTATGTCCGGCAATTAATATCTGATGGAGTGATCACTATTAATTATGTGAGGTCAAGTGAAAATTTGGTGGATCCTTTGACCAAAAGTCTTGCTAGAGATGCAGTAAAGAGGACCTCAAAAGGGATGGGACTTAAGCCCATTAATTAGAGTCAACAAACTTGACTCAACGCCTGGTATAACATCAAGTCCTGAGTTCAATGAGACAAAGTACATCATTAGTCTGTGACTGTTAGCACTATAAATAAATCCATCCTAAGATTAAAGTGTTAGGTACTCGTAATGATAAGGGAAGGATGAGTAATGTACTCTTAATGGACCCATAACATAAATATATTAGAGTGTTATAATTACGGGAACACTCTTGATGGGACTACCTATGTGAGTAGAAGTGTGGCCACTTCTAGGAGCTCAAGAGCTTGGCTCTGGCAGCACTCATTAAAAGAGGACACAGACACATGGCCATAATGGTGTCCCTAGATACTATGCATTGATCGATGTTGAAATCATTGTGTGAGATGTGTTCGATTAATCAAATGGAATAGTTGGTTCAAAGTTTAGTCTACCATGCAATTTCGATTAACTTTAACATGCTTTCACTAAGTGAAGGTTCAATCGTAAGATACCTTCATTTATGCAAATTGATTTCCAAGAATATCAAAATCTAAAATATTTTGAAAATGGGGGGACATTGTTGGAACATTTTCAAATATTTATAGTGTTCTAATAACTACAAATGAATGGGTGTAATTAATCAAAAGTTATATATTTGATTTTTGAAAAGAATTATAACTATTTAAATAATATTATTTGAATAGTTATAATATTAAATGAATAATTATGTGTTTATTTTAAAGATATTATTATTTAGAAAGACACCTAATGAAAGACGTCTTTATGAAGAGACATGAAAATTCCTATAAATAGGAATAGGATTTCATTTGAAACTATTGAAAGATGTCTCTATGAAGAGACATGAAAATTCTTATAAATAGGAATGAGATTTCATTTGGAAAACACACCAACAAATTCTAATATTCTTTATTTCCTTCCTTCATTTTCTAATATTATTAGATTATTCTATAAAGTATTATTGCATAACTCTTTTGTAGAAATTGAGTTTCTTATTATACGTTACTCAGTGCATAGTGGATTATTCTCGTCAGTGCAAAACAAAAATAGTTATTGGCTTCATTGTACCCTCGAGGTTAATTTGCTTGGAACTCATTTGCACACCGAAGATAGGTGGGGGCGAATATAACCTTAAAGATAGTGGCTTGATACACGCCTTGGACCCTTGTCTTATTTCTTCTTTTTCCGTTCGAGTTCTGTTCGTGTGTTCGAGATTTTCTTGACCAGAGATTTGTACTAACATTTAGTCTCTTTTTCTCTAGATTGTTGTGCAAAATAGCGTTTGGATGACCTATGGTGAGTTTCAGTTAATTCTTTGTATCACATTAGACTTCTCAATTTTCACTGATGAAAAATGCTTCAGTTGAAAAAAGTCTCTATAGTGGTAGTGTATTTTTCCTATACTAACATTTACTTTTTTTTAATTAAAAAGAAAAATTGCCAGCTCTTTTTAGTCTTTTCACTCTGTAGGTATAGGCATATTGAGCTTTTTTTTTGCTTCAATTAATTAAGTAAATATATAAAATTTAATCCAAGTATAATGTTGTTTTTGTGAAAATAATATTTTTATTGTTATAAAAGAATAATTAATTATAAAATGATTATCATTTTATCTAATAAATAATTTAAATTTATTATATAATTAATTAAATATTTATAATAAAATATTGGAAGATACATTTTAATATTTATTAAATGAATTTATAAATTCACATATTTTTAATAATTTCATAAAAATAAAATAATTTTAAAAAACTTATATTTTTATCATTTCTAATTGAATGTCTTTAATAGTAATTTTTTATTATTACATCACCGCTACAGCTACATTTGAGTCCAAACACACACCCACTGCTATTTTTAATCTCACCGCTACAGTAACTAATCTTACCGCCATCGTTGTTTTTAACTTCACCGGAGGTAAACGCACTGCCCATCCAAACTAAGCCATGGTTTGAAGGAATGTCAATTGGTCATGCTTCTTTGGCCTAGTTACTTGGCGGATATGGAAGAACAGGAATCTTTGCACCTTTAATGGAATGTCGTGGACTGCAGAGAAGATTGTCAAAGTTTCGCACAGTTGGGCTAATCGATACATTACAGCTTGCAAGAGAGGTATTGCTATGAGACCTATCTCGAAAGAAGAGATGGTGGAAACAGAAAGGTGGATTCGCATAAGATCCGATAGAGATAGAGCTGTTAAAACCAACACAGGTTGCGCTGCGACATGTGGTGTATTGAGAAATCATAATGGAGATTGGATACTTGGCTATAATCATAGATTAGGGAAATGTTCTTGTTTTTGAAGTAGAATTATGGGGCATACTAGATGTGTAACATTGGTATAAGGAAGACAATATGATAGAGTTTTGGTGCAGAGAAACAATATGGAAGTTATTGGAACTATCAAGGAGTCCTTATCGAAGGGATCAAATTCTGCATTAATCAGGCGTTATTGGAAAATATGGACGTCACATATATAATAAGGGTAATTACATGTTATTATTTACTATCATGATAGGTTAGCCCAAATTAAAAGTGATCTAATTTGGTTAAACTTTTATTGGGTTTTAATTATTAAATAAAGTATGGGTCAAATATGTGTAGATACTTTAGTAATTGAGTTCTAATCAAATTCTAATTAATGATGAGCTAATTAGGAATTAGAACTAATATGCCAAGGTTATAAATATTAAGGTTATGGTCCCCAAATTACACACCAGATATTTTTTCTAACATCCCATCCTTAGGAAAGAGAGAGTTGTGTGCTAATTTGGAAGATCAAATCTCCAAGATCGGGAAAAGCTTAAAGGAATTTATGGATTCAAGTACGCTTCCGCATTTAGTTTTATTCTTGATTTATTCTTGATAATTTGACATGATAGATCCTGGTTTATTCAGTTTTATTTTAGATTTATTTTACAAATCTAACAAGTGGCATCCGAGCTTTGTCATACTGAATAATTGAAACTGAATTGATTCTTTATTATTTTTGAATTGATTCTTTTTCTTTTTAATTTTATGGATTTGATATTTTAATTATATATTATGTTGAATCTTTGAGATTCTTGATAAATTTTAGGTTTTGGTTCTTTAAATAAAGTTTTAAGGTTTTATAAATATAATCTAGTTTAATATTTGCATATGCTATTTGAAAAGTGAAGGTTTATTTATTTATTTATAATCAATTGATAAAAATTAATTTGTGATATTCATTTCTCTTCTTTTCACACAATTAGTTTATAAATTTTGCTTAAAGTAATTATTAAATTAAAATTACAGGCTTACTACTTTTTGCAATTGAAAAATTCAAATTGGGTTGTATAATTGGTTTTGAAAGTTAATTCACTTGATAATTGAACAAATGAATGTTGTTAAGATGTTTTTTCCAGACTATTTGTTTTAAATTTTCTATTTGTGGTTGAATGTATATGAAATTATCATCTTTTGTCTTTATTCATGATGAATTATATTCACCATTGAATTCAATTCATATATACAAATTATTACTTTTGGTTCTGCTATAATTATTTTATATAAGTTTTAGTCCTTATGGAACCCAAGTAAAATTAAAACGTTTGGAATTCTTTTTAATATGGTGGCTATGAATTTTCATAAGTGGTTGTGCATATGAAGGCTTTTATACTTGGGATTATTTTATATTTGGTGGTTATGGATTTTTTTAAGTATTTATGCGTATAAAGAAGTTTTATAATAATGTCTTTAGTTATTAATATAATTTTGAGTTTACATGAAATATGTAAGGTAAGCCAATATTATTTTTCTATTATTATAATTGTGTGTATATATATTATATGCATATCAATGATTTTGAGGATTAATGCATGATTATAGTTTGTATGAATAGGTGTTTATACCCATTATTCAATAAGATATTTTTATAGTTCTATTGATGAAATTAAGTTATGATGGATATCGTTGAAGTTGTTAATTTTTTTTGTTATGGTTATATATTCAATTATACGGGTGCTTTGGTGCAAATTCATGTCAACTATATATATTTAAATAATTTGGTTTTAAGTTTGGTTCTATAATCTTAGGTTTTGGCATCTTATGGTTCCAAATATTTGGTTAAATTATGATGATATGGTTTATTGTATGAATTGTGGGATAGGCCAACTATTATGATTTTGTTTTTGAGATTTATTGGCTTGAAAATATTTTCAAGTATTCATGTGAATATCTGTTTAATCATAAATACAACTTTGGGTTTACATGGTAAATTCAGGGTAATTTTTTCTATTTGATTTTGAATACATGTATATGCGTGAATTACTTTGGTGTTTTTTATCCATGCCAAAATTATGAATATATGTGCTTGCTAATTATTTAGCTTTGAACCACTACATTATTTTATTTAGTTTTGATATATATGATTTTGGAAAAAAAACCAGTCAAAAATTAAGGTTTTCGGTTTTTATTACATTATTAAAACAACCTTATTTTGGGTTATTTCAAGTTTATAAAGCAATTAAAAAATAGTATTGACATTTGACTATTGGATAAATTTTAAATATGAATATTTGTATGTTTATATATTTTTTATAATAACTTAATTGAAGCAATAAGTCACCAAAGTGGTTTTTTTATAAATTATCTTGTTTTAAAATATAAAAGGTTGTGTGCATGTAACTTAAGTTATGTTAATATTGATTGGCCCAAATGAAGGTTAATAATATTACATGTGCAACTATGGTAATAAACATGTGACAATTATTTGGTTTTACATGTAAGCAATAAATTGACCTAAAAGAAGATTTATGGTTCGACATGTTCCTATTGTCAATGTTTGATTATTACACCAATATATCACTTACAAGTTAATATTTTGTCCAAAAATAAAATATTAATGGAGTGTCCAATATCTTGAGATGAGGTTTACCTTTATTCAAATTATTTTGGTTTAAATTTGAAGTCTTATGTGAGGTTGTTCATGGTTTATGATTTATTCAACTATTATTATATTTGCCAACATCATTGTATGTTGTTTTGGGATAAATATAAATACATATGTATACTATTATCTTTTAATTTGATTGAAAGATAAGAAATATTTTGAAAGAAATAAATTTAGATTTTGACTTTAGGTTTTAATTAAGGATGTCAAATATTTTAAATAGATTAGTTGAAACAAAATACCGCCAAAGTGACCTCTTTTGTGTAGATTAGTTTATTTAAAATATAAAGACGATTATAAGTTTTTGTGATTCATACATTTATTAATTGACCCAAAAGTAAGTTAATATTTGGCAGAATTTCAACGAAATCTATGGTGATAAATGTGTGACAATTATAAGATACTTTATGTGAACAATATGTTAGCCCAAAGATTAATTTATTGTTTGACATAATTTATTTTCAATGTTTGATTGCTACAACATGAGTACCGCTTACTGTTAATATTACTGTCCAAAGACTTAATATTAATGTTGTGTTTGGTATCTTGAGATGGGATTAGCCATTATCCTAAATTTATTATTTACTTATGAATATTGATGTAAGCTTATTTATTTTTTGTTCTATATTCAATTAATTCATCTTCTACTGCCACAATATCTTCTAATATAAATCTATATTCATGCTTAATGGACTAATTTCAATGAATGGAAAAGGCACTTACTTACAGTGTTTGCTTGTATGAACATAGACATTGCACTAAGGGGAGAACAACCTCCACCTCTCACTGTGGAAAACACCCCTTATGTTAAAAGGGATTTTGAGAGGTGGGATCGTTCAAATTGTATGAGTTTAATGATCATAAAGTACAACATTTCAGAAGCCTTTAAGGGCAAAGAATCTAAAAAGATTACTTAGGCCAAAGTTTCCTTAACGAAATTGAGAAACGTTTTGCTAAAAACGATAAGGTTGAAATGACAACATTTCTGACTTCTTTGATGTCTATAAAGTATAAGGGTCAAGTAAATTCTAAGTGATCTAAGGGCTATGAGTTTTATGATCCCACAATTAGGAATATTTTTTAGATGAGAATTGCAACATTCTTTTAGGATGTTGAGTTTTAATGATGAATTGAATTCTAACTCATTTCCTACTATCACTTTTGATGATGCTTAGGTTCTCATACCTATTATTGATTAAGAAGTGAATATGGAACCTTAATAAGACAATGTTGAACAACTCCTTATTCAAAATGAGGTAATTTTTCCAAAAGAACAAACTCAACAATTTCAAGAATGAATTCCATTAAAAAGGTCCACTAGAGAAAGGTTATAATGGCTTTAGTGGAATATTTTGACCTTAAGTTGCATTAGATGAATATTAAGTTAATAGTTTCTCAACGGTAACATTGATCATACATTTATATGGTGCAACTAGTAAACTTTGTGTCTGATGATGCAAAGTTAATGATTTGCAAATTAAAGAACTTCATCTATGGGTTTAAGCATACTTCTCGTTAGTAGTATTACAATTTTACCAAATGATTATCTCATTCGGTTTAGAGATGACTTTTGTCAATAATTATATATGCCATAAGTTTAGTGGGAGTAAGGTTCTATATTTGGTTTTATATGTTGATGGCATACTGCTTGTCAATAATAAGTATAGCCTCAATCAATGCCCTAAGAATGATTTTGAGATTACAAAAATGCATAAGATTTTTTTACATTTTAGCAGTGGAAAGTCCAATGTACATTCAGGGTTGTATACATTAGGATATTGTGTACATTATTGGGATGTTAGGCAGATATTTGAAACAACCCTGGTTTGGACCATTGGATAGCATCCAAGAGGGTTATAAGGTATTTTTAGAGAATAAAAGATTACATGCTCACATATCGAAGATCTAATCAGTTAGAGATTATTAGGTATATAGAACATCGATTTTGATGGAATATGGATATAGTATTTTGTCACTAAGGTGCAAATTGTGGAAACAAATTCCAGTCTTTTATTCCATTAGCAATAGAAGTACATCAAAGTCAAAACACATAGACTTTAAGTTCCTGGTTATTAAAGTAAAAGTTCAGAGTGGCTAGGTGCCTATAAAGCATATTAAGACAAACTCCATGATTGCGGATCCGCTTACTAAGGAATTACACCTAAGGTTTTATAATAGCACACTACTTATATGGGTGTAATGTCATTTAAATGATATTTAGTTTTAGTGGGAATTTGTATTTTTAAATGTTTTTATGTTATAGACATATTTTCAGTTATTTCAATTTAAAGAAATTAAATTTATTTTCTGCAGAAATAAAGTTTATTTGGTTTATTTACACTCTGATTTTGGTAAGGTTTGATCTCACTAAGGTTTAAAAGGACCAATTAGAAATAGACCTGTTTAGATCATATTGCATGTAATTTACATGCTACACATCCATACTTGATCTATGTCATTTGGTTGTGTTTATATACATGATTATGGATGGATTTAGTTACGATATATGTAACGAAAGTCCCCTTGGTTCTATGTTAACATAATTAATATACGAGATTGTTCGAAATACCTTTTGGATATGATAGTAAAATTTTAGGCTCATAATGTTATATAATGACATGTAATTATAGAGTAATTAGTATATATATGCGGTCCAAGTGGCAGATTGTTGGAAAATATGGACATCATATATATAATAAGGGTAATTACATATTATTATTTACTATCATGATAGGTTATCCCAAATTAAAAGTGATCTAATTTGGTTAAAGTTTTATTGGGTTTTAATGATTAAATAAAGTATGGGTCAAATATGTGTAGGTACTTTAGTAATTGAGTTCTAATCAAATTCTAATTAATGATGGACTAATTAGGAATTAGAACTAATATGCCAAGGTTATAAATATTAGGGTTATAGTCCCCAAATTACACACTAGATATCTTTTCTAACATCTCATCCTTAGGAAAGAGAAAGTTGTGTGCTAATTTGAAAGGTCAAATCCCCAAGATCGGGAAAAATTTAAAGGAATTCATGGATTTAGGTACGCTTCCTCATTTAGTTTTGTTCTTTATTTATTCTTGATGATTTGACATGATAGATCCTGGTTTATTCAGTTTTATTTTAGATTTATTTTACAAATCTAATAGACGTATCTTTCAATTTTTGCAAAATAAGGAAGTTTGGTTAATTGAATACGTTCTTAGAGATGAAAACATGGAAGCTAATAGTATCACCAAGTTGGCTTTTTGGTAGGGAGGAGGGTTTACAGTCATATGAAACTTCTCCTCTACTGTAAACCCTCCTCTAGTGCATTTCCAGTATTTTGTAATGTTCTACTTTATTTTCACAAAAAAGTGACTATTTCTGCAATTTCCCAGAAAATAATAACAACAAATTAAGGGATAATATAAATTTTGACCCTTGACCTTGGAAATTAGATTCACTTTGGTATCTGTACTTTTTTTGGGTCCACTTTAACACTTAAACTTGACAATTAGGTCCATTTTGATTCTTGAACTTGAAAAATCTAAAAGTTTGGTGATGTGGTACTTTGAGATTGTGTCACATCATTACTTGAAAATTTTAAAAATATATATAAATTTTAAGGTGATGTGGTACAATGTCACATTTAGTGTTTTAATAACCGAATTAGTGGTTGAACAAGTTAGACCATCGATTCCTGATTTAACCAATTCAATTGGTCCGATCGTAAGACCAACAATAATTAAATTAGTAAAATTCATAAAAATATATAACTAAATTAAGAAATAAATGATTTTATTTAATTGTTTCAACTTGTTCAACTGTCGATTTTTGTCCCCCCTTTTTTTCACCAATTTCAAGCAGTTTTCAAGTTAATTTGTTCAGTCCATTTGTTCAAACGGATATATTGATCTATTTTTGATTCATCCAATCCGATCTTGTTCCAGTAAAACTGGCCACATCATTATTTCTTGACATAATTCAAGTTTAGGGACTAAAATGGATCTAGTCGTGAAGTTCAAGGACTAAAATGGACTAAACAAAAGTACAGGTACCAAAGTGGATCTAGTTCCCAAGATCAGGGACTAAAATTTATATTATCCCATAAAAACAACGCTGACTTATAGTTTTATATTTTTCGAGCCATTTAGGCCCAGCCAGCCGGATAGTCGAAACAGCGCGAAACTGCCTTTAGGGTTTCTGGGTTTGAAACACGAAAACAATGGCGTCGTTCCGGTCGCTCAAGTCTGCAATTTTCGACAGGGAAGAGAGAAAACAGTTCCGTATTCCACTCTCTTCCATTTTACTATTATTGTTGTCGTGATTGAATCTAACAAAACACACACGCATCGTTTGAGCTCACTTCATTTTAAAATCTCAATCTCAGACAGTACCAATCTCACATTCGCGGCCTCAACGCCTACGATCGCCACAAGAAGTTCTTGAACGATTATGGTAAAGTTTCCTTAATCGATTTTCTTGTTACAGTTACTGCTTTTTTTTTTTTTTTCACGTTAGAAAATATTTGCATTTCCTTTATCTGTGTTACTCGTCAAAAATAATTGCTGTGCTACTTTGTTGCTTAGTTAATTGGAAAATGGACATGAAAGGAATTATGCAAATAGTGAGCGCTGTATTTGTTACATCCTTGTGTCCTAAAACGAGTGGATGATGAACAGTCTTCTCCTTTAAGAATGGAAGGAGGCTACAGTCAGCCACACATTTTATTTTCCATACTAAAACTAGTGGCGTTTCTCACTTTTCAAGTGCATCTTGTCTTTATTTTGTTGTTTTGGTGGTGTTTTTTCCCTCTCTTTCTCATTTGGGTGTCATTTGTTTGCTTTTTGCTTACTGTTTTGCAGTTGGCTTTTACGGAAAAGAAAAATCTACTGATGTGAAGTTGCCAATTAAAACAGATCATGATACCCTGAGGGAGGGATATCGGTATGCTTTTGTTTTTTTCTAGTAATGGACTTGTGTGGCTGCATGCCACTTTATGATCAATGCTTACGGTCTTCCATCTATTATCTCCCTTTGGTGCGTTCTCTTCAAGGTGTGAGGTATAATGGTGTTAATGTCTTATTTATATCTATTTATGTTACCTATGACTTTCAAAGTTTGAATGAAACTTTGAACTGTTCTTAATCTGTGGAACTTGTCCGTCATCCTCTTTTTGTATTGGATCGAAGAAAATGGACACAGACTTGCTTTGTTATGAATTTTCTTTTCAGGTTCAAATGTCAAAGCATGAGTAGATAACTTTTAGAATTATCAGATGTTAAATGATTAATTATATGACTGTAGAAGACTAGTGGATTCAGAGCTAATTGAGTAGCTTGATGAGTACTCATGAAGTGGATTTATGATCACTCATTATGTCAAAATTGAGAATCTTGAAATACAGGTCAGGCTAAATCTGCTTTGTGTTGTGGATTCATGGTTGTTTAGCATATCCAGGATGAGCTTAGATGGGGAATGGTGGTTAGCCTAGGAAAAAAAAATGTAGGATCAAGAAGAATTTCATATAATATTGTTTGTGACAATTTTCTATTTGCCTTATTTCCATCCGCAAATCAATATGGAGATTATTTTGGATGTTGTGCTTTTTCGTGCCTGAAACCATGTTCTTTGAAATGCTCTACTTTCAAACGTGGTATATATTGTTAATGGTGCTCAGCTTTTTCTTTTTTCAACATTTAACAATTGTTGTAGCTTTATACGTTCTGAGGAAGATGATATGAATCATTCCTGGGAGCAGAAGCTGGTGAAGCGTTACTATGATAAACTTTTTAAAGAGTATCCTTTGCTATTTTAGTTTCTTGCTTATATTGGGGAACAGAAAATCTAAAATCTCAACAAGGGGAATGCTTTTCGTCTTCTTATTTCTTAATGACTTTCTTCTTGGTAAATCTTACTTGGAAAGTTGGGTAAGGCTGTGGCAGATCTATCTAAAAAGGAATTCATGCATTACTCTGGTTTCTTTAGAAGTTTAAACATCTAGTGGATCAGTTAACATTTTGGTGAGTTTGTTTCTGCTTTAATTTCAATAAAAGTTAGCTTTGACTTTTTATTTGTTCCCTTAAGCTTATTTAAGATACTGCATAGCTGACATGTCACAATATAAGAGTGGTAAGGTATGTTGTTACTTACTTCTGTTAGATGTTTTAAGAAACTTGTCTATGTCATGATATATTTCACAGTAGTTGTTTCATACAAAGCATGGAAAAAAATTCATGTGTAATGCTTTGAGCCAAGCACAACCTGATGCTGAAAATGGAAAAGCAGATACATAGTTATCTTCTCTTCCATCTCTTTGTACTATATTATCCACTTTAGATTATTGAGGAATTTTTCTTAATTCAAGTTATTTTTCAGTTTTAAGCTTTTTCCTTTCCGATTTTATAGATTGGTTTGAGGTGGCGAACAGAGAAGGAAGTTATATCTGGTAAAGGTAAATAGATTTCTCTTCATTGTTGACTGCTTTGATTAATACTAATTCGTAAATTACATCATGTTTTTTAGTTGACAGTAATTTACAACTGGTTTTTGTTCTGGAATCTTATAGTTTGCATTGTTCCAGAATTACATTCATATTCCAATCTGCCTTGGGTTTATCAGAAAGCTATGCAATGTCATTAATTTGAAAAAAGGATGTATATAGGTGGCTTTAGCTAATCTTCAAAAGTTGTTGGACAATGGAGTTGCAAAGTAAGTGGGCAAAAATTGGTAGTAGTGATAAAGACTGAGGTAAAATTCAGGCCCTACCTTGAACACCAAAATTATTTGAAAATTTGAGGGCTTTGACACTGCTAATGCACCAATTTTGGCAATTGTTAAACTTTGCACACTGAAATCTTTACTTTTAGAAATAATTAATCATGAAGATGGATTAGAGGTGTGGGGTAGAAGAGTCCTAAAAGCAAGGACAAGGAAACTTCATGGCCTTGAACACCGCATATTTTTATTGATTCTTGTCTTTATAAATTTAGCTAACAATTGTCTTCAATAATATGATGGTCATTATGTGGCAGTTGCACATAAGTTTAAATTTTACTTATTACTCTTTTCTATCAGGACAGTTTATATGTGGTAATAAGCACTGCAATGAGAAAGATGGCTTAGCAAGCTATGAGGCAAGTGTTTGTTATTTGTAATACCCGTTTGCCATTTCACTGGACATCATCTTTTGCTAGGGGTATGAATTCTTGCATGGTTAGGTAATATTTTTAGGTGTAACTGCTACCTCAGCTATTAATAGCATTAAGGATGTTGTGGAGTTCCCATTTTACTTTTAAATACTGAAATATTTTGTTATGAAGGGAATATCTTCTTGTGCGAATATTAAGGTAACTTGGACTATTCGTTTTCCTTGGATAAAATTTTCAGGTAAACTTTTCCTATTTTGAGGCTGGAGAAAACAAGCAAGCCTTGGTGAAGGTGGTAACTTGTGAAAGGTATGTAGAGATACCTTATTTGTCTCTGTGTGTGAACCATTGTTGTTTGTTTACGTTTGTTGAGATCATTGCCTCATTTAGCATTTATAAACCTTCTGTACACGAATATGCTAAATGAGGCAAATTTTTCCCCTTTCTTGAAATGGATGCATGGATGTGTGGGTTGAGAGTTTAGATGATAACCTAAAAGAATGTATACTAGTCAACGCAAATCCTAGATGACCTGTACTAATGTTTGCTTCTTTCTTTTGGTGTAAATCCTAGTTTATCTCTAGGATACAGTTCCATGTCGTTGGAAAAGTACAGCTTTCTTTGTGTTGTGTCTATGGTTTATCGTTTCATTAATTTGACATGTAACATTCTGTAGTGTTTAATATGTATATGATTCCATTATTAAGCCTTCTGTCCTTGATTGCTTCTTTCTTATTGTTGACTGTTCCAAATAGATGCGCTGAGAAGCTTCATTACAAAAAACGGAAGGAGAAGGAGAAGGAGAAGGAGAAGGAATTTGACAGAAAACAGAAAAAGGATTACAAAAGAAAAAGGTGTCAACTTGAGTCCAAAATCTTTTTACTAGAAATTTGTTCTCTAGTAACTGAATGAGATGGTGTAGCAATTCACGTTTCCATGCTTATAAGTTGACGCTTGTACTATATATACAGGGATCAGTCAAAAGACAAAGATGACACAGATGAGGAGCGTGAGAGGAGCAGAGAAAAGAGAAAAGGTTTGGGAGTTGCCATCAATGGTCCTTTATCATTCATTTTCATAAAGTTATTGCTTACCTTCTACAACAAGAGATCATTATTGTTACTCTAGTTCCTAATTCCCCCACACCCACAGAGCAAGTCACCCCCTGCTCGTAATTACTCAATTGATTCAGAATTAATAGTCAAGAACTTTAACTTTCAGGAGTCAAGTTACATCCAGGGCAAGGAGGCTTACATATAGTTCTCTATGTTTGATCCTTGCACACACACATAAACTGAGGAAACACATACGCAATATGATGTGTAACTTGTTGGTATTTTCCTGTTAGTACATCTGAAATATAAATACCGGGAGAATGAGTAGTAAACCAGAGATAGGCCTGGACATCTTGACTGTAATAAATTAGGTAAAGTGTGGTGGATGTGGCTGTTGGCTAACTGTCCCGGCAAGTTTTTAGAATTGTGTTCTTTCTATGCTACAATTCATACTCAGATTTGCTTAGGTTCGTTAAGCTAAAAATAATCCCCTATCAAGGTTACCGAGTGTTGTAATGACTGATAACTTGGCTTTGTCAATCCCGGCCTAGCTGGGGGAATAGAGGGCACCCTTAGGCCTTATATTAGACCATTAGTTTTCACATGTTTAGGTACACCTGAATTCAGATGTGTTCATTGTCATTGTTATTTTCTCCATTCTTTTTTTCCAGGTAAAAGGGCATCATCTTCAGCTATCAATCATGAAAGTGACGATGGTGACGAAGACTTTGATAAGTACCTCGAGGGCATGTTTCCATGATTGTAGGTGAGACTCAGGTGAATTAAGTAAAAGTCTTGTAGAGTAACCCTTTTCTGTGCTGACACCGTAGTGGCCTTGGGAGAGTTGGTAGCGACATGCTGAGATACCAATTTCAGTTGAAACTTGTAAATTTGTTTTTGTTCATTCTGCTGCTCAGCCTGTAAATCGTAGTAAGCTTTGCCTATCAACTCACCAAATAGAGGAAGAGTGGTTATCTTACAAAGGCTGCTAAAAGAATTTGAAAGTTTTTTAGGTGGTGTGCGATGTTTTCTTATGGAGAATGGAGTTTTATTTATTAATACAAATGAGGTGGGTGGTTTAATTTTGTTTCCTTTATTAGTAAAACATAAAGGGAAAAGCAAGGCTTTCTTTTCATTTGCATAGCGTAAGAAGTGAGAAAAAGTAAAATTATAATCTACATCTACATATGTGTCGATGATGATGAGAGGGCCTCTAGTCTGGTGATGTTGACTAAAGCGCGGCAATCTTTTTAATACAATATCAATTCCTCCATCCATAACTGATACTAGTAGTGTACTTAGTTTGGTAGTTGCTACTGCGTAGCCTCTTACCCTGTCTCAACTGTATAAGACATACCTACGCTTTCGTCTGCGACTGCCTCGACGTTTACACTCTCTTATTATTTTCTACTATTTTTGAAAGGGAATAAGTTCTTTGGTTTAGTTGATAATGTACAGATTTGGATCAAGAAAATTATTCCACCTACAGTTAATTGTTTTGGGGGGTGTCTTGTTACCTAGGATGAAAACAATAATGGCGTGGTTAAAGGGGGACATAAAACGCCGTTAAGCAAGCGACGATGGTTGGCAAGTGAAAAAGACAGAATGATAAAAAATAGTAAGAACGTGGCAAGATCTAAATAACATGGACCTCAACGATGTCATCCTGATCACACGACACGTGGTGTGTGCATAACATGTGTCACCGCTGTCAACCATGTCTCTCTGTCCGGTGTCCACGCCACTCTTTTTTGTCATGTAATAAAACTGGAATTTAATAATAATAATAATAAAAGAAGAAGAAGTAAAGAGCGCCTCTTGGAATCTGTCTCGGATCCAAACCCAACCCTAGTTCTAATTTTGCCATTTTCAACAGTTCCTTGGATCTGTATAATCGGGTAATGAATATTAATTATGAAAAAAGGGAAGAAAAAGAATTGAATAACACTTGACAAAAGCTCCTCAACCAGAGTTGTATGATTAGAAAAAGAAGGAATTGTAGCTGAAGCTTTGCTGAAAATAGTATGATCTTAAAAAGAAGCAAAAGAAAGGAGTCCACTCCACAGCCGTTGGAAAAAAGAGATGATGACAAGTTGAAATTCCCACTGCCTACTTATTTGCTTGACCCACGACCATAAAATCATCTCCACCCACTACTTTATTTTTATTATTTTATCTTATATGTACCCGATAACATTGTTTGATTTAAGTATTTCCCACTATTTAACCATTTTTTCTTTTTTAGGAATATTTAATTACAACGAGGTCTTTTTACATTTATATACTAATAATTAATTTTTAGGATTTTATTTTTATATTTTATAGAAATTTAAAAGTTAGTTTAATTGTTGATAAAACATGAATTTCAATTATTAGTTTTTATTAATTTGTTACATCTAAAATTCTAAATTATTGATTTTTGTTAATTCCTTATAAAATAATTTTTAAATCAGGTTTAACAATGCTAATTAATTGGATTAAATTTTTAATTTTCATAAAATATATGTAAAAAACGTTGCAATTCATAATTATATTATAAATATAAATATTCGAAAAGTATAAAATAAAGTAATTTGTGTGATAAATTAATCTATTTGGAGAAATTTGGAAAGGTTCGTAGTTACAGCTTCAGTTTCTACCTTATAAAAGACAAAAAGTTCGACATTTGTGTCAATGAAACAAATAAAAACCTCTTATTAAAATTTTAAACATATAAATAAAGATAATTTATTAAGCTTGATAGATTTGTCTTTCTCTATGTCTCTGTTATGGTTGCAGAGAGAGAGCCAAACTGAATCAATCTCTAGGCATTTGCTTCTCCAATTCCAATCTTCTTTTTCTTTTTCTTCTTTTACTGTAAGTTCTCTGTTTTTATCCTTTTTTAAATTTATTCTCTTAAAAGATCTTTCTTTTTCCTGTTTTTGATTCAAAATTTTCGAGTCATCTTAGGGTTTTAATTTAGCATCTTGTAAAAAACTTCCCTTTTTGGTTTGATGTTATGGGAATTTGCTCTTTTGATGAGAAATTTGGAGGAGATAAGAAGATTAGCATGAATTGTGGGGGGTGGAATTAGAGATAACCAGATGCAAAATTAGAAATTGAATTACCCTGTTGTATTAAGTTCGGCTTGATTTTGAATAAGATTTCGAGGATCAGTTTCTTTTTTAGGTGCTAGTTTTGATTGTCGAAGTTCTAAATTTTTATATCAGTTGAACTTTGAATTAATGGAATGATCCACCCGCCTTCATTTTAACATAAATTTTAAAATTTTCCTGTGAGAATTTTCTGATGTTTTTGTGTTATGCATATGATTCATGTTTAATCTATTAATCTTTTTATTTATTTATGAATTTTGATGGAAGTCAACATCAGATTTGCACATAAGTTATGTTATATTAGATGATAGTGAGTGGGAAGTTAGTTGAGATCATTGTTGATTTTGGTTCTTCTTCTTTTTTCTTCCCTCTATTTATATCTCATAAGTAAAATTCTATGTTTGGGCTATTTAGCTCTCTAATTGTAATTTCTGAATTTCAGAATAAGTCGTGAGAAATGCCAGCAAAACCAGGGAATGATGATCAGCAGATAGACCATGGGGCTCAAAGTGTGTTGCAGTCAACTGCCTACTCTGAACCCTGGTGGAAAGGAGTTGGGACTAACCCCTTTGTTGAAGCTGCCTCGAAGTCGCCTTCTGTAGAACAACTAAATGGTTCAGTGGCAAATGGAGCTGTGCATTCACAGGCTCATGGGGACTTGGGCAATGAAGGTAATTTCAAGAAAGAGAATCTGATCAATGTAGGATCACAAGCTCTGATTTCTCATAATAGTTAAAGATGGAATGCTTCTTTTTATGCTAAAAGACCGCAAGGCATCAGTTTTTGGACCAAACAAACTCTGTAATTTGGTATTGGACTGATGTTTTTATTTATATTATTACTTTATAGGATCGGTGAAGCTGTTTTAGTTCCTCATGCGCTGATAATATATTATGATTCTAAAAATGGAAGAAAATATATTGTTTTCTTTTAGCTAATGTCTCCTTTGCTTTTTGGTTCTGTCATTCATTTACCTACTATTTAGTGTATTGCAAGAGCTGGGAATTTGTTTTAGAAATCAATTAAGAGGATGTGATCGTGTCTCATGAAACGAAAAAGGGAGAAAAAGAAGAAACATGTCATATGACAGAAAACTAAGGGGCAGAATATAACTTTTCTAAATTGGTTCTTGATATAACTAGGAGTAAAAATAGGATTGTGTCATCAGGTGATTGACAGGGAAGTTGAAACGAATTGCCTTCCCTTTATTTTGGTTCATGGAACAACTTATTGTGATTGATAGCTCAGCTCGTCAAAGGGGGAGTGAAACCTTAGGATTTGTTAGAGAGAGACCCAGATCTCATAGGGTTTATCGACACAAATTCTATTTTAAGATATTAGAATAATTAAAAAAATTATATGCAACTAAATAAAGTCCTACAAAAACACCACTTCTATTTTAAGAGTCCTAAAAAAACTTCTTTAATTATAAGAGTCCTACCTAACTTCTCCTAAGAGTCTTACTTCCACACAGGGTTACTGTTTTTGGATGGGAATGTATACCCTTACTATTTACTTTCTAAAGTTCATGTATGCTGTCTTGGGTTGTTGAGGAGGACCGCAAAAGCCAATTAATCAAGATTGGAAATAGTTGCTATCTGAGGATGCTAACTAATGCCATATAATATGTCTGCATTTTGCATGAAACTGAGGCATACAAACCCTGTGCTTTGCGTTCATTGGATATTAATGCTATCTTGGTTTTGGATCAGATGGGAGAAACGGAGAAGATCGCCAACATCTCAAACACGTTCCTTCCACAACACCCCTTACTTTGGGTGAACACCATGAACCAAATTCCCAAATGGAACTAGTTGGTCACTCGATTGTAAGGCCTCTCTCTCTCTCTCCCCAGGCATGCACACAAGCATCAACCCCTGCATACACTTTTATACGTATCAGTGCATTCATGAATGCATCAGCATACAGCTATCATGTATTTTAGTAGTCAACCTACATTTTTTGTGTTCTTTGGATGTATATGAGTTTAAATTGATTTTCTCTTTGACTGTGGAAGAACACTTGCTCCAAACTTTCAGGTCTTGACATCATATCCTTATTCAGATCCTCAGTATGGTGGAATGCTGACTTCATATGGGCCACAAATGATGGTATGCTCTGATTTTTTTGTTCTGCTGTAAATACATTGGAGAACTGGAAAAGACAAAATTTAGTGACTGTTATTTGCAGTAGATGGCAGTTATCTGGCTGCTAGAAAATAGATTCTTTTAAGCTATAATTAGAATAAGCAATATGTCTCCTTTTGAGTTGTTATGCATCTATCACTTCTGAAATATACAATGTTGACAAAAAAATTTGTGATGGTGATGCTTCTACATGTAGGATTGTGGTTCGTTTGCTTTGTTTAATGCTATTATCCTGGGGCCGCAAATAATGCTTGCAAGTTCATAGAAATGATTCATCCTTTCTTTGCTTTCCTTGAGGGAAAACTGAACTTGTTATTAATATTTTAAAATATAATTGCTAATTATTTTACAATTTGCGCACAAATAGCTGAAGACCAATTTTACCATCTGATTGATCCAACCATCACCTAACCTTTCCCTTCTCTTTCTTTTGCACGAGTTTCATGTGTTTTTAATAATGGGGATTCAGGTTATGAACTTGCTATTTTAAAGGTTTAGGAGATGTCTATATTATTTTGCCACACAGAATTGTTGAACTTCATGTGGTCTATTGCTAATGAAATCCAGGTGTCACCACATCTATATGGAATGCATCATGCTAGAATGCCTTTGCCTCTTCAAATGGAAGAGGAGCCTGTTTATGTAAATGCAAAGCAATATCATGGCATTTTGAGGCGAAGACAGATACGTGCTAAGGCTGAGCTTGAAAAGAAAGCCATTAAAGTTAGAAAGGTAAAAATGGTATTCTTTTAGGGGGCTTTCCCCCCCATTTCTTGTTTAGTGGTGCCTGGTAGAAATGATAGGAAGGTTCAGGACTCAACTCTGTTGCCATTGACTACAGCCATACCTTCATGAGTCCCGGCATCTACATGCTATGAGAAGGGCTAGGGGTTGTGGAGGTCGTTTTCTTAATACAAAGAAGCAGGGTGATGATGTTACCAGCCCCACTTCACAAAAGGGCATGAATTCAGATGAAAACATTTCAACCAAATCATCTATCTTGTCTGGGTCTGAGTGTGTATCCGCAACTGGTGCTGGAAACATGAACTCCTTCTATGGTCAGCAAGAAGGAAATTGTGCAAGGGATATCATGCAAGGGAACGGGGCGCAACATGGGGCCCCTTCAATTAAATGAAATTTATCCTTGAGGTGGGTGGCACTCTCCAGCATTGCGGTGCAGGTTTGGCAAATAGTTGATATTCATTGTATGAAGGGGTCATTGTTTGTGTCTGTATCTAATGGGGTTGTTCTTCCATACAGGCAGTGCTGAAGGTATTTGCCCTGGATCTTGGGTGTCTGAATCCCTCCTGGAGTGGTGTTCCTCAGGCAATTCATTCTTGGCTTTGGTTACTCATGGTTAAAGGGGTTATTATATGAGAAGATATGTGGTCTTTGGTTTTTTATCTCCACTCTGGTAATAGCTTTGACATGCCTCCCTTTGACCCTTTTGTAAAAAAAGAAGATAAAAACAGGTGTTGTATCTAGGCAGTAGCAAACAGTTGTGAATGTGCAAAAATTTCAAACAAATTTACATTAATTTGAGTGTCAAAGGGCTTGGAGACTTGTGTATGAGTGAAAGAGCTTCGAACTTTTCCATCAGTGTGGCCTTAATAATGTAAATGCCGTCTGTTGTTGTTTCTATCTCACTGTCATATATGTTTGGTTGTTTCATCATTTTTTATGGCTATTGACACCTCACGTTAACCTGTCTGTCTAGCTGGCTCATGGTTGTTTGTTTTAAGTTTCAAACAAGAGTTGGATTTTGAACCAAATAGCTGTTCTTCCTCGAGTATGTATGCATACACACACACAACACACACATATATATATAGCTTTTACGACATAAGTTGGTGATTGGTGGTTACATCAAGATTTGGTGAAGCTTAAGCACCGTTGCCCCCATTAACATAAGAAGTTTTTCTGGTACAAGAAAACTTAAATTCAACACACCCACTGAAATTATCAAACGGGTGTGCCTGCAGATCAATCCCATGGTCAAATGTTCTATAATTAAATTTTGATACCACTACTAATTAATGGGTTATGTTGGGAGAAGGTAATGTTTAATGAAGATCTGATTCATGGCATGCTGGACTGGTTGGTTTTAAATTTTTGAATATTTTTAAGTTGAGTTTGAGCTATCTTGAGTTAGGATAGGTTTGTTAATGGGTTCTTTTAGGAATTTGTCATTTGTTAAATTCAGAATTATCTTCGGAATTAGGAAGGATGAATTCGAAATAAATTTGATTAATCAAATTGCATTTTGGGTTTGGATCAAAAGATTAACAAACCTAATGCCACTTTACATCATATTGCATGAATATTCAGGAACATACAGAAAAGCAGACGAAGATTTTATCATACCGCAAATGCCAGATAGTTCCTAAAAGAGTAGTTAGTTATATGAGGCAGGCCCATAAAAGGTTATCATAGCCAATAATGGTAAGACCAAATCAAATGTCAGCCCCCTAGCCTGGCCCATAAGGCATGCAGCCGAAAACCCTACAAGAAGAGTTAAGAAATTCGATCGGCTATCGCTCTGTCCCCCTTTGTTCAAACGCTCTTTGCCTCTTACCATCTCTTCCTCGTCTCTCTCTATATTCCATTCTTCTATTGAATCTATAAGGATTCTATTTGCGGGTGTTGGGTTTTTATTTATTTATTTAAACTTTTCCCTATCCTTATTCTGTTGCAGTGCCTTTTGGGTTTAAAAGAAATGAAAAATGAGTAAGGTCATTGTGTGTGTTAAGAGGGCGAAATGTGGTGCGAAAATGAATGATCCCTGTGATGAAACATTTAGTAATCAGAAAGTGAGAATGAAGCACAGAGGTGGGAAAGTTGGCGCTCCCTTTCAGTGGTAGAGGTTGAGGAACCAACCATAACAACCCCATGTGTTTCAGTTTCATGGTGGGTCGATACTTGGCAACTCCTGAGGGATCACTCTTCTTTTTCATAATCTAAGTGGATGAAGCTTCTACTTTCATATCTTTTTCTCTTAAAAAAAAAACACCGGCAGAATTAAAAGATCCAGTTACCATCGTCTATGTAAGATTTTCAAGTTCTGTATTTCCATTATTGGGGGTAGTGAAGTCTGTTTCCATTTTCTGTATTGCTGGATCATTCATTTGAGATGTAGGATAGTCTGGCATTCCATTCCATTTTAATGGAGCTGGGAATTGTTAAATTTACCATTTCTTTACACTCACTTTCCAAATAAGAGAAAATAAAAAGTAGTTCCATTTTTAGTGAATGGATTCAACTAACAATTCATTGTTTTTTGATATCCCTAATCTAACTCTTCTTCTTTTTGAGTTTATGAAGTGCCTGAGTTGATTTGCAAGTTGAAATAAATACTTAGGATTTCGAAAGAATGAGACAAAGCTGCAAAAGCCTTTTGGGTATGTTCTATTTCTTTGTTTTTCCGATTACAACATCGGAATGCGACACATTTAACTGGTTTTCACAATCATATAAACTAGGCCTGCCCTCCATAAAAGGCAAAATCAAAAATATTGTAAGCAGAATGGGAAATGCTGATCCTTTAACTTAATGAGATTACCCAGTTACCAATCAATAGTCACATAGACTTACAACTTTGTTTTCTCCTCAATTTCAGGTTTAAACTGCCATTAGCAGCATTCCTGAGATAATACAGACAGAAAAGCTCACTCGAGTAAAAAAATATTAGTCAAAAACACTTTCTATGAACCACAGAAGGTCCAGTCTCATCATAATCTGCCTTTGTTACATGCTGATTTTGTGGAAACACCACTTTAGCAAGAATTGCACCTCCTACCCATGCTGAATACACTGACAAATTCTCTGGCATATATTCTGGGGGCTGCCAAAGAGAACTCACAAAAGATTAACAAAATCAACAAGAAAGCTAGGCATACACACTTAGATTGATATGATATTACCTTCACTAGAGAAGGACGGATTGCTGATGAGCAGAGGCTTGCTTCTTTCTGGAACCTTGATTCAAAACCTGCATTAAGCAGGCCAAACATGTTATCAGCTGGGAAGCAAACTACACCCAAGTTTTACATCCAAAATTCTAATACAACACTCATGTCATAGCCACGAGTGTACATGTTTAACATGTTATTGATAACTGCGTTATAACAATCCAGGAATAACCACCTTCATCATCCAAAGTCCAAATATCACAAAAATTGAAGGATATGATTCTCACCAGTCATAGATGTAGTCCCACCACAAAGAACGGTATTTTCTAGCAGTTGCTTCTGGTTCTCAGAAGAAACCGTTGCAATACTACGAACAAGCTGCTCAACAATTCCATGAGCTTCTAAGCCCAATATAGATGGTTGGAACAATGCCTCACCAACAGTAAATCTTTCCCTTCCAATTCTTATCACCTGGATTGTCATTTGAAGAATCTTATAATCAGAAACACAACTCAGATATCCTACTTGTAGAAGATGTGCCGAAGAACATGAAGCATGCTGAAAATAAGCTAGAGGGAGAAATGTATAGCCATGTTATCAGAAATAGCAAAGAATATCCATAATACATGTAAAAAGATCAATTAATAAGGGAACTATCAACTTATGTTCCTGAAAAATGACACTGTTATTCTGTTTCCTGGTAGACTTGTCATTTTAAATTCTAAAAATCCAAACTGAAAGTAACAAGATTATAAACATCTTTTAAGATTGTGGGGAACAAAGGTAGAATGACCATAGAACCAAGAGAGCAGATAAGATGGAGAGGTGTTTCCTCGTTCTCAGTACTCTGACCATGTTCTGACAATTATAATTTCTATTATCTTTTGGAATTTAACAGCCACATCTGATAGAAACCATCAGAATTAGTACATCTAGGTATAAGACATAGAACTGATAACAGATCATAAAATATTCATCTTTCACAAATCCAAAGGCATACACCCCTCATATATCATTTTTAGTCAGTTTTTCTTATCTTACTCTCTCTTGGCCAAAACAAGGGGGGATAGAAAGCATAAAGGAAAAACACAAACCTGTCCATCAGGAAGAGTATGTTCCTCTGTTTCACATGATCTGAGCATTCTGTCATAAGCAACTTCATCTTCGGCACAACACGAGAATTGCTCTTTTAGTTTCTCAACATCAGATAAGCTGAGGTTCACCATAGGATTTGATTTACCCAGCTCTTGAGCAAGTAACTTTGTCAAATCAATACCTCCAACTTCAAATCTTCTTGAGGCAATGTGTTGGACAGCACCTTCAAGTACTGCAGCTATGTCTGTTGATGTGCAGTTCACGTGGCAGTACAGAAAATCAATTAAATTAGCAGGGAAACAAAAAGCCTTTTCAGCTTAAAGCCAATTGGAAGTAATTCCTGATATATCATCCACAGCTTAATTCCAACTTTACAAGGTAGTTAACACTTTGACCAGCTAATTTTTTATGCATTTGCGATATAACTTGATTCTCGGCATTGTGCTGGTCCTATTTCCACTTAAACATCACGCCTAAAATGAGCTATTATGTCCACTGCATATATGAACCAAGCAGCCAAAAACTTAAACATCACATGCTTAAAAAGCATAAATGTACATACCTATCTTCCCATGACCAATATCAACAGTACAACCTGAGATACGCCCGACAGCATACAGAGATAACACTGCTTGTTCCGACGCATAAAATCCCGAGACATTAAAAGTTTCAAATAGCAATTGCACCAGTCGTTCTCTAACAGCCTGAAAAAAGATTAGATTTAAGGAGCCACAAAAAGTACAATGATGTGCACCATCTATTCACATGGTAATCAACACCAGAGTAATAGAGTTGGCTATAATGTTAGGGAAAAAAGGTGGCAATGGGATAGTTTGACTGCTTTCTTCTTAGGTTGACACTAAGCAATACCTAAAATGGGTGCAACAGTAAACTAAAATATAACAACAACAGGAACATGGCATACTTCATAGTGAATGTTCGACCCAACTTCTGGAGCAGCTTATTTATACAGAAAGACTGAAGATGGCCAAAAAGGGTTTGCAATTTTCTAAACTAACTAAATAGTATCTTAGTTTTAAATAAATTCAAGTTGACCACACTATGGACAAAGAGAACAATACTATACAAAGCACCTCTTCTAGCAACCCCAAACTGGCTCAAAAAGGCTCCAATTCTTTACAATACCTCATTTGAACTCAAGTAAAATGGGCATGGCAGGGAATATAGGGAGGTACAAAGTGATTTAATAGTTGCTAAATCCCCTCTACAACTAAGCGCCGTGATTACAGCAGATGCATCTACATTTGGCAAAAGTATCACGTAGTTTACTTTTTCTCATGAATATGCAAAACAAAACATTTGAAAGAACAGCATGATGTTTATCATCTTTCATTAGGGATGGAGAAACAAATCAACTCGAAGATCAAGATTAGCAAGAATAGATAAAGATGAGTAACCTTGGGAGTACAAAGCGGTTCAGTAAACAAAATTTGTCCTTCATTTCCAACTTCCCATTCAAGGCCCGTGTATAGAACATGGTGCAACAAATCTTCCATGGCATCCCAGTCTTTAACGCATCCTCGCACAACAGGATCGATGGTAACATCTTCCAACAATGAATTATCAGCAGATGATCCATCTTCCAGCATGCGTTTCATTTGAGTAGGCATTATCTGTCCACAAGTCAAAGAATTCAAATTGGCAAACCCTAAACCCAAATAAGCAGTTCAACCAAAACGAAGCGACTCTTACCGAAACCTCGTAAAGAAATATATTAATTAATAAAGGAATAAAGCGAGAGGAAAAGCTTTAAAGCTGTCCCCAAATCCAAAGCTACATTTTGGTTAGAGTAACCCTTTGAAAGAAACCTTTTCAATCAATTTAATTCTTTTTAGCCACTGTTATTCTTGAGGAGGTGTTAAAAAGAAAGAAACATACCAAGGATGGAGCCTGATCTGGGACGGCAAGTCCCGCCTTGAGGAGCTTGGAGCCAGCATCAACCACGGCCGCCTCCATTTGGCCACAGAGAAAAAAGACACAAAACCAAAACCCTAACGTTCAGTGTATGGCGAAAACCCTAGATTTGATGCCTCGGGTTTTAGATAGGGCGTTAATGTTGAAGCTCTTGCTTCACTTCAAAATGTATGATGTATTTTGAGAAATCGCTTCGTCTGTTACTGCTACTCTTCAGAACTAAGCTTAACCTTCCTTTCGTTCTTTCTACAGTACCCAATCTATATGCCACCGTTATTATTTTCTTTTTCTTTTTTTAATTTATTCAGCTTTCAATTAATATTTTTTTTAGCACAGGAAGAGTTGTTCTCTCTATTTAGAAAGGCGCAAAAAATGAGTTTTTTTTTTTTAATTTTATATTTTAAATATCTATATAGTTTTTAGTAATTTGTTAAACAACGTAAATATTAATAAAACCCATATGGTGTGCCAAAACTGATATAAAACCAATTTTTATCAGTAACTATTGAGAAGGTTGATTTTTGTAGAACGAAAATTGGAAATAAAAAAAAAAATGGCATAGCCCATAATAGGAAGTCCAAATCTCTCTCTGACTCCCAAATATCAATCCGTAAGCAACTAGTAATCAATTTCTTACTTCTATTACTAACCCAATTCCATCAATCGTAAAGCTATTAACTATCTACACATTTAAGTTTCTAAAAAACAAATTATTTACAACATATTCGGACACAAAGCTAGCTTCTACTTTAACAGTCAAGATCAAGTTTCTAAAACATTACTATGAAAAACAGATTATTTACAACATCATGAAGCTAGCTAGTACTACTCTTTCATATAAGGTTTGTTTCCGCAATTTCATGGTTGTTACATGCAGGATAATCCTCCAGGTTTTCGACCTCCAAGTTCCAAGGCATACCATCCACATCCGCTTCGTCAACTGAAATCAACTTGCAATCTTCACCAGGTTGAGAACTATCATCACTTTTTTTAGAGCAGGAAGCAGCAGTATCTGTGACTTGCATGTCTGACAAAAGGGCTCCAAGGGAACCATCATCACTTTTCTTAGAGCAGGAAGCAGCAGTACCTGTTACTTGCATGTCAGACAAAAGGGCTTCAAGAGGCGACTTGTTAATGGAGTTGTCTTCGGAGGTAAACTTTACATCCAGGATTGGAGTTTCAAAATTCACTACAGAAGAAGCATGTGATAATTCCAGAAAATTCTTCAGAAAGTCTTCATGATGATCTTGTTTAGCTACTTCTCCTTTAATTTCCTTGTCCCCAGGAGATCTTTCCACATCAATATCAGACTCATCATCAGTATGATCTTCGAGGAATTGGTTCAGAATATCCATTTCATCAAGAACCAAAATTTTTCTTGTTGCACTGCTAACTTCCCCATTTCCCATGTCCCCCGCTATCTGGTGTTCATGTTTGGCTGGAGTATCAATGTAGCCAACCGTCTCATGGCAAGGACCTTGCTTTTGATAGTCTTCAACAACTTCTTTAGCTGCTTGCTCAGAATTAACCTCATTAAGAGAGCATGTCACCTCCCCTATCCTCTCTAAAGAACAGTCGGATGGCACCAATGCTGTTGTTGAATCCTTTCCATCTCTTGTATCAAGACAGCAAGGTTCAGATGCCGGTGACACCTTTTTATCAATAATACCATCTTCTTCATGTAAAATTTCAGGAGCTTTTACAGTTGGAGCTTGAATATTCTTCTCTTTCTCTATGGAAGTTGAAGAAAGGAAGTTGGCAAGGGCAGATGCTAATGCATCATCAATTGACATGGTGTGCTTTGGTTTATCCTTAGAAGAACCAGTTTCTGAAGCAACAAGATCTTCCTCATCATCAGCATTGGACAGATCAGAACCGGTTTCTAAAGCAATGTCATCATCCTCATCATCAGCATTGGAAAAATCAGGGGCAGTGACAACAAGTCTTGGGAATAACCGAGTAGCATTTACCGGGTAAATGGTTTCATCAAGTTGGTTAGGTGATAAAATACCCTTCTCATGTGATGCATCATCAAGTTGGTTAGATTCATTACCAGTGTTACAAGAATAATTATCAGAATTCTGGCAGGAAAATTCAGGTGCAGAGAATTTTGTGCAAGATGGCAATTCAGATGTCTTAGGGTTCTTAGTAAGTTCTCCAAGCTGCTGCTCTACACGCTGGAGCCTTGCATCAATGCTGCTTATGGGCTTTAGCATGTTCTCTTCAAACTTCAATAGGAGATCTTCTACTCTACTGACTCGAGAAACAAGCTCATTCAAGGATCTATCAATATGCCCACATGTTACATCAGGCTTGATTGTAACATGCTTAAGTGGGGGGATCTCATGTTGATTTGGTTCAGTAGTTGCTGCAACTGCTTCCTGCAAGTTCACCTCCCACTGATTGGCTAAACTGGGTTTTACTTCTTGCAGGATTTCATTTCTAAAATTTAATGGTTCAGTACTCTTTGACCCATCTTCTTGTTTCTTTGTTTTTGAGCCAAAAATCACTTCATTTTCTATGCGGTGAAAACCTGCTGTTTTAGATAACTGAAAAAGTGTGGGAGCAAGCATAGCCATAAGAGAATTTCCTCCCGCATTTCCCATCTGGCTGACTTCAGTTTCTGAATCAGCTATATCAACAGGATCAGCAAAAACATAGAGTTCATCAACACATACACAGCCTTTATTTTGAAGAGAAAGCAACCGGAGAGTAATAGACATGCAGGGGTTTGCATCATTGATCTCAGCAGTAGCCTCATATAAATCCTGAGAACTTCCATCAATCAGCCGTGGATTAAAATAAAGACACAATCACAACTCTATGTCTAAGTGTTACACGGTTACTCTAGTGATAGTCTCTTGCTCAGAAAGGAGAAAAGCAGAAGAGGGGAAAGAAAGGGCTATCTCAGGTTCCTATTTTACCCCTTAAAACTAAGATTTCCTTGTTGCAACTATGTTCCAAACCAACTCCTACCTGCAATTAAAATTATGCAGTTCCTTTAACTTAGATTCATTTATTGTTTACATTTCTAAGGCCATTACTACTTATCCATTCCATTGTTGCTTCCCTATTCTAATCTTTTGAACATCTATAACGAATTAAGCTCTTATTTATTTTCTCTCCAACCTCTCCTATAGTCCACTCCCAGAGTCACACAAATTGTATAGAAATAGGTTCAGGTAACCCTGGTAACTTCTGAAATTACCAATAACGAGCAGCTAACACCATAGAACACCGAGAAAAGGGTAAAGAAGGAAGATTTGCTTGAATGAATCTGCAATTAAGAAAAAAACACTCACCTGTGTGCTACCTGAGTGCACAACAGAATTTGATGACACAGTGCTTCCACTATCAAGCAAAGGAGTACCAGGAGCTTTCACTTCAACCCAATCATCTTCATTCGAGTTGGAATTGCTGTCATTTTTCAGTGTCTTCTCATCCAACTTCGTATTGGCTCCTTTCAGATGAGCCAATGCAGATTCATCAAAATTGGGTGCAAGAAGCACTTCTTCATCTCTGCAGGCAACACCACAGCGAACGGTACTGAGATACTCATTGCTGCTTTGTGGTTTAGGAGCATAGTATATTTCATATACCCGACCAGTACTTCGGACATAAATCTGTCTTACTTCATGGCTTTGGGCAAAAGTAACTGCAGGCATGAGATGATTTGCACAAAGCAAGTCAGGAAAAATACAAGAATTTGAAGGGGAAGGAATAATATATCTTTGCTTGATTTCATCCCATGCCAAAATGAACTATACTAATAAAATTTGGAATTTGATACATACTAACAATAATGCTAATAAAATTCACATCGTAAAGAACAAGTAAATCCACTGATTTAACATCAAAAGGCTGAATGTTTCATCAAAAAAATGAAAACCTAATTATCCAGTACGATCAACCAGCACCGCAATAAATCTTTTCTTTCGAAATTGTTAAATCTATACTAATAGGGCATGTTATAAGTTCGGGAGGACTCACTGGTGATCTCGCAGGGGCCGGAATCAGGTGAAGCAGGGCACAAAATAAGGGGGGATTTAGGAGCGGAATCGACGGCGGTTAGATCATCGAGGGCAGGTTCATGTTGATCGGATCCGGCGATTGATGCTAATGATGACTCGAAGATGACAGAGTGAAGGAGGGAACCATCGGCGATAGACCAGTTGGTGGAGGAATTCCAAGAAGTGTCGTAGTGGCGGACAGCATCCATGGTGGTTTTGTCTTTGAGGAATTCCTTGGTTTCTGAATCTGCTTTGTAGGAGACGGGAATGCTGAAGTGAGAGATCTGGAGGTGGTGACAACGTCGTAAATTAAGGGAGCTTTTGAGGACAATTTCGCCCCAAGGTGTTTATAGGAGCACTTAAAAACTTATTTATTTGATAATAGTTAAAAATAAATAAATCAATTAAAAATCAGGTTTCCAATGTCGAATTTGATTAGTTTGGTTGGTTGGATCAAATAAATTATTAAAATTTATTAAAAATAGAATAAAATATTCTATTAATTTTTTAATCCAATTTAATCGGTTCATATCAATTCACAAGTCAATCAATTTAAGGTAAACTAATATTCTTATTAATTTCTTGTTCGACTGATTTATCTAGTTTTAAAATTAGCCTTAAAATTTAATATTTTTAATGATTTAATGGTTTTAAATATGTTTGATAATTATAAAAATAATAAATAGTAAATTATCAATTAATAAAAATATTTTCAATTAATTTTTATATATTATATTTTAAGTTTCTTTCATTTAAAATTGAAATATTTTTAAAAATAAAGATAAAAAAAATCATAATGTAAAACTGACATTTATCAAATACGTTAACTATATTTAGTATATACTAATTTCATTTTTCATGTAACTTCTATAAATAAATATTTTTATATAATTTAATATTTTTTAAAAAATCACGCTTAAATATGCTCCAACCCAAATAAGCATTCCATTAGCACTAACATGTAAATTTATTAGGATTGAATTTTCTTTTGGCATTAAAATAGGACTGAATAACAGTAAAAGAAACTTTTTTTTTTTTATGAAAGATGATATTTGATTAATACACCATAACTGAGGTTTAAAATTCACATCACTTTTAACACACACAGGGATTATCAATTACAGCTTACAAATAATCTTATAAAATTAAAGTAATGGAAATATCAAATTTAAAACTTCAGTATAGTAAAAAGGACTAAAATCATAATTAGGCCTTTAGTTTCCGAACAGAGGACAATGGAGTAAACGCCTGATGGCTGGAAACCAGATAAGAAAGATGAAAATGGAACAAATCAAAACATCCATATGTGATCATCACAATTAAGAAAAACACAAATTTAAATTAGGTTTCTCAATTATAAAAATGAAAAATTACAAGCATTATTAAATTACATCCTTCAGCCCCTGCCCATAACAAGCATAGTGTCATGGCACTCGAGCAAAGTGCAGTGGCACTGCCTCAGTTGCGACAGATCCTAGCAGTTGGCATAGTAACACAAACAGGAGCATACGCCTTCTTGGCCTCTGCACTACCACGTTTAGGCTCCGCCGTTGCAACCCCCGCAACCGAGCAAATAGCAGCAGCTGCAGCTGCAAACATCATCTCCCTCCTGCCATTGTTGCCCTCTGTTTTCCTCTCACCGCTCATCTGGACACTCTCCACTTGAGCTCCCTTAGCAGCATTGGCAACCACTAGTCTCCGCTGGGTAATTCTTGGAGAACCCTTTGTGAGGTTAGTGGTGCTAAGGAATGATGTTGTCATGGTGATGGATGCCATTTTTCCTGCAGGTGCTTCTTAGGTGCCAATATGGAGGGGCCTTTTTAGCTTAAATTTCTAAGTCTAGAAAGATGCTGAAAAAAAAAATGAGGTGGAGGATGGAGCATCCGTATATGAGATCTTATCAGAAGAAAATTTTGGACCAATATTTGAGTGCCACATCATTCATATTATCTTTGTTCTAAACCTGTGGTAGCCATTAAAATCTATTGGGTGGTACCCATTTTACAAAAATGGATTGGGGCCAACAATGTAGAGAACACAACTGCCTCTCCCTCTAGATAACCCTTTGCAGCTAGAGAAAGGCAGGCCAGTGAAGAATGGATGTGGATGAAAAAACAAAACAAAAAAAAGGCTAACCAGTGACCGAAAAATGAAAAATATTCAAGAGATTCTAATGATCATATAGAGTGACAACAAAACCTTTTGAATTAACCATTTATATAATTTAGAATTCAACATACATGGAACCAATTAGGCCGTATTCTACAAAAATTGTAATTTGAGATTATATGAATTGGAACTGAGGAATTTAGGACATTATAAATCTAAGCATACAATGCTTCCTCTTCTCTCGCGTGATATTGGGGTGGCAATAAATCATGTACATTGGCAAAAAGATCTTCACGACCAGATGGTACTCCACCAGCAATAGGTGCATCCAAGACTGAATCAGGTATCGCCACAAGTGTTTCCTCGAAGAAGGATTTCATTGTCTGCAATAACAAAAACTCTGTCAGCAGCCATTAATAAAAGTTTGCGAGAGTTGTATAAGAACTTAAGGATCCCAATCATAAATTTATGGATCCATAGTTTCAGGAAGCTACTTCGACTAATGAATGAAGTGTATTCCCTTAAATGATCAAAGCTAAAGAAAATTTATCTGCATTGAGTAGCAGAGTTTTGTCGATTCTTTCTAGGATAAAACTATTCAGACCATTTCCCCAAAGTTGTACCAACTCTCTGAAGGTAGAAGTAAGAAGGTTTGCAACAATTTTCATACCTTGCAATGCATGAAAGCGGAGTCGGCTTTGCGCTTCCACAGACCATTTCCAGGCTCCGAGTAAAAAAGGTTAAGTAGAGGCTGCAGATTCATTAAGATACACTATGGCTGAAGGTAATGGGGGTAAAAAAAAGCTATATTATTAAGTTCAAGACAAACCGTAAATAAACCAGAAACATGAGCAGACCAAAATAGAACATAACATCAATAGAGATAATAATAACACAGTATATTTTTGAAGGTTTTGAAAACCATTTGCAATTGCCAATAACAGCATCAATTTCCCATAATCAGCAAAAGAAATGCAATGATGTTGTAAAACTGACAAAACTGCCTACCTTCGCTACTTCTCGGATATTAGGTCTATTATTTCCATCTTTTCCCAGAACAGAGTCTCCATATTCTTGATATCGTTGAAGGATCTAAAAGTAGAGATATAAACAATAAGAGGATATTAACTTAATAACAAATTTGAGCAAAATGCATCAATCAAGGGCAGCAATCTTCTATCCTACCTCGCGGCGTGTAATACCACTACTTGGTGCACCATATATTGCAGTATCAACATGTCCCAGAGTTTGCCAGGGGCTGTTTAAGATAACCAACATCTTTCGGTCAGCTAATAGCAAGTTAGCCAAAAATAGAGGATTAGAGGGTAAGGACTTCTAATTATGGGAAAACAAGAGCTTAATAGCAAGCAAAAAGTAAGAGATGCATTATACATACTAGTGATATGCAGCTCGTCCAACCATAACACCGTGAGCTCCTTCTCTTAGAGCTGCATTTGCCTACAATTTTAAATGTCCATTGATAATAAGATATAGATTTTTTTTTTGCACATATCAGAGCGCTGACAAGAGTTATGGTAGCAATGCCAAAGAGAAGGCAGAGGTGGTTAAAGACCCAAAGCCAATTAAACTCTAAGCCATCCAAACAAAATATTTCTCTTTTCAACAGAAGGTTTCTGTTCCCTATCAGTTCTCCAAAGGGTAAAGCAATTAGCAAATGTCAAGCTCAATTTTCCAGGACGCAACATCTGTTATTTAATGGTAATTACTAACGGCAGAATGAGATAGTAATAAGATCCAAAAAAGAAATGATGCAAAATTCCTTTAATTTGAATCTGTGAAGGAAAACATTCTCACCACAGTATGAGAAATAACAGAAACTGATCCCAACATAACATTTATGGCATCACCACATAACAACAGAGGACACTAATTATCATCAAAGAGATACAGTTTTCAAAAAGGTTTACCTCAACAACAGAATTAATGCCTCCATTTATGGTAAACGTCAAGTCCGGAAAGTCACGCAAGAGTGCATAATAGAACTCATATCTGAATTCAGAGAAAAGCAAGTTATCAACAGCTCGTTTTGTACATAGAGGTATATGAATTTAGATGAACAGGTAAGGTAACTGAACTGTTTGATATAAACAAATAAGAAGCACAATAAAAACTTACTTTAGTGGGGGAATTCTTCGGTTATCAGCCGGGCTAATGCCATTTAGTAGAGCCTTCCGTGAATGTATGATGAAATGCCTAGTTGGTGATAGGGAAGAAACCTTGTAGATAAAATCACCTGAAATTGAGAAAGAAGAAGAAAGAAAAATAAAGCATCCAATGAAGCTGTCAGAACTAAATACAATGACTGGAACAATCCTTTCCTAACTACCAAAAAGGAAAAGCAACAACAATCATCAGATTTAGTTTCAGTTATATGGCTAATTATTGGCAAAAGAACTTACAGAGCTCATTATATGAATCATGATCATCAACACCAATCCGACATTTAACACTGACAGGAACATTTGTATTGGCAGCAATGACTGACATGGCTTCTCCAACAAACTTTCCTTGTAAGTACAAAATGAACAGATAAGTGCACATTGGAAAAGAAAAACTTCTCTAATCAGCTTGTCATTTAGAATTTTACAAGCATTGCCATCAAACCTTTGGATCAAGCATAAGACGCACACCAAAGCACCCATGCCCTGCAACTTTTGGGCTAGGACACCCACAACTGGTTTTGGGGCAAGAACAATAATTAAAAACAGAGAAAAGAAAATGCATTAATGAGAAAAAAATGCAAAGCAATAGGAAAGTGAAAAAAATCATGTAAAGAAATGGTACAAACTTGAAATTAATCTCATCATAGTTGTATGCATTAGCAAGTTCAGTGGCTTTTGCCAAGTTTTCTAATTTACTCCCACCAATTTGAAGGACAATAGGATGCTGTTCAGGAGAATATCCCAAGAACTTGTCCTGAGCACGCAACAAAGTTGAAATGAAGAGATCAGCAATTATTAACAGTTTACAGTTTAGCACTAGCAAGCATAAAGTTCAGCATTCAACACATGTTCACCAAAAACAACCAGAGAAATCCAAAATACATCTAAGATTTCCACTGCTTTCTTTCCATCTTTATTGGTGTTCTGATTTTATCCAAGGGCTTTCGATTCAAGATTCCCCAATGCCAGGTTTGCAACTACTGACACTAATGCCTCGTGTGGTTACTAGTGTAATAGCATGAGAAAAAAGCTTATTTAATACACATCTATTACAATAGTTAGACATAAAATAAAGCATATTTAGTACAAATTTAAACTTGAAATTATAAAAATGAGAAAAAGAACTTGAAAAAAATAAGAACTCTTCAAAAAAAGCAAAATATTTTCCTTCTCTTTCCCAAAAACAAGTCATGTGAGTGGCTAAAAATTACCAATTATCATTTGATTGCTAACTGATATATGAAAACATGGTTAAAAAATAATACTCTTACCAAATGTAAATGTTTCTTTCACTAACTTACCAGATTCCCTTGTTGATAAACAATAGTTTCAGCAGCAAGCATCTCTGTGTAAAGCCACGCATGTTTGGAGATAAGGCGCGCAAGAGTCCTATAATGATTATCAGTCCATTCCATCATGGGAGCTACGCTGCAAACCGTACAATAAAAATACATTCTCATTCGTACGGTGTTTGAAGCAAAAAAAAAAAAAAGTAAAGGAAACAAGGTGGGGGGAAGCCATAGATGTTATTACGTACCTAAATAGAGGAGGAAGATAGCGACTAGCACCCATCACGCCTTCTGTATGTAATTGAACGTTTTGGTAATAAGAAGTGACCCTTGATTTAGTTGAATGGTTGAAAGGTATATTTCTAGAAAATCTGCGAGGGTTTTTCAGGATAATAGAATGAAAAGGTGTAAATGACGATATCATCAAAGAATAAGCTGAAAACTTCACCATCCTTTTAACCAGACAAAGGCTGCTCCTCTAGGTACCTATCCATTAAAGGAAGCTAGATCATACATTCAAATTATACCAGCAATAGCTATAAACTTTTGCTACTGCGCACTTAATGACAAAAACTATGTTAAATTTCCATTTCCTTTTTTGTTAAAATAACACCAAACTAAGAAAAATAGACGAACTAGCATATATATGCATGTATTGCTTTTAAATGAAACAATCGATGTGTAAGGAAACATATGTAACTTTAGAAGACAGGGGTTCTAAGAGACATTTAATCGAACAGTTGAAGAACGCAAACGACGACACACACGATGGTACTAACTGCTTAAAAAAAATGAAAGAAATGAAGATGTTGAAAGACTAAAAGCTTACATTCATTACACAGGAGATTTGGGTTTTGTTTGTTGTTTAACAGTCGGCTGCTGGAAGGCGTTGCAGGGAGGAGGAGCCGAGGAAAAAGATAAAAGTGTCCAAACTTCAGATCTCCTCAGTTCAATCCTCACATAATGAAGCAGTGGCCATTTAAAGCCTATTCTTTTTCTTTCCCTTTTTATTTGAATTGGGTTAATTTTATCAAATGTCCCCAAACTATTGCTCAAATTTCAAATTGGTTCAAAACTTCAAACTAAAGTATGAATAATACTTTTGTAAGCATAACAGTTTGGAAGTTATTTTGTAGATCAAATATGACTTTAAAGTGGAGGAAATTTTAAACAGGTGAGAACCTATTTCATGTATAGTTTGGATTTAATAGTAAAAGAAGAATAGTCGATCTAAATTTTAATGTTACTATATGTTTTCTTTTAATACATCGTTTTTAAATTGTCCATTTTGTAGGTAAAAAATTTGTTTAATCCTCTCACTTGTTATAAAATTAAAAGTTAATATATGATAAAGTTGTAATTTGGCCCTTTAAAATGATCAAAATATTTTCATTCTCTTTAAAAATGATGGAATAAAATTTAATACCTGATAAAATCACACTTTAATTTTCTAAAATTTATGTTTCAATACCAATCCACCTTAAAAAATTTCTAACTGCACTCTTGAAAGGTACACACATTTACAATTTGATCAATGCATTTTAAATATACACTATGTTATAATCAAGCTTTCTTTTATCCTATAAGATGATGGTTAAACTAATAGAAGGATTTTATTGATACAATAACGATATTCTAAAAGACAATTAGAACATTTTGAAGTTCAGGATCAATTTAGAATTTTAGCAATAAATTGGGGATATCTTGTGTGAATTAACCCTTTAAACGGGCTAAGCTCTTGGCCCAAAGTTGAAATTGCTGCTCTATCCAAAAACTCAGCCCATCTCTGCCAACAGATATATGTGTGGTTCACGTTCTACTATAACTGAAAACCCGCCATCATCTTCACACTGCCTTTCCATGGCAACTCTAAGCTTCAATTCCACACGAATCAAATCCCCATCTCTCCAATCCCACAAACCCTTCTCCAAATCCCACTTTTCCACAAAACCCAACAACGTACCATTCCTTTTTCCATCTAAAACCCATCCACAGCTCCACCGTTTTAAACCAAATTCCATATCCGAAAGCTCAGTGTCAGTGCCTGAAGAAGCTTTTGATGACGCTGAAGAAGACGACCCAACTTCAGAATTGAGCTACCTTGACTCGGAGACCGATCCCTCGAGTGTTACGGAGTGGGAGCTGGATTTTTGCTCAAGGCCGATTCTAGATATTAGAGGCAAGAAGATATGGGAACTGGTAGTGTGTGACAGTTCGCTTTCACTTCAATATACCAAGTACTTTCCCAACAATGTTATCAATAGTGTTACTTTAAAAGATGCTATGGAAACCATAAGTGAGGATTTAGGTGTCCCTTTGCCAGAAAAAGTCCGCTTCTTCAGGTCAATTTTACAATCTTCTTGTAACATATATGCAAATATTTACTATATTGTTAGCATACTCAATTATCTTAATTGATTTTTGTTCTTCTTGGATTTATAGGTCACAAATGCAAACCATAATTACAAAGTCATGTAAAGAGCTTGGCATAAAGCCTGTTCCTAGTAAACGGGTGAGTTCTGAATCTTTCTCTTAAAAGATTCTTGAAGGGTACAAGAGAAGTGGATATAGATGCTTGTTTTCCAGTCAAATTTTGCTATCAGTTCATATATTATGCGCAGATTTATTATTCCCTATATACTCATTGAATTTGGAAATTTCAGCAAAAATGGTTAAATTTATTAACTAAAATATCTTGTGATTATTACGTGGAAAGAATTAGCCATGTGATAATATGTTTGTGGCAGAGGATTTTGTAAAATTTAACCTATTAACTTCAGTTTTTAGCTTCTAATTCCAAACATGATAATGTTACTTATGTTAAATGGTTCTTGTCCTTTTTTCAGTGTCTGTCACTGCTTCTTTGGTTAGAAGAACGTTATGAGACTATATACATGCGCCATCCTGGTTTTCAAAAAGGTTCCAAGCCACTTTTGGCATTAGATAACCCTTTCCCAATGGAACTTCCAGAGAACTTATTTGGAGAAAAATGGGCATTTGTCCAGTTACCTTTTTCAGGTATATCTTTCACATCTAATGGCGTTAAACAATGCATTTACAAGGCCTGGAACTGTTTTTCTTGTTATTTAGCTGTTGGATGAATATTTGCGTCAAAGAAGATGATAATGTCTTCATTTCTAAACTAAAATGTTAGTAGTACCCTGCTCCCTTTTCACACCCTTCTCTTGTTCCGTTGTAGCTATTCGAGAGGAGATTTCGTCGTTGGATGAAAGGTTCGTGTTTGGTGCTGGTTTAGATTTGGATTTGCTGGGAATTGAAGTTGATGACAATACATTGATTCCAGGACTTGCAGTGGCTTCTTCACGTGCAAAACCTTTGGCAGGCAGGTTTACCATCTCTTTCAATATTTCCTCCTTTACCATTAGAAATAGCTGTTGGAAGCTTGTTTCTCAATTATTGGCTTCACAATTCAATTATGGGGTTTTTCTTGAAAACTAAATTTTAAGGGTGAATGAAAATGCATTGGTGCAGCTTGGATGAATGGATTGGAAGTGTGTTCAGTAGAGGCTGATACCAGTCGCGGTTGCTTGATCCTATCCGTTGGAATATCTACTCGTTACGTTTATGCAACCTACAAGAAAACTCCGACATCTAAAAGTGAAGCTGAAGCTTGGGAAGCAGCAAAGAAGGCATGTGGAGGATTACATTTCCTTGCCATCCAAGAGGACTTGGACTCTGATGATTGTGTAGGTTTCTGGCTCTTGTTGGACTTGCCCCCACCCCCTGTATAATTATTATCAATTTGAAGAAACAAATATGCACACTTATATTTTGATTCTAAACTTCAAAATATGTTTTGCTGATTATTGATTCCAAGTATTATAACCAATTAGTTCTTTTTTCAAGTTTGATGAGCTGCAAAAAGAGGTAACAAAAGTGAATTTAGATGCTGAGAAGGATGGGATGTGTAAAAGAGAATTGGTCGGTTCCATTCCAACCACTACAATAAGAAAACGTCATACAGCCTTGGATTCTTCACTAGAAAACTTTTAACTGCCTGAAACAAAATGCCTATGCTATAAAGTAACATCAGTACAAAATAAGAGCACTGCCAAATTAGAAAAATGGGGGAACAAAAAATCTCTACAAATCCACTCGCTAAGAACAACTTAGGCCTTTCAGGTTCAAATTTTTGATCTCTTTTGTTTTTGAAGAACAAAACGAACGCCTTGCTTCCCAAGTTCCAAAGTCTTCAGTCTACCATCATCTAGCCTGACTGCTAATGTGGATGTGCCTTCAATGCTGTCAGTAACGGCACCCTTATGCCTGTTTGTTCAATATCAAAATAAATATGGATTTAATTCTGGAAATGTGTCTAAAACAATCTTACAATCTCAAATTCAATAATGAATTCTGCAAAAGACATAGAAAGCAATAGCCAAATTTTACCATGAATTGTCCGAGGCCTGATGAATTTCAACTTTCTTCCCAACTGCATCTTTCCCCAACTTTTTTAAAATCCAACTAGCATCCATCATGCCATCCATTAAACTGTCTTGATGTGATTGTGTGACATTAACATCTTCATCTTCATTAAACAATGATTTTTCCATGAAGGGAGATGGTCTCTTTCTTTTTGACCTTTGGCCCTTTATAGAAGAACTCTTTTCCTCATCGTAATGAGCCTGGGAATTCTGATTGTCAAGAACAGGTTTCTTCAATTTGAACTTAAGAGATGGTTTGGGATCTTTTGGCAAAGAGTTCAAAATAGGTGTGTGACCATAATCTTCACAACTTTCACCATACATATCACCTCTGTCTTCCAACTGCTTTCCTGACACCACCTTACCCCCTCTTAGGGTGGAGACCTCACCTGAAGGAGCAGCAGCAAGCCTATTTCCATCTATGCTTCCTTTGCCCGAGGGAATTCGTGTGTGTTCAAGTGGACCAATTCCATATCCATCAGAACTGTTTGCTACACCAAATTTGGACCTCAATTCAGAAGCTTCAGGCCTAATTTTGCCAAACTTAATCAAATTTCCTTCTCTCCCAGTTATTCTCACACCTCTTGACTTGGCAGAGCGATCAACTCCATCTCCTGCAAACAGAAAACATTTGTACTGTCTCAACTGGGAACATTGAAAAAAACACCTCCCAACTGGTCACCAACGCCAGCAAAAAATGGAAACTTTTTAACACCAAAGCAATGGATCATGATAGCTATATTACCATCACCAGATTTAGCAGTACCATCATGCCGATCTAGAAACTTGTCACCAATTCTATGTTGATTTACATCTTGAACACCTGATATTAGCCAAATATTTGAAGTAAGAATAGTTTTTAGGTTAACACCCAAACCAGAGAAAAAACATTTTATTGCATGTCATCCAGTATCTTGTACATTCTATAAGTAGAATCTTGACAAAAAAATGGGCCAGAGAAAAACCTAAACGAAGATCTTTTGATGCAACTAGAAATATCAAGTAGCAATCTAGGACTTAACACTGACAGCACATCAGAGGAAATGGACAGCTGACTGTAAGAAAAATATGACCATCTTAATATGTGAACATGTGCAAATGCAAGTGATATCATAAACAGAATAAGTCAAGCCTTACCATTGTATGAAGTCACATCTTGATCTCTTTGAAAGCTTGAAGCATCAGACATTGGGGAGTTGGTAACATTTATTTTTTGTGCACCTAGATTTATGACTAATTTCTTAGCTTTCAGAGTCTTTGACTTGTTACTATGTTTTCCATTATCATCTCCACGACCTAAATCATGTGGTTTATTGCTTTTGATTTTAATAACACGAGATGTTCTATCTTCATCACTAACCATCACCTCATCTACCAGCTTGTGTTTCAAAACCCCTGGCTGATTGGTAGAACAAATTCCAGCAACGGGAGAAGAAATATCTTGTCCGTCATTTATCTGAGACGCAACTTCATTGTTCCTGTCCTCACCCAAGCCGTATCCTTGAGATTGTACATCTTGATTCCCCTCAAAACTCAGCTGAGATTCTCCTTTGCTAATGAAAGATGCTTGGTATGCCTTTTTCTTGGGATACTTTTTACTTGAAGATTTTTTTCCATATTCTTTGTTCTTCTTCGGTGATTTGTCAGCAAGCCCTTTAAGAGAGAATTTCAGGGAACGCCCAAATTCATTTTTCGGCATCATAGGACCATTTTCCTCGTCATCTGAATATGGAGAGATGGAAAATATTTCTTCTTGAGTTGGCAGCCCTGCAGCAGCTCTCAGGCTAGCTATCATATCTTGATCAGCTATGTCTCTTCTCTTCCAAAGCTCTCGGACAGCATCCTCAAGATCTGTAACCTGGTAAAACATTATGACAGCAGTTGTAAGTTGAAAAGAATTCTTTGCCTATCTCCCTTCTGAGAAAGAAGAAAACAAGAGGGAGAAAGGAACCCTGCACTGCAAAGCTACCTGGTAGCACTCTCCACGACAAGTTGCACATTTATACTGGAGATTGCCATCTACTTGAAACTGCAGATATCTTTCATCACTGCAAAATATTTCTTTCATAAATAAAAAGTATCCAAAACTTGTGTGGCTATTATAAAGCTGAAACAAGGCACACTTGCTTCTTTCACTAGAGTACTAGAACTTTTACAAAAAGGAAACACCTCATGCAGAGCATTTTACAAAAATCTTAAGAAATTTAACCACTTATTTTGACGCTATATATTTACAAAGGAAAAAAACCACGGGACTTGATGCATGTTGAAAAGATGATCCATCAAAAAAGACATAGGCCTCTGTTTGAAAAGATGATCCATCAAAAAAGACATAGGCCTCTGTTTGTGTCAAACTCAACATAATATGACAGCAACTGCCCTCTTCAAACATGTTAAATAAAAAATAAACAATATAACATAGAAGAATTAGATTGGTGATCCTTTGAAAGTACAAAGGTAGAAAGGAACCTGATGCCATCACAGTGGCAGTGCACCCAACGCTGGCAAACATCACAGCAGACCATGGGTGTTGATTCAGAGTCCCTGTAAACCTGTAAAGTTGTACCACAATGCCTAGTAAGTTCACCTTTCTAGAAAATCATGAAGCATGAGAGAGTTCACATGGCTAATATAATCAATAAATAAAAATAGTTCAGAATACCGGTATTTCTTGTTTTTTCATTTGAAGAAACAACTTTTAGGGAACAGATTCATTCAAAACTCTCTACGCTAGGGGGGTATGTAAACCTTAAATCAGACCCCCTAAACACCATTAATAACCAGAAAACTGGAATTTACCTTCAAACATACAGGGCAATAATTTCCCTTCACAAACAACCTTCCACAAGCATCACAACAAGTGTATCCCAAGAACCACCTGTGAGATATATATAAAAAATAGATATCGATATTATTAATACTAAAGAAATGCTTCTCAAGAAGGTCAGGAAAAATCATTAGCTATGCAAGCACTAAAAACAAAAATGGCATATTAAATAGTTTCAAAAGCTAAGAAGAAAATTGAAGCATAAATCTATATAGAAAGGAGAAATTTTCAGTGCAAAAGCTTCGTTTCTATTGGCTGCTAATCATACCGCACACTTAAACCATTTCCAGGGACATTGGATCCACAGCTGTGACACCTTGTATGTTTAGGGCACAAATATGGCCCAGAAGAAACATTCTGCACAATCCAGGGATTCTGTGAGCCATTCTATTTGTAATCGAGGTATAAAAGTAAGCGCAAGCAATGCACATCCAACCTTATGCGACGGATGTTGGCAGTAGCAATGATATGCACCATCACACCTTTTGCAGAACATGAGTCTAGTTGGGTCTCCAGTACTTCGGCACACCTAAAGAAAGATCAGTAACAATGGGTGCAACCAAGAATTTTGAAAATAATAGGGTGCAAATGTGTACTAATATGCATAACAAATTACCTCGCAGGTTCGACAGTAAGGGCACGTCCAGGAACTCCAATGAAACAGATCTACAATTATGCCAAATGCATAAGACTGCACTATAGCAGTAGCATAAGATAACAGCACAATAAATTATACCAACTCTATGTTTAGTACCTCTATGTTTAGCCCAAGATTTCAAGCAGCTCCTGTGGTACTTCTTGCCACAACTTCGACAAGAGAGCATCCTTCTTGCCCTCTCACTTCCTTCATTTTCACCCAAAAAGCACATGCGGCACATTACATTCGTGTTAGATTGACCTTGCTCGTCCAGAGCAGAACTTTTTAATGCAACCTGTAAAGTAAATAGGACCTCATCACTTCTTGGAAAGCCCAAATACAAAAAAAAAAAAAAAAAAAAAGGGGGAATACTACATAGAATAGTAACCAATTCCAGCATAGGACCCTTACTTTTTCCTTTCCCCTTATCATTTTACAAAGTTTTATTTCCAATCAAAACCAACTCAAAATTGAATCCTTCTTTCTAATTTACCTCAAAATCAAGAACAGTATTCCTGAGCTCACTACACGATGCAAGGTTTACAGAAGTCAAAACCATGGATCACTCAGATTATAACATACAGACATCAATACAAGACAAACATATGGACTGTTTAAATTTGAATTAAGTACAAAACGAACCACCCAAAACAGAATCCAACCCAAACAGACTTCAAAATAAAACTTAAATAGAGCATAAAAATTTGCAATCGATATATGGCCAAAATTTACCAACATAAACACTCATGTAGCTGAAGTTAAACATCATAACCCCTAAATGACAACAAAATTCACAATCCACTACATTCCACCGAAACCCAAAATGAAAATTAAGACACAAAAGCAAGAAAATTACCGAAATATCACCCGACTCAACCCTCCTAGCATAATCCTCAGCCGCCACCATTGCCGCAGCAGCCTTCCTCTGAAGCGAGAATCGCTTCGCCTGAGCCGACTCCTCCAAGGAATCAGCGCCGCCGCCACCGCCTCCATCCCCGGCAGGAACCGGGGCGACTTTAGGTACGGGGACCTGCACGGTCCCCTCTCGAGAAACCCTAACGCCCCAGGGGTCTTTCAAGAAGCCCTGGACTTGAACCACTTCCTGCAAGAAACCATCCTTGGAGTTTGTAGACTGGAGATTCCGAGGAAACCCTAGCGAACAGAAGCAAATTCGCCGACTACAAAACAAAGAGAAACCATAAACATTAATACAACAAGCTCTCGAGAGCAAAGTGAGAAAAGATAGAAGGCCCCCTTTTTTTTTTTTTTTTTTTCCTTTTAGTGTATGAAAAAAAAATATTGTACCATGTAATTGGGCAAGCTACGTGAAAGGCCATAGTGAGGGATTTTGGGATTTTGAATTTTTTTTTGAGTTTTTGAGAGATTTAGCGATCTCGCTCCCAAAATTATTAAAATTAAAAAAATAATAATTAAAATTTTAAAAAAAACAACTTTAAGAAAAATTAAAAAAAAATGGGTCTTTATTTTTATTTTTCGGCGACGTTAGGGTGTAGCTCTGCTTTCTTGGTTTGTGAAATCTGGTTTGGTTTGGTTTGAATTTAACCCGAGGGAGATGATGGGGGTTACCATACCCTCGAGTTAGATCAAAGTAAACCGGCTAATTTGGTATCTCGTGAAAAACTTTACGATCTCAGTAGACCAATCATAATCCACCATGTCAGCTTCTGAATCCATGGATTATTTACTTTAAGTTGGCTTAGCGTTTTTCAATATTAAATAATTCTGTGCCGAATCTGATTTTTAGTAAATTTAAATATTTTTAGTTAAATTACCAAGGAGAATATTTGATAATTTCATGAATAATAGTATGATGTTTTATCATTAAATAAAATAAAAATGGTGAAACACTTATTATAAATTAATATTAATAATTTTATTTAAATATATTAATTATAAATAAATATAATATCTTAAATTCAAGAGTTATTAATATTTATTTATAATCTACAAATTGCAATTAATGTTTAAATAAAGTTAGGGTAAATTACGTAAATGGTCACTCGACTTTAAGAATTTATAAAATCGTCATTCGAGTTATCATTTTTGTTTGTTTTAGTCTAGAACCGTTAAAACACTAACGACTGCTAACGTGGCCGTTAATTTTTTTTTAGTTCATCAATTTAAGCGATTGATGTGGCAATGACTCCTCATTCCCTTACCTTAACTTCCGGGTCTGTTAGCATCAATTCTCGTCGAAGGTTTTCCTTCTCCACTCCAACGCAAAAGACTAGCGGGACCAAAATGCAAATCTCTGCACAGACCTCTAAAATCATCTCCCCTGAGTTCATGTTGGTTTCATCTATGATCAACCGTCACTATAGTTCCAGCAAAAACTAACAAAAATGATGACAAATAACCTAATTTGTGTTAATGCGAAACTTCGATAAGGAAAATATTAAACACACAAATGAAACATGAACAACAACTCAAATACAAAAATGAAGCAATAGGATAAGGCTCCAACACATGTATCAAGCCATTATCTTTAAGGTTCTATTCGCCCCCACCTATGCTCGATGTGTAAATGAGTTTCAAGCAAATAAACCTCGAGAATACAATGAAACCTGATGACTATTTGCGTTTTGCACAGATGAAAATAGTCCACTAAGCACTGAGCAAAGTATAACAAGAAAATCAATTTCTATAAAAAAAATTCTACAGTAATTTTTTATAGAGCATTTTAATAATAGTAGAATATGCAGGAAGGATAGAAAGAACTTTTAAAATTTTTTGGTATATCTTCCAAATGAAATTTCACTCCTATTTATAGGAATTCTCATGTCTCTTCATAAAGACATAACTTTCAATAAATGTCTTTTCCGAATAATCACATCTTTAAAAGACAAAATTATTCAACTAATATCTCATAACTATTTAAGTAATATTGCTTGTATGGTTATAATTCTTTGTAAAAATCAAATGATATAACTCTTAATCAATAACCAAAAGATATTACACATTTTCATATATAATTATTGGAACACTATAAATATTTGAAAATGTTCCAACAATTTCCCCCCATTTTCAAAATATTTTAGATTTTGATAATCTTGCAAATCAATTTGCATAAATGAATGTGTCTTACGATTGAACCTTCACTTAGTGAAAACATGTTAAAGTTAATCAAAATTTCATGCTAAACTAAGCTTTGTACCAACTACTCCATTTGATTAACCGAACACATCTTACAGACTCACACAATAATTTCAACACCAATCAATGCATAGTATCTAGGGACACTATTATGACAATGTGTTTTTGTCTTCTTTTCATGAGTGTTAAAACCAAGCCCTTGAGCTCCTAAAAGTAGCCACACTTTACACTGACATAGGTAGATCCCATAAAAAATGTTCTCGTAATTATAACACTCTAACATATTTATGTTATGGGTCCATTAAAAGTACATTACTCATCCATTATTTATCATTACGGGTACCTAGCAGTTTAATCTTAGAATGGATTTATTTATAGTGCTAACAGTCACATACTAATGATGTATTTTGTCTCATTGAACTCAAGATTTGACTTTATCAAGTGCTGAGTCGAGTTTCCATTATTGTGACTCTAATTAATAAGCTTGAGTCCCATCCCTTTTGAAGTCTTGTCGACTACATTTGTAATGACCCGACAATTACGGTCATCGAAAACTGAAGGTTTAAGTCATTATTTCCGTAAAAAGAATTCGTAAATATTTATTAAAAATATTTACGGATGATAGTTGAGTGAATTAAGAATAATTAGGAGAAAGGACTAGGTTGCATAAAGAGTAAATGTCTAGTTATAGACTAAAGAAAAGCTAAGGGACTAAAATAGCAATTAGACCATAAGGTGACAAGTGTGTGATAATAGTAAAATACATGTGGGATTAAAATAAATTGTATAAGTGTATGATTATTAAGTATTTGCTTATATTATAAGTTAATTATATTATATTATATCATATAATTATAATCCATTAATTAAATAAGAATAAATAAAGAAAATAAAAGAAATGAAACATAAAGAAAAAGAAAAAGAAAGGCACAAATAGCAGGGAAAGAAAGAAGGAAAAAGGGAAAGAAAAAGAAAAAGAAAAGGAAAATTTAGGGTTTTAGAGTTTCAAGCATGATTGGTAAGTCAATTTAACCTCTTTTCTTGCAATTTAAGTGTTTTTGGAATCCCAAGACAAAACTTTACATGAATTATGTTGAAAATTAGAAAGTTAGTGAATTTTTAAATGTTGATTGAATTGAATAAATTGAAGAATTATAAGTTCTTTTGATAGGAATTCAAGTTAGAAGGGAAAAGAGGATTGAATTGTAAAAAGAGAGATAAGTTTTAACATAGTAGGGATTAAATTGAAAGAACTTCAGAATTTATGTTTTATATTGAATATTAAAGGTTGGAACTTGCTTAAAATAGATATGGAATGAAAAATAAAAGACTAATTTTGAAGAGAAATGATGGTTATGGTGATAGGACTAAATTGGAATTTATGTGAAAGTTATATAAAAAATAAAAGAGTGTATTACTAAATAACATACATTGATGATTTCAAATGTTAATTTTTCCGTAGCTAACGTAGCATCGAAAATGTCATCAAAGAAAAGAAAGGAGAAAGCGAACGAGGATATCAAGTAAACCCGAGCAATTACGGTTTGTATTTCTATAAACTAAACTTAATGCATAATTATTATTATCCCTAAAATGTATAGTAGATGAACATGAAGGTAAGTACATTTATTATTGAATTATGAAAACCCTATTAACAGAGTCGGGCTAGTCGGATATAGTTGGCATGCCATAGGATTAGAAGTGTTCAGGGATATTCCGGCTTTGTATCGATAAGACACTATAAGTGTCGACCACTATTACTGTTCCGGATTTGTTCCGAAGAGGTACTCTGTACTTGACTGTTACTATTAATGTTCTGGATTTGTTCCAATGAGGTACTCTGTGTACACTACTGTTACTGTTACTGTTACTGTTACCTCTACGGTGTATTCCGGCTTCGGCCGATGAAACACTGTATACTATTCTGGTGTGTGGATTAGATCCGTGTATCCATTCAGGTCTGAGTTATGTTAATAGGGGTAAATGAAGGTACTAAAGACTGACTGTTTCTGATTAAGTGATTTTACTGAATGTTGACTGTCATCGAATAATACGAAAGATATACTTAAATTGATTAACAATATTTAAGTGCTATAAGTTGAAGATAAGTAATGGAACCTTTAAGATGATGGAAATGGAAACTTAAAGTCCAAATACGTATATGACTATTTATTGCTTTAAGTATTAGCTTATAGAAATACCACTGAGTGTATACTCATTGTCACGGTTTGTTTCGTCGCGAGTTAGGTACAAAGTAGATATCGTTTGAAATCCAAGCCAACTCCGTACTCAAACATTTGGTGATGTATCTTATCTTGAGAAATGACATGTACCTAGGTTGTTTTTGAAGTTATTTTGTTTATAAGTGATGTTGGTGAAGAATGTTAATAGGTAGTTAATAAAAGTAATGTGTGTGTTATAATATAGTCCATTTTGAATTGATTTGAATGGTATTTATGTACAATTTTTGAAGTTACTTTGTTTAATGGTTATTGAATACATGTGTTAGATTATTGTATTAATGGTTTTAATGAATATTAGGTGTGTTTTATCATGTTCTGAATTGGTTGAAAGATTGTATTTAAATTGTTTATTATTTAAGGTTTGCAGGGTTGGTAAATTTGAACTATAAGGTTCATTTTGAGATTTTGAGTCCACACGACTTATCACACGGGCGTGTGATCAGACTGTGTGAGACACACGGCTTACACACGGGTATGTTGATAGGCCGTGTGTCCCCTGTATCCTTAAATGTGAAGTTAGGATAGTACACGGGCAAAAGACACAGCCATGTGTCTTGGCCGTGTGAAGGACACAGGTTTCAAGCACGGTCGTGTGTCAAAAACATGTGAAAATGGCTTTAAAATGGTGAAAAATCAGTATACCATACAGCCTAGCCACATGGGCGTGTGCCTAGGCCGTGTGCCTCTCTAATGTTTAAGAAATTGCAAGTCAGAACTGTCCATGGGCTGGCCACACGGCCATGGGAGCCACACAGGCTGGCCATACGGGCGTGTGCCCCTAACTTCAAGCAAAATTTTTTCAAAGTTTTCCAAAGTTACCGGTTTAATTCCAAATTATTTCTAAAGTATGTAATGGACCCCGTAGGCCCATATTAGGGTCTTTATGGTGGAATTTGAATGATTTTGATTTTGGAATGCAAATTTATAACTCGGTTTTGTATAAATGCTAGGGTATAAGTCCGGTAATGCCTCGTAACCCTATTTCGGTGACGGTTTAGGGTTAGGGGGTGTTACAACATTTCTAACTAGAATTTTTGTCAATAGATCTTCCAAGTTTTCACTTGACCTCACATAATTAATATTGATCACTCCATTAAAGATTAATTGTTGGACATAGCTATGTCTTAATCCAATTTGTCTAGACTTTCCATTATGCTATATGTATTTGTTAGAGTAGCATCACTATCACAACTGATAGAAATAGATGAAATTGGTTTAGGTCATAGAGGTATATCATAAAGCAAATTTCTTAACCATTATTCTTCTTTAGATGTAGTAGATAATACAATAAATTTAGTTATCATAGTGGAATCAGGAATACATGTTTGTTTATCGAAACCTCAAGAAATGACACCTCCACTGAGAATGAAGATTCGTCCACTAGTAAAAGCATGATCTTTCTAACTTGTAATCTAACTAGCATCCGAATACCCTTCTAAAACAAAAGGATATTCATTATAGCATAACACATAGTTAATAATTTTCTTTAAGTACCTAAGTATTCTATTCAAAATTTTCAAATTGAAACTACTTCATTTACTTGTGTACCGACTCAATTTCCCAACAGCATATGCAATATCTGGTCTTGTAGAAGTCATTATGTACATGAAACAGCCAATTAGACTTGCATATTTCAATTTACCAATTTTCCTACTAACAATAAATACTAATTTTATTTGAGGATCCATAGGTGTAGATGTTGGTATACAATTGAAAATATCAAACCTTTTAAGCACATTTTCAATGTATTGTGATTGTGATAAAGTTATAGTGCTTTCCTCTTAGGTTATTTTAATCCCAAGAATAACATCTGTTATACTTATATCTTTTATAACAAATTTGCTTGACAAGAATTTCTTTGTGTTTTCTACTTATTCCAAATCTGTGCCAAATATGAGCATGCCATCTACATATAAGCAAATTATGACACCTTTTTCATTTTTCAAATATTCTATATATGCACTTATCAGATTAATTTATTTTATAGCCATTAGCTAGAACAACCTTGTTAAACTTTTGGTGTTATTATTTTGGTTCTTATTTAAGCCCTATGGATATTTAACAAGCTTAAATTCCTTATGCTCCTGTCTTGAAACAACAAATCTTTCCAATTGTTCCATGTACTCTTCCTCTTCTAATTCACCATTTAAAAATGCAGTTTTAACATCTATTTGGTGAGTCTAATCATAGCAATTTTTGCTACTGGAGCATAGGTATCAAAGTAATAAATACATTGTTTTTATGTAAAACCTTTGGCTACCAACCTTACTTTAAATTTATCAATGGTTTCATCGACCATCATTTTCTTTCTCAAGGTCCATTTACAACCTATTGGTTTGGAACCTGATGGAAGATCAACTAAGGTCCAAGTTTGATTTCTCATTTTTGAATCCATCTCATTATTTGTAGCTTCTTTCCAAAAAGCAGAGTTTTGAAATTTCACTGCTTATTTAAATGTAATAGAATCAGATTCATATTATAGCAATAAGGTATCTTATTGCCTATACTTTTACATTTACCTTTACCTTTTACAAGGAACATAATGAAATCTGGTCCAAAAAATAACCTTTTTAATCCTTTTACTTCTTCTTAATTCTTGACAAGATTCATCATTATTATCAACTTGTTCCAATGGAATCTCATTATTATTTAAAGAACGAATTAATTGTTATAATTGTAATTGTCTTGAAATAGAACTAAATTTATTTTCATAAAAAATGTTGGAAAAATGGGTTTGAAAAATGTAGCGGAAAATAAATTTAGAGAAAAACCAGAGTTTTAATTTTTTTTTTCCAAAACAAGATCTTGGTTGTGATATCTAATAATAATAAACATTTAATCTTTTTTTATTCGTCTAAGATTAGCGTTGTGACCGAGTAGTCTTCTTCACTATCCTCAAGCTCACGTTTGTCATGTATGGGCTTGCTTCAAATAAAAAAATTTCACAAAAAATTACTAGTGAGGTAATTTTGTAATTTCTCTAAACTTTTGGATTAAGTTGTAAATCAAAAAAATATCTATAGAATTTTTCTGAAATAATCTCTTCAGAGAATTTTCTCTCTACAAATTTCTCTTGAACTCGAGTGTGTGTAAATAATGACCCAATGTTCTCTTTATATAGGGAGAGTTTAGAGAGTTCAACTATAATTAAACTTAATCACTTTAATATTAAATTTAATCTAATATTTATCTTGATTTAATATTAAATCTTAATAAAATAATAAAATGTTTATCTACAAGATAAAAATTAAATTAAATTAAATATTAAGATATCACTTCAATATTAAATTAATAAAATACTATTAAGTATAAGTGTTAAATTTAATTTAATATTAAATCTTATTAAAATAATCAATGTTTATTTACAAGATAAACATTAAATTTAATTTAAGCGCTGCAAAAAATGCCGCTTTAGATAGTGCCGCTAAAATTTGCAATGTTTATGTAGTAAAACGCTGCAAGAGTGTCGAGCATGTTGTGACGTTTGTAGCTAGAAGCGCCGCAAAAGATTATGTTCTTTAGCGGCGTTTGTAGTAAAAGCGCCCCTAAAGATTATGTTCTATAGCGGCGTTTGTGGGAAAATGCCACTAACATTAACAGATTTTACCAACCTATTTTATTTCATATAGAACCCGAATTTTCAACATATTTTCCAGTAACTTCAAATCCAACAACAAACTTCAAATCTAAATGATACTATTATGAAAGGAATATATATATGATCTAAATTAATAACTGAAATAACAAAATATATTTAAAAGTTATATTGTTAAGATATGCTCACAATAAGAAAACAAAAGTCTAAGATGATAGATTTTGTGATTGATTCTGCTAAAACATCTTCATCATATTTTGAAGTTGTAGCTGGAGTTCGTCATATTTTCTTATTGCATTTGCTGCCCTTGTTGCTGCCTCTACTTCCCTCACTGTTGCCTCCACTTTAAGTTGTAGCTAGAGTTCATTATATTTTCTTTTAGCTTCTGCTTCTCTCGATGCTACTGCCACTTTAAGTTGAGCAATTTTCTGAACTGTGCTCGTTTGCATCTGAGCCATCTGGTCTCTTAATCTCTGAACTTCAGCTTGAGCCTGATTCGCCGAAGGCATGTACTGCTGTGAGCTGGATCTAAAATATTGGGTTGGGCTAACGAAAGATCCTTGAAATCGAACTCAACCATACCTTTTAGGACCCAAAACTACAGTAATAACTTGATTATCAATGTTGTCTAAATTAACAGAACTATCATTTGAAGCCGTAGTTTCATATTCCGCCCTTTTATTCTTTAGTTTCTCCTAATAAATCAATTAAAGAGTTAGAAACAAAATATATAATCAAACAAATGCAACATAACTTGGCATTATTTGAATTACAAACGAAGAATTCAACCATTATAATTAAACATGATAAATATTTAAAATAATTCAAATTTTATTAAGTAAATATACCATAATTTCTGTGGCTTCAACGGTCATAGGAGATCTATATTTCTTTCTATGTGTAATGTCAAAAAGCTGAAGGAGTCCAACTTTTTGACCAGACGACAGTTCCTACACTATAGTAGGAAAAATATTATTTAGTAGAAAGTAATTAATATTTGACACAATTAATAAATTCAAAATACCTTGTCATTAGCTACACAAGCAAAACTTTTTGACCCAGTTGTATGCGTGAATTTTTGTTTTTTCCTACTTGTAGTTCCAACTCGCTCACGATCCTACATTATGAAATTATTATTACATATATCGTAAATACTATAAATCGAAATAATTATAAGAGTTTGGAAGTACGTATTACCTCTCATTTCTTTGAATTCCAAAATCTAACTGCATCTTTCCATTGATACCTCAGCATTCCTAGCGGGACATTTCGTAATTTCTCTTCAAGGCTTATATTTTTCTTAAAATATTCCTTTTTTAAAGTACATTTATGGTCTCTCCATTTCTTTGCTAATGCTTTCTTCACATAATTATTCGAGACCTCTAAAACAAATCTTTCTTGCAAATAACACAAGTTTAGAAAGTAAATATAAATGAAAATTAAACCAAAGTATTATAAATTATATTCACGTTATTACTTTAATATTATCCAGAGTATGATTTTTGTTACTATCAGGCATATGATGACATGACTCGTAGTTGATTGGCAACAGATTGACATTTCGTGCTATAATTCCCAAGTATCCTGCTAAAACTCGAGCTTCTGATCCAATAGACTGACCGTGACTGTTTCTAGATACTTTGACACACTCCACAGAATTTAGATTGTATAAATCCTTTAACAGCGTACGTTTTCAAGTTTTGCGCCTCCCACTATTTTCAATTAAAAAAATTGATTATGATAATATAAGAATTTGAAAAAAAATCAATAATAAAAGTCAACATACATGTAAATTAAAGTTAACATTACTTTGAATTTCTACTGGATCATCAACTGTATTCGGAACATTCGAAGACCCAATAGCAGTCTGTTGATCACTATTTGTTTCTTCCGAATTTGGAGGAATTTGAATAACATTTAGATCTCGCAATCTTCTTCTAGGCATATTATCTACAAAACACATAAAATAGTTGAAATATTAGTAACTAATTACAAAAATAATATTAGGCATATTATTTTGGAAAGTTATAAACTAATAGGAATTTTGAAATGCATATAAGTAATAAATTTACCACAACCAAATAAAAAACAAGCAATTTCAAATTTTGGCAAGTATCTAATTCAATTGTTTTCTAATTCTCTATTTTTAATTAAAACATATAAGTAATAAATTTACCACAACCAAATCAAGTAAGCAAGCAATTTCAAATTTTAATTCAATTAACTTAAAACATGTAAGTAATAAAAGGTATTTACAAATGCAATTAAAGAAAGCTTAAAATGGAGTTATTTGACTAGGCAATCCAAATGAGCCCATCGAATACTTCTTTTATAGGAATCCAATTCACTATTTCAATAAAAAAACATAATAAATAAACGATAAGATAAATTGACATTAATATATATTAATTCATGTTATTTAAATTTATTGAATCCCAAGCACTTAGATGCATATGCAAAATTCCAAATCGGTGAATGCATAGTGGAATTAAGTCTTGCATATTTACCTGAGATGCCGCACTCAGATCTGAACTCTTCTCAACTATTAACTTAGAACAAAAAAAAATAATACACTCTCAAAAGACTTACAGTTATATTACGAGCTATGTTATTCGGACTCTAATGTAAGTGACATAAGTGATTTCAATTTTTTTTAAAAAGTTACATATATTTGGAGTGCTTAGGGAAGATCATATCACTACATTCCCCAGACCAATGTCCGGACATGCATCAAAACATGGATGTCAAACACAAATACTTTAAGAAAAAATGAAGAGCCGGAGCAACAGTATTTAGATTCTAACCAAATAAAAAAGGCAGAATAAAAACGTATTAAGTTTAAAAAATATATGGAAACTGGATAATTTAGTAAATATTATACCTAACATTTTAATTATCTAATATAAATCAACTGCATAAGCTCGTGTTCAAGAAAGCATCAAAATAAGAAAGGAGAAAGGAAGAATTATTACATGTTGTAAAGTTTCTTCATTGTTTGAAATTATGCATATAACATCACCACCAATAACTTCAACCTCCTGTTTGCCTTCTTTAAAGTATTGAACAGTTGACTGTATCCAAAGATTAAGATTTAGTGATGGAACAAAAAATCTGTTCGTACAAAGAATTGAAAAGACTCTTGGAAACTTAATAAGCCAAGCTAAAATTATCTTATTTTAACAATAAAATTGCAACAGCAGACATATAACAAGCACTTAAAATCTAGTTTGGTAATTGAGATGCCTAAAGTACTTCAAAAAGTTAACAAAATGAAACTTATAATTGACATTGACCACTGTTATACCAAAAATTATAATGCATATAGACATGTTATATAAGTACCACATCAAGCATAACTAATTTAAATTACTAAAAAAACCAAAACTAAGATTTTAAACTAAAACTAGATATAAAATCATGCTTAGCTGGTTTCTCATCATTAAGAGAAGAGAGTAACAGCAAAAAATGTTTGCCACCATATATAAATGGTAGCAAATGCCTGGTTTGCAATTCAAGTATTGAACAACCAATAGTTAAAAGAAATGTCATTTACCACAGCTATAATATTTAGCTATTTCACTTTTCTTGCAAGGCCTTCCTGCAACATGTTGACAACATTAATTCCCATACGTAAAACATATTGTCAGAAAGTGTTTCTGAAATGCAAAAGTTAAAAGAGGTAAGAGTTTAGGTTCTATTTAAAATTAATAAAGCCCAATAAAATTGTTACTCAGACTCAAATGAGTTTTGGACACAGACATATGTATGGCACAGGTATGTTAATTTCTTTCTAAGTTTTTCCATGTATTTTGATTTTGGATGGTTCTTAATGCATCATATCCTAGTACCCATGAATTAGTCTAAGGCAGGCCTAAGTGTCCGAAACATGTACTTCATGAAACAAAAATAAGAAATGGCTCGACATAGAAAAAAAAATATTAAATCAATAAGAATGAACGCAATAATAAAAACTCAAAAACTTTCTCAGATACAGTTTTGCAAAACTTACATGTACAAATAAAATGACTTGAAAAGATAGTAATAACTTATTCCAAAGAAAGTTTAACAACAAACTCTACATAATATGCCATTGTTTATCAAACATTTCAATATCAAACACGAAATAGAATCATACTAAGTTTATTGCCTTTCTATAACAAATCCTTGAGTAGAGGATTGTCAAGCAGCGATGGACGGAGCAGCGCCAATGAAGAAGACGAAGATCGATGGCAAATGCACTGTCGATAACGATGCAGCAGACGGATGACCGGACAGACAACCAGCAATAGACGGATGGGAAAGAAAAAATTAAGTTAGGGAATTGGGGAAAAAACTAAGTTAGGGATTTGGGGAAAACGATTTGGAGGAATAAGGGTTAGGATCAGTTATCAAAACAACACCATTTCAATAAAAATTAAAAAATATTCAAGGCATTTATGGGCAAAATGCCGCTATTGCTTTACCTTTAGCAACGTTTATGAGAAAAACGCCGCTATCATTTTTAACTTTTTGCGGCGTTTATGCAAAAACGCCGCTATTGTTGTTATACCTTTAGCAGCATTTAGGGAAAAACGCCGCTAACGCTACTCCTATTTGGTGTACCTTTGCGGCGCGTAGCATAAAAACGCAACTAAATATGTACTATTTGCGGCCTTATTTCCACAAACACCACTATATAACGACTTATTGCGGCGTTTTTCAATTAGCGCCACTAATGGTATATATTTGTGGCGTTCTTCAATACAAATGTCAATAAAATTTCAATCTTTGCGGTATTTTCGATCCAAACGCCGCTAAAAGCTTAATTTGCTGTAGTGATTGTATCATTTCAATATATCCTAACTGTTCAACTAGTCTACATCGGGATACAATATCAAATATTAATTAAAAATCAATGATTGGCTCATGGTAAGTAACAGTGAGTATAACATTAATGAAATATTGAATAGTAGAAATTAATTTGATTTGAAGTATGAATTCATATGAGGGAAATGATTTAATTTTATTGTTAGTAATTTTTTTTAAATTCTTGTTGTACTTACTAAGTCTTTATAGACTTAACGCGTTTGTTTTTCAACACATAGGTAAAGTCAGGTCTGATGAGTTATAGATAAGGTTGGGGACTCCCCAACTCATCACATCCTCAAGTGCCAAGAATTTATGTATTAAATTTTGGGTTAGCATGGCATGTACATAGGTGTTAGTATAAGTTTCTTGTTTGAAGGACTAAAACACAAACTTTGGAATTTTTGTTTTATTTGTGTTTAATGAAAGTTACTAGCACTATTTGAAATTATTTTCTAAGTATTTGATACATATGTATACAGAGTGTATGAACAATTGATAAATGTTTTTGTTTTGAATTGGTTATGATGGTTTCGGACTGGTTTGAATTGGTTTTAAAGTGTTAAAATGGTTTAAACTAATTGAAGGGGGTTTTAACAAATTTTCCAAGTGTTCTTTTTTTTTTTTACTAAAATTAACTCAAGGTATTGATACCAGGGGGTCAGGTATCAAAACCTGTAGCTTAATTTCAAGTTTTTTAGAAAGAAAATGTCAATTTAGTATCAATACCATACTTTGGTATAGTATGGTATCGATACCCAAGGCATGGTATTTATACCTTCATAAATTTTTTGAAAATTTTCAATTCCAGTAGTTGATTTTGGTATCAATACTTGTCAGGGGTATAGGTACCTTATGTTAGGCATCAATACTTGCCTCGTGTTTTGATTAAAAATCATATTTAATTCATTTTCAAGCATAAACGATTAATCGATAATGACCCCAAACATTAGAGGTAATAATTATTAAAGTGAATAAGTTTAATACAATATTTAAATATTCAAAATTTATTAGTGTTTAGCCAAGATCACTTTGGCACCAAATGTAATAGTCCTATGCCTTGTCCTGAGGGTTGGATCGGGTATTAGGTGTTACAAGAGCTCAGTCACGATACTATAGTGGAATGATTTCATGACTATATGAGTTTATAATTAATAGGCGAAAAGCTGGAACCTAATTATAGATCATTTGAGCCTTAATCATATATGTCCAATCGATCCCTCCATTAGCTCATTGAAACAAGAAATGAATTGCATCTTGAATCAAATTAATAGAAACGATAAAGTTAGAGAAATGGGTTACATTCGAAAATGAATATAGTTTCTCATTAAGTATGGAAATAACTTGAGAATTAATTTAAGTTTTTTGAATGATTATTTAATTAAATAATTGAAATTCAAAAATGAAATGAAATTAATTGGTTATTGTGAATTCGTTTTGTCACACATGGTTTCCTTTAGATCTAAAAATTAAGAACAATTAGAGGTTAAATTGAAAGAAGCCATAAGTTGGCAACCCTACAGAAAAATTAAGAAAAGTTAGTAATTGATTTGGACATGGTTGAAATCCAATGTTGGTTTGGTTAGAATCAAAACCAGCTAGTTCCTTAGTGGGAGACAAAATTATTACCAACGGATGGTTTCTATGGGGTTGATAATCGAGCATAAAGGGCTATAAATACCTAGAAAATGACTTCTTAGGGAAACTTCTGCTCAAATTTGTTTCACTTTCTTCTTTTCTTCATCCTCTTCTTGGGTTGTTTCGAAGAAAAAATAGTTATGAGAAGCTCTGCATGGAGTAGAAATCATGAGGTTCGAGTCAGAAAAATAGAAAATTCATTAAGCTGGTAAGGTTCTTAGTCTTTCTATATACGTAAGGTTAAGTAAATGAAGTTAAGGGTTTTCAGAACCATTTTAGGGGTTCTGTATGTTTCTAGAAAACTGAGTTTTAAGTTGAAAATTTTAAGTTTAATTTATGACCTTGGTTGTAATGCTTAGCTGCCAGGAGAATGGAAGCTCTAGCGTCCAGAAAAGCTAAGCTAAAAAGGCAATAAAGCATCAGGTAAGTTTCTATACTCTATTTTCTAGGGCGCTGTATGTTGACATTAATATGCGTTAAATTCAGAATGAATTCCACGATGATGTATAATCTCTGTTGTATGAGAATGCTTGTATACATAAGGTTGAATAGGTTTATGAGTGTCCACTAATATGTGGTAATGTGGTAATGAAAGAAATAATTATAACCTTATGCTTGAAAGGTAGCATATGAAATTCTTTTGCTTACAACATTTATTCTATGTGAACCTAGACTCAATAAGCTTTAATTTCATATTTTTTCAACCTCTAATTCGATTTCCATAAATTATGGTGAATTTTCAAAGTCGAACTACTACTACTGTCCAAAAACTGTTTTAGTGCAAAATATTGTTAGCTAGTTTATAACATCTTCACTACATTTCATTTAAACCTTATACACGCCAAATAAATCTTTAAACATAAAACAAAAGCTACCAGAATTGATCTGGATAGTGATCTTTGTTGCGATGATCCGATCTACCAACTTCACTTGAATTCAATCTACACAAAGACGTCAAACACACATAGATAAGCTTATTGAAACTTAGTAAGTTCATAGGTTCAAAAGTAAAGCTTACCAACAAAACATTTCCAAACAATAACAAAACATTTATTAAACTTCCTTGCCATCCACAACCATTGTTATTATACTTCACATAGTTGAGCTCAACATTAACTTCTAATCTGTCTCTTTCATTTTAATTCACACCTCATGTATAAATTATTATCAAATTAGGAAGCGTCTTGTGAAATTGAGTATGTCGTTTGCTCAGTGCCACAATTCACAACTCAGTTTGATTTTCTTCATTGAAATACCATACGAACATTTCACAACTCAGTATGGGAATGCCATACCTACAGTCACATTTTTACCATGATTTAATCATGGACTTACATTCACTTCACTGTGCCATAACTCAGTATGGATTTCCATTGAAATTCCATATATACATTTTGCCATAACTCAGTATGGATTTCCATTGAAATTTTATACCCACATTTCACATTTTATCATGGATTAACCATGCATTTTCTGTCAATTCATCACAAAAAACGTACTCAATTTCTGCGTTTTCCCTAATTTGAATTTCCACATTATTTTTTTTAATAAAAAATTTTCACAATCCATAGTAAATTCATACTTAATAACACATTATATCATTCAATAATTCACAAACAAACATGTAAATTCAACCATATGAACTTACCCGGCTAATTTGTAGAAGATATTAAAATTTGAGGACTATTTTGCAACTTTTTCTTTTCCTCGTTTGTCTTTGGATTCTTGATCTATAATATAAAATATTTCCACTCATTATCATTTATTTCATTTCTATTCACTTCACAATTTATGCTCTTAAATTTTTAAAATTTCACTTTTACCCCAAAATTTATAATTTTTACAATTTAGTCCCTGCTCAATTAACCAATCAATTGAACTATTTTTTCTCAATTAACACTTTATTATATCATTAGAAACTATTTCATAACCTTCAATATTCATAATTCCAACACCAACCTCTAATTTACAACTTTTTCACAATTAGGTCCTAAATACCATTTCTTATCAAAATCACTTAATAAAACCATCTTAATATGAAACTAAAACTTCAATTTCATGATAATTCATCATAAAATTCCCTTACTCAACCATAGAAACTTCAAATTTCACCCACCAAATGAAAAACTAATAAATTTTATAAGTGGACCTAATTGTAAAAGTCATAAAAACATAAAAATTATTAAGAAAAAGCAAGAATTAAACTCACATGATGTAAAAATATGAAAAAAAAGCTTTCTCCAGACCTCCTATGGCATTTCGGCTGAAGAAAAATGATGATCTATCTAGATTTTTCACTTTGGTCTTTATTTTATTAGTTAATTTTGCAAAATTTCCAATTTTGCCCTTATTTCCCTTATTTTTTTGCTGATTTTTCTACCCTTACCGTCCAGACATCTCACTTTTAGGCAATTTCCCTTTAACTCCTCCTTTTTTAACACTTAAGCTATTTAATCCTTTTAGCAAGTTTTGCATTTGTTACAATTTAGTCCTTTTTATTTAATTGACTACTCAAACATTAAAATTTCTTAACCAAACTTTAATACTAACTCAATAACACTCCATAAATAATTTTAAAAATATTTATGGCTCAGTTTTCAAATTTGACGTCTCGATACCTCATTTTTGACCTGTTTGACCTAATAAATTCTTTTAATTCACCAATTTCACTCCTTCACAAATTCTTCTAAATTCTCACTTGACTCATAAATATTAAATTACTATCTTGTTCAATCTTACTTGTTGGATTTAGTGATCTCAAATCACTATTTTTGACATCACTAAAAATTAGGCAGTTACACCGGGCCTTATGGATGGGACACTGCAGTGTTCGAGCATCCAGTTTAGGAATGAAAAAATTGAGGAATGGACAGAGGAATAAGTAAAATGGAATTCCTGTTAGATATCATCATACAGTGTTACTATGTGCAATCGTGATGTACGAAGCTCTGAGCCTTGTAAGGGGACACTTAGGTGTTCGAGCGTCCAGGTGGATATGAGATAGATTGATTTCGATGATTATAAAGTGCCATAAAGCAACACCGCGATGACAGTAAGGTCCTACGGGGCAACACCTCAAAAAAGTTTTAACACGTAAGACTATAGCTCGGAAATGGAAACCAATATAGTCCGTCGAGACAGTAAATACAGGGTAGTCCGTCAGGACATTAAACATGATAATTTCATGCGTAAGACAAAAGCTTGGCTATGGCATATTATGGAGTCTGTCAGAACACTAAACACGAGTGGTCCGCCAAGAGAGATTTTAAGAAAAATGCGAGTGTTGGAAAGTGATAATTAATAAGCAGATTATGAGGAATCCATCGATCAAGGCAACGATAGTAGATAAGGAACTAGTACACCAAAACAATAATCAGGAAAGCTGGTGAGACATATGGATGATAAATTAGCAAGTATCAAACATGAGAAATGATGCACCCATGATGTCTAGTGTGAAGACAATTGAAAGAATGTTTATTCGAGGATCACAGATAAGGATCCACTATTAAGAGCCGCCAAGAAGTACTCAAAAAAACTTTGTATGTTAAAATAAAACCCTGGAAGGTTAATAGGAGTTTTGCCCCAATATAAGGCTCGTTGATGCCAAAATAATGTAGAGAGGATTGATCATCAGTACCCCAAATAGACTAATCAGTAAAGAAGCGGTTAGATAGAACCTATCTATAGAAAAAGAGTACTAGAAAGGATAAATTGAGTGACAGATATGTCTGTTAAGACTATGCCTCTTTAGAGGATTATATTGCGAAGTACCCATGAAAGGGCTAGTTTTGTAGGGAATCATCACATAAGCGAAATCGTAAACTCAAATGGTCACTCAGGTGACAATCTAATGGATATGGTAGGTGTAACACGCCTCACCCGTATTCAATGCCGGAATAAGGTTACGGAGCATCACTGGACTTACAACACAATTACACAAACTTTTCACATACATAATATCATTTCATACATTTATCATTCAAACTCAATCAATTTGTACCTTATATGAGCCTATGAGGCCCTAAACATGCATTGGGATTGGTTCAGGACTAAACCTATAACTTTTAAAACATTTGGAACACTTAGAAAATTTTTCTCAAAATATGGGACACACGCCCGCATGGCAAGGCCGTGTGTCTCACACGACCACCAGACACGCCCATGTCACAGGCCGTGTGGACATTCGAAACGGGAGCACATGGCCATGTCCTAGCCCGTGTCCTACCCCATGTAACTCTCTGACTGGGGTCACACGGCCAACATACACGCCCGTGTGCCCTAAAAATGGCCACACATGCCCGTGAGCCAGACCGTGTGCTAGGCCGTGCCAAACCTGTAGTGTATACTACTTATGCCACACGGCCAAGTCACACGACCGTGTGTGAGGCCGTGTAAAGCATACTAACTTGTTTTCAAATTCAACACCAGCGAACACACGGCCGTGTAAGGTGACCGTGTGTCACACACGGCTGAGACACACGCCCTTGTCTCTGCCCGTGTGGACAAAAATAGGCTTGCCAAGCCATCTTGCTGCCCAATTTTTGTGCATACCTATACAATTCAAATGTTACTCACTCATAGCATAAATGGTCATCCAATTCAACCAAAACCAAGACCAAAACATACCATTTCAATTCCAACAATTAGCTTGCTTACTGTCTCATGTTTTACTCATTCAAATCATACCAACTTTATATATTCAGATCATCTAATTAAACATTTTCCAAACATGCATCATCATACATCAATCCACAAGCACATAGATTCTCAACTATCAACTATTAGACACATATAATACCAACTATCAATAACATTTCAAACCAACTTCAGTCACTCAATATAAACCATATGCACACTTATATATACATAACCAAAATAGCCAAATTAAACCAAGTCTCATGGATATACATATTCAAACCAAAACATAACCATTCAATAGCCATCTCAAATTCAAAATACATATCAAAATGACCATAATCCTATACATGCCATATGACCAAAGCAAAAGCTCAAAAGTACCAAAGTGATGGTTGGATAGTGTGATGTAGTCTCCGACGATCCTCGAATCCGAGCTAGCTAAGAAATCACTATAAAACATAGGAAAATAAACAAAGTAAGCTTTATAGCTTAGTAAGCTCGTATGAAATAAACTCAACTAATCATAAATACACAATTCATCAATTTGAACTTGTTAATTCGTAATTCATAAATACTAATAAACTTTCCACATGCTTAATCATATTCTTATATGCAAACTTCATAACTTCTTCAATTTAAAGCTCGTATGATTCACATACATACCTGAACCAATCCGTAATAAATTCATACCTAAACGGAAAAATGTCGAATACTCAAATTCTCGCACACTAAGTGCCAATACATAGCCGAAGCTATTTTAATCTTGCACACTAAGTGTCATACATAGCTGAAGCTATTTCAAAACGCACACTAAGTGCCATACATGGCCAAAGCTATCTCGAATCGCACACTAAGTGCCATACATAGCCGAATTGTCATCAAATATGACTATAGTCTCATATACACAATTTATGCAATATCAAAGCATTTAAAGCATAATTATAGCAATCCTTATTACTACGAACTTACCTCGGATGTGTAAACGACGAAATAAGTTGTTTAGTAGATAACGTTCGTTTTTCCCCGATCCTGATCCGAATTCTGTTTTTCTTGATCTATATATATTCAAAATTAACTCATTTAATCAACTATTTATTCAATTCAATCCAAAATATACATTAGGGCTATTTTACACATTTGCCCCTAAACTTTCACATTTTTTTAAATTTAGTCTTTATTTCATAAAATCACAAATTAATGAAATTCCAATTGTACCCATGCTAGCCGAATTACCATAATGCCTGTATCAGCCCATAATTTTCATTTATTTCACATTTTACCCAGTAACTTTGCACATTTCTCAATTTAATCCCTATTTTACATTTTCACTAAAAATCACTTTCACAACTTGCATAATTCATAATAAATATTCATAATCTACCATAAAACATCAAAAATCATACATATTCATCAATGGAAACTTTCAAAATCTTTAAAAATTTTCAAAATAGTCCCTAGGCTAGCTAGTAATAGATACAATGATCACAAAAACATAGAAATCATTAAAAACCGAGTAAAAATGGACTTACAATCAAGGAATATAATAGTTGAACCGTAGCAAGCCTTCATGGAAATTTATTTCTTCTAAATTCAGTGGTGGAGAAGATGAATGAGCCATATTTTTTTATTTTTGTTTCATTTAATTTAACTTTAATAACTAAATTACAAAAATAACCTTAATGATAAACCATTTAAAACATCCATTTAATGTCCAATATTGTCCACTTACACTAAGGATGGTCTAATTACAACATAAGGACCTTAACATTAAAGTTCTATAGCTATTTGACACCTTTTGCTATAAGAACTCAAGTTTTACACTTTACGCGATTTAGTCCTTTTTATTAAATTAACTATTCAAACGATAAGATTTCTTCACGAAACTTTCACACATACATACCATCATGTTGTAAACACTTATAATATTAAAATAATTTTACAATCTCAGATTTTTGGTCCCAAAACCACTATTTTGATTTATCTAAAAACGGGTTGTTACAACTCTCCCCCTTAGGGATTTTCGTCCTCGAAAATCTTACCAATGAATAGGTTAGGGTACTGTTTGCTCATAGCTTCCTCAAGCTCCCACGTAGCCTCTTCGAAACCGTGTCATTGCCAAAGTACTTTCACGAGAGCTATGCTTTTATTTCTCAACTGTTTAACCTCAATGTTAGAATTCTGATCGGTTCTTTGTTGTATGTCATATCAGGTTAAATTTCTATCTCTGATGGAGAAATCACATGTGATAGATCAGATCTATATCGGCGCAACATTGATACATGAAATATGTTGTGAATCTTTTCTAACTCAATAGGTAACGCTAGTTGATAAGCCATTGGCCCTATTCTTTGAATAATCTCGTACGGCCTGATGAACCATGGACTCAGTTTACCTTTACGACCAAATCAAATGATTTTCTTCCATAGAGACACTTTCAAAAACACTTTGTTACTGATTTGAAATTCAATGTCTTTCCCTTTCAAATTTGTATATGATTTTTGACGATCTGAAGCTGTTTTCAAACAATCGCGAATTACTTTCACTTTTTTTCGATTTCTCGGATCAAATCAACCCTGTGAATCTTTTTCTCATTCAACTCAGTCCAATACAATGGAGTTCAGCATTTGCGACCATATAATCTTCATACGGAACCATCTTTATGCTAGATTGAAAGCTATTATTATATGCAAATTCAATCAACGACAAATATTTCTCCCAGTTGCCTTCAAACTCAAAAACACAACATCTGAACATATCATCGAGAATCTAAATTACTCTCTCAAACTGACCATCAGTTTGTGGATGAAAAGTTGTACTAAAATTCAACTTTGTACCCAAAAAACTTATTACAATTTCTTCTAAAATCGTGACGTGAACCTAGGATCTCTATCCGAAATAATCAAAATTGCTACCCTGTGCAATCTAACAATCTCAGCAATGTACAACTTAGCTAATCTATCAACCAAAAAGTCAGTACGTACCGGGATGAAATGTGCTGATTTCGTTAATTGATCAACGACAACCTAAATTGCATCTTTCTTCTTCGGGGATAGGGGTAATCCCGATACGAAATCTATAGTCACTCTAACCTATTTCCACTCTGGTATCATCATAGGTTGAAGTAAACCCGAAGACACTTGATGCTCAGCTTTCATTTGCTGACAAATTAAACACTTTGATACAAATTCCGAAATGTCTCATTTCATACCTGACCACCAATACAATTTCTTCAAATCATTGTACATTTTGGTACTCCTAGGATGAATAGATAAGCGACCACTATGTGCCTCGTGTAAAATTTTCTGAATCAACTCTAGATTTTTCAGTACGCAGATTCTATCTCGAAACATCAAATAATCATCGGATCCAATTTGATACTCTGAATCACTATTTAACTCGCATTGCACTCTTTTAGCTTGCAATTCACTATCACATTTCTGAGCTTTGCAAATTTGCTGAAGAAATACTGGTTTAGCTTTTAATTCAGCTAAAATCGAGCCATTATCAGATAATGTCAACTGTGTATTTATTGTTCTCAAGGTAAAAAACAATTTCCTACTCAAAGTATCTACAACCACATTTGCTTTCCCCGAATGATAATCGATTACTAACTCATAATCTTTTAGTAGCTCGAGCCATCTCCGGTGTCGCAAATTCAAATCTTTCTGAGTCATAATATACTTTAAGCTTTTATGATAAATAAAGGTGTGACATTTTTCACCGTACAAATAATGATGCCAAATTTTTAATGCAAAAACTATGGTAGCCAACTCTAAATCATGCGTTGGATAATTCTTTTCATGTGATTTCAGCTGTCTAGAAGCACAGGCTATTACTTTTCCTTCTTGCATCAACACGCAACCCAATCCGTTCAATGACACTTTGTTGTAAATCACAAATTCTTTACCCGACTTAGATTAAACCAACACTGGTTCCTTAGTTAACAATTCTTTCAATTGATCGAAGCTTTGTTGACATTTCTCAGACCATTCAAACTTTACATTTTTCTGTAGCAGTCTGGTCATTGGTGTAGTAATCATTGAGAACCATTTAACAAAATGTCGATAGTGACTAGCCAATCCCAGAAAACTTCTAACCTCAGATATATTTCTAGGTGGTTTTCAATCAATTACTGTAGAAATCTTGCTCGGATCAACTCGAATGCCATCCGCTGAGACAATATGTCCCAAAAATCTAACTTCCCGGAGCCAAAACTCACATTTGCTTAATTTAGCATACAATTGCTTACCTCTCAAGGTTTGGAACACGATCCTCAAATGCTCAGAATGCTCAGACTCATCTCTTGAATAGATCAGAATGTCGTCAATGAACACAACAACAAATCTGTCTAAATATGGTCAAAAAATTCAATTCATCAAATCCATAAAAATGGCAAGAGCATTAGTTAGTCCAAAAGGCATAACAAGGAATTCATAGTGTCCGTACCTCATTCTGAACGTAGTTTTCGGCATGTCTGAGTCTTTAACTCGCAACTGATAATAACTTGATCTCAAATCAATCTTCAAAAATACTATTGCACCTTTCAATTAATCAAACAAATCATCTATTCTTGGCAACAAATACTTATTCTTTATTGTAACCTTATTGAGCTATCTATAGTCAATACACATTCTCATTGATTCATCTTTCTTCCTTACGAACAATACAAGTGCACCCCAAGGCGAAAAATCGGTCGTGAAAAACCTCTATCTGTTAACTATTGCAACTGAGCTTTCAACTCTTTCAGCTCTGTCGGAGCCATTCTGTACGGAGCTATAGATATCGGTAAAGTTCCCGGCACTAATTCAATAGCAAATTCAACCTTTCTAGTAGGTGGTAATCCCGGTAATTCTTCAGAAAATACATCCGGATATTCACAGATAACTGGCACTGATTCAATCTTTGATTCAGGAACTTTTGTATCAAAAACATAAGCAAGATAAGCTTCGCAACCTTTTCTCACACATTTCTGAGCTGACATAAACGAAATCACAACAAGCAATTCATTTGATTCATTTGATTCAATTTGAAGAATTTCATTATTCTGACACTTCAATTCTATAATCTTTCATCTACAATTCACAACGGCATCATGTAAAGTCAACCAATCCATACCCAGAATCACATCAAACTCATCAAATGGTAAAAGCATCAAGTCAGTCGGAAAACAGTAACCCCGAATCATTAAAAGACAGTTCTTGCATACTTTATCAACTAGAACATACTTGCCTAAAGAGGTTCGATACTTTAATCACAAATACAGTAGACTCAACAGGAAAACTCTTATTAGACACCAAATTCATACATATATAAGAATGAGTTGATCTAGGATCAATCAATGATATAACTTTAGTGTTGTAAAGAGAAAATGTACCGATAATAACATCTGGTGATGATGCATCTTCGCGTGCGATAATAGCGTATGCTTTAGCAGGTTCTCTGGCCTCAGATCTCACTGTAGAATCTTTTGTTGCACCACAATTACCACTTGCATTACCCATATTTCTTGGCAGCCTCCCTCAAGTAGCTGTATTGCTTGATCTTGCATTTTGAGATTTAACTTTTTCATTTAACTCAGGACAATTTCGGAAAGAATGATTTCACGAACCACAACTGTAACAAGCTCTATTATTATTTTTCACCTAACAATCTCCAAAATGCCGTCTTCCACACTGTTGACACTCAGGTTTAATGTCTTTCACGTTGCCAACACTCGATACTGATGTAGCTTGAGCTCTAGGACTAGTGTATTGCTTTTCGCGATCTCTATTGGAATATCCCGTTGAAGTGGTCGATCGATTAAAATAATATCTTGATTTCATTGAAGAGGAATGATAAGGTTTACTCATCGATCTCTTCCTCGAATTCTTGCCTCTAAATCAACCTTTCTCTTTTCTTTGCTAAGTTCATCGGCTTTGCAAGCTCTGTTGACTAAAATTACAAATTCCTTCAGTTCTAAAATTCCAACTAGAAGTTTAATGTCCTCATTCAACCCATCAACGAACCGCTTGCACATGATTTCTTCAGTAGAAACATGTAACAACCCGAAATTTATGGGTATCGAAAATCAAGTTTCTGGCTTACTATTTCAGAAAATTGGGTTCGTAAATATTTATTAGAAATATTTATGAATGTTAGTTGAGTGATTAATTAGATTTTGGCTAGGTGAATTAGCTTGAATTAAGGTTAATTTAGTGTAAGGACTTGATTGAAAATAGTGTAAAAGTTTAATTATGGACTAAAGAAAATTGAAGGGACTAAATTAGCAAATAACGCATAAAAGGGAATAGTGCCAAATGTATGGAAAATATTATTCCATGTGTATGTATAATATACATATATTTATACTTAGTACTTAAGTATATAATATAATAATATATTAATATAATAATTTAATAATATAATAAAACATAAAAGAAACAAACAAAGAAAAAGAAAAAGAATAGAAACAAAACAAAGAAGGAATTGGGAGAAAAAGAAAGGAGAAAAGAAAAAGGGAAAATTAGAGTTTTGGAGCTTGAAGATTAATTTGGTAAGTCAATTAAGTCCCTTTCTTTATAATTTTGATGTTTTTGGAGTTCTAGAGAATGTAAGTGGAAATTTTGAAAGGTAAATGATTCTTAGACATGGGTTATGTTGAACAAATTGTTGAATTAGGGATTTAATTGAATAGATTTCAAGTTAGAATTGATTAAATGATTAAATTGTAAAAGAAGTTATAAGTTTTATGTTTGAGGGGCTAAATTGAAAGAAATTTGAGATTAGGGTTTTACCATGAATATTTAATGGTTAATGTGAATATGATAGGAAATTGAATAAAGATAAAGTATGAATTGAGTGATAAAAGTAAAAGTGTTAATTAGGATTAAATTGAAATTGAGGTTTGAATTGAATAGAAATTCATTTATTTATTGTGAATTGTTATTGTATTAATAGTATAAATTGTTTAATTTCCATAGCTAATGTAGTACCGGAGACATCTACAAAGAAAGGAAAAGAGAAAGTTGACAAGGAGTAATCCAAAAATTTATGGTTTGTATTTCTATAAACCAAACTTAATAATTATTTTTGCATTTATTATATATATATATATATATGGTAAGTGGTATAGAGGTAAGTATTGTTATTATTGCATTGAATTGGTTTGAGTTGTGAATATCTAAACTGAAATGTATATTGATTGTTATATGAAAATTTAAGTGAAATGAATACCCTATTAACAATGTCGGGCTAGGTTGGATATAATTGGCATGCCATAGGATTGAAAGTGTACAGGGATACTTCGACCTTGAGTCGATGAGGCACTAATAGTGTCGTACTGTTACTTCGACTTTGTGTCGATAAGGCACTTCGTGTGTTGTACTGTTTCTGTTACTTCAGTTTAATCTGATGAGGTACTATGTACCGTACTGCTACTGTTTACTTCAGCAAAGCCGATGAGGCACATTGTGCCGTACTGGTGTGTTGGTTGGATCCGTGTATCCGCCAAAGTCTGAATTATGTTAATAGAGGTAAATTTACTGTATTGGACCACTGAATGACTGTTCTACTGTACCAGAAATCGACTGATATTGACTGATATAAAATTTAACTGAATGTTTCATTGAGAAAGAACTTGAATATAATTAGTGCTATTAGATTTGAAAATAGTAGATTAAATGCATTTTGTGTTAATAAATGTTTAAGTGTTGGTTTATAGAAATACCACTGAGTGAATACTCAGCGTATGGTTTGTTTCCCTACATAGGTCAGGTACAAAAGTGACTAAAAACTCAGCATCCAAGACAAACCCGAACTCAAATACTTGGTGATGAATATTATTTTGAGAATTGACATGTACCTAGGTTATCTTTTGAAGTTATTTTGAGTATGAATGTTATTAGTGTAAGAATGATAATGGTTAACCTATAAATGCAAAATTTATGTTTATAATATAGTCTTTTATATAGTATATTTTGAATTGATTTGGGAATGGTTGGAAGATTGAATTTTAAGTTACTTGTTATTAAAGTTTGCAGGGTTGGTAAACTTAGACTATAAAGTTCATTTTGAGTCCACACGGCCTAGCACACGGGTGTGTGATCAGACCGTGTGAGACACACGGCCTTTAACGGGCATGTGAGTATTCCGTGTATCCTGTGCATCTAAAATGTGGTAAACAGAATGCTTAAGTATGGCCACACAGGCAGAGACACGGGCTTGTGTCTGAGCCGTGTGAAGCACACGGTTACAACACACTGGCATGTGCTTGGCCGTGTGAAAACTGCACTAGGAGCGAATTGAAAATAAATCCACACGGGCTAAGCACACAGACATGTGTCTTGGCCGTGTAAATCTAGTATGTTCATAAGGAACAAGTCAAAAAAGTACACGGGTAGAGGATATGGTCGTGTCCTAACGTGTGTGTCACATAGGGTGACAACATGGGCGTGTCTTAGATACACACGGGCGTGTCTCTAAACCACACGGGTGTGTGGTACTGTTCATTAAGATAAAATTTGGAAATTTTACAAAAAAATTTTATAAGCTTCTAATTGAATTCCGATTTGTTCTTAACATCTTCTATGGGCCTTGAATATCCACAAAAAAGGGGTCAATAAGATATATTACTGAACTATATAATGTTTAATTTTATTTGATTCGTGCTATAAACCATAGTGACCGGTAATGTTCCGTAATCCTATTCCGTTGCCGGATAAGGGTTGGGGGTGTTACAAAACATATTCCCGAGCATAATTGCTCAACTATAGAAATTATCTTTCATACTTTATCATAGTCATTCGGCCCTGTTTTAGTTCTAAAAAGTCTTTATGCTTTTGATCCAGAAACTGTTGACTTATGTATTTCTTTTGGAACTCGGTCTGAAAGAATTCCCAGGTGACTCTCTCCCTCGGTACCACGGATACTAACGTATTCCACCACTGATATGCAGTGTCTCTTAACGGTGATATAACACATTTTAAACATTCAGCCAGTGACTTATGTATTTCTTTCGGAACTAGGTCTGAAAGAATTTCCAGGTGACTCTCTCCCTCAGTACCACAGATACTGACGTATTCCACCACTGATATGCAGTGTCTCTTAACAGTGATATAACACATTTTAAACATTCAGCCAGTGTACAAGAGAGTTCATCAAGCACTCTAATGGTGTTTTCAAACCAAAACTCGGCTCTCTCAGGATCATCGTCAACATTAGCTCTGAATTCTTCAGCCCCGTGTTTACAGATCTTGTCAATTGGAGGCTTATTCAATCTTAAAAGCTCAACTCCTTGAGGAGATATTGGAACCAGTTGGAGATTAGGAGAGGGTGAGGCTGTTGAGCAACGGGGTTCGTTCGGATATATTGAGTGAACCACTCGTTCATCATTTGGAAGAAAGCTTCTCTAGCCTCTCCTCTCTAGCTGCCCATTACGGGTCTAGAATCAGACGGCGCTGTCCTTTGAGCGGGAGTGGGTGCATTACTCTCAACATTATTAGCTATAACTCGATTGGGATCCATTTATTATATGAAAACACATTTTAAAATGTCAGGAGTCATCACACTATCACAGTTTATCTATGGAATATGTAGCTAGACTCTCACATACGTAACATTAGTCCTAGAATTGACAAAACCATAGCTCTGATACTAATAAATGTAACACACTTCACCCGTATTCAATGTTGGAATAGGGTTATAGAGCATTATCGGACTTACAACACAATTACACAAACTTTTCACATACATAATATCATTTCATACATTCATCATTCAAACTCAATTAATTTGTCTCTTATACGAGCCTACGAGGCCCTAACATGCATTGTGATTAGTTCAGGACTAAACTGATAACTTTTAAAACATTTGGAACACTTAGAAAAATTTTCTCAAAACAAGGGACACATGCCCGTGTGGCCAGGTTGTGTGTCTCACACGGCCATCAGACATGCATGTGTTATAGGCTGTGTGGACATTTGAAATGGGAGCACATGGCCGTGTCCCAGCCCGTGTCCATAATGCCCCTAAACTTTTACACATTTGCCCTTAAACTTTTATATTTTTTACAATTTAGTCCTTATTTCATAAAATCACAAATTAATGAAATTTCAATTATACCCATGCTAGCTGAATTACCATAATGCCCCTAACAGCCCATAATTTTCATTTATTTTATATTTTACCCACTAACTTTGCATATTTCTCAATTTAATCCCTATTTTGCATTTTCACTAAAAATCACTTTACACAACTTGCATAATTCATAATAAATATTTATAATCTACTATCAAACATCAAAACTCATACATATTCATCAATGGCAACTTTCAAAATCTTTAACAGTTTTGTAAAATATTCCCTGGGCTAGCTAGTACTAGATACAACGATCACAAAAACATAGAAATCATTAAAAATCGAGTAAAAACGGACTTACAATCAAGGAATATAATAACCGAACCCTACCAAGCCTTCATGGACATTTCTTTCTTCTAAATTTGGTGGTGAAGAAGATGAATGAACCATATTTTTATTTTTGTTTCATTTAATTTAACTTTAATAACTAAATTACAAAAATAACCTTAATGATAAACCATTTAAAACATCCACTTAATGTCCAATATTGTCAAGTTACACTAAGGATGGTCTAATTACAGCATAAAGACCTTAACATTAAGTTTCTATAGCTATTTGACACCTTTTGCTATAAGAACTCATGTTTTACGCTTTACGCGATTTAGTCCTTTTTATCAAATTAACCATTCAAACGATAAAATTTCTTCATGAAACTTTCACACATACATACCATAATTCTTTAAACACTTAAAATTATATTAAAATAATTTTATGACCTCGAATTTGTGGTCCCGAAACTACTATTTTGATTTAACTAAAAACAGGTTGTTGCAGTAGGCTTAAGTGGTTTCTAGCAAACGAACATGTTACACTTATAAGCATGGTATCACAAATAAGGCGGATTATAATGAAGTAATCTAATCACTACTCATCCCAAATAGGACTTAGTCTGCTAGAGTACAAGAGGACTTAATAGTTATCCCAATAGATAGGATGTTAGCAAATCCTTTGGGATTATGGTAAGAGAATGAGTCTACCTTAGACTAAACAAATATGGAATGATTGCCAAGAGGGATATACCCAAAGGCCATTAGGAGGGTAGGTCAAAGAACTACCTTATAAGGATATGATGGAAAGAAGAATCCACACTAGGAATAAATAAAAGAACGAATACAAGTAAAGGAATGACAGAGTCCGCGGAGATGGCGAGACATCCGAGGAACCATCAAGACTAATCGAAGGTTGATAAGATTGCTCAAAGGAAAATTGCTTAAAGATTATCCGTCAATGGATAGTTTCGAAAATAAATCATAGCCCGCCACATTGGGATAAGAGATCCCACACAAATAAGGAGTTAATTGCATTTAGTTCTTTTCTTTTATTACCCCTACGGGACGGGGTCTAAGTACAAATAATCCAGTTAGGAAACTCACTAAGTTCTTTTGAAACTTGTAGAATTTTGACATATGGTTGTAGGATTTGCAGAATAAGAAACTCGATGAGAGCTGAGCCAGACCATGTTAGATCAAGAACCAACGTCAATAAGGTTTTGTGCTCATAGGAAGGGGGTACCATGAGAGGCCTCACCTTGGGGTTAACTACCTTGTATTTGAGTAGATCTCCTTAGAGTCCGAAAATTTTGAAACAATAATTGTTTATTTAATTTAAGGTTTCTGTTGTAAGAACATTTATTAATAAGAAATACAATTAGTCTTTAAAATTGTTAAGTAAAATTTGTGTTACTCTATTCAGTTCATTAGTGGCACCTTATACCCGGATTCGACAATTGGGTCGGGTTTTGAAAATCGGGTTGGGTAAGGATGTTACAAATTTAGTGGTATAAGAGCACGATTTAATCGATTCGTTAGATGTAGGAATGGGAAATAGTACCCCTTATGTGCATGACGTTCGATCTAGTTAAATCTCTCTAGTGTTTATTTTATTAAGTTATTATGTGCTAAGTGTGAATATGTTTGCCAAAATTGGCAAGCGGAAACAAGAGTAAAGGCAAAACGAATTAGGAGAAAGACATGAAAAAAGGATAAGTAAATACAATGATTGAAAGTAAGTGCTAGAGGAAAGAAAATGTTATTATAGAAAAGATACAACAAAAGTAAATTATTGTTATTTCCTGAGTAAGTCACCGCCTTAAAGGTGTCTTCGCCTTATTTTTGGTAAATCCTTCGAATGGGGTAGAAACAAACTCGCCTAGCTTCACTTTTACTTTAAAGGGAAAACGCAGATTTTTTTCACCTTTCCCTATAAATCGATGGCACTAGTAGAACTAAATAAATACAATTTTGAGATATTGTTATTCTGCGCGAAAATAAATCAAAATTTATTTCTAAATGTAAATTATACTATTCGGGAATAATAATTCTATCGGTTTCTATAAGAGAGAGATTTACTTTCCTATTGAAAGTAAGAAGATTATTAATGATTCTATGTTCACACTAGAAACAGTTCATGGTACAAGAATAACAGAGAAGGTTATTTGGTTGAAAGTCGATAACATTTAAGGTTTGTCTCACTCAAAGCACATGTACTATTTCAGAAAAAGGTTTATTGCTATAAATATCACAAAACAGCTCAGTTTTTAAATTTTTTATTTTTTCACTACAGAGGTCCATCTTTCAGAGTCGAGTACTCATTCACCTATTTCAGCAAATAAATGATGGTGAGTCTTCTGCATTACTAACCATATAGATAGCCTATAAGACATGTTGCATCGAACTCTGGATCCATGTATTCTTAGCAAATCACAAACTTTTTCATACTTTCAAAAGAACTTTGTGATTTTAGTCATGGTAAATGCGTATAACATACTAGTCTTTGTTCAAAAGGGACCTCAGTTTCCAAGCTAGGTTCCAACTCCGACCTTGAAAGTTGCTGCTCATACCATCGTCCATCTCATCTTTTAATTCCCTGACTGAATCTTGAAGGGGCAACTTTGATCCACCATAGAACTTAGCTAAGCCTAAACCATAACTACACCCAAGCTTAATATGTCCCGAAAAAGGAATATTTAGAGGACAATAAACATTTATCGTAAGCATCTATCTTTCTAGAGTGACTATATGTTTTAGAAGCAAGAACAAGGGAGGCGAAGAGAAGATATCGCAACAGTTGAAGTTGAGGTAAGCATCGCCACATCAATCCATTAATTTGACGAACCAAAAATAATTAAGAGCCACGTCAGTTGTCATTATTATTTTAACGGTTTTGGACTAAAAAACAAAAATAAAATTCGAATAATTATTTTATAATTTTTTAAAGTTAAGTGATCCAACAAGAAACTTTATAAAAGTCGATGATTACTTATGTAGTTTACCAAGAAACTTATTACTATTTATTTACAAGTTCATATTTTTGTTTAATCTAATAATTATGTGTTATGTTATTGTTTATAAATAATGCATAAGATTTATGTACCGATGAAACATCAAATGTTATTTTAATTATAGCATATCTTTATTTAAAAAAATAAATTTTAATATAATTAAAAGGACCCCAACTTGAAATTTTAAATTTCTTCACAAATTCAAAGGGGAGAATTATAGTTATAAAACTTTAGATTTAACTTAATTCTACCCTTTTAAAAAGTAAAGAAATTCGGCTTCTTTTATAGTTAAAATTATAAAGGGTTAATGGGTATGAGGTGCTACATATAAAACTTAGGATCGGTGTTATTTATATCACTTAAAATATATATATTTCTGTAGTGTTAGTTGAATATGAAATTTAAATTAGATTTTGTCACTTAAAAATATTTTATGAAAGGGCACTAAAATTATGAAAAAATATAAAATTTTTGAAAATGTATAGATAATTATGAGAGAATATAAAAAAGAAATATGAACAAGTATAAAAAATATATGAGAGAGTGACTAAAATTATGAGTGAACACAAAAATAGAGATTACCAAAATTATGAGGGAATACTAAAAAAATTATGAGGAAGTATCATAAAAATATAAGGAATATAAAAGTTATGAGGAAGTATAGAAAAAGAAAGGAAGAGAGAACACCAAAAATTAAGAGGCAATACAAAAGAATATAATAATGTACCAAAAATAAAAAGGAATACAGAAACTTATAAGAGAGTACCAAAAATTAATTGGTCGTATTTATTTTATTTTTATAAAATAGAGATACCAAAAACCATAAAGAATAACCAAAATTATGAGGATATATAAATTATTGCAAAAAAAAAACTACCAAAAAAGATTATTAGATTTTTTTTGTTAACTTGTAACTTGTTGAATTGATAAAAGCTTTTTCCAGAAGCTTGCAGCTAAACTCCCACCCATCTATAGTAATAGTTAGGATTTTTGTTAAATTGGTGTCTTCTTCAATTAAATTTTTACTGTAAAATTTTATTAAGAGTGTATTATTTTTATAAAGTAATAGATATTAATTTGAGGGAAATTTGATCTTTTTATATAAAGTCTAAAAAAAAATATTTGCATAAGAAAATTCTTTTCTCATTATTATGGATGATATTTATAAGTAAGTTCTTTTTATTTGGTAGTGGTGATGCGACAGTTCGTTACCAATGAATGGAGTGCATGAGGACGTATGTGGTGGGACTCATGTTGTTGTTCCTTTAGGGGTAGTATAGGATTTTTATGCTCCCTAAAAGGAGTATTCACACACTTAAATGCAGTTGGTTTGACCATAGCAACAAGTAACTTAATGTTGGATATGTTCTTGCTAGTAGCAGATGGTCTCACGGGAGGTAACTTGTTCAGGAGGCCAAGCAACCGGTGACAATCGGAGGATGAGAGGTGGAAAGCCATTCATAAATATCTTTCTGGTTCTCGCTTGTATTGCCACGTGTTCAGTCCATGTAGGAGTATAACATGTATTATCAGTGTAAAATTATTATGATTTTATATATTTCCATAATTTTTTTTACAATTAATATTTTAATAAATTAACTATTATATTTCATGTTTCATTCATGATGACGACGTATCTTTATGTAAAAAAAAAAAAATCAACCTTCAAACATATATGAATATAAAAGATAATTTTTGGGATTTTTAGCTAGGGGTGCTTAATGACAAACGAGGAACAAGTTAGGAGACACATGGCCAATAATGGTCACCGTCATGCGTTGTGGGCTTGATTTGAAGTCGAGTAATCCATGTGTTGCGTGACTGTTATTTTGCTAAGTGTATTTTTAATTCAATTACACTTGCTGCTTCGTATGTTTTTTTCAGTATGAATTTACAGCAATGGCTTCATTGTAATCTGAAAAATGAAGGGGATGTCGATTATGAGGGAACCAAGTGGCCGTCTTTATTTTCTATTATTATTTGGTTTCTCTGGAACAGCAAGAATGCCTCCCATCTTTCGAGGAAGAAATAGCAACAACAAAGAGATTATTATTAAGAATCTGTGTTGGGCGAAGTCCGTGCCATCAAGTAAGGCATATCATTCTTTGAGTTTGTATCAAGATATGAATGATGCTTGGCATTCACTGTCGAAACCATCCTTTTTTGGAAATGTTTGATTTAAGTTAATAAAGAGCGGCGAATCGACTTTTTGAAAATAAAACGTGGAGTCGACACCGATCCTTTTATTTTGGTGTGATCGAGTCACCTAGGAATTTGGTTATTTTAATGAAACATTTTTGGTTTACTAAAACAACAATTCTGGTCTACAAAAATATGAGAAAATGGGCTCAGGAGTCAGTTACGTATGAGGAAGGATTAGCACCCTCATTACGCCCAAAATTGGTACCAAATCGATTAAATATTGTCCTTATGTCTAAAATTAAAAATGTGAAAAATAAAATAGAATAAAATAAATAAAAATAAAGAACACATAAATTTTACGTGGAAACCCTTTCGGGAAAAAAACCACGGGCAGAGGAGAAGAAAATTCACTATGTCGAAAAATTTTTACTCAAATACAAGAGGAATAGACTATGTCTATTTATAGGCTTGGAAAGCCATATTCTAGTAGGATTGAAACACCTTATCCTAATCAATATAAAATAGATGGAGTTTAATAAGGTTTAAAAACCTTATTCTAAAATAAAATAAAAGAAGTCTAGTTCTATATGGATTTTACTTTTATTTTATTTTCCATCATATTTTATTTAAATAAGAATTTGGGTCACTTAATTCTAACAAAAAATGTTTTTGAAATATGGTTCTTGTTAATAACATTTGAATAACCCGAGTGGGTTGCCAAAAATCTTCTTGTTTCGACGTCTGAAAGTCTATAATTTGAAATTAACAAAAGGATGTCCAACTATATGGTCCAAAGAAAAACTGAAATCCAGCACAGTAGGGCACAATTCTTCGAATTTCCGAACATCGAACATTGCCTCACCTTAGAAAATACGAGTGAAATTCCAAAGGGATCTTCGATTGTTTTGAGCAAATGAAAAAGCGCAACCCAGCACGATAGGGCTCGATTCTCAAATCGCCAAACATCGAACATCGCCTTCGTTTTGAATGGTTTTTAATAAACATGAATGAAAACCTGAAGGAATATTCGATTGTTTTGAACAAACGAGAAATCACAACCCAGCACGATAGGGCATGATTCTCGAATTGTCAAACACCAAATATTACATTCGTTTTAAAGGATTTTTAGAAGACCTGAGTGAAATTTTGAAGGGATATTTGATTATTTTAAACAAATGGGAAATTGCAACCCAACACGTTAGGGCACGATTCCACGAATTGCCAAATATCGCATATCGCCTTCGTTTAAGGGATTTTAAAAGACATGAGTGAAATTTTGAAGTGATATTCGATTATTTTGAGCAAACGCGAAATTGTAACCCAACACGTTAGGGAATGATTCCGCGAATTGCCAAACATCAAACCTCGTCTTCGTTTTGAAGAATTTTTGAATGAATGATTATAAGCTAGCTTAAGACGTATTAATTCTATTTGAAATAAGACGAAATTAATCATAAAATTTGGGTTTTATAGAACCACATTTCAAAAATCAAGTGGAACGATGAATGGGGTAATATGTGTGCGCATAAAAATACGACAATGAAAAAAATGAAGGTAATTCAATTGTTTAATCGACTAACAAACACTTAAACAACTAAGCATAACTAGCTTGGAAATATAATTTGATTTCAATCATGCATGAGGAATAGTTAACATGGCAATAAGAAAAATGAACAAATAATATGCTACAACGACATGCATGACATAACATAAAATGATTACTACTAGATGCACAAAACAAAATGCAAATCGAAGAAACAATATGGTATAAAACTATTTTAAGACAATGATAAGTACATGACACATACTATATGAATTGATAAATCGATAAATAAAGAACATTTGTAAAGACAAGCTTAATAAACACACGCAATCATTAAAATATATGTATCGTAGAATGAATATTTTCAAAGCACATAATGTATAAATTGACAAATTTGCATAGAAAATAAGAATATAATTATTAAAATAGATATTATAGAGTACAATTTTGAATTAAGTCATACATAAAATGTTTTAAAAGCGAATTCATTTGAAAATTGACAAAGCGTGATGACTTAAATAATATATATATAATGTGAAAGGATAATAAATACGTGATGAGACGTAATACACAAAATAGATTTACAAATATATACATACAAATTTATTGTAAAAGAAATCATGAGATTAATAATAATATAAGTTTTAAGTTAGTCTAAAAAATATACACAGGCCCTTATATCAAAACATATAAAATAGTGGGCTATATATAAAACATAAAAGCCATATAATATAAAGGAATATTCAAAAATAATAATAATTTTATAATGACAAAAAAATGAAGTTTCCAAAATTATTTTGTATATACATAGAGAAAGTACATGATATATCACGATGCAGAAAGTGTTTTAGATAAAAAAACTATTAAAGTAAAAATGTATTAATATATATACATAAAAATTTAAAAGTAAATATATGTAAGATAACATAGAGATAATAATATATATGTAGGTTTAGTAATGTGTGTGAATCAAAACATGTGCTAATATAAATGGATATAAAATAACTTGAATCCCATGTAAAACATATATAAAGCATATTTGAATAAAATATTAAAATACAAAGATAGAGTCAAAGCCATTATATGTATAAAATATATTAACTTTATTATAAAACATACGTATATGTATAATAATACAAAGGAAATAAGCATTTAAAATGTACAAAATGTGATGTTAACATTGCAAAAAAAAAAAAAAACAGCTTACAATGATGAAATAGCAATTACTCAAAGTTGTTTAAAAATTAAAAATAATTAATTAAGAACACAAAGGGCTATGAACTAAGAGGGTTTAATTAGAAACAATCCAAAACCAAAGGGATAATTTAAAAACAAAACAATAAGAGAAAGGACCAATACGCGATGCGCACAAATGCACAGGGGCTCGATCTGGAAATATTCCAGGCTCCCAAAACGCAGCACCCATGCGGACCAGAATACAAACGCACACAAATTATGGGTAAAATTTAAAAGAAAAAAATGCGAATATTAACTGATTTGGAAATGGGGCAAAAGGGAAAGGACTAAGCCTGTAAATAACCCTCACCGTGACGTTTTAAAGCTACAAACCATGCTTTAAACGGCACCGTTTCACATCACCAAATAAAAGAGGACAAAGCCCCTGAAAACCCTAGGCATTTCAATCAAAACAATGGGGAGAAGGGGGAACCCAAAGGTTTTGCGCCTTTCGGCCATAGTTTCATCACTGCGACGATGAATGACGACCTTCGGTGACCCCCTTTTGCTCTTCTGTTTACTCTAGCGTGGTGTTCGTCGATTTAAGCCCCGAAATCCCATCTTCGACTTCGATTTCAGCGAAGGAGACGAGGTCTTCAATGGCTCGTATGCGAAGGTAAGTCCTTTCCCCTTCACTTTATTTGCTTTCGAATAAAAAGAAATAACACAAAATGAAGAACAATAAAAAAAGAGGAACGCCAGCAAATCTAAATCGGAAAATCACCTTCGAATATAGGTGGCCTTTTCTTTGTATTCAATATGCAAATAGTGTCTGTTTGTATTGCGTTCATATTGCTTGCGTTCATAAAAAAAAAAGTTTACAATCGAAATCAATAGGCTTTATAGCCGAATGTAAAAAAAATAAAAATAAAATACAATTCTTCTTTCTTCGTATTTTCGCTGCTTTCGTTTGTTCTCTTTTGCAAGTACGAGTACGGGGCTGTGCGTTGGCCTTTGGCGTGAGGCGTACGGAAGGTGGACGTGGCGTACGAGGACTGTGCGCTGGTCGTACGGCGCTAAAGGCTCGACGTGGCTGCTGAGCGGCGCTTAGGGTTTTCCCCTTCTATTTTGGCTGAAAAGAGTTTAAGATAGCTAGGCATAGTTGGACTTTAGGATATTGGGCCTATATTTGGGTCTTGGGCATTGGTTTGGGCTTGCAATGATTTGGTTTGTAAAAGGACATTAAAATGGGCTGTTTGTGTTTTAAACTTTTTGTTTATTGATTTATTTTATATTTTATTTTGGTCTTTTGTGTTTGTTTGGGCCGGGCAAATTTGGCCCACTACATTCACCTAAGGAGAATTTGGTCAAAATTAATTCCGGTGCTTCAATGGATCTGTAATCGGAAATTACAGCAGTTGGAGGAGTTCTTAGGGACTCCAAAGCTCAATGGGCTGTCGGGTATGCAATGGAGTAGGTATGTGTACTGTCTTCCAGGCTGAAGCTTGAGCAGTACTTGAGGGACTTCTGTTGGCATGGCAAAGAGGTTTTGGGAGAGTGGAGAATGAACCTAGCATTGCAGAGATTCGTTGAATTCATTCCCTCTGCAACAGGGACTGACAATTTAGGTGCTCACACATTTGTAGGACGAACAATACCTGTGCTGATTATATGGCCAAGATGCGGCGTTCGGTAGGAGCAAATATTCGTGCCTTAGGAAGAGTTACTTATTAAGAAAGGTCTTGCTTTGCATATCAGAACTACAGCTAGTGACTCTTGGGTTACTTTTCATCAATTTATTGCTATTAAAAAAATAATATTTTAAATAGATATAATGAAAATATAAATTAATTTAAAATTTTATATGTATAACATAAAGTTAGGAAGGTTTATTCTTTAATATCTACACATACGACAAATCTAAAATATAAACTTGAAGACACATGACATAAGCTTCATACACTTTAATTTCCTTTAAAACCAAAAATGGAATAAAAATGAACTTCATAATGAACCCAAAATAACAAACAACAATTACAATAATCAAAGTTGAAAAAAGAAAAGAAAACAGGAAAACCCCAGAAAGCTGATTAGCCAGTTTCTTAATATCAACCAACCTACCATGATTGTTTGAGCATGGACATCCAAGCACAGTATGCACAAACAAGCTTTTGAGACATGTAAACATAAACAGCAAACGATAAACTCATCAACATCACATCCTTCCAATCACCTTTCCGTTGTGGACTCATCTTTTCCTTCAATCCTATCCCAAGCTTCTGCACACTCCCCAAAACCCGACCAAACAACAACTGTCTCTTCTCCTTGTCCTCTTTCTTTGTCTTTGAACTTGATGTCGATCTCTCCAGTGATTCATCATTGTTATGAGAAGATGAAACCACCAGGATTCTGGGACGGTGCCTGCTCCTAGTTTCCCGTCGCTGAAGTGAAGAACAACAGTTTTTGTAGCGAAAATTAGGATGGCTTACACAGAGAGCTGCCATGGAGGTGAAAAAGAGAGAGATTTGAATGAAGGGTGAAGGGTATAAGATTGAGTTTTGATCATTGGTGGGTTTGGGAAGGAAGAGAAGTTGTGTTTGACCCAACTTTTGGGTGAAGATAAAGCGGTCGGTGTCACTGTGATGCAGTTTTGCAAGGAATAAAAATATCTTGAAGCAAATGTTTATTTACCTTAGAAATTGTTGTGGATAAGACTGGGCCACTGTTGAATTCATTCCATTCAGGCTTTGCTTTACTTGATTAGGCTTTCTCTGGGCTTCCTCCCTTTTCAAAGTTTCTTGGCCCATTTTGTGAGAATTTTTAAGTTCAAGTATGAAAGAGAAACCGCTTCATTTACATATTTCATCTAAGTTGGTATCAATTTTTGTTTTTCTGGTAAGGAGTAGTAGTTAAATCATTCTCCTTTGTTACTTAAATTATATATATATTTTTTAAATTAGTACTTAATTTTTTTAATTACAAATAATACCTAATTATTCTTCGTTACTCAAATTATTTCCACCGTTAAAAAATTTATTAGCCAATCATTTTATGCACATAAAAATTTTAAATTAAGCCAAAACAAAAAAAAAAAAAAATGAGGTGACAATTGTACTTGTGCAATATCTGAGGGTTTGATTAGATCATTTTAAATTTTAGGGGTTTTTTAAATTTTGATTTTTTTCAATTTTTTTGGGATTTAACTTTTGTGTAATTGAGTATTTTTTTCTTAATATTTTAAATATCGAATTGGCTAGTTGGACTAGAAATCAATTGGGGTATCGATTTAGAATTAGGGATAGGACTAATTGACCTGTAATTGTAAATTATTACAAACAAATAATTAAACTATAACAGCTCGTTTTTAGTGAAATCGACACAGTGATTTCGGGACCACAAATTTGAGTTCGTAAGGAAAGTTATTTTAATATTATTTCATGGTCTGCATTATGATAGGAATGCCATATAAAAATTTTGTTAAGAAAATTTTACTAATTACACGTCTAATTTGATAAAGGACCAAATTGCATAAAATGAAAAAGTTGAGTTCTAGTAGCTATATGTATCAAATAGTTATGGAATTCAAAATTGAAGGTCCTTACATGGCAAATAGACCATTAAGAGGGGTTAGTAGATAAGTATGATGATTCATCCATAGAAAATGAAATAAAGAAAATGACAAAATTGGAAAGATGATAAATAATAAAATAAAAGAAAATATCATCATATGATCATCTTTCCCAAATGAAAATCCATGGAAACCCTAGCTATGAGTATTGAGTACTAGCAAGCTTATTTTGCTCAATTAGGTAAGCAATCTTGTCTTGTTTTTAGTAATTTTTATGTTTCTGATATTGTAATAGCTTAATTTAGCTATCTTAGGGATTAATTTGTAAAGTTATCAAAGTATTAAAGTTTTTCCATGGATGAATATGCATGAATTATGAAATTTATGGTAGAAAATGAAAGGTTGTTGATAGATAAACAACTTTTGTAAAGTGAATTTTTATGAAACTATGATTTAGGAACTAAATTGTAAATATATAAAATTCATGAAAAAATTCCAAATTTTATGAAATAAATGGGCTGTCAATGTTACATGTAAAAATTGGTTAGGCTTGGAATAAGGATTAGATTGCATGAATTTTATTTTCCGAGCCTAAGGACGAAATCACAATTAAATAAAAGTATAGAGGCAAAATAATAATTTTTCCTAAGATGTAAATTGGATTGAATTGAATATGAATTGTATTAAATTGAGTTAAATTTACTTGTATAGATCCGGATAGAAAAAATATTGAATTAGATCGAGGAAAAGAGAAAATGTCAGACTAATAGACAATAAATCAACGAATACTTGTCAAGATAAGTTTGTGTAACTAAATTTTGTATATTTATATGTTTAAATTAAATTTTGTATATGTGAATGGTGTAAATGTCATATATATGAAATTGATGACATATCCTATAATGTCTGACAAATATAAACTCCCGTTTGAATAAATGAAATTCGATGGATACTGGGTTTCTGTATTGGTTGTGGTCCTGCATATGTTGCGGACACACCAAAGCTCGAAAGAGCGTCCCGTTATTAGCTCTTATGAGCATCCCGATATATGGCCCTCTCAAGCTTCCCATTATATGGTTCTTGCGAGCTCCTCGTTAATAGCTCTTCAGAGCATCCCGATCAGTTGTGATCCTGCATGTGTTGTGGACACACCACAACTCTTATGAGCATCCCGATATATGGCTCTTAGTGAGCTTCCCGATTATAGGTTCTTAGTGAGCTTCCTGATTAATGGCTCTTCGAAGATACCCGTTATTGGCTCACTTAAGCTTCCTGGTTATGACTTTTATGAGCTTCCCGTTATACAACCTGAATAAACATCTCACATGAGTTTCTTGTTATATGGCTCGAGAGAGGGCTTCCCGATTATGTGCTCTAATGAACACCCCCGAATATGAATTGACGGATTTCAGATTCGTACACTTCATGTGTACTACCCTTGTATCTATTGATATTTTAAATGATTCAACGGGTAAAGTTCCGATATAAGATGAAATGAATTCAAGATGAATTACTATAAAAAAAATATTGAAGTACAAAGATATGATATGTATATATTCACATATACTTGAAGTGATAAATACATGTTGTGGAAATTGAATATTGATGAGCTCATTCATGTTTCTTGGTATTTAAGTGAATTACATTACTAACATACTTGATGAGGATATATGTTTAGGCAATTGGCCAAATTAGTTTAAGCATGTTTAGTTAACTTACCTTAATGTGAAATAAATGGTAAGTTAATTTCCTGTTATACGGACTTACTAAGTATTATATGCTTACTTTGTTTTATTTTCCCTGTTTTATAGTACTCAAAAGCTCGTAAAGGTTGGAGCTTGGTCGGAGCATCATCACACTATCCCTTGGCTCATTTCGGTATAAATAGTAAATTACTTTTGGTTATAATGGCATATATAGGTTAATTAGCCAATGTTAATATGAAAATGATTTTGGTTGTAAATTGCCATTGGAATGGCTTGTGATGATCATATTTTGATATGTATGTAAAAGGTCTTATCGTGTTTAATGTGTGCTAGTATGGTCGAATGATGGATAATTTATAAACATGTTGATGGTTGGATTTGAATGTCTTGTATTGACTTGAAAACATATTTAAGTGTTATGTGGGTGGAAAGCAAGTTTGGGTGAGAAATATGGCTTGGAAATGGCCTTATTTCGTCCACAAGGGTAGAGGCATGGGCGTGTGTCTCAGTCTTGTGTGAAACACGGCTTAACACATAGATGTATGGTTTGGTTGTGTATCCCTTGTATCTTAAAAATTTCAAAATAGAATGCTCAGAATTGATCACACGGCCTGGCACACGGGTGTGTGGCTTCGCCGTGTGACCTCTACACTTATACGCAGCGTAACGCACGGGCGTGACTTGGCCGTGTGACCCAAGTCAGAGAGTTACACGAGTACTAACACGGACTGGGACACGGCCGTGTGCCCTATTTTGAATGCCTACATGGCTTGTGACACGGGCGTGTCTATTGGTCGTGTGAGCCATACGGCCTGATCATACGAGCGTGTGTATCCTGCACCTAGGAAAAATTTTAAATTTTACGAAAAATTCTCTGAGTACCCGGATTAGTCCCGACCTATTTTTATTATATGTTTTGAGCCTTGAAGGCTTAAATAAGAGACAATATGAATATATATAATTGATTTCTAATATGATTGACAAATGATATTAAATTTCTGTTTCTGATCTATAAATTTTGTTAATGCTCCGTAACCCTGTTTCGGTGATGGGTTCAAGGTGTTACATTTATTGGTATTATAGCCAGGTTTAGCCAATTCTCGGATTAATGTAGCAAGTACGAGTCTAGCTATACATTTTAAATATGTTGTTTTATATAGTAATATCATCCAACCAAGCTAAATCCAAAGAAGTTGAGAGCAATGCTCAAGCTTAAGTTCAAATAGCAGCCTCAAGTAGTAAAAGGCCTATATCTGAGGGCCGAGGAGGAGAGGATAAAGAAGCCTTCTTCCAAATGATGAATGAATGGTTTACTGAATATGTAAGAACAAATCCAGTTGTACAACAACCTTCACCCGTTCTTATTTCTCAATCGGTTCCTAATATGCCACAAGGTATAAAACTTGTTAGAACTGGTAAGCCTCCTATAGATAAAATCCGTAAATATGGAGCAAAAGAATTTAGAGCTACAGCTGAAGATGATTCTGAAAGAGTTGAGTTCTGGTTAGATAATACTATCAGGGTCTTGGATAAATTATCTTGTATATCGGCTGAGTGTTTAAAATGTGTGGTGTCTCTCATAAAAGACTCGGTTTACTAGTGATGGAATACAATGATTTCTGTTGTACCTAAAGAGATGGTCACTTGGGAATTTTTTCAAACTGAGTTCAAAAAGAAATATATCAGTCAGAGATTTCTTGATTAGAAACGGAAAGAATTTTTGGAGTTTAAACAGGGCCGTATTACTGTATCTGAGTATGAACGGGAATTTGTTCGACTGAGTAAGTATGCCAGAGAATGTGTCCCGACTGAGATCGCAATGTGTAAACGGCTTGAAAAAGGTCTGAACGAAGTCATAAAATTATTGGCCGAGATTCTTGAGTTGAAAAAATTTGTTGTACTAGTCGATCGAGCTCATGAAGTCGAAAAGTTGTGTAAAGAAAAGAGACAAATTGAAATGAAAGTTAGAACTTCAAGTAAAAGATTTACTGGAAAGTCACAACAGTCGACTTTAAAGAAATAAAAAAGATATCATGACCGTACTACTACCTCTATGGGATACTCTGGAAGAGACAGAGTTACTCGACGCTCTAGTCTCAGATCTCAGGCTACATTTGTAGCAAGCGCGGGTAACGTCGAAACACCAAACCCAGAAGCAAACACTGTAATAAACTTCATTTTGGTGAGTACCGAATGAAAAGTGGAGCTTGTTTTAGATGTGGTTTTTTTTGTCATTATGTCAAAAACTGCACGGAAAAGCTTGAACAAGATACTGTTCAAACTTCGAGGCCGAGTAACCCTTCTACAAGAGGTAGACAACCTCGTAATCCCGGCAATGTGAGTGGTAGCCGGGGTACAACAAAAGATTCAACCATCAAATTTGAAGCACGAGCACCATCCAAAACATATGCTATTAGTGCACATGAGGATGCCTCTGCACGAGCACCATATTCTTCTTGATACTGATATAACTGCTTTAATTGATCCCGGTTCGACACATTTATAGATTTGCACAAATTTAGTGTTTAATAAAAATTTGTCTGTCGAGTCCACTGAATTTGTGGTTAAAGTATCGAACCCCCTAGGCCAATATGTGATGGTGGATAAAATTTTCAAGAATTGTCTGTTAATTTTATGGGGTTTCTGTTTCCCAGCTGATTTGATATTATTGTCATTTGATGAATTTGATGTGATTTTGGGTATGGACTGGTTAACTCAGCATGATGCCGCGGTAAATTGTAAACAGAAGTATATTGTGTTGAAATGTCAGAATGGTGAAATGCTTTGTATTGAATCAGATAATTTGGATGGGTTGTCTAATGTGTTATTAGCAATCTCAACAAAGAAATATGTTAGAAAAGGTTATGATGCTTATCTTGCTTATGTATTAGATACTAAGTGTTTGAATAGAAGATTAAGTCAGTGCCAGTAGTCTGCGAGTATCCTGATGTGTTTCCAGAAGAGTTACCCGGATTACCGCTGGTCAAATAGGTTGAATTTTCTATAGATCTTGTTCCAAGGACGACACCGATATCTATAGCCCTTACAGAATTAAAAGAGTTAAAAGTGCAATTGCAAAAACTGACGAACAAGGGCTCTGTTTGACCCAGTCATTCACCTTAGGGTGTGTCGGTTCTATTTGTTAAGAAGAAACATGGATTCTTGGAATTATGTATTGATTATAGACAGCTCAACAAAGTTACAATCAAGAATAAATATCCACTGCCTCGTATTGATAACTTGTTTGACCAGTTAAAAGGTGCCACAGTTTTTTCAAGGATTGATCTCCGTTCTGGTTATTATCAGTTACGAGTGAAAGACTCAGATGTACCCAAAACAGCCTTCAGAACCAGGTATGGGCATTATGAATTTCTTGTGATACCGTTTGGCTTGACAAATGCACCTGCAGTATTTATGGATTTGATGAACAGAATTTTCAGACCGTATCTGGATAAATTTGTTGTTGCATTCATTGATGATATTCTGGTATATCTTCAAGATAAAAATGAACATGCTAATCGTTTGAGAATTGTTCTGCAAACTCTGTGTGAAAAATAGTTGTATGCTAATTTCAGTAAATGTGAATTCTAGCTTTGGTAAATTAGTCTTCTTGGACATATACTATCTGCTGAAAGTATTAAGGTGGATCCAAATAAAATTTCAGCAATTGTTAACTGGAAACCACCAAAAAATGTATCAGAAGTCAGAAGTTTTTTGGGATTAGCCGATTATTATCGGAGGTTTGTAAAAGGATATTCGATGATAGCTTCGTCGATGACCTGATTGTTGTAGAAATATGTAAAATTTGAATAGACCAATAAATGTCAGTAGAGTTTTGACAGATTGAAATCCTTGTTGACTGAAACACCAATTCTAGTTCAGCCTGAATCGGGTAAGAAATTTGTAATATACAGTAATGTATCATTGAACGGTTTAGGCTGTGTTTTGATGCAAGAAGGTAAAGTAATAGCCTATGCTTCTAGACAACTAAAACCACATGAAAAGAATTACCCAGTACATGATTTAAAATTAGCAGCTATTGTTTTTGCACTAAAAATCTGGCAACATTATTTGTTCGGTGAAAGGTGTCATATATTCACCGATTATAAATGTTTAAAGTATCTGATGTTGCAAAAAGACTTGAACCTGAGACAACGCATGGCTTGAATTGTTGAAATACTATGACTTGGTTATTAATTATCATCCGAGAAAAGGAAATGTAGTTGCAGATGCTCTGAGTAAAAAGTCTCTGTTTGCTTTACGAGCCATGAGTACCCGATTGTCATTGTCTGATGATGGTTCAATCTTAGCTGAACTAAAAGCTAAACTGACATTTCTACAGCAAATTTGCGAAGCTCAAAAAAATGATGCTGAGTTATAAGCTAAACAGGTACAATGTGAGTTGACTTCCAATTCAGAATTTCAAATTGGACTTGATGATTGTTTGTTATTCAGGGGAAAAGTCTGTGTACCAAAGAATTCGGAGCTTGTACAGAAGATTTTGTACGAAGCTCATAATGGTACTATGTTTGTTCATACGGGGAGTAATAAAATGTACAATGACTTGAAAAAGATGTACTGGTGGCCGGGAATAAAACGTGATATTTCAGAATTCGTATTTAGATGCATGATATGTCAGCAAGTTAAAGCTAAACATCAGGTACCTTCAGGATTATTACAGCCAGTAACAATACCGGAAAGGAAATGGGATAGAGTTACCATGGATTTTGTGTCAGGATTACCCTATCTCCAAAACAGAAAGATGCCATTTGGGTAATTGTCGACCGTTTAACGAAATTTGCACACTTTATTTCGGTACATATAGATTTCTCCCTGGACAGATTAGCAGAGTTATATGTTTCTAAGATTTTTAGATTACATAGAGTGCTGGTCTCCATTATTTCTGATAGAGATCCTTGGTTTACATCCTGATTCTAGAGCAAGTTGCAAGAAGCTCTAGGTACGCAGTTACATTTCAGTATTGCATTCCATCTTCAAATTGATGGTCAATCAGAGCATGTGATTCAGATTCTTCAAGATATGCTTCGATGTTGTATTTTATACCATGAACATTCGTCTAAGCTCAATTCTGGTTAAAAATAGTTAATTTGCATATTTTGGGCTAGGGACTAAATAGAATAAAAGTAAAACTTTAGGGGCAATTTTGTAAAAATATAAAAAATGACCAAATTGTATGAAATGAATCATTTTATTGTCTAAATTTATATATTGAATGGAATTATTAATTTAGATCAAGATTGGGTGAAAAATCGAGGAAAATAGAAAATTATAAAAATGTCCCTGAACTTTGGTATTTCTACAATTTAGCCGGGTAAGTTCGTACGAACTATACTATGTATATTTTTGATTATATTGAATGTTATTATATGAAATTTTATTTAAAATGAATCGATATATATATATATATATACAATTTGGCTTATAATGAAATAAGGGAAATTCAACGACGCACGACGACTATCGAGCCCCGTTTGAACCTTAGGAATATTTAGGATACAAATGACATGTCATTAGGGGTTACCATGTTTTGAGTGCTGGTCCCGTACGTTCTACCGGTGGCTGAGTTTTTCGGCATGTGTTGCAGTTACTTGTCATCTTGTGTGAGCAGCACCGTGTAGTTACGTCTTGACCGTCAGCTTGTGTGAGCAGACCCAGTGATAGCTTGAGAGTGAGCATCTATATGAGATATGAGATAGAGATTGTTTCGATCATGTGTTGGCACATAGTGTGCAAGATTTCTCACGTATCTGATATTATTCTAAGTGGTTCAACGGGAAACGTGTTGTTATGAGACGATATGAGTTCGATACGAACTAATACAGGTATATACATGAAATACATGAAAATGATGGTACATGATATATTGAAATGGATGATATATGTATATAATGAAACGGTAAGATAATGATATGTATCATGACATGTACATTTATAAATATCTTTGATATGTTGATACATGGTAATTATGTAAGTTAAGACGAGTAATGAACTCAAGTGTGACATGTTGAGAAAATAAGGTTATCAATGTTGAATTTATATGAAATATGTTCAAGTATGCTAACATGTGTTGCTGTTTGATGCTTAGGTAAGTGCCAAACTATTGGTTGAATGATATTATGTTTACTTATAAGTCGTGTTGAAATGGTAAGTGCTCAAATGAAAATATATTTGTACTCATGAAAAAGTGGTAAGGTTTAAATTATGCAAATTCTTATGAAATGGTTTATCATGTTATTAATTCTAAAAGAGCTATGTTTAAATGCACTAGCTTGTGGCTATGGTTGATAATATGGTTGTGTCTTGTGTATTATGCATATGAAATGAGTGATGAAAGAGGGAATGATGAGTTGAATTGATGATATTAATTAAGCTAAAGAAAGTAAATGTAATGGAAAGTAATGACATGCAAACGAAAAGAAGAAAATTGAAAGAGACTTGAAGTTTTTATAAAGTCCTACTTTGTTAGGGATGATAGGTATAAGTGATGCTGTGGAATTATTCAATTTTTGAATTGTTGAATTTGGTTTCATGAATCGTGTGGTATCAGTATATGATTATTCTTGAATTGTATAAATTTCATATTTGAAATGGATAGATATGATTAAAGTTTATACGAACTTACTAAGCATTCATTGCTTACATAGTTATTTTTCTTTACTTTTCATACTATCGAAAGCTCGATTATGTTGAAAGCTCGTCGGAGATTTAGCATACTATCCAGCGATTATATCGGTAAATGTTGATGTCTTGGTTAAGGTTATAATGGCATGTACAGGTATTTTGGCTAATGTTAGCCTATGTGCTTTGGTTGTGGAATTGACCATTGGTTAGTTTGCATCTTGGCCTTGTGTTGGTAAAATGACAAATATTATAAGGTGTATATAAGTAGGCTTGCAATGGTTGATATATCACTTGTTATGGTTGAATAATGGTAGATATAAAAGTAGTTGAATGTGCATATTAGATATGACATATAACTTGCTGTGAATTGGTGTTTTGCCATAGTAAGCATATATGCATTTTGATGCTAATGATTATGTGGTATAGTTGGTACCAAATGGTATGTTTTGGTAAGTGATTTACATGTTGTTTAATGATACAAACTTAGTTAGAAGTTAATCAATTATTTTGGCCAAATTGAGTACATGGTTATACATGTTTTAATATTGTCATTTGAGGTGCCTTTGGCCATATTGGTTGGATGTAATTATACCATATGTGTTTGGCTTGATTTTGCATGATTTTGGTGCCTTTTGAGGGCTTACGTACATATGCAAAAGGGATTATAGGTACATGTTGAAAGGGGTGAGAAAAATGACTTGTAAAATAGACTATTTTCGTCCACACGGATAGAGACATGGGCGTGTGTCTCAGCCGTGTGTGACACACGACCAGGTAGCACGACCGTGTGTTCCCTGTAGTTTTCAAAGGGTTGCAAGTCAGGTTTTACATGGTCTAGCACACAGCCTAGCACACGGCCTGACACACGGGAGTGTGAGGTTATTTCGAAGGGTATACGGCCCGGCACACGGACGTGTGGTTTGGCCATGTGACTGAAACCAGTGAGTTACATGAGCTGGGACACGACCGTGTGTCCCTATTTCGAATGCCTACACAGCTTAAGACACGGGCGTGTTTCTTGGCCGTGTGAGTCACATGGCCTGGCCACACGACCGTGTGACCCCTGCAGTTTGTAAATTTTCATCTTTTTCCTAAAATTTCTATATGTTTCTGATTTAGTCCCGATTTGTTTCTAATGTGTTTTTAGGGCCACGAGGGTTAGTATAAGGGACAATATGTATGCTATTGATTTGTTTTGATGTGATTGATGATATGTAACGCCCCAATTTTCGGGAATTCTGTGAATGTTGGCATAGGTTTAATTATGTTAGTGGGCCTCTAGAAGGCCCAAGCCTAAGATAGAACCCGGTAATTTTAGTTAATTTTTGTTCCATAAGAAAAAGGGAGTGAAATTATGAAATAGGACCTATGTGAAAATGTTTGAAAATGCTATAGGCTAAATTGAAGTGGCCAAATAAATAGGAGTGCAAAATAGGAGGATTTGCATGGCAAACCTCCCATTTTACATGAAGTGGCCAGCCATCATGTTGTTGTAGACAATATGAGCACTTGATATCCATAATTCATGGTACAAATTGATAATGGGTTAGGTAAATGTTCCATGATAATGGTTTAGGTAAATGTTCCATGATGGGCATTTCATGTCTTTTGTATTAAAGAATTAAATGGGTGAAATATGAAATTTTATTAAAAGAAAAAGGGGTGAAAAGAACAAAGTTTTGTCCATCTTTGTTCATCATAGCTGAAAGTTAGAGAAGAGAAAGGAGAGGAGAAAGCTCTTGAATGTTCGGTCACTTGGGGAAGAAAATTGAAGGTAAGTTCATGGTAGTTTGCTTCTATCTTAATGTTCATGAGTTCTTCTTGATTCTACCTTAACTCTTGAAGCATATTTTGGTTTTTAGTTGTGTTGTGAGCATTTAGTCATGAATTAAAATGAAGGAAATGGTTGTTGTTTCATGTTCTTTTGATGAAAAATGGAAGATAGGTGAAGTTGAGCCAAACAAATGAGCATGCATGTGCCTTAGATGCTAAGGGGAAAAATTGGCTAACATGTTGTGCTTTAAAATGATGAAATGGAGATTATACTTAAGTAAAATCATAGATATGTGATGATTGATTGGTGATATACATGTTTAAATAACAAGCATGCAAGTTGGGTGTGAAAGAGTGATTTGGTAATAAATTTGCTTGGGACAGCAGTAGTAACGTGACTTTGGAAAATCACCATAAATTTTGGGAGATGAATTAGAAGCTGAATAAATTATGTAATTAAAGCTTAGTAAGTCTAGTTTCAAATGAAATAAACGAGAACATATTTTGAATTCTATACAATGAGAAATTTGATTCGTAATGAAGAGTGGTCAGATTAGTCAAACAGTGAAACATGGGAAACTTTAAGAAAAATCTGGTATTGATTGGCCAAACCAAAAATTCTGAAAATTTTATGGATAGAAAATATATGAGTCTATTTTCAGGGAAAATTAACAGCACTTGATTTGGAGTTTCGTAGCTCCAGTTATAAATAATTTAGTGACTGTTGCTTAGGAAGACAGCTTGCAGTGAAATTATGATTATGTGGTAAACATTGACAAAAATTTGTTAATGAGTTGCTTATTGTTTTCTTATAAGCTTACTATGATCTGTAGGTGTGGTTGGCTGAATATTGTAAGGGGTTAATACGTAGTTTGTATTTGAATAGTTAGATTAACGTGTTAGTAATACAATTGTAGGCGGTTCGTGTGTGGATCTCGTCAGCATATCGTCGCAAACAGGTGTGTAACTAACACCCTCTTTCTTAGTCTGGATCGGCAAAAGTCGAAAAGCTGAAATGCCGAAAACTGATATTTTGTAGATTTGTGAGTGTGCGAATGCTCGTGAGGTAAATCGATTAATGTTTTTGGTAAGCTGCAAAAATTTGGACTGCAAAGTGCATGATTTACGTGCCTCGATATTTTTGGGCTTAATGGGCCAAAATTGAAATGATGGGCCAACGGCCCAATTCGGTAAGAACCCTCGATGCGTGATTACATTAGTACGTGAAAAGTAGGAATATGCATGAAAAACCCTAAAATAGATAAATTATTGAAATACCATTAAAAGTGGAAAATTTACGGTTTTACCTAGTAGATAAATTACCAAATACCCCAGGGTTAAATTGACCTAAATGCATGTTTGATTGTTGTTATTTACTTGCATGCCATGTTGTTATTATCGATGCATGGGATTGGGATATTGACGAAGGAAATCTTGAAAGTGGCTTGTCCACGTCTTGGAGGCTTTGCCTCAATTCTTCGATAATCGAGCAAAGAAGGCTACAAGTGTGGAGTGTTGGGCTGGGTGGGTTGAGCTATTCCCCACATGGAGTGTAGGGCTGGTACGGGTGGAGTGTAGTGGTTGGTGGGTTGAGTAGTCTCCCCAAATGGGCTTGCATATGTTATTGATGTTGCATGTATTTGAAATGGGCCTATGGGCCATACTGTTATCTGAATAAGGGGTTAAGGCCCAGTTTATTGTAATCTGAAAAGGGCTCTGGTCCAGTACTACTGTTACCTGAATGGGCTTAGGCCCAATAGGCTTGAGCTGACTTGGGCTTTTAATGGGTTTTCCTTACACACTGAGTTTCCCTAAACTCACCCCTTTTATTTTCATCCACGCAGGAAATCCCCAACCATAGTGGGCTTGGAGCTGTGAGGGAATTCGGAGTGGCCACCCGTTCTGAAAGTTTGGTTTTCTTCTGGTGAACTGGACATCCTATTATTTACGTTGAGGTTTGGGTTTTTAAATGTAATAAGGCCGCTTAATTATTTTTTATGGTTTTAATATGTATTACTAAGATAGGTATTACTTATTTTAACTGTTGAAATTGGATAGCTTTAGGGTGCATTTTAAAAAAAAACAACAATTGATTTCAAAATAACACGACAACAAGCAAAGCTTCCGCAATGAAAGTATTTTTCAAAATTAATCACTTTTCTTAAAAATGACTTAATCAAATCGGTTTCTAGAAATATACATGACGTTAAGGTGTGGCAATGGCGGTGTGCATGTCTAGGATTGGATCCAAAGGAGCTTGGTACTTAAGTAGTCCGATAGACTCACCTCCTCTTTTCCGGTTTCCTACGGTGCATGACTTCCATTCACTTTAACCTATAATGAAATTATCTTTTAAAACACTAAGTAGGTTTTTCTGGATCAATAATATAAAATGTTTTGAACGCTTCGATGTGGCATGTCGGATCCGGCCATAACGTCTAGGTCGGGTTTGGGGTGTTACATTTGGTGGTATCAGAGCCTAGGTTGCAACAACTCGGTGTGGAATGGGTTTACAAAAACAAAGATTTTCAAAATAAATTTTTTTTTGCGAAAACGCGATTTTCAAAATTTAGATCTTTTGAAGGTGGCATTCGAATCTCCTACCAAGCCTCGTAAGTATTACTCGAACTCTTCGAATATTTTTCGACTTATCTATCATCTTTGAAATCCTGCTAAGATACTCTTGATAGGATGATCTGAAACCATAGGAAAATCGATAAGAGATCAAATCGTAGCTAGACTTGATTCTGCGAAAACAAACTCGAACTCTTTATGCGATTCATAAAACATCGTAATAAACACTGAAATATTAATTGATGCATAAAAATTCGTAATCAAGATAATACGATATGAGTACAAGAGGCCGTGGATGGAGCCGAGGAAGTGCTCGAGCGAGATCTTTGTCTTCGAGACATATGCCGGCGGTGGATGCACCGGTACCACCAGCAACAGAGGTAGAGTCCCATGACCACGGTGCCAAGGATGATGCATTGTCACAGGCAATGCTTCGTGTTCTGGAAAGGGTTGCCGGGGCAACTACAGGCAATAGAGTTCGGGGATCTATTTCTGAATGACTTCGGGCTAACGGAACGGAGATCTTTAGGGGCGTGTCTGGTATAGCCCCGAATGTGGCGGAATATTGGTTAGAGGCCACAGAACGAATTATAGACAACTTGGACTGCTCTGAGGAGATTGTGAGTGAGGTATCTGTACTAAGTCCTTTGGGTCACTCGGTTAGGGTAGACAAACTGTATAGGGATGTACCCTTAGAAACTCAAGGTAGGATTTTCCCTGGAGATCTGATGGAGTTACCGTTCGGAGAGTTTGATCTTATTTTGGGAATGGACTGGCTTGTTAAGCATAAGGCGACCCTGGATTGTGCTGCTAAACGAATGGTGTTTAGAACCACAAAGGATGAGGAGGTTATGGTGATAGGTGAGCGAAGGGATTATTTGTCCAATGTGGTGTCGACTTTAAGAGCCGAAAAGTGGATTCGAAAAGGTTGTGAGGCCTATTTGGCATTTGTAAGTCAGTCAGAAGAGGAGGGATTGACAGTGGATAAGGTTAGGACCGTAAAGGAGTTCCAAGATGTTTTTCCGGAGGAGCTTCTAGGATTGTCTCTGAACCGAGAAGTTGAGTTTGGAATAGATTTGTTGCTTGGAACGGCGCCCGTGTCTATCGCACCGTATAGGATGGCACCGAAGGAGTTAGTAGAGTTAAAGGCTCAAATTCAAGAGTTGTTGGATAGGGGCTTCATTAGGCCAAGGGTGTCTCCATGGGGAACACCGGTGCTATTTGTGAAGAAAAAGGACGGGACAATGCGTATGTGCATCGATTACCGCCAGTTGAACAAACTGACGATAAAGAACAAATACCCTCTGCCAAGGATTGATGATTTATTTGACCAACTTAGAGGAGTTTTGGTATTTTCCAAGATTGACCTTCGATCTGGATACCATCAGTTAAGAGTCAAGGAGGCAGATATCCATAAGACAGCATTCAGGACTCAGTATGGTCATTACGAGTTTACGGTTATGCCATTTGGATGATTTAACGCTCTGCGGCGTTTATGGATCTGATGAATCGTGTGTTCCAACCATTTTTAGATCAGTTCATAGTCGTCTTTATTAACGATATCCTGGTATATTCTGAAACTGAAGCGAAACATGATGAGCATCTCCGCATAGTACTGCAAGTGTTAAGGGAGAAGGAACTCTTTGTGAAGTTCAGCAAGTCTGAACTTTGGTTGAGGAGGTAAGCTTCTTAGGACATCTTGTCTCTGCTGAGGGATTAAGGTGGACCCTCGGAATTTGAAGCGATTTTGGAGTGGAAACCGCCTAGGTCGATGTCGAAAATATAGAGTTTCCTAGGGTGGCGGGATACTCTGAAGGTTTGTGGAAGGTTTTTCGTGATGATGACACCTTTGACAAAACTCATAAGGAAATGAGTCTTGTTTGTATGGATGAGAAGCGGCGGAAGCTTTTGAGTTAATTTAGCGAAGTGCAGGAAGGATTTTACTTGTGTCGATGGCGCATCACATGTAGGCTTGGGCTGCGTGTTAATGCAGGGAGGTAAGGTGGTTGCATATGTATCACGACAGCTTAAACCTCACGAAGGGAACTATCTTACTCATGATTTGGAGTTGGCGGCAGTGATATTTGCACTTAAGATTTGGAGACATTACTTGTACGGGGAAAAGTGTATTATATACACAGACCACAAGGGTCTTAAGTATTTGTTGACTCAGAAGGAGCTGAACCTTAGGCAAAGGAGATGGATTGAGTTGCTTAAGGATTATGACTATTCGATCGAGTATCACCAGGCAAGCTAATGTGGTAGCCGATGCTCTAAGTCGTAGAACTATATCTGATCTGAGAGCAATGTTTGCTCGTCTGAGTCTATATGATGATAGAAGTCTGTTGGCTGAATTGCAAGTGAGGCCAACCTGGGTGGATCAGATTAAGGAAAAAAGTTGAACAATGAGTCTTTGGTCGCTCGTTTTCAACAAGTTAAGGAAGGGGAAACTTCTGAGTTTAGGAGCTAGAAGAGACGATGCAACAATAATACCCTCATCTGTTTGGATCAGGTAAATTTCGAAGACGAAATTTCTTTAAGGAGGTTAGAGTTGTAACGCCTCAATTTTCGGGAATTCTGTGAATGTTGGCATAGGTTTAATTATGTTAGTGGGCCTCTAGAAGGCCCAAGCCTAAGATAGAACCCGGTAATTTTAGTTAATTTTTGTTCCATAAGAAAAAGGGAGTGAAATTATGAAATAAGACCTATGTGAAAATGTTTGAAAATGCTATAGGCTAAATTGAAGTGGCCAAATAAATAGGAGTGCAAAATAGGAGGATTTGCATGACAAACCTCCCATTTTACATGAAGTGGCCAGCCATAGTGGGCTTGGAGCTGTGAGGGAATTCGGAGTGGTCACCCGTTCTGAAAGTTTGGTTTTCTTCTGGTGAACTGGACATCCTATTATTTACGTTGAGGTTTGGGTTTTTAAATGTAATAAGGCCGCTTAATTATTTTTTATGGTTTTAATATGTATTACTAAGATAGGTATTACTTATTTTAACTGTTGAAATTGGATAGCTTTAGGGCGCGTTTTCAAAAAAAACAACAATTGATTTCAAAATAACACGACAACAAGCAAAGCTTCCGCAATGAAAGTATTTTCCAAAATTAATCACTTTTCCTAAAAATGACTTAATCAAATCGGTTTCTTAGAAATATATATGACGTTAAGGTGTGGCAATGGCGGTGTGTATGTCTAGGATTGGATCCAAAGGGAGCTTGGTACTTAAGTAGTCCGATAGACTCACCTCCTCTTTTCCGGTTTCCTACTTGGTGCACAGCTTCCATTCACTTTAACCTATAATGAAATTATCTTGTAAAACACTAAGTAGGTTTTTCTGGATCAACAATATAAAATGTTTTGAACGCTTCGATGTGCCATGTCGGATCCAGCCATAACGTCTAGGCCGGGTTTAGGGTGTTACATGATATGAATTAAATGTTTAAATTTTTTTTTATAGCTCTGAAACGTAAACTCTGGTAATGCTCTGTAACTATATTACGACGACGGATACAAGTTAGAGGTGTTACAATAACAATTAATAATTAGATTCAAATTATAGAAATACAAATCACGAATTCCGAGCTATTCCTCGTCGACTTTATCTTTCCCCTTTTTAGTTAAGGATTCCGGTATGACGTTAGCTACGAAAGTAAAACAATTAAAATTTATCAATATAACACAATTCAATCTCATATTATATTTCAATTTTTACTCAATACTTTCCTAAATTCTAATTTAGTCCCTAAACCGAGACTAATTTTATTTCTTCACAATCAATCTTATATTCTCATACAAATTCCACTTTAGGCTATATTTAACTCCCTAATTTCACTTAAATCCCTAAATTTCAAATTTTTCACAATTTACTCCCTATTACTCAAAATTTACAATTTATTCAATAATTCAATCCTTTTCATTTTTAACTTAAAATCTATCAATTTAATCCCTAATACTAAAATTATTCAACATAAATAACACTTAAAAACTCAATAATTTCTAAAATTTTGACATGGGTCGGGTAGTATTTAATCTTGGAATTCTAAAAACATAAAAATTATAAGAAAAAGGGACTAAATTAACTTACCAATTAAGCTTTGAACTTTGAAATCTTTATCTTTTCTCCTTTTCTTTCTCTTTTCTTTTCATTTTTTCTTCTCTGTTTCGTTTTTAACTTTGTTATTTCTTTGTTTCGTTTCTTTTATTTATTTTATTTCTTTTAGTTATTATAATAATATAATATAATATAATATAATATAATATAATATAATATAATATATTATTATATAATTAAATATTAAGTATTTCATATATTATTATTTTATACATATGTATTTTATTTTTACACATGTACACACAATCACCATACACTTGTTAATTAAGGTTTAATTGCTTATTTACTTCCTTTACTTTTCCTTTAATCTATAATTCAACTTTCACCTTTAATATAATTTAGTCCTTTTTTCCTAATTACTCTTAATTCAAGCTAATTCACCTAACCAAGACCTAATTAACCACGTACACAACTAACTTCGTAAATATTTTGAATAAGTATTTACGAGTCCATTTTACGAAAACAGAGACCTGAAAATACACTTTCTCAAAAATTAGCCATAACTATCAGGTCATTACATGTAGTTTTTGGTGAATGGAAGATTGTGTACTTAAACCTCCAAAACAAAAATTACAAGGATGGACAACTTTTTTCACAAGTGATTGAGAATGAGATATGTGGAATGACATATATGATCATACTTGCTCAAAAATTACCCTCTTTGCCACATGTATCTATTTTTTGAATATTTATGTACTTTTAAATTATTTTGAATTTACTTATGTAAAATTATTTCTTATGCAACTTTATATTAATTAAAATATGTTACTTGACAAATTGATTCAGAGTGTGACATAACTATCACTAATTTATATATCAAGAACATGACATAATTATCACTAAGAATATAGTTTACGATTATATTGATACACTATTAATATTTATCAATTTCCACGAGGTTAATATTTGCAAATAATGAACTTAAGAAAATTGTTTATTTAAATTTTCAAAATATTCACTAATCAATTTTCATAAGGGATGTTTTAATTCCTTAGTAATAGTGTTTTATCTCAATAATCTCACCCAAAATAAATACTTACCAATAAAGTGTGTCATGTTCTTATTTGTCATTTTATACATATCAGCTTTCAGCTAAATTTTACCAAATACTTTTAAATAAATATTTAATAGAATCAGTTGGTCAAATTAGTCACTGCATAAGCTATCAACCAATTGCCAAACAGGGCCTATAAATTTTATATTATTGTTTTAATTAATTTACATATTATAAAAAGCGGTATAATTTAGCATAATTCTTTCTTCAAATTAAGTTTATGTAAGTTTTTATGATTGAAGTTATTGACTATTTGTGTCGTGAACTCAAATATTACATGAAAGATGTTAAGTATGCAAATACAAAATGTTTTATTGCATTATATCATGAGGTATGATACTATTTGAGGGAATGGAGCCAGACACACAAGCACTGAAGACGGCTCGCAAACTCTTTAATTTGATACATAAAAAGCTTTGAAATGTGGTTGAGAGAACATTTGTCCTAAAAAATAATTTTACATATTAACAATATTACCTTAGTATAGCATAAAAAAAAAGTTAGATGGTACTAGCATGGTGCATACTTCATAGCTTCATTCGTGAATCTAATTTTATAATCTTCTTCTTCACTTGAAAGAGGTTTTTGTTTGCATGGACATCATAAGTCCTTGGAAACCCAAGCAATGAAGAAAGAAGCAAACCAGAAGCTTTTCTTTTTTATGAGAGTTCGGGTGTCAAATTTGACCATTAAACCTTTTTATTTTTTTTTTCATATTTGATTATCTTAATGTATTGTAATATTTCAATTTGACAATGGATTGTGAGTAGATTTGATCATGATCGGGCGATCAGGCTAGATCTGAATGTCTATTTGAAAAGTGAAAAGGTTTGGACAAAAATATAAGCTTGAAAAATAGATTTGGACAAAATATAAATTTGGGCAAAATATAAATATGTACATACTTAATCCAATTTTAATTTTTTCTTCTTTATATACTGGTTTTAATATCCAATATTAGAAAAATATAAATATGTACTTCACGTTAATAAATTTTAAACTTTGCACATTCATTCATTGATTCATTTTTTTAATTATTGTAAATTAAATTTCATATATAATATATACAGAATATTTTTTCTTTAATAAATAAATGAGAAATATATTAAAGATATTATTGAAATATTATAGATTAATTTATCAATTTAGTTACCAATTGTATATTTTTTCTTTTCTTTTGAACAAACATATTTTTATACAATTTTTGTTTATATAATTTTTTAATAACTTAATTTATATAGTTTTATTTTATCATAATTGGGAGTAATTAAATATTTTTAATTATTAATAATTTGTTAAAATGTTATAATAAGATTAATAATCAAAGTTTTTCAAATTTTAATTAACTTGTAAAAAGCTTTGTGTCACATGTTCAAGTTTCTGGGTTCAAGTATTGGCAATAATATCTTTCTAATGACAATGTATCCATAAAGTTATCTTTTCTTTAGCTCAAACATTTTAAAAGATGAGTTTCTTTTTGAGTTTATTTTGATTTCTCCTTTTAAATTTAAAATTTCAATATTCATTTAAATCAAGTTTAAATGAAATTCAACTTAATTTTTCAGATAAAATTTCAATTTATATATGAGTTTTATTACATGTACAATGTTATACATGAAGTTAAGAATTATGATTTTGTGTAATTTTATATATGAAATTTTGATTTGATTCAATTTTAATAAATCACTAACAAAGTTATTGATATAGCACCAATTTATATTTACATATTAGATGTAACAAACTAAAAGTCAATTGTGTCGAAAAGTGTGGTTTTAGAACCCATAACCGTACATCGAATCGTAAATATTTTTATTAAATATTTATGGAGTTATATTTTTGTAGAAATAGTGCTTAATTAGGGCACAGGAACTAAATCGTAAAAGTTTCAAAAGTTTAATTTTAAGGAATCTATAATTAAAATTTAAGTGAAGAGCTTATATAGTGATTATACCTTTAAATCATTTATATTAGACTGTATAAGAGGCTTATGTGTTGTAAACTTTATAAAATTTTAATTTCAAATAAATGAAAATTAATTAAAATTGAAGTAAAGAAATATTGGTAGTGGAAATGAGAGAAACATTTTGTTTTGTTATCTACAAGCAACCGAAATCATTGTAGGAGAAACAATGCACGGTTAGAGATTCCAAAAATTCAAGCTTAAAATTGGTATGTTCAATTCAGTTTTTTTTTTTTTTTTGTAATTTTTATGTTTTCAGAATTTCGGGAGCTTAAGCTAACCTACTTATATTGTATTTTTTGGTACTTTTAAAGATTTTGGATGTTACCATTGTTAGATAGTTGAAGCTTTTGGTAATATTTTGATAAATTTTAAGTTTGGAGTTGAGAAAGGACTAAATTGTAAAGTCAATTGATGATTTTGTCCAATAGGGACTAAATTGCACAAAATTTAAAATTTTTGGTAGAAATGAGAAATAGGAAATTACATTAGGCCTAGAGTGAAACCGGTATAGTAATTGGTGGTTAAATTTGAAAGTTATGTTAGTCCCGGTTTTAGTGACTAAATTGAATAAAATGAAAAAATTGTATAAAATAGCAATTGAATGTGAAAATGGTTGAGTATTGATGCAATATCTTTTTTTCTCAATCCATAGCTAAAGTTGATGAGGATTCCTTGAAAAAGAAAGGAAAAGATAAAGTTATCAATGAATAGCTCGGAGTTTATGATTTGTGTTTCTATGATTCGAGCTATCTTGTAATTGCTGGATATTGACTTGTTTGTTGCATATTTACTTGTTTGTGCATAGTATGAAATATCTTGTTTGTTTTAATCTGTAGCTAACGTCGGCCCGGATTCCTCAAAAAAAGAAAGAAAAAGACAAAGTCATCAACAAATAGCTCGGAGTTTACGATTTGTGTTTCTATAATATGAATTATCTTGTAATTGCTGCATATTGACTTGTTTGTGCATGGTAAGAATATAAGGTGAGATCTTTTGTTAAAATGAGATGAATTGGATTGATTTGAATTTATTGATGATTATGAGGACTAAATTGAATATATGTAAAAAATGTGTATGTTTATAAAAATGTGAAATTGAGTATATATATTAAGATGAATTATTGTTATCATATGTTGGATAAATGTATTCATGATGAAAATTAATGTGAATTGAGGTATTGGTTGATAATGAAATATGTAATGAATACCTTATTAACTATTCGGATAGAGTTAGATATAGTTGATATATCATAGGATAGGAAGAGTTCAGGTTACTTCGAATTACGAATCGATGAAGCATTGGGTGCCTGTAACACCCCCTACCTGTATTCGTTGCTGGAATAGGGTACGAAGCATTACCGGAGTTTACGAATTAAAATTTTTTCTTTTTAAAACTCAATATAACCCCTTTATAGATATCTGACCTTCTCTGCAATTTTAAACCGAGACCAATCCATATCAATCAATCCAAGTCAACATATTTTCAAGATAGATTCATGCATATTCATAAGATAACCTCATCACATACCAAAACCAAGATTTGTTAGCCATACCAATGGCTTACTTTACATTCATTATACATTAACTTTTACTTTATTAACTTATTCACGCCATTGATTTCCAAAATAAAGTTTCCTAATATACCAAAATATTGAGGTTGATAGTGTGATGTGTCTCCAACCGAATCCGACCTCCGAGCTCTTAACACTTTAAAACAGGGGCAAATGAAATAGGGTAAGCACTTTGTGCTTAGTAAGCTTATGTAACAAGAATTATACTTACCTAATATTTTTAATACAATGCAATAAACATTCAAATATCCATTCAATGCATTATTACCCTAACATGCACAAACTCAACATTCAAGTTAGTCCAATAATTTCCATGTATCAATAATATATACCGTGATTGATGAGCTCATCAATACCATGATTTCCATTCCCTTGTTTTTTTTTTCATATTTATCCTGTTGAATTTCTCGAAATTTCGATGGATTTTCAGAGGTACACTTTTAGAGTACAATTCCGAGTTCGTCAATTCATATTTATGTGCTCACATTTCCATTTTAGAGAGGACACTCCCGCAAACCTCATCCTTATAGCGGGATTACCAGTCTAGGCTAAATCCCCTGTAATATAAACTCATAGAGTATTGTCGGGATTACCAGTCCAGGTTAAATCCCCTGCAATGACAATTACTCTAATGAGCTTGGATCTGAATTACCAGTCTAGGCTAAATTTAGACCCTAATTCGGATTACCCATCCGGGATAAATCCATTTTACACATATTATTCGGGAGGACTATATCAGGATAGGATCACCCGTCCGGGTTAGATCCTTTTTATCGTCAATTCTTCTTCAGATATCCATCGCATTTTCCTTTCATTTAACCGGGATTTCTTCCCTTTTTATCAAATATATCAATGTTTCATCAATTTTCATACAATGAACATTCAAATCATATTCACATCAATATCATACATTCCAAGCATTTAAGAATATAATTCAAGTTACACAACTTACCTCGATACTTGTTCGTATACAAAAATCTACTAATCCCAAACTTTTTCTTTTCCTCGATCTAGCTTCGTATTTGAATTTTCTAGATCTAAATAAATAAATTTAATCATCAATTTAATACATTTCATCTTCATATGTAACATTCTCTACAATTCCACTATTATTTATAGTTCATTTAAAGCCTACTTGAGTCGTAGTCATTAAATTATTTATATTTTAAGCTACAGAACTCCAAATTAAGATCCGCTAATTTTCCCTGAAACTAGACTCGCGTATCTTTTTACCATAAAATTTTCAGAATTTTTGGTTTAACCAATAAGTACAGTTTATTCTTTAAAGTCACCCATGTTATGTTGTCTAATAGTTCCTACCCTTCTTCACTAAAAATTAATTATCTCCTCGTACAATATTTGAATGATATTCCTGTTTGTTTCCCTTGAAAATAGACCCATTCAGAATTCTAAACATATAAATTTAAGCCCCTAATTATTTTATTCAATTTTTGATGATTTTTCAAATTTAGTCTACTGCTTCTGTCCAAAACTGTTTTAGAGCAAGATGTTTATTATCATTTTTCCCCTAAGCTTTTAATAAATGATAATTTCATCCCTACTCAATTAACCTCTCAATTGAGCTGATTTTTATCAATTAACACTTTATTATATCACTTTAAACTACTTTGTAACCTTTGGGAATCAGAATTTCAGCACTAGACTTTAATTCCAAACTTTTTCACAATCAGGTCCTAAAAATCAATTTCTATTGAAATTACCTAATAAAATCATCTCATAAACAAATTAAAGCTTCAATTTCATTCTATTTCATCATAAAATTACAGCACTCAACCACGGTGACTTTCAATTTCATCCATGAGATCAAAAACTAATGAATTTAATAGTAGGACCTAGTTGTAAAAGTCTTAAAAACACAAAAATTATAAGAAAAAGGCAAGGATTAACTCACTTGGTGTAAAAATTATGAAATACCAGCTTAAAGAACCCGTTCTATGGCGTTTTGGCTGATGAGAATGAAGAGAAATCACAAGAAATCTAGATATTTCCATACTAGTCCTAATTTTATTTAGTTAATTATGCAATATTCCAATTTTGCCCTTAAATCATCCATTTTCTTGCTGATTTCATGCCCTTGCTGTCTAGCCCAAATAAATTTTGGGTTTAATTGCCTTTTAAATCCTTTCTCATTAGACACTTAAGCTAATTAATCATCCCAGCCACTTTTACACATTTTTCAATTTAGTCCTTTTTATTTAATTGACTACCCAAATATTAAAATTTCCTAACAAAATTTTAATACCACATTACTAAAATTTCATAAATATTTATAAAAATATTTCCAACTCATTTTTACGAGATCGAGGTCTTCATACCTTATTTTTACCCAATTTCTTCAATAATTTCTTTTTCTAACTAACCACTAAATTAGTAAAATTTTTCTATCGATATTTTCATACGATTTTCCTATCATATCAATATTCATGGAAAAATATTAAAATAAATTTCTCTTTAAATTGGATTTGTGGTTACGAAACCATTATTCCGATAACCTTGAATTTAGGCTATTACAATGCCAATTTGCTTCGGTTATACATATGAGACATTGGGTTCAAACTTATTGATAAGCGCTAGGTGCAACTATTTGCTTCGGATTTATCTGATGAAGCACTGGGTGTCAAATTGGCGTGTTGGTTGGATCCATGTATTCGTCAGTGTCCAATTCGTGTTAATAGAGAAATAAATGGTAAAAATGAAATATTTGATATTGAAATAGAAAATGATGAGAAATGGAAGTGAAATGTGAAATAGAATATGAAATTGTGGAATGAATTGGAAACATTGATTGATTATATTCAATGAATCTATGAATTTGGAAATTGAGATGGAATGTGCCATTTTATGAATTGAGTTATCAAATGACATATGAAATGTAATTGTCATTTATTAATATTGGTAAAATATGTTGGTTGTAAACAAAGAATGTGTAAATTGGCATAATTAACATAATAAATTGCATGCCATCACTTATTTTAACTTAGCCATCTTAATGACTTATATTATGTTTTAATGTTTGGATTATAGAAATACCATTGAGTTATACTTAGCCGACGGTTTGGTTTCCATGCGCAGGTTAGATATTTTACAATTCAATCATCAACTTCAGCATCCAGCAGCAACCCTGGACTCAAGTGTTGGTGATGTTTTTATTTTGAGTCATGGCATGTACCTAAGGTGTCAATTGGTTATACAATGTTTTATGTTGGATTTTGTTGGCATTTTGAGAATCATATGTATATATATATTTGTGTGATGGAAATGATCATAAAAATGGTATTTTGTTGAGTAGTTTGGCTTATATGTGTTGCTTAAATAGTGATTATGTGATATGCCATGGAATAGGTGGTGTGTAAAGGTGATTCATATGCCTAAGTTATGCTTGAAATAATTTGGTAGGCTAAGTGCATAAAATATAAGGTTGAATTATAACCTATTTGAGATTGTTTTGAATGGCTAATTTGATGCATGATTGGTTGATAGTTGAGGTGCCATTGAATACATATTGGAATGGTATGAAAATGATGCTGTAGTTGATTTTGAACTGTTGGATTGAGGTTTCAATTGTGCCATATTGGTTATGTAACACCCCTCACCCGTATTCAACGCCGAAATAGGGTTACGGAGCATTACCAAATTTACAAAACAATTAAATAACCATTTAGCATACATAACATTATTTCATACATTCATCATTCAAACTCAATCAATTTGTCTTTAATACGAGCCTACAAGGCCCTAAACATACTTTGGGAGTGGTTTGGGACTAAACCGAAAACTTAAGAAATTTTCACAAACTTAGAAAATGTTTCTCAAAACAGGGGACACACACCCGTGTGGCCATGTTGTATGTCTCACACGGCCACCAGACACGCCTGTGTCACAGGCCGTGTGGACATTAGAAATGGGAGCATATGGTTGTGTCACAGCCCGTGTCCTACCTCATGTAACTCTCTGACTTGGGTCACACGGCTAACACACACACCCGTGTGGCTAGCCCTAGTGCTCTAAAAATGGCCACACACGCCCGTGTGTCAGGCCGTGTGCTAAGCCGTGTCAAACCTATAGGGTATACTGACTTAATTTTAATTTCAACACCAGGGGGCACGCAGTCTTACAACATGATCGTGTGTCACACACGGCTAAGACACACGCCCGTGTCTCTACCCGTATGGACAAAAATAGGCTATTTACCAAGCTAATTTGCCACCCAAATTTGCATATACCTACACAACCAAAATGAAACCAATTCAAAGCCTAAATAAACATCTATTTTAGCCATAATCACGACTAATTCATATCATACCCAATACCAATATTCTAACATGCTTATAACTTCAATTCTTACTCTATCAAAACATACCAATATACATATTCAAATCAACTAGTTAAACCCTTACTTAACATGCATCATTTTGCACCAAATCACAAGAATGATACCAATTCCACAAACCTCATAATACAAGTCATTCACACATCCATTCATGAACTCAACTATCAACCATATATTGTAACACCTCTAGCCCATACCCGTCGCCGGATTAGGGTTAAAAGGCATTACTGAGCAAAAAATAAAATTCCAAACATTCACATATTCATACAATTCATACTCATAAATATATATAAAGCACATGGCTAATTAAATATTAAACATGCTTTATTTATCATATTACATTTACGAATCATACCTCAAAATTTAACCGAATCTATACCTTTCAAATAATCACATTTTCATTAACAAATATAAACATACGTATATACTTTCCTTATATACCCAAACCATCATTCGAATTAACAATTAAAGTACATGTATATACGTACACATAATTATCAATTTTGCAAAAGTGCATATAATGCTCATGGTGTTCTATTGCATAAAATCACTATTCAAATGGTCATTTATCAATGTCTCACTTACAAACATTATTAAACAATAAAATTTCAATAATTCACCATTAATAAACTCATAACTAATTATAGTACTTATACATTTTTTTCCATGCAAACCGAACTAAACTAATCTTTGCATATTCGAATATAGGCATGCCTCATATCATGCATTTCTAGTATACATTAAACATGCTAACACCTGAGCTCACGTTTATAAATGAATAAACATACATCAAAATCAAATCATCAAACCATATTTATTTATATTTAAACATATCAAAACCAAGCGACCAACCACAACTAATTCCACTTATTATTTCAAGCTATTACCAGCACATATAATACCATTCACATTTACTTTTCATTCACTTCACATATCATTATAATCAAAATGAGATAAAATATTGCCAAACATAACCATATCCAAACTCTAAAGATAAGCCATATTCGCATGGCTCAATATATATATATATACATATTCGAAGTTGAACAAAATACATATTAGCCTATACATGCCATAAGTTCGAAAATAAACTTTAATAGTACCGAAAGTTGACAATAGTGTGGATGACTTTGATAACGATCCCCGAGCTCATGACTTACAACCAAAATCTATAAAACAAAATAAACAAACACACAGTGTAAGCTAACTTAGCTTAGTAAGCTTTAAGCACAATAAACAACTCAATGAATAATCAAAACATTCAACTAACCGAATTATATCAATAATATTACACATCAACACATTAAGATACCTTAGCCGAATGTTTAAAATCGAATATATATCACCATATATATATATATATATTTCCTATATAGTCGATTATACAAGAACAAATATGTTATCACATTAGCACTTACATGTATGGTCGAATTCACAAAATTCTTAATGGACTCACATATGGCCAAATATATAAAAGTTAAATAAAACATCATATGTAACCTATAGTTCAAATTCAATAGAACATCACATATAGCTGAATATGCACATTCAAGTTAACTTTAGATATGACCAAACACACAAATTCAATATAAACTCACATGTAATCGAATATTCAAGTTCAATATAAGCTCACATATACTTACCTATGTGGCCGAACATTTACAATATCATTCAACTCAATTTCACTTGCTCAATATCCATAGTAACTTGAACTCTTATAATCATAGAATTGAAAACAAATCACCGGTATAAAACCTGCTAGGCATAAGCCTAAATTACACACCGGCACAAAGCTTGCTAGACCCAAGGTCTGATATTTATTCACCGGCAATAAGCCTGCTAAGCACGAAGCCCGATCAATGTCACCAGCACAAAGCTTGCTAGGCTCAAAGCCCGAGTATCTAAATTATAGAATCATTCCACAACATTTCACATATCGAGTAGTTCAATATTCCATGTAACATATACACATTTTCATGGTTTTCAAATCAATCGAATATAACTCAATTACATTAAATCATTTATATATATCACATTCGACTAACATAATAATAGATTATAAAATTTTAATCATCATAGTAAAACATTCCATGTTCAAAATAAACCATGTTTAATTGCTTAAAAACTTACCTCGGATATCGACGGACGTTACGAATCGGCTATTCGACTATTTTTGTTTTTCCCCAATCTAAGTCCGATTTCCTTTGTTCTTGATCTATATAATTTCAAATTAACCTCATTTAAATACAATTTCATTCAATTTAATCCAACAACACATAAATGGGAGAATTACCATTTTACCCCTGATATTTCATACTTTTATAATTTAGTCCAAATTGCACAAAACACAAAATACACCAAATCTCACAACAACATAGTTCAGCCGAATTTTCAACATACTCATACTAGTCCATAAATTTCATTTATTTTGCATTTTAGTCCTTCAATTTATTATTTTTGCAATTTAATTCTAATAACTCAAAATCATCAAAAACTCCAATACAAAATATGTTAATCTAAAATATATTTTAATATTTCATCATCAAACATCACAAAAAATTATTCATCAATGGAATAACAGAAAATATTCACCAAAATAAAAAATTCAAGCATTGGTCGGGTAGTATTCGAAGCAACGTTCTTAAAAACGTAAAAATCATCAAAAACCGAAACAAAACATACCTTAAAATTGAACCAACAATGGCCGAATACCTTGTTTCTTTTTTCTTTTCTTTCTTCTTTTACTTTCGACAATAACAAAGTATGAATGCATGGCTTTATTATTTTTTTATGTTTTAATATATTATATGTTAACATTTAACATATTTTATTTATTTAACCTTATAAAAATAATATCATAAACATATGCATTAAGTGTACATTAGGCCATTACAAAAATAAAGGATTATTTGCAACATAAATACTCCATATTAAAAAGCCACTATCAAATCAACCTTTATGATTTAAACTATCAAGTTTTCAACTTATGCGATTAAGTCCTTTTATCAAATTAATCACACAAACAATCAAATTTTCGTACGAAATTTTCAGACATGCAAATTCACATATAATAAACACGAATAATAATATTTAAATATTTTTTCGACTAGGATTCGTGGTCCTGAAACCAACGTTTCGATTAGGGTCTAAATCGGACTATTACATATATGCACATATATGCACATAACCAAATACACCAAATTAAACCAAGTCTCATGGCTATATATTCAAACCAAAACATGACTATTCACAAGCCATTTCAAATGTCAAAACTCACAACCAAAATACATATAAAAAACAACCATAATCCTATACATGCCATATGACCAAACCAAAAGCTCAAAAGTACCAAAGTGACAGTAGATAGTGTGATGGAGCCTCCGACGATCCATGAATCCGAGCTAGATTTGAATCACTATAAAACATATAAAAAAAAAATGTAAGCTATACAACTTAGTAAGTTCATATGAAAAACGATAAGCAAATCTCATCAATTGTTTACCACTCAAATGTTTGAAATCAATGAACAACAATTCAATTTAGCCTCAAAGCCATCAATACCTCATTCACATAACTTACCAAAGAATTCATCAACTACATAATTTCAATATTCAAATAGTATTCCGACATACCTATACCAATCCATAACAAACTCATTTCCAAACAGAAAATGTTGAATACTTTAATTCTCGCACACTAAGTGCCAAAACATAGTAGAAGCTATTTTAATCGTGCACACTAAGTGCCTTTCATAGCCGAAGTTATCTCGGTCTCGCACACTAAGTGCCACACATATAGCCGGAGCTATTTCGATTCGCACACCAAGTGCCATATATAGCCGAAGTTATCTCGAATCGCACACTAAGTGCCATACATATATATATCCGAATCGTCAAACATGACCATAATCTCATATAAAAAATTTATACAATATCAAAGCATTTAAAGTATAATTGTAACAATACTTATCACATACGAACTTACCTCGTGTAACGCCCCTTACCCGAGACCGTTTCCGGAGTCGAGCACAAGGCACTACTAAACTTATTTGAGCACTTAACCAAATTTAGATAATTTATATAATACTTTTTAGACAAGCTGCCCAACTGTGTCATAGTTGCTAAATAATTCATATCTCGAGTTATAAAACTTGAAATCCAAATCTGTAAATTTTCTATGAATTTATACTCATATATCTACTTACCAATTTTTTTATAGAATTTTTGGTCAAGCCAGTTAGTACAGTTTATTATTTAAAGTCTCCCCTATTTCAGGGTTTGACTACTCTGACCTTTGTGTATTACGAATCAGATATCTCTGTACAGAGCTTCAATGACTATGCCGTTTGTCTCTAATAAAACTAGACTCAATAAGGAATCTGTACATATAAAGTATGACTTCTAATTATCTTTGTAAAATTTATGGTGAATTTCCAAAGTCAGAATAGGGGATCCAGAAATCGCTCTGGCCCTGTTTCACAAAAATTTAAACATCTCATAAAATATAGCTCATATACCTGTTTTGCTTCTTCCATATGAAAATAGACTCATCAAGATTCGATTCCATAATTTATTCATTATTTAATTCCATTTATACTATTTTTAGTGATTTTTCAAAATCAAACTACTGCTACTTACCGAAAACTGTTTTAGTACAAATATTGTTAACTAGTTTATAACATCTTTACTTCAATTCATTCAAACTCTATAAATGCCATATAAATCTTTAAACATAAAACAAAAACTACCAGAATTGATCTGAATAGTGTGCCCTGTTGTGTTGATCCGATCTACCCACTTCACTTCAAGTCAATCTACATAAAAATATTAAACACACACAAGTAAGCTTATTGAAGCTTAGTAAGCTCATAGGCATATAAACACAAATCATATCAAATATCGTACACAATCATATATCTATTAGTTTAACTATTTCATCCTCCAAATCACAATTTCATTAATAACTCATTGGAATAATTTCCATATGGCAACTCACAATTTAACTCCCTTAGGCCCATTTCTCATTTACTTCATTGTCAAATTAGGGAACAATAAGGGAATTGAGTGCTTCATTATCACATTGCCATAGTAAACCATGGACTTTCACATTGATACGCATCACACACCGAAGCCATAGTCTTGCCATGGTCTTACACGGTTCACATATCATACCAAGCCATATCCGGACATGGTCTTATACGGAATCACATTATCACATTATACCGATGCCATAGCCCACTATGGTCTTATCTGAGTCACATTATCACATTGCACCGATGCCATAGCCCAGCTATGGTCTTAAACGGCACACTTGTCACATATGTTTCAATCAACTCATCGAGGTCACGAATAGAAGCACTCAAATCCATTGTTCCTACTAATTTGTACTTTTAGTTACACATTATTCATTAGTTAATGCAAATTGATAGTATTCATCAACAATAAAATACTTTAACAATCATAATATTTTCATATCAAAACATTGAACTTTGCCATATGAACTTACGGACTAATTTGTAAAAGTCGTAGAAATTCGGGGACTATTCTTGAATTTTCTCCTTTCCACGATTCGATTCGTTTTCTTGATCTATAATTATAAAATCATTCCTTCATTAGCATCCATTTCAATTCTATTTCACTTCACAATTTATGCTGTTCAAATTTCGAAATTGCACTTTTACCCCAAAATTTACAATTTTCACAATTTAGTCCTTCTCAATTCACCTATCAATTGAACTAATTTTTCTCAATTAACACTTTATTTTACCATTATAAACTATTTCAAAACCTTTTATATTCTTAATTTCAACAGAAACCTTCAATTCATAACTTTTTCACAATTAGGTCCTAAATATCATTTCCTATCAAAATCACTTAATAAAACCACCTTAATATAAAATTAGAACTTAAATTTCATAATAATTCATCATAAAATTCCCTTATCCATCCAGGGTAACTTCCAATTTCACCCATAAAATCAAAAACTAATGAATTCTACAAGTGGACCTAATTGTAAAAGTCATAAAAACATAAAATTATCAAGAAAAGTAAGAATTAAACTCACATGATGTAAAATATGAAAACCAGCTTTCTCCAGACCTTCTATGGCGTTTTAGCTGAGAAAATATGAAGAAATGTCTAGATTTTTCAATTACATCATTATTTAACTATTAACTTTTATGCTATTTCCAATTTTGCCCCTTGTTCACATTGTTTTCTTGCTTATTTCATACCCAAACCGTCCAGCCATTAACCTTTGGGTCTAATTTCTCTTTAAATCCATCTTTTTAAATACTTAAGCTATTTACTCACAATTTAACAAATTTTGCGCTATTTTTAATTTAGTCCTTTTTAATTAATTAGCCATCCAAACGTTAAAATTTTCTAACGAAACTTTAATACTAACTCAATGACACTCCATAAATATTTATAAAAATATTTATAGCTCGATTTTCAACTTTGAGGTCTCGATACCTCATTTTTGATCCGTTTGACCTAATAAATTCTTTTAATTCACTAATTTCACCATTTCACAAATTCTTCTAAATTCTTACTTGACTCATAAATATTAAATTACTATTTTGTTCAATCTTATTTGTCGAATTTAGTGATCTCAAATCACCATTTCCGACACCACTGAAAATTAGGCCGTTACCACTGAAAATTTCGTCCTCGAAATTTGTTACCTGAAAACAGATTTGGATATTGTGATCTCATTAACTCCTCTGTTTCCCAGGTTGCCTCCTCCAATCCATGTCGATGCCATAACACTTTTACTAGCGGTACTCGTTTATTCCGTAGTTCTTTAACTTCCCGAGCTAATACTTTCACTGGTTCCTCCGAATAAGTCATATCGATTGTAGCTCTATCTCAAGATGAGGAATCACATGTGAAGGGTCCGATCTATATCGTCTCAACATAGATACATGAAATACATTATGGATCTTCTCAAGTTCGGAGGCAAGGCCAATCTATAAGCTACTGGGACCGATCCTCTCAATGATTTCAGATGGTCCGATAAATCGTGGACTAAGCTTTCCTTTTCTACCAAACCGTAAAACTTTCTTCCACGGAGAAACTTTCAAGAACACACGATCACCCACATTGAACTCTATATCTCTTCTTTTCAAATCTGCATACGACTTTTGACGATCGGAAGCAGCTTTCAAACTTTCCCGAATAATCTGAACTTTCTCTTTAGTTTCCCAAATTAAATCCACTCCGACTAATTTTGATTCACTTAATTCTGACCAATACAACGGGGTTCTGCACTTCCTTCCATATAGAGCTTCAAACGGTGCCATTTTGATACTAGCTTGATAACTGTTATTATAAGCAAATTCAGCTAAAGGTAAGTACCTTTCCCAGCTGCCACTGAACTCGAGTATACAACACCTTAACATATCTTCCAAAATCTGAATCACTCGCTCTGATTGTCCATCTGTCTGAGGGTGAAAAGCTGTACTAAATTTTAACTTAGTACCTAAAGCTTCTGTAGTTTATTCCAAAATCTCAAGTAAACCTCGGATCTCGATCGAAATAATTGATGTCGGCACCCCATGTAATCTCACAATTTCGACACATATAATTCGCTAACTTATCAAGTGAAAAATCATTACGACCGGAATAAAATGCCGATTTAGTTAATCATCTACTATCACCCAAATCGAATCTTTTTTCTTGAGTCACCGCAATCCAGATACAAAATCCATCGTCACATGTTCCCACTTCCATTCGGAATCATTACGGGTTGTAACAAACACAGAGGCACTTGATGTTCAAACTTTTACCTATTGATGATTAAACATTTTGCCACAAATTCACAAATTTCCGTTTCATACCAGGCCACCAATACATTTTTTCAAATCATAATACATCTTCGTACTACCCGATGAATCGAGTACATACTACTATGAGCCTCTGATAAGATATCCTTCTTCAATTCTAGATTATTCGGGACACAAATTCTATTACGATGGTATAACATACCACTATTATCAATAGAGTAATCTAAGTTCAAATTATCCCGAACCATTTGTCGTTTCAACACCAACTTCGGATCTTCATCTTGCAATTCCGAATTCGTTGAAAGAATCTGGTTTTGTCTTTAATTCAACTAATATAGAACCATTTTCATTAATGACAAATGAGCATTTAACGCTCAAGAGCAAATAATGATGATTTCTGACTAAGTGCATCTGCCACTACATTTGCCTTACCCGGATGATAATCAATGATAAGATCGTAATCTTTCAACAGCTCTAACCATCGCCTCTGTCTCAAATTCAGCTCTTTCTGCGACATTAAATATTTCAAACTTTTATGGTCTGTATACACATAACATTTCTCTCCATATAGGTAGTGTCTCCAAATTTTTAAAGCAAATACTATGGCAGCTAACTCAAGATCATGTGTAGGGTAGTTCCTCTCATGTGGTTTCAACTGTCGAGAAGCATATGCTACAACTTTTCCTGACTGCATCAATACACAACTTAAACCATTCAGAGACGCATCACTATATACTACATATGGCACACCTGATTCAGGCTGAGTTAACACCGGAGCCTCTGTCAACATTTTCTTTAATTGATCAAAACTTTGTTGGCACTCATCAGACCATACAAACTCAACATTCTTCTGTAATAATTTAGTTATCGGTGAAGCAATCAGTGAAAAATCTTTCACAAATCGACGATAGTAACCAGCTAATCCAAGGAAACTTCGCACTTAGTAACATTCTTTGGAGTTTTCCAATTAATCACTTCGACACCTTACTCGGATCTACCCGTATACCATCAACTGACACAATGTGACCCAAGAATCCCACTTCATGAAGCCAAAATTCACATTTACTAAATTTTGCATATAACTATTTTTCCTTAATATCGTAGTACAATTCTCAAGTCTTGAGCATGCTCGGATTCGTCTTTGAATAGATCAAGATATCGTCAATAAACACAACCACAAATCTATCTAGGTAAGATGGAAAATTCGATTCATTAAATCCATAAAAGCAGCAGGAGCATTTGTCAAACCGAATGGCATAACTAAGAACTCATAATGACCATACCGAAGTTCTAAAAGTCGCTTTTGACATCACATTCCTTTACCTTTAATCGATAATACCCAGATCGAGATCTATTTTTGAAAACATCAGAGCATCCTTAAGTGATCGAATAAATCATCAATACGAGGCAAAGGATATTTATTTTAATTGTTACCTTATTCACCGCTCGTAATCTATGCACAGCCTCAATGAACCATCCTTCTTTTTTACAAATAAGACAGGTGCACCCCACGGCGACATACTCGGTCTGATAAACCCTTTGTCTAACAGCTCTTGCAATTGCGATTTTAACTCTCTTAATTCTGCTGGAGCCATTCTATACGGTGTCACTGATATGGGAGCTGTTCCCGGAAGCACATCTATCACGAACTCAACTTCTCTATCGGGTGGTAACCCTGGTAATTCTTCAGGAAATACATCCATGAATTCATTTACAATAGATAGTTTCTCTAACTTTGATTCAGAACTTCGAGTATCAAGAATATAAGCTAAATAAGCCTCATTTCCTTTACGCAACAATTTCTGAGCAGACATAAAGGAAATCATTCTAACCATGTCATCCAAATTTCCAGACTCAACCAAAATAATGTCTCCTGTTTGACATTTCAAACTAATTCGTTTTTCTCGACAATTCACTATTGCGTCATGTTTCATTAACCATCCATGCCCAAGATAACATCAAATTCCGAAAGGTAGCAACATCAAATCGGGAAATCACACCCTTAACTTTCAAAGTGATGGTTATGACATATTAAATTAACTACCACACTTTGACCTAACGGATTTGTAACTTGTACATCATAATCGTGAGGCTCAACAAATAAGTTCTTTTCGATGCTAACATAGTGCAAAGATATGAATGAGTAGACCGGGGTCTATTAAAGCATACAGGAACATTATAAAGATAGAAAGTACCAACAATTACATCCGGAGTCATGTTTCTTCTCTCGCTCGAATGGCATAAGTACGAGCAGGAGCCCTAACTTCGATCGGCTAGCGATATCTTTCATACCCGAACGAGTAGCCCTCAGAAGATCGCTTCTAACCGAGCGTCTTCCTTTTGAGGAAGAATTTTCGGTTTCTCCTCTGCTCCACTTCTTCTACTTGTAATTGGGGACAATCACGAATAAAGTGATCGGGGCCCCACATTTATAACAAGCCCCTAATTTACTTCTACATTCACCGGGTGACTTCTTCCACAATGTTGACACTTGGGCCTTTGGGTATTTTGTACACTACCCACACTAACAAAGCAGTCTGTCGGATGCTTTGTAATCGATTGTCTTGGCCTACTTTTTCCGATCTTTCCGGTCTTCAAGTGGCTCGATGAATTCCTCTTTGGATTTCTTCACTTTGGTAAAGCCGAAAATGACTTAGATGCACTTCTTTTGAAAGATTCTTTACTTCTTCTATCTCGTTGCATCTTTTTATTATATACTTCTTCAAGCTTCTGAGCACGATCTGATAGAACAACAAATTCTCGTATCTCAATGCCCCCTATCATCATTTTAATCTCATCATTAAGCCCTTCTTCAAATCTGATACACATTTCTTCTTCAGTGGGTACTATATCTCGAGCATATTTGCTCAGATAAACAAATTCTCTTTCATATTCAGCCACTGACTTGTTTCCTGTCATAAGTCGAGAAATTCTCTTTTCTTCTTATCCAGATATCTTCTACCGACATATTTCTTCTTAAATTCATTTTGAAAAAATTCCCAAGTGATCTTCTCAGCCGGTACAACAGCTTCTATTGTTTCCCACCAGTTATAAGCTTCTTCTTTCAATAATGACACGGCACATATTAAGTAATCATCTGGTGAGCACGCCATTTGCTTAAAAACCCTCATTATACTTTGTAACCAATATTCACTTTAACGGGTCATCGTCTGTTCTTCCCAAATTCTTCAAATTTCCATGTTTTCGAGCTTTTCAAATGGAGAACGTTTGCGATTCAGTTGTTTGGAGGAGGTAGAGGAGCAACCGGGGTACTACAGATGTTGAGATAGGGGAGGAGGTTATGAGTCTGATTTCTTTCTCGCACATTCTCATTATACCACCGATTCATGAATCCATAAATCATATTTTTGAGTTCTTGTTCTTGCATCAATGAAATCGAGCTTCACTACTTGTTCCTTGTTCGAGATTTGTACTCTGCTATTAACTTCTTCTTGCGCAGTTTGTTCGGTCTATCGACATCTTTTCAAATCAAGATAATCTATAATAAAAACAAGGATTAGATCGGATCATACACAACACACTATCACGATTTATATGGCATGTAATTCTAGACACTTTTCACATCATACATATTCCGAGAATCGACTAAACCGAAGCTCTGATACCAATAAATGTAACGCCCCTTACCCGAGACCGTTTCCGGAGTCGAGCACAAGGCACTACTAAACTTATTTGAGCACTTAACCAAATTTAGATAATTTATATAATACTTTTTAGACAAGCTGCCCAACTGTGTCATAGTTGCTAAATAATTCATATCTCGAGTTATAAAACTTGAAATCCAAATCTGTAAATTTTCTATGAATTTATACTCATATATCTACTTACCAATTTTTTTATAGAATTTTTGGTCAAGCCAGTTAGTACAGTTTATTATTTAAAGTCTCCCCTATTTCAGGGTTTGACTACTCTGACCTTTGTGTATTACGAATCAGATATCTCTCTGTACAGAGCTTCAATGACTATGCCGTTTGTCTCTAATAAAACTAGACTCAATAAGGAATCTGTACATATAAAGTATGACTTCTAATTATCTTTGTAAAATTTATGGTGAATTTCCAAAGTCAGAATAGGGGATCCAGAAATCGCTCTGGCCCTGTTTCACAAAAATTTAAACATCTCATAAAATATAGCTCATATACCTGTTTTGCTTCTTCCATATGAAAATAGACTCATCAAGATTCGATTCCATAATTTATTCATTATTTAATTCCATTTATACTATTTTTAGTGATTTTTCAAAATCAAACTACTGCTACTTACCAAAAACTGTTTTAGTACAAATATTGTTAACTAGTTTATAACATCTTTACTTCAATTCATTCAAACTCTATAAATGCCATATAAATCTTTAAACATAAAACAAAAACTACCGAATTGATCTGAATAGTGTGCCTGTTGTGTTGATCCGATCTACCCACTTCACTTCAAGTCAATCTACATAAAATATTAAACACACACAAGTAAGCTTATTGAAGCTTAGTAAGCTCATAGGCATATAAACACAAATCATATCAAATATCGTACACAATCATATATCTATTAGTTTAACTATTTCATCCTCCAAATCACAATTTCATTAATAACTCATTGGAATAATTTCCATATGGCAACTCACAATTTAACTCCCTTAGGCCCATTTCTCATTTACTTCATTGTCAAATTAGGGAACAATAAGGAATTGAGTGCTTCATTATCACATTGCCATAGTAAACCATGGACTTTCACATTGATACGCATCACACACAAGCCATAGTCTTGCCATGGTCTTACACGGTTCACATATCATACCGAAGCCATATCCTGCATATGGTCTTATACTAATCACATTATCACATTATACCGATGCCATAGCCCACTATGGTCTTATACTGAGTCACATTATCACATTGCACCGATGCCATAGCCCAGCTATGGTCTTAAACGGCACACTTGTCACATATGTTTCAATCAACTCATCGTGGTCACGAATAGAAGCACTCAAATCCATTGTTCCTACTAATTTGTACTTTTAGTTACACATTATTCATTAGTTAATGCAAATTGATAGTATTCATCAACAATAAAATACTTTAACAATCATAATATTTTCATATCAAAACATTGAACTTTGCCATATGAACTTACGGACTAATTTGTAAAAGTCGAGAAATTGGGACTATTCTTGAATTTTCTCCTTTCCACGATTCGATTCGTTTTCTTGATCTATAATTATAAAATCATTCCTTCATTAGCATCCATTTCAATTCTATTTCACTTCACAATTTATGCTGTTCAAATTTCGAAATTGCACTTTTACCCCAAAATTTACAATTTTCACAATTTAGTCCCTTCTCAATTCACCCATCAATTGAACTAATTTTTCTCAATTAACACTTTATTTTATCATTATAAACTATTTCAAAACCTTTTATATTCTTAATTTCAACAGAAACCTTCAATTCACAACTTTTTCACAATTAGGTCCTAAATATCATTTCCTATCAAAATCACTTAATAAAACCACCTTAATATAAAATTAGAACTTAAATTTCATAATAATTCATCATAAAATTCCTTATCCATCCAGGGTAACTTCCAATTTCACCCATAAAATCAAAAACTAATGAATTCTATAAGTGGACCTAATTGTAAAAGTCATAAAAACATAAAATTATCAAGAAAAGTAAGAATTAAACTCACATGATGTAAAATATGAAAACCAGCTTTCTCCAGACCTTCTATGGCGTTTTAGCTGAGAAAATATGAAGAAATGTCTAGATTTTTCAATTACATCATTATTTAACTATTAACTTTTATGCTATTTCCAATTTTGCCCTTGTTCACATTGTTTTCTTACTTATTTCATACCCAAACCGTCCAGCCATTAACCTTTGGGTCTAATTGCTCTTTAAATCCATCTTTTAAATACTTAAGCTATTTACTCACAATTTAACAAATTTTGCGCTATTTTCAATTTAGTCCTTTTAATTAATTAGCCATCCAAACGTTAAAATTTTCTAACTAAACTTTAATAATAACTCAATGACACTCCATAAATATTTATAAAAATATTTATAGCTCGATTTTCAACTTTGAGGTCTCGATACCTCATTTTTGACCCGTTTGACCTAATAAATTCTTTTAATTTACTAATTTCACCATTTCACAAATTCTTCTAAATTCTTACTTGACTCATAAATATTAAATTACTATCTTGTTCAATCTTATTTGTCGAATTTAGTGATCTCAAATCACCATTTCCGACACCACTGAAAATTAGGCCGTTACACCTCGGATGTGAAAAAAGCGAATCGAGTCGATTAGTTAATAACTTTATCTTTTCCTTGATCCAAGTCTGTATTTCATTTTTCTCGATCTAAATATATTCAAAATTAACTTATTTAATCATCTATTCATTCAATTTAGTCCAAAACACTCTTTAAGGCATATTTCACTTTTCCCCTAAACTTTTACATTTTTCACAATTTAGTCCTTATCACATAAAATCACAAATTAATGAAATTTACAATAGACCCATGCTAGCTGAATTACCATAATGCCCCTAAAAACTCATAATTTTCATTTATTCACACATTTAACCACACATTTCACATTTTCACACATTAATCCTTATTTTTCATTTTTACTCAAAATCACTTAACAAAACTTGTATATCAATTAACAAACATTCATAATCTATCAAGAAACTTCAAAACACATGCTTATTCATCAATGGAATCATTAAAAATCTTTAACAGTTTTAAAAAAAGTCCTTGAGCTAGCTAGTATTGGATGCAATGATCACAAAAACATAGAAATTATTAAAAAACTGAGTCAAAATGACTTACCAATTTAAACTTGCAAGTGCCGAATTCTAAAACACAACAAAATGTTTTCTTATTCTTTAATATTTGGCCAAAGAAGATGAAAATGAAGTTTAAATTGATTTTGTTTTATTTAATAATTCCTTAATAACTAATTTACCATTTTAACCTTAATAATAAACCTTTTAAACACATAATAATATGTCCATATATGTCCACTCACCAATATAATGGTTTAATTATAGCATAAGGACCTTAAATTTAAGGTTCTATAGCTATTTGACACCTTTAGCTAATAGAACAACACTTTTACATTTTACGCGATTTAGTCATTTTTATCAAATTAACTATTCAAACGATAAAATTTCTTCACCAAACTTTCACACATATATACTATCATGTTGTAAACACTTAAAATAATATTAAAATAATTTTTCAACCTCAAATTTATGGTTTCAAAACCACTATTCTCATTTAACTAAAAAACGGGTTGTTGCAGGTTAGGCACTTAGGATGATTGTTATAAGTGATGTTTTTTGTATGATTTTGATGATTTTGAATTGGTTGAGATATGTTGTAATGTTGGCTTATGGCATAAGTGAACTAAGGATAGCAAACTTGTATTAAAAGGTTTCTTCAGGTACACATGGTCGTGTGCCATACACGGGCATATGGCATGACCATTTGGTATGTAGGTTTTGGATGATATTTGGTGCACATGACCATAGTTTGTTACACGACTGTGTGACTCTAGCCTCACACGACATCAGGTTGTTGCACAGCTTGCCTACACGATCGTGTGTCCCATCCTCACACGGCCTCAACCTTCCACACAGTCAATGGACACGGCCATGCGACCCCTGTTTGCAGATTTTTTCTATCTTTTTGTTTTTGTTTCAAATTGATCCTTGTTCGATAACAGGTTGGTTTAAGCTTTCGTAAGCTCGATATAAACCCAAATTTGATTGTAATGTTTGTTATATTTAATTATATGTGATATATTGATATTTAACGGAAATTTTAAATTATAAATTGTATGTAAATAATTTGTATTTGTTTGTAGCATTCTATTTATTGGGTTTGGCGAACGGACTAGGTAAGAGGTGTTACAACTTAAATAATTATATTTATTTAATATAAAAACAAAGTGATGTATACCTTTTTTTATTTAAATGTGTATCGTTGAATCAAAATCAAAATTCTACATATTCGTTTGAACTGTGATCAACGTTTCATGCATACAATGACATCAAACCAAAATTTATACATCAAATTACTCATTAAATCACTGTTTTCATAATCAAACTAGTTAGACGGGGGATTGACTAGGGTATCGATCTGGAATAAGGGGTTAGACTGGTTGAGCCACGAACTAATTGAATTGGTTGAAATGATGATTGGGCTACTTGAGATAACCAATTCGATTGTTTGAATTGATAATTGGACCCCCTTTTTTTTCCCCTTTTTTAGTGATTTATTCAATTGAATCAAATAAATTGATCAGATTGGTCGAATTGAAAACTGGTGGTATGATGAATATACAAAATTGAAATTTATTACATGAAGAAAAAAATGTTAAAATAAGCCATAAGTTCTAGTGCTCTTTGTAAATTTGAAATTTAGTTCATTTACTTTTCAGATTTTAAAATTCAAGTTCAACTATTTACACTATTAAAATTATTTTGTAACAATTGAATCTAAATTTTGAAATATAAAAAATTAAGGGACTAGATTCTTAGAAAAAAAGTATAGCAATTAAATTTCAAAATTATGAAGAGGGAGCTGGTCATATTTTAACCAAAAAATGGTATGAGAAAAAATCAGATCGTTGCATTGAAATTGACTTCCCAAGTTTGGAACACGAGTCTGGGCTCTAAAAGCCCATGTCTCTTGACCATGCGCGTCGCTCACTTAACTTACACGTGCGCTTTTCTTTCTTTTCTTATCATCTAATTTCGGGAAAAAAAAAGAAATAAATATTTTCATTCATTATTTTAAATATCCATTTCCTTTAATTAAGTGTCCATATGAATATTCCACAATTAAGCAAAGAAAAAGAAAAAGGTAATTTTAATAATGACGTGAAATGTCAATGTCAGTCAAACCTATTCTTCTTGCAAGTTGCAACAATAGTTTCAAGTGGTAATATAAAAAACGTGTAAACCCTAAAAGAAACTCGTCGCTGTTCTTCGGCACATTTCGTAAATGAGTCAGATTCTCGACACGTTTCTGGTAAAAAATCTAACTTTAACTTTCTTAAAGATGCAGACTGTTGAAAACTCAGCTACCACTCACGCCTAATACCTACACCTTATTTAAAATGCTTTGTTTTTATTGTCTTAAAAAGTTTTCAGTGACATGACATGACTGCAACTACCAATCTACATGTGCCACGTGTAATGTAACATTCACTTTCCCACCTTTTTTTGGCCTTTCTTAATGTTTCTCGAATTCACCCAATACTATTCATTTACAAAAGGTCAAATCCTTTAAAGGGTGTCCATGTATTATGAGTTTGGACAGTTTAGTCCCTCTATTGTAATTTGATATTTTTAATTATATACTTTTTTATAAATGTTTTTTGTTTTTGGTACATATCAAATTATCATTTCATAAAGATCCGTTCATCGCTTTCAAATTCTAATTCATTCTTTCCATTGTTAGTAGGGGTAAGCTTTCGATATGCAACCATAAACAAGACTAAAAGAGGACGGCTGGTCATAACATTAATTGATCTTCTTACTAGTTAACTGATTTTCCATAGAAAAATGATAAACTTGAAAAAATAATAAAAGAAATAATTAAGTCATAATATGCAAAAAAAAACATAAAATACAGGGACCTTCCTAAAATTTCACTTTAAATATGGACTGATACATTATTGTATTGAGCTCTAAAAAGGAAAAAGAAGAGTCAAAAGAGCAAATATTTTTCAAAGGCAATGAAAATTATGCGAAAAATAGTCAGATGAAGGAAAGTGATTGGTGGTTGCAAGAGTTTTGACAGCTCCTGTTTGCACACAATGTTAGCCCTGCTAGAAAAAACAAGCACAGCACCACTTGGACTTTGCGTATCAAAAGTCCAAAACTCTCCTCCTTTTCATTAGTTAAGCTGCGTTGACTCTGATAAAGGCTATTATTGCTCTCAAGGAAAATCAAAATTCCCTTCATTTTTCTTAGGGTAAACTTCCTAATTAGTCACCTAACTTTTATAATATTTTCATTTTAGTCATTAAAATGCAATTTCGTAATCCAACTTTTAAGATGTCTTCAGTTCAGTCACCCAAACGTTAAATTATTAATGACAAGTAACTTTACATGCCAAATTATGTTTACAGTTTTATTTTGATTATCTAACTTCTAGGTTATTTTCATTTTGACGACCTAGAAATTAAGTGACCAAAATGAAAGTATAAAGATGATGTGGTATGATTTGATGTGTCTGTCATCCTTCGTTAATATTTAAAGCTTTCTTTTATTCTAAATAGATTTTACAATTGAGTGATTAAAATGAGAATGTCTTAAAAGTTGAATGATGAAATTATAAGAATTTTTATATGACCAAAATGAAAGAGCTTTGAAAATTGGGTGACCAATTAAGGAAGTTAACCCTTTTTTCCTTACAATTCTTCCCATTTTATCCCCCAACCAAACCCCAAATTCCCACAACCTTTTTCCACCTCACCTTTTATTACCAACAACTGGGGCGCATACGTAAATTCACTCTCACATTTGGGCACAAAGTTTAATGAAATTCCCAAACTTTCCTCTTCATGTTTTAGAAGCTTTTCTCCCCCCAGAATCTCAAAAAACTTAGGGCATTGCGTATCGTTTAATTAAAAACCTGGATTTGCTCATCATCACTAGTATTCTTCTTTCCTTGAATTGCACTTTGGGCAATTTTTGTAGCCATTTGGAAGCTTCCCCTTTTGTTTTTATTTTATTTCCTTTGTTTTTTTTTTTGTTACATTTCTCCAAGGTTTTGCTTTCAAGGTCTGCATCCCGACGAACACTGTGAGCTTCCCCCGTCATGGATGTGAATTCGACATGAAATTTGTGCAATTCTCTAGGTATTCATATTTAAAGGCTCAAAAATTATTTATTTTCAAAATCCTCTAAAGTGAAGACTGCTTGATTTTGGGCACAAAATTAGGGTTTTTGGTTTTCTGTAATCTCTTATCATATTGTTGTTAGATTTTTTTTTCTTTCTTTTCAGCAAAAAGATATTGCTTTGATATACCGAAATTATGAAGCGGTTGAGATCGAGCGACGATCTCGATTCTTATGAGAAAAATGCTAGCAAAGAATTGAATCAGAATCAGAATCAGAACAGAAATCGGTCATCTTTTCACCGAAGCAGCAGTAGCAGCCTTGGCTTTTACTACAAGCCGTCTTCAACCTTTGATAGCAATTCCCGGGCCAAAAGCAATCTGATCTCATCGTCTTTGTCTCGTTATGATAGAGATCGGTCCATGGCTGATGAGGATAGCAGCAGGGAGAGGGAAAGGGAGAGGCTGGTCCGGAAGCGATCAGAGCATGATTTTGATAGCTTTGATAGGCGAAAAGCAGGGTTTGATCGGTACAGAGAGAGTGGTGGTGGTGGTGGTAGTAGTAGTAGCCTTCATAGGTCGGAGAGCTTCTGCGGACCTCATAGAGAGTTTCCAAAGGGGTTCCGGTCAGAAAGGGACCGAACTCGTCGTGAGAGTGTGTGTGGGAGCTCGTGGCGAAGGTTGGGAATTGATGACGTTAGAGGGAGTAGTAAGGTGCAACTGAGGGATGTTAGGGATGTGAGCTCACCTACAAGGTCAAGGGATTCTTTGGGGGCAGGGAGGGTTGTTGGGGAATCAAGGGAAAGGGAAGATTTGAGGAGGAGAAGCACCAAGGCAATGTCTACGTCAATGTCAAGGTCGCCAACATGGTCACGGGATTCAGGCAGTGAGCAGTCTAAGAGTGTTGGTGGTGGAATTGATGAGACTAGAGGTAGTAAGGTGCAACTGAAGGATGTTAGGGATGTGAGCTCACCTACACGGTCAAGGGATTCTTTGGGGGCAGGCAGGGTTGTTGGGGAATCAAGGGAGGAGGATTTGAAGAGGAGAAGCTCCAAGTCGAAGTCTAAGTCAAGGTCACCAACATGGTCACGGGATTCAGGCAGCGAACAGTCTAAGAGTGTTGGTGGTGGTGGTGGAGAGGAGAAGAAGAATGAGGAAACCCTGGTGGAGAATGGGACTAGTAGTGAGATGGAGGAAGGTGAATTTGATCCTGAACCTCAGGCTAAGTGTGAAACTGATTTGGCCACTGAAGCTGGAACCGGAAATGATGGGAAAGAGTCTTGTCAGATAGAAATGGAGAATGTTGAAGGTGGGATGATTCCAAATGTGGAAGCTTTAGAGGAGGTTAATGAAGAGGGGGTGAATAAAAGAGAAGGTGATGTGAAGGATGATGGTGAGTTGCAAGATTGTGGACAGAATCTAAATGGTGGAACTAATGAGGTGGTGAATAGAAGAGAAGGTGGTGTGAAGGACAATGATGAGTTGCAAGATTGTGGACAGAATTTAAGTGGTGGAACTAGTGGTACTGGGGATAAGATGGATGATGTGGCTGGTGGTGAAGTTGGAAAGGAGGAAGAAGGTGTAAAGGTTGGTGGTGAGAGTGAGTTAGACAGTGAAGATGCACTTGCTATGAAGTCATCCTGTTTGGAAGGGATTTGTAAGGAGAATAAAGGGATTAGTCTTGAGATGCAGCTCGAGGAATGTGAGGCAGCTGAGTCTAATGAAGAAGTTGCGGAGGAAAATGGTGAGCATAAAATAAACAATCATGTGGTCGAGATAGGATTGAGTCAGAATGTCAAGGATAAAGGGAAAGGAGTTGCTGTTGAATCTACAAATATTACTGATTCTGCAGCAAATGGGGTATGGAATGAAAGGGAATCAAAAGCTACAGATCTTGAAACGGAAGGGCCTTCTAGGGGTTTTGAGTTGTTTTCTCATTCTCCTGTTAGGAGAGTGGAAAAGCCAGAGCAGCCAGGTGCCAATAAGAAAGAAGAGAAATTGGCATTTGAGTCTCTTGATCTTTCTCTTAGTTTACCAAATGTCTTGTTGCCAATTGGTGCTCGAGATACAGATGAGGTTCCTGGCTCCCCTAGCCACGGGAGGAGTGTGCAGTCTTTAACAAATACATTTCGTACCAACTCTGATGGGTTTACTGCATCTATGTCCTTTTCAGGTTCTCAGTCATTTTACCATAATCCAAGTTGTTCTTTGACTCAGAATTCCATGGACTATGAACAATCTGTTCACAGCCGTCCCATATTTCAGTGTGTTGATCAACTTTCTCAGGGAGCATCGCAGTCTCAAAATGAGTCTCGGCATAAAGACATTCCCATGTTTCAGAGAATTTTGATGAATGGCAATGGGTCTTTCAATCATTCTTCAGAATTACAGGGCAATTCAAATAGTCAGGCTGTGCAGGCACCAAATATGCACACTTTAGATGGAAGCTCAAAGATTCCCAATGTACTTGAGCGGCAGTTAAGTTTACAGAATGATGTCAGGTCTCCTTCACAGAGTTTTGGGTCTCATGAAATCGCTTCAAATTACAGCTTTGAGAATAAGCGAGGCGTGAGAGAGAAGCATGGAGGTAGCTTATATAGGAGCCGTAGCCAGAAAGAGCAAGAAAAACTTCTGCTTGGTGGAGCTGATTGTGCTGAGAATGTAATGAGCAGTATTGTTTCTGAGCCTATCCTTGTTATGGCTAGGAAGTTTTATGAAATGATGGGACAGTCAGTTGCTTGTCTAAAAGACAACATTCACAAGATCATGTTAGATGCAGGTAAGCAGGGACAGCTACGTGCATTGCAGGAGGCCCTACGGAACCGATCTGATCTAACCCTTGAAATGCTGCTAAAATCACATCGGGGTCAATTGGAAATCTTGGTTTCCCTGAAAACTGGTCTGCCTGATTATCTTCGGGTAGATGACAGAATTCCATCTTCTAATTTGGCTGAGATCTTTCTGAACCTACGATGCAGAAATCTCATGTGCCAGACTTCTCTGCCTGCGGAAGATTGTGAGTGCAAGGCTTGCTCAAAGAAGAATGGTTTTTGTAGTGCTTGTATGTGTCTTGTATGTTCAAAATTTGACATGGCGTCCAATACTTGTAGTTGGGTTGGATGTGATGTCTGTCTTCATTGGTGCCATGTTGATTGTGGATTAAGGGAATCTTATATCAGGAATGAACATACTGCAGCTGAGGTGCAGTTTCATTGTGTTGCTTGTAATCATCCATCCCAGATGTTTGGCTTTGTAAAGGAGGTTTTTCAGAATTTTGCAAAGGAATGGACGCTTGAAACTTTCTCCAAGGAACTTGAATATGTCAAGAGAATCTTTTCCGGCAGCAGAGACTTGAGAGGGAAACGGCTGCATGAAATTGCTAACCAGATGCTTGTTAGATTGGCAAGAAAGTCTGACCTTTCTGAGGTTTACAGTCAGATAATGAGCTTCTTGACTGGTAATGTTATCTATTCTTTTTTGACAACTAGTTATGTTTTTTTTTTCTCAGGTTAGTTGTTACTAGGTTAAGAAGTTAATCAATTTATATTGTTTATACATAATTTTCAAATCAGTACTGTTTACTCGTCAACCTGACAAACCTATGCTTAATAAATGAGAATTTGTCCTCTCAAGAATATTTATAAATGTTTCCTGGATCATAAGAGATTGATATTAGTTTCCAAAGCATATATGGCTTTGCTATATGTTTTTCCAGTTCTTAGTGGTTGATTAAAGCTCTTTGGTCACCTTTGTGAGAATTTGTTTCTACAAAGCTGTGCTAGATTTTCTGTATGATATGCACAGTTTTCTTTTGATGCGTTAACTTTTTGTTCATTTGCAGCAGCCCCACAAAATTATGATGATTTCAACTAACTGGTTAGATAGATATCAACGTTATTTTGCATTCTATTTACTTTAAGTTTGATGTGTTATGGTCATTATTTATAAATAGCATGTTAATTTCCATCACTGCATTTAGTGCAAGAAAATGACTGTGAATGGCACCTTGCCATGTGATTAAAGGCCATTTGAAGTGAACAAACTTCTTTATTCTAATTGCAGATGCTGATTCTTCCAAGCCTGACAATACAACTGTTTTGTCTGGAAAAGAACAACAAGTCAAAGGAGTCAATGGTATGGCTGGACCGTGTCAGGATGCTACAAGGCTCAAACCAGTTTATTCCGATAAAGCCCTTCAATTGGAAAGCTCTTCTAGCTTGCTTCCTGGTTTCCATGTTGACCGAACTGGGCTGTCTGAGAAACGGCCTTTAGAGTCAGAGTTGGAGAGGAGTGGTCAGAAGCAGCCATTTTTGCCGGAACTGGATAGCTTTGTAAGAATCAAACAGGAAGAGGCCAAAATGTACCAAGCACGGGCTGATGATGCAAGAAGAGATGCTGAAAGCCTGAAAAGAATTGCAATCACAAAGGATGAAAAGATTGAAGAAGAGTACAAGAGTAGAATTAAAAAACTACGCTTGGTGGAGGCTGAAGAAATGCGTAAACAAAAGTTTGAAGAGTTTCAAGCTCTAGAAAGAGCTTACAGGGAATGCTATGGGATGAAGACAAGAATGGAAGCTGATATTAAAGATCTTCTGTTGAAAATGGAAGCCACAAGGCGAAACCTTGCCATGTGATATGCTAAATTGAATGGTTCTTTGCTTTCAGTTAGAATTGTTATTGTAGGTAATGTCATTTTAGCGTAGAAATTTCAGTTATATAATGTGCGTACATTATGATTTGCCGTTTATGTAGTTTCTTTTTAAACTTTAGGTGTCTTGCAATATTAGATATTTGCACTTCTCCAATACTTACCCGAATATGTACAGCAGGGATGCAACACTCTCTGTTGTTCCTGAGAGTGGGAAGTTTCAAGACCACAAAGTGCAATGATTGAATATCGTTTAAGCCTGCTTGATTTGCTTGCTTACAGGATAAGCGGAGCAAAGCCACAGTTTTGTGCGAGTACCATGATGCCTCCCAAACCTCTCATTATTGGCGATTGGGGTGCTGCAAATGAAGAGCTTCTAATGTGCCCCAGTTGAAGATGTTCTCATTCAGGCTTCTTCTGCAAAATACTATCACTTAAACCAGAGGCAGAGAGTGAGCTCCCAAGGGTTGCCTGTGTATATGTTTGAGGGCCTGCCATCCTCATCTAAGCATTGGGTGGCTGTCGAAATGAACATGTCAAGTCATCCACGAGACCAAAACAAGTTATATCAACTCCTAAAGTTGGTATAAATGATGTGTCAGAGATCAATGATGCTCTTGACTCCATTTCAGAGACCAAAAGGTCATTAGTCTTCGTTTACCATAAACAAACACACATGCAGTGGTGTCAAGGACTGACGTTTCATTTTGGTAAATTACATAAAATACACCGCTGCTATGAGTGACCTGAGCTTGGGTTGGTGTCTTGGGAATTGGCATTAATGTTTGATAAATATATATGGGGTAGAGCTTAATAAAATACTTCATCCAATACTCTTTTCTTACTCAAAACATCATCTTAAAAATTAATGCAAGAAAATGCAGGAGAAAAGAAAAAAAAGGAAAGTGGGAATGGAATTTTTTATTTTTTAATTTATTGAAAGGAAAAGAAAAATAGAAAGGGAAGGGACAAGGGCACGTGTGGAGGCGTGACCACAAGTCAAAGTTAGGGCCCATGAAATCTTAATTTTCCTTTGTAATGTTCCCACCTATCATCATCACCTGAGCCCATGGCACATGTACACATGTACATGCACATGCATTCCTCGAACTATGTGTGTCGTGATTGGAATCAATTTGTTTTAATTAATTTTCAATTACAAAAAGTGTCTTAAGAAAAATACATTTTAATTAAAAAGTTAAGCTTAATTAAATGTGCCAGAAATGATATAGTAGAATAATATGGCTTTAGGTAAACTAAACCAAACCAGAAAACGTGTAAGTGAACTAAAAATGTGGGAAATTGTAGGATTATAAACAAAAAAATTGCTTCCCAAGAAAAAATTAAATCCATCGTAGAAAAGAGTTATTTAGGATTTGAATTATGAAATTAAATGTTACTTTTACTCAATTCAAATCCTTTTCATTTCATTAATAATTTAATCGATGCAATAATGTAAAAATCACATAAGAATACTAGTACTATTTACTTCACTTAGACTGGAGTAACTAAGCCATTAGTATGTAGATGTAGTATTGATGCACATCACAACAAAGACAGAACAGTTGAAGAAGGTGAGGTGAACCCAGTCTCAAAGTCACAAGAGAATGGACCCCATCACATCACCCATGTATAGGATTCATTGTATACGCTGTGGGATAGTGATGACCAAAATTTAAAAAATTCATATCAATTAGATTTTCTTTTTATAAATTTAGTCATTTATGTTAATTGAAATATAATATAAATCTTATAAAAACATGTATGTTTCTAATGTATATACAATTTCATAAGAAATCTCTTTTACCTGATTGCTTGTTTCTATAAAAGGGGATTAACTCCAAGGTATTTAATATATTTTCTCAAGTTCAAAATTCTAAAACTTCAAAAAACAAAGCTTGAAAAAAAGATTTTGAGCACTAAAGCTTGTCACCAAATTCTCAAAAAGTCTTAAAAAGAATCAAACAACTTGAAGAAATTCTGAAGAATGCTGCATTAGTTCTAAAGAAAGTCGTTCTTCAATCTTGTTCAACCAACATAAAATAGGCTAAACTCATTCTTCAAGATCAAGTTTAAAAGGACCTTGAGGTGGAATCTTCTGTCCAAGATTAGGTTTGGAAGACCCCTTGAGCAAACCGCTTCTCAAGCTAATTGCATCAACACAAAGGTAATTTTTTTTCCTCAAAATCAAGTCTCAATGATCCTTAGAAGTAAATTCAACCATCCAAGATCAAGTCTTGAAGACCTTTGGATCAAACTTCTCCAAACTCGTTTTCAAGATCAAGTCTCGACTACCCAAGAGTAGATGAAGAAATTTTTTGGCCAATTACAAAGCGCCACATGTCAAGATAAAATTACAGCGAGTCAAGCCGAAATTACCGTGGGTAAAAATGATGAAATCATATATGCACAATTATATTTCTCTAGTTAATTTAAATTAATTAAGAGATAAGCAATAAAATTTATATTATCACTAATTAAAAATAAAATAATTAAGTGATAATATTAAATGATTGCTTTATCTCCAATTGGTTAAATTAATAAGAGACCAATAAAAAAATTTTAAATTATTGTAGAACAATCAAATGAAGAAGTTGAATTCTGCAATAATTTTCTTTTATTCAAGTGACTGATATTATAAAAAGGGGTTACCTCCAAACCATTCTATACATTCACAAGTTCAAGAAGCCTAGAAATTCTCTGCAGAAATCTCTGAAGAAATTGAAGAATTTGAAGAAACTTTGACGAACACCATACTCATTTTAAAGAAAAGCCACCTTTCAATCCAATTCAATCGAAGAGAAGAAGCCCAAATCTATTTCAAAAGAAAGTTGTCTTTCGACCTAATTCAACTGAAGAAAATAGGTCAAACCTGTTTCAAGAGCAATTCAACGTGACCTTGAAACAACTTGCATCTGTCCAAGATCATGTTTAGACGACCCTTAGATCTAAACTTTCTCCAAACTTGTTTTCAAGATCAAGTCTTGACAATCCTTAAATCCAAATCAAATCAAATTCTCAAACTAGCATCTCACCTTCAAGATCAAGTCTCTACGAATATTAAAGTAAACCATATCCTTTCAAGATCAGGTCTCAATGAACCTTAAAGAAAATTGTAACTCTCCATACTTGATCTGATCGTGAAGTCTGAGCTATAGTGTCACATCCGTTGCCAAGGCAACTACAATTAATTTTTATACGAATACACTTCACAATTCATATAACTTACTTATAAGTATATAATAATACTATTAACTAAATTCAGTAAATACTAAATTTATAGTCAAGTTTATATAAACATAAAGATATATTAATAGTGACTCAACTAGATAGATGCATGTTAAACTATTCAAAAAACAAAAATACACCAACATTGCTGAGTCCGGGATCTTCTTTAGATGTTGAAGCTAAAATTTGGGATTTTGAATATAACCTAACCTATGCACGAAAAATAAATCTTAAGCTGAGTATTCAACTCTGTGGTATTTTTACAAATTTAATATTAACGCGAATAAATTAATGAAAATACTCATTAATTACACCTATGCAAAACAACCTACTAAGTACATTTATACCAATTAATTCCATTTAAATAAATTCCATAACTAGTTTAAAAGTATAACATGGTAGCATATTATATTTCAAAATGAGTCGATTAATTCGTCTCAATTTCATACCAACCTTCTGGATCATAACCTGCTATGCATAATCTTTCACAATTGCAGTTCATGTTAAATCTTATTATCAAATTTTATATTCTAATACTGTCCAATACAATATAACATGCTATTATTACATATATCATGCACAACAAACAAAACTGAGTCTAATTCGAGCTTACGAAAGCTCTAAAATTGACTTGGAAACAAACAAGGACCAAGATGTAACATTTTCAATAGATAAAGGTAATTGGGCAAAATAGGGATCGCACATTCGTATGTCTAGACTGTGTAACTCTCTAAAGTCATGTGCAGCAAATTACAAATTTTTATCAAAAGTCACATAACCGTGTGGTTGGGCAGTGTAACAAACTAAGATCGTGTGAAACTTAAATTACCAAATCTATAATACTTACACGAGCGTGTGACCAGCTCATGTGACGGTCAGGAATCGTGTGGGTTTAATGTTTCCAGTAGACACATGACTGTGTCACTAGCCAGTGTGTGACACATGGTCGTATGGTACAAAATATGTCATTATGTGCCTATCTCGTGTAAGACAAACCAAAGGCTCAAATGATAGATATAAAGCCATTTAATCCTACACAAAAAAAATCCCAAAACATGTCTAAATATTCATTCAACTCAAACACAAAGATTACATAAAATTTTACAAGTCTTTCACATCATTCAAACAAAACATTCTAATAGCCAACATGTTAATATACCAATTCCTTTGTGACTTTCATGTCATCGTAACTCTACAACCAAAGCTATCATTGACATTTATGAATACTTATGTACCTTTAATTTCAACGCATGAAACATCTAAGATGCTAGCACAAGTTAGATCCAAACATCACCATTCAAATGAATTTAAAAATTTAATAAAACTTATACACCTATCATATAATCATCAAGCATAAGTATTATGTGCACATCATAACCATTAATATCCAAATGACACTTATACATACTAAGATTTCTATGACATGAGCCATTTAACCAATCCAAATTCCAAGCCATTCATAAGTTCAAGTCTTACCTTTGAACCTTCAAAACGTTGTCATTCATATTGATGTTTATATATGCTTCACATTATGCCCAAAACACATGAGACTCATATCCCTTCATGAAGCAAAAGCATTAATAATTTAAACTAATTAGCATATTTTCCTAACAACTAAATCCAATCACTATTATAAAATTTCATACCATATTCGAGCATATTTATAATTAACTTATACTTAATCAAATACGCACCAATTCATATAATCATGACCCATTTCAAAACCTTTCTATCTATTCAATTTAGTCCAAGTCTCGATATTCACTTCCACTATTAGCATTTTCACTCAATATCTATTAATAGCTTACCTTAATGCTATATAATGCAATATATCATAAATATACATTAACTAAAATTAGTTTCGGGTTATAGAAATACAAACCAAAAGCTCGCATCACTCGTCGTCGACTCTAGCCTTCCCTTTCCTTTTTGATGATCTTGCATTATTTTTAGCTACGAATAATATTTCAATAATGATATAATATCAAATTCTATTCAAATCACATTCAATTTCAAGGTCATACATATTTTGCAAATTATTTAATTTAATCCTTATCTCTATAATCAATAAAATCATACCAATCCTATTCGATCAATCATAATCAAATATAAATTCATTAAATATATCAAATTTCAATTCATCATATTCAATTTATCATTTTTTTTACGATTTAGTCCATATCACACCTTTTTGTACCAAATTGTAAACAATTCAAATTACAACCACAAAAAAATTAATAACTCAAGAATATGTTACAATTATATAACCCTACTATATGAACTTACTAGGTTAAAACAATAAACAAGCTAAAACTTTGAGAACTATTCAACAATTTTGTATTTTCTCTAATTATTTCTAATTTATTCCAATTTTCGATCTATACAATTCTTTCGTTCAATTTATCAATTGCACACATATTATATCATCCTATTATGTGCATGTATCAGTTCAATTTCATTATTCAAATACCCTTAAAATTTTTCATTTTAGTCCTTAAAATCGGGGCTAACATAACTTCCAATTTAGAGCTGAAATTTCTAACCTGATTTCACTATATTCCATTTAAGACCTTTAATTTCTAAATTTATTCATTTTAGTCCCTATTGTACGAAACTATAAATTAACTTCACAATTTAGTCCTTTTTCACTCATAAGCTTAAAATCTACCAATTTAATACCAAAAAATTCAAATATTTATTTGTATCAACCAGATAGTCAAGGGCGTTGAAAAATGCATTTCTGAGACTCCGTTCCTGTAAATCAGATTCGTAAATATTTATTAAAAATATTTACAAAGTTAGTTGTGTAGTTAATTAGGTTTTAGTTAAGTGAATTTGTATGAATTAAGAGTAATTATGTATAAGGACTAAATTGCATACGAGGATGAAAGTTGAATTATAGATTAAAGAAAAATTAAAGGGACTAAAGAAAAATTAAATGTTACAAAATTTTAAGTTAAAATATATATATATATATTATAATATATTTACCTTAAAAATTAAGTATATATATTATATTAAATTAAATTAAATTATATTATATTATAATAAAAATAAATAAAGAAAAGATAAAGAACAAAGAACAAAGAACAAATGAAACAGAAGGGAAAAATAAAGAAAAGGAAAAAGACCAAAGCTAAGGGTTTCAAAGTTTTAAGCTCAATTGGTTAGTCAATTTAGTCCATTTTTCTTATAATTTTTATGTTTTTGGAATCTCGGTGTTAAGTACTACCCGAACCATGTCAAAATTTTAGAAATTATTGAGTTTTTAAGTATTGTCTATGTTGAATAATTTTAGTATTAGGGATTAAATTGATAGATTTTAAGTTAGAAATGAAAAAGGATTGAATTGTAGAATAAATTGTAAATTTTGAGTAATAGGGACTAAATTATGAAAAATTCAAAATTTAGGGATTAAGTGAAATTAGGGAGTTAAATTTAGTTTAAAGTAGAATTTGAATGAAAATATAGAATTAAATGTGAAGAAAAAATTAGTCTCGGTTTAGGGACTAAATTGAAATTTAGACAAATATGGAATAAAAATTGAAATATTAATTATGAGATTGAATTGTGTTGTATTGATGATTTTTTTAAAAAAAAAATTTAATTCCATAGCTAACGTCGTACTAGAATTCTCGACTAAAAAGGGAAAAGATAAAGTCGACAAGGAATAGCTCGGAATTTTTGGTTTGTATTTTTATAATCCGAAGCTAGTTATTAATTGTTGTAATTTTTATTTAATGTATATGATAAGTGCTGAGGTGAGTAACTGATATTTTGATAATTGATTGAATGAATTGAATTAGTAGATATATATATTGAATAGATTGATTTTTGAATTGAAATGAATATATGTGTAATCATTTGATTATATGAAAAATCAGTATTGGATATTGATTATATCTGAAAAGTAAAATTAAACCCTATTAACTGTATCGGACTGAGTCGAATATAGATGGCATGCCATAAGATTGAAAGAGTTCAGAGATTTCTTTGACTTCGAGTCGATGAGACACTGGGTGTCAATTTACTACTTCGGATTAATTCGATGAGGCATTGGATTTCAATTTACTTCAGTTTAGCCGATGAGATAGTGGATGTCAAATTAATTACTTTGAATTATCCGATGAGGCACTAAGTGCCAAACTTGTGTGTTTCGTTCCGAGTCAGGTTAATAGGGAAAATGAATAATAAAGTTTTATGATTGATATTGAAATGATGTGGTATGTGTAACACCCCTAACCCACATCTGTCACTGGAATAGGGTTACAAGATGTTACGGAATAATTACACATAAATTCCATTATTTACTTATATTCACATCAAAGCTGTCCACTCGAGTCATAGTCACTAAATTATTTATACCTTCAGCTACAGAATTCTAAATTAATATCTGTAAAAATAATTTGAAACTAGACTCATATATCTTTCTACCATAAAATTTTCAGAATTTATGGATTATTCAAAACGTACAGTTTATTCTTCAAAATTACCCCTGTTCTGTTGTTTGACAGTTTCGCCTTTCTTTACTAAAAATTAATTATCTCATAGTACGGAATTCGAGTGATTTTTCTGTTTGCTTCTTTTGAAACTAGAATCATTAGTGATTTTAATAATATAGATTATAACCCATAATTATTTTTTTACAATTTTTAATGATTTTCCAAAATCAAAACAGGGGAGCTCGAAATCATTCTGACCATGTCTCACAAAAATTCAAGTATCTCATAATATGAAAGCCTTTTGCTTACACCGTTTCTTCTATGTGAAACTAGATTCAATAGGATTTAATTTTATATCTTATTCAACCTCTAATTTAATTTCCATAATTTATAGTGAATTTTCAAAGTCGAACTACTTCTACTAACCAAAAATTGTTTTAGTGCAAAATATTGTTAAATAGTTTATAACATCTTTACTTCATTTAATTTAAACTCTATACAAGCCATATAAATCTTTAAACATAAAACAAAAGCTACCGGAATTGATCTGGATAGTGTGCTTTGTTTTGATGATCTGATCTACCAACTTCACTTCAATTCAATCTACATAAAGACATCAAACACACACAAGTAAGCTTATTGAAACTTAGTAAGTTCATAGAGTTGAAAGTAATGCTTACCAAACATAATATTTCCAAACAATAACAGAACATTTACTAAAATTCTCTGCCATCCACAACTATTGGTATAATACTTCACATAGTTGAGCTCAATATTAGCAACTACACGGTCCCTTTTCATTTTAGTTCACACCTCATATATTACTTATTATCAAATTAGGAAACGTCTTACGAAATTGAGTACGTCGTTGCTCAGTGCCACGATTCACAAATCAGTATGGTTTTCCTCATTGAAATACCATACCTACATTTCACAACTCGGTATCGGAAATGTCATACCTACGTTTCTTAACTCAGTATGGATAATACCATACCTGCGTTTCACAACTCAGTATGGTTAATACCATACCTACGTTTCACAACTCAGTATGGTTAATACTATACCTTACATTTCACACTGTGCCATGGATCAACCATGGTCTTATCCGTCAATTCATCATATGTCTCGATACGAACGTACTCAATCTTGCGTTTTTCCTAATTTGAATTTCCACCTTTATTCTTTCATTTTAACATAATTTTCACAATCCAATAGCAAATTCATATATAATAACACATTATATCATTCAATCATTCACAAATAAACATGTAAATTCAACCATATGAACTTACCCAGCTGATTTGTAGAAGATATTAAAATTTAGGGACTATTCCGCAACTTTTTCTTTTCCTAGTTCTTCTTTGGATTCTTGATCTATAATGTAAAATATTTTCACTCATTAGCATTTGTTTCATTTCTATTTCATTTCACAATTTATGCTCTTCAATTTTCAAACTTGCACTTTTATCGTAAAATTTACAGTTTTTACAATTTAGTCTTTGTTCAATTCACCCATAAATTGAACTAATTTTTCTCCATTAACAATTTATTTTACCATTATAAACTATTTCACAACTTTTATATTCTGAATTTCAACACCAACCTCTAATTCACAACTTTTTCACAATTAGGTCCTAAATACCATTTCTATCAAAATCACTTAATAAAACCACCTTAATATGAAATTAGAACTTAAATTTCATAATAATTCATCATAAAATTCCCTTAATCATCCAGGGTAACTTCCAATTTCACCCACCAAAAAAAAAACTAATGAATTCTATAAGTGGACCTAATTGTAGAAGTCATAAAAACATAAAAATTATCAAGAAAAAGCAAGAATTAAACTCAAATGATGTAAAATTATGAAAAAACAGCTTTCTCCAGACTCCTATGGCGTTTTGACTGAGAAAATATGAAGAGATCTCTAGATTTTTCAATTTTGTCCTTATTTTATATGTTAAATTTGTAAATTTCCAATTTTTCCCTTATTTCCCTTATTTTTCTGCTGATTTTCTTGCCTTTGCCATCCAGCCTATTCATTTTTAGGCTTAATTTCCCTTTAAATCCTATTTCTTTTAACACTTGAGCTATTTAATCCTTCTAGCAAATTTTACATTTGTTACAATTTAGTCCTTTTTTATTTAATTGACTACCCAAACGTTAAAATTTCTCAACCAAACTTTAATAATAACTTAATGACACTCCATAAATATTTTTAAAAATATTCATGGCTTGGTTTTCAAATTCGAGGTTTTGATACCTCATTTTTGACCCATTTGACCTAATAAATTCTTTTAATTCTACAAATTCACCAATTCACAAATTCTTCTAAATTCTTACTTGACTCATAAATATTAAATTGCTATCTTGTTCAATCTTACTTGTCAGGTTTAGTGATCCCAAATCACTGTTTCTGACACCATTGAAAATTAGGTCGTTACAGTATGAGAAATGAAATGTGAAATAAATTGTGAAAAGCTATTTATATAGCAAGTATGAGAATTGAGATATTTTTGAAACAAATGAAATATGATATGATTGTTGTAATAATTAAATATTAATATGTGTTTATATTTCAATCGTATAATTGTAATTACTTATCTTTAAATATTCGGATTATAGAAATACCACTAAGTTTTACTCAGCGTATAGTTTGTTTTTCGTGCGCAGGTTAGGTACTTAATTTTGATGTTGATCCAGTATCCAACAACGATCCTGATCTCAAGCATGGTGATGTCTATCCTTTTGTGTCGGCATGTACCTAGGGTGTCTAACTATTAATCATTTTGTGGATTGATTGTAAATAAGATTATAAGTTAATATTTGTTGGTTATATACATATAAATATATATTTATGTTTGAGCTTATATTATGGCATGTTTAAGTTAATGTTTAAATTAACATGAAATAGGCAAAATAGATTGAAATTGGCATGTTTACAAATTGGATTTGAATGATATTATATTGATATGTTTTGATGATACAATTGTGGTACCAATGAGGGTACATTGGTTAGGCACCTAGGATGTATGTTTTGATATAATTTGGATGTGTTTGATCGTGTTTTGAATTGGTTAAATGTATGATTTTTGAGTTGCTTATTGTCCAAGCTTGCAGGGAATGGTAAACTTGTTGTTTAAGGTTCATTTTGAGTCTACACGACTAGCACACGGGCGTGTGAGGCCATTTTGAAAGGGTATACGGTTTGGCACACGGGCATGTGGCTTGACCGTGTGACCTAAGTCAGAGAGTTACACGGGTATAGACACGGGCTAGAACACGGCTGTGTGTCCCTATTTCAAATACCCACACGACCTGAGACCCGGACGTGTCTCCTGACCGTGTGAGTCGCACGGTCTAACCACACGGCCGTGTGAACCCTGCAGCTTTGAAAATTTTTAATATTTCACAAAAAATTTTCTGAGTTTTTGAATTAGTCCCGACTTGTTTCTAACACGTATTTTGGGCCTCGAGGGCTCGAATAAGGGGAAAAATGTATGACTTTGATTGGTTTTGACTTGAATATTATATAATATGAAATGTTTGAAATTATGTTTGTTTGATCAGTAATGCTTTGAACCCTATCCCGGCGACGGATGTGGGTTAAGGGTGTTACATCATCAATGACAACTTTTTAAATCTTTAGAATTTTCAAAAAGTAACACATGGGTCAACTAGATTAAGCTCCTAGAATTTCAAAAATATATAAGTTATAAGAAAATAATTAAATTGCACTGACCAATTTAAAGCTTTAAAGTTGACCACCTATGGTCAAAAACCCTTCTTATTCACTCTTCTAATCTGGCCTCTTAATAGAGAAGATAAGAAAATGTTTCTCTTTCTCTCCACTAACCAAATTTTATTACATATTTTGTTTTACTTTTTATTATAAATTTATAACATTAATCTATAATTCATTAAGCCAATGTCCACAAAACTTCATATGGTGGTAAAATTGCCACTTTAAGCCCTTACTTTAATTTTTAATTAGAGATTTTTTAGCACTTGAAAATTTACCCCTTTTACAATTTAATCCCTGTACCATAGTTAATCACTAGTTAAGATAAAATTAATTGTCCAAAATTTAATTCATTTATACTATAATTCCATAAATATTTAATAAAATATTTACGGGTTCGGTTTCAAAAATGGGGTTCTAAAACCGCAATTTTCAATACTATTGACTTTTTAGATCATTACACTTTTACCTCAATTAACTATGAATTAAACAAAATTACTAGACCAAATTTTAATATATTTCTATACTAGTCCCGTAAATATTAAATATTAATATTTATGGACATGATTTAAAGAAATGACATTTCAGAATCGTAATTTTCAACACTATTAGAAATTAGGTCATTACACAAGCCATATCCTTCCAAGATCAAGTCTAGTTGACCCATGGATCAATGCCTAATTGAATGGAAGAATAAAAAGATTTCTTGTATTCGAGAAACTTTTAGAGATTGTAACTTTTTTCAAGTTATCAATAAAAATTGTCTTTCAAATTTTCAAGTCAATTTTTTACTCGAAATTTGTGTGTGCACCATGAAATGAACTCCATTGATTCAAGATAAAGTTTCAAAGACCTTTGAATCTAATCCAATCAAATCAAATTCTCAAGCAAGCATCTTGTCAAACCTAGATTCAAAGTTAAATCTCAATGACCGTTGAAGTGGCTCACATCCATGCAAGATTAAGTCTACAACCCTTGCAATGAAGCTCCATTGAAGAGAAGAATTAAAATATTTCTTTGTATTCAAGAAACTTTTAAAGGTTGTAACTCATAATTCATAAATAAAAATTCTTTGATTTGTTTCAATTTTTCAAGTCTTATTTCGAATCAAAATTTGGTGGATAAATTTTTGGCATTTCCGATAGAACAATTTATCTTTTTTATATTTTTTCTTCAAAGATCAAGGTCATCGAAGTTGTAATGGATCCCATGAAGAACCTTATCACCAAGTCTAATATCAAATCTTCTCCAGCTTAAAAACTAGAGCAATAAATATCAACAACATCACTTTGCCAAGGCTAATCATCAAGTTGTACGTTATGGCTATGATGACAACTAGCACTAATTCCCTCAAGGCAAATAACTTCTTTTCCAAATCCATAGGATCCGTTGCAACAAGCATCAAAGGAAGGGATCATAGAATTGTTTTCATAATGGCTCAAATAGAATGTTTAAATGGAAACAATTGAACTCCAGCCAATAAAATTCAACACCAAACTTTTCAATAAGTTGGTGAAACCAAGACTGTTGAAAACGATCTTCAAAATGTTACTTCCAATAAACTCAAGGAGTTTATCAAGGAAATTGTCAAATATCAAGCTAAAAATGTTGTTTTGCCTTTATACACAGACGCTGAGCTATATACTTAAAGGATTGATCATTTGAAAATACCTAAAAACCATCAACCTCCAAAGTTCCAATAGTTCGATGGCAAAGATAACCCACATATGTTGCACACTTTATGGCAGCCTACAATAAGGTCGAGACTTATGGAAATGTCATGGTGAAACATTTTTGTTCGATCATTAAAAGGAAGTGTCTTTGATTGGTACATTGATGTCGAGGATAGGATGATTAATAATTGGGAAAAACTTAAGAGAGTATTTCTCAATAGATTTTATAACACTCATCGAATTGTTAGCATGGTTGAGTTCACAAACTCATGAAAAAGAAAAGACGAGCTAATCATCAATTACATCTGTCGTTGGAGAAATTTAAGCATGAACTACAAGGAAAAATTGTCAAAGTCCTTTGCCATTTACATGTGCATACAAGGCATAAATTGGAGCTTGAGCTACATTATCTAAGGCATTAAGCCAAAGTCTTTTGAAGAATTAGTTATTCAAGCTCATGATATGGAGTTAAGTTTGACAACTATTGCAAATTAAGTACCTCTTAAGCAAGTAAGTCAAAATGGGGCAAAATTTTACAATTATATTATGTTTTAATGTGGACGATTGTATTATTCTTGCAAGCGAAGAAACTTTTGAATGACTTTTCTTGTGCATTTTTGCATTTAAGTATTGATACCCAGGGTAGTGGTGTTGATACCATAAAGTTAGCAGGTAAAATTCATTTATAGAGTAGTATTGGAACCCAAGTATCGTTACCCCTAACTCAGGTATCAATACTTGCAAACATTGAAACAAAAATAGAAAAATAGGGATCTGGTTATTGATACCCAACAGTTGAGTATCAATACCTCTTACTAGTCAAGTCTCGGTACCTCACTTAAGTTATCGATACTTCATAGCCTTCCATTGAAGCATAATTAAACCATATAAATTGGCTTAAAGGCATCAATTAACAACATTGATTGTCGTCTATATGGAGGCACAAGAATCGTTTAACCACCAGAAAGGCACCAACTACAGACAGTATCATCGAAGATGCTTTTAGGCATCGGATGCAGCATCGTCTTATCATAATTGTAACCGGCTCGGGTTAAAGAGTGTTACATGACCCTTGAAATGGATTCAACCATCTAAGATCAAGTCTCGAAGACCTTTAGATCCAACTCTTTGCAAACTCGTCTTCAAAATTAAATCTCAACGACTCATGAAACGAACTTCACTATTCAAAATCAAGTCTTAAAGTCCAATCAAATCAAATTTTGAAACAAGTATCTTGCCAAACTCAATTTCAAGATTCATATGAATTTGGACATTCGTTTGTCTAGATCAACGCTAGTCAATGGTTAATGGTCACAATGACATAGAAAAAACCAAACACATGATTTATTCACATAGGTTGAGTGTGCCACTTTTTTTTTAACACCATTAATTTTTTTTGATAAAAAAAGAGGGAAAAAAATTTAAATACTGAAATATGAAGTGAAAATTGAAAACAATTGGGAGGCAAATCTAGACATGAGCCTTAATTAATGAAGTTTGTGTTGCTGCCTGCCGGCTGGGTGGTGGGAGTGATAAAGAAATAAAAGAATCGCTATGAAATCTGATCTTTAAAAAAAAAAGATTTTATTTATATGTGAATACCGACCGACATCTGCACATGGGTGGGGGAGTTCATCCTGTAATATATTGGACCACTGGGATTGAATTTCAGACATCTTCAAATCTCGATTCTCATCCCATTTTTTTAACATTTGAGTAACAACACACCTACTCTTCCTAGGAATATACAGTTTCCACTTTTAGCTCTTCACCTATACGTGGGAGCACCAGTTTCTCTTCTTAAATTCAAACTATGTTATTATGTTTTATTTATGTCGTAACATAAAGCAAATGGAGAGTTGTTGGACTAAGCAGACAAAACCAAACCATTATGATTGCAACCATGGTTAGATCTTGGATAATTATCGAACCGGATTTTCAGTTCACTACAGAACAAAAAAGATATGGGTATCCGGTCACCGACACATTATACAAGAACAAAAAATATTTACAGTTTCTATCTTTAGAAAAAAAGTTGGAAGATTTTCATTTTATGATACTAGAATGGTATTAATACTTGTCTGGAATAAAGAATGTGGTCGATGTGGAAGGCTTAACACCAATTTCATACAGCTGATTTGGACTTTGACTTCATTCATAATTTTGAAATAATTTAATTTAATTTTTAAGTATCACATAATAATATTCATAGAAAGAATGTTAAGCAGCTTAAAACCAACTCATGTCTCAATAATTTTTGAAAATCTTTAAATTGGATATTTAAGTAGGTTGAAATACTAATGATGTTACTTTGTTACCATAAATGTTGGGTTTTACATCTGTATCTGATCTTGTAATAAACATTTAAATGTCTTTTCTATTCCATTAATTGTGGAGAAGAAATCGGGTTGAAAATTGGAAATAATTGAGACTCTCCTCCGACAACCCCCGTTGTTGCTGTAAAGCATCTTTTTGGGCTCTTTGCTTAACACGCCATTTATGTATGCCAACACTAATTACTTTTTGCTATTTCTCTTTCTATCCCATTTCTCACTATAAATGCAAGCACTTGGATCCCTACCCTTTAGCTCCTCACTCATCTCTTTTAACTCCTCTGGGTTATTTCTTTGTCTAACGAAGAAAAGAAAATGACAATATCTGCTTCATTTTTGCTTGCTTTTACCTTGCTGCTCACTGGGTGTGTTTTGGGTCCTATATCTCTTGTTTCAGCCAAACATGGTGTTCCATCTTATGCTCATAAGAAAATCGCTTCTAAACCTTTTGAAGGTAAAAAATATCACTGGGTATTTGTTGTTGTTGTTTTATTTATTTATTTATTTACAAATGCAAACTCCTTGAAATCTTGGTTTTGCTGCTTGTTTCAGGGTATCTTGAAAATGGCAACTTTGAAGAACAGCCCAACCCGACTGCCATAAAGAAAACAGTACTCATAGGAGCACACGCACTTCCCAAATGGACTATCACAGGGTTAGTCGAGTACATCTCCGGTGGGCCTCAGCCTGGTGGGATGTTTTACCCTGTCGCTCATGGCGTCCATGCGGTGAAGCTGGGAAACGAGGCCACCATTTCTCAAACCATACCTGTAAAACCAGGGGTACTGTATGCGCTGACATTTGGGGCGTCCAGGACTTGTGCGCAAGACGAGGTGTTGAGAGTGTCGGTGGGTACTCAGTCAGGGGACCTCCCCTTGCAGACCTTGTACAGTAGTATGGGTGATGACGTTTATGCTTGGGGTTTCATTCCCAAAACCAAGTATGCCACTGTTAAATTCCATAACCCAGGTGTTCAAGAGGATCCCACCTGTGGTCCATTGTTGGATGCGGTTGCTATTAAGGAGCTTGTCCGTCCCAGAGCTACCAGATGTAAAGACCTATACCCAATTCTTATGCTGGTTTTTATTTGCAAAGTTGTTTACTTTTTCAATTTGGGTAGGATTAGTTTGGATTTCAAAATTCGGGTATGTTATTTATTTGGTTCAATATTTAAACCATGATTAAACATTGCAGATAATCTGGTGAAGAACAGTGGCTTTGAAGAGGGTCCTCATCGCCTAGTCAACTCCACCAATGGTGTCTTGCTTCCCCCTCGGCAAGAGGATTTCACATCCCCACTCCCGGGCTGGATCATTGAATCACTTAAAGCCGTAAAATTCATCGATGCAAAGCACTTCAACGTCCCGGCCGGACACTCCGCAGTCGAGCTGGTTGCCGGGAGAGAAAGTGCCATCGCCCAGATCCTCAGGACCATCCCCAACAAATCATACAACATGACATTCGTCATCGGGGACGCTCGCAACGGTTGCAACGGAGAAATGATGGTGGAGGCATTCGCTGCCAAACATACAGTCAAAGTTCCCTTCACATCACGTGGAAAAGGTGAATTCAAGGCTGCAAGCTTAATGTTCAAAGCTGATACAGCCAGGACAAGAATCACATTCTACAGCTCTTACTACCACACGAGGAGTGATGACTTCGGGTCTCTTTGTGGTCCTGTTCTGGATGAAGTTAGGGTTTACCCTATTGCTTAGATGCCAAGTAAAATTTTTTTTATGAAGCACTAGAGCATATAAGATGGTAAGTGAAGGGTTTTGTAATGGTTTTACGTTTGTATATTTAGCGGTTCTGGTAAGCTGTCTAAAACCAGATGGAGGAATGCGTTGCCAATGTTGACTTTCAGCAATCATGGATAACAATTTGAAGATGCTATCTGTGTTTGATCATTCTTTGGACGGTCTTAACTTTATGTATCAATAAAATTCAAAGTAAAAAGGAACCAGTAGTAGCCTGATTTCCAACATCTTCAATGGTGATCAAACCAATATGAGCTGTCGGGTTCTTTGCCTTCACATCATTTTGCTTGGGTATCAAATGAATGAAATGTAGCCATTACTCAAAGAAGTAGACTAATAATAAGACAACTCATTCTTGATGTATCAAGTCTAAAGTGGATGAAAACTGGAGACTAAAATCTTTCTCCATCTTATCCATCATGTTGTGAAGATGGACAATTTTAAAATTGAAAAAATTGGTCCCTTTCTTATTAAAAAATTGGAGCTATTTAATCCTTGTCAAATTCGAATTTGAGCAATTAAACAATGCTAATATTTTCCGTCAATTGTACATAATTTTAATTGATATAGTAACAAATTTATCTTTTGATATTTACATATTTTATCATTTTACCTCAACTTTTACACTTTGCACAAATGTTGCCGGATAAATTTGTTAAATTAGGACCAAATTTGTAGAATGTGTAATCTTTGAGGGCTAAATTTATTATTATACCAATCAAAGTCATATACAATTAATAGAAAATATTAACGTCATGATTAATTGTTCTTATTTTCCCAAATACAAAAATTGATAGGGATTAAATTACTTTGATTTTTTTGAGAGGAATCAATTTGCTAAATCCCAAAACTAAAAGGGAGTGGATAAGTCTTTTTACCAAATATTTTTCACGGTAATATATATCTGACAAGAAAAATCAAATACAGCATAGGAGCCCATAAAAGTTCCAGAAAACATAGATCATTAAAAAGAATGGGCCTCAATGGACCCCAGCCAACTCTAAAAAAAAATGCTTTTCTTTTCTTTTTATTTAAAATAAAATAATTCTTTAAAACATAGATTATTTATGAAATATATATTTACATTTACATTTAAATTACCGAATTAAGAATATTTATTTTTATTTTTAGTATTTAAATTTTTTATAATAAACTTTACACTAATTAATATAGAATATTATTTATTTTTATATTTACTTATAAACAAATGAAAAGAAAATTGATAAGAAATATAAAAGGTAAAAATAAAAAAATACATGTTTTAAGTGCTTTTATGAGCCATTAATTCTTTTTAATTTTTTAGTTTAATTAAAAAGATACCAAAAATAAATAAGAAATGAAAAAAGAAAATGAAAGACATAATTGAAATATTAAAAGTTGTTATAAATCTAATATATATATTCTATAGTTAGGTTTTAGCTTAAATAACAAAATGGTAGTTAAACTATACTAGTTTTTCCAAATTGATACTTAAAATTTTTTTGTCGAATTGGTATATAAATTATTAAACTATTACTCATTTTACCTCAATTAGTAGTCCTGTCAGAAAAAAAATTCAGCCAACCACAACTTGCCACATAGACATCTATTTATTTTTTTTTCAAAATATTAATAAAATTAATAAATGCATTTAAAAATAGTTTAACAATTCTTAAATTTAAAGGGTAAGTAAAATTTTACTTGAATATAGCTTTAAAAATTTTCATAAACCCTATTTCGTTTAAAAAATTTCAATAACTCTCTTTGCTTCAAAAAATTCATCAACCGATTCAATCATCTTCTTAGAACCTTCAATCCCTTGTAGAATTGGTAGGAGGGTAAGTTTGAAGAACCAATTTTTTTTATTGAAAAACATTTTTTAAAGCAAAAACTTAAGGTTCTTTCTTTCTTACTTGGCTGGATGTAGTAGATATCGATTGCAAGCTCAGTAACTCATTATGGGTTGAGGGTTGTTCATTGTTACTATGGATTAAGAGCACCTATTTGTACATCAAATATTCCTTGGAGCAAAGGGAAGAAATTCTATGGTTGTTCAAAGTATAAAGAGGTATTTTAATTTGTTCTATTTTTTGTTTTTGTTTCACACCATATTTGGTGTAAATAGTTGCATATATCTTGAGTTTTTATGTTGAAGGCTTAATTTGATAGGAATTTAGTTTTGTTTTTGAATTTGAGATGTACTAAAAATTGGCTAAAGAATGTTTACTGTCAATATTATAGGGTTGATTTTTTTAAATGAGTTTTGTTTGATATGAAGTTTAGTTTGATGATGTTATTTAGTTAAAATAAGAGATTTCATTTTTGAATTAAATTGATTTGTTTATTCGAATGGTGTAGATTGGTTGTGATTTCTTTGAATGGATTGAAAACTAAAATGGCAATAAGAATCTTGATGAACTGAAAGGGAAAATTCAAATGCTATTGGTTGAGAATAGAGAAATTAGGATTGAGAACACTGAGTTGAAGAAAATGGTGAAGGTGGATGAAATAGAAAAGTTAGTGAGGAAGGTTGCAAAGCAGAAAGAGAAATTAAGATGGTATAAATTATTGGTGACAAAGACTAAGAATGACGTGTACTCCTATAAGGTTGTTTTCATTGCATCATGGATAATTTTTATTGTCCTTAAATTTGTGGTCTAGAGAGTAAAATAATTATTTGTAATGCTTTTGAATTGTTTATTGACCTTGGAATGGAATAGAAGTTATATGCCTTATTAAATGTAATGAGATGATTTAGCTTTTGAAAATATGCTTATTAAGTATGTATATGAGCAGATTTATGTAGGATTACATAAATTTGGCATCCCCTTTTACTAGGAAATAACACAAACATGACTTTAGAATTGCACTTACAATTATTATCAATTGATGTAAAATCAATTGTAAATCATTCATTGATACGTCACAAGTAATGATAAAGTATGGTTGATGTAGTTGCCAAAATATTTAAAAGTAGCCCTCCTACAGATATGATGACAAGAAATAGCCAAAACCCCACAAGAAATGAGAAGCAAGTTCAACATATTGCGCTGAAAAAGGCATAGGCTTCCAACTACGTATTGTAATTATTTTACAGACAGAAACATACCCTAGAAACGTGTTAATGCTTGAATTTTTGTGAGATATTCAATAGTAGCCTTCCCAGGCTTTATATTTGGTATCTTGGCACCCATCTTATTCAGGTAACCTATTATTTCCATTGGTAAGTTGGCCCCCATAAGAGTTTCCACATAAATAACATAAAGAAGCAACGAGTACTAGAATAAACTAATAGGAGCCAAGATTGCACAATAACAAGCACATCATATTAATAAATTCAACAAGTGGTTAATAGATTTTTAAGGTTTAGCCCGATGTATACAAATAAAAAATATATATAAGACAATGGATCAAAGCATAAAGTTCAATCCCTACTACAAGTACCAAATGTCTTTCATTGAAAGTTCAATAGTATATCTTTATGATTTTAAAAAAATGATAATAAGCAAAATTAAGTATAATAGTAAAAAAAGAATCATACACTACTTTTTATTGGCACAAATAACCCAAGAAGTAATAGTCAGAAGAGATAAATCATAGCAACAAAAACATTAGAATCTTAAATAACATTGCATACAAAGAGAATAAAAAATCAAAAATCTTAAAATTTGACATGTTGACATTGATGTTTTCCAATAATATAAAAAGAAAAAAGCACCAAAAATCTCAAATTTTGAGCAATTCAGAACTGCAATCTAACTAAAGAAACTATCTCTTTCAAGCAGGTCAATGACTTGTCTTCCACAATGTTAAAGAGGTTACAAGGTTAGATATTGCAGGTCTCAAGGAACAACTTGGGAGGATGGCATGCAAGTCTTGATGAGGCTACAAGTTGAGATGGTTTAGGTATTAAGGAAGTAGCAGAAGATGTAGATGTTGAGGAGGCAACAAATTGGGGGAATGCTGGTACATTTGATGAGGAGGCTGCAGGCTTAGATTGAGGCCTATTGATCTTCATTTGCCCTCGTCTCTCAAGCTGCCAAAAAAAGAATTTTTTCTAAGAAACATTTATAAATCAAACAAACCAATATAAAAAAAGATAATAAATGAGTTTTGAGGGTTTAGGGCCATTTACATTAAGAACTTGCATTTTGGTTGTAGTGTTAGTGTAGATGCCTATGCCTTGCATTCTTGTTCTCCCTGTTGTACCAAAGGGTTTACTCCCCATTCCTTTAATTTGAAGCTGTGAGTAAGAAGTAGTTGATATATTCATCTTTGAGGCTTGAACTTTCATTCTACTTGTTCGCTAAGGTACCTATACGAACAAATCAACAAAATAGTTTAATAAAAGTGAAAATTTAACAATTGTGAACTTTATATCATTCAGTACCAACATTGATGAAGGTAAATTTCAGTACAAACAAATATAAAAGTTGTCAAAATGTAACAAATTACCATTTCATCTATTGATGACTATAACACCTAGTTTCCAATTAACATGAAATTAAGAATAATTAAGGGATTAAATTGAAAGAGACCGTAAGTTGGTGGCCTATACTGGAAGAAACGGGAAAACTAGAACTCGAATTAGACATGGCTGAGATCCAACCTTGGTTTAGTTAGAATGAAACCAGTCGATTCCTTAGTGTGAAATATTATAATTAGCAATTGATGGTTCTCATAAGGTGAGTGATAGCGCGAGAAAGGCTATAAATAGTTGGGAGATGGCTCCCAAGGATGATTTTCTTCCCAACCTTGTTTATATTTCTCCTATTCTTCAACTTTTTCAGTAGCTCGAAGAAGGAATAACCATGGAAGATTCTTCATGGAATAGACTTCATGAGGGATGGAGCTGGAAAAGTAGGAAAACCAGCAAGCTAGTAAGGTTTTTAACCCTTCAATGTACATGAGATTAGCAAATATGGTTATGGACCTTCAGAACCATTTTAGGGGCTCTCCATGCTTATGAAAGTTTAAGCTTCTAAGATGTAAGGTAAGTTTAACCAATGGGTTTTTGTAACACCTCATGGTCGACCTGACTACCGAATCCGGGTATAGAACGTCACAAATGGACCTATACTCAATAATTGTTAATTTAACTACTAATAAGCAGGCTATTAATAAAACCAATCTAATGAAGAAATTTAAAACAATGGTTCATACATCTAAGGCCTTAAGCCATTAAGTGTTGGGTCTATCAACATTTTTATACAAAGAAACTCTAAACATTTAGCTGAGGACTATCTGTCTTTAAATCCAGATTTTAAGTATGTTATCTGGCTTTGTAGTCATAGATCCTGAGGCGAAGCCTCAAATGATACCTTCTTCCTAAGTGCATGACTTGATCCATCAGCGATCTTTGATCTCTAGTCCGTCTGGCTTGGTCCTTCCTCGTAGTCTTCGATCATCCTCACAAGTCTTGCAAACATCAGTCAATTCTGTAAGTTCGAATAAACTCAATGAGTTCCTATACTTACCATAAATAACCTTATCACACAAGGGTAATCAACGTAAAATAAATTAAATATAAATACTCCATTCCCGCTCAATGCGAGTGTTCTTCATCAAGATGGTGGACTCAACCCGATGCTTCGAACCATTATGGTAGCTTTTCAACTATCCACCCAAGGATTCTTAAAGCATACTTTCTTAGCAGACTTGACTGTACCAGTTTCTAGCAGACTTTTTCTATCCAAACCTTAGTCTTGAAAGACCCCTCGACATTTTCATATTGCGTTAATCTTCAGCGCGACTTGACTCTCTAGTGAACCCATCCTCATTTCACCTTACTGTTCGTAAAATGGGGATTACTTCCAATAATTCGCCCTTCACAACAGCCCTTACTTGAATACTCTTTTGCCCCATCAGTGAATAGTGGTCTGACTTACTGAACTAATAGTTTACTATCCCTACAACTATACGAGCTTGCCATCCCATTTGTTTGTTCCTTTCTAGGGACTACTATTGCGATGATATACCCGCATTAGACTTTCCTTAAAGAGGAATAAACTTGATAGATATTTTTTCTCCTCTTATTTTCCCATACTTAGGTCAGCTCCTGCACAACTTATCTTTCTTTAATTCTTATTGGATCTTCACCCGTACCTTGTTTGTTTTCACATATATCCTTACCATTATCAGCATCTTTGGCAGATTCCTTTAGATCTGCTTGTCAAACTTACGTTTTTCTTTACATTTACTCCATCTGCGTGGTTTCTCTTACTTGGCATACTAGTAACATATCTTGCTCTTAATGTCCCTACAAGCTATCGGTGTTTATGTCTCGACAGACTTTGTTGGCTACCATAGTCGAGCTATGGTCTTAGACCTTTCTCATCCCATTTCTTTTGTCTTAACAGACTTACCTGTTTTTACTATCCCGACGGACTTACTCGTGTTTACTGTCCAGGCAGACTTACCCATATTTACTGTTCAGGCAGACTTACTCGTGTTCACTGTCCCGAAAGACCTTCTCTATTCTATGTTTATTGTCTCAACAGACTTTATCTATTCTGTGTTTACTATCTCAATGAACTTTCTGTAGATGTCATTGAGTCTTTTATCAAAGGTCTTATATTGCTTTGTCATTTCGGTGTATTACCTTATGATGCCATGACGTTTTTCATCCATGGTCTTACTCATCAAACTTGGCTATGATAGCATTTTTCATCTAAATTTTACACCGTATACCTTATACATTATACCTTGCCTCCATGGCGTGTTTTATGCACAGTCTCACGACATATACCTTTAACGTGTACCATAGTTCCATGACATCTTTCATCAATGGTCTTATGTTACGTACCTCATATCAGACTTCCATAGTGTCTTTTATTTATTGTCTTATTCCATATATTGTTGTCACGGTATCACCCCGAAGGGCCAGTTGATACTACCATAGTGGTAAACACCACTCTATGATTCATATAAAATTTATAGTGGCAAATGATACCATTTTTGGCCTTTTGTCTCATAAAAGGTTTGTTCCACTTTCTCAATATAAAATTTCAAGAACCCACTACTTGCCAAAGAATTACATAAATTAGAAAATACAATAAACTAAACAATGGAGCTCATTGTTATTTTAATCTTATTGCATGTTGATAAACCATAAAAGTAACACATTTTGATCTCATGCTTAGCATGTTTTTGGATGATTTATTATTTAATTTAGTGAATTTGATGCTCTTAATCCTTTAATTTCATGTTTTATACTTAGGAGAGCATGGGGGAGCAAAAAGAGTAGAAAACGGGCCAAAAACAGACAAAATGGGCTGATTTAAAGATTTACATGGCCAAGACCATTTCCACACGGGCTGAGCACACGCCCGTGTGAGCCCATGAGCTAGCCACACGCTCATATGGTAGCCCGTTTCGATATTGCTCCCTGTTTCTCAAACACACAGAAAAAACTAATTTTTAGGGTTTCTAAGCATTCTAAAGTCTATATAAACACATTAGAAAAAGACTTAAACGGACATACAGAGTAGAAAGTAGAAATTACTCAAAGAAAGCTGTTGGAATCATCTCAGAAGTAGATCTACTTTAAGATTGAAGATAACCATTCAAATTTCTCTCGAAGTTTAATTGGGTTTTTTATGTCTTGATGTTTTTCTAAATTTGAGATGTTTTCCTTTTACATTATGAACTAAACTCCTTAAATACCTAGGGAGGATGAAACCTACGGTGGATCTTATTATTTAATTATCTGAATTATATGATAAATACTTGTTCTTGTTTTTAATTATGTGTTCTTAATCCTTGTCTTAATATTTTCAGGATATTAATCCAAGTTTGATATGCTTATTCAGTGGAGCAAAAGTCCCTGCTTAAGAGTAGATCTAGCATAATTGAGCGGAGTTGATTGTAATACGAGAAATAGGACGACATAAATCTGTCGGGTTAGAGTCAAATCTAATAGGGGAATCCATAGATCGAGTTAATATGACGATTGGGGTTTTAATTAGAAAGAGATTTTAATTAATCAACCTAGAGTTAGTTATTCTTAGTCTCGAAAGAGATATTAACATAATTTAGGGATTTCTACGGATCAAGACAAGTGAATAAATTGTTTGATCCAGAATCAAAATAATAAGTGAAGTCTAGGTGGATTCTTTCCTGGGTATTGTCTCTCTCATTGGTTTTCTTAAGTATTTTCCTAATTCGATCTCTGTCACGTTCATAGTTAATTAGTTTAATTTTAGATTAAAACACCTCTATTAATTATTAGGCTAAATAATAGAAAGACAGTTATTACTAATACTTTTAGTCCTTGTGGATACGATATTCCGGACTCACCATAGTTATACTACTATTCGATAGGTGCGCTTGCCTTCGTCAAAATATTAGTTAGTTTTATGACCCATCAAGTTTTTGGTGCCATTGCCGGAGACTAAAATATTAGGAACACTTAATTTTTATTACTTTAGCCATTTTTTATTTTTATTTTTTTTGTTTTTACTTTAATTTACTAACTTTTTTCTCTTTTTTTCTTCTGGCAGGTTCTTTTAGTTTATGACTAGAAGAACCCATCAGGACCTCTATTATTTGATAGTGAAATTGAAAGCACAGCTCATAGAATTCATAGAGAAATAAGGCGGAGTCCACAGTATATAGAGAAAGAGTAAGAGGACGATACCTATATTACCAAAGAGATGGCTGAAAATCAGTATAATCCGCTACCTCCTGTGGTTGTCGCGAATATTGTAAATAAGAATCCTACTCCTCATACTATGTACGATTATGCCAAGCCTAATTTAGCGGGGGCTGAATCGAGTATTGTGAGACCTGCTATTGCTGCAAATAACTTCGAACTGAAGCCAAACGCCATTCAGACAATCCAACAGTTTATTCAGTTTGATGATTTGCAAAATGGGGATCCAAATACTCATTTGGCTAACTTTTTGGAGTACTGTGATACTTTCAAAATAAATGGCGTTTCTAATAATGTCATTTGTCTTCGGTTATTTCCCTTCTCATTGAGGAATAAAGCTAAATAGTGGTTGAACTCTCTACCACGAGGGTCCATCACTACATGGGAGCAAATGACCGAAAAGTTTCTGTTGAAATACTTTTCATTGGCCAAGACGACAAAGTTGAGGAATGATATCTCTTCCTTTGTGCAAATGGACTTAGAGACCCTATACGATGCATGGAAGACGTATAAGGATTTATTGACAAGGTGCCCTCACCATGGGTTACCTTATGGTTACAAGTTCAGACTTTTTACAATGGTTTGAACCTCTCAACTAGACAACTGATCGATGTAGCCGCCGGCGGTACCCTAAACAATAAAACACCTGAGGAGGCTTATGAGTTCATTGAAGATATGTCATTGAATAATTATCAGTGGCAAGTCATGAGGACAAAGTTGACAAAAGTTGCTGGTGTTTTCAACCTCGACGCGGTCACCATGTTATCAAACTAGATAGAGCTCTTAAATAAAAAGATTGATGGTTTATATGGTTCTACACAGGTACATTCGATGATGCAATGTAACGCAAATGGAGAAGGGAACCATCCAAAAAGTCTTTCCTACAACCTTAGCATAGAAGAAGAACAAGTCAACTATATGGGTAACAATTCTAAACATCAGAATAATCCCTATAGTAATACTTACAATGTAGGTTGGAGAAACCATCTTAATTTCTCTTGGGGTGGTCAAGGAAATCAGTGAACACAACCCCCTCCAGACTTTCAACAATAACCTTACCAGCATGAGACCTTGAGGAAATGTTGACAAAGTTTATTTTGGTTTCCGAAACTCACTTCCAAAACACCAAAACAGCATTTAAAAATCAGCAAGCATCGATTCAAGGGCTTGAGAACAAAATAGGCCAGCTGGTTAAGATGATTTCAGAAAAACCAGAAGGTAGCTTGCCAAGTAATACTGAAACTAACCCAAGAGAACAACTTCATGTGATTACTGTTTGAGATGAAGAAGGGTTAGTTCAGTCTAAACCAGAACCAAGGCAAAAAAGCGTGGTAAGTAAAGATAAGGTTGATGAAAGCCACAGTAAACAAAAACCGGTAAGTAAGAAGTATACACCTCGTGTGCCATATCCCAACACGACAAAGAAAGACCGCACAAATGAATAATTCAGTAAATTTCGTAAAATTTTGAAAAAGTTATATATTAACTTACCATTTATTGAAGCTCTTTCGCAGATGCCCAACTCTATTAAATTTTTAAATGAGCTTTTGGAAAACAAACGGAAGTTAGATGATTTGTCGCATGTGGAGCTAAATGCGGTGTGCTCAACTATCGTACAAAATAAACTACTCAACAAATTGAAGGATCTAGGGAGTTTTACTATTCCTTATTTTAATTGGTAGTTTAAATGTAAATAATGCTTTAGCTGATTTAGGGGCAATTATTAATGTCATGCCTTACAAAATGTTTAAACAGCTAGGTCTTGGAAAACCCAAACAAACTAGGATGAGCATTCAATTAGCAGATAAAATCATTAGATTTCCTAGGGGTATTGTTGAAGATGTACTCGTAAAAATTGATAAATTCATATTCTCAGTTGACTTTGTTGTCCTAGACATAGATGATGACAGTGATGTCCCTTTAATTTTAGGACGCCCCATTTAGCAACTGCTAGAACTATCATTGATGTTGGTACAGGTGAACTCACACTTCGTATAGGTGATGATACAATCACGCTCCAAGCTCGTGATTCAATTAAGACATCAAGTAATAAAGACTATTTTATAATTCCTATTAATAAGACTAATAATGGGATTCAACCCTCTTTATAGGAAACTCTTTCAAAAAACACAAATAAGCCACGTTCTGGTTCATGCGCCAATAATGGAACCATCCATGGAAGACGAATACTACAGATAGATTAACTAGACAAATGGCGGACCTACGTCAAAGAGGAACAGAAGTAACACCATGTCGAGCTTAACGATAGAACCAAATAATTTAAGGTTAGGGACCAAGTATTGTTAGATGAAAAGGACCCTCGAATTGTTACTACAAAGTTTAAGGCAAACAGAGTGACTTTTTTTACGGTACTCAATATTTTTCCATACGGTACAGTCGAGGTAACTCATTTTCATTTCGGCATTTTTAAGGTAAACAGTACTAGACTTAAACCCTATTTAAATAAAAGAATTGATAACGAGAAAGAGGAGTCTCGACTCCGCGATCTATCGTGACTATGCGAATACGAGGTAAGTCTAGCTTAAGACTTTAAATAAGCGCTTCTCGAGAGGCAACCTGAGTACTAACATTGCTAATTTCCTTAATTTTTATTTCAAATTATTACTTTAAAAATTAACTAAATATTAAAATGTAGGTTTTTGACCCACACGGCCTGGACACACGGGCGTGTCCTAGGCCGTGTGACTTAACATGGGCGCGATAATGAGTTACATGGCCATGCGACATGGCTGCGTAACCCACACGGCCTGGACACATGGGCGTGTCCCTAGCCGTGTGGACTTTGTGACTTAGTTTTTAAAATTTTAAGGAAATCAACAGAGAGGTACACGGCCTGAACACGGGCGTGTCCTTGGCCATGTGGATCCTAGGACTTAATTTTTCCAAAAATTGACAGAGACATGGCCTAACAGAGTCTACACGGGTACATGACACGGTCGTGTGGACCATATGGCTTAGACACAAGGGCGTGTGACACGGCCGTGTGGACCACATGGCTTGGACACACGGGCGTGTCTTAGGCCATGTGAAAACAAGAACTAAAATTTTTAATTTTAAAACAAGTCAGAGAGCTACACGAGCAAGGAAAACAGTCATGTGCGTGACCACACGGGAGTGTGGGAGGCCACATGGGCGTGGGAGAAGCGAACGAGATTACACACGACTGGACAGGATACAACACGGGCGTGTGACATGGCCGTGTGGCCCAACACGAATCGTTAAATGATCGTGTCACCCATAAAACCCTAATCGCTTTATTCTTTTCATCTTTATCTTCTTCTTCACCTAAACCTTCCCCTAGCTGCCGTTCCCCTTTCCCCTACTCCGGTCGCCTTTTGTTACCCTCACGACCACACCATGCCGAAAACCCCCCGTCCTCACCTCTTTCCCTCCAACCCTATACACACTGCCCCCTTAACAACCCCTCACCCTCGCACACCACTAGCATACCTCACAAGCCTCCTCTCTTCTCTTCCCTTCTCTTTTTCTTCCTCCTTTTTACTCACCTTCCTATTCACTCAAGCCAGCCCTGACGCACCACTATGCGCCCCAACCCCATCTGGCCTCTATTTTCCCTTTTTTCTTACTTCTTATCCCTCTCAAACCTGACCCTCCTTCACCGTCATCCGTACCACCACGCCCACCATAACAGTCGGTTTAGTATTTTCTTTATTTTATTTTATTTTATTTTACTCTTTTATTTATTTTCTTTCCTACTGATGCTTCTCATTTTCTGTTTTACTTTTGATTTGTGATTTTAGTTTTAGAATTTTTTCATCTTCAGAAGTATATTTTCTACCTCTTATTCTTGTTATTTTTTCTATTTGTGTTAGGACTAGTTTTCGACTTATGCTCGATTAATCATTTTGCTTTATTGATTCTTGTCATTTGCTCCATTCATTGATCATTGTAGTTCCTTTTACTCTAATTGTGGATTTGATCAGTGTCTGCCTATTTGTTTTATCATAGTTACATTCGTAGATTTTATCTACATCGATATTAGTTCTTCACTTGTTGTTTTTCTTCTTTAGTTGCTTTTCTAATTTGGATTTTTTTTGTTTTTCAGGCATATCATGACTAATACTCGCGACAAATCTAAAGTTGTCGTCCCCTCTTTAGAAAAGCAGAAAGGCCTCGGTGGAACCTCTTCCTTGAACACATCTATCGAGGCTTGCCATTCTTATTACGATGGGCCCCTAGGAAGATCTGTACAAGCTTCATCGAGTGTGACCACTCGATCTTGGCCGTTGCATTGATTGGGCCACGTTGGAGTAGGTCTGTTTGGTTGATGATGTGTGCGCGATTATTACTAGAACCCCGTGGGATAGATTTTTCACCATCATTGAGCCCACCTACACGGAGCTCAGCTTAGAGTTCGACGCGACATTTTTGGTCCAGTAGGTCATGTCGGTCCATGACGAGCCAAGCACCATCACCTTTCGCATTGGTGGGTTGGTACGACACATGAGTGTTCTGGAGTTCAGTGCTGCTTTGGAACTTTACACAGAGGAGTTCATGAGCGTCGAGGACTTTCCTCAGCTTTGTCGGCATATTCATTATTTGCCTTTACGCTGTTGGATTGATCTCATGGGCGGCCTGACAAACTATGACGCGAATTGCTCAAAGGCTACGTCTCTCTCTCTGGCCCTATGGTACCTTCATGCCCTCTTAGCTCATACTTTGCCAGGATGGAGAGAGAGCACAGGAGTGGTTAGTAATTTTGATGACTATTTTCTGTGAAGCATGGCTACTAGACATGTTTTTCATTTGGCGTACTTCATCGCCCTCGTTTTTCACCATCAAACTGAGAGCCACAAAAAGGGCCCCATCTGTCTAGGTCCTTTTGTGAGCCGTCTCGCTCGACACTTCGGTCTTCTCAACACACTGGAGTAGTCCTCGACACTTACCCTAGTCGGTTAGATATCCCCTCAGGGCATTTCAAGCATGATCTACATGAGGATGATTAAGTGGCATCGTGGAGTAGACCCCCCTCAGTATAGACTATTCCAGCCTGATGTTTAGCATGACCCAGAGGACTTTACTGATGATGTTCCTCCCTACCACGAGGATCCACCTCCACCACCACCTTCGAGTCACCGCCCTACTCATTCTGCTGCAACCTTCGCGGACCTTTTCGAGTAATTTACTCGCTTTCAGCAATAGTATTTTCAGAAGTTTGACAACATCAATGCAACTCTACAGCAGATATGCCAGCATCTCTACATCTCCTTTCCAGTGCCACCGGCTCGCAACATTGATTAGTCTGATGATGAAGACTATTGAGTCCATTTGTCTTTAGATTTCTTTTTCTTTTCTTTTATTTTTTATTTTTATGTTTATTTTCTCTTTCTATTTTAAACTTTATTTTCCTTTTTAATAATTGTTCTTAATCGAGTTTTAATCCTTTGATCCTCTTCAGTATTTGTGTTTATCTTCTTATCAGTTGTTCAGAATCATGCACTCTCTACATTTATCTACAATTCCGCTTTTCACTATTTTGGGACTTTTATCCATTATTTAGGGCAGTTTCAGTTTTCTCTCTCTCTTATGATATTCTGTTTATATTATAATTATATTTGTTTGTACATTGAGGACAATGTACATCTTAAGTGTGGGGAGGTTATTTATATGATTATTTGAAAACCCCTGAATTATGCCTTGTACTTAAGTAATTTCCTCATATTATTGTTAGAATGAATTTTTCCTCGATTTATGATTCTTATTGATATGTTTTAGATTAAATTCATAGGTAATTATGCACTGAATGTTTAAACTTTAAGACACTAGAGAATCAAGAATGATAAATCTATTTTTAGAATTAAAAATTTTAGGTTGTTTCCCTAAATTGAAGTATTACCTTGAAGTTTGAGATTTGCAAGATTAACATCAAAAACCATAATTTTTGTGAGATTTTAAACCTTTAGAGCATACACTTTTCTTGCTCATTCTATTATAGGTTATGAGTGTGTCAATACTGATTTGTTATTCTAGAACTTACTTCGATTATACATGTTGAAACCCCACTTTTGACTTGATATACTGAGATGATAAAGGCACTTAGGTTTTAACCCACTTATCCCATAAAAAGCCTACCTTCATAATTAACCCTTAGTGAACCCCTTTGAGCTTAACGAACCGTTTCTTAATTTATCCTTAATATTAACCCATATTTATCCTTAATATTAACCCATAAATCATTCTTTTTAATTCACTAAGAATTTTTCCTATTCTATTGACTCCTTTTTGTCTAGATTTGATTTGGTTAGTTTCTTAACTATGTTTTTTTTTTTAGTTGTTTAATTTTCTCTAATTATTCATTCATTCAAATATATATATATATATATATATATATATATATATGTTGATTATTATTAGTTCTTTGTGTTGAGCTTAAGTACTTAATTTCATATTTTGAGAAGAAGCTCGTATTTTTTTTAATAATTCTGATTGAAGTAATTATTTAGTATTAGTTTATTTTTCTAGTTAGGTAATTTAATAATTCGATCTCGATTCTAACCTTCTTTTTCAGCCTTTTTCCACACCTTTAACCCAAGCACCGTTACAACCCTTTAAAGACATTTTGATTTGTGTATCATATCATTTTATAGTGGTGGGGATTTGATTTTCATACAAGCCTATGGTAATGACTTTTCATAATTGATTTTCGAGTTCTTAATTTCCGCATCTTAAACACTTTGAGTGATTTGAGTGAATCTTTAGTGAGGATGTAAAATCTTGTCGATTTTGAATTAAAGGTAATTACTTAGATAAAGGGAAATACCTATTTTTCATGCTTTAAAAATGTGAGACTTGGATTGTTTGAATCTTTAATGCTCTTTTAGTTGAATTATCAATGTGTGATTATTTGTGAATTATGATAAAATATTATTGATGATAATTATGAATTGAGAAAGTTTAATTTTAATTGTGAGTTGATGATTTTTCTCGAGGACAAACAAACACTTAAGTGTGGGGATATTTGATAAACCATAAAAGTAACACATTTTGATCCCATGCTTAGCATGTTTTTGGATGATATATTATTTAATTTAGTGAATTTGATGCTCTTAATCCTTTAATTTCATGTTTTATACTTAGAAGAGCATAGGGGAACAAAATGAGCAAAAAACGGGCCAAAAAAGGACAAAACGGGATGATTTAAAGATCCACACGGGCTAAGCACATGCCCGTGTAAGCCACATGGGCTAGCCACACGCCCATGTGGCAGTCTGTGTCGATATCGCTCCCTGTTTCCCAAACACCCAAAAAAACCAATTTTTAGGGTTTCTGAGCATTCCAAAGTCTATATAAACACACTAGAAGAAGACCTAAGGGGACACACAGAGTAGAAAACAGAAATTACTCGAAGAAAGCCATTGCAATCATCTCGAAAGTAGATCCACTTCAAGATTGAAGATCTCCATTCAAATTTCTCTCGAAGTTTATTTGGGTTTTTTATGTCTTGTTGTCCTTCTAAATTTGAGATGTTTTCCTTTTACATTATGAACTAAACTCCCTAAATACCTAGGAAGGATGAAACCTACGATGGATCTTATTATTTAATTATTTGAATTACATGATAAATACTTGTTCTTGTTCTTAATTATGTGTTCCTAATCCTTGCATTAATATTTTTAGGATATTAATCCAAGTTTGATGTGTTTATTCAGTGGAGCAAAAGTCCCTGTTTAAAAGTAGATCTAGCATAATTGAGCGGAGTTGATTGCAATCCTTGAAATAGGAAGACATAAATCTGCCGGATTAGAGTCAAATCTAATAGGGGAATCTATAAATCGAGTTAATGCGACGATAGGGGTTTTAATTAGAAAGAGATTTCAATTAATCAACCTAGAGTCAGATGTTCTTAGTTTTGAAAGAGATATTAACATAATTTAGAGATTTCTACGGATCAAGACAAGTGAATAAATTGTTTGATTCAGAGTCAGAATAATAGGTGAAGTTTAGGTAGATTCTTTCCCGTGTATTGTCTCTCTCATTGGTTTTCTTAAGTATTTTCCCAATTCGATCTTTGTTGCGTTCATAGTTAATTAGTTTAATTTTAGATTAAAACGTCTCATTTAATTATTAGGCTAAATAATAGAAAGATAGTTATTACAAGTACTTTTAATCCTTGTGGATACGATATTCCAGACTCACCATAGCTATACTACTATTCGGTAGGTGCGCTTGCCTTCATCGAAATATTAGTTAGTTTCATGACCTATCACATGTTGAGTGACACTGTATTGGAAGAATTGAGCAGCCACTATTTGAAGGGAACCATTCCATTGTTGGACAAACTCAGAGTAGGTGAACTATTATTTACATTAATTAATAATTAAAACAAATAAACTCCATTGTTAAGTAATCTGGTGTATATATTGATTCAATCAAGATGTGAAAAAAACAATAATAACAAAAATAGATTAATGGTTTAACAATGAATAATTCAAATGAATGAATATTTTTTTTTGCACCCAATATAACTTTTTAACTGAAAATTTGAAGAACCCCACTACTTGCTAAAAGATTACATGTAATATCTTGATTTTGGGCCTAGTCGGAATAGTGGTTTCGTGACCACAAAATCCGAGATAGAAATAATTATTTTATGATTATTTTAAGGTCTATGATATTATTGCATGATTGTGTGAAAATTTCGTGAAGAAATTTTATGCATAAAGTGCTTAAATTGAAATTAGGGACTAAATCGAATAATTTGCAAAACTTGCATTCTAGAAGTTTCTAGTATGAAATTGTTTTGAAATATTAATTAGGAGGTCTTAAATAGCAATTTTACCAATTTATAAGTCTATGGACAAAATTGGACATGGATGGAATTTTGGAAAGTTTAGTAGTAAGGGCATTTTGGTCATTTAGGGTAAAATGAATTAAAATACAAAATTAAAAGCCAATTTTGCTCATCTTCAACCCCATGGCCGAATGTAGCAAGGAGAAACCATGGCTAGGGTTTTTCAAGCTTCCAAGCTCGATTGTAAGTCTGTTCACCTCGCTTTTAATGATTTTTACATTTTTGAGTCCAGAACTTGATTTAGGTTATTCTAGCAATAATTTAACCTAGGTTTTATATTTGGAAAAATACCCATAGGTGAAATTTGTGTATTTTGGTGTTTTATGATAGAATATGAGGTTTTAAATTATGTTAGACAACTTGTGCTACTCGGTTTTAAGTGAAAACGAGTAAAAGGGCTTAATCGGTAAAAATACCTAATAGTTATAAGTACATGTTAGAGTGAGAATTAGATGTTTCCATAGAAGGGAAAAATGATCAACATGTCATAAAACATAAGCAAATAGGCTGAAATTTAATTTACGAGCTTTGGGGCAAAAGTGTGAATATGCAAAAGTTTAGGGGCAAAACTGTAATTTTGCCAAAATATGATTTTGGGTCAATTTGAATAATTTGAGTCCTAATTAGACTATATTTGAAATGATAAAGCAAGGAAAACTGAAATTCGGGCTAAAATGGAAAAATACCAAGTTGTGGACGAAATGGTAAAAGTAGCCATTTTCGCATACAAGGTAAGTTCATATGTAAATGTTGGTAACATAGTTATTATTTTAAATATTTTATGTTATTTAAATGATATGATAATTATTATGAAATATTATACTCGTGATAATTGTTTGATAATATGTCAAATTATGTGATATACTTGGAAAATGTGAAATACTACCGAGTATCGGTATCGACATTCCGTAGGAGATGGTTGAGACACATGATTGGGAAAAAGGTCCCGTTGAACCTTAGGAATGGATTAGGATACAAGTGACATGTCACTAGGATGTTTGGGCATCCGAACTCGTTGAGTTGAGTCCGAGTTCACTTATAGATGCGAATGTCCGAACTCGTTGAGTTGAGTCTGAGTTCGAGAGATGTAACTAGGCATCCGAGCTCGTTGAGTTGAGTCTGAGTTCACTTGTGGATGCGAATGCTCGAGCTCGTTGAGTTGAGTCCGAGTTCGCTTATTGGGGGGTTACATGGTAGCTTGGCTACATATGTGGCACTTATGTGCAAAGTTTCCATGTATCCGAATTATATTCCGATGTGTTCAACGGGTAAAGTTCTACTCAAATGGAGGAATACTAGAGATGAAAGGGATGTATTGGTGAGTGTTGTGAAATGGATACTTTGAACAGGTATGTACTTAACCCTCGGGTTGAAAAATCGATATAACAATAATATGGTAAGATGATAAATGAAAATATGATATGAATGTCTTGGTGATGATTATGCAAATGATGTTTTATGTTTGCTTATATGGTTATGTTACTTGCTATTTGCATGTGAACTTACTAAGCATTTATGCTTACTCCATCCTTTTCATTCCTTGTAGTTTTGACAAGCCAGCTCGGAAATCGGGAACGGTCGGAGGTTCGCTCACACTATCTGTATACCATCTTGGCATAATGGCTTGTATATTTTGAGTATGGCATGTATAGCATTATAATCATTTTGTATATATGGTCTTATGATATGGTTATTGAGTGGTATGGAAATGCTTGGTAATGATTAGCCATTGGAATGGCTAATCATGATCATATTTGGTGTTATGTATGTCAAATTGCTAGCTAATCCATGTAAACCATGAAATAGGTAAAATTTACCATAAAATAGATTCTAACAGCAGCAGTGATGTAACTTTTAAAAATCACTAAAAATAATAGAAATGGAATTAAATGATGAGTATATTATGAAATTGAAGCTTAATGAGTCTATTTTCATATGGATTGAACAAAACAGGTCTATGAATTATATTTTATGAGATATTTGAATTTTTGTGAAATAGGGCCAAAGTGATTTCTAGATCCCCTATTCTGACTTTAAATATTTATCATAAATTGTAAAAATATAATTAGAAGTCATTATTTATATGTACAGATTCCTTATTGAGTCTAGTTTTAAGAGAAATAAACTTCATAGTCATTAAAATTCTGTACAGAGAGATATCTGATTCGTAATACACAGAGGTCAGAGCAGTCGAACCCTGAAACAGTGGAGAGTTTAACTAATAAACTGTACTAATTGGCTTGAGCAAAAATTCTATAAAAAAATTAGTAAATATATAAATGAGTCTATTTTCAGGGAAAATTTACAGAATTGGATTTCGAGTTTCGTAACTCGAGATATGAATTTGTAAGCGACTGTGACGCAGATTGCTAGTTTAACTGGAAATTTTAAAAATAAATTGTTTGAGCTGTTTAAGTAATGAATTAAGTCTGTTAACACCTCGTCTTTGACTCCGGTGACGGTCTCGGGTACGGGGCGTTACATTACATAAATTTGAATATACGTTAACTATAAAAAACACTTAACAAATAGCGTTAGCTTAAGCCTAAGCCATACCTTTTTACAGCTCTTTTGGTTTGCCAAATCAATTAGGGTTTATGGTTTGCCTAAAATAAAAATCAAAATAATTATGGGCTTAGAAATGTTTCAACAATGAAAATGACAAACAAGGGTTCCAAGAAGAAAAAAAAATTCTTCATTCAAACAAGGTTTCAATTAAAAAAATGGTTTTTCAAACTTACACTCCTATCAGTTCTACAAGCGGTTGGAGGTTCTATGAAAATTATTGAAAGGGTTGGTGATTTTTTTTTAAACAAAGAGAGTTGTTGAATTTTTTTTAACTAAAAGAGAGTTGCTGAAATTATATTTTGAATGAAATAGGGTTCGTCAAATTTTTTTAACGAAATAGAGTTCGTGAATTTTTTTTAGGGCTACTTTCAAGAAGTAAAATTTTACTTATCGCTTAAATTTAAGATAATATGTTTTAATTTTTAACTATTTTTAAATTCATTTATGAATTTTACTAATATTTTGAAAAAAAATAGACGTCTATGTGGCAACTTGTGATTGGCTAATTTTTTTTCTAGCGGGACTAACAGTTGGGGTAAAATGGATAACGACTTAATAATTTAGGTACCGGTTTTGACCAAAAAATAGTTTAGGATTCTTTGGAACGACGTTCCAGCTCAGAAGTTCAAGCCGGTTAGAGGTATTAGTCAAGGATGCACATTATCACCGTATCTTTTTCTATTGTGTATGGAGTGGTTGGGATAGTGAATGGTAGGTGGACTTCTATTCGGTTGTTTAAAACTAGTCTGCTTCTTTTCCATCTCTTTTTTTGTAAATGATTTCATCCTCTTTGGTTAGGCTGAGGAGAGCCAGGTGAAAGTTATCAAAGAAGTGTTGGATACATTTTGTGTGTACTCGTGTTATAGGGTTAACATGTAAAAGTTGAGTATCTTCTTTTCTAAAGAGGTGGAGGAAGATCTCAAAATGTATATATGTAGATCGATTGGGTTTCGCATGGTTTAGAATCTCGATACGTATTCAGGAATTTCACTTTTTTATGACAAGGTGACTAATAATACTTTGCGCTTTATGGTGGGAAAAGTGTATAGCAAACTTTGTAGTTGGGATGCTAATCAACTCTCTTTAGCTAGCAGAATTTCTTTGGCATAGCCAATTTTGCTCTAAATAGGAAATTGAAAGCATCGTCAGACAATTCATATAGGGATCTTCTAGTGGTTCTAAACAAATCATCTTGGTTAGCTGGGATTTAGTTTGCCAACCTAAAGCGCATGGTGGGCTTGGTAAAAGGTCGTTACGAGATCAAAATACTTCATTTATAATGAAAGTGGGTTTTAGTATTGTGTCTAATGCCTTCACTTTATGGGTTCGTGTCCTACGTTCAAAATATAGGATTCAAAGTGGCTTACCAGAAACTTTATCAAAGGGTAGACATTCTTTTTTATGGAGATCGCTTTCAAAGTTATGGTCGTTTATTCGTGAAAACCTCATTTGGTCTGTTGGAGATGGTAGCAACATCAATTGTTGGAAGGATCCTTGGGTTCTGAATATTAGGCCTCTGTGTAGGATGATTTCTCCTAACTCAAATCTTGATATAGAATGTACTATCAGTGAGATGATTATAGAGAAGGAGGACAGGAATTTAGATTTTCTTTGACTTTGGGTTTCAGAAGAGATCATTCAGCAGATTTTGGGGGTTCCACTACCTTAGCCAAACTTGGGTACAGACAGAATCATTTAGGGGGCACTTCTTCCGATTTATTTTCCATTAAAAGTGCATATGAGAAGTTGCGGGAAAGGTTATGGAATTCAAAGGAAGCGGTTGGTAGCTATCATGAAAGTTTCAGTGTCCACAAAGGGTTAAAGTGTTCATATGTCTTGTCTTTAAACATCGACTACTTACCAATGTAGAAATGACAAGAAGAGGAATAGGGGTGAATTATGGTTATAGAATTTGTGGTCATGAGTATGAAATGGTCTTCTTACACGTCTTTGTGACTGTATTGTAGTTAGAGACATTTGTGACTGTATTGTAGTTAGAGACATTTGGAACCAGTTAATTCCTACAGGCTTTTTTTTTTTTTTGCAGGGATTTTACAAGAATGGATGGAGCATAATATCCATAATAATCAATCTGCCGGCCTTGTGAAAGAAGTTATTTAGCAGTGTTTATTCGGGATTTTAATATGGCGCATTTGGAAGAATCAAAACCTTTACATTTTTCAAGGTCTATCTTGGAATGCTGATACAGTTATCAAAGTCTCTTTAAGTTGGGAAAAAAATTTATTGTTCCTTTGTCTAGTAGTTGGGTAAGAATGAATACAAATGGCTCGATTAGAGTAGAGGATGCATTCGCTGCAGTTGGAGGGATTTTACGAGATCATAATAGGAGGTGGATAATTGGATTTACTAGGTATTTGAGTAATTGTGTTATCCTTGATTCAGAGCCTTGGGGCATTATGGACAGGTTGAAACTCGAACTTGATCAAAAATTTGAAAGAATATTAATTCAGACAGATATTCTTGAAGCAGTCAATATCATTCAAGATAGGGGCCGAGAGAACTCCAATTCCGCCTTGGTAAGAAGAATCCATTCTTTATTGAAACTCCTAAGTTAGTGGAGTATCTAATATATTCCTTGAGAAGAGAATAAAATCACAGATAGTATTGTTAAGACAATCTGTGACAGAAGAAAAGAGTTAAGATTAATAGAGGACCCCATTCCGATATATTACTCTTAATGTTTACCTTTTGATTTGTATTCCTTTCACCAAAAAGAAAAAAGATAAAATAATCTTGTATCTTTTTTATGTTATATCCATATTTCTGTTTTAATCATCACTAATTAATTTTAGAAGTTTTATTAAAAATGATATTTTTATTTTTAAAAATTTTCATAAAAATTATAAATATCTTAATAAGACTATACATTTTAATTTGTATGTACAATCAATCTGTACACTGCAAAGGATACAAATTAGTGGATGTTTATAACTTTCTAAATCTTCCTCCTAATTCAAGAATCGGAATGATGTTTCAATCTACATTTAAATAAATATGTAACTAAATGGTGAATCTTCATTTACAAAGAGCCATTTTATATATTAATATATTTTTAGTATTTTTTTATGTAATTATTTTATAATACGTTTATTCAATCAATATTGAAAATAAAATAATAAAATTTAAATCTATGCACAGTTATGAATAAATTTAAAAGTTACCCTTTAACAATTAAGACATATCAACAAGTAGTAATTATGATCATTAATGTGAAAGCTATATTTGTTATTTTAAAAATTTTATTTGAAAACAATACTTATCCATCATTGATGTTTAAATTTTATTAAATGAAAATATATTTATATTTACTTTAGTATTTCTAATATTGTATAGTTTATGTTCTTGAATATCCATGATTTGCATGGCTCAAATTCACTAACACATTAAACATTTTGGAAATATAATTGTACAAGACAACGAGAAATTTAACCAAACCAAAGCTAAAGCCATCATATTCCTTTCTTATCAATCTCTATGAAAATTAAAAGCATTAAATTATGGAATAACTTAAAAGAAAGATATTATTTAAAGCTCGTTGTGATTAGATTTACCTAAGGTTGTAAGATTTTAAAACCGTGAATATAACTTTTCACTATTTAAATTAAATTCTCAATTAAAATTACTTGAAGAAAATGTAACTTATCAAAATTTATTAGAAAAAACTTTTTCAATTTTTCACACATCTAATGAACTCCTATAACAGTAATATCATGAAAAAAATTTTAAGAAATATTCTGAATTAATCTCATTCCTTTTGGTGTTTGAGCAAAATAATTAGCTTTTAGTGAAAAATATTAAAGTAGTTCCGTTTATTCAGCTTCTTTATTACAAGTGAATGCAGCAATATATAGTAATTTTAAAAGTGGCAAAAAAACCGTGATCATGGTCATGGTTGTGGCCATGGCCATGGACATGAACATAATCAAGGGCATAATAATTATTGTTATCATAGTGTTAATAATTATTTTGACCACCAAAAGAAGAATAATAGTGAGAAGAGAGAGAAGGATGATCCATTTTATCTTTCAAAAGGCAAAATTTTGTGTTATTGATGTGGTATGAATGAACATTTATTATGTACTTACTGAACACTTATTCATATTGTAAAGTTGTATCAAACTTCCATAAAAAAGAAAGGGAAGAATATTGAAATTAATTTGATATATCAAAATAATGATAAAAAAATCAATTTTGCTTACAATGATGATGATGACGACTTTTAACAAATTTGTTGATTTTACCCATATTAACGAAAAAGAATATTTTTTTCGAAAATGATGATGAAAAAAATAGAAGTGAAAATGATAATAACATTTGAATAATTATTTTTAGGAAAAAAAATATTTTCAAATTTTTAAATAGGCTTTTTGTAACATCCTTACTTGACCTGATCGCCGAATCTGGATATGGAGTTTCACAAATGGACCGGATTTGGCTAAGCATAAATTTTAAACATAACAATTTGGAAGAATAACAATAAATACTCCTTACAACAGAAAGCTTAAATTAAAATAAGAACTTACTATCTCCAAATTTCAAATTCTAAGGAAATTATTTTATTACAATATATTCGATCTCGAGGCAAAGCCTCTAAAGGTACCCCTCCTATGTGCATGACACTAAACTAATGATTGCTTATTGATCTATCTCGGTCTGGCTTGGTCCCTCCTCAAGATGCTCGATCACTCTTGAGTTTTGCAGACATAAGCCAAATTTCTGTAAGTTTGAAAGAACTTACTGAGTTTCTTTAATGTATTTATCAAAAATAAACCCCGTCTTGCAGATACAGTAGATGAAAAAGAACTAATCACAACTAACTCCATATTTGTTTGAGGTGATTTCTTTTAATTTGAAATTGCGATATTTGATTCATTCCTCGAACTTACCTATAAGCGGATATGCCACCAAGCGATCTTCCCTTGGCGAATCCTAAAGTCATTCGAAAAGTTTTGGTAGTTTCTCAATTGTCTCGCCATAACAGTGAACTCTATCATTTTCTTACGTACATTATTTTCTTCATCTATTTCCCTTCCCGAACATCCTTCTACTCATAATTTTTAATCTTTAATCACATAATTGGGTGATCAGTTACTAGTATAGAGTCTCTTTTCAACCTTGGACTTATGAGGTAGTCTTTCTGCCTACCACTCTGATAACCCTTTAGTTTTGCCTTCATTGGCGATCATAGCAAACCCGATTAGTCCTTGGTGGACTCTATTTTCCTACTTCAGTCATATAAGACTTACTGACATTACACTAGTAGGTTTAGCTAACAAGGACCCCATGTCACTCTAGTGGGCTAGATCTCATTTCACCCTAACAGAAATACCTTGCCTTTAAGGCGTATGTCCTTTTGCGGGGCACCACTTTGGTCTAAAGTATTTCGACAAACTGTCATCTTAGTGACCATTCGAGTTTCCCCTTAAAATCATCTCTGTTTTAATACATGGTTGGTGCTTTCTCAAAAGTTTCCCCTTAAAGAGGAATAGTCTTGGGGGATTCCTCAAATTCACTGGTTGGCTATTGCTTGCCAATACTCGCAATTCTCCTTGTTTGCGTGACTTTTCATATTCACTGTCTTAGTAGACCACTTGCGTTTATCGTCCCAGCGAACTCCATATGTTGTCATAGTCGAACTATAGTCTTACACATGTAATCCGTATTTAATGTCCTAGTGGATGTCTCTGTATTTACTATCCCGACGGACTACTCCGTGTTTACTATCCCAGCAGACTACCCCGGTTTATTATCCTGACAGACTACCCAGTGTTTATTATCCCCGCGAACTATACCAGTTACCATAGTCTAGCTATGGTCTTACACGTTAAACCTCTTTCGAGGTGTCGCCCCATGGGACCTTACTGCCATCGCGGTGTCACCCCATAGAGTCTGTTGACCATCATCACAGTGTTGCTTTATGGAACGTAATGATCATCATCATGGTGTCGCTTTAGAGAGCCAATCCATATCATTTCATTTCTTATTTAACCTGGATGCTTGAACACCGAAGTGTCCCCTCTGTAAGGCTTGAAGCTTCGCACATCATGGTTTGCACTCAACAACACTGTGTGGCGGCATCTTATCAAAATTCTATTTCCCTATTCATCCACCCATACCTCCAATTTGCCATGACTACCTAAATGCTTGAACACCGTAATGTCCCCTCCATAAGGCCCGAAGCTTCGCACACCATGGTTTGCACCCAGCAACACCATATTGGGATATACAAAAACACCATTTCCTGAATCTTAGCTTTAGAACCTATCAATAGCCTCCCCTCCATACCCCACAGTTATAATCATGCAATGCATGCATTTCACTTACATACTATCATAGAGTACACAATCTTTTGAAAACATAGAATCATAACTAATTTCATGCATATTGAACTACATTGGCAGATACTCATATACTAGCCAAACCCACACATGCTTAGCATTCACAATCAACAATGTTCATACATCATCATAGAACTTAGCACAGAATCATGCCAACTACTCAACATTTTAAGAATGGAGTACAAAAACTCACATGCTGCTTTTTTGCCCTCATAGCTTAGCTTTTCCGAACGCCAGAAATTCCATTCTCCTGGCAGCTAAGCAGTACAACCAAGGTCATAAGTTAAACTCATCATTTTCAGCTTAAAACTCAGTTTTCCAGAAACATGCAGAACCTCTAAAAAGGTTTCTGAAAATTCTTAACTTTATGTCATAAACTTACAAACATCAAAGGTCTTAGAACTTTACCAGCTCATCGGATTCTCTACTTTTCCAACTTAAACCTCATGACCAATACTCCATGCAGAGCTTCCCAAAATTCTCTTCTTCGGAGTAACCAAAGAAGGAGATGAAGAAGAGAATAAAACAAATTTGAGAAGAAAGTCACCCACGGGCATTTCCTTCTCAACTATTTATAGTGCTTCTCGCATAGTCTTCAACTATATAAAAACCATCCATTGATAATCATTTTGTCTCTCACTAAAGAACTAGTTGGTTTTAATCCAATCAAACCAGTATTAGATTTCAACCATGTCCAAATCAGTTACTAACTTTTCCTAGTTTTTCAGTAGAAGCCACCGATTTATGGCTTCTTTCAATATAACCCTAAATTGTTCTTAATTTTCAGGCTTAAAGGAAACCGGGGGTGACACTTTTGGTATATTTGTAATGTTATATATTTTTAATACATGCAATAGCTTGTTTTTTATTTCAATGAAGATAATGGGTTTCTTCAACTCATTGGTTGGAGCTAAGAGTAAGAATGAGACTGAAGACACATATTTTACCCACAATGTTACAAGACATACTATATTTAAAGATAAAAAAATATTTATCTCATTTAATAGCAAATGATCAAATATTAATACCATATCAAGTAGTGTAAATTTAATCAAATGTTCTAAAAGATCTATTATTACTACAATGGACAAAGTTTGAAATATATGTATTTTTTATACATAAAATATATGTAGTTTTAATGTTATAAACTTTAGTATTTTAATATATATATTATCTCTTAATCAATTAAATGAATACATTTACATTAATTATGAAATTGATATTTTTATTATATGTTAATAAAAAAGTTACACAATTACAATATTTAATATAAAATTTTCATTTTATTTTGTAGGCATAATAATAAATTTAACCCTCAACGTTTAATTTTTTATTATCAATTTTACCTTATTATTATTTTAGTTAAATTTAGTCAAACCTTTCAAAAGAGCTAAATTGTATTTAAAAAGAGAGAGAAGAAAATGCTAACTAAAACATTATTTTTTAATAATGTTTGTGTGACAATCCAGTGACGATCTATGTGTACTTCATGCTAACATGACACTATTTTCCTTATATGCCACAACAATAAATAATTTAAAATTTATAAAAATAAAAAATAAAATTGAAAAATATTTTTAAAAAAATAGCATGAAGTACGATATGGGATGCAATGTTTAAAAATTTAATATTTTAGTAAGCATTACCATTAAAAAAACAACAATTCAACTATTTTCAAAAGGTTGATAGCCAAATTCAACTCCATTTAAAAGGTTGGGGGCCAAAATTGGCTCAAAAAAAGTCTATGGGCCAAATTGACAAAAAATGTACACATTGATGGCTAAATTTACCATTATGTCTTTTTAATGCGTTTAACCTTATTTTTTAATATAAAATAATTTGATGCCTATTTTACTTTTATTTTTAATAATAAAAATTTAATTTGCATGAAAAAAAATCTAAACACGTAAATTTTTATTGACAGTGTATTGCATAAGTAGTCTTAAAAATTGTCACGTGTCTCTTTTATTAAAAATATGTATTTAATATTTTTACTATATTTCTATAGAACATTTATCAACTCTTTCACTCCATTTGTAGTGTACCTTGATTTTATTCAATTTTTCAATGTAATTATAATTAATAATTAAGTCAAATCGATTAAAAATAACAAACACTGTTATTATGGGCTAAAACCAACCAAAAACACACTAAAATGGATGAAGCATGAACTTAAAATATTTAATACGGATTTAAGATTGAAATGAGACATATCAACCTTATTTCGATTTTCCCTTTTTTAACACTATTTTGTAACTTCATCCCTAATACAAATCTATTTCTTAGGCAATACCTTCTGTTGAATGTTAAAAGTGGCATTATAGAATTTGCCTTCACTTCTTCAAGTTTGAGTAATGCAGCTTAAATTTCAACAAAAGAACTGCCCTCCACCTGTTTCTAAGTAGAAGAAATTGGCTAAATATGCAAATTTCATCTTCCAACCTTTTTTGTCATCTCAATATATAATTTATTATTATAGTTTAAATTTATACACCAACAATATACCCAAAATAAATCTATTTCTTTTTTGTTTAACAAACTATCTTAAAAGAGTTTAAATAACATTAATGGTTTGTATAGTTTTAATTTTATTGGTTTTCTTATATATAGTATTTAGGGTTAAATTATTTTTAGTCTAAAATTAGTAATTACTCCCACATTGGAGTTCAATTTTTTTTTTTTTGTCTAAGTTAATCTCTAAACATAACACTTGTTCCTACTTTGGAGCATGAACTTTTTATGTTCAAGTTAGTATCTGAACTTGATAATTGTTCTTAGATTAGGGGCTGAACTTTTTTATGGTTCAAGTTACTACTTAATATTTCCTTGAAAACCTTAAAATTCAAGCTTCAATATGAGAATAATTGTCAAATTCAAACCTGAAAATGAGAACAATTGCCAAATTTAAGAATTAACTTGAATAGAAAAAATTTAAACTCTAAAATAAAAATAAATTCTAATATAAAAAAATATAGTGAAGTTGAAGCCGAAATAGAGATTTAATCTACTGGCTACTTTTCCAATGGTGAGGAGAAGTTGAAGCGTAGTTGTTAACCTTGAGAATGAAAAGAAAAAAAAAATTAAAGCTTGACAGATAGGGCTCGAAATTTGACTTTTGTGAACCAACTTGTCAGCATTGTTGTATGATATAGTTGGAACAGAAACATTAGATAATCTGTGTGGATCAAACAAAAATAGGAATGGAATAAATCAATTCTTTGAACCAAAAAGAAAAAAGTTGAGATTTTTATAATGTTTGGGTTGTAGATATTTGTAAATATAAACCACAAAATAAAAATACGAATGGTTGTACCAGGTTGCTAGTGGTAATGAAAAAAATATAATATGGGAATGGTGGGAAATAAAAGTGGGGAAAATCAGGAAAAGAGGACCATCCAATTTGGTCCACAATCCACTAAAATCATCCTTGATTACTCCAACTCCCACAATCAGGGTTAATTCCATCCTAGCTTCCTAATTTATGATTTATCTTTTAAATTAGCCTTTAAATTTTGAAATTCAACTCTTTTTTCAATCACGTTTCTTTATTAGTACAATTTATTGATGCGCTTTCAAATATTTTATTAATCATATCCAAACTTTAATAAAATATTATTTTATTTATTTTATTTTTAAAGCCAAATCACCTAAAAATGAATCGAAAAGTTAATATTTTTAACTTTGTTCATGCTGCAATATCACGTTAGCATTTAATTATTTTTAAAAACATTAAAAGTATAAAAAATATATTTTTAAAAATTTTAAAAATTAGTTACACAGTGGTAAGTCATCTACGTGGTAATACACGTATATACAATGTCAACAAAGTTAACAAATATTAACTTTTTTTATTTATTTTGGGTTAATTTGTTAAAAAAATACAAGTTCAAAGATTAAAAGAAGTGAAAAATAAACAGAGAGCTAAAATGAATTTATTGTAAAGTTTAGAAGGCCAAAAAAATCATTATGCCTTAAAAAAAAATCACATTAGATCCAAATTTCATCTAACATCAAAGCTACTATAATTACCCTAAAAGATTTTTGGATGGGCGGTAAGTATAATGCGTTTAATTTATTTTTTGTCTCACGTTATATTTTTTAATATTATCACCACTAATGTTTTTATATTATAGATCGTACATCTAAACTCACGTTAAAAGTTAAAATGATGGTGGAATTAAGTTTGGTTTAATTATGAGCCTATGTTTGAAATTCAGTGTAGCTTCAAGATTTCTCAAAATGTTGGCGGTGGCCAACTATCCTACTCCTACCCCTACCAAATTAAATTAGTTGGGCATTTGAGTTAAGAAGGGTTGTTGAAGTTTTCAAATTTGGGGAAAGTGATGAGATTATTGGAGTTTGAATTTTTTATTGAGATTGTCGAGATTATAATTAATAAATCTAGGAATTTAATTTAAAGTGGAAAACAAGTTGAACTCATTGCAAAAATCCAGGCCTTGCCATACAAGGCACAACTGTGTTTTCCATGTTTACAGCTAACTTGCCAACTGTGTTCCTATTGTGACAAAAGCAACCAAAAACTGGTTTCATAGTAAAATAAAATCATTTTCATTGATTGAGTTTAATTTCATCGTTTATTTTATTGTAAAAGGGAATTTGTTAAAAACATAAAAATAAATACCCAAACGAAAACATCCAAGTAATTATCTCTTCGTCAAAGGGAAAAAATAATAAGCTCCTTCACGTCAGCACCAGCAGCACTTGCCTTGGGACCGTAAAACCCCATACGCGTCGAGACTTCTCTCGTGACGTTGTCAACGCCGTAGTGGTGGTGGTGTTCGTCGGAGTTAGCCGGTGGGTGATAATACAGGCGAGCAGTCTGGGGGCAGTGAGAATGAAATCTTGCGACTATTCTCACCCCTGCATCCAACATCTCTGTGTACTTCCCCATTACTTGTATCTCTATATCCTATAAATTTCTTCACAAAAGAATGAAAAAAAGGAAAGAAAGAAAGAAGGAAAAAGAAATAAATGTGGTGCTAAAAAACGTCCCAAGGTAATGCTCCCATGTAACGGGAAAATGGAATTTGATGTTTGGTGCAAGAAAGAGGAGGCGGCCTTTGATATTTATATATTCAGAAATGTTTGGTTTAATGGGTTTCGGGGTTCTTTCCTTTCGGTTTCAAGCCAGCTCACATTTTCCACGCTATTCCAAGTTAGGTGGAATGAATTTCAATATCTGCCCCTACATTTTACTATATTTGTGATCTTAGTCTGTAATAATTTGTTTTCATTTAATTTTAGTATTCTTCTACTTCACAAAGCAACAGTTTTTGCTCCTCATGATTCATTACTCTCTTTCTACTTCAATTCTAGTAATTTAGTCTTTTTATTTCTTCTTTTCTGATTTTATAACTGAATATCAGTTCACCACACCGGTAAAGGATTCCTGTAAGAAAAAAAAAGTAACCATTTTCTTTTTTCTTCTTCGTAATAATATTGCATGATATTATTAGGGGTGACCAAAATTCGATTCGATTTTAAAAAACTTGATAAAAAATTCAAATTTTGAATTAAAAAATTCGAGTTTTTTGAGTTAACCAAGTTATTCAGATCAATTCAAATAAAAATTTAAGTTTTTCAGTTTAACTTGAGAATTATACAATTTGAATTATCTAAAATCGAATAAGAAAAAGCAAAACTATGTTGTTTTGATAAATATTCACTAATTAAGCTAAAAGGCAAAATTATTATATTGTTTATGTACTAGATAAATAATCAATCCATATAAATGCAACATTAAGTATAAATAATAGGATTTATTAACTCAACTCGATTTGACTCAAATTTTTTTTACTCGATTTGATTCAATTCGAAAAAAAATTTAAATTAAGTTCGATTGCTAAAACAAGATTTGTCAACTTGACTAACTCAAATTTTTTTTACTCGACTCGGTTGAATACTCATTCCTAAATATTATAACCCTAATTTTAGAAACGGAAACCTTACAGTCCTAGATTCAATCATTTTTATTATTTATTTGATCCTCTACATGTGCAACATTCACCATTAGAGAAATTTCTTTTAATGCCACACTATCCAATTTACGAAAATCATTTTTTAGTTTCCATGCCATTATGTTGGAGCTGCAAAATAGTGTTTGTTTTTGGAATTGAATGAAGAAAACTGTTGTAGAAATTAGTGGAAAGAGTGGTTTAGAAAGAAAAAAATAAAAATACAAGGACTTGAATGCAATATTTAATTTTTTTTTGTCATTTTGCCCCCAACTATATCGCATAAAGATCACCAATCCGAGCAAAGTGGGGACAGAGTCAGAGACAGGGAATCGTATTTAATGATAAAGTCAAATAAGGCAAAAGGCGCGTCAGATAATGAAGTCAGACAGTCATTGAATTTATGCGCGGCGTGGATAGTTCGCCGCGTGATGTTGTTCCAATTTTCTAATTTTGCCCTTGTGATTTTTTCCTAATCATCTAATCGCCCTTCATTTTTCTATTATTTATTTATTTGTAATTTTATGGTTACCTAGCAGGATGATCACGTGGCTGACTGGTTCTACCGTGGCTTGCCGTTGGCCCACCAGTCTATTTTGTTTTTTTATTTCTTAAAATAATCCAATAATAGTAAAAAAAAATAATTAACAGGAGCACTGTTTCATACATTTAAAAATGTTAAAATTTTATTACACAAATTTTCAAGTATTATTTTGTGTCACAAAATTGTTTGGTACTAGTATTATATCCCCGCTACGCAGGGTGTTAAAATTTTAGTTTAGTTTTAAAATTTAATTTTAAAATAATTTTTTTATTAAATTATAATTCTCTAGAATTGAATGTGTGAATTTTAAATCAAGAGATCAATTAATGCTTAGATGAATTATTTTAAATATATCATTTTAAATCAAGAGGTGAATTAACTATTTAAATACATTATATAAGAATAAACAAAAAATAGCAAGTAAATAAATTATTATTATTTCTTTGATACAATATTAGGAGTAGGGGATGGGGGCTACAGGATTCAAACCTGTGCTAAATAGGAGTGAGCGTTCGATCGAGTCGAATGAAAAAATTTTGAGTTAATCGAGTTGAAGAATCATATTTTATCATCCTAAGTTGATTTGAAATTTTCTCGAATCGAGTCGAGTGAGATGGAATTCGAATCAAATTGAATCGAATATATTTGTTCGAGTTAAATTTTAAAAAATAATTTTGGGTCCTTGTAACTACTGTCACCCATCGTATTAAAATTTGTCCACCATAATCAAATTTTTTATTACCTTTCATCACCTCATAATTTATTTATTAATCTTTTATATACGGGTTAGCTTCTTTGCTTGTTTAGTTGTTTCAATTATCTTCATATTCTTGTCACTATATATTTTGGAATTTAAAATATATTAAATGTAAAATGTGATTTTTTAATAAAAGTTATTTTAAAGATAAAATGTGAAATTGATACCGATATAAAATTTTAACACGAATATTTTATAGCATCATTAATAATTCAATTTAAATATAAATATTCAATATGACTAAACAATTCAATAATATAAATAATATAAAATATGAAATTTAATTTAATAATATAAATAGTAGATATAAATAAAATTATTACTATTTGTGTTTAGGGATTTTTTGGATAATTTTGATTTTTATTTGGGAGTAAAGAGTGAAAAGTAAAAGTTTAGGGGGAAAATAAAAAGTTTTGGAGAGTAAAAGTTTAAGGGAAAGTAAATAGGGGAAGTAAAATTTTGGAGGAAAAATATTAAAAAAATAGGGGGGATGGGTTTGGGGTAGATGAGGGGTGGGATGGGAAGGAAGTAAAAGTTTTGGGAGGAAAGTGGGAGGGAGTAAGAATTTAGGGGGAAAATAAAAAGTTTTAAGGGTTTTGGGGAGTAAAATTTTGAGGAAAAGTAAATGGGAGAATAAAATTTTGGTGGAAAATGGATTTTGGGTAGATGGGGGGATTAGGATAGGAGGGGAGTAAGAGTTTTGGGGGAAAAGTGAGAAGGAGTAAAAGTTTTGAGGGAAAGATAAAAAGGTTTGGGAGTTTGGGGTAAAAATGTAAAATATTATAGTTTGATATTTGAATTATTCGAATTATTCGAATTTGAAAACTCAACTTGATTCGAACTCGAAATTCGAAAAAAAAAAGTTTGAGTTGACTCGAATAATTTGATTCGTTTAACTCGAAATTTGAATTTGTTTTTATTTGTTTGAGTCGAATCGAATTTTGCTCACCTCTAGTGCCAAACAATCGTCAGACAAAAGCTTTAACTACCACTCCATTCAAATGAAGACAAATAAGTTATAATTTATAAATCTTATGGAAGAACATGATAAAAATGGCAACAATGACAATGGTAAGTATAGTGGTAATAAGAAACCATAAAATGGGAATATGAAACACAACAACCATCCAAGGGCAAAGGGAATGAAAAGAAGCCAATACAATGCTTTTTATGTTGTGGTTCACATATGATGCGAAACTGTCTAGAGTGATATAAGATATCTATGATTAGTAAAAAAGAGAAAGCGGAGCCTGATGAGAAAATGGTATTGAGGCTTGAATCAATAATACTTGATTATGCGAAAACAAAGAGGGATGATAAGTAGAAAGTGTTGATGTTTGTGGACATTAACATCGCAGGTTGAAAGAGGGGTGCTCTTGTTGATACATGAGCATTTGACGTGGGTAAACTTCGTCTCTTAGTTAACAAATTGACTAAGACAATCAAGACTGTTAATTCCAAAGAAGTCCCAATCGTGAGAGTAGCATAAGGAGTTGAGCTACAGATTGGAGATTGAAAAGGCAAGGAATGAGGTAATTCATTTAGATGATTACATTTTTCTTATTGGCTTGAATTTCTTTGATGAGATTATTTTCTTGGACAATAACCAAGACAATGCGGTGCTGGTGAGTCGTGATGAGATTATTATAACTCAAAATAAACGTAATCATTGGCCCATTTAGTCCTGTACACGGTTGAATCGAAGTTGACTTGAGTTTGCTTTCCATAGATGCAATGCTTGCAGAAATCTAACTTTCCAACTCCGGAGCCTGTAAAAAGACATCTTTTGCTCAAAATGATTATATTTTTCTCACTCATATGACTGACTCTCATGTGTCATACTTGAGTTGATTTAGAATACGTAAAAGAGGAATTTGGACTTATCGTCACAGCGTTGGGAGAGTCTTTGTCATGACGTAGCGACGGTCTCACCTCTTCTTTAGTAATTACTGCCAAATCAGACACCGTTGCACCTTGCAGAACGTACAGGATGTTGACTTTCTGTCCTCTCATAAGGACAAGAGCTCCATGAGATACTTTTAAGTTGTTCGACTCAATGACAATCTTGCACCCATTTGAGTCGAGAATGCCCAAACATACGAGAATTTTCTTTAACTCAAGCATATGTCTAACATCCGATAACGTTTTGATTATCTTGTTACGTATATTGATTTGAATGGTACCAATGTTGACTATTTTATAGGGTAAGTTATTTCCCATACCGAACTATATGTGGAGAATAGTCTCTATTGTGACACATATGTTAGGAACACCTTGAATCCAAGATCTACTCGGATGTGTACTTAAACCTTTCAATCGTTGAAACTAACAAAAAATCATCACCTTTGTCCTTGGCTACACTAGTATTAGCCACACCAACTTTTTGTTTTCCTTTCTCGTAATTTTCAGCGGCCCTTTTTTGTTTGTTTTGAAGTTTGAAACATTCTGACTTAATGTGACTCTTCTTTTTACAATATCCACATTGCTTGTACAATTTCTAGATTTCAACCTTGTCCTTGATCTCTTGACCTAAATCCTTAGGTTGTTGCATTCCTCTAGCAACCAAATCGAAGCTTGCCCATCTGATTTGTTCTTCGAAACTAACTTATTGTTGAGTTTATCCTAAATTAAAAGATTACCCATCGCATCCTCAAATAATAGTCTCTATCTACCGAAAATTAAGGTTTCCCTAAAAGTTTTGTATGAATGGGACAAAGAACAAAGTAGTAACATAGCCAAATCTTCATCATCTATGTTAGCATTAACACTCTTTAGATTGTTTAGGAGAGTTACGAATTTAGTTATGTGAGCCTTAATAGACTCACATTCTGCCATATAGAATGTATATAATCGTTGTTTCAATACTAAACGATTTGCGAGGGACTTTGTCATATACAGGGCTTCCAATTTCCTCTATAGGGCTACTATCGTCTTCTCCGAAAATACCTCATGTAGTATATTGTTAGTGAGGCACAATTGAATTGTTGACAGTGCCTTCTCATCAAGTTCCTCCCACTCTGTATGATTCGTATCCGTGAGCTTTTTCCCTATAATGACATTTTTCAGACCATTTTGAACAAGAATTGTCATCATCTGAACTTGCCACAAGCTGAAATTTATAATCCTATCGTACTTCTTGATACCGTACCTCATTTCCATCTCTGAATGTGTTGAATGTGAAAATTAAACCAAGCTCTGATACCAGTTTGTTGAGTCGAACTTGAATTATGCAACAAATATGAACAAAAATCAAGAAAATTGAACACAAATATTTATGTAAAAAAACCCCTCCGAATGACATAAAAAACCATAGGCAAAAGAAAGTTTCACTAAATCGGAAAAAAAAGGGAGTACAAGATAAAGAAATAAGTAAACCTTGAACCCGAAATACAAATTTTTCACGAAATTTTCACAAACTCTCTTAATTTTGTCATCGTTATTCTAAACTATCTAGGGTTGCTAAATGGCCTATTTATAGGCTAAAATTTGTGTAGAATTATGACTAAAACATCCATAGAATAATCGAAGTTTAATTGGGAAAAGATTATAGAGTTTAACTAGGAGAAGAAACCCGGTTATGTAGGGAACACGTCGCCATGTTGTGATGTGGCTATTGGCTCGTTGGGACGTCGTAGTTGTGTCGTCGGGACAACTGTATTTCCTCGTCACGACGTCAACTTTGTTTCGTTTGAAATTCAAGGCATACTCTACAAAAAAAAATGAAGCATTAAATAATGGTTATTCAAAGAGGCAATATTGAATAATATTTGAACAACAATTGCACCACAAAGAGATGGAAGATTATTTTAATTGATTATAAGGTAATATAATATTTTGCCTATTTTTATATTATTTAAATTTAATAGTATAGTTTTTTTAGTTTCATGTTTCTATATTAATTTTAATAGTATTATATATTAATTCACGTTATTTTATCTAATTACTTATATTTTACAATTGATTGTTTCCATTTCTTTATTTTCACCACCTTTAAAATATTTCATTCTCTCAATTATGTCAAAATTAATATACATTTATTAGTTAGTGATATAATTTTAAAATTATATTTTTATTATAAAATAAATTTCAATTGTCAAAAGAAATGTTAATATAATAATTTGTAACAATTATATTTGTTGTTATGTTTATTTCAATAAGAACAACTTTTAAAAATAATTTGTTAAACAACGAAAGATATTTTACGTAAAATCATTCAAACACAAAAAAAAAAAAAAAAGTCAAAATTTTTTTTAATGAACCAAATGCAACCTGTGATTCTCCCAAAAGTTAACCTTCATTTTTGAGGGTCTAAAATCATGGAGTTTGGCTCTATGCCATTGGTTACCCACGTAAGGAATTCTGTAAAAACACAGCATAAACTGCAAGACCAACAAAATGAGTATTGCACACAATCCTATCAATTTTACCGGATTAGGACAAAGACATTAGCCAATTCCCATGCTCGTGCAAGTAAATCTGTGAAACTTAGGTATCATTTTGAAATAAAATATCTTATTCCCTTTATCATTTCAATATAATCTTTGTTGACTTAAGCATTGTTGCAAAAGTTATGAAGTTCCCGGACCCACCTTTATCTGATAGCTGCAGTCCAAACCCTCGGTCTTCACCTTGACTCAACTCAAAATCAAACAATATTGTTCATGGTTTTATTGTGTTTGGTCTTATGGAATTGAGAAGATGGAGAAGTGGTATGATGAATTTCACCTTATAAGAGGCAGGTATGCTCCTTAGTTTGCATTTTTTCAAAATATTTTTTAGTCCTTTTAAAACTATTATAATTCAATCTAGATACTTGTAATTTTATTTTAACCCCAACAAAAAATTCTGACTTCACCCTAATCAAAAACTTTTGAGAACATGGGAATGGGAAGTAAGGGAAAGGTGGAAATAATGAGAATATTTTAATTATGAAATCAAGATTAGTATTTGATATTATTGGTCAATATCTAAATTCCTCAAGTATGATTCAAATATTTTATTTTATTTTTATTATACTCTTTAGACTTATATTACATTTAAGATCCTGCTTAATGAAATCTAAAATTTCTACTATCAAATATTTTTTTCTTTTACGTTATAGCTTAAAGCCAACCATAGCTATTATAAGGGGAAAAAGAACATTACGAGATCTAAGAGGAAAATTTAGCTATTATAAGGGTAAAAAGAACATTATGAGATCTAAGTAACAGTTTGAGAGATATAAGTAGAAAATTATGTTTAAAAAAATATCTACTTTTCTCCTTTATTATTTTATTCATTTTTTCAATTAAGTAACATTTTGCAAAATTATTTATTTTTATTTATCTGAGTCAACAGTATACATGTCCGATCTTATTGGTTACCATATTTTTTGGTGACACGGTTTGCCAAATGTACCAACATTATTGAAGTACCAATATGGGACAAAAAAAAATTGTTTTAAGTATCTATATGAAAATATTGGTACAATTTAAGGGCTAAAATGTGAATAAAGCCCTTTTTTTTTTATTTAATATCTTTTCTAGCACTTTGAATGGTGACAATAGTGTAGCAGCTAAATCCGGCTTTAGGTGTGGTATTATTTTATTGGATAAACTATTGTGAATTATTAGAGGTGAAATTATAATTTGTTTTTAATTTTGCTATTAATATTTTAGATTTTTCTATTTTAGTCACTCTATTTAATGGTTAGTGAAATGATGGCATGATTTTTTAATTGAAATAATAATAATACATTTAGTCCTCAATACTTACATATTCAATCAATTTGATCCTCAAACACATATAATTAGATATAAATATAATTAAATTATTATATATTATGAAAAGTAAAAAAAAATATTATATATAAATAATTGGATGAATAACGGTGTAATTTACCCGTAACACATTTACTTTTTATTATAAAATTGACCACTTTTATTAGAGTTACATAAATGTATAACTCTTCATTTCAATACATATGCATTTCTTTCGCCTAAATTTCATCCTTTCACTCAATCCTTACGTAAGCTTCTAAAAGAAGGTTAAAGTGGGGAAAAAAATCTCACAGAAGCTCTTTTTTTTTATCAGTGTAACTATTGCTATGAATGAAGGTATTAACAAGTTTCCATTAATAGGTATTTGTTGCATTGCTCGCAAAGCACATTCATAGTAGCGGAAGGACAGAAGGCGGATGCTGGTCGGCCCGGAAGTTGCCGAATTGACAGGTTACAGTGAGACCAAGGCCATGCTGCAGGTCGGGCACAAAACACAGAATTCAGGATAAAAATCCCCTGCCCCTCATTTATGCCCCTCCAATCATAATTTGACATGCGGGTTATATTAATATCTTATTTTTTATGGAGTTGCCCTTAACAGTAAATTTTTGTTTGTCTACAAAATTGAAGAGCAAAAGAGATTTCTTTCTCTTGGCCAAAAAATTTATTTTCAAACTTTTTTATTTCTGGGTTTCTTTGGTTGGTTTGATTCGTCATCTTGTCCCCAACCATCATGTTCAAGTTATGGTATTTTTCTGTAAAATGATGTATTTTGATGAACTAATTGACTTGTTTTGGTATTACTGATTTGTAAGCTCAACATGTTTGTTCATAGTTCAAAAAGATGGAGAACTAATTGACTTCATCAAGGCCTAATAATAAAAAAGACTATTCTCTATATGTAGATAGCTTCATTTTCAAACATTTCCAACACTGAACTTGTCTATCAATTTATACTACTATGTTTTAAGCATCTTGAAGTTTGCTCTTAGTTTTTGTAATATGTGATATTTATGAGCCAATGGCTTATTGATGTTCTTATATTGAGTGGTTTGGATGAGGCGAGAAAGGTTTTTGATTTGATGGTTGTAAACCTAATGTCTTTAGTTACAACATCATCATCAATGGGTATTACAAAAAAATTATCAAGTCCTAAAACTCCAATGAAATGACTCAAAAGGGACTAGTTCCTCACATTGCTACTTATGGTGGGAGGCAGGCAACCTCTCGAATGTACTACTCTTTGAGGATTACCTGCTGTGCTCAAATTACAAATTCAACACTTTTGCTTCCCCAATCAGTGTATTATATTAATATTTCATTAATTATAGAGTTGTGGTTAACCTTTAGAATTAACTTAAGAACAACGAATTGAAACCTGGGTAGTAAAATCAAGAAGCTTGATACATCAAACACTTGAGAAACAAAATGAAGATAATAAGAGAGAGAGAGGGTCAAGGAAGTTGTTGGACGACAGGACGTGATTTTGGTAATGACGGCACAAGAAGAGACGGGAGTCTTAACCACTGGACGACGCCATTACAGTCTTGGTGTTGGATCCAAGAAAACACACACCCGATGTTAGATTATGAATTTCAAAGAGATATGGAGATGGGGGTTCTTGATCGTACTGGTTATGAGCTTATGAAAATTGGGTTTAATGGAGGGCTATTGTTGTGGTAAACAAATTGAAAATGACCCTTTTCAGTTATAAGACCTCGCCGTAAAAATTCACCAACTTGAAAAGCTTCTAGCCTTCAACAACCCAAAATGAGAGAATTATAATGGAATTCGGGATAAATTGTGTTTTTATATATAATAATCATTTATTATATTTATATTTAATTATATGTGTATTTGTAGAAAGTTAAATTATTTAGAATTAAAATCAATTTTTTTTAAAAAAAGTGTGAGTATTGAGAACTAAAGCGTATTATTATATTAGTTAAAAAAATATTGCGTAGAGTGATAAAAAAAAACAATTTAAAACATTAATGATGGAAATTAAATTTTTTATAATTTTGTGACCGAAGCAGAAATATATTAATAGTGGGATGAATAATATTGTAGTTTACCTATTTTTTTTAGGTGCTGCAGGCGGGCCTAATATAAATATGAATGCCATAATATGAAGTGGGCTTAATCACCAAATGGCACCTCAAGATGGGTGCTAGTAAACATAGCTATAAATTATACCTTCTTTTCTCATCTTAATATAAATATTTAAAAATATAGAAAATGCTTCAGTTGGATTTTTTAGCTTGCAATTAGTGTGTATTCGTTGGCGAGTTAATCAATTCATTCTCTATCTCTACATCAATATTTCGATTGGTTCCCACTTCCTAATTTAATTGGTTTAATTTTGAAAATTGATGTAATAACTTTTTTATCTCATAAGTAGACAATGAAATTTAAAATTAAAATTAATTATTAATGTCGCAAATTTTGAGCATTACTAATATTGCTAGACATTATAAGAAAGAAGAAAAAAGAAAAAGAAAAGAGAGAAATAATGTAACCAAAAAATAAAAATATTTTTAAATTTATATGATATGACCATTTATTATTGACTGTAATCTTTTTTAATGGATACAGATATAATATTTTGGTGTTAAAAAAATTAAGTATTACCTGTGACAAAAAAAAAAAACTAAGTACCAAGATGAAAAAAAAATATGATTTTGGTATAATTTGTGGATTAAGCCTAATAATTTTCTGCAGGCTGTGTTAACTCGGTTGTACCCATGAACTCGTCCCAACTTCACACGTGGCATGATTGAAGCTTAAGAAAACAGAAATTCAGGCACAAGCATTGAGTCCAACCGTCACATTGGACTTCATATTTTGGGCCGGTGGTATTTCTCCCTTATTGGTGTGTTATTAGTTCTTTTATGCCAAAATCTTTCAACACTTGGAATTTTCTAGAATTTTTTAGAATATATATGATTAATCTTTTAAGCCTTCCAAGTGAATCTTCTTATCTAGGAATCATCACCTTTTTTTTCAAGGTTTATTAATTAATTCCTAAAAAATTAAGATCGGGACTTTTGTAGCACCTTATACCCGACTCGATCATCGGGTCTGAGTTATGAAATATCACGATCAATACCGATGAAACTAACATCACATAAACATCATACAATCATTCATACACACAATTTAGTATAATTCACATTCTTATTATGCTACATAAATATTCTCGGGTCCCACATGAGTTTACGAAAACTCTTTTACTAACCTGAGCATGAATAAGGACTAAATTGTGAAGTTTTCAGAGCTTTGCAACGTCACTCATTTTCGGTTGTGACGTCAAAGTCTTGAGGTCACAACATGACCCCTGTTTTGGCAACTTAACACTTTAGTGCCTATTCATTTGCTTTCAAACCAACATCAAAATGATTTCATTAAACCTTTCACAAGTATAATGCTATTAAACCATGCTAATCTAAATCAATTCAAGCATGAAATCATCTAATTCAACCATTCAACATTGTACAATTTAAACATAAAGCTTTAACAATTTCACAAATTGATACATGAGCTATCTAAATCAAGCTCTCATGATCTCAAATCTATAAAAATAACAAGAAAAGGGCTTTAATTTACCTTTAAATTTTCCTAGGTTTTTCTTCTTCTTTTGGACAACAAGAATATAGATGGAAGATGAAGATGACATTTTTCCACTAACTTAACCTGGATTAAAGCTTAATCAAGTTCGTTTAATTAACATAAACATAATTTATTTAACTTAATTTAACATTAATTAATCTTGGTGAGTTTTATCATCATCATACACTTTCTCCTATTTAAAAATCATCTAATAATCATTTTGGCTCTTTGGTTAATTGTTATTTAAGTCTTCAAGTCTTTGGTCAATTAAAACTCTATAACGATTGGACTTTTACAATTTAATCCTCGGCCTTAATTAATTATTATTTCGGTAAAATTACTCAACTAATTATTTTTATTATCCTTGTAAATATTCATATTTAATATTTACAGACTTGGTTTATAGAAATGAGGTTTCAAAATCATATTTTCTGGTACCACTAAAAATCGGGCCGTTACAACTTTGCTTGGGATAGATTAATAGTTTTATGCAATATTAAGTTTTTATTGATTAAATGATTTTGGGATATTGTTTTTGTATGAAATTCCTAACCTCTTGATTGAGTAATACTTTATAGATGTTGATTGATACCAATTATTGAAGAAATTATGATTGATTGTCTTCATTATTTTGAATTTCTTAAATATTAATTAGAAACTAATTAGCATTTTATTTGAAGGTTGTTATTGTTGCTATTGTGATTATAATGAATCTTGCGATTGTGTCATCTTGTGTTTTACATATTGCATGAAACAAAAAGCACCTAAGTGAAAAAAAAATTCTTATTCATTGGCTTAATGGAAATTTTTATGTATTTAAGGTTTAAATTTATTTGTTTATCAGGTATGTTAAAAAGACTTAATTTATATTATATATATGCATTAATTTATATAATTTTATAAACATTCTAAAATTTCAAATCCAACAATCAAGATTTCCCCCATACTCTATCCCTTGGCATCACCCAATATCACTGCTCCACCTATATTAACTTCAACAAAATCATGAGGTGGACATCTGATTGGTTTTTATCGATGATGAAGTTTGAAATTTTATGAGAATAGCCGAAATAAAATTAAAATTTTCTTCGTTAGAATAACTTCAATTAAATGTTATGAAAGGATAAAATAGAAATGATCCCATTTAATCAAAACACCAAAACCTGGCCAAACACAGGTTGATGGCCTATCATACTCATCATTACAAACAATCCATGGCTGGCATAGGATAGCCACAATATCAATAAAAAGCATCTTTATCCAATTATCATTATCATAATTCCAACCAATCCATACTCAAATCTCCATCACTATCACAGTTAATCCTTATGTAGGCCACATAGCTGCAATGATACCATGTCCAATATTTAGGCTGTAAAATGTTTTTTTTTTTCATTTATTAAGTTAAATAAGTGAATATGAATATCATTATCGATGTTGGTTCCACATTCTTCATTATCTATACTCCCCCGATGGGCTTTCCAATTTTACATATCTACTATGGCACAATAAGTGAATCATAAGGTAATTCCCAGCAAGACCAAGCTATAAATATTTACGAGGGGTCAGGATATTTATATAAAGCTTATATGTTCAAAGTAGGCTCGGTTTATTTGAATCGAATATTTTAAATTTAGTTAGTCTTGTTACCTAAATTGACATTTAGAAAAATAAAATAAAATAAGAGTATGTTTGATAACTTATTATAATTTTTACTTAATATAATATTTTCAATAAAAACTGTTAATAAAATAAGTAGGTAAGATAGCTACTTATCACTTAAAGTAGGAAATGTTAAGTTGATTATATTTTATTAAAATCTTGAAATAAATTATTCTTTTTTAAAAAAAAAGTGAGATATTCAAATTACAATATTTATCTTTCATCTAAAACTATCCAAAATAATATAAATATTATATTAATAAGATAAAAAAATAACCTTTTAAAACTCAATACTTACTTTTATCAAACAATATAATTATATTAAATACTTATATTTACTAATTTACCAAAAATTTCTAATAAAAATTTAGCACTTATTTTAAAATTTTAGTTTATCAAACACACTTTTAAGTTAAATGCTCAATTTGTATTAGATATTATAATTATTTAAGTTTATTTTCTATCAAATTAATATTTAAGTACTACTTTTATATTTAGATACTACAATTATTTAGTCTTATCCTTTACCTATTTATATGCTATTTTGTATTAATTTATCAAATTAATATTTAATATTACAAAATTTTATCATAAAATTATAAATTCTATAAAAGAAATTAAGCTAGAAAAATACTTTGGAGAACTTTGGGGTTAGACACAAATTATCATATTTTTTAAACATTAATTATGAGGTTAAAATAAAATTTTAAGAAACTTCATAGGATTAAAATAAAATTTTACAAAATTTAAGGGCACCTTAAATTCTCCCTTTCTGACTGGATTGAATTTTAACTTGGTGTTGTTCAAAATTCTCATATTTATGCATGGTTTAAAAAAAAATAGATATTTGATAAGTGCTTATGAAATTCATCCAAAGTTATCTTCAAACTAAGTGTTGTAACATCTTTGTGGATAAAAAAAGTGTAATACCTGCAAATAAATATGCAAATTCAATTATGTGCTTACTTTATTTATATTTATATTTGATTATTTGATATAAAAAACAAAACATAATTTTATTTTTATTGTTTGTTTATTTATTATTTATGAATTTTATTAGTGAATATGTTTAATTATATCTTTGGTAATACATTTGTTTAATGTTCACTAACACATTCATTTGATGTCCGTAAATAAATTCATTTAACTTGAGCTAACGTACATAAATATATATAATTTTAAATAAATTAATATGTACATAATTTTGAAATTCTTAAATATAAACACCAAAATAAACAAACAAAATTAAAGATTCAAAGCATTAGACCTTGCAGACACCCATCTTCATGCCTGGAACTCATAGACACACCCATCACAGCATGTTGAACCTTGGAAAGCATTAAACCAAACAAAATTCAATTTCATTCAAATTCGATTCATTTACAATACAATTCACATATTCCCCTCCATAAAAGTCAGCTATAAGCTCACTTGGTAGAATATACTCTATTTGTTGCACGTGCCAGATAATTTTGTGAGTCGATCCTCTATTTCTACCACTTTCATAATCAAAACCTAGTCGTATCACATCTTGAGCCCAAAGTCCTTGAAAAATTGCTTAAGACAGAACCAAAAACTTTTATTTTTAACTTCTAAATTTTCTTACTTTTTCTTTCTCTATCTTATATCAAATGCTTACAAACTATTTATAGACTATTGCCCTTAAAAAAAACTGAAAATATTAAAATCTAATAATAGCCATAAATCAGTGACTCTTGACCTTTCATTCTCTTAAAAACAAATTCTGAATTAAACCCATTAAAATCACATTTAACGTTTAATCAACAAAACTCACTGGTAAACTTAAATGTTTCTACAATCCTTCATGCCGATTAATTTCTTGCAGTTGTAAAAAAGTACCATCGATAACGGTTTTGTGAAGATATTTGCAACTTGGCCCCGGCTTGCCACATTCACTAACTTCACACTTCCTTCCTTTACATGATTTCAGATGAAGTGAAAATGAATGTCAATGTGTTTGCTTCTCTCATGATTCACTGGGTTCTTTGCTAACTCAATTGCTGATTTATTATCAACTCGTATCTCAGTCGCACCAAGTTGTTGTTGCTCCAACTCGTCCAACAAATTTCTGAGCAATATAGCATAACACACACACACCAAGACGCTGCCACATATTTAGCTTCACATGTCGAGAGTGTCATGATTGGTTGCTTCTTTGAAAGCCAAGTAAACGCCGTGTTACCCATAAAGAACACATATCCCGATGTACTTTTCCAATCGTCTAAGTCTCTGTACCAATCACTGTCAGAGTACCCAATCAACTTGTAATCTTCCACATTTGAATAGAATAACCCGAGGGACACCGTTCCTTGGATGTACCGTAGGATTCGCTTCAACGCCTTCCAATGTGAATAAACTAGCTCCTCCATGAACTGACTTACAATGCCAACACTTAGCGAAAGATCAGGCCTTGTACAAGTGAGATAGTGAAGACTTCCCACCAAACTCCGGTATTTGCTCGTATCGACTCGTTCTCCTCCATCGAATTTCGAAAGTTTTACACTTGGTTCTATTGGTGTTGATACCGGTTTGCAATATACCATCTTGTATTTCTTCAAAATTTCCTTTACATATGCCTTCTGTGACACAAAAATATCTGTCTCTTCTTGTCTTACCTCCAAACCAAGGAAAAATTTCATCAAACCTAAATCTGTCATCTCGAATTTCTGTGTCATTGTGCTGTTAAAATCTTGTATCATCTCACCATTGTTCCCCATAAAAATGAGATCATCAACATAAAGAGCAACAAATAACATATTACGTCCATTCTTCTTCTTCACGTAAAGGGCATGTTCATAGGGACATTGTTTGAACCCGTTTTCCTTGAAGTATGTATCAATACGAGTATTCCATACCTGCGGTGCTTGCTTTAACTAGTAAAATGGCTTCTTCAATTTCGGCACATTCTTCTCTTTTCCATTTTTCATGTACCCGGGTGGTTGTTCGATGTAGACTTCTTCTTTGAGCACACCATTCAAGAATGCCGACTTGACATCCATTTGAAATATCGACCATTTGAATTGAGCCGCTTGTGAAAAGAGCAATCGAATTGTCTCCATTCTTGCAATGGGAGCAAACACCTCGTCATAATCGATTCTCTCTTTTTTTTTGTATCCCTTTGCAACAAGTCACCCCTTGTACCATTCTATCTCGCCTTGAGCATTCATCTTTCTCTTGAAACCCATTTCACATCAATGGGCTGGCTTCCTTTCGGCAACTCCGTTAACTCCCATGTGTTACTGCGGTCGATTGCTTTAATCTCCTTATCCATGGCAGTTTGCCACTTCTTATCTCACACCGCCTCTTTAGAACTTATATTCTCGGAATCTGCCAAAAGACATACAATGTGTACCTCATTTTTTGAATCATACAAATCTTGCAAACTTCGTATTTTGGGTTGTTGCGATTCATCTTCATCATCTATAGTTTCAGGATTTGTCGGTATGATTGTTGGTGTAGTGGTTGATGATTCTCCATCTTTGATGATGACCTCCGTTGAGTTATTCCAATCCCACTGACTTGCTTCATTAACTTGTACATCACGACTCAACACAACCTTCTTGCTTTTCGGGTCGAGTAGCTTGTATCCTTTTGTTTTCTCATTATACCCAATAAAAATAAACCTTTTACTTTTATCTTCGAGCTTCGTTCTTCGCTAATCCCGCACATGTGCATAGGCCTCACTACCGAATACTTGAGATGAAAAACTATTGGTTTTTGTCCGCTTCATGCCTCTTGTGGTGTTTGATCATTCAACTTCGCATGTGGACACTGATTTTGCACATAGATAGCACATTGCACGGCTTCCGCCCAAAATTCCTTCGGCATATTCTTGCTCTTGAGCATTGACTGAACCATCTCGAGAACAATCTGGTTCTTCCTCTCTGCCACACTGTTTTGTTGGAGAGAGCACGGTGTGGTTAGGAATCGTCTTATGCCTTGCTCCTCACAATACTCCATGAAAGCCGTCGAAGTATACTTACCACCTCAATCGGTTCGTACAGATTTGATGTGTCTACCAGTTGCCTTTTCCACCACCACTTTGAACTTTTTGAACACTCGAGCCCTCGGATTTTTCTTTTAAAAAATAAACCCAAGTTTTTCTTGAGAAATCATCGATAAAGAAAATGAAATACCTTTTACCGCTAAAAGATTCGGGGGTGATTGGTCCACATATGTCGGTATGAATCAATTCGAGAGGTTGCTTAGCCCGATATTCTGTCTTCTTTTGAAACGAAGTTCTCGCATGCTTGCCGAGCACACACTCTTCACAAAATTTTCCCTCGCAGTCCATGTCCAGTAACCCGTGCACCATGTTCTTCTTTGCCAACTCGTTTAGACCATCAACATAAAGAGCAACAAATAACATATTACGTCCATTCTTCTTCTTCACGTAAAGGGCATGTTCATAGGGACATTGTTTGAACCCGTTCTCCTTGAAGTATGTATCAATACGAGTATTCCATACCTGCGGTGCTTGCTTTAACTAGTAAAATGCCTTCTTCAATTTCGGCACATTCTTCTCTTTTCCATTTTTCATGTACCCGGGTGGTTGTTCGATGTAGACTTCTTCTTTGAGCACACCATTCAAGAATGCCGACTTGACATCCATTTGAAATATCGACCATTTGAATTGAGCCGCTTGTGAAAAGAGCAATCGAATTGTCTCCATTCTTGCAATGGGAGCAAACACCTCGTCATAATCGATTCTCTCTTTTTTTTTGTATCCCTTTGCAACAAGTCACCCCTTGTACCATTCTATCTCGCCTTGAGCATTCATCTTTCTCTTGAAACCCATTTCACATCAATGGGCTGGCTTCCTTTCGGCAACTCCGTTAACTCCCATGTGTTACTGCGGTCGATTGCTTTAATCTCCTTATCCATGGTAGTTTGCCACTTCTTATCTCACACCGCCTCTTCAGAACTTATATTCTCGGAATCTGCCAAAAGACATACAATGTGTACCTCATTTTTTGAATCATACAAATCTTGCAAACTTCGTATTTTGGGTTGTTGCGATTCATCTTCATCATCTATAGTTTCAGGATTTGTCGGTATGATTGTTGGTGTAGTGGTTGATGATTCTCCATCTTTGATGATGACCTCCGTTGAGTTATTCCAATCCCACTGACTTGCTTCATTAACTTGTACATCACGACTCAACACAACCTTCTTGCTTTTCGGGTCGAGTAGCTTGTATCCTTTTGTTTTCTCATTATACCCAATAAAAATAAACCTTTTACTTTTATCTTGAGCTTCGTTCTTGTTGATCCCGCACATGTGCATAGGCCTCACTACCGAATACTTGAGATGAAAAACTATTGGTTTTGTCCGCTTCATGCCTCTTGTGGTGTTTGATCATTCAACTTCGCATGTGGACACTGATTTTGCACATAGATAGCACATTGCACGGCTTCCCCAAAATTCCTTGACATATTCTTGCTCTTGAGCATTGACTGAACCATCTCGAGAACAATCTGGTTCTTCCTCTCTGCCACACTGTTTTGTTGGAGAGAGCACGGTGTGGTTAGGAATCGTCTTATGCCTTGCTCCTCACAATACTCCATGAAAGCCGTCGAAGTATACTTACCACCTCAATCGGTTCGTACAGATTTGATGTGTCTACCAGTTGCCTTTTCCACCACCACTTTGAACTTTTTGAACACTCGAACCCTCGGATTTTTCTTTTAAAAAATAAACCCAAGTTTTTCTTGAGAAATCATCGATAAAGAAAATGAAATACCTTTTACCGCTAAAAGATTCGGGGGTGATTGGTCCACATATGTCGGTATGAATCAATTCGAGAGGTTGCTTAGCCCGATATTCTGTCTTCTTTTGAAACGAAGTTCTCGCATGCTTGCCGAGCACACACTCTTCACAAAATTTTCCCTCGCAGTCCATGTCCAGTAACCCGTGCACCATGTTCTTCTTTGCCAACTCGTTTAGACCACCATAATGCAGGTGACCAAAACAGAGATGCCACAGCGACGCCTTGTCTTCTACGTCGACTCGAAAATATTTTTTTCGAACGCTTCTCAAATTCAACTTGTATATGCGATTTCTCCCTATTTCAACTCTAGCGACCAAACACCCTTGCTTATCTTTCAAGTGTAACACCCGGTCTTGCATAAGTACCGAATAACCTTTTTCCATGAGTTGCCCCATATTCAAAATGTTACACTTGAGGTCTGGTACGTCATACACATCTTGGATAGACCCAACTAACCCATCCTTTTGTAAATAACAAATGGTACCTTAGCCTTTTATCTCAACTTTCGACGCATCTCCAAACGACACATGTCCCGTTTCAACCTTTCGCATCTCTTTGAATAGGTGCTTGTGCCTGCACATATGGTTACTTACACCCGTGTCAAGGTACCACACCATATTGTTTTTGGTGTTGACTTCGTTGTGTGCCATCAAGAGAAAACCTTCTTTCGCTTCCTCATCTTTCGTGGTTAGGTTGGTTGTCTTTTCCACCTTTTTTAAGATGTGATATTCTTTCGCGAAATGCCCTGTCTTGCCACAATTGTAACACTTATCAGAGTTGCAATCCTTCACATAGTGACCATATTTGCCACACTTGTAGCACTCGATGTTAGAATAATTCGACCGACCGCCTCTTCCACAACCGCGTCCTCTTCCACGCCAATTTTGTTGGTTTGATTGCTCCTTCTCCTCATAATGCCCTTCTTGACCGCGATCGTTTCCTCGACCTCTACGGCCACGCCATCTACCTCAAAAGTTTTGAGAATAGAAAACCTTTCCGTCTTTGATTGAAGCCTTAGTTTGAAGTGTTTGCTCGTCTCCTCTTTCTTCTTGTTCTTACGTTGTTCATGTGCCTCGAGAGAACTGACGAGCTCGTCGATTATGAGCGTTGGTAGATCATTTGACTCTTCTATGGCGCATACGACATTCTCGAAACTGTCAGTTAACGACCTCAAAATCTTCTCCACAACTCTTGCATCGGTTAACGCTTCTCCATTTCGGTTGAGTTGGTTCACCACGGTTTGAACACGCGTAATGTAGTTGGAGACACCTTCCGATTCCTTCATCTTCATGCCTTACCAAATTGAAAAATTGCTTAAGACAGAACCAAAAAACTTTTATTTTTAACTTCTAAATTTTCTTACTTTTTCTTTCTCTATCTTATATCAAATGCTTACAAACTATTTACAGACTATTGCCCTTAAAAAAACTAAAAATATTAAAATCTAATAATAGCCATAAATCAATGGCTCTTGACCTTTCATTCTCCTAAATTTTTTTTTCTAAATTAAACTCATTAAAATCACATTCAACGTTTAATCAACAGTGCCATCCCTCAACCATCAAATGCTGACTATATATGGATTATTGAGGGTAGTGAAGTGGTGTGGTCCTCCTTTATTGCGGCTTTAAAGCTGGCTGGCTGGTCCATAAGACACAAGTATGAAATGAATTAAAGAAGTAGAAGAAGAAATGGCGAAAGTTCTAAACCAACATCATGAGGTGATGAAGAGTTTCTCAGTCAAGCAGCAGATTTTCGTACTTGCAATGAAGCACTGGGGGAAATCATTGTCTTTCTGACAACAGCAAAATTTGACCAATGTCTTCTCAAAACTGATTCAGCGGTTTAGGACAATAAGACTGTTGGTATTGGAGGTCAAGTCGTCTGAGTTTTGTTTGGTAAAGTGCCACGCATATCTATTCCAATGGCATCTCTTTAAGATCAGATTGTATGGGTGAGAGTTTGAAAGCGATTTCACCTTTGCGGCAGCAAATATTCCAAACCCAATTGCAACTAACCCATGAAATACGGAATTCAGTGATTTGGGCAAAAATCATCTATCTAAAATCTATAGATTAGACCCTCTTTGAATGTTGGGATGGTTCAATGATTTGGTGTCATGTCGCTTGATGAGACACATGGTGGAATAAAGGGGAAAAAACCCATTCCTCTTGTTTTTGAAAAATTTCTAAATATGAGCTTTATTTTAGTTGGAATGTTAAAAAAAATAATACAAATAGCACAAATTATTATAAAGTTTTGTGTAATTATAATGTCAAAAAAGTTGAATAATGCATGAACCATGATGTGCTTCTCACATACGGTCATAATGAAAGCATGAACATTCTCACCATTCATGACATGCATGGAACATAAATATTGGGTTCAGTTAATGAATCCAAGTGCAACTAAATGTTACTTCCAACAGCCAAAAACTATGTTAAACTCTAAAGCTTTATTTCTCTCTCTGTCAAAGGCACCAAATTATTATTATTATTATATATATATATATATTATACACATACATATATGCCTCATTTGGTGCATGGAATTCAACAGCACAAATTGTAATTAAAGTGCAGTTTCATTGGCAGGTATATAATCAGGGCGAAACAGAACAATTTTTTAAGGGTCGAATGAAATTTTAATTTTTATAATTTATATTTTATAATTTTAAATGATTAAATCAATTTTTTATAATTTTAGAAGGGTCAAAGTGTAATTTTACTTTTATTAATTTAAAATTTTAAAAAGACCTAAATAATAATTTTTCATTTTAGGGGCGGTGCCCCTGCTTATTCCCTAGCTACACCTCTGTATATCAAGAACAGTAACTAAATAAAGGGTTAAAAGTAAGGATGCATTGTGCAATTCCTTTCCTAATCTAAACCCCATCATATGCCTAAGTAAAGCTGCAATTGGAATAATATAATTGCTGCAATTATGTAGTCCAATTTGGTCATGGAATCACTTCCAAAGGACACCTTTTTATTTATTCATTGCTTGCATGTAGGTGAGTGGGTAGTCTTTATTTGAGTAAGTTTCCGAGTTTAAAGCCAATATGAACAGTGTGGAATACGCGTTTATGCCTAACAGCATATTGACTCAATGGAGAGGAGGCAAACATAAGGACCATTACTCCATCAAAACCATTCCAATCAATCCATATAGATATTATATATATTAAAATAGAATTTATATATTACTATAAGGATATTTATATCTTTTCTCATTCTAAAATTAAAATTTATTTTTATATAAAAATAATGATATTTGGCACATTATTAGTAGAGTTTTTAAATTCTATATATAAGGTAAAGAGGTTGATAAGTGTCTTATATGTAGGGGTGTTCAAATTTCGGTTAAAACCGAATTAACTGACAGAAGTGATTTAATTCGGTTAATCGGTCGGTTAACGGATCTAATTCGATCGAAGGTTGGTTAATGATTTTTTAAAAGTTTGGTTATCGGTTAATTCGGTTCGAAATTGGGTAATTAACCGAACTTAATAATTCATAATAAAAATTTTATGTAGTTTTAATTTGGATAATTCGGTCAAATGAACATTATCAATTTATATTTTTTATATGTTTTATACTTGTTTTGACAAAAAAATGTAAATTTCGGGTAACTAACTGAATTAATCAAAATATTTCAGTTCGATTAACGATTAAAAGATTAAAAAGTTCGGTTAATTCGGTTAATACTAGTTCGGTTCAATTAACTATTTGAACACCCCTACTTATATGCGTATAGTAAAATATTAAAAAAATATAGCTTATATACACTTGTCATCATCCCAACCTATTTGTGGAATCTTTTATATAAAAATGATAATTATTTAATACATTGAGATTGAAAAATTTTAACTCCACAAGTGTGGCTCAATTTTTTTCGAAGTATATATTTAAAAATTTTAAAAATAAATTAATAAGCATATGAAAAAATCACTTGTCTCTTGGATGTGTATCTATGAAAAAACTCCTCATATTCAAATTCAATAAAGTTACACTCAATTTAATAAAAATAATTATCCAAATTCAATTAATGAAACATGATTGTGGTGAATAAAGCGAGTTGTGTAGGGATGAAAGCTGTTAACATTTCCCTCACTAATTTTTTAATGACCATTTAAATGTCTAGGATTTGGGGTTGGTCCAGCACTTTTCCTTTTTCACCCTCAACTCTAATGAAACGTGTACATAATTTATTGTTAATTTGAAAGTGGTGTGTATGCATGATGCATGCACGTCAACATTGGAAAACTCCATACTAGGCTTCAACTTCTTTAAAACAAATTTAAAATCCAATTTGATGTTAATATATATTGATTAAAAATTTAAACATGATGGCAGAATAAGATGATGATAATATCTTTTAAATTTTGTCTGATTTTGTTCAAATAAATACGCAGGTGATGGTGTGAGTAGGCAGTTTGCATGACATAACTGGTCCGCTTGGTGTAAATTCTGGGCCTAGGTGATATAGATTTGCCTACTGTGGGGACATTGAGTACATGATTTTTGGCTAAATGATGTCATTTTTCTTCCTTAAATCTCCATATATTTTAAAGTTTTTTTACCAAAAAAAGGGTGGGGAATTATTGTAGTTTTGACTTTTGATTCGTTGGTCCTTTTCAAAACAAATACACTTAATTTCATATAAAATATTTTTTAACTTTGTTCATCAATTTAACTTACACCAAGTAAATGCGTGATAAACACTTCTAATATGTCTAACACAATTATAGTCAACGTTTAATGGCGTCACACTTTTCTTTTCTTTTTTTGTCTCTTGTACTTTCCGTATGTATTATTTTACATACATTTTTATTGTTACAAATTTGTAAAAAAAAATTGTACTTCAAAAGCCACATAAAATTAGATTTGAAAGATTTATAAATATATATATATATATATATATATATTTTATAAATTTTAAACTATGAATAGTTTATTAAGTTAATAAGTATACACGAAAGCAAAAAGAGTAGGGAATTATGAGGGAGTAGAAGCACGTTTAGCGTATGCTTCACGTGTCAAAAACGGCAACCGCCGATAAATAATAGATCTAAATTGTAGTACCTTCCAAGTAACGATGGGTGTGGTATGCCGTATGGCTTATGGGTATAATGAATGATGTGATCATCCAGATTCTCTTCTCCAACCAAACACTAATGTTAAGCTTTCCTTTTTGGATGAGCCGGACATTGCACATGTGATTATGGATAAATCCAATTTTTTTTTTTTTATTTACCCTCAATTAATTTCAGCTATGGGTGTGACAACTTTAGTAATATATTAATATTATGAGTACAGACTGTAGCCAATCTGGAGTTCCCACAGTCCATATATATGTCCCTGGTGCTCTAGTTGGAGTATCAAGTTTGACCGTTGACACCTCCAAATCATTTTCAACAAAATTTTCCTAAATTCTCTTTATTGTCTCTCTCTAACAACGCATACAAAAAAACATTCCAATTTTTTAAAATAATTAATCATCTTTTATTTTTTAATTATTTGTCAAAATATTATGAAATGTGGGGAAAATGAAGATAAATCAGTAATTCCATTTTGGTCAGTCAAACCCATTGAGTGATGTTCCATTAATTACTCATTAATTGGTAAGGACAAATTCAATGCCTTACTTACTCGGCAACCTCCTTTAGTATTAAATGCCAAATATTTCAGTTTTTCCAGATTTAAGTCAGAATATTTCTTCCTCATTCTCCTCATCCAAATATTGGACCACATTCATTACTCCAATTTATTACTACTTTATATATACATAATTCTTCATTATTGATACCATGTGTTACTACATATATAATATCACCATTCTATTATTTTATGTGAATATGGATGTATATAGTCTCAAATTAATATATAAATTTTAAAAAAATTATGCATGTGAATCTTATGTAATGGTTTAATGGTTAAAATGTTCATTATTCCAAGTATGGTCTCGAGTTCGAATAACGCTAATTATGTTAATTGTTCAAGTTTTACCATATTCTTATATTTCACTAAAAAAAACATTATGCATGTGTTTGGGTCCTACAAAATAATTATAAGAAATCACATTTATTATGTAGCAATTACAAAGAATTCTACTCTTTTTTTTTTATAAAACGTAATTATTTTTTAATTGAATCCTCTATGCATATTAGTTAAAGTAATGAATAATTACAAATAATTAATAATTATATTTAAATCTAATTATTAGATGAATTTTACATCTCAAATCCATTATTAGTAAAAAATCAACTTCTTTAATTGGTTCAATACTAGGAATATATTGCATTGTAACATCTTAAATTATAATGCATATTAATAATTAAAAGTTAAGAGCATGAAAGTAGGATGGTGTAGCTAGTTTCTGTTGTTTTAGCTACAAATTAAATCAATATTTGTTACTCCATAGCCTTCCTTGAAGTTTCTGAAAAGACAAAAATAATGCAAGTAGTGCTTTATATCTTACTAGTAGGAATATTAATGTCTAATTATGCTTTTAATCTTTACACTCTTTCAAATTTTGAATTTTTTAATAATATCTAGTCTAATTGATAATACTCCAAAAGTAATGACATTTAAAAAAAAAAGTCTCACGTAATCAATTTAAAGCTACATAGAAATTATGTAAAAAATAAGTATTGACTTTTACTGTGCTTAATTGAAATAATGCTGAACAACCATATAACAACATATTTAGAATTGAAAATCTTGCCATATTGAACTCAACAATTTTATTTGCTTTATTTTATATGTTATTTATATATATATATATATATTAAAGATGCCACATAGCCTAATTTAACTCAATTCATTTGGTAGTGTTATCAATTAAACTTAATTCGAAATTAAAAGAGTAAAAGAACTACTTTTCTAAGACTGAAAGTAAATTTGTTGAATTTTTATATCTATTTATACTATTATTTAAGAATTTTATTGAGTTGGTGTTACCCATCAAATCAACCCTTACTCAATTGTGAAATTAGTAAAATTTATTATTTTTATAAAACAACAAATATTTTTCTAAGGATATTTTTATCTTTTATATGAAATCTAGGAAAATACATACCTATAATAAGTGTGATATAATTTATTATTAATTTAGGAAGGATTGAAATATGGATGAACCAAAGTAGGAGATTTAATGAAACAAGCAATTAGGAAATTACAAAGCAATTGGGTACTACGAGTATTGTAATGGATGATAAGTCTAAAGGGCTTTTAGTTGGATCGAGGAAGAAAGGGGAACTTAGAATTCAAATGGTTAGTCTAGGTGGTAATGAAAAGCTCGTGAGTGTTGATAAAAGGGTGATAGATGAGGCCATTAATGTGGATGAGGAATGGAAGGAAACATGATGGTGCTGATTAGTTTGTAGTAGCTCTGAATGATGAGGAAAAAATCATTTGTCCTTATTTTGTTGAGTTACTTGATGAACCTGAGAGTTGTATTATTAGGAAACAAATTTCTTTGATGGAGAATATGGTATTATAGAAAGAGTTTAAAATGTTGAATTTGAAAAGAAGTTTGGGTGAAAGGGAAGATGATATAGGGGAGGAGAATGAGAGGAATAGAAGGAGAATGGAGGTTTTGGTCAAATAAATGAATAATAGTTCTCAAGCTAATATTAAGGAGGAGGGGTGTGCCAAACAAGGGAGACCAAGAAAGGGTACCACTAGGAAGAAAATGAAGGTGAAAATTAAAATAAAGAGTATTGTTGAAGGGAGTGGAGATTTGGCCCTAGTTGAAATTTCAATTGGATTAATGGTAAATGTATTGGGTGTGGTGGTTGGCTTAAAACAATCACCAAGCAACCATAATCCTACTAGCATTGAACTGTTAGGGTATTTGGATCACCCTAACAGTTCAAAGTTTAAAGAAGTTGATAGGAAGATATTATCCAAATATGGTGTTTTTGATGAAAAAAAACAAGAAAGATAGAGTTGAGTGTTGGAGGAGAAACTTTAAATTTGAAGGAACTTGGTATAAGGAACCTAAAGGTTTGAGTGGGGGTCTCTCGTTATGATAGAATGAAGATTTATAGGTGAGAATTGTAGAAGGATGTAAGAATCTTATTGATTCTAAGGTAGTTTTGGAGAGTGGGGTTATTATTAGGATTTGTTGGGTGTATAGAGCTATTGTGTTTGAAGATCAGAAAAAAGTGTGGTAAGCTTTGAAGATTAAAGAGGACTGTATTAGAAGGGCTTGGTTATATTTTGGAGACTTTAATGATATTATGTGTCAGTAAGAGGAGGGAGGACAATTTAAAGAAAGAAGAAAGATGGATTATTTTAAAGAGATGATCTTTTGGTGTCGATTGAATGAGATTAGTTTCAAGAGAAAAGTTTACCTAGTTTGGGGTATGGTGAAAGAGAGGCTTGATAGGGTTTTAAAAAATGTTGAATAGTTGGATTTGACAACCATAGGATTAAATTATTCCCTTATTCTAGTGTATAAAGATTATAAAGATAAAAAGAGCTCTTATCAGTTTAAATTTAAAAATAGTTAGTTAAATAAAAGAAGAAGGTTGTGAAACGATTATTGATTTAAGTGTATAAGCTCCTCAAATTAGGCCCTCTGTTACACTTGAGGAGCTTATTCTCAACCAATTTAAGTGTATAAGCTCATCAAGTGTCTTTTATATATTTTTATCGATTATTAGTTTCAAGTTTTAATAAACATTTTTGCTTGTTTTACACCCTTTTGAGATCTAAATAGGCCAAACATGTCATGGGGAAACTAATGATGTGATTGAGATGGTATAGAAAGACAATAATGGCTTAAATTGAAGAAAATTGAGAACAACTCCAATGGTATCGCGACACTAAGACCTCGAGACCCCAATTTCATCACAATTTTGGGTATCACAACACCGAAGCTTGGCTGTCAGGTTTCCGCTACCTGACGAGATGAAAAAAAATGTAAGGGACAATTTTGTGTCCAAATAAGCTTAAGTCCCTTTTTTTATTTAAAGGCATAATAGTCAATGTTAGGTTAAATGTCAGTAGACTATAAACACTACTTTATAAGCTTTTGATTTTAGATTTTGTTAGTTGAACATTTGTTCTTTGCTTTTTATATTTATTAGTTTTAGGTTTTTATTTTCTCTTCTTTTCTTTCTTTTTATTTTCTTTTTGTTTTTGTTGTACTATTTTTGTTTCTTCATTTTTGCTGGAACATTGTGGATGGAGATGTATTAAATTCTCGCGCTTCATTGGATGTTTATTTATTTATGAGAATTTTCTCAACCATCATCTTTTATATTTTATGCATGCCATATGTTTGTTAAACTGCTTGTGCAGTGGTTTATTGATGAATAGGTTACTTAGCTAAATGAGACCAAAATAGATGAGACCGAGAGGAGACTCTATTAATGAACATTTTCTCAACTCTCATCTTTTATATTTTATGCCTACCATATTTTATATTATATACCTTGATTGGTTGGTTGTTCAAGTGTACTAAATTGTATATTACACTAAAATTGATTCCTCTAATGGAAGATTTAGATAGATGAAACTGAGAGGAGACTCTATCGTGTAGGAATTTGATACACCTGTGTCGAATAGTGAGACTGAAGGGAGATCTATATGCCTAAGTGAGACTGAGAGGAGAGCTTGGGTGGTATCTTTTAGTTTTTAGTTTAGGATGAGACTGAGAGGAGATTCCTAGCTAGGAGTAGCAAATAAAATAATCATCATAGGTTTATTAGATTATTTAGTAATCCATGACTCATCCAACCTTCATATCAATCCATTTGCATTATTTCTAGTAAAAAGGAAGAAAGTTAGTTTGATATTTTTATTTATTAATGTAGATATAACTTAAATATTATTTTATTCGAACTTGCACTAATAATTTTCGACTTGATTAGATTAGTAATTTATTAACTTGTAATTAATTTAATAAGACACATTTACCAATTTAGCAACCCCTTGGGTTCGATCCTTGGAACACTCGAGTGTTCTATTGTAACACTACAAATATTACAACTAACCTGTCACACTTGCAGTAAAGCCGCTTGTGAAAAATAAAATAGAATAAAATAAATAAAAATAAAGAACACATAAATTTTACGTGGAAACCCTTTCGGGAAAAAAACCACGGGCAGAGGAGAAGAAAATTCACTATGTCGAAAAATTTTTACTCAAATACAAGTGGAATAGACTATGTCTATTTATAGGCTTGCAAAGCCATATTCTAGTAGGATTGAAACACCTTATCCTAATCAATATAAAATAGATGGAGTTTAATAAGGTTTAAAACCTTATTCTAAAATAAAATAAAAGAAGTCTAGTTCTATATGGATTTTACTTTTATTTTATTTTCCATCGTATTTTATTTAAATAAGAATTTGGGTCACTTAATTCTAACAATCTCCACCTTGACACAAATTCTCAATGAACAAGTTCTTCATCGCGAACTTTCAATAAACAAGTTCTTCACCTCTTCCAAAAACCCCTTAAGGGTTTAACTTCAACAATGAACACCAACCAAGTCTAAGCAATGCTCAAACTTGGTTATAGGAAGTGACTTAGTCATCATATCTGCAGGATTTTCATGAGTGCTAATTTTGCTCACAACAATATCACCACGAGCAATAATATCACGAACAAAATGATACCGAATATCAATGTGTTTTGTTCTCTCATGAAACATTTGATCTTTTGTAAGAAAGATGGCACTGACCGTCACAAAATATCGTGCTGATTTGAAGGTCTTCATTGAGTTCACTAAATAGTCCCTTCAACCAAATAGCTTCTTTACAAGCCTCATTAATCGCCATGTACTCAACTTTCATTGGTAGACAAAGCGATCGTAGTTTGCAAAGTGGCTTTCCAACTAATTGCACAACCTCCGATTGTAAAGACGTAACTCGTGAGAGATCTTCTTCTATCAAGGTCTCCAAGAAAATCAGCATCAACATACCCTATAACTCCATCTTTAGTTCTTCCAAACTGTAAGCAAACATTAGTAGTGCCTCGTAAGTATCTTAAAATCCATCGAATCGCTTTCCGTGTTCTTTACCAGATTCGCCATGTATCGCTAATCTGACCGATCGCATATGATAAATGGGCGTGAACAAACCATAGCATACATGAGAGATCCTCTTGCACTAGAGTATGGAACATGTGACATGTACTCAATCTCATTATCGATTGAGGAGATAAGGCCGATGAAAGTCCGAAATGGTCGCTAAAGGAGTACTAACAGGCTTAGCACTCTGCATATTGAACTCAAGAAAGAACTTTCTCAATGTACCCTTCCGACTTAGGTACAATTTACTTGCTTTTCTATCTCCGAGAATCTCCATACCAAGTATCTTCTTTGCTGGTCCTAAATCTTTCATCTCAAATTCTTCACTTAGTTGGGCTTTAACCTTTCTTATCTCTCTTTTATCTTTTCTCGCTATCAACATGTCATCAACATAAAGAAGTAGATACACAAAAGAACCATCATCTTTTTTTCTTAAAGTAGACACAACTGTCAAAACTACTTCTTTTGAAATCATGAGAAGTCATAAAGGAATCAAACCTCTTGTACCACTTGTCTTGGTGATTGTTTCAAACCGTAAAGGGACTTTTTCACAAGCAAACATAGTCCTCTTTTTCGAGACTATAAAACCCTCTGGTTGTTGCATGTAAATATCTTCCTCAAGTTCTCCATGCAAGAATGCAGCTTTTACATCTAACTGCTCAAGCTCCAAATCATGCATGGCAACAATACCAAGCAAAGCTCGAATCGAACTATGCTTAACAACCGGAGAGAACACATCTGTGAAGTCCACTCGAATTTGATCAGTAACCCTTTGCAACAAGCCTTGCTTTATATCCGGGTTCTTCAACTCCCTGAGTCCCTTCTTTCTTTTAAACACCCATTTACAACGAATGACCTTTTTACCTTTAGGAAGTTTTACAAGATCCCATGTTCTGCTTTTTGTGGAGTGATTCCATCTCCTCTTGCATAGCAAACATCCACTTTTCTCGAGTCTTCACACTAATCGCCTCGAATAATTAAATGGCTCTTGATTCGCATCTATATCTTCACCACATTTAAAGCATAAGCAACTAGATCAACCTCGGCATACTTCTTTGGAGGTTTAATTTCTCTTCTTGTCCTGTTTTTGGCGATAGAGTATTGCGGTGAAGAAGCAACTCTATTCTCAATTTTTGTACTGGCTTGAGGAGTTGATTCTGATTAACTCGATGCTCCACCGCTTTTGGTTTTCTTTATTGGAAGAGTCTTTAAGAGATAAGTTAGGTAGCATAGCGGTTTCATCAAAAACAACATCTCTGCTAATCACAACTTTTCTATTTTCAGGACACCATAACTTATAGCCTTTTACACCAGCTTTATAACCAAGAAAAACGCATTTAATGGATCTCGGTTCCAATTTTCCATTATCAACATGAGCATACGCAGGACACCCAAAATCTTTAAATCGTAATAATTAGCGGGATTACCGCACCATACCTCTTGTGGAGTCTTTTTCTCAATGGCAACGGATGGAGATCGGTTGATCAAAAACATGCAGAGAGGTCGTCGCCCAAAATGACTTCGTAAGTTGGCATTTGACAACATACATCGAACCTTCTCCATGATCGCTCGTTCATTCGCTCGCAACGCCGCTTTTGTTTGTGGAGTATGACGAATCGTCAAGTGTCTCATGATCCTTCCGACTTGCACAATCTATTAAACTCATCGTAATGTAACTCTAAGCCATTGTGCATGCGGAGGTATTTTATCTGCTTTTCCGTCTGCTTTTTCAATCATAATTTTCCAAGACTTAAATGTGGAAAACACATCGCTTTTCGCTTCGTGAAGAACGCCCAAACTTTTCGAAAAATCATCAATAAAGGTTAGCATATAATTAGCTCCACCTCTCGAAGGCACTCTGACGGCCCCCACGATCGAAATGGATATACTCCAACGTTTCCTTCGTGTTATGGATTCCTCTAGTGAATCGAACTCTCTTTTGCTTCCCAAAACACAAGGTGCTCACAGAAATTCGGTTTGCAAATTCCTTGCCCATTAAGAAGTCCTCTTTGCTTAATTCGCCATGCCATTCTCACTCATATGCCCTAGGCGATATGCCAAAGTTTAGTAATATCATCATCGACAAGGAAGAGGAAGCGACAATTGCATCACCATAATGATAGAACCTCAGAAAACATATAACTTGGCAATCTTTCTTTGCCCTTTCATCACAACAAGGGACCCTTTGAAATCTTTAAAACCCCACTTTCAAATGTGTATCTGCACTTTTGAATCAAGAGTACTCAACGAAATTAAATTTCTTTTCAATTCGGAACATGCCGCACGTCACTAAGTGTTCGACAACTCCATCAAACATCTTAACTTTAATTGTTCCAACACCGCGATTTTACATGAAGCATTATTTCCCATCAAAACAACACCTTCAGATCATCGTTTCATAAGTTGTAAACCAATCCCGATTGGGACTCATGTGGAAGGTGCAACTGAATCAAGTATCCACTCCTCGCTTACTTTAGAATCATTGATGAAGCAACTAGAAGTTCACCATCGCTGTAGTCTTCTACAACATCGCCTTCACCGAATTTTTCGGGCTGTTTTCCTTTTGATTCGCACCTCCTTTTAATCTTATTTTGTAGCTTATAGCACTCAGATTTAATGTGCCCTTTCTTCTTGCGAAGTTGCAAGTTTTACCTCTGTTTGAAGATTTCGATCTACCCTTAGATTTACCACGAGGATTCCGTTCTGTGTTCTACCACGATCATCATCAACATTCCGGTTTTGTCTCCCACGAACAATGAGACCCTCTCCCGAGAGTTGGGTTTAACCACAAGATGCTTCATCTTATCATACGAGGTTAAAGAATCATAAACCTCATCAACCGTGAGAGACTCGCGCTATATAAAATCGTGTCTCTAAAGGTTGAATAAGACGGGCAACGAACAAAGTAGAATCAACCCTAGATCTTCCTTATCATCTTGAACCTCCATGGCCTCCAAGTTTGAGAGAATTTCTTTAAACAACATTAAGTGTTCGTGTACTGACGCACCTTCCTCCAAACGATGAGCATAAAGACGCCGCTTCATATGCAACTTGCTTGTTAGAGTTTTCGACATACATATTTGTTCTAGCCTCTTCCATAATGCAATGGCGCTTTTCTCTTTCATCACATCCTGCAAAATTTCGTTGGACAAATGCGATGTAATTGTGTTAATGCCTTTCGATCCTTACGCTTCTTCTCTTCATCTGTTAATGTCGAAGGCATCTTATCTATCCTAGCAGGCATCCTCTAGATCCATCTGCAAGAACCGCTTGCATCTTAATTTGCCACAACGCAAATCGGTGTTGCGATCCAACAATGAAATTTCATACTTCAAAGACGCCATTACCGTGATCGAGATGAATAACCCTAAGCTCGATACCAATTTGTGAAAAATAAAATAGAATAAAATAAATAAAAATAAAGAACACATAAATTTTATGTGAAACCCTTTCGGAAAAAAACCACGAGAGGAGAAGAAAATTCACTATGTCGAAAAATTTTACTCAAATACAAGTGGAATAGACTATGTCTATTTATAGGCTTGCAAAGCCATATTCTAGTAGGATTGAAACACCTTATCTAATCAATATAAAATAGATGGAGTTTAATAAGGTTTAAAACCTTATTCTAAAATAAAATAAAAGAAGTCTAGTTCTATATGGATTTTACTTTTATTTTATTTTCCATCGTATTTTATTTAAATAAGAATTTGGGTCACTTAATTCTAACACCGCTAAATGTTTAAGTATAAAAATTGAGTGGTAGGATAGGTGAAGTGGAAGTGTAATGCCCAAACTCAACCCGATTCACCGGGTTCGGATTTTGGGTGTTACTACACAAAACTTAATCATTAACAAAAATAACTTATAGTTTCCTTTTTTTTTAAACATGTTCTATGGCATTTTAATTAAATGATTTTTATAAGAAACAAGGGAAATATTTAAAATATAATTTGATTACTACATTCTTGATAGAAATCTTTACAAGGTGTATTCAAAACTGAGTCACAAAATCCACTGTATGCTTAATAGCCCATCTTGCCACCAACTTGGCATACTCCTAGCGTTGCCCTTCTAGGCGAAGCCTCTTTCCAAATGGCTGAAAACAAAATAGTAAATCTCGTAAGTACATGAGTACTTAGTTAGTTGAGTCTTAACCATACCTTGACGGGTGCTTCACAATCTTGTAAAAACTACTGTGAGTTAACCATTATTCTGCGTCATTTATTTCAGTTGATACCATTACAGTTTTATCATTCTCTTATACTCCAGTTATCATTCTGTTAACATACTGTTATCATACTAAGTCTTTTTTATCTGGTCCACTGAGAGATCCTTCTATTCAATTCATAAATCTCTGATCCCCTAGTAATTTCTTAACAGAAAATATCCTTAGAGTCTACTTCCAACAACCCATGTTTTAACCTATGCACTTATTTCAACAGATGTTCAATGACATTTATCTTGGGCGAATAAATATAGGGTTGGTGAATACTTACACAAAATGTAGTACAATCAATTTACACTCAAATGTACCATGATTCAGTACCATACATTTTCCTATTGATAGATCACAACATAGAAATCGGAACAGTGGTTTCGAAATCACAAATCCGAAGTAAAAAAAAAACTTTATATTATTATTATTTTATGTTCTACTGTATGATAGAAATATAGTATAAAAATTTTGTTAAGAATTTTATCGTTTACATACCTAATTTGATGAAAATGACTAAATTACATTAAGTGCAAAAGTTGAGTTCTAATAGCTAAAGGTATTAAATAGCTATAAAATTTGAAACTTGAGGTCTTTATATAGTAAATAGACCATTAAAATACTTAATGGTTAAGCATGAGTAATCATCATTGGAAATTTAATAAATTATTAAGGGTAATTTTGAAAATTAGTGGGTAAAGTGATATTAAATAAAATAAAAAAAAATCTATTATCATTGTAAGGCCTAATTTCCGCCCGGGCCCATACCAAAACCAAATAATAATAAAAAAATCAAACAAAACAAAAAAAAATTAAAAGTCCAATAAACAGTCTATTAACCCAAATAAATCCCTTAAGCCCAATAACAAAACACAGCCCAAACATACACCAGGACTTGAAAATTAAGACCTAGACCCTAACCCAAAATCCCATTACACCCAAAACCCCTAACTTAATCCCTAACCCAATTTACAAACGGCCCAAAGGAGCCCAATAGTTTGAAAGTACCAGAAACCCTAGAGGTTTCTAGAATATGCTAGCACTGCAGCTAGCTAGGGGATCGGGCTCCCACGAGTAGTTTCCCACACACGGCCTCCACGTCACCATGGCCTCTTCCTCCGTACAGCACTCCCTGCGTCCATAGAACCTGCGAGAAGAACAAAATAATGGAGAAAGCAATAACAGAAAAAGAAATTTGTATTTACATTTTTTTTATTTTCTTTTTTCTTTTTTTCCCTTTTCTTTTGGTTCAGCTATAAAAAGGCCGATTGTATACTGTAAATGGGGACGAATGCAGATTGAATACAAAGAGAGCAGTCAAAATTTTTAGAAGGTGATTTCTGTTTAAGTTTCTTTAAGTTTTTGCATTCTCTTGTGATTTATTTCCTTCGATATTTCATGATTGCATTTGAAAACAAAAGAAAAAGGGAAAAAGAAATCTTACCTTACGAAAACGCCATGGGTTTCCTCTTGCTTTGTTGAAATCAAGGCTGATAAGGGATCCTAAGGCTGAAAAAACAATCACCAAAGCTCGAATACACTGGTCACCGACTGTGGTGGCGGATCGGCGTTTGAGCAAAAAGGGGTTAGGGTTCGGCTGAATAGGGAGAAGGGAGTGTTTAGTTTTTTTTTTTTTTTTTTGTTCCTAAATGGTTAAGTGTATTAGTTTTAAGGTTTTTTTAGTGTTAATAATGTATATAAAATGGCACCGTTTAGGGCCTGTTTCAGTGGCTCCAAAACAGTGCCATCCAGGCCAACCCGTTTCGACCCAACCGATTGCCCTCAGGATCCGCGCGTTTCTGCGGAGAGGGGATATTTGCGCGTTGGTCCCTCCTTTTCACGCTGTCTTTCAATTAGGCCTCGTTCATTTTTTTTTAATTTATCCCTAAAATTTGCTCATAGACACAATTTGGCCCGCGCCCCAACGCTGCACTTTGGGATCTGGAATATTTCCAGTTTTGATCCCTGTGCATTCACGCGCATTGCGCTTTAGTTCTTATTTTAATTTCAACGGTTTATCTTATTTATAAAGTATCTCTTTTATTTTAATTTTATTTTAATTGAGTTTTCTATTTGTATAATTCATTATTTTTAAAATTCACTTAACATTTTTTAATTTTTATTTTTTTATATATGTTGATGATTTTACTTTGTTTTTATAAAATCATTATTTTAAAGTTCTTTTTATATCATATAATTTTAGCATTTTGTATAATATTTCATTTAAATGTTCTTATATATATTTATACATATATAGTCCATGATAAAGTTAATTTGATTCTATATACATTATTAATTCCATGTTATTTTATACATATAATTTCTTTTAAATCTATTCATATATATATACATATATATTTTTAAATCTATTATGTATATAGCTCATTCCCTAAGAACATATTTTATTATATATTTTTATTATTTAAAAATCTTTCATATTTTATATATTATTTACATTATTTTTTATTATTGCATGAATATTGTCAACCTCAAATAGATGCATCATCTTTTAAAATATTTTGCATATTATTTAATTCAAATTTCTTCTTTTTATAACATTTATTTTAATAATTATTTTTTATACATACAAATTATTTTAAATTCTAACATGTGTTATTCATTTGTAAATTTTTCATATAGTTTTTGTATTATTTGGTATTGACTCCTAGTTTCCACATTATTTAGTATATTATGTGTGGTTTTTGGTTTTCATATTGTTTCATATGTTATTATTTCATATTGTCAATTAGTCTTTGGTGTTATTTTCTTAATTTTATTTATCTATGTTTGAAAGCTTGCTGTAGTTGTATTTTGATATGTTTCTTTAATTAGCTATATTTCTAGTTTTCACTACTTTGATTATTAATGCTTGGATGTGAGCTCATTGTTATTGTATGTTTGTAAATTTGTTCCTTTTATTTTTACGTCTATACTATTTTCACTCATTAGTAGGATATGTTATTCGTGTATATTGCCCAATGTTTATAATTTCATCTTTTTTTTTTCACAAGTGTTGCATTGTAATTTTCAAATTTTTGTTCTAAAATTAATTATGTAATGAACCGAAAGTTACGGTATCGGAAATTGAGTCTTGAGTACTGTTTCCGTGAAATTAATTCATGAATATTTATTAGAAATATTTATGAATTATAGTTGAATGGTTATTTAGTGTTTAATTAAGTGAAGTAGCTTGAATTTAGTTTAAAGGACTAAATTACATACGGTATAAAAGTTTAATTATAGATTAAAGATTAGTAAAGGGACTAATCTAGCAATTAGACCCTAAGTGCCATGTGTGTGAATGTATGATATAACATGTGTAATAGTTGGTAAAGATATTAAATGTGTTAAAGTAGTTTTTCTTATAGATTAAGTTATTTTATTAGAATAATATTATATTATTAATATTATTATATTGAATATAGATTTATGAGTAAGTTAAAAAAAAGAAAGAAAGAAAGAAAGATAGAAAGAGTTACAGAGAGCAAACGTGAGAAAGAAAGAAAGAAAGAAAGAAAGAAAGAAATAGAAAAGGGAAATTTGAGGACTAAGGCCCTAAAGCTTGAGTGGTAAGATGTTTTAGCTTATTTTCTTATAATTTTTATGTTTATGGATGCCTAATTCAAAGTTCTACATGTATGAGGTTAAAATGAAGAAAAATAGAAATTTTTTAGATATTGATTTAGTTGAATAAATTGAGGTTTTATGGGTTAAATTGATAGAAATTAAAGTTAGAAGTGAAAATTGAGTGATTTATTAAAAGAATTCTAAGTTAGGTTTAAATAGGGATTAAGTTGAATAGAGCTCAAAATTTATGTTTTATAATGAATTTTATGAGTTAGAAATTGTTAATGAGTTGATTAAAAGAGAATATGAAGCTTAAGTTAAAGAAAAAAGATTAGTAATGGAAAAAGGACGAAATTGGAATTTTTGTAAAAGTTTGATAGAAAGTGAAAATGTGTTTTATGAATTAGTATATTGATGATTTTTAATTGTATGATTGTTAGTAGCAAATGTATCACCGGATACGTCATCAAAGAAGGGAAAAGAGAAAGTGAACGAAGATATCGATTAAATTCGATAAATAGTGGTTTGTATTTCTATAAACCGAGCTTAATCGTTATTGCTATATTTGATATTTATATTGTATGAAAATGTGAATGAGGTAAGTATTTTTACCATATTGAAATGAATGTGATTTTGAATACCCTATTAACAATGTTTCGGGCTAGTCGGATATAGTTGACATGTCATAGGAATTGGAAGTATTGGGATATTCCGACATTGAGTCGATGAGACACTATGTGTCTGCCATCGTTAAAGTTCGGATTTGTTTCGATGAAGTACTTTGTGTACTATAATGTTAAAGTTCGGATTTGTTCGATGAAGCACTATGTGCTTATCTCGGAGTGTGGGTTGGATCCGTATCCGTTAGTGTTCGAGTTATGTTAATAAGGAAAATAAAGTAAAGATTATTAAAGTATCTTGATTGATATTGAATAATAGCAATAATGTGTTTGAATTACCATGTTTTAAAGTTGATTAAGCTATTGTTTATAGAAATACCATCGAGAGTATTCTCAGCAGATACAGTTTGTTTCGTCGCGCAGTTAGGTACGAAAGTATAAGGACTCAAAGATACAAGCCGATCCCGAACTCAAATTGGTGAAGTTTCTATCTTTTTGGAAAATGGCATTGTACCTAGGATGCCTTTTGGTCATTTTGAAAGTATCTAAGTTGTTAAGTGATATTTTGGTATGTTTTGTAAATGTTACCAAAACCTTAAGTATGGTATGTTTTGATATGTTAGTGAAGAGTAATAAGAGGAAGTGTTGGTAAATATTGTAGAGAGAAGAAATGAAGATGTTATAAACTTAGTTATCAACATTTTATACTAAAACAGATTTGGACAAGAATAATAATCCAACTTTGAAAATATACCAAAAATAGTATAAAGTGAATTAGATGATGAATAAAATATGTAATTAAAGCTTAATGAATCTATTTTTATATGGAAGAAACAAAATAGGTAAAGAGTTGTATTTTAGGAGATATTTATGTTTTGGTGAAATAGGGTTAGAGTAATTTCTAGATTCCCTGTTTTGACTTTAGAAATTCACCATAAATTGTGTATTAAGAATTAGGACTCAAACTTTATATGTATGGATTACTTATTGAGTCTATTTTTAATTTAAACAAATGGCATAGTTATTGGATTTCTGTACAGGAAGAAATTTGATTCGTAGTGCACAAGGGTCGAGTAGCGAACCCCAAACAGGGAGACTTTTTCTAATAAACTGTACTAATTGGCCTGACCAAAAATTCTAGAAAAAATTAGTAAGTAGATATATGAGTCTAGTTTCAGGGAAAATTTATGCAATTGGATTTCGAGTTTCGTAACTCGAGATATGATTTTTTTAGCGACCGTAACGCAGATGGATAGTATACTACGAAAACTGTTTAAGTGCTAAGATAAGTTTTGTAATGTCTCCTGCTTGACTCCGGCAACAGTCTCGGGTAGGGGGACGTTACAAATTATTCCATTTTATTTCAAGTCAAACCAATGCGTTTTGAGCTAGCTTTACAATTGTTTATTTGAAAATTCCTTAAAACAAAGGCCATGTTTAATGTTTGGAAATTCAGGAAATCGTGCCTTGACGTGCTGGGTTTCGATTCTCTGTTTGTCCAAAATAATCAAATATTCTTTTAAAATTTCATCCGTGTTTTCTAAATTTTAAAACAAGGCAATGTTCTATGTTTGGAAATCCGAGAAATCGTGCCTTAACGTGTTGGGTTTCGGTTTTTCGTTGGACCAAATAATTGAACATCATTTTGTGATTTTCAAATGTATGAGCTTTTGGAAGTCAAGAATTGATCGTGGTTTCGAGGGTTTAAAGGATCGTATCCTAACGTGCTGGATGTGATACTGTATTCCTTCGAAACAAGAGAATTTTGACGTCCAATTTGAGCCATTCAAATGTTTTAAAAGAAATCATATTTCAAAACATTTTTCTTTAATCTTAGACATAAGGACATTATTTAATCAATTTGGTACCAATTTTGGGCGTAGCAAGGGTGCTAATCTTTCCTCACATGTAAACGGCTCCCGAACCCATTTTCTCAAATTTCGTAGGCCAAAATTGATTTAAATAGAATAAGATGTTTTATTTGGTGATCCAATCACACCTAAAAAAAAGATTGGTGGCGACTCCATACTTCGTTTTAAAGTCGATCCCTATTTTTTTCAAAACTTAAAAATGGTTTCAACAATCATCATCTACCACCAAATAAAAAAAAAAAGAAGAAAACCTAGCCATGGAAGCTTAAGATATTAGCAAGCTTATTTTGCTCAATTAGGTATGTATCATTGTCCCGTTTTTAATGATTTCTATGCTTCCAAGACCGTAGTAGCTTAATCTAGCTAGCTCAGGGATTAATTTGCAAAATCGTTAAAGTATTAGGGTTTTTCCATTTATGAGTATACTTGAATTTTGAAGTATTATGATAGAAAATAAAAGGTTATTATTAAATAAATAACTTTTGTAAAGAGAATTTTGATGAAATTATTAATTAGGGATTAAATTGAAAAAATAATAAATTTATGGTAAAATTGTGAAATTGTGAATTATGTGGGCTGCTATTAAAATGTCTAAAAATTGACTAGGCTTGAGTAAGGATTAAATTGCATGAAAGTCATTTTCCGAGCCTAGGGACTCAATTGTAATAAATTTAAAGTAATTTTGCCAAAAATGTGTTATTGGACTAAATTGAATATGAATTATATTAAATTGAGTTAAATTCATTCGTATAGATTCGGTTAGACCTAGTACGGAGTTAGATCGAGGCAAAGGAAAAATATCGGATTAGTTGCCTTCATATCTACATAAACTCGTCGAGGCAAGCTCGTGTAATTAAATTATACATTTATATGTGTTAAACTAAATTATTGTTTATGAATTGTATAATTTCCATGAATAAATACCGGTTGTATATTCGATAATTACCGAGCCCCGTGTGAACGTTATGAAATTCGTAGGATACAATTGACATGTCATTAGGGTCGCCGATTTGGTTGGGGTACTGCATGAGCTTCCCATTTTTCAGCTCGCATGAGCTTCCCATTTTTCAGCTCGCATGAGCTTCCCGTTATTCAACTCAGAAGAGCTTACTTTTTACAGCTCATATGAGCATACATGAATATGATTTGACGGGTTACAGTTCAGTACACCTCATGTGTACTACCCGTGTATCCAACGATATTTTAAATGGTTCAACGGGCACAGTTCTGTTATGAAATCAAATGAGTTTGATATGAAATATTACTGATATATACATGAAATACATGAAATATGATTATTTGATGAATTCAACCATGTGTGTTGGATTTTATATGTGATTTTCATGGCTAATATGTTGGTGATCATGTGTTTAGGCTTTTGGCCAAATTGATTGAGATATGCTATGTTTACTTACCTATTTTGTGGAAATATGGTAAGTTAAATTTTGTATTATACGAACTTACTAAGCTTAAATGTTCTGTATTATACGAACTTACTAAGCTTAAATGTTTACTCTGTGTTACTTTCTATTTTTTTTGTAGTATTTCGGAAGCTTATTCGAGTTGGAAGCTAGTTGGAGTTATTTCACACTATCCATCGGCTCTTTTGGTACTTTTGGTAAATTAATTCTAGTTATAATGGCATGTATAGGATATTTTGGCCAATGTTGGTATATAAATGATTTGTTGAGGCAAGCCATTTGAATGGCTTGTGTTTGATATATTTTGATGTGTTTATATGTGTGGACTTAACACATTTAATGTGTGTTTGATATGGTTGAATGATAGAAAACTTTTAGGTATATTGATCATTGGTTTGAAATAGTATATTTGGTATAATTATGCTTATATGCATTTGGTTATCTAGGTAAATATGAATATTTGGTTGACATGTTAATAATTTGTCATTTGAGGAACCTAAGGGCATATTGGTTGTATGTTGTGATAATACTTATTGAAGATTTGATTTTAACTTGATTTGAATGCCTTGTTATGGCTTGCTGATATGCAAATTGTTGTGTTTAGGTTAGTACCAAATTGGGTGAGAAATGTGGCTTAAAAATGACCTATTTTTGTCCACACGGGTAGAGACACGAGCGTGTGTCTCAGCCGTGTGTGACACAAGGCAGGTGACACGGTCGTGTGTCCCTTGTATCTTTAAAATTGTGTAAGTTAGTATGCTCAACACGGCTTAGCACATGGGCGTGTGACTTGGCCATGTGACCCAAGTTAGAGAGTTACACGTCATACGACCTGAGACACAGGCATGTCTCCTGACCGTGTGGATCACACGACCTGGCCACATGGCCGTGTGTCTCTTACAACTTTGAAAATTTTTTTTTTGAAAAATTCTTTGAATACCCGATTTAGTCTTAACTTGTTTCCAATGCATATTTTGGGCCTCGAAGGCTTATATAAAGGACAATATGTTTGTTTTTGATTGGTTTATGACACAAATATTATATGATGTGAAATATTTGAAATTTCTGTCTATTTGTTCTGTAAACTCCAGTAATGCTCTGTATCTATGTTTTGGTGACAGATTTGGGTTAAGGGTGTTACATTTATTGGTATTAGAGCTACGATTTAGTCGATTCTCATACTAACGTAGCATACACGGGACTAGCTATACATGCCATTACATAACCTGTGAGAGTGTGTTATCTCCTATCCGTTTTAAAACATGTTTTCATATAGCAATGACATCCAACCGAGCTGATTCCGATGAAGTAGAGAGTAACGCTCAAGCCTTCACTCAAGAAGTAGCTTTGAATAGTAATATGCCTGTATTTGAGGGCCAAGGAGTAGAGGCTAAAGAAGCCTTCTTCCAAATGATGAATAAATAGTTCACCAAGTTTGTACAAACAAACCCGATTACTCAACAAGCTCCACCCCCTTCTGTTCCTTAACTGGCTCTCGTTATTTCTCAAAGTACAGAACCTATCAGAGTTAGTAAGTCTCCTATTGATAAGATCCGTAAGTATGATGTTGAAGAATTTCGAGCTACAGTTGAGGAAGATTCCAAGAGAGTTGAGTTCTAGTTAAAAAATACTATCAGAGTTCTTGATGAATTATCTTGTTCACCGACTGAATGTCTTAAATATGCAGTATCTCTATTAAAAGATTCGGCCTATCAGTAGTGGAATACGTTGATTTTTGTTGTGTCGAAAGATCGGGTCACTTGGGAATTCTTTCAAACTGAGTTTCGAAAGAAATATATCAGTCAGAGGTTTCTAGACTAGAAATGTAAAAAATATTTAGAGCTTAAATAGGGTCATATGAAGGTGTCCTAATATGAACAGAAATTTGTTCGATTGAGCAAATATGCTCGAAAATGTATTCTGACTGAGACTACAATGTGTAAGCAGTTTGAAGATGGCTTAAACGAGGATATAAAACTATTAGTCAGGATCTTCGAATTAAAAGAATTTGTTGAACTAGTTGATCGGGCATATAAAGCTGAAGATTTGTGCAAAGAGAAAAGACAAGCTGAGACTGAAACTAGAGATTTAAGTAAGAGATTGACAGAAAAGTCATACCAGTCAGCATTGAAGAAATAAAAAAAATATCACAACCGTTCTACTACTTCTGGAGGATACTTCAGTAAAAACAGATGTACCCGATGCTCAAGTTCTAAATCTCAGGCTACATCTGTAGTGAGTGTGGGTAATGCTAGAAACATTAGACCCAAGTGCAAGTACTGTAACAAGTCACATTTTGGTGAGTGTCGAATGAAGAGTGGAGCGTGTTTTAGATGTGTTTCCTTTGACCACTATCTTAGAGATTGCCCGAAAAAATTTGAAAAAGATAGTATTCAAACTTTGAGGTCGAGTAACACAACTGCGAAAGGTAGACCACCTCATAATCTTGGAAATGTAAACAGTTGCCGTGGTGTGATGAAACATTTTACTGTAAGATCTGAGGCACAAGCACCAGCTAGGGCTTATGCTATTCATGCGCTCGAAGATGCTTCTACGGAAGATGTTATTACTGGTACTTTCTCTCTTATTAGTACTGGTGTAATTGTTTTAATTGATCCTGGACCGACTCATTCATATGTTTGTATGAAATTAATGTCTAGTAAAAATTTACCTATTGAGTCCACTGAATTCGTTGTTAAAGTATCAAATTAACCCTCTAGGCCAGTACGTGTTAGTTGATAAGATTTGCAAGAATTGTCTGTTAACGATTTGGGGTTACTATTTTCTGGCTAATTTGATGCTATTACCGTTTGATGGATTTGATATGATATTAGGCATGAATTGGCTAATTTTGCATGATGCTGTAGTAAATTGTATACAAAAGCACATCTTATTAAAATGTCAGATTGTGATATATTTATATTGAATCAAATAAATTGAATAGGTTGCCTATTGTGATATCAGCTTTGTCAGCACAGAAATATGTAAGAAAAGGTTGTAATGCTTACCTTGCTTATGTATTGGATACTAAAGTGTCTGAGTCGAGCTTGAATCAGTTCCACTAGTTTGCGAGTACCCTGATCTATTTCCAGAGGAGTTACCTAGATTATCACCGGTCAGAGAAGTTGAATTTGCTATAGAACTTGTACCGGGAACAACACCAATATTGATAGCACCATACAGAATGGCTCCTACCGAGTTAAAAGAGTTGAAAGCACAATTGTAAGAGTTGATAGATAGTGGTTTTACTCGACTTAGTTTTTCACCTTGGGGTGCACCAGTTTTGTTTGTTAAGAAAAAAGACGGATCGATGAGATTATGCATTGACTACTGTCAGCTCAACAAAGTTACAATCAATAATAAATATCTATTGCCTTACATTGATGATTTGCTTGATCAGTTGAAAGGTGCCACAGTGTTATCGAAGATTGATCTTCGTTCTGGCTATTATCAGTTATGAGTGAAAGATTCGGATGTATCGAAACAGCATTCAGAACCAGGTATGGATATTATGAATTTCTTGTGATGCTGTTTGGTTTAACTAACGCACTTGCAGTGTTTATGGATACTACGGTGTTTATGGATTTAATGAATAGAATTTTCAGACGATATTTAGATAGATTTGTTGTGGACAAAAATACATGGGCACGGACACGAACATAGGCTGGAACACGGTCGTGTGTCCCTATTTCAATGCCCACACGGCCTGAGACATGGACGTGTCTCTTGACCGTGTAAATCCACGGACTGGCCACATAGTTGTGTGTCCCCTGCAACTTTGAAAATTTTTAATATTTTTTAAAAAATTCTTTGAGTACCCGATTTAGTCCTGACTTGTTTCTAATGTATGTTTTGGGCCTTAAAGGCTTATATACGGGACAATATATTTGTTTTCAGTTGGTTTATGATATGAATATTATATGATGTGAAATGTTTGAAATTTCTGTCTATTTGTTCTGTAAACTCCTGTAATGCTCCGTAACCTTGTTCTGGCGATGGATTTGGGTTAAGTTGGTTACAATATGTCTTGTTCGAACCTAAAGAATACTTATGATTCAAATGACATGTCATTAGGTATTGTACGGTATCGGGTGCTGGTCCTAGATGTCTTACTTATGGCTGAGGTCCTGCATTTGTTGTGGATTCTTCATAGCTCGTGTGAGCATCATCATGTAGCTAACATCCTGACACACAACTTATGTGAGGAGGCCCATTTTACAGCTCGCGTGAACACTATATGATATGGTTACAGTTACATGTAAACGCATACTATATGTGAGCATTTCTCGAGTATCTAATGTTATTCTAGTTGGTTCAACGGGTAATTAAAGTTTAAAATGGAAAAGTGTGTATATGAGATGAGCTATGTTATTAAGTGTACGAAAAGGAAAATGTAATATGTGTATTGGATGGAAAAGGTAACAAGTGAAATATGGAATGGATCGTTTATACATTGAAATCAATTTCGTGATATGTTTTATGTGCTAAAGGTTGATATAATCTTAATTATATCTATTAACCATGTAGAATGTTGTGGGTCGGAAAAGGAAAATATTCATATGATTTATGAGTAATGTTTGAATGGTTTTATTTAAGAGAAAATAAATATATGATATGTCACATGTTAAATTATGAAATGGAAAGTATTTGTGTAATTGATATAAAATGAATGAATGATACAAGTTGGAAATATGATAAATTTAATGTTTATTACTATGTTTTGCATTTATATGCATGATGTGGATAAATTATATGTTTCATGTACGAATTCACTAACTTGTGAGCTTGGTGATGTATATAGGGAATGGTTAACTATTGAGCATGCAAATCGCAATATACATGAGTTATATAAATTGAGCTTAATTGGTAAGTTATGTTTAAGATTATATGAGCTTACTAAGCATTATTTACTTATGTAGTTGTTTTCTCTATCTTATGGATCATCAGAAAGTCCGACCGGTTGGAATTGCGCCAGAGTACGACCACACTATCCATCCAACATTTTGGTAGTTTTGGTTAATGGTTATAAATGGCTTGTAATAGGAGTTTTTTTATGCTATTTTCCAATGTGATGTAGTTTAAATTTATTTTCCTATATGTCTTGATGTTGGCTTATAAATGTATATATGTAAGTATGGGTTTTTGATATTTGTGAATGCCTTGTGATTTAGATAGTTTTTGGTTCACTAAAGTGTGAATGAATTGGTTAAATAGTAGATGTGTGATGTGTGGTATAAGTTTAAAGTATGAATTTATAACATTGAGTTTGATTTGATTTGGATGTTATTTTGTGGTACCATTGAGGGTACATTGGTTAGACATTTAGGTTAAAAAATATATGTATGTTTTGGCACGTAATAGGGCTTGAATTTTGATTTGATAACTTGGTTCATTTTGAGTTTGTGCCAAGCTTATATGTGTCTTAATGTCCTTAGTTGATGAGTTGCAAATGAAAGTGAAAATATATGGTATGTGACATTTGTGTATGTTCATATGAAAGTAGGTAAAATATGGTTGAATAGCATGCTTTGAAATGGTCAGTTGGTATATATGATTTATGCTTAATGAATAAATTTGAAATGTTGAATTGAATCAAGTTGATGAGTTAAATTCTAATGTCAATTGAAGGTATATGGATTTGGCACCTAAGTTGGTTGTTTTTTTTTTTGTATGTTTTAAAGTGTTTTGGTCATGTGAAAATGATTGGAAATGGTGTGGTTTGTTATGCAAGAAAATGTTAATGTTTTGGCTTGTTTTAAGGGCAACTTATGTTCCACACGGCCTTTGACACGACCGTGTGGCCTTATTTCGAATAACTACGTGGGTGGACACATAGGCTGGGACATGGCTATGTGTCCAAAATTCGAATGTCCATATGGTTTGGGCTATGTCACATGGCCGTGTGACCCCTGTTTTTCAAATTTACAAGTTTTTCCAAAATTTTTTATTTTGTTCCAAATTAATCCCTGATTTTACCCAAGTTGTTTTTAGGGCCCCAAAGGCTCGATTTAAGGCCTGTGAGTGTATTTTTACTATAATTAGATTGAGTTATTAAATGTTAACATTAATTTTGTGTAATGTTTTCTGTTTTAAAGTTAAATGTTCTGAATTTTATGGTAATACTCCATAACCCTAATCTACTGATAGAGACGAGTTAGGTGTGTTACAATTCCTTTTAGAGTGTGCCACAAAGGCTAATAGGATGCCACATAGGCATCTCAAAATTTTCATGTTTGCGATATGGATTTGACTAAACTCACATTGAGTGAGGTTTGCCCATCATCGCTGTGGGACACACAGAGAACCTTATTAGATAAGATGTCATTCAACAGATCTTTTTTAGAGTATGCCATGGCCATGGACTTTTTCCTTCAAATTTTGTGTTTACAATCCCAACGAACTTCCTTATTTACCACTGCGGTGACTCAAATTATTTTACCAACTTTATGAACAAACACATCCTAAACCTAAGATTCCATAAGTTCATGACACTCTTCATACATCCCATAAATCTTATTTTCAAGCAGACTGACTTATATTTTAATCTAATCATAACTTTATTCCTATAGTTGTATAAGTATCACATTTATACTATACTATCTATAATTTCTAGATTCCAGATTGTTCACTTTCATATAGATGTACTTCAGTATGAGTAGTATACATGCAAGAGTCAGGGTAGAGACTCACCTGGTTTTTACTAACAGTAGTTCAAAACTCCAAATCTGAATATTCATCTCGAACCAGCAACAACACTACTTTCAGAACATAAGAACATCATTAAGACTCATTCGTATATAGTTTACCATTAATTAAAATACTGACAAATCTCATGCAAAGCCTTATACTTACATTTTACTGTTCACGCACCTCTTATAAATTTACCCTTCCAGAATTTAACATACATAATAGTAATACTTACTCTTGAATGGAATAACCACTAATCATAACATAACCAAAACTTCTAGATTATTGACAAAGAGATACATCTAGACTTAAGGAAAGTATCATTAAATACCACTTAAGAAAGATGAAGAAGAAAGAAGAACCCCTTTACGAGCACACTCTCACATATTAGTGGAATTTCACAAGTGTCATACATATCAAAACTTCATTTCTTATTGGCCAACAATTTTTGAGAAAAATATAAATAAGTTCCCTTCATCAAACTTATCAGGCTAAGCTGTACAGTTGGTTTCTAACTAGATTACTTAAAGTCTAACTAGCACCGTATTTTATACAAACCAGGTGTACTATACCTTCGACGAATACTCATTCCATATTTCCTTTTTATCCCTTAACATGAACGTCTCCTCAATATAACAGAATATCATGAAATCAAATTCTTACGAACTCAAGTGGCGGTCACTATACGCCCACATGTATATGCCAAAATGATCGTTTGAACGGATAACACTACGTTAAACAGATTGTTTACTATTATATGCCCAAAACTTTAGATCCGCTAGAATTGGGGTGTTACAAGAAGAGGAATGAATTAATTGAAGGTTCAGTTGAAGAGATGTAGGAATATGCTTCTTGAGTGGAAGAGGAATAAAGTTCAAAATCACAGGGTTGTTATGAAAAAGTTAAAACAAGTGCCGATCTTTATACAAGAACATGATTGTGGGAGAGAGGATATTGAAAAGCCTAAATAACTAAAGATAAAGTTGAGAAAGCCTGTTGAAATAAGAGAAATTCATTGGAAACAAAGGGCAAAAAGGGACTAGTTGAGCTTGGGGGATAAGAATACAAGAATTTTTCATCAAGCAACTATGTGACGTAGAAGAAGAAATAAAGTTTTGAGGATTAAGAGTGGGGATAACGGATTAAAGAAGAAGATTTGCTTGTAGAAAAATTTAAAGAATTTTATGAACACTCATTTTGTTTGAATAGAGTTAGCATATCTAATAGGGTGTTGGAAAATATTCTTGTTGTAGTTAATAATAAAGTGAATTTAACTTTGGTGAAGGAAGCGATAGAAGATGAAATTAGGGATGTCGTGTTTCAAATGGGGGCTCTTAAAGCACCAGGGTTGGATGGTTTTGATGGGCTCTTTTATCAAAGATTTTGGGAGGTCATCAACGTTGATGTTATTAAGGCAGTGATGGAGTTTTTCAAGTTGGGAATGATGGATAGGGAGGTTAATAAAATTGAAATAGAAATTATTCTAAAGGTGAAAGGGCCTAAAAAGATGGCTCAATTTAGACCTTTAAGTCTCTGCAATTTCTTTATAAAATCATATCTAAGATTATGGTAAATAGAATGAAAAATTACTTTGGGGAGTGGATTAGAGAGAATTAGTCAGCCTTTTTTATAATGAGACAAATTCATGACAACATTATTGTAGCTCAAGAACTGTTTCATCACTTGAAATTGAAGAAGAAGGGGAAGAATTTTAAGGTGGCTTTGAAACTTGATCGTAATAAAGCATACGATAGGGTTTAGTAGGCTTTTATGGAGGTTGTACTAAAGAAGATAGGTTTGACCAAATTTGAATTAGCTGGATTATGAAGTGTGTGAAAACAATTTCCTACAATTTGTTTATAAATGGTAACCCTTGTAATAGAATACATCTTTTTAGAGGTCTTAGATAGAGGAATCGCTTATCATCCTATTTGTTCTTGTTCATTATTTATTTCATGTTTAGAATGTTATCTAGTAGTATAGAGTCAAATTTAATTGTTGGGAATAAACTTAATAGGTTTTGTCCTATAATTTCTTATCTTCTTTTTACAGATGATTCACTTCTATTTGTTATGCTAATACATAAAATAGCCAGAAAGTTTTTGTTCTATTACATAAATACTATGAAGCATTTAGGCACAAGGTGAATTATGAGAAATCTATTATGATGTTCAGCTCAAGTACACCAATTGAAATTCAACAAATGTTGAGTATGAGATTTGGTGTTGTTGTTGAGAACCCGAACACTTATTTGAGCATATTGAATTTATGGGGGAAGACAAAGGTGAATGCTCTAGATTCATTAAAGATAGAGTGGTGGCTAAAGCTAAAAAGGTGGAAAGGGCAAATGTTATGCTCTGGTGGTAAAGAAATTCTAATCAAAGTAGTAGCATGTGCAGGGCCAACACATACTGTGGCATGTTTCAAGTTTCCTAACAAGATTTGTAATGAAATGAGTGGTGCAATAGTCAACTTTTGGTGGGGACAAGTTAGATATTAGAGAAGGGTGCATTGGAGAGCTTGGTTCTGTCTTATTCAAAGAAAAGAGAAGGGGTATGAGGTGTAGGGACTTGGAGGATTTTAATGTTGCTCTTTTGGTGAAGCAAAGTTGGAGGTTGTTAGAGAATTCTAATACATTCTGGGCTAGAATTCTAAAGGGTCTTTATTTTCCTCATGAATTTGTTAGAAAAACGAGTTTGGAAAATACAATAAAAATTAAATTTAGGAAAAAACCAAAGTTTTAATTTTTCTTTTCCGAAAACAAGATCTTGGTTGTAATATATAAAATAATAAACACTTAATCAAAATTGTACATTTTCGATTTGTCTAGGATGAGCGCTTCAATTGAGTAATCTTCTCCGCTTTTCTCAAGCTCACATCTGCCGAGTGTGGGTTCACTTTGAATAAGAAAACTTTTCACAAAAATTACCGGTGAGGTAATTTTATAATTTCTCTAAACTTTTGGGTCAAGTTATAAATCAGAAAAATATCTCTAGAAAATTTTTTGGAATAATCTTTTCAGAGAATTTTCTCTCTATAACTTTCTTTTGGATTCAAGTGTGTAAAATAATCACTCAATGCTCTCTTTATATAGGGAAAGTTTAGAGAGTTCAACTATGATTAAACTTAATCACTTTAATATTAAATTAATAAAATATTATTAATATAAGAATTAAACTAAATTTAATATTAACCTATTAAAATAATATTATTTTGGAATAATTAATCTAAAATCAAATTCTCTGGTAGAATCCCAATAGGAATGTAATTCTTCCATTACTCAACCACCAATGACCAATCGCTGCTAGCCACCGGCACCGCCGTGTTCGGTGATGTAGGTGCAACACCTTTATAGCCATGTTTGGGTCTTGGTCTCAGTTTTTAGGTTCCCAAGCCCAATTTACGATTTCAGGTCCAATTTTCAAGTTCAATTACCCATTGGGCCAATTGTCTAACTTAAAAATTAACCTCCAAAAATATCATATTAATTTTAATTGATTTGATTAATTTAATTTTACTTTATCAAAATTAATTTTCCAAAAATCTCTTAGATTTTCCAAATTAATTTTTCAAGAAATTTCTTTAATCAAATTCTCTAGTTGAACAATTCTTACGACTACCTAATTTAATTCCACATCGAATAAATTGACTCAATTAAATTATTCCCAAAGTTGTAGAATTTTCTTCTGATTCAAATGCAGTCCGATCGAGCTTTTATTGAGCTAGCGAAGAGACCAATCGGACATATACAATTAGGCTCTAGTGGTTGTAATTATGTCTAGAAGCATTGTTCTGATAATTCGCAATCACTTAATCATGAAGTTAGTCCAGAAGAAGTACCATGATTGAAAACTCCTTATTGTATACTATTTACGAAAGCAATTCATCCAACTGCTTTGTCCAATGACCTCGTCATGTGTGTGTTACCCTTATACGATATCATTGACTCCTTTGAGTTAAATTCGTTCACTCAATAAAATCCTATTTTATCTCATTGTCACCATTGTGTCTTCTTAATTATTAATATGATCACTGTCAAAAAATGACTATGATAAATTGCTTGTTTGAGAACAAGCAACTTGTGACCACGTTCCATATTTATCAATCCATACAATGCTAGTGAGAGGATATCATTAACTTAATTGAGCTATAAATTCCAAAACTAGCCAATTGCTTTAATAGTTAAGATTAGTCATCTCCCAAATTGGAATTGTAGACGACATAATAATCATTCTCAGTATTTGAATCAAATACTAACTTTATTTATTTATTCATCGTTCAAATAAATAGAAAATGGTTACATGTTTACTACAATATGAGCACATTTCCCAATAGAATCTTTCTTTAATGCGAGAAAAGGGTCTAGAGCATTTTGGATATAGAGTTGCTTGTTGAAATGAAGGAAATCCTTGAGCAGAATTTCTTATGGTAGATCATGAGTGGTGGAAGTGTTTTTACGGAATGATTGTTGGGCAAGGGGTATTACAATATATAGACTTAACAACCCTGGTAATATTAGTAATGATGTCCTAATTAGAGTGGTAGAGATTATTGATAGGGAGAAAGTGGAATGGAATTTGGAAGCCACTGAGAGGTGGTTGGCTAATAATGAGAAAGAAGCCATTCTTTGGACTCCAATAGGTAATGAAAATGATCAAAACAGAATGGTATGGCCTCTCACTCTTTCACGAACCTTTTTTGTAAAGTCTAGATATAAAACTATTTGAAAAGATAAAGGGAATTTAGATTTGAATAGGCCATTTTCTTTTTCTCATGTTATTGTTAAGAAATTGTGGAAGAGCTTATAGAGTTTGAAAATTCAAAATAAAGTTAGATTTTCTTGTGGAAATTTTGTATTGATGCTTATGTACCAAATTCAATTTGTGGAGAAGATTTGGATTTAAATCTCCTATTTGTTTTATCTGTAATGAGGAAAATGAGACTGTTGAACATTTGTTGTTAGGGTGTAGTTGGGTGAGAGGTGTTTGGTTTGAAATTTTTCATGGTTAAAAAATCTAAAGAGATGATATTACTAGCTTTATGTGTTGGTTTGAGGAAATGACGTTTTATATTGGTAGCAACGGTAAGGATGTTGAGGAGATAAAGATAAGACTGGTGTACACCTATTGGTTCATTTGGAAAGTTTGATGTGAAGTAGTGATGAATGGTAATGATATTGATTTGAGAAGGACTATTTGTAAAATTAAGATGTAGTCAATTGAGATTCTTTGTATGATGGAATCCTCAGGGTGTCATTTAAGTGTCAATACAATAGAAATCTCTTTGGGTGAAGTTTGGAAAAAAAACTAGAGAATGAATGGATAAAGATTAATACTAATGGATCTTTTGATTATAATACAAAACAAACTGGCGAAAGAATAATTGCTCGAGACTCAAATAGTGTTGTGATTGATGGGGAAGGGAAAAGCTTGGTGGCTGAATGGCAAGTTGTCTATGTAACACCCTTAACCCGTATCCGTCGCCGAACTAGGGTTAAGAGGCATTACCGGACAATTCAGAATATTTATCAATCAATCCACAACTTTAATCATACATTATGATATCATAGCAATTCATATACATCATGATATCATAACAATTCATACATATATAGTCCCTTTAGAAGGTCTATGAAACCTTAAACATGTTTTAGAAAGGGGTCGGGACTGAACCGATCTCATGCAAAATTTTTCGAAACTAAACAATTTTTCTAAATTATAAAGGTCACACGCTCTTGTGAACAGGCCGTGTGCCTCACACGACAATAGACACGCCCGTGTGTCTAGGCCGTGTCAAAACAAGGCATATATACTGACTTATTCACACGGCCACAAGACACGCCTATGTGTATTGGCCGTGGTTGAGACTGACTTACGTCACACCGCTAACCATACGCCCGTGTGTCTAGGCCGTGCTCGGGACTGACTTTAAATTGTAGGACTACCTAGGGGACACACGACCATGCAACATGACCGTGTGTCTCACACGGCTGAGACACACGATCGTGTCTCCACCCGTGTAGACAAAAATAGGCTATTTGCAAAGCCAATTTGCCGCCCATTTTGGGTTATCCCTACAAACATAAAACCAAGCACATTTCATGTCCCAAAATCAGTCAAAAACATACTATTTCATTTGGCCATTCAAGAGCACATCAAAACATACCATTTTTAAACATAAAGCATATACCAAAATTCATTCATAATTTCATCCGTAACCAAGCCATATCACATGGCTAGATATACACATCTCAAAACATATCCAAAGTTCTCTAGCCTATACATGCCATACTTCACTATTCACATTTTCATATGATACCAAAATATAGTTTGATAGTGTGGTGATGATCCTCGATGATCCCCAAGCTTCCGGTAGCTTCGATGATCTATAAAAAATACAAACACACACAAAGTAAGCTTTCAAAAGCTTATTAAGCCATATACAAATAAATTATCATATAACACAATTCTAAACCAATTCATTCATGTAGTTCATGGCAAAATACAATCACATATCCATATGTCTCATATAGCTCATTTGATAATAATTCACTCATATATATCATATGTCCACAAATGTACATATACTTACCTTTGATTCTCAAACATGATATTCGAATGTACCTAAATTGGATACACATTCACATAGTTATTCATTTCTTGGGATGCCCGTTGAACCGTATGGAATCAAATAGGATATGCGGATAGCTCGGAAAGCTCGTACAATGCCAACATCCCAGACTTGGTCTTACATGTAATCAAGTATCGACGCTACTATCCTAGACAAGGTCTTACACGAAATCAAATACGATGCCGATGTCCCAGACATGGTCTTACATGTAAATATCAAGTCGATGCCAACATCCCAAACGTGGTTTTACACGATAACTCATATCGGAATCCTATGTCATGACATATGTATCCTAACTATTCCTATGGTTCTACAGGGCTTTCGGACGTCGTCACATTATCGAAACTTTCTCAATTTCAAATATCCAGCTTCTATAACCATTCATCACAATTCAGTATCATATAAGCATGAATAAATCAATTCAATCACATTTATTTGTATATAGACTTACCTCGTACGGAAATGAACGGCTATTTAACTACTTTTGACTTTCCCCAATCTAATTCTGTTTTCTTTGGTTCTTGATCTATGCACATTCAAATTTAACTCTTTTATTCAAAAAACCATTCAATTCAATCCATATACACATATTTAGGGCATTTTACAAATTAGCCCTCATATTTTCACGATTTAACACTTTAGTCCTTAATCACAAAAATCACAAAATATACAAAATTTCTTTATACGCATGCTTAGCCGAATTTTCATGTAGTTCATATAAGCCCACATATTTCATTTATTTCACATTTTAGTCCCTCAATTTCTCATTTTCACAAATTAGTCCAAAATACTTAAATTCATCAAAAATTCAAATACAAAACATATTAACCCAACACATTTCTTTCATTTTCTATCATCAAACTTCATAAAACTCACATTATCAACAATGGCACATCTTAAAATCATAATCAAACTCAGAAATTGAGGAATGGGCTTGAAAGATTACTAAGCAACGATCACAAAAACGTAGAAATTATCAAAAACAGATAAAAAACCATACCTTAGTCACCAATTTCCTTAGCCGAACCCTAGGAAGCTTATTTTATTTTCTTTTTCCTTGTATTTTCGGCAAAGATGATGAATATAACACTAAATTCATGTTTTGTTTTATTTAATCAACATTATTACATAATTTATCATTTTAACATTTGTTTAAAACATTAAAATTCATCCATTTTAAGGTCATTTATGACCAATTCCAATAGTCATGGTCAAATTACAACTTAAGGACCTTTCCTTTAATAAAACATAACACTTAAGTACTTTTAACAAATAGCTAGCCACTTTTACATTTTACGCGATTAAATCTTTTTATCAAATCGGGCACACAAGCGATAAAATGTTCACATGAAATTTTCACAGATATCAATTCACATATTATAAGCACGGAAAATAATATTAAAATATTTTTTTGACTCAGACTATGGTCCCAAAACTACTATTCCGACTAGGGTCTAAACCGAACTGTTACAGTCTATTTAGGCCTGAAGTTGGTTGTCAAGAAGAATTTGGATAAAGTCATTATTGGGACGGAATACGAAGTTGTTTTTGATGAGGTTACCAACAAAGACAAAAGGAGGATATAGCATATTTATCCTAGGCTTAGTAGAATTGACAACTTGAGTAAGGATTTCAACATTTTGAAGTTCAATTTTGATCAAAAGAGAAACTAATTAAGCCACTGATTGGGTGGCAGCACATTTGAGAAAAAGGATGTGCATTGAGGGATGGGTTAAATCTTTTTTAATTTTCATTCTGAACAAAGATGGTTTACCCGCTCCATTTAAATAATTGTATTGTTGTAATTGAAATCTGAAAGCTTAGAGAATATGCTTGATAGATTTTGAATTACTTTGTATGTTTGCCGGTTAACTTTGGGAACTTTGTTAATTTCCTTTGATGAATAATACAATATTGTTTTGCCAATAAAGAAATATGGATGAACAAACGTAGGAAAATTAATGAAACAGCGGATTTGGAACTTACAAAGCAGTTGAGTGGAGGATGAAATTGAAAACGTTTTCACTCAAACCGACTATCTATGTGAATAATGACATTAGTTAGTGATTAAACAAATGCAAGTAAATTTCATGGTTGTTGACGTAATAACTAAATATCTACTTTTGGATGGACGGCGCGTCAACTCCTCGTCAATTACCAGTACAAATTCCCATCTCCCTACTTAACCATCACAAAACTTAAATGTACACTTTGTAAAGATAAAAAAAAAAACAAACTATTTTTTTATTTAATTCCTAGTTTTAATAAATTTAAAAAAATACAAAAATAGCGAAAAAAAACTCCTTTATAAACGTACTCCCGCTATTTCTGTTTTGTCTTGCCATCACTACTCAGACACAAAATCTACAGTCATTTGAATTTCCCTTTTCCTTCCCATTTTCTCTTCCATCTTTAATTTTTTCTCTCTCTAATGGAGCCTTCTCCTCGGTCGTCCGTTATTATCATCGGCGCCGGCGTCTCTGGTCTGTATCGTTAAACAATTTGATTTAACAGTGAATTTATTCTGTTAAACGAGCAAACACGTGTATATTACATGTTGTTATGATATATTATAATTTTAAAAAATATCGTTTTAATTGATGGATTATTTTTTAAAATTCTGGATAGGTTTATCGGCGGCGAAGGTTTTGGCTGAGAATGGAATTGGGGATTTGTTGATCTTAGAAGCGTCTGATAGAATTGGCGGTAGGATCCGGAAAGAGAAGTTCGGAGACGTCTCGGTGGAGCTGGGAGCGGGTTGGATTGCCGGTGTAGGTGGCAAAGAGTCCAACCCGGTTTGGGAGATTGCCGCGAAGCTTGGCCTCCGAACCTGTTTCTCTGACTACAGCAATGCCCGCTATAACATCTACGATCGGAGGTCCGAATCCTTTTTTTTTCTCTTTACCTTTTTTCTTTGGCGGTGAATGATTGAGCTTTGAGAATTAGCTTCTTTTTTTCTTTTTTTTTCTGCGGGCAACGCTACATGGACATTTTGATTCGCCGGCGTAAATTATTAATTTTTTTTTCTGTTGAGTCTCTGTTTTTTCGTGATAAAAATGAAATGAAATTCTGCGTCTGGATGAATTTAAGCTGATTTTTTTTTTTTTACGAATGAGTTGCAGCGGGAAGATATTTCCAAGTGGAATCGCCGCCGACTCGTACAAGAAGGCGGTGGACTCAGCGATTCAGAAACTAAAGGGCCTCGAGTCAAACTGTGTGGAAGATGCCACCAATAGAACCGACTTTACTTTGTAAGAAGAATATACTATTGTTTCATAATTATTAATTTACTAATTAGCCATCGTTGAATTAATTTTTCCTGTTCATTTGTTTTTTTTAGAACACCGAAGACACCAATAGAGCTCGCAATTGACTTTATATTACACGATTTTGAGATGGCAGGCAAGTCGAGCAACTCATTTTTGCTTTCCCCTGCTTGGATGCCAAGAAAAGCAATGCAAATGAAAATATTTTAGTTTTTTCATTCATGCATTTGGAATTTTGGATCGGTTCTTTTCCTTTGTGAAAATATGCTCCGAAAAATCCTGTCATTAGAAATTTCTATTTCAAATTTCTTTTTCCTACTTTCACATTGAAATGCATAAAATATCCAGTCCTATTTGGCTGATGCTTCTTGTTTTAGCATACAGAGGTGGAGCCAATATCAACTTACGTAGATTTTGGGGAAAGAGAGTTTTTGGTGGCAGATGAAAGAGGTTATGAATATTTACTGTATAAAATGGCCGAGGAATTTCTATTTACCTCGGAGGGTAAAATCCTGGACAATCGCCTGAAACTGAACAAGGTATGAATACCAACCTTTTGATTTCTTTTGCTTTTTCTTTTATTTTAATCAAAATTTTAGTCCATATAATATAATCGTTTTGTTTCTTTAACTCGATCATGGAATGAAAACAAAGGAAACAGGAAGGTGCCCCCAAAAAAAAAAAAAATTCTGAGGCGTAGTTTTACTTTTATATGCATCCACTGTTTTCCTTTTGTTTTTAAGATTGATTGACCCACTTTTGGGAGTTTTCAGATGATGACGTTGACTAAAAGTTATTTTAACACCTTTGTTCATTATTATTTTTATGATCCATCCTTTTCTTCGGTATTTCACCATGGAGGGTCAACTGTGTTTTTTTAGTTTCTATTTTTCAGTTTCGTTTGTTGATTAATTATGTTTCTCCTCTTCTTTTTTTTTTTCTTTTTTTTTACTGTCATCATCATGATCTTAGAAACGTCTGCTAATTAGTCATTAGTACAAATGCTAATATATATATTTTTCGTTGAAAATTTTGGATTTTTTTGGTTGTTTCTTTTCTTGACTCATAAGCTTAACTCTTTTCCATCATTGTAATGATATCATCAATGTTTGGAAGCAAGAAAATAGTTAGTCAAACTCAAATGTTGGTTATGTTCCCAGTTATGAACTTTTTCAATGATGCAAAGCGGGAAACTCGTAAAACAGTACCTTATAATTTTCAGTTTAATTATATACACATGAGTTCAATTTTTTGAAACAATTAAAGTCAATTTTGCCTCGCACACTAATCATCCATTAGTTTTTTCTTTTTGTTCATTACTAATCATCTATTAGGAGGGCCCCGAATTCTCCAATTTTCAGTATTCTGCAGTGTCCACAATGACCAGATAACAACACCCTGGTGTTGAGATGTCTTGTCACAACTTACATAGGGACATGCAAATATAGAGTCTTGTCAGTTTCTTCATTTAATATGTTGTTTTCACTATCGTTGCTCTAAAATCAGACATCAATTACCTTTTTCTTTCCTTCCCTACTGTTCACGATGCCTTGTAGAACCCCCCATTAAATGGGTAACGAGGGTATGGGCTCCATGTACCTCCTTCAATAAATCCTTCCCTTTCTGCCTGATCGCTTCTGGTATTTGAATTGCATAGGTTTTGTAGCTTTGACTTCTCAGAATCCGAGGAGACGTTTAAACTTTTCTTTTTAAAAAATTTCAATTAACTAATATGTTGCTGTTTAAGTATGTTTACTTTTTTGTGCATGGACTTGGGGCAGGTTGTTAGGGAATTACAGCACTCGAGAAACGGCGTCACAGTGAGAACAGAGGATGGTTGCGTTTACGAAGCCGACTACGTGATTTTGTCTGCTAGCATTGGTGTTCTTCAAAGCGACCTCATTTCCTTCAGGCCACCCTTGCCTGTAAGTATCCTCTTGCATTTCTATGAACACTTGTTCATCAAAATTATGTTCTTTAGGAGGATCTTTGACCGTTGAATCAATAGGGTGAGAACGCTAGGCTATAGGTCCTCATAGATGCGAGTTGCCAAACTTGTTTTCTTGTTTTCTTAAGGTGTGTGGGCCACAATATTAAATATCATAAAGTTAGAAAGAGTCAAAGTTCATGGTTATAGCCACTTAGCTGTATTAAATAGAGTTTGCTGATGGGTGATGAAAGGAATATATATTTTCGAGGTGCCTTTATTATATGCAAATACCATGGGTTGCACGATGATCCACAGATTTTGTAACCCATAGGTTCATGTGATTATCTCTTTTCTAGCGTTGAGATTCTTGAGAAGTTGAGAATTTTTATTTTACCACAACACGTGTACTTTTGGGGGTGATCATTTGTAAATAAAATATATTGTACAGCTGCATTTCATTTTCTTGAATGGTACTACTTGACTAAAAACGGAAAATAAATTGTAAGTGATACTGCAAGATACTATAATTACCAATTATTAATTAAACATGTTAATCTTAGCAATGTTAGACTTAACTTCATGGCTAGCTTTCTTAAGAACTTAAAAATGTAGGGAGAGTATGGGTCAACCTATGATTTAAGCATTTTTCTGAGCAGGTAAGCCATGTTTAATCTAGCCCTTAGGAGACAGAGACATCATATATTCACCCCAATGATTGATAGTGATATGTAGTAGAACTGGAGTTGGATGGAGAAAGTGGTCAATAATCCTTGAAAAAATATTTGGGTCTGTTTATGAGGATGAGCATGAAATTCATGCCTTTAATTAACATGTAGGGCTCAGGTGTGGATACTGTGGTTGTTGGAACCGAATTCGTAAATTCTTTTATTTAATAGACCACTTGCAAAAAGTTGAAAGGAAATATCCCCCACTTGCACTTTTACACGTAATGAGCTTGGAGATGTCTTGGACTAAGACTTTCCTTTTTATAATGCATATTTTTTCTAGTGGCCCCCCTGCTTAAGATTGCTTAATCGTTTAAAATTTCTGTTCATTATCGCAAATTTTCTTTTGCTTGATTAACGTAAATATATTTAATGATTATAGAGGTGGAAAACGGAAGCGATAGAGAAATGTGATGTGATGGTGTATACCAAGATCTTCCTCAAGTTTCCGTATAAGTTCTGGCCTTGTGGGCCTGGAAAAGAGTTCTTTATCTATGCTCACGAGAGGAGAGGCTATTACACGTTTTGGCAGGTTGGTTTAATCGTTATTTCCTTTATAATATTGTTGCCAGCTAACTTTGATATTTTTATCTAACAATTCTCTTGCTGCCACCTCAGTATTATAAAATTCAATCTTCATTTTTCTTGCTACTTAAAGAATGCTTTGTGGTGTTCACTGTCCATGATCCTAGGCTGCTCCATTCATCATGTAGGAATAAAAAAAGCCCGTTTTTCCTGCATAAAATGACAACGTTTTTGTGTTACGTAAATGATTATGCAGCCGCTAAATACAGGTTCAGTAATTATTGGCATATAGTAATAGTATTACTTTTTTAATGAAGCTGGTGGTTGACTTTGTTGGTTGTCTTATCTGTTAGGGGCTATGATTAACATTTAACAACCTAGCAGCCTACGTGATATTTTTAAATTTGATGACTAATATTATGTGTTTGAATATATGGAATCATCCCAATGGTAGGTCCCGGCAACTTTGAATTCCCAAGTTTGAGTCTCGACTTGTGCAAATCATGTGCGGGTTCTTAGTAAAGATTTTATTCCAGTTTAAGTCCCACTATTTGTGGGTCATATCTAGATTTATTCTGATCTTGGTATGTATATACTCCTGTCATCAGTTCAGTCCACCAGAAATATTGATACGGCATAGTTGCTCCTTCAATGATGTGCCTGTTTTTGTCACATTCACTGTCTTAGAGCTGTGAATTGGTTGCATTGTTGGTACCCGTCACTATGAGCTGTTTTCTGTGTTTTTTCTTTTGAGAGAGGATGAAATGCCTTTTGATAATCAGTTTGATTACCAAGAAATCATGAATTACTTTAATTGCTTGACATTGAAGAAAACAAACTTTTTAATGATCATGGTGTGGCCCATTGAGGCTAAAATGGGATTATACTGACCTTATCTTGTGTTCTTTTTTAAATAATAAAAAGTATTTTGATTAGAATCCTAAATCTTTTAGCATCTATGAGATTATATCATCCATCCATTTATTTTTAGCTATTCCTGGAATTCATCTAAAATTGGCTGCTGATCTGTTGCTATGCCATCAGCACATGGAGAATGCATACCCTGGTTCAAATATTTTGGTTGTAACGTTAACGAACGATGAATCGAAGCGTGTGGAATCTCAATCCGATGAAGAGACATTGAAGGAAGCTATGGTTGTGCTTAGGGACATGTTCGGGTCTGACATACCCGATGCCACTGATATACTTGTTCCCCGCTGGTGGAATAACAGGTTCCAGCGTTGCAGCTACAGCAACTACCCTATGATATCTAATAACCAAGTCATTAATGATATTAAGGTAACTCATAATTTATTTATTTATGTTCTCAAATTTTAGTCAATCATGGTTTAACAATTATTTTCTTATGTTTTTTTTTTAAAAAATTGTATAGGCCCCAGTGGGACGCATTTTCTTTACTGGTGAACACACGAGTGAAAGATTTAATGGCTATGTACATGGTGGACACCTTGCAGGTGAGGGTAGAGGCTATTTTCTAAACCGATTGGTGAATGGATCTTATTGTTTAAGGTTTTGCTAATATTTTTGAACAACTGTTACAGGCATTGATACTAGTAAGGCAGTACTGGAAGAAATGAGAAAAGATGAAAGACAGAACGACAAACAGAACCAAAATTTCCTGTTAGAGCCCTTGTTAGCATTGACTCTGACTCAGGCGGATGCAGTCTCAGGTCTCCACAAATGTGATGTTCCCACACAATTGTATCTCAGCGGCAAGCTTGGCATTCCGGAAGCGATCTTGTGACTATATGGACCGTACTTTGACAACTTCAATAGTACCAAAATCATGAAGAATGAGAAGGATGGTTTGGACACAAATGTAGATCGACCCCTTAACACAATCCACAAGGTGAAATGAGAATAGAGAAATGGAAAAGTTGGCTAAAGTGGGAAGTTCCACGGCTCCGCAATCCATATTGTATCAGTTGTGAGAAATGATAGATAAAGCAAAATGAAAAAGAAAGAAATCACATGCTGTATTCTAATTGTACTTAAAAAGAAAAACCCAGGATTTTTAATTCCATCTTAATACTATGATTAACTTAGGTATTTGTCAAATAAAGCCTTGGCTATAGTAAGGAAATTTCCTTGGGCCTTCACTGGGTACAGCTCAAGGCCTGCTTGCCACTTATTTGAGAATGATATCCATTGTTTCCTCCATTCCACCAATTTGAAACTCTCATTTTTCTCTAAGCTTTTGAACAAATAGCTAAAATAGCTTGAAGCTCGTGGCAAATAGTACCCTTCCAGCAGTCCACTCCAAAACTTGTTGGCTAATCAGAACCGACAAAAAGAATTTAAATTTAGATCGGTGATTAAAACTTCAATTTATATTGGATGATGGCAATATGTTCAAAATTACCATAGTCATGAAGCTTGCTTTGATTGGTTGGTGTGGTATCAAACCACATTGTCACTTGCGTTCTAGCATTCCATTCATACTGTCGCACAGAATAAATATAACTTCAGCAGCATTCCAATCAAAATCGAACAATGGTATATACTGTCGAATGGATAGGGTTATAAAGAAAACCAAATATATATGATTTGGTTTTGAAGTAACAAAACAATGAGGAAAATATTTGTACACACCTGTCTCATCTCACTTGGGTTTTCTGCCAAGAGTTTTGCACTTTCAAGCCATGTTCCAAGCAGAAAATTGTCATCAGAAGCTAGTAGTACATCAATATCCTTTATTAGTTGAATGAACTTCTGGCCATGAATATTCAAAGCTTTGACATCCTTCCTTCGGAAAGCATTTATTGCATCCAAATAGACTTGGTTTGCTAGCTTTGACAACACTTGACGTGTTAAGTCGACCAAGTCGTATCTGTCAACAAACCGTGAATAAGTGGATATAGTCCTTACTCATATTTTACCCTCTCTATTAGAAGCTGCTTTTATTCCTCTTGCTTTTAAATTGTTATAGCGAAATATGAAAAAGAAAAAGGAGTAACCTATATGTGAGGCTCCCAGCTAAATCATTTCCAGCCGCAAGGAAGAGCTTTAAAGCATTGACAACCTCATGAGTAGAATACCACAAATGCGCTTGAGGCAGATCAGAGCTACGTTCCTGAAATGAGAATCTTCTGCTTCTGGTTCTTGAGCGGAATGTATGCATACTGTTTAGCTTTGATGGTCGAGATCCAAAATTTATTGATGGGTCCCAATCTGGAAACTTGACTATGAAATCAATGTTATGATCCTGCAACAAAGGAAAATCCAAAATCAGGTCCTATATAAATGACTATATAAATTTATTGATGGGTCCTAAATTACAGAACTCAGAAAAATTTAGCAGCTGGAATATTTATTCCATGTGTATATATTGCTGAAACATATCAAATAATTCCATAATGGAGTTCAACAATTAGATCTATTTCCTTTAAGGTAATTCTTATAGAGGGAAGTAATATGAAATAGGAATTTGCAGTTCATCGGTGCATTGAAACATACGGCGATTCCATCTGTGCAATTGTAAACTGTGTGATACAAAATTGCCCATGCTTCTTTAATTTGTTGAACTGATTTACCATAACGTCTGTGGGTGTAGGTCTTCAGCCATTCCTACAAAACAAGAAGTTAGCTACTGCCAAACAACCTCCACGCTTAAAAAGAAATAAAAACGAGCACTATCACTGCATGCATCTCAATATTCTCATGATCCTCATTGTCAGTGATGGTTCACAACATCAGAATTAACACGCCCAACATGTGTCTCTGTGTCAGTCACTACCAGCTAGAAATATAATGGACTTCCATCAATATATATATAAAATGAACTTTTATTTCGACAATGATAAGGAAGAGAAAGAAATGGAAGTTCCATCACTTTCTAGTTATGAAACAAAATGCACTTCAAGCAATTGAAAAGATGTCAAAACAAGTTGATTACCAGAACTGGAACTTTTTCCTTTCGAAATGCCATTTCAGACATTAACTCATATACAACCGGATTTTGCTCTATTCCTTCCATGCACATGCCAACACCGACCTACACATTATAAAAAAGTTCCATGATTGAAACTGTTCCATAAAAGTAATATGTCAGATCATGAAAGTACCAAAAGTTCATATATGTTATACACCTAAAAATCATCTAACACCGTTGAATGCAAGAAGTTAAAAAGAAAGGGCAAAAGATGACATCACAAATAAAATATAGGCATAGAAATTATATGACTTTTAACCTCCACCACCATGTTGCATTATATAAAGCAATTTTCCTAAGACACTCTAAGCCTAAAAGCTTTAATTATTTGAAATGTTTGTTTCTAGCAATGATTAGAAGATATTTAAACGCAAGGCACTCTGCCTACCATGGTTGAATTTTTACTGATGCGAGCATCCACTGGACCTGAAGAAATTGCATCCAATGTTCCATACATTTCAATATTTCCTCCAAAATTATGCAGTAGACACCTGATAAAGAGATACTTAACATAAAGTGATATTCTGTAATACAAACATCAAATTACATGTTCAAGAAGAAAAAAAAGAATATAACTGAATTAAGAAAGACATTTCAATAAGTAAATATCTTGCTAATGGCTATGGAATGCCATGAAATTGCAGGAGACAATGATAAGAGAACTACCAGACATAAGGAGTGCCATAAAATTGAGAAGAAGTTGCCCATATTGGTTTAACATCAGCGAATAAATCAAGAACTATCATTTTCCCCACTGGAACAGAATGTAAAAGTGCCTGTGAATATTACCAGATTTATATGATCAAATCACTTACAATATGGTGCCCAAAAAGTACTATTTCTTAAGCAATAATATGCAGACTTCTTTATTTTTCTATTGAAGCATTCTAGCTTTTGTAACAATTTAACCCTTATTCCAATGTTGTCCAAATCCTAAAACCCCAAACAACAGTTCCCAAAGCAGCTTGTATAGGCAATTGCTTTATACTTCGGTGAAAGGATAAAACAATACTTTCCCAATCAGCTGAATATTTTAGATTAATAAAAGTTGCAAACTTTTATAATAATAACAAGGTAAGAACAAAAGATGATAGCTACTAACTATTGTCCTAGGTTCATATATACCTTCATTTGGGGTGGCTTCCAGAAAGTTGAGTCCGAGTAGAAAAGCCAACCCTGCATATTGGTAGAATAATGTGGCAATACTTTAACTGGTAAAAGAAACCTATGTTATAGGATCCAACTTAAATTTGGCCTTGTAATTTTGCAACGCAATGATATAACAATGTCAAATCTACATCATGTCATTTTATGGAAATATGATTAACTGTTTGCAAAAGAATAAACAGAATAAAAGAGGAGGCAATGTTGCAGAAATAACCATCATACTTGCATCAACCACACAGCATCCTTGTCACCATTGGACATTGCTTTGTACACAGCAGCACCGAGTGATGAGATATATGTTGTATCATTTGTAGGTGGGGAATTTTCATTGAAGGTGTCACTGCATATTACAGAAACATATATTTCTTCAATGTCACTAAGACAATGTAAAATTCAAAAACAAAGGAAGAATGAGAAGATCTACTTCTAATAGGTTAAAGCAAGAGGAGAAAATAAATATGATGGAAAAACACAGTAACTAAATAGATTGAAGTAAATTACCAGTTGTAGATGTCAGTCACGTCACCATATTCTATTGAAGTAGATGAAGAGAGTATGAACCCACAAGAAATAATCAACACATTAAGAAGAGAAGAAATTGTGTAATGCTCATATTTAGCCTCAGAGCTTTTAAAAGTATATATCACGGTAGCGGGAACATAAAATGTATTACCAATTCAGTAATAAGTGGCTTACGTTTTCTTGCCAGTACCATTTCTTTACTACTTTGCACAAATGATGTTAATATATTCATTCTCGTGTGCTCACTCTCATATATGAGCATTGTGCACTAACACATATAAATTCTCAGTAAAGGTGATATACCTAAATTTCATCTGGTATATAAATAATGTTTGACTTATTTTAGTTCAGGTTTTCTTGATTCTATTAAGATTTTCCTTTATATATTCTTATCCATGTTAAATGCAGAATGTTACCTAAAACATTACTAATGCAAATATTTAACACTTCTATATGAGCACAGACCTTTGATTTGCATTTTGATAAAAGCCTCTCCAATCTCAACAAATAACGGATCAGAAGGATTGAGGAGATAAGTACAGCACCAACGGGGATCACTGTCCACTGTGTTCCTATTAGGGGTTAAAACAGAACAGTAAACTCATGCTTTTAATAAATAATTCTTAATCAGATAAGATTTTTTCAGTGCATGATGTCTGTGGTCCAAAATAATTACAACTAACAATTAAAGTTGTCATGTGAAACCCATAAGGAATTGTATGATTAATTCATAGTGTACTTTTGAGAATAAGAAAATTCAGTACCAGTCCCCTAGTCTAGTTATATTAGCTGTAGGAAAAATTGTCTTCAAAGCTGCTGGAACATTCCCAGAGAAAGAAGGAAGCACTAGACAGATCGAAAACAATATAATTTATCAGCTCAAACATAATTTTTTCTGCAATAACTAATGTATAGACCTTTAAGGAAAAAAAATAGACATAAACATTGCAACGGAAACAATTAAACTATATCAGAAAATTTAACTGTACCTGGAGTCATGCCTAGCTCTAACATCCGAGATAATATCTTCTTCTGTAAAACCAACTGCTGTTTCAACCAGTTTTTGGATAAAGGACCACCCCAACTATGACAAAAAAAAAAAAAAAATCATAGGTCCAGAAAGACAAAAGCTGGAGATAAATATGCTGATTACAGGACTCAGTACAAAGTGAACAATCCACAGTTAAGATAACTTTAGGAATATATCATGATCATGCCTTGTGTATAACCATTTTTTGGTAAAAGCTAGACATGTGCTACTGCAGAAGTTTAACCATAATGAGAAAGAATAAATAGAACACAAATCAACATTTGTTGTGTGTATAAAACCCGTTTTTGGTTAGTCATGCCTTTATGGGTAAAGTTTCACTCAAACCCTTTCTAGTACTAGAACATCTAATGGCAGATTCAACAGTAACTTCTACTTGCAGCCATTATGTTTGAGAAATAGGATTACAGCTGATCAAACCACGTTTAACCTACGTATGTAAATTTCCCATGCGAGCCCAAGCAAGGAAAGCCGGTCCACCAAAGAAATCATTCAAATCTTCCATGCTAATATTAAACCCCTGGAAATTAGAAGCCAATTCTCAGTAGATATAGAAGGAAATAAGTCGTCATGTATAGATAATGTTAAAGCAAGAGAAAACTGATAATTTAATGATCTGTATAGGCAAATCAATATGCTTAATAACAATAAAAGTTCTTCACCATGAAAACTTTTTGCCATATGGCTTCTTGTCCTGAAAATGCCAAAGGCAGGTTGATTCCTTGGAGAGCCATCCAGTCTATCTCTTTATCCCATCTTTCCCAATCCCACCAGACATATGAATCTGCAAGGAAGGATTTGATATTGCAGTGAGTATTAAATTTGACCAGCATCATGAAATGTCTAAAGCTATATATCTGTTGTTATCATCTTGTTCTCACTGTCAAATCACTTGTTAGTTTATTATAATAAGACATTTAAGTACCATAAAATACACTACAGCTACATTCCAACTATAAAACACCCTAAACCTATATAACCTTATTCTTCCTTCTTTGATGTTAAGCAAACATACAATGATCATGGTGATTGGAAGGAGTGAAGGCAGGAACAAAGATTCATATACTTACAACTAGAAGTAACAACATTTTGGTAATAGTTCCATGGTACTGGCCGTTGAATCAACACACCGCTGTCTTTTACAAGGGGCAATGACCCTGGCTTGGGAACAGAGGCTAACTGCACACCACCAGTCTTGTCCCAAGATACATGAGCACCACAGAAATATTTAATATACCAGTGGAGGCCAGAGGCAATTTCAACTGCTGTGGTACCTTTAATTCTGGAGTTGAAAAAGAGCAGCATAAAAAATGCGAAAACAGTTAAAGCGTTTTAAACTGTCTTACTTAAAATGAAGCAAAAAAGAAAACAATCGGGCGAAAACCATAGTATCATCTTTTTAATGAGGAGTGACATTACCTACATGTTGTAGGATATGATCACTAGTCAAATTAATTAAAATCCCAGAAGTTCAGAACAACACAACCAAGCATAAAAAGACATCCATCCTCACACTCAACAATTACAAAACTGATTTGCACATACAGTATCTCGGGTCCATTTTCGGTTGGGCCATCGTAATTTTCTATCAAAAAGCAACCTTGTCCGCCACAAACATCCTGATACTCGGAACAGAAAACACTAAAAGTCAAAGATAGTAACAACAACAGCAGCAACACGTCAAATTGCAATTATGCTAATTTTCCTTTTAAGGAGCCAATAACTAATTCTTCCTTGCAACGAATGGCAATAGCAGGAACTAGCAAACCAAACCCAATTGAAATTAGATTCAAAGGAAATACCTTGGAGACAATCTTAAAGTGGAAACTGTGCAAATGGGTAGGGAGAAATCTTCCCAAAACGGCTTTAGCAGCCGATTCTTGAACAGATGGAGACGAGCGTTTGGAATCTAACCGAGTGAGTGATGGCTGAATTGCTTCCGTTGTTGAAAAGGATTGCGGCAGTCGCGTTATAAACAAGATGAAGATGATAATTAGTACATCACCAATGATGAATTTCATTGTGAGGGAACTGTTCAGAATTCTGATAATTGCCACTGCCATATGCAATTGCTTCCAAAATAACAAGGCTTAATCTTTCATTATCATCATTTTCACCCTTGTTTATACCGCGCGTAACTTGTTCAAGTGAAGCAAACGAAAAACAGAATCCCCAAGAGTAAACAATCAAGACTGACACGAGCGTCATGTTTGTACGTGCCGCCTGTTTAACACTCATTGTGGCGGTTCTCGTTATCTTTATTGCTGGTATTTGTTTCTATATGATTCGTCAATCATGTGATGAAATTTCAACTTAAAGCAAATTAACTTACTTATTTCAACTTAAGGGTTGTTTAAACATAAAATTTTGCCTAAACTCAAACTTTTTCGAAAATATTGATTAACCTTCTCTCATCTTTTTATACCCAATTAAGCTATGAACTAGTCAAACTAATCAAATCAACCTTTTAACTAAGATTAACCATCTGATATATTAGTTAGCAAACGCCACTTTAGCACCGTTTATTGATATGCCATGTCATTCTCCAGCGCTGACATAACAGTGTTAGGTCAGCAAAAATAAATAAATATATTTTAAAAATACTTTTAAGATGCGTGTATAATGAATTTGAAAATGGTTGTCCTGAATTTCGACAGATACATTTTAGAATTATAAAATATTATAAAAATATTAAAATTTATAATAATTATTAAAAATTAATTAAGCAAAGTAAATTTTATAAATTTTATAAATAAAATAATTTAAAACCCCATAAAAATTAGAAAAAATTATAAAAATGATTAGAAATTAAATAAAACCATAAAATTTTATAATAAAAATTCTTTTATAAAATTTTATAAAAAACATTAATTTCCTCATTTTCATTAAATTATTTGACTAATATAACTTGCATAAATTGAAAAATGAGAGGTAAAAATATAACAAAAATTTGTTAACTTGATTTTATGATATAAATAGTTGATTTTCGTTTTTAGTTAAAATATACAAAAAAATTAAGTTTTACAAAATTTCATGATTTTAATTAATTTCTAATAACTATTATAAATTTAATGATTTTTAATTTTATAAAAAATTTTGTGCAATTTATAATTCTAGAATGAATCTAAACGAATAGGTGTCTAAATTCATTGTGTATTTATCTTAAAAATAATTTTAAAGTATTTTTAATTTTTAAAATTTTCTTTTGCTAACATGGCAATGTTAGGTTAGCACTAGGTGATGTCATGACATTCTCACGTCAACACTCGACGATGATATGGTATTGTCACTCCAACACTTAACATTGATGTGGCAACACCATGTCAATGTAACGGTGCTAACATGGCATCTATTAATGGTTACATCAGCGTTGTTAAAAATTATCGCTCAACGTCAGTTAAAGTGTTGATTTGGCCGTTTTGCTAGTTCAATGACTCAGTTAAGTGCAAAAAGTTGGGAGGGGCTTAATTGATTTTTTTTTAAAAGTTCGAGGGCTTATTTTACCAATAAACCTAAATTTTTTTTACATGTATTTTTTACCTAATTTTTTTTTTCATCCATAATGTGGGTGTACCGTAAAATTGGTCTCAGTGTTGTTTGAACTAGAGCAGATTAGTTGGTCGAATCGGTTGGACCAGGAACCAGTCCAGGTGCCGATACAAATAGTGTCTTTGAATCAGTTAGGCCAAGAATCGGTACAAACCGATTGAACCAGATAAAAGATAGTTTAAATCAATGGTTGAACTGGTTAAAAGTTGATTGAACTGATGGTTGAACTAATTTTTTAAATTTTTTTATTTTTAATTTTTTAAGTGGTCTAGTTTAAAAAACATTAATTAGTCTATATTAAGCCCGGTTGACATAACAAATCAACTAAACACCAACTTAATTTGTAAACTATTAGAATAACACTTTATATACTAGGTCAAATATATTATTATGAAGGTAAAATTACCTTTTATATATTATAAATCAATAAAAATCAATTATAGTAATATTTGAATATGTGACATCGAGAATAACAAATTAACAAATATTTGACTTTAACATTTAAACCAAAACATCATTTAATTTTGGGTAAACTACTGAGTTAGTTACTGAACTTTTCGCATGTTTCTATTTTGGTCATTTGACTATGAAAATTTCCAATTTAATCACCACTCTATTTAAATTTGCTTTTTTAGTCACTGTGTCGTTAAGTCTAAAATAGCTAGATGACATGGTTGTTGTAAACTACATGAATGTCACTCAACTATTAGGGTGTTTTGTTTTGGTCATGCAATTATAAAATTTTTTATTTAGTTACTAAAGCTTTTGGAATTAGATTTTTTTAGTCAACATGCCGTTAAGTTGATAATAGAAGCTTGACAGGGCATTTTTTTATTGGCCTAATAACAAGAATTTTCATTCAATATTTATACATTTTATCAATTTAGTCCTAATTCTTAAAAAAATCAATAAATTTAGCCCGAAACATTCTTATTAGTATTTGGCGCTATAAAGTTTCTTTAATATTTTTTTATTTGACTCTAGTAAGATTTGAGTTTGTTGGCACATGACAACCATTTTTTTAACATAAAAAGTTATAGATAAAAAAAAAACTTCCCGACAACTAGGCCAGATCTTGACATTTTTGGGGCTCTAGGCAAAACAATAAAATGGGGTTTTAGATTCCTTAAAAGTTGGAGAAAAAAATTTTAGATCCCTTAAAAGTTGGTAAAAAAAATTTGGGCCCTTAAAAGTTAAAAATTTTTTTGGGCCCTTTAAAAATTGAAAAATAATATTTTGGACCCCTTTCAGCCTTGGGCCCTGGGTAGCCACGCCTCCAGATGACCCCCAGGGTCGAGCCTGCCTACAACTTATGATCTTTCTAGTGTCGAAAACTAAAAACCTTTGAGTTTTTCAATATCCAAGAAGCACTATTTAATCTAAAATGTTAAAAAAAACTTTATCAACAATTTATAATCTTTCTAGCGTAAGAAACTGGAAACCTTTGAGTTTTCATGCGTTGAATAACACCAATTAAGAGCATAAAAGAATAGGCTTAGAGAAAAAAAAGGGCCAACAATTAGGATTAAATTGAAAATGTCTATAAATATTGAGGGCTAAATTTATTGTTTTTTAGAATTAGAACTCGATTTATAGAAGGTATAAATATTGAAAGACTAAATTTGTTATTAGACCAATAAAAAAATTAATTTTTATGGTATCAACAAAAAAAAAGTATGCTTTTTTGTAAAAAAAAAAGTATATGCTTTTTTGTGAAAAAAAATCCTTTGTCTTGTCAAACAACACAAACTATTTCCTTTGAATGGAATGATTTCAAAAACTTTTTTAACAATATAGTATATCTAAACAAAAAAAGTTTCACATTGGACTCCTCCGATACTGTACTTATATTTCTTCAGATGTATAAGGTTTTTGTACAATTTTTAAGGTTTTGAATGTCATATTTTTTATTACTGTTAGAGTTGAAAATTACAAATGACTACAAGCAATGGTACTTTTTGGTTAGAATGTAAGATTACTCGTTTAAAGAGAAATCATGCTTATGGATACAGAAGACTTTCTTCAATTTTTTCAGTTCAATAGACTTTCTTAGGATAAAGAGATGACTCAATTGTTTTTGGGGTTTTTTTTATAACTTTTCCTTTAATTCTCATTTACTTTTATTATTTGCTTTCAAATTAAATCAATAAAAATTTGAGATATTAATTTTTTAAGGAAAATAAAAGCAAAAGGTAAAATTGCAGAAAAGGGCTTATGAAATGCGATCAAGGGTCAATTACTGGACATGTGGCGTGCTCCGAGTGAGCGACAAGCCACGTTAGCACAAATCCTGACATCGTTAGGGTCAGGTACTGTATTAGTTAACGAAAATAAAGTACAAGTACTTAATTTGACATTTTGAAACATTAGGTACCACATTAGAACAAACCTCAAAGTATAGAGGTCATCCATGCCATTAACCCTAAATGTTTTGATATTTGAAATTTAAATAATTCCGAGATTTTTTATGGCTCTAGTAGCACCTCTCGTTCATACCATACATTGAGACATGTGAGGAGTGTTACAATAGTTGTAATGGATTTTCCAATTGTTGGTTTTTAATTTTTGTTGAGGTTGTAATTTTCCAGAGGTGTCTATAATAATTTTTAGTATCAGGAAATAAATTAACTAGACTATGATCATATCTATCTAAGGTTTCTATAGTCAACAACTTGTAGTCGCTTCACATCGACCAGAAGTATGCATTCTCACCTCTATACGCTACAACATTTTTCACCTAATTGCGAGCCAGAGAAAGATCATTTGTGTTAATCAAATTTGAAATTGTATCAACATAATTACTCACTACAGTCATTTCTATCTTGCAAGTTGCCAAGCAACCAACTGTCATTCCAAATTAAGATGCAATGACACCACCCAACATTCCATCTTAATCTTACTTTCATAAAGCCTTAAGCACTCCAAATACTTCTCCAAATGAGAGAATGGTTTGTCCCTAAACTTGCTTTCATGAAATCTATAGATTGATAATATTTAGAACTAGTCACTCTTGTTACCAATGAAGTGGGGTTGAACAAAAGCCTCTAACCATTATCTGCTAACAACACTATATTGAACTTGGCCATATCACAAAAGGAAAGTTTACCATTTGCTTTAGACATAAAACTAGTAGAAAGGAAAAAGTTTTCTAAATGTTTTTCGATGACCCCTTAGGCTTCCTTCATCTCTTCTTTTATAGGAGAATTCTTGAACTCTATTTAATTTCCTTTGAATCCCGCACAGTTTTCTGATAAGGATAATGTCTCATCATTGATTTGACATGGTTGTTTCTACGTTGCTTCCTTTTTTGTCTGCATTTGGATGTCGTTTTCCCAAATTGCTTTCTTGAATGTCATTTTCCCACGTAGCTTTCTTTTTTTTGTTTTTACTTGGATGTCGTTTTCCCAGGTTGCCTCTTTGATATTAATTGGTTTTTTCCAATTGGCTTTTATCCTTCCTGAATATTAACTAGATTCATTTCCTCCATTTCATCTAGCTGTAATGGATCTATTGACAGTCTTGGTGAGTTCCAATTTTCCCACATATTCTTGATTTCTTCTATTATGTGTGATGAAAAATCATCAATCTCCATGTCAGCTATATTTTTTAATAGTTGCACGGATTCTTCGTCTCTATCATCCTGAATGTTTCTAGTATCATATGCCAATATTTTTCTTCCATCAGTCCATAGGCTATAAGTTTTTTGTTGAAGTAAATATTGGGCTTTGGTCATTAAATCTATTCTTGTTTGGATCTGATAATAACTAGGATTATTATAACACTTGTCAATATTTTTTGTCAAGTGTCTTTTTTCTTCCTTAGCTGCTGAAAGGTTGGGACCTCCAATGGTTCATGATCAAGTCTAAATTTTATAGTAGGGAATTTTTCATTTAAATCATTTGTAAAAACATAAGATTGTAAAAAATATTCTAAAAAAGCTTTTGAAATTGAACTTGCTGTTTACAAATAGCTCCATTTATTTTTGTAAAAATTTCCACTGGTAAAATTTTTCTAGCCTTATTATATAAACATAACTTAAACATTTTATTCATAATAGGGCTATTTGTTTATTTATTAATAAAATACTGAAATATATTATAACGTCCCCTAACCCTATACCGTCACCGGAACAGGGTTACGAGACATTACCAGTCAGTACAGTCCAATTTCGGTCATTAATTAAAATAATATTCACACACATCCTAGTTTTAAGATGTCGTCCCTTTAATGGGCCCTTGCGGTCCAATATGAGCAGTAAATTCAATTCGGGACTAATTTAGAATCACTATGAATTTTTAGTAAATTTCAAAATTCATACTACATACCGTTGCCAACCATAATTTACTCATTTCATCAATTCTTTTACAACCTAAATGACTCTTATTAAACATCCTGGGTACATGCCATTATCAATACTCAACATACTTTACCTTAATGAATTCGGGATCGTCTTGGGATGCTAATTCAACGTACTATCTTTACTTAACTCGCATGACGGAAACAAACCGTGCACGCCGAGTATGGTATACTCAATGGTATTTCTATAATCCGAACAATTAATAATATAACAAATACTTAAAATCATAATAACAATTTCAATTATTCAATTATTTATTCATAGATAAATTTCAACTACTTACCATATAAATTTTATACAAATCATATAATAAAAACAATAACATAATTGTTCAATTCTTAACTAAATCCATTATTATTTACTCCATTCTTTCACTTCTCGCTCGGTATAGTTTTCCTTAATTTACTCACAATTCAATATCATTAAACTATATTCAACTATACACTTATCAATCATATTCCATTTTAATTCATTTCAATAACAGTCAATTTCATTTATATCATATCAACTTACTATCCTCGATAGCTTTCAAGATATACATACGATTCATATATCTCAAATCACATTTCAATTCATCAAGTGGCATCATATATCATCAATTCGAACTCAATCATTTCATGAACCTTTGGTTCATATTTTCAATTCATATCTAAATTTTCAATTCTCAATTCAATTTCTCGTTTCATTTCAATAGCTTGATCAATCAAATTTATTCGATTTATCTTTCACTTATTTACCCCTATTAACAAACCCGGACTTTGACGGATACACGGATTCCAACCCAAACACACCAGTACGGTACATTGTGCCTAAAATGGTACATAGTACCTAATCAGTAGACGACACATAAAGTGCCTAAAACGACACACGAGGTGCACGATCGACACACGAGGTGCACGAAATAAGACACATAAAGTGCCTGATCGATAAAGCCGCAAATCCGTACACTTCCGGATCCTATGGCATGCTAATTATATCCGACTCACCCGACTAGTTAATAGGGTATTTCATTCACTTTCTCAATTTAATAATTCTTTCATCAATATACCATTCGATAATCACATATATTCACCCATTTTCACAATTCATACAATTTCATTCAATTCAACAATATATTTCAATTATTCACATTAATTCATAATTCAATACAATTCAATTCACTTTTCAATATCAAATATTCAAATATCACAATCTCATATATTCATATCAATTTCATCATATTTCCAATCAATATATTTTTCAATATAATATTCATTCAATATTCAAATTTCTACATAAATCATATATATTATATAATTCAATCAATATAAATTCAATCAAAATAATTTCAATCAATATAAATTCAATAAATTCATCGCATACCAAAATCAATCCATTCCAATTGTAAAACATCATAATTCTAATACTAACAATTGCCATATGTATATAAATATAACAAATAATAACTAAGTTCGGATTATAGAAATACAAACCGTAATTTTTGAGCTAACTCTAGTTGACTTTGTCTTGTCCTTTCTTAGCCGAGATTTCCGGTACCACATTGACTACGAAATTAATACAATTCATAATCATTAATACATTACTAATTTATATATTCAGTTACAGAACTTTAAATTAAGATCCGCTAATTTTTCCTGAAACTAGACTCACAAATCTTCTTACAATAAAATTTTCAGAATTTTTGGTTTAGCCATTAAGTACAGTTTATTCTTTAAATTCACCCCTATTCTGCTGTCTGACAGTTTCGTCCCTTCTTCACTAAAAATTATTTATCTCACAGTACAGAACTCGGATAATATTCCCATTGATTTCTCCTAAAAATAGACTCATTAGGGATTCTAAACATATAACTTTAAGCCTCTAATTATTTTTCTTGTCAGAACAGGGGAACCCGAATTCATTCTGACCTTGTCTCACAAAATTCATTATATCTCATAATTTACAATTCAATTGCTTATATCGTTTCTTCTATAAGAAATTAGACTCAATAATATTTAATTCCATATTTTATTCATCCTCTAATTCAATTTCTACAATTTTTGGTGATTTTTCAAACTTAGACTACTGCTGCTGTCCAAAATAGTCTTAGTACAAAATATTGATTTACTTTAATTTCAATTTAATCCTAACTAAATTCACTTACTTTTCTATCTTAATTCATACTTTATTTCTACTCAATTTTTAACCAAACTTAGACATAATTATCTATTTTTCATCATAAAACCATAATTTCGAAATTCTTTCAATTTAGTCCTTAAAGCATAAAACTTACGAATCATTTTACAATTCAATCCTTGTATCATTTTTAACTTGAATTTCTATCAATTTAGCCCTTAATTCATCATTTTATTTAACATGGACAATATCTAGAAATCTAATAACTTTCAAAATATCAACTTAATTTCATCAAAACTTTGTTCTAAAACTTCTAAAACATCAAAATTAAGTAAAAATGGCTTGATTAACTTACCTATTAAAGCTTAAAGCTTCAAACCTTTAATTTTCCCTTTTCTCCCCTTCTTTCTTTCTTTTTCTCCCCTGCTCTCTGTTTCGTTTCATTCTGTTTCTATTTTCTTTCATTTGCTTCTTTAGGTTATATATATAATATAATATAATATAATTAAAATATAAAGTATTTTTATTATATAATAATATAATAAACATAAAAAGATCTTAGATTTTCTTCACGATAAACCGCCTCAATTTATACTTTTGTATAATTGCCCTTTTAGTTCTTTTTATTTTCTTTTAATCTATAATTCAACTTTCACACTTTATTTAATTTGGTCCTTTTACTTAATTACTCTTAATTAAATTAAATTCACTTAATTAAACTCTAATTAACTACTCATTTTACTTCGTAAATATTTTTAATAAATATTTACGAATCCATTTTTCAGAAACGGAGACCCGAAAATATATTTTTCGGTAACAGTAAAATTCGGGTCATTACATATATCAAGAAGATTGTTTATCTCCTTAATATCTAAATAACTGATTTCTAGTTCTTCCCAATCTCGATATAAAATGTATTTTAATAATAAAACATGAGCTTCGTGTTCTTTAGTTATTTTTTCAACAAAGCTTAGTAATAGCTCTCCTGAAATTAGCTATTTATTCAGTAATATGGGTTTTCCATATATCATTAACAAAATTATATAATTCTGATGGTAAGCCTGGATTATAAAAATATTTTATTTCCTAAATTTTTTGTGGTTTCAACAAATTGTCTGATGCACAAAATTTTTCTGCTCCTTTTATGATTTCAGCATAACTGGCTTGGTATGCTAAATTTGGATCTTAAGACCAAGGGAATTGACTTACTGATTGTGGTGTAAATGATAAATGAGTTCCAATTAGTTGTTTTTCCATTGGATGTGGAAAATGTAATATCCTTGGTTAGGATAAAAAGATACTTTGAGAAGGTATTGTCACAAATCCTTAATTAGGATTTGTCAATTTGAATGTTTTCCCTTTGTTGGGCCTTTTATGAACAGTTGTCCATTCACTGACTTTTTCTAGAGGTATTTTACCTCTATCCATATGGCTTACTAAGATAATCAGCAATAATATTGTTAGTTCCTTTTACATATAAAACTTCAAAATTAAAAGTACATAATTCATTATACCATCTAATTCTTTTAGGTATCGTTTCCAAACTTTTATTAGTAAGGAAATGTTTAACTTCCTAATTATCAGTTTTTCTAATAATTTTTCAGGTGCTAAATATATAAGAAAGTTTTTATTCCTCTCTTTATTGCTAATTATTCTTTTTCATATATGATATAATTAATTTCATTTGGTTTAAATTTTCCCGAACTATATCTACATATTAATTCTTCATTATTTATTGTTCTAGCTTTTAAAATACAACTCCAATAATTTTGTGAGGCGTCTGTTTCTAAAATTAATTTATCACCTTGCTTAGGTAAATAAACTTTTAGAATTTGATTTATTTTAGATTTTAGATTTTTTATGATTTCCGAGTCTGTTTTAGACCAGATAAAGGGTTTATCATTTTTTTAATTTTTCATATAACCTACCTATTTTTTCAGATAAGTTAGAAAAGAAATTTTTTCCATAATTAATAATTCCTAAAATTGTTGAAGCTAGGGGTGAGTATTCGATTGAGTCGAGTCGAATCGAGTCAAAAAAATTCGAGTTAGTCGAGTTGACGAATCATATTTTAGTAACCGAACTCAATTTTAACTTTTTTGAATCGAGTGAAAAAATTTCGAGTTAAGTCGAGTCGAGTTAATGAATCATATTATTTATACTCAATGTTTCGTTTACATTGATCGATTATTTAACTAGTAGACGAAGTACAAGATTATTTAACTACATAAACAATATAATTGTTTTACCTTTTAACTTAATGAGTAAATATTTATAAAAAAAAACATAATTTTGTCTTTTAACTTTAGAAAAGGTAAACATTTATCAAAACGAAGTAATTTTGCCTTTTCTTATTCGGATTTTCGGATAACTCGAATTGTGTAATTCATATTCGAGTTAAAACAAAAAAACTTATTTTTTTATTCGAGTTAATCAGAATAACTTGATTAACTCAAATAACTTGAACTATTTAATTCAAATTTTAAATTTTTTATCAAGTTTTTCGAATCGAATCAGATTTTGCTCACCCCTAGTTGATAGGGGTGAGTGTTCGATTGAATCGAGTCAAAAAATTTCGAGTTAATCGAGTTGACGAATCATATTTTATCATCCTAATTTGATTTGAAATTTTCTCGAATCGAGTCGAGTGAGATGGAATTCGAATCGAATTGAATCGAATATATTTGTTCGAGTTAAATTTTAAAAAATAATTTTGGGTCTTTGTAACCACTATCACCCATCGTAATAAAATTTGTCTACCGTAATCAATTTTTTATTACCTTTCATCACCTCATAATTTATTTATTAATCTTTTATATACGGGTTAGCTTCTTTACTTACTTAGTTGTTTCAATTATCTTCATATTCTTGTCACTATATATTTTGGAATTAAAAAATATATTAAATGTAAAAATGTGATTTTTTATTAAAAGTTATTTTAAAGATAAAATGTAACGTCCCCTAACCCTATACCGTCACCGGAACAGGGTTACGAGATATTACCAGTCAATACAGTCCAATTTCAGTCATTAATTAAAATAAATATTCACACACATCCTAGTTTTAAGATGTCGTCCCTTTAATGGGCCCTCGCGGTCCAATATGAACAGTAAATTCAATTCGAGACTAATTTAGAATCACTACGAATTTTTAGTAAATTTCAAAATTCATACTACATACCATTGCCAACCATAATTTACTCATTTCATCAATGCTTTTACAACCTAAATGACTCTCATTAAACATCCTGGGTACATGCCATTATCAATACTCAACATACTTTACCTTAATGAATTCGGGATCATCTTGGGATGCTGATTCAACGTACTATCTTTACTTAACCTGCGCATGAAAACAAACCGTATGCTGAGTATGGTATACTCAGTGGTATTTCTATAATCCAAACAATTAATAATACAACAAATACTTAAGATCATAATAACAATTACAATTATTCAATTATTTATTCATAGATAAATTTCAACTACTTACTATATAAATTTTATACAAATCATATAATAAACACAATAACATAATTGTTCAATTCTTAACTAAATCCATTATTATTTACTCCATTCTTTCACTTACTACTCGGTATAGCTTTCCTTAATTTACTCACAATTCAATATCATTAAACTATATTCAACTATACACTTATCAATTATATTCCATTTTAATTCATTTCAATAACAGTCAATTTCATTTATATCATATCAACTTACTATCCTCGATAGTTTTCAATATATACATACGATTCATATATCTCAAATCACATTTCAATTCATCAAGTGGCATCATATATAATCAATTCGAACTCAATCATTTCATGAACCTTTGGTTCATATTTTCAATTCATATCTAAATTTTCAATTCTCAATTCAATTTCTCGTTTCATTTCAATAGCTTGATCAATCAAATTTATTCGATTTATCTTTCACTTATTTACCCTATTAACAAACCCGGACTTTGACGGATACACGTTCAACCCAAACACACCATGACGGTACATTGTGCCTAAAATGGTACATAGTACCTAATCAGATATCGACACATAAAGTGCCTAAAACGACACACGAGGTGCACGATCGACGACACACGAGGTGCCCGAAATCGACACATAAAGTGCCCGATCGATAAAGCGGCAAATCCCATACACTTTCGGATCCGATGGCATGCCAATTATATCCGACTCAGCCCGACTAGTTAATAGGGTATTTCATTCACTTTCTCAATTTAATAATTCTTTCATCAATATCTCATTCCGATAATTACACATATTTACCCATTTTCACAATTCATACAATTTCATTCAATTCAACAAATATATTTCAATTATGCACATTAATTCATAATTCAATACAATTCAATTTACTTTTCAATACCAAATATTCAAATATCACAATCTCATATATTCATATCAATTTCATCATATTTCCAATCAATATATTTTCAATATTTGGTATTGAAAAGTAAATTGAATTGTATTGAATTATGAATTAATGTGCATAATTGAAATATATTTGTTGAATTGAATGAAATTGTATGAATTGTGAAAATAGGTGAATATATGTGATTATCGAATGGTATATTGATGAAAGAATTATTAAATTGAGAAAGTGAATGAAATACCCTATTAACTAGTCGGGCGAGTCGATATAATTAGCATGCCATAGGATCCGAAGTGTACGAGATTTACCTTTTATCGATCAGCACTTTATGTGTCGATTTCGTGCACCTCGTGTCGATCGTGCACCTCGTGTGTCGCTTTAGGCACTTTATGTGTCGATAATCGATCAGTACTATGTACCGCTTTAAGCACAATGTGCCGATCGTGTGTTTGGGTTGAATCTGTATCCGCCAAAGTCCGGTTTGTTAATGTAAATAAGTGAAAGATAAATCAATAAATTTGATTGATCAAGCTATTGAAATGAAACGAGAAATTGAATTGAGAATTGAAAATTTAGATATGAATTGAAAATATGAACCAAAGGTTCATGAAATGATTGAGTTCAATTGATGATATATGATGCCACTTGATGAATTGAAATGTGATTTGAGATATATGAATCGATATATATATTTAAAGCTATCGTGATAGTAAGTTGATATGATATAAATGAAATTGACTGTTATTGAAATGAATTAAAATGGAATATGATTGATAAGTGTATAGTTGAATATAGTTTAATGATATTGAATTGTGAGTAAATTAAGAAAAGCTATACCGAGTAGTAAGTGAAAGAATGGAGTAAATAATAATGGATTTAGTTAAGAATTGAACAATTATGTTATTGTGTTTATTATATGATTTGTATAAAATTTATATGGTAAGTAGTTGAAATTTATCTATGAATAAATAATTGAATAATTGTAATTGTTATTATGATCTTAAGTATTTGTTATAGTATTAATTGTTCTGATTATAGAAATACCAATGAGTATACCCGAGATACATTTACTAAATAATTTATTTCTGAGCTACTAAACTCCAAATTAAGTTCCGTTAATTTTCCTTGAAACTAGATTCATATACCTTTCTCCCATAATATTTCTAAAATTTTGGTTTAGCCATTTAATACAGTTTATTCATTAAATTTTCCCTGTTTACATTGTCCAACAGCTTCGATCTCTCTTCACTAAAATTATTTATCTCATAATTCGGGATGATGTTCCGTCTATCCCTCTTGAAAATAGACTCGATAAGGATTTTAAATATATAAATTAAAACTCATAATTATTTTTGTACAATTTCTAATGATTTTCTAAAATCGAGCAGGGGATCTCAAGTCATTCAAACTCGTCTCACAACAATTTAAATATCTTATAACATAAAATCCAATTGCATGCACCGTTTCCTCTATATGAAACTAGACTCATCAGGTTTAATCTCATATTTTATTCAGCCCTTAACTCAATTTCCACAATTTATGGTGAATTTCAAAAGTTACATTACTGCAGTAACCCAAAACTGCCAAGGCCATATTTATTCATTCACCACTATTATTCACTAAATCCATACAATATCATTTCATCCATCATGGTAAGAACACATAATTATGCTTCATAAGCATAGATCCATAATCTCAATGTCATCAAGTATCAAGAACTTATTCCAAATCGTGTCATTTTCATAGTATTCACCAATTCTTAATCTTTTCGGGCCATTTTACATTTTCGTTCATAATCAAATTAGGGAACGATTACGGAATTGAGTACCTCATTATCACAATGCCATAGTAAAACTATGGTCTTGCACATAGTCACATATCACATACCGAGGCCATAGCCCAGCCATAGTCTTACACGGATCACATATCACACTGATGCCATATCCCAGATATGGTCTTATACAGTAGCACATATCACACCGATGCCATATCCCGGATATGGTCTTATATGGAAGCACATATCACATTTCTTCGAAGCCATAGCCCAGCTATGGTCTTATACGGAAATCACATTTCACATGCTGCCATGGTCCAACCATGGTCTTTTCCGTCAATTCGTCTTAGCCACTGAATCAAAGTACTCAAGTCCGTTGTTCCATTTTATTTGTACTTTTATTCAAATATCATTTTACAATTATCACAGTTTAATGACATTTTATATGCAATAATATACTATATCATTCATGAAATTTTCATTTCAAAACATTAAATTACACATTGCATTATTAAAAATCATATGAACTTACTAAGAATTTATGCTTACTCCCTCCTTTTCATTCCTTGTAGTTTTGACAAGCCAGCTCGGAAATCGGAAACGGTCGGAGGCCCACTCACACTATCCGTATACCATCTTGGCATAATGGCTTGTATATTTTGAGTATGGCATGTATAACATTATAATCATTTTGTATATATGGTCTTATGATATGGATATTGAGTGGTATGGAAATGCTTGGTAATGATTAGCCATTGGAATGGCTAATCATGATCATATTTGGTGTTATGTATGCTAAATTGCTAGCTAATCCATGGAAACCATGAAATAGGCAAAATTTACCATAAAATAGATCCAGACAGCAGCAGTGATGTGAGTTTGAAAAATCTTTAAAAATAGTAGAGATATAATTAGATGATGAACAAAATATGGAATTGAAGAATTATTAGTCTATTTTCATATGGATGGAACAAAACAGGTATATGAGTTGTATTTTATGAGAAGTTTAAATTTTTGTGAAATAGGGCCAGAGCGATTTCTGGATCCCCTGTTCTGACTTTGGAAATTCACCATAAATTGTAAAAAGATAATTAGAAGTTATGCTTTATATGTACAGATTCCTTATTGAGTCTAGTTTTATTGTAAACAAACGGCATAGTCATTGAAACTCTGTACAGGGAGATATCTGATTCGTAATACACAGAGGTCAGAGCAGTCGAACCCTAAAACAGGGGAGACTTTAACTAATAAACTGTACTAATTGGCCCGACGAAAAATTCTAGAAAAAAAATTGAAAAATTCTAGAAAAAAAATTAGTAGATAGATATATGAGTCTAGTTTAAGGAAAAATTTACGGAATTTGATTTCGAGTTTCAGAACTCGAGATATGAATTTTTAAGAAACTATGACGCAGTTGGACAGCTTGTCCGAATTTGTTTAAGTGCTCAAATAAGTTTAGTAATGCCTCGTGCTCGACTCCGGCGACGGTCTCGGGTAAGGGGGCGTTACATAAAATGTGAAATCACCTCATAATTTATTTATTAATCTTTTATATACGGGTTAGCTTCTTTACTTACTTAGTTGTTTCAATTATCTTCATATTCTTGTCACTATATATTTTGGAATTAAAAATATATTAAATGTAAAATGTGATTTTTATTAAAATTATTTTAAAGATAAAATGTGAAATTGATACCGATATAAAATTTTAACATGAATATTTTATGGCATCATTAATAATTCAATTTTAATATAAATATTCAATATGACTAAACAATTCAATAATATAAATAATATAAAATGTGAAATTTAATTTAATAATATAAATAGTAGATATAAATAAAATTATTACTATTTATGTTTAGGGATTTTTGGGATAATTTTGATTTTTATTTGGGAGTAAAGAGTGAGAAGTAAAAGTTTAGGGGGAAAATAAAAAGTTTTGGAGAGTAAAAGTTTGAGGGAAAATAAATAGAATGAGTAAAATTTTGGAGGAAAAATATTAAAAAAAATAAGGGGGATGAGTTTGGGGTAGATGGGGGGTGAGATGGGAAGGAAGTAAAAGTTTTGGGGGGAAAGTGGGAGGCAATAAAAATTTAGGGGGAAAATAAAAAGTTTTAAGGGTTTTGGGGAGTAAATTTTGAGGAAAAGTAAATGGGAGAGTAAAATTTAGGTTGGAAATGGATTTTGTGTAGATGGGGGATTAGGATAGGAATGGAGTAAAAGTTTCAGGGGAAAAGTGAGAAGGAGTAAAAATTTTGAGGGAAAAATAAAAAGGTTTGGGAGTTTGGGGTAAAAATGTAAAATATTATAGTTTGATATTTGAATTATTCAAATTATTCGAGTTATTCGAATTTGAAAACTCAACTCGATTCGAACTCGAAATTCGAAAAAAAATTCGAGTTGACTCAAATAACTCAATTAACTCGAATAACTCGAGTCGTTTAACTCGAAATTTAAATTTTTTTCGATTTTTTCGAGTCGAATTAAATTTTGCTCACCCCTACTAGTTGAAACTTCTTTTTATCTTCAATTTTTTTAGGAAATTCTTTTATTTTTACTATAATATGATATTGTAGTTTAAGACCATCTGCAGATAATTTTAATCCTAACAATTCTATTTCTGTTTTTCTAGTTCTATTTTCTTAGGATTTAGTACAATCTCATGTTTTATGAATTCTTTAGAAATGATATTTAAATGTTTTCTATGTAATTCTAATGTGTCAAAAATATTAAAATATCATCTATATAAACTACACAAATTTTTTATATTTATTAAATATATAATCCATCCATCTTTGAAAAATTTGTGGTGCATTACATAATCCAAATAGCATTACTTTCTACTGAGGCTTGGACTCTTCTGTTAGCATAATTTGCCAGAATCTTGATTTACAGTCAAATTTATTAAAATATTTTGCTTGTTTAGCTTGCTTAATTAAAACAACATTTATTGGAATAAAGTAACTATCAAAAGTGCTATTTTGATTTAATCTTTTATAATTAATAACAATTCTAGTTTTTCCTCCTTTTTATTTCGGCATAATTTCTAACCATAAATGTTGGACTAGAATGTGGACTATTAGTTGTTTCTATTAATCCTTTTTCTAATAATTCTTTAATTTGTTTATCAAATTCATCTATATCTTGTTTAGTATAAATCATCGGTTTAACTCTAATAATTTTATTGAGATTTTCTAATTTAATTTCACAATATTTAGGATTATTTTGCCATAATTCTAATGGTTCTTCACTAAAATTATATTCTAATATTTTAAACAACCAATGGCTTGTTTCAAGTTGTTTAATTTGTTCTTTTCTTGGTGGTGTAAAATTTTCATCACAAATAAATTTATGATTTTCTACTAATGGTATTTCTACGAAGTTTTTCTACGAGATAATATAGTTAAATTTTATCAATAGAAAATGGTAAATGTTGATATATAAAATTATTACCTAATAATATATCTCCATGCATTGCTGGAAAACATAATATTTTAGGTATTACAAATCTTACATTATTTATATAGATTGGTATATTTCTAGCCTTATACTGAATTATGGTTTCATTACCATCTATTCCTATGACTTCTATTGGATGTTTTATAGGTTTCTATTTTTCTAAAGGAATGACATTCTTTTTGAAACTACTAATTGTAACTATAGTTAGGGGTGAGTATTCGATCGAGTCGAGTCAATTTTTCGAGTTAGTCGAGTTGACAAATCCTATTTTAGCAACCGAATTCAATTTGAATTTTTTTCGAATCGAATGGAGTCAAAAAATTTCGAGTCAAATCGAGTCGAGTTAACGAATCCTATTATTTATAGTTAATGTTGCTTTTAGATGGACCGATTATTTAACTAGTAGACGAAGTACAAGATTATTTAACTACATGAACAATATAATGATTTAGTCTTTTAACTTAATGGGTAAACATTTATTAAAATGATGTAGTTTTGCCTTTTAAATTAATTATTTTGAATTTTAACTTTTAAAAAAGTAAATATTTATCAAAACAACATAGTTTTGTCTTTTCTTATTCGGATTTTCGGATAACTCGAATTGTGTAATTCATATTCGAGTTAAACCGAAAAACTTAATTTTTTATTCTAGTTGATCCAAATAACTTGATTAACTCAAATAACTTAAACTGCTTAATTCAAAATTTAAATTTTTTATCGAATTTTTTGAATCGAATCGGATTTTGCTCACCCCTAGCTCTAGTATCTAATAAAGCATGTAAAGAATATGTTTTATATTCTCTAAATTGAAATGTAATTTCAATATATGTGTAATATTTCCTAGATTGGAAATTTGAAAATGTAATTACATCACTTGTTCCAAGTTTCATTTGTTGGATTATTATTGAAGTTTGTATTTCTTCCATTGTAGTGTTTCTAGAAGATACAGAATTTCTACTTGGTTCTATGAGAAAAATAAGAATATGAACTGTTTTCATTCCTATCGGTGTTGAAGATATAAAACTTTTACTTGGATTTTCCTCATCTTCCTTTATTTGATTATTTGAGGGTAAAACTAAATTATCATTTATACTTGTTATAGCTGCATTTTTAAAATATAATTTATCATCGAATGACATATATTCTATTGTACTTACAGGTTTATAAGTATTGGCACTACTTATCCTTTTTATCATCCAATCTCTTGGTATTGATAAATCTCTTAAATGTAATAATTTTAGTTGTATTTCAATAGTGATTTTATTAGGTTCAAAGAGTTCAATAATTTTGTTATTAATTTCTTTGATTTCTACTTCTGCTTGTATTAGTGTATATTCATTAATAAAAGTCCAACTAATTGCTAGATCTTCGCTAAATCATTAATTTCAGAATTTTTATCTGAATTCTAAAACATAAATATTCTTCTATCAAAGGATCTATAATAGATATAAAGTAATTTGGTTTAACTTTAAATCCTATTACTCCTGTATGTAAATTTGATTAAATTCCTCCAACAAGTGCTTTTATTAGATTTTTCAAATTTTTATCTAATAAAACTGCTATTATTAGTATATCATGACATTTTCTAAATAAAGCTCTTATAGTTATCATTATTATTACTAAATGTATACATCTAGCTTGGGGATATTTCTTTTAATCCTCTTAATTTTATCTTTATTAAATAGTGGGATTTTGTTAATCCACCTCTAATATCTTTACCTACTATATTATCACTTATTTTTCTATATGTCTTTGACTCCATATATTAATTTAGATATTTTATAAATTTCTTCTTTAGAAATATGATTTTTATTAATTTTTCCTATCATTTCATTAGAAAAATCTTTTCTTCTCCAATTATTTCTCCTAATTTTATATCTTGTTGTTCATTTTAGAAATTTCTTCTAACTGATTATTAGAATAGCTTCCTATATTAAACATAAATATATATTCTTCTTTATCTAGATTAGAATCTGCTTTCTAATATTAATTGTATAATATTTCTTCAGATTTATTTTCTCTTCTAAACATATTTCTAAATCTTGTTCTTCAAGTGTTTTAATCATTTTTCTTGCACTTTTTCCCTTTATTAGGAAAATTTGGTGCTATATGTCTTTCTTCATCACATATAAAACATTTGCATATTTGTTTTTAGGTTTTTAGAAGTTTTTCTTCTAATAAATCTTTTCTTTTTATTATAACTAAAATTTTTCTTTTATATTTCTTATAAGTATTAGGACGTATTAATTTACATCCAATTTTCCATTCATTTTCTAGAATTTTTGTACAATGCTTATTACTTAGTTTATGCTTAATTTATTTAGAAGACTTACTTTGTAAATAATGCATAGTTATTCTTTCTTTTGCAAAATTAATTCTATTTCTTATAGAATCTATACTTTCGGTTCTCTGCGAGCTATTTTACTATGCTTTTCTAAATAAGAATTGTACTTTTTATACAAATCTAATCCCATGGTAGTGGTAATTTATGAAAATATTGGTTTTCCAGAAATTTATATTTTGCATTTTTAGTTTTTGATATTCATGAAAAAAATTTAGAAAATTCTTCTAGATATCTTATGTCACATAATTTTATTTTTGACAATATATAACTAGACAGACAATCTTGATCTTTTTATCATTATATCTACAAAATTTTGTTTTTAGAATAAAAGGTTAACCCTTTTAATAAATCTTTGGGAGTTCCAATTTGGTTGATTAACTGCCCTTTCTATTCTTTTTCTCTTTTTGATTCTTCCCATCTTTTTAAGAATTGTAAAACATCTCCTTGAAATGTTCCAACAAAGTAGTTTAAAATTTTTTCTTTTGACCATATGTTATTGTTAACAACTATAGTCATGGATTGTGCCCAATCATCTATGGTTTTTTCATAATCTGCTATAGGAATATTAGTTAGATCTAAATATATTCCTCATTTAGCAACATTTCTTTTATTTAAATCATCTATTCTATGTGGGTCTGGTTGAGTAGATGATTCTCCTAAATTTTCAGATTTTATTTCATTTGTGGATATATTTTTGGTTTGATTACCAAAAATTCTAGTTGTATTTTCAACTTGTTCATAGCTTTTATTAAAAGATCTAAAATAATCATCTTTTTGAAGATCTGGCTCTATTTTTCTTTTTCTATAAGGATCTGTTTGATCAGTTTCCATTGGTTTTGATATTTCTATATTTTCTTCCTCATCTGTTGAAGTATTTGCTTTATCAAAATTGTAACTTGTAACATTTATGTCTTCTAAGTTTATAGAATTATTATTAGAACTACTACTACTGTGCAGTAGAGTCATAATTTAACATATAATGATAATTAAATAATGTAAATAAATCTTTATGTTTTTTCATAAAGTTGTTCTATTAGTTTTAAATATTCTACTCTTTCATTTTTATCAGATGTCTTAGTAAATTTGTTCTTTCAATGTTCTATAAGTTATTTATAGGATTGGAAATCATATTTTTGTTGATGAGGATATCTTTTTCTTCTTCTTCTTTTGTTTTTCAGTTTTTTATGTCTTTTGTTTGTAGAAGACGATTCTTCGGAGGAAGTATCTTCTTCTTCCGACAAAGTTAATATTATATTACTATTTCCATAATATAAAGGTCCTAAATCTATTTCTTGTTCTATATTTTTATTAATAAGAATTTGTTCTAATTTATTATTAACTTCAGATAAGATTTCTTTAGATTCGTTGTTCAAATCTAATTTTGTAACTTCTCCTAAATTATTTACTTGTTGTTCTATTTTACTTACTTTATTATATAACTTATTAAAATGTATAGAAGTAATATCTATTAAACTATTAAAACCCCTACCGAGAGCTGAAATATTATTTTTATTTTAGAATCAATATGCATAGCATGATTCTAAATTTTATCCTTATATAGACAATCAGTTTCTTCCATGAAATTTATCTTAGGTACCTAAAACCGGCTGTTACCTTTATATGTTCTTACTTTAAAAAAACCAATAGTCTCACCCCAGACATAAATAAGCTAGACCAAGCCAAGCCCGTCATTTGCGTTAGACTCGTAAACTCTCAACACATTTTCACCAATGAATGTAATGCTTTACTTAAGTTTTTTTGTTACCAAAACTAGGGGTGAGAGTGATAACAACTAAATTTGATTAGATTTTGGATTTTTTTAATCATCTATTGATGATCATTTTATGAATCACTAAACTAGACTACGATCACGACTAAGGCAATCGCACCTATCGAATGGTAGTATAGCTATGGTGAGTCCAGAATATCGTATCCACAAGGACTAAAAGTACTAGTATTAACTATCTTTCTATTATTTAGCCTAAAATAAAAGGGATTTGTTTTAATCTAAAAATTAACTAAACTAATTAACTAACGAAAGCGACAGAGAGTGAAGAAAATAATCGAATAAACCAAAGATAAAGACAATACCCAAGGAAGAATCCACCTAGACTGCACTTATTATTTCGATTCTGAATCAAACGATTTATTCACTTGTCTTGATACGTAGAAATCCCTAAATTATGTTAATATCTCTTTCGAAACTAAGAATACTCTAGGTTGATTAATTAAAATCTCTTTCTAATTAAAACCTCTATTGTCGCATTAACTCGATCTATGGATTCCTTTATTAGATTTGACTCTAATCCGGCAGATTTATGTCTCTCTATTTCTAGGGTTGCATGCAACTCCGCTTAATTATGATAGATCTACTCCTAAACAGGGACTTTTACTCCACTGAATAAGCACATCAACTTGAATTAATATCCTGAAAATATTAAAATAAGAATTAAGAACACATAATTAAGAACAAGAACAAGTATTTATCATTAAATTCAGAACATTAAATAATAAGATCCGTCTTAGGTTTCATCTTCCCTAGGTATCTAGGGAATTTAGTTCATAATGTAAAAAGAAGACATCTCAAATTTAGAAAAACAACAAGATATAAAAAACCCAAATAAACTTTGAGAGAAATTTGAATGGAGATCTTCAATCTTGAAGTGGATCTGCTTCTGAGATGATTCAACGGCTTCCTTCGAGTAATTTTTGCTTTCTGCTCTGCGTGTCTCCTTAGGTCTTCTTCTGGTATGTATTTATAGACTTTAGACTGCTCAGAAACCCTAAAAATTGGCTTTTTTCTGCATATTTGGAAAACCGGGAGCGATATCGACATGGGTTGCCACATGGGCATGTGGCCAGCCCGTGTGGAATTCGTCTTGGCCGTGTGGATTTTCCAATCAGCCTGTTTTGTACGTTTTTGTCCCTAAGTAAAAAACATGAAATTAAAGGATTAAGAGTATCTAATTCACTAAATTATATGATAAATTATCCAAAAATATGCTAAGTATGGGATTAGAATGTGTTACTTTTATGGTTTATCAAATATCTCCACACTTAAACGTTTGCTTATCCTCAAGCAAAATCCTCAACTCACAATTAAAATTAAACTCTTTCAATTCATAATTCTCGTCAATAATGTTTTGTCATAATTTCAAAAATAATCATACATTGATAATTCAACTAAAAGAACACTAAATGCACAAGTAATCAGATTCTAGCATTTTTAAAGCATGAAAACACAGGTATTCCCTCTTATCTAAATAATTACCTTTAATTCAAAAATCAACAATAATTGACATCTTCACTAAAGATTCACTCAAATCATTGAAAGTGTTTAAGGTTCAAAAATTAAGCACTCAAGAGTTAAACATGAAAATATATTACCATAAGCTTGCATGACAATCAAATCTCCACCACTATAAATGATATGATACATAAACCAAAAGGTCTTTAAAGGGTTGTAACGGAGCTTGGGTTAGAGGTGTGGATAAAGGCTGAAAAAGAAGGTTAGAATTGAGATCGAATTGATAAATTACTTAACTAGAAAAATAAACTAACACTAAACAATTACATCAATCGAATTTATTAAAGAAAAACATGAGCTTCTTCTTAAAATATGAAGTTAACTACTTAAGCTCAAGACAAAGAACTAAAAATAATCAACATGTATGTATATTTTTTTTTCAACTCTTTCTTTTTTTGAATGAATGAATGAATAATAAGATAAAATTATACAACTAAAATAAAAGAACATAGTTAGGCATTTAACCAAATCAAATCTCGACAAAAAGGGAGTCAATAAAATAGGAAAAATTCTCAACGAATCAAAAAGTCTGATGTATGGTTTAATATTAAGGATAAATTAAGAAAACGGTTTGTTAGGCTCAAAAGGGTTCACTAAGGGTTAATTTGTGAAGGTAGGCTTTTTGCGGGGTAAGTGAGTTAAAACCTAGGTGCCTTTATTATCTCAGTATATCAAATCAAAGGTGTAGTCTTGACATGTATAATCGAAGCAAGTTCTAGAATAACAATTCAATATTGATGTCAATCTTGCAAATTTTCAAACTTCAAGGTAATACCTCAATTTAGGGAAACATCCAAAAAATTTTAATTTTGAAAATAGACTTATCATGCTTGATTCTCTAGTGTCTTAAAGTTTAAACCATCAATGCACAAGTATCTATGAATTTAATCTAGAACATGTCAATAAGAATCATACATCAAAGAAAAATTCATTCTAATAGTAATACGAGAAAATTACTAAAGCACAAGGCATATTCAGGGATTTTCAAATAACTATATAAATAACCTCCCCACACTTAAAATGTATATTGTCCTCAATGTACAAATAGATATAAATCATAAGAGAAACAAAATATCATAAGATAGGGAGATAATTGAAACTGCCCTGAATGGTGGATGAAATTCCCAAAATAGTGAAAGCGAAATTGTAAATAAATGTGGAGGAGTGCAAAATTCTGAGCAAATGACAAGAAAATAAACACAATACTAAAGAAAATTAAGAGGGTTACTCGATTGGAAGAAACCATAATAATTAATATAAAGTTCAAAATAGGATAACAAAATAGACATAAAAAGAAAAATAAAACTCAAAATAAAAATAAAATACAAGATAAAAATAAAAATAATCATAAACATAAAAATAATCGGACTCAATGGTCCTCATCATCAGACTGATCAGGGTCACGAGCCAGTGGCACTGGAGGAGCGATATGAAGATACTGACAGATCTGCTGCAAAGTCGCATCAATACTGTCGAACCTCTGACCACAGTACTGACGGAAACTAGCGAACTTCTCGGAGAATACACCTAAGGAGCTTGCAGCAAATGGAGCATGTCGGTGACTCGATGGTAGAGGCTGTGGTGGGTCTTCGTGATTGGGAGGAACATCATCAGTGAAGTCTTCTGGGTCATGCTGAATGTCAAACTAGACTAGTCTGTACTGTGGGGGATCCACTCTACGTCGCCGCTCAATCATCCTCATGTGGATCATGCTCGAGATGTCCTGAGGGGACATCTGACCGACTAGGGTAAGTGTCGAGGACTGCTCTGGTGTGTTGAGTAAACTGAAGTGTCGAGCGAAGTGAGTTACGTAAACGCCTAGATAGATAGGACCCTTCTTGTGGCGATATGTCTGATAGCGAAAGGCTAAAGCAATGAAATAAGCTAAGTCAAATATGTGGCCAGTCGCCATGCTCCAAAGATAGTACGCATCAGTAGTGCTTACAACTCTTGTGCTCTCTCTCCTGCCAGTTAAAGTGTGAGCTAATAAGGCGTGGATGTATCGTAGAGCCGGAGAGAGAGATGTCAGCGACTCGCGTCATAAGGGATCTGACTGGCTGTGAGATCGGTCCAACAGCACGAAGGTAAGTAATGGATGTGACGGTGAATGTGAAGAAAGTTTTCAGCACCCATAAACTCATCAGTGTAGATGCCTAAAGCTGCGCCAAACTTAGGGACACTCATATATCGCACCAAGCCATCAAGTTGGAATATAATGGTACCGTGCTCGTCATGCGATGACATCACGCGTTGAAGGTAAAATGTCGAGAAAAACTCCAAAGTAAGCTCCATATATGTGGGCTCAATGATATCAAAGAAACGGTCCCAAGGTGTCGTAGTAATGAAAGCGTGGACCTCATTAACTAGTCTGACCTACTCCAACGTGGCCCAGTCAGTGCATTGGCCCAAACCGAGTGGTCGCATGCACAGGAGCTGGAATAAGTCCTCAGGTGGGTTCACAGAGAATCGGAGGAAAGGATGACGAACCTCGACAGAGGCGCTCGAAGAAGTCGCGCCAAGACCCTTCCGCTTTTTCGAAGTGGGGACGGCGACTTTGGATTTACCTCGAGTGTTCATCATAATGTACTTGCCAAAGAGTGAACAAAAATAAATAAATAAACCAACAGGATAAATAGAAAATAATAATGATAATAATTGAATGAGGACAATAAGCAAACTAAGAAACAATATGCTGAAACCTAGGGAGTACTAGTAATGAGCAAGAAGACTAGAAAGAAACATATTAACAAGAAAAGTCAACTAAAACCTAGCAGCAAGACTCTAATAGAAATAATATAATTCAAAATAACAAAAATAATCATGAGAATAGTAGCTATCTAACTAACTAAAAGATAGAAGAAAATATCATCAAATAAGAACAAAATTGCTGAAATGGATAGAATATGAAAGAAAGTTAACACATGGCCAGATATGAAGAATGAAAATTCAAAAAATTAAACAATCACAATTAGTAAATAAAGAAACTCATAATAATGAAATAAGAAAACAATAATAATAAGAGAATAATTATTATATACTAAGAGTAATAATAGAAATAAGGAAATAAATTAATAAATAAAAGTAAAGGGAAGAGAGAGGAGAATCGACAGCTGGTGATCGGAGGTACGAAAGGCGCAGGGGTCGGTGATGGTGGTGGGATAGTTGTGGGTGTGGCGGTTTGTGGGTTTTGAGGATGAATGAGAGAGAGGAGGAAGTGGTTCAGTTGAGAGAGGGGTTGCGTTGTGGGGAGGAGAAGGGAAAGAGGAGGAAAAAAAAGAAGAAAGGAGGGGAAAAGGGAAGAAAATGTTTTTCAGTGATATGGGGGGCGAGTTACGGTGGCTGGAATAGGGAATTTTAAAGGCTGTGACAGCTAGGGCTTGGTAGGGTTTGAGAAACAAAATATTAGGGTTGGAGATTTTATGGGTGACACGGTCGTGTAATGTCTGTGTTGGGCCACACGGCCGTGTCACACTCTCGTGTGGTTCGAGTTCCAGCCCATGTTCATCGAGAAAAGTAACAGCCCACTCGTCACACGGCTTTAGACACGCCCGTGTGTCCAGGCCGTGTGATTTACATGGCCGTATTGCACTGCCGTGTTCTGCATTGCTCGCTTCTCCCACGCCCGTGTGGTCTACCACACGCCCTTATGTCCAAACACATGGCCGTGTGCCTCGCCCGTGTAGATCTCTAACTTGTTTAAAATTTGAAAATTTAGCTCCAGTTTTCACACGCCCTAGGACATGCTCGTGTGTTCAGGCCGTGTAGGTAACACGCACGGCCGTGTGCCTCGCCCGTGTAAATCTCTAACTTGTTTAAAATTTGAAAATTTAGCTCCAATTTTCACACGGCCTAGGACATGCTCGTGTGTCCAGGCCGTGTAGGTAACACGGCCATGTCGCACGCCCGTATGGCCTCTTTTAGCCCATGTCTGTCAAATTTTGGTGATTTAAGCCCTGTTTCCACATGACCAAGGACACACCCGTTTGTCCAGGAAGTGTGGGTCATACGACCATGTCGCTAGGCCGTGTAACTCACTGTTTAACCCCTGTTAGATCACACGGCCTGGGACGCCCAGGCCGTGTGGGTCAAAAACCTGCATTTAAACAAAAAAAATAGATAAAAATAAATTAGTTAGTGGTGTTAGTGCTTGGGTTGCCTCCCGAGAAGCGCTTATTTAAAGTCTAAGCTAGACTTACCTCAATTTCACATGGTCACGGTGGTTTGAGGAGTTGAGACACCTCATCCCTGCTATCAATTCTATCAAAATAAGGTTTGAGTTGAGTACTGTTTATCTCGAAAGTTCTGAATGCAGTGTGTGTTACCTCGACTGTATCATATGGAAAAATATTTAGTACCGTGAAGGGAGTTGCTCTGTCTGCATTAGACTTTGAAGTGACAACTCATGGGTCCGTTTTATCCAACAATACCTGATCCCCGACCTTAAAGTGATTCGACTCATTCTTAAATTCGACATGGTGTTGCTTCTGCCTCTCCCTGCCATAAGTTCGCCATTCATCTAGTTCATCTATCTGTAGCATTCTTCTTTCATGGATGGTTCCATTGTTAGTGCATGAACTAGAACGTGGCTCATTTATGCTTCTCGAAAATGTTTCCTGCAAAGAGGGTTGAACCACGTGATTAGTCTTATTGTTAGGATTTAAAAAATTACCTTCATCACTTGATGTCTTAACAGAATCACGGGCCTGAAGAGTGATTGTTTCGTCACCTACACGAAGTATTAGATCATCTGTACCAACATCAATGATAGTTCTGGCAGTTGCTAAAAAGGGCCGACCTAGAATTAAAGGTAAGTCACTGTCCTCATCAATGTCTAGAACAACAAAGTCGACTGGGAATATAAATTTATCAATCTTAACGAGTACGTCCTCAACAATACCCCTCGATCTAATAGTTTTGTCTGTCAGTGGAATACTCATCCTAGTTTGTTTAGGTTTCCCAAGACCTAGCCGTTTGAACATTTTATAGGGTATGACATTTATACTTGCCCTAAATCAGCTAAAACATTATCAATATTTAAACTACCAATTAAACAGGGAATAGTAAAACTCCCTGGATCTTTCAACTTGTTAGGTAGTTTGTTTTGTAGAATCGCTGAGCAAACTGCATTTAATTCCACATGCGATGAATCATCTAACTTTTATTTTTTTGTTAGAAGCTCTTTTAAAAATTTTACTGAGTTGGGCATCTGCGAAAGAGCTTCAATGAATGGTAAGTTAATATGCAACTTTTTCAAAAGTTTAAGAAATTTACAGAATTGTTCATCTGTGCAGTCTTTCTTTATCGCATTAGGGTATGGCACGCGAGGTGTATATTCTCTGCTCACCTGTTTTTGTTTATTCTAGCTTTTATCCACCTTGTCTTTACTTACCACGCATTCCTGCCTTGGTTCTAGTTTGGAATCAACTGACCCTTCCTCATCTCGAACAATAATCGCATGGAGTTCCTCTCTTGGGTTAGACTCGGTGTTGCTAGGCAAGCTACCTTGCGGACTTTCTAAGATCAGCTTAGCAAGCTGGCCTATTTGATTTTCGAGCCCTTGAATCAACGGTTGCTGATTTTTAAACGCTATTTTAGTGTTTTGGAAACGTGTTTCTGACACCGAGATGAATTTCATTAGCATCTCCTCAAGGTTCATCTTCTTTTCCTGCTAGTAAGTTAGTTGAAATCCTAGAGGGGGTTGTGGTTTTTGATTGCCTTGACCACCCTAAGAGAAATTGGGATGGTTCCTCCAACCTACATTGTAAGTATTACTATAAGGGTTATTCTGAAGTCTAGAATTGTTACCCATATAGTTGACTTGTTCATTCATATTGCTAAGGTCGTAGGCTAGGCATTCTAGATTATTCATTCCTCCTCCACTTGTGTCACACTGCATCACCAGATGTACCTGTGTAGAGACAAATAAACCATCAATCTTTTTATTTAAGAGCTCTACCTGGTTTGATAACATGGTGACTGTGTCGAGGTTGAAAACACCAGCGGCTTTTGTCGACTTTGTCCTCATGACTTGCCACTGATAATTATTCAATGGCATCTCTTCAATAAACTCATAAGTCTCCTCAGATGTTTTGTTATTTATGGTTCCACCGGCAGCTGCATCGACCATTTGCCTAGTTGAGGGGTTCAAACTATTGTGAAAAGTTTGAACCTGTAGCCATAAAGGTAACCCATGGTGAGAGCACCTTCTTAATAAGTCATTATACCTCTCTCAAGCATCGTATAAAGTTTCTAAATCCATCTACACAAAGGAAGAGATATCGTTCCTCAATTTGGCTGTCTTAGCCGGTGGAAAGTACTTTAGTAGAAACTTATCGGTCATCTATTCCCAAGTAGTGATTGAACCTTGCGGTAGGGACTTCAACCATTACTTTTTAACGAGAAGGGAAATAGTCTTAAGCGAATAGCGTTGTTAGAAACGCCATTGATCTTGAAAGTGTCGCAATATTCCAGAAAGTTGGCCAAATGAGTATTTGGATCCTCATCACTACAGCAAAAAAGGTTTTGAGCGGCGTTTTTTTGGGCCTATAGTGGCACTTATAAGCGCCGCTAAAACTATTTGCGGTGCTTTTACAAACGCCGCTTTTACAAACGCCGCAAAAAATGCAGCTAACTTTTTATGGCGTTTATGCTGCTAAAAGTCATGACCTTTAGCGGCGCTTTTCCCACAAACGCCACTAAAAATCATGACTTTTTAAAAATTATTTTATTTTAATTAAATAATATTTATTTCTATGTTAAATATTATATTATGTTTAATTTTGAAATTTGAACTTTAAACTATATACTTTTAAGGATAAATAAAAATATTAATTAAATTAAATTTTCCATTAAAATTTAAACTTCAAAACTAAATATACAAATTAATGAATTTAAATTTAATACATAAACATTGATTCAATATGTAATTTAATACATAAACACACACACACACACACACACACACACAAAGTATTACAATTTCTAAAACAAAATTCATCCTAGTGAGAAAAGAATGCCAAATCATCATTACCTCTCATTAATCAAAGGAAAAAGATCAAAAAAGAAGAAGAAACAATATACAACAGAGGGCTGGTTCAAGCTTAGATGAAGCCAAAGTATTGCAATGCCTGCATATAACTTAGAGAATCCCTTTGATGCTTTCAATTCAACCGCCAGAGAATCCAAAACACCGGAACAGAAAGCCAAAGTATGCACCTGTAAGCCAAAGTCAGGCTAATAAAGAAATCACTTATACGACCCTCAAAGCCACATATATCAAAGCACATTATCTGATCTATTTGAATTATGATATGGAAAGATAAATTTTTAATAATGCCACCATAATGCAAGAATTAGAATTTGTTTCGACAAAAGTCATTGATCATGTTATTAATCATGTGCCTTTGCATGTACAGGTGTTGCATCTAAAACCTACATAGTTTAAATAAAAAATATCACCAAATCCATGGCCTATCCTCAAACAATCTATTATTTAGATATGTAAACAAGTCAAACAGAAAGTAGCTCATGGCAAAGCATTTCCCTGATCCACTATGTTAGTTGTTTTTATCTTTATTTCTTCCCTGAGTTCAACTTTAAACCTTAAAATATCTAAATATATTGATGCTCAGGATGCTTAATATTGCGGACAACCAACACAATAGTCTAATACTGGTTTATCTACTATGAAAAAATACTAAATTATAACTTACATAGAGAACAATTTCAATTATTTTCACTTCAGAAAGCACCAAAAGAGTTGAACAACCTGTCTAAATTTCATCTGTTAAGGTGGAAAACCTCAGTTACACAAAAGCCTCTCTCAGCCTTTTTGAAATAAATAACCAGCAACTACTATGAATCTTATAGCAAAAATATATATAAGAACAAGTATCTTACCTCTGCAACAAAAGGCCATAATTTGCTCAATTTCTTGTTCAACCATTTTGCCTAAAAGGACAACACGTGTAAGACAGTAAGCAACTACACTGCATAAAATCTTAACACCAAAGTGGAAACACCTTTTTCTCTACCTAACACATGCAAATATATCTAGTCTTTGAGATGTATATTTTATGCCTTGTTGCATAATGCTCTGACCTAAACAAGACAACACGAAAACAAAGTTACAACCAATTATAACCCAAATGAAACAGGGAAAAAAAACGAGGACTTCTATTGATCAACTTGAGAACAAAACAATACAAGTAAAACGTAGAAAAGTCTTGCAACGAACACACAAAAGTTCTCGTGCAAATACACCAAGTTCTTTCGAAATCAACTACATCAAATAAATCAAAAGAATATATAAATGTTTTAAATGGAAGAGAGAAAAAAGCTGATTTTTTTCATTAATTATAACTAAAAATTCACACGGTGATAGAAACTAATGCTATTGGAATAATATCTTAAAAAAAATTCAATTCAAAATCGTTTTGGTATTCATTTTGCTGCCAAATATAGCCTAATCTATTAAAATAATTATAAAATTAAATTAATTGCTCAAAATTTCCATACTTTCTTGAGAAACAAACAGATCGTGAAAAAAAAAGTACATGCGGCTCCGAAAGTGGCTTACATTGCATCAACTGCGAGATCTGTTCATCGATATCGAGGGCTGAGTCTGTTGGTGCACCCATTTTTTGATAATTAAGTAGCAAGAATAGAAATGATAAAGAAAGGGAGAGACCATTAAGGCTGGTGGTACAAATTTAGCACAAAGGCTGAAAAGGTAAAATAGGAATCCAGAATATCTTTTAGCCCTCAAAACCAAATAATGAAATTACATGACAAATGCCTTACTGGTATTTTAACTATAATTAGTACAGTTTTTATATTAATGGATTAAAAGTTTAAAGTTGTGATTAAATAGATTGCCAGGTTTAATATGTTCATTTTCTCTACAGCAAAAGTTTCAAATTAGTAATTATTATTTTGAGTGTTTAAAAATTTGTATAATCTATTAGATTTTTTAATTCAAAATTATCAATCATATTCAATATATTGAATCAATAAATTATTTGTGCGATGACTGTAGCCTTTTCTAAGATAATTTCTTCTATTTTCACATATTTTAAGAGTCATGAGTATTACTTTATAGTATTTTATTTGGCCATTATTTTATTTTTTTAATTAAATAGAAAAGTGTTTATTAATTGTACATATGCATATTTTACAATAAAAATATAATATGTCAGACTCCCCACTTGTTATCATTTTAATATTTACTGATTGTTTAACTAAATACATTATGATAATCGATGGGTAAAAATGATTTTATTAAATTATTATAATTTTATGAAAAATTTAATACTAAAAAAATGTAATATAATAAAATTTGCTATTCAAGTGATGGAAATTAACTAATTAGATCTGCTATTAACTAATTAGATCAAGTGATGGGTGATAAAGTGATTCGAATATATTTTTGTATTGATGAGATATATTAACTAATTAGATCTGCTATTCAAGTGATGGAAATTAACCTCGCGATCAAAACGAAGGATCTAACAAATCTCTACGATTTGTAGCAGCCGAAAATATAATACCTTTGTCAGTATCAAACCCATCAAGCTCTATTAGTAGCTGATTCAAAGTAGTTTCTCGCTCCTGAGTGGCTGCATTATACAAGTGGTCTGTTGTTTCCTTGAAAATCCCCTGATGTCTGATCAGATAGAAAGAAAGAGAGAAAATCATTTACGTATGATCTTAAAGACAGCTATGCTTTTCTCCTCTCCACTAAATTCATCTATAGTTATCTTCCTACTCATAATTGCAATGATAATTGGCCTGTAAAAGGTACCGAATGTAGCCCATTCTCAGTGTCTTATAAAATACCATAAAAGATAACCAAGGCAACTATATTTCCATTTCCAATCACTTGATTTAAATCAGATGCAAAATATTAATGCTTAGTTGCAAACTATATTTGTTAAAGCATTCGCCTTCATATGTCAACAAATGGTGTGGTTTCAACAAATTCTTGCATTAAAAAAAGAAGGGAAAGGAGTAGCAACAAGATTATCATACCTAGTTGCTAAAGTATCAATTTCATCAATGAATATAACTAATGGTTTATTTACCTGCAAAAGATAAGAATTTCTCAACAAATTACACAAAGTACATAGCATAACCAAGTATCTGTAAATAAAATAAAAGGAATCTGTACTTATAACATAAAAAACAATAACATAGAAAATACAGCAAGCTAATTTATAGGTGGCCCAACCATCTGCAACATTTTATCTATTCCCTAATTATTATCATATGCCCAACAATTAACAGCTACATGCTACCTTAGCAATCAAATATAAGAAACTTATAGCATTATCACCTTGGCTCTCTTAAACAGATCCCTGATACGAGCAAAACCAACACCGACTAAAACTTCCATAAATTCTTTGCATTAAGTTACTAATTCTTTGTATAATAAAATTAGAGGTGATCTAAAAGGCATAGAAAAAAAATGTAAAATTTCTTTGTATTAAGTTACTTAGTCCCATATTCCAATAAATACATCCATCCATGACAAAGAAACAGGAAACTGACCTGTAAAGGAAGCATGGCTCAGTCCTGCATTAATTAAAGATAGAACCATAAAATTAGCTTAATTCTGTTGGGCAAAATTGCCGAAGATCACATATAATTCCTGTTTTAAGTAAAGCCGAAGCCTTGGCTGGTACAAGTTACTAATATCACATGTAATTCCAGTTCATGGCTGTTATAATGGTATTGTACTAGTCAAAAATAAATTTGAATATTAGTGTTGTGGCCGAGCTGTGGACTGTCCACAGTGGCCTGGAGATGGTCATAAATTTGAATATCAGAAAATTAGGGGACTAACTTTCAGTAAGATTACAACTAAATGTACTTGAGAATATAACACTACACAATAAAGCAATGCGAACAATAATACGAATTAAATATCTTAGACTCGTTAACAAATCAAAATTTATATAAATAAAAATACCTTACAAGAATACATTTCAAAGAAAAAAAAAAAGAAGCCTAGTCTTGGACTTGCCATTTTCTTAAAGAGTTCAAAATGGTGAAAGAATATCTAGGCGTTGCTTGCTTCCATTCAACTAATTTTCATACGAAGTATACTTAACAAACATGTTTATGTAAGATTTACCTAACAATCAAGGACATTTTAATCCAACTCCGGCTTGCTCTTTGATCTTTTCATCTTTGCTTTAAACATTGATTTTGTCACGAGTGTCTGTATTGTGTTTATAAAGTTCCCAACAGCCATCAAAACCAAAAGTATCCCATAACAAATTACCTGCCAAAACCCAGTTTTCCATTATTGGTACCATTTTTCAAGTTCAAAATTGTGCAAAATTGTGAAAATAATAAACCAAGCTCAAAATCAGAATCAAGAGAAAACAAAGGTGTACCAATTTACGAGCTAAAAACAAACAACAACTATGAAAATATCAGCCACAAAACATGCTTGTTAGATATATCAAAAATCAATAAATACTATCTCGGTGCGGTGATTTTAGAATTAAAAAGAAAATGAGATCGAACATAAAAGATATAAACAAAAAACAGAGATGATGCTGCCTCCATCCGATTCAGACAGATCTAGCTTAGTCAATCAAAAATAAATCTCAAAACCACAAATACCCATAAAGATCTCATTGAACACCAGATCAAAATATGCAGATAAATCAAAAGGCAAACAAAAACCCAAAAACCCAGTATGGGATCAAAGGAAAATTTTTATTAAAGAAATCAAATCTAAAGAAAAGGAATAAAAGAAAGGTACCAAATGACTAGAGAGGATGACTTTAGAGCCATGACCCATCAAATACTTGATGGTGGGAACAGCAGCACGGATCCTTGTGTCATCAGTTATGTTGAAGTTATCATCCAATGGAACGTTTAGATCGACTCTAACAAACACTTTCTTTCCCTTCAAATCAGCTTCCTTCAAGTCCCTAACGCTCTTCTTTGTAGCCATGGTAGTAGCACTTCTTCAACAACAACCAAACGTATAAACAACGCTACACCCGAAAAAAGGATTAGAGAACCAATCTACAAAATCAATAAGAAAATTGGAGTATTCAAAGTAAGAGTACTTACGAAGATGAGAGAGGCGGATATATCTAGACAGTGAAAAGAAACGAAGGATCGAGAGAAAAAGAGTAACAAGAGAAAAAGAGTAGCTAAATTTTATTTGGGGGATTTAGGGCGAGTGACATAGATGAGAAGAAGAGGGAGTAACGAGTGGGTAAGCAAAAGTTATTTTTTTGGGAGTGAGCGGGATTTTGATTTCCCTTTTTTTTTTTGTAAAATAATGGTCTTCTGTGGCGTTTTAAAAAAAAAAACGCCATTATAGCTCAATTCTTTCGACTATAGCTTAACTTTTTGTGGCGTTTTTAATATACTTTTTTTATTTTTTCTTTCAAAATTTTTGTGCTGAGATTATCATTTTTTGAAATTTTTAATTTTAAATATTGAACTTTTAACTGAAATATGGACTAAAATATTAAATATTAAATTTTAAGTTTTTAATTTTTAATTTTTAATTTTAATTTTTTGAAGATTTTTATAATTTTAAATTATCATATAAAATACAAAAGGAAACTTTAATGAAATAAAATGAAATCGATGAATTAAAAAAGTATAAAATGACACAAAGAATACAAGCATTATTCTTTTAAGTATGACCGCATTAGTTGTTTAGATTTTTATATAAATAGCATTTAATTATATGTATACACCTAAATTTTGATAGAGATATATCTCACAATTATATATGAATTTCGATTTAATGTGTAATTGTAGAAGTGAAATTCTAATTGTGGTTTAAATGTATAGTTGAAACTTTAATTTTGATTAATCATACACATTTTAAAAATAAATACATCAATATATTTTATATTGAATAAATATAAATATTTATGTATGCAATATATAAATATAAAATGATGTTATACCAATAATTGTGTTAATAATTTACAAGAACTGGATCAAATTAAAGTTCATGTATACAATTGCACACTAAACCATTGTCCATGTATGCTGTAGAAACCCAAAATTTGCCCAGCCCAAATATATTACAACTAAACCCACAAAACCCAAACCCGTTTACAACATTTTAAACCCAAACATCAGCCCAACTATCCTAAAGCCCAAAACTTAAAATTAACCTAGCCCATTAGACAAACTAGGGTTTCAGAAAAGCTGAAACCCTAGCCACCTTGTCCCATTCGGCCACTTGCCCTTGCCATCACCTGCCCACTGCAGCACCGGCCACCATCTCGGGTCACCTTCACCGCTACAGCACCTGCAAGCAATTAAAACGAAAAGACAGAAAGTAGAAAGAGATTTTTGTACAACGGCTATAAAAGCCGATTTAAAACTTTGTAAAAGGGTCGGTTGTTTTTATCAATACAAAGCAGTAAATTTCTAGAGTACAAAAACAGTCTTCACAATATCAAAAAACCAGATTCAAGCACATAAAGAAGACAACAAATAGCAAACACAAAAGGTTGTTGATTTGTTTTATTTCTTTCTTTGAAACTACACATATACTTATAAATATTTCATTTTTATTTGTGTTCTATGTATATATATATAAGGTATATTAATAAGTTTTTTAAAAAAAAAAGCGAAAAAAATAAAATTTTTACCTTTTCCTACCACTGGTATACGATGGTAAAATTTGCAACGACGACGATGGCATGGTGTCATGCGACGACAAAGGGCTTCGGTGATGACTAGCCGGATCTCACAGGAGCAGAACCCCCTGCAGAGAAAAAAATAAAGAGGGGTGATTTTTTATTTTTTTTGAAACATATGAAAGAATGAATTTAAAAAAAAAAATTAGCCTTATATAGCCTCCCAAAACAACGTCGTTTTGGCCTATACCCGGTCCGTCCGACCCGACCCGCTAGAGGATCCTCTTGTTTTTGATTAATGGGTTATTTATGCGCGCGGTCCTTCAGCTTTTTCACTCTTTTGCAATTAAGTCATTTTTTATTTTCAATTTGGCGCCATAATTTTTTGCGCTTTTCAATTTAATCCCTGATGATGCGCTGCGTTTTGAGGGGAAGGAAATATTGCTGTTTCAGTCCCCTTACATTTCTCACGTGTTCAAATAAGCCCTTTCTCTTTCTTTTTATTTCAAATTCGCCCCAAAACTTTATTTTCGCTTCGAATTTAGTCCTTTTTCCAGATTTAATTTGATTTTTATATTATTTTTGCCTTTTTATATTATTATTATTTTATTATTATTATTATTATTATTATTATTATTATTATTATTATTATTATTATTATTATTATTATTATTATTATTATTAATATTATGTGTTATTATATATATATATATATCTTTAATATATATATGAATATATTTAGGTAATATTATTAACAATTGTATTGTAACATTATTATTATTTCTAATATGTATATATTATGTATATTTCTAATACTATATGGCATATTTCTAACACTATTATTATTTATATATATATATGTACGTATTTATGTAGTGTATGAATATTTTTTATTATCATTTATAATATAGGTATATATTGTATATATTTTATATATTATGTATATATTTTAATGTCATTAGTCATATATTTCTTATACTATGCCATGTATGTATTTTATATCATCTTATGTATACATTCTTAAATACTATGTTATATATGTATATATTTTTAATGCCATATTATGTATATATTTTTGTACATAGTATTATTTTCTAATTACTTTATTTTAATATTCTTATTATATTATGTTTACGTATACATAGCGTTACTAATTTTCTTTTATTATTTTTATTTTCCCTGTACATATTGTCGCTTATATCGTTCTTATTATTACTATATCTATTATTTATTAGTATTTTACTATTACTATTATTAGTATTATTTTTTAAAATCAATACTTATATGTATATATTATGTTTTTATAATACTATATTTTTAATACCATATGTATTGTGTATATTCTTAATATTATATATTGTATGTATTTTCTTAATAACTATATTATATGTATATATATAGTATGTACATATTTTAATATTATTATGTATTTTTTAATATATATATATATGTGTGTGTGTATATTAATGTAATATTAATAGTTATTTTTAACATTATTATTATTTCTAATAGGCGTATACTATGTAAATATTTTAGTCCTATAATATATATACATGTTTTTATTATATATATTTCAGTATATCTATCTTTTAATATTATATCTTTATATATGCAATGTATATATTTCTAATGCTATATTACATTTTTACATATTATCTTATGAATATATATTATTTTAATAACTACATTATGCACGTATTTTTAACGCTATATTATATATATATTTTAATACTATGTATATATTTTTATTCTTATTATTACTTATATATTTTAATACATACATATATTTATATATCATTATCATTGGTTTTATTATTATTATTATTATTATTATTATTATTATTATTCATGCTTTCAATACGTATTGTTTATACTTTTAATCTAGTATTATATGTTTTATATATATGTTCATTACTATTTCATGTTTACATTATTACTATTATTATCATGTTTAGTATCATATGCATTATTTTTGATTTATACTATTATTATCGCATGTACATTGTTAATGTTTTATATATTATTTGCTTCAGTATATTCTTAACTTTTTATTATTATTTGTCTGTTCGAATTTGGCCTATTTGTTCATATATTTTTCAACATCAATATAGTTTCCTTTTACTTACTTTATCTAGAAATATTTTCATTCTTGTTTTTAACTAATTTCAATAAATAAGGCAACGTGCCGATTTAACATTAAGCTATTGATTTCATCGCTATTTTGGGTGAATATCATCGGTTCATGTTAAAAACGGAACGCCCTTCTCAAAAGAAATTGAAATTTTAAAAATTCTCGTGTTTTGATCGGATCACAATTAAAATTTAAACTGAACTCGTATTTTAGAAAATTAAGACAACACATGTTTAGTAAAGATACCAATTTTGGGCGTCGCGAGGATGCTAATACCTTCCTCGTGCGTAATCGACTCCCGAACCCTATTTTTCTCTGGATTTTCGTGTAGACCCAAATTCGGCCTTCATTTTTGTTCAAGAATAAGTTTTCTTTTAAAAAAAAAGATTTATTAGGTGTCCGATCACACCTAGAAAAAAGATCGGTGGCGACTCATTTTCTCTTTAAAACCGAAATTCCATTTTTAAAATTTCAAATAATCGCCTCAATTAGTGACCCAAAGCAAAAAATTTTACGACGCTATAGCTGGCGACTCCGCTGGGGACCTATTTTTGAGAGTCGAGTCGAATTAAACGCGTGTTGTCAAAATTTTTGAATTTCCTTGTTCAAATTAATATTTAGTCGTGATCCTCAAGTTTTGTTTTCAAAAAATCAGGCATTTGCATCATGTTATAAATATTTTTTCTAACTTGTTTTATCCTTTTGCTTGGCAGCTTTAAGTCCTTATAGTTTTAGCTTCTTTTAGTTTTAAATAAAAACGAAAAGGTTTGTGAGTTTCTCTCCACACACTAAGTACTTGCATTTTTGCATAACATGAGCTCTCTACCCGGGCTCCATCCGCTTAAGTGGAAGTAAACGCTATGCCTTCGTGAGTTAACTTGTCCCTCCGCATAGGCTAGTGAATACTTTCGGGTTACATATGACTTATGCTTTCGTGAGTTAACTTGTCCCTCCGCATAGGCATAAGTGAATGTAATCCCTCGAATTGAACTTGTGAGCCTATGATGGGCTACGACCGAGGCTTTATACTAGTCTTAGTAGACGATAGTAGGAACAATTCGAGTACCTTTCTAGAACCAAAATCGCATATAGTAAACCATATGAGCCACTTAATTAGAGTCATGCCGACCTTCTGTCTGTTAATAGTCACCAAAATAAGTACACGGGAGAAACGCCTCTTGCCTTTCATTTCCTTTACATTTACACTGTTTATGCAAAGAAATTGAACTGCGTAGCTTAATTTGTTAAAGTTTCTATAGTTTTTCTCAGATTATATTTGTTGTGGTTACTAACCAAGTTTGTTTGTCTTTATTTTTATCTTTTTCATCATGCATCATAGGCATCTTGATTAAGGAGGTGTTGATTAGAGATTGGTTGCCAAAAACGGGTTTCTGATGGAGGAGTCAATTACACAAGTGACCGAGAAAAATGCTATGATTCGAGACTGGTCTTTGAAAACTCAGAAAGTGAAAAGGGACAGGTTAACGGAAGGATGTATCTCCAATCTTCCCGATCAAGTAACTTCAAATGCTCGTTAGAATAACCTCGAAGATTTGACTCGGATTTGGAAACAGTGGGATTCAGAAACTAGAGGCATCTTTACCAAAAAGTACGATGATATAGCCTACTTAATCGCCGTCAACGTAGACGGACAACTGATTCAAGCCATGATTCGATTCTAGGATCCAGCTTACCAATGTTTCACTTTCAATCAGGAAGATATGACTCTGACCATAGAAGAGTATGCTGCCTTACTTCGCATTGACAGTGTACAATTCAGCAAGATATATGTGAAAGAGCCCAAACCAATGACCTTTAAGAAAAAGTTAGTGAGATTGACGAGAATGACTGATATGTGGGCAGAAAAGCAAATAAAGAAAAAGAATGAGGTTAGTTGTGTTCTATGGTTTTCTCTGCGAGATTTAGTTCAAAACCATCCAGATATTGTGAAGAAGATTGATCTGTTTGCTTTGGCCATCTATGGATTAATTGTTTTCCCAAAAGTTCTTGGGCATATAGAAGTCGCGGTAGTAGATTTCTTCGAAAGATTGAAGCAAGGGATTAACCCCGTTCTAGCTATCTTGGCCGAGACTTTTAGATCTTTAAGTTGTTGTAGGAGAAAAGGGGAAGGACATTTTATCGGATGCGCACAGTTACTTAATGTCTGGATTCTAAACCATTTCTAGAAAGTGGAGCGCACGCCTTTCCACATGTTTTCAAAAACATTAGCCCCATTGAAAGCTTACCTTGAGAAAGATTAGCCGAAAGATGTCACCGAGCAGTACTGGGTTTCAGTTTTTCAAAACCTTCACGCTGAAAAGATAACCTGGAGAGCACCATGGATCCGTCCTTTAGTTTTGATATATAAATGCAGAAGCCAAGATTGGGTGCCTTTACTCGGATTATGGGGAGGAATCGGATACGCTCCGTTAATGGTTCAAAGGCAGTTTGCTTCACGACAGTTCATACCCGCTACCGGAGGATTAGCACAATCATAGTTCGCATTTACGGGTGAAGGCTACATGAAAAGAGTCCGAGATACTGCAAAGTCTTGGAAGGAAATTCACCTAATGGAGTTAGCTCTCTACGCTAATACCATCACTCAAGATTATGACATATGGATAAAATGACAAGTGAATAGTCAACAAGTCTCATCGACGAGTTACACTTTTCGGAATCCTTTCTCAGAAGAAATGCCATCCGAGCTGGAAGTAGCGAGACATGAATTCGAACATGAAAAGGCCAAGCTGTTACGGGATATTAGTTCTCTTCAAGAGGAAAACTACTAGCTAAAGATCGATGTTCAGATTGAAAAGTCCCAAACCGTGAAAATCCAAAGAGAAACTGAGATCGTGAGAAATGACTTAAAGGACCTTCATTTGGAAAATAAGAAATTAAGAAACACTATAAAAAATAGTGGGTTGGGCAAATTGTCAGTAAAATGGAAGGAAGATGTTAGCAACATCAAAGGAGGAATGGAATTCTGGAAAGGGAAAATAAAGAAAGAAGAGGAAAAAGCTGCGCGTGCTGTGATAGAATTAAGAAAGAAGAATGCTGAGTATGAAACGGTGACTGCAGAATTTGTGACTAGTCAGTCCGAACATCAAGAGCTAAGAAGGAAAATACGAGATCTAGAAAATATGCTGCAATCTCGTTAGCAACAATTAGATACTCTTCTAAAAGCTCTAGAAGAAAAGAATGATCAGTACGACAGAGACACTCGTACTTATGAAAGAGCTCTCTAAGAAAAAGAAATGCAACTCGGCTTTTGATCAATGAAATTGCAAGGCGACTATACAAGTTGTGCAATTATCGATGAAGCCAAGCTCTCGGCCACAATTCCTCCGAGCCAAAGATCAAGCATATCAGAATTCTTAGAACGAGTGAAGAAATAAGGCGATGTGGCCAGAAAATTTATGTAACTGTTGAATCAAAGATAGTGAAACGTTTTGTAATAGACTCTTTTGATTAATGAAATGCCTAAGTAGGGGCCATCTTGAAATCAACACCAAATTCTTGCACATTCATTCATAACTAACATTTACTTGACATTCATTTATTCATTCATTGCATGTACATATCACCATAGTTATGCACTAAGGCTAAAACCGTATAATTCGAAAGTTGCGACACTCCAAGTCTGGAATCACGCCATTCTTATAGGATGCACCGAAAAGCTAGAATTATGGAAGCCGAGTTCAATGAGAGAATTGAAAGAATAGAAAGGGCCCAAAGAGAGTTGCAAGAGCAGTTGACTAAGTCACAACAGGAAGCAAGATATTTGATGTTAATATCTCGAGAGGAATCGCTCGAGCAAAGAAATCAGATGGCCAAAATGATAGAGATGATGACAGCTTTGGTTAAAGGAAAAGGACCTATGCAGAGCCCTGACACTATGGAGCCTCAGCTAAGAACTACTCATGATCAGGATCCGCTCTATCCCCTAGGATTCACTCCACCTCATGCACATGTAATGCAAAGAGAATGTCCTCGAGGAGAATCTGAAGCTTGGAGCAACGCCCTGTACCCCCTGCTCATCTAGGGCAAGGTATATTCGTACCGAACCCCGGTGCTAATCCTGCCGATCCTCATGTTCCAGATTTGGATGACGCGGTAGAAATAGCTAGGTTGAAAATAGATGATCATGATGTTCAGGATAAGTACAAGAGTTTGGAAAAAAGACTCAAAGCGATAGAAGGAACTGAAGCCTTCTCTGCATCGAGTGCCAAGAAGCTCAGTTTGGTGCCCGATCTGGTTCTGCTTCTGAAATTCAAAGTACCAGATTTCGAAAAATACAATGGCACGAGATCTCCAAAGGCGCATCTTGTCATGTTTTATCGGAAGATGACTGGTTACGTGAATGAAGATAAATTGTTAATACACTGTTTCCAGGAGAGCTTAGTCAGATCGGCCTTTCGATGGTATAATCAGCTTAGTAGAGAAAGAATACGATCATGGAAAGACTTGGCATCAGCATTTTATGAACAATACAAGCATGTATCCGACATGGTTCCTGATTGACTAACTCTGCAGATGATGGAAAAGAAGCCGACGGAGACTTTTAGGCAGTACACGCAAAGGTAGAGGGATATCTCGGCTTAAGTAGAACCCCCATTGACTAAAACTGAAATAACGGTCCTCTTCATCAACATTTTGAAAGCACCGTTTTATGATAAGGTGGTAGGAAGTGCCACGAAAGACTTCACAGATATTGTAATATCTGGGGAACTTAGAGAAAATGCCATCAAAAGTGGAAGGATGGAAGGTTCCGAGAGCTCGAAAAGGGCAGCACCTGTAAAGAAAAAAGAGGCAAAAGCCTATATGGTGGGAACTAAGAATCACTACACTTCTAATCCGTATCCAACCCAGCCACGACCTCGATATCGCCCACCTCCAAACTTCTATTATCCTCCCCAAAGCCCTTACCATCAAGCACCACCTCATTACCCTTATTATCCCGTCTACGCCACAAATAACCAAAGGCCAGTCACTACATTCCCACAGAATACCATGCCAGCTCGAAGCCAACCTAAAGATGAACAAAGACCGACAAGATCCAATCTTAAAAAAACCCAGTTCACCCCAATTCCTGTGTCATATGGAGAGCTGTACCCAAAATTGTTGGAGAAACAATTAATATCCCTACATTATATGGCACCCCTGAAGCCTCCATACCCAAAATGGTACGATCCTAATGCCAGTTGCATGTACCACGCCGGAAACCAGGGGCATTTTATATAAAATCGTCTGGCTTTAAAAGAAGGGTTCAAGGTCTCATTGATGTAGGCATTTTACGATTTGATGGTACTAGCAATACAACTGGAAATCCACTCCCTAACCATACTGAAGGAAATGTAAGTACGATAAACGAGGAAGACAAGTGGCGAACCAAAAGTTGTGTTTCTGAAATAAAGACACCTTTACAGAAGATATGGAAGGAGATAGTTGAAAAGGGGTTGTTTTGTTGCCCCTACAGACTTTTTGAAGAAGAAAGTATAAAAAGTCAATATTTTTGTGACTTCCATGGTATTGAAGGGCATGACATTCAGTCTTGTAAGGAATTTAGAAAGTTACTTCAAGACATGATGGACAACAAGGAGATTGGGATCTTTAACAAAGAGGCCGAAAAGGGAGAAGTATGCGCTTCTGACAATCAATCATCAAGTTTTCCTTATAGCACCGATCGTCCATTGGTGATTTATTACGATGCAAAAAATGAATAAGTGAAACCAAAAATAATAATTGACGTATCATCTCTGTTCCCTTACAAAGACAATAAGGCAATATCATGGAAATATGATGTCAACATTATCATACCTGAAGGTGAAAAATCCAAAGCCACGACCGGAAATGTTGGCAAAGTAAGACACTTCACCCGCAGCGGGAGGTGTTATTCTAAAGTGGCCGAACCAATAAAAAAGACTAATGACTTGAAGCAGAAAGGAAAGGCACCGATGCAGAAGGCTGAGGTTGAACTTGAGACTCCTTTCGAACAAGAAGTTAAAAGGCCTGTGAATGAAGAGGAAGCACATGAATTCTTGAAGTTTATCAAGCATAGTGAATATAACGTCGTGGAATAGTTAAGCAAACAACCGGCACAAATCTCGATATTATCCCTACTGTTGAATTCAGAACCACATCGGAATGCTTTGCTGAATGTGTTAAATCAAGCTTATGTGGCAAGCAATATATCTGTTGAAAACCTTGATAGGTGGGTGAATAACCTGAACGTGGATAATTTTATTTCTTTCAGTGATGATGAAATACCGCTAAATAGTAGGGGCTCCGTAAAAGCATTACATATCATAACCCGTTGCAAGGGTTATATAATACCGAATGTGCTCATTGACAACGGGTCAGCACTCAATGTCATGCCTTTGGCTACACTTTCTAGAATTCTAATTGATTTATCCTATCTGAGGCCTTGTCACTCTACAGTAAGAGCAATCGATGGGACAAGACGAGAAGTCATGGGAAAAATCAAAATTCCTCTAGAAGTGGGCCCCTATATATATGACATCGAGTTTCAGGTCATGGACATCACGCCTTCATATAATTGCCTTTTAGGAAGGCCTTGGATCCACTCTGCTGGGGCAGTTCCTTCATCTCTCTATCAAAAAGTGAAGTTTATCATGGATGGTCTTTTGGTCACTGTCGTGGGTGAGGAAGAGATTGTCGCATCTATCTCTGTTGATACACCATACCTCGAAGTAAGCAATGATGCAGTAGAATATTCCTTCCGTTCCTTCGAATTCATCAATACTACGTTTGTTACTAAAGGAAATAAAATTCCCGTGCCCAAGTTGTCAAGGAATACCCAGATGGAAATTGAGTTGACTGTGGGAAAGGGAGCCCGAGCAAGAAAAAGTTCGGAAAGATATCAGCAATGAATAGTTAGAGCTCTCAAACCAGTGCCTCATAAGGCTCGATATGGTTTAGGGTTCCAACTGGATATGCGACAAAGAAGAAAACAGTTGCAGAAAGATCGAGAAAGGCAGATTGCAAGAGCCTTAGGCTGAGAATTAGAATGAGAGCCCATAACGTACCCTCTTTTGTCAAAAACATTTATATCTGTAGGAATGATATACCCCAAGCAAGATAATCCACGAAGCATACTGTTATTAATTGAAAAGGGTCTTCAGAATGTCAGTATAAATGTCATTGACAAAGGAAGTGATGCAATTAAAGATGTTTCAACAATACGTCATTGTCCTCCTGGATTCATTTTGAACAATTGGACTGTCGTTGATATCCTTGTAGTTTCTAAGTCTTCTCCAGAGTAATGCTCAATGTTAACATTCTTCTTTTTGTGTGTCCCTAAGTAATAGTGGGATTCTTTTGTAAAAGCTTATGTTTACTCTTTATCATTTAAATGAACATTAATGGATATGCATTTTGTCATGGTCTTTTCATTCTCATTAAATTCACAAATTTTCCCTCTTCTCATAGCCTGTCATTACATATATCTCACATCATGCCATTATGCTTATTGGTCCCAATACTTTAATACTCCTCTATAGTTTTCTTTTCCATTCAACTTTCAGGTGCTCAGATATCAACGATATGAACAAACCCGTTACAAATCTTGAAATCAATTTTGAGAAAGCTATTTGTTTAGGAGAGTTCGAAGCTGAGGAAAATGTTGAAGACTATGTCTCGTCTCCTGACTTACTAAGAATGGTAGAATAAGAAGATAAACAGTTCTACCTCATCAAGAATCTGTTGAGATAGTAAACCTGGGAAATAAAGAAAAGAGGCAAGAAGTGAAGATTGGGACCTCCATTTCAGATAACACCAAACATGATTTGATCACTTTGCTTCATGAGTACAAAGATGTATTTGCATGGTCGTATCAGGACATGCCAGGATTGGATGAGGACGTAGGGGTTCATAGACTCCCACTAAAACTAGAATGCAAACCCATTCAACAGAAGCTAAGACGAATGAGACCTAAAATGCTGTTAAAGATAAAAGAAGAAGTCAAGAAGCAATTCGATGCTGGCTTCCTATAAGTCTCCAAGTATCCACAATGGGTAGCTAACATAGTCCCAGTACCGAAGAAAGACAGCAAGGTACGAATGTGTGTGGATTATCGCGATCTGAATCGAACAAGTCCTAAAGATAATTTTCCTTTGCCACGCATCGATACATTGGTGGATAATACAGCCAAACATTCATTGTTTTCGTTCATGGATGGATTCTCGGGTTATAATCAGATAAAGATGGCTCTTGAAGATATAGAGAAAACTATATTCGTAAAGATGTGGGGAACATTCTATTATAAGGTGATGTCGTTCAGATTAAAGAACGCTGGGGAAATATATCAGAGGGCCATGGTGATGCTGTTTTATGACATGATGCACAAAGAAATAGAAGTCTACGTCGATGATATGATCACCAAATCAAAGGGGGAAAGAGAGCATGTTGGGAACTTCAAGAAGTTGTTCGAAAGACTAAGAAAGTTCCAATTGAAGCTCAATCCAGCCAAATGTACGTTTGGGGCTACCTCAGGAAAATTGCTAGGCTTCATCGTCAGCGAGAGAGGCATCGAAGTTGATCAAGATAAGATAAAAGCCATACAAGAACTACCACTTTTGTGTATGCAAAAAGAAGTCAAAGGATTTTTAGGGAGGTTGAACTACATCGCTCGGTTCATTACTCAACTTACCAACCAGTGTGACCCAATTTTTTGACTCCTTCGAAAACATAATCCAGGAGAATGGAACGAGGAATGCCAAGTGGCTTTTGACAAGATAAAACAGTATTTGTCTAGTCCCCCGTTGCTAGTACCACCAACTCTAGAAAGACCGCTAATATTGTATCTGACTGTGTTCGAAAATTCAATGGGTTGCGTACTGGGGCAACATGATGAGTCAGAGAAAAGAGAAAAGGCAATTTACTATCTCAGCAAAAAGTTCACAGAGTATGAGGCAAAATATTCGTCAATTGAAAAATTCTGTTACGCATTGGTTTGGGTAGTTCGGAGGCTCAGGCAATATATGTTGTATCATATGACATAGTTAATTTCAAAGCTAGACCCAATAAAGTACATGATGGAATCACCTGCACTTTTAAGAAGAATGGCACAATGGCAGATCCTACTATCAGAATACGACATCGTCTATGTGAGTCAAAAGTCGATAAAAGAGAGTGCAATAGCTGATTTCTTAGCAATTCGAACAACTGAGGAATACGAGCCATTGAGATTTGATTTCCCAGATGAAGACTTGATGTGCATTACGGGAAAAGAGTGCGAGTCATTAAAAGAAAAGTCATGGAAAATGAGTTTTGATGGCGCATCGAATGCCTTGGGGCATGGGATTGGAGCAGTCTTGGTATCACCAGAAGGGAACCATTATCCGTTTACTGCCAGGCTGAATTTCTTCTGTACCAATAACATAGCGGAATATGAGGCCTGTATCATGGGACTTGGTGCAGCTATTGAATGAAATGTCGAAATTTTAGAGGTGTACGGGGACTCAGCGTTGGTGATATACCAAATCCGTGGAGATTGGGAAGTGAGAGATTCGAAATTAGTCAAATACAGCAATCTAAGGACTGATTAAAGAATTCAAAGAAATAACTTTTAATTACTTTCTACGAGAAGAAAACCAATTGGCTGATACCCTGGCCACTTTGGCTTCAATGTTCAAAGCAAACAGAGAAACATAAATAATGCCTCTTCAAATGAGCATATATGAAGTCCCTGCACATTGTTTAAGCATTGAGAAAGAGCCAGATGGACAGCCATGGTTTCATGATATCTTGGAATATGTCAAGAATCAAAAGTATCCCGAACAAGCAAACGAGAACGATAAAAGAACAATCAGAAGAATGGCAGTAGGATTTATTCTTGATGGGGACATTCTATACAAAAGAGGAAAAGATTAAGTGCTCTTAAGATGCGTGGATGATATTGAAGCTAGAAAAATACTTGAAGATGTCCATGAAGGAATTTGTGGGACACATGCCAATGGTTTCACTATGGCCAGGAAGATTATGAGACTCGGTTACTACTGGCTGACGATGGAAAGTGATTGTATTAGCTATGCACAAAAGTGCCACAAATGTCAAATTTACGGCGATAAAATTCATGCGGCCCCTTCGCCCCTTCATGTTATGACTTTTCCGTGGCCTTTTTCTATGTGGGGCATGGATGTTATAGGGCCAATTTTCTCAAAAGCTTCAAATGGACACTAGTTCATTTTTGTGGTTATTGATTATTTCACAAAATGGATAGAAGCTGCTTCGTTTGCCAATGTGACAAAGACTGCAGTTTGCAAGTTTTTGAAAAAGGAAATCATTTGCCGATATGGTTGGCCTAAAAGAATCATTTCAGATAACGTCTTGAATCTGAACAACAAGATGATGAAGGAAGTGTGTGAGCAATTTCAAATAAAACATCATAACTCATCACCCTATTGCCCGAAAATGAATGGAGCTGTTGAAGCGGCCAACAAGAATATTAAGAAGATTATTGAGAAAATGACCGAGACATATAAAGACTGGCACGAGAAGCTACCATTTGCTTTGTATGCATATCGCACATCTGTGCGGACATCTACAGGAGCAACCCCTTTCTCTCTGGTCTATGAAATGGAAGCTGTGCTACCCATCAAAGTTGAGATCCCCTCTCTACGAGTCTTAATGGAGTCAAAACTAGAGGAAGCAGAGTGGGTTCAAGCTCGATATGACCAGTTAAACCTTCTCGAAGAAAAACGTTTGAAGGCAATCTGTCATGGATAGATATACTAGAAGAGAATGATCGCAGCCTATGACAAGAAAGTACGACCAAGAGAATTCCACGAATGAGAACTCGTGCTGAGAAAGATTCTCCCAATAGAAAAAGACTTGCGAGGAAAATGGGCACCAAATTGGAAAGGACCATACGTCGTAAAGAAGGCATTCTCAGGTGGAGCTTTGATTCTCACTGAGATGGATGGGAAGGAGTTACCTAATTCAGTAAATTCAGATGCTGTGAAGAAATATTATGTCTAAAAAAAAAAGAAAGATCAAGGTGAAAACCCGAAAAGGGCGTCTTGATTAACATAAAAGATTAGGATGAAAACCCGAAAGGGCGTTCTAATGAAACAAACACTGGGCTTAAAAAGCAAGGTGTTTTGAATGGTGGGTCAAGCAACGAGACTACAGTATTTGAAGCATTTCTGAAAAACTCGAGATCTTCTACGCAATAAGCCATGCTTGAAAAGATTCTTGATTAAGAAACGTGGAAGGGTTCATGTGTTGAATATCTAGAGCATTTGTATCCGTTGAATTGCTATCCCATTCCTCTTTATGATACTTTTTACTATTCTTGGTTAAACTTTCTTTGTTTGTTACCTTTGAAATAAATAAATGTGAGGAGCCCTTTTTGTCCCTACCCGACCATTTTCATGCATCTCATTATGTGGTTTATTTACATGATAAATAGTGAAATGACATACTCTAAACAAAAGAAATGTTAAACATTACTCGGATAAAAATTCGATAAGAACAAGAGCCTCAAAGCAAAGACAAAGTTCAACAAGGGACAAAAGAGTGATATCTGAGAAACGCAGATTATTCGTGAAACTTGGGGATGGGTACGGGACCTAAAGAGAAAGTCAAGAGCCGAAGTAATGAATGCAGATCATCACAAAAATCGTGACGAAAAAGGACATACGACTAACATGCCTAAGGCGCATAGCATAACCAGATAGGCATAAAGGCATTTAAGACAAACATGTGCATATCATGATAACGTCATACATGACATATACAAGTACTCCAGTAAAGCAAAAGGATGTGATGATAGATGTACTGAATCAAAGGAAAAGACACCTGAGTTCCACCAGATGACAGGTTTTGGTATTTTGATGTTTTTATTTTTGTTTTCAAAATTCAACTCATATTACGAGAAATGAGTTGAGCCTCAAGACACGTTGAGGTATTTTCAATTTCTGTCTTTCAAAAAAAATCAACTCATATTGCGAGAGGTGAGTTGAGCCTCAAGACACGCTGAGGTAATTTCAATTTTTGTTTGTCAAAAATCAACTCATATTGCGAGAGGTGAGTTGAGCTTCAGGGCACGTTGAGGTATTTTCAATTTCTACTTTTCAATTTCTGTCTTTCAAAAAAATCAACTCATATTGCGAGAGGTGAGTTGAGCCTCAAGACCCGCTGAGGTAATTTCAATTTTTGTTTGTCAAAAATCAACTCATATTGCGATAGGTGAGTTGAGCCTCAAGGCACGCTGAGGTATTTTCAATTTCTACTTTTCAAAAAAATCAACTCATATTGTGAGAGGTGAGTTGAGCCTCAGGACCCGCTGAGGTATTTTCAATTTCTGTTTTTTTCAATTTATATTTTTCAAAAATTAACTCATATTGCAAGAAATGAGATGAGTCTCAAGACACGCTTAAGTATTTTCAATTCCTGTCTTTTAAAAGTTAACTCATATTGTGAGAGGCAAGTTAAGCCTCAGGTCACACGCTGAGCTATTTTCAATTTCTGTTTTTAATGTCTATTTTTTAAAGAGTCAATTCATATTGCGAGAAATGAGTTGGGCCTCGGGTCACATGCCGAGGATAAAGATTGGAGTTAATCGAAGACATAGATTTTATATCCCTGAAGTTACAGTGGAGTTGATCGAGGATATCAGATCTTGCCTTTCTAAAGTTGCAGAAGAGAAGACCACAAACCTTATCAGACTAAAGCGATGGAAGAGCAGATTGAAGCTGTAGATCTTATCTTTCTGAAGTTACAGTGAAGCAGATCGAAGCCACAAATCTCATATTCTTGAAGTTACATTGGAGTAGATCGAAGCTACAAGGCATATATCAGAAGATGCAGTAAATTGAACCAAAGCTACAGGATGCGGTGGACTGGAAAGAGACTACCTGAGTAAGAAGAGCACTAAAGCAGGTCAAAACTCGGCAATACTGGACAAATTTGGTCTTCCTTAAAAGTCTTTGCTCTATTCTCGTTACACGACAATAAGCAAAGAGGGGCAGCTGTAAAAGCCCAAAATTTGCCCAGCCCAAATACATTATAACTAAACCCACAAAACCCAAACCCGTTTACAACATTTTAAACCCAAACATCAGCCCAACTATCCTAAAGCCCAAAACCTAAAATTAACCTAGCCCATTAGACAAACTAGGGTTTCAGAAAAGCTGAAACCCTAGCCACCTTGTCCCATTCAGCCACTTGCCTCTGCCACCACCTGCCCACTGTAGCACCGGCCACCATCTCGGGTCACTTCTACCGCCACAGCACTTGCAAGCAATTAAAACGAAAAGACAGAAAGTAGAAATAGATTTTTGTACAATGACTATAAAAGCCGATTTAAAACTTTGTAAAAGGGTCGGTTGTTTTCATCAATACAAAGCAGTAAATTTCTAGAGTACAAAAACAGTCTTCACAATATCAAAAAACCAGATTCAAGCATATAAAGAAGACAACAAATAGCAAACATGAAAGGTTCTTGATTTGTTTTATTTCTTTCTTTGAAACTACGCATATACTTATAAATATTTCATTTTTATTTGTGTTCTATGTATATATATAAGGTATATTAATAAGTTTTTTTTTAAAAAAAAAGAAAAAAAGCGAAAAATAAAATTTTACCTTTTCCGGCCGCCGGCGACGGTGGCCGGCAGTGATGACTGGCCGGATCTCACCGGAGCAGAACCCCCTGCAGAGAAAAAAAATAAAGAGGGGTGAGTTTTTGTTTTTTTTGAAACATATGAAAGAATGAATTGTTAAAAAAAAATTTAGCCTTATATAGCCTCCCAAAACGACGTCGTTTTGGCCTATACCCGATCCGTCCGACCTGACCCGCTAGAGGATCTGAGTGTTTCTGATTAATGGGTTATTTATGCACGCAGTCCTTCCGCTTTTTCACTCTTTTGCAATTAAGTCATTTTTTATTTTCAATTTGGCCCCATAATTTTTCGCCCTTTTCAATTTAATCCCTGATGATGCGTTGCGTTTTGAGGGGAAGGAAATATTGTTGTTTCAATCCCCTTATGTTTCTCGCGTGTTCAAATAAGCCCTTCCACTTTCTTTTTATTTCAAATTCTCCCCAAAACTTCATTTTCGCTTCGAATTTAGTCCTTTTTCCAGATTTAATTTGATTTTTATATTATTTTGTCTTTTTTATATTATTTATTATTGTATTTGTCGTTATTATTATTATTATTATTATTATTATTATTATTATTATTATTATTATTATTATTATTATTATTATTATTATTATTATGTGTTATTATATATATATCTTTAATATATATATGAATATATTTAGGTAATATTATTAACAATTGTATTGTAACATTATTATTATTTCTAATATGTATATATTATGTATATTTCTAATACTATATGATATATTTCTAACACTATTATTATTTATATATATATGTACGTATTTATGTAGTGTATGAATATTTTTTATTATCATTTATAATATAGGTATATATTGTATATATATTATGTATATATTTTAATACCATATTATGTATATATTTTTGTACATAGTATTATTTTCTAATTACTTTATTTTAATATTCTTATTATATTATGTTTACGTATACATAGCGTTACTAATTTTCTTTTATTATTTTTATTTTCCCTGTACATATTGTCGTTTATAATGCTCTTATTATTACTATATCTATTATTTATTAGTATTTTACTATTACTATTATTAGTATTATTTTTTAAAATCAATACTTATATGTATATATTATGTTTTATAATACTATATTTTTAATACCATATGTATTGTGTATATTCTTAATATTATATATTGTATGTATTTTCTTAATAACTATATTATATGTATATATATAGTATGTACATATTTTAATATTATTATGTATTTTTTAATATATATATATGTGTGTGTATATTAATGTAATATTAATAGTTATTTTTAACATTATTATTATTTCTAATAGGCGTATACTATGTAAATATTTTAGTCCTATAATATATATACATGTTTTATTATATATATTTCGTACATGTATCTTTTAATATTATATCTTTATATATGCAATGTATATATTTCTAATGCTATATTACATTTTTACATATTATCTTATGAATATATATTATTTTTAATAACTACATTATGCACGTATTTTAACGCTATATTATATATATATTTTAATACTATGTATATATTTTTATTCTTATTATTACTTATATATTTTAATACATACATATATTTATATATCATTATCATTGGTTTTATTATTATTATTGTTATTCCTGCTTTCAATACATATTGTATATACTTTTAATCTAGTATTATATGTTTTATATATATGTTCATTACTATTTCATGTTTACATTATTATTATTATTATCATGTTTAGTATCATATGCATTATTTTTATTTATACTATTATTATCGCATATACATTGCTAATGTTTTATATATTATTTGCTTCAGATATTCTTAACTTTTTATTATTATTTGTCTGTTCCGAATTTAGCCTATTTGTTCATATCTTTTTTCAACATCAATATAGTTTCCTTTTACTTTCTTTATCTAGAAATATTTTCATTCTTGTTTTTAACTAATTTCAGTAAATAAGGCAACGCGCCGATTTAACATTAAGCCGTTGATTTCATCGCTATGTTGGGTGAATATCATCGGCTTATGTTAAAAACGGAACACCCTTCTTAAAAAAAATTGAAATTTTAAAAATTCTCGTGTTTTGATCGGATCACGATTAAAATATAAACTGAACTCGTATTTTAGAAAATTAAGACAACACATGTTTAATAAAGATACCAATTTTGGGCGTCGCAAGGGTGCTAATACCTTCCTCATGCGTAACCGACTCCCGAACCCTATTTTTCTCTGGATTTTCGCATAGAGCCAAATTCGGCCTTCATTTTTGTTCAAGAATAAGTTTTCTTTTCAAAAAAAAAATGATTTATTAGGTGTCCGATCACACCTAGAAAAAAGATCGGTGGCGACTTATTTTCTCTTTAAAACTGAAATTCCATTTTCAAAATTTCAAATAATCGCCTCAATTAGTGACCCAAAGCAAAAAATTTTACGACGCTACATATGCTTTTGGGATTTAACCCATTTTGAGATATATATATTTTAAAATAATAATTTATATTTATCTTATTTAGATTTATATTATAAAAAAAATCCAAGATACACAAGTTAAGTAGTTCACCATATTTACCCTTAAACACTAAAAATTAAACCCCAAATCCTAGACCATAAACTCTAAATCCTAGTCCATAAGCCTACACCCTAAACCCTAAATATATATATATATATATATATATATATATATTACAAGGGACAAAAGTAATTAAAAAAGAATCTTATTGCTTACCTAAACCCTAAAATAAATTGATTTTTTGTCATTTTATCAAAAATCCTAACCCTTAAACCCTATTAGCATAACCCTTAAACCATGAATATTACTAAAACCCTAACTATAAAATAATAAACCCCAAACACTAAACTTTAAACCATAAACCCTAAACTCAAAACTCTAATCACAAAATAAAAAACATTATATCATAAACCTTAAAACCCAAAATCATAGACATTAAACCTTAAATCATAAACCCTAAATCATAAAATAATTTTTTTACGGCGTTTTTCGAAAAGTGCCGCTAATACTACTAAATCTCAACAAACGACGTCGTTTTAGTCAACTTTTTTATGGCGTTTTCTGAAAAGCGCCGCTAATGCTCGATCTATTGCGGCGTTTTCTAAAAAGCGCCGCTAATTCTCGATCTATTACGGCGTTTTTCAAAAAGAGCCGCTAATGCCGTCGTTTTGCTAAACTTTTTTGTGGCATTTTCTGAAAAGCGCAACTAATGCTCGATCTTTAGCGGTGTTTTTCAAAAAGCGCCGCGAATGCTCGATCTTTAGCGGCGTTTTTCAAAAAACGCCACTATAGCTCTATCCTTTTGCGGCGTTTTCTTACTAGCGTCGCCAGTGTACAACTTTTGCGGCGTTTTTGGTTCAAAAGCCGCTAAAAACGCCGCTAAATGCCTATTTTGCTGTAGCGTATCTTGCAAGCCATTGAACTGAATAAACTGCTGGATCATCTGAATTGTATTTGGCTTCAGTTCAAAATTGTTTGCAGCGACGATAGGTCGAACAATACTTGATTTAGCCCTAGTGAGATTGGGCTTAGCATAATCGTACATAGTACGAGGAGCAGGATTCTGATTTATAGGAATTGCGGCAACCACAGGAGGTAGCGGATTGTTCTGATTTTTAGCCATCTCCTCGGTAGTATTAGTATCATCCTCGTGTTCTTCCTCTATATACTTTAAGCTTCACCTTATTTCTCTACGATTTCTACGAGCTGTACTTTCAATTTCACTATCGAATAATAATGATCCTGACGGATTCCTTCTAGTAATAAACTACAGAAACCTGCCAGAAGCAAATAAAAGAAAATTTAGTAAATAAAAATGAAAATAAAAATAAAAATAAAAATAAAAATAAATTGCAACAAAAATAAAAATGGCTAAAGTAATAAAAATCAAGCGTTCCTAATATCTTAGTCCCCAGCAACTGCGCCAAAAACTTGATGATCGTTTTATGAATCACTAAACTAGACTACGATCGTGACTAAGGCAAGCGCACCTATCGAATGGTAGTATAGCTATGGTGAGTCCAGAATATCGTATCCACAAGGACTAAAAGTACTAGTATTAACTATCTTTCTATTATTTAGCCTAAAATAAAAGGGATTTGTTTTAACCTAAAAATTAACTAAACTAATTAACTAATGAATGCGACAGAGAGTGAAGAAAATAATCGAATAAACCAAAGATAAAGACAATACCCAAGGAAGAATCCACCTAGACTGCACTTATTATTTCGATTCTGAATCAAACGATTTATTCACTTGTCTTGATTCGTAGAAATCCCTAAATCATGTTAATATCTCTTTCAAGACTAAGAACAACTGACTCTAGGTTGATTAATTAAAATCTCTTTCTAATTAAAACCTCTATTGTCGCATTAACTCAATCTATAGATTTCTTTATTAGATTTTACTCTAATCCGGTTGATTTATGTCACCCTATTTCTAGGGTTGCATGCAACTCCGCTTAATTATGATAGATCTACTCCTAAACAGGGACTTTTGCTCGACTGAATAAGCACATCAACTTGAATTAATATCCTGAAAATATTAAAATAAAAATTAAGAACACATAATTAAGAACAAGAACAAGTATTTATCATTAAATTCAGAACATTAAATAATAAGATCCGTCTTAGGTTTCATCTTCCCTAGGTATCTAGGGAATTTAGTTCATAATGTAAAAAGAAGACATCTCAAATTTAGAAAAACAATAAGACATAAAAAACCCAAATAAACTTCAAGAGAAATTTGAATGGAGATCTTTAATCTTGAAGTGGATCTACTTCTGAGATGATTCCAACGGCTTTTTTCAAGTAATTTTTGCTTTCTGCTTTGCGTGTCTCCTTAGGTCTTCTTTTGGTATGTATTTATAGACTTTAGACTACTCAGAAACCATAAAAATTGACTTTTTTCGCGTATTTAGAAAACCAGGAGCGATATCGACATGGGTTGCCATATGGGCATGTGGCTAGCCCGTGTGTATCACATGGGCGTGTGCTCAGCCTGTGTGGAATTCGTCTTGGCCATGTGGATCTTTCAATCAGCCCGTTTTGTCCGTTTTTGGCCCATTTTCTGCTCTTTTTGTCCCCCTATGCTCTTCTAAGTAAAAAACATGAAATTAAAGGATTAAGAGCATCTAATTCACTAAATTATATGATAAATCATCCAAAAATATGCTAAGTATGGGATTAGAATGTGTTACTTATATGGTTTATCATCTATCATAATTTGGTTTAATTTGGTTATTGGTTTTTGATATATTTTATTTTAAAATTTAATTTAATTTTGACAAAATAAGTTTTTTTACACTTGTTGGGATATTATTTGATAAAATTTCAAAATTTTTTAAAAATATTTCTAAAAAATCAAGTAAATAAAAATAATCATTAAATTTTATATGGTTGTTTTAAATATATATATATTTATATAAAACTTTTAAGTTTCTTCCACCATTTTAAATATAAAATATTAATTTTTACATCATAAAAATTAATTAAATAAAAACAATTGGTTTAGTTTGAAATAACATAGTTTTTAATTTATATTTCATAAACTTTCAAAACATCTTAGTGTAGGTCAATTTTCAATTTCTCAATTTTTATTGTCATCCTTATTAAAACCAACTAATAACATAATCACAACATAATGAATTAGGCATTAGGAAGCATGTCATACCTGTAACTTATCTATAAAACTTAGACGTGTGCATGGGCCGGGTCGGGTCAGGTTTGGACCAAGCTTAACCAAAAATTGGGCCCGTTTGTTAGGTTCGGGCTTGACCCCTCCCAAAAATGAGTTTAAAATTTTGCTCAAGCCCGACCCTGATAAAAATGTTAAAACTTGGGCCCGACTTGGGCCTCCCATATTAATTTTTATATAATTTTAAAAATATCTAATATATCAAAATACTAAAAACATCAAAATATATATTTCCCAACAAATTGAAAATAAATATGTATACTTAAATAACACTAACATAGATGCAACTTAACAAGCAAATGCCTCTAAAATAATAACAAAACTAACAAATGTCTTTAAAATAATAACAAAATTAACAATAAAATAAGTTTTATACAATATCCAAATAGTAACAAAATAGTAGCAACATAATAGTAAAATAGTAGTAAAATAGGAGAAAATAATAAGAAAATAATATTTAAAAATTTAATGGGTCAGTCGGACCCGCTAAAAATACTTACACGAGGCCCGGCCCATTTTTTAAACTGGCCTTATTTTTTTGTTCAAACCTATTTTTCGGACCTATATTTTTAACCCAAATCCTCTCATATTTCGGACAGACCTTCAGACTGGACCAAATGGCCCGACCGACAAACAGTTGTAATGAAACCTCATAATGCAACCCTTTTATTCTAAGGGTGTGTTCTCCATTGCTTTTGGGATGAACTTTTTCTAAAAAAAGTACTTTTCTCTTAAAAGTAATGAAGAACACATATCATTAAGAACAACTTTTTAACTTCCGAGATGAGCTTTTTAGAGATGAAAAGCAAGAATTTTAGCTTTTTTAGCCAAAAAGCACTTTTATCGTTATTTTACCTTTTAACTTTACTTTTGACTTAAAATGTGTTTGATGCTATTATTTTGTGTTCTCTTTATTGGTTATTTAATATGAATTTTACAAATGTATTAAAAGCATTAATTAAAAATAAAAATATTTTTAAAATAATACAATTGTGTCAATATCTAATTACAAATATTTAATTATTATATTTAAATATTTAAATATAGTTTATATATTCTAATTAAATTTAATAAATAATTAAATTAATTACTTAGAAATATTTAAAATTACTATTATATATTAAAATATTAATAATAAGTTATAATAAATTATTTTTATATTTTTGCTAAAATATCATAATATTAACTAATTTGAACATTATTTAAATACATATTTATTACTTTATAATATCATATTTAAAATGGACATTTTACTTTTTAAAAGTACTTTTGACAAAGAATATCAAACACTTAAATTTTTCCGAAGCACTTTTTAAAAGCACTTTTCCACAACACTTTTCAAAAGTATTGCCAAACTGACCCTAACCTATTATTGACTACCCTCAGTAAATTAAAATATATGTCCGGTTTATTGGTACTTGGAACTTATAGAATGCGAGACATTTCCTCCTCATTAAAATCAATAGCATTTTTACTAAAACATTATAAGGAGTTATCAGAATTAACTCATCCACCAAAGACTGAGTCATAATCCTGAATAATGTTGCTTTCATTGTTTACAAAAAACTTGATGTGTGATACTAAACCCTTTTCTGCTTGCTCTCACCTGATTCTACCTCTCTTCCCGATTTGCCCCTTCGAAATGCTCACTATAAACGAAAACAACAAGTATGGGCTCAACACGCCACCGTGTCGTAATTATCTGCTCCGATTTATGATCAATTAGAAAAATTAAGCAATATTAACTGATCGTATGAACGATTGGATTGGGCCTTAATATAATCAACACTAGATCACATGGCAGACTGTCCATTAGCAATGATGTGATGACTGATGATGACAATTAAATTACTAAATCAAAGTTGAAAAAAGCATCATTTGAAGGGTTATATTGAAGGGCAAATGACGTGGCCACATCACCACAACCTACCGCCGCCCCTTTAAACCTCCGACAGTAAAACCCTTAACCCTAAAATTTCCCAATATCCATTTCCAATTCGGTAGTAACCAAAACCCCTAAATCTTCTTAAAACCACCTAGTCCCCTTCCGAAGCCCCCATTTTCATCACAACAGCAAACAGAAGGAAAAAGAGAAAATGGAGGTGGAAACAGAGCAAGGAGAGACAGGGAAAAGCGTGATGTGCGTATTAACAGACCCGGAGGGAACCACCCTTGGAGGCACCATGTACCTTCCCCAGAACGTCGGTCCTGTTCAGCTTCAACAGATCGTCAATACTCTTCTAAAAAATGTAACCTCTTTATATTGTCTGCTTCAGTGCTTGATATTTGGTTTTAACTGGTTCCAAGTTAATTTTTGTTTTTTCGTTTAATTTACGTGTGATGCATTGTACTCAAAGTTTTATGCAATTTCTTTTATATTTGTCTTTGAATTATTTAGAATTGATTTTTTTTTATCATTCTTTATGCCTGTTTTTCTTTCCAATGTGATTTAGTTTGTCATGATAATAAAATGCTTCTAGAGCTGCGAGAGTGATGAACTTTTCTATTTGTGTTTCCTTTCTTCAGGAGGAGAAGTTACCTTATGCATTTTATATATCTAATCAAGAGCTTCTTGTGCCGCTTGGAAATTACTTGGAGAAGAATAAAGGTCAGTTTGCGAGCTGATGAAGTGAATGTGTGACAGTGTTGCTTTCACTACTTGATTATTTTACATTTCTCAGTATCCTTAACCTACTATTGTCTGGTTAATTTGGATCATCAACTTTTCAGTTTCCATGGAGAAAACACTGTCGATAGTTTATCAACCGCAGGCAGTTTTCAGGATTCGTCCGGTTAATCGGTGTTCAGCTACAATTGCTGGTATGAGATTGATATATATTTCCTATCAAAACTTTATCAAACGAATGTTGAAATCATGGGTTTGCATGCTCAAGAAAGAAACAAGTTGCTTGTTATGTCTTGCATGGGCTCTTGATGTGATGATATCATCAAACTTCAAAGAAATTATTTTTTCTGATTCAGGCTCAGCTAATTTTCCTGTCTAAAAAGCAGTTCCGTTTAACTTATTCATATTTTTGTTTATATGGATGAATTAGGTATAAAATGTTTACTAACATTCCTTTAGCATAATTGGATTGGTTATCCTAAATCTTTGCTGTTGCTTTGTCACAATAGGTCATACTGAAGCAGTACTTTCTGTTGCGTTTAGTCCTGATGGACGACAGTTGGCAAGTGGCTCAGGTGATACCACTGTCCGACTATGGGACCTAAATACCCAGACACCAATGTTTACATGCACAGGTTAGAAAATTCATATTTGATACTGTTTTCTTAGTCAGCTTGACTGTAATGTTGTTTGAACACCAGAGAACTATTTACTCATACAAATGGAATTGGAAAAAGGGATGCCATGTAGAAATTCATGTTATTGTAATTCTTTGCACTCATTGTATTTATTTGCTTTATGATACTCATCTGTCTTCTGATTTTTTTTTTTCAGGACATAAAAACTGGGTTCTCTGTATCGCATGGTCACCTGATGGTAAACATCTTGTCAGTGGCAGCAAGTCTGGGGAACTACAATGTTGGGACCCACAAACGGGGAAGCCTGCTGGCAATCCACTGACTGTAAAGCCTTTACTCTTGAATAACTACATTATTTTTTTTAATAATTCAGTATAGTCTCTTGACCTCTTTAAACTGAAACTCTATCTCATGGATTTGGTAAAAAAGCAATGTAATAATAATTTCTTTGTGTTTATTCAATTGTCTTACTCATATAAACATGTTGCTAATACATGGATTCTGCTATAGGGCCACAAGAAATGGATCACCGGTATCTCATGGGAACCTGTACATCTAAATGCTCCATGCCGTCGCTTTGTAAGTGCGAGCAAAGATGGTGATGCCCGCATATGGGATATTTCCTTAAAGAAATGTGTTATTTGTCTCAGTGGCCACACACTTGCTGTAACTTGTGTGAAGTGGGGTGGAGATGGGGTCATATATACAGGGTACAATTTGTTCCGTTTCTTTGATTCTGATAATATTTCCTGTTGTCATTTCACTCTGTTCCATGAAAGTTGAATCTCTGTTTTCCTTAGGAATGACAGAAATAACAAGCACTTTGTTGATCATCTAGTCATCTTGTCAATTGACAGCCTTTATTTAAACATCAATTGCTTACTAATGATCTCCTTTTGTCAAACTGGCTGAAGGTCCCAGGATTGTACCATCAAAGTGTGGGAAACTTCACAAGGGAAGCTAATTCGTGAATTGAAGGTGATTTCTTGCATCTTCTAGAAAATTTCTGTCACGTTTATCATTAAACTGCTCATTTTCGTGTCTATACATCAAATTGCTACTGTATACACTTTGAAATTTCATATTACAGAATTCATTTGCTTGTGCTACTTCTTGTAGGGTCACGGGCATTGGGTTAACTCCCTTGCATTAAGCACAGAATATGTTCTTCGCACTGGAGCTTTTGATCATACTGGTAAACAATATTCATCTCCGGAAGAAATGAAGAAGGTAGTGTTATTTGGTGTCATAATTTCTTCCGTAAAAAATCAATTAAAAGAAATAAAGCAATTAAATTTCCTTATATAATTTAGGTTGCTCTAGAAAGATACAACAAAATGAAAGGTAATGCCCCAGAGAGATTGGTATCAGGATCTGATGACTTTACCATGTTCCTATGGGAACCTGCTGTCAGCAAACACCACAAAGTTCGGATGACTGGTCATCAACAGGTACAACATATGCTGCTGCTAACTCTGTCTGATTGTGAACCAAATTGTTGACTTCTTCATGCTTAGAAGTAAATTCATATATTCTTTTTGTTTTTTGCAGCTTGTAAACCATGTTTATTTCTCACCTGATGGGCAATGGGTGGCTAGTGCGTCATTTGATAAATCAGTCAAGCTATGGAATGGTACTACTGGAGAATTTGTTGCTGCATTCCGAGGTCATGTTGGGCCTGTTTATCAAATCAGGTTTGAGCTGTTTCTATAGTTTGTTTCCATGTTTATTTTCTTATGTCTTAGGATTAATAAGTATTTTGCATGTTGTTCTTCAGCTGGTCTGCAGATAGCAGGCTTCTTTTAAGTGGAAGCAAAGATTCCACCTTGAAGGTAACTCCTAGGAATTTTATATCTTTTGCCCCTTTTTTGGCATTCAAAGATAATTACAAATTGTTGAGATAGTTCATTAGGCATTCTTTTATAAACATACTTGCATACTCTAGTTTTGAGGTGATATAGAAACGAACCACATTAAAGTTAGATTTTCTTTGTCCTTTATGACTCAGTTGAGTGAGTGTTGTTTTGCCATGGCCTCATTTTTAGCAACGTAATCCTTCCTCATTCTGCCTCTGCGACATATCTGTCCTTCCTGCCTTACTCTCCCTCAGAGTCCCTCCTCTTCCTTGCACCACCAACCCCAATCTGCAGGCCTCCCTTAAAAATCTTGGTTCTTTCTCTTAATTAGCAAATGTGTATTTTCTATCTCTTCAATTAATTTTGTTTTGTTTCCTTGATTGTGGGCTTGTATGGAATGCTAGTGTAACAAGCATGTTATTCTTGTTAAGGTTTGGGATATTCGAACAAAAAAATTGAAACAAGACCTTCCTGGCCACGCAGATGAGGTAAGTTCCCTTGCTGGCAATAGCAAAGCCAAAAAAAATCATTGATATAGGTTTGCTGACGTACTGGTGACTAATCTTCATCCTCGATATACTTTTGGAAAGGTTTTTGCTGTTGATTGGAGTCCAGACGGTGAGAAAGTTGCCTCAGGCGGTAAGGATAGGGTGTTGAAGTTGTGGATGGGCTAGAAGCCTACAGATAAATGGAGCCTAAAGAGCATATCCCATCAAGTTGAAATATAAACATGTGGCGTTTGCATCAATGGCAACACCATATATTTATCTGATAGGATCAGTGATACGTGCAACTGCAATGAACCAGGATTGATTGGTAGGAACCTTTATGTGTGACATTGCAGTTATGCAGCCATTTATCACGGTTTTCAGGATTTCTGAGTGTATATCAATATATACTAGCTGTACGAAACATTGCAAACTGATGTAATATCTTTTTTGAAGTGTAAAATAGCCGATTGCTAAGGTTGGCGATTGACAATTTTTTAATGCGGAACCAGGGTAATGGTTGACACTTGCATTAAAGAAAGAGCAAGTTATTGAGAATGGTGAATACACTGAGAAAGAGTTTATCACATATCCAAAAGTGGGAACGCTCAATACTATAAGGTTAAAAGGAGATCTTTTCTTATATTTTTCCTGTTAGTAGATTACATTAACAGGGTTTGAATTCAGTCATTGCGTGCCGAATAAAGAGATCTTTTAATTACTTCCATCTGATAAGCTCTTCAAAATATTCCAACAGCGCAGGTTAGCCAATAATTTTGATACATTTTGCTGTTGATTGAAGTATTTTGACTACAAATGGTAATTGTTTTTGTATAAAAATTACTTCCAACAAAAATTATTATGAACATAATTATTTTTGAAAGATGTCGATTTCAAACAACAAAAGATGTTCTTGAACTAATTATTTTAGATGGAAGCTATCTTGAACATATTTCTTAAATAAAACGTTTTAAACTGCAACTATTATCAACATGAAGATAAAATATTAGAATCATGATTTGAGTTTCCTCAAATATCTTTTAAGTACGTTTGAGTGTTATGAGTCACGGATCAAAACCCATGATAGATGCACATAAAACAACTCATGGATGTCAATTAATTAAATAAGACTCATTTAACCTACTTGAATTGACCTCATTTGTGGAACATATGGAGAAATCTATATACTTGAAGCTTTAGTGATCTTTAGAGCTACCATAGTGAATATTTGTAATCCTAAGGGATAAGATGGTATAGTGTTTAAATCCCTCAAGATTCTCATCTTATAGATAGGCATTTTCTTGGTTGTCGATGTAATTTAAACTGCATTGTTGGATCCGTTGGAGCTCAACTATAAATAGAGACATTTTCTCTCATATGTAATCATCATTTGAAAATTATTTGAGACATTTACTCAAACACTTTGTGTGCACACATTCTTGTGACATTTTCTGTTGGTTCGTTTCTTTTTTGCTCAAGAGTTTGCTTCCGCTAAGTTCTAGTGCTTAGATAATATCCTTTGAGAATTGTCACCTTTTGAGAGTTAGACTGACTTAGGGGATTTAAAGTTAATTTTTTGCCTAAGACTGCACGGTTTATCAGACTAAAGTTCTAGCCCCGTGACAGTTGTTATCAAAGTCAATGTTCGTTGAGCCATAATAGCTGGTGTCAAGAGCCACGGTTCGTAAGGTGCCAAGTGAGATGACAAAAGAAGTAGATGATCAGAATGTCTCTATGGAAACTTGTAGGCGGGTTAAGAAAGCAAGCAGATCAAAGGACATGTTGTCAACTTTGGAAGGTCATGTAACACCCCTTACCTGTATCCGAGGCCGGGCTAAGGTACGAGGTGTTACCAGACAAACATACAAACATTAAACTAAAATACGAGCCATAAAATTTTATTCATATTTCAAAGCGTTCATTCTCTTACACATAGTCCCTTATTTGAGTTTACGGAGCCCAAAACATACTTTAGAAAGGGTTTGGGACTAAACCGAGAACTTACGATAATCTTGGAAATTTCATGCTTTAAGGCTCCACATGCCCGTGTCCCAAAGTCGTGTTCCATATACACTACCGAGACACATGGTCGTGTCTCTCACTGTGGAATATACCTAGGCTATTTTCCAAGCTTTGGTCAACCTTGATCTCTTACACACTTATACAAAATCAAAAGCATAAAACATGGTATTCATTTAATGATTAAACATCCTCAATTAAACCACAAACATAGCATTTGTATGTCATCATACATGTGTCTCTCATACTCATTTTACCTTGTTTATTATAGTACCACTTATACATTTATACCAAGATTATCATCTTACCAAATATCTTCAGCTTAATCATCAAGCATTCATATTTAAAGCTAGATCATATCTTTATAAAATACCACGATTCAGATGCGCAGAATAACATGTTTGCCTGAAACATTTCAATTCAATTCCATACCCAACAAGCATTACATTGAGACTAGTCATATATATATATATACATGTCATGATACATAACATTCTCTTTTTGTTTTCTTATAAACACATATCATTTATTTCATTATATCAATATTTCATATACCATAGTTTCCATGTATTCCACATATTTATTTTCCTCCTCCTCCTCTCCATTCCACATCCTTAATGTATATAGCATTCTTGTAAGTACGATTTCACAATTTACTAATAAATGTTCACATCAAACTATCCACACGAGTCATAGTCACTTAATTACTTATAATTCAAGCTACAGAACTCCAAATTAAGATCCGTAAATTTTCCCTGAAACTAGACTCACATATCTTTCCACCATAAAATTTTCATAATTTTTGGTTTAGCCAATTAGTACAGTTTATTCATTAAATTTTCCCCTATTTCACTTTCTGACAGTTCTGACCTCTCTTCACTAAAAAATAATTATCTCACAGTACAGAACTCGGATAATGTTCTTGTTGATTTATCTTTAAAATAGACTCATTATAGATTTTAAAAATATAATTTTGAGCCTCTAATTATTTTTTTCCAAATTTTTGTGATTTCCAAAGTCAGAACAGGGGATCACGTAATCATTCTGAATCAGTCTCACAAAAACATAAATATCTCAAAATATAGAACTCCTTTGCTTTGTATGTTTCTTTTATATGAAAATAGACTCATTAAGATTTAATTTGATATCTTATTCAATCTCTGATTCAATTTATACTATTTTTGGTGATTTTTCAAAATCACGTCACTGCTACTGTCCAAAACAGTTTTATTGCTAATTCACTCTTTCACACTTTCTTTGTATTAACCTCATTTTAACATACATATCACAAATCATTTTCACCACATTTCATACATCACAAGTATAGGCCCATGATCACAAGGTCACCATAAAATCATCCTCATGTATAACTTACTTGTTTATAACCTTACCACATCCTGGTCACTTAATGAACACATATTCACATAACCAAGTTCCTGCACTTATTCATCACAAAACTCACAAAGCAATACATAGAGAGTCTCCCGTTGAACACTTCGGATCAATCCTCGATACTTGGTGATTTCAGCACATAGCTCCACCCATCATATATTTCGACTCTCTTGTACACATGGTGAACACTTAGTACCACCCATGTGACCTAGCCAGCTTATCTCGTAGCTCTCTTGTCTACATGGTGTCCTTCACTTGGAACCACGCATGCACCTAGCTACATATATCCCAGTAGCTCTCTTGTCTACATGGTGTACACATAGTATCACCCATGCGACCTAGCTACATCATAATGTCTTGTAGCTCTCTTGTACACATGATGTGCACTCAAAGACTATACATGTGACCTAGCTACATACCATCTCAGATCATCCAATCTTTCCAAGGTTCAACCGAGATTTCTCTCTTTTCCAACAATTTCACCAATCAAGTAATTATCCACAAACATATTTCCAATATTTTTATAAAATATCATAATACAAGTAATAGTGATGTATTACTTACATATAAACTTACATCTCATTTAATATCAACATAATAACATTAAATTACACATTGTCTTATTAAAATCATATGAACTTACAATTCCCATAATATCCATAATCATAGAAATCACATTTATGTATGATAATTCAATGCACTTCATGTACCATAGACATATTTTTAAATCAATTCATAAACTTGGCACCATAATCATTTAATTTAACATAATTCAATTAATTTACTAAATTTAACTTTCAAATATAAATTACAAGATTATTGTTGTATTATTATCATACCAACTTACATACTTTCAACACCTTGGAGATCATAGTAAATATATCAATTTTACATTGAAACATGCATAAATTAATGCTTATTATACATATGAACTTACCTTGATATTAAAACAGCCATTTTACCAACTTTCCCAATTTTCGATTTTTCTCTCATTCTAGGTTCAAATCTCGTTTTCCGGGATCTAAAACATCATATTTTACTTATTTAATTAATGTACTATTCAAAACAGTCCTTAACTCAAACTTTGGAAAAATTAAAATTTTGCCCCTAAACTTTTGCATATTTACACTTTTGCCCCTAGGCTCGGGAATTAAACTTCATCCCTTATTCTTATGTTTTATGACATGATGATCACTTTTCCCTTCTATGACAACATCAAATTCTCACTCTAACATATACTTATGACTATTAGGTATTTTTACCGATTAAGCCCTTTTGCTCGTTTTCACTTAAAACCGAGTAGCACAAGTTGTCTAACATAATTTAAAACCTCATATTGTATCATAAAACACCATAATACACAAATTTTACCTGTGGGTATTTTTCCAAATATGAACCCTAGGTTGAATTATTGCTAGCATAAGCTAAATCAAGTTACTGGACTCCAAAACGTAAAGAACTTGAAAACGGGTTAGAACGGACTTACAATTGAGCTTGGGAAGCTTGAAAACCCTAGCCATGGAGTCTCCCTTGGTATACACGTCCATGGTGAAGAAGATGAGCAAAATTGGCTTTTAATTTTGTAATTTAATTCATTTTACCCCTAAATGACCAAAATACCCTTACTACTAAACTTTCCAAAAATTCCATCCATGTCCAATTTTTGTCCATAACTTAGAAATTGGTAAAATTGCTATTTAAGACCTCCTAATTAATATTTCAAATCAATTTCATACTAGAAACTTCTAGAATGCAAGTTTTGCAACTTATTCAACTTAGTCCCTAACTTCGAATTAAGCACTTTATGCATAGAATTTCTTCACGAAATTTTCACACAATCATGAAATCATATCATAGACCTCAAAATAATCATAAAATAATTATTTATATCTCAGATTTTGTGGTCCCGAAACCTCTGTTCCAACTAGATCCAATTTTGGGCTATTACAGGTCAGGTGCCCAATCTTGAGGAATCTGTGGATGGTATGAAGGAAAGCCTTAAAAGAATTGATGGACGCACCCAAAGTTGGACTCAGTGAAAGATCAACTCAAGGGACAGGTGACTAATATTCTTAATGCCAACATGGATGAGATGCAAAAGGTTCTCAACTCCACTGTAGGTAAGCTGACAAAAAGGAATGATGCTCTTGAGGCCATGATGACAACTTTGAAGCAGAAAATTGAAGAGCTCAAAGGGGAGCTTGTTCTTTGCAAAGCTAATGTGGGTAATAAGATGTAACACCCTCACCCAATTGGATTGTCAAATCCGGGTAAAGAATGTCACAAATGGACCCTATTTGGGCTAAGGACTAAATCATACACAAAATAAATTTTAAGCAAACTTTATTAAGTAACACGTAATTATCCCATACAACAAATTCTTTAGGTAACAGTTTACTGGTTCAAGTTTCTAGACTTCTAAGGTAACTATTTGTTTCCAAAACATTCGTCTCCACGACATAGTCTCTACCCCCTCCTATGTGCATGACACCAAACTAAGGATCGCCCCTCAATCTACCACTATCTAGCTAGGTCCCTCCTCGAGTGCCCTATTCAGCAAATCCTGAAAAACAAAAGTCAAACCTTGGAAGTTTAAAAAACTTAGTGAGTTTCTTCATAACTCAAAACATAGCCCACCTTACCTGGGTTCAAATAAATAATAAAAGATACAGCAACTCTTTGGTGGTTCTATTCCTATCACCATCATGCCTTATTCGAATAGTCACTGCGGACTCTTACCATTATCCTAATATCAATGGGCTTACTGTCACTACATCCCTTGGGATACTTATGTTGGGAAATGTGCTTATACTGTAAACATGTAACTGTTTTCTATTTATTTGAACCATAATAAATAAATAAAGTTAATTTCACATTTCACTATTATGTCTTTTGTATTTTCTGTCTTTTATATTTTGCATGCATAGTGAAACTGTGGCAAGTAAATATTAGTTCATTGACTGTCTAAAGTTCAAACTAAAGATAAGTGGCATTGTAAATAATGTTTACATTGCGAGAAAGACGACTTACTTCAGTAGATAATCTAAATGAATCCGTAATTCTGTAAAAGAATTAAAGTGAACATTTGATTCAAATATTGAGAAGGATTATTATATTATCTACAATTTCAATTGGGGAGATGGTTAGTCTTAGCTATCGGAGCAGTTGACTCTACAAGTAGAGACATAGATGTATTCATTGGTAGAATGATGCATTGGACCAGACCCAAGATGAATTAATTCTGAATCCATTTATGAATTAATTCACTTGTGACATTCATGGTGTGATTTACCTAAATCCCGAGTTAGTCACTAACCATGTGTATGCAACTCATATGCTTTGATATAAGTGGAAGCTTATGCTCAAAAGATGATCGAGCCCATAGTCGGTATGTTGGGCACGTGACTTGTGTATGACATGACTTTACTAGCACTAGTGGAATTCATAGCTCAATTAAAGAGTTAATATATCCTCTCATTGTCATTGTGTGGATTGATAAATATGGAACATGGTCACGGGTTGTTTGTTTTTGAACGAGCAATTTATCATGGTTATTTGTTGACAGTGATCATATTAATCATTAAAAAGACACAATGGTGACAATGATATAAAATAAGATTGTATTGAGTGAACTGATTTAACTAAAAGGAATCAATGATATCATATGAGGGCAACACACACATGACGAGGTCATTGGACAAAGCAGTTGGATGAATTGCTTTCATAAAGAGTATACAATAAGGAGTTTTTAATTATGGTACTTCTTGTAGACTCACTCTATGATTAAGTAATTGTGAATTATCGAAACAATGTTTTTGGACATAATTGCAATCACTAGAGCCTAATTATATATGTCCGATTGGTCTCTCTGCTAGCTCAACAAAAGCTCAATCGAACTACATTTGAATCAAAAGAAAATTCTACGACTTTGGGAATAATTTAATTGAGTCAATTAATTCGATGTGGAATTAAATTAGGTGGTCGTAAGAATTATTCAACTAGAGAATTTGATTAAATAATTTTCTTGAAAAATTAATTTGGAAAATCTAAGTGATTTTTGAAAAAATTAATTTTGATCAAGTAAAATTAAATTAATCAAATTAATTAAAATTAATATGATGTTTTTAGAAATTAATTTTCAAGTCATACAATTGGCCTAATGAATAATTAAACTTAAAAATTAGATCTGAAATCGTAAATTGGACCCGAGAGCCCAAAATCTAGACCTAAACTCAAAATCTGGTCGAATCGAACCCGATATGTGAAATTGGGTCGACGGTCCAACTAGTGGCTAGACCGAATTGGTTCGGTCATCACTGACCCAGATCGAACCGACAACAAAAACCGACTTAGGGTGCTGTAAAGGTGTCACACCTGTATTACCGAACACAGCAGTGCCAGCAACTGCAACAGTGGAGTCCCGATTGTCGGTGGAGGTTGGTCATAGGTGGTTGAGCAGTAGAAGAGTTATTCTCCTACTGAAACTCTACTAGAGAATTTGATTTCAGATTAATTATTCCAAAAAATATTATTTTAATATTTTAATATTAAATTAAATTTAATACTTATCTTAATAGTATTTTATTAATTTAATATTAAAGCGATTATTTTAATATTAAATTTAATTTAATGATACTATTTTAATAAGATTTAATATTAAATTTAATCTAATATTTTTATATTAATTTAACATTAAAGTGATTAAGTTTAATCATGGTTGAACTCTCTAAACTCTCTTTATATAAAGAGAGCATTGGGTTATCATTTACACACACTTGAATTCAAGAGAAAATTATAGAGAGAAAATTCTCTAAAGAGATTATTCCAAAAAAATTCAAAAGATATTTTTCTGATGTACAACTTGATCCAAAAGTTCAAAGAAATTGCAAAATTAACCCATTGGTAATTTTTGTGAAAATTTTTCTGATTCAAAGCGAGCCCATATTCGACAGACGTAAGCTTGAGGATAGCAGAGAAGATTACTCGGTCGAAGCGTTTATCCTAAATGAATCGAAAATATAAAATTTTGATTAAGTGTTTATTACTTTAGATATCACAACCAAGATCTTGTTTTTGAAAAAAATCTTAAACCCTTTTCTAACAACCTAAAAGGTTTCCTGCCACTCTGGCGAATTAAGTCGTACTTAGATTTAAATAAAGGTTGGATTATTTTTTTGTAATCCGCTTCAGTCACATGACTTTATGTTGAAAAAAATCTTGTTTGAAAATAGTTTTCTTGCACAATGGAAAATTAAAATTTTAAAAACGACCCGATTTGTGATATTTATAGCAATAAACCTTCATAAAATTTGTACTTGAGTTTTTGGATAAACGGATCCTTGATGTTTCCAAATTTCAACCAAATGATCTTCTCCGCTATTTTTATACCACAAACTGCTTTGAGTGCGAGTTCAAACCAATTGAATTAAAACACAGAACTAGAAAAAAAATTCTTCTTGGGGTGAAAATGAAAATTCTCTCTTCTTTAATAGAAACAAGTAAAATTATTATTCTGAAAAATATGCTTATAAGTTGAGAATAAATTCTCTCTACTTTTCAGTAGAATAACAATCTCTCAAAAGTTATGTTAATAGCTCTACCGGTGTCATTTATTTATAGGAAAAGAAGGTAGAACCCTTGTAGGGTTGTAAAGGTTTATTTCGAATAGAAAAACAACATCTCACTTAGAGTACGAGAGGGGTGAACGATTCACCCTTATATTTCTACTAGGGTTGTCGCATGCTTTATGTTATATGAGGGGTTTTGGGCCTCTCTCACATCGAGTCCAATTACGAGTACTTCTTGAGCCTTTTTGACCAAGTACTATAAAATATGGTCCAACCCAATTCAATTTTTCTATTTTCCAAAATAAATTTTAATATTTACATATTAAATAATTTTCCCATCCAAATTTACTCTAGTAAAAATTTTGACGATTTTACCCCGATAAAATTTTGACGATTTTAACCCTGATAAAATTTTGATCATTTTACCCCCAATAAAATTTTGACGATTTTAGCCCTGATAAAATTTCAAGAAAGTTCGTTCAATATGTCACAACTCAACATGCTCACTATGACTAAATTGTTTATTTTCATTTTTGAGCTTTAAAACAATCCAAAAACATAAATTCGTTCTTCCATCATTTTTTAATTAATCCTATATAGGATTGCAAGTTTTCATTTTCATTTCTATTTCTATTTTTGGAAACCTACATTCATTTTTAAATTATTTCATTTCTCCATTTCAAAGAAAACCATAATCATTCCTAAATGTTTTTCATTTTTCTTTTTCTATTCATTTTGTTCATTTATATTCAATTACGTAATTCATTTTTGGTTTCAACGAGCTAGCGAAGGGACCGATTGGACATATGTGGTTGAGGCGCAAATGATTCATAATTAAGTTCTGGCTTTTCGCCTATTAATTATAAACTCATTTAGTCATAAAGTCATTCCACTATAGTATTGTGACTGAGCTCTCTTCAACGATATACCATTATGAAAACAACTACTCAGTGCTCGTCCAATGACCTTGTCAAGTGTGTTAACCTTATAGGATATCCTTGATCTCTTTAGGATAATATTCGTTCTCCCAATATGATTCTATTTTATCTCATGGTAACCATTACATTTTTCTTCATGAAAAGTCAATCATTATCAAATAGTGATCAAGTCATCCATCACAAAGACGGACGACTTGTGGCCATGTTTACTTTTCATCAACCATGTAATGCCAATGAGAGGATATCATTTACCCATGTTTTAGGCTATGAATTTCACTATTGTAAATGACGCTACAAACTACAGAAGTCATACAATTAATGCACCAACTTTCGATTCCTTATCTATCTGAACGCAGGCTTTTACTTACATTAAAGTGTACGAGTCTGCCATCCACTTAGGATTTAGGTATGTCACACTATAAATGTCACAAGTGAACAAATCCATAAACAGATTCAGGATCTATTCTGCTTGGGTCATGTCCGATGTACTACTAGTCTAGTCAGTCACATCTATATCTTTATTTTTTTGGAGTCATTCGCTCCGATGCCCAAAACAGCGCATGTCCCCAATTGGACTTGATAGAGGACATATTAGTCTTTCAATCGATTTGCTCATTTTCGATTAAACTAAGGACATGTTTTAGGTTCGTCTACTAATACAATCTATCTTTTTGTACTACGATCTTACCATGTAATATCGCTTAGTATTAGTTAAACATTAAACAACCAATGAGCAACATTTGCTTCCATTTTGTTTTGCGTGCAAAAACTAAGTGAGGACAATAGTATAAAGTATATTAATAGTAATCAATGAATTTTTTTTATTAACCAATCTGTTCAAAAAATTACATGTGTATATTGACGAAAATACTACACTTAGGGCACCAGATCCAACACCTTACCCTTAAGCATAGCATACCTTTCTGTTACGACACACTATGACCCTCAGTACTCAGCCAACTATCATTAAATGACCCTTCAGGGTTCATGATTTCACTTATATTCGGTATCCCCGCCTAACTAGTCATTTAGCTAATACTTCACTCATGGTTTTCCCTTAAAAGAAATAGTCTTAACAAATACTACTGCCATTCCATATATCCTTCTTCGTCCATGGGTTCTAATCACCCCTCCTTTTCTCAGGGACTAATTGGTGTACATATGATACACCCTTAGTCAATACAATTTCTCTGAACACCTTCGTTGTTCCTTAATGGCGAATCATTATCTACTATCTTTAGCTAAACCATTTTTAATTTATCTGTACACCAGGCACCCTTAATGAATAATCTCCCATGACTTCTTCCTGTTGGGTTATTACCCATAGCTCTACTGACATTCATAACTGTTATTCTAGCAGTCCTTTCCCACTCTATATTTTCTTTTATTGGAGGATTTTTTTCACCCGTTGTCTAACTAGTATAAGCCTATATTTCAATTTTCCCTCTAGCATTTCTTCCTTAGTTTGTGGGTTGTCCCACGACTACTACTCTAATTTTTCACTTGTTTAACATCCCAGTTGACTCTCTATGCTGCCATAGTCGAGTCATGGTCTTACATGCTATACTCTCATGTTTAATGTCATGGTGGACTCCATTGGTTGCCATATTCTAATTATGGTTCTTCCTTTCAAGATCCCCTTGTTTATCGTCTCATTGGACTATATATGATTTCATAACGTCTTTTAGCTATGGTCGTACACAGTTTAACTCGTGTTTACAGTCCCAGTGGGCTATCAAAGGATGCTATAACGTCTTTCAACTATGGTATTAGTTTTGTTTACCATGATGATATAGCATTTTTCAACCATTGTTTTACACATTTATATCATGATGCTATAATATTTTTCAACTATGGTCTTTCTTATCCTTATCATGATGTCATAGTTTCTTTCAGCTATGGTCTTACTCATTTTAGGCATATAGTCTCCAATTGGTTTCATGGCCTAATTATGATATTTACTCTTCCCTTTTCTTTCCATCCATTCCTCTATTTTACTATCTTATACCTGGATGCTCGAACATCACAATGTCCCCTCTGCAAAGCTTAGAGTTCGCTCATCACAGGTGCACACAGTAACAAAATATGGCAGTATCTAACAGAGTCATCCCATTTTCCCTTCCTAACTTCGTTGAAACCTAGTAGTGTTTCTCTTAAAAACATTACATACATTTCCTAGAATGGCAAATACTCATAAACCCATGCAATCATTCAACATATTTAGCATTTCAAGATTGGAGCGTAAAAACTCATATAATGTTTTCTTACCTCCTCAGCTTATATTTTCTGATTGTCAAAGCTTTTATTCTCTTAGCAGCTAACCATGACAACCAATCATGGGTTAAAATTAATATTTTAACTTAACCCTAAATTTTCTAAAACATACAGAACCCTTGAAATGATTGTGGAAACTTTTAACCTTGGTTATTAAATCTTACGTACACTGAAGGATTCAGGGCTTTATCAGCTTACTGGATTCTTTATTTTTCTTGTTGGGCCTCATGATTATCACTCCATACAAAGCTTCCATTAACCATCTCTTCTTCAAAGCAACCAAGGAATAAGATGAATAAGATAGGAAAATGAAACAAATGGGGCAAGAAGTCTCCTGAGAAGTCATTTCTCAGTTATTTATAGCCCTTCCTGCATGATCTTCAACTGTGCATCATCTGCCCATTTACAATCATTTTATCCCCCACTAAGGAACTGACTGGTTCTAATTCAACCAAACCAGATTTGAAGCTCAACTATACTCAAACCAGCCTCTATATTTTCCATATTTTCTAGTAAAAACCACCAACTTACCGTCTTTTTTAATTTAACCCCTAAATCTTTCTAATTTTTAGGTTTAAGAGAAACCAGGTATGACATAAGATGTTGAGTGGGGCATCTAAGCATAAAACTATGTCCCCAAGTCGAAAAATTTTAAAGGGTCAAAGTCCACAAGGGATATAGACAACTTCTTATGGGGAATGGAGTAATACTTTCGTATCGTGGACATCATGGAAATTGTTATTAAGGTAAATACTGCATCTTTTTACTTTACTGATATCGCTATTTTGTGGTGGCATCGTAGGTCCACAGATTAAAAACGAGATGAAACTGCTATTAAGACTTGGAAGGAGTTTCAAAATTAGTTAACGGGGCAATTTTACCTAGCATATGCTGAGAATGATGCTCGAGTAAGTTGCATTGTCTTTCGTAACAAGGCACTGTTAGGGAGCATGTTTAGGAGTTCAGTGAACTGATACTTCAAATTTTCAACTTGGTTGAGAATAATGCATTCTTCTTTTTTCATGGATGGGTTGAAGTCGTAAGCCAAACAAGAATTGGAATATCAAGGGGTTTAAGAACTGACCAAAATCATGACCATAGCAAAGTATTTAATCAAGTTTGGTCCTAGAAAAGACAAGTTCAAGTCTTTCAAGCCTAAGAAAAAGGGCAATGGTGGGAAAGATGGATATGTTGAGAATGAGTGGTGGCAACGTGAAACCATATAATGAGAAGTGGAAACCTAACAATAAACCGAAGGAAAAGAAAAATGAAAATGAGCCAATGAAGCGCTTCTTATGTCAGAGGCCACATAAGATGCGTGATTACCTACAACGATCCAATTTGACTACGATCAATAAAGAGGAAGCAGAGTCAAATAGTAAGGCTTTAAAAGTCAATAAAATTCAATTCTGTGAAAGTGAATAGGGGTCGCAAGCAGAAAAGGTTGATGTTTGTAGACATTAACATTATAGGCCAAAAGGGAAGTTCTCTTGTTAATACGGAGGTATCAAACTTGTTCATATTAAAAAAAGTTGTAGGTAAAATTGGTCTCATAATTAACAAAACAACTAAGATGATTAAGACTGCTAATTTCAAAAGTCCCAATTGTGGGAGTAGCAAAATGAATTAAGATATAAATTGGTGATTGGAAAGGCAAGGAAAATTTTGTAGTAATTTATTTAGATGATCACGACTCTATGCTTGGCCTAAATTTCTTTGACCAGATTGATGCTCTTTTGGTTCCCTTTGTTGATTGCATTTGTATCTTGAGTTCTCGTCAACAAAAATATGTTGTGCTAGTGAGTCGTGACATAAGAGGTGGAGCCAAGACAATTTTGACAATCCAACTAGCCGATGATGTTTCTTGTGGTATGAACATTGACTTAGTAGATCAGAGTGATAAAGAGACCCCTTTAGAAATGCTATAGGTACAACAAACCAATATGAAGCCTGCTAAATTATCAATAGGGCTACCATCTATGAGAGAGGTGGGTTGCACATCAAACTTCATAAGGAAAGAAGTGACGTAAACTAGGCAGTCAAATAGAGTAAATGCGACGGGCGATGTACATCTCAAACACTTTTCTAGTGTTTTACATTCTGGCTAACCATTAGCTTAGCAAAGACACTTGGATTCTTTCAGAGATTTGAAACTAGTAAACGAGGGAGCTTACATACCAGAGTTAGCAATAGTACTCAAGGTTAACCTAATGTTTAATGTGGGCATGCCAGAGCCTATTTGTGTGGATCAAGGGGGTCTTATTTGAGGCAAGTTAAAATGGGGGAAAGTAAAAGTGGACTCTTACAATCAATATGTACTAAAAAGTGAAACAATTCGAGTTAGACAATATCGAAGGCATAAGCCAAGGCAAATGTTATAAGGGCAGGAACTATCTGATAAAGAGTGTAGTTGGGAATTAGTCGAGACATTTTGAAATGAGTTAGACCAGTGTCATTCCAAGCACGATGTCGCAAGTCGTGGATCAAAGCCAGTGACGAATGCTCACAGAACAGCCTACGGAGGTCAAATGACTAAATAGGGCTGATTTAACCTACTTGAACTGATCCAATTTATGGAACATATGAAAAAACTCATCTACTTGAAGCTTTAGTAGCATAGTGAAAACACTCTAGATATTTAAAGCTTCCATGAGAAATATTTGTAATCCTAAGGGACAAGATTGTATAATGTTTAAATCCCTTACGACTCTCATATTATAGATAGGCATTAATCTCGTTTGTCGATGTAATTAAAATTGTACTGTTCAATCTAGGGAATTTAATTATAAATAAAGGTCTTCCCCTTATTTATAATCATCCTTTAAAAAATAATTAATTACTTTGAGAACATTTACTCAAATACATTGTGTTATTTCTTATGGCATTTTCAATCCTTTAAGAATTCTCACATTTTAAGAGTTAAGTTGACTTAAATGGATTTAAAACTAAATTTCTTCTTGAAGCCGTGCAGTTTACCAGACTAAAATTTTATTCGTGTGACACTAAAAGCTTCTTATAATTTTCACACCTTGTAAAAGACAAAAAAGAAAAAAAAGAAATACATACATAACTCACCTCGGAATTAACAATCTATCACACGCTTTTATTGTAACAAGCATAACGTAGCACTGCATTCTTTTTGCCTTGAAGCTTTAATCATATTCATAACGGAAAAATGTCAAAAATATGCACATAAGTTACGTAAGCGCATTTTTATTTTTATTTTTTATCAATTGGAATAGTGAGTGGCACGTCCATACCCAGTAGCAGAGTAGCTTACTTTCCATTAAGGTTGCAAAGATTTATCGAAGTATAGACAAGATCTTTCAGAATTTGAGGAAATTGTTATTATCTACCCCGTGTCATCTAGAAAATAAATTGGGGGACTAAATTTTCCTGGGATTAGCCTACAATTTTAGATGTGCTTGATTTCATAGTATCTTCTGACCAAGAAAATTTTGCATAATCATTATCCTTTCTGATAAATAAGCTTAGCTTCGACTGAGAGATAAGAAATCAAGAAATAAATTGATGCCATTAGTCATGATGATACAAGTCCAAATCTGTATACAGAATGATAATCTGGCAAGGCAATGTATACGCAGAGTTTCACTTGGATTCGATCCCAATGGCCAATTCCATTTGAGCACTGCATGTTCTGACAGAATGGCCACAAAGCTGATTGAAGGGTCCAAGACATTTTCAACTGTTAGTGGTCATTATTCTTCAAACGTTTGATGGCGGCTTGTAATCAAGCATCTCCCTTATGTTTAACTTGATCGAAGGACCCATTGATGTGCATATATGTGCACTTTTCCAGTACACTCCTTTTGCACCTTTCGGCTTGTTTGTTTCGATTGATTTCTGTCAAATTAAGAGCAAAATCACATATATCTCGAGTTTGATTCCGGTTTAGAAACTCATTTGTGTTCAAAAGAAAGTAACGGAGAGCAAGAAGGTGAGATAAGTGCAAAGGGACGAAGTTTGACGTACTACTGCAGCAAGTAAGTTCACAAGAAGGTCATCTTCCAAGAAGTCTACTTTCCCGAAAGGTATGTGAACAATCCCAGTTTTATCAGCTCTGTATTCAACTTTACCCTTTTTGAACTCTTCTATAGCCTGAAAAAGAAAATGATTCAACGAACAATATAAGCTCCATTACCATTGCTGGCCACACCATGCATCATTCAGTTGCAAATTCATTTTTAATGTAAAAAGATCCCTAAGCATATTGTCAAATGCGGCGGTTCTACCCTTCTCTCCTCCATCATTTCCGTACTCCATTTGTGTTATTATTACGCATGAGAGATATATGAATTGGCTAATAACCGCCCCAAATACATGAATTGGAAGACTCTTGCTTCCCAATTTCACTCATCTTGTAATTCATACTGTGTCAAAAGGACATACTGATACGGATGCAAAGAAAAAATAAGCCATGATTCACATAGATGTAGGCATGCAATATGCAATGAATGCCAATTTATGATCCACAGACAAGCATTTCTTATGTGTGTAAATATTTACAAGCATAGAATCAGTTTACAGGCATAAATCTGCATAAATAAGATTCTTATATAGGCATAAAAAAGGAGCAAAGATCAACAAGAATCAATAGACTTGATTGAAAAAGAAAAACCTCATCAAAACATAACAATCAGATCTTACCTGAGGTATATTAGGTGTGACGGTACCAGCTTTAGGATTTGGCATGAGCCCTCGTGGTCCTAGAATCTTTCCAAGGCCTGCAACCTAGTTTAGAAGTCGGAAGATGTTAAAATAAAACCGATAATGAAAATTATCGTCATCTCTACCAAAAAGGAAAAAACCGTGAAACCAATCATATTGCTCACAACTGGAATTTGGTAAACAGAGTAACAAAATACACGATATATCTCATTAATTGAAATAAGAGCAGTAAGCTACACCTTAACCATCATATCTGGGGAGGCAATTAATTTGTCAAAGTCCATGAATCCTCCCTTTATTTGTTCAATCAAGTCCTCACCACCGACAATATCTGCTCCAGCATTTTTTGCTTCATCAAACTTTTCACCTGCAAACATATAATATTTAGAAAGTAAAAACCAACAAAAACGCAATTAGTTGTGTTAACATAGCCTCAGAAAAGAAAATTTTATCCTAATAGCGTTTTGATTAAGATCTTTAACTAGTATCACTCACCTAGAGTACATCATTTTAGAATGATTGCCAGCCACTAAGAAAATTTTAGATTTAGCAGTTCAGAACCTACTCGATCTATTACATGAATTGTAATTATCAATTATGTTTCTTTCGTCTCTAAATTTTAAGCTAGAGTTTCCAGACACACAAGCAAGTTACAACAAAAAGATCAGCATATGTCAAAGCACCATAACTACCTTGAGTAAGAACGGCAACCTTAACCTTTTGACCAGTTCCCTTAGGTAAATTCACCTGTAAGACAAAAGAAAAGTAAGATATTAGGCGTAACATCAACGGTGGGGGAGATCCTATTATGATATTATCATGTGAAAAGCCTGGAAAACTTACAGTTGCTCTCAGCTGTTGATCATTATACTTGGGATCGATGTTAAGGCGGAAATGGGCTTCAGCTGTCTCTACAAACTTTGTACTCGACATTTCCTTTAACAAAGATATTGCTGTCTTTAGATCATACTCCTTTTTGGTTTCCCTTAATTTTTGAATCTCCAAGAATCTCTTTGATCTCGTCTGCAGTTTGAACAGGAACAAGAAGTTGGAATTAAATAACTGAACCAAGTAAACATCACAATCATATGTAATTAGCCCTACATATTAACAAAATAATGTACAAATGAAACATAAGTAACCATTTCAGATAGACAATTGTTTCTTAAAATCAAAATTCTAAAATAAAAATCTTAAACCAAATTTCAAAGAAACTCAAATATGATCCTCAAAAACCAAAGCTTTCAGACAACACTATGAATACTGTTTTCACTAAGCTAGCAAAACCCATAAAGAAAATGATCTATAATAGTGAAATCTGACCCTGAAAAAACAAAACTTTTAGACTAACACTACAAGTTCTGTTTTATCTAAGCTATAAGCAAAACCCACGATGAAAATTATCTAACATACACCAAAAACTGTAACATCATTAAGAAAGAAAAGAAAGATAAAAATGCGAAATTCTAACATCCACATACTCTGTCTCTCTTAAGAGGCAACGCAGCCTTTCCTTTCTTGGGCTTGGGTGGAGCAGTAGCAATAGCGGTAGCGGTGCCACCCTCAGCTGCCACTCCATCATTTTCGTCGGTAGCCTCAGCCACCTCAGCCTCCGCAGCCACGGCAGCCATGACATGGTGCTTGGAATCTCTCTGGGGGTATAGATTAGCCCATTTGATGCCGGATTTTCCGTCTATAGAAGTCTTGAGAGCAAGTGGGTTAATAGAAAAGGTAGGCTTGTTGGACTTGAAGGATAGAACGGAAGGAGTGAGGGCTTGGGCGTGTACAGTGGATGCGGCAGCGTATGTTATCATCAACGATGATGAAGGTGTGGTGGTACAAGTAGCCATTGGCGCTGTTTCCTGTGAGAGCTTTTTTCTTTTACGATGTGTTGGGCTATCTATCTATCTATCTATCCATATTGAAAACAGAAGAGGATAAGAGATGTTTTTAAGGTCCAGTGAAGTTTCTCGATTATAGACCATAATAGCTGAATGCAAGTGCCATTTCCTTATTTATTTTGTGTGAAAAAATAAAAGGGTAAACTATCCGATTAGTCACTTAATTATAATTAAATTTTCATTTTATTCACTTAACTAAAATTTGGTACACTTTAGTTTTCCAAATTTTTCTTTTCACCCAATAATTAAGTAGCTAGTGGTGGCACTTTTTAGTTGATATAATAATTTTAATCCTCAATATTTATACTTTCTATCAATTGACCCTATTTCTATATAAAATGATAAAAATGATTTTTTTAATTTAGAAAATTCTAAAATATCTAAAATAAACAGAAAATTCAAAAAATAGATAAATGAGAGAAAATGAAAGAAAATTTATTTTCATAATAAGAGAAAAGAAAAGATTCGAATATAATTTATTTTTACAATTTGGGTTTTGAAAAATAATTTAAATGAATTGAAATTGAAAAAAAAAGGATTTTTGTGGTATATTTTGAATTTTGTAACTAAAAATGTATCAAAGTCAATTTCACAAACCTCTATCAATTTGAGTTTTGAAAGAAGTTCTTCAATAGTATGAAACTCGACTTAAAGATATTACTAATTTAAATCTATCTTGTTTTTAATTTACTATTGGATTCTATTAAATGATCATTTTATTGAATAATCTTTAAGTTTTATTGTAATAGAATCTTGAGTTTTCTTGTATGAATGTTAGCTTTTAATAATATTTAAGTTTTATACTTCACTAATATTATGTTAAAATTGATCTATTTTTAGTTGTTTTCATGATTTGATAGCAGCACTGAAGAATTGTTGTTATAATAACCTAGCAATAACTTAAAATTTTTATAATTTTATTTTTGAAAAAAATTAAGTTTTTTTTATTTTATATAAAATTAATGTTAAATTGATAGAAAGTAAAAAATCGAAAATTAAAATTATCATTATACCAAAATCATCATTCCAATATATTAATAATCAAATTGTAACTTTTAAGTTAAGTGGTCAAAAGAGAATTTCTCTCTAATTGAATGGCTAATAGTGTAATTTACCCAAAAATAAATAGATATTTCAGTAATAGACAATTAGTAAATTCTTGCTTGGCCTCGCAATTATTTATAATTTTGTAGTATTTTGTTTTTAAAACTCTAAAAATTGTATATTTTAAAAATATATAAAATATATTATTTTTAATTATAAAATATATTTAAAATATAAAATGACTAGTTGGTTTGGTATATAGCTTGAACAAGAGATTGATCCCATTGATAAAGTCTTTATTTTTAAAAGAAAAACTATATGCTTAATTTAGGTTAGAGCATAATTTCATAATATCAATTAATTTTTAAAATCAAATTTTATTAAAAATAGTATTTTATACTTAATCAAGTGGTTCCTGGCCAATAATTAATAATAATAATAAACTTTAGTCGAGTGGTTGAAATTTAAAAAAAAAACTGAATCAATCAAGTTAGATGAAATTATAAGGTGATTACAATTTCGATTTGGATTCAGTTTGTAGTAAATTATGATTATTACGTAAAATTTTAGGTTTATTTAAATAAAAAAAGTGAATCGGATATAAAAGATAATTAAATCCAAAAAATTTTACACAATAGTTTTAAAATTACAATAAATTTCATATAATATTTTCAAATTATTTTTATTAATTTAAATATATTATAAAATTTAAAAGTAAATATAAACCATGAAACAATAATTTAATTTAAGAAAAATTAAACCAAAATCAAAGAAAAATATGATAATTTATTTTTTCTTGATATTAAATATCATCATTTTTGATAATTTATACTAAATTACATTTCCTAATAAGACTTTAACATTATTGAAAAAAGGCTAAAGTTTTGGATGATTCAATATTCAAGTTTAAATTTCATGATTAACATATTAAAATATTATTGCAAAATTTATAATATTAATTACTATAAATTAAAAATGTTATGTAATTTCACAAAACATTATCCACAAAACAACTAAGATTTCAGCCATGGATTTGAAGTAGAAGTAGAAGTAGAAGTTATGGTTTAAAGAGAGCAGGGCGTCTAGATCAGGTGGGCCCAATAACATCGTGACTTTGTGCAAATGCTCGTGCTACCACGTGTCATCTCCATGTCCTTATCGGCAGCCAATAATCGCTGCGTTTTATATACTTTTTCCATTCCGCGTCAATTCCGACGAAAGAAGCAACATTTTGGCTTCATTTGTTTAAAATATTTTCTTTTGTTTTGTATATTTTTAAAATATTTAATAAATATTGTTTGAGATTTTTACTCTTAATTAAATTTATTTTATATTTATAAATTTATATTTACATTATTATTTATAAAAAATCACGACATAAATATATTTATTATATAATATGATCATTTAATTACTTTTTAACAATTAAAATTTACTTTTTAATAAGAAAATATTTGTAATAATCAATATCATATATAAATTTAATAATAAATAATTTTTAATTAAAACTTAATTTAAATTATATATATGAGAGTACATATTGACACATTAGAGTTGTAAGAGATAAATGAAGCTAAACATTTTTAAACAAATACTCATATTTTATATATTTAAAATATTCAGATTTTTATACTAGGTTAAAATATGTCATAAATCATTTACTCTTCATAAATTTGAAATTTAGTCCATGTATTTTTATTTTGAGGCTAGTTCTACTTTTTAAATATCAAAATTGTGTTCAATTGTTAGCATTATTAAAATATTTTGTTAAATTCATGTTTATTATAACGCCATTTTTAGTTACATGAATATCGAGTATTTTTATTTAAAATGTGACATCAACAAATTTGACAAAAAATTTTAATAATGTTAATAATTGGATTTGATTTTCAAATTTATAAAGTAGAGGACTAAATTCTTGAAAATAAAAGTATAAGGAATAAATTCTAAATTTGTGAAGAGTATATAGACGTTTGATATATTTTAACCTTTATACTACAAAACATTTACTATTAATATATTTATAATTGTGATAAATATTTATTATTAAAATATTAATATTGAATATTTTTAATAATATACGAAGAATATTATTTAAAACTATTGTTTTTAAAATTTATTATTTAAATAAAATTTAAATATTAAATAATTTATTGAAATGATAAATTATATTAATAATTTATTATATGATTAGATATAGATAATTAAATATGTATGTTTAATAATATTGAAAATTACAATATTTTATTAATTTTAAATATTTTAAACATAAAAATAAAATTTATTATTAATATAATAATATTAATCTTGACTTAAGTTAATTTTATATAAAAATAAATCATCCATAAAAGTTTTCTAAAAATAACTTGGGCTTTTTAGAAGGGTAAGTCTATAAATAACTTATATTTTGTTGACCAAACTATTTTCGTGAAAGAAATATAGGAAAATATAGAAAATATTTTTTGGAAATTATTTTCAGTGAAACAAACGAACTCTTTATTTAAAAAATTTTATTCATTATTTGGCCTCTAAACTATAACAATTTTTCATATTGGCATCTAAACTTTTTTTATTCCATTTTGGTACCTGAATTAGAATTCCGTTACACCTTTTAGCCCTTGTCATTATCAGTGTTAAAAAAATCAGCAACAAATCTGAACATACGTGTCCCCATTGGCCCCTGCCATTATCGGTGTTAAAAAATCAGCAATAAAGTTTATTTAAAATTATAAAAATTTTAAATAACTGAAAAATTAATAAAATTGAAAAACAATATTAATAATTGTAAAAGAAATTATTAAAACCTTTTGAAATTTAATAAAATTGTGAAAATTATTGTGGCATTTAATATCTAAATTAGCGCATTATCCATTCTAATCAGTATGCCTACCTCAAATTTCCATGATAAAAATATATTGAATTCTACTCGTTCAAAGAAAGCAAATAGCAAAATAATATAAAATTGCAGTACTTTTAAATTAATTCTAGGAAAAGTGAAGGAAATTTAAAAATAAAAATAAAATTTAACTCACCACATGGCAAGTGGACTCTAAGCTTAGTGAAGAAGGAATGATCATAAATACTGAAAACCCCAACTTCTCTGTTAACCATCCTTTAAAAACCCATCTCTCTTGCAAATACTTGATTCGTTTCAAAGTCATCTCCCACTGTTACTTCATCGACTGGTTATAGTCCAACGAAATGAATACCTTCGAGTTGAACAACTTGCTTTGCTTCATTAACCCGAACAACCAATCTCATTCCTCCACGTTGTGCCCATCTATCAACTTCCTCATTTCCTTAACGTCTAACTCGTAGTTCTCGAAAAGTTTAGGCGGTGAGTAGCTTAAACAAGCGTTCGAAGATAAAGGGTTTGGGATAGCAATGGCGGGGAGGATAGGAGGAGATGATTGGTGAGAATTTGGGTTTTTTGGAAAGCTCATTCCATTGTAGAATCTGGGCTTTCTTTCTCTCCTTGCAGAGAAAATTGAAGAAGAATAAAAGAATTTAATTTGTTAATTATTTACAATTTTTAACAACTATTTACTATTTTTAACAATTTTTTACAAATTTTAAATAATGTTTTATAATTTTTAATAATTTTTTGAGTAAATTACACCAATAATCACCCAACTTTGATGCAGCTAACAAAACAGTCACTTAGGTTTCAATTTAGTCACTCAACTTTCGAAAAATGATAAATCAGTCACTAACATTATCAAAAAATGACAAAATCAGTCACCTACTAACATTTTCCATTATAGACCTAACGGGACAAGTGACATAGCCAATTAACTAGCCACGTTGGATATATACATGTGGAAACCCACCCAATTTAAGAAGAAGTTGAAAAAAACCCTCAAATAACAGAAGAAGAAGAAAAGACTGTAAAATCATTAACGTTTTTTTCCCCATATTCTTTTTCTTTCCCTTAGTTGCTGCTATTGTGGATTAGAAACATCAATTAACAAATCAGGGTGTTGGGTTAGAAATCAATTTCAAGGTTCAAGGTTGGTTGGGGGGTTAAAAAATCAATTCAAAAATCGATTAACAGGGTTAAGGGTTAGAAATTGATTAGTATTTTTCATCTGCAATATGCATTTCACTTTGTTGTAAGATTTCCCATTTTAAGATTTCATCTTTTCCACTTTCTCTTTCTGGGTTTTATTCAAAAATAAGAAATTATTTGTCCTTTAATGAAGAAGATCTGATATTTTTTTTCTTTGTTTCCTATAAAACCCAATATTGAGATGGCATCCTTTTTGTGCTTAAACCCTTCTTCTTTATTTGGGATGCCAAAATCTGCTAAACCTAAAGATGGGTTTGAATCTAATACAGATTTATTCAAGATTTGTATTTTGTTCTTATTTTGGCCATACCGAGCGAACCTCATTTATCGTCCCTCTAATGTGATTGTTCTCATGAAGAGGTCACTTAGACCCTTGATAAGCATTCTAATGCTTGTTGTACTGACTGCAACCTTAAGCTGTTGGATTGTTGATCCCCGCTGCGATGTCTTTACTATTTCAACTGAGTTGGAGTCAACCAAGGTCCTAATCCAACCCCCACAAACCCAAATTTTTCACACCACTCTGCTTAAGTTTGCATCTATTGATATAGGTGAAGCTAAATCCAAGCTTGAAATAAAACAGCTATTGGAAAGTGACTTTCTTAGTCAAGGAAGGCAAAGGAACTTTGCAACTTCGAGGAGCTTTAATCATCATGATGCCAAATCTAGAAATTCTAATGTATTACTAGTATTATTCAAGTCCCCAAACTGGTGCAACTTTCTATTTTTTTCTCTTCTTCTCCTTTTATTCTTCTACTGCCTAAATCCTATGCTAAAAGGGGTTGTTTAAATTGGTGCTTTACACCCAGCTAGTCGATTAATGACAACAAGGAATCCGTCAACTGCCATGTCACTATTCCGTTACGTTTGTAACGAAAAATGGTTAAAAGGACTGTTTTGTCATTTTTGAAAGTTGAGTGATTGAATTGAATCTTGAGTGACTATTTTGTTAGCTACATCAAAATTTAGTGACTGTTGGTGCAATTTACCCTAATTTTTTTTACAAGTTTTATATATTTTCTTATGATATTTAATAATTCTTTATTTTTTTTTATTTTTTTAGTTTGATCAATATTGTCAACGCATAATCAACATGGTCAAAACTTGGTAATGACTACGCCATTGGCCACATCAACGGTTAATGGGGACACATGGTGTGTTTTAATTGATTGTTGATTGTTGATGGCCGAGGAGAAAAAGTGTAACGGAATTATAATTCAAGTATCAAAATGGGATAAAAAAATTTAAATACCAAAATAAATATAGTTCAAGAACCAATAAAAATATTTAATTCTAGCATATATATATAGAGAGAGAGGTGGATTGATTTTTAAAACTATTTGCCATAATAAGTATTTATGTTTTCGTTTTTGTATTTAGTTAATTGTATATTTTAGTACTTGAAAGTAATAATATTAATTTTAATATTTAATTTGGGTTTAGTTGATTTGATGAAAATTTAAAATTAACTAATAATATTATCATCAAATCAACTTTAGAATTCAAATTAAATTCTAAAAGGTTGTCAATATCATTACTTTTAGATATTAAAATGTATAATTTTTGCCAAATATAAATATCAAATTAAAAAAAACATATATACCTCTAAAAAATATTAAAGTTAAATACCAAATGATGTTTTACAGAAAAAGTCAAAGTAAAAATTTTTATAAATGACATATAACACTTTTAAAACTAGAGTAAAACATACAACGAATTGTTTCAATAGTTCCAAATGGAACAAAGTAGGTATAATGTAAAATTTACTCCTTAATATTTTTATTTTCTTATCAATTTAGTCTTAAAATTTTTAGTTAAGTTTGGCATTCAACCTTTTAAAAGAGTTAATCTATTATTTTTAATAGAAATACTGACTAAAATGTTAAAATTTTAAATATTACAGCCCACATAACATCCACACGTGCTCTATGCTAATTTCTTGATTAATATTTTTGAATTTTGAATTTTGACTATTTTTATAATTTTTAAATTATTTGTTGAAGTGACGATAAGACAAATAGTATCATGTCAACATAAAGTATATTTGGATTGACATGCACTTTCTTACCAGCATCACTAAAAAATAATGTTTTAATTGGCATTCCCGTTAAAAAAAAAAAAAAGCAAATTGACTCTTCTTGAGAGGTTAATGGTCAATTTTCCTAAAAAATGAATAAGGGTCAAACTAACAAAAGATATAAATGCTAAGGGCTAAATTTGATATTATGCCAATAAATATTATAAGCACTAAGTTAAAGATATAATGATAAATTTAGCTCTCAATGTTTACCTTTTTTTTTTTCAATTTGACTCTTTTTTTTTTGAGCTAAAATTGGTTATTAATCTTTCAAAAAAAGTCAAATTGCTTTTATTTAACAAAATATTGGTTAAAATGTTAAGTTTTTAACGATGTTGATGTGTCAACTAGCGCAGTAGCCCATGTGTACTTCATGCTAATATGATACTATTTATATTATATGTCTTGTCAATAAATAATTTAAAATTATAAAAATAAAAAATTCAAGATTTAAACAAAGTTCATAAAAATTTTAAAAAGACATGAAATATAGGAGAATTACCATGTAAGTTGCCATGTTTATAAATTTAATGTTTTAGTTAGTATTTTGTTAAAAAATTTCATTTTGACTCTTCTTGAAATGTTGATAGTCAAATTTGACTTATTTTAAAAGGTTAAAAACAAAATTTAGCTCAAAAATAAAAAGAGTCAAAATAACATAAAGGCTCAATTTATCATTATGCCAAAGTTAAATAACCTAAGTTAATCTAATTGAATTAACTAACAAAACCTTATTATCATATATTTTACTCAACTAATATGTAGGTAGAAGTATTATTGCTTTCACATCTTTTAGTCATTGGTAAGCTATAAACTAATCACATTAGTTATTTTTAGTCACTCACATAATTTTTTGTGATAAAGTGAAAAAAAATTTACGCTTATTTTAAAGAAGTTCAAAAGTTATTAATTATTCGTCTAATTACATATTCAAATTTATACTAATTATTTTAAAACAAATGTGATAAAATTTTCTTTTATGTCAAAAAAAAATTCCCTTTTAAAAGTACTTGACTTATGATGTTATAATTTTTTACTTTACTTATTAAAATAAAATTATCAAAATATCTTTTATGTAAAAAAAAAAAATTCCCTTTTGCAGATGCATACACATCTCACCAAATGTTTGATCTCCCAAGGCAAGGCTGTCTCAACTTGGGGAAGTGGAAAAAGATGGAATTCTTGAACCACCACTACTAATGCCTATTAATTATCAAAGAAGCCTGCAACATTTCTTAAACAATGGTTTTTTCATCTCTATGATCAACCTTGTTTATGTCTGTTTAAAATTTATTTAAAATTCGATTATTATATAATTAGACCTATTTAAGGGTCGAACTATTTATTTAATATTTAAGGTCTATTTGAAACTTAAGAGGGTTTCGATAAAAAAAAAAGTTAGGCTCATTTAAAATATGGATCTAGCTTGAACTTGACCATTCAGCTCTTGAATTTGACCCGACCTATTTTCTGATTTTATAATATACTTTGTTATATTATTTTTATATATTAAGTAATTTATAACAATTAAAAATTAAATTTCTAGTAATATATAATACTATAATGAAGACATTAAACAAAATGTTAAGTTGCCTAAATATAAAGTTATAATAAAAGAAAAATATATAAATTTTAAAAAATAAACTTTAGTTAACCATTAACAAATACGAATGAATTTAGACAAGTATAAAATATATTAATATCAAGTTTAAAGTGGACCAAAACCATTATTTGTGTGCTTATTATATTCATTTATAATATAATTATTAATTTATATTTAAAAATAAAAAATATATTGATGAACATGTTGATGAATACGAGTTTATTTAATTTAAGTCCACTCATATAATTTGAAATACATAAAGCAGACGGTAAATTAATTTGTAAGGGAATTTGAAGTAAGTAGCACTGAGTTGAAATGTGATATTAACACTATCGGTGACAAATAGATTTTTGTAATGCAGAAGAGACCTTATACTATAAGGTAATGATGATAATAATAATCAACGGTAATGGCATCGCAGGATGGCGCGTGTAGTTTACAAGTGTGTGAACAAAGTCAAGCGTAGTCTTTGCATTGCATCATTGTATTTCCACCTCAGATGAAACACAAGCAAGCGGGCAACCCTTCAACTTCCCATCCCACTTTCTCTTCCCTCTCCCATATCTCAAAGGCCAGAGTGAGCAAACAAACAATAAAACCTCTCTTTTTGCCTTGCCTTTCTTTCCACCCTCTTTGCTGTCCATTTCAATGGCGACCGTTACCTTTTCCACCCGCTCCTACTTTCTCCAATCGCCTTCCCATTCCCACGCTCACCATCATAGACAGCAGAGCTTCTCCATCACTTCCTGCAGTGTCAGCACCGCCAGCATTAGCACCCTCTTCACTCACTACTCTCATTCATTGAAGACTGTCTCCCCAAGTACCCGCAATAAACTCAACCCCTCCACCATAGTTTTCTCCTCAGGAAACGGCGGTATTGGCGGAACTGGCGGCCGTGGTACTGGAGGTGGCGGTGGAGGACATGACGGTCATGACGATCAGGAGAGGTCACGCAATAGATCCGAAGCAATCCTGGCTCTCGCAGATGTACATACACAACTATTTATATACACTGTTCCATATACATAATTATGCTTTTTACGTGCGAAATGTGATGTATATATACAGGCAGGGAGGACGTTTGAGAGTTTGCCCAAGGACGTAGCGGCGGCAATCGAGGCAGGGAGGTTACCGGGATCCATTGTTCATAGGTACTTTGAGTTGGAGAAGTTGCCTGTATTCAGCTGGTTGCTTAATTTCGGAGGGTTTAAGGAACGGTTGCTTGCTGATGATTTGTTTTTGACTAAGGTTGGCATCGAGTGCGGCGTTGGGATTTTCACCAAGGTTGGTAACATTATATTTTTCACTACAGCAATGATATTTTTCCCCTTTTTTCTCCTCCAAATGATTGCCCTTAGGATCCAAGATTCATAGCCAAACTATCCATAATTTTTGAGTTTGATCCCCCCCTTTTTTTTTTTTCTTTTTAATTCCTTTCTGGGATTTTCTCTTATCGGTTGGCGACTTTTTCAGAGCGCAGCAGAGTTGGAAAAGCGCAGAGAAAAGTTCAGGAAAGAACTGGATTTTGTTTTTGCCGATGTGGTATGACTGCATGAAAATAATAATAATAAACAAAGTTGAATAGTATAATTCCATTGGTAACACAAGATTGATTTCCTTGATTTCAGGTGATGGCACTAGTTGCAGATTTCATGCTAGTGTGGCTTCCGGCCCCGACGGTTTCGCTCCGACCACCTATAGCACTCAGTGCCGGACCTATTTCTAAGTTCTTTTACAACTGTCCCGACAATGCTTTCCAGGTTATCGACTATATTTGTTTTGACGTGTGTTTTAAGTTTCTTTTATCTATTAGTGCTATGTAAGCCACACATATTGTTTTATCTTATCTTGAGAATCTTCATTTCAAATGTAGGTGGCTTTGGCAGGAACATCTTACTCATTTTTACAGAGATTTGGTGCTATAGTGGTATATATTTATAAACTTTACTGTGGACCAACTCCATTATTTTATTAATTTCTACATGTTGTAAAACTTATCATGATCTTCCAATGCAGCGTAATGGAGCCAAACTCTTTGGTGTTGGAAGCGGTGCATCTCTGGTTAGTATATATAAACCCTAAACTCTGCTACTATTATCAGGCTTTGCATCGACAAGGTATTAATTTTAAATTGTTGCAACATTTTAAATATATTAGAATAAAACTATGAGTTACATTACAGTACAAGTTGGTGTAGATTGCTTACCATAACCTTTAGTTACAGAGCTGTTTTTGGATAATAGCAATGCGTGCCACCGAAAATAATGGACCTTCATGCTATTAAAGAGGAATCACGAATTTTATATTGACAATATATATATTATATTGAGAAAGGATTGTTATTGGGATACAAAAGTGCTTGTTGATGTCTCTCTAGTTTAGCTGGGTTGCGAGCGAGTGACCTTATTAGTAGCAAGCTAGGTTCACTGGTAGGCATATATGTAAAACAAAGGTCAATTAAGAGGTGTTAGAATTGAAATTTCAGTACTTTTTTTTTTATGCTTAAGTCAGTACAAGTAAATTTTCTAGAATGATAAGTAATAGTCAAAATAATTAGAGGTCATACCTCAATTAAAGTCAAATTCTAATGTTTACAATTGATTCTTAAAAAAAATACAATCTAAAGAATCAAAACAAACAAATTCCCATTTGGGTTCCATCATGCAAACTTACATCATTCTTCTTTCAGGTTGGTGTAGGAGTCACAAATACATTGATCAATGCACGAAAGGTTTTTGATAAATCTTTTGCTGAAAAAGCAGAAGACGTGCCCATATTTTCAACAAGTGTCCAGTATGGTGTATACATGTCAATATCTAGCAACCTAAGGTGATCATCATCTTCATCACAAGTCCATAAGTTCTGTATTATATACATCGAACAGGTGATGATACAACATATGCTTATTTTGATTAAACATAGGTACCAAATAATTGCTGGAGTTATTGAACAACGCATACTAGAGCCCTTACTGCACCATCACAAGTTCATTTTGAGTGCAATCTGCTTTGCTGTTCGAACCGGGAACACTTTCTTGGGATCTTTGATGTAAGATATACCACATCGGTTCAAGTCTTAAATGCTTGTATATATTTGGTGTTTGACACTGAAAATCTCTAAGAATTGCTTATAATGTCTGAACAGGTGGGTAGATTATGCACGCTGGGTTGGAGTTCAGAGGTCGAGAGAGTGAGTGATGAAGAGGTGCAGTAACTTTATTTGTGTCATTCATTGTTTTGAGCAAGTTAAATTTTGTTTTGCTTGGAATTTAATGAGGACAAGAGTTTTGTCATTGGAGGGTTTCTGGTTTTCATTTCCAATGATCTATTTAATGGCCTTTCCATTTCCTATATCAGTTGTTATTACTCTCCTTAATTTTACATAGTTATAATCTTCTGGAAATCACCAAAGCCGCAAATTGTCAATTCAGACAACTATATGTAACAACACAACTGCAAAGGATTAATATTAACCGCAGGTTGAAGACAACCTAAGGAAACTTCAATTATCACTTGACAAGATCTACCGTGTTGCATCAGGTTTTAAGCATGAAGTTCAAATAAGAAGTGAGTTTATGTTGAAAATTTTGAGATGTTAATCATCAAAGCAAAATTGCCAGACTGCATATGGCTTCCTCAAAGCAGAATATAACTGACCTGACGGATGCATCACCTATTTGAATTCCACAATGTTTATTACTGGCTAACACATGGTGCGCCATTTGCAAGGGCATACTATAATGCAAATGCAAGCAGAGTCTCAGCCAGATTGGCTGACAAAATCTGCGGCGTATTCTCTATTGATTGGATTCGAGCCACCAGATCACTAGCTTGTAACAGGGTCACCTAAATTATCAGAGACCCTAAACCAGAAAAATTATGAGGAAAATGAAGTAAAAGGTCTCCAAGGAGAATCAGGAATCAAAGTGCAAATACCAGAAAGAACTTGTAGCACAGGCAGTAAAAATGATAAAGCTGCTTCGCCTGGTAGCTTTATGTGATCTTTCAGTCCACTTAAAAGCGCAGTTTTGTCTTGGAAGAACTTCAACGGTTAAAGTCGTCCCTGCATCTTGATGGCCTAGAAAGTACAGCACTACCACGTTTTCCAGTTCCACAGTAAATGAGTTTATTTATATATATATATATATTTCCTTTGGTGTCTTACAATTGTTTTTTTATAGATTGAATGTTATCTATCTGATTTGTTTTCAAGGGAAAACATAATGCTACGATGAAACCTAGAGGTGACCCAAGATCACAAATAACTGCGACGGGGTGAAAGGCACCCACTCTTGCTAATAGTCATGGAAGGCCCAAACTATTCTATTGTAATTAAAAGATTGAATATAAAACTTTTAAAAATAATAATTGGAAGATCAACGTGAAGATTTATCCTCACCATCTAACAATTGTTATAATTATGATATTAAGGATTTAAATGACTCTTTTATAAATTCTTTATAATTCTTTATAAGTTTTTATGAATTTTATAACATTTTTTATTAATTTCATATTTATTAGAATTTTTATAATTTTTATAAAAAATATAATATTAAACTAAAAGTTTGATTAGTTGATTAATTGATTTTAATAATTAACGTGGTCAAAGTAGTTAATTAGTGACAGAGTAAGAATTTATTATAAAAACTCAATTAGTACTTTCATTTTTTCTTCACTGCCTTTTATACTTATAAGCAGTTAATAATGGTTTTGCCTCATCTTGTTGTGATTATTTTAGTTATTTCTAATTGACATAATAGATACGAAAGAATACTATTAGATATCTCACTTAAATATGTTAGATTTTATTAAGATTAATATTATATTATTATATTTTTAAAAGTTACATGTATAAAGATAAAACATTAAATTTAACCTTTATACTTATTATTATTTAATTTTCTGACTGAACCGAATATTAATTTAATTAGAAAAATTATCAAATTATTTTTACTTTAAAAGATAATTAATTTTATAAGGATATTTTTGTTTTTATTTTATTTAATTTTCAAATAAAACAACTAAAAATATTATTTAATAATAAAACACAAAACTAATAAATTTATGTGAAAATATCTTACCACTAGAGGTGAGCATGGGTCGGGCCGGGCTGGGCTCAATTAAAATTTTAGGACTGTTTGCTAGGCCCGGGCCAGGCCCAACCAGAAAAATGGGCCTAAAATTTTACCCAAGCCAGACCCAGATAAAAATACTAAAACCCGAGCCCGACCATTCGCCTATATTAATTTTTATATTTTTTTATATAATTTAAAATATATATAATGTATCAAAAATACTAAAAATAGAAAAATAAATATTTTCCAACAAATTAAAAATAAATTTTAAAAAGTATATATACTTAAATAACATTAAGATAGATGCAACTTAACAATCAAATGTCTCTAAAATAATAACAAAATTAACAAATGTCTTTAAAATAATAACAAAATTAACAATAAAATAAATTTTATACAATATTCAAACAATAACAACAAAATAGTAGCAACATAATAGTAAAATGGTAGCAAAATAGGAGAAAACAACAAGAAAATAATATTAAAAAAAGTAGATTTTTTTCTTTTAGTGTATTTGGGCCGGGCTTGGGCCAAAAATGCCTTACCCAAGGCCCGGCCCATTTTTCAAACGGGTCTTATTTTTTTTGCCCAAGCCCATTTTTTGGGCCTATATTTTTGCCCAAACCCTCCCAAATTTCAGGCGTGCCTTCGGGCCGGGCCGGATGGCCGGGCCCCTTGATCAGGTCTACTTACCATTCCATCAATAATCATTCCTTGAAATAATTTTAATATAAAATATTTCGAGATGTTATAAAATCTAGTATTTCCTAAAAAACAATTTTAACATATCAAGATGGATAAGCCAGGTCGGATAAATATTCAATTAAGAGTATATAACAAATTTTGTCATCCCTAATTATGAAGTTATACTCATAATCTTTTGATTTTTGTGAAGAATAATAACCATGCTTTGTCAAGAATGTTCTAATCCAAGTAGTCAATACCACAACGATGTACTCATTATTTTTTAACGAAATTAATATGTATTGATATCGATTTGTTTTGGTGTATTGTTTCTTATTTCGAATCTTCTTGAAAGATATTTAATATATGTATATGAAAATATTTATAAATATTGAATGAATGAGATTAAATAAATTTCAAATGTAAAACATTCAACAATTATATAAAATATTCGTCAATAAACTTTACAAATAAAAATCTATTATTTCAGTCGAAACAACCAAATTTGAGCAGAATGAGTTAATGCGATTGATACAAGCTGTACTTTTCATCTATGCAAACAAGAGAAATGGATATCCTTATTTACTATTGAAACAATGCACATAGATCAATACGGTTGAAATTGGTGCGAAATTGACTACTTGGTTCTAATTAAGGTGTTCAATTCTGCACCAGTTCCGATTGTACCAGTCTAATAGTAAATCAAAACATTCAAATATTTTTTTGCAACGGTAAAAACTCTAACATGTACCGATCATACTAACTCATTTTGGTCAAATTTGGTCGCATTGGCCAAAATAATGTACACAAATTGTTACATGAATAAACTTGAAAAAAACAGTAAAATTAGGGTAAACTTGTTGTTTAATTTATAGATGATTTATTTTTCCTTGTTTATTTTGAATTGAAATTTTTTTTGTGAAGTTTATTGATGAGTATTTTATATAATTCATGAAAATTTTGTATTTAAAATTGTTAGGTCCGGAAATACTAAAAGGGGGTGAATTGGTATTTTAAAATTACAAACTATTTTAAATGATAAGATGAATAGAGAATAACTTGATACAATGAATTTATAGTGGTTCAACCTCAATTACCTAGTTCCATTACCTCAGCTTTACACTAAGAAAAATTTCCCAATTCACTACTAAAATTGATTTCTTTCAAGGAGAAAGTATAACATTTGCAGCACTATCTTTTTCTTAAATTTTGGATAGAATCTTTCCCTCCTAGTTTTTATAGTTAAACTATAACTTTTTTAATTTTTATGTGTTAACTAAAACCCTGCCAATTTACAGTTGGTGATATGAAAAAGTAAACAAAAAGATCTCTACAAGGTGTGTGTTTACAAAAATTAGGCTCTCAAATAAATGAAAATGAGTGTGATAAAAGATCTAACAATAAGCTCTTAGAGATATATACAAGAGAAAATGAAAGAATAAAGAAATTGAATCTTTTCTTTTGACTTTGATGCTTGGATGTTCAACTCTTATATATTGGTGTGTCTTTGACTTGTATTTCTACCAATGAATAAGTTTGGATGTTTATGGTCGTTGGGGATGAATTCTTGTAACATCCTGATTTTAGGCCTAGTCGGAATAGTGGTTTTGCGACCACAAATCCAATGAGGAAAATTCATTTTTATTATATTTTTATGGTCTACGATTTCACAGAATGATTTCGTGAAAGTTTCGTTCGAAAATTTCGACGTTTGGGCACTCAATTTGGTCAAAAGGACTAAATTGTAAAAAAAGTATAAAAGTTGAGTTCTACATGTTAGAAGTGTCTAATTGTTATGAGTTTTTAAATTAAAGGTCCTTAAATGGTAATTAGGCCATTTTGAAGTTTGTGGACAAAAATGGACATGGTATGATAGGTTTTTAAAAGTTTTTCATTAAAGGCATTTTAGTAAATTAGTAATTAAATGAATTAAAAATGCCAAAATAAGCCAAATTTGCTCATCTTCTTCCTCATGGCCGAATTTTTCATGAAAAATACTATGGCTAGGGTTTTCAAGCTTTCCAAGCTCATTTGTAAGTGATCTCGAGCCCCGTTTTTAATGTTCTTTACATTTTTAATGTCCCGGTAACATGTTCTAGCTATTTCTACCATTATTTTGAGCTAAGGTTTGTGTTTAAAAATTTATCCATGAATGATATACATGTATTTTGATGTTTAATGGTAGAATATGAAGCTTGAAATTGTGTTAAACAACTTTTGCTAAGTGATTTTACGTGAAAACGGGTAAAACGACATAATCGGCAAAAATACCTAATGTTCATAAGTACATGTTAGAGTGAGAATTTGATGTTGCCATAGAAGGGAAAAATGATCAACATGTCATAAAACATAAGAAAATAGGATGAAGTTTAATTTCCGAACCTTGGGGAAAAAGTGCAAATATGCAAAAGTTTAGGGGTCAAAATGAAAATTTGTAAAAATATGATTTTTGGACCCGTATGAATAATGTGACTAATTATTAGGCTAAATGTGATTTTATAGATGAAGGAAATCGAGATTCGGGCTTAAATCGAGAAAATACAAGGTTATGGACTAAAATGGTAAATTGCCGTTTCTGGATCGAGGTAAGTTCGTGTGTTAATAATAATGCAATACCATGCATGAATTGTAATTCTCTATTGATATGGCATAAATTGTATGATTTAATATGTTAAGAGAAGTTGATGGATGGTATGTATGATATGGAAAAATGTAATGCTTGTTGTGTCATGTGAAATTGAATGGCAAGTTATTGTTACATGAATTGAGTGTTAAATTACTATTACCTGGGTTGTATGAATTGCTACACGGTTGTACCTGATGAGATTTCAACAAGTTTGTACGTAAATAATTTATCGATTCTTTTTATTTTATTATATTTTATTATTATATTTTATTATCATATGAAATGTGGCTGCCTATAGAATGACTATTTGTTGTAAATTGCAAATTGAAAAAGGACTATGAATAAATTTGTAACATGTTAGAAAGTGAGGAATCTCCCGGTTGAGCCTTCGGAATAGAAACGATACGAATGATCTATTGTGAGGTCACGTGTGTAGTACTAAGTGCAGGCTACTATGCGTACCTGATAACTTCGATCACGTGTGTAGTACTAAGTGCAGGCTACTACGTGTATCAGATGGTTAGGTCACGTGTGTAGTACTAAGTGCAGGCTACTACGTGTACCAGATAATTGGTCGCATGTGTAGTACTAAGTGCAGGCTACTATGCGTACTAGATAGCCTTGTCTACAAGTGTGAAAATATGTGCAGGCAACTGAGTATCAGTTATTATTCCGAAGAGTTCAACGGGAAAATCGATTAAGTAAAAATACATGTGAACATGATTATATGATGAATAAGTGCAGGTATATGTTTATGAAAATTATGAGCAATGTGCTCGATATTTGAGTGAACTTCGATAAGACAAAATGGATTAAGTGAAATTATGTAAGAGTGAATTTTAGTAGTAAAACAGTGTTGGACAGCAGCAGTTGCATGACTTTGAAAATTCAAAAAAAATTGTGTAAGTTGAATTAAATTTCAAAAAAATTATGGAATTAAATATTAATGAGTCTATTTTCATATAAAAGAAACAGGGGGAGCAAAAGAGTTCTATATCATGTGATATTCTAATTTTTGTGAGACAGTGTCAGAATGAATTCGAGATCCCCTGTTCTGACTTGGAAAAATTGTTAAAACTTGTACAAAAATAATTATGAGTTATATTTTATATGAATAGAATCTTCAATGAGTCTAATTTCAGGAGGAATGGATGGAAACATCATCCGAGTCCTGAAATATGAGATAAATAATTTTTAGTGAAGAGAGGGCAAAACTGTTGGACAGCAAAACAGGGGAAACTTTAATGAATAAACTGTACTAATTTGCTAAACCAAAAATTCTGGAAATTTTATGGGAGCAAGATATATGAGTCTAGTTTCAAGGAAAATTAACGAAACTAAATTTGGAGTTTTGTAGCTTCTGATATGAATGATTTAGTAACTGTAACTCGATAAAATAGCTTAACCTGAACATGTGTAATTGTACAATTATAGTGTTTTATCTTGAAAAGCATGTTAGTAATTGCTTATTAATTTCATATGGACTTACTAAGCATAAAGCTTACCCATCCTCTCCATTTCTTTAGTATTGGCAGGTCGGCTCGAGGTTGGAGATCGTCAGAGGCAAAATCACACTATCAAACTATCATTTTTGGGAGAATTAATTCAAATATTAGAAATATCAAGAGAGTGGCATGTATAGGAAGTTGGTTTGTGATATGTATTATTATTATGATTTTGACCATACGTATCAGTCTGCATTGAGTTATCGTATATGATCATGAGATGTGGTCCTTATCCATTATGGTTTATAAGTTTAATTAATCATGCCATGTCCTATGTTTTGATGTGATGATATAGTTAGCTTTGTTTGTTATGCATGATTGGTAATACATCAGGTAAGTTAAATGTAGGCTAGTGGATCATGAATTAAATGGAAATGAGTAATGTTGCCTTGAATATGGATGTTTAATGGACAAATTGGTAACTACGTTATGATGGTATAAAATGAGAATAAGATTTAGCATGTCTAGTTCTAATTAATGTAAGAATGTATATTATATACAAGATGATAAGCAAATATGTTGAAAGTGAATGACATGTTATTGCATGATTATGGATGTGTAAGTGCTCATTTATGTCACGTTATATGTCTTTGAATATGAGTCTATGCATGTGTTCGAAAAGTTTTGAATTAAATGAAATTTTATGGCCCGCTTTTCATCTATGTGTATGGTTAAGTTTGGTAATGCCTCGTACTCTGTTCCGGCCTTAGATACGGGTAAGGGGTGTTACAATTCTAGCCATTGAAAACATTAAATTTGAACTTAAAAATTGTCCCTACAATGTATGTCTCGAGACTTAACTGAAAAATAGTCGTTGGTGAGCCATGTTGAGATATGTAAGCCTATGTCTCTAGAAATGCAACCCTTGAAGTAAAACTTTTGTTTTAAACTTGCATGTCTTGAGATTTAGAGTTCTATGCCTTGAGACTTAACTACGAAAGTATCTTAAAAGCATATTGCACACTTTAAAACACTTAAATTAAAAAATATTGAAAACATATTTTTTTTAGTACATTGCAATTCTTTAAAAATGTTTTAAAGTTTTCAATCATATTTTTACCAAATGGCTTAAAAATAAATAATTAAAATTTATGCATTATATAATTGAGATATTAAAATTAACAAAAATAAATTATTTAATCTTATTTATTTAGTATATTTAAATAAACTTATACTAATGTATACAAATTCTAACAAACAAACAAACCAAAAAAAAAAAAAACGCATGTACCGTACCATACTACCTTAATTCAAATCTAGAAGTTGAGAAATGTTTCTTTCTTTCTAGAAATATTTTTCTTTTCAAGGTACATATAATGATTTTATTAATTTTAAATTTTATATTTTTTAAATGAGTCAATTTTAGTTTTTTTTTAATTTTTAATTTTAATCTTTATTTAAATTATAATTAAATTATAATTACTATTAATCTTATACTTTGTGTAGAATTATAGATTTAATCTATTTATCAATTTAATCATTCTTAATTTTTATGCCTTTTGAATTTCAAAATTTTAATATTAATACAAATAACAATAATAAATCCATTAACTAGCTCTTTTGTGTATAATACATGAAAATAACAAGTTGATATAAAGTTACTCGTGATAATATGTTTGTGACATATGTTTTTGAAAACAACAAAAAAACTTAATAAATTAAAAAAACATATCAAATACTGAAATTTTAATATTTGAAAAGTACAAAGACTAAAAATATCAAATTGAAGTATAATAATTAAATTAATAATTTAGTCATAATACAAGGACTAATAGCATAATTTAACCTTGAAGAAAATTAGAAGCAAGGTTGGATACGATATTGGGCATTGAATAATCCAAAGTTGCAGAATGAAGAAATAATGGGCATTACCATTTTAAAGTGGGCCATGAGGGTACGTTACCCTCGGCTTCTTTTCCCTTAACCAAAAATAAGTTAGATCATAAAAAGACATGACCTGACACGTAGGATAAGTTGAAGTGGATCCAAGTCATCCAAACTTGAACCCATTTCCCATTTCACTGTTGTCAACGTCGCCTAAAGCTATGGTGGGGAAACACACGCGCCAACATTCTGCCACGTGAACCGCTTTTGTAGCATATAAAACTGTTATTACTGGAACACCAATGATGTCTGCATGTCAGTAGATCCTGGGGCCCGTATCTCTCTATCTGTAACATAATATTTGATACATTTAATACAATTAAAGCCTTAGAACAACAGTTTTAAGTTAAACAAAGTATTCACGTCACAACTTTTTTAGATTCGTTCTTTCATCATGTACCTATCTTGGGAGCATCTATTTCAAAAAGCAACATTTTACCTTCAAAATTACTTTCCCTTTTGCTAGTGCTAGGGATGGGTTTCTTTTTCCATGATTCCATTTGCCTACGTATAGTACAGATTTACCATTATATGTTCATCAAGTTTTGTTTGAATAAAGTCTTATTGAAACTATGTTGTCAAGGACGTGGGACAACAAGTAAATGATCTAATGCCACAAATATCAGACGGACATCAAGTTTGACACGCTCAAAGCAGGACAAGGTGAGAGGATGAGTCAATCTTGAGGCATTTTGGGTTCCAAAGCTAAAAAAAATAAAAAAATCACGTGAATAAATTCAGTATTCATCAATTTCCATCTTTCATTCATTCTTACTCAAATTACTAACTTACACTAGAGAACAATTGAAATACCAACTCCCACCCACCTTTAACTCATCCCTCTTTCCTGTAGTCCACCTTCACAACCCAGTTTCCAACTCCAAACTTTCATTAACAGTTAGAACCATCTCATGCTCTATAGCACTAAATGTGCTTTCATACAAGTCTTGATTTAGTGAAGTTATATATTTTTACTATAGTAAAAATGTAATTTTAATAATTTATAGATAAAAATTTCAAAATTTAAGGGGAGCTCCAGCCCTGCAGAAATAAAAAGATAAACCTGTTTTACAAGTAGATTTCTGTGTAATGGGAGGGAACCTACTCTCTGGTGGAACATTCATTGGTGAGAGAGTGTTGAATAATGGATGGGCCACAATCGTGGTACATAATAATTTCATTGCCTATTGCCTAATGATGAAAAAGCAGAGCAACCCCACAATTAATGTGACTGGAAAACGTAGAAACAAAAGAATGGTGGAGGAAAGATGTGGGGGAAGGAATTAATGTTTATTGTGAAAGAATTCCACACCTTATCTGGGCTCACCATAGGTGTGGTGTGGGATTGTTGTTCCTTGCACGGCCTGTGAACTTAATAAGGATAAATAATACTTGTATTTTCTCTGCCACTTGTCTACACTATTTTGTGACTACTCAAACTATTATTTCTTTTCTTCTATTAAATTATGATAATTAGGTAAATATATGAATTCCTTTTACAAGTTCTGACACATGCCAATTTATTTTGCCATCTCTTTAAGAGCCAGAGTCCATCAGTTTGAAATTCACAGTCAAACCAATGACAATAACAGTAAAAATATATTTACCTATAATACAAATTTTATCACTCAATTACTTATTTATTTTAATTCTTCTAGTGTCTAATTCATTTATAACATCAACTTAATTAAGTGTTCAAATAACTAGTATAAATATACAATTAATAAAATATGTATGTTAAAATAAAAGCGATAAAAAAAAAATCAAGATAAAATTTTTGTCAAATAATAAAATTAACATTTTATTAATACAATTGATGTGGGTTTAAATATCTCTATAAATATATTTTTATTAGTTTTTAAATAAAAATTAAAATATTTTTACTAATATAATTTATCTTAAATATAAAATATATTTTATAATTTTTCTAATTTAATGTTTGGTCAAAACATCACTCCATCTAAATCATCACCTTAAATAATAATATAAATTACATGTGATAAATTTGTGTAAATTAAAAATACTTATATGATCTAATATTAATATTTTCGTTCAAAAATAATATAATATTATAAGAACTTTTAAGAAATAATAAATTAAAAATGAAACCCGAGCCTCCCTCCGGGGTTGGAGTTCTTGCCTTCTTCGGACTCCATGGAGGGGTAGAAAGGTAAAATAAAAGATGCGGTCAAAAAATGACAACGGTTGATTTAGGATTCAGTGCTGCCCACGCTCTAGAATAGAGCGTGGGCGGTTATTAAAAGAACAAGGTGGGTACGCCTCAATTGAAACATGTGGCAAATGGCAAAAACAACAATGGCATAGCAGTAATGGCAGTAAAGTAACCTTCAGAAAAAAAAATAATTTTTTTTAACAGTCAAAATGCATCACCCCCCAGAAAAAAAAACACTAAGACATCACCTACCAACAAAAAGGAAAAATATTACAATGTAGTTACCTGTATCATACAAACCAAAAAATCCAACGACATAGATAAACACTTCACGTTTTCGGATAGTCACCCTTTCTTCGTCTCCGCCGTCTCCTGAATTTGACGTCATCATCGCCGCCATGGGTGCCACTGAACACGTAAAACTGTTGACTCCCCTTTATTCTTTTCTTCTTGTTTTCTTTGGAAGGCAGGCGGGTTTTCCTTCTTGTTTAGTAATTTACCTTTTTAGCGGCTTTGATGCAGGTGGTGGAAGGCGAAAATAAGGAAGGAAGGAAAGAAGATGGAAAAGAAAGGGTGGATGAGGTGGTAGAGGAGGAGAAGGAGGGAGAGAAATTGGACTTGGAGAAAGGACCAGTTGGAGCTGTTGTTGTCGAAGACAGCAAGGGTTTAGAGAGATTTGAAGACGAAAGAGACCATTTTCATGTCTCAATGTTGCAGAGGTTGAACCCTACAAATCCTTTAAGGATTGTCATTAATGGTGGTACTAGAGTTGCTACTCCTTCCCCTTCTCAGTCTTCTCGGTTTCAGCCTACTCCTCCTCCTCCTCGTTCTCAGCCTCGTTCGACACCGACCCCACAAGTAAGCCCTTTCAAGAATCCAACTTTGGGCACCTTCCTTCTTACTAGAAGAAGGGTTTTCTTTTTTTTTTTGTGGGGGAATTTTCAGTAAAAAAGTAAAGCAAAAGCTTATTTTCAGCTAGTATTTAATATGAAATTTATGTCATGTTACTGAAGTTAGAGACATGCATCTTAAATTCATGAAATAAATGAGAAGGGAAAAAAAATTCATCCTATGTTGTAAGAATTTCTTGAAATTGCTGCAGAAAAAAATCAGTAATTGACTTCAATTTTCTTGGTTATTTTCCCCTTCTTGTGCCAGCCATCAGTGACAACACTGAACTCAAGAAGATTCACCAACAAACTAGCCCTATTACTGTACTTGGTGCATAAGGTTGCGGCTATAGCACTAGTCTGCTTTCTTATATTCAAGGGAATCCAAGGTCTAATAGATGGATCCAACCCTGCAAAACGAAAAGAGGAAAGGGTTCTTAAATATTTGTTGCCACAAGTTGAAGCTGCATCTTTACTAAGCATTACTCTTGCATTTGCTTGGCAAAAGGCTTTGCGGGAATGGCCTCAAATCATGGTTTACTTCATCCTGTGGTGCACCTTCTTCATGTCTTTATCAGCTGGCATCCTTCTGGTTTGCTTCCAAAAGCCCGCCACAGATGGTGTTGGGGTTTGCTTTATTGCCTTTGCAATTGGTAATGGTTTGTATGCTTGTTGGGTCTCCCAGCGAGTCGGTTTTTGTTGCAAAGTGTTGCTGAAATCACTGGAACCGGTCGACAAATTCCGTGATTTGAACCAACCAGCGTATTGGATGCTTGGGGCTGGATTCTTGTGGATGTCCCTATGGATCTTGGCTGTAGTTGGGGCCTTGAATTTCTACTACCCAGCATTGGTTATAATTGCATTACTCTTAAGCTTGTGTTGGACAACTGAAGTGATGAGGAATGTAGTTAATTTAACTGTTAGCAGAGTGATTGCTTTGTATTATCTAAGAGGAATGCAGTCTAACACTCAGTTTTGCTTCCAAAGAGCCTTGACCCGGAATCTCGGAAGTGCTTGTCTTGGTTCCTTATTCGTGCCAGCAATCGAAGCCATGAGAATTATTGCCAGAGGCTTGAATTTGCTTGAAGGAGAAGATGAATTCATGTTCTCTTGTGCTCATTGCTGTCTCAACGTTATGCAATCCATCTTCAGATATGGAAATGGATGGGCATATGTACAGGTAGTCAAACAAGTCATGAACTTCCCTTCAGAATTACTTTTGATATGCTTGGATTAGTTGCAGGGTTCATTCTCAAGTACCATTATCTTCATTCTTCAATGTTGTCATTAATTGTTGAGATGAATTTTGGGTCAAAAGGATCCATTCCAGTCAAATGTTTTTATGTTTATCTTTTACTTTTAAGAACTAAGGCCATTTATGTATTTCTCAACAACCTATTCCTTTTTTATCTTTTTATAATTTGAGCCCTTCCTGTTTTGGATTACTTGCTTTTCAATCAACATCCGAAAACTGGTTTTGTTTGTGGTCCATGATTAAGGATTAATGTTAAACTACGTTATTAACTATTTAAAAACCAACCCTATTAACTGCAGATAGCTGCCTATGGAAAAGGTTTCGTTAGGGCATCACAAGATACTTGGGCACTTTTTGAGAGGGAAGAAATGGAACCCATTGTAGATTCTGACATGATGAGCGCGATTTGCTTCCTTACAGGCGTTTGCAGTGGCTCGATTTGTGTTATTATGGTGGCTGCTTGGACTGCTAAAGTCCACCAACCATTCACTGCCACCATCTCCCTCCTTGCATTCTTCATTGGATACCTCATGGTTAGCATCTCCTATAGGATTATTCCCATTTTTTAATTAAGAAATTGTGATTGTGCGATCAACTTGCATAATATATGTGTGCATGTTTGTTATATGACTCAGCTCCATGATTGATCTAATTTAAAATTTATTATAAAATTGGCATTGACAGACGAGGATCGCAATGGCATTGCCCCATGCATGTGTGAGCTGTTACTACGTCTGCTATGCTGAAAATCCTGAGAACCGATTGTTTGATAAAACAATAAAAGAACGTCTGGAGTTGATTAAGGCTGGTCGGGATGTGGTGGTGCCGACACCTCGTGTTCCCCGTCGATTTACGAGATAGCCACTGCTGGTGAGAGCTAAAAAGAGAAAAGTCTACGATTTTCCTACACATGTATATACGGAAATTATGTAGGAAAATGGGCCATACTTCCAAAATTTAGCAGGCAATGGTCAGTTTCAATGGGGGTGGCATGGGGACTCAAATAAGGCCAACTACTCTCTTGAGGTAAAAATTAATCCAGGGTGGCCCTGGTGGCTGGCTGGTGACGAAAGGCGAATTTTGAATGTAAAAAGCTTAACCATCATTGGAGTGTGGAGAGCCCACTGAGATTCCAACCTGCAAAGCTACAATGACAATGTTTATTTTCGTCATTTTCTTGGTTGTATTTATAATGATAATATTTTTTCTGCATATACGTTTAGGATATCACGTTAAAAATGCTCCAATTAATTTATTACTTTCCTACCTACCATTATTTAGTTGAATTTTACTACTACTTCTATCACTTCCAAGCCTTAATTAATTAGTCTTAATGTGAAAGGAAGGGAATATCATGGGTGGTACAAAACAAGGAGTCAGCATTATAAAATAAGCAGCTTCATTAAATTAATTGCCATACCAGAGCTATAATATGGAAACTCAATCAAATCAAGATTCAAGGCAATGGGATGCCTTTTTTCTGATCTCCGGATTTTGTCTATATAGACTTAAACAATACAAGTTAACCGGATTCTTGTGGTTGTGGAATGTTAAAAGTTCTATTTTATGAGAATAGCATCTTTACTTTGGGGGGTCGGGGTTTCACTATCAGGATGTGTCAATGGATGCCATTGTCAACATATTTTTCTTGTGAAAATGGAGTTTGATTGAACGTTTGAAAGGGATCGTTAGCAATTAAGGATTCCAAGTGTTTTCCACTAATATCTACGCTATTATCCAAGGTGGTCCCATAGCTCTCACCTGCTACTGCTACTGCTAGTGCTAGTGAGTACTGAGCACACAAGTTTTTAACATTTTTTTCTCTTTCGAAAACTACAGCTTATATTAAAAATACTCCTATGCTAATTCTATTCAACAGTTTTGGATTGAATCGATGTGCATGTTTTGATGAAGTTACATGTGTTGGGGGGTAAAAGAAACCTAAAGGGAAAAAAAAGCATAACTTAGATACATACATATGCATTCCTGTTCTTTTTTAAATATTCTATAATCATGGGGAAAGAAATCAATATATATATACTTTTTCATAACTACTTTATATATTTTGAATGAGCATGTGATTAAAAGAAATGATGTTATTTGCTACAGCACATGTTCCATCGTATCAGAATGAGTTATACAAATTCCTCTATTGAACTAACATAAATATCTTTACATAAATAATAAAGAAAAGGAAGCTCTCATCATCAAACTGAATAGCAATAGATTCTAAGTCATTTTTGTAAGGTAAGGACTAAGGAGCTATAACTGTCAACTTTGGCTAACATTAACATATCTTTTGAAAGAGCCAAAATAGACCTTACCTAGACGTTGTTACAATCTTAGTTGAAGCTTCCTCACTCATTGGACATGAAGGCAAGGCCCTGTAATTTCTGGAATGGGATTGGTGGCGGGTCACATCATGAGGCTCAGCAGGAGTTGTGGGAACTCTACCTGCTTGGAAGATCCACCCAGATAACGAAGGAGCTGCATGGTTACAACGGAGATTGTATCTCAATTCTGATGGGATAATAGAGATATACAATTAAAGTTGATAAAAACAACCTCTCGGTTACATTTTGAATTTCCACATCCTAATGTACTTGCTATTATGCGCAGTGACAACTTTTTTCATCCCAACTGACAAGCATGTTATGGGAGGTCGACATGTTCTAGGTATCCGGTCAACTTCGGCATCTTCTGGTAGCCTTATTCCTTTCTTTTTCTCAATGAAGGCGTGCATATTTCTAGTGGAACTTATTGGCCTCTCATCATCTATGAAACATCTTGAAAGAACTTCGCCTGTGTTCTGATTTAAAACTCGAAGCACACCATCTATTCCACCAACAGCCAAGGTTGAATTATCACTCCGCAAGTGGCTCAAGGAATACAGAACATTTGAACTTATTCGTGTCTCCCACAAAGATTTCATGGTCCTGCATATTCAAGAGCAAGGTGATTCAACCACTCATTTCTTGTAATCTCCATATGACTGTATCTACTAAATTGCCAATTAACATACCTAAGGTCCCAACAATATGTATATCCAACTGTTGTCCCTGCAAACACTAAATGAGAACAAGGGTTGAAACACAGGGTCCTTATGCCTGTAAGAATAAGAATAAATTAGTTTCACACTTCAGATGCAAAAACCAACAAAAAAAAGTGATGTTAAATGCAAGATGTCCATAAGTTTTTAATTATCTAACCTGCCGAGTCAGTTGGCCTCAGTCTAGCTACCCGCTGATCGGATGCAAGATCGGATATTGAGACACTACCAAGAGAGCTCCCACTGAGAATCAACTCATCATCGCTCAGAGCTAAGCATGTTACAGGGCCAGCATGCATCCTACAATGTAGAGATCAACGAGCAGCATTAAACAGATTGCTTTCAACATCAGAATTCAGAAGAGAAGAAAGAATGAAACATATAATATTCTACAAGCACAGTGCACACTTGATAATTCGTGAACATGTCCGGCTGTACATGTCAAATACACGAGCAGTTCCATCCTCACATCCAATGACAGCATCAGGATCAATGTACCTATAGCAGAAAGGTATTTATTTTTCTTGGATACTAATTGATAAATGTGGTGTAAGAGTGAGATTTTAGACAAGAATATTTTTTCCAGACAATTCTGTCAATAAACATAAAGGGAGCATTTTCATACCGCACACATAAACCTTTTGAGAATGTGCCTTCACGCGAGGGAAATATACTTCTTTTCCCATTACGTGTCCATATACCGACACGGCTACCAAGCAAGCCAACAATCTGGAAGGAAGAAATGCATAGAAATAATTCAAAAGAATTTATGTTACCAAATCATCTGAAAACATTCAACATGAGCAGAACTAAATTCTTAATAAGAGCAATAGATGTTTGAGACCACTTGCATGCTAATCTACGAGATATGGTTGGAAAAAAGAGAGGATAGTGATGAGCAAACAAGGGGAATTAGAGACTAGGAGAGACACTAAGCAGCTAATCACAAAAAAAAAAAGAATGAATTTACCTTGCTCTCATCGAAATCAAAGTCCACTAGGAAGGCAGTATCAGGAATGTAATATTCTTCCTCACATTTGTAGCTGTCCAAAGACCAAAGACGCATGACCTGGTTAAGTTGTTTCCAAGTAAAGCATGAGAAGACTTAAGGGTAAAGTAAAAGCCTCTCACACAAAAGAAGGATAAAGTTTACTATAAAAAAAGGCATCCATATTAGTTTTAAATAGCATATCATGATTCATGAAAAACTTGGAGCAGCACTTTACTTTTTATTGACATTGATTTGGCTTTATTGGAAAACTAAAGCTTGCCTCAACTCGAGATTAGGATTCCAAGCATTACTTTGGGATTGGGTTTGGAGTGCCTAGTTACTATTAATAACATCACCAAGTAGAAAGGCAATTTCCAAAAAGACGTAGATGTTCCACATCTGCCATGTCCATAACTATATGGTTTCTATATATCCAAAATAATCAAATTGTGACATTAAATATTCCATAGTCAATTACCCAAAATGCGTACTTGACTCATTAAAAGCACGGAATTATCTTTCTGGTACTAGTTTTCAAATTTGAGTAGAAGGGATAGCATCCGTATTGGATGGGCTTATCACATGCACATGAAACTGGCATGAATAATACCTTTTCTTTTGATGCATGAGCAGGGTAATGTAAGCAGGTGTGATTAAATTGAAAGAATTGACATGAAAAGGATTATGCAACAAAAGTATACCTTGTCACCAACGCCAGTAAGAAGTAAGCCCATCTTCATCCGGCACTGATCAACCCTAACAGAATGCAAAGTTAGAAACATTCAAATTTCAAGGCCCCAGTTTCAACTATCTTTTGCAATACGATAAGCAGCAACTACAAGTTAATTGCTTTGGAAAAGTAAATTGGTATTCAAAGGACATGCATTTCAACAAAAAGAGTGGCGGGGAAACAGCAATGAAACGTTACCCGACTGAGTGAGCTTTCCACTGATGAATGTCGATGCGACCTCTTTGTAAACATAGCCTATGATACTTCATGGCTACTTCTTGTAGACCAAATTCCATTGATTTCCGTTGCACTGAAGAAGTAGACTCACCAGAATCCCGCCGCAGCTTGAAATACAATACTTGCAATAACTCAGACTTTCTAATGACTGCATTCCTTAATAAAAGTAAAACAAAAAAAAGAAGCAAATAAGGTAAAATCCTTGAATTTAAAAAGAGAAAATGAGAGAGCAGAACCAGAGAGAGAGAGAGAGTACCAGGATTTGCAAACGGCAGTGCAGCGAACGAGGTCGAAGACGTCGAGGAAGGAGAAGATGATACAAAGGATATCATGTTCGAGCCACTCCATCCTTGTCCCACCTCTCACGCCACTTCTTCTTCTCATCGCCGTCGAACCGCCCGACGGACCGTGTTCCATATTTTCGCCTCGCTTATTAAAGCCCTAAGACAGAGAGAAGAGAAAGAAAGAAATTGAGAGTTGAGATTATAACGGAAAATGTCCAAATGAGAAAGGCACCGTTCAGAGTAAAGCCGAATTCGGCTTATGAGGCAGGCTCTGGAGTCTGGAGCATATTAGACCTTTCCCATGTCATTTGGGCCAAACATGCAACTTTTTTCTGATTTTTTATAAAAATAACCAAAAAAAATTAAGTAATTATTAAAATCACTCATTTTTTAATTAAGCACGAAAATAATCTAAAATCTACAGTAAAAGTTGACGAAGTCAAAGAGCTTGATTCAAAAATTTCTATTTTCTGCTGAAGCCAATTCATTTGGCGACACGAGATTGCTTGATACCTTATTATTTTTTTTTTAACTTTTGTCCTTTTTTTTTGACTTTTTTTTAAAATTTATCTTTATTTTTATTTATTTTATTTAATATTTTAAATATACATTTCAAAATTTTTAAAATTAATAATAAAATAAATAAGGATAAAGAAAGAATGAATGAAGGACAAAAGTTAAAAAAAGTTTAAAAAAAATAATAGGGTGTCAGGCAATCTAGTGGGGCCAAATGAATTGACTCCACCAAAAAATTAAATTTTTTTTTAAAGTCCTCATATTTTTAGAAATTGCAGTATTTTTTTAGTATTTATACAAGTGGCGCCATTCTACATAGCTTCACTAAAAAATTAATTTTTTTTCTTAGTTGCTGACGTGGCATGTTGGTGGAGTCAAGCTCTTTGGCTGTAACGCCCTCACGCCCGAGACCGTCGCCAGAGTCGAGCTTGAGGTGTTACTAAACTTAATTCATTAATTTAATAGCTCAAACAATTTATTTTTAAAATTTTCAAACAAGCTAGCCAACTGCATCACAGTCGCTTAAAAATTCATATCTCGAGTTCTGAAACTCGAAATTAAGATCCGTAAATTTTTCCTGAAACTAGACTCATATATATATTTACTAATTTTTTTCTAGAATTTTTGGTCGAGCCAATTAGTACATTTTATTAGTTAAAGTCTCTCCTGTTTCAGGGTTCGACTACTCTGATCCCTGTGTATTACAAATAAGATATCTCCCTGTACAGAGTATCAATGACTATGCCATTTATTTATTATAAAACTAGACTCAATAAGGATTTCATACATGTAAGATAAAACTCCTAATTGTTTTTTTTAAAATTTATAGTGAATTTTTAAAGTCAGAACAGGGGATACAGAGATCACTCTGACCCTGTTCCACCAAAACTTAAATATCTCACAAAATATAATTCATATACCTGTTTTGTTCCATCCATATGAAAATAGACTCATCAAGCTTCAATTTCATAACTTACTCATCATTTAATTCCATTTTTACTATTTTTAATGATTTTTCAAATTTACATCACTGCTGCTGTCAGATTCTGTTTTATGGCAAATTTTACTTTACTATATATTTTCATGGACTAAATAGCATTTTAAACATACATAACATCAAATATGACTTAGATTGGCCATTCCAATGACTAATTAGTTACAAACCCTTTTCTTGCCAAACCATAGCCATATCATAAAATCATTTACACAAAGTGAGTATTTTGCCATACATGCCACATTCAAAACACACAAGCCATTTTACCAATTTAGGCCTTCGGATAGTGTGGACGAATCTTTGACCTATCCCGATTCTCAAGTCAGCTTGTCAACAACTACAATGAATGAAAAGAAGGGGGTAAGCATAGATGCTTAGTAAGTTCACATGCAAATAGCAAGTAACATAATCATGAAATTCCACATAAAACATCATTTGCATAAACAACACCAAGACATTCATGTTTCATTTGCATTTAATATCTTTCTACGATTTCATCATACCAAGTTCTCAACCTGAGGATTTAAGCACATACTTGTCAAATTTTCTCATTCACCACACTTACCAATATGTCACCTTCGTTTTAGGCATTCTTCTCATTCACTTAAGATTCACCCGTTGAACACATCGGAATATAATTCGAATACGCGGATTTTATGAACGTAAGTGCCATACCCGCAGCTAGACAAACTCAATAGCCTGTGGAACTTATGTAGCCAAGCTACCATGTAACCCGCCCATAAGTGAACTCGGACTCAACTCAACGAGTTCGGATGCCTAGTTACATCTCACGAACTCGGACTCAACTCAACGAGTTCGGAACTCAAGTATCCTAGTGACATGTCACTTGTATTCTAATCTATTCCTAAGGTTCAAACGGGCTTTTTCCTCGATCTCACATCTTTGCCGTCTTCCACGAAATATCGGAACCGATACTCGATGATAGTTCATACTCATCAAGTAATTCACATAATTACATATTATTCAACAATAACCACAAAACATAACATTTCATGATAATAATAAGCATCATATCATATAAACAATATTAAATTGCTCAAAATGACAATTATGTTACTACATTTACACATGAACTTACCTCAATACAAAATATTAGCAATCGAGCCCATTCTTCGTAAACTTTGTTTTTCCCTTGATCGCGACTTGAATCTCGTTTCTCTTGATCTATAATGCCAAATTAATCTTATTTAATACATACATTCATCAAAACAGCATTTAATACGAACTTTGGAAAAATTACATTTTTGCCCCTAAACTTTTGCATAATTACACTTTTGCGCCTAGGCTCGAGAATTAAACTTCACCCCTTATTCTTATGTTTTATGACATGATGATCATTTTTCCCTTCTATGGAAACATCAAATTCACACTCTAACATGTACTTATGACTATTAGGTATTTTTACCGATTAAGCCATTTTACTCGTTTTTGCTTAAAACCGAGTAGCACAAGTTGTCTAACATAATTTAAAACCTCATATTCTATCATAAAACACCAAAATACACAAATTTCACCTATAGGTATTTTTCCAAATATGAACCCTAGGTTGAATTATTGCTAGCCTAAGTTAATTCGAAGCTACGGATTTCAAAACATAAAATCATTAAAAGCGGGCATGAAATCACTTACTATGAAGCTTGAAAGTTGAAGAAACCCTAGCTATGGCGAGAGGTAAAATTCGGCGGCAACAATATGGAGAAGATGATCATTTTGTGTTATTTTTCCTATTTTATTTCATTTAATATACAAATGACCAAAATGCCCCTATTACTAAACTTTCCAAAAATTCCATCCATGCCCAATTTTTGTCCATAGACTTAGAAATTGGTCAAATTTCTATTTAAGACCTCCTCATTAATATTCCAAAGCAATTTCATACTAAAAACTCCTAGAATGCAAATTTTGCAAATTATTTGATTTAGTCCCTAATTTCAATTTAAGCACTTTAGGCATAGGATTTCATCACGAAATTTTCACACAATCATGCAATCATATCATAAACATCAATATAATTATAAAATAATTATTTCTATCTCGGATTTGTGCTCATAAAATCACTATTCTGATTAGGCCCTAATTCGGGATATTACATTGGCTCTACCAACTTTTACTGTAGATTTTAGGTCATTTTCGTGTTTAATTAAAAAAATGAGTCATTTTGATAATTAATTAAATTTTTTGGGTTATTTTTATAAAAAATCCCTTTTTTCTTCATGAAAAGTTTATATGAAAAATTTTCCACAACTTTTTCATCTAAGGGTCCGTTTGTTTACATGTAAAAGGTTTTACAAAAGCATTTTCCTGTGTTTGTTTCATCTAAGGGTTCGTTTGTTTGTACTTAATTTTTTTTCTTAAAGTAACTCTTATATCTGTATCTCTGATTAGATATAGTAGCATTAGAAGCGATTTAGGAGGCACCCACAGATAGCCGTTTATCTGGTACCATCAATAGTGACCATCTGACTGATCATTCATGACCTGCCACCTGCACGCCTCACACCACTTGCAAGGGGAGCCACATTGCTTTTGGTCACTCGATACAGATTGTCCATGGGGACCACTAGAAGATAACAACCTCGTACTATCTTTATACAAGAAATGTCAAAGCAATACCCCATAGTACTATACTTGACGACAACTAACATATAACAAACTTGCCACCTAGCCCACCAACGAGCAAGCCACTATTCATACTGTCAATGACATGACACTACTAGATAAGAGGGTCTTCCCTTATATATACCCCAAGACATAGATGTATGATGGATCTTTTCTCATTTTCTCACTTCAGCCTTTCACATGTTTACTTAGCCTTTTCTTACTTTCTCCTTGTTGGAAAAATATGTTTGAAAACAATGTTTAGAAGCACAATGGAAATTTAAAATTTTCTTTAAAAAATCTAGCCGTTGTGATATTTATAGCAATAAACTCTTTACCCGAATTATATTTATGTTTTCAAATTAGGCAGACTTAGTCGTTCTTAACTTTCGACCACTTGATCTTCTCTACTGATGGTTACAAAACTAATTATAAATATGACAACCTATCGAACAATAGTATAGCTATGATGAGTAAGGAATATCTATCCATGAGGACTAAAAGTACTAGTAATTACAGTTTTTCTATTATTTAGCCAACAATTTGGGGTGATATGTTTTAATCTAAATTTACTAAACTAATTTAACTAAGAACGCAATAAAGAATGAATCAAAGAAATAGTAGAATATTAACCAATGAGATAGACAATATCTAGGAAAGATTCCACCTAGACTTCACCTATTATTATCAATCTGAGTTAAACGATTTATTCACTTGTGGTTTTGATTCGTAAAAATCCCTAAATTATGTTAATATCTCTTTCGCGAGTTAAGAACAATTGACTCTTAGTTAATTAGTTGAAATCTCTTTCTAATTAAAACCCTTATTGCCGCATTAACTCGATCTATGGATTCCCCTATTAGATTTGACTTTAATCTTATAGGTTTATATCGTTCTATTTCTAGAATTGCATGCAACTTCACTCAATTATGCTAGATCTACTATTAAACAGGGACTTTTCCTCACTGAAGTAAGCACATTAAACATGAATTAATTTCCCGAAAATTTTAAAATAAGAAATAAGCATACATAATTGAGAACAAGAATCAAATATTTATCGCATAAAAACAAAAATTAAATAAAAGAATTCATCATAAGTTTCATCCTCCCTAGGTATCTAGGGAATTAGTTCATAATTCTGAATGAAAACATCTCAAAGTCAGAATAATCACAAGACATAAAAAACTCAATAAAACTTCGAAAGAAATTAAAAGGAGAGTCTTCGATCTTGATAGAGACCCATTTCTGAGTTGATTGCGATGCTGTTCTTCGAGTGTTTTCTTCGATCTTCTCTGATTGCCCTCTTATGTCTTCTTCTAATGGGTATTTATAGACTTTAGAATGCTTAGAAAGCTTAAAAATTAGGTTTTTCCTCATATTTGGGAAGTAGGATGTGAAATCGACACGGGATGGCACATGGGCGTGTGTCCAGCCTGTGTGGCTCCTGAAAACAACTCTATTTGTCCAATTTTGGCTTGTTTTTCGCTCCTTTCGCTCCCAAATGCTCTCCTAAATATAAAAACATAAATTTAAAAGATTAGAAGCATGAAATTCGCTAATTTGCATAATTAATCATCCAAAAACGTATTAAGAATAAGATGAAAACATGTTACTTTTATATCTTATCATCTATTAAGCTCAATCTCAAATTGATAAAGTGTGAGCTCTATCAACTCTTTATAACAACCAACATCTATTACAACATTTCATTATAACAAGCTGGTTTTTATGTTTTATTTTTTCTATCTATACCAACTTTTCATTTATAACAATAACAATAACAACTTTACTAAATTAGTTATCTAAAACATCCTATTGTCTTACATTTTAATAAAAATAATTCTATTCTTACATGAAATAAAAATAATTTTTACTTAAAGTATTATTTTAATAAAATATTTAAATTGTATATGAAAATATATTAATTTTAATTTATTAAATAAAACAGTCTTTAATAAAAAATTACATTTATAAATTTTACTAAAAATGCAATCTAAGTCTCATTAAGTAATAACATTATTAATACATTTTAATTTTTAAATTTAAAATTTAAAAATTAAATACGATCTAAATTTTAAATGTTGTTAGAAATGTCTCAAATATTATTATAGGTGTATAAAATTATCTTTTATAATAATTAAAAATAAAATAAATAAATTTTTTCCTGTTTTAGTTTGGTAATAACCTTCAAACCATTCATATCAAAATAATCAATTTCTTTTTCGAGGCTTTTCGGTTTAAACAAATGGCTTAACTTTGAACATTAACGTAAAGGTATAATATAATTTTTACTTGAATTTGATAATTAGGATTATTTTTATATTTATATTTTTGATTATTGAATTTGGTATTTAGATTTATTTTGGTCATTTAACTCAAATTCTGTCGAGATTTGATAAAATAACCAATGTTACTAGAACATGATCAGATTAGATGGGCCGAGAACTGATTGATTAACGGTTCGAACAAATGGGTTGAATCAATTGACTCGAACACTACTTGAAATTGGTGAAAATAAAAAACCGAAACAAAAATTGACAGTTGAACATGTTGAACCGATTTAATAATTTTTTATCTTTTTGATTTTTTTTAGATTGTTATGAATTTTTAATTATTGTTGGTCCAATGGTTGAACCGATCAATCTGATTGAATAAGAAATTGATGGTCTAACCTATTCAACCACCTATCCAATTATTAAAACATTACATGTGACACTCTAAAATTGTTCCACTTTATCACATAAAAATTTATATAAATTTACAATTTTCAAGTGACTATGTGACATGATCTTAGAGTGTATCATGATCAAACTTTTATAATTTTCAAATTTAAAACCAAAATCGAAGTGAAACTAGCCAAGGGAGAAAATATATCATCCCTATTGACAAAGCTACCAAAAGTTCATTTCACCACTATCTGGCCATTCCAGGTTTAGGGATTACAGCTACTTTATCATCACCATCACTGGAAATCGGATACAAACAAAGTTTCCATACCTTGCAGGCTCAACCTCATAAACAAAGACCATCTAATATCGACCTGCAAAACCTCCAAGGGATTTATTATTGATTACAAGTATTTAAAGCTGAAAACTAATATTTGACTGAACCAATTAAAAAGAAACATTCTTTTTTTGAATAATTTTAGTACCCTTCATGTAATATCTCAGCAGTATCGTGCATTCTAACTCAAACTCTAGGCTGTCTTGTATCTGCTACCTTGGGTTTCCTTTCATGTTTCCACTTGTAATTAGTAATTGCCACTAAAAAAAATCTTGAAACGATTTAATAAGACCGACCGCATCATTAATCTTTTATTTACTGAACAGTTTAGTTGACTTGGAAAATTTCCTCGTCAACATAAGAAAATGGGAGGAAACTGCATGAAATGGAGGATTCAAGGTAAATTCTCATCATTCTAGACAAGTTTTCTCACAACCTTTGATTTGATCCTGGCTCTCATCTATGCTGAGATATTTTCAGTATTTGTATGGCATGAGACATGAACTATGGAAGGATGGAATTTGAGAATGATATTAACTAACAACACATATTTTGCCATTTCACCTGTGATTATTATTTACTCTAACTCAATGCTAGCACTTGATCTTCTAGATAAGAAAGGGATTCAAACTGGAAAGCTCAAGAGAATAGAGTTAGCAGGTTGAAGACTGAAGTGTACAAGAATTCCTTTTCCCAGACTATGTTGTTCATAACAGGATTTTTAGTGCCAACCAGTAGCATTATTGTTTTTTTTTGTACTTCTGGTACATGTTGATATCAAATTATTTTGATATATTGTTTTGAATTTACCATATCTTTAAAAATATTTTTCATATATTAATTTACATACCCGTAGGGTACATTTTAAAAATAAATAATTATGACTAGATGTTTAAAAATATTTACTTACCTTACACATAGCTGGAAAAAAAATTGGAATACAAGGCTTCATTTTTCTGCACTGAAATTTCTTTGCTCTATCTTGTAACCGGAAGGAAAATTCTGCAGATGCATGAACCGTCCGGACTGCCATCTTTCCACACTTTTTCTACACCAAGCAAATCTCCTTTAGCTTTAATTATCTATCCATCCAAGTAACTATCAAAGCAATGGGTCTTTTTTCTTCTAATAAAATGAAAACATGGAAAGGCAAAAGAATAATATGGACCAATCAATGAAGTTCTACTTTTGTTTTTGTCGTACATTAGTGACGGAATCCAGGCTTCTTAACTGCAAGTGATGGGTTGGGTTGATGTTTGTGAACCACAGTTTATAAAAAGATATCTAAACCATTAGTCATGGAGGAAACTTCCTTCCAATTCTCTCATCGTGGGACCTTTTGACAAGATGTCAAACTCACGAAGGAAAAGAAATAGTGTAGGAAACTTGGTGCTTGACTTACAGTCAGGACATGAACTTATCTCACGTCTTCTTCTGTTTCCGATAATTATTCTCTGTAACCTGTACTGGTTTCGTCTTCAGTTTCAAACTTGATCCGCTGCTTGTTTTGTTTCTTCGAATTACAAATCATGGAAGCCGTTGCTGCAGTTGGAGAAGCTTTTTTCTCTGAAATGTTTGAGGCGTTACTCACCAAGTTCAACGCTTCTGACTTGATAAACTTTACTCAGCAGAAGAAGGTTTATGCTGAACTCAAAAAGTGGAAGAACATATTGCACAGTATCAACGCAGTTGTCGCTGATGCAGAAGAGAAGCAAGTAATGGATAGGAGTGCTAAAATATGGTTGAAAGAATTACAAGACTTAGCTTACCAAGTCAAGGACATATTAGAGGAGTTTGATTACGAAGCTTTGCGGCGCAAGTCAACAGTGAAACATAGTAAGGTGAAAAAGCACTGCTTGAGAGGTTTGAAATGGAGTGGCGTGTTTAATGTGAAGATGGTGTCAAAGATAAAGGGGATCACCACAAGGCTGCAGCAGATTGCAAGTGAAAAGAACAGCCTGAGACTTGGAGATAATGTTGGAGGAAAGGCACACAAAGCAAGAGATCATCAAAGACTGCCCACAACATCTGTAGTCAGTGAAGTCAAGGTATTCGGCAGGGGAAATGAGAAGGAAGCAATACTTAAATCGTTGCTGGTTGAGAAAACAAGTGAAGATGATATTCATGTCCCTGTTATTAGCATAACTGGCATCGCAGGGATTGGCAAGACCACACTTGCTCAGCTGGTTTACAATGATAGTAAAGTCAATGAATTTTTCGACTTGCGAGCATGGGTCCATGTCTCAGAAGATTTTGGTGTCACAGAGATCACAAAAGCCATTCTACAAGCTGTCAATCCTAGCATTTCTTGTACCACCGACTTGAATTTGTTTCAGCTCCAGCTAAAGGAGGAGTTATCAGGGAAGAAACTTTTACTTGTCTTAGATGATGTACGGCTTCAGAACTACAATCAATGGAGTCTCCTTATCCGTCCTTTCGAAGTCGGGAACTCGGGGTGCAAAATCATTGTCACCACTCAGGATCAAAACATTTCACAAATAACAGGTCCCTTAGTCCATAATACTCCTTTGAAAGAGTTGGCAGATGATGCTTGTTTGTCAATTTTAGCTTGCCATGCTTTGAAAAGCAAAAATTTCAAACGCCATCCACATCTGAAAGAAATTGGCCAAGAAATAGTGAAGAAATGCAAGGGGCTACCTTCAGCGGTAAAAGAATTGGCAAGCCACTTGGGCGCCAAGCAGGTATACAAAGAGTGGGAAGCTGTAGCCAGGAGCAAGATTTGGGATCTACTAGAAGAGAAAGGGGGCACTGTTGCTGCATTAAGATGGAGTTACCATCACCTCTCCTCTCATTTGAAGCCATGTTTTGCTTACTGCTCTTTAATTCCAAAGGGCTATGAATTCAATAGTGATGAGTTGGTTCTGTTATGGATAGCAGAGGATTTCGTGCAACCGAAAGGGCATAAGCAACCGGAAGACTTAGGTCATGAGTACTTCTCCGATCTGTTATCAAGGTCATTTTTTCGGAAGTCAAATAATAACAGCTCGTTGTTTGTAATGCATGACCTCATTATCGATCTTGCTCAATCTGTTGCTGGTGATTCCTGTTTTAATATGGAGCATGAACTGCACATCGATGAAATGGCTCGTCATGTTTCGTTCATTCCCCGCCGATACGATGTCTCACAAAGGTTTGAAATCTTCAATGAGAGGAAACACGTACGATCTTTCATAGCACTGCCGACACCATGTCAGAGAGGAGGATATTGCTATTTAAGTAGTAAGGTACTGTACAAATTGCTGCCAAAATTGAAGTGCTTAAGAGTGTTATCCTTGAGTGGCTATTTCATCGGAGAGCTATCGAGTTCAATTGGTGATTTGAAGCTTTTGCGGTGCCTTAATTTGTCTAGAACAGCAATAAGATTGCTGCCTCGGTCAGTTGGTAATCTTCACCACCTACAAATGTTAATATTAAACCAATGCAAAGAACTTACAGCTTTGCCTGTTGAAATTTGTGGACTGAGTAAATTGCATCATCTTGACATCCGAGATACTCCGAAGCTACAAGAGCTGCCACCAGGACTCGGAAACTTGACCAGTCTCCGGGTATTGCCCAAATTCATTATCGGGAAAGCTGGAGGGCTGGCATTAAGGGAGTTAAAGGATTTGTCTCTTCAAGGTCAGCTTTCCATTATAGGGCTGCATAACGTGGTGGATATTCAAGATGCAAGGATTGCCAACCTAAGGCAAAAGCAAGGCCTGAAGAAGCTAGCCCTTGAATGGAGCAATGATTTTAAAAACAGAGACAACCAAATGCAGGAGCAGGTCCTTGCGTTGCTGGACCCTCAAAAAGATCTCCAATGGCTGTCCATTTCAAATTATGGAGCTACAAAGTTCCCTTCTTGGGTAGGGAATCCTTCTTTTGCTAAAATAGAGCAGCTAGACTTCTTTGACTGCATAAATTGCAAATCATTGCCATCACTTGGGCGACTACGGTCACTCAAAAGCTTGAACATAAGAGGCATGCATGCAATGACAAAGTTGGGCCCTGAATTTTACGGGGACGGTTTTCCATCTTTGGAGATCTTGAGGTTTGAGAACATGACAGAATGGAAGGAATGGATTTCATGTGTTGGTAGCGTAGAAGGTTTCCCCTGTCTTCGTGAGCTTATACTGCACAACTGTCCTAAATTAGCTGGAACGCTGCCAAGAACCCTCAGTTCCCTGGTAAAACTAGATGTTCAAAACTGCCCACAGCTAATGAGTTCACCTTTAAGCTCCACATGCTTACGTGGATTAACCGTGGAGGACAGTACTAACGTAATCCTTCCAAGAATGGTCGGTCAAAACACCATCACCAAATTGAAATTTAAGGGAATTTCAGGCCTTACCTGCATAACTGAGGAGCTCTCCAAGGCCTTAATGAGACTTGAAGTTCTAGAGATTGAAGGTTGCAGTGCACTAACGTGTTTGTGGCAGAATGGATCAGAATTAGAAAACCTGCCTTGTCTAAATAGTTTGGTAGTAAAGAATTGTCCCGAGCTTGTATCCTTGGTTGGAGAAAAGCAAGGGCAAGGACTATGCCTACTCTCATCTCTTAAAGATCTCAGGATTGAAAGCTGCCAAAAATGTGTGTCCTTGCCAGCAACAGGGTTGCCTCATACCCTAAAGTGCCTCACAATCCTTGACTGCAAGGCTCTGGAGTCATTACCTGACATGAATGACAGCAATTCCAACTGCTGCCTTCTTGAAGAGTTAAAGATTGTAAGCTGTCCTTCCCTGAAATCCTTCCCGGAACCCAAATTGCCCTCGACACTCAAGAGCTTGGGAATCAAAAACTGCAGAAATCTAGAGTTCCTTCCTGGTGGACGAGTGCAACGTGATGGCAATGATAATTGTGCACCGCGCCTTGAATATTTGTGTTTATCTGATTTTCTTGCTTCAGAATCCTTATTGGAAAGTGTGTTGCCATTACTAGATCTTAAAGTCCTCCGGCTATCGAATTGTATGAATCTCAGGGCCTTGCCAGACCATATGCCGAACTTCAACTCTCTTCAAGAACTGAGTTTATCAGACTGTGTGGCTCTGACATCCATCCCAGAGGGTGGTTTGCCGCCCAACATAACTTCACTCGAGTTCCATAATTGTGAAAAGCTGAAGCAGCCAATGTCAGAGTGGGGCCTGGAAAAACTCAATTGTCTTACAGAAATCAAGATTGTTGGTGCATGCCCTGCTGCAGATACTGATTCATTTCCAGCTGAGAGTGTAATGCTTCCTTCAACTTTAACCAGTATTTGCCTGGAAAGCCTTGAGAATTTGGAATGTCTATCCTGGGAACTAGAAAACCTCATGGCTCTCCAAGAATTGCAGATTAAAGGCTGCCATAAGCTCCAGTTTCTACCAAAGACAGGCCTACCGGTCTCACTAGGACGGCTATGCATCTCCGACTGTCCTGTTTTACGAGACAAGTGCAGAAAAGAGAAAGGACAATATTGGTCCATCATACGCGACATCCCTTGCCTTGAAATTTATTGAAAATACATGGTAGATCAGGTATGATGAACTTTAATCACGTTGTCCAAGCTCCAGGCTGTCTGTTTTTGGAGACTGATTATATTATACCTTTACGTTAATGTTTAAAGTTAGCCATTTGTTTAAACCGAAAAGCCTCGGAAAAGAAATTGTTTATTATGATATGAATGGTTTGAAGGTTATTACCAAACTAAAACAGGAAAAAATTATTTATTTTATTTTTAAATATTATAAAAATATAATTGTTATACACCTATAATAATATTTGAGACATTTCTAACAACATTTAAAATTTAGATCATATTTAATTTTTTTAATTTTAAATTTAAAAATTAAAATGTATTAATAATATTATTACTTAATGAGACTTAGATTGCATTTTTAGTAAAATTTACAAATGTAATTTTTTATTAAAGACTGTTTTATTTAATAAATTAAAATTAATATATTTTCATATACAATTTAAATATTTTATTAAAATAATATTTCAAGTAAAAATTTATTTTTATTTCATGTAAGAATAGAATTATTTTTACTAAAATGTAAGACAATAGGATGTTTTAAATAACTAATTTAGTAAAGTTGTTATTGTTATTGTTATAAATGAAAAGTTGGTATAGATGAAAAAAATAATCCTAATTATCAAAAGCTGCCTGTTTTTGGAGACTGATGTACATATATGAAACGTGGATAGGAGAGAATAATAATCTCAATTTATCCAAATTCCAAAATAAAGTTCTTGTTGATAAAATGAATAATTTTCTCTTGTATATTTAATAGAAAAATTTGCATGGCTATTTATACTAAAAGGGTAGGCCTAAGGAAACATAATCAGTACATTAAACTGATAATGAGATTAGTTGAGATAAGCTGTCAACACTCCACCTCAAGTTGGTGCATAGATGTCACACATGCCCAATTTGCAAACCCAATTATGATAGCTTCTGTTGTTAAGTCCTTTAGTAAATACATCAGTTAATTGTTTGTCAGAGACTACATGACTTAAGCCCAAGATGTCGGCAGTCAACTTTTATTTGATGAAGTGTCAATAATTTCTATGTGCTTTGTTCAATCATGTTGTACTGGGTTTTAGGCTATACTGATGGCAGCCTTGTTGTCTCAATATAAGGATAGTTTTCCTTTATTTGACAAATTTAATTCCTCCATAACTTTTAATAACCATAGTAGCTTGCAAATGCCTTGAGCCATGGCTCTATATTTTGCCTTAGCACTTGACTGAGCAACCACACTTTGCTTCTTGCTTCTCTAAGTGATTTCCTCCCATAAATGTGCAATATCCAGATGTAGACCTCATATCATCCAGAGATTTAGCTTAATTTGCATCTGTAAAAGCTTCTATCTGGAGATAACCATGTTTAGAAAAGAGGAGACCTTTTCTTGGGGCAGACTATAGGTAGCATAGAATGCGAAAGACAGCTTGCATATGAGACTATTGAGGATCGTGCATAAATTGACTTACCAAACTAACTACGTATGCTATGTCAGGTCTAGTGTGTGAGAGATAAATTAGTCTACCAACCAATCTTTGATATCTTTCTTTATCCACTGACTCTTCTATTCCAGCTTGCAACCTATGATTGCTTTCTATAGGTGATTCTGAGGGTTTGCATCCCATCATACTTGTCTCAGTCAAGAGGTCTAGGATGTATCTTCTTTGAGATATGAAGATTCCTTTCTCTGATCTAGTAACTTCCATAGATATTTTATTCCAAATTCTTGAGCCAAACATTGTTTCAATCGAGCCATTTCTTCCTCACCGTTTCCTATCATCCCTATGTCATCAACATATACAATAAAAAAGAGTGATCTTACCCTTCTGATGTTTAACAAAAAGGGTATGATCAATATTGCTTTGTTGATAACCAAAAGTGATCATAGCTTTGCGGAATCTGTCAAACAATGTTTTGAGAGATTGTTTTAATCCATACAAGGCTTTTTTCAATTTGCATACTTTCTCTTTCGTTTTTGTATTATCAAATCCAAGAGGAGTCTCCATATGTACTTCCTCTTTTAAGTCTCCATATAGGTCTGGATTCTTCATATCAAATTGTTGTAGGTTCTAATCAAGGTTGGCTACATAAGATAACAAAATTCTGATGGTGTTCATTTTGACAATAGGGGCAAACGTCTCTTGATAGTCTACTCCATAAGTTTGAGTGAAGCCTTTAGCAATCAATTTGGCTTTGTACCTTTCAATCGAAGCATTAGACTTGTGTTTCAAAGTAAACACCCATTTGCATCCTACCAAATCCTTATCTACCAGAGGAGTTACTAGCTCCCGAGTCTCATTCTTTGCTAGTGCCGTAATTTATTCAACCATAGCTTCTTTCCACTTGGGATCTTCAAATGCTTTTCGCTAATCTTGTGGAATAAACATAGAGGACAAATACAAGATAAAGGATTTATAGGGAAGGGACAATGAGGCAAAAGAAATAAAGATATATATATATATATATATATATATATATATAGGTGTCTAGTATAGGGTCTAACACCTTTTCTTTGGGCAATTGGTTTATCTAAATCATTAGGGGTAACTCACCAAAAGAGAAAGATTCGGGTAACTCACTAGAAGAGAAAGATTCTTGGAGGTTGCATGATGGCTTCTTCTACTCTAAGCCTTTTTGAATACTTCTTTAAATCTGGTTTGTCCAAACGTCCAACAACATTTTTTTAAATAGTGTGTCGTTGAAAGCACAAAAAATAACCCATCCTTATGAAATCACGAAAAGAATAGTCTAAGGGAAGTAGGGTCAAATCCTTAGGGACTGAATTTCTACAACTTCTTATTCCTCGAAATTCTTGGCACAGTCATGCCTAAGAAAAACAGTGTACCTGGTGTAACAGCCCGTTTTCAGTAAAATCAGAACAATGATTTTGGGACCACAAATTCGAGTCAGAAAGAAAAATTATTTTAATATTGTTGCATGGTTTGCATTATGGTAGAGAATTCTTATGAAAATTTCGTTACGAAAATTTTATCGATTACATGTTAATTATAGAAAGGACCAAATTGCATAAAATGCAAAAGTTGAGTTCTAGTAGCTATAGGTATTGAATAGCTATGGAGTTCAAAACTTGAAGTCCTTATATGACAATTAGACCATTAAGAGAAGTTAGTAGATATTTTTGATGATTCATCCATGGAAAAATAAAAAAAAGAAAATGATGAAATTGGAAAGTAAAATATGAAAAGATGAAAAATAAATAAAATAAGAAAATATCATCTTTTTTTTTATCATCTTTCCTAAATAAAATCTATGGAAACCCTAGCCATGGAGACTTGAAGAAAGAGAAAACTTATTTGGCCAAATTAGGTGAGTATTCAAGTCTTATTTTTAGTAATTTTTATATTTCCGATATCGTAATAGCTTAATTTAATTATCTCAGGGATTAATTTGCAAAGTTATCAAGGTACTAGGGTTTTTCCATGGATGAATATGTATGAATTATGAAATTTATGGTAGAAAATAAAAAGTTGTTAATAGATAAACAACTTTTGTAAAATGAATTTTTATGAAATTGTGATTTAGGGACTAAATTGTAAAGTTGTAAAATTCATGAAAAAAATTCTAAAATTTATGAAATACATGGGCTGTAAATGTTATATGTAAAAATTAGCTAGGCTTGGAATAAGGACTAAATTGCACGAATTTCATTTTTTGATCCTAGGGACGGAATTAGAATTAATTAAAAGTATAAGGGCAAAATGGTACTTTTGCATAATATGTGAATTGAGTTGAATTGAATAAGAATTGTACTAAATTGAGTTAAATTTACTCGTATAGATCCGGATAGACCTAGTACGGAGTTAGATCGAGGAAAAGAAAAAGTGTTAGATTAGTAGATTTCTGTATACGAACAAGTGACGAGGTAAGTTCATGTAACTAAATTGTGTACATTTATATGTTTGAATTGAATGTTATATTTATATATGAATTGTGAAATTGTTATGTACATGAAATTGATTACATATATGACAATGCCCGATAAATGTCAAGTCCCGTTTGAATATATGAAATTCGATGGATACAAAATTTCCCGTATTAGTTGTGATTCTGCATATGTTGTAGACATAATATAGCTCTTACGAGCATTCTTTTATAAGCCCTCTTGAGCTTCTTGTTATATGGTACCTGCGAGCATCCTGATCGGTATTGATCCTGCATGTGTTGCGGACATACTGTAGCTCTTTATGAGCGTCCTATTATATGATTGGTATTAATTCTGCATATATTGCGGACATATCACAGCTCTTTATGAGTGTCCCGATATAGGCTCTTTGTGAGCTTCCCGATGTGGCTTGCCTGAACATCTCGATATTAAGCTATCCGGAGCTTCTTGATAATAATCTTGGGAGTTACTTGTTAAGCTTACATAAGGTTTTTGCTTACTCTTATGAGATTCCTGATATAATCAGATAAGCTTCCGATTACATGGCTCATATAAGCTTCCTGTTATATGGCTCGAGAGAGAGTGTTTCCTGGTTATGTAATCTAATGAGTACCCCTGAATATGAATTGATGGATTACAATTTTGTACACTTTAAGTGTACTACATGTGTATCCATCGATACAAATAAATTCAACTGGCAAAGTTCTGACATGGCTAAACTAAACTTGATATGATTTATCATAGAAATGTATATGTTATAAGGAAATATGATAAGAAAAGAATATGTGTATGAAAGTTATTACATGATGAGCTCATTCATGTTTTTTGACAATTGTGTGAATTATAATGACTAACATGTTTTGATGAAGTTGGGTGTTTAGGCTATTAGCCAAACTTATTTGATGCATTTTGCATGTTTATTTTAATAAAAATGAATGGCAAGTTAAATTTCCAATTATACGAACTTACTAAGCATTATATGCTTATTTTGTTTATTTTCCTCTTCTTTATAGTGCTCGGAAGCTCGTAAAGGTTGGAAGTCGGTCGGAGCATCATCACACTATACTTCAGCTCGTTTTGGTATAAATAACAAACTTATTTTGGTATAATGGCATGTATAGGTTAAATTGCCCAATGATAGCATGTATATGGTTGGTTGTAACTAGCCATTGGAATGACTATTGATGGTATATTTGATGTTTATGTAAGAGGTTATATCATGTTTAATATATATATGCTTGTTATGATAGATTGAATTTTGATAAACTTATATGATTATACAAATAGGTAAGTTTGAAAACTTAAATACATGTGATGATATATCATGTATAAGATTGGTTTTGGCTTGGTTTTAATGTCTTGAATTGGTTGGTGAATGTATATAAGTGTTATTGTAGGTTAAAGGTAAATTTGGGTGAAAAAAGTGGCCTTGAAAATGGCCTATTTTTGTCCACACTGGTAGAGACACGGGCGTGTGTGACACACGGTCATACACACGGGTGTGTGGTTTGGCCGTGTGTCCCCTGCATCCTTAAAATTAAAAAACAGAATGCCCAAATATTTTCACACGGGCAGAGACACGGGCGTGTGTCTCAGTCGTGTGTGACACACGACCTAGTACATGGGCATGTGGCTTGGCTGTGAGAACCTTGCACCTAATTAGTGCAAGTCAATATGCTCACATGCCTAGCACACGGGCTATGTGACCCAAGCCAGTAGCTACCCTAATTTTAAGCACAGGCTGGGACAAGGTCGTGTGCCTTACATCAAATGCCCACACAGCCTAAGACACGGGAGTGTCACTTGGCTGTGTGAGCTACAAGGCCTACCCACACGGGCGTGTGTTCCCTGCTTCTAAGAAAAAACTTGAAATTTCGTGAAAAATTCTCTAAGTTTTCGATTTAGTCCTGACTTGTTTCTAATCCATAAATTAGGCCTCGAGGGTCCATTTAAGGGACAATATGATTGAATATGATTGGATTCGGTTATGAATAGTAAATGATATATGTAAACTATTTTTAAATCTGTAAACTCTGATAATGCTTAGTATGTAACATCCTGATTTTCGGGTTTTTCGTGATTCGTGATTTTTTAAGTAAGTTTCTAAAATTTGGCATGTGATTATGGAATTCATAATTTGGGTATGTAAATGGGCTTATGGAAGGGCCATGGGTTGGCCAAAACCCGGTAGAATTTTTAAATTTTGGATTTAGGAGTTAGGGGTTCTGGCTAGGTGCCCTTATATTAAGTTGTGGGTAAAATGTATCACAAAAAGAGCTTTGGTAAAGTGGCAAGGGTGACGCCACTAAGCTCCTAAAAAGGTGGCGTGTGGAGCATAAGGAAGACCTGGATCGATTCCTGTGTTGGCAAATAAGAATATTTATTTTATGTGCGGGAAGGGTAAGTGTTGGAACCTAAGTGGATTCTCAGAAGAGGAGAGTTGGATCAAGTCAAATGCATAGATTAAGGAGGGATAAGGGAGAGATTTTAGGATTTGAGAGAAGGATAGAGCTTAGCCGATTGGAAGGGGTTAGAGAGGGATTTCGACAGAGGGTATTAGGTTAGCAATTTCGGCATTAGGGTCTTAGTCATGCTGCTTTCTCTTTGGTTTAGTTTTTCTCTTCTTTCTTCTTCCCTAGCCGAATCTTCCATCTTTCCTCTCATATTTTCTCCTTTTCTTTTTCAAAAACCAGCCCATTACTTTCCTCTACTCATTTATTATTTCTTTCCTTAATCTCTACTTCTGCCGAAATACCGCAAAGCCGAAATCAGTGAAGATAGGGGGTGCCGATTCTTTGTGACCAGCAACCTTTTCTTTCCTTTTCAATTGTTGGAATTCAATTCCTTTACCTTTTAGGCATCTGGATTCAAGAGGAGAAAGACTGTGGTAAGTGCTCGAACTCTAAACAATTCCTAGTGTAACTTTTGGCCAAAAGCCGAAACCACTCTAGTTTAGGGAGGTGGCCGAATGTGGGTATATGCCTTATGGGGTCTTCTTTTAATATTTTTGTGTTTTATTTAGTGGAGGTACAGCAAGGTGTAGTGTCAACTTGGAGTAGCTTAGATCACCGGAGTGGCTAGACCTAGTCATCAATCGCGACAAGGATAAGATTCCTAAGGCCATTATGGATGGTGGCCGAATGTGTAAGTATTAGTATTAGGTGATTTTTGGTTTGGTTCAATTATGGGAAGCTAATTATTAATGACGGATTATAGGATAAATCGTGTAGGAGACCTTGTCGAGGAATATCGCCAAACAGGTGTGTAACGAACCCTTTTTCATAGCTTAAAGCGATAAAATGCCAAAAAGCCGAAATGCCAGAATTCTGGCATTTCGAGGACTTGTGAGCAAGCGAACGCTCACTAGTTAGTTAGAATCGATGAGATGATGATCGGGAACAATGGAAACGGTAAGGACGTGTTTTTGGCATTCACGGTAAGTTGGGCCTCGAGGGGCTAAAATAGGGCCCAATAGGCTTTCGGGGGCCCATTTGGGTAAATTGGTAGAAAACGAAAATCTGTTAAATTGCATGTTAAGACTGTTAATACTGTTATGGATATAGGCTAAATGGGCCTAGATGACAAAATCGGCTAAGTAGGGCCCATTAGGGGTTTTAGGCCCAATAACTCGATTTCGCTAAAAAAATGGGCCAGAATCACTGTTTGCACCCATGAATTGTTAGTAACCATTAATGAACATGGAAACCCTAATTTTTGGTAAAATTACAAGGTTACCCTTATAACATGGAAATGACCGTTTTGCCCCTAGGTAAAAATGACCATTATACCCCTAGGGTTTATGTATGAATTTAATACATGGGATTTTGATAAACATGGTATGTATGATATACTCATGACATGTATGATATGCACAGGATATGTTTGATATGCCCATGATGTAATCATAAATGCATTGGGTTGGGTTTTTATATGGATGGAGGAAGTGCAAAAGGGCTTATGCCCCAGTTATTAAAAGGGCTTATGCCCCAGTTATTAAAGGGCTTATGCCCTGCTTATTAAAAGGGCTTATGCCCTGCTTATTAAAGGGCTTATGCCCTAGTTATTAAAGGGCTTATGCCCCGCTTATTAAAAGGGCTTTTGCCCATTATTAAAAAGAGGCTAGGCCTCCAGGTTATATGATAAAGCAATATGCCGCCAAAGGAGAGTTATGGCGGGTAGGTCGAGTTAATCCCCACATGGTGTGTTGGTTAGTACGGTGGAGAGTAGCGGATGGTGGGTTGAGTAGTCTCCCAAATGGGCTTGCATTCTTTCATTGACATTATATGTGATATTGAAATGGGCCTATGGGCCATACTGCTTCTGATAAAGGCTTCGCCCAAGATATGAAATATGAAAAGGGCTTCGGCCCAGTGTTATGAAATATGAAATATGAGAAGGGCTACGGCCCAGTACATGTTGAGATTGGATTTGGGCTTAGGCCCAACAGGCTGTTATTGTTTTGGGCTTTGAAAGGGGCTTGTTGCACATCGAGTTTCCAAACTCACCCCCTTTCCTTAACCTTGCAGTGAGCCTTGATGTGGGACTTGGTAGGAGGGGATTCAGAGTAGCCACGGTGATCGCCTTTGGACCTTTAAATAAGCGTTGGTTTTCATTTAATTTCCTTTAATTATTATTTATTTTTGGGTTGTAATAAGGCCATTTTTAACTTTTCTTTTATTTCTTTTCGGGATTATTTTATTTTTAATAACTTCAAACCTGGTTGATAATTGTTCAAATGGGCTAGACTTAGGACGTGTTTTCAAAGCGATACTTGTTTTCAAAATATCTCAACGCCACGATTAATCGATTTATCAAAGACATCCACTTAAACAAAATTTAAACTCGATATAACAAAGTGTGGCTATGGTTGTGGGCATGTCTAGGATTGGATCCAAACAAATAGCTTAGTACTTAAGCAGCCTTCATGGCTCACCTCCTCTGTCTCGGATACCTACCTGGTGCTCAGGTTCCGTACACTTTGTTAACTCAACAAAATATATGGTTATTAAAACACTAAAATAGAACGTGGGTTTTCAACTCCAATATGGCACGTCAGATTCGGCCATAACGTCTGGGCCGGGTTTGGGGTGTTACATTTAGTGGTATCAGAGCCAGGTTGCAACAAGTCGGCTGTGGATTGGGTTCAAAATTTTTTTCGAAAACTTAGGCCTAAGAAGGGTATTTTTGGAAATGGTTTTTGAAAATTCTTTTCAAAGATGTTTTACAGAATATATATGTTAAAATGGTCCAAATTTTTCTGTTTTAAATCAAGAGTTCAAAATAAAGGATGTTTTCAAATCAAAGTTTTCAAATTTCTATTTTCGGTGATCAAAAACATAGTTTTCAAGTTTTAGATTGGAGAAAGAAGTGGCGCACTGAATCCCCGGCACCAAGTCTGTAAGTATATTTTCTATACGATATATGATAATGATATGATATTATGAATAGTACTGAGACTCTACTATGATACTGTAGATAGGGGAAAACTATGAAACGGTAGAAATGAGACTGTAGCTAGACTATGACGATGCGAAAACAATTCTTGAACTGCTACATTTCCATAAGACATTTTCTTAATAAACAGTGGAACATTATACTAATTTCATAAAATTCGTAAATCAGATAAGCTGATATGAGTACAAGAGGAGTTCGTGGACGAGGCCGCGGACGTGGTCGTGAAAGGGTGCAAGTTGAATCTTCATCCTCAAGGCATAGGCCAGTTGAGGAGCCATCTGTGCCACAAGCAACGGAGACTGGATCTTATGATCGGGCTGCGGGGGATGATGCTTTGTCCCAAGCCATGTTAAGGGTTTTAGAAAGAGTGGTTGGAGCTAGTACTGGAACAGTGAATAGGAGGTCTATATCGGAGCGACTCCGGGCCAACGGGGCAGAAGTATTTAGGGGTGTATCTGGAGTAGCCCCAAATGTGGCAGAATATTGGCTAGAGGCAACAGAACGGATCATGGACGACCTAGACTACTCAGTGGAGCAAAAGCTGAAAGGAGCTGTGTCACTGCTACGTGATGAGGCATACCGATGGTGGATCACCGTAAGGGAGAGTACCCCAATTGAGCAAGTAACTTGGGAATTGTTCAAAACTGCTTTTAAAGGGAGGTATGTTGGAGCAAGCTATGTGGATGCTCGTCGGAAGGAATTCTTGAATCGACTCGGGTGATAAGACTGTGCGTAATATGAGGCGAAATTTTGAGGTCGAGTCGATATGCTAGTGGGATAGTGGCAACTGAATATGAGCGCAGTGTCTGATTTTGAGGATGGTCTCCGCGATGAGCTTAGGATATTGATAGCTCCACGAGGGAGCACGGTTTTGCTGCATTGGTAGAGAAGGCTAAGATAGCCGAGGAGGTGAAGCTGACTGAGCGACAGAATCGTGAGAAGTGATTCGGAAAGGTTGTGAGGCGTACTTAGCCCTTGTAAGTCAAACGAGACTTGAAGAGATAACGGTAGAGTCGGTTAGGACTATTAAGGAATTTCAGGATGTATTCCTAGATGAACTTCCTGGCCCGAGCAGAGAAATCCATTGCTCCTTATAGGATGGCACCAAAGGAATTGGTGGAATTGAAGGCTCAGATTCAGGAATTGTTGGATAGAGGGTTTATAAGACCAAGTGTTTCCCGTATGACGCAGATCGCTCAGAAGAAGAAAGATGGGACTATGCGAATGTGTATTGACTATCGACAGTTGAATAAACCGACGATCAAGAATAAGTACCAGTTACCAAGAATCGATGATCTGCTCGATCAATTAAAAGGAGCTTTGTTTTTTAAGATCGACCTTCGGTCGGATATCATCAATTAAGAGTTAAAGAGGGGATATTTATAAGACGGCATTCGTGACTCGATACGGCCGTTACGAAGTTTCGGTAATGCCTTTTGGACTAACTAATGCACCAAATGCATTCATGGATTTGATGAATCGGTGTTCCAACCATACTTGGATCGGTTCAGTAGTCGCTTTTATTAACGATATCTTGGTGTATTCGAAAATGAAAGAGAAGCATGATGAGCATCTTCGTAGTAGTCTTTGCAAGTGTTAAGGAGAAGCAACTTTATGCAAAGTTTAGTAAGTGCGAGTTTTGGTGAAGGAAGTTACCTTCTTGGGGCATGTTGTGTCTGCCGAGGGATCAAGGTGGACCTCGAAAGATTGAAGCAATTTTGGAATTGAAGCCACCAAGTCGAGAATGAGATTCAAGTTTTTGGGGTTGGCGAGTTATTATCGGAGATTCGTGGAAGGATTTTCGTGTTGGCAAGACCGCTAATCTAAACTTATAAGGAAGGGAGCACCTTTTGTTTGGACAAATAAGCAGCAAGAGGCTTTTGAGAAGTTGAAGAAGGTTTTGACGGAAGCGCCAGTGTTGATTCAGCCAGAGTCTGGTAAGGATTTCACTGTGTACAGTGATGTGTCACATGTAGGTTTGGGCTGCGTGTTGATGCAAGAGGGTAAAGTGGTCACTTATGCTTCACGACAGCTTAAGCCACACGAGGTGTACTACCGGACGCATGACTTGGAATTGGTAGCGGTAATCTTTGCACTTAAGATATGGAGGCATTACCTGTATGGGGAGAAATGCATCATCTATATGGATCACAAGAGTCTTAAGTACTTGTTGACTAAAAAGGAGCTGAATCTTAGGCAGCGAAGGTGGATAGAGTTGTTAAAGGACTATGACTGTTCGATTGAGTACCATCCAGGTAAGGCGAATGTCGTGGCTGATGCGCTAAGTCAAAGGGCTGTGACAGAATTAAAGGCGATGTTTGCTCGTCTAAGTTTGTATGACGACGGAAGTTTGTTGGCGGAGTTACAAGTGAGACCGACTTGGGTAGAACAGATTAAGAAGCAACAGTTTGAGGACAAGTCGTTGGTTTCCCGGTTTCAGCAAGTTAAGAAGGGGGAGAATCCGGACTTTGGGTTAAATAGTGAGGGAGTTCTTTGTTTTCGAGGGAGAATTTGTATGCCGAAGAACTCCGATTTGAGATTGATAATTTTGAAAGAGGCACATAATGGACCTTGTGCTATGCATCTAGGAGGGAGTAAGTTGTATCGCGACTTGCGAGAGCAATATTGGTGGCCGGGGCTTAAGCGAGAAGTGATCGAATTTGTAGGGAGATGTTTGATATGTCAACAAGTGAAGGCCGAGCATCAACTACCTTCGGGATTGTTACAGCCGGTAAAGATACCACTTTGGAAGTGGGAAAGGGTAACTATGGACTTTGTAAGTGGGTTGCCGTTGACACCTTCTAAGAAGGATTCGGTTTGGGTGATTGTGGATAGACTCACGAAATCTGCTCATTTCATACCTGTCCGAACCGATTACTCACTTCAGAAGTTGGCCAAATTGTATGTGGTGGAAATAGTACGGTTGCATGGTGTGCCAGCGTCGATAATTTCAGACCGAGACCCAAGGTTTACATCTCGATTTTGGCAGAAGTTGCATGAGGCATTGGGAACGCGATTGGATTTCAGTACGGCTTTTCACCTTCAGTCGGATGGGCAGTTAGAGAGGGTTATTCAGATTTTAGAGGATACGTTGAGGGGTTGTGCTATTGAGTTTAGAGGCAGCTGGGAGGACCATATGCCATTGGCGGAGTTCGCGTATAACAACAGTTACCAAGCAAGTATTCAGATGGCTCCATATGAGGCACTATATAGGCGAAGGTGTCGTTCGCCTACTTATTGGGCAGAATTGGGGGAAAGGCAAATACTTGGACCAGAGTTGGTAGCAGATACTGAAGACAAGATTAAGGTGATCAGGAATCGGTTAAAAGAGGCAGCGGATCGACAAAAGTCTTATGCGGATCTGAAGCGTAAGGATATTGAATATGCGGTAGGGGGCATGGTCTTTTTGAAAGTTTCGCCTTGGAAGAAGATTTTGAGATTTGGTAAGAAGGGTAAGTTGAGCCCACTGTTTATTGGGCCTTATCGAATCATTAAGTGGATAGGGCCGGTGGCTTATCAGCTAGAGTTACCTCCAGAACTGGATCGCATTCACGACGTTTTCCATGTGTCCATGCTAAGGCGATATCGTTCTGACCCAACTCATATCGTGCCAGTTGCAGAAATCGAGGTACGGTCGGATTTGACCTTTGAAGAGGAACCTGTGCAAATACTTGATCTCGATGTCAAGGTGTTGGGAAGGAGGTCAGTTCCGTTAGTGAAGGTACTTTGGAGGAACCATGGCAAGGAAGAAGCTACTTGGGAGACCGAAGAGGCAATGCGTCAGCAGTACCCTCAACTATTTGGATCAGGTAAATTTCGAGGCCGAAATTTCTTTAAGGAGGGTAGAGTTGTAACATCCTGATTTTCGGGTTTTTCGCGATTCATGATATTTTAAGTAAGTTTCTAAAATTTGGTATGTGATTATGGAATTCATAATTTGGGTATGTAAATGGGCTTATGTAAGGCCCATGAGTTGGCCAAAACCCGGTAGAATTTTTAAATTTTGGACTTAGAAGTTAGGGGTTCTGGCTAGGTGCCCTTATATTAAGTTGTGGGTAAAATGCATCACAAAAAGAGCTTTGGTAAAGTGGAAAGGGTGACACTACTAAGCTCCTAAAAAGGTGGCGTGTGGAGCATAAGGGAAGACCTGGGATCGATTCCTTGTGTTGGCAAATAAGAGTATTTATTTTTATGTGTAGGAAGGGTAAGTGTTGGAACCTAAGTGGATTCTGTAAGAGGAGAGTTGGATCAAGTCAAATGCATAGATTAAGGAGGGATAAGGGGAGAGATTTTAGGGATTTTAGAGAAGGATAGAGCTTAGCCGATTGGAAGGTGTTAGAGAGGGGATTTCGGCAGAGGGGTATTAGGTTAGCAATTTCGGCATTAGGGTCTTAGCTGTGCCGTTTTCTCTTTTGGTTTAGTTTTTTCTCTTCTTGCTTATTCCCTAGCCGAATCTTCCATCTTTCCTCTCATCTTTTCTCCCTTTTCTTTTTCAAAAACCAGCCCATTACTTTCTTCTACTCATTTATTATTTCTTTCCTTAATCTCTACTTCTGCCGAAATACCGCAAAGCCAAAATCAGTGAAGATAGGGGGGTGCCGATTCTTTGTGACCAGCAACCTTTTCTTTCCTTTTCAATTGTTGGCGTTCAATTACTTTACCTTTTAGGCATCCGGATTCAAGAGGAGAAAGACTGTGGTAAGTGCTCGAACTCTAAAAAATTCCTAGTGTAACTTTTGGCCAAAAGCCGAAGCCCCTTTAGTTTAGGGAGGTGGCCGAATATGGGTATAAGCCTTATGGGGTCTTCTTTTAATATTTTTGTGGTTTATTTAGTAGAGGAGCAGCAAGGTGTAGTGTCGACTTGGAGTAGCTTGGATCACCGGAGTGGCTAGACCTAGTCATCAATCGCAACAAGGGTAAGATTCCGAAGGCCATTATAGATGGTGGCCGAATGTGTAAGTATTAGTATTAGGTGATTTTTGGTTTGGTTCAATTATGGGAAGCTGATTATTAACGATGGATTATAGGAGAAATCGTGTAGGAGATCTCGTCGAGGAATATCGCCAAACAGGCGTGTAACGAACCCTTTTTCATAGCTTAAAGCGATAAAATGCCAAAAAGTTGAAATGCTGGAATTCTGGCATTTCGAGGACTTGTGAGCAAGCGAACGCTCACTAATTAGTTAGAATCGATGAGATGATGATCGGGAATAATGGAAACGGTAAGGACGTGTTTTTGGCGTTCACGGTAAGTTGGGCCTCGAGGGGCTGAAATAGGGTCCAATAGGCTTTCGGGCCCATTTGGGTAAAATTGGTAGAAAACAGAAATCTGTTAAATTGCATGTTAAGACTGTTAATACTGTTATAGATATAGGCTAAATGGGCCTAGATGACAAAATCAGCTAAGTAGGGCCCATTAGGGGTTTTAGGCCTAATAACTCGATTTCGCTAAAAAAATGGGCCAGGATCACTGTTTGCACCCATGAATTGTTAGTAACCGTTAATGAACATGGAAACCCTAATTTTTGGGGTGTTACATAGTAATCCTGTTTCGGTGACGGATATGGGTTAAGGGTGTTACACCTGGAAAAAATAAAAAAGGCAGAATTAAAAATATGGACGAATTGAAATTGTATGAATTGAAATTGAAATTGTAAAAAATAAACAGAATTAAGGAAAGGGATTCTTCAATTTAAGGGATTCCAGCCTCTTGTTATCTCGATCCTCCTCGGGTTCAATACTAGGCTTTTAGATGATCCTTCTTATGACAGAATAAACCAGTTATAGTGGAAGAGGATGCCTACGACCACTAGCTCCACTTAGATTTTATCCTAAATTTAGAGGAACCTGACTCTAGCCAACTGTCACTTTTGTAGAGCCGTCTTACATTAGATCACCACTTCTCAATAGCGAATCCCACGCCATTTTGTCTCTTGGGCTTGATAACCTCTGACACAGTAAGTTAACGACTGACTGTGCAACCTTTCCAAAACATACAAAGCGGCTAGCTTTGCACAAGATGAAAAGATCACTTTTAGAAGGACATGGATGGAAGCGTCAGTCCCATAATGCAGAGAAACAATGAATATTTGTTGAGAAGGCTAAGTGCGGGTTCTAAGCCTCATGAACTTTTTTTGGGGGAATCTTGATAACCTTTGGCTAGATGAGTTTAGTGGCTCATGCTTTTCGGAAAAAAATAAATATGTTTAATAAAATGGAATTTTATTGAAAAATAGAAGGAACAAAAAGCTAAAAGCTTTAGGGAGAGAGAGTTTTTACAGAAAAGATGAGTCCATATTTATGTCACTCTATCCCCTATTTATATTACATAAAAAACCTAGTTTGTTCCTATTTAAGCTCTAAAAGATAAATGAGATAAAATATGAAATTATATTTAAATAATAATCCTAACAATAAATTTAAATAGAGTTTTATGTTTATAAATCTATTTTTTGAATTGTTGCCCCCAAGTCTTTCACATTTTGTATTTTTGGCACCCCTTCTTTCCAATTTAGCATGCTGACTTATTTTATCTTTAAATTTACGCTTTTTCCCCTAAATTTTCTTTTGCCTTCAATTTGATCCCTACATGATAAAAAACCATAAAAAACACAATTTAGTAGAATCATACTCAAAATATATATGCAATTAACACATAAAAGTATGTCATTTTAGAGTATTATTATATTCCCCCTACTTAGCCCATGCTTGCCCTCAAGTATGGTTCTTATCCATTATGTTATTTAGATTTTACCATGAAAGAATTATCACTCCAAAGTTTTAAAAAAATTAGGCATAATGCAGATGAAAATAAAGAGAACCTTTAGCTTGCTTTAAGTAAAACTAAAAAACTTAAACACACAAAAATTAAATCGACTTGCATTATTTCATGAAAATTAGGTAATTTACTAAACTTACCAAGACACCTATTTGTTTCCACCCTTAGTCCCCAAATGCAATTTATTATTAAATATTTTTCACTTGTATTTTTTTTTCCTTTTTTTTCCCTTTTTATTGTTTTTCCTTTCTTAAGAATATATTGAACCTTTTGGCGCGAAGAGGGTTGACAACCAAGCACCCTACCCCGATTACTTAGCTAACATACTCCTAATTTATTATATTTATATATATGTTTTTTTTTGTTTAAGAATGCATCGAACCTTTTGACGCGAAGTAGGATAACAACCTAAGCACCCCACCCTGGTTACTCAGCCCAACACAATCTTAAATTTTTTTTGTTTAGTTCCGGTTAGTGGAGTTTTACCTAACACGTCACACAACTTTTTGACGCGAAGTAGGATGATAACCCAAGCACCCTACCCCCGTTCCTTAGTCAGTCACATTTTAAGCTGTGCTCAGAACTATGGAAGTATCAATTTATTATTATTATCATTTTTAATGAAACAAAATCTTAATTTTAGAGGACTAGGAAAAACAATCAAGTGTCAAAAATAAGTTTCGATAACTACGTAGCAATCATGAAAATAAATTTAGCATACAATTGTATTAAGTATCCTCTTTGCATTTAGATTTAATCGATTTTACTATAAGCAAGATAGGGTTAGCTTTATTAATCATAATCATTTTATCTTAATAGAAATAAAACAGTGGAGATGAAATCAAACTAGCAAAATCATAACTAACTTAGTAGACAACAATCATGCTGGCAGGTCAAATAGTCGGCAATTCCTAGTTAAAATCTTGGGCATGAAAAGAGGAAGAATATTCTAAAAAAAAAAAACAAATGTGGGCAAAAACGAGCACAAGGCAGTTGATAAACCGTAAATTATACATATTTTTATCCCATGTTTAATTCATTTTATGGATGATTTCTCATTAGAATTGGTGAATTCGATGCTCCTAATGCTTTAATTTCATGTTTTATACTTAGGATAGCATAAGAGAGCGAATGGAACGAGAAACGGGCCAAAAACGGAGAAAATGGGCCAAAGTACTAAATCAACACGGCTTGGACCTCTTCACACGGGCAGACCACATGGCCGTGTCAATTTGGCAGGCTCAAACACGGCTTGAAGTAATCGAACACGGGCGTGTCACACAGACGTGTTCCTGCTGAGCCCAAGTTAAGTCCAATTCAGAAAAGGCCACTTTTGAAGGCTCATAGGCATTCCAAAGCCTATAAATACACCCTAGAAGAGGAGAAAAGGGGACACACAGAATAGGGATTAAGGAATTGCTCCAAGGAAGCCGATTGATTCATCTTAGAAGCTGGATTCATCATCAAGACTGAAGATCTCTCCTCAATTTCTCCTCAGGAGTTTTGGGTTTTCTTTATGTTTTGTATTCTTTATTCTTCTGAGATGTTTTCTTATTTAGTTATGAACTAAAACCCCAAAATACCTAAGGGGAATGAAACCTAAGACGAATCTTGTTATTATTTTCTGAATCGTATGATAAATATTTAACTTGTTCTTAATTATGTGTTCTTAATTCTTGTTTTAATAACCTAGGATACTGATTCAAGACAAGCTCTTATTCAGAGGAGGAATAGACCCTGTTTAAGAGTACATTTGTCATAATTAAGCGGAGTTGATTGCGCGCCTAGACATAGGGTGACAAGATTTTTCCGGATTAGGGTGAAACCTAATAAGGGGATCTATAGATCGAGTTAATGCAACCCTTGAGTGTTAATTAGAGAAAAGTCTTGGTTATTCAATCTAGGGATTAGACGTTATTAGTCTTGAATAGGGATAATAACATAACTTCGAGATCTTTACGGAACAAGTTGAATGAATAAATCGTCCGATTCGGAGCCAGAATAACAAGTAAAGTTTAGGTGGATTTTTCCTCAGGTATTGTCTTAAGTCAATCGATTTTTCCTAAAAGCAATTCCCCAATTCTTTTCTCTGTGTGTTCTTTGTTTAGATAATTAGTTAATTAAAACAAAACCCCATTATTCTTAGGCTAGATAATAAAAAGACAGTCATTACTAGTACTTTTAGTTCCTTTGGGTTCTACAATCCGGTCTTGCTAAAACTATACTACTATTCGATAGGTACACTTGCCTACATCGCGATAATAGTTAGTTCAAGAATGAGTAATTATAAATATTTAAAACCTATCATGAAATAACAGGATCAAGTTTTTAGCGCCGTTGCTGGGGAACTAAGATATTAGGAACGCTTAATTTTTATTACTTTAGCCATTTATTTTTCTTGCAATTTAATTTAATTTTTTTATTATTTATTAACTTACTTTTTCCTTCTCTTGGCAGGTTTTCATAGTTTATGACTAGAAGAAACCCGTTGGGACCATTACTTTTTGACGAAGAAATCAATTGTATAGTACGTAGAAACCAAAGAGAAATAAGGCGAAGCTTAAGATACATGGAGAACGAGCAAGAAGATGATACTCAACCCCCAACCGAAAAGATGGCTGAAAACCAAGGCAATCAGCTACCTCCTGCAATTGCGGTTAATCAAAATCCTGCTCCACACATTATGTATGATTATGTTAAACCCTCTTTAACAGGAACTGAATCGAGCATAGTTAGACCTGCTGTAGCTGTAAATACTTTTGAATTAAAACCTAACACTATTCAAATGATACATCAATTTGTTCAGTTTGATGGTTTGCAGGATGAGGATCCCAACGCTCATTTAGCCAAGTTTTTAGAACTATGCAATACATTTAAAATCAATGGCGTTTCTGATGATGCCATTCATCTTTGGTTGTTTCACTTTTCATTGAGGAATAAAGCTAAACAATGGTTGAACTTGTTACCACGAGGGTCAATTACTACTTGGGAACAAATGACCGAAAATTTTTTACTAAAATATTTTTCGCCGGCTAAAACAACTAAATTACGTAATGATATCTCTTCTTTTGTGCAGATGGATTTAGAAACACTCTACGATGCATGGGAGAGATACAAGGACCTTTTGAGAATGTGCCCTCACCATGGGTTAGAGCTTTGGCTCTAAGTACAAACATTTCACAATGGTCTGAATCCTTCGACTCGGCAAATGGTTGACGCGGCGGTGGGTGGAACCATCAATAATAAAACACCGAAAGATGCCTATGAGTTTTTAGAGGAGATGTCACTGAATAACTATCAGTGGCAAGTCATGAGGATAAAGCCAACAAAAACAGCCGGTGTTTATAACGTCGATTCGGTCACCATGCTCTCTAATAAGGTAAAACTCTCAAATAAAAAGATTGATGATTTTCTTAATTCTTCACAGGTTCACCCAGTAATGCAGTGCGAAGCAAGTAGCGGTGGAACAAACCATTCGGAATACCAACCTTATGGCTACAACATGGATAACGAGCAATTAAACTACATTGGTAGTAATCCTCGACCTCAAAACAATCCATATAGTAACACTTATAATGCAGGTTGGAGGAACCACCCTAATTTCTCGTGGGGTGGTCAAGGAAATCAAAGACCACAACATCCTCCGGGCTACCAACAACCACCTTACCAACAGGAAAAGAAGCCAAATCTTGAAGAGATGCTCTCAAAGTTCATATCAGTGTCAGAAACCCGTTTTCAGAACACCAAGACAACACTTAAGAATCAACAAGCGTCGATCCAAGGGCTCGAGACTCAGATAGGCCAGCTTTCCAAACTAATCTCTGAACGACCACAAGGTAGTTTGCCAAGTAATACCGAACCTAACCCAAGGGAACAACTCCACGCAATTAATATTCAAGATGACGAAGGAGTCATTGAGCCTGAACTAGAACCGAGGCACGAAACTGTGGTAAGCAAAGGTCAAGGTGAGGCAGATTATAATAAAAACAAACCAGTGACTGTCGAATATACACCTCGTGTGCCATACCCCAACGCGATAAGGAAAGACCGCTCAGATGAACAATTAAAAATTGCATATTAACTTATCGTTTATTGAAGCTCTGTCGCAGATGCCAAACGCAATGAAATTTTTAAAGGAGCTTTTAGCAAATAAGCGAAAGTTGGACGAGGCGTCGCATGTGGAGCTGAACATAGTTTGCTCAGCCATTCTCTAAAATAAACTATCCAAAAAAATAAAAGATCAAGGGAGTTTTACGATTCCTTGCTTAATTGGTAGTTTAGACGTTAATTATGCATTGACTGATCTAGGGGCTAGTATCAACGTCCTACTTTACAAAATGTTTAAGCAACTAGGTCTCGAGAAACCCAAACAGACTAGGATGAGCATTCAATTAGCAGATAAAACTATAAGATTCCCTAGGGGTATTATTGAAGATGTGCTAGTTAAAATCGATAAATTTATATTTCCCGTTGACTTTATTGTTCTAGACATAGAAGAGGATATCAACACTCCCTTAATTCTAGGAAGGCCCTTTTTAGCAACTACTAAAACCATCATTGATGTTGGCACAGGTGAACTCACACACCGGGTGGGAGACAAAACAATCACCCTTCAAGCTCACAATTTTGACAACATATCAGGAATTGAAGGTGATCATTTAAACTATTCTACTAAACCTAACAATATGGTGTAACCTAGTTTGCAGAAAATGAGTCTGAAGGAAGCACACGAGTCGTTCTCAAGCAATAGTAGAGGACCTGTTCATGAAGATCGAAGACTACAAATCGAGGAGCTCGATGAATGGCAGACGCACAAACTAAGAACACTCGAAAAACTAAAACTACGCTAAAACGAGCCTGATACCTCTCCAAATCAACTTAAGGTTGGTGATAAGGTCTTATTAGATGCCGCAGATCCCCACATTGTCACTACCACATCGAATGAGAAAATCCCTCTAACGGTACTCAGTATTTTTTTCATTCAGTACGGTAGAGGTGAGTCATCCCAAGTTCAGCACTTTTAAGGTAAACAACACCTGCTTAAAACCTTATTTTGATGAGATTGATAGCAAGAATGAGGAGTATAAACTCCTCAAACCATCATGACCATTCACTGAAGAGGTAAGTCAAGCTTAGACTATAAATAAACGCTTCTCGGGAGGCAACCAGAGCACTAATAATATTAATTTCTTTAAATTTTGGTATTTACCTCCTAACTTACTAATAGGAATCTTGAATACAGGTGTTTTCACAGAGACACGGCCAAGTACACGGGCGTGCTTAAGGCCGTGTGAAAACAAGGCAAGGATTTCCCCAACACGGGCTACGATAAAATGCCACGGCCGTGCAATATGGCCATAGTCGAGCCTGCCAAAACAACACGGGCGTGCCATACGCCCGTGTGGATGAACCGTGGGCGAACCTGTTAAAACAACACGGGCGTGCGACACGCCCGTGTCTAACACTCGTAGTCAAACCTGTCAAATTAACACGGGCATGGGGCTTGCACACACGGGTGTGGGAGAAGCGAACGAAGCTAGACACGACCGTGCGACACGGCCGTGTGAACTCACACGCCCGAGGAACACGGGCGTGTACTAAATGTCAGACGGGCCCAAATTTGAAACTTATGAATCACACGGGCTGAAGTTGGGGAACACGGGCGTGTGCCATGGCCATGTGCCCCAAAATCTATAAATACCTTGCACTATTCACTTTCTTGACCATTCTAAAAACCCTAAACCTAGCCGCTGCAACTCCACACAGTCCCACTGCCACGCCTGTGCGCTGCCTACAACTCCATTCTCGATGCCCACTCTCTTCCCTTTGCGTTTGTTTACTCTTTTTTCTTGTATTTCACTGATTTATAATGCTATTTATCATATTAATCTATGTTTTTCATGTTATTTCCATATTGATAATCACATAAATTTCATTTATCAAACAAGTTATCACCTTTCTCATGTTTAAAATCTTAATGATTCCTACACTTCATGTAATTAGTTAGAAGTAAATATTCATGGCTAGGATAGTTGAAATAATCATGCATTTTGTGTTGACATCTCTTTTCATTCATATAGTATTTTGCATTCCATTCCTTGCCATTTTTACTTATATCACTATGCTCATGCCACATCGAAATGGGTCATTAAACTTATTGTTTTAATTTAGTAATTGTGGCTGAATATATTCATGTATTTTCCTTTTCGAATTTAGTCGCATTCCTTTTATATATTATAAATTGCCTACTCATCAGAAAGACGGATTGATGTTTCCACTTGCAGGTACACAATGTCGTCTTCAAAAGGAAAGAAAATTGCCGTACCAACCTCGAAGAAGAGGAAGGGAGAGTTATCTTCCGCGGGTCCAACTGCAGAAATTTGTCACCCTCTCCTGCAGTTCCCCCGAGCGCCCCAAGAAGAACTTTTTCAAATACTTCAGGCCCGACCCTTAATTGCGGGCCGCTGCATCGACTAGGCTGCTATAGAACAAGTTCAGATGGCTGACGCGATTCGGGCTCTCTTAACCACTGACCGTTGGGAGTTGTTCTTCGGGATTATCAAGTCAACATACCTCGAGCTCAAAATGGAACTCTACTCAATGTTCCATCTTCAGACCGTAATGACACGGTACGATGATTCTGGCACGGTCCAGTTTCGCTTAGGTGAGTTAATCCGCCAGCTAAGCGTCCCAGAGTTTGGTGCTGCACTAGACTTATATACGGAGGAGTTCAAGGAGGAGAATGAACAACATGCTGTCAGTCGCTACATACATTTCTTTCCCTCGAAGTGCTAGCACACTTTGGCCCCTAGCAGGGCCTCCTACAATTCTAGCCGCTCTAAGGCATCAGTTCTCCCACCATCTATAACGCCCCAATTTTCGGGAATTCTGTGAATGTTGGTAAAATTTCATGCTTTGATTTTGTCATTTGTGAGTGAAATTATGAAATAGGACCTATGTGAAAATGTTTGAAAATGCTATAGGCTAATTTGTAGTGGCCAAATAAATAGTAGTGCAAAATAGGAGGATTTGCATGTCAAACCTCCTATTTTACATGAAGTGGCCGGCCATCATGTTGTTGTAGACAAAATGTGCACTTGATATCCATAATTTATGGTACAAATTGATACAAATTGATAATGGGTTAGGTAAATGTTCCATGATAATGGGTTAGGTAAATGTTTCATGATAATGGGTTAGGTAAATGTTCCATGATAATGGGTTCGGTAAATGTTCCATGATGGAAATTTCATGTCTTTTGTATTAAAGAATTAAATGAATGAAATATGAAATTTTATTAAAAAAAAATGGGTGAAAAGAACAAAGTTTTGTCCATCTTTGTTCATCATAGCCTAAAGTTAGAGAAGAGAAATGAGAGGAGAAAGCTCTTGAATGTTCGGTCACTTGGGGAAGAAAATTGAAGGTAAGTTCATGGTAGTTTGCTTTTATTTTGAGGTTCATGAGTTCTTCTTGATTCTATCTTAACTCTTGAAGCATATTTTGGTTTTTAGTTGTGTTGTGAGCGTTTAGTCATGAATTAAAATGAAGGAAATGGTTGTTGTTTCATGTTCTTTTGATGAAAAATGGAAGATAGGTGAAGTTGAGCCAAACAAATGAGCATGCATGTGTCTTAGATGCTAAAGGGAAAAATCGGCTAACATGTTGTGCTTTAAAATAATGAAATGGAGATTATACTTAAGTAAAATCATAGATATGTGATGATTGATTGGTGATATACATGTTTAAATAACATGCGTGCAAGGTATGTGTGAAAGAGTGATAATCTGCTTGGGAAAGTAGCAGTAACGTGACTTTGGAAAATCACCATAAATTATGGGAGATGAATTAAAAGCTGAATAAATTATGTAATTAAATATTATTGAGTCTAGTTTCAAATGAAATAAACAAGAACATATTTTGAATTCTGTACAATGAGAAATTTGATTCAGTAATGAAGAGTGGTCGATTAGTCAAACAAGAAACATGGGAAACTTTGAGAAAAATCGGTATTGATTGGCTAAACCAAAAATTCTAAAAATTTTATGGATAAAAGATACATGAGTCTATTTTCAGGGAAAATTAACGGCACTTATTTGGAGTTTCAGTAGCTCAGTTATAAATGATTTAGTGACTGTTGCTCGTGAAGACAACTTGCGGTGAAATTATGATTATGTGGTAAACAACGACAAATTTTTTTAATGAATTGCTTATTGATTTCTTATAAGCTTACTATGATCTGTCGGTGTGGTTGGCGAATATTGTAAGGGGTTAATCGTAGTTCGTATTTGAATAGTTAGATTAACGTGTTAGTAATCCAATTGTAGGCGTTCGTGTGTGGATCTCGTCAAGATATCGTCATAAGCAAATGTGTGTAACTAACACCCTCTTATAGACTAGATCGGCACAATCGAAAAGCCGAAATGTTTGAAAAATCGGTATTTTGAGATCTTGTGAGTGTGTGAATGCTCATGAGATTAATAGTTTGATGTATATGGTAAATTAAAGTGATAAGACTGCAGAGTGCACGATTCCGTGCATTTCAATATTTTTGGGCTTAATGGGCCAAAAACGGGATAATGGGCCAACGGGCCCAAGTTGGTAAGAAAACGCGGTAAGTGTTTCTGATCGTACGTAGATGGCTATGTTATGTATGAAAACCTTAAGAATAGTGAAATTACTTGAACACCCCTATGTATGCAAAATTACCGTTATACCCCTAAGGTTTTTTTTTTCTGAAAAGCATGATGTTTTGTTTCTGTATACGTATGCCATGACATATTATTTTTGTTACATGGGGACATGGGTTATATTATGGAGGAAGCGTCCTGGTGGCTATGCCACAAATATCTGATCTGGTGGCTCTGCCACATATATCTGTTCTGGTGGCTTTGCCACAATTATCTGTATCTGGTGACTCTGTCACATTATCTGTTCTGGCAGTCATGCTGCAAATTCTGTGGTGTGTAGCGGTTGGGTGGGTCGAGTTGTCTCCCCACACGGTGTAAGGATGGTACAGGGGTGTATACAGTTGGATATGGTTGGGTTTCTGCATAAACATGTAATATCTGCTACGCTACATTATGGGCCTATGGGCTTTGTTCAATTCATTCTAGGCTAAGGCCAACTTATTCTATTTCGTGGTTTGGTGATATAGGCTATGGTTGGGTTAATTTACATTGAGTTTCCCAAACTCACCCTTTTTATTTTCATCCACGCAGTAATCCCCAACCATAGTGGGCTTGGAGTGTGAGGGAATTCGAGTGCCACCGCTCGAAAGTTTGATTTTCTCCCGTGAACTGGACATCTTTTTTTACGTTTGAAGTTTTGGGGTTTTAAATGTAATAAGGCCGCTTAATTATTTTTGATGGTTTTAATATGTATTACTAAGATAGGTATTACTTATTTTAACTATTGAAATTGGATAGATTTAGGCGCGCGTTTTCAAAAACAACAATTGATTTTAAAATAACACTAAGAACAAGCAAAGCTTAGTAATGAAAGTATTTTCCAAAATTAATCACTTTTCCTAAAATGACTTAATCAAATCAGTTTCCTAGAAATATCCATGACGTTAAGGTGTGGCAATGGCGGTATGCATGTCTAGGATTGGATCCGAAGGGAGCTTGGTACTTAGCGGTCGATGGACTCACCACCTCTTTTCGATTTCCTACCGGTGCATGACTTCCATTCACTTTAACCTATAATGAAATTATCTTTTAAAACACTAAGTAAGTTTTTCTGGATCAACAATATAAAATGTTTTGAACGCTTCGATGTGGCATGTTGGATCCGGTCATAACGTCTTGGCCGGGTTTGGGGTGTTACACCATCCATGAGGTACTTACACGCTATTTTAGTTCACACGATTACAGAGAGGCGAGAGAGCACTGGTATCGTCACTACCCAAAACATCTACTTCTTATGGTGCATGTCACAAGGGCATGTCATCGACCTTGCCTATTTCATCGCTCTTGCGATTCAGCACTAGACAGAGCGGCATAGGAAGGGGGTCATCTCCATTGGCCCCTACGTGACTCGGCTGGTGCGACTTTTCGGGCTCCTCAACACCGTGGCCCAAGAATCATCCCTCACCCTCATCGGCCAGATGTCTCCACAAGGCATCTCAAGCATGCTTAGCATGAGGATGATCGAGAAGCGCCAAGGAACTTACCCTTCCCAATATCACCTCGCTTAATCTACCAAGGAATAAGCCTACAAGGACATTCCTGATATTGTCCCCCCACAGCACGAGGGCCCACCAACTCAGCCACCACCACCCTCCCGTCTAGTTCATGCGACGGCTTCATATGCTAACATCTCTAAGCGCCTCACACGATTTGAGCAGCAGTGTTTTCAACGATTTGACAACATTGATGCTACTTTACAGCAGATTTGTCAGCACTTCCACATCTCATCGCCAGTCCCACCTCGCGAACCATCCAGCGATGAAGATGTTTAGAAATATTTATTTCTTATATTATGTTTTTAATTTTTATCGAAACTATTTTTTATTTTTATTAGATTTTAGAAATTTTATCTTTAATTATTAAATTCGGTTATCTTGCTTGATTATGCATGTCGAGACCACACCATTTGATTTGGTATATCAAAATGATTACGGCAGTTAGGATTAACCCACTCATGCCATGAAAAGCCTACCTCCACGATTAACCCCTAGTAAACCCCCTTGAACCTAACAAGTCATTTCTTGTATTACCGTTAATTTTGACCCTTAACCCATTATTGTTGAAATCCCCTAAATTAATTTGATCCCTATTTTTGTCGAGATTTGAGTTGAAGAAATTGATTAGCTATGTCTTGTTTGTAATAAGTTAGCCTATGTATTTAACTTGTTCTTAAAAAAAAAAAAACTATGTATACATATCTGTAATTTCATATTCTGAGAGAAGCTCTGTTGTACGCAAATGAAGACTAACTCTTTTTCTAGTTAGGCAATTTTTCAATTCAATCTCGATTCTAACCCTTTCTTTCAGCTTGTGACAACACCCCCTAACCAAGCCGTACTACAACCCTCTAAAGACCTTTTGATTGATGTATCATCTTAAATTATAGTGGTGGAGATTTGATTTTCATGCAAGCCTATGGTAATGACTTTTCATTATTGACTATTGAGTGGTTCAATTTTTTTCCTTAAACACCTCGAGTGATTTGAGTGAATCTTTAGTGAGGATGTGAAACTCTGTGATATTTTGAATCAAAGGTAATTACTTAGATGCAGAGAGACACCTATGTTTGCATGATTAAATACTTAACATGGAATGTTTGAAACTTTTATGTTCTTTTAGTTGAATTTTCAATGTATGATTACCTATGGATTATTTTGAGATATTATCGATAATAATTATAAGTTGAGGAGAATTTATTTTTATTATGAGTTGAGGATTTTGCTTGAGGATAAGCAAATGCTTAAGTGTGGGGGTATTTGATAAACCGTAAATTATACATATTTTTACCCTATGTTTAAATTCATTTTATGGATGATTTCTCATTAGAATTGGTGAATTTGATGCTCCTAATGCTTAAATTTCATGTTTTATACTTAGGAGAGCATAAGAGAGTGAAAGGAACAAGAAACAGGCCAAAAATGGAGAAAATGGGCCAAAGTACGAAATCAACACGGCCAGGACCTCCTTACATGGGCAGACCACACGGCTGTGTCAATTTGGCAGGCTTGAACACGGCCTGAAGTAATCAAACACGGGTGTGTCACACGGGCATGTCCCTACCGAGCCCAAGTTAAGTCCAATTTGAAAAAGGTCACTTTTGAGGGCTCATAGGCATTCCAAAGCCTATAAATACACCCTAGAAGAGGAGAAAAGGGGACACACAGAATAGGGAGTAAGGAATTGCTCCAAGAAAGGCGATTGATTCATCTCAGAAGCCGGATTCATCATCAAGACTGAAGATCTCTCCTCAATTTCCCTTCAGGAGTTTTGGGTTTTCTTTATGTTTTGTATTCTTTATTCTTCTGAGATGTTTTCTTATTTAGTTATGAACTAAAACCCCTAAATACCTAAGGGGAATGAAACCTAAGACGAATCTTGTTATTATTTTCTAAATCGTATGATAAATATTTAACTTGTTCTTAATTATGAGTTCTTAATTCTTGTTTTAATATCCCAGGATACTGATTCAAGACAAGCTCTTATTTAGAGGAGGAATAGACCTTATCTAAGAGTACATTTGTCATAATTAAGCGGAGTTGATTGCGCGCCTAGACATAGGGTGACAAGATTTTACCGGATTAGGGTGAAAACTAATAAGGGGATTTATAGATCAAGTTAGTGTAGCCCTAGGGTGTTAATTAGAGAAAAGTCTCAATTATTCAATCTAGGGATTAGATGTTATTAGTCTTGAATAGGGTTAATAACATAACTTAAGGATCTCTACAGAATAAGTTGGGTATGGCTGGTTGTACCGTAGTTAGCTCCGTAACTCAAGTTGGGATGATCTTTCCACCCTCGGTTATAAGTATTAGCATAAGGGTCACCACAACATATAAATGGTTTCTAGTATCGTCACATAAACTAGGAAATGCATTAGTTGTATGTTCGGGTGTTGTACAAATTCCGTATAGTCAGGTTGGTCTTATTTTTATTGCAAAAAGAGAATTCATAATATTAGTAAGTCAATAAACATTATCTTCTAAAGCTGAAATACTTAGTAGGTGAACCCTTCTGGGGGGCTCAGGATTGGCTAAGAATTGCTGAGTATTTGCAGCCATCATGGATATCAAGTTCTTTGCCTGTTAAGGAGTCATGTTGACAATTGCTCCTCCACTGGCAATAAGCCCTAATAGAAGTATTGGAGCAGAGACTGTTCTGTTATCCCATGTTGTAGGCAACTTGCACATAACTTCTTAAATCGCTCTTAATAGTCGTAAAGAGACTCCACATCTTTCTGCCTTATCTCAACGATCTCCTTTCTTAACTCAGCTGCACGCGATTCTGGGAAAAAACTGTTGAGAAACAAATGGAAAAGATCAGTTCAAGTTGTAATAGATCCAGGAGGTAGATAAAACAACCAATCCCTAGCAGAATCTGCTAGGGAAAAAGGGAATACACACTATCTGATTTGATCCTCAGTTACGCCCTGAGGTTTCATACGAAAACAAACGATATAAAACTCTTTTAGATTTTTGTATGGATTTTCATTTTGTAATCTGCGGAAAGGTTGTAATAACTAGATTAATCCTGGCTTCAGTTCAAAATTAGTATCTATAGTAGGATACGCAATGCATAACGACGGTTGTTCTATAGGAGCTTCAGCCAATTACCGAATCGTTTGAGCCATAGATTGATGTGCTAGATTTAGGTTTTTGTTAACCCTAGCGTTAAACACTTCTTCTGGTAGATCAACTCCTATTTTTTCGTTTTCGAGTGTTTGAGTAGGGCTTTTGTTAACTTTAGATTAAACTTCATCGTCTGCTTCTATTTTTGACAGTGGGTTACTCTGAGTCCCTACCACATCTGACTACTTTTTACGTAGCTTTGTTTCCTTACAATTAGCTCTCGTAGCCTTCTCTATTTCTCAAACAAATACAGGAATACCTAGAGTAGATCTGGTCATAAGAAAGAATTAAACAAGATTAGTACGTTACTAATCCCCGACAACGGTGCCAAAATTTAGTGTGTCGTTGAAAGCACAAAAAAGAACCTATCCTTATGAAATCACAAAAAGAATAGTATAAGGGAAGTAGAGCCAATCCTCAGGGATTGGATTGGTATACCTTCTTGTTCCTCGAAATTCTTGGCACAGTCATGTCTAAGAAAAACGACGTGCCTGGAAAAAATAAAAAAAGACAAAATTAAAAATATGGATGAATTGAAATTGTATGAATTGAAATTGAAATTGTAAAAAAGAAACAGAATTGAAGAAAACAATTCTTCGATTTAAGGAATTCTAGCATTCGGTTATCTCGATCCTCCATGGGTTCAATCTTAGGTTTTTAAGTGATCATTCTCATGACAGAATAAGCCAGTTATAGTGAAGAGGACGACTATGACCACCAGCTCCACTTAGATTCTAGCCTTACAATTTAGAGGAACTTGACTCTAGCCAACCGTCACTTTTGTGTGACCGTGTTATACTAGATTATCACTTCTCAATGGCGAATGCCAGGCCATTTTTTCTCTTGGGCTCGACAGCCTCTGACTCAGTAAGCTAACAAACCGACTGTGCAACCTTCCCAAAACAAACAAAGCAGCTACCTTTACACAAGATGAAAAGATCTATTTTGGAAGGATATGGACAAAAGCATCAGTCCCGTAATGCAGAGAAACGATGAATATTCATTGAGAAGGCTAAGTGCGGGTTCTAAGCCTCATGAACCTTTTTTTGGGGAATCTTGATAACCTTTGGCTAGATGAGTTTAGTGACTCATGCTTTTTGAGAAAAAACAAATAAGTTTAATAAAATGGAATTTTATTGAAAAATAAAAGGAACAAAAAGCTAAGAGCTTTAGGGAGAGAGAGTTTTTACAAAAAAGATAAGTCCATATTTATGTTACTCCATCCCCTATTTATAGTACATAGAAAATCTAGTTTGTTCCTATTTAAACTCTAAAAGATAAATAAAGATAAAAGCTGAAATTATATCTAAATAATAATTCTAACAATAATCCTAATAAAATTCAAATTTAAATAGAGCTGTATGTTTATAAATCTCTTCTTTGAATTTTTGCCCCCAAGTCTTTCACATTTTTTTTATTTTTGGCACCACTTCTTTTCTATTTCGCATGGCCCATTTTATCTTTAAATTTACACTTTTTACCCTTAAATTTCCTTTTACCTTCAATTAGGTCCCTACAAGATTAAAAAAACCATAGAAAGCACAATTTAGTAGAATCATCCTCAAAATATATATGCAATTAACACATAAAAGTATTTCATTTTAGAGTATTATCAATTTGGTTTGACCAAACGTCCAACAATCTCTTTTTAAACAATAGTCTCCCCCTGAGCAGTAGCTTCTCCTTGAACAATTGTGTTTTTTGGAACAATAGTCTCCCCCTGAACAATAGCTTCTTTTTGAACAATGGTGTTTTTTGGAATAAGGTTTTCAATAGTTACCAAGTCAAGTATCACTTCTTCTCTCTCATTGTTCACCCATTGAAGAGGTGATTGAGTTGTACCATAATAAGGCTCAATTTGTCTAAATGTAACATCCATACTAATGAAAGTTCTTCGTGAAGGAGGATGATAATACTTGTAACCTTTTTGTGTTGGAGAATACCCAATGAACACGCATTTAAGGGCTCGTGGATCTAAGTTGCCTGTTTTTCGATCATGGACATAACAAACACATCCAAATATCCTAAAAAGAACAGTATAATTATTTTTACCTTGTAAAACTTGCAAGGGACTTTTGAAATTAAGGGTTCTTAGTGGTATTCTATTAATAAGGTAGGCAACTACAAGAATTGTGTCCCCCTAGAATGGTTTTGGAAGGTTCATGGAAAACATTAGAGATCTGATGACTTCTAGCAAATGCATGTTTTTCCTTTCAGCAACTCCATTCTATGAACTAGTACTGGGACAAGTTGTTTGATGAATTATCCCATAAGACTCCAAATATGTATCAAAATTGTACTCTGTACCGTTGACAGTTCTAAAAACCTGTATCTTAGCATCAAATTGAGAACAAACCATTTTATAAAAAAATTAGAAGCATGTAAATACATCATTTTTTGATTTTAGCAAAAACACCCAAGTCATCCTAGTGCAGCAATCAATAAAAGTAACAAAACACCGATTACCAGATAATGGCGTATGTCGTATTGGTCCCAAACATAAGAATGAATAGTCATAAAATGAGTATTACTTCTATTTTTTCTCAACGGATAAGAATTTTTAGTGTGTTTAGTAAACTCAAAAGCTTCACAAAATAATAAATCAAATCGAGTCTTTGAAAAGAATCCAAAATATAACTTTGCCGTAACAAAAAAATGACGGGTGTCCTAACCGCTTATGTCACTTCTATAATGACCCAAAATTTTAGGGGTATTAGAAAGTGTATTTTCAGGACTCTATTTTCGTAAAATAGATTCGTAAATATTTATTGAAAATATTTACGAAGTTAGTTGTGTCGTTAATTAGGTTTTGGCTAGGTGAATTAGTTTGAATTAAGGATAATTAGGTGTAAGGACTAAATTGAATAAATGGTGAAAGTTTAATTATAAATTAAAGAAAAGTAAAAGGGACTAATTAAGCAAATAAACCATAAATTGACAATTGTATGGTAATAGTAATTTACATGTGTAATAATATTATACATATACTTGTAATAATTATATGTACTTACTTATTATTTAAGTAAATATTATTATATTATATTATATTATAATTATAGAATAAAAGAAATAAAATAGAAAAAGAGAGAAACAAAGAAACAAAACAGAGAAAGAATAGAAAAAAAAAAGAAAGGAGGAAGAAAAGAAAGAGAATTAGGGATTTTAGGGCATAAACTCAGAGCATATTTGGTTGGAGGGCCTATGAATAGATTCCAGTTTAATTTGGCAGGCCCACCACTGAACATTAATTTAGTTGGTTGTAATGCTATTACAGCCCGAATCTATTTAGGGTGTATTACAGGAAAATGTTGAATAGCCATTCCCTTCCCTCACCACTGAATAGCCATTCATTTCGGTGCGAAGTAAAATTTTTTTCTCCCTCTTCAATTTTTTGCCCTCACCTCTACCTAGAGAATGAGGAAGCACTAGAATATCATCTTCTCCCTCGGTTCATGGGTAACTTTCTTTTTTTCTCATCTTTATGTTTCCCTCTTTCCCTTTGATTGCAGAAAAGACCTAGGTCAATCTATTCTTCGTTCTTTCTTTTTTTTCTTCACCTTTTAAGTCAATAAAACCCTTTGGTTGCAGAGTTGCAACCTTTTTTTTTTTCTTTCTCCTTCTTTTCTTTTTTTGGCTTTTTCACTACATTTCTGATTTCCCCTTTTTGAAATTTTTGGTAGTTAGAGTCATCAAAATGGAATCAAGAGATATCAAAATGGGGAAATCTAGGACTTCGAGCACAAAGTGGCGGTGGCAACGAACTTGCTGGTTATTTTAGGATTGGATGGTGGAACCACTTCTACTGTCTACATTTGTATGTCAATTATGCCTTTCTCTGATGCCCTTCCCGACCCTCTTCCTGTTCTCACCCATGCCATTGCTGGCTACTCCAATCATAACAGCGTCGACGGTAATTTCACTCATTCTCTCTGAATTTTTTCTATTTATTGTTATTTTTAAGCTTAGGGTTCTAATCTTTATTTTTCTTAGTTGGAAGTCAAAAACAATAAACTTTTTAAGCATTTAATAGAAATAGTTTCATATTCGAATAATCAAAGCAATGAGGATTAACATTTTGTGAAGAAAAAAAAAGGCAGTATTTTGCTTTTATTGGCAGCATGATTATGTGAAAATACTGAAGTTTCTCTTCATTAGAAACTTCTAAAGAACTAGTGAAAAAGAGGATTAGATAGTGCATGAAATGTTTGATATTTGATTGTGGTTACACGAATTATCATTCATTTGCTGGATAAGATAAAAGTAACACTTTACCATCTAGTTTTTGTTGTTTATTTTTTAATATGGTTAGAATGTGGCAGAAAGGAAGTGATGGGGAAGAACGTTAATGGCTTCCATGAAAGCTAATTTCATAATTTATGGAAACTCAAAGTTATAATATATAAAAGTTAATCAAACTATAACTCTTAAAATATGGTACCTGCAAAGCGAATTAGAATAATAATTAGATTTGAAAAATAATTTAAGCTATGATTATGAAATGGATTAAAACTAAATTATGGTTTTGTATGGTTCAGCTTTTAGGTTTACTTTTGGACACTAATTAGTTTTATTTCCCCCCTGAAAATAAAGAAAACTTAAATTCTATATATGTAAAGTGGATGTGGAATTGAACTATCTGTGTTTGTTTGATGAAGTTGCCGGTTTATGATTTTTTGATGAAGTTGCAGATTGATTAGAACCAAATTAGGTGTTTTTTTAAAGCTTTAATTGGATCAGATTTTGAGGGAGCTTGCTCCTTTCCACTCGTGCGCATGACCATTTGCACTTCCTGCTACTCATTTTTTAAATCTTGTTGAGATAGCTTTTCAGTTTTTGTTGTTTATTTCTTCTATTTTTGGCTCTAAAATAGACATACTGTTAGTTCATGCCATTTTTTTAGATGTCAATTTTTTGTACATTACAGATATTGTGGCCAGGGAAGCATTAGATTGAGTTATGGCAGATGCACTTTCAAAATCTGGTTCTAATCAATCTGCAGCATAAGTTTCATGTCTTCTTTTTACAATGGCATTTTAAGGATGCCTTTTTTTCTTATTCCTGGAATGCTTATAAGTTATGACTCTTTTTGTGTACTAGAATACTGTGAGAAATGTGTCAAGCCTGAGGATGTTGTAGGAGTAGAAGAAGTGAAGTCAAGTGACGAAAAACTGAGTGAAGATGAATATACTGCCTCGGATGATGAGGAAATCGCCAAAAAACAGATCTTTAGGCACATATTATGCCCTGCGTACTCGCTACGAAAATTGTCTTGTGTTGTACATGATGTTCAGCTCCAGGAAAATTCGAACACGACAGAACTGGGGAACATGTGGAAAAATTCCTACTTACCCCTTTTTGTCATTACTTTCTATGGATGTTTGTGTAAATTAATTCACTATCGTTCAATAATTCAAGTATTTATCCACTGCTGAGACTTTAAAAAGTAATTCTCCCATATCCTCCTACTCCTTATGTGCCTGCTTCAATTATACTACCGTTTATTATGCTTTGTTAGTGTTCATTTACACATTGATTGACCTAACTTTGGTGATAACTTGGTTGGCTGCCAATGGAATTTATATCTCCCATGTCTCCAACACTTTATGATGGAATCCATTTTGCATGGCTTTTGATTTGGTCTACAAATTTTTGGTTGGTTAGGGTAGTCTCATAGAGAAGTTAAAACATGGGTTTGTTTGGTGTATAAATGTTTGATATTTTTCATATATATAAAAATGAGAATAATTATTGCTTTTGGATCAATATTTGTAATTTTGGCAACTATGATCCCATGAGAATATGTTATGATTTTTATTAATTCATATTTTAATAAAATTATATTAAGAATGTTATTAAATTATATATTTTTATTTTTATTTAATTATACTTAGTAATAATTATATTAAAATATGATTAAATTATTTATTATTTTAATAATAATCTTAGTAAAATTTAATAACAATAATTTTGTACTTAAAATAAATTTATTAAGGGTACTTTAGTCATTTCAGCTTTTTTTCTTATGCTATTACAGCATCATTTCATTCAACCAAACATAAGAATACCATTACAGTTCTATTCCATTCCATTCAACCAAACAATTGAATTACTGATTACAGTTCTATTCCATTACAACTCTATTCCATTACAATTCTATTCCATTATAGCCCTATTCCGTTACAGCGAACCAAACATGCCTTCAAATTGGTAAGCCAATTTAGTCCATTTTCTTATAATTTTGATGTTTTAAGAATCCTAGAACAAAATACTAGATTTATGTTAAAATTTTAGAAATTAGTGGATTTTTAGATGTTGTTCATGTTGAATAAATTGAAGTATTAGGGTTAAATTGATAGAATTTCAAGTTAGAATAGAGAAAATGATTGAATTGTAAAATAAATTATAAGTTTTGAGTAATAGCACTACAGCAAAATAGGTTTTTAGCGACGTTTTTAGTGGTGTTTGGATAAAAAAACCCCTATAGATCGAGCATTAGCGGCGCTTTTTAAAAAAGCCTTTATGGGTTGACCATTAGTGACGTTTTTTGAAAAACGCAGCTATAGGTCAACTATTAGCGGCGCTTTTTAAAAAAAGCCGAAAAAAAGTAAGCTTAATGCCATCGTTTTATGTTGAGCTTTAGTAGCATTAGCGGTATTTTTTGAAAAACACCGCTATAGATTGAGCATTAGCGGCGCTTTTTAAAAAACGCCACTAAAGGTCGACCATTAGCGGCTTTTTAAAAAACGCCGCAAAAAAATTAAGCACAACTGGTTTATTTATATTAATTAAAATACAATTTATTTTTAATTGAATACTTAAATTTTTCAAAAAAAATGAAAGGTAGAAAAATTTGAAAGTAAAAACATAGAAAATTATTTGTTAAAAATGAAAAAATTAAAATACTATTATTTAAAATAATTTTAATTTTTTTGGGTATATTACTGATTGTTTTTAATTTATATATTAAATAATTTCTTATATAATCGTAAAAGAGATAATATTAATTTTAAAATGTTGAATTAATTATCATTATAGTTTAAGGTTTAGGGTTTAGGGTTTAGGGTATATGGTTTAGGGTTTAAGCTTTAGGAGTTACATTTTAAGGTTTATGGATTATGGATTTAGGGATTATGGTTTATGGTTTATGGTTTAAGGTTTAAGGGTTAATGGTTAAGGGTTAATAGTTTAGGGTTTATGATTTAAGGTTTATAGGGATAGGGATAGGGGTTTAGGTTTTATATTAATTAGTGTTTTTTAATTTATATATTAAATAATTTCTTATATAATTGTAAAAGAGATAACATTAATTTTAATATATTAAAATTATGATTATAGTTTAAATTATTTAAGAGATAATAGATAAACTTTATATATATTAAATGATTTAAGATTTAAGGTTTACTTGAGATTTGTTAAATGATGAAATTTTGTACAATCAATTAATGCTTTTATATTTAAAAATATTTAATCTAAACCATTTCATATATATTTAAATATTAGATTTAAAAAATTAATAAATAAATAAATAAAATAATGATTTATATGGATAGGTAACGATATAGTTAGGGTTTTGGGTGTAGGTTTATAGTCTAGGATTTAGGATTTATGGTCTAAGATTTGGGTTTTGGTGTTTGGGGTTTAAGGTTTAATTTTTAGTGTTTAGGGGTAAATATGGTGAACTATTTAACTTGTGTATTTTGAATTTTTTATAATATAAATCTAAATAAGATAAATATAAATTATTATTTTAAAAAAATATATCAAAATGGGTTAAATCCCAAAAGCAACATGAACAATGGTTTAGTGTGCAATCGTATACATGAACTTTAATTTGATCCAGTTCTTGTAAATTATTAATACAATTATTGATATAACATCATTTTATATTTATCTATTGCATACATAAATATTTATATTTATTCAATATAAAAATATATTGATGCATTTATTTTTTAAAATGTGTATGATTAAATCAAAATTAAAGTTTTAACTATACATTTAAACCACAATTAGAATTTCACGTCTACAATTATACATTAAACTGAAATTCATATATAATTCGAGATGTATCTCTATCAAAATTTAGGTGTATACATATAATTAAATGCCATTTATATAAAAATCTAAACAAGTAATGCGGACCATACTTAAAAGAATAATGCTTGTATTCTTTGTGTCATTTTGTATTTTTTAATTCATCTATTTCATTTTATTTCATTAAAGTTTCCTTTTGTATTTTATATGTTAATTTAAAAATTATAAAAATATTCAAAAATAATTTAAAATTTAAAAATAAAAATAAAAAATAAAAACTTAAAAACTTAATATTTTAGTCCATATTTCAGTTAAAAAGTTCAATATTCAAAATTAAAAAAATTCCAAAAAATGATAATCTCAGCACAAAAATATTGAAAGAAAAAATAGAAAAAAATGTTAAAAATGGAAAAAAATAAAATTGAGCAATGGTGACGTTTTTGGGCAAAACGCCACAAAAAGTTGAGCTATAGTGGTGTTTTTAGTAAAAATTTGAGCTATAGTGGCGTTTTTGGTGAAAAAGCCGCAATAGATCCCAGAATTAGCGGCGCTTTTTGAAAAACACCGCAAGAGGCCATTATTTTTTATACCAAAAAAGGGAAATCAAAATCTCGCTCGTTACTCCCTCTTCTTCTCATCTCTGTTGTGCGCCCTAAACCTCGCAAATAAAAGTTTGTACTTATTTCTTTTTCCCTTTTACTCTCAAAATTTGCCCCCAAATTTCTTATTTCCAACAACACCAAGATCACACTTCTTTTTCCTTTTTATTTCACTGCACTGAATTCACCCACCATAGCTACTCCTTTTCTCTCGATCTGTTAGGGTTTCTTTTAATTCTAGGCTTTCAAGGGAACATACAGTTTCCTTTTAATTTTACCGGTGATTTCTATGGCGACAGAAACGCTAGATGACAAGAAACCGGAGGAAGAGGAGGTGATAGATAAAGAAAACGAAGAAGGAAGTAAGGAGGTTTTGGAGAAACAAATGGAAGTTAAAAAGAAGAAGAACGAGGAAGAAGAAGAAGAAGAGGAGGAGGAAGAGAAGAGGGGGAGGAGAAAGAAGAAGAGAGTGAAGATGAAGGGACTAAAAAGGTCAAAGATAGTAGTAGAAAGGGGAGTTCTAGAAATCTGGTCAAGATTCGGCTGAGAAGAAAGAGCCAGTGACGCCTAGTAGTGATAGGCCTACAAGGGAAAAAAAAGTCGTAGAAAGGTATTCAGCTCCTTCTGTTGCATGGTCTTCCTCATCTAAAACTCAGTTAATTGAAAAGGTATGCTTTCTTTTCTGGGGTTAAGGATTTGGTTTCATTCAAGTCATTTTCTTTGTGTTATGATTGTTTTTTGAACTTTGATTTGCTTTTCAGAGTCATGGTACTCAGCTTAAAGATATTCCCAATGGTATACATCTCCTCTCTTGCTTATTTGTTTTTCCCCTTAAGGTTCTACTGTATGTTTTCTTTGAATTTCATGGGATTGGATTGATTGTGGTTCTATTTGTATTCAATTCTGGGTCATTTGAAGTAATGTACTTATTTTCTATTTGTTGGTGTTTTAAATGATATGAGTGTTGGTTATTAGTTATGCATTTAGATCCACTTTTTAGAAAGCAGAACAATTAGTCTCTATAAAACCTATCAATAAAGATGCGAGTAAAGACATCTGACCAATGCAAATTTGAGGTTAAACTATTTGGTATGCTGAGTCTGCCTTTCAATAAAGATGTTGAGTTTATACAAGATCTTAAGAGCGATAAAGATGTTGAGTCTGCCTTGAACGATATGAAAGATACTGTATACTGAGATCCAATGTGTTACAGATGAAATTAAACAAAATGTAGACTCAACCCTCCTAAAATTCATTTTACAAATCTTTAATTTTTTTTAAAACATGCTTTTTTGGTTTCATTTTGAAAGGGGATGTTCATGGATTAGACCATGAAAATTTTGAAGACACCAAATCTGTTCTACTTGTTGACTTGAGATGATTTCAATATGTTCTTTTACAGGGAAACTGGACCTGGGAACATGCAAAACTTAAAGATAGAATGGAGACTTTACAAAGAGACCTGAGGTACCCCCCAATTGCTTCAAATTTTAGATACATACAAGGCATGCATCTTTCTCTTTTAATAAAATAATTAATTATATTTCTAGGCATTACGAAGGAGAAGATATCCAGAATTTGAGTCTTAGAGAGCTTCAAAATTTGGAGCAACAACTTGATTCTGCCCTTAAACGCATAAGATCCAACAATGTTTAAATCACTCCAACAATATATATACTAAAACATTATTTTCCTTAGTGTAAAAGATTTTCATGATTTATATTTTAAATTGGTCTAATATTTTATCGTATTGATTAAAAATAGCATCTCAACCACATAAACAATTAGGGGTGAATTCAAAAATCTTTTAAATAGACCATTTTTCATTTTTGAAGAGTCAAGTCCCTGCTAGCCTTTAAATTTGCCCCTCTAGTTAAAATTTTTTAATATACTCAAAATTCGAATATCAAGTCTTACTTTTGTATGAGAAGTTATGCATGCATGCATATAATTTTGCTTATAATTCTGCAGCAACATAACTTGGTTGTTGATAATGTTTAACTCGCAGAATCAACTTATGGTTGAATCAATTTCTGAGCTTCAGAAAAAGGTATGCCATGGTTTCTTTTATAAATATCTAATTCCTGAGCTCATTTTAAAAATTCTACTAAACCAAAAATGTCAAAACCATATTTCATTGTATTATTTTAACATATATTGTGCTTTGATTTTTTCATTATTTCTTTTTAAAGAATCCGACACCTTATATTAAAAATATATCAGACATAATATAGGATATAATTCTCTAATAACTCTCCAAATATATGAAAAATCTCATATTCCTATCTAATACGAATCCAGTCTTATAGTAATATCCAAATCCAAGTAGCATATATATATGAAATTATGAACTTGAGCTTGCTTGATTTGTTCCATATACAAGACAAAGCACTGCAAGAACATAATACCAATAACAAGAAAGATTGATATAAAGCTTTATCACTCTTATCAATCACTTACCAACTCCTTGATCACCATGTTTGCCAAAGGTAAAGTCATTGATTATATACATAAATTCCTCAAAAGGTAAAAGAATACCAAAAATCTCAATATTCAGCTTGCTTTTTTCTTTTTCTTGTCATGAACAGACAAAAAATGTGATGAAGATGATTATATTCTCACCTACCAGGACAAAGAATGAGAATGGCTGATTGCAGGTGATATTCCACGGCAGTAAAAATATTTTTCCTTCCTTTTCTTGGTTCCTTACTCTAGTTTTCTTATTACAAGCAACCTTTGCAAATAATAGTAATCATGGAAGGAGTGCAAGAAAAAAACCATAAATTTATCCGGCATTTATAGACATTTGCAATCCTTTTACATTATCTTCTTATAAGAAAAAACTTTAATCATCTTAACATATTGGACCGAATTTTAAATACATACGCAAGTTAAGGTTAAAATTGAATTTATGAATACAGTGTCTAAATTTGGATGAATTAATGTTGGTTTTGCAGAAATTTTGTTAGGAGTGTGCATCGAATAGAGATAGTTAGGAACTGGGGTTGGACATTGGAGTTTGATGGGATTTGCAGTCTACTTTTATAAGAAAAATTTACTAGTTTGTACCAACTTTAGTACTTTGAATATCAATTGTTCCTTCCAATAAGTACGTAGTTTGTAAAAAAAGAAAAGAAAAGAAAAAAAACATGTAAAATGAATGAAGCAGTCGTAGATATTCTAAAAAAAATGTACTTTAACACTGTTAAGTGTTCTCTTGTTGCTTTTACTAGGTTAAGAAGCGAATGAAGAAGCCTATCTATGTCTACTATCAATTGGACAATTTCTACCAAAATCATCAGAGGTATATCTTTTTTACCTTCGTTATAAGTTTTGCACTCCATTATGTGCTCTATTGCATGCTGGCTGATCTTTAAAATGATGTTAAGGATATCCTTTTTTTCATTAGCAGACATCATGCAATATTTTAACTAATACTATTAGCATTTACCATATGCTTTTTACATGAATCCATATGACTTTTGGGTTTTATGGAAGTTTGTATCTCTTAAACTGGAATAACAACCATCAGTATGAGTTTCTATTAATGTCCTCTAGATATGAAATCAAATAGTGTTGAATTATATTGTAAAACCACTGAAAAATGTTTGTGTCCTCTTAATATCAAACTCTAGAGTCTAGAATCCAGGCACCTCGGTGTGGATAATAGATTGTAACTAGATTGTAACTAGATTTATCTGCCAAAGTGACGATGAATCTGATCATTTGGTTTTGCATCCTTTAGATATTGAAGGTGCGGCAGAGGATTCAATCTCTTCAAGCTGGAAAAGCCAAGACTTAGCACTTCTTCAAGTGGAATGTTATTTAATGTTGCATTCCATGGTCATTCATCTTAGTCAGAACTTGAATTTTGTGTTATGGAAACAGGGTTTTGTAGCTACCTTGTGTACTAGCTTCTTTAACCATAATGGTTAATTATTACGAGTTTTGTAGCTTCTTTTATAATTGGTCGAGTTAATATAGATTAGATGAGCTGTGAGGTAGATTGCTCATTTTTTAAATATAATATTTAAATTCTAAATTTAAATTCATTAATTTTATATTTAGTTTTAAAGTTAAAATTTTAATAGAAAATTTAATTTAATTAATATTTTATTTATCCTTAAAAGTACATAGTTTAAAGTTCAAATTTCAAAAATAAAACATAATATAATATTTTTCATAGAAATAAATATTATGTAATTAAAATATATTTTTTAAAGGTCATGTTCTTTAGCGGCGTTTGTGGGAAAAGCTCCGCTAAAGGTTTTTTCTATAGCGGCGTTTTTGAAAAAACGCCTCTAAAGGTCATATTCTTTAGTGGCGATTGTGAGAAAAGCGCCGCTAAAGGTCATGGTCTTTAGCAACATTTGCAGGAAAAGTGCCACTAAAGGTCATGTTCTATGGCAGCCTTTTTTTACATAAACGTCTCAAAACGTTAGCGGCGTTGCCTTTAGCAGCGTTTTTTGCGGCGCTCGCCGCAAATAGTTTTAGTAGCGCTTAGCTATAGACCCAAAAAAAGGCCACTAAAAACTTGTTTTACTGTAGTGTAGGGACTAAATTGATAATTTTCAAAATTTAGGGTTTTATGGTGAAATTATAAAGTTGAAATTAGTCTAAAGCTGAAATTGAATAAGATATGAAATTAGTTTTGGAAGAAATATAGTTAGTCTTAATTTAAGGACTAAATTAGAATTTATGCAAAAATTGAATATAAATTGAAATATTCAATTTGAAATTGTGTAAATTGATGATTTTAAATTGTTTAAATTTCCGTAGCTAACGTTGTGTCAGAGACCTCAGCTAAGAAGGGAAAAGACAAAAGTCAACGAGGATTAGCTCGGAAACTATGGCTTGTATTTCTATAATCCGAATCTAGTAATTGTTATTTGTTGTGATTTAATTAAATGTTATGTTAAGTATATAGGGTGAGTGTTATTATCTTGATATTGAAATGAAATTATAAGAATTTATGATTGGTGTGGATTTTGATTGAAATTGAATTGAGAAATTGAAATAAACCCTATTAACTGTATCGGGCTAAGTCAGATATTGTTGGCATGCCATAGGATTGGAAGAGTTCAGGGACCACTTCGACCACAAGTCGATGATACATTGGGTGTCAAGCATTACTTCGGATAAATTCGATAAGGTACTGGTTACCAACTTACTTCGGCATGGCCGATGAGACACTGAGTGTCAATCTATTACTTCAAATTATCCGATGAGGCACTGGGTGCCATACTGGTGTGTTTTGGTTGGATCCTTGTATCCGTTTTAGTCTGAGTCGCGTTAATAGGGGTAAATAAATATGTTGGCCGATTGATTGATATTTGATGATATTGAATATGGATTGGAGTGATCAATGAAATGAATTGTGTAATTGAAATGCATGAAATTGCATGAGTTATGAGCTCATGAAATAAACATGATTATTGATAAAAGATGTGTGAAACAAAGTAAGAAAAGCTATTTGAGATAGCTAGAATTGAGAAATGGTGGTTAGTGTATAAATTGATTTATTTGTTAACTAATGTTTTGTAAGATTAAATGTACATGTTTACTATGATATTATTTTAAAGTATTCGAATTATAGAAATACCACTAAGTTTATACTCAGCATACGGTTTGTTTTCTGTACGTAGATTAGGTTAAAGTCAGATCATAGAATCAGTATCCAAAGCCGATCCTGAACTCAAAGTGGTAAAGTATATTTCTTCTTAGTAATGGCATGTACCTAGGATGTTTAAGTTGTCATTTTGGGAAGTGAATGTAAATAATAATACAAGATGATATTAGTTGTTGATACATAGATATATGTGATATGTTAAGGCTTAATGTGGAATGTTTAAGTTGTTGCACAAGTGAATGAATGAATAGACAAAATTTGAGTTAAGTTGGTATAGTTTAGAAATTGGTTTGATTGATGATTATTTGGATTGTTTTGATAATATAAGTAAGGTATCTATGATGGTTCATTGATTAGGCACTTAGGGTGCCTATTTTGAAAAGTTTTAGAGGTATTTAATTGTGTTTTAGATTGGTTGAACAATTGGATTTTGAGTTGTTTGTTGTTCAAGATTTGCAGGGTTAGTAATATTGATGTAAAAAGCTCATTTTGAGTTCACATGGCCTGGCATACGGGCGTGTGACCAGACCGTGTGAGACACACGGCTATCACATGGGCATGCGGTTTGGCTATGTGTCCCCTGCAACTTAAAATTTTCAAAACAGAATGTTCAAGAATCCCCACATGGGCAGAGACACAGGCGTGTGTCTTAGCCGTGTGAGGTACACGGCCTAGCACCCGGGCGTGTGACTTGGCCGTGCGATGTAGTCAGAGAGTTACATGGGGTAGAACACAGCTTGAAGCACAGGCATGTCAGAGGGTTACACGGGTGTGTCCCTTGGTCACACGGGCGTGTGTGCCCTGCATCTAGGAAAATTTTGAAATTTCTTGAAAAATTTCTAAGGTAACCGAATTGGTCCCGATTTGTTTCTAACTTGTATTTTGGGCTTCAAGGGCTCAATAAAGGGAAAATATGATATAATTATGAAGTGTATGATAAATTATTTGTTTTATGTTTGTTATTGATTGAAAAAGTTCGGTAATGCTCCGTAACCCTGTTTCGGTGACGGATAAGGGTTAGGGGATGTTACAACTTCATTATTTCTTGGTTGATAACCTTATTACTTCCAAAAAAGACTTGAATAGATTCACTACTGCTCTCCAACATATATAACCCATCATGCAATCTACCACTGCCAATCTTCTTTCTTGTCTGAAGGTCCTAGAATACACAATGATCTAGAAAACCTCAATTTTGTAGTTTAAGGTATTTGTGATGAAACTAACAGATAAAAGGTGAACCGAAAAATGAGGAACATGAAGTACAAATGATAGTTTAATATTAGGCGTATAGTTGACAGAACCGGATCTAGTTACTGATGGTCACTAAACTAACTATAAATACGGCAAAGGCAAATGCACCTATCAAACAATAGTATAGCTATAGTGAGTAGAGAATATCGTATCCACAAGGACTAAAAGTATTGGTAATTACTGTTTTCCTATTATTTAGCCGATAATTTGGAGTGATGTGTTTTAATCTAAATTTACTAAACTAATTTAACTAAGAACGCAACAAAGAATGAATTAAGGAAATAATTGAATATTAATCAATAAGATAGACAATGCCCAGGAAAGAATCCACCTAGACTTCACCTATTATTATGAATCTGAATTAAACGATTTATTCACTTGTGTCTTGATCTGTAGAAATCCTTAAATTATGTTAATATCTCATTTGAGAGTAAAAACAACTGACTTTAGGTTTATTAATTGTAATCTCTTTCTAATTAAAACCCTTATCGCCGCATGAACTCGATCTATGGATTCCCCTATTAGATTTGACTCTAATCTGGTAGATTTATGTCGTCCTATTTCTAGGATTGCATGCAACTCCACTCAATTATGCTAGATCTACTCTTAAATAGACATATTAAACATGAATTAATATCCCGAAAATATTAAAACAAGAAATAAGCATACATAATTGAGAACAAGAATCAAGTATTTATCACGTAAAAACAAACATTAAATAAAATGATTCATCATAGGTTTCATCCTCCCTAGGTATCTAGGGAATTAGTTCATAATCCTGAATAGAAACATCTCAAAGTCAGAAAAACCACAAGACATAAAAAAACTCAATAAAACTTCAAAAGAAATTAAAAGGTCTTTAATCTCGATGGAGATCCATTGCTGAGTTGATTCCGATGGTGTTCTTTGATCGTCTCTGATGGCTCGCTTATGTCTTCTTCTGATCGGTATTTATAGACTTTAGAATGCTCAGAGAGCCTAAAAATTGTGTTTTTAATTATGTTTGGGAAGCAAGGTGCGAAATTACCATGGGCTGGCACATGGGTGTGTGTCCAGCCCGTGTGGCTCAAACAGGCGTGTGGAAATGCCCAGGCCATGTAGCTCCTGAAAACAACTCTATTTTTCTGATTTTGGTTTGTTTTTCGCTCCCAAATGCTCTCTTAAGTATTGAAACATGAATTTAAATGATTAGGAGCATCAAATTCACTAATTTGCATAATTAATCCAAAAATGCATTAAGAATGTGATTAAAATATGTTTTTTATAGCTTATCAATTACAAGAGTAAAAGACCCATCGGTTATCTTGACACTTTTTTTTGTTTGACTTGGGAAGTAGTTTAAAAAAATTTTAGTGGAATCTGTAGTTTAAAAAACTTTTAAAGGAATCTATCATGTATCTATTCGCACCAGAATCAATAATTCATGAGTCAGTATTAATATGAGTAGTAAAAGCATTACTTGACTTTAAAAAATTGGATGTTGGATTCTTTTTTAATTTTGCTATTGTTTTTCCCTAAAAAGAAATGCACCATAAGAGCCAATAATAGCAAGGAAGGCAGAAGAAACACCAACAAAACTAATGATGGTCATCAAATAATCAAACTTAACGAATGTGAGCAAGTACAACAAAGTTGTAGTGGCGCGTAAGAGCCACGTGTAGGTAGTTTGGTTACTGGATTTTGAGGTTTTGCTGGAGATAAGACTGCGGCTCTGTTGAAAAGGATGGTGAGAAAAAAATAGGCTGAAAAATGAAGAGTACCAAATTGAATTTTCTAGGGTTTGGAAATTTCAAAAAAATAGGCTCTCTAAATCTGGATTCTTAAGCTCTTGATAGCATGTTGATAATATGAATCCTTTTCTCTTATATATTCAAGAGAAAATTTTACATGGCTATTTATATTAAAAGAGTAGGCTTAACTAAGGAAACATAATCAAAACATTAAATCAATAATCCCTAATGAGATTAGGTGAGATAAGCTGTCAACAATTCCATCTCTGCAAATGTGTGATTTATCTAAAACCCACAATTAGTATCATTTCTAGCTTAGCTTAGCTCGTGCTTCATAATTTTTTTTTTCAGGTTTCTTTAAATTTTACTTTTTTATTGTGGTGCTCAAAGTGCTTGTTAAGTATTACTCCTATTTCACATAAATTTGAGAAATAATGTTCAAGTTAAAATCTGTTTATTTGTTTCAATCCAACTCTCATTAGTCAAATTATTTTATTATTATTTCACTTATGAATTTAACCTATAAATAGACTTTTTTACAACCGAATTTTGTGTTTACGTTGAGGATTCTTTGTTTTCGAGTTTTCGGGATTTAATTTTTTTATCTTTTATACTTTTCGTTCTTTTGCCATTATAATAAAATTATCTTTATTCGTAGCTTTTTAATAAAAAAAAGTTGAAAAAACTCAGGCTGCTTTCATGCATCCGTACACATGCAAACACAACGCACAGGACTAAATTAGATACAAAAGCGATGAACTTAGATCAATATAATTTCTGTTTAGGTAGTTTTGATGACATGGATGTAAGATTTCTTTTCTCTATCAGGTTTTCAGATTAGGGGACCAATCTCTCTTGTATAACGATTTTAGTTTACAAGAATATAGTGACTCATCAGTTTAATAGTGTGAAAAATGTTCCACATTCCTGGGGTGTACAAACAGCTGAAATAACAGTGCAACACTTGGTAGGATAAGATAATTTATAGATTACTAGAGAGAAGAATTTGAGTCATTAGTCACCCTCGACATTGATGCAACTCGTTGATTACTGGTTGTAACAATGATTTTTCTTTCCACTGAACCTACTTCAAAAGAACTGAGAAGAATCATAGAATGATTATAGTTCTCATTCCAAACATCATCTAGAACTATCAGAAAGCCATTCTTAGACAGTTTCTCCTTCACTCTAACTTGCAGCTCGTTTAAGTCATTTACAGCAGAAGTCCTTGAAGTCAAGGATTCCGACAGCGTTCTCACTTTTCATCATCCTAACAACATCAAATCCTCAGAGACACAAACCCAGGCTCTCAAATTAAAGGGAGTCTCGACTCTGGCATCATTATAAACAAGTTGGCATCAAGTTCAAATCATAAGCCACCCTCAACAGCTGATCAGTGGCCTCAATACTGTAAACAGGCTGCACAAACAAACAAAAATGCAGTTTGCAAGGCAACATGGAAATGCAAGTTACTTTTAAGTGAGGAGAATCAGAAGAGACTAGTGTATGAAATTCATATAAGAGTTTCTGATTATAGAAATTTAATACCAGAGGCATAACAAAATACCTTAAGTAGCCATAATTCGGGCAAAGCTCACAAACTCAAAGAAGCAGAGTCTCTGATTATCAACATATTTAAAGTGGACTTGACTTCAGGACATTACTGAACAGAAGATGTCATGAATGTCAGTCACATAAACTATTATTCTTTAAAATCTCCTTCCATAACTATGTTTCCTGAGATGATTTCATTTTTTCTTTTTTCCTAAAGGGAAGTACAGTCTGCACTCAATGATATGGATTTCATAGCATAATTTGCTTTTATTTCTTCTATCATCAAACTGTTAACAGCAGTAATATATGTTTTCAATATATGATAACTTAATAACAATAAAAATGCATTAGAATTCTACCTAAAAATGAGTGTTTATTTGTCATGTTGATAGAAGTCCAAAGTTTTCTTATCTACTAAGTATGCTTATTGTGCTATGCAAGTATCTTTACCCTTTTCCAGGCTGTCTTAAAACTTATCTTCAGTTAAAGATTATGCTGTCAATTGGTGTACCTGAATGACATCGAGAAGGGTTACTCTGTAACACCCCTAACCCACATCCGTTGCCGGAACAGGGGTACAAGATGTTACCGAAGTTTACGGAATAATTACACATAAATTTCATTATTTATTTATATTCACATCAAAACTGTCCACTCGAGTTATAGTCACTAAATTATTTTTATCTTAAACTACATAATTCTAAATTAAGATCCATAAAAATAATTTGAAACTAGACTCACATATCTTTCTACCATAAAATTTTCAGAATTTATGGATTATCCAAAAAGTACAGTTTATTCTTCAAAGTTACCCTTGTTCTGCTATTTGATAGTTTTGACCTTTCTTTACTAAAAATTAATCATCTCATAGTACAGAATTAAAATGATGTTCTTGTTTATTTCTTTTGAAACTAGGCTCATTGATGATTCTAATCATATAAATTATAATCCATAAATATTTTTTTTACAATTTTTAATGATTTTCCAAAGTCAGAACAGAGGAGCTCGAAATCACTTTGACCTTGTCTCACAGAAATTCAAGTATCTCATAATATGAAAGTATTTTGCTTACACTGTTTCTTCTATGTGAAACTAGATTCAATAGGCTTTAATTTCATATCTTATTCAACCTCTAATTCGATTTCCATAATTTATGATGAATTGTCAAAGTCAAATTACTGCTACTAACCAAAAACTGTTTTAGTGCAAAATATTGTTAACTAGTTTATAACATCTTTGCTTTATTTCATTTAAACTCTATACATGCCAAATAAATCTTTAAACATAAGACAAAAGCTACCGAAATTGATCTGGATAGTGAGCTTTGTTGTGATGATCCAATCTACCAACTTCACTTCAATTCAATCTGTACAAAGACATCAAACACACACAGATAAGCTTATTGAAACTTAGTCAGTTCATAGGTTCAAAAGTAAAGCTTACCAACATAACATTTCCAAACAATAACAAAACATTTACTAAACTTCCCTGCCATCCACAACCACTGTTATTATATTTTACATAGTTGAACTCAACATTAGCAACTACACGATCCCTTTTCATTTTAGTTCACACCTTATATATTACTTATTATCAAATTAGGAAATGTCTTACGAAATTAAGTACGTCGTTGCTCAGTACCACGATTCACAACTCAGTATGGTTTTCCTCATTGAAATACCATACCTACATTTCACAAATCGGTATGGGAAATGCCATACCTACGTTTCTTAACTCAGTATGGATAATACCATACCAACATTTCACAACTCAGTATGGTTAATACCATACCTACGTTTCACACTTTGCCATGGATCAACCATGGTCTTATCCGTCAATTCATTACAAGTCACGATACGAACGTACTCTATCCTGCGTTTTTCTTAATTTGAATTTCCACCTTTATTCTTTCGTTTTATAAAAATTTTCACAATCCCACAGCAAATTCATATTTAATAGAACATTATATCATTCAATCATTCACAAATAAACATGTAAATTCAACCATATGAACTTACTCGACTGATTTGTAGAAGATATTGAAATTTGAGGACTATTCCGCAACTTTTTCTTTTCCTTGTTCTTCTTTGGATTCTTGATCTATAATGTAAAATATTTTCACTCATTAGCATTTATTTCATTTCTATTTTACTTCATAATTTATACTCTTCAATTTTTGAAATTGCACTTTTACCCTAAAATTTATAGTTTTTTTTACAATTTAGCCCCTGCTCAATTCACCCATCAATTGAACTAATTTTTCTCAATTAACACTGTATTTTATCATTATACACTATTTCACAACCTTTGATATTCTAAATTTCAACACCAACCTCTAATTCACAACTTTTTCACAATTAGGTCCTAAATACCATTTTCTATCAAAATCACTTAATAAAACCACCTTAATATGAAATTAGAACTTCAATTTCATAATAATTCATCATAAAATCCCCTTACTCATCTAGGATAACTTCCAATTTCACCCACCAAATAAAAAACTAATGAATTCTATAAGTGGACCTAATTGTAAAAGTCATAAAAACATAAAAATTATCAAGAAAAAGTAAGAATTAAACTCAAATGATGTAAAATATATAAAAAAACAGCTTTCTCCAGACCTCCTATGGTGTTTTTGCTGAGAAAATATGAAGAGATCTCTAGATTTTTCAATTTTGTCCTTATTTTAAAAGTTAAAATTGTAAAATTTCCAATTTTGCCCTTATTTCCCTTGTTTTTCTGCTGATTTTCTTGCCCTTGCCGTCCAGCCTATTCACTTTTAGGCTTAATTTCCCTTTAAATCCTCTTTCTTTTAACACTTGAGCTATTTAATCCTTCTAGCAAATTTTGTATTTGTTACAATTTAGTCCTTTTTATTTAATGGACTACCCAAATGTTAAAATTTCTCAACCAAACTTTAATACTAACTTAATGACACTCCATAAATATTTCTAAAAATATTTATGGCTCAGTTTTCAAATTCGAGGTCTCGATACCTCGTTTTTAACCTATTTAACCTAATAAATTCTTTTAATTCACCAATTCACAAATTCTTCTAAATTCTTACTTGACTCATAAATATTAAATTACTATCTTGTTCAATCTTACTTTTCAGATTTAATGATCTCAAATCACCTTTTTATGACACCACTGAAAATTAGGCCGTTACAACTCTCTCCCTTTAAAAAAAATTCGTCTTCGAAATTTGTTACCTGAAAATAGATTTGGATGCTGTGATCTCATTGACTCCTCTATTTCTTAGGTTGCCTCCTCCATACCATGTTGATTCCATAATACTTTAACCATTGGTAGTCTTTTATTCCGCAATTCTTAATATCTTCACTTGTTCCTCTGAAAAAGTCATATCTGGTTGAAGCTCAATTTCAGTATGAGGAATTATGTGTGAAGGATCTGACCTATACCATTTTAGCATAGACACATGAAACACATTGTGAATCTTCTCAAGTTCCGGAGGTAAAGCCAACCGATAAGCTATAGGACCAAACCTTTCCACAAATTCTGGCCCTATAAATCTCAGACTTAATTTTCCTTTTCTGCTGAATCGTAACACCTTCTCCAACGGTGAAACTGATAAGCCATAATATATACATATTTTTATCTCATGCTTGACATATTTTTGGATAATTTATCATAAGATTTAGTGAATTTGATGCTCCTGATCCTTTAATTTCATTTTTTTATACTCAAGTGAGCATAGGAAGGTGAAAAGAGTAAGAAACGGGCCAAAAACAAACAAAATGGGCTTATCTCAGTATTTCACATGGTCTAGGTATTTTCACACGGGTAAACCACACGCCTATGTGATACACACGGGCAGGCCACACGCCCGTGTGTCATGGCCGTGTCGACTAAAAACCAACTCAGAATTACACACGGCCTGAACACCATCACACGGGCATGCCACACGGTTGTGTCCCTGTCGAGCCCAAGTCTAATTCTATTCGGAAAAGGCTAATTTTGAGGGTTTTGAAGCATTCCAAAGTCTATATAAACACCCTAGAAGAGGATTAAAGGGGACACGCAGAGTAGAAATGAGAAAATACTCAAGGACAGCTATCGGAATCAGCTCGGAAGTAGGATCTACTTCAAGACTGAAGATCTCTATTTAATTTCCTTAAAAGTTCTTTGGGTTTCTTTATGTTTTGTTGTTGTCCCAATATTGAGATGTTTTCCATTATTATGAACTAAACTCCTTAAATACCTAAGGGAGATGAAACCTAAGACAGATCTTATTACTATTTGAATTATATGATAAATACTCGTTCTTATTCTTGATTGTGAGATTTAATCCTTGTTTTAATATTTCAGAATATTAATTCAGGTTTTGATTTGCTTATTCAGTGGAGCAAAAGTCCCTGTTTAAGAGTAGATCATTCATAATTAAGTAGAGTTGCATGCAATCCTAGAGATAGGACGACATGAATTTGCCGGATTAGAGTCAAATCTAATAAGGGAATCCCTAGATCGAGTTAATGCGATAATAGGGGTTTTAATTTGAAAGATATTTCGATTAATCAACCTAGAGTCAGTTGTTCTTAGTCTCGAGAGAGATATTAACATAAATTAGAGATTTCTACGGAATAAGTCAAGTGAATAAATTGTCTAATTCAGAAGTGATAAGTGAAGTCTAGGTGGATTCTTCCTTGGGTATTGTCTCCTCCATTGGTTTTCTAAAAAGTATTTTCCAATTTTTTATCTCTGTCGTAATTTTAGTTAATTAGATAATTAGTCTTAGTTTAAAACATTCTCTTAATTGTTAGCCTAGATAGTAAAAAGATAGCAATTATTAGTACTTTTAGTCCTTGTGGATACGATATTTCCAGTCTTACCATAACCATACTACTGTTCGATAGGTGTGCTTGCTGATGGTCGTGAAACTAACTAAAAATTTGACTTAAGGCAAGCGCACCTATCGAACAGTAGTATAGTTATGGTAAGACCGAAAATATCGTATCCACGAGGACTGAAAGTACTAGTAATTACTATCTTTTTATTATCTAGCCTAAAATTTAAGAGAATGTTGTAAACTAAATTAATTATCTAATTAACTAAGATTACGACAAAGATGAAAGTTGAAAAATACTTTTGAACAACCGATTGAGAAGGTAATACCCAAGAAAGAATCCACCTAGACTTCACTTATTACCTTTGACTTAGATGATTTATCCACTTGACTTATTCTGTAGAAATCCCTGATTTATGTTTTATCCCTTTTAAGACTAAAAAAAACTCCTGATTTGTGTTTTATCCCTTTTAAGACTAAAAAAAACTGATTCTAGGTTGATTAATCAAAATCTCTTTCTAATTAAAACCCCTATTGTCGTATTAACTCGATCTATGGATTCCTTTATTAGATTTGACTCTAATTTGGCAGATTTATGTCATCCTATCTCTAAGATTGCATGCAACTCCGTTTAATTATGAATGATCTGCTTTTAAACATGTACTTTTTTCTCCACTGAATAAGCACATAAAAAAAACCTGAATTAATATCCTGGAATATTAAAACAAGAATTAAAACTTACAATTAAGAATAAGAACAAGTATTTATCATATAAATCAAAGAGTAATAAGATTCATCTTAGGTTTCATCTCCTTTAGGTATTTAGGGAGTTTAGTTCATAATATTAATAGAAGACATCTCAAAGTTTGGAAAACAGCAAAACATAAAGAAACCTAAAGAGCTTCTAGGAAATTGGATGGAAATCTTCAGTCTTGATGTAGATTCTAGATCCGAGGTGATTTTGATGGCTATTCTCGAGTATTTTCTACCTCTAACTCTGCATTTCCTTTTTAATCCTCTTCTAGGGTGTTTATATTGGCTTTAAAATGCATCCAAACCCTTAAAAGTGCCCTTTTCCGAGTACAACTAAACTTGGGCTCGATAAGGACACGACCATGTGCCATGCTCGTGTGTAGGTGCTCAAGCCGTGTGTAATTCTGAGTTGGTTTCTAGTCAACATGGTCATGACACACGGGCGTGTGAATAACCTGTGTGGAAGTGCTTAGGCCATGTGAAACACTGTTTTAAGCCCAATTTGTCCATTTTTGGCCAGTTTCTTGCTCTTTTTGCTATCCTAAGCTCTCTTGAGTATAAAACATGAAATTAAAGGATTAGGAGCATCAAATTCACTAAAACCAAGGAAAAATCATTCATAAATATGCCAAGCATGGGGTAAAAATATGTATAAATTATGGTTTATCAAATATCCCCACACTTAAGCATTTGCTTGTCCTCAAGCAAAATCCTCAACTCACAATCAAAATAAATTCTTCTCAACTTATAATTCTCATCAATAATGTTCTAAATAATTCACAAGTAATGATACATTAAAAATTTAACTAAAAGAACATTAAAGTTTCAAATAGTCAAAGTTGAGCATTTTAATCATAAAATTATAGGCATCCCCCTTTATCTAAGCAATTATATTTAATTCCAAATTGACATTGATTGATAGCCTCACTAAAGGTTCACTCAAATCACTCAATATATTTAGGGTTCAATGATTAAGTGCTCATTAGTCAAACATGAAAAGTTATTACCATAGGCTTGCATGAAAATCAAATCTCCACCACTATAAATGAGATGATACACGAATCAAAAGTTCTTTGAAGGGTTGTAATTGGGCTTTAGGTTAAAGGTATGGATGAAGGCTGAAAAAAGATGGTTAGAATCGAGATTAAATTGATAAATTACCTAACTGGAAAAATAACTAACATCAACTGAATAAACATGAGCTTCTTCTCAGAATATGGAATTAAATACTTAAGCTCAAAAATAAAGAATTACTACTAATATGTATGTATGTATGTATGTATGTATGTATTTTTTTTTTTTAAGAATAAGAACAAGTACAAGTATAAGAGAGAATTAAATGATTCGAATGAAAGAAAATAGTTAGGCAATTAACCAAATCAAATCTCGACAAGAAGGGATCCAATAAATTAGGAAAAATTCTCAACGAATCAAAAAGTATGATATAGGGGTTAAAATTTAAGGTAAATTAAAAAAAAAATTGTTAAGCTCAAAGGGGTTCACTAAGTGTTAATTATGAGGGTAGATTTTTTATAGGGTAAATGGGTTAAAACCTAAGTGCCTTTATCATTTTTGTATATCAAATCAAATGTGTGGTCTCGACATGTATAATCAATGCAAGTTCTAGAATAACAAATCAATGTTGACACACTCATAATCAATAAAGTCAGTGAGCAAGAAAGATATATGCTGTAAAAGGCTCAAAATCTCACGAAAATTATGGGTATTTGATGTCAATCCTGTAAATTCAAAACTTCAAGATAATACCTCAATTCAGGGAAACAACCTAGCAATTTTAATTCTAAAAAATTTCAACTTATCATACTTGATTCTCTAATGTTTTAAAGTTTAAACAATCAATGCACAGTGATTATGATTTAATTCAAAACATATCAATAAAAATCATAGATTAATCAAAATTTACTCCAATAATGATATGAGAAAATTATTTGAGAACAAGATAAAAATTCAGGGATTTTCTGATAATCACATAGATAACCTCCCCACACTTAAGATGTACATTGTCCTCAATGTACAAAGATAGTTAATAACAATATAAGTATAATATCAGAAGAGAGGGAGAGAAGTGAAACTGCCCTGAATATTTGGATGAGATCCTTGGAGTAGTGAGAGCCAAAATTGTAGAAAAAGCCGAATAAATGGCATGATTCTGAGGTACTAATAAGAAAATAAACACCACTATGGAAGAGAATTAAGGTATAATTCGATAATAATCATAAAGATAAGCAGAGTTTAAAACATAAAACATAATTCTTCAAAAATAAATAAAGGAAAATAAAAAAATAAAAAAAATAAAAGGAACTCAAAGGTCCTCATCATCAGAGTCGTGAGTTGGTGGTGTTGGAGAAGACATATGAATGTGGTGGCAAATCTGTCGGAGAGTGGCATCGATATTGTCGAATCGCTCGAAACACTGTTGCTCAAAGCGAGTGAATCGCTCGGATAAACCTGTCAAAGTGGCAGCAGGAGGTCGGTGACTCGGTAGTAGTGGTGGGGGTGGGTCCTCGTGAGGGGGAGGGACACCGTCAGTAATGTCCTCTGGCTCATCCTGGTCAGCAGAGTGGATGAGTTTGTACTGAGGAGGGTCGACTCCATGGTGTCGCTCTATCATCCGCATGTGGATCATGCTGGAAATTCCCTGCGGAGACATCTGGTCGACTAATGTGAGTGTCGATGACATCTCTGGAATATCGAAGAGGCCGAAGTGTCGAGCGAGGAGAGTTACGTAAGGGCCGAGGCAGATAGGGCCTCTCCTATGGCGATTTGTCTGGTGGCAAAAGGCAAGGGTGATAAAATATGCCAAGTCAAATACATGGCCAGTCGCCATGCTCCACAGAAAGTATGCGTAAGTGGTGCTAACTACTCCGGTGCTCTCTCTCCTCCCAGTCAAAGTATGAGCCAAGATGGCATGGATATAGCATAGTGCTGGTGGGAGAGAAGTCGCCTTCGAGCGACTTGCGCCATAGGGAACCGTGCTCGCCGTAAGGTCGGTCCAACAACAAGATGACAAATAGTGTATGTGACGGTGAAGTTGTAGAAAATTCTCTGAAGCCATGAACTCCTCCGTGTATAGGCCCAAAGTAGCTCCAAATTCGGGTACACTCATATGCCTGACAAGTCCTTGAAGTCTAAAAACGATAGTACTAGCCTTGTCATGTGTGTTCATCACGTAAGTGAAAAGTAGTGTAGAACTCCAATGTCAACTCTGAATATGTTGGCTTGATGATTGCAAAGAACCGATCCCATGGGGTGGTATTGAGATGGAATCAAATGAGGTGAGAAAGTTGGACCTACTCCAAAGCGGCCTAGTAAATACATTGGCCCACTCCCAATGGTCGTACACATAGTAGCTGAAACAAGTTGTCCTGTGGGCTGGAGGAGAATCGAAGCAATGGGTGACGAGCTTCGGTCAAGGCGCATGAGGAGGTTGCGCCAGGACCTTTCCACTTTTTCGAAGCGGGAACATCAATTTTCTTGCCTCGTGTGTTTGTCATTATAGGCCTATAAAATAATAGAAGTTAAATATCGCCAAATATTGAACCATGAGTCAACAGAAATAAAATTCTAAAGTAATAAAGCTATAGTCCTAAAAAGAAGATTCTCTAACACTAATCATAATAAAGACTAGAATAATAAAATAATAGAATAAAAACAAAAAGTATTAAAGAATAAAAATGAAACAAGAACCAATAGAAGTTAGTACTAATACTAATCAACCTGGAAATAAAGCAACAAATTAGAGAACTATAATAAAGTAATAGTAATAATAATAAGAAAAATAATCATAAGAATGCTAACAAAATAGAATGAAAATTAACAATAATAATAAGGAGGAAAAGAACTAAGTAAAGAAAATAAACTAAAATTAAAATGGAAGAATGACTGAAAAAAATAACAAAGGAATAAATAAAAATAAATAACTAAAATAGTTCAAGGTAAAAGAGGAAACCCAAAAACAGTGGTCAGGGTGTGCACAGCAGTAGACGGAGCTGCTGGTCAGAGTCAGTGCGATTGTGGATGGTGGTGAGTGGGGGAGGACACGGGTGTGGGGAGGTAGGCCGTGTGACACGATATGGGGGCGTGGCGTGAAGGTGGAAGGGAAAGAAAGAGAGGGAGTTTGGAGAAGAGGGTCAGCTAGTGGTAGAGGCATTGGTCAGAGCTGCTGGTGGTCGGGGGGGTTCACAGGCATGGAGGAGAGTTTGGAGGGCTGCGGCGGTGAAAGGGGGAGAGAATTGGGGAAGAAGACAAGGGGAAAAGATTAGGGTTTGGGGGTTTTAAAAAGGGGCATGGCCGTGTGAGGCCCGTGTTGGGCCACACGGCCGTGCCACACGTCAGTGTGGCTCGCACCCAGCCCGTGTTTATCGCAAAATTTTGTTGCCCACTCGTCACACAGCCTGAGGACACGCCCATGTGGTCAGGCCGTGTGGTGCACACGGCCGAGTCGCACGGCCGTATGCCAAGTCCTTCGCGTCTCCCACGCCCGTGTGTCTGAACACATGATAGTGTGCTTTGCTCATGTGGCTCCCTGACTTATTTAAAATTTGAAAAATTAGTTCGAGTTTTCACACGGCCTAGGACACGCCCGTGTGTCTAGGCCGTGTGCTTCACATGGTGGTGTCGCACGGCCTGTAGCTCGATACTTGGGGAATTTTTAGCCTTGTTTCCATACGGCCAAGGACATGCCCGTGTGTCCAGGCCGTGTGCTCCACTGTACCTGCACAAAAACACTAAAATAGCTAAAATAAACTAGTTAGTGATGTTAGTGCTTGGGTTGCCTCCTGAGAAGTGCTTATTTAGGGTCTAAGCTCGACTTACCTCAATTTCGTGTGATTACGGCAGATCACGGAGTCGAGATTTTTCTTTCTCACTATCAATTCTATTATCCACATAAAGTTTAAGTCGAGTAATATTTACCTTAACGGTGCCGAATTGAGAATGATTTACCTCGACTGTACCGTATGGAAAAATATTCAGTACCGTAAAGGGAGTTACTCCATTTGTATTAAGCTCTAAAGTAGCAATTCGGGGGTCCTTTTCATCTAGCAATACTTTATGCTCAACTTTAATTTGCTTTGTTTCATCCCTATGCTCATCGTGGTGTCACTTTGATGTTTCGTGTGCTTTTGGTTTCTCATTAACATGTGTTTGCCATTCATCTAGTTCACTGATCTGAAGTCTTTGTTCTTCGTGAGTCGTTCCATTTTTGTGGCATGGAGTAGAATGAGGCTCCATTACGTTCTTCTTAGGGGACTCTTGTAAAGAAGTTTAAGTTGTAACATTATTTAAATTAACCGAATCGTCTTGATTACTAGATATTTTAGCAGAATCAAGAGCTTGGAGAATAATCATGTCATCGCCTACACGAAGTATCAATTCACCTGTGCCAACATCTATGATAGTTCTAACAGTTGCTAAAAAGGGTATTCCTAAGATTAAAGGCACATCACTATCCTCTTCCATGTCTAGAACAACAAATTCAATTGGGAATATAAATTTATCAATTTTAACCAACACGTATTCAATAATACCTCTAGGAAATCTAATTTTTTTATCTGCTAATTGAATGTTCATCCTAGTTTGTTTGGGTTTCCAAAGGTCGAGTTGTTTAAAAATTTGATAGGGCATGACATTAATACTTGCCCCTAGATCAACCAAAGCATTGTTAACATTTAAACTACCAATTAAGCAAGGAATCGTAAAACTCCCTGGATCTTTCAAACTTGTTGGGTAGCTTATTCTATAGAATGGCTGAGCAAACTGCGTTGAACTCTACATGTGACGCTTCATCGAACTTTCGCTTATTTGCTAAAAGCTCATTTAAAAATTTAACAGCGTTTGGCATCTGCGAAAGAGCTTTAATAAACGGTAAGTTAATATGTAATTTCTTTAATAATTTAAGGAATTTACCAAATTGTTCGTCCGTGTGGTTTTTCCTTGTCGCATTTGGGTATGGCACACGAGGTTTATATTCTCTACTTACCGATTTTTCCTCACTGTGGTCTACCTCATCCTTACCTTTACTTACCAAAATTCCTTGACTCGGTTCTAGTTCAGGTTCAATTAACCCTTCTTCATTTTAAATAGTAATCGCATTAAGCTGCTCCCTTGGGTTAGTTTCGGTATTACTTGGCAAACTACCTTGTGGTCGTTCGAAAATCAACTTAGCAAGCTGTCCTATTTAAGTTTCGAGCCCTGGAATTGACACATGCTGATTTTTAAGAGCTGTCTCGGTGTTTTGAAAATGAGTTTCTGACACGAATTTTGTTAGCATCTCCTCAAGGTTTGACTTCTTTTCTTGCTGATAAGGTGGTTGTTGAAAACCTGGGGGATGTTGTGGCCTTTGATTTCCTTGACCACCCCACGAGAAGTTGGGATAGTTCCTCCAACCTGCATTATAAGTGTTACTGTATGGGTTATTTTGAGGTCTAGAATTATTATTACCCATATATTGAACTTGTTCCTCCTCGGTGCTGGGGTTGAAGGTTGGATAATCTGTGTGGTGTACTCTTCCTCCATTTGAATCACACCTCATCACTGGATGTACTTGAGTAGAACCATACAAACCATCAATCTTTTTATTTAAAAGCTCTACCTGGTTAGATAGCATAGTAATCGTGTCGACGTTGAAAACACCAGCAGCTTTCGTCAGCTTCGTTCTCATGACTTGCCACTAATAGTTATTCAGTGACATCTCTTCAATAAATTCGTAAGCCCCTTCAGGTGTTTTGTTGTTCAATGTTCCATCGGCGGCTGCGTCGATAAGTTGCCTTGTTGAGGGATTCACACCGTTATAAAACGTCTGAACCTGCAGCCATAAAGATAACCCATGGTGAGGGCACCTTCTCAATAAGTCCTTGTATCTCTCCCATGCATCATAAAGAGTTTCTAAATTCATTTGTACAAAATCAGAGATATCATTCCTTAGTTTAGCCATTTTAGTCGGCAGCAAATATTTTAGTAAAAATTTTTCAGTCATTTGTTCCCAAGTTGTGATTGACCCTCGTGGTAACGAGTTTAACCACTGTTTAGCTTTGTTCCTTAATGAGAATGGGAACAATCGAAGGTGAATGGCATCATCAGAAACGCCACTGATCTTAAAACTGTCGCAGAATTCCAGAAAGTTTGCTAAATGAGTGTTTAGATCATCGTCCTGCAAACCATCAAACTGAACAAATTGTTGTATCATTTGAATCATGTTAGGTTTCAGTTCAAAATTATTTGCAGCAATAGTAGGTCTAACTATACTCGATTTAGCTCCTGTTAAAGTAGGTTTAGCATAATCATACATAGTACGAGAGCAGGATCCTGATTTACTAGGTTTGCAACAACCACAGGAGGTAATGGATTATTTTGATTATCAGCCATCTCCTTGGTTGTGGTTTGAATATCGTCCTCTTGCCCTTCCTCTATGTATCGTAGGCTTCGCCTTATTTCTCTTCGATTTTTACGAGCTGTGCTTTCTATCTCACTATCAAAAAGTAGAGGTCCTGACGGGTTTCTTCTAGTTATAAACTATAAAAACTTGCTAGAAGTAAATAAAAGAAAATTGAATAATTTAAGCAAAAATAAAATTAAATTGCAATAAAAATAAAAAATAGCTAAAGCAATAAAAATTAAGCGTTCCTAATATCTTAGTCCCCGGCAACGGCGCCAAAAATTTGATGGTCATGAAACTAACTAAAAATTCGACTTAAGGCAAGTGCACCTATCAAACAGTAGTATAGTTATGATGAGACTGGAAATATCATATCCACAAGGACTAAAAGTACTAGTAATTACTATCTTTTTATTATCTAGCCTAAAATTTAAGAGAATGTTGTAAACTTAACTAATTATCTAATTAACTAAGATTACGACATAGATGAAAGTTGAAAAATACTTTTGAAAAACTAATTGAGAAGACAATTCCCAAGAAGAAATCCACCTAGACTTCACTTATTACCTTTGACTTAGATGATTTATTCACTTGATTCTGTAGAAATCCCTAATTTATGTTATTATCCCTTTCGAGACTAAAAACAACTTACTCTAGGTTGATTAATTGAAATCTCTTTCTAATTAAAACCCCTATTGTCGCATTAACTCGATCTATGGATTCTCTTATTAGATTTGATTCTAATCTGGCAGATTTATGTCGTCCGATCTCTAGGATTGCATGCAACTCTGCTTAATTATGAATAATCTATTCTTAAACAGGGACTTTTCCTCCACCAAATAAGTACATAAAAAAAACCTGAATTAATATCCTGGAATATTAAAGCAAGAATTAAAACTCACAATTAAGAATAAGTATTTATCATATAAATCAAAGAGTAACAAGATTCATCTTAGGTTTCATCTCCCTTAGGTATTTAGGGAGTTTGGTTCATAATATTAATAGAAAACTTCTCAAAGTTTGGAAAACAACAAAACATAAAGAAACCTAAAGAACTTCTAGGAAATTGGATGGAAATCTTCAGTCTTGATGTAGGTTCTAGCTCCGAGGTGATTCTGATGGCTATTCTCAAGTATTTTCTGCCTCCAACTCTGCGTCTCCTTTTTAATCCTCTTCTAGGGTGTTTATATAGGCTTTAAAATGCTTCCAAACCCTCAAAAGTCCCATTTTTCGAGTAGAACTAGACTTGGGTTCCAAACCCGTGTGCAGGTGCTCAAGCCGTGTGTAATTCTGAGTTAGTTTCTAGTTGACACGGTCATAACACACGGGCGTGTGGTCTGCCCGTGTGCCTCACACGGGCATGTGGATAACCCGTGTGGAAGTGCTTAGGCCGTGTGAAACACTGTTTTAAGCCCAATTTATTCGTTTTTTGCCCGTTTCTTGCTCTTTTTACTATCCTAAGCTCTCCTGAGTATAAAACATGAAATTAAAGGATTAGGAGCATCAAATTCACTAAAACCAAGGAAAAATCATTCATAAATATGCCAAGCATAGGGTAAAAATATGTATAAATTACGGTTTATCACTTGCCTTAGTCGAATTTTTAGTTAGTTTAGCAACCATCAAGTTTTTGGCGCCGTTGCCAGGGACTAAGATATTAGGAACGCTTGATTTTTATTACTTTAGCCATTTTTACTTTTATTGCAATTTACTTTTTGTTTTTAGTTTAATTTTTATTTTTAATTGCTTCTGGCAGGTGTCTCTTGTATATGACAAGGAGGAACCCGTTAGGACCCTTGCTTTTTGACAGTGAGATCGAGAGCACAACTCGTAGAAACCGAAGAGAAATAAGGCGAAGTCTACAATATATAGAGGAAGAGTGAGAGGACGATATCCATACTACAACCGAGGAGATGGCTGATAATCAGAATAATCCGCTACCTCCTGTGGTTGTTACAAATCCAGTAAATCAGGATCTTACTCTTCGTACTATGTATGATTATGCTAAACCTACTTTAACAGGAACCGGATCGAGTATAGTTAGGCCTGCTGTTGCTGCAAATAATTTTGAACTGAAACCTAACACTATTCAAATGATACAACAGTTTGTTCAGTTTGATGGTTTGCAGGACGAGGATCTAAACACTCATTTAGCAAATTTTCTGGAATTCTGCGACACCTTTAAGATCAATGGCGTTTCTGACGATGCCATTCACCTTCGGTTGTTTCCATTTTCATTAAGGAATAAGGCTAAACAGTGGTTGAACTCGTTACCTTAGGGATCAATCACTATTTGGAGCAAATGATCAAAAAATTTTTACTCAAATATTTTTCGCAAAACGGCTAAATTGAGGAATGATAACTCTTCTTTTGTACGGATGAATTTAGAAACACTATATGATGCATGGAAGAGATACAAGGATTTATTGAGAATGTGCCCTCGCCATGGATTACCTTTATGGCTACAGGTTCAAACTTTCCACAATGGTTTAAATCCCTCAACGAGATAGATGGTCGATGCAGTGACCGGTGGAACCTTAAATAATAAAACACCTGAAGAGGCTTATGAGTTCATTGAAGAGATGTCACTGAATAATTATCAGTGGCAAGTCATGAAGACAAAGCCTAATAAAGAAACCGGTGTTTTCAACCTCGACGTGGTCACCATGTTATCAAACCATTACAGCTCTTAAATAAAAAGATTGATGGCTTATGTGTCTCTACGCAGGTACATCCGGTGATGCAGTGCAGTACAAATGGAGGAGGAATGAATAATACAGAATGCCTAGCCTACGACCTTAGCACTACAAACGAACAAGTCAACTATATGAGTAACAATTCTAGACTTCAGAATAACCCCTATAGTAACACTTACAATGCAGGTTGGAGGAACCATCCCAACTTCTCTTGGGGTGGTCAAGGCAATCAAAGACCACAACCCCCTCCAGGTTTTCAACCACTTTACTAGCAGGAAAAGAAGCCGAACCTCAAGGAGATGTTAACAAAATTCATCTCGGTGTCAGAAACACGTTTCTAAAACACCGAAACAGTGCTTAAAAATCAGCAAGCGTCGATTCAAGGTCTCGAGACTCAAATAGGTCAGCTTGCTAAGCTGATCTCAGAAAGACCACAAGGTAGCTTGCTCAGCAACACCGAGGCTAACCCAAGAGAGCAGCTTCATGCGATTACCGTTCAATATGAAGCAGGGTTAGTTGAGTCCACACGAGAACCAAGGCAAGAAACTACAGTAAGCCAAAATAAGGTGGATGAAAGCCAGAACAAACAAAAATCGATAAGTAGAAAATACATACCTCGTGTGCCATACCCTAAAGCGATAAATAAAGACCGCACAGACGAACAATTCGGTAAATTTCTTAACATCTTAAAAAAGTTACATATTAACTTAACATTTATTGAAGCTCTTTCGCAGATGCCCAATTCAGTGAAATTTTTAAAGGAGCTTCTAGCAAACAAATGGAAATTAAATGATTCTTCGCATGTGGAATTAAATGCAGTCTGCTCAGCAATTTTACAAAATAAACTTCCCAACAAGTTAAAGGATCCAGAGAGTTTTACTATTCCTTGTTTACTCGGTAGTTTAAATGTTGATAATGCTTTAGCCGATTTAGGGGCAAGTATAAATGTCATGCCCTATAAAATGTTTAAACAAATAGGTATTGGGAAACCTAAACAAACTAGGATGAGTATACAACTGGCAGATAAAACTTTAGATTTCCTAGGGGTATTGTTGAGGACGTACTCGTTAAGATTGATAAATTCATTTTCCCAGTAGACTTTGTTGTTTTAGATATAGAAGAGGACAATTACATTCCTTTAATCTTGGGACGACCCTTTTTAGTGACTACTAGGACTATTATTGATGTTGGTATAGGAGAATTAACACTTCGTGTAGGTGATGGCACGATTAAACTTCAAGCTCGTGACTCTGTTAGACTATCTAGTGATCGAGATGATATTATGAGTTCTTTCCATGAGAACAACATGTTGGCTCAGATTGTTGTGCAGGAAATCCTTAGGGATAAAGTGATGGAGCCACGAACAACTCTTGAGGGACAAAGATTACAAAATTGAGGAACTAGATGAATGGCGAACAACAATTAAGAAGAAACTAGGGATACACGATGAATCAAGACAGTGCCATGAAAAACCTAAAGATGAGTCGAATCAACTTAAGGTTGGAGACAAAGTACTATTAGATGAAACAGACCCTAGTGTTGCCACTTCTGAACCTAATGGAGCAACTTTTTTTTCGGTACTCAATGTTTTCCCATATGGTACAATCGAGGTAACTCATCCCAAATTCGATATTTTTAAGGTAAATAGTACTCATCTAAAACCTTATTTTGATAAAATTGATAGCAGGGATGAAGAGTTTCAACCCCTCGAACCACCATGACCGTGCAAATATAAGGTAAGTCGAGCTTAGACTATAAATAAGCACTTCTCGGGAGGCAACCCGAGTACTAACACCACTAATCCGTTTATTTTATCTATTTTTTATTTTTTTTACAGGTACAGTAACCCACACGGCTTGGACACACGGGCGTGTCCTTGGCCGTGTGGAAACAGGGCTGAAATGTCCCTAAAAAAGACATACACACTGCCTGCGATAAATCTACATGGCTGGGCGAAACGGCCGTGTGAAGCACACAATCAGTATACACGGGTGTGTCCATGCCTGTATGAAATCTGAAGCTTAATTTTTCAAATTTTAACGAGTCAGAGGTCGACACAGGACAGTGCCATGACTGTGTGTGAGACACGGCCGGAACATACAGGTGTTTGAGTGGTTACACGAGCATAGGAGAAACGAAGAATGTCCCACACAGCCGTGTGGAAAACTAATCATTCAAATTCACGATAAACAGGGCTAGAGGATAAGTCACACAGGCATGTAACACGACTGTGTGTTCGGACACGCGGGCGTATGAGATACCACACGGGCGTGGGAGAAGCGAAGGACATAGCACATGACTGTGTGACACGGCCGTGTGAACCACACAGCAGGACAACACGGGCGTGTCACAGGCCGTGTAACGAATGAGCATTTAATTTTCGTGATAAACACGGGCTAACCCTGATATACACGGGTGTGTGACATGACCGTGTGGCCCAACACGTGCCTCACACGACCGTGTCTCATTTAATCCCCCCAAAACCCTAAAATTTTATTTTTTTTCTTCTTCTCCAAATTTTCCCAACCAGTAGCTGCCACAAGTCCCTCTCCCTCCATCTCCGACTAACCGCCGACCACCACACTCCCCTTCCCTTTTTTTTCTTCCTTTCCTCCCTACCCTCACCATTTCTCTCTCTTCTTCTTTCTTTCTTTCCCTTTCGTTTCCCTTTTCCCTTTCTTCCTCTTCAACCGACCACCCACCACCCCGTCAACCCCCTTCTCTCCTGCACAAAATGCCAACCTCTGTTCGGTCCACACCACTCCAACCAGCCACCGCCATCAGCACCTCCGATCACTGCCCGTGGAATACTATGACAAATACACGAGGCCAGAAAACTACAGTCCCCACTTTGAAAAAGCGAAAGGGTCCTGGCGCAACCTCCTCGAGTGCCTTAACCGAAGCTCGTCACTCTCTACTTCGATTCTTGTCAGGCCCACAAGATGACTTGTTTCAGCTTCTTCGAGTGCAACCATTAGGAGTGGGCTGCTGCATAGATTGGACCGCCTTGGAGCAGGTCCAACTTGCCCACCTTGTTCGATTCCATCTCACTACTGCTCCGTGGGATTGATTTTTTGCGATTATCGAGCCCACCTATTCGGAGCTTACCTTGGAATTTTGCACTACTTTCTATCTTTAGCACGTGATGAATACCCGTGACGAGGCCGATACTATCATTTTCAGACTTGGTGGACTCATAAGACACATGAGTGTATCAGAGTTTGGAGCTGCTTTGGGCCTCTACACGGAGGAGTTTATGGCTTCCGAGGCTTTTTTACATATTCACCCGACACATACACCACTCGCCTTCCTGCTGTTGGACTGACCTTATGGTGAGTATGTTCCCTATGACGCAAGTCGTTCAAAGCCGACTTCTCTTCTTCCAGCACTACGCTACATCCATGCCATCTTGGATCACACCTTGATTGGGAGAAAAGAGAGCACCGACGTCATTAGCACCATCGATGCTTACTTTTTATGGAGCATGGCTACTGGTCATGTATTTGATTTGGCATACTTTATTACCCTTGCTTTTTGCCACCAGACAGACCGCCATAGGAGGGGCCCCATCTGCCTTGGTCCATATGTGACTCACCTAGCTCGACACTTCAACCTTTTCGATATTCCAGAGATGTCTTCGACACTCATACTAGTAGGCCAGATGTTTCCTCAAGGAATTTCCAGTGTGATCCACATAAGGATGATAGAGCGAAACCATGGATTCGACCCTCCTCAGTACAGACCTGTTCACTTTTATAATCAGGATAAGCTAGAGGACATTACTAATGATGTCTCTCTCCCTCACGAGGACCCTCACCCACCGCAACCACCGAGTTGCTGACTTTCTGCAGCCACTTTGACCGATATATCTGAGCGACTCACTCGTTTCGAGCAATAGTGTTTTGCGAGGTTCGACAGCATCTAGGCAACTCTACAGCAGATCTGCCAGCACTTCCATATCTCGCCTCCACCACCACCACCACCTCGTGACCCTGACGCATCTGAGATGAGGACCTCTGAGTCCATTTATTTTTTATTTTATTTTATTTTTGTTTTTATTTTTGTTTTTATTTATTTTTTGAAGACTTCTGTTTTATATTTTGAACTACGTTTATCTTTATGGTTATTATCAAATAATCCCTTAATTCTCTTCCATAGTGGTGTTTATTGAAACGGGATATTCGTGACAGGTTTTAAATATTTATAATGAATCGTTCTTGAAACTAACTATTATCACGATGAAGGCAAGTGTATTTATCGTACAGTAGTATAGCTTTAGTAAGACCGGATTGTCGAGCCCAAAAGAACTAAAAATACTAGTAATGATTGTCTTTTTATTATCTAGCCTAAGAATAATGGGGTTTGTTTTAACTAGCTAATTAACTAAACTAATAATTCACAGAAAATAGAATTGGGGAATTACTTTTGGAAAACTCGATTGATTAAGACAATACCCAAGGAAAAATCCACCTAGACTTCACTTGTTATTTGATTCTGAATCGGACGATTAATTCATTTGACTTGATCCGTAGAAATCCCTAAGTTATATTATTATCTCTCTCGACTAACAACGTCTAACCTTAAGTTGAATAATTGAAATCTCTTTCTAATTAACTCTCTAGGGTTGCATTAACTCGATTTATGGATCCCCTTATTAGGTTTCACCCTAATCTGGTAAAATCTTGTCACCCTATCTCTAGGCGCGCAACCAACTCCGCTTAATTATGACAAATGTACTCTTAGACAGGGTCTATTCCTCTTCTAAATAAGAGCTTAACTTGAATCAATATCCTGAAATATCAAAAAAGAATTAAGAACACATAATTAAGAACAAGTCAAATATTTATCATACAATTCAGATAATAATAACAAGATCTGTCTTAGGTTTCATTCCCCTTAGGTATTTGGGGGTTTTAGTTCATAACTAAAAAGGTAAACATCTCAGAAGAATAATGAATACAAAACATAAAGAAAAACCCAAAACTCCTAAAGGAAAATTGAGAGGAGATCTTCAATCTTGATGATGAATCTGGCTTCTGAGATGGATCAATCGGCTTTCCTTAAGCAGTTCCCTGCTTCCCTCTCTGTGTCTCATTTCCTTCTCCTCTAGAGTGTATTTATAGGCTTTGGAATGCCTAAGAACCTTCAAAATTGGCTTTTTCCGAATTGGACTAAACTTGGGCTCGGCAGGGACACGCCCGTGTGTGATTACTTCAGGCCGTAGTCAAGCCTGTTAAAGAGGCACGGACGTGTGATCCACCTGTGCGAGTCGTGCTTCGATTCTGCCAAATTAACACGGTCGTGTGGTCTACCTATGTGAGGAGGTCCAGGCCGTGTTGATTTCGTACGTTGGCCCATTTTCTCCATTTTTGGCCTGTTTTTCGTTCCTTTCACTCTCCTATGCTCACTTAAGTATAAAACATGAAATTAAGGCATTAGGAGCATCAAATTCACCAATTTAAGGAAAAATCATCCATAAAATGTGCTAAGCATGGGATAGAAATATGTATAAATTACGGTTTATCATTTATTTTCTTATTAGTAACTCAGAATCATGCATTTCATTAGCCTTATCTACAACTCTAGCTATCACCATTCAAAGGATTTCATCAAAAACATTCAGGGCAGTTTCGCTTCTCTCCCTCTCTTCTGATTCTATGCTTATATTATTATTATCTATATTCGTACATTGAGGACAATGTACATCTTAAGTGTGGGGAGGTTATTTATATGTTTATTAAAAAATCCCTAAATTTTTATCTTGTTCTCAAATAATTTTCTCATATTATTATTAGAGTGAATTTTGATTGATTTATAATTTTTGTTGATATGTTTTAAATTAAATCATAGGTAATTGTACATTGATTGTTTAACCTTAAGATATTATAGAATCAAGCATGATAACTTGACTTTTGAGAACTAAAATTCCCAGGTTGTTTCCCTGAATTGAAGTATTATTTTGAAGTTCTGAATTCACAGGGTTGACATCAAAAACCATAATTTTTGTGAGATCTTGAGTCTTTAGAGCATATATCTTTTCTTACTCACTTTTATTGTTGCTTATGAGTATGTCAATACAGATTTGTTATTCTAGAGCTTGCTTCGATTATACATGTCGAGACCACAACATTGATTTGATATACCAAAATGATAAAGGCACTTAGGTTTTAACCCACTTACCCCATAAAAAGCCTACCCACATAATTGACCTTTAGTGAACCTCTTTGAGCCTTAACCATTGTTTCTTGATTTTCCCCTTAATGTTAACCCACAACTTAACCCTTTTTGATTCGTTAAGAATTTCTCCCTTTTCATTGATTCCTTTTTATTGAGATTTGATTTGATTAGCTACCTAACTAATGTTCGTTCATTCTAGTTGCTGAATTATTTTTTATTATTTACTTTCCATTATTGTACTTGTTCTTATTCTTAAAAAAAAATCGTATATTTATATTCATATAATTACATATTGTTATAAAGAGCTTGGATAAGTTAAAGTTATTATTTTGAGAAAAGAAAGCTCATTTCATTAGTTTTGGATAATTTTAATTCTGGTAATTGTTTGTAATTCAGTAATTAGCTTTAATATTTCAATTTTGGTAACTTATTAAATTAATCTCGATTTTAACCTTCTTTTTTAGCCTTTATCCACACCATTAACCCAAGCCCCATTACAACCCCGTTAAAGACCTTTTGATTCGTGTATCATCTCATTTATAGTGGGGGAGATTTGATTTTCATGCAAGCCTATGGTAATAACTTTTCATGTTTGACTATTGAGTGCTTAATTATTGAACCATAAACACTTCGAGTGATTTGAGTGGATCCTTAGTGAGGATGTCAACTCTTGTCAATTTGGAATTAAAGGTGATTAACATACGATTTTATGATTAAAATGCTCAACTTGGATTGTTTGAAACTTTAATGTTCTTTCAGTAGAATTCTCAATGTGTGATTATCTGTGGATTACTTTGAAACATTATTGATGAGAATTATAAGTTGAAAAGAATTTATTTTAATTGTGAGTTGAGGATTTTGCTTGAGGACAAGCAAATCCGTAAGTGTGGGGATATTTGATAAGCCATAATATATATATATATATATATATATATATATATATATATTTATCCTATGATTGGCATATTTTTGGATAATTTATCATAAGATTTAGTGAATTTGATGCTCCTAATCCTTTAATTTTATTTTTTTATAATTAGATGAGCATAGGAAGGTGAAAAGAGCAAGAAACGGGCTAAAAACGGAAAAATTGGGCTTATCTCAGTATTTCACATGGCCTAGGTATTTTTACACGGGTAAACCACACGCCCGTGTGATACACACGGGCAAGCCACACGCCCGTGTGTCATGGCCGTGTCTACTAAAAACTAGCTCAGAATTACACACGGTCTGAACACCATCACATGGGTGTGCCACACGGCCGTGCCCCTGTCGATCCCAATTCTAATTCTAGTTAGAAAAGGCTAATTTTGAGGGTTTTGAAGCATTCCAAAGTCTGTATAAACACCCTAGAAGAGGATTAAAGGGGACACGCAGAGTAGAAAGGAGAAAATACTCAAGGACAGCCATCGGAATCAGCTCAGAAGTAGGATCTACTTCAAGACTGAAGATCTCCATTCAATTTCCGTAGAAGTTCTTTGGGTTTCTTTATGTTTTGTTGTTGTCCCAATTTTGAGATGTTTTCCATTATTATGAACTAAACTCCCTAAATACCTAAGGGAGATGAAACCTAAGACAGATCTTATTATTATTTGAATTATATGATAAATACTTGTTCTTATTCTTGATTGTGAGATTTAATCCTTGTTTTAATATTTCAAGATATTAATTTAGGTTTTGATGTGCTTATTCAGTGAAGCAAAAGTCCCTGTTTAAGAGTAGATCGTTTATAATTAAGTGGAGTTGCATGCAATCCTAGAGATAAGACAACATAAATCTGTCGGATTAGAGTCAAATATAATAAGGGAATCCATAGATCGAGTTAATGCGACAATAGATGTTTTAATTAGAAAGAGATTTCGACTAATCAACCTAGAGTCAGTTGTTATTAGTCTCGAGAGAGATATTAACATAAATCAGGAATTTCTACGGAATAAGTCAAGTAAATAAATTGTCTAATTCAGAAGTGATAAGTGAAGTCTAGGTGTATTTTTCCTTGGGTATTATCTCCACATCGATTTTCTAAAAAGTATTTTCCAATTTTTTATCTCAGTTGTAATTTTAGTTAACTAGATAATTAGTCTTAGTTTAAAACATTCTCTTAATTGTTAGGCTAGATAATAAAAAGATAGTAATTACTAGTACTTTTAGTCTTTGTGGATACGATATTTCTAGTCTCACCATAACCATACTACTGTTCGATAGGTGCATTTGCCTTAGTCAAATTTTTAGTTAGTTTAGCGACCATCAAAAACTTTTAAAAATACTCGATCACCCACTGCATATTCTATACCTCTTCCTTTCAAATCCGCATATGACTTCTGACGGTCTGAAGCAGCTTTTAGACTGTCTCGAATAATCTGAACTTTCTTTTCAGTTTCCCGAATCAAATCAACCCCAACTATTTTTTATTCACTCAATTCAGACCAACACAATGGAGTCCTGCATTTCATACCATAAAGAGCCTCAAATGGTGCCATTTTTATTCTAAACTGATAGCTATTGTTCTAAGCAAACTTAGCAAAGGTAAATACCTTTCCCAACTGTCACCAAACTCGAGTATACAACATCTTAACATATCTTCTAATATTTGAATCACTCGCTCTGACTGTCCATCTCTTTGAGGATGAAATGTTGTACTAAAATTCAATTTGGTATCTAAAACTTTTTGCAGTTTATTCTAAAATCTTGAAGTAAACCTCGGATCCCGATCCGAAATGATAGATACTGGAACTCCATGTAGTCTCACAATCTCTGACACATATAACTCTGCTAACTTTTCAAGTGAAAAATCTGTTCTGACTGGAATAAAGTGTGCTGATTTTGTCAATCTATCAACAACCACCCATATCGAATCTTTCTTTCTTGGAGTCATAGGCAATCCTGACACAAAAGCCATTGTAACATGCTCCCACTTCCATTCAGGAATCATAATGGGTTGTAATAAACTTGTTAGCACTTGATGCTCTACTTTAACTTGCTGACAAATCAGACATTTTATAATAAATTCTGAAATTTCTCTTTTCATACCAAGCCACGAATATATCTTTTTCAGATCACCATACATTTTTGTATTGCCCAGATGAATAGAATACATACTATTATGTGCTTCAGAAAGAATATCATTCTTCAAATCAGAATTATTTGGAACACAAATCATATTATGATAACGCAACATACTTCATCATCAATACTGAACTCTGAATCTAAATTATCTCGAACCATCTGTCATTTTAGCACCAATTTTGGATCTTCATCCTATAGCTTCTGAATTTGTTGAAGGAACATTGGTTTTACTTTCAATTCTACTAATACAACACCTTTTTTGTTAAAAGCCAAATGTGCATTCACTGCCCGAAATGCAAATAAGGATGACTTTCGACTAAGTGCATCAGAAACTACATTAGCTTTCCCTAGATGATAGTCAATAACCAAATCATAATCTTTCGGCAACTTTAACCACCGTCTCTGTCTTAAGTTCAGTTCCTTCTGAGTCATCAAGTATTTCAAATTTTTGTGATCCGTATAAATGTAACACTTCTCACCATATAAATAATGTCTCCAAATTTTTAAAGCAAAAACAATTGCAGCTAACTCAAGATCATGTGTAGGGTAATTCTTTTCATGTGGTTTTAACTGTCGTGAAGCATAAGCCACCACCTTTCCTGACTGCATTAACACACAACCCAAACCATTTAAAGATGCATCACTGTACACAACATACGGTATACCTGATTCTGGTTGAGTCAAGACTGGAGCTTCTGTTAATATTTTCTTTAATTGATCAAAGCTTTACTGACATTCATCAGACCACACAAACTCAACATTCTTCTGTAATAAACGAGTCATTAGTGAAGCAATCATGGAAAAATTCTTTACAAATCGGCGATAGTATCCTGCTAATCTTAGAAAACTTAGCACTTCAGTTACATTCTTCGGTGTTTTCCAATTCACCACTACTGAAACTTTACTTGGATCCATACGAATTCCTTTAGCTGATACAATATGACCCAAAAATCCAACCTCATGAAGCCAAAACTCACATTTACTAAATTTTGCACATAACTGCTTTTTCTCTCAAAGTCTTAATATTTGAAATTGAATGTGAACAAATTGAAATTGAATGTGATTTGAATTAAGTAATTGAATTATGAATTATGTGAATATTTTAAAGGATATTGATTGGAAACTAAGATTGATTTGAATTGAATCAAATTGAATTGAATTGAATGAAGAAAATATGTGAGTATTTGAAATGTATATTGATTGAAAAGTAATTAGTGATTTAAATTTGATTGGAAAATGAATTAAAAGTATGAATTGAACAAAAGTGAATTAAATTATGAATATGTGTGAATATGTAAATTGTGATTGAATTGAAAGTGAATTTGAAATAGAAAAATGATTTGAATACCCTATTAACTAGTCGGACTGAGTCGAATATAGTTGGCATACCATAGGATTGGAAGAGTACGGAGGCATTACCGATCAGACACTTTTTGTGTAGTTTTAGGCACCTCATGTGTCGTTTTAGGCACTTTATGTGTAGTATACTACTTATGATATATTGATCAGGTACTGAGTACCGTTTTAGGCACAATGTGCCATACTGGTGTGTTTGGTTGGAATCTGTGTATTCGCCAAGGTCCGGGTTTGTTAATAGAGTGAATAACTAAAATGAGAAAATTAAATAAATTTGATTGATTGTACTATTAAAAATATGAGAAAGAAATTATGAGTTAAATTGTGAATTGAATTGAAATGTGAGATTTGAATTATGAACTTAAGGTTCATGAATTTGCTAAAATATCGAATAATTGATATTGAAATCAATTGAATAAATGAAATGAGAAAATCAAATGAATTTAATCGATTGAATAATTGAAAGTATGAGAAAGAGAAAATATGAATTGATATGTGAATTGAATTTGAGATATGAGATTTGAAAGCATGAACCTAAAGTTCATGAATTGATCAAAATGCAAAGTGTTGATATATGATAATTGTTGATAAATTGTTATAAATAAGCTATTAAGTTGAATTTAAAATTTGTTCTTATGATTTACTATATTACAAGTTGATGATAAAATTTATTAAAATTATATTGTTTGAATTATGGTAATACCATTGAGTATAGGCATAATCAGCGTACGGTTGTTTTCGTGCGCAGGTCAGTAGAAGTCAAGGTCCCGGTTTAGCATCTAAAGCAATCCCGACTTCAGTACAAAATTGGTGATGTAATCTTCCTTTTGGTGAAAGTGGCATGTACTTAGGTGTAGTATAGGTCATGTATATAAGTTTGTAGGGAATGGTATATAATGTTTGAATTTAGATTTAATGAAATGGTAAGAAAATTTATATTATATACATGGTATAATTGGTGCTAAAATTGGAATGAATGAAATTATAAGTTATTTTTTTTAATGGTAATATGATTGTTCATAGAGTAAATTATCAAATTAATCTTATAAGTATGATTTAAATACGATTAAATATGAAATTGCATTGGTTGAAATATTGGTTTTGGATTGGTCTCGGTTTGAAACTTGTAGGGAATGTTAGATATTTATAAAGAGGTTATATTGAGTTCACAAAAAAATAATAATAAAATAAAAATTCTAGAGCACCGAACAAGTCCCGATTCACCCCTATTACATATTTTTGGGCCTTTAGAGTCCATTAAAAGGACTTTATGATTAAATTATATTAAGTTTGTTAATTAATTATGAATTTTTCGTAAGTTGTTCGATTTGTCTGATAATGCTCCGTAACACTGTTCCAACGACGTTTAGGGTTAGGTAATGTTACATGCTAAGCTTTCGTTGAGAGTGAAAGTACAGTCTCTGAACCTTCCAAGCATCATAAATATAGGTGAATAGAAATTATCTGCGACTCATCATGTTTGTAGTGTGGGCTATATCAGGAAAAACATTCATGGGAATTTATTTTATGATCTATGGATCCCTCCAAATATCACTGCTTTGGAAGGCAATTCACCTCAGCATATGAATCTTCCAATGGCAGCAACTTGTTTTTTTGTCATGGATCAAATATGTTTGAACTACAATCCAAGATGGAAATCATGATTCAAATCGTCACTAAAGCAGTTAGGAAGTTTTATAAATTAACTTGCTTCAAATTGCACTGAATAATAAAGATGACAAAACAGCTGCAGACAATAATTTTATACTAGTCTGGGTTAGGTGGGGAGAACCACCAATTCAGTTAGAAACATCTTTTAGACTACATAACGAATACTTCAACTATTTACTAAAAGAATATAAACAGTTAGAAAAAGCATTAATATATAATAATGATGAGTCGAGGAACGTTGGAGCTCTACATCAGAAGTCAGAATGGCACATTATACTCGTTCGGTCATATTTGAGAGAATTTTTTCTTCTTTTTTTCAACAAAATTTCGCTTCAAATGTTAAGTGTTGACATCTGAAATTCCCTTTTTCTGTTAACCTAAAAAAAGGAGCAAGCAGGTTTACTAATATTGAAAAAGAAGTACGATGCTAATGGCCATACCTGTATGGTGACGACAGAGGAGTTTGCCTTTTATAGCATCTGAACTCCTAAACTTTCTCCATTTCATATAAACAGAAGATAGCTGGAATCTAGAATTCTGGTAATGTAGAACTAGGAGGCAATACTCGGCTAAGAATCTAAATTACGTGCAAACATTTATGGTTTTCTTCTGAAAATCACTACATTAGAAGGCACCACTTAGCATATGATCTCCTGAGTAAAACAGCAGCCATTTCTTTAGGATCAAAGATGATCAACCTGCAATCTATAACCAAACAGATTCATCATGCATGTGATATTAGCCAGAACTAGTAAGGTGAAATGTTACTATTATCATTCTCTTGAAAACAAACCGAGAGAGACAATGTCCTAACAAGAAGGTTACAGTGTGACAGTGCTAGAGGATTAATGTGACCTATGATAGGGAGAGGCTAACCCAGTTATCAGATGCATATAATGAATTTTGAAATATAAAACTAAAGAAATATATGAGAGTGTTTTCATGAGTATGTTCATTAATGAAACTGTTTCTTCTGGAGGGCAACAGTGTCATGCAACATGCCCCTCGTGAGTTAGATGCAGAAATAGATAGGGAGGTAATATAAATTGTTTCTAAGTCTTCTTTTACCCAAAATGCACAGAAAAAAATATGCATCAGTAAATGTTTGCAAGTTGAGGGCCAAAGGAGTAGTTCAAACAAGGATTTACCTGGTTGAACAGGAGGAACTAGCAATTGGTTTTCGCTGTCCGTCTAGGAATGCAATCCGCTTGTGCTTGTTCAGAAGATGTCAACATAACTTATCCTCACAAGTGAAGGTGAGAAATAATAGGCCAATGTGCAGCTTTCTTTGCTATCCATCTAGAAATGCAATCTGCTTGTTCTTGTTCAGAGGATGTCAACATAATTTATCCTCACACGAGGAAGGTTAGAAATAATTGGCCAATACGCACCTTTCTCATTTCGGCATTCTTCTTCAAGTAGAGGACATTTTCTGATTTGAAGTACACCGAGTGTGATAGGCAGGCCCTTTTCTGGCAAGCACTGGAGGTTATCGCAATTCCGAACATCTAATGCTTCAAGAGAAATAAGGTCCAGGAGCCCCTCAGATATAGATTTCAGCTTAGGTAGATTCTGGATTTGAAGGTGGACAAGATTTGGAGGAATCGTGAAGTCTTCTGGAAAGGAAACCATATCCCTATCAAAATCACCGACAATTAAGTTTTTAAGAAAAGTGAGCTTGTGCAGGTGCCACATTGCAAAGTGTAACTTGAGTTGCTTGCAACCCAATATAGTAAGTGATAGCAGGTTTGGGGGAAAACCACCCTCTGGAAAAGTCTCTATACATGGACAACCAAACACTGTCAGATGTTGTAGAGTTGTGAGGTCATGCATCCGATTGGGTAGGGACTTAATATTCTCACAGTCGGAGATTAACAGTGTTCTGAGGTTATGGATGGGCAACCCGCTTTCTGGGAAATACTCCAAGGAAGAGCATTGATTTACATGCAACTCTGTGAGATGTTCAAAGGTGGAAAGGCAATGAGGTAAGGCTCTCAAATTTTTGCAGTTTCCAATACGAATGAATTCAAGTGATCTACCGTTCGGCAGCAACCTCTCTGGAATAGAATCCAACCAATTGCAATCCCAAATCTCAAGGTGCTTAAGAGCAGCTGGTAACTCATCAGCTGGAAAAAATCGGAGAGACCGACATCCCAGAATCTCCAAGTGTTCAAGATGACATCTGGTGATGCTGCTGCTACCATTGTGGACCAGTCCTTTAGGTAGAGACTGTAATGAGGCACATTCCAAGATTACCAGATTCTTTAGAAGAGAAGGAAAACTTTCACTTGGAAAAGACAATAGTTTGGGGCACCATTTAATACTTAAGTCTTTCAATGTTCTAAGCTTTTGCATCCCATTTGGAAGCTTCACCAGGTTACTGCAATCTTCTATTTCAATATACTCTAGGCTGGAGGGCAGCTCTTCATCTTCATCTATCAACTGCAACAGTTGAGGACACTTCATGACTGCCAAGCGCTTCAAACAAGAAAGGTTTTTAAATCCGGCACTTTCTTGCCACAGGGATCTCAGTTCACCACAATCTTGAACTTCAAGAACTTCCAGTGATACCAAGCAGGTAAAGTCTTGGGGTAAGCAAGAAAGATTGGAAATGTTCTCAATCTTCAACCTAGTGAGAGCAGTGAGGTCCTTGAATCTTGTAAGAAACCGCTCATCACATTGTTCTAAATTCAACTCACGAAGAGAAGGGAGACTCAGATTTGGTGCTGTGAGCAATGGGCACTCAAAAATGGAAAGCTTTATGAGGGAAGTAAGCAGCTTGGGCAAATTGCCTACCAACTTTGGACAACTCTGCAACACAAGTTCATGAAGATAAGGAAATATTTTTTCTGTAGCTTCAAACTCCAAAGGTTGAAGCCATTCCTCCCACTCCGACATTTCTCCAAATGTTAGAGTCTCTAGGGATGGAAAAAGCTTATCAGAATAAGGAGTAGCCCCGTAAAATTCAGAATCCACCAGACTTACTCCACACATTCTCTCAATGTGTAAGTCCTTGAGGAGAGGTAATCTCCCAAGTGAAGGTAATGATGTGATGTTTGAACAATCACAGAGATTTAGGTACACCATATTAACAAAAGAAGGATTCCCAATCCAAGATGGGAACTTTGATCCTTCATAAAAGAATATGCTGAGTTTCTTTAGATTTTGATGGGGTTCTAGCATGTCAAGAACTTCAAATTCATCTACTTCACTCTGAATATTGTTCGGAGCACTACTCCATTTCATTACTAAATCATCAAGTCCACGTTTCTCCTTTAAATTGGCAACCCTTACATCTCGAATCTCTGGCACATTTTGCAGGTCATATAATGAAAGCTGCCCTTGAAGATGAGACAGGCCTTTCAGCTCTGTTATCCTACGCCCATTGCCTTTTGCCACAATAAACTTTGACAGCTTCTTGAGATTGATCAACTTACCGATATGAAGTGGCATCTCTGTCATATTATCAGTTCGTACAATATTTAGATAATGGAGGCTAATTAAATTCCCCATTCCTTGAGGCAATGTAGTAAGTTTCTTACAATGACTCAAGTCTAATGTCTGTAAATTGCAGAGAGCACACAGTGACTCGGGTAAGTATCTAATTTTAGTGCGAGACAGATTCAAGTACCGTAAGTGACTGAGATCGCCAATACAATCTGGCAGCTCACTGATGCAATAACCAGTCAAAGATAGTACCCTTAAGCAACCAAGTTTTGCCAGCAGGTCTTGGAACACTTTATTAGTTAAATAGCATTCTACTTCCAGATCTGGCACAAAGACAGGTAAAGCTAGGAATGTTCTTAAGCATTTTGTTTTGTAGAAGGGTTCAAATTTTCTGAAGACATCATACTTCTGACGAATGAATGAGGAGTGTCGAACCCTCTCAGAAACATTGTACTGCCCATTGCTATTAACCTTGTCCTCCAACCTAAAGCAAACTTCCCCAGCAACATATTGAGCTAAATCGTTGATGAGGTCATGCATCATGTAACAAGATTTACTAACACATGATTGTTGAAAAAAGGACCTTGATAATAAATCATGAAAATACTCAGAACCCAAGTCTTCCACTTCCTTCATTCCCTTTGGTTGATGGATAAAACCTTCAGCTATCCATAAATGAACTACTTCATCCTTTTGAAATTCATAGTCCTTGGGGAACAATGAACAGTAAGCAAAACATTGTTTCAAATGAGAAGGAAGATAATAGTAGCTCAACCTCAGGGCTGGTAGAATATCACAATTTTTTTCTGGTAAATCCCATATCTTGCTATTCAGTATATCTTCCCATTCATGATAACCTGTCTTGCAGCGCAATAGGCCTGCAAGGGTTTTCACAGCCAAAGGCAAGCCCTTACACCTTTTCACAATTGCCTCACCAACTACTTTTAAATTTGGATGATTATCAAAATTTGTACTCCCTAAAGCATGTTGTGCGAACAAAGACAAACAATGATCATACGACATTTCTTTCAAGTCGTGAGCAGAAACAGTTCCCATCATTGATGCAACTTGTTGATTACGGGTTGTAACTATGATTTTACTTTCTGGAGAACCTGCTTCAAAAGGACTGCGAAGAGCCATCCAGTCGTTATAGTTCTCGTTCCAAACATCATCTAGAACTATCAGAAATCTATTCTTAGACAGCTTCTTCTTCACTTCAACTTGCAGCTCGTTCAAGTCATTCTTATCTGAAGCCATTGAAGTCAATGATTCTAACAACGTTTTCATCACCCTAACAATATCAAATTCCTCAGAAACACAAACCCAAGCTCTCAATTTAAAGAAAGTCTTAACTCTATCATCATTATAAACGAGCTGAGCAAGAGTAGTTTTCCCCAAGCCCCCCATTCCAACTATGGGAATCACACGAACCCCACCCTCACATGATTCTTCCTCCCCGAAAAGACGTTTATTAATAATGAAGTCTTTATCACTCTCCCTGCCAAACACAAGAGATTTATTCACTAAAGAAGTACTGGCAATCCTTCGCTGCCCCCTATTACGGCTACCCCCAATTCTTTCTATCAAACCAAGTTCATCTTTCTGCTTAACAACCTTTTGCATTCTTGCGGTTATCTCCTTTATTTGAGCTGCCAATGAGTATTTAAAAGTAAATTGATCGAAAAAGGAATACATGTATTTTCGTATCTTGCCGATAATTGTTTGACTTTCTTCCTTTGACTTTTGACGCAGAGCCACCGTGGAAAAATCATCAAGCACATCCTCGAGATCGTAGGCCAAGTCTTTGAGTTCGTTAAGCCATATCTTAACGAGACGCTCAGTGAACTGCCTATCCTCTGCATCTTCGAGCACGGCCTGGATCTTGAGGAGAATGGTTTGCCAATTATTGAAATGGTTATGGAGCTTTTCTTTGCTAGCAAACTCCAGCAACATAGGGGAGACCAGTTCCTCGGACAAACTCTCAAGGAGAGAAGAGATAATGTTCTCAACCACCACAGCGGTTCCACAGTCCATGGAACGGAAGCAGAATCTTTCGATCGGAACACAAAAAGGCGATGATGGTAGTAAAAAATAGAGATGGCCCACAAAATTAGGGACGACTGAGCAGGAGTTAAAGTAGAAAGGGTGAAGAAGGAGGCGTGCTTGCTTTACTTTTAACTCTTTTTGAGTATAAAGGAAGCTCAAGTTTTAGTGGGTGTACGAAAAGCCACTTTTTATATATATATATATACAAGTACTGTAGGCTGTATGAATTAACCAAGGATTGAGTTAAACAGCCATGGTTGCCGCTCACTGGAAATGAAATCTCTGTGTTTCGCCTTCATAATAAAGTTATGATAGGTGTTGAATAAATTGAGGAATTATCTGCTTCGTTCTCAAAGTCAATACAACTGATGGATAAGTTTTTAGTACAAAAATTAGGTTTTGGCAAATCTAAATGTTAAATAAAAATTATAAGGATAATTTAAGCTTCTTGTCGGAAAGCAGAAAGGAATCTCAAAGTTTTTTTTTTTTTGTGTAAAAAAAACATAACTAAACAAAATACCTAAGCTACCCCGCGGTTCCAATAGTTTCCTAAAGGAATCTAAATTTAATTTAAGGTAAACTAGTCAATCTGTATGATGCTTTTCATTTTGTTGATAAAAGAAATTTTTGTAATTTCGTTATTTACATTTTAGAGTAATTTTATTTTAATCTTTTTTTTTTTTTGAAAAAGAGACTGTTTATTACTTAGGTTTGAAAAACTAATTAGAGAAGTCCATTGCAGTCTCAAAACAAAATATAAAAAAACCAAAAACGGGAAATAACAAAAAGAGAGAAAAACTAAAAAAGGCATGGTCTTCTCCATCCAGCAATCTTTCAGACTCTTTGCGTGTCTACAATCCCTAAAAATAAACGGCTAAATCTTCCAAATTCTGACAATGAATCGCCCAGAAAAAGAAGCTGTTGAGACAAGCAACCATATTTCGAAGTTTTTCAACTCAATCGATATCACAGAGAAGAAATTATGGAGGTCGACTGAACCAACGATTAGAATCGACCACTTCTAAAGCTTTTAATGGCGCATCTTCAACCCAGAACGAATCTCCTTCAGTTCGTAAAGCTTCAACAGCCATTGTATGCACTGCTCTATTCCCTTCTCACGCAATGAATTGAAATCGACAGAAATGGAATTTCCTCGCCAGATTCTTCGCGTCCCAGGTAAATGGTTTGGATTCCGAGTAATCCTCGCTCGTTTGTTGAATATTTTGAACAACCAGTCTTAAATCACTCTCAAGAATAGCATCCGTAAATCCCAAATCGAGTTCAAATTAGAGCATACGTAGAACAACAAATGCTTCAGCAATCACCATTGAACGAACCAAGTTATGACCTTTAAACCCCGACCCTATTATAAAACCTTTTTCATTTCTAATAAGGAAACATGAAACTGCACGTTTTTTGGCAACAGAAAGTCCCGCATCTACATTAATTTTCACCCACCATTGCAGAAGGGGCATCCATTTTACCATGGATCGCGGCTGAGGATGCTTCAAATTCAAAGCGCTACCTCGATACTCCAAACCGAAACCCCTAATGAAGGTAACAATCTCCTTCGAACTTTGCATCTTTTTCTCATGTACAAATTTGTTTTGAGAGAACCAAAGTGGCCAAATTGTTATGGCAATCACATCTTTTCTTGTTACTAGCTGAATTCTTCAAAAGCCAATTCAACCACTCATTAAAATTCAAATTTGCCATTGAACTCAGCCACTGAACATCTAACTTGGACCAAACTTGTGCAACAGACAAGCAATCCCGAACAGCATGAGTAGATGATTTGCACAACTGTCGGCAACGCGAATATTTGTTATCAGTGATCAATGCAACGCGAATATTTGTTATCAGTGATAAATCTCCTAAAATGTAAGTTCTGATAAGTAGGTACATAATTTTTCACAAATTTCCAAAATAAAATGCAAACTTTTGAAGGACACTTTAAGCTCCTTATCTACTTGAAAAGCTTTTGCTCATTTAAGTTCACATCAGGGGGATCCAAAAGCATTTTCTAGCCGTTTTTCACAGAATAGATGCCTGAGTTTTCGCTAAACCAAACTACTTTATCAGATTGATTAGTAATAGGAATAGGAAGACTCACCATCTGATCTGTTTCTTCCATCGTGAAGGTCAAGTAAATGAGATCTCTATTCTATTGATTAGGATTTTACAAAATTAAACCAACCATCCAATACATACTAGCCACCCTATCTGTAGAAAAGAAGTCGTTGAGCGTTCCCTGGCAACCAATAATCTTGCCATATTGACATCGATGTTCCAGACCCAATCCTCCATTTCAAACTATAACCTAAAAGTCCTTTGGTACACCTAATACTTTTCCAAACGAGCGATGGATTCGCCCCTAAAGAAGCCTCCGTAAAATTTGAACCGTTAAAGTACTTCGCTCTAAGCAAACGCACTATTAGCGAACTTGGGTTTTCCATAATACGCCATCCCTGCTTCGCTAGGAGTACAATATTGAACTTCGCCAAATATCGAAACCCTTTCCCTCCCTCCTCTTTTGGCACTAACAACTCCTTCTACGAACACCAATGAAGAACTTTTCTTCCAGCTTTCTTTTACCACCAGAATCGGGCTATGACCACTTCCAAATCTTTGCAATCAGATGACGGTAACAAGAAACAATTCCTAGCATACAAAGGAATAGCCTGGAGCACAGCTCTAATAAGAACTTCCCGCCCCCCATAGAAAGTAATTTCGAGCTCTAACTGGATACTCTCTTGACTAACTTCTTTTTAAGCTCCTTAAAAGCCCTCTTCTTGTTGCGCCCCACTATTGAAGGAAGACCAAGGTATTTTTCCATATTAATGCTCCAATTAACCCCCAAAACATGACACACCTCCTCTCTTCTAATCTAATTAACATTGGAGCTGAAGAAAATCCCCGACTTATCAAAATCGACTTCTTGGCTTGAACACTGAGCATAAACCTCTAAATTATCTTTGATTACTTTAGCCCCATCAACTGTTGCATCTCTAAAAATAAAGCTATTATCGGTAAAAAATAAATGGGTGACTCGTGGAGCTTGCCTATTTACCCGAAAGCCATTAAGAACTCCCCTTGAAGCTACCATTCTAAGTTGAGACGACAAACCTTCTTCGCATATAAAGAATAAATAAGGACTAATAGGGTCCCCTTGACGAAGACCTCTTGACGAGATAAAAAAATTACCCACTTCCCCATTCATAACCACATAATAAAAGACCGATGCCACACAATATATGACTTTCTTAATCCACAAATCCGAGAACCCCATCCTTTAAAGCATAACTTTCACGAAACACCATTCAACCCGGTCATATGCTTTACTCATGTCAAGTTTTAAAGCAAATGACCCCTTTCTCCCTACCCGTTTTCTCTTCATAGAGTGTAAAATTTCATATGCTACTATGATATTATTCGTGATAAGTCTTCCCGAAGCAAAAGCACTTTTGTCGATACACAAATGAAGGATCTTTTGAAGCTTATTCACCAGCATATTTGAAATGATTTTATATAAAATATTACAAAGACTAATAGGTCTAAATTGAGTCATGCAATGAGAAGAACTAACCTTAGAAATCAAAACAATTTTTGTACTGTTAATATCAGCCATATTGTGCAGCCCCTGCAACGTCTCTATGCAGAAATCAGCCACATCTTTTCCCACAATGTGCCAAAACGTTGGTAAAAAATCGCCTCTAAACTATCTTTCCCAAAAGATTTTAAAGGGCTCATTGCTTTTAAATCCAAGCACACCTCTTCATAAGTAAAATCCTTCTCAAGATCCTCATTCATTTGTTGAGATATACATGGCTCAACACCTTCCAAGATAGAACTTGGATCTCCAACACTTTTTGATGTAAATAAAGTGTTAAAATAATCAGTGGCCAGCCGTAATAAATCAGCATTGCGCTCATGAATATTCCCCTCACCATTCACCAGCTCTTCTACCCTATTCCTCTGACGACACTCTGTTGCTAATTGATGGAAAAAATAGGTATTTCCATTCCCAATTTCTAGCCAATTTGCTCTAGCTCTGTGCTCCTCCCTATCCGCCTCCATGTTAAGCTCCAGTTTAGTCTCCACAATTTCTCCCAAAACGTCATCCGTGAGAATAGCTTCATTCAATTGAAGCAACTACTTTTCCAACTCTTTCTTTGTAAGAGACTTTTTTTAAAATTTTTTGGAACCATTCCTCAAGACCCACTCCCATTGCCTTTATCTTGTTTGGAACAGCCCCCAAACTCTCAGCCCAAATCCTACTCACCTCTATTTCACATGATTCCTCTAGCAGCCACGTAGCTTCAAATTTGAAATACCATTGCTTTGAATGTTGGTTTCCAAAATTTGAATTAAGTAACAAAGGACAATGATCTGAAAACGCATGTGACAAATGACATAATTTAAAATTGGGAAATAAATCCCACCAAGGAGAATTCGCAATACCTTTATCAAGGTGTTCCCGAATATTATGAATTCTTGTACGACCTTTTTCCCAAGTAAACCACTGTCCACTGTAGCCAATATTAGTAAGAGAACAGTTTTCCATGACTTCCCCAAAATCTACACATTTGTCTTTCCTTCCTTGGAAGTCCTCATTTCTTTTCAGTTGAAAATGCAATTTCATTGAAATCCCCTACAACAACCCAAGGAATATGTGGGGAGTCATTCAATATTTGTAGCAAATTCCAAGATGCTTTACGCATATTCTTCTCTAGCGCTCTGTAAAACCCCGTACATCTCCAAGTTTTCCCCTCTAAGTCCTCATCAATCATAACATCAATGTGCCTTCTTGAAAAAGATCGAAGAGTGATTTTACAATCACTGTTCCAACCTAACGATAAACCCTCACTTCTACCATCCGAATCAACATCAATTCCATTAGGAAAACCACACTTATGCATGACCTTTTCTATCTTGCAACTCTGAAGCTTTGTCTTAATTAAAAATACCATCGTGGGATTTATATCTCTCAGCATATGTCAGAGATGATTGACAATCCGAGGCCTCCCCAAACCCTGAACATTCCAGCTTAGGAGTTCATTGCTCCCAGCTGGTCTGTTTAGTAAAGCCTACCGATCTTGTATTATTTTGTATCTGCAATGAAGTACAAAAAGTTTCATTCGAATTATCATATTCAAAAACTCGTGAAATATTAGATTGTACTCGGGGTCGTTTTAGTCTATCACTATACATTATTGGACTACTCGCTTCTTCATGGGCTACCATTTCCTCATCAAAATCATCATTGTGTTGGTCCATTTCCCTAAGTTTTAATAGGTCTAGAGTAACAGTATACTTTCCTTTGTCTTTTACAGAAGCAGAAATAGAATCTTTTGAGATAGAAACCCAATTATTGCCTTTATTTACTAAATTTGATGTCAGAATCCCTACATTCTTTCTTTCCCCCGTTGATCTCGTGTTACCAAAATTGGTAAACAGAAGGTTTACCTTCATCATTTTCCACTAGCTATTTGCTCTTCCATGTTTGGCCCTTCCTTGGTTAAGCACGTGGAGAAATATCCAAATTAAAAACATGTTCTGACTGTGGTTGGATAACTCTAATTGGACAAAAACTTTCCTAATGTCCTAAATTGCCACATAGAAAGCAAAATAAAGTCAGTTTTTTGTACTCAAAGCGAACATAAACAGGTTCGCCATTTTTAAGTGTAATCCTCTTTTTTTCTCTTGAGAGGCTCTCTAACATCCACTTCCACCCTGACTCTCATTATGCGTTTATATCCAAAATTAAATTGCAGCAGTGTCATACTCAATAAATTTCCCTATAAAATTTCCCAACTGGTGAGCAACGGGATCTGCCATAAAACCAAGAGGGAGATAATATATTATTATCTAAAACTCCACCCAAAGTAATTGAACAATTAAAGGATCCTCACCAATCTTCAATCGATAGAGAATTAGTAGATAAGAATTAAAATTCCATGGCCCATTCTTCATTACCCTCTCCACATCCACTTCAAAATAAAAATGAAACAAATACCTCTCCCTTCCCAGATCTGAGATTGATACACCCCCTATTGGATGCCAAAAACTTGCCAAAGTAGATCGCATTGCTTGAAAATGAACAACACTAGAAGTAAGAAATACTCCCACTAAACAGTTCACATACGAGATCTTTTGATTTGTCTCTTCCACCTCCAGTTGAATAATTTCATCTTCTTCATCATCCAGTGAAAGTCCCGCAATTGAATCCTCTATTATTTTCCTACCAATAAGACAAGCAGACTACCCAAAAACAGGAAAGAAAAACAAAACGGGACCTAGTCTAGAAGAAAAAACGTGTCAAAAGACAGAAAAAGCGTGTCAAAAAATAGAGGACAATCATTCTATGTTAAAATAATGATAGTTGATTGTATATGTCAAATTATTTTCGTATCATGTTTATATGTGCACGTTAGTCACCTAAGTTTTAGGTTAGTTTTTATAGTTGAACAAAAAAAATCTTTTAAACCCCTAATCCGGGCTAACAAAAATTAAAAATTAAAGTAAAAAAACGATAAAAATTAAACTAATACATCATATTTATCTCATTGGTGAAAATTTTAATACATTATTAAAAATTTTAAATTTATTAAAATATCAAAATATCAAAATTTATTAAATACATTATTGAAAATTTTGTGTCTTTCATAATGTGAGCCAATTTATTACTATAATATTAAAATAATTTTTAATTTAAAATCAACTCAAGGAACTCATCTTTGCTGAAACTTCCCAGCATCATCAATATAGGTGAATAGAAATGATTTGCGACTCATCATGCTTGTAGTGTGGGATATATCAGGAAATACCTTCATGGGAACTTGTTTGATGATCTATGGAATCCTCTAAATATCACTGCTTTGGAAGGCAATTCACCTCAGCATGTAAATCTTCCAATGGCAGCTGTCATGGTAGTTAGGAAGTTTTATAAATTAACTCGCTTCAAATTGCACTGAACAATAAAGATGACAAAATAGTTGCAGACAATAATTTTATACTAGTTTGGTTAGGTAGGGAGAACCACCAATTCAGGAGCTTTAAAAACATCTTTTAGACTACATAACGAATACCTCAACTATTTACTAAAAGAATATTAACGTTAGAAAAGCATTAATATATAATAATTGTTGGATATTTGATGAAGAAATGACTGAAACTAAACCAAAAACAAGATAAAATGGAGAACTTAAATAGTGCACAATTTTTTCATTACCAAAACTACTTTTTAATTTACATAAACTATTACGCTTAAATAAGTAAATAATAATTATAATATAATTACAACTTGGCTTAATCTTGCAATTTTATTTATACAACTTGCTTTTTTATTGGCTGATTTCAGCCTAATCAGTAATCAAAATGTCTTATAAAAAATTATCACTGTTTTAGTGCAAGTTGGCAACTTGCAAGTAAAGGCTTGCATGTATAAGCTTTCTTAACAAAGCTCGCACTTTTGAAGACTTTGCAGCTTTGATGAGCTCGCACTATTGGAGAGCTCGCAGTCTTGAGTGAGCTTGCAGCTTTACGATCAGTATTTGCCATTGCATGGATGGCCACTTTGCAACACTCCTTTTTGGCCTTCATGCTGCAAACCCTAATATTATAACATAGCTTTAAGAACTTCATCTTCCCAAGAGGTTTTGTTAGAGTATCAACAAGTTTGCATCTTATCCTACTCACGAGCTTGTACTTTGATAAGCTCGTATTTTTATGATCTCACACTTTTGCAGCACACATTTCATTCATCTTGTAGCTTGCATTTTTCATAGCTCGTACATCTATCAACTCGTACTTTTGTTGAGTTCACAACTTGCATTTTGGTGAGCTTATAAGCTCACACTTCATCTTGCTACTTGCTACTGCATGATTAGCCAACTTGCAACACTCTTTCTTGATCATTTTGTAGCAAACACCAATGTTGTTTTCTCATGCAACTTCTTTAAAAATTGTAGGCTCCAATACTGCTAAGTCACATATGTGATAAATTTCAACAATAGACCTGGTACCTTTAATAAGACGATCATCAAAGCTTTCATCTTCATATTTATCTTCAACTTTATTTATCTTCTCAACTATTTTTATTTGCACATTGGACTAAGGAACTTATAGTTTACATGTCTCTATCTTTTGTGCTAACTATATGATTCATCCACTGAACTGATATAGGCTTTCAAGGCCTTAAAATTCCAATCTAGCACAAAGTTTCTATTATTCATTGAGATTGTTACAACTTCATGTCCCAATGAATCAAATATAGTGCAACATTTATCTTTGAAAATAATAGTGTATTTCTTCTCAATTAATTGACCAATGCTAAGGAGTTTATGATCTATTTTAAGAACTAAAAGCACTTTTGTAATTACTTTAATACCTGTAGGAGTACTAATTAGCACATCTCATTTTCCTATTGCTTCGATGTACTGACCATTTCCAACTTTAACTTTTGAAACGCAAATTCTGTCAATCTACTTGAAGATGCTTTCATCTGAAGTCATTGTGCAACCATGGTCAACAAGCCAGTTCTTTCTTTCTTTGTTGGAAGGCTTGCATGTTACTGTGAACTTGGCTTTGCAAGAAGGTTTGCAAGGTTCAACGAGCTGGGCTCTATAGGGAGGTTCATAGGATTCTACAAACTCACTTCGTATGAAGTTGCGAACATAAATTATTCTTGGCTTACTTCAATAGTCTGTGCCTGAGTGTTTTGTTGTTGAGCGTGCCTCTTATTCTTGTGCACATTTTCTTCATGGCTAAACTACTTGCAGTTTTTGTTACACCCTTAACCTATCTCCATCGCTGGATTAGGGTAACAAAGTATTACCATAAAAATCAAATCACTTAACATCACATAGAAATCAATTAACCAATTCGAAATATTAAGATTCCATTCCAACATTTATTCAAAGCATAAATACATTTATAAAAATTAAACCAAGCCTATGGAGCCTTAAAAATAGTTTGGGAACAACCAGGGACTAATTTGAAACAAAATAAAAAATTTTAGAAAAATTTGAAAATTTTAGAAATAGGGGTCACACGACTGTGTGGCCAAGCCATGTGATATATCTCAGATCGTATGGCTCAAGGACATGGCTGTATGGCTACTCCACACACCCGTGTTCTCAGACTGTGTAACTAATTGTGACCGTGTGAAAAATCCTGCACCTAAAATTTATGAGCACATGGCTGTGTGTAACAGTTCGTTTTTAGTGAAATCAGAACAGTGGTTTCAAGACCACAAATCTGATGTAGAAAAATTTATTTTTCTATTATTATGTGATCTACAGCATGATAGTATGATAGTATAAAAATTTCGTTAAGAAATTTTACCGTTTATATGCTCAATTCGATGAAAATGACTTAATCGCATAAAGTGCAAAAGTTGTGTTCTATTAGCTAATGGGATTAAATAGCTATAGAACTTAAATGTGGAGGTCCTTATATGGTAGTTAGACCATTAAAGGTGATAGTGGATGAGCATGGATTTGTAATCATGACAAATAGTAAAGTTGTAAAGGAAAATTTAGAATTTAATAATTGTTGATAAAATAAATAAAACATTAAAGGCATCATCTTTTCTTCTTCTTCTTCAACTGAGTGTGAAGGGAAAAAGAAGCCATTTTTCCTCCTTAGGGTTTGACATCTTTGAAGCTCAATTGGTGAGTGATTCTTGTCTCATTTTTGATGATTTTTATGTTTTTTGGAATCATTATAGCTTAATCTAGCTAAATAGGGGACTAATTTGCAATATGGTTGAAAGTCTAAGGTTTTTCCATTGGAGAATATTGGCTGTTTTTGAATTTTAATGGAAGAAAATAAATCCTTGTTGTTGATTAAACAACTTTTGTTAAGTAATTTTTAATGAAATTGTCAAATAGGGATTTAATTGAGAAATGTGATAAATTGTGCGGTAAAAGTGTGAATATGTAAAATATATGGGCTGATATAAGCATGCTTAATATTCAGCTAGGTTTGGATAGTGATAAAATTGAATGAATTTCATTTTTCGAGCCTAGGGACTAAATTGTAAAGAATTAAAAGTATAGGGTCAAAATGATAATTTTACCAAAAAAATGTGTTGGACTAAATTGAATGGGATTTGTATTGAATTAAATTGAAATTCATTCGTACAGATCCGGTTATACATCATACGAAGTTAGAACGAGCCAAAGAGAAAATCTCGTATTAATCGCCTTCAAGTCTATATAAACTTGTCGAGGTAAGTTCGTATAATTAAATTACATATTTATATGCTTTAATTGGAATATATGTATGTGGATTGTATAATTACTATGTATAATCATCAAACACATAATCGATGTTGTACGAAAAATACCGAGCGCTATTTGAACCTTAAGAATTCGTAGGAGACAAATGACAATGTCATTAAGGTTACCGATTTGGTCAAGATCCTGCATATGTTGCGAACTCACTACAGCTCGTAAGAGCTTACTGATATTTAGCTTGGAGGACCTTACCGATTTGCAGCTCGTATGAGCTTACCGATATTCAGCTCGGATGAGCTTACCGTTTACTGCTCGTATGAGCATACATGTATAAGAATTGACGGATTACCGTTCAATACACTTCGTATGTAGTACCCGCGTATCCTACGATATTCTAAGTGGTTCAATGGGTATAGTGTTATTAAGAGATTATACAAGTTCGATACGAACTAGTATAGATATTTACATGAAAATGGTTTATATATGATATATGGATACACGGTATATATATGTTACATATACATAGAATTAATAATGGTTAAAATCATACATAATTCTGTTATGATTTTATATAAGTTCAATACGAACTAGCATAGGTATTTACGCAATTACACGGAAATGGTTTGTATATGATATATGAATACATGCCTAATTTGGTAAATGGTTCAGCGGACAAGGTTCTAATATGATATGACATGAGTTCGATACGAACTATTAGAGGTATAGATATGTATTACATAGAGAATGATATTATATGGTGTATGGATATATGAAATAGATGATACATGTGTAAGAAATTTGAGTAATTGTCGAGTTTATCCGTGTTTTGGTTTATATATATTGTTTATATGACACTATATCGGAACTGGATAAGACCATAGTTAAAAGAAACTATGGTATCATACCAGAAATGAGTAAGACCATAGCTGAAAGACGTTATGGCATCACGATTCTAACAAGTAAGACCTTATTTGAAAGATGCTATGGCATCATAAATCTGACGAATAAGACCATTGTTGAAAGACACTATGGCATCCTTTAACCATTTGTTATTTAGCTAACATGTTTTGGGCGTGGTATGTATCATAAGATTAGTATAGGTATTTATAGGAAATATATGAAAATTTAATTAATTCTTGAGTTCATCCATGATTGTTGATTCATAGGTGAATTTACATGACTAACATGATTGGTATATATGTGCTTCAGCTTTGGCTAAGTTGTGGTTGGATTATACCATGTTAAATTTATAAGTTATGCATTGAAATGGTAATTGCCTAAACAGAAATATACTTGTGGTCATGAAAAGGGGATTTTCAGTTTTATATGAATACATGGCTATCTTGATTGATGATTATATTTTACGCTTTTGAGCCAAATTAAGTTGTGATATTTAACCTTGAGAGGTTATTGTTGTTTAGGATCAGGCTAAGACATGTTGGATTGACTTAAATGGATTACGCTTTATTTTTTTTAGTTTGCGAACTTACTAAGCTTAATTGCTTAGTTTGTTTATTTTTTTCCGTGGTTTATATATATTTAAAGCTCGTTTAGGTTGAAAGTTGTCAGAGATTTCATCATACTATTTATCGGCTATTTTGGTATTTACAGTTTATAATTTTGGTTATAATGGCATGTATAGGTTGTTTGGCTAATGTAGCCTATATGATTTGGTCAAGTATTTTGCCATTTGATTTGGCTTGTTTTGATACATGTTGTCATGTATATATATGTAAATGGTCTTGTCATATTGATATACATATCATGATGATGTATGATATTATAACATGTTATAAGCTTGATATTGGTTGGCTTTGGATGCCTAATTATGCCATGATTATATGCAAATTGTTGTTTTTAGGTTGGTACCAATTTGGGTGAGAAATATGGCTTGGAAAATGACCTATTTATGTCCATACAGGCAAAGACATAGGCATGTGTCTCAGCCGTGTGTAACACACAGCCATGTGCACGAGTGTATGGTTTGGCCGTGTTTCCCTTGCATCTTTAAAATTTAGAAACAGAATGCTCAGAATGGTTAACATGGGCAAAGAAACGGGCGTGTGTCTCGGGCGTGTGTCTCAGCCGTGTGTGGCACACGGCCTAGCACATGGGCGTGTGGCTCGACTGTGTGACCAAAGTCAGAGGGTTACACGGGGATGGACACAAGCTGGGACACAGTCGTATGCCTTACATTGAATGCCTACACGGCCTAGGAAACAGGAATGTCACTTGGCCGTGTGAGCCACATGGCATGGACTCACGGGTGTGCGACCCCTGTACCTTGAAAATTTTTAATGTTTTTCTAAAAATTTCTTGGGTACTCAGTTTAGTCCCGAAACACTTTTAATGTTTATTTTTGGCCTTGAGGGCTCGTATTAGGGACTAATGAATGTATATGAATGGCTTTTTGATAAACCGTAATTTATACATAATTTTATCCTATGCTTGGCACATTTATGGATGGTTTCTCCTTAGATTTGGTGAATTCGATGCTCCTAATTCTGAAATTTCATGTTTTATACTTAGGTGAGCATAAGAGAGTAAAAAGAGCGAGAAACGGGCCGAAAACGGAGAAAATGGACACATATGGGAAATCAACATGGCCTGGACTTCCTCACATGGGTAAGCCACACGGCCGTGTCCATTTGGTAGGATCGATGCACGACTTACACGGGTAGACTACACGCCCGTGCTTATTTAACAGCCTGGACCACAGGCTGAGCAATTGCACACGGGCGTGTCTCTGTCGAGCCCAAGTATAGTCCTATTCGAAAAAGGCCACTTTTGAGGGCTTTTAGGCATTCTAAAGCCTATTTAAACACTTGAGGAGGCACTTAGAACACACACACTGAGTAGGAGGCAAGGAATTACTGAAGGGAAGCCGATTGATCCATCTCAGAAGCTGGATTCATCGTCAAGACTGAAGATCTCCCTTCAATTTCCATTCAGGGGTTTTGGGTTTTCTTTATGTTTAGTATTCATTATTCTTCTGAGATGTTTTCTTTTATAATTATGAACTAAACCCCCTAAATACCTAAGGGGAATGAAACCTAAGACGAATCTTGTTATTATTATCTGAATTGTATGATAAATATTTGACTTGTTCTTAATTATGTGTTCTTAATTCTTGTCTTAATATTCCGGGATATTGGTTCAAGTTAATGCGCTTATTCAGAGGAGCAAAAGTCCCTGTCTAAGAGTAAATTTGTCATAATTAAGCGGAGTTGATTGCACGCCTAGAGATAGGGTGACAAGAGTTTGTCGGATTAGTGTAAAACCTAATAAGGGAGTCCATAGATCGAGTTAATGCAACACTAGGTGTTAATTAGAAAGAGATTTCAATTAATCAACCTAGGGTTAGACGTTATTAGTCTCGAGAGAGATAATAATATAACTTAGGGATTTCTACGGATCAAGTCAAATGAATAAATAGTCTGATTCAGAGTCAAATAAAAAGTGAAGTCTAGGTGGATTTTTCCTTGGGTATTGTCTTAATCAATCGAGTTTTCCCAAAAACTTTTCCCCAATTTCTCTTTGTGCACTCTTAGTTTAGTTAACTAGTTTAGATAAACAAATCCCTTAATTTATAGGCTAGATAATAAAAAGAAAGTAATTACTAGTACTCTTGGTTCCTTTGGGTTCGACAATTCGGTCTTGCTAAAGCTATACTACTGCTCGATTGGTACACTTGCCTTTATTGTGATAATAGTTAGTTTCAAGGACGATTAATTATAAATTTTTAAAACCTGTCACGAATATCACGTATCAAGTTTTTGGCGCCGTTGCAGGGGAACTAAGATATTAGGAACATTCAATTTTTATTACTTTAGCCATTTTACCTTATTTGCAATTTAAATTTTTATTTTCTTTTCTAATTTTTTCTTTTATTCACTCTTGGCAGGTTTTTATAGTGTATGACTAGAAGAAACCTGTCAGGACCATTACTATTGATAAACCATAATTTATACATATTTTTACCCCATGCTTTACACATTTTATGGATGATTTTTCCTTAGAATTGGTGAATTCGATGCTCCTAATGCTTTATTTTCATGTTTTATACTTAGGTGAGCATAGGAGAGCGAAAGGAACGAGAAATGGGCCAAAAACGGAGAAAATGGGCCAATGTACGAAATCAACACGGCTTGGACTTCCTCACACGGGCAGACTACACGGCAGTGTCAATTTGGCAGAATCGAAGCATGACTTACATGGGTAGAACACACGCTCGTGCCATTCTAACATGTTCGAGTACGGCCTGCAGTAGTCACACGCAGGCGTGTCCCTGCCGAGGCCAAGTTGAGTCCAATTCGGAAAAGGCTAATTTTGAGGACTTTTAGGCATTCTAAAGCCTATAAATACACCTGAAGGAAGAGGAAAGGGGCGGAGAAAAGGAGGCAGGGAACTACTCAAGGGAAGCCGATTGATCCATCTCGGAAGTCGAATTCACCATCAAGACTGAAAATTTACCCTCAATTTCCCTTTAAGAGCTTTGGGTTTTCTTTATGTTTTGTATTCATTATTCTTCTGAGATGTTTTCCTTTTTAGTTATGAACTAAATCCCCTAAATACCTAAGGGGAATGAAACCTAAGACGAATCTTGTTATTATTTTCTGAATTGTATGATAAATATTTAACTTATTCTTAATTATGTGTTCTTAATTCTTGTTTTGATAACCCAGGATACTGATTCAAGATAAGCTCTTATTCAGAGGAGGAATAGACCCTGTCTAAGAGTACATTTTTCATAATTAAGCGGAGTTGATTGCGCGCCTAGAGATAGGGTGACAAGATTTTGCCGGATTAGGGTGAAACCTAGTAAGGGGATCCATAGATTGAGTTAATGCAACCCTAGGGTGTTAATTAGAGAAAAGTCTCAATTATTCAATCTAGGGATTAGTCATTATTAGTCTTGAATAGGGACAATAACATAACTTAGGGATCTCTACGGAACAAGTTAAATGAATAAATCATCCGATTCGGAGTCAGAATAACAAGTGAAGTCTAGATGGATTCTTCCTTAGGTATTGTCTTAATTCAATCGTTTTTCCAAAAGTAATTCCCCAATTCTATTTTCTGTGAATTCTTAGTTTAGATAATTAGTTAGTTAAAATAAAACCCTCTTATTCTTAGGCTAGATAATAAAAAGATAGTCATTACTAGTACTTTTAATTCCTTTGGGTTCGACAATCCGATCTTGCTAAAACTATACTACTGTTCGATAGGCACTTGCCTACATTGTGATAATATTTAGTTTCAAGAACGATTAATTATAAATATATAAAACTTACCTGTCACGAAAATCGAGATCAACTGTTTGATAGTGAGATCGATCGCACAATTCACAAAAACTGAAGAGAAATAAGGCAAAACTTAAGATACACAGAGGAAGAGCAAGAGGACAATACTTCAATCACAACCGAGGAGATGGCTGAAAACCAAGAAAATCCGCTACCTCCTGCGATTGCCGCTGATCCAGTAAATCAGAATCCTGTTCCACGCATTGTGTATGATTATGCTAAACCTACTTTAAAAGGAACTGAGTCAAGTATAGTTAGGCCTGTTGTTGCTGCAAATAATTTTGAACTGAAACCTAACACCATTCAAATGATCCAACAGTTTGTTCAGTTTGATGGTTTGTAGGACGAGGACCCAAACACTCATTTGGCGAATTTCTTAGAGTTTTGCGACACTTTTAAAATCAATGGCGGTTCCGATTATGCCATTATCCTTCAGTTGTTTCCCCTTTCGTTGAGGAATAAGGCTAAAAAATGGTTGAACTTGTTACCACGAGGGTCAATCACTACTTTGGAACAAATGACCGAAAACTTTTTATTAAAATACTTTTCACCGACTAAAACAGCTAAATTACGTAATGGTATTTCTTCTTTTGTGTAGATGGATTTAGAAACTCTCTATGATGCATGGGAGAGATACAAGGACCATTTGAGAAGGTGCCCTCACCTTGGATTACCACTTTGGCTACAAGTTCAAACATTTCACAATGGCCTGAATCCTTCGACTAGACAGATGATTGACGCAGTTGCTAGAGGAACTATCAATAATAAGACACCTAAGGATGTTTATGAATTTATAGAAGAGATGTCACTGAATAATTATCAGTGGCAAGTCATGAGGACAAAACCAACGAAAACATTCGGCGTTTTTAACGTCGATTTAGTCACCATGCTCTCTAATCAGGTAGAATTTTTGAACAAAAAAATTGAAGGTTTTCTTGGTTCTTCACAGGTTCACCTAGTAATGCAGTGCGAAGCAAGTGGAGGTGGATCAAGCAATCCAGAATACCCACCCTATGGCCACAACATAGAGAACGAGCAGTTAAATTACATGGGTAATAATCCTCAATCTCAAAATAATCCTTATAGTAACACTTACAATATAGGTTGGAAGAATCACCCAAATTTTTCATGGGGAGGCCAAGGAAATCAGAGACCACCACCACCCCTAGGCTTTCAACAATCACCGTACGAGCAGGAAAAGAAGCCAAACCTTGAGGAGATGCTAAAAAAATTCATCTTGGTGTCAGAAACTCGTTTTTAGCATACTGAGACAGCACTTAAGAATCAACAAGCATCAATCCAAGGGCTCGAAACTCAGATAGGATAGCTCGCCAAATTAATATCTGAACAACCACCAGGAAGTCTACCTAGTAACACTGAACCCAACCCAAAAGAGCACGTGAAAGCAGTTACACTAAGGAGTGGGAAAGTGTTAGCTGAATCTAAAAAGAAGCCACCACAAAAAGTTGATAGAAAGGAGGTTGAACCCCAAAACAATGACAATCTAATGCCAAAAGAATATAAACCACTAATCCCATACCCAGCAAAGTTGAAGAAAGACCGCATAGATGCACAATTCAATAAATTTCTTGAACTTTTTAAACAACTACATATTAACTTACCTTTTGTTGAAGCTATATCGCAGATGCCTACATATGCAAAATTTTTAAAGGAGCTTCTAACAAACAAAAGGAAGTTTGAAGACTTATCTACAGTGGAACTTAATGAGGAGTGCTCAGCCATACTCCAAAATAAATTGCCAACCAAACTGAAAGATCTAGGAAGTTTTACTATTCCCTGCTTAATTGGTAGTTTGAATGTTGATAAAGCACTAGCTGATTTAGGTGCCAGTATTAATTTGATGCCATATAAAAAGTTTAAACAACTTGGTCTTGGGGAACCTAAACCCACTAGGATGAGTATTCAATTAGCTGATAAATCTGTTAAATATCCTAAGGGAATTATAGAGGACATACTTGTAAAAGTAGATAAATTCGTATTCCCTGTTGATTTCGTTATGCTAGACATGGATGAAGATGTTGAGGTGCCTTTAATCTTAGGTCGGCCATTTTTAGCTACTGCTAGGGCTTTAATTGATGTGGTTGAGGGTAAATTGGTACTTAAAGTAGGTGACGAAGAGATTATTTTTAAAATTTATGATGCCATAAAATTTTCTAATGAATAGGATGACTCATGTTATTTTATCGACTCTATTGATCATGCCACTCAAGATTCTTTTCAGGAAATCGTACACAAGGACACGATGGAACTGTGCCTCACCCAAGGAGAGGGGGTGGATGATGATTCTGAGATAGGAACCAAACTAAACTCTAATGAAACCTCTCCAAAACTAGCAGAATATGAGGGAATTAAGGTAAAAGATAAACTTAAGCAAAAACCCTCTATTGAAGAACCTCCCAAATTGGAACTTAAACAATTGCCGAATCACTTGGAATATGCATTCCTTGGAAATAATTCTACATTACCGGTAATTATTATATCCAACTTGCAACCTAAGGAGAAAGATGAATTACTCCAAGTATTAAGAGAGCATAAAAGGGCCATAGCTTGGAAAATTTTTGACATTAAAGGGATCAGCCCTTCTTTTTGCACCTACAAAATTTTAATGGAAGATGAATATAAACCATGCGTGCAAGCTCAAAGACGACTGAACCCCAACATAAAGGAAGTTGTTGAAGCTGAGGTAATTAAACTCCTAGATGCTGGAATTATTTATCCTATTTCTGAAAGTTCTTGGGTGAGTCTAGTGCAGGTTGTTCCTAAGAAAGGAGGCATGATTGTTGTAGCCAATGAGAAGAATGAATTAATCCCAACAAGGACAATCAGAGGTTGGAGAGTGTGCATTAATTATAGGAAGCTAAATGATGCCACAAGAAAAGATCACTTCCCCCTTCCATTCATTGACCAAATGTTGGAAAGATTGTCAGGGCACATGTACTACTGCTTTTTAGACGGACTCTCTGGCTATTTCCAAATCCCAATAGCTCTTGAAGATCAAGAAAAGACGACTTTTACATGTCCATATGGTACATTTTCTTATCGTAGAATGCCTTTTGGATTATGTACTGCTCCTGCTACTTTTTAGCGCTGCATGATGGCTGTAAGAGCCCAAATTTAACCGGGCTGAAAGCAGAATATGAATAAATAAATATTTATTTAAAATGTCCATTAAAAGTCTATTTACAAATAGACAGGCCTCAAAGCCTGGTGAGCCCAAAGCCCGTTACACTTGTAACCCAATCAGGCCTAAACTACCCAGCAGACCCACAAACACCCGTGACCCAATTAAAACTAGCTAGCCCAAATTCAAAAAGCCCAATTGGCCCAGCTTGTTACACCAAGGCAGGAAACCCTAGGGTTTCTGCCTTTCTCCTCGTGCCGCAAGCAGAAGCTTCCAGAAGTAATTCTAAAGGATGCGTCTGCTCGTCTCTCACGACGTTTCAGTAACCCTCCATCAGCGCCGTGATCAATGCACGTGTCTACACCAGCATGGTCACTACCGGATCCCTCGCTCGATTGCCTGCAAGAAAAGGAAACAAATAGCAGATACGCGAAAAAGCAGAGTAGAAAATGGAAAGGAAATTACAGCATATCAGTCAAAGATACAATAGGCAAAAAATCAGAGATTTCTTTCCTTATGTAACAAATCAGTAGGCTATAAAAAAGCCTTTGTAACCCTTGTAACGATTACGCATACAGAAATAAAAAAGAGAATACAAGTAGTTTCAAAGAAAAGGTGATTGAACTTTTTTTTATTCTAGAACATATGCATGCATGTAAACTGTTTTTTAGCAAAAATATAGATTACAAAAATGCAAGGAAGAAAGTTACCTGATGAACGACGAGTGAAAGGAGGGGTTTTTAAACCCTAGCCACCGTGTACGGTGGTCCTTAGGGTGGCGCGTGGGCGCGTAGGCGGTGTGTGGCCAACGGAGGCCAGAGCCCGGAGCTCCCTCCTTTCTCTCTTTCAGAGAGAATTCTTAATTTTTTTTTTTAAAACCGGTTTCAAATGATTTTAAGGCTAATAACCTGGCTTATATAGCCTTGACAAAACGGCATCGTTTTCTGACTCAGGGATCCGCGCGTTGACCCGATTACCCGGGGAGGATCCGCGCATTTTTGAGAGTTGGGTTAATTACCCAATTGATCCTTCTATCCCTTTTGTACTTACAATCAAACTTTATTTTATTTTATAATTTGGCCCATTATTTTATTTTAGTTTTAATTTAGTCCCTATGGCTATTAAATTATATTTTGGAAAACGTCACCATTTTAGGAATAGGGTTATTTGCCTAGTGACCCCCTTTTATTTTGCGGGCATTACAAATCGGGCCTTAATTTGGTTTTAACTTTTAAATTTGTCTCGTAATTTTACAAAACTTTAAATTTGGTTTTATTTTTTATTTCTATATATTTTATTTGATTTATTTTTACTTTTATACATTAAAATTATTAAAAGTGTTATTTTTATTACTATTATATATTATTTTCCTCAAATTATTATTATTTTTATATATTATTATATTCTCACATATATTATATATTTATTAATTATATATATATATATATTGTTTTACATGTTATTTTATATTATATCTATTATATTTCTTATATATTTATATTACATTTTATTATATAATATTTTCTTTTATGTTATGTATATCATGTATCGCCAATTATATTTTTTATGATTACATTATATATATTATTATTATTATTAAATCATATTTTAACCCACACTATATATATATATATATTTGTTAATTATTTATTTATTTACTATATATTATTTCATTTTAAACTAATATTGTTATATTATGAAATCTCTTACATACTCCTAAACTAATATATTATCATATAATTCTTTTATTCTTGTTATCCTATTATCTATTAAATATTATTTTAAAATGGTTATAAAATGTCTTGTTTTTAATTGTATGAATATTTTGTTAGCAATCGATTTTTTTATATATTAGTTCTTCTATATGTTTTATATTGTATGCATCATGTATGTGTTAAGTTTATTTTATTATAATTATGTGCAAATTGACACTATATTTCTTCTATTTGTATATCATACATTATTTGATTATGTTTTTTTATGTCATGCATCATTTAAATATTATTTCGTATGTTTATATACTTTGTTTATTCGTTTTCAATACATGCTATATATATCTTTGTTTGCATTTTTTTGCTTTATATGTATTATTCTTTTATCGTAGTATTCATTTTTTTATCTACCTAGTACGATAATATATTATTATGATTTATAATGTAATACAATTCTCCACACATCTTTAAAAAGACAAGGCTCCAAAATTTTCAAAAAAAATATAAAGGCAATGCTTGATGTTTGGAAATTTCGAAAAAGTAGTGCCCTAACTTATTGGGTTGCAACTTTTCTCGTTAAGTTCGAATAGTCAAGTGCCCTTCTAAGTTTTTAAAGGTTTTCAAAATATAAGTAACTATCTTGGAATTGCAAAGTGATATGTCCTAACTTACTGGATGTAGCATTTTGCTGTTTCGAGATAGGGGTTTCTAAAAGGCTAACTTATAGCCAATACTTTGATACAAGTGAACCCAAATTTTCAAATACTTTGAAGAGGATCACATCTTAAGATTTTTTAATTTCCGACATTAAAAACATTTTGATAATCAATTAGGTACCAATTTTTGGGCGTTACGAGGTGCTAACCCTTCCTCGCACGTAATGCACTCCGAACCCATTCTTTTGATTTCGTAGACCAAAACCAACGATTTTAGAACAAATGTTTTAAAGGTGATCCAATCACACCTAAAAAGGTTGGTGGCGACTCCCGTTTTCGTTTTTTAAAGTCGATTCCCATTTACCAAAACTCGATTTGAAAATGGTTTCGATAGCTTGGCGACTCCACTGGGGACTTTGAGAGGGTCAAGCCGTGTAATTGATTATCTCTTGTCTTAATGTCGGAAATTTAAAAATTTTAAGATTTAATCCTCTTTGCATTACATGTGTTTGTATTATTGCATGTGTTGCTATATTCTAATACGCATTGCATTTGCATGACCGTTGTGGTCACCACCTTAAGTGGGAGTGAGAAGCTACGCCTTCGTGAGGTTTTCGCCTCCGTGCAGGATAGTGGATCACTTTCGGGATACATCCGTACCTATGGTTTCGTGAGATTTTCATCTCCGTGTAGCCATAGGGAAATGCATTCCCCTGAACTGAACTCGATTCAAATGAGCCTATAATGGGGGAGGATCGAGGAATTTGCTGGTTCAGGTACCTCAAGCTTTAGAACCAACCTCATATAGAAAAAACCGTAAGAGCCCAACTTAGTTAGAGTTAAACTTTAGATATTACCCTTATAAATTATTGTTGAGATTTATTGATATCATGTGATACTGACTATTTCTTTTCTTTTGTTTGCATGACATTTTGCATTTACAAAGGTATCGATTCACGGTCAGTGTCTAAATTAGAGAGTTTTATTATGGAGAACGGACTTCTTGATAGAGTGGAGGGCAACGCCAACGTCCATAGATGGTCTGAGCAAACTCAGTTAGAAAAGGGAGATAGTATAGCTACGGGATATATGTCGGAGCTGTCAGGATATACTCGCATCAGTGTTACGCAGAATAATCTCCAAGAGCTTAAAGAGATTTGGGATCAATGGGGCAACGAGACTAAACAATTATTCTACGGTAATTACGGAGAGACTAAACAGTTATTCTACGGTAATTACGGAGACTTACCTTACTTGCTCGATGTTCAAATAGATGAGCATTTGTTCCGAGCCCTCGCTTAGTTTTGGAATCCAGCGTACAGTTGCTTTACTTTCGGGGAGGTAGACTTGGTGCCTACCGTAGAGGAGTACACTGCCTTGTTACGTTGTCCCAGGTTCCAGGTAGATAGAATCTATTCTCGAGCTGTTAATGTCCCTACCTTTTGGAAGAAGTTGATGGCTATTACAGGGATGAGCGAGCAGTGGATTACTGCCAGAATTAAAGAGAAGGGCGAGTGTAAGTGCATTTCATGGGATGCTTTGAAGGATCTGATTTTGACACACCCTGATGAAGCAAAGAGGGTAGATGTTTTTGCCTTAAGTTTGTACGGATTGATGGTATTCCCTAGGGCTTTGAGATATGTGGATGAGGCAACCACAGATCTTTTCCATAGACTCAGTAAGAGGGTCACCTCTGTCCCTGCAATTTTGGCAGAGACATTCAGGTCTTTAGGCACATGTAGGAAAGCTGGTGCAGGCAGGTTTGTTTGTTGTGTACAATTGCTTCTAGCTTGGTTTTATAGTCATTTTCGGTTGATAGATAAGGTCGTTTGTCGGGTTTTCTTCGAGGATTACTCACCGCTGAAGGACATAGTCGCTTCAACTAGGAGATTTGATGTTCCAGAGGAGAATTGGATTGCACTACTTCAAAATCTTCAGTCGAAAGATGTTGAGTGGAGAGCTCCGTGGATGATTCCTGGTGAGATTCTTTATCGTTGCGGTAGTTTCGATTGGGTCCCTTTATTGGGAATTTGGGGTGCCATTGGTTATGCCCCCTTGCTCGTGTTAAGGTAATTCGGTTTGAGGCAGTTCGTGCCAGCAAATCATAGGCTAACTCAAAGTGAGTTTACATATAGAGGAGCCGATTACAAGAAAAGGGTCGGTGAAATCTCTAGCACTTGGAACAAGATGTGTCGGCTGAAAGGAGTAGCTATTGGCCCTGCTACGACTCCAAAATATGTTGAATGGAGAGGTAGAAGGATTAATGATAATATTCCTGAGCCAAATATGGAAGGAGCTCTACCGATGGAGGAATATCTGCAAGTGATGCCCTCGGAGTTAGAAATTTTGAAGCAAGAATTTGAGAGGAAAAATCTGGAGCTCGAGAAAAGGATAGCAAAGCTTGAAGAAGAAAAGATGTACTTGAGTTTAGATATTGATGTCCAGAATATGGAGGTCGAAAAAGAAAGAAAGGAAAAGAGGAAGATTGAAGAGGATAGAGATGACTTGAAGGAACACTACAAAAAGGCACAGGTATCCTTGAGAAGAGCGAAAGTAGGAGGATCTTCAGATCAGTTGTAGAAAGAGGTTCAAGAAGGCAAGGCTAGAGCTGAGTACTTAGAGAAGAAGTTTCAGGAGATGCAATCACGGAATTTGGCATTAGAAGAAGAGAACAAAGGGTTGAAGTCTAAAATAACTGAGCTTAGAAGATCCCTTCGTTGGCATCGCAACCATGATTCTACGGTCGAGTTAAAAGAGCTAAAGAGTAAAGTTGAAGATTTGGAAGCGGCATTGCAGGAAGGTAAACTTCAGATCGAGCAACTCGAGACGTAGGGAGATTATCTAAAGGGAGAGCTTCATCAGTCTAGAGTGCAGATTAGAGAAAGGGATCATGTCATGGGAGAAGCCATAGTTTAGATTCGAGAGGTTGCTGAATATATGCAAGACTTGGCAGTACGAGCCAATGTATTGAGTATGATGTGTGGGACGTCGTCAGACATAGGAAGAGAGTTAGCCCTTTTATTAGATAGAGTTAAAACTTTGGGCATTAGGCGCGGCGCGCATTTGTAATCCATTTATATGTAAAGATATTCTTTTTCTAAATAAATTTTTCTAAATGAGATTGAATCGAAATTGATGCCTTTGTCGCATTCATACATTTGCGTTACATCATATCATATGCATTCAAGGTTATAGAAAGACCCTAATTAGTTAAAGTTTCTTTATAAAGGTAGAAAAGAAAAACTGGAAATTACACATCCTTACGGCACTCGCACTAAAACGAAGAACATGGATCAAAGGTTTGAGCAGTTGCAAAAGGATATGCAAGACCAGTTGCAAGAGTAGTTGGCTAAAATGCAGAATGAGATGAGGGAACAAATGATGGAAGCTCAGAGGAATATAATGGCCAAAATGGCTCAGTTACTGAGGGCCACTGATAAAGGAAAGGCTCCTATGACCATCACTGAAGAGGAAAATGAGGGTCATCCTCCAGGTTTTACACTGCCGCATGTATCATTGCAAACTGAGGCACCTCCTAGAAGGCCATCTACTACTGTGAGGCCTCAGCATGGGCCAATTGATGCTGGTGTCCATGTGAATTTCCCGATTGGTTCAGGACTTAATATGGGTGACAATCTTACTAATCCTCTTGTTCCTGATCTAGATATGGTGGAAAAGGAGGATTTGAAGGCTGAAGCTGCAAGGCAATTGGATGAACGTTGCAGATGGTTAGAAGAAAATTTCAAGGCTTTGGAAGGCACTGGCAATAATCATAGGGTTGATGCCAATGACTTAAGTCTAGTCCCAAACCTAGTGTTACCTCACAAATTCAAAACACCAGAATTTGAAAAGTACAATGGCACTACTTGCCCAGAGGCCCACATCACAATGTTTTGTAGAAGGATGACGGGGTATGTAAACAATGATCAGCTGTTGATCCATTGTTTTCAAGATAGTTTGATAGGAGCGGCAGCCAGATGGTACAATCAGTTGAGCCGGGCTAGAATAAGTTCATGGAGGGATCTTGCACAAGCCTTCATGCAACAGTACAATCATGTAACAAATATAATCCCTAACAGAATTACCCTGCAAAACATGGAGAAGAAGCCTAATGAGAATTTTAGGCAATATGCACAGAGGTGGAGAGAGGTAGCGATGTAGGTTCAACCACCACTGTTGGAGAAGGAGACCACTATGTTATTTATTAATACTCTGAAAGCCCCATTTATTACTCATATGATTGGAAGCACTACTAAAAGTTTTACGGACATAGTTATGGCAAGAGAGATGATAGAGAATGCCATAAGAGGAGGAAGAATTGAGGGGGAAGCAGTCAAAAGATCAGCCCCAAAAGAAAAGACAATGAGGTAAACAATACAAGTGGTTTTAATTCAAAAGCAGTCACAGTTAGCCAGTCCAAAGTAGCCACAGTTGGGCAACAAGACTCTCAAAAACAGGAATCCAACACTAGGCATGAGAGGATGCAATTTACACCTATACCTGTGACGTATAGGGAGCTCTATCAAAATCTATATGATGCGCATGCTATAGCCCCTTTCCATTTAAAATGATTACAACCTCTGTATCCTAAATGGTATGATGCAAATGCTAGATGTGAGTACCATGCTGGAATATCGGGGCACTCAATCGAGAATTGTACTGGATTCAAGAAAGCCGTAGAAAGGTTGATCAAGAATGGGGTTTTGAAATTTGAGAGTACCTCAAATACTAAGAATCCTTTGCCGAACCATGACAATCAGGGAGTAAATGCCATTGGTGAAGCCGGTGAAAAAAGGGAAAAGGAAAATGTTGATGAGATAAGGATGCCTATGAGGGTAATATGGGAGGAGATGATAAAGAGAGGTATGTTGACCTCTAAAAATACGAAAGAAAGAACGTGGGACTACGGTGAGTTCCATGAAGATTACGAGGAATTCAAGGCCTTGGTGCAAGGCTTCATAGACAACAAAGAGCTACAGGTTTATGAAGGTAGCTCTAGTGAAAAGCAAGTATGTGTGCTGGAAAATGAACAGCAAAGAACTGGTAGACCAAGGATCATTATCTCCCTGCCAGAGAATAATGAAATGGGGACACCAGCAGCGCCCAAGGTTATTATCCATACACCTACTCCTTTCCCTTACAAGGATAGCACAAAAAGTACCATGGAGTTATGACTGTAGCGTGATGGTGCCGGGAGAAGGAAACATAGCCAGCACATCTAAGGATGTACGAGATGAAGGTTCCCATACGCGGAGTGGGAAGCGTTATGATATGGGGGATGTCAGAGTGGAGCCCACAAAGCCCAAGAATGTTGAAATTGAGAAAAAGAGTGAAGTATCTGTTAACGAGCCAGTGAAGGAGGAGGAAGCTAAGGAATTTCTAAAGTTCCTTAAGCATAGTGAGTACAGTGTGGTCGAGCAGTTGCGTAAGCAACCAACACGCATATCGGTTTTAGCCTTACTGCTAAGCTCTGAAGTGCATCGAAAAGCATTGTTGAAGGTACTCAACGAGACATATGTCACTCATGATATATCTGTCAATAAGTTGGACCGGTTGATTAATAACAACAGTGCTGATAATTTCATCTACTTCAATGATGATGAAATTCCACTTGGGGGCATAGGGTCAACTAAGGCTTTGCATATCACCACTCATTGCAAAGGGTACACGCTTCCAAGTGTACTCGTTGATAATGGGTCCGCTTTGAACGTTCTTCCATTATCTACATTAAACAGATTACCCATCGACAGTTCGCACATGAAGACATGTCATAATGTGGTAAGAGCCTTTGACGGAACTGAAAGGAAAGTAATGGGACGAATTGACATCTCTCTGGAGATTGGACCAAATACATATGAAGTTGACTTCCTGGTAATGGATATTAAGCCCTCCTATAATTGTTTGTTGGGGAGGCCATGGATACACTCGGCAGGAGCGGTGCCTTCTTCACTGCACCAAAAATTGAAATTGGTGACAGATGGACGCTTGATAACCATCAATGCAGAGGAGGACATCATAGCAGCTGTCACCAGTAAAGCCCCTTATGTGGAGACAAATGAGGAAGCTATCGAGTGTTCTTTTCGTTCCTTGGAAATTGTTAATGCTACCTTCATTTTGGAGGGAAGTGAGGTGCCGATTCCCAGAATATCTAGAGCAACAAGGATGGCCCTGCGAATAATGATGGGGAAAGGAGCATTGTCAGGAAAAGGACTAGGAAAACAATTGCAAGGAGGGATTCAAGTCCCAAAATTGATGGACAAGAAGGATCGCTTTGGTTTGGGTTTTAAGCCAGACCATAAACAAAAGAGACAGGAGATGGAAAAGCGTCAAACAAGAAGGAAGGCGCATTTGAACAGAGGAGAAGTAGAGTGGGAACTGATGACGTTCCCACCTATATCCAAAACCTTTAAGTCAGGAGGGTTGCTAGTAGAAGAGAATCATCAAATCAATGTTGTACATAATGAGTGGTTTGGACAGGAAAACCTTGAGGGTATTCACCCTTATGAACCGGGAGCTCTCGAACAATTGATCATGGAGGATCTTCCGTAGTCTTTAGAAATTTTTCGAGTAATTCTCAAACATGTTTATCACTCTAGGGCCTAGGAGTAGTAAGATTACATTTGTGAAAATAGGCTTATGTTCATCTATTATTATTCAAATAAAACATAACTTTTACCAATTTAAAAGAGTATTGTCTCATTTTTATCAACCAATATTCCTTTAAATTCTAACAATTCTTATTCTTTTATTCATAGCACATAAACGATCATTCTCAAATTCATTCATTCTTTGTATATTCTTTCATACCCCTCACAGGTCTCTAGATATCAATGATATGAGCGCTAATACTGCCGCTCCAGATTTCTCTTGTGAGCAAGACATGTGTTTAGAGGAGCCTCAAGATTTTGAAGATGTTCAAGATTGTGACGTATCTCTCGATCTATTAAGAATGGTAAAATAGGAGGAGAAACAAATCATGCCACATGAAAAAGAGGCAATAGAGAATATAGCCCTAGAGGAAGGGAATGAGGTGAAAATTGGAACACTGATCGCTAATGATACAAGGCGTAGCTTGATTGAGTTGCTTCAGGAATTCAAGGATATCTTTGCATGGTCTTATCAGGATATGCCCGGATTGAGTACTGACATTGTAGTACATCGCCTTCCGATAAGACAAGAATGTAGACCGTCCAACGAAGTTATGAAGGATGCGCGGACATTGTCCCGAAAATAAAAGATGAGGTCAAGAAGCGCTTTGATGCGTGATTTCGCAGGAAGTGAAGTACTCTGAATGGGTAGCTAATATTGTACTGTCCCTAAGAAAGACGGAAGGTACGAATGTGCGTTGATTACAGAGATCTAAACAAAGCAAGCCCAAAGGATAATTTTCCTCTGCCACACATCGACACTTTAGTAGACAACACAGCGGGATATTCGTTGTTCTCATTCATGGACGGCTTCTCAGGATACAATCAGATAAAGATGCATCCAGAGGATATGGATAAAACTACTTTCATAACATTGTGGGGCACCTTTTGTTATAAAGTAATACCGTTTGGGTTGAAGGACGCAGGGGCAACATACCGACGAGCCATGGTAAACTTGTTTCACGATATGATGCATAAGGATATTGAGGTATACGTTGATGATATGATCGCCAAGTCGCGAACAGAAAAAGAACACATTAAGGTCTTGAGAGGATTGTTCTTAAGATTGAAAAAGTTTCAGTTGAATCTCAATCCAGCAAAGTGCACCTTTGGAGCCAGATCGGGGAAGTTATTAGGCTTCGTAGTCAGTGAAAAGGGAATTGAAGTTGACTCAGACAAGGTCAGAGCCATACGGGAGTTCCTCCACCACGTACTCAAAAAGAAGTTCGAGGATTCCTAAGAAGGTTGAATTACATTGGTCGGTTCATTTCACAATTGACTGAGAAATGTGATCCTATCTTTCGTCTCCTCAGAAAGCACAATCAAGGTGCTTGGGATGAAGAATGCCAGAATGCTTTTGAGAAAGTCAAGCAGTATTTGTTGAATGCTCCAGTGTTATCTCCACCTAGTCCAGATAAACTATTAATACTAATCTTGTCAGTGTTCAGCAATTCTATGGGATGTGTGCTTGGTCAGTATGACAAGTCAGGGAAAAAGGAAAAGGCAATTTATTATCTCAGTAAGAAATTCACTAACTGTGAAATGAGATATTCGTCAATCGAAAAGTTGTGCTATGCGTTGATTTGGACCACACGGAGATTAAGACAGTACATGCTATACCATACAACTTGGCTCATCTCAAAATTAGATCCATTAAAATACATGATGGAATCAACGGCTCTAAATGGAAGAATGGCGAGATGGCAAATTTTGCTTTCAGAGTTCGATATAGTCTATGTAAGTCAGAAGGCTATCAAAGAAAGTGCGGTGGCAGAATTCTTGGCCAGTAGAGCTTTGGAGGATTACGAGCCATTGAATTTTGATTTTCCAAATGAGGAGCTAATGTGTATAGCAGCAACTGAAGACTCTCCATGGAAGCTAAATTTTGATGGGCCTTCTAATGCAGTCGGAAATGGAATTGGGGTAGTCTTGGTATCCCCGAATGGTGACCATTACCCGTTCACGTGCAGGTTGGATTTTGACTGTACAAATAATATGGCTGAATACTAAGTATGCATCATGGGGCTCCAAGCGGCCATAGAAAGAGGCATAAAAACCCTAGAAGTATATGGAGATTTTGCGTTGGTAATCTATCAGCTAAGAGGTGAATGGAAGACAAGAGACCCTAAGTTGATCAATTATCAAATGGTAGTTTTGGGGTTACTAAGAGAGTTCGATGACATCACCTTCAACTATCTCCCACGAGATAAGAATCAGATGGTAGATGCTTTAGCAACCTTGGCTTCAATGATTAAGGCAAACAAAGAGGAAGATATGAGACCAATTCAAATGAGTGTCTATGAATTTGCAGCTAGCTGTTGTAACCTTGAAGAGGAAGAAAAGGATGACAATCCTTGGTATCAGGATATATTGCGATATGTAAGAGATCATAAATATCCAGCACAGGCATCCGAAAATGACAAACGAACCCTGAGAAGATTATCTTGTGACTATGTTTTGGACGGGGATGTTCTGTACAAGAGAAGGAAAGACCAAGTACTTTTGAGATGTGTCGATGCTGTGGAAGCCAAGCTAATTCTAGAAAAGGTCCATGAAGGTGTACGTGGTACGCATGCAAATGGGTTCACGATGGCAAGACAAATCATGAGGTTTGGCTATTACTGGGCCACTATGGAAGGAGACTGTATCAATTATGCCAAAAAATGCCATAAGTGTTAGATTTATGGGGACAAAATTCATGTACCACCTCACCTTTACATGTCATGACGTCTCCATGGCCATTTTCCATATGGGGCATGGATGTCATCGGACCAATATCGCCGAAAGCTTCGAATGGACATCGGTTTATTTTCGTAGTTATTGACTACTTTACAAAATGGGTAGAGGCTGCTTCTTACGCAAATGTTACTAAGTCAGCTGTAAGTTGATTTTTGAAGAAGGAAATCATTTGTCGGTATGGAGTACCTGAGAGGATCATATCCGACAATACATTGAATTTGAACAACAAAACAATAGTAGAGGTTTGCGACCAGTTCAAAATCAAGCATCACAACTCTTCACCTTATCGTCCAAAGATGAATGGGGCAGTGGAGGCTGCCAATAAGAACATTAAGAAACTAGTGGGAGAGATGACTGAGACTTATAGGGATTGGCCTAAAAAGCTACCGTTTGCACTCTTGGCTTATCGAACATCTGTTAGAACTTCTACTGGGGCAACTCCGTTCTCGTTAGTTTACGGGATGGAAGCAGTTTTACCTATTGAAGTGGAAATACCTTCTCTCTGAATTTTAACAGAGATAAGGTTAGATGAAGTGAATGGGTTCATCTCGATATGACCACTAAACTTGATTGAGGAAAAGAGGTGAAGGCTATCCAACATGGTCGATGTACCGAAGCATATGATGCGAGCTTATGATAAAAAGGTTCGTCCAAGGGAATTCCATGAGGGGGACCTTGTGCTAAAGAAAATCCTTCCCATTCAGAAGGACTTTAGAGAAAAATGGATGCCAAATTGGGAGGGGCCATACGTCGTGAAGAAGGCTTTTTCTGGTGGTGCATTGATTTTGACAGAAATGGATGGAAAGAGCCTACCCAATCCGGTGAACTCAGACTCAGTCAAGAAGTACTTTGTCTAAAAGCGAAAAGAATCCAAGGTGAAAACCCGCAAAGGGCGCCTTAAATTTTGAAAAAATAAAAATAAAAATAAAATAAAATGGAGAGGCCAAGGTGAAAACCCACAAAGGGCACCTTGTGACCAAAGAGATTTTGAGTTGAAAACCCGAAATGGCAGCTCAAATTTTGAAGGGCATACGACAACCTTGCTATATTTGACTTGACAGAGAGTGAGGCACAGTGTACATTGGGGCATCAACAAAGTACTTTGGATCTTTTAAACATATGTCAAACTAAAGAAAGGCTTCGGGGAACTAATGTATAGATGCTCAAGCGGCGATATTTAGAGCATCTGATTTCTATCCTGTTTGCTATCTTTAGATTCTATTTCTTCTTAAAGATATGCTATCAGACTTATTTCCTTTGTACTGTTAACAATTCAAATCCAATTATTCTCAAAGATTTACTCATCTCCCGATATTTTTAAAGTATGTTGCATTGAAATAATGATAGATGAACCAAAATATTTTCACAAACGAAGTTTTGCACATTACTTTGGAATTTCTAGATAAATACAAGAAACTAAAACAGGACAATTGTTCGAGAAATTCACGTAAGTAAGGGATGAAGGAACTCGAGGGATTTCTTTCTTCCAGTCCAAAAAGAAATGGATGATTCAATTCTTACAGACGTCCTCAATAGATCATAGCATTAGAGGAAGGCCTACAAGCTTAGTAAGAATAAAATTTTGAGAAAGATAAATGAAGGAATAAATGATGACACCTGAGATAGGGGTCATATTCACAGCACTTTGCATCATAACATGTTCGACTCATTTCAATCATAGCATACTTAGACATAGGCACATACTCATCTTACAAGTCATGTCCTCTAGGGAACAATGAAGATCAAAGATTTCAACATGGCATCCCTGTGCTTATGGGAAACAAATTGAAGACAGCAGATCTAAACTTCAGACATTTATGCTGAAGCAGATCCAAGATGATTTGGTATTCTTGTGTTTACAAGAAACAAATCGAGGACATAACAGATTTGACTCTCAGACATTCTCAAATATAGCATATCTAACCTTCAGATGTTTATACTAAAGCAGATCCAAGATGATTTGATATTCTTGTGTTTACAAGGAACAAATCGAGGGCATTGCAGATATGACTCTCAAATGTTCTCCAACAGACTCAAGATGGTTTGGCATCCTTGTGCTTACAAGGAACAAATCGAGGATATTGCAGATATGACTCTCAAATGTTCTCAAACAGACTGAAGATGGTTTGGGATCCTTGTGCTTACAAGGAACAAATTGAAGACATTGCAGATATGACTCTCAGACGTTTTCAAATATAGCAGATCTAACCTTCAGATGTTTATACTAAAGCAGATCTAAGATGATTTGATATTCTTGTGTTTACAAGGAACAAATCGAGGACATTGCAGATATGACTCTCAAATGTTCTCCAACAGACTCAAGATGGTTTGGCATCCTTATGCTTACAAGGAACAAATCGAGGACATTGCAGATATGACTCTCAAATGTTCTCAAACAGACTCAAGATGGTTTGGCATCCTTGTGCTTACAAGGAACAAATCAAGGACTTTACAGATATGACTCTCAAATGTTCTCAAACAGACTGAAGATGGTTTGGGATCCTTGTGCTTACAAGGAACAAATCGAAGACATTGCAGATATGACTCTCAAATGTTCTCAAACAGACTCAAGATGGTTTGGCATCCTTGTGCTTACAAGGAACAAATCAAGGACATTGCAGATATGACTCTCAAATGTTCTCAAACAGACTCAAGATGGCTTGGCATCCTTGTGCTTACAAGGAACAAATCAAGGACATTGCAGATATAACTCTCAAATGTTCTCAAACAGACTTAAGATGATTTGACATCCTTACAAATCGAAGAAGCAGACTCAGTTTGATGGAAAGCAGATTGAAGATCATGGAATCGGTCAAATTTGGGACTTTCTATGAGTCTTTGCTCAATTCCTATCACATAGCAATGAGCAAAGAGGGGCAGCTGTAAGAGCCCAAATTTAACCGGGCTGAAAGTAGAATATGAATAAATAAATATTTATTTAAAATGTCCATTAAAGTCTATTTACAAATAAACAGGCCTCAAAGCCTGGTGAGCTCAAAGCCCGTTACACTTGTAACCCAATCAGGCCTAAACTACCCAACAGACCCACAAACACCCGTGACCCAATTAAAACTAGCTAGGCCAAATTCAAAAAGCCCAATTGGTTCAGCGTGTTACACCAAGGCAGGAAACCCTAGGGTTTCTACCTTTCTCCTCGCGCCGCAAGCAGAAGCTTCCAGAAGCAATTTCAACGGATGCGTCTGCTCGTCTCTCACGACGTTTCAGTAACCCTCCATCAGCGCCGTGATCAGTGCACGCGTCTACACCAGCATGGTCACTGCCGGATCCCTCACTCGATTGCCCACAAGAAAAGGAAACAAACAGCAGATACGCGAAAAAGCAGAGTAGAAAATGGCAAGGAAATTACAGCATATCAGTCAAAGATACAATAGACAAAAAATCAGAGATTTCTTTCCTTATGTAACAAATCAGTAGGCTATAAAAAAGCCTTTGTAACCCTTGTAACGATTACGCATACAGAAATAAAAAAGAGAATACAAGCAGTTTCAAAGAAAAGGTGATTTAACTTTTTTTTATTCTAGAACATATGCATGTATGTAAACTGTTTTTTAGCAAAAATATAGATTACAAAAATACAAGGAAGAAAGTTACCTGATGAACGACGAGTGAAAGGAGGGGTTTTTAAACCCTAGCCACCGTGTACGGTGGTCCTTAGGGTGGCGCGTAGGCGGTGTGTGGCCCACGGAGGCCAGAGCGGAGCTCCTTCCTTTCTCTCTTTCAGAAAGAATTCTTAATTTTTTTTTTTAAAACCGGTTTCAAATGATTTTAAGGCTAATAACCTGACTTATATAGCCTTGACAAAACGACATCGTTTTGTGACTCAGGGATCCGCGCGTTGACCCGATTACCCGGGGAGGATCCGCGTATTTTTGAGAGTTGGGTTAATTACCCAATTGATCCTTCTATCCCTTTTGTACTTACAATCAAACTTTATTTTATTTTATAATTTGGCCCATTATTTTATTTTAGTTTTAATTTAGTCCCTATGGCTATTAAATTATATTCTGGAAAACGTCACCGTTTTGGGAATAGGGTTATTTGCCCAGTGACCCCCTTTTATTTTGCGGGCATTACAAATCGGGCCTTAATTCGGTTTTAGCTTTTTAAATTTGCCCCGTAATTTTACAAAACTTTAAATTTGGTTCTATTTTTTTTATTTCTATATATTTTTATTTGATTTATTTTTACTTTTATACATTAAAAATTATTAAAAGTGTTATTTTTATTACATTATATATTATTTTCCTCAAATTATTATTATTTTTATATATTATTATATTCTCACATATATTATATATTTATTAATTATTTATATATATATATTGTTTTACATGTTATTTTATATTATATCTATTATATTTCTTATATATTTATATTACATTTTATTATATAATATTTTCTTTTATGTTATGTATATCATGTATCGCCAATTATATTTTTATGATTACATTATATATATTATTATTATTATTATTAAATCATATTTTAACCCACACTATATATATATATATTTGTTAATTATTTATTTATTTACTATATATTATTTCATTTTAAACTAATATTGTTATATTATGAAATCTCTTACATACTCCTAAACTAATATATTATCATATAATTCTTTTATTCTTGTTATCCTATTATCTATTAAATATTATTTTAAAATGGTTATAAAATGTCTTGTTTTTAATTGTATGAATATTTTGTTAGCAATCGATTTTTTTATATATTAGTTCTTCTATATGTTTTATATTGTATGCATCATGTATGTGTTAAGTTTATTTTATTATAATTATGTGCAAATTGACACTATATTTCTTCTATTTGTATATCATACATTATTTGATTATGTTTTTTTATATCATGCATCATTTAAATATTATTTCGTATGTTTATATACTTTGTTTATTCGTTTTCAATACATGCTATATATATATATATATATATCTTTGTTTGCATTTTTTTGCTTTATATGTATTATTCTTTTATTGTAGTATTCATTTTTTATCTAGCTAGTACGATAATATATTATTATGATTTATAATGTAATACAATTCTCTACACATCTTTAAAAAGACAAGGCTCCAAAATTTTCAAAAAAAATATAAATGCAATGCTTGATGTTTGGAAATTTCGAAAAAGTAGTGCCCTAACTTATTGGGTTGCAACTTTTCTCGTTAAGTTCGAATAGTCAAGTACCCTTCTAAGTTTTTAAAGGTTTTCAAAATATAAGTAACTATCTTGGAATTGCAAAGTGATATGTTCTAACTTACTGGATGTAGCATTTTGCTGTTTTGAGATAGGGGTTTCTAAAAGGCTAGCTTATAGCCAATACTTTGATACAAGTGAACCCAAATTTTCAAATACTTTAAAGAGGATCACATCTTAAGATTTTTTAATTTCTGACATTAAAAACATTTTGATAATCAATTAGGTACCAATTTTTTGGGCGTTACGAGGGTGCTAACCCTTCCTTGTACGTAACAGACTCCCGAACCCATTCTTTTGATTTCGTAGACCAAAACCAACGATTTTAGAACAAATTTTTTAAAGGTGATCCAATCACACCTAAAAAGGTTGGTGGCGACTCCCGTTTTCGTTTTTTAAAGTTGATTCCCATTTACCAAAACTCGATTTGAAAATGGTTTCGACAATGGTCATTTTTGACGAACTCGTAGAAGATGTCATGGAGGTATTTATGGATAATTTCTCAGTTTTTGGTAACTCTTTCCATCTCTGCCTCAAAAATTTAAAACGAGTGTTAATAAGATGTGAGGAAACAAATCTTGTTCTTAACTAGGAAAAATGTCACTTTATGGTTCAAGAAGGTATTGTGTTAGGACATAAAATTTCTAGTAGAGGGATTAAGGTTGATAAATATAAAATTGAAACCATTGAAAAACTACTTCCCCCTAATTCGGTTAATGCTATTAGAAGCTTTTGAGGACATGTTGGGTTTTATAGAAGATTTATTAAAGACTTTTCTAAAATAGCTAAGCTTTTGACTAAATTACTAGAAAAATATGTGCCTTTTAATTTTGATCAAGAGTGTTTAGAAGCATTTAATACTTTAAAAGATAAACTGACTAAAGCTCCAATTATAATTGCACCTGATTGGAATTTACCTTTTGAACTAATGTGAGATGCGAGTGATTTTGCAGCAGGTGCAGTTTTGGGACAGCGAAGAGATAAACATTTTCAACCTATCTATTATGCTAGCAGAGCTTTGACAGCCGCACAAGAAAACTACACCATCACAAAAAAAGAGCTGCTAGCTGTGGTTTTTGCATTCGATAAATTTAGGCCATATTTAATATTGTCTAAAGTTGTCGTTTATACTGACCATTCTGCTTTTCGCCACCTTTTGACTAAAACTGATGCAAAACTTTGACTCATTCAATGGATCTTATTATTGCAAGAATTTGACTTGGAGATTAAGGATAAGAAATGAGCTGAAAATCTCGCGGCTGACCATCTCTCTAGGCTTGAAAACTCAAGTACCAAAGAGCCAGATGACATTGAAATAAATGATTCATTCTTTGAAGAACAATTTTTTGCTATATCTGATTCTGAGGTACCTTGGTTTGCAGATATTACAAATTTTTTAGCTGCTAACATTATCCTAAAAGGGTTGACACATCAGCAAAAGAAGCGATTCTTCACTGATGTGAAAAACTACTTCTGGGAAGACCCTTTTCTTTTCCGTAAATGTGCAGATCAAATTATTAGGAGATGAGTTACAAGGACAGAAGTATTGAAAATCTTGGAACATTGCCGCTCAGGACTGACTGGAGGACATTACGGTGGAAATAAGACAACATATAAAGTCCTCGAATCAGGTTTTTATTAGCCCACTCTATTCAAAGACACCAACAGGAAGTTACTTCTTGTGACAAATGTCAAAGGATAGGTAATATATCCAAACGTGATGAAATGCCTCAGATATATATGCTCTCATGTAAAATATTTGACGTTTGGGGTATCGACTTCATGATTCCATTCCCTAGTTCATTCAGGAATAAATACATCTTAGTAGCTATTGATTATATGTCCAAATGGGTTGAAGCCCAAGCTTTACATACTAATGATGCTAGAGTAGTAATACGATTCCTTAAGAAAATTTTCTCTCGATTTGGTTCACCTAGAGCAATTATCAGTGATAGGGGTGCTCATTTTTGTAACTCCCAATTTGACAAGACCCTTAAGAAGTACGGAGTTCATCACAGAACAGCTACCCCTTATCACCCTCAAACTAGTGGCCAAGTCGAAGTAGCGAACCGAGAGCTTAAACGTATCCTAGAAAAGATAGTAGAATTAAACAGGAAGAATTGGACGATGAAAGTAGATGATGCTTTATGGGCTTATAGAACTGCTTTTAAGACTCCTATAGGAACATCACCTTACAGACTTGTTTATGGGAAAAGTTGTCATCTACCGTTTGAGTTAGAACACAAGGCATTCTAGGCTATAAAATTTCTAAACCTTGACCCCAAACTTGCAGGTGAAAATAGGTTGATGCAGTTGAACGAGTTAGATGAATGGCGAGCCAATGCATATGAAATTTTGCGCCTATACAAGGAAGCGACGAAGCACCGCCATGACGCCCGTTTGAAGCAACGAGGGCAATTTGAAGTTGGAGATCGTGTCCTGTTATATAACTCGAGGCTCAAATTGTTTCCTGAAAAGCTTAAATCACGATGGTCAGGTCTTTTCATAGTTCAAACTATGTTTCCATATGGCATAATAGAGGTAAGTCATCCATCACAAAGCACTTTTAAGGTAAATGGACACTGTTTCAAAATTTATAACGGTGAGAATTTCAAAGACGATAAAGAGGAACTACGACTCCATGAAGTTACCTAAATATACGTACAAGGTAAAGTCGAGCTTAGACTATAAATAAGCACTTCTCGAGAGGCAACCCGAGCACTAACGGTGATAACTTCTTTAAATTTTAGTCTTGAACATTTAATTCAGGAACTGAGTCACTGAACATAGGATTTCTAGAAACACACGGCCAGGCACACGGGCGTGCCGTAGGCCATGCACATACCACAAGATGGAACACGACCGTGCTATAAGGCAATGTGAAAATAGGGTAAATTTTTCAGTAACACGGGATGTGATAAGTTGCCATGGCCGTACGATGTGGCCGTGGTCGAGTCTGTCAAACCAACACGGGCGTACGACACGCCTGTGCCCATCAAGCGTGCTCAAGACTGATAAAATAACACGGACGTGGGAGAAGTGAAGGAAACACCAACACGCCCAAAGAGCACGAGCGTGTGTCGAATCTCAATGCGCCCAAATTAAAAAATCACGGAACACACAGGCAAAAATTAGGGCACACGGGCGTGCCCCATGGCCGTGTGCCCCAATTTCTTTATAAACACCTATTATTTATTTTATTTTTATCTTTATATTTTGAAATTAATTTTTATTTCCTTTTAATACTATTTTATCTTGAGATTTTAAAATTTTTATTCGGCTATTTCTTTACGAGTAATTATGCTTCTTCATATTTCCTAAAAAGTTCCTGATTCTATCACAGTTATAAAGAGCTCCAAAGCTCATCACCACTTAAAGACTAATGAACTTCTACCACCACCGAAGTACCCTCCTTCAATCTTATTATTGCTTTGGCCGGTTATTCTTCATAGCTCCAATTCAAGGAGTCTATTCATCATTCAAGAAGTTTCACTTCTCTCCCTATCTTATGATTATATATCTATATTTTTCAATATATCTATCTTTGTACATTAAGGCAATGTACATCTTAAGTGTGGGGGGTCTTTTATATCATCATTAGAAATTCCTGAATTTTGTCTTATTCTCACGTGAATCACTCATATCACTATTAAAATGAATTTTAATTAATTTATGATTTTTATTGATATGTCTTGAATTAAAACATAGGCATTTATGCATTGATTGTTTAAACTTTAAGACATTAGGGAATCAAGCATGATAAGTTGATTTTTGAGAATTAAAAAAAAAAGGTTGTTTCCTTAAGTTTAGGTATTATCCTGAGTTGAAATTCACAAGTTTAAACATCAAAAAGCCATAATTTTTGTGGGATCTTAAGCCTTTAGAGCATATTTTATTTCTTTCATGCTCACTTTTATTATGAGTGGGCCAGTATTGGTTTGTTATTCTAGAACTTGCTTGATTATGCATGTCAATACCACTCCATTTGATTTGATATGTCGAGATGATAAAGGCACTTAGGTTTAACCCACTCACTCCACAAAAGCCTACCTTCATAATTAACACTTAGTGAACCCTTTTGAGCCTAACAAGCCATTAATTGACTTACCCTTAATATTAACCCATAACCCATTATTGTTGAAATCCCCTAATTTGATCCCTATTTTTGTCGAGATTTTATTTGAGTTAATTGCTTAGCTATGTTTTATTCTTTGTTGCAATAATTAAGTTATATGTTATTTGACTTGTTCTTAAAAAAAATAATACTTACATACATATTAGTAGTAATTCGTTGTTTTTGAACTTGAGTGTTAATTCCATATTCCGAGAAGAAGCTCATTTGTATTCAACTGATAATTAGTTATTTTTCTAGTTAGGTGATTTTTTGTTCAATTCATCTCGATTCTAACCTTTTCTTTCAGCTTGTGACCACACAACCTAACCAAAGCCACGTTACAACCCTCTAAAGACCTTTTTGATTGATGTATCATCTCAATATATATAGTGGTGGAGATTTGATTTTCATGCAAGCCTATGGTAATAACTTTTCATATCGACTAATGAGTGCTTTATTTGATTTCCTTAAACACTTCGAGTGATTTGAGTGAATCTTTAGTGAGGATGTTAAACTCTGGGATATTTTGATCAAAGGTGATTACTTAGATGAGGGGGGACACTTATGTTTTCGTAATAAAATGCGCAACTTGGAATGTTTGAAACTTTGATGTACTTTAGTTTGAATTTTCAATGTATGATTACTTATGGATTATTTTGTGATATTATTGATAGGGATTATAAATTGAGAAGAATTTATTTTGATTGTGAGTTAAGGATTTTGCTTGAGGACAAACAAACGCTTAAGTGTGGGGGTATTTGATAAACCGTAATTTATACATTTTTTATCCCATGCTTGGCACATTTATGGATGGTTTCTCCTTAGATTTGGTGAATTCGATGCTCCTAATTTTGTAATTTCATGTTTTATACTTAGGTGAGCATAGGAGAGTAAAAAGAGGGAGAAACGACCGAAAACGAAGAAAATGGACCCACATGGGAAATCAACACGTCTTGGACGAGTAAGCCGCATGGTCATGTCCATTTGGCAGGATCGATGCACGACTTACACGAGTAGACCACAAGCCCGTGCTTATTTAACAGCCTGAACCACGGGCTGGAGCAATCGCACATGGGCGTGTCACACGGGCGTGTCTCTGTCAAGCCCAAGTATAGTCCTATTCGAAAAAGGCCACTTTTGAGTGCTCTTAGGCATTCTAAAGCCTATTTAAACACTTGAGGAGGCATTTAGAACACACACACGGAGTAGGAGGCAAGGAATTACTGAAGGGAAGCCGATTGATCCATCTCAGAAGCCGGATTCATCATCAAGACTAAAGATCTCCCTTTAATTTCCATTCAAGGGTTTTGGGTTTTCTGTATGTTTTGTGTTCATTATTCTTCTGAGATGTTTTCTTTTATAATTATGAACTAAACCCCCTAAATACCTAAGGGGAATGAAACCTAAGACGGATCTTGTTATTATTATCTGAATTGTATGATAAATATTTGACTTGTTCTTAATTATGTGTTCTTAATTCTTGTCTTAATATTTTAGGATATTGATTCAAGTTAACGCACTTATTCAGAGGAGAAAAAGTCCCTGTCTAAGAGTAAATCTTTCATAATTAAGCGGAGTTGATTGCACGCCTAGAGATAGTGTGACAAGATTTTGCCGGATTAGGGTGAAACCTAATAAGAGAGTCCACAGATCGAGTTAATGCAACACTAGGTGTTAATTAGAAAAAGATTTCAATTAATCAACCTAGGGTTAGACGTTATTAGTCTCAAGAGAGATAATAATATAACTTAGGGATTTCTATGGATCAAGTCAAATGAATAAATCATCTGATTCAGAGTCAAATAAGAAGTGAAGTCTAGGTGGATTTTTCCTTGGTATTGTCTTAATCAATCAAGTTTTCCCAAAATCTTTTCCCCAATTTCTCTCTGTGCACTCTTAGTTTAGTAAATTAGTTTAGATAAACAAATCCCTTAATTTTTAGGCTAGATAATAAAAAGAAAGTAATTACTAGTACTCTTGGTTCCTTTAGGTTCGACAATTTGGTCTTGCTAAAGCTATACTACTGTTCGATAGGTACACTTACCTTCATCATGATAATAGTTAGTTTCAAGAACGATTAATTATAAATTTTTAAAACCTGTCACGAATATCACGTATCACTTTCGATTTGAATGAGAATTAAACATGAAATGTTTTGATTTATTGATTTATAAGTCTGGTAATGCTCCGTAACCCTGTTTTAACATCGAATACAGGTTAGGGGTGTTACACCATGTGACAGCCCGTGTCCCAAGCTATGTGCACCTTTAAAAGCTTCCTAAACAGGGTAAACTGTCATCCTAAAATTTCATCCAAAACTTAAGGTACCAAGCCAAATCAAAACCAACCATTTTCACACTTTAAAAAAACATTAAAACAAGCCTAAAATCTGCCAAAATCATTCAACTTATGTGCCAAATTAATATGCCATCACTTGGCACCACAATTCAAACACCAAATCAATTCAACTACAATGCTACAAGTTCACACCTCAAACATGTAGTAAACATACCAAATAACCATTTTATTCACATTCCATTAAGCCATAAGCCATCTACTTTCAAAAGGCATAAATAAAATGACCAAAACACACATATCTTAGACATTTACAAGTCAAACTCAATCCATATTTACAAGTAAGCTCAAACCACATCACATTGGTAAAATAGTATAAAAACTCTTATTACATGTCATTTATAACCACTAACAAAATAACCAAAATAATGGATGGATAGTGTGTATGTGTTCCAACGAGATTCCAACCAATCAAGCGTTCCAATGATCTACAAGACAAAGAATACAAATAACATAAGCAACTAGTGCTTAGTAAGCTTGTATAATCATAAACGTAAACTTACCTAATAAGCTCAAGTGTAAATGTAACGCCCTAAATTTTATAATCCGATTTCTGTAAATTATTGACATAAATGTGTATCTGCTTCAGCGGTTAAGTGTTCTGGGTGTATGTGAGAGGTCTCAAGTTCAACCCTTACCTTTTGTAAATTTTGGTATTTTTCTGAATTAAGCCTTACTTTTGTTCAGTGGGCTTATATTCAATTACTTGTAATTTCGTATAAGAATGGCCTACTGGTCTGGTGGTTAGGTGGAGTGTGGGTTCGCTGGAGGTCTTGTGTTTGAATTTTTGCACAAGCAAGATTGTTAATATTTTTGCTCCATTGGCTTATCGAGTTTCAGTTGTATTCGAATTCTGAGTAGTGGGTTGTTTGATGGAGAGAATATTTGGGGGGTTGAGATATGGGGGTTATTAGGATTATTTTCTTCTCTTTTCGAAATTTTAACTCTTCCTCTTTTTGGCAAAAATCTGACATTTCATCTCCCTCTCCCTACGTTTTCTTTTCTCCTTTCCCTCCATCGATTTTGATCTTTAATGTCATAGTCCTTTTGTCTCGTTATTTTGGTATTCGTACTATTCTGGTAAGTGGGATCATTGTGTTTATTTAGTTTTTGATTTCTGAAGATTGAAGTTCTGTCATTTGTTATGTAAGGGATAGTAGTGAACAGTAGTTGCACTTCAACGGCCTGCTTTGTGCGATTAAACGGGTGTGATTGCGGTAAGTGAGTGTGTTTGGTTTGATTTGGGTTTGAGAAATTTGGGATTTAATTGCTAAATTAGTGTTGGTTAATCTGACTTATAAGTTTTAGAAGGCTTGGGAGTGGTTTCACATCGAATCGATACCAGTGTGTACCCGTAACAAAGAAAAACGAGGTTTGGCAAAAGCTAAAAAATAAATCTGTTGACGCCACACGGGCGTATGGTCACCCGTATGGTAGGTCGTGTGTGACAACACAGAAGTGTCATCGACGAAGGCCAGGCCGTGCACAGGGCACGGCCGTGTGATGGCCAGAGTGTGGCCCTATAGGCCACAAGGGCGAAAACAGACTAGGTGTGTGAACTTTGGACAGGGCCGTGTGATCCACACGGGTAAGGCCAATCCGAGTATGTAGGCCACATGAGCGTGTGGGCCCACACGAGTAACTTACACGGGCAACCTACATGGACGTGTGGGGGCCCATTGTACTGAAATTTCTGTAGGGTTACACGAGTCGTCCTGATTGACTGTGGACCTATCGTAGGGTCGGTAAACACTATCCAACCCTAAAACTAAGTGATATGTTAGATTGAGATATGACTATAAGCATGCCTAAGATTGTATATCTGTGTCTGTTTATATAAGCATGTTAAACATGATTTGTCTATTAATTCTATATGTATGATCTGACATTGTGATTGGTGTGGGATGATATATATTGGAGGAAGTGTTCTGAAAGGTAGATTATGCCTATTGTCTGGCAGCTCAGTTGCAATATCTGATATGTGCTGCATTCGGTACAGCATGGTGTGTAGGGATGGGTGGGTGTTTTAAACCCCACATAGTGTGTAGGGATGGACGGATATGGTGTGTAAAGGCTGGGGGTAGGATCTTGAATTCTATTTCTGATTGCATATCTATACTGTATCTGATATGGGCTACGGCCCAAATCTGCATCTGAATCTGTAACGGGATTAGGCCCAAGACTGTATCTGACTGATATCTGTTATTTGTATATGTGCATGATTGATTCTGTGGGTTTACACACTGAGTTTACATAAATTCACCCTTTCTTCTGTCTGCTTTGTACAGGTAATCCACAGAGTTAGGTGGATTGGTGTAGCGGTGGACTCGATGGTGACCACTCTTTAAAATCTGCTTCACTTTTGTTTTATGGTTTTATTTAAACTGTTTGGGTATTTCTTTTGTAATTGGGACTTTATTGACTGTTTTACTTTAAATTAGATTAGACCGCATTTTATGATTTAATAACTGCCAAACCCTTTTTAACTCAAATTTTATCAAAAGCATGGATTTTCTTAAACCTTGAACGGTTTTCTAAACACAACTTTTAAAGCTTCCGCTAAAAATACGTTTTATCGCTAGATAATTAAATGAAAGAAAGTTTTGAAATTAATAAAGGTGAAAAAGGATACACGAACTGGAAAGGGTTTTAATTTAACGACAATGGTTTTTCAACTCATTTCATGTGACACTTTCAGATTCGGCCATAACGTCTAGATCCGGTTTGGGGTGTTACATTTAGTAGTATCAGAGCTAGGTTGCAAAACTCGGCTGTGGATTTTGGGTTTCAAAATTTGTTTTAAAGAATTTGTTTTTGAATTGTTTAAAATTTTTGATAAAGTATGTGGTACACCAAGTTTCCGACACCAATCCTGTAAGTATTTCTGATTTTGATAGAAAAATTCTGAAAACTTTACTGATAGTTTACTTGGGACTAAAACCCCTAAAAATAACTCTGAATTTCTGATACTTTATGCATAAAACATGTAACAATCCGATTTAGACCCTAATCAGAAAGGTGGTTTTGGACCACGAATTTGAGTTAGAAAAATATTTAAATACTATTTTTTGTGTTTATTATATGTGAATTTGCATGTGTGAAAATTCGTACGAAAATTTGATTGTTTGTGTCCTTAATTTGATAAAAGGACTTAATCGCGTAAGTTGCAAACTTGATAGTTTAAATCATAAAGGTTGAATTGATAGTGGCTTTTAAATATGGGGTATTTATGTTGGAAAGTTTCCATGATAATATACCTTGGGCGGTTATAGCCTTATTAAAGTATGGTTTATTATTTTATTATAAAGGTTATTAAAGTAAATTATGAAATATTATGTAATATAATAAAACAAAATTAAAAAGGCATGCATTATATACATGTTTTTGGCTGAATCTTAAGAAAGAAAAATAATTTAAAAGCTTTTGGAATTTCGGCACTTTGGAATCTTGATTCAAGGTTAGTTTGTGTTTGATTTTTGATAATTTTTACATTTTTGAGATCGTTGCTTCGAGTACTATCCGACCCATGCTTAAATTTTTGATTTTGATGCATATTTTGAGTTATACCATTAATGAATATTTGTCTTTTGTGATTTTTGATGATGAAATATTAAAAATATGTTTTAGATTAAGATGTTTTATATTTGAGTTTTTGAAGATTTTGAGTAATTAGGACTAAATTGCAAGAAAAATAAATTGAGGGACTAAAATGTGAAATAGATGAAATATATGGACTAGTATGGTTATATGGAAAATTCGGCCCAACTACATTGTTGTGAGATTTTGTGTATTTTGTGCTTTGTGTAATTAGGACTAATTTGTAAAAGTATGAAATATTAGGGTAAAATGGTAATTTTCCCATTTATGTGTTGTTGGATTAAATTGAATGAAATTGTGTTTAAATGAGGTTAATTTGAAATTATATAGATCAAGAACAAAAGAAATCGGACTTGGATCAGAGAAAAACTAAAATAGTCGAATAGCCGATTTATAACGTCCGTCGATATCTGAGGTAAGTCTTTAAGCAATTAGACATCATTTATCTTGATTGTAACTTAGTTTAATATGTTATTATGAAATCTTTAGATTCATAAAAAGCTAGCCGAATGTGTTTGTGTATAGAAATTGAAATACTATAATTGAATTTAATTTGACAACGGTATATCATTTAAAAGTTCGTATGATTTATGAGAAATATATGGAATTTTTGTTACATGAATTGTGTATGAGACAACATTATAATAGTGATATTCGGGCTTTGAGCCTACCAATCTTTATACTGGTGAATGTAATCGGGCTTTATCTTAGCAGGCTTATTGCCGGTAAAAAATATCAGACTTTGAGTCTAGCAAGCCTTGTGCCAGTGTGTGATTCAGGCTTATGCCTAGCAGGTTTTATGCCGGTGATTTATTTCAAGTCTATGTCTATAAGACTTCACATTGATGTGGAAAGTGAGCAAGTAAGTTGATCTAAATGACTTTTATATTTGGCAACATAGGTAAGTATATGTGAGGTTATATTGAACTTGTATATTCGGCTGCATGTGAGGTTATATTGAACTTGTGGATTCGATTACATGTGAGCTTATATTGAACTTGTATATTCGGCTGCATGTGAGGTTACATTGAACTTGTGTATTCGATTACATGTCAGCTTATATTGAACTTGTACATTCGGTTACATGTGAGATTATATTGAATTTGTATATTCGGCCATATGAGATGTTTTATTGAACTTGAACATTAGGTTCCATGTAATGATATATTGAACTTATATATTCGGCCATATGAAATAATATAATGAACCTTGTGTATTTGGCCATATAGGTAAGTTTTTATGAGATGATATATTAGATTTTATATATATTCGGTTATATAGATAAGTATTTTTGTGGTGTTATAATTGACCTTGAATATTCAGCCAAGTTAACTTATTTGACTTAAAGTATATATTTAATGGTACAATTCGGCTTGTATGAAATGATTTGACTATTTATTTGAGTTGTTTAATTTGCTTAAGGCTTACTAAGCTAAGTTAGCTTACTCTGTGTGTTTTTGTTACTTTGTTTTATAGATTTTGGTTGTAAGTAACGAGCTCGAGGATCGTTATCGAAGTCATCCACACTATCATCAACTTTTGGTATTTTTAAAAGTTTACTTTCAAACATATGGTATGTATAGGCTATATTGCTATAAATTTCGGTTATGTTTGAAGTGTTTTATATTTTATGCCATACGAAAATATTGATATATAAGTAATTGTCGTATTGATCATGGTAATTGTGCTTAGTCTTGGTTTTGTGTGGATTTCGTTATTAAGTTTAATGACCTATGCATAAATGTGGTAAAAAAACTTATTTCAGTTAAAGTGCTAACTACAATGGATGGATGATGTATTTGGTATGTGTTTCAAGCATTGAATATGTCTTTATTATTAGGTTTAAATTTGGTATTGCTTGGATTATAGTTAAAGTTTATTTGGTTATCATGTTGTATATCATGGATGAATATATTTTCTGCTATATAAAATTTTTGAAGATTGGATGTTGATTTTCGAATGCAGCATAAAGAAATTGGTTATGTTATATACTAATCCAATGATTTATGATAGCCGAATGGACTAAAAACTAGAATGGAATTGTTTTTAAATGGAAACTTATTATAATTGGTGTTAATATGCAAAATATACATGTTTCATATAGATCAAAATGTCGGTTTCATATATATATATATATATAACATAATTTGACAATGTATATTTTATTTTAAATGGTTTATAATTTATGTATGTGCAGGGCTTTTATAGATATAGGTTTAGTATTTAATAATAAAATTATTAATGTGTTATACGCTCAGTATATGTATAAATGATGAGATATGTGTAATTTATATCATACTATAAATGGCGTATATTATGAGTTTCGCAAATGGATTTAGTTATAATAATTGATGTGATTTAGTTATAATAATTGATGTGATTTAAAGTTTTGAACTATATTATATTATGTATATCTGTATGAATTGTAATATGTTCGGTAATGCCTCATAACCTTAATCTGGCGACTGATACAGGTTAGGGGTGTTACATTTTATTGGTATTAGAGCTACAGTTTAGTCGGTTTTAGGACTAACGTAGCGTGTATGAGTTTAGCTATACATGCCATAATTTATATTGCGATAGTGTGATGACTTCTGACATTTGAAAATGTGCTCTTATATAGTAAATGGATCTCGATAGAGCTGTAGCTGATGATGTTGAGAGCGTAGCGCCTGCTCCCGCTCATGGGACAACGCTAGTTGAATCTCGACCTATCTCGAGTAGCCATGAGGGGGAGGCTAAGCAAGCCTTCTATCAAATGATAAAGGAATGGTTTGCTTAGTATATTCGGACTAATCCAGCTGTACAATAACCTCTACCCCCGAATAATCCATCTCCGATACTTGTGATACCTCCGATGATTGATTCGATGAGATTTAACAGGCTTCCTGTAGATAAAATCAGAAAACATGGGGCCGAAGAGTTTAAAGCTAATGATAATGATGATGCTGAGCGGGCTGAGTTGTGGCTTGATAATACCATTCGTGTGTTTGACGAGCTATCTTGTACTCCGGACGAATGTTTAAAGTGTGCCATATCCTTATTACGAGACATTACATATCACTGGTGGAATATACTAGTATCGGTGGTTCCAAAAGAGATAGTGACTTGGGAATTCTTTCAGACTGAGTTCCGTAAGAAATACATCAGCCAGAGATTTATTGACCAAAAACTTAAAGAATTTTTGGAATTGAAAGAGGGTCGTATGACCATAACCGAGTACGAGCGAAAATTTGTTAGACTTAGTCGATATGCTCGTGAATGTGTTTCAACCAAAGCTATCATGTGTAAAAGATTCGAAGACGGCTTAAATGAAGATATTAAATTGCTGGTTGTTATACTTGAAATTAAAGAGTTCGTGGTACTTGTTGAGCTAGCTTGCAAAGCCGAAGAGCTCGGGAAAGAGAAAAGAAAAGCTAATTTTAAAGCCAGAGATTCCCGTAAAAGATCATCGAGTAAGACTTTTCACTCAGCATCGAAGAAGTTTAGAGATGGTTCTAGTCAATTTAAAGCTACTTCAGACTTTTCTAGACGAGATCGAGATCGACCTCCTATGAGTTCGCGAGCCACTTCAATTGCTAGTGTTGGAAATGATCAACAGAATAGACTCGAGTGTAAGCATTGTGGTAAATGGCATTCTGGAAATTGTAGATTGCATGATTGGTCTTGTTTTAAATGTGGATCGATGGATCATTTTATTCGAGATTGTTTGATGTTAGCCGAGCAAAACACTGTTTAGAACGCGAGACCAAGTAACATGTCAGTACGAGGCAGACCACCCAGAGATTCGAGTAATGTTGGTGGCAGTCAGAGAGGGACAAAAGATACAGCAGTTTGATCTGAGGCTCGTGCACCTACTAGAGCATACGCTATACGCGCTCGTAAGGATGCTTCTTCCCCAGATGTTATTACCGGTACTTTCACTCTTTATGATACTAGTGTTATTACATTGATTGATCCTGGTTTGACTCATTCATATGTGTGTGAAACATTAGTATCTAGTAAGACTTTGCCTGTTGAGTCTACTGAGTTTGTGATTCGAGTATCAAACCCCCTGGGTTGGTGTGTTCTGGTTGACAAAGTGTGTAAGAATTGCCCATTGATGATTTGAGATTCATGCTTTCTGGCTGATTTGATGTTGTTACCTTTCGATGAGTTTGATATTATTTTGGGTATAGATTGGCTGACTTTGCACAATGCTATTGTTAATTGCAAAAGAAAGACAATTGATTTGAGATGTCAGAACAATGAGATTATTCGAATTGAATCTAATGATCTGAATGGTTTACCAGTGGTAATATATTCGATGTTAGCTCGGAAATATGTGAGAAAAGGTTGTGAAGCTTACCTTGCTTATGTGCTTGATAGTAAAGTAACTGAAAAGAAGATTGAATCTGTACCAGTTGTATGCGAGTATCCAGATGTGTTTCTTGAAGAATTGCCGGGTTTGCCACCTATTTGAGAGGTAGAGTTTGATATTGAGTTAGTATCGGATACGACTTTGATTTCGATAGCTCCATATTGGATGGAACCTACTGAATTAAAAGAGTTGAAAGCGCAGTTGCAAGAGTTAACAGATAGAGGTTTTGCACGACCAAGTTTCTCTCCCTAGGGTGCACCAGTTCTATTTGTGAAAAAGAAATATGGAACTATGAAAATGTGTATTGATTATCGCTAGCTAAATAAAGTGACTATAAAGAATAAATACCCGTTGCCACAGATTGAAGACTTGTTCGATTAGTTAAAATGGGCTTCAGTGTTTTCAAAGATAGACTTAAGATCGGGTTATTATCAGTTGCGAGTCAGAGACTCCGATGTGCCAAAAAATGCTTTTCAAACTAGGTACGGAGACTATGAGTTTCTAGTTATGCCGTTCAGACTTACTAATGCACCTGCTATTTTTATGGATTTGATGAATCAGATTTTCAGGCAGTATTTAGATTGGTTTGTAGTTGTGTTCATTGATGATATACCGATCTACTCCTATAACAAAACCGAACATGCTGAGCATTTGAGACTTGTGTTACAAACCTTGTGAAAAAAAAAAGCTATATGCGAAGTTTAGTAAATGTGAGTTCTGGTTACACAAAGTTAGTTTTCTAGGACATGTTGTTTCAGCATCAGGTATTCGGGTTGATCCAAGTAAAATTTCAGTAATACTTGACTGGAAACCTTTAAGAAACGTTTCTAAAGTTAGAAGTTTTCTGGGACTTGCTGGTTACTATAGACGGTTTGTGAAAGGTTTCTCTATGATTGCAACTCCGATGACGAAGCTGTTGTAGAAAGATGTTAAATTCGAGTGGTCAGAAAAGTGCCGGAAAAGTTTTGATCAGTTGAAAGCCCTTTTGACCGAAGCTCCGGTGTTAGTTCAGCCATAATCGGGTAAAGAATTTGTTATCTTTAGTGATGCATCTTTAAATGGTTTGGGCTGTGTTTTGATACAAGAAGGCAGAGTTATTGTATTCGCGTTGAAAATATGGCGTCACTATTTGTTCGGTGAAAAATGACATGTTTATTCCGACCACAAAAGTCTGAAGTATTTGATGACTCAGAAAGATTTGAATTTGAGATAGCGTCGATGGTTGGAGTTGTTGAAAGACTATGAACTTGTAATTGACTATCACCCAGGAAAGGTTAATGTTGTTGCTGATGCTTTATGCCGAAAATCATTGTTTGCTTTGCATGCAATGAATGCACATATAGCTATGTCAGATGATGGTGCGATGATAGTTGAGTTAAAAGCAAGACCGTTATTTATTCAACAGATTTGTGGAGCTCAAAAAATCGACAATGATTTGATAGTGAAAGGGGTTCAATGTAATTCAAATGTAGATTCAGAGTTTCGAGTTGATGTTGATGACTGTTTGAGATTCAGAAACTGAATATGTGTTCCGAGAAATACAGAGTTGATTCAGATGATCCTGAATGAAGCTTACAATAGTCGATTATCTATTCATCCGGGTAGTACGAAGATGTATAATGATCTGAAACAAAATTATTGGTGGCAAGGTATGAAATGAGACATTTCTGACATTGTATCAAAATGTTTAGTCTGTCAGCAAGTACAAGTCGAGCATCAGGTACCTTCTAGATTGTTACAGCCGATTATGATACCTGAATGGAAATGGGACAGGGTGACGATGGATTTCGTATCCAGTTTACCATTGACACCGAGCAAGAAAGATGCAATCTGGGTTATTATTGATATATTGACTAAATTTGCTCACTTTGTTTCGGTTCATACAAATTACTCGCTTGATAAACTGGTTGAATTATATGTTTCTCAGATCGTGAGGTTACATGGTGTGCCTATATCTATTGTTTTAGATAGAGATCCGAGATTTACATTGCAGTTTTGGAAGAAACTGCAAGATGCATTAGGTACTAAACTGCATTTTAATACTGCTTTTCATCCCTAGACAGATGGTCAGTCTGAGCAAATTTTTAGATACTTAAGGATATGTTGAAATGTTGCATTCTCGAGTTTGAAGGTAAGTGGGAACGATATCTACCTCTGATTGAATTTGCGTACAATAATAGCTTTCAATCAAGTATCAAAATCGCACCTTATGAAGCTTTGTACGGTCGTAAATGTCGTACACCTTTGTACTGGACTGAGCTTAGTGAAAATAAGATACACGGGATCGATTTGATCAAAGAAACCGAACAGAAAGTAAAAGTGATTCATGAAAGTTTGAAAGCAGCATCAGATCGTCAGAAGTCATATGCAGACTTGAAACGTAAAGACATAGAGTTTCAAATCGGGGATTGAGTGTTTTTGAAAGTCTCACCATGGAAGAAAATACTTAGATTCGGTCGTAAAGGCAAATTGAGTCCGAGATTTATTGGACCGTATGAGATTATAGAGAGGATTGGGCCAGTTGCGTATAGACTGCTGTTGCCACCTGAGCTAGAAAAGATCCACAATGTATTTCATGTTTTGATGCTTCGTAGATATCGATCCGATGCTTCACACGTGATTAGTCCGACCAAAGTTGAGATTAAGTCCGATATGTCGTACGAGGAAGAACCGATTTGTATTCTGGCTCGCGAGATTAAAGAGTTGCGAAATAAGAAAATTCCACTGGTTAAAGTATTGTGGCATAAACATGGAGTTGAGGAATCAACGTGGGAACTAGAGGATACAATAAAAGAGTGTTCTCAGAACCAATTCACCGGTAAGATTTTCAAGGACGAAAATCCCTAAGGGGGTGAGTTGTAACAGTCTGATTTAGACCCTAATCGGAACGGTGGTTTTGGGACCACAGATCTGAGTCAAGAAAATATTTAAATACTATTTTTTATGTTTATTATATGTGAATTTGCATGTGTGAAAATTTCGTACGAAAATTTGATTATTTGTGTGCTTAATTTAATAAAAGGACTTAATCGCGTAAGTTGAAAACTTGATAGTTTAAATCATAAAGGTTGAATTGATAGTGGCTTTTAAATATAGGGTATTGATGTTGCAAATTTTTCATGATAATATGCCTTGGACGGTTATAGCCTTATTAAAGTATGGTTTATTATTTTATTATAAAGGTTATTAAAGTAAATTATGAAATATTATGTAATATAATAAAACAAAATTAAAAAGACATTTATTATATACATGTTTTTGGCTGAATCTTAAGAAAGAAAAAGAAGTTAAAAGCTTTTGGAATTTCGGCACTTTGGAAACTTGATCCAAGGTTAGTTTGTGTTCGGTTTTTAATAATTTTTATGTTTTTGAGATCGTTGCTTCGAGTACTATCCGACCCATGCTTAAATTTTTGATTTTGATGCATATTTTGAGTTATGCCATTGATGAATATTTGTGTTTTGTGATGTTTGATGATGAAATATTAAAAATATGTTTTAGATTAACATGTTTTGTATTTGAGTTTTTGAAGATTTTGAGTAATTAGGACAAAATTACAAAAAAATAAATTGAGGGACTAAAATGTGAAATAGATGAAATATATGGACTAGTATGGTTATATGGAAAATTCGGCCCAACTACATTGTTATGAGATTTTGTGTATTTTGTGCTTTGTGTAATTAGGACTAATTTGTAAAAGTATGAAATATTAGGGGTAAAATGGTAATTTTCCCATTTATGTGTTGTTGGATTAAATTGAATGAAATTGTGTTTAAATGAGGTTAATTTGAAATTATATAGGTCAAGAACAAAAGAAATCGGACTTGGATCGGGGAAAAACTAAAATAGTCGAATAACCGATTTGTAACGTCCGTCGATATCCGAGGTAAGTCTTTAAGCAATTAGACATCGTTTATCTTGATTGTAACTTTGTTTAATATGTTATTATGAAATCTTTAGATTCATAAAAGGCTAGCCGAATGTGTTTGTGTATAGAAATTGAAATACTATATTTGAATTTAATTTGACAAGGTTATATCATTTAAAAGTTCGTATGATTTATGAGGAATATATGGAATTTTTGTTACATGAATTGTGTATGAGACAACATTATAATAGTGATATTCGGGCTTTGAGCCTAGCAAGCTTTATGCTGGTGAATGTAATTGGGCTTTATGCCTAGCAGGCTTATTGCCGGTAAAAAATATCAGACTTTGAGGCTAGCAGGCCTTGTGCCGATGTGTGATTCAGGCTTATGCCTAGCAGGTTTTATGTCGGTGATTTATTTCAAGTCTATGTCTATAAGACTTCACATTAATGTGGAAAGCGAGCAAGTAAGTTGATCTAAATGACTTCTATATTTGGCCACATAGGTAAGTATATGTGAGGTTATATTGAACTTATATATTCAGCTGCATGTGAGGTTATATTGAACTTGTGTATTCGATTACATGTGAGCTTATATTGAACTTGTATATTTGGCTGCATGTGAGATTATATTGAACTTGTGTAATCGATTACATATGAGCTTATATTGAACTTGTATATTCAGTTACATGTGAGATTATATTGAATTTGTATATTCGGCCATATGAAATGTTTTATTGAACTTGAACATTAGGTTACATGTGATGATATATTGAACTTATATATTCGGCCATATGAAATAATATAATGAACCTTGTGTATTTGGCCATATAGGTAAGTTTTTATGAGATGATATATTGGATTTTATATATATTCGGTTATATAGATAAGTATCTATGTGGTGTTATAATTGACCTTGAATATTCGGCCAAGTTAACTTATTTGAGTTAAAGTATATATTTAATGGGCAATTCGGCTTGTATGAAATGATTTGATTATTTATTTAAGTTGTTTAATTTGCTTAAGGCTTACTAAGCTAAGTTAGCTTACTCTGTGTGTTTTTGTTAATTTGTTTTATAGATTTTGGTTGTAAGTTATGAGCTCGGGGATCGTTATCGAAGTCATCCACACTATCGTCAACTTTTGGTATTTTTAAAAGTTTATTTTCGAACATATGGCATGTATAGGCTATATTGCTATAAATTTCGGTTATGTTTGAAGTATTTTATATTTTATGCCATGCGAAAATGGCTAAATATTGATATATAAGTAATTGTTGTATTGGTCATGGTAATTGTGCTTAGTCTTGGTTTTGTGTGGGTTTCGTTATTAAGTTTAATGACCTATGCATAAATGTGGTAAAAAAACTTATTTCAGTTAAAGTGCTAAATACTATGGATGGATGATGTATTTGGTATGTGTTTCAAGCATTGAATATGTCTTTATTATTAGGTTTAAATTCGGTATTGCTTGGATTATAGTTAAAGTTTATTTGGTTATCATGTTGTATATCATGGATGAATATAATTTCTGCTATATGAAAGTTTTGAAGATTGGATGTTGATTTTTGAATGCAGCATAAAGAAATTGGTTATGTTATAAACTAAGACAATGATTTATGATAGCGAATGGACTAAAAACTAGAATGGAATTGTTTTTAAATGGAAGCTTATTATAATTGGTGTTAATATGCAAAATATACATGTTTCATATAGATCAAAATGTCAGTTTCATATATATATATATATATATATATATATACATAATTTGACAATGTATATTTTATTTTAAATGGTTTATAATTTATGTATGTGCAGGACTTTTATAGATATAGGTTTAGTATTTAATAATAAAATTATTAATGTGTTATACGTTCGTATATGTATAAATGATGAGATTTGTGTAATTTATATCATGCTATGAATGGCATATATTTTAAGTTTTACAAATGGATTTAGTTATAATAATTGATGTGATTTAAAGTTTTGAACTATATTATGTTATGTATATCTGTATGAATTGTAATATGTTTGGTAATGCCTTATAACCTTAATCCGGCGACGGATACGGGTTAGCGGTATTACAAAACATCTATTAATAAAAACTAAAACTGATGCATCGCAATGAGCACACGAGGTATCCGTGGACGTGGTACTCGAGGTCGAGGTAGAGGACGTAGGGGGCTCAAGCTGAGTCCTCATCTCTGGGCAGTATGTCGAATCTGGACACAAGTGAGAAACCTATGTCACTTGCTACTGAGTCTGGGTCTCAAGTCAACCGACTAGGGACGACGCACTGTCCTAAGCCATGCTGAGGATATTAGAGATGGTCGTTGGGCCCAATTCTAGATCTGAGGGCCGAGGGTCGATAACTAAGCGACTCTGATTTAATGGAGCTGAGTTGTTTAGGGGCATCTCAAGAGTCGCCCCTAATGTGGCTGAGTACTGGTTGGAGGCCACAAAAAGGATTATAGACAATCTGAACTGTACCCCTAAGTAGAAATTGAAGGGTGCAGTCTCCTTGCTTCGCGATAAGGCTTATCAGTGGTGGTTGACTGTTAAGGAAGGCACTCAACCTGACTGTCTAACTTGGGAGTTCTTTAAGTCTACCTTTCAGTGCAAATATGTGGGAGCGAGCTATGTGGATGCTCGCAGGCGTGAGTTTCTGAACCTTACGCAAGGTGATCGATCTGTGGCTAAGTATGGGGTTGAATTCCTGAGGCTAAGTCACTATGCTCGAGGCATGGTGGCGGATGAGTATGAGAGGTGTGCCCGATTTGAGGATGGCTTAAGGGATAATCTAAGGGTGCTAATAGCTCCGAAAAGGGAGCGCAAGTTTTCTGTTTTGGTAGAGAATGTGAAGATCACTGAAGAGGTTAAGCGCGCTGAGCGCCTGAATAGAGACAGGGAGAGGGAGATAGGTAAGAACAAGAGGGATTCAGAGTCCTCTAGTTCTGTCCAGAGGCCTATGAAAAAGGCCAGATCTGATGGGCCAGTAAGAGTGGGGGCCCCTGTTGCTCCTACTGGGATACTACCTTGTGGAGACTATGGTAGGCGCCATCCGGGCGAGTGTTAGAAGAGGATTGGGGCTTGTTTGAGATGTGGGTCTCTTGAGCACCGTAGTCGGGAGTGTCCGTTGAGGGCCAATCAGGTGCAAGCTCTGACACCAGGTCCTGCGCAGTCGTAGAGAATAGTTCAGCAACCACCTAGGGGTCGTAGTCAGGTTAGGGTGGTAATGGTTTGGGTCGTGGGCAGAGAGCACCGGGCAGAGGTGCTGGTCAGACTAAGGCGAGGCAGACTGCTTTGGTTTATACTGCACGTTGCCGTAAGGACAGAGATACTCTTGACGTCATCATTGGTACGTAACTTATTTTTGATGTACCATATCTTGCTCTGATAGACACAGGATCTACTCATTCCTACATAGCCTCTTCTGTTTCTAAAAATCTGGGGATATCGGTTGAGAGCACTACGAGTGAGTTCACTGTACTAATTCCGTTAGGGCAATCTATTCGGGTTAGCAAACTCTATAGGGATAAACCCTTTAGTGGTGCAAGGAACTATTTTTCTAGCGAATCTGATGAAGCTTTCATTTGGGGAGTTCAATATAATTTTAGGAATGGATTGGTTGGTTAAGCACCAGGTTAGTCTGGATTGTGTGACTAAGAGGGTCGTTCTGAGAACGGAGGAGAAGGAAAAGGTGGTTATACTTGGATAGCGTCAGGATTATCTATTGAATGTGATCTCAGCACTGGTAGCTGAGAAAATGGTCCGAAAAGGGTGTGAGGCGTATTTGGCTTACGTCAGTACTACTGCTTATGGGAACTCTTCACTTGGGGATATCAGAATTGTGAGGGATTTTCTAGATATTTTTCCTGAGGAGATATTGGGATTGCCTCTGAACCGAGAGGTTGAATTTGGGATTGAGCTTCTTTCAGGTACAGCTTCGGTGTCAATAGTTCTCTATCGAATGGCACCGAAAGAGCTTGTGGAACTTAATGCTCAACTGCAGGAGTTGTTGGACCATGGCTTTATCCGTCCAAGTGTGTCTCCGTGGGGGGCACTAGTATTTTTTGTTAAGAAGAAGATGGGACTATGAGGATGTGCATAGACTATTAGTAGTTGAGCAAGCTTACTATTAAGAATAAGTACCCACTTTCGAGGATTGAGGACTTATTTGATCAGTTTCGAGGGGTTTATGGGTTTTCTAATATAGATCTTAGTTCTGGTTACCATCAGCTCAGAGTTAAGGATGTGGATATTCATAAGACTGCTTTTAGGACTCGTTATGTGCATTACGAGTTTCTAGTTATGCCTTTCAGGTTAATGAATGCACCAGCCATATTTATGGATCTGATGAACCGAGTGTTTTAACCTTATCTGGATTAGTTCGTCATAGTTTTCATCGACGACATTCTAGTTTACTCTAAGACTAAAGACGAGCATGATGAGCATTTTAGGGTAGTGCTTCAGATTTTGCATAAGAAGCAACTCTACGCTAAATTCAGTAAGTGTGAGTTCTAGCTTCGTGAAGTCACTTTTCTAGGGAACATAATGTCTGCTGAGGGGATCTGAGTCGATCCTAGGAAGATTGAGGTTGTACTAGATTGGAAACAGCCAAAGAATGTGTCTGAGATCCACAGGTTTCTGGGTTTGGCGGGTTATTATCGGCGGTTTGTGGAAGGTTTCTCACTGATTGCAGTGCCCTTAACTAAGCTATTGCATAAAGGTGTACCGTTTGTCTAGACTGATTCACAGTAAGAGAGTTTTGAGAAGCTCAAGACTGTTCTAACTGAGGCTCCTGTTCTGATACAGCCTGAACTTGGAAAGGAGTTTGTGGTTTAAAGTGACGCATCACTTGTGGGTTTGGGTTGTGTTCTGATGCAGGATGGTAAGGTTATGGCATATGCGTCTCCTCAGCTCAAGACACATGAGGCAAACTATCCGACGCACAATTTGGAATTGGCCATCGTAGTCTTTGCCTTGTAAATTTGGAGGCACTATCTATAAGGTGAGAAGTGCATTATCTACACTGATCACAAAAGCCTTAAGTACCTACTGACTGAGAAGGAGTCGAATCTTACGCAGCATAGACGATTGAGCTGCTTAAGGACTATACTGTACTATTGAGTACCATCTTGGCAAGGCCAATGTGGTGGCTAATACTCTAAGTCGTAGGGCAATAACTGATTTGAGGGATATGTTTGCACGCCTTAGTTTGTTTGATATGGGAGTTTGTTGGCCGAGTGACAAACCGTAAATTATACATATTTTTACCCCATGCTTGGCATACTTATGAATGATTTTTCCTTGGTTTTTGTGAATTTGATGCTCCTAATCCTTTAATTTCATATTTTTATACTCAGGAGAGCTTAGGATAGCAAAAAGAGTGAGAAACGAGCCATAAATGGACATTTTGGTCTTAAAACAGTGTTGCACACGGCCTAGGCACTTCCACACGGGTAGACCACACGCCCGTGTGAGGCACACGGGCCGACCACACGCCGTGTGTCATGGCCCTATCGACTAGAAACCAACTCAGAATTACACACGGTTTGAGCACTTGCACACGGGCATAGCACACAGCCTTGTCCTTGTCGAGCCCAAGTCTAGTTCTACTCAGAAAAGGCCATTTTTGAGGGTTTGGAAGCACTCTAAAGCCTATATAAACACCCTAGAAGAGGATTAAAGGGGACACACAGAGTTGGAGGAAGAAAATATTCGAGAACAGCCATTGAAATTCCTCGGAGCCAGGATTTACATCAAGACTGAAGATTTCCATCCAACTTCCTAGAAGTTCTTTGGGTTTCTTTATGTTTTGTTTTTTTCCAAACTTTGAGATGTTTTCTATTAATATTATGAACTAAACTCCCTACATACCTAAGGGAGATGAAACCTAAGACGAATCTTATTACTTTTTGATTTATATGATAAATATTTGTTCTTATTCTTAATTGTGAGTTTTAATCCTTACTTTAATATTCCAGGATATTAATTCAAGTTTTTGATGTTCTTATTCAGTGGAGCAAAAGTCCCTGTTTAAAAGTAGATAATTCATAATTAAGCGGAGTTGCATGCAATCCTAGAGATAGGACAATATAAATCTGCCGGATTAGAGTCAAATCTAATAAGGGAATCCATTGATCGAGTTAATGCGACAATAGGTGTTTTAATTATAAAGAGATTTTGATTAATCAACCTAGAGTCAGTTGTTTTTAGTCTAGAAAGGGATATTAACATAAATCAGGGATTTCTACAGAATAAGTCAAGTGAATAAATCGTCTAAGTCAAAGGTAATAAGTGAAGTCTAGGTGGATCCTTTCTTGGGTATTGTCTTCTCGATCAGTTTTTCAAAAGTATTTTTCAACTTTCATATCTGTCGTGATTTTAGTTAATTAGATAATTAGTTTAGTTTACAACATTCTCTCAAATTTTAGGCTAGATAATAAAAAGATAGTAATTACTAGTGCTTTTAGTTCTCGTGGATAAAATATTTCCGGTCTCACCATAACTATACTATTGTTCGATAGGTACGCTTGCCTTAAGTCAAATTTTTAGTTAGTTTAATGACCATAAATTTTTTGGCGCGGTTGCCGGGGACTAAAATATTAGGAACACTTAATTTTTATTACTTTAGCCAATTTTTATTTTTATTGCAATTTAATTTTGTTTTCATTTACTAAATTTTCTTTTCCTTACTTCTGACAGGTTTTTATTGTTTATGACTAGAAGAAACTTGTCAGGACGTCTACTTTTTGATAGTGAGATCGAAAGCACAGCTCGCAGAAACCGAAGAGAAATAAGGCGAAGCCTACAATACATAGAGGAAGGGTAAAAGGACTATATTCACATCACAACCGAGTAGATGGCTGATAATCAGAATAACCAGCTACCCCCTGTGGTTGCTGCAAACCCAGTAAATCAGGATCCTGCCCCTCGTACTATGTATGATTATGGTAAACCTACTTTAACAGAAACTGAATCGAGTATAGTTAGGCCTGTTGTTGCTGCAAATAATTTTGAACTGAAACCTAACACAATTCAAATGATACAACAGTTTGTTTAGTTTGATGGTTTGCAGGACGAGGATCCAAGCACTCATTTAGCAAATTTTTTGGAATTCTGCGACACTTTTAAAATCAATGGTGTTTCTGACGATGCCATTCGCATTCAGTTGTTCTTATTCTAATTGAGGAACAAAGCTAAATAGTGGTTAAACTCGTTACCACGAGGTCAATCACTATTTGGGAACAAATGACCGAAAAATTTTTACTTAAATATTTTCCGTCGGCTAAAATGACTAAATTAAAGAATGGTATCTCTTCTTTTATGCATATTGATTTAGAAACTCTTTATGATGCATGGGAGAGATACAAGGAACCTATTGAGAAGGTGCCCTTACCATGGGTTACCTCTATGGTTGCAGGTTCAGACTTTTTATAACGGTGTGAACCCCTCAACAAGGTAACTTATCGTCGTAGCCGCCGGTGGAACGTTAAACAATAAAACACCTGAAGAGGCTTATGAATTTATTGAAGAGATGTCACTGAATAACTATCAGTGGCAAGTCATGAGAACGAAGCCGACGAAAGCTGGTGTTTTCAACCTCGACGCGGTTACCATGCTATCTAACCAGGTAGAACTTTTAAATAAAAAAATTGACGATTTGTATGGTTCTACTTAGGTACATCCAGTGATGAGATTCAAGTGGAGGAAGAGTACACAACACAGATTATCCATCCTTCAACCTTAGCACCGAAGAGGAACAAGTCCACTATATGGGTAACAATAATTCTAGACCTCAAAATAACCCGTATAGTAACACTTATAATGCAGGTTGGAGGAACCATCTCAATTTCTTATGGGGTGGTCAAGGAAATCAAAAACCACAACATCCTCTAGGTTTTCAACAACCACCTTACCAACACGAGAAGAAACCAAACCTTGAAGAGATGCTCACAAAATTTATTTCGGTGCTAGAAACTCGTTTTTAGAATACCGAAATAGTGCTTAAGAATCAGCAAGTGTCGATTCAAGGGCTCGAAACTCAAATAGGACAGCTTGCTAAGTTGATCTCTGAACAACTACAAGTTAGCCTGCCAAGCAACACTGAAACTAACCCAAAAGAGCAACTTCATGCTATTATCGTACACAATGATGAAAGGTTAGTTGAGGATGAACCAAAACCAAGGCGAGACCATGTGGTAGATAACAGTAAAGTTGATGTAAGCAAAGAGTATAAACCTCGTGTGCCATACCTTAAGGCGACAAGGAAAGACCACATGGACAAACAATTTGGTAAATTTCTTAAATTAGTAAAGAAATTACATATTAATTTACTGTTTATTGAAGCTCTTTCGCAGATGCCAAACGCAGTTAAATTTTTAAAGGAGCTTTTAGCAAATAAGTGAAAGTTAGATGATGCGTCACATGTGGAGTTGAACGCAGTTTGCTCAGCCATTCTACAGAATAGGCTACCCAACAAGTTGAAAGATCCAGAGAGTTTTACGATTCCTTGTTTAATTGGTAGTTTAAATGTTAACAATGCTTTAGCTAATTTAGGGGCAAGTATTAATGTCATGCCTTATAAAATGTTTAAACAACTAGGTCTTGGGAAACCCAAACAAACTAGGATGAGCATTCAATTGGCAGATAAAACAATCAGATTTCCTAGGGGTATTATTAAAGACGTGCTTGTTAAAATTGATAAATTTAAATTCCCAATTGATTTTGTTGTTCTAGACATGGAAGAGGATAGTGACGTGCCTTTGATTTTAGGACGACTCTTTTTAGCGACTACTAGGACTATCATTGATGTTGGCGCAGGTGAACTAATACTTCGTGTAGGGGATGACACAATTACTCTCCAAGCTCATGATTCTGCTAAAATATCTAGTAATTGAGACGATTCGGTTAATTTAAATGATGTTACAACTCAAACTTCTTTACAGGAGTTCCCTAGGAAGAATGTGATGGAGCTTCATTCTACTCCATGCCACAAAAACGGACTGACTCATGAAGAACGAAGACTTCAGATCGATGAACTAGATGAATGGCGAACATATGTCAAGTAGAAACCAAAAGCACACGAAAAATCAAAGCGACAACATGATGAGAGTAGGGATGAAACAACGCAATTTAAGGTCGGGGACAAAGTTTTGTTAGATAAAAAGGACCCCCGAGTTGATACTTTAGAGCACAATACAGACTGAGCGATCCCTTCACGGTAATGAACATCTTCCCACATGGTACAATTGGGGTAACACATACTAAATTCGGAACTTTTAAGGTAAATAATACTCGACTTAAACTTTATGAAGATAGTAGAATTGATATTGAGAAAGAGGAGTCTCAATTCCTCAATCCATCATAATCACGTGAATGAGAGGTAACTCGAGCTTAGAGTCTAAATAAGCTCTTCTCGGGAGGCAACCGAGCACTAACATCACTAACTAAGTTTATGTTAGCTATTTTTAGTGTTTTTGTACAGGTATAGTGGCCCAAAGGCCTGGACACACGGTCGTGTCCTTGGCTGTGTGGAAACAGGGCTAAAAATTCCCCAAGTATTGAGCCACACAGCCGTACAACACGGCCGTGTGAAGCACATGGCCTGGACACATTGGCATGTCCTAGACCGTGTGAAAACTGGAACTAATTTTTCAAATTTTAAATAAGTCAGGGAGCCACACGGGAAAAGCACACGGCCGTGTGTTCGGACACACCAGCGTGTGGTATACCACACGAGCGTGGAAGAAGCGAAGAACACGAGCGTGTCCTAAGGCCGTGTGATGATTAGGCGTTAAAATTTCACGATAAACACAGGATGGACGTAAGCCACACCGGTGTGTGACACGGCCTTGTGGCCCAACATGGGTCTCACACGGTCATGCCTCTTTTTAACCCCCTCAAACCCTAATTTCTTTTCTTTTTCTTCTTCCCCAAATTCTCCCAACCCTAGCCGCCATATCCTCCCTCCCCACCGTCCGGCCACCCTTAGCTCCCCATTCTCCTTTTCTTTTCTTTTCTTTTCCCCCTTCCCCCATTTCTTCCCTCCATTTTTCTTTCCTCTTCAACCCCTCGCTGCATAATCCATGCCCACCACATCGTGCCACACGGCTTAACCCCCCACGCTTGTGTCCTCTTCCACTCACCACCGTCGGCAACCGCACCGACTCCGACCAGTAGCTCCGTCCACCGTCGTACACACCCCGACCACTATTTTGGGTTTCTTCTTTACCCTCTACTATTTTATTTCAGTTATTTTTTTATTTTTTATTTATTCCTTTGTTATTTCTTAGTTGTTCTTCCATTTTAATTTTAGTTTATCTTTACTTAGTTTTTTTCTAACCTTCATTATTATTATTGTTATTTTTCATTCTAGTGGTTAGCATTTTTATGATTATTTTTCTTATTACTATTACTATTACTTTATTCTAGTTTTCTATTTTGTTTGCTTTATTTCCATTTGATTATTGTTAGTACTAGCGTCCATCTGTTCTTGCTTCATTTCTAGTCTTTAATACTTTTGTTATATTTATATTCTATTATTCTATTATTCTACTCTTTGTTATGATTAGTGTTAGAGAATCTTCTTTCTAGGAATATAGTTTTATTACTTAGAATTTTATTTCTGTTGACTAATGGTTCAATATTTGGTGATATTTAACTTCTATTATTTTGTAGGCCTATAATGACAAACACACGAGGCAAGAAAATTATTGTTCCCGCTTTGAAAAAGTGTAAGGGTCCTCGCGCAACTTCCTCAGGCGCCTCGACTGAAGCACGCCACCCACTACTTCGATTCTCCTCTAGCCCATAGGACGACCTGTTTCAGCTACTACGTGTACGACCATTGGGAGTGGACAAATGTATTGACTGGGCCGCTTTGGAGCAAGTTCAACTTGCTCACCTCGTTCGATTCCATCTTGATACTGTGTCATGGGATCGATTCTTTGCAATCATCGAGTCCACCTATTCAGAGCTGACATTGGAGTTCTTCACTACCTTCTACTTATAGCACGTGATGAACACACATGATGAGGCTAGTACTATCATTTTTAGACTTGGTGGACTTGTCAGGCATATGAGTGTACCCGAGTTTGGAGTTGCTTTGGGCCTCTACACGGAAGAGTTCATGGCTTCAGAGGATTTTTTACAACTTCACCGTCACATACACTATTTGCCATCTTACTGTTGGACTGACTTTACGGTGAGCACGGTTCCCTATGACGCAAGTCGCTCGAAGGCAACTTCTCTCCCTCCAGCACAACACTATATCCATGCCATCTTGGCTCATACTTTGATTGGGAGGAGAGAGAGCGCCGGAGTAGTTAGCACCACCGACGCGTACTTCCTGTGGAGCATGGCGACTGGCCATGTATTTGACTTGGCATATTTTATTGCTCTTGCCTTTCACCACCAGACGGATAGCCATAGGAGGGGCCCCATCTGCCTTGGCCCTTACGTGACTCGCCTCGCTAGACATTTCAGCCTCTTCGACACTTCAGAGATGTCACCGACACTCACATTAGTCGGCTATATGTCTCCGCAAGGAATTTCCAACATGATCCACATGCGGATGATAGAGCGACGCCGTGGAGTCGACCCTCCTCAGTACAGACTCGTCCACTCTGCTGACCAGGATGAGCCAGAGGACATTACTGACGATGTCCCTCCCCCTCACGAGGGCCCACCCCCACCACCACCACCGAGTCACCGAGCTCCTGCTGCCACTTTGACAGATTTATTCGAGCGCTTCAGTCACTTTGAGCAGTAGTGCTTCGAGCGATTTGACAGCATCGATGCCACTCTCCGACAGATTTGCCACCACCTCCATATCTCTTCCCCAGTGCCACCGGGTCACGACTCTAATGATGAGGACCTTTAAGTCCCTTTTATCATTTTTATTTTTATTTTTAATTTTATTTTCCTTTATTTATTTTTGAAGACTTATGTTTTATGTTTTAAACTCTGCTTATCTTTATGGTTATTATCAAATTATCCCTTAATTCTCTTCCACAGTGGTGTTTATATTCTTATTAGTAACTCAGAATCTTGTCTTTCATTAGCCTTACCTACAATTATCGCTCTCGCTAATCCGAGGATTTCATCCATAATTTCAGGGCAGTTTCACTTCTCTCCCTCTCTTCTGATATTATATTTATATTGCTATTATATATCTTTGTACATTGAGGACAATGTACATCTTAAGTGTGGGGAGTTTATTTATGTTATTATCAGAAATCCCTAAATTTTTATCTTGTTCTCAAATAATCTTCTCATATCATTATTAGAGTAAATTTTGATTGATTTATGATTTTTATTAATATGTTTCTAAATTAAATTGTAGGTAACTATGCATTGATTGTTTAAACTTTAAGACATTAGAAAATCAAGCATGATAAGTTGAAATTTTTGAGAATTAAAATTGCTAGGTTGTTTCCCTGAATTGAGGTATTATCTTGAAGTTTTGAATTTACAGGATTGACATCAAATACCCATAATTTTCGTGAGATTTTGAGCCTATTAAGAGCATATATCTTTCTTGCTCACTGATTTGATTGATTATGAGTGTGTCAATATTGAATTGTTATTCTAGAACTTGCATCGATTATACATATCAAAACAACACCTTTGATTTGATATACTTAAATGATAGAGGCACTTAGGTTTTAACCCATTTACCCTATAAAAAGCCTACCCTCATAATTAACCCTTAATGAACCCCTTTGAGCTTAACAAACTTTTTTTTTGAAATTTACCCTAAATTTTAACCCCTATATCCTACTTTTTGATTCGTTGAGAATTTTTCCTAATTTATTGAGTCCCTTTTTGTCGAGATTTGATTTGGTTAATTGCCTAACTACTTTCTTTCATTTGAATCTTATAATTTTCTCTTATACAATTATTTGTTCTTATTCTAAAAAAAAACATGCATATTGGTAGTAATTCTTTATTTTTGAGCTTAAGCATTTAATTCCATATTCTGAGATGAAGCTCATGTTTATTCAAGTGATGTTAGTTAATTTTCCAATTAGGAAATTTATCAAGTTAATCTTGATTCTAACCGTTTCTTTTTCAGCCTTTATCCACACCTTAACCCAAAGCCTCGTTACAACCCTTCAAAGACCTTTTGATTTGTGTATCATCTCATTTATAGTGGTGGAGATTTGATTTTCATGCAAGCCTATGGTAATAACTTTTCATATTTGACTAATGAGTGCTTAATCATTGAACCTTAAACACATTGTGTGATTTGAGTGAACCTTTAGTGAGGATGTCGACCATTGTCAATTTGGAATTAAAGATAATTACTTAGATAAAAGGAGATGCTTATAATTTTATGATTAAAATGCTCAACTTCGACTATTTGAAACTTTAATGTTCTTTTAGTTAAATTTTCAATGTATGATTACTTGTGAATTATTTAGAACATTATTGATGAGAATTATAAGTTAAGAATAATTTATTTTGATTGTGAGTTGAGGATTTTGCTTGAAGACAAGAAAATGCTTAAGTGTGGGGATATTTGATAAACCGTAAATTATACATATTTTTACCCCATGATTGGCATACTTATGAATGATTTTTCCTTGGTTTTCTTGAATTTGATGCTCCTAATCCTTTAATTTCATGTTTTTATACTCAGGAGAGCTTAGGATAGAAAAAAGAGTGAAAAAAGTGCTACACACGGCCTAGGCACTTCCACACAGGTAGACCACATGCCCATGTGAGGCACACGGGCAGACCACATGCCCGTGTGTCATGGCTGTGTCGACTAAAAACCAACTCAAAATTACACATGGTTTAAGCACTTGCACACGGGCATAGCACACGGCCGTGTCCCTGTCGAGCCTAAGTCTAGTTCTACTCAGAAAAGGCCACTTTTGAGGGTTTAGAAGCACTCTAAAGCAATATAAACACCTTAGAAGAGGATTAAAGGGGACACATAGAGTTGGAGGCAGAAAATATTCGAGAACAGCCATTGGAATCACCTCGGAGCTAGGATCTACATCAAGATTGAATATTTCCATCCAATTTCCTAGAAGTTCTTTGGGTTTCTTTATGTTTTGTTGTTTTCCAAATTTTGAGATGTTTTTTATTAATATTATGAACTAAACTCCCTAAATACCTAAGGGAGATGAAACTTAAGATGAATCTTATTACTCTTTGATTTATATGATAAATATTTGTTCTTATTCTTAATTGTGAGTTTTAATCCTTGCTTTACTATTCCAGGATATTAATTCAGGCTTTTGATGTGCTTTTTCAGTGGAGTAAAAGTTCATATTTAAGAGTAGATCACTCATAATTAAGCGGAGTTGCATGCAATCCTAGAGATAAGATGACATAAATCTGTCGGATTAGAGTCAAATCTAATAAGGGAATCCATAGATTGAGTTAATGCGACAACAGGGGTTTTAATTAGAAAGAGATTTCGATCAATCAACCTAGAATCAGTTGTTTTTAGTCTCGAAAGGGATATTAACATAAATCAGGGATTTCTACGGAATAAGTCAAGTGAATAAATCGTCTAAGTCAAAGGTAATAAGTGAAGTCTAGGTGGATTCTTTCTTGGGTATTGTCTTCTCAATCAGTTTTTTAAAAGTATTTTCCAACTTTCATCTCTATCGTGATCTTAGTTAATTAGATAATTAGTTTAGTTTACAACATTCTCTCAAATTTTAGGCTAGATAATAAAAAGATAGTAATTACTAGTACTTTTAGTCCTCGTGGATACAATATTTCCGGTCTCGCCATAACTACTGTTCGATAGGTGTGCTTGCCTTAAGTCAAATTTTTAGTTAGTTTAACGACCATCACCGAGTTGCAAGTTAAGCCGACTTGGATTGGGCAGATTCGAGATAAGTAGTTAGGGGATGAGTCTTTGAGCTTGAAGTTTCGACTGATAGAGAGTGGTGCTATTGCCGATTTTGGGTTAAACAGTGATGGTGTATTGTGTTTCCAAGGACAGATCTACGTGCCAAACGATTTTGATTTGAGGTAGTCTATTCTAAGCGAAGCGCATTGTAACACCCCTAACCCATATCTGTAGCTGGAATAAGGTTACAAGGCATTACCAATAAATACACTTCATTCTCAAACATTTAAGCAATCATAATCAAAGTTCATATAAATCATTCACAATGTCCCTTACATAGGTCTATGAGACCTTAAAACATGCTTAGAAGTGGTTTGGGACTAAACTGATAACATTTACAAACTTTAAGAAGCTTATAAAATTTTCTTTAATTATAGGGTCACACGCACATGTGAAAAGGTCGTGTGCCTTACACGGCCACCATACATGCCCGTGTCATAGACCGTGTGAAAACAGGGTATACATACTGACCTGCACCACACGGTCGGAGACACGTCTGTGTGCCTGGACCGTGGGAAAACTGGAGGGGTTACTGACTTAGGTCACATGGCCAACCCCACGCCCATGTGTTTAGCCTGTGCTCGAGACTGACTTAAATTCGTAGGGCTACCCTAGGGGACACATGGCCATGTAACATTTCCGTGTGTCGTACAAGGCCAAGATACACACCTGTATCTCTGTCGGTGTGGACAAAAATAGGGCATTTGGAAAGCCAATTTGCCACCCTATAATCATGCATACAAAACAACCTATTTGGTACCATTTCAAGTCATTTATAAGCAACCAAAACCCATCAAAACATAGACATAACATACCATATAATTCAACCATTTTATAAGCAACCAAAACCCATCAAAACATAGACATAACATACCATATAATTCAACCATTTTAACTAATCAATTCCATATTCGAATTATACCAAATCATTATGCCAAAATCATCACAATTTACATATATTCCCTATTCACTAATTCATCATAATATCATCTATTTCATATCACAAAACTCATGATAAGTCATAATTTATACATATTTTTATCCCACGCTTAGCAAAATTTTGGATGAATTATCATTAGATTTGTGGAATTTGATGCTCCTAATCCTTTAATTTCATGTTTTATACTTAGGTGAGCATAGGAGAGTAAAAAGAGTGAGAAACGGGCCAAAAATGGAGAAAATGGGTCAAAGTGGGAAATCAACACGGCCTAGACTTCCTCACACGGGTAGACCACACACCTGTGTCTATTTAGTAGACTTTAACACGGCCTAAGCCACCCCACACGGGTGTGGCACACGGCCGTGTCCCTGTCAAGCCCAAGTTTAGTTCTACTCGGAAAAGGCCATTTTTGAGGGTTTGGAAGCATTCTAAAGCCTATATAAACACCCTAGAAGGCACCTAGAGAAACATACGGAGTAGGAGGCAAGAAATTACTCGAAGAAAGCCGATTGATCCATCTCAGAAGCTGAATTCTCCTTTAAGACTGAAGATCTCCCTTCAATTTCCTTCAGGGGTTTTTGGGTTTCTTTATGTTTTGTTATTATTATTCTTCTGAGATGTTTTATTTTACACATATGAACTAAATTCCCTAAATACCTAAGGGGAATGAAACCTAAGACGGATCTTGTTACTATTTTTGAATTATATGATAAATACTTGATTTGTTCTTAATTATGTGTTCTTAACTCTTGCTTTAATATTCCAGGATACTAATTCAAGTATTTGTGCTTATTCAGAAGAGCAAAAGTCCTTGTCTAAGAGTAGATCTAGCATAATTAAGCGGAGTTGATTGCATCCCTAGACATAAGGTGACATAAATCTGCCGGATTAGGGTCAAACATAATAATGAAATCTATAGATTGAGTTAATACAACACTAGAGGTTTTAATTAGAAAGAGATTTCAACTAATCAAACTAGGGTTAGACGTTGTTAGTCCCGAGAGAGATAATAATATAAATTAGGGATTTCTACGAATCGAGTCAAGTGAATAAATCGTCTAGTTTAGAGTAAAATAACAAGCGAAGTCTAGGTGGATTCTTTCTTGGGTATTGTCTAAATCAATCAGTTTTCCCAAAAGTATTTCCCCAATTTACTTCCTGTGCATTCTTAGTTTAGTTAATTAGTTTAGATAAAGCAAATCTCTTTATTTTTAGGCTAGATAATAAAAAGAAGGTTAATACTAGTACTTTTAGTTCCTATGGGTTCGACATTCCGGTCTTGCTTTAAGCTATACTACTGTTCGATAGGTGCACTTGCCTTTATCGTGACAATAGTTAGTTTTCAAGTACGATCAATCATTAATATAAAACTTATCACGCACATCAACTTTTGACGCCATTGCTGGGGAACTAAGATATTAGGAACGCTTAATTTTTATTACTTTAGCCATTTATTTTATTGCAATTTAATTTTTATTTTAATTTTGTTTATATCGCTAAATTTTCTTTTATTTAATTCTGGTAGGTTTTTATAGTTTATGACTAGAAGAAACCCGTCAGGACCATTACTTTTTTATAGTGAGATCGAAAGCACAGCTCGCAGAAACCGAAGAGAAATAAGGCGAAGCCTACGATACATAGAGGAAGGGCAAGAGGACGATAGTCAAACTTCAACCAAAGGGATGGCTGAAAATTAGAATAATTAGCTACCTCCTGTGGTTGCCCCAGATCCAATAAATTAGAATCCCGCTCCTCGTACTATGTATGATTATGCTAAACCTACTTTAATAGGAGCTGAATCGAGTATAGTTAGACCTACTATTGCTGCAAATAATTTTGAACTGAAACCTAACACGATTCAAATGATACAACATTTTGTTCAGTTTGATGATTTGCAGGACGAGGATGCAAACATTCATTTAACGAATTTTCTAGAGTTCTGCGACACTTTTAAGATTAATGGCGTTTCTGACGATACCATACGCCTTCGGTTGTTTCCATTCTCATTGAGGAACAAAGCTAAACAATGGTTGAACTCGTTACCACGAGGGTCAATCACAACTTGGGAACAAATGACCGAAAAATTTTTACTAAAATATTTTCCGCCAGCTAAAATGGCTAAACTAAGGAATGATATCTCTTTTTTGGTGCAGATGGATCTAGAAACCCTGAATGATGCATGGAAGAGATACAAGGACCAATTAAGAAGGTGCCCTCACCATGGGTTACCTCTATGGCTGCAGGTTCAGACTTTTTACAACGGTGTGAACCCCTCAACAAGACAACTCATCTACGCAGCCGCCGGTAGAACTTTAAACAACAAAACACCTGAAGAGGCTTATGAATTTATTGAAGAGATGTCACTGAATAACTATAGTGGCAAGTCATGAAAACAAAGCCAACAAAAGCAGCCGGTGTTTTCAACCTCGACGCGGTTACTATGCTATCTAATCAGGTAGAAAAATTAAATAAAAAGATTGACGGTTTATATAGTTCTACTCAGGTACATCCAGTGATGAGGTGCGATTCAAATGGAGGAGTACACACAGAATATCAATCCTTCAACCCTAGCACTAAGGAGGAATAAGTTCAATATATGGGTAATAATAATTCTAGACCTCAAAATAACCCATACAGTAACACTTATAATGCAAGTTAGAGGAACCAACCCAACTTGTCTTGGGTGGCCAAGGAAATCAAAGGCCACAACATCCCCCAAGTTTGCAACAACCACCTTACCAGCAAGAAAAGAAGCAGAACCTTGAAGAGATGCTAACGAAATTCATCTCGGTGTCAGAAACTCATTTTTAGAATATCGAAACAACACTTCAGAATCAACAAGCATCGATCCAAGGGCTCGAAACTCAGATAGACTAGCTTGCTAAATTAATTTCTGATCGACCACAAGGTAATTTGCCGAGTAATACTAAAACTAACCCAAGGGAGCAGCTTAATGCGATTACCATTCGAGATGAGAAAGGGTTAGATGAACTAAAACTAGACTCGAGTTAAGGAATTGTTGTAAGAAAAGGTAAAAGTGAGGTGGACCACAGTGAGCAGAAATCGGTAAGTAGAGAATACAAACCTCGTGTGCCATATCCCAGTGCGACAAGGAAAGACCACACGGATGAACAATTTGGTAAATTCCTTAAATTATTAAAGAAATTACATATTAACTTACAGTTTATTGAAGCTCTTTCGCAGATGCCGAATGCATTTAAATTTTTAAGGGTGCTTTTAGCAAATAAACGGAAGTTGGATGAAGCGTCGCATGTGGAGCTAAGCACAATTTGCTCTTCCATTCTACAGAATAAGCTACCCAACAAATTGAAAGATCCAGGGAGCTTTACGATTCCTTGTTCAATTGGTAGCTTAGATGTTAATAATGCATTAGCTTATTTAGGGGCGAGCATTAACTTCATGCCCTATAAAATGTTTAAACAACTAGGTTTTGGTAAACCCAAACAAACTAGGATGAGCACTCAGTTAGCAGATAAAATCATTAGATTTCCTAGGGGTATCATTGAAGATGTACTTGTCAAAATCGATAAATTTATATTCCCAATTGATTTTGTTGTTCTAGACATGGAAGAGGATAGTGATGTGTCTTTGATTTTAGGACGACCCTTTTTAGCAACTGCTAGAACTATTATTAATGTTGGTACAGGTGAACTCACACTTCGTGTGGGTGATGAAACAATCACTCTTCAAGCTCGTAATTCGAGTAGCACATCAAATATTGAGGATGGTTGTATAAATCATGCTACTAATACTGATCATGTGGTGCAACCTTCTTTGCAGGAAACACGTTCGAAGAGCATACATGAGCCATGTTCAAGTAACAACAAAGGACCCATCTATGAAGAACAAAGGCTACAGATTGAGGAACTAGTTGAATACGAATACAGAAATCGAGAACACACGATAAACCAAAACCACGCCATGATGGACTCAATGTTTCATCAAATCAACCTAAGGTTGGAGATAAAGTACTATTAGATGCAGTAGACCCTCATATTACCACTTCTGAACCTAATGGAGCAATCCCTTTTACAGTACTTAACATTTTCCCATACGGTACAGTCGAGGTAACTCATTCCAAAATTGGCACTTTTAAGGTAAATAGTTCTTGTCTAAAACCTTATTTTGATAAGATTGATAGCAGGAATGAGAAGTGTCAACTCTTTGAACCACCATGACTATGCGAAATTGATAAGATTGATAGCAGGAATGAGAAGTGTCAACTCCTTGAACCACCATGACTATGCGAAATTGATGTAAGTCGAGCTTAGACTATAAATAAGCACTTCTCAGGAGTCAACCTGAGCACTAACGGTGTTGATTTCTTTAAATTTTAGTTTTTAACATCTAAATCTTTAACTGAGTCCTTGAACACAGGATTTCCAAATCCACACGGCCAGACACACGGGCGTACCTTAGGCCGTGCTTATACCACGGGCGGTGACACGACAGTGCGATACGGCCGTGTGAAAACAGAGCAAAATTTTTCCCAAAACATAGGATTCGATACGTTGCCACGATCGTGCGACATGGCCATGGGCAATCCTGCCAAATCAACACGGGCGTGCGACACGCCCGTGCCTACCACCGTGGTTGAAACTTTCAAAATAACACAGGCGTGCGCATATATGCAGGGGCATGGGAGAAGCGAATGAAGCAGGACACGGCCGTGCAACACGATCGTGTGACACGGCCGTGTGCACCAACACGCCCAAAGAACACGGGCGTGGGCCGAATTCCAGACCCACCCAAATTTGAAAACCACGAAACACACGGGCTGAAATAAGGGCACACAGGACTGCCTCACGATCGTGTGCCCCAATATCTATATAACTCCCCACTATTATCATTATCATCCCCTTCGCCAATACCCTAACCCTAGCCGTCGCTCTCTCCGCTGCCGTCGCCACCTAAGCTTTGACCATCACCCTAAAATCCACCCTTTCTCCTCCCTTTTCCTCTATACGCATCAAAATCTTCTCTCTTGTCCTCCATTCTCTACACATTCCTTCTTTTTTCTCTCTTTCTCCACACTACAAATCCCCACCATCGCGCCGTCGCTCCTCCAGCCACCAGTCCTCCAGTATTGATTTTCTCTTCTCTTTCATCTTCTTTTGATGCTTACTATCATGATGATATTAATTTTCTCCTAATACTTACATTTTATTTATTAATTGATTATCTTATCATATCATTCTCATTCTTAGGATCTATTTCATGTATTTTGTACCCTTGTCTTACCATTATTAGCTATTCTCATCTATTTCGTGTTGATTTTAGTCATGCTATTATTATGCCATTTGCCAGAAAATTTCTGTCGTTAATTGATTTATGTTATGAAGTTTGATTGCTTTAGGTTGAGTCTTATTAGTGTCATTAGTTTTTGGTTGAATTTGTTAGTTTAATTATATTCATGGTTAATTCCTTTTTGGATTTGTTAGCATATGTTATCTTCTCTGTTCATTAAGACATGATAACCGTTCTTCTTGCAGGTATACCATGTCAAGTCCACGTGGTAAGAAAACTACCGTCCCCATTTTAAAAAAAAGGAAGGGACCCGGAGCCACATCAGCAAGCGCATTTGTCAAAGTGCACCACCCCTTCTTATAGTTTCCCTTGGGACCCCAGGAGGAACTTTTTCAGATACTCCGTGCAAGACATATCAGCGGGGCCCAATGTATTGATTGGACCGCTCTAGAGCAGATCCAACTTGCTGACGCAGTCCAGGCTCTCTTAACTACTGACCCATAGGGGATCTTCTTCGAGATCGTCGAGCTGACATATCTCGAGCTTACATTAGAACTCTGTTCGACCTTCCACTTTCAAACCATTAGGATAGAGTTCAATGATCCCGAAACGGTGCTGTTCCGTCTCGGTGGTTTAGTTCGCCAGTTAAGCGTGCCTGAGTTCTGTGTCGCATTAGGATTATATACGGAGGACTTCATGAATGACGACAACTTGGACAGTCTCCATCGCCACATCCACTATTCTCCTTCAAATTGCTGGAAAGCCCTAGTCCCTGCTTCGGCCACTTATGACCCAAGCCGCTCCAAGGCAATGGCTCTCGCCCCATCACTGAGATACTTACACGCCATCCTAGCCCACACCCTGATAGGAAGGCGAGAGAGTACCAGTGTCGTCAACACTAATGAAGCCTATTTTTTTATGGAGCATGGTGCATGGGCACGTATTCGACCTTGCTTATTTTATCACCCTCGCTATCCGCCATCAGACAGAGCGTCATAGGAAGGGAGTCATTTCCATCGGCCCTTATGTGACTCGCCTAACATGATACTTCGATCTCCTCAACGCGGCAGCGTAATCATCCTCCCTCACCCTCATCAGTCAGATGTCCCCACACGGCATCTTGAGTATGCTCCATATGAGGATGATCAAGCGACGACGTGGATTTGATCCTCCTCAGTACCGCCTCGTCTAGTTAGTCGAGCAGGAGGACCTAGAGGACATTGCTGATGATGTCTCTCCACCTCACGAGGATCCACCATCTCAGTCACCACCTATTCATCGTCCAATTCATGCAGCTGCTTCACTCTCTGACATCTCTGAGAGTCTCACTCGATTCGAATAGCAATGTTTTTAGTGATTTGATCACACTGATGCAACCTTACATCAGATTTGTCAGCACCTTCACATCTCATCGCCACCTCCACCTCGCGAACCATTTGGCGATGAGGATTTTTGAAGACTTTTAATTATTATTATTATTATTATTATTATTATTTTACTTTTATCTTTATTTATCTTTTTAAATTACTTTTTATTTTATTTCTCTTTAATACTATTTTTACTCCATCTTTAGGTTTTACAATTTATATTAAGCAATTTATATTTTCGGTTATTTCTTTACGAGTAATCATGCTACTTTATATTTCCTAAAAAATTATTGATTCTATGGAAGTTATAAAGAGCTCTAAAGCTCACTATTACTTAGGAATTTACAGCTCCACTGGGAAAAGTCCTCCACGACTACCATGCCCTGCTCGACCACGACTATAACTACCACCAGTTATAATATTCTTTTGGCACAGCACTTGTGGACTAACAACCTCTACCACCATCGTAGTATCCTCCTCCAATCTCACCCTTGCCTTAGCCGATTACTTTCCATGACTCTAATTCAAGGATTCCATTTAACATTCAGGAAGTTTCACTTCTCTCCCTATCTTATGACCTTATATCTATATTTTTTAGTAAATCTATCTTTGTACATTGAGGACAATGTACATCTTAACTGTGGGAGGGTTATTTATATCATTATCAGAAAAATCCCTGAATTTTGTCTTATTCTCACGTGACTCACTTATATCACTATTAGAATGAATTTTGATTAATTTATGATTTTTATTGATATGTCTTGAATTAAAACATAGGCATTTATGCATTGATTGTTTAAACTTTAAGTAACTAGAGAATCCAGCATGATAAGTTGATTTTTTGAGAATTAAAAATTGCTAGGTTATTTCCCCAAGTTTAGGTATTATTTGGAAGTCGAAATTCACAGGATTAACATCAAAAAGCCAAAATTTTTGTGAGATCTTGAGCCTTTAGAGCATATATTGTTTCTTTCATGTTCACTTTTATTTTTGCTATGGGTGCGTCAATATTGATTTGTTATTCTAAAACTTGCTTTGATTATGCATGTCAAGACCACACCATTATTTGATATGTTGAGATGATAAAGGCACTTAGGTTTAACCCACTCACTCCATAAAAAACTACCTTCATAATTAACCCTTAGTGAACCCCCTTGAGCCTAACAAGCCATTCATTGATTTATCCTCAATATTAACTCATAAACCATTATTGTTGAAATCCCCTCAAGTAATTTGATCCCCTATTTTTGTCGAGATTTGATTTGAATAAATTGCTTAGCTATGTTTTATTTTTGATAGTTTGTAAAGTTCTATGTTACTTGACTTGTTCTTAAAAAAAAGAAAAAAAATTGAAGTTGCTGCAAATGAGATTTGTCGTCTAGCATATTACGAAATTATGTAATGTTAAATGATGTTATCCATGAAGAAAAGCTCAATTCTAGGATCATCTAATTAGGAATGTAATTTGTCAATTTTAGTATTTTTCTAATTAGGTAATTTTTCAATTCAATCTTGATTCTAACCTTCTCTTTCAGCTTAAGACCACACCCCCTAACCAAAGCCACGTTACAACCCTCTAAAGACCTTTTGATTGATGTATCATCTCAATATATAGTGGTGGAGATTTGATTTTCACGCAAGCCTATGGTAATAACTTTTCATATTGGCTGTTGAGTGTTAAATTTGTTGTCTTTAAACACCTCGAGTGATTTGAGTGAATCTTTAGTGAGGATGTTAAACTCTATAATACTTTGAATCAAATGTGATTACTTAGATGATGGGAGACACCTATGTTTTCGTGATAAAATGCTCAACTTGGAATGTTTGAAACTTTGATGTTCTTCTAGTTGAATTCTCAATGTATGATTACTTATGGATTATTTTGAGATATTGCTGATAGGAATTATAAGTTGAGAAAAATGAATTCTTCATTGTGAATTGAGGATTTTGCTTGAGAACAAGCAAACGATTAAGTTGAGGGGTATTTGATAAGTCATAATTTATACATATTTTTATACTATGCTTAGCACATTTTTGGATGAATTATCATTAGATTTGTGGAATTTGATGCTCCTAATCCTTTAATTTCATGTTTTTATACTTAGGTGAGCATAGGAGAGTGAAAAGAGCGAGAAACGGGCCAAAAACAGAGAAAATGGGTCAACGTGGGAAATCAACACGGCCTGGACTTCCTCACACGGGTAGACCACACGCCCGTGTCTATTTAGCAGACTTTAACACGACCTAAGCCACCCCACACAGGTAAGGCAACGGTCGTTTCCCTATTGAGCCCAAGTCTAGTTCTACTCGAAAAAGGCCACTTTTGAGGGTTTGGAAGCATTCTAAAGGCCATATAAACACCCGATGAGGCACCTAGAGAAACACACGGAGTAGGAGGCAAGGAATTACTCGAAGAAAGCTGATTGATCCATCTCAGAAGCCGGATTCTCCTTAAAGACTAAAGATCTCCCTTCAATTTCTTTCAAGGGTTTTTGGGTTTCTTAATGTTTTGTTATTATTATTCTTCTGAGATGTTTTCTTTTACACATATGAACTAAATTCCCTAAATACCTAAGGGGGATGAAACCTAAGACGGATCTTGATAAACCATAATTTATACATATTTTTTATCCCATGCTTAACACATTTATGGATGATTTCTCCTGAGATTTGGTGAATTCGATGCTCCTAATTATTTAATTTTATGTTTTATACTCATGTTTTATACTTAGGTGAGCATAGAAGAGTAAAAAGAGCGAGAAACGGGCTGAAAACAGAAAAAATAGACCCACGTGGGAAATCAACACGGCCTAGACTTCCTCACACGGGCGTGTCACACGGCCGTGTCCATTTGGTAGGATCGAAGCACAACTTACACGGGTAGACTACACGCCCGTGCCTATTCAACAGCCTTGACCATGGGCTGGAGTAATCGCAAACGGACGTGTCACACAAGCGTGTCCCTGCCGAGCCCAAGTATAATCCTATTCGGAAAAGGCCACTTTTGAGGGCTCTTAGGCAAGTTAAAACCTATTGAAACACCTGAGGAGGCACTTAGAAGAAACACATAGAGTAGGAGGCAAGGAATTTCTCAAGGGAAGCCGATTGGTCCATCTCGGAAGTCGGATTCATCGTCAAGACTGAAGATCTCCCTTCAAATTCCATTCAGGGGTTTTGGGTTTTCTTTATGTTTTGTATTCATTATTCTTCTGAGATGTTTTCTTTTATAATTATGAACTAAACCCCCTGAATACCTAAGGGGAATGAAACCTAAGACAGATCTTGTTATTATTATCTGAATTGTATGATAAATATTTGACTTGTTCTTAATTATGTGTTCTTAATTCTTGTTTTAATATTCCAGGATATTGATTCAAGTTAATGCTCTTATTCAGAGGAGGAAAAGACCCTTTCTAAGAGTAAATTTTGTCGTAATTAAGCAGAGTTGATTGCACGCCTAGAGATAGGGTGATAAGATTTTGTCGGATTAGGGTGAAACCTAATAAGGTGATCCATAGATTGAGTTAATACAACACTAGGGCATTAATTAGAAAGAGATTTCAATTAATCAGCCTAGGGTTAGACGTTATTAGTCTCGAGAGAGATAATAGTATAACTTAGGAATTTCTACGAATCAAGTCAAATAAATAAATCGTCTAGTTCAGAGTCAAATAACAAGTGAAGTCTAGGTGGATTTTTCCTTGGGTATTGTCTTAATCAATCGAGTTTTCCAAAAAGTTTTTCCCCAATTTCTCTCTGTGCACTCCTAGTTTAGTTAATTAGTTTAGATAAATAAATCCCTTAATTTTTAGGCTAGATAATAAAAATAAAGTAATTACTAGTACTCTTGGTTTCTTTAGGTTCGAGAATCCGGTCTTGCTAAAGCTATACTACTGTTCGATAGGTACACTTGCCTTCATCGTGATAATAGTTAGTTTCAAGAACGATTGATTATAAATCTTTAAAACCTATCACGAATATCACGTATCAAGTTTTTAGCGCCGTTGCCGGGGAACTTAAGATATTAGGAACACTTGATTTTTATTACTTTAGCCATTTTGCTTTATTTGCAATTTAAATTTTTATTTTATTTTCTAATTTTTCTTTTATTCGTTCCTGGTAGGTTTTTATAGTGTATGACTAGAAGAAACCCATCGGGACCATTACTGTTTGATAGTGAGATCAATCGCACAGTTCGTAGAAACCAAAGAGAAATAAGGCAAAGCTTAAAGTACACAAAGGAAGAGCAAGAGGACGATATTTCAACCACAACAGAGGAGATGGCTGAAAACCAAGAAAATCCGCTACCTCCTGCGATTGCTGCTAATCAGAATCCTCCTCCACCTATTATGTATGATTATGCTAAACCTTCTTTAACAAGAACTGAATCGAGCATAGTTAGGCCTGCTATTGCTGCGAATAATTTTGAATTGAAACCTAACACCATTCAAATGATCCAACAGTTTGTTCAGTTTGATGGTTTACAAGACGAGGACCCAAACGCTCATTTGGAAAATTTCTGATGATGCCATTCACCTTCAGTTATTCCCTTTTTCATTAAGGAATAAAGCTAAACTGTGGTTAAACTCGTTACCACGAGGGTCAATCACTACTTGGGAACAAATGAACAAAAAGTTTTTATTAAAATATTTTCCGCCGGCTAAAATGGTTAAATTACATAATGATATCTCTTCTTTTGTGTAGATGGATTTAGAAACACTCTACGATGCATGGGAGAGATACAAGGACCTTTTGCGAAGATGCCCTCACCATGGGTTACCACTCTGGCTACATGTTCAAAAGTTTCACAATGACCTAAATCCTTCGACTAGACAGATAATTGACGCAGCTGGTGGTGAAACTATCAATAATAAGACACCTAAGGATGCTTATGAATTTATAGAAGAGATGTCACTGAATAATTATCAGTGGCAAGTCATGAGGACAAAACCAATGAAAATAGCTGGCGTTTTTAACGTCGATTCAGTCACCATGCTCTCTAATCAGGTAGAACTTTTGAATAGAAAAATTGATAGTTTCCTTGGTTCTTCACATGTTCACCCAGTAATGCAGTGCGAAGCAGGTGGAGGTGGATAAAGCAATTCAGAATACCCACCCTATGGCCACAACATGGAGAATGAGCAGTTAAATTACATGGGTAATAATCCTTGATCTCAAAATAATCCTTTAGTAATACTTACAATGTAGGTTGGAGGAACCACCCAAATTTCTCATGGGGAGGCCAAGGGAATCAGAGACCACCACCTCCAGGCTTCCAACAACCACCCTACAAACAAGAGAAAAAGCTGAACCTTGAGGAGATGCTAACAAAATTCATCTCGGTGTCAGAAACTCATTTTTAGAATACCGAGACAGCATTTAAAAATCAACAAGAGTCGATCCAAGGGCTCGAAACTCAGATAGGTCAGCTCGCTAAATTGATATCTGAATGACCACAAGGTAGCCTACCGCGTAACACTGAATCTAACCCAAGGGAGCAACTCAATGCAATTATCATTCAAGATGAGGAAGGGTTAGTTGCACCTGAACCAAAACCGAGGCAAGAAACTGTGGTAAGTAAAGGTAAAGGTGAGGTGGACCACAATGACCAGAAACCGGTAAGTAAAGAGTACAAACCTCGTGTGTCATACCCTAATGTGACAAGGAAAGACCGTATAGACGAACAATTCAGTAAATTCCTTAAATTATTAAAGAAGTTACATATTAACTTATCGTTTATTGAAGCTCTTTCGCGGATGCCAAATGCAGTCAAATTCTTAAAAGAGTTTTTAACAAATAAGTGGAAGTTAGATAAGGCGTTGCATGTGGAGCTAAATGCGGTTTGCTCAGCCATACTACAGAATAAGCTAGCCAAAAAATTAAAAGATCTAGGGAGTTTTACGATTCCCTGTTTAATTGGTAGCCTAGATTTTAATAATGCTTTGGCTGATTTAGGGGCTAGTATCAATGTCATACCTTACAAAATGTTTAAGAACCTGGGTCTTGGGAAACCCAAACAAACTAGGATGAGTATTCAATTAGCTGATAAAACAAACAGATATCCTAGGGGGATTATTGAAGATGTACTCGTTAAAATTGACAAATTTATATTCCCAGTTGATTTCGCTGTTCTAGACATAGAGGAGGATAGTAATGTTCCTTTAATTTTAGGAAGGCCCTTTTTAGCATCCGCTAGAACAATAATAGATGTTGGCACAGGTGAACTCACACTTCGTGTGGGAGACGAAACAATCACCCTTCAAGCTCGTAATAGGAGTAACACATCAAAAATTGAAGGTGGTTGTCTAAATCATTCTACTAAAGCTGACCATGTGGTACAACCTACTTTGTAAAAAAGAAATTTGAAAAAGCTACATAAGTCATGTTCAAGAAATAACAAAGGACCTATCTATGAAGAACGAAGGCTACAAATCGAGGAACTAGATGAATGGTGGACACATAAACCGAGGACACACGATAAATCAAAACCACGCCATGACGAGCTCAATTTTGCAGCAAATCAACTTAAGGTTGGAGACAAAGTACTACTAGATTCTGCAGACCCTCATATGGCCACTTCTGAACCTAATGGAGAAATCCCCCTTACGGTACTTAGCATTTTCTCATACGGCACAGTCGAGGTAATTCATCCCAAATTCGGTACGTTCAAGGTAAATAATACTCATCTAAAACCTTATTTTGATGAAATTGATAGCAGGGATGAGGAGTGCAAACTCCCCAAATCACCATGACAATGCGAAATCAAGGTAAGTCGAGCTTAGACTATAAATAAGCACTTTTTGAGAGGCAACCCGAGCACTAACAATATTGATTTCTTTAAAATTTTAGTTTTTAACATCTAATCACTAACTAAGTCATTGAAACACAGGTTTTCTAATCCACACGACCAGGCACACAGGCGTGCCTTAGGCAGTGCTAACACCACGGGAGGAGACACGGCCGTGCGATACAGCTGTGTGAAAACAGGGCATAATTTTTCCTTAACACGGGATGCGATAAGTGGCCACAGCCATGTGACATAGCCGTAGGCGAGTCTGCCAAACCAACACGGGCGTGCAACACGCCCGTGTCTAGAAACCATGGTTGAAACTAAAAATTTAGCACGAGCGTGCGACACGCCCATGCCCACCACCCGTGCTCAAGACTGATAAAACAACACGGGCGTACGCGTTGGAACACGACCGTAGAAGAAGCGAATGAAGTAGGACACGGTCGTGTGACACGGCTGTGTGCACCAACACGCCCAAAGAGCACGGGCGTGTGCGAGTCTCAAACGTGCCCAAATTTAAAAAATTACGAAACACACAGGCAAAAATTAGGGCACACGGGCGTGCCCCATAGCCGTGTGCCCCAAAATCTATATAAACCCCTCACTATTCATCATCACCTTTCCAAAAATCCCTAACCCTAGCCGCTGTAACTTCACCCGCCCTACCTGCCACGCCCGTGCACCGACTACAACACCACATTCGACGATCCAAAGCTCCTCCCTCTTGCGTTTGTTCAATTTTTTCCCTCTATTTTCTTCATTCTTTTACTTATTTCATGATATTTTGTTTTATTTTGAGTAAATAATCATAGTTATCGTGATAAGATACTTATGCTCTTTGTTAGAAATTTGGCATGTTAGTCAATACATTTTGCTGCATTCATCCATTTTACTTGTTTCCATAGATTTCATGCTTACCCATATGGATTCATTCACTAGATATTTCCGTTAACATTTCTTTCATAGTCCTTTTCATAGTAATGACGTAATTGGGTTTTTTTTTGTAGCATAGTTGTTCTTCGTACTTGACTTCTAGGAAATATTTCTATTAGTTTTAACATGCATTTTTTTCCATGCTATTGTTGGAGAGGAATTTATTTTTTATTTCTTCTTGCCATTGCAGATATCATGTCAAGCCGTGGTAAGAAAATCGTTGTCCCTCCCTCGAAGAAAAGGAAAGGAGTAGTGTTATCCTCGGGTCCTACCGCGGAGATTAGGCACCCATTCCTCCAGCTCCCCTTGGGACCCCAGCAGGAACTATTTCAGATACTACAGGCCCAACCCTTAGGTGCAGGCCGCTGCATTGATGGGGCCGCACTTGAACAAATCTAATCGACTGACACAGTCCGAGCCCTACTGACGACTGACTAGTGGGGACTATTATTTGAGATCGTTAAGCCGATGTACCTCGAGCTCACACTCGAACTCTGTTCGACCTTCCACCTCCAAGAAGTTGTGATGGAGTTTGATGATCCCAGAATGGTCCAGTTCTGTCTTGGCGGTTTAGTCCGCCAGTTGAGCGTACCTGAGTTCGGTGTCGCTTTGGGGCTCTATACGGAGGAGTTCATGGACGATGATGATTTTGGCACACTCCATCGTCACATCCACTTGTCTTCCTTCAACTGCTAAAGGGCCGTTGTTCCTGCTTCGACCACCTACGACCCTAGTCACTCCAAGGCATCGGTCCTCGCCCCATCCCTGAGGTACTTACACGCCAACTTGGCCCACACTCCGACAGGGTGGCGAGAGAGCACCGGCGTCGTCAACACTCACGATGCCTACTTTTTATGAAGTATGGAGAATGAGCACGTCTTTGACCTTGCCTATTTCATTGCCCTTACCATTCGCCATCAGACGGAGCGGCATAGGAAGGGAGTCATCTCTATTGGCCCCTATGTGACTCGATTGGCTCGGCACTTCGAGCTCCTCAACACAGCGGCACAATAATCCTCCCTCACTCTCATCAGCCAGATGTCCCTACAGGGTATCTCGAGCATGCTACCTATGAGGATGATTGAGAATCGACGTGGCACCTACCCTCCTCAGTACCGACTCATCCAATCCACCGAAGAGGAGGACCTAGAGGACATAATTGATGATGTCCCTCCACGTTATGAGGACCCACCATCTCAACCACCACCCATCCATCGTCTAGTTTATGCGGCGGCTTCATATTCTGACATCTTTGAGTGCCTTACTCGATTTGAGCATCAGTGTTTTCAGCGCTTTGATCACATTGATGCCACTTTTCATCAGATTTGTTAGCACCTTCAAATCTCATTGCCACCACCAGCTCGCGAACCATCCAGCGATGATGATGTTTAAAAACTTTTTATTTATTATTATTATTTTTTATTTTCACTTTTATTTTATTTCCTTTTGATACTATTTCATTTTTAGGTTTTATAATTTTTATTAACAATTTATAATTTCGACTATTTCATTACGAGTAATTTTTCTTCTTTATATTTCCTAAAAAGTTCCTGATTCTATCACAGTTATAAAGAGCTCCAAAGCTCACTATTACTTAGGAACTTGAAACTCCACTAGAAAAGGTTCTCCACGACTGCTATGCCCTACTCAACCAAGACCATAGCTACCACGAGATATAATATTCTTTTGGCGTAGCACTTGTGGAACCCAACCTCTACCACCACCGGAGTATTCTCCTCCACTCTCCATAACTCCAATTTAAAGAGTTCATTCATCATTCAGGAAGTTTCACTTCTCTCCCCATCTTATGATTATATATCTATATTTTTCAATATATCTATCTTTGTAGATTGAGGGCAATGTACATCTTAAGTGTGGGGGGTCCTTTAAATCATTATTAGAAATCCCTAAATTTGGTCTTGTTCTCATGTGATCTTCTCATATCACTATTAGAATAAATTTTAATTAATTTATGATTTTTATTGATATGTCTTGAATTAAAACATAGGCATTTATGCATTGATTGTTTAAACTTTAAGACATTAGGGAATCAAGCATGATAAGTTGATTTTTGAAGAATTAAAAACTTTTAGGTTATTTCCCTAAGTTTAGGTATTATCTTGAGTTGAAATTCACAAGTTTTAACATAAAAAAAACCATAATTTTTGTGAGATCTTGAGCCTTTAGAGCATATGTTATTTCTTTCATGCTCACTTTTAGTATGAGTGCATCAGTATTGATTTGTTATTCTAGAACTTGCTTGATTATGCATGTCAAGACCTCACCATTTGATTTGATATGTCCAGATGATAAAGGCACTTAGGTTTAACCCACTCACTCCACAAAAGCCTACCTTCATAATTAACCCTTAGTGAACCCCTTTGCGTCTAACAAGCTATTAATTGATTTACCCTCAATATTAACCCATAACTCATTATTGTTGAAATCCCCTAATTTGATCCCAATTTTTGTCGAGATTTAATTTGAATTAATTGCTTAGCTATGTTTTATTCTTCGTTGAAATAATTAAGTTCTAGGTTATTTGACTTGTTCTAAAAAAAACAATACTTACATACATTTTAGTAGTAATTCATCGTTTTTGAGCTTGAGCGTTAATTTCATATTATGAGAAGAAGCTCACTTGTATTCAACTGATAATTAGTTATTTTCTAGTTAGGTGATTTCTTTTTCAATTCAATCTCGATTCTCACCTTTTCTTTCAGCTTGTGACCACACCCCCTAACCAAAGCCACGTTACAACCCTCTAAAGACCTTTTTGATTGATGTATCATCTCAATATATAGTGGTGGAGATTTGATTTTCATGCAAGCCTATGGTAATAACTTTTCATATTGACTAATGAGTGCTTTATTTGATGTCCCTAGACACCTCGAGTGATTTGAGTGAATCTTTAGTGAGGATGTTAAACTCTATGATATTTTGATCAAAGGTGATTACTTAGATGAGGGGGGACACCTATGTTTTCGTGATAAAATGCTCAACTTGGAATGTTTGAAACTTTGATGTACTTTTGGTTTAATTTTCAATGTATGAATACTTATGGATTATTTTAAGATATTATTGATAGGGGTTATTAATTGAGAAGAATTTATTTTGATTGTGAGTTGAGGATTTTGCTTGAGGACAAGCAAACGCTGAAGTGTGGGGGTATTTGATAAACCGTAACTTATACATATTTTTTATCCCATGCTTAGCACATTTATGGATGATTTCTCCTGAGATTTGGTGAATTCGATGCTCTTAATTCTTTAATTTCATGTTTTATACTCATGTTTTATACTTAGGTGAGCATAGGAGAGTAAAAAGAGCGAGAAACGGGCCGAAAATGTAGAAAATGGACTTACGTGGGAAATCAACACGGCCTAGACTTTCTCACACAGGCGTGTCACACGGCCGTGTCCATTTGGTAGGATCGAAGCACGACTTACACGGGTAGACTACACGCCCGTGCCTGTTTAATAGCCTTGACTACGGGCTGGAGTAATCATACACACGCGTGTCCCTGCCGAGCACAAGTATAGTTCTATTCGGAAAAGGCCACTTTTGAGGGCTCTTAGGAAGTCTAAAGGCTATTGAAACACCTGAGGAGGCACTTAGAAGAAACACACGGAGTAGGAGGCAAGGAATTACTCAAGGGAAGCTGATTGGTCCATCTCGAAAGTCAGATTCATCATCAAGACTGAAGATCTCCCTTCAAATTCCATTCAGGGGTTTTGGGTTTTCTTTATGTTTTGTATTCATTATTCTTCTGAGATGTTTTCTTTTATAATTATCTAAACCCCCTAAATACCTAAGGGGAATGAAACCTAAGATAGATCTTGTTATTATTATCTGAATTGTATGATAAATATTTGACTTGTTCTTAATTATGTGTTCTTAATTCTTGTTTTAATATTCCAGGATATTGATTCAAGTTAATGCTCTTATTCAGAGGAGGAAAAGACCCTTTCTAAGAGTAAATTTTTCGTAATTAAGCTGAGTTGATTGCATGCCTAGAGATAGGGTCATAAGATTTTGCCAGATTAGGGTGAAACCTAATAAGGTGATCCATAGATCGAGTTAATACAACACTAGGGCGTTAATTTGAAAGAGATTTCAATTAATCAACCTAGGGTTAGACGTTATTAGTCTCGAGAGAGATAATAGTATAACTTAGGGATTTCTACGATCAAGTCAAATGAATACATCGTCTAGTTCAGAGTCAAATAACAAGTGAAGTCTATTTGGATTTTTCCTTGGGTATTGTCTTAATTAATCTAGTTTTCCCAAAAGTTTTTCCCCAATTTTTCTCTATGCACTCCTAGTTTAGTTAATTAGTTTAGATAAACAAATCCCTTAATTTTTAGGTTAGATAATAAAAGGAAGTAATTACTAGTACTCTTGGTTCCTTTGGGTTTGACAATCCGGTCTTGCTGAAGCTATACTACTGTTCGATAGGTACACTTACCTTCATCGTGATAATAGATAGTTTCAAGAATAATTGATTATAAATCTTTAAAACCAATCGCGAATATCACGTATCAGATCTTGTTACTATTTTTGAATTATATGATAAATACTTGATTTGTTCTTAATTATGTGTTCTTAATTCTTGCTTTAATATTCCAGGATACTAATTCAAATATTGATGTGCTTATTTAGAGGAGCAAAAGTCCCTGTCTAAGAGTAGATCTAGCATAATTAAGCAGAGTTGATTGCACCCCTAGACATAGGGTGACATAAATCTGCCGGATTAGGGTCAAACCTAATAAAGGAATCCACGATCGAGTTAATGCAACACTAGGGGTTTTAATTAGAAAGAGATTTCAATTAATCAACCTAGGGTTAGACGTTGTTAATCTCGAGAGAGATAATAATATAAATTAGGGATTTTTACGAATCAACTCAAGTGAATAAATCGTCTAGCTCAGAGTCAAATAATAAGTGAAGTCTAGCTGAATTCTTCCTCGGGTATTGGCTAAATTAATCAGTTTTCCCAAAAGTATTTCCCCAATTTACTTCCTGTGTATTCTTAGTTTAGTTAATTAGTTTAGATAAAGCAAATCCCCTTATTTTTAGGCTAGATAATAAAAAGAAGGTTAATACTAGTACTTTTAGCTCCTATGGGTTCGACATTCTGGTCTTGCTATAAGCTATACTATTGTTCGATAGGTCCGCTTACCTTTATCATGATAATAGTTAGTTTTCAAGTACGATCAATCATAAATATAAAACTTATCACGTACATCAGTTCACCATATCATCATATCAAACCAAACCAATTCATAAAGCATTATATTCATCAAATATAACACTTACCAAACACATAATTCAAGCCAACTTAAATGGTTATACATACCACATTTACAAGCCAAATCTCACGGCCAATATCAAGACTCAAAACATACTAAAATATCACTAGCCTATACTGTAACAACCCAATTTAGACCCTAATCGGAACAGCAGTTTCGGGACCACGAATTTGAGTAAGATTTTCTGTGTTTATTTTGTGTGAATTTATATTTGTGAAATTTTTGTGATTTAAATTTTTTCGTTTAGATATCCGATTAAATAAAAGGACTTAATCGCGTAAAATGAAAATTTGATGGTTAATTGTAAAAGGGCCAATTTTTTTATGTCTTTTTAAAGGGAGGCATTTAAGTTGCAATTGGACCAACATAATAAATGTTAGACGGTTGTAGACAACCAATATAAAGAAATTATATTATATAGTAAGGTTAATTAGGTAAATTAAATAATATGTTAATATATATGTTATAATATACCATGATTAAAATAAGTTTTCATATTATCTTTATCTTAGCCGAAACTTAAACAAGAAAGAAAAAGAAAAAGAAGCTAGGGTTCGGCTACATTCAAGCTTGATTAAGGTATGAGTTTAGCTCGGTTTTTGATAATTTCTATGTTTTTGAGATTGTTGCTTCGAGTACGACAAAACCCATGCTAGAATTTTTTATTTCGGTGAATATTTTGAGTTATGCCATTGTTGAGAGCTTGTGATTTTTGTTGTTTGATGATGAAATATGAAAGATATGTTTTAGATTAACATAGTTTGTATCGGAGTTTTTGATGATTTTGAATAATAGGGACTAAATTGAAAAAATAATAATTTGAGGGACTAAAATGTGAAATAAATAAATTATATGGGCTTGTATAGACATGGGTAACATTCGGCCTAACATAAGTACTTTGAGATTTTGCATATTTTGTGTTTTGTGCAATAGGGACTAAATTGTAAAAATTATAAATATAAGGGTAAAATGGTAATTTTCCCATTTATGTTTTTTTGACTAAATTAAATGAAGATATGTTTGAATGAGCTTAACTTGAATATGTTTAGATCAAGAACCAAAGAAATTGGATTTGGATCGGGGAAAAATGAAAGTTATCGACTAGCTGCCCTGTTCCGTTTTACATCGTCCGAGGTAAGCTTATAAGCAAATAGACGTGTTTAATTGTAGTTAAATGCTAATATTATATGCTGGTATGAAATATGTGAACATATATAAGCTATGGCCGAATATGATTAAGTTTGGCTATTGTATCTCCGAATTGGTTTCGACCGAGTTACGACGTCTGAAAGCCCCGTATGAACCTTAGGAATAGTTAGGATACATATGTCATGACATAGGATTTCGATATATGTGTACGAGTAAGACCATGGCATCGATATGCGATTCCAATATGTGTTTACGAGTAAGACCTTGTCTGGGACAGTGGCATCGATATATAACTACATGTAAGACCACGTCTGGGATAGTGGCATTGTACGACTTGTGTGTTTATCCGAGTGTCCTAGCCAATTTCGAATGGTTCATTGGGCTACGATAAGGTGTGAACATACATGTTGAATAAGCTAAATGACCAGGTATGGAATAGGTTATTGTCACTTGTGATAAGGTAAGTAAGTACTTAATGTTTGATACAAATGACTTATGAGGTAAATATATAATGTGTATAATTATAAAAGTGTGTTCAGTCTTGATAGATATATTGTGATTGTCTTCGAAATGATATGTAATATGTGTATAGATGTAACCATGTGTATTCAACCATTTAGGTAATGTGTACATGATGGTATATTATGATGCTCGAGTTTTTGTTTATGAGTATAATTATATTTGATTATCTAATGATATATTGGCTTTGTAAGTGAAATGTGAATTACTTATATTGGTTATATGAGCATTCGGACAAGGTGGGAATTTTGTATAAAAACAAAAGTATCATTTATGAAATTGGTAGTTTGAGACTAAGCATATTTATGCTAGTATAATTCGGTTTAGTTTAAAATGAGTTGGTTATATCACTAGATTGTTTATTTGCTTATGGCTTACTAAGCTACAATAGCTTACTGTGTATATATTTATTTCTATTTTATAGATTTTGGATTCAAGTTACAAGCTCGGGGATAGTCAACAAAGTCTATCACACTATCGATCGCTTTTGGTATTTTATAAGTTGCATTTTGGAACTATGGCATGTATAGGATGGATTTCGTTTGAAATAATGAACTTTGGTTATGTATAAGGCCATGCGAAAATGGCTTAATTTCTATGCTAGATTTTGGTTTTGGCATATTTGTGGTTTTAGTCCATTTGGTTATTATGCTATGTGTCATGAATGAATATCTTTTGTGTTATGTGATTGTACATTGAAGTTGGCTAATGATTTTGGATGAGGCATGAAGAAATCGATCATAAGTATGTTTGACTACCTTGGTTGTTTTTTATACTAATATGAATTATATAGGTGAATTTGATTACTATGTTTAGTCTTAATTTTTCATGTCTTTGATTGAAACATATTAATGAGCTTGATTGTTGAAAAAACTGATAATGGAAGTCCTATATACGTATGTAATTTTGAGTAATGAGGTTCGGCTATGATAACATGAACTAGGTATATTAGTCAGTTTTTGATGGAATTATGTAATGTGGTAATTAAAGTGATGGGTGAATGTATGCTAGTTTAATAGATTCGGTTGCTAAGTGGTAGGTATAGCATGGGTTGCATGACCATTTTGGTTGGTTGTTTTAGTATGTATTTAATGCTAAGTATAATCTTTATTTTAGGGTAAGTTGCGCATTGTATATATTTGTACGATGTTATATATATATTTGGCCATATGATTCATTATGAATGTAATTGAGTTAAAATAGATTATAAATTATTAGATAAAGAGGAAGACATATGCATGATGCAAATTTTGGTGTTCATTTATGAATCAAGTTAAGACATGCGTATATGACATTTCGTCTTGTAATATTAATTAAGTTTTTATGTGTCTTGTATGCGTGTAAGGTGTTCATATTTATAGGTGCTTTTTACCTATGTATATGGCTATATGAATTTACTAATTAAGTGTAAGTTGAGAATGTGTATAATGATATACATAAATTAGTCGATTAAACCAAGAAATGAAGTGAGTTGATTTATAACCTAATATTTACTTTTAATGGTATTAATATGTAAAACATATGAGATTCATATAGATTACTATTTTAATGCCACATATATGAAATTGTTGATGCATATTATATTTTATATTTGTTACATGTGAACGATATGTCTATTTATATATACATATGATATGAAATGTCCAAATTTAGAAGTTGTATTAGTTTATGAAAATAATTTTGATTAACTTTCGAGACTTGTTTATACGAATAATTATATATTTATATTTAATTGTTTGGGATCATGTTTTATTCTGTAATGCCTTAAGACTCTATTCTGGCGATGGATACTAATTAAGGGTGTTACATATACATGCCATATACCATATATACAAGCTTCAAAAGTACCAACAAGATGATTGATAGTGTGATGACGTTTCCTGACAATCCCCGAATCCAAGATAGCTTCGATGATCTATAAAACATAGACAAATAACACACAGTAAGCTTCATAGCTTAGTAAGTTCATACCAAATTTATTCAACAGTTCATATTATCTAAATCATCAACTAATAGACACTTAGTAGCTCTCATATCATCATTCAATTCTAATTCATAACCATTTATCATGTATATACCACTTCATCAAGCTTCATACACATAGTATCAACTACCACATAGGTATCGTACGTACTTGTACTTTCCTGTATTTATTTATTTCGTTATCACCTCTTGGTTTAAAGCATTGATTTGTTCGGAAATCTTTCAATACTCCAAGAACTCGTACAATTAGTGCATCAGCGATTAGTCGAAGCTATAACAATTTCGCACACTTAGTGCCATCACATTTAAACCAAAGATATATCGATATTGCACATTTAGTGCCTCACATAGCTGAAGCTATTCCAATTTGCACACTAAGTGCTATTTATAGCCAAAGTTGTTTTGAAACGCACATTAAGTGCAAAACATACTTGATTTGTCATCATACACATTTTTAGTCACACATATATATATACATCTTATTTTTATCAAAGCATTAAAAATATAATTGTAACAAAGTTTATCACGTACGAGCTTACCTCGTACTCAGAATGGACGAATCGGATCGATTACTCGATAACCTTCGATTTTCCTCGATCTAAATCCGAATTCTTTCTTTCTTGATCTATATGTTTTCAAAATCAGCCCATTTAATCACCAATTCAATCAGTTTCATTCCAAAACACATATTTGAACATTTATGTACTTTAGCCCCTAAAGTTCTACATTTAATCAATTTAGTCCCTATTTCACAAAAAAACACAAATTACACAAACTTTAATTACACCCCAGCCTAGCCGAATTTCATAGTTTAATTACACCCCAGCCTAGCCGAATTTCATAGGGACCTTTAGCGACCTTAAACTTTCATTTATTCATACATTTAACCCCACATTTTTATATTTTCACAAATTAATCTCTAATGTGCATTTTTACTCAAAATCACTTTACAAAACACGTATATCAAGCACCAAACTTTCATTATTCATCATCAAACATTCAAAAACTCAAGCATTCATCAATGGCAACTTTCAAAATCATCAACACTTCCAAAAATTTGGGCATGGCTAACTAGTATTCAAAGTAACGATCACAAAAACATAGAAATTATCAAAAACTGATCAAAGATCATACCTTAATCAAGCTTCTAAAGTATCGAAATTAATAAAATTCAAACCCTATCATTATTTCTAATATTCGGTTGAAGAAATGGGAAAAGATGGACACCAATTTGTTTTGTTTTATTTTATTTTATTAACCTTTATTAATCAATTTACCATTTTAACCTTTAATTAAAACATTATAATTCACATAATATAAGACCATTAATGTCTATTAACCTTATTAATCGCATAATAACATTATAAGGACCTCCCTTTTAAAAAGCCATGATAAATAGACACATTTATCATATAGAATGCAACTTTTAAATTTTTTGCGATTTAGTTCTTTTTTCTCAAATTGAGCTATTAAACGATAAAATTAGCTCCCAAAATTTTCACACATATAAATTCACATGATATAAACATCAAAAAAATATTAAAATAATTTTACGACTTCGGATTTGTGGTCTCAAAACCACTATTCTGATTTAGCTAAAATCGGGCTGTCACACGCATAGTAGCCCTTATGATATGCATCCCGGCGGTAATAAGATGTATCATGACCTTCGCGAGTTATACTAGTGGCCGATTTTGAAGCGTGAGGTTACTGACTTTGTGGCTCAATGTCTGATGTGCCAGCAAGTGAAGGCTAAGCACCAGTTGCCTTCGGATTTGCTACAGCCAGTCAAGATTCCCTTATGGAAATGAGAACGAGTGACTATGGTGTAACAGCCAAATTTTTCAGTGGTGTCAGAAAAAGTGATTCGATATCACTAAATCCGACGAGTAAGTTTAGAAATTTTAACAAATAATAATTATAGGCCTAGCGCGAACTTAAAAGAATTATTTTTAATTTGTGAATTTTGCGATTTTAAAAGAATTAATCAGGTAAACTGGGTTGAAAACTAGGTATCGAGACCTCGGATTCATAAACCGAGCCATAAATATTTTTATAAATACTTATGGAGTGTTATTAAGTTAGTATTAAAGTTTCGTTAGAAAATTTTAACGTTTGGTTAGTCAATTAATTAAAAAGGACTAAATTGAAAATAGTGCGAAATTTATTAAATTGTGATTAAATAATTTAAGTGATTAAAAAGGAGGGATTTAAAAGGCAATTGGACCCAAATTGTATGGGCTGGACGGTTGGGCAAGAAAATCAGCAAAAAAAAAACAATGAGAAACAAGGGCAAAATGGGAAATTTTGCAAATTAAACATATAAAACAAGTCAAATTTGAAAAATCTAGAGATATCATCATTTTTCTTCAGCAAAAAATGCCATGGGAGGTCTGAAAGCTACTGGTTTTTCATACTTTGACATATGTGAGTTCAATTCTTGCCCTTTTCTTTGAGATTTTTCTGTTTTTGTGACTTTTACAATTAGGTCCATGTGTTTAATTCATTAGTTTTTGATTTTATGAACAAAATTAAAAGCTATCATTGATAAGTGTTGGCTATTTATGATGAAATAAAATGAATTTTAAGCTTTGATTTTGTTTTTTTTTTTTTGATGATTTTATCAAGTAATTTAAATAGAAATTGATTTTAGGACCTAATTGTGAAAAAGTTGTGAATTAAGGTTTAGTGTTAAAATTCTGATTTTCAAAGGTTGTGTAATAGTTTAGAATGATGGAATAAAATGTTAATTGAGAAAAATTAGCTTAATAGATGGGCTAATTGAGCAGGGACTGAATTGTATGACCTGTGAAATTTAGAGGAAAAATGGTAATAAACATCTTGAACTAAAATAGTTTTGGACAGCAGCCGTAGGTTGACTTTGAAAAATCACCATAAATTGTGAAAATCGAATTATAGGATGAATAATATATAAAATTAAAGCTTATTGAGTCTAGTTTCTCATAGGAGAAATGGTGTAAGCAATTGAACTTTAAATTATGAGATATAATGAATTTTGAGAGACAAGGTTAGAATGAATTCGGGTTCCCCTATTTTGACTTTAGAAAATCACCAAAAATTGGAAAAAAATTAATTAGAGGCTCAAATTTATATTCTTAGAATCCTTAATGAGTCTATTTTCAATAGAAATCAACCAGAACATTATTCGAGTTCTGTACTGTGATATAATTAATTTTTAGTGAAGAGAGATCAAAACTGTTTGATAGTGAAACAGGGGAAATTTAAATGAATAAACTGTACTAATTGGCTAAACCAAAAATTTTGAAAATTTTATGGTGGAATTTTATGTGAGTCTAGTTTTAGAGAAAATTTACAGATCTTAATTTGGAGCTCTGTAGCTTGAATTATAAATAATTGAGTGACTATGACTCGTGTGGACAGCTTGATGTGAACATTAATAAGTAAATTGTGAAATTGTACTCACAAGAATGTTATATACATTAAGGATGTGGAATGGAGAGGAGGAGGAGGAAAACAAATGATATATGTTTATAAGAAAACAGTATGAGAATGATACATATCATGACATGTATATATATGACTAGTTTCAATATGATGCTTGTTGGGTATGAAGTTGGATTGAAATGTTTAAGGCAAGTATTTTATTCCGCGCATCTGAAATGTGGTATTTTATAAAGATATGATCTAGCTTTAAATATAAATGCTTGATGATTAAGCTAAAAATATTTGGTAAGATGATAATCATGGTATAAAAGTATAAGTGGTACCATAATAGACAAGGTAAAATGAGTATGAGAGACACATGTATGATGACATACAAATGCTATTTTTGTAGTTTAATTGAGAATGTTTAATCATTAAATGAATACCATGTTATATAATTTTGATTTTGTATAAGTGTGTAAGAGATTAAGATTGACCAAGGCTTGGAAATAGCTTAGATATTGACCACACAGGCAGAGACACGGCCATGTGTCTCAGCCGTATATGGAACACGACTTTAGGACATGGGCGTGTGATGTGGCCGTGTGCCCCTAAATTGATGATGATGTCATAAACAGAAAGCTCTACGGACAAGGGACACGGGCGTGTCCCAAGCCACACGGGTGTGTGGAATCCACACGGCCTAATCACACGGGCGTGTGGGTATTGTTCACAAGTAAAATTTTTTTAAAAAAAAAATTAAGCGAAAAATTTTATGAGAAACCAGTTGAGATCCGACTTGATTTTAATGTTCATGTTGGGCTTCGAGGGCCCAAATAAAGGTCGTTATATATATATATATTATCTCATAAAGTGAATAGTAATGTTTCGATTAATCTGTAAATGTTCTGTATGTACTGGTAACACTCTGTAACCCTGTTTCAGCGACGGATACGGGTTAGGGGTGTTACATATGGACTTCGTTAGTGGGTTGCCTTTAACACCTACTAAGAAGGATTCTGTTTGGGTCATCGTGGATCGATTGACCAAGTCTGCGCACTTCATTCGGGTTCAGACGAACTTTTCTCTTTAGAAATTGGTGAGGCTGTATATCTCCGAGATAGTTAGACTACATGGGGTTCCAGTGTTGATTATTTCTGACAGGCATACTTATTTTACATCTTGGTTCTGGAAGAAGTTGCATGAAGCTCTGGGGTCAAAATTAGACTTCAGTACTGCGTTCCATCCTCAAACCGATAGTCAATCTGAGAGGGATGATTCAGATACTAGAGGATATGCTTCGAAGCTACGTGATATATTTTTGAGGTAGTTGGGAGGATTATCTACCGCTAGCTGAGTTTGCCTACAATAACAATTTTCAAGCTAGTATTCAGATGGAAACTTACGAGGCTCTGTATAGTCGTAAGTGTCATACTCCCTTGTGTTGGACGGAGTTGGGTAAACGGCGAGTTTTGGGTCTTGAGTTGGTTTTAGAGACCGAGGATAAGGTTAGGTTGATTCGAGATCGTCTGAAAGCAGCTTTTGATAGATAGAAATCCTACGTGAGATTGAATATTCTGTGGAGGACTTTGTTTTCCTTAAGGTCTCTCTACGTGAGATTGAAGAAGGTTCTGAGGTTCGGTCATAAGGGCAAGCTAAGCCCTAAGTTTATTGGACCGTACCAAATTCTGAAACGTGTGGGACCAGTTGCTTATCAGTTGGAGCTACCTCCTAAACTTGACCGTATCCATGATGTGTTTCACTTCTTAATATTGAGGTAGTACCATTCTGACCCATCCCATGTTGTGTCAGTTGAGGATATCAAGATTAGGCCAGACTTGACCTTTGAGGAGGAGCCAGTTTAGATTCTGGAGTGAGATGTTAAGGTTCTAAGGAGGAAGTCCATACCATTAGTAAAGGTTTTGTGGCAGAATTATAACACCGAGGAGGCTACATGGGAAACTAAGGACTCGATATGTCAACAGTATCCTCAACTATTCTAATCAGGTAAATTTCGAGGTTGAAATTTCTTTTAGGGGGTAGAGTTGTAACGCCCTAAATTTTATAATCTGGTTTCAATAAATTCTTGACATAAATGTGTATCTGCTTCAGTGGTTAAGTGTTCTGGGTGTGTGTGTGAGGTCCTAAGTTCAAGCTTTACCTTTGGTAAATTTTGGTATTTTTCTGACTTAAGCCTTACCCTTGTTCAGCAGGCTTATATTCAATTACTTGTAATTTCGTATAAGAATGGGCCTGCTGGTCCGGTGGTTAGGTTCACTAAAGGTCTTGTGTTCAAATCCTTGCACAAGCGGGATTGTTAATATTTTTGCTCCGTTGGCTTATTGAGTTTTAGTTGTATTCGAATTCTTAGTAGTGGTTTGTTTGATGGAGAGAATATTGGAGGGGTTAAAATATGAGGGTTATCGGGATTATTTTCTTCTCTTTTCGAAATTTTGACTCTTTCTCTTTTTGGCAAAAATTAGACGTTTCATCTCTCTCCCTACGTTTTCTTTTCTCCTTTCCCTCCATCGATTTTTATCTTTAGTGTTGTAGTCCTTTCGTCTCGTTATTTTGGTATTTGCACTTTTCTGGTAAGTGGGATCATTTTGTTTGTTTAGTTTTTGATTTCTGAAGATTGAAGTTCTGTCATTTGTTATGTAGGGGACAGTAGTGAATAGTAGTTGCACTTCAACGATCTGCTTTGTGCGATTAAACGGGTGTGATTGCGATAAATGAGTGTGTTTGGCTCGATTTGGGTTTGAGAAATTTGGGATTTAATTGCTAAATCAGTGTTGGTTAATCTGGTTTATAGGTTTTGGAAGGCTTGGGAGTGGTTTCACATCAAATCAATATCAGGTGTGTTTCACATCGAATCAATATCAGGTGTGTACCCAAATCGCAGAAAAATGAGGTTTGGTAAAAGCCAAAAATCGAATCTTTCAACACCACAAGGGCGTGTGGTCACCCGTGTGGTAGGTCGTGTGATCGACAAAGGCTAGGCCGTGCACAGGGCATGGCCGTATGATGCCAGAGTGTGGTCGTGTGGGCCACAGGGGCTAAACCAAACTGGACGTGTAGGCGTACACGGGTGAGTCACGCAGGCGTGTGAACTTTAGGCCAGGCCCTGTGATCCACACGGGCAAGGCCAATCCAGGCGTGTGGGCCCACACGGGCAACGCACACAGGCATGTGGGGCCCATTGTACTAAAATTTCTGTAAGGTCTCACGGGTCATCTTAATCGACTATGGGCCTACCGTAGGGTCAGTAAACACTATCCAACCCTAAAATTAAGTGATATGTTAGATTGAGATATAACTATGAGCATGCCTAAGATTTTATATTTGTGTCTGTTTAAATAAGCATGTTAAACATGATTTGTTTGTTAATTCTGTATGTATGATCCGATATTGTGATTGGGGTGGGATGATAGATATTGGAGGAAGGTTCTGAAAGGCAGATTATGCCTATTGTCTAGCAGCTAAGCCGCAATATCTGATATGTGCCGCATTTAGTACATTATGGTGTGTAGGGCTAGGTGGGTGTTTTAAACCCCACATGGTGTGTAGGAATGATCGGAGATGGTGTGTAGAGGTTGGGGGTAGGATCTTGAATTTTGTTTCTGACTGTATATCTGTATCTGTATCTGAAATGGGCTAAGGCCCAAATCTGCATCTGAATTTGTAATGGGCTTAGGCCTAAGACTGTATCTAACTGATATCTGTTATTTGTATGTGTGCCTGCTTGATTTTGTGGGGTTACATACTGAGTTTACGTAAACTCACCCTTTCTTCTATCTGCTTTGTACAGGTAATCCACAGAGTTAGACAGGTCGGTGCAGCGGTGGACTCGATGGTGACCACTCTTTAGAAACTGCTTTACTTTTGTTTTATGGTTTTATTTTTAACTATTTGGGTATTTCTTTTTTAATTGGGACTTTATGGACTATTTTACTTTAAATTGGGTTAGACCACGATTTTATGATTTAATAACTGCAAAACCTGTTTTAACTCAGATTTTATCAAAAGCATGGATTTTCTTAAACCTTGGGCGGTTTTCTAAACACAACTTTTAAAGCTTCCGCTACAAAATACATTTTTTTGCTAGATGATTAAATGAAAGAAAGTTCTGAAATTAATAATGGTGACAAAGGATACATGAACTGGAAAGGATTCTAATTTAACGACAATGGCTTTTCAACTCATTTCATGTGACACTTCCGAATTTGGCAGTAACGTCTAGGCCGGGTTTGGGTCGTTACAGTACGTATTTGATGCATAATTTCATTATCATGCTCATGAATCTATTTAATCCTATACACATCATAAACCCCACAAGTTAGTAAGCTCAACAAGGTAACATATAATCTTATCATGTCATAAAACACATAATAGTAACATATCAAATACATTTTTCATTCATCACATTACCAATTTGCATAACTCATCCAAATCAAAGCATTATAACAACATCTTCCATTAGAACTTTCATGATCACATTGCATTTCATATAATTACTCACTCTTTTACATCTTTATTACACGTTGAACCAGATGAAACAACATCGAATACATAGGAATCATGCTTACACAAAGTGTGCTTGTATCTGCAACCGTAACCATATCTATAATGCTCACACGGCTGTGAAGTGGTGTGCTTGTATCTGTAACCGTAACCATATATGTAATGCTCACACGGCTGTGAAGTGGGCTTGCTCACACGAGCTGTAGGTCGGGATGTTGAGCTATACGATGCTGCTCATATGAGATGTGGAGAATCCGTAACAAATGTAGGACCTTAGGCATCGGTAGGACATCCAAGACTAGCTTCTGAAACCATATAACCTCTAATGACATGTCATTTTTATCCTAGGTATTCAAAAGGTTCAAACAGGACACATTTCATAACTTTATCTTTGAAATTCATTTCCATTATAACATTTCACACTTGTATTCATGCAACTCATATTTTTCATCAATTTCGTCTATTTGCTCACTAAGACAATTTCATCCAATTTAGTTAATAACACTATAAACATATATGTTATACCTAACATAATCATTTGCTAACAACTACACAAATCAACTAGATATATATAGTTGTTATACGAACTTACCTCGACTAAAACAGTAACACCCCTAACACATCACCATCGTCGAATTAGGGTTTCAGAGTATTACGATATAAATTGGGACATTTAACTTACAATAAAAATAATCATGCAGTTTAATTAATAAAATTTAATGACACAATTTAATTGTAGTAAAAACACATTTACAGGCCTTAAATCGAGCTTATTGGGCCCAAAAAAATTGAAAACATTTAGGGGTTATTTTGAAACAAATCAGAAAAAGTTAGAAAATAAGGGTTACACTGCTATGTGGCTAGGCTATGTGATGTAGCCCAGACCGGGTAGACATTTGAAGTGTGGACACATGATCATGTCCCAGCTCGTGTGTCTGTCTATATGGGTATTCGAAACAGGTTTACATGGTTGTGCCATAGATTGTGTGCTAAACCGTGTGCATATTCGAAATATGGACGTGCGCCAGACCATGTTACATACTGACTTGAAACACATGATTGTGTAAAGTGATCATGTGTGGTACATGGCTGTGTGACAACCCGTGTCCCAGGTCGTATATAGTATAACTTGCCCTTAAATACAAGCCAAATCAAACCTAAATTCTTCACACCAAAACACACCATACCTTGCCTATTTCACATGGTTAAAAACATATTCAAAACACCAAAATCATGTCAAATAAATCATCCATCCTAGGTCTAACCAATATGTCATCAAAGACACTAAAATTCACATGTCAAACTTAATTTCATTCATCATTTCAAATTCATTCCCTAAGCTTATACCATATAAACCAAGTAATTTTATCCATAACATACCGTTCCACTATGAAATACCTATTTAAAGAAAAGGCATATATAAGTTCAATATCATCTATTTACATAGCCATTTACAACACAAAGAACCTAGACATTCAACCACATAAAACTCAACCCAAGTTCAAAACAAACAAGCAACCAAGATAATACACTTAGCCTTTTACATGCCAAAACACACACATATCATTCAATATAAATGCCTATCTAATGTACCCTTATTGATACCACAATAAACATCCAAAACAATTCAAACTCAATTCTAAAAAACTAACCTTAAACATACATCTTACATACCTTTTGACCATTTCTTTCACATCCCAATTCTACCATAAGTCACATACTTCAAAAGACATTCACAATTGACCAAATTACATATTTGCATATACATTAACAAGCCAAAGTCAAAACATATGAACAAGAACTCTCAAATCACATCACATTGGCCAAATAACATAAAACACCTATTATATGCCATTCATAACCATCAACATAATAACTAAGGTCTAACAAAATGATGGACGAATAGTGTGAATTTACTTTGACAAAAATTCCAACTAGTCGAGCTTTCCGATGATCTGCAAGACAAAGAAAACAACATAAGCAACCAATGCTTAGTAAGCTAGTATAAAGGAAACTTTAACTTACCAAACATTTTAAGTTAAAAAACCAAGCACAATTTCATTACGTCATTAGCCAACTTTCTTTTCCTATACACACCACTTCACAAGGTTAGTTAGTATAACGTTGAATATATAAATCCAATCAAAGCAGGACATAAAACATATCTAACATTTCACTTTCATAATTCGTCACTCATACATATACACTAAACTATCTTTTCCTTTCAATTACACATTTCATCATAATCCGCATCATTACTCAAAAATCATAGTTAATTTCATGTAATCGCATACCCTTTAAAGCTTTATTTACTCATTGAACCAAATAGAATATCATCGGATACTCGGGAAATGCTCACACAAAGTGTGCTTGTACATGTAACTATAACCGTCTCTATAATGCTCACACAAGCTATGGTTCGGGATGTTAGCTACATGATGATGCTCACACGAGCTGTGGAGAATCCTCAACAAATGTTGGACCTTAGACATCGGTAGGACATCCCTAATGACATTTCATTTGTATCCTAAGAATTCTCAAGGTTGAAACGAGACATTTTTATATATCAGCCCCTTAACTTCTTCCCATTATATCATTTCAATTATATATATCCACACAACTCACATTTTTCACAAATATCCATCAATTGAATAAACTTTACAAATTAATCTAAATCACTAATTAACATGTATATATTCAATAATAATTAAACAAAGTGTATCATTAACTATTCATTCATTCAAATTAGAAATTAACTATTTTATCATTATACAAACTTACCTCGACTACAACGATTGTAAAAACTAAATTGAGAACTAATCCAAGACTTTAGATTTTCTACAATTCAAGTCCAATTGTTACATATCTTGATCTAAACAATAATTTAATTCAATTAAACAATTCAAATAACTTTAAAATAACTAAGTCAAGCCTATAATCCATTTTAAGGTGAATTTATAAAATTACCCCTAACATTTTAACTTTTGTGCAATTTAGTCCCTAATCTCGAAACTTGCAAATTCACCATTTTTAACCAAAAACCATGCTAGCCATTTTTTAATAGATTCACAAACAGCCCATATTTTCTTCTATTTCACATAATTATCATTAAATTTTACTATTTTTTTAAATAGGTTATTAAACACTAATTAATCAAAAATCACTTAAAAAATAAGTTTATTCAACAACCAAGCTTACTATTATATCAACCAAATTCAAAATACAATCAAAATCATTCATGGTGAGTCCCTAAATCTTTATCAATTTTACAAATTGACCTCTGAATTAGTTAAACTAAGCTTGTAACGCCCCAATTTTTGGGAATTCTGTAAAAGTTGTAAAATTTAAAATTTTGTGTTCTGTTTCTTATGTGTAGGATTAATCATGTTGGTGGGCCTCTAGAAGGCCCAAGCTTAGGATAAAACCCCGTAGTTTAATTAAATTTAATTCTATAAGAGAAAGGGGTTCTGATAAATTGGGCTTTTAGGAATTATTTGTGAAAAATGGGTCACAAGGAAACAAGTGGTAAAGTGGCATGTGACGCCACCGGGAAGGATGTAGTGGCGTGTGGAAGCTTGGGGAGGACCCAGGTTCAAGTCACAATGACAGCAAATTAAGTGATTAATTTTTATGTACAGGAAAGGGAAGTAGTGGAACTGAAATAAAAGTCTGTCAGGAAAAGTTTAAGAGGGTAAGGGGATTGAATAAGGACAGAGATAAGGGAGGAAATCTAGGAGCTGATTGGGGTGAGCTGTGTTGGCCGAATTTTGGACTCTTAAGGAGCAAGAGGTGGCCGGCCAAGGGTTTCTTTAGGGGGGTAAATTCGGCTAGGTTAAACTGCCAGTATAAATTCGGCAATAGGGAGGGAGTTGTGCCGTTTGCTACTTTTCTCACCTTCTCCCTTTAGCCATTTTTGCTTTCTTCTTATTCTCTTTCTCCATAGCCGAACCTTTCAAACCTTTTGTCCATCTCTACCCTACTCTACATCACTTTCCTCCATTAATTTTCTTAGACCAAAGTCGAACCTCAAATCTCAAAATCTCGAAAGCTATATTCTTGTGCCGTTTTTCCAAAGCCATATTCCTCAATATGTTTTCCTTTTTGACCAACATTCCTCTGCTCTAAACCCCTAGCATTTGTCGACAACATTACCCAGGGTTATAGCCTCAAATCATTATTTTCTATATCACCTAGAAAAGCCGAAACTACTATAGAGTTAGGGACTTGTAGCCGAAACTTCCAAGCTTCTAGATTCAAGTTTTACCGTCGTTTAAAGGTTGAATCTGCATCAGATCTACGTGGAAAGCAGGAAGGAATAAGTGTGTCTTCTCAAGGGTTGGATCGAAGGCTTGGATCTTTGGAGCGATCAGACTTGGATCTAGCCATCGGATTTGGCAAGAAGGCGGTTAAATGCGTGGATCTTGTCGACAAAGTCGTCACAAATCGTGTGTAATCGACACCCTTTCATAGGCTAGATCGGCAAAAGCCGAAAAGCCGAAATACCGAAAAACTAGTATTTTGGGCGCTTGTGAGTGTGCAAATGCTCGTAAGACGTATGGGTAATTATTACTGGTAATCAAAAGTGATAAAATTGCAGTAGCGTGATTTCGTGCGTTTTGATATTTTGGGCTTAATGGGCCAAAACTAGGTTAATGGGCCAACGGGCCCAATTCAGTAAGAACGCTCGGTAAGTGTTTCTGGCTAAACGTAATGGCTACGATATGCATGAAAACCTTAGAAATAGTTAGATTTACTAGAATACCCCTATGTATGCAAAATTACCATTATACCCCTATATATGCAAAATGACCTCTATACCCCTAGAGTTAATTTTGTCTGAAAAGCATGATGAATTAAATCTGTATAATGTATGCCATGAATGTATATCTGTTGCATGGGGACATGGGTTATATTATGGAGGAAGCGTCCTGGTGGCTATGGCACAAATTATCTGTTCTGGTGGCTCTGCCACATATTTCTGTTCTGGTGGCACTACCACAAAATATCTGTATCTAGTGACTCTGTCACATTTTCTGTATCTGGCAACCATGCTGCATATTTCTGTGGCATGTAGTGGTTGGGTGGGTCGAGTAGTCTCCCCACATGGTGAAAGGATTGTACGGGGGTGTATGTGGTTGGATATGGTTGGGTTTCTGCATAAGCATGATATATACGTTCAGTGCATTACGGGCCTATGGGCTTTATTCGATATCTGCTCGGCCGAGGCCAACTTATTCATCTTTGTGGTTTGAACTGATTTAGGCTATGGTTGGGTTGAATTACACACTGAGTTTCCCAAAACTCACCCCTTATTTTCATCCTCGCAGGTAATCCTCAACCATAGTGGGCTTGGAGCTGTGAGGGATTTGGATTGGCCACATGTTTCTACGAACCTGGTTTCTTTCTGGTGAACTGGACGTCCTTTTAATTTCATTTATGGTTTTGGGTTTTAAGTGTAATAAGGCCGCTTACTTATTTTTATTGTTTTGTTTTACTTTTATTATTTTATTTTATTCTGATGATAAAAAAACTATGATAACTAAGGAAAATGGGTTAACTTTAGGACACGTTTTCAAAAACATTAAGGGATTTCAAAATAACACGATTACAAATAAGACTTCCGCTAAGCAAACGTTTTCAAACTTAATCATTTTCTTAAGATAGACATAACCAGACGGTTTTCTCAAAATTATTCGAGTCGTTAAGGTGTGGCAATGGTAGTGTGCATGTCTAGGATTGGATCCGAAGGGAGCTTGGTACTTAAACAGTCCGACGGATTCACCTCCTCTTTTCCTGGTTTCCTACTTGGTGCACAGCTTCTATTCACTTTAACCTACTTTTAAAAGTATCTTTTACAACACCAACTAAGTTTTCCAACCTAAGTAATACGGAACATTTTGAACGCATCGATGTGGCGCACCGGATCCGGTCATAAGGTCTAGGCCGGGTTTGGGGTGTTACATTTAGTCAGAGCCAAGTTGCAACAACTCGGCTGTGGAATAGGTTTACAAAAACGAAAATTTTCAAAAAAAAAATCAGTTTTAAATCGGACTTCAAGGTGGCATTAGAATCTCCATTAAGCCTGTAAGTATTCTGAATTTTTCTAAATATATTCTGAATTATCTATCTGTACTGAAACTTTAATAGAATACTCTAGATAGGATGCTACTGAAACCCTAGAAAAGCTTGCTAAAAGACTGAAACTATAGTTAGACGTCGATTCTACGAAAACCATCTCTGAATTACTATTTGAATCATAAAACATCTGTAATCCACATTGGAATGATATTAATGCATAAAATTCGTAATCAGATAATACGATATGAGTACGCGAGCAGCTCGAGGTAGAGGTCGTGGACGGGGCCGAGGAAGAGCTCAAGCGGGATCTTCGTCTTCAGGACATATGCCAGCAGTAGAAGCACTGGTACCTTCGGCAATGGAAGTGGAATCACATGATCGTGGTACCGGGGATGACGCCCTGTCGCAGGCAATGCTTCGAGTTCTGGAAAGGGTTGCCAGGGCAAGTTCGGGCAATGAAATTCGAGGATCGATTTACGAGCGACTCAAGACTATGAGCCGAGATCTTTAGGGGTGTATCTGGTGTAGCCCGAATGTGGCGAATATTGGTTGGAGGCCACGGGCGAATTATGGATGACTTGGACATTACGTGGAGCGAGAACTGAAGGGGCCGATCGTTCTTTGCGAGATGAGGTTTATCAGTGGTGGCTCACCGTGAGGGATGGAACCCCAGCTGATAGGGTTATTTGGGAGCTGTTTAAGACAGCCTTTAAGGGAAAGTACGTCGGGGCAAGTTATGTAGACGCCCGTAGGAAAGAATTCTTGAATCTGGTCTAAGGAGGCAAAACTATTGCTGAGTACAAGGCTGAATTTCTGAGGCTGAGTAGGTATGCTAGGGGAATAGTTGCTACGGAGTATGAGCGTAGCGTTCGCTTTGAGGATGGACTCGAGATGACCTTAAGGTCTGATTGCTTGCAGAGGAGCGTGACTTGCATGGTACGGTGGAAAAAGCTAAGATCGCCGAGGAGGTAAAGCGTACTAAGAGGCAGAACCGTGAGAAAGATCGGAACCGTTTACGGAGGGATTCTGGACCTTCGGGTGGAGCAAACAAGAATGCCAAAAGGGCGAGAGTGGAGGAACCAGTTTGAGCCGTTCCGATGAATGTGGTTAGACCGCCAATCTGTGGGGACTGTGGTAAGGTACACATGGGTGAGTGTAGGAAACGTTACGGTGCTTGTTTCGATGCGAGATCTATGGAGCCTGAGTTAAGGATGTCCATGAGAGTCGATCAGGCTCGAGTTCTTTGTCTGAGGGTTGTTCAACCCATGAGAGGTGGACCACAACCACCAAGAGGACGTGGACAAGGTAGGGGCAGAAATGGAAATGGTCGAGGTCGAGGGCGCTGGCGGGGCCAAAATCTTGAGGCTCGACAACCAAGATTGGTGTATCAGCTCGTCATCGAGAGGAGGCGGCCTTTTGATGTCATAACTGGTACATTTTTAGTTTCTAATATGCCGTATACTGCCTTGGTGGATATTGGATCTACCCATTCTTATGTTGCGTGTGCCATATCTGGGTCTTTGGGGGTGCATTCTGAGAAGATAGTGAGTGGGGTATCTGTGTTAAGTCCCTTGGGTCACTCGGTTAGGGTAGACAAGCGGTATAAGGATGTACCCTTAGAAACTCAAGGTAGGATCTTTCCTGGCGATCTAATGGAGTTGCCGTTTGGAGAGTTTGATCTCATTCTGGGAATAGACTGGCTTGTTAAGCAAAAGGCGACTTTGGATTGTGCTGCTAAGTGAATGGTGCTAAGGACCACGGAAGGGGATGAGGTTATAGTGATAGGTGAGCGAAAGGACTATTTGTCTAATGTGATATCGGCTTTGAGGACTGAAAAGTGGATTCGAAAAGGTTGTGAGGCCTATTTGGCATTTGTAAGTTAAACAGCTGTAGAGGGGCTGACAGTGGATAAGGTTAGAATTGTAAAAGAGTTCCAAGATGTCTTTCCAGAGGAGCTTCCGGGATTGCCTCCAAACCGAGAAGTCAAATTTGGAATCGACCTGTTGCCTGGGACAGCACCAGTGTCCATTGCACCATATAGGATGGCACCGAAGGAGTTAGTTGAGTTGAAGGCGCAAATTCAAGAATTGTTGGATAGGGGCTTTATTAGGCCAAGTGTGTCTCCATGGGGAGCACCGGTGCTATTCGTGAAGAAGAAGGATGGGACGATGCGTATGTGCATTGATTATCGCCAGTTGAACAAACTGACGATTAAGAATAAGTACCCTCTGCCAAGGATTGACGATCTGTTCGACCAGCTTAAAGGAGCTTCGGTATTTTCCAAGATCGATCTTCGATCTGGATATCATCAGTTAAGGTTCAAGGAGGCAGATATTCATAAGACAGCATTCAGGACTCGTTATGGTCATTATGAGTTTCTGGTTATGCCATTTGGACTAACAAACGCTCCTGCAACGTTTATGGATCTGATGAATCATGTGTTCCAACCATTTCTGGATCAGTTCGTGGTCGTCTTTATTGATGATATTCTGGTATATTCTGAGACCGAAGCAAAACATGATGAGCATCTCCGCACTGTGTTACAAATGTTAAGGGAGAAGGAACTTTATGCGAAGTTCAAGAAGTGTGAGTTCGGTTGAGGAGGTAACCTTTTTGGGGCATGTGGTCTCTGCAGAGGGATTAGAGTGGATCCTCGAAAGATTGAAGCAATTTTGGAATGGAAGCCACCTAGGTCGGTTTGAAATTGAAGTTTCCTAGGGTTGGCGGGGATACTCTGAAGGTTTGTGAAAGGTTTTTCGTGATGGCGGCACCTCTCACAAAACTCATAAGGAAAGGAGTACCGTTTGTATGGACGGAGAAGCGACAAGAAGCTTTTAAGAGGTTGAAGAAAGTTACATTCAAGCACTGTGTTAATTCAACCGAGTCCGGGAAAGATTTTACTTATGCGTGGATGCATCACACGTAGGTTTGGGTTGTGTGTTGATGCAAGAGGGTAAGGTGGTTTCTTATGCGTCTCGACAACTTAAGCCTCACGAAGGGAACTATCCCACTCATGATTTGGAGTTAGCAGCAGTGATCTTTGCACTTAAAATCTGGAGACATTACTTGTATGGAGAAAGGTGTATTATATACACAGATCATAAGAGTCTCGAGTATTTGCTGACTCAGAAGGAACTGAACCTTAGGTAAAGGAGATGGATCGAGTTGCTCAAGGATTATGATTGTTCAATCAAATATCACCCAGGCAAGGCTAATGTGGTAGCCAATGCTCTAAGTCGTAGAGCTGTATCTGATCTGAGAGCAATGTTTGCTCGTCTAAGTCTCAGATGATGATGGAAGTCTGCTGGTGAATTGCAAGTAAGGCCAACTGGTGGATCAGATTAAGGAAAAGCAGTTGAAAGATGAGTCTTTGGTCCTTCGTTTTCAACAAGTTAAGGAAGGGGAAACTTCTGAGTTTGGGTTAAATGATGATGGGGTTCTGTGTTTTCGAGGTAGAATTTGTGTTCCGAAGGACTCTGACTTGAGACAGTCAATTTTGAAGGAAGCTCATGAGGACTTTGTGCCATGCATCCTAGAGGAATAAGTTGTACCATGACTTGCGAGAAGCTGTATTGGTGGCCTAGACTTAGCGAGAGGTAACGAATTTGTGGGAAATGCGACATGCCGCAAGTGAAAGTGACCATCGGTTACCTTACGGATTATTGCGACCAATAAAATACCACTTTGGAAGTGGGAGAGGGTAACCATGGACTTTGTGAGTGGGCTACCCTTGACACCATCGAAGAAAGACTCGATATGGGTGATTGTGGATAGGTTGACCAAGTCGGCTCATTTTATACTGTTCGCATGCACTTTTCTCTTGAAGTTAGCCAAGTTGTATATGGCAGAGATTGTGCGACTGCATGGAGTTCCGGTTTCGATTATCTCTGATCAGGATCCTAGATTCACATCTCGGTTTTGGCAAAAGTTGCATGAGGCGTTGGGAACGCGATTGAACTTTAGTACGGCTTTCCATCCCTAAACTGATGGTCAGTCGGAAAGATTTATTCAGATTCTGGAAGACATGTTGAGGGGATGTGTTATTGATTTCCGAGGTAGTTGGGAGGATTACTTGCCTTTGGGAGAGTTTGCATACAACAATAGTTATCAGTCGAGTATTCGAATGGCACCTTATGAAGCACTGTATGGGCGAAGGTGTTGAACACCTAGTTGTTGGACTGAACTGGGGGAGCGACAAGTTCTTGGACCTGAGTTGGTGGCAGATACTGAGGATAAGGTCAGGTTAATTAGAGATCGGTTAAAGGAAGCGTTTGATAGGCAAAAGTCGTATGCAGATCTGAAGCGTAAGGAGATTGAATACTCAGTGGGCGATATGGTCTTCTTGAAGGTTTCACCTTGGAAGAAGATACTAAGGTTTGGTAAGAAGGGCAAGTTGAGTCCGCGGTTCATTGGGCCTTATCGGATTTTGAAGCGAGTAGGCCCGATGGCTTATCACCGGAATTGCCTTGAGTTAGACAGGATTCACGATGTGTTTCACGTCTCCATGTTAAGGCGCTATCGTTCTGACCCTACTCATGTCGTGCCGGTTGCAGAAATTGAGGTGCGAGCTGATTTGACCTTTGAGGAGGAGCCTGTACAAATATTGGATCGAGACGTTAAGGTTCTGAGGAGGAAATCGGTACCATTAGTGAAAGTGCTTTGGCGTAACCATGACAGAGAAGAAGCTACTTGGGAGCCAGAGGAGGCAATGCAACAACAATACCCTCATCTGTTCGAATCAGGTAAATTTCGAGGATGAAATTTCTTTAAGGAGGGTAGAGTTGTAACGCCCCAATTTTTGAGAATTCTGTAAAAGTTGTAAAATTTAAAATTTTGTGTTCTGTTTCTTATGTGTAGGATTAATCATGTTAGTGGGCCTCTAGAAGGCCCAAGCTTAGGATAAAACCCCGTAGTTTAATTAAATTTAATTCTATAAGAGAAAGGGGTTCTGATAAATTGGGCTTTTAGGAATTATTTGTGAAAACTGGGTCACAAGGAAGCAAGTGGTAAGTGGCATGTGGCGCCACTGGAAGGATGTAGTGGCGTGTGGAAGCTTGGGAGGACCTGTGTTCAAGTCACAATGACAAACAAATTAAGTGATTAATTTTATGTACAGAAAGGAAGTAGTGGAACTGAAATAAAAGTCTGTCAGGAAGAGTTTAAAAGGGTAAGGGATTGAATAAGGATAGAGATAAGGAAGAAATCTAGGAGCTGATTGGGGTGAGTGTGTTGGCGAATTTTGGACTCTTGAGGAGCAAGAGGTGGCCGCCAAGGGTTTCTTTAGGGGTAAATTCGCTAGGTTAAATCGCCAAGATAAATTCGGCAATAGGGAGGAGTTGTGCCGTTTGCTACTTTTCTCACCTTCTCCCTTTAGCCATTTTTGCTTTCTTCTTATTCTCTTTCTCCATAGCCGAACCTTTCAAACCTTTTGTCCATCTCTACCCTACTCTACATCACTTTCCTCCATTAATTTTCTTTGACCAAAGCCGAACCTCAAATCTCAAAATCCTGAAAGCTATATTCTTGTGCCGTTTTTCCAAAGCCATATTCCTCAATATGTTTTCCTTTTGACCAACATTCCTCTGCTCTAAACCCCTAGCATCATCAACAACATTACCGTGGTTATAGCCTCAAATCATTATTTTCTATATCACCTAGAGAAGCCGAAACTACTATAGAGTTAGGGACTTGTAGCCGAAACTTCAAAGCTTCTAGATTCAAGTTTTACCGTCATTTAAAAGTTGAATCTGCATCAGATCTACGTAGAAAGTAGGAAGGAATAAGTGTGTCTTCTCAAGGGTTGGATCGAAGGCTTGGATCTTTGGAGCGATCAGACTTGGATCTAGCCATCGGATTTCGGCAAGAAGGCAGTTCGTACGTGGATCTTGTCAGCAAGTCATCACAAATCAGGTGTGTAACTGACACCATTTCATAGGCTAGATCGGCAAAAGCCGAAAAGCCAAAATACCGAAAAATTGGTATTTTGGGCGCTTGCGAGTGTGCGAATGCTCGTAAGACGTATGGGTAATTATTACTGGTAATCAAAAGTGATAAAACTGTAGTACGCGCGATTTCGTGCGTTTTGATATTTTGGGCTTAATGGGCCAAAATTGGGTTAATGAGCCAACGGGCCTAATTCGGTAAGAACGCTCGGTAAGTGTTTCTGGCTAAACGTAATGGCTACGATATGCATGAAAACCTTAGAAATAGTTAGATTTACTAGAATACCCCTATGTATGAAAAATTACCATTATACCCCTATGTATGCAAAATGACCTCTATACCCCTAGGGTTAATTTTGTCTAAAAAGCATGTGAATTAAATCTGTATGATGTATGCCATGAATGTATATCTGTTGCATGGGGACATGGGTTATATTATGGAGGAAGCGTCCGGTGGCTATGCCACAAATTATCTGATACGGTGGCACCGCCACAAAATATTCAGATCTGGTGACTCGGTCACATTTTACAGATCTGGCGACCATCTTTGATATTTCGTGGCGTGTAGCGTTGGGTGGGTCGAGTAGTCTCCCACATGGTGAAAGGATGGTATGGGGTGTATGTGGTTGGATATGGTTGGGTTTCGCATAAGCATGATATATCTGTTCAGTGCATTACGGGCCTATGGGCTTTATTCGATAATCGCTGCGGGCCGAGGCCAACTTATTCTGTCTCGTGGTTTGAACTGATTTAGACTATGGTTGGGTTGAATTACACACTGAGTTTTCCAAAACTCACCCTTATTTTCATCCTCGCAGTAATCCTCAACTATAGTGGGCTTGGAGTCGTGAGGATTGGATCGCCACATGTTTCTCTGAACTGGTTTCTTTACGGTGAACTGGACGTCCTTTTAATTTCATTTATGGTTTTGGGTTTTAAGTGTAATAAGGCCGCTTACTTATTTTTATGGTTTTTTTTTGCTTTTATTATTTTATTTTATTCTGATGATAAAAAAAACTATGATAACTAAGGAAAATGGATTAGCTTTAGGACGCGTTTTCAAAAACATTAAGGGATTTCAAAATAACACGACTACAAATAAGACTTCCGCTAAGCAAACGTTTTCAAACTTAATCATTTTCTTAAGATAGACATAACCAGACGGTTTTCTCAAAATTATTCGAGTCGTTAAGGTGTGGCAATGGTAGTGTGCATGTCTAGGATTGGATCCGAAGGGAGCTTGGTACTTAAGCAGTCCGACGGACTCACCTCCTCTTTTCCTGGTTTCCTACTTGGTGCACAGCTTCTATTCACTTTAATCTACTTTTAAAAGTATCTTTTACAACACCAACTAAGTTTTCCAACCTAAGTAATACGGAACGTTTTGAACGCATCGATGTGGCGCACCGGATCCGGTCATAACGTCTAGGCCGGGTTTGGGGTGTTACAAAGCTAAAACAATATCAAAAACATAAAATTCATAAAAAAAACGAGGCTCAAATACATACCATGCATGTGAAGCAAGTCTTGGCCGAAACTTAGAAAGCTAAAATTTGGTGAATCAATTTTGGCAAACAAAATGGAAAAGATGATGGGTGTTTAATCTTTTATTTATTTACAAATTTACCCTTTAAAAATTAATCTAATTTCATGTTTTGGAACTCCAAAACCGTCCAGTATAATTGAAATAGGTATATTTACCACATACTTATTTCATACTTTTATATCTATTTAATGCAAATAAACCTATAGCAATTAACTTTTGAAACTTTTATGATTTAATCCTTTTTACTTAATTAGCTATTTAAACGTTAAAATTTCTTAACCAAATTTTAATATAACCTAATAAAACTTCATAAATATTTAATAAAATATTTACAGGTTTGGTTTATAGAAATGAGGTCCCGAACCTCCTTTTCTAAAACCACTTGACTTTAAGGATATACCACTTGAACCTAATTATTCATTCAAATAACATAAATTATCAAATCAAAATTCATTATAACATTATATTTGAATCATAAATATTAAATAATAATATTTACGGACTTGCTCATCAAAATTTTGACCCTGAAACTACTTTTTTCGACACCACTGAAAAAACAGACTGTTACAAAACGGTTGCAAAACAAAATCGACGACTAGTCTGATACCTTAACTTTTCCTTGATTTAAATCCAATTGATTCGTTTTTTTTATCTAGATAATAATTTTCATTCAATTAATACAATTCCAACATTTAAATATGCAGTTTTATACAATTAAGTCATTCCATCATAATTTTACAAAATTATCCTAACATTTTAACCTTTATGCAATTTAGTCCCTAAACCCAAAACTTATAAATTAATGACAATTAACCAAAATTTATGCTAACTGAGTTTCATGGAGTTCCTAAACAGCCTATATTCATCAAAATTTCACATTAACTCCAATGAATTTTACTCTTTTAACAAATTAATCCTTTAACATTAAAATTACTAAAAACTACTATACAAAATAAGCTTATTTATCAACGAAGCTTAATATTATATCAATTAAGTTCACAAATACACTAAAACCATTCATGGTAAATCCTTAAACGTTTAATAGTTTTACAAATTAACCCCCAAGTTAGCTAGATTAAACTGAAACGAAAGCAAAAACATAAAAATAACTAGAAACAAATGAAAAATTATGTACCATACATTTGGTTTCAAGATTGGCCGAACCAAAGAAGTTTAACCATAGAGTTTCTTTAATTTTCGGTGATGATGATGACAAGTGAAGATGATAACATTTTTTGTTATCTTTTGTTTTTAACTTATTTATTAAATTACCATTATAACCTTAGTTTTTAAAATAGTTTCTCACAAAACCTATCACTAACCTTCCACTATACTTTAACTTCGTAAATTTACCAACTAAAACCTTTAATTATTGTTTTTATGGCTATTTAGTAAAATTTGACTTATAGCAATAAACTTTTGAGACTTTTTAATTTAATCCTTTTGCTTAATTAACTATCTAAACATTAAAATTTCTTAACTAAAATTTAATAAATTATACAACCACTCCATAAATATTTAATAAAAATATTCACAAGCTCGTTTATAGAAATAAGGTCTCAATAACTCATTTTCTAAAACCACTTAACTTTAGGGACATACCACTTGAACCTAATTATTCGATCAATTAACAAAAATCATTAAATAAAATTTCAACATATTTCTATAATTGAATCATAAATATTAAATTATAATATTTATGGACCTACTTATCAAATTTGTGGTCCGAAACCACCATTTTCAACACCAATGAAAAATATGCTACTACAGTTTTTGCACTGGGCATTAGGCTTGAACCAATAGAATTTTTCAAAATGACCCAACTTCTTGCAGTGTGAGCATAGTGAATATTTTTTCTTTCCACTTTCTTTCTTTGACTTCTCCTTTTTATCTGACCAGCTCTTTTTTCCTTTCTGACTTGAAGAGCTTGTAGGTTCTCTGTCCTTAACTTGAAAAACTCCCTCAACATGCCCTTCTTCGTTGCTCGCCCTTCTTTGTTCTTGAGCATACAAAGTGTTGATTAGTTCAAAGTGAGAGGGTTGATAGGTCTCGCGAATTTTTCGGTGAGGATATCTTTAATTCATCTATCAAGAAAAGTGGCAATCACCTTATCAACTACTCGATTGATTTGATCTGAATATTGCTTTACAGTCTCAGCTTCTTTCATCTTGAGGTTTTCAAAATCTCGTCTTAATGTCTTACTCAAAAATACTAAAAAGAAAGTCCAAGAGCCATCAATCCACCATCACATATACCATTAACAAGATTCATATTTAACATGCAATGGCATTAACACAAAATCCACCTTGGCCAAATACCATCCCCATGATATAACAAAGATTTGAACCATGGGCTAATAAGAACATCAAGCTAGTAACTAAAAACATGCATGAATCTCATGGCACAACCTCAAACATACCTTAATCTTGATGCAAGTATAGCCAAACCCCTTCCTAATCCTCTTCCAAACCAAACATGAACCAAAAATTCCCTCTTCTTCCTTAGGATTTTCGGTCAAGAGAGAATGAAAGGATGATCAATTTTTTTCTTTTATTTTCTTCAATACACGGCAATAGGGGGTTCACTCACACATTTTTTTTTCATTCTTTATTACCCATGCTTATTTGTTTATTTCTTTTCTCCCTAATGCACCAACAAAACATGTCTATGACATGTTTTGCCTATCCCTCATTGTCATGGCCGCCACCTCTTATAAAAGAGGGATATTTGACATGCAAGGCCATTGTTTTGCATGCATGCTTTAATTAGTCATTACACATTCCCCATCATACTTCCAAAGTTTTCTACTAGGTCCTTTCTAGTGAAATTCACATTTATAACTCTAAATCAAAACATCAAAAATGTCACACATGAGTTAACACATATTATAGGCAATAAAATAAATATTAAATTATTTTTATGCCTCGGTTTTGTGGTCCCGAAACCACATTCCAACCAGGGTCGTTTTAAGGCTGTCACAACTCTCCCCCACTTAAGAAATTTTCGTCCCCGAAAATCTTACCGGTAAATAGATTTGGGTATCGCTCTTTCATAGAGTTCTCGGGTTCCCAAGTAGCTTCTTCTATCCCGTGTTTGAGCCATAACACCTTCACCAATGAACCCTTTTGTTTCGCAACTCCTTCACTTCACGAGCTAGGATACGAATCGGTTCTTCTTCATAACTCATATCGGCTTGAATTTCAACCTCGATGGACTAATTATGTGCGACGGATCGATCTATAGCGTCAAGCATCGAAACATGAAAGACGTCGTGAATCTTTTCAAGTTCGGGGCAAAATCAAACGATCATAATCGGACCGACTCGTTCGGATATCTCATATGGCCCGATGAACCTCGGACTCAATTTGCCCTTGCGCCCAAATCTGAGTATCTTTTTCCAAGGCAAAACTTTAAGAAACACTTTATCTCCCACCTGATACTCAATGGCTTTTCGTTTCAGATCCGCGTACGACTTCTGACGATCGGAGGCTATCTTCAGATTTTCACGGATTACTCTTACTTTCCGTTCAGCATCTTTAATCAAATCCACTCCGAAAATTTTGCCCTCACCGAGCTCGGTCCAAAACAATGGTGTACGGCATTTACGCCGCACAAGGCCTCGTAAGCGCCATCTTAATACTTGATTGAAAACTATTGTTGTGCGAATTCAATCAAAGGTAAATATCGTTCCCATGAACCATCGAACTCGAGGATGCAACATCTCAACATATCCTCAAGTATCCGAATTATTCGCTCGGATTGACCATCGGTTTGGGGGTGAAAGGCGGTGCTGACATGCAACTTGGTACCCAAAGCTTCTTGCAATTTCTTCTAAAATCGCGAGGTGAACCTCGGATTTCTATCCGACACAATGTAAATCGGTACCTCGTGTAATCTCACAATCGAGAAACGTACAATTCAGCTAGTTTATCCAATGAAAATCAGACGCACAGGATAAAGTGAGCCGACTTAGTCACCTATCAACAACAACCCAAATCGCATCCTTCTTACTAGTCGACAATGGCGGCCGGACACAAAGTCCATTGTGACTCGATCCTATTTCCACTCGGGTATCATGATCGGTTGAAGTAACCTTGAAGGCACTTGATGTTCCGCTTTCACTTGTTGACATATTAAACATCTCAAAACAAAGTCGGAGATGTCTCGTTTCATACCATGCCACCAAAACCGACATTTCAAATCGTTGTACATCTTCAGACTCCGGGTGAATTGACATTCGGCTACAATGAGCTTCATTCGAATCATCGAAATGAGTTCGAATTTCTTGGAACACACAAACGATTTCGAACCTCAAACAATCGTCATCATCAATTTGAAACTCCGATTCCTTGTGCGAGAACACACTCAAATTGTTTTGCAACCAACTCATCGTCAACTTTCGAGCTTCGCGAATTTGATGAGTCAATAATGGTTTGGCCTTTAATTCGCTATTAACACATTGTCGGGTAGGATAGACAAGTGTACATTCATTGCTCGTAAAAAACAAGCGGTGATTTCGCTTAAGGCGTCCGCAACCACATTAGCCTTTCCCGGTGATAATCAATGACCAGCTCATAATCTTTCAACAACTCAAGCCAACGTCTTTGTCTCAGATTTAAGTCTCTTTGAGTCATCAAATATTTGAGACTTTTGTGATCCGAAAATAAATGGCACTTCTCACCAAATAAGTAATGTCGCCATATTTTCAAGGCGAATATGATGGCAGCTAATTCGAGATCATGGGTCGGATAATTTTTCTCATGTGGCTTTAATTGTCTCGACGCATAGGCCACAACTCGACCTTCTTGCATCAATTCGCAACCTAACCCAAGTAGGGAGGCATCACTATAGATGACAAACTCTTTGCCAGATTCGGTCAGTACTAGTACTTGGAGCTTCCGTCAAATGAGTTTTCAATTGGTCGAAACTTTTCGACACTTTTCCGTCCATTCAAACTTGACATCTTTCAAGCGGTTTACATGGGTGTGGCTATCATCGAGAATCCTTTACAAACCGTCAAGAGTAACCGCAAGTCCCCAAAAGCTCCGAACCTCAAGAATATTTCTTGGAGGCTTCAGCTTAAGTATGGCTGAAATTTTGCTCGGTCGACTCGAATACCCGATGCAGATACCACATGACCCAAGAAGCTAACCTTTCTTAACCGAACTCACACTTGTCAACTTAGCATATAACCGCTTATCCCGTAAAATTTGCAACACTAATCTCGTGTGCTCCACATGTTCGGTCTCATCTCTTGAATAGACCAAGATGTCGTCAATGAACACAACTACGAACCGATCCAAATACGGTCTCAAGATCCGATTCATCAAATCCATAAATACCGCAGGCATTAGTGAGCCCAAACGACATCACTAAGAACTCGTAGTAACCATATCTCGCTCAAGGCGCTTTGGGTATGTCCGAATCCCGATTCATGAATCGATAATAGCCCGATCTCAAATCTATTTTTGAGAACACTGAGGCTCCCTTCAGTTGATCGAACAAATCATCGATACGCGGTAACGGATATTTGTTCTTTCTTGTCACTTTATTAAGCTGACGATAGTCGATGCACAACCTCATGGTTCCGTCCTTCTTTTCACAAACAACACCGGTGCACCCCAAGGTGAAAAACTTGGTCGAGCGAAACCTCTATCCGTCAACTCTTGCAACCGAAGCTTTCAACTCCTTCAACTCGGTTGGTGCCATACGATCGGCTATCGAAATTGGCGTAGTCCCAAGTACAAGCTCAATACCAAACTCTACTTCTCGAATGTGGTAAACCCTAATTCTTCAGAAAAACATCCGGTATTCACAAACCACCGCACCGATTCGGTTTCTTTTCCAATTCCTTATCATCAAGTACATACGCAAGGTATGCTTCGCACCCTTTCTTACATGTTTCGGGCCAACATTGTTGATATTACGGTTGGCAACCCTTTAAGTCCGTAGACTCAACTCGGATTATCTCGTTATTCGCGCACCTCAAATCAATAGTCTTGCTTTTGTAATTCACAACCGCATCATGCACGGTCAACCAATCCAAACCAAGAATAACATCAAATTCATCAAGCGGCAAAAGCATCGGTCCGCGGAAAGTAGGACCCTCGGATTACTAGGGACATTTCTTGCACACTTTGTCGACAAGCACGTAACGACCCAAGGGATTTGACACCGAATTACGAACTCGAGAGACTCAATAGGTAAAGTCTTCTTGGATGCTAAGGTTTCAGATATATAAGAATGAGTAGAACCAGGGTCAATCAAAGCAATCACATTAGTATCAAAGAGAGTGAAAGTACCAGTGATAACATCAGGGGAGGATGCTTCCTCTCGTGTACGGATGGCATATGCCCTAGCAGGAGTACGGTTCTCAGATCGAACAGCCGTATTAGTGGCCCCTCTCTGACTACCACCCCTACCTCCTGAAATTCTTGGTGGTCTACCTCTAGCTGTCATTCCACTAGGTCTTGCACTTTGCATCCTATTCTTCTCATCAAGCTCCGTGCAATCTCTAATGAAGTGGTCCTTCGAACCGCATCCGTAACAAGCCCTATTGGTAGACTTACCCCAACATTCACCTATGTGTCTTCTCCCACATTGGGGGCATTCAGGTTTCTCTTGACGGTTATTGCCCACACTAGCTACCGAAGTAGCTTGGGAGTCTGTCAATGGTCGTGCTCTAATGGAAATTCCTGCAGTCGTCCTCGATTTATTGGTGTCCTCCCTGAACTTCTTTACAGCCGAGAACGGAGCTTTACCCGTCGATCTTTTGCGATAGTCTCTAGCTTCAAATTCAGCCTTCTTCTTCTCCTTTCCAAGTTCCTCCGCCTTGCAGGCTCGTTCAACTAGTGTTACGAATTCTTTTATCTCCAAAATACCCACTAGTAGCTTTAGATCTTCATTCAATCCTTCTTCAAACCTCTTGCACATAGCAACCTCATCAGCCACACACTCCGGGCATACCGACCGAGTCTTATGAACTCATGTTCAGATTCGACATCTTGTCATACGGCCTTGCTTGAGTTCCAAGAATTCCTTACGCTTTTGATCGATGAACCGTTGACTAATATATTTCTTTCAAACTCCGCTTGAAAGAAATCCCAAGTAACTCGCTCGCTTGGAACTATGGAAATCAAGGTCCTCCACCAATAGTAGGTGAGTCTCGCAACAAGGATATAGCACACTTTAGACATTCATTGGGTGTGCATGATACCATCAAACACCGAATGGTGTTATCAAGCCGTAACTCTACCCTTTCGGCATCATCAAGAAACTATGGCCTGAACTCTTCAGCCCCGCTTCCTAATCAAGTCTACAGGTGGCTTACTCAGCCTCACAAGGTCATGAATCGATGGCATTACGGGCTCTTGGGGTGGATTATTCAAATTCGGGAATTGTTGGACACCGGATTGGTTCGGGCATATTATGCGACCCACTCATTCATCATGGTAAAGAAGGCTTGTCTAGCCCCTCACCTTGATTATTCGCAGATGACTGAGGTTCAACAGGCGGCGTCCCTTGTGCAGGAGCAGCCGCTACACTTTCAACGTCATCCGCCAAGGTTCTCTCTACACCGGGATCCATTTACTAATCAAAACAATAATTTTAACCGTCAGAAGTCATCACACATTTAAACATTAACATTAAGGCATGTATAGCTAGACTCATACGTGCTATGGTAGTCCTAGAACCGACTAAACCATAGCTCTGATACCAATAAAATTGTAACACCCCAAACCCGAGACCGTCGCCGGAGTCGAACACGAGGTGTTAACAGACTTCAAACCACTTATTGAGAATTTCCCAGACAAGCTGCCAATCTGTGTACTAGTCGCTTCAAAAATCATAACTTGAGTTTTACAACTCGAAAATCAGTTTCGTAATTTTTCCCTGAAACTAGACTCATATGTCCATCTAAAAATTTTTTTCTAGAATTTTTGGTCGAGCCAATTAGTACAGTTTATTAGTTAAAGTCTCCCATGTTACAGGGGTCGACTACACTGACCTTCATGTGTTACAACTAGAATAACTCCATGTGCAGGGCTTCAATACTGATGCCGTTTATTTCTATAGAAACTAGACTCAAAGAGGAATTTATAAATATATGGTATGACTCCTAATTATCTCTGGTTAATTTATAATGAATTTTCAAAGTTGGAACAGGGAATCCAGAAACTGTTCTGGCCCTGTTTCACGAAAACCCAAATATCTTTTAACATACAACTCATATGACCGTTTCGTTTCTTCCATATGAAAATGGATTCATCAAGGTTAATTTACATAATTTATTCACTATTTAATTCCATTCCTACTATTTTTAGTGATTTTTCACATCCACGTCACTGTTGCTGCCAGCATCTATTTCTAGGGTAGACTTTCTCTAACACATAGTTTCTATGATTCAACCACCCCTTTTTCATATATAGTCCAAAATATAATCATGATGACCCATTCTAATGGCTGGTCATTGCCAAACATTTCCGTGCCTCTTAATGAGCATAAACATACCAAATGATTATAACATTATGCTCAAAACATTTATAAGTCATTTTCGCATGGCTATTCAAAATTTTACATACCAAGTTCAAACAAAACATAATAGCCTATACATGCCGAAATGTACTCCGAGACCAACTACGAAGAAAATACCAAAAGTTGTTAGCCGGTGTGATGACTTCGATGACGGTCCCAAATACGCAAAAAGTCGAGTCCAAGAAACCTAAAATAGGTGACAAGCAAACACCGAATGAGTATATAACTCAGTAAGTCATAAGCAATGCACTAACAACCATTAATAACATTATCGCAAGAGGAAACAAAATGGAACGAGGCTAATTACTCCATTCAAACCGAACTATACCATAGTTCCTTAGACCTTTCGATTCAATCATACATCTACATGACCTTTCACTCATTCCGTGATAATTCTTATGTACGTGACTTCAATTTACATTGTCACATAGGTTCAAACTTACCAAGCTCGACCCCAAATATAAACATAGCGCCTATTAGCCATGAACTCAAGGTACTTACCCGATCCGCTGTCCGTGATCAACTCAATAGTGTCGCACACTCAGTGTCAATAGTGATTCAAAAGCATATAGTGAGTCCGCACACTTAGTGCTATATAATCAACTCGCACACTTAGTGCTACATGATCAAACTCGCACACTTAGTGTTGTACAAGTTTTAAACCCGCACACTTAGTGCCATTCTCATGATCACAAACGTTTATACCCGCACACTTAGTGCCGAAATCAACAACTCAATACATCTCACCTCTTTTCCTTTCATTCAATACTTCCATCACCACATACACACATGTATATAAATTCATCATTCCTTTCGGCATAGTTACATAGACATTATGTCTATTCAAATAAATACAAAATATATGCTTAGTGACTTACCTTGTGTTGGGTAAAACAGTCCAAGTCGGCTACTCGATGACCTTCGTCTTTCCCTTGCTTGATTCTCCTTCTTTAACTCCTTGAGCTTAATCAATAAATCAACTAGTTTAACCATCTTGCTAAACATTCATAATTCAATCACACATGCATATGTATGTTTGTATATTCGGCAACCATCCTCACTTATTACCCATTTAGTCAATTATCTAAGCCAAGATAAGGCTTCAATACGGTTGCCTCTAACCGAATACATGCACACCAATCTACTTCATTTGGCCGAATATGCATGTCTATGTTGAGGCCAATTTTACACTTAATACCACACAAAAAAAAAAACAGCATACATTTTACTAACTAACGCATTACATATTGTAGCTCAATACACATCTCTCATTTACTACATAACCGAAACATCATCACAAGCAAATATACACCTTGAAATAGTATATATGTCATACCACTTCATCATGTGCAAACACGTATTCATGTAGGTGCAAGGGCCGAATCTCAAGTTGTTTATATCCAAATATAAACACATATCCAAAGCTCAAATCTTACCTACCATGCAACATGCATGAATCATACTTATGGATATACCATGACCGAATACATCACAACACCATAATTTTGGTCATGATTAAGCAAAGAACTTAATGTCTTACTCAAAAATACTAAAAAGAAAGTCCAAGAGCCATCAATCCACCATCACATATACCATTAACAAGCTTCATATTTAACATGCAATGGCATTAACACAAAATCCACCTTGGCCAAATACCATCCCCATGATATAACAAAGATTTGAACCATGGGCTAATAAGAACATCAAGCTAGTAACTAAAACATGCATGAATCTCATGGCACAACCTCAAACATACCTTAATCTTGATGCAAGTATAGCCAAACCCTTCCTAATCCTCTTCCAAACCAAACATGAAGCAAAAATTCCTCTTCTTCCTTAGGATTTTCGGTCAAGAGAGAATGAAAGGATGATCAATTTTTTTTTTCTTTTCTTTTCTTCAATACACGGCAATAGGGGGGTTCACTCACACACATTTTTTTCATTCTTTATTACCCATGCTTATTTGTTTATTTCTTTTCTCCCTAATGCACCAACAAAACATGTCTATGACATGTTTTGCCCATCCTCATTGTCATGGCGGCCACCTCTTATAAAAAGAGGGATATTTGACATGCAAGGCCATTGTTTTGCATGCATGCTTTAATTAGTCATTACACATTCCCCATCATACTTCCAAAGTTTTCTACTAGGTCCTTTCTAGTGAAATTCACATTTATAACTCTAAATCAAAACATCAAAAATGTCACACATGAGTTAACACATATTATAGGCAATAAAATAAATATTAAATTATTTTTATGCCTCGGTTTTGTGGTCCCGAAACCACATTCTGACCAGGGTCGTTTTAAGGCTGTCACAGTCTCATTTGAGCAAGTGTAGGATTTGGTCTTAAAACTGGTGGTTCTGTTTCAGCATTTACGACCTCCCAAATATCAAAGGCTTGAAGATAAGTTTTCATTTTTACTACCCATATATGATAGTTTTCACCTATGAAAACAGGGTTGGAGGACGTGAAAATCTTGTTGAAGACATTTTTATGGAAACATGTCCTCAAAGATAAGTGGCTCTTGATACCAATTTTTGGATATATGATGAAGAAATGATTGAAACTGAAGCAAAAACAAGATAAAAACGGAGAAATCAAATAGTGAACAATTGTTTGACTACTAGAACCGCTTCTTAGTTTACATGAACTATTATGCTTAAATGAGCAAAAAATAATAATATAATTACAACTTGGCTTAAACTTACAACTTGACTCATACAACTTGTTTATTCATTGGCTGACTTTTGTTTAATTAACAACCAAAATGTCTTATAAAAAATTATCACTATTTCAGTGCACGTTGGAAAGTTGGCAAGATGCAGAGTAAAGGTTTGCATGTAAAAGCTCGCACTTTTGGAGATTTTGCAGCTTTGATGAGCTCGCATTATTGCAGAGCTCGCAGTTTTAGGGAGCTCGCACATTTGATGAGCTCACAATTTCGGATGAGTTCGTAGCTTTGCGATTAGTGTTCGCCATTGCATGGATGGCGACTTCGTAACAATAATGATGGGTCAAGGAATGTCGGAGTTCTGCATCAGAAGTCTGAATGGCACATTATTCTCATTGTTTCATCATATTTGAGAGAATTTTTCTTCTTTTTTCCAACAAAATTTCGCTTCAAGTGGTTAAATGTTGACTTCTAAAATTCCTTTTTTCTGTTAACCTAAAAAAAAAAGCAAGCAGGCTTCCTTTTTTCTGTATGGCCATGACAGAGGAGTTCATCTTTTGTTGCGTCTGAACTCTTTCTCCATTTCATATAAATAGAAGATAGCTGGAATCTAGAATTCTAGTAATGTAGAACAAGGAGACAATACTCAGCTAAGAATCTAAATTACTTGCTAACATTGATGGTTTTCTTCTGAATATCACTACATTAGAAGGCACCACTAAGCATATGACCTCCCGAGTAAAACAACAACCATTTCTTTAGGATCAAAGATGATCAAACTTGCAATCTATAACAAAACAGATTCATCATGCATATGATATTAGCTAGAACTAGTAAGGGGAAATGTTACTATTACCAATCACTTGACAACATACCGAGAGAGATGATGTCCTAACAAGAAGGTTACGGTGTGAAAGTGCTAGAGGCTTAATATGACCTATGATAGGGAGAGGCTAACCCAGTTATCAGATGCATATAATGAATTTTGAAATATAAAACTAAAGAAATCTATGAGAATGTTTTCATGAGTATGTTCATTAATGAAACTGTTTCTTCTAGAGGGCAACAATGACATGCAACATGCCCCTTTTGAGTTAGATGCAGAAATAGATACAGAGGTAATATAAATTGTTTCTAAGTCTTCTTTTACCCAAAATGCACAGAAAAAATATGCATCAGTAAATGTGTGCAAGTTGAAGGCCAAAGGAGTAGTTCAAACAAGGATTTACCTGGTTGAACAGGAGGAATTAGCAATTGGTTTTCGCTGTCCATCTAGGAATGCAATCTGCCTATGCTTGTTCAGAAGATGTCAACATAACATCCTCACAAGTGAAGGTGAGAAATAATAGGCCAATATGCAGCTTTCTTTGCTCTCCATCTAGAAATGCAATCTGCTTGTTCTTGTTGAGCGGATGTCAACATAATTTATCCTCACACGAGAAAGGTTAGAAATAATTGGCCAATATGCACCTTTCTCATTTCGGCATTCTTCTTCAAGTAGAGGACAATTTCTGATTTGAAGTACATCGAGAGTGATAGGCAGGCCCTTTTCTGGCAAGCACTGGAGGTTAGGGCAATTCCAAACATCTAGTGCTTTACGAGAAATAAGGTCCAGGAGCCCCTCTGATATAGATTTCAGCTTAGGTAGAGTCTGGATTTGAAGGTGGACAAGATTTGGAGGAATCGTGAAGTCTTCTGGAAAAGGTAACCATATCCCTATCAAAATTACCGACAATTAAGTCTTCAAGAGAAGTGGGCTTGTGCAGGTGCCACATTGCAAACCGTAACTCGAGTTGCTTGCAACCCAATATGGTAAGTGATAGTAGGTTTGGGGGAAAACCACCCTCTGGAAAAGTCTCTATACATGGACAACCAAACACTGTCAGATGTTGTAGAGTTGTGAGGTCATGCATCCGATTAAGTAGGGACTTGAGATTCTCACAGTGGAAGATTAACAGTGTTCTGAGGTTATGGATGGGCAACCCGCTTTCTGGGAAATACTCAAAGGAAGAGCATTGATTTACATGCAACTCTGTTAGATGTTCAAAGGTGGAAAGGCAATGAGGTAAGCCTCTCAATTTCTTGCAGTTTCTAATACTAATGAATTCAAGGGACCTACTGTTCGGCAGCAAGCTCTCAGGAATATAATCCAACCAATTGCAATCCTAAATCTCAAGGTGCTTAAGAGCAGCTAGTAACTCATCAGCTGGAAACAATAGGAGAGATGGACATCTCAGAATCGCCAGGCGTTCAAGATGACACCTGGTGATGCTATTGCTACCATTGTACACCAGTCCTTTAGGTAGAGACTGTAATGAGGCACATTCCAATCTTACCAGATTCTTTAGAAGAGAACGAAAACTTTCACTTGGAAAAGACAATAGTTTGGGGCACCATTTTATACTTAAAGTCTGTCAATGTTCTAAGCTTTTATATTCCAAGATGGTAACTTTGATTCTTCATAAAACAATAGCTGAGTTTCTTTAGATTTAGATGGGGTTCTAGCATGTCAGGAACTTCAAATTCATCTACTGTTCCGAATATCATTCGGAGCACTACTCCATTTCAGTACTAAATCATCAAGTCCACGTTTCTCCTTTAAATTGGCAACCCTTACATCTCGAATCTCTGCCACATTTTGCAGGTCAAATAATGAATGCTGCCCTTGAAGATGAGACAGGCCTTTCAGCTCTGTTATCTTAGGCCCATTGCCTTTTGCCACAATAAACTTTGACAGCTTCTTGAGATTGATCAACTTACCGATAGGAAGTGGCATCTCTGTCATATTATCAGTACATACAATATTTAGATAATAGAAGCTAATTAAATTCCCCATTCCTTGAGGCAGTTTAGTAAGTTTCTTACAATGACTCAAGTCTAATGTCTGTAAATTGCAGAGAGCACACAGTGACTCAGGTAAGTATCTAATTTTAGTGCGAGACAAATTCAGGTGCCGTAAGTGACTGAGATCGCCAATACAATCTGGCAGATCACTGATGTAATAACCTGTCAAAGATAGCCACCCTTAGGCAACCAAGTTTTGTCAGCAGGTCTTGGAACACTTTATTAGTTATATAGCATTCTACTTCCAGATCTGGCACAAAGACAGGTAAAGCTTAGGAATGTTCTTAAGCACTTGGTTTTGTAGAAGGGTTCAAATTTTCTTAAGACATCATACTTCTGACGAATGAATGAGGAGTGACGAGCCCTCTCGGAAACATTGTACTGCTCATTGCTATTAACCTTGTCCTCCAACCTAAAGTAAAGTTCCTCATCAACATATTGAGCTAAATCGTTGATGACGTCATGCGTCATGTAACAAGATTTGCTAACACTTGATTGTTGAAAAAAGGACTGTGATAATAATTCATGAAAATACCCGGAACCCAAGTCTTCCACTTTCTTCATTCCCTTTGGTTGATGGATAAAACCTTCAGCTATCCATAAATGAACTACTTCATCCTTTTGAAATCCAGTCATTGGGGAACAGTGAACAGTAACAAAACATTGTTTCAAATGAGAAGGAAGATAATAGTAGCTCAACCTCAGGTCTGGTAGTATATGACAATTTTTTCTGGTAAATCGCATATCTTGCTATTCAGTATATCTTCTCATTCATGATAACCCATCTTGCATTGGCCTGCAAGGGTTTTCACAGCCAAAGACAAGCCCTTACATCTTTTCACAATTTCCTCACCGATTACTTTAAAATTCGGATGATTTTAAAAATTTGTACTGCATAAAGCATGTTGTGCGAACAAAAACAAACAATGATCATACGACATTTCTTTCAAATGGTAAGCTGAAACAGTTCCCATCATTGATTCAACTTGTTGATTACGAGTATTAACGATGATTTTACGTTTTGGAGAACCTGCTTCAAAAGGACTGCGAAGAGCCATCCAATCGTTATAGTTTCGTTCCAAACATCATCTAGAAGTATCAGAAATATATTCTTAGACAGCATCCCCTTCGCTCTAAGTTCCAGCTCGTTCAAGTCATTTACATCAGAAGCCCTTGAAGTCAAGGATTCTAACAACGTTTTCATCACCCTAACAATATCAAATTCCTCAGAAACATAAACCCAAGCTCTCAATTTAGAGAAAGTTTTAACTCTATCATCATTATAAACGAGCTGTGCAAGAGTCGTTTTCCCCAAGCCCCCCAATTCCAACTATGGGAATCACACGAACCCCACCCTCACATGATTCTTCCTCCCCGATAAGACGTTTATTAATAATGAAGTCTTTCTCACTCTCCCTGCCAAACACGAGATTTATTCACTAGAGAAGTACTTGTAATGCTTCGCTGCCCTCTAGATGAGTATTTTATCGAGTCGAATTGAATCGAGTTAAAAAATTTTGAGTTAGTCTAGTTGACAAATTCTATTTTAATAATCGAACTCAATTTAAATTTTTTTTAATCGAATCAAAGTAAAAAAATTTCAAGTCAAGTCGAGTCGAGTTAACGAATTTATTATTTATACTCAAGGTTATTTTGTCTTTTAACTTAATGGATAAATATTTATCAAAACGAGGTAATTTTCTTTCTAACTTAATGATTTTAACTTTTAACTTTTTTTAAAAAGTAAATATTTATCAAAACGGTGTAGTAATTTTACTTTTATTATTCAAATTTTCGGATAACTCAAATTGTGTAATTCATATTCGAGTTAAACTAAAAAAATGTAATTTCTTATTCTAGTTGATCCGAATAACTTGATTAACTCAAATAACTCTAACTATTTAACTCAAGGCTACCCCAATTCTTTCTATCAAACCAAGTTCATCTTTCTGTTTAACAACCTTTTGCATTCTTGCGGTTATCTCCTTTATTTGAGCTGCTAATGAGTTTTTAAAAGTAAATTGATCGAAAAAGGAATACATGCATTTTCGTATCTTGCCGATGATTATTTGACTTTCTTCCTTGACTTTTAACGTAAAGCCATCGTGGAAAAATCGTCAAGCACATCCTTGATATCATAGGCCAAGTCTTTGAGTTCGTTAAGCGATATCTTAACAAAACGCTCAGTGAACTGCCTATCCTCTGCATCTTTGAGCACGGACTAGATCTTGAGGAGAATGGTTTTCCTATTATTGAAATGGTTATGGAGCTGCTCTTTGCGAGCAAACTCCAGTAGCATAGGGGAGACCAGTTTCTTGGACCAAAGTCTCAACCACCACAGTATCATCCCTCAAAGCAGTTAAAGTGTTTAAAATTCAATTAATGTAAACTAAACAGTCGAACAAGAAACGCTATTAGCATATGCTTGCTTAAATACCAGATCTTCACCGGTAAAGAAATGAGATGACACACCAATTAAAAGTCGAGTTAATAAGTTACCAAATTAGAAAAAATCAGTTGGTGAATTAAAAGAATTTACATAAATAAGATATAAATGGTAGATGTGAGCTTTTATATAAACGACGAGACTTACAATTCAAGCAAAATTTTTATTTTTATTTTTCATTTATTTTTATTTTATCTTATTTTTAGAATAAAGAGAAAATTTAGTAATGTAAATGATGAAATATAGTCAAACAACTAACCAAATAGAATCTTGACAAAAAAGGAGTTAATAAATTTTTTTTATAAAATTAATATGGGTTACGGGTTAACATAAATAAGTGATAAGAAAAAACAATGTGTTAGGATCTATGGGGTTCACTAGGGATTAATTCAACATATAAGTTGATAAAAGGTTAAGCGGGTTAAACCCTAAATGCCTCTATTATCTTAGAAAATCAAATTAATAATGTGATCTCGATATGTATAACCGAAGCAAGTTTAGAATAAAAATCAAGTTGGCGTACCCACAGCCAAAAATAAAATGAACACGAAAAAAATATATGCTCTATGCTCACAAAAAATTATGGTTTTGATGTCAAATTTGTAAATTTAAAATTTCAAGTTAACGCTTTAGTTCAGTGAGACAACTTAAAATAATAGTGTCTGAAAAACTGCTTATCATGCTTAACTCTCTTGTGGCTTAAAGTATAAAAAACACAATGCTTAAAAATTCACAAATTAATCCTAAACAGAATCAATAAAAAATTTAAAATAAAAAAAAATAACTTTAATGGTAGGTGTGAGAAAATTATTTAAACACAAACAACAATTCAGGGATTATATCACATAAACATATAAAATCCTCTCCACATTTAAAATGTACATTGCTGTCAATGTACAAACAAATAAAATCAGAGTAAGCAAGATATCATAAGAAAAGTGAGAAAAAGAATTGAAAATGCCTGAATTTGGATAATTTCTCCAGAATAGTGAAATTCGGAATTGTAGGAGATTCTAAATGAGGTACATGTTTCCGAGCACACTAATAATAAGATAGAGAAAAATAAATAAGATAAAGAGATAACATATTAGAAAAACAACCGATAAAATAATAAAAGTGTAACACCCTATACCCTCCTTGGATATTACGGTTGGAACATGGAGATTACATCGTACAAACAAAAGAAACAACTGTTTAGCTTTGAGGAAAACCAACGTCGACAAATGGATAATCTAACTAAACAACTTTTTTGAAAACACCGCGACTTTCCAAAGTCACGCTTAATTGTATTATCAAAATCAACACCTGCTTACTGGAAAACACTTGAGTGCCAAAACATTTTGGGAAGAATCTCAAATAGTCTTGCGGTGGAAAAACCTTATAGCTTTTTGTATATAAACCATAGTTCCTTTTAGTTGTCCCAAGTTAAAACACTCTTAGATGTTAATGAAAAACTTGTGTGTTATAAATATCAAAATAATGCTAACAAACTAACCAAAATTAAAACGTCCATAACAAAAATAAAAAACCAAAACAGTCCATAATGAACAAAATTTAAAATAGTCCATAGAGCATAATAAAAAACCGTGAAACCCGAGCTTCAAAGTCGCCATCCAATCCTAGGTCAGAGGATTACCTAAAAAAAATCATACAAATCGTGAGCTTTAAGCCCAATGTGTGATATGACTTATATCTTTAGTATATATACAAACGTATCACAGAAAATTTCATAGCATATATTTCAAAATATTTTATAATGTACCAAAATCCATACGGATCGTAATTTATCATATCATAGCATTTCATGTTATATCAAAATGTAGTATTTCATATTAGATCAGACCATAGCATATCATATCAAATCTAATCATAGCATAACATAACATAACCTACCCGCATTCGCTATACACCATCTTTGTCCAACCAATCACACCATATAGGACTACATTCTATCCATCCAATCACACCAATATGTGGCGTTGTGCCACTCTTAAATTTCCAGCTGAGTTATCATACATAAAGTTACGGTCTAGCCACCATATTTGCAATATGAACTGCCATATACACTTTTTCCATGATATCATAACCCGCCCCCAAAACTCATGCATTTCATAATCATATATCATACATATTTATATCACATAACATATAGCAACATATACAGATATTTCCATATAAATCATAACTTAGCATAAAGTTTATTTGTAGGTTACCTTACCTAGCATACCTTTAAGCTTATCCATATCTAATTATGTCCTAAACTTACGTTTTTCTGGCCCCATAAGATGTATACGGACCCAGATTTTGAGTCCTTCAAATAGCCCCTAATTGAGCCTTAAAGTTAGGCAAAAAGGGCCATATGACCTAAAAACCTATCCCATATAGTCCACACGGTCTGCACAATTTCACACGGCTGTGCGCCACACACTGTCTACCACACCGGCTAACACACGACCGTATGGCATTGGGCAGTTTCGAAAAACAACTATTGTTTCATGAATTTTTGAGTTTATATAAAGTTTAATGGTCATTTTCACACACCTGATTGTCGATTTAACTCCAAACGCATACAACACACTCCTAATTAAAACACAATTTAACTCCAAACGCATACAACACACTCCTAATTTCATAAAGAATCAATCTTGAAATTAACATTCAAACACTTACCCCACCAAACTGTAAACAAAAAGACAACTACTCTACTGGAAGGTTCTAATTCTCAGCCCTCTCCCCTAAATAAGAAAACCAATAAACATTCAAAAACCATCTTATGAGAATAACTCCAACAAATTCATCATTATACCATGAAAACCATAGTACCCAAAATCACTGCCAAAATAATTGAAAACTTACACTCTTTTTAGATATAATCAAATACAAAGAATCACCAAAATTCTGTAAGAAGTAATAGCAACAAATATTACCCAATGGAAAAATAAAAGAAATCCTAAGAAAGTGAAATGAAAACAAAGAAGGAATAAGCCAAAGGAAAGAAAATCACCACAAAGAGGAAAATAGAAGAAAGAAGAAAAATAATAGACAGTTAATTTTGCTAAGAAAAAGTAGGGATTGGGTAAATATTAATTTAAAATAGAATAAAATAATAAAAGATTTATCCATCAGACTTCCTAGAATTCAAATTAATTTCGAACACCCAACTTTCCTAAGCAAAAAGAGTAATGTTTCCCACTTGCATATCATAGGATTTAAACATAAGACTAAAGAGCAATTCACAAGTACCTTACCACCAAACCAACAAGCTCATTCTGCATAATTTACTCAGAAATAAGATTTAAACCAAATAATCAAAGATAATAATAGAACGAAAAATTAACAAAATTTTCAAGGAGAAACTTGAACCCAAAACCTTACACACGTAGTCACAACACCTAACCACTATACCATATTAACTTATGTGACACAATTCTACATTCCATGATTTAAGAAATTCGGGACGTTGCAAAAAGTACAGTGTATAATAAAATAAAATTTAAAAAACAAACAATAAAAATAAAAGTACAAATAAAAATAAAACATAAAACTAAATATAGTTAGTGATCAAAATCATGTGGGTTGTCAGGATTGCGAGGCGTAGGTACAATAGTGGGATCTAGTGAAGAAATGTGAAAATACTGGCACATTTGCTGTATATAGGCCTTGATGCGATCTTGCTGACGCTGAAGTTGACTGAAGTGCTCAAAATGTCACTGCTCAAGGTGATCGAGCCACTCTGACTGTCGCTGCTCAAGGAAGTTGGTTCGCTTGAAATGTTGCTATTGTGTGCAATAAATATCCTCAAGCATGACTGAATGTGGGGCAATGGAGTGACTCGGACAAGGAGAGGATCAATTTGGGTCCACATGTCGAGGTGGGTCATCATCCGGGAGCTCCTCATGCTCATCCTAAGGATCTAGATAAAATATATCGATGTGGACCCACTCTGTGCTGACGTTGAATCATTCATATGTGACTCATAATAGATAATCCCTGCAAGACCATCTGTCCAACCAAATAAAAGGATAAAGTCTACTTTAGAATATCGAGGAGCCCAAAATACCTCGCCAAATGAGTTATATAATGACCCATACAGATAAGGCTCTTCCTGTTATGATCAGATCGGTGGCAACAATAGAGAGCCACGAAGTAAACAACATCAATCAGGTGGCGCGTCTCCATACTCCACAAAAAATATGCATTTGAAGTATCGACAACCCCTATGCTCTCCCTCTGACCAGTCAATCTATGGGCCAAAATGGCATAAATGTAGCCCAAAGGCAAAGGTAAGCATGTCGCTTTCAACTTACTCTTGTTATACTGCAACTCAGTCCCAACAATGTTAGACCAACAGAGTAAGATCGGTCAATGGATATGTTTGGACAGTGTCGAGAACTTAGAAGTACTTATAAACTCATTGGAATAAAGTCCAAGGGTAGCTTCGAAGCCCAGGACACTCAAGTAACACGTCATATCCCCAAGTTGGAATGATATAGTACAAGGCTCATCCCAACGTGAAATCGCCAACTATAAGAATAAAGTCAAACAGAAATCCAGTGTGAGTTTTGTATTCGTGTGATCCATGACGATGTAAAACCAGTCTCACAATGTCATGTCAATCAGTACCCGAACCCTGGCAGCTAAACAGACTGCTTATAGATCCTCTCAATCAATGTAACGACCCAACCTTAAAGGTCACTCCTTAAGATGCTGATACTAGTCCTTATTTTGACCCTGAGTAAATTGGAGACACGGATATCTCGTAAATGTGGTAGGGGCCGAAGACGAAATGGCACCTAGTGCCTTCTACTTTTTGGAAACGGAGATAGCGGTCTTGGTTTTACCTCTAGTATTTGTCATTATGTACTTGAAATAAAATATAACAACCAAATATTATAGAAATAGAAAAATCAGCACCACCGATAACTAATCTAGCAAATTAATAGATCAACATACGAAACAAGATAATTCGGCAAACAATCCACTCATGATAAAGTCGATTCATCAAATAAGACAAACTAATATACTTAAATCTAATAAGAGTAGAACTAAAACTAATGATACAACACTGACTAAACTAAATTAACATAATAATAATAGTATGGTGGCGCGAGCGACGATGGTGGGAGAAAGAGAACGGATGGTCAATCATGAAGAAGATAGCGGCATAAGGAGAAAGGGGATTGAAAGAGAGAAAGTGAGAGAACAGTTGTGGTTGAGAGGAGTTGAATGAACGCTAGTTGGGGGGCAAGAGGACAAGAGAGATGAGATGAGGGGTGTCGGTGTCGGTGTCGTGAGAGGGGTTGGCCCAGCAAAAAGAAGAGGAATGAGAGGGAAAGTGTTGAGCATGGATAAAGGGACAAAAGGAAAAATGGTGGTTTGTGAATAAAGGAAAGGATAATAGGGAGGGATGCAATTGTTAGGTGCGAATGACGATAATGAGGGTTTGGAGGTGTTTGAGAGGTAGGTTAAGGTTGAACGGTGACAAGGGGAAGAGGAATAAAATAGGGAAGATGTATCAAATGACAGTGTGAATAATCGGCAATGGAAAGGGACGTGTGGTGATTAGAAGGGGTGATGACGACTAGGGTCTAGTTAAAAACAAAAGAAAAAACAAAAAGATTAACAGACCCTAACATTAAAAAGGGGCATATAGCCACGTGTCAGGCCATGTAGGCTACACAACTGTGTGGCCAAGCTGTGTACCTTTTTAAGGCCATGTGGCTTATTAAAATTTTAAAAAATATTTGCTCTAGTGTTTACACAGCCGTGTCAACAGGCCGTGTGGTATATCCCAAAACGTATGATATTTTCGTTCACTTCTCCCATGATCGTATACTGGGGCATGTGTTATACAGTTGTGTCACCAAGCCTTTTACCTTCATTTAGACCTTGTCTGTTGTTTTTGTTTTTTTTGAAAAATTGGCTCTAGTAGTCACACAATCCATGACACACCCATGCGTTCCGCACGATCGTGTCTGCAGGCCATGTGGGTGTATTGTTCACTTCCCCTAGGATTGTGCCAAGAGGTTTTTGGGTCACAGGTTGCGTTTCCTGGTTGTGTAACTCTCTATGGCTGTGTATGTCAAAAAAAGTTAAAAACTTGGCTCCAGTAATCATACAGTTCATAACACACCCATGTGTCTTGGCCATGTATCTTCATGCTGTGTGGATTACTCTAGACCGTGTGACACCCTTTTTTCTTTTAATAAAAACAAAACTTAGGTGAATAAATAAAATAACAACACTTGGGTTGCTTCCTGAGAAGCGCTTATTTAAAGTCTAAGCTCGACTTTCTCTTTTACACAAACAATTAATTCAGATTTTGGAGCCGGAGCTCCTATCTCTTGTTATCAATATCACTATCAAGATAAAATTTGAGTCGATGACCATTTACCTTAAACGTGTCATAGTCCTATTGTGCCGTATGAAAAGACGATTTTTATCACAAATAGGCCTGACCATCTTAACTTTAGCTTTCCAGGAAATTTTCTAAGCCTCGAATTGTACAGAAGCACTCAGTCTCCAACTGTGAATTGTTTGGGCTACTTTAAACGAGCGTTGTGGCATCCCTTTGTTAATTCTTTGTATAATCGAGCTTTCATAAGCATTTTCTTGCCATTCATCTAGCTCATTCAGGTGCAACATTCTCTTTTCACCTAGAATTTTAGGATCAAAACTCAAAAATTATTGCCCAAAATGTTTTGTGTTCGAGCTCTAGTGGTAAAGGACAACCCTTCTCATAAACAAGTCTATATGGAGGTGTTCTTATAGGTGTTTTGTACGCAGTCCTATAAACTCATAAGACATCATCTAATTTTAATGATCATTTCATCCTATTTTTCTCTACAGTATTTTCTATGATACGTTTCAATTCTTGATTTGACAGTTCAACTTGATCACTAGTTTGAGGGTGATATGGGTAGTTGTTTTATGATGTACATTGTATGTAACAGCTCGTTTTTAGTGTTGTCAGAAACAATGGTTTCAAGACCACGATTTTGATGAGTGAATTATTATTTTATTATTTATTATAGGTATACAGGATTATATTAAGGTCATATTAAAATTTTTTTAAGAAATTTTGAAGTTTAAAAAGTTAATTAGGTGAAAAGGACTAAATTGTAAAAAGGTTAAAAGTTGAGTTCTATTAGTTAGAGGGGTCCAATGGTTATGAAATCTTAAACTAAAGGACTTTAATGGTAACTATACCATTTAATGTGTTAGTGGATGTTTATGGATAGGTTTTAATGAAATTTTAATGATTTTAAAAGGTTAACTTAGTAATTTAGTAATTAAAAAGAAAATTAAGTAAGAAAAGATGAACCAAAGTTGTCATCTTGATCTTTTTTCATTTTGAAACCCTAAAACTAGCCATTGGAGAAGAGAAAGGCTCGGCCAATCAATTCACCTTGCATGGTATGGTTTTGGGCCCCGTTTTTAATGATTTCTATGTTTTTGAGTTTGTTTTAGCTTAATTTACCTTGCCCGGGGGGTTAATTAGAAAAAATGTTAGAGGTTGAGGGACTTGACATGAATATTTTTGTATATATTTTGATGTTAGTTGATAGATTATAAGTTCTTTTTGAAAAATAAATAAGTTTTGTTAAATGATTTTTGATGAATTTTGGAAATAGGGATTAAATTGTTAAAGTTATAAATCCAAGGGTTTTATTGTGATTTTTTGTTAAATATGATTTTCTTTAAGGTCGCTTGCATCATGGATTTAGGATAAAATAGTTAAATTTTAAGTTATTAGCTTAAGGACTAAATTGTGAAAAGTTAAAATGTTAGGGGCAAATTTGTAATTTTCCATAAATATGAACCATGGATTAAATTGTATTCTAGAAGTATTGAATTGATTAAAATTATCTATTTAGATCAAGATAAACCATAATCAGACTTAAATCGAGGAAAAGCTAAAAGCTTCGGACTAGTTCGACTATATTACTACGCCCTAATTATTGAAGTAAGTTCGTGTGAACTATAAATGTTTTAATGTCATTTAAATTGAATGTTTACAATGTTTTTTTTAATGCAAATGAATCAAAAAACGAATGTATTCATGCTATGATGAATTGACGGATACGAGTCCCGGTTGAAACTGAAGAATGATTAGAATACAAATGACATGTCATTAGGGATTTAATATTTCAGGTGCTGGTCTTGAATGTTCTACTGATGGCTGAGGTCCTACATTTGTTGACAGTTCTCCATAGCTTGTGTAAGAAGCATCATGTAGCTTACATTTTGATCTACAGCTCATGTGAGTAGACCAATTTCAAAGCTCGTGTAAGCAATGATGTAAAGAAAAGGTTGCGGTTATATGTAAAGGCACACTATGTGTGAGCTTTCTTGAGTACCCGATGTAATTCTAGATGGTTCAATGAGTAAGAAAAGGGAATGAAATGGTAAGTATTCAAATGAAATGAATCACGATATTATAAAAAGGATTTGTGAACTAAATGATGTATTTACATATGGAAATATATTTATCTTATGGTTGAATTCATTTGGATCATGCACAAGTGTACTAACTTATGAATTTGATGATGTTGTATAGGCTTATGCCAAGCTTAATTTTTTCATTGATATTATACTTATGATATATATATTATGCAAATGAAATGGCAAGTTGTGTTTAAGTTTATACGAGCTTACTAAGCACTTGTTGTTACGTAGTTATTTTCCTTTGTTTTATAGATTATCAGAAGCTCAACAGGTTAGAATCCCATCAGAAATCTATCACATTCTCGAGCAGTCAATTCGGTATATTTTGAGTAATTTTGGCCAAGTTAATAATGGAATGTATAGGATGTTATGTAATGGTCATTTTGATGTTTATCTTTAGATGTTTATGCTGATTTGGTAATTTGCAGTGCCTTACCAAAGTATGTCATTTTGGTCACTTATAAGTGCATGTATATAAGGTTCTTTTAGTATGTTTGTAATGGCTTGATAATGGTCATTTGTGGTGTTTTTGGTAATTAATTGAACTAGGCTATTATGCTCAGAAATATGACAATTTTTTACATGTTTAGGTAAATGATGTTTTGTTGCAATTGTGGTGCCTTTGAATGGCATATTGGTTAGGTGATTTAAGATGATTGAAATGACATGATTATGCATGTTTGAATGGTGTTTGAAATCCTTGAATGTGTGCCTAAATGGTTTGAATGATTAGGTTGAATTGAACTTGTAAGGGCTTAATTTTAGGTAAATTTTGGGTTCACATGGCCTGGGAAACGGGCTGTCACACTTCCATGTATCATTTGAAATTTTTTAAAGTTCCAAGTTAGTGAGTTACAAAGCCTGGCACACAGGCGTGTGTGGCAACTTAGAGAGTTACATGACCTGGCACACGGGCATGTGACATGGTCGTGTGACCCTACTCAGTGAGTTACATGGATGGGGACACATGCTGCGACACGACTGTGTGTCCCTTGTTTGAATGTTACACGGCCTAGGGCTGTGTTACATGGCATGACCACACGGCCGTGTTTCCCCTATTTTCCAATTTTTGTAACTTTTTCTTAAATTGCCTGTTTTGTTTCAAATTAGCCTAGAACCACCTTAAAGCTATTTTTAGGGTCTCGAGGGCTCGATTTAGGGGCATAATGCATGTAATTGAATGTATTATGATATATTTAATTTATTTAAATATTATGTTGTTATATGTTTTTCAATTGTACGGTAATGCTCCATAACCCTAATCCGACGACGGAGACAAGTTAGGGGTGTTACACCGTATTTCTTAAGAATTTTATCAAATTGAGCGTTACAAAAATGTGTGCCCCTATCGCTAATGGTTGTTCTATGTGCTCCAAAATGAGAGAAAAGTTTCTTAAGAAATCTAACTACTACCCTAGCATCATTAGTTGGTAAAACTTGTGCTTCAACCCATTTTGACACTTGATCCACCGCTACCAGTATGTATTTATTACCATAAGAACTAGGAAAAAACCCATAAAATCAATACCTCAAAATTCAAAATTTTCACAAGAAAGCATATAATTTTGAGGCATTTCATCACATTTCGAAATATTACCTATCATTTGGCAACTATAACAAGAAGAAGCATATTGTTAGCATCTTTGCACAACACGGGCCAATAAAAACCTGATTCAAGGACTTTATGTACAGTTCTAACCCCTACTGTAATGTCCTCATATCAATCTAGATTGACAGTGATCCAAAATCTTATCCCCTTCTAGTACTAGAACACACCTTCGAATTACCTAATCTGCACACACAAGAAAAATAAATGGATCCTCCCATAAGTAGTTTTTCACGTCGACAAAGAATCGCTTATTTTGATGATGAATGATGAGTCATCATCATATGTGTAGACACTCAATTTTGCCCGGGCCTAGAAATAAGTCCAAAAAAAAACGAAGTCCAAGTTCAGTCCAGAATTACAAATATAATTTGGCCCGATCGGAATGGCCCATTACTTGAAAAGATTTAAGGTCCATCTACAAGTTTGACTCATATGGAAATATAATCTTTAATGATATGCAATCTTAGATGTGATATACAATCTTAGATATGATACAATCTTAGATATGATTGCAATCTTAGATATGATACAATCTTGGATATGATTGCAATCTTAGATATGATATACAATCTTAGAAGATATGATTTTGTAATCTTGGAGATTTAATTTGTAGATATCCTTTAATCTTAATCGTTGATGTAATTGATCTGTACCGTTGGATTTGGGGAGGCTCAACTATAAATAGAGGCCTCTCCCCTCATTGTAAAACAACTTGACTTCACTTGAGTTTTGGGAAGCAATAAGAATTCTTGAGAGCATTCACTCAAATTTCTCTCCCTCTTGCGTTTTTATTTTCTACGGTTTATTCTTATTTATTCTTTGTTCATCTTTGTTTTCAACCTTTTTTTATTTAATCCCTATCTCCTTGATTTTTCAATTCTCTTTTATATTTTATTTTTTAATAATTTTAGTATTATATCAAATTATTTTTATTAAATTTTATATTATTCATTGTTTTAAAAAATATATTTCATTTAATTGAAAAACTTTTTTTCTTAAATAAGGCAATGTTTGGTGTTTAGAAATTCGAAAAATAGTGCCCTAACATGTTGGGTTGCGATTTTTTCGTTTGACTAAATAACCAAATATCCTTTTAATAAAATTTCAAAATCATGAGATAATTTTAGTTACGAGGATTTAAAACATCGTGTCCTAACATGCTGGATGTGATGTTTGTATACTTTCGAAACAAAGGAATCTCAAGTTTCAACTTTAAATTGTTCAAATTTTAAAATCTTTTCAAATTTTCGACATTAGGACAATAAGTAATCAATTCGGTACCAATTTTGGGCGTTACGAGGGTGCTAATCTTTCCTTGTGCGTAACCGACTCCCGAACCTGTTTTCTTGAATTTTGTAAGACCAAAATGTTTTACAAAGGTGGTCCAATCACACCTAAAAAGGTTGGTGGCGACTCTCATTTTCATTTTTCAAAAAGTCGAACCCCGTTTTTCAAACACCCCTTTAAAAATAGGTTTCGACAGCTTGGCGACTCCACTGAGGACCTATAAGAGAGTCAAGCCGAAAATTGATTATTTTCTGTCTTAATGTCGAAAATTTGGAAAATTTTTAAAATATGTCATTTTTACATGTGTTAGTTACATATGTTTGTTATTGTTTACGCACACATTGCATTTGCATGATCGTTGTGGTCACACCCTTAAGTGGGAGTGAGAAGTTATGCTTTCCTGAGGTTTTCACCTCCGCATGGGCTAGTGGATTGCTTCCGGGATACATCCGTACCTATGTCTTCGTGTGATTTTCATCTCCGTATGGCCATAGGGAAATGTTTCCCCCTAAACCGAACTTGGTCCATATGAGCCTATAATTGGTGAGGATCGAGGAATCTGCTGGTTCAGGTACCCTTGCTTTAGAACCGAACTACATATAGTGAACTTTAAGTGCTTGCAACGGTAGTATGATGATGACCTTTAGTGCCTACCTTTATAAGTTCTTATTTATTTTTTTTATATATGTGACACTGACTTGTTTTTCTTATTTTGCTATCATTGCATGTCATTTATCATTAAAAGGTGTCGATTCAAGGTTCGATTTCTGAGTTAGAAAGTTTTGTAATGGGGAATGAATATCTTAATAAAGTGGAGACAACTCTTTCGTTTATGCTTGGTCAGAGAAAACCCAGATAGAAAAAGGAAATAGTGTCACTGAAGGATACACATTAGAATTATGAGATTACACTCTCATTAGTGTGATGCAAAATAACCTCCAAGAGTTAAAGGAAATATTGGATTAATGGAGTAACGAAGCCAAGCAGTTATTCTACAACAGTTATGGGGAATTGCAGTATTTGCTTGACATGAAGATAGATGAACAATTCAAGGTGAGCGTGGGGAGTACTGATGGACACTTCTACTATTACAGATGAAGATAGTCACCTCGTGGATGGTAAGGGTTAAAGACCTACAAAATTGAATTGGATGGAAAGAATTTTGCTTATGATGGTAGAAAGGCTCACTTACTATAGGACCGCTACCAAACAACAAGCTAGAATTTACTGTGGCACTTTAGGATGTTGTACTTATCAGAAATAATGGAAATGCAAGCCCTGATGGCCGGGACAGCCCAAATGAGCATGAAAGAAAGAGATTAAAGAAAATCGTATCTTTTAAAGACCTTTAAAGTGGAGATTAGCTATGCTGCGAAGATACCCATGCAAAGAATTCGAAATGTTCTGTGGAGGCAGAAATTTAAAGACTCTCAATAAGCACTGAGGATGTTTGATATCATTTTAAGGCAGTATGCTGCGAAGCTGAAATGCCTACTTGTTCGCTAATCTTTCATTCAAGGTAATCAGAGCAACTTCACAGACATTGGAGGAGGTGTCTTTGGCTGTAGAGCTTACTTCATAGGTGAAGCCGTAATTCAAATTCAAGAGATAGCTAATCATTTACAGATACTGGTAGAAAGGGCAAGCACGTTGAGCACCAATATGAGCTACAGTTCAGATAGAGGTCGAGAGTTAGCTTTGTTATTAGATAGGGTTAAGACTCTGGGCCTACAAGCGAAAGCGTATTTGTAATCCGTTTTATGAAAAGATTTTTGTTCCTTAAATAACGTTTTCTAAAATGAAACTGAATCGAGATCGATACCTTTTTGCATTCATGCATTTGCATTACATTACATCAACGAAAAGAAGGTTTTGATTCAAAATTCGATTCCTAAATAGAATAGTTTGTCATAAGGAAAAAAATTTCTTGATGAAGTAGATTATAGTGCGGTCGTCTGAATATAGTCCAAGTAAACACGACGAGAGAAAGCTGGTAGTCCACGGAGGAATACATGATGTAATTTCTAGAGATTCAAGCCAACAAAGGTTACCCAAGAGCATGACGAGAGATAGCCGGAAGTCCACGAAGAAATACATGACTTGATTTAATTGCCAACGAAGATTATCCAAGAGCTGACACTTTTTGATGAGTATCATGAAGATAAGTGAGCAAGAGATCGAGGCTCAGATTAAGCAGCAAGGAGCTAGCAAAGGCATCTTTTAGAGAATTTACAGGATTCGACCATGAAGAAAAGATCAACGTTTACTTGGACTATGAAGGGCAAGATCGCATATGTAATCTATTTTCATGTAAAGAAATCTGTTTTCTAGAAAAGTTATTCTAATGGAATTGAATTCAAGATCAACATCTCCTTTTCTTTTGCATTCATGCATTTGCATTGCATTACATCAAATGCATTTAAATCTATAAAAAGACCCTAATTAGTTAAAGTTATTAAAAAGAGAAAGAAAAAAAGAGAGAGAAGAGGGTCACGGCTGAGTGAAAAAGAAGTTGAATGGGAATTAACTACATTCCCTTACATATCCTCGACTTTTGTGTCAGGAGGGATACCTCACCCAGAGAAGGGGGTGTTTGGAAATGAAAATCATCCCATCAATGTCATACATGAGGAAGGAACTGAACAAAGAAACCTTGAGGGCATTCGCCCTTACAAACTGGGAATTTCTTTAAATAATTGGACTGCAGAAGAACTTCCTGTAATCTTTAGGAATTTTACGGAGTAATATTCAGAACACTCTTGTTGCTCTAAAGCCTAGGAGTAATGATATTTCTTTTAAGAAGTGGGCTCATGTTCAGACATTTTTATTTTCAATAAAACATACTTTTATTTATCCGAGTAAATATTCTTTCATTCTGATTCTTTTGACCTTTGACATTCTTTATAAATTTTCATTTCATGTAAATAGTCATTTTTGAATTCATTTATTCCTTGTATATTCTTTTGTGTGCCTATCATAGATCCCTAGATATCAATGACACGAGCAACGATACTACAGATTCAGAGTTCCTTTTGAGTGCGATATGTGTTTAGAGGAATTTCAGTACTTTGAAGGTGACAGAAATTGTGACTTGTTTTTGTTGAAAATGGTTTTTACCCCATGAAGTGGTGGTAGGAAATATAGCCTTAGAGGAAGGAAAGATTTTGAAATTGGAATTAGCTGAGGAGACAAGACAAGAACTTGTTGAGACTATTATGGGAATTCAAAAATGTGGTCCAAAAACGCATGCAGGAGGATTTGCAATTGCCAGAATAAACATGAGGTTTTGGGGCACTGTTGGTCCACCATGAAAAGGGATCGCATCAGTTGTACAATGAATGCCAAATTTAAACGAGTCAAGACTTATGGGACATGTATGTTATGGGCCTGAGCTCGTCAAAAGTTTCAAGCTGACAATGACTCATCTTTGTGGACGTCAACTACTCCATTAAGAGAGGGAGATAGCTTCATATGCCAATATTACCAAGTCAAAAGTCATCTATTTCAAAAAAAAAGAGAGATTATATATAACTGCACAATGCCAAAAGTTTGCAGTCTATTCAAAGATAATGCGCCATACCACAGTACAACAAAGGTTGCCAAAAGAAAAGAAAAAGAAGGAAAAAACAAATTACAGAAGATGACTGAGACTGGAAAAAATTGGCATAAGAAACTATCGCCTATTCTCTATGCTTAAGCTGGGGCAAACACCTTCAATTCCAGTTGTTTCAAAGGTTCCAACCATCATCCTTGGAATGGGTGCATTGTTTGGCTTTCCTGAGTAGTCTAATGTGCCGTCAATAGCTGCGATGGTTAGCTCCAGGCGGTGGCCATTGATTTTCAGCTATGGAGCATCAGGCTGTACACAGTTTCTAAAGCTTAAAATGATAGATTCTTTCTTCAAAACCAGTTTCTGACAAAGTGGATGACGGTATCATGAAGGAAGCTCTCTTAGACTTCTATACAAGTTCAGGGAAGAGGAAACCTGATCAAATCATTATTTTCAGGGATGGGGTTAGCGAGTCTCAATTCAATCAAGTTTTGATCAAGTTATTGAGGCTTCCAAGTTCCTTGATGAGAAGTGGAACCCTAAAGATTGTGGTTATTGTTGTACGAAAAACCATCATACCAAGTTTTTTCAGCAGGGATCTCCTGACAATGTGCTACATGGTACTGTCATGACAACAAAGTATGCCATCCAAAGAACAATGACTTTTACCTTGGTACCCATGCTGGAATGATTGGAATCACGAGGCAGACCCACTATCATGTTCTCTTAGACCAGGCTGGGTTTTCGGTTGATGATCTGCAAGAGTTTATTCATTCTCTATCCTATATGTATCAAAGGAGCACCACAGCCATATTTTTTGTGGCTCCTATTTGCTACACTCATTTGGCAGCTTCACAGTTGGGGGCAATTTATAAAGATTAGGGATGCTTCAGAAACATCATTGAGTCATGATGGGATGTATGCTTCGGGAGTAATCTCTGTACCTCAGCTTTCCAGGTTGAAGGATAAAGTCAGCAACTTCATTCTTGTCTGTTGAGAATCATTGAACCATATTTTTGTAGGGTTTGACAAACAACAGCCAGGACTGTTGTTGGGGCAATCCCTTTCATGGGTTTATGAATCAAGATTTTTCCTCCAAGCTTTGATGGAGTCAAGAATTGAATACCTCTAGTAAACTTAACTTGAAAGTATTCATCCTAAGCAAATGTACCAAGAATGGATGACACAGACTTATGACAAAGAAGGTTCGTCCAAAAGAATTTCATAAAGGAAACCTTGTGCTGAAAGAGATCCTTCCCATGCAAAAGGATGCCGAATTGGGAATGGTCATATGTTGCGAAGAGGGCTTTCTCTAGAGGTGTACTGATTTTGACAAGAAATGGATAGGAAGAATTTATCTGATCCAGTGAATTCGGACTCGGTTAAGGAGTACTTTGTATGAAGGAGAAGGGAAGCCAAGGTGAAAACCCACAAAGGGCACTTTGGGACTTCTATTTCAAAAAAAAGGCAAAAAAAATAAAAGAAAAAGAGAAAAAAAGAAAAATAAAAAAGAGAAAAAAGAAAAAAGAAAAAATGGAGAGGCCAAGGTGAAAACCTGCAAATGGCGCATTGAGACCAAAGGGGTTTTGAGTTGAAAACCCGAAAGGGCAGCTCAAATTTGGAAAGTCATGCAGTGACCTTGCTATACCGGATTCGACGAGAAGTGAAGTATGTTACATATCGAGGCATCAACGAATTGGCATCAACGAATTACTTTGGATCTTTTAAACACATGTTGAACTCAAGAAAGTCTTCATGGAGCTGGTGTATAGACGCTCAAGCGGCGATATCTGGGGCATCTGATTTCTGTCCTATTTACTATCTTTGGATTCTTTTTCTTCGCAAAGATATGTTCTCAGGTTAATCTTTTTGTATTCCTTCCAATAATATGTCCAAATCTAATTATCCTCAGGATCAATTTATTTGTCTCTCATTATTCATAAAGCATGTTACATTGAAATAATGATAGATGAACTAAAATATCTTCACAAACGAAGTTTTGCATATTACTCTGGAAATTTCTAGATAATACAAGAAACTGAAACAAGACAATTGTTTAAGGAATTCCCATATGTATGGGTTGGAGATACTCGAGAGATTTTCTTCTTCAGTCCAAAAGGTGGTTGGACGTTTTAAGTAATATTGATATTAAGAAAGGATCATTTTATAAACATCTTCAGTGGGTCGTAACATTCTGGGAATGGTACGGTAGACCAAATTGATGGAGAAGATTCGAGGCATACGAGCAGAGTATGATTGATATGTCGAGAAAAATGAGGTGGGAAGCTCGATAGATGAATGAGTGATGACGTCCGGAATAGGAGTTATTTTCATAAACATTTTGCATCATAATATGTCTAATTAGGAGCATTTAACTCATTTCGATCATGGAATCTTAATTAATTGGCATAAGCATAAATTCCAGGAAATCAATTCTACAAGTGGATTCCCCAGTGGACAATGTAGCAAGATTGATTGAAAATTAAAAAATTCAGCGCCTTAATCCCCTAAGCAGTAGGATAACAAGTCAAAATTACGGATCTTATCTCCCTAAGCAGTAGTGGAGCAAATCGAAGATGCTCCTTAACCCCCTGAGCAGTAGGGTAACAGGTTAAAGTATAGCAGATCTGGCCTTCAGGTGTTCGCGCTGAAGCAGATCCAAGATGATTTGGCGTCTCTGTATTGTCAGAGAACAAATCGAAGAAACAAATTTGGCATCTCCATATTCGACGGAGAGCAAATCGAAGACATAGCTGATTTGGCTTTCACGTACTTATGATGAAGCAAATCTAAGATGATTTGGCATCTCTATATTGTTAGAGAACAAATCGAAGTTTGGCGTCTCCATATTCGACGGAGGGCAAACACATAGCAGATCTGGCCTTCAGATGTTTATACTGAAGCAAGATCCAAGATGGTTTGGCATCCTTGTGCTTACAAGGAACAAATCGAAGACATAGCTGATTTGGCTTTCACGTGTTTACATTGAAGCAAGTCTAAGATGATTTGGCATCTCTGTATTGTCAGAGAACAAATTGAAGTTTGGGGTCTCCATATTCGACGAAGGGCAGATACATAGCAGATCTGGCCTTCAGATGTTTATACTGAAGCAAGATCCAAGATGGTTTGGCATCCTTGTGCTTACAAGGAACAAATCGAAGACATAGCTGATTTGGCTTTCACGTGTTTACGTTGAAGCAAGTCTAAGATGATTTGGCATCTCTGTATTGTCAGAGAACAAATCAAAGTTGGCGTCTCCATATTCGACGGAGGGCGGACACATAGCAGATCTGGCCTTCAGATGTTTATACTGAAGCAAGATCCAAGATGGTTTGGCATCCTTGTGCTTACAAGGAACAAATCGAAGACATAGCTGATTTTACTTTCACGTGTTTACGTTGAAGCAAGTCTAAGATGATTTGGCATCTCTGTATTGTCAGAGAACAAATCGAAGTTTAGCGTCTCCATATTCAAGAACAATCTTTATTATTTGAAGCGATTCTTTCGGTCAGTTATCAAAAGAGGGCAATTGCTGGAGGGCAGACACATAGCAGATCTGACCTTCAGATGTTTATACTGAAGCAAGATCCAAGATGGTTTGGCATTCTTGTGCTTACAAGGAACAAATCGAAGACATAGTTGATTTGGCTTTCACGTGTTTACGTTGAAGCAAGTCTAAGATGATTTGGCATCTCTGTATTGCCAGGGAACAAATCGAAGTTTGGCGTCTCCATATTTGACAGAGGACAGACATATCGTAGATCTAACCTTCAGATGATTAGACTGAAACAGATCTAAGATGGTTTGGTATCCTTGTGCTTACAAGGAGCAAATCGAAGACATAGCTGATTTGGCTTTCGCGTGTTTACGCTGAAGCAAATCTAAGATGATTTGACATCTCTGTATTGTCAGGGAACAAATTGAAGAAGCAGATTTGGCGTCTCTGTGTTCGATGGAGAGCGGATCGAAGATATCAACATGACAGTCATGAGTTTGCAAGAAACAGATTGAAGCTGTGAAGTGGCCATTTGTAGAAGATTAAGAACTCAAGACTTGGCAAGACCGGGGAAAATTGGTCTTTTTATAGTCTTTGCTCTATTCCTGTTACACAACAATGAGCAAAGAGGGGCAGCTGTAGACACTCAATTTTGCCCGGGCCCAGAAATAAGTCAAAAAAAAAAACGAAGTCCAAGTTCAGTCCAGAATTACAAATATAATTTGGCCCGATCGGAATGGCCCATTACTTGAAAAGATTTAAGGTCCATCTACAAGTTTGACTCATATGGAAATATAATCTTCAATGATATGCAATCTTAGATATGATATGCAATCTTAGATGTGATATGCAATCTTAGATATGATTGCAATCTTAGATATGATACAATCTTAGATATGATTGCAATCTTAGATATGATACAATCTTAGATATGATTGCAATCTTAGATATGATATACAATCTTAGAAGATATGATTTTGTAATCTTGGAGATTTAATTTGTAGATATCCTTTAATCTTAACCGTTGATGTAATTGATCTGTACCGTTGGATTTGGGGAGGCTCAACTATAAATAGAGGCCTCTCCCCTCATTGTAAAACAACTTGACTTCACTTGAGTTTTGGGAAGCAATAAGAATTCTTGAGAGCATTCACTCAAATTTCTCTCCCTCTTGTGTTCTTATTTTCTACGGTTTGTTCTTATTTATTCTTTGTTCATCTTTGTTTTCAACCTTTTTTATTTAATCCCTATCTCCTTGATTTTTTAATTCTCTTTTATATTTTATTTTTTAATAATTTTAGTATTATATCAAATTATTTTTTTATTAAATTCTATATTATTCATTGTTTTAAAAAATATATTTCATTTAATTGAAAAAGTTTTTGCTTAAATAAGGCAATGTTTGGTGTTTAGAAATTCAGAAAATAGTGCCCTAACATGGTGGGTTGCGATTTTTTCGTTAGACTAAATAACCAAATATCCTTTTAATAAAATTTCAAAATCATGAGATAATTTTAGTTACGAGGATTTAAAACATCGTGTCCTAACATGCTGGATGTGATGTTTGTATACTTTCGGAACAAAGGAATCTCAAGTTTCAACTTTAAATTGTTCAAAATTTAAAATCTTTTCAAATTTTTGACATTAGGACAATAAATAATCAATTCGGTACCAATTTTGGGTGTTACGAGGGTGCTAATCCTTCCTTGTGCGTAACCGACTCCTGAACCTGTTTTCTTGAATTTCGTAGACCAAAATGTTTTACAAAGGTGATCCAATCACACCTAAAAAGGTTTGTGGCGACTCCCATTTTCATTTTTCAAAAAGTCGAACCCCGTTTTTCAAACACCCCTTTAAAAAATAGGTTTTGACAATATGATTATTTTGGACTATATATTACTTACATTTTCTTGGCTTCATGAGCATTTTTATATGTTTTAAATTAATTTTAGTGATTAGACCTTTTTTGTTTGTATTGTAAATATTGTGTATTTTTAGTGTTTGTCATGCATTAATTTCAATAAAATATTCCATGTGGAATTTGTAGGTAAAATAGGTTTGGGAAGAATATGCAAATACATGGAACCATAAGATTAAATACACTTAGCCGAAAGTTGATCCAAGATAATGAGTGAAAGTTCAAAGCTCAAAAGATTAAAAATTTGTAATTTGAACACTTTCAGAACTTTCAGTCGGAACACTTCTTAGTGTTTCGATCATGTCTCAAGCTTCAGGACTCCATTTTTGGTGTACCTTATATCGTCAGAAAGGGGATTTGAATATCTATTCAAATATTAGAACACCAACACCAAAATGTATTAGGAAGAAATCCAAAAGTAATAATAATGTTACAAGTTTCACATTGATGGACAGTTTTGACGCATTTTCGTGTTTGGCTCATATCTTCTAACAAAATTGGAGTTTGGAGTTGGAATTTTTGCAACATATAGATAAAATGTAGACCATAAATCAACTCTCTAGGACCTTTCCCATTGAGAGCCGTTAACTTGGACTAAATGAGTAATCTTTGAACATGTGAAAAATACCTCAAAAGATGACAAAGAAGTAGGCCTAGAAATTTAATATTAGCACGTCCTTTGTATTGTCATTTTCCTCTTCAAAAATTTCTATAAATAGCCTTTGATTTCATCATATGAGACATTTTAAAGTTCAGTTCAATATCATTTTTTTGTTTGTTTCATTATTCATGTAAAATTTCAAGTTTCTTATTTCTAATATGTCTATTTCATCCAAGTTTGATTTGTTTACTTTCTCTTTGTTATTTTAAGTTTTCAATACTGAGGTGAAAGGGTGAAACTCTTGGGAAATATTAAGGTAAATTCCATACTCATCATTTGAGCTAAAATTAATTATCAATCACTTGTTATAATCATACTTGTAAAGTAAGATATTTTATTTGTTATAGACAATATATGACACAATAAATGCTTGGATAAATTAACCTTGATTTGTTGTAGACATATGTCGAAACCATTTTCAAATCGAGTTTTGGAAAATGGGAATCGATTTTAAAAAACGAAAACGAGAGTCGCCACCAATCTTTTTAGGTGTGATTGGATCACCTTTAAAACATTTTGTTTTAAAATCATTAGTTTTGGTCCACGAAATAAAAGAATGGGTTCGGGAGTCGGTTACGTACGAGGAAGGATTAGCACCCTCGTAACGCCCAAAAATTGGTACCTAATTGATTATCAAATGTCTTTAATGTCGGAAATTTAAAAAATTTTAAGATATAATCCTCTTTAAAATACTTTGATTTTGAAAATTTGGGTTCACTCGTATCATAAGGGCGAATGCCCTCAAGGTTTCTTTGTTCAGTCCCTTCCTCATGTATGACATTGATGGGATTATTTTCATTTCCAAACACCCCCTTCTCTGGGTAAGCTATCCCTCTTGACACAAAAGTCAGGGATATGTAAGGGAACGTCTCTTTTTCACTTAGCCATGACCCTCTTCTCTCTCTCACTCTCTTTTTCTTTCTTTTTTAATAACTTTAACTAATTATGGTCTTTTTATAATTTAAATGCATATAATGCGATGTGATGTAATACAAATGCATGAATGCAAAAAGGTATCGATCTCGACTTAATTTCATTTAGAAAACTTTATTTAGAAAAAGAATATCTTTACATATGAATGGATTACAAATACGCCTTCGTCCCATGGCCTAAAGTTTTAACTCAACAAAGCTAACTCTTGACAATGATCTGACTGTGCTCAATGTATCAGCTTGTACCTTCATGGTCCGTAAATGATCTACTACCATCCCGAATTTGAGCTATGGCTTCACCCATAAGATAATCCCTACATCTATGGACACCTCTTCCAATGTCTGTGAAGTTGTTCTGATTATCTTGAAAGAAAGATTGGCAAACAAGTGGGCATTCCTGCTTAACATGCTACCTTAAAATGATATCCAACACCTTTAGGGTTTCTTGAGAGCTTTCAGATTCCTGTCCACACAAAGCATTTTGAAATGCTTAGAAGGGTATCTTCTCAGTATAGTTAATCTCTACTTTAGAGGTCTTTTAAATGATATGGACTTCTTTAATCTCATTCTTTTGCGTCTATTTTGACAGATCATCAGGGCTTGCATTTCCATTATCTCGATAAGTGCAACATAGTGAACTCATGCTTGTTGTTTGGTCCTATAATAAATAAGCCTTTTACCATCATAGGCACAATTCTTTCCATCCAACTCACCTTTGTAGGTCCATGCATTCATCAATCACTTTTCTTCCAACACTCTTACTATCGACCATCTTCCTATGAAAGAGAAATGTTGTAATGGTGGAAATGTCCATCAATACTCTTCTTGTTCACCTTAAAATGATTGGTGAGTACATTACCTTTTGCCTGCAGCACGCCTTGCCATAGAGTGTCGAACAATCTTCTTCAGTATCCAATTCTGCTTTGATTGGAAACAACATTAAGACGCATTAGTGGCGGAAGAGGTAGGAATTCCAAGACTGCCCCTTTTCCCTCCTGTTCTTTCCATTTTAGCTCACTCCCTCTCCCTATGACATTCATCAACTTCCTCACAAAAGTTGGAATACAGTTAGCCCTTGAGTAAACTTTATCAACTTGAATCATAGGACAGCGCCACAAAATTGAATATTCCTCCACCACGGGTACCATATAGGCTTTTCCAAACGTAAAGCAACTGTATACAAGATTCCAATATTGAGTGATGGCCCGAAACAAATTCTCGTCTATTCCCAAGTCAAGCAAGTACTGCAAGTCCCCATGGTTGTTGTAGAACAACTGCTTGGCTTCGCTACCCCATTGATCCCATATTTCCTTTAACTCATGCTGATTATCCTGCGTGATACGAATGTAGTCTGACAGCTCTGACACATATCCCATGGCTAGACTATTTTCCTTTACTAACTGAGTTTGCTCTGACCATATATGGACGTTAGCGTTGTCTTCCACTCTATCAAGAAGTCCGTTCTCCATAATAAAACTCTCTAACTTAGAAACTGACCGAAAATCGATACCTTTTAAATGCGAAATGATATGCAACAAAAGAAAGGAGATAGTTAGTATCACATGATAACAATAAACTCAAAGATAACCTGCAAGGGTAATAATTACGGTATAATTCTATCTAGGTTGAGCTCTTACGGTCCTTCTATATGTGGTTTAGTTCTAAAGTTGAGGTACCTGAACCAGCAGATTCCTCGATCCTCACCCATTATAGGCTCATTTGAATCGAGTTCAGTTCAAGGGGACACATTTCCTTATGGCTACACGGAGATGAAAATCTCACGAAACCATAGGTACGGATGTATCCCGAAAGTGATCCACTATCCTGCACGGAGGCGAAAACCTCACGAAGGCGTAGCTTCTCACCCCACTTAAGGGTGTGACCACAACGGTCATGCAAATGCAATGCGTATTAGAATATAGCAACACTTGCAATAACACAAACACATGTAATGCAAAGAAGATTAAATTTTAAAATTTTTAATTTCCGACATTAAGACAAGAGATAATCAATTACACGGCTTGACTCTCTTATTAGTCCCCGATGGAGTCGCTTGTTGTCGAAACCATTTTCAAATCGAGTTTTGGAAAATGGGAATCGATTTTAAAAAGCAGCAACGGAGTCGCCACCAATCGTTTTAGGTGTGATTGGATCACCTTTAAAACATTTTGTTTTAAAATCATTAGTTTTGGTCCACGAAATAAAAGAATGGGTTCGGAGTCGATTACGTTTGAGGAAGGATTAGCACCTCGTAACGCCCAAAAATTGGTACCTAATTGATTATCAAATGTCTTTAATGTCGGAAATTTAAAAAATTTTAAGATATAATCCTCTTTAAAATACTTTGATTTTGAAAATTTGGGTTCACTCGTATCAAAACATTGACACTAAGTTAACCTTTTGGAAATCCCTATCTCGAAACGACAAATCGCCACATCCAATAAGTTAGGACACAACGCTTTGAAATTCCAAGACAGTTGCTCGTATTTTGAAAATCTTAAAAAACTTAGAAGGGTACTTGACTATTCGAACTCAACGAGAAAAGTTACAGCCCAATAAGTTAGGGCACTACTTTTCTCGAAGCTTTCAAATACTAAGCATTGCCTTTTTTATTTTTATAAAACTTTTAAATATTGTTTTAAATGACCTTTTAGAGTGACAATTCTATATTATGAAACATAGATAGTCAAATAGCGTTTATTATAAAGTATTATAACACTTTATATAAATGCAATCACTATATAGAGGGTAAAATAGAATAATAAAAATAATCATGCTAAGCAAATAGGAATATACCAAAAAGAAAACATAATAAATGCACTAATTATATACAATATATCATAAATAAAACATTAAATAATATAAAAAACATGGTAAATATTAATGTGTAAAATATGTATGAGTAAAAATAGATGACATGCATAGGAAATGGATAAATAGAATCTACATAAAATATAAAATCCAATAATTTAATGTACACATGAATGGATTAATAAATAAAATGATGCATATAATACAATATATCAATGTACATATATAGAAATATGCATTTGAAAGTAAATTATATAAGTCCAAGATATTACATAACATATGAAATACATAACATAACAATAATACATTAATGCTAAAGTAAAAACAAATATTGTATAATAAAAAAATAAGTTTTAAAATATATGTATAATATAAACAATTGATAAATAAAATGAGCATATAAAAAAATGTGATATTTAATAATAAATTTAAAATATAATATATAATAAAAATATATTTATAAGAATAATAATTATATAAAAATATAAAATATAATGGTTTAGAAAATAATGTATAAAATATCAAATATGTAAAATAATTTATATTTATAATGAAATGATTATATAATATATATACATGCATAGAAAATATATATTTGAAAATAAACTATATAAAAGGTTCAATATTATGATATATAAAATACATAATCAAATGTATAAAAGATAGGAAAAATATACATATTTGAAAAATGAAGAAATTAAAGAGTTGAAAAACTAAGATAGACGAAGAATAAAATAAGAACAAACCACGAGAGTAAGAACGCAAGATGGAGAGAAATTTGAGTGAATGCTCTTCAAGAATTCTTATTGCTTCCCAAAACTCAAGTGTTTTACAATGAAGGAGAGGCCTCTATTTATAGTTGAGCCTCCCCAAATCCAACAAGTGCAGATCAATTACATCAACGGTTAAGATCAAAGGATATCTACAAATTAAATCTCCAAGATTACAAAATCATATCTTCTAAGATTGTATATCATATCTAAGATTGCAATCATATCTAAGATTGTATCATATCTAAGATTGCAATCATATTTAAGATTGTATCATATCTAAGATTACATATCATTGAAGATTATATTTCCATATGAGTCAAGCTTGTAGATGGACCTTAAATCTTTTCAAGTAATGGGCCATTCGATCGGGCCAAATTATATTTGTAATTCGATGAACTTGGACTTCGTTTTTTGGGGGGTTTATTATTTTAAATCTTGAAATGGGCCGGGAAAAATTGAGTGTCTACAGCTACCCCTCTTTGCTCATTGCTATGTAATAGGAATTGAGCACAGACCATAAAGGACCAAATTTGCCCGGCCTAGCCCAATCTTTGCGATCTTTTCCTCGAATGGTCTTCTACCTTCTCCCTACGACCTCAAGAATGCTATGTTGATATCTTTGATTTATTTTCTGCCAAACACAGAGACATTGAGTCTGCTTCTTCGATTTGTAAGGATGTCAAATCATCTTGAGTCTGTTTGAGAACATTTGAGAATCATATCTGCAAGGTCCTCGACTTGTTCCTTGTAAGCACCAGGATGCCTAAACCATCTTGAGTCTGTTTGAGAACATTTGAGAGTCATATCTGCAATGTCCTCGATTTGTTCCTTGTAAGCACAAGGATGCCAAACCATCTTGAGTCTGTTTGAGAACATTTGAGAGTCATATCTGCAATGTCCTCGATCTGTTCCTTGTAAGCACAAGGATGCCAAACCATCTTGGATCTACTTCAATATAAACATCTGAAGGTTAGATCTGCTATATTTGAGAACGTCTGAGAGTCAAATCTGCTATGTCCTCGATTTGTTTCTTGTAAACACAAGAATACCAAATCATCTTGGATCTGCTTCAGTATAAACATCTGAAGGTTAGATCTGTTATATTTGAGAACGTCTGAGAGTCAAATCTGCTATGTCCTCGATTTGTTCCTTGTAAACACAAGAATACCAAATCATCTTGGATCTACTTCAGTATAAACATCTGAAGGTTAGATCTGCTATATTTGAGAACGTCTGAGAGTCAAATCTGCTATGTCCTCGATTTGTTCCTTGTAAACACAAGAATGCCAAATCATCTTGGATCTGCTTCAGTATAAACATCTGAAGGTTGGATCTGCTATCTTTGAGAATGTCTGAGAGTCAAATCTACTATGTCCTCGATTTGTTCCTTGTAAACACAAGAATGCCAAATCATCTTGGATCTACTTCAGTATAAACATCTGAAGGTTAGATCTGCTATCTTCGATCTGTTCCCTATAAACACAGGGATGCCAAATCTGCTATCTTCAACTTGTTCCCTATAAACACAGGGATGCCATGCTGAAATCTTCAATCTGCTTCGCTGTAAGCATAGGAATGTCAGATCTACTATCTTTGATCTGTTCCCTATAAACATAGGGATGCCAAATCTTGTTTCTTTGATCTATATTGTCCCATAACCTGTAGAATGCGTATGAGTTCATGCCTATGATCGAAGTGAGTCAAATTCTCCTAATTAGACATGTTATAATGCAAAATGTTATGAATATGACCCTTATTTCGGGTGTCATCACTCATTTCCCTTATCGAAGTTTTAACTTTATACTTCTTGATGTATCAATCATACTCTGCTTGTATGCTTTGAATCAACTTAGTCCTATTGTGCCATTCTCTAAATGTTGTGACCCGCTGGAGATGTTTATGAAATGATCCTTTCTTAAGATCAATTTAAAATGTCCCACCACATTTTGGACTGAAGAAGAAATCTCCCCGAGTACATCCGACCCTCAAATATGGAAATTCTTTAAACAATTGTCTTGTTTCAGTTTCTTGTATTATCTAGAAATTTCCAGAGTAATATGCAAAACTTCGTTTGTAAAGATATTTAGTTCATCAATCATTATTTCTATGCAACACACTTTATGAATAATGGGACGAATAAATTGATCTTGAGGATAATGATTTATCAAAAAGACAAAGGAGGTTAATCTAGGAATCTATCTTTGAGAAGAAAGAGAATCCAAAGATAGTAAACAGGACAAAAAATCAGATGCCCCAGATATCACCGCTTGAGCGTCTATACACCCACTCCATGAAGACTTTCTTGAGTTCAACATGTGTTTAAAAGATCCAAAGTAATTCGTTGATGCCTCGATATGTAACATACTTCACTTCTCGTCGAATCCGGTATAGCAAGGTCACTGCATGACTTTCCAAATTTGAGTCGCCCTTTCGGTTTTCAACTCAAAACCCTTTGGTCTCAAGGCGCCTTTTGCGGTTTTCACCTTGGCCTCTCCATTTTTCTTTTTTCTCTTTATTTTTTCTCTTTTTCTTTTCTTTTTTTTTTTTTTTTTTGAATAGAAGTCGAAAGTGCCCTTTATGGTTTTCACTGTAGCTTATCTTCTCCTTCGACAAAGTACTCTTTGACTGAATCCGAATTCACTGGATCAGATAAATTCTTCCTATCCATTTCTTGTCAAAATCAATGCACCTCTAGAGAAAGCCCTCTTCGTAACATATGGCCCTTCCCAATTCGGCATCCTTTTGCAAGGTTTCCTTTATGAGATTCTTTTGGACGAACCTTCTTTGTCATAAGTTTGTGTCATCCATTCTTGGTACATTTGCTTAGGATGAATACTTTCAAGTTAAGTTTACTAGACGTATTCAATTCTTGACTCCATCAAAGCTTGGAGGAAAAATCTTGATTCATAAACCCATGAGAAAGGGATTACCCCAGCAGCCGTCCTGGCTGTTGTTTGTCAAACCCTACAAAAAGATGGTTCAATGATTCTCAGTAGACAAGAATGAAATTGCTGACTTTATCCTTCAACCTGGAAAGCTGAGGTACAGAGATTACTCCTGGAGCATACATCCCACCATGACTCGATGATGTTTCTGAAGCATCCCTAATCTTCATAAATTGCCCCCAACTGTGAAGCTGCCAAATGAGCGTAGCAAATAGGAGGCACAACAAATATGGTTGTAGTGCTCCTTTGATACATGTAGGATAGAGAATGAACAAACTCTTGCAGATCATCAGCCGAAAACCCAGCCTGGTCTAAGAGAACATGATAGTGGGTCTGCCTCGTGATTCCAATCATTCCAGCATGGGTACCAAGGTAAAAATCATTGTTCTTTGGATGGCATACTTTGTTGTCAATGACAGTACCATGTAGCATATTGTCAGGAGATCCCTGCTGAAAAAAAAACTTGGTATGATGGTTTTTCGTACAATAATAACCACAATCTTTAGGGTTCCACTTCTCGCCAAGGAACTTGGAAGCCTCAATAACTTGATCAAAACTTGATTGAATTGAGACTCGCTAACCCTCTCCCTGAAAATAATGATTTGATCAGGTTTCTTCTTCTCTGAACTTGTATAAAAGTCTAAGAGAGCTTTCTTCATGATGCCGTCATCAACTTTGTCAGAAACTGGTTTTGAAGAAAGAATCTATCATTTTAAGCTTCAGAGATCGTATGCGGCCGATGCCCCATAGTTGAAAATCAATGGCCACCGCTTTGGAGCTAACCATCGCAGCTATTGACTGGCACATCGATCGCTCAGAAAGCCAAACAATGCACCCATTCCAAGGATGATGGTTGGAACCTTTGAAACAACTGGAATTGAAGGTGTTTGCCCAGTAGAAGCATAGAGAGTAAGCGGTAGTTTCTTATGCCAATTTTTACCGATCTCGGTCATCTTTTGTAATTTGTTTTTTTTTCTTCTTTTTCTTTTCTTTTGGCAACTTTTGTTGTACTGTGGTATGGCGCATTATCTTTGAAAAGATTGCAAACTTTTGGCATTGTGTAGTTATATATAATCTTTTTTCTTTTTTCTTTTTTTCTTTTTTTTTTTTAAAATAGATGACTTTTGACTTTGTAATATTGGCATCTGAAGCTATCTTCCCCTCTTAATGGAGTAGTTGACGTTTACAAAGATGAGTCATTGTCAGCTTGAAACTTTTGATGAGCTCGGGCCCATAACATACATGCCCCATAAGTCTTTACTCCTTTAAATTACAACTGATGCGATCCCTTTCCATGGTGGATCAACAGTGCCCCAAAACCTCATGTTTATCCTGGCAATTACAAATCCTCCTACATGCGCCTTTGGACCATATTTTTGAATTCCCATAATAGTCTCAACAAGGTCTTGTTTTGTCTCCTTAGCTAATTCCAATTTCGCAATCTTTCCTTCCTCTAAGGCTATATTTCTTACCACCACTTCATGGGGTAAAAACCATTTTCAACAAATTCAGAAATAAGTCACAATGTCTGTCACCTTCAAAGTACTGAGATTCCTCTAAACACATATCGCACTCAAAAGGAACTCTGAATCTGTAGTATCGTTGCTCGTGTCATTGATATCTAGGGATCTATGATAGGCACACAAAAGAATATAAAAGGAATAAATGAATTCAAAAATGACTATTTACATGAAATGAAAATTTATAAAGAATGTCAAAGGTCAAAAGAATCAGAATGAAAGAATATTTACTCGGATAAATAATAAAAGTATGTTTTATTGAAAATAAAAATGTCTGAACAAGAACCCACTTCTCAAAAGAAATCTCATTACTCCTAGGCTTTAGAGCAACAAGAGTGTTCGAATATTACTCCGTAAAATTCCTAAAGATTACAGGAAGTTCTTCTGCATCCAATTGTTTAAAGAACTTCCGGTTCGTGAAGCGAATGCCCTCAAGGTTTCTTTGTTCAGTCCCTTCCTCATGTATGACATTGATGGGATTATTTTCATTTCCAAACACCCCTTCTTCGGGTAAGCTATCCTCTTGACACAAAAGTCGTGGATATGTAAGGAACGTCTCTTTTCACTTAGCCATGACCCTCTCTCTCTCTCTCTCTTTTTCTTTCTTTTTAATAACTTTAACTAATTATGGTCTTTTTATAATTTAAATGCATATAATGCGATGTGATGTAATACAAATGCATGAATGCAAAAAGGTATCGATCTCGACTTAATTTCATTTAGAAAACTTTATTTAGAAAAAGAATATCTTTACATATGAATGGATTACAAATACGCCTTCGTCCCATGGCCTAAAGTTTTAACTCAACAAAGCTAACTCTTGACAATGATCTGACTGTGCTCAATGTATCAGCTTGTACCTTCATGGTCCGTAAATGATCTACTACCATCCCGAATTTGAGCTATGGCTTCACCCATAAGATAATCCCTACATCTATGGACACCTCTTCCAATGTCTGTGAAGTTGTTCTGATTATCTTGAAAGAAAGATTGGCAAACAAGTGGGCATTCCTGCTTAACATGCTACCTTAAAATGATATCCAACACCTTTAGGGTTTCTTGAGAGCTTTGATTCTGTCCACACAAAGCATTTTGAAATGCTTAGAAGGGTATCTTCTCAAGATAGTTAATCTCTACTTTAGAGGTCTTTTAAATGATATGGACTTCTTTAATCTCATTCTTTTGCGTCTATTTTGACAGATCATCGGGCTTGCATTTCCATTATCTCGATAAGTGCAACATAGTGAACTCATGCTTGTTGTTTGGTCCTATAATAAATAAGCCTTTTACCATCATAGGCACAATTCTTTCCATCCAACTCACCTTTGTAGGTCCATGCATTCATCAATCACTTTTCTTCCAACACTCTTACTATCGACCATCTTCCTATGAAAGAGAAATGTTGTAATGGTGGAAATGTCCATCAATACTCTTCTTGTTCACCTTAAAATGATTGGTGAGTACATTACCTTTTGCCTCGCAAAGCACGCCTTGCCATAGAGTGTCGAACAATCTTCTTCGTATCCAATTCGCTTTGATTGGAAACAACATTAAGACGCATTAGTGGCGGAAGAGGTAGGAATTCCAAGATCGCCTTTTCCCTCCTCGTTCTTTCCATTTTAGCTCACTCCCTCTCCCTATGACATTCATCAACTTCCTCACAAAAGTTGGAATACTGATTAGCCCTTGAGTAAACTTTATCAACTTGAATCATAGGACAGCCACAAAATTGAATATTCCTCCACCACGGGTACCATATAGGCTTTTCCAAACGTAAAGCAATCAGATACAAGATTCCAATATTGAGTGATGGCCCAAACAAATTCTCGTCTATTCCCAAGTCAAGCAAGTCTGCAAGTCCCCATGGTTGTTGTAGAACAACCTGGCTTCGCTACCCCATTGATCCCATATTTCCTTTAACTCATGCTGATTATCCTGCGTGATACGAATGTAGTCTGACAGCTCTGACACATATCCCATGGCTAGACTATTTTCCTTTACTAACTGAGTTTGCTCTGACCATATATGGACGTTAGCGTTGTCTTCCACTCTATCAAGAAGTCCGTTCTCCATAATAAAACTCTCTAACTTAGAAACTGACCGAAAATCGATACCTTTTAAATGCGAAATGATATGCAACAAAAGAAAGGAGATAGTTAGTATCACATGATAACAATAAACTCAAAGATAACCTGCAAGGGTAATAATTACGGTATAATTCTATCTAGGTTGAGCTCTTACGGTCCTTCTATATGTGGTTTAGTTCTAAAGTTGAGGTACTGAACCAGTGATTCCTCGATCCTCACCCATTATAGGCTCATTTGAATCGAGTTCGGTTCAGGGGACACATTTCCTTATGGCTACACGGAGATGAAAATCTCACGAAACCATAGGTACGGATGTATCCCAAAGTGATCCACTATCACGCACGGAGGCGAAAACCTCACGAAGGCGTAGCTTCTCACCCCACTTAAGGGTGTGACCACAACGGTCATGCAAATGCAATGCGTATTAGAATATAGCAACACTTGCAATAACACAAACACATGTAATGCAAAGAAGATTAAATTTTAAAATTTTTAATTTCCGACATTAAGACAAGAGATAATCAATTACACGGCTTGACTCTCTTATTAGTCCCCAGTGGAGTCGCCAAGCTGTCGAAACCATTTTCAAATCGAGTTTTGGAAAATGGGAATCGATTTTAAAAAGCAGCAACGGAGTCGCCACCAATCGTTTTAGGTGTGATTGGATCACCTTTAAAACATTTTGTTTTAAAATCATTAGTTTTGGTCCACGAAATAAAAGAATGGGTTCGGAGTCGATTACGTGCGAGGAAGGATTAGCACCTCGTAACGCCCAAAAATTGGTACCTAATTGATTATCAAATGTCTTTAATGTCGGAAATTTAAAAATTTTAAGATATAATCCTCTTTAAAATACTTTGATTTTGAAAATTTGGGTTCACTCGTATCAAAACATTGACACTAAGTTAACCTTTTGGAAATCCTATCTCAAAACGACAAATCGCCACATCCAATAAGTTAGGACACAACGCTTTGAAATTCCAAGACAGCTTGCTCGTATTTTGAAAATCTTAAAAACTTAGAAGGGTACTTGACTATTCGAACTCAACGAGAAAAGTTACAGCCCAATAAGTTAGGGCACTACTTTTCTCAAGCTTTCAAATACTAAGCATTGCCTTTTTATTTTTATAAAACTTTTAAATATTGTTTTAAATGACCTTTTAGAGTGACAATTCTATATTATGAAACATAGATAGTCAAATAGCGTTTATTATAAAGTATTATAACACTTTATATAAATGCAATCACTATATAGAGGTAAAATAGAATAATAAAAATAATCATGCTAAGCAAATAGGAATATACCAAAAGAAAACATAATAAATGCACTAATTATATACAATATATCATAAATAAAACATTAAATAATATAAAAAACATGGTAAATATTAATGTGTAAAATATGTATGAGTAAAAATAGATGACATGCATAGGAAATGGATAAATAGAATCTACATAAAATATAAAATCCAATAATTTAATGTACACATGAATGGATTAATAAATAAAATGATGCATATAATACAATATATCAATGTACATATATAGAAATATGCATTTGAAAGTAAATTATATAAGTCCAAGATATTACATAACATATGAAATACATAACATAACAATAATACATTAATGCTAAAGTAAAACAAATATTGTATAATAAAAAATAAGTTTTAAAAATATATGTATAATATAAACAATTGATAAATAAAATGAGCATATAAAAAATGTGATATTTAATAATAAATTTAAAATATAATATATAATAAAAATATATTTATAAGAATAATAATTATATAAAAATATAAAATATAATGGTTTAGAAAAATAATGTATAAAATATCAAATATGTAAAATAATTTATATTTATAATGAAATGATTATATAATATATATACATGCATAGAAAATATATATTTGAAAATAAACTATATAAAAGGTTCAATATTATGATATATAAAATACATAATCAAATGTATAAAAGATAGGAAAAATATACATATTTGAAAAATGAAGAAATTAAAGAGTTGAAAAACTAAGATAGACGAAGAATAAAATAAGAACAAACCACGAGAGTAAGAACGCAAGATGGAGAGAAATTTGAGTGAATGCTCTTCAAGAATTCTTATTGCTTCCCAAAACTCAAGTGTTTTACAATGAAGGGAGAGGCCTCTATTTATAGTTGAGCCTCCCCAAATCCAACAATGCAGATCAATTACATCAACGGTTAAGATCAAAGGATATCTACAAATTAAATCTCCAAGATTACAAAATCATATCTTCTAAGATTGTATATCATATCTAAGATTGCAATCATATCTAAGATTGTATCATATCTAAGATTGCAATCATATTTAAGATTGTATCATATCTAAGATTACATATCATTGAAGATTATATTTCCATATGAGTCAAGCTTGTAGATGGACCTTAAATCTTTTCAAGTAATGGGCCATTCTGATCGGGCCAAATTATATTTGTAATTCTGGACTGAACTTGGACTTCGTTTTTTTGGGGGGGTTTATTATTTTAAATACTGAAATGGGCCGGGAAAAATTGAGTGTCTACAACATAAAAACTGGCATAATACATATTTGAAATCTTTTTATAAGTCTTGAAGTTATCAGGTGATTATAATACCATATGGTTGGACTGAACTTAAACAGTTGAACTATCATACTACACCGTCGTTTGCATATGGATTTATTTGCTAAACTCTTGGACTTATTGGACAATCATTTTTGATACTCCGTTGATGGACATACCTTTGCTCATGGATTCATATGCTTAATTAGTGGATGTACATTGCTGGATCATCCGATTGGGACCTCTATTTATGTGTGAATTTGAATTGAGTAATAACATCGAGTATTAAAATTTAATCTTAATATGACACCAAGAGTTGATCATCTAATCTCAATATATTTTCTTCCAGGTATTTGTTTTTACTTTCGTGCGTTTACTTTTTATTTTTAGTGTTGCTAGCTACCACTTTCATTATCAATACTTATTCCAAAGTTAAGTGTTAAATTTTTTTTTAGCATAATACTTGTAATCTTGTAAGTTCTAATCAACTTCTTTGTGGATCGACCTCGGATTCCCGAGATTTTATTACTTGAATATAACCTACACTTGGGTTGTAGACCTAAAAAGTCACTGTCAAGTTTTTGGCGTCGTTGCTGGGGAAGGTAAGATTTAGATTACAAGTTTATTCTTTTTTTCTATACATATATTTGGCTAGTTCTACCACCTAATTTATTTATTCATATTTGGCATCGTGATTTTAATTCTTGTCGTTTAGTTAGAAAAAGTTGTAAAACTTTTTTTGGAAATTTGATAAAGACACTTCCACATTCACCAATCATGGATAAGATTGAAAGAGTTCCTAATGAAAATGAGATTCGACAACTGCGCACCATGCATGATTACTTACAACCTCCTCGAAACATAACACCCTCTTGCTTTGTTTTGCCTTTGAATGCAAATAACTTTCTGTTCAAACCTGGTATGATGACTTTACTTCCTAATTTTCATGGCTTAGAGTCTGAAAGCCTTTACTTATGTCTTAAAGATTTTGATGAAGTATGTGCCACCTTTAATGATCCATCTTGTGCTAATGAAATTGATAAACTTAAATTATTCCCATTTTTCTTTAAAATATAAAGAAAAAATTTGGTTTAACAATTTAAAATCAAGACCAATTGGTACTTAGTAAGAAATGTAAACTGAATTTTTAAGGAAATTTTTTCCAACACAAAAGACTAATGCTTTCAAAAGAAATATTCAAAATTTCTTGCAAAATTCAAATGAACCATTTTTTAAATGTAGGGAACGTTTCAAAGATTTGTGAAGTTCTTGTTCACATCAAGGTTTTGAAAATTGGTAGACTTTAAGTTTCTTTTATGAAGGTTTAACTCCCAAAAATAAACAATTTGTTGAGACAATGTGTAACGAAGAGTTCCGTCATAAAGAACTTGAAGAGGCTTTTGACTACCTAGATCATTTGGCAGAAAATTCACAGTCTTGGCAAATAGTTAACCCTTCTGAAGGTTCCATTAAATCAAATCTTACTAATAATAAAGGAAAATATCACATTAGTTAAAAAGATTATCTAAGTGCTAGTTTAACTAGAAAGGTTGAAGCCATGGAGCTTAGGAAAGTACAAGGAATTAAACCAGGAATAACTGAAGAAACTTGTGGTATTTGTGAAATCATAGGACATTCTACTATGGAATGCCCGAACATTTCACTTTTCAAAGAAATATGATCAAGCAAATGTTGTGGAAATATTCAAAATAACTTTCATTCTCCATACTCAAGTACTTACAACCCTCAATAGAGAAACCATCGTAACTTCAACTGAAAGGATAATAATCATGCTCGTTTCCTCCAGCCTCTAAAACCCCCCAATACTCTGACCTAACCGTCTTCGCATGTTAAAATTTTTTAGGAGACATTGCAGGAATTCATGTAGACACAAAAAAATGTCAACAATCAGACTTCACAAGATATCAATGAAATGAATAGCACACTTTTTATGTTAAAAACCTCATTGCACATTCAAGAAAAAGGTAAGTTTCTTACTCAACCTCAACCTAATCCTTCTATTCAATGTCATGTTTCTTGTCCCAAATAAATCCAAAAAGAAGATGTGAATTCTATCACAACTCTTCAAAATGGGAAGGCCATCGACAATAGCATTCCTTCCAAAGCCCAAGAGCCAATTCTTGCTCTGCAAAATAGTGGTAAGGATAATGGTAAGCCTAAAAGTTTTGACAATCTAGAGATGGAAAAATATGGAATTTCTGCTCCTCTCCCTCAAAGATTGTAAGCAATAAGGAATTTGAATCAAAATGCTAAAATTTTAAAAAATTTCAAACAAGTCAAGATTAATATTCCTTTATTGGATGAGATTAAACAAGTTCTGTCATATGCTAAGTTTTTGAAAGATATGTGCACAATTAAAAGAAAACATAATGTGCAAAAGAAAGCCTTTTTAATTGAACTTATGAGTTCAGTCATTTAGCATATCACTGCACCTAAATATAAAGATCTTGGTTGACCTACAATTTCATGCATCATTGGGAACACTATAATAGAGCATGCTTTGCTTGATCTTGGTACTAGTGTTAATCTTTTGCCTTTCTCTATTATCAGCAATTAGGTTTAGGTGAACTTAAGCCAACATCTGTCACACTTCAGTTAGCTGATCGATCTGTCAAAATTCCTCGAGAGATAGTAGAAGATGTGTTGGTTCAAATTGACAAATTTTATTTTCCAATTGATTTTATTTTTTTGGACATACATCCAACCTCAGATTCTACTGTACAAATCCCTGTTATTTTAAGTCATTCATCCCTTGCAACTTCTAATGCTTTGATTAATTGCAGGAATGATATTCTGAACTTGTATTTTGGAAACATCACATTAGAATTAAATGTGTTTAAAATTTGTAAGCAACCTACTGAAGATTTTGATGTACATGAAATGGACTCCATTGAACAACTTGTCTATGAACTGTTCATCAATTCCAAATTATTCAATCTATTGGAAAATTATTTAATTGAAATTGAAATTGATGACGAAACAAAAATCCATGCATTGATTCTGTATTAAATTCTTTTCAAGGATAAGATAAAAACTTTTATTGGAAACAAAAGTTTGAGGAACTTCTAGCAACTACAGATATTTTAATACCATCAATTGATCAAGCACACATGCTTGATTTGAAACAACTACCATGCAATCTGAAATATTCATTTTTTGGTGAGAATGAAACTTAATCCTAATACGAAAGAAGTGGTGAGAAATGAAGTCATTAAACTCTTGGATAATGGAATCATTTATCCTATTTTTGATAGCAAATGGGTAAGTCCTACCCAAGTTGTACCCAGGAAATCTGGGGTTACTGTAGTGAAAAATGAAAATAATGAATTAATCCCAACTAGGATTGTTATTGGTTGGAACATGTGCATTGACTATAGGAAACTTAATTTAGTGACTAAAAAAGATAATTTCCCTTTACCTTTCATGGATCAAATCTTAGAAAGAGTTGCGGGGTATGAATTTTATTGTTTTATATATGGATATTTTGGGTATAACCAAATTGCAATTTCACTTAAGGATCAAGAGAAAACCATTTTCACATATCCTTTTGGCACTTTTGCATATCGAATGATGCCTTTTGGATTATGTAATGCACCAGCCACATTTCGAATATGCATGCTTTGTATTTTTAGTGATATGGTTGAACGCATTTTAGAAGTCTTCATGTAACGCCCCAATTTTTAGGCCTGGAAGTATTGGGCCTTGAGTCTGGGTTCGGGTAGAAGATGGCCCGAATAATTTGGATGTTATTATTATCATTATTATTATTATTATTTCGTATGTTTAGTTTAGTAATTAAATAAATTACGAAGAGTTTATGGTGTGGGAAAAAGTCTGGGGCTCGGCCCATAGCTTTAGCAAAATTCTTAAATTTTGCCTCTTAAGGGAATCTGGGCAGTAGGCCTTATTAATAATTTGGGCTGAGTTTTAGCACAAACAAGCACCTGGCCCAGTGGCTAAGTACGCTAGGAGGGCGTGGGAGGTGCCTGGGTTCAAGGCACAGCACACGCAAATGGTTGTTTTTTTTAGTATTCAGGTTGCGGTTAAAATAGGGGTTAAGAGGAGTTGCGAGCATAATCCAACACAAGGAGTGCCTGTGGCACAGTGGCAGTAGCGTGCTGGGCACGCGGAGAGGGCGCAGGCTCGAGTCCTTGCGCGGGTGAATTCTGTTTTATTTGTTTTAAAGCGGGCCAGAACTGAAGCAGGTAAGGGTTATAAATTAATTGTGAGAGGATTATGTCATGAAAGGAACTTCGGTGCAGTGGCAAGCAGCGTATGTGTGTGTTTAGAAGGTCGCAGGTTCGAGATGTATAGTAGGCGAAATTTCCTTTTTATTTCGTAAGTAACCAAGGCTTCAGCAGGAATAGATTAAGATTAATTGTGACCCTATTATGGTGTAAAGGAAAGCTTGGTGCAGTGGCCTGCAGCAGGATATGGAACGCAGGGACAGGATGAGGTCTAGAGTTTGAGTTGCTATGCACACGAAAGACCAATTTTGTTGCTCACGTAGGGAAGATTTAGAGTTTGACCGAAACTCTCCTAGCAGCGGCTTGAGTCGATCAAGCGGTGGACTGCCGTTGATGGTGCAAGGAATTTGGATGGGATTTAAATTAGTGGTGGCTGAAATTTAGGAGCAAAACATGGAAAATTTGAACTTAGGAAGGAGGATTTTATGCCGAAATAGGACTCATGGTAGTACCAATTCAGCTATAGGCAATTAAATGCCAAAAAAGCTCTTAAAATTTTGGCTTGTATGGGTTGTTTTTCTTCTTTGTTTAGTTTTGGGTATTTTTAAGTGTCAGTCGATTTAGGTTGGGGTTATTCACATCTATTATTATTTTTGAGATCGACCTTCATTCTTTTTGTTAATCTTTTTTTCACCAAATTTAATCTTCTACTCCTACTCATAAGTCATTTCTCTTTGATTCTCTTCTCATTATTGCCGAATATAGAGACTTTTGTCCGTGCCAAAAGTCGAACCTTACAACTCTCTTATCCTTTTGCCGACATCTCCCCTCTACTTCACAAACTTCAATTGTCCATCTCGTTTCTTCAAAAGCCGAATCACCTAGATCTATTCTCTATTCGTATTTTGGGTTAGATCTGTAACAAATCGAGAGTAGGAAGGTACTTGGGAACGTTTTTGGCAAGTAAATCTTTGGTAAGTGCTCGGAATCCCTTCTCTATCCATTATTTGGTGATTTAAAGAAAAGCCAAAAACCCCTATATGCAAAGGGTTCCTGTCAACTAAACTAAAAGGGTTTAGTGGTGTTATTTGATTTGTTTTGCTCTAGTGTGGATTAAAGGCTACTGATCGAGGGCTTGGATAATTAGAATGACTAGATTTACATCTAGTCCATATTCCGGCAAAGGTAAGAACTTTAGTGCCTAAGGTGTTAATGGCCGATTATTGGTAAGGGGATTTGTATATAAGTTGTTATGGATTCATAGTTTAACGTGTTAGTAATTGATTGTAGGCAACTTGTGTGTGGTACTCGTCAACGTTTCATCGAAAAACAGGTGTGTAAATGACACCCATTAGTAGACTAGATCGGCAAAAGCCGAAAAGCTAAAATACCGAAAAGCCTACATTTCGAGAACTTGCAAGCGTGTGAGCGCTCGTGGGATTGGTTGTATTGATAATTTTGGTAACTTCAATGGTAAGATTGCAAAGTGCGCAATTTCGTGCACCTCGGTGAATTTGGGCTTCGATGGGCTGAAATTGGGTAATGGGCAACGGGCCCATTTCGGTAAAAACGTCCGGTAATTATTCTGAAGACACGTTAATAACTGTAATGAGCATGAAACCCTAAAAAGACTGATAAAATCACTGAAATACCTCTATAACGTAAAATTATTGTAATACCCCTAAAGGGGTAAGTTTACGATTACGCCCCTCGAAGGTAAATAACTGTTCTTACGCTATAATCTGACTGTCTTTCTGAAGCATGCCTTGTTAATTATATATATATTCTGCATCCATGTCATACTGCATGGGGTTGGGTTTTGTTATGGAGGAAGAACCCGTTTTGGTGGCTGTGCCACATATTCTGATATAAGCAGCTTTGTTGCGGATTATAGTTAGTACCGCAACCGGTGCTAACACTGTAAGCGTAGGGATGGAGTGGGTGATTTATTCCCCACAGGAAGTGTAGGGATGGACGGAGGCAAGTGTAGGGAGGGATGGGGTTATCATGCATTAATCATATGAAACTGTTTTGTTATGAGCCAACTGTATTGAAATGGGCCCAACTGTGTTAATATGGGCAAGGCCCAATATATCTCGACTTGTAATAGGGCTACGGCCCAGATTGAAACTGATATGGGCTAGGCCCAGTATACTCTGATATTGTAAGGTGCTATGGCCCAGATTAATATTGATATGGGCTAAGGCCCAGTTAACTCTGATTTCTGAATAGGGCTTAGGCCCAGTAAAGCTTGAACTGATTTGGGCTCTGGTTGGGATACTTTACACACTGAGTTTTCCAAACTCACCCCCTTTTTCCCATCTTTGCAGGAGAGCCTTAGATTGGTGGACTTGGAGCTAGAGGGATTCAGAGTGGCCATTTGGACTGTTTAAAATAAGTGTTTATACCTTCACTTTTATTTTAGATTATTTCCTTTATGTTTTCAGGTTTTTAATTTGTAATAAGGCCGCTTTAATTATTTTTAATTGTTTTTAGTATGTTTTGTTAGCTTAGATATGATATTGTTTTAATGGTTTGAAATTGAATAGCTCTAGGGCGCGTTTTAAAAAGGTTACTTGATTTCAAAATATCGCGATAACAAGGAAAAGCTTTTGCAACGAAAATGTTTTCAAAATTAATAACCTTTTTAAATGGTTTTAAACGAATTGGTTTTCCCTGAACAATCACTCAGTTAAAGTGTGGAATGGTTGTGTGCATGTCTAAGATTGGATCCGTGGAGAGCTGGGTACTTAAGCAGTCTAATTGACTCACCTCCTCTTTTCTGGCATCCTACCTAGTGCACCGCTCCCATTCACTTTAATCTATAACGAAGATATTATTTAAACACTAAGAAAGACTTTAGATAAAATATGACTTTTCTAGTAACGCTTCAATGTGACACGCCAGATTCGGTCGTAACGTCTGGGTCGGGTTTGGGGTGTTACACTTCATGGATGATTTTTCTATTTTTGGTGATTCATTTGATCATTGCTTATCCAATTTAGAAAAGGTTTTAATCAGATGTAAAGAAAAAAAATTTTCTTAATTGGGAAAAATGTCATTTCATGGTCACTAAAGGAATTGCTTTGGGACATATAGTTTCTTCAAAAGGGATTGAGGTAGACAAGTCAAAAATTGAGTTAATTGCCAATTTTCCAATACCAAAAACTATAAAGGAAATTAGGTCATTTTTAGGACACGTAGGATTTTATAAGAGATTCATAAAAAATTTTAGTGTTATATCTAGACCTTTGTGTAATCTATTATTAAAGGATAGTGTGTTTGAATGGACTGAAAGGTGTGAACTAGCTTTTGGAAAACTTAAAAGTATGCTCACTTCTATTCCTATTATGGAACCCCATGATTAAATAGTGCTTTAAATAGTTCTTAAATGAATTATTCTACTACTGAAAAAGAATTACTTGCAGTAGTTTTTGCAATGGAAAAATTCAGATCTTACCTTATTGGATCATCTATTGTTATCTTTAGTAACCATCCAGGTTTAATATATCTTCTCTCTAGAAAGGATACCAAACTCAGGTTGATTAGGTGGATTCTTCTTCTTCAAGAATTCAACATCGCCATTCGAGATAAGAAAAGAGTAAAAAATGTTGTGGCTGACCATTTGTCAAGACTTGTTTGTGATAAATCTTTTGAAACTTCCTTAATTAATGATAGTTTTCCTCATTAACAACTTTTAAGTATCTCTATTATACCATGGTTTGCTGATATTGCTAATTTCCTTGCTACAGGAAAAATTCCTTCTAAGTGGAGTTTACAAGATAAAAGGAAAAATTTTTCCAAGGTAAAAGAATTTTATTGGGATGATCCGTATTTGTTCAAATACTATCCTAATAAAATTTTTCGAAGATGCATACCTGAAAATGAGGTACATAGTTTCACTAATTTTTGTCATTCTGAGGCATGTGGCAGTCATTTTTCATCCAAGAAAACTGCTACAAAAATTTTACAATATGGAATTTATTGGCCAACCTTATTCAGGGACACTTATGATTTTTACAAATCATGTGAAATTTTCCAAAAATATGGATCCATTTCAAAATGAAACACGATTCCTTTGAATCCAAATTTGGTGATTAAATTTTTTGACTTTGGGGTATTGACTTCATGGGACCTTTTCCATCATCATTTGGTTTCTTATACATTTTGGTTGCAATAGATTGTGTTTCAAAATGGTTAAAGGCAATTCCATGTCGAAATAATAATCACAAAATAGTGATTAAGTTTTCAAAAGAATATATTTTAAGTCAATTTGGAATTCCTCGATCTATTATAGGTGATGGGGGCACACATTTTTGCAACAAAATTTTTGAATCATTAATGAAGAAATATTTCATTACACACAAAGTTGCAACCCCTTATCACCCTCAGACAAATGGACAAGTAGAACTTGCAAATGGGGAGATTAAGAACATTTGGGAAAAAACGGTTAACCCAACTCGCAAAGATTGGTCTCTAAGACTTCATGATGCATTATGGGCTTACCAAACTACTTTGAAAACATCATTAGGCATGTCTCCCTATCGATTAGTTTATGGAAAACCTTTTGATTTACTTTTGGAAATTGAACATAAGGCATATTGGGCAATTAAAATGCTTAAGTCCAATCTTGATTATGCTTCTAAGTTGTTAAAGTTGCAAATTAATGAACTAAAATAACTTAGAAATGATGCTTATGAGAATTCAAAAATAAAGAAACAAAGAAACAAAGCTTTTCATGACAAGATGGTGTTAAGAAAGACATTTGATGTTAGACAAAAGGTTTTGCTCTATAACTCCCAATTTCACTTATTTCTTGGAAAACTAATATCAAGGTAGAGTGGTTCATTTTTTATAAAGCATGTGTACCCTCATGGAGCAGTCGACATTGAGAATCCAAAGAATGCTAATGTATTCAAGATGAAAGGACAAAGACTCATTGCTCAAGATGAAATTCTTTGTCTTTCAGTTCTTTGTTACAAGAATATTTAGGTGTAAATATATATTTTATTAATTAAGAGTTCATATTGTCGAAACCATTTTTTATTTGGAAAAACGAGAATTGACTTTTAAACAACATGTGGAGTCACCATCAATCTTTGGTTTAGGTGTGATTGGATCCACCTAACAAATCATTTTAAAACAATTTTGGTCCACGTAAATTTTAAAAAAAAAATGGGTCCAGGAGCCGATTACTTAGGAGAAAGGGTTAGCACCCTCGCTACGCCCAAAGATTGGTACCAGATTGATTAAGCGCTATCCTTATCTCTAAATTTTAAAAAAGTTTTGAAACATGATTCTTATTAAAATGCTTAAGCGGTTCAAGTTGAACGTCAAAATTCTCTCGTTTTAAAGGTATGCAATATCATATCCAGCACGATTGGACACAATCCTTCATACCTTTGAAAATACGATTGATTTTTGACTTCCAAAAACTTTTAGGTTAAAAATTATAAAAGGATATCCAGATATTTAGTTCGACGAAAAATCGTACCCAACACGGTAGGGCACATTTTCCCAAATTTATAAATATTGAATATTGCCTTGTTTTTAACAAAGAAGTTTAAATAAATGATTGTAAATCATCTCAGAATGCATTGATTTTAAAGAGTTGAAGACCATAAAGCAACATTTTATAAACAAAAAAAATAACAATCATGGGATAATATACATGCATAAAATACAGTACTTGGTGAATGAAAATAACAGAGCCTTATTTAACTAAAATATGAAATGAAGAATTAAATACAATTAATCCAAATAATCAAATTCACAAGCATGGGTGAACAACAATTGATTTAACATAAAAACAAGTAAATGTGGTGCAACAAATATATATGAAATAATATAAAAACAATTAACACATGAGATACCAAACAACATAAAACTAATACGATACAAAAACAACTTCTAAAAATGATGGATTGATGAGCAAATAACATATGCTAGAACTTGAAATATTTTACATAAAAGCTAGGGATATGTATATAAGTGATTAATACACATAAGAGTTTGAAATAGATCATCAAATAAATAAAAATATAGAGTAAATAATATATAAAATTTAACATATAAATGAGTTTCAAAATAAGTATTATACTGAAGAACTTTTTAAAAAACTATACAAAACAATTTAAACCCAAAATTTATCAATAAAATATAATATAGAATATATTCATAAAAATAGTAATGGATGCCAACATAAAGTTTTAAACCAATTGTAATACCTCAATTTTGCCCAGCCCATTGGAAGCCAAGGCATAGTCCAAAATATCAAAAAAATAATAATAAAAGTTTTTTTTTAACAGTCCTTTTACAAATGTTAAAACCCAATAACCCACCTAAACCTACACTTTACAAGACCCGTGACCCAACAAACCGTGACCCTACCCAGCAGGCCCACTGTTACTACCCAAAACCCCAAAGCAGTCCCATAGCCCAAATACACAGATCCATCAGCCAAACTTAACCCAATACCTAACCCGACCTAATAGATCTAAACCATCCCTACCCGTTACAGACCCAAACTCTCAGAGGCCCAAAATTTAGAAGCATTCGGCTAGGGTTAGAAACCCTAGACTTCTCCTCGCGCTGCAAGCACCAAACGAAGGTCCCCTTTATCTCCGCCGGAGATCTTGTGATTACCTGTAAAAAAAGGAAGAGAAAACAGCAAAGGAAAGAAGCAAAACACGACAAGAAATAGGAAATATTTTTATACCAAATTTGTATCGGTTAACAGTGGCTATAAAGTCCATATCTAAACATTATAATGAGAGAGAGTTTTTTTTTTTGTTTTAAACACACATGTACAAACAGTATAGAAGAAATAAAAACTCACGGCAGATTCAAAGGTTTTACTGTTTTTATTCTCTATTATTTCCTTCTGTTTGTTATTTATATATATACATGTATTTTTAATATAACAAACGATCCAAAAACAGATTTGAAAATCAAAGGGAAAACAGTTCATTTTTTTAAGTTGTAATACACAAAAATACTTTTTAAAATAAAGAGGAGTAGTATTACCTGTGTTTCGGCTGCAAGAGGAAGGATTTTTGGCCTTCCGACTGCCGTGCACGGTGGCGCATGGGCACCTTGAGCGGTGACCGTCGGCCGTTGTTGGAACTCAGGCCAGAGGACGAGGAAGAGGGTTTCAGAGTTTTTTTTGGTTTTTTTTTAAAACGGGGTGTTAGAAATGAAATTTAAAATTAAAATTTAACTTATATAGGGCCCAGGATCCGACCCGATCCGACCCGGAGGGTCCGCGTGTTTTAAGAAAATGGGATATTTATCCCTTTAGTCCTTCCGTCTTTTCATCTTTTAAATTAAGTTTATTGCAATTTTTAATTTTTGCCCACTATTTTTATTTTGGTTTCAATTTGATCCCCGGCCCTTTTAGACACAGAATTAAAACGCTGCCGTTTTGGGAATAGGGCGCTTTGCCCAATGAGTCCCTTTCGTTTTATGCGTGTTTTAATTAGGACCTTAATTCAGCTTTATTTTTTTTAAATTCGCCCTGTAATTTTATTGAACTTCAAATCTAACCCTATATATTTATTTTATTATTATCTATATGTATATATTTATATTTTATTTGTTTTATTTTTAACCTTATTTTTATATTATATATTATATAATTATTTTATTATATATTATTTATATTATTATTATTTATTATATATTATTTTTCAAAAATTATTATTATTTTAAATTATTATTTATATATTATTATTATATTTTTACTTGTATTATATATTTATTAATTATTTATATATATTATATATTATTTTTACATATATATTTTATATTATATATTATAATTATTTTATTATATATTATTATGTCATTTTTTTATATTATTATACATTTTATCTATATATTATTATCATTAAAGGTTTTAACTTATATTATATACTTATTTTTATTTATATGTTAATAATTACTTTATTTATATTCTATTATTACACATTTTGAAGATATTATAATATTATAATTTGTATAATACGTATATTTCATCATTAATTACTTATTTTATATTATTCTAAACTTATATTTATATATATATATATTATATAATTATTTCATTATAAATATAAATTATTTTACATATTTGATATTTTATACATTATTTTTCTAAACCAATATATTTTATATTTTTATATAATTATTATTCTTATAAATATATTTTTATTATATATTATATTTTAAATTTATTATTAAATATCACTTTTTTTATTATATGCTCATTCTATTTATCAATTGTTTATATTATACATATATTTTTAAAACTTATTTCTTTTATTATTATACAATATTTGTTTTACTTTAGAATTAATGTATTATTGTTATGTTATGTATTTTATATGTTATGTAATATCTTAGACTTTTATAATTTATTTTCAAATGCATATTTTTATATATATGTACATTGATATATTATATTATATGCATCATTTCATTTATTAATCCATTCATGTGTACATTAAATTATTGGATTGTATTTTTATATTTTATGTAGATTCTATTTATCCATTTTCTATGCATGTCATCTATTTTTACTCATACATATTTTACACATTAATATTTACCATGTTTTTTATATCATTTAATGTTTTATTTATGATATATTGTATATAATTAGTGCATTTATTATGTTTTCTTTTGAGTATATTCCTATTTGCTTAGCATGATTATTTTATTATTCTATTTGGCCCTTTATATAGTGATTGCATTTGTATAAAGTGTTATAATATTTTGTAATATACGTTATTTGAATATCTATGTTTTGTAATACAGAATTGTCACTCTAAAAGGTCATTTAAAACAATATTTAAAAGTTTTATAAAAATAAAAGCAATGCTTGATGTTTGGAAACTTCGAGAAAGGTAGTGCCCTAACTTACTGGGTTGCCACTTTTCTCGTTGAGTTCAAATAGTCAAGCACCTTTCTAAAATTTTTTAAAGGATTTCAAAATACGAGCAACTGTCTTGAAATTTCAAAGCGTTGTGTCCAAACTTACTGGATATGACGTTTTGACGTCTCAAGATAGGGATTTTCAAAAATGGTTAGCTTAGTCTCGAATGTCTTAAAATAATACGCCCTAACTTATTGGATGTAATATTTTGATTCATTTGATACAAGTGAACCCTAATTTTCAAAATCAAAATATTGTAAAGAGGATTACATCTTAAATTTTTGTTAAATTTCCTACATTAAGGACATTTTGATAATCAATTAGGTACCAATTTTTGGGCGTTACGAGGGTGCTAACCCTTCCTCGTACGTAACCGGCTCCCGAACCCGTTTTCTGATTTCGTAGACCAAAACTAATGATTTTAAAACAAAATGCTTTAAAGGTGATCCAATCACACCTAAAAAGATTGGTGGCGACTCATGTTTTCGTTTTTAAAGTTGAACCCCGTTTTTTAAAACCTCTTAAAAAATGTTTCGACACCAATGATGTACATGTTAGAAAATTTTAAGATAAATATGACCGTATAAAAATATGTAGAAGAATAAACTACCATTTATATAACATGAAATTAATGTTCATGCAAAATAATTCAAAACAAGATTAATTTATCCACAATAATTAATATACACGAAGTAAAAATCTTAGTACAAACAATGCATATATAAGAGAATAATAATATAGGAAAATATTTGAAACAAACAAAATATATAATACCAAAATTGGATTTAAAAGAAACAAATAATATATATAAGTGAAATCTTAAAGAAAAATTTCATGAACATGATCATAAGAAGATTCAAATAAGTAATTTGACATAAAATATGTATATGTATATATAAATATCAATGTATGAGAATGAATATTACATAAATATTTTAAATATGAATTTACATAAAGAGAATTTTAAAACAATAACTTATATAGTAAAACAACTCAATCAATATATAAAAGCAAAATTAAAAAAAACTAAAACTAAATGGAATTAAAAAATAGTTCAAAATAATATGTTAAAATAATAGGTTTTAAAAAAATAATTACATAAATAACTAAACAAATAAATCCAAAAGAATATAACACATAAAATAAACTCAATTGAAATTAAAACAAAATTGGAAGGATTATTTATAAATAAAATAAATCAATGAGGTTGAAATTTGGACCAGCGCGCCACACATTAGAATACACAGGGACTAGAACTGGAAATAACCCAAGTCCCAAAACGCTGCGTTGAGCTGCAGATTAAATTGAAAATATACGCAAATTTTAAGAAAAATTCGAAATAAAATAACATATGAATATGGATCAATTAAAAGGCTTGCGCAAAAACGAAGGACCAATCGTGCAAATTAACCAATTAAAGCGAAAAAGCGAGGATTCGGGTTGCAAAATAGGTTGACGCGCGGATCTCACCCAACTCTACACGGCACCGTTTCAACCTCTCTTCAAAACTGTTTTTCTTCTATTCAAACTTTTTTTTACAGATTTGTATGCGTAATGGGAAAAGAAAGATCCCCCTTTACATTCCATTTCATTCGGTTTTATAGCCGAAAACTAAAAATAAAATAAATAAGAAATACAAATTTCCCTGCTGTTATTCGCTGTCCATGGCCTGTTTGTTGTTTTTGTTAGTCTGTTGCAGGAGGAGCCAGCTGGAGAAGTCGTTCGTGGGAGTGTACAGAGGCACAGAGGAGCACGTGCGATGTGACGAGGCTGCTCGTGAAGGCTGCTGCGCAAGGGAACCCTAGGGTTCCAGAAGTTTCAATTTGCCCTGGCTATTTGGGCGTTTTAAGATTGGGCTTTGTTGTAAAATAAGTTTAAAATTTGGGCTTCAATTGTATATGGGTTGTTGTAAAATGGACTATGGACATTTATTGGATTTTTATTATTTTGTTATTTTATTATTTTGGTTTTTGTATGGGCCCGGGTAGATTTGAGCCTGTACACATATTATTATAAATATTATTATCGTTGTTATTGTTACTATTTATTTCAATTCTCTTTTGTTTTTTTACCCCGGTTAAAGGGCGAATAACGATACTCTGTGACTATATAGTTGATCCCATCAGGTACCTATAAAACTAATATTGTATATTCTTACTTTTAAATTTTCTCAAATTCAAATCCTTTCACTCTTCTCTCCCATCTCGTTTTCTTTGCTTTCAAAGTACTCTAATATTTTTCTCAAACTTGTTTTCAAAATGGATAATGTTGTTTCAAAGTTACACAAATGATTTTCTTGTCTCCTTAAAAATATGATAGTGAAGCTTTACAAGGTTAGATGCAAGAGATTAATGATGCTCATGCATAAGGGCATGCCTACAGACATTCGAGCGATCATTGAAGGAAAGGTACGATTTGAGGAATATTCTCCTTTTTTGCACTTACCTGGCACATGTAGGAGTAGTTATGCAAGAAAGCGAAAAGCAAAGCGCCTTAGAGTGATTTGTCACAAGTGTGCCAAATGGATCTATAATGGTCGGTGTCGATCTATTGGGATGGCATCTGTAAATCGAGAAGATAAAATAATATTCATTAAGGATGGATTGTGTAAGGAGAATTTTGGAGACATTCAAATTTCTCTTGAGACCCATCCTAGTGGAGCTATGCAAAATGAAATTCTTGATTTATGGTCTTAGTTCTAATATGAATGGAATCGTCTTGGGAATCTGACGATAAAAAACCCTGTTTGCCAGTTTATAAGAAAACTGGATGGTAAGCTAATCCTAGACTCATAAAAGGCATTTAAGTAGCTACTAGACGTAAAACCGGAGGAAGATGTGAGCCATAATCACAACTATTGTAAATAATTCTCAATCTTTAATCTTCATTTGAAATAATCATATCTTTCATGCATTTTAAATGATGTTTGTATCTATGTTATTTACCTTGATCTCAACTATTTGGAAAAAAATAAAAAAAAATTGGTTTTTAATATGGATATTTTATGACTGTCTGTTTTTAGATTTTCTGTCACACGTGATGATTTTTTCTCTTCCGTATTATTGTCTCGAGATTCATGTTTTTATGTACCTAATGACTAATTGTGGCATGTTCCTTTTTATTTTTTTCTCGAGAAATATTTGCATCTGATTTGTTTGATTTTTTTCCTGACATCTTATTTTATCTTTCTATTTCATTATTACTCTATGTGGGGTTCGAACCTTTTATAATTCACCACTCCCTCACTCACATCCAAACACTAAAAAAAACATGGCAAGTACTTCAACTCAAAAGTATGAAAATATTTGTGTTTTTTTTTTGTGGATCTTATCCAAGAAAAGATAAAACTTTTACAGATATGGCTATAAAATTGGGTGAAGTGCTAGCCAACGAAAAAACTAAGTTAACCTATGGAGGGGGAAGTATGGGTTTAATGGGATCAATGGCTACATCAACATATGTTAAAGGGAGTTTAGTTTTGGGAATAATCCCAAGAGTGTTCAAAGAAAATGCACAATGTGGACCAACCATTGGTAAAGAACTACCAATTTGGAGTATTTCTAAACAGTTAGAGATTATGTACGACATTGCTGATGCATTGCCTTACCAGAAGGTTTTGGTACATTAGAGGAAATATTTTGCATAGCCTCTTGGTCATCTTTCTTCAAACATAAAAAACCCGTTGGTTTGCTTAATGTTAATGGTTATTATAACAATTTCCAAGACAATCACGTGGGTATCGATATTGACCTTAGGGTATCGATATTTTCCCAACATGGTATCAATACCATATGAAAAATCAATACCAAACTTGCATTCTGTTTCTCACCAAAATTCAAAACATAAAAAATTATCAGTACCTTTCTTAAAGTATCGATAAATCTACCTTAAGTATCGGTACTCGAGTCAGGGTATTGATACCAAATCTATATTCTGACTTCCTGCACATTTCAAAGCATAGAGGTGTCATTTTTAAAAACTAGAATATCGATACCTCTGCCTCTGAACATAAAAATACAGCTTACAAGTGTATATTTTTATTCCAAATATGTTTCTAATCATCATGCATCAACTACTAAGACAACTAACCATCCAAACAGCTTAATCAATAGTTCAAAATGCCAAAAACATGTTTGAGAAAGTATCATCATGCCATTATCAATATTCATAAACTGAAACAAATATATAAACTCACACACCTTTAAAACAACAAAAGCAAAATCGAAAAATAGTCTTAACACATCATGACATTAAACAAGTCTACTACATTGCCTTATTCCCCAATACGTAAATATATAAATGAACACCTACGAGAATTAACAAGTCTTTCATGGATCACTCCCTCAGAAAACCACACCGCCTACACTAAAACGTCACTAAACTGCATATGTTGAAAAGAGTGGGTGAGCTTTAACAAGCTCAGTGAATGAGTAGGATAACCACAATGCAAACATGTCATCATGCATCTACAAACAACCACATAGCACAAACACATTATTCTTATGACTAGTGTCATACCTTACTTATTCATGTATTATTTAGTAGTCCATTTACATAGCAATTGCATACTCATTCAGGCATAAATCTCATATCACATATTCATTTAAGCATAAAACATGATTCACGCAGTCACATATAATAAGATAGTTTGGCACTTGAGTTATGAAACATATAGTAAGCTCTATCATCAAACATCAGATACACGGATCTTCAATCACACCAAGTGACTCATAGAGTCAAACATGTATTAAAAGCGAAACATATAGCTAACACTCTTTATTTCCCCTAACATGTCTCGTTGAATAGAGTTTAGCTTACATTCCCTTATCCCTCCAACATGTATTAGGGCCTCAACACCAAAAATCACTGTACATATAAGTGAGTACTCACAATCCTATGGTATGCCAACTATATCCAACGATTTCAAGTTCACAAGGCCAAAATATTTGAAAAACAATCACATTTCATTTACCGATTATCTGTGCACTATCACTGCATGTTAGCATCTTTTGCAAAACACTATCAATTTCATATAACATATATATATCATGTATACATTTGCACTTTTCACAACAGTTACCATATCCACATATCACATATTTGTTCTCATCACCATGCACAATTTCATAATCATATAAGCACAAAACCACAAAACGAATATAGATACAAGAAAACTTACACTCGAAATTTAGAGTAGGGTTTATGCTACTACTAAATTCCCAAATAACACATGACTCGTGTCTATGAGTAGCAATCCCAAACACACTCCACTTTATGCTTCGCTGAAAAGTCGAAAGCTCAACTAACTTTTCCTTAACTCGTAGCAGGCTCTAATGAATCTGAGGCTTCACACACAACAATCATACAATAAATACAGTCAAATAGCATCCAAGGACTCACTTTAACCAACCAAAACACAAGTCTAAGCTGAGTTCTCATGTAACCAAAACTTTTAACATAAAAAAATTTAAATTCAAATATCTCAGTCTATACTTAGTATTTTCACCTAAAACGAATTCCATTCATCTTATATTTCACCTATAGCTAATTCCCAACCTTTAAACTACACAAAACTGCATAATTCATGGTATCGACATTTTTTGACATGTTTTAAAGCTATTTTCAAAAAATTCATTAAAATGTTAGAAATTCTTAATGAAACTTCAAAGTAAGTTTATATATCTTCTAATTATATCAAAACTAATTGAAAAACACTTTAAACCACGATTTTACTCAAAATCCTGAAATCTACCATTAACGACCCAATTTTCGGCTTTTAACCAAAACTTGCGATTTTTTAACTAAAAACTTAGTTTTAAAGTCTAAATATCATTAAAAACCAATGGGTGATGAATAGCTACCTTTGATGAAAGAATGAATGAGTTTTGATGTAAATCTGGGAAACTTACAATTGAAGAAGATGATGAAATCTTTGGAGTTTTTGCGTGTTTTTCTTGGAGATTTATGAAGATAATTTACTTGGGATTGATAGATAATCAAAGTATAATAGCTTAGGAATAAAAAAATCAATGGGAGAAGCAATGGAAAGCAAGGGACGAAAACACTGAAGAGAATGCAAGAAGCTATCGTGAAATAAGCTGGGAGTGGGGGTTTATTAGGTTCAATTTTAAAAATTGGTGAAACTGCAACATAATGCTTACAGTTTTGGCTCTATTACAAATCAGTCATTTTTCCAAAATTAAAGGTTTCCCTAGCACATTTTCGAAAATTAATTTGATTTTTTAAAAACTATAATAAAAAACATTATCGATATACCATGTTGTGAATTTCCGAACACTCTAAGGCTAAAATTCCTAAAATACCCTTAAAACTCCTAGGCATTATTTTAGGGTGTTCCAATCCTACCTTAGCCCTAGCCTAATGTTACAAGCCAAAAGACTAAGTGAACTTGTTATGCATATTGGAATCAGATTAAAGGAGAGGGGAACTATTAATAGACTTATGAAATCATGATTATTATGCTTAACTTACAACCTATTATTGTTTAATGCGTTGATAAGATTGCACACAGGCAATTGCATACAAGCACGGAAGTCCATGGTTTCTAATTTTGCCTAATTATATAAATATTCATGTGACTATTTATATTTTGTCTAGCATCTATGATTTCTATTTCCATCATGACTTCTTGTTTTTATGATACTTTTGTATTTTTTTACATGTTATTTTAATTTGTGTGCTATTTTTAGGTAGTAGCAATTTTTTGTTGTTGTTGCTTGAGGACAAGCAAAAATGTAAGTGTGGGGGTATGATGAGTTATCATTGTCGAAACCAAATTTTTTTAAAGGGATTTTGAAAAAACGGGGATCGACTTTTGAAAAACGAAAACGGGAATATATAAAAATGTATAAAATATAAATCAAATAAAAGTAAGCTATTTAAAATAATATAAGAATAATAAAAGAGAATCCTTTTTTAAAATGATATATATATATATATATAGATTATAATTTTAGATATAATAACTTAATATATAAAATGTACTAAATATTGATATTACATTTATTTACAAAAATTTAAAATGTATATAATTAATAAGTAATATAATAATGTATATTTTATAATAAAACAAAGGTAATGTAAGGAAATATGATAAAATATATATATAATAAATTTATGAACAAAATACATATATAATGATATAAACTATATAATAGATGAAATATAAAATAATAAGAATGATATATTAAGTAAATTTACATAAAAATACAATAAAATAATTAATATATATAATATAAAAAATATAATATAATATAAATGGAATAAATAACATACAATAAAAATATGACATATAATAAAATTTATAAAATGTATATAATATTAATCATAAATAAAATAATATATTATTATATATACAACTAATGTTTATAAAATATATATATATATAGTATTTAAAATAAATTGAATTTATAAAACAAAACTTAAATTTAATTTAATTTTAAAATTTTAGGTTAATTTATAAATAAATTTAAAATTTTGGGCCAAATTGAAAGACTCGTTAAATTTACAAGGACTCACTGGGCAATTAGCCCTAATCACAAAACAGCGTCGTTTCAGAATAGGCCTTAAAGGGGTTGTTAGGACTAAATTGAAACAGAAGTAAAAGGTTAGGGTCAGATTAAAATAAAAATAAAATGAAATTGAAAAATTAAAAATGCAGAAGAACCTGGAAGGGAAATATCCCTTTTAATAAAACGCGCGGATCCTCCCCAGGTAAACGGGTCAACGCGCGGATCCTTTGCTTCTAAACGACATCGTTTTTAAGCTTATTGAATTAAACTAAAACGGCGTCGTTTTACCGATGTTATAAAAGTAAAAAAAAAAACTTCAAATCTTCATTTCAAACACTTCATAAAAAAAGAGAGAGAGAGAGTTCTAAAATTCTATCAGAGCTCCAGCCAGTGGCCATCCTAGCTCGTCCTGGACCACCACCGCCTTTGGCCACATGCGCTTCACGCGTCACCGTCTGAGCCAACGTGTCAGGCAGTTAGGGCCTTCAAGGCCCCCATTTTTCGCAGCGAATCCAAAAGGGAATCTCATTTTTATCTTTATAATGTATTTTGTTATATACTGTATCAAAAAGAAAATAAATAATGAAAAGAAAATTAAAATATCACCTCTGTTCTTCTGTTCTTTCCTTTGATTTTTTTGTTTTTTGTATATATTAGTAAAACGTAGTTACAGTTTAGAAAAAGAAGGGGGTTTTATAACCCTTTGTTACATTTTAGGAAAAGAAATCATTTGATTTCTTTCCAAATCTGTTTCTTGGTTGTTGTTGGTTCTCTCTTCCTTTTTGCAGGTATCTAGAGAGGAAATCAGTGGGCCAGGATGATTAGGCCCTGACGACGACGGTGCTGGCACTGATCTGTGTTTTATTCGGCTTCAACTACGGCCAGATTTGAGGCCTGGAATCACGATGTTGATAGGGGTAGATGGAACGACCGAGGTTGAAGAGGTGTGATGTAACACCCCTATCCCGTAACCGTCGCCAGAATAGGTAAGGGGCATTACCGGACTTGTAACTCATGTCGAACAGAAAATTTTGAACTTTTCTTGAAATAAAGATCGTTCATTTAAATAAGTACTAAGCACACCAGAGGTAAAATTTAAACTTCACTAAGTAAACATTCAAAAGATGCCATTTTCGCATGGCTTATATACATTAACCAAAAATATTCTTCCGCCACTAGTCTATTCTATACATGCCATAAAATAATTCTAAACATAACAAGAACAAGCGGTGGATAGTGATAGTGTGACTAGTTCTCGACGATCCCCGAGCCTCGTAGCTTGGCAATGAGATCTATAAAACAGAGGAAACAGAGTAAGCGGAGTAAGCATTACAATGCTTAGTAAGTTTTAAGCAAGGTCAACAGATAACAATCAAATTATAACATAGTTGTTCAGATATTTTATTTCACTCTTCCTTCGGGCATACCATCCCTTTACCGAATATGCACATCTCATCATATACAATAGGCGATAAACTTTCACATAAAAGTGAGCTCATGTGACATAGATATATTGTATGATTTCACATAACCTCTCACACTGATCCAATGTCACATAATCATAGGAATAGTCTCATAGATTGCTCTCGTATGCACCACATAACTACCTTATGATTTAGTTCAAATCAAGCTCACATATAAACTTGGAGTACATACCTGTTTAACCTTTCGCGTTGAATATATTTATAAGCAATTCTTATTACGAAGTCTTATAGCTTTAACCTCTACTTGGATTATCGGCGAGACCTTTAGCTCGCATTTAAATCTCCACACAAAGTTATCGGGTCTTACCGGACAAAATCTCCACACGTAGTCATCGGGTCTTACCCGACATAATCTCCACACGTAGTCATCGGGTCTTACCGGAATATATTTCAAGTTTCATGTACATTTAATCACATGTTACAACATTCACATCGACTGTCATATTTGTAATTCATTTGCCTCATCAAATATCTAATAATACACACCTTTCACATTTGGTCGTTCGGCCACAATATACGCACATCGCCTACATATTTCACACTAGCCATTCGGCTTTACCACATATACATGTTCATATTCACCACATTGGCCATTCGGCCTTATCACACATATGCATGCTCACATTCATCACATTGGCCATTCGGCCTTATCACATATATGCATGCTCACATTTATCACATTGGCCATTCGGCCTTATCACATATATGCATGTTCACATTCATCACATAAAATCCTAAATCAAAATATAAATTTTCATGTATTCACATCACAATTATCCAAATATACTTCACATACCACATATACTATCATGTATACACTTTGTCTTGGCCGAATCTACATCAATCATTTTCCAATGAATAATCAATTTCACGCCATACTATCATTTCATATTCGAATACTCATAAACTTACAATTTCACAAATTTTAATATCAAAGATCCGTCTAACACTCATATATCGTTTTACAATATCACGATTTAGAATCCACGTATGGGTTTAATCAATAGCTTATGAGCAACTAAAACAAGTTTTATCCATGTTTACAACAAAATCACATATTCACTACGAGCTGTTTTCCTGAGCAATAGTCACTAAATTATTTATAACTGGAGCTACAAAACTCCAAATCACTTGCCGTTAATTTTCCCTGAATATAGACTCGTATATATTCCATCCATAAAATTTCCAGAATTTTAGGTTTGGCCAACCAATACCAGATTTTTCTTAAAGTTTCCCCTGTTTCACTGTTTGACTAATCTGACCATTCTTCACTACAAATCAAATTTTTTTTATTGTACAGAATTCATAATGTGTTCTATTTGATTTCATTTGAAACTAGACTCATTAAGGAGTCTAAGCATATAAATCTTATCTTATAACCATTTTTGTACAAATTATAATGATTTTCCAAAAACGAACAGGGATTTCGAGTCATTCGACACTGTCCCACACAACTTTAAATATCTCTTTATAGGAAATTTCTTTACTTCCACGGTCTCTTTTATAAGAAACTAGACTAACTAAGCTTTGATTACATATTTTATTCAGCTTATAATTCCACACCAACAATTTATAGTGATTTTCTAAAATCACGTTACTGCTGCTGTCCTAAGCAAATTATTACAATTTGCTCTTAAATTTCCAAGTCCAAACACTTATGAACTTATCATTTGAGTTTAAGACATATCATGGCCACATCATATCTTATTAAATCAACTCATTATGTCCTATTATGATTGAATTTACTCAACGTTTAATCACTTAAAACTTACCTCGGAAGTGGTCGACGACTATCCGACTTTGATCCTCTTTGCTCTTAAGCTTAATTAAAACAATAGATTTGCTTAAGTACTTAACTAATATTATTCACTTAACAATCACATTTGGCAATCACATATCATTTAATCTTTGATTGACCAATTTAACACATACCAAAATCCAATCATACATCTAACCTTTATCTCAATACCAAACCGAGTTATAAGATCATACATTATACTAAGCATATCATTAAACATACCTATTCAATTTAGCTAATTTCATAGCCGATTAATCACCTTACTCCACATTAGTCAATGCCGAATATTAACCCAACATCACAAGCATAATCACCATGAAACTTACCTTAATACACATTTTATCCCATTGCCGAATACATATATATATATCATCAAACAAATATTTATTCACATCTCTATAAATGATCATAATCGGACATTATAAACAAATCAACTAGTTTAGCATTCAAATTCTTCTAACCATTCCTCAATCATTTACTCAATGAACAAAAATCCAAGCACATCAAAGCATAGTCGAATGTATCATTCTTCTTAAATTCAAAAATAAATACATGGGCTAACTTCAAAATCTATTTAACAACTCAACTTTATAAACACATATTCGGCTAGGAAGAAAGATTGATAATTTAACAACCTTAGCTTAACATATAATTTGTTGTGACACATCTTTAAGCATTCTTTTATTCCATCAACTCAAAACACATTCATCACTCGCAATAACTAAACTCATATTCGGCAATGGCCTCCAATATAGTGACCGATTCTTCTCAACTAGCACCTAGTGTACACACATGTTCATTTGTTTGATTCAAGCACCTATCCACCAAAAATTCATCCAAATTAACAAGAACAACAACCACATTCTTTGTTATCTACCATGACCGAAACCCATATTCATTCACCAAATATCAAAAATTTATCATCAATTTGACATATAAGGACATAACCAAATGTTTCTTGCAACACAAACTCAAAAATTAACACATGGGTCATGTTATGAGCACCAAAACAAACTCAACTTCACAAAAATTTCAAAAGAATCACATGATATCATACCTTAATTCCCCCCCACACAAGATGGCCGAATGCCTTAGGTGTGCTTTCTTCCATTTCTTGGTTAGTTTCGGCTTGAGAGAGGTAGGAGAAGAAGATGAACATTTTTTTTTCTTTTCTTTTGTTTTCTTCCTTCAATTCACGGCAATGAAGGGGGGGCATGGATGAGACAACTTTGTTTTCATCACCCCTCTCTTTTCATTACTCTATTACTAACCTCTTATTTTATTCTTTCTAACATAACACACTAACACAACATGTTTCCAACATGTTTCACCCCATAGCATGGCCGGCCACTAGCTCTAATTTTGGGTAATTTGACATGCAAACCCATCATTTTCATAACATGCATTAATAGGCCACTTTACATTTGCCTAGCACATTTCTAAATTTTCTCACATAAGTCCTATTTAATAAAATTCACTTACAATTAACAAAATTCAAACATGAAATTTTCACACATGCATATATACATATAATAAGCATCAACTATGACGGTTAATTATTTTTATGACTCGATTTTGTGGTCCCGAAACCACTTTTCGACTAGGGTCAAATTAGGGGTGTCACATGTGACTGATGGGGCGCTTACGGCGCGAAGCTTCTGGAAACCCTAGGGTTTCCAGATTCTATTTAGGCATTGGGCCTTGTTTAGGTTGGGTCTTGTTTGGGTTTAGGTGTAACGGGTTAGTAGATTTTGGGCCAAAGGTTTAGGCTAATTGGGTCGTAACTGGGTACTGGGTTTTGGGTAGTTTAGCTGGGTTACGGGTTAATCGAATACAGAGATGCCAAATCTGTCATCTTTGATCTGCTCTCTGCCAATACAGAGATGCCAAATCTGCTATCTTCGATCTGCTCTCTGCCAATACAGAGATGCCAAATCATCTTAGACTTGCTTCAATGTAAACACGTGGAAGCCAAATCAACTATGTCTTCGATCTGCTCTCCGCCGAATACAGAAATGTCAAATCTGTCATCTTTGATCTGCTTTCTGCCAATACAGAGATGCCAAATCTATTGTCTTCGATCTACTCTCTACCAATACAGAGATGCCAAATCTGGTATATTCGATCTGCTCTCCGCCAATACAGAGATGCCAAATCATCTTAGATTTGCTTTAACGTAAATGCGTGAAAGCCAAATCAGCTATGTCTTTGATCTGCTCCCTGCCAATACAGAGATGCCAAATCTATTGTCTTGGATCTGCTTCGATGTAAACACATGAAGGTCAAATCTGTTATGCTTTGGCCTGTTACCCTACTACTTAGGGACTAAGGTGTATCGATCTTCATTGTCCCTTGAAGGACATGACCTGTAAAATGTGTATGAGTTCATTCCTAATAATTAGGAGGCTATGATCAAAATGAGTCAAATGCTCCTAATTAAATCTGTTGTAATGCAAAATGTTTATGAATATGACCCCCATTCTAGACGTCACTACTTATTCCTTCGTCAAAGCTCTTCTTTATTTCTTGCGCAGTATCATTCTTACTCAGCCTGTGGGTTTGTACCATTCTTCAAATGCTATGACCCATCAGACTATTTGTAAGATGATCTTCTCTTAGGATCGAATCGTTTGATTTGTTCAATCATTATTTTGGACTTAAAGTAGGACTTCCCTCGAGTCTTACGTGAATTCCTCAAACAATTGTTCTGTTTTAGTTTCTTGTATTATCTAGAAATTTCTAGAGTAATAAGCAAAACCCCATTTGTGAAGATCATTTGGTTCATCTATCATTATTTAATGCAACACACTTTAAGAATAATGGAAGATGAATTCAATTTTGAGAATAATCAGATTTGAATGAATTTGTCAAAAATACATAAGGAATTAATCTGAAAGCTTCTCTTTGAGAAGAAAGAGAATCTAAAGATAGCAAACAGGACAAAAGTTAGATGCCCTAGATATCGCAGCTTAAGCGCTTATATGCCAACTCCATGAAGACTTTCTTGAATTCAACATGTGTTTAAAAGATCCAAAGTACTTTGTTGATGCCCCGATATGCAATGCGCTTCACTCTTCGTTGAATCAGATATAGCAAGATTACCGTGTGCTTTTCAAAATTTAAACTGCCCTTTCGGGTTTTCAACTCAAAACCCCTTTGGTCACAAGGCGCCCTTTTCGGGTTTTCACCTTGGCCTCTCCATTTTTCTTTTTTCTTTTTTCTTTTTGAAATCTCAAGGCGCCCTTTGTGGGTTTTCACCTTGGATTCTCCTTTCCTTTAGACAAAATAATTTTTGACTGAGTCTAAATTCACTGGATTGGGTAAACTTTTCCCATCCATTTCTGTTAAAATCAATGCTCCTCCAGAGAAAACCTTCTTCACAACATATGGCCCTTCCCAATTTGGCATTCATTTTCCTCTGAAGTCCTTCTAAATAGGAAGGATCTTTTTTAGCACAAGATCCCCTTTACGGAACTCTCTTAACCTTCTTGTCATAAGCTCGCATCATTCACTTCTGATACATCTGACCATGGCGAATAGCCTTTAGCCTCTTCTCTTCAATCAAGTTCAATTGGTCATATCGCGATTGAATCCACTCTGCCTCATCCAACTTTATCTTTGACAAGACTCGGAGAGACAGTATTTCAACTTCAATAGGTAACATTGCCTCTATCTCATAAACCAGCGAGAAAGGAGTTGCCCCCGTAGAGGTTCTGATAGACGTTCTATAGGCTAAGAGTGCAAACGGTAACTTCTCATGCCAATCTCTGTAAGTTCCAGTCATTTTCCCCACTATCTTCTTGATATTTTTGTTAGCAGTTTCCACTGCCCCATTCATATTTGGTCGATACGGAGATGAATTATGATGCTTAATCTTGAACTGACTACAGACTTCTGCTATCATTTTGTTGTTCAAGTTCAATGCATTGTCTGATATAATCCTCTCAGGCATCCCATATCGACAAATAATCTCTTTCTTCAAGAAACGACTTATAGCCGACTTAGTAACATTTGCATAAGAAGCAGCCTTTACCACTTTGTGAAATAATCAATGACCACAAAAATAAAGCGATGTCCATTTGAAGCTTTTGGCGATATTGGCCCAATGACATCCATGCCCCACATGGAAAAAGGCCATGGAGACATCATAACATGTAGAGGTGAAGGTGGTACATGAATCTTGTCGCCATAAATCTGACATTTATGGCATTTCTTGGCATAATTGATACAATCCCCCTCCATCGTAGACCAATAATATCCAAACCTCATGATTTGTCTAGCCATTGTGAAACCATTAGCGTGCGTCCTACAAACACCCTCATGAACTTCCTCCAAGATTAACTTAGCTTCCACGACGTCAACGCATCTCAACAATACATGGTCCTTTCTTCTTTTGTACAAGATGTCCCCATCCAAAACATAATCACAAGCTAATCTCCTTAAAGTTCTCTTGTCATTTTCAGTCGCCTGTTCTGGATATTTACGATCTCTCACATATCGCAATATATCCAAATATCAAGGGTTATCATCCTTTTCTTCTTCCTCGATGTTACAACAATGAGCTGGAGCCTCAAAGATACTCATCTGAATGGGTTTCATCTCCTCCTCTCTATTTACTTTGATCATTGAAGCCAAAGTTGCCAGAGCATCTACCATCTGGTTTTTGTCTCGTGGGATATAATTGAAAGTGATATCATCAAACTTCTCAAGTAATCCCAAAACTATCTTTTGATAATTGATCAATTTAGGATCCCTTGTTTCCCGTTCATCTCTAAGCTGGTAAATAACCAACGCAGAGTCTCCATATACTTCCAAGGTTCTTATTCCTCGCTCTATAGCCGCTCGGAATCCCATAATGCATACTTCATACTCAGCTATATCGTTTGTGCAATCAAAATATAATTTTCATGTAAACGGATAATAATCGCCATTTGGGGATATCAAGACTGGCCCAATTCCATTTCCCACTGCATTGGATGCCCCATCGAAGCTCATCTTCCAAAGACCATCTTCTGTAGTTGCTACACACATCAACTCTTCATTTGGAAATTGAAATTCAACGGCTCATAGTCTTCTAGAGCTCTACTAGCCAGAAAATCTGCTATCACACTTCCTTTTATAGCCTTTTGACTCACATAGACTATGTCGAACTCTGAAAGCAAAATTTGCCATCTTGCCATTCTCCCATTCAATGCTGTTGACTCCATCATATACTTCAAAGGATCAATTTTTGAAATTAGCCAAGTAGTATGATACAACATGTACTGTCTTAACCTTCGAGTCGTCCAAATTAAAGCACAACACAATTTCTCAATTGGCGAATATCTCATCTCACATTCTGTGAATTTCTTGCTGAGGTAGTATATTGCCTTCTCCTTTCTTCCCGACTCGTCATGTTGACCAAGCACACATCTCATGGAATTGCTGAATACTGATAAGTACAGTATTAGTGGTCTATCTGGACTGGGCGGAGATAACACCGGAGCATTCAACAAGTACTGTTTGACCTTTTCAAAAGCATTCTGGCATTCCTCATCCCAAGTACCTTGATTGTGCTTTTTAAGTAGGCGAAAGATGGGATCACACTTCTCAGTTAGTTGTGAAATAAACCGAGCGATGTAATTCAGTCTTCCTAGAAATCCTCGAACTTCCTTCTGAGTTTATGGTGGAGGTAATTCTCGTATGGCTCTGACCTTGTCTGAGCAACTTCAATTCCCTTTTCACCGACTACAAAGCCTAATAACTTTCCTGATCTAGCTCTAAAGGTACACTTTGCTGGATTGAGCTTCAACTGAAACTTTCTTAATCTCAAAAACAATCTTCTCAAGAGCTCAATGTGCTCCTTTTCTGTTCGCGACTTGGCAATCATATCATCAACATACACCTCAATATCCTTATGCATCATGTCATGGAACAGGTTCACCATGGCCCTCTGGTATGTTGCCCCTGCATTCTTTAACCCAAAAGGCATTACCTTATAGCAAAAGGTACCCCACAAAGTTATGAAGGTGGTTTTGTCCATGTCCTCGGGATGCATCTTTATCTGATTGTACCCTGAGAAACCATCCATGAAGGAGAACAATGAATATCCCGCTGTATTGTCTACCAATGTGTCTATGTGTGGTAGAGGGAAATTATCTTTGGGGCTAGCTTTATTCAGATCTCTGTAATCAACACACATCCGTACCTTCTCATCTTTCTTAGGAACTGGTACAATGTTAGTGTAATACTCCATACCCGTACCTGAGACCGGGATAGGATACGAGGCATTACCGAAATTTTCAAAATAATTTCAATTAATTTATATTATTTAGTATTCATTTTCATATTTCATGTAACATCCTTTTCATATATTCAATTCAAAATATCATATAAAATATGATACAATACTTAAATTGTCATATTTACATGCTCATTCAGGGTATCCGAACCTACCTGACTAAATTGCAGAAATACCAAGATTTAGGGGCATATTGGTAAATTACCATTTCCCAAATTTCACCCAATCTTAAATTGATAATTTCATTCAATTTATTAATTTAGATAAGAAAACAATTTATTCCCTTCAATTTAGTCATTTTTGTCATTTTTACAAAATTGCCCCCTAAAGTTTTACTTTTATTCAATTTAGTCCATGAGCTTAAAACATGCAAATTAGCCATGCTAACTGAATATTCATATATATTTTTCCTCCTTCTCCTCTCCATTCCACATCCTTAATGTATATAACATTCTTGTAAGTACGATTTCACAATTTACTTATTAATGCTCACATCAATCTGTTCACACGAGTCATAGTCACTTAATTATTTATAATTCGAGCTAAAGAGCTCAAAATTAAGATCCGTAAGTTTTCCCTAAAACTAGACTCACATATAATTCCACCATAAAATTTTAAGAATTTTTGGTTTAGCCAATTAGTATAGTTTATTCATTTAAGTTTTCCCTGTTTCACTATCCAACAGCTTCGACCTCTCTTCACTAAAATTAATTATATCACAAGACAAAACTGGATAATGTTCCCATTGATTTCTATTGAAAATAAACTCATTAAGGATTCTAAGAATATAAATTTAAGACTCTAATTAATTTTATCCAATTGTTTTTGATTTTCCAAAGTCAAAACAGGGGAACCCGAATTCATTCTAACCTTGTCTCACAAAATTCATTATATCTCATAATTTACAAATCCATTGCTTACACCGTTTCTTCTATGAAAAACTAGACTCAATAAGCTTTAATTTCATATTTTATTCATCTTCTAATTCGATTTCTAAAATTTATGGTGATTTTTAAAAGTTAGTCTACTTCTGCTGTCCAATATTGTTTTAGTTCAAGATGTTTATTACCATTTTTTCTCTAAATTTCAAAGGTCATACAATTCAGTCCTTGCTCAATTAGCCCATCTATTATGCTAATTTTTCTCAATTAACATTTTATTCCATCATTCTAAACTATTACACAATCTTTGAAAATCATAATTTTAACACTAAACCTTAATTCACAACTTTTTCACAATTAGGTCCTAAAATCAATTTCTATTGAAATTACTTGATAAAATCATCAAACAACAAAATCAAAGCTTCAAATTCATTTTATTTCATCATAAAAAGCTAACACTTATCAATGATAGCTTTTAATTTTGTTCATAAAATCAAAAACTAATGAATTAAACACTTGGACCTAATTGTAAAAGTCACAAAAACATAAAAATCTCAAAGAAAAGGGTAAGAATTGAACTCACATATGTCAAAGTATGAAAAACCAGCAGCTTTCAGACCTCCCATGGCATTTTTGCTAAAGAAAAATGATGATATCTCTAGATTTTTCAAATTTGTCTTGTTTTATATGTTTAATTTGTAAAATTTCCCATTTTGCCCTTGTTTCTCCTTGTCTTTTTTGCTGATTTGCTTGCCCAACCGTCTAGCCCATACAATTTGGGTCCAATTGCCTTTTAAATCCCTCCTTTTTAATCACTTAAACTATTTAATCACAGTTTAATAAATTTGAACTATTTTCAATTTAGTCCTTTTAATTAATTGATGACCAAACGTTAAAATTTTCTAACTAAACTTTAATACTAACTTAATAACACTCCATAAATATTTATAAAAATATTTATGGCTCGGTTCTAATCGAGGTCTTGATACGTTGTTTTCAACTAAATTTACGATTAATTCTTTTAAAATCGCAAAATTCACTAATTAAAAATAATTCTTTTAAGTTCGCGCTTGGCCTATAATTATTATTTGTTAAAATTTCTAAACTTACTCGTCGGATTTAGTGATCTCGAATCACTCTTTCCGACACCACCTTGAAAAAATTTGGTCATTACAACTCTCCCCCCTTTAGGGATTTTCGTCCCCGAAAATCTTACCAGAAAAAGTTGCTTTCAATTCTAATGAAAAACTTCCACAAAATTTCTCAGAATCATAACCGAATTAATCTCAAACATCTCTTCCTAATAACCTTTAGACTGTAGCATACAATGTCGGAGCATATCATCAAAATCTCACTTATTCCCTCATAATTACAACTCTGGTAAGGGGGTGAGGTCGTAAAGCCTCTAACTTAACTCTCATAACTACACACATATGACTTGACATTCATACATAACATCATCGTTTTCTCATAATTCACTTCAAGAAAATTTATACACTTATATAATCTATCAATATTTTCTGCCATCTACAATTTCAAACAATGAATTCACTTAGTTTAGCTCAATATCAACAATTAATCAATTTCAATCTTTTAAGTCCATTTATCACTTACCTTTCTTAATCAATTTAGGGAACCATTTCGGAATTGAGTACTTCGTTTTCATCATGCCATAGCAAAACTATGGTCTTGCACATAGTCACATATCACACACCGTAGCCATAGCCCAGCCATGGTCTTACACGAATCACATATCACACTGATGCCATATCCTAGATATGGTCTTATACGGAAGCACGTAATCACATATCTCTGATGCCATAGCCCAACTATGGTCTTACACGGATCACATATCACATTGATGCCATGGTCCAACCATGGTCTTTTCCGTCAATTCGTCTTAGCCACTGAACGAAAGTACTCAAATCCGTTGTTCCACTTAATTTGTACTTTTATTCAAATATCATTGTGACAGCCCTAATTTGACCCCGGTCGGAAAGTGGTTTCGGGACCACAAAAACCAAGTTATATAAAAATATTATAAGTTATATTTCATGTTTATGAAGTGAGTAAATACATGTGTGAAAGTTTAAGCTTTGATTTGGTCATTTGCATGTGAATTTATTTATTAGGATTTATATGTGACACTTTTGAAATATGATAGGTAAATTATAAGGGTCTAATAATGCATGTGTGGAAAAGTATGGTTTTGCATGTTAAATTAACCATTTATAGGTAGTGGCCGGCCATGTTACTAATTATATAATAAAATATGAATTTTCTATTAACTTTATTTAGTTAAATGACATAATATCATGAATTAATGAAATAAAAAAAATAGAAAGTGGGTGAAAACAACAAAGTGTTCACCTTGTTCATTCCAAAAGCTGAAAGTGAAGAGGAGTTGGGAGGAAAGGAGCCATACGGTCATGTTAGGTCTTCATTAAGGTATGAAATTCATGTGAATTCTTGAAATTTTAGATAAATTTGAACTAGTTACCAAGTTCTTTAGGTAACCCATGTTAGAAATTTTGATTTTGGGATGACTAGAACTTTCGGCCATAGTAGTTATTAAGGATTAAGTTTTTTTTTTTTGTTTCATGTTAAATTGGATGAATCTTGGTGTATGGGTGTTTGAACTAAACTAATGATCAAATAGATGCATAGATACAAAGTGGGAAGAATCGGCTATTATGTTTGATACTATTGCCGAATATGAAAATGTTATACTTGAGTAATGTATGTGGTTGGAGTTGATAATATGAAAAGAATGCTTAAATGTGTTATAATTGATTAGGTGTCAAATTAAAAGCTGCTAAAATTTTCATTGTTTTAGCCGAATATGTGTTTGTTTAAAGAAGGAGTTGTTGAAGAATGTATGTGAACTTGGTAAGTGTATTCGGCTTAGTACATAAATGATGTGAAAATTTTGGAATTTATTTTTGATTATGTGTATGTATGACCAAGTATAATCGGCCACATGAGTAAAATGAGTACTTGATGTTATATTATAATTATTGAGCTTAAGTATATGGATATATTTGGATTGAGATTATGCTTAAGTGAAATTATAGATATGTGATGAAATTGATTGGTGATATACATGTTTAAATAACATGCATGCAAAGAATGTGTGAAAGAATGAATTGGTAATAAATCTGCTTGGGACAGCAACAGTAACGTGATTTTGGAAAATCACCATAAATTGTGGAAGTTGAGTTAGAAGCTGAATAAATTATGTAATTAAATCTTAATGAGTCTATTTTCTTATAAAAGAAACTATGAAAGCAAACGAATTTCCGATAATGAGATATTTGAAGTGATGTAGGACAAGGTCAAAATGACTTCTAGATCCCCTGTTCTGTTTTTATAAAATCATGATAAATTGTACAAAAATGGTTATATGATGGAGTTTATATGCTTAGACTCCTTAATGAGTATAGTTTCAAATGAAATAAATGAGGACATATTTTTAATTCTGTACAATGAGAAATTTGATTCGTAGTGAAGAGTGGTCAGATTAGTCAAACAGTGAAACAGGGGAAACTTTAAGAAAAATATGGTATTGATTGGCCAAGCTAAAAATTATGAAAATTCTATGGGTAAAATATATATGAGTCTATTTTCAGGGAATTTTTACGGAAATTGATTTGGAGTTCTGTAGCTCCAATTATAAATAATTTAGTGACTGTTTCTCAGGAAGACAGCTTATTGTGAATTTGTGATTATGTGGTAAATATTGATAAAAATTTGTTAACAAGTTGCTTAATGTTTTCTTATAAACTTACTATGATCTATATGTGTGAAAGTCGTATATATATATATATATTATATTATATTCTGAAAGTAATGCTTGAATAGTCGAACAATGACTAGTTTAAAATTGTTGAATTTAAGCTCAAGAGCATAGAGAACCAAGGTTGGACAAGGGAAAAGAGAAAGTAGTTGAATAGCCGATCCGACACTGTTCGAAAATATTCGAGGTAAGTTTTGAGTAGTCACCTTTAGTATATAATTGATGATGCCTTGATATGTGTATATTAGATGAATTGTGACCTTTCGGTTCTACTTGAATTAAGTGGTGTGATAAATAATTTATGACTTATAGTCGAATGGTCACTATGTGTTAAGCTTGAATGGTGAAATGTGATATGTTGAATAAGTTGTGTTAATATATGATTAAATATGCATGATATTTGATGTGTATCCGGACTTAGGGTCCGCAGGCTATGTGCTGGAATTATATCCAGACTTAGGGTCCGCAGGCTATGTGTTGGAATTATATCCGGACTTAAGGTCCGCAGCTACGTCTTTGGAAATATGTCCGCTAAAGTCCCGCAGCTTCGAAATGGTATTATACGGGTTTAAATTCCCGCAGCTTGTGCTGGTAATTGGTTTCAAGTCCTAAGACCGCATGTGCTTAATGCCGATAAGTTAAGTAAGATTACGATATTGAATGTTCGTAGTAAACCATCGTCGAGTAAGTACTATACATTTAATATGTTCAGGTACGTATTACTTACTCATCGGTGAATTGATTTCGAAGTGAATCATTAGCATCAAAGAAGAATATATATATATATATATATATAAATATGATTGATGGTTATATTTGCGAATATGAGAATGATTTAATCGATCATGGTATATTTTTATATGAATTATATGTTAAGATTTCTTTATGTACTCATGTACATTCAGTCAATGATTTTGTGAATTATTAGTATCAAAGAATGATACTTAAGTGTGAATGATTGTTATATCTCTTTAGTAAAACAATGACCTATTCGGTCAAATGTTGTTATTATATGAGATTATTTGATTTAAATGCATCGCATGAACTTTTAGTAAAAGAAAAATATGTGCTAAGAATCTATGTTTATGTTTATGTGTATTCTGCCATGAAGCAATTTGAATTGAGAATAAGTCTGTTTAAATGAATGTTTTGATTTTCGATAAGTTTTATTATTTGTGATGCTTAAAACTTACTAAGCTTTGAAAGCTTACTTCGTTTGTTACGTTCTCTGTTTTATAGATTGTTGATTCCAGTTACCTGCTCGGAAAGGGAATCGTCAGCTACTCGTCACACTATCTATCATTTTGGGGTACTACTATATTTTGGAGCTAGTATGGCATGTATGGAATAGACTTAAGCGAATGATATTTTGAGATGTACTTATATATAAGCCATGTGAATATGGCTACCTTTGAATGTCGATACAAGTTTGAATTTCGATCTTTAACTGAGTTTGGCGAAGTATATTTTTATTTTATTTTTATTGTGTATGTTTTTAAAATATTAAATTTTGGATCAGTAACTCTTCATAACCCACCCCGGCGACAGACACGGGTTATAGGGGTGTTACAATTTTATTGGTATTAGAGCTACGGTTTAGTCGATTCTAGGACTAACGTAGCGTGTGTGAGTCTAGCTATACATGCCATAAAGTGTTAAAATGATAGTGTGATGATTTCTGAAAATTAAAACGTGTTTTTCATATAGTAATGGATTCCGATCCCGATCGAGCAGTAGCTGATGATGTTGAGAGCGTAGCGCCTGCTCCCGCGATAGGGACAGCACCGATAGGCTCTCAACCGAATGCTAGCAATCAAAATGATGAGGCTAAACAAGCCTTCTATGCTATAATGAACGATTGGTTTACCCAATATATTCGAACTAATCCGGCTGTTACACAACCCCCACCCCCGACTAATACAACCCCTACACCTGTGGTAACTCCTATTGTTGACCCGTTGAGGTTGAGCAAACCCCCGGTTGATAGAATTCGAAAGCACGGGGCTACTGAGTTCAAAGCTACTGACAATGATGATACCTAGTAGGCTGAGTTTTGGCTCGATAATACCATTCATGTGTTTGATGAATTATTGTGCACACCCGATGAGTGCTTAAAATGTACTATATCACTGTTACATGATTCTGCCTACTATTGGTGGAATACTTTAGTTTCAGTGGTGCCGAGAGAACAGACTACTTGGGATTTCTTTCAAACTGAATTTCGTAAGAAATATATCAGTCAAAGATTCATCGATCAGAAATGAAAGGAATTTCTTGAGCTCAAACAGGGTTCTATGATAGTTACCGATTATGAGCAAAAGTTTGTCAAACTTAGTAGATATGCTCGGGAATGTGTTTCGTCTGAGGCTATTATGTGTAAATGCTTTGAGGACGGGCTAAATGAAGATATTAAAATGTTTGTTGGCATTCTTGAAATCAGAGAGTTCGTAGTACTTGTCGAGCGAGCTTGCAAAGCCGAGGAGCTTAGTAAGGAAAAAAAAAAGAAAAGCTGATGTTGGAGCTGGAGAGTTTCGTAAAAGATCTTTGGGAAAGCCTTTTCAGCAATCATCGAAGAAATTTCAAGATGATTCGGGCCGATCTAAGAACACTTCGGGCTTTTCCAGACGAGACCGTGATCGACCTCCTATGAGTACGCAAGCCACATCAGTTGCCAGTGTTGGAAATGATCTTCGGGATAGGACCGAGTAAAAGTTTTGTGGAAAATGGCATTCGGGGAGTTGTAGATTTCATGATCACTCCTGTTATAGATGCGGATCATCCGACCACTTGATCAAAGACTGCCCGAGGTTATCAAAACGAAATGTGAATCAGAATGGAAAACCGAGTACTGCTATAGCTCGAGGTAGACCACCTAGGAATATGAGAAATGCTAGTGGCGGTCAGAGAGGGTCTAGAGATGCTACGACCAGATCCGAGGCTTATACTCCTGCTAGAGCTTATGCTATACGCGCATGCGAGGATGCTTCTTCGCCTGATGTTGTTACTGGCACTTTCACTCTCTTTAATACTGATGTTATTGCATTGATTGACCTGGTTCTACTCATTCATATGTGTGTGAGATTTTAGCATCCAGTAAGACCCTACTTATTGAGTCTACTGAGTTCGTGATTCGAGTGTCGAATCCCTTGGGTCGATATGTGCTAGTTGACAAAATGTGCAGGAAATGTCCTGTAATACCCTGAAAATCTTTACAGTAATATATTATCCTTGATATAATAAAATAAGGAAATAAAGTGATAAAAAAGGGAAGTTTTGAGTTATGGCAACATTGGGAAGTAAATTATGATATCTTGATTCAGGAAAGGACTAAATTGTAAAAGTTAGAAAAGTTTTGTTGCCTAAGAGTAAATACTCAACACTTTAAAGGGTTAAAGTGTAAATATGAAAAAGTTGAAGGACCAATAGTGTAAATATTTTAAGGGTAGAATGATCTAGAAACTAAGGAAAATGGATGAATTAGGACCAAATTGAATAAGTGAAGAACTATGAGGGACTAAATTGCAATTTTACCAAATTAAATGATGACTCAAGGATGGAATTCTAAAAGATCATGAAGGGCAAAATGGTCAATTAGTAAGAGAGAGAATTCTAGAATGTAATGATTATGTTAATGATATTTTAAATTAATTAATTAGATAAATATTATTTTATTAATATTTTATGAGATATTTAATATTATTTTATTATTATTTATTTAGTATATAAGGAAAGAAAGATGAAGAATTTTCATCATCTTTCCTTTCCATGCAAACTAACGTGAGAGAAAGAGAGGAAGAAAGAAAGTTTTACTTTCTTTACAATTTTGTCCTTTACCAAAAATTCACCATTTTCACCCAAAAATCAAATGAATTTCCATAGCTACCAAGAGAGAAAATGTTAAGGAGAACATGGGGAGTTAGAATATCAAGTTGGATTCAAGAAATAGAAGCTGGAGGAGAGAGAAAATCAAGTTAAAGATTGGTATCAAGAGAATAAGGTAAGTACATCAAGATTTCAATATGTTTTAAGTTTGTTATTGTTGATAAATCATGGAAATAATGTTATAGTAGAGTTTTATTACATAAGGTCCTATGTTCTTGATATGTTAGTGAAGAGAAAATAAGAGAAAGTGATGAGAAATGGTGTAGAAAAAGAAAATAAGGGTGTTATAACATGGTAATTAATATCTTGCACTAAAACAGTTATGGACAGCAGCAGTAGTCTAACTTTGAAAAATCACCATAAATTTTATAAATTGAATTAGAAGATGAAAAAATATAGAATTAAATCTTAATGAGTCTAGTTTCTCATAGAAGAAACAGTGTAAGCAATGAATTTGTAAATTTTGATATATAATGAATTTTGTGAGACAAGGTCAGAATGAATTCAGGTTCCCCTGTTCAGACTTTGAAAATAATAAAAAATGAAGAAAAATAATTAGAGGCTTAAATTTATATTTATAGAATCCTGAATGAGTCTAGTTTTATTAGAAACAAACTAGAACATCATTTGAATTCTGTAAAAGGAGATAACTAATTTTTAGTGAAGAAGGGTCAGAACTGTCAGACAGCAGAACAGGGGTGACTTTAATGAATAAACTGTACTAATTGGCTAAACCAAAATTCTGAAAATTTTATGATAAGAATACATGTGAGTATAGTTTCAGAAAAATTAAAGGATCTTAATTTCGAGTTCTGTAGCTTAATATATAAATAATTTAGTGACTATGACGCAAATGGACAGTTTTGAATGTACATATAAGTAAATAGTGAAATTATTGATAATGTTACTTGTTGTATGTTATATAAATTAAGGATGTGGAATGGAGAGGAGGAGGAGGAAAATATGTATGAATATTCATCTAGCATGGCTAATTTGCATGTTTTAGGCTCGGGACTAAATTGAATAAAAGTAAAATTTTATGGGCAATTTTGTAAAAATGTCGAAATGACTAAATTGCATGAAATAGATTATTTTATTATTTAAATTACAAAATTTAACGAAATTATCAATTTAGTTCAAGATCGGGAAAACATGTTTTAGGGATTAAATTGAAAAGTGTTGAAATTATGGAAAATTTTGATATTTTATAGAATTCATGCAATTTATTATCAATATATATGAGAATAATAGTTGGAAATAAGGATTAAATTTCAAGAATTTTACTTTCCGTCCCTAAGGATGAAATCGTCATTAATTAAAGTTTAGGGCAAAATGGTAATTTTGCCTAGAGCATTAATTAAATGTATTAGAATATGAAATGAATGAAAATGATGATCAAATTTATTTATAAAGATCCGGACGACACAAATACGAGACTTGATCATGGAAAGAAAATATATCGAATAATGAAATAATAAACACGAGCAATCAATGAGGTAAGTTCGTGTAACTTGAATTATATTCTGAAATGCTTGAGATTGTATGTTATTGATGTGAATATGATTTGAGTGTTCATTGTATGAAAATTAATGAAACATTGATATATTTGATAAAATGGGAAGAAATCCCGTTTGAATGAAAGGAAAATTCGATGGATCTCTGAAAAGGATTTGACGGTAAAAAGGATCTAGCCGGACGGGTGATCCTATCTGATATAGCCCTCCGAAGAATATGTGTAAAATGGATTTAGCCCGGACGGGTAATCCGAATTAGGGTCTCAATTTAGCTTTGACTGTAACTCGGATCCAAGCTCATTAGAGTAATTGTCGCTCTGTGATTTAGCTCGACCGGTAATCCCATTTGCAAGGATGAGGTTCATGAGTGTGCTCTCGATATGAAATGTGTAAGACCATGGTTGAAAGATACCATGGCAACTTGAGTGTAAGACCATGGTTGAAAGATACCATGGCAACTGATATAAAATGTGTAAGACCATGGTTGAAAGATACCATGGCAACTCGATATGAATGTGTAAGACCATGGTTGAAAGATACCATGGCAACGTGATATGAAATGAACAAGACCATGGTTGAAAGATACCATGGCAACATGACAGAAAATGAGTAAGACCATAGTTGAAAGACACTATGGCATCATGTCAAAGATAAATAAGACCGTGGATGGGAGACGCCTAGCATCTGTTGAACAATTGATATTCGTAATATGTATCGATGACGAATGGTTATATGAAATAATTATGAAGATAGATAAACGAAATAAGTATAAGTACATGAAATATAATTTATGTTAAGTTTGATATAAGCTATTACCGAATAAATATACATAAAATATATGGAAATGATGGAGCATGAAATATTAATATAATGAAATGAATGATATATGCTTATGAAGAAACGGTAAGAGCATGATATGTTTCATGACATGTACATATATGATTATCTTTGATATGTTGATACAAGGAAATTATGTAATTGAGACTATTATTAAACTCAAGTGCGATATGTCGAGAAAATAGATATATCAGTGTTGAATTTGTATGAGATATGTGCAAGTATACTAACAATGTTGTCGTTTGATGTTTATACAACTGTCAAACTGTTGATTGAATGGTAATATATTTATTTATATGATGCATTGAATCGGTAAGTATTTAAATTTTTTAGTGATCTCAGAAATGGTAGTAATGCTTCAAACCTGCTTACGGCGGCGGATACGGGTTAGGGGTGTTACATGTCCCCTGATAATCTGAGGTTCCTGTTTTCCAGCCGATTTGATACTTTTACCATTTGATGAATTTTATGTTATTCTCGGGATGGATTGGTTGACTGTACATGATGCAGTTGTGAATTGCAAACGAAAAACTATTGATTTGAGATGTGCAAATGATGAGATAATCCAAGTTGAGTCTACTGATTTGAACGGATTGCTAGCAATAATATCCTCAATGTTGGCTCGAAATTATGCGAGAAAGGGGTGCACTAGTATTGTTTGTAAAAAAAAAGAAAGAAAGAAAGACGGAACTATGAGAATGTGCATCGACTACCGTTAATTAAATAAAGTGACAATAAAGAACAAATATCAGTTACCGCGTATTGATGATTTGTTTGATCAGCTGAAGGTGTTTCGAATGTGGATTCAGAGTTTCAAATTGACAACAGCGATTGTTTGAGGTTCAGAAGTCGATTGTGTGTTCCAAGAAATTCAGAACTTATTTCGATGATTCTGAACGAAGCTCATTGTAGCCGAATGTCAATTCACCCGGGGAGTATGAAAATGTACAACGACCTGAAACGTCAGTTTTGGTGGCATGGTATGAAACGAGACATTTCTGATTTTGTTTCGAAGTGTTTAATATGTCAACAAGTGAAAGCGGAACACCAAGTGCCTTCAGGATTACTTCAGTCGATCATGATACCCGAATGGAAGTGGGATCGAGTCACAATGGATTTTGTATCTGGGTTGCCATTGTCATCAAGCAAGAAAGATGCGATCTGGGTTGTTGTTGATAGACTGACAAAGTCGGCTCATTTTATTCCTGTACGTACGGATTATTCCCTTGACAAGCTAGCTGAAATGTATGTATCTCAGATTCTAAGGTTACATGGAGTACCCATTTTTATTGTGTCAGATAGAGATCCGAGATTCACATCGCGATTTTGGAAGAAATTGCAAGAAGCTTTAGGTACCAAATTACATTTTAGCACCGCTTATCCCCAGACTGATGGTCAATCCGAACGGAAAATTCAGATACTCGAGGATATGTTGAGATGTTGCATCCTTGAGTTTAGTGGTTCGTAGGAACGGTATTTACCTTTGATTGAGTTCGCTTACAATAAGAGTTTTCAATCAAGCATTAAGATGGCACCTTACGAGGCTTTGTACGGTCGTAAATGTCGTACACCGTTGTTTTAGACCGAGCTCAGTGAAAGTAAAATTTTCGAGGTTGATTTAATTAAAGATGCTGAACAGAAAGTAAAAGTGATTCGTGAAAGTCTGGAAACAGCTTCAGATCGTCAGAAGTCGTATATGGATTTAAAACTAAAAGACATTGAGTATCAGGTCGGAGACAAAGTATTTCTTAAAGTTTCACATTGGAAAAAGGTGCTCAGATTTAACCGTAAGGGCAAATTGAGTCCGAGGTTCATCGGGCCGTATGAAATATCCGAACGAATTTGGCTAGTCGCATACAGATTAATTTTGCCCCCTAAACTTGAAAAGATTCACAACGTTTGTCATGTTTCGATGCTTCGGCGTTATAGATCTGATCCATCGCACATAATTAATCCATCCGAGGTTGAAATACAATCTCATTTGAGTTATGAAGAAGAACCGATTCGTATCCTAGCTCGCGAGGTGAAAGAGTTGCGAAACAAAAATGTTCTGTTAGTAAAGGTGTTATGGCTCAAGCACGGGATCGAAGAAGCTACTTGAGAACCTGAGAACTCTACGAAAGAACGATACCCAAATCTATTTACTGGTAAGATTTTCGGGGACGAAAATTCCTTAAGTGGGGGAGAGTTGTGACAGCCCTAATTTGACCCCAGTCGGAAAGTGGTTTCGAGACCACAAAAACCAAGTTATATAAAAATATTATAAGTTATATTTCATGTTTATGAAGTGAGTAAATACATGTGTGAAAGTTTAAGCTTTGATTTGGTCATTTGCATGTGAATTTATTTATTAGGATTTATATGTGACACTTTCGAAATATGATAGGTAAATTATAAGGGTCTAATAATGCATGTGTGGAAAAGTATGGTTTTGCATGTTAAATTAACCATTTATAGGTAGTGGCCGGCCATGTTACTAATTATATAATAAAATATGAATTTTCTATTAACTTTATTTAGTTAAATGACATAATATCATGAATTAATGAAATAAAAAAAAATAGAAAGTGGGTGAAAACAACAAAGTGTTCACCTTGTTCATTCCAAAAGCAAAATTCACTAATTAAAAATAATTCTTTTAAGTTCGCGCTTGGCCTATAATTATTATTTGTTAAAATTTCTAAAATTACTCGTCGGATTTAGTGATCTCGAATCACTGTTTCCGACACCACTGAAAAATTTGGCTGTTACAGTTAGCTACCCATTCGGAGTACTTCACCTCTTGCAAGAATCCTGCATCAAACTGCTTCTTAACTTCATCATTTATTTTCAACACGATATCTGGCCTCATTCTTCGCAACTTCTGCTGGACTGGCTTACAATCTTGTCTTATTGGGAGACGATGCACTACAATAGCAGTATTTAAACCTGACATATCTTGATAGGACCATGCGAAGATATCCTTTAACTCACGAAGCAACTGAATCAATCTTTGCCTTGTGTCTTCTTCAATATGCATGCCAATTTTCACCTCCTTTCCTTCCTCTAGGGCTACATTCTCTATTGCCTCTTTCTCATGTGGCATGATTTGTTTTTCCTCTTATTTTACCATCCTCAAAAGATCTAGAGACACATCACAATCTTGGACATCTTCAAAATCCTGAGATTCCTCTAAACACATGTCTTGCTCGTGAGAGAAATCAAGATTTGATATATTAGTGCTTATGTCATTGATCTATAGGGATCTGAGAAGTATAAAGAATATACAAAGAATGAATGAATTTATTTATGTACTAAGAATGAAAGAATAAGAATTATCAAAATTTGATGGAATATTGATTGATAAAAATGAAGCAATACTCGTTTGAATTAATAAAAGTTATGTTTTATTAAAAAAATGATAAATGATCATAAGCCTATTTCAAAAATGTAATCCTATTACTCCTAGGCTTTAGAGTAACAAGAATGTTTGAGAATTACTTTGAAAAATTCCTAAATACTACAGGAAGTTCTTCTGCAGTCCAATTGTTCAGAGAGCTTCCCGATTAATAAGGGCGAATGCCCTCAAGGTTCCTTTGCTCTGATCCTTCGTCATGTGCAGCATTAATCTGATGAATCTCCTCTTCAAGTAATCCTCTTGATATAAAGGTTTTGGATATAGGAGGGAATGTCATCGATTCCCACCCCACTTCTCTTCCATCTAAACGCGCCTTTCTCCTTTCTTGGCGCTTCTCAATGTCTTTCCTCCTTTGCTTATAGTCTGGTTTGAAACCCAAACCAAAACAGTCTTTTTTCTCAATCAACTTTGGGATCTAAGTCCCTCCTTGTAGATATTTTCCTAAACCTCTTCCTGGTAAGGCTCCCCTTCCTGCCATCATTTGTAGAGCCATCCTTGTAACTCTTTCCATCTTTGGTACTGGTAGCTCACTTCCTTCTGAAATGAAAGTTGCATTTATGAATTCTAAAGAGTGAAAGGAACACTCAATAGATTCTTCATTTGTTTTGACATAAGGGTCCTTGCTAGTGACTGCGGCTATAATATCCTCTTCCGCATTGATGGTTACCAACCGTCCCTCCGTCACTAGCTTCAATTTCTGGTGCAACGATGAGGGCACCGCTCCTGCTGAATGTATCCATGGTCTCCCTAATAAACAATTATAGGAGGGCTTAATATCTATCACTAAGAAGTCTACTTCGTATATGTTTGGCCCGATTTCCAAGGGGATGTCAATCCTTCCCATCACCTTCCTTTCTGTTCCGTCAAACGCTCTTACCACATTTTGCCATGTTTTCATGTGAGAATCATCAATAGGTAATATGTTCAAAGTAGACAATGGTAAAACATTCAAAGCCGATCCATTGTCGACAAGCACACTTGGGAGAGTGTACCCCTTGCATCGAGTGGTAATGTGCAAGGCCTTAGTTGACCCCCTGCCCCCCGGTGGGATTTCATCATCATTAAAATAGATGAAATTATCTGCGCTAATGTTATTCACCAACCGATCCAGCTTGTTAACAGATATGTCATGGATGACATATGTCTCGTTAAGCACCTTCATCAATGCTTCCCTATGCGCCTCAGAACTCAGAAGTAGAGCCAATACTGATATGCGAGCCGGCTGCTTACGCAATTGTTCGACCATGCTATACTCACTATGATTTAGGAACTTTAGAAATTCCTTAGCCTCCTCTTCATTTACTGACTCCTTGACAGGCATTTCAACCTCTCTGTACTAACATCCTTTGTTTTTGTGAGCTCCTCTCTAATACCCACCATACCATACCGTTTCCCACTCCATGTATGGGAACCCTCAATTTGTACATCCCTAGACGTACTGGCTACATTATCCTTCTCTGGCATTGATACTTGACAATTATAACTCTATGGTACCTTCTTGTTATCCTTATAAAGAAAGGACTCAGGTTTATGGATAATGACTTTAGGCATTGTTTGTGGCCCCATTTCATTATTCCCCTGCAGGGAAATAATAATCCTTGGCTGACTGGTTCTTTGCTGTTCATCCTCCAACACACATATTTGTTTTTCACAAGAGCTATCCTCAAAAATTTGTAGCTCATTATTGTTTATAAAGTCTTGCACCAAGGCCTTGAAATATTTGCAATCTTCATGGAACTCACCATAGTTCCTTGTTTCTTCTCTCTCATTTTTAGAGGTTAACATACCTCTCTTCATTATCTCCTCCCAAATCACTCTCATAGGCATCTTTACCTCAGCAACATCTTCTTTTATTCTTCTCTCACTGGCTTCACCAATGATATTCACTCATTGGTCACCATGATTTGGCAACGGGTTTTCAGTACTAGGGGTATTTTCGAACTTCACTACCCCCACCTCAATAAGCCTCTCCATGGCTTTCTTGAAACCAGTACAATTTTCAATCGAATGCCCTGGTATTCCAGCATGGTATTCACATCTGGCATTTGCGTCATACCATTTGGGATATAGGGGCTGTAGTGGTTTCAAATGGAAAGAAGAAATAGCATGTGCATCGTATAAGCTTTGATAGAGCTCGCGATATGTCACGGGAATATGTGTGAATTTCATCATTTCAGTGTTCTGCCTGGTTCTCGACTCTTTCTTTTGAGAACTTTGTTGCTCAACCACAGCCGTTTTAGATTGACCAACTGTGATTGCCCTCGTGTTATAGGTGCTTGTATTATTCACTTCCCCATCTTTTCTCGTTGGGGCCGATCTTTTGGCTGTTTCCCCCTCGATTTTTCCACCTCTTATGGCATTCTCGATCCCCTCTCCCGCCATAACTATATCCGCAAAGCTTTTAGTAGTACTCTCAATCATATGGGTAATAAATGGAGCCTTCAGAGTGTTGATGAACAACATGGTAGTCTCCTTCTCCAACAATGGTGGTTGAACTTACATTTCCACTTCTCTCCATCTCTGTGCGTATTGCCTAAAGTTTTCATTAGGCTTTTTCTCCATATTTTGCAACGCAATTCTATCTGGAGTCATGTCGGTCACGTGATTGTACTGCTGCATAAAGGCTTGGGCAAGATCCCGTCATGAACTTATTCTGGTCCAGCTTAGTTGATTGTACCACCTGGCTGCTGCTCCTACTAAACTGTCTTGGAAACAATGGATCAACAGCTGATCATTGTTTACGTACCCGGTCATTCTTCTACAGAACATCGTGATATGGGCCTCTGGGTAAGTAGTCCCGTTGTACTTTTCAAACTCCAGCATTTTGAATTTATGAGGAAACACCAAGTCTGGGACCAAACTCAAGTCTTTGGCATCGACTCCATGATGCCCATCAGCACTTTCTAAAGCTTTAAATTTCTCCTCCAGCCATCGACAATGTTCTTCTAACTATTTTGCAGCTTCGGCTCTCAAATCTTCCTTTTCAACTATATCCAAATCAGGAATGAGAGGATTGGTAGGGTTATTGCCTAAATTGAATCCCGAGCCAGTTGGGAAATTTATAGGGATCCCAGTATCAACTTGACCCTGTTGAGGCCTTATTGTGACAGGCGGCCCTCGAGGATATGCCTCAGGTTGAGTTCGTATGTGAGGTGGAGTGAATCCAGGAGGATGACCCTCATTCTCCTCTCCAGCAATTTCCATGAGAGCATTTCCCTTATCAGTGGCCCTCAGTAGTTCAGCCATCATGTTCTTCTGAGCTTCCAGTACTTGCTCCCTCATGTCGTTTTGCATTTTTTCCAATTGCTCTTGCAGTTGGTCTTGCATGTCTTTCTGCAGCTGTTCAAATCTTTGGTCCATATTCTTCGACTTAGTGCGTGTACAGTAGGGATGTGTTGCTTCCAGATTTTCTTTTTCTTACTCTCTTTCTCCCTAATAATTTTAACTAATTAGGGTCTTTCTATAAACTTGAATGCATATGATGTAATGAAATGCAAATGCATAAATGCAAAAAGAATGTCGATTCTGACTCAGTTTCATTTTAGAAAACGTTATTTAAGGAACAAAAATCTTTTTATAAAACGGATTACAAATACACTTTTGCCCGTAGGCCTAGAGTCTTAACCCTATCTAATAACAATGATAACTCTCATCCTTTGTCTGACGATGACTCATACATCATACTCAGCGTTCTAGCCTGTGTTGCCAACTCCTGCAAGTGTTCAGCGACCTCTCGAATCTGAACTAGGGCCTCTCCCATGACATGATCTCTATCTCCCACTTGACTCTGAAGATGGTGAAGTTCTCTCTTCCATTGTTCTTCTCTTACCTCGAGCTGCTCAATCCGTAGCTTACAGCGCTATAGTGCTGCTTCTAACTCTCCAATGTTGTGCTTCATTTTCTCAATCTTGTCCAAGCTTGCCTTTAACTCGATCGCAGGGTTACGGCTTCGATAATGATGAAAAGATCATCCAAGCTCTGTCACCTTAACTTTTAGTCCTTGATTTTCCTTTTCTAGGGCCTGATTACGCGACTGCATGTCTTGGAACTTCTTCTCCCAATACTCGGCCTTTGCTTTTTCCGTTTGGATCTTATGTTGCCACTGCTCTGAAGATCTCCCTAATCCAACCCTTTTCAATGCTACTTGGGCTTTCTTGTAATGTGTCTTCAAGTCATCTCGATCTTCCTCGATCTTCCTCTTTTCCTTTTTCACCTTCTCGACTTCCATCTTTTGAACATCGACATCGAGACTCAAACACATTTTTTCCTCTTCGAGCTTCTCCATCCTCTTTTCCAGCTCCAAATTCTTTCTCTCAAACTCTTGTTTCATAACCTCCAACTCTGATGGAATCAATCGTAAGCTCTTCTCTAATGATCGAGCTATTCCCAAATTTGGCCTAAAAACATTATCGTTGACTCTCTTACCAAACCACCCCTTATACTCAAGGATTGATGCTGAGCCTTCAGCCAAGATCTTCATACAGAAAGGCTTCTTCCAAGCCTCAGAAATCTTTCGTATCCTCTGCTTGTAGTGATTTCTTTTGTAAGAGAAATCACTCTGAGCTAAACCCTGTGTAGCTAGTATAAACTGCCTTGCTCGATACTGCCTTAGACCTAGCAACGGTGTATATCCAATAGCTCCTCAAATTCCTAGCAAAGGGACCCAATCAAAACTGCCACATCAGTAAAGGACTTCACTAGGAACCAACCAGAGAGCCTTCCATATAACATCCTCTTCTCGAAGATTCTGAAGAATGTCTATCCACCTCTCCTCCGAAATGTCATCTCTCCTAGGTATGTCTACTGCTTCCTTTAAGGGAGAAAAACTCTCAAAGAAAACTCGGCAAGGAACTTTATCTAACTTCTAGAAGTGACTATGAAACCAAACCAACAGCAACTGTGCACATCCAATGAATCTTCCTTTACCAGCTCTTCTACATGCGCTCAAGGATCTTATCGTCTCAGCTAAGATCGCGGGCACTAGTGTGTTCTGTTTTCCAAGTCGATCGAATAAATCCGTAACCGCCTCATCTATATGCCCCAACGCCTTTTGGAAAATCACCATGCATAAATACTCAAAGCCAAGGCGTCGACCATTTTCTTCACGTCTGGTTGCGTAGATATCAAATCCTCAAAACAGCCCATGGAATGCACTTACTGTCACGCTTTTGCTGCGCACAAGCTAAAGCCCACTGCTCACTCATCCCAGTAATCATTACCAACTTTTTCGCAAAAGTTGGAAGGGTAGCAGGCCTAACATAAGCCTTGTAACCTTGAATCCTCTGGCAACGTAGTAAAGTCGTATACTCCTCTAAGGTGGGTACAAGATCAACATTACCAAATGTAAAGCAACTATAAGCAGGGTTCCAAAATTGTACCATGGCTCGAAACAAGTGCCTATCTACCTTGACGTCTAGTAAATAGGGGAGGTCTCTGTAACTCTGATAGAAGAGCTGCTTAGCCTCATCATCCTATTGGGCCCAAATATCTCTCAACTCTTGCAACTCATTCTGCGTCGAATTAACATGAGTGAGGTCCCATAACTCTGATGTATACCCCTCGGTGATACTATCTCCTTTCTCTAACTGGGTTTTCTCTGACCAGGTATAGACAGAAGCATTGTCCTCCACTTTATTAAGGTATTCTTTCCTCATTACAAAACCTTCTAATCTAGAAATTGAGCCTTGAATCGACACCTCTAAATGCGATATGACATGCAATGACAGCAAAAAATAAAAAACAATAAGTCAGTATCAATATATAAAAAAGATAAACAAATATTTATAAGGGTAATTTTCTAAAGGTTATCACTATTATCCCTAGGATAAGCACTTAAAAGTTCACTATATGAGTTTTGGTTCTAAAGCAAAGGTACCTGAACCAGCAGATTCCTCGGTCCTCACCCACTATAGGCTCATATAGACCAAGTTCAGTTCAAGGGGACACTTTTCCCTATGGCCATACGGAGATGAAAATCTCACGACGTCATCGGTAGAGTATCCCGGAAGCAATCCACTAGCTCATACGAAGGTGACAACCTTACGAAAGCGTAGCTTCTCACTCCCACTTAAGGGTATGACCACAACGGTCGTGCAAATGCAATGTATAGCAATAAAGTAACAAACAAATGCATCAAACACATGTAAAAAGATCAAATTTTAAAAGTTCCAAACTTCTGACATTAAGACAAAAATACTCAATTTCTTGGCTTGACTCTTTTAAGTCCCCAGTGGAGTCGCCAAGCTGTCGAAACCAATTTTTTTAAAGGGATTTTGAAAAAAACGGGGATCGACTTTTGAAAAACGAAAACAGGAGTCGCCACCAATTTTTTAATGTGTGATTGGATCACTATTTAAAACGTTTTGGTCTACGAAATTATAAGAAAATAGGTTCGGGAGTCGGTTACGTACGAGGAAGGATTAGCACCCTCGTAACGCCCAAAATTGGTACCAAATTGAATAATTTTGTATTAGTGTCAGAAGTTTGAAAGATTTTAGAAATGAGATTCCTTTAAAACCGTAATGTTTTAAATTTAAAAGAATCAAGATTCTTTCGTTTTAAAAGAGTATAAATATCATATCCAGCATGATTGTATACGATATCTTTAATTTTTCATAACTAAAATCATCTTGCGATTTGTGAAACCCGTTTAAAAGGATATTTTAAATATTTAGATAAACAGAAAATCGCAACCCAGTATGTTAGGGCACTAATTCCCGAATTCCTAAATATCAAAACATTGCCTCACTTCTAAAAATTCCTTTTGAAACAAGATGTTTTTATTTTGAAAAATGATGACGTTTTTTACAAGATAACAACATTAAACAAGCCTAGCTTCATAATGCATACTTTATCATTTTATGCAAATATAGTATAGAGAATAATAAATTACACAATACACATTATCACTTTATGCATGGTTCTACATAACTAATATTCATGCACATTTGTTACATGTAAAATATAAAAAATGGAAAAATATATCAATACATAATAATATTTCATGCAAAATATATTCTTAAAAGGACAATATAAAATAATCAACTAGAGATAAAATAAATGATATGCAAAATTTAACCTACTAAACAACAAAAGAAAACCAAAAAAACTAAGCAAATTAAAATGTATAAAATATAAATCAAATAAAAGTAAGCTATTTAAAATAATATAAGAATAATAAAAGAGAACCCTTTTTTAAATGATATATACATATATAGATTATAATTTTAGATATAATAACTTAATATATAAAATGTACTAAATATTGATATTACACTTATTTACAAAAAAATTAAAATGTATATAATTAATAAGTAATATAATAATGTATATTTTATAATAAAACAAAGGTAATGTAAGGAAATATGGTAAAATATATATATAATAAATTTATGAACAAAATACATATATAATGATATAAACTATATAATAGATGAAATATAAAATAATAAGAATGATATATTAAGTAAATTTACATAAAAAATACAATAAAATAATTAATATATATAATATAAAAAATATAATATAATATAAATGGAATAAATAACATACAATAAAAATATGACATATAATAAAATTTATAAAATGTATATAATATTAATCATAAATAAAATAATATATTAGTATAGATATAACTAATGTTTATAAAAATATATATATACATATTTAAAATAAATTGAATTTATAAAACAAAACTTAAATTTAATTTAATTTTAAAATTTTAGGGTTAATTTATAAATAAATTTAAAATTTTGGGCCAAATTGAAAGACTCGCTAAATTCGTAGGGACTCATTAGGCAATTAGCCCTAATCACAAAACGGCGTCGTTTCAGAATAGGTCTCAAAGGGGCTGTTAGGACTAAAGTGAAACAGAAGTAAAAGGTTAGGGTCAGATTAAAATAAAAATAAAATGAAATTGAAAAATTAAAAATGCGGAAGAACCTGGAAGGGAAATATCCCTTTTAATAAAACGTGTGGATCCTCTCCGGGTAAACGGGTCAACGCGCGGATCCTTTGCTTCGAAACGACGTCCTTTTTAAGCTTATTGAATTAAACTAAAACAACGTCGTTTTACTGATGTTATAAAAGTAAAAAAAAAACTTAAAATCTTCATTTCAAACACTTCATAAAAAAAAAGAGAGAGAGAGAGCTCTAAAATTCTCTCAGAGCTCCGGCCAGTGGCCTTCCTAGCTCGTCCTGGAGCACCACCGCCTTTGGCCACACGCACTTCACGCGTCATCGTCTGAGCCACCGTGTCCGGCGGTTAGAGCCTTCAAGGCCCCTATTTTTCGCAGTGGATCCAAAAGGGAATCTCTTTTTTTATCTTTATAACGTATTTTGTTATATACTATATCAAAAAGAAAATAAATAATGAAAAGAAAATTAAAATATCACCTCTGTTCTTCTGTTCTTTCCTTGGATTTTTTTGTTTTTTGTATATATTAGTAAAACGTAGTTACAGTTTAGAAAAAGAAGGGGTTTTTATAACCCTTTGTTACATTTTAGGAAAAGAAATCATCTGATTTCTTTCCAAATCTGTTTCTTGGTTGCTGTTGGTTCTCTCTTCCTTTTTGTAGGTATCTAGCGAGGAAATCAGTGGGCCAGGATGATTAGGCCCTGATGACGACGGTGCTGGCGCTGATATGCATTTTATTCGACTTCAACTACGGCCAGATTTGAGACCTGGAATCACGGCGTCGATGAGGGTAGATGGAACGATCGAGGTTGAAGAGGTGTGACTGATGGGGTGCTTACGGCGCGAAGCTTCTGGAAACCCTAGGGTTTCCAGGTTCTGTTTAGGCATTGGGCCTTGTTTAGGTTGGATCTTGTTTGGGTTTGGGTGTAACGGGTTAATAGATTTTGGGAGGCTAATTGGGTTGTAACTGGGTACTGCATTTTGGGTAGTTTAGCTGGGTTACGGGTTAATGGATTTTGGGCTATAGTATTGGGTTTGTAAACTGGACTGTACAAAAGCTATTTTATTTTTATTTTTTTGTTTTTATTTGTTAATGTATCGGCCCGGGTAAATTTGGGTTGCTACAATCATCATATGATTATTTTGGATATATCTTACTTACATTTTCTCGGTTTCCTGAGCAATTTTATATGTTTTAAATTCATTTTAGTGATTTAACAAATTTTTTTTATTTGTATTGTAAAATATTGTGTATTTTTAGTGTTTTTCCTGCATTTAGTTTTAATAAAATATTCCATATGGAATTTATAGGTAAAACAAGTTTGGGAAGAATATGTAAATATATAGAGCCATGAGATTAAATGCACTAAGCCTAAAGTTGATCCAAGATAATGAGTTAAAGTTCAAATCGAAAGATTAAAAATTTGCAATTTGAACACTTTCAGTCGGGACACTTCTTAGTATTTTGATCATGTCTCGAGCTTCAGGACTCCATTTTGGGTGTACCTTATATCGTTGGAAAGGGGATTTGAAGATCTATTCAAATATTAGAACACCAACACCAAAATGTATCAGGAAGAAATCCAAAAGTAATGATAAAGTTACAAATTTCACATTGATGGATAGTTTTGACGTATTTTCGTGTTTGGGTCATATCTTTTAACACAATTGGAGTTTGGAGATGAAATTTTACAGCATATACACAAGATACAGACCATCAATCAACTCTCTTGGACCTTTCCCATTGAAAGCCATTAACCTGGACCAAAGGAGTCATCTTTGAACATGTGACAAATGCTTCAAAAGATGACAAAGAAGTAGGCCTAGAAATTTAATATTAGCAAGTCTTTTATATTTTCATTTTCCTCTTTACAAATTTCTATAAATAGCCTTTGGTTTCATCATAGGAGACATCTTGAACTTGAGTTCAAGACCATTTTCTTCTTAAGTTTTTATTTGCTTCATTATTCATGTAAAATTTCAAGTTTCTTATTTCTAATATGTCTATTTCATCTAAGTTTGAGTTGTTTACTTTTGCTATGTTATTTTAAGTTTTCAATGCTGAGGTGAAAGAGTGAAACTTTTGGGAAATATTAAGGTAAATTCCATACTCATCAGTTGAGCTAAAATTTTACAACATATAATCATACTTGTAAAGTAAGATATTTTATTTGTTATAAACAATATATGGCATAATGAATGCTTGGATAAATTAACCTTGATTTGTTGTACACATAAAAATTGGCATAATAAACATTTGAAATCTTTTTATAAGTCTTGAAGTGACCAAGTGACTATAATACCATATGGTTGGACTAAACTTAAATAGTTGAACTGTCATATTGCACCATCCTTTGCTTATGGATTCATTTGTTAAACTCTTGGACTTATTGGACAATCATTTTGGACACTCCATTGTTGAACATACCTTTGCTCGTAGATTCATATGCTTAATTAGTGGACCTACATTATTGGATCATCCGATTAGGACCTCCATTTACGTGTGGATTCGAATTGAATAATAACAGTGAATATTAAAATTTAATCTTAATATGACACCAAGAGTTGATCCTCTAACCTCAGCATATTTTCTTCCAGGTATTTGTTCTTATTTTCTTACTTTGACTTTTTATTTTTAGTGTTTCTAGCTACCACTTTCATTATCAATACTTATTCCCAAGTTAAGTGTTAAATTTCTGTTCTAGCATAATACTTGTAATCTTGTAAGTTCTAATCAAATTCTCAGTGGATCAACCTCGGACTCCCGAGATTTTATTACTTGAATATAGCCTACACTTGAGTTGTAGACCTAGAAAGTCACTGTCAATGAGATAAACCTCTTGGTAGAATATTAGTAACCAAATAATTTGCAATATCTGCAAACCAAGGGACTCCGGATTCATTTACCATATAAAGACGCTCTTCAAGAAACCAATTATTTATCGCATCTTCATCAAACTTCTGAAGATGTGGATTCTCGAATTGGAAATTAATTCCACACGGGTAAAGGACACGGGCGTGTCCCTAAATGCTTAGGCCGTATGAACCACACGGGCCATCAGCACGACCATGTTGATATGGTCACACGGACGTGTTGCCCTTTTCACACGGGTGTGTGCCCCTGTGTCACGTGTTATTTTTCAAAGTTCTTAAAATGGCCCGAATCGATCCCGAATGGTTTCAAATGAATGTTTTGAGCTTCGTAAGCCCATATTAAGGAGTTTATGGTAAAGTTGGGAAAAGTTTCAAATTTAACCAATTCTTGTGACTCGAATAACGTTTGAATATATGTGTTCAAATTAGGTAACGCCTCGTATTTCAACCCAACATAGGGTATGGGTGTGGGGTATTATATTTAGTGGTATCAGAGCATAGTTTAGTCGATTCTAGAACTAACCCAACGTGAGTACTAGTCTAGCTATACATGTCATATCTATATATTGATAGTGTGATGACTCCTGGCGATTATAAATTATGTTTCTCATATAGTAAATGGATCCTGACGTAGCTACGGTGGACGATGTGGAGAGTAATGCGATGGCTCCCGCTAAAGGGACCGCGCAAGTAGATAGTGGGCCCATGATAATGAGTCAAGGCGGAGGGGCTAGAGAGGCTTACCTCCATATGATGGACGTGTGGTACTCAGAGTTTATTCGAGCGAACCTGAATACTCCACCTCCCCTACCTCCCTCAATTCTTCAACCAGTTCATATAGCTCTTCAAGGAGTAGAGATGGCTAGGAGAGACAAACCTCTAGTAGACAGAATTCAAAAACATAGGGCCAAAGAATTTGAGGCAAACACTGATGATGACTCTGAAAGGGCCGAGTTTTGGTTGGAAAATACCATCAGGGTATTCGACGAATTATCGTGCACGCTGGAGGAGTGTATGAAGTGCGTAGTGTCACTCCTACGAAATTTAGCTTACCAATGGTGGAATACTCTCGTGTCAATCATACCGAGAAAGCAGATAACATGGGAATTCTTTCAGGAAGAGTTCTGAAAGAAGTATATTAGCCAGAGGTTTGTAGATTAGAAAAAGAAAGAGTTTTTAGAGTTGAAGCAAAGCCGTACAACGATGACTGAATACGAGCGTGAGTTTGTGAGACTCAGTAAGTATGCACGATAGTGCGTATCTACAGAAGCCATTATGTGCAAGAGGTTTGAAGATGGTTTAAACGAAGACATCCGTTTATTAGTTGGCATCTTAGAGATAAGGGAAATTATAGTGCTCCTAGAGAGAGCATGTAAGGCCGAGGAATTAGCCAAAGAGAAGAGAAAAGCTGACATCAAATCCCGAGACTCAAGGAAAAGACAAATGGGTAAATCACAACAGACCTCATCTAAGAGATTGAGAGAGATTTCTACCCGATCGAATGCTTCGGTGGGGTTCCCGAATAGAAATAAAAACTAGCAGAACACAGCTTCTAGAGCTCAAACCACTTCTATCTCTAGTGTTGGTAATGCTCGGCCAAATAGGCCAGAATGTTCATAGTGTGGTAGACGCTATTTCGGCGAGTGCTGAAGGAATGAGAGGGGTTGCTTCAAATGTGGATCACTAGACCACTTTATCTGACACTTTTCTGAATTAGATGCAGAGAGAAAAATCAAGATATGAAGGTAAGTAGTGCTCCTTTAATGAGTAGACCACAAAAGAACTCTAGAAGTGGGGCTAGCAGTGAGGTCTGAGGGCAGAGCGCCTGCAAGGACTTATGCTATAAGTGCTGATGAAGAGGCAGAGTCTCCCGATGTGATCACGAGTACCTTTTCTATCCATGATATATCTGTCGTTGCTTTAATTGACCCGGGGTCTACCCACTATTATATTTGTATGGAATTGATATCCCGTATAAACATGCTAGTAGAGTCTACTAAATTTGTGGTAAAAGTATCCAACCCTTTAGGCAGGCATGTGCTAGTTGAGCAAGTGTGTACAAATTGTCCTTTGACAATTAGAGGTTATTGTTTTCCGGCTAACTGGATATTATTGCCGTTTAATGAATTTGATGTAATCGTGGGGATGGATTGTTTAACTTCTCATAATGTTGTAGTGGACTGTGGGAGAAAAGTTATTGAGTTGAAATGTGAAGACGGAAATGTTCTTCGGATTAGACCAGATGAATTGGATAACTTGTCTATAATAATATCGTCTTTAACTGCTGAGAAGTATTTGAAGAAGGGATATGAAGCTTATCTCGCTTTTGTGTTGAATACTCAAGTGTCTGAGTCAAAGATTGAATTAGTACCAGTGGTTTGTGAGTTTATAAATGTGTTTCCAGAAGAGTTTCCTGGATTACCACCAGCCAGAGAAGTCGAGTTTGGAATTGAGTTAGTCCCTGGTACGACACCTATCTCGATTGCTCCGTACAGGATGGCTCCTACAGAGTTAAAGGAGTTGAAAGTTACAAGAGTTAACTGACAAGGGTTTTGCAAGATCAATTTTTTCTCCGTGAGGTGCCCCAGTTCTATTTGTGAAGAAAAAGGATGGGTCGATAAGATTGTGCATAGACTACCGACAACTCAATAAAGTGACTATGAAGAACAAGTATCCCTTGCCAAGGATCGATGATTTGTTCGATTAGTTAAAGGGAGCCACTGTGTTTTCTAAGATCGACTTAAGGTCTGGCTACTACCAGTTAAGGGTTAAAGAGCAAGAAGTTCTGAAGATCGCTTTTCGAATGAGGTACGGCCATTATGAGTTCCTCCTCATACCCTTTGGCTTAACGAATGCTCCAGGGATTTTTATAGACCTGATGAATCGTATTTTTTGACCGTACCTGGATAAATTCGTCGTCATTTTTATCGATGACATATTGATTTATTCGTGTGATGAGAGTGAGCATGCGGAGCATTTGAGAACAATTTTACAAACCTTAAGAGATAAGAAGTTGTACGCTAAGTTCAGTAAGAGTGAATTTTGGCTTAAGAGGTTGAATTTCTAGGACACATTGTGTCGGGTGACGGGATTAGAGTTGACCTGAGTAAAATCTCGGCTATTGTTGAGTGGAAACCGCCAAGGAATGTGACAGAGGCTCGAAGTTTTCTGGGTTTGGCCGGATAATACAGAAGATTTGTGAATAGATTCTCGATGAGAGCAACTCTGATGACAAGGTTATTGCAAAAAGATGTCAAGTTTGAATAGATGGAGAAGTGCCAACAGAGTTTGGAGAAATTAAAGGTTTTGTTGACCGAAGCCCCAATATTAGTGCAACCGAAACTGAGAAAAGAGTTTGTGGTATATAGCGACGCCTCTTTAAATGGATTGGGGTACGTGCTCATGCAAGAACGTAAAGTCATGGCTTACACTTCGAGACAGCTAAAGCCGCATGAGAAAAACTACCTGACGCAAGATTTAGAGTTGGCCGTCGTCGTGTTGGCATTGAAAATTTAGAGACTCCATTTGTATGGCGAGAAATGCCGAGTGTTCACCGATCATAAAAGTCTTAAGTACCTGATGACTCAGAAAGATTTAAATCTGAGACAATGGAGATGGTTGGAATTATTAAAAGATTATGAGTTGATTATCGACTACCATCCAGGAAAGGCGAATGTGGTTGCCAATGCATTGAGTAAAAAATCATTATATGCGTTGAGAACAATGAATACCCAATTGGCCTTATTAAATGACTATTCGATTCTAGTAGAATCGAGAGCTAGGCTGGTGTTTCTACAAGCGATCCGTGAAGCTCAGAAAGATTATAAGGATTTAAAAGCCAAGAGAACTCAGTGTGAGTCGAGGGTTGAATCAAACTTTCAGATTGGTACCGATGGGTGTATAATGTTCAAAGATAGAGTTTGTGTACCCAAGGACAATCAGTTTATTTAGAATATTTTTACGAGAGGCACATAGTGGTTATTTGTCTATCCACCCGAGTAGTGTGAAAATGTACAATGACTTGAAGAAAATGTATTGGTGGTCGGGAATGAAAAGAGACATTTCGAAGTTCGTTTCCAAATGACTTGTGTGTCAGCAAGTGAAGGCTGAACACCAAGTACCATCGGGTCTACTTCAGCCTATTATAGTCCCCGAGTGGAAGTGGAATCGAATTACCATGGATTTTGTAACGAGTTTGTCGATAACCCCGAAAAAAAAGGATAATGTTTGGGTTGTTGTGGATAGGCTAACAAAGTCGGTACATTTTATACCAGTGCGTACCAACTACTCCCTTAAGAAACTAGCTGATTTGTATGTTTCCGAGATTGTGAGGATTTATGGAGTGCCTCTGTCGATTATTTCAGATAGAGACCGGAGGTTTACCTCAAGGTTTTGGAAGAAGTTACAAGAGGCATTGGGAACTAAACTGAATTTTAGTACGGCATTTCACCCGCAACCGATGGTCAGTCAAAAAGCGTGATTCTGATTTTAGAAGACATGTTACGGTGTTGTGTTCTCGAGTTTCAAGGTAGTTGGGAAAGGTACTTACCATTGGTTAAATTCACCTACAACAATAGTTATTAGTCAAGTGTGAAGATGGCGCCCTATAAGGCTTTGTATGGGTGTAAGTGCCGAACGCCTTTATATTGGACCGAGCTGAGAGAGAATCAGATTCACGGGGTCGACTTAGTTAGAAAGACTGAAGAAAAGGTTAAAGTGATCTGTGATTGCATAAATGCTGCATCGGATAAACAGAAATCCTACGCGGATTTGAAACGAAAAGAGATCAAATTTCAAGTCGATGATCGAGTGTTTTTGAAAGTATCCCTGTGGAGGAAAGTCCTCAAATTTGGTAGACGGGGCAAGTTGAGCCCTCGTTTCATAAGACCTTATGAGGTTACCGAGAGAGTAGGGCCTGTGGCATATCGATTGGCTCTGCCATCCGAGTTGGAAAAGATTTACGATATGTTTCATGTGTCATGTTACATCGATATAGATCAGACTCTTCGCATGTGATTGGACTATCAGAGGTTGAGATCCGGACATGACTTATGGCGAAGATTTGGTCAGGATTTTAGCTCGGGAAGTCAAACAGTTGATGAATAAGAGTATAGCACTTGTGAAAGTCTTATGGCATAGACATGGAGTCGAGGAAGCCACATGGGAACCTGAGGAAACCATGAGAGACCAATACCCGAATCTATTCACCGGTAAGATTTTCGGGGACGAAAATCTTTAAGGGGGAGAATTGTAATAGCCCGATTTTGGGCTTCGTCGGAACAGTGTTTCAACTAACCCGAGGTTGGAGAAATTATTTTTGATATTATTTTATGTGTGATGGCATGTTTATAAAGGTGCATGAAAATTTTGGTGGATTAATTTTAGCGTTTGTGAGCTTAATTGCGAAAAAGGACTAAATCGCATAAAGTGAAAAAGTCCTATTTTGATAGCTAAGGGAGTTAAATTGCCATGAAACTTAAATTAGGGGTCTTTAAAGGGAAAATAGACCCTTAGACTATAGCTTGGCTGGCCATGTGACAAAGAAAGTCTAGGTCAAGGTATTAGGTATGTGATGACATAATGTGTAATAAAATAATACCATAAAAGCCTAGTCATCATCTTTTTCCTCCATCCTTTCTTCTTGAGTGAAAATATCAGCCATTAGAGGGGATTTTGAAGCTTGAATTTTTATCCATTTAGTCTCTCCACAAATAAGTGATTTTGATGATTTTTCTTGATGATTTTTGTACTTTTAGAACCCTTGTAACATGGGCTTTCAAATAAGGAGACTATTTTGCAAAATGGTTGAAAGTCTAGGATTTTACCATGAGTGTGTTCATGTTGTTTTCTGAAACTTTATGTGAGAAAATGAATCATAGTGGTGAAATAAACAACTTCTGTGAAGAGATTTCTTATGGAAACCCTAAAAATGACCATTCTGCATAAGTTGTAAAATAAGTGATAAATGTGAGAAATATTGGAGATTTTTGGGTTGCTATAAGTGTAAAAAAGGGTTCGGCTAGGCTTAAGACATGAAGAAATTCGATAAAAATCGATTTTCGAGCATATGGGTAAAATGGTCATTTTATCAAATTATAATTTTTCGGGTGTCTAGATTAATATAATGATAAAATGAGTAAACTTTGTTATTATAGATCAAGAAATTCAAAATCCAAACCTAGACCGGGGGAAGGCCAAGCGAGTAGATTGACCAATGAGTCGCCATATTTTGTAAGCCGAGGTAAGTTGTATGTAAATAATACAACTACTTTGTTATTATTTGTGCTGAATTGATATAACATGAAATGCTTGATTTTGGAAATGAGAATGCATGATAATAATTGAGATAGTAGAATTCCTGTTAGAACCATAGGGAATAAATCGAATATTCATGCCATGACATATGGGTTATTGTGAGCTAGTGTAAGACATGTCTGAGACATGCATCGGCCACATTATGAGAGCCAGTGTAAGACCATGCCTGAGACATGGCATCGGTATTGAGACAAGAGCTAGTGTAAGACATGTTTGGGACATGCATCGGCCTCGTGAAGTAAGCCAGTATAAGACCATGTCGAGACATGGCATCGGCATGTATAGAGGTGTCAGTGTAAGACCATGTCTGGGACATGGCATCGGTACGGATATGTGAGAGCTAGTGTAAGACCATGTCTGGGACATGGCATCGGCATTATACCCTATGTTTGAGGCTTAGTGAATATCCGATAATATTCCAAATGGTTCAATGGTGAGAGTTATAATTTAAGTTAAATGAGTAAAGCATAACTATGTTGTGAGTGGTACAGGTACCTATTTGAAATGTAAGAGATATGAGCTCAATATATGCTATGTGGTTTGTATTGGTTAGTGATAAGTAAGTTGTGCTTATGCCTTCTTTTGTTCTATGAGCATGTTGACGAATGGTAGAATTGTTGTTATATTTCTTTGTATGCAACTTACTAAGCTTTATGCTTACTCTCTCTCCTTTCCATTTTCTTATAGTGCCGCCTAATTAGCTCGAGGATCATCAGACATGGGAAACATCGATCACACTATCAACCGAAGCACTAGGTATAATTGGTTTTACTATTTGAATTATGGCATGTATAGGGCTTAGACTTTTGATGTTTGTTTCATGTTAAATTGGTCAAATGTGTTGGCTTGGGATGAATCCCTTCATTTTGTACTAAGCCTTGGAATAGTGGCAAATGTTCATTATTGATATATGAAATGACGATATGTTCATGAATGAGAAAATGCCTTGTGTGGCTGATTATACCTTGTATTCTTGAATAAATGTTGTTATATATGTTTCAGGGTGGCAAAGGGCTTGGTAGATAGCCCTATATTGTCCACATGGGTAAACACACGGGCATGTGTCAAGACTGTGTGTGACACACGACCATCCCCATGGGCATGTTGCCCGGCCGTGTGTCCCCTGCACGTAAAATTTGCAAGTCTGTATGCATAGTAGTAAATACACGGGCAGAGACACGGTCATTTGTCTCAGCCGTGTGAAGGACACGGCCTAGCACACGGACGTTTACCTTGGCCATGTGGCCCTTGAGAATTGCTAACGTCAGAAATAGAATGTCCAGGTTTCTGCACACAGGCTAGGACACGAGCGTGTCATGTCGTATGAGAGACACGGGCGTGTGTCAGGCCATGTGAAAACCCCTGTAGGTTTGAATTGGAAATTAATTCTGTAATGACCAATTTTGGCCCGGCCCATGCATACACAAAATAAAAATAAAAAAAACCATAAACATAAAACCCAAATAAATTATAACAGTCCAGAAATCAATGTCCTTTTTTACAACCCAAAGACTAACCCAATACTTGAATTGAGCCCAAACGGCCTAGATGCTAAACAAATTTCGCCAAACCCTAGCCCTATCAGCAGATGCGCCGCAACCATTCAGCCTTCAGGCGTCGTACAATGCTTCCAGCAACCACGCCAAGCCTCCGTACCCTCCAGCAGTGACGCACCAACTCCCGTACACATGCCAACAAGACAAATTGCATCTGACTGCGAAAGGGAACAAATGAAAGCAGCAAAATACAAAGAAAGAAATGTGTATTTTATTTTTATTTTTTTTAACGTTCGGGTATAAAGCCTATGGACTTCTGGTTGTAAACTCTCCTTTTTTTGACACGGAATACGCAATACAGACATATATTTATGAACACACGCAATACAGACACATTTTTTTGGCATACCAAATACAAAAAAAAGAAGGCAATCAAAAGGTGATTGGAAGCGTCTTGTATTCTTTTTCTTTGGATCGGTTCCATCTTTCTCTTTTTGTTTTGTTTTTTAGCATTACAAAGTAAAACAGAGGGTTTGCCTCGCTGCTAGGCCGTCGGTCCCCTTCGCTTCGTCGAAATCGGAGTTAAAAGCAGAATCTGTGGCTAAAATAGGCCATACTTCGAAGCCCGGAGTGTCGGACACCGCACCTTGCGGCAGGCTGGTGCTGTTTTAGAGAAAAAACAGAGGTGCAGCTAATGAAAAGGGGCTAGGGTTTGGGAGCTTTGGAAATCTGGCATGAAAGGGGGTTTTTATACCTGTGGGGATGACGTCGTTTGAGGCATACTACCGTGACTTCAAAACGGCGTCGCATAAGCCTATTCGCCTGACCTGATTCGGTTTGCTACCCCGATGACCCGCGTGTTTTAGTGGTGAGGGATTATTTGCAATGTTGGTCCCTCCCCTTTCACGCCATGTGCAAATCAGTTTCTATTCATCTTTCTTTTTCTTTTAATTTTTCCCCACAATTCGCGTTTGTTTGCAAAGGGGTCCGAGCCTGAGCACTGCGTTTTGGGGAGCTGGGTTATTTCCAGCTTAAGTCCCCACGCATCTGTGCGTATGGCCTATTGGTCCCTATTGTCATTTTTGTTTATTTTCAAATTATCCCCTTGTTTTAGTTTAATTTTAATTAAGTTTTTTTTGTTTTATAACCCAATTTTATTCTTAATCAGTTGTTTGTATTGTTTTAAATGTCTTTGGTAATTGTTATTGTTTCGTTGTAATTTTTTTGTTTTTTTGTAATGATAATATCACATTTCATATGCTCTGAATTTTTTTACGCTATCGCACATATATTTTTACTTTATATTTGAGTAAATTCTATTTCATATATATATATATATATTGTTAACTTTATGTTATTTTATCCATATGTTTTCTTAAATTTATTATTGTATTTTATTATATAATCCTATATAACACATCTTCTAAATTGTTTTTATATATGTATATGTTACGATATCTATATTTGATATATACGTTATTAAACTTCATATTTTATACATATAGTTTTCTTTATATATGTATAAATAGGTAGCTTCTTAAAACTATTATATAATTGGTTATAAAATTAATTTAATCATGCTCGTATTTCTATCTTTTTACAAATAATTGTTTTAAAAGTTATTTATACACATATACATATAATTTGTAGATCCATTATGTTTTTAAAGATTACATCGATTATACGCTTTTATTCTTATTATTTTTAATATATTTTACACATATTTTAAATCTTTATTATATAAATCCTTATTTTTTTAAAACCAATATTATTCAACGTTTTGGTACGATTTTCGATTTAAACATTCATTTTATAATATGTATTTTAAATGATTAAGTGTATATCCCTAGTTTTTCTTTTTTTTACAAATAAATTTTAAAATGCACCAATTCATTAATTCACTTGTAGCACAAATATTTGATTCATTAGGTCGTTTGTGTTTAGACATCATCTTATACTACTTTGACTTTCAAATTCGATTTCGTTTCGCATATATTTTGTTGGTTGTTTTACATTGTAGCATATACGTTATTATTGCATGGTATTTATCTTATTGATATGTCGAATATTATTCATACGTGATCGAACTTGGGTTATAATTTTAAGATTAATTATGTTTAATTGCTTATTCTGCTAGTTGATTAATATTCTTATTCATCAAACATTATACCTCATATGTGCATATTACCCTATATCATCGTTTTCCACTTTGTTTTTGAAATGTGGTTTTTTGTAAAATTCAAATTTTTATGATTAATTTCGTCTCATTTCAAATCAAATTAATACGTTTTAAGCTAGTTTTATAATCATTCATTCAAAAATTCTTTAAAACGAAGACGAGATTCGATATTTGGCAATTCGTGAAATAGTGCCCTAACGTGTTGGGTTGCAATTTCGCGTTTGCTCAAAATGATTGAATATCCCTTCAAAATTTCACTCATGCCTTTTAAAAATTCTTTAAAACGAAGGCAAAGTTTGATATTTGGCAATTTGCGGAATTGTGCCCTAATGTGTTGGGTTGCAATTTCTCGTTTGCTCAAAATAATCAAATACCCCTTCGAAATTTCATTCTGGTCTTCTAAAAAACCTCTAAAATGAAGGCAATATTCGGTGTTTGACAATTCGAGAATCGTGCCCTAACGTGCTGGGTTACAATTTCTCATTTGGTCAAAACAATCGAATATTCCTTTAGGTTTTCACTCATGTTTATTAAAAACCTTTCAAAAAAAAAGGATGTTCGATATTTGACGATTTGAGAATCGTACCCTATCGTGCTGGGTTACGTTTTTTCATTGGTTTTAAACAATCGAAGATCCCTTCGAAATTTCATTCACGTTTTCCAAAAACCCTTTAAAACGAAAGAAGTGCTGATGTTTGGCAGTTCGGGGAATAGTGCCCTATCGTGCTGGGTTGCAATATCTCGTTTGTCCAAAATAATCGAATATCTCTCCGGAATTTCACTCGAATTTTCCAAAGTAAGGCAATGGTCAATGTTTGGAAATTCGAGGAATCGTGCCCTACTGTGCTGGGTTTCAATTTTTTTTATGGACTAAATAGTTGAGCATCCTTTTGTGATTTTCTAATTATAAATTTTCGGATGTTGAAACAAGAAGATTTTTGGAAACCAACTCAGGAGATTCAAATGTTATTAAAAAAGAACCACATTTCAAAACGTTTTTAAATCTTAGACAAAAGGACAGTATTTAATCGATTTGGTACCAATTTTTGGCGTAGTGAGGGTGCTAATCCTTCCTCATGCATAACTGACTCCCGAACCCATTTTTTCAAAAGTCCGTAGACTTAAATCCTTGTTTTAGTGAATTAAAATACTTTATTAAAATAACCAAGTTCTTAGGTGATCCGATCACACCAAAACAAAAGATCGGTGGCGACTCCATGTTTCATTTCTAAAATGTCTATTTCCCTGTCTTTCTTTAATCCTCAAAAAAGGATGGTTTCAACAGCTTGGCGACTCCTCTGGAGATGAAAAGAGAGTCTGGCCATAAAATTGATTATTTGCTGTCCTTCTGTCAAAGACCGAAAATTTATTTTAAAAATAATGTATCTTTCGATTACCTTTGATTATTGTTTTGGTGCGGGTCTTGAAGAATTGTACTGCATTTCATTGCATGACCGCTATGGTCACACCTTTTAAGTGGGAGTAAAAAATTACACTTTCGTGAGGTTTTCACCTCCACATGGGCTAGTGGATTGCTTCCGAGGTACATCCGTACCAATGATTTCGTTAGATTTTTATCTCCGTATGGTCATAGAAAAATGTATCCCCCCGAACCGAACTCGATCTATATGAGCCTATAATGGGTGATGATTGAGGAATCTGCTGGTTTGGGTACCTCATCCATAGAACTAAACCATATATAGTGAACCTTAGGAGCTATACTTGGGTAGAGCCACGTCGAGCCTTATTACTTACCCATATATGCGTTGTGATTATCGTTTATGTGCTTGCATTTTATCGATATCATCTATTACTAGTCTGTGTTTTGTTTTGATTGTCTTTTTTGCATGACATTGCATATTAAAGGAGGTGTTAATCCATATTCAATTACTAAATTAGAATGTTTGACATGGAGAATGAATTTCTTAGTAAAGTCTAGGATAATGCAGCCGTTCGTGCATGGTCGGAAAGGCTACAATCCGAGAGAGGGGATAGCTTAGCAGAAGGGTATATATTAGAGTTGCAGGATTTCATTCGCGTCAATGTAGCACAGAATGAGCTGTAAGAGTTGAAAGATATTTTGGCCCGTTGGGATGAAGGGATCAAGGAGTTATTCTATCAAAGCTATGGTGATATATCCTACTTGCTAGACATTAGAGTGGACAAGCATCTATTTCGGGTTATAGTTCAGTTTTGGAATTCTGCGCACAAGTGTTTCACTTTTGGAGAAGTGGATTTAGTACCTACCATGGAGGAATACACTACTTTGCTCAAGTGTCCAAAAATTCAGGTCCGGAAGACTTATGCCCGGGTTTTTAGTAGTCAGACTTTCGTGAAAAAATTGATGAGCATTTCTGGGATGAGCGAGTCTTGGGTCATTGCTCGGATTCAGTAAAAAAGAGATAGTAAGTGCATCCCTTGGGAGAATTTGGGAGATTTGATTTTGACGCATCCAGATGAAAGAAAGAGGGTCGATATCTTTGCCTTAAGTATCTACAGATTGGTGATTTTTCCTAAGGCTTTGAGGCACGTGGACGAGGCAGTCATTGACATATTCGATCACCTTGAGAAGGGAATCACGCCGGTATCAGCGATATTGGTAGAAACGTTCAGATCTTTGAGCTCATGTCGGAAGACGGGTGAAGGACGGTTCATCAGATGTGCATAATTATTGATGGCATGGTTTCACAGGCACTTTTGGAAGGTAGACAAGGTTTCCTATCGGGTTTTTTTTTAGGGTTATTCCCCGTTAAAACAAGAGGTAGCTATACAAAGGAGAGAGGATATCTCGGAGAAGAAGTGGATCGACATTCTTCAGAACCTCTAAGAGGGGGAAATCGAGTGGAGAGCTTATTAGATGGTTCCTGATGAGATCATGTACCGATGTGGTAACTTCGATTGGGTGCCATTGTTAGGAATTTGGGCAGCTACCGGGTATACTCCATTACTTACGTTGAGGCAATATAAGTCGAGGCAGTTTGTACCCACAACCTATGGACTTGCTCAGAGTGAATTCTCATTTAAAGGTGCTCACTATAAGAAGAGAGTTTGAAAGTTATCGGATGCTTGGAAGCAAACTTGCTGGATGAAGAGGTTAGCTGTTGGTTCTATGGTAACGCCCAAAGTATATCGAGTGGTTTAAGAAGAGGGTTAATGATAATGTTCTTAGGCCAAGCTTGGAGGATGCTCGACCTATCGGGGAACAATTACAAGTCGCCCCGTCAGAATTGGAGATTATAAGGCAAGATTTCGAGAAGAAGAGTTCGGAGCTTGGGAAGAAGATCGAACAATTGGAGGAAGAAAAGATGCACTTAAAATTGGACCCTAATGTCCAGAGGTCAGAGGCTGAAAAGTGGAGAAAAGGAAAAACTAAGGCCAAAAAAGATTTAGACAGTTTGAAGACATACTACAAGAAGCTGCGCCTATCTATGAGGACTGCGGGTTTAGGTAAGACTTCCGATCAATGGCGCCATGAAATTCGAGAAGAAAAAGCCAATACCGACCGGTGGGAAAGGAAATTCTGAGAAGCTCAGGCACGAAACGAAGATTTAGAGAAGATTCTGTCGGAAAGCAGAAATGAACGAGGTGAATTAAGGGCTAGAGTGGCAGAACTCGAGAAGTCTCTGCATCAGTACCGAAACCGCAACACAATAATAGAATTGAGGACAAGCTTGAGCAAGACAGAAGAAATGAAAGGAAAAATAGAAGAGTTAGAGGCGTCACTGCAAAACTGTGAAATGCGGATTCAGTTTTTAAGGCAAACGAGGATCGTTGGAAAGAGCAGCTTCACCATGCGCAAGACCAAGTCAGAAACAGAGATTACCTTATGTGGGAGGCCATAACCCAGATTCGGGAGGTAGCTGACTACTTGCAGGTTTTAGCGGTACAGGTAGACACATTGAGCGTGAAGTATGAGTTGAAGTCAAATCGCAGACAAGAGCTGGCCTCGTTGCTTAGAAAAATTAAGACTTTGAGTGTTAAAGCAAAATTTTATCTGTAACTCAACTTTATGTAAAGATTTTATTTTCAAGTGAAATTTTCTAAAGGCAATTGAATCAAAATTGATGCCTCCTTTGCATTCATGCATTTGCATTACATCATATCATTATGCATTAAAGGCCATAAGAGGTTTCTAATTAATTAATTAAAAATTATTTCAGTAACCTGGAAACCAACGAAAACCAACCAACCACGCACCTCTCAGATGCAAATGCAAAAAACATGCAAGAACAAATGCAGTCTCAGATGCAAGAGCAGCTAGCGAAGATTCAGTGAGAGATGAAAGAGAAAATGATGGAGTCCCAGAGGGAAATAATGAATCAGTTATCCCAATTGCTGTTGGGAGGAACGGATAAGGGAAAGGGCCCCATGGACAAAGTTGAGCAAACTAATGAAGACCCCCAATACCCCCCCCGGCTTCACTCCGACACATGTACCAGTAAAACCCGAGATTAATCTACCAAAACCATCCGTCACGATCATGCCTCAGTAGGTTCCGAATGAAGCTTCAATACCGATGAACTTCCAAACTGGCTCATGCTCTAACTTTGTCAACAACCCGAACTATCCGCCCATTCCCGATTTGGACGAAATTGCTGAAGAAGAAAAAGTGAGGATAGATTTGCAAAAACAGTTGGAAAAACGGTGTCGATGGCTTGAGGAGAAATTCAAAGACATGGAGAGCGCAGATCATCATCAAGGGATTGATGCCAAGGACCTGAGTTTGGTCCCAGATTTAGTTCTTCCCCTTAAATTCAAAATGCCCGAATTCGAGAAATACAATGGAACAAGTTGCCCTAAAGCTCATATCACTATGTTCTGCAGGCGAATGACGGGATATGTTAACAATGACCAGCTATTAATCCATTGCTTTCAAGATAGTCTTCTCGGGGCGGCGTCTAAGTGGTACAACCAATTAAGCCGCTCTAAAATTAACTCGTGGAAAGACCTGGCTCAGGCCTTTATGAAGCAATACAATCATGTGATGGACATGACCCCTGACAGAATCACTCTCCAGAACATGGAGAAGAAATCAAATGAAAGCTTCAGACAGTACGCACAAAGGTGGAGAGAGGTGGTTATACAAGTTCAGCCGCCACTTCTAGAAAAGGACACGACAATGCTCTTTATCAACACCTTGAAAGCCCCTTTTATCACTCATATGTTAGGAGGTGCCACAAAAAGCTTCTCCGACTTAGTGATGACGGGGGAAATGATCGAAAATGCTGTGAGGAGCGGCAAGATAGAATCGGGAGAGAGTGCCAGGAAGTCGGCCCCAAGGAAAAGAGACAATGAAGTGAACAACATGAGTACATTCAACAAGGGTCAGTCCAAATCATTCACCATAAATTAACTCAAGACGGTGACCACCAATCATCAAAGCTCTGTAAGACAAGAATCCAATGCGAGGGAGAACACAGAAATGCCACAATTCACCCCTATACCCATGACGTATAAGGAGTTGTACCAGAACCTGTTCAATGCTCATGTGGTGTCCCCTTTCTACCTGAAGCCACTACAGCCCCCGTATCCAAAATGGTATGACACAAATGCCCAATATGAATACCATGCGGGAATCACCGGGCACTCTATCGAAAACTGCACTACCTTTAAGAAAGTAGTCGAAAGACTTATTAAGATAGGGATCGTGAGATTTGACGACCCAGCCGCACCCAATGTAGTAGGAAACCCACTCCCCAATCATACCGACCAAGGAGTGAATAGGATAAGTGAAGGTAGGAATAAGAAGACCAAGTATGAGGTGGCAAAAGTTAAGACCCCGTTGAGGCGGGTATGGAAAGAGATGACCAAGAGAGGATTGATCGCGTTGGATTCGAGGGAAGAATCCGAAGAAGAGAGAAACTACTGTGAGTTTCACGACGAGGTGAGGCATGAAATCCAAGATTGTGTGAAGTTCAAAGCCTTAGTGCAAAACATGATGAACAATAAGGAAATTGAGTTTGATGAAGAAGCTAAAAACCCTGCAGAGGGAGATATATGAGCATCGGAGGGAGAATCGACGGTACAGAATTGAACATCTAACTATCCCATGGTTATCATATCGAGACCCAAAAATAATGAAGCTGGAGTTTAAATGCCACCGAGGGTTATAATCCAAAGACCTGCAGTCTTTCCCTACAAAGACAACAAAAAGGTCTCATGGAATTATGATTGCAACATGATGATTCCAGGAAAGGAAAACCTAGTGGATACTTTAAAACAGGGTCAAGACAGGGGCTCCTATACACATAGCAGGAGACATTACAATGCAGTAAATGAAGAGGCACAACCACCAAAAGGAAAAGCCCCAGTGGTTGAGGAAATGAAGGAAAAAGCAACCAAACCTGTTAACGAGCCAGTTAACGAAGAGGAGGCCAAAGAGTTTTTAAAATTCCTAAAACATAGCAAATACAGTGTGGTGGAACAACTACGTAAACAATCGGCTCGCATCTCAGTGCTGGCCTTACTTCTAAGCTCGGAAGTTCAACGCAGCGCGTTGATGAAGGTCTTGAATGAGACATATGTTGCCAATGATATCTCTGTTAACAAGCTAGACCGTTTGGTTAGCAACATAAGTACTGACAACTATATCTTTTCAATGACGACAAGATACCACTCGGTGGCATGGGGTCAACTAAAGCCTTGCACATTACCACGCTCTGCAAAGGGTATACGTTGCCGGGCGTACTGATTGACAACGGATCGGCTTTGAACGTCCTTCCATTGACTACACTTAACAGATTACCTATAAACAGCTCTCACATGAAGGAGTTCCAGAATATAGTGAAAGCATTTGACGGCATAGAGAGAAAGGTGATGGGCAGAATCGAGGTACCTCTTCAGATCGGGCCAAACACATATGAGGTGAATTTCCTAGTAATGGATATCAAGCCCTCATATAATTTCTTATTGGGGAGGCCCTGGATACATTCAGCTGGGGCAGTGCCTTCCTCGTTGCATCAAAATTTGAAGCTGGTATCAGAGGGGAGATTGATAACGATCAATGCTGAAGATGATATCATTGCAACAGTGATCAATAATGCACCCTATTTGGAGACAGATGACGAAGCAATCGAATGCTCATTTCGGTCTTTGGAATTTGTTAATGCAACCTTTATCGCTGAGGGAAACAAGATTCTGGTGCCAAAATTGTCCAAAACCACGAGGATGAGCCTGCAGTTGACGATTGGAAAAGGGGCCCTACCCGGAAGAGGACTTGGGAGACATCTACAAGGAAGGATTGAAACGCCAATGCTGAAGGACAAGAGAGACCGCTTCGGCTTAGGATTTAAGCCGGATGCGAAACAAAGGAGAAGGGAGCTGGAAAAGAAGCAAGAGAAAAGGAGGGCACGGTTAACGGGAGAGGAAATCAAATGGGAACCAATGATATTCCCCCATATATCAAAAACTTTTGTGTCCAGAGGAATCATTCATCCCGAGAGGGGTACGCCAAGAAAAGAAGCAATAAAGGAGAGGTTGGAAAGCTTAGACATCAACGCCATATAAGGTAAAGAAGCTGGAGGAGAAAATTTGTTAGGCATTTGCCCCTATGCACCTGGAAGTGTTCTGGATAACTGGACTGCGGAAAAGATTCCTGTAGTTTTTAGAACTGATTTAGAGTAATGTCCAAAACACACTTATTGCTCTAGGCCTAGGAGTAATAAGAATCTTTTGTGAAATAGGCTGATGTTTAAAAGTATTATTTTAATAAAATGCACGGTTATTATCATTTTTGAGCAAATGATCTTTCATCCTTTCAATTTCATTCAGAACCATACAAATGTTTCATCCTTTCAATTTCATTCAGAACCATACAAATGATTACTTTCGGATTCTTTTATTCTTTAAACATTCTAAATATTCTTTCATTCATAATTCATAATCATACCACAAATAAATATTTCGAATTCTTTTGATTCTTTGTATCTGGCTTCATCCTCATAACAGGTCCCCAGATACCAATGAGATGAGTGACACTGCTAGCGACTCAGAATTTCCTTTTGAGCGAGATGTGTGTATGGAGGATCATCGGGATTTTGGGGATGACCAAGGCTGTAACCTATTTCTTGATTTGTTGAGAATGGTAGAACAAGACGAGAAATAGATCCTACCTCACAAAGAATCAGTTGAAATTGTGAGCTTAGGAGAAGGACAAGAGGTGAGGATCGGAACATGTATCACTACGGAGATGAAGCGAGACCTCATTGAATTACTTCAAGAATTCAAAGATGTTTTCGCATGGTCATACCACGATATGCCCAGGTTAGACACTAACATCGTGGTGCACCGACTCCCCATAAAAGAAGAGTGTAAGCCAGTTCAGCAAAAACTCCGAAGAATGAGGCCCGATGTCTTGCTAAAAATAAAAGAAGAGGTTCGAAAGCAGTTCGACGCCGGATTCTTGAAGGTGGTAAAATATTCAAATTGGGTAGCCAACGTCGTCCCCATCCCTAAGAAAGATGGAAAAGTGCGAATGTGTGTGGACTACAAAGATTTCAATAAAGCCAGCCCGGAGGACAATTTTCCACTGCCTCATATTGACACCCTAGTGGACAACACGACAGGACACTCATTGTTTTCATTCATGGATGGTTTTTTCGAATATAACCAGATCAAGATGCATCCTAAAGATATGGAGAAGACCATATTTGTAACCATGTGGGGACGTTCTGTTACAAAGTGATGCCATTTGGACTGAAAAATGCGGGGGCAACTTACCAAAGAGCCATGGTAACCCTGTTTCACGACATGATGCATAAAGAAATCGAGGTTTATGTGGATAATATGATTACAAAGTCTCGGGCGGAGAAGGAGCACATACAAGTCTTGAGGAAATTGCTCTCGAGGTTGAGGAAGTTTCAGCTAAAACTTAACCAAGCCAAATGTACCTTCGGAGCCAAGTCTGGAAAGTTGCTCAGATTAGTGGTCAGTGAGAAAGGGATTGAGATCGATCTAGAAAAAGTCAAAGCCATACAAGAGTTATCTCCGCCGCGTACCCAGAAAGAGGTTCGAGGCTTTCTAGGAAGATTAAATTACATCGCTCGGTTTATTTCACAACTAACCGAGAAATGTGACCCTGTCTTTCGCCTTCTCAAGAAACACAACCCAGGTGAATGGGATGAAGAATGCCAAAGGGCTTTCAACAAGGTCAAACAGTGCTTATCCAACGCTCTGGTGCTAACACCACCTAACCCTGATAAGCCATTGATACTGTATTTAGCAGTATTTGAGAATTCCATGGGGTGCGTATTGGGTCAGTACGATGAGTCGGGAAGGAAAGAAAATGCTATTTACTACCTTAGTAAGAAGTTCACAAACTGTGAAACAAGGTACCCGCCGATAGAGAAGTTGTGTTGTGCCCTAATTTGGATAATCCCAAGGCTGAGGCAGTATATGCTGTATCACACTACTTGGCTCATCTCAAAATTGGATCCTTTAAAATACATGATAGAGTCAACCGCTTTGAATGGAAGGATGGCCCGATGGCAGATTTTGCTCTCTGAATTTGACATAGTGTATATGAACCAGAAAGCCGTAAAAGGGAGTGCAATAGCAGACTTTTTGGCCAGTAGGGCTTTGGAAGACTACGAGCCTCTGAACTTCGACTTCCCGAATGAAGACCTAATGTGTGTTGCGACCGCTGAAGAAGGTGATCCAAAAGAACTTCTTTGGAAACTAAACTTCGATGGGGTGTCAAATACTGTGGGTAATGGAATTGGGGCAGTCTTGGTGTCCCCAAATGGAGATCATTATCCATTCACTAGTAAATTGGATTTTAATTGCATGAATAACATGGCAGAATACGAAGCCTGCATCATGGGAATCTGTACAGCTATAGAACGAAAGATTAAAATGCTAGAGGTGTATGGGGATTTTGCGCTAGTGATTTATCAACTCAAGGGAGAATGGGAGACCAGAGACCCCAAGTTGATCGATTATCGAAAACTGGTCCTAAAATTGGTTAAAGAGTTTGAGGACATTACCTTCCACTACCTTCCACGAAACGAAAATCAGATGGCTGATGCTTTGGCTACCTTAACTTCCATGATCAAAGTGAACAAACAAGAAGATGTCAAACCCATCCGGATGAGCATTTATAAAACTCCGGCCCACTGTTATAATATTGGAGAAGGCGAAAAAAAAGATGATCACCCTTGGTATCACGATATATTGCAATATGTGAAGAATCCTGAATACCCAGACCAAGCAAGCGAGAATGACAAAAGAACGCTGAGAAGATTGGCCATCGACTACGTCTTAGATGAGGAGATCCTATATAAAAAGAGAAATGATCAGGTGCTATTAAGATGCGTAGATGCTGTAGAAGCTAAGAAAATCTTGGAAGAAGTCCATGAAGGTGTCTGTGGGACACACGCTAATGGTTTTACAATGGCCAGGCAAATTATGAGATTCGGGTACTATTGGTCCACCATGGAAGGAGACTGTGTCAATATTCCAAGAGATACCATAAGTGCCAAATCTACGGAGACAAAATTCATGTGCCTCCTTCACCGCTGCATGTCATGGTTTCCCCATGGCCATTCTCTATATGGGGCATGGATGTGATTCGACCAATATCACCGAAAGCTTCCAATGGGCATCGGTTTTATCTTTATGGTTATCGACTACTTCACCAAATGCGTAGAAGCTGCCTCGTATGCTAGTGTTACAAAGTCAACAGTGAGCAGGTTCCTGAAAAAAGAGATCATATGTCGATATGGAATGCCGGAGAGGATCATATCTGACAACACATTAAACTTGAACAGTAGTACAATAGCAGAAGTCTGCAGCCAATTTAAGATCAGACATCACAACACGTCACCATATCGCCCGAAGATGAATGGGGCAGTGGAAGTAGCCAATAAAAATATTAAGAAAATCATAGGGAAGATGACCGAGACCTACAGAGATTGGCATGAGAAGTTACCGTTTTCCCTCTTTACTTATCGAACGTCAGTCAGAACCTCAACTGAGGCAACCCCTTTCTCTTTAGTCTACGGAATGGAAGCGGTGTTGCCGATCGAAGTCGAGATCCCGTCCCTTCAAGTGTTTTCGAAGTTAAAGTTGGAAAAAGCCGAGTGGATCCAGTCTCGATATGATCAGTTGAACTTAATTGAGGAAAAGAGGCTAAGAGCTACCCGTCATGGTCAGATGTACCAAAAGCGAATGACGCGGGCATATGAAAAAAAGGTTCGCCCTAGAGAATTCCACGAAGGAGACCTGGTTTTGAAAAAGATCCTTCCCATACAGAAGGATTTTCGAGGGAAATGGATGCCTAATTGGGAAGGGCCTTACGTGGTGAAAAAAGCTTTCTCCGGATGAGCATTGATTCTAGCCGAGATGGACGATAGAAACTTGCCCAATCCTGTAAACTCGGATTCGGTCAAGAAGTATTTTACCTGAAGAAAGAGAGGCCAGAGTGAAAACCCGCAAAGGGCGCTCTGAAATCTGAAAAAAAAAAAAGAGGAAGAAGATGGAGAGGCCAAGGTGAAAACCCGCAAAGGGCACTTTGAGACCAAAGGGGCTTTTGAGTTGAAAACCCGAAAACGGGCAGCTCAAATTTTGAATATGGGGCATATGGTAGTCTTTTCCTCCCAAAATCAGCAAGACAGAATAACAGTACACCTTGGAGCATCAAAAAAATACGCAGGATCTCCTGAATACACATTCGGTTCGAAGTAGCCTTTGAGAAATTGGAATAGTGAAACTCGTGCTGCGATATCTGGGGCACCTCTTTTCTCATTCTTATTTTTTTCTTTAGCAGATTTGCTATCTTGTTTGATGTATTCACTTCGAGTTTTACTCAATAAAATTCCACTTAGTCCCTTATGATAATCTCTTTCGAGCATTTTTGTTGAAATCGTGATTTTTTACATGTAATATTCACACAAAAGATGTTATGCATATTACTCTGAAAAGTCTCTAAATAGTACAAGGACCTGAAATAGGGCCACTAGTCAGGATTAACCAGGTTCAAAATTTGAAACGTTCGAAAAAGAAGAGCCCTAATTGTGACTATCTCTTCAAATTTTCTATCGAAGATAATGGCTAAGCAAGAGGACGTGATAGCACATCAATGATAGAACCCGGACGAATTATGAGCAATGATAACTTAAGCGTTTAAAAAGGAATCACTCTCATGACATTTCTTCATTCATAATCATTCATTTAGTTAGAAGCACTTGATTCATTTCAATCATAGCATTCTAACTATTTGACATAAACACCACATCTAGTTAGGGACATTTGGTTCATTTTGATCATGGCACCCTAATTATTTGGCATACACAGATACAGGAAACCAATTCTACAAATCAGGTCTTTAGAAGACGGTGTAGCAACATCAGCTAATCCTACAGATCTCGTTTCCCTAAGTTTGCAGTGGGGCAGATCGAAGACGGTGAATCTAGGCTTCCTGAAATTGCAGTGAAGCAGATTTAAGCCACTAACCTAGCTCCCTAAAGTTGTAGCGGAGTAGGCTGAAATTTTAGATCTCGTTTCCTTGAAGTTGCAGTGGAGCAGATCGAAGACGGTGAATCTAAGCTTCCTGAAATTGCAGTGAAGCAGATTTAAGCCTAGTTCCCTAAAGTTGTAGTGGAGTAGGTTGAAATTTTAGATCTTGTTTCCCTGAAGTTGCAGAGGAGCAGATCGAAGTCACAATCCTTATCTCTCTGAAGTTGCAGTAGAGCAGGATAAAAACACTCGAACCATGCCTCCCTGAAGTTGCAGTGGAGCGTATTGAAGCTACTTGAAGAAAAGAAGCACCAAGAAATCGAGACTCAGTAGGTCAAGACAAAATTGGCCCATTTATAGTCTTTGCTCCATTCTCGTTACACGACAATGAGCAAAGAGGGGCAGCTGTAATGACCAATTTTGGCCCGGCCCATGCATACACAAAATAAAAATAAAAAAAAAACCATAAACATAAAACCCAAATAAATTATAATAGTCCAGTAATCAATGTCCTTTTTTACAACCCAAAGACTGACCCAATACTCGAATTGAGCCCAAACGGCCCAAATGCTAAACAAATTTCGCCAAACCCTAGCCCTATCAGCAGATGGGCCTCAACCATTCAGCCTCCAGGCGTCGTACAACGCCTCCAGCAACCACGCCAAGCCTCCGTACCCTCCAGCAGTGATGCGCCAACTCCAATACACATGCCAGCGCACAGCCTGTACTCTATACCTGCGAAAGGGAACAAACGAAAGCAGCAAAATACAAAGAAAGAAAAGTGTATTTTATTTTTATTTTTTTTAATGTTCGGCTATAAAGCCTATAGATTTCTGGTTGTAAACTCTCCTTTTTATTGACACGGAATAGGCAATACAGACATATATTTACGAACATACGTAATACAGACATATTTTTTTAGCATACCAAATATAAAAAAAAGGCAATCAAAAGGTGATTGGAAGCGTCTTGTATTCTTTTTCTTTGGATCGGTTCCATTTTTCTCTTTTTATTTTGTTTTTTAGCATTACAAAGTAAAACAGAGGGTTTACCTCGCTGCTAGGTCGTCGGTCCCCTTCTCTTCGTCAAAATTGGAGTTAGAAGCGGGATCTGTGGCTAAAATAGGCCATACTTCGAAGCCTGGAGTGCCGGATACCGCACCTTGCGGTGGGCTGGTGGTTTTTGAGGGAGAAAACGGAGGTGCAGCTGATGAAAAGGGGCTAGGGTTTGGGAGCTTTGGAAATCTGGCATGACAGGGGATTTTTATACCTGTGGGGATGACGTCGTTTGAAGCATACTACCGTGACCTCAAAACGGAGTCGCATAAGCCTATTTGCTCGACCGATTTGGTTTGTCGCCTGATGACCCGCGTGTTTTAGTGGTGAGGATTATTTGCAATGTTGGTCCCTCCCTTTCACGCCATGTGCAACCGGTTTCTATTCATCTTTCTTTTCTTTTAATTTTTCCCCACAATTCGCGTTTGTTTGCAAAGGGGTCCGAGCCTGAACACTGTGTTTTGGGGAGCTGGGTTATTTCCAGCTTAAGTCCCCACGCATCTGTGCGTATGGCCTATTGGTCCCTATTGTCATTTTTGTTTATTTTCAAATTATCCCTCGTTTTAGTTTAATTTTAATTAAGTTTTTTTTATAACCCAATTTTTTCTTAATCAGTTGTTTGTATTGTTTTAAATGTCTTTGGTAATTGTTATTGTTTCGTTGTAATTTTGTTTTTTTTTTTTTGTAATGATAATATCACATTTCATATGCTTTGATTTTTTTTTACGCTATCATACATATATTTTTACTTTATATTTGAGTAAATTCTATTTCATATATATATATATATATATATATATATATATATATATATATATATATATATATCGTTAACTTTATGTTATTTTATTCATATGTTTTCTTAAATTTATTATTGTATTTTATTATATAATCCTATATAACACATCTTCTAAATTGTTTTTATATATGTATATGTTATAGATATCTATATTTGATATATACGTTATTAAACTTATGTATTTTATACACATAGTTTTCTTTATATATGTATACATAGGTAGGTTCTTAAAACTATTATATAATTGGTTATAAAATTAATTTAATCATGCATGTATTTCTATGTTTTTACAAATAATTGTTTTAAAAGTTATTTATACACATATACATATAATTTGTAGTCCATTATGTTTTTAAAGATTACATCGTATTATACATTTTATTCTTATTATTTTTAATATATTTTACACATATTTTAAATCAGATTATATAAATCCTCATTTTTGAAAACCAATATTATTCAACGCTTTTGGTACGATTTTCGATTTAAACATTCATTTTATAATATGTATTTTAAATGATTAAGTGTATATCCTAGTTTTTCTTTTTTACAAATAAATTTTAAAATGCACCAATTCATTAATTCACTTGTAGCACAAATATTTGATTCATTAGGTCGTTTGTGTTTAGACATCGTCTTATACTACTTTGACTTTCAAATTCTATTTCGTTTCGCATATATTTTGTTAGTTGTTTTACATTGTAGCATATACGTTATTATTGCATGGTATTCATCTTATTGATATGTCGATTATTATTCATACGTGATCGAAATTGGGTTATAATTTTTAGATTAATTATGTTTAATTGCTTATTCTGCTAGTTGATTAATATTCTTATTCATCAAACATTATACCTCATATGTGCATATTACCCTATATCATCGTTTTCCACTTTGTTTTTGAAATGTGGTTTTTTGTAAAATTCAAATTTTTATGATTAATTTCGTCTCATTTCAAATCAAATTAATACGTTTTAAGCTAGTTTTATAATCAATCATTCAAAAATTCTTTAAAACGAAGACGAGATTCGATATTTGGCAATTCGTGAAATAGTGCCCTAACGTGTGTTGCAATTTCGCGTTTGCTCAAAATGATCGAATATCCCTTCAAAATTTCACTCATGCCTTTTAAAAATTCTTTAAAACGAAGGCAAAGTTTGATATTTGGCAATTCGCGAAATCGTGCCCTAACGTGTTGGGTTACAATTTCTCGTTTGCTCAAAATAATCAAATACCCCTTCAAAATTTCATTCTGGTCTTCTAAAAATCCTCTAAAACGAAGGCAATATTCGGCGTTTGATAATTCGGGAATCGTGCCCTAACGTGCTGGGTTGCAATTTCTCGTTTGCTCAAAACAATCGAATATTCCTTTAAATTTTCACTCATGTTTATTAAAAACCTTTCAAAACAAAGGATGTTCAATGTTTGACAATTTGAGAATCGTGCCCTATCGTGCTGGGTTGCATTTTTTCATTGGTTTTAAACAATCGAAGATCCCTTCAAAATTTTATTCACATTTTCCAAAAACACTTTAAAAAAAAATAAGTGTTCGATGTTTGGCAGTTTGGGAATAGGGCCCTATCGTGCTGGGTTGCAATATCTCATTTGTCCAAAATAATCGAATATCTCTCTGGAATTTCACTCGTATTTTCCAAAGTGAGGCAATAGTCAATGTTTGGAAATTCGAGGAATCGTGCTCTTCGTGTTGGGTTTCGATTTTTTTATGGACTAAATAGTTGAGCATCCTTTTGTGATTTTCTAATTATAAATTTTCGGATGTTGAAACAAGAAGATTTTTGGTAACCAACTCAGGATATTCAAATGCTATTAAAAAAGAACCACATTTCAAAATGCTTTTAAATCTTAGACAAAAGGACAGTATTTAATCAATTTGGTACCAATTTTGGGCGTAGTGAGGGTGCTAATCCTTCCTCATGCGTAACCGACTCCGCGTTTTCTCAAAAGTCCGTAGACCAAAATCCTTATTTTAGTGAATTAAAATACTTTATTAAAATAACCAAGTTCTTAGGTGATCCGATCACACCAAAACAAAAGATCGGTGGCGACTCCATGTTTCATTTCTAAAATGTCGATTTCCCCATCTTTCTTTAATCCTCGAAAAAGGATGGTTTCGACAGCTTGGTGACTCCACTGGGAATGAAAAGAGAGCCTGGCCACGGAATCGTGCCCTAACGTGTTAGGTTGCAATTTCTCGTTTGCTCAAAATAATCAAATACCCGTTCAAAATTTCATTCTGGTCTTCTAAAAATCCTCTAAAACGAAGGCAATATTCGGTGTTTGACAATTCGGGAATCGTGCCCTAACGTCTTTGGGTTGCAATTTCTCGCTTGCTCAAAACAATCGAATATTCCTTTAAATTTTCACTCATGTTTATTAAAACCTTTCAAAACAAAAGATGTTCGATGTTTGACGATTTGAGAATCGTGCCCTGTCGTGCTGGGTTGTGTTTTTTCATTGGTTTTAAACAATCGAAGATCCTTTCAAAATTTCATTCACGTTTTCCAAAAACCCTTTAAAACGAAAGAAGTGTTCGATGTTTGGCAGTTCGGGGAATAGTGCCCTATCGTGCTGGGTTGCAATCTCTCGTTTGTCCAAAATAATCGAATATCTCTCTAGAATTTCACTCGTATTTTCCAAAGTGAGGCAATAGTCAATGTTTGGAAATTTGAGGAATCGTGCCTTACTGTGTTGGGTTTCGATTTTTTTTATGGACTAAATAGTTGAGCATCCTTTTGTGATTTTCTAATTATAAATTTTCGGATGTTGAAACAAGAAGATTTTTGGTAACCAACTCAGGATATTCAAATGCTATTAAAAAAGAACCACATTTCAAAATGCTTTTAAATCTTAGACAAAAGGACAGTATTTAATCAATTTGGTACCAATTTTGGGCGTAGTGAGGGTGCTAATCCTTCCTCATGCGTAACCGACTCCGCGTTTTCTCAAAAGTCCGTAGACCAAAATCCTTATTTTAGTGAATTAAAATACTTTATTAAAATAACCAAGTTCTTAGGTGATCCGATCACACCAAAACAAAAGATCGGTGGCGACTCCATGTTTCATTTCTAAAATGTCGATTTCCCATCTTTCTTTAATCCTCGAAAAGGATGGTTTCGACGACTTGGTGACTCCAATCGAATGAAAAGAGAGCCTGGCCACGGAATCGTGCCCTAACGTGTTAGGTTGCAATTTCTCGTTTGCTCAAAATAATCAAATACCCGTTCAAAATTTCATTCTGGTCTTCTAAAAATCCTCTAAAACGAAGGCAATATTCGGTGTTTGACAATTCGGGAATCGTACCCTAACGTGCTGGGTTGCAATTTCTCGTTTGCTCAAAACAATCGAATATTCCTTTTGGTTTTCACTCATGTTTATTAAAAACCTTTCAAAACAAAAGATGTTCGATGTTTGACGATTTGAGAATCGTGCCCTGTCGTGCTGGGTTGTGTTTTTTCATTGGTTTTAAACAATCGAAGATCCTTTCAAAATTTCATTCACGTTTTCCAAAAACCCTTTAAAACGAAAGAAGTGTTCGATGTTTGGCAGTTCGGGGAATAGTGCCCTATCGTGCTGGGTTGCAATCTCTCGTTTGTCCAAAATAATCGAATATCTCTCTGGAATTTCACTCGTATTTTCCAAAGTAAGGCAATGGTCAATGTTTGGAAATTCGAGGAATCCTGCCCTACTGTGCTGGGTTTCGATTTTTTTTTATGGACTAAATAGTTGAGCATCCTTTTGTGATTTTCTAATTATAAATTTTCAGATGTTGAAACAAGAAGATTTTTGGTAACCAACTCAGGATATTCAAATGTTATTAAAAAAGATCCACATTTCAAAACGTTTTTAAATCTTAGACAAAAGGACAGTATTTAATCGATTTGGTACCAATTTTGGGTGTAGTGAGGGTGCTAATCCTTCCTCATGCGTAACCGACACCCGAACCTGTTTTCTCAAAAGTCCGTAGACCAAAATCCTTGTTTTAGTGAATTAAAATACTTTATTAAAATAACCAAGTTCTTAGGTGACCCGATCACACCAAAACAAAAGATCGGTGGCAACTCCATGTTTCATTTCTAAAATGTCGATTTCCCCGTCTTTCTTCAATCCTCGAAAAAGGATGGTTTCGACAGCTTGGTGATTCCACTGGGGATGAAAAGATAGTCTGGCCGCTGAATCGTGCCCTAACGTGTTGGGTTGCAATTTCTCGTTTGCTCAAAATAATCAAATACCCATTCGAAATTTCATTCTGGTCTTCTAAAAATCCTCTAAAACGAAGGCAATATTCGGCGTTTGACAATTCCGGAATCGTGCCCTAACGTGCTGGGTTGCAATTTCTCGTTTGCTCAAAACAGTCGAATATTCCTTTAGGTTTTCACTCATGTTTATTAAAAACCTTTCAAAACAAAGGATGTTCGATGTTTGACGATTTGAGAATCGTGCCCTATCGTGCTAGGTTGTATTTTTTCATTGGTTTTAAACAATCGAAGATCCCTTCGAAATTTCATTCACGTTTTCCAAAAACCCTTTAAAACGAAAGAAGTGTTCGATGGTTGGCAGTTCGGGGAATAGTGCCCTATCATGCTAGGTTGCAATCTCTCGTTTGTCCAAAATAATCGAATATCTCTCCAGAATTTCACTCGTACTTTCCAAAGTGAGGCAATGGTCAATGTTTGGAAATTCGAGGAATCGTGCCCTACTGTGTTGGGTTTCGATTTTTTTTATGGACTAAATAGTTGAGCATCCTTTTGTGATTTTCTAATTATAAATTTTCGGATGTTGAAACAAGAAGATTTTTGGTAACCAACTCAGGATATTCAAATGTTATTAAAAAGAACCACATTTCAAAACGTTTTTAAATCTTAGACAAAAGGACAGTATTTAATCGATTTGGTACCAATTTTGGGTGTAGTGAGGGTGCTAATCCTTCCTCATGCGTAACCGACTCCCGAAACTGTTTTCTCAAAAGTCCGTAGACCAAAATCCTTGTTTTAGTGAATTAAAATACTTTATTAAAATAACCAAGTTCTTAGGTGACCCGATCACACCAAAACAAAAGATCGGTGGCAACTCCATGTTTCATTTCTAAAATGTCGATTTCCTCGTCTTTCTTTAATCCTCGAAAAGGATGGTTTCGACTTGGTGATTCCACGGGATGAAAAGATAGTCCGTCATTGAATCGTGCCCTAACGTGTTGGGTTGCAATTTCTCGCTTGCTCAAAATAATCAAATACCCATTCAAATTTCATTCGGTCTTCTAAAATCCTCTAAAACGAAGGCAATATTCGGCGCTTGACAATTCCGAATCGTGCCCTAACGTCTTTGGGTTGCAATTTCTCGCTTGCTCAAAACAATGAATATTCCTTTAGGTTTTCACTCATGTTTATTAAAACCTTTCAAAACAAAGGATGTTCGATGTTTGACGATTTGAGAATCGTGCCCTATCGTGCTAGGTTGTATTTTTCATTGGTTTTAAACAATCAAGATCCTTCAAATTTCATTCACGCTTCCAAAACCCTTTAAAACGAAAGAAGTGTTCGATGGTTGGCAGTTCGGGGAATAGTGCCCTATCATGCTAGGTTGCAATCTCTCGTTTGTCCAAAATAATCGAATATCTCTCCAGAATTTCACTCGTACTTTCCAAAGTGAGGCAATGGTCAATGTTTGGAAATTCGAGGAATCGTGCCCTACTGTGTTGGGTTTCGATTTTTTTTATGGACTAAATAGTTGAGCATCCTTTTGTGATTTTCTAATTATAAATTTTCGGATGTTGAAACAAGAAGATTTTTGGTAACCAACTCAGGATATTCAAATGTTATTAAAAAGAACCACATTTCAAAACGTTTTTAAATCTTAGACAAAAGGACAGTATTTAATCGATTTGGTACCAATTTTGGGCGTAGTGAGGGTGCTAATCCTTCCTCATGCGTAACCGACTCCCGAAACTGTTTTCTCAAAAGTCCGTAGACCAAAATCATTGTTTTAGTGAATTAAAATACTTTATTAAAATAACCAAGTTCTTAGGTGATCCGATCACACCAAAACAAAAGATCGGTGGCGACTCCATGTTTCATTTCTAAAATGTCGATTTCCTCGTCTTTCTTTAATCCTCGAAAAATGATGGTTTCGACAAATTCTACACGGGTAAAGGACACATTCGTGTCCCTAAATGCTTAGGACGTGTGAACCACACGGGCTATCAGCACAACCATGTTGATATGGTCACAAGGGCATATTGCCCTTTTCACACGGACATGTGCCCCTGTGTCACGTGTTATTTTTCAAAGTTCTTAAAATGACCCGAATCGGTCCCGAATGGTTTCAAATGAATGTTTTGAGCCTTGTAGGCCCATATTAAGGAGTTTATGGTAAAGTTGGGAAAAGTTTCAAATTTGACCAATTCTAGTGACTCGGATAACGTGTGAATGTATGTGTTCAAATTAGGTAATGCCTTGTATTCCGTCTTGGCGTAGGGTACGAGTGTGGGGTGTTACATCTGTTGACCTTTCTTTGCTTCTCTAACTTTTCTCTGATTTCTGCAAGCAGTCTTTTCGATCTCATTATAAAAAATTAACGGTTTCAATAGGTCGTCTCTAGCCATAAACCAAGGGCACATGTAGGAATTAAACAAAAGAAAAATTAGAATCTAACAATTAAATTAAAAACAAAAAAATTTAAAATAAAAAGAAAATTGGATAAATTAATAGAAATAAGGTTTTCATAATATTTTAATTTCCGGCAATGGGGCCAAGAACTTGATGCGTCGTGAAGCTAACTAAAAATTTTACTAAGGCAAGTGCACCTATCAATTAATAGTATAGCTACGGTGAGCAAAGATATTGTTCTCATGAAGACAAAAAGTACTAGTAATTATCGTCTTTCTGTTATTTAATCGAATAATTCGAGTGATTGATTAAAATTAAAATTAACTAAATTAATTAACTAACAAATATGAAAAAGAACAAATCACGAAAATAATCGATTAACAACCAAAAAGCGAAACAATACCCAAGAAATAATTCACCTAGATTTCATTTGTTACATCAATCTAAATTACGCAATTTCTTTATTTAGCACCTTGATCCCTAGAAATCGCTAAATTATGCAAGTATCTCTTTCGAGCATAAGAGCAATTGACTCTAGGTTGATTAATTGAAATTTCTTTCTAATTAAAACACTTTTTCTAATTAAAACTCTTATTGTTACATTAGCTCGTGCTATGAATTCCCCTATTAGATTTGACTCTAACTCAGCAAATTTATGTCGTCCTATTTCTAGGATTGCATGCAACTTTACTCAATTACACAAGATCTACTCTTAAACAGGGTCTATTCAACCTCCGATTTAAACATATCAAATATGGATCAATAATTTAGAAATGTTAAACCAAGAATAAAACACACATAGTTGAGAACAAGAAACTAAGTATTTATTGCATAAAATAAAAATCAAATGACAGAATCCATCATAGGGTTCATCTCCCCTAGGTATTTAAAAAATTAGTTCATGCTTGAAAATAACAACATCCAAGACATAATATAACTGAAAGAAATAAAGAAACACATGATAACTTCCTAAGAAATCAAATGAGAATCTTCAATGGTTTTTTTCGAGTTGTTTTCTTGAATATTCTTTGACGACTCACTTATAGCTTCTTATTTTTGTCATATATACGTCTTAGAATGCCCGAAAAACCTAAAAATTGCAATTTTTTAAAGTTTGGTCTGAAATCCCGTGAAATTGACACGGCCTACCATACGCCCGTGTGGGTCAAACGGTTGTGTGGAATGATCCAACCCATGTGGCTCTTGTAGCTTGCTCCAATGCTTCAATTTTCACTCTTTTTGCTCCCAAGTACTCTATTAAGCATTAGAACATATATTTAAAGGATTAGGAATATAAAATTCACAATTAATATCGAATAATAACCCAAAAATGCATTAAGAATGAGGTTAAAACATATTACTTTTAACACTTATCAAATATCCCACACTTAAGCGTTTAATTGTCCTCAAGCAAAATTCTCAACTCATATCCAAGTTAACTTCTCTTAAATTATTATTTTCATTGAAAATGTCTTAGGATAATTCTCACATTCAAGATAGAAAAAACTTTCGGCTCAAATCATTCCATTATATTGACAATTTCAAAAAAAATTGCTCATACTGTGAGCATAGTATGGTCGCGGTCAAGCAAGTATGCCCCCATTGTCTATCGGTTACTTAATTTTCAGGTTGTATTTTTTAAATTAAAAAAAATCCGTTCATGCTAAAAAAAAGTTAAGAATTAAAGTAAAAAAACAATAAAAACTAAAATAATGCATCATATTTATCTCATTGGTGAAATTTTTAATATTCTTTTTCTTTTCTTTTTCAATCTTAAAATTTTAAATTTAAAAATATCAAATTTTATTAAATAAATTATTAAAAATTATTAGTGCTAACCAATTTATTACTATAATATTTAAATAATTTTCAATTTAAAATCAACTTAAATATCTCATCTTTCCTGAGCCAGAACCTTTCAAGCATCATCAATATAGGTGAATAGAAATGATCTGCTGCAACTCATCATGCTTGTAGTGTGGGCTGTATCAGGAAATACTTTCATAGGAATTTGTTTGATGATCTATGGGTTCCTCCAGATATCACTGCTTTGGAAGGCGATTCACCTCAGCATATGAATCTTCCAATGGCAGCAAGTTGTTTCTTTGACATGGATCGAATATGTTTGAAGTACAATCCAAGATGGAGATCATGCTTCAAATTGCACTGAACAATAAAAATGACAAAACAGCTGCAGACAATAATTTTATACTAGTTTGGATTAGGTAGGGACTAGGGAGAACCACCAATTCAGGAGCTTTAAAAACATCTTTTAGACTACATAACCAATACCTCAACTACTTACTAAAAGAATATTAACGTTAAAAAAGCATTAATATATAATAATGATGAGTCAAGGAACGTCGGAGCTCTACATCACAAGTCAGAATGGCACATTATACTCGTTTTGTCATATTTGAGAGGATTTTTTCTTCTTTTTTCAACAAAATTTTGCTTCAAGTGTTAAGTGTTGACGTCTGAAATTCCCTTCTTCTGTCAACCTAAAAAAAGGAGCAAGCAGGCTTACTAATATTGAAAAAGAAGTATGATGCCAATGGCCATACCTGTATGGTGATAACAGAGGAGTTCGTCTTTTATTGTGTCTGAACTCCAAAACTTTCTCCATTTCATATAAACCGAAGATAGCTGGAATCTAGAATTCTGGTAATGTAGAACTAGGAGGCAATACTCGGTCTAAGAATCTAAATTACGTGCTAACATTGATGGCTTTCTTCTGAATATCACTACATTAGAAGGCACCACATAGCATATGATCTCCCGAGTAAAGCAGCAGCCATTTCTTTAGGATCAAAGATGATCAAACCTGCAATCTATAACCAAACCGATTCATCATGCATGTGATATTAGCCAGAACTTGTAAGGGGAAATGTTCCTATTATCATTCACTTGATAACAAACTGAGAGAGACGGTGTCCTAACAAGAAGGTTACAGTGTGACAGTGCTAGAGGCTTAATGTGACCTATGATAGGGAGAGGCTAACCCAGTTATCAGAGGCATATAATTAATTCTGAAATACGAAACTAAAGAAATCTATGAGAATGTTTTCATGAGTATGCTCATTTTTTAAACTGTTTCTTCTGGAGGGCAACAGTGTTATGCAACATGCCCCTTCTGAGTTAGATGCAGAAATAGATAGAGAGGTAATATAAATTGTTTATTAGTCTTCTTTTACCCAAAATGCACAGAAAGAATATGCGTCAGTAAATGTGTGCAAGTTGAGGGCCAAAGGAGTAGTTCAAACAAGGATTTACCCGGTTGAACAGGAGGAATTAGCAATTAGTTTTTGCTGTCCATCTAGGAATGCAATCTGCTTGTGCTTTTTCAGAAGATGTCAACATGAATTATCCTTACTAGTGAAGGTGAGAAATAATAGGCCAATATGCACCTTTCTTTGCTATCCATCTAGAAATGCAATCTGCTTGTTCTTGTTCAGCGGATGTCAACATAATTTATCCTCACACGAGGAAGGTTAGAAATAATTGGCCAATATGCACCTTTCTCATTTCGGCATTCTTCTTCAAGTAGAGGACAATTTCTGATATCAAGTACACCAAGAGTGATAGGCAGGCCCTTTTCTGGCAAGCACTGGAGGTTAGGGCAATTCCAAACATCTAATGCTTCAAGAGAAATAAGGTCCAGGAGCCCCTCAGATATAGATTTCAGCTTAGGTAGTCTCTGGATTTGCAGGTGGACAAGATTTGGAGGAATCGTGAAGTCTTCTGGAAAGGAAACCATATCCCTATCAAAATCACCGACAATTAAGTCTTTAAGAGAAGTAAGCTTGTGCAGGTGCCACATTGCACAGCGTAACTTGAGTTGCTTGCAACCCAATATAGTAAGTGATAGCAGGTTTGGGGGAAAACCACTCTCTGGAAAAGTCTCTATACATGGACAATCAAACATTGTCAGATGTTGTAGAGTTGTGAGGTCATGCATCCGATTGGGTAGGGACTTGAGATTCTCACATTCGAAGATTAACAGTGCTCTGAGGTTATGAATGGGCAACCCGCTTTCTGGGAAATACTCGAAGGAAGAGCATTGATTTACATGCAACTCTGTGAGATGTTCAAAGGTGGACAGGCAATGAGGTAAGGCACCCAAATTTTTGCAGTTTCCAATTCGAATGAATTCAAGTGACCTACTGTTCAGCAGCAACCTCTCTGGAATATCCAACCAATTGCAATCCCAAATCTCAAGGCGCTTAAGAGCAGCTGGTAACTCACCAGATGGAAACAAAAGAGACGGACATCCCACAATCTCCAATTGTTTAAGATGACATCTGGTGATGCTGCTGCTACCATCGTGCACCAGTCCTTTAGGTAGAGACTGTAATGAGGTACATTCCAATATTACCAGATTCTTTAGAAGAGAAGGTAAACTTTCACTTGGAAAAGACAATAGTTTGGGGCACCATTTAATATGTATGTCTTTCAATGTTCTAAGCTTTTGCATCCCTTTTGGAAGCTTCACCAGGTTACTGCAATCTTCTATTTCAATATACTCTAGGCTGGAGGGCAGCTCTTTGTCTTCATCTATCAACTGCAACAGTTGAGGACACTTCATGACTGCTAAGCGCTTCAAACAAGAAAGGTTTGCAAATCCGGCACCTTCTTGCCAGAGGGATCTCAGTTCACCACAATCTTCAACCTCAAGAACTTGAAGTGATACCAAGCAGGTAAACTCTTCGGGTAAGCAAGAAAGATTGGAAATGTTCTCAATTTTCAACCTAGTGAGAGCAGTCAGGTCCTTGAGCCTTGTAAGAAACCGCTCATCACATTTTTCTAAATTCAACTCACGAAGAGATGGGAGACTCAGAGTTGGTGCTGTGAGCAATGGGCACTCAAAAATGGAAAGCTTTATGAGGGAAGTAAGCAGGTTGGGCAAATCGCCTACCAACTTTGGACAACTCTGCAACACAAGTTCATGAAGATAAGGGAATACGTTTTCTGCAGCTTCAAACTTCAAAGGCTGAAACCATTTCTCCCACTTCGACAGTTCTCTAAATGTTAAGAGTCTCTAGGGATGGAAAAAGCTTATCAGAATAAGCAGTAGCCCCGTAAAATTCAGAATCCTCCAGACTTACTCCACACATTCTCTCAATGTGTAAGTCCTTGAGGAGAGGTAATCTCCCAAGTGAAGGTAATGATGTGATGTTTGAACAATCACATAGATTTAGATACACCATATTAACAAAAGAAGGATTCCCAATCCAAGATGGGAACTTTGACCCTTCATAAAAGAATATGCTGAGTTTCTTTAGATTTTGATGGGGTTCTAGCATGTCAAGAACTTCAAATTCATCTACTTCACTCTGAATATCATTCAGAGCACTACTCCATTTCATTACTAAATCATCAAGTCCACGTTTCTCCTTTAAATTGGCAACCCTTACATCTCGAATCTTAGCCACATTTTGCAGGTCAAATAATGAAAGCTGCCCTTGAAGATGAGACAGGCCTTTCGGCTCTGTTATCCTACGCCCATTGCCTTTTGCCACAATAAACTTTGACAGCTTCTTGAGATTGATCAACTTACCGATATGAAGTGGCATCTCTGTCATATTATCAGTACGAACAATATTTAGATAATGGAGGCTAATTAAATTCCCCATTCCTTGAGGCAATTTAGTAAGTTTCTTACAATGACTCAAGTCTAATGTCTGTAAATTGCAGAGAGCACACAGTGACTCAGGTAAGTATCTAATTCTAGTGCGAGACAAATTCAGGTAGCATAAGTGACTGAGATCGCCAAAACAATCTGGCAGCTCACTGATGCAATAACCAGTCAAAGATAGCACCCTTAAGCAACCAAGTTTTGCCAGCAGGTCTTGGAACACTTTATTAGTTAAATAGCATTCTACTGCCAGATCTGGCACAAAGACAGGTAAAGCTAGGAATGTTCTTAAGCATTTTGTTTTATAGAAGGGTTCAAATTTTCTGAAGACATCATACTTCTGACGAATGAATGAGGAGTGACGAACCCTCTCAGAAACATTGTACTGCCCATTGCTATTAACCTTGTCCTCCAACCTAAAGCAAACTTCCCCAGCAATATATTGAGCTAAATCGTTGATGAGGTCATGCATCATGTAACAAGATTTACTAACACTTGATTGTTGAAAAAATGACCTTGATAATAAATCATGAAAATACTAAGAACCCAAGTCTTCCACTTTCCTCAATCCCTTTGGTTGATGGATAAAACCTTCAGCTATCCATAAATGAACTACTTCATCCTTTTGAAATTCATAGTCCTTGGGGAACAATGAACAGTAAGCAAAACATTGTTTCAAATGAGAAGATAATAGTAGCTCAACCTCAGGGCTGGTAGAATATCACAATTTTTTTCTGGTAAATCCCATATCTTGCTATTCAGTATATCTTCCCATTCATGATAACCCATCTTGCAGCGCAATAGGCCTGCAAGGGTTTTCACAGCCAAAGGCAAGCCCTTACACCTTTTCACAATTGCCTCACCAACTACTTTTAAATTTGGATGATTATCAAAATTTGTACTCCCTAAAGCATGTTGTGCGAACAAAGACAAACAATGATCATACGACATTTCTTTCAAATGGTAAGCAGAAACAGTTCCCATCATTGATGCAACTTGTTGATTACGGGTTGTAACGATGATTTTACTTTCTGGAGAACCTGCTTCAAAAGGACTGCGAAGAGCCATCCAGTCGTTATAGTTCTCGTTCCAAACATCACCTAGAACCATCAGAAATCTTTTCTTAGACAGCATTTCCGTCACTTCATTTTGCAGCCCGTTCCAGTCATTCTTATCAGAAGCCGCTGAATTCAAGGATTCTAACAACGTTTTCATCACCCTAACAATATCAAATTCCTCAGAAACACAAACCCAAGCTCTCAATTCAAAGAAAGTCTTAACTCTATCATCATTATAAACGAGCTGAGCAAGAGTAGTTTTCCCCAAGCCCCCCATTCCAACTATGGGAATCACAGGAACCCCAACCTCACATGATTCTTCCTCCCCAAAAAGAAGTTTATTAATAATGAAGTCTTTCTCACTCTCCCTGCCAAACACAAGAGATTTATTTACCAAAGAAGTACTGGGAATCCTTTGCTGCCTCCTATTACGGCTACCCCCAATTCTTTCTATCAAACCAAGTTCATCTTTTTGTTTAGCGACCATTTGCATTCTTGCGGTTATCTCCTTTATTTGAGCTGCTAATGAGTATTTAAAAGTAAATTGATCGAAAAAGGAATACATGTATTTTCGTATCTTGCCGATGATTGTTTGACTTTCTTCCTTTGATTTTTGACGCAGAGCCACCGTGGAAAAATCATCAAGCACATCCTCGATATCGTAGGCCAAGTCTTTGAGGTCGTTAAGCCATATTTTAACGAAGCGAACAGTGAACTGCCTCTCCTCTGCATCTTGGAGCACGGCCTGGATCTTGTGGAGAATAGTTTGCCAATTATTGAAATGGTTATGGAGCTGTTCTTTGCGAGCAAAATCCAGCAGCATAGGGGAGACCAGTTCCTCGGACAAAGTCTCAAGGAGAGAAGAGATAATGTTCTCGACCACCACAGCAGCTCCACAGTCCATGGAACGGAAGCAGAATCTTTCGACCGGAAAACACAGGCTGTGATGGTAGTAGAAAATAGAGATGACCCACCAAATTAGCAACGACTGAGCAGGAATTAAAGTATAAAAGGCGAAGAAGGAGGCGTGCATCCCTTCCTTTAAGTACGAAGGAAGTTCAAGTTTTAGTGGGTGTACGAAAGGGCACTTTTTATTATTATTATATATATACAAGTAGTCTGTATGAATTAACCAAGGATTAACTTAAACAGCCATGGTTGCCGCTCATTGGAAATGAAATCTCTGTGTTTCGCCTTCATAATCAAGCTATGATGCATGTGTTGAATAATTGAGGAATCATGACAACTGATGAATAAGTTTCTACTCCCTAATTTGTATGATGTTTTTATTTTGTACATAAAAGAAATCTTTATAATTTTTTCACATAGATTTTTATTGTATATGTTAAATTATATCCATATCATATTTACATTTTCATGTTAACTTTTATTTTGATTATTAATCTTTTTAAAATCTTGTTTTAGGCCTAAAATAGTGCATTATATTTATCCCAATTATGAAAATTTTAAAACACCAAAATTAATTAAATAAATTATAGCAAATATTCACACTTTATCAAATATCTAATATATCATATAAATATATACATATAACCCAATAAGTTTTTAAAAGATAATCCACTTATATTATTTATTTAAATTCAATCTCCCAAGTTTTAAGTTAATTTTCTTGGAATAGCTCTATCAGAATTTTCTATTTCTTCCTTGTATAAAATCCAATAATTTTTAAAAATATAATCCACTTATTTCTGATTAAATTTTGATATTTTAGTTTAGAAGATAAATATGAAATATATAAATTTAAATAAAACAACTCTTAGGCACCACCAAGTAACTCAAAAAAAAAAAAAGAACCCTTTTGAAACCAAAACGCACTTATATTATTGTCAAACCTCCAATCAGGACCCAAGTTCTTCAACCTAAAAGGCGAGTATCCATCATTATCCTGTGTTGAAGTTGGCATGCATGCAGCAGATAAAGCAACCAAGGAGCAGACCATGCAACATAAATTATGCGGATGAAGTATGAAGAAGCAGATCAAGCCGCACTTACAGCACACAAAATACATACAGTCCAAGTTATGTGGATGAAGTATGAAGATCAAGCTGCTGTAGTATTTCCGGATGAAGTACATGTAGCTACTGAAGTTGATGCTACTGTTCAATTTCATTTTCATTTTGTTACTTTAACTAATATTTTGTAACTTAGTTAAATTATAACTAAGTAGGTAGTGTATTTAATCTAATTGGGTGCTAATAAGATTAATAGATCAGCTTACTTAATTGTGCAAGTTGATTTGCAAATTGCAATGTGCAAGCGGTACAAGTAAGTCTAAAAATAGTAAATATGTTAAAGCTGACTAGCTTATGACTGATATATGTATTGGCAGTATGACATCTTCTTTAATTAATAAATTTTAATAGAAATTATTCAAGAAAAATACTCTCTCAATTTTTACTTTTTTTTACCAAGTAAAATTTGTTTGTTTATCCTGCAAATATTGAGCCTTTTGAAGCTCAATCTTCCTTCATTCTTTATCCGGATTTATTACATTGTTGCTCAAGTTTTACACTGAGCTTCCTCCGGATAAATTGTTCAAAAACCCAACACCCTCGGTCCAGATTCACACATGACAACATCACTCCGCAGGTCTACCTCCGGTTTCAACAATATTGGTACAATGGATAGACCGTCGTTAGCGCGTGATCCCAGGAAAGCAAGGTATTCTTGATTGTTTTCTCCATTGCCAAGAGTTTAGTAACCCATCAGAGACATCACCTGCAGCCCTGAGAAGCAGTAGCAAAGTCATGGGAAGCCCTTCAGCCGTGTAGGCCGGTTCATTGAAGCCAAGGCATCCGATCGTTGTTGCTTTGCAACGGAAATCGTTGGTGTGGAGTCCACTCAAGTTAAAAGGTATGCAAAGTAGTTACCGGAAGTCATCGTTTTTGCCTTTACGACCTTCGTCCTATAAGGAATGAAGGGTCGACAAATTCGACTCACAGTTGCACCCTATTAAATAGATTAATTACCAGAGGTGAACATGTTGTTCTCTATAAATTCATTCTTTTATTAATGTGTTCCATATTTTCTGCAATTTCTAGGCCAAGAAGGTTCCATATTAACCATTGACGGCTGCTGAAGGAGTGGCAGCCACTAGGTTTTGCTGGGAAAAAAGGAGGAGGAGGAGCAGGGAAAAATAGAAAAAGAAAAAAATAAAGGTAAAACAAGGAAGATTTTAGGTTTACGTGAACCAATAAAAAAATAGGGAGTATTTCTCCTTAGGTCCCTTTACTCTTTATATTCATGCTATTCTTTCTGGGTGAATTTTCTTTTTAATCCCTGATATTTTCTATGTTTTATTTGCTTAAATTTTAGTATATTGTTTGTTATGTGTTATTATTGTTATCTTTTTTTCTCATGAAAATGAAACAGAATGTAAATAGGCATGGGCATAAAAATATATTTGGGGGTTTGATATTTTTAGTTTTATTTAGTTATTTTACAACAACCTCAAAGGTAAGATAATTTTATATTAATATATATTTAATTATTACAAAATATCATTTATTGATTGATATTAAATTTTATTTTATATTATTAATTTGATTAAAGACGTTATGCCTTCTATTTGCAATGCATAATATATTAATAGTCCTTTTAAAAAAAAATCCTCTATTCAGTTGCTTTTAAGTAGTTCTAGATTTAGAAATTAAATTGTAAATATGATTAATAAATTAATTTATACACAATCTGATTAAAAAAATGTTAATAAAAATATTTAATTTTTATAAAATTAATTTAAACAAATTTTGCAAGCATATTTAAACAAATTTAAGGTTTTAAATTTTTTATATTTAAAACACTGTTTAACAAATAATATTTACAATAATATTGTTTTTAATTTTAAAATACTATTTTAATATTGTTTGTAAAACAATTTATAAATATTCTTTTAATTGTTCTAAAATACTAATTTAACAGTATTAAAATACTTTGTAAAACACTATTTTAATTCCGTATTTATTATATGAATTAGTGTAATTAATTTTGATAATTTAAATAATTATCCAACCTATGAACAGTTCTAACCACACCCTTACTTTACATGTAAAATTTCCATTAAAATATATTAAATAATTATCCAAAATAAATTACCGTGGATGCATGTTATATTTTGTATAAACTAATACTCACTGCAGCACTACAACAACATAAAATTGTCATTCTTCTGTTTTAGATCTAAAAGATGAACATCTTCAATAAGTTAAGGCAACAAATTATGTAAAATCCAAATAGATGCCTTATTACTCCTTTCAATCATCCATTTTCTGATGGAGTTGTAGGAAAAGTAATTATTATATCATCCAACTGAAACTACTAATACTAAGAAACAAATAATTAAAAATAAAAATCAAGGATTTCAAACCTTTCTTCTTACTTTCAGACTTAGAGACACGTCATATTGAGCTGAAAAATCACAGTAACTGATGTCAAATTTGATGCTTTTATTTTTTCTTCAAAGGATACTCATTTTCTTGTCTCTTCTTCAATGTGAGTTTTACTTTGCCTTTGCCAAGTTTCACTTTCACATCTATGAATTGATTTATCAACTAAGCTTAGGAGGTTTTTTATTTATATCAGTTACCATACTTAACTCTATACCTAACTCATTCTTAAAAGGACTTCCCTTCATGCCTTCAAATGCTGGAAACCGTACACCCTTCTTGAGAAACAGGAAGTGTTGTTTCCTTTCAAGGGCGACTCTTGAGAAATAAAAATAAAACATAACAGGAGAGTATTTTCTTTTTTTACTTTCAAATTACGATGGCATTAGCCCACTAGAAACCAATTGCTTTCACTGCACATTGCAAAGCAAATTTGTATTCCAGTGATTATTGGCATTTGACACTACTAAGAATTAATGCCACTCGACCATTAAATAAGAAAACCAAGGCGTTTGGCTTTTAAGTGCAAAATGATATTTCACCATTCACTCTCAAACAAAAAAGAATGACTTCTTTTAGTTGTTGGATAAATACAATGATCGTATTTCTTTACATTACGAAGAATTTAGACGGTGAAAAGTAGATAATTTCTGTTATGTGATTTTGTCTCAAACCAATGAATCAAGCTCAGTTTCGCATCGAATGATCGTGTAAGTTCATTAATTTAATTCCACACTTACTTTTGGGTAATAGACTATTAGACTTGATCATCTTCATAAAGCATATAGCGCAAGCCTAATTCATGCCTTATATGCACATGTCAATGGTAGAGGACTCCGACAATTTATCTTTGTAGTTTAGACTTAGATTCCTCCAACGATGAATGTAATTGATGATTGACCCATCTTTCTATTATCGTGCACTTGTAAGCTTAATCATGCTAGTAATGCGACGAGTGCTATAAAATTGGTTGAAAATTTCTCATTCAAGTTATTCTCAACTGTCAATTATCCTAAGTTCATATCAATGTTGATCTTATTACTTTAATGATTAGACGAATTGCTTCACGAAGAGATTTCCATCAAATTGATGTTATTGCAAGTTTCCATAAAGTGTGTGCAATATGCTAATGTGGATTTCTTTTACCATCAAACTATTGAAATTTTGAAGGTTGATAAGTTTTTGAGTATTATCAAGCAATCAATCCTTCGAGTACATGTCTTTGCATACACGTATCAATTTGAAACAACATGGTCAACTTGATTTTTGATGCAAGATAGTTAGTATTGCACGGTGGACGAATCGTTTTTTTAATTTAACTGGTACGTATCAGTATTTTTTAAAAATATTTTATATATGTATATAAAATATTTTTAAATATTGAATAAATAATATTAAATAAAATTTAAATATTTCAATTATATAAAATATTTGTTAATAGATTCCACAAATAAAAATTTATCATTCAATAATTTCAAAATTAACAAGAAAAAAAAGCTGAAAAGTGAGGGATTTTTTTCAATAAAAGAAGATGAAGATGATGAGTGAGGATTAATTTCTTTGGTAACCAAGTGGGTGAGTTTTTTTATTATATTTTAATTTTTATACTTTAAATGTGAAAGTACATCTCAAAAATTTTAAAATGTAAAACTTTACTTTCCTTATGTATTATTTTTAATTGGTTAATACATTCTAATTAAGTCTTTAGTATAATAATAAATAGTTAAAAATTATTTATGCATCAACCGGTGCACTAAGTTCTAACTGGTGCGACTAGAATTGACCGAAATGATTCAGTGCAACCAGCATGGACTGAAATTTTCACCAGTGCAGAAAATGATGTTACTTGTTCTATTTTGATTTTAGAATGGTGCACACTGGCAGGAACCGATGGGAACCAACCATCATGCCTTGATAGCTTCCTTGATGAGGTGCATAAGTTGATCTAAAAAAACATTTTTGAAGTCTTTCATAAAAAAAACCTTGGTTTCACTAACTTCTTGAGGAGTTTGATGTTGAATTTCGTTGGCAACAATCTAATTACTTCCACTTAAACATTCAATTTGAGCAATTATGAAAGCAATTCATCATCCATTCCTTTTATGCTTGTTGCAATGGATTCTATAAATTTTGTACAAGTGGTTTTTTCTTCAAGGAAAATAATGCTAGTTGTCATCAATGTCTAGCTTTGATATTAAGGTTTGGAGAAGCATTGTTGCAAATATTTCTTCCTCTAAATTTTGAGCTAGAGAAGGCTTGATGTATGACTTGTGGACGAGTCAACGAAACAAAATACGAGGTTACGAGAGTAAGTTCGAGTGGTAACAGGCTAGCGAGTGTGAGAACATTCGAGTGTTGAAAAAGCCTTAAAACGAGTGAAACACGAGTGGAGTGAACATTCAATTTTTCTTTCGAGTGATTAGTAAGGTTTTTATGGTGAAGTGTTCATTTTCCGTTTTGTTTTTTTTAACATTTTTCTTTTCAGTGATAAAATCATGTTTGGGGAAGACTTTTCGAAATCTGAATTTCAGTATTTGTTGAAAGAAATGGAGTGCATGCTCGATCGAAGAATTAAGCCGATCCAAAAAAACTAGATCATCGAGCTAGAACCCAACGAGAGCAAACTAGTCCAAGTGAAAGGGCAGAAACGAGAGTGCCAAGGAGACGAACGTCCAATGGATGTTCGAGAAGAGATTCTTATCGTGAATCCTATTCCTCGAGGAATCCAAGACAAAAAGAAGCAAACTTTGAGTCTGAGATCTTTCAAGATGACGAACGAGAAAGTATAAGTTATTCGTCATATGCCTCAAAGAAATCATTTGCGAAGGAGTCCTTACGAAGGAGTGAACGTGAATCCTATGTAAATCATTCCATTCATACCCGACAGAAATCATCTCATTTTGATTCTTTTGTTTTATCTTCATATTGTAATGAAAGGAAGCGAGAAAAAGAAATAAAAAGAAAAGAGAGACAAGAAAATATTATAAGAGAAAATGAGAGAATCTTGAATGAAATGGAAAAAAGAAACAAAGAAATGAAAGAAAAAGAGGAAGAGAGGAAACAAAATGAGGTTGAAAAAGAGAATGAGAAAGAAAAAGAGTTTGATCAAAAGAAAAAAGTGGAAAAAGAAATCGAGGTAAAAGAAATAAGTGTCTTCAAAGAAAAAGATTCGAGTGGAAAAGATGTTAGTGAGCAAGAACAAGTGAGGAGTGTTTCCACTAACCCACATGTGAATTTTTCTTGTGTTGTTACTTTTCAGGTTTCTAAAGAATTAGTTAATAAGTTCCAACTTCATTACCTCCCAAAGGAGAGACGGTTCACGTTGGTTGGCAAAGGTAATCCTAGTCCACCTGTGCCACAAGGTAAGAAAGGTAAGTGTTATAAAGCGTTTCAGTACCCATCAACCTACTTTAGTGTTTGTGATTATATTGATGATATGGTCAATTTCCATTCTTTGATTAATGGTGATGTGTTTGTTTCAAACGATGGCAAGGAGAGCATCACTAATGGAAATTGTGGTGTTGACGAGCATGTTGGTGAAGTAACTCTCGATTGGAAATTGCGTAACTTGGCTATGCGTGATAGTGAATGTTCATATAAACATTTCAATTTTTCTGATTGTGGTGATAATGAGCATTCTTTGACCTGTTGTGCGAAACCCACATGTGTGTACAAGGTTGATCGAGTGATACTTGAGTTTTATGATTGTTTGAATGATTGCTTGATCACATCAACTTTACATAACATACGTGGGGACATTGGAAATCAAGAAACTCTTATTGCATATTGAATCGAGTGACCAAGCTCGTGTGTTCAAACTTGGAATTTGTCATTTTGATTTGATATGTGGGAAAATCAGGCATCCTAAATTTTGTGCAACCAATTTTTGTTTGTTTGATGCTTGGACTATGACTAAGGAAACGAAATTTAAAGATTCTGGTTATAACTTAAAATTGTTCCTTGTTCATTCTATGTTGCTAGTTATAAAATTCTTGACTCATCATGAAAAGGTAAGACTTATTGATGTTTTTTAATTACGGCAATTGAAGTTGCATGTTGTTGAGAAAGTTGCTAGTGATATAGCTTCTAAAAGACCTCTTTATTCTGTTTTGGTTAACTATTACTCTCAGATTGTAGATTTTGTTGTAAATAGAGGCATGGAAAGTTTTTTACATGATGTGCATGCTTATAACTTTAATTTGTTTTGTTTTCCTACCATGTTGCCAGCCAAGAAATATGTAAGTCAGCAAGAAATGGTAAGAGAAAATTTCATCTTTGATCCTGGTGAATATTATTCCATATCATTGTATAAAGGATTTGAGTCCTACAATGTTGTTTTCCGAGGTAATAATTTTTAAAGGACTTGTGATTCTGATTGGTTGTCATCGACGAATTTCTTACTTCTTCATGATAAGGTAAGACCCTTTTTTTATTTTTGATCCCAGCATTGGTTTAATTGCCAAAGTTTGGATTAAGAAACTGGAGCGAGATTGTATGTTCTTAACTCGTTGTGTTCCTAATCTTCTTCTTTATTTTGTTGTTGAAAATTTGAAATGGACTATACAAAAAGAGGAAGGACATATGACTACTACTTGGTCTTTCCAAGTTGTGTGTGTGAATCAGGTTTTTGTGAGCCGCTCTATCCCAATCGGCCACCAAGAGTCTTATAATGATGAATGTTTTGATGTGAACAACTGCCTCGACTTGAGGACAAGTCACTTTGAAGATGGGGGAATGATGTATGCACGTCTGGGGCTCCCTCAAGTGCGAATCAAGATCCTATCGAGCTCCCAAAAGGTCCCATGACTCGAGCTCGTGCCAAGCGACTTCAAGAAGCTTTAACAGCTTTTTTGATGCACATTTAGGATGAGATCAAGCCCCTTAACGTTGGAGAAGTTGTGGACAACTCTTTAAAGACTCATTGAGCTCTTTTACAAACCGATTTCAGCTCCTCTCCAGCTCCCTAAACTCAATTCAGCTCCAATCAGCTCACTTGAGCTTGTTTCAGCTAGTTTCTTTTCCATTTCAATAAACTAAGTTTTCACTTTGTTTTAACTTAATTTGCTACAGCTCATGCCGAATTCCCTAGCTCAATTTATTGCATTAACTTGTTTTTGTTTATTTGAGCTAGCCGAATTTAATATGCTAGTTAATTTTAATTTAATGTGTCCAAAATTAGTTGGTTGTTTTTTAGGTTGTTAGTTGCTATTTAATTATGATTAAATGATATAATTAAATGTGTTCATGTCTTTGTAGGTTTAGTCGAATGTGAAGATACATTAAAGGCTAGGTGTATGTACGGGTTTGTTCAATGAATGAGAAGATTCATGCATGGTCTGGTTCAATACTTAGAGGAATTATGTTCATGTTCATGGAAGACTAATTACATGCATTGTATTATGAAGAATACATTCCCTTTGGACGGCACACATGCATGTATGAAGGGTATTTATTGCAAGTTCATGTACGGCCAGATTTAAGCTTCCTTCCAAGTTCCACGCATAACCGAATGTATGTGAGAGAACTTTTGGAGTTTCTATGCACCTATTCGGCCAAGAGACACCTCTTAGAAGCTTCATGCACCCCATGGCCGAACCTAGACAAACCATTGAGCTTCTAAGGCTTCACATTCATTCAAGATGCTTTGCTTACACATGAAGCTGTCCAATGGAGTTCCCATCAGCCAAATCTAGCTCTAGCAAATTAAGGACTTGTTCTAGATTATTCTAGTGCATTCATAGCCGAAATACTTAACCCTTAAGTTAGTCAATTTGTCCATTCGGCTACTACATGTTAGTCCATCCCCATCTTTCGAATTTCTTTCTTGTTATTACCAAACCCGTCCTACCTATCCAACATCCATCTTTGTTTCCTTAGCTGAACCTATCACTACCCTTTTCACTTCTTTGAACCCCTTTCGCTTTAATCAAACCTATCCATCCAACTTCTACTTCCAAGATCGAGTAACGAACGACTCTTCTCGTCTATGATCGGGCAACCACATGAATTCGAATCAATCACCCGAACCGGATCACATTATTTGGCATCAGAACTTGTAAAACGAGGAGCGCCGACGTTCTTATCAAGATCGAAATAGGTTCGTTGTGAAAAAAAATTAAGTTGTATTTTCGTTTTCCTATTGTAATAGCGTTATTCTAAAGTAAAAAAAAAAAGAAGAAGGAAATACAAAATTATAAAAAAAAAGGTGAAGTGTTTAAAAAAAATTATTCTCTACTGCTTATACCTTTGTTTCGATCGTCAAGTGTTTTTTTCATCAACTTTGTACCCCCCCAAAAAGCCACACTACATTAAAAATTTTCTTTTAAGCCTACCCGTACACCCATCCATCTTATCCCTTGTAACCATTTTGAAGCCGACCCCAAAGCACCAAGACCAACACACGAAAGACTCTTCTCATCCACGATTAGACAACTACGTGAACTCGACTCTCCTCGTGATATGATTCGGCTCGAGTGATGGAGTCGAGTTCACGTAGTTGCCCGATCATAGACGAGAAGAGTCATTCGTGTCTTGGTCTTGGAAGTAGAAGTTAGGTGGATAGGTTCGAATAAGCGGAAGGGGTTCAAGAGAAATGTAAAGGGTAGTGATAGGTTCGGCTAAGGAAACAAAGATGGATGTTGGATAGGTGGTTCGTGTTTGGTGATAATAAGAAAGAAATTCGAAGATGGAGATGGATTAACGAACTTAACGTCAAGAATGATTCAACACTAAAAAGTGTCACCCCGGTTCCTATATTATTAAGGTGGATAAATGGAATAGAAGGATAGGTGAACGCCACACCAAAGAAGGTGATAAGTTCAAACAAGATCGGTAGACGCCACTAGCACAAACTAGATAAGTCTTCAAAACTTGTACGATATATGAGAGGAAGCAACCTCACAAGAATAATGTTCATTCAATAATTTGGCAAAAAGTCCTTTTACAAAGAAATAAATAAACTATTTATAGTCTAACAAGTGATAGTCGAATGGTCAAGTTAACTAGCTTAAAGGCTAAGTACTTTAGCTAAGAATGCACTAGAATATTCTAGAATAAATTGTTAAAGGGTTAAGTCCACATTCGGCTGATTGGAACTTCAATTGGAAGCTTCATGGTTAAGCAAAATTGACTTGGATGAATGTGAATGAATGACAGCTCAATAGCTTGTCTAAATTTGTCCATGGATTGAATGGAGCATTAAAGAAGTGTCTTTTGGCCGAATAGACACCTAGGGAAGTCATGTGGGCAGCAAACGATTCATGTATCAAGAACTAGATGCATTCTCTCATTCGTTGTAACTTGCTATCCATGCATCTTCTCTTAATCTGCATTCATGAATTGAAGTTGGAAATTGATTATGTAGCTACCCCTTGGCTGAATAAGTACTTGGGAAACTCAATAGATCACACACATACATTCGGCCATGCATGGAACTTAAAGGGGTCTTGAATTTGGCCGTTCATGAAATGCAATAAATACCCTTCATACATGCATGTGTGCCGTCCAAAGGAGAAGTATCTTTATTAATCCAAATGCATGTAATTTACCATCCATGTACATGGACTTAATTCCCTCCAAGCATTGAACCAAGTCGTGCATGAATCTTCTCATTCATTGAACAAACTCGTACATGCACCTAGCTTTAATGTATCTCCATGTTTGGCTGATTTGGCTGAACCTACAAAGACATGAACACATTTAATTATATCATTTAATCATAATTAAATAGCAACTAACAACTTAAATAACAACCAACTAATTTCGGACACATTAAATCAAAATTAACTAGCATATTAAATTCGGCTAGCTCAAATAAACAAAAATAATTAATAAACTAATTTGAGCTAAGGAATTCGACATGAGCTTTAGCAAAATAAGTTAAAACAAACTTAAAACTTAGTTTATTAAAATGAAATAAGAAACAAGCTGTAAAGAAGCTAAAACGAGCTCAAACGAGCTGAAACAAGCTCAAGTGAGCTAGTTGGAGCTGAATTGAGCTGGGGAAGCTGGAGAGGAGCTGAAGTCGGTTTGCAAAAGAGTGCATTGAGTCTTCAAAGAGATGTCCACAGCTTCTCCAATGACAAGGGGCTTTGTTTCATCCCAAATTCGAGTCAACAAAGCTGTTAAAGCTTCTTAAAGTCGCTTGGTACGTGCTCGAGTCATGGGGCCTTTCGGAAGCTCGATAAGGTCTTGATTCGCACTTGTGGGAGCCCCGGGCGTGCATACATCATTGGTAGTGGAAATGTTACTGCCAAAATTAATTTGGATTATAAAATGCTCCTTAAACCTCCTTTAAATGATGTATAAAACATACCTTGTAACAGCCACTTCATTTGTAACCGAAAATGACTTGATGTATGCATGCTCGGGGCTCCAACAAGTGCGAATCAAGACCTTATCGAGCTCCCGAAAGGCCCCATGACTCGAGCACGTACCAAGCAACTTCAAGAAGCTTTAATAGCTTTGTTGACTCGAATTTGGGATAAAACAAAACCCCTTGACGTTGGAGAAGCTGTGGACATCTCTTTGAAGACTCAATGCACTCTTTTGCAAACTGACTTCATCTCCTCTCCAGCTTCCCCAACTCAATTCATCTCCAACCAAATCACTTGAGCTTGTTTCAGCTGCTTGAGCTCGCTTTTAGCTTCTTTCCAGCTTGTTTCTTATTTCATTTTAATAAACTAAGTTTTAACTTTGTTTTAACTTAATTTGCTACAGGTCATGCCGAATTCCCTAGCTCAAATTAGTTTATTAATTGTTTTTGTTTATTTGAGCTAGCAGAATTTAATATGCTAGCTAATTTTAATTTAATGTGTCCGAAATTAGTTGGTTATTATTTAATTTTTTAGTTGCTGTTTAATTTTGATTAAATGATATAATTAAATGTGTTCATGTCTTTGTAGTTTCAGCCGAACATGGAGATACATTAAAGGCTAGGTGTACGTACGGGTTTGTTCAATGAATGAGAAGATTCATGCACGGCTTGGTTCAATGCTTGGAGGGAATTAAGTCCATGTACATGGATGGTAAATTACATGCATTTGGATTAATAAAGATACTTCTCCTTTGGACGGCACATATGCATGTATGAAAGACATTTATTACATGTTCATGAGCGGCCAGATTCAAGACCCCTTTAAGTTCCATGCATGACCAAATGTATGTGTGTGATCTATTGAGTTTCCTAAGTACTTATTCGGCCAAGGGGTAGCTGCATAATCAATTTCCAACTTCAATTCATGAATGAAGATTAAGAGAAGATGCATGGACAGCAAGTTACAACGAATGGGAGAATGCATCTAGTTCTTGATACATGAATCGTTTGCTGTCCAAATGACTTCCCTAGGTGTCTATTTGGCCAAAAGACACTTCTTTAATGCTCCATTCAATCCTGGACGAATTTAGACAAGCTATTGAGCTGCCATTCATTCACATTCATCCAAGTCAATTTTGCTTAACCATGAAGCTGCCCATTGAAGTTCCAATCAGCCGAATGTGGACTTAATCCTTTAATGATTTATTCTAGAATATTCTAGTGCATTCTTAGCTAAATTACTTAGCCTTTAAGCTAGTTAACTTGACCATTCGGCTATCACTTGTTAGACTATAAATAGTTTATTTATTTCTTTGTAAAAGGACTTTTTGCCAAATTATTGAATGAACATTGTTCTTGTGAGGTTGCTTCCTCTCATATCTCATACAAGTTTCAAAGACTTATCTAGTTTGTGCTAGTGGCGTCTACCGATCTTGTTTGAACTTATCACTATATTTGGTGTGGCGTTCACCTATCCTTCTATTCCATTTATCCACCTTAACAATATAGGAACCGGGGTGACACTTTTTAGTGTTGAATCATTCCTGGAGTTAAGTTCGTTAATCCATCCCCATCTTCGAATTTCTTTCTTGTTATCACCAAACCCGAACCACCTATCCAACATCCATCTTTGTTTCCTTAGTCGAACCTATCACTACCCTTTACATTTCTCTTGAACCCCTTCCGCTTATTCAAACCTATCCATCTAACTTCTACTTCTAAGACCAAGACACGAACGACTCTTCTCGTCTATGATTGGGCAACTACGTGAACTCGACTCCATCACCCGACCCGAATCACATCATTTGGTATCACCAGAGCCGAATCACTCGACTCCATCACTCGCCTTTATGTGAACCATGGCAACTTTGATAATTGATCTTTGAAGAAAATATACGAAAGGTAAAGATTGTCACCCTTCTTTTTTGTTTTTAATATTATATACAATATATTGTTTAAAAATGTAAAATGGTATATAATATATAAATAGTTCAAAAAAGCTTAAAAAATAAAAATATATAAATATTAATTTTAAAAAATCAAAATATTATATAAAAATGAAATTTCGTAATAATTTTTTAGGCTTAATGATAATTTTGGTCACTAACGCTTACATGTTTTGTCAAAATGACCCTAATTGTATTTTTGAGCCTTTTTTACCATGATTTTTTTCAAATTGCTTTTTTAATAGATTTGATGAAAGTACCATTAAAAAGTTAACAGGATTATGTGGAATTTTATATATATAATATTTTTAATGAGATATAATTTATTACTTAGATAACCCAAAAATGATTACATGTGAAAATAATAAAATAATAAAATAAATAATTCATGAAGTTAGAAAATAACTCTTAATTTAAAGAAAATAAAATAATTATCCAAAAAAAGTTTCAAAATAAATGCAAGCATTCAAGATTTTTAGTTTGATTTATTAATTATCTTTTGAAACCTCTTAATAAACAAATGTATATATTCATTTTGAAACCTTATTTTAGATAATTATGTTTATTTTCTTTAAATTAAGAGTTGTTTTTAAAATTTCATGCATTTATTTTATTATTTTTCACATGTAATTATATTATTAGGTTACCTAAATAATAAATTACATCTCATTACAAATATTTCATACCATCCCCATTAATTTTTTTATTGTACTTTCATTAGATCTTTTAGAAAAGCAGTTTGAAAAAAAAAAAAGGTTGATGGTCAAAAAGACTAAAAATACAATTAAGGTCATTTTGACAAAACATGTAAATGTTAGTGACCAATTTTGTAACTCTAAATTTTAAACTTTCAAAAAAGAATCTAAATTTCTAATTTTATATATATACTGTTAGATATATTGTTTTCAATTTTTAGAATTTAGAGCTTTTGAAAAATAAAACTTAAAAGAAAAATTTTCTAGAATATACATTTTTAAAAAATTATGGTTTTTTTGCAAATTTTAAAATTTAAATATTTTTTTAAAATTTTTATTCATTTTTCAATTTTTATATAAGATTTTGATTTTTTAAATTATATTTATATGTTTTAAATTTTTAATTTTTTAATTATTAATATATTATATATTATTTTTACATTTTAAAATATATCTTATAAATAATATTAAAAGAGGTGATGTGGCATGTTTTAATAGCGCCACATGAATGGTCAACGACCAGTCAATGATGGTAATGGTGAGTTTGTTGGAAAAAATATCTAGTTTAAAAATAGTTTTCTGTCACAACGAAAAAATAAAAATTTTGAAAATTGAGTTGATTTGTGATATTTATAACAATAAATTTTTATTAAAAAATACATGTGTTTTATACCAGATGAGTCCTTGTCGTTCCAACTTCCAACTTAATTACCTTTTCCACTATTTTTGTACCACAAATCGCTTCGATTGTAGGCTCGAATAATCACCAATCAAATACAAAACTATAAATAACATTTTTTTACTTTCAGTAGGAAAGTAAATCTCTCTCTATAGAAACTGGTAGTATAGTCATTCATGAAAAATATATTTTATACTTAGAAAATAAATTCTCACTATTTTCAGACAGAATAACAATATCTCAAAGTTGTGTATTTTTAGTTCTACTAGTGTCATCTATTTGTAAGTAAGGATTGAAGAATCTTAGTTGAATTAGTATAATATAAATAATACTTATCTGATTGGAAAAACAAGTCTCCTAATTATACTAAGAGAGCGCGGAGATTAACCTTAGTTAAATATAATAGGGTTGTCGCCCCTCATACATATTATGAGGGGTTTTGGCTCCTCCTGTATCGAGTCCAAATATATGCGCTTCCTAGATTTTAACTCAACACTTTATAATTTAATCCAACTTAATACATATTTTTCTATTTTATAAAATAAATATTATTTATTAAATTAATTTAAATTAATTAATTATTCTATTAAATAAATTTCTCAACTCAATTCTAATTTTTAAAACCACGAAAATTTTATTGTAAAAGAATATATTATAAAATATAGTTAATTTTCATATTCAATGGATTCACAATGACTAATTAATTTAAATTCATTTTCGAACTTCAATTATTTGAAAATAATAATTCAAAAACTTAAATTAATTCTCAGGTCATTTCCATATTTAGTAAGAAACTATATTCATTTCCAAATGTAACTTATTTCTCTAGCTATATCCTTTTTATCCATTTGTATTCGTTTAATTCTATATGTAATTCATTTTTTGTTTCAACGAGCTAGAGAGGGGACTGAATGAACAAATGTAATTAGGGCCCAAATGATTTATAATTAAGTTCCAGCTTTTCTCGCCTATTAATTATAAACTCATTTAGTCATAAAGTCATTCCACTATAGTATTGTGACTGAGCTCTTCCCAATTATATACCATTACAAATGCTACTTGATTAGTGCTCATCAAATGATCTTATCGTAAGTGTGTTACCTCATAGGATATCCTTAGTCTCTTTGGGATAAATCCGTTTTCCCAATATGATCCTATTTAATCTCATGGTAACCATTACATCTTTCTCCATGAAAAGTCAATTACTATCAAATAGTAATTAAGTCATCCATCATAAAGACAAATGATCCGTGACCATGTTTACTTTTCATCTATCATGTAATGCCAATAAGAGGATATCATTTACCTATTTCTTGGGCTATGAATTCTACTATTGTGAATGATGCTACATACTACAGAAGTCGTATATCCAACGCATCAATTTTCAGTTTTTTATCTATTTGAACTCAAGCTTTTACTTACATCAAACTATATGAGTCATACATATATAGTCTATCATCCACTCAAGATTAAGGTATGTTATACTGAACATCACAAGTGAATAAGTCCATAAACGAATTCAGGATCTATTCTATTTGGGTCTTGTCTGATATATTGTCAACCCAGTCAGTTACATCTATGTCTTTATTTTCTAAGAGTTATACGCTTCGATGTTCGAGAAAAAGTATCTCCTCAATTGGATTTGATAAACGAAATATTAGTCTTTCAATCGATTTGCTCATTTTCAATTAGACTAAAGACATGTTTATGTTTATCTACTAATACAAGTTGTATTTCCATCTTACGATCTGGCCACGTAATACTGCTTATTATTAGTCAAATATTAAATAACCAGTGAGATAATATTTACTTCCATTTTACCTTGCATGCAAAAACTATTGAGGACAATATACAAAGGGTATTAATGCAATTCATGGATAATTTTATTAAACCAATCTATTCATAAAAATACAAGTGTACATAGAAAAAACACTACACTTGGGACACCATATCCAATAGGGTCAATTTTTTTATTTTAAATAAACTTAAGTACCTTGTGGAACATTGTGATTGGTTGAAAGGTGCCACGTGACACATTTTTATTGGCGTCATGTGACAACTAGTTTTTTTAACACTGTTATAGAAAATGAGTTGAACTCGATAATAGAATGATAATTTAAGTATCAATCTAAAAAAATTAAATATTAATTTTAAAAAGTTTAAGTACCAAAATAGAAAATCATACATATGGAGGGTCAAATTCAACATTAAGCATTTAATAAATGCCTTCTTTGGATTTTGTTGAAATCGTAGATAAAGATTATTGCTTAGTGTTATGGCCGCCTAAAAAGGAACCGGAAAATGCACAAAACGTGGAATAGTTATGACATTTGAGTTTGAATTTTAAGTACGCATGCTTAAAAGAAATTAAAAAAAAAAAACATTTTTCAAAGTTTATAAAACAATGACTCCAAACATTTGAAACTTCCGATTACATCAATGGAATTGCTTGCATTAATAAATAATCTTAATATTAAATATGTATAATAAAATTTTAATAAATACGAGAAAATATTTGATACATTATCAATTGAGTTTTTAACCTCCATAAATAAAATAAGTGTTGACAAATTTCCTATAAGATTATAATAAATTATTAAAATATACATTTTAAAAAAATACGTCAAATTTAAAGGTTACTTATTAAATAAAAAATACATTACCGGTTTACAAAATACTCACCCAATAAATATATATTTTACTAAAGGAAAAATATTTAATGTATTACTAATGAAATTTTTAGTCCACAAGTAAGATTGAGGTGATAACAAATGTCTTATAAAATATAATAATATATAAAAAATGAGTAGCGTGAATTTTTTTAACTCTACTTATAAAATTAAAATACATATTGTTAATATGTCAAATATTAACCTTTTATTAAATAGTATAAAATGTAATATAAATTTAAATGTAATATTGCAAAAATCAGACCAATAATCAATGATTCAAACAGTTGATTTTTGTTTGAAAAATAAAAATAGAAATAATAAATTCCTCATGAAAAAATTCAAAAAATTTAACAAATAAATACTAAGAAGGTAAATACAAACAAGTAGGGTAATTTATTAAAAACGCCCATTTCTAAAATTATTTACGAAAATGGGCTAATTTTTTGATTATTTATCGGAAAGGTCTAAATTCTCAGAAAGTTCGTTCACGTCAATGCGAAGTCAGGGATGTGTCAGCAAAACGTGTCCCTGGGGGAGCGTTTTGCCCCTTTTTTAGGGTTATGGTTTTTGTGCTTGATTTAAGGTTTTAGGGTTTAGGGTTAGGGTTAGGGTTTAAGAGCTTATGGTTTTATTGTGTTTAGGTTTTTAGGGTTAATTAAATTAAGGTTTAAGGTTAATTAATTGAATTAACTATTAATTTAAAAAATCGATTAAATTAGGGTTTAAGGTTTTTAAGGTTAATTAATTAAATTAGGGTTTATGGTTTTAAGGTTTAGGGTTAGGGATTTAGGGTTTAAAGTTTTATCGTGTTTATGGTTTTAGTGTTAATTAAATTAGAGTTTAGGAGTTTTAAGGTTAATTAATTAAATTAGAGTTTATGGTTTTAGGGTTAGGGTTTTAGGGTTTTAGGGTTTATTGTGCTTATGATTTTAGGGTTTAGGATTTTTAGGGTTAATTAATTAAATTAGAATGCACTATTAGCAAAATTACTAAAAAAAACTTCCACGTGGATGTTTTTTTGCTACAGTAGTATCTGAAAAAATAATTTTGAGAAAGCGTTTCTAAACAAATAGTGTCGAAAACGCTTCAAGCAAGATGCATTGTCAGCAAAATTGCCGAAAAAAGCTCTCACGTGGACACTCTTTTTCTACAGTAGTATATGAAAAAAATAATTTTAAGAAGATGTTTTTAAACAAATAGTGTCCAAAACACTTCAAGCAAGATGCACTATCAACAAAATTACTGAAAAAAGCTCCCACGTGGACGCTCTTTTACTACAATAGTATCTGAAAAATAATTTTGAGAAGACGTTTTTGAACAAACAGTGTCCAAAACACTTCAAGTAGGATCATTGTCAACAAAATTACTGAAAAAAGCTTCCGCGTGGATGCTCTTTTGCTACAGTAGTATCTGAAAAATAATTTTGAGAAGGCGTTTTTGAACAAATAGTGTCCAAAACACTTTAAGCAGGATACACTGTCAGCAAAATTACTGAAAAAAGCTCCTACGTGGACACTCTTTTGCTATAGTAGTTCCTATTTGGCCTTAGACTATAAATAAGTCAAATTTCATTCTTAGGTTGCATAAGTTACAGCAAGAGAAATTGAGGCTAAAGTAGAATAGAAACTGAAGATGAGTGAACATATTAGTATTGTTATTTACTATGATGGTGAGGTCTATTACACAGAGAATGGCGTTTTTTTTATCGGAGAGCACAACGAGACTAGTTTTTAACCAGAACATAAATTTGACAGAACTTCGTAAAAGAATTAGGCGTAAAATCTTCAGAACGACGCCAATGAAAGTTTTGTCTATTAAGAATCAATTTTGTGCTTCGGTTGATCCTGTGAGATATGACTCATTTGACATCAAAGGTCATTGTAGCTTAGAGCAATGGTACAGACTCATATTGCTAGTGGATCATCCTATCTTGAGTTATATGTATAATTTTTATCACCAAATGATGCATTTGCGACTTCAACATCTACTGTTATTTAAAAGGAATACACGACCTATGCCCGACACTTCTTTAGTGGGTGGCAAAACATGGAAGCACCCGTGTTTGGTAGTAGTATGGAATACACAACCCCTACAGGACACTCCGTTGGTGGATGGGACATGCACCTCGGTGGGTCGATGTTTGATACTAGAAATACGTATTGGGGAATGACATCAACTTCTAGTGGCTAACAGTCCACATCTTATTGGAGACGTTATGAAACGTCCACAATAAGGGATGATGTACTCTCTACGACATCCACCGACGAGGGGACCTCGTTCGTTGTAGATGATGGTGGGTCGGATAATGAGTCCGATGTGGATCCACCTCAAGAGCCCAGTCCCGATGGTGCAGAAGTTGCATTATTTTCTAAACCAGAGCCTGTTCCAACCATACCTGAAGATGTTGAAGGGGGTTCAGATGAAAGAGAAGAAGATCCGTGATTCAAGGCTTACTCGCCTCCAGCCCACACGCATAATGTCGATCTATCTCAAGATGATGCGTTAGAGTTTCTAGATCTACCACACAGAAGGCGTGCCTGAACAAGTTCGTCATTGGATTCAGTTGAATTGGAAGTTGTTAAGGAGTTTTTCAATAAGAATAGTTTTCTTGGTGCATTGAAACAATATAGCATCATGAACGGAGTTAACTACAACGTGGTTAAATCCAAATCTGATAAGTTTGAGGCCAAGTTTCCAGTGAAAGACGGTACATGTTCATGGAAAATCATGGCCTCGTTGAGGAAAAGAACAGGCTTGTGGGAGATAAAAAAGTATAAAGGTCCACATACATGTGTTGGAGGTGTAGTATCACTAGGTGTTTAGGGTTTTTGAATAATACATTATTACGTAATGTTGCATTATTTAACGTACTTCGTTGACAAATGTTTCACAAGATCATCCCAAGATGGATTCAGATATATTAACTAGCTTAATACTACCGACGATGAAGACGGATCCTAAGACTTCAGTGCCGGTCTTAATTACCAATATTCGTAGCCAATTAAGGTACACGCCCTCTTACCGCAAGGTTTGGATAGCTAAGTAGAAGGTGTTGGAAAAGATGCATGGTAAGTGGGACGCTTCATATAATGAAGTGTGGCAGTAGTGTCAGGTGCTGGACAGATATGTTCCAGGGTGCATAACAGACCTTGAAACGGCACCTGCGTACTACAACGACCGATTGCTCTGTGGATGCCAAGTGTTCAAGCGTCTATTCTGGAGCTTTAAGTAATGTCGGGACGCATTTCTATACTGCAAGCCATTGGTATAAATTGACGGTACCTTTATGTATGGTAGATATACCCATCGACTATTGCTAGCTATGGCACAGAATGGCAATGAGAGAATCCTTCCAATTGTGTTTACAATAACACCGGGGGAGTCAGCTGATGATTGAGATTTCTTTCTTTCTAGGTTAAGGAGGCATGTCTACCCTCAACCTAATATCTACGTTATATCGGATCGAGGTACTGGAATACTAGCCATAATTGAGTGACAGGGAAGCCAATGGCATCATACACACCATCGGTATTGCCTAAGGCACGTTGCGTCTAACTACTACAGGCAATATCAATCTACAACTGAACGATGGCAGGTAACCAACATGGGTATTTAATCTCTATTAATATAATTTTGTTTGTAATATTCAATTTATTCTGAATGGAAGAGTGATATGTAATTTTCGCTATCAACTTATATTGGCAAGGTATGAGACAAGTAAGGATCGTTTTTATGAGATGTTGGCAGTTTTACGTTCAATTAACAAAGAAGGCGCAAACTACCTTTGTAACATACCTATCGAATAGTGGACACAAGCATACGACAGCGGCCTACGATATAGTCATATGACCTCAAACCTGGCTGAATGCATAAATTCTGTTCTAAAAGGAACGCATCATTTGCCAATAAAATCGGTTGTGTAAGAGACATATTTTTGTTTAGCAGCACTATTTCCAAAATGAGCTGCGAGTTATAAATGACAAATACAGGGAGGCCATATATGGTGCACGAAGGCTTCGCAAGAAATTAACAAGGTGAAGACACGAGCCAACACTATGCACACAGTATGTCACGATCGTGACAACCTATGGTTTTGTGTGATGGAGTTTGACAGACAGAACCAAGGTATTATTGGCGGGCAATATCGTGTACACTTAAGAAACATAACCTGTGACTGTGGGACGTTTGACGCACTACGTTATCCATGCGTTCATGTAATTATAGCTTATCAGAATCTTCGTCTAGATCCCATGAGCTATGTCGATGAAGTGTACAAAATAGAATACATGTACAACGTGTGGAGACACCCACACGTATTCCCACCGGTCCCAAATGAACGTAAGTGGTCGTCTGTATCGCTTGCTCCATTTAAGCTATTACCAGATAGAAAATTGCGTAGCAAACCAAAGAGTTCATCTTGCTCGATTAGAATACGTAACAATATGGATATCCGAGAAACAATGAACCAACAAAAGTTGTGCGGATGGTGTAAGAACCCAGGCTATACAACTCAATCATGTCCAAATTGGATTAGCAGATAGTTATTGTAATAAAATTATGTTGCATTATTTATATTTTATTAAAATATAAAAATATTGCCTTATTCAAAAGAACATTTATTTTATTAAAATTATAAAAATTAAATTACAATTAAAATATTAAAAACAACTTTTATTTTATTAAAAGAAACAATAGAAAAAACTTTGTACAAATATATTAAAAAATCAATGTTGGTGCTGGTGAATCGGTGCTACATGGGGTCGTCATGGGATTCACTTGAATTTCTAATTGGTTCACTTATAGGGTTGTGGTTGCTCCGGTAAAGATTGTAGTTCTTCCGGCAGGGGATCTAGTTGTGGGTGTTGGGAGGATGACCCACCTTGATAGAATAATAAATGCAGAGGTGTTCGCATCACCTATGGCGGAGGTGTTTGAATCCCATAAGGCGATGCGGATTGGTAAAAAGAATGACTCCCCGATGGCGTCTCGTACGATTCCTCATGCGATGACAGCTTATTGATTGGTAGTTGACTCGGAGTAATCAGGAACGGAGATGAATCGGGCCATACATTCCAACCTGCCATAAGACTGGGAAAAGGAAACATATAAGGGTTAGGATTCATATAAGGGTTAGGATACGCACCTGGCATAATCTACAAAGGCTGTGATATGGGTGTCGTCAGTTGAAGTGTTGTGCCCGATGACTCTGTGGGCGTTGTTGATGGGCTCGATGATTTTGTGGGCATTGTTAATGGGCCCGCATCGTCATCCCTTCTTCTTGGATTTAAAGGGCCTTGTCGTTCCCTTTGGACACAAATTTGTCGTCATCTCTCATCTTCCAACAGTAAATATGACTTGCCATAGATCCTAAACCATGGCATGTATTCCGGCATGCACGCTAACTCAAGAATGATGATTGGTTCCCGAGTAGGTAAATAATCATACTGATTTTTCCACATTTCGATATATTCTGACCAGTATCTCGGTCAATCCGTTTTCAATAGTCGTAAGTCAACTTTGTGCTCTTCATCGAGCACTTCAAGTTTCACAGAAATTAGTTGTCGGAATCCAAACTATCGCAATACTCTATTTGACTGGTGCATCTCCACGATAGCATAGTTGACCAATAGAACCTTCACATGCCAAATGTTTAGATTTTGAAAAAATTCATTCGGAATTACTGCCCGAATTGCTGGATCCTCGTATGGTGTCCATTGAAGCTATATGAACATGATAAAAATATTACTTATATACATAATAATAAATACTAAATACTAAATACAAAACGACTATTTTATTATGTATATCTCTTTTATTTAATACTTACTTGTGCTTCTGACCGTCGGTCTAATAGAAGTCGTATATCTTCACGAGAGGTGGGTATTCCAACATAACTCGCTGAATGGTCCCACCTAATTAAATAAATTTTTAACATGCAATTATATTATAAATCTACGTAATAATTATAAAATCTAATATAAAATTTACCTCATTATCAGTGGGAATGTATATGGGTGGTTCACTCGAGGACATAAAAATGAAAAGTGAAACTATTCCATGATTACAATAGTGATAGACAACCTCCGATTTTGGCTTTATTCGGTTGCGTAGCCCCGTACGTCTCCCAGTACAATGTTGCTAACACGACAGACCTCCAACTAAATTCACCAGTTGCTCTAAAATCAACGAGTTTCAGCAGTCATCTCAGATGTACACGGTTTTGTGACAAGTCCGGCATCAAATAACATCTAATCATCTCAAGAATGTATGCCCGAGCATATCGTTCTTTCTAGTTCAGTCGAATCATTATCCGACTTCGAAAATGTGTCTCGTAACCAGCCCATCTCGATCTGACCTCCGTTAATATTATCCGGAATAACACCCAAAAGCTCGTAGCATACGGCTCCCCAATCAGCAGATTGAGTGGATCCGATGACTGTGTACCCATCTATCGGTAATCCCAATTGCAATTGTATGTCTTCCAGAGTGATAGTACACTCTCCGCATGGAAGATGGAAAGTGTGCTTCTCTAGTCTCCACCTCTCTATCAACGCACTGATTAGTTTTGGGTCTAACTTGCACCCCCGGCCTATCGTGGCCACGTGCCAAAAACCCGCGTCCCGCAAGTAATTCTCTATCAACGGCGATGGAGGACAAGACATATTACAGATATAGCATTGCAACACCCGATCTACAGACTGTTATAAAAAATTATAAAATTAAAATTAATTAAAATTGAATAAATGAAAAAAATTAAATAGTATTGAAAAATTAATTAAAATTATCACTTACCATTGTCATTTGATTGATGGAGATGTGTTTATTATCAAGACAAATTAATTCTTCGGCCATTGCTAACACGATCGAATATTTTTAATTTAAAAAAACTAATTCAAAAAAAATTAAACAGAGCTTTTTTGCAAAAATTAAAAAGAGATTTGAGAAAATATGAGAGAAATTTGAGAGAAATTGGAGAGAATTTAGAGAGAATTATGAGAGGACTTTTCTGTGAAAAATGAAATGGAGGCCTTTTTTTTTACCGTTAGAGGTCAAACGGTCAAGTGACTATTGGAGCGGGGCAAAATGCTTCCCTAGGTATGTGTTTTACTAACATATCCCTTGACTTCACGCTAACGTGGACGCACTTTCGAGGAATTCAAACCTTTCCGGTAAATAATCAAAAAGTTGACCCATTTCTGTAAATAATTTTGGAGATGGGCTTTTTTTTTATTAAATTACCCTAAACAAGTAATAATATAAGGATTATGTTTTGATGGTGGTGGAGTTTTCTAACCCGCTTAAAAAACCTCGATATTTTTTTATTTAGTTTTTATTTTTCTTGAAATATCAATTAAAGATATTTGACAGATTTATAAATTCGCTTGTAGAATTAAAAATTATGTTGAAAGCACTACAACAAAACAGGTTTTTAGCGGCGTTTTTAGTGGCATTTGGATCGAAAATGCCGCAAAAGGTAAAGCATTAGCGGCGTTTTTGTATAAACGCTGCAAAAGGTAAAGCAATAGCGGCGTTTTTGCATAAACGCCGCAAAAGGTAAAGCAACAGTAGCGTTTTTCTCATAAATGCTGCAGAAGGTAAAGCAATAGCGGCGTTTTTCTCATAAACGCCACAAAAGGTAAAGCAATAGGATAAACGTCGCAAATTTTTTTTTTACTTTTATTAAAACGGTGCCGTTTTTATTACAACTTTTTTCCCCTCCAACCCTCTCGTGATTACAACTTTGTTCCCCTCCACTGCTCTCCATTTATTTTATTATGTTTTCACAATGGCTTCACCTAGTCAAAAAATATTTTTAGGGTTCTGTTTGACCCTCGATTTATAAAAAAAATTCAAAATCGTTGCTCGATCTGCCATCACCACTACGATCAAAACTCCTTATTCTCTCTCTTCCAAGTTTAATTTATGGATCGATATTGTTTTGCCAATGATTTATAGCACATTCTGATGATGGTGGAGGAACAGTTGTTTTTGTAAGCAGTTAGGGAAGAATGCTCGCGGGAGAATTTGCCCAAACTGCTTCAAGCCATTTATAACTTCAAAGAAGAATGGCACAAGAGGTTATTTTCGACTTTGCTGCTTACTCTTTGTCTTTTACCTTTTAAATTTTAGTTGTAAGGATCATTTAGTTTGTATCTTTGGAGAACTTCATTGTTTTGCTGAGAGAGTAATATAGGATAAAATTCACCAAACGAGGAAATACTCATTTCATGCTTGTAATATTATTTATGGAAGTTAACCTTACGGTGGGCGAGTTTGGGAAAGAGCTTTTGAAACTAATTAGAAGTTAGTATGATGGTCTGGATCTACTCAACCATGTTAGTATGTTAATCCTATTTTGTGGTAGTCCTTTTGTTTAGGGAAACAACAACCATGATGTATAATTGAATTGTAATTCAAAGAATAATTTATCATCTTGAGAAATTTATAAGTTTTTACAGTTTTATCACTTTTAAGTGTATTTTTAAATATCCAAACTACAATCTTAAAGATTGTATTTGGTAAAACGGATATGGCTAAACTTGTTTGAGTATGCAGTGCTAAATTAAAATGCATCTTTGCAATGTGGCAGATGATGATTTAGACATAAATCACTCTTGGAAATTGTTCTTAAGTCCTTTATTCTCTTAGATTTAGATTGTATAGTTTAGTTACAAGCGCCCTCAACTGCCCTTTGCCTCCCTATGAAAAAAGAAAAGACTTATCATGGTTTACATATTTCAGATTTTTAAACAATAATTGATGGCTGCTTTATTGCTTTGAGGCTGGTGTGTTCCCAAAATCATTAAAGAGTTATGTTCAAAGGGAATTGGCTCTATGTAAGGATGAAAATCAATCGACAGCTTGCCAGGAAATCATGAAGGAGGTGAGGATTTTCTTTTAAATAAAATTTTGGCAGCTGTTATTCAGGATTATGTGCATAATGAATTGTTTTCTTTCTTCTATCTGGTTTTTTAAAATTTCTATTCATGCCATGTTCATCAAGCACTCATTAAGAGTTTGGGTTAATGAATTCTTAATATGCTTATAACTAAAAGTTGTTTAAATGAAGAATATAAGTGTTTCACTAAAGAAATTTCATCTTTACAAATTGACAGAGCAAGGAGGCTAGCTCAAAACTTAGGATAGCCTTTAGCCACTGAGCTAACCTTGTCTTGTTGATTGTCTGCATTTAAAAGAGGGTACTGGGTCTACTAGAAAAGAACATTGAGAACAATGATTCATGTGCCTAGTTTTATGGACTGATTTTTGACAACTTTTTGACTTCATACGTGTATGCTATTGGTGCCTAGCAAGAGTTTTGAAAATGGTGGCAACAGGGCTGTTGAGAAATTAGGCAGCAGAAACAGTCATTTCAGACTTGGTTAACTCAAAATCATGTATGTACTGTGGTGCTGAATGTTATACAACTTCTTTCACTAATTTATGTTATTCGAATTTTTCATTTTTTCAAATATGTTTTACATTTACTCAAATCCTTTGCATTAGACTTTTTACACATAACCAAACGAATATAGTTTACAGAAGAAACAAAAATTACCTATAATTTGCATAATTTCAAGATGGATAATACTATCAGATAAACATCGAATTTATATATTAACTTTGGTTCAATGTGCAGTTCATGTATATCAATTTTATATATAAAGGGTCATGGTTCATATATTAATTGTCTATGTATGCAATATATCAATGTAAAATAGTGTTAGTTTGATAATGTTGTTAGTGATTTGTGAAAATTGAATTAAATTTAAATTTTATGTATAAAATTATAAAAATTAAATTTTATGTATGAAAATACATATTAAATTAAAATTTATATTTAATTTTGATATTTATCCTAATGAAATCATTTATTGCTACAATGTCATCTTGATGACAAAATTTTACCTATAAAGCACATTGTATAGGAATTGTCGTTTTCATTCCATTATTATTGGAGTTTTTTTTCTAAAACAACATTATTGTTGGAGTTATATACTTAGTATGGGGCCATTTTTACTCTTCTTTCCTTTCTTGAGTTGACTTTTTCTAGATAATTTAAGTCAATTGACCCTTTTTTTTTAAATCTTTTTATTAATTGTTCTGCCATGAGGTAAACTGATTTTGGTTTGAGCCGTGGTTCATGTGAAATTTCAAAATCTTGTTCTAAATTTATTGACGCAGTAATGAAGTATTATTTATTAGATTTGATGAGCTAAAATCGTTTCCCATGCAGGTTAGACTTCAACTGGTATTCTTTCTTGCGCCCTTTATCAGGTATTTTCCAAATTCTGTTCTTTAAAGTTTAAACTAGTAGGGCGGGTTGGTTCGGTTAAAAGATGGAATGCTTGGATGTTGGTTTTGGATTGGTCTTGTTCTTTTTCCATTTTTTTCTTGCTCTTCTTACGTATAAGTCTTTCGTGAGTCTTTTAGTTAAAAATGTGATTTGTATTGGCTTTAATGTTCATTTCTATTCACATCTTGAAAATGTCTAAATTGTCAATTTGTTATTATGGCCAATGCTGACTTAAGTCTGTAATTTTATTTGGATGGAAGGTTTGGTTCTTTGTCTCACTTGGAATGTGGTAGCTGTTACTACAGCCTAGATCAAAGGAGAAGGTGGGTTTTCAAAGTTAGTATTGTGCTTAATCCGTCAAGTGTTTAATTTCTATTTTGACATCTTTATCATACTGTAGGCTTATATTTTATTCCAGGTCCAACAATTTGGTTTCTTGCCATTATATATTTCATAATTGGGGTCCCTGGTGGCTACGTAATGTGGTATCACCCTCTCTATCGTGCTATGAGGTACTACTTTTGGGTTATTCCTTATTTGGTTTACAAGTATCTAAAAACCGTATTTGTCCAATTATTTCTTAGATTGTAGTACTTTGTGCAATTATTTCTACTGTCTTGATTCCAATGATTATAAATGTAAGCTATATAATTCTTTGGTCACCCATCAGCACCATATGTGGTACTGCAAGGGATATTGACTTACTTTACAACTTGTTTCTCAGTTGTTTATTTTAAAATTTTCTTCTGCACATTCCAGAGATGCATGGGACATGGTTGCTGAAATTTGCCTTTCTCAGCTTCCATCATTGGTTGAGGATCGTAATGCAGAGTTCCAGGTGTGTTTTTCTTCCAAAGTTAGAACTTACTTGAATGTAAACTAAAGGTTAAGGATTTAATAGGAGTAATATAGGGACCTATGGATTTATTTAAGGGTAAATTTTAAGATTTTTTGGTTGCATAAGCCTTTGAATTTATGCTAAAAGTGGAATTTATTATAATTTTATTGATTATTTTGAAAAATCTATAGCAAGGAAAAAAATGAGAAATAAATATGTATAAATTATGTAATTTCTTTATGTAGCATTTTAAGAACTTCAAAGCTCACAGATGATTGGTTATACTCTATATGAGTTCATTGATTCTATGTTTTTGCAATTTTAGGTATGATCATGGGTGCAGCAGCTTCAACTGACAAGAACTTGTGCAGGTCTGGAGCAGGTCTATCAAGAAGCTCTGCTGGAATTAAACTGACAAGTAATTGTAGTATGCTTGTAGTTGAAGTTTCTTATAGTGAACATCATGTTGTTTATTCGGAGAAAGTTTCAAAGATGTTACTTTTTAGAAGAAAGTGTATTGTAGTCATTAGATTGGGTTTTCAAAGATGATTATTTAACATTTTGATCAAACATTATGAAAAGTTCTCCTATTAAAGTTTTTGAACTCAAAAACAATTTAAAATGTGTCCATTGTTAGGTTATTTAAATTTTGTATGATCATTTAAGCTAAGAATGTAAATGAGATGATTAAAAAGGAAGTTGAATTTGATATGGTCTTTAGTGGCATTTTTGGGGAAAGCGTCGCTAAAGATCATGTCTTTAGCGGCGTTTCGAGGGAAAGTGCCGCTAAAGGTCATGTTCTTTAGCGTCGATTCTGGGGATAGCGCTGCTAAAAACTTGTATTGCTGTAGTGAGGAGGTTGACCCATTAAAGAGAAGTCTTCGAATTGTCGTTCGTCAGGCTGTCGATACGGCCTCCAACAATCGTAGGTATTGTCTCGGGACCCAGATTTTGTTTCCCAACTTCACAAAGAGCCCCAAAGGTACCATATTTCCTTGAAAAGGCTAATTATGTCTTAGTTGATGGTTTGATCCACATTATGTGCAACTTCATCAATTAATTATCTACGTGTCCCTAAAATACATACTTTCTCCATCAATTGAAGTGTTCCCACTCTGTGAACCCTCGAGGCTCTCTGTGAAGTCGAAAGATAAAACCCAGACCATTCTGAACCCAAGACAATACCAACGGTTGTTGAGGGCCTAGTCGACTACTTGGTAGACAACATTTTGAAGATTTTTCTCGAAGAAGTAGACCCCCTCAACAAAACTCCACCACAGGTGTATCAAATAATAACCTTATAAGATATACACACAAACAATCATTTTATAAAAATAAATATTTAAACCAACCGATTTTTAGTAATTTAATTGATTTGTTACTGGTTTAATTATTTTAAAATTTTATGGTATCCATCAAATAATCATGATTTTTTTTGAAAGTTGTAATAATAATGATTAAATGTTTTATTTTATTGGATACGATAAGTTTTATAAAAAATTAAAATTAAGTTGAAAACTGATTTTCTCCAGTTTTATTTTTGTTTTTTCCAGTTGAAAGAGTTGTTAAGGTTAAGAATGCAAAGGTACAGTGAAGTATGAAAAGAAATGCGGTGTTTCAACTCCAATGTAAGTTTTTCAAGATTCTCCTTTCTTTTTCTTTTTGGTTATGACGAAAACGAAGAATAGATAGAACAAAATCCAGGGTTTTCAAAGTTGCCGAAAGAATAATAATCTTCCAACCCTTTGCCACCTATCATTCAGTGATTGGATGGGAGAAGAAATCAACTACCAAAACACTTTAATTAATTATGTTATTTTTTGAATTCATGAAGTGAATTTCTTGAGAAAAGAGAATATCATTAAAGATATTATTATTCACCTAATATTAACAACAGTATTTAAAAAAAAAGTAGATATACAATGGAATTATATCTTATGAAATTAATAAATAAATTATATTTTACTAAAATTATAACTATAAAATTTTTGAATAAAATATTGAAAAAATAAAATGCCAATAAATTTTTAGGGTAAAGTGTAATTTTATTTTTATTAATTTAAAATTTTAAAATTTATAAAATGAATAATTTTGCATTTTGGGGGTTAGGACCCTACTAGCCTCCTAAATACGTCACTACTTCTTAAGTTTTGGGATAATACTCAACACATTGAAAGTCTAATCATCAATATACTTATGACACGCTTGATTACTAAAATAATAATATAAAAAAATTTATTTAATATGTATGTATTAAAATAATTATCCATAAAATGAAAATAATTAACATAAATTTAACATGAAATACAAAATAAAGATGAGTAAAACTTTTATAAAAATTAAACATCTTTAAAATAAATAAATAAATGTCACAAACAAATTATATAAATAACTAAAAATTATCTTACTAGCTTATGTATTAAAACATATAAAAATTAATACCCTTATCAAATGTAGTCTTAATTCTTAGGTAAAGCCCACTATCCAACAAAGAAACACGTACATCAGATAAGACCAAAGAAAGAAGTTCGGTGGAAAGTGCATGCTTGCATAAATCAAGTATGACGGAAAGGGGAGGCCAAGAATGCACGGCCGGCCAGATTGTCGTCGACCTATGTACGTAACTAGTCGGCACTTATGTGGTGTTGGTGCCGCCCACGTACCGTTGGGAGAATAGTTCGATTATTTCACACATGTTACGTCGACAAGCTTCACAATTTTTTTCTATGAACAAATAGAAGTATAAGATTTATTATGTAATCCAAAAACAAAAAATAGTAAGTTCTTTTCATATCCCAAAGCTCTAGCTATTAGATTTTCTTTATTGAAAGAACAATATTATATAATATTTTAAAATAATAAAATAGATTATTTGAGTGAGTGTTTGAATTTTTTTTAAAACCCAACTTTGATTTGATCTGATCCGGCTAAAATATTTGTTACAGTAGGTCAGGGCAATCAGAATCAATTTCCCTTGCTTTTTGGGGCTGGTTCATTCTGTCGTAATGATGAATGCATTTGAGTGAAGGCACAAAATAAGAGAATTATGGCAGCTAAAGGCATACGAGAACGTGAATTTTGCATATTTTCTTCACTCCATTATTATGACTTTTTTCGTTTTGCTTTGGTGACACTACAAGAAAACAGACTTTTAGCGGCGTTTTTTTTAGCCTTTACTATTAGCGGCGTTTTTCTAAGCGCCGCAAAAAACGCCGCTAAAGGTAATGCTGCAAAATTTAGCGGCATTTATCTGAAAAAAAATGCCGCTAAAAGTCATGGCTTTTAGCGGCGCTTTTTTCACAAATGCTGCTAATTTTGGAAAATTTGAAATGTACATTTTTAATCAATATCCAACCCTTCCTGCATTAAATCCAACCAAAAACAGTAAATATTGCATGAAATCCATCCAAAAACAGCAAATGTAGCATGAAAAATAAAATAAAAACATTAAATCTAAATGATACTTCAAATTCAACAAAAGATCTATTATGTAAATTAAGTATAACTCAATACATTCTTACAATAATTTTAAATGTGACAATGTTAAAAACGTTCTTACAAGGAGAAAATTAATGTCTAAGATGGCGGCTTTTGCGACTGCTGAAACATCTGCATCATTTGCTGAAGCTGTAGCTGGAGCTCATCATACTTTCTGCTCTACTCTACTGCCATCGCTGATGCCTCTGCCTCCCTCGCTACTACCGCTGCTTCTGCTCTAAGTTGTTGCTGAAGTTCTTCATATTTTTTTTGAACCTCGGCAATTTGCTCAACTGTGCTCGCTTGCATCTGAGCTATCTGGTCTCTTAACCTCTGAACTTCAGCTTGAGCTTGACACCCGGAAGGCATGTATTCTTGGGAGCGGATCTAAAATATTGGGTCGGGTAACACGGATCCTTGAAATCGAACCCGACCGTACCTTTCGGGACCCAAAACTTGGTGATAATTACATTATCAATGTTCTCAAGATTAACTGTAATAGCCTAAATTTTCAAGTGGTGTCGAACAATGATTCGAGATCACTAAATCCGACAAATGAGTAGAAAATATTAATAATTTAGTGAATATAAGTTAAGTGTGAAGTTAGGAAAATTTTGAAATAGCGAATAGTGTACTAGAAATAAAAATTTTAAAAATTAGAATCGGAAATGAGATATCGAGAGTTTGAAAATTTAAAACGAGCCATAAATATTTTTATAAATATTTATGGAGTGTTAATAAGTTAGTATTAAAGTTTAGTTAAGAAATTTTAAAGTTTGATAGTTAATTGAATAAAAGGATTAAATTGTAACAAATGTAAAATTATGGGAAATAATTAAATAGCTTAAATGATAAAAGAAAGAGGGTTTAAAAGGCAAATAGACCCAAGGTCTATTTGGGCTGGACGGTAAGGTGCATGAAATCAGCAGGAAAATTGATGAATTAAGGGAAAAATTAGAATATTGCAAAATTTACTTAATAAATTAGGACTAAAGTGGAATTATCTAGAATTCTCATTATTTTTCTGCATTATCATCAGTAAAAACACCAAATAAGGGTTTTCTTAAGCTATTTTTTTCATATTTTTACTGCAATTAAGTTCAATTCTTGATTATTTCTTGAAATTTTTGTGTTTTTATGACTTTTACAACTAGGTCCACTTGTTGAATTCATTAGTTTTTGATTCTATAAAAGAAATTGGAAGTTTTTATGAATATGTGTTGGAAGTATATGATGATTTAGCATGGAATTAGAGTTTTAAATTGTTTATATGCTGATTTTATTGAAAGAATTAAATAGAAAGTGAATGTTTGGGACCTAATGTTGAAAGAGTTTGAAGTTAGGGTTTTATGTGGAAATTATGGATTTAAATAATTTTGAAATAAATTATAATGTCTAGGTAAAGAATTAATTGGGAAAAATTAGCTTCATTGAGGGATTAATTGAACAAGGACTGAATTGTATGAACTGTGAAATTTGGGGCAAAAATCGAAATCAACTTTGCACTAAAATAGTTTTGGACAGCAGCAGTAGTCTAACTTTGAAAAATCACCATAAATTTTATAAATCGAATTAGAAGATGAAAAAAATATGAAATTAAAGCTTATTAAGTCTAGTTTCTCATAGAAGAAACGGTGTAAGCAACGGAATTGTAGATCATGAGATATAATAGATTTTGTGAGACAATGTCAGAATGATTTCGGGTTCCCCTGTTCTGACTTTGGAAAATCATAAAAAATTTGAGAAAAATAATTATGGGCTTAAATTTATATTTTTAAAATCCTTAATGAGTCTATTTTCAATAGAAACAAACATGGACATCATCCGAATTTTGTACGAAGAGATAATTAATTTTTAGTGAAGAAGGGTCGGAATTGTCAGACAGCAGAACAGGGGTGACTTTAAAGAATAAAATATACTTATTGGCTAAACCAAAAATTCTAAAAATTTTATGATAATAAGATATATGAGTCTAGTTTCAGGAAAAATTAGCAGATCCTAATTTGGAGTTCTGTAGCTAAAGATAAAAATAATTTAGTAACTATGGCACTGATGGGCAGCATTGGAATATACATAAGTAAATAATGAAATTATAGATAATATTACTTATAAGCGGGTTGAAGATGAAGTCAATACTGATAGGTGAATGATTTTACAATGATAGATCGAGAACCCGAAGCAAGTCGAGGAAAAGAAAAAGTAGCTGATTAGTCCCTGAACTTTCATAAATTTTGCAAATCGACCTAGGTAAGTTCATATGGTTGAAGTTTAATGATTATATGTTAATTTTATGAAATATATAATGTAATATGTATGATGAAATATATTTATTGATAAATAGAGAATAAAATAACAAAACGAAAATCGAATAAATGATTAAATTGAGCGGAATGTCAGATTTGAGTACTTCTAATCAGTGACAAGTGATAAGTGGTAGCCTCAGCTACACTTATCTGATCAGTGATAAGTGACAAGCGACAAGCGACAAGTGATAAGTGGTAGCTTTAGCTACACTTATCTGATCAGTGATAAGTGACAAGCGACAAGCGACAAGTGATAAGTGGTAGCTTTAGCTACACTTATCTGATCAGTGACAAGTGATAAATGTGATCAGTGTAAGACCGTGGCAGGACTATGACTTCAAAAGGTGATAAGTGATCATACGCAAGACCATAGTTATACTATGGCAAAGTGAAAGCGAAGTACTCAATTTTCTGTAACCATTCCCTAATTTGGTTAAATAATGATATGTGACAAATGGGCCCAAAAGAATTAAAGGAAATGGATAAGTAGTAGTAAGTTTATACAAGGAAACTCACCAATGGCTGTGGTTGACAGATGAACTTAATAATTGTGTATATTGTATAAGTATATAAATATTTGGTAAGATTTATGTTTTATGCCTATGAACTTACTAAGCTTCTATAAGCTTACAGGAGTGTAATTAATGTCTCTTGTAGATTGACGTGGAAGTATACGGAGGATCGGATCAACACAGAGGATCACACTATCCAGATTATCTCCGGTAGCTTTTGTAAATTTCTTTTTGATTTATATGGCATGTATAAGGTTTGATGATTATATAAATACTAAGACTTGTTTAAGAAATATACATTAAAGTAAAGAATGATGAATATGTTAAATAGTATAATTATAATAGTAGTATAATTTGGTATCAAATTGATTGAAATGAATTGGTTGGTTGGATTGGTCTCGGTTTTAAAATTTGTAGGGAAGGTTAGATATTTATAAAGGGGTTATATTGAGAAAAAAAAAACTTTGGGATTTTGCGAAAAATTCCTTATGGTTTCGATTTAATTCTGGTTTGGTCTCGAAGTATGTTTTGGGCTTTGGAGGCCCATCTAAAGGACGCCATGACATGTTTTAGTAAATGAATAGTATTTAACTCGTATTAATGGAAAATTAATTCGGTAAACTCCGGTAATGCCTCCTACCCTATTCCGGCGACGAATACGGGTAAGGGGTGTTACATTAACAGAACTATCAGTCGAAGCAATCGCTTCGTACTCCGCCTTCTTCTCCTTTAGTTTCTCCTAATAAATCAATTAAAGAGTTAGAAACGAAATATACAATAAAAAGGAATGCAACATAACTTAATATTATTTAAAACTACTAACGACGAAATAAACCGTTATAAATAAAAATTATAAATATTTATAATAAATCAAATTTTATTAAGTAAATATACCATAATTTCTCCAGCTTCGGATGTCATAGGAGATCCATCTTTCTTTCTATGTGTAATCTCAAAAAGCTAAAGACGACCAACTTTTTGACCTAACGAGACTTCCTACAATATAATAGTAAAAATATTATTTAATAGTAGAAAATCATTAAATTTGACAGAATTAATAAATTCATAATACCCCGGCCTCAGCTACAGAAGCAAAACTTCTCGACCCTGCCGTGTGCGTGAATTTTTGTTTTTGCTTGCTACTTGTTCCAACTCTCTCACGGTCCTACATAATGAAATTATTATTACGTATATAGTAAACACTATATATAAGAGTTTGGAAATACGTAATACCTCTCCTTTCTTGGAATTCCATAATCTAACCGCATCTCCCCATTAGTACCTCAGCATTCCCGGCGGGACATTTCTCAATTTTTCCTCGAGGCTTATGTCTTTCTTAAAATATAGTTTTTTCAAAATGCTTTTATGGTCTCTCCATTTTTTACCCAATGCCTTCTTGATATAGTCATCGGAGACCTCTAAAGAAAATCTCTCCTAAAAAAACACAAGTTTAGAATGTAAATATAAATGAAAGTTAAACCGAAGTACTATAAATTACTTTAACGTTTTGTTACCTTAATATTATCGAGAGCCTGATTTTTGTTACTATCAGGCATGTGATGCCATGATTCATAGTTGATGGGCAACATATTAGCATTTCTTGCTATAATGCCCAAATAGCCTGCTAAAAGTCGAGCTTCAGATCCAACAGGCTGACCATGACTGTTTCTACTTACTTTGACACGCTCGACAGGATTTAATTCGTATAAATCTTTAAGTAGCGTACGTCCTCGACCTCTACGCGTCCCACCACTTTCAGCTGAAAAACGATATATTATTATATTAAAATTGAAAAATAGATCAATAATAAAAGCCAACACACATATAAAATAAACTTAACATTACTTTGAATTTATGCAGGCTCGTCAAGTGTCTCCGGCACATTCGAAGATCCAACAACTGTCTGCTATTCACTATTTGCTTCTTCCGAATTTGGAGTATTCTGAACGATACTTAAATCTCGTAATCTTCTTCTACGCATTTTTCCTGCAATACACATAAAATGATTGAAATTTTAGTAACAAATTACAACAATAATAGTACATGTAAAATAGTTAAATTATATAACATTACCAAGATTAAAACTATAGTATTACATATAATTAAAAAATCGTAAAATCTTACTACATCATTATTCGTAAATATCTTCATCCACATCATGTCGAACCCATTGATGTTATGTACTAGTACTAGGGATATTTTCATCTAAGTTTTATTCTGGAAAAGGTAATGTTTCTGATATTTCGACGATGTCATCTCTACTTCCATTACCCATGTCAAACAAGTCTCTAGGGGTGTTCCGGAGTACAACATACCAACCCTCATCAGTTGGATCTTTCGAATAAAAAACTTGTTTCACTTGAGAAGAAAATACATATGGCTTATCCATCAATTGTTGTCCAGTGTGAATCAAGCGAGAGAAATTAACCATTGTAAAACCAAATTGATCTTTTTCAATTCCGCCAGCAGTATTAACATCAGCCCAATCACACCGAAATGAGATAACTTTCCATCTGCCATAATAATCCAACTCATTAATGTCAGTAAAAAGTCCGTAATACTCTACGTTACCCTCAACCGGATTACTGTCCCTAGCACTAGCATAACTTGTAATTGAAGAATTAACAACAATTCCACAATTTTGAGTTCTCCTCATTCTCTCCTGATATTTTGTATGAAATCTGTATCCATTGATGAGAAAGGCACTATATCTTTTTATTACTCTGTTCGGACCTTGGGAAAGCCATTTAATTTCGTTATTGACGTCCCTCCCACTCCAAACCTATTGAATTGAAAGTAGATTTAGTAATTATAAATGTATTACGTAAAAACATTCTTATTTGATTAACTAAATTTCGCGATTATATGTAACTTATTAACTTCAATTACATACCGTTTGGCTTAACCATTCATGAAAAGATTCTGTGAATAACTTATTAATCTCTCGATGTTGTAATCTTCAAGAGTGTGCACGAGATCTCAAAATTTGTTTGTACTCACTATGTTAAAAACAAGTTTAATTGGTTAGAAGATAAACAAATCAAAACGACGAATATGTGAGGAAATTTTAGAATTTACTTGCGTAACGGTTCAACTGAATCGTGGTGAAAAAGTACATATCGATGTGCTTGTATCCACGATATATCATCTAATTCTACAATTTCAACTTTGCCGATTAGTTCTCCATAACTTTGGAATAAATAAGTTTCGGCCAAGTTATGATCATTGAGCCCAACATTTCTATTTGGTCTATTCAATTGTGTTTCAACATCTTCTAAATATCTAGAACAGAAGGTCATGCACTCCTCTGCCAATTAGCCTTTAGCAATTGATCCTTCTGGATAACGCTTATTGCGATAATAAGATTTCAATTTGCTTAGGAACCTAAACACGATATACAATATTTATCAAAAGTTGTAACTAAATGTATAGAGGCGAATGAATAAATACTTGACAAATAAATTAACACCTTTTTATAGGATACATCCATCAATAAAAAACTGGTCCACTAAGTATAGCTTCGTGAGGGAGATGGATTACCAAGTGCACCGTAATAGTGAAGAATGAAGGTGGAAAGATCTTCTCCAAATTGCATAAAGTCAAAGCAACTCGATCCTGTACTTTCTCAAGTTCTTCAACATCCAAAACTTTGCCACAAATAGCTTTCATTATATTGGATAGTTCAATTATACAGGACGTCACATTTTTTGACATGCAGCACCGTAAAGCAACTGGAAGTAAATCTTGCATCAAGATGTGGTAATCATGTGATTTTAATGAATATAATCTTCGATCTTTAAGACTCACACATCGAGATATATTTGACACATACGCATCTGGGACCTTTATATCCTTCAACACCATGCAAAACACCTCTTTCTCTTTCTTTGACATTGAAAAAATAGAAGGCAGCAACCGATATTTTCCATTCAGAAGTACTTGAGGATGAAGATCATGTCGAATTCTCATGTCAACTAAATCAAGTCGACTCTGAAAATTGTTTTTTGATTTTCCATCGACATTCAAAATTGTCCCAATTATGTTCTCGCAGACATTCTTCTCAATATGCATGACATCAAGATTGTAGCGTAAAATGTTGTACTCCCAATAAGGCAACTCAAAAAAAATACTCATTTTTTTCCACAAGTCCGCCTCATTAGGATCATCCTCTTCGTCAGATTCATCATCAGATTCATCCCTCGATCTTCTCTTTGTTTGCATGTTAGATGGTTGATTCATCTTCCCGTAACTAAAGTTGATATCTTTTAACATAAACAAGATTTCAGATCGAACGGTTTGCTCAGGAGCTCCTCTATACTCTTCAGTACCGTCAAATAGAGTCCTCTGAAATCTAAATTTATGATTTCCATCTAACCACCAACGATGGCCCATGTAAGAGAACTTTTTCCCATTATACAACCACTTCGAACAAGTTTGCGCAGCACAATAAGGACAGGCATAACGTCCTTTAGTACTCCAACCCGATAAATTAGCATAAGCCGGGAAATCATTAATTGTCCATAATAAAGCTGCACGTAAATTAAAGTTCTCCTTTCTTAATACATCATATGTCTCAACACCCAACCATAATTGTTTTAACTCTTCAATAAGTGGCTACAAATAGATGTTAATATCATTTCCGGGACCTTTCTCTCCAAGGATAATCATTGATAAAATAAATGAATATTGCTTCATGCAAATCCATGGAGGCAAATTGTAAGGAACAAGCACTACAGGCCAAGTACTGTTCGAAGTACTCATGATTTTAAAAGGATTAAAGCCGTTAGTTACTAGCCCAAGCCTCACATTCCGAGGATCGCTTGCAAAGCTTGGAAATTTACTGTCAAACAATTTCCAAGCTAAAGAATTAGGTGGATGCCTTAATAATCCATCATCGGTTCGTTGATCATTATGCCACCTCATAGAATCGGCCGTCTTTGACGACATGAAAAGCCTTTGAAGTCTTGGTATTAGGGGAAAATATCACAAGACCTTGACTGGCTTCTTTCTTAACTGTGCCCCACCTTCATCCGTATTCACATCTTCTGTATTTCTATTCATCCAACGAGACTTACCTCAAACATGACAAGACTGTTGGTTCTTCTGATCACCCCAGTACAACATGCAGTCATTTGGGCAACTATGAATTTTATCATACCCAAGGCCCAAATCTTTTATTAGTTTCTTCATATCTTGACAAGACTGGGGGATTTTTGCAAACGGAAACATCTCTCTCAGAAACTCTAGCAGCATTGTAAAAGAGTTTCCGGTCCACCCTCCCAAACATTTTAAGTGAAATAGACGAATACAGAAGGACAATTTCGAATATTTTGAACCCTCGTGAAGTTCTTCATTCATTTTATTAAGTAAATTGTAAAACTTCGCCGCTTCTTTATTTAGCTCCTCATCACGTGCACTTGTTCTCGTTTTGCAGAAAATATTTCCACCAATATTACAATCATCGGATGCAATAAAGTCAGTTGGAAACGATTGCTCACCATGACTGTGCATATTAAATGCATCCCGCAACATACCTTCCATGTTATCTTGTCTAACATATTGATGGTAAGCAGTATCAGGATAAGTCGGATTAATCGTTGAAGAAGTTCTACTAGATGTACACTTTCCATGGAAAATCCATTTTTTATACCCCCGAATAAAGCCATCAACAATTAGATGCTCATAGGCAACTTCACGAAAATGCCAATTGATGTTGTCTCACCTCTTACACTGGCATAGAATCATATTCTCTTGGCTTGCATTTTGAAATGTAAAATTTAGAAAAGTTTGAACTCCATTTCGATATTCGTTGCTTACCCTTGACAAATTTATCCAACTCCTATCCATTTTGTTGTTCTTGAAGTCTAAAGTTGACAATAAGTTACACGAGTAAGTTGTTTATTTATAAATATAATTAAGTTATGTAAGTTATGATATGATATATATTTATGTATTATGTAAGTTATGTAAATTATGTAAGTTATGTATTATGTACGACATAAAGTAATATATATACAATTATTTAAATGTATTATTGTGTTTTGACTTTTAGGATATAGTTCCATGTTATAGTTGTTTTAATATTTAAATTTTAGGATATAGTTCCATGTGTGTTAATTTTATGTAAATTATGTAAGTTATGAAATTTGATCTTTAAATTATGTAAGTCATGTATTATGTAAGTTATGTATTATGTAAGTTATGTAAATTATGTAAGTTATGAAATTGAACTTTAAATTATGTAAGTTATGTATTATGTAAATTATGTGAGTTGGAAAATAAAACTTAATTTAATTAGATAATTTGAAAATAAAATTAAAGAAAACAAAATATTTTTCGTGATCAAATAAAATAAAATATTGAAATTATTTTTCGTGATTCAAATTAAATGACATATTTAAAATAAAACTTTAAATACAATTTAATTTAATTAGGTAATGTTAAAATAAAATAAAATATTGAAATTATTTTTCGTGATTCAAAAAAATGAAATATTTAAAATAAAACTTTAAATACGATTTAATTTAATTAGGTAATGTTAAAATAAAATAAAATATTGAAATTATTTTTGTGATTCAAAAAAATGAAATATTTAAAATAAAACTTTAAATACGATTTAATTTAATTAGGTAATGTTAAAATAAAATGAAATATTTAAAATAAAATAAAATATTAAAATTATTTTTCGTGACTCAAAAAAATAAAATATTTAAAATGAAACTTTAAATATAATTTAATTTAATTAGGTAATTTGAAAATAAAATAAAAGAGAACAAAATATTTATGCAACTTCGCTTTTCATCTCTCTGTTGTATGAAGCTCGTCAATTTGGAGCAGACAATGATGGCTACCATAAGTTTAATTTTTGGGGTTACTCCTAGAGTCAGGATTTTGTAGAATTACCGTCGTTACTACTAAAAATGGCTATGATATAGGCAAGTTTGTCATACTTTCAGCTTTTCTAATGCAATCATCAGCTAGTATTCCATTGAATCAACTGAGTTTTATTTTTTGATAAGTAATTTTTTGAATGAAAAAAATTTGAGTTAAGTAATATTTTGTAACACCCCAAACCCAGCCCAGACGTTATGACCGGATCCGACATGCCACATCGAAGCGTTCAAAACATTTTATATTGTTGATCCAGAAAAACTTACTTAGTGTTTAAAAGACAATTTCATTATAGGTTAAAGTGAATGGAAGTCATGCACCGTAGGAAATCGGAAAAGAGGTGGTGAGTCCATCGAATCGCTAAGTACCAAGCTCCTTCGGATCCAATCCTAGACATGCATACCACCATTGCCACACCTTAACGTCATGGATATTCCTAGGAAACCGATTTGATTAAGTCATTTTAGGAAAAGTGATTAATTTTGGAAAATACTTTCATTATGGAAGCTTTGCTTGTTGTCGTGTTATTTTGAAATCAATTGTTGTTTTTGAAAACGCCTAAAGCTATCCAATTTCAACAGTTAAAATAAGTAATACCTATCTTAGTAATACATATTAAAACCATCAAAAATAATTAAGCGGCCTTATTACATTTAAAACCCAAAACTTCAAACGTAAATAAAAGGATGTCCAGTTCACGGAAGAAAATCAAACTTTCGAGCGGGTAGCCACTCAATTCCCTCACAGCTCCAAGCCCACTATGGTTGGGGATTACTGCGTGGATGAAAATAAAAGGGGTGAGTTTGGGAAACTCATGTGTAAATTAACCCAACCATAGCCTATATCACTCAAACCACAAAAATAGAATAAGTTGGCCTTAGCCCGAATGTAATTGAATAAAGCCCATAGGCCCATAACAAAACGAGTAAGATATTACATGTTTATGCAGAAACCCAACCCAGATTCATCCATAACACCCCCGTACCAGCCTTACACCATGTGGGGAGACTACTCGACCCACCCAACCGCTACACATCACAGAAATCGCAGCGAGGCTGCCAGATATTGTGACGAAGTCACCAGATACAAATATTGTGGCAGAGCCACCAGAACAGATATATGTGGCAGAGCCACCAGATCAGATAATTGTGGCATAACCACCAGAACAGATATATGTGGCAGAGCCACCAGATCAGATAATTGTGGCATAGCCACTAGGACGTTTCCTCCATAATATAACCCATGTCCCCATGCAACAGATATATAATCATGGCATACATCATACAGAATCAGATCGTCATGCTTTTCAGTCAAAATTAACCCTAGGGGTATAATGCTAATTTTGTACCTAGGGGTATAACAGTAATTTTCCATACATAAGGGTATTATAGTAATTTAGCTACTTTTAGGGTTTTCATGCATATCCTAACTATTTACGTACTATCAGAACACTTACCGCATTATACTTACGAATTGGGCTGTTGGCCCATGAACCCGATCTTTGGCCCATTAAGCCCAAATTATCAAAATGTACGAAATCGCTGCATCTTCGCAGTTTATTACTTTAGATTACCAAATATACAAACCCAACTATCTTACGAGCATTCGCACACTCGCAAATTCCCAAAATACCAACTTTTCGACATTTCGGCTTTTCGACTTTTGCCAATCTAGTCTATGAGAGGGTGTCAGTTACACACCTGTTTGCGACGATATGCTGACGAGATCCACACACGAACCGCCTACAATTGGATTACTAACACGTTAATCTAACTATTCAAATACAAACTACGTATTAACCCCTTACAATATTCGACAAACCACACCTACAGATCATAGTAAGCTTATAAGAAATCAATAAGCAACTCATTAACAAATTTTTGTCAATGTTTACCACATAATCATAATTTCACTGTTTGACTAATCTGATCACTCTTCATTACGAATCAAATTTCTCATTGTACAGAATCCAAAATATGTTCTCGTTTATTCCATTTGAAACTAGACTCATTAAGCTTTAATTACATAATTTATGCAGCTTCTAACTCATCTCCCACAATTTATGGTGATTTTCAAAGTCACGTTATCGTCTGTCATCCCAAGCGATTTATTACCAAATCACTCTTTCGCACCTAACTTGCATGCTTGTTATTTAAACATGTATATCACCAATCAATCATCACATATCTATGATTTTACTTAAGTATAATCTCCATTTCATCATTTTAAAGCACAACATGTTAGCCTATTTTTCCCCTTAGCATCTAAGGAACATGCATGCTCATTTGTTTGGCTCAACTTCACCTATCTTCCATTTTTCATCAAAAGAACATGAAACAACAACCATTTCCTTCATTTTAATTCATGACTAAATGCTCACAACACAACTAAAAACCAAAATATGCCTTAAGAGTTAAGGTAGAATCAAGAAGAACTCATGAACATCAAGATAGAAGCAAACTACCATGAACTTACCTTCAATTTTCTTCCACAAGTGACCGAACATTCAAGAGCTTTCTCCTCTCCTTTCTCTTCTCTAACTTTCGGCTATGATGAACAAAGATGGATAAAACTTTGTTCTTTTCACCCCTTTTTCTTTTAATAAAATTTCATATTTCATCCATTTAATTCTTTAATACAAAAGACATGAAATGCCCATCATGGAACATTTACCTAAACCATTATCATGGAACATTTACCTAACCCATTATCGTGGAATATTTACCTAATCCATTATCATGGAACATTTACCTAACCCATTATCAATTTGTACCATGAATTATGGATATCAAGTGCTCATATTGTCTACAACAACATGATGGCTGGCCACTTCATGTAAAATGGAAGGTTTGTCATGCAAATCCTCCTATCTTGCACTCCTATTTATTTGGCCACTTCAATTTAGCCTATAGCATTTTCAAACATTTTCACATAGGTCCTATTTCATAATTTCACCCCCTTTTTCTTATGGAACAAAAATTAACTAAAATTGCCGGGTTCTATCTTAAGCTTGGGCCTTCTAGAGGCCCACTAACATAATTAAACCTATGCCAACATTCACAGAATTCCCAAAAATTGGGGCGTTACAACTCTACCCTCCTTAAAGAAATTTCTTCCTTGAAATTTACCTGATCCAACTAGTTGAGGGTATTGTTGACGCATAGTCTCTTCTGATTCCCAAGTAGCTTCTTCCCTTCCATGATTACGCCAAAGTACTTTCACTAACGGGACAGATTTCCTTCTGAGAACCTTAACATCTCGAGCCAATATTTGCACAGGCTCCTCCTCAAAGGTCAAATCAGTCTGAACTTCAATTTCTGCAACTGGCAGGACATGAGCAGGGTCAGCACGATAACGCCTTAACATGGAGACGTGAAAAACATCGTGAATCCTGTCTAACTCTGGAGGAAATTCCAACTGATAAGCCACTGGGCCTACTCGCTTCAAAACCCGATAAGGCCCAATGAACCGCGGACTCAACTTGCCCTTCTTACTGAACCTTAATATCTTATTCCAAGGAGAAACCTTTAAGAAGACCATATCACCTACTGAGTACTCAATCTCCTTCGCCATTTAACCGAAACTCAGAAGTTTCCCCTTCCTTAACTTGTTGAAAACGAGCGACCAAAGACTTATCGTTCAACTGCTTTTCCTTAATCTGATCCACCCAAAGTTGGCCTCACTTGCAACTCACCAATGAGACTTCTATCATCATATGACTCGACGAGCAAACATTGCTCTCGGATCGAGATCTGATTCTACGACTTAGAGCATCGGCTACCATATTAGCCTTGCTTGGTGATACTCGATCGAATAGTCATAATCCTTAAGCAACTCAATCCATCTCCTTTGCCTAAGGTTCATGTAACGTCCCCTAACCCTATACTGTTACCGGAACAGGGTTACGAGACATTACCAGTCAATACAGTCCAATTTCGGTCATTAATTAAAATAAATATTCACACACATCCTAGTTTTAAGATGTCGTCCCTTTAATGGGCCCTCGCGGTCCAATATGAACAGTAAATTCAATTCGGGACTAATTTAGAATCACTACGAATTTTTAGTAAATTTCAAAATTCATACTATATACCGTTTCCAACCATAATTTACTCATTTCATCAATACTTTTACAACCTAAATGACTCTCATTTAACATCCTGGGTACATGCCATTATCAATACTCAACATACTTTACCTTAATGAATCCGGGATCGTCTTGGGATGCTGATTCAACGTACTATCTTTACTTAACCTGTGCACGGAAACAAACCGTACGCTGACTATGGTATACTCAGTGGTATTTCTATAATCCGAACAATTAATAATATAACAAATACTTAAGATCATAATAACAATTACAATTAAACAATTATTTATTCATAGATAAATTTCAACTACTTACCATATAAATTTTATACAAATCATATAATAAACACAATAACATAATTGCTCAATTCTTAACTAAATCCATTATTATGTACTCCATTCTTTCACTTACTACTCGGTATAGCTTTCCTTAATTTACTCACAATTCAATATCATTAAACTATATTCAACTATACACTTATCAATCATATTCCATTTTAATTCATTTCAATAACAGTCAATTTCATTTATATCATATCAACTTACTATCACTGATAGCTTTCAGTATATACATACGATTCATATATCTCAAATCACATTTCAATTCATCAAGTGGCATCATATATCATCAATTTGAACTCCAATCATTTCATGAACCTTTCGTTCATATTTTCAATTTCATATATAAATTTTCAATTCTCAATTCAATTTCTCGTTTCATTTCAATGGCTTGATCAATCAAATTTATTCGATTTATCTTTCACTTATTTACCCCTATTAACAAACCCGGACTTTGACGGATACACGGATTCCAACCTAAACACACCAGTACGGCACATTGTGCCTAAAACGGTACATAGTACCTGATCAGTATACGACACATAAAGTGCCTAAAACGACACACGAGGTGCCTGAAATACGACACATAAAGTGCCTGATCAGTAAAGCCGGCAAATCCCGTACACTTCCAGATCCTATGGCATGCCAATTATATCCGACTTAGCCCGACTAGTTAATAGGGTATTTCATTCACTTTCTCAATTTAATAATTCTTTCATCAATATACCATTATGATAATCACATATATTCACCCATTTTCACAATTCATACAATTTCATTCAATTCAACAATATATTTCAATTATTCACATTAATTCATAATTCAATACAATTCAATTCACTTTTCAATATCAAATATTCAAATATCACAATCTCATATATTCATATCAATTTCCTCATATTTCTAATCAATATATTTTTCAATATAATATTCGCTTCAATATTCAAATTTCTACATAAATCATATATATTATATAATTCAATCAATATAAATTCAATCAAAATAATTTCAATCAATATAAATTCAATAAATTCATCGCATACCAAAATCAATCCATTCCAATTGTAAAACATCATAATTCTAACACTAACAATTGTCATATGTATATAAATATAACAAATAATAACTAAGTTCGGATTATAGAAATACAAACCGTAATTTTCAAGCTAACTCCCGTTGACTTTGTCTTGTCCTTTCTTAGCCGAGATTTCCGGTACCACATTGACTACGAAATTAATACAATTCATAATCATTAATACATTACTAATTCATATCTTGAGTTACAGAATTCTAAATTAAGATCCGCTAATTTTTCCTGAAACTAGACTCACAAATCTTCTTACAATAAAATTTTCAGAATTTTTAGTTTAGCCATTAAGTACAGTTTATTCTTTAAATTCACCCCTATTTTGCTGTCTGACAATTTCGTCCCTTCTTCACTAAAAATTAATTATCTCACAGTACAGAACTCAGATAATATTCCCGTTGATTTATCCTGAAAATAGACTCAGTAGGGATTCTAAAAATATAACTTTAAGCCTCTAATTATTTTTCTTCAATTTTTTGGTGATTTTCCAAAGTCAAAATAGGGGAACCCGAATTCATTCTGCCCTTGTCTCACAAAATTCATTATATCTCATAATTTACAATTCAATTGCTTATATTGTTTCTTCTATAAGAAACTAGACTCAGTAATCTTTAATTCCATATTTTACTCATCCTCTAATTCAATTTATACAATTCTTGGTGATTTTTCAAACTTAGACTACTGCTGCTGTCCAAAATAGTCTTAGTACAAAATGTTGATTTACTTTAATTTCAATTTAATTCTAACTAAATTCACTTACTTTTCTATCTTAATTCATACTTTATTTCTACTCAATTTTTAACCAAACTTAGACATAATTATCTATTTTCATCATAAAACCATAATTTCGAAATTCTTTCAATTTAGTCCTTAAAGCATAAAACTTATGAATCATTTTATAATTCAATCCTTGTATCATTTTTAACTTGAATTTCTATTAATTTAGCCCTTAATTCATCATTTTATTTAACATGGACAATATCTAGAAATCTAATAACTATTAAAATATCAACTTAATTTCATCAAAACTTTGTTCTAAAACTTCTAAAACATCAAAATTAAGTAAAAAGGGCTTGATTGACTTACCTATTAAAGCTTAAAGCTTCAAACCTTAAATTTTCCCTTTTCTCCCCTTCTTTCTTTCTTTTTCTCCCCTGCTCTCTGTTTTGTTCCATTCTGTTTCTATTTCCTTTCATTTGCTTCTTTAGTTTATATATATAATATAATATAATATAATATAATATAATATAATATAATTAAAACATAAAGTATCTTTATTATATAATAATATAATAATATAATAATATACTAAACATAAAAAATCTTACATTTTCTTCACGATAAACCGCCTCAATTTATATTTTTGTATAATTGCCCTTTTAGTCCTTTTATTTTCTTTTAATCTATAATTCAACTTTCACACTTTATTCAATTTGGTCATTTTACTTAATTACTCTTAATTAAATTAAATTCACTTAATTAAACTCTAATTAACCACTCATTTTACTTCATAAATATTTTAATAAATATTTACTTAATCCATTTTTCGAAACGGAGACCAAAAATACACTTTTTTGGTAACGGTAAAATTCGGGTCATTACAGTTCAGCTCCTTCTGAGTCAACAAATACTTAAGACCCTTGTGGTCTGTGTATATAATACACCTCTCCCCGTACAAGTAATGTCTCCAAATCTTAAGTGCAAATATCACTGCCGCCAACTCCAAATCATGAGTAAGATAGTTCCCTTCGTGAGGTTTAAGCTGTCGTGATGCATATGCAACCACCTTACCCTTCTGCATTAACACGTAGCCCAAGCCTACATGTGATGCGTCACTGTACACAGTAAAATCCTTCCCAGACTCTGGCTGAATTAACACAGGTGCTTCAGTCAGAACTTTCTTCAACTTCTCAAAAGCCTCCTGTTAGGTCTCAGTCCATACAAACGGTACCCCTTTCCTTATGAGTTTTGTCAGAGGTGCTGCCATTACAGAAAAACCTTCCACAAACCTTTTGTAGTATCCTGCCAACCCTAGGAAACTTCTAATTTTCGACACCGTCCTAGGTGCCTTCCACTCCAAAATTGCTTCAATATTTCGAGGGTCCACCTTAATCCTTTCGGCAGAGACCACATGTCCTAAGAAGGTTACCTCCTTCAACCAAAATTCACACTTGCTGAACTTCGCAAAGAGTTCTTTCTCCCTTAACACTCGCAGCACTATACGGAGATGCTCATCATGTTTCGCTTCAGTTTCAGAATATACCAGTATATCGTCAATAAAGATGACTACGAACTGATCTAAAAATGAATGGAACACACGATTCATCAGATCCATAAACATTGCAGGAGTGTTCGTCAGTCCAATTGGCATAACTAGAAACTCGTAATGACCATACCGAGTCCTGAATGCTGTCTTATGGATATCTGCCTTCTTGACCCTTAACTGATGATATCCAGATCGAAGGTCGATCTTGGAAAATACAGAAGCTTCTCTAAGCTGGTCGAACAGATCATCAATCCTTGGTAGTGGATACTTATTCTTAATCTTCAGTTTGTTCAACTGGCGATAATCAATGCACATCCGCATCGTACCATCCTTCTTTTTCACGAATAGCACCAGTACTCCCCATGGAGACACGCTTGGCCTAATGAAGCCCTTATCCAACAACTCTTGAATTTGAGCCTTTAATTCCACTAACTCTTTCGGTGCCATCCTATATGGTACGATGGACACGGGCGTTATTCCAGACAACAAATCTATTCCAAACTTAACTTCTCAGTTTGGAGGCAATCTTGGAAGCTCCTTCGGAAAAATATCTTGAAACTCCTTTACGGTCCTAACCTTATCCACTGTCAGTCCCTCCTCTTCTGACTGACTTACAAATGCCAAATAAGCCTCACAACCTTTTCGAATTCACTTTTTGGCTCTTAAAGCCGACACCACATTGGACAAATAATCCCTTCGCTCACCTATCACTATAACCTCGTCATCCTTTGTGGTCCTTAACACCATTCGTTTAATAGCACAATCTAGGGTCGTCATATGCTTAACAAGCCAGTCCATTCCTAAAATAAGATCAAACTCTCTGAACGGTAACTCCATCAGATCTCCAGGGAAAATCCTACCTTGAGTTTTTAAGGGTACATCCCTATACAGTTTGTCTACCCTAACCGAGTGACCCAAAGGACTTAGTACAGATACCCCACTCACAATCTCCTCAGAGCAGTCCAAGTTGTCCATAATCCGCTCTGTGGCCTCCAACCAATATTCCGCCACATTCGGGCTATACCAGACACGCCCTAAAGATCTCCGCTCATTAGCCCAAGTCGCTCGAAATAGATCCCGAACTCCATTGCCGTATTTGCCCCGCAACCCTTTCCGAACACGAAGTATTGCTCGTGACGGGTATCATCCCCGACACCGCGGTCATGAGACTCTACCTCTCATTGCGGTGGTACCGATGCATCCACCGCCAAGCATATGTCTCAAGACGAAGATCTCGCCGAGCACTTCCTCGGCTCCATCCACGGCCTCTTGTACTCATATCGTATTATCTTGATTAAGAATTTTATGCATCAATTAATATTCCGGTGTTTATTACGATGTTTTATGAATCGCATGAAGAGTTCGAGTTTGTTTTCGCAGAATCAAGTCTAGCTACGCTTTGATCTCTTATCGATTTTCCTATGGTTTAAATATCGTCCTATCTAGAGTATCCTAATAGGGTTTCAGTACAGACAGATAATTCAGGAAAAGATTCATAAAAGTTCAGAGTAATACTTACAGGCTTGGGCCGGAGATTCGGAATGCCACCTTCTAAAGATCTAAATTTTGAAAATCGCATTTTTCGCAAATTTTTTTTGTTTTTGAAAATCTTTGTTTTTTGTAAACCCATTCCACAGCCGAGTTGTTACAACCTAGGCTCTGATACCACTAAATGTAACACCCCAAACCCAGCCCAGATGTTATGACCGGATCCGACATGCCACATCGAAGCGTTCAAAACATTTGATATTGTTGATCCAGAAAAACTTACTTAGTGTTTTAAAAGACAATTTCATTATAGGTTAAAGTGAATGGAAGCTGTACACCAGGTAGAAAACCGGAAAAGAGGTGGTGAGTCCATCGGACTGCTTAAGTACCAAGCTCCCTTCAGATCCAATCCTAGTCACGCATACCGCCATTGCCATGCCTTAACGTCATGGATATTCCTAGGAAACCGATTTGATTAAGTCATTTTTAGGAAAAGTGATTAATTTTGGAAAATACTTTCATTGCGGAAGCTTTGCTTATTGTCGTGTTATTTTGAAATCAATTGTTGTTTTTGAAAACGCGCCTAAAGCTATCCAATTTCAACAGTTAAAATAAGTAATACCTATCTTAGTAATACATATTAAAACCATCAAAATAATTAAGCGGCCTTATTACATTTAAAACCCAAAACTTCAAACGTAAATAAAAGGATGTCCATTCACGAAGAAAATCAAACTTTCGAGCGGGTGGCCACTCGAATTCCCTCACGACTTCAAGCCCACTATGGTTGGGGATTACTGCGTGGATGAAAATAAAAGGGGTGAGTTTGGGAAACTCGGTGTGTAAATTAACCCAACCATAGCCTATATCACTCAAACCACGAAAATAGAATAAGTTGGCCTTAGCCTGAATGAATTGAGAATAAAGCCCATAGGCCCATAATGAATAGAACGAGATATTACATGTTTATGCGAAACCCAACCCATTCATCCATAACACCCCCGTACTAGCCTTACACCATGTGGGGAGACTACTCGACTCACCCAACCGCTACACATTACAGAAATCGCAGCGAGGCTGCCAGATATTGTGACGAAGTCACCAGATACAAATATTGTGGCAGAGCCACCAGAACAGATATATGTGGCAGAGCCACCAGATCAGATAATCGTGGCATAGCCACCAGAACAGATAATTGTGGCATAGCCACCAGGACGCTTCCTCCATAATATAACCCATGTCCCTATGCAACAGATATATAATCATGGCATATATCATACAGAATCAGATCGTCATGCTTTTCAGTCAAAATTAACCCTAGGGGTATAACGGTAATTTTGCACCTAAGGGTATAATAGTAATTTTCCATACATAGGGGTATTATAGTAATTTAGCTACTTTTAGGGTTTTCATGCATATTCTAACTATTTACGTACTATCAGAACACTTACACAAGATACTTATCGAATTGGGCCGTTGGCCCATGAACCCGATCTTTGGCCCATTAAGCCCAAATTATCAAAATGTACGAAATCGCGCGTACTGTAGTTTATTACTTTAGATTACCAAATATACAAACCCAACTATCTTACGAGCATTCGCACACTCGCAAATTCCCAAAATACCGACTTTTCGACATTTCAGCTTTTCGGCTTTTGCCAATCTAGTCTATGAGAGGGTGTCAGTTACACACCTGTTTGCGACGATATGCTGACGAGATCCACACACGAACCGCCTACAATTGGATTAGTAACACGTTAATCTAACTATTCAAATACAAACTACGTATTAACCCCTTACAATATTCGGCCAACCACACCTACAGATCATAGTAAGCTTATAAGAAATCAATAAGCAACTCATTAACAAATTTTTGTCAATGTTTACCCCATAATCATAATTTCACTGCAAGCTGTCTTCCTGAGCAGCAGTCACAAAATTATTTATAACTGGAGCTACGAAACTCCAAATCAAGTGTTGTTAATTTTCCCTGAAAATAGACTCATATATCTTCTATCCATAAAATTTTCAGAATTTTTGGTATGGCCAATCAATACCAGATTTTTCTTAAAGTTTCCCATGTTTCACTGTTTGACTAATCTGACAACTCTTCATTACGAATCAAATTTCTCATTGTAAAGAATTCAAAATATGTTCTTGTTTAGTCCCTTTGAAACTAGACTCATTAAGCTTTAATTACATAATTTATGCAGCTTCTAACTCATCTCCCACAATGTATGGTGATTTTCCAAAGTCACATTACTGCTGCTGTCCTAAGCAGATTTATTACCAAATCACTCTTTCACACCTAACTTGCATGCTTGTTATTTAAACATGTATATCACCAATCAATCATCACATATCTATGATTTTACTTAAGTATAATCTCCATTTCATCATTTTAAAGCACAACATGTTAGCCGATTTTTCCCCTTAGCATCTAAAGCACATGCATACTCATTTGTTTGGCTCAACTTCACCTATCTTCCATTTTTCATCAAAAGAACATGAAACAACAACCATTTCCTTCATTTTAATTCATGACTAAATGCTCACAACACAACTAAAAACCAAAATATGCTTTAAGAGTTAAGGTAGAATCAAGAAGAACTCATGAACATCAAGATAGAAGCAAACTACCATGAACTTACCTTCAATTTTCTTCCACAAGTGACCGAACATTCAAGAGCTTTCTCCTCTCCTTTCTCTTCTCTAACTTTCGGCTATGATGAACAAAGATAGACAAAACTTTGTTCTTTTCACCCCTTTTTCTTTTAATAAAATTTCATATTTCATCCATTTAATTCTTTAATACAAAAGACATGAAATGCCCATCAGGGAACATTTACCTAAACCATTATCATGGAACATTTACCTAACCCATTATCGTGGAATATTTACCTAATTCATTATCATGGAACATTTACCTAACCCATTATCAATTTGTACCATGAATTATGGATATCAAGTGCTCATATTGTCTACAACAACATGATGGCTGGCCACTTCATGTAAAATGGGAGGTTTGTCATGCAAATCCTCCTATTTTGCACTCCTATTTATTTGGCCACTTCAATTTAGCCTATAGCATTTTCAAACATTTTCACATAGGTCCTATTTCATAATTTCACCCATTTTTCTTATGGAACAAAAATTAACTAAAATTGCCAGGTTCTATCTTAAGCTTGGGCCTTCTAGAGGCCCACTAACATAATTAAACCTATGCCAACATTCACAGAATTCTCGAAAATTGGGGCGTTACATATTTTAGGATAAGTATTATTTTAGTATCTTAACTAAATTTAATATTTTATCGAGTTAAGTAAAATTAAATTTGAGTCGTATTGAATAAAATTTAGTGAAATTATTCGAGTTCAATTAAAAGGAAAATATATAAATTAAAATCTTATTGTAGTGTAACATAATTTATAAATATTTTCAAAAACAAAAATTTAAAAATAATTTGGAAACAAAATAATTCTGCTCCAAACACAACCATCAATTAAATCTATACAAAATCGCAATCCCAAAATATTAATTTTTCCAAAATAATCATAATAAAACTATTATTGATTAGAATTTTGAAGTAAAACGTACCTTAATAATTTCAACAACCTGGTCTACTCCACTCTCACCAGCAAATAGAGGCTGGAGTCAAAAAAGTAGAATTTGTTAAGTAAGTTAAACCGAAAGTGCATAGAAATAAGGAAAAAAATTTGGCAACGAAACATGTACCTAGAACAGATGTCAATGGTTGTGGTGTATTTAGTTGCACTAAATATTAATTCAGGTGCTCGATAGTATCTAGAACAAATGTAAGATTATAAGAGTAGCACCAAATATATTTCAGTTTAAGCAAATATAAAAACTTTATCAATATCAGTACTAACTTTATCAATATATGGCAGCTTCAGTTGAACCGATAGTTGCAGGAGGAGCAGGAAGCAGTAACTGATGCTGAATTTGGTCCAAACAGAAAGTGTTTTTTTTTAGTGAAGCAGCAATCAAAAGAAAAATCTGATATGCCTTTGTATATATGCCATAGATATTTTGGGTTAACCTCATCTGAATTCCTAAAAGACATCAAAACCAGATAATGGATTCTAATTTTTCCAAATAAGCTAATTTAATTATAGAGAGAAATGAATCAAGCTGAAAAATGAATGTTATATTAATTTTCTTTTGGATTCTAAGTTCAAGCAGAGTCTTTAACAATTAACATGATACATTCATTTATATCTGGACAAGACAATCAAAGGCAGCCCGGTACTAACCTCAGCCCCTAATGACAATTAATTGTGTAATGACTAAAAAAATAAAACTTAATTATAAATCAATAAAAATTTGGGCAGCAGAAAAGCAGAGGCAAGAACAATGTTCTTAAACTTAATTCGGACATGAAAAGGGAAATTTCAACATAAAATCTTTAGACAAATATAAAACATGGTCTGCTTTCTTTCCATTAGAATCATGTAGCAAAGATAGATGCCTAACATACCTAACAAAGGAAAATATATTCATATTTTTACATATATAGCCACATAATTCGACAAACTCAAGTTGTAAACACATTCCAAGTTTAAATGGGAAAAAAAAAGAGGAGGCGAAATTAATTATATTAATGAGTAGATGTCTTTGAATGACGAGGAAAAGTGGTAATGAGAGTTCTATTTCGAAACAAGGATATCTCGCCATAATACGACTACTTGCTATATTATGCCATGACACAAGCAAATAACATAATTATAACATGAAAACATAAATATTGCATATTGTATATAATACGAATTATTTATGTATCAAATTTTATAAGAATATAAAATAATTTAAACATGACCACATCATGAGAAAAACGAATGAACACAGATGGGTACACAAGTTGCCAGGTCTACTTCCATCAAAATCAGACAGTAAAATTCATAAGTAGTTAAAAATTGTAAGAATCAATAATAGCTAACTTTAGCTTGTGAAGCAACAAAAGGACATAAGCTGACACAGATGGGAAAACACTAGCAAGCTTGCAAGCAGTCAACAAAGCATCTTGAACTCTAGCAATCTGGTAAGTGTTTGAAGTTAAATACATCTCTTATAGCCAAGAAATGATGCATAGCATAGTATTGGATATCACTAGAACATACCGAGCAGTTTTTTCTCCACTTCTACGTAGGCTGTTAAGATTATCACGGGTATTCCTTTGTTACATGCATCATCAATAAAACTGCATAAACACAACAGTAAAACTAGATTTGAAGGACTGGTACTGATGACAAGTATGTTTTAGAAATGAATAAAACATGAATGTGTGTTGTTCAGACTCTTCAAGGATCCTCCAAATACAGTTAAAAATTTCCAATATATCTGCATAGGACACATACAAGTATCTAACATTTACACCTAAGTACGAGTAATGTAGATTCAGGTTACCTTCTCTCGTAGTACACTTTTCACAAATGGCTCATTCTCACTTGTAGGCAATGAAGTACGCCAACCAATCTGCCAAAGTATACCAGACTTTAAGCCACAAGGTTGATATAATATCATGCAGACAATAACATTGCCCAATATGAACGGAAAACACCAAGTTCAGACGTGTTTAACACGGATTAGTTGAGAACAGGATTGAGTGTTTGGTCAATATTTTTGAGCCTTACGTCTAAGAGCAATGAATTCAGAAAGTACATTGACAGAAGCAGATCTCAAATAATCATTGTCGAAACCATTTTTAAATCGAGTTTTGGAAAATAGGAATCGACTTTAAGAAAAACGAAAACGGGAATCTTTTTAGGTGTGATTGGATCACCTTATAAAATGTTTTGTTTTAAAACATTAATTTTGGTCTACGAAAGTCGAGAAAACGGATTCGGGAGTCGGTTACGTACGAGGAAGGGTTAGCACCCTCGTAACACCCAAAAATTGGTACCTAATTGATTATCAAGTGTCTTTAATGTCGGAAATTTGAAAGTTTTAAGATATAAACCTCTTTTAATTAGAATGTCTCAATTTTGAAAATTAAGGCTCACTTATTTCAAACGAGTCAAAACATCACATTCAGTAAGTTAGGACGCAACATTTTAAAACCTTCGAAACTAAGCTCGTCTTTCGAAAATTTCTATCTCGAAACAACAAAATGCCATATCCAGTAAGTTAGGACACTATGTTTTGAAATCTCGAAATAATTGTTTAATTTTTGAAAACTCAAAATCACTTAGAAAGGTGCTTGACTATTCAATTCAACGAGAAAAGTCGCAACCCAAAGAAGTTAGGGCACTACCTTTCTCAAGTTTCCAAACATCAAGCATTGCCTTTTATTTTTTTAAAAAAAACCTTGGAATATTATTTTAAATGACGCTTTTAGGATGACATATTAATGCATCATGAAGCATAGATGTACAAAATATTCTAATATTTCCATACAAACATAAATAATATCATTAAGACAAAACTAAATAACATGAACATATGTTTAATGAAAAAAATCATACTAGGGTAAATATAAGATAATAAACAAATAAAACATGAGTAAACTAAAAGAAAAACATAATACATGCAAAATTATACAACAATATATATCATAAAATAGCACATAAAAGAAATAATTAAACATAGCAAATAAAAAATGAATGTAACACCCGTGCACTGAGACCGTTTCGAGTCGAACACGAGGTGTTAACGGACTTAATTCATTAATTAAACAGCTCATACAATTCATTTTAAAATTTCCAGACAAGCTGGCTAACTGCATCACAGTCGCTTTAAAATCATATCTCGAGTTACGAAACTCGAAATCCAATTCGTAAATTTTTCCTGAAACTAGACTCATATATATATCTACTAATTTTTTCTAGAATTTTGGTTGGGCCAATTAGTACAGTTTATTAGTTAAAATCTCCCTGTTTCAGGGTTCAACTACTCTGACCTCTGTGTATTACGAATCAGATATCTCCTGTACAGAGCTTCAATGACTATGCCGTTTGTCTCTAATAAAACTAGACTCAATAAGGAATCTGTACATATAAAGTGTGACTTCTAATTATCTTTGTAAAATTTATGGTGAATTTACAAAGTCAGAACAGGGGATCCAGAAATCGCTCTGGCCCTGTTTCACAAAATTTAAACATCTCATAAAATATAGCTCATATACCTGTTTTGCTTATTCCATATGAAAATAGACTCATCAAGCTTCGATTCCATAACTTATTCATTATTTAATTCCATTTCTACTATTTTTAGTGATTTTTTAAACTCACATCACTGTTGCTGTCTGAATCTATTTTATGGTAAATTTTACCTATTTCATGGTTTCCATGGATTAGCTAGCAATTTGACATACATAATACCAAATATGATCATGATTAGCCATTCCAATGGCTAATCATTACCAAGCATTTCTATTTCCATACCACTCAATAACCATATCATAAGACCATATATACAAAATGATTATAATGCTATACATGTCATACTCAAAATATACAAGCCATTATGCCAAGATGGTATACGGATAGTGTGAGCGTGCCTCCGACCGTTTCCGATTTCCGAGCTGGCTTGTCAACACTACAAGGAATGAAAAGGAGGAGTAAGCATAAATGCTTAGTAAGCTCACATGCAAATAGCAAGTAACATAACCATATAAGCAAACATAAAACATCATTTGCATAATCATCACCAAGACATTCATATCACCTTTTCATTTATCATCTTACCATATTGTTGTTATATCGAGTTTTCAACCCGAGGGTTAGGTACATACCTGTTCAAATTATCCATTTCACAACACTTACCAATACGTCCCTTTCATCTTGAGTATTCCTCCATTTGAGTAGAACTTTACCCGTTGAACACATCGGAATATAATTCGGATACATGGATAACTTGCACATAAGTGCCACATATTCAATCAAGCAATCATGTAACCCGCCCATAAGCGAACTCGGACTCAACTCAACGAGCTCGGGCGTTCGCATCCATAAGTGAACTCGGACTCAACTCAACGAGTTCGGACATTCGCATCCATAAGTGAACTCGGACTCAACTCAACGAGTTCGGATGCCAAATATCCCAGTGACATGTCACTTGTATCCTAATCCATTCCTGAGGTTCAACGGACCTTTTTCCCAATCATGTGTCTCAACCATCTTCTACGGAATGCCGATACCGATACTCTGTAGTATTTCACATTTTCCAAGTATATCACATAATTTGACATATTATCAAACAATTATCACAAGTATAATATTTCATAATAATTATCATATCATTTAAAAACATTAAAACATTTAAAATAATAACTATGTTACCAACATTTACATATGAACTTACCTCAGATGCTAAAATGGCTATTTTTACCATTTCGTCCCACAACTTGGTATTTTCCCCATTTTAGCCCGAATTTCAGTTTTCTTTGCTCTATCATTTAAAATATAGTCTAATTAGGACTCAAATTATTCAAATTGACCCAAAATCATATTTTTGAAAAATTACAATTTTGCCCCTAAACTTTTGCATATTTACACTTTTGCCCCAAAGCTCGTAAATTAAAATTCAGCCTATTTTCTTATGTTTTATGACATGCTGATCATTTTTCCTTCTATGGCAACATCAAATTCACACTCTAACATGTACTTATGACTATTAGGTATTTTTACCGATTAAGCCCTTTTGCTCGCTTTCACTTAAAACCGAGTAGCATAAGTTGTCTAACATAATTTAAAACCTCATATTCTATCATAAAACACTAAAATACACAAATTTCACCTATGGGTATTTTTCCAAATATAAACCCTAGGTTAAATTATTGCTAGCATAAGCTAAATCGAGCTAACGGACTCCAAAAACGTAAAATCATTAAAACGAGGCTAGAACGGACTTACAATCGAGCTTGGAAGCTTGAAAACCCTAGCCATGGTTTCTCCTTGCTATATTCGGCCATGGGGTTGAAGATGAGCAAAATTGGCTTTTAATTTTGTATTTTAATTCATTATACCCTAAATGACCAAAATGCCCTTACTACTAAACTTTCCAAAATTCCATCCATGTCCAATTTTGTCCATAGACTTAGAAATTGGTAAAATTACTCTTTAAGGACCTCTAATTAATAATCTAATTCAATTTTATGCAAAATATTTCTAGAACACAAGTTTTGCAATTTATTCAATTTAGTCCCAAATTTCAAATTAAGCACTTTATGCATAAAATTTCTTCACGAAATTTTCACACAATCATGCAATCATATCATAGACCTTAAAATAATCATAAAATAATTATTTCTATCTCAGATTTTGTGGTCACGAAACCACTATTCCGACTAGGCCTAAAATCAGGATATTACAACTCTCCCCCCCTTCAGGGATTTTCGTCCCCGAAAATCTTACTAGAAAAGTGGTCTTCACTTTTAATCTCATATTTGGTGTCAAGAACTTGCACTTAGACTGTACCTCCAATACATCTCTTCAATTTCTCATATGATCTAAAAGCTTACAGCCTCAACTCTCAACCGTTCTTAAATTTTCAACCCTTCTCAATTTCCCATGATATCATGACATAAAACCGGATCTCAACTTGATTTAATGGAGATTGGAATTCCAAGAAATCCGACAATCAAAGAGACTGAAATTCCATGAATCGATGAGTAGGAATTCATTCAATACGATGTGATTTATAGATCTCGCCAAACATTTAACAATAAGATACATCACATTTTCCTCTTCCGCCATAGAAATAATTCGATATGGCCTCAAGAATAATCCTTCTCATTTCCATCCCAATATCAACACCGACAAGGATAATTTTGATAGATCCCAATGCTCGGCTTTAACCCCTTTAACAACTCCGATTTTATGTAACATCGGATGCTCTAAACTATCACATTACCTCACCGTCTTGAAACACATCACAATTCATACAACAATACATTACCGAAAGTCGAAGTCTTTGCTCAATGTAGACTAGTCTAGTTCGGACGCTTGCTTACCAATATTCTCATCTATCCAACTCATCAACATGTAATAAACTTTTCAGCTTTCACAAGATGGAAACCTTATCATTCGTAGTGACTTAAACTAATATTCAACTCTTTCTAATAAATATAGACTTCTCGTTCAAACTATTTACTCTTTGATCTGTACAAATGAAATTCTATTATCAAACTTGGGAAAAATAATCCTGACATAATTGTCACATGAAATCTTTCAAATAAATAATTTACCATACCGACTAAAACTCGCGCTTTTATCACCTATGCCTTTACTGATGTCAAATCCTTACATAGAAATTAGAAAAAATCCCAATACTAAAATCACCACATTACTAAGATCAAATTAGAAGTATAGTCATATTTGACATGATTATCACGAGCTGAAGAATGTACTTGAACATGAGTCGAATTGACAAATTATGGAACAAAGATAACAAGAAAACCGAATAAAGAAATCCAAGATAGAGAAACCCGAATAAAGAAATCCGAATAAAGAGATCCGGATAAAGAAACCCAAGATACGATACTATGCCGAGAATCGAAAACCAAATTCATAGAGAAAATACGAATACCGATAATTCTTCAAAGAAAGAAAGTCCAAAAGAAAACATTATTTAATCCCACTGAAATCAAATATAACAAGATCAATATATCTTCCCATACATATATATCGATGAAGCATCAAGTAGAAGAAACAGAATCATAATATCATATGAATTCTCTCATCAATTCTTATCGATTTAAATGAAATAGCATACCCGATAAAATAGAGCAATATAAATTATAAACCAATCAGACTACCAATGCTTTCATCCAACACCAAATTAGAAGACATTCCCATATAACAAGAATTTCTTCGAAGATCAATAGCCATAGAAATATTTCGAGAATGGGTGAACACATAGAACATCTCAAAAGAGATCGCTAAATCATCCGGTCATAATCTGTCACACTCGGATAATTCACATTTGAAATATCATTTCCCCAACTAGTTCTGCCGTCACAAATTTCATATTAAACCATTCACTAAAAATGTCAATTCGAATAAATTTCGATTTACACTTTTCTCGACCTTGCACTTGAGTAATTCGATTACCAAGGAGAATTCCTTCTCTACTGGACAAGGCATAATTCCAATAATCTTTATATCAATCGATACTTTCGCTCGACTTTACTTATCAGCTCATTTTCAATCTCGGATCATACTTATAATTATTCTATCACCGAACTCTTTGGGTTTTCAACAGAAACTTATTCAATACAAATATCATGAAATTCCATTATAAGTACCACTTTGGTAAGGGGAGGGTTGTAGGACCTCGACTCGACTTTCTTATACATACACATATGACACAACTTCCATCATCATAGTAACATCATCAAAATCATGTCATTCATTCATGTTGGCTTACACCAATTTTCCTATTGTCCCATTTAGACAATATACTTATGCATACATTCTATGTTTTCTAGATAGCTTTACTTATCCATTCATTTAATTAAATTAATTCATGCTCATGACATTATATAAGGCCAAACAAACATAGATATTTGCATCACTATCACAACTTTCATTTCGTGCATCATCATGTACATATCATTACAATCATACAATTCAGTCCAACAATTTAACATAGATAAGTTCATTTCATTATAATCCTTTATCTCATAAAAAATTGTATATCATTAACATTCATCAACATTCAACGTCCAATCAAGACAAGGACATTTTCATTCAGATTATGATATTATGACCTTTATTCATACCTCTACTACTTTTTATTTATTCCGTTCATCTTATCAAGTAAGCTACATACACTACATCGTATGAGCATTAAGCAAATATGAATATTTATCACAACATGAACTTTCATCTCACATATTATCACATATGTATCATAAACCTTTATTCATACTTTTCTGAACCGAGACTTATCATAATCATAATTTTACTCAAATACCTTTACTTAACATTGAACATGGTTGGCGCAGCTTCGGTTGGAGAGTACCTGCCTAAATAAGACGGTACTTATACGCGTCGGAAGACATCACACTATCACGCATCGCTGGCATGTATAGCTAAACTTTTACACATGCTAGGTTAGTCCGAGAACCGACTAAACCTGCTCGATACCACTAAATGTAACACCCGCACCGAGACCGCTTTCGAGTCGAACACGAGGTGTTAACGGACTTAATTCATTAATTAAACAGCTCATACAATTCATTTTAAAAATTTCTAGACAAGCTGGCTAACTGCATCACAGTCGCTTTAAAAATCATATCTCGAGTTACGAAACTCGAAATCCAATTCCGTAAATTTTTCCTGAAACTAGACTCATATATATATCTACTAATTTTTTTCTAGAATTTTTGGTTGGGCCAATTAGTACAGTTTATTAGTTAAAATCTCCCCTGTTTTAGGGTTCAACTACTCTGACCTCTGTGTATTACGAATCAGATATCTCCCTGTACAGAGCTTCAATGACTATGCCGTTTGTCTCTAATAAAACTAGACTCAATAAGGAATCTGTACATATAAAGTGTGACTTCTAATTATCTTTGTAAAATTTATGGTGAATTTACAAAGTCAGAACAGGGGATCCAGAAATCGCTCTGGCCCTGTTTCACAAAATTTAAACATCTCATAAAATATAGCTCATATACCTGTTTTGCTTATTCCATATGAAAATAGACTCATCAAGCTTCGATTCCATAACTTATTCATTATTTAATTCCATTTCTACTATTTTTAGTGATTTTTTAAACTCGCGTCACTGTTGCTATCTGAATCTATTTTATGGTAAATTTTACCTATTTCATGGTTTCCATGGATTAGCTAGCAATTTGACATACATAATACCAAATATGATCATGATTAGCCATTCCAATGGCTAATCATTACCAAGCATTTCTATTTCCATACCACTCAATAACCATATCATAAGACCATATATACAAAATGATTATAATGCTATACATGTCATACTCAAAATATACAAGCCATTATGCCAAGATGGTATACGGATAGTGTGAGCGTGCCTCCGACCGCTTCCGATTTCCGAGCTGGCTTGTCAACACTACAAGGAATGAAAAGGAGGAGTAAGCATAAATGCTTAGTAAGCTCACATGCAAATAGCAAGTAACATAACCATATAAGCAAACATAAAACATCATTTGCATAATCATCACCAAGACATTCATATCACCTTTTCATTTATCATCTTACCATATTGTTGTTATATCGAGTTTTCAACCCGAGGGTTAGGTACATACCTGTTCAAATTATCCATTTCACAACACTTACCAATACGTCCCTTTCATCTTGAGTATTCCTCCATTTGAGTAGAACTTTACCCGTTGAACACATCGAATATAATTCGGATACATGGATAACTTGCACATAAGTGCCACATATTCAATCAAGCAATCATGTAACCCGCCCATAAGCGAACTCGGACTCAACTCAACGAGCTCGGGCGTTCGCATCCATAAGTGAACTCGGACTCAACTCAACGAGTTCGGATGCCTAGTTACATCTCACGAACTCGGACTCAACTCAACGAGTTCGGACATTCGCATCCATAAGTGAACTCGGACTCAACTCAACGAGTTCGGATGCCCAAATATCCCAGTGACATGTCACTTGTATCCTAATCCATTCCCGAGGTTCAACGGACCTTTTCCCAATCATGTGTCTCAACCATCTTCTACGGAATGCCGATACGATACTCTGTAGTATTTCACATTTTCCAAGTATATCACATAATTTGACATATTATCAAACAATTATCACAAGTATAATATTTCATAATAATTATCATATCATTTAAAAACATTAAAACATTTAAAATAATAACTATGTTACCAACATTTACATATGAACTTACCTCGTATGCTAAAATGGCTATTTTTACCATTTCGTCCACAACTTGGTATTTTCCCATTTTAGCCCGAATTTCAGTTTTCCTTGCTCTATCATTTAAAATATAGTCTAATTAGGACTCAAATTATTCAAATTGACCCAAAATCATATTTTTGAAAAATTACAATTTTGCCCTAAACTTTTGCATATTTACACTTTTGCCCCAAAGCTCGTAAATTAAAATTCAGCCTATTTTCTTATGTTTTATGACATGCTGATCATTTTTCCTTCTATGGCAACATCAAATTCACACTCTAACATGTACTTATGACTATTAGGTATTTTTATCGATTAAGCCCTTTTGCTCGCTTTTCACTTAAAACCGAGTAGCATAAGTTGTCTAACATAATTTAAAACCTCATATTCTATCATAAAACACCAAAATACACAAATTTCACCTATGGGTGTTTTTCCAAATATAAACCCTAGGTTAAATTATTGCTAGCATAAGCTAAATCGAGCTACTGGACTCCAAAACGTAAAAATCATTAAAAACGAGGCTAGAACGGACTTACAATCGAGCTTGGAAGCTTGAAAACCCTAGCCATGGTTTCTCCTTGCTATATTCGGCCATGGGGTTGAAGATGAGCAAAATTGGCTTTTAATTTTGTATTTTAATTCATTTTACCCCTAAATGACCAAAATGCCCTTACTACTAAACTTTCCAAAATTCCATCCATGTCCAATTTTTGTCCATAGACTTAGAAATTGGTAAAATTACTCTTTAAGGACCTCTAATTAATAATCTAATTCAATTTTATGCAAAATACTTCTAGAACACAAGTTTTGCAATTTATTCAATTTAGTCCCAAATTTCAAATTAAGCACTTTATGCATAAAATTTCTTCACGAAATTTTCACACAATCATGCAATCATATCATAGACCTTAAAATAATCATAAAATAATTATTTCTATCTCAGATTTTGTGGTCACGAAACCACTATTCCGACTAGGCCTAAAATCAGGATATTACAATGAAACTATGCACAAATAAGATAAATGACATACACTAAAAAATGAATAAATAGAACATTTACAAATTATAAAAATATAATGCAATAGTTCAAAATTCATGAAATGATACTATAATATATTTACATGCATAGAAAATATATATTTGAAAATAAACTATATAAAAGGTTAAATATTATAATATATAAAATACATAATCAAATGTATAAAAGATAGGAATAAATATACATATTTGAAAAATGAAGAAATTAAAATAAAAAAAAGGTTGAAAATCTAAGATAGACGAAGAATAAAATAAGAACAAACCACAGAGAGTAAGAACGCAAGAGGGAGAGAAATTTGAGTGAATGCTCTCAAGAATTCTTATTGCTTCCCAAAACTCAAATGTGTTTACAATGAAGGGAGAGGCCTCTATTTATAGTTGAACCTCCTCAAATCTAACAGTACAGATCAATTACATCAACGGTTAAGATTAAAAGGTATCTACAAATTAAATCTCTAAGATTACAAAATCATATCTTCTAAGATTGCAATCATATCTAAGATTGTATCATATCTAAGATTGCATATCATATCTAAGATTGCATATCATTGAAGATTATATTTCCATATGAGTCAAGCTTGTAGATGGACCTTAAATCTTTTCAAGTAATGGGCCATTTCGATCGGGCCGAATTATATTTGTAATTCTGGACTGAACTTGGACTTCGTTTTTTTTTGGGTTTATTATTTTTGGACTTATTTCTGGGCCCGGTCAAAATTGAGTGTCTACAATCATGCAGAATAACAAATTTAAGTTTTATACCTGAGTCACTATAGTCCATTGCAAATCTGGGGGAAGACCAACAAAATCATCAAATTTCGTCCCTACCAATATTGGAATTGCTGTCTGCAAAATGAAGATAAAGAAACAGTAAAATGCAAATCCAAGGTTTAATGTAATTTAGTTCATGTAATCGTCCTTATCTGGACTGGGTCATTACTCCTTACATACAGGTTCAAATCAAAGGAGATGTGCTTTCAAATGACAATGCCTTAAAAAGGGTAAAAGATGGTATTTACTCTCTTATTCTCACCAAACAATGCTTATTTTGTTTTCTGTGAACCCATTAAAAAGGGTCAGAGGTCCAATTTTTTCTAAGAGAAAAATAAATAAATGAAATTTGAGGTCCAAACCAATTCGGTATCTAATACCAAAGCTATGGGTTTTGTCTTTCGTCCAAACCAATGCAAGTCCACCTTACTCAATCAAAAACTAAAGGCTGAGAAAAAAACTCATATGCAAGAGCCAAGATGAGCCCAAATTCTTCATCGTACTTATTTCATCTCAATTTTTTATTTAGTTTTATATATCCATGAAGAGAGCCGAAGATAAGGATTTAAAGCCCCACCTTTCGTTCTTCTTCATATGATGAATAGCCTCTATCACCAAACAACACCTTGGGTTTTTCTCTGATAGTAAGCTTTATCTCTCAAATAGGTATAGTTTTTACTTGGTCATAAGCTAACGGGTCATTGTTTTTTAAGTTAACTTTTTGTTTTTCTGCCATTTACTGATATTGGGTTGTTGTTAATTTTTCCCAGTTTTGGTTCTCTTTAGCTAGAATTTGACATCAATCTACTGACTTCTCCTTATTAATTGAATTCTGCCAATTTCCCCCACATTCATTTACAAAAGTATAGTTTCTTCCTTAAAGTGTCAATTACTATATTAACAGTCAATTGTTAGGCTTAAAATTGCAGACTAATTATACATAAGTATTATTTCATTTTCAAGAATCAATACTACTTCTCTCAGGTGTAGAAAAATTTGGCCAAACAACTAATCTTAACTATTCACTGACAGGGAGGTGAGACATTAAACTTCTATCAGAAAACACTGGCTTCAGTACCTGATTCCACTTTCTTGCTTGACTATACCATCCAACAACATTGAAAAATCCAAGAAAAAGTATTGTAAGCATAAGGAGTAAAGAATAAAGAGGAAAACAAATTTGTACCTAAATTACATGATTAGTGTAGCAGAATCAGATGAACCGCTTCCAAAATCAATATCGCACAGACGTAATGGTTTCGGGGAATAACAGCAAGTGAGACGAGAGGAAAGGGGAAATAGTTAGGGATTTTAGGAATGGGGGAACAGATTTAGGGAAAAAAAAGGAGATTTGGGAAATTGTTAGGGATTTCGGGTTTGGGGAACTAGGGGATGATTTGGGGAAAAAGAAAGTGGTGTTTTTTATTTTAGGGATTTAAGGAAGGAAGAACCGAAATGGGGGAAAAACACTTAGTAAAAAACTAGACTGATTTCGGGGTAAATGGCATAAACCTCTGGAGAGAAAAAACGACGCCGTTTCAAATAAGGAAAATTTGTGGCGTTTTCATCAACGCGCCGCTAATGAGACCTTTTGCGGCATTTTAGGCAAAGTGCCACTAAGGCCTCTTTTATCTACATTACAAAACGACGCCGTTCTAATACAATTTGTGGCGTTTATTATAGAAATGCCGCTAAAGCCATTAATATTCAGAGGAAATAATGTCGTTTTACTCTAATGTATAATGAAATTTTGTGGCGTTTTCTAGAAAACGCCGCTATTGCCTCTCATTTGTGGTGTTTTATGTAAAAACGCTGCTAATACCTGAATATATTTAAAAATTAATCATAATTTAAAACTATATATTTAGAATTTCTTTAAAATTATATCCAAATAATGTTATCGTGATTTAATGTTAGTGTAGTACAAAATATATATTTCATATATTTATATTACGTGTAGTACAAAATGGCAAGAATCTCATAAAATTCTAAATATTGGTTCAGTCTTCAACAATATACCTTAAACTTTAAACCTCAAACCATAAACTTACACTCTAAACCCTAACTATAGTTGAAACTTTAATTTTGATTTAATACACATTTTAAAATACATATTATGTATGCATATAAATTAATTAAATAAAAACATGATGCTATTTATATCAATAATGTGTTAATATTTTACAAGATCTAGATCAAATTACAGTTCATGTACACAATTGCACACTAAACCACTTTTCATCTTAGTTATTTGGGATTTAACCCATTTTGATATATATATATATATATATATATATATATATATTATTTTAAAATAATAATTTATATATATTTATCTTATTTATATTTATCTTCTAAATTAAAATCCAAAATTATACTCTAAAACTGAAACCTTAAACCTAAGACCCTAAACCCTAAACCCTAGACCACAAACATGTACAAAACCTCTAACTCCAAACTTTAAACCCCGAAACCATTCACAGTAACCCCTAAACCAACCATAAATCCTAGACCATAAAGCCCAAACTATAAACTCTAAAAATCGTTAACCCTAAACCATAATCGTAAATATTTTTTTGGGAATTTGTGTGGCAAATGTTAGTGCATGTAGTACAAATTAAAACACATATATATATATGTTTATATTCTTATATTAAATAATATGGGTATATATAAAATGGCATGAATCTTAGTAAAATCCAAATGTTCCTCGCTTAATTTATACCTAATAGTATCATTTCCTTAAACCCTAAACCTAAACTTACACCCTAAATTAATATATAGAATCTTAATATATATTACAAGTTCTAATATATATATAACAAGGACAAAAGTAATTAAAATAAAATCTTAATGCTTACCAAAACCCTAAAATAAATTAATTTTTATCATTAATCATAACCTCTAACCCCTAATAGCATAACCCCTAAAACCACGAACATTAATATTAATTCTACCCTAATCCTAAAACACAGTAAACCTCAAACTCAAACTCTAAAACATAAATCCATAACCCAAAATAATAAACATTATATCATAAACCCTAAAACTCTAAATTAACCTAAAACTCATAACCTTAAACCCTAAAATAACATAATTTATTTGCGGCGTTTTCTAAAAAAACGCCACTAATGATTCACATTTTGCGGCGTTTTAAAAACAAACGCCGCTAATTCTTCTATAGCTCACTGACGGACGGCGCCGTTTTAGTCAACACTTCTGCGGTGTTTTTAGAAAATTGCCGCTAATACATCACCTATTGCGGCGTTTTTGTAAAAACGCCGCTAATGCTTGAACCTTTTGCGGTATTTTACAAAAACGCCGCTAATGCCTTAACACCTCACAAACAAACGGCACCATTTTGCTCAACACTTTGGTGACGTTTTTAGGAAACCGTCGTTAATGCGTCACCTATTGCGGCGTTTTTGAAAAAACGCCACTAATGCTTGAATTTGTTGCGGCGTTTTACCAAAAATGACGCTAATGCCTCAACAGCTCACCAACAAACGGCACCGTTTTGCTCATCACTTTTGTAGCGTTTTTGGACAACCGCCGCTAATGCGTCACCTATTGCGGCGTTTTTAATAAAACGTCGCTAATGCTTCTTTTTTGCGGCATTTTAGACATAAGCGTCGCTAATAGTGATCTTTTGCGGCGTTTTTTTGACAAGTGCCACTATAACTCTGACCTATAGCGGCGTTTTTGTCCAAACGCCACTGATGTACATAATTTGCAGTGTTTTTTGTTCAAACGCCGCTAAAAGCGCTGCTAAAAGCCTATTTTGCTGTAGTGTGATAATTTAGTTCAGACAAAGTGGGGCAAATAGCCAGCAAGTATACATTCAACCTTTAATAATGGCTTTAGCCTGAAGAGATAAGTAGATCTATATTGTTAGGAATCAGGTTGTGAAGGTAATTATGATACAATTTAGTACAACTTGACCTATTTAGTTGGCAGTTATTTATTTCTTTTGTAATTATATTTTAATCTTTTTACTTTCGTTGTAATCATGTTTCATCCTCAGTAGAACGGTGTGTCATTAAGTCCATAATAAAATCTCATAATGATGTTTTCAAGCCCTGCAACAAAAAGGGAGATTGCCTCTAAACAATAAAAGTTTGAAGACTTCTGTTATCTCTTATTCTATGATTGTCGAGATCTATAAAAACAATTCTTACTCAAAATTATAAATATTTGTATATAATCGTGAGCAAGGTTGAATACTCAAATAATTGATGATAATTTTATCTCTTTAGTAAAAATAAATAAAATAAATGAGAGTTTTATAATTAAAAATTAAAAATATGTAAATAGAAATTATAGAATGAAGTTTTAAAAATTAATATGATGAGAGTGTAGTCAAAGGTAATATCTTAGTTTGATTGATCATCAGTACACTAGTAAATTTCAATATTATTTAATAAATTAGTTATAGTTGCTGACATCGTAACTAACAGCTAAGGTTTCTTTACATTGTCAATAACTTAGGAAGCTCGTTGAACTCAGGATTTAGCTCGGTAGCATTAAGAATGAAAGAGATTTAATTCTAACTAACAAACACACATAAGCGAGGTTTATATAGATTAGATCGCATGTCTACATAAAATGAATTGTATGCATAGCCTATACCCAATCATGTTATTCATCACAAGCATTAGAATTAATTAAATAATTATGAATTTAACTATTCTAATTAATAAGAAGAATATTCTAAGTAATTGAATACGATACCAATATTCAACAAACCTAAATATTTGCATTAAAACAAAGAAAGGATGAAGAGCAATTAAATCTCACAAACTTTGAAGTTTCTTTGAAAATGAGTTTAGCAACTCGTAGATAAAAGAAAACACAAAAAGTAAAATAATATTATGGTAGCTATATGAGACTATATCTAGCTCTAAACCTAAAAATATGTATTTATAGGAAAAGAAATTCACATAAAAGGCGAAAGACAAAAGTGTCCTTAATAAATTAAAGGAGGTTCTCTAGGTTTTTAGCATATTTGTATCTAGAAATTCTAGACCATTTTTGGGTGTCTTAACCTTTTTGGGTCCAAGTTATAAGATAAGTCTAGTTAGATCTTTCGATTCCCTTCGAAATGGTATATTATGGGCCCAAATAAGAGTTTTCTAGCTCAAGATATAGCCAAAATACTAGAATAGATTAAGTTGAAAGTTCATCCGCAAAAACTTGCGAAAATTAATCTTTAAACTTTCTTTTCTCAAATCCTTTTACCTAATACAAGAAAAATAAAATTAGAGACAAAATAAAATGATTAAGTACTTAAATAGCACAATTCAAAGGCAAAATAATAAAAATAAATTATAATTTATACACTTTATCACTTATGATAAGATAATATGTCATGTTTAAATTTGTAGGATGATCCTATATATTGAACTAAGGATAAGACTATCATTCCTTATATGATGCATGATGGTTGAAGTGCTCAAGAGTGAGTTTTTTTTAGAGAAAATATTAATTCATCTAAGGGGTTGATGTATAAGGATTTTATCTATCAACTTTAGATGATTGTTGTCAACACTTGCTAAGTGATTAATAGAGCAAAATGTTAGAATCAAATTAGATTATACAAAGATGAGGCTACAACTAGAGTGAAAGGAGTGTTGGAAAATAATTATTGAGTAATGAATGATAATTGTATCTCTTGGTTTAATAGTGCATTTTTCCATACAGTTGTATCTTTTGAAAAAATGTATCTCTTGGTTTAATATTGAATTTTTTTCATTCATTGTCTCTATTCACTCATGTCTATTAATTTTGAAACAAACCTTTTCATTCATTTCCTCTCCTCTACATAAAGCCAAGTTAGGAGATTTCAAAAATATATCATCAAAACTATCAATATAAAAAATTCCTTCTAAATTCATTTCTCCTAGTAATAGAGAAAGGCAAGATTGTGTTCGATTGATCATTGTTGTTGTGCTACTACTGTGATCATTTGTCGTTGTATCCTGGGAGATAGTCGTCCAACGTTACTCAAAGCACCAAGAAGAGGATGAATCTGTCTTAAGGAAACTGTTTATACAAGCCTCAACAAAATTCTTCTTTTAATTTTTAACTTTGTCCGATTACAGGTATTCTGTTGTGTTACTGCTATTGCATTGTATTGCATTATCATTGTTACTGATATATTAATACTACTACAATATTAGATTTTCTTATATTCTTAAGATAGATTAATTGTTATAGTTTTAATCTAAGGCGTATAGATTACCATCATAACTTATTTAAGCTTGGTTTATACTTCTATTTCAGATTTTAATTTATTTATAAATTCTGGTTCTTTATTTCGATTATAGAAATGTCTTATACGTCAAACAACTCATCCAATTCAAAGGCTGAGGAGATTGTCGCTGCTCAGGCTCGGGCTGCAAGCCAAACGTTACCTGTGACTATGAATCATAATGAAAAGACTGTGAAATTCACTAGAGAGAATTTTAAAACATGGCAACAGAAAATGTAGTTCTATTTGACCATGTTGAATATGGCAAAATTTCTGAAAGATAATACTCCTATTTTTAGAGAGGATAAGGAATATGCTATTACCGCATTCAATATTGCCGAAGCATGGAACAACTCTGATTTCTTATGTCATAACTACATTTTGAATAGTTTATCTGATGAACTTTATGAAGTATACAGTATCAAGAAAATGATTAAGGAATTATGGGAATCGCTGGACCATAAATACAAAACTGAAGATGTTGGTGCTAAGAAATTCTTAGTTGCCAAGTTCTTAAACTTTGTAATGGTTGATTCTAAAGCTGTTGTAAATCAGATGCAAGAATTCCAACTGATCATTCATGGTATTCTCACAAAAGGGATGGAGATAAGTAAATCTTTTCAGTTGGCAGCCATTATTGGAAAAATACCCCCTGCTTGGAATGACTTTAAGAACTATATTAAGCATAAGAGAAAGGAAATGACAGTGGAAGATCTGATTGCCAGAATTCGAATTGAAGAAGATAATTGAGGTGCGGCTACAAGGTTAAAAAAAGCAACCAATCCTAACTTTGCTAAAGCAAATGTAGTGGAAGTCAAGAAGGACTCCGAGAAAAGAAAACATTCTCAAACTAGGTCTAAACTAGGGCCAAAAGGCAGTGTTTTCAAGAAGCCAAAATTCCAAGAAAAATTCTTTAATTGCAATAATATGGGACACAAGTCATCCGATTGTAGGCTTTCAAAAAGGGTCAAAACAAACAAGGCCAATGCTGTGGAAAATATTTCTAAGGAAATATATGATCTTTGACCTCTACGCTGTGATTTCTACACTCAACTTGGTTGTTTCAAATCTAAGAGAATGGTGGCTTGCTACTGGTGCCACACATCATATTTTTTGTAACAATGACTCATTTGTTGAGTTGGTTCCTTGTGAGAAAGGGGAGAAGCTCTATATGGGCAACGCTGCAACTTTCAAGATTAAGGGGAAAAGCACTGTGATTTTGAAGTTGACTTCTAGCAAAGAGTTAAAACTTTAAAATGTATTGTATGTTCCTGACATACGCAAGAATCTTGTCTCTGGGACCTTTCTAAGTATGCATGGCTTTAGGATGGTATTTGAATCCCAGAAGTTAGTTTTTCCAAAAAGAGGAACATTTGTAGGAAGGAGATATGTATTAAATGATATATGGAAACTCAATGTTATCTCTGTTAAAGCTAATACTATGAATAAGAATAACGCTTCTTCTGTTTATATGCTTGAGTCATTTGATTTGTAGCATGGTAGGTTCGAACATGTTAATTTTAATACTTTACGTAGATTAATTAACTTGGAGTATATTCCTTCATTTTTCATTAATTATAATCATAAATGTGAAACATGTGTTGATGCAAAACTAACAAGGTCTTTATTTCAATATGTTGAAAGAAATACTGAATCACTTGATCTAATACATAGTGATATTTGTGATTTAAAATTTATTCAAACTAGATGAGGGAATAAATATTTTATTACCTTTATTGATGATATCACAAAATATTACTATGTATATTTGCTTAAAAGCAAAGATGAAGCTATAGAGAAATTTGTTGTTTATAAGTAGGAAGTTGAAACCCAACTTAATAAAAGAATTAAGAGGGTGAGAAATGACCGTGGTGGTGAATATGTTGAACCATTTGGTAAATTTTGTGCAAAACATGGTATTATTCATGAAGTAACTCCACCATCCTCTCCTCAATCCAATAGAGTAGCAAAGTGTAAAAATTGAACCTAAAAGAAATGATGAACTCAATCCTAGGAAGTTCTAGGTTGTTACAAAACATGTGGGGGGAAGCTATTTTATCAGCGAATTACCTTTTAAATAAAGTGCCCTGTAAAAAAAAAAAGAAAAAAACACCATATGAATTACGGAATGGTGTGTGTTACAAAGGTAATAGTTTATTTGCCGAAGTAAATGAAAATAGGTCCTAAAACGGTAGATTGTATTTTCATTGGTTATGCACATTACAACAATACATATCGATTTCTTGTACATGAATCAAAGAATCCTAAAATTTACAAGAATAAAATATTGGAATCTAAAAATGCCTTATTCTTTGAAAATATATTCCTTTGTAAGACTAGGGAAGATGGGTTTAGTTCAACAAAATGAACTTTAGAAACTATTGATAGCCAAAACTTTCAACAAGAAGTTGAAGTCAAGGTACAACCAAGAAGAAGTAAAAGGGCAAGGGTGGAAAAGTCCTTTGGGTCAGATTTTCTAACCTATATGCTAGAAACTGAACGTCAAACTTATAGTGAAGCTATATCCTCATTTGAAAGCATTTTTTGGAAAGATTCTATCAAGGGTGAAATTGATTCCATCATGAAAAATCATACGTGGGAAGTAGTGGATCTACTTCAGGGAATTAAACCACTAAATTCTAAATGGATTTTCAAACGAAAAACGAAAGCAGATGGAACAATTGATAAGTACAAGGCCAGATTAGTTATAAAAGGCTATAGAAAAAAGGAAGGTATTGATTACTTTGATACATTTTCTCCTGTATCAATAACAACTTCTATAAAGATGATACTTGCTATTACCACTTTGCGGAATCTAAAAGTTCATCAAATGGATGTTAAGATATCTTTTCTAAATGGAGATCTTGATGAGGAGATTTACATGGAACAACCTGAGGGTCATGTAGCTCTAGGGCAAGAAAGAAAAGTCTATAGATTGATAAAATCTTTGTAAGACTTAAGCAAGCACCAAAGTAGTGGCATGAAAATTTTGACACTATCATGATATCAAATGGATTTAAAATTAATGAGTGTGACAATTGTGTGTATGTCAAAACCACTGTTGATGGATATGTAATTTTATGTTTTCATGTTGATGACATTCTCATTGTTAGAAGTAAAAATTATATGGTAAAACGTACCAAAAACTTGTTAAATTCAAGATTTGATATGAAAGATATGGGACTTGCGACGTGATATTGGGCATCCAAATAAAAAGGTCATCTGAAGGTCTCGTATTGGCATAATCACGCTACATAGACAATATTCTTGAGAAATTTGGCAAGGATAATTTTGGTGTAGCTAGAACTCCGATAGATATAAATCAACATCTATCTAAAAAAAAGGTAAAAGTATTGACCAAGTGGAATATGCAAGATTCATAAGCAGTCAATGTACCTTATGAGTTGCACTAGACCTGATATTACTTTCATTGTAAGCACTTTAAGCAGATTCACAAGCAATCTAGAGGAGAACCACTGGAAAGCAATTGTAAGGGTACTGAGATATCTCAGATATACTCGGAACTATGAATTGCATTATTTCAAAGATCCTACTGTGTTAGAAAGATTCTCTGATGCCAGTTGGATATTTTATATTCAAGATACCGAAGGCACAAGTGGTTATATTTTCATATTATGAGAAGAAGTTGTGCCATAGAAATCCTCAAGGCAAATGATTATAACCAGATTCACAATGGAATATGAGTTTGTAGCTCTAGACAAATCTAGAGAAGAGGTAGAATGGCTACGAAAATTTTTAGAAGATATTCCTAAATGGCCAAAGCCTGTGCCCACAATATGCATATCTTGTGATAACCAAGCAAAAATTGGTAGAGCATAGAACATAATGTATAATGGTAAGTTGAGATACATGTATCGTCAACACAATACCTTTAGACAATTGATCTCAACTGGAGTTATCTCTATTGATGTTGTAAGATCAAAAGATAACACTGTGGATCCACTAACCAAATGGTTAAATTGAGATCAAGTTGATAAAACATCGAAAGGAATGAGACTAAAGCCCATGAATATTTAAGGAGCTATGTGAAGGAAAACCCAACCTAGTTGACTGCAGATCCCAAGATCTAGGTTCAATGGGACAACCGACTTGCATAGACCTTGTGAGGTTACTATAAGGGATCTTATCCCGAGTCTATTCCTATGATGAAAACAATGATTAAAATGTGGAAAAGGTTAAGCAATGCTTTTAATGACCATTGTCTGTTTCAGTGAAACGGACAACATAAGTCACCTATGTGAGAGTGAAGTGGGGTCGCTTCAAAGAGCCTATTGGGGCATAATTCTCTGAGCTCTTGTAGAACCAAGAGGATGTTCACGACCATATGAACATACCCATAAGAACCAAAAATCTTGCCAGGGAGGTATTTGTGTGAGGAATATAATCGTTTACACAAACGGCAGAATAGTTCAAGGACATCGATTCTACTAGTCAGCTAGTAAAATAAATATACTTTCACAAAGAAAGTTTCAAGGGTTGATGCCTATCTATCCTATACAAATATTGAACGTAGAATCCATCTCCTCTTTGAGTCTTTGAGTCTTATTGATCCATCAATTTCATTCATGTGGGGGATTGTTGGAAAATAATTATTGAGTAATGAATGATAATTGTATCTTTTGGTTTAATAGTGCATTTTTCCATATAGTTGTATCTTTTGAAAAAATGTATCTCTTGGTTTAATATTGAATTTTTTTTCATTCATTATCTCTATTCACTCATGTCTATTAATTTTTCAACAAATCTCTTCATTCATTTCCTCTCCTCTACATAAAGCTAAGTTAGGAGATTTCAAAAACATATCATCAAAGCTATCAATATCAAAAATTCCTTTTAAATTCATTTCTCCTAGTAATAGAGAAAGACAAGATTGTATTTGATTGATCACTGTTGTTGTGCTACTACTGTGATTATTTGTCATTGTATCATGGGAGACAGACGTTCAACGTTACTCAAAGCACCAAGGAGAGGATGAATATGTCTTAAGGAAACTATTTATATAAGACTCGACAAAATTCTTTTCTAATTTTTAACTATGTTCAGTTACTAGTATTCTATTGTGTTATTGCTACTGCATTGTATTGCATTATCATTGTTACTGACATATTAATACTACATACGATATCAGATTTTCTTATAAGGAGTTGGGCTTAAATTATTGTTCTCTGTACTATGAAGATTTTAGTGGATTGATTCACTAAGCAAGGCTTTTTACGCTAGGTTAAGTCCAAACTAAGCAAACATTTCTTGTGTCTATTGTTTTCTTACATTTATATCTTTTGTTGTGCCAACAACTCCTCCTACAACCTAGTTAGATAGACTCTCATATGCATATTTAAATTTGCAACTTCTAATTCCTATCCATAAAATGTCTTTTTTAGAGTAAAAAGAAAACGAAATGTGTATATCATATATAAAATAAATGAAATGTAGTGTTTGGTCAACAAATCAAAGGAGCAAGCAATTAAAGTTTTGTATACCTTAAGATTTAAGGTTCAAACTTTGACAGCGATATCCACTTTCCCGATTTGTAATATATCCAAAAAAAAGTGATGTAAATTTAAATGTGTCAATGTTTATATATTACAAGTAAAAGAGAATCCAATGATGAGTCAACCTCAATAACAACAAGAGAAGAGATCAGTGCATAACACATGTTTTTCACTTATTCCAATATCCAATATGGATGAAGATAATCTCACAAACCAATCCACTTTGTTAGATCATGGTGTGAGACCGTAATTTGAAATATATAATTTTTAAGTATCCACATGTCCCTCAAGGTATTGTCATCTTTAGTGCTACCTTTGATTTTCTAAGTATTTTAGTATAACAAATCGTTAAGATTAAAATAAACAAATTAAATTGAATAAGTCTTAAATATTTTTAAGTGTTAAATAAACAAAAAAAAGTGTTCTATATATGTTTTATACTATCAAATGTTTTTTAGTTGTTCCTAAAGTGTTTTCAAGTGTTCCAAATGTTAACGATACAATTGAAGGACTCGATATTGATACCAATGGTCTAAGTATTGATACATGGTAAGTTAATAGCTAAATTTGCAAAACTATGAAGCAAGGCATCGATACCCAAGCTAAAGGTATCGACACTTGCATTGAGGTATCGATACCCAAGGATTTCTAACTATTATTTTTCTTTAAGGTATAGGTACCACCTTTTTAGGTTTCGATACCTAACCTTTCAAGTTGCATTAAATGTGTAAAATTAAATATTTTCAATGGCTCTCATTCATTCCTAACAACTCCAAATGGCTAGATTTCACTTCCTTGATATAAATAAAAGCCAATAACACTTCAAGACATGAAAGAGATATCCAACCATCAAACACAAGAGAAGGAACTTCAGTTCTTCATTTTCTTCATTTCTATTCTTAGTGAGCTTAAACTTGGAAACACACACCTATTAGAAAGTTGATCATTTGTTTGCTCTTTCACTTTGTAATTAAATAGTGTACTTAAAGTTTTTGGATAGAAAACCTTAAGGGGATTAAAAGGATTTTTAGTTAAGTCTTGTTGATGTCCACGAAACCAACTAAAAATTCGACAAAGGCAAGTACACCTATCGATAACTAGTATAGCAACGGTGAGCAAAGATATCGTTCTCACAAGGACTAAAAGTTCTAGTAATTACCGTCTTTCTATTTAACTGACAAATTGAAGTGATTGAATTAAACCAAAATTCATTAAATTAATTAACTAAGAACTCGACAAAGAACAAAATAGAAAAATAATGGAATAATAACCAAGAAGTGAAACAATACCCAGGAAAGAATCCACCTAGACTGCATCTATCATTATCAATCTGAATTAAACAATTTATTCACTTAATATCTTGATCCGTAGAAATTCCTAAATTATGCTAATATCTCTCTTCAAAACTAAAATCAACTTACTCTAGGTTGATTAATTAATATTTTTATAATTAAAACCCATATTATCGCATTAACTTGATCTATGAATTCCCATATTAGATTTGACTCTAATCTGGTAGATTTATGTCGTCCTATTTTTAGGATTGCATGCAACTCTACTTAATTATGGTAGATCTACTTTTAAACAAGGTCTATTCCTCCTCTGAATTAAGCACATCAAACATGAATTAATAATCCAGAAATATTAAATCAAGAATTAATCACACATAACTGATAACAACATTTAAGTATTTATTGTTAAAACAGAAATCAAAAGACAGAATTCATCATAGAGTTCATCTCCACTAGGTATTTGGAAAATTAGTTCATAATCATGAATAAAAACATCTCAAAGTCAGTATAACCACAAGAAATAAAGAACCTCATAATGAACTTCAAAGAAATTAAAAGTAGATCTTCAATCTTGATGGAAATCTACTTTAGAGTTGACTTTAATGGCGTTTTTCGAGTTGTTTCCCTCAAACCTCTCTGATGGCTCCCTTTCCTCTTCTTATATTTGGTATTTATAGGTTTTAAAATGCCCGAAACCTAAAAATTACATTTTTTCGTGTGTCTGGAGTACGAATCACGAAATCCACATAATCTAGCAAATGGTTGTGTGTCCAACTCGTGTGGGAAGGCCTAACCTATCTGGCTCTTGAAATCTGCTTCAATTGTCCAATTTTCACTCGTTTTCACTTGTTTTGCTCCCAAATGCTCTCCTAAGTATAGAAACATGAATTTAAAGTATTAGGAGCATAAAATTCACCATTTTGCATTGATTAGTCATCTAAAAAACGCATTAAGAATGGGATTAAAAAATGTTACTTTTGACACTTATCACTTGTAAAAGCTATAGGGTTTTAATTAAACCATAAAAAGTATGGGAATGTTTTATCTTAGCCTTTGGGAAGAAGATAGAGATCGTAAATGTTATACATTTTTCTTGAAAGGTACAATTCAAAGTAGTGATTTGGAAAATCCTTAATTGTGAAAAGCTAAGGTCATAGAAGTAGGAAAACATAATAGATCCTGAATCTGTTAATATGGACTTATTCACTTGTGACGTTCATAGTGTGGCAAACCTAAATCCTAAGTGGATGGCAGACAATGTATGTGTGACTCGTACAATTTGATGTAAGTAAAAGTCTGAGTTTAATTGGATATGGAACCAAAAGCTGAAGCACTAAGTGTATGATTTCTACAGTACGTAGTGTCATTCACAATAGTGGAATTCATAGCCTGAGACATAGGTAAATGATACCTTCTTATTGACATTATGAGGTTAACAAAAAATAAATGTGGCCACGGGTCATTCGTCTATGTGATAAATGACTCGATTACTATTTAATAGTAATTGACTTTTCATAAAGATTTAATGGTTACCATGAGATAAAATAGGTTCATATTAGGAGAGCGGATATTATCCCAAAAATGATTAAGGATATCCTATGAGGGTAACACACTTATGACAAGGTCATTAGATGAGCACTAAGTAGATGCTTTCGTAATGTTATGTCGTTAGGGAGAGCTCAACACAATACTATAGTGGAATAACTTCATGACTAAATGAGTTAATAATTAATGGGTGAAAAGCTGGAATTTAATTTTCAATCATTTGAGCCCTAATTATATATGTCCAATCGGTCTCTCCGCTAACTCGTTGAAACTAGAAATGAATTACGTGTTTGAATCGAAATGAATAGAATGAATAGAAATAGAGAAATGAGAAACATTCAAGAATGATTATGGTTTTATCTTAAATGGATAAATGAAATAACTTGGAAATGAATTTAGGTTTCTCAAAATGGAAATGGGAATGAAAATAAGAAATGATACATTTGCAAATGTACATGGATTACTTAAAAATGATCAGAAGCATGAGTTTATGTTTTTGAGCTATTTTAAAACCCAAAAATGAAAATAAATCATTCGGTCATAGTGGACAAGTTGAGTTGTGAAATATTAAATATATTTTTTTGAAAATTTTACTAAAGGTAAAATCATCATAATTTTACTGAGGGTAAAATTGAGATGAGAAAATTATTTAATTGAATATTAATATTAAAGTTTATTTTGAGAAATAGAAAAATAAAATCGGGTTGGATCATATTATAGAGTACTAAGTCAAAAGTCCTAGGAAGTACTCGTAATTAGACTCGATATAAGAAAAGCCCAAAACCCCTCATGTAACATGAAGGAGGCAGCAACCCTAGTAGGAATACTAGGTTGTGTCATCTACCCTATTCTTACTTTAAGTAAGAAGTTGTTTTTCTATTAGAAATAAATCACTACAACTCAATAAGGGTTCTACCTTCTCTTATTATAAATAGATGAAGCCGGCAGGGCATTATACACAACTTTGATAGACTATTACTTTGTCGAAAAATAGAGAGAATTTATTCTCAACTATTAAACATATTTTTTCCAGAATAACAAGTCTATTGGTTTCTATTAGAGAGAAATTTTGTTTTTACCCCAAAAAGAAAAGAATTTTTTTTTCTAGTTTTGTGCTTTGATTCAATTGGTTCAATCCCACGCTCGAAGCAATTCTTGGTATGAAAATAGCAAAGATGATAATTTGGTTGAAAGCTGAAAAACTTCAAGGATTTATTTATCTGAAAACACATGTATGATTTTGGTCTAAGGTCTATTTCTATAAATATCACAAACCGGGTCAGTTTTTAAATTTGTAATTTTTTTTTGTGCAAGAATGTAACACCCCAAACCCGGCCTAGACGTTACAGGTGAGTCTGGCGATGTCACATAGAATGGTATTTGAAAATAAATTTGTCGAGTTAAAACCATTACAGTTAATTAGCTTTATCTTAATTCAAAGTAAAATGCATGTTCTTCATTATTTCTAAAATAGTATCCTTTTAGCGGAAGCTTTGGAAAAGGTTATTGTTTTGGAAAACCGTTCGTGTTGAGAAAAACCTTTGTTTTTAGCAAAAATCGAGTTTTTACCGTCTAGCCGTAATAAAATCGTAAGGCAGTTAAAAAATCCAAAATTCAAAACAACAATCCAAAGTCCCAAAATTACACAACAAATACTCAAAAATAATGTAAATTCAAAACTGAATTAAAGTAGTACGAAACAGTGGTGGTCACCATCGAGTCCTCCACCGCACCTATCCGTCTAAGACTGAGGATTACCTAAACAGATTAAACCGAAATAGGGTGATTTTTCGCAAACTCAGTGTATAATCCCCCCAGAAAACATGCATACAGATACTCACTAGTAATCAGTCAGATACAGTCTCAGATATAAATTAAGGCCTTGGCCCATTTCAGATACAGTATGCAGTAACAGAAATCAGAATCTTACCCACCAGCCTCTACACACCATCACCGTCTATCCCTACACACCATGTGGGGTTAAAAACACCCACCCATCCCTACACACCACACTGTACTGAAATGTGGCACATATTTAGTAATTTGCAGCTGAGCTGCTAGATAACAAGCTTAAGAGCTTTTCAGACACTTTCTCGAAATATCATTAACCCACCCCAATGCTATGCAACATATAATAAATGGCATGCTAATATGCGATTACTAGTACATACATTCAGTTTACAATACATGCTTAGTATTATCAGGCTCAGTACAAATATCATACAAACAGTTCACATATATAAGGGTCTAAGGGTTGCTTACCGACCCTACAGTAGGTTCACGTTAACTTGGGCGACCCGTGCAACCTTAGAAACTTTTCAGTTACAATGGGTTCACACGCCTATGTGGCTTGCCCTTGTGGGCCCACATGCCCGTGTGGCCTACATGGCCTAAATCAGTCTAGCCCGTGTGGATCACATGGCTTGCAAAATCCTACACGCCTGTGTATCCCACACGGCCCAAATTTGTCTAACCCGTGTGTCACACACGGCCGTGTCTTATGCGTACGGTCTGGCCTCATCGATCACATGCTCGTGTTCCGTCACACGGCCTACCACACGAGCGACCACACATCCGTGTGGCGTCGACAGAATACTTTTTTTAGCTTTCATCGAATCTCGTTTTCTGCATTTCAGGTACACACCTGGTTTCAATTGAGGCTAAAACGATTCTCAAGCACTTCAAAACCTTCCAACGCCCAATTTCAATAATATTAACAAAACTCAATCGATATTATAATGAGATGTTCAACCCAAAATCTTCAAACTCTTACCTTCGATTAAGAATAGGAACTCCACCCCCTTAAAACATCAATGGGCGATCTTCAGCCCCTCGATTAACTCCTAAACCACAAGTAAAACCCCTCTTAAACACTTATCTAGAGTAATGTTAGAGTTTACTAAAACAAAAACTTACCAAGGGCGCACAATCCAACTTTGTACAGAAAAGAATACGAAATAAAAGAAGAAACCAAAGGGGAGGAAAAATCAATGAGATTTCGGCAAGGGAAGAGAGCATATTTTCGAAAAAGAGAATGAGGGAAAATGATTTTTGGCAGAGGGGAGACACAAAGAAACTAACATCAAATTTTTTTCTCTAGATGCAAACAACAGTTTTGCCAGATTCTGCTAACTCCCTACCAATCCACATCCTAACTACCTACTACTCAGAGTCTTATTAAAACTCAAAATCTAACCCGACGATTGCGCAAAAAAATGCCCAAGCAGGGATTTGAACACAGGACCTCCATCACATCAACACTCAACTTATCCACCAAACCAGTAGGTCCATTCTAATATAAGCTTATCAATAATTAAATAAAATCCTATTGTCCAAAGATTGGGCTTTATACATAAAAATGCCAAAATTTTCCGATCATGGCTTGAGCTTGGAACCTCTTACACACACCCAGAACACTTAACCACTAAAGCAGATACACACTTGTCTCATATTTTTACACTAGCCAAAATAGAAATTTTTGGGTGTTACAAAGAAAACCATTTTCAAACTAGATTTTTTCCAACAATTGTGTCAATAAAAGTTTAGCCCAAATAGGTAACCTAACACTGATGTATATAATTAGCTCAAACAAACATCAGATGTTATTTAAACCTGTGTATGTAATTCTTTTACGAGGTTTCATTAGGTAAAATAAAAGATAAAAAATGTGGAATTATGAAGTTGATGATGGTAAATTAGAGATGTGTTGAATTGTCATGTTCATATTTTGGTACCCTGATATGCAAACATGAATGGTTGATCATAATAAGTTTTGTACTTTTGTATGTCTTATGGTATAAAGTGGATAAGGGCTATAAAATGGTTTATATTGATTCTTATTTATTGTTGTGTTTGGTGCCAAATGTGGCATATTGGTTGAATGTTTAGGGAAATGTTCTAACTTATGTTTTATCATGGAATGAACAAGTTTTGGACTAGTTTAAGTTGGTTAAAAGGTGCATTTTAGGTCACTCTTAGGAGTTAGTTTGTACCATGCATCAAATGGCTTGTTTTTGGGTCACATGGGCTAACACACAGTTGTGTGTCACATAGAGGCAGATGACACGACCATGTACTTGTTTGAATTTAGAAAGTAATTGTACCACGCGATTTTCGATGGTCACACGAGCTGGCCATACGTTCGTGTGAGTACTGTAGATTTGGTCACTTAGTTTTGCACTCGGTTTTAGCTTGTTACACGGTTGTGTGAATTTGTTAAGTTTTAGCATTTTGGCCACGATCGTGCGACTCCTTTTCTACATGGTCACAGCTTATCATACGGCCTAGATAAATAGTTGTGTGATCAAGTTTGCAAAAATTCTCATACTTTTTGTTGAGTTTTCAATTAAGTCCTTATTTGTTCCCAGGTTGACTTTAGAGCTTTCGTAAGTTCATTTGAGACTCAGTTTGTTTATGAATGGTTTGAAAAATTAATGTATAAAATGTTTGCTATTTATTTTAAGTTCAAAGATGATTATGAATGATATTTGTTCTATTAATTGCGGTGGCATCCTATAGCTCAGGTTCGACGAACAAACTGGGTTAGGACTTGACGAACATGTTCTTATCAAACAACCACAAAGATTTATGGACTTGGATAATCCAAATCATACCTATCGATTAACTAAACCAATGTATGGGTTAAGCAAGCTCCTCAACAATTGTATAAGGAACTTACAAAAGTTTTTCTACAAATGGTATTTCATCAACCTCAATCAAATGCTTCATTGTTTACCTTTCATAGTCATAGTAATTGTCTGTACTTATGAGTTTATGTCAAAGATATTGTCAGTTCTTATTCGTATTGATGTCATTCTTACTTATGGCAATTTTTTTTTATCACAATCAAGGTATTTTCATGATATTCTTTGTGAGATGAACATGCATGAAAGTAAAGGTGTTTTGGATTCCATGAGTTACAACCAAGTTTTGATTATCAATGATAGCACTCAACTTGCTGATTCAACTGAATCTAGATGAGTTCTTTGTAAAATATAATATTTAACATTCACCAAGCCAAACATTTGTTTCTCGGTTAATAAAAAATTCATGTACAATCGTTCAAAGACACATTGGAAAGCAATCAAGTGGTTTCTTTGCTACTTACAACAAACAATTACCTTTAGTCTTTGTATTCTAAACAATGTGATTATAGTCTTTATAGGTAAAATGATGTCAATTGGGCAAGTGATCCAAACTATTTTGTCTAGACTCTAGGATACATTTTTTCCATGGTCTCACTCTTATCAACTGGTCTTCCACAAAACTATTGTGCCAATAGGGTAAAAAAGTGTATATTGTACTAAAAAACCACACTAGATTTAATTTCCAGTAAAGATTGAAGGGGTCACAAACAGTCCCACTTAAAACTCAACATCTTAAACAGCATCATCCTATAATGTAATTTAATAGCACAATATATCACTACAAAGCTTATAAAATATTGAAAGATAAATAAAAAGTAATAAAGAACACCAGAAATTTAACAAGGTTCAACAAATTACGCCTTCGCCTTCAAACAGTACCAAATATATTTCACTGCAAGAGATACAACTGAAATATTACAAATAAAAAGAGGGGAAAAGTTGTCTTATGAAGAATGTGACAAGTTTGGGAATAATTCAAAGATGGAGAAACAACTCTTATTTATAGTAGTACAAAACCTCTACAACTTTGTACTTTGTATTTTTCAGTTGCTTGTGAAACTTTGAGGGTCAATCAGCTTCTCAAAGAACTCTAGGTTCCTATTATGCTTCCCCTATCATCTTCTACAACAATTTACGTACTACTATATGTTGCCAACATCCTCTTTCACACAGCAAAATAAAGCACTTAGAAGTTACACTTTGTTCGATGCCATATTGATCATAAAGAGCTTGAAATTTGTCATGCCCATGCTGCTAATCAAATTGTTGATGTTCTTATCAAGGCACTACTCAAGCCAGCTTTTCATTCTAACATTCTGAATTTTTTAATTCGGAATAAATCAAATATCCTCAAATAGGATTCGAACCTACGACCAATCAATTAACAGGCGACCACTCTATTGTTGAGCTACTAAAGAACAACGAGAGATTAGATCTCATAGAGTTCAATCTTAAAAAATAAATTTATAATCTTTTACAAAATTCAAATTTTTTTTATGTTATTGAACAGGTTCTTAGTTGGCTTGAAGGATCAAGAATTCAAGCTACAAATCAAAAGAAGATGTAGACTTTCAATTAGAATTGCTCATGGTTTCCACAATTCACTCAAGTTCGAAAACCTCTTCAAAAAATAGAATTGGGTAAAATTTTAGGCACATTTTTATATGTATTGAGTTTTGGGTAATATTCTTTTGGCCTTAGTTCGGTCCAGCACGAATATATTATATTATATTATATAATAAAATAATATTAATTATATATATTGAATAATAATTATATATATTTTTAATTTTATTTATATTAAACCATTAACCTAATAACAATTAAATTCATTGCTCAAAACCTAAAAAAACTATCTAATTAAATGACCCAATTCAAAATATAAAATTTTAAAATTATATTTAATACAATAAAATATCTATTATATTTATTTGTGTTTTTAATATAACAAAAAAGTTATCATATTTATGATAGTATTTTTAAAAAATTAATATATTTAATATATTATATTTTAAAATTTTATTTTAAATAAAAATTAACCTAAAAATCAAATATAGAGATACTAAAATAAATTTGAGTTTACAGCTAAACTTAAATAATAATAAAAAAGGTTATTTTTTGAATCCATCGGACCCAAACTTAACAAATTAATTTAAATACATTGCAGATGAGCTCGCAGGCTTTCAACTCTGTCGAAAGCCTGCATTTTTTCAAGATAGTCTCGCTTGCTGTCTTTTGGATTATTAATAAAAACGAGGAATTGGGTTTTTACAAATCTAATATAAAAAATTATTATATACTGAAAATAGGTTGTCGATAGATTATTTACGAAATAGGTTACTTTTTTTAGTCGCCTACCTAATGAGCACGACATATTATTTTATTAATAAATTTTTTTAAATATTTTATTATTATTATTTTATTATTATATTTTTAAAAAAAATCGGGTCAAAACAGGTCGCCAGGACCTCGGGCGCCACATGTGGCGCCTGCTGTGGCGCCACACCTGCAAGCAAGCTATTCTTGACTCGACCGGTCCTTTCTCTTTTCTTTGTTTGTTTTCTTCTTTGTTTTGTTTTTGGTTAATTACTCAAACAGTATTTAATTTATATGAATAAGGGGTGCCAAATCATCTGCGTGAACAAAGATTACATGGCGAAAAAAGTATAGGTATAGTGTGTCTTCAATTGTTATAATTTACTACTATTTTAGAAACTCAATTTTTTATTATAATAAAAGCAATTTTAAAATAATTGCATCTTATATCTTTTGATATTAAATAATTACATAATTTCTTTATCAATAATTGTGTAACTTAGACGGAATAAAATAAAAATCAATATATCAATCTTAAGAAAGACATGACCTAAAAACTACTATAAATGAATCGTGGTAGAACTAGAGAGGTTGACAAGGGTGTCTGCTTTCTCCTATAATGAGAAATTTTTCATTTACATTTTTATAATTTATATAATTTTAAATTAATAATAGCAAAATTATACTTTAACTCTTTAAAAAATAATAAAAATCTAATTTAATCATATAAAATAATAAAATATTAATCGATGAAATTATATTTTATCATTGTAAAAATATATAATTTAATTTCGATCTCAAAATAATTTTTACCTCCATTATTGGAACCAATTAAATTAGGCAAAAATCAATTGAATCAAATAATTGATTGAAAATTTTTATAATTTATAAAATTAAACGAATAAATTTTCAAATCTTGTTTACACCTTGGTGGAAGAGCATGAAGAGGGTTTAGGTGTTATCTATACATTGAGGGTATTATCTATGTTAATATAATCGAGGTTTTACTCTTATGAATGAGGAAACCGTACAAATGTAGAATTATTAGATAAATTTTTATGTTTGTAATTATTTTAAAATTAAATTATTAATAATTTAAGATTATATATTCTAAATTATTTTGTTTAGTTTAATAATGTTAAATTTATTTTGTTCAATATTTTGCTATAAATAATTTGTAATCTGTAAAGAAAATAATTTAGAATTTTTAGAAGTTAAGAGACTAGAAAATTGAAAGTAAAAGAGATTGAGAATAAAAATTAGAAAAGACGGAGGGAATTGAATGGAAAAATATGATATTGGTGAAAGTAGTATTAGAGTTTGAGGGCAATAAAATTTGTAAATATTGGTGCAATAAAATTAATTTCTAAAATGGTATTTTTAGTAGTGTATTATTGTATTGTGATTTTTTTATAATGTATTTTAAAAAGTATTTTTATAGCTATTTTATTAGTAATTTATGATTAGTTTATATAGTGGTTTTATTGGTTTTTCACCTATTTGGTATAAAAATTTATTATATACTGAAAATAGATTTTAATAAAATACGGGTTGAGCCTCCTAAGAAGGCACCACATGTCGCCTACGACAAGCTCAACATGTCGCACCTATCGGTAGGGGCAACATGTGGTGCCTCCTCATTAGGCGCAACCCATTTCCCTATATATACCCCTCCCGGAAAGCATGAGCAAAAAACTAGTAAAAAATTAGTAGATGTAAAAGAGAGAAAGAAGAAGGAAGAAAGAAAAGAAGAAGAAAACAAGGTATTTTAATTTATTTATTTTAAATAGAATGTAGAAATTTGTTAGAAATTTTATTATTTAATGTTATTTTGTTAGATAAATAATTTTGTTTGCTAGGTTTTGAATGAAAAATTTTGCATCAAAAATTTTGAAAATTGTGAGAATTTTGAACTTTTTTTAACAGATCTAGTATTGAAGATGGAGAACAAATTTTTCGTATGCGTTTATTTCGATGGAGAAATTTTGACAACAAGCGTCGGATGTATATTTGAATGCCGCAAACAAGTTGCAATGAGATTTAATAGAAATATCTCGTTTGATGATATGAAGGAAAAAATTAGTGAAAAAATTTATAGACGTTATGGAAGAAGGATCTCGAAAATTTTCTACAAGTTTCCAGTTTCGATGGATCCCATAAAATTTACCGAAATGGAACTTGTAGACGATGAAGATGTGGAGACAATGGTCGCTCTTTACTGCCATAGCAACCAAAATGCACCGATTCACTTATTTACTGAGTTAGCTATTGTGGAGTCAACAGAAGATCCAATTCCATTAGGTGAAGAAGATGGACCTCAAGAGCCGTGTACGGTGGTTCCGATATCATACGTTGGTAGTCAATCAACTACACATGGGATCGACATTGATCTTAATGCTATACCCGATACTGATGTGAGTGGTGATGATGTATACCGAAATAGTGATCCTTCTGATTATGAAGTCGATATTGATAGTGATCCCGACGTGGATGATGTCCCAGATGATATTGACGATGAAGGTGTGAACGAGGATGGAAACATTAATGCGTCTTTAGTCGGGAACCAGGTCCGTCGTATTGTGATACACAATAATCCTGGGGCACACATGTCTCGGATAGACCCCGATGCGGCGCATGCAGCCGAGTTCCCGGAGTACCCTGAGATACTACCTGCTCACCAGATGGCCATATATTCTGATCCTGAGGAGTTGTTCGTGGGCCAGAGATTCGAAAGTAAAGAAGAGTGCGTATTTGTCATTGAGTGGTATAGTATGAATATATCAGTAGACTACAAAGTCGTCGAGTCTAAACCGACATTATATATTGGAGAGTGTTGGAAGTCGGCAGAAGGCTACAAGTGGCGGATACGAGCTGCATTTATCCAGAAGTCTCAGATGTGGGAGATACGAAAATTTGTTCAGCCTCACACATGTACTTCAACATGAATGACAGAAGATCATCGAAAACTTGATTCGAAAACTATCTGTACATGTATCATGCCAATGGTTGAAGACATGCCGACCATTAAAGTTTCGGTATTAATTGCCGAAATACAGGCACAATTCCAGTATCGAGTATCATACCGAAAGGCATGGATAGCTAAACAGATGGCAATGGAGCAATTGTACGGAAATTTTGATGCATCGTACAATGAGTTACAGGGATGGATTGCAGCAATGAGGGAGTACATACCAGAGACTGTCATTGAGTTGCAGACACGACCTTATTATGGCCCGGATGAGCAACGGCAACCGGGTAAAAGGATTTTCCAACGGATGTTTTGGACATTTGATCCATGTGTGCGTGCATTTCCCCACTGTAAGCCATTTGTGCAAGTGGATGGGACATGGCTATACGGTAAATATACACAAATCTTACTTATTGCGATTGCTCAAGACGGGAACAGGAACGTGCTACCGATTGCATTTGCCATCGTAGATAAAGAAAACATGGAGTCGTGGGAATTCTTTCTTACAAATCTGCGGAGGTATGTAATTAGTAATGATAATATTTGCATCATCTCCGATAGAGGGAAAGGATTAATTGCCGCCATTAGGCGTTCTGGTGTACCATGGAGATCCGTTTACTGCATACGGCACATTGCGGCTAACTTTCATCGAGATTATAAGAATGCAGATTGGAAGAGACAAGTTGTGAAAATGGGTAAAGAACAACCTTATCATTTCAATATATAACATACATTTTTTTATGGCGAGACTGTAACTTAACTTATATCGTCTTAATACATACACAGCTTACGAGCTAGAACCACACATTTTTCGGCAGAGGATGACTCGGCTTGAGAGTGACATGGAAGGTCAGACGAACACATCCTTTCGACAATGGTTGGGTAGCATGGAACCATGGCAATGGGCTCAAAGTTTTGACGAGGGCTTTCGTTACGGTCAAATGACGACAAACTTGGTGGAGGGGATTAACGCTGTGTTGTTAAAAACGCGACATCTTCCGATTTCATCTGTCTTCTCAGCTACATTCTATAGGTTGGCTACATTGATGCCAAGAATGGGTCAACAACAAGTCAACCAGATAGAGGCAGGACACGTGTTTGTCGAACATGTCAGGGATGCAATTGTTGCAAACCGTCGGATGGCGAGGTCGATAAACGTAGAAGTATATTCACGACGTAATGAAACGTTTCGCGTTACAGAGACCATCGGTCGTCGACCCGGTATTCCACCTAGGTCATACGGGGTTGATCTCCGAAATAGACGGTGCGATTGTAGGAGGTTCCAAACACTTCATTATCCTTGTACACATGTTGTGGCAGCTTGTGCTAAGGTCTCGCTCAATGTAGATCAATTATCGGTGAAGTGTACACACTTGAACGCACGTTGCGTGTATGGGAGAATGAGTTTCCCGTGCTTCCTGACCTATCTACTTGGGAGATTCCTCAAACGACCTTTGAGCTTATCCGGACAAAGGCTTGCGTAGGAACCCGAGAGGTCGTCGCAATCATCAAGAATCCGTGTGAAATGGACATTAGAGAGAAATCGACGGGAAGTGTGTGGAGTATGTAGATTAGCTGGTCACAATTGGAGTAACTGCTCACTCCGAAATTACCAAACTGGACAATCATCGCGATCAGATAGAAATTAAGATGTTATTCATTACATGTTGCTTATTGCATGTTGAAAGAAAAATTATTGCCTTTTAATTCAGTATTATGTTTTTCAAGTAAGCAATATCCGAATTAGCCTCAAATTCGATAATAAATTGCCAAATAAAAAATTGATAAATATAATGCAAAAATAATTTACATAAAAATAAAGTAATTTACATAAAAATAAAGTAATTTACAATACAAAACCCTTAAAATTGATGGTTTGATGGTGTGGTTCTAGGGGTATATCTTTGTGGAGCTCGACGTTCACGTTGTAGGCGACTACGATGATCAACGTTCTCTTCATCCATATGTGTGGGTGTAGAGAACGACTCAAGTGCCACTGATGAACTCGAGCCGGGGAGAGTAGAGAACGGCGCTGGATACGGGCCGGGGGGAGTAGAGAACGACGCTGGATATGGGCCAGGGGGAGAAGAGAACGGCGACGGATACGACTCTGGAGGAGCAGAGTACGATGGTGGATATGAGCCAGCAGGAGTAGAGTACGGTGGTGGATATGAGCCAGAAGGAGCGGAGTACGGTGGTGGATAGGAACCGGAAGGAGCGGAGTACGGTGGTGGATAGGAGATAGAAGTAGTAGAGTACTGATGTGGTAGGGGGCTGAAGGTATCAAAATCTGAATAATATCCGTGGGCTGAAGAGCCCGAGAAATAGTCATTGCCCCCAAAATCTGGATAATAAGAGCTACTCCCGGAGTGTAGCTCCGGATCTGGTTCCGGCTCTGGCTCCGGCTCCGGCTCCAGCTCTACCTCCGGCGCTGGTGCATGATATGGATCTGGAAGATGTTGCCCAATCCGTGTCGTATGAGGGGGGACAACCATCGACCGCCCACCAAATAAAAATGGTTTCCCCTTCTCATAGTACCACTGTAAGTACTGTGGCGAGGGCCGCAGATCCAAACAACGATGCATCTGAGGTAACCTACTAAACCGGTTGTTCCACATCGTAATATATTCTGAATGCTCATCTCCCCAATCAGTTCCATGCCTCCCCCTCCTAGTCATGCAATGTAGCTGTTCATTCAATCTTACTGGCTGTGTCAGGATATATTGTATACAACCGAACTGTCGGAGTACTCGATCGCCATGGTACCACTTCACCGTTTGAAACTGGATAAGGGGTGCGCTAATGCACCATAGGTGTGAGTGGACGTGGGCATACGATGGAATAACAAATGTAACCGAGAATGAATATGGCATCCAAATGAACCGCATGATTCATAACATTTTTATATTAACGCCGGTTAAGTGAGATAAAATAATAAAATAAAAATAATATTAGAAAAACTTACTCCCTCTCCAAAATGATTCTCGATCATCAGACGGTATATCGGAACCGTGTATGACCTCCCAATACCCGGATTCGTGCTCCATCTATGAAAATAAATTGTTAGAATAATATAATTCAAAAAAGAGACAATTAATTGCTGTAACGCTTAAAGATTCATCACCTGTTAACGAGTGGAAATACATATGATTGGTGACTAATGGATGCCAAGAATGGCATCCGATAAAGCGCCCACGACTGCAACAGTATAAGGCATCCACCTATGTCAACCGCAGAGGCATCTGTCGTCCGACAAAGTTTGCGGTACAAAACAGCTAACACTGCGGACCCCCAACTGTATGAACGTGTATTATGCAGATTTGATAGCAGCGGTAAGTACATCAGGTGGACTTCACTGCCGTGTGTATCCGGCATGAGTACACCTCCTATAAGGTGCATAATATAAGCTCGCGCTGCCTGCATAACCTCTAATTCAATGGCAGTACTAGGCAAATATTCAAAATTGGCCTTTAGCCATGAAAACCTCAAGGTTTGAAATTTTCCCTCACTTGGCGAGCGTCCAAGTAAGTCATAGCAAAGGCGAGCCGGCCTGGAAATCAAACTTACGCCCGTGACCGCATTCCCATCGATGGGGAGCCCCAGCTGTAGTGCAACATCCTCTAGAGTGATGGTGCACTCCCCACACGGCAAATGAAATGTGTGGGTCTCCGGACGCCATCGCTCGACTAAGGCAAAAATCAAGTCATATCGTAGACTAAAAGTCCGGATCAATGCTGCTGATCCGAACCCGGCTAACTCTAAGAACGGTATTAGGCGTTCATCCGGTTGAAACCCTACACTATGAATACGGGCCTTCAATGCGCGGTACTCGACCTGACATTATTATATTAACGAAATAGTTAATACAATAGAATTTCATTCAACAAATAATGTAATGTGAATATCAAATAAAAAATTCATTACCATCTCATTAATGTTACTTGATATGTGATTAGTATTATCAATCAATGAATCCATTTGCCACAAATCGCAATTAAAATTATATAACAACAAATTTAATCAAAATTTTAATCAATCAATAAAATTATCAAATAAATAATTCAATAAATTTATATAACCTAATCATTTTTTAAAATACCTTATCCAAAATATCACAATACACTAATACACTACTAAAAAATAATTTTATTGCACAACCATTTTGAAAATTAATTTTATAATTCCCCATCATTTATATACAATAAAAATAAATATAAATTATCTAAAGATTAAAACATATGAATTAAAAATAATTGAAATTGAAACATACCTGAATAGTTTCTTTCACACAACCTATAAAATTATATAATAACAAATTTAATCAAAATTTTAATCAATCAATAAAATTATCAAATAAATAATTAAATAAATTAAATTTACATTATATAAAAATTACATTAAAAATCACACTACACTAATACACTAATAAAAAATAATTTTATTGCACAACCATTTTAAAAATTAATTTTATAATTCCCCATCATTTATATACAATAAAAATAAATATAAATTATCTAAAGATTAAAAACATATAAATTAAAAATAATTGAAATTGAAACATTCCTAAGTAGTTTCTTTCACGTAACCTATAAAATTATATAACAACAAATTTAATCAAAATTTTAATCAATCAATAAAATTATCAAATAAATAATTCAATAAATTAAATTTACATTATATAAAAATTACATTAAAAATCATAAAACACTAAACTATAAACACTAACAACTTATAATTATTAATTACTAATACAAAACAACTATAAAATTATTTTCTTAAAAAATATATTTCTAAAAAATCATAATACAGAAAAATCACTAAAATACATTATTAAAAAAATCACAATACACTAATACATTTTAAAAATTAATTTTATAATTTCTTATCATTTACAAAAACCATTCAATTCCGTCCGTCTTTTCTATTTTTTCTCAATCTCTTTTACTTTCGATTTTCTAGTCTCTAAACTTCTAAAAATTCTAAATTATTTTCTTTATGGTTACAAATTATTTATAACAACATATTTAACAAAATAAATTTCTCATTATTAAACTAAACAAAATAATTTAAAATATAATCTTAAGTTACTAATAAATTAATTTTAAATTAATTACTAACACAAAATTTATCAAATAATTCTAAATTACAAATAATTTAATTTTAAAATAATTATAAAAATTTAACTAACCTTTTTTTATTTCTTCTTCTTTCTTCTTCTTCTTTCTTCTTCTTCTTCTCTTTTTTTTTTTTCTACCTTTGCTCTTCTTTGCTCCTGCTTCTAACGCAGGAAACATTGTGGGGGACCTTATATGGGGTTTCAAAATTTATTTTTAATAAAATTTTAACCTCCCCAGACATGACAAGTGACTGTGGGAAGGGACATGATGGGATTGATGCTGCAGGGTGTGGCGCCCCTGCAGCAGGCGCCACATGTGGCGCCTCCGGGTCACGAGAGACCCGTTTTTGACCCGATTTTTTTAAAAAAATATAATAATAAAAATAATAATAATAAAATATTTAAAAAAAATTTATAAATAAAATAATATGTCGCGCCTGTTAGGTAGACGCGACTAAAAAAAGTAACCTATTTCAATAAATAATCTATCTGACAACCTATTTTCGTATATAATAATTTTTTTTATATTAGATTTGTAAAAAACCCCGAGGAATTCATTGAACACAATCCAGAGTTTTCAAACCTTATCTTTCACGTGATGAGTGGCGGTGCCTTCATTTTTCAGCAACTTAAACACAAAATACAAACTGCAGACTCTTGGGCTGCCATCAATCAGTCATTGGACTAATAAAAAATTATAATATAATCTTCAAAAAGATTAAAACAAACAATAAAAAAAAATGGATCCACACTTAATTCTGCCAAACGCAGGCCCTCCAACAAAGAGCCACGTACATCAGATAAGATCAAAAAGAGAAGCTACAAGGAAAGTGCATGCATGCATGCATGTTGATTATAATGATAAAAACATTTGAGTAAATTAAGGCTCTAATTACGAGAATGATGGAAGCTGAAGGCAGACGCTGACAATCAGAATTTACCACATATTTTACAAAACATTGAAGTTAATCGTAAATATATAAATTTTCTCTCCTATAATTTTCTAAATTTTTATGATATTTTAAAATTTCTAATATTTTTGTAAAAATTTAATGAAGAATTACTACTTATCTAAAATTTCTAATATTTTACAAAATTATTTTAGGAGAGTGGTTTTAATATTTAGTTTTCTTCTTTGATGAAATGGTTTTCTCTTAATTATAGTTTCAAATATTTCAACTGCAATTGATTTACATAAGGAGAAAATAGTAAAATAATTAGGAGCGAACAAAATTCAATTCGAATCGAAAAAATTCAAATTTCAAATTAATTGAATCGAGTTATTCAGTTTTTTCAAGTAAACTCGAATAAATAATTTGAGTTTCAAGTTTAAATCGAGTTGAATTTCACAATTCAAATAACTTGAATAATTCAAATAACTCAAATCAATTATTGGTGTAAATACCCTTTTGGTCTTTGCCAATTTTGAAAATAAGCAAATTGATCTATCGCAACAAAATTACAAAATAATTCAAAATATCTTTTAAAAATCAAAATGATTTTAAAAATTCAAAATATTTATAAAATTCAAAATTTATATTTTTAAGAAATTATAAAAATATAAAATATAAAAAATCTAAAGAATGTTTTAGAATAAGTTTAAAAATCTAAAATAATAGTTTTGGGACCTAAGTAAATAAATAAATGGTTAAAATTTATATTACTAAAGTATATTATTTTTCTCCTATTTTGTTTTTAAACTTTGAAAGAGTTTTTAAATATATGTAGTTTTAAATTTATATACTTTAACATATAATTAATTATTTTGTAATAAGATTTTAAATTAACATGTTTAAAATTTTAATATAAGTCGAACAATTTCATTCGATTCAATTCGACTCATTTCACACGAATCAATTCAAAAAAATAAAATTGAGTTAGTATTATAAAATTAGCCTTATCAACTTAATTAACTTAAAAATTTACACTCAAATCATTCAAAATTTTATTTGATATACAATTCGATCAAATTTTTACCCTTAAAATAAGGGCAGTTTGATTTTTCTATTAATTTACCAAAAGAAATGATGCCATTAATGTCACGTTATCTTCGTTTTAAGATGAGAATTATTCATAAGGACTAAGAATTATATTTTGGCGTAATGATAAAAAATCACCTCCAATGTTTATAAGTTTTGGTAAATTGGTTCTTTTAGAGAAAATTTATTTTCAACGTTTTAATTTCAAGTTAAATAATTTTTTTAGCTTAAATATAAAATTGGCATCTGAATTTGTCCACGTCTCGCAGCTTGGTACTTAAGGTTTTTTTTTCCAGATTTGTACTTGAACATTTTTTTCGTCAACTAAATTGATCCTTTTCTCTAACGTCGTTTGTTTTTTAATGACATGGCAACGCTAACCAATTGTGTGGTGCCACGTTGACTGCTATTTGGCAATGATAGTTAAATATCTGTCGTAATTTGATATATTAAATTAGGCTCTTTGTTACACTTGAAGAGCTTATTCTCGAGCAAATTTGATTCATTTTTCGTATTTTTATTTAGTTTTAGCTTTTTGCTTGAATAATTGATTTTGTGTGTTTATGCTATTTCTGAGACTCGAGTTAGTCAAATGCGTCATAGGGAACTAACAAGTTGGTTGAGTGTTGTAAGGAGTCAATGGTGACTCGAACGTGAAGAAAACATCACCCAAAAAATGGGTATCGTGATATTGGAGCATGGAAGTTGTGATACCCTTGACAGTGTTGAAATAAAGAGAAGTGAGGCCATTTTTAGTGGTATCACGATACCAAGCATGGGTATCACGATATCGGGAAACCCTAGGACCCTCTAATTCAATACTACTGTAGGTATCACAATACCAGAGCCTGAGTATCACAATATCACTGTCAAACAAAGACAAAAGATTACTGTAGGGGTAATCCTTGTTCAACTTTAGCACCAATCAAAATTAGGTGCTGAGGGGCATTTTGGTCACAAAAATTGGATTGTAATTAGATATTTTTGGTTGATAATAACAGGATACTTTCACTTTATCATATTTTATCATCTTTTTAGCTTAGTCTTTTTGGAGTTGTCTTCTTCATCTTTCAGGGTTTAGGCATTTTTTGATTTTTTTAAATTAATAATTAGTTAACATTGTAACTTAGTTTTATTTACTAGTACTTCAAAATTTATTGTATTTTCAGTTTAATCCTTATACCTAATATAGGTCAACTTTATTTTACTTTGTCTTATAAAAATTTGACCTTTAGTATTGATCTTTACCACCATTGTTCCATTGTTTTTCAAGCTTTTTCAAGAAAGGCCTAAGCTTTCCACAACTTTTTTTGTCTTTATTTTAATGAATATGTTGCTTGAATGTTGGGTTCTTGCTTTGTTGAAACTGATGATGAGTAGCTAAATCTAAGGTGGTTGGTTGATGAAAATGTTGTCTAGCTAATTTTTTATACAGGGACTAAATCATAAAAATTAGATTAAATTGAATGAACTTCAAAACTTTAGATTAACACCCCTAAAGGAAAATTTAGATAAATGAGATCGAAAGGATATCTTATTTAGCACAAATTCATTAGTCTTGTATTAGTTGGTGAAGCCAAGAGATAAATTGGACTAATTTCTCTAGTTAGAAAAATAGATACCGAGAGGTAAAATTGAACCAATTTAGGAGTTTAAGTGGTTTAGATCCCTAATCCAAAAGTTAATTGGTAACATGGAAGTCAACCAATCGTTGTTTGTTATTAATTTATTAATTTCATAATTTTGCTTGCCTTATAATTTAATGCTTCCCTGTATTAGGTAAGTAATTAGCATAATCAATGTTGAATATGATTTGTAAAACTTAGTGAGTAGTTAGCTAGCCTCTTTGATTGCATGTTAATTATTTAGAAATCACTTACTCTTGGAACTCTCTTGGGTTCAATCCTCAGTATAATCAGGTGTTTTTTTGGGACCTGCAATTATCAACTAAAAAATGAACCAATAGATCATACCTAGTGGGATGGTCGATTGACCTATTTTTGTAGAATATAGGACCCTAATATGGTGTAGGGGCGTTCTTATTTAGCTTTTTATACTCCCCAAGTACAATTTTGTAACAAGCTGCTAATGAGTGAGAATTACAATTTTGGTGTTCGTTACATTGGCAACATATCACATATGCAATTGAAATTACATGATGATGCTCCAAGACAACAAAACGGGTTAGAGTTTTTTTAAACAATACAATGATTTCTTTATGTAATTATGTACATGTAAATGATTTCTTTGGTTGTAGTTATGATTGCAATATGTTTACAATAATTTTAATAACCGGAATGCATTTAAAAGATTAACACAAAATGGTAAAACCCTAAAAATATTGGTTCTGTATTGAATTAAATCATAATAGATGTTCGGATATAGTTGACTGAAATAAATTTTTTGAAAGCATTACAAACCAAGAAGTCGTCCTCAATTGGCTGGCAAGTTTATATGCCACAAGCTTAACTAAACAAGAGATGACATGAAGAAATTACATTTTATTGATATAGACGCCAAGTAATCTTTTATTCCAATATATTTCTTACTTGAATCTATTGTTTCTAAATGCATTTTTTCTTTCAATCTATTATTCCTAAATATATTTATAATATATTTGTAACACCCAATACTCGACTCGATCACTGAATCTGGATACAGAATGCCACAATTAGATAATTCGAATTTCATGATATTACTATTAACCAATTTAATAATATTAATTCTGCTCTATCTGTCAATAATCGATAATAAAACTTAAGTCATTTTTCAATTATACATTACGAAAATTGTCTCGCCAATTAACTTCATCACAAATATGCATATGGGGTTCACATAAATTGATTACCTTAAACTTTTAGACTCAACCAAGCAATTTATAATTTTCCTGCTCTACAATAAAAATTTTCATCAAATCTTAATAAATAGAGTTTGACAATGAACTTAATCAGATATAAATCCCTAACTGATTTATTTCTGAATACTTATACACAATTAATGATACTAGATTACTTAACTCTTATTAAAATTCATACTTAGTTACAATAATCTAACCCAGAGGCGTAGCCTCAAAGGTTGCCTCGCTAAATGCATGATACTGCTACAACGCAAGTCAGCCTGGCTTGACAAGTTCTAGCTTGGCTCCACCTCGATTCACAGGATCTACCCTTGATCCTGCAAACATAGCAAAAACATGTATAAGTTCAAATAAACTTAATGAGTGATCATACCTCAAATCTTTACAGATTTTCCCTCTTCCTTAGTTTTTTTAAATTTAAATATAATTAAGCTGTGTTTGAGGATGAACAGTTGCAAAATTATCTGGCGCAGACAATTCTCATTCAATTCATATCATTAGCAGATAAACTCATGGCTGATTAACCTGTATCAATGATTCTTGAGAACTCGTACAATAAACTTGACATCTGTTAAGCCTTTGTTTTGGTTTTACCTTGAATTTCTCACTTGTTTGCCCTAGTGGACACGCCACCACTTATGTGAACATAAGAACATATTACGATACTGGCGAACTCATACTCGTTGATCATTATTTTGAGCCAATCTTTCAAAAACTTCTTTAACCAATGAATCCTATTAGCGGATTTACCCTTTTTCAATTTCTCATTTGAAAGATAATCCCTTCTGGCTATTGACTTACTATAAAATTCATACCTCGTGTATTTAATTTAGAAGACTATATAGAATTGAATCCAAACGTAGGCAGTTTTGCGAACATTCACCTTTTTGGCGAACTCATAATAGTAAAACATTTCTTTACGAAATCATGTTAGTAAGATAGTTTCAATAGACTTTCCACTTATTCGATAGTCTACTCAAACCTCCATACATAGAGTAGTCCAGGCAAACTTCTATACACAATGTAATAGCTCATTTTTGCCCGGCCCATTTCAGTCCCAAAAAAATAAAAATAAAACAAAGTCCAAGTCCAGTACAAAATTACAAACATATAATTTGGCCCAATCGAAATGGCCCATTACTTGAAAAGATTTAAGGTCCATCTATAAGCTTGACTCATATGGAAATATAATCTTTAAGGATATGCAATCTTAGATATGATATGCAATCTTAGAAATGATACAATCTTAGATATGATATGCAATCTTAGATATGATATGCAATCTTGAAAATATGATCTTGTAATCTTGGAGATTTAATTTGTAGATATCCTTTAATCTTAACCGTTGATGTACTTGATCTGTACCGTTGGATTTGAGGAGGCTCAACTATAAATAGAAGCATCTCCCTTCATTGTAAATCACTTGAGTTTTGGGAAGCAATAAGAATTCTTGAAAGCATTAATCACTCAAATTTCTCTCCCTCTTGTGTTCTTACTCTCTGTGGTTTGTTCTTATTTTATTCTTCGTCTATCTTAGTTTTTCAACCTTTTTTTATTTTAATTTCTTCATTTTTCAAATATGTATATTTATTCCTATCTTTTATACATTTGATTATGTATTTTATGTATTATAATATTTAACCTTTTATATAGTTTATTTTCAAATATATATATATATATATATATATATATATATATTATCATTTCATGTATTTTGAACTATTGCATTATATTTTTATAATTTGTAAATGTTCTATTTATTCTTTTTTTTTTGTATGTCATTTATCTTATTTGTGCATAGTTTCATTTTTTATATGCTATGTTTAATTATTTCTTTTATGTGCTATTTTATGATATATATTGTTGTATAATTTTGCATGTATTATGTTTTTCTTTTAGTTTACTCATGTTTTTATTTGTTTATTATCTTATATTTACCCTAATATGATTTTTTTCATTAAACGTATGTTCATGTTATTTAGTTTTGTCATAATGATATTATTTATGTTTGTATGGAAATGTTAGAATATTTTGTACATCTATGCTTCATGATGCATTAATATGTCATCCTAAAACGTCATTTAAAAATAATATTCCAAGGTTTTTTTAAAAAAAAATTAAAAGGCAATGCTTGATGTTTGGAAACTTCGAGAAAGGTAATGCTCTAACTTACTGGGTTGCGACTTTTCTCGTTGAATTCGAATAGTCAAGCACCCTTCTAAGTGATTTTGAGTTTTCAAAACTTAAACAATTATTTCGAGATTTCAAAACATAGTGTCCTAACTTACTGGATATGACGTTTTGTTGTTTCGAGATAGAAATTTTCGAAAGACGAGCTTAGTTTCGAAGGTTTTAAAATGTTGCGTCCTAACTTACTAGATGTGATGTTTTGACTCGTTTGAAATAAGTGAGCCTTAATTTTCAAAATTGAGACATTCTAATTAAAAGAGGTTTGCATCTTAAAACTTTCAAATTTCCGACATTAAAGAGACTTGATAATCAATTAGGTACCAATTTTTGGGCGTTACGAGGGTGCAAACCCTTCCTCGTACGTAACCGACTCCCGAATCCGTTTTCTCGACTTCCGTAGACCAAAATTAATGTTTTAAAACAAAACATTTTATAAGGTGATCCAATCACACTTAAAAAGATTGGTGGCGACTCCCGTTTTCATTTTTCTTAAAGTCGATTCCCATTTTCCAAAACTCGATTTAAAAAATGGTTTCGACACACAAGATGGTCCATGTGGTCTTCCATTCATAAGATAGTCCTTGTGGACTTCCATTAAAAAGATACTCTCCATAGACTTCCATACACAAGATAGTCCCTGCAGACTTTCAATCACGTAAATTATATCGTGGTTCTCCCATATTATAGTCCTGGCGGACTTTCAAATCACGCGAATCGTATTGCGGTTCTCCCATATTATGCCATGGTCCAGCCATAGTCTTTCTCATTTTTCGGCTTAAAGCCTCTAACTTCGAAGAGTCTCTTACGTCCCTTAAAAGGGCTCTCATATACACATGCATATTCTCTGATCCATAGCCCATCCGAACCTCTACAAATCCTCATTGATAATTCAAACATAAGTGTTCACCCCCAAGACCGGGTCAATTTCATATATTTTTATTTATCCATTTCACATACAATCCGCCCATACCTCTATAACGCCAATTAGCATGTGGCATAGAGTGCACAACGTGACTTTCACCATATCTAATAAACCAAAACATTCCTCCTTACTCCATATTTCATATACATGCGTTTTACATACAACATTTTGACTAATACTTTTTATTTCATAATGCATCATAGAACACTCCAACATTTCATTTATTCTATCTATACACGATCTTATTAACACAACAAAAAGCATGCTTGTAACCGGCCATATATATTTACACACCATTATCATGCATGCATAACCTTTAACTTAGCAGTCCAAACATACACTTTCTTTAGGAGTCACAGAACATGAACTTATAGCACTATGAACCATTCAAACAGTACAAAAGCAACCAAACATTGAATAGCGGAGTTCAGGAACTCACTAGTAGAATACCTGAAAGCTAATACCTACTTTTCCTTTCTTTTCACACCTGAAATTTCTTCAGCAACACCTATTTTTCAAAGTATATTAACCGTATTAGAAACCCATATGTAAATAAACCATATATTGCTCGTTTGCAAGGACTTTTCAAATATTTATTGCGACCTTACATAATACAGTACAAAACCAACAGATGAAAATTGAAACTTTTAACTTTCTCCACTTTCTTAAATCTATGAGTGTAGAAAGGTTAGAAAGCTTACTAGCTTGATATATTTTCAATCACTTAAACAGACTCCTTAGTTTAAAATCTCCATGTAAACAATTCCTTAATCCTTCTTCTTTACCAACAAACCAGAGGAGAGGGTAGAAGAAAGAAAATGAAAACAAATATTAAAGAACTTCCCTCAAAATGTCCATTCCTTCTATATCTATAGCTGTTCTCGCACGTTTACTAACATTCATTCAATGAGTATCAACCAATGGTTTGTAATTATGTTGTCTCCCACTAAGAACTAGGTGGTTCTAACTCAACCAAACCAGATCTTAAAATTAACTATTCGCTAACCTAGTCTAATAATTTCTCCAATTCATATTAAAGCTCGCCTATCTTTTAATTTCTTCCAATTACATCCCCAAATTTTTCTAAAATACCAAACCAATAAAACCGAGTGTGACAATATTACTTAAATCTATTGCTATCAAGTTAAAATTATTTAAATATATTTCTTGCTTGAATATAATATTTCTAACAAGTTCACCTGTTGTGCTTCTATTCATTTTTTATGTGACTATTAAAGCACTTTAGCACCACCTTCATCCATTAAATTGGTTAAAAATTGTATGAGTTCATATTGAACATTCAATATCAAATGACCCAATACGCATTTGCCCATATCAATTAAAAAATATATAACTAAAGTGCCCAATCTAATGCATTACCAAGAACAACAGAAGGACTAAAGATAGGCTAAAAATTACACTATGCATCCAATATCAAATGGAAAAGAAACCCACATTTACTAGGAGTTCACTTCTTTAAAACCTAGAACAAATCTAAAGTCGTCAATTAGAAAAACTTTAATGTCAATGTGTTTACATACACAACATAAATTTCAATAACATTCAACCAATTAATTTAATGTAAATCAAGTACCACAATATTAATGAATATATATTACAATGACTAAATCCACATAAAAAATTCATGAACATAATGTATACTGTCAAAAGTTACCACTATCATTAGTCGAAAGGCCAGCAGTCGTCTTTGGTGAATCTAAAACCTCTGTTATCCATCGAACCAGCATATGCGCTATTGTTGCACTCCTTCCCTTTCACCTAAAAATTAACATTTTAAATTTACTTATCGTTTTAACAAATCATTTCACTATTAATACTCACTACAATGGTACCTTATCAGACTCTGTATCAGCCCAATCTCACCTGGCCTTGACTAACTCTTCATCTGATGTATTGTACTTAGAATTACCAACTTTTGTAGAAGCAGATAAGTTATTACCATCGTTACTTAACATATGAAAAGTACGAAAATTGTATCCAACCATTTCACATCTTAAACATGTGTAGTTCCTTTTCTTCCAGTCATTCTACTTTGTTGGATTTTGGCTTGACCTTTTACAAGGGTCTTTTACACCTTTTCTTCTCTAATGCTTTAGCACAAAATCTTCATTTCCAAACATTAGTTTAAAATCAATTATAAATTCAAGAACTTAGGTAAAAAATTGTAGTAATACTACTAAACCCTTAACCAAAAAAGTGTTTGACCTCTATTCGTTGATGAAGATGGTTGATTTCACTTTAAATACTTAGAATTAAAAAAAAAATCAAATATCTTTCAAATATTTCCAAAACATCCTCATTTGAGTTATATCTTTAGGCTCAGATAACATGTGCTTTGCTACATTTTATTTTAGTTTCATTCCCCTTTCACCCTGATAGCAACACTTATAGTGTTTGTTTTGGTTGATCTCAAACACATAAATGGAAATGCTTTCGATGCAATTCTTGCTTTCGTTTTCTCTCTCACCTTTTTTTTTAACCGATATGTTAGGTGAAACGGTTTACGTATGTTTCCTGCAACAATTCAACATGGATTCATCCAACAGCTGCAAAGGCCTCATTATTCCCCTATTATTCTAAGTCGTAGATTGTATTGGATCCCGTTGGAAAAAAAAAATCTCACTATAATTGACACAGCCACAAAGGCCCAAAATAAGATAAGATATTAATCTAATATTAAAAAGATTATACATTTTTTATAATTTAAGTTTGAGGGAAGAAAAAGTTTCTTACTAAATTTTATAATCTGCTACTCTTCTATATTGGAATTTAGGGTAAGTAGAGAGAAAATATAGTATGAAATTGTAATTTCACGTCATTTTTATTTTTTTTAATAGAAAAATGATACGTGAAATCATAGTTTCATACAATCTCTTGTCGTACCTGGAATTCTATCCAATTTAAAAAAAATTAATTTTTTTCGAATTTTGAATTAATTAATTAAATTATTTAAAAAAAATTGAATTTAATTTCAATAAATAATTCAAATTTCGAGTGTTGGTTAAGTAACTCGATTGCTTAAAAAACGAACTCATTAGAACGCAGATTTATCCTCCACCATTTTTTACTTATTTTGAACTAACATGAACATGTCGATCCACTTTCATTAACAGGGTGCAATATTGCAACTTTCAAAAAAAATAAAAAATAAAAAGGTTAGTGCTCTCAAAGTTAAAAGTGCTTCGAATTTTTGAACTTTTTACTGCGACTCCTTGATGGAAGTTATTGCGGCGTCTCTTGGTGACGCCCTCGTCTCTGCTTTGGTTCGTTCGGTGGTAGATATTATCCCCTCCACTCTTTTTATGAAATATGATGACAAAGATAAAATTTCATCAGAGCTCAAGAAATGGCAGAAGCTGCTGCTCAACATCAATGCTTCGCTTGAAGATGCTGAAGAAAAGCAAACCAGGAGCGCCTCAGTGAAGCTGTGGCTCAGCGATTTAAGAGATATTGCTTACGATGCTGAGGATATCATCGACGAGCTGACCTTTGAAGCTTTTCGCCACCAAAAAATGGAAGACACGGACTCCTTTCTATCCAACAACAACGTGAGGAGACGTATTTCTTTTTATATGAAAGTAAGGAGATATATTTCGACTTGCTTTTTGAGTTGTAATCCTTCAACTGTTAAGTTTAGTACCAAAATGGAATCTAGATTAAAGAGTCTTACTACTAGACTGGAAGAGGCTGTTGCGGTGAAGAATGGTTTGACTTTAGCTGAGAATGATAGAGGGAGGTATGAAAGGATGAAAGAGAGATTAAGATCTAGTTCCCTTGTTGATGAGTCTCATGTCTACGGTAGGGAAAGAGATAGAGAGGCAATTCTTGATTTGCTGATGAACGATAGTGATGATGGTGTTGGTGATATTGGTGTGGTTTCCATTGTGGGTATGGCAGGGGTGGGCACAACCACTCTGGCTCAGTTAGTGCACAATGATGTCAATGTTGAAAGCTTTTTTGATTTGAGAGTCTGGGTTTGTGTGTCTGAGGAATTTGATGTTGTTAAGGTGACAGCCACAGTTCTTCAGGCTGTTAGTATGGAGGGTTGCAATTTAAAGGATCTAAACTTACTCCAAGTTAGCCTAAAGGAGAAGCTGTTTGGGAAGAAAATTTTTGTTGTTTTAGATGATGTTTGGAATGAGAACTACGAGCAATGGGAAGTTCTTCGTATGCCATTCATTGCTGCAGAAGCTGGAAGTAGAATACTTATGACAACTCGAAATAAACGTGTTGCATCCATCATGACTACTTGCGGTACTTATCGTTTGAAAGAATTGACAAATGATGATTGTCTCTCATTGTTTACCTGGCATGCCCTTGGGACTTCGGATTTTGAATTGGTGAGGAAATAGCAAGGAAGTGCAAAGGGTTGCCGTTGGCTGCCAAGACCCTTGGAGGACTCTTGCGTACTAAAGGGAACCATCAAGAAGAATGGGAAGATGTTTTAAAGAGCAAGATATGGGGCTTGCCAGAAGAAAGAAGCAGCATCCTTCCAGCTCTAAGATTGAGCTACCATTACCTTCCTTTCCATTTGAAGCGTTGTTTTTCTTATTGTGCTTATTCCCAAAGGATTATGAATTTGAGAAGGATGAGTTGGTCTTGTTGTGGATGGCAGAGGGTTTTTTGCAACAGACAACAAGAGGGAAGCAAATGAAGGATATAGGAACCGAGTATTTTCGTGATTTGCAGTCAAGATCTTTTTTCCAACAGTCAACTAGTGACAGAGCTCGTTTTATGATGCATGATCTCATAAATGACCTGGCTCAGTATGTTTCCAGAGAAACCTGCTTTAATTTTGATGGAGACAAATTATATGCAAGAGTTGAAAAGCTTCGCCATTTTTCATTCCTTCGTCATCAGTACGACATTTCAAAAAGATTTGAAATTTTGCATCAAATGGAAAGTTTAAGAACTTTCATGGCATTACCAATTCATACATCGCCTTGGGCAGCAAGCTCTTATTTAAGTAACAATGTTTTACAGGAGTTGTTGCCAAGGTTAGTGCGTTTAAGAGTTCTGAGTCTGAGCGGTTATTGCATTGAAGAGCTACCGCATCAAATTGGTGGTTTGATTCATCTACGATACTTTAATTTATCTTACACCAGAATTAATCATTGCCTGATTCCGTGGGTTCTCTTTTCAGCATGCAGACATTGATACTGCATGGGTGCAAGAACCTTGTTAAACTTCCTCAGGCTATTGAGAACCTGATTAATCTTCATGTTCTTGATCTTACTGATACTGAGAATTTGACAGAGATGCCTATGCATTTAGGTAATCTGAAAAATCTACAGATTTTGTCCAAATTCTTTGTGCAGAAGGACAGGAGGCCTAACTTCATAGATTTGAAGAGCTTGCTACATTTGCGAAAGGAGATTTCAATTCGTGGACTGGAAAATGTTGTTGGTACTCGGGATGCTGGGGAGTACATTCTGAAGGATAAGCAGGGGATTGACAGCTTAGATATGCAATGGAGTCCAGAATTCCTTGATGTTGATGCACTGCCTGTTTTCAGCATGCTACAACCTCATGAAAATCTTAAAAAAATTAGAGTTGTGTTTTATGGTGGTACACAATTTCCATGCTGGTTTGGTGGTTCTTCACTGGCTAATATTGTGGATATAAACCTCTCTAATTGTAGAAATGTTATGTCCCTTCCAGCACTCGGCGGACTACCATCACTGAAGAAGTTGTCAATAGAAGGCATGGATGGAGTCAAAGAATTGGGTTTTAAGCCTTTCCCAGTTTTGGAAGTTCTACAGTTTCAAAATATGTTGAAATGGGAATATTGGTATCATCCTTACGAAGATGGAGAATTCCCAAGTCTGCATGAGCTTGTGATTCATAATTGTCCAAACTTGAATCAGAAATTACCCGGATACCTGCCTTCTCTAGTGAAGCTTATAGTCAAAGGCTGCCCAAACCTGGTCGATTCAGTTTTGAACCTCCCATCTCTTCATGAACTAAATATTGAAGATTGCAAAAATATGGTTCCAGTGAGCCTGGTTGGCGTTACTTCTCTAGTTACAGTGAGAATCAGGGGTCTGCCATACCTTAAATGCCTTCCAGATGGGTTTCAACAGTTTCCAGGAGCACCGAAGCATCTTCTCATTTCCAATTGCAGTGGATTGACATCATTGAGGCAGAAGGTTACTGAATGTGAGAAGGTTGCTTCCATTGAATATGTAAAAGTTAACGGAAGTTCTCCCCCTTTATCACTAGCTGAAAATGGAAAAAATCTAGTGCCTAAAAGTCAGCATTTTCTCAAGTCTCTTGAGCGATTACATATCGAATCATGCCCAAAGCTCGTATCCTTTTCAGAGACAGGTTTCTCATCCACACTTAGGCATCTGCGGCTCAGAGATTGTCCTGTGCTTACAAACCTACCCATTTGGATAATGAGTCAATTTACCAGCTGTCTTCTTGAAGATTTGGAAATTGAAGAATGTCCTCCTCTCACACGCTTTCCAAGTGGGCGTTTACCTCCTACCTTAAAAAGGTTAAAACTCCAAGATTGCGCAAGTCTATGTTCTCTACCTGAGGGATTGATGCAGGCTGATAACAACAAATATACTTCTTATCTTGAGCATTTGGAGATCATTGGTTGTCCATCACTCAAAAACTTCCCAGAAGGTAAATTACCAACTAGCCTTAAAGTGCTTAGGATTTGGGATTGCTGGCAACTGAAACCCCTTTTAGATAGGATGTTGCCAGATAATGCGTCGCTTGAATACGTTGATATTTTGAAGTATTCAAATCTAGAAAGCTTGCCAGAGTCTCTACAGAATCTCATGTGTCTGGTAGAATTAAATATAAACAGTTGCAAAGATCTGGAATGCTTCCCAGATATAGGTTTGCCACTTCCCAACCTGCGAACATTAAATATCTGCAATTGTGACAAGCTCAAGTCTTTACCTGATCAGATGCTATATCTCACTTCCCTTCAATATTTAACAATTTGTGATTGTCCACGACTTTCTTTTCCTAGAGGGGGTTTGCCTCCTAATCTATTATCACTTGAGATTTGGTATTGTAAAGAACTCAAGGATCCAGTCTCAAAATGGAACCTACACACATTAACCTCTCTTCGAGAGTTCAGCATTGCTGGTGGACCAGATATGGTTTCCTTTCCACATGAGTGCCTGCTTCCCCCTACTCTAGTTTCAATATATATGGCAAGTCTCAATAATCTCAAATCCCTAACTGTGAGCCTTCAAAATCTACTCTCTCTTGAAGAGCTAGAGGTTGTCGAGTGTCCTAAGCTTCGAAACTTGCCAAGGGAAGGGTTGCCTGCAACACTTGGAAGACTTTGTATTAGGAACTGTTCACTTCTGGAAAACCGATGTTCAAGAGATAAAGGAGAATATTGGCCGTTGATAGCCCACATCCCTTGTATTGAGATAGTAGCTACAGATATTTAGTGTGGGCTTTGGCAGATCAGTTTGAGTTTTCTACGGGAGAAGTGAGAACTGCATAGGGATGCCTTCCCCTCCTTTTCCTTCGGTAAATTTCTTCAGATGCCATCAATTTTCATTGGCCTAGTATCAGACTATCCTTTTAACAATGATGTAATTTCTCACTTACTTTGTAGAGAGAAATGGATAAGAATCTTGTTACACCAACAAAGGTTCCAATCATTGGTGCAGTTAGCTGAGGTAAATATATTGCTGAATCATATTCCTGACTAATCTGCCAATGACAAGTGGTTGTGATCTTGCTCATTATTTAAGCCGTTGATGCATTTGACTCAGGAAAAAGTTTTGCTACTGATGCTATTGCATTGTTTGGATTCACAGCTGAGAAAAGTCAACTAGGCTCTCTGTTCCTTGATTATATAGGGGTTTGATTGATGGCAGTACACTTGTTGATGAGCGCAAAGATATGTCTTCGCTTATCTCTTTCCTCTTTATAAGTTTTCGAGTATGTCAGTCTTGTTAAACTTGATTGGACACTGGTATTATTAAATTTATGCGGCTGTATGTCCTTCGTAGCAGCCTTTTCTTGCTGCTGTTGCTGAATTATTGAACTACCAGTTGTTTTGTGGACCTTCCAAGAACTTAGGGATGAGCAAGTCTTAGCCACTAGTTTGAAATATCTTAGAAGATACGTTTTCTTTGAGAACATTTGTGTATAAGAGTTTGTGTATTTTGCATGTCTCAATCTCATAAGAAATTAGCCTTTTATATTTCCCTTTTTAATGATAGAAGAATGAATCAGACAAAGGAGCCCTTTACTTTTTCATGGTGGCCATATACATTTAGTTAATTTGTCATTTATTGAAAACAAGCTGGTTTATCTTGGAAATTTTCAGATTTTGGAGGTAACTAGGAGAAACCATGTTTCACACATCTCTAAAGAAACTGCAGTTGAATCATGTCTAAAGTTGGGGCCCTTGCTGATAGTTATGTACTCCATTGTATAATTTAGAACTACTATCTGTGTGTGTATCACTAATGCACCATTTGATGGTGCTCTTGCTTTCTCGGGGAAAGCCACTGCAAACTAAAACAGCGGATATGAGAAAAGAAGAGAAGCTGATGTATAGTGAAAGAAACGCTTCCATTTCCGTGTTCAAGCTGTGATGGATTATTTTAGTAACTATTTCTGAAACTATGGTTTCCAGTTTACATGGGTAATAATTTTGATAAATAGTTTTAGTATAGTAGCAAAAGATATCATGGCTAAATATGACATAAAAAAATAATAGTACAAATTTATATAACTAAAATTTTATATATATATATATATTATAAATATCATCATTTTTATTGCATTTAATTGAATTTATATTGAAGATTATAATTTCAAACCTTTACTTACAACCTTGTATATTTGAAATTTAAATTGTATTTTTATTTTTAGAAATTTAGCCTCTTTATTTTTAAATTTAACAAATAATTTTAATAGTATTGATAACTTTTGAAAATTACATCAACATTTTAATCAAAATAAAGTATTTGAGCTAATCAATGACATATAAAAAATTAAGGTAGCAAATTATATCAAAAGTTGAAGAACAAAAGTTGAATCTTAAATTTAAATATAACGAAGAGATCAAAATTGAAATTTGATCATTATTATATAATATAAATTTTAAAGATTAAAATTGAATATTTATCATTTTCTTATAATAAGAAAAAAGGCTATTTCACATGTCAGCATTACCTTCCTTTTATACATAATTATATAGATATGTTTTCAAAATTTTACATCAAATTATTACTATAAAATATTATATTATACATATTTTAAATAATTCATGTAAATAAATAAAATTAAAATAGACAAATATTATATAATAATATTTTGTTGATGTTATAATGAGAACAAAGAGAGTTTATAACTCTTGAGGGAACCAAGTCTAGTAAATTAGCTCCCTTTGCATCCTCTAACACAGAATGTGTTTGATGTTCTCAGGTGGTTCCTAAAATTTGTGGACTCGTAAAGTAAATTTGTTAATGAGTCAGGTCAGGTCGAGGGTCAACTTAAAAAGTGGAAAAATTTTAGTTAAAAGTATAGGTTCGAATATAGGTTTAGGCAAAACAATAAGATCCGTTTAAAAAATGGTTTGGATTTTAAGTAAGGCTTTTTTGTTTGAGTCCGGTTCGGCCCGGCCTAAATATACAAAAAATACAATTTTTTTATTTTTTTATTATTTTGTTGCTATTTTTTTACTATTTTACTATTATTTCATAATTATATTATTACTATTTTATTGTTATTATTTGGATATTGTATAAATATTATTTTATTATTAATTTTGTTACTATTTTTAAAGTATTTACTTATTAAATTACACATATCGTCTTTGTTATTTAAGTATACATCTTTTTAAAATTTATTTTTAATTTTTCAAAAATTTTATTTTAATATTTTTAATATTTTAATGTATTATACTTTTTTAAAAATAATATAAAATTAATACTGAACCGAAATTAAATTTTAATATTTTTATTTAAACTAAACTTATATAAAATTTTAAACTTATTTTTCAAATCCAATTAAATCCAAACCTAACAAATGAATCTAAAAATTTAATTTGACTCTACCCGACCCAACCCACGGAATTCTCCATCCCAAAGCCTCTTACAATGATATAGCTGTCATAAAATTAGAGCTTGTGGATAAATATAAGAGACTAGCACCTCCTACCGTCTTCTCTTTAAATCAACTATGCCCCTTTAAAGGTTGAAAGGGCGTCGATCAACACGTTCAGTGCTCAGCACACACACCATTGCGGCATTGTACGTTTCCACCAGCACCTTCCCAAAACCCATATCCCAAGCTATCTTCAACCCATCAACTAAATAACCCAAGACTGGAATAGCTTTTTCTTGCTCAAATTTAGCATTCTTATTCAGGAATTTATTCACCTAGGCATCGAGACGGCCTGAATTTTAAGATCAGAAATTTTGGGGTCTTATATCATTGAAGATAGAAGATCTACTTCAAGCTACATCAATTTTTTCTTAGAGGCAAGGTGAAATTTATTAAATTTTATTTATGGAAGATGTTAATTTTTAAGTTTGAAAAATTAATTGAGTTGTGAAGAATTTTTAGATGGAATTAAGTATTTTTGGGTTACGATATTTTTATAGCTTTAGTGAATAGAATTTAATAAATTTTACACATTCCATAAATAAAATTTAATAAATTTCACATATATATCACAAGACAACGTCTTCTAAGAAGCAGCCTATTGTTGTTTTATCTTCAACAGAAGCTGAATATAGAACTGTGGCTTGTACTGTTTCTGAATTGATATGGATTGAATAATTGTTAGTTGAGCTTGGAATTGAGTTCAGTACTTCGGTGTGAAAACACAAGTGCTGTTGCCATGTCTAGTAATCCTGTTTTGCATGGTCGATCCGAACATGTGGAGCTTAACTAACATTTTGTAAGAGATCATGTAGCCGATGGGAAACTTGAGATCAACATGTACCAGCAAAGGAGCCAATTGCAGTCTGTTTAAGTGTGTTAGTAACTAAACAGCAGTTGTAACTAAGTTTGTTAACCTCAGCCTTCTATGCATTATGCTCATTGAAAGTAAGTTGAATAATTATTCTAATTCCTGATTTCTCTTAAATCCAAGTCCTTATACCTCGGAGCAAAACGGAATAATTGAAAGGAATCACAACAGGTAGAAGATGGATTAACTTTGTTAGCTCAAGCCTCATTACCTCTGTCATATTGGTCAGATGCATTCAATACCGCAGTCTAATTGATTAACAGGCTTCCCACCAAAGCTTTGGATGGACTGACTCCTCATCAGAAGCTTTATTCTTGCATACCAGACTATTCACGACTCAGGGTATCTGGATGCTTACGCTTTTCTCACTTGCGTCCATTCAACAATCACAAATTACAGTGCTGGTCAGCACCTTGTACTTTTCTTAGTTTCAGCTCTTTACATAGAGGATATAAGTGTCTTGATGCAAATGAGAGAACATTTATATCTTGACATGTACTGTTTGATGAGATTCCAATCAATTAAGCTATGGCTGCTATTATTGAATCTCTTGAACCAAAAGAGAATGACTCTAGCAATGGTGGCGAAGGGGTGAATGGCAGCGTGGAAGTGTCCTTGTCGACGGGCTTTTCAGCCTAGTGACAGATGAATTCGGCCTGCAAATTGTTGTTCAGGCTCCAAAGGAAATGGAAAATCTATTGCATCTATTCTCGATAGTTTAGGTTCTGGTTTAAGCAGTTTAATGAGTTGTGTAATTTTTATGTTATGTTTTGATTAAAACCTTTTCTCTACCAAAAAAAAGAAAAAAAGAAAAACTCAGCTAAACCATACCATTTCTCCCATTTTACCACTTCAATTTTTTTTTAAGTTGATATCTCATTCAGTTAAATTATTAGTCAAACCGTTAAATATATCTTAAAAAAAAACTTAACCCATAAATTGGCATCTAATCTATGAATTTTTCTTATTTTAATATTTAATTTTTTTTTTGTTATAATTGATATCTAAACTTCTTGTTTTTCCTAAGTTGGTACATCTATTAGTTCAATAGCTAGGACCATTGAGTCCATTTAAAAGAAAAGGATAATCAATTAAAATTGACATGTGTTAAAAAATTATAAATCAATAATATTAGTGATTATTATGAGGAATAGTAACTATTTATTTATGTTTGAGTAATCAAAACAAAAAATTATTAATTATTAAGTTTCTAATAAGGGCTAAGCAGAAAAATTTTTAGGGGGGGATGAAATTTTAATTATCTATAGTTATATCTTTATAATTTGTAAAAGATTAAATCAAATTTTTATAATTTTAGGAGGTCAAAGTGTAATTTTACCTTTATTAATTTAAAATTTTTAAAAAAATTTAAGGGTCTAAAATATAATTTTACATTTTAGGAGGAGCTGAGACCCATGTCAGCCCCTAGCTACGCTCCTGTGTCTAACATTGTATTTGAGGAATGGTAGCTTAACGGCCTAATGTTAGTTGACAACTTACCGGAAGAGTGACTTAAATGATCAAAATTAAATAGTTAAGTAATTAAATTGTAAATTTTTATGATTGAGTAATTAAAATATAGTTAAATAACCATAAATAAAATTTACTCTTATATTATATTATGGTGAGTGACTGTTAGATAGCTATTAAATTGATAAAGGAGAGCAAGATGAATCTTTCTTCTTCTATGCTTATTAAAAAGATCAACTAAGGAATAAGATACATTCAGATTTTAAGTCTATTTTTCAGGCCGGAGTTGATCCTAATAAATATTCCTGAATTTTTTTTTTGGTAAACTCTGCTCGGGCGATGCACGCATCTAATATCTAATATGAACAGTCCGGCTTTCCTTTTCTTTCCTTTAAACCATTCAACTTTCGTTAAGAGACACTGATGCAAGTTCAAAAACGGGGCCGCTTCTCAGTGATGAAAGGTAAATCCGCTTCTCTGGGTGACGCCGTTGTGACTCGTTCGCTGATGGAGGTTATCTCCTCGACCCTTTTTTATGAGATTTGCTGACAAAGATAAATTTTCATCGTATCTCAAGAAATGGCAAACGCTGCTGCTCATCATCAATGCTTCCCTTGAAAATGCTGAAGGAAAGCAAACCTCGAGCCGCTTACTGGAGCTGTGGCTTAGTGATTTAAGAGACGTTGCTTACGACGCTGAGGATATCATCGACGAGCTCACCACAGAGGCTCGGCGTCGCCAAATAACGGAAGATCCGGACGCCGCTTCGCCCACCTGCAAGGTAGGGAGATATTTTCAGCTTGCTTTCTTCGTTTGAATCCTTCCACTGCTAAGTTTAGCACAAAAATGGAGTTCAGATTAAAGAGTCTTACTGCTAGATTGGAAGAGGCTGTTGCAATGAAGGATGCTTTGAGTCTAGTCGAGAATGATAGAGGGATAAGAGAGAGACCAAGAACTAATTCTCTTGTTGATGAGTCTTGCGTCTACGGTAGGGAATGTGATAAAGAGATTGTTCTTCATTTGCTGATGAACGATAGTGATGATAGTGTTGGTGATAGTAGTGTGGTTTCCATTGTGGGTATGGCAGGGGTGGGTAAAACAACTCATGCTCAATTAGTGTACACTGTATGGTTGATTCTTAGGAGATTAGTTATCTAAAATACTGATATTCTATATGTACAGGATATTATGTGTATATATAGGGATTCAGCTTCGCAAAAATAAATATGAAGCATTTTTCACAATTCTCAAAAAACTTCACCATGGATTTTCTAAAACCATCTATTGGGATCGAGGTATTCTCTATGAACTCATTATGCTTATTAGTGTGTTAAAATTTTTCTTTCTACTAGGAGATTACTTGCAACGCATTTAATTTCTCTATATTGAGGAGCTTTACGGATAACATTCTTAAGACTAAAATAGATTCCTATCTGCCAATAACAACAGGTTGGGATCATTCTCATTATTCAAGCCATTGATAGTGACTCAGGAGAAAGTTATGCTGCTAATGCATTTGCAATTTGGATCTGGCGCAGAGAAAAATCAAGTAGGTTCTCTGTTCCTTGATTATATGTGGCTTTGATTTATGATAGAACCCACCTTGATAAGCACAAAGATTTGTCATCTCTTCTCTTTTCTTTTTACAAGTTTTTGAGTTAAAAATTATGATCAGTCCTTGTTAAACTTGATTGGGACACTGTTTTGAATTAAAATTTTGTGGCTGCGTATTCTTCATAGCAGCCTTATCTTGCAGCTGTTGCTGAATTATTGGACTACCAGTTGTTTGTGGCCCTTCTTAGAACATGGAAATGAGCAAGTCTTAGCCACTCTTTTGAAATATCTGAGAAAGATCCTTTTCTTGGCTTAACTATATTGAGCATGAGAGGACTCAGGGAAGCTTATAACTGTGAAGACATGATTAATGAAGTCTTTTAGAACTCTCTAAGATCAAAGACAACACTTACGAAGTCCAGTCATGAATATTTTTGTTAAGAGTTGTGTGTTTGCATGTCTCGTAGGAAATGAGCCTGTTACATTTCCCTTTTTAATGGTAAAAGAATGAGCCTTTTACATTTTCATTGTAGCTATACACATTTATAATTTGTCATTTACTGAAAACAAGGTGGTTATCTTTCAACTAAAAAATTGGAAAATTTTAGATTTTGGTGGTAACGAGGAGTAACCTTTGTTTCACATGCAGGGCTTCACATCACATCTCTAAAGAAACTGCACATGAATCATGTCCATACTTGGGTCCTTTGTTCCAGATGCAAAAAGTTGTGTATTCCATTGAATAATTTAGAATTACTATTTGTGTGTATATATATCTCTAAAGTTTAATACCCTTTAATGAGGGAAGAATATGGGGATATAATGTGATATGATACACAACTTTCTTGAAACCGAAACTGAAACCTAATCAAGGCATTTGATGAAACGATGAAAGATATCTAAAACGTGGAGAGGAAATCAGTTATAATTTAAGGTATCCGGAAGAGGTGTGCCATCAAGAAAGTGCTTGATCAATGAAAGTGCCCTCTTTGGTTGGAAGCTTGGCACTTGGTGCCCGGCCCCTCTTACAGTAGCAAATGTTAAATCTCCCTTATATACCTCAGTATAACCTCCAACCTGCCGTACAAATAGACAATTCCAAAGCCAAATGTGTCAATCAATACTCACTCAGTGATTGTTTGCAGTTTGACAGAAGCTAGATCTGATCATGTATGGCAAACACAAGTTCAAAAAATTCAAAGATGGAGATATTAGAGAGAAAGAAAATTTACCTCCCCATCAAGGTACCATGGATGCCACTTGGTTTTAACTGCAAGCTTCATCTTCTTAATGGAGTACTTTGTTGAAGTAACTGGTATTCTTCCATCTGCATCCCCACTGCATTACATCCAATAAAAGACATAACATATGTAAACAACAAGACGATGATACCTATGAAAAATGATTACGGCAATGCTTTTAATACCTGAAAATCCACACTCTTAGTCCGTTAGCCATTAACTCTTGTAAAAGGGGAATGATTGTTGAAGGGCTATCTCCCCATCTTCTGATGATGTCGCTGCAGGGTTCCCAATCATGGTCAAGTTTTGTTACATTGGCATGCATGGCCTCTTGAACATCATCCCTGTTTAGATAAGCATATACATAGTAGTCACTGCATGGATCGAAATTTGCCACCTGCATCATATTAATGGAATATCATTACTAGACTTATGGTATAAAATTGTTCAATAATGTTCATTGTTAACTGTTGTTTGTATCTTTTTAAGTCAACTTACGGAAGGCTCCTTGGGACGGATCGTGAGACTGGAATTATGGCATAAAGGGGCATAGATATTATATATATCAACATAGTAAATATCCTGGCCTGCCTCATCAGTGGCTGCGTCACACTCGCGACTGGACTCCGAGTCATCCTCGGGTGCGAAATTACAGTGTTTTTCAATCCCATTTGCAGTTTCATCTGAAATGAGAGCATGGCTTGCTAGGTAATCATACATTCCTTTAACATCAGTTTCATCATTGATCACAGCATTCCCAATCTGCAATTTTCATAAAATAGGTTAAGCAATGCCTGCAGTACATAATGTCTGAACTTAACTTCAATCATTTCTTCACGTTGGCAAAAACAAGTCTAGATTCAACTCATGTATCAAAGACTGCTTAGGTTTTCAATTATTGATTGAAAAAAAGACAGACAGAGAGATATACTAGGATTCCTTTGAGATTAATAATGGTGGTGTTAGCGTTCTTGTTGTGTTGGAGAATGGTGTGAGCAAGTTGAGGGACATAATGCCCCGCATAGCTTTCTCCAGCGATGTAAAATTTCCTGTTGCTGTATTCAGGGAACCTCTCCAACCAGTTTAACAGAAAAACATAATTGTCGACAGCTGTTTTACTATCACCACTATCATCATAATCTGATGTTGTGTTGGCGTACGAAAATCCCACCCCAGCAGGTGACTCGAGAAACAACACATTTGCAGCTGCAAAAAAAAAAAAAAGGACATGCCTTGAAAGAATAAAAAAACTACTAAGATTTAAAAGGTAAATGGTATAATGTTTACCATAGTTCCATGAGTATCTATTCCTATACAGTGTTTTTCCATTGCTATGGACTCTGAAGGGTCCAAGCTCTTCCATTGCTCCATAGGCTAGAGATGAACAGCCTGGCCCTGGTCACAAAATCAAGCAAACTCGTACTATCAAATTATTATTATTATTTCACAGTGACATTTCAGCAGAAAGCCAGTTTCAGTTGCAATGTGAAGTCATATGGAGAGACTATAACAGTAAAACCCAATAATTTAATCATGCAAAACCTTGACATCACTCATTCAACCAACTTGGGGATTCTAGAAAACATAATTATTATTATTGTAATAATAAATAATAGTGGTTGTAATAATATCTTGGTCCAACAAGACATCAAGTAACTTGTTATTTTAAAAGATTTAATTGGTACAGCAACATGCCGAGAAATCCTCCACATGAGTAAATTCTGGGATTCCAAAACACCGTCAACCCCGCAAAATCTGGTAGTTAAAATGTCAACAAGATGAAGCTACTTCTTGTCAGAATATAACTGTATTTAATTTGCAAAGCTCAACTATTGGTTTAATGGACTTGGGATCTAGCAGTTTCAGGGTCGAGTTTCAGCATTTATAATCTTTTTCTCTCAAACTGTAAATGATGATTAATGATGTGCATTGAAAAGTAATGGAAGAAGATCCTACCACTTACTATTTTTTATAAACACAAATATTTTACCATTCCACGCTAAATAACTAGTTAAGCGGATATTAAAATTTCCAGATAAGATTCTTATCATTTGAAGGATATCTTCATCATATAACAACAAAAATAGAGAATTCAGTATGCAGAGTTACCTCCATTAAGCCAGAGAAGAAGAGGCAAAGACTCCTTAGAATGGTAAGCCTCAACGAAATAATAATAAAGTGCACGACCTGCTGCTTTATCAACTGTTACATACCCACCATACTGCTGAAACAAGACACCAGGTTGTCCAGGCAACTTTTCAATTCTGTCTTTTTCTTTCATCCCTTGCTGTGTATGAACCCTGCTCTTGTTTATGTAATGAACTGCCTTGAAACCACTCTTGTCAATCCCAGAACTCCTCTTCATCTTCCTCTCATAAAAATGGCCAAGAATTTGTGTTTGCTTCTTGCAATGAATTGGAGCTGCTACCATGGATGAAACAATGAGGAAAACAAGGAGGACAAAAGGGTTTCTCCCCATTTGTGTCTGTTTTTTTTTCTCTTACTCTATGTGGAGCAGAAAGAAAGAGAAGGGGATAGAGGGGATATAGTTTTAGATCCAAAAGATTATGAAGGAATATAAAAATGTAAATAAAAGGGCCGACCATGCATGTTTAAAGAACGTGTTGAGTACTATAATTTATACGGCAAAGATAATAAATTTCAATGATGGAAGAAAAAAAAGAGAAGGAGAAATCAAATGACATTATCAGGGTTTCTTAGGATTCCATTTACATAATTTATGCAGCTTTCCTGGGGTTAGTTATTGGAGCTGGTGTACAAGGTGGTTAGAAGAAAGGTTTTTTACCTCATATAATAGAACTTGATTTTTAAAAAATAATAATAATAATCATTGATATGGATGGCTTATCCAGATGATTGAAGTAATCATTGATTGATATAAATAATTATTTAATCAGACACCGCTTGCATGGGATTGGAATGGGACCTTTTTACCATGTGAAATATTGGTTTTAGTTGAAATCAAGGAATTGAGAAGGATGGCTTGCCTGGTTTGATTCGACCTAGTTTTGGAATATGGTGTTATGGGTAAATTCAGAATTTAGTCCCTCTATTTTTACTTTTTAGGATTTAGTTTTTTTTATTTATCAAATTTTAAAATTTAAATTTTCGGGATAAAATTTTAAATTTGTGAAATACATAGAATTATAAGTTATCACCTATTTTAACCTGTAATTTAATTACTAAACCAAATTTAATGTGAGGAGCAAGATTGGGGACCGCACTCGCTGAACAAATGCCAGAGAACCCTAACATCTACATGCCCAGAGCAGAAGGGGCAGCAACGCTGGCTGGCCTCGTCGTGAAATGATATAATTCTAACTTCTATACCCTATGCAGGCATCACCGTAGCCCTCAACCACAATGACAGTTGGGAGTGAATTTTAATCGGGTTTTCTATTATTCATAGAATTATTTAATGGCAATGTCAACATTTAATTTTATTATGTCTCAGAAAACGTCTAACAGAAGTGACATGTAGAGCCGTCCATTTTAGAAGGGCCCAAAATGATAGTTGGATTTTTTTGTCTGCAACTGCCCATCCATCGTCCACCCTGCTTTTAAAACATAAAATAATATATTGTCACCGTAATCCTTAGGAACGGTCACTGTTTACTTTGAAAAATGGGCCCATTAACCCATTTTATCTTAGAAGAGTAGCTTCTATTTTGTTGTTGGGCTACCATTAATGGATAATATTTTTCCTTATAGGTCAAAACTCTGCCCAATATTTATTTTTGATTTTATTTAGATTTAAAGAGATCATCACTATTTAATATTTTTATCATATACCATTTCCACATTGTAATTCATTGTTTATTTCCTTTTTCTTCTTTACAATACATTTAAGGGTCCTTTTAGATGGGTAGTGCGTTTGATTGTAGTTAGTGTAAAATTTGTGGTAACATTGATATTAAATATTATAGCGATGCTGTAACGTGAGACAAAAAAAAAAGCTAAACGCATCGCACTAGAGGTAAACGCCCATCCAAAGAGGCCCTAAGATTGTTATTATTAAAGAGATGATCAAATTTTAAGGTGAGATTGTAGGAAGGAATGGAAACGTGAAAAGAAAATAAATTAAGAATGTGTTTGGTTGGGAAGAAAAGTGAAAGAAAAGAAAACAAGGGAAATAGTCAATTTTCCTCCTAATGCATAAAAACTAATATTTTCAAATTGAAAAAAAAAAGATGAGAGAAAATGAGAGAGATGTGTATGTTAGTTTAAAATTATGTATTTTTAAAATTTTTTTTTCTATCTTTCATTTTTTTCAACTTTACCAAGCAATTGATGAAAAGAAAATTGCTTTTTTCTTCCAATTTTTCCATATTTCCTACCAATCATACTTATGGAAAGAAACTTTATATTTTTTATCTTTTTATTTTTCCATCTTTATAATTTTCCATTTTTCCAATTTTTTTCCACTCTACCAAGAAAAGTCCTAATGATATTGTTACACACAACATCTAGAAAAGCCCTAATGATATCACCACACACTACATCTAGCTAGTAAGTCGTCATCAACTCCAACAATAGCATCTATAATGATGTTTTGAAACCAGATCGGTGGTTGAACTGATTAGGCCCTCAATTTCTCTATTGACTGATCTAGTTTCAATTAAATAAAGGAAAAGTACACCAACAATCACTCAACTTTGGTTAAAATAATATTTCAGTTAATAAACTTTCAAAAGTGACAACTTAGTCACTAAACTTTATGAAAATTAAAAATATGTCACTAATAGTATTTTTCGTTACAGATGTAACGGAGAGTTGACGTGGCCCATTAACTAGCCATGGAATGATGAACATCATATTTAACTAGCTACGATGGAAGCCCACCTATTTTAAAAGAACCATAACTGGGGCAATTGGTGAAGAAGAAGAAGAAGAAATAAAGATATCCACTACAATTCTGTCATGCTACTGTGGAAACCCAACCAATCTAAGGACTTCTTGGTTGAATGACAACCTAGGTAGGAGGTTTTCTTGGTGCAAGAAGTATGGGAGTGGGTTTCAAAATGCATGTTATTTTCTCACCTGGTTTGATCCACCATTGACGCCCCTTGTTCACGAATTGTGTTATTGGGTGTTTTGAAAAAAGTCAGGATAGCAGAAGATGCAAGAATGAGGGAGAGAAAAACATGGTTGATGATGTTGTTATTTGTAATTTTGTTGTGGTTTTTGAAATGAAAAACCAGCTTATGGTTTTTTTTTGAATCAATGGTTTTAGTGACTGTTGGTATTGTTCAAAAACCAACTTATGTGCAAGAAGGAGGCAGTGTTAAATGGTTAAAGGGGTTTAGTGTGTGAGTTAAAAGTATGTTATCTGTAATTTGTTTTATGTACTGGATCTTGAAAAGTTTAATTTATAGAATATTTTGATTTTTGCTTTATGGAATGGATTACAAACAACAAGCATATTTTGTACAAATGAAACAAAAGCATAAAACATTGCAAAACATTGTAATTCATTCATTAATTAAGGCCAAACTGTTTACAAAAACATGATCATATTGTATGACTTGTAACTACATATGCTTAGAAGGTCAAATTGTTTCCAAATTTGCCTACAATACAATTGAACTTAGTTAAATTGTAGTCAAATTTACAAAAAAAAATAAAAATGTAGGTATCTGTCTAAGTTTAGATATCAGTTGCGTCAATGTAGCTATCTGTCTAAGTTTAGATATAAGTAGCATCAATGTAGCTATCTATCTAAGTTTAGATATCAATAGCATCAATGTCGCTATCTGTCTAAGTTTAGATATCAGTAGCAATAATAGGCAAATTTACAATAAGGAATTGCCTAAGTTTAAACTTCCATCTTGCAAGTTTGGTTCACAATGTCATCAATGGGTTTGAGATAGATTGCTCTTGAGTAGAAGACATCCATCTAATAGTGGTTGGTTGTCAAGCTGGTTTTCGCTTGAATGGAAGGTTTTCTCTTCGAGCAACTTTTTGATGAGTTGGGGTAGCTTCTGTTGGATCTGGTACCCTGAGTGTAGTATATTTGTTTATAAACTTGTAATTTTTTGAACAGATTAATTAATAAAATAAATTCATTGATTACAATTAATATACTTTGTATTATTTCCTCAAATGGTTTTTGCATACAGTGCAAAATAAAAAAAAATATTGTTCATTGGTTGTCCAATGTTTAACTTATACTAAGCAGTATTGTGTGGTTGGATTGTAATAAAAAAAGACGGGTTGTATTAGTAAATGAAACTAAACATGTCCTTAGTCTAATCGGAAATAAGCAAACTAATTTTTAAGACTGATATGTCGTCTATCAAGTCCAATTATGGAGATGCCTTGTCTTGGCTATCGATAAAGACATAAATGTGATTTACTGAACTGACAGTACATGGAATATGACCCAAACAAAAGAGATACTGAATCTGTTTATGAATTTATTCACTTGTGAAGTTTATATCATGGCATACCTAAATATTGACTGGATGACGGGCTATATATATGTGACTCGTACACTTTGATGTAAGTAAAAGCCTGAGTTCGAATAGATAAGGAACCAAAAGCTGGTACGTTGGGTCTACGACTTTTGTAGTACATAGCGCCATTCACAACAGTAGAATTCATGGCCTGAGACATGGGTAAATGATATCCTCTTATTGGCATTACATGGTTGATGAAAAGTAAACATGGTCATTAGTCTTTCGACTTTGTGATAAATGACTTAATTGCTATTCGATATTAATTGACTTTTCGTGGAAAAGATATAATGGTTTCCATGAGATAAAATAGGATCATATTGGGAGAGCGGATATTATCCTAAAGAGATCAAGGATATCCTATGAGGGTAACATACTTATGACAATATCATTGGACGAGCACTAAGTAGTTGCTTTCAAAAAGGTATGTGGTTAGGGAGAGCTCAGCCATGATACTATACTGGAATGACTTCGTGACTAAATGAGTTTATAAATAATAGGTGAAAAGTTGGAACTTAATTATGAATTATTTGAGCCCTAATTATATATGTCTAATCGGTCCCTCTACTAGCTTGTTGAAACCAGAAATAAATTACAAGTTTGAAGAGAAATGAACAGAATGAATAAGAAAAGAGAAATGAAAAATATTCAGAAATGATTATAACTTTTTTCAAAATGGAAAAATGGAATCATGTGGAAATGATTATAGGTTTCCAAAAAGGATAATGGAAATGATCCATTTATAATTCTATATGTATTACTTAAAAATGATCAGAAGAATGAGCTTACTTTTTAGCTATTTTAAAGTTAAAAAATAAAAATAAATAATTTAGTCACAGTGAACATGTTGAGTTATGAAATATTGAACATATTTTCTCAAAATTTCACCAAGGGTGAAATCATCAAAAAAATTATAGAGACTAAAATCGTCAAAATTTTAATAGGGGTAAAATAGGGATGAGAAAATTATTTAATATAGAATATTAAAGTCTATTTTGGGAAATAGAAAACTGAACCAGGTTAGATCATATTAAAAAGCCAAAAAAGTACTCGTCATTGGACTCGATGTGAGAGAGGCCCAAAACCCCTCATATAACAGGAAGGGGATGCCAATCCTAGTAGTAATACTAGAGTATGTCATCCACCCCCTCCTACTTTAAGTAGGAAGTTGTTTTTCTATTTGAAATAATTCATTACAACTCAACAATTACCTTCTCTTTCTATAAATAAATGGCACTAGTAGAGCTATGAACACAATTTAAGAAAGATTGATACTCTTTCGAAAAATAGATATAATTTATTTTCAAATAATAAATATATATTTCTAAAATAACAATTCTACCGGTTTCTATTAAAGAAGAGAATATTTCCATTTTCACCCCAAACAAAATAGAGATATCTTTTTTTTAGTTTTGTGTTTCAATTCAATTGGTTCAAGTCCACATTCGAAAAAGTTCATGGTACAAGAATAGTAGAGAAGATCGTTTGGTTGAAAGCCGAGAACAACAAATATCTACTAAGCCGAAAACACAAGTATGATGATAGGTGCTAAAAGTAACATGTTTTAGCTTCATTCTTAATACGATTTTGGGTGATTATTCGATGTTAATGGTAAATTGTATGCTCCTAATCGTTTAAATCTATGTTTTTATACTTATGAGAGCATTTTGGAGCAAAATGAGCGAAAAACGAGCGAAAATTAGAAAATTGGAGCGAGTTACAAGAGCTATAAGGGTTGGACCATTCCACATGGCCGTGTAAGCCACACGGCCATGTGGCGAGCCATGTTAATTTCACGAATTACACTTAAAATAGCAGAAAAACGTGATTTTAAGGGTTTTTCAAGCATTCTTAGACCTATATATGAAAAAATAAGAAGATAGGACTCACCGTCATAGAATAGTCAAGAAAACAACTTGAAAAATACCATTGAAGCCGATTCTAAAGCAGATTTCTGTCAAAATTGAGGATTCCATTTTGATTTCTTTGTTTCTTATGGTTATATTGTGTTTTGGATGTTTTTATTTTCAAGCATAAACTAATTTTCTAAACACCTAGGGAGATGAACCCTATGATGGATTCTACTGTTTGAGTTTTTTTTTTACGCAATAAATACTTAGATCTTGTTCTTAATTATGTGTGCTTAATTCTTAGTTTAATATTTCTAGACTATTTATCCATATTTTGTGTGCTTAAATTGGAGAAGGAATAAACCATGTTTAAGAGTAAATCTAACGTAATTGAGTGAAGTTGCATGCAATCCTAGAAATAGGATGACATAGATCTATCGCATTAGATTCAAATTTAATAGGAGAATCCATAAATTGAGTTAATGCGATAATAGAGGTTTAAATTAGAAAGAAATTTCAATTAATCAACCTAGAGTCAGTTGCTCTTATTCTTGAAAAGAGATATTAGCATAATTTAGGGATTTCTACGGATCAAGATACTAAGTGAAGAAACTGCGTAATTTAGATTGATAATGACAGATAAAATCTAGGTGAATTCTTTTATGGGTATTGTTTAGCTTCTTGGTTGTTTACTCGATTATTTTCTTGATTTATTCTTTGTTGCGTTCGTAGTTAATTAATGTAGTTAATTTTAGTTATCAATCAATTACTCGAATTTATAGATTAAATAATAGAAAGATAGTAATTACTAGTACTTTTAGTCTTCGTGGGAACGATATCTTTGCTCACCGTTACTATACTATTAATTGATAGGTACACTTGCCTTAGTCAAATTTTTAGTTAGTTTCGTGGACATCAAGTTTTTGGCGTCATTCTTAGGGATTAAAATATTAGGAAAATTTTATTCTATTAATTTAGTCATTTTATATTTTTATTTTAATATTTTTTATTTCTAATTTAATTGTTACATTCTAATTTTTCGTTTGTTTGATTCTGACAGTTTCTTTTGGTTTATGACTAGAGGAAACCTTTTAGAATCGTTAGTTTATGATAGTGAAATCGAGAAAACTACTCACAAAAATCGAAGAGAAGTTAGAGAAGCAAGGCAAATTTAATAGATTTTAATAGACGGTCAAGAGGAAAAAGATATTACTGTGGAAATGGATGATAATCAAAATAATCAGAAGCCTCCTCCTCGTCGTTCTATGTTTGATTATGCTAAGCCTACTCTAATTGGGGCTGAATCGAGTATCGTTAGACCGACTATTGCGGCAAACAAATTTAAGCTAAAGCCGAACACAATTCAGATGGTACAACAATATGTTCAATTTGATGGGTTGTAAAATGAAGATCTAGATGCTCATTTGGCTAACTTTCTAAGGACAAAACAGTGGTTGAATTCATTTCCACAAGGTTCTATCACGACTTGAGATCAGATGACTGAAAAGTTTCTGTTGAAGTACTTCCCACCGGCTAAAAAAGTTAAGTTGAGGAACGATATTTCTTCTTTTGCTCAAATTGATTTGGAGGCATTATATGATGAATAAGAGAGATTTAAGGATCTTTTGATAAGGTGCCCTAATCATTAGTTACCTTTGTGGTTACAAGTTCAAACCTTTTACAATGGTTTGAATCATTCAATTAGGTAACTAATTGATGCAATAGCTGGCGAAACATTGAATAATAAGACACCTGAGGCAACTCAAGAGTTTATTGAGAAGATGGCACTGAATAACTATCAGTGGCAAGTCATGAGAACGAAACTGATTAAAGTAGCAGGTGTTTTTAATATTGATGCAGTTTCTATGTTAGCAAGTTAGGTTGAAGCTTTAGGTAAAAAAATTTAATGGTTTGAATTTTTCTAAGCAGGTGAATCCAGTAGTGCAATGTGATGCGAATGGAGCGGGGATGATTAATTCAGAATGTTTACCCTTCGATTCTAGCATGGAGCATGACCAAGTTAACTTAATGGGTAACAATTCTAGACCTCAAAATAACCCCTATAGCAGTAATTATAATCTAGGATGGAGGAACCATCCAAATTTTTATTGGGGTGGTCAAGGAAATCAAAGGTCCCCCTCTGGGTTTTCAACAACCATATCAGCAAGAAAAGAAATCAAAACTTGAGGAGATGATAGTCAAATTTATTTCGGTGTCTGAAACTCAATTTCAAAACACTGAGATAGCTTTGAAAAATCAGCAAGCATTGATTCAAGGGCTTAAAAATCATATTGGACAGCTTGCTAAACTAGTTCCGGAGAGACATCAAGGTAGCTTACCTAATAACACTGAAACTAACCCAAAGGAGCAAGTCCACGCAATCACTGTTAAAAGCATGAAAGGGTTAGTTAAGCCTGAAAAGAAGGTAAATCTAGAAGCTATTAAGAAAAATGATTGGGTTGAGGAAAGCAAGAAAAAGCATAAGCTGGTGGTTAGTACAAACCATGAATTCCATATCTGGTAGCATTAAAATAAGACCGCATCAAAGAACAATATGGTAACCTTCTTGAACTTTTAAAAAAATTGCATATTAACTTCCCTTTTGTTGAAACTTTTTCGTAGATGCCCAAAATATGTAAAATTTTAAAGAAGTTATTAACAAAGAAAAGGAAATTAGACGACTTGTCAATTGTGGAGCTCAATGAGGATTGCTCGACCATTCTCCAAAATAAACTACCCAACAAGCTTAAAGATCTTGGGAGTTTTACTATTCCTTTTCCTATTGGTAGTTTAAATGTTGAAAAAACTTTGGTTTATTTGGGGGCTAGTATAAATGTTATACCCTATAAAATGTTTAAACAACTTAGTCTCGGGGAACCAAAACCCACTGGGATGAATATTCAATTAGGTATCCTAGGGGTATTATTGAAGATGTACTTGTTAAAGTCAATAAATTTATATTCTCTGTTAATTTTATTATATTGGACACGGATAAGGATATTGAGATACCTATGATCTTAGGTCGACCATTTTTAGCCATTGCTAGAACTATTATTGACGTAGGTAGTGGTGAACTTGTGTTGAGTGTAAGTGATGAAAATGTTACTCTTCAAGCACGCGATTTTGTTAGAGTTCTTAGTGAGAGAGATGATACTTGTCATTCTGTTAATGTTAGTAATCATGCGGTTCAATAGGAATTCACTAATGAATGCGGGTTCAAACCATATCCTTCTAATAGTGATAAAAATCAAGGGATGAGTGGAGACCGAATGGTGCAGCTTAATGAACTAGATGAATGACGAACAAAGGCTAATGAGCAACCAAGAAAACACAAGGAAGTAATAAAGCAACGCCATGATGTGCATGGAAAGAGGACGAACCAATTCAAAGTCAGGGGTAAAGTGTTGTTAGATAAGTCAAATCCACGAATGTTCCCTTCGGAGCTTAAGTCAAGAGGGTGGAACTCATTTGTGGTACAAAATGTATTTCCATACGAAACCATTAAGGTAACACACCCTGATTACAGCACATTCAAGGTAAACAATTTTCGTCTCAAATTTTATTTTGGTGGTAATACTAACAACGAGAGAAAGGAGCTTTGGCTCCAATATCCGTCTTAAGAATTAGCTTAAAAAGGGAAGTCAAACTTAGACTCTAAGTAAGCGCTTCTCGCAAGGTAACTAGAATGTTTTATTTTACTTATTTCTTCATTTTAATTTCATGTTATTTTAAAAAAAAATTGAAAAGAAAAAGAAAAGAAAAAAAAACTTTTGGAAAAAAAGAAAAGAAAAAATTCTTGAAAAAGATTTTTTTTAAATAAAAAATTTAAAAAAAAACTTTTGAAACAATTAAAAAAAAAGGTTCACACGATTTGGGGTGATCCACACAGCCGTGTGCATACTGAAGCTAATTTTTTCAATTTTATTTTAACCCACACAGGCACAAAGAGTTACACAGCCTAGAGAAATGGCCGTGTGAGACAAACGGCCTAGAACATGGGCATGCGGTATACCATGTGACCTACACACCCTCGCACACGTGCGTGGAAGAAGCAAATGATCATTGCACACGGCTGTGTGTGACACACGGGCATGTCTTAGGCCTATGGATACTGGGCTTATTTTTACCTATTTTTCATCACACAAGGACTAACTAATTCCACACGGCTGTGTGGCTCACATGACCATGTACTGTTTTTTTTCTTCTTTAAAGCTATTTTTTATTCCTTTGTTCCTCCCTATACCAATCCCTATTTTTATTTTATTTTTTTATTTTCTAAATTTATAGATATATATATTTTTTAGTTTACTTTCGGATTTATATCTTTTATTTTACTTTTTTATTATGCATTTTTTGTTATGTTTTTCAATTATTTTCTTCTAGTTCGTAATCTCTATATCTTTTTTTTTGTCTATTTTCTTAATAGTTTTCTTTGAAACATGTACTTCATTTAAAATCGCATGCGATTTAGGTTTTCACTATTCCAGAAAATTAATCCAAATTCTGGGCAGTTTCAGTTCTCTCTCTCCCTTATGATATTTTTCTTACTCTGTTTCTATCTGTTTGTACATTAAGGATAATATAACTTAAGTGTGGAGAGGTTGTTTATATACTTATGTGATAAAATCCTTGAATTATTTTTTGTTTTAAGTAATTTTCTCACAACTACCATTGAAGTAATTTCTTTTAATCTAGAGTTTTTATTGATTCTGTTTTGGGATTTATTTGTGGATTTTTGTGAATTGTGTGATTTATACTTTAAGACACAAGAGATTCAAGCAAGATAAGCCATTTTTCAGAAATTATTGTTTTAGGTTGTCTCCCTGAATTGAAGAACTATCCTGAAATTTTAAATTTACAACTTTGACATCAAAACCATAATTTTTTCAGTTTTTGAGCCTATAGTGCATAAATCTTCTCATGCTCATTTTATTTTTAGTTGTGAGTATGTCGACTTGATCTATTATCCTAGAACTTACTTCGGTTATACATGCCAAGACCACATTATTCATTTGATATACTAAGATGATAGAAGCACTTAGGATTTAACTCACCTAACATTTAATCAGCTTACTTGTTGTATTAACCCTTAGTGAACCTCATTGATCCTATCACATTTTTTTTGTTTAACCCGTTAATATTAACATGTAACTTGTATTTATGTTTTAAATTATCCCTTTTATTGACTCCTTTTTTATCAAGATTTGATTTGGTTAGTTGCCAAACTATGTTTCATTATTTGCATTGCTGAATTTTACTTTATTCTTAAAAAAATAGAAAAAAATAAATAATAAAAAAATTTGATTGAGCTTGAATCATTAACTTCATACTGTGTTAAAAAGCTCATTTTTATTCTTTATTTCTTGTTGATGAAAATTCTTTTAATTCAACAAATGTTTCTTTTCTAATTTGGTACCTTATCAACTCGATCCTCGATTATAACCAACTTTTCTAACCTTTTCCATACCTTCAACCTAAGCTCCATTACAACCTTGTAAAGACCTCTTAATTGGTGTGTCATCTCATTCTACAATGGTGGAGATTTGATTTTCAAGCAAGCTTATGGTAATAACATTTTTCATTTGACTATTGAGTGCATATTACTTGAACCTTAAACACTTTGAGTGTTTTGAGTAAATCTTTAGTGAGGATGTTATTTCTTATTGAGTTTGAATTTCAGGTAATTTTTTAGATAGGGGAGATGCCTAATGTTTTTAAAGCTTTAAATTCTCTGCTTGGATTGCTTATGCTGTTTAGTGTCTTTTTAGTGTGAATTTCCAATTCATGATTATCTATAGATTATTCTAGGACATTATCGGTGGAAATAATAAATTGAGAGAGTTAACTTGACTGTAGGTTGAGGATTTTGCTTGAGGACAAGCAAACGTTTAAGTATGGGGATATTTGATAGGTGTTAAAAGTAACATATTTTAGCCTCATTCTTAATGCGTTTTTGGGATATTATTCGATGTTAATGTTGAATTTTATGCTCCTAATCCTTTAAATCCATGCTTTTACACTTAGGAGAGCATTTGGGGGAAAAATGAGCGAAAAATGAGTGAAAATCGGAAAATCGGAGCGAGTTACAATAGCTACATGGGCTGGACCATTCCACACGGTCGTGTGAGCCAAACGGGCTACCACACGACCATGTGGCAGGCCATTTTGATTCTGCGAATTGCACTCCAACCTAGAATGCAAGTTTTTACAAAACAACTCCAACCTAAATAATTTCAAAAAGTAAATTTTTTTTAGCATCATTAATGTAACCTCCGAGATTCGGCTATAACGTCTAAGCCGGGTTTGGAGTATTACTTTTAGTGGTATCAGAGTCCGATTCAAAATTTAGACTGTGTATTTTAAATCGATCTACATGCATATTTTAAAATAGTTTTAGAAAAGCCTTTTTGTATTCAATTTAAGGATTTAAAACTTTGAAATTCCAAGACTCCCGAAATTGATCCAAGATAAGTTTTGTTTTTACTTAAACTTTAGATTATGAAAGCTTAGATTTAAGATAATATACTTTTAGATAGTCAGACTCTGATTGAAAACACTCAAGTGATAACATAAAATTTGTTTTTAAAATTTGTCAGATAAAATTCATAAAATTTAGTAATAAGCGAAATGAAAACCCAAGGTATATGGACTATTGGTAAGTGATTTTGAAGAGCGCAACATCAAGTAGCTCAAGATTAGTCATTAGCTTTTTAAGGACTTGTGTCTAACTCTGAGACAAATTACATCCTTAATGCGTCTACCGCTAAAGGTAGAAGTCAAGAGACTAGAGATGATGCAATATTCCAAGCAATGGTAGAAATTGAAGAAAAAGTTTTTCGATACTACAGTTAAGAAGAACAATATTTTAGAAGAGAGTAAATAGTTGGAACATGAAAGAAAGGAAAAGAATGAAGTAAGGAATAAAAGGAAATCTACTTATATTAGCCTAAATTCGCGACATTTAAAGTGAGCCAAAGAGGACAAACCATAACAGAATGTTGTAAAAGCTCATACTGGAGTTTCTATTCAATCAGCGAGAATTTTTTTTGTAAGTTTTGTAATAAGCGTTATTCAAGCGAGTGTTGAAAAAGTCAGGAACATGCCTAAGAAGTGGGTCCGCAGTGCACTGTGTTACGAATTGTCCACAATGTAACACCCCTAAACCCGTCCTAGACGTTATGGCCGAATTTGGCCGTGTCACATGTGAGTGCTTTTTGGAAAACCTTAGCGAGTTGAAAATTTGTCCAGATTGTCATCTTTACTTAGGTCGTGAAATCCCTACTCCAAATATCAAGTGGAAACATTTCATAAACGAGGAAGCTAAAACATCATTAATTCTTAAATCAATAATCTATCAATTTAAAATCCCAAAATATACCCAAAAACAGTTCGAGTCTGAATACATATCCAATCCCCAAAAACAACTTTTAAGGTAAAACAGGAAAATAATTTTACTCATAAATCCATTAAATGTCTACCAGTGGTCACCATCGAGCCCTCCGTGACACCGATCCATCTACTGCTGGGGATTACCTGACAAACAAAATAAACAAAGGGGTGAGTTTTTACAAACTCAATGTATACATCCCCACAAACAGCTTGCATACAAACAGATAGCATTGTATAGTTATTCGGCCTTAGCCATGCAGATATTGCAGACATAACAGATCAGATATCAGAAAACATGCCCACCAACCTTGCACACCATCTCCGTCCAACCCAACACACCATGTGGGGATAAAATCGGCCCGCCCATCCCTACACACCGTATATGGGGATATAATCGACCCATCTAACCCTACACACCATAAAGTACCGCATCGCAGCACATATCATAAGTATGCAGCTTAGCTGCCAGATAACAGGTTAATCGCCTCTCAGACTTCCTTCTTTTCACAATAATCCCAACCCTATGCAATGCACATAAATATCATGGCATGCTATTATGCAGATAACAGATCATATCAACATCATGTCAAAGTAGATTTACAGAATCAGACAGACACACATGCTTATAATAAGATACTTTTCAGTAACCAATCAGAGCATAGGGACTAAGTAACGCATACTGCCCCTACAGTCAGGTCATAGTCAACTTAGGCGACCCGTGTAACCTTACATAACAAATCAACAAAATTAGGCTCACATACCCGTGTGCCCTACCCGTATGGGCCCACACGCCTGTGTAGGTCACACGCCCTAGGTTGGCCTTGCCCGTGTGGATCTTATGGCCTGGCCCAGATTTCCACATGCCTGTGTGATTCACCCGTATAGGCCCATATGCCCGTGTGGCCTACATGACCCGTTTGCCATAGCCCATGCCTTGCACACGTCTTACAAGCCGTCACACACCCATGTCCGTCGCACCCTTATGACGAGCGCACGGCTTGGCTCGTCAGTGGCGCGCCCGTGGCTCGCGATGCAGGCTACCACACGGGCAGGCCGCACGCCCGTGTGGCGTCTACAGGCCACTTTTTGGCTTTCGCCGAAACTCGTTTGCTGCGTCATCTGAGTACACACCTGGTTCATTTTCGCTACTAATCCAACCACGAGTACTCTAAAGCCTGACATTGATAATACCGAACCCAAAATTAGTCAGTTAAATCGACATCCTTAAGTACTGCCAAATCTCGAAAGAGAGATCTACTTACCTTCAACGAAGAACGATGTTTCCTTGCTGTTCAGAACTCGATTACTGATTTACAGAGCCTTGGATATTCCCTAAACAGCAACCAAAATCCCTCTTAAACAATCTCTAAAGGAAATCACGAAACTTATTTAAAGCGATACTTACCGAAACGACAGAACTGCTAGCAATACGCCTAAGCTTATCGAGAAAAAAAAGAAAAAAGAAGGGAAAGAAAAAAAAGAGAAAGGGAATTTCAGCAGCAAAGGGAAATTGGGAAAAAGAAACGACAGAGAAAAAATTTTGTTAAAAAGAAGGGAATAAGCCCTAATTTTCCCTAAACTCCAACTCAGATTCCTGATAAAGCCTATCTCTTAGCCAAAACTTACAGCAAAAATAATCCCAACGCTACTACAGGGAATCGAACTCCAGACCTCCAACACACCAACACACATCTTAACCACTAGACCAGCAGGCCCATTCTGTTAGGTTTTTACCATCAATTCCTTAAAAGTCCACTGACCTAGAGTCAGGCTTACTCAAATAAAAACCAAAATTTAGTCCAAGTTAAAACTTGATCTTGGGACCTCCCAAACACACCTTAGAGCACTTAATCACTTAAACCACTATATTTTTTTTAAGAAAAAAGTAACACCAAGCAAAAGTTCCAATATTTTCACTACCAAAAAGCACAAAAGCCAAAACCATAGAAATTTGGGGCGTTACAACTCTACCCTCCTTAAATAAAATTCATCCTCGAATTTTACCTGATCAGAAAAGGTGAGAATACTGCTGCCGAATCGCATCCTCTGGCTCCCAAATAGCTTCCTCAGTGCTATGATTCCGCCACAGCATATTCACCAAGGGAATAGATTTCCTACGCAGAACCTTAACGTCCCGACCCAAAATCTGAATTGGCTCCTCCTCAAATGTCAGATCTGGTCTAACCTCAATCACCTCCATAGGCACAATGTGTGTGAGATCAGAGTGATAACGTCTCAACATCGAGACGTGGAACACGTCATGTATACGATCCAACTTTAGAGGTAGCTCCAACTGATATGCGATTGGCCCCACTCGCTTCAAAATCTGGTACGACCCAACAAATCGAGGACTCAACTTGCCCTTACGGCCGAACCTCAAAACATCCTTCCATAGTGAGACCTTAAGAAAAACCATGTCTCCCATAAAATACCCGATGTCCTTCCTTTTTAAATCCGCATAAGACTTCTGTTTATCAAAAGCCACTTTCAGTCGATCCCGAATCAAGCGAACCTTATCCTCAGTCTCTGAAACCAACTCCGGACCCAGAACACGCTGCTTACCCAACGCAGTCCAGCACAAAGGAGTGCGACACTTATGACCATAAAGTGCCTCATAAGGTGCTATCTATATACTAGACTGATAAATGTTGTTGTAAGTGAACTCTGCTAGAGGCAAGTGCTCCTCCCAACCTCCTCGGAAATCCATAAACATCCTCTCAACATATCCTCCAATATCTGAATCATCCTCTCTGACTGACCATCTGTCTGAGGATGAAAAATAGTGCTGAAGTCAATACGAGAACCCAAAGCCTCATGAAGCTTCTGCCAAAATCGAGACGTAAAACGAGTATCCCTATCAGATATGATCGAGACAAGTACCCCATACAGCCTCACTATCTCAGAAATGTACAGCTTGGCCAACTTTTGTAAAAAGAAGTCTGTCCTAACAGGAATGAAATGTGCAGTCTTGGTCAATCGTTCCATAATGACCCAAACAAAGTCCTTCTTAGTGGGTGTTAGGGGCAACCCACTAACGAAGTCCATCGTTACTCGCTCCCATTTCCACATTGGTATCTTAACTGGCTGTAGCAAACCCGAAGGTAACTGATGCTCAGTCTCAACCTGCTGACAAGTCAAACAACGAGCAACAAAATCGGTCACTTTACGCTTTAACCCTGGCCACCAGTACAACTCTCGGAGATCTTTACACATCTTATTCCTACCAGGATGCATAGCGTACAGATTACTATGTGCTTCCCTCAAAATCGACAGCCTCAAATCCTCATCATTAGGTACACAGATCCTACATTGGAAGCACAATACCCCATCATGATTCAGCCCAAAATCTATAGTAGTCCCAGTCTCAACCTGGCAAAATCGCATATCGAGATTCTTATCCTCTAACTGCTTAGCTCTAATCTATTCAATCATGTCGGCTTCACTTGTAGCTCTGCCAGAAGACTTCCTTCGTCATAAAGATTCAATCGAACGAACATTGCTCTCAGATCGATCACAGCCCTAAAGTTTAATGCATCGACCACCACATTGGCCTTACCGGGGTGATACTCAATATTGCAGTCGTAGTCCTTGAGCAGCTCAACCCATTGATGCTGCCTAAGATTTAACTCCCTCTGAGTGAGGAGATACCTGAGACTCTTGTGATCAGTGTAGATGGTACACTTCTCACCGTACAGGTAGTGCCTCCAAATCTTCAATGCAAAGACAACTGCCGCCAACTCTAAATCATACGTCAGATAATTAGCATTGTGAATCTTAAGTTGTCGATACGCATAGGCAACTACCTTACCGTCTTGCATCAAGACGCAACCCAAACCCACGTGTGACGCATCACTAAAAACCACAAAGTCCTTACCAGGCTCAAGTTATATCAGAACTAGAGCCTGAGTCAAAACTGTTTTGAGCTTCACAAAGCTCTCCTGTTGTACGTCAGTCCAAAAAAAAGGAACTCCTTTGCCCAACAACTTAGTCAACGACGCTGCGATCAACGTGAACCCTCTATAAAACGTCGGTAATACCATGCTAGTCCCAAAAAACTGCAGATTTCTAACACACTCTTTGGCTGTTTCCAATCCAACACAGCCTCAATCTTTCGAAGATCCACACGAATCCCCTCAGTAGAAACTACATGACCCAGAAATGTCACTTTCCGAAGCTAGAACTCACACTTCGTGAACTTCGCATACAACTGTTTCTCACGAAAGATCTGTAGAACTATTCTTAAATGCTCATCGTGCTCGTCCTTAGACTTAGAATACACTAAAATGTCATCGATGAACACTACCACAAACTGATCCAAGTAGGGCTGAAACACACGGTTCATCAAGTCCATGAATGCCACTGGAGCATTAGTCAACTTAAAAAGCATGACTAGAAACTCGTAATGCCTATAACGAGTCCCAAATGCCATCTTATGCACATCCGCCTCTTTCACCCTTAACTGATGATAACTTGACCACAGATCAATTATAGAAAACACTAAAACCCCTCTGAACTGATCGAATAAATTATCTATCCTCAGAAATGGGTACTTATACTTAATCGTCAACTTGTTGAATTGATGGTAGTCGATACACATCCTCATTGTACCATTCTTCTTCTTTACAAACAGAACAGGTACTCCCCACGGAGACACACTAGGATGAATAAACCCACAATCTGAGCATTCAGTTCTGCTAGTTCATTCAGTGCTATTCAATAAGGAGCGATAGACACCGGAGCTGTACCAGGAATCAACTCAATCCCAAATTCTACCTCACGACTCGGAGGTAATCTTGGTAATTCCTCTGGGAAAACATCTGAAAAGTCCCTCACCATTCAAATGTCCTTATCCCGAGAGTCTCTAGAATCCGAGACACTGATGTAGGCCAAAAACGCCTTACATCCTTTCCTCACCAACTTCTCTGCTGCCATCGCAGATATAACATTACTCAGATAATTTCATCGTTCTCCAATCACGGCTATCTCATTATCCTCCTCGGTCCTTAGAAACACCCTCTTTTCAGCATAATCCAAACTTACACGATGCTTCACCAGCCAATCTATACCCATAATTAAATCTAACTCCCCAAACAGAAATTCCATCAGATCAGCCAAAAATACCATTCCTTAGACTTCCAACGGAACGCCTCTGAATAGTTTACTAACCCTAACAGACTGCCCCAACGGACTCACCATAGAAATCTCACTAGAAGTGCTCTCGTAACGCATTCCCAAAGTCTCAGACACCGAACATGCAATGTAGGAATGTGTAGAGCCTATGTCTATCAGTGCAACATAAGGTACATTAACAATTAAGAACGTACCCGTGATGACATCCAGAGCATCCCTATCCTCACGACGACGCGGCGGCATAGACAAGCAGAGGTCGCCTCACCTCGGCCGGCCCAAAGACCTCGACTGGTGCTCTCTCTTCTACACATACCATTACCACCCCTAGCCTGGCCTCGGGCCCTAGATGGCTGTTGAACTACCCTCGGTGGCTATGCAGTCTCATTAGCCGGAGCTATCTGGTTACCCCTCAGTGGACAATCTTTAACCCGATGCTCAGTTGACCCACACCTCAGACAAGCTCCAGTAGACCTCCAACACTCGCCCGAATGGCGTCCTGTTGCAATGCTGACAAATTGCCACCCCAGCAGGTGCAACAGTAGGCCCAACTCTCATGGGCCCATCAGATCTGTCCTTTTTCCTAGGCCTCATCCCAGTACTAGAAGACTTAGAATCCTTCTTAACCTTTCATTTCTCAGGGTTTTAACGCTCAGCGTGCTTGACTTCCTCCGCAATCTTGGCCTTCTTGACCAACACTGCAAACTCACGCTCTCTCTGTAGAGCTATCAAAACCCTCAAGTTATCTCAAAGGTCGTCCTCAAAACGAACACAGTACTCATACTCAGTCACTACCAAGCCTCGTGCATAACGGCTCAGCCTAAGATAGTCGGCCTCATACTCAGCCATTAAACGATCTCCCTGAGTAAGATTCAGAAACTCACGCCTCCTAGCGTCGATATAACTGGGCCCCATATACTTGCTCTAGAAGGCCGTCTGAAGCAAATCCCACGTCAGACTATCAGGCTGAGTGTCATCCCTAACCGTCAGCCACCACTGATATGCTTCATCGCTAAACAACGAAACAGCTCCCTTGAGCTTCTGCTCAGCAGTGAAATCCAGAACGCTCCGTGGCCTCCATTCAGTACTCAGCCACATTAGGAGAAACTCCAGCGATGCCCCTGAATACCACAGCCCCATTGGATCAGAGTCATTTTGTAACCGACCCACAGCCTCCAGATCCAACATTAGCCCCAGCGATCCTCTCCAGGATTCGCAGCATGGCCTGGGACAATGCGTCGTCCCCAGCTGCACGGTCCTGAGACTCAGCACCAGTCTTAGTAACAGGTAACATCGGCGTCTCGCTAGTGTCCAGATTAGGGATCGTATAAAATGCGAAGGACTCAGCTCGAATCCTTCTACGGCCTTTACCTCAGTCTCTAGTACCCCGTCCACGAGTACCACGTGTGCTCATCATAATTATCGAATTGATCTATATTTAGAAGTTTTATGCAAAATAGTATCAGAGTTTTAGAGTCAGTTATCGTGAGTAGCAAGCTAACTACGGTTTTCAATTTACACTACCTAAAGTGTTTCATAACACATACACAGTATTTCAGACAGATACAGACAAAATTTTCAGTATAAACATGCTCCCCAACAGTACATATCAGAGTTTCAAAAAACTTACAGGATCAGTGCTGGAGGCTCAGTGTACCACATACTTACTATCAAAATATTTCGAATCGTTTCACAAATCATTTTCTTTAAACCAAATTTTGAAACTCAAAATTTACAGTCAAGTTTTGAACCTGGCTCTGATACCACTAAATATAACACCCCAAATAAGTCCTAGACGTTATGGCTAAATTTGACAGCGTCACATGTAAATGCTTTTTGGAAAACCTCAGAGAGTTGAAAATTTGTCCAGTTTGTCATCTTTACTTAGGTCGTGAAATCCCTATTCCAAATATCAAGTGGAAACATTTCATAAACGCAGAAGCTAAAATATCATTAATTCTTAAATCAATAATCTATCAATTTAAAATCCCAAAATATACCCAAAAACAGTTTGAGTCTGAATACATATCCAATCCCCAAAAATAACTTTTAAGGTAAGACAGGAAAATAAATATTACTCATAAAATCCATTAAATGTCTACCAGTGGTCACCATCGAGCCCTCCGTTGCACCGTTCCATCTACTGCTAGGGATTACCTGACAAACAAAATAAACAAAAGGGTGAGTTTTCACAAACTCAATGTGTACATCCCCACAAACAACATGCATACAAACAGATAACAGAGTACAGTTATTCGGCCTTAACCATACAGATATCGCAGGCATAACAGATCAAATATCATAAAACATGCCCACAAACCCTGCACACCATCTTCGTCCAGCCCAACACACCATGTGAGGATAAAATCGACCCACCCATCCCTGCACACTGTATATGGGGATATAATCGACCCGTCCAACCCTACACACCATAAAGTACCGCATCGCAGCACATATCATAAGCATGTAGCTTAGCTTCCAGATAACAGGCTAATCGCCTCTCAGACTTTCTTCTCTTCACAACAATCCCAACCCTATGCAATGCATCATAAATATCATGGCATGCTATTATGCAGATAACAGATCATATCAACATCATGTCAAAGCAGATTTACAGAATCAGAATGATACACATGCTTATAATAATATACTTTTTAGTAACCAATCAGAATATGGGGACTAAGTAACGCTTACTGCCCCTACAGTCAGGTCACAGTCGACTTAGGCGACCCATGCAACCTTACAAAACAAATCAGCAAAATTGGGCTCACACGCCGTGTGTGTAACACCCTTAACCCCGTCCTGTTACTGGAATAGGATCTAAATATAACTTTAATGGGTCCACAGTACTTTACAAGTGTAATTAAAACAAACCGAGATTCGATCAGAAGCTTATAAATTTTTTTCATAAAATTTTAAATTTTCTTCTTTTGAACAGTACCACACACCCGTGTGGCTAGTTTAACATGCCCGTGCAGCTTAGGACACACTCGTGTCCTCAACCCGTGTGCAACACTGACTTTTAAACACGGCCATGACACACGTCCTTGTGGCCTGCCCGTGTACTAAACTGACTTTAAGACATGGCCGTGCCAACCAAGACATACGCCCGTGTAACAAACCATGTGAGCTCAAAATGAACCTTGTATTTTAAAATTTACCAATCCTGCAAATTGTAGACAACAAGCATTTCAAAATTTCTCTATTCCATCAGTCCAAACATGATTAAACACACTTAAGACATCCTAGGTACATGCCATTATCAACAATTAACATACTTTACCTTATTGAGTTCGGGATCGGCTTGGGATGCTGATTCAACGATCCGACTTTAACTTAACCTGCGCACTGAAACAAACCGTACGCTGAGTATGAACTCAGTGGTATTTCTATAATCCGAACATTTAAAACATAACATACACTTATTATCCTATAATAATCATAAATATTCATTTATTCATTTCATAGATAATTTCTTTACAACTCATTCAACCTTCGTCATCTAATAACTTAATTAGCTTTTCCATTTAATTCATAACAATAATATTCTCTATTCATATTTCTTACTTATGTTTCTGTTCACTATTCAATATCAGTAAACATATTTCAGTATCGATTAATTTATCAGTTTCTTTCAGTAACATTTAGTCATTCGATAACAATTAGTTATCCAGTAACGATTACTCGTTCAGTAACGATCCTTTACTCAATATGAATCAATTATTCGATGACAGTCAATATTTTTCAATAACAATCATTTAATCATTATTATTCAAGATGTCGGTCATTTATTTATTCAAGAATACAAGTATTCTAGCGATAAATTTTCAAGACCTTTATTTGCCCCTATTAACATGACTCGGACCTGGACGGATACACGGATCCAACCCACATACCGGAGATAGTATACAGTGTTTCATCGACCGCTTTAATACACCATAATAGTAACGATAATGATGAGCGATAGAATAAGAATATCAGTACTGAGTACCTCTTGAACAAATCTGGAACGATCCACAAGAGTCACACATATAGTGTCTCATCGACGCACAGTCGACATATCCCTGAACACTTTCAATCCTATGGCATGCCAATTATATCCGACTAGCCCGACACTGTTAATACGGTATTCAGTAAACATTCAAATTTTCAATTTCATTCGTAATTTAATTTCAATTCAATTTATTACATTTTTCCATATCAATTTACATGCAATTCAATTGCAATACAATGTACATTTTGATTCATTTCAATAATCATAAAACACAATAATGCTTACCTTAATTACTTACCATAACATTCAATCAAAATATAATAATTAACAATTAAATTTCACTTTTCAATGCATCACCCTATACATTAAATAATAAATTCAATAATTAAATATTAAGTTCGGATTATAGAAACACAAACCGTGATTTCCGAGCTAACCCTCGTTGACCTCGCCTTTTCCTTTCTTAACCGAGGATTTTCCGGCACCCCGTTAGCTCCGAAATTAATACAATTTATAATCATTAATACAGTAAAATTTTCACATTGAATGTTTCAATTTTTATTCAACTTTTGTCTAAATTCCAATTTAGTCCCAAACCGAGACTAACTTTTATTCTTCACATTTAACTTAATATTTTCATTCAATTTTCGCTTTAAACTAATTTCAGCTCTCTAATTTCAGCACAAAACCATAATTTCGAAATTCTCTCAATTTACTCCCTATTATTCAAAACTTATGAATTACTTTACAATTCAATCCTTTAATCAATTCTAACTTGAATTTCTATCAATTTAGCCCTTAATTCATCTTTTTATTCAACATGAACAATGTCTAATAATTAACTATATTTCAAAATATCAACTTAACTTCATCAAAACCTTGTTCCAAGGCTTCTAAAACATTAAAATTAAGTAAAAATGGCTAAATTGACTTACCTATTAAACTTTTAAGCTTTAAACCTTTCATTTTTCCTTTCTTCTTTCTTTCTCCTTTCCTTCCCTTTTCGTTTAAACATTCTGTTTCTTTCATTCTCTTTTATTTTCTTTATTTCTTTTATTTCATTTACTTTTATGTTTTAATTATATTATAATATAATATTATTCTTAAATAATAAGTATACATGTATATTACAAATGTACATATATCATTGGTACACATATAAATTATTATTACCACACACTTGTCTTTATTTAATTATTTACTTTAATTAATTAATTATAAAATAATAATATTTACTTAAATAATAAGTAAATACATACATGTATTACAAATATATGTACAATATTTATTACACATGTATTTTATTTTTATCACACACTTGGCATTTACTTTGGCTTATTTACTTATTTAGTCCATTCAATTTTCTTTATTCTATATTTAAACTTTCACATTATATTCAATTTAATCTTTTTCCTAATCACTCTTAATTAAATTAAATTCACTTAATTAAACTCTAATTAACCACTCATTTTACTTCGTAAAGATTTATTAAATATTAACGAATCCGTTTTTCTAAAACGGAGACCTGAAAATATATTTTTCTGGTAACAGTAAAATTCAGGTCATTATAATGTGCCCTACCCGTGTGGGTCACACGGCCATAGTTGGCCTTGCCCGTGTGGATCACACGGCCGTAGTTGGCCTTGCCCGTGTGGATCACACGGCCTGGCCCAAATTTCCACACGCTTGTGTGATTCACTCGTGTGGGCCCACACACCTGTATGGCTCATACGACCCGTTTGCCTTAGCCCGTGCCTCGCACACAGCCTACAAACCATCACACGCCCATATCCGTCACGCCCGTGTGGCGCGTGTACGGCCTGGTTTGTCAGTGACACGCCCCTGTGGCTTCGACAGGATACTTTTCGGCTTTCGTTAAAACTCGTTTTCTGCGTAATCGGAGTACACACCTGGTTCATTTTCGTTGATAATCCAACCACAAGCACTCTAAAGCCTAACATTGACAATACCGAGCCCAAAATCAGTCATTTAAATCGACATCCTTAAGTACTGTCAAATCCCTAAAGAGAGATCTACTTACCTTTAATGAAGAACGGTGTTTCCTTGCAGTTTAGAACTCAATTACTGATCTACAGAGCCGTGGATATTCCCTAAACAACAACCAAAATCCCTCTTAAACAATCTCTAAAGGAAATCACAAAACTTATTTAAAGCAATACTTACCGAAACGACAGAACCGCTAGCAATACGCCTAAGCTTATCAAAAAAGAAAAGAAAAACGAAGGGAATGAGGAAAAAGAGAAAGGGAATTTTGGCAGTAAAGGAAAATTGGGAAAAAGAAACGGTAAAGAAAAACTTTTGTTAAAAAGAAGGGAATAAACCTTAATTTTCCCTATACCCTAACTCAAATTTCTGATAAAGCCTATCTCTTACCCAAAACTTATAGCAAAAATAATCCCAATGCTACTACAGGGAATCGAACTCCAGACCTCCAACACACCAATACACATCTTAACCACTAGACTAGAAGACCCATTCTGTTAGGTATTTACTATCAATTCCTTAAAAGCCCACTGACCTAGAGTCAGGCTTACTCAAATAAAGACCAAAATTTAGCCCAAGTTAAAACTTGAACTTGGGACCTCCCAAACACACCCTAGAGCACTTAATCACTTAAACCAAAATATATATTTTTTAAGCCAAAAATAACACCAAGCAAAATTTCCAATATTTTCAAGACCAACAAGCACAAAAACGGAAACCATAGAAATTTGAGGCATTACACACAATGTCGTCCTATTTAAAAGCTTCAACTTAGAAGTAAAATCAGAGACTAGTTTATACTGCCAGACGTCGAAAGGATTGAGACACATTTGGCATCAATGAAGGTACTCTTACGATCTATTCTAATCGTAACTTGCATTGATTGAGAATTAGTTTTCCTAAAAGTTTGTTGTTAATAGTGTATCTATGAAATTGAGAATTTAGGAATAAGGAAATCGTTAGCAATTTTTCTATAGATAGCCCCTTCATACAATCTTTCTAAGTAGATAGGAAATCCATTGGAGATTTAAGGTGAAGTATTGGAACTACAATGGAAACAGAGTTGCGCAACGGAAGTATGATGGTTAGTTTAGAAAGAAGAGTTATAAATTTTTTGGATAAGTGAATTAGCTTGACAATTGAATTTCAAGGACGAAATTATTTTTAAGGAAGGGAGAATTGTCACATCCCAAAAACTGAGTTAGTAGATATTGGGTTAATGAATCGAGACCGGTCAGGCCCAATTTTTTTTTAGTGATTGAGAAATGGTAGAGCTGTCATTGATGATGAATGTTTAATTCCTTCCCTCTCATTATTTTCTATAGGGTGCAATTTTATTTCCAACCTTAACAAAGGTCACATCATATGTTTTATTTATTTTCTTGCTAAAATGAAAACGAAAGAAGTGAATGGTAGAGCGGTTAAAAGCTTTAATTAATTTATTTAGGTCCTAGGTTTAATTTTCCTCACCAACACCCTTTTTATTTAATTTTTGTGATTTACCCTAAGTGCTTAAAGCCTCATTGCTGCCCAACCTTACTTGCCAAAAAAATAAAAGATTCTTTATTTCTTTTGGTCCACATACCTTATCTATGGAGACCGTGATTTCTTTTTACTCCTCTGTCCCCCTAACTTACTATTCTCGCCATTTTTGCCATACGAATGGTTCATTGAACCTAGACAAGGTTTACCGCACTTTTGTCATCCATTCTCTCACTCTTCCCTCTTATTGCCGCACCACCCTTTACTCCTCCTTATTTTCTATCACTGGATCACCATCGTCATCGTTGTAGCACAACCGCCAACAGTTGTGATTTATTCTTCCTTTCTTCTTTAAATTTCAACCTTTGTTATTCTTTTTAATCATAAAAAATTATGCATTATTTATTTTAAATTAGTTCTTAATCTTTAACTCTTTCATGGACTTATTTTACATAGTTCTCCTATTTAGATCCTCATTTCCTCTCCAATTCGTGTTCAAGATGATCTATTGATCTTTATTATAACACCCTATACTCGGCCTAGACGTAATGGCCAAATCCAGATATGTCACAAAGGATGGGTTTTGAAAACAGAGTTGTCTCATCAAATTATTCACATTTCATAATTCACATGCACTCAATATTTTGCTGGAAACACCATTTATTTAGTTCATTTTCCAAAACTTATCACAACGGAAGCCTTAAAACCGTTATATTTTGAAAATACAATCAGATTTTTAAAAAACCTTTGTCTGTATAAAATCATTATTTTAAAATAATTACGTTTAGTTAAAGCATGCATATTACCGAATGAACAAAACCAAAACCAACAGTTAAAAATACATACAGTCCAAAGAGTCCCAAAAATTACAAACTCCCAATTGGAAACCAAAAACCTTAATAAAACCATAAATGAGCTAGTTCTAACAGTTTACGATCGAGTGGTCACTGCTGAGTCTTTGCCGCACCAATTCGCCTAAATCTGTAGATTACCTGAACCGGACAGACAAGTAGATGTGAGTTTTTGTAAACTCAGTGTATAACCCAACATATTTAAGCATGCAACCATACAGTAATCATATATATAATCAGATACAGATGTGGACTCATGTCCATCCTGGATACAGAAACGAATAAATATACAGATCAGATAATCAGAATCTTACCCCCATCCTCTATACACCATCTCCAACCATCCCATCATACCATGTGGGGTTAAAAACACATACGCAACATTACACACCATATCATACCATTACGACACATATTAGATAATACGCAGCTAAATTGCGAGAATATGGGCGATGATCACCATACAGAACACTTCCTCCTCAAACAAATCCCACCCCAATAACAGATACAGATATAACAGATTAAACATGCTCAACATGCTTATAAAAAAATATAGATATACGTATTGTAGTACAGTCAGACATACATTTAGTATCCTACTCAATTCAGTCTATCAGAATATCATAACACACAAAAAAAAGGATTAAATTAGCCATTATCGACCCTACAGTAAACAGTCGATCGGAGCGACCCGTGTGACCCTAGGAAAAATTTCAAAAATATGGGCCCATATATCCGTCTAGCTTGCCCATGTGAGCCCACACATCCAGATTGGCCTTACCGTGTGGCCCACACGACCTGGTTCAAAAACTCACACGCCAGTGTGGAATGCCCGTGTAGCTCATACGCCCAACTTGGCCTAGCCCGTGTGACCCACACAGCCACACTCTGGCTGACACACGGCTGTGCCCTGCCCACGACCATGCCTTTGTCGACCATACGGCCAGGCACACGCTCGTGTGGCATCAACAATGGGGTTTTTCAGCTCTCATCGAAGCTCATTTTTTTGCATTCCAGGTACACACCTAGTATGATTTCAATGCAACAACAATCCCGAGGCCGCCAGAACCTAAAAATAGAATACCCAATACCAAATTTAGAAGTTTGGTTAACGATTTGCCCATAAAAATCCAACCACAAAACTAACTTACTGCCAACGATAATCCACTACCCATACTACTCAATTCGTCGGAGCGAAACTACCTCTCTCGTAGCTTTCTTCTACATGACAACAACAAAACGTCAACAATTACTCAACGCTAAGATATTTCAGCAAAACTTCTTCAAACACTTACAAACCAAAAATTAACACGAACCAAATCAATACACCACTTACCAATTCGAGAAGGAGTACCAAAAATTGAGACACGACGAATTGCCTGACAAGGAAAAAGTGACAGAATCAGAAAAGAATAGGACAAAGAAACAAAAGAAATTGAAAGGGCCAAAAGAAGAAGAAAAAATGTCAGAAACCTTTCTAGAAGAGAGAGAAAGATTTTTCAAACAAAATAGAAATTAAAACAATATGATAAATCCTAACTCCACACTAACTCCTCAATCTCAACCACATCAGAATCCAACTCCATCAAGACTCTATCAGGAAACTGAGCAAAAATATAATATCCACGCTCACGCAAGGATTCGAACACAGGATCTCTAACATACTAACTCACTTACCACTCAAACCAACAGGCTCATTTTGATATGATTTTACAGACAATTTTATGTAAGCCCACTCAACAAGGGTAAGGCTTGGATAAAAAAGAACAAAATTAACAAAGGTGAGACTTGAACCCAAGACCTCTCACACACACCCAGAACACTTAGTCACTAAAACATATACACATTTGTGTCACATAATTACAGAATCAAAAATAAATTATTCAACGCCATACACTTATGTTCCAGTCATGATAGAGTAAGTGTAAGGGTTGTGTAGAAATATTTTTCTCCTACCTATTTTCTTCTCTTGGCCGAATGCTTTTGAGAGCCTTAATGATTTATTTTCTCAAATATTAACATCTTGTATGTCATGTTTACTAAAGGGTTGATCGACACCAACTCGAGAGATCATTAGCATTGGAATCGAAATCACTAATCTAAATGATTATTTTTCTATGGGGAAGTATTAATAGAAATCAATAACAACTATCATATCAGCCTTAATTACAATCATTATTAACGTAAGATCACTATTTGTTGATTGATTAGGTAATCTAATTGTTAGATCCACATGTGGGCTCTTTTAGAGGGCTGTTACACATCGGATCTGCGATCAGGTATGGGTTTTAACATTGAACAAAATTAAGTGTATGTTTTATATTGATAAAAACGTTATTATTTAAATTATATTTTTTATTAGGATACTTTATGTGTCCATTAAGAGAGATAAAACCCATCGTTATGGATTATGACAAGTAAGTGATTCCAAACAATATATGTTGTGAAAAGCATATTTTGTGATATTGATGATTATTATTGATTTGAAAAGCATGTAAATCTCACTCTCATGTTATGTGATCTTATGGCATATGTGATTTTCACATAATTTATAAAATGTGAAATTTTGGTATCATGTGTACATATGTAATTTGCATATTAAACATGCCTATGTGATTCTAAATGATTTTGGTCATATCACATGCATGGGGTGAGATATGTGAAAGGTGGAAGTTATTGGTAGTTTATCTGGGATTTTGGTGGCTTCTCCACAATTTTGATTATTGACAGTATATCTACGATTTTGGTAGCTTGTCCACAATTTTGATTATTGACAGTTTATCTGCATTACTGTGACATTGTTCATAATTTGGTGTGATATTGGATGGACGAGTTCTTGAGAACTCATTTATGGTGTGCAGCGGAGTTAGGTAAGATCGTTTTATAAAAATCTGCATCGTTTTATGAAATGTGCATTGACATGATCATGTATCATATAAGTAAGAAATACTGAGTTATATAATTATCATGATTGTATAACGTATATATTGATAAGCATGTGATTGAGTTTATGTTAATCTCATATTGGGCTTAGAAAGCTCACCCCATTAATGTTTTAGACATTTCAAGTAACACTCAGACATAAGACTTGGATTCAAATTCAGTGGATCCTCTAGGGTGAATTTATATTATGGTTATTTATTGGATTTTAAAACTATTTGGGCTTTGGACTTTACTTTTGTTTTCGGTCGTGATTTATTTTTATAACTTTAGAACTATCATGCATGCATGAAAATTATGGGATTTCAAGTAATTTTATTATGGAATCTATCTAAATTAACTATGTTTTTACTTGATTTTTAAATAAAATAATAAATAGTAAATTTTCTATATAGTTTTATGAAAATCATTGCAATTCTTTATAAATTATTTTTATAAAAATAATGCAAAGTTCTTTGTTTTAAGTAAGTTAAAAAGATATTATTATAAAAATAATTTCTTTTTCAAAATAAATATTCTAATAAGTGCTTTTCAAAGAAATAAAATCAATCAATCTTTAAAATGTAAGTTTTACAAAACAACTCCAATCTAAATATTTTCAAGAAGTAAATATTTTTAGCATCATTAATGTAACCTCGAGATAAAGCTATAACATCTAGGTCGGATTTAGGGTGTTACAAATTAATTTAGTTAATTTTAGTTATTAATAAATCACTCAAATTTATCAGTTAAATAATAAAAAATAGTAAATACTAGTACTTTTAGTCTTCGTAGGAACAATATCTTTGCTCACTATAATTATACTATTAATTGATAGGTGCACTTGCCTTAGTCAGATTTTTAATTGGTTTCATGGATATCATATGAATTAGGTTAAGGTTTATTGCTATAAATATCATAAACAGGGTCGGTTTTCAAAATTTTAATTTTTCGCTTTGCAAGAAAATCGTTTTCAAATTGAATTTTTTCCAATAGCTTTTTGATGAGTTGGCAACATATGTTGATTATGAACATCAAGTGTGTGTCTTGTGACGTACATGAACAAGTCAAGTCATCCATCAAACACATTGCATAAGAAAAGTAAAGTAATAAAGCCAAGGCAGATGACTTATTGGAGGGCTTTGGTCGATTTCCCCGTGGCCAAATTTCTTACATTTATTGCACTTCATTTGCACCCGTTTCTTGGTCAGATTTGTTTTTGTTTGTGGTTCATCAACTTCTTTCCTTCTCATATTAGTAGGTCGGCCAGGTGGCCTTTTTATCAAAGGAGGGAGTATTAGCAGCATGTCTGGCACGGGCTCCCATTGCTTAAGACCCCTTACTAGCTTGATGAAGTTGAAGTAATTGGAAAATTAGGTTTCCTTGGTGTAGAAGTTATCTACATAAGTTTTAGGGTTCTTATCTTTTAGATGAATGAAAATCACCGCATGAATACAAGGGATGCCAGTGATCTCTCAATTCTTACAGGAGCAGGAATTTTCAACTAGGTCCATCACATACTGGCTGCCTGGACCACATTCAACCTGATACCTCTCCCTACCAGCGTGTGATGGAAACACCTAAAAATAGTTTAACATATCAAGAGCAGAGGAAAGTTCGCATGTGATGGGCCCCACTAGCAAGTGATGGGCCCCACTAGCAAGTGATGGGAAACACTGGCATGTGATGGTAGAATAAAGGCATACATGGAGCAATCAATGACAAATAATAATCTATTTATCTCATTGAATCTTTGATATTGGCATCGAACTTTTTCTTGATCTTTGGACACAAGTTTCCTTTAATTTTTTAGCTTTTTCTTTCTTGTACAATCAACAGCATAATTTTGGTCCTAATTGTTTTCATCATTGTTAGAATGAGCTTCCCTCTTGCTTTCAGTATCAACTTATGTAAGTAACAAAAAGGAATATCAATTACAAAAGCATAAAACAGTTCACAAATAACAAAATTAATTGCATATAAAAAAACAGTATAAGGATTTACCTTGTTAAAACATTCACACAAATTATTCACCAACATGTCAGAATTTCTCTTTAATGAGAAGTGGGACCTTGACCAGTGAGCAGAGTTCTTTCCCTTTAACCAATCATAAGCATCTTTATTGATATTCTTCAGTTCAGCCATGCCATCCTCAAAATCCCTTATAGTACTTGCTCTAGCAATTTTCCTAAACAAGTCTTTTAAAGCCTTTTTTTAAAAAAAAAAAAGGCTTTCTTGAAATTTTGATGTAGGTATCTAACAAGTGTCTTGTTTATGCATTAAAAAACATCATGGATATTGCTTCTACAATTCCTTAAAAACAAAACAAAAATAGTTTAATTTTTTAACATCTTGGCAAAAATAGAAAAAAAAAAGAAAACAAATTGTGTTTTACCTTCTGTTTGTCAGACATGAAAAATATCTGATATGAGCTCACAGTTTCCAAGTCCTATGAGAGAAACTCCAAGAACTAGCACCATGATGCTTGGTTTTCACTTTCAATCGCAACATATGCAATAGGATAAATTTCATTATTTGCATCTATCCCAACAATTACCAATAACTAACCACCAAAGTAGCCCTTCAAGAAACATCCATCTAAACCTATTATCCTTCTACAACCAACCTTCTACCCATATTTGCATGCCTGCAAATAGACATATATCATTTGAAATAACTTGTTATCTAGATAATAAATTCTTGTTGTTCCAACATTTTAGGTCCTAACCTCTAACAAATACTCATAAATCTTCTCATGTTATGCCTCATACCCTCATTCAAATAATTCAGTGCCCTAAGTTTAGCTCTCCTACATTTGGTTAGTGAGACAAGGCAAATGAAATTTGTTTTGACTTCTTGTTGCAAATGATGTCAAAGAATAATTAAGATTAACAATGAACTGTTCTTTATAATTTTGAGCTAGCAAGTTAAGGTTATATTCCTCTTTTTAAAGACTTAGATCAAGTATGGTTAGGGTTTAAACTCCTAATTTCCTTCATTCTAAAGGCCCATATGTACGATGAACAATGTATCTTGCAAACTTCCTTTAACCTCTTGTGATAATTTTTTGGGAACTTCAGATAGTGATTAACCCTACCATACTGCCTCGTAGCTTCTTTTAAACTATCTTTGTTGGGAAATAATAATCCAACCTCAAGTTTTTTATTATTTATGTTACTTTCTATGTTGAACTCAAGCTAAGTTTTGCCATCGAGTCAGATTCATGTGCACTATTTAATATTTCAGAATCATTACTATCAGAAAATTCCCCTACTTCTGTTGGATTTGGTGCCCTACGTGTAGTATTTTCATCTAAGTACACTTGTAATTTTTTCGAATAGAACGGTTAATAAAAATAAATTTATTGATTACATGAATATACTTTTTATAATTATCCTCACATGGTTTTTGCATGCAAAGCAAAATAGAAGCAAATGTTGCTCATCGGTTGCTTATTATTTAAACTAATACTAAGTGGTATTGTGTGGCTAAATCGTAGTACATAAAGACAACTTGTATTAGTAGACGAACCTAAACATGCCATTAGTCTAATCGAAAATGACCAAATCGATTGAAAGACTTTATGTCGTCTATCAACTCTAACTGGGAAGATGTCTTATCTTGGGCATTGGAGCGGATGACTCCTAGAAGATAGAAACATAGATGTGATTGACTGGACTAACAGTACATCAGACAGAACCCAAGCGAAATAGATCCTGAATCTATTTATGAATTTATTCACTTGTGACATTCATAGTGTGGCATACCTAAATCCTGAATGGATGGTGAATATATATACGTGACTCGTATACTTTGATATAAGTAAAAGCCTGAGTTCGAATAAATAAGGAACCAAAAGTTGGTGCATTGGGTGTGCGGTTTTTGCAATACGTAGCGTCATTCAAAACAGTGAAATTCATGGCTCGAAACATGGGTAAATCATATCCTCTCATTGGTATTACATGGTTGATGAAAAGTAAACATAGTAATGGGTCTTTTGACTTTGTGATGAATGACTTAATTGCTATTCGATAGTAAAAGATGTAATGGTTACCATGAGATAAAATAGGATCATATTGGGAGAACAAATACTATCCTAAAAAGATCAATAATATCCTATGAGGGTAACACACTTATGACAAGGTCATTGGACGAGCACTGAATAGCTGCTTTCATAATGGTATGTCGTTAGGGAAAGCTCAGTTACGATACTATAGTGGAATGACTTCATGACTAAATAAGTTTATAATTAATAGGTGAAAAGTCAAAACCAATTATAAATTATTTAAGCCTCAACTACATATGTCCAATCGATCTCTTCACTAGCTCATTAAAACCAGAAATGAATTATGTGTTTGAATAGAAATAAACAACATGAATAGGAAAAATGAAATGGGGAATATTCAGGAATGACTATTGTTTCCTTCGAAATGTAAAAATGGGAAACATTTTAGGAATTATTATTGTTTTCTCTGAAATGGAGAAATGCAATCATTTGGAAATGAATTTAAGTTTCCAAAAATGAAAATGAAAATGATCCATTTGCAATCTTATATGGATTACTTAGAAAATGGTTCAAATAGCGAAGAAGATTGTTTGATTGAAAGTCAGGAACAACGAATCCCCGTTAAGCCAAAAACACAAGTACAAATTCGATTAAGGTTTATTGCTATAAATATCACAAACTGGTTGGTTTTCAAAATTTTAATTTTTCGCTATGCAAGAAAACTGTTTTCAAATCAGGATTTTTTCATCAACTTCTACATCATTCATGTTTAAGCCATCCAAGTTAACCCTAACCTTATCACATACTCTCATTTCAGTATTATTAAACACATCATCACCTATTTCACTATCAGATATATCAAAATCACTTAGTTCTCTTCACTTTCATTAAATTCATCAAGTAAACTTGCCAAAAAATTTAACATCAATGGAAAACAATTCCAAATGCCTGTTTCATAACACAAAACAAAGGACATCACACAATACAAACATACACAATGCACTCATATTGAATTCAAATAGCTTATAACTCTAAATAATTTTTTAAAACAAATTCCAATAAAAAATCATAACCCATTGAATACAAACATACATAGTGCATAACCCCAAGCGAATACAACATATTTGAACAAAGAAACTCAAACCTACCAAACAAATTTAATATCAATGGAAAACAATAATCAATCACAATAAATGTAACAGCCCGATTTTGGGCCTAGTCGGAACAGTGGTTTTGGGACCACTATTTTGAGGCCAGAGAAAATTATTTTAGTATTATTTTATGTGTTATAATATAATTTTATAAGTGCATGTAAATTTTGGTAAGTTAATTTTAGCAATTTCTAGTCCAATTTCGAAAAAGGACTAAATCGCGTAAAAGGTAAAAGTTGTGTTTTAATACCTAAAGGTGTTAAATTGCCTTGTATCTTAAATTGGGGGTCTTTAAAGTGAAATTAGGCAATTGAAAGTGTGATGGCAGGCCATGGGAGACAAAATTGTTGAAAAGTCAAAATTAGGTGAAATTTGGTCACCAATTTTGACTAGTTTTATTATTAACAAATCAAAAAGAAAAAGCTATCATTTTTCTTTTCTCCTTCACCGAAATATGCAGCAAAGAAAGGGCTTTGAAGCTGGAAAATTTCAGCAACATATTTCCCTTGCTTGTAAGTGATTTTAATGTCTTTGCTTAATGATTTTTACATTTTTGGAACCCCTAAAGCATGAGCTTTCATGAGGGGTCTATTTTGCAAAATGATGAAGAGTCTAGGGTTTTTCCATGAGAGTAAATGTGTTGTTTGCTGTGTTTTTATGGAAGATTATGAGTCTTAGTTGTCTAATAAACAACTTTTGTGAAAGAAATGAAAACACCTTAAAAAGGGCTAGATTGCTAAGTTGTAAAATGAGTTGTAAATGTGTGAAATAGCTGAAATTATGAGTTTCTATAGTTATGAAAATGGTTCATCTAGACTCAAGGAGTAAAGAAATGTGATAAAAATTATTTTACAAGCCTAGGGGTAATTTGGTAATTTTGGCAAAATATAGGGGCAAAATTGTAAAAATTGCCCAAGTGTGTCAATGGACTAATTTGATCAGTACATTGTTTTAATAAGTTGAATGTGATATTTTAGATGATAAAAATTGATATTTGGACCTAGAACGGAAAGAAATCGATTAAGGGATAATTACGTCTTTTTTTTCACATTTGTGGTATCGAGGTAAGTTCATGTGTAAATAATGTAGCATAATTGTTATTTTTAAGTTATTGATGTTAAATATATGATATGCTGATTTTTATCATGAAATATATGCTTTGTGGTTATTTTCGAATAAAATGCAAGTTATGTGTATTATCTGTTAAATATAAAGTGCTACCGAGTATTGGTTTCGGTATTTTACGGAAGATGGCAAGGATATGTGTTCGAGGAAATCCCGTTTGAACCTTAGGAATAGATTAGGATACAAGTGACATGTCACTAAGATGGTTGAGCATCCGAACTCGTTGAGTTGAGTCCGAGTTCACTTATGGATGCGAATGTTCGAACTCGTTGAGTTGAGTCCGAGTTCATTTATGGATGTGAATGTTCGAACTCGTTGAGTTGAATCCGAGTTCATGAGATGTAACTAGGCATCCGAGCTCATTGAGTTGAGTCTGAGTTCACTTATGGATGCGAACGCCCGAGCTCGTTGAGTTGAGTCCGAGTTCACTTATGGGCAGGTTACATGGTAGCTTGGCTACATATGTGGCACTTATGTGCAAACTTTCCATGTATCCGAATTATATTCTAATGTGTTCAACGGGTAAAATTCTACTCAAATGGAGGAATACTCGAGATGAAAGGGACATATTGGTAAATGTTGTGAAATGGATACTTTGAACAGGTATGTACTTAACCCTCGGGTTGAAAACTTGACATAACAACAATATGGTAAGATGATAAATGAAAATGTGATATGAATGTCTCGGTGATGATTATACAAACGATGTTGTATTAATTTTGTGAACAATGATCATGAATGAGTAATTTAGCCTTGACAGATTTGAGTTACTGCAGTAGTGTAACTTTGAAAATACACTAAAAATAGTGGAAAATGAGTTAGAGGCAGAATAAAATATGGGATTAAAGCTTAATGAGTCTATTTTCACATGAAAGAAATAGAGGAAGAAAAAGAATTTCATATTGTGTGATATTCGAATTCTTGTGAAATAGGGTCTAAATGAATTTGAGATCCCCTATTCTGACTTTAGAAATTCACCAAAAATTGTGAAAAAATTATTAAGAGTCATACCTTACATGAATGGATTCCTTATTGAGTCTGTTTTTAGGAGAAATAAACGCCATGGTCGTTGGAATTTTTTACAGGGAGAAATTCGATTTTCAATGCATAGGGGTCAGAGTGGTCATACCCTGAAACAGGGGAGACTTTAACTAATAAATTGTACTAATTGGCCCAACCAAAAATTCTAGAAAAAAATTAGTAAGTAGACATATGAGTCTAGTTTCAAGAGAAATAGACGAAAACATTATTCAAGTCTTGTACTATGAGATAATTGAACTTTAGTACAGAAGGGTCGGAACTGTCAGACAGTGAATCAGAGGTAACTTTGAGGAATAAACTGTACTATTTGCCTTAACCAAAAATTCTGAAAATTTTATGAAAGAAAGGAAAATAAGTCTAGTTTCAGGAAAAATTAACGGAACTTAATTCAGAGTTTCTTAGCTCCAGATATAAATAATTTAGTGACCATTGCTCAGAAAGACAGCTTGTAGTGAACTTCAGAATATGTTGTAAACATTGATAAAACAAGTTAATGAGTGCTTATTGTTTTCATATGAACTTACTAAGCGAAAGCTTACCCCCCCTCTTCTTTCCCATGTTTTCTAGAGTTTCTAGGTTAGCTCGGGTTGGAGGCCGTCAGAGATATTATCACACTGTCAAGCTAACGCTATTGGTGTAGTGATTTCAAGTACTTTGAGCCTATGGCATGTATAGGAGTTTAAATATTAGAGTATGTGATATGGCTTTAACAATATGTGTTGGCCTATTTTGATTATGGGGTTGTAAATCTATTTTAATTATGCATACATGTGCTATGGTATTATGTGATGAGTTTATAATGATTATAGTATGAATGTGGTAAAGATGTGAGTAAAATCTATGATATCTATTGCATGTGAAATTGCCATAATCATGACATGTTAGGAATGTTTAAGTACCTAATTTTGCCATGTTGTATGTTATTGTATAAGTATGCGTGTATCTATTGTGAGTGTGACAAAATGGCTTGGAAAATAGCCTTGTATTTGTCCAGGTTTTTGGACACGGGTTTGGGACACAGGCGTGTCCCTAGTACACGGGCGTGTGCTCTATACCCACACGGGCGTATGAAGCCTTGATGCAAGAGATTTTCTAAGTTTTTCATGAGTTCTCGGTTGGGTCCCGAACCACTCCGGATGTATGTTTTGGGCCTCGTAAGCCTGTATATGGGACAGATTGTATGTGAAAATAAAAGTTTTTAATTATTTGAGATTTCATGGCCCTGTTTAGTATGGAAGTGTTAGTAAAAGTCAGGTAGCACCTCGAACCCCGTCCCGGCGTCGGATGCGGGCGAGGGGTGTTACATAAAGGCAGTAGGGTCTTTGACATACACAACTTAGGTCCACATGCCAGATAATTTAATACAAATAAATCCAGTTCTATCATGCACATGACAGACAATAACCAAGCAAAGGACATCATACAATACAATACAAGCTATACAAATCTAAGTCTGTCATAAACCTTAAACAAATTTTTTTAAAAATTCCAATAAAAATCATACACCAATTGAATACAAACATACATAGTGCATAACCCCATACGAATGCAACATATTTCAACAAAAAAATCCAAAAAATCATAAACCTAAATCTCCCTAAATCCAAAAAATCATAAACCCAAATTGACAATAGATGGAACACCTTCGGCTGGTTCTCTTCTATTAACCATCCCAACAATGTTCTCCCGGTCTCTTTTTCTCCTGAAAGAAATTGACAATGGTTATCCCTTTACCTTCATTCTCTCCAATCTTACTCCATCACTTTTCTCTAAAAAGTTCAATTAATTCTCCCTTTCCCTAATTTTTTATCATCCCTTTTTCTTTTTCTTTTTTTTTTCTGTTCATCCCTTCAGTTGTCCTTTTTCCCTGAAAAGATAAGTCCTTTTGATTGTCATGTCCAATACGGTAAGTTAACGGGCCATATCAGCGAGTTAAGGACCTACATCAACTGTCTCGTTAGAATTGTAATGGAAAATGGGCTTAGGTGACTAATTTGTCACTTTTTGAAAATGTTAGTGACTGATTTGTAATTTTCGTAAAGTTTAATGATTGAGTTCACTTTTGAAAGTTTAGTGAATGAAATGTTAAATTTGAGTGACTGTCGGTTTACTTTTTCCTTAAATAAATTATTAAAAATTTATAAATATTAAAAAAATTATAAAATTTGATTCAATCGTCAACTCAAACAGTTTTTTTTATCTCAATTCATATTGATTCATAGATCAAACAACTCTCTTCCTTACTTCAAACTGGTATACCGATCAATTTCAAGTCCAACTAAATGATTTCGTTAGGTTTCAATAACTATGGCACTTGTCATAGTTTAAAAGGTAGTATTGAACAAAAAGGTTAGAGGCACAGTCTTGTATGCAAGGCCGAAGATATCTACTCCAGCTAATCATATACAAGAAGTAACTGGATCTTCACACATCTCATGCAATCAACAATCCCAATGAAAAAAAAAGCTTCGATATAAATACTATCAATAACCCCAATGCAAAAGAAAAGAGCTTGGATATAAATGCTTACGTATATTTATTTTCAATCCAAGTCTTGTGACACGATTAGTTTAGTAGAATAGAATAGTCATTTGAAAATATTGAAATAAAAAAATAAAGTGTTAATATGTTGGTTGAATGAAATAAATAATTAATAATATTTTATTGTTTAGTTGAATAAATTAATGATAAAAAATATCATAGGATGTTAAGAGTTAAACCAGAATGTAGAAATTTGCAAAAACAATGTTAAGAGGAAGAAAAGAAGAGAGAGGGAGAAAAAACTTAGAAGATGAGAGGAAAATGTATAAATTGTACTGCTCGTCATTCTCCTTACATCCAGACAATATTTAAAAGGAAATAAAACAAACAATTGACAATTGTCCTGCCAAAATAACTAATCGTCCGTTACTTAAAAGATTAAAACGCATCGTTTTCATTAAGGTTGAAACACTCCATTTTTCTCCAAGCTAAATATGTACCATTTTGTTTTGCTTAGATTTTAGCTCTTAGCATCCACTCCCTTCCTGCAAAATATGCTTATCCTCAAGGACTAAAATGAGGAAACATGTTCTTAATCTAGTAAAAAAACTCCCAAGTTGCATCTTTTGGAAATGAGTTTGCCTATTCAACCAGGATCCTCGTAACTATGTTGTGGCCCCTCTTTACAATATGTCTGTCCAAAACTTAAATTGGTTCCTTAGTCTAAACTCCCTCAGCATCAATGACAGGTAAGGCTACCTAAATTGGTGTGGACCTAACGTGCTTCTTAAGCTGAGACATATGAAATGGGGTGTACTCTCGAACCAGAAGGAAGGGTCCAACTTAGAAGGGTCCAAAGTACCTGGGGGAAAGTTTCTAATTGAGTATTTTTCTAACTAAGTGTGCCTAAATGGCTGAAGTCTCAAGTAGACCAAATCACCTACCTTGAATTCCCTATAACTTTTATGCTTATCTGTTTATTATTTTATTCGATTCTGAGCTTACTTCAAATGGAATTAGAGCATCTTTCAGGCTGTTTATCTTTGTTGTAGGTTTCGGTCTACACTAGGCACCAAAGAATAACCAACCAAGTAAGGAATATGATGAGAAGGAGGTTGGCCATGCAAGGCCTCGTAAGGTGTAGTGCCAAGGGCTGAATGGTGAGTAGAATTATAACATCATTTTGCTATTGGAAGCCAATTCACCCATTCATTCAGAAGCTCCCCTGTTATGCACCTAAGCTACCCTTCAAGACACCTATTCAAAACCTCAGTTTTACCATCCGATACGGGATGGTAAGCAGTAGATTGTTGCACTTTTGTACCAACATAGTGGAAAAGGTCTTGCCAAAAATAACTGATAAACACCCTATCTCTATCTGAAATGATTGAATTAGGCAGTCCATGGAGCTTAATTATATGAGTAATGTATTTCTTAGCCACAATCAAAATGGTATATGGATGATATAAAGCCAAAAAGTGTATTGTCTTGGTAAGCCTATCCACCATTACCTAGATGACGGACTTACCCTTCGACTTGCGAAGTCCTTCAATAAAATCCATACTGATAGATGACCAAGCTCTCTTTGGTATAAGTAATGGCTGGAGCAGACCCGATTTTGCTACTGTTTCATTTTTGCACTTCTGGCAAAAAATGCACTCTTTAACCCAACTTTTGATGTCTCTAGTCAGCCCCTTCTAGTACAATACTAATGACATTCTTTTTCTTGTAGTCTAAATACTCGAATGAACCCTTATGACACTTGTATGTTGAAATAGTCCCATTCTGATTACTTTATCTTTCCCTACCACTATCTTCTCCTTTCTTCTTAAAAACTGCCCATTCCATACATATTTAGGATGTTGAGAAGATGGTTGTTGAACCTCTTCACACAGTTTCTGCAGTCAGTTATCAGATAAATAAGGTTCTTAGATTTTATTCAACAATTTAGACACTATTGTGGAACCATTTAACTGTCATATTTGACCTACTAGAAGAGACTTGTTTCTAGAATGGGAGTCAGCTACAACATTACTGCATCATTTCTTATAAATGATTTCATAGTCGTATCCCAGAATTTTGGCCTCCCATTTTTGCTGAAATAGAATAATAGCCAGTTGATCTGACAAAAACCTCAAGCTTTAGTGGTCTTTCCTAATCTTGAGATGTTTCCTAACCAAATAAGCATGCCATTTTCTTATTACCAATAGTACTGCAAGTATTTTTTCGTAGATCGACAATGCTTGATGCCTCACACCCAGACCTTTACTAAAATATGCTACTGGTTTCCCTTGTTGCTAAAGTACAGCTCCCATACTGAAACCTGAAGCATCTGTATCAATGTAAAATTCTATCTAGAAGTCTAGAAGGGTAAGCACAGGTGCTGAGCAAAGGGCTTCCTTGAGCAGTTGGAATGCTTTAAGCATTGGATATTTCCAATTCCAAGTGTTCTTTTTCAAGAAATCGGTAAGGGGTCGAGCTAGTAGCCCATAGTTCCTAATGAAACGTCTGTAATAACCAGTCAGCCCCAAAAATCCCCTTAACTCCTTAGTACAGGTTGGCATAGGCCTGTTCATTACAGATTCAATTTTGGCTTGGTTCATGGCTACTGTTCCTTTGGATATAACATGGCCTAAGTATTCTATTCATTTTGTCCCAAAAGTACATTTACTTTCCTTTACAAAAAGTGTTAGTTGCCTCAAAATTTCAAAGACTATCCTAATGTGTGATAGATGCTCTTTCCATGACGTTGAGGACACCAAGATGTCATCAAAGATAACTAAAATTGGATTTCTTAGTAATGGTCTAAAAATAGCATTCATGAGGGATTGGAAGTTTGAAGGGGCATTAATGAGGCTAAATGGCATCACTAAAAATTTGTACTAGCCTTCATGGGACTTGAAGGTCGTTATATGGAAATCTGATTCATCCATTTTGATTTGGTGATATCCGGATCTAAGGTCCAACTTAGAAAAGACCCTAGCATGACTTAGTTCATCCAACAGCTCTTCAATAATAGAGATAGGAAACCTATCCTTAATGGTCAACTGATTGAGTTGCTAGTAGTTCACATAGAGCCTATAACTGCAGTCTTTTTTCTTCACTATTACTATGGGAGATGCAAAAGAACTCGTTCTATCTCTTATGATACCAGCAACTAATATATCTTGAATTACTTTCTCCGTTTTAGTCTTTAGGACTATTGGATATTTATAGGGTCGAAGCTTAACTATCATATTCTCTTCTTTCAAAGGGATCTTGTGGTCTTGTGCTCTTTTCAGTGGTAAACCAATAGAAGTGCTAAAGATATCAGCAAACTCATCAAGGTGTGCCTTTAAACCCAAATGTGTTACTAAAGGAGCTACAATCAGGCAAACATGAGTTGTGGAGGTCATAATCATAGTGCAAGGATTCAAAGTTTGACCATTTTAAGCTAGACATTTAGAGGACTGGCTCACAGATAAGATTCAGATGCTCCCAGGTAAAATCTCTTTCCAAGTGGACTCTTTCTAGTCCAACAAAAATCTCATTGTCAGAAACTCAAAGTTCCAAGTAATTGACCCCAAAAATGGTAGCCACTATACTCCTAAGACCATGTCACACCCCTTCACCGATAATACTATAAAATCTGTTACAAAACTAAATCTCTGAGATTCTCAATTCACTTTTCTACAAGTTCCTCTGGTCATCAAGTTTCTATTATCTGCCACTGTTACATTAAGCTGCTCCTGATTACGCAAAGGAAAATATAGTCTATTCACCATATTTGCATCCATAAAGTTATGGGTGCTGCTCAAGTCAATTAGCACAATCGTCTTGTAGGTTCTTCAGTAGTTATGATTTTCATGGTATGAGGGCCTTGAGACCCTTTTTGGGTATGTAATGACAGAACAGGCTCATGGGGTTGTTCTACATCTCCTGAAAGTTCCTCTAGTTGCTCTCCGTATTCATGTAAATCTTCTCCTTCATCCTCAAACTGAAAGTCTTTCAACATTTGATAAAGTTGGCCCTTGACACACTTATGACCCACATAGTATTTGTTTTCATACCAAAAGCACAAACCTTTTTGCTCTTGTTCAGCTATCAATAATAGGCTAATTCCCCTATACGGGGCTCTAGAAGAATTGGAAGTATTGACAAAACCATAGGCTAAAATAGTTCTTGTTCTAGTATGTGGAGGAGTGACAGGTTTAACAGAACCAACAAATAGTGTCCCTGAAGATCCAAAATGAGTTACCGGACTAGAGGCTACAAGAAAAACTCTCTTTGGAGTGCCACTCACAATAGGCCTTCGACCAATGTTTGAGGTTCAAATAATTACAAATATTAACTCACCTCATGCTTCAAGTTGCTATCAAAAATATCTAGGGCATAAGATTCAGAAGGCTTACAAAAGAGTTGTGGTAACTCTCAACCGAGCATTGTTGCTTTAATGAGACCAACTTTGATATGGGGTTCCTGAATGTGTTGGACCCAATCCTTTCTTTCAAAACTTCAGCATAGTTGGTCCAATTTAAAGCTTGCATTTCCCCCTACTTGTGCATAAAAATAGTGCCATTCTAGAGCCCTTCCCTTGAGATTTAACAACACAATCTTGATCTTGTCACCTTCAACCACAGCTTCAGCTTCGAAATACTATCTTAGTTTGAACCACCACACCCTGAAGTCCGAACCATTGAAATGAGGACAAGCTATTCTGTAATTTCTTCTTGACAACACCTCTGGTTGGGCATGATTTAGGTCTCTTTCCACTAGTAATGGTGTTTTGTGGTGAGAACTTCCTATTGTCTCTTTAGGAGGAAAACTAAGGGGAGGTTCTCTTAGGATCCTTTTTCCTTTTTCTCGAGCAGCTTCGTTGTTGGCAAAGCCCCGACGAACCAAAGTACTATTCAAATAATCCGAGGAGTTCAGATCTAAACTCTTCCTTGAACCCAAGTAAGCGAGCTTCAAACTTGGCATCCAATCTTGACTCTATTTGTGATAGTTCTCCTTGCACCTTCACAATTTCTTGTTGTAGAACATTGACTTCCTTTTGAACACGAGTAGTTGCACCTTCCCCGACCATCAGAATCGATAACTCTGATACCCTATTAAGAGTTAAACCAGAATGTAGAAATTTGCAGAAACAAGATTCAGAGGAAGAAAAAAAAAGAGAAAAAAACTTAAAAGAGGAAAGGAAAATGTATAAACTGTACTGCTCGTTATTCTCCTTACATCTAGATAATATTTAAAAAGAAATAAAACAAACAATTGACAATTGTTCTGCCAAAATAACTAATCATCCGTTACTTGAAAGATTAAAACGTATCATTTTCACTAAGGTTGGAATGCTCTGTTTTGCTCCAAGCCAATTACGCACCATTTTATTTTGCTCAAATTTTAGCTCATATCGATCTGTCGATGATGGGAATAAAATTCAATGTTGGAAAGACCAGTGGATTCCTAACGTTGGTCCTTTGGTTAATTATTTACCTGCCTATGCTAATGTTAATACTAATTTTTTGTTTAGTGATTTGGTCACAGGAGAAGGCAACTGAAACCTTAATTTTTTGCAGGTTTGGTTACCAGAAGAGATTATTACTCACATTATGGGAATTCCTCCTCCTCACCCAGTTGAAGGACTTGATAGATTGTATTGGCGCCATACTTCAACTGGCACTTTCTCTATTAAAAACGCATACAAGGTGTTGAAAGAGGATTCTTGGAGTTCTAATGACGAGTTATGGAAGAGAGCATGGAAATTTTCGGGTCCGTACAGAGTCCGTTTCTTTTTTTAGACAGTTCTTAAGTAGAGACTTCTCACCAATGTGAAAAGAGTTTGGCATGGCATAGCTGTAGATTCTTCTTGTTCAATTTGTGGACATGATTTTAAGGACATTTTGCACATTATTCGATATTACACATTGGCTAAGGAAGTCTGGAAATAGGTAGTCTCGGAAAACCAACAAACTTTTTTTTTCTAACTCTCTATACAAATGGATCTTTTTTAATTTGCAGGATACTTTGATTCTTCTTGATGGGGAAATCAGTTGGGCTTGCCTCTGCGGATTATTAGCTTGGCGCTTATGGAAGAATTGATATCTTTTCATCTTTCAAAGGAAATCCTGGAGTTCTAGCGAGATCATTAAGGTTTCCATGTATTGGGCCAAACAATCTTCTTTAGCTCCTAGAGATGGTTCGATTAATAATATAAGCTTACCTTATGAGGAGCTTTTACCCAGGGATTGGACCTTTCTTAATACCGATGGTACTGTTTAAGTAACATCAAGAAGAGCAGCTGTTGGAGGAGTGGTACAAGATGGTACAGGTGACTGGATGAATGGGTGATTGGTTATAACATATTCCTAGGGAATTGTTCAATTTTTGACGCAAAACTTTGGGGCATTCTAGATGGCTTAAAACTCATCTAACGTAAAGGTCATAGCAATGTGGTTATTCACTCTGATAGCTTGGAGGTAGTTAAAGCTATTCATGACAATGTTTCGAAGATCTCAAACTCTACCCTAATCAGAAGAATACACCGTATTTTGTCCTAAGAAAGTCAATGGATTTTAAGATACATTTCCAGGGAGGAGAATAATGTGCTGACTATCTTGCCAAATTGGCCTTTGAAACGGAAAAGGATTTACAACTGGTAGAGACCCCTCTAAATGTAGTGTTAGATTTCCTTAAAGTTAATAAAAGAGGAATTTTAGTTCCTCTCGAATAGTTCATATAAGAATTTTAGTTCCTCTCGAATAGTTCATATAATTTATTTTTGTTATGTTTGTTTTCAACAAAAAGAAATTAGCTCATATCATAGGAGTTTAATTTTCATTGGCCCAACTACTTTATGATGGGATTCAGAAGCAGCAAGCCACGAATGGAGTTTTAGTACATCGCGACAGAATGGGTCGGCCACCAAACAAGTTGGGAGCAATCGAAAGGAACCCATCGTTGTTCTCTTTGTATCTATTCTTCTTTCAAAAGTTGTTTAGGATATTTTGGGAAATTTTCCTTTTTTTTGGTTTTTGTATTTATTCAATGATGCTGAATAATAATGACTCCACGAAATGATCCAAACGCAGGATTCAGTATGGCGTGTTGAATGAGGTTTACCATCTTTATTCCACAATTTCCCCATGTGTTCCACTAATTTCCTCAACCCCAAAAACAACATCCACCCCATCTTTCATTAAAATAGAGTATTAAAGAATTATAAAACCCGTGGAATTCATCCAACACGACTGCCGCCATACAAGTTGCGATGATAAAGCCCAGTAGAAAGCCTTTATAAAAACGTTTCAAGTGCAATTGTCTTGAAACCCTATTGGTCAATGGTCCCTACACAAGGCTGTGCAATCAATCACTTTACTTACCGTGTAAGAACAGAAACCTACAGCTAAGTCCTACTTGTCCTTTTTAATCAACTAGATCAACGGACAATATTAGTTGCCACTTTATTGCATGCATCACCCATCATCAACATACACCCCTTTAATTAATTCATGTGTCTAATCCTTAACAAAAAGATTATCGAAAGTAATCAACAACTAGAAATATTTGTTAAATTCAAGGACTATTATGAATAAAAAATTATTTAAAGACCAAATTAAAAAAATATCATACCTGCCCTCTCCCCCAAATTGTGCTTACAAAACCGTGTTTCGCATACACTAAAATAAAAACAGGATAAGAACATTTGACTACAACTAATATGGTGGCCTATTGTTTTGCAACATGCTGCTGTTTTATGTTGAGCTGAAGCAACACCAACCTCTTGCTTTCCTTCTTTCTATAAATGAAACAAATTTCAACAATCTTACCCAAACTCAAACGAAACCTTATCAACAAAACTAAACCCAAAAAACCTTCTCTTTTTGTTGTCTTCAATGGTACTCTTGGTACAAAGGCTTAGTAAATTATACCACAAGCTGGAAAATCACTACCACCACCACCAAGCAGAGGTTGATGCTTTGTCAGCCTCTCTACAGGCTTTTCGGTCTGATGTTTCGAATTGTGTGAATCAGTTGTTGCATCCAGAACCTGGTTCAGAAATCTTGTCTTTTTCATGGATTCAGCGATGTTTTGAGTTACTTCCTGTTATCAACAAGGCGTTTTTGAAGCTGGTTGGGGATATAGACTACCCCATGAGCTGCTGGGATGTTGCTTCCCTCGATGAGTATCTTAACTACGGCTTGCATTTACTGGAGCTTCTCAACTGTGTTACTTCTTCTCTTTCTCACTTGGCACAGGCTCGGCTTTCCTTTGCTCATGCTTTGAACCTTGTGGAGAGTTCACCTTCTACGGCGATTGAACATCTCAAAGCAATCCAGTCCCAAAGTTCAAGCAAGGACTTAAAGGGACTGGTTAGAAACAAGGAAGGTGGTGAGGGGAAATTGTCTTCTTGCAAGGAAAGGGTAGTCCATGAAGCTTTGATGGAGGTAAAGAGTGTTGGGTTATGGGTATTTGGGGTTGTTTTGGCTACCTTGTCTGGAGAGACCAAACCATACTTGGAGATCAAACAAGTGATTGTCAGGTTCAATTCTGCTTTGTTAATTGATGTAGATTCATGTGTTTTTAAGGTTATGGTGGAGAAAGGTGAGACATTAAAAGAGGTTAAGGAGCTGAACAGTGCAGCAAATTCCCTAGTATCAGCAATCCTTTCTGGGAAAACCAGTGTTGCAGCCATGGATTTCGGTGGAAAGTTAGGTGTTTTCGAGAAGGAGATGGATGCTTTAGAAAAGCAAGTGGATGCCCTGTTTTCGAGTGTATTGGCAGCCAGAAATGAACTGCTTAACGGTGTTCGGCAACGCAAGCAATAACATCAAATCCCCAGTTTCTAATGTAAATAGAAGAAAAAATATGCACATACAGATTTGTGTGACATTTTTTTTATATATTGTATCTTCAAAATTATTAATGGAAATAGAACAGTTTTTCTTGCTAAAGTCCGGAAATAGAACAAAATTTTCTGAGTCACCAAATGAAACACTGAACTGCAACCTCACTAATTCATGTTGGTAATGGGAAATTGCAATGGAAAGCAAAACTAGGACCATTTAGATACAAAAAGGAAAGCCTATTTGCGAATATCCTCGCTCTTTCACCTAAAGTGTATCCATTACCTGAAAAGAAACATCTATAACTTCACTGTGTTTACTTCTGTAATTTGGACAAATGGTTCTTTAAAAAACTACCAAACTAGAGTCACTTGTAGCATATCCATATCATGGTTTTGTCATCCCCAATAGAGAGGCAAAGGGAACAGTATTAAGGAAAGAATCATCTTGGCCCCTATTGGCTCTCTGAGTCATTGGAATGGCTTTCAGGTTTCTTTATCTTGGGATGATCACTAGGCAACCTGATATCAAAGAGAGACATTGTATGGGACTAAACAATACAGTAAAAGATTTGACTAAAATAGTATGATAAGGGCAATACTTTGATAATAGTATAACTCAGTTCTTATTGTTTCCCAAGTGTTCCCAAACGTAAGAAATACATACCCCAAATACAAGGTCGTGTCTGAATCTCCCTTTTCAAGGTTGCAAGCACAGGTCACATCTGGACCGCGAATGTTATGGCTCATCAGAGAATTCTTCCTTTCAACAGGATAGTACTCAAGATAGGATCGGACCAGGTGATCAGTTGATGGAAAGAAACCTCTTAGCTCCTCAACCTGCATTGTTCGGCAAAAATAAAAATAGGTTCAGGTGACCATAATGAATGATTTCCAGGTTTGTAAAGGGAAATATAACTTGCCTGCCTGCGTAAAGTTTCATTCTCAAGCATCACCCGCTGCTCCTGGAAACAGAAATTCAATTGGACTAATAATTAACTTGAAGGTTTAGAAAAAAACAATCGTTTTTAAATGAATAGATATTAATCCACTTCATTGTCTAATACACAACAGGAAAGATGCATGGAACTGTAACTTTTAGCCATTCTCAGTGTGAGATATTTCACAAATGTAACTACTTTCCATAAACTTTTCATTTCCCACTTTCGTCCTGTCCTTCTGGTTCCAACCATTTCCATACTGCCATCCTTAATATTCTCACTTTAGAGTAACTTCAGGTGTTTATAGCCAATGTGTTACAAGTTTCATTAGACCTTGCCTCCTCCACACAAGTATAAACAAGCATTCTCCAAAAGTGATCAGGATCTGATTTTCTTTGAAAAATGAACTTATAATTGGAGATAACTTGAGCACCACCTTAATTGCTCAAAAATATGATTTTTTTTTTAAACAAAACAAAGACATGAAAAGTTAACTCTCTCTCTATATATATAACAGGACATGCAGAGTGGGACCTGGCATACCTGTAATCTCGATCGCTCTAGTTGTTCCATGAGCAATTGTTCCTGAAATGGTAGGATTCCTATTAAGTCCTCTAAAGGTAACAGACTGTTTCTAGAAATGAGTGTGCAATTAACTTAATTGATCTGTTGAATTTGGAGAAAATGTCATACAACCTTCTTCTCCTTCACAGATGACAACCCTTCACTTAGCTGCTGCTCCAGGACCTCAAGCTCTTTCAAGCTCACGCTGGTCAAGTTCTTACCCAGCAGCTGTCTACAAAATCAGAAAAAAGAAACAATTATTTTAAGGAAAAGTAATATATCTGTATTGGAGAAAAATGTAACACTTAGAACAAAACAGATAATTAAGATAACATACAACTGTTTCATTTGCAGCTTTGCAACTTCATCCTTCAGATTATCCGCCTCCTTACAGACTTGTTTCTGCAAACAAGTGTACACTTGAAATCATCCATATGTATTCTTTCAGCATAAAACCATTGCAAGGAAAAATAAATAAATGAAACAGAAACATATTTGGAAAAGAAAATTTAGTCAACTTATGTTTCAACTGGTAGTAACCACATACAGATGATGAAATTGAAATATGTTGTCTCAAGACCAAAGGAAACCGGATTTGTGTATGTAAAGCATAAAATGCAGATTACCTCCGCTTTATGTTCGACTAGAGCCATCTCGATAGAACCTTGCAAACACTTGTTGTATCTAGAAAATGTTTTCTTCATGCTGCACAAGGAACAAATGAATAAGACAATACCTTTTTCTCTACAATGAAGAAGTTAGTTGCATAGTCTTTATATTAGAACATTCATCCCTCCCATTACATAAAGTTAGACTATGAGCCCAATCAACACACTGAAATAAACAATCCTTAAGAAAGCTGAGCACTTTCTAATCTCCTATAGCAGGGTGCCTCCCCTATCTCACTAATCTGCTATCCCTGGGGCTAACATGTAGACACACACATTGATTAACATGTGCTTGTCATCAAAGGCCAACACTTCAAAGATACCAAGTTTCTATTGAAATCTCAATGAGAAACTCAGCTGAGATATAAAAGGAATATAGCTTCTCACTGATGTAGGTAGAAAAGCAAGCAAACAAACGAATGTTAAGAATTTTGAAAATATTCTATCCTTGCAATCCCAAACAAAACCTCACAGTAACAATAAATAAATTTAATGTGTCCCAGAAAAAAGTGAAATGTTTAAATTTACATGAACAATTGCAATCCAAACATGCAAAGCAACAATTAAGGAACAAAAGGTAAAATAAAAACACAATTCTACAAAAAGTTGTTTCTTCCTCAAACCCATTTTTTTCCCAGTTAAAAAGTTCATTGAACAGAATTTAGCCTTTTTTTCCCAGTTAAAACGTACTGTGGATCATCAAATATAACAATTTTGAAAAGGGCGAAGAATGGCAGGGCTGAAAATTTCATAACAAAATGACAGAAAATAACAGAAAGTCGAAAGTATCAGCAGAAACAAATTCAAACAAACATGCAGGAATTCAAACAAATCAAAATTCCCAAAACCCACTAAACTACACCATTCTGATTATCAAAAGTAATGAAAAATGTCATAAATAATAAAGGGTAAGCCTCAGTTATAATCCAACCAAAAAAAAAAAAACAATTCATGCAATGATAAGAACATAAAAAAAATAAATAAGAAAATTCATTTTTTAAATATATAAATGCATACCCAGAACTGGAAAACTCAAATAGCTTGCCAGTATTGGAGAAAATGATGACAGCAACCTCAGCATCACATAGAATAGCCAGTTCCTTAGCCTTCTTAAGCAACCCGGCACGCCTCTTGGAGAATGTAACTTGCCTGCTATTAGCATTCTCTATTCTCTTTATCTCTATTTTCCCCCTACCCATTTTTTTTTTCTCTTCTCTGTTTCTTCTAGAAAAAAACAGAAAACAAGAGGCAAAAAAATTCAATTCAATGTTTGAGAGACAAAAGAAGAAAGACCAACAACTATTCGCCTTGAGTTTAAATTTTGCTTTTGATCATTAAAAAGAAAAAAAGGAATGCTAATTTTAGTGAAAAGAGAAGATTTAAAAAAAAAAAAAAACTGAAAAAGGAAAGGCGTTTTTTAGAGACTGGAAACGACAAGTTCTTGCATGGCGCTCTGTAATTCTATTTGGAGTGCCTCGCATGATTTCCCTTTGCCACATTTGGAGAGATTTTACATTTTTAGGTACTGGTGCTGGACCCGACCTTTGTATATACCACTTAGAAAGTATCAATTTTCCATTTATGTATAGTAGTTGATTTGGGAGTTTTAATGGTTGAATTTGAATCTTTGAGAAGGGGGGATTTTGGTTGCTATAAATTGCATCTTTGGATTTGCCATATCTGCTAAAATCTACCACTACATATATCTATCGGATTTTGGTAATATGTATGTACCAAATTTGGAGAAGAGTCATAATGTTTTAAATTTTCCCTTTTTTGCCACTACTGCTACAATTTTACAACAATGCTTTTTTTAAGCTTTATTTCCCAAATTCCTTCTTTCTCTCCCTAAAATATTTTATATTTTTGGTTATTAGCAAGTATTATTATCCAAATCTAAATTTAATATCATTATTCATTTGATATTCAAATCTGAAAAAATTAATTTTAAAATTTTCAATCATTTTTTCATGCATCCAACCCCACAAAAGTTCAAATTCAAAGGCAATAAAATTCTTTTTATATGTATAATCAAAATTATAAACATTTTATAATCATTAAATTCGGATGTTCAAATTAAAATCTACATCTATTACATCAATAAACAATGTAAATTCGATAATTGATATCCGAGTAACTATCGCATTTGAATATATATGCTATCCAAATTTGCAGATATGAATTTACAAAACAAATAATAATTTTATAAATATCCGAATCTGCAATCTAAATGTAATTCCTATTAAAATTCATAAATAAATTGATTTGTTTATTTTAATATATAAAATAAATTGATTTATCCAACTGGATTCAATTAAAACCAATCTTAGTCGATTATAATTAAAAATTGATGAATTACTAAATAAAACTAATCAAACCCACCGATTTAACCAATTAATCACTGACCTCATTCTCCATATAAATGAAAATTTATCCCACAGTCGAATTTAAGTGTTATAACAGCTAATAAGGAAGAAATCTCCCTGGTGGATAAAAGCAAGTAATAAACCTTTATTTGGACCTTTCGACAAAATGTGAGTTTGAGCTTTGTCCTTACCGTGCGAGTATTAATCCACTAAAAACATAATTATAAGCTGAATGTTTTGCATTTTATTTTTGTCCAACAGCAGAATTAATATTTCAAACCACAAAAAAAAAAAATACAGAATTCCTTTTTTTGGGTTACAAACAATAGTTTTTTTCCCTACTAAAATGTCCTAAGTGGTAACAATAATTATACAAATGCTTATGAATCCAAATGTGATGTTGAAGCTTCTGAAAGCAGTATAAAATGCTACCTCTGCACTTCATTCATTTTACTCTTTTCACTATAAAATCTCAGATGTTAATGGATAGGTGGGTATTATGTTCCTTAGCTCTGTGTCATCCATCTTTTTGCAAACATATATGAAGTGAGAATCCGGGTCTTCCAAAACAAAGTCCGCAGGAAGTAATCCCTTTTCCGTGATTGGAATTGGCTCCAAGTACGACTTTGTCGATGAACAACCTCCAGGCCTCTTAAAATCCGGTCTGGCTGCAGATGAAACAAAAAGTGCGTTAAGAAAACAGTTTGAAACACGCTAAAACTAAGGTTCCTTCTTCCTTGTGACCAATGGACTTGCTGGTAAAGATGCAGAAATTACGTAACCTTTTGAATTTTTTATATGCAAACAATTAAATGAATGGAGCCAGTACACCTTTTTTTCTTACACATACAACATAGGATGTTAAGGATGATCATATGAGACAAAGAGTATCTTGGTTCTTTGGGGGGAAATGAACAAAGTTCGGTAATGTCCTAACTGACTTACCCTATCTGAATCTCCCCGATAGACGTCACCATTGTGTTTGGCACCCCATTGCATGCAAGGGTAGGACAGCGTTGGTTTCTAGAAAGAACATCAGAATGTTTGGATTACAATGAAAAGACCTTTTATTTGGTCATCTTATTTAGATAGCTTCTTGGAAGAATCTCCAGCTTTAGAGTGTCTAGAAGTAATTGTGGGAAGAGCAGCAAAGGAGAAATGCTAGCACCATTTAACTTCCTAAACAAGTAACGTCCTCTGATCCGTGTTTCCTCAAATCAAGAAAGCCAGGCAAAGTGGGGATTCAAATTCCAACAAAAGAACAAGGCGGAGGGATAAAGCAAAGAGAGTACAAAATGGGCTTTAGGTGGTTCTATTAATGAATAGAGAAACATAATCCAATCGAGCAAAATCGTGCAAGATTAACATAGTCACAAAAGAAGGAAATCCTAACTAGCATTTGTAATTCCCAGTCCCACGACTAAAATATTTGCATAATTCCAGAATTTTTTTCAGAAGAAACAACAGTAATCTGAAACCATATGATATGAAAGATAGCCAAACATATAAATGAGAAGAAATAGAACTTACGTAGGTTGTACAAAAATATATTCCAACCATACGTTGGCCGGTTCAAATGAGGCATCCTTGCTGAAGGATCACCATAAGTTATCTGGTAAAGGCACATTTAATTACAAACATGTCATCCATTTTGAAGTTTCAGAGTAAAAAAAAGGGGAACATTGCTAGAATGGAGTTTTCAGATTTGGGAAATGGTTACCAGCATATAGGTCCCTCCAGGTTTGAGAAGTCTACCAAGAAGAAAACAAAAGGGCATTTAGCTAGCAATTCCAAAAATGAGTGCATTAACAATTGAGGCAACTCCTATTTGACAATACTATATGTCTCTAGGGAAAACAAACAACAGGTTCACATTACAAAATAAGGGATCTATGTAACAAAGACCATTAAGTTTAGAACCTGCTCACTTCGCCTAACATCCGAGAAGCACTTATTGGAGCATCGGTGCCACACTGAAACACATAAAAAGAAAAAACCTTTAGAGTTTATAAAGCAAACAAAAGAAACAGTTCAAGCATTTGAAAAACGTATCATACCATCAAAGAATCAAGAGTTCCTAAATCAAATTTCGAGCAGCTCATGAGTAGCGATTCAGAAACAACAAAAAAATTAAGTTTCATTAGCATTTGAAGCAGAAAGCCAGCAACTTTTGACAAACTAATGGAAACATGATGCCATACCTTTATCCATAACACTGTCAAAAGATTCATCTGGGAAAAAACTCATATCCCTGACATCCATTTGCATGTCTATTTAGGGTCCATCAAGGAAACCACAGAAACAGGTATAGCCAATGGAACACGATGCAAGAATCACCAAAAACAATAGTAAAATGTTGAGAGGCTTTCCCCGCATTCTCTCATGGTTAAAAAGAAGGATACATTTCAGCTGAGGAACAAACTCATATTTCCTTCTCATCATTTCAATAGCCACTGAGGAAATATCAATGTTCATAATGTCTTCATATCCATCCTTGACCATATCCTCCGACATAACTGCCAAAAAAAATAGAAGCATTTTTTCTCACAAAAGTGATCCCCTTGACATATATGAAAAATGCATTCTTTGATTTTCTTTTACGACATTTCCCAAACTTAGCATGCAAGCAAAACCCTAGATTTGAAGTTGCAAACCAATAGGCCTAAAAAACCAAATCCGTCAAAATTCAATATTTCATCCATTACCCTTTTTCCCACACTTGCTCAGCAAACACAATATCATGCAGTTAGTTAACTGAATCAGAAAACACCAACCAAGAATGACATTTAAAAGTAGTTATTTAGAAATAGTAATTAAAAAAAAAAAAGAGAAAGTGAGGAGAAAATTACGGGCATTTCCACAGCCAACCATGAGAACACGAGAGGAAGTAGGGACATAGCGACGAACAAAAGGGCGAAGAGAAGAGTAACGTTGGTACCAGTCAAAGGCACCACCAGCTTCTTGAATATAACGGGAGTCCCAATACAAGGCATCGCCATAGTTGTAGGTGTTGCAGCTTGAAACATCACGGAACATCTTCTTCTTCTTCTTCGTCGTTTTATTTATTTATTTATTTATTTTCCTGAGTTGTTTCCAGAACAGGGTTTTTTTAGAGGGGAAGTGGGGGGGCGCGTTTGGTGAGGAAAACGGGATGGGAAGCAAGAAGAGGTAAAGAGTGTGGGAGCGTGTGGGTGGACGTGATTTGGGGGTTTGGTGGTGGGGTCAATGGGGGCACAAGGTGTGGTTTAGTTTTTGCTTTAACGGAGGCTTATGCCTCTAATCCCAAACATCATCTTACTCTTACAAGGAACCTCCTTTTTTTTTTCTTTCTTTCTCCCGTCTTTTTCAAGGTCTTTAGATACGGAGGAATTGGTCAAATCATTAATTCTCTTTACGTAAATTATTTTAAAATTTATAAAATAAAAATTGTTTTAATCAATATTTTTCTATTTGTATAAATTTTCGAGTCAACTGCCTTGGTTCAAACAACCATGGTCCTTTTTCTCTGTTCACCAAATTTATTTTTGGATAAAAAAGTTAAAATATGTGTATTTTTTATAATTTTGGAATTTAATTCTTATATTTTTATTTTTAAGAATTTAATTTTTTATTTTTAGATTTTAAATTTAAGTTTAACGAATTGTTTGACATCGTTAATTTTTACTACCCATTTGGTGTCAAGGTAACTAAGGTTGGCAATGAAAAATTTACCTTTAATCCTTTATAATTTTAAAAATTTTAAATTAATATATAATAAAATTACATTTTGACCCTTAAGAATAAGAAAAAATTTTAATTTTTAAAAATTATAAAAGTATAGGATATTAAAATGGTAAAATTTTACTTTTACTATCATAAAAATATACAATTTTATTCGCCCTCCTTAAAAAATTTCTGCTCCACCCCGAATATAACTAAAAAATTACATTGTATTGAACTTGATGTTAAAAATAATTTTAACAATGTTAATAGTTGAATTTAAATTTTGAAAATTAAAAATAAAAGATTAAATTCCTATAAATAAAAATAAAAAAATAATTTTAAATTTACATAAATATAAAGACTTATGACATATTTTAATCTACATTATCAATGCTTGTTTAAAAATATCATAATTTTATTACATATTAAAAGCATGAGTTTACATTATTGTATTGAGGTAACTGTTGATAATGACTGATTAGCCGCTATATGCTTACATGACAATTTCATAAAAATTTAAAAATATAATTTCTAAAATAAGAAATATTTAAAATGTTAAATTATTAAAGTTTTGTTAAAATTTAAAAGAAATTATAAAAATTCTAATAATTATTGAAATTAACAAAAACTTTAAAATTTATAAACAACTCGATTATTTTTCTCTTAGTCATTAAATTGAATTAAGAATTTATTACACGTATTCGCATGGAAATTACAGATTTAAAATAAATATGTGTCTTTAAAAAGAACACACAATAAACAATGAAATTTAAAGTTTAAAACTAATTAATCATAAAATGCATGAAATATTTATAATATTAAAATAAAAGATAGATTAAATTGTGAGTAAAACAAAATTTAAACACATAAATACATCATATTAATAATATTAAATGTAGTATAATTTGTGTTGTCATCAATTTTTGAGTTAGTGTCGAGTTGACTTGTGATACTAACCCAATTAACAATTTTATTAACGTCTACAATAGATGGAGAAAATAAATTAAATATATTAAAAGAAAAATGTATAAAACACATCAAATAAAAGCTTTCATCGAGCAATAATTTAATTAGTGTGAATTTAAATTTTATCATATACATATTTTAATTTATTTTATTAAGATAAAAAGATTAAAATGCTTTCAATTAATATAATTTAATTTAATTATAAAAATATTTTCATAATTTTTCTAGCTAAATGAATAACCTAGATGAGGATAATGCCAACACAAACTAAAATTTGTCTATGTCAGTATCACAGCGCACTTAAAGTAAAAATAGAGAGAAAGAGAGATGGTTTAGTCAAGGTTTTTTTTAGCGTATAGGTTTTTTATAATAGCTTTTTAATGAATCTTTAGCCATCATATCCGACTTCCCTTTTTATGCTAGGATAATATCATATATGATCCCTGAAAATGCATCAGATTTTCAATTTAGTCCATTCACTTCAGAATTATATTTAAAATTTTAGTTTCATCTTAATTTTTTAATGTAGTCCTCAAATTTAGAGTTATATTTAAAATTTTATTTTTAATTAAAATTGTTAAAATATACTTTTAAAATTACAAATTAAAGTATTGAAATACAATTATTTATAAAATCTGAAAGTTTAAGAATTACTGATGAAAGAGGTAATTTTTAAGAAGAATGTTATGATTCACTTTTGAATCTACAAAATGGATGGACTATATTGAAATTTTAATGAGCTTTCCAGGACTATTTATGATATTATTCCATCTTAAAAGTCATGTGAAAGGTGAGTTGGCCTGTGGCGGTGCGGACTTCCCTATATGGGTGCGACTTTAAAGTTTACTAAATAATTTCTTAAAACTAATATATATTAAAGAAATAAGCCTAATAGATTTTCTAATAAAAGCAATATTCATTATTATTATTCTTACTTTTTAATGTGGTTTTCAATTTTTTTAAAGCTTTTTTTTTTACATCAAAGTCGATTAATGCTTATAAATTTAATAAAAAAAATCTAAACCAATAAAAATAAACAAGTTAACAATTAATTCATATTTTTAATTATTTTAAACAACGTGAGCGGAAATAGATAGTCCAATTCAAGGGGCAAAAAATGAGATGATAATAAGGGGGATCGACTCATATAAGCAACGAATAAATAAAATAGAGAAGATCAAACATACAAATATTAACGTGGAAAATTCCTCTGAAGATGATAAAAATCATAAGCAAAGAAGACTTCAATTTTTCACTAAATGAGTAAACAAATGATAATACAATATGGAGAAAATAAACTTAAAATGTACTAAACATAAAAAAACAAACCCCGAAAAAAGGTTCAACTTGCTAACAAAATTCTCTCCATAATTACCACAAAAGCTCTCACCAAAACTCATCCGCAACTACATTTGTAACCTTTAAAGAAAAACTCTTACTAATTGGTGTGTCTAAATCAGGGTTGTAAAGGCCCTTTAAATAGGCTCAATACTAAGGGTTAAAATGACTAAAATAACCCTGAAGTAATCAGAGTCCAACTAGAAGAAGAAGTCATGTTAGCCCTTCTTTGATTGCTCGTTAATTCCCATCTAAGGTGTCTGCAACTTGTCCGATAAATGCAAGGCACACCCCACAAATCTCCACATTGATTTGAATTTTGTAGCATGTCAACCAAATCTAAATCATGCTCGAACTTGGAAACTAAAAGACTCTTAAACTTCAAATCAAAGTTGTATAATGCAATAAAGGATATTAATACCCGAACAGAAGAGAAAACATCAACTTTTTCCACCTGACTGTAACCTTCTACAACCAACCTTGCCTCAAACACTCTGTGAACCGTTCGAGTCTTAAAGACCAAAAGGGGATGAGATTCTTCTCTAAATCAGAGACATGCTTAACATCTGACAAGACTCCATCTTCAACTAGATTATATGTGGAGAACAACGAATCATCATCCTTGTACTCGGCCACATCAACTACCTCCGTACTTATCAGAAATTGCTAAAAACTAAAATTTGTGATCCCGTCAAACTTCTTGATATCCAAATTCGTTGTTATGTCACTGAATGAGTAAATCTACGAAAGCCGAACCTGGCTTTAATACCAATTTGTTAGGGATCGACCCTTATAAACAACAAACACGTAACACCCTATACTCAGTCCAATCGCCTGACCCGAGCTATAAGGTATTACAACTACAAAATATTAACACTGTTCACTAACCAATCATAAATAACTAAATAAATCATTTCATAAATAAATTACAATCATTTTCATGCTAATCGATCATATCCAGATTGTAACACCCCAAACTCGGCCTAGACGCTATGGCTGAATCTGGAGATGTCACATAGAAGTGTGTACAGAATCAGTCTTGTTTGCTAAAAATCATTTTTTTCATTTAGAATTCGCCATTATCTTCCATTAAATTTAAAATCATGATTTTATTTCAGCCGTTAGTTTGCAAAATATTATACGTTGCGGAAGCTTTTAAAAACAGTTCGCTTCCTTTTAGGTATTTTGTTAAAACATGCATTTCCTTTAAAAACTCGAATTTGTACCTACTACTAGCAGTCATAATCATAAAACAGTATAAAACCCAAATTTAATCCAAAATGAGTAGAGGTCATATTACATAAAAATTGCCCAAAATAAAATTTAAAGCCATAGATAAGTACAAGACAAAGTCAATGGGTCGTGTGGCCACCATCGAGTCCTCTGCTGTACAAATCCATCTATGTCTGAGGATTAACTGTACGGGTAAAATAGAAAAGTGAGTTTACGAAAACTTAGTGTGATCCGCAGCATACAAATAGACAAACACAGTCTAGGCTTAAGTCCTTTTTAGTACAGAATCAATCATACAGTAGGGCATTGGCCCATTACAGTATCAATAATCAGTACAGTCACAGATATGCAATATTAGATCCTACCCAGCTAGCCTCTACACTCTATCTCCGTCCAACCCTACACTCCATGTGGGGATATAATCAACCCACCCAACCCTATATTCCAAAAAGTACAGAATACGACACTACCAGTGGTTTGCAGCTGAGCTGCCAATATTAGGCTCGAAGCCATCAGTAAGTCTCAGCTATGCTGCTAGTATATTAAGCTTAAAGCCTTTCAGTACACTTCTTCCACATATATCATCCCATCCCCATGCAATGCAACATACATCATGGCATACTACCACATAGTGTCATACATATAATCAGTACGGTATTACAATCATGCTCAGTAAACAGTTATGCATACATCATTCAGTCAATTAGGGATTAAATCATTGCTTACCGACCCCACAAAGGTTCACAGTTGTCTCGGGTGACCCGTGCAACCTTAGCAAACAAATCAGTAAATTGGGCTCACACGCCCTAATGATCTACCCGTATGGGCCCACACCCCCGTATAGCCCACAAGGCCCAATTTGGCCTTGGCCGTGTGGATCACACGGCTTGGCCCAGAATCCCACACGTCTGTGTGGCCCACATGGCCCAAATTGGTCGAGCCCATATGTCACACACGGCCCACCTAGCCATCACACGGTCGTGTCATGCGCACACAGCTTGGCTCGTCGACCACACACCCTTGTAGCGTAAACATAATGGTTTTTGGCTTTCACCAAAACCTTATTTTCTATGCTTCCGAGTATACATCTGGTTAGATTTCGACGCATAATCACTTCCGAGCACTCCAGAACCTATAATCGACCAAACGAACCCCAAGGTAAGTGCTTGGAATGACATTAATTCGAATCAAAAGTGATAGACAACCCTCTTGAAATAACTAAAACTTTTACCTTAAGACAAGTTACTAAGATTCAATTGTTACAACACCGATAAAACAACTCCAGCACCCTGTTCTTCTCCTAAACATAGCATATATTGTTAACTACCATAAACCAACATCACTAGGCCTCAATTCCAACCGAAGAAGAACGAAAAGATTACTTACCAGATGAAATTAACCACAACTGCAAAAACGATCGATCAAGTGAACCAACAGGAAGGCACCAAATGAGGAACGAAAAAAATGAAAAGGGAAGAAAGAAAGTTGGCGTCAGGAACTTGCAGAGGAAGAGAAAATAGAAATTTTTTGAAAATAGAATTCAGATAAACTATCAAAACTACCTAAATCCCCCAAAACACTCCCACTACCCCTCAAATTCCTTAACAACCGTCCACCACACTTCATTAAACAGAATTTCAACTTTACTTAAATACTTCCAGTCAACCGAGGCAAAAATAAATTCTATCGCTTACACAAAGACTTGAACACCAGACCTAAATCACACCAACACACATCTTAACCATCAGACCAGTAGACCCATTCTCATATATTCTTACTAACAATTAAACTTAAGCCTACTAAGCCAGGTTAAGGCTTTACTCAGAAAAATACAAAAATTTTCTAGGATAAGGCTTGAACTTAGAACCTCACACACAAACCCAGAATACTTAATCACTGAAGCAGATATAGATTTATGTGTCACACATACGAAAATAAATATATGAGATTTTGGAGCATTACAACTCTACCCCCTAAAAGAAAATTTCGGCCTCAAAATTTATCTAATCAAAATAGGTGAGGGTACTACTGACGCATTGTATCCTTAGGCTCCCACGTAACCTCCTCAGTGCTATGATTACGCCAGAGAACCTTAACCAGTAGAATCGACTTCCTCCTCAGAACTTTTACATTCCTATCCAATATCTGTATCGGCTCCTCCTTGAAGGTCAGGTCTGACCTAACCTCAATCTCCTCAACTGGAACAATATGTGATAGATCAGAGCAGTAGCGCCCTAACATAGAGACGTGAAACACATCATGAATCCGATCCAACTCTAGGGGTAGCTCCAGCTGGTAGGCAACTGGTCTCACTCGTTTCAGTATATGGTATGGCCCAATAAACCTAGGGCTCACCTTGCCCTTCCGACCAAATCTCAGTACCTTCTTTCATTGTGAGACCTTAAGAAACATAGAGTCTCCTATAAAATACTCGATCTCATATCATTTTAAGTCTGCATACGACTTTTGCCTATCAGAAACCGCCTTTAGACAGTCCCTAATCAGTCGAACCTTATCATCAGTCTTGGAAACCAACTCAGGACCCAACACTTTTCGCTCACCCAGTTCAGTCCAGCATAAAAGAGTACGACACTTACGACCATACAGAGCCTCATAAGGTGCCATCTGTATACTCGACTAGAAGTTGTTATTATAAGCAAACTTTGCAGGCGACAAGCACTCCTCCCAACTGCCATGGACATTAATTACACAGCTTTGTAACATATCCTTCAGTATCTGAAATATTGATGTACGTCAAATACGCTTTACATCCCTTACGAACCAACCTTTCATCTCTTAATGCAGAAATCATATTCGACAAGTAGTTTTGACGTTCCCCGATTACAACTACCTTGTGTCCTCTTCAGTTCATAGTACAACCCGTTGAGTGGCATAATCTAAGCTCACTCAGTGGTGGTGCAGTACCAATACCCAGAGCTTGTATCTAATCAAACCTCTGTGGACACTCTCTAATACAGTGCTCTAATGAACCGCACTTCAAACAAGCCCCAGTTCTTTTCCAATACTCACCCAGATGGCATCTACCACAATCAATACATGATGATTGTCCAGTAGTAGAAACAGGAGCCCCAACTCTGCTCGGTCTATCAGCTCTGGCCTTTTTCTTAAGCCTTTGTACGGAACTCAAAGGCTCCAACACCCTCTTGTTCCTACCTCTATCTTTGTCGCAGTTTTGGCGTTCAGCGCGCTTAACCTCCTTAGCAATCTTGGCATTCTCAACCAAGGCAGAAAAATCCCGCTCCCTCTGCGGAGCTAACAGAACCCTCAAATTAGCTTTGAGGCCATCCCCGAAGCGGACACACCGCTCATACTCAGTCGCCACCATACCTCGTGTATAGCGACTCAGTCGTAGATATTCGGCCTCATACTCAGGCACAGATAGGTCCTCCTGAGTCAAATTCAGAAACTCCCTCCTACGAGAATCCACGTAACTGGCTCCCATATATTTCCCCTGAAAGGCAGTCTTAATGTACTCCCAGGTCAACCGTTCGGGCTAAGTGCCCTCCTTTACAGTAAGCCACCACTGATATGCCTCATCATGTAGCAGCGATACAATACTATTTAATTTCTGCTCGAGGGTACAGTCCAAGTCATCTATAATTTGATCTGTGGCCTCTATCTGGTACTCAGCCACATTAGAGGCGACCCCAGTGACACCTCTCAATATCTCAGCTCCATTAGACCGGAGTCAATCTATAATCGACCCTCGGCCTCCAGCTCTAGTATTGGGCTCAGCGACCCTCTCCAGAATCCGTAACATGGCTTGGGACAGTGTGTCGTCCCCAGCCTCACGATCATGAGACCCAAATCCTGTCTCAGTCACCGATGAAATATGTGTCTCACTAGTATTCAAATTAGGCATGCTGTCTGACGATAAGGACCCAGCTCGAGCCCCTCTACGGCCTCTACCACAGCCTCTAGTACCTTGTCCGCAGTACCTCTCGTGCTCATTATCTAAGCGAGTTTATCTGGTTTAACAGTTTTGTGTATCAGTTTACAGTTCCAGTAGTTATTAACAAAGTTTTATACAAAACAGTATTAGTAGTTCAAAATTCGTATTCGTAAAGCGTAGTGTTTATCAATTTTACTACAGTCTCAGTATACACTACTAACATATTTGCAGTACAGTTTATTACCTACAGTAGTCTCAGTTTGAAACAAATAATAGTTTCAGTTTGAAACAAATAATAGTTTCAGAGGACTTACAAGATCGGTGTCGGGGACTCGATGTACCACACGTTCAGTGAAATATTCCAATGTTCAAAAGTCAGTTAAAAATAAATTATTCTTTTTAAAACCCAAATACACAGTCGAGTTTTGCAACTTACTCTTATACAACTAAACGTAACACCCCAAACCCGACCTGGACTTTATGGCCGAATGTGGTGATGTCACATAGAAGTGTGTACGAAATCAGTCTCGTTTGCTAAAAATCATTTTTCCATTTAGAATTCACCATTATCTTCCATTAAATCTAAAATCGTGATTTTCTTTCAGCCGTTAGTTTGCAAAACATTATACATTATGGAAGCTTTTAAAAACAGTTTGCTTCCTCTTGTGTATTTTGTTAAAACATGCATTTCTTTTGAAAACCTGAATTTTTACCCACTACTAACAGCCATAATCATAAACAGTATAAAACCTAAGTTTAATCCAAAATCCATAGAGGCCATATTACATAAAAATTACCCAAAATAAAATTTAAAGCCATAGATAAGTACGAGACAAAGTCAAAGGGGTCGTGTGGCCACTATCGAGTCCTCCGTTACACCAATCCACCTATGCCTAAGGATTACCTGTATGGGTAAAACAAAAGGGTGAGTTTACAAAAACTCAGTGTGATCCCCAACATACTAATAGACAAACACAGTCTAGGCTTAAGCCCTTTTTAGTACAGAATCAGTCATGCAGTAGGGCCTTGGCCTATTACAGAATCAATAATCAGTACAGTCAAAAATATACAATATTAGATCCTACCCAGCCAGCCTCTACACTCCATCTCCGTCCAACCCTACATTCTATGTAGGGGTATAATCAACCCACCTAACCCTACACTCCAAAAAGTACCGAATGCGGCACTAACAGTGGTTTGCAAATGAAATGCCAAGATAAGCTCGGCCATATCAAAGTCGCAATTGTCTTTGCTAGTATATTAGGCTTAAAGCTTTTCAGTACACTTCCTCCACATATATCATCGTATCCCCATGCAATGCAACATATATCATGGCATGCTATTACATAGTGTCATGCATATAATTAGTACGGTACTATAATCATGCTCAGTAAACAGTTATGCATACATCATTCAGTCAATTAGGGATCAAAGCATTGCTTACCAACCCTACGAAAGTTTACAGTTGCCTTGGGTGACCCTTGCAACTTTAGCAAACGAATCAGTAAATTGGGCTCACACGTCCCAGTGATCTGTCCGTGTGGGCCGACACGATAGTGTAGATCACACACCCTGGCCCAGAATCCCACACGCCCGTGTGGTGCACTCGTGTGGGCCCACAAGCCTGTGTAGCCCACACGGCTCAAATTGTCGAGCTCGTGTGTCAAACACGACTTACCTAGCCATCACACGCCAGTGTTCAGTCACACTGCCTACCACACGGGCGACCACACACCCGTGTGGCATCGACAGAATAGTTTTTGGCTTTCGTCGAAACCTTGTTTTTTGCATTTTCAGGTACACACCTGGTTCAATTTCGACACGTAATCACTCCTGAGCACTCCAAAACCTATAATCGACTAAACGAACCCCAAGGTAAGCCCTTGGAATGACATTAATCCGAATCAAAAGTGATAGACAACCCTCTTGAAACAACTAACACCTTTACCTTAAGACAAGTTGCGAAGATTCAATCGTTACAACGCCGATAAAACGACTCCAGCACCCCGCTCTTCTCCTAAACACATCATACATTGCCAACTACCATAAACCAACATCACTAGGCCTCAATTCCAACTGAAGAAGAACGAAAAGATTACTTACCAGATGAAATTAACCACAATCGTAAAAACGATCGATCGAGTGAACCAACAGGAAGACACCAAACGATGAACGAAAAAAATGAAAAGGGAAGAAAGAAAGTTGGTGTCAGGAACTTGCTGAAGAAGAGAAAACATAAATTTTTTGAAAATAGAATTCAGATAGACTATCAAAACTACCCAAATCCCCTAAAACATTCCCACTACCCCTCAAATTCCCTAAAAATCGTGCACCACACTCCACTAAACAGAATTTGAACTTCACTTAAACACTTCCAATCAAGTTAGGCAAAAATAAATTCTATCGCTTACACAAAGACTCGAACACCAGACCTCAATCACACCAACACACATCTTAACCACCAGACTAACAGGCTCATTCTGATATATTATTACTAACAATTATACTTAAGCCTACTGAGCGAGGTTAAGGCTTTACTTAGAAAAATACAAAAATTTCCCAAAACAAGGCTTAAACTTGGGACCTCACACACACACACCTAGAACACTTAATCACTGAAGCAGATACAGATTTCTGTGTCACATATACAAAAATATATGGGATTTTGGAGTGTTACACAGACCTAAATTGAGCATACAAAGAATTTAAAACAAACCAGGAACAATTATGGGTTAAAATGAAACTTTTACAAAAAAGATTTGAGTAAAAGTGCAAACAAGGGTCACACAGTAGTGTGACAGAGCTCTACCCATATGGCTCAAAAACATGTCTGTGTGGCTAAACCGTGTAACAACCTATACCCGTGTAACTCTGGGTCACACGACCTTGTCGCAAGGCCGAGTAACTCTTTGAGGCCGTTTGAATAAACCTGCACCAAAAATCAAAGAGGCCAAATGGCCGTGTCATGCAACCAATTTTTTTTTGAATATTTTCCCCCATTAACTTTCACCCCAAAATTTTATTCCCTTAACCCTCAAAACTTTTTATTTTTCCCTAAACTTTTACTTTTCACCATTTACCCCAAATAAAAATTATAAAAAATCTAAACCTAAATAGTAATAATTTTAATTATATATACTACTTATATTATTGAATTAAATTTCACATTTTTACTATTTATATTATTGATTTGTTTAATCATATTAAATCTAAAATTGAATTATTGATGATGTCATAAAATATTCGTGTTAAAATTTTATGTTGGTATCAATTTCACATTTTATCTTTAAGATAATTTTATTAAAAATCACATTATTTTATATTTAATATATTTTTGAATTTCAAAATATAAAATGACAGAAATCAAAAGATAATTGAAGCAACTAAGCAAACAAAGAAGTTAATTTGTATATAAAATATTAATAAATTAATTATGAGATGAAAGTTAATAACAAATTTGATTACGGTGGGCAAATTTAATTACAGTAGTGATTATAAAGACCCAAAGTTATTTTTTTTAAATTTAACTCGAACAAATATATTTGGTTTGATTCGATTCGAATTTCATCTTGCTCGACTCGATTCTAGAAAATTTCAAATCGAGTTAGGATGATAAAATAAGATTCATCAACTCGATTAACTTGAAATCTTTTCATTCGATTCGATTCGATCGAATGCTCACCTCTAATTAAAACAATTCAACTATGCCTTAACCATATACCACCATAAACCCTTAAATACATAACATATAACCATGCAAAACTCAAACCACAATCAAGAACCAAAATACCAATATTCAAGATTGACTAAAAATGAATCACCTATATACATGCTACAAAACCAAGTTTTAAACTATATAAATACTATTGAATCAATACCAGGATAGTGCGAGCTTCTCGACGATCCACCTGACATTACAAGGAAAAAGGAAACAAGGTAGTAAGGATTACAAATGCTTAGTAAGTTCATAGGTATTAAAACCAAGTAACTTACCTCAGGTTATAATTATACACTACATGCTACCTAACTTGGTAAAGTTTGCCTATCATGACAGTTCAAATATAAAAAAAGTGAGTTCAACATTTATCAAACCATATAGTAACTCAATCGTATAATATTTCAATTTAATTATTCAACATTTCATTACCATTTACAAAACAAATAATCATTTAAACCAATTCACTATCTTAACTTATCATACAATCTACTTATTTACAATACGTCCCATTTCAAATTAATGTCAAAGATTAATTTTCATTTCATAATTTGAATTCTCAATCCAAATCATATTAATTCATATTTATACCAAATAGATATTGAATGTCAATTAAATATTAATCACTGCTTTATTCCATAATACTAATTATGAATCACATTCATCGATTTATCATGTTTTCAAGTTAGGCCTTTAGGCTTGTATAACTGATTCTCAATATGTATATATATCATTTAATCATCATATCATCTCATTTCACAAATAGACATTTCATTTCACATTTTTCTTCCATTTCTTATTCATTTTCCATCTCAATATCAGATACCACATCTCATGTTCAATTTTCCAATTTCATGGATTTCAAATGCTTATTCATTATCATACTTTTTTTTTTATTTTTTATCTCCCTATTAATGCGACTTGGATGGATACACGGATCCAACCAACACACCAGTTCGGCACTCAGTGCCTCATCAGATAAATCTGAAGCAAATAATTACGCCCAGCGCTTATTAAATAGTTTGACACCCAGTGTCTAATCGGTATAACCGAAGCAATTTGGCACCCAGTGCCTCATTGGCTCGTAGTCAAAGTAACCCTGAACTCTTCCTATCCTATGACATGCCAACTATATCCGACTCTACCCGAACAATTAATAGGGTATTCAGTTACTCAATTTATTATCAGTCAACATCTCAATTCACATATATTTTCATCATTAAATCATTCATCCATACTCATGACAACATCAATCATCTCTATATGCATTCAATTACACATTTATATATATACACATTTTTCACATATATTCATTTCGTTCATTATCACTATCAATACGTCTAAATTGAATCAATTTAGTTAATTACATCAAATCATCACTTTATCATATAAAAATCTTAGTTACAGTCCAATTTAGGGTCAACTATTTAATTATTTCAATTTGTAATTCATCGTATTAATTTAATCATTTAACTTACTTTTTATATCTAATTGTAAATAATCAAAATTTTAATTAAACATAATTACAACTATAATTCTAAGTGCATAAAATTTAACTCAAATATACCACATGAACTTACTTGGTCAAGACAACAAACAAACAACTCTTTAAGGACTAATACGTAATTTTTGTTATTTCCCCAATTATCTTTAATTTGGTCCAATTTTCGATCTATTCAATAATTAAATTCAATTTATTAATTCAAACTCTCTTATTTCAACCAATTATAAACAAGTATAAACTCAATTTAATTATTTGGTTGTCCTTAAATTTTAGCATTTTATTTAATTTAGTCCCTAAACCGAACTTACTACATCTTCCAAATTTAACTCCAAATTTTAAATCCACTTCAATTATGTCTATATACATCCTCTTATTATCACAATTTACAAATATTTCATACCAATTTTAATATATTCACAATTTAGTCTATAACTCAAAACTAACAAAATTTACTTAACAAATTAATCTTATTTCATTTCTAAGCTTCAAAATTTACCATATACATTAAAAACTTCAAATAATATTAATTGAAACTTTTTAAATCTTTGACAGTTTGAAAATGAAGATACGAGTTAGCTGAACCTAATTGCAACGATATTAAAAACATAAAAATTATGAAAAACCGGATTTGAAAAGCTTAGCATGTAAGAAGAATTCCTTGGCCGAAATGGAGAAGCTCCAAAAATGGCCATTCGGTTGGAAAAAAAAGTGAAGAAGATGACTTCATTTGTTTATGTTTTTAATCTTTTACTTTATTTATTTTAACTTAATTTAACAAATATTTAATTATAAATATTCAACTATCTCATACTTTAACAGGTCACTAAGATAAAAATGGTTTAATTGACATATAAGAAATTAAATAAATTTTAATTATGCCTTTTAACGAATAATAACTAATACTGATTAATTTTTATAATTTTTACGATTTAGTCTTTTTTCCTTAATTACTTAATTAATCATCAAAATTACCGGACCAAACCTCAATTCACCTATATAAAAGCTCATGAATATTTAATAAAAATATTCATGGGCTCGATTTACAGAAACAATGCTCCGATATCTCATTTTTTAAAACCACTTAACTTTCGATACGCACAACTTGTACCTTGACTAACTAACCAATTAATAAAATCCATTAAATCACTATTTGCTATTATACTATATTTAACTCATAAATATTAATTAAATATATCTATGGACTCTCTCGTCAGAATTGTGGTCCTGAAACTATTGTTTCCGACACCACTGAAAAACAGGTTGTTACAAAACAAGTAAAATAGAGAAGATCAAATACACAAATATTTACGTGGAAAACTCCTCTGAAGAGGATAAAAAACACAGGTAAAGGAGGCTTCGACTTTTCACTAAATGAGTAAACAAACAAGAGTACATTATGGAGAAAATAACTTAAATGTATTAAACGTACAAAACTAAACCCCAAAAAACAAAGTCCTAACTCGGGAACAAAATTCTTTTCATAGTTACCACGAAACTCTCACCAAAACTCATATGTGACTACATTTTATTGTCCTCAAGAAAAACCCTTGTTAATTGACATGTCTAAATCAGGGTTACAAAGGCCTTCTAAATAGGCTTAATACTAAGGGCTAAAATGACTAAAATAACCCTGTAGTAATCAGAGTCCAATTGGGATAACAAGTCCTTTTGAATTGTACAAAACATGACTGCATAACATTAGGAATCTTCGTGACGTCGTGATGTGCTGGCTTTCCTCCTCACAACGTCGTCACCACATCCATTGCCCAAAAAAATGTGTCGCCCCGACATCGGGAAGTATAAAAAATAGTAAATAATAAAATAGGTGAAGGACTTATAACATACAAATGAAATAAAGGTACAAAACAAAATCTCTAAAAAAACTTCACGAGTATAGCTTTATGTGTATAAAACTTCCATCTTATAGATTAATATGAGATGATTTTATTGTAGATACACATTATTCAATATATAGATTTTTATTGTTTATTTTGAATTTGTTTAATGTAAAGGAATTTTATTTATGAAATATATTGATGGGTATTTTATATACTTGATAAATATTTATATTTAAATTATTTATTAAATTTCATTCATTTAATACTTATAAACATATTTTCAAAAATATCAATAAATCTATAACTATACATCCAAACAAATCAATACAATTTCTATAAGAAAACACTATGCACTTTGATAAGATAGTGATACACTGGAGAGCAAGCAAGTAAGAGTAGGGATTCAACCCCTTATATGTGTAGATACTCAATTTTGGCTACTAACTTTTTATCCTTAAAATAAAGAATATTATGCTTCAGGAAATTATACTACCAAGCGTATCTCTTTTAGAGCAATAACTCTTGCTTAAAATAGTTGTTGTTCAGAGCAAATGTTGTTCGAGAATAACTATGTTTAGAACAAGAGTTTAATTAAAACAATTGTTATCCAGTGTAGTTGATATTTGAGAACAACTAAAGTTTGAAATAACTTTTATTTAGAATAATAGCATTTTAGGAATAGTTACGTTTAGAACAACTATTATTTGGAACAACTGGGATTTAGAAGAATCGTGTTTTTTGGAAGAGTCATTATTCATAACAAAATTTTCCAAGAAAAGTATTACCACAAGACAACTCTTACTCGGAACAACCTCTACATTGAGAACAACTATGTCGAGAACAACTTACATTTGGAACACGTCAAAATAATCATTACTCAAGAACATCTCATCTAAGAACAACTATCGTCTTACGTTTCAAGATATGTTCCACGAAAAATGTTTCACGTAGTACCACTTCACCACAGTAGAAGAAATGAAAGTAGCCCCATAATATGGCAGGGTTCTTAGGTTATCTTCACTTTTGAGATGTTCCGAGAGCTTAACTTGGTGGATCATATATGGAGGTAGTTAAGAGTTCTCCTCTTAACCTTTTTTTGTAACATTGAGTGTTGTTCTCTCCTTTCAAAAACACAATGAATTCTTCTTCACTGTTCACCATCACCAACAAAAACTTTCACAATTCCTTATTAATAATTAATGTAATGTTAACTGAAAATTAATTACATTATTCATATTAATTACCATCATTTTAACTCTTATTCTTGAAACACTATAAATAGAAGTCTTTCAAAACAAGTGAAAAAACTCGAAACTTTTGACATTTTCAGTATTTGAACTCTGAAAGGGTTCTCTCTAAAATTCTCTCAATTTACTTGTTTGTTAAGCCTGATTGTTAGCTATGTTTAACTTTCTGTACCTCACCATGTGTGATGTGCTCAATGTTACCAAATCTACTTGAGTCTTCCCCTCTACCTTCTTCCAGTACATCATATTCACTTGTTTGTAACACTTTTTCTCTCCATCAAAAGAACCCTTTGGAATATGCAAGCACCTTTTATACCTTTGTCAATCTTATAATCATATTCAATAACTTGTGTTTGTGTTATTTTCTTTTTCTCCTTTTTGTTTATAATATAATTATAATTTAATTTACTTACAACTTAAGCATGAGGTTATAAAGTAGGTAAAAAATCTTTGTCATGCCGTAGTATTTCTTAGAAACGTTTCACGATTTCATATCATATATAAATATCAGTCATGCCATTTAATTTCTATAACTTAAAAAATATTTTATAACTTTCTAATTAAAAAATATTTTATAACTTTCTAATTAAACTATCCTTTCAAAATATTTAATTCTAAAATATCTTTATGTTTGTAAATTGATATATATATTCCAATTAAAATTTTAATTTTAATTTTTAAATTACTCCTTAAATTCTTTTTAGATAAATATTACCTTTTTAAAATTAATAATCGGATTGGGCTTATATAATAATTAAAATATAAAACAAAGTTCAAAATTTATCAAAACATTACTGAAGGTCAACACTCAAAATGGCCCGTTAAATAAAAATTCTTAGATACTAAAAGAATAAACACAAAATTCTAGAAGTGTAATTATTCCCATCGTCTTAATGCCCAATTAGAAAAATTCTGACGCCTGTCTTTCCATCATTCTGTCATTTCAATTTTAATGGCGCTACCGTTTTCAAAGGAAGCTTTATTCCTTATGACTTTTGATTTGTTCATTTTGAAACTTCCTTACTTTCTCTCCATCTCCTTTCTTCTTCAATCCGATTCTCTCATGCTGTCATTTTCCATTTGGTTTTTGGCATATCTGGGGACACTCTCGACCGGGTACATCTCCTCCTTCCTCTTCAAAGTTTCTGTTGCTAAAATATGGGCTAAAACATTTGCTGTTCTTGGGATATATTCGAACCTTAGATTTTTGGATCTAGTCTTTAACTGATGAATGCCATGTATATAAGCCCCTATCTGCTATTTATCATACCCTTTAGCCTTGCATTTCTTTATTATCGATAAAGAATCACCCTCAATGAAAATTTCTGGCCATTGCATGTCGATTCCGAACTAGGTTGCTTTACGGCAAGCAAGGGCTTCAGCAGCGAAGGCGGAGGACACTCTTTAATGAATCTCCGAGCATGATAGGAGGATGAGCCCTTCACTGTCTCTGACAACTATTCCAGATGCCGACTGATGATTCCTCTCGTCGTAGGCTCCATTGAAATTAATTTTTACTGTTTGGCCAGTGGGCGTTTCCATTTTATTTCCTCCTTTAAACCTTTGGATGTTCTTTTTTCAACACCATTTAACTCTGTTATGTAGTTGTGGACAAATTTTGCTATCTCCTGACCAGATTTGTTTGTCTTTTTATGAATACGAGCATTTCTGTCTCCCTAGATGGCCCATAGCGCACAGCAAAATATTCTGCAGTGACTGGAAGGATGTTGAACGAAAACCCTGGTAAGCCACTGTTCAAATGCTATATTAGAGTCCTATATAAAATTCGAGGTTGATAAGCTCTCCAAGCTGACACTGATACAGGACATTCGTGGAAGAGGTAAATTCGAGGTTGATAAGCTCTCCAAACTGACACTGATACAGGACATTCGTGGAAGAGGTGGTCTATTGTTTCTTCTCTTTCACCACAACGGGGGCATGCGGAACTGTTTACTAGTTTTCTGTATACCATGTTAGCCCGTGTAGGCAAATAGTTCCATGAGATCTTCCGAATTGTAACTTTAATTTTGGTAGGTAGATCTAGGAGCCAAAGTTTTTTGTAAAAATCCTTGAAGTCGGTTTGTAAAGCATAAGCTCTAGGACTAGAAATTTGTAATAGTTTGTAGGCACTTCAAACCGAGTATTCTCCCGAAGGTTCCCCGCTCCACGTCAGAATATCAGCATGAGGTTCTTTCACCAACAGGATGCTAAGGATCTTTCCAGCTTCTACTTCTGTTAAGGTATTGACAATCAGCTCTCTCTTCCATTTCCTTTTATTAGAATCAATTAACTCAGCAACTTTAAAATCTGGCAAATTAAAATTACTTGATGATAGTCTCAAATTTCTTGAATCTGGAATCCAATTGTCATTAATAACTAAAATGCTCGGGCTCGAACCTACCTTCCAGCAACATCCTTCTTCCAAAATACCCTTAGTCGCCCATATACTCCTCCATACAAAAGAGTTGTTATTTCCTAATCGCGAGTTTAAAAAAACATCTTCTGGAAAATATTTTGCTTTAAATACTTGCGCAACTAAAGAATTTGGGTAATTTATGAATCTCCATCCTTGTTTTGCTAGTAATGCGATATTAAATTGGGTCATACTCCTAAACCCCATTCCACATTCCTCTTTAGGGCGACACAAATGTTTCCACTAGCACCAATGTATTCCGCTTTTCCCATGGCCTTTTTGCCACCAAAATCTAGCACAAATATTTTCAATCTCTCCACATAATGAATTTGGTAGAAGAAAGCAAGACATAGCATAAGTAGGTATTGCATGTAGTATTGATTTAATGAAGACCTCATTTCCTTTTTGCGATGGAAACCTAGTGCTCCAGTTTTCAATTTGCACAAAGACCCTTTCTTTTAAATTCTGAAAAGATTCTTTTTTTCGTCTACCTACAACATTAGGGAGACCCAAATATTTTTCAAGATTTGTTGAGCTTCCTATTCCTAGCCGTTTCGAGACTTCTTTTTTATTTTCTGTTGTATTTGAGCTGTAGAAGATCATTGATTTATTAAAGTTCACACATTGCCTGAACAACTTTCATATTCCTTGAGTATCCCTTTCAAAATTGTCGAACCCCTGACTGTTGCTTCACCAAACAAAATGCAATCATCCGCAAAAAGTAAGTGAGATATCTATGGCCCTCTTCTGCTTGCTTTTGCACCTTTTATCAAACCCTCTCCCATTGCTAATCTCATCAATGATGAAAATCCCTCGCTGCATATTAGAAAAAAAATGGACTAAGGGGATCGCCTTGTCTAAGCCCCCTAGTAGGTTGAAAAGTTCCTCCCCTCCTCCTGTTGATATTTACTACATAAGAGACTGTGGTAATGCATTTCATAATTGATCCCACCCATTCCTTTGCGAAGCCCATCTGTAACATTATTTTCTTTAAAAAATCTCACTTAACTCTATCATAAGCTTTACTCATATTTAGCTTCACTGCCATATATCCTTTTTCCCCGTCCGCTTTTGTCGAAACATGTGTAGAATTTCGTATGCTAAAAGCATATTATCAGAAATAAGTCTCCCTGGTACAAAAGCGTTTTGTGCTTTATCAATGCAGCTGCCAATAACTTCTTGTAAACGATTTGCTATTGTTTTTGCTACAATTTTATATATGACCATGCACAAATTAATAGGTCTAAAGCTAACTAATTTTGTGGGACTTTGGACTTTTGGAATAAGCACTATATCTGTCATATTAAAAGAGTCGAAATTCTAGTCCCTATTCAAGATGCCTAAGCAAAAATTTTCAACATCTTTACCTATCATGTGCCGGTATCTTTGAAAAATTAATGCTGGGAAACCATCAGGTCCTAGTGCTTTTGTAGGCCCCATTCCTCTTAAAGCTGTCAGAACTTCTTTTACCGTAAAAGGATATAATAAAGCTGAATTCAACTAGGTAGAAATTTTTTTTTCAATGCCCATAAGAACATGAGATGGGTCTTCAACTCCATTTGTTGTAAAAAGCTCCTGAAAGAATGAAGTAGCAGCCTTTTTAATCTCTGAATCGTCAGTAATTTCCTTTCCTTCATCCAATTCCAGCCTGTAAATCATGTTAGATCATCTACGAATTGAGGCGCATTTGTGAAAAAAGGTTGAATTTTTATCCCCAAGCCGAAGCCAATTTGCTTTTACCCTTTGTTCCCAGTACATTTCATCTTTATCAATCTCCATATTAAGATGAATTTTAGTATCAATAATTTTAGCCATTGTTTTATCATCCTTTTCTTTTTCTAACAGAATTGTGAGTTCCTTGGTTAACTTTCTTTTTAGTCCCTCTCTGCATCTTTTGATTGTGTTTGCCTATCTCTTCAAAAAAACTACAAATTTTCAATTTTCTCTATTAACATGTCTGTTGATGATTCCCATTAAAGCTTTACTTCTTGTTCAAAAGTCTCCTCCATGGTCCACCACGCCTTAAATTTAATTTTTGGACTCCTTGTATACATGATTCCATTATTTGTATTTAAAAAGAGAGGACAATAATCTGACATTGAATAAGGTAGATGTTGAATACTTCCTAATGGAAACAAATTAATCCATTTTTCGTTTGCAACTCCCCTATCAAGTCTCTCTTTTATGCTTGTTTTTTGTCAAGTTCCCCCTTTCTCATGTGAACCAAACCCCCGAGTAACCTATATCGGTCAGCTGGCATTCCTCTAAAACCTCTCGAAAGGCTTCCATTCTCCTCTGCTCTCTTTGAATTCCTCCCCTTTTTTCAAAGGGAGTACATAATCTCGTTAAAATCACCACTTATTAGCCAAAGATGGTTTTGTTCTTGACCCAATTTTCTTAGTAGATTCCATGAAAAATTCTTCTTGTTCGAATAAAGTGAACCATAAAACCCCGTAGACCGCCAATATTCTTTAATAGAATCCTCTTTTATCATTACATTAATGTGGTTTTTGGATAAACTTCTCAAATTAATCGTGATATCACCTTTCCATGTTAAATACAGTCCACCACGAGACCCTTCAGCTTCAATGTCAATCCCAATTCATAAATCTACAACTCCTTCTAACCTGTTCTATACATTTTTTTATCAATTTTAGTCTCCATTAAGAAGACCATATGGGGATTATGCTGCTTTAACAAATGTCGCAGCCTCTGTACCGATCGTGGACTCCCTAACCCACGGACATTCCAATATATGTTTTTCATTGCGCCCGGTCGGCTTGCCATTTGGCAGCCGCCGATCCAAACCTGTTGGGAACATCATTTTGTTCTGAATTTTCATTCATCATACCTATAGGAACTTCTGCTCAGTCAATTATTCCTTCTTGTTTTAATCTTTTTACTTAATCTTCATATGAAAATTTTGTGAAGTTATCTCCTTCATCAAATTTTGGAAATTTTAACTTCCCCATAATGCTTTCATCCTTTCATTTATCTATCAAAATCCCTGGAGCTATTCTCCTCCAGCTTGATTTTTTCATTAAAGTTGAATTTTGCCCCAGCTCATTGGATATTCCATTCTTCTCACCAGTTTGCATCATAGTAGAGCCTTCCTACTGATTCTTTAATACTGCCTCCAACCCATCACTTGAAGTCTATCTTTGGGTCCCCTATACGTATTTCCTTCAACAGATTTATTAATTCCATTGTGCTTTATTTCCATGTTTCCTGTATAAGAGCATTGAACCCCCATCTTCCTTGAGAAAGCATTTAATTTTATACTCTCCTTTCCAATTAAATTTGATTCAGCTTTTAGTGCTAAAGTATATTGTGGATCGTCTCTAATTTTATTTATTTCTGCAGGATCTAGCACAAGACAATCATTAATGCTATGCCCCATTCTTCCACATCTAAAACAAAAAATCGGTAACTTCTCATATTTAAAAGAAATCCATGATTTAAAACTATTGTTGCTTGAAACAAAAATACCTCTTCGAAGAGGTTTCTGCACATCCAGGTTTATTCTTAACCGACATAAATCACCAATAATTTCAGATCTAATTACTCTTCCAAAAGTAACACCAATAGCATGCAAAAGATCTTTTTTGTCGAATTCTGGTAGACACGAGCCTATTCTGATCCAGAACGAAGAAGAGAAGAGCCTAATCTGATTTCACTCTATCTGTTTACTTCGCCGATCAAATAAAACTAGGTATTTTTGAAACAACCATGGACGTCCCTCCATATTGTCTCCAAATCTTCTTTTAAATCAAACACAATTAAAAAGAGATTCTGACTTGCCAATTGGACCACAAAATTTTTCTTAGTTTTCCATGTGCTCTTCATCTGCGCCCTAAAGCTTTCTGGGTTGTAGGGCTTTTTTGTTCATATTGAACATATAAGGGTAGGTTTTGCATTCGGTACCACTGTCGAGCACTGAACTGATAATTGGATGAGTTCTTCCGCCAGTTGAGAGATCTCATCTCTCCCCTCCCTGTCATCGCCACCGCTCTCCTCCATCCCAAGCTGCAGCAGTTACTGCTTTCTCAAAGACTCTTTGGAAAGCACTCTTGGTTTATTAATTCTGTTAGATAAATATTACTTAAAATATTAGTATATTTTAATTTTATTTTCCTATTAAATTTTGATAGGAAATTTCTTATTAAAATATTATTATCTTTTACATGAAATTTATTATTATAATAATTATTAAAATTAATAGATAATAATAACTATTTTAAAATTTAAGAGATAATTATAATTTTAAATTTAAAACCGTCTTTCCTAAATTGATTGCAACCTCAGGTTGTTTTATTATGTTAGGAATTGCAGATCTGCGGGGTTGCGTGGATGATAAATGGTTTCTAAACGTTGATCATGTACTTCAAATCCTTTCATAAATTTCTAATAATAAGACATCAACAATTTGAAATGAGAAGATTTCATTTAAATGCTGACTATAAAACATAATTGCGAGTAAAATCCTTAAATATATTATACTTTGTTTAGTTTCAATAAACTTTTATTATATATCCAATTTAATTATTTTTGTAAATTTAATTTTTATACGAGGAATTCACTATGTTAAAAAACACACAATACATAAAAAGTTCGACTACATCTATTAATGGGTTAAATAGCCCTGTTATAGTCAATTCTAATATAAGAAGCATAGTCCTATACGGATTTAACTTGTGCAGCATCATCCGTACCACCTATTTTGTCTCTCTATTTTATTTTTTTAATAAGTGATGGGGTCACACAACTCTAACAATTTTAATTTTAAAATTGTATAAATGTTAAAATAATATTTAAATCAATTTACATATTTTAATTTTTAATTAAAACTGTAGTTAAATATATGATAAATAATGTTTTGGAATTATTTTAAATTTTAAAGATTTGAAAAACAATTTAGAAAAATTAAAATATATGATAAATAATTTCATTTGTTTTGTAAGCATAATAATTCTAGAAAAGTAAAATTTTGAAAAAATAAAATATTTTTTCTTTATATTTAGATGCAAATACTTAATTTATTTCAAAATAATATTTGAAAAATAATAATACTCTTTAAAATATTTTTGTTATTTATTAACTAATTAAAAGCTTTCAATAGCATTATTTTTCTAATGTTAAAAAATAAAACAATTGTATCAAAAAAGTTTTGAAATATTTTTTAAAACAATTTTTAAAATAATTTTTAAGAATAGTTTTGACAATTGTTGTAACACCCTTAACTCGTATTCGTTGTCGAAATAGGGTTTCGGGACATTACCGGGTAATCATAATTTAATCATTCATTTAAAACATTTAAAAAATAATAAAATGATTCATCAATAACATGTATAGAGTCCTTTATTAAGCCTTTGAGAGTTTGAAAACACTTTAGAAACGATTTGAGACTAAATCGGGAACATTTGAAAATTTTTCAAAAAAGTAAGAAAAATTTTAACAGCAAGTTTACACGGCCCTGTGGTTAGGCCGTGTGACACACACGGCCAAGTCACACACCCGTGTGTCTAGCCATGTGGGCATTCGAAGTAGGGACACACGGTCGTGTCCCAGCCCGTGTCTGTGCTCGTGTAACTCTCTAACTTGAGTCACACGGCCAAACCACACGCCCGTGTGCCAAGCCGTCTACCTTTTAAAAGGCCTCATACGCCTGTGTGCTAACTGTGTGTCTCACATGACCAAGTTACACGCCCATGCTTCTGGCCATGTGGACCTAAAATGTGCCTTTACCAACAAATTTACCAATTCCTACATGCTTGGACATTAAACAACTCAAAAATCATTCGTTTAACCTGTTCAAAACACGATTAAACACATTCAAAACATGTCAAAACAATCATCCTAGGTGCCTAACCAATGTATCCTCATTGGTACCACATTTATATCATCAAAACATATCATTAATGCATCATTCAAATTAAGATTATAAACATGCCAAAATTCATTAATTTGGCCTAGCTTATATCTACTTAAAACTTTAACATGAATTCATATGCACATACCAAGCTTTGGTTCAATTTACCATACCATACTATAGTTTCAAACACACACACATGTTTATATATATATATATATACCAAACCAACATTACACTTATAACTTCATATACATTCCATCAATAAAATAACTATCATTTAGACATCCTAGGTACATTCCGACACAAAAGATAAACATCACCACATTTGAGTTCGGGATAATTGTTGGATGCTGAATCGGCGATCAAAAGAGAAGTACTTAATTTGCGCATGGAAAAACAAAACCATATGCTGAGTAAAACTCAATGGTATTTCAAAAATCTGAAAATTTAAAGACAAGATAATGCAATATGCACAATTGAATTATAAGCACATATTAATGTCTAGTATCATATTTCATTTGTTAAACAATGTTCCAATTCACACAATTGCTATATAAATAGTTATTCACATATCAAACCACATTTATTTGTACAATGGCATTAGTCATTCAATACTCACTTCATGAATACATCATTTCATACCATAATCAATTATCATCACTTGCTATATACTAGCTTTTCACAATTTGATCCATATATCATTTAAACAATAACATTATCCATTCTATATCCAATTCATGAGTACATAACTCATGTATCTTATTTTCATGTTTCGAATCACTATCTCATTTTCAATTCACATACAATATTATCCAATATCAATCATAGTACCGTTTTATTTAATTACCCCTATTAACACGACTCAGACTCGGACAGATACACAAATCCAACCAACACACCAGCTTGGCACCTAGTGCCTCATCGGATAAATCCGAAGTAGTAATTGAGCCAGCACTATATAAATTTGACACCCAATGTCTCATCAGTTAAACCGAAGTAAATTGGCATCCAGTGCCTCATCGAATCGAATTCGAAGAAATCCCTGAACTCTTCTTATCCTATGGCATGCCATCTATATCCGACTCAACCCGATACAGTTAATAGGATTCCAATTCACTTTCCAAATGCAACCAATATCTAATTATCATATTTTCACATTATCACATTTACAAATATATATATATATATATTCATTTCAATTCAAATAATCAATACATTCATAATATATATACCAATTCAATATCAAAGTGCCAAATACTCACCTCAACCACTTACCATATGCATTAAATCAAAATACAACAATTAGTAATTAGGTTCGGATTATAGAAATACAAACCAGGAATTCTGAGCTATTTGACGTCGATTTTATCTTTCCCCTTTTTAGTCGAGGATTCCGGTACAATGTTAGCTACGAAATTAAAACAATTAAAATTCATCAATAAAATAAAATTTCAATTTCATATTGAATATTGAATATTTAAATTTTACTCAATATTTGTCTAAATTTCAATTTATTCCCTAAACTGTGACCAATTTTATTCTTCACATTTAATTCTATTTTTTCATACAAATTCCACTTTAAACTAAATTTAACTCTCTATTTTCATTTAAACCCCTAAATTGTAAAATTTTCACAATTTAATCCTTAATACTGAAATTTTACAATTTGTTCTACAATTAATCCTTTTCCATTTCTAACTTAAAAATCTATCAATTTAATCCCTAATACTAAAATGATTCAACATTGACAACACTTAAAAAAACTTAATAATTGCTAAAATTTCAACATGGGTCGGGTTGCCCTAGGTATCGAGATTCCAAAAACATAAAAATTATAAAAAAAAAAGAACTAAATTGACTAACCAATTAAACTTTGAAACCCTAAAAGTCCCTAGGTTGCCGTCTGTGTCTTTCTCCCTTTCTTTCTTTTTCTTTCTTTCTAATTTGTATGGCTTTATCTTTCTTTATTTCTTTTTTTTTAATATACTAACTTTGTTTTATTATCCTTTAATTTATTATTATATAATATATATTTACTTAATTATTAAGATAACATATTTTAACATATTTTTATAACATAAGTATAATTATTACATTGGCCCTTTAATTTATTTTTAATCTATAATTCAACTTTTTCCTTATATACAATTTAGTCATTATATCTAATTAATTTTAATTCAAGTAAATTCACTTAATCGAAACCTAATTAACTACACAACTAGTTTTATAAATATTTATTAAAAATATTTACGAGTCCTATTTATGGGAACGGAGTCCGAGAATGCACTTTCGACACCCTAACTATCGGGTTGTTACAATTGTAATTTTAATTACATATTTTAAGAACATATATTTTATTTAAATTTATAAATTTGATTATCTAAAAAATAAAAACTAAATTTTAATTTTAAGAATATATTATTTTAAAATTTTAATATTCATAAATTAATAATTAAATTGTATTTAAAAATATTGAAAAATAAATATTTAAATTTGTTATATTCTACTTTACAATCTTTCTTATTTAAATTTTAAAATCTGTTAATGTATAATTTTTAATTTTAATTTTAATTTTAAAAATATATAAAAATCAAGTTTAAATTAATGTTCAAAGTAAAAAGTACTTAAAAATATTTGTTCTGAATAAAATTAATTTATAACTTAATATTTTATTTTATTTTTAAAAAAATGCATTTTAAACTTATTTCATTTTTATGTATCCTTTAATTTAAATAAAAAAACTTAAACACATTTTTAATTATAATTATGTATTCAAATTTTCAAAATATATAATATAATTAAATTTGAATATTCAATTTTATATTAAATTATTTTTGTAAATTTTATATTGAATTGTTAAAATTAAATATAATATAACTTATTTAAATTCAAATGTACAAACAATCTAAATATATCCTAGTTCTCCTTTGGACAGATACTAAAATATAGTATCATAAATAAATGCCAATAACTTTATTGTACAAATAAATAATTTTCATTGAATATACACGATATTTTGGACATTCAAATATATATCTAACAAAAAAAATCAATATTCATAGAATAAATAAGTTATTTGGGCAAATTTCAAAGTTGTAATGAGTAGTGAAAATTAACTATCCACTTTTCTATCATAAACATTTAATTAATTAATTACATGGATTTTGACAATTTACATGATTTAATTTACATCTATGAGAACTTTCTAATTTGGCTACTTTGATGACTAACAAATTATATATATCATACTGAAAGAGTATGGAAAATGCTCAGACCAATGTGTTAATTTTGATAAATCGACAATCTTCTATAGTTCGAATACTACAAATGAACAGAAGAAATTAGTCTCGGAAATATTGAGGGTACGAAGTTCAACAAACTTGGCAAAATATTTAGGTCTTCCTAATGGCAGATAGAAGAAGGAGTTTTTTCAACATCTCAAAAAGAAGGTGTATACTCAAATTGAAGGGTGGAGTACCAAATTATTATCACAAAGAGGTAAGGAAGTCTTCATAAAGTCGGTGCTTCAAGCTATTCCAACCTATGCTATGTCTTGCTTCCTTTTACCAAATTCTCTTTGTGGAGAATAGAAAGGATCTTTGCGAAATTTTGGCAGCAAAAAGCACATGGGAAATGAGGGATTCATTGGTGTCAGTGGAAGTATATGTGTTGGCCTAAAGAGGAGGGTGGTTTGGGTTTCAGGCGCATAGCTCAATTTAATGTCGCACTTCTAGCTAAGCAAGGTAGAGAATTTTAAACAATCCAAACTCTTTAGTTGCGAAAGTTTTTAAAGTAAAATATTTTCCAAGTGTGGATTTTTTAAATTCGCGATTGGGGAATAACAGTTCATATACATGGAAGAGTATTTGGACTACAAGGGGCATTTTAGAGGAGGGATTATGTTGGAAAGTTGGTACTGGTACCGATATTTTAGCTATTAATGATTTTTGGATTCCAGATGCAAAAAATACCAGATTATCGTCTTTAATTAATAATTTGAACAATTTTAAAGTTGCTGAGCTAATTGAATCAAGTAGCAGAATATGGAAAAATAAGTTGATAATGTCTACTTTTCCGGAGGAAGTTGCCATATAACACCCCTTAACCTCAACCCGTTGCCGAAACAGGGTTACAAAGCATTACTAGAATTAAACACTAATAACGAACAACACCGAGTCATAAATCTATGTTTCAATTTAAAATTTTTCAAATTCCACCTTTAAGTCCCTAATATGGACCTACGAGACCCAACATATGCTTAGGAAGTGACTTGGGATTAAACTGGGAACTTTGGAAACTTTTTCTTGAAAATAGGAGCACACGCCCGTGTGGCATGGGACATGCCTGTGTGGCCTGCCAAGGGGGCTCCCATGGTCTTAGGGCCAACCCGTGGGCAAATCTGACTTGCTCACACGGCCGTGGGACTAACTTGTGGGCAATTCTGACTTTACCACACGGCCTAGGTGAAAACATGATTTTTCACCATTTTAAAGCTATTTTCACATATCAAACACCTAATTCATGCCCAATACATTGACTTATAAATCTTGACCAAATAACATTCATCTATTCATTTCAAATACTTCTTAAAAGTTACAAATTACTTACACCCAAAACATAAATATATTTAAGTGACTAAAACAAAACCTAATACATGCCACATTTCCAAAAGATAGATTCTTCACCAGAAATTAAGCTGAGGTTAGGATTGACTCGGATGCTGCACCAAACTTCAACTTTACCTAGCCTGCGCACGGAAACAAACCGTACGCTGAGATTAGAAATACTCAGTGGTATTACCATAATTCAAATTATAGCAAATATAAAATATTATAAACATGCATAGATAATTAACAAATCATACATATAATTCATACCAAGTTATCATATTTCCATTGTATCATTTTCATTATTTGATTCAATATCTCATCAATAAGATTACCAACTATTCATGAACATTTCGTTCATCTCTCAATCACATATAAATATCCAATTCACATTTAAATATGAATAATTCATTAGCCTAGGTTTTATGCCTTCAATCTCATAGCTCAAATTGTATTTCTCATTTCATCTTATAATATCACTTTCTCATTTCATTCAATAATTTAATTTATCAATTTCATTTAATTTTTCTCTTCACATGTATTTCCCCGATTAATATAACTCGGACTTTAGAGGATACACGAATCCAACCAAACACCAGAGTGGCGGCCAACGCCTCATCGGATAGTTCGAAGCAAATAAGTGACGACCAACGTCTCATCAGCTAAGCCGAAGCAAAGCGGCGACCAACGCCTCATCGAATCTATCCGAAATAAATATGACACAACAAGTGTTTTATCGACTCGAAGTCGAAGAATCCCTGAATTCTTCCTATCCTATGACATGCCAACTATATCAACCCTACCCCGACTAGTTAATAGGGTATTAGAATCATTCGAATTCAAATCAATCACAATAACAATTCAATCACAATTTCAAATTCACCACAAATCATTATACAATTCAATTTCACACATGTATACATTCATCAATCAAATCCAATTCTCATTCAATTCAATTATCACTGCTTACCTCAATTTCATTTTTCATACACATATATTGAAATTAAACATTTAATAATAAATAACTTGAATTAAGGTAATACAAACCGATATTTTTTCGAGCTACTCCTCAATCACTTTTTCCTTTCCCTTCTCATTCAAAGTCTCAGTTTCCTTGTTTGCTATGAAAATTAGCATAATTATAATTAATTAATAACACACTTATTTTATAGAAAATAATAACTTTACATGCAACTTTAACCTAAATCTCAAATTTATCCTAACTATTTTCATCTTCTTCCTTTTATAATTCATATTATTTCCTTATTCAATTTCCATCAAACATTTATCATTTTTTCATAATTTTAAATTTCTATCAATTTAATCCCTACAACACAAAACTTATGACCTTGTTTACAATTCAATCCTTTAATCAATTTAAATCAAAATTTCTATCAATTAAACTCCTAATTTCATCATTAGTTCAACATAAAACCTACTTAAAAGTCTATCATCTTTCAATATTTTCACACAAATTCAAAATATTAAACTTTAGAACTTCAAAATATCAAAATCACTAAGAAAGAAACTTAATTGACTTACCAATTTAACTTCCAAGCTTTCAAACCCTAATTTCTCCTTTTCTTTTCTTTTCTTCTTTCTTTCTATTTCGTTTCTTCTGTGTTTCTTTTCTTGTTTTTCTTTCTTTTATTTATTCTTTATTTCATTTTATTTCTTTCATTTACTAAATTAATAATTAATTATAAAATATTTAATTAATACAAATAAAATACTACATGTGTATTCATACATACATGTACACATGTAATATTTCATCACCATATATTTTCATTATCTCAATTAATTGATAAAATATAATAATAATAATAATAATAATAATAAGTAAATATCTTTTACTTAATTTATAAGTAAATTTATATATTATATACACTTGTACTAATAATTTAAATACACATGTATTTATTTTCTAACTTACACATGTCACTAATTTAGTTTAATTACTAATTTAATTATTTATCCTTTCTCTATTTTATTATTAAACTTTTATGCTCTATTCAATTTAATCCTTTCTACTAAGTACTTCTAATTAAAATAAATTCACCTAATTAAAATCTAATTCAACTCACAACTAACTTCATAAATATTTTTTATAAATATTTACTAACTCATTTTCCTAATACGGAAACCTTAAATTCACTTTTTCGGTGTCCGTGAAATATGGGTCATTACAAGCAGAGAAGATTCTCCGTATTCCGTTGGCAGAGGAACCTCATGATGATTTTCGGGCATGGAGTGGTGAGCCGTCGGGAGAATACACAGTACGTAGTGCCTATAAACTATTACAGAGCATTGAAGGCAATCCTACAGCTTACGTTTTACAAGCCGACTATAAGGAATTTTACAAAAAACTATGGCTACAATAATTACAGTTTGGAAATTATCATGGAACTATCTACCTATACGAGGTAATATGTTACAAAGAAAGTTAACGAACACAACAATATGCCCTCAGTGTGGAAGTGGAACAGAGAATATGGACTATCTTTTTCGTGAATGTCCTATTTCAGTTTCAGTTTAGAGAGAGTTATCAGGCCAGTTTTCTATACAATAAACCCATTTGGGGTTTTTACAATGGCTAACCTGGGTATTTTCGCAGAGGTCGCCATCTCAGTGTAGGCTTTTTTGCTATGTTTTATGGGTCATTTGGGGAGACAGGAACGCTGGAGTGCATAAGAAGGCTAGTAAATCTGGAAAAAAATAGTAACTTTCGTTAATAATTATATATCAGAGCTAAACGAGAGTGATAAAAGAAATACACAGAACTCTTTTATTGTTAGAAAATGGAGGCACCCATCTGATCAGGTTGTGAAGATTAATTTTGATGCCGCATATGATGCAAGAACTTGCCAATCGGCAGTAGGGGTCGTGGCCAGAAATAGCGAAGGAAGTGTTCTTTTATCGTGTACGGAGATCCATCAACGAGTTGCATCTACTTTCGTTGCTGAGGCACTCGCGTGCCGGAAAGCGACCCAGATCGGTATTGACATGCAATGGTAAAAAATTATTATTGAAGGAGATTCCTTGTCAATAATAAAAAAATGCAAGGCGAAAAGCCCAGACAAGTCTCTGGTAGGCGCTTATATTCATGATATTCATCAGCTTTTGTTAAAATTTAGGGAATGTAGATTTGAATTCATCCCACAAATAGCAAACAGTTTAGCTCATCTTTTAGCAAATGAAACGTTGAAGAATAAGGAGGAAATATACCTGGTAGGAAGTGTTCCAGAATCTGTAGAGAAGTAAGAGGAGAGGGACAGGGCGAGAGAACCAGATTGAAAATGGAAGGAAGAAAGTGAAATTGGGGAGTTTGAAGAGGGATACCAATGGATTTGATGGAGAAGTGCTCCCTTTGGGGATATGAAAGTGTCTTGATGAAGAAATGTCAGATGAAGGGACAAGACGGCAAGAGATAAGTTCTGATTGGGCAGGAAAAAGGCGTAATTATTGCGCTTCTAAAGAAGTCTGATTTTATTTCTGTTTTTTGATTTTTCACAGGCCAAAATCTTACTTTTGGGTCTCATTTCTGGTTATTTTGGTTTTTGTTTTCTCGTTATTGCTGTCTTTGGGCCAGGTCTTATATCTGGGCTCCTTTTTTTTTTGTTTTTCTCTTTTAGTTTATACTTATGTATTTATTGAGTTATTTTAATAAACCCCAATCTGATTATTAGTTTCAATATATATATATATATATCATATAGATATCAAACTTAAAATAAATATGTCATATAAATATCATAATTAACAATTATCATTGAATTAATTCTTAAAATAATAAAGAAAAGGAAAAAAACTTATAATTATCATCCGCTTAGTCATTGTAAATAAATAATAATAATCAACATCATCATTGTGCACCAAAATCTTTTCTTTCTCATTTTACGGTTTTCATCTTATAACTTCTGGTTCTTTTTAGCAATAATGAAAAAAAAAAAAAAACATTTTATTTAACTAAGATTTAAAGATTAAAACCGATGGGTCATATATATCAATAAGAAATATTGGCAAAATAAAGAATATATAAATCTCAAATATTCAATTTTATTTATCAATTCATGGCAACATAATAATTTTATGAATTTCAAACAAATCATAATAAAATATTAAGGCTAGTTATAAAATATATGTAGAAAAAATTTAAGAAACGTAATTTTAATTATCATCAATAATAAAATAAAATAAATTAAGTGGTATAAGTAGTTTATTTGAAACATTTACAAATCACTTGAAAAATCATATTTTCTTTAACTCAGCTCGATATCATATGTAAAATTTATTATATTGCATAACCAATGATATAGGGTTTTTAGAATAATATGATTTTCATAAGTTCAAGAAATACTTGATGTGGAATTGGAGTTGGCCATTAGGCTTGATGAAGAACACAAACAAGAACACCTAATAAATTGTTTTCCCCATCTTGAACTATATTTAGATCTAAAATATTTTACATGATTTTCACAAGTTCAAGAAATACTTAATGCAGAATTGAAGTTGGCCATCCATTAGACTTGACGAAAATACAAAGAATAACACTTGATAAATTTATTCCGCCCTTTTGATCTCTTCTATTAATTATGCAAACCCTAAATAATGGAGGCTATAATCTTTCTTTTATTTTATTTTATGTGTGTAAGCTTAACAAGTAAAGGGAGGATCAAATTGTAATGATTAACTTTTAACTCGTACGTCCATCAAGTAACCAAATAAATTGATAAATTTGACACATTATTTTAGACTTAATTGAGCCTTGGGCTAAAATCTTACAATAAATACTAAAAATTAAAAATTAAAAATAATTATAATTCTACATATAATTAAATAAAATAAATTATAGGAAATACAAACTATAAAACAAATTGACACAAATATATACTAAATAAAATTTAAAATTTAAAATATATTTTTAAAATTAACTTTTAGTGTTGAAAATATTCTAAAACATTTTAAAATATAATTATTTTTTAAATTAATTAATTAATTTAAAAATCAAAATTAAAAAAACTATAATATTAATAGGCACAAACACTAAATAAATTTATTTTTTAAATATCATTAAAATTTTCAAATCATTAATTAATTTTAAAACCTAATATTATAAAAGTATTATAATATTTTTTGGTGAAAAAGCACAAATAAACTATCTTAAACAGACATAATCAAATTTGTTGCTCTAGCTGACTCAACAACAGCTACTAACTCTTCAAGAATCTTGTCGAATACTTGCAATGCTAAGTTTCTTTTTGAAGCCATCTTGGTTAGACGATCCGCAACTTGAGTTTTTTTCTCTAGGAATATACTTAATTTCTCATTTGCTCAATTGTTTGCTGGGTCATATGAATCCTTTTGAACAAGGCTGAGTTTGCTTCAGTCGAATAAATATCTTGAAGGGCTTTGACCGCTTCTAAGTTATCGGTGTGGATAAGAACCCTCTTGTGACCCTCTCTTTGAATGAAAACTAGACTATCTAAAATTTCCTATAACTTAACATCAAAAACTGAACAAAACCTAAGAACTTGTTGTAGCCTGCGATCCATTGTCCATCTTGACTGTACGCCACCCCCCGGTAGTAGCCTTACCTGTATTGTGCTTAACAGCTCCATCAGTATATAAAAAAATCCAATTATCCATTGAATCTGATTTATGAGAGAGTTTGAGTTGTCCAAAGGAATCATTCTAAGTGTTGCAATATATTGTTTTGCCCAGCTTATTGAAGACTTAATGGTATCAGCAGAGCTCCTCAATATCCCTTGGAAAATAAAGAGATTTTTATTTTTCCAAATGTGTCAAGCGATTAAACTGAAAAGAATAGACCAAAGAACCCCCACATTTGGTAACCATATTTGAAAACCCAAATTGATTTCCATCCACTCGAAAAGATTGCCAGAAAAGGACCTGTTTCGGATACTGATAGGTACGGCATTTAGCCATACCTTAGTAGCAGTTGCGGAATCTCTAAGGACATGTAATAAGTCTCTAGTCCCATGCTTACTCGACAAACAAGAACTATTTTGTTTGATCCCCCTCTATGATATTTCCACGTTAGTTAGAAGACATTGCTTGTATACAAGCCATAAGAAAACCCTTACACGTTGAGGTCCCTGAAACTTCAAAATAATCTTCCACCATCTATCATTTGAATTCCATGTATTTTGATGGAGAGACTTGTAAGCACTTTTGATAGAGAAGGCACCTGCGAGGTACCAATCCAATTAATTCAATCGCTCCCTGTTGAAGGATGGGGGAGAAACGCTAACAATTCTTTTAACAATGTCTTCAAGAAACCATACTCTAAATAGGTCTAAGTTCCATGATCCATCATTATTAACCATTTCGCTTAAAAAACAATTCGACACCAGATTATTATGAGAAGACACATTATGTATCAGAGGACCCAGGTTTGGGATCCATGGATCTTTCCAATATCTAATAGAATCTCTCACCCCATAGACCAACATAAATTTTCACGTAACAAAGGTCAAACCTTAGCAAGAGCTCTCCATATAGCTGAACATTTTCCTCATGTTATGCTCTCGGGCAACCTTTCCTTCATCTCATACTTAGATTTGAGGACTTGGACCCATAAAGCTTCATCTTGGTTGCAATGTTAAAACCCAACTTTAATAAGAAAGAGAGTTTTGATCCTCTAAATCCTGAATCCTAGTCCTTTACAGACACACGGTTGACAAATAGAATCTCAATTAACCAAAGGAATTTTCCTCCCGCCATTAGATTACCCTCAAATATTAATACTCAAACAATTCATGCGGAATCCAAACTATTAATCAACAAATTGAATTTAAAACTCTTTTAAATTCTAAGCCAATTTTGATATGAAATTTGTCACCATCAATGGTTAAAACAACTCAATCTTACAAACATTCAATTAATAGAATATGCTTTAATTTTGGCTGAAAATACTAAAATACTCGATAAATATGTAAACAAAAGAAGCATCTATAGTTATAGAAATATTAACAACATGCTTTAATTTTGGCCAAAATTATTAAAAGAAGCATCAATATCAACCAAGAATAGGCCAAAAATGGAAAGAAAGTTTAACTTCATATAATTTTGGAATGAATTTTACTGAAAATGATTAAACCAAATTTCAGTATATTTGTATTTATTTGGAACAATTTTCGGTTAACAGGTTGTTTTGGGTTTCCTATTTTTTCAAAAAAATAAATTAGTTGAAAAATATTTTTTTGTTCAAGGTAAAAATGCAATGAAACTGTTAAAATAAGAAATTATGAGCCTAGATAATGGGCTTTGCTATGAATATTGGTACGTGTTTGGCTCTGATGTACTTTGGGAGCCTCGGAGGGCTTGCAATAAGCATGGCGATTGGGGATTAAATTTTAAATTATAAAATTTTGATATGTTAAAATATAAAATATAAAATTTATCATTTATTAATTTATGATTTCATTATTTTGAGGATTAAATATATTTTTTTTATTTTCTTGGAGGCCAAAACGTAATTTTACTCTATATTAATTTATAATTTAATTATCTTTAAAAATTAAAATTGCAATTTTACATTTTTTTTACTACCCTTGTATTCACCCCTATCTACTAATGTATATTAGAGATGGATAATTCACAGAAAATATTTTTGGTTAAAGAGTGAGAGTCCATATAGGATACTAATGTGTTGGTGAGAATTATCAAGAGGTTTTTAAGAATGAATTGGGAGATTATTCTTGTCTACTAAGAGGATAGTAAAATAGTTGATGCGTCGGCGGCAATGGGGTTTTTACAACCAGTTGAAGTTCACAAAATTGCGGGCGATTTTGATAGTGTTGCTACATTTAGAATGATTACAGTAAGTTAAGTGTTTGTTACGTTAAGCATTCCATTGATATATAAACCCTTTTAATTTTATTTTTTTTAAGAAATATATCTTTAAATTATATACGAATTTTGATTTAATGTATATTTTGATACGTAATTTTTTATTTGATGCAACTATACACACGAAACTTTGTTTGTAGTTTAAATATATACATTAAACTTTACTTTTGATTCAATCATACACATTTTAAAAAATATATCAATTTATTTTATATTAGATAAATGTATAAATATTAAATAGTGCTATATTAATAATCGTGTTAATAATTTATAAGAATTTAATCAAATCAAAATTTCATATATAAAGTTGCACAAAATCAAAGTTAATGTATAAAATTACACGTTAAACCAAAAGTTATATATAGTTTAGAGATTTATCCTTCTTTTAAGTTTAATATTTGTTAGAGCATCATACCGCTAATATATTAAGATTAGGGTTTGAAGTTGAGAGATGCTTTTAAATTTTTCTAAAAGTTCAATAAAATCTCAAAGATGATAATTCTTTAATAACTCCCAAAGAGCATAATAATTTTACATTATAGATCCGATATTATAACAATACTTTTGTTTTAATTAGTATCTTTCAATTTGCAGCTTGAAATTATTTATGTATCACATAATATTAAATTTAGTTCTTAACATTTACATCTTTTATTAATTTAGCTCTTATTTTTTGAGTTAAATTTAGCATTCAATCTTTTAAAGAATCAAATTTGGCCATCTACGGCAACTTGCATGAAAATTCACGTATACTTCATGCTATTCCTTTTTAAATTTTTATGAAATTTTTATATTTTTAATTTTATTTTATTTTATAAATTTTAAATTATTTGTTCATATGATATATAAGATAAATAATATTATGTTAACATGATGTGCACATGAACTACCATGCGAGTTGCCAAGCCAATAACATTTAAAAATTACTGTTTTAAAATCTTTTTCTTTAAAAAAAATAATTTGACTCTTTAGCAAAATTTAACTTTAAAAAAATAAAGAATAAAAGGCAAATTGTTAGAAAATGTAAACAGTGAGCGTAAATTTATGATTATGCCTTCGTGAAAGATCTCTTTCATAATTGTTACTTAACTATTTAATTAATTGCAATAATTGGGTTATTGAGTCGCCTAAAATAGTATTGCGTATGGCCTTTTGGATTCTAAACAGGATTTCGTTTTGAGCTCAGTCCCAAGCCCAAACAAATACCAAACCACATTAGGTAAAGGGCCTTTTTGGTCTTTTAAGCTACTTAATGTTTAAAGTGGATCCATGTGTCATGTCCTGATTCGCCAACGAAACGCATAGACATTTCTTTCGGTTAAAGTACTTGAGAGGTCCCTATATTATAGGGTATGGATCAAATTAGTTCAATTTAGTCCCTATACTATTAAAAACAATCAAATAAATCCAAATTATAACATAGTTAACATTTATTGTATAAAAATATCTTAAAAATTATTTTTATTACAGTTTAATTTCAAACAAAAATTTATTTATAATATCATAAAAACTTTAAAAATATTAATTTTGTTAAACAATAAATGATAATTTTTAAACAATAAATATTAAATCTATTTTAAATTTAATCTTATTTGATTTCTTTTAATAGTATAAAATTAAATTAATATATTAATAATAGAGAGACTAATTTAATCATGTCCTTATAATATAAGGAACTCAAGTACATCCACCTATTTTTCCCTCCAATGCCAAAGGAGAAGGCTTAAATATGTCAAAAGTCTTATACTCTTCAAAATTTAAAATTTAATTTTAAACTTTAATTTTGAGACATTAAGTGTATGTATTTTTTTATCAAAAATCTTTGTCCTCATTTAATCTTGAAATTAAAATTAACAATGTCAAAACTAAAATAATTTTCTTAGCCCTCAATATTTACTATTTTTTAATTTGGTCCTTACCTTTTAAAAATATATAAAATTTTAAAAATACAATTTTAATATTTTTAAATAAAAATAAAATTTATATTTTCAAAAATCACAATTTCTAAAAAACTAAAAATTATAAAAAATCTTTCAAATTTAAATATAAAATATAAAATATAAAATGATTTTAAAAATATAAACATCAATTCCAAAATCCAATGTTATTTAAATTGAATTGCACTAGCCAGGTAGACTAAGAACTATTGGGGTATCAGTCTAGTGTGAGGTAAAAACTCGATTGACCTACGAACCAATTCAAATTGGTTGAAACAAGCTAAAGAATCAATTAAATTAGTAGTTGAATCGATTTCAAACTAGTTTGACCAGTTGGTTCTCAAAATAACCAATCAAACTGTTTTAATGTAAATGAATTATTTAAAAGATATTAAAAAATTTTGTGTGGCTTAATGAAGCCCCATTATTTGTCTGATAATTCAAAAGCTTGAACTGTATAAGAACTAGAAAAATGAATGAAAATGGAAAATTAGGTGTCGAAAGAGCCACTCTTTATGGGTTATTTTGAAAAGGGAAGAAGTGGTGGGGGTTGGTTGACGATGGCTGGAAGATGAGGAGGAAAACGAAAGAGGTTTAAGAGACGTGATTTTGGTGGTGATTGGATGGTATAATAGGACACCACGTGACGACATGCGATTGACCAGCACTATCACATCAGTAAAAATTTAACGTCGTTGGTCTCGAGTATAAATTTAGTTGACGGAAAAAAAGTTTGGATACCAATTTAGGACAAAAAACCATAAATAACAATCTGAAAGAAGTAGACAAAATTGGATACTAATTTTATATTTAACCCATAGATATCAAATCAAATTTACGATTTTAATTTTTTATTTTGCTATACCTATTACAAGCCTCCTTATCTTCGTTTATATAATCATGTTGACATATATATATATATATTATTGTATTAAAATGGAAAAGGTATTTAAAAATTGATGAAAATGTAATTAAATAATGACATTATAAAACTTGAGATTATTTCAAATTAAAGTAAAAGAAAAGTAAAAGGATTAAATTTTAAAATTAAGTATAAAAGAGGACTAAAAGTAAATTTGACCAAATATAAATATCAGAAATTGCCGAAAAGAGAAAAATAAAAATAAAAATAAAAATGAAACCACTCACTATGTGTTCGCTCATTAAATCTCCTTTTGCCTCGTCGATTCCCCTCCCTCTCTCTCTTTCTCTTCTCTTTCTGAATTTCCAAAATCGGATCAAATCCTAATTGTCCAAATTCTCATCGTTTTAATCCAAATCAGATCACGTTTCAATTCACATATAGGCGCTGATAATCGTTATTCGATCTTTGTTCATTTTCTCACTGTATCTACAGATAAATTGATAGGCATTTTGGGGGATAAGGAACCGTAAAACTTACATTTAATCCTAATGGCGTGTATAAAAGGGGTGAACAGATCGGCGTCAGTGGCACTGGCGCCGGACGCGCCCTACATGGCTGCTGGGACGATGGCCGGAGCGGTGGATCTATCCTTCAGTTCATCGGCGAATCTCGAGATCTTCAAGTTTGATTTCCAGAGTGACGATCTCGAGCTCCCCGTTATAGGCGAGTGCCCAAGCTCAGAGCGGTTTAACCGCCTAGCTTGGGGCAAGAACGGATCCGGTTCCGATGAGTTTTCTCTCGGACTCATTGCTGGTGGCCTCGTTGATGGTAGCATCGATCTTTGGAATCCTTTAAAATTGATCCGGTAAATTGAATTTGTTTGTGCTTACATTGTATTTAGCTAATTGGCTTTAAATTCGATTGAACTGGAAATGACTTTCAATTAATTGGGCATTTTTTTTTCTATTAGTTAACTGGATTATATTGTTGGTTTTAAGTGTAAAGTGTTGCATGGATGGGAATATGTTGTGGCTTTCTAGCTACTTGGGATTATATTGTTCTGTTACCTAAATGGCATTGACACATTTCTGATGTGAGCATCTCTAATTTTCTGGCTACTTCGAGGCTACAGTATTTTATGTTTGATTTAGTAGTACTGTGCCCTTGATTTGTGAGTTCTAGATACTTGTTGTAACTGTATTTTGATGACTGGTTGGTTGAAATTTGAAATTGACTCTGGATGACTTGTTATTTGAAATTTAATTCCATGTTCAATTTTTATTGCTTTATTTGTTCTTGGAGCTGGAATAAGTTGGATAAAATGAATGTTAATTCTTTGTGCCTGACTTCTCATCTTTTTTACAGGCATGATTTGCATTTTCTTTCACGTGTCAATGATATTCTTGGGCTGTTAGGTATCATAGTTAATGATAATTGGAGGTTCATTGATTAGATCAAAATATACTCATATTTGTTGTGTTCTGTTCCCGTGTTTGTACAGCATATGAATCATATTGATTGTTTTGTGTAGGGTTATGACTGGATGATATATAGAATGTGGTTAAACGGCGGGAAACCTTTTTATTTCTTGATATTGGCTTTCGGGTTACATTTGTACCATGCTGTATTTTATTAGATGCTAAGAGTAGCAAAAGATTAGCATTATCTTTTGGGAGAATTTTCCCCCTATTTAACTGGTTTTTGATTGGGACCCTTTGTTGCGGAAGTAGCAACTTTTTATCTGTTCCTATAGGGTCGTTGTTTTCTAGATGATTGGATTTGATTACTTTCATATTTCTCTTTTCAGAATATCAGTGCTATTTTTATTAGTTTCGTTTTTTTTTTTTGGGTGCTATATATGATTAAATGGTAGTAATTTTTGTGCTTCGTATCCCCAGCTCTGAGGCAAATGATCAAGCTCTTGTTGGACATCTTTCAAGGCACAAAGGGCCTGTGAGTTTCTTTTTTCTGTAATAAATGCTTGACCACAATACGTGACTTTTTTTGTCAAGCATTTGGAGATTGCATGTTATGTTACTTCTATTCTTTTCCCCATCTTTCAGGTTCGCGGTCTCGAGTTCAATGCAATTGCTCCAAACTTGTTAGCATCTGGGGCAGATGATGGTGAAATTTGCATCTGGGATCTGGCAGCACCTGCACAACCCTCTCATTTTCCACCTCTTAAGGTATGTGCCTCCTCCTCTGTATTCATGTTGTCTTTACTGTAGCAAGCTTGCCTTTTTAATATATACGCTTTGTTCAGCTGGATATCAGTCTGACCCCCCCTTTTCCCTCTGCATTCCAAAAAGATGGAAGAAAATGTATGGAGGCGTCTGATATATATATATTGGTTTTTAATCATGCAGGGTAGCGGTTCTGCTTCTCAAGGTGAAATCTCATATCTGTCTTGGAATAGCAAGGTTCAACACATATTGGCATCAACTTCATACAATGGAACAACTGGTGAGTAAATGACATACACTAGACTATTTGTCTTGTCATTTAAGCTTAGGCAGGAAGATAATATTTATGGTTTCATTTTCCAGTTGTTTGGGACTTGAAGAAGCAAAAACCAGTGATAAGGTAAATTTCATGTTATCTACCAAGAGAAAATTTTCTGGGTGTTTGCATGTTGCTTCCGTTTTGATGTGGCACAACATTTGGCCTAATCTGCCTCCCCCCCCCATTTCTATTGCAGTTTTGCAGATTCAATAAGAAGGCGATGTTCTGTTTTGCAGTGGCATCCTGATGTTGCCACTCAACTTGTTGTTGCATCTGATGAAGATGGTTCACCAACTCTTAGGGTAATGATCTTGTAGACTATATTTGCTTCTATTGAGGATTACCATTTGTTGGGAATTTGTTAATTTCTGATATTTTTCCAACAGCTTTGGGACATGCGAAATATAATGTCACCAGTGAAGGAGTTTGCAGGGCACACAAGAGGTAATGGTGCTTGACAAGTTGATGCATTGTTTTAAACTTGCTGATAATGTTATCTTTCTTTACTTTTGGATGTTTGTTTCTGTATTTGATGCAAGAATTATATGCTATTGATTATTTTCAATTTTGCTTTTCTCACTTTCTCTAGAATTGAAAAGCAGTTGCCTGAAATATTTTCTCAATAAGAATGGCAATTACACTGGAAGGGCTAAATTATTGCTAAACTTTTTCGTTTTGAGCTGATAGTCGACCATAGAATATGAAATGCATGTAATTAGCTTACCAAGGTTGGACTAATAATTATATATTAAGATTGCGTAGGTGACCCACAGCCTCAGTCAGTAGGGATCCATGATAAATTTAGGATTTCATCACTTTTCTTGTACAGGGCATTTGTTGTTCAATTTTTCTGATACTTATCCATCTCCCTTTTCCGTTTATGCATCTATTGTTCCAGGTGTAATTGCAATGGCATGGTGTCCCTCTGACAGCTCTTATTTACTCACATGTGCCAAAGATAATCGGACTATTTGTTGGGATACAGTAACTGGAGAGGTGGGTAAATGAGTTAATTATTGATATATGTTTTAGGCTTTCCTTTTGGCTATCTGTGTGTTATTTTTATCAAACAAGTATATCTTGAATTATGTTTTTTTTTTTTTTTTCTTTTGGGGAATAGGCTGTCTGTGAATTGCCTGCAGGTACCAACTGGAACTTTGATGTGCACTGGTATCCGAAGATACCTGGAATAATATCAGCATCTTCATTTGACGGCAAAATTGGCATTTACAATATTGAGGTGTGACCGTGTTTAAGTTTCTTTCCTTTCATAATCACATTTTTTTAAACAAAAATTTCTTAGCAGTTGGAAATATGTATGATAGGTCAATTGCAATCTGTTTATCATTATCATTATCATTATCGTACACTTGTTTTGGGATGGCATTTTATGTATCTTGTGGGAACTGTTCTTTCTTAATTTATGTGGCAAAATTTTGAAGCTTATAGTTCTTGCTGGCTTGTTCAAGAAAAAGATACTTGTCCAGTACCAACAATTTTGCCTCTCAGAACTCTTTCTTCCTTGGACCCTAGATGTAACACTTTTGGGTAATTTTTTTCCTTTATTTTGCAGGGCTGCAGCCGATATGGTGTTGGGGACAGCGATTTTGGTACAGGTAATCCATGTTTTTATCCTGATATTTATATGTTTGACTGTAGCAGTTGGTTTGGTAGCCTTCAGTTTGATTCTGGTAGAAATATCCATGTTTTCCATGTATGATTGTAGACTGGGTTGGGTAGGCCTGTATTGAACTTAGTGCCCATAGCATATCTGTACATGTATATATTATGTATATATGACATCTTTATCAATGTTTGACCTTAGTGCTCTTAAGCTTTGGTAGTGCAGGAGAAACATACTGATGACTGCCAATATAAGTTGGGGAATATAGGTGGACATTGGTCAACTCTGCTTAATAGTCTTTATTCTTGATCTTTGTTAAAAACAAACTTCATGTTTCTAAGATTATATGTTTTCATTGGTACTTCCTTTTTCTCTAATTAATTTTAATTTCTTTTTATGCAGTGTCTTTGAGAGCTCCTAAATGGTATAAACGTCCTGTTGGGGCATCTTTTGGTTTTGGAGGAAAAGTTGTATCTTTTCGCACTCGGTCATCTGGTTCAGGTACTTCTGCATCATCAGAGGTAAATATTGTCAGCCATTGTTTTTGTTCCATTATATTTGAATGCCACGTGTTCTTTTTGGGATCTTATGCTCCTATATGTTATTTTTAGGTATTTTTGCATAACTTAGTTGCTGAAGAAACTCTGGTCAGTCGTTCATCTGAATTTGAATCCGTCATACAGAGTGGGGAGAGGTCTTCACTAAGGGTTTTATGTGAAAAGAAAGAACAAGAATCTGAGTATGTCATCTGAATTAAGGAATTGTTGTTATTTTCGTTCTTGTCTTTTTTCAAATAATTTGTTGCTTCTACCAGTTAATACTTTTGATGGTTCATTTGAAATTTTATACAGATCTCAGGATGATCGAGAAACTTGGGGCTTCTTAAAGGTGATGTTTGAAGATGATGGGACAGCAAGGACAAAGTTGCTCATGCATCTTGGTTTTAGTCTGCCCGAAGAAAAAGATACTGTACAAGATAACATCTCTCAGATTGTAAATGATATTACACTTGAGGATAAAGTGGCAGAAAAGGTGGGCAATGACGGTGAGAAAGAAGCTGCTCGATTTGCAGTTGATAATGGGGAAGACTTCTTCAACAATCTTCCGAGTCCCAAAGCTGATACCCCTGTTTCAACATCTGAAAATAATTTTGCTGTTTCTGATTTAACACCTCAAGAACCAGAAGGAGTGGAGGAAAGCTCAGATCCATCATTTGATGATGCTGTACAACGTGCATTGGTGGTGGGTGATTATAAGGGAGCAGTTGCTCAGTGCATTGCTGCAAATAAAATGGCTGATGCTTTAGTTATTGCTCATGTTGGTGATCCTTCCTTATGGGCTAGCACATGTGATCAATATCTTAAGATGAGCCGTTCTCCATACCTGAAGGTGAATTAACTTTTATATTTTCTTTGCACTGAATGGTTTAACTATACATATCTTTGTAGAAATAGGAATTAGATTTTAATTATTTACAGGAGTTATATTTTTCATTGGCTACAAGATTGTTATTTGTTCTCCCTTTTTTTGGGAAAATTATGTCTCAACTCTGCTGTTTCAGGTTGTCTCTGCAATGGTGAACAATGATCTCACGAGCCTTGTCAACACCAGGCCTTTGAAGTTCTGGAAAGAAACACTGGCGCTCCTCTGTACTGTAAGTTTCTATTTTGGAAATAGATGTATAGTGGTGTAGCAACAAATTATATAACTTCTTATTGCTACTATTACGGACTTATTTGTCATATTTGATGAGCAGTTTGCCCAGAGAGAGGAGTGGACTGTACTCTGTGATACGCTTGCTTCCAAACTAATGGCCCATGGGAATACTCTGGCAGCGACTCTCTGTTATATATGTGCAGGGAATATTGATAAAACAGTAGAGATTTGGTCAAGGTGCCTGACAACTGAACTTGATGGCAAATCTTATGTCGATCTTCTCCAGGTAAGTTAGCAATTTCATAGAAACAAACAGAACTTAAGTTTGTTTGGACAGAAATCTGACAATAGGTGATTGTCTTCTAGGATTTAATGGAAAAGACCATTGTCCTTGCTTTGGCAACTGGCCAGAAGCGGTTTAGTGCATCCCTATGCAAGCTTGTTGAGAAATATGCTGAAATTTTGGCCAGTCAAGGACTTTTAACAACAGCAATGGAATACTTAAAACTATTGGGTTCTGATGATCTGTCACCCGAACTAGTGATATTAAAAGATCGTATTGCACTTTCTACTGAACCTGGTATGTGTTTTAGAAGATGGCCGATGCTTACTGCTTTAGTGCTGTTACATATGGGTTTTTGATCTACCCGTGCTAATTTTTGTTTATTCAAATTAATCATGTAAAAAAGGTGGTGCCAGTAACTAAAATGTCAACATCTGTTGACTTGGTAGAGAACTTTTTTGAGTGCTTAAGCATTGGTGCTCTAGATTAAATCAAGAACTATTAGATAATTCTTTTTTCGGTATCCATGTTTCTTTCAATTTATTTTACAGGTTTTCTTGTGACTAGCAATATTTATGAGGACATGAATATAGCTTACCAATGTTTGAGCTTTGTGGCCCCACTAATATGTAGTTGTTGAGGATATCTATTATTTAATTGTTGCAGTGAAAGAAGGTAAATCTGCTGTTTTTGAGAACTCTCATCCAACTGGTATACCAGGCTTTGAGCCTTCACAACATATATATCCGGTACTTTATCCTACACGTTTCTTTTATATGATCTGTTTTAATTGGATGCTCCTTGATATTCTGTTCTGATATTGTCAATGACCTTTTTTGTTTTCTGGTTACTTTCCCCCTTTGCTTAGGACCCAGCTGCACCACAAATTCAGCCAAGTGGTCCTGGTAGTGCTTATGATGAAAATTATCAGCGATCCTTTTCACAATATGGAGCATATGCACCTCCTCCCTCATATCTACCTCAAGCACCACCTGCCAACATGTTTGTTCCAACCCAAGCTCCTCATATTTCCCAGGTATGCTGTATTTGGTTTCTTTTTTGTGCACGACACTCAATTTTATGGTAGAAGCAATGGCTAAGTTGCAATAATATTAGTGGTTTTCTCCTGGTTTTACTTTTAATCTGGCATGCTGTCTCAGCACCTAGAGACTGGCTGGTTCAATGGATATATTCATTCACTCTATGAATCATGCCATCCATTTGGATGCATTCTGAGGAAAAGTGAGTGCCTGTTTAGATATTGTTTGAGTGAAAAATTGGATTTAATTAGGAAAGCAAGGCCAGGCTAAAACTAGCATGGGATCATCTTGCGGCTTTTTAACTTGCAATCTTGATTGACTTGATAGTTTTTCAACCTACAAACTGCTGATGTCTACAGTTTGTGATGACTTTCCTCTGAGATCCACGAGGGGAGGAGAAAACTGGAAAAGGCTGAAAATCTGAACCACACCAGCATTATCTGTTTGTTTGGATTTGATATTTTCCGGATCTTGGTTTGAAGAAACAACTTGAGTATTTGTAGAAAGAAGATTAGCTATTGAACGGAGAAGGCTCTCTGTTGTGTGAAATTAGCACTGTATCTCTGGCTAACTATTTTTTTCTAGCTTTTATTTTATTGTAATGCATGACTTTCTTTGAATTTAGCATATCAGCTAGATGGTTGACTAAAGGTTTCTTGTTCTTCCAGACAAATTTTGCTCCTCCACCTGAAACCACTCAGCCTACTGTCAGACCCTTTGTTCCTTCAAATCCTCCTGTTCTAAGAAATGCAGATCAATACCAGCAGCCACCTTCTTTGGGTTCTCAGTTATATCCGGTGTGTATAGCCACATTTAGTTTATGGTTGATGCCATTGTTATTCTTCCAAGACTGGTATTTTGAATTATTTTTACGTGGCTTTCAGGGTGCTGCTGATCCTACTTATCCTGCTCCCCCTGGGGCTGGTTCATTTGCACCTGTCCCATCCCAAATGGGAGCAGCTCCTGGCCCCAGAATGCCACAAGTTGTAGCTCCCGCGCCAGCACCTAGGGGATTTATGCCAGTTACTAGCACATCTGTTCAAAGACCTGGTATGGGCCCAATGCAACCACCCAGCACTACACAGTCAGCATCAGTACAGCCGGCTGCAGCGCCTGCTGCTCCTCCACCAACAGTGCAGACTGCTGATACTTCAAATGTACCTGGTAATTGCTAGTTTCTTGGTTGGTAATGCTAATGCTAATGTCATAGATGTTTATTGGATTGTGGAGATACTCTGGATGTATGGTATGTCCACTTCTCTTCTAGGATAATTCCAGAATTGGTGTTTTTCTATCCAAATAGTTAAAGGGTTTATCTCTAACATTATTACCTTTACGGAAACTTACAAAAAATAATAAATTGTCGCAAAAATGATAATTGTAAAATTTTTTTTAATATTCTTTACTCTAGTTAATCCTCCTTTTGAATTTGCATGGTCCACATTAAATAAGATTGAAGGTATAACCTGTGGCTTATGAACTCCCTAAATAATGACCAATCAAATGTGTGCTTGTTTCAACATTAATCTCTGTTCATAGATGTCAGCAAACTAATAGATTTAGAAATGTATGTATATATATATGCTGATATAAATACTTTTGGTGATAACTTTGCTTTGCTTTTTTCAGCCCACCAAAAACCTGTAATCACTACCTTAACTAGACTTTTTAATGAGACATCTCAAGCACTGGGAGGTGCACGTGCAAACCCAGTGAAGAAGCGTGAAATGGAAGACAATTCGAAGAAAATAGGCGCCTTATTCGCCAAACTCAATAGTGGAGACATTTCAAAAAATGCTTCTGATAAACTTATTCAGCTCTGCCAGGCTTTGGACAATAATGATTTTGGTACAGCTCTGCAAATCCAGGTATGGATGGGAACGGATGTTTCTGCTGAGTTATTCACGATGTTGGCAACAAGAAGCACTTCAATTTTATTTTAATTTTGATCTCTTTTCTCAAACAGGTTCTTCTCACTACTAGTGAGTGGGATGAGTGCAACTTTTGGCTTGCAACTCTCAAGAGGATGATTAAGACAAGGCAGAATGTTAGATAAGTTATGAGAATACACAAAATCTCCCGAGGATGGAATCCGAAGTCTGCTTAACTTTTCCTCATGCGGTCACACACTTGGGGCACCAATTAATCCTTTGATGTGCACAAAGAATGGCTTCTCTTGTTTGCTGCCTGCAGGATTTTGGTTCTTTTGGTTCCATTACTTGCTTCCTGCTAAAACATTGACTTCCCTTTTCACATTAATACTTTTCTTTTCTTTTCTTTTTCCTTTTTCCCCAAAGCAGATAGTGGAAGTAGTTTTCAGGACTATAATGTTGATTGTTTTTCATTAGACATCTTGTAGTATTGAGTAGTAGAGTTGGTTCCATTAGTTCCAGTTTTCACTTTCCCCCACTTTTGTGGAACCAAAATTTCCATTAGTGAGCAAATTGGATTGACATGATGTTGTTGCATTGGTTGGTTTCTGCATGGTCCATTACTTGTAAAACCCATATGCTTTTCCTCTTTTATTATTATTATTATTATCAATTAATATGAAAACAGAAGGGTTTTAATAAGATGCTTATAATTTCATTTCCTTTCTTTGGAAGCTGTATCTTAGAATTCTCCATTGATACATCTTTTGAAGCATTCATCATCAGGTTTCGGATTCAATTGAAACCCCAGGTAGTAATGGATTGACTGTCAAAAAAATCCATTTATGAAGAAAGTATCATAAGTAACGGTGATCTTTTTGGTCAATTTTGGAACTTAAATTTGACAAGGGATTGAAGTCACTTTGTCCAAGCTCTGAGTGGTAGGGTTCATTATTCTCAACATATTGTTGCTCTTTCATAGTAAATAAAATGAAAAACAGTTTATTACCCATGGTTTAGTTTTAAAAGAGTTATCAAGTTTAAGTACAAATTATGCTCCACTTAATGATCTATTTTTACTATTCAATTGTTAATAAAATACCAATATTTATATTTAATTTTTATTATTTAAAATAAAATCTGACAGGATCAAACTGATCTAAAATAAAAATTCTCACTATATTTGAGTCCAATGTTCAGCTGATTCAAGAACAAATCTATTCGATCATATCTTGGAAAGGGTTGAGGAAAGAACATAAAAATATTCTGTTTAAAATAAATCTATGTTATCCCCACGTATATGAATGTTTCTATATGTAAGAAAAAAATTACCCGATTCTATTTTACGGAGTTGCAATTATACATTTCAAGAAATTTCATTTTTACAGGTAAATGCTTAATACCCAAGTAGGCGTACAAAGTTGATCGTGATCAAGTGCTTTATGGGTCGTCTTAGGCATTACAATTCACTTTTATCGCAAAAATATATTGAGATTTTTTACATACAAAGGATTTACTTGTTACTAATATAGTCTAGCCTTTGCTATTTCGTAAAGAGGTTATTATGTCAGCAATAGTGTCCTTACCCATGGTAAACTAAAATTTTTGTTGTTCCCGAATTTTTATATAACCAACGTGTTTTTTTTTTACTTAGTAAAGGTATATACGTGAGACACAATCTACTAATTAATCTATGCCATTTAAATATTCTGAATACTATAACTATACTTGAGTCTCGTCTTATAATACCTCGAGAGCTAATGAAACTATTTTAGTGAAATTTAACTGTCTCAATTTTCGGATGATCACACCCAAAATTCAAGTTCCTTTTGAATTTCCTTCTTGATCAATGACAACGGTAGCATTTATAATAATAAATAATTAAATAATAAAATAATATTTTTTTTATATTTATATCATAGAGAATCGCGTAGCACATATATATAAGAACTTTAATTGTGTTGTCGAAACTAATCCATTAAATTTCAGTTTTGCAACTTTCATTATTTCTCTAAATTACTATATTTCAATTCCCTGATTTCAACCCAATGAAAAAAAATCTCTTTCTAATTTAGTGGATATATAAATAATGTATCAATTTGAAGTCATCTAAAGAAATCTTATGTTTGTATAAAAATGTAAGAAAATAAATCAAGACATATTTTTAGAATTCGAAATTCGAAATTCAAAGTACTTTTTTGAAGTATGATACGAAACGCTTTTTATAAAACGTAACAGTACAACTCAATATCTAGTTGATTTGATAAATCCTTAAAACAAACACAAAATGCTAACGATTAATATAAAAATTACATAAATCTTTTGAAATTGTTGGATGTGATGCTAAAATTGTGATATCTAAAAATTATTTTTTTTCATTCATTTATTCAGTCGATTAAAAATATTTTTTAAGATTCATAAAAATCATATAAATGGATTTACAAAATGCAGAAAATTAATCAGTGAGCTCGCTTCAATAAATATTTTAAAAAATAAAAATAAAAATTGAACAAAAATGAAATAAACAATAAAATGGTTGGTCGTCCATCTAGTTCTAAACCGAAAACAAAAAATGGAACTCTTAAATCTAAAGCATCAAATTCGTTGGGAAAAAGGGGGGAGGGGGTTCAATCACCTAAAAGACAGTTACTGTAGAAGAAAAGTGTCGTGTCTTGAGAAAGTGGTCATTTTGTTTGACATTTTCCACAATTTGGAAAGAACACTAAACAGACACGTTAAGTATTTGCAATAATCAGGAAGTTTCACTTTTTGTTTTAAGATTTTTAGATTCTTAAAATAATCTCTGTTTCAACAACTTACCTTGGAATTTTGTTGAAATTGAAAAACGAAATAAAGAGATTAGAGGAAGATGATGTTTTGTTTGGTGGGGGTAAGAAAGTAAATAACATTAACTAAGGTTTATCTTGAAATATCGGACCTCTAATTATTGCAAATAGTTGCAGGTGATGGAAGAAAGCATGAAAAGAAGAATCCAGTTCAGTTTACGTCTTTTATGATGAATGAAATGGACATTTCATTCTCCATGGACCATGGTGATGGTTGGTTCTTTTTATGTCTTTCTTAATACCCCTGTATAAAAATAAAAAAACCCAAAGAAATTTCCATTGTTAGGGGCAGGTGGGCACATTCACCCAGTCATTCAAAGGGAAGGAAAGGAACCATACATTACAACTGCACAACACATAATAAGCTCAAATGATGAGCATATTCGAAAAAGCAAAATAAACCCACATTACCCCCAAACTGCGAGTCCTACCTGAGCTGTAAAAACTAAACAACCTTTTGATATTTGCAAAAGGAATATTAGATTTTCACGCTTCCTGCTAACAACTAAAAGACACATTGCCCCTTACTCTAAAAGTCTTGGCATTTGAAACCAAATTTGTTTGCTTTGTGTCATCTTCTTCTTCTTGTCTTAATACTGGTTTTTTTTTTTGTTATTTGTCAGCACAATCGAAGGGGTTTTGCCCCCAAACTACTACCATTAAGAGTCAACTTTGGGTGGGTGCTTGTGCCCAATGCCTCTATGCAAACACCAAATGAACCCTCTTATTATATTTACAAGTCCTTTTAAAGTTAATATATTTTTTGTTGTCCAAGTTGTGACTTAAAATTTATGGGTTGGTCTTAGATTCTAGAAGCCTTGCTTCACCTGCTTTCTTTATTGGAATTCTGACTTGCAATAAGGTTTCCCATTTTCTCAGTGGACAAATTTAAAAAGCTACAGTCAATTGTGCAGAAAGAGATTGATGTTGAATTTTTCAGTTTCCTACCATCTTCCTTGACTGACTATTCCATTTGTACACACCTTTTTTGTTTACACCCCCAAAAAAGAAAAAAAAAACTGTTTGAATATGATTCATTAACACTTTAACAAGCAACAAGTTGGAGTCTTCTAAAAATTTTATTAAGTGACTTGTATGTATTACTTTTAATCCTCTATGAACCAAATCATGAAATCGGAAGATATCTTTAAAAAATATAAATTGAAGAGACAGCTAGGAAATTTCACAATCCAAACAAAAGAGAGAGAGAGAGAGAGCTGTGTAGATTTTGAGAAGATCCCATTCCCATACAAAATTCCCACTTGGAGCAGTCCTTTTTCCAAATTGACCCACCATTAAAATAATATACTAATAGCTCTTGATTTTCCAGAAATGAGATAAGACATACAATAATATCAATAAGGTTAAATATGTAATGGCCCATCAGGATCAATTATTTTTATCATATTAGCTATTAACGTCGTTTTTCTTTCTGCCCTGTATGCTTTGGGTAACATTGCCTATTTCAGGAAGGCACCAAGAACACAAAAGAACCCTCAAAGCAAACTATATTTGGCTTTTAAACCTAAAACCCCATCATCATGCATTCATACACTTCCAAGCTTGCATTTGCAGGTAGGAAGCCTTGTATATGAGAGATACTTTGGATGAAAATTCCATAAAAAGTGTAAGTGTCAATTTGGCAACTTCATTTAAATTATAACAAAAATAAGCAAGTTGTTGAATATATTATTCAATTATTGTAACAGCATGTTCAAATTACAAAAATATCAAAATCAGTCTTTAACTCGTGAGTTTGAAATCACCTCATCTATGGATTTAATAGCATTTTCATCATATCTATGCTTTGCAGCAAAAACAAGGGTATAAAATGACAATAAGCAATATCCTAATCAACATATACACACCAAGATGGTAACAATTTAAAGAACCTTGAAAATTTTGATTGATTGTTGAACAAGTTACCCACAAATATACATGAATTAGAGGTGCAACCAAGAGAACCTAAAAAGCATGAACTTTTACTCTCCATTGCCAATCATTTCAATGTAAGAAAAAACAATTCATGGTGAACTACATGTCACCTACAGCCTGAGAACTGAAACTAGGTTGAGAAAACCCGTCCCCTTTCCCTGAAAACAATTCACAGCTTTCACCAGTTGAATGATTCCTCCTCAAACCAAAACCACCCTTCTCATTTCCAACATTCTTTTGTCGGCTCTTTACTTGGTTACCGTAGCTTTTGTTACCAAATCTATGGCTAGAAGAAGCTTTGGCCTCCCCATCAATGCTGGTGATGCCCATAAGTTCCATCAAGTTACTCCTAAAGCCTAAATCAGAATAGACTCTGCGCGAGTCCTTGGCAGCGAACGTACCATGCACTGCATCCAAGTTCTCCTGGGCATTTCTAAATTCGACCGGACGCCCCATTGTTTCCACCATCATACATGGATTGTTGAAACCATTCCATGAATGTAAAGGAACCAATTTGCTTAACCCAGTTAACCAACCGACCACCTCTTTCATTGCAGGGCGACGCTCCCTACAAGACCTCACACATTTAGCTGCAATGACAGCCAATTGCTTCCTAACTATAGGATCCTTAGGAGGTAAAATCCTTGGATCATAAACAGCAACAATATTCCCTTTCTTTACAAGAGGGATTGCCCAATCAACAATAGAAGGTGGTGAATGTGCTACATCAATAGCTTTCCTACCACTTATAATCTCTAACAACAAGATCCCAAAGCTAAAAACATCAGTTTTTGTACTCAAATTATCAGGGGTCACATAACCTGGATCAAGATACCCAATGGTACCAGCTGGTGGGGTTGATCTAAGCCTGTAATCATCAACACCACACCTTAGTGCCAACCCAAAATCACCCAGTCTTGCATTGAAATTCCTATCAATCAACACATTAGCAGATTTAACATCCCTATGGATAATTGGAGGTTTTTGTGAGTGAAGTGTCTCTAAGGCTTTGGCAACTTGCAAAGCTAATCGAATTCTTCGACCCCAATTCAAAGGCCTTGAAGAATTAGAGTGAAGAACATCATACAATGTGCCATTACTCATAAATTCAACAACCAACAACCGATGTTTAGCATCATTAGAAAAGCCAAGAAGATTAACCAATCTGGGACTCCGAATCGTTGACAAGATTTCGATCTCGTTATCGGCTTCTTGGTTGGTTTCTTGGTTCCTCGAAGACGGTCTCTTGATGGCAACGTGACGTCCCCTGAGAACAGCCTTGTAGACAGCACCATGGCTACCTTTGCCTAGAAGCCTTTGGTCAGAGAAGCCCTTGGTGGCTGCTTCAAGGTCGCAGTAATCAAACTGTTGGATCTTGATGGATTTTTCCTGCTTGTCGGCGGCGGCAGCTTTCGAAGATGAATTCTGGGTCGTTTTGGCGGCGGAGATTACAGAGACTGCCGATTCTGCTTTGCAAGAAAGGTAACCCATCAAAAAAGATGGTCTTTTTTTCTGGGTCTTGATTATTGAAGAGAAATTTTGAGAGTTCACAAGCAATACAACCCAAAACTCGAAACTTTTATAATTTCATTGGTGAGCTGCAAGTGCATGTAAAGTTGGAGACTTTTTCAATATCGAAGAGCAAAGGAAAAAGGGGTTTTGGGATTTGGAAAACAAAACATGAAAAATGTAAATGTTTTGGGGATATGGTGGCGATGAGCAAAGAGCCCGCCAAATTGGAATCCCAAAGAAATATTTAACCTCTAATTATGCCATGGATTGTGTGTGCTTTACTTTACATGTTGGCTTGGGCGAGGCTATCATCTTATGTTTGATTAGTTTTACCTGTATTTTCATAGGCACCAAATACTACCTTTTTTGGTTCATAACCATCAACTACTATTTCTACGCACTATCTTTTGTGCGTTGTTCCACTAATTTACCCTACATACTAATTGTGGTTAATTAATTACATTTATATTTGTAACTCAATTTGGTAGGTCAGAAATAATAAAATATTTATTTTATCATAGTTGTGCTAGTTAATAATGTCATATGTAATATGAAAGTGTTTATATTAATAATTAAATTATATTTTATTTTTTTTACTTGAAAAATGAGTACATTAGTCTTCGTAGTTAAAAGCTGATTTAGCAGATAGAGTAATCAGACACATAAAATAATTGTAAACTTTGATTTACATTTAACCATACTTTCTTCAACATGGTAATTGAAAGCGTTCAGTTAAGTTGGTATTAAAAATAAATAAGGATGAGCTAAACCGATCTTTTGAAGCTTGAAAAACAGGTTTCAGATGTGTTTTTGTTCTCGAAGATGCTATTAATCTGCATTTGCTTTGGAATCTGGAAACAAATTACAAACCATTATCATACATTAAAATTAATTGATCATCCATTCACCTATGTCAGCATAAATACACACTGAAATTTACATATGATCCGGCTATGGCGATTTTGTTTCTAACTTGCCAAAGCGAGATTTCAAGGACGATTTTATCAAGTTCCAAAGTGAGAATTTGGATCCTAAAAATCTCACCATCACGGATTTCTTTGATCCTTCCTTCACAAATTCCAAGTCCCTAGTGATGTTATTTTGAATGCTTTCCATTTCCATATCATCAAGCAACGGCAATCCAACTGCACCCTCAGATTCCAGGTTTTTTATCCATCCTCGTAGCAAATAATTCACCACCTGTATGAAATAGCACAACATAAGACAAATAAGCTCCGATCCAATGGCTTAGGGACCATAAATTTAAAGGAAAATAGACAATTTACAGTACTCAGACCGATTTTACATGCCAATAAGATGTGAAAAGGAAGCCTATCAACAGCAATATACCTCAGGAACTTCATCATGAGGGCAGTGACCGGCTGGGCTGATCTCATAGTATGGAGCTTCGGGAACTTGCTTTTTCACCTGACGTCCCCAGACAGGCTTAACCCAGGGGTCTTCTTTTCCATACATGAGACAGATAGGTACGTTGTTCATATGACACCTAAAAGTAACAAATAAACACAAAAGTCCATAACTTGAAGCAGATAGGTAACCTTTCCACATAGAATGGTCCGATTTGGCTATACCAGTAAAAAATTTATTCATACTACATACCTCGATAAAGCCTCCCTGAAAGACAGCTCTCCTTGAGGAGCAAACATAATTGAAGCAAACGATGCTGCAGCAGCAGGGTGTTGTGTTGTCTCAAGGATATGAGAAAAGACTTTGTCAACATTTACAGAATGATCTGCATAAACCTGTCTAAGTACATCCGCGATACTTTCAGGATCACTTATTTTCTGCCAACTGAAATCAAAAGGTGCGGAAAAGAAGTTAAGAACAAGAAGAGATTTTATGTAAAGAAAGTGCAGCAGCTGACCTTAAACTTTTTCGAAGCTCTTAAAACAATTGCTAAACATTTAATGGCGATGGAATGGCAATTACATGGTGAGAAAGCCATATCATCTAAATAAAAAGGAGAAAGAACTTACACAAATTCCGTCAGCTTCCTAACGTTTTCGGGAAGAGGAAATGTTCCGGACCATGAAAATATCCTAGCTAGCCTCGGTGATTTTATTGGATTAGGAAAAAATCCCCAAAAAGGAGTTGCATTAAGTAGTGTAACACCCTTCACTAATTGAGGATTGCATGCAGCAAAGTATAGGGCAACAAATCCTCCGAGTGAGTTCCCTACAATGTAAACCGGTTCACCAATGACCTGTGAGAGAAAGAGTTTAGGTCAATATTGCAGTCTTTAAATTTCATTCAACTCAAACCAAAGAGTTGTACGATAACAAATTCATAATCCTAAAAAGCCACGTTAGATAGAATGCAAGATTTCCTCGCTAAACCATCTTCTTGTCAAAGTCTATAGGGGAAGAACTTCCCCTTCAGCAGGTGTAACAAGCAAATTAAAACAATAGCAAGTAAATGTAGCAATTAAGTAATGTATGCGCACCATTAAGATCTTAAATAAAGATGTATAAAGTCTAGATAAATGACATGTATGTAAACATGTAAATTGTACCTCTTCTACGAAATGGCGAACCTGATCCCGCCATAAATCCATGGAGTAAACCAGACCATTTGCCCATGGTTCAGTTTTATCCCCAAATCCCCACAAAAAATCCTTCCCTTCAGTGATACCCTCCTCCCTGGAAGGGGAAGTGGGATCTTCAAAAGGCAATGACATGCCTTGCCCGAGAAAGTCGATCGCCCATACCCTATACTCACGGCCTAAATCCTTCAGTTGATTTTCATAATGGAAAGACCCAACACCAAAACCAGGAAGGAAGAGCAGCGGCGGAGAATTCACGTTTTCAGCACCCGATTTCTCGTAATGAACGTTGAATTTGGGTTTCCACTGCCAGAAACAACTGCTTATTCGAGCACCACATTCACCGTTGGACTCATCAGGCAACCCTGGAATCAACACTTTGGTTACTGATTGCCCAGTTTCTGACATCCTCCCCATCTCATCTTCACTACCAATCACATAACCATTATAATTCCCACTCAAGACCTTTGGATCAACATTGTTAAACCCTTCAAGAGCCTTGAATGGCCTTGAACCTTTCCCATGATAAACATTCTTCAAAAACAGGTGATGTTTATTAGGTAAACCCAGTGACCCACTTCTAAATTGAACTCTAGTACATAAAATTCTGTGTTTTCTACACAAAGGGATCTTTACTTGCTGTCTACTTGAACTTTTCTTTACCACTAATCTCCGATTTAAATTACAGCATCGAGGGGAATTGTATGAGATGACTTCCATGCTTATAAACTTGGCTCTGTGATTTTCAGCAAAAAAGCAAATATCTTAGCAAAAAAGTTAACTTTACCCTATGGGTTGATCTTGATTAAGAGAAACAAAAGCAATCAAACCAAGCGTAGAACATAACCATAACCATGTATAAAACTGTCTACTTTTTACTAACTTAGGACCTTGAATTCATGAACGAAATGAAATATTTATACACAGAGCACCAAAAGACGAGCTTTCTGGGCAAGATTTATTCTTAAAGAAAAAAAAACCTTAAAATAAATTAAAAAGGAGTAACTTATTAATAAATTATATACGCTTTAGCATAAACAATGGAAGAAAATTGACGAATCAACAATAGCAAAAAAGATTCGTTTATTCTTAAAATAATAATAAAAAAAAAGGGTGAGATTAAACGATGTTTTACCTCTAATTCTGAAAGACAAGTGACATTGGGCTTTGCTCTTTTGTTTTGGGTTTTGAGAAAAATTGCAATATTTTTCCAAGAAAAGAGGAGATTCTAGCACTATCTATAAAGAAATTGAGGAAAGTTGGGTTGCTTCAAAGCTGCTGCTTCTTCTTATAAAAGGCCAAGAAATATAATGACTTGTCTGACCTTTTTTCAGAAAATAATCCAACTACTTATTTCTTATTGGTCTAATACTATTCCCAATCCCTGTAAGTTTCATATATTTCAAACCCTAACTGTTTTGATTTGCATAATAAAAAATTGATTAAATTGCACATGGTCACTGTTACATAATAAAAAATTCGATATTACAATGTGCATTCAAGTATATGTATTTTAAACCTTAAATATGTAAATAATTGTATATAGGCTAGATTCTTTTGTTACATCAATTAGACTCTTTTCTACAGAATATATATATATATATATATATATATTTACTAGTCAATTCTTAGTTCAAATAAATCACTCTTCTTCATTTGTTTCTCTTTTCTTACCTTCTTGATTAGTAAAGGGTTTTTGTTAATTCGGTAGAATTTGGCATATGGCGATGTTATTTCCAACCCACATACCAGATGAAATTTGATATGTAATCCTATATACAATTATGTTATTATAATATATATATATATATATGTAAGTAATATACCTTAATCATATAATACTAATTGTACATATTATAGTATACTATAAGATTAGTTACATGTTTAAGGTTTAAGTTACATACGATTAATAGAAGAATGCACACTGTAATATTATAATGTTATAATAATTATTATATAATCACAATTTAATTATATAACAATTGATATATTATGTCCTCAAAAGGGTATGTATACTATAATATGTAGTAAAGATATAATTATTTTAATTATGTAAATATTAGTTAATTTTTGTTTAAAATAGTTTAACTAATTGAGTTGATCAAAAATAAAAGGGATAATCACAAATCTAGAAATTCTCATCTCATTGTTCAATTAGGGTTATGAATACAAAAATAAAAATTAAGAGAAATTACATAATATTTAAGAGAACAAGATGTTATATAAGATATATTTTTGATAAAATTGTAAACATATTTAAATTTACATTTAATTTTTGAAAATATTTTTATTGATATTTATATGTTATTTATTAGCTCGTGTAAATGTTAATTAAAATGGAAGGGTTTTGAAAGTTAACAGATGTGAAAGGTGATTAGTTTAAATTAAAAAGGAAAATATACCTGTTTGGATTTCCCACAAATAAATATAAAAAGAAAATAAAGCGAGTAAAAGATGTTTTATTAAGAAAATTAAGGGATGGAAGGAAGAAAGAAAATAAGAGTTTGGGAGGTTGAGAAAATAGGCAGCAAATAGCAAATAGAAACTAGGAATTAGATTTATGAAACCAAAATGAATGAATTTGCCACCTATTTACTTTCACCATTATCTCCCACCAGAATAAATAATGAAAGCTACGATACATTGTTCCAAACAAAACCACATCCATCAGGTTTTCAACGTGAATTTGTCCAAACAAATTCGAGTTTTTGCCGTGTTGGATTGGTTTTGGATTCTTTGTTTGATAATGACACCAACCACTTGCTTTTACATCATTACCTTCTTTTCTTTTTTCTTTTTTTTTTTTACATTCAAATTAACAACATTCCTTAGAATGTATCAAGTTTTGCTATACGCATTTTGTTTGTAAAAATTTAAAACATAAATATTTAATGGCAAAATAGTAATTTTAAGCGCCTCAACTGCTCCATATAATGAAACTCCTTCGGTCTATATATCAAACGGTTGGAGTTTTAGCAATGGAGAATAAGGCCAGCAGTGTCTGAATTCGAGCCCAATAAAAGCATAGATGCTGTGATAACACTTATGTGGGCCAAGCTTGCCAGGCCCAGAGGATTCTATGTACACACTTTTGGTTTGTTTATATGTTAACAAGCTGCCTCATTACAAAGTGGGATGCTCAATTAGCTCTTGATGCCTGCCCTAATTAGCCCTAGTTGCCCCCTTTTAGTCCCATCAACACTGCTCTTTCACACTTTTTTTTATTCGTCACTCCTAGTACCGTTTTCTATTGTATGTGAACTGAAGGCACCACTTTCACTTTCATTTCCATCATTGAATATCGCCCAAGATTTAATTGATTCTTTAAGCTAACCCCATTTCTTAATTGAAATTATTTCCACGTTGACCTTCCCTTTTTCTTACATCAAAGCGCTAACCCTAATTAAGCGTGTTAACATGGATTGATTGGATCTTTGTTTCCTGAGAATCCATTAGGGTGTTAGCATTACCCTTTTACTAATATCTTTTGTGTATTTGGACCATAATGCTGTATAAGTTTTGAGGATTCAAAATAAAGCTGAAAAGCCAACAAATCTTGTAATGTAATTATTAAGTATCAGCTAATCCTATAGCCACTAGAAATGTACAAAATATATAAGTTTGATAATTTATGGTTTGAGCCCCCTTTACTAGGCTGAAATTTAGATTTTAACCTATCTACTTTAATTTGGCATAATTCAGTCCCTTTACCTATGTAATGTCAGCTGTTACTATTAAAGTGATGATGTTAATATTTTTTTTTTACTATTATTTTATCACACATTTAAGGATACATAAGAATTCAATCAACCATATTCAATTAAATAATAAATTTACATGTTAATGAGCAATTTAAACTGATTTGAAGAAAAATCATTTCATTACTTTTAACAATAACACGGAAATATTTAACATACTAAAAGATAATAATCAAATTAAGCCAAATTAAAATATAGAAATTAAATCCTAATTTTGAGCATAATAAAGAATGATATTAGCCAATCATACTATAAAAATAAGTGGATCAAATCAAATTAAATTAAAATACAAAAATTAAACTTCAAATTTGAGTAAAATAGACTAAACCATAAATATACCATTTAAGTTGGAGGCAGGCAATTACTAATTTGCAGTTTTACGAAGAAGCAGGGCGGCAAGACAAAACTCAAGTGCCCCCCCTTGATACATTTGGTAACAAGAACCAACACCTACCATAAATCCCATCTCCTACTAACACCATATTTATTAATGAAGCTAGTTATATAGACAGAGATAGATACCAAATACGAAGAACAACCCAACATTTACTCTTCTTTTCTCTTACGTGAAACCCCAAACACCAAGCTTTCTCTCTCTGTTTCACTAACACTGAGAAAAGGACACTGTTTTCCCTTTTTTTATTTCTTCATCAGGTACCTTCCTTCGTTTTACAGCAACAGCCCACTCATGCAATCAACATTTTCTCTTTATAGATGATATCACAGAAGACAAGTTAATAAGCTAAGGGTATTTCGTTTTTAAGTAAATGAGGTGTAAGGAACATTTAACTGACCTCAGTAGCAGCGTCGGCGTCTGCGCCACTTGTCTCCGGGAGCGTCTTCTTGCGGTCGTCGCCGCTCAGGCTCAGGCTCAATTAGCACGCTCTGCTGAGAGTCGTCGGAAACCTGACCCGCCGCCGTTGGTTTTCCCTCGGTCCGTTTCTCCTTACGTCAGTCGACGGAAATTTGACGACTACGGTGACAATTGGATCCACCACCAGCGATTCTACAGCACTCCTCAGGTGGGTCCTACCTACGGAGCCACGACCAACGGGGATTTCGAAGCGGCCCGATCATTCACGAAGAAAAACAGGGTCTCGCTTTTTTCGAATCTGTTCAGGTCGAGATCCGAGAAATTTAATTCGGATCCTAACGTTCGTTATCGTCGGGACTTGTCAGATGAACCGTCCTCGTCCTCGTCATCTCCGTCTTGGTTCTCGGCATTCTTTGCTGTTCGTCGAAAAAAGCAGCAATTTTCGAGAGCAACTCATGTAGAAGAATTCGGCCAATTCGGTACCGGGGATAGGAAATCATACAGGATCACAGATAGAGGAATGTCGCCGGTGATTGTAGCAGATACGGGAGATGGGTGTCATCGATTACCATCGGGACTCTCGCCAGAAGCTTCCCCACGGTGGAAGAGGACACCGACGGCGGCGAGGAGCGGGGTAAAGAACGTATCGGGATTAGCTTTTTGCATGAGCCCGCTGGTGAGGGCGAGTCCGAACCGGCACTGGAACCAGAAGAGCGGTTTGCCGCCTGACATATCATTTACCGGCGATGGTAGGCCGACAATGAAACCCCAGCTAGCCACCGCAGCGGGGTTTTCCGCTAATAGGTCGAGGAAGCTTGCTGATATGGGCACAGTCAATTACAACCGTTTAGCGCGGTAAATCGTTGACATTTCACTGCAGATATTGTGAAAGTTATAAAATTATCGCTTTTTACTTTTTATCAAATCTGGTCAAAAAGGGAACGTTACGGTTTTGGCAAGCTGCTTTTCTGCAGTTTTATGCTGCGATTTGTAATCGTCAGTACTAAGTGTGATTTTGTTTCCTTAAAATGAGAAAGAAAAGGAAAATATGTCTACCATATCTAGTAATAAGTCTAATTAAATCTTTATACTTTTTCCAATCAAAAATATTTAATTTTTCACTTTTAGTTTAAAATTTAGGTCTAAACAAGTGAAAATGAGATGATACAATTTTAACTCGTCTCATAAAATTTTTAATTACAATTCCATTTAAATTATATATATATAAATCTCATGTGTTCAATATTATAAGCATAAAGAGTCAAATAAGCAAATATATTGGCATAATGATAATTTTAGAATCTAAAGCTAGTCCGTTTTGTTACTTTGACTTAAATATTTTTGATCATTTTAGCTTTTTCATTTTTATGCGAGCTACCTAGTTAACATGATTGAAATTGTAATACTTCAACCAACTTTTTCTTTAAAAATAGGCTTAATTTTAACTTTACAAAAAGTTATTTTAGTATTTCATTTAATTTTTTATCTTTTTTAATTTTTAAATTTACGTTGTTTGTTAAATCACCCAACATCTGTTAATTTTACTAACGTGGCATAAATATAGATTGTGAGATGGATGCCACGTCAACAATGCTAATAAATGTTAATTTTTCTATTCATTTTGAGGTGATTTGATAAGCAATACAAATTTAATGGTTAAAAGAGGCTATAAAATAAATAGAGAGTTAAAATAATTTTTTGTAAAATTGAAAGACTAAATAAAATTATTATGTCTTAAAAATAAAGCAATTTAACTAAAATATAAAAATATGAAGATTAAGAGCAGAGAACCCAAAAGGAGAACTATAGCCAAATAACAAAATGGATATTTATCTGTATGCCCAAATAAATTTACTGTGAAATAACTTATTTCCTTCATAAGTTAGTCATGTCAACAATTTTATTTGCTTACATGACTTTCGTATGCTTATAAATTGGTGAAGTGATATTTTTTTTAATTAAAATCCCCCAAAAAAAAGTGAAAATTGAGGATTATTTTCAAATGTGAGAAAAATATATAGACGGAGGGCATTGTTAGAACTTATTATTATTTCATTTTGAATTTGCATAGTTATTTAAAAATTAGAATATATAATGAATAAATAGATTTGAGTTGAAACAATGGAACCCATTGAATGCAAAATTAAAATGAATTTATATATTCAAATTATAATACTAAATCGAATAATTATTGTTGAAAGGAGGTTGAATTTTTTTTAAAGTATTGTTCGGTTAAGAATTGATGAATTCTTTAACAGAAAATATTGTTATTGTTTAGAGTTTTATCCCTTAATTTCATAGAAAAATTTAAAAGATTTATAGGATAAAAATATCATTTGATGGAGATACGATTTCTAGTAACTCATAAAAGAGATATTAACATCCTACATAATATTACTTATGAAAGGAGTACTTGAGGATTCAAACTACCAACTAAAATTTGTAGCCATGATTCCACTTCAACAATTTAATTTCAAATATTCATAAATAGTTAATTTGACATTATTATTCTTCTAAGAAAGTTTGTTATTATATATTGGTGTTGTACCCCATATTTACTTCTAGAAAAAGATTACCGCACAATTACATATGAATTGAATGAGGTGCTTGGTTATAGCATGGCAGGTTTTGTGTCACCGGAGAGAGGAAATTCATGAAAAAAGGATGATGAAGTGGAGGTTGTTCGGCCGCGTGGACAAACATTAAAGAGGTGGCAGAAGGGTGTGTAGGTGATGGTGGACCCTCACCCTACCTATAATGGAGTAAATATTGGGAGTGACCTATCCTCCTTCCTATTAATGGCGGCGACTCCAAGACTTTGAAATATGGAGACTCAGCCAGCAGTCTCACGCAGGAGACATTAATATGAGCGATAGTGTTCGACCTATTAATGACGGTGCTACCAAATTATATCATTTTTCCTCCCACTTTCCTTTCATTTATTTATAACTGTTTCTACGTATTTTCTTTTAGATTTAGCAATAAATTTCACCCATTCCATCGAATGATTATGTACTTTAAGTTTAGTCGATATAATCTACAAAAAGAAATAAAGAGTGAGTTTTAAGAGTTGGATTCACTTAAAAGAGGTGGAGTATTAGAAATAACAAGAGACAGGAAAATTGTTGAGGAGAATATGATTTCTGAGGGTAATTTTGTAGAGGTTATTTATGGTTTCTTCAAGTTTGATCTCTTTTTTATTGTTGGGAGGGTACTTATAGCATATATTATTTTATTTTCTAATATGATGTGACGAGTTATTATAAAAGAAATTATCATCATAAAGTATGTGAAGGATGTGCATCATGAGGGCTCATTGTATTACTCATTCAATCAACAATATCATTATGCCTAAGTGGAGCTCAACGATTTTGAAGGTGTTCATATTTGAATGCTTGCGCCTAAAAAGCGCGTATCTATCAAAAAAGCTTGTCAAGCAAGTAGATATGAGAGTGAGTGGCTTACGCCTTTCAAGAGGAAGTGGGTAACTAGGTCTTCTACTAGACCAAGCATCGGATGGATGACGAGGATTTGAAAGATTGATTGTGAAGGCTTTCAGTGAAAGTCAAAGGATATCACAAGTATTTCTCAAGTTGCCTATCATGCTGACACATGTTAAGGTTAGGAGGCATATAATTAATTCAAATATAGTCATAGTAATATTTTATAAACTTTTTTCATATTAATAAATATTATTTTGTAAAAATAAAGAGTTTTTAATTATTTTTTAATTAAATTGAGATTCGATTGACTTATGATATCAACTTTAAATAGTGAGTAAAACTCGATTTGATTTGAAAAAAAATTTGAATTTTGAGTTAATTAAACCGAGTTATTCAAATTCGAATCGATTTGAATTTTAAAATTCAAATAATTTAAATAAAAAGGAGTAAAATATGCTATCTACCTTTTAAAACTGTTCATTTCAAATAAATTTCTCATTTCATAATTAAATGTCAAAATATAAGTGGAAGTATCATCCAGGTTGTTGTACTATATCTATTTCGATGTTTATATCTTAAAAATGAGTAAAATGATAATGCATGTTATGAAAAGGAAACAATTTCATTCAATTAGGGTAATTTCAGTTCAGTTCGGTTGGATTTTTTTTTTTAATTTTTTGAATTGTCCATCACAATTCGATTCAAATAATATGGTTCTCGGTTTCTTATTTTAATTTTTAGTTTTGATTTTTTAGATTTATTTTGATAATATGAACTTTATTTTATGGCTTTTAAATATTATTTGATAAAATTTCAAGATTTTTTATAAATATTTTTAAAAATAAATTTTTCAATACTTTTAATTTATTTTTACTATTTTAAATATAAAATATTTATTTTTATATCATAAAAATTAAAATAATTATGAATTAAATAAAAATAGAATTCGGTTCGATTTTGGGTATCTATGAATTTTGAACGTACATTCTATAAACCATCCAAATACCTCAGTTTGAGCCGGTTTTCAATTTGGTCGAGTTTTTTTGCTCAACCTAATTTTAACATTTTCAAAATATTTATAATGCTTGAATAGTTAGGAGTGAAGTGTTATTAGTAATTTAAATATTGTAATTGATGATTAAAAGTGATTATTGAAATATATATATATATATATATATATATATATATATATATGATAGTTTTGTTTCAATGAAGATACATCAAAATAAATAAAAAAGGAGATATGAGAACTCTTATAAACAATATTCAAATTTCATTTGTAAGACACATAGAAGAATGTAAAAGTTTTCTATAGAATTTGATATTCTTGCTATATTTTACTCAGTTCTCCTTAAACTATTTTTAGCAGTGAAAAGGACAAATAGTCATTAGGTTTCATTATATTTTTGAGGTTTGTTTGGTTGTAACTTTTTTGCACACCAAAATATAGGTGAGGGTAAAAATAGAACTTTAAAGATAATTGTTTAATACACTCTTGGAGCTCTATCCCACAGATTGGTTATTTTATTCGAATATTTGTTCATATGTTCAAGACTTACCAACAATTAAGAAGTACCACTCTGTAACACCCCAATACCTGATCGATCTCCGAGTCAAGTTATAGAGATGTCACATTTGGTGCCAGATTAACCTTGGCCAAAAACTATTAAATTGAACTCTCTTTCAGATCGTATTTTAATCTTTTTAGCTTGTTATTATCATATTATAATTATACTGAACAAGAACGAATAAATTTTTCAAACATTCTTGCGTCTAAAACATTATTCTAAAGTGAAATAAGGATTATTGTGAAAAACAGGGCACACAGTTGTGTCCTTGGGCCGTGTGAATCTTGGGAACTATGTGGTTCCAAAAACATTTGATTTCAGTATTCACACGACCATGTCACAGCCCATGTTTGCCACATGGTCGGGTCACACGGTCGTGTCATAGCCTGTTTTTGCCACACGGTCATGTGGTTAGGCCATGTAACTTTTGGGAATCGTGTCTCTGTTTGAAAATTTCAAGTTTTCTTTGCCAATTTTATAACTTTTACCTCGAAGTCCTTGTATACAACTTTCAAATGCAACCAAACCAATTCATATATCATTTAAGCATTTTCAATCCCAAATATTCATAATTTAACATATTGCTCTTGAACATGAAAACTATTCCATATATTTAAAACATGAAACTAGTTTTACATTTAAGTCCCTTAAACACATCATCCTTTAAACATACCTTGGTACATGCCATTTACTAAAATAAAATAGAGAAGAAACTTTACTCTTTTCATCAAATTTGTTGATGTGATGTGATGAGATGCTTCTAGTCTTCAAAAGTCCTTACTTTTACTTTTTAACTACATGTATAAAACACGCGTTAAGCTATTGTTAGCTTAGTAAGCACAATTTAGAGATAAATAAAATTTTATTCATAATAAAAAATACTAATTTTTATAATTATTTTCATAATATTATTCGAACTTGTACTCATAATTAACTTTAACTTACCATTAAATTGGTACATATTTTAATCTATTGCTATAATTTATTGTATCACAATTTAATCCCATTTCAATATATTTAATTTTCTTATTCCTTCATTTAACAGATGCTATACTTTATCATATGACAGAGGAAACCTTTTACGTTTTTATAGAAGTCCAGTAGACTTAACAGAACGCATAGGATATATGGAACTGAATGGGACACCGACAAAACGGGTAACGGGACATTATTGAAGCGGGTAAACAGAGAGAACACTAATATTCCATTAATGGCATGCCATCTATATCCCAATAGTTCTTATCTCGTCTACTTTGGAAAAACATATCATTCACATGGCACTTTTGCACTATTTACAATTTAGTCCTTGTCATAGTAACACAATATTCTGAACTTTCATTCTCTTTAATACACATAGAATATCTCATAATTTAAATAAATTCCCATAATTCCTTATTGATTCTTATGAAACTTATGAAATGTTACTTTTACATATCTTACAATTTAGTCCTTTACTTTCTCATAATCCATCAAACACATCCACAACATTATCACATCATTACACACATCACTTTTCACATATTTTATTTCATATACCCATTTAATCATAAATATTGCAATTTCTATAACTTTTATATCCTTTATAACTTAATCCTTTCTTTCTCACACTTTATCAAATAAACTCACAACATTACCATATTATCTTTCTCATTAATCTTATTCATATATCACTTTATATACTCATTTATTTATAGTAATTGTAATTCTATTAACTTTTGATTCTTTTACTCTTTAGTCCTTTTACACACTTTTCTTTCATTTTCTCTATTACATATTACCTAGTAAATAAAACTAATTCATCATTTACTTATATTTAACCCTTACCGTGTCTTACTCTTCATGTAAGTATATAATTAAATATCATAATAAGACTTTTATTCACTTAATAGACCTTAACAATTAACAACATATTTAAAATAAACGAAACTCTAATTGTCCTTACAATTCAAAGCTTGGAATCAAACATTCTTCTTCTTCTTTTTCCTTTGGTTCCTTATTTTCTTTAACTCTCCACTTATTTCCCACATTTACTCACTTTTTCTTCATTTTCCATATCCAAACATACAATATTTACACATTAAAATCATTCTCACATTTAAGTAAAACTAGCATGTATTTCATGCAAAGTTTACCATTATTACCTCAATTACTTGTATTCAACACTAATCCTTATTTTTTCTCTCCTCTAAGACAAGTATGGTCGCACTTCTTATGAAATTGAGATTACTATTACACTTCTCTATGGATGTCACTCATTAATCATGGAGAAAATTGGAGGATTTTAGCTTAATTGGCTTAGAAATGGTGAAAATAACTTCTTTGAAAGAAAAGCAAAAGTTGAGGTAATAGCCTATAGAAGGTAACGTGAGAGACATGGAGGTTGATGGATTTTTATCCGTCTTTTCCCATATTTTTCTACTTTTTTCTACACATTTCCATGTAAATATCTACAAAAATATCTATTAATTAATCACCATTTTTCCCCACCAATTATACTTTTACACATATTCATCCTTAATCATTATGTCTCCATAATTATCTTATTTGAATAATTACCATTTTGCCCCTAAATTTTTCCTATAATTCCATATATGATTCATGCTTCTTTTTGGTGAAAACTGTAGTCCCTCTTCATTTTTCCCTCAATTCAATTTAATCACTCTAACTTTCAATTTTCTCACTTTGGCCTTAATACTTTTCACTCTCTTGCAATCTAGTCAATACCCTGGATTTATTTCTCTCAATACACAGACCTTTCCAAATGTCTTTAATATCTATCTTCACTGTTTCATAACACTGATAATTTCCAATTTCTGACTTTCTTAGATTATAACTGATTCACCATTTATTTATCACTGTTTCAAATTCCTAAAATTTTAAGGATGATGCACATTCTAACAATTTTAAATTTCAATTTTGATTTATGATGGCTACTACAACACATGAAAGTGAGACATTATAGTTCTCAGTTTTGTTAAGCTTGACTTGTTTGATGGTGGTAACTTCTTACGATGGTAGAAAAAGATGCACTTCTTGCCATTAACTTCAAAGATTGATTATGTAACACCCATCACCCTTATTCAATGCCAGAATAGGGTTTCGAAGCATTACTGAGCTTATAACACATATAATTGTACTTTTCTCATACATTCAATCAATTTATACAATCATCATTCATTCTCAATCAATTGGTCCCTTATAATAGCCTACGAGGCCTTAAACATGCTTTAAGAGTGGTTCGAGACTAAACCGATAACTTATAAAGCTTTCACAAAACTTTGAAAATTTTCTCAAAATAGAGGACACACGCCCGTGTCGGCCATGTGTCTCACATGACCATTAGACACGCCTGTGTCACAGCCATGTGAAAACAGAGGGTACATATTGACTTGGGTTACATGGCCAACCACACGCCCCTATGTCTAGCCCGTGTGCCCTTCGAAGTGGCCACACATGTCCGTGTGCCAAGCCGTGTGCTAGGCCGTGCCAAACCTGTAGGGTATACTGACTTATGCTACACGACCAAGTCACATGCCTGTGTGCTAGGCCATGTGCAAATTAGGGGGTATACTGACTTATACCACAAGGTCGGTCACAAGCCCGTGTGTGAGACTGTGTGGAGCATACTGACTTCATTTTAATTTCAACATTAGGGGACACACGGCCGTGCAACATGACTGTATGTCACACACGGCTGAGACACGCGCCCGTGTGGACAAAAATAGGCTATTTGCCAAGCCATTTTTCCACCCCATATAAGCATAGGCCTAAACAACCAAAATGGTACCAAATCATAACATAAACATCACTCAGTTCAGTCACAATTAAGGTAAATTCGTACCATTTTCAAATATCATTAAACACATTATAAAATGGCATTAACATATCTAACAACATATACCAAACATACATTATTGTTCCAATCCACAAGCATAACACCAATTCCACAAATCTCATAATATAAAACATAAGCACACTTAAATATACAACCAAACTAACCAAGTTAAGCCAAATCTTATGGCTATATATACAAACAAAACATAACCATTCACAAGCCTTTTCAAATGACAAAATTCACTACCAAAACATAACCAAAATGACCATAATCCTATACATGCCATATGACCAAACCAATGGCTAAAAAGTACCAAAGTGATGGTTGGATAGTGTGACATAGTCTTCGACAATTCCTGAGTCTGAGCTAGCTTCGATATCACTATAAAACACGAAAAATATACAAAGTAAGCTAATAAGCTTAGTAAGCTCATATGATATGAACTTAACTAATCACAAATACAACATTCATCAATCCAAACATATTATCATGTACTTTATGAGCTTAGTAAGCTCATAATATACATGTATATACCTGTACCAATCCTTAACAAGTTCATACATACATGGAATACCGTTGAATATTTAATGTCTCGCACACTAGGTGCCATACTTGATATCTCGCATACTAAGTGCCGTACATAGCCGAAACTATCTCAAATCGCACACTAAGTGCCATATATAGCCGAAGCTATGTTGAATCGCACATTAAGTGCTATATATAGCCGAAGCTATGTCGAATCGCACACTGAGTGCCATAAATAGTCGATTTGTCGTCGAACATAAATGTAGTCCCGTATATACAATTTATGCAATATCAAAGCACTAAAAGCATAATTATTATTGTGCTTAATACAAACGAACTTACCTCGGACGTGTAAACTATGAAATAAGTCGATTAGTCGATAACTTTATCTTTTTCCCGATCCAAGTCCGTATTTTTCTTTTCTTGATCTAAATATATTCAAAATTGACTTATTCAATCATATATTCATTCAATTTAATCCAAAACACACTTTAAAACACATTTACACTTTTACCCCACATATTTCACATTTTTCACAATTTAGTCCTTATTTCATAAAATCACAAATTAGTGAAATTTAAAATATACCCATGCTAGCTAAATTGCTAATATGTCCCTAGCAGCCCATATTTTTTATTTATTTCATATTTTAACCACTAACTTTACACATTTCTCAATTCAATCCCTATTTTGCATTTTCACTAAAAATCACTTAACAAAACTTGTATATCTATTAACAAACATTCATAATCTATCAAGAAACTTCAAAAAAACATGCTTATTCATCAATGTCATCATTCAAAATCTTTAACAGTTTTACAAATTAGTCCTTGGGTCAGCTAGCACTAGCTGCAACGATCTAAAAAACATAGAAATCATTAAAAACGAGACAAAATTTACTCACCAATTAAGCATCCAAGTGACTGAACACTAGCAAGCTTTCATGAATATTTCCTTCTTCTATTTTCGGTAATAAGAAAAATGAATGAACCAAATTTTGTTTTTGTTTTACTAATTAACCATTATTTCATGAATTACCAAACTAACCTTAATGATAAAACATTTATATCATCCATTTCATGTCCATTAATGTCCACTTACTATTAAAATGGTCTAATTACCACTTAAGGCCATCAGAATTAAAAGCCAAAGCTATTTGACACATTTAACTAATAGAACATACATTTTACATTTTACACGATTTAGTCTTTTTTTTTATTTACAAATTGAGCATTTAAATGGTAAAATTTCTTTACGGAACTTTCACACAATAATTCTATCATACTGTAAACTTTAATAAAAGAATAAAATAAATATTTTAACTTTGAATTTGTGGTCCTAAAACCACTGTTCCGATTTAACTCAAAAACGGGCTGTTATAGATTATGTTCTTGATCGCTTCTACCTCTTAGTCTCGCGAACGAGGTGGATAAATAAAAAAATAAATACAAAAATCAAATAAAAATAAGACTTGCGGTGTCTGCAAGTGCCACAGATTAGTTGTAATATAATTGTATAACAGGGTATAAAGTACTCTAAGGATCAAACCCAAGAGATTTGGTGATTGACCAATTTCTACAAACGAGCTTGCAAAATAAAGAGTCTAACCTACTAATCACTAAACATTATAGTATGACAAATCATAAAGTCAATAATAATTATACTATTCTACAAGCTAGCTACTAAGGATTAAATTGTAAAATGTACAAAATTATGAAATTTATAGCTAAATAACAAATAGTGGTTGAGTGACTTTGATATGGTTCACTAATCCTCAAATTAGGGATCTAAATTGTTTAAACTCCTAAAATAGTTCCATTTTACCTCTCGGTCTCTAATTTACCAAATTAGATAAGTTAATCCAGTTAATCTTTTGATCTCACCAACTATCTTGGGACTAACGAATTAGTGCTCAACAAGATTACCTCTCGGTCTCACTTGCCTAGACCATTACAGCAAAATAGGTTTTTAGTGGCATTTTTTGGCCCTATAGTGGCGCTTATAAGCACTGCTAAAACAATTTGCGGCGTTTTGATAAGCGCCGCAAAAAACACCGCTATAGATAATTCCGCTAAATTTTGCGACGTTTATGTGGAAAAACGCCGCTATAGATCATGACCTTTAACGACACTTTTCCCACAAATGCCACTAACTTTATCAAATTTTAGCAACCCGTTTTCATTCATATAAAACCCAAATTGTCAACATTATTTCCTGTAACATCAAATCCAACCAAAAACTTCAAATCTAAATGATATTATCACGAAAGAAATATGTATATGATCTAAATTAATAAATGAAATAGTAAAATATATTATATTCAAAAGTTATATTGTTAAAATATTCTCACAATAAGAAAACAAAAGTCTAAGATAGCAGATTCTGTGATTGTTGAAACATCTTCATCATATTTTAAAGCTGTAGTTGGAGTTCGTCATATTTTCTTGTTGCCTCTGCTTCCCCTGCTGCTGCCTCCGCTTTCAATTGTAGCTGGAGTTCATCATATTTTCTTTGAGCCTTTGCTTCCCTTGATGCTGCCTCCACTTTAAGTTGAGCAATTTGCTCAACTGTGCTCACTTGCATCTAAACTATCTAGTCTCTTAACCTCTAAACTTCAGCTTGAGCCTGATTCCCCGAATGCATGTATTGCTGCAAGTTGGATCCAAAATATTGGGTTGGGTGAACAAAAGATCCTTGAAATTGAACCCGACCATACCTTTCAGGACCCAAAACTTTAGTAATAATTTGGTTATCAATGTCATCAAGATTAACAGAACTATCACTTGAAGCGATCGGTTCATACTCCGCCCTTTTATCCTTTAGTTTCTCTTAATAAATCAATCAAAGAGTTAGAAACAAAATATATAATCAAAATAAATGCAACATAACTTGGTATTATTGACATTACAAACGACAAATTAAACCATTATAATTAAACATGATAAATATTTAAAATAATTCAAATTTTATTAAGGAAATATACCATAATTTCTACAGCTTTAGTAGTCATAGGATATCCATCTTTCTTTCTATGTGTAATGTCAAAAAGTTGAACGCGTCCAAATTTTTAACCAGATGACAGTTCCTGCAATATAATAGGAAAAATATTATTTAGTAGAAAGTAATTAATATTTGACACAATTAATAAATTCAAAATACCTCGTCATCAGCTACACAAGCGAAACTTTTCGACCCAGTTGTGTGCGTGAATTTTTTTTTGCCTACTTGTAGTTCCAACTCGCTCACGATCCTACATTATGAAATTATTATTACGTATATAGTAAATACTATAAACCAAAATAATTATAAGAGTTTGAAAGTACGTAATACTTTTCTTTTCTTTGAATTTCAAAAATTTAACTGCATTTTCTAATTGGTACCTTAGCATTCTCGGCGGGACATTTCGCAATTTCTCTTCGAGGCTTATATTTTTATTAAAATATTCCTTTTTTAAATTACTTTTATGGTCCATCCATTTCTTTTCTAATGCCTTATCTGAGACCTCTAAAACAAATCTCTCCTACAAATAACAAAGTTTAAAAAGTAAATATAAATGAAACTTAAACCAAAGTATTAAAAATTACATTCACGTTATTACCTTAATATTATCGAGTGCTTGGTTTTTGTTACTATCAAACATATGATGCCATGACTCGTAGTTGATATGCAACAAATTGGCATTTCGTGCTATAATGCCCAAGTATCCTGCTAAAAGTCGAGCTTCTGATCCAATAGGCTGACCGTGACTGTTTCTAGTCACTTTGACACTCTCGATAAAATTTAGCTCATATAAATCTTTTAATAGCATACGTCCTTAAGTTTTGCGTTTCCCACCACTTTCAGCTAAAAAATGGTATATGATAATATAAGAATTTGAAACAAAAATAAATAATAAAAGTCAACATGTATGTAAATTAAAGTTAACATTACTTTGAATTTCTGCAGGTTCGTCAGTTGTATTTGAACCATTCGAAGATCCAATAGCAGTCTGTTGTTCACTATTTGTTTCTTCCGAATTTGGAGGATTTTGAATAATACTTAGATCTTGCAATCTTCTTTTAGGCATTTTATCTGCAATACATATAAAATAGTTGAAATATTAGTAACTATTTACAACAATAATAGTACATATAAAATAGTTGAAATATTTAACAAGATCAAGATTTAAATTATAATATTACACATAATTAAAAAATCGTAAAATCTTACTACATCATGATTCGTAAATATCTTTATCCACATCCTAGCGAACCTATTAAAATTGTGTACTAGTACTAAGGATAGTTTCATTTAAGTTTTGTTCTGGAAAAGGCAAAGTTTCTGATCTTTCGTCGATGTCATCTCTACTTCCATTGCCCATGTAAAAAAGTCTCTAGGGGTGTTACGGAGTACAACGTACCAACCCTCATAGTTGGATATTTCAAGTAAAAAACTTGGTTGACTTGAGAAGAAAGTACATACGGCTCGTCAATCAATTGTTGTCCAGTGTGAATTAATCGAGAGAAGTTTACCATTGTAAAACCAAATTGATATTTTTTAATTCCGTGAGCAATATTAACACAGCCCAATCACATCGAAATAAGACAACCTTTCGTTTGCCATAGTAATCCAACTCAATAATGTCCGTAAAAAGTCCATAATACTCCATATTTCCCTCAATAGGATTGCTATCCCTAGCACTAGAATAACTTGTAATTGAAGAATTAACAACTATTCCACAATTTTGAGTCCTTCTCAATCTTTCGCGAGATTTTGTATGAAACCTGAATCCATTAATGAGAAAGACAGTATATCTTTTTTACTACTCTATTTGGACCTTGGGAAAGCCATTTAACTTTGTCATTGATGTCCTTTCCACTCCAAACTATTGAATTGAAAGTAAATTGATTAATTATAAATGTTAGATGAAAACATTATTATTTGTCAATGAAAGCTTTAGTTGCATACCGTTTTCCCTAACCATTCATGAAAATATTCTGTGAATAACTTATGAATCTCTCGATGTTGTAATCTTCGGGAGCGCGAACGAGAACTCAAGACTTGTTTGTACTCACTATGTTAAAAAGTGGATTACTTGGTTAGAAGATAAACAAATTAAAAAAATGAATATTTATCAAATTCTAAAACTTACTTGCGTAATGGTTCAATTGAATCGTGGTGAAAAGCTTGTACCCAAGATCTATCATCTAAGTGTGTAGTTTCAACTTTATCGAGTGTTTGTCCATAACTTCGAAATAAATAAGTTTCAACTATGTTATGATTAGTGAGCCCAGCATTTCTACTTGGTCTATTCAATCTTTTTTCAACATCTTCTAAATCTAGAGCAGAAAGTCATACACTCTTATGTCAAGTAACCTTCAGCAACCAGTATTTCTTCAGCAAATTTGTGAAGCTCAAAAATGTGATAGTGAATTGCAAGCTAAAAGAGAGCAATGCGAGTCGAATAGTGATTCAGAGTACTAAATTGGATCTGATGATTGTTTGATATTTTGAGATCGAATTTGCGTACCGAAAAATCCAGAGTTGATTCAGTAAATTTTTCATGAGGCACATAGTAGTAGTTTATCTGTTCACCTGAGGGAGTACCAAAATGTACAATGATTTGAAGAAATCGTATTGGTAGTCGGGTATGAAACGAGACATTTCTGAGTTTGTATCGAAATGTTTGATTTTTCAGCAAGTGAAAGCCGAGTATCAAGTGTCTTCGGGTTTGCTTCAGCCTGTGATGATACCGGAGTGAAAATGGGATAGAGTGACTATGGATTTCATATCGAGATTACCCCTGTCTCTGAAGAGGAAAGATGCAATTTAGGTCGTCATTTGTAACCCCCCTAACCCATATCCGTTGCCAGACTAAGATTTAAAGCGTTACCGAAAAAACGGAACATTTCAAAATCATTTTACAATCAAAAGTCATGCATATGTATATCATAGTCAAGCATCAATTTTAAGTCCCTTACATAGGTCAACGAGACCTTAAACATGCTTTAGGAAGAGGTCGGGACTAAACCGAACACATACAAAAAAAATTCAACATTTAACCATTTATTAAAGTTGTACAGGTCACACGCCCGTTTGAACAGGCTGTGTGCCTCACACGGCTTTAGACACACTCGTGTGTCTAGGTCGTGTTAGAACAGGGCATACATACTGACTTATTCACACAACCACAAGACACGCCCGTGTGCCTTAGTCGTGTTCGAAATTGACTTGAGTCACACGGCTAGCCTCACGCCCGTGTGCCTTGGTTGTGCTTGAGACTGACTTTAAATCGTAGGGTACCCCAGGGGACACACGACCGTGCTACATAACTGTGTGTCGCACACGGCTGAGACACACGCCCGTGTGGACAAAAATGGGCCATCTGAAAAACAAATTTGCCACCCATTTTGGGTCATACCTACGAGCATAAAACCAAGCACCAATATACCACATTTTCAGCAAATTTCAATCTCAAAACAAACACCATTCAAATCATGTAATCATCAATCTATTTCATGCTCAATATCTATACCAAAACATACTAAAATCATAAGTCGAATTCATTCAATCATACATCACCAACATCTCAATTTCTTGTCCATTTTCATGCCAAACTTAAACCAAATGTAATAATTAAGCACATACCAAATTGACCATTTCATTTAGTCATTCATATGCATTAAAACATACCATTTTCTCATCAGTAAACCATAACAAAACCAAACCAATCACATCCATTATCAAGCCATATCACTTGGAAAAATATATATTTACATCTCAAAACATATTCACATACTTCTAACCTATACATGGCACATAACCAAAACTCAAAACATTATTTACCGAAATGATAGCTGGATAGTGTGATGACGTCTCCATCGACTTCCAAGCCCAGCAGAACTCCAAAAATCTATGAACATAGGAAAAACACATAGAATAAGCTTCGAAAGCTTAGTAAGCCATAAGCAAATAAATCTTCACAAGATCATGTATATAATTCAACTTGAATAAACCAATTTATTTAACTTCAAACACATATTCAATCACTTTTCTTATCTAATCCAACATCACCACCTTAGGTAACTTCATTAGACTTATTTATCAATGAACATATAAATCATGCTCCATTTTTCATAATTCTCATGTTCGAAACATAGGACCACAATTTCATCTAATAAGCATATATAACACATCGTTCGTTATCATATATTTCACATATCGTCATTTGAATCATACTAACATTTCATATCAAAATTTCATATTCAAATCATATGTACCTGTATCATATATGGCAATACACAATTACAATTCCATATTTCTCATATATTTCATTAGATCATAGTTTACTTACTAGTATCCACATCTCATTTTCACATATATGATATATGAACTTATCATAATCATACTCACTTTCATATCAGAATTTCATATACATCACAACATACCTAATTCGGATGCACATTCATAAACCCATTTATTTCTCGAAACTCCCGTTGAACCGTTCGGAATCAATAAGGATACTCGGATAGCTCGTAAGCTCATACAATGCCAATGTCCCAGACATGGTCTTACATATAATCAAATATCGATGCCACTATCCCAAACAGGGTCTTACATGAAATCATATATGATGCCAATGTCCCAGACATGGTCTTACACGTAAATCACAAATCAATGCCAACGTCCCAGACATGGTCTTACATGATAACACATATCGGAATCCTATGTCATGACATATGTATCCTAACTATTCCTATGGTTCGTACGGGGCTTTTCGGACATTGTCGTATTATCGAAACTTTCTCAATTTCACATATTCGAAAAATCCACGATCAGAACAAATTCTCCAAAGCTCAATTCAATTCGGTATCACATATATATATATATATATATATATATATTTACAGCTCAATTCAGCATATATAATGCACTTATATTTCAATTTAACAATATTTATTTACTTATGAACTTACCTCGTACGGACACGAATGGACCGGAACGACTAATCAATAACTTTCGATTTTCCCTATCCAAATCTAATTTCCACTTTTCTTGATCTAATTCAATAAAAATTTTACTCGTTTATTTATCAAATCATTCAAATCAATCCAAAAACACATATTTAGGCTATTTTACAAATTAGCCCTCACATTTTCACATTTTAACAATTTAGCCCCTAATTCATAAAATTACAAATTACACCAAATTTCTTTAGACATATGCTTGGTCGAAATTCCTATAGCTCATACAAACCTACATATTTCATTTATTTCAGATTTTAGTCCCTCAAAAACTCATTTTCACAATTTAGTCCATTTTACTCAAATTCATCAAAAATTCAAAGACAAAATATACTAACCCAAAACATATCTTTCTTTTTCCATCAATATCTTCACAAAACTTACAAAATCAACAATGGCATAACTCAAAATCATCATCAAAATAAAAAATTAAGACATGGGCTTGATCGTATACAAAGCAACGATTACAAAAACGTAGAAATTATGAAAAATCGAGTCAAAACCATACCTTACTCATAGAATTTCTTTGCCGAACCCTAGAGTTCTTTTTTCTTTTATTTTTTCTCAAATTTCGGCAATAAGAACACATAATGCACTAATTTTCATGTTTGGTTTAATTTAATATAACTTAATTATACATTTTACAATTTTAACCTTATTATAAACATTATAAAATTATATATATTAGGGCTATTTATGTCCATTATCAAAACCAATGGTTTAATATCAACATAAGGCCTCTTAATTAATAAGCCATGTCACTTTAACACTTTTAAAAAATAGCATACAACTTTTACATTTTACGCGATTAGGTCCTTTTACCAAATTGAGCACACAAACGATTAAATTTTCATACGAAAATTTCACACATACTAATTGACATATAACAGGCACTCAAAATAATATTAAAATAGTTTTCTGACTCAGATTTATGGTCCCAAAACCACTGTTTCGACTAGGGTCTAAATCGGGTTGTTACATCATCCCGGTAGGTACTATAACACCCCTAACCCGTATCTGCCGCCGAAATAGGGTTAGAGGCATTATCGAACAATACACATCATTCATATGCATAACATATACATTTATGCATTCACATATAAGATCCATTCAAATCATTCACATTGTCTATTATAAGGCTCTGCGAGACCTTAAAACATGCTTAAAAGTGGTTCGGGACTAAACTAATAACATTTACAAAGTTTGAGAAACTTAGAAAATTTTACAATATTATAAGGTCACACGCCCGTGTGAGCAGGCCGTGTGCCTCACACGGTCACCAGACACGCCCGTGTCACAAGCTGTGTGAAAACAGGGCATACATACTGACTTGCACTACACAATCGAGGACACACCAGTGTGCCATGCCCTTGGGAAAACTAAAGGGGTTACTAACATGGGTCCACGGCCGACCACACGTCCATGTGCCAGCCCATGTGCCACACACAGCCAGTAGACACGCCCGTGTGTCTAGGCCGTGCCAAACCTATAGGGTATACTGACTTTAATTCGAAGGGTTACCCCAGGGGACACACGGCCATGCAGCATGACCGTGTATCACACACGACCAAGACACACACCTGTGTCTCTGCCCGTGTAGACAAAAATAGGTGATTTGCAAAGCCAATTTGCCACCCTTTTTCTCATGCACATAAAGCAATCAAATAATACCATTTCATTGCATATATAGGTAGCCAAAACATGCCAAATCATACACATATTATGCCATCTATCCTCAACCATTTCAACTACTCAATTCCATATTCAAAACATACCAACTCATTTTGGATAATTCACCAAATTCACGTAACTTTTAAATATATTTTCATCACCTTACCATCAACTAAATCATGCCTCTCAAACATATCAATTCATCATCTATAAATCATACCATAATGTACCATTTCTCAAACATTATTAACTAACCAATGAGTAACCATTTAGTCATATCCAAAACCATGGCAAACAATGCCAAACACAAGGCATTATATATTTCACATATAACACTTATCCAAAACATAATTTTAAGCCAACTTAAATGGCCATACACACCAACATTTACAAGCCAAATCTCATGGCTAATATCATAACTCAAAACATACCAAGATGACACTAGCCTATACAAGTCATATACCATATATACAAAGCTGCCAGAAGTACCAACAAGATGATCGATAGTGTGATGACGTTTCTCGATAATCCCTGAGTCCGAGCTAGCTTCGATAATCTATAAAACAGGGAAAGAATACACAAAGTATGTAACACTCCAAACCTGGCCCAGACATTATGGCCGAATCTGAAGTGCCACATTGGAGTTGAAAACCCACGTTCCGTTTTAGTGTTTTAAAAACCATATATTTTGTTGAGTTAACAAAGTGTATGGAAGCTGGGCACCAGGTAGGTATCCGAGACAGAGGAGGTGAGCCATGAAGGTTGCTTAAGTACCAAACTCTTTGATTGGATCCAATCCTAGACATGCCCACAACCATAGCCACACTTTGTTATATCGAGTTTAAATTTGTTTAAGTGGACGTCTTTGATAAATCGATTAATCGTGGCGTTGAGCTATTTTGAAAACAAGTATCGTTTTGAAAACACGTCCTAAGTCTAGCCCATTTGAATAATTATCAACTGTGTTTAAAGTTATTAAAATTAAAATAATCACGAAAAGAAATAAAAGGAAAGTTAAAATGGCCTTATTACAACCCAAAAATAAATAATAATTAAAGGAAATTTAATGAAAACCACCGCTTATTTAAAAGTCCAAAGGCGATCACCGTGGCTACTCAATCCCTCCACCCAAGTCCCCACATCAAGGCTCACCAGAAGGTTAAGGAAAGGGGTGAGTTTGGAAACTCGGCAGCAACAAACCCTTTCAGAGCCCAAAACAATAACAACTGTTGGGCCTAAGCGCAAATCCAATCTCAACATGTATCGGGTCAGTAGCCCTTTTCATATTTCACATTTCATAACACTGGGCCGAAGCCTTTTCATATTTCATATTCTTCGGGTCAAGCCTTTATCAGAACGGTATGGCCCATAGGCCCATTTCAATATCACATGTAATGTCAATGAGAGAATGGAAGCCTATTTAGGGAGACTACTCAACCCACCATCCGCTACTCTCCACCCGTACCAACCAACACACCATGTGGGGATTAACTCGACCCACCCCGCCATAACTCTCCACCGGCAAAGATAGCTTTATCATATAACTGGAGGCCTAGCCTCTTTTAATAACTGGGGCAAAGCCCTTTTAATAACTGGGCATAAGCCCTTTTAATAACTGGGGCATAAGCCCTTTATCATAACTGGGGCATAAGCCCTTTATCATAACTGGGGCATAAACCCTTTTACACTTCCTCCATCCATATAAAAACCCAACCCAATGCATTTATGAATACATCATGTGCATATCATACATATCATGTGCATATCATACATGTCATGTGCATATCATACATACCATGTTTATCAAAATCCCATGTATTAAATTCATATTTAAACCCTAGGGGTATAATGGTCATTTTTACCTAGGGGCAAAACGGTCATTTTCATATTATAAGGGTAATTCTATAATTTTACCAAAAATTAGGGTTTCCATGTTCATTAACGGTTACTAACAATTCATGTGTGCAAACAGTGAGTCTGGCCTATTTTTAGCGAAATTGAGTTATTGGGCCAAAAACCTTAGTGGGCCTTACTTAGCCGATTTCATCATCTAGGCCTATTTAGCCTATATTCCATGACAGTTTTATCAGTCTCGATGCGTAATTTAACCAGTTTTCATATTCTGCCAATTTTATCCAAATGGGCCCGAAAGCCCAATGGGCCCCACTTCGGCCCCTCGAGGCCCAACTTACCGAGAACGCCAAAAATCACATTCTTACCGTTTCCATTGTTCCCGATCATCATCTCATCGATTCTAACTAACTAGTGAGCGTTCGCTTACTCACAAGTCCTCGAAATGCCAGAATTTCGGTATTTCGGCTTTTCGGCATTTATCGCTTTAAGCTATGAAAAATGGTTCGTTACACACCTGTTTGGCGATATTCCTCGACGAGATCTCCTACACGATTTCTCCTATATTCCATCGTTAATAAATCAGCTTCCATTAATTGACCCAAAACAAGAACCATCTTATATTAATACTTACACATTCGGCCACCATCCAAAATGGCCTTAAGAACCTTACCTTGCCGATATTGATTGACTAGATCTAGCCACTCCGGAGACCCAAGCTGATTCAAGTCGACACTACGCCTTGCTGCTCCTTCACTATAGAAATCAAAAAAATATTAAAAGAAGAACCCCCAAAAACCTATACCCATATTCGGCCACCTCCTTAAATTATAGGGTTTCGACTTTTGCCAACAGTTACTCTAGGAGTCATTTAGAGTTTGAGCACTTACCACAGTCTTTCTTCTCTTGAACCCGTACGCCTAAAAGGTAAAGGAATTGAACACCAACAATTGAAAAGGAAAGAAAAGGTTGCTGGTCACAAAGAATCGGCACCCCCCTATCTTCACTGATTTCGGCTTTTGCGGTATTTCGGCAGAAGTAGAGATAAGGGAAAGAAACAATGGTGAATGGAGGGAAATAGTGGGCTGGTTTGAAAGAAGGAGAAGGAAGAAAAGATGGAAGAAGAGAAGGTAGATTCGACTGCAAAAGAAAAAGAGAGAAAAAGACTAATCCTCCAAGGAGAAAACGGCACAAAAATACCTAAGTGCCGAAAATCCCTAACTAAACCTCTCTGCCGAAATTCCCCCTGCAATCTCTCTTATTCGGCCAACTCTATCTTCATATCAAATCCCTAAAATCTCTCCTCTTATCCCTCCTTAATCCATGCATTTGATTGATTCAAATTCTCCTCTAAAGAGTTCCATTCAGCTACAACTTTTGTATGCACAAAGCATAAAAATTAGCATTATTTTTGCCATCACAGGGAATCGATCCCAGGTCTTCCCCTATGCTCCACACGCCACCTTTTTAGGAGCTTAGTGGCGTCACCCTTGCCACTTTACTAACGCTCTTTTTGTGAAACATTTTACCCACAACTTTATATAAGGGCACCTAGCCAGAACCCCTAACTCCTAAGTCCAAAATTTAAAAATTTCCCCGGGTTTTGGCCATATAATGGGCCTTCCATAAGCCCATTTACATACCCAAATTTTAGAAACTTACCTAAAATATCAAGAATCGAAAAAAACCCGAAAATCAGGATGTTACAACTCTACCCTCCTTAAAGAAATTTCGGCCTCGAAATTTACCTAATCCAAACAGTTGAGGGTACTGCTGATGCATTGCCTCTTCGATCTCCCAAGTAGCTTCTTCCTTGCCATGGTTCCTCCAAAGTACCTTCACTAATGGGACTAACCTCCTTCTCAACACCTTGACATCGCGATCAAGTATTTGCACAGGTTCCTCTTCAAAGGTCAAATCCGATCGTACCTCGATTTCTGCAACTGGCACGATATGAGTTGGGTCAGAACGATATCACCTTAGCATGGACACATGGAAAACATCGTTAATACGATCCAGTTTTGGAGGTAACTCTAGCTGATAAGCCACCGGCCCTATCCGCTTAATGATTCGGTAAGGCCTAATAAACCGTGGGCTCAACTTACCCTTCTTACCAAATCTCAATATCTTCTTCCAAGGCGAAACTTTCAAAAAGACCATGTCCCCTACTGCATATTCAATATCCTTACGCTTCAGATTGGCATAAGACTTTTGTCGATCCGCCGCCTCTTTTAACCGATTCCTGATCACCTTAATTTTGTCTTCAGTATCTGCTACCAACTCTGGTCCAAGTATTTGCCTTTCCCCCAATTCTACCCAACAAGTAGGCGAACGACACCTTCGCCCATATAGTGCCTCATATGGAGCCATCTGAATACTTGCTTGGTAACTGTTGTTATACGCGAACTCCGCCAATGGCAAATGGTCCTCCCAGCTGCCTCTAAACTCAATAGCACAACCCCTCAACATATCCTCTAAAATCTGAATAACCCTCTCTGATTGCCCATCTGACTGAGGGTGAAAAGCCGTACTGAAATCCAGTCGTGTTCCCAATGCCTCATGCAACTTTTGCCAAAATCGAGATGTAAACCTTGGGTCTCGGTCTGAAATTATCGATGCTGGCACACCATGAAACCGTACTATTTCTGCCACATACAATTTGACCAACTTCTGAAGTGAGTAATCGGTTCGGACAAGTATGAAATGAGCAGATTTCGTGAGTCTATCCACAATCACCCAAACTGAATCCTTCTTAGAAGGTGTCAACGGCAACCCACTTACAAAGTCCATAGTTACCCTTTCCCACTTCCAAAGTGGTATCTTTACCTACAGTAATAATCCGAAGGTAGTTGATGCTAGGCCTTCACTTGTTGACATGTCAAACATCTCCCTACAAATTCGGTCACTTCTCACTTAAGCCCAGGCCACCAATATTGCTCTCGCAAGTCTCGATACAACTTACTCCCTCCTGGATGCATAGCACAAGGTCCATTATGTGCCTCTTTCAAAATCATCAATCTCAAGTCGGAGTCTTTCGGCATACAAATTCTTCCTCGAAAACAAAGAACTCCCTCACTATTTAACCCAAAGTCCAGATTCTGCCCCTTCTCAACTTGCTGAAACCGAGAAACCAACGACTCGTCCTCTAACTGTTGCTTCTTAATCTGTTTTACCCAAGTCGGTCTTACTTGCAACTCTTCCAATAAACTTCCATCGTCATACAAACTTAGACGAGCAAACATCGCTTTTAATTCTGCCACAGCCCTTCGACTTATCGCATCAGCCACGACATTCGCCTTACCTGGATGGTACTTAATTGAACAGTCATAGTCCTTTAACAACTCTATCCACCTTCACTGCCTAAGATTCAGCTCCTTTTGAGTCAGCAAGTACTTAAGACTCTTTGTGATCCGTATAGATGATGCATTTCTCCCCATACAGGTAATGCCTCCATATCTTAAGTGCAAATATTACCACTGCCAATTCCGAGTCATGCGTCGGGTAGTTCACCTCGTGCGGCTTAAGCTGTCGTGAAGCATAAGCGACCACTTTACCCTCTTGCATCAACACGCAATTAAACCTACATGTGACGCATCGGCGTGCACGGTGAAATCCTTACCGGACTCGGTCAATCAACACCGGCGCTTCCGTCAAAACCTTCTTCAGCTTCTCAAAAGCCTCTTGCTGCTTATTTGTCCAAACAAAAGGTGCTCCCTTCCTTATAAGTTTCGTTAACGGTGCTGCCAACACAGAAAATCCTTTCACGAATCTCCGATAATAAACTGCCAACCTCAGAAAACTTCGGATCTCTGTTACTGACCTCAGTGGCTTCCATTCTAAAATTGCTTCAATCTTTCGAGGGTCCACCTTGATCCCCTCGGCAGACACAACATGCCCCAAGAAGGTAACTTCTTTCAGCCAAAACTCGCACTTACTAAACTTTGCATAAAGTTGTTTCTCCCTTAACACTTGCAGCACTACACGAAGATGCTCATCATGCTTCTCTTCCGTTTCTGAATACACCAAAATATAGTCAATAAAAACGACTACGAACCGATCCAAGTATGGCTGGAATACCCGATTCATCAAATTCATGAATGCTGCCGTTGCATTAGTCAACCCAAAAGGCATTACCAGAAACTCGTAATGACCGTATCGAGTCCTGAACGCCGTCTTATAAATATCCACTTCTTTAACTCTTAATTGATGATATCCAGACCGAAAGTCGATCTTAGAAAATACCGAGGCTCCTTTTAATTGGTCGAACAGATCATCGATTCTTGGTAACGGATACTTATTCTTGATCGTTAGTTTATTCAACTGCCGATAGTCAATACACATTCACATAGTCCCATCTTTCTTCTTTACGAACAGTACCGGTGCGCCCCACGGGGAAACATTTGGTCTTATAAACCCTCTATCTAACAGTTCCTGAATCTGAGCCTTCAATTCCACTAATTCCCTTGGTGCCATCCTATAAGGCGCAATGGACACAGCAGCTGTTCCAAGTAATAAGTCGATTCCAAACTCGACTTCTCTGTACGGGGGTAATCCAGGAAGTTCATCTGGGAATACATCCTGAAATTTCTTAATAGTCCTGATCGACTCTACCGTTATCTCTGCAAGTCCTGTTTGACTTACAAGGGCCAAGTACGCCTCACAACCTTTCCGAATCAACTTCTCGGCTCTTAAAGCAGAAACAACATTGGACAAATAATCCCTTCGTTCCCCTATAACCATTATCTCCTCGTCTTCAGCAGTTCGTAGTACCATTCTCTTTGCAGCACAATCCAACGTCGCCTTGTGCTTAGCTAACCAGTCCATTCCCAAGATAAGATCAAAATCCCCAAATGGCAGCTCCATCAAGTCTCCTTCAAAAATTTTATCTTGTGTCACTAACTGATCGCCTAAAAGTTTATCTACCTTAACTGAATGTCCCAATGGGCTTATCACCGATACCCCACTCACAGTCTCCTCAGGAAGCACATCCAAAGCCCGAGATACATCACAAGAAACATACGAGTGAGTGGAACCCACTTCAATCAAAGCAGTATAAGGCATGCTATGAATGAAGAACGTACCAGTTATAACATCAGGAGCGTCACCCTCCTCACGATGTCATGCAGCATAAACTAACGCCGGCTGTCGGGCTTCGGCATGTCCAGCACCTCTGCCAGGTGCCCCACGTCCTCGTCCATTACCATTGCCACCTTTAACTTGCCCACGACCCCTCTATGGTGGTGGTCCTCCTCGCCGTGGTTGGACATCCCTTTGCTCTGCAGCTAGCTCCTGAGCTGTCCTCCGAGGACACTCTCTGAACCTATGCTCCCTAGACCCACATCGAAAACATGCTCCTGTTCGTTTCCAGCACTCCCCCATATGCACCTTACCACAGTCCCTGCAAGCCTGCGGTCTATAAGTATTTACTGGAACTGCTCGAACCGGTTCCTCCATCCTTGCTCTTTTAACATTTTGATTCGTGGCACTTGAGGGTCTAAAATCCCTATTGAATTTGGGTCGATCCTTCTCATAATTCTCGCCGCCATCACTTCACCTCCTCGGCTATCTTAGCCTTTTCTACCAATGCAAGAAACCACGCTCCTCCGTGGAGCTATCAATATCCTAAGCTCATCGCGAGACCATCTTCAAATCGGACATCATACTCATATTCGCTGTTACTATCCCACTAGCATATCGACTCAGCCTAAAAAATTCTGCCTCATACTCTGCTACAGTCTTATCACCCTAAGTCAGATTCAAGAATTCCTTCCGACGAGCATCCACATAACTTACTCCAACATACCTCCTTTTAAAAGCAGTTTTGAACAATTCCCAGGTTACTTGCTCAATTGGGGTACTCTCCCATACGGTGATCCACCATCGGTATGCCTCGTCACGTAGCAGTGACACAGCTCCTTTCAGCTTTTGCTCCACAGAGCAGTCTAGATCGTCCATGATCCGTTCTGTTTCCTCTAGCCAATATTCTGCCACATTTGGGGCTACTCCAGATACACCCCTAAATACTTCTGCCCCGTTGGCCCGGAGTCGCTCCGATATAGACCCCTATTCATTGTCCCAAAGATTAGCTCCAAGAACTCTTTCTAAAACCCTTAACATGGCTTGGGACAAAGCGTCATCCCCGCACCCGATCATAAGACCCAGTCTCCGTTGCTTGTAGCACAGATGGCTCCTCACCGGCCTATGCCCCGAGGATGAAGATTCAGTTGCACCTTCCGCGACCACGTCCGCGCCTCGCCTCACTTAACTCCTTTTGTACTCATATCGACTTATCGATTTATTTAATTTTATGAAATTAGTATAATGTTCCACTTGCTTATTAAGAAAATGTCTTATGGAAATATAGCAGTTCAAGAATTGTTTTCAGATCGTCATAGCCTAGCTACTGCCTCATTTCTACCGTTTCACGCTTTTCCCTATCTACAAGATCATAGTAGAGTCTCAAGACTATTCACAATATCATATCATTATCATATATCGTAAAGAAAATATACTTACGACTTGGTGCTTGGGATTCAAGATGCCACTTCTTTCTCCAATCCAAAACTTAAAACCATGTTTTTGATCACCGAAAATAGAAATTTGAAAACTTTAATTTGAAAACACCCTTTATTTTGAACTCTTGATTTAAAACAGAAAAACTCGAACCATTTTAACATGTATACTCTGTAAAACATCTTTGAAAAGAATTTTCAAAAATCATTTCCAAAAATACCCTTCTTAAGCCTAAGGTTTTAAAAAATTTTTGAACCCGATCCACAGCCGAGTTGTTGCAACCTGGCTCTGATACCACTAAATGTAACACCCCAAACCTAGCCCAGACGTTATGGCTGAATCTGAAGTGCCACATTGGAGTTGAAAACCCACGTTCCGTTTTATTGTTTTAAAAACCATATATTTTGTTGAGTTAACAAAGTGTATGGAAGCTGGGCACCAGGTAGGTATCCGAGACAGAGGAGGTGAGCCATAAAGGCTGCTTAAGTACCAAACTCTTTGATTGGATCCAATCCTAGACATGCCCACAACCATAGCCACACTTTGTTATATCGAGTTTAAATTTGTTTAAGTGGACGTCTTTGATAAATCGATTAATTGTGGCGTTGAGCTATTTTGAAAATAAGTATCATTTTGAAAACACGTCCTAAGTCTAGCCCATTTGAATAATTATCAACCGTGTTTAAAGTTATTAAAATTAAAATAATCCGAAAAGAAATAAAAGGAAAGTTAAAATGGCCTTATTACAACCCAAAAATAAATAATAATTAAAAGAAATTTAATGAAAACCAACGCTTATTTAAAAGTCCAAAGCGATCACCGTGGCTACTCTGAATCCCTCCATTGAAGTCCCCACATCAAGGCTCACTGCAAGGTTAAAGAAAGGGGTGAGTTTGGAAACTCAGTGTACAACAAGCCCTCTCGAGCCCAAAACAATAACAGCCTGTTGGGCCTAAGCCCAAATCCAATCTCAACATGTACTGGGCCGTAGCCCTTTTCATATTTCACATTTCATAACACTGGGTCGAAGCCTTTTCATATTTCATATTCTTGGGCGAAGCCTTTCTTTCAGAAACAGTATGGCCCATAGGCCCATTTCAATATCACATGTAATGTCAATGAGAGAATGCAAGCCCATTTGGGAGACTACTCAACCCACCATCCGCTACTCTCCACCGTACCAACCAACACACCATGTGGGATTAACTCGACCCACCCCGCCATAACTCTCCATGGCAAAGATAGTGCTTTATCATATAACTGGAGGCCTAGCCTCTTTTAATAACTGGGGAAAAGCCCTTTTAATAACTGGGCATAAGCCCTTTTAATAACTGGGGCATAAGCCCTTTATCATAACTGGGGCATAAGCCCTTTATCATAACTGGGGCATAAGCCCTTTTACACTTCCTCCATCCATATAAAAACCCAACCCAATGCATTTATGAATACATCATGTGCATATCATACATATCATGTGCATATCATACATTTTATGTGCATATCATACATACCATGTTTATCAAAATCCCATGTATTAAATTCATATTTAAACCCTAGGGGTATAATGGTCATTTTTACCTAGGGGCAAAACGGTCATTTTCATATTATAAGGGTAATTCTTTAATTTTACCAAAAATTAGGGTTTCCATGTTCATTAACGGTTACTAACAATTCATGTGTGCAAACAGTGAGTCTGGCCCATTTTTAGCGAAATTGAGTTATTGGGCCTAAAACCCTTAGTGGGCCTTACTTAGCCGATTTCATCATCTAGGCCCATTTAGCCTATATTCCATGACGGTTTTATCAGTCTCGATGCGCAATTTAACCAGTTTTCATATTCTACCAATTTTACCCAAATGGGCCCGAAAGCCCAATGGGCCCTACTTCGGCCCCTCGAGGCCCAACTTATCGAGAACGCCAAAAATCACATTCTTACCATTTCCATTGTTCCCGATCATCATCTCATCGATTTTATCTAACTAGTGAGCGTTCGCTTGCTCACAAGTCCTCGAAATGCCAGAATTTCGGGATTTCGACTTTTCGGCTTTTATCGCTTTAAGCTATGAAAAAGGGTTCGTTACACACTTGTTTGGTGATATTCCTCAACGAGATCTCCTACACGATTTCTCCTATATTCCACCGTTAATAAATCAACTTCCATTAATTGACCCAAAACAAGAACCATCTTATATTAGTACTTACACATTCGACCACCATCCAAAATGGCCTTAAGAACCTTACCTTGCCGATATTGATTGACTAGATCTAGCCACTCTGGAGATCCAAGCTGATTCAAGTCGACACTACGCCTTGCTGCTCCTCCACTATAGAAATCAAAAAAATATTAAAAGAAGAACCCCAAAAAACCTATACCCATATTCGGCCACCTCCCTAAATTATAGGGTTTCGGCTTTTGCCAACAGTTACTCTAGGAGTTATTTAGAGTTTGAGCACTTACCACTGTCTTTCTTCTCTTGAACCCGTACGCCTAAAAGGTAAAGGAATTGAATGCCAACAATTGAAAAGGAAAGAAAAGGTTTCTGGTCACAAAGAATTGGCACCCTCTATCTTCACTGATTTTGGCTTTTGCGGTATTTCGGCAGAAGTAGAGATAAGGGAAAGAAACAATGGTGAATGGAGGGAAATAGTGGGCTGGTTTGAAAGAAGGAGAAGGAAGGAAAGATGGAAGAAGAGATGGTAGATTCGGCTGCAAAAGATAAAGAGAGAAAAAGACTAATCCTCCAGGGAGAAAACGGCACAAAATTACCTAAGTGCCGAAAATCCCTAACTAAACCTCTCTGCCGAAATTCCCGCCTCCAATCTCCCTTATTCGGCCAACTCTATCTTCATATCAAATCCCTAAAATCTCTCCCCTTATCCCTCCTTAATCCATGCATTTGACTGATTCAAATTCTCCTCTAAAGAGTTCCATTCAGCTACAACTTTTATATACACAAAGCATAAAAATTAGCATTATTTTTGCCATCACAGGGAATCGATCCCAGGTCTTCCCCTATGCTCCACACGCCACCTTTTTAGGAGCTTAGTGGCGTCACCCTTGCCACTTTACTAACGCTCTTTTTGTGATACATTTTACCCACAACTTTATATAAGGGCACCTAGCCAGAACCTCTAACTCCTAAGTCCAAAATTTAAAAATTCCCCTAGGTTTTGGCCATCTCATGGGCCTTCCATAAGCCCATTTACATACCCAAATTTTAGAAACTTACCTAAAATATCAAGAATCGCGAAAAACCCGAAAATCAGGATGTTACAAAGTAAGCTTTAAAAGCTTAGTAAGCCATATACAAATAAATTCATCACATGAACATTTCCATATTAATTCATATATGCTAAACATAGATTGTTACATCCAAATTCACAAACCTTTCTCATTAAACATATATTCAATGTCTTAATCGAGTTCATCAAATATTTCCCCTTTTTAATACTCGTATAAATTTCGTACTTGGGTCACTTAGCTCATTCACATATTCTTTCTCAACTTGACTTTTCCCGTTAAACCGTTGGAAATCGTTAAGGATACTCGGCAATCACATATAACTCGTACAATGCCATATCCCATATATGGTCTTACATGTTATCAAATATCGATGACACCGTCTCAGACAAGGTCTTACACGTAATCGATTAATGATGCCAATGTCCCAGACATGGTCTTACACGTAATCACAATACAATGCCAATGTGCCAGACATGGTCTTACAATTAATCTCATCTCAGCAACCTAATGTCATAACATTCGTATCCTATACTATTCCTAAGGTTCGTACGGGACTTTCGGATGTCGTAACTCTGTTAATTCTTGCTCGTAATTCCTCGTTCAACATTTATAACACTTCAATGACAAATAAACACATAATATTCAATTTAAAGACATTTATTTGCATATGAACTTACCTCGTAGTCAGAATAGAGGGACCGGATCGACTATTCGATAACTTTCGATTTCCCTTGATCTAAATTCGATTTCTTTCGTTCAAGATCTATATGAATCCAAAATTAACTCATTTAATCACCTATTCATTCAAATTCATCCAAAATACCTATTTAGGCATTTTTACACTTTAGCCCCAAAACTTTCACATTTCTTACAATCTAGTCCTCATTTTATAAAAACACAAATTACACAATTTCTTTCTAATTTCATGCTAGCTGAATTCTCTATAGGTCCCTAGCAGCCCATATTTTTCATCTATTTCACAATTTAACCGCTCAGTTTACACTTTTCTCAATTTAATATCTAATATGCATTTTTACTCAAAATCACTTTACAAAACATGTATATCAAACACCAAGCTTTCGTATTTCATCAAAAAACATCCAAAAACACATGAATTCATCAATGTCAACTTTCAAAATCATTAACACTTTCAAAAATTACAGCATGGGCTAGTTAGAACACGAAACAATGATGACAAGAACATAGAAATCATCAAAAACGGATCAAAACCGTACCTTAATTGCTTGAATATACAAGGTCGAATGAAGAACCCTAGAATGACTTATTTTTATTTCTTATTTTTGGTTATGGATGATGAAAATAAAGATGAAAATGCTTTTGTTTTGTTTTAACATATGTTAATTACCAATTTACTAATTTGACCTTGGTTAATAAACATTAAAACATTCATTTAATGCCCTTTTTTTGTTAAAATCCACTATCAATGGTCTAATACAAAAATAAGGACCTTCCATTTAATAAGCCATGGCAATTAAGCACTTTTAACTTATGGCATGCTACTTTTGCACTTTACGCAATTTGTCCTTTTTCTCAAATTAATCACTTAAACAATAAAATTAGCTCACGAAATTTTCACACATACATATTCACATGCTATAAACACCAAAAATAATATTAAAATAATTGTTTAAACTCAGATTTATGGTTCCAAAACCACTGTTCTGATTTAGCTAAACTGAGCTGTTACACATATTGACTTTTCGCTTGATAAATTGGCAGTGTTGTACATTTCTGAGATTGTTAGATTGCGTGGGTGCCAGTTTCGATTATTTTGGATAGAGATTTGAGGTTTACATCGTAATTTTGGAAGAAATTGAAAGAAGCTCTGGGTACGAAATTGAATTTTAGTACAACTTTTCATTTGTAAACTGACGGACAGTCTGAGCGAGTAATTCAAGTTCTTGAAGATATGCTCCGATGTAACATCCTGATTTTTGGGTTTTTTGCGATTCCCGATATTTTAGTAAAGTTTTTAAAAATTTGGTATGTGGTTGTGAAATTCACAATTTGAATATGTAAATGGGCTTATGGAAGGCCCATGTGTTGGCCAAAACCCGGTAGAATTTTTGAATTTAGGACTTAAGAGTTAGGGGTACTGGCTAGATGACCTTATGTAAAGTTGTGGGTAAAATGTATCACAAAAAGAGCTTTGGTAAAATGGCAAGGGTGACGCCACTAAGCTCCTAAAAAGGTGGCGTGTGGAGCATAGAGGAAGACCTGGGTTCGATTCCTTGTGTTGGCAAATAAGGTTATTTATTTTTATGTGCAGGAAGGGTAGGCGTTGGAACCCAAGTGGATTCTGTTGGAGGAGTTTGAATTAATCAAGTGCATGGATTAAGGAGTGATAATGGGAGAGATTTTAGGGATGATGGAGAGATAAGAGGGAGCGTATCTAGGAGAGATTTTAGGAGATTTGAAATGGGAGAAGTGGTGGCCGGTCAAGGGGAAGGTTTAGAGCAAATTCGGCTATGGGGGTTTTAGGGTGGCATTTTTCTCTTTTTTCTTTCTTTTCACTTGTGCCGATTGTTCTTAAGCAAATCCCTCTCATTTCTCTTCCATTATTTCTTCCACAAACTCTTTTCCTCTCATTGTTCCTCTCTTTCATTCATAGTAAAAGCCGAACCTATCATTCTTTTCATTGCTAACCGAATAGCAACAAGCCAAATCCCGAAGGAGTCAAGGGAAGTCGGTTTATCTATAAAGGTATACACTTGTTCTTTTTCTTTTTAGCTGATTCTTGTTATTTCAAAAGCCTTTCAACTCTTTTGTCAACGCCCTTTTTTGGTCCATAACCACTTTTTCTCTAGTGACCTAAAAGCCGAAAGCACAGCACCCTTGGGTGACTTGGTGGCCGATTCTTAGGATCCTTGTGGTGCGATTTCTGCTAGTGTTTTAGAGTTGGGACTGCGTTGAATCAGAGTTAGCACGGGATTGGAATTGTTTGGGTAGGTGAACCTTGGTAAGTGCTCATGGCCTTAATCAATTTGGTATTATGGAGGTTAAGAAAAGCCGAAACCCCTATAGGTTAGGGAGGTGGCCGAATGTGGGTATAGGCCTTATTGGGTTCTTCTTTTATTCTTTTTATGGTTTGTATAGTGGAGGAGCTACAAGACGTAGTGTCGACTTGGATTAGCTGGGATCATCAGAGTGACTAGATCTAGTCATCAACTTCGGTAAAGGTATGGATTCTAAGGCCATTATGAAGGGTGGCCGAATGTGTAAGGATTGTTAATAGATGGTTCTCGATTTGGTTCTATTATTGTGAGCTGATCTATTAACGGGTGATTATAGGAGAAATTGTGTAGGAGATCTCGTCGAGGAATATTGCAAAATAGGTGTGTAACGAACCCTTTTTTTCATAGCTTGAAACGATAAATGCCGAAAAGCCGAAATGCCGAAATTCTGGCATTTCGAGGACTTGTGAGCAAGCGAACGCTTATTGGTTAGTTAGATTAGCTAGGTTGATGATCGGGAATGTTGGAAAAGGTAAGGCATGATTTTTGGCATTACGGTAAGTTGGGCCTCGAGGGGCTGAAGTTGGGCCAATGGGCTTTCGGGCCCATTTGGGTAAAATTGGTAGAAAATGAAAATCTGTTAAATTGTGCATTAAGACTGGTAACACCATTATGGAAAATAAGCTAAATGGGCCTAGATGACTAAATCGGCTATGTAGGGCCCATTAGGGGTTTTTGGCCCAATAACTCGGTATCGCGAAAAATGGGCCAGAATCGCTGTTTAAAACATAAGAATGGTTAGTAACTAATAATGAACATGGAAAACCCTAATATTTGGTAAAATTATGAAATTACCTTTATAATATGAAAATAATTGTTTTGCCCTTAGGTAAAAATGACCATTATACCCCTAGGGTTTAATTATAAATTTGATACGTGCGATATGATATACATGATTGATATGATATGCACATGATATGTATGATATGCACATGATATGTATGATATGCACATGATGTATTCATAAATGCATTGGGTTGGGTTTTTATATGGATGGAAGAAGTGCAAAAGGGCTATGCCCCAGTTTATTGAAAAGGGCTTATGCCCCAGTTTACCGAAAAAGGCTTATGCCCCAGTTTATTGAAAAGGGCTTATGCCCCAATTTATTGAAAAGGGCTTTGCCCCAGTTATTAAAGAGGCTAAGCCTCCAGATATATGATAAAGCAGCTATGCTGCCAATGGTGTGTTGGTTGGGTGGGTTTAGTTATTCCCTACATGGTGTGTTGGTTGGTACCGGTGGAGAGTAGCGGATGGTGGGTTGAGTAGTCTCCCCAAATGGGCTTGCATACATTCATTGATATTACATGTGATATTGAAATGGGCCTATGGGCCATACCGTTTACAGTAAAGGCTTCGGCCCAGTAATATGAAATATGAAAAGGCTTCATCCCAGTATACGCTGAGATTGAAGTTGGGCTTAGGCCCAGTAAGCTTATATTGCTTTGGGCTCTGAAAGGGGCTTGTTAGATATTGAGTTTCCAAACTCACCCCCTTTCCTTAACCTTGCAAATGAGCCTTGATTTGGGGACTTGGAGCCGGAGGGGATTCAGAGTGGCCATAGTGATTGCCTTTGGGCTTTTGAATAAGTGTTGGTTTTCATTAAGTTTGCTTTATTTATAATTTATTTTTGGGTTGTAATAAGGCCATTTTGACTTGATTTTCTTTCTTTTCTGGGATTATTTTATTTTTAATAATTTTAATCTGTTTGTTAATAAATGGGCTGGACTTAGGTCGTGTTTTCAAAATGATAATTGTTTTCAAAATAACAGCACGCTACGATTATCCGATTTATCAAAGATTTCAACTTAAATAAATTACAACTCGATTTAACTAAGTGTGGCAATGGTTGTGGGCATGTCTAGGATTGGATCCATTCGAAGAGCTTGGTACTTAAGCAGCCTTCATGGCTCACCTCCTCTGTTACGGATTCCTACCTGGTGCCCAGCTTCCATTCACTTTGTTAGCGTAACAAAAGTCGGTTTTTAAAGCACTAAAACGAAACATGGATTTTTAACTTCAATGTGGCACGTCAGATTCGGCCATAACGTCTGTGCGGGGTTTGGGGTGTTACATCCGATGTTGTGTTTTAGATTTCAAAGGCAACTGAGAGAAATATTTGTCGCTAGTTGAATTTCCATATAATAATAGTTTTCAATCGAGTATAAAGATGGTGTCTTATGAAGCTCTCTATGGTCGCAAATGCTGAACTCCATTGTATTGGATCGAGCTTAGTGAGAAATAGATTCACGAGGTTGATTTGGTTAGAGGGACCGAAGAGAAAGTGAAAGTAATTCGTGACTGTTTGAAAGCAGCTTCAGATCATCAGAAATTGTACACAGATTTGAAATGAAAAGATATTGAATTTCAGATGGGTGACAAAATGTTCTTGAAGGTATCTCTGTGGAAGAAAATAGTTCATTTTGGTCACCAAGGTAAATTGAGTCCACGATTCATCGGGCCATATGAGATTATTGAACGAATAGGACCAGTAGCATATCGACTAGCGTTACCGATTGAGCTAGAGGAAATTCATAATGTGTTTCATGTATCGATGTTGCGCCAATATAGATTTGAGCTATCACATGTCATTTCTCCATTTGAGACTGAAATTCAAGATGATATGACGTACAACGAAGAACTGATCAGAATTCTAGCACGTGAGGTTAAACAGTTGAGAAATAAGAGCATAACTCTCGTGAAAGTACTTTGACAACAACACTGTGTCGAAGAGGCTACATGGGAGGCCAAGGAAGTTAGGAGAAAACAGTACCATAACCTATTCACTAGTAAGATTTTCAGGGATAAAAATCCCTAAAGGGGGCAGAGTTGTAACAAACCGTTATTAGTCAAATCAGAATATTGGTTTTGGGACCACAAATCTGAGGTCAAAATATTAATTTTATTATTATTTTACTGTTTACAACATGATTAAGTGATTGTGTGAAAATTTCGTTAAGAAATTTGATCGTTTGAATGGTCAATTTGATGAAAAGGACTAAATCGCGTAAAGTGTAAAACTTGAGTTCTTATAGCTAAAGGTGCCTAAAGTAAAGGTCCTTATGTTGTAATTAGACAATTAATAGCATGATTGGACATATATGGACATATATTAAGGTGTTTTAAATGGTTTTATATAAGGTTAATATAGTAATTTATTAAATAAAGGTTAATTAATTAAAACAAAAGACAAATTTTTTCATTCATCTTTCTCCCAACTGAAAATAAGAAAAAAAGAAGCCATTGATGAGCTTTGAAGGTTTGGCTAATGCATGCTTCAATTGTAAGTGATTTTTTGACCTGGTTTTTAGTGATTTCTATGTTTTTGAGTTCGTTGTAGCCCAATCTATCTAGCTCGTACCTTCGATTTCAAAATTGTTAAAATTTGTGAGAGTTTCCATTGATGTATACATGTTTTATTTGATGATTTATGATGAATTGTGAATGTTTGATAATAGTGATACAAGTTTTGTTAAGTGATTTTTAGTGAAAATGCATGATAAACAGTAAATTATACATATTTTTACCCCATGTTTAATGCATTTTATGGATGATTTCTCATTAGAATTGGTGAATTCGATGCTCCTAATGCTTTAATTTCATGTTTTATACTTAGGATAGCGAAAGAAATGAGAAACGGGCCAAAAACAGAGAAAATTGACCAAAGTACGAACTTAACACGGCCTGGACCTCTTCACACAGGCAGACCACATGGCCGTGTCAATTTGGCAGGCTCGAACATGGCCTGAAGTAATCGCACACGGACGTGTCCCTGCCGAGCCCAAGTTAAGTCCAATTCGGAAAAGGCCACTTTTGAGGGCTCATAGGCATTCCAAAGCCTATAAATACACCCTAGAAGAGGAGAAAAGGGAGACGGAGAATAGGGGGTAAAGAATTACTCCAAGGAAGTCGATTGATCCATCTTAGAAGCTGGATTCATCATCAAGACTGAAGATCTCTCCTCAATTTCCCTTCAGGATTTTTGGGTTTTCTTTATGTTTTGTATTCTTTATTCTTCTGAGATGTTTTCTTATTTAATTATGAACTAAAACCCCTAAATACCTAAGGGGAATGAAACCTAAGACGAATCTTGTTATTATTTTCTGAATCGTATGATAAATATTTAACTTGATCTTAATTATGTGTTTTTAATTCTTGTTTTGATATCCCAGGATACTGATTTAAGACATGCTCTTATTCAGAGGAGGAATAGACCCTGTCTAAGAGTACTTTTTTCATAATTAAGCAGAGTTGATTGCGCAACTAGAAATAGGGTGACAAGATTTTGCTGGATTAGGGTGAAACCTAATAAGGGGATCCATAGATCGAGTTAATGCAACCTTAGAATGTTAATTAGTGAAAAGTCTCGGTTATTCGATCTAGGGATTAGACGTTATTAGTCTTGAATAGGGATAATAACATAACTTAGGGATTTCTACGGAACAAGTTGAATGAAGAAATCATCCGATTCAGAGCCAGAATAACAAGTAAAGTCTAGGTGGATTTGTCCTTAGGTATTGTCTTAAGTCAATCGGTTTTTCCCAAAAGCAATTCCCCAATTCTTTTCTCTGTGAGTTCTTAGTTTAGGTAATTAGTTAATTAAAACAAAACCTCTTTATTCTTAGGCTAGATAATAAAAAGACAGTCATTACTAGTACTTTTAGTTCCTTTGGGTTCAACAATCCGGTCTTGCTAAAACTATACTACTGTTCGATAGGTACACTTGCCTACATTGTGATAATAGTTAGTTCAAGAACGAGTAATTATAAATATTTAAAACCTATCACGAAACCTCGCGATCAAGTTTTTGGCGTGGTTGCCGGGGAACTAAAATATTAGGAACACTCAATTTTTATTACTTTAGCCATTTATTTTTCTTGCAATTTAATTTAATTTAATTTAATTTAATTATTATTATTACTAATTAATTTACTTTTTCTTTCTCTTGACAGGTTTTTATAGTTTATGACTAGAAGAAACCCGTCGGGACTATTACTTTTTGACGAAGAAATCGATCGCACAGTTCGTAGAAACCAAAGAGAAATAAGGCGAAGCTTAAGATACACAGAGAACGAGCAAGAAGATGATACTCAACCCCCAACCTAAGAGATGGCTGAAAACCAAGGCAATCAGCTACCTCCTACAATTGCGACTAATCAAAATCCTGCTCCACGTACTATGTATGACTATGCTAAACCTTCTTTAACCGGAACTGAGTCAAGTATAGTTATACCTGCTATTACTACGAATAATTTCGAACAGAAACCTAACACAACTCAGATGATACAGCAGTTTGTTCAGTTTGATGGTTTGCAGGATGAGGATCCCAACACTCACTTGGTGAATTTTCTGGAGTTTGCGACACTTTCAAAATTAATGGCATTTCTGATGATGCCATTCGCCTTCGGTTATTCCCTTTTTCACTGAGAAACAAAGCTAAATAATGGTTGAACTCATTACCACGAGGGTCCAACACTACTTGGGAACAAATGACCGAAAAATTTCTACTAAAATATTTTTCGCCGGCTAAAACGGCTAAGTTACATAATAATATCTCTTCTTTTGTGCAGATGGACTTAGAAACACTTTACGATGCATGGAAGAGATACAATGATCTATTGCGAAGGTGCCCTCACCATGGGTTATGTAGCACCCCAAACCCGGCCCAGACGTTATGGCCGGATCCGGCATGCCACATCGAAGCGTTCAAAACATTTTATATTGTTGATCCAGAAAAACTTACTTAGTGTTTTAAAAGATAATTTTATTATAGGTTAAAGTGAATGGAAGTTGTGCACCAGGTAGGAAACCGAAAAAGAGGAGGTGAGTCTATCGGACTACTTAAGTACCAAGCTCTCTTCGGATCCAATCCTAGACATGCACACCGCCATTGCCACACCTTAACGTCATGTACATTTGTAGGAAACCAATTTGATTAAGTCCTTTTTAGGAAAAGTGATTAATTTTGGAAAATACATTCATTGCGAAAGCTTTGCTTGTTGTCGTGTTATTTTGAAATTAATTGTTGTTTTTGAAAACGCGCCCTAAAGCTATCCAATTTGAACAGTTAAAATAAGTAATACTTACTTAGTAACACATATTAAAACCATCAAGAATAATTAAGGGACCTTATTACATTTAAAAAAAAACCCAAAACCTCAAACGTAAATAAAAGGATATCCAGTTCACCAGAAGAAAATCAAACTTTCAGAACGGGTGGCCACTCCAAATTCCCTCACAGCTCCAAGCCCACTATGGTTGGGGATTACTGCGTGGATGGAAATAAAAGGGTGAGTTTGGGGAAACTCAGTGTAAATTAACCCAACCATAGCCTATATCACTCAAACCACGTAAATAGAATAAGTTGGCCTTAGCCCGAATGTAAATTCGAATAAAGCCCATAGGCCCATAATGTAACGTAAAAGATATTACATGTTTATGCTGAAACCCAACCATATCCAATCGTATACACCCCCGTACCAACCTTACACCGTGTGGGGAGACAACTCGACCCACCCAACCGCTACACACCACAAAATTTGCGGCATGGTCGCTGAGCAGAATAATGTGACAGAGTCACCAGATATGAATAATCGTGGCGAGCCACTAGAATGAATATATGTGGCGAGCCACCAGATTAGATATTTGTGGCATAGCCACCGTGACGCTTCCTCCATAATATAACCCATGTCCCCATGCAATGTAAATAATATGTCATGGCATACGATCTGAAATGTAACATCATGCTTTTCGTAAAAAATAACCCTAGGGGTATAACGGTAATTTTGCATACATAGGGGTGTTCAAGTAATTTCACTATTCTTAAGGTTTTCATACATAACATAGCCATTTACGTACGATCAGAAACACTTACTGCGTTTTCTTACCAACTTGGACCCGTTGGCCCATTATCCCGTTTTTGGCCCATTAAGCCCAAAAATATTGAAATGCATGGAATCGCGTACTCTGCAGTCTTATCACTTTAATTTACCATATACATCAAACTATTAATCTTATGAGCATTCACACACTCCCAAGATCTCAAAATACCGACTTTTCGGCATTTCAGCTTTTCGGCTTGTGCCGATCTAGTCTATAAGAGGGTGTTAGTTACACACCTGTTTGCGACGATATGCTGACGAGATCCACACACGAACTGCCTACAATTGGATTACTAACACGTTAATCTAACTATTCAAATACGAACTACGTATTAACCCCTTACAATATTTGGCCAACCACACCTACAGATCATAGTAAGCTTATAAGAAATCAATAAGCAACTCATTAACAAATTTTTGTCAATGTTTACCACATAATCATAATTTCACTGCAAGCTGTCTTCCTGAGCAACAGTCACTAAATCATTTATAACTGGAGCTACGAAACTCCAAATCAAGTACCGTTAATTTTCCCTAAAAATAGACTCATATATCTTCTATCCATAAAATTTTCAGAATTTTTGGTTTGGCAAATCAATACCAGATTTTTCTTAAAGTTTCCCATGTTTCACTGTTTAACTAATCTAACCACTCTTCATTACGAATCAAATTTCTCATTGTACAGAATTCAAAATATGTTCTCGTTTATTTCATTTGAAACTAGACTCATTAAGATTTAATTAAATAATTTATTCACCTTCTAACTCATCTCTCACAATTTATGGTGATTTTCCAAATTCACGTTACTGCTGCTGTCCCAAGCAGATTTATTACCAAATCACTTTTTCACACATAACTTGCATGCATGTTATTTAAACATGTATATCACCAATCAATCATCACATATCTATGATTTTACTTAAGTATATTCTCCATTTCATCATTTTAAAGCACATGTTAGCTGATTTTTCCCTTTAGCATCTAAGGCACATGCATGCTCATTTGTTTGGTTCAACTTCACCTATCTTCCATTTTTCATCAAAAGAACATGAAACAACAACCATTTCCTTCATTTTAATTCATGACTAAATGCTCACAACACAACTAAAAACCAAAATATGCTTCAAGAGTTAAGGTAGAATCAAGAAGAATTCATGAACCTCAAAATAAAAGCAAACTACCATGAACTTACCTTCAATTTTCTTCCCCAGGTGACCGAACATTCAAGAGCTTTATCCTCTCCTTTCTCTTCTCTAACTTTAGCTATGATGAACAAAGATGGACAAAACTTTGTTCTTTTCACCCCTTTTTTTTTAATAAAATTTCATATTTCATCCATTTAATTCTTTAATACAAAAGACATGAAATTCCCATCATGGAACATTTACCTAACCCATTATCATGGAACATTTACCTAACCCATTATCAATTTTTATCAATTTGTACCATAAATTATGGATATCAAGTGCACATATTGTCTTCAACAACATGATGGCCGGACACTTCTTGTAAAATGGGAGGTTTGACATGCAAATCCTCCTATTGTGCACTACTATTTATTTGGCCATTACAAATTAGCCTATAGCATTTTCAAACATTTTCACATAGGTCCTATTTCATAATTTCACTCACAAATGACAAAATCAAAGCATGAAATTTTGCCAACATTCACAGAATTCCTAAAAATTGGGGCGTTACAACTCTACCCCCTTAAAGAAATTTTAGCCTCGAAAGTTACCTGATCCAAATAGTTGAGGGTATTGTTGACGCATAGTCTCTTCTGATTCCCAAGTAGCTTCTTCCTTCCATGATTACGCCACAAGATTTTTACCAATGTAACCGACTTCCTTCTTAGAACTTTAACCTCTCGATCTAAAATTTGTATGGGTTCTTCCTCAAAGGTCAAATCAGTCCTTACTTCAATCTCCTCCACTGGCACAACATGTGAGGGATCCGATCGATATCGTCTTAACATAGACACATGAAAAACGTCATGGATTCTGTCTAACTCTGGTGGTAACTCTAACTAATACGCTATTGGCCCTACCCGCTTAAGAACTCGATAAGGCCCTATAAACCGCGGACTCAATTTGCCTTTCTTGCCGAATCTCAAGATCTTCTTCCAAGGTGAAACCTTTAAGAAAACCATATCCCCAACCGCGAACTCTATCTCTTTGCGCTTTAGTTCCGCGTACGACTTCGCTCATCGATGCCTCCTTTAATTGATCTCTTATCAACTTAACCTTACTTTCAAGATTCGCCACCAACTCCGGTCCAAGTACTTGTCGCTCACCCAATTCATCCAACACGTAGGCGCATTTACATCTCCGCCCATAAAGTGCCTCATATGGAGCCATCTCAATACTTGCTTGGTAGTCATTATTGTATGCAAACTCCGCCAATGGCAAGTAGTCCTCCCAACTCCCACAAAATCGATGATACAACCCCTTAACATATCCTCCAAAATCAATAACCCTCTCCGATCGTCCATCCGTGCGTGGGTGAAAGGCGATCTTGAAATCCAAATGTCTACCCAATGCCTCCTGCAACTTCTTCCGAATCGAGATGTAAACCTAGGGTCTCGGCCGGAAATAATCGACATCGGCATTCCATGTAGTCGCACTATCTCTACCACATACAACCTAGCCAACTTTTGCGGGAGTAATCAAGACGAATCGGTATAAAATGGGCGATTTTGTTAACCTATCCACCACTACCCACACGTAATCTTTCTTGGTAGGTGTCAAAGGTAGCCCACTCACAAAGTCCATAGTGACTCTCTCCTACTTCCACAATGGAATTTTCACCGGTTGCAGTAATCCGTAGGAAATTGATGTTCACTTTCACTTGTCGGCATGCCGACATTTCCCCACTAACTCCGTTACTTCTCGCTTAAGCCTGTGCCACCAAGACAGCTTGTCGCAAGTCGTGATACAACTTATTCCTCCAGATGCATGGCACAAAGTCCCCAGAGCTTCCTTCAATATTGACTGCCTCAAGTCGAGTCCTTGAACACAAATTCTTCCTCGAAGCATAAAACTCCTTCAAAGATTCAAATCCAAAATCCTCATTCTCACCCTTCTCAACTTGTCAAACCAAGAACCAACGAGTTATCCTTCAACTATTTTTCTTTAATCTACTCACCCAAATAGGCCTCACTTGCAATTACGCTAATGACTTCCATCATCAAATAGGCTCAAACGTGCAAACAAGGCTTTCAAATCAGAAACAACCCTTCGACTCAACGCGCCACCACCACGTTAGCGACACAGGGTGGTACTCAATCGAATAGTCGTAATCCTTAAGCAACTCTACCCATTTTCGTTGTTTAAGGTTTAACTCATTCGAGTTAACAGATACTTTAGGCTCTTATGGTCTGTGTATATGATACACTTTTCTCCATATAAGTAATGTCTTCATTTTAACGCGAAGATCATCGCTTTGCTAGCTCTAAGTCGTATGTAGGGTAGTTCGATTCATGGGACTTAAGCGCCGCTAAGCATAAGCGACCACCTTACCCTTTTGCATCAAGACACATCCTAACCCCACATGTGACGATCATCAGCACACAGTGAAGTCCTTCCCAGACTCGGTTGAATCAACACCGGTGCTTCACCAATACCTTTTCAAATGGTCAAAAGCTTTTGTCGACTCTCGGTCCGGATAAATGCTACCCTTTCCTTATGATTTAAATCAATGGTGCAAAGAATCGAGAAAATTCTTCTACGAACCTTTGGTAATAACCTGCCAAACCCAGAAAACTCCAAATTTTTTATACTGATTTTGGTGGCTTCCATCCCAGAACTGCCTCAACTTTTCGAGGATCCACTCTAATTCCTTCAGCAGAAACCACATGACCTAGAAAAGCCACTTTTCACAACCAAAATTCACACTTGCTGAACTTCGCAAAGAGTTTCTTCTCCCTTAACACTTGCAGCACTAGACGGAGATGCTCATCATGTTTCGCTTCGGCCTGAATATACCAGATATCGTCAATAAAGACGACTACGAACCGATCCAAACATGGTTGGAACACACGATTCATCGATCCATAAACGCCACAGAGCGTTCGTCATCAAATGGCATAACCGTAAACTCGTAATGACCATACCGAGTCCCGAATGCCGCCTTATGGATATCTACCTCCTTGAACCTTAATCGATGATATCCGATCGAAGGTTGATCTTGGAAAATACAGAAGCTCCTCTAAGCTGGTCGAACAGATCGTCAATCCTTGGCAGTGGATACTTATTCTTAATCGTCAGTTTGTTCAACTGGCGATAATCAATGCACATCCACATCATACCATCCTTCTTTTTCACGAATAGCACCGGTGCTCCCCATGGAGACACGCTTGGCCTAATGAAGCCCCTATCCAACAACTCTTGAATTTGTGCTTTTAGCTCTACCAACTCCTTCGGTGCCATTCTATATGGTGCGATAGACACTGGCGCCGTTCCAGGCAACAAGTCGAATCCAAACTCCACTTATCGGTTAGGAGGCAATCCTGGAAGCTCATCCGAAAAAACATCTTGGAACTCCTTTACGGTCCTAACCTTATCCACTGCCAGTCCCTCCTCTTTCGACTAACTTACAAATTCCAAATAGGCTTCACAACCTATATTCTGCCACATTCGGGGCTATACCAGACACGCCCCTAAAGATCTCCGCTCTGTTAGCCCGAAGTCGTTCAGAAATAGATCCCTAAATTTCGTTGCCCGTACTTGCCCCGGCAACCCTTTCCAGAGCACGAAGCATTTCCTGTGACAATACATCATCCCCGGCACCACGGTCATGAGACTCTACCTCTGTTGCCGATGGTATCGGTGCATCCACCGCCGGCATATGTCCCGAAGACAAAGATCTCGCTCGAGCACTTCCTCGGCTCTATCCACGGCCTCTTCCACGAGCGGCTCTTGTACTCATATCGTATTATCCGATTATGAATTTTTATGCATTAATTCAATATTCCAGTGTTTATTACAGATGTTTTATGAATCAGATAGTAATTCAGAGTTTGTTTTCGCAGAATCGAAGTCTAGCTATAGTTTTAGTCTCTTATCAAATTTTTCTATGGTTTCAGTATCATCCTATCTAGAGTATCCTAGCAGGATTTTAGTACAGACAGATAATTCAGAAAATATTTAGAAAAATTCAGAATACTTACAGACTTGAGCCGGAGATTCGGGTGCCACCTTCAAAAGATCTAAATTTTGAAAACCGAGTTTTTCGCAATCTTTATAAAATTTTCGTTTTTGAAAATATTTATTTTTGTAAACCCATTCCACAGCCGAGTTGTTGCAACCTAGGTTCTGATACCACTAAATGTAGCACCCCAAACCCGGCCCAAGCGTTATGGCCGGATCTGACATGCCACATCGAAGCGTTCAAAACATTTTATATTGTTGATCTAGAAAAACTTACTTAGTGTTTTAAAAGATAATTTTATTATAGGTTAAAGTAAATTGAAACTGTGCACCAGGTAGGAAACCAGAAAAGAGGAGGTGAGTCTATCGGACTACTTAAGTACCAATCTCTCTTTGGATCCAATCCTAGACATGCACACCGCCATTGCCACACATTAACGTCATGTACATTTCTAGGAAACCGATTTGATTAAGTCCTTTTTAGGAAAAGTGATTAATTTTGGAAAATACTTTCATTGCGAAAGCTTTGCTTGTTGTCGTGTTATTTTGAAATCAATTGTTGTTTTTTAAAACGCGCCCTAAAGCTATCCAATTTCAACAGTTAAAATAAGTAATACTTATCTTAGTAACACATATTAAAACCATCAAGAATAATTAAGCGGCCTTATTACATTTAAAAAAAAAACCCAAAACCTCAAACGTAAATAAAAGGATATCCAGTTCACTAGAAGAAAATCAAACTTTCAGAACGGGTGGCCACTCCGAATTCCCTCACAGCTCCAAGCCGCTATGGTTGGGGATTACCTGCGTGGATGGAAATAAAAGGGGTGAGTTTGGGGAAACTCAGTGTAAATTAACCCAACCATAGCCTATATCACTCAAACCACGTAAATGTAATAAGTTGGCCTTAGCCGGACTGAAATTCGAATAAAGCCCATAGGCCCATAATGTAACGTAATGTAAATTACATGTTTATGCTGAAACCTAACCATATCCAACCGTATACACCCCCGTACCAACCTTACACCGTGTGGGGAGACAACTCGACCCACCCAACCGCTACGCACCATAGAATTTGCAGCATGGCCGCCAGAACAGATAATGTGACAGAGTCACCAGATACAGATAATTGTGGCAGAGCCACCAGAACAGATATATGTGGCAAAGCCACCAGATCAGATATTTGTGGCATAGCCACCAGGACGCTTCCTCCATAATATAACCCATGTCACCATGCAACAGAAATAATATGTCATGGCATACGTATACAGAAACAGAACATCATGCTTTTCAGAAAAAAATAACCCTAGGGGTATAACGGTAATTTTGCATACATAGGGTGTTCAAGTAATTTCACTATTCTTAAGGTTTTCATACATAACATAGCCATTTACGCATTTATCGTAAACACTTATGCGTTTTCTTACCAACTTGGACCTGTTGACTGTTATCCCGCTTTTGGCCCATTAAGCCCAAAAATATCGAAATACACTAATCACGCACTCAGTAGTCTTATCACTTTAATTTACCATATACATCAAACTATTAATCTCATGAGCATTCACACACTCGCAAGATCTCAAAATACCGGCTTTTTGGCATTTCGCTTTTCGACTTGTGCCGATCTAGTCTATAAGAGGGTGTTAGTTACACACTGCTTTGCGACGATATGTCGATTTAGATCCACACACTAACCGCCTACAATTGGATTACTAACACGTTAATCTAACTATTCAAATACGAACTACGATTAACCCCTTACAATATTCGCCAACCACACCTACAGATCATAGTAAGCTTATAAGAAGTCAATAAGCAACTCATTAACAAATTTTTGTCAATGTTTACCACATAATCATAATTTCACCGCAAGCTGTCTTCCGAGCAACAAGAAATTAAATCATTTATAGCTGGAGCTACAAAACTCCAAATCAAGTGCCGTTAATTTTCCCTAAAAATAGACTCATATATCTTCTATCCATAAAATTTTCAGAATTTTTGGTTTGGCCAATCAATACCAGATTTTTCTTAAAGTTTCCCATGTTTCACTGTTTGACTAATCTGACCACTCTTCATTACAAAATCAAATTTCTCATTGTACAGAATTCAAAATATGTTCTCGTTTATTTTATTTGAAACTAGACTTATTAAGATTTAATTAAATAATTTATTCACCTTCTAACTCATCTCTCACAATTTATGGTGAATTTCCAAATTCACGTTATCGTCATGTCCCAAGCAGATTTATTACCAAATCACTCTTTCACACATAACTTGCATGCATGTTATTTAAACATGTATATCACCAATCAATCATCACATATCTATGATTTTACTTAAGTATAATCTCCATTTCATCATTTTAAAGCACAACATGTTAGCCGATTTTTCCCTTTAGCATCTAAGGCACATGCATGCTCATTTGTTTGGCTCAACTTCACCTATCTTCCATTTTTCATCAAAAGAACATGAAACAACAACCATTTCCTTCATTTTAATTCATGACTAAATGCTCACAACACAACTAAAAACCAAAATATGCTTCAAGAGTTAAGGTAGAATCAAGAAGAACTCATGAACCTCAAAATAAAAGCAAACTACCATGAACTTACTTTCAATTTTCTTCCCCAAGTGACCGAACATTCAAGAGCTTTCTCCTCTCCTTTCTCTTCTCTAACTTTAGGCTATGATGAACAAAGATGGACAAAACTTTGTTCTTTTCACCCCTTTTTTTTTAATAAAATTTCATATTTCATCCACTTAATTCTTTAATACAAAAGACATGAAATTCCCATCATGAAACATTTACCTAACCCATTATCATGGAACATTTACCTAACCCATTATCAATTTTTATCAATTTGTACCATAAATTATGGATATCAAGTGCACATATTGTCTTCAACATCATGATGGCTAGCCACTTCTTGTAAAATGGGAGGTTTGACATGCAAATCCTCCTATTTTGCACTACTATTTATTTGGCCACTACAAGTTAGCCTATAGCATTTTCAAACATTTTCACATAGGTCCTATTTCATAATTTCACTCACAAATGACAAAATCAAAGCATGAAATTTTGCCAACATTCACAGATTCCCGAAAATTGGGGCGTTACAGGTTACCTCTATGGCTGCAAGTTCAAACGTTTTACAATGGTGTGAATCCTTCGACAAGACATATCTAGGGATTAGATAATTAGTTAATTAAAACAAAACCTCTTTATTGTTAGGCTAGATATAAAAAGAAAGTCATTACTAGTACTTTTAGTTCCTTTGGGTTCAACAATCCGGTCTAGCTAAAACTATACTACTGTTCGATAGGTACACTTGCCTACATCGCGATAATAGTTAGTTCAATAACGAGTAATTATAAATATTTAAAATCTATCACGAAACCTCGCGATCAATGCAAAATAGGGATTAAATTGAGAAATGTTGAAACTTTGTCGTGAAAATATGAAATAAATGAGAAATATGGGCTGTTTGCGGTATTATGGTACTTCGTCTATCATGGGTATTAAAGAAATTTCATGGATTTGTGATTTTGTGTAATAAGGACTAAATTGTAAAAATGTGAAAGTTTAAGAAAATGTGTAAAATAGCCTTAATCTATATCTTGGATTGAATTGAATATATAGATGATTAAATAAGTTAATTTTTAATATATTTAGATCAAGAAAAATGAAATTCGGATCTACATCGGGGGAAAACTAAAGTTATTGACTAATCGACTTATTTCGTCGTTTCCACATTCGAGGTAAGTTTGTATGTGATAAATTTTAATACAAATGTATTTCATATGCTTTGATATTGCATAAATTGAAAATACAAGACTATGGATATGAACAATAGTGATTCAACATTCGAAATCCCGGTTGAACCTTAGGAATAGTTTAGGATGCTATTGACATGTCATTGGGGAATACATTAGGTTGGCTTTGAGGTGCGAGTTATACCAATTTAGCTTTGAGCCATGCATATCAGCTGATTTCGCTTCGGTCCATGATATCAGTACTTCGGAGATAAGTTTCCTTGATTTGGCTACGGACCATGGTATAGGTACTTATCGTGTGAGACCCTTGAGCATCCGACTTCTATTCTGAATGGTTCAATCGGTAAAATATAACACCTCTAACCCGTAACCGTCGTCGGAAAGGGTTACGAAGTATTACTAACTAAACACAACTTTCGGATAATTATAAACACACATAGAAATTATTCATCTTAAATTATCACAACCGGACATATATTAAATCAAACCAAATTTACAGGTTACACATAAATTAGATAACATACAACTATAATCATTATCAAATGGCCAGATATAGACACATGGAAATAAACATCTCATTGTTAATTACTTAGATCAGACATACATGCAACTTTATTAAAAACAAAGTTACTATTCATATGGTCATTTGTTAAATCTTTAACCAAACATATATATAACATGCAAACACATATGCCTTGTTTGTTGTCGACTTCTATTATGCTCTATCACTTTATACATATGAAACATTTGCCAAATTACCTGACTGAATAATCAAACATTTTATTTTATCCTTCACACCAATACATCATTTTATATATATATATATATATATATATATATAATATTAATTATTCATCCAGCATATGTATAGCATACCAACTCAAATTTTGACATGCTACTAGCACATATCAATTAAATTAAAAAATGTCATACTCAAACTAATTTAATAGCCAAAATTTTGGCTAAGTTTATATATAAATCCATATAACCAAAGCAATCCAACTTTTCATCAAATACATGATACCTGAATTATTATACAACCACCGAAATTTAATTCACCTTGTTTGCCAAATCTAAACATAGTTATTTCACGAACTATTCATTATGCTTAACATCTTATTTATAAACAATGATTAAAGGTAATAAACTTATATTTATATCTATTCCATTACACAGCCGAACATCCACTCTCCAAAAATATACATTCATAATTTCATTCAAACCAAATATGCCATTTACATATTCTTTGGCATAACCTCACCCCATTGCTATATGTATCAATCATATTTCACATATATATATATATATATATATATATATATATATTATTCTATATTATAGCATCCATACGGCATGTCAAATATACATTCATATTTATGTCACATAACAAGCAAGTATATTAAAATCAAATATTCCTTTTATTTATCACAAATCCATACTCATATAATTATATTAATTTAAATCATACTCGAACAAACCTATCAAATCTCACCTTACATACTTAACACAACATTTCACCTATTTAATCATATTAAATCATATGACTATATCATCATCAATATGTTAAATATATCATTCACATATAGCATGCTTTATGTTTTCAAAATAGATTTAAACCAAAACCATACTTAGACAACCCTTACCAAAAGTGTCAGCACTTCACACATATATATCAAAACCAAAACTTGCTTATACTTAAACATCATACCTATCCATATTTATCAACCATATTAACCTCACTTAAGCCAAATTTTATAATCAATCACCTTACAAAATATACCACAAATCATACATCCAAAATGAGCTACTCTCATGGCCGATTATGATTCATCATTAACACATTTCTTTTTCAATCTTACAATCAACATCACAAACATATAACCTAAACACAAATCATACATATCATAAAATATGCATACCAAAATAAACTCCAACCATATTAATTATAACCAAAATTTGATCAAACCTTAAAATCGAACCTAATAAAATAAACAAGCCATATTCGCATGGCTTAATACATACTCAAATTCAAGCTTAACTAAATGTAATCTAGCCTATACATGCCATAGATCCAAGTTTAAACTTATAAAATACCAAAAACAGTCGATAGTGTGATGGACTTTACTGACGATCCCCAAGCTCGTACTTGGATTCCAAAATCTATAAAACAAAGACAAACATAAACACACACAGTAAGCTTTCATAGCTTAGTAAGTCATAAGCAATTGAGTAACTCAATAACATTTATATTCCATTTTAACAAAATGGAATCATTATATTATATTCAGATACATTTTCAAACTTGCAAAAATATGCATTTATCAAACATATAACTATGCATCAAATCTAAATAGAATAAATACACATGTAATTACTTTCATAATTATTTTTTTCACTTCTAAGGTTACATATAAATCCTTGGCGAATATACTCATTAATATACGAATATACATAAATCACATTTACAAGATCGCATATACTAAACATTTAACCAATTATAATTTTCATATACACATACACTTTTATTTGCATCATGAATACATTATTAAACCGAATGTGTACTTTTACATAAGCATATATGTAATTCACAATGACAAATAACATTTATATCACTGATTCAAGTATCTAACTTACCATAATTTCATAACTTAGTATGAATACATACCTGAACCTTTTAACTCGATTTTTCATTCGATCTTAACTTAATATTTCCTGTTGAACCATTCGGAATTGGATAGGACACTTAGATAATCACATATACCGTACATTGCCAACGTCCCAGACGTGGTCTTACATGTAATCACATATCAATGCCACTGCCCCAGATAGGGTCTTACTCGTACACATATATCAGAGGCTTATATAGATGCCAATGTATTAAACGTGATCTTACTCGCGCACAATATTGGAGTCACATATCGATGCCAACGTATTAAATGTGGTCTTACTCGCACACATATATATCGGAGTCACATATCGATGCCAACGTATTAAACGTGGACTTACTCGCACATATGTATATCGGAGTCATATATCGATGCCAACGTATTAAACGTGGACTTACTCGTACATATATATCGGAGTCACATATCGATGCCACATATACTTCCAAGTATCAACTTTAAAATCGACCAAATTGTACATAAGTTCATTAGTAAAATTATCATTCATAACCAAAATCACATTATCATTAAATAATAAAATATATATATATACACATTTAATCATGATTCACATTTAAATGTCACTTACATATTTCATTTAGCCGAATATAGACTTGTAATTAATATACAAATAACCAACATTTTAGCATATATAATTCATGTCTTCACCTTTAATATTAAACTTATTCATCACTTATTATCAAACATAGATTATTTCCATTTTCAATATCGATTTGTCATTTACTTTTAATAAATATAACTATCTATTAATCAAATATATTGAAATTTAATAACTTCTATTTACTTATAAACTTACCTCGGGCGATATAAAACGGAACGGGACAGCTAGTTGACGACTTTCGGTTTTCCCTGATTCAAATATGATATTTTTGATTCTTGATCTAAACATATTCAAATTAAGCTCACTCAAATATAGTTTCATTCAATTTAGTCCAAAAACACATAAATGGGAAAATTACCATTTTACCCTGACATTTACACTTTTTACAATTTAGTCTCTATTGCACAAAACACAAAATATTCAAAATTTCAAGATACCCATGTTTGGCTGAATACTCCTAATGTTCATACAAGCCCATATTTTTCATTTATTTCACATTTTAGTCCCTCAAATTATTATTTTTACGATTTAGTCCTATTACTCAAAATCATCAAAAACTCCAATACAAAATATGTTAATCTAAAACATATCTTTCATATTTCATCATCAAACAACAAAAATCACAAGCTCTCAACAATGGCACAACTTAAAATATTCATCAAAATAAAAAATTAAAACATAGGTCTTGAAGATTACTAAGCAACGATCTCAAAAACGTAGAAATTATAAAAAACCAAGTTAAGCACGTACCTTGATCGAGCTTGAGAATGGCTGAACTAGGTTTTCTTTTCTCTTTTTTCTTTCTTATTTTGGTTTCGGTCAAAAAACATAATATGAATTTGGCTTCTTATTTTACTTTTATGATATATATTATATTATAATAGTTTATAATATTAATTTATTAAAGTAACCTTATTTAATACATATCAAAACCTTATAATATAACCTATTGTCGTCCACTTAATAATTTATGGCTAATTACAACATCAAGGCTTCCATTTTAAAAGCCAGTAGCATTTTGGCCCTTATAGATTAAACTTCCTAATTTTTAATTTAGCGATTAAGTCCTTTTATTTAATTGGACACTCAAACGACAAAATTAAATCACGAAAATTTCACAGATATAAATTCACACAAAATAAGCACAGAAAATAATTTGTGAATTTTTTCTAGACTCGGATTCGTGGTCCTGAAACCACCTTCCGATTAGGGTCTAAATTGGGTTGTTACAACTCTCGCCCCTTAGGGATTTTCGTCCCTGAAAATCTTACCGATGAATAGATTCGGATCATATTCTTTCATTGCATCTTTCTTACTCAATGTCAATGGTAAATCAGATATAAAATCTATCGTAACTCTGTCCCATTTCCGTTCAAATGTCGTGATCAACTATAACAATTCAGAAGGTACTTGATGCTCGGCTTTTACTTGCTGACAGACTAAACATTTTCATACTACCCGGTGAAAAGATAACCGACTATTGTGAACTTCTTTCAAAATCATCTTAATCAACTTTGAATTTCTTAGGACACATAATCAGTTTCTGAACCTCCAACCACCCTCAGCATCAACTCTAAATTCTAAAACTATGTTCGAGTTACGATGGGTTTGTTTCGCTAAAAAATCACCATCTATTTTCTGAGCATCACAAATCCGATTTTGGCTGAACTAGTACTGGAGCTTCAGTCAAAAGGGCTTTCACTGATCGAATCTTTTCTGGCACTTTTCTGTCCACTCAAACTTAATATCTTTCCATAATATTTTTGTCATTGGGGTTGCATGTTCCAGAAAACTTCAGACTTCGAAAACATTTCTTGGAGGTTTTCAATCAAGTATAACTAAAATTCTATTTGGACCAACCCAAATACCCGATACTGTTACAGCATGACCCAGAAAACTGACTTCGTGTAACCAGAACTCACATTTACTGAACTTTAAATACAACTATTTTTTTCGCAAAGTCTATAACACAAGTCTCAGATGTTCGGCAAGCTCGGTTTCATCACGAGAGTAAATCAAAATGTCATCTATGAACACAAACCATAGATCGATCCAGATGCTATCTCGTTTAGAAAGCAGTCTTTGGCACATCAGAGTCTTTAACTCGCAACTGATAATGGCCTGATCTCAAATTTGTCTTTAAAAACACTATAGCCCCTTTAATTGATCAAATAGATCATCAATCCGTGGTAACGGATACTTATTCTCTATAGTCACCTTATTGAGCTGTCTATAATCGATGCACATTCTCATAGTTCTGTCTTTCTTTTCACAAATAAAACTGGTATACCCCAGGGAGAGAAACTCAGTCGTGTGAAACCTCTATCTGTCAACTCTTGCAACTGGGCTTTCAATTCTTTTAATTCAGTAGATGCCATTCTGTACGAAGCTATAAATATCGAAGTCGTCCCCGGCACTAACTCAATAACAAACTCTACCCCCGAATAGGTAGCAAACCCGATAATTTTTCAGGAACTACATCCGGATACTCACACACAACAAGTACTAATTCAATCTTTCTTTCAGCCACTTTACAATCAAGCACATAGGCAAAATAAACTTCACAACCTCTCCTCATATATTTATGAACTAACTCGAAGATATTACTTCCAATAAACCATTCAGATCATTAGACCCAATCCGGTTAATCTCATTATTTTGGTATCTTAAATCAATAGTCTTTTATTTACAGTTTACAATAACATTGTATATAGTCAGCCAATCAATACTCAGAATTATATTTAACTCGTTGAATGGTAACAACATCAAATTAGCTGGGAAACACAAATCTCAAATCATCGAAGGACAATTCTTACATACCTTGTCAATCGGAACACATTGGCCCAAGGGTTCGACACTCTAATCACAACCTCAGTAGACTCAACAAGCAAAGTCTTACTGAATACTAAAGTCTCACATACATAAGAATGAGTCCAATCAGAATCAATCAATGTAACAACACTAATATCATAGAGAGTAAATATACTATACCAGTGATAAAATCTGAGGATGAAGCCTCCTCGCGTGCGCGTATAGCATAAGCTACGGTAGGTTCAAGAGCTTCAGATCGATCTATTATGTTTTCAGTTCTTTTCTGACTGCTATTCACATTACCAATATGTCTGGGTGATCTGCCTCGAGCTGACATATTTCTCGGTCTCACATTCTGCATGATGTTTTGTTCAGTTAACTCAGGGCATTCACGAATGAGATGATCCATCGATCCACATTTAAAATAGGCTCGATTAAGCAATCTACAACTATCGAGATGTCGTTTACCATAATGTCCGCACTCAGGTCGATTTGACCGAACATCACCAACACTAGCAATCGAAATGGTCGTGAACTCACATGTGGTCTGTTTTAATCATGTCTAGAAAAACTCACAGTATTCTTTAATCGGCTAAAATCATCCCTGCATTTCTTTGATGCTGTCTGAAATATCTTAATCGATGATCCTTTATAAGAATCTCTAACTTCAAAACTAGTTGTCCTTTTCTTTTCCTTTCGTATAGCTTGGGGAGTTACAGAAGCTTGAGGGGGTAGAGTTTGTTCAGCAACCGGATTCGTTCAAACGAATTCCGTAAACCATTCATTCATTAACTGGAAAAAGGCTTATTTAGTCTCTCCCTTTATATTTCTCAAAATCGGCCTTAAATCAGTCGGCGCTGCCCCCTGAGCAGGGCGGGCACATTATCTTCTATGTCATCCGTTACGGCTCGTTCGGGATCCATTTACTATACAAAAACACATTTTAAATGTCAAAAGTCATCACACTATCGTAGTATATAATATAACATGTATAGCTAGACTCACACACGCTACGTTAGTCCTAGGACCGACTAAACTGTAGCTCAAATACCAAATCAAATGTAACACGCCTAACCTGTAACCGTCGCCAGAAAGGGTTACGAAGTATTACTAACTAAACACAACTTTCGGATAATTATAAATATACATAGAAATTATTCATCTTAAATTATCACAACCGGACATATATTAAATCAAACCAAATTTACAGGTTACACATAAATTAGATAACATACAACTATAATCATTATCAAATGGCTGCATATAGACACATGGAAATAAACATCTCTTTATTAATTACTTAGATCAGACATACATGCAACTTTATTAAAAACAAAGTTACTATTCATATGGTCATTTGATAAATCTTTAACCAAACATATATATAACATGCAAACACATATGCCTTGTTTGTTGTCTACTTCTATTATGCTCTATCACTTTATACATATGAAACATTTGCCAAATTACCTGACTGAATAATCAAACATTTTATTTTATCCTTCACACCAATACATCATTTTATATATATATATATATAATATTAATTATTCATCCAGCATATGTATAGCACACCAACTCAAATTTTGACATGCTACTAGCACATATCAATTAAATTAAAAAATGTCATACTCAAACTAATTTAATAGCCACATTTTCGACTAAGTTTATATATAAATCCATATAACCAAAGCAATCCAACTTTTCATCAAATACATGATACCTCAATTATTATACAACCATCGAAATTTAATTCACCTTGTTTGCCAAATCTAAACATAGTCATTTCACGAACTATTCATTATGCTTAACATCTTATTTATAAAAAATGATTAAAGGTAATAAACTTATATTTATATCTATTCCATTACACAGCCGAACATCCACTCTACAAAAATATACATTCATAATTTCATTCAAACCAAATATACCATTTACATATTCTTTGTCATAACCTCAGCCCATTACGATATGTATCAATCATATTTCACATATATATATCATTCTATATTATAACATCCACACGGCATGTCGAATATACATTCATATTTATATCACATAACAAGCAATTTATTAAAATCAAATACTCCTTTTTACTTATCACAAATCCATACTCATATAATTATATTAATTTAAATCATACTCGATCGAACATATCAAATCTCACCTTACATACTTAACACAACATTTCACCTATTTAATCATATTAAATCATATGACTATATCATCATCAATATGTTAAATATATCATTCGCATATAGCATGCTCGATGTTTTCAACATAGATTTAAACCAAAACCATACTTAGACCACCCTTACTAAAAGTGCCAGCCACTTCACACATATATATCAAAACCGAAACTTGCTTATACTTAAACATCATACCTATCCATATTTATCAACCATATTAACCTCACTTAAGCCAAATTTTATAATCAATCACCTTACAAAATATACCACAAATCATACATCCAAAATGAGCTACTTTCATGGCCGATTATGATTCATCATTAACACATTTCTTTTTCAATCTTACAATCAGCATCACAAACATATCACCAAAACACAAATCATACATATCATAAAATATGCATACCAAAATAAACTCCAACCATATTAATTATAACCAAAATTTGATCAAACCGTAAAATCGAGCCTAATAAAATAAACAAGCCATATTCGCATGGCTTAATACATATTCAAATTCAAACTTAACTAAATGTAATCGAGCCTATACATGCCATAGATCCAAGTTTAAACTTATAAAATACCAAAAATAGCCGATAGTGTGATGGACCTTGCTAACGATTCCCGAGCTTGTAATTGGAGTCCAAAATCTATAAAACAAAGACAAACATAAACACACACAGTAAGTGATACGTGATATTCGTGACAGGTTTTAAAGATTTATGAATGAATCGTTCTGGGGACTAACTTATTATCACGATTAAGGCAAGTGTACCTAACGAACAGTAGTATAGTTCAGCAAGACCGGATTGTCGAACCCAAAGGAACCACGAGTACTAGTATTTACTTCCTTGTTATTATCTAGCCTAAAAATTAAGAGGTTTGGTTGTCTAAACTAATTACTAAACTAAGAATGCACAAAAAGAAAATTTGGGAAAATACTTTTGGGAAAATTCGATTGATTAAGACAATACCTAAGGAAAAATCCACCTAGACTTCACTTGTTATTTGACTCAATCGATTTATTTATTCATTTGACTTGATCCGTAGAAATCCCTAAGTTATATTATTATCTCTCTCGAGACTAATAACGTCTAACCCTAGGTTGAATAATTGAAATCTTTTTCTAATTAACACCCTAGAATTGCATTAACTCGATCTATGGATTCCTTTATTAGGTTTCACCCTAATTCGATAAAATCTTATCACCCTATCTCTAGGCGTACAATCAACTCCTCTTAATTATGACATATTTACTCTTAAACAGGGTCTATTCCTCCTCTGAATAAGAGCTTAACTTGAATCAATATCCTGGAATATCAAAATAAGAATTAAGAACACATAATTAAGAACAAGTCAAATATTTATCATACAATTCATATAATAATAACAAGATCCGTCTTAGGTTTCGTTCCCCTTAGGTATTTAGGGGGTTTAGTTCATACTTATGAAAGAAAACTTCTCAAAAGCATAAAGATAATAAAACATAAGAAAACCCAAAACTCCTGAAGGAACTTGAAGGGAGATCTTCAGTCTTGATGATGAATCCTGCTTCTGAGATGGATCAATCGGCTTTGCTTGAGTAATTCATTGCTTCTTACTCTGCATCCCCCTCTTAAGTGCCTCCTTAGGTGTTGAAATAGGCTTTTGGATGCCTAAGAGCCCTAAAAATTGGCCTTTTCAGAATAGGACTATACTTGGGCTCGGCACGGACACGCCCGTGTGCGATTACTCTAGCCAGTGGTCAAGGCTGTTGAATAGGCACGGGCGTGTAGTTTACCCGTGTAATTTGTGCTTCAATCCTGCCAAATGGACACGACCATGTGGCACACCCGTGTGAGGAAGTCCAGGCTGTGTTGATTTCCCATGTGGGTTCATTTTCTCCATTTTCGGCCTGTTTCTCGCTCTTTTTACTCTCCTATGCTCTCCTAAGTATAAAACATGAAATTAAAGGATTAGGAGCATCTAATTCACCAAATCTAAGGAGAAACCATTCATAAATGAGCTAAGCATGGGATAAAATATGTTTAAATTACAGGTTATCAAATACCCCCACACTTAAGCATTTGCTTGTCCTCAAGCAAAAATCCTCAACTCGTAATCAAAATAAATTCTTCTCAATTTGTAGTCCCTATCAATAATATCTCAAAATAATCCAGAAGTACTCATACATCGAAAATTTAACTAAAAATACATCAAAGTTTCAAACATTCCAAGTTGAGCATTTTCACGAAAACATAGGTGTCTCCCCTCATCTAAGTGATTACCTTTGATCAAAATATAACAGAGTTTAACATCCTCACTAAAGATTCACTCAAATCATTCAAGGTGTTTAAGGACATCAATTAAAGCACTCATTAGTCAATATGAAAAGCTATTGCCATAGGCTTGCTTGAAAATCAAATTTCCACTACTATATATTGAGCTGATACATCAATCAAAAGGGTCTTTTAGAGGGTTGTAACGTGGCTTTGGTTAGGAGGTATGGTCACAAGCTGAAAGAAGATATTAGAATCGAGATTGAATTGAAAAATTACCTAGCTAGAAAAATAACTAGTCATCAGTTGAATACAAGTGAGCTTCTTCTTAGAATATGGAATTAACACTAGAGCTCAAAAAATGACGAATTACTATTAATATGTATGTAAGTATTTTTTTTTAAGAATAAGTCAAATATTTAGACAAAAATTAGGGGATTTCAACAATAATAGTGGGTTAATATTGAGGGTAAATCAATTAATGGTTTATTAGGCTCAAAAGGGGTTCACTAAGGGTTAATTATGGAGGTAGGCCTTTGTAGAGTGAGTGGATTAAACCTAAGTGCCTTTATCATCTTGACATATCAAATCAAATGGTGTGGTCTTGACAAATCAAAACTGATGCATTCATAATGAAAGTGAGCATGAAAGGAATAAAATATGCTCTAAAGGCTCAATATCTCACAAAAATTATGGGTTTTTGATGTTTAAACTTGTGAATTTCAACGCAAGATAATACCTAAACTTATGGAAACAACCTAAAAGTTTTTAATTCTTTAAAAATCAACTCATCATGTTTGATTCCCTAAGGTCTTAAAGTTTAAACAATCAATGCATAATTGCTTATGTTTTAATTCAAGACATATCAGTAAAAATCATAAATTAATTAAAATTCATTCTAATAGTGATATGAGTGATTCACGTGAGAATAAGACAAAATTCAGGGATTTCTAATGATGATATAAAAGATCCCCCACACTTAAGATGTACATTGCCCTCAATGTACAAAGATATATATATTGAAAAAGATAGATATATAATCATAAGATAGGAAGAGAAGTGAAACTTCCCAAATGATGAATAGACTCCTTGAATTGGAGTTATGGAGAATAATCGGCCAAGGCAATGATGAGAGTAGAGGAGGATACTCCGATGGTGGTAGAGGTTCATTAGTCCATAAGTTCTGCGCCAAAAGAATATTATATCTGGTGGTGGCTATGGTCATGGTCGAGCAGGACATGGCAATCGTGGAGAACCTTCCCCACTAGAGTTTTTGGTTCTTATGCAATGATGAGCGTTAGGGCTCTTTATAACTGTGATAGAATCAAGAACTTTTTAGGGAATATAATGAAGCATAATTACTCGTAATGAAATAGCCAAACTATAAATTATTCAATAAAAATTATAAAAACTAAAATTAAAATAATATTAAAGGAAAATGAAATAAAAAGATAAAAGTGAAAATAAAAATAAAAAATAAAAAGTTTTTAAACATCGTCATCGCCGAATGGTTCGCGAGGTGGTGGTGGCGATGAGATGTGGAAGTGCTGACAAATCTGATGTAGAGTCACATCAATATGATCAAAACGCTGAAAACATTGCTACTCAAATCGTTAGGAGGGCTCGGACCACATCATCCAAATGAATCTATTCTAGTGCGGCCCAGTCAATGCAGCGGCCCACACCTAGGGGTCGGGCCCGTAATATCTGATATAATTCCTCCTGGAGGAACGGGTGCCTAATCTCCGTAGTAGGACCTGAGGATGACGCTGCTCCTTTTCTCTTCTTCGAAGAGGGGACAACGATTTTCTTTTCTCGTGAGGATGACATAGTATATCTACAGTGAACAAAAATTGAAGTTTAACCAATATGCCCCAAGAATAGTATGGCAAATCAAGACTAAATATGAATATTTCATGAGATTTTCGTACTAGATGATACAAACTAAAACAACTAAATATATCAAGTTATAGGATTATAGGAATAATGCAACGGGAATATGAATGAATGCATGTGGGTAAGCATAAATTTCATGGAAACAAGGAAAAATGAAAGAGTATAGCATAATGTAGTAACTAAAATGACAATTTTTTTATAAAATAAACATGAGTATTTTAATATTCTAACTATGAATATTCATTCAAAATAGTTCAATAGAGCAGAGAAATCATGAAATAAGCAATATATTTAAAGAAAAAATAGAGATAAAAGAGTAAAAAAACGCAAACGGAAGGAGCTTGGGGCATTGGAATCGGTGTTGGAGGCGGCGCATGGGCTTAGGGGTAGGGCATGTGAAGTTGCAGCGGCTAGGGTTAGGGATTTTTGGGGAGGGAGATGATGAATAGTAAGGGGTTTATATAGATTTTGGGGCACATGGCCGTGGGACGCGCCCGTGTGCCTAATTTTTGCTCGTGTGTTTCGTGAATTTTGAATTTGGGCGCGTCTGACATTCGACCTATGCCCATGTTCTTTTAGCGTGTGGGTGCACACGGCTGTGTCACACGGCCGTGTCTTGCTTCGTTTGCTTCTCCCACACCCGTGTACATAGGTCCACACCCGTGTTAATTTGACAGGTTCACCCACGGGTGATGGGCACGGGCATGTCGCACTCCCGTGTTGTTTTGGCAAGTTCGCCCACGGCCATGTCGCACGGCCGTGGAGACTTATAGCTTCCCGTGTTGGGGAAAATTTGGCTTAATGCATGCCCGTGTGTTTGGCCATGTGGTCTTTAGAAAGCCTCCGTTCCATGATTTGGTTAGTATGTTAAATGTTAAAAGCTAAAACTTAAATAAATCATTACTGTTAGTGCTCAGGTTGCCTCCTGAGAAGCACTTATTTATAGTCTTAAGCTGGACTTACCTCTCTTCTGCATGGTCAAGGTGGTGCAAGGAGTTTACACTTCTCATCCCTGCTATCAGCTTTATCAACATAAGGTTTAAGACTGGTATTGTTTACCTTAAATGTGCCAAATTTGGGATAAATTACCTCAACTGTACCATATGGGAAAATACTAAGTACTGTAAGAGGAATTTCTTCATTAGGTTCAAGAGTAGCAATGCAAGGATATGCTGTATCTAGTAGTACTTTGTCTCCAACCTTAAGTTGATTTGGTGAGGTATTGAGCTTGTCCTGGCTCAATTTCAGTTTATCGGGTGTTCTCGATTTCTGTGTCCGCCATTCATCTACCTCCTCAATTTGTAGCCTTCATTCTTCATAGATAGGTCCTTTGTTGTTGTTTGGACACGACTCATATGCATTCTTCGAAACTATTTCCTGCATAGAAGGTTTCACCACATGATCAGTACTAGTAGAATGATTTATACCAACCACCTTTGATTTTTGATGTGTTACTCGAATTACGAGATTGAAGGGTGATTGTTTCGTCTCCCTCACGAAGTGTAAGTTCACCTGTACCAACATCAATAATGGTTCTAGCAGTCGCTAAAATGGGTCGTCCTAAAATCAAAGGTCCATTACTGTCCTTTTCCATATCTAGAATAACAAAGTCTACTGGCTATATAAATTTATCGATCTTAACAAGAACATCTTCAATGATACCCCTAGGAAATCTAATGGTTTTATCAGCCAATTGAATGCTCATCCTAGTTTGTTTGGGTTTCCCAAGACCTAGCTATTTAAACATTTTATAAGGCATAAAATTAATGCTTGCCCCTAAGTCAGCCAATGCATTATGGACATCTAAACTACCAATTAAACAAGGAATCATAAAACTCCCTGGATCTTTCAATTTAGTGGGTAGCTTATTCTGTAATATGGCTGAGCAAACTGCATTCAAATCCACATATGACACCTCATCCAAATTTCGTTTGTTTGTTAAAAGCTCCCTTAAAAATTTGACTGCGTTTGGCATCTGCGAGAGAGCTTCGATAAACAATAAGTTAGTATGTAATTTCTTTAATAGTTTAAGGAATTTACCAAATTGTTTAACTGTACGGTCTTTCCTTTTCATATTGGGGTATGTCTCCCGTGGTTTGTACTCTTTACTTACCATTTTCTGGTCATTGTGGTCCACCTCACCCTTACCTTTACTTACCACAGTTTTCTGCCTCTGCTCTGGTTCAGGTGCAACTAACCCTTCCTCATCTTGAATGGTAATTGCATTGATTTGCTCAATTGGGTTAAATTCAGTGTTACTTGGCAGGCTACCTTGTGGTCATTCGGATATCAATTTAGCGAGCTGACCTATCTAAGTTTCGAGCCCTTGGATCGACACTTGTTGATTTTTAAGTGCTATCTCAGTGTTCTGAAAACGAGTTTCTGACACTGGGATGAATTTTGTTAGTGTCTCCTCAAGGTTCAGCTTTTTCTCTTATTGATAGGGTGGTTGTTGGAAGCCTGGAGGTGGTGGTCTCTGATTCCCTTGGCCTCCCCTTGAGAAATTTGGGTGGTTCCTCCAACCTGCATTGTAAGTATTACTATAAGGATTATTTTGAGATCGAGGATTATTACCCAAGTAATTTAACTGCTCGTTCTCCATGTTGTGGCCATAGGGTGGGTATTCTAAATTGCTTGATCCACCTCCACTTGCTTCGCACTGCATTACTGGGTGAACCTATGAAGAACTAAGAAAACCATCAAAATTTTTTATTCAAGAGTTCTACCTGATTAGAGAGCATGGTGACCGAATCGACGTTATAAACGCCGGCTATTTTCGTTGGCTTTGTCCTCATGACTTGCCACTGATAGTTATTCAGTGACATCTCCTCTATAAATTCATAGGCATCTTCAGGTGTCTTATTATTGATGGTTCCACCAGTAGCTGTGTAAACCATTTGTCGAGTCGAAGGATTCAGGCCATTATGAAAGGTTTGAACCTGTAGCCAAAGTGGTAACCCATGGTGAGGGCATATTCTCAAGAGGTCCTTGTATCTCTCCCATATATCGTAGAGTGTTTCTAAATCCATCTGCACAAAAGAAGAGATATCATTACGTAATTTAGCCGTTTTAGCCGGTGAAAAATATTTTAATAAAACCGTTTCGGTTATTTGTTCCCAAGTAGTGATTGACCCCCGTGGTAACGAATTTAACCACTGTTTAGCTTTGTTTCTCAATGAGAAAGGGAATAACCGAAGGTGAATGGTGCCATCAGAAACACCATTAATTTTAAATGTATCACATAGTTCCAAAAAGTTTGCCAAGTGAGCGTTGGGTTCTTCGTCCTGCAAACCATCAAACTGAACAAATTACTGTATCATTTGAATTGTGTTAGGTTTCAATTCAAAAGTATTTGCAGCTACAGCAGGTCTAACTATGCTCGATTCAGTTCCTGTTAAAGAAGGTTTAGCATAATCATACATAGTGCACGAAGCAGGATTCTGATTAACAACAATCGTAGGAGGTAGCAGATTTTCTTGGTTTTCAGCCATCTCCTTGGTTATGGTTGAAGTATCGTCCTCTTGCTTTTCCTCTATGTATCATAAGCTTTACCTTATTTCTCTTCGGTTTTTTGCAAACTGTGCGATCGATCACACTATCAAACAGTAATGGTCTTGACAGGTTTCTTCTGGTCATAAATTAGAAAAACCTGTCAAAAGAAAATAAATGAAGAATTAGAAAAGAAAATAAAAATTTAAATTACAATAAAAGTAAAATGACTAAAGCAATAAATATAGAGTGTTCCTAATATCCTAGTTCCCCCGGCGCCAAAAACTTGATACGTGATATTCGTGACAGGTTTTAAAGATTTATGAATGAATCATTCTTGAGACTAACTTATTATCACGATTAAGGCAAGTGTACCTATCAAACAGTAGTATAGAGCAGCAAGACCGGATTGTCGAACCCAAAGGAACCACGAGTACTAGTATTTACTTCATTTTTATTATCTAGCCTAAAAATTAAGAGGTTTGGTTATCTAAACTAATTACTAAACTAAGAATGCACAAAAAGAAAATTTGGGAAAATACTTTTGGGAAAATTCGATTGATTAAGACAATACCTAAGGAAAAATCCACCTAGACTTCACTTGTAATTTGACTCAATCGATTTATTTATTCATTTGACTTAATCCGTAGAAATCCCTAAGTTATATTATTATCTCTCGAGACTAATAACGTCTAACCCTAGGTTGAATAATTGAAATCTCTTTCTAATTAACACCCTAGAATTGCATTAACCCGATCTATGGATTCCATTAATAGGTTTTACCCTATTCCAGAAAAATCTTATCACCCAATCTCTAGGCGTGCAATCAACTCCTCTTAATTATGACAAATTTACTCTTAGACAGAGACTCTTCCTCCTCTGAATAAGAGCTTAACTTGAATCAATATTTTGGAATATCAAAATAAGAATTAAGAATACATAGTTAAGAACAAGTCAAATATTTATCATAAAATTCAGATAATAATAACAAAATCTATCTTAGGTTTCATTCTCCTTAGGTATTTAGGGGGTTTAGTTCATACTTATGAAAGAAAACATCTTGAACGCATAAAGATAACAAAACATAATAAAACCCAAAACTCCTGAAGGAGCTTGAAGGGAGACCTTCAGTCTTGATGATGAATCCTGTTTCTGAGATGGATCAATTGGCTTTACTTGAGTAATTCATTGCTTCCTACTCTGCATCCCCCTCTTAAGTACCTCCTCAGGTGTTTAAATAGGCTTTTGGATGCCTAAGAGCCCTAAAAATTTGCCTTTTTCGAAGAGGACTATACTTGGGCTCGGCAGGGACACGCCCGTGTGCGATTACTCCAGCTCGTGGTCAAGGCTGTTGAATAGGTACGGACGTGTAGTCTACCCGTGTAAGTCGTGCTCAATCCTGCCAAATGGACACGGCCGTGTGACACGCCCGTGTGAGGAAGTCCAGGCCATGTTGATTTCCCACGTGGGTCTATTTTCTCCGTTTTTTGGCCCATTTCTCGCTCTTTTTACTCTATTATGCTCTTCTAAGTATAAAACACGAATTAAAGGATTAGGAGCATCGAATTCACCAAATCTAAGGAGAAACCATTCATAAATGGGCTAATCATGAGATAAAAATATGTATAAATTACAGTTTATCAGTAAGCTTTCATAGCTTAGTAAGTCATAAGCAATTAAGTAACTCAATAACATTTATATTTCACTATAGTAAAATGGAATCATTATATTATATTTGTTTACATTTTCAAACTTGCAAAAATATGCATTTATCAAACATATTACTATGCATCAAATCTAAATAGAATAAATACACAAGTAATTAATATCATAATTATTTTTTTTCACTTCTAAGGTCACATATAAACCCTTGGCCGAATATACGCATTCATATACGAATATACGTAAATCACATTTACAAGATCGCATATACTAAACAGTTAACCAATTATAATTTTCATATACACATATACTTTTATTTGCATCATGAATACATTGTTAAACCGAATGTATACTTTTACATAAGCATATATGTAATTCACAATGACAAATAACATTTATATCATTGATTCAAGTATCTAACTTACCATAATTTCATAACTTAGTATGAATACATACCTGAACCTTTTAACTTGAGTTTTCATTCGATCTTAACTTAATATTGCCTGTTGAACCATTCAGAATTGGATAGGACACTCGGATAATCACATATACCGTACATTGCCAACGTCCCAGACGTGGTCTTACATGTAATCACATATCAATGCCACTGCCCCAGACGAGGTCTTATTCGTACACATATATCGGAGTCATATATCGATGCCAACGTATTAATCGTGGTCTTACTCACATACATATATCGGAGTCACATATCAATGCCAATGTATTAAACGTGGTCTTACTCGCACATAAATATATCGGAGTCACATATCGATGCCGACGTATTAAACGTGGACTTACTCGTACATATATATCCGAGTCACATATCGATGCCACATATACTTCCAGTTATCAACTTTAAAATAGACTAAATTGTACATAAGTTCATTAGCAAAATTATCATTCATAACCAAAATCACATTATCATTAAATAATCGAATATATATATAGACACAGTTAATAATGATTCACATTTAAATGTCACTTACATATTTCATTTATCCGAATATAGACTTGTAATTAATATACAAATAACCAACATTCTAACATATATAATTCATGTCATCACCTTTAATATTAAACTTATTCATCACTTATTATCAAACATAAATTATTTCCATTTTCAATATCGATTTGTAATTTACTTTTAATAAATATAACTATATATTGAAATTTAACAACTTCTATTTACTTATAAACTTACCTCGGACAATATAAAACGGAACGGGATAGCTAGTCGACGACTTTCGTTTTCCCCCGATCCAAATCTGATTTTTATGATTCTTGATCCAAACATATTGAAATTAAGCTCACTCAAATATATTTTCATTCAATTTAGTCCAAAAACACATAAATAGGAAAATTACCATTTTACCCTGACATTTATACTTTTTACAATTTAGTCCCTATTGCATAAAACACAAAATATTCAAAATTTCAAGATACCCATGTTTGGCCGAATACTCCTAGTGTTCATACAAGCTCATATTTTTCATTTATTTCACATTTTAGTCCCTCAAATTATTATTATTTTGATTTAGTCTTAATTACTCAAAATCATCAGAAACTCCAATAGAAAATATGTTAATCTAAAGCATATCTTTCATATTTCATCATCAAACAACAAAAATCACAAGCTCTTAATAATGGCACAACTTAAAATATTCATCAAAATAAAAAATTAAAGCACTGGTCTTGAAGATTACTAAGCAACGATATAAAAAATGTAGAAATTATCAAAAATCGAGCTAAGCACTTTCCTTGATTGAGCTTGAGAATGGCCGAACTAGGTTTTCTTTTCTCTTTTTTCTTTCTTATTTTGGTTTCTGTCAAAGAACATAATATGAATTTGGCTTCTTATTTTACTTTTATGATATATATTATATTATAAAAGTTTATAATATTAATTTATTAAAGTAACCTTATTTAATACATATCAAAACCTTATAATATAACCTATTTCCGTGCACTTAATAATTTATGGGCTAATTTCAACATCAAGGCTTCCATTTTAAAAGCCAATAGCATTTTGGCCCTTATAGATTAAACTACCCAATTTTTAATTTACGCGATTAAGTCCTTTTATTTAATCGGACACTCAAACGACAAAATTAAATCACGAAAATTTCACAGATATAAATTCACACAAAATAAACAAAAAAAATAATTTTTAAATATTTTTCAGACTTGAATTCGTGGTCCCGAAATGACCGTTCCGATTAGGGTCTAAATCGGGCTGTTACATAAAAGAAAGACGAGAATATGTATAGGGTTGGTATAAAATGGTATTGGTATGTGCATAAACCATATGTACAAGATGGTATAGGTATGTGCATAAACCATATTAGCTTTGAATAGAAGAAATGGGGAAGAAAGTATATAGTTTTTTGAATGAGTAATTGAGAGGTTTGTTAGTTGATGTGAATTCTTATACTTATGATCAATTGTTGAATTATGTGTTTATGATTATATCAAATTTATGTCATACGAGCTTACTAAGCTTTATAGCTTACATCGTTTATTTTTCTATGTTTTATAGTGAATTCAAAGCTAGCTCAGATTCGGGGATCGTCGAGTCATCGTCACACTATCCACCTATCACTCGGTACCTATGAACTTTTGTATTTTAAGTATCTGGCACGTTTAGGGACTGTGAGTCATTTTGGTATTTGTAGCATGATTTTGGCCATTTGTGTTGGCTTGTATATATTAAGTGTTTGGTTTTGTGTTAGCCATGTAAGTTGGCTTATTTTGGCAATTATGTGATGTATATATATAAGTATTTATGCCTCTTAGTGATGTGGTTCATGTTTGATTGGGAATGGCTTGTTGAATGCAACTTTCATGATAGCTAATGGTTGAAAATTTGAGAATGTTTGTGCTTGTGATTTTAGGCTAAGAAATTCTTAGTTGATATGGTATAAATATGAAGGCTTTGGAAATGTTAATTGGCATGATTTGAGTAGAAAAAGTATGGTATTAAAAGTATGTTAGTTGTTGATATTGAAATGGTACATTTTAGTCTTAGTTGTGGTTAATTTGGATATCTATATATGCTATAAAAATGTACCAATTGGTTTGTGTAGGTGTGTGCAATTTGGGGTGGCAAAATGGCTTGATAAATAGCCTATTTTTGTCCACACGGGCGTGTGTCTCGGTCGTGTGTAACACACAGTTATGTTACACTGCCGTCTATCCCCTGATGTTGAAATTAAAATCATGTCAGTATGCTCCACATGACCTCACACAGAGGCGTGTGACTTGGCCATGTGACATAAGTCAGTATATCCTACAGGTTTGGCACGACCTAGCACACGGCCTAGTACACGAGCGTGTAGAGCCTTTTTTAGGGCACACGGGCTAGTCACACAGGCGTGTGTGTTGGCCGTGTGACCAAGTCAGAAAGTTACATAGGCTGGGACACGGCCATGTGCTCCCATTTCGAATGCCCACATAGCCTGTGACACAGGCATGTCTAGTGGTCGTGTGAGACACACGGCCTGGCCATATAGTCGTGTATTCCCTGTTTTGAGGAAAAAAATTTTAAGTTTTGTAAAAATTCCTCGAGCTATCAATTTAGTCCCGAACCACTCCCAATACATGTTTAGAGCCTTGTAGGCTCGTATTGGGGACAAATTGATTGAGATTGAATGATGATTAAATGTACGGGAAAAATATGTTTAATGTGTTGTAAGTCCATTATTGCTCCGTAACCCTATTCCGGCAATGAATACGGGTGAGAGGTGTTACAAGGTATGAAGGAACTGACCAGATGCCTTTACCAGCCGGCAACAAGGACAAAAGCTCTTTTAAGCTTAACAGACAACACCTTCATTAACGATGAAGAACTCCTTTGGTTTTCTTTGATGATAACAAATACTAGTAGAGAAGATGAAATAAAAGTCTTCTTTCCGCTACCAGGCTATCCTATTTATAGAAAACTCACATCCAAATCCCACTCAGAATTAACTTTAATCATTACTCATTCTCACACGCTTCCACTAATTAATCACATATTACGAAGCATTCCACATGTCCTAATTATTAACATGCTACCTCTACTAGGATGCTAGAATATTTAAACGTGTCCTACTAACTACCACCCTAACATTAACAATGACACAAAACAACGAGTGGCAGACTTATTAGCAGGAAAGTCTGCCTAATAAGGTTCTCGCCACAACCAAGAACTCGCCACTTTGCGTAGTGGAACTCTGCAGTATTGGCGAAGTTCTACGAAGTACTTAGCCACGAAGTTACTGACTTTATCCAGTCCAAGTCTCGTGACTTAGCAGTCTTTGTTAGTGTAGTCTCAGAAACTGAACCAACTCACCATACAAGGGTGTGACACTTTAAGGCAGAAAGATAGTAGACTACTCCTAATGTTGCAACATTGAGCTTGGATGTCACAACATAGCAGCTAGAATACACAATGAGAAAGTTGTCGAGGATTTCACGACTCAAACCATATGGTGTAGCAACACAACCTTGAGGACACACCTAAAGAAACAATCTTCCATCAGTGTCGCAACACCGCGACGTGGCCAATTAATGAAGCAATGGTGTTTTTTCCCATACAAAACAAATTTGCACCATCCCCTGCAATAACACTCATTTTTTTCATCTCATGTTCAATCATAAATTTGCACCAACTTGTCTCATAAAATCAACATTTCTGAAAAGGCCCTGTATGTTTTTTTTCCCACACTCGTCTCTACCAAATATGTGAAAAATATAATATCAATAAAGACAATGTATCATAAAGAAAACAGAGAAAAATAGAACACACATAATTTTTATATGGAAACCCTTTCGAGCAAAAGCCACGAGCAAAGGAGAATAAAATACATTATGTCGAATTCGAATGAATACAAGAGGAGAGATGATTACATCTATTTATAGGTTTAAAACCTTATTCTAATCAAAGTCAAATAAAAGTAACACAGTAAGGTTAAAACAACTTATTCTAATCAACATTAAATAAAGGAAGTAAACTTCTATACAGATCCCACGTGTACAGCCTGTACCATACCGCAAGGGGCCTTCAACCCCAGCACCTCTATTTGCGACCCCGATCTAGTATTTTGCTCACTGGGGATCTACGATGGGCTGCAGCCTTCACCCTCGTAGATCCCGCTATCTTGCCACTTGTATTTATTTTAACAAGAATTTGGTTTACCCAACTTCTAAGAGAATGAATTTCCCAAATCACTAAATTGCGGACCTTCCCCCTCTTCATGTAACCAACAACTTGAAACCACTATTTCTCATATTGGAATTACATTAATTGAAACATCCTATTCAAAAGCCATTTCTTCTTCTCCGTGAACAATCTTGATTGGGAAAAATCTCTCTGAATGTCCCAATCATCCACACAGAAAACAAAACACTGATAATATTTCATATTGGAACCGAGCATATATGTAGCTTTTGTTACCCAAAAAAATCTTATTTTTTCTCTTCAACGGATTCCTTACATCAATACATATCCTGATTCTCATGTAGTTTCGATAGCCCATATTTATGGACTAAGCGTCATAATCTAAAAATTGCCTTAGGAAATCTCCAAATTGCTTTTCCATCCCTCAAACATTAAACTTACCAAAGATCATGAACCTGGATCCAAAAATCCATAAAAAAACCGGTATAGACAATGAATCTTCCCCCACCTCTAATCTGTAGAAAATCAACAAATCACTATTAAATGTCCAAAGGCTTCCTTCCAAAAATCTATCAATGTCAATCTCATAATAGAACTAGAAAAAAACAATATTTCCCCAATATCTCTAATCATTACTATAACAGCCCATTTTTCAGTGGTAAATCCTTAAAGTCAAGTGGTTTTAAAAAAAATAAGGTATCGGACCTTGTTTTTATAAACTGAGCTCGTAAATATTTTACTAAATATTTTAGAAGTGTTATTCGGGTCATTTTAAATTTGTTAAGAAAATTTAAAGTTTAGATAGTTAATTAAAGAAAAATTACTAAATCATAAAAGTCGCAAAAGTTAATCGCTATAGACTTATTAAATGAGTGAAAAAGCATAAAGTAAGAGCCTTAAGTAGTAATTTTCTCAAATTTAACTATAGTGGATGATCATTGCTTTGCATTTGATGAAATTTGCTTTAATTTTAAAGGTTAATTTGGTAATTAGGTAAATTAAAAATAAAATAAAAGATGATAAGTGAAATATCATCATCTTCAACCTATTTGTTTTTTTTCTGCAAAACCGAATGAAGCCATAGCTACGGTGAGCTTTCGGCCAAGTTTGACTTTCATTGCATGTTCAAGAGATGCTACTATTGGATTTAAATCGAGGAAAAAGCTAAATTTTTGGACTACTTGTTGACTCTGTTTTAGTAACCGTTTCAGTCAAGGTAAGTTCATAGCCCTTGAACTCTACCTGGTTACTTTAAATAATTTAATTATTACTTTGATATTTTAATATATTTATGATTATGCAAATGGTTGAATTGTGAAATGTAAAACATCGTCAATTATCCGACTGGTGCTAGGCACACATTTGATATCGTCAGTTTATCTGGCTAGTGTTGGGTGCAAAACATTGCCGGTTTATCTGACTAGTGCAGGGCACACCTATCATCAATTTATCCGACTAACGATAGGCGTAAAACTTTATTACAGTTTATCTGTCAAGCACCGAGTGCCAATAATAGATTGATCCATGTTGATAATGGATAAAAGATCCATTGAAGGTTAGGTACCTATATTTGTTTATCGACTCAGTATCCAGTGCTAATCCCGAACTCAATGTTGGTGATGTTCTTTTTTATGTTTTGGCATGTACCTAGGATGTTAATATTGTGAGAAGTGGTCATTTTGGTGTATAATTGATCTTAAAGAAGGTTACATGTATTTAATGTTGTTATGTAAACTTTTGAATTATGTTTTCTTCTCACACAAATGATTGTATATAAATTATGGATGAGCATATGTTTGTCTTATTAGTTTAACTCTTTGGATGTGTTTTTTTTAAGCTAAGTAGCTTGGATTTTTGTATGGTTTAATGTGGTAAATAAGATTAATGCTTATTGATTTTTAGGTGTATATATGGGTGTTTTAGTGGAAGACTTTGCATATTATTACATGTATGAAATGTGATGTCAATGAGGGCACATTGGTTGGTCATTTAGGTTGTTATATTTTGGCATGTTTTAACTTGTTTGAGGTGTATTTAGTGATATTTTAAGGTTGGTTAGGGGTTTGGATTGATGGCCAAGTTAGGTGTAAATTTTACCTTGTTTTTTAAGCAAATTGTGGTACACACGGCTCGGGACACGGGCTGCTACACGACCGTGTTTCAAACATGGCCTATTCATACGGTTGTGTGTCTTATTGTCTTTAGGTGCAGGTTTCACATTGTTTGGCACACTGCCCGCGACATTTTCGTGTATCTTGAAATAGTTTGTCACATTATCTGAGACACGGCCAACGACACATAGGTTTTACCTTAATTTGAATATACACAGGGCTGGGACACGGCCATGTGCCTAAACTTTGAATTTCTACACGGTCTGGGTTGTACCACACGACCGTATGACCCCTGTTTCCAAAATTTTAAACTTTTTCCTAATTTTTTGTTTTGTTTCGAATTGACCCCAGAATGTTCCCAAGATATTTTTAGGGCCCCGTAAACTTATTTTAAGGCCCGTAAGTGTTTGTTTGTTATAAATGGAATATGATTTTATTATTTGTAATTCTAATTGTATATTTGTTTGTAAGTGATGTAAATGTTTAAAATTTTATTGTAATACCCCGTGACTTAAATCCAACGATGGAGATAGGTGAGGGGTGTTACAGTTACTCCCCCAAGGGGAGGCCATAAATTAGCTAAGTTTGTATGCATGGTTTGGAATTGAACTACACTTGTAGTCAAGAAACTACCCACTACACATAGATTTCTCCCCTCCTCTTTCGATCTTTCTTCCAAATCGATCTATCAAGTCTCATCTTCCCCCGCAGCAATAGACAATGTTGCCATTTCTTCCTCCATTTCACTGTCGCCGCCACCAATCCTTGAACCCTTCGTTGCGCAAAGGAATTGATAAATAAAGAAATCCACTATGTAACGCCCCAAAATTAGTATACATGATTTGTTAGATCTTGTCATAAATTAGTATTTGTTTCAATGGTTAAGTGTCTTAATTGTGGGTTTGAGGTCCTTGGTTATAGTCACATTCTTTTGGGAAAATTCAATTATTTTTGTTCCTAGACCTATCACTGTTTATCTAGCTTGAGGGTTATTTTCGGTAAATCTGTAACAGACTAAGCCTACTAGTTTAGTGGTAAGGGGTTAGCTTACCCTTGGGTCCTATGTTAGAATCCTATGTGAGCGTGTTGGCAATATTTTTTCTATTTTTGTTCGAGTCCATTATGGGGTGGTTGAGGTCTAATTGAACCCTGTCTGGGGAAAATCTGATAAGTTATTAGAATGTTGAGTTAGTTGGGAAGTGGTTTTTGTCTAAAATATATTTTTATTTTATATTTATTTCTTTATCCCAAATTCCCATCAATCCCACGTTTCCCATATTTCCTTATTTTCTTTTCCATTCATTATTTACGCCATTACCAGTATAAGAATTGGAAAATTTTAATTACTCCTTTTTGCTCTTTTCTTTGATCTTTTTTCTTTATCTCTTTCGGTCTTAGATTCCTGTTCATTGGTTTTATTTTTTCCTTTGTTTGGCTTCATCGACTTCATTCTTGGTAGGTAAGGCTGCTTTTTAGTTCTCTAATCACGTATTTTGGCTGCTTGTTTGGTTTAGGGGTTCTGGGTTACAAAGTGGTATTGTTAAATTTGTATTATGTGTTGGATGATTAATCTATTGCGTTTAGGGAAGGATCAAGAGGGGATGGGTGTTCCTCCAATGGTCTAAGTGTTTTGTAGTTGCCATTCTTTTGACGGTAAGCGATCGAACATGTAACAACCCAATTTTGGTGAAATCAGAAAAGTGATCTCGGGACTACAAATCTGAGCTGAAAAATAAAATTTATTTTTATTTTATTATATGGTCCATATTATGAGAGACATGTCATGTGAAAATTTTGATAAGAAAATTTTAGCGATTAAGTGTTTAATTATGGGAAGGATCAAATTGCATAAAATTCAAAACTTGGATTCTAATAGCTAGAAGGATCAACTAGCTATGGAATTCAAAACTTAAGGTCCTTATATGGTAATTAGACCATAAATAAAAAAGTATGTAGATATTTTGGTGACTCATCCATGTAAATTTAGAAAAATGGCAAGGACAAAATTGGAAAGTAAAAATATTTAATTAATTAAAATATGATAAAAAATGAAATATCATTTTATTTTATCATCTTCTTCCCCAAAAATACATGGAAACCCTAGGAGAGAGAGAAGAAACTTTCATGCAAAATTTGGTAAGTTTCCTTGGCCCATTTTTAGTAATTTTGATATTTTGAAATCGGGATTCTCTAATCTATCTATTTGGGGGATTAATTTGAGAAGTTATCAAAGTATGGAAAATGGTTCATGGATGTATATGCTGAAAATGTGAAATTTATAGTAGAAAATCAAAAGTTGTTGATAGATAAACAACTTTTATAAAGTGATTTTTGATGAAAAAATGATTTAGGGACTAAAATATAAAGTTGTGAAATTTGATGAAAATTCTAAATTTTTAAGAACACATGTGATGTAAATTTTGTAATGGAATTTTGGTTAGGCTTGGCATAGTGAGTAAATTGCATAAGTTCCATTTTACGAGCCTAGAGACGAAATTAAAATTTATGAAAAAGTTAGGGACAAAATGGTAATTTTGCCTAGGACATAGATTGAGTCCACCTAAATATGAAATATGATAAATTTATGTTAAATTTACTCGTATAGATCCAAATAGACCAAATTAGAAGCTAGAACGAGGAAAGGAGGAAAATGTCGGATTAGTAGATTTATGTACACGAACATTCGTTGAGGTAAGTTCGTGTAACTAAATTATATATATTTTAATGCTTGAATTTAATGTTGTATTTTTGAATTTTATAAATGCCATAAATATGTGAAATGATCACATACTCGTTATAACCTGATAAACGAAAGTGCCCGATCAATAATAGTGCTTGATAACTGGTAAAGGATAAAAATGTTACTTATATGCTTGAAATGAATGTGGAATGTATCTATTTGAATTATATGTCTGATTTAGATGTAGGAAATAATCACATGCTTGTTAAAGCTTGAGAAATGTTAAATCCCGTTTGAATACAGGAAGAATCGATGGATAAATTAAATTTTCTGAAATGAATAAGGTCCTGCATTTGTTGCTGACAGAATTTGGCTCGGACGAGTAATCCTATTGACTGCATTTCTGAAAGGATTTAACCCAGATGGTGAATTCTGATATATGTCCTCTCGAGCATATGTTATGGATTAGATTTAGCCCGAACGGGTAATCTAGATCAAGCTTATTAGAACATATGTCATAAAAAGGATTTAGCCTGAACTGGTAATCCTGTTGTATACATGTGTGGTTCGAGAGTGTACTCTCTGATATAGTACCTTATGGGTACCATTAGACATGAATTGAAGGGTCCTAATTCGTACACCTCAAGTGTACTACCTGAATATCCATTGATATTCCAAATAAATTCAACAGGTGACAATTCCAGATATGAGAAGTTTTGAATGATAAAATGAGTTATTACATGTATTCTTTTGAAATAAAAGTAAATAATGATACATGACAAATGATATATGAAAACACGAGATGATGATATTTGTACATGGACTTTATTTGATGAATATATGTTCATTCTTGATTATAGACTTATACACCTTGAGTCTGCTAACCGTGACCTTGATATTCCAAGTAATATGAGTAAAGTTCTGATATGAAATGATCTAAACTCAAAATGAATTATTATGAAATTATACTTGAAACAATGAGATGAATTATGCATGTTGGATAAATACATGTTGTGGAAAGCATATCTGCTTGGAAACTTGATTGTTGTTGAGCCCATATATGATTTGATGTTATTATGGAATATATGACTAACAAGGGCAATGAGAATGTATGTAGGGCCTGAGGTCAAATTGATTGATTATGCCTTACATAGTTACTTTAAAATAGAATGAATGGTATGTAACACCCCGAACCCGAGACCATCGCCGGAGTCGAACACGAGGTGTTAACAGACTTCAAACCACTTATTAAGAATTTCTCAGACAAGCTGCCAATCTGCATACTAGTCGCTTCAAAAATCATAACTTGAGTTATACAACTCGAAAATCAGTTTCGTGATTTTTTTCTGAAACTAGACTCATATATGCATCTACAGATTTTTTTCTAGAATTTTTGGTTAGGCCAATTAGTACAGTTTATTAGTTAAAGTCCCCCATTTTACAGGGATCGACTACACTGACCTTTCCGCATTACGACATGAATATCTCCCTGTACAAGGCTTCAATACTGATACTGTTTGTTTCTACAGAAACAAGACTCGAAAAGGAATCTGTACATATATGGCATGACTTCTAATTATCTCTGGTCAATTTATAATGAATTTCTAAAGTCGGAACAGGGACTCCAGAAACTGTTCTGGCCCTGTCTCACGAAAACTTAAATATCTCTTAACATACAACTCACAAGATCGTTTCGTTTCTTCCATGTGAAAGTAGATTCATCAAGGTTTGATTACATAATTTATTCACTATTTAATTCCATCTCTACTATTTTTAGTGATTTTTCAATCTCACATCACTGCTGCTGTCAGCATCTATTACTAAAGCAACTATGCCTATTTCATGACTTTTCCTTGATTTAACTAATAATTCATCATGCATGTCCCAATTTATAACCATGACTAGCCCTGCCAAGGCTAATCATCACCGAGCATCTCCCCACTACACTACTACCAAATCATGAATTTAACACCGAAATAATCAGCCATGACATTTGGCATAAAAAAAATCGAGTGGGCCTCTACCAATACTCAACCAAAACCGAATTACCAAGACTTGTGTCCAAACATCATAGAGCCAAATCCAACCTAACATTATGCCATTTTCGCATGGCTAAAGTTTACATACCAAATTTCAACAAAACATAATAGCCTATACATGCCGAAATGTTCTCCTAGACCGACTAAGAAGAAAATACCAAAAGTTGCTAGCCGGTGTGATGACTTCGACGACGGTCCCGAGCACACAAAATGGATCAAGAACCTAAATAAGCAACAAATAAGCACACCAAATGAGTACATAACTCAGTAAGTCATAAGCAATGCACTATCATCCATTAATAACATTATTACAAGAGGAAACAAAATGGAACGAGGTTAATTACTCCATCCAAACCGAACTATACCATAGTTCCTTAGACCTTTCGGTTCAATCTCATACCAAGTTACACATTCACATTCCATATACTAATCAATAGGATATTAGAGGCATTTTTATACATCATTTTGTTCTCGTTACAATCATACAACTAAATGACCTTTCACTTATTCCACGATAAGTCTTATGTACGTGACTTCAATTAAAATTGTCACATAGGTTCAAAACTTACCGAACTCAACTCCAAATATAAACATAGCGCCTATTAGCCATGAACGCAAGGTACTTACCCAATCCGCTGTCCGTGATCAACTCAATAATGTCGCACACTCAGTGTCAATAGTGATTCAAAAACATACAGTGAGTCCGCACACTTAGTGCTATATAATCAACTCGCACACTTAGTGCTATATAATCAAACTCGCACACTTAGTGCTGTACAAATTTTAAACCCGCACACTTAGTGCCAATTTCATGATCATAAATGTTTATACCCGCACACTTAGTGCCGAAATCAACAACTCAATACATCTCACCTCTTTTCTTTTCATTCGATACTTTCATCACCACATACATACATGTATATAGATTTATCATTCCTTTCGGCATAGTTACATAGACATCATGTCTATTTAAATCAATACAAAATATACGCTTAGTGACTTACTTTGTGTTGGGTAAAATAGTTCCAAGTTGGCTACTCGATGACCTTCGTCTTTCCCTTGCTTGATTCTCCTCCTTTAACTCCTTGAGCTTAATCAATAAATCAACTAGTTTAACCATCTTGCTAAACATTCATAATTCAATTACACATGCATATGTATGTTTGTATATTCGGCAACCATCCACACTAATTACCCATTTAGTCGATTATACACTTCCAAATGGGCATCACAATTAGATTTAACACCACCTTCATACTCAATTGGATGGCCGAATGTATGTATATATATATACAATGTCAACTATAACATCTTTTAACCACCTAATTTCATCTCATGAACACTTAATCGAATTTTCCTAATCTAGCATATATTTTCACATCTATTTGTAACATCATGTAAATTCACATATAACTACATTTCATAAGTTCTACATCTTAATGCCCATTATAGCCACTCCCAAAACCTAAATCTAAAAATCAGCAACATCCCCTTTCAACTATGTTAGCCGAACCCTCATCCTCTTCTTAGTCCTACATTCGGCTCCTCCAACACCATGACTTAACAACTTCAACTTTCATGCTAACATAACAAGCAACTTAACACATCCATATAACTAACACGTTAATAGCATCAAGGTATCAACTAAAATTTTTAAGCTTCTTTGTCAAATCCCAACTCTCCAACAACCCCAAATCCAACCATGGGATAGATAGAATTCAAACTAACAACTAAAAACATGCATGAATCTCATGGACAACATCAAACATACCTTGGTCTAGCAAACTATCATGGCTGATTTTCTCAAGCTCTTCCCCCCCCTTCTTCTTAGGACATTCGGCCAAGCAAAGAAAATGAAAGGATGGACACTTTTTTTTTTCTTTTCTTTGTTTTCATCATATTCCTTTTTTTTCATTATTTTATTCTTTCTAACATAACCACTAACTAAACATGTTTGCAACATGTTTCCACTCATAGCATGGCTGGCCATCATGCTTAACTTTTGGGAAAATTGACATGCAAACCCATCATTTTCACATCATGCATTAATAGACCACTTTACATTTGCCTAGCACATTTCTAGATTTTCTCGCATAAGTCCTATTTGATAAAATTCACTTACAATTAACAAAATCCAAACATGAATTTTTTCACACATGTATATGCACATATAATGAGCATCAACTATAACGGTCAATTATTTTTATGTCTCGGTTTAGTGGTCCCGAAACCACTTTCCGACTAGGGTCAATTTAGGGCTGTCACAACTCTCCCCTACTTAAGAAATTTTCGTCCCCGAAAATCTTACCGGTAAATAGGTTTGGGTATCGTTCTTTCATAGAGTTCTCAGGTTCCCAAGTAGCTTCTTCCATTCCGTGTTTGAGCCATAACACTTTCACTAACGGAACCCTTTTGTTTCGCAACTCTTTCACTTCACGAGCTAGAATACGGATCGGTTCTTCTTCATAACTCATATCGGCTTGAATTTCAATCTCGGAGGGGTTTATTACATGCGAAGGATCGGATCGGTAACGTCGAAGCATCGAAACATGGAAAACGTTGTGGATCCTTTCGAGTTCAGGGGGTAAAACCAACCTATATGCTACTGGGCCAACTCGTTCGGAGATCTCATACGGCCCAATGAATCTCGGACTCAATTTGCCCTTACGGCCAAATCTGAGTATCTTTTTCCAAGGCGATACCTTAAGAAACACTTTGTCTCCCACCTGATACTCAATATCTCTTCGTTTTAAATCCGTGTACGACTTCTGACGATCTGATGCTGCCTTCAGACTCTCACGAATTATACTTACTTTCTGTTCAGCATCTTTAATCAAATCCACTCCGAAAATTTTACTTTCACCGAGCTCGGTCCAAAACAATGGCGTACGGCATTTTCGACCGTACAAAGCCTCGTAAGGTGCCATCTTAATACTTGACTGAAAACTATTGTTGTATGCGAATTCAATCAAAGGTAAATACCGCTCCCATGAACCACTAAACTCGAGGATGCAACATCTCAACATATCCTCAAGTTTCTGAATTATCCGCTCGGATTAGCCGTCGGTTTGTGGATGAAAAGCGGTGCTAAAATGCAACTTGGTACCCAAAGCTTCTTGCAATTTCTTCCAAAATCGTGAGGTGAATCTCGGATCTCTATCCGACACAATAGAAATCGGTACCCCGTGTAATCTCACAATCTGAGAAACATACAATTCAGCTAGTTTATCCAATGAAAAATCCGTACGTACGGGGATAAAATGAGCCGACTTAGTCAGTCTATCAACAACAACCCAAATCGCATCTTTCTTACTTGCCGACACTGGCAACCCAGATAAAAAAATCCACCGTTACTCGATCCCATTTCCATTCAGGTATCATGATCGGTTGGAGTAAACCCGTAGGCACTTGATGTTCCGCCTTCACTTGCTGACATATTAAACACTTCGAAACAAAATCGGAAATGTCTCGTTTCATACCATACCACCAAAACGGCGTCTTAGGTCGTTGTACATTTCGTACTCCCGGGTGGACCGACATTCGGCTACAATGAGCTTCGTTCGAATTATCGAAATAAGTTCGAATTTCTTGGAATACACAAACGATTTCGAACCTCAAACAATCGTCATCATCAACTTGAAACTCTGATTCCACATTCGGAACACATTCAGCCCGTCTTGCAACCAACTCATCGTCGACTTTCTGAGCTTCACGAATTTGATGAATCAATGATGGTTTAGCCTTTAATTCGGCTACTAACACATTGTCGGGTAGAATAGACAAGCGTATATTCATCGCTCGTAAAGCAAACAGTGATTTCCGGCTTAATGCGTCCGCAACCACATTAGCCTTTCCCGGGTGATAATCAATGACAAGCTCATAATCTTTTAACAACTCGAGCCAACGTCTTTGTCGCAGATTTAAGTCTCTTTGAGTCATCAAATATTTGAGACTTGTGTGATCCGAATACACATGGCACTTCTCACCAAATAAGTAATGTCGCCATATTTTCGTATGAATACGATGGCGGCTAATTCGAGATCATGGGTCGGATAATTTTTCTCATGTGGCTTTAATTGTCTCGACGCATAGGCCACAACTCGACCTTCTTGCATTAATACGCAACCTAACCCAAGTAGGGAGGCGTCACTATAGATGACAAACTCTTTGCCCGATTCGGCTTCACTAAAATTGAGCTTCATCAAATAAGTTTTCAGTTGATCAAAACTTTTCTGACATTTTTCCATCCATTCGAACTTAACATCTTTTTGAAGTAGCTTCGTCATGGGTGTGGCTATCATCGAGAAACCTTTTACAAACCGTCGGTAGTAACCGGCAAGTCCCAAAAAGCTCCGAACCTCAGTAATATTTCTCGGAGGCTTCCAGTTAAGTATGGCTGAAATTTTGCTCGGGTCGACTCGAATACCCGATGCCGATACCACATGACCCAAGAAGCTAACCTCTCTTAACCAGAACTCACACTTGCTGAACTTAGCATATAACTGCTTATCCCGTAAAATTTGCAACACTAATCTCAGGTGTTCAGCATGTTCGGTCTCATTTCTTGAATAGACCAAGATGTCATCAATGAACACAACTACGAACCGGTCCAAATCTCGTCGAAGATCCGATTCATCAAATCCATAAATACCGCAGGGCATTAGTGAGCCCAAGCGGCATCACTAAGAACTCGTGAGTGGCCGTATCTCGCTTAAAGCGGTTTTGGGTATATCCGAATCTCGAATCCATGAATCGATAATAACCCGATCTCGGATCTATCTTTGAAAACACCGAGGCTCCCTTTAGTTGATCAAACAAATCATCAATACGCTGTAACGGATATTTATTCTTTATTGTCACCTTATTCAGCTGACGATAGTCGATGCACAACCTCATGGTTCCATCCTTCTTTTCACAAACAATCTTGGTGCACCCCAAGGTGAGAAACTTGGTCGAACGAAACCTCTATCCGTCAATTCTTGCAACCGAGCTTTCAACTCTTTTAACTCGGTTGGTGCCATACGATGCGGAGCTATCGAAATCGGTGTAGTCCTGTACAAGCTCAATACCAAACTCTACCTCCCGAACAGTGGTAAACCCGGTAATTCTTCGAAAACGTCCGGTATTCACAAACCACCCAAGCAGATTCGGGTTTCTTTTCTAACTCTTTGTCATCAAGTACATACGCAAGGTATGCTTCGCACCCTTTCTTACATATTTCGAGCCAACATTGATGATATTACAACCGGCAACCCTTTAAGTCCGTAGACTCAACTCGGATTATTTCGTTATTTATGCACCTTAATTCAATGGTTTTTCTTTTGCAACTCACCATTGTGTCATATACGGTCAACCATCCATACCAAGAATAACATCAAATTCATCAAATGGTAAAAGCATCAAATCGGCGGAAAAGCAGATTCTCGGATCATTAGAGGCATCTCTTACACACTTTGTCAACAAGCGCATATTGACCCAAGGGATTTGACACTCGAATTACGAACTCAGTAGACTCAACAGGTAGAGTCTTACTGGATGCTAAGGTTTCACATACATATGAATGAGTAGAGCCAGGGTCAATCAAAGCAATCACACTAGTATCAAAGAGAGTGAAAGTACCAGTGATAACATCAGGGGAGGATGCCTCCTCTCGTGCGCGAATGGCATATGCTCTAGCAAGAGTACGGGTCTCGGATCGAACAGCCGTATCAGAGGCCCCTCTCTGACTACCACCCCTACCTCCTGAAATTCTCAGTTGTCTACCTCTAGCTGTCATTCCACTAGGTCTTGCACCTTGCATCCTATTCTTCTCATCAAGCTCCGTACAATCTCTAATGAAGTGGTCCTTCGAACCGCATCCGTAACAGGCCCTGTTAGTAGACTTACCCCAACATTCACCTATGTGTCTTCTTCCACATTGGGGGCATTCAGGTTTCTCTTGACGGTTATTGCCCACACTAGCTACCGAAGTAGCTCGGGAGTCCGTCGATGGTCGTGCTCTAATGGAAATTCCTGCAGTCGTCCTCGATTTATTAGTGTCCTCCCTGAACTTCTTTACAGCCGAGAACGGAGCTTTACCTGTCGATCTTTTACGATAGTCTCTAGCTTCAAATTTAGCCTTCTTCTTCTCCTTTCCAAGTTCCTCCGCCTTGCAGGCTCGTTCGACTAGTGTTACGAACTCCTTTATCTCCAAAATACCCACTAGTAGCTTTAAATCTTCATTCAATCCTTCTTCAAATATTTTGCACATAGCAACCTCATCGGCCACACACTCTCGGGCATACCGACTGAGTCTTACGAACTCATGTTCATATTCAGATACTGTCATACAGCCTTGCTTGAGTTCCAAGAATTCCTTACGTTTTTGATCGATGAACCGTTGACTAATATACTTCTTTCGAAATTCCGTTTGAAAGAAATCCCAAGTAACTCGTTCGTTTGGGACTATGGAAATCAAGGTCCTCCACCAATAGTAGGCTGAGTCCCGCAACAAGGATATAGCACACTTTAGACATTCATCGGGTGTGCATGACAGTTCATCAAACACCCGAATGGTGTTATCAAGCCAGAACTCGGCCCTTTCGGCATCATCAGTAACTATGGCCCTGAACTCCTCAGCCCCGCGCTTCCTAATCAAGTCTACAGGTGGCTTACTTAGCCTCACAGGATCAGTAACTGATGGCATTACGGGCTCTTGGGGTGGATTATTCAAATTCGGAATTGTTGGACAGCCGGATTGGTTCGGGCATATTGTGCGACCCACTCATTCATCATGGTAAAGAAGGCTTGTTTAGCCCCCTCACCTTGATTATTCACAGATGACTGAGGTTCAACAGGCGGCGTCCCTTGTGCAGGAGCAGCCGCTACACTTTCAACGTCATCCGCCAAGGTTCTCTCTACACCGGGATCCATTTACTAATCAAAACAAAAATTTTAACCGTCAAAAGTCATCACACATTTAAACATTAACATTAAGGCATGTATAGCTAGACTCATACGTGCTATGGTAATCCTAGAACCGACTAAACCATAGCTCTGATACCAATAAAATTGTAACACCCCGAACCCGAGACCGTCGCCGGAGTCTAACACGAGGTGTTAACAGACTTCAAACCACTTATTAAGAATTTCCCAGACAAGCTGCCAATCTGCATACTAGTAGCTTCAAAAATCATAACTTGAGTTCTACAACTCTAAAATCAGTTTCGTGATTTTTCTCTGAAACTAGACTCATATATGCATCTACAGATTTTTTTCTAGAATTTTTGGTTAGGCCAATTAGTACAGTTTATTAGTTAAAGTCCCCCATTTTACAGGGTTCGACTACACTGACCTTTGCGCATTACGACTTGGATATCTCCCTGTACAGGGCTTCAATACTGATACCGTTTGTTTCTACAGAAACTAGACTCGAAAAGGAATCTGTACATATATTGCATGACTTCTAGTTATCTCTGTTCAATTTATAATGAATTTCTAAAGTCGGAACAGGGACTCCAGAAACAGTTCTGGCCCTGTCTCACGAAAACTTAAATATCTCTTAACATACAACTCACAGGATTGTTTTGTTTCTTCCATGTGAAAGTAGATTCATCAAGGTTTGATTACATAATTTATTCACTATTTAATTCCATCTCTACTATTTTTAGTGATTTTTCAATCTCACATCACTGCTGCTGTCAGCATCTGTTACTAAAGCAACTATGCCTATTTCATGACTTTTCCTTGATTTAACTAATAATTCATCATGCATGTCCCAATTTATAACCATGACTAGCCCTGCCAAGGCTAATCATCACCGAGCATCTCCCCACTACACTACTACCAAATCATGAATTTAACACCGAAATAATCAGCCATGACATTTGGCATAAAAAAAATCGAGTGGGCCTCTACCAATACTCAACCAAAACCGAATTACCAAGACTTGTGTCCAAACATCATAGAGCCAAATCCAACCGAACATTATGCCATTTTCGCATGGCTAAAGTTTACATACCAAATTTCAACAAAACATAATAGCCTATACATGCCGAAATGTTCTCCTAGACCGACTAAGAAGAAAATACCAAAAGTTGCTAGCCGGTGTGATGACTTCGACGACGGTCCCGAGCACACAAAATGGATCAAGAACCTAAATAAGCAACAAATAAGCACACCAAATGAGTACATAACTCAGTAAGTCATAAGCAATGCACTATCATCCATTAATAACATTATTACAAGAGGAAACAAAATGGAACGAGGTTAATTACTCCATCCAAACCGAACTATACCATAGTTCCTTAGACCTTTCGGTTCAATCTCATACCAAGTTACACATTCACATTCCATATACTAATCAATAGGATATTAGAGGCATTTTTATACATCATTTTGTTCTCGTTACAATCATACAACTAAATGACCTTTCACTTATTCCACGATAAGTCTTATGTACGTGACTTCAATTAAAATTGTCACATAGGTTCAAAACTTACCGAACTCAACTCCAAATATAAACATAGCGCCTATTAGCCATGAACGCAAGGTACTTACCCAATCCGCTGTCCGTGATCAACTCAATAATGTCGCACACTCAGTGTCAATAGTGATTCAAAAACATACAGTGAGTCCGCACACTTAGTGCTATATAATCAACTCGCACACTTAGTGCTATATAATCAAACTCGCACACTTAGTGCTGTACAAATTTTAAACCCGCACACTTAGTGCCAATTTCATGATCATAAATGTTTATACCCGCACACTTAGTGCGAAATCAACAACTCAATACATCTCACCTCTTTTCTTTTCATTCGATACTTTCATCACCACATACATACATGTATATAGATTTATCATTCCTTTCGGCATAGTTACATAGACATCATGTCTATTTAAATCAATACAAAATATACGCTTAGTGACTTACTTTGTGTTGGGTAAAATAGTTCCAAGTCGGCTACTCGATGACCTCGTCTTTCCCTTGCTTGATTCTCCTCCTTTAACTCCTTGAGCTTAATCAATAAATCAACTAGTTTAACCATCTTGCTAAACATTCATAATTCAATTACACATGCATATGTATGTTTGTATATTCGGCAACCATCCACACTAATTACCCATTTAGTCGATTATACACTTCCAAATGGGCATCACAATTAGATTTAACACCACCTTCATACTCAATTGGATGGCCGAATGTATGTATATATATATATATACAATGTCAACTATAACATCTTTTAACCACCTAATTTCATCTTATGAACACTTAATCGAATTTTCCTAATCTAGCATATATTTTCACATCTATTTGTAACATCATGTAAATTCACATATAACTACATTTCTTAAGTTCTACATCTTAATGCCCATTATAGCCACTCCCAAAACCTAAATCTAAAAATCGACAACATCCCCTTTCAACTATGTTAGCCGAACCCTCATCCTCTTCTTAGTCCTACATTCGGCTCCTCCAACACCATGACTTAACAACTTCAACTTTCATGCTAACATAACAAGCAACTTAACACATCCATATAACTAACACATTAATAGCATCAAGGTATCAACTAAAATTTTTAAGCTTCTTTGTCAAATCCCAACTCTCCAACAACCCCAAATCCAACCATGGGATAGATAGAATTCAAACTAACAACTAAAAACATGCATGAATCTCATGGACAACATCAAACATACCTTGGTCTAGCAAACTATCATGGCTGATTTTCTCAAGCTCTTCCCCTTCTTCTTAGGACATTCGCCAAGCAAAGAAAATGAAAGGATGGACACTTTTTTTTTCTTTTCTTTGTTTTCATCATATTCCTTTTTTTTTCATTATTTTATTCTTTCTAACATAACCACTAACTAAACATGTTTGCAACATGTTTCCACTCATAGCATGGCTGGCCATCATGCTTAACTTTTGGGAAAATTGACATGCAAACCCATCATTTTCACATCATGCATTAATAGACCACTTTACATTTGCCTAGCACATTTCTAGATTTTCTCGCATAAGTCCTATTTGATAAAATTCACTTACAATTAACAAAATCCAAACATGAAATTTTTCACACATGTATATGTACATATAATGAGCACAACTATAACGATCAATTATTTTTATGTCTCGGTTTAGTGGTCCCGAAACCACTTTCCGACTAGGGTCAATTTAGGGCTGTCACATGGTAAGTTAAGTACCATGTTTTACAAACTTACTAAGCATTTTATGCTTACTTAGTTTTATTTCCCTGTTTTAGAGTAAATCGGAAGCTTGTTGTATTGGAAGCTTGGCAAAGATCACTCACACTATCCATCGCCCCATGTCAGTACAATATGGTAAAGCAGTTATGGTTACAATAGCATGTATAGGATATATTGGTCATATTGGCATGTAAATGTAAATGATGTCTGTAATCTGCCCATTGGAATGGCTAGTAATGGTTTGTTTTGATATATTTGTAATGGCATACTATGGTACCTACATATGTGTTAAGTAGTTGATCTATTATGTCTAACATATAGACTAAACTAAGGCTAGGTTATGAACATGTATGCATGTAATGGTATGCTATGTTGAATGATAGAATTTGGTTTAATTTGAATACTTGGAATGGTTGGTATTGGATGTGTGTTTCAAGTGCAGGTCATGGATGTGATTTTGGATGAGAAATGAAGCTAGAAATGGCTTTATTTTGTCCACACGGGTAGACACACGGGCGTGTGCCTAGACCATGTGTGACACACAACCAAGCACATGGGCATGTAGTTAGGCCATGTGTCACCTGCACCCTGAATTTTAAGAAAAAGAATGCTCGGAATTGAGCACACGGGTAGAGACACGAGCATGTGTCTCAGCTGTATGTGCTACACGGCCTAGATCACGGGCGTGTGTCTTGGCCATGTGAAACCTGCACCAAGTTTCGAATTGAATTAATTATCTACATGGCCTAGCACACCGCTGTGTTGCATGGCCATGTGCACAAGTCAAAGAGTTACCCGGGTTCGAACACAGCCTGAGGCACAGGCATGTCTCAGGGTCACACAGGCGTGTGTGCCTTGCACCTTTGAAAAATTTTGAAATTTCGCGAAAAATTCTCAAAGTATCCGTTTAAGTTCCAATTCGATTCCTATGGTCATATTGCGCCTTGAGGATCCATTCAAGGGATGATATGAATAAATATCGATTAATGAATAGTAATTTACATGAAATATCTGAAAATGTTCTGAAAATTTTAGTAATATTTTGAAACCCTATTTCGACGACGGATACGGGTTAAAGGTGTTACATTTAGTGGTATCAGAGCTATGATTTAGTCAGTTTTTAAACTAAACGTAGCATATGTGAAGTCTAGAAATACATACCATTATATAACCCATGATAGTGTGATATCTCCTGACTCTGATGAAAATTGTCTTACAAATAAACAGAGATGCTTTCCAATCGAGCTAATTCTGATACTGCAAAAAGTGATACTCGCGTGCCCGAGTAACAAAAAATATTACTCATGATGAAATAGAATTTGAAAAGTTATGGATAAATGTTTTATAATACATGAGAATGATAAGTGTTATGTTATATGAGTATATATAAGAAAGTTAAATTTTGAGGCTTACGATCTCCACCCCTCACTAGTACAGTTTTATACAATGAAATTTACAAGATTTCTATTGCTTAAGTTGGTAAGTGTGAAAGAAGAGTTCAAAGATTGAATGATTAATGATGTAGTTAAAATTGAGAATGGGTTAATAAGTAAAGACGATATTAAAAGAGATGTCAGATTTTTTTGAAGATTATTCTGAATATATGATGTCATTGTTAAGGATGAAGATTATTCATGACTAATTGACTTATCCATATATGATATTTACAGAACGGATTAGCTAAAAAAAATTCAAATTGACTCTTTCAGTGAACTGAATAATGTAAGATTATTGATGACTTCATTAGTCAGTGGAATGGTGATGAAATTATAAAGATATTTGAATATAGCTATTATAATTGAGTATATTACAACAATATTTTTTGGGTACTCTATAAGTTTTGCTATTCTTAGAGGCATATGAAATTCTGCATGTTCAGATGCAATATTTACAGTATTAAAGGCTGGCTAATTATAATAGATGGAATTACTGAAAGTCTGGTTGATTCATGAGCGGTATTGTTTTATTTTTCTTAGATTTTCTAATTATCATGATTGATATAAGATCTGATGATAAGTTTCATATGATATCATTTTCTATTTCTACTGATTAAAGCCCTGAAATTGCGAATGTGCAAGTTATATTGTCTTTATCATAGTTGTTTCTACTGAGTATGCGTGATATTACCCTTCTGAATTTTCTCTGAGATATTATCGATCTCTTTATTATTCAGACACGGTTTATCTGTGAAAAATATTCATCATTTGGAGGTAATTGCATTTATTACCGTTATAAATATTGACTCGATCTTGAAATTTGGTGACAGAGATTACAGATTATAGAAACTGAATTACTACATTGGTTATTATAGGGGCCACTTTTGGTTCTCCCTCTTCTAATTCGAGGTACACTATTGATATTGAAGTGTTGCTTTATTTGTACAGTTGAAATGTCAGTCATACAAATGCACTATAGTTTTAAATTTATCTGATGGTTATGGCTTTGGAAAAACTTAAAGCTTCAATGTTAATAATTGAAATAGCTACATTGATGACATAATTATTACAGAAAAGATGTAAGAGTTGAATGGACTGATAAATATCAGTAAAGTTTTGACCAGTTGGAAGCTATGTTGATCAAAGTGTTGATTCTAGTTCAGCCTGAATTGGGTAAGGAGTTTGTTATTATAGAGATGTATTATTGAATGGGATTAGATTATGTTTTGATGCAGTAAGGAAAGGTAATAGCTTATACTTTCAGACAGTTAAAAACCACATGAAAAGAATTACTTGATACATGATCTAGAGTTTTCCAGCTATTGTTTTTGTATTGAAATGACAACATTACTTGTTTGGTGAAAAATGTCATATATTCACCGATTATAAAAGTTTGAAGTATCTACTGTTGCTAAAAGATTTGAATCTAAGATAGTGTATATGGTTTGAAACGTTAAAATATTATGATTTGATAATTGTATATCACTTGGAAAGAACGAATATGGTTACAAATATTCTGAGTAGGAAATTTCTGTATACTTTGCAAGCCATGGATACTGATTATGATTGTCTGATAATAGCTTAATTTTAACTGAGTATAGAGCTAAACTAATGTTTCTACGACAAAAAAATGAAACTCAGAAAAGTGATAATGAGTTGTAACTTAAAAGGGTATAGAATGAAATAATTATTGAATCAAGATAGCAGATTTGAATTTGATGATTTTTTGTTATTCCAAGATAATTGAAGAATTTGGAACTTTTATAGAAAATTTTACATGAATGATCATAGTAGTACTATGTCTGTTTATCTGGGAAATGATAATGCATAATGATTTGAAAAAGATTTATTAATAGCTCGAAATGAAATGTGGTATTTCTAAATTTGTATTTAAATGTTGGATGTGTCAGCAAGATAAGGATGATACTTTCAGAATGGGTATAGTCAATGAAAATATCAAAATGAAAATAGGACAAAGTTACCATAAATTTTATACCAGGATTATCCCTGTCTATGAAAAAGAAAGATACTATTTGAGTAATTGTTGATTGTTTGACAAGCTTGCACATTCTATTCTGGAATGAGTGGATTTCACGTTTGATAGATTGCTTGAATGATCTATTTTTGAGATCGTCAGATTATATGATGTGCTAGCTTCTGTTATTTTTGATAGAGATCTACAGTTCATATTCCGATTCTGAAACAAGTTACAATAAACTTTAGGTATACTGTTACATTTTAGTACCGTATTTCATTTTAAGACAGACGGTCAATCTCAACATATGATTCAGTTTGGAAGATGTGCTTTGATGTTGTGTACTTAAAGTTGAAGGTAACTAGGAAAAGTATTTCCCTCTGGTTAAATTTGCTTATTATAACAATTAATAGTCAAGTATAAAATTGTACTGTACAAGGCTTTATATGGTCACAAATGTAAAACTCTGGTGTTTTGGATGGAGTTTAGTGAGAAAAGATACATGTAGTAGGTTTGATTCTTTGAAACCGGAAAAACATGAAGTGATTTAAGGCAGTTTAAAAGTAGCATTTGATCGTTAGAAATCAGATGTGAATCTGAAATGAAAAGAAATGGAGTTTCAGATTGGCGACAAAATATTTTTGAAAGTTTTGCCATGAAAGGAAGTTCTTTGGCTTGGCAGTAAAGGAAAATTAATTCGGTGGTTTAATGGGTCATATGAAGTCATTGAAAAGAATTAGACCGGTTGCGTATTGATTGGTATTATTATCAGAGTTCTACAGAATTCACAATGTGTTTATTTGTATATGTGTTATGATAGTAGCGATCAGACCCATAATCTGTTATTACTTTGATAAATTTTAAATTCAGCCTGACACAACTTAAGTGAGGGACTGGTTGAAATTCTAGCATGTGAAGTGAAAGAAACAAAAAATATAAAGGTAGCTTTAGTAAAAGTTTTCTGACAATAACATGAACTATGAGACAATAATGTCTGAATCTCTTTACTGGTAAAATTTTCGATGACGAAAATTTCTTAAGGGGGGAGAGTTGTAAAAGCCCAATTTCGGTGAAATCGGAATAGTGGTCTCGAGACCACAAATCCGAGATAAAAATAAAATTTCTTTTTATTTTATTATATGGTTCGTATTATGATAGACATGTCATGTGAAAATTTTAATAAGAAAATTTTATCGATTAAGTGTTTAATTACAGGAAGGACCAAATCGTATAAAATTCAAAACTTGGATTCTAGTAGCTAGAAGGATCAAATAGCTATGGAATTCAAAACTTAAGGTCCTTTTATGATAATTAGACCATTAATAAAAAAGTATGTAGATATTTTGGTGACTCATCCATGTAAATTTAGAAAAAGAGCAATGACTAAATTGGAAAGTAAAAATATTTAATTAATTAAAAGATGATAAAAAAAAGAAATATCAGTTTATTTTATCATCTTCTTCCCCAAAAATACATGGAAACCCTAAGAGAGAGAGAAGAAACTTTCATGGCCAAATCGGGTAAGTTTCCTTGGCTCGTTTTTAGTAATTTTGATATTTTTGAAACCACGATAGTCTAATCTATCTATTTGGGGGATTAATTTGAGAAGTTATCAAAGTATGGAAAATGGGTCATAAATGTATATGCTGAAAATTAGAAATTTATGGTAGAAAATGAAAGGTTGTTGATAGATAAATAACTTTTACAAAGTGATTTTTGATGAAAACACGATTTAGGGACTAAAATGTAAAGTTGTGAAATTTTCTGAAAAATTCTAAATTTTTAAGAATACATGTGCTGTAAATTTTGTAATGGGATTTTGGTTAGGCTTGGAATAGGGATTAAATTGCATAAGTTTCATTTTACGAGCCTAGAGACGAAATCGAAATTTATGGAAAAGTTAGGGGTAAAATGGTAATTTTACCTAGGACATAAATTGAGTCCACCTAAACACGAAATATGATAAATTGATGTTAAATTTACTCGTATAGATCCAAATAGACCAAATTCGGAGCTAGAACAAGGAAAAGAAGAAAATGTCGGATTAGTAGATTTATGTACTCGAACATTTGTCGAGGTAAGTTCGTGTAACTAAACTGTATATGTTTTTATGGTTGAATTTAATGTTTTTTTTGTGAATTGTATAAATTCCATAATATGTGAAATGATCACATACTCGTTATAGCTCGATAAATGAAAATGCACGATTAATAATAATGCTCGATAAATGGTAAAGGATAAAAATGTTACTTATATGCTTGAAATGAATGTGGAATGTATCTATTTGGATTATATGTCTGATTTAGATGTAGGAAATAATCACATGCTTGTTAATGCTTGAGAAATGTTAAATCTTGTTTGAATAAAGGACGAATCGATGGATAAATGAAATTTTCTGAAATGAATGAGGTCCTACATTTGTTACTGACGTGATTTGGCTCGGAGGAGTAACCTTATTGACTTCATTTATGAAAGGATTTATCCCGAATGGTTAATTCCGATATAAGTCCTCTCGAGCATATGTTATGGATTAGATTTAGCCCGGACGGGTAATTCAAATCAAGTTCATTAGAACATATGTTAGAAAAAGGATTTAGCCTGGACTAGTAATCCTGTTGTATACATATGTGGTTCGAGAGTGTACTTTCTGATATAGTACCTTATGGGTACCATTGGACATGAATTGACGGATCCTGATTCGTACAGCTTGAGTGTACTACCTGCGTATCCATTGATATTCCGAATAAATTCAACAGGTGACAATTCCAGACGAGAAGTTTTGAATGATAAAATGAGTTATTACATGTATCTGTCTGAAATACAAGTAAATGATGATACATGAGAAATGATATATAAAAACACGATATGATGATATTTGTACATGGACTTTATTTGATAAATATATGTTCATTCTTGATTATAGACTTGTACATCTTGTGTCTACTAATCGTGACCTTGATATTCCAAGTAATATGAGTAAAGTTCTGATATGAAATGATCTAAACTCGAAATGAACTATTATGAAATTATACTTGAAACAATGAGATGAATTATGCATGTTGGATGAATACATGTTGTGGAAAGCATATCTGCTTGGAAACTTGATTGTTTTTGAGCCCATATATGATAATGTTATTATGGAATATATGACTAACAAGGGCAATGAGAATGTGTGTAGGGCTTGAGGTCAAATTGATTGATTATGCCTTACATAGTTACCTCAAAATAGAATGAATGGTAAGTTAAATACCATGTTATACGAACTTACTAAGCATTTTATGCTTACTTAGTTTTATTTCCTTGTTTTAGAGTAAATCAGAAGCTCGTTAGATTGGAAGCTCAGTGGAGATCACTCACACTATCCATCTCCCCATGTTGATACAATATGGTAAAACAATTATGGTTACAATGGCATGTATAGGATATATTGGCCATATTGGCTTGTAAATGTAAATGATGCTTGTAATCTAGCCATTGGAATGGCTAGTAATGGTTTATTTTGATATATTTGTAATGTCATACTATGGTAGCAACATATGTGTTAAGTAGATGATCTATTATGTCTAACATATGGACTAAACTAAGGCAAGGTTATGAACATATATGCATGTAATGGTATGCCATGTTGAATGATAGAATTTGGTTTAATTTGAATACTTAGAATGGTTGGTATTGGAAGTGTGTTTCAAGTGCAGGTCATGGATGTGATTTCAGGTGAGAAATGAAGCTAAAAATGGCTTTATTTTGTCCACACAGGCGTGTGTCTAGACCGTGTGTGACACATGACTGAGTACATGGGCGTGTAGTTGGGCCATGTGTCCCATCCACCCTAAATTTTGTGAAACAGAATGCTCATAATTGAGCACATGGGCAGAGACACGGGTATGTGTCTCAGCCGTGTGTGCTACACGGCCTAAAATGTGGGTGTGTGCCTTGGCCATGTGAAACCTACAACTAGTTTTGAATTGAATTAATTAACCACACGACCTAGCACACAGACGTGTGGTATGACCGTGTGCACAAGTCAGAGGGTTATACGAGGTCGGACACGACCTGCGGCACGGGCGTGTCCCAGGGTTACACGGGCGTGTCCCTTGGACCACACGGGCGTGTGAGCCCTGCACCTTAGAAAAATTTTGAAATTTCACGAAAAATACTCAGAGTATCTGATTAAGTCCCGATTCGATTCCTGTAGTCATATTGGGCCTCGAGGGTCCATTCAAATGACGATATGAATAAATCTCGATTAATAAATAGTAATTTAAATGAAATATCTGAAAATGTTTTGAATGTTCTGGTAATGTTCTGAAACCCTGTTTCGATGACGGATATGGGTTAGAAGTGTTACAGAACATGTTTTTGGTAGTGGTGTATAAGATTATTGTGTTTGAATCTTGAATGATGTGGTGTCTCATTTTTGGAATTGACTATATTAAATATCGTATTTAGGTTCTGGAAGTCTCATGGATGTTTACGCATCAAAATCGAACCAGGTGTGTAATGAAAAACACGAAAATGAACAGTGAAAGCAGAATATCTGCACAGTCGACACCACACAGCCGTGTGGTAGGCCATGTGGTAGGCAGTGTGTTAGGCTGTGTGGTAGGCCGTATGAGACATATGGTTGTGTGATAGGTCGTGTGCTGGATCGTGTGAGGCACACGGTCTGGGCTACTTGGGCCGCATGGGCCATACGAACGTGTGGGCCCAAAATTTTAATTTTTTCCATAGGGCCATACGCATCATTCTGATTGATCATAGGCCTTCTGTAGGGCCGGTATGTGATCAAATAGACTGTAAAATATAAAAATCAGCATCTGCTAGTATAAATTCTTATATCTGTTTGTATATTTGAAACGTCATATGATAAGTAAACCTTATAATAGGCTATGAGTAGCCCGAAAAATGTTATATATGTTTTGTATCTGTTATGTCATGCATGTATAACTATAGCATGTCTGATTTCTGTTCTGATTTGTATTTGCATCTGGAATGAGTTATGTTATATGGAGGAAGTATTTCTATGAGTGGCGATAACACGCCTATTACACTAGCAACTCAGCTGCAAATATTCAAAAAGTGTCATGTCGACACTAAGTGGTATGTAGGGTTAGATGGGTGTTTTATACCCCCATAAGGTTGGAAACACAAAAATTTATATACTTTTCCATACCCTTTTTAACATAAAACCAGGCTATTCCGGTTAAATTCTTGTCGAAAAATAATTAAATATTATAAAATAATTAAATTACATTAAAAATATGAGCATTATGAATTTTAATTAATTTTATAGTTAATTTTGATTAAATTTGGTTATTTTTGACAGAATTACACAATTAGAGAAAAAGGGCCTGGTAAACATTGTGAGAAAAACAAAACCGAGAGTAATTTGAAGTATCGAGGCCAATTAATTTCTAGCCCAAGACGGTCCAGAAATGTGTATTAATTCATAATTAAATTAATTTTAATTTATTTCCTATTTAATTCAGGTTAAATGCATTAATTTTAATTAATTATGAAGAAAGGGCCTAGTGAACCGCACTGGTTGAACCGAATGGAGTGAGCCGAACCAGCCACTAATTGGGCTGACCAGAACCGTCCATTGGCTGACCCAAATCAGAAAATTAGCTGATAAAATATGCTTGCAAAAAGGCCCTTGAAAAACCTCCAAATTGCGTTCAAACCCCACCTTTATTTTAGGCTTTGTAGATTTGCCCCAGCCTATTTTTAGCAAGGTTGAAAGCTTCAACCTTGCCATGTGTGTGGCTGGCCATGGGAGGGCTCTCTTGGCTGCTGAATTTGATATTTTTAGCAGCCCTCTTCAGCTATAAAAGCCACCCTATGCTGCCCATTTCAAAGCATCCCTCAACATCCCTCATTCCACAACATTCTCTCATCCTCTCTTCACTTTTCTCAAAGTTTCCTATCCATTTTTCCATCCCATTTTCCCTTCCTCTTGTTCCGATTTCCTCTCTTGAGAAAGAGGTGTTCTTCAGCCATCTTGGGTAGCAATCAAGGATCCATAGAAGCCTTGCTCGGTGAAGACAACGGAGACTAAGAACGGAGCAACAGTCAAGTTGCAGAGAAACACTGGATTTGCTTTCTGTTCCCTTTCTTTTTAATTTCCGTTTTTTTTATGATGAACATATCTATGAGAAATATTGTTGTTGAATTAGCTTGAATTTAATTCGTGTTGGGTTGATTATATTTTGCCTACTTGAATTATTAAATTAGTGTTTATGCTGTTATAGGCCTCAGTGAAATGCTTGATTAAGTAAAATCATGCTTAGGTTATCTGGCCTTATAATTGTTTAGATAACTAAAGAATTAATTGTTTAAACGGATTGAAATTGCAATTAATGGACTTAGTACTTAATCAGTGCATGTTTAATTCTTCTAAGGTAACTGAAAATTAAATCAGCATTGTATTTGGCGATACATATGCCTTGCATAACTTGCAAGATTGTTGTGATTAAATTGTTTCAAGGTATCGCTACTTTGTTACTTCACATGATCTTTTACATGTTTATTAAGTTGAATTAATCTGTTGAATCGACATAGGAATATGTGAGAGATAATTTAATTCAATAAGTATGTATGTGCGATAGCATGTTTACTTTATTAAATCTGTTTAGTCGGTTGAATTGGCATAGGGATATGTTCAAGAGATTAATTAGTAAATATGTTCATAAGTTAGCAAATTACTGGGTTGCCGTGAATTTATTCATAACAAATATAAGCACAATTTAATATTTCTAAGTTAAGCAGTATAATTAATCCAACACAATTATATCATCTTGATTAAATCTTAATTGAAATCATGCACTAGAACTCTTTTATTTTATTTAAATTGTTTGCATAGTTTTAAAATCTTAGTTTCTAAATCACTCTTTTCAATCCAAAATTATTTTTACCTCACCAAAGTGTTTTAATTAATTTCATAAATATTGCTTTTTCCAGTCCCTGTGGGTATGATAACTCGACATTTACTAGTCACTTTATTACTTGTTACGATTGTGTACACTTGCGCATTTCCACAGTTCCAAGTTTTTGGCGCCGTTGCCAGGGACTGTTTTTAAAACAAAAAACATTATTTGTGAATTTATTTTTACATTTTGGTTCTTTTATTTTCTTGTTCAATTTTACTTAATTAATTATTCTCTGATTATTTCAGGTGTTTATGAGTATTGACCGAATTATCAACTTACTCCCAGTGGACCCTGAAATAGAACGAACCTTTTGCCAACGAAGAAGACAAGCGAACCAGAGAAGGACCGAAGAGATGAATTTAGAGAATATTATTGAAGCTAAAAAGGAGCATGCTGAAGCTCAAGATTTGGAAGAAGTTCAACCAAGTGGTGAAGTTCCAGTTCCACTAGAACCAGAACCTGCAAGACCTGAAAAGGTAACCTCAGAACCAGCTAACTCTGATCAGCCAACCACTCCGTTAGTAGCAGAATTGCCGCCAAAGACAAATCAACTAGTACCAACTCCAGTATATAAACCTCCACCACCTTACCCTCAAAGACTCCAGAAGCAAAAACAAGAGGTCCAATTCAAGAAGTTCCTTGACGTACTCAAGCAACTACATATTAACATCCCGTTGGTTGAAGTACTTGAACAAATGCCAAATTATGTAAAATTCATGAAAGATATCCTGTCCAAGAAGTGAAGACTTGGAGAATTTGAGACGGTAGCTTTGACGAAAGAATGCAGTGCATATCTTCAAGACAAATTACCCCCTAAGCTGAAGGATCCTGGGTGTTTTACCATACCGTGCAACATTGGAATAGCTTATTATGGTAAGGCACTATGTGACTTGGGCACAAGTATCAACTTGATGCCTATGTTCATATTTAAAAAGTTGGGGATAGGTGAAGTTAGACCTACTACAGTTACACTTCAGCTAGCAAATCGATCCTTAGCACATCCAGAAGGAAAAATTGAGGACGTATTGGTACGTGTAGATAAGTTTATATTTCCTGGTGATTTTGTAATTTTAGATTTCGAAGCAAACAAAGAAGTACCAATTATCCTGGGGAGATCGTTCTTAGTAACCGGAAAGACACTTATTGATATGCAAAAGGGTAAACTTACTATGCGCGTTCAGGACAATCAGGTAACATTTAACGTTTTCAAGTCAATGCAATTTCCTGACACAATAGATGATTGTTCTGCAGTATCCGACTTAGAGGATTTCATAGTGGAGAAGGAACTCAACTCTGTTGAGGATCCTCTGGAAAGAATTTTGACATCAGACCCTCCAAGTGATGAAGAGGAGGATGAAAACTTCGCTTTGCTAGAAGCTAATCAAAGGGCATTTAATCCACAATCCCGTTTTGAATCTTTGGATTTAGAGGAGAGAGATTACACACAACCAAAACCGTCAATCGAGGAGCCACCTAAACTAGAACTCAAGGTATTACCTTCCCGTTTAAAATATGTTAATTTAGGTGACGCTTCTACTCTGTCTGTGATTGTTTCAGCAGAGTTAACTACTGAGCAAGAAGAGAAACTTATCTTAGTTCTAAAACAATTTAAGAAGGCTATCAGATGAACCATAGCCGATATTTGCGGTATTAGTCCATCTGTATTCATGCACAAGATCATCCTGAAAGATGGCAAAAAAGGGATGATCGATGAACAACGAAGGCTAAACCCCATCATGAAGGACATAGTGAAAAAAGAGATTATCAAGTGGTTAGATGCGGTATCATTTACCCCAGTTCAGACAGTTCATGGGTAAGTCCGGTTCAGTGCGTACCAAAGAAAAGAGGTATCACGGTCATAGAGAATAAGAATAACGAGTTGATACCGACTAGAACAATTACGGGATGGAGAATCTGCATCGATTACCGGAAGCTGAACAAGGCAACTAGAAAGGATCACTTCGCTTTGCCGTTCTTAGACCAGAGGCTGGATAGACTCGTGGGGCGAGATTACTACTGTTTTCTCGATGGATACTCAGGGTACAACCAGATTACGATAGCACCGGAAGATCAACAGAAGACCACATTCACTTGCCCGTATGGTACATTTGCATTTAGATGCATGCCATTTGGTTTATGTAATGCACCTGCTACATTTCAAAGAGGTATGATGTCTATTTTCACTGACATGGTTGAGAAATTTTTGGAAGTTTTCATGGATGACTTTTCAGTTTTTGGAGATACGTACGATGATTGCTTAGCCAATCTAGCTAAGGTACTTAGGCGATGCGAAGAAATGAACCTAGTACTTAATTGGGAAAAGTGCCATTTTATAGTACGAGAAGGTATCGGATAACAAGACATGGGATCGAGGTAGACAGAGCAAAAGTAGATGTTATTGAGAAACTCCCACCTCCAACATCTGTAAAGGGTGTTAGGAGCTTTTTGGGCCACGTCGGGTTCTATCGAAGATTTATCAAGGACTTCTCCAAAGTTGCTAAACCTTTATGCAAATTATTGGATAAGGACACGATATTCAAATTTAATGAGGAATGCTTAAAAGTTTTCAATGACTTGAAGAATCGATTAGTCACGGCACTCACAATTACCACACCAGACTGGGACTTGCCATTTGAATTGATGTGTGAAGCAAATGACTTCGCAATAGGAGCTGTCATGGGCCAGCGAAGGAACAAAGTTTTTCATCCCATCTACTATGCAAGCCGAACTCTAACAGGAGCTTAGTTAAATTATACAGTAACAGAAAAAGAGTTACTTGCTATCGTATTTACTTTCGACAAGTTTCGATCTTATCTTGTAGGTACCAAGGTAACTGTCTATACAGACCACTCAGTAATTAAATATTTACTTGCCAAGAAAGAAGCTAAGCCAAGGTTGATCTGATGGGTACTTCTACTTCAAGAGTTCGATTTGGAAATTCAAGATCGAAAGGGAGTAGAAAACGAAGTAACAGATTACTTGTTCAGATTGGAGCCGCAAAAAGGGAATTCTCCACCTGTACCGATTCAAGAACCATTTCTAGATGAACATATACTGAAGGTAAGTCATGTCCATAATACCCCTTGTTTTGCTGATATTGCTAATTTTTTAGCTTGTGGTTTAATGTCGTATGATAAGACATATCAACAAAGGAGAAAGTTTCTTCACGATGTGAAGTACTATTTCTGCGAGGAACCATATCTGTTTAAAAAGTGTGCAGATCAAATGATTAGGAGATGCGTGGTAGAAGAAGAAATACCGAAGATTCTATACCACTGTCACTCAGACCCAAGTGGGGATCATTTCGGAGGAACTCGTACTGCAGCCAAAGTATTGCAAGCCGGATTCTTTTGGCCAACACTATTCAAGGATGCATATGCATACATAAAGAGTTGTGACCGATGTCAAAGAGTTAGAAATGTCACCAACAGAAATGAGATGCCTCGAACAAACATCATTGAGGTCAAATTATTCGATGTTTGGGGTATTGATTTTCTTGGGCCCTTCCCTTCGTCTTTTGGTCACAAGTATATATTAGTAGCAGTAGATTATGTGTCCAAGTGGGTCGAGGCAGAGGCATATCCGACACACAATGCTAGGGTTGTGATGAAGTTTTTGAAGAAAGACGTGTTCACGAGGTTTAGAACCCCGAGAGGTATCATTAGTGATGAAGGGTCCCACTTTGTAAACAACTGGTTAAAATGGTTACTAGACAAGCACGGGGTGAAACACAAGGTTGCAACGGCTTACCATCTGCAGACGAATGGACAAGCTGAATTGGCAAATAAAGAAATCAAGGGCATATTGGAGAAGGTAGTTTTCCCAAACTGACGAGATTGGTCCAAAAGACTAGATGACTATTTATGGGCCTACAGGACAGCGTACAAGACACCTTTAGGGATGTCACCCTATAGGCTGGTTTTCGGTAAAGCATGTCATCTACCTTTGGAGTTAGAGTACAAAGCTTACTAGGCTCTTCGACGACTCAACTTAGATCTTAAGCTCGCAAAAGAAAGAAGGATGTTCCAACTCAACGAGTTAGAAGAATTCCGAATGTTCTCATATGAAAATGCCAAATTACTCAAAGAGAGACTCAAGAAATGGAATGACAAACACATCCGGGTTTGATAATTTGAAGCAAGTCAGCAAGCATTGTTGTTCAACTCAAGATTGAATTTCTTTCCAGGTAAGCTAAAATCACGTTGGTTCGGTCCATTTACAATTCACAGAGTCTATCCATACGGAGTTGTTGAACTCCAAGGTAAGAGAGGTAATTTTCAAGTTAATGCTCAGCGTTTGAAACACTATTAGGGGAATAAAATCGAACAGGATAACATCTCGTTCATTTTATCAGATATTTAATATTTTTTTCGTATTTTTTTTAATAAATAATTTAGGGTCTATTTTTCGGGTTTAGTATGTTTAAATAAATTCTACCTAGGAGGTTGGAACTTAAGCGGGACCATTTGTGGCCCCTCCAATATTTCTTGGGAATTTATTTTAACATAATTTTCCAAGAAATTTTTCCCTAATAAACAAAATAAATTTTTGTTTTTTAAATAAAAGGGTCAATTTGATCCAATTTTTAATTTGCAACTCAATTTTTAATTTTCATTGAGTCTAGGGACTTAAATTGAATTATTTTTAAAGTTTGATTGCTCTTTTTGTAAATAATGAAAATTAGGTGCCTTTCTTTGTAAATATTTTTTAAAGGCATCTAGAAGAAATATTTTTTAACATTATTAATAATTTGATAAACTTTAATATATAATTATATTCATTATAATTTATATATTAATTTTATCAACTTAGATTAAATTAGGATTAATTTAATTTCAATTTTTATTTTATGTTTATCTTAATAATTAATAGCAATTGATAATTTTATATGCTTATATTTAATTATTAATTGCTGTTAAATTTGAGTAGGATTAGAATTAAACTCTTATCTTAAATTATTAAATTAGACTAAGAGTTCTATTTTAAGTCCTATTACTTATGCTATAAACACCACCTTATACCTCCCATCCATGCATCAACCAAAAACCAAAACACCTTGTGTTGCAACACCCCTAGCTCCAGCAGCCTAGTCGGTACACACCCAGCAGCATCACGATGCGCGACCCGATCAGCACCCAGTTCCCACTCAGTCGCTGCTTGCTTGATCCAAAGAATCGCCAGTGTCGCATTCTGCTACTCTAGCGCCCCACCTGCGCGCCCTTGCTGCTGCTGTCCGCACAAGCTCCAGGCTTGCTCGACAAAGTGCCGTGCGCTTCTTACTGCACACCCTTGCGTGCTGCTGCTTGTTCTCTAGCCTTGTGCGGCACCCTCTTTGTACACCAAGCCTTAAGCCAAAATTCTTCAACCCTCCTCCTTTTAATTTGCCATCTTTTTCTTGCATTAATTTTATTTGAGTTCTTATATTTTTACAAAAAGTTCAATTATGCCTCGCAAGAAAACTCGCAGCTCTGCTTAAATTGACGAAACACAAAGCAAGTTCCATTGTGTTGAAGCTAAAGAGAGATACGAAAGTACCTACAAAAATCAACAGATGCATCCTGAGAAAAGTTTCACACTGAAGGAGAGCAACTACAGAGACTTCATGGCACGTATTTGTCAAATTGCTGAAGCTCTCAATTGGGAATTGTTTTGTGAAAAGAGACCTAGTGTGGATGAGGAGCTAGTTCGTGAGTTTTACGCGAATTTAACTTCAAGTGAGATAACAGAAGTCCCTATTCGCGGAATCAAGGTACCTATAAATTCAAATGCTATTAATGAGTTCTTTGAATTGCCTGATTTCGAGAACGACGAGTATTCATCTTTGATGAGCAATATCAAGCCAGAACTTCTGCAAGAAATTCTCGAGAAGCTTACAGTTGAAGGTTCTAGTTGGACTGTGTCGAAACAAGGAACCCACACGTGTCGAAGAGAACACTTAACACCTATTGCAAAGGTATGGTTTTATTTCATCCATTTTAGCCTTCTGCCTAGCTCACATGGGCCTACAATTTCATTGGAGCGAATGGTCTTACTATACTCGATCTTAACGGGTAAGACCATTGATGTGGGAAAGATCATCCTGAAAGAAATTCGAAACTGTTCCGCTAGACGTTCTGGCCCTGCTTACTTCCCCTTTACAATAACTATTTTGTGCTTGAAAGCAGAAATTCTTGCTAATGTCAAGAAGATAGGGTACACCCAAGGCACAATTACAGATTGGGACCTCTACCGAGTAGCTAGAGACTCAGTTCTACAACAACGAGTTGAAGAAAGTAAAGAGCTTGAGGAACCTGATGAAGAAGAAGATCCCACGATGCAATCATTTGAAGTCCCTAATAAGGTGGCCAAAAGATGAATCGAATGCTGGAACTCCAATGTTTAGAGCTCAGTCACCTAGCCCAGACTTTCAAGATGAATTTTCAAATTTGATGGACTTAATGCAACACATGCAATGGCAGTAACAAGCATACTGGAGATACTAAAAAATAAGGGATGACTCGATTCGAAGTGCTTTCCAGAGAATATACAATGACTCATTTATTTTTGTGCTTGAATTTCCAGATTTCATATTTGAGCCATGGATTCCACTCTCGAAAAAGGAGCGAAGCGATTCATGCAAAGGCAATAATGATGGAGCAAAAGATGAGTCCAAGTTGGAAGGATCTGCAAATAAATAAAAGGGAGGGATGTTGACTCTATTTTATTTATGTTTTTTAGGTTATTCTAGGATCAAGTTTAAATTAGGAACTTTTATTTCTGCATAATAAAACAAGAAAAGGAAATCCTGAATAAACATGGACAAGTCATAAAGTATAAAGTGTGGCAATAGGTATATACATGTCTAGGATTGGATTTCAAAAGAGCTTGGTACTTAAGCAGTCACATTGACTCACCTTCTCTTTTCTGAATTCCTACCTGGTGTATAGTATCTATTCACTTTAAACAATGAGGACATTGTTCATTTTAAGTTGGGAGGACCGAAATTTGAAATTATTTTCATCCAGAATAAAATTTTTCTTTTAATTATGATTAGGGTATATTTTTGTTCAATAAATTTGAATTTTCTTAAGTATGCTAAACTTGAGTATGAATAAAGTTATATTTTTTTAAATAAATTATTATGTAGTTTAATGATGACATGAATGTATTTTTAATAAAGCATGCAACTTCATACCATAAAATTTTTATCTCTTTAGGAAAGTTAGGTATGCATGAAAGTTTAAGTCTTTAGAATTGACTTAGTAGTTTCTTGAGGCGAAATCCTAGGAAGCTTGGAACATTGGAAATGAGTTAGGCAGCTATTGTTTGGACCGTTTGAGCCTTTCAAGCCTACCATGGTAAATTTTATCCTTTGAAACCCAACTTTGAGACTATATGGCCTAATTTTTGGAACCTATACAAATTTAGCCCATCACGTTTCTCTTAATTATCTTTAAATTACCCCAAACACTAGACTCAGTACTATTCAAGAATATCATTTGAAAATAAGTTTGGGGGAGTTGAAAAGAAATATCAAATGCTACAAAAAAAAAAATTTGTATGCAGAAAGCACATATATTTGAAAAAGAGCATGTGAAAGTTGGTGATTGAAGGTTAGATTTACACTGAGTTTAGGGTTTTTAGCCAAAATTTATCTATCTTTTTACCTACCCCTAAGCCCAGCCACGTTACAACCTTTTTAAAGACCTATTGATTCGAAGTTCCAAAGTTACCTACATTAGTGGAGAGAAATTACTTTGTTCAACATATGAAGATATAGGTTAAGCTTAATGATTGCGACTTGATCTTGATTAAAGGATTAAAAAATTGAATTGGTAGGAATCAGCATGTCTTTATTAGGAAACATTTAGTCTAATTTTGCTATTGTAATAATTGTTGAGATTAATTTGAATAATATGAACACTTGTGTAGCAGAATGATCAAATTTCTTATTCTTTGAGCATAAGTATATCAAATTCATAATTTTGAGAAAACTGTTCTTCTTAAGAAGGTTTTCAAAGTGTTTTCGAGAAATTCTTTTCAAAATTTGTGCATTACTCGGGACGAGCAATGAATTAAGTTTGGGGGTGTGGAAACACAAAAATTTATATACTTTTTCATACCCTTTTTAACTTAAAACCAGGCTATTCCGGTTAAATTCTTGTCAAAAAATAATTAAATATTATAAAATAATTAAATTATGTTAAAAATATTAGCATTATGAATTTTAATTAATTTTATAGTTAATTTTGATTAAATTTGGTTATTTTTGACAGAATTACACAATTGGAGAAAAAGGGCCCGGTGAACACTGTAAGAAGAACAAAACCGAGAGTAATTTGAAGTATCGAAGCCAATTAATTTCCAGCCCAAGACGGTCCAGAAATGTGTATTAATTCATAATTAAATTAATTTTAATTTATTTCCTATTTAATTTTGGTTAAATGAATTAATTTTAATTAATTATGAAGAAAGGGCCTAGTGAACCGCACTGGTTGAACCGAATGGAGTGAGCCGAACCAGCCACTAATTGGGCTGACCAGAACCGTCCATTGGCTAACCCAAATCAGCAAATTAGCTGATAAAATATTCTTGCAAAAAGGCCCTTGAAAAACCTCCAAATTACGTTCAAACCCCACCTTTATTATAGGCTTTGTAGATTTGCCCCAGCCTATTTTTAGCAAGGTTGAAAGCTTCAACCTTGCCATGTGTGTGGCCGGCCATGGGAGGGCTCTCTTGGCTGCTGAATTTGATATTTTTAGCAGCCCTCTTCAGCTATAAAAGCCACCCTATGCTGCCCATTTCAAAGCATCCCTCAACATCCCTCATTCCACAACATTCTCTCATCCTCTCTTCACTTCTCTCAAAGTTTCCTCTCCATTTTTCCATCCCATTTTCCCTTCCTCTTGTACCAATTTCCGCTCTTGAGAAAGAGGTGTTCTTCAGCCATCTTGGGCAGCAATCAAGGATTCATAGAATCCTTGCTCGGCGAAGACAACGGAGATTAAGAACGGAGCAACAGTCAAGCTGCAGAGAAACACTGTATTTGCTTTTTGTTCCCTTTCTTTTTAATTTCTGTTGTTTTTATGATGAACATATCTATGAAAAATATTGTCATTGAAATGGTTATTTTAATCAATTTAGCTTGAATTTAATTCGTGTTGGGTTGATTATATTTTGCCTACTTGAATTATTAAATTAGTGTTTATGCTGTTATAGGCCTCAGTGAAATGCTTGATTAAGTAAAACCATGCTTAGGTTATCGACATTATAATTGTTTAGATAACTAAAGAATTAATTGTTTAAACGGATTGAAATTGCAATTAATGGACTCGATTTAATCGGTGCATGTTTAATTCTTCTAAGGTAACTGAAAATTAAATCAGCATTGTATTTGGCGATACATATGCCTTGCATAACTTGCAAGATTGTTGTGATTAAATTGTTTCAAGGTATCGCTACTTTTTAATTCACATGATCTTTTACATGTTTATTAAGTTGAATTAATCGGTAGAACCGACATAGGAATATGCAAGAGATAATTTAATTCAATAAGTATGTATGTGCGATAGCATGTTTACTTTATTAAATTTGTTTAGTCAGTTGAATTGGCATAGGGATATGTTCAAGAGATTAATTAGTAAATATGTTCATAAGTTAGCAAATTACTAGGTTGCCGTGAATTTATTCATAACAGCATAAGCACGAATTTAATATTTCTAAGTTAAATAGGTATAATTAATCCAACACTATTACATCATCTTGATTAAATCTTAATTGAAATCGTGCACTAGAACTCTTTTATTTTATTTAAATTGTTTGCTTAGTTTTAAAATCTTAGTTTATAAATCACTTTTTTCAAACCAAAATTATTTTTACCTCACCAAAGTGTTCTAATTAATTTCATAAATATTGCTTTTTACAGTCCCTGTGGGTACGATAACTCGACATTTACTTGTCACTTTATTACTTGTTACGATTGTATACACTTGCACATTTCCACCGTTCCAATGGTGTGTTGAATGGTCGGTGATGGTGTATAACGGATGGAGGTAGAAAAATACCTCTTTATTTATTCTGCTCTGTTATGATTCTGTTTATGCTAAATCTGTCTGATATAAATAAATTGTTCAAGTTATTGTTACACTCTAAGTTTTGAAAACTCATTTTCTGTTTGACTGGTATTTTTAGGTAATCCTCAGGCTTAGGCAGGTCAGTGCCACTGGAACTCGGTTACAATAAATTTGTTTCGCTTGATTCATTTAAATTTGGGATTTAAGAGTTGTAATATTTGGACTATTTTGGGATTGTTTTGGTTTTGGGGTTTAATTTTTTATTTTTGCATGATACTGTTAAAAATGCTTTATCGAAAATGACGATTTCATGCAAAACAATTATTTTCGAGAAAATAAACTTGGTTTTTCCAAAACATAACGATCTAAGAATTTTTGCTGCAACGTAATTGTTTTTAGGAAATGTAAGTAAACATCATTTTCAACTAAAAAGTTAAGTTAGGTGTATTTTCTATTAAACTGGGGTTTTGAGTACTAAAATTTACAACATTTTCCAAAGATTTCGGAAACTGAATTAAGAACCGTTTTACATAACATTTCTAGATTTGACCATAACATCTAGGCCGAATTTGAGATGTTACACACTGTGACTAAAATTGTTCTTTTAGAAGCAAACTCAACAAAGTTCAATCAATAGTTAAAAACTAAAAAAATTAATAAAAAAAGGAGTGAATATCAATTTTCGCAATTTTAGTGTGCATACTTTATTATATATATGACTTGACTAATTAAAGACAAGAAACTTTCACCGAAATCATATGTTTTAATTTAATACTTCATCTATTTTTTTGGCAATTTTTTAATTAAAAAATGGTACACTAAAAGGTTAGTGTCTTTAAATAGACACCGTATCTATTTTAGTTACTTCAATTTTTATTTGGTCATCCAAAAAAAATTAAATTGATCACTTCACCATTAAATGGTAACAAAATATTAACGGTGCATTAGTATATAAATAATTTAGAGTGGTCAAAGTAGGAACAACTCCTATTTAGAGTATGGTGGAGTGACCAATTTGATCAATTTTTTATTTTTGGATGATCAAATTAAAAAAAAATACAAACGACCTATATTTAGAATGACTAACGAAATAATTCTCTTACCAAAGTTTCGATTAAAATATTAAATCATCATTTCAATTGGTATATACGATTCGAAATTTAAAGAAAGTTGAAAAACATGTGTGTTTCAATTTTAGTGTATATTGAACTCGGAAGTTTTCTTTATTGAATATTGAGTTTTTGTTGTTGTATTTAACATTACTTTCTTAACTTGCTTTGTTGTAATTATTTATGATTAGTTATTGATGCAAACTCACTAGCAATGATAATTTATTGCCTAATTATTTTCTATGTTAAATTAGGATAAGTTAATGGGTACATATTAAGGGGAGCTTATATTGGCTGATAATTCATGTTTTTTGTTTTGTATATTTTGTTCAACAAATTATCAAAAGAGGGGATATTGTTAAAAAAAATATAAAATTGACAATTTAGTTTCAGAGAGAATGCCCACTCCCCTGCCAATAAAATCTGTGTGGAAACAGTTTTCATATTTAGGTGTTGAAAATTTATTGAGCCCACTCCCCTGCCAACAAAATCTGTGTGGAGATAACTTTTGTATTTAGGCGTTGGTAATTTATTGAACCTTATATTTGAACTATGTTAATTTCATGGCAAATTTTACTTATATTTGAGCTATGCAGCTATGCTTTGGATGTTTTCCTTTTTTAAACATCTTAAGTTAGTATTTTGTTTCTCTCTAAATTGTATGTCTTTATGTACGTTTCTTAGTTTTACTTGCTACTGTCTTTATTTATATTAGCTCAACTTTTACATTCTTCTTCCCCCTTACTTTTTTAAATGTATACTTCTTTTTTATATTAGAAGAAAAAGGAAAGGATTAGTCAAATTTGCATAGAGATATATTTTTACGAGCTAATAGTTTAAAACATAAAACAATTATTTTCAACTAATTCCCAAAAATGCTTTCATTATTAAAGATTCAAAACTTGTATGCAAAGTCTTCATCAATTTTTTTTTAAAGGGTGCTTAATTTGAAAATAGTGTTTGAGTAAGGAGAAGTTTGCAAATTGTTTCAATGGTTTTGTTACATCAAAAAGTGAGAGATTGTTAGCCCTAATTTTTTAAATATTTTGATGTAACAAAGTCAAATTATAAATTCTCTTTAGTCCAACTTGCAATCAATTTATATAAGCCCTTACAATTATTTTTAAAGTGTTTAGAATTAAAATTGTAAAATGCCTTTGAAAAATCTTGATTCGAAACAAATTTTACAGCTTTGTAACACTTTTACCGAAACAAGTGTATATAAGTATCGGTAGAAGCAAGTCAAAGGGCACCCCAAGAATTCTTCCAGACTTATATTGATACTTTAGAGGCTCTTGTACCGATACATCTTCAGTTGTATCGATACCTGGGAGAAGTTCTATCGATATAAGTAAGTTAGAGAGTACTTTGAGCATTCCTCCAAACTTCTAACAATACTTAAGGGGACTTCTACCAATACAAGTGAATCAGTGAGAAATTTTTGGATTCTTCTTCACCTTCTACCGATACAATTACTAGTACAAATTTGAACCCTTGAAACCCTCAACTTTTACTGATACAAGTGGAATTCTATTAATAGGCTTCAACGGGAAGACTTCTACTAGCACAAGTCTACTTATACTAATATAAATAGCCTGCAGTTTGTAAGTAATGCTCAAATTAATTGCAACAAAAACTCTAATTTACTCCCAACGTCTCTGTAACGCCCCAAATTTGGGCCTAGAAGTATTAGGTTTTGAGCAGGGGTGCAATTAGGAGACTGCACATAAAGATTTAATTGTGCAGGAAAGTGACACAACTGAGTGTTTAGCTTAATGGTTGTGTGCTCTGAAAGTGTCTGGGAAGTCATAGGCTCAAGTCTTGGCTTACACAAAAATTTTGGTTTTTTTAAGGATAAAACCCCTATCTTTGGTCAGTAAGGTTATAAATAAAATTTGGTAAGGTATGACATAAAGAGCTTATTGATCCAGTGGATGTAGTGTGTGGATGTTTCTCTTGAGGTTTAAGGTTCAAGTCATGGAAAGGTAAAAAAAGTATTTATTTTGCTCTCTTGCCATGTGAGAAACAGAAGTCGACTGAAACTCTGCAAGGTAGAATTTGAATTGGCCGAATGGGGACTCTAGGCACTGATGAATTCGGCTTAGGGGTCCTACACCTCATTTGGTCAGTTTAGCACTCTCGTTTTCCTTTTTGCGTTTTGGGTATTTTTCCTTTGTTTTCTAAATAGCCGATTTCTGCTAAGGGACTTGTGGAATTTCTCGTTTTGACCATTCGGGCACTTGCCTATTTTCATTTTTGGATTTTCACAAACAACAATTGACTTCTCTTTCTTTCCTTCTCAACTTTCGGGTTTTTACCTGATCGATTGTTTCCTTCTCTTCCCTCCAATTTCCTTTGCTTCTCTACTGTGTTGGCCGAATATTACTAGAAGCTCGATTTCTATAAGCAAGGTGTTGGGCCGATTACTTTTCTTTTACAAGTGATAATTCCTCTACTATTAAGGGTTTAAGTTTTAAACATATCTGTATGGGATTATAGATATTTATGAGTTAACAAACTGTTCTTGTGAAGGTAAAGCTTTTGGAAGGAGTACGTGGAGTTAGAGCAAGGGAAGGTTACGATTATTTTTTGGTAAGTAGATGTTTTGGTTGAAACGGTTTCAATATTATGGTATTGGATTAATAAGGGCTTGAGACTAATGAGGGGTTGTGGTTGATCATAGGTTCTCGTTTCAGAAGTGGTTCGGTTGTAACTCCATAGCAGGTGTGTATTCACACACTGAATAGACTGTAGAACAGTAATAGCCGAAAAGCCGAAATGTCGAAAAGCTAACAAGCTGAGAGAATGGTCTTTTGACCACATGGGTGTGTGAACGCTCATGTGGTAAGCCAAGCCCACGAATCATGGGCGTAAGACTGTAGAGGCCACCATGGGTGTTCTCATGGGCTTAGGCTGTTTTGGGGTGGGCTCATGGGCTCCACACGGATAAATTCAGTGGTATGTTGTAACTACCAGATTGGACTGTGTAGTTCGCATGGCTGTGGTAATTTTTGGGCTTGATGGGCCACACGGGCGTGTGGGCCTACTTGGACCTCATTACGGGCCTTGGGCCCATTTACACTGTTAGAACCGTTAAGGTTACATGAGACGCTCGAGGCGACTGTAGACCTTCTGATGGGTTGATAATATTACCTAGATCTCAAGGAAGGTAAAATGACCAAAATACCCCTATAAGGTAAAATGACTATTTTACCCCTCGAGGGTAAATGACTGATTTGTGCTATGATTTGACTGTTCTTTCTCAGTATGACATTCTGCATATATGTATGATTTATGACATGATATTTTACATAGGGATGGGTTTATATATTTTGGAGGAAGTGTACTGTACTGATATGGTTGCACGAGTCGTACAAGACGACTATGGACCTAAGGTTGCACGGGTTGCACAAGAGGACTGTGGACCTACTGATGGCTTTGTGCCACTATTGATGGCTTTGTGCCGCTATTGATGGCTTTGTGCCACTATTGACGGCTTTGTGCCACTATTGATAACTTTGTGCTACTACTGATGGCTTTGTGCCGCTGTTGATAGCTTCGTGCCACTAATCATGGTTTTGTGTCATATACTGATACTGGCAGCTTTGCTGCGTTACTGTTACTGGCAGCTTTGTTGCGATATTATTATTGGCAACTATGCTGCAATATTGATGTATTGGTTGGGTGGGTCAACTTTGTCCCCACATGGTGTGTTGGTGGTACGGAGTGGTGTGTTGGCTGGTTTGGGTTGGGTTGCATGGTTGTACTGTATTGTCACTTCATTAGGCTCAGGCCCAGACTGTTACTGATCTGGTCTTAGGCCCAGACTGTGTTATTCACTATTTGTTTGATATTGGGATTACACACTAAGTTTTCGTAAACTCACCCATTTGTTTTAGTTGTTCAGGTAATCTTTAGGCAGATCGGCGCTGCGAATGAATCAAAGATAGCCACACTACTGCTTCTGTTTTCTTTTATTCGCTATTAGATTTCGTTTTGGGTTTTGAATTGTGAAATAATGCCCCTCTAATTTTCTTGTTTTTAATTTGGGTTTTTGTTTATTATGATACATACCTATTGGACGTAGAACGCGGTTTTCCAAAATGATAACTTTTTTTAAAACACTACGTTTTCGCAACGCTTTTTAAATGCTTCCGTAACAAACAGAGTTTAAAAAGTAATGACAATTTAAAATGAATAACAAATTGCTAGAATGATTTGAGATTTAACAAATAGGCTTTAAATTTCCGAACAGATTTTCATCAACAAGAGCAATTTTTCGAAAAGCACTCCAATGTGACACCGCCTGATTCGGCCATAATGTCTAGGATGGGTTTGAGGTGTTACAGTCTCCAAGGTTGTTAGAAGGCATAAATTCAAGTCAATAGCTCCATATTAAAGATAAGAAACAAGTTTGTAAAGTCAATTGTACAAAAATCCAATCTTTTCATTGATTCTTTCTTTGTTCTTCATACACACACTTGAGCAACCATCTTTTTTATTCTTTTCAAGTGCTGTATTTTTTTGAGTGAGCCTTATCATTGTAATATCTTCCTTTAAGAGTAGTTTTTAATCTTTATTCTTATTTCTTATCTTTGTAAAGGTTTACTTAATGTAGAAGTGGTTTTATCTTGCCTATTGAAAAGATAATGCCTTGTAAAGCCTAAACATTGTCGTCCAAAGGTTCAAATATAATGAATTTGAGAAATCCTTAGTTATGATAAGCTAAGGTAGTGGAAGGTAAGCAACTGGGGTCAAACCATTATAAATTCTTGAGTTTCATTTGTTTGTCATATTTTCTTATAGTTTTTAAAAACCAATTCACCCCCCTTGGTGATTATCGTGCTTAACAATATACTATTATTATATTGTATTATTCTTATGGTATTATTTTTAATGGGATTGTATTAGATCTTCAAATTGTAAACAAGTCTCAAAATTAAAGTCTATATATTTGAGAGACTTGCCTAGGTAATTGTATTGAGAGTTAGGCATTTAATTTGTTCTTCTAATAATAACTTGGTAAGAGTACTATTTTTAAAGTGAATCTCGTTGTTGTGTTTTACTTGTTGTGACCACAATAGGTGATCATAATGGTAAGAGTATTGTGTCTTGAAAGTGTAAGGGTGAGGAAAACGAATATGATATGTGTGATTGAATAGGTCCACTTTGTGATTGTTGAAGAAAGTGCATATTTCTCACTAAGTTAGGCTCTGAAAACGTAAGGAAACCAACCTTTGTAATCATATCCTTGTGTCTTCTGTGATTACTATTCTTCATTTAGTGCTTGGTGGAGTGCTCACCATCTTAACCACCAATTTGGTTATGTTACATCTGTCCTCAGCAGCAACCTTTGTGCTAACATTTTTAAATGGTTTTATAGAAAAATCAATTAAGTGATTTTTTAAATATTTATATTGAAGGATTAAAAATTATATGTTTTTTTATAAAATGAAAAATTAAGTGATGAATTTTAGTACTAATTTTATGTAAAAGTTTGTTTGTTAAATTAGTAAAATTAAGTATTAAATACTATGTCATTTGATAAAAGTAAATATTAATTTTGAAAATTTACTTATTTCTTAGTTTTATTAATATAACATTTTATATTATTTTGAATAGTTTTGGATAAAAGTAAAATATGATAATTTGAATATTCAAAAATATAATATTCTTAATAAAATTAAATCAACTTACTCTTTTTCAACGTCAAGGGCTAAATAGCTATTTACCTACTATCTAATTCAACACTTATTTTATTGAAATTTTATTAAATAAAAAATAATATGACAAATAATATGATCTAATCTCTAAAATACAGGAATCTCTCAAATACATTCACAGTACAAAAACTATTTTAAAACAAAGATAAAATTATGATTTAGTTAATACATTATGCACTAAATTATTCATCATGACCGATAAAGTGACAAAAAAAACTCTTTATTTTACAATGTAGTATTATTTTCATCGAAATATTATTTCATGTATAAGAAAAAACTTTGAAATCTTCAACCCCAATGACCTTTCTTCTTTCATGGAGACCAAAGAGGAGGGACACTTTGCTCGTTTCTAAAGAAATTCATTGGATCAATCATGGTCTTTATTTGTACCAATCTTTTGAAGTTATTCTTGAAATATTTAAGACCCCAAACGCTGGCTTGTTCATAACTTGTGTAACCATTAACGTTGTTAGTTCCAAGATCTAGATCCTTGTAATTATGATATGCTTCTCTCGGAGATTTCGAAACATAACTGGCCATATAACTGTAAAGTCTTCGGATCCAATTTATGTACGTTCCTGCATCTTCTTCATTTGTCCATTGCACAATGTAAGTGGATTCGAACAAGATGCCTGCTCTATGTGGGTAAGGTAATTCATTTTCCTGGATTTCATCCATTTTGCCTCCGAAAGCCTCTATCATCGTTATAGCAAAGTCAGCTTCTTCCTCAAGAAACATGTTCATGAACCCTTCGATTCCAGTTTCGGGCATCGGTTCCTTGACGAAGTCCGTTTTGGCTTTGAGACTTGATCTTGGAAGAGCATTTCTATTAAGCAAAATCTCCACAGGTTGAATTGGAAGTCCTCCAAAGTAAAGAATAGATTGAACCCAACTCATTTGGGTACAATTCTCTTTAGCAAGTCCTAGCTCTGGAAACTCGTGTTGGATCAATGGAATCAACTCATCAACCCCACCAAGAAACATGCCCCTAAAACCAGCTTGAACTGTTTTCTTTCCTACTTGACTGGAATTCACCTTCATTATCCAAACAGCCGTAAATAAATCATTGGGTAACTTGTGAGCAATGTATTGCCATCGATGGAAGATTTTGGTTGCATTTTGTTCCAAGTTCTTGTTAACTGTAAACACAGTTACAACAGGTGGAACAGGGACTAACTTTATTTTCCAAGCAAGAACAACCCCAAAGGTATTTCCTCCACCTCCTCGGATAGCCCAAAACAAATCTTCACCCATGAATTTTCGATTAAGAATCCTTCCATAAGCATCAATCAATTTAGCATCAATTATATGATCAGCAGCAAGACCATATTTGCGGCCCAATATGCCAAATCCACCCCCACTTAAATGCCCACCAATGCCTATAGTGTGGCAAATACCAGCAGGAAAGCCGAGCGTTTGTGTCTTTGAAGCTATCCCGTAATATAATTCACCTGTAGTTGCACCAGATTGAACCCATACAACTTCATTTTTTGCGTCAACTTTAACTGCTCGAAAGTTGACCAAATCAAGGATGACAAATGGAACTTGAGAAACATAAGAAACACCCTCAACATCATGACCACCACTTCGAATCCTAAATTGGAAGCCATGGTTTTTAGAACAATAAATCGTTGATTGGACATGGGATGTTTTGCGTGGTGTAATAATGGCATAGGGTTTAGGGGTAGTTGGCGTGGAGAACCTAGTATTTTGAATAGAAGCATTCAAAACGGATGAATATGAGGGATTATTTTGGGTGTAAATAACTTTAGAAATAGTTGAAGAATTTGATATACGAAGAGAAAGGCAATGAAGGAAATCCCCATAAGGATGAGCTAAAGTTGCCCCAATCAATGACAATATCACAATAAGAAATGGAAGCACAGAAAATTGAAGGAACTTCATGTTCTTAAGTTGGTTGTGAGTATGGAAATGTGTGTTACCTTATTTATAATTATGTTTGAGATGTTACATATTTATTCTAATTATTTCTGTAATATATTATTTTGTCAATGTCTACTCCTAGGGAAAACAAAATGCTCTAAACAATACCAATTTTCTTAACACCGGCAGATAATTAAAATTTAAGTTTGACCTCTTTTCTAGAAGCCATTTAATTAAGTTTGCATAAGGAAAATTAAGTTTGAATTTTATTTTTTTATATTTGTGTTAATATATTTTTAGGGTGAATATAATGAGTTAATAATTTGTATTATATAAAAATTTTATTAATATATTTATGTTTGTACATGGAACCCCTTTTAACTATTTTTTTTACCCAAAAGTTAAATTAAAAATATTTTTGAATTTTAAATTAATTTGTATTTGAATTTGATTAGAATACTTTATTAAATAAAAATAAAATATATTTTTTAAAATTTTCTTATATACAACACACTTAATCACTCTCTTGAAAATTTTGATTACTCATTTAAAATTTATGTTGATGTGAAAAGTGTACAAAAATTTGTCTTGCATCAATAAGGAATTAAGATAAACACTTGAAATTCAAAATAATTTTATTTTAATATTAAATTGGAGAATCATAAAATAGGGACTTATTTTAACTATAAAAAGAATTTAAGTGTAATAATTGTTTTGTAATATATATTAGGGTAGTTGGAATGTATAGCTATATAAAATCTATTAAAATTCATTAATTGCATGTTTATTTTGTGTCAATTGCTTAATTATACCACCTTCTTTTCCTTTTTTTTTTTTCTTTCACCCAAATCATTTTGAGTTTTATTATAAATAATGATGGAATCTTTGGTTAGATGGAAGGTCGCACTTATCAAATTAATATGATCATATAATAATAATAAATATATAATCATATAACAATTAATATTTTTTATAAGCCAGGTGCTTTTTGATACACTATATTTTAATGTGCATATGTTTTACCAAATAATTTAAAATTCAAGAGATAATTTTTAAAATTTATTATTTTAAAATGCTAGCGATAAATATAAGTGTTCTATAAAAAATTAAGAGTGTAAACAGATGTATTAAAATTATTAAGAATTTCGAGAAAACCACCGTCTTTTTTAATTTTTTTTTCATTCAGTTTTTCGTCAAAATTGTGGGGCGGCACAGCGGCTTAGTTAGGTTTTAATAATAATAATAATAATAATAGACGTAAGGAGAGGGGCGCAGAGACCAGGGCCACTGTTATTGTCTCAGTTTTGTTTCATTTTCTTTTATTATTCTTTAATTATGAATAGTTAAATTTTACTTTTAGTCAAAATTGATAATAAAAAAAATCTAGTGCTTCAATTATGAGATTTGAAATTCCACTTTAATTTTTTTTATTTTTAGTATTTGTTTTGTTTTAATTTTGAGATAAATAGAATTATATTTTAATATTATTTTTGGCATCGTTTTAAGGAAGATCATTATTTGATGTTTGGAATAATACCTCATTGATAAAAATAATTCAATTTGTAATTTGAGCGTTTTGATTGGCCCATACAATTAAAATTGTTAATTAAAATGAGTTTACCGTCAAAAATTAAATAGTTGGAATTATTTAATCCAATAAAATTTACATATTAATAAACCATAAATTTCTATAAAAATCATATAAAATTACCCAATTTCATATTAAAATAATATTGTCCATTTTTTTTTGTTATTTTAATAAATGGTTTGTTCAGTTTGAGAATTATCTTTATTCGTGTTTAGGCATCTTTAGGATTAATATATATTTATATATAAAATTTAATAAAGTATAATATTAAGCAATAACCTTTAATGAAAAAATATTATTAAGCAACTTATAATATTAAAATAAATAAAAATGTTTCTTCATCGGATAAAAAGTATGAACGCATATAATTTAACGCTGCTTGTAGTTTTCTAGTTTTATATTTTTTTATAAACTATATCATTAGTTATTAAATTATGGTTAAGTTTTTGTTTTGTCATTTAATTAAAAAGTTATAATTTGGTCACTAAATTATTTGAAATTTTCATCTAAGTCACTAAACTATTCAAAAGTTTTTATTTAAGGCGCTAAATTGATAAGTTTCTTTTTTTTTTTTTTAAGTTTTGCTGGTGAGCTTAAGCAACGATTAGGCAATCAGTACTGTAGATCAGTATCCATCAATGAGTAGAAGAACACATCTTAGATCCAAGTCAATCTGACAATCAGTGTTAGAGATCAAAGAAAAAAGTTATTTGATTTTGGTTCATAAATTCGTGATATCCAAAGTTGTTCATAAAAAATGAACTATAGAAGAGAAGGGAAAGAAAGTTTTCGATTAGTGCAGGCAGTGCGACAGAAAAAGTCATATAACATCAATTTTAATAGTTTAGAGACTTAAATGAAAACTTCGACCAAAAAAAAAACTTATCCATAGTTTAATGATTAATGGTATAATTTACTCTTATTTTTTATTAAATATGATGAAATGTTATTAGTATAATGTTTAGTGAAAATAATTATAATTGTTTTATTTAAATGCATAGGGGTTAGGCAAGAGAATTACCCCCATTTGTTCAAGTGGTTAAATTGATATTTTAGTTCTTCCTAAAAAATTATAATTTAATTTAAGTGTTTTTAATATAAAATTTATGCTTTATCCCTTTCATTTTTTATTTTTTTTAACACAAAACTTTGGCTTCACAATTAAACATTTGTATTTTTAATATGATTATTTAAAATGTATAAATTACATCATTAGTCACTAAACTATGAATAAATATTCGTTTTCGTCACTTAACTAAAAAGTTACAATTTGGTAGCTTAAGTTTCGAAATTATTTTTGGTCACCTAATTGTTAAGAGGCACTTTTTAGTTGGTAATAACAATTTTAATTCTCAACTTTTGTATTTTCTTTTAATTTGGCCCTGTTTCTATATAAAAATTAGATAAAAAAGCTCAAAATTATTTTAAAAATAGAAAATTCTAAAAAATAAAATCTTGAAAATGTTATTGTTGAATAAATAATTGTTGGAAAAAATATGGGCATCACATATATAATAAGCATAATTACATATTATTTATTATCATAAAAGATTAGCCTAAATTAAAAGTAATCTAATTTGGTTAAGGTTTATTTGGTTTTAGTTATTAAATAAAGTATGGGTCAAATATGTATAGATAATCTACTAACTAATTTCTAATTGATAATGAACTGGTTAGAAATTAAGATTAATGGGCAAAAGTTGTATATTAATGTTGTGATTCCCAAATTACACATACGTAACTTTTCTAATATTGTATTGCCACTTTCTTTGATTTACTTGTATGCTAATTTGGAAGATCAAAACAAAAAAATTTGAAGATTTCTCAAAACCAATATCTTCAAGTCAAGTTCTATACCTTTAAAGAACATCTAGATCTGATTTTACAGAAACTTGTGAAATTGACTTTGATGCCATCTTTTTAGCAAAAAGAAATACAAAATATACCACAAAAAAAAATCAGACTCAAATTAAATTTTTAATATTTTAAAACCCAAACTGTAAAAAAAAAAAAAACAAAACAAAAAACTATACTTTGAACTTTTTCTTTTCTTATAATGAAAAATCTATGTTTCTTTTCTTATAATGAAAATCTATGTCAAAAACAAAAGAAGTAAAAATAGAGAAACAATAATTTTGGTTAATGTTTTGTTTTTATAATGTTTTTCAAAGAATAGCTATTGAACATTTCTATACAAATAATACATAGAGAAAATTTTCCCTCATTTTATCTATTTTTAAATTTTATCTACTTTAATTTTAATTTTAAAGTTTTTTAATTTTTAAAATAATTTAATTTTTTATCATTTTATATATAATCAAGTGAAATTAACAAAAAGTATAAAAATTGAAGACTAAAAATTATTATTATACCAATTAAAAAATATCACTTAATAGTCGAGAAAAAAATAATTTAAAAATTTTACTAACAAAATTATAATTTTTTAATGAAATAACTAAAACGAAAATTATATTATCTACCTAAATAAATTGAAGTTCCAGAGAATATAGTCTACTTAATTAATTAATTAATTAATTAATTAGTTAATTAGTTCTTTCTACTTGATAGAAACGTGAAACAAACCCAATTTAGAAAGTAAGTACCACAAAGACAATTACATAAAATTCAGCTAAAAATAGTGAAAGGAAAATTATGATGGTTGATTGGGATTGATTGTCAACCATTTTTTATTTATTTATTTTTGAAAGAACTTAAATTGATATTTGCAAGTAAATTTAGCATACTTCAGGTTAAGGGTGAGCCAAATTCGATTTGATTCGGAAAATTCGATAAAATTTTTAAATTTTGAATTAAATATTTCAAGTTATTTGAGTTAATTAAGTTATTCGGGTCAACTCGAATAAAAAAATAAGTTTTTTGGTTTAAATCGAATGTGAATTACACAGTTCGAGTTATTCAAAAATTCGAATAAGAAAAGGCAAAACTACGTCATTTTGATGAATGTTTACCTTTTCTAAAGTTAAAAAGGTAAAACTATGTTGTTTTGATAAATGTTTACTGATTAAGTTAAAAGGCAAAACCATTATATTGTTTATGTTATTAAATAATTTTATACTTCGTTTTCTAATTAAATAATCAGTTCATGTAAAGCGCAACGTTGAGTACAAATAATAGGATTCGTTAACTCGACTCGACTTGACTCGAAATTTTTTGACTCGATTCGATCCAATTTGAAAAAAATTCGAATTGGGTTTGGTTGCTAAAATAGGATTTGTCAACTCGACTAACTTGAAATTTTTTGACTCGATCCGACTCGACTCGATCGAATGCTCACCCTACTTCAGGTAATGATGAAAAACAATGAAAAACATATTATATATTTATGTAGTTTAATTTTCTTACGTTTGTGAGATTTTACTTAGAGATAATTCACTATATTAATATCTCATAAAATTAGTGATTATCAGCTCTAACACTCACTAAATTATAATCTCGTTTTTATACTTAATATCTAAATCACTCTTCTCTAAGTAAGATAAAAAACCAAGTAGCACACTTGATTTTGCACTTAATGCACTCACAAAAAGCGTTCTTCAATGAACAAGAATAAGTACTCTCAATTCATTGCATCACCTATACAAGTCTCTTCAATATATAAGAAATTAAGATTAGCTAACTTATTAGGTCATTACAATCAATCTTCCCATTAAAATAGAAAGAGAATCAGCTCTAAGTTTAGAATAAGTCTTGATTCTTTAAGATATAATTCCAAGTTCAATCGATCCAATCTCTTCAAAACAGAGAAATCAATTTCCTTAATCCAATCCAAATTGATCTTCTGGATAAGTTGCTATAAAAGGGTTTGGATATCATAGATGAGCTTGCATACGTTCATAATGTCACCAAAAATTTTATTACCAAAATTTGCCAACATAGTATATGACAAGTTTATGTGTTGAGCTATGTCAAACACGAATGGCACTACTCTTTAGCACTTATCGTAAACTAACTTAATAATCTCCCCTTAATTTTTTTTTGACAAAATTATAACCAAAAAGCATAACAATAAAAGAAACAAATGTTTCCATAAATAACTCCCCTTTAATCAAACAAACTTAACTATTAACATAATTAATCAAATCAACCATTAATGCTTTTAAAGGAGATGAATGCATTAACAATCAAAATACAAAAATATTATATTATAGGCAAAGAGCTTGGATTCAATCTTAGATAACTTTATACCCTTCCCCAATTATAAGAAAGAAAAAGATTATATATATTTTTTAAATATAAGAATGAAAAAAGATTATATATATATATATATATATTAAATAGTTGTAAAATACTTGGCTTAGATGAGAATTTCTATTTTCTTTTCTAAAATTACAACCATCATCATTATAAATCTATAATTAGTTATTATTTTAAAATTAATGACAAAAGACCATTCATCACTTTTCATTTTTAAAAGGATACAGATTAACATAAAAAGCTATTCAAATCGTAAACTTTAAAGTAAGGCAAATCTCTCTATATTTATATTTTTCTTCATAAAATAATATTAAGGTTAAAAAATGTAACACCCTTTATCTTGCTCAATCACCAGACCCGAGTAAAAAGATGCTATGACAAAAAAAAAATCAATAATCATTAGATATTTTACTAAACAAAAACTCACTTAATTATCATTAAATATATAACATTCCTAACTCGTATCCGTCTCCGGAATAGGGTTACAGAGTATTATTGAAAATACATAACTTTAACACATTCATAACCATTGCAAAATCCTATCAAACACATGCATAACATCCCTTATTCAAGCCCTCGAGGCTTTAAAAACACTTTAGAAACTATTCAGGACTAAATTGGGAACATTTAAAACTTCATGGAAAAAGGTGGACAAATTCACACTGTAGGGGTCATACGGCCGTGTGACCAAGCCATGTGACTCACATGACTGAGATACACGCCCGTGTCTCAGGCCATGTGGGCATTCGAAGTAAGGACAGACGGTCGTGTCCGAGCCCGTGTCTATGCCTGTGTAACTCTTTAACTTGGGTCACACAGCCAAGCAACATGCCCGTGTGCCAGGCTGTGTAACTCTCAAAATGCAACCTTTAAAAACCTACAGGGGGCACACGGCTATGTTACGTGACTGTGTGTCACACACGGTTGAGACACACGCTCGTGTCTTAGGCCATATGGACAATAAATAGGTCATTTTCAAGCCATTTCTCTCACCTAAAACATACAAGCCATTTGCACCTATTTCAAGCATTCAAAAATGTACCTAAAACATGCATAATAAAGCTAGATCAATATGGTATTTATCCATACAACCAATATGCCCAAAAGGCACCTCAAAAGCAAACACTCAACTTAACAACACATATGTATAATTGATCACCTTGCTACCATTTTAAAACATACCATAAATAAAACTTATACCATGTCATTAGAACTTATCATTTAAACCATTGTTTTCAAGCATCCCAAATACACATATATCTAAATTGTATATATTTGACCATATTTCATCCATATATATATTTAGCTTAATTCTTTACCAAGCTATACCCTAATTGACCACAAGCCAAATTCACATTCAAACATACCAAATGGGTCATAATCCAACCAACTATACTTGACTAAATTTCATATCAAATCATGTCCTAAATGATCATTTTTGCAAACATGCCAACACTTACCACTTTGGCCATAAAAACCATGCATCAATTTGATCATATAAACACCAACATTTAAGCTTCAAAGTGCCAAAGGCACACCAACCATCAAGGTATCAAAATAACATAAGTTTCACAAATCCAAAGTAATATTACATGCCAACATCATTAAGTAAACATTATACATAGTCCACCTATACATGTCATTATAACCACGACCAAAGCATCAAAATCTACCAATAAAATCGATGGATAGTGTGATGGATCTCTGACTAGCTTTCAACCCAATCAAGCTTCTGATAATCTGTAAAGTAAGAGAAAGATAATCACATAAGCAATGAATGCTTAATAAGCTCGTATAAACTTTAAACATAGCATTCCATTTCAATAATGAACATTATAGGTTAAGTATAAACCTATACCAATGCCTCAATATTTATCGAACCATAATCCTCAACTCACAATGGAATAAGTCTATCAACACCATATATATTTATCATCCTAACATAGTAGGATTTCATAAGACTTGAACCCTTCCATTTATTTACTTTCCATTGCATTTACTTACTTTAACTTAAATAACAACATCAGTTCATTAATGAGCATATTGTTCATAAACTAGGTATATTCATCCATAACATACGTAAACTTTACACATACAAGTACATCTTTCAACTCATCATTCCCTTTTATTTCATCATATTTCATTTTGACTATAAACTTAGCATTTTCATTACCTTTTCATACTCGTTCTCTTTTCATAATACAAGACATAAGCATAACATCAACCATGACTACGAGCTAGTGCATTTAACATAGCTCTTTTGGAATCAACTACATTATAAACCATTTCATAAGAAATTACATACTTTAATTTATACCACATTTTTATGTACATAAGCATATTACCAATTGAACACTTACCGTCTCAATGTATTTCATTAAGGCTAAGCATGATATAATTCAATTCAACAACACATGTTAGTTCATTTAAACATAATTCATGTGAATTTAACATGGATAACCTTTATACCTGAGCATGATTCAATTGGATTTATCACCCATCATAACATAACATGATTTTCATGTAACTCACAATTTCAATGTATTTTATACATACATGTCTTGGTTCATACTGAAAACATAACTTTCCATTCATTTTTCATGCCCGTTGAATCATTTAGAATACCGTTGGATACCCAGGATAGCTCACACGAAGTGTGCTAACATATAATTGTAGTCTGTCAATTCCTTTACATATATGCTCACATGAGCTGTGGATTAGTTTTCTCACACAAGCTGTGAAAATAGGTCTACTCACACGAGCTGTGGGTTGGAACATAGCTACACGATGCTGCTCACACGAGCTGTGGAGTATCCGCAACACATGTAAGAACTCAGCCATCAGTAGGACATTCAAGACTAGCACCTGAAACATGTAAACCCTAATGAAATTTCATTTGTATCCTATGAATTCCTAAGATTCAAATAAGGTTCTATAATCATCGTACGTCGTTGGATTTACGTTGTTTCATAACATGGTAGATTGTATAATAACATATATATATATATATATATTGATTCATTTTCAATGAAATCATATAATAACATTCAATTTAATCAAAATTATACATAATACAGTTCATACGAACTTATTTGGCTAAATTGCATAAATATCAAAGTATAGGGGCATTTTGGTAAATTTCTATTCTCTTTGATTTTTCACCCGATCTTGATCTAAATTAATAATTTCATTCAATATATTAATTTAGACAATAAAAAATGTATCTTATGCAATTTAGTCATTTTTGAAATATTTACAAAATTACCCTTAAAGTTTTACTTTTATTCAATTTAGTCCCTGAGCCTAAAACATGCAAATTAACCATTTTTATTGAAATTTCACACTAGTAAAATATTCATAGCCTCCATTTCAGCAATTTTTGCAAAAATTTCATATCAGAACCTTGTACTTTTACTATTTCAACAATTTAGTCCCTAATCAAAAAATTCATCAAAATTACTTAACAAAATACTTTTAAACAAAAAATAATATTTCAAATTCATAATTTAACAACTAAAATCACATATATTCATCAATGGCAACATTCAATATCTTTAACAGTTTCAAAATCAAAGGAACGGGCTACCTAGACCTAGTTGCAACGTTCTTAAAAACATAAAAATCATTAAAAACGAGACTAAAATGACATACCATGCTAGCTTTTCATGTTTCTAAAATTATAATATTTAACAATGGCTTATTTCTCCAGGTGAAGAAGAAAATGTAAAAGATGATAAACAATTTGGTTTTATTTATTTTAATTTAATTATCAAATTATCATTTTAACCTTGGTTAATAATTAAATAAAACATAAAAGTCATGGTCATATTTGTCCACTAACTCCTTAAATGGTTTAATTACCATCTAAGTCCCTTTTCCTTTATTCCATAAGCCATTTAATAACTCAAATCAAATAGTGATCAAATTTTACATCTTTTACGATTTAGTCTTTTTTAATTAATTAACTATCAAAATGTTAAATTTCTTAACGAAACTTTAATACCACCTTAATGACGCTCCATAAATATTTATAAAAATATTTATGGCTTGATTTATAGAAACAAGGTCTCTATACCTCATTTTCTAAAACCACTTGACTTAGGGGTTTTACCACTTAAACTTAATAAATCGTTCGAATAGCATAAATTACCATATCAAAAACCCTTTTTAAAATCATATTCGACCCGTAAATATTAAATAGTAACATTTACGAACTTACTCTTCAGATTTGGTGGCCCCAAAACCACTATTTCTGACACCACCAAAAAACGGGCTGTTACAAAATAACATATAATCAAACATATTAAAAATTTGAATTCTAAAAGGGCCTAATTGTGAAATCTAGGTATGTAATAGGATCGAATTATAAAAACTTAAGGTTTAAAGGTTACTCATTTTGTCTTGTTTTGAAAAAAAAAACTTTTTATCTATGATAGTTGAAATGCATCTTTCACATTATTTACCTTAAGCATTAGATGTTTTTAATTCCTTATACCTGACTAATGACTCATTCGGGATCGTATCATTTTTATTAATCACTTGTAGGTGACACCTAACATTTATTTCCAAAAAGACTTGGGGTTGGATAGCTTAGACAATGTATCAGTAGAACTCAAGATGAAAAGATCTTGAAAATGTATCATTTTTGCATTTAATTGCACCTTCTTGATATCATTATCATCTCATTCACTCTCTTCCTTTTGGACAATAACACCTTCGACCCTCTTCATTGGAATAGATGACCCATTTGTAATTTTCCTCCAAACTTCATAGTCGTTAGCTTGGATGAATAACTTCATTCTTGTTCTCCAATATGAGTAGTTAGTGCCATTGAATAAAAGAGGTCTCATGGTGGAATGTTCTTCTCCCAATATGGTGGAATTTTGCTCCAATGCCATGAAACAAACTTCTTGACTTGTGGCTTCCATCTTGGATAACTTGAAGATCTTTTCTCTTAGTGATAAAACTGTCTCTAGAGTTCTAACTCTGATACCAATTGTTGAGATCGAGATACACCAAGAAGGGGGTGAATTGGTGTTTAAAAAGTTTTCGAGGAATGGCAAAAATCAAACAACTCAATAAATTAGAGTGGTTCGACCTCAATTGCCTATATCCACTATCTTAGCTTTCCTCAACTAAGGATTCCCAAATCCACTAGATTTTAACCTTTAAGGATAAGGTCTAACCTTACAAAACCCTATCTTTTCAAAGGTAAGATAGAACCACCTCCCCTTAAGGTTTTCTACCCAAAACCTTAAGTAACACCTCATAAATGATAGAAAAATAATGATGAATAAGATGATACCTCTAAAAGGTAGATAAGCAACAATTAAGCATTCTCACACAAAGTTACAACACTTGAAAGAATATAGAAAACTTAACCCTAAAGTGTGTACAAGAAATATTTAGTGAAAGATTGAGAAAGATTGAAAATTGAGTTCATGAAGGTTAGGTACTTGTTTCTTGTCTTTGTTTTGTTCAATGAGGAGCCTTGACCTTGTATTTAAGTCCTCTAAAAACCTTGTGCATGTTTGTAGCCATTAGAAACAAATTAGAGTCGTTGCATCCATAAAACCAAAATTAAATGCTGTCTACAGCTTCATTGTATCGGTAGAAGGAATCTTGTATTAGTAGAAGTCTTTCCAAAATATAATTGTTAGGCTCGTTCTACCAGTAGAAGTTCTTCTGTATCGATAGAAATCTGAGGGTTTCATTTGGAATCAATAGAACTAATAAAAGTATCGGTAGAAGTGTAAGGGATGCTGAACTTTGGCTACTATCTTGACTTATTTTGGTAGAAGTCCTCAAAGTATCGGTATAACTTTGGTTGTATCTATAGATCAGACCAGGATATTGGTAGATCTCCCAGGCCAAAACTACCTTGCATACTGGAGTGCGTTCTACCGATAGAAGTCTGGGTTGTATCGATAGAACCTAGAGTTCTATCCGGTAGAACTCCCAATTCTACCAGTAGAATTCTGTAGCTTTTTCAAGATCTTTTCGTCTTAAGTTCTACCGATACTTGTTCACCTATATATATAACCATCCAATTGCTGGTTGATATATGCAAAGTAAGGCATATCTTATGGAATTTCATTTAAAAAGAAGAAGAATATCTTTGGACTCTATTTTTGCTCGACATTTTAGGTGTTTATATTATAAATGGAATTAAGATTGACAATCAGCATAATGTTTTGGTGGGATACCTTCAACTTGCTTTTACAGTAAACAACTACAGATATTTCAACTTGCAATAATTTTTTCTTTCTATTGCATATGTTTCTTACGTTTCAATTGCTTGTATTGTTTTCTTGTTATCCTCATATCATTGTCACCTTTAAGCTATTGAAATTATTGAAAGGGCAAACAATTAGTACGCACTATTTCCATTGATGCCAGTAAAAGAATAGAGAAAATTGTCTATGTTGGGGATCGATCCGTATAAGCAACAAACAAGAACGAAAAGAAAAAAGAAAAATCAGATATACAAATATTTACGTGGAAAAACTCCTCCGAAGAGGATAAAAAACCATGGAAAAAGGAGACTTCACTAAAATGAAAAATGCAGAAATAATAGTACAAGATAAATAAATAAAAAATAATCTCAAACCTAAAACTTGAATACAAAACTCTCCCTAAAACCCTTCTTCAAATCTCACGTAAAAGATATTTTGTTAACTCTCTAAACGGGGTTACAAAAACCTTTTAAATAGTCTAATATTAAAGTCCTAATATGACTAAAATATTTCTTGATTAATCAGAGTTCAACTAGGAAAAGATAGCAGAGTTTAACTGGGAGAAGAAACTTGGTATTTGTTAGAACACGTCGCGATATTGAGAATTGCCTCGCAGTGACATCGTCTCTACTTCATCATTTCAAACGTTGTCGCATTGTCCCAATGCTCCTCGTCGTGACGTCAAGCCTATTTTGTGCCTTTTTTGGTTACTTGCCAATCGTCTTTTTAAATGCCTGCAAAGAGTCCGAGAAATGCAAAACACAGCCTACAAATCTCCACCTTGACTCATATTTAACACGCCTTCTTTGCCAATGCCTATCATGGGCCTAACTTGATCTTTAAGGATATTACTCGAGTCCAAGAAAAACTTGAACTTTGAAACTGAAAGACTTTTTGTTTTCTAAAGTGCCAAATCAAAGTTGACTTATGTCTGCTTCCTATAAACACAATGCTCTGTCTTTCCAACTTCTACACCCAGAAGAGAACCTCTCTTATTCAAAACAGTCATACCTTTTTTGCTTGTATGACTATGTCGTTTGTGCTTCAAACGAGTCAACTTCAACTCTTAACAGATGAGGAAATTGTTGCTTTACCGGTCACTGTTGAACCCTGCAAAACATAAAGACTGTCAATTTTTCGACCTCTCATCAGAATAGTTGTTCCTCAAGATACTTTAATTCTGTTTGACTCGATGGTGATCCTACAATCCTTCAAGTCTAAATTTCCCAAAGAGATGATATTATTTTTCAAGTCAGGCATATGTCTAACATCTGACAATGTCCTAATGATTTCGTCATTCATTTTGATCTAAAAGATGCCAAAACCGATTAATTTAAAGGGTGAATTATTCCCCATAAGTACAACTCTACCTTCAACTAGACTATATGTGGAAAATAATTCCTTGTTTGGACACATATGGAAAGAGCATCCCGAATCCCAAATCCACTCGAATATAAGTTTAGACCTTTCAGTCGTAGACACCAACAACCAATCATCACCATTATCCTCGGCCACACTAGCATCAGCTACCTCAGCATTTTGTTCCTCATCGCTCTTAATAGCCCTCCTATTTTTATTTTTCAACTATAACATTCTGCCTTTATGTTACCTAACTTCTTGCAATAGTTACATGTTTTGTCGCGATTCCTCAACTTCGATCTTGACTTAGATTTGTTCTAACTTGAATCCTTAGACTGTTGCCTACCTCTAGCAACCAAAAGCGAGGCTTGAATACTAGACTTGCTACCCGAACCTAACTTATTATCAAGTTTTTCCTTTCTCAACAACTTTCCCTTCATATCCTCAAACGAGAGTCTCTCTTTACGATGAATCAAGGTTTCCCTAAAAGTTTTATATGAAAAGGGTAAAGAACACAACAATAGAATAGCATGATCTTCATCGTCTATGTTGGCCCTCGACATTCTTCAAGCCATTTAGGAGAGTAAAAAATTCAGTGATGTTAGCTCTAATAAACTCACCTTAAGCTATACGGAATGTGTATAATTGTTGTTTCAATACCAAGCGATTTGCAAGAGACTTTGTCATATAAAGAGCTTCTAATTTTCCCTATAAGGCTACTATCTTTTTCTCTGTAAGCACCTCCTATAACATATTGTTCATGAGGAATAATTGAATTGTTGACACAACCTTCTCATCAAGATCCTCCCATTTTGATTGATTTGTATCCGCAGACTTTTGCCTTGTAACGGCCTTCTTTAACCGTACTGAACCAAAATTTTCGTCATCCAGACATGCTATAAACTAAAATTTGTGATCCTATTAAACTTCTCAATATTGTATGTAACGACTCAAAAGTCAGTGGTATTGGAAATGGTGGTTTCAGAACCCCATTTTCAGATATTTGAGTCCATAAATATTAATTATCTAATATAAAGTTCAATTAAAGTTTGGTCCTCTAATTTTGTCAACCTGATAGGTAATTAAGGTACAAGTATTTCGATCCTAAAGTCAATGGTATTAGGAAATGCAGTTTCAGGACCTCGTTTCCATAAATTGAGGCCATAAATATTGGAACCAAAAAGTACAATTGCTAGTAAAAGTACAAAGACTAAATTGTAAAACTAGTAAAAGTACAATTGCTAGAGTAATCTCTAATTAAAACATGGACAAGGGAATTAAGTGGCAATTAGACCACCATGTTATTTATAATGATAGTTTAGTGATGATTAATTGATAATTTTTATTAAATTAAATAAAACATTATAATAAAATAAAACATAAAAAATATAATATAATAAGGTTAGTGGAAGAAAACCAAAAAGCATTCTTCCATCTTTTTTCAAACTAATTAAATAGGAGAAGAAAAATTAGGGACGCACGGGTTAGGATTTTCAAAATTTCAAGCTTCAATTAGTATGTTTAATTTAGTCATTTTCTTGTATATTTTATGTTTTCAAATCTTGGGAACTCAAGCTAGCTGACCCATGTTGTATTTTTTGTTATTTTTAAGTTTGAGGATGTTACCATTGTTGAGTAATTTAAGTTTTAGGGACCAATTTGATAGATTTCAATTTTAGTATTGAAAAGGACTAAATTATTAAGCTAATTGATGATTTTGTGCAATATGGACTAAATTACACAAAATCCAAAATTTGTGGTGGAAATAAAAAATAAGAAGTCAAATTAGGCCTAGAGTGAAATTGGTATAAAAATTTGAGGTTTAATTTGAAAGTTACGTTAGTACCGATTTCAGGGACTAAATTGAATAAAATGAAAAATTCACATAAATTAGCAATTGAATGTGAAAATGATTGTGATTTGGTGTATTTATGTTATTCTATAGCTAACATCGACTTAGATTTCTCAAAACGAAAAGGAAAAGATAAAGTCATCGACAAATAGCTTGAAGTTTACAGTTTGTGTTTCTATAACCCGAACTATTTGTAAATTGTTGCATATTAAATTTTTTGTGCATGGTAAGAACATAAGGTGAGACACTTTGTGTTTATGAGATGTATTGGATTGATTTGAATTGATTTATGTTCATGTGGACTAAATTGAACAAATGTGAAATATGTGTATATTTATATAAATAAGAAATTGAATAGATGTTGAGCTGACCAATGATATCATATGTTTGAATAAATGATGGAAACGAAAGGGTTATAATTGGAATGTTGATGTTGGATAAGTCCTCAAAAGTTTAAGTGATTGAAAGATCTATAAGAGATGCAAAATTGATACTGAAATGACAAATGGTTAGTAAATGGAAGTGATATGTGAAAAGGAATGCATATTTGTAGTATGTGTTGATATAATGTTAGACGCGTTTATTAACTACAAGAAGTTGTTGATCATATGCTTAGATATTGTTAAGTTATAATTGTTTTGATCCTAGAAAATGAGAAATGGTTAAATGACATATTAAATTGCATAACATCATGCATTTTCAGCTCATGTTACTAAAATATATTATGTTATGCTATAGTGTTTGGATTATAGAAATAATGCTGAGTTATACTCAACGTACGATTTTGTTTTTTGTGCACTAGTTATGTACTTCTTGATTTGATCGGCAACTTTAGCATCTAACGACAATCCTGGATTCAAGAGTTGGTGATGTATTCATTTTGGTCTAGGCATGTACTTAAGATGTCTAATGGTTATAATAAATATGGAGTATTTTGGTTGGCATTTTGGAATTTTTGTCTATAAATGTATTAGAAATAGTTATCTTGTTATCTTGTTAGGTAACTTGGATTATATGTTTAACATTTTAATGGTGGAGAAAACGATATGTTATGTGATCTGCTTTGATTGATGCTTGGTTATGGAATGATGATTTGGTAAGCTTGGTGACTAAACATGAAATTGTTTGAATGGTCATTTGATGTTTGATTAGATGATAGTGAAAGTGTCATTTAAGGTCTATTGAAATGGTATATATATAAGTGCTCTTTTGGTTGTTCTTAAAAGGGTTGAACTTGTTGAGGTGCCTTAAAGGCATATTGGTTAGGTATTAGGTTGACTGTTAAAGTGATATTTTTGACATGTTGGAAATGAATAGGTAAGTATTAAGTTGATGATTTTTATGTTTATAATTGTGTTTAAGAGGTACCATTTGAGCTTAGGTGATTTTGGTATGAAATAAACATTTTAAAGATGGAATTTTACCATTTCTGGACTTAAGTATCGATATTTTGGCATTTGGTATCGATACTTGACTAAATGAATAATTTTAAAAAACAAATAGAATGCCAAAATGGTATCGATATTTATATAAGTATCGATACTTTTCATTACGTATCGATACCCAATAAATAAATATCGATACCAACTCTAAAATTTTGAAATTTTACAATTCAATCTCATTTCATGCTAGAATTTCACAATTAGACTCGTATAAATCTCAATTTACTATATTTTATGGTATATGAATTGTAATTATATAAACTGTTTCTAAGTTTGAATTATTTGACGTAGGTTGCTCTAGCAACGAATGTGACATCCTGTTATTCAGATCTGGTAATTGGGTCGGGTAAGGTGTGTTACATTGTATCTCATTGCCATCTCTAAACGAGTTGATTGTGAACTTTGAACCAAGCTCTGATACTAGTTTGTTAGGCATCGACCATTATAAGTAAAAAATAAAAACGAAGAGAGAAAAGAAAATTTGGGCATACAAATATTTACACGGAAAAATCTCTCCGAAGAGAATAAAAAACCATGAGTAAAGGAAACTTCACTAAAAAGAAAAATATCATAAGAGGAGTACAAGATAAAGAAACAAAAATAATCTTGAACCCAAGACCTGATTACAAAGCTTTAAAAAATCTCCCCAAAACTCTTTATCAAATCTCAGGTAAGAGATATTCTATTAACTCTCTAAATAGGATTACGCAAGCCATTTAAATAGGTGAATATTAAAGTCCTAATATGACTAAAATATTCCTAGATTAATCAGAGTTTAATTGAGAAAAGATAGCAAAATTTAACTAGAAGAAACTCGGTATTTGTGGAAACACGTTGCCAAGTCGCCACGTTGAAATTCGCCTTGTCGCAACATCATCTCTGCTTCACGGTTTCAGGCATTGTCCATCGTCCCGACGCTCCTCATCGTGACGTTGAGATGACGGACCCGTTTTGGGCCTTCTCCGTTTGCTTGTCGATCGTCTTTCTAAGTGCCTACAAATAGTCCGATAAATGCGAGGCACACCCTAATGTCTAAGCACTTTGTTGTTGCAGAAGCTACAAATTTGGTAGGTATTAATTTATCATCGTTAAAGCTATCTAAAGATGGAATTGGTAGGCTTTAGCCACTGTTTCTTTTTCCTTTTATCTTTCATGTTTTATTTTATGATTCATGTTTGAGGTTGGTGGTTATTCTTTTTATCAATCTTATTTTTAAGATTCCAACATATTACCTTACCATTGCACCTTAATATTTGCTGGTATTGTTCATTTGTTTCTGATCCAACTTTTTTCGTATCTAATCTTGAATATGTAATCATAAAAAAGATCAATAATTTGAAAGTTCGAATCCAAATTAACTCAGCTCAAAATGATAATAACATGGAATGATTTGAATTTGAAATAAAAAAAAATGAATGACCTCTAACCAAAATTAATTCAGACACGAAATTGTTTGAACTTGAAGTGTCTAAAACTTAAAATGATCAAAAATCCTAATGACCCCGTTCAAAAAATTGAATTTTGAATTGGAATTACTAGTTCAAAACAACTCGAACTTATAATTACTTAAATCTAAAATGATACAACTTACTTAAAATTAAATCAATCTCAATTCTAGTTTAAGCAGGATGAAAGCACAAATATAATTCATTTATTCTTTGGATTAATGTGATCAACATTAAAACTACATCATCAAGAACACTAACTACCAGAGTATTAATTGTAAACTTCAAGACAAATATAAATTACTAGTTACTCTTCAATCTTCAAAGTTGGCTTCAATGAAAGCTTCCCTAAAAACTTTGTCGAAGAATATTAGAAAAAACACAAAGAAACAATTAAATTGAATCACCATTCAAGCGAATCATGTTAATAATGGAAAGCGAAATAGCAGACAACATGAAGGCATCGTTGTTCCTCTTCGTCAATGGCGAAACCACGCCTTCTTTTTCCTTGAACCCATCTTCACAAGTTGTAGTAGCATCCATCACCGAACTCACATCAATGTTAGCATCGTCGTAGTGCTTGGCCTTGTAATCTTGGAGGGCCTGTTTGGTTGTAGGGATAGCATCGGAATAAAGATCAAAGCAATCGTGCAAGCATGATCTGACGAAAGGGTCCATCTGTTTTCGATTCTTCAACAGTTCCTTAATGTGAGACCTTGTGTTGGTTACGTTGCGGCCGAGTAGGGTGATGGAAATCTTGCCGAGTTGGCGAAGGTCGTTGGCGCAGTGGCTGTGGGGAGCTGCTTGAAGAGAGGTGACGCAGAAATTGTAGCTGAGGTTTGGGTCGCTTTGGGCGCATTTCTTGCAGGTCTTGCGTATGAGACTGTCATTGGTGGCGGTTAAGCCATGGGAGGTTGAAATAGAGACAAAGAAGAAGAAAATGCGGAGAAAGAGAGGGATGACAAAGGAAGAAGACAAGGTTTGCCTCATATCTGTTTATTAAGTTTGGTCGTAAGGTTTTGTAATCTTTGTTGCTGTTGGTCTTGGACATCATGATACTTACATATATAGCGAAGGTGCTATTAATTTGGAATGTCAGATTTTAATATTAATTTTTTATAAAAATCTATTTTGTACTCGAATGAAATTTAAAATTTAATTTATTATATTTTAAAATAATAAATTTATTTGCTCGCCACGTAATTATACCAACTTTAAAAGAAATCATTATAAGCTTAGTAAATATAATTGTAAGCAAATTTTGACAAAATAAATACTAATGACGACAACAATTGAATTGTAAATAAAATATAAGAGTGTAACTTTTAACTTTTTAAATGGTTGAATAAAATCTCAAATTTTATTAAAGTACATTTATCAACCAAATATTTTTTTTATATATAATATTTAAACTAAGCATAATTCATTATCTTTAAAATAGAAAATATTACACGCTTATATGTTTGAAGTTGTATCCTTTAAATTATCACAATAATAACAATGTTTAGATAACTATATAATTTATATTTTGATTTTTAATAATTACCTTAAATTAAAAACATTGGTAAAAAGAAAATAGATATATTTGGGTGGAGTAGCTGTGAATTTACATCTACATTACTTGTAAAATGGTTTCTAATACATGCTTTTGTTGGCTTCCCAAAAATGGTTACTGAAGATTAAAGAATGAGATTGCTCCAAATTATGCAAGTAGCCGCCCCCAATTAATTGGTGTTCCTACGCTATTATTACAAATCAATCCCACCTTTGCTTACAAGTAAATCCATATTGCTTTTCTTCATAATTCCTTCCACTACTATTGCCACTACGGACTTGAAGGAGGCTCATCAAGATTCAACATATTCACGCTCAAATCTTGTGTTAAATTGGCCAAGTCATCCGTTCCCTTGACCAAAAATGTGTCCCAACTTCTACTACTCACCCTTCACTGGTTAGAGTCTAAACAATCTTTAATTGGGTGATAATTCTCACGGAATCTTTTCAAAAACTGAGCCACTAGTAATGCATAAGTTCGACGATCAGCGCAATGACTTCGCAAGGCATAATCCCATTCGGACCCCCAAAGTTCCATTCTGTCAATCCAATTTTCAGCATAAAACCCCCAACCCAATTCATTGTCTCGTCTCGTAATAACCCTCCAGCAGAAGCGATTTAACTGCTCCATCAATATTCAAAATGCAAATTCCTGCATGCCATCGTTTCTAACCGAGTTCATAGCTTTGCTGATGTCACTTGCAAATTTCTGAGCATAGCTTAAGATTTGCACCACAGAGTAAGTATGACCTTGGATATTAAACTTATTTAGACACTTTCACAAGCTCTACAAGGCAGTTACAAACAAAGACACCCCTAGGCAAGAAAAAGTTTGCTAACTGAAACTTACCACAATTTTGCTGCAACCTGCAGTGAGAAAAACTCTCGTTGTCATTGTTCAACCAGGAGAGCCAGCCAAAGTTCTTTCGCTGCCAAACACTAGCAGAAAATAGGGCCTACGGACTCCACTTCTGCCCCACACATTGTGCAAGCTGCATTATCGATCATCGACTTCCGGAACCAAACTGGTTCATATTCAAACGATTCAAGAAAATCAACCACAGAAGAATCTAACACGTTCTGTACAAGTCAGCTGCCATATCCAATCGACTCGCATTTCCATATCCAATTGAGTCGCCTGTTTTGCGAGCATGGCATAAGCCGACCCACCAAAAATTTTCCATCGCTTCAAAACCCCAGCAACAAGTATCTTGAACGTGCTGATGATCATGAACCGAACGATCTCCAATCAGGCCCGCGACTCCCATTGACCCTCACTGTTAATATAGTCCACCACTCTATTAGCTCTTATCTCGGGCGCCCAAAATAAAGAATCTAATAAAAAACTCAGGTGCCAAAAAATCTTATGTTTGAAGTTAGTACAACAGAAAGTCCTTCAAAATTAATTTTTTTTACCCAAAAGTTTTAAGAATTTACATAACGTATCACTTGTAGAATGCCAAAGTTTTTAAGAAATTACATGAAGTGTCACTTTTTACATGACATACTTGTAGAACAAGAAATTACATGATGCATAACGTTTCAAGTTATTTGTTAGAACAGGAAAATATCTTCCAGAATTTGTTGAAAAATCAATAGATTCAAAATAGTTGATGGATTTCACAACTCCCATGGAGTCGAATTTTAATGATTTCATATTTTTCCCCCAAAGATTTTATGGAGGCATGTTTAAGAACACCAAGCTTTCTTAACATTTAAACAATTATTATCATCTCCAATAAGTTACTAACATAAATGTAGCAGCAGCTGAAGAACATTATAATTGCAATTAAAAACCGCTAAATTCTGAAATACAATTGATTCTTCATCTTAGAACAAAACACCAGAAAAAACTTCAATCAACTTCAGCTAACAAGTCACTCTCTTTACAAAACACATGCTTAGTATCTGTTCCCAAATCCACCTGCAAACAACACTAGCATTTTAGAACCCTCATGTGCAGTGCACCCAAGTTTTTGAAATATAACATTACTATTATGTTAGTCAAAGAAACCTACGGCCGATGAATGAACCAGAGATTATGCCTAAAAAGCCATTCATCGCTATAACAGATACCATCATTTTAATAGTTGGTCATAGTCTTACTGCAAAACTTGCAAGTTACCAGAATTTCTTTTCTAACTAGGCTGAATGTCGACATATAAGACATATTTTCATCAAAAAGGAATGCTAACTAACCTCATAAGCATTTATATCCGAGAAAAGAACCTGCATAAGTATAGGAATTCTTTTAGATTGTATTAGAAGAATAACTACATACGAAAATGGCAGCATTTTGACAGGCATCACTTAGCATAAGATTGCTCAGAAAATTCCTGAATTCGTTTACCTTCTTTCCAGTTTCCATGTTTCCTACTTCGGCACCGACCGAAACTATCTGAAGTGGAAATCATAAAATGAATTAAGACATCTCAAGCATTCATTTGAAAAGGGGAAAAAGATATTTAACAAATTGTCATCATACCTCCCCCATGAGGTACCTCTCAAACTTGACAGCTGATTTGGGCAACAAAACTCCACCAGCTGATTTCTGTGGTATAAAAATTGCAATTCATTTGCTCAACAATTGGCAACAATAGGGGGACAAAACAGAAGATATTCATCACTTGACACTAACACAAAGTAGATAATCTGTCAAAGAGAGCTAATGGTTTACACGTTTATACACCACAGCCTAGAAATGTGCATTCATCCACCAATAAGTCATCATGTAAATATACTTCTATGCTTAAAAGTGCTTCACTGAGTTAATGTCAAGAGTTAACAAGATACAAACTCACTTAATAAAACTACTTAACAATCTAAATATAGAGTAGTAAAACCAACATCAATTAAGAATAGCAAAGTTATGTAACCCAATTTTCCTATAAACTCAGAGAACAGGAAACAAACAATTCTCATAGTTGCATTTAAAGGAACAAGCTTGAAACTAAAGAAACCCGGATTTGGGATAACCCAACCAGTTAGAACAAGCAACTTCAGTACTAAACAGAAATGGATAAGTAACCAATATATACCTCGGATAATTCTTGGAGACGGATAAGAACTCTGTCAGCTTGAGGAACAACCTGAAAAAAAAAGTAAATTTAGAACATGTGTTTACAAATACAAATTAAATCGTCTTTAGCTAACTCAGATTATGAAATTAAACAAAAATACCTTGGTGGGCTCCCATTTAGTGGCCACAGCATTGATTCTAAGTGAATTTCTTCGAGTCCCTGCTTGAAACCCAAAGTACAAAGAGAAACCGATTAGGAAAAAAAAAATCTAAACAATACAAAGGGAGAGATTTTGTAGAAAAGAGAGCCTAAGGCTAAGGCTAACGTAAACTAACCGGGAAGTTTGTGGGTTGAAAGAGAAGAGAAGGTAGGCTTGTTTGAAGTGAAGGTTTTGGGTAGTGCCAAAAATGTAGACGCCATGGATAAGAAAGCTGCTTTGAATCGACGATAGAATCAAAGTAAGGAAGCGTTTGGCTACACAAAGCAACTAAATCTAAAGCCCTGATTCGCTTCTTAGGGTTTTATAAGCTTACATGTCATGTTTTCGTCACATCATCCATGCCTGACCCAAGTTCTAGAGACTTCCTCACATTTTTTTTTCCTTGATGGCGAGGTAATGGAAAATTCGAAAAAAAAATCGTTTTTTAAAATTATTTAGTAAATTATTTCGCTTTTTTTAAATTTAAAGAAATATATGTTTTTAGGAAGAGAAACCAACAATTCGTTTCAAAAAATATATCTTTTTGAAAAGCGCTTTTAATATTTTAATTCCGCTAATTTTCTATTTCACATTGTTTAAAGTTTTTAAATATATTATTTTTCAGTTTTTTATTTTTAATTCATTTTAACTAATAATCCTTTTATTTATATAAATAAAATAATAAATATGTAATTATATAATAAAAATATATATTATATTTCATTATGTTAAAAGTATTTTTAATTAATAACTCCTTTATTTATATAAATAAATTAATAATTATATAATAAAATATATTTTATTTTTAAAAAACATTAACTAGTTTTTATATATATATTTTTATTTATATAAAATATTTATTTTCTTTACCTAAATTGTAGGTATGATAATTTCTAATATTATAAAATTAAATAATTATTTTAAATATTATTATTTTTATATGTAAAATATTTCAAATATCATTGTTTTTTCATCTACATTGTAAGTATGATATTTAAAATATTTTATATGTGAAATATTTCAATTAATTATCCAAATATCATTATGTTTATATGTGAAATATTTCAAATAATTATTTCAAATACACATACAAAAATATATAATACTAAAATTCACTCCACTCATGATATGGGTTGAAAATAAATATTTCCCATATAAAATTATATTACTAAAAATAATGATATTTGAAATAATTAATTGATTTTATAATATTAGAATATACTATACTCACAATGTAGATAAAAACAATTATATTTGAAATATTTTATATCTAAAATAATAATATTTGAAATAATTATTTGATTTTATAATATTAGAAATCACCACACCCATAATGTAGGTGGAGAAAATAAATATTTGACATATAAATATTATATATAAAAAGAAATATATTAAAAAATTAGTTGATGTTTTTAAAAAATAAAATATATTTAACATAATGATAAATATAAAATATATATTTATTATTTTATTTATATAAATAAAAGAGTTATTAATTAAAATATTTTTAACATAATAATATATATGTTGGGGAACCCAATTAAGTAATGAACAAGTAAAAAAGTAACGGAAGAAATTGAGAATTTGAACACACAAATTTAACGTGGAAAAACATTTCCAAAGAGGATAAAAAACCACGAGTACAGATAATTTTACTGTAATGGACAAAAAAAACAAAGAGTACAAAATATTGAGATAAAAACTAAACCCCTAAACCCGAAAATAAAGAACCCTCAAAATATAAACAAAATTCTCCAAAGTGTTATAAGTTCTAATCTTTAATGGGTATTTTTTCTAATGTTGGAAAAGAGTCTATTTATAAGCTAAATTTGTAGGTGGGATAATAATAAAATAATCTAAACTAATTAGAGTTCCATTGAAACAAATAAATGAGATTATCTCTTAAATTTGACTGAAATATAAGACATACTCAACAATATATAACATATATTTTATTATATAATTACATATTTATTATTTTATTTATATAAATAAAAGATTTATTGATTAAAAAGATGAATTGAAAATAAAAAACCTAAAATGGTATATTTAATAATTAAAACATTAATTAAAAATAAAATAAAAACTTGAAACAATATGAATTAAAAATACAAATGTTGTTAGAAAAGGAATTGAACACGAGACTCAAGGATGGAATTATTATTATTTGACTGTATAATCAAAGAAGCTATCATGTTAAAAGAAAATGCATTTCGTAGAAAGCATTTAAAAAAAAAACCATTTTCTCAAGATGCGTTTTCGATTTTCCTTTCAAAAAAATGACTTAATTTCTTAAATTTCAAAAAAAAAATCTAATTAGCTAGTTAACTTTAAAAAACGACATTTTTTTTTTTTGCTAATTCTCCCCAAGGTAATATTTCTTTTAAAAGAATGTGAGGTAATATTATTTTTGTAAGATAAGTGTGATAATTGAATTTAAGTGTTATTATTTGTAATTATATAAGAGTGATATATTTGCATAATCATTGTAATTTACAGGTTCCGCTAAATTGAGTATGATTGGAGTACTTCAATTACACGTTCCAATTATTAGGAAAGTGAGAATTTTTAACACCCCGTCACCTGACCTGGCCGTTGGGTCTAAGTTATGAGATGTCACAAACCTTACTGAAGTAACCACAATCAAGTACGAGCAATTTATAGCAATCAATAGTTAAAATTCAGCTAAAACATACATTCAATATGGGGTGGAATCAATTTCGAGTCTTGCATGAGCTTATGTAAGCTCTAAAGCTAGCTCGACATAGGGATAGGACTTAATTGCAAAGAATACAAAATTTTAGGACAACGTCGTGACATGAGGGAGTTCCTAGTCACAATGTGACTCATTGTTTTGGTCTCATCGCAACGACGGGGTTCGTCGTCACACCATGACCTAAAGCACATTCTCATCTCAATAACCTACAATTGACGTCGCAACATGACTTTCTCATCGTGACAACGTTCGAACGACGTCACGATGTCACTCTTTGTTTCTACAATATTCAATCTTCAAATCTACAAAATTTTACCACTTTAGTTAAAATCAAATCAATGCTAACTAGCATGCATCTTAAACTTAATTTATACATCAATTCAAATTCTCATACTCATGCCATTTTCACCTAATATACTAGACCTATTAGCAACTCTATGCTTCATGATATATACTAGAACATGACTTCATGATATATACTAAAACATGACCAAATTCATGTTAACATAAACATACCAAATACTTGTCCAATTCATATCCAAATACAAATCAAACAATCAGAACTTACCAATGATTTCATATCCAAACATTAAGATATGTATATATACACACCTTTCTACTATCAAACACTACCTACACCATAATGAAAACATATCCACCTTGACACAATTCATACCACTTTTACTTACCAAATATGCTATCATATCTCATCAAATTTACCTATATCAAAACTTACCATTTTCAATTAGGCCTCAACTATTCACACCACAATTACATAATAGCTTGCAAATAACTACTTAATACATATAACATCTTCCAAATCAACACTCCTAACCATGACCAAAATACCAAAAACTTTCCTAGGTACATGCCATATATACAACCAAAATAAGTTCACCAAAATAGTTGAGATTGGGATTCTGAGTTTGATGCTAAACTCGATACTCGAAGATTCGATAAATACCTAACCTACGCATGAAAAACAAAACAATGCGCTGAGTATAAACTTCAGTGGTATTTCTATAATTGAAAAATATAACATAATATAAATCATGTAAATTTATGAATCATTGGTCAAATGTTCAATATAAAGTAACAAGCCATAATATAACATTTCCTCATATTCATTATTGATGCGTGATATTCGTGACAGGTTTTAAAAATTTATAAATGAATCGTTCTTGAGACTAACTTATTATCACGATTAAGGCAAGTGTACTTATCGAACAGTAGTATAGTTCAGCAAAACCGGATTGTCAAACCTAAAGGAACTACAAGTACTAGTATTTACTTAATTTTAATTATCTAGCCTAAAAATCAAGAGGTTTGGTTATCTAAACTAATTACTAACTAAGAATGCATAGAAAGAAAATTTGGGAAAATACTTTTTAGAAAATTCGATTGATTAAGACAATAACTAAGGAAAATTCCACCTAGACTTCACTTGTTATTTGACTCTGAATCAGATGATTTATTCATTTGACTTGATCCGTAGAAATCCCTAAGTTATATTATTATCTCTCTCGAGACTAATAACGTCTAACCCTAGGTTGAATAATTGAAATCTCTTTCTAATTAACACCCTAGAATTGCATTAACTCGATCTATAGATTCCCTTATTAGGTTTCACCCTAATCCGACAAAATCTTGTCACCCTATCTCTAGGCGCGCAATCAACTCCGCTTGATTACGACAAATTTACTCTTAGACAGGGTCTATTTCTCCTCTGAATAAGAGCGTTAACTTGAATCAATATCCTGAAATATTAAAACAAGAATTAAGAACACGTAATTAAGAACAAATCAAATATTTATCATACAATTCAGACAATAATAACAAGATCCATCTTAGGTTTCATTCCCCTTAGGTATTTATGGGTTTTAGTTCATACTTATGAAGGAAAACATCTCAAAAGCATAAAGATAACAAAACATAAGAAAACCCAATATTCCTGAAGGAACTTGAAAGGAGATATTTAATCTTGATGATGAATCCGGCTTCTGAGATGGATCAATCGGCTTTCCTTGAGTAATTCCTTGCTTCCTACTCCACGTCCCCCTTCTAAGTGCCTCCTCAGGTGTTGAAATAGGCTTTAGAATAACTGAGAACCCTCAAAAGTCACCTTTTCTGAATAGGATTATACTTGGGCTCGGCAGAGACACGCCCGTGTGACACCCCTGTGTGCGATTACTCCAGCCCGTGGTCAAGGCTGTTGAATAAGCACGGGCGTGTAGTCTACCCATGTAAGTCGTGCTTCGATCCTGCCAAATGGACACGGCCGTGTGACACGCCCGTGTGAGGAAATCCAGGCCATGTTGATTTCCCACGTGGGTCTATTTTCTCCGTTTTTGGCCTGTTTCTCGCTCTTTTTACTCTTCTATGCTCACCTAAGTATAAAACATGAAATTAAATGATTAGGAGCATCGAATTCACCAATCCTAAGGAGAAACCATCCATAAATGTGCTAAGCATGGGATAAAAATATGTATAAATTATGGTTTATCAAATACCCCCACACTTAACTATTTGCTTGTCCTCAAGCAAAATCCTCAACTCATAATTAAAATAAATTCTTCTCAATTTATAATCCCTATCAATAATATCTCAAAATAATTCACAAGTATTCATACATTGAAATTTCAACTAAAAGTACATCAAAGTTTCAAACATTCCAAGTTGAGTATTTTATCACGAAAACATAGGTGTCTCCCATTATCTAAGTGATTACCTTTGATCAAAATATCACAGAGTTTAACATCCTCACTAAATATTCATTCAAATCACTCAAGGTGTTTAAGGACATCAATTAAAGCACTCATTAGTCAATATGAAAAGTTATTACCATAGGCTTGCTTGAAAATCAAATCTCCACCACTATATATTGAGCTAATATATCAATCAAAAAGGTCTTTAAAGGGATGTAACGTGGCTTTTGTTAGGGGGTGTGGTCACAAGTTGAAGGAAAAGGTTAGAATCGAGATTGAATTAAAAAATTACCTAGCTAGAAAAATAACTAGTCATCAGTTGAATACAAGTGACCTTCTTCTCAGAATATGGAATTAACACTCAAGCTCAAAAACGACGAATTACTATTAATATGTGTTGAAGTATTTTTTTTTAGAACAAGTCAAATGCATAGAATAACAAAACATAGCTAAGCAATTAGTTCAAATCAAATCTCGACAAAAATAGGGATCAAATTAGGGAATTTCAACAATAAAGGGTTATGGGTTAATATTGAGGGTAAATCAATTAATGGCTTGTTAGGCTCAAAGGGGTTCACTAAGGTTAATTATGAAGGTAGGCTTTTGTGGAGTGAGTGGGTTAAACCTAAGTGCCTTTATCATCTTGACATATCAAATCAAATGGTGTGGTCTTGACATGCAAAATCAAGCAAGTTCTAGAATAACAAATCAATACGACGCACTCATAATAAAAGTGAGCATGAAAGGAGTAAAATATGCTCTAAAGGCTCAAGATCTCACAAAAATTATGGCTTTTTGATGTTCAAACTTGTGAATTTCAACTCAAGATAATACATAAACTTAGGGAAACAACCTAAAAGTTTTTAATTATTCAAAAATCAACTTATCATGCTTGGTTCCCTAATGTCTTAAAGTTTAAACAATCAATGCATAAATGCCTATGTTTTAATTCAATATATATCAATAAAAATCATAACTTAATTAAAATTCATTTTAATAGTGATATGAGTGATTCACGTGAGAATAAGACAACATTCAGGGATTTCTAATGATGATATGAAAGACCCCCTACACTTAAGATGTACATTGCCCTCAATGTACAAAGATAGATATATTGAAAAATATAGATAAATAATCATAAGATAGAGAGAGAAGTGAAACTTCCTGAATGATGGATGAACTCCTTGATTTGGAGTTATAAAGAATAATCGGCTAAGGCAAATGATGAGAGTTGAGGAGGATGCTCTGGTGGTGGTAGAGGTTCATTAGTTCATAAGTCCTGCGCCAAAAGAATATTATATCTGGTGGTCGCTATGGACATGGTCGAGCAGGACATGGCAGTCGTGGAGAACCTTTGCCAGTGGAGTTTTTAGTTCCTATGCGATGATGAGCTTTGGAGCTTTTTATAACTGTGATAGAATCAGAAACTTTTTAGGAAATATAAGGAAGCATAATTACTCGTAATGAAATAGCCGAAACTAAAAATTATAAAAACTCAAGATAAAATAGTATTAAAAGAAAATAAAAAGTAATTTCAAAATATAAAGATAAAAATAAAATAAATAATAGGTGTTTATAGAGAAATTGCGGCACACCATAGTAGAACACGCGTCATGTGCCTTCATTTCACCCGTCGCGTTTAAATGTTTTTAAATTTAGGCGCGTCTGACATTTGCCCCACGCCCGTGTTCCTTGGGCGTGTAGGCGCACACGACTGTGTCTTACTTCGTTTGCTTCTCCCACGCTAGTGTTAGGTTGACAGTGTCGACCATGGGGGCTGGGCACGGGAGTGTCGAACACCTGTGCTAATTTGACAGGTCCGCCCGCGATTTCACAATACGATCGTGTTGCACGCCCTTGTTGGTTTGGCAGTTTCATCCATTGCCTTATCACACGGTCGTGGCGACTTATCGCATCTCATGTTGTGGAAAAAATTTTACCTTATTTTTACACGGCCGTATCGCACAACCGTATCTTCTCCTGTGGTGTGTGCACGGCCTAAAGCACGCCCGTGTACCTGGCCATGTGGATGGGGAAACCTTGTGTTTCAAGACTCAGTTAGTAGGTTAAATGTGAAAAACTAGAATTTAAATAAATCATTACTGTTAGTACTCGGGTTGCCTCCCGGGAAGTGCTTATTTATAGTCTAAGCTTGACTTACCTCTCTGGTGTGTGATCATGGTGGCTCAAGGAGTTTACACTCCTCATCCCTATTATCAACTTTATCAATATAAGGTTTAAGATGAGTATTGTTTACCTTAAATGTACCGAATTTGGGATGAATTACCTCGACTATACCATATAGGAAAATACTGAGTACCGTAAGAGGAATTTCTTCATTAGGTTCAAAAGTGGCAATGTGAGGATCTGCTGCATCTAGTAGTACTTTGTCTCTAACCTTTAGTTGATTTGGTGAGGTAATGAGCTTGTCCTGGCTTTGTTTATTGTGTGTTCCCGGTTTATGTGTCCGCCATTCATCTAGCTTCTCGATTTGTAACCTTTGTTCTTCATGGATTGGTTCTTTGTTGTTGCTTGGCTCATGTATGTTCTTTGAACCCATTTCCTGTAAAGAAGGTTGCACCATATAGTTAGTTTTAGCAGAATGATTTGGGCAATCACCTTCAATTTTTGATGTGTTATTCAAATTACGAGCTTGAAGGGTGATTGTTTCGTCTCCCACACGAAGTGTGAGTTCACCTGTGCCAACATCAATAATGGTTCTAGCAGTCGCTAAAAAAGGTCGTCCTAAAATTGAAGGTGCGTTACTATCCTCTTCCATGTCTAGAACAACAAAGTCTACTGGATATATAAATTTATCGATCTTAACAAGAACATATTCAATGATACCCTTAGGAAATCTAATAGTTTTATCAGCCAATTGAATGCTCATCCTAGTTTGTTTGGGTTTCCCAATACCTATCTGTTTAAACATTTTATAAGGCATAATATTAATGCTTACCCCTAAGTCAGCCAATGCATTATGAACATCTAAACTACCAATTAAACAAGGAATCGTAAAACTCCCTAAATATTTCAATTTGTTGGGTAGCTTATTCTGTAGAATGGCTGAGCAAACTGCATTCAACTCTACATGTGACGCCGCATCCAACTTTCGTTTACTTGTTAAAAGCTCCTTTAAGAATTTGATTGCGTTTGGCATCTGCGAAAGAGCTTCAATAAACGGTAAGTTAATATGTAATTTTTTTAATAATTTAAGGAATTTACCAAATTGTTCTTCTGTGCTGTCTTTCCTTGTCACGTTTGGGTATGGCACACGAGGTTTGTATTCTTTACTTACAGGGTTCTGGTCATTGTGGTTCACCTCACCCTTACCTTTACTTACCCCAGTTTCTTACCTCGGTTCTAGTTCAGGTACAACTAACCCTTCCGCATCTTGAATGGTAATTGCATTGATTTGCTCCCTTGGGTTAGATTCAATGTTACTCGGCAGATTACCTTGTAGTCGTTCAGAAATTAGTTTGGCGAGTTGGCCTGAGTTTCGAGCCCTTGGATTGATGCTTGTTGATTCTTAAGGGCTATCTCGGTATTTTGGAAATGAGTTTCTGACACCGAGATGAATTTTGTCAACATCTCCTCAAGGTTCGACTTTTTTTCCTGCTGGTAAGGTAGTTGTTGAAAACTAGGAGGATGTTGTGGCCTTTGATTTCCTTGACCGCCCCACGAGAAATTGGGATGGTTCTTCCAACCTGCATTATAAGTGTTACTATACGAGTTATTTTGGGGTCTAGAGTTATTGTTACCCATATATTGGACTTGTTCCTCCTTGATGCTAGGGTTGAAGGGTTGATATTCTGTGCATGCTCCTCCTCTATTCGAATCGCACCTCATCACTGGATGTACCTGAGTAGAACCACACAAACCGTCATTTTTTTTTATTTAAGAGTTCTACTTAGTTAGATAGTATAGTAACCGCATCGAGGTTGAAAACACAGGCTGCTTTCTTCAGCTTTGTCCTCATAACTTGCCACTAATAGTTATTCAGTGACATCTCCTCAATAAATTCGTAAGCCGCCTCAGGTGTCTTATTATTGATAGTTCCACTAACGGCTGCTTCAATCATCTGTAGAGTCGAAGGGTTCAGGCCATTGTGAAATGTTTGGACCTGTAGCCAGAGTGGTAACCCATGGCAAGGGCATCTTCCCAAAAGGTCCTTATATCTCTCCCATGCATCGTAGAGTGTTTCTAAATCCATCTACACAAGAGAGGAGATATCATTACGTAATTTGGTTGTTTTAGCCGGCAGAAAATATTTTAATAAAAATTTTTCAGTCATCTGTTCCTAAGTAGTGATTGATCCTTGTGGCAATGAGTTCAACCACTGTTTAGCCTTAATCCTTAACGAAAAGGAAAACAACCAAAGGCAAATGGCGTTATCAGAAACGCCATTAATTTTAAAAGTGTCGCAAAACTCTAAGAAATTTACCAAGTGAGCGTTGGGATCCTCGTTCTGCAAACCATCAAACTGAACAAACTGTTGGATCATTTGAATGGTGTTAGGTTTCAGTTCAAAATTATTTGCAGCAACAGCAAGCCTAACTATGCTCGATCCAGTTCCTATTAAATTAGGCTTAGCATAATCATACATAGTGCGTGGAGTAGGATTCTAATTTACTGGATCAGCAGCAATCGCAGGAGGTAGTAGATTTTGTTGGTTTTTAACCATCTCCTCGGTTGTGGTTGAAGTGTCGTCCTCTTGCTCATCCTCTGTGTATCATAGGCTTTGCCTTCTTTCTTTTCAGTTTTTGCGAACTGTGCGGTCGATCTCACCGTTAAAAAGTAGTGGTCCTGACGGGTTTCTTCTGGTCATAAACTAGAAAAACCTGTCAAAACAAAATAAATGAAGAATTAGAAAAGAAAATAAAATTTTAAATTGCAATAAAAGTAAAATGGCTAAAGTAATAAAAATCGAGTGTTCCTAATATCCTGGTTCCTCAGCAACGGCGCCAAAAACTTGATGCGTGATATTCGTGACAGGTTTTAAAAATTTATAAACGAATCGTTCTTGAGACTAACTTATTATCACGATTAAGGCATGTGTACCTATCGAACAGTAGTATAGTCCAACAAAACTGGATTGTCGAACCCAAAGGAACTACGAGCACTAGTATTTACTTCCTTTTTAATATCTAGACTAAACATCAAGAGGTTTGGTTATCTAAACTAATTACTAACTAAGAATGCATAGAAAGAAAATTTGGGAAAATACTTTTTAGAAAATTCAATTGATTAAGACAATACCTAAGGAAAATTCCACCTAGACTTCACTTGTTATTTGACTCTGAATCAGATGATTTATTCATTTGACTTGATCCGTAGAAATCCCTAAGTTATATTATTATCTCTCTCGAGACTAATAACGTCTAACCTAGGTTGAATAATTGAAATCTCTTTCTAATTAACACCCTAGAATTGTATTAACTGGATCTATGGATTCCCTTATTAGGTTTCACCCTAATCCGGTAAAATCTTGTCACCCTATCTCTAGGCGTGCAATCAACTCCATTTAATTACGACAAATTTCCTCTTAGATAGGGTCTATTCCTCCTCTGAATAAGAGCATTAACTTGAATCAATATCCTGGAATAGTAAAACAAGAATTAAGAACACATAATTAATAACAAATCAAGTATTTATCATACAATTCAGATAATAATAACAAGACCCATCTTAGGTTTCATTCCCCTTAGGTATTTAGGGGTTTTAGTTCATACTTATGAAGGAAAACATCTCAAAAGCATAAAGATAACAAAACATAAGAAAACCCAAAATTCCTGAAGGAACTTGAAGGGAGATCTTTAATCTTGATGATGAATCCGGCTTCTGAGATGGATCAATCAGCTTTCCTTGAGTAATTCATTGCTTCCTACTCCGCGTCCCCCTTCTAAGTGCCTCCCCAGGTGTTTAAATAGGCTTTAGAATGCCTAAGAGCCCTCAAAAGTGGCCTTTTCCAAATAGGACTACACTTGGGCTCGGTAGGGACACGCCCGTGTACGATTACTCCAGCTCGTGGTCAAGGCTGTTGAATAGGCACGGGCATGTAGTCTACCCGTGTAAGTCGTGCTTCGATCCTGCCAAATGTACATGGCCATGTGACACGCCCGTTTGAGAGAGTCCAGGCCGTGTTGATTTTCCATGTGGGTCCATTTTCTCCATTTTCAGCCCGTTTCTCGTTCTTTTTACTTTCCTATGCTCACCTAGTATAAAACATGAAATTAAAGGATTAGGAATATCGAATTCACGAATTCTAAGAAGAAACTATCCATAAATGTGCTAAGCATGGGATAAAAATATGTATAAATTACGGTTTATCAATTATCTTATTCGTATTCAATATACTAGCATAAGAACATAGTCCATTTCATAATACATTTAAAATTTTCCAAATGATTGATTTCCACGTCTTTCATTTTAATATACCGACCCTACAAATTTGATGAACATAATCAATCATCATTTCAAATAATCTCATGTGTCATTATAACTTTTTTCTATTTTAATTCCCTATTAACATGACTTGGACTCAGACGAATACACGGATCCAACCAATCACACCAGTTTGGCATCCAGTGCCTCATCGAAGAAATTTGAAGTATATAAATTCTATCCTTTATTCACCAATATAACCAATGTGATTTGGCACCCAATGCCTCACCAAATCATAGTCGAAGTAGCCCTAAAATCTTTCTATCCTATGGCATGTCAATTATATCCGACTTTGCCCGAGTAATTAATAGGGTAATAATTTATTGATTTCGTTTATAAGATAATTTCTCAATTTAATATTGTCCATTCGTCAACCAATTTATCAATTTACATGCATAAAATTATAATTCATCTTAACACAAAGCCAATTTTTTAATTAAAATAATATACAATATTTTGAAATCTATTCAATTTAGTCCTTATTACGAATAACCAAATCGAATTGAATCGTTTCAACTCGATTTACCATTTCCAACTCACCTCATGATCTAACCATGTAAAAGAAATCATAAATGCAATAATTGAAATGATTCGAATTATAGAAATACAAATTTTAAACTCCGAGCTATTCGTCAATGACTTTATCTTTTCCCTTCCTTTTCGAGGAATCTGGGTCAACGTGTAACAGCCTAATTTTTAGTGGTGTCGGAAACAGTGATTCGAGATCACTAAATTCGACGAATGAGTTCAGAAATTTAGTAAATTAATATTTATAAGTCATGTGTGAATTTAAAAGTATTCTTGAATTAGAGAATGTTGTGATTTAAAAGAAATTATTAGGTAAACTGAGTTAAAAACGAGGTATTAAGACCTCAAATTCATAAATCGATCCATAAATATTTTTAGAAATATTTATGGAGTGTTATTGAGTTAGTATTAATTTTCATTAGGAAATTTTAACGTTTTGACAATTAATTAATTAAAAGGTTACTGAAACTTGTTAAAGTGATTAAATAGATTAAATGTCTAATAATGAAGGATTTAAAAGGCAATTAGATCCAAATTAAACGGGCTGGATAGTATGGGCAAATAAATAAGCAAGAAAATAATGTAAAATAAGGGTAAAATTGAAAATTTTGCAAATTAGTTAAATAAAACAAAGACTAAATTGAAAAATATAGAGATCTCTTCACTTTTCTTCAGCCAAAACGCCATAGGAGGTCTAAAATAAGCTGATTTTTCATAATTTTTCATCATGTTAGTTAAATTCTTGCTTTTTATTTGAAATTTTTATGTTTTTGTGACTTTTACAATTAGGTCCACCTATTGAATTCATTAGTTTTTGATTCTATGGGTGATTTTGAAAGTTTTCATGGATAATTTTTGTATGTACATGATAAATTACCATGGATTTGAAGCTTTAGTTGCATTATATGATGATTTTATTAAGTGATTTTAATAGAAAATGACTTTTAGGACCTAATTGTGAAAAAGTTTAGAATTAGGTTTTGATGTTGAAATTATGAATACCAATGGTTGTGTAGTAGTTTAGAATGATAGAATAAAGTGTTGGTTGAGAAAATTTATTTCAATTGATGGGCAAATTAAGCAGGGACTAAATTGTAAAAATTAAAAAATTTAGGGTAAAAGTGTAATTTAAAAAATTGAAGGGCATAACTTGTGAAGTGAATTAGACTTAAATTAGATGCTAATGAATGAAAAATTTAACATTATATATCAAGAATCAGAAGATAAACGTGGAAAAGAGAAAATTACCGATTAATCTATGAATCCCTACAACTTTTACGAATCGGTTCAAGTAAGTTCATATGGTTGAATTTTATGATTAATTGCTAAAATTAGTGATTATATAATGTATTATTTCATATCTTTGTTATGGAATTATGATTATTGTGATAAAATGAAAATCGAAGCCAAAGTTCAAATTGAGTAGAACGTTGGATTGAGTACAATCATACAGTGACAAGTGATGAATTGACGGATAAGTCATGGTATAACCATGGAAAAGTGTAAATGTAAGACCATATATGGGCTATGGCATTTCAGTGTAAAGTCCATAACTGAGTTATGGAACATTGAACGTAAGACCGTGGCTGGACCATGGCAATAAGTGTACATGTATAAGACCATAATTGGGTTATGGCATCATAAGTGAAAGATCATGGGAGGGCCATAGCAATATTTATGTAAGATCATAGTTGGACTATGTCATCAAATCAATGATGTACTCAAATCCGTAAGGCGTTTTCTAATTTGAAAATAAATGGTAAGTGTTATATGAATTAAAGTGATAGAATTCAATCAGTTCTAATATTAAGCTCAATCAAGTGAATTCATCATTTGAGATTGTGATTGGCAGGGAATATTAATGAAATGCTCTGTTTAGTGTTTTGTTATTATTTGTTCGGTAAGATTTATTTAAAAGCCTATGAACTTACTAAGCTTTCATAAGCTTACTTTTGTGTGTTAAATGTTCATTGTAGATTAACAAGAGCTCGGAGGATCAGATCAACACATCGAGTGACAATATCCAGAATTCACTGGTAGATTTTATAAAACAACTTATTGTTTATATGGAACGTATATGATTGAATGAAATGAAAGTAAATTTGTAATATTATCATGATTAACTCTTATACATATATGTTAGTTTATGTGCATGTATTTAATAGTAGTCAATGAATGGAATTACATAGTAAGTTTATGCAAATGTATAATATGATGACACAATAGGTTTAAAACTTGATATCTAACTTGATTTGGTTGCTTGGTTGAGTTATATTGGTATAAAGAAATGTTGTATGCAGGTTGGAATTAGAATGGGTGAGAAAAGTGGCTTTAAAATGACCTATTTTCGTCCACATGGGTAAACACACAGGCATGTGTCATGACCGTGTGTGACACACAGCTTAGTACATGGGCATGTTGTCCGGTCATGTGTCCCCTGCACCTTAAATTTGAGAAACAAAATGCTCAGGATTGAGCATACGAGTAGAGACACAGCCATGTGATTTGTGTCACTTGGTCGTGTGAACTACACGACCTACCCACACGGGCGTGTGACCCCTGTACATGAGAAAAATTTTAGAAATTTTGTGAAAAATTCTTAGAGTTCCTGATAAGTCCCAACTCAATTATAATACTCAAATTGGGCCTCGATGGCCCATTTAAGGGACATTATGAATAATTTTGGAAAATGAATAGTAATTGACATGAATTATCTGTAAATGTTTTATGAACTTCGGTAATACTATATAACCCTGTTCTGACGACGGTTATGGGTTAGAGGTGTTACACAACATTAGCTATGGATTAACATAAATGCACAAAACTATCAGTACACAATCAATTTTACACTCAATTACAAATTTATACAAATTTCACATTTTATTCAATTTAGTCTCTAAAATCAAGACTAACATAACTTTTAATTTAGAACTCAAAAATTCAATTCGATTTCACTATAGTCCATTTAGGATATCCTATTTCTTATTTCTACAGCAAGTTTCATAATTTATGCATTTTAGTCCCTATTGTACGGAACTATCAATTAACTTCACAATTTAGTCATTTTTTCACCTCTAAACTTAAAATCTATCAATTTAACACCTAAAACTTCAAGAAATCATCAATGATAACTTTTTAAAACTTTAAAAGTTTAACAAATTAAGATATGGGTTAGCTAGTTTAAGCTTCCATGATCTAAAAAACATAAAAATCATAAGAAAAAAACTAAATTGCACTAACCAAATTAAAGCATCAAAGTTGAACCCTTATGGCCGAAACCCTTCTTTTTCTCCTTCTAACATTCGGTTATTTGAGGAAGAAAAGAAAAAAATGATTTATCTTCATTTCTGATACATATCTTTATCATATATTTTTTTATTACAAATTTTTATATTATAACATGTTTGATATAGAATGGGATGGATGAATTCGAAAGTGGATCGTAAAGTTTGTTCAAGTCATGGATTTGACTTAGGGCTTTAGATGTTCAAAAAGAAACTTGGGTTTTGATACAATCTAAAACACAATAAATCCAAATAAAATAAATAAATAACTAAGATAAATAAATAGAATAACAAATCCAAGATTGGAACAATAAAGAAGAAAGTAAAAGCGATAGATGGAAAAGACAGAATGTGATATGTAGAAGTCCTAAGAAGTTTTAGAAACACAAAGAATCTATAACCCCCTTTAAGTGACTCTAATTTCCCCTCCAAGATAGAAACCTTGGCAAGAAAAAGTTTGAAGATGATCCCCACAATCTGAAATGATTGTTAAAACTCTTTTAAAAGGAACTCAAGAGAAATTCTTGAAAAAATAACTCAAAGAGAATTTATTAACTCAAAAGAGAAATTGACTAATAATGAATTTAATGATTTGTGTACAATAAAACTCTAAAACTCTGAAGTAAACTAAAACTCTAATTAACCTAAATAAGAAGTAGTTTTAAACTAAATTTTCTTCTTGACATAAAAGTCATAAATAACTTAAACTACTTAATAATTATTAAAATTTTAGAATAATAAAATAATAAAATAATAGTAGCTGATAAATACAATATTAGGCTCATATATAATAAAAATTAACCTTAAAAACAGAACCCAATATGATCTAAACTCGAATTAAAAGCCCAAAACTCATAATTCCCGTCATAATCACTTCCAAAAATTCTATTCGCGTATTTTTTTATTAAAATAGTCATAACTTGAACACCTAAACTCGAAATGGAGTGATTCAAAGTGAGTTTCAAAGCTAAAAGATAAATCTTCGAACGCCATGGAGACGTCTCAACCCAAAAATGCTTGAATCCTATCCAAAAAGTCATTACAAGTCTGTTGATTTCCTTAAACTTGAAAATTGACAGCTTAGATGAATGGAATTTAATAAATTTCACCCATCCGTGCATGTATCATTCCCCATTTCCTCGAAAAGATTCATCCTTGAATCTTTTTTTTGATCTAATCTTGGTTTAATTTGCTTAGCATGTGACATTGTTGTTGGGCCTTGAGGTAATGTAAGCCCATCACATCAATGGGTCTGAAATTGGGCCTTGAGACTCGCACCATTCCCCCTTCCTTAAGAAGATTTGTCCTTGAATCTTTAGTTGTAAAAAAAGAAAAAGGATTAGAATAAATGAAAAAATATTTACCTAAGTTTTCTTGTGCACCAAAACTATCTCTAGGATCAAAAATATGATTTTGATCTCCCAAATCAACATGGATCAAGTATCTCTCCTTAAAAAACAAACCATCAACACTAAACAAAGAAATATTGAGCACATGAGTGTTCAAGTAAAAAATAACTTGTAACTTTCTTTGAATGATGAATCAAGAATTTTACATAGTTATAAAAATCAAGTAGTTTAATATTATTATGTAAAAATTCATATTTAAAGTTTATGGTAGAAAATTTTGTTGTCAGATCAAATGCATGAGGTTCTTTAATAAACATGTCAAATGTAACAAAAGTGAACTTTAAATACCTAGATAAACCTATAAAATCAATTAAACTTTCAGACCATTGTTTATTGAAACTTGACCAATGAGAAAGCATGTCGTAAGGAAAAAAATCAGTAGCATACTTATAAAAAACATTCAATGTATGCCTATATATTTCAATTTCTAATGTATCATTACTTTTCTTACCTTCTAGCACTTGTGGAGAATTATCAATGTTCAACTTACCTCTTTCTCACAAGTAAAATCGTCTATCACTAGTAGAGTTATATAATTGAGAGTTCGTCAATAGATCCTTGAAATCCTGTAATAAAGAAACACCATTAAACAAATTTTAGTTAGTGTTAGCTAAAACATATTCATTTCTCACTTTTGTATGAGTATTTTCTTGCTTTTCTTTTTCTTTTTCTACTTGAAAACTGTTAAATATGACTCCTATTTTTGGTCTAATTTGAAAAATAATCTTTCAGTTAAACTCTGTTTACTTGTTTCAATCAAACACTGATTAGTTTAAATTATTTTATTATTATTTGACCTATGAATTTAGCCTATAAATAGGCTCTTTTACAACCTTAGAAAAATACACCCATTAGAGATTAAAACTCATAACACATTTAGAAAATTTTGTTTTTTACATTTTGAGGGTTCTTTTTTTTTGGGGTTTTCGGGGCTTAGTCTTTATCTCCATCTTTTGTACTCTTCATTCTTTTGCCATTATAGTAAAATTATCTTTTCCTGTGGTTTTTTATCCTCTTTAGAGATATTTTTCCACATTAAATTTCTGTGTTCAATTTCTAAATTTATCCTGCTATTTTTCTTGTTCGTTGCTTAATCGGGTCGATCTTAACAAGTGGTATCAGAGCTAGTTTAATTTTCATAGATCAGCTCATTCAGAGATGGCAACAACAAGGTTTGAAATTGAGAAGTTCGATGGTGAGACAAATTTCAATCTGTGGCAAGTTCGGATGATGGCAATTCTAGTTCAATCCAGTTTGAAAAAGGTTGTTACTGGGAAAAAGCCTGAGAATCTAAATAAAATAGAATGGGAAAAGCTTGATGAAAAAGCTTTGTCTGCAATCCAGTTGTGCCTCGCGAATACGATATTGCAAGAGGTATTGATGGAGAAGACCTCATCTGCCTTGTGGAAACGATTAGAAACTCTTTATGCGACTAAGTCTCTGGCTAACAGTTTAGTATTAAAAGAATGTCTATTTACATTTCTCGTGAATGAATGTGAGCTTCTTAGAGATCACATCAGTCAATTCATTACTCTTTTAAATGATTTAAAGAATGTTGAGGTTCATATTGATGATGAAGATCAAGCTATGCTATTATTGTGCTCTTTACCTCCTTTATACAAGTCTTTCAGGGAGACCCTGATTTATGGCAGAGACAAACTCTCGTTTGAAGATGTGAAGGGTTATTTGTTGAGTAGAGACAAACTCGACAATGAGCTTCATTTGGATAGCAAGAAAGATAGGCAAGCTTCCGTTTTGGTAGCATCAAAGAAACGAGACAAAAGGTGTCGCTATTGTAAAAAGTTAGGTCACATCAAAGTAGATTGTTATAAACTGCGAAATAAAAGAGCTACTGAGAGTAATGAGGAAGATGTAGCTGGTGCTAATTTGGCCGATGAAAATGGTGATGATTTCTTATTAGTGTCAACAAGCAATAACTCCAAGCTCACGTCCGAGTAGATCCTAGATTCAGGATGTTATTTCCACATGTGTCCCAATAGAGAATAGTCCTCCACATACAGTTTGGTTGAAGGTGGAGTTGTGCGCATGGGAAATGATTCATCTAGTAAGGTAATTGGTATTGGTACTGTTAAAATTAAGATGCACGATGGGACGATTAGGACACTCTCAGATGTCAGGTATGTACCTAATTTACGAAAGAATCTCATCTCCTTGAGTATTTTAGACTTGAAAGGATGCAAAATTAATATCAAGTCAAGCGGCATTAAAGTATCTCGTGGAGCTTTTGTTTTGTTAAAAGGAAAAAGAACCGGCAGTCTTTATATTCTGGAAGGTTCTATAGTGATTGGTGAAATCGGACGTCCCTCGTCCGTTATGAAGTTAAAGTCAACTCGTTTGGAGCGGAGGCAACTTGGTCATAGGAGGGAAAAAGGTATGACCGTTTCATTGAAGAGAGGTTCTCTTTTGGATGCAAGTTTTGAAAACTTAAGACACTGTGTTAGTGAAAATCAGACCCGGGCTAGTTTTGATTTGACAGTGTACAAGTCGAAGGCTAGAAGTCTTCCAGTTTCTAAGCACAAATTTGACTCAGTTAATTCCCTGCATAGTTTAAAATAGGCTCGTGGCAAGCTTTGACAAAGATGGCGTTGTGAAACTATGAGTCAAGGTGGAGATTTGTTAAATTTGACTCCTATTTTCGGTCAAATTTGAAAAATAATCTTTCAGTTAAACTCTGTTTACTTGTTTAAAAAAAACACTGATTAGTTTATATTATTTTATTATTATTTGACCTATGAATTTAGCCTATAAATAGATCTTTTACAACCTTAGAAAAATACACCCATTAGAGATTAGAACTCATACACATTTAGAAAATTTTGTGTTTACGTTTTGACGGTTCTTTATTTTCAGGTTTTCAGGGTTTAGTCTTTATCTCCATCTTTTGTACTCTTCATTCTTTTGCCATGATAGTAAAATTATCTTTGCTCGTGGTTTTTTATCCTCTTTGGAGGGGTTTTTCCATGTTAAATTTGTGTGTTCAATTTCTCAATTTATTCCGCTATTTTTCTTGTTCATTGCTTAATCGGGTTGATCCTAACAAGAACTCTCTAATTTTACCTCATGGATTTTCACTCACCAAATTTGGACCATCAAGTAGACTTTTATCACTCAAGGTTTCTTTTCTCTCGGTCTTTTCAAATGATTTTTCCTCACTTCCCATATCCCCCTCACAGGTATTATGAACATTCAATTCAGTACAATATATCTCAGTGGGAGAAAATGACATTTCTATATCACATAACTCCATAGATTCGAGGGAAAAAATTCTCACTATCATATTTTTTTATCAACAAAAGTCTCGCGTTGGCACAATCACAACTATAGTGCCCATGCCCTTTGCACTTAAAACATTCAATTTCATAAGCTTTTTGTTGTTTTGGTAAAGAATTAGTATAAGTGGGTTGCTTAAAAGATGTAGAATAAGGTTCTAAACGACCTTACTTTTCCACTCAAAATGTTTAGTGTCATCACATTTTGGCAGCAACTTATTAGTAGCATAAGGAGGTTTTGAATTCTTGAAAGTAGAATTAGAACTTGTACCTCTATAATATTGTAATGCACTAAACGGACAAGATTGACGTTGTTGAAATTGCTACTCAATCTCAACTGCTTTGTGTGCCGCATCCTCAAGATCAATGTAGGTTTGAAGATTAAGAACATTGACTATCGAAACGTTCAAGCCATCTACAAACCACACAATGGTAGTCTCTTCATCTTCTCACACATTTGCTCTTTGCATAACATATCCATCTCCTTAAAGTACTCAACTCGTCCCATGTTTCAATTACCCTTTCATAGTTTCTTTAATGATTAATTCCAAGTTGAACCTACCAAATCAATGCATAATCTGAAAATCCAAGGGTTGTTAATGAGACTTTTTCCTCTTCCAGGCATTTATAATAACGAAACATAAATTCAATTTTTGACTCCCACTCACAATATGCCTTAAGATCATACTTTCCACGAAATTGTGGAATTGAGAACTTTGGTTTAGCAAAAGAAGGTTGTCCACAATCATTATTAATGAAAGTCTCATCATTCGTGTAAGGTGCATGTTTAACATTATTTGCACGAAGACGAGGTTAGTCAACCTTATCTCCCAAATTACGATTCCGACGTTCAATTTGGGTAGTTAGACGTTTCAAATTTTTGTTGATCGTGTCTAGAATAGTTTCCCATTGCTGATCTTGAGCATCTCGAACCTCTTGATCTTTTTGCAACTTTCCAATCATAGTATCGCAAATCATTATGAAAGCCTGAAAAGAACACAACACTCAATAAAAGAAAAATTAAGCAAACCTATTTGTTATGCACTCAGAAATAAAATCAAATTCTCAATAAGGTCTTGTGAGTTTTTCTAAAAGTGTTTAAATCAATTGATCAGACTGTGTTAGAATCAAACTAGCAAAGAAAACCTAGTAGCACTACGAGTCTAAAATCAGCTAAACACCAAAGAATTATGTTGCACGGAGGAAGGAATGTGCAACATGCTTTAACCTACTAACATAAGAAATAATAAAGTGATAGGATGCGTAAAGGAACAATAAAAAAAACAAAATCAAATTAAAACCTAAGGCTAAGAGTCAATGAAAATTGTTGAAACCCGAAAACTTGAAAAATTGTTATAATAGCTCATTTTTCAGCATTGTCGGAAATAGTGGTTTCAATGCTACAAATCCGATGAGTAAGTCTGTTAATATTATTATTTAATATTTATGAGTCAAATCTTTTATTATATTTGATTTTGATATGGTAATTTACATAATGTGAATGAATAATTTAGTTTAAATGGTGTCCTTAAAGTCAAGTAGGTTTAAAAAATGAGGTATTGGGACCTCGTTTCTATAAGCTAAGCCCGTAAATATTTAATAAAATATAGTGTTATTAAGGTTATATTAAAATTTAGTTAAGAAATTTTAAGGTTTAGATAGTTAATTAATTAACAATGATTAAATTGCAAAGGTTACAAAAGTAGGTTTCGTTGATTAAATGGATTAAATAGCTACGGAAAGGCAAACTAAAGGAACTAGATGGTAATTATACTATATATATAAGTGGTGGAAAAATATGGAATATTCTAGTTACTTTATAAGTTATAACTTAAGGTTAAATAAGTAATTAGATAAATAAAAGTTTAATTTAATAAGTCAAAATAGCATCATCTTTTCCAAATTGCTAATTTTCAAATCGAAACCCTTGTTAAGAAGATGAAGCTTTCGACCATGGATTTTTACATGCATGGCATGTTGTTGAGTCCTGTTTTTAGTGATTTTTATATTTTTGAGCTCATATTAACTTAATTTAGTTAGCTTGGGGTCAATTTGTAAAGTTATTAAATGTTTAGAATTATGTCATGGATGTAATTGATGTGTTATGAATTTAGATGATTGATTACTAAATTTGGTTGCTAAATAAACAAGTTTTGTTAAGTAATTTTAGTGATTTTAATGTTTAGGGATTTATTTGTGAAAATGGTAAAATTCAAGGAAAACATTGTAACTTTTTATAAATATGGGCTGTTATAAGATTGGGTAAAAATCTGCTAGCATGAATTATGGTTAAAAATAGTGAAATTTCAAGTTTTGGGTTTAGGGACTAAATTGCATAAAAGTTAAAATATTAGGGATAATTTTATAATTTTGCAATAGTATGGATTATAAGCTTGAATTAAAAAGTTTAAGTTAATTGAATGGTTTAATTGATTGGAAAATTATTATTAGATCAAGAAACACTACAATTGAATTTAAATCGAGGAAAAGCTTAAGTTTCGGATTAGTTGTCAACTCTGTTTTAACAACAATTCTAATTGAGGTAAGTTCGTATTACATGTAATATGTTATATTAAATTCTTGATATTTATTTTATTCTAATAATCGCCGTGATTATAATTATTGAATGTTGGTTGTTGAAAATTAATAATGAAATTGAATTGTATTAGAGATAATATATAGGACTTTGAGTTCAGCAGGCTTCATGCCAATGATTTATATCAGGCTCTGTGCCTCGCAGGCTTTGTGACAGTGATTTATATCAGGTTCTGTGCCTAGCAGGCTCCGTGCCCATGTGTTGTATCAGGCTCTATGCCTATCAAGTTTCGTTCCGATGATTTATATTAGGCTCTATTCCTAGCAAGCTTCATGCCAGTGATTTATATTAGGCTTCGTGCCGATGATTTATAGCAAGCTATCTGCCTAGTAGACATTGTACGGATGTAATTGTATCAGGCCTTGAGCCGAACATGCTTTGTTTCGGTATGATATATCAGGTAACTGGTACAGTAAATATTGTTTGAATTATCCAATGTTGTTCTATTTGGTTCAATGGGCAAGGTATTGGTTAAAAACGAAAAGGTATGTAATGAACGATGGTTTTTGAGTAATGATATAGTTTATGATGACATGTGCAATTGAAAGGAAAAGTTGGTTTAATGTAAGTGTATGAGTGATGAATTACAAAAGTGAAATGTAAAATATGTTTTACACCATGCTTTGATTGGATTTGTATATGAAATGTTGCACCAAATGACCTTGTGAGGTGATGTGTATAGGAAAGGAAAATTGGTTTATGTTATAATGAAGTTATGCTTGGTTGTTTAACTTAAAATGTTTGGTAAGTTTAAGTTTCCTTGATACGAGCTTCCTAAGTACAGTTGCTTATGTTGTTGTTTTCTCTATCATACAGGTCATCAGAAAGCTTGATCGGCTGGAATCTAATCGGAGCACCATCACACTATCCATACATTATTTTAGTATTTTTGGTTGTTTTAGTTATTGGTTATAAGTGGCATGTAATAGGAGTTTATTTTATGCTAATTACCAATGTGATGTGGTTTAAGTTTACTTGCCTATATGTCTTGATGTTGGCTTATAAATGTATATGTAAGCATAAGTTTTCGTCACTTGTGAATGTCTTGTGATTTAGATGGCTTTTGGTTCATAGAAGTGTAAATGAAGTGGTTGTACGATAGATGTGTGAGGTAATTTTAAAATATGAAATTATGGCATTGAGTTTGAGTTGATTTGAATATTTACATGTGGTACTAATGAGGGTACATTGGTTGGTTGATGGAAATAGTTGTGTATATGTGATTTTGGCATGTTTTGGTCTTGTTTTAGTGAATTATTGAATGGATCTAAGAGTTGGCTAATGGTATACTTGTGGCCCAAGAAAACATTTTTGGTAAACTTGATTTTTAAGATACATTTTGGTACACATGACTTGAGACACGGGCTGTCACACGGCTATGTGTCTTTTCAAGTTTTAGGTGTAGGTTCTACACGATTTGATACAAGGCCGTGTGACCCTAATCAGTGAGTTACATTGTTTGGGAACATAAATGTGTGGATTAGCCACACAGGCGCGTGTGTTAGACACGCGACCATATTTTTAGCCACACGAGCTGGCCTATGTCACATGGCCTGGCCACATGGCCGTGTGACCTCTGTTTTCAAAATTTTCAAGTTTTTTCTAAAATTTATGTTTTGATTCATTTTGGTCCCTGATTGCTTTTAAGTTGTTTTTAGGGCCCCAAGAGTTTGATTTAAGGCCTAAATAAGTATGTTTGTTGTGATTGGAATGAAGTATTGGTAACTATACTTAAGTTGAATTATTTGTTCGAATTTAAGGTTAAAGTTTCTGTTTTGCACAGTAACGCTCTATAACCCTAATTCGGCGACGGAGACTGGTTAGGGGTGTTACAATTGTGAAGTAACTTGACAAACTTAATTCGAGGTGTTTCCTATTTCCAAAAATCACGAAATTTAACTTGAAGCCTCCTCAAATAATATAGATCTGATCTGGAAAGTTTTGGCACAAAATTCAACCCACATAATAATTTTTTATTTTTATTTTTTCGTATTTTCTTTTTTTTGTACTTTTTCGATAACTTTTTTGTGGGAAATATTTTTTATATTCTAAAATAGTGCTAAGAAATAGTATGTAAAGTTTTAGATCATTTAAAAAATATTTACCTACTAAAAAATATTTTTTTCGAAAACTGTCTAGGTAAAAAAAATTTATTTTGAGGTTGTTTGTTGGAAATCAATTTTATAAGAACACATAAAACGCCCGAATCTGATACCAAATGATACGAAATGGGGCGGATGAATGTGAAAGTAGATCGTAAAGTTTATTCAAATCGTGGATTTTACTTAGGACTTTAAATGTTCGGAAAGAAACTTGGATTTTGACACAACCTGAAATACAATCAAAGCCAAGTCAAGCAAAACAAATAAATAACTAATATAAATAAATAGAATAATAAGTCAAAGATTTGAACAATAAAGAAGAAAATAAAGACGATAGATGGAAAAGACAGAACGTGATATGTAGAAGTCCTAAGAAGCCTTGGAAACACGAAGAATCCACAACCCCCTTCAAACGGCTCGAATTTCCCCTCCAAGATAGAAACATTGGCAAAAAAAAAAAGTTTGAAGATGATCCCCACAATCTAAAGAGATTGTTAGAACTATTCTAAAATAAACTCAAGAGAAATTCTTGAAAGAAAAACTCAAATAGAATTTATTAACTCAAATAGAATTTATTAAGTCAAAGAGAATTTATTAACTCAAAAGGAAATTTAATAATAATGAATTGAATGATTTATGTACAATGCAAAGGCCTATATATATAGGTTAGCTAAATAAATTTAAATAAAACTCTTAAGTACGCTATAACTCTAATTAATCTAAACAAGAAATAGTTTTAAACTAAACTTTTCTTGTTGACATAAAACTCTAAATAACTTAAATTACTTAATAATTATTAAAATTTTAGAATAAAAAATAATAATAGCTAATAAATACAATGTTGGGCTCATATATAATAAAAATTAAGCCTAAAAATCAAACACAATATGATTTAAACTCGAATTAAAAGTCTAAAACTCGTAATTCCCGTCATAATCACGTCCAGAAATTCTGTTCGCATTGTCTTTATTAAAACGGTCATAACTTGAGCTCCCGAACTCAAAATTAAGTAATTCAAAGTAGTTTCAAAGCTAAGAGATAACTTTTTGAACCATGAAGACATCTCAACCTAGAAATGTCTGGATCCCATCCAAAAGGTTGTCGGAAGTCTGTTAATTTTCTCAAACTTGAAAATTGGTAATTTTCTCAAACTTGAAAATTGGCATCTTCAATGAATGGAATTTAATAAATTTCACCGCATCCATGCATATATTAATATTTAATTATAATTATAATTTTTATAATATATATTATACTTTAGTGCTCATTGTTCCTTATCATATCTAAAGTGGTTTAATTGTCACTTTAGGCGTAATTTTTTAGTTTAAAACTTTTAGTAATTAAACTTTCACCATTTTTATAATTTAATCCTTTTTTATTTAATTAATCACTAATTCAATAAATTGTCTATCCAAAATTAAATTCACCTATAATATAACTCCATTAATATTTAATAAAATAAAAATAAATAAGGACATGGTTAACGGAAACGGGGTCCCGAAATCGCATTTTCTGACACCATTAACTTTCGGGTCATTACAGAGTTGGAGTAATTACCGGGCTAATTACTCCTAAATCCAATTATACTATGACCTTCTAAACTCCTACAGATTTAACTTTAAGAAATTATTTTATACAAGTTTAAGTTCTAAAATTATATTATAAGTATGAGCATATATAAATGTTTGGAATGGTTATGACAAAAAAATCTATAGTTGTATTATAAATATTAAAAGTTATGTTATAAAAATAATTTGTGTTAATTTGTAAAGTTATAAAAAGGTATATTATTAAATTCTAAAATTTTTAAAGTCATCATCAAAAAGTATATTGTGAAAACTAACTTACATCTTATAAAAGTGTTATAAAAGTACTACTTTATACTTATTTATAAAAAGTTATAGCTAAAAAGTATGAATATAACATATTTGCGTGTCAATGCTATATATTATAAAAAATTTAACATATTTACAAATAAAGAGTTATATTTTTTTGTCTAACTTATTTATAAGAAATAACTTTTGTCAAAAAAATTATATTTGTTATGGTATTCATTATTACCGACCCACTACCCAGTTACTCGCTCGGGTTCCCGCCCGTTGCCTACATTGTTCACTCCCTAAGTTCACACGTGAGGTGTTCCCGTCTTTTAGTAAGCTCATATGATGTGGGTTCGCACTACCATGCAAGTGAACCCACACATAGAAATCACGTGTTAATCCTAGAGTAGGGTGTGTGTTGGCATGCATGGGGACCTACCTACGACGTCACAATCCATTAACAGTAACCGTATCATATAAATATAGAATTTCAATCTTCAGATAATCAGAAAACCAAGATGGCTCACCCCAACGAGAATTTCTCCAGCAGTTTCCCATAGGACCAGGCAAGAGGTCCTGGCACTGACAATCAACCTAGTGAAATGGACATTTTTGCTGGTTGGTTTGCTGACTGACCAGAAAATCTAGGAAACTCAGGCGAAGCAGGTGCCTCAAATTCTTTCAATCTTAATGCTCCCTCTGGTTAGGGACTGTCATTTCCCTCTAATTAGGGAGCGTTGCCATAACAACTGTTTGGTTTACAAGAGTATTTGAGGTTGATGAAGGAACAAATAACTCAAAAAAGTGTCAAGTTTAGCAAGTATTTCAGTAAGAGCTGCTAAGACAGAACAAAGAACTGAGAAGAGAGATGCAATTTGACAACTCTGATCTTCTGGACCATGTCACGTCTTTTCAGAAGGAGGTTGTGGGAAGACATGTAAAGCCATGGCAGGATGAGATAGATGATTTGCGTAGAGATGTTCGAGTGTTACACTCTTATGTAGAATACATGAATTGGTTGTTTTGTTCTAACAACCCTTTATCTCCAAAAATAGCAATTCTGAGCTTGCCATTTGAGTTCAAAGTGCTGAAAGAGATGTTTGAAGGCAAGAGGGATCCTAGAGCCCATCTCATGCAGTATAATGATTCTATAAATGTATTAGGGACCTCAAATACGACGAAATGTAAAGCTTTCTCAACGATTCCCAGAGGAAGTGCAAAGGATTGGTATTTATCCTTGCCCCAAGGCTCCTTAATGTCACTTTTTGCTAAAACATATTGACAAAATCATTTAAATCTGAAACTAAACAAAAAATATTTTATCCAAAAAAATCAATTAAATAGAAGTAAATCAGATGGAGGAAATTCAAATAATAATAATAAAAGAAAGAATATAATTTTGCAGAAAACTTAAAGAAACCTGCGTTGTAGTTAGCAAATCGAATTTCTCATACCATCAATTTTTTTGTTGGATAAGTTTAATTAAATAAATAATTTAAAATTAATTCAACCATTAGTTCAATAAATTTTTTATTTGATTCAACCAGTGTCTTATGCTAGTTTAATATCTCAACCCAATTCCTAATTCAACTACTTCGATTCTAAAGCAATGATAGCTAGTGGAAGTGGAGGATTCTTTACATTAATAATAAAAAAATTATAAAAATTGGGTGAAAAATAAATTGTTTGCTAGAATGGATTTTTTTGAACAGTAGATGCGGTATCCATGAGTAAAACGATATCACATACAAAAATAATATTTTAATAAAAATAAATAAAAATAACATTTTAATTATAAAAGGGTGTCTGCCAACCAAGGGCCGCGCTCCTTTTTCACCAGCCTTTCACTTTTATTTTCTTTTATATTTTTTAAAACAAATTTTATATTTTATTAGTTTTATATTTATATTTTATAATTTACTTATTAATAAAAAATTTGTTAAGTTGTTAATTTTATAATTATAAATTTTGAAATATTTAAAATAATTACCAAATTGATAAATTTTGATAAAATTGACATAAAAACATTAGGATAACTACCTATATAATCACTCAAGTTTTTAATGAGTTATTATTTTGGGCACCAAAATTTTAATATTTATAAGAAAATAGTTAAGTTGTTTTATTTTTAAATTTTATTTTTAAAATATTTTATAATTATATTTTTAATATTTAGAATAAAAACCGAGTTGATAATATTTGAGTCTTTGAGAGGAAATGTAATGACTTTTTAAAAATAGAATCAACTAGATAGAATGTGTAAAATATTAGGGCTAAATTTTTATTATACTAATTAAAAGATCACATTGACATTATGTTTAGTAATCTAAATGAAACTCATGAAAAACTTGAATGACTATTTAAGTAATTTATCCTAATATTTTTATGTTAATTTTACTAAAATTTATCAATTTGGTCATTATTTTAAATATTCAAATATTTATAATTATAAAATATTAATAAAATTATAGAATTATGAAAATAAAACAACTTAGATATTTTTATTAAATAAAATAAAATTATAAAAACTATAAAATATAAACATAAAACTAATAAAATATAAAAATTGTTTTAAAATTATAAAATAAAAAGTAAAGGGCAGGTAAAAAAGGGTGTTACGTCCTTGGTTGGCGACACCCTTTCATAATTAAAATATTGTTTTTAACTATTATTTTAATTATTTTATTATTTATAAATGGTGTCCCCTAATGAAACCATTTTTTGTTGTTAAAAAAAAATCTATCCTTGTAAATAATCTAATTTTCACCCATTTTCGCTATTATTCTTTTTGGTATTACTAATTAAAAAACCGAAAAGATGAGAGTTGAGACTTGAGAGTCAAGAAGAAGAAAAGTTAGGAGGAAATTCAATTTTGAGACGGGGATGCAAAAATCTAACACTAAATTAGTCATTTTTTTTTATTTTAGCAAAGGCACGCTTTGAATTTTTTAAGGATTTTTATATTTCAGGTAGTGTTAAAGAGATTGACAAGTGTATAAAATTAAATAAATAAATATTTTAAAAAAGTAAAAATATATCAATTTTTAAAATTATTTATGGAATAAAAAATACACTACTAATATATTAAATATTGACTTTTTTTTAAATTTAATAGTGAAATTGAAATTTTGGAGAAATTTTTTGCCTCAGCATAATGAAAAAAAACTAAAACTTTTAGTCAAGTAAAATGAGGTGTTGTGACATCTAATGAATTATTTTCTCAACCAAACAAACAAGGCCTTTGTTATTAACTAATGTATTTAAAGATGTGTTGAAAAAAATAATATTCTTATTAAATATGGCACAAAAATGTTACATATGTCGTGGGCCTCTTTTTAAGAATATTAAAACTCTCACTCCAAAGTCTAAACTAAGGGTGTTCATGGCTCCAGCTCCAGCTGCACTTAGTTGGCGGGCCAGACTCATCTCATTTTGAGCAATATTTTCAACCTCGGAACGTTTTCATTTAATTTATTTGATTGTTTAAAATGATCTTATAATAATATTTATATATCTCTTACAATTAAATATAAATAAATAATAATAATTTGAAATCGAAATAAATCCTTCTAATCTAAACCCACCCTAATTGTAGAATTAAGAATCAAACTCAAAAACTTAGTAACATTATCAACATTTAATTGTTTATGATTTAAAATGAACATAGCAGATGGATTTGGAAATTATAAAACCAACGATAATTTAATTAATTAGGTCATTAACGTTGAACAAACGCGACCAAAATTACTTAATATATATACCTACTAAAATTAATGTTCGAGTGGTAGCAACAGAAACAATTACAGGTAAACCTGAAAGAAAGCACATTCTCACCTACATACTGTATGCACTAATGTATATTGCTGAGGTGGTGTTGTATTCCATGGAAAAAAATCCTAAATAAATGCCAAAAGAAATTAGCTCAACCCTTAACCACTTAGCAGTTACAGTGGGATCCACTCTATTTTGTAATGATATGATCTGATCTTTGTTTGTTTCTGTGTGTGTACTGACATGTGCGCATAACATTGCATGACAAATACCAAAAAAAAAAAAAAAAAACAACCAGCACGCACTCTCGTTTTCTATTGGGTTTGGTTTTATTACACATTTTGTCTTTAAACTTATTCGGCTCATCATATTTAAACAAGCCTTTCAAAAATAACTAAATTTGTACTAAGAGCCCCCAAATTTTGCTACTTCAAGTATTTCTTTGCCTTTTTTCCAATGACTCCACTAAAAAGAGGGGATGACAAAAGTTTATGCTTCTACTCTAATAAATAAAATTATTAATGGTGGTTTTTAGCATGTTAGTTAATCGTAAAAACACAAAAAGCAAACAATAGTTACCAAAATCTCTAGACTAAAACCATGAATATCATGAATGGTTGAGGTGGAACTGTTAACCATACAATATTAAAAAACAAATACATTATATGTATATATATATATATATATATATATATGTAGCTACGACATCGTTTCGGTGTAAACAAATTTTATCATGACTATAAGTAGTTATAACATAAAAATGACCCCCTGTAAAAATTTAATTATACTCCAATATTTAATCCCTCCAGTTTTCCAATGTCAATTGTTAAAAAAGGCATTTTTAAAGCGGATAAAATGGTAAAAAAAACAGCTTCACCTGGCTGCATGCTGCACTGCTCTAAAATGTTTTGCAATGTCCACTCCATTTCTCAATTCTCTCTGTCGTTTGATCTATTAGAAATAAAGTGGACTAAGCAAAAAAATAGGGTGGAGTAATCGTACCGAAAAGCCGTAAATGAAGAAATGCCAAGTGCCCGTAAGGTCAAGCCTGGTATTTACCTTTTATACCCCCGAGAACCAGCGAAACATTTCGCTGATCTCCTCGCCGATACGATTGGCTTCCAAGTCGTAATCTCCATCGGCACCGGATATGTCGCTTCGGCCGCTGCTCCCGGTGACTAACCTTCCTGAGCTACGAAATGACATGGCACGAGATGATAACGAAAAAGAGAGCCTGTCCACGTACTCCTTAAGCCGACTTCTTCCGTTAGCAACCTCCGCGGCGAGGCTCGCTTCAGATATTGCCTCAGCTCTTCCAACCTCTTCTTTATCGGACATATTTCTCTGGTGTATTTGGTTCCTATTCAGCTGCGATTCTTCCTCGACAATGTAATCGAAGGATCCAATGGAATAAGACCGTCTCTGATCACCGGAGTCAGAGCCTGTTTGCCGCTGACTGATAGAGCCGATCTCGAGCCGGAAACTATCGGTACCGCCACTTGTAATTGCACAGGCTGCGTTGGACGACTGAAGTAAAACCTTCATAAGATCGGACTCGGAGGCGAATAGAGACGAGCGACAAAGAGGACAAGTCTGGTTTGTAGTGAGCCAAGCATCAATGCATTGAGCGTGGAACGCGTGGCAACAGAGAGGAAGCAGCCGAAGTTGATCCAACGGTTCAAACTTCGACAAGCAAACGGCACAATCTCCGGAAACCGTTGAGCCGTTGTTGGAGCGGCGAGTAATGGAAGAGAAGGTAAACATAGGGAGAGAATCTAGGAACGAAGGCGCCGGCGATTGTTCAGGAGTGACACGGTGGCTGGCGGAGGCGGTGATATTGGAGGCAGAAGAACGAAAGACACGACTCAAGCATCGGCGATTGAGGTGGCGAAGGAGGAGATAAAGAGAGACGGAGAGAAGCACAGTTATAGAAAGGATCAAAATTATGACAATAATACTCGGCTTCACATTGTCGATCGACGAGGAAGAATGCGAGCGGTCACTAGTGTTATAATTTTCGTCGAAGTTAACAGCCCCTCCTCCCACAACGCCATAAAACAAAGGCGGCGGCGGCGAAGCCATCAGAGACTTGATACGAAGGAACAGAAGAGAAATGATGTGTTCAAGTGGAGGAGGAGGAGGAAGATCACGTGCATGTCACATGGAAGGAACAAATTGTACGGAGAGGGGTCTGAAAAGTGAAAAGCGTGGCGAGATGAGATTATGATTTTTTATTTTTTTTTGGTTGGGGGGGGTGGAGAGGGCGTGAATGCCTTGAAGGGGGTACTTATAATGGAGGAAGGGAGTATTAAAAAGAGTCGTTCATTTTGAACAGCTAAAATGAATTTTAAGGAAAGGAAGGGCAGGGATGAGTAAATGCTATGGCGCAGATTTTAAAGAGGCAGACAGCGGCAACGCTGAGTCGTGACTTATCGTCGACTCACTCGAATCCGATCCTCAGACTCAGGGCAGCACAAAAACCCTCAACATCCCCAGTCACAATTAAAGACACCGCAACTTCAATAATTGCTGTTGAAATAAAATAATATAAAAGGCATATATGTTATTATTCCTGAATTAATCCAGCATAACTCAATTAAGAACCGGACGTATTAGTATTAGACTATTTTCTATCATTTTATATTTTTCCTTAATATATTAATATGGTAATATTTTCCCACCAAAAAAGAAAATGATAGTAGTGGGCATACTACCACATTTTTTTGGCACCATTAAAAATTCATGTAAATTTTTATAAATCATATTTAAAAAAATTAAAAATAAATAAGACACATTGTAAATTCTCAATTATGATTGGGGAGTTTAATTTTTTCACCGTTAGTATACTAAGTTTAAGCAGAGGCGATTCTAGGGGGCTGGCATGGGCCTCGGTCCCCCTAAAATAAAAAATTACCATTTAGACTCTTTAATTTTTTTTAAAATTTTAAATTAATAAAAGTAAAATTACACTTTGGCCTCCTAAAATTATAAAAATTTGATTTAATCTTTTAAAAATTATAAAAATATAAACTATAAAAAACTTAAAATTTCATTCGGCCCTCTTAAAAAATTATTCTGGCTTCACCCTAAGTTTAATTCAACAAACGTTTGTTTTTGTTTTTTAAAATTGTTCATATTCATACCGATAGAATCTCAATTTAATTAGCATATAGATTGTTGTGGGTAGAAATGGGAGGTCAACTTCACTACATTCACTACATGGGCATAATTACTATTATATTTCTCCACTTTTGGGGTGGATTAATGAATCCAATAGCCATAAAGTCAACAAACCTAAATATTTATATATAATCCTTAAAATTTGGATAATAATTGTTTTTTAATTAAGCAAGCAAAGTCAAATTTATATTTATTTGAAAATCACGTGGATGTAGATTAGTGCATATGTTATCCAGATAAAAAGTATACGAATTTCGTAAAGCATAACGTATTGACATTTGTCATGTGATCTCAATTCTCTGCCTTTATCTTATAACTTAGTTGTATTTATTGTTTTTCTTTTCTTAATTTCATTCCATTGGTTGACTTTACCTTGATGAAAACTCATGTATTTGTGCATAAAATAAATTCAAAATGGTGCTTATAAAAGTTATAGAAATCTTTAAATAGATAAATAAATATAAAACATAATCAACTACAAACTTTTAAAAAAATTATTTTAACATTTAATTTTTTATCTCTTTTAACTTTTAAATTTATATTTTGTCAAATCACCTTGAATAGATGGAAACATTTACTGACATGGCATACATATGGATTGCCACGTAAGTGACATGCCAACATTTAATTATTTTTAAAATTTAAAAGTATTTTATAATTAATATAATTTTTAAAATAGTTTATATATATATATATATATATATATATTTAAAAATTTAAATGTCAACAAAAGTTAAAAAAGTTAGATAATTTGATAAAAAAATAAGCTTAAGGGTAAAAAAGTAAAAATTAAAATAAAGGACTAAAATAACATTCTTTTTAAAGTTAAAGAACCAAATAAATCATTATACCTAAATATAATTTGGTAGTACACTATAAACAAAGGGAAAACTAGGGTGGCCAACATATACCAAAGCAATATAAAATGAAAGCATGACCTCATTATCATTCTAAAATAATGCAGGGTCTGATCACCATAAGTATCGTTACTTTCATAATATGTATGTATGAAGTGGGAAAGGAATGTTGGTGTGGTGTTAAAGTTGATTTATGGGAAATGAAGCTGCCCAAAGATGCATAATTTATATTTCCTACCTAACTGGATCTGTCTTAAAAGTAAAAAACCAAGATGTAAATTAAGCTTCATCTTGATTTTAGATCATCTAACATCATTTATTACAATCAAGTACGTGTAAGGAATTCATGCTACAATATATATACTTGTTAGATAAACTAGTTCCTTCTTGCAACTCAGTTTCATCTGTTTAAACTACGTCAAGGTTTTGATTTGCAGCAAACTCAAGTTTCCATTTCTTATTTTGAAAGGCAAAGGCAAAATAAGTTCCATATACCATTAAAATCTTTTGATTCACAGGTCTGGATGGTTAGCCTAACTAAAGTCTCGAAGTCAATCAAACATATATAAAAGAAGGTAGATAATGGATAAGAACAGCGGTGGGATTGAATGACGGGTAAAATGAGTGTGTTACATGGAGATGATGGAGTTGGACAGCATTAGATGAGATCATGAGCAAGGTTGGGTTGATGTAAAATTTTATATCTGTTTTTTAAGTTTACGTTTAGTTCGAAAAATGAAGTCAAAATTTTATCTAAGTTCGGTTCAAATTAAAAATGTTAAACACGAGATCAATTTGACCTACACAAGTTAATTTTTATATAAAAATAAATTTTAAAAATATAATACATCAAATACACTAAAAATATTAAAATAAATGTTTCCTAACAAATTGAAAATGCATTAAAAAAATTTTATACTTAAATAAAATTAGAGTTGTTCATAGCCCGATTAGAAGGCCCACTTGAAAAATGAGAGGATTTTAGCAAAAATATAGGCTCGAAAAATGGGCTCGGGCAAAAACTAAGACCCGTTTAGAAAATGAGTTGAGCTTTAACTAAGGTTTTTTTTTTTTTTGCCCGAGCCTGACCCAAATTTGCAATAAAAAAGTTTCAGCTATTTTGCTGTTGTTTTCCTACTTTTTGCCATTGTTTTGCTACCATTGTACTATTATGTTATTACTATTTTGTTGTTAATGATTGGATATTATATAACACTTGTTTTATTGTTACTTTTGCTACTATTTTAGAGGCATCTGTTTGTTAAGTTACATTTATCTTAGTGTTATTTAAATATAAAGACTTTTTTTAAATTTATTTTCAATTTGTAGGGAAATATTATTTTAATATTTTTAATGTATTTGAAGTATTATATTTTACAAATTTTTATATAAAAAAGTTTTAAAAAATTAATACGAACAGGTCGGGCTCGGGTTTTATCATTTTTATATGGGTCGAGCTTAGGTAAAAATTTAGGCTCATTTTTTAGGCTCAAGCCTAAAATTTTGTAAGGCCCGACCCACAAATGACTCTAAATAATACTAAAATAGTTGTAACTTAGCAAGCAAGTGCCTATAAAATAATAGCAAAATTAATAATAAAACAAGAAGTATACAATGCCCAAACAACAACAATAAAATAATAGCAAAATAACAACAAACAACAGTAGGAAAAAAAAGTTTTAAGCTAATTCGGGTTAGGTTCAAACTAAAAAATCCTACCTGAGGCCTGACTTGTTTAGAAAATGGGCATTATTTTTTGTACAAGCTTATTTTTTGAATATATATTTTTACCTAAACTCTTCTATTTTTCAAGTGAGCCTTCAAGTTTGGACAGATGACCAAAGGCTAGACAACACACAGCCTTGTAATTACATTGGACTAAAATTAAAAAAAAAAAATTTAACGGACTCTACCCATCTCTTTTTAATTTTATATTCTTCGAATTTTAATTAAATTTGCAATTGAAATTTTGTTACCATTTGATTGAAAAGAATGGGTAAATCCCATTCAGTTCATAGGATGATATTTTATTTGATTTAAACAAGTTTATGAGAGTGGAGTTATAGTCTTAAAATCACCAATGATTACAATTTAACATTTGATGTTCTCATTTAAACAAATTTCTTAATAATGAATAACATTTGTGTCGATTCAGTTCTTTTATATGTCAACATGGAATCCATTTTATTGTGAAAACCGATTAATCGAACTAAACTGCTCAAGTTTTTTTTGAGATTTATTTAGGACCAAAAAATTATAAAATTTATCATTACACAAATGTTATCGAATTCTTTTATTATTTGATTCTAAAACAAAAGAAAAAAGAAAAAAAATGTATTGTCGGTATTTTTAATTAAACATGTATTATGGGTGAAAACTATAGTGAGAACTTTTAAAATGTGAACCATGAAAATTAAAATGATCTTAATCATTAGATCAAAATAAATGGTTCTAAGTATGAGATTTTGTATTTATCTTATCTTATTTAAATAAAACAAGCAACACTTAATCTTCCCTTTTCTTTTTTCTTTTCGCCGTGTATTTGAAGTCTTAGTGTGAAAAAAATTAAATAATCTTTATTTTCATATTCAACTTTTTTTGAGAAAAAAATTGGAATGGAAAGTAATAGATTAGGGTTATTAAGATTAATCAATTTGATAGGAAATTTGATGGCGAAAGTTAAGGGCCAGATGGAAGGCTTATCGGGGCTGGGTTAGGATCTAATGGTACAAGACTAAGAGGATAACCCAATTGAAGCCGTAGAGAGGAAAAATAGGTTGATATCAATGGATCCTTCTGCTAATGTCTCGGGTTTTTCGGATGCTTCAGTGACAACTGATGGGTGTCTTCAAACTCATCACACGAGATTATCGACGGCCACCAAAGAGTAGGCTTATCGGTCACAATGAAACTCATGAGTTGGAATGTCTGTGGGTTAGGGAGTCTGCGGTCAAAGACTTCAACATATGCTGAAGCTTAATCATCCCCAAGTTGTCTTCTTTATAGAGACAAAACTAGATGCGCGAAGAATGAAAATAGTGCATAAGAAGTGCGGGTTTTATTATGGGATTGACGTACCAGTCGAGGGAATTAAGGTGCTTTGCCTCAGACGGAAAACGAATGTGAAAATAAGTTTAAGGAGTTTCTCAAAGCATCATATTGATGTGAAGATAAAAGATGACACAAATGGGGGTAAATGGAGAATGATAGGTTTTTATAGCTCTCTTGATGTTAGATTTCGAACCAATGTTTGGGACCTTTTAAAGTGATTGAGTCAGGATCAAAGTTTGCCCTAGATGGTGTGTAGGGGATTTCAATGAGATCTTATATTCTTTTGAAAAAAGGGTGGGTTACCTTAGAGCGAAGGATGTATGAAGGAATTCTGAGATGTTTTAGTATATTGTCAACTGGAAGATCTGGGATACGAAGGTTATTGGTTCACATAGGAATAGGGGAATTTGGTGGGAAACAATATTAGAGAGAGATTGGATAGGGGGTGGCAAATTCGGCTTGTTAGTTGAAATTACCTAATTTTTTGTTGCAGCACTTGACACATTCTATGTCTGATCATTATCCTCTACTCCTAGATATGGATCAAGAGGATAAACGTAAGTCTCAACATAGATTCCAATTTGAATCTGGGTGGACTTTAGAAGAGTCATATGAACCCAAAATTTGTAGGTTGTGGGCTACTAATGTTGGGAATGTACCAGAATGTTTGACGATTTTATGCTCAAGAATGCAAAAAAATGGTCTAATCGACTGAAAAGAAAAAATGGGGAAAGGATAAGTATGCTCCAGAGATGAGTGGGTTATCTAAATCTGAGAGATAAGGATGATATGAATCTTTCAGAGCTTCAGGATGTAAAAGTGTTTCTTAACATGGAAATAGATAATAAAAAACTTTATTGAGGATAGAGAGCAAGAGAAAATTGGTTAAAACTGGGTGATCGGAATACGATAATTTTTTTTATCATTTTGCGACTCAACAACGTTGTGTGAATCGAATAAAAATTCTTCTTATGGAGGAGGGATGAATAACCATGGATAAAAAGGAAATACGAGGTATTGTTAATGAATACTTCTCTACTCTGTTTTCATCACAGTGCTTGGGTAATTCGGATCATATTTTGGAAGTATTTAATCAATGTATTAAAGAGGAGCAAAACAGGATCTTAACAGTAAGCTATGAATGAGATGAGATTCATGCGGCTTTAAAGCAAATGAATCCAACAAAAGCTTCAAGACCTAATGGCTTACTTACCGTGTTTTTCCAAAAATATTGGCATACTGTGGGCCAAGACATTGGTGCATTTTGTCTCACATTGGTGCATTTTGTCTCAAGGTTCTTAATGGAGGTACATCTCTAAACAAGATTAATCGTATTCATATCGTGCTCATTCCAAAGATAACAAACCCGACCAGGTTGGTACACTTTCAACCTATTAGTTTAGGTTTGGTTCTTTTTAAAATTATATCTAAGACAGTGGTTAATTGATTCCAGAAGGTTTTGAATAAATGTATTGACGAGGCACAAAGTCCTTTTGTTCTGAGATGATTAATTACATAAAATATTCTATTAGCTTTTGAGCTTTTGAATTCTTTCAAACAAAAAAGAACTGGGCAAAAAGGTTTGTTTGCTTTGAAGCTTGATATGACCAAAGCCTATGATAGGGTGGAATGAGTCTTTTTGGAAAAAGTAATGCTAAAGATGGGCTTCTCGGTAGGATGGGTTGAGTTTATTAAGTAATGTATAAGCATAGTATCTTATTCAGTAGTACTTAATGGGGAATCAAGAGATGTTATCACACCGACTAGGGGATTAAGGAAAGGGGACCCTTTTAGTTTTAATCTTTTTTTTTTATATACAGTGAGGGACTTTCATCACACATGTGACTAGTAGAAAATGATGGTTTACTAAAAAAAGAAAAAATCTATCATCAATGGCCACAAATTTCTCATTTAGTTTTTGCAAATTACTGCATTCTCTTTGGGGAGACAATGAATGAGGAAGCTCGAGTTCTAAAACAGATCCTATAGGAATATGAAGTAAGTTCAGGTCAGTGTGTTAATTTTGAAAAATCTGTGATTTTTTATAGCTTAAATGTTTATCAGTAATTAAGAATGAATATTTTGGAATATTTAGGGGTTCGATCTTCCTCCGATCAGAAGAAATATTTGGGTATTCCTAATATGGTAGGGCAAAATAAAAAGAAAGCTTTCCAATTATTAAAAGATCATGTGTCAAGCCGGATTAACAATTGGTGTATTAAACCTCTATCACGGGTGTAATGAGGTTTTCATTAAGAGTGTTTTTCAAGCTATTCCCATATATGCGATGTCTTGTTTTCTTTTACCAAACTCTTTATGCTCGGAGTTGGAACGCACCATAAGTCGATTCTGGTGGCAAAAACATGAGGGGGAAGGGGGATTCATTGGTGTGAATAGTCAAGCTTGTGTGATCTTAAAGAGAATAGCGGAATGGGCTTTCGTGATTTAACAAAGTTTAATGTTGCACTTCTTGCTAAATAGGGGTGGCATTTGATAAATAATCCGAATACTTTGTTGGTAAAATTGTTAAAAGTTAAGTATTATCCTGAATTAAATTTCATGGGATCAAGCTTAGGATCTTACCCATCTTATACCTGGAAGAGTACATGGGCTGCAAAAGGTCTGCTCCAAATGGGATTAGGTTAGCGAGTTAGACTTGAACATAAATAAACATTTGGGCCGATGCGTAGGTTTCTGGATTAGATGGACACAATATACAATCAAATGTTAGTGGGCTAAATATAATGGGGTCTCAAACTTAATAGAGCAACAAACTAGACAGTGGAAATCACAGCTAATTACTAGTGCATTCAGTGTTGAGGAAGCTAAAAAGATCTTGTGTATTCCATTAGCACAGTCCTCTCAAGAGGATAGGATTGTATGGCCAGGCGAATCAACAAGGGAGTTATTGGTCAGAAGTGGGTACAATATTCTGTTACAAGAATCAAGTTTTCCGAGGTCTAGCGAGCTACAAAATAATTTCTATGGCAACTTGACTTGCCTGAGAAAATAAAAATCACAAATTGGCTAATTTTTTGCAATTATATCCCTAATTTCTATAATATCTACAATAGAAGGTTGGTGGGCTCGCTAGTTTGCCCAAAGTGCTCAAATAGTATTGAGAGCCTTGAGCATTCGTTCCATGATTGTTTCATTGCAATAGAAGTTTGGGAGGAATTACATATTCATTGGCCACAAGAGATATCAGATTTTTTGTTTCAAGATTGGCTATACTCTATGTTCTTTACTTTTTCTAATCGTGTGTGTAGGGTGATGGTGTGTACACTTTGGTTCTTATGGTCAACAAGAAATGAGGCAATTTATAACTAAGTTACTTATCAAGCCTAGGAATAAGTAAGGAAAATTGAAGCTTATATTGAGGAGATAGATGCTCTACGACTGAAAGCACCAGTCAACATGACCTAATTTGAGAGATGGAGACCTCCAAAAAATTCCTCCATAAAAATAAATTATGATGCAACTCTTTAAATTTAGTTCTTGAAGCCATGTTTAGTGATTGTAGTGAGAAATCTTAGGGGTTACGTTATTGTTTCAACAACAATCATCAATCAAAATATACCTACTAAGTTTGCTATAGAGGCCCTTGTATGCCTTCAGGTAGATCATTTGGCCATAGATATAGGATTTCAAGATGTTTTGGCAGAAGGTGATGCTCTTACGGTGGTCAAGATATTGCGGAATAATAGTCCCGATGGTTCATGCATTAGCGCATACATCACAAATTTAAAATATTTGAGCAAGAATCTTAGAAAGTGTCTTTAATCATACACCAAGGAAAGGAAATAACGTGGCTCATCTATTAGGTTTAAAAAGGGAATAGAACACTTTTGTCCTTAGAAGAGTATCAAAGTTTGCAATAAAGGTGTAAACTTGAAATTATATAGGATTTTTATATACGTTTTTGCCACCTTTTTACTTAATAAATGTGTTTATCTTGAGTAATTGTTATTAAAACAAGTGTTTACTTAATTAGTAATATTGGGCATGAATTTATAAAGTATGTGAAATTGTGCTTAATTGTATTATTTTTGTACATATTTTATATTATTTCATGTTAATTTATTAATATGTGATTTTTCACTATGTAGGAGGACTATTGAAGATGTGATTAATATGAATGAAACATGGACATGCACAAATCAATTCATATGGATGATAAGACCATGCAAGCTGGGTCACGAGTCTAATAATTTGACCCAGTAAAATATGTACTATAAGATAGACATGTCTGATTAATTATTAGACTAAGAAACCGTCCAACAAAAGGGAATTAAAGCCCAGTTTCAGCACAAGTAGATGGCTGCCCAAAAGCAAGCTTTGGGGTATTTAATTGAAGGTCCTTATAGTTGGAAAATAATCAGAAATCAGCCCAACAACTTTGTTGTTGAAACTGTCTACCCTATGGCTATTAATAGCCTTGGTTTACATTCAAAATGAGAAGACTAAGTCACCCATTTTCCATGAATTGTGGCCGACCATATGTGAGAGAAAAATAAGGAATTTAAATTCTATTTTTAGCAAACTCTACCCCTTACCTTCACCTATAAATGCACCTTGTAACACCCTTAATGCATAACCGTAGCCGGAATAGGTTAAAAGGCATTACCGGACTTATAACTCAGTTCAAAATAATCATTTAACTGATAACATCTTATCTCGGTCCATATCATTCATTCACATTCAATATGTACTTAAACCAAGCATACAAAGCTTTAATCATGTATTTAGGACTAAATCGATAATATATTAAAACTTTGGAAACTTAGAAAAATTTCAACATTTCAAATGCCACAGGCCAGTGTGAATAGGCCGTGTGAAGCACACGGCTGGTAGACACGCCCGTGTCTTAGACCGTGTGGAAACATGGCATACATACTGACTTGCACCATATTGCCGATGACACACCCATGTGCCAGGCTGTGGGAAAATTAGGGAGGTTACTGACTTGGGTCACATGGCCGTCCGCACGCCCATGTGCCAGCCCGTTTACCACACACGGGCAGTAGACACGGCCGTGTGTCTAGGCCGTGTCAAACTTATAGGGTATATTGACTTTAATTCGAAAGGGTACCCAGGGGACACACGGCCGTGCAGCGTGACTGTGTGTCGCGTACGGCTGAGACATACGCTCGTGTCCCTGCCCGTGTGGACAAAAATAGGCTATTTGCAAAGCCATTTTGCAACCTTAAAAACACAAGCATTTACAAGCATAATTGATCACATTTTCTCAGCTCAATAGGCATCTAAAATATTCATTTCAATACACATTATAAGCCATATCAAACCTACCAATTACATATCCAAATACCTATTTAACAACATGCATAATCCATTCATTTAACAATCACATATTAGGACTTTACTTACATAATTTCATTCAATCATTCATTGCCCAAAACACACCATAATTGAGCACTTGAATTCAACCAAAACATAACATCAAAATAAGCCAAATCACATGGCTTACTTATACACAAAATATACCAAAGTCATGATATTAAGTAACATAACTATCATTCTTTAAACTAGCCTATACATACCATATTTACAAATTCACAAGTTCAAAAGTACCAATCAGAAATTGGATAGTGTGATGTGCAACTTCAACTTGTCCGAAACAAGTGAGCTAACGAGCCTCTATAAAACATAGAAAAAGAAACAGAGTAAGCTTTATAGCTTAGTAAGCCCGTATAATTCAGAATTAAACTTACCATTCAAACATAATCAAAGCAACATTAAAATACCAAAAATTCAATTAACCAACACCTAATCACAATTATCCATCACATGTTAGTCATTTGACAAATACATGAAACCATTCATTAATACAACACTTTGCATCATTCCAAAATTCACATATCATATATATATAACATTAGTAACATTTATAATCTGTAACTTATCCGTATAAATAGTATTTAAGCCCGTTGAATCTATTAGAACTTCAAAGGATACTTGAGTGAACAATGTCAATAATTCGTCAATTCATTAACATATATGCTCTTTCGAGCCATAATCGATAAGCTCCTCCTGAGCTGATGAACAGTAAGCTCTATTGAGCTGAATCAGTAAGCTCTATTGAGTTGAAACGATAAACTCTATTGAGCTGAACAGTAAGCTAATACGAGCTGAAACGGTAGGCTCTATTGAGCTGAACAGTAAGCTCATACGAGCTGATATATCGGTAAGCTCATACGAGCTGTGGTGAGTCCGCAACAAATGCAGGAGCTCGACCAAAACGGTAATTCCAGTAACATGTCACTCGTATTCAATGAATTCATATGGTTCAATCAGGGCTCGGTAACATATACAATATATCAATATAGCATTCATACGTCAAGTATTTCAATTATACATATTCATTTTAATAATTACAAGTAGAGAAAAGTTCGATTCTAGTTATACGAACTTACCTTAAGTTGCTCGGATGAAAACTATCGTCTATTAACCAACCTTTCTTTTTCACCGATCTAGTTCTGGTATTTGCTTATCTTGATCTAAATAATATCAAATTAACTTATTCAAACTTTCATTCAATTTAATTTACCCTAAAGCATTCATTTTGGCTAATTTACAATTTTACCCCTAAACTTTTGACTACTTTGCAATTTAGTCCTTAACACATAAAAATGCAAAATTACACAATTAAACCATAATCCCACGATAGATGAATTTCATAGGGACTTGTATCAGCCCATTTATTTCATTATTTCATACTTTTAACCACCACATTTTACAATTTCACAATTTAATCCTTATTTTACATTTTTGTCAAAAATCACTTTATAAAACTTGTATATCTATCATTAAACGTTCATAATCTTTTATTAAACATTAAAATACTAAATCATTCAATAATTAAATCTTTCAAAATCTATAACAGTTTCAAAAATGAAGGTACAGGCTAGCTAGATTAAGCTGCAACGAGCTCAAAAACGTAGAAATCATAAAAAACTGAGTCAAAACCGTACCTTAATTGACAAAGGAAGCTTGGCCGAATGTCTAGCCCTAAAAATGGTTTTTTTCTTTCTAAATTTTTGGCAAGAATATGAATGGAAAGAAAATTTTGGTTTTTTTTTATTGATTTTAACTTTAATTACCAATTTACTAATTTAGCCTTTAAAAATATTTAAAACTACACCATTTGCCATGCTATCATCATCTACTAACCATAATTAGCCTATTTATCACTTAAGGACCTTTAATTTAAAGTTCTATAGCTATTTGACACTTTTAGCTAATAGAACACAAGTTTTACGCTTTACGCGATTTAGTCCTTTTTACTGAATTAAGCATTTAAACAGTAAAATTCCGTAACGAAAATTTCACATAATAATTCTATCATGCTGTTAATCTTATTAAAACAACAAAATAAATATTTTGACTTCATATTTGTGGTCCCAAAACTACTGTTTCAATTTGACCTAAAAATGGGTTGTTATACACCTATCCTTCATCCCTCAACACTCATCTCTCGTTCATCATTCTCTCTCATTTACCTCTGCCTTTCCTTTGCATAGCCACCATCTCCCTTTCCATACTTTAGCCAACATAAGCTTTGTCAAAAGCATTCTTTGGCAGACCACCTTGAAACCGTTAGGAAAGAAGCATCGATCAGAACAAATGAGCGCATAGTCAGAATAGATCCGAAAGGCTACTGAACTGAATAGAGTTTACTCTTTCCTCTTGTTATTTATTTTAATTAATTTTTCTTTGAGTTTTTTTTTTACATCAATTATGGTATTTTAAATCCTATTTGCTAGGATGATTATGTTAATTTAATAAGATTTATTTGATTCATGTTTAAAATGTTTGTGCCTCAGTCGATCATATTTTCAATTAAAATCAAGATGTATTTCATTCATACATGATTGGGTGCATTCAGATTAGCTGAACAATCCTAACCAGACGACAACTAGTAGACACATAATTGAAAAGTGCAATGCTCAATTTAGATAATTAAACCTGACTAAGTTGAGGTTCATGATATCTTTAGTTAGCTCTATATCTTGCATAGTTTTTAGTGTGATTAAACTGTTGCAAACGTAAATGCCCTTGTGACCTTGCATAAATACTAAAAAACCCTTAGTTTAATATGATCAGTAAAATGCATATTTCACTAAGTAAAATATATGAAATGACTTAATTTGGTTTCCAAACTAATGAAAGATTGAGTTACCATGGAATGTTTCTTGAACATTGTTAAGCATGATGAAAATGAACTAAGTAGATTAATATAATTATCCTAGCCTATTTTGTGTTGATTGTTTTTGTTGCTAAAGCCATTCTTTCATACATTTAGATAATTTGCATTTAGATTAAAATTGAATAGGGATTAGTCTTTACATCTAATTAATTTCACTTAGTCTAAACATCACCATTCAAATTATTGTATTTTTATACCAAATTGTTAATTTATAATCTTAAAAATAATCGATTAATATACGTAGTCCCTGTGGAGACGATAACTCATTTTACTTATTAGTTGAACGATTGTTTACACTTGAACAAATCACGTTACAAGAGGCAATGGAGAAGGATCAATGGGGGGTAACCCTACTAGATAAACCTTGACTTGTGTAAACTGATGCCAGTTATAGCTTTACATCAAACTGACTTTGATGGTGAAGGATCAGAGAAGGTGGTGAAGGGTTTGGAAAGAAAGGAGAAATGAAGGCTAAGGGTCACAGAAAATCGTTTTAATTTCTAGAGAAAATAAAAATATGATTTCTTGAAAGGGTCCAATTAGTAGATGGGGTTAAATTAAGGTTAGGTAAGTAGTGGCCTAGTTTGGTTAGGTTTGTTTTTAATTTTTTAGCACTAATGGTATTTTATTGTTTGTTTTTTAATAAATAATAACTTTAGCTGGTTAATTGTTCAAAAAAAAGATTAATCAATTTGAGTATTAGGTATTTTTGTTCTTAATATACAAATTGATTAATCTTTTATAAGGAAATTGATTAATCCTAATATATTGCTTTCCATTCCAATTTTTATTAATCCTAATATATTGCTTTCCATTCCAATTTTTTCTCAAAAAAATAAAATAAAATAAATATGAAAGAAAATATTATCTACAAATTTTTCACATTGATACATTAATTACATAGTGCAAAGAAAAAAAGAAAAGAAAGATCGAGTGTTGTTGGTTTTATTTCAATATGGTAAGATAAATATAAAATCTAAGGCTTAAAACCATTTATTTTAATTAAATGGTAAGATCATTTTTGTGACACTCTTATACTCGACCCGACTCTTGGAACCCAATATAGGAATATTACATTTGGTGCCAAAGTAGTGTTAGCAAAACTAGGTAATTTAAAACATTAACAATAGTATTTTAACTTATCCGGCTTAATATTTATTACTTTGAACATTTTGGATCATTATTGGTTATCTGATTATGTTGGAAAATGAATTAAATATGATTTTTAATCAAAATAGGGGGCAAGTATCGGTACCAGAACATAAAGTGTCAGTACCTAACACAAGGTATTTATACCCCTGACAAGTACTGATACCTAAATCAACTAATGCAATTGAAGTTTTTTTAGTAGATATCAATACCTATAGTCAAGGTATCGATACCTGATCGATACCTGATCTTGGGTATCAATACCAAAAAGAGGCATCGATACCAAATTAGCATTATGTTTCGAAAAATTTTAATTTCAAGGCCTAAGTATCGATATTTAAACCCTTGGTATAGATACCTTGGGTCAATTTTGGTCAAAATCAATTGGAAAATTTACTAAAAGCCCCTTGCAATGAGTTCAAACCATTTCAAACACTTTTAAACCATTTCAAAGTAGTCCAAAACTTACTAAAGCAACCTCATTCATATCCACACACATCAACTCTTGAAACCTCATTTTGAACATACTAAGATTTCATATAAACATACTAAATTACACACTTTAAGCCTATGTACATGCCATTCAATTACAAAACATAAAACTATACTCTTATCTAAGCCCGGTGATATGATGGGATGAGTTGGTCTTGGACCACTTCTAACTTCTCTTTTCGACTTCAACCTATGCATTAAAAGAAAATGCATTAAACTAAAATAGCTTAGTAAGTACTACAAGAATTTAATCATAAATCACTTATCAGATTGCAAAATTAATATACTTACATATGCTCTTAACATTAATCATACTTATTCAAATTATACTTACCAATTTGTATTTCATTCACAAGGCCCACAGTAGATCGATTAGAACAATTATGACATACGAAATAGAATTGAATATCACCAAAGCGAATAACAGAACACTACCGAAGCGGATGACAAAACACCTCTGAAGCGGGTGACAGAACACTGCCGAAGCAGATTAATAGTAAGCACTGTATATATTCCTTAATGGCATGCTACTAATATCCTAATAGTTCTTATCTCGTCTACTTGGGGTCAACATCAACTATGTAACTTTCAATTTTTACAATTTAGTCCTTGGACTTATAGTTCCACATACAACTTCCATTTACAATCACATCTTTACCACACACATAGTTATCTTAACACATATAATTCACCATCCCACTTTTATTTTCATTTACATTATTATAACATATTTTACTATTTTTAAAATTTTGTTATTTTTATTACTATTGCACATATATATCTAAGATTTGAGCATCTAATTAACATATCCTATTATTAATATATAAGAAAATGGGGATTAAATCCTTGTAGTATTTACAACCAAGGCTTGAATGATGAGTTTTTTTCTTTCTTCACTCCTTAGCTACACCTTTTCCTTTTTTTTCAATTTGGTCATCTCCTTTCTTCTCTTTTACTTCAATTTTCGTAACAAATACATAATATATTCTTGTTAAAATCATGATCGCATAACATATTCATGCTCAAATAATGGAGAATAACATGAACATCATGAAAATTTTCCATCTCTTACCTTGAGCTCTTGATATCACAAAGTAAACCTGATTTTCTCTCTCCTTTTAGATAGATATTGACTCTCTTTTTGTGAAACTAAGGTTACTAGCTTACTCTTCTATTGATTTGAGTAGGAAAACATGAAAAAAATTTGAAGGAATAAGCTTTTGGAAAATTTAAAAATGGAGAAAATGACTTAAATGGAATAAAAATCAAAAGATGAGATGGAGAGAATAGGTAGGCGACAGTTTGGCTTCTTAAAGAAGGATGAGAGTTTTTCATATTTTCTCCAAAATTCTACACTATTCTACTAAAATATCCCATGAATTTAATTAAAAATGGTTAATTTGCTATTTAGTTCTTAAGCTAACATATTTACAATTAACCCCTAACCATTATGTATCATAATATCTTATTTAACTAATTATTATTTTACCTTTCCTTATCTCTAGAAATTCCATGTATGAATAATATCTTGTTTGGTAAAAATTCCTCTTTCCTTGTTTTTCTACCAAGTCTATGTTAGTAACTTAACTTTTAATTTTCACTCTTTTGCCCCACTACTTTTCATTTTCCTATAATTTAGTCAATACTCCTAGTTAACTTTTCCCGTTTCAAGAACACTCCAAACCCTCAACTGGTTCCAACTAAATTCCACACTATCAGATTGATATTCCTAATAAATTTATTTAAAAAATACCTTTAATTTTCTCAGCCCTACTTGCTACTGTACCTTAAGGATGTTACAATTTTGGTTGTCATGATTCTCATTTTAAAAGTTCTCATTATAGTTGCCACCATGCATTATATTTTATATTTATTTTGATTTAAGGTTGACTTATATTTGGAAGAGTTTTGATAAAAATATTAGCCTTAAAATAGGTTTGAGTAATAAAAAAAAAAGACATATCTAAAATTCAGTTTAGGCTTAATATTAAAGTTTGAGCCTAACTCAATTTGCTTCTAAGTTTATAATAACTTTTTTTCTTTTTTTTTTTAAATATATATTATGCAAATTATATCATATGAACAAAATTTTGTGGGATAGGGTGGTAAGGAGCTTAATTCCTTATAAGCAAAGTTTGGAATTCAAATATTATGAATGAAGAAAATAATGCTAGAGGGATTTGCCATTGTTTAAAGGTTTGATTAGGTTCCGTTGTTTAAGGGTTTGATTAGGTTTGACTTCACATCTAGGCATTGCTTTTCAAATTGGTTTTTCAAAAAAAAAAAAGCTTTTTTACTTATAAGCAAGGTTTAAACAATATGTTTTTTAAGCCAATCTAAAAAAAAAATAAACATCCAAAATTTTGGCTTTTCAAAAGTTATGCCAAATTATAAATTTGCTCCTCATTTATATAAATTCTAAATATGGTTTATACATTTAAATTAAAATTTACAAACAATTTATATTAATTGCTTAAAAAATATTGTTAATCGAGTATTAGTTCAATTAGCATCATTGTCATTGCAATATCTTGGAGGACATGAGTTCCAACACGCTTAAGAGCATAGTATACTTCCTTAGTTTATATATATTATGTAACGACCCGATTTTCAGTGGTATCGAAAAATACAATTTCAAAACTCCATTTTCGTAAATCAAGTTCATAAATATAAAATATGAATATTTACAAAGTTAACACAAAAATATATTGAAGAATGGTTAGATAATTTTGTCAATTAAATAGTTAATTAAGGCTTAGAGACTAAATTATAAAAGTTCAATTGCTATAAATTTTTAATTGTCAAAAGGATTGGGGACTTATATGGAAATTAACCAAAGGTACAAAATGGTAAATAAACCATTTTGAAATAGGAGATAGTGAATGATGATGACATTTCCAACTAAACATGATTAATGATTAAATTAGGTTAATTAAACCTTAATCATACTATATATGTTAGATTAGTGGGTGGAAGTGTCATCTTCCTTATCCATCTTCTTCTTGTCGTCCCTTAAAGGAAGAAACCTAAAAAAAAATTGTGACATTCGACCATTAATTAGTAAGTAAAATTAAGTCATTTCTTTTAAATTTTATAGATTTATGATCATTAGAGCTTGATTTAAGTAACCCATATACCAATTTGATAAACTATTAAAATTTTAGAAAGTTGTCATTAATGAATAATTGATGAGTTAGGCTTGAAATTGATAGATTTTAAGCTTAGATTATGGAAAGGACTAGATTGTAAAGTTAATCTAACTTGTTTATTAACTTTGTTACATTAGGGATCAAATTGAATAAATGTAAAACCTATCATGAAATTAGGTTACAAATAAATAGTATAAGGTTCCTAATGAAAATATATGAAATTAAATTTTAATCCGAATCTAGGAATCGAAAGTTATGTTTATCCCAAGTTTAGGGACTAAATTGAATAAAATGTAAAATATGAGGGAAATTGAAAATTAGATTTATGTAAGATCATGCATCTCATAATGTTGCATGAAAATTTTTGGTATTGATTCGTTATATGAAATAATTGTATAGATCAAAAATTGGATCAAAGTGGAGTTAATAGAGAAAAAGCTAAAATTTCAGATTAATCCTTGAAGAATCCACTCGTTTTGTATTTTGAATAGGTAATTTCATATGGAACTTGCTATCTCACCTTGTGTTATATTTATGCTTGTATACTTGTGTTTAATTTGGTATATATATTTGAGTATAGTTGAAATATTAGTGAATTTAGCATATATGGCTAATAAAGGATTGAATTGAAATGTTATGTGATAATTGACTATTATGAGATAATACAAGGTATGGGAATGAAAAATGTGATCACTTACAGGGTGTGATATGTAACAACCCATTTCTAGTAGTGTCGGAAATAGTGGTTTCGAGACCATAATTGTATCAACCCATTTTTAATGAAATTAGAATAGTGGTTTTCAGACCATAAATTCAATGTAAAAATATTTATTTTAGTATTATTTTAACGTCTAAAGTATGTTAGTGGTGTCATATAAAAATTTCGTTAAGAAATTTTATCGTTTGCATGCTTAATTTTGTACAAAGGACTAAATCGTAAAAGATGAAAAATTAGAGTTCTATAAGTTAAAGGTACCCAATGGCTATGAATTTAAATGGTTAAGGGATTTAAATGGTAATTTTTCCATTTATAAAGTCATTGGACATTCTTGGACATGAATTAAGTATTTTATAAGTTAATTTATAAGGTTATTCAAGTAAATTGATAAATAAGTTAAGTAATAATAAACTAATAAAACATCATCTTCTAAAATTTCTTCAATCACCAAAAATTAAAGATTGGAAACTCCATTAAAGAAGCTTGAAGTTTCGATCATAGTCTATCCTTGCATGTAAGTGAATTTAGGTTCTGTTTTTAATGATTTTTATGTTTTCGGAATCGTTGTAGCTTAATCTAACTATCCCAGGGACTAATTTGAAAAAATGATAAAGGTTTAGGCTTTTTTCATGAATGTGTTCATGAGATTTTTTATGTTTGATGGAAGAAAATGAATCTTTGTTGATAAATAAACAACTTTTGTAAAGTGATTTTTGTTGAAAATGTCAATTAGGGATTTATTTATAAAATGTGTAAAATTCATGGTGAAATTGTGAAATAATGATTTATATGAGTTGCTATGAGTTTATATAGAATTTGGCTAGCGTAGTATATGGATGAAATTGCATGAATTTCAATTTATAGGCTTAATGATTAAATTGTAAAGAAGTTAAAATATTAGGGGTAAAAGTGTAAATTTGAAAAGTAAGTATTTTGGACTGAATTGAATAAAGTGAATATTGAATAGATTGAATTTTCTTATTTAGATGAAGTTAAGCCTCGTACGGATCTACATCGAAGGAAAGATAAAGTATCGGACTAGTCAATCTTATTTCGTCGTTTTTGTGATCGAGGTAAGTTTATAGTATTTAAATGTATAATTGAATTTCCATATGTATTTTCATTTTATAAAATTTTAATTATACCTGAATTGCACATACGTGCCCCTGTTTGTACTTCAATACCCCTAATTGCATATACGTACCCCTGTTTGTACTTCGATACCCCTGATTGTACATACGTGCCCCTAGTTGTACTTTAGTACCCCTGATTGAACATATGTGCCCCTATTTGCACTTTGGTACCCTTGATTGCGCATATATGCCATTGTTTACACTTCGGTAACTTCAATAGTGTAAAATAATAGTTGCATTGAATCGATGTTAAGTTAAAGGATTTACTATGTTCTTACTAAAATCTATAAGCTCTTAGTTTTGTTTATTATTTTGTAGATCGTTATTGCTGACATTCGGACGGATCGAATCTTCGGCTCACACTATCTATCGATGTTGGTAGTTCTTGTACTTGGCACGTATATGTATATGTAGTTTTGTAGGTTATTTTGGTACATTATGGCAAATTACTAAATAAGTGGTTAGGTAATTTTCTAAGTTTATGAATAGATATCTTTTGGTATAAATAGAATGGTATGAAAGTAAACACTTATGGATTGTTTTAGTATGTTGATAAATTAAGCTGTTATGTTTGGCTTGTAAATATAGTATTATGGTTGGTGTGCTTTTGGCCCTTTGATGCTTTGTTGATTGGTACAGATATTGTAAAGTGAAAGTATGTTTTGAATGGCCACTTTGGTATGTTTGAATATGATTTGGTCTATGATCAATGGTTCTATGGTTTGATAAAGAAATAAGTAGTTGTATAAGGTTGGTTTATAAACAAATATGTTTATGTTTCCGTTGATTTAATGAATTTTGGTTGAGATGCGTTTTGGCATATTGGTTGTATGGATTAATGGTGTAATTATTTAGTCATATTTAGACATGTTTTAGGTATGTTTCTAGGCTTGAATGTATGTACAAATGACTCATAGGATCATGCTTGATTAGGGTGAAGGAAATGGCTAGAAATTGGCCTATTTCTTGTCCACACGGCCAAAGACACGGGCGTGTGTCTCAACCGTGTGTCCCATTTAGGTTTCGAAGGGTTGCAAGTCAAGTAGTTACACGACCTAGCATACGGCCTGGCATACGGGATTGTGGCTTGGCCATGTGGCCAAGTCAAAAAATTACAAGGGCACGGACACGGGCTGGGACACAACCGTATGTCCCTATTTTGAATGTTACACGGCTTGAGACACGGGCGTGTGTCTCAGCTGTATGACCCCTGCAGAGTGAAAATTTCTATCTTTTTCCATAAGGTTCTAAATGTTTCTGATTTATTATCGAATCGTTTCTATAATGTTTCTAAGGCCTTGAGGGTTCAAATAAGGGGCATTATGTATGTGTTTGATTGAATTATGTTAAGCTTTATAAAATGTTTGGAATCGAATGCTTTAAGTTACGATTTTATGGTAATGCTCCGTAACTCTATTTTGGCATCGGATACGAGTTAGGGGTGTTATAATAATTTTGACAAGTGATTTATTATTTTAATATTATTTAATGTCTACAGGATTATTATAAGGTCGTATTAAAGTTTCGTTAATAAATTTTGATGTTTAAATGGTTAATTAGGTAAAAAGGACTAAATCGTTAAAGATGAAAAAGTTGAGTTCTATTAGTTGAAGGAGTAAAATGGCTATGAAAATTTAAACTAATGGACTAAGATAGTAATTATACCATTTAAAGAGTTAGTGAATGTACATGAATAAGGTTTTATTGACATTATTGATTAATGATAAGGGTAAAGTAGTAATTTAGTAATTAAAAAGAAAATTAAGTAAAGAAAAGATGAAACAAAGTTATCATCTTCCTCATTTCACTTTGTTTATGCCGAAATCACCATTTGAAGGGGAAAGAACTTCACGTTTGAGTTCTTCATTGCATGACATGATTTTGTGTCACGTTTGTAATGATTTTTATGTTTTTGAGTTCATTTTAACTTAGTCTAGCTAGTCTAGGGGTTAATTTGCAAAATTAATAAAGGTTGAGTGGCTTACCATGGTTGTTTTTTAATAGGTTTTGATTTTAGTTGATTGATTATTAATCTTGGTTGGTAAATAAACATGTTTTATTAAGTGATATTTGATGAATTTTGAAATAGGGATTAAATTGTTAAAAGTGTAAATCCATGGATTTTATTGTGAATTGTTGATAATAATGAGTTTTTTCCAAAGTCCCTTGTAGCATTGGTTAACATGGATTTAGGTTTAAATAAGTAATATTCAAGTTATGATGTTAAGGACTAGATTGAGAAAAGTTAAAGTATTAGGGGTAACTTTGTAATTTTACATAAATATGAATTATGGATTAAATTGAATACTAGAAGTACTTAATTGAATGAGATTATTTATTTAGATGAAGATAAATCACAATCGGACTTAAATCTAGGAAAGGCTAAAGTTTCGAATTAGTTCGACTCTACTACTATGACCCTAGTTATCGAGGTAAGTTCATATAAACTATGGTTGTTTTTAATGTTAGCTAAATTGACTATTTGGTATGTTTTTTAAATATAAATGTATCAATGTTATGAATAATTGACAGATAACAAATCCTGTTTGAACCTTAAGAATTCTTAGGACACGAAAGACATGTCATTAAGGATTTCTTGTTTCAGGTGCTGGTCTAGAATGTCCTACCGATGGCTGAGGTCCTGCATTTATTGCGGGTTCTCCACAGCTCATGCAAGAAGGATTGTGTAGCTAATATTCTGACCTACAACTAGTGTGAGTAGGCCTATTTCACAGCTCATTTGAGCATTGATGTAAAAGAAAGGTTACGGTTATAAGAAAAAGCACACTACGTGTGTGAGTATTCCCGAGTATCCGATGTAATTCTAGATGCTTCAATAGGTAAGAAAAGGAATGAAATGGTAAGTAGTAAATGGAATGGTTCATGATCTTATAAAATGGTTGATGAATATATGATGTATCTTATGAAATCTACTTATGTTATAAATGAACTTATATGCATTGTTGATGAATTTACTAACTTGTTAGCTTGATGGTTCTCGAATAGGCTTTTATTAAGCTATTAGTCTTGTAAATGATATCATGCTTATTTTATAAATTGTATTAATGAAATGGTAAGTTATGTTTAAGTTTATACGAGCTTACTAAGCACTAGTTGCTTACGCAGTTACTTTCTTTTGTTTTATAGATATTTGGAAGCTCAATCGGTTGGAAGATCGTTGGAGACCTATCACACTATCCAACAACCATTTTTGTAGTTCTTAAGTATTTTGGCCAAGGTTAAGAATGACATGTATAGGATCTTTTGTAATGGTAGTTTATAAATGCGTTAATGGTGATTTGGTATGTTCATGTTTGTGAAGTTTATGTTTGAATTTGATGAACTTTTAATGCTTGTTTAAGTTAGGTCATTTTGACCATTTTAAGTACTTGTATATAAGGCTCTTTTAGTATGTATGTGATGGTTTGAAAATGGTCATTTGTGGTATCATGTAGTGGTTAAATGAACTAGGCTTGTATGCTTGGAATATGGCAATATTGACTTATTTTGGTAAATAATATTTTGGTATAATTGTGGTGCCTTTAAATGGCATATTGGTTAGATGAATTGGGATGTTTGGAATGGTATGTTAGTTGTGTGTGAATGATGTTTGGAATCCCTTAAAGGTATGCCCAAATGGTATGGATGTCTAGGTTTGATTTGGCCTTGAAATGGCATGAATTTAGGGTCAAATTATGGGTCACACGGCCTGGGACGTAGGATGTCACATGGCCATGTGTCATTTGAAATTTCTTAGTGTTTCTAGTCAATGAGTTACACAGCCTAGCACACGGCCGTGTGTGGCAATTTAGAGAGTTACACGGCCTGCAACCGGCCGTGTGACCCTATTCAGTGAGTTACACGGGTGAGGACATGGCCATGTGTCCCTTTGTTCAAATTTTACACGGCTTGGGCTATATCACACTGTCGTGTGACCCCTGTTTTTCAATTTTTTTCCAACTTTTCCTAAATCTTTTGTTTTGTTTCAAATTAGTCCCAAACTGCTTCTATGCTATTTTTAGGGCCTCGAAGGCTCGATTTAGGGACCAAATTCATTTGTTTGATTGTATTTAATGTGATTTACTTAAGCAATATTTAATTATTATATTGAGATGTATTAAGGTTAAATGTTTTTTGATCGTACAGTAATGCTCTGTAACCCTAATCTGACGATAGAGACGAGTTAAGGGTGTACATGATTGTTTATAGGGAATGATATTGTACAAATGTAAAATTGATACCCATGTGACCTTAGTAACATGTTAGGATACGATTGGCATGCTAGTAAGGTCATATCCGTGCTTGTACGAGAAATGTGATTGTACAAAGATTATTACAGGTTATATCAAGATCCAACATATGTTGCAGATCATTAAGCATTATATGTCTCTACAGAGACTCTAGTATGGTGGAGGAATGTATTAGCATATAAATATGCATTTGATGTCTATGGGCTTTGTACTTTAGTGTATTGGTGTGGTGTAGTTTAAGCTCTTACAAGCTATCTGGTGTAGCGTAGTTCACCCCTATATCCAAGTCCATTTTACTAGAGTTCTATTAGACGAAACTTGTTAATTGAAATGGGAAACTTGAAAATGGATTCTATAAATCGATTTTTCATATGACATTGAAATGAATAATATGAATTTTGTATAAACTTATAGATTGATAATAGAGTATGAAAATGAAAGGAATAATGTGAAATTGGTATAGTCCTATAGATTGATGTTCGAATATGACATTGAGATGAATTGTGTGAAAGTGATAAAAAGTGGTTGTGTTTTGAGTTTTGCTTTTAATGTTTAATGTTCATGAATATTTAAGCTCACTTGTTGTTATTTTAAGTGTCATGTCCTAGCCAAATTTATGCCAAAACTATTGTAACTAACATGCATAGGTATGATCAAGGTAAGCATAGTATTTTTCATTTTAACCTACTAAGCATTTATATGCTTATTTTAATTGTTTTTCCTATTTATAGATCATCACCTTGCAGAACTTGCCAAGCAAGATCAATGAAAAGCACACATTGTCAATAAGACAATAGAAATATATTCGTTTTGACTATAAATATTGTGGCATGTATATAAGGGCACCTTATTGTGAAAATGGTCATTTTTTAGTGGATTATTATGTGACAATTGTGGCTATGGTTGAACTTGTAATATAAGTTTGAAATATGACTTATTTGATGCATGGTCTTGGTCATGTTTGATGATAGTATGTTTGACGATTTTAAACTTGCATTGTTAGAAAAAAATCTGATTTGAAAAAGATTTTCTTGTACATCAGAAAAATAAAATTTTGAAAACTAAGTCAGTTTGTGATATTTATAGTAATAAACTTTTTCCAAAATTGCACTTGTGCTTTGGGATAGATAGATCCTTGTTGTTTCCGGCTTTCAACAGAACGACCTTTTCTACTATTTTCATACCACAAACTGCTACGAGTGTGGGCTCGAATACTTTCAGATCAAACACAGAACTAGAAATTATTTACTTTATTTTCAATAGGAAAGTAAATCTCTCTCTTATAAAAACCAGTAGAATTGTTATTCCCGAAAAATAGATGTTATACTGAAAAATAAATTCTTATTATTTTCGGGCAGAATAACAAAATCTCAAAGTTGTGTATAATTTTGTAACACCCCAAACCTGGCCTAAAAGTTTAGACCGAATTTAGAATGCTACATTGATCACCGAAGTGATTGTGAGAAAAAGTTTACAAAACTAGTCGACCTTAATTCCATTTTCCCAAAACATATATTTTATTACGAATCCAAAAACATATATACGTAAAAAATTCCGTCCGCAAGTTTAACAGAATAACCGTACAAAATAAAAGTTTTAAACGAAGATTGTACCACATTCTTATAAAACTTTATAGTTTAACTTAAACCGAATAGCAATTAAAAATTGAAATAAAACTTATAGTTCATTTCCTTTAAAACTGTCTGAGACCTCCGCGTACTGAGCCCATCAACAAAATGCAGAACTATACCTAAAAGGGGAAACAAAAGAGGGGGTGAGCTACTTGAGCTTACTGTGAGATCAAACCAATTTCTACAGAAACGGAACAAGGAGGTAGAAGTAGTTCAGAAGCAGAACATACTTACAGACAGATGACAGTTGAACGAATACGCCCAAAAATCAAACACACAACATATGTACTTTACAGTCATATGGATCAATCAGACACACACAGTCTTATGTACCATTCAGACACAGTAGCAGTAATCCTCAAACAGTCACAGTAACAATCTAGTCAAACAGTCGCAGTCAAAGTCTACAAAACTCACATAGGCACAAGTTTCATTCAATTGAACTGTCAATTAGACATTTCGGTCGAACAGTCAATATGATGCATATGAATTAATTGAGTTAAAAGAAAACCCACCCATCCAACCAACACTCCTCTCCATCCCTCATCACTCCGCATAAGAGCTTTAAGCTCGTCCCACCAATCACTCCACTCATGACCTTGTAAGGCCCATCCAACCCTGCACTCCAACTAATGTCATCCTGGGTTGCCAGGCAACGATGGCTATCAGGATTGTCCTTGACCTTCCGGGAATTGGGACTGTCCATGAGCCTCTAGGTATTAGGGGCTATCAGTAAGCTGTACAGTGCCATATGGTAAATTGCAGTACATTCATACAGTGTAAACCGCCAGTTCAGTTCAGTAACAACACCCAGCGAAGCTGACGTATGTGCAATATAGTGCAATGCGGTAAACTGCTGTACCACAAATTACAGTTAAACTGCCAGTTCAGATAATGGTACATTGTGTAGCTAACGTACATGCGGTACAGCGAAATGTGGTAAACCGCTATACCATCAGGACGCAATAAAACTGCCAGTTCAATCAATGATACGCAGCGATGCTGATGTATGTACTGTACGGTGCAGTACGGTAGTCTGCAATACAGTCAAATTGCCCACGACCCTCAGGTATTGGGACAGCCCATGACCCTCTGGATTTTAGGGGCTAATAACCAGCAGATCAACTGCCAGTTCAGTTCAGTCAATCTTCCTTTTCTTTAAAATCCCACCCAAAATAGTTTATGCATATGTATGTATGTATGTATGTATGTATGTATGTATGTATGTATGTATGTATGTATGTATGTATGTATGTATGTATGTATGTATGTATGCAATCAGATGTACACAATCAGATTAACAATCTCAGATAATTAATCAGAAGCAGACACTCACATCCAATCAATCAGTTACAGAATCAGTCTTGAGTACACTCGTTACTTAAATTCAGTAGCAATTGCAAAATAAGCTCGCATATCAATGACATGTATTCAAACAGTCAGACAGAACTAGTTGCACACACACACACCCAACTATCCGGGCTCAGAATCAAACATGTACATAACCAATCACAATTAACACATTATCCAAACTCGGATCAGAGTCATTTACTAGATCTTAAGCAAGGGTTGAATCATATAGAGCAGTAATTACAAGTAAATTTGACCTAAAAATATTATTTGGCAAGATAGGGTTACACGCCCGTGTGCTCCGGCCGTGTGGAGCAATCCAGGCTGTGTAGGGGTCCAATCACCCATGTGAAAGGTAGCACACGGCCGTGTGACAGAGGCACACCCGCGTGTGAAGTAGGGACACGGCTATGTGAACATGCCGTGTAACATACTGTCTATATTCGCTTAAATAAGGTGCAGGGCAGACATGGTCGTGTGAGGGTCTCACATGTCTGTGTGCCCACCAGACACGGCCGTGTGTTCCAAAACATATGCCTGTGTGGGATCCTTAAATCTCCAAATCAGCCATATGACTATGTAACCAGGTCGTGTGACTCCCAAAACTCAGAATCTCTAATTCCCAAACCTACAAGCCCGTGTGCCCAAGGGACACGGCTGTGTGAATTCTAACAAAATCCCTAAATCGGCCACACGGCCCCTAATTAGCTCGGAAACCCTAGTTCCCAAATCCACATAATCATGTGCCATGGCACACGTACTTGTGGTCGTCGGGGTGATAACGAAACCACCCAACAACAACCCCAAAATTGCCTTTTCAGCTACCAAAATCGTCCCTAACATTTGCCCTATCAACATACATCAGAAAGTGACGATTTCCCATCACTTCTATATACCAAATACCCAAACAATTGGGTTAGCATGCAGTCAAATAAACTAAATAGCAAATTTGAAGAACAATAAACACATAAAGCAACGCAGCTAAAGTTCGAATCCCACTCTGTTTTGAGATCGGAGGTGACGACAAAGGAGCGGAATTCCTGAAGCCAATAAGCCAAACCAAATTTTGAGTGTTATTATCAAAAGCAAAAAGAAAAATAAATAAAAAGTAGAAGTGCTAGAGAAAATAGGAAAACGTGAATAAAAAAAAGAATAGAAATTATAATAGAAAATCTTAAAACAATTAATTAATAATTATAATCATTACTAAAACAAATCAAAATAAAATAAAAATAAAATAAAATGTGCACCCAAAGACTCAAACCAAGAACCTTGAGATTTACTAACACTTCACTTAACCACCATACCAGCAGGCTCATTCTATCACTAAATTGCACGACTAAACACATATGTGCAACCATCTCACTGACCCTGTGCACAAAACCCAAAACTTCTAGGCCCGAAATTCGGATTGTTTCAAATTTATTGTATTTTTATCCCAATCCATGTCATCTATTTCTAGGGAGAGGAAATGAAACCCTAGTTAAATCAGTAGATTGCGTTTAATGTCTATTTAATATATAAAAAAAAAACAATCCCCTAGTTCCACTAGGAGAGAGGGACAGCTAATAGGGTGTGTTCCCCCTCATATGTATTATGATGAGGATTCAAGCCTCTCTTGTATTGATTCCAATTATATGTGTTTCATGGAATTTTAACTCAATACTTTATAATTTAATTCAACGTAGTACATATTTTTCTATTTCTCATGCAATGCCTCTCACTCAGTCTGATCACCAAACTCAAGCAATAAGGTGCTACGGACAATTATCACACAATAACAAACATTTTACAATTCAAAGTCATGAACAAATATTAAATAATTATATACGAGCATGTATACAATCATTATTCAATCTAATTCAATAAAATATTGAGTATTCGATAATGAACACAAAAACAAAATGTGAGGAAAACCTACATACAGGGGAGTGTCCCCTGATTGTGTGTACCTAGAAAATGTCTTTCAAAACAAGTAATTTACCTATAAAACACTTATACTACAAGCCACCATTTATACCAAATTTAACATCTTCAAAAGCATTCAATCAAGTCAATAATGATGATGATGATGATGATGATGATGATGATGATAAACATCATTTTAAACAACCATCCTAAGTGCCTAACAAATATGTCACAATTGGCACCTCGTTCAACAATTCAAACTAGCCAAATGACACATTCATTCTTACCATAGACCTTCAATAGTATTTCAAATATTCAAGCCACACATGTATACATTCAATCATTCAACCATCACATATTTAAATATTCAACTTACCAAAACATTTCTTACTTATCAAGCATTAACCAACCACATTGCCTAGCATAATATTTTTTTTCTCAACTAAGAAAACATTAAGCATATTACTCAAAGCAACCTATCAAATTATCAACCACATGACCATTTCCATCACACTTATATTGTTTACAAAACCTTAAAAAGGCTAACTAAATACAAAACAATCATTTAACCATTAAACATCCTAGGTAGATGCAAAGATCAAAATGAACAAGTCACCAACATTTGAGTTCGGGATTGCCGCTGGATGCTAAGTCGACAAACGAGTATATAAGTACCTAACCTACGCATGGAAAAATAATTCGTATGTTGAGTATAACTCAACGGTATTTCTATAATTCAAACATTAAAAAATATATATAATACATTAAATTGCTCAAGTTAAAACTAGATAATATTATACTAATGTCATATCGAACGTGCAAGTTAATATATGCATTAATTTATCAAATACATTTTACTAATAATAATAATACAAGACAAATTCAATTCATATATAATATAGTATCCAAGCCTAAATCCATATATACCATGATCACATCAACCATAATTCAGTTTTTTTCATATATAAATCAAAACCATTCCTTATTCACATATCCATTCACTATTTTAATTTCCAATTCACATTTCATTTAATTTTGAAACATTTTCTATTTCATTAGCATTGACATTTCAATGTCATTTGCCATATCAAAATCATTATTTCAAGTTTATCATTCTCTTCCCCTATTAACACGACTCATACTCAAATGGATACACGGGTCCAACCAACACACCTGTTTGGCACTCAGTGCCTCATCGGATAAATCTGAAGTAATTAGTTGCGCCCAGTGCTATAAATAAATTGACACCCAATGTCTCATCGATTAAATCGAAGCAAATTGTCACCCAGTGTCTCATCGAATCATAGTCGAAGAATCCCTAAACTCTTCCTATCCTATGACATGCTAACTATATCCAACTCTGCCCGAACAGTTAATAGGGTTTCCATTTAATTATTCAATATCAACCAATGTCTCAATTCACATTTATCTATATTAAGTAAACACTGATTCAACATATATAGCAACCAAAAATATCCCAAATCATGTGCAATTTTCACATTATAAAGAATACACATGTTTTTCAAATATACTCAATTTAATCCCCATAATCATCAATCGATATACAACATTTTATAAGTTAGTTCGAATAATAGAAACACTTAGTTCGAATTATAGAAACACAAACCATAAACTCCTAGCTATTCATCGATGACTTTGTCTTTTCCTTTCTTTTTCGAGGAATCCAAGTCGACGTTAGCTACAAATCAAAATAACCATAATAATTTATCAATAAATAACCAAAAGCTTGAACTATCTTATAATAGCAACATTATCAAACTTCAATAGTATAAAAAAATTTCAACAAGGGTCTACTAGATTGAACTATAGAAATTCCAAAAACATAAAAATTACAAAAAAAAAATGACTAAATTGAAATAACTAATTTTGAGCTTGAAATTTAACAACCCTAGCATGCATTTCTTTTTCTCCTTGCTCTTTCTTATTTCGAAAGAAGAAAGTAAACTGAAAAGAGAATTGTCTCCTTCTCTTTCCATCCACTAACCATTTTATTTTTATTTTATTTTAATAATATCTTAAATTTTAAATTATTTTATTTTAATAACCATCCACCATTATAACTGTACATAATGGTTTATTTCTTTAATAAGTCCTACAAATTCAATTTTAATTATATTTATTTGATAATTAGATTGTTGACACTTTTCAATTTAGTCCTTATACTTTAAATAAACACTATTTCATCCAAATTACTTATCTGAAATTCAATTCACTTCCAATGTAGTTCCGTAAATATTAAATAAAAATATTTATGAGTTCGTTTTACAGAAACGGAGCCCTGAAAATACACTTTCTGGCACCACTGACTTTTGAGATATTACATCTCAAAATAGAAATTATTTATTAAATTAATTTAAATAAATTAAATTTTGTTAAGAAAGACATACACCAAGAGGGGGTGAATTGGTGTATTAAACCATCTTTGGGAAAGGGAAAAAATAAAATGAATCAAGTATTTATAGTGGTCGGCCTCAATTGCCTACATCCACTATCTTAGCTTTCCTCAACTAAGGATTTCCCAAATCCACTAAATTTGAACCTTTAAGGAAAATGTTTAACCTTACAAATCCCTATATTTTCAAAGGTAAGATAGAACCACTTTCGCTTAAAGTTTTCAACCAAAACCTTAAGTAACAACTCACAAATTAGAGAAAAATAATGATGAATAAGATGATACCTCTAAAAGGTAGATAATCAACAATTAAGAACTCTCACACAAAGTTACAACACTTGAAAGAATGATAGAAAACTTAACCCACAAGTGTGTACAAGAAATATTTAGTAAAAGATTGAGAAATATTGAAAATTGAGTTCTTAGAAGTTAGACACTTATTTCTTGTCTTTGTTGGCTTCAATGGGGTGTCTTGACCTTGTATATAAGTTCTCTAACAACCTTGTGGACCTTTGTAGTCGTTAAAAACAAAATGAAGTCGTTACAGCCATAAAAACAAGCATTAAATACAATCTGCAGCTTTGTTGTATCGGTAAAAGTCTTTTCAGAATATGATCACTGGGCTCGTTCTATCTGTATAAGTTCTCTTGTACGGGTAGAACTCTAAGGGTTTCATTTGGTATCGGTAAAACCCATCAGAGTATCAGTAGAAGTGTAGGGGATGCTGAACTTTGGCGCTTGGCTTTACTTTTTTTGGTAGAATTCCTCAAGGTATCGGTAGAAGAGTAGGAGATGTTGAACTTTGGCTACTGACTTGACTTGTTTTAGTAGAAGTCTTTAAGGTATCGATCGAAGTCTTGAGCCAAAACTATTTTGTTTACTGGAGTTCGTTCTACCGATAGAAGTCTAGATTGTACCGGTAGAACTCCTAGTTCTACTAGTAGAATCCTACAGCTTTTTCAAGGTCTTTTCATCGTGAGTTCTACCGATAATTGTCCACCTAAGTATCGGTAGAAGTCCTTTAGATTTTAAAAAACTCGTTAACAAATAAGTTAGTTCAACACTTTTTAACAATTTATTTTTTCCAACACTTTGAAAATAATTTTAAGGACTTATAAATAATTTTTACAGGTTTAAGTAGGGAATTTTTAATATATTTTTTTATATCAAAATACTTGAAAAACTAGAGCTAACAATCTTCCCATTTTTTATATAACAAAAACATTTTGAAAAATTTTGCTAACTCCCCCTATGTTAAACATTATTTTCAAAATAAGCTCCGTTTTTGAAAAAAAAATATTTTAAACGTCATTTCATTTAAATTTCCAACTTAAAGAATTTGTCTTTAAGATTTAGTTGAAAATTATATTATGCAAATTTTGCTTTTTTCTCTCCTTTTTTTGTAATATAAAAACTAATGCATGCTTGAAAAACTAGGGAAATAAGTGCATAATACTTAAACATTTGGAGACATAAAAATAAAAAATAGAAACAAAAGATAAATGAAGCAACCAAAGGAAAACAAAAGAAAAACAAACAATGACAATACATTTGAAACAAAAGCATCCAAAGGCAATGAAAATAAAAACATACCAAAGTAACCAAATATGAAACCAATATAAATATCCCAAATATCCAAATAAAGACAACCAAACAACCCAAAATAGTGATATAATCCAGCCAAAAAGCATATAAAAAGCAACCAAGAAGTGAGGTCCTAATCGTCCAATGACGGACGAAACCGAGAGGCCAACTCATTGATGCGCTCGTCTAATTGATTGTAGCGATCGTTGAAATGGGTAGTCAATGCATTAAATTTTGCATCAACTTGCAACGATAGCCCATTGATTGCCTCGAGTAAACGTACGGTGTGCATGGACGGTGGAGCGATGAGAGTTGGATAAGCCTCATACAGAGGCCTATGAGCATTAAATGATTGTAGAGCAACCGGTGGAACTGTCATGCTTGAGCTACCAAGGATTTCCGATTGAACTTGCAGACCCAATTTCCCTCATCATCAAGCTTCCAATTGCAACATGCATGGTCGAGATATCGATAAAGGAGTTTATGGTACGACCGGGGTCTACACTTACGTTTATTCTAAGAGTACGAAAAATATAAGAGAGAAAAGTACCGTAAGGTAAAGCTTTGTTTCTAGAGATCGATAACCTAACAATCTCAAGAAGGTTTAGAAAAATAATATAGGTTAATTTGAGGGGATGGTTGGTCCTAAAACAATGCTACATCCAATAATCAATGTGGCGAAAGTTGGAATGTTTATTGGTTGGGGCAACGATCCATGTGAAAATAAGATGGAGGATACAATCATGAATGTCCATGTCGTTGCCTACATAATCATTGTGTGACACCCAAAACCCAGCCTAGAAGTTTAGACCGAATTTCAAATGCTACATTGATCACCAAAGTGATCGTATGTAAATTTTTACAAACAAGTTGTCACGTCGAATCGTAATGTTTTAATCATTTAAAATTCAGTAGGTAGAATTACAATTAAGTAAAACGTATAACCAAGATTAAATAAACGAATAAGAATCAAAACGAAACTTGTACCACAACTTTTAAAAAAAATCTTACATCTCAAAAATCATTTAACCAAATATAAATTGAAAATATAAACTGATAATCATTTATTTCCATCGAGACTGTCTGACACCTCCGCACACCGAGTCCAGCATCAAAATTCAGAAAAAAAGGTACTTGAAAAGGAAACACTAAGAGGGGGTGAGCTATTCGAGCTCAGTGTGAGTCCAAAACAAGAGTTGAACAGATATAAAGAATTCAAATCAATAGCACTATGGATTTTCAGTTACACATAGTGTCAGAAAGCACACTTGGAACTAACGTTCCAATAGAACTTATCAACCAGAGCACACCAAATTCATACAAAAACCCAGCACAGAACCCGTTCAGATGAAAGAATACAATTAACAAATCTTACAATCAAAACCCACAGACAGATGCAGATGAAATGCAGTCAAATAAAAACCTACCCATCCAGCCAATACACCTCTTCGTCCTCCGATCACACCCCAAAAGAGTTGTTAAAGCTCATCTAACCAAACACACCAATTAGGACCTCGAAAAGCCCATCCAACCCTACACACCACATATGTGGACTAAGCCACTCAAATAATAATACGCAGCAGGGCCAGCATATATGTTGTACTGTGCCATACGGTAGACCACTATACAGACGAGTTGCAGTTTAAACTGCCAGATTAGATAATGGTACGCATCAGAGCTGACGTACGTACAATACAGTACAATACAGTAATCCGTTGTACAGATATGTTGTAGTTAAACTGTTAGATCAGATAATAGTGTGCAGCAAAGCTAACACATGTGCGATATAGTGTTATAAATCGATGTACATATAAGTCGCAGCAGAACTGCCAGATCAGATCAGAATCAGTTCCCTTCTCTTCACAACCCAACCCAAAACAGTTTATGCAAGTGCATGTATACATTTAATTTCACAAAACAGCAACACAGTATCAAACATTTAGATAGAACAGATATGCACATACACACACCTTGGTTAATTGGGTTCAAAGTTAGACATTACACACATCAATCATAAATAGCACTTAAGCCGCAGCCCAAAACGGAGCCTTAACTGCCCTTGTTTAAGCTTAGCCAATGGTTAAAGCACACAAACACATTTTCAGATCAGAACCGCACACAAAACCAATATAAGTGTCTTAGGACCACAGCCCATGTACTCTAGCCGTGTGGGAGGTCACAAGCCCTTGTAAAAAATGGGCACATAGCCGTGTAACTATGGCACACACCCATGTGAAGAGAGGTACATGGTCGTGTGACTGAAGTACACGCCCGTGTAGACTAGGGACATGGCCGTGGGAATAGGCCGTGTAACTCTCTGTCCATTTCCACTAAATTCGAGTACAAGGCTGGCACGGTCATGTGAGGGTCTCACACGCCCATGTGCCCACCAGATACGGTCGTGCGTCTAAAACACACGCCTATGTGGAATCCCTAAATCCTCAAATTAGCTACACGGTCATGTGGCACCCAATCACTTAAACCCTAATTCCCCAAACTCACATGCCCGTGTGCCCGAAGGACACGGCCATGTGAGAATCGACAAAATCCCCAAGTCGACCACACTGCCATGTAGCACCAAAATTGACTTGAAAACCCTAATTTCCAAAAGCACACGGCCGTGTGAACTGGCACACGCCTGTGTGAAAACCTTAGTGGCCACAAAACCACACAAACAACTTGAAAAATAAGTTTTTCGATTGCTAAGTCGACCCACAACCAATGGAACTTAGAACTGCACTAACCGAAGTGAATTTCCATGCCATTCAACAGTACTCCCATACTTAGACGATCAATTTCCAAAAGCCACCAAGATTGCCACATTCTAACAAAATTAATGGTGCAAAAGAAAATCAAAAGAAAGTTTCAGAACCCACACCTATTACTACGACGGAGAGCAATAATCTTTAAAGTATGCACCGTAAAAATCGTTCCCCACCAAAAAGAAAAAAAAAAGCCAACCGCAAAAGAAAAAGGCGAACGTGAAAAAAACCAAAAGAAAAAGAAACAAAATGAAGGAAAAAAGAAAAAGAAAAATAAAAGAAAAATAAAATAAAATAAATAACACTAAATCATTATTATTAACTAAAAACAAAACAAACTAATAAGGTTCTCCCAAAATGCGCACCCAAGGACTCGAACCCAGAACCTTAAGATTAACTACACACAACCAAACTACCAGACCAGCAAGCCCATTCTGTCACTTAGACGCTAAACAAAATAGCACACCCCTGCCTCTAACCTTAACCATAGAACCCAAAACTTCTAGCCCCAAAATTCGGGGTGTTACAAATTGAGCCTAGTTAAGAAAGTATATATGAGTCGGTATGATGATCGTCATCCTCATTGGTGATAGAAAAATAAGTAGAGAGGGTTTTGACCGAGATAGTAATCTCTAGACCCATGACGAGAGAAGTGATAAATTAAACTAGGTGGGTGTTCGGGTCGTGTTTAGGTTTAGTGTTGGAGTAAAACACCCGAACAAGGTTGTCATAGCAAAGACCCCTAAGTTGAAGACATTGGAGCCAACCCCAATAGCGGAGTTGGTCGAGGTATTTGAATTGAAGAGTATTTGCTAAAAAGTTTAGATCAACGGGACGGAAGATTTGAACCGTACGGGTTGTAAAATAGGTGTTAAACTTTTCAAAGGCATCGTTGTCCTCCAAACATTCAATTATCGAAGGGTGACCTAAAGGAGAGGAAGATGACTCACCTCTAGCATGTTTAGGTGTGAGACGCTTACGGGATGTATGGGGAGACATTTTATCTAAAGGATACGTAAACTAAGGGTTAAGGAGTCGGTTTAAAAAATGTACCTGCAAAAGAAAACAGCAATACGAACAATTAATATCTCCAATAGTAGCATATGCAAATTTTTTTGAATGAAAACCTAAAAAATATTACTATAAAAATATACCTAAAAGGACTAACCCCTAACTATGTTTTTCTAAAATTAGTATAAGTAAAAAAATAAAAAATTGAAAAAGGAGATTTTAAGGTTTACTTTAAAAATGTGGGAAATAAGGAAAATGTGGAGACTTTTGGTAAAAATTCTTGTTGACAATGAAGTCGAAGGCACGTAGGAGACAAGATTAAGGAATTTTTAATATACTTTTTATTATATCAAAATACTTGAAAAACTAGAGCTAACAACTTTCCCATTAAATAATTTTCTCAACTTAGTTCTAATTCATTAAAATCATAACAACTTTATCGTAAAATAATCTATGAGAAAATATATTTAATTTTTCTACATTCAATGGATTTACAATTACCAAGTAATCTAATTATATTCTCGAACTTCAATTAATTAATTAATAATTCAAAAAACCATAAATAAATTCTCAGATCATTTTCATGCTTAGTGAGAAAACTACATTCATTTATGAATGTTACCCAATTCTCTAACTTTGTTATTTTTATTCATTTATGTTCATTTGATTCAACATGTAATTCATTTATGGTTTCAGTGAGCTAGTAGAGGGATCAATTAGACATATGTGATTAGGGCTCAAATGATTTATAATTAAGTTTCAGCTTTTCACCTATTAATTATAAACTCATTTAGTCACAAAGTCAATCCACTATAGTATTGTGACTAAGCTCTCCCTAATGGCATACCATTATGAAAGCTATGTAATGACTCGGAAGTCAGTGGGGTAAGGAAAAGTGGTTTCAGAACTCTGATTTTGTGAACCAGAATCGCAAAATTTTAATAAAATTATTTACGAAGTTAATTTGTAGGCTAATTGAATCCTAAATAGGTAATCTAATTTATGTGGTGCTTCAATTAAGTACGGGGACTAAATTGCATAAAAGGTAAAAGTACAATTTATAAAGGGATTATAACTTGAAATAAATAAAAACGACAAAAGTGACAATTAACCTTTTAAAGTTGTTAGTGTTGTTTAGGTGAGTCAATGTATGTTATAATATATGTTAATAATAATAAAATAAAATAAAATAATAAAAGATAAAAGAATTGAAATGTGTAAATGGTAGGAGTGGGTGAAAAGAAATAGATTGTTTCTTCATCCTCATACCATCGACATAGGAGGAGAAAAGTTTGGAGAAAAATGTTACTGTTTTCAAAGTTTAAAGTTTCAATTGGTATGCTTAATTTAATCTATTTCTTGTAATTTGTATGTTTTTAGAATCCTGATTCTATAAACTAACTGACCTATGTATTATTTTTCAGTGTTGTTAAATATTGAAGATGCTATCAGTTTTGTATAGTTAAAGTGTTAAAATCAGTTTGATAGATTCTTGGGTTAGAAATGAAAAAGAGTTAAATTATAAGATCAATCGTTGATTTTGTACAATAGAGACTAAACCGCAAAAATTTTGAAATATTGAGGAAAAAATGTAAAATAGGGAGTTAAACAAAACTTAGAGCAAAATTATTATACAATTGAGGGTTAAGTTCGAAAGTTATGTTGGCCCTAGTTTCTAGGGGCTAGATTGAATAATATACAAAGGTTGTGTATTGTTAATGTGTTTTATTTGTTTAATCCATAACTAACGTCAACTTGGAGCCTTCAAGGAAAAAGGGAAATGACAAGATCGATGACGAATAACGTGGTGATTATGGTTGGTGTTTCTATAACTCGACTATTTCAGTTATTGTTCTTACATAAATATATCCATACACATATCACTTTGTTGGTAAGTTTGTGTAATGGTAAAATAAAATTGAAACATGAGTTGGAAATGAATGAACACTAATTTTTCAGTTCTACCGACCAGTACAGGGTGCATTTATTGTCAGTTATACCGACTAGTGCTGGGCACACTTATTTGTCGGTTCTACCGACCAGCGCAAGGTGCATTTGTTGTCGATTATACCAACCAATGCTGGGTACACTTATTTATCTATTCTACCGACCAACGCAAGGCTTATTTATTGTCGGTTATACCAACCAATGTTGGGCACACTTATTTGGCGATTCTATCGACCAGCGCAAAACACATTTATTGTTGGTTATACCAACTAGTGCTGAGTACACTTTTTTTTTTGTTCTACAGACCAACACAAGGCGCATTTATTGCCAGTTATATCGACTAGTGTTGGCAACACTTATTTGTCAGTTTTACCGACCAATGCTAAGCACAATTCATTATTATGGATTTATTCGTCAGGCAGCGGGTGCCAAATTTAGTGTGTTAATCAGAGTCACGTAGACATCCAAGGTCGAATTACGTTAATAAGGAAAATAAAGAGAGGGAATGGAAATAGGAATTAACATGAGTTTGATAAATGGCATTAAAGTGGGACGTGAATTTGTTGATTATCTAGCAATATGATTAAATTGTTGACTATGCCGTAATATGATTAAGTTTTCAAATCATAGGAATACTTCTAGATTGTTATCCAGTGTATCATTCCATTTTCTGTTGTGTATAGGTTAAGTACTCATTGATCAGATTGTCGGTTCAATATCCGGAGGTAATCCCGGACTCAAATTTTAGTAGTTTGTTCTTTTGGTCTTAACATGTACCTAGGTGGTTTCAGGTCTTTTGTTTTAGTTGTTCCTTTTGTAGATGATGTAAACATGCATATTTGATAAATGAATGTGGTCATTTTGTAATACTAAAATGTGTTGAGGTGCCACTTGTGGCATATTGGTTAAACTCTTAGGATGGTGGATTTTCCATAATGATTTGGGTTTAAATTAATTGCTTTTGAATATGTTAAAGTGGTTGCAAATGGTATTTTATAGGATAGGTGTTTTTAGGATGAATTCCATGATTTTATAAAGCATTTTTAAGTACACATAGTTTGACACATGGTCGTGTGCCACACACGGGCTGATGGCACGACCATGTGGCCTGTAATGTTTTTGGTGATTTTATTGCACACAGGGTCAGTGAGTTACACGATTTGCTCACACGGCTGTGTGACTCTCTCACACAGTCGTGTGGCCAAACACATGTGCTGAATGATTTTCACACGGTCTAGGGACATGGTTGTGTGTCCCCTATTTCTAATATTCTTGTGTGTCCCCTGTTTCTAATATTTTTTTCTAACTTTTTGTTTTTGTCTCAAATTGACCCCCGATCATCCCAGAATTATTTTTAAGCTTTTGTATACTCAATATTTAATTCAATTGGAGTAAGAAGGTTCATATGCATGCCCGTATAAAATTATTCACAATTTGATTATTCTTTTAAATGTTTAAATTGTTTGAAATTTTATGGTAATTGTTTATAGCACCCTATTTGTAATGGCCTAAATTCAAAGTTATCGGAACAGTTGTTTCGTAACCACAAATCCGATTTAAAGAGAAATTTATTTCAATATTTTTGCATGAAAATTGATATGATAGGAAAATCGTATGAAAATATTGATAGAAAAATTTTACCGATTTAGTGGTTAGTTAGAAAAAGAAATTATTGAAGAAATTGGGTAAAAACAAGGTATCGGGACCTCTATCTCGTAAAACTGAGTCAAAAATAATTTTATAAATATTTATGAAATGTTAGTAATGTGGTATTAAAATTTCGTTAGGAAATTTTAATGTTTGGGTAGTCAATTAAATGAAAAGGAATAAACTGTAATAGGTGTAAAAGTTGCTAGAATGATTAAATAGCTTAAGAGTCTAATGAGAAAGGATTTAAAAGGCAATTAGACCCAAAATTTATTATGGCTGGACGGCAAGGGCATGAAATCAGCAGGAAAATTGATAAATTAAGGGCAAAATTGGAATATTGCAAAATTAACTAAATAAAGCTAGGACTAAATAGGAAATATCTAGATTTCTCTTCATTTCTCTTCAATTCCAGCAGCTAAAAACGCCATAGGAGGGTTCTCTAAGCTAGTATTTCATAATTTTTGCACCGAGTTAATCCTTGCCTTTTTCTTGTAATTTTTGTGTTTCTAAGACTTTTACAACTAGGTCCTACTATTGATTTCATGGATGAAATTGAAAGTCACCATGGTTGAGTACTGTAAGTTTATGATGAAATAGAATGAAATTAAAGCTTTAATTTGTTTATGAGATGATTTTATTAGGTAATTTCAATAGAAATTGATTTTTAGGACCTAATTGTGAAAATGCTTGGAATTAAAGTCTATTGCTAAAATTATGATTCCTAAAGGTTGTAAACTAGTTTAAGGTGATAGAATAAACTGTTAATTGAGAAAAATCAGCTCAATTGAGAGGCTAATTGAGTAGGGACGAAATTATCATTTATTAAAAGCTTAGGGGGAAAATGGTAATAAATAGCTTGCACAAAAACAGTTTTGACAGCAGCAGTAAACCAACTTTGAAAAATCACCATAAATTGTAGAAATCGAATTAGAAGATGAAAAAAATATGTAATTAAATCTTATTGAGTCTAGTTTCTCATAGAAGAAATAGTGTAAGCAATGGATTTGTAAATTTTGATATATAATGAATTTTATGAGACAAGGTCAGAATGAATTCGGGTTCCCCTGTTCTGACTTTGAAAAATCATAAAAAATTGAAGAAAAATAATTAGGGGCTTAAATTTATATTTATAAAATCCTGAATGAGTATATTTTTAATAAAAACAAACAAGAACATCATTTGTATCCTGTATGAAGAGATAATTAATTTTTAGTGAAGAAGGGTCAGAACTGTCAGACAGCAGAGCAGGGGTGACTTTAAAGAATAAAATGTACTTATTGGCTAAACGAAAAATTCTGAAAATTTTATGGTAAGAATATATATGAGTCTAATTTCAGGAAAAATTAACGTATCTTAATTTTGAGTTCCGTAGCTCGTGTTATAAATAATTTAGTGACTATGACTCAAATAGACAGCTTTGAATAAACTATAAATAATAATAGTTGAATTATAGATAATGTTGCATATGAACATGAAATGTATTAAATTGATAATTAAATTTATTTATTTAGATCCAGAAGATTCAAATACGAAGCTAGATCGAGGAAAGGAAAAAGTTCAGGATTAGTAGATTTTTGTACACGAACAAGTATCAAGGTAAGTTCGTGTAACTTGAATTATATTCTTAAATTGCTTGAGATTGTATGTTATTGATGTAAATATGATTTGAATGTTCATTGTATGAGAATTAATGAAACATTGATATATTTGATAAAATGGGAAGAAATCCCGGTTGAATGAAAGGAAAATTCGATGGATCTCTGAAAAGGAATTGAAGGTAAAAGGATCTAGCTTGGACGGATGATCCTATCCCGATATAGCCCTCCGAAGAATATGTGTAAAATGGATTTAGCCAGACGGGTAATCTGAATTAGGTTCAATTTAGCTTTGGTGGTAATTCGGATCCAAGCTCATTAGAGTAATTATCGTTGCGAGGATTTATCCGGACCGGTAATCCCGACAATACTCTATGAGTTTATATTGCAAGGATTTAGCTGGACTGGTAATCCTGCTGCAAGGTTGAGGTTCGCGGGAGTGTGCTCTCTGAAATGGAAATGTGCGCACATGAATATGAATTGACGGACCCGGAATTGTACACTAAAAGTGTACCTCTGAAAATCCATCGAAATTCTGATAAATTCAACGGGATAAATATGGAAAAATAACAAGGAAATGGAAATTATGATATTGATGAGCTCATCAATCACGGTATATATTATTGGTACATGGAAATTATTGTACTAACTTGAATGTTGAGTTTGTGCATATTAGGGTAATAATGCATTGAATGGATATATGAATGTTTATTGTATTGTATTGAAAATATTAGGTAAGTATAATTCTTGTTACATGAGCTAACTAAGCACGAAGTGCTTACCCCGTTTTCTTTTTCCCTGTTTTGTAGTGTTAAGAGCTCGGAGGTCGGATTTGGTCGGAGACACATCACACTATCAACCTCAGGATTTCGGTATATAAAGAAACTTTATTTTGGAAATCAATGGCATGTATAAGCTAATAAAGTAAATGTTAACGTGAAATGAATATAAAGTTAGCCATTAGTATGGTTAACAAACTTGGTTTTGGGTATGTGATGACGTTATTTTATAAATATGCATGAATTTATCTTGAAAATATGTTGAATTGGATTGGTTGATGTGGATTATTTTTTGTTTAAAATTTCACGGAAGGTTAGATATCTATAAAGGGGTTATATTGAGTTAAAAAAAATTTAATTCGTAAACTCCGGTAATACTTCGTACCCTATTCCGGCAATGAATATGGGTAGGGGTATTACACTATTAATCAAGTTCGACGATCAAACTGGGTCAAGAGTGTTACAAGCTACTCGATCAATACTCATCTTATCACCTTGTCATAAGTTTATTACTTCCATAGGATATCTTTAATCTCTTTGAGATAAATTCATTCTCTCAACATGACCCTATTTTATCTCATGGTAGTCATTACATCTTCCTTCATGAAAAGTCATCTGCTATCAAATAGTAATTAAGTCATTAATCACAAAGACAAACGACCCGTTACCACGTTTACTTTTCATCTATAATGTAATGCCAATGAGAGTATATCATTTACCCATGTTTTGAGCTATGAATTTCACTACTGTGAATGATGCTACATAATGTAGAAGTCGAATACCCAACGTACCAGCTTTCAGTTCCTTATCTATTCAAACTCAGGCTACTTATATTAAAGTATACGAATCATACATACATAGTCCATCATCCACTTAGGATTAAAGTATGCGACACTATGAATGTCACAAGTGAATCCATAAACAGATTCAAGATCTATTCTGTTTAGGTCCAGTCAGTCACATCTATGTCTCTATCTTCTAGAAGTCATCCGCTTTAATGCCCAAGACAAAGCATATCCTCAATTGGACTTGATAGACGACATATTAGTCTTTCAATTGGTTTGCCCATTTCCTATTAAACTAAGGACCTATTTAGGTTCGCTTACTAATATAAGTTGTATTTCCGTATTACGATCCGACTATGTAATACTGCTTAATATTAGTTAAACATTGGACAACCAATAAGCTAAATTTGCTTCTATTTTACTTTACATGCAAAAACCACACAAGAAAAATATACAAGGGTATTAATGTAATTCATGAATAATTTTATTAACCAATCTATTAGAAAAACTTACAAGTGTATATAGATGAAAATACTACACTTAAGACATCATATCCAACATGCATGACTTTCGCATGTTAAAGGTTGCAAAGTGAACTAGTTGGGATAGATAAATTGATGAATAATTTGAAAATGCTTTGTTTGAATGTTAAGCATGAAATATAGCTTAGTGTATGCTTTTTTTAATTCATGTTAAGGTCCTTTAAGTGCTTGGTTCTCAATTTGCATAAGTATGATATGTTTGAATTGGAAAATGAAATAATTTGGTATGGCTAGTTTGATAGAGGGTTTGATTATGTCTTAATAATGAATACTTGTTTTGTACTATATTGAATGTTTTATTCGAAATGTTCATAAGCTTGAAATGGTATAGATTGATATGGAATGATGATGTTTTAATTGTGGAAAGATGTATAAAAGTATATATGTGTTTGACTGAAAGCATGAAAAATGTACCAATGTGTTCATTGCTAAAACAAGGGCAACGTCGCGACCATAATTCCCCAACATCACGACATAGATCAATAGTGAATGGCGTCATGATGTCGATATGCCTAAAGTCACGACGTAACTCATTGATTGATGATGCCGCGACGTGGAAACCATGATGTCGCGACATTGACTTGAAAAATTGAAAACTTTATAATTTGGTCCTAATTCGATCTCATGTTAGCAAAAGACCTTTCGTAAGCTTGTATTGAACCTAGAAATGATTATGTAGCATAGTATGATTGCATAATATACTTATTTGCATGTGTAAATGGTTGTATAGTATATAATTGACTATAGTTGCTCCGGTAACGAACTTAATATCCCGTAGCTCAAACTCGACAATCGAGTCAGACAAGGGGTGTTACATATAGACCTGTTCATGGGCCAAACTACATGTATAGGCCTAAAGGCTTGTTTGAAATTTGGGAGGGTTTGGGTAAAAATATTAGGCCTGTTTAAAATGTGTTCAAGCCCGAGCCCGACCTATTTTCAAGTTTATAATACTTTATGTTATGTTATTTTTATATATTATATAATTTAAGACACATTACAAAAATAAAACTATACTAAATATATAATACTATTCTAATCTAAACATTAAAATAATGTTATGATGACTATATAAAAATTTCAATAAATAAAAATATATAAAATTATTAAATATTAAATTAAAATAATATAAATATATTTTAAAAATTTAAAAACAATATAGGCGAGCATAAAATGGCCTTGAGTAAGCTTTTTGCAAAAATGGGCGAGCTTGAGCAAAATTTTAGGCTCATGTTTCAAGTCAGACTGGGTTTGGATAAGTATAAAATATATTAATATTATGCTTAGACCGACCCGAACCAGGCTCAACCCGATCCATGAGCACCTCTAGTTACATATTATATAAATAATGCATTAAAAATAGAGTTAATTTTACCATATATCCCCAAATTATTGATGTTATATCATTAAAGTTATTCTATTACAAAATTGTTAATTTAACATTAAAATAAGATGTCGATCTTATGTGGCATAGCTTAAAATAATTTTTTAAAGAAAATTTAATATTGTAAAATGGATGTTGTAAAGAAACTTAGTTTTAAGGTTTTTGGCAATTTTATAAAAGTTTTATCGTTCACCTTCCTTTTTCAGTTTTACTTTTTTTAGTTTAAATTTAAAAGCTTAAAATTTTTATTTTACGATTAAATTAAGAATTTTAATAATAGAAAGACCTAATTAATATAATATCAATTGTTTGAGGATGTAATTAAAAATTTTACAATTTGAGAATTCTTGGTAGTAAATGATTGGTGCAATTAACTCTTAAAATATGTTAAGTTTTGAAATTACTAAAATTAAATAAATTTTATAAGTATAAACGAATTTAAAATAATATTTTAAACATCAAATTTATACAATTAAATATAAAATTACTATAATATATGTTAACCCGGAACCCCGACCTGAGTAATCTTTTTTAACAGCTTTAAGTTTTCTTAGATTCCCAAATTTCGCTTCACAAATACAGAGTACCAAAACAGAAAAAGAGTTAAGCCAGAGACTGAACGGCCCCTCTTCTCACACCCTGTCTCCGACCTTGCGATAGCCGAGCGATCACCACCAACCCCCCTCCCAGAATGTTGCGTCGAGCATCGATGCTATTGGCCTGTCGACCCATTTTGGCAGCAAGGGCTCGACCCTTCTCCACTGATCTGCCAGCGGCACCCTCTGCGGATGCCACATTCACGGAGGCGTGGACTAAAGTGATCCCCAACATGGACCCTCCTAAAACTCCTCTCTCTTTCATGCAACCTCGTCCTCCCACTCCTTCCTCCATTCCTTCCAAGCTTACTGTCAATTTCGTCCTTCCTTATGCTTCTGAGTTGGCCACCAAAGAGGTAACATTTGGGTTTTTTTTTTCTTTTTTAATTTTATTTGGGATATTTCCGATTTTTCTTCAACTCTGTTTTCTTGGATTAGGATTGTGGAAATAAATATTTTCATGCTATTCTCCGGTACAAGGCAAAATGTCAAACCTTTATTTTTTTATTTTTGCTGAAATTATGTTAGTTGTTTTTTCGATAGAATGCAATGCCAATTACTTTTATTTTGTCTTCTCTGTAATGGTGATGATCTGAATGGGTCTCTAATTGTATGGCGTTACTGTTAATTTCAAACATTTGCCCTATACAACTCCTATTGGTGAATTTATCCAATAATGATACCATTCAATGCAATCTTTAAATCGGGTTACAGATTCTGAAACAAAATTAAATTCCCTGAAAGACAAGACAACCGATTGTGGCATTGCACTGCAATTTAGAGTGTATTCGTATTACCTTTGCTGATTTTCGTATTCAGAAACTGATTATAGGATATCTTTTAGACTTTTAGCTGCAACTCCTTTATCCCAAAAGAAATGTTTGTTTTCTATTTGTTGTCTATTTCTTGTCAATCCCAATTCGGCTACTCCTTTTAGATGAAAAAGTTAATGGCCATATCAGGCTTATTTGATTGTGAGTTCGTTGGGAATGCAATTAAAATGCAGTAACACAGATAACTAATGTCCTTAAAATCCTTGAGTAGACAAATAGAGAGTGAGGGTCGTATTTTTATTAGTATTTGCACTTGCACGCCTTGCCATCATGATATTTCTAAGCATTCACTTGGATACCTGGAGCATTTGTGTCGGAAAGCTGGATTTGCTTATATAAAACCTATCTGTTCATATTTTAGTTCCACAGTATTCCTTATTATGCTATATATATTTTTATTTAATTTTCAAAAGCATTTGCCTTGCTCTGGATTTTGGACATTGAATGGAACCTCATAATTTTGCATAAAGATAATTAATTTCAGCTCATGGGCATAGATTGGTAATGAGGGAAAATATGTAATTCTAAAGGATTGCATCTAACTACCAAAACTACTATCTATCTATCACTAATATTTTTTCCTTGAAGAAAGGTGATAATACTGATACTTGATCAAGTTTGCTAATCCTGCTATGATTTGATTCCAGTATTCGAACATTCCATTCTGTCTTTATTTCTTTTGATAGGTTCCAACACCAAAGGCCACTAAGAAATCTCCTATTATTCTCAAAATGTAATTCTGGCCATATCTATGCCTTCGTTTTAAACGGGTCACTCAAGTAACTAAGTTAACTGTTAAAGGTTTTTTTTTGCATAAATACCACTTTTTATTTATAAGGGGAAGGGGGTAAGAGATTAATTCAGAGATCAAACTTGAGACTAATGTCAACTGAAGACTTGATATCAAGTCCTTTGTCACTCCACTAGTGTTTATTTATGTGCTACTCTTTGTGTTTTGGTATGGGTTTGCCTTTGAAAATTGAAATAAAAATGCAACTTTTCATGGTGCCTTTGCCAAGCAGGAAAAAGGTAGTGTATGAAGGAAAAGAATAGATAATATAGTCTTTTATGAATTAGCTGGGATTCTGGGTATCTTAAATTCTCTGTTTCCAGGTTGACATGGTTATAGTACCAGCCACAACTGGGCAGATGGGTATTCTTCCAGGACATGTAGCAACAATTGCAGAACTGAAACCTGGAGTTTTATCAGTGCACGAAGGAAGTGAAATGACAAAGTATTTCGTCAGTAGCGGCTTTGTTTTTATCCATGCCAACTCTTTTGCAGATATAATAGCTGTTGAGGCTGTGCCACTTGATCGACTTGATGTTAACCTTGTTCAGAAAGGGCTTGCAGAGTTCACCTCGAAGCTGAGCTCTGCCACAACCGACTTGGAGAAAGCTGAAGCCCAAATTGGAATTGATGTGCACAGCGCACTCAACTCCGCCCTCACAGGCTAGTGTTGTTTCCCATTCATCCGATTTTCTTTTCCTTAAACCTGCCCTACCGATCCTTAAGATTCATATGATGGATGCAGATATTGTTCTGAACATGTTCTTTCCTTCTATTTCTATGTTCAAACGTGTAACCGATATGAATAATCTTCAAGGGCTTTCACCTGGTTTGCAGTGGAGGAAACTTTTAAGAAGCTACAAATTTATGGATGTTATACATAATGCAAATCATGTAGTTGTTCTTATTGCAGTTCAAATATTGGCATCGCAGATGTTTTGCTGTTTCATAATGCTAATTGAAATTACAAGCTTGGTTGCATTTGTTGACAAATTAATTTGAAGCCGTTAATTGAGAGAAGAAAGAATATTTACTTGGTGTACTAAGATAATAAATTGGAATTGAAATTGGATTCTGATATTATTTACAAATTTAAATCAATATAAATACCATATTTTTCGACTTTGTGAATGTGAAAGCTAAACCCAAATGCAAAAGTTGATGTCGTTTTCACTTGGATTTTTGCACTAAAAAATCTAACTCTTGGAGTGCTAAACTGATAATAATTATCCCCCAAAAAGATCACCGGCTTTCCATTTTCCACAACCATCCACGGCGGCGAGTGGGAAGAGACTTAAAATATAAATTTAAGGAAAACAAACCAGGGTAAAAGATGATATAAGTGAGGTAAAAGGCAGTATAAAAAAAAAAGGGTTAAAATTTAAATTTAAAAATTAAAAAAAGAAACAGAAAGAAAAGATCGGAGATTACTCTCACTTAACCACGACTCGTTCGATGTTACGATCTCCTAAAAAATCTAACTTTTCACCACCTTGCTTTCCGGTTTGTTACTTAATTTACTCTCTCCTACTAATGACTCAGTCTTCTTTTTTATTTTTTTTATTTTCACCCTTCTGTTGTTTTTACTTTCTTTCCTTCCTTCAGAAAAAATAAAGAAACAAAAGGTTTAAACTTTTATTTTTGCTGCTTCTGATTCTGATTCTGCACGTATATCAAAATGTCTACCCAATTAAAAAACCCTATCTTTATTGCTCTCTGCATACTCTTTTGAGTTAAAAAAAAAAGGTACACTCTTCCATTGATCGAAACCCAATTTTCCATTTCTCATTGTCGTATTGTTAGAATGTTATGAGTGTTATATGTATATGTATATGAATATATTCATATACATATATGTATATATATATTTCTCTATTGTAATGTTGTTCATTTCCATTTTGTTTATCGGTTTGGATGCAGATATAAAAAGAAGGATTGAAAAAAAAAAGGGAGGGAAATAGGAGGTGGAATCAAGGGTGGGATATATGTCCTTCAATCAATCAAGGTCCGATAAAAGCGAGCAACAGTACCGAAAATCCGGGCGATCCGCAAGCTTTAATCAGCAGCGGTCATCCTCAGGCGCTTACGGTAAGGGTGCTGGCGGCGTGCCTGCCCCTTCACCGTCTCTTTCTTCATCTTCCAGTCGAAGGTAAAATGCTTTATTGGTTTGCTTTGTTGGTTTTTTATTGCAGTTTGTTTAGGGTTTGTACAGGATTAGGGTTTTGGTTGATCAATGATTCTTTTGTTGTTGTTGTTGTTGTTGTTGCGTGGTGATGATACAATAGTTTTAAGAAGTCTAACAATGCACAAGGAGGGCAATCTAGAGGAACTTCACCTGCTGTGAATTCTAGTAACGCGAATTCTGGTAATGCTCCTTCTGGCCATAATGTACAAAATGGTGCGCACGTACAGTCCCAGTTACAGGGTATGATTGAAAGCTTTTAAGCTTGTTAGAGTTTATAGACTATAATTGAAGAAAATAGGATTATATTGATATTATTTTCATTCATTTTCATTTATAGGAGCATCTGATGCAGCGATTGCAAGTGGTACTGCCAAACCGACTGAATCGGCCACCACTCAGAGAAGCACCCGAGCTGTTCCAAAGGCTCCAACTTCTCAACCTGCCACCATGAGTTCTGATAGTAATAACCCCACGACTCCGATTAAGGGTATGTTTTTATATTGCCTAGTGTTCTAAGCTTACTGGATATAAGTTATTGCAATTATAGGAAAAGTTATTGTAATATATTTTATGATGGATCAGCTTCAGGAGATGCATCAAAAGCGTTTTCTCTACAGTTTGGGTCCATAAGTCCTGGTTTCATGAATGGAATGCAGGTATCTTACTATACTCATCTTGGTCTTCCATTTCCCCCATTCAAAACCTTGTTTCTAACAGCAGATGTTATGTCCCCATCTGCATCAGATTCCAGCTAGAACTAGCTCAGCACCCCCAAATTTGGATGAGCAGAAACGTGATCAGGTTTTTCTCTTATCATAAATTGTAAATTGTCTATTGATGTATTTTGTTATGTATTTCAATTTTCAAGAACCATGAAATTTGCCACCGTATAAAGCTAAAGATCATTTTTGCTGATCACCATGGTTATGTTTTATAATATTAACTTACTTATCACCTTGCTATACAAATATGACATGTTTGGGCCCATGTTGATCGCTGATTTCATGTTCTTTTGAACTGATATGGTTTTGGTATTTTAGGAATTCACTTAAACTTGAATGGTATTTTAACTTGCAGGCATGCCATGATTCTTCTTTTAGATCTGTACTGGATATGCCAATTCCTGCTCCTAAACAGCAGCAACCAATAAATGATTCAGTTGCAACTGTTCCATCTAAATCCGGGGAGGCTCATCCAGCGTCCAAGGTCAAAAAAGATGCACAAGCCTCTGTGGCATCCCCCACTAACCAGCCACAGAAGCCATCCCTTCTTAGTTTGCCCTTGAACCCTATGCAGATGCCATTTAATCACCAGCCACAGGTTTCCATGCAATTTGGGGGACCGAGTCCGATTCAGTCTCCTACTTCAATTCAAATGCCAATGCATATACCTATGGGAAATGCACCTCAGGTGCAGCCGCCAGTTTTTGTTCCAGGTCTTCAGGCTCATCCATTATCACCTCAGGGAATGATGCATCAGGGTCAGGGCTTGAGTTTCTCACCACCCATAGGTGGGCAGCTTCCTCCCCATTTGGGCAACTTGGGAATGGGTATCGCCCCTCAGTATCCTCAACAGCAGGGAGGGAAGTTTGGTCTTCCTCGTAAAACTACCCCTGTTAAGATTACTCATCCTGACACTCATGAAGAATTAAGGCTTGATAAACGAACAGATACATATCCAGAAGGTGGGCCATCAGGTCCAAGGTCTCATCCTAATGTGCCTTCTCAATCCCAGCCAATTCCGTCATTTGCACCTTCTCATTCAATCAACTATTATTCCAATTCCATGTTTTATCCGCCACCAAGTTCTCTTCCATTCTCTAGTAGCCAGATATCACCTAATGCCCAAGGGCTGAGATTTAACTATCCTGTTAGCCAGGGTCATCAGAACATTTCTTTTATGAACACAGCAGCAGCCCATGGTTCAGTACCAGGTAATAAATCTGTGAAATATTGCACATGGTACTTCAGAATCACCAAATATGGAGCCTGCAAATGATGCACATCCTGTTTTGTCCTCTGCTCCCTCAGGTTCGGTACAGGTTACGGTTAAGCCAGCCTCTGTTTCTCTTGGAGAAAAGGTTGCAGATTCCTCGTTGTCAAGCAGCTTACCTGCTGTTGAAAAAGTTTGGTCCCTCAAACCTTTAATTCCGGCTAGCGAGATTAGCTTATCTCAGGCTCAAAGGGAATTGGATGCTTGTCAGGGGAGCACTGTACAGCAGCCAAAACCTGGAACTGAATCTTTAACATCCAAGTCGTTATCAGCTGCAGCTAAACATTCCGGGGTGGTTCCAGCAACTAACTTGGATGAAAGCCTGCCATCTAACTCTGTATCCTCTGCCCCTGCTGCCACATCTGAGGAGTCTATGCATGTCATTGCCAGTAATGAAGGTAGGAAGGAGAGTTTGGTTAAGTCCATCTCTATAAAAGATCATCAGAAGAAAATGAGCAAGAAAGGACTTATTCAGCCAACAAATCAGGTGTTTTTCTTGTTTTTCTTACAGTTCTTTTTTAACCACATGTATGTTTTGTTTGCATGTATTTATCTGCTCTTTCACACATTGATGGACAGTCTACGTCAGCAACCGGTGTGGCTTCCCACACTGCAGAGCACGGTATTTCCTCCGGCAGTGCAGTTTCTGAAACTATTGAGGCTAAAACAGCTCTAACATCATCATCAGCTGTTAGGGATGATTCAGCTCCTTCCGTGGAGCTGAAGACAGAAAGCAAGAGAGAAGGCTTAACCTGTGTTTCATCTGATGTTTCTGGTACTGGAAGTAATGTTGATAGCTTGAAACTGGTTCAGGATGAGCAACTGAAACCTGAAACTAGTGGAATTAAGGTTGAAGAAGGAAAAACTTTACTTGAAGAGCACTTAACAGATAATGCTACTCTTGAGATTCCTTCTCAACCATCTCCCCTGAACTCTAAGGAGCTTAAGTCTAATAAGGGATCTGCCTTGAAGGCAATAGCTACCAGCAATGTTCCAACCTCAGGAACTTCACAGAAGGTTCTGAATGAAGATGTAGGGGGTAACTTAGAAAATGAGAGATTCACTGATAGTAGGGATGTCTCTTCCTCTAGAACTGCTGAAACTACAGATGTTAAAGGTTCTCACGTTGATAATACCATTGCTTCTGCTGCTGGTAGCAATGAAATCACTGTTACTAAATCTTTTGCATCAGACCAGCAGTTTGATCCTGTCCTAGCTGTTGATCTCTCAGAACCAACTTTAAAATACGAAAGGGAAGGTGTTCAGGTGCCTAGTTCAAACAAAACTGTGCCAGAGGTCGGTAGGACAAAAAGTAATACAATTAGAGGGAAGAAAAAAAGAAAAGAAATACTTCAGAAAGCAGATGCTGCTGGGACAACTTCTGATCTCTATATGGCATATAAAGGCCCTGAGGAGAAGAAAGAGACAGTAGCAAGTGCGGAAAGCAATTCCGTCGGTCTTAATTTGAAGCAGACATCTCGTGAGACCCCTCATGCAGATGCCATAGAAAGTGAGAAAATTGCACACATAAAAGCTGAACCAGATGATTGGGAAGATGCTGCTGATATCTCTACAACAAAATTAGGAACTTCAGATAATGGTGAAAAGGCTCATGGAAGGCTTGGAAATCATGAGAAAGATGGAAGTGGAAATATAGCAAAGAAGTATTCCAGAGATTTCCTGCTTAAGTTTGCAGAAAAGTGTACTGATCTTCCAAATGGATTTGAGATTGCTTCTGATATTGTAGAGGCCTTGATGGTTACCAATACCAATTCCAATGCTTCTCACTTTGTTGAGCGTGATTCATACGGTAGTTCGGGAAGAATAATGGATAGACAATTCAGTGGATCTCGACAAGATTGCCGTGCTGGTGGAATGGCTGATGATGACAGATGGATTAGACAATCTGGTTCTTTTGGCCCTGGAAGGGATTTGCGCCTTGATCTTGGTTATGGTGCTGCTGCAGGTTTTCGGCCTGGTCAAGGAGGAAACTTTGGTGTTCTTCGGCACCCACGTGGGCAAGCACCTCTGACATATGTTGGAGGGATCCTTGCTGGCCCAATGCAACCTATGGGTCCACAAGGAGGTATGGCACGCAATAATCCTGATTCAGACAGATGGCAGCGAGCTTCTAACTATCAGCAAAAGGGGTTGATTCCTTCTCCACAAACTCCTTTGCAGATGATGCACAAAGCTGAAAGGAAGTATGAAGTGGGTATAATAACTGATGAGGAAGAATCCAAGCAAAGACAATTGAAAGCCATTTTGAACAAACTAACTCCACAAAACTTTGAGAAGCTCTTTGAGCAGGTAAAAGCAGTAAACGTTGACAACGCAGTTACACTCACTGGTGTTATCTCACAGATCTTTGACAAAGCTTTGATGGAGCCTACTTTCTGTGAAATGTATGCGAACTTCTGTTATCATCTGGCAGGAGAGTTACCTGATTTTCGTGAAGACAATGAAAAGATAACTTTCAAGAGATTGCTACTGAATAAGTGCCAAGAGGAATTTGAGAGAGGAGAGAGAGAGCAAGAAGAAGCAAATAAAGTTGAGGAAGAGGGTGAGGCTAAGCAGTCTGAAGAGGAAAGAGAGGAGAAGAGAATAAAGGCACGGAGACGAATGTTAGGTAACATTAGACTTATTGGGGAGTTGTACAAGAAGAAAATGTTAACTGAGAGAATAATGCATGAATGCATCAAGAAACTACTTGGTGAGTATGAGAATCCTGATGAGGAAGACGTTGAGGCATTGTGCAAATTAATGAGTACGATTGGAGACATGATTGACCATCCAAAAGCAAAGGTGCATATGGATGCTTATTTTGAAAGGATGGCAAAGTTGTCAAACAATATGAAACTGTCTTCTAGGGTTAGATTCATGTTGAAGGATGCCATTGACCTGAGAAAGAATAAATGGCAACAGAGGAGGAAAGTTGAAGGACCTAAAAAGATTGAGGAAGTGCATCGAGATGCTGCTCAAGAGCGCCAAGCACAAACCAGTAGGCTTGCTCGTGGTCCTGGCATCAATGCTGGTACAAGAAGAGCACCCATGGATTTTGCTCCACGAGGGTCTATGTTATCTTCCCTTGGCTCTCAGATGGGTGGTTTTAGAGGGCCAACCGCCCAAGTTCGTGGATTTGGTGCTCAGGATGTTCGCATGGATGACAGGCAGTCTTTTGAGGCTAGGACTTTGTCAGTTCCCTTGCCTCAAAGACCAATGGGTGATGATTCTATTACTTTGGGCCCCCAAGGAGGTCTTGCTAGAGGGATGTCTTTTAGAGGACCACCAGGGGTATCCAGTGCTCCCTTAGCTGATGTTCCTCCAGCTTCAGGAGATTCAAGAAGAGTAGCCACTGGTTTGAATGGTTTTAATGCTCCCTCCGAGCGAGCTACTTATGGTTCTAGGGAGGATCTGATTCCAAGATATGGGACAGATAGATCTGCAGTGCCTGCTACTTATGACCACTTGAGCTCCCAGGAACGTGGCCTGAATTCTGGTAATAGGGGTCCCGATAACAGCTTTGATAGATCTTCTGCAGCTTCTGCTGCAGGCCAAAGATCCAGTTTCACTCAAAATGTTCCTCCAGAAAAGGGCTGGTCTGAGGAGCGTCTGAATGATATGTCTATGGCAGCAATTAAAGAATTTTACAGGTATCCTCTTGGCTCAAGTGTGATTTAGTGTTTCTCTTGTACTAACCTCAGTGTTTCCCTCCAATATATGCAAGTACAAGCATAAACATATACTGTATACATGCACTCTACTTTTAGCAGAAAAATTGAAATGTAAAACTGCTTTGGAAAGGATTGTTTTAGTTATTCCTTAGATGATGTTGATATTCAAGGTTTTGTCGTTCACAGTATGGTTAAGATATATTGCAATACAATTTTGATATTTATAATGTGCTTGATTTGAGGCAAGTAGTGCAAATCTTAATGGTAGTTATTGACATGTTTATACTGCTGTCCTTGATTTATTCACAGAATTAGATGTTATTACCTGGTTATGCCTATCAAAGTACTTAGGATTTTTCTCTTTTAATTCTTACAGTGCTAGAGATGAGAAAGAAGTTGCTTTGTGCATCAAAGACTTGAATTCTCCGAGCTTCCATCCCTCAATGATTGCTCTTTTTGTAACGGATTCTTTCGAGAGAAAAGATGTTGAACGTGATCTGTTGGCCAAGCTACTTGTGAATCTGACAAAGTCTCATGATGGTGTGCTGAGCCAAGTTCAACTCGTTAAAGGGTATGAGAATCAATCATCTAATAACAACATTTTTACTTGCTGATTGATAATAAATAACCCTTTTAAGTTTATGCGTTTTTGTTTCTTCATTCAGGTTTGAATCTGTTCTCAGCACATTGGAGGACGCTGTAAATGATGCTCCAAAAGCTGCAGAATTTCTTGGTCAAATCTTTGCCAAACTGATAATGGAAAATGTGATATCCCTGAAGGAAATCGGGCATTTAATACATGAGGGTGGGGAGGAGCTAGGGCGTCTTCTGGAAATTGGACTTGCCGGGGACGTTCTTGGAAGCACACTGGGAGCAATTAAAGCAGAGAAAGGAGAAAGTGCGTTTAATGAAATTCGAGCAAGCTCCGATTTGCGATTGGAGGACTTTCGGCCACCAGATCCTAAAAAATCAAGGTTATTAGAAACTTTTCTTTAGAGGATAAATAATAATTTTTGTATTTTTGCTTAGAGAAGAAATTCAAAGTCTAGTGCTTTAGGGTTTTGCTTATGGGTTCTGGATTTCTTCTACTAGGCTACTTTTTGGTATTATTATTGTTATTTCTTGGAAATATTCAATGCAATTATGAAATATCAAATTTTTAGCTTCCAAACTTGGATCTTCTTGATTTTCTTTTACTCCGCCATTGTCAAATGGTTGGATTTTTAAGATGCATTCAACAAGGCAACAGCTTAAAATTATCATTTTAAAGAGCCCAAAGAAGAGATTTATTGATACTTCGAATATGTACATACATATACTTTGCACAATTAAGACATAGAATGAGCCTTCAAGGCCTTTAATTTAAGCATATCCCCCTGCTGGAACAGAAGACACAAACTTTAATCTCAGAGGCTACCAGTTGAGAAATTGAGCATAATGATAATTCAATTTGTGTTTTCAAGCAAAAATCTCTGTTTCACTTTTTAATTGGAAATATATTGAGACAAAGCAAGTAAAAGTTGTACAAATAAAGAAACATGTATTTATTAATCGCAGGTGATGTAATCCAGCTTTGTTAAATATAATGAGAGGAACCCAGAAATTTCTTGTTCAACCAATGTACTTTGGGAACACAAATGAAATACAACCCCTTATCCAGAAATATAAATAAATTCAATTTACAAATAGCATATAACAAATTCTTATTTTAAAAATTTATCAAAGGGAGAAAGGTTTCATATAAACATCAAACGGTTCGCATGCTGTCAACTGCGGCTCCTGTCAACCAATGAAACACCAAAACAAAAAGTCAGAATGAAATTTGCAATTTTGCTTCACTAGTATTTCAGGTTCTAAAACTCAGACGAGGAAATATGCCTTTTGTCTCAATACCAAATTCCAAATTCTAACATGAACTCATCTTAAAAGATTTGATATTATAAAACCGTAGAGAGACACTATCAGGTCGAAGTTTCGGTTGTTTTAACAACAAAGATTTTACAAAAGTTCCGTTCCAAACAATGTTACTCTGTTAGTTGGCAGGACATGTGTTGCTTCCACATGCATCTGCACAATCATTTCTACTTATATGAACCTTGCTAAACATTAACATGTTTGAGATTCTGGACCACACAAAAAGCACTCAAAACCAGGGCTTCTCTAGTATACAATACAATCAATCAGACCACCTTTTTTCTGAGGAACAGAAAATTTAACCAATAAGTCGGAGATATTACCTGCCTCAACCCACCAAGTCCAACAGTGCTACCACCTGTCAAAAGCATGCTGATGAGGGATGTAACAGCACCACCAACAAAGTCACCGCCACCTCCACCACTCCCCACACTTCGAATCGCATTGCGCATTGCAGTAAGAATGCTCCCATATGTAGCTGCATGCCCCCTTTCGATGGCTTGGATGAAGCAGAATGTCATGGCACCAGTAGATGTAATCCTTGATAGGGCCTGCACCCCAAAGCATTAAAACAATTTTTTAGTCTTCAAAATCTACAAGGATATCAGAACTGAAATTTCAAATTACATAATCAGTTTTTCGGAAACTTACAGATGTATCAGCAGAGGTTTGATCATCATCACAACCACTAAAGGAGATCACTTCTCCACCACTTGTTCCCTTCCACAAACCTGATGCAGGACGATGGTCCTCCCATACATACTGTCCAGCCCTGGTCCAAGACAAAGCATCAATTTCCAGTCTTTAGATTATATAAAACAGCATAATTAAAAATAAAATAGAAGGCCAAAAGGGTAGGAAAAGTTTCTAGATCATCAAATATAGGTCCTTCCTAGTACTCTTTGCTCCCTTCATCTAACACGTTTAACATTAAATACACTTCCCTTCTCAACATGGAAACTAAATTTCTTCTCAAAGGAATAGAGATTCTGGTTCTAACAAAATTAGTAAGAGAGATCTCCATTACAAGTTAACGACACATGACCATGTTTGGAAGTAACAAACCTGTTCATTCTACAAAGGAATGGTAAATCCAATACAGTTCCACTATGGCAAGCATCAATAATCGCATGAAGCCTAACACCATGAGGTAGAGGTCGAACAATAGTTGCATTGATCTCGTCATCAACAATCATCCCTTGAGTTTCAAAATCCAAAGGGCAAAGAGTCTCATCGTAGCCGTCAACTTCATCACCAGTGTAATTTCGTTGCCGTGAACCATGACCGGAATAGTGAAATAACAGAGAATCACCAGGTTGACAACCTTGTACTAACCAAAATAATGCCATCCTTATATTATGCTTCGTTGGAAGCCTGTAGGGATCAGTTTCTTCTTCTGCATTAAGAAAACAATTAACACCCCTAATTACTTAATTCACATACATAATTAGGAAAACTTGATTCAAAACCCGAACATAAATGCCATATTACAGAAAGGTAAGATTCTCTAAGGTAGCTACCAAATTTATGGTCGAAATTCGATATTTAAAGTTTAAACCCTAGAATTTACTGCCCAGTCAAATATTGCTCGATAGAATTGATTCCAATTCAAATGCAAAGATATGAAAATTAAAGATCAAAAAAAAAAATTACCTGTGAGCATAAGAATGGAATCCTCGGGAAACTTAAACTTGTTGACGAGAAGGTAACGCATGCACTTGGCGTCATTGATGCAACCTTTGAGCTCATGCCTCGAGTATCTATACGAAATCCCACAGACCACCGCCCTTTTTCGACCGTGGGCGTGGGGAGGTGCCCCGGGAGGAGCATGATTGTAAGGGGAGGGAGAAGGAGGCGCGTGGGTGGAAGGAGCAGGTGGTTGGGATGCGGGAGGGAGGGATCGAGGGTCAGCGATGTTGGTAACGGCTTTACAGATGGCACAACGGATGGATCGGGCACCTTGCGGAAGCTGCAAAGGGGTGTGGCATCCGGAGCAGTTGACCAGCATAGGCGGCGGGTAATTGTAGTACATGCCTCCTGGCCCTGGCGGCGGATACATTATTCAAAATCTCAAAGGTTAATTCCTGAAAAAAAAATTATTTGGGAAAGAAGGGATTTTCTAAAGATGAAGAAGAAGAAGAAGAAGAAGAAGAAGAAAATAAGGAGGTAGAATTAGCGTTGGGCCTGCGCTGGCGTTGATTGGTAGCAAGGTGGAACCAACAACCGATTTTAAACAGCTTATCTATGTACGTTCAGAATAAAAAAGTTAATATGGCGTTTTAGAATTTCAGTTGATTCCCCTTTGACTTTCTAATTTGTTTTCTTTTCCTGCATCCACCATTTCCTCCAAAAATACAAATATAAAACCTTTTAATTATATAATAATGTAAAATATATTTCTGCTTTATAATTTGAAAAATATTTCTTTACCTCTCAATTTTGGAAGCAATTAAAGCGATTATATTATTTTTATTTATTTATTTTAATCACAAAATAATAAAAATTTACTTAAAGTAAATTTTATATATTTAACTTCAATTAAAATTAAATATTTTACCAAATAATTGGGTACAATAGTAATATACATTATACTCTCAATACGAGAATATAAATTCAAATCTTAGAGTTAATATTGTTAAGAGGAAGACTTACAAATCCGAACATGCATAATATAATAAAAGATTTATATATTTTAAATTTATACTTAATTCAATATTAATTTATTAAATTAATTGATTACTCTTATTTATAAAATTTTAATAGAAGATACTTGGATTAAAATATTAAAGCAAACAAATTATTTCAATATTTTTAAAAATCTTCTCAAAATTAATATATATATAATTATATTAAAATTAAGTTTTAAATACTAAACAAATATTTGTATAAAAATTTGTTAAAAGATAATGGGAAAAATAAAATATAATTATTATTGATAATAATTTTCTAAAAATAAATTCATAGTCATTAAGGTATTGGTTTAATGGTAAAGTTGAAGATTTTAAGGTGGAGACTTAAATTTAAATCATCAATGTAATTTTAAATTTTAGATGTGTATTCTTTATTATATTAAATAATATATTTAGTGTAATAGGCTAATTTTGGCCTGGGCCCCAAAAAATAATAACCGAAGCCAAAGGATACAATTGGTCGAAAACAAGTCAAAAATGACTAAATTGAAAGACAATCATTAAATTGTGGCCAAATAAAAAAATGGAGAAAGCCAATGAGTTATCAAAATTTGTTGACTTGGTAAAAAGCTAAAAATAGGAAGATTTGATTTTTATTTTATCTTATTTTATTTTATTTTATTATTAAATTATTTAGGCTATTTTTAGTAAACTCTATGTATATAAATAGAGGTATTTTGTTCTTTGAAAAGGAACCAATTACTTTTGAGGGGATTGGGATGAATTAGTTTTGTATTCCTACTTCAATTCGGAATTGGATTATTCTCTCTTTTCCTATTTCCATTAGAATTGAATTATTTTCTTTTCTCTTTCAATTACGTGAGAATTTTGTCCATTTCATTTCAATTTCTTTGTTTTTTCTAAATTTGTCCAATTGCTTTTAGCCCTTCTATTTTTTATTATTTTGCAATTAAGTTTTTTTCCCCAAAATTTTGCTTTAAGGTTCGATTTAATCTTCTTCTTTTTCGCTATTTTATTATCAAATTAACTATTTTAATATATTATTGCTACTATATTATGTTTCTATTTATATTTATTTTGTTATTCTAATACTATTATTATTTATCTAATTTTTAATTATTTATTTATATTTCTACTATTATTATATTTCTATTTATTATATTTTATTTCTATTTATATAGTAATATTATTTTCATTATTGTTTTTCTTATATATATTTTTTACTTTTGTTATTAACATTCTATTTATTTATTTTATATTTTTGTTATTATCTATTTTAACATTTTATATAATGCTCATTTCAAATTTTTATACATTATTTACTTTAATATTTTCATATATTATGTATTTCAAAATTTTTTCCACACATTATATATTTTGAATTGTTTATATATTATTTTTAAAGAGTTTTATATATTATTTTATCTTGAATGGATACTAATTTTTTTAAAATTATTTTATACACTTTAGATCGCTTTTATAATATCCATTTTAAATTCTTTTATGTATCATTTGGTTAAAATTGTTTTATATTTTATTTTAGATTTTCTTATTTTGTATTTATTCGTTATTTGTGATTCATTTTATAACATTTTCTTTATGAATTATTACTTTACGTTGTACATTATTATTCCATCGCATTTTATTCGTTTAAAAGGTCGTGTTTTAATATCGTTTAAGTTTTAAAATCATTTTATTCAAAAGTTTTCAAAATAAGGCAATACCCGGTATCTGGCATCTTCAAGAAGATTGTGCCCTAACTTACTGGGTCCCAATTTTCCTCGTTGAATCTAAGTAACCGAGTACCCCTTTTTCAATCAAAACGCATAAGTTTTAAATAAAAGCTTATTCTTAGGAACTCGAGGTGTTGTGTCTTAACTCACTAGATATGACATTTTGTATCTCGAGATAAGGATTTCTAAAAAAATAAAGGCAATATTCTATGTTTGGAAATTCGAGAAATCGTACCCAATCGTGCTGGGTTTCGATTTACCGTTTAACCAGATAGCCAAATATCCTTTTGAAATTTCAAATGCATGAGCTTTGGAAATTATGAGATAATCTTGTACCAGGGATTCAAAATGTTATGTCCTAACGTGCTGGATATGATATTTTATTCCTTCTGAACAAAAGAATCTCAATATCCAATTCAAGTTATCCAAACATTTTTAAAGGAATTGTATTTTAAAATCATTTCAAGTTTTCAATATTAGGGCGTTAATTGATCAATACGGTACCAATTTTGGGCGTTGCGAGAGTTTTAATCCTTCCTCGCGCGTAACCGACTCCCGAATCCGTTTTCTAGCTTTTCGTAGACCAAAAACGTTGTTTTAATAAACCAAAATGCTTTAGTAAAATGATCGATCACAGGGTGACCCGATCACACCTAAACAAAAAGGATTGGTGGCGACTCCATTTTCGCTTTAAAGTCGACCCCCTTTTTTCAAAATAAAAATAGTTTCGACAGCTTGGCGACTCCACTAGGGACGAATAAGAGAGTCAAGCCGTAAAATTAATTATTTTCTGTCCTTTTGTCGAAAAATTAAAAATTTGATTTAAAAAATCCTGCTTTTTTTGTCGCATTTGTTAGTATTATGTTATATGTTTGTTGCGATTAGAGACACATAGGATATTCCTGCATCATGTTGCATGACTGTTGTGGTCACACCTTTTAAGTGGGAGTGAGAAACTATGCCTTCGTGAGGTTTTCACCTCCGCATGGGCTAGTGGACTGCTTCCGGGATACATCCGTACCTATGTCTTCGTGAGGTTTTCACCTCCTTGCAGCCATAGGGAAATGTATCTCCCTAAACTAAACTCAGTCCACATGAGCCTATAATGGGTGAGGATTGAGGAATCTGCTGGTTTAGGTACCCTTTCTTTAGAACCGAGTCACATATAGCGAGTCTTAAGAGCCCACCCTAGGTAGAGCCTCCAAGCCCTAGTGGTTACCCAAGTATGTGTCTTATATTGTTTTTTCCTTCTGTGCTAACGTGTTTTGTTTTGTTTATGACTGCATTGCATTACATCATCATAGAAAGAATGTGTTGATTCATATTTAATTGCTAAATGGAACAGTTTGTCATAAGAAAATAAATTTCTTGATAAAATGGATTATAATACGGTTGTCTGAATATGGTCCAAGTAAACACAACGGAAGAAGGCTGATTATTCATGGAGGAAAACAAGACTTTACCTGAGGATTCAAGTCAATAAAGATTATTTGAGAGCCGTCATGTCTTGACTTTCTTAAAGGAGCTAACAAGCATCACGAGGATAAGTGGGTAATAAGTCGCGGCCCGAATTAAGTAAAAATGAGCTAGTGGAGGCATCTACTGGAAGTTTGCGTGGTTTAACTTTTATAGAAAAAGGGATCGCTTGGAATATGAGGGCAAAGCCGCATATGTAATCCATTTTATGTAAAGGAATTTGTTTTTTAGAAAAGTTGTTCTAATAGAATTGAATTCAAAATCAACGCCTTACTTTCTTTTGCATTCATTCCATGCATTTGCATTGCATTGCATCATGTACATTGAACTTCACAAAAGAACCCTAATTAATTAGAAATCGTGTTATAGTTACCCTGAAACATCACTACTACACACGAAGAAAAATTAGAGTTATGGATCAAAAGCTGGAAAAACTGGAACAAATGTAGAAAGAAATGCAGGATTGGCTACAAGCATAGATGCAAGAGCAACTGGCCAAGATTCAGCAGGATATGAAAGATCAGATGCTAGAATCGCAGAAGAACATGATGAATTAACTAACTCAGTTGCTGATTGGAAGGCCAGAAAAAGGAAAGAATCCCATGGTCAATACTGAGGATAACAGTGAGATCCTTACTTACCCTCTAGGTTTCACTCCAACAAATACCCTAGTACCAGCACAAGGGGTGTCTGTCAATATCAAACCCTAACATCAGATTGGTACTTCGGCACCGATAAATTTCCCGACGGGCTCGTGTTCTAACCCGAAGACAATCGGGCAAATCCTACAGTCCTTGACTTTGATGAGGTAGCGAAGGCAAAAAAAGTAAGAGCGGAATTTTCCAAGCAACTGGAGGACCGATATAAATGGTTGATGGAGAAAATCAAACCCCAACATCAGACTGGTACTTCGACACCGATAAATTTCTCGACAGGCTCGTGTTCTAACCCCGAAGACAATCGGGTAAATCCTACAGTCCCTGACTTCGATGAGGTAGCGGAGGCAGAAAAAGCAAGAGCAGAATTTTCCAAGCAACTGGAAGACCGATATAAATGGTTAGTGGAGAAATTCAAGGCGTTGGAAAGCGCTGATTACCATTGCGAAATAGATGCTAAGGAGTTAAATTTGGTTCCGGATCTAGTGCTCCCTCCAAAGTTCAAAATACCGGAGTTTGAGAAATACAACGGAACCAGCTGCCTTGAGGCTCACATCACGATGTTTTATTGGAGGATGACTGGTCATGTCAACCATAATCAGTTGTTAGTTCACTGTTTCCAGGACAGTTTGACTAGGGCTACGACCAAATGGTACAATCAGCTGAATCGTACCCAAATCAGATCATGGAGGGACTTAGCACAGCCCTTCATGAAGCAATACGACCATGTAACAGACATAGCGCCTAATAGGATCACGTTACAGAATATGGAGAAAAAATCGAGTGAAAGTTTCAGGTAATATGCCTAGAGATGGAGGGAAGTTGCTACACAAGTTCAACCACCACTGCTAGAAAAAGAAACAACCATGCTCTTCATTAATACTTTAAAAGTACTATTCATTAATCACATGTTGAGCAGTGCAACTAAGAGTTTCGTGGATATAGTGATGTCCGGTGAAATGATAGAGAATGTGATAAGGTGTGGAAAGATAGAGGCTGAGAACAGCACCAGGAGGTCAACCCCGAAAATGAGAAAAAATGAGGTTAGCAATGTAAACGTGGGTTATGCGAAACCAATCACGATAAATCAACCAAGAACGATGGTCACAGGCCAGCAAGCTTTGTCAAAACAAGAGCCCAATACAAAGTAAAACACGGAGAAACTCCAATTTACTACTATTCTAATAACATAACGGAATCTGTACAAAAGTCTATTCGATACACATGTTGTATCCCCATTCTACTTAAAACCGTTACAACCCCCATACCCCAAGTGGTACGATGCAAGTGCCTAATGTGAATATCATGCGGGAGCCACGGGACACTCGATAGAGAATCGCACCTCTTTCAAAAGGGTAGTCGAAAGGCTCATCAAAAGGGGTGTTGTGAAATTCGATGATCCACCTGGCGTAGGAAATCCGTTACCCAATCATACTGATAATAGGGTAAACGCGATAGTCAAAAATATAAAGAAAGAATATCGGAGAATCTGAATGACATATCCGAAGAAAATATCGGGGAATAAAAGTTTCCAAATCCTTGCATACTTAGGAGTGTTTTGAACAAGGGGACTGTGGAAGAGATCCCTGTATTTTTAGAGCTAATCTAGAATAGTATTCAAAACACGTTTGTTGCTTTAAGCCTAGAAACAATAAGAATCCTTTTGTGACATAGGTTTGTGTCCAGAATTTTTATTTCAATAAAATGCATCTTGTCGAGCAAATATTCTTTCATTTTTTCCATTTCATAATATACATTTTTTTGTTCTTTGGACTGTCTTCTAAATATTATTTTATTCTTCATTCATGATCATATCATATAAATAATCATCCTTAGAATCATTTATTCTTTGGAAATATGATTTGTTACCTACAATAGGTCCTTAGATATCAACGACATGAGTAACGCTGTAACTGACTCCCTTTTGGGGTGAGATATGTGTTTAAGCGGATCTTAAGACTTTAAAGGTGACAGAGATTATAGCCTATATCCTAATTTTTTAAGAATGGTAGAACATGATGAAAAACAAATCTTATACTACAAAGGGTCAGTGGACATTGCAAGCCTAGGAAAGAAATGAAGGTCGAAGCTTAGCTCACCATAAAGACAAAGCGAGATATCATTGGGTTATTCCCAGTTCAAAGAGGTTTTCGCATGATCACATCAAGATATACCTAGGCTACTAAAATGTAAGGATGCTATAGGGTACTCGAAAGACACATGCTAAGTGTTTTACGTTAGCCAGGTCAATCATGAGGTTCGCGTACTGTTGATCTACCATGGAATGGGATTGAATCAGTTAAGCTGTAAATACCAAATGGAGGAAGATAAGACTTATGTACCATCTCCATTTCTTCACAGATTTTCTATATGTGGGGCATAGATGTTATCAGGACATTCTCATCTAATATGCATCGACTTATCTTGGTAGTCGTTGATGTCTTCACGAAAAGGGTGAAGGTCGCTTTATATGCCAATGTTATAAGGTCTCTAGTTATAAAAAAGGGGTACCGACAGGTAATATCAGAAAAGATCATGTCTAATACAACTGCACAATGTCAAAAAATTGTAGTCTGTTCAAAGATCAGACACCATATTACAATGCAGCAAAGGCAGCTAAAAAGAAAGAAAGAAAAAAAAGAAAAAATAAAAGCAAAAACAACAAAAATGATTATGGAAGGTGATTGAGACTTGTAAAGATTGACATAAAGAAGTTACTATTTACCCTCTATTCTTATCAAACGTCAGCTAAGACCTTCATCAGGGCAATGCTTTTCTCATTAGTTTTGGAAGTGTTTTGTCCATTATTTCTTTTCTTTAAGTCTTGTTAGAACTAAAGGTTGAATGAGATAGAATGGATCCAATCTCGATATGATCAGTCAAATTTGAAGGATATTCGTCACGGTCAGATGATGTAGGCTTGTGACAAAAGGGGGGTTCATCCTAGAGAATTGGGGGACCTGGCATTGAAGAAGATCCTTTCTATACAAAAGGACTTTAGAGGAAAGTGGATGTCAAACTAGAAAAGACCTTATGTAATAAAGAAGGTCTGTTCTAGAGAAGCATTGATATTGTCCGAGATGGATGGAACTGCCCAATTCAGTGAACTTAGATTCAGCCACAGTTAACAGTTTTAAAAAAAAATACAAAAGAAAAGAAAAAGAAACAAGAGAGGCCAAGGCGAAAACCTGCAAAGGGCGCCTTGAGACCAAAGGGGATTTGAGTTGAAAACCCGAAAAGGATGGCTCAAATTTAAATCAAAGTAGGGCATACAATAGTCTTGCTATGTCTGAATTAACAATGAAGATGTATGCTACGTCTTGGGGCATCGATGAAAAACTTTGGATTCCCTAAACACAAATTGAGCTCAAAATAGTCCTCAAGAAATTGGTACAAAGAAGCTCAAGCTGCGATATCTAGGGCATCTAGTTTTCCATTTTGCCCATTTTAAATTTGCTATCTTTGATACGTCTCAATAAATTTCATTCTTATTACGTTTGCTATCTTTTGAGCTATGCTCCCAGTTATTTTCTCTCTTATCCATTGTTACGATCTTTTTCAAGCATTTTGTATTGAAATAATGATTAATAGACTAATAATACCTTCACAAAAGAGGTTCTGCATATTACTCTGGAAGTTTCTAAATGGTACAGAAACCTGAAACGGGATTATTATTTAGAACTTACCAAGCCTAAGGGTTAGGAATGTTTGAGAAAGAGGAGTCTAAATTATGACTATCTCTTCAGTTTTTTTTATCAAAGATACCAATTGAACGAAGAGACAAGATATTGCGTCAGTGATACAATCTCGACAAATAATGATCAACCCAAGCTTAAAAGGGGATCATTCCCAAGAAAGAAATAATATTCCTCATTCATGCAAATATCAGGTGTACATATCTGATCATGACACCTGGGGGATAGGCCAAATTAATAGAAAGATTCAGATCCTATACTCCTGGGTTGTAGGGGAGGGTTGAAGATGGCACAAACCTTGGGTCCCAGAAGTACAGTAAAATGGACCCCGATGTTATAATGGGGTAAGCCAGTTAAGCAAAATGAGTTGTTTCTACAAGTTTTTTGTTGGAAAATGCTAGCCAAGCAAGTAGGCAACATAATGAAACAATGATAAAACTCTGATGAATAACAAGTGACAATACTTTAAGCCTTTAAAAAATGAATCATTCTCATGATATTTTTACATTCATATCATTCATAGCGCATTTGATTAGGGGCATCTGATTCGTTTTGATCACAACATCTTAATCATTTGGCATAAACATAGGCATATAAAACCGAGTCTATAGGGCATGTTCCCTAGAGGACAGTGTAGCGACATCGGTGAATTCATAAGTTTATCTTCCTGAGGTAGCAAAGAAGTAGGCTAAAAATTACAGATCTTATCTCAATGTATCAGCTATGGAGCAGATTGAAAACTTCGAGTATTATTTCCATGTATCGACTATGGAGCAGATTTTAGCCACCGGCCTTATCTCTCTGAGGTAGTAAAATAATAGGTTGAAAATACAAGTCTTATCTTCCTGAGGTAGCAATGAAGCAGACTGAAAATTATAGATCTTATCTCCACGTATCAACTATAGAGCAGATCGAAAATGACGAGTCTTATCTCCATATATTGGCTATGGAGCAGATTTTAGCCATCGGCCTTATCTCTCTGAGGTATCAAGAGAACAGGTTGAAGATATAAATCTTATCTTCCTAAGGTAGCAAGGAAGCAGGCTGAAAATTACAGATCTTATCTCTATGTATCGGCTACGGAGCAAATAAAAAATAACGAGATCTTATCTCCATTTATCGGCTATGGAGCAGATTTTAGCCACCGGCCTTATCTCTTTGAGGTAGCAGGAGAGCAGGTTGAAGATACAAGTCTTATCTTCCTGAGGTAACAAGAAAGTAGGCTAAAAATTATAAATCTTATTTTCCTAAGAAGTAGGGGAGTAGATCAAAGACAGTGAACCTTAACCCCCTAGGCAATAGGGTAACAGCCTAAAAAAATTACAGATCTTATCTCCCTAAGCAGTACGGGAGTAGATCAAAGACAATGAACCTTAACCCTTTAAGCAGTAGGGTAAAAGGCTGGAAAATACAGATCTCCCCTAAACAGTAGTGGAGCAGATCGAAGACAGTGAGCCTTAAACCCCTAAGCAGTAGGGTAACAGGCTGGAAAATACAGATATCCCCTAAACAGTAACGGAGCAGATCAAAGACAGTGAGTCTTAACCCCCTAAGCAGTAGGGTAACAGGCTGGAAAATACAGATCTCCCCTAAACAGTAGTGGAGCAGATCGAAGACAGTGAGCCTTAAACCCCTAAACAGTAGGGTAACAGGCTGAAAAATACAGATCTCCCCTAAACAGTAGTGGAGTAGATCGAAGACAGTGAGCCTTAATCCCCTAAGTAGTAGGTAACAAGCTGGAAAATACAGATCTCCCCTAAACAGTAGTGGAGTAGATCGAAGACAGTGAGCCTTAACCTCTTAAACAGTAGGGTAACAGGCTGGAAAATACAGGTCTCCCCTAAATAGTAATGGAGCAGATCGAAGACAGTGAGTCTTAAACCCCTAAGTAGTAGGGTAACAGGCTGAAAAATACAGATCTCCCCTAAACAGTAATGGAGCAGATCGAAGACAGTGAGCCTTAACCCCATAAGCAGTAGGGTAACAGGCTGGAAAATACAGATCTCCCCTAAACAGTAGTGAAGCAGATCGAAGATAGCAAGCCTTAACCCCCTAAGTAGTAGGGTAACAAGCTGGAAAATACAGATCTTCCCTAAATAGTAGTGGAACAGATTGAAGACAGCAAGGCTTAACCCCCTAAGCAGTAGGGTAACAAGCTAAAAATTACAGATCTTATCTCCCTAAGCAGCAGTGGAGCAGATCGAAGACGGTGAGCCTTAACCCCCTAAGCAGTAGGGTAGCAGGCTGAAGAATACAGATCTTATCTCTCTAAGCAGTAGTGGAGCGGATCGGAGACGTAAGCCTTATCCTCCTAAGTAGTAGGGAAATAGGCTGGAAATTACAGATCTTATCTCCCTAAGCAGTAGTGGAGCAGATCGAGGACAGTAAACCTTATCTCCCTGAGCAGCAGCGGAGTAAGCTGAAGATTACAAATCATATCTCCCTAAGCAGTAGCAGAGCAAATTGAAATGAAAGCCCCTATACCCCTAGAGATGCAGTGGGTTAAAGCGAGACTACTTGAAGAAAAGAAGCGCTGAGACTCAGCAGGCCCAGGCAAAATTGGCAATTTTATAGTCTTTGTTCTATTCTCATTACACGACAATGAGCAAAGAGGGGAAACTGTAATAGGCTAATTTTGGCCTGGGCTCCAAAAAATAATAATCGAAGCCAAATGATGCAATTGGTCGAAAACAAGCTAAAAAGGACCAAATTGAAAGACAATCATTAAATTGTGGTCAAATAAAAAAGATGGAGAAAGCCAATGAGTTATCAAAATTTGTTGACTTGGTAAAAGGCTAAAAATAGGAAGATTTGATTTTTATTTTATGATTAAATTATTTAGGCTATTTTTAGTAAACTCCATGTATATAAATAGGGGTATTTTGTTCTTTGAAAATGAACCAATTACTTTTGGGGACTGGGATGAATTACTTTTGTATTCCTACTTCAATTCGGAATTGGATTATTCTCTCTTTTCCTATTTCCATTGGAATTGAATTATTTTCTTTTCTCTTTCAATTACGTGGAAATTTTGTCCATTTCATTTCAATTTCTTTGTTTTTTCTAAATCCGTCCAATTGCTTTTAGCCCTTCCGTTTTTTTATTGTTTTGCAATTAAGTTTTTTTTCCCCAAAATTTTGCTTTAAGGTTCGATTTAATCTTCTTCTTTTTTCGCTATTTTATTATCAAATTAACTATTTTAATATATTATTACTACTATTATTATGTTTCTATTTATATTTATTTTGTTATTCTAATACTATTATTATTTATCTAATTTTATTTATCTATTTATATTTCTACTATTATTATATTTCTATTTATTATATTTTATTTCTATTTATATGGTAATATTATTTTCATTACCAAACATTAGGGCGTTAATTGACCAATACGGTACCAATTTTGGGCGTTGCGAGGATGTTAATCCTTCCTCGCGCGTAACCGACTCCCGAATTCGTTTTCTAGATTTTCGTAGACCAAAAACGTTATTTTAATAAACCAAAATGCTTAATTAAAATGATCGATCACAGGGTGACCTGATCACACCTAAATAAAAAAGATTGGTGGCGACTCCATTTTCGCTTTAAAGTCGACCCCCTTTTTTTCAAAATAAAAAAGATTTCGACATTTAGAATATAAGCAATTTAATAATTAAGATAAATAGGGTATAATTAATTTTGTTTAAAAATTATTTAATAATAGAGGTCCAAAGTCATGGAATAATTGAATATTTCTTAAAATGAAAATAAAAGTATTGTTTTATATCAAACTTAAGAAGATTTGGATACTTTTAACTTTTTATTTTTATTTTTTGGCATGTGGGTATTAAAATTGAAGATGCGATTGTAGAGTTGTAATATTCCATGTATGATGAAATCAAAAAGAGTTAAAAGCTTATTTTTGTTATAAACCCAATACGTGGAAATTGGAGATGAAATTAGAATTAGATTGTATATTTTTGTAATTTTATCATTTTAATAATTTATGTTTTATAATTTTGAAATGATTAAATTAAACTTTTAGAGTCAAAATATATTAATTAAACTATAAAAAATCTAAATAATTTTTTTTCTATTTTAAATATCATGCATTATATACATAATAGCTATAGTTAAGTCATTTCAAACAATTAAAATTGAATACCCATATATAAAATATGAGCTAACACAGCATACTAAAAATAATGTGGGAAATAACTTTAAAAATTGCATAATATGACCATATAAATATACAATTGTGTAAATTTTTTATTATTTAAAAGTTAATAAAATTCACAACACTTTAAGGACATGATAAATATAAAAAGCATGATGTGAACATTTTAAAAAAATTGAATCACTTAAAATTTGGGAAAATATGAAATGAATTGAGAAATAACATATAAATAAATTATTTTTATTTAAAAAATAATAATTGAGCTATTACCATAATTACTTATCTCAAAATTGAGCTATTTTGTAGTTAGGGTTGTTTAAATTTCAGTTAAAATCGAATTAATCGATCTAATTCAGTTAACCGATTTAGTATGGTCAGAGGTTAGTTAAAGATTTTTTGAAATTTTGATTAACGGTTAATTAAGTTTGAAATTGGATAATTAATGGAACTTAATAAATAATATTATATATTATATGTATTAGGCTATTACTAATTCGAGATAAATTGATCAAATGAATATTATTAGATTTTTAATATGCTTTATACTTGTTTTAACAAAAAAACATATAAATTTCGGTTAACCAACCGAATTAACCGAAATATTTTGGTTCGATTAATTTTTTTTGAAAAAAAATTCGATTCGGTTAACGGTTAAAGGTTTAAAAGGTTCGGTTAATATAAGTTCAATTTGATTAATCGTTTGAACACCCTTACTCTTGGCATTTGGGATAATTTTATACATTGTTATATATTTCTCATAACATTTTTATTAAATCATACATTTTTTATGAAATTGAGTAACTATTAAAATGATAGTTTTTAAATCGGATTAAATCAAGAATCAATTTATATATTAATATGAATAAAGAGTTGAATAAAATTTGAACTAGTTTTTGAGTAAATAGCTCATAACCAGTTAAAGCGAACTAAAAAATATTGAATTATTATTTTTTATTTATTTTGATTTAAAATTTTATTTTTAATTCAAAATTTAAAACTTGCTTATTATTATTAGGTATGCTTATTGAATTCATAATGTTTTAAAAGAATTATAAATTTTGAACACTTAAAATTATAAACTTTCAATAAAAATTTAGGAGAATTGAATTTTTATATTTTGAAGTATAAACATCCAAATTTTATTTAAGTACTTAAAAAAAAAAAAGTCAATCCATTAGTAGTACATATTCGGATTATATCTTCCGCCCACGATAGTTAAAACCTTAACGGGCCGCGTACCGATGAAGCCGGGTCGGGTTTTAGGGCAAATAATTTTAAGCCTATATAAAACAAAATAATCTTCTCCGTCTCTATTTACTTGGCCGCGCAGATTGCAAGCGGGATTTGTAGGGTTTTTGTTCCATTCCTCTTTCGCATATCTGAAGCCTTTCAATATGGTACGCTTTCTTTCACTGAAATTGCTTCTTCAATTTATCTCGAGGTTCCCGTTTTTAATCTCAATTAACTACAATTTTTTTTATATATATTTTTCTTAAGTTTCCAATCGACACATATTCTTAATCCATGTTGATATATTTTTCTGCGCTGTTCTTGAGTAGTGGAAATGGATTAATTCTCTAACGTTTTAAGATTCAATTAAAAGCTAGCTTGTTTCTTTAGTGAAACTTAAAAGTAAAAAGAACTTGGCTTTCTAATTTCGTGGAAACTATGTTCTGTTTTTAGTTGATACTATTATTTGTTTGATTGTGAACATGTTAAAAGTATGTAGTTTTATGAATCTCGACTGAGTAGCTGATTTAGCTCTGCATCGCTTCAAATCTGTGCAGACAAAGAGAACCAAGAAGGCCGGTATTGTTGGGAAATATGGTATGCGCTCTATTTAGCTTTTATCACGGTTTATAATCTCTGTTTTTCGGTATATTTCATGGGAAATGAACCATAATCTGAACTATTCTGTTGTGTCATTGTAGTGCCATCAATTTCTGGAATGAGGGATCTTAGACTGTTAATAGGGGTCGAATATCTTATTTTCATTATTACGAATTTTACTTGCATGGTGTGGTTGATAACTGGATAGTTAGATATTGTGTTTATTGCTTAATGATTTGGATACTGGGCACAACAGTTTGTGACACTTGACTCGTTTTAGGTACTTTGTGTGATGAAAAATTGGAAGTTGCTAACAACTGGTAAATTTTAGGTACCCGTTATGGTGCTAGTCTGCGCAAGCAGATTAAAAAGATGGAAGTCAGTCAACACAGCAAGTACTTCTGTGAATTCTGTGGAAAGGTATTTTTTTCATTCTTATTAGCATTCGTTTCCTTCTAGTTTGAGATTTCAGATGGCTTGATTGACTCGATAGTGGCTTATTTAATCTAGCAATTCAATGAATGCAGTATGCGGTGAAGAGAAAAGCAGTCGGAATTTGGGGATGCAAAGACTGTGGAAAAGTGAAAGCAGGGGGTGCTTACACTTTGAAGTAAGAATCTGTTGACCATTGTTTGTAATTATACTTGCTCATGGCATTGTGTTCTCTCTCTAATTTACTTCTTTTTTTTGTCTATGGCAGCACTGCAAGTGCTGTGACAGTTAGGAGCACCATTCGGAGGCTTAGGGAGCAGACCGAGAGTTAAAACTCGTTTTATAAAGTGCGTTTGTGCTTTTCATTTTCTTGATTTATGGAAGTGAATGCAATGCCTTGTGTTACCGCTTTTAAACAAATTTGCTTTTTGGTATATTTTGAACTCATGAATCAATGGAATCAGTTTTGGTGTTTAGATTACGTCATCGATTATGCTAATATTGACTAAAATGGATTATGTTATTGAAGCAGCTTTTCTTATTAACTTTTTTATATTTTAGATATATCCATCTCTGGTTTCTAACATATTTCTTTTCCAACAATTAGGCTCTTACTGTTTAAATCGTGTCAAAACAAATTTCCTTTGCCCTTTAAACATTAACCACTATCACCATGGGGGTAGTAAAGCCCACATAATGAAATGTCACAATTTACAGGGAAGAACCTGGGGAAATGACTTACATTTCTTGATTACCTTAATGTCAAAGCATTTTAACTTTGAGATCCAACACTACCATACATACATGGTTTTCTTCATTGCAAAAGCCAATTAAGTTCACATACAACAGCATTGACCGGATCAGGTTTCAACTGCTCACCATGTATATATGGTTCTTTTCATATATCTAGCTCATCTTTACAAAAACTGTACAAAGATAGGATATCTAAAGTTAATTAGAAAATGGTGTAATCACCACCACCGCCATCAAATCTCTCTCTCTCCACCTTCACTTCTATGCTTGGAATTTCTTCCAGCATGTATATGTGCTTTTGATGTTAAAAAGGATCTGAATGCTCTTCAGCCAAGAATGAAGACTGTAAGAAGATGACAATATAAAACACAAGGCTATATGAAAAGAAAGTCACGTAAGCCATCATCCTCTTGCTGCTATCTCATTGAGTTTCAAATGCAAACGAGCTATTGTCAGAAGTCTCACACGGCATTGTTGTTATTGTGGTTATGATCCATTTGCTTTTGGACTGCTTTTACTGCAATTACTCTTGCTGCGTTGGCTGCTCCATTAGCTGAGGCTACTGCCTTGTTCACTCTCTCATCTACCTTGGCCACATCATAAGCTTTCTCTGCAGCCCTTCTTGCCTCCTGACAAATGAAAAAAAACAATCAGACATGTCCCTGCTCCACACTGAAGACTGCAAGTACAGCAAACTGTGTTGCATTGCAGAGCATAATTCTTGACCACAAAATACAAGCCATGCAAAAATTTGAAACTGTCGAGTCTTGAAAGTATTAGGCATGTCTTCCATACACTTTGGATATATTACACCTAATATTTGACATCAGTGAGTTACATTTTAAATACAAACCGTTTAAGGTTGGCCATCAGGCCAAGCAATGATTGGGAAAACTTATTACAACCTATGGCACCAAAAAAAAAATTTACCTGAACAGCATTAAGTACTTTAGAATGATAGACAGCTACAGGAGATACAGGATAGGTATTATTCCGTGTGCTTGGGACATCAAGGATTCCATTTTGCCAATGACCAGATTGTGTTTCCCCACTTCTAAATGTATACATTCCAAGCCCTTGTCGTCTGCCCTCATGCCAAGCACCTTCATACTGATGGCCATTTGCAAAACAATACACACCAAATCCATGCATCTTGTCTGCAAAATATTCCCCAGCATATGTATCTCCATTCCTAAATCAGAAGGTTCATAAATCTATGCTCATAAAGTAGATAGCCAGTAATTTCATTTGTATGAAAAGGCCACCCTCACATTGCAAAAATGCACTTAAAACATAAAACCTAACTTTCCTACATAGCTTGAGCTATATTCCAATGACACCTATCAGTTATTCAGGCTAATACATGTAAAAAAACAGGGCAAAAAATGAACAAGGTTCCCAATCGGATCCTACAATCTAGGGTGATAAGTGATAACGCAACAATACCATCAGCTTTGTTACCTAAGCATACATGTAGTAATAGTATAATAAAACCATTTTGTAAGAAAAATTTCATCCAAAATCTACAACAACAACAAATTACTAAGCATATTCATTCAGACACCAAGAATCTCATAGCAAGAATCAAAAACTCGGAATTTATTCATAGCATAAGCCAAAAGAAACCTAGAAAATACAGAATTATTTACCTAAAATGGTAATGTCCAAGTCCATGCTTGACACCCCATTGGAATTCCCCAACATATCGACTTCCATCCTCACAGGTGTGGATTCCACAGCCATGGCTCTGCCCATTAGACCACTCACCAGCATAGACATCCCCAGTGTAGAACCAATAAACTCCGAATCCATGCCTAAGACCCTGCCTAAACTGCCCACGATATCGGCTTCCTCTCGCCCATGTTTCCACCCCATAGCCGTCGTACTTCCCATCTACCCAATCCCCCTCGTATCGTCCACTCATATAATAGTGATAAACGCCACTCCCTGAGCACTTGCCTTTATGAAATTCCCCTTCGTAAACGTCTCCGTTGCTATAAACTTGAACCCAACACCCTGAATTCGATCTCTTTTCGGATTTTGACCGAGACCCAATTGACCAAAACACTGGTAAGTGCGACCTCGATAGTGAAGATGATGACTTGAGCGTAACTGGAAACGAACGGGCTAAGAACAGTCGAATAGAAGGGAGGCGAGGAAGGGCGAGGTTGAGGGAAAAAAGAAGGGCAACCGAGAAAGCAAAAGCCGTGAGGAAGTCAAGTAAAAGGGAGTGGCTTGGAGGTGAAAGTAAGAAGTACAAAAAGGGGAGAGATAAAAGGAGGATTAAGCGTAGGTAAACTCGAAGACGACGCAGGTGCTTGAAACGGTGGAGGATTCGATAAAAGGATGATTTAGCAGCGACGGAGAAGGAAAAGAACGACGCCGTATTCCGGGAATTGAACTGCGGGGGAGGGGTGAAACGGTACAAAGTAGGGGATTTGGTGAGAGACGGCGTTTGGGTCAAAAGGGGTCTCTTGTAAGGGGTCGGAGAAGTGGAAGATGAAGACGGAGGAGATGGAATCGCATCATTTCCAGACGAGCTCTGAGTAATTATCTGAGGGAAAACGTAAACCGGAGACGTCCCGGTACCCGCCGGCGCTGTTGTATCGGAAAGCTGTTGTAAACGGTGGTGGTAATTGAAATGCTGGTGGTGGTGGTGGTGGTGAACGGTGGAAGGTTTGGGATTAAAACCGGAGGAGACGCCGCTGCTTTCTTTTCCGATCTGAACTTCCGATTTCTTCTGATGCATTACATACGTAAAAATCAATTTCCCTCCAATTCACTCTTTAACTTTTTTTTTCCCTATTGCTTTGAATAGATTGGAAATTTCTCAAATCACTTTTCTTTTCATTTGCTTTGCTTTGTGTGCAGAGGAGAGATTTTCTCTTTTTCACTCTAATAACTGTTAAAAGACAAAGAAGACATGAGCGTGGAATTAATGGTAATCATCGCCAAACCATTTTTTTTTTAATAAACCAATAATGGAGTGGCCCTTTTTGTTTATTCTCATTATTTTTTGTATTTGTTTTTTTCCGAAATAAAGAAGTATTTAATTTATTATTATTTCGATTCAACAAAGATAAGTTTTTTTATGTGTATTTTCATAAATTTTTTGGATTGAATTAATATTTTTTATTCTTTTAATTATTTATTTAATCTATTTGAGTTGAGAGAAAATTTAAAATAAGTTGTTTCCTTTTTCATCCTAAGCGCCAACTGAGGACAGAGGAGTTGTTAAAAAAGTGGGTATTCAGAACCACCAATAGCATGAACCCACGTGGCTTCTGTTCACGTGCTTGGGTATCTTTAGCCGCCGCTTCAAGAGCTCGTTAAATCGGCGCCATTCTGCCACGTACAAAATTACCTTAATGCCATTCCCTCTATTTGACTTCAATTTCAATCAAAGAAAAAGAAATGATTCAGTTTGGGGCCAATGGGAGCAGACCCAGTTGCCTGCACCTACCAATCATTTTTGCTTTACCGCCGGCATCAGCATCATCATCATACTAATTTGAATCATACTTTTTAGCCACGTTGTAAGAATTATATTGGCAGTTGAATGGGTTAGATTTATCCTCTTTTTACTAATCTAATTACTTTAATAATTATAGTAATTATTTTTTTAAAAAATAACCAAATTATAATGAAAGTTTTCAATTTCTTGTTAAAAAATTAATTTAATCGATTCTCAACTATATATTTTTATTATATATTATCACTTGAATTGATTGAATCTTGGTTTTATTAATTTAAATTTGATTAAAGGCGTAGCCTAAAAAATTTATTTGAGTCCTCTCAAAGATTAAATCATTCTGTTTAAGTTTTTAGTTCTTAATTGAATGACAAAATTTTATTTTTGGCTTTTTAATTTTGATCTTTTAAAATTTTATAATTTTATCTCTGTTTCTTTAAATATTTTTTATTTTTAAATAAAATATTGAACTATTGTTCTGGTGATCAAATAAATAAAACATGTTTTTAAAATTGATACAATCATAAAAACAATTTAAAAATAAATAAAATTTATATGAATATTTAGAATATTTTTCATTTAAGTCATTGAATTTATCATCAATCTTTATTTAAGTCATGAACTTTTGTGTAGTTTTTTTCTCTCAAATTATATCATTTGTACTTCTATTGTTAACAAATCAGACCAATGATGGCAGTTTCATTAATTAAATTTAATGTAAAAATTTCCATTAGAATGTGAACATGATGGGATCAACTCACATATGGACCACATCTTGAGATATTGGTGGTGTGTAGAGTGCTCACACATAATCTCCCTCGTATTTACTTGGCAAGGTGGTGAGATGATCACACCTTACATAGTGCTAGTGATAGATAGTTTGTGACCACACGAGGTGGAGAAATGGCTAGAAGGTTGCATCTCGCAAGTGGGGACGATATTTCCGTAAGGTGGTGAGGTGCATCCTACGAAGTGGCGAAATGATGGTTTGCGAGGAGGGCTAGCGAGGTAGAGCAAAGTGGTGAGGCATTTCACGAGGCCATGGCTGGCTCGTGAAATGGGTCAGATTTCAGGTTTATGAAATTTTCTATAACAAATTTTATAATGAAATAAAATAGAATAAAAGTTTTGTGACTTGAATGAAAGTTAATGCTAAACTGAGTGACCAAGAATCAAAATTACCCGAGAACTTAATTTAGAATTGTTTCAATAATGACACGAGGGAAACTAATACCAATAATTAATCTTTATATGCTTGTCAAAATGTTAATCCCAAAGCTACTTTTTGCTCCTCATGTGATTAACCAATATTTTAAAAAAATTAATTGCACCCAACATCTCAAATTATATTTTTTATTCTAAATTTTTCCTCAAATTTCAAAATATTTTAATTATATCTCTAAACTATCGATGTTATGTTAGTTAGGTTCTTCTATTATTAAAACTATTAATTTAATTATTAAATGACATGTAAAGTCTTATGTGATATAATATAAAATAAAATTTTAATGAAAGTAAGTCACATTACTTTTAAAATTTAAAACTAAAATGAAGTAAACTCAAAAAAAAAAGAGTGGACGATAGTTGATGTAAAGCTCAAAAATCAATATTTTTGCAACATCTATTTTATAATATTCATTTTGTTTAAAATTTTTATTTTAAATTATGTTACATAAAATATATAGTATCTTATTTAATAATTAAATTAACGATTTTAATAATAAAAGAACTTTATTTATATAATATCAATGGTTTAAATATATAATTTAGAATGATTTAAAGTTTAAAGAGGAATAACATGTGAGGTATAATTTGTGGATGTTTTAAAGAATGTGAAGAAAAATCTAAATAAGTGGATAAAGGAAATAATGAGGCCAAAGTTGGATGACGTAAAAGATAAGGAACCCACTTGGGTTTGTGATGTTGACATTGGGAGGGAAGGGAATCCTTTAAAAAAATTAATATTTGGTAGCTACATTGAAATTTGATTAAATTTGAAAATGAGTTAAATAACGTTTTCTTTAGTTATAACTTATAATATTTAAATTTAAGATAAAAATTTAAATAAGTATAAACACTCATGCCTATTCTAAAATAAAAAAAATTATGTTTTAACTTTTTAATATTCAAAATTATGATGAAATTATATTTTGTCCCTTAAAATAATAAAATTGTGATTTAATTGATAAAGCTTTAAACTTACAATCAAAATTTATATTTTAACTTGCAAATATTTAACTTAATTTGGGTGCTCTAAAAATATCTCCCGGACTAGGAAAGGATTATTTATAGTGAAGGTGTCCCACCAAGTAGCCTTGATATGAGAAAGATAGGGCAAGAGACATGCATATAATGGTGCATGGATCACATCACATCACAACATCAACATGACATGTTAGGAAGATGCGGAGTCTGTTTCTTAATACGGAAGAGGGGAGTGGGCTGAACTGGAGGTTATTGTTAAGTAAACCACATACCCCTTTTACGTTACGTATGAGACTCCAATATATTACTATCCTTCTTCTTTGTCTTAATGCTATGCCAATCACATCACCCATGGATGAGTACAGTACAGAATTGTGAAAAGATTGTCAGCTGAGTGTACTCAGGTTATGCATAATACCTTAAATCAAAGCCAGGCAGAACGCACTCAAGTATTATCTATAAGTGAAAATTGAATTGAGGTCTGGAGGAGCACTCCGTTGAGCACTTTTCATCCAATTTTAAGGACAAAATGTTTATTATTATATATACATAAATATATGTTAGATAATTTAAATTCTAAACATATACATTAATAATCAAATACATTACATAAATTTCAGAAATATGCTGTGCTCAACTACCAATAGGTTTGAAACATTTTGATTGGCATGTCAATCGTAACAATTGATGTATTTCACCATGCTGGGCAGCGCAACCAAGGAAGCACCAAAGCTAAGTGAAAATGGCCAGACGCTCTCAACACAAAACTCCTACAAGCACAAGTAGGTCAGGTCAGGGCTTGTGGATCTTGAACCCAAATACTCTGGGAATGTAGTTTTGCGTTGCCTTTTGTGGCTTTAGGTGTCCATACGTCATCAGAAATAGATGTGGAAATGTCGCCCCGAAGTATGCTCCATCGATATCTTGTTTAACATGTCAAGAATATGAAGCTGTATATCAAAGTAATACAACAGTAATGCCAGTGGCAAAGGACTTGATATCAAGCTTTTAATCGACACGCATTTCAAGTTCGACATCACCTTTCCAAGAGGCAAAATGAAATACATCTTACATGCCCAAAGACATTATATGTATATATTCATGATTCAGAGACAAAGGAAAAGGATAGCATGTCTCCCACTAAAGTATGTGCAGACTTGACCCACCAAACCCATCATCAAATATGGGGAGAAGAATGTTATAAAAGAAAGACAAGCACTGACTTGGGGAAGAATGTAGGGAAATGCATACATCCATATAATGTCAGATCCAATTGTCATGATCAATATGTAAAAAAGAATTCCAGGATAAAAGATTTATGATCAATGCGAGGCCAATATCATCTAAGAGATATATTTGCCATAGTAGGGGGCCACTTAAAATGCATGTACAAAGAGGGTAGTGTAAGACACAAGCATACTAGGTAATTTAGTTAATTCTCCTAAGAAGAAGAGAAGTAACATAGTACATGAAATAAAAAGGATACTGCCTTGATACTTGGACCGAGGATAATATACATCTTCACACTTAGGACAGTAGATTTTCACGGTACTGGCACGAGGAATATCTGACTGACCAACTGGAAGACAAGATTGTCCACAGCAATAAACTCTAGGGCATCTCCCAAAATCGTAGCTTTTGTACTTCTCCAACTGAGATAAAAGTTTCAAAGTAGAACTTTGTAAACAGAGATACCATGAAGTCAATGGAAAGCAAAGAAGAAACAGGAAAAATGAAAGCAATTTTACCATAGCAGACATTCCCTTGCTAGTTAATATGTAACGTACATGTATAAGACCATACAACATCTCAGCAGCTGATTCAACTAATTCATTCTGTTCTTCGGTGAACATATCACCTATAAAATCCAAAAGACATTTACTTAATCGCAAGAATCAATGTTCATTGATGGCTGTTGATTTACTTGAGCATCAAGAAACAAAATTTGGAACCATGTTTTGTAGGAAAAAACTTGACATTAAAAGCATACGGGCAGACATGACATATTATACAAAGCAAAACTAAAAATGCATGAAAAGTAGCAAATTAGACAGACATTATGACTGCAAACTATATGATCAGAAATGCCGTAAAACACAAGGTTTAAAAATAATTGCAACAATGTGGTTCCTCAATTCACTTGGTGTAATATTTCTGATGTTAACTTTCTGCAGCAATAGTAAAAAACTCAGAAGTAAAAAGAAAAAGCACTTCAAAATAATAAAGATTGTCTCGAGCAAGAACAAGAGTGATCAAATAAACATCCAGTGAGTTATGGAGTCAGTGAAGAGTCGACTATGTGGGGGTTCCAAATTAACTGAACTACCAAAATTAAGTTGGCTGTCTTGCAACTTATTTCCCAAGAAAAATTTGATCTACCCTTCTAAATTCTTTAGTGGCCAGAATCCTCATGAAAATCCAAAAAACAAACTATCAAACTTTAGACCCGAGACAGCAGAGAAGAATTATGGATGAGGCGGCAAAAACATTCTGCTAAACAATGGTAATTTGGTAAACCATAGCACCTCGAATCGATATCAAATCATCCAAAATTTATATACAAAAATCAAGTCAATGAACATGCTTACCATGAGAAGATTCAACATCCAATATTAAATCAAGGGCGTAGTCATAATATGGAACTTGACTGCTCAACCCGCAAAGATTGAAGTCATCTTGGATGTATTCATCATCAACTTCACAAAAGAACTCATTGCCTCGCAAACCGCAAAACCATGAAATCCAAGATGTGTCATCTCCCTCGGAACCACTAACGTCTGATTCTTCACTGTCGGTTTCTGACTCCTCTGCAATAAAGGCAGTATGAGCAGGTAATAGAGAAGTACCTCACATTTTGTTACTTGCTTATATCATTCATGACTGATGATCTGAGATTCTTAATAGTCTCCATTGCATCTTATGCAAAATCAAAACAAGATAAATTGTAAGGTTTACACTTTACCGGATAAAAAAAAAAAAACCGAAATCCGCCAACAACCTTTTAGCAAGATTCTTACATTGTGTGGCATAAGAGCTCGAAGTTGGGGTTCAATTACCGGCATCCCTACCCCTACCCCTAATCCTAGCTAAACATGGTAAAAAACTTGAAATTTATTATATTAAATCAACAACCTCAATGGAAGGGGATAACATACAAAATTTTCAGATTACCAAAACATGGAAACATAAGTATATTTAAACACCTATATCATTCCAAATCAAATTAAACAAGCCAGTCAATGCATTCGACGCAATAGACGTTTCACTACAGATTAATCGAAGGGGGAAAAAAAGCAGAAACAAAGAGAGAAAGTGAATGACAAGTAACTTACCAGCAGAACATTTGGCTTTGGAACGTGAATCGCGATGAGAAAGCAGGGATTTACCAGCGGAAGTTGAAGGAACAGAGGGTCTTCCTTTGTCTTTGCTGTTGAAGCCCCTCGAAGTGGACGGGGAAGACTTGTCCAGCGCATCGTTTATGCGCTTCCGATCCAACGGTCCTCCCCTTCCTCCTCCTCGATCTCTATGACTATACATAACTTTTTTTTTTTTTTTTTACCTTTCACAACGCAAATTCGCAAAAGCTCCCAACTTTTTTCAATGCAGGGGCAAAAAATCAAGCTTTTTTGGATTCATGGCGCCGTGAGGAGAGAGTAAGATGAAGAAAAAGCCCTGGAATTGAGAAATTAAAGGGTTTTCGCAGGGTGGGGATGAAGCAAAAAACGGTTTTTATTTGAGAATAAAGAAAAAAAAGTCGGAGGTTGAAGAAGGTGGGGATGAAGAAGAGGGAAAGGAGACAAATTGGGGTAAAAATGAGAGAAAGGAGAAGCCAGGGTTTCCCTATTGTCCAGTTGTTGTCTTTGGGGGAGATTTTTTTTTGTTTTAAAATTCTTGGATGGATTCTCCCATGGACAGAACAGGCTACAAGTCTCAGGCCCATAGAAAATCAAGCTTTACCTCTAAATTATTATTCCATTCATTCATTAAACAATGCATGTGTCACTACTCTCTTCTTTTAACCAACAGAAAATGAGATTGAAAACGAAAACCTCGGCAACTTTATTAAGTATAAGCCCATACTCCAAACCCTCATTTTCAACCTTTCCTCCCAAAATATTGAATAGGAGTAATTGTGTAGTTTACTAGGAAAGACAGGTAGCAAGAATGTTGATAATGGATTGCCTATTCTAGCAAGACAAATGTAAGTTTTATGTTCTGAGATATGCTTTGATATTTACATTGTAATTTTTGGATTACATGATTATAAGTTGAATAGCCATGTGGCTAAGGCGTCTAGCTGATAGTTGGAGGAGTTGGGACCTCTCATGATTGCTATCAGATTCTTAACAAAGGAGTGCATATAATACAAAGCTTGTGAGATTACAATGGAGAGGTTCACAGTGGCTATGAAACTAGTTCCACTGCTACTGCAGCTCCTCCTAAGCCCTGGAAGACACAGTTTGTTGAATAGCAAGGGGACACCGAAAATCATAGTCTTGGTGGGTATTTTTTTTTGGGGTTCAAACATAGTGTTGGTTATGTCATGCTATGCAAAGGCTGTCATCACCCTACTTACTACTTCCACAGTCAGCAATTGAATGGATGAGGAAAATGGATGCCTTTGAACAAAAAAAAAAAAGAAAAGTGAATAGCATGTGCAGCGCATAAAGTCAATAAATGTAATGCAAACCTTTAACCAAATAAAGATAATGCAGGCTTATTCAAACTGAAATAATAGGATTCTTCATAAAAAGGAACAATCTTTAGTGAAATTTATTAAACCCTAAACATAAGAGTTTTTTTTTTTAAAAAAACAGCATTTCCTTTGAAAAAAAAAAAAACAGTTTCATGTCATATCCCATTTTCAACGTGACTGGGAATAAAAGATACTTCGTTGGATAGTTATTATACGTACTAACAATATCAACACTAAGGGTATTTTCACTCCTCTGAGCGCGTGATTGAATGTTCAGTTTTTTTTCCCCTTAAAGTTGACCTTTGCTGCTGGGTCCGAATCCGACAACTATTCCACTGTCATCTTTAGGGTCCGAAGAGCGCGCTGTCCACGCGCTGTCGCTTCTCGTGCTTCACACTTATCGCAAGTCTCGGCTAAACTCTTTAATCATTTTTCAAAAATCAAGTGCAAAGAACGAAGTAAAGTTTTACTTTTAATACAAAAATAAATCCATATTAAAAAATTTTAAAAACGTATTACTTTGTCAATTATAATTAGGGTTAATTCTAGCAAATATCATCTAGATTTTAAATCAGCTTTTAAATTTTAAATATTTTAATTAAATCTTAAAATATTGATACAATATCGGTTAGGTCCTTCCAAAGAACTTAATTATTAGTTTGAGTATTAAATGTTCAACTCAAATCTAAGATGAAGCATATTTAAATATATATGTACCCAAGGGCTAATTGAGAAATATTTTTAGAGGAAATGAAAATAAAATTTTGAGAGGTAAAATAGAATTTTATTATGTATTATAATTCATGATTTCATTGTTCTTAAAGGGTTTAAACATTTTTTTGGGAGAAAAAGGTGAAAATTTATCATATATTAATTTATAATTTTATCAATAATTCCAAGTTTTTTTTTTTGTTTTGAGGGGTCATGGCTCTTTCCTACCCCTTGGATTCGCCTTTTTGTGTACCTACCTTATGGACATCATAGACCTACATGTTAAAAAATAGCTTTTTATAAATTTTATTGACGTTGTCTATCCTTTTAAAAAGCAACAAACTCAAATTGTTTATACAATAGGTGTACACGTGTTTAGAATTTGATCAAAGTATTTTAAATATGTTTCGTATCATATTTGAACTAGCATTTAACCCCTATAAATGTAGGTGGATGAAAGAGGTGATTGACATAATACTCATACTTCGAAAAATTAATTAAAACGTTTTTACAATTTAGATACCAATTTAAAACTAAGATACAAATCAAGGACATATATTGAAATTAACCCTTATATCTGTTGAGCAGAAAAAACTGATGAATTCAAGGGAGCCGATGTTTTCACATGCACAAAAAATCGCGTGGAAAAAAAAAAATATTGACATTGCAGTATGGCCTTCCTTTTTTTTTTTTTTTTGTACTTCTCTTTTTGCCTCTCTGTCAGCTCAAATTAAAGCGATCCACCATTTTTCTTTTTACTTTAATTTTCTTTCCTCACAAAGCTCATAAAGACTTTTATTACTTTTCTTCACACTCTCCCCTTCTATATTTAACTTTCTTTTTAATCAAACCATGGCGCAGACAAAGGGAAAAAAGCTCTGAAACTACTGAGGCCTGATAAAGAAACCTTAGTTTAACTGTATACAATGAGTACGGCGGCAGCGACGGCGGCGGCAACAGCTACAACACAAACGAAATTCATAAAATGTGTTACAGTTGGGGATGGAGCTGTTGGAAAGACTTGTCTCCTTATATCTTATACAAGCAACACTTTTCCAACTGTATGTACGATCATACATTTTCTTGTCTTTTGCATTGAACTTGCTTGTTAAATTGTGGTAATGGCTTTTGTTTTTTTTTTTTTTGGGGGGGTGTCTTCTTGTAATTTACAGGATTATGTTCCTACTGTTTTTGACAACTTCAGCGCCAATGTAATGGTTGATGGGCAGACTGTCAATTTGGGTTTATGGGATACTGCTGGTATTTGCTCCTTTTGCTTCTTTCATAATCACTTCTACAAAAGAGCTGAAACGCGATTAAAACAATAGAAATGACCCTATAAAGTGCCAAAAGTTACAAGGCCAAGGCCAATTTCACTTCAAAATGAACTCTGCTTTCTCTGTTTGCCTGTAAAATTATAACTATCTTTTGGTTTCATAGATGGGGAGAGAGAACATTAGGAAGGTGCTGAGGTCCTATTATACATTTTGGCAAAGGGTTTGCCATGACTAAGTATTAACACTACTATATTGTTTCTTATACATTGAAATTTATAACACCCCATTGGATGAGATTGTTTCCATTTGACATCCATATTTATCTTGTTCAAGGTCTTTCAATAGCCTTTGGATATCAATTATTAGTGAAAGCAGGCATCTTTCTTGTTTAATTCGTTCAGCGGCTTGATTATATGCAGGACAAAATAGATTTCATAGTGTTGATAGTATATTTTCTTTCAGGTCAGGAAGACTACAACAGGCTAAGGCCTCTAAGTTATAGAGGCGCTGATGTGTTTCTTCTTGCTTTCTCCCTTATTAGTAGGCCCAGCTATGAGAACGTATCGAAAAAAGTAAGTTTCTTTTTCTCGTTACTTGTTTTTGAAGAGTTTCTTTTTCTCGTTACTTGTTTTTGAAGTTTAAATCTTCAGTGAGTTCTCTGCTCCTTGTGCTTAGCTTATGAAATGTGCTTACTACTAGTTTTTTTTATTCCTTTTATGTCTTTTGTTCTCCTTGTTGTGTTGGGGAAGTGGGTTCCAGAGCTGAGACATTATGCTCCGAGAGCGCCGATTGTTCTTGTGGGGACCAAACTAGGTGATGGATTCTCTCCTCCTTGATGTATTGCTTCTGCAATTGGTCATGCCTTTACTTATCAATCCAGGTTCAAAAGGCTCTGAATAATTAAGCATGTCTGATGAAAACAAACTAGAGCTCACTAATATGAAGTGCTTTCTCTTGTTTCTTTTTCCACTTTTTACATTCATAAAAGTTGCTTGTCTCTTTATAACTATATATTTTTTTCCTGAAAAGTCATCATTGTATTCTCATGTATGTTCATGATTAATTCGCAAATTTATTTAACCTGTATCCAACATGAACAGCATAAAAAAAGAGCGCAAAAGAAACGAACGCACATAACGTATACAAACTTCAATTGCATTTGATTTTCTAGCTACAAGCTCTATTTGATTATCTATCATCATGCATGGACAAGCATGCTTTTGTTCGGTTAATAAATTTATATTGGATGCAGATTTAAGAGATGACAGACGGTTCCACTTCGATTATCCTGGGGCATGTACTATTTCTACAGAACAGGTACCTCTTCATTCTCTGCTTGCTCACGGCACCATTAGTTGTTTTCCTACATAGAACAGAATCTGTACAAGTTATCACTGGAAAGGGTAAGTTGCGGCAGTTATGAAAGCTTTACAGAAACAAACAAAGAGAAACCTTTTTTCGAAAACATGTACAGGCAGAGGCAGACTGCAGTGGGGAATGGACTGGTTCCAACTTTTTAAAGTTTACTCCATCCTTTCACAAATTTAGTGTTATGCTCGTCTATTGAGCAAGGTATAGAGTTTTAATCCATTCCAGATAGCAGATATTATATCTGCTGTTATCATCTTTAGGCAGGCATGTTCAACTTTTGCCAGACCTAAATTGGCCCACTAAAAAGACAGCGTTTTTGTAGTGTGTCAAAGAAGATAAATTTATCTGTAGATAAATTTATCTGTTGTGCTTCTTGATTGCAAATCATACTTTCTTGTTCTTGTTGTGATCTGAATACTCAGATATTTTAATTCTATTCCCAGGGTCTTGAACTGAAGAAGCAAATAGGAGCACTGGCATACATAGAGTGCAGCTCAAAGACACAGCAGGTTCGTATAGCATGTGTTATTTGTGATGAAACTATTAGCCCAAAGTGCCTATCACATATACCTGGAGGATCCCAATATATTTCCATTCCTCCCAAGTGCAGTCTTACAATGTTTAAACTAACAGAAAGACCAAATGATGACAAAATCAACTCATTGAGCACCAGCACTGATTTGGCATCTTGCTTTGGATTTAAGTTAGTACTTTGGAAGAATTAATGAAGGACAACATTCATTTAAAAGTTCATTCTTTCTAGAAATTAAGAATTTATGTGTTGAAATTTGCAGAATGTTAAAGCTGTATTTGATGCTGCTATCAAGGTTGTTCTTCAGCCTGCAAAGAAAATGAAGCAAAAGAAGAGAACAGGTATATGCCTTGTTCTCTAACCAGAAATTCACAAGTATAAAAGCCAGTGTGAAGTTGACAATGTGATTCTGTTCTTATAATTCTGTGCATTCTTGATCTTGTTTATTACAAATCTTTTTCGAGTTGATTTTGAGTGCTTGTTGTCCTTCTGAGGCAGGGAGTTTGCAATAGTTTGATCAGTGTGAACTCCACTTGTGTATTATCTTCAAGAACTCAAGGGTGTTTGGATTTTGTATATTGACTGCATATCGCAATGATTTGATGTGAATGAAAATTGCTTCTTTTTAAAACATATTGGTAATCTGCCCCGATCTTCCACCCATACTGATATCATCCATAAACAACGGCCAAACTGTTCTGCAATGGTTCATGCTCTTCAAATAACTCTTACCAGTTAACATATTGAAGGAACAACCACCTTTATGCATACAAAACGAAACACCAGCTTTGAAGACTTTTTCTGCTAGCCGATAATCACAAACCATAGCCGTAATATACATTCCAATTTATGTAGCAACAACGAAAGACGGGGCTTCTCAACTGGTATAATCTAAAAATGAAACTAAAATCACAGTTCCTTTGCTGATTCCTACACCTAAATAGAGTCATTTGTTAAGGATAAAAAAAGTTCCCATGTCATCTACAAAATTATCAAGATATGTTCTTGATAGCATAGCAAAGCAATCGGGAGAGCACTTACACGTTACACGTTACATCTAATATCAAACAAACAATGTTCCTATGCCTAAATGAAGATTACAATGAGAAAACTAGGATTTGGAGCAAAGTTCATAAAAGGAAAAAAAAACAAAGCTACATTTAGTCCAGAAAGAGGCAAAAGCTACAGCAGATCAGGATGCACTATTGCTATCACTCAATAATCAAACAAAGAAAGATGAAAATTGAAGTAAACCCCTAAACATTCCACCAACTTACACTTGCAAATCCGTAGTCAAAAGGATTGGACACATTGCAGTAAGGAAAATCCATTAGGACTGAGGTGAGGGCATTCTTTTGGGCTTCTTCTTCCTCTCTGAAACTGCCTTAGCGAAAGCTTCAACAATTCTCTGCTGTGACTCCAATATCACCTCGGTCCTCTTCATCTCCATCTCCATCCTCATCGTCTCTATCTCCCTCGCCATTTCCATCTTCATCTGCTCCATCCTTACGAACCCATCTCCTAACACCTTTATAGCTGACACCATCTCTGTAACAGCATCTCTTTCCCTTTCCCGCTTCCCTGATGCTGCCGTTTTCTCGGGCAGATCCTCAAACCCTCTTAAAATCCTAGTCCCATAAGCCGATCCGGAACCCGACCCACCAAAATTACCCTTACTGGGGTGAGAATTCGCGTTAATATTGGGGTTAGGATTTGGGTTTGCACCGTACTTGTGATCTATTTTTCCATAAAATCTTGGCCCTGGCTGAGCTATACTAACTCCGGTTGGGATCCTAATTCTGAACCCACCGCTATTCCCGTCACCGCTGACACTTCCACCGTTGTTTCCAATCCCATTTCTGTACAACTTTTGTACACTTCTCGTATTTAGGCTGCCGTTTTTATAGCCATCGTCGTAAAACTCTTGGTCTTGCCCATCTTCTTCGTCATCACCGTTTTCGTCATCTGGGCTATCCGAGTTATAATCGGCTTTCACATTAGGTCCCTTTTCCATAGCGTCCATGCGCTTAAAGTGGACCCAAGAAGAAACAAATCTCGAAACGGGCATAGATCTAGCCCGCTGGATCTCGGTCCGATACCGCTTCCGGAGCTTCTCCATCTTGTGGCGGCACTGCACGGCCGTCTTAGGAGGCGTCGCCATAGGGCAGCGCCGAGTCACCGCGTCCGCAACTTCTTGCCAGTGGCTGGCTTTAAGGTTCCCACGACGAAGTGTATACCATTTGTCGCGGTAGGCGTCGATTAACGCGACGGTTTCATCGTGAGACCAACAAGGCGGAGGGAGCCGCCTTGGGTTGGGCGTGACGGTGGCGGTTGCCGACGGCGTGGATCTGGACGTAGGCGGTGCCGGGAGCGACAGCAGCGTTTCCGATGGTGGTGGAGGCGATGTGTTGGATGGTATACCCTGTTCGGGTGAGGGAGAAGATGGGTTGGACATGAGATTAGGTTAAAAGATAGGGGAAAAGGGAGGCGCAGTTTGGCAGAGGTGGGTGGGAGTGATGGATAAGGGGTTGTCGTGCACGTTAGCAAAGGGGATAAGGGTCAGGAAGGAGGAAACAAGAGGAAGATGGGAGGAGCAGAATAATAGAGGGGTGGGAGATAAAGTCGGGGGTGGAGGAGGAGAAAGTGGGGTTTGTTGACATACAGAATGGCTGTGGGCTAAAAGGGCGGGTGGGGTGGGTGGGCGGCTGATTAGGTGTGGGGGAGAGGGCTAACATGCGCCGCGAGGGTGGGAGGTGATAAGTTGTGCCGCAACCTATATGACAAAGCGGTCCACGTCCTTTTTTTTCCTTCATTTTGTTTTGTATTTTCTTTTTTTGCAGAATTAAATGGCACCCATTTCCTTCTATCATTGATGCTTATCACGTAATTGTGGGCATTGGATAACCCCCCACCGAACAGCCGGGTGGGGAGGTGGGGTTCCGTGTGCGGCTCTGAGCCATAACTTGGGCAGCGGGGCGAGCGAGATTTATTTGGGCGGTGATTGGCCTCTTTTTGTTTTATCTTTTTTCAGTCTGGTTTTTTTTTTTTTGGTTTGACTCTAGGTTTTAGAGTAGATATTAGCTTTAGCTGAGGCTTTAGCTGCCATTGGTGTTTTTTTTTTCCTTTTTCTTTCCGTATTTATTTATTGGTGGTGGAGAGAGAGATAAAAGAGGATGGAATATTTTGACTCTCTTAAACTCAAATTGAATTTAATAAATATATTTTTACAAAAAATAATTTTAGTGTTTTTTCGTTTATTGTAAGTTTAGAATATTTATTTTAAGTTTAAATGAGTATTTGGTTTGAATTTGGTATTTCTTTTATATCGGAGTTAAAAAATTATTCAAATTATGTGTTGAATTTGACAAATATTTTTATATTAAGACTTGAATTTAGTAAATATTTCTATATTAAAACTTTAATTTTTTATCTAAATTAATTTTAAAAACCTTAAAATTTAGGTCTAATATAAAAATAATTGTTAAATTCAAAGTCTAACTTCGATCGAAAAAAGTTCAAACCTCAATGTGAGAAAAGTTATCAAGTCTAGGACCTAATATGAGAACAGTAATCAAATTTAAGATTTAACTTAGATAAAAAATAATTTAAACTCCAATATAAAAAAATTGTCAAATTTTAGTACTAAATAATTATTTAACCCTTTATTTTATAATGTAAATAAAAGTTGATTGGAATTTTCATTGGGTTATTGGGGGATGGAAAGGGAGGCGAAAAAAAGAAATGGGTTGGTTTTTGGTAGGAGGAGGTGGGGGTGTGCAGCTGGGATGGATCAGGGATTAAATTTTCAAAATTTTAAATTTTATATATAAATTATTATGTATTCTAAATTTAGTATTTATATTGTATAACATTTATCTTTCTTAGTTAAATTGTATTCATATGATTCGTCTCATTAAACTATAAGCTTATATTTTATATTAATAAAATATTTTTTAGTTATATAATTTTAATGATAATAATTAAATATATTAATATATTATGGACCTTAAAAGACTAAATTTTGAGATATAAATTAGAATTTAAAGTTAAATTTTAGAATTAATTAATTTGACTCATGCCTATACGTATTAGGTTAGTGATTTTTTTTTTGTAATCTTCTTCTGGTAATGTATCAACACTGTCAAGATAAAAAGGAAAAAAAGGGTTTGATGTTAAGAGTGAGAGCTCAAGTAAAAAATAAAAATTATCTTCCTTCTTCATTCCTCATGCAAAAGACTTCGATAAATATTTTACATAAAATATATACAAATTTAAAAGAATTGACACAAGGTAAAAAAATTCAAAAAATTTAATTTTTTTTACATTAAGAAAATAATTCAAATTTAAAATTTTGAATCCGTCCTTACGTGCAGCAGTGCATTGATGAAGTGGTGAAGAAGGCATATTTTGTGGTAGACTTGGCAAGGCTTTCGGAATCCTGACATCATACTTTGAATTTTAATTTTACAACATTTTACTTTATCTCTCTCTCTAACGTGTTATATTGGTATGAGTAGTTCTTCGTTGGAGGTGTAACGCGCGACGGTGTCCACTCATCCCACATTTAAAATCCAAAAGATATCTTTTAAGTGGATAAAGACCCTTACCTCCCGGTCATTAGTCTCTTTGTTAATAAATTAATTAATTTAGGTAATATTGGATAAAATAAAAATTAAATTATAAAATTATTTGACATATTTATTAAAGTTACGTAAATAGATTTTTTTAAATTTAAAAGTAAAATGTTTTAAAAATAAACTAAGATAAAATAAATTGAAAAAAATTATATTAAGTGATAAGTAGCTTATTATCTACCTATTATTTTCTACACTTTTCATTAAAAATTTCTATTATTTATTTTTTTAAATTAGCAAACGAACTTAAAAATTAAACTACTGAAAATATTAATTTTCAATTGACTTAATTTTTTAATGGATTGTCAAACAAAGCCTTAGTCTCTATATTATTAGAAAGAATCAAATAAAGCTAAATATCAATAGGGTTAATATTTACGGTTAAACAAAGTTAATATTTTGAAAGTTTTGTACAGTTTTGCAAATGAAATATTTTTCTTAAAATTGAAAAATAAATAAAATAGTTTTTATGTCATTTTAAACAATAAATATTAATTACATTACAATTTGACCGTATTATATTCTTCTAATAATATAAAACTAAATTGATTTATTTAATAATAAAAAGGCTGACCTGATCCGACAAGAACAAGGTTATTCCATTTTCATCTTATTCATAAACTTTAAGAATATATATAATATAGCCACAAAGGAAATTGAAATATATATATATATATATATATATATATAATATTCCTAAATATATAGATATATAATATATTCCTAAAAGATAATATCCCATAATAATATCCTAAAACACCCCTCAAGTTAGAGCATGCCGATCATAAATGCCAAACTTGCTGAGAAGGTATTCAAATTGCAGTTTACCAAGCCCCTTTATAAAAATGTCAGCTAACTGAACGGAGGTCGGAACATAAAAAAGGTGAAATCAACCTATCCTGGATTGCATCCTTAACAAAGTGACAATCCACTTCAATATGTTTAGTACGCTCATGAAATACAGGATTCTATGCACTATGCATTATGCAACTCAAATTAACTATCACAAAATAAATGAATAACTTTAGGATCAATAGCAAAGCCTTCAGCCACTTGAGCTTACAAGTGACGGAAGCCATAAACCTATACTTAGCCTTAATGGAAAAATGAGAAACAATATATTGTTTCTTAATTTTACAGGAAATAGGAGATTGTCCCATAAAGACAAGTCAACCAGTAAGCGAACGTTGAGTTAACAGAAAAGTATCATAATCCGAATCACACCACCCTTTTAAGGAGAAATCACTATCATATCTCAACAGAATTCCTTGGCTAAGAGAGCTTTTCAAGTACTGGACAACCCACAGAGTTGCATCTCAATGCTCCTACCTCGGCTCATGCTTAAATTGAGATAAAAAATAAACCGAGTATGCTAAATCAGGTCTGGTCAATGCCAAATAGATCAAACGACTCATTAACAGTCTTTAGTCAAAACCGTCCTTGTAGCATGTGCCAATCTATGATTTTGCTCTATTGGGGATCCTATGGGCTTTGCTCGCAGAAAACTTGTCTCTAAAATAATATCAAGTGTGTATTTCCTTTGACAAATAAATATACCTAAAGAACTATGAGCTACCTCTATCCCCAAAAAATATTTCAAAACACCAAGATCCTTCATATGGAATTAAGAACTGAGATACCCTTTAAAAGTTTTCAAAGAAGCGGAATCACTCCCAAAAATAATCAAATCATCAACATAAACAAGTAAATTAATGTGTACAGATCCCTTAGTGCATGTAAAGAGAGAATAATCAGAATATGATTAAAGAAACTCATACCCTTTCAGTGCAGAAACTAGCTTAGCAAAACAACATCGATGAGCCTGTTTCAACCCATACAAAGACTTGCGCTAACGGCAAACCAATCCAAGCTTATCAGAGGCAAAACCTAGAGTGTAACACCCTTAACCCCTCTTCATCGTCAGATTAGGGTCACAGGCATTACTAACACGTCATACAATTAATCAGTCATAATTACACACATATATATACTAGCTAATAACAATATAATATACAGGGTCAGGTCACAAACAATCAAATCATATCATAATAGAATATTATACAATCGAATAATGATTTATGCTATGCAATGCTAAACTTGGTCTTCCACTGTCTACACTCTTATCACTATTTATACATTGCTAAACTTAGTCTTCCACTGTCTACGATTATCTTTTTAATTTATCTTCGATAATGTTAGTGGAATGCACTTAATTTAGGTTTGCTAATCTACCCCAATTCAGAGTAAAAGTTACTCTTACAGCCCCTATTACGAGTCTACGAGACCTTAAAAATAGTTTAAAAATAGGCATGACTAATTTGAAACAATTCTGGAAGTTTAGGAAATAATTACAAAAAGTTTGATTCCATGGGTCACACACCCGTGTGGCCAAGCTGTGTAACTATCTGACTTAGGTCACAGGCCCATGTGTGACACACGTCCGTGTGCACCCAAAAGTACCTTAACACTCAAGTTTACTATTTCCTATTTACTTGGGCACTAAGCAACTCAATTATCAATCATTTAACCTATTCAAAACACGATTAAACATGTCCAAAAAATACCAAATTCGCCACCTAATATGCCTAACCAATGTACCTTCATTGGTACCACATTTTATATGTTCAAATACATCGACAACATATCAAACATTCAAGACCTTTATTCATATCACATTTACTATATTTGAACTAACTTTCAACTTCTAAAGTTACCAAATATGAAGCTAAGCGCATACCAATCATTATGCTAAACTACCAAACTTTAAGTTATTCCATACCAAAATATAAACTAGGCTAACATACCAACATAGCTTCAACCACAACCGTACACACATTTAACCATCATTTCACTAGCAACTAAGTTAACAACATCTTATAAACAATATCAACAAAAGACTCCCTAGGTACATGTCATTACAAAATGAAATATCACCACAATTGAGCTCAGGATTTGTGATTTGATGTTGAGTCGACAATAATTCGAATAGTACCTAGCCTGTGCACGAAAAATAAAACTGCACGTTGAGTAAAACTTAGTGGTATTCCTATAATCCGAATAACATAAACTTAATATAAGTATTTAAAATGCAAAATGTAACAAGTAAGCTATGTTCATGTGTTTCAATTCAATAATATAATTTTTACTTATTCCCTATTCACATCTACTAAGATTTCACATGTTCAAAAATATAAGTATATATCAATGACATTTCATTTATCATTTGAATACATCATCTCATGCGATGGCATGATTCATATCTTTGATTAATACTTGAATTTACTTAACTTTTACATCTCAATTCATAATTGCCCTCTCAATATTTTCTCATCTCATGTTCATTTCTTATATTTTCCATTTCAATATCAATCACATAAATTATTATTTTACTTTCCCCTATTAAGACAACCCGGACTCGAACCGATACACGGATCCAACCAACACACCAGTTTGGCACCCAGTGCCTCATCAGATAAATTTGAAGTAATATCTGTGCCTAACGCTATATAAATTGACTCTCAGTATCTCATCAGTTAAACCGAAGCAAATTGGCACCCAGTGCCTCATCGAATTGTGGTCGAAGTAATCTCTGAACTCTTCTAATCCTATGGCATGCCAGCTATATCCGACTCAACCCGATACAATTAATAAGGATTCATTTCACTTTGCAATACAAACAATGTCTCAATTTCATGAATGTATATCATCACATATAAGCATATATCCAATTTGATAATAATCACATTTTTCTTAATACACATATATTCATAATCAATATATTTCATAATATACAAAATCAATCCATTTCATTTCAATTATGAATTTAATTTAATCCCAAAGTACCAAAGTACTCACCTCAAATGCTTACTATATGCAAACAATTATATATGCAATAATCTACTATTTAATTCTGATTATAGAAACACAAACAGTGAATTTCGAGCTATTCGACGTCGAGTTTATCCTTCCCCTTTTTACTCGAGGATTTTGGTATGACGTTAGCTACGAAATAAAACAATTAAATCACATTAATATTACATATTTCAACTTCACATTAAATTTCAATTTTCACACTATATTTTTTTATCTTCAATTTAGTCCCTAAAACGAGACTAATTTTAACCTTCACAATTAACTTCATATTTTTATACTAATTTCACTTTAGACCACATTTATCTTCCTCTTTTCTAATTTGACCCATTAATTTAAATTTTTTTACAATTTAGTCCCTATTGTTCAAAGTCAACAATTAATTCCACAATTTAGTCCTTTTCCATTTCTAACTTAAAAATCTATCTATTTAATCCCTAATACTTAAACTATTCAACAATGTCAACATCTAAAATCTTGAACAATACTAAAAATTACCATAGGGTCGGGTAGCGCTAAGTACCGAGATTCTAAAAATATAAAAATTACAAGTGGAGGGACTAAATTGCACTAACTAATTTAAGCTTGAACTTCCAAACCCCTAGTGCCATACGTTCTCTTCTCATTTTTCTTTCTTTCTTTTGTTTAATTTGCGTACCTCCACTTTCATTTCTTTTTCTTTCTTTTATTATACATTTATTTTAATTATTATTATATATATACACATTAAAGTTAAGTTAATATACATATATAACATATCTGTATATTTATTTTAAACACATGCATACATGCATTTTATTTAGCTCATGGCCGGCCACCTATGCACACATATTAATTAAGTGGCACAATTGCTACTTTAGCCCCTTTAGTTTATTTCAATTTATAAGTCAACTTTTAACCCTTACGTGATTTAGTCATTGTACCTTAATAACTCCTAATTTCACATAATTCACTAATCCAAAAATTAATTAGCTACCTAGCTAACTTCGTAAATATTTAATTAAATAATTATGAGTCCAGTTTACGAAAATAAAGTCCCAAAAATACGTTTTCTAACACCCCACTATTGGGTCGTTACATAGAAGAAGCTTTATCAAAATGCTTTCATCAAGATCACATGCATAAAATAATTATGTACATCTATTTGATGTAACTCCAAATTTTTTGAAGCTGCAATAGATAAGAAAGCACGAACAGCCACCATTTTCGCCACAGGAGCAAAAGTTTCATTATAGTCAATACCGTCTATTTGGTGATTACCAAAAAACGAAAAGACGAGCTTTAAGTCTCTCAATACTTCCATCAAAGTTAAATTTAATCCTGTACACCCACTTACTACCCAAAGTTTACTTTTTCTAAGGAAGTGTCTCCATAGACCAAGTGTCATTATCCTCCAAAGCACAAATCTGCTTTTGCATAACATTATGCCATCCTACATCCTTCACAGCCACTTTAAAAGATAGTGGCTCGATCCTTACAGTAATAGTTACAAGAAAATTTTAGTGTTTCACAGTAAATTTGTCATAATCAACATAATGCATAGGAAATGGAGTACCTAAGGAAGGCCCTAAAATAGGTGAGGCGAGAGATGAAATTTTCTTTATGACTGTATGAGTGACAAAATCCCGAAGCTTCACTGAGGGAAACTTCTCCCTCTACCCTCGTCTCAATTTGGGCTCATCATTACCCAAAGCCTCATGTACCACGGTGTCGTCGTAGAAAGAAGAATATACCACAGGTGGCGAACTCACAGGCTGTGGAGTGACAAGCAAATGAACTATTGCGGGCTGCGGCACCTCTGAATCACCAAACTATGTATCAAAAATTGTGTCTACACTCCCATATGGCAGAGCAACATTGTCGAGCTCAATAGTTGCAACATTCTCGTCCAAATATAGAAAAATATCCTCAAAAAATTTCATATCACGAGACATAAAAAACTTCTTAGAATCCATATCATATAAATACCAACCCTTGTTTTCCAAACATATACCCAAAAAAAGCACATTTTCGACTTCGATTAGCAAACTTATCAGCCTTAGAATGTTGATTATTAACCAAAACACACTCCACAAAAAATGGCAAATATCATTGGAAATGCAAAGCACGAGCCACATTTAAAATATGTTGATGTTTTATCTCAACTCTCCCATTTTGTTGAGGAGTACCAACACAAGATTTTTGAAAATTAATGTCATTTGTAAGAAAATAATCCTGGAGAAAATTATAGTTCGTCCTATTATCACTTCTAACAAACTTTATCTGTTGAGAAAATTCATAATCAATTATAGTAATAAATGACATGAAAATCTTGAAAACCTCCTTCTCATTAACCAATAGATATATCCAAAGAGCACGAGAGAAATAATCAACCAATGTCAAAAAATAATAAGATCCACAAGATGAAGAAGTGACATAAAAAACCCATAAATCACAATAAACTAACTCAAAAATAAGAGGGACTTTATGTTCACTAATTGGAAAGCTATTTCTAGTTTACTTAGCATGATGAAAAATTTTGCATGCTTTATTCAAATGATCTCTAAAGTTACTAACATAGGAAAGTAACTTCACTACTTTTTTAGAAGGGTGACCTAATCTTCTAAGCTTCAGTCGAAATTGCTTTGACCGTCGATACCTGTTGGAAGTAGTAAAGTCCATCTTGTCTCTCACCTACTCCAATCAGCTCTCTCGAATGAAAGTCCTGAATTGTACATATATTAGTAGAAAACTTGGTAAAATAGTTCATATCATCATTCAACTATGAAACTGAAATTAAATTGATTTAGGAACATAAAGAACATGCTTTAAGTGACTTTTTCCCGTCAATTTAACCATTCCTTCTTGGGTAGCCACCACTGTTTGGCCACCAGGAAGTCCTACGGAACATGCTACAACTTTTCTAACATTCATCAAAAACATAAAATCACCTGTAACATCATTTGAACACCGAGTGTCGTCAATTATACATGGATTATGAATAATTTTTTATTGTTTAATTGAATGTTTAAAGCTGGAATTGTATGTAATTTGCTTCGTTAACTATTGAAACATCTTATAGCTTAGGTCAGTAGATCGAACCGGGTGAGGGGTGTTACAATAGAATTCTTCAATGGTCTCTAATTCCTGTATCCTCAAAGTCACAAATTTGGTTGGCAGCATCTGAAGCTTGGATTGTTTAACTGTATTGGTTTCTTCATGAGTTGTCTTTAGAATTTTCTTAGCCTTCTTAGCTTCAGTACACTTAGAAATCCTTCTGAACTCTTGTGTATCTACCCTTCAAAAAATAGCATAAAGTGCTTTTGAGTTGGAATTAGCAATATTTTCTTCTTTAGTAGTCCAAGTTGCCTTAGCCTTGAGAGTTTTTATTGTTGAAAAAATTTTGGTTCGAAAACGGTTTTCTTGCACTAAGGAAAGTAAAAATTTTGAAAATTGAGCCTATTTGTTATATTTATAGCAATAAACTCTTTATCAAAATTACACATGTGTTTTTGATTAGATAGATCCTTGTCGTTTTTGGCTAGATGGATCCTTCTCATTTTTGGTTTTCAACTGAACGACTTTTTCCACTTTTCTCGTACCACGAACTACTTCGAGTGTGAGCTCGAATGGTTCGAATCAAACACAAAACTAGAAATATATATATATATATATTTTACTTTCAGTGTGAAAGCAAAATCTCTTCTCAATAGAAACCAGTAGAATTATTATTCTGGGAAATAGATTTAATACTTAGAGAATAAACTCTCACTATTTTCGGGCAGAGTAACAATATCTTGAAGTTGTATATTTAGCCACATCGGTGTCATCTATTTATAGGGAGAATAAGTAAAACCCTTGTTGAATTGTATAAGTCTATTTCAATAGAAAAATGTACTTCTAGTTTAACTAGGAGTATGTGGGGCATCAACCCTAGTTAAACAAACTAGGGTTTGTTGTCCCTCTCTTAAACATGAGGGGCTTTTGGGTCTCTCCCATATTGGATCCAACTACAGGTACTTCTTAAACTTTTAACCAATACTTTATAATTTGATCCAACCCGATATTTGTTCTTTATTTCCCAAAATAAACATCTCATTAATTTTCTTATTAAATAATTTTCTCAACCCAATTCTAATTTCGTTAAAATCATGACTACTTTACTGTAAAATAATCTATGAGAAAATATATATTTAATATTTTTATATTTAACGGAATCACTATGACCAAATGATTTATTTCCATTTTCTAACTTCATTTAAATTGAAACCACAAATTTATTTCCAGGTCAATTTCATTTCATTTTGGAAAAAACCACATTCATTTCCAAATGTTTCTTATTTCTCCATTTTTACCATTTCTATTCATTTCTGTTCATTTGATTCAACATGCAATTCATTTCTTAGCGGAGGGACCGATTGGACATATGCGATTAGGGCTCAAATTATGTATAATTAAGTTTTAGCTTTTCGTTTTTAATTATAAACTCATTTAGTCATGAAATTATTTTACTATATTATCATGAATGAGCTCTCCCTAACAACATACCATTATGAAAGTAACTCAATTAGTGCTAATCTAATAACCTTGTCATAAGTGTATTACCCTCATAGGATATACTTAATCTCTTTGGGATAAATTCGTTCTGTAACACCCCTAACCCATATCCATCGTTGGACTAGGGTTAAAGGTGTTGCCGGGCGAATCAAAACATTTTACGAATAATTTATATACATTATCCACAATCATAGTCAAACATTATCATAATGTCCCTTATATAGGTCATTGAGACATTTAACATACATTGAAAGGGGTCGGGATTAAACCGAGCTCATACCAAATTTTTCGAAAACTTAAACAATTTTCAAATTTACAGAGGTCACACGCCCGTGTGAACAGGCCGTGTGCCTCACACGGTAATTAGACACGCCCGTGTGTCTAGACCGTGTCAAATCAGGGTAACATACTGACTTAATCACACGGCCACAAGACATGCCCATGTGCCTTGGCCGTGATCAAGACTGACTTGGGTCACACGACTAGCCATACGCCCATGTGCCTTTGTCGTGTTCAAGATTGACTTAAAATCGTAAGGTACCCCAGGGGATACACGACCGTGCAACATGACCATGTGTCGCACACGGTTGATACACACGCCCGTGTTTCTGCTCGTGTGAACAAAAATAGGCCATTTGAAAAGCCAATTTGCCATCTAATTTGGGTCAAACCTACAAGCATCAAACTAAACACATTTGCACTATAATATCAGCCAATTTCAATACCAAAACTTACATCATTCATGCCAAATTATTGACAACAAATTCATGCTTGTAACACATATCAAAACATGTCATCCCATAAGTCAAAATCATACCAAAACATATGGTTTCATAATCTCTAATCATACAATCAAATCTCATACCAAAATCTTACCAAATTCCATACTAGGCACGTTCCAAAACCTTACCAAATTGACCAACTCTATTGGCCATCCAAAACATTTCACATAGATAATATTGCATCACATAATTCATACCTTATATACACAACCAAAACCAAGCCAAATCATATGGCTAGATATATACACTTCACAACACATATTCAACTACTTCTAGCCTATACATGCCATACTTCCCAAATTTACTCTTTCAAAATGTACCAAAATAGAGTTTGATAGTGTGGTGATGATCCTCGACAATCCCCGAGCTCTCGATAGCTACGATATCTATAAAAAAGTTGAGAAACACACAAAGTAAACTTTCAAAAGCTTAGTAAGTCATATACAAATAAACTTATCAATTGAAGCATATAAACATCATCTAAATACATATACTCCTTAGTCAAATACTATCACAAACCACATAATTCATGTACACTTCCCATATACTCAATTCATTTGCACAAATAACTTACTTTCTCATACTTATATCACATATCATCACTTGTACATATACTTACCTTTGTTCTCAAACATAGTATACATTTCAAACGTACTTGAATCAGATACACATCTCATATACTCATTCATTTCTCGAAATGCTCGTTGAATAGTTCAGAATCATAAGGATACGTAGATAGCTCGGAAAGCTCGTACAATGCCAACGTCCCAGACGTGGTCTTACATGTAATCAAATATCGATGCCACTGTCTTAGACAGAGTCTTACACGAAATCAAATACGATGCCAACGTCCCAGATGTAGTCTTACACGTAAATACTAAATTGATGCCAACGTCCCAGACGTGATCTTACACGATATCACATATCGGAAATCCATTGTCATGACATATGTATCCTAACTATTCCTGAGGTTCGTACGGGACTTTTCAGACGTCGGGACTTGTCGATTCTTTCTCGGATATCTCATAATCAATTAACATAGCCATTCATAATTGTTCAATAGCATATAAGCATAAATAAACCATCTCAAATACATTTATTTGTATATAGACTTACCTCGTACAGATTCGGATAGACGAAATCAGCTACTCAACGACTTTCAACTTTCCCTGATCTAATTCCATTTTCTTTAATTCTTGATCTATATAAATTTAAATTTAATTATTTTATTCACCAAATCATTCAAATCAATCCACAAACACACATTTATGGCATTTTACAAATTAGCCCTCACATTTTCACACTTTGATAATTTAGTCCCTAATTCATAAAATCACAAAATACACCAAATTTCTTTAAACACATGCTTAGCCGAATATTCATAGTGTTCATATAAGTCCACTTATTTCATCTATTTCACATTTTAGCCTCAAAATCTCATTTTTATAATTTAGCCCAAATTACTCAAATTCATCAAAATTTCAAAGACAAAACATTTTAACCCAACATCAAGCTTTCACATACTATCATTAAACTTGATAAAACTCATAATTTCATCAATGGCATAACTCAAAATCATCAAAAAAATTAGAAATTGAGACATGAGCTTGATAGAATATAGTGCAACGATTACAAAAACGTAAATATTATCAAAAACGGATCAAAAACGAACCTTGTATCAAGCTTAGACCATGGCCGAGCTTCAAAAACTTAAACCCTATCTTTTCTTTCTATTTTTGGTGAAATATGAATGAAATAATATGAGCACTTGGTTTTGTTTTATTAATATTAACATAATATACTAAATACCAATTTTGCCCTTTTATTAAACCATTTAATAAACCATTATATTAAGGCCATAATTGTCCGCTCATGCTTCCAATGGCCTAATTGTATCATAATGACCTCTCATTTAATAAGACAAATCAATTAAGAACTTTAACAAACAACAGGCAACTTTTGCATTTTACGTGATTAGGTCATTTTATCAAATTAAGCACACAGTTGATCGAATTTTCATAAGAAACTTTCACACATGTCAATTTACATATTTTAAATCAATTTACATATTTTAAACATAGAAAATAATATTTAAATATTTTTTTACTCAAATTTTTGGTCTTGAAACCACTATTCCGACTAGGGTCTAAACCGGTCTATTACACGTTCTCCTAATGTGATCTTATTCTATCTCATGGTAATCATTACATATCCCTTAATGAAAAGTAAATTACTATCAAATAATAATCAATTCATTCATCACAAAGACGAACGACCTGTTAGTCACGTTTACTTTTCATTAACCATGTAACGCCAACGAGGGGATATCATTTACCCATGTCTCAAAATATGAATTCCACTGTTGTAAATGGCGCTACATACTGTAGAAGTCATATACGTAAGATAACAACTTTCGGTTCATTATCTATTTGAACTTAGGATTTTACTTACATCAAAGTATACGAGTCATGCTTACATAGTTCACCATCCACTCAGGATTAAGGTGTGTCACACTTTAAATGTCATAAGTGAATAAATCCATAAACAGATTTAAGATCTATTTTTCTTGGGTCTAATCCGATGTACTGTCAATCCAGTCAATCACATCTATGCTTCTATCTTCTGGTAGTTATCCGCTGTGATGCCCAAGATAAGGCATCTCCTTAGTTAAACTTGATAGACGACATATTAGTCTTTCAATCGGTTTTCTTGTTTTCGATTAGACTAAGGACATGTTTAGGTTCATCTACTAAGATAAGTTGTCTTTTCGTATTACGATCTGACCACGTAATACTGCTTAGAATTAAACATTAGACAATGTACAAAGTATTAATGTAATTCATAAATAATTTTATTAACCATTTTTTTCAAAAAAATTACAAGTATACTTAAATAAAAGTACTACACTTAGGGCACCAGATCCAACATTTACTCCTTCAATTTCTATGAAGGGATGAGTCAATTTAGTTAAAACACCACTCCAAACTCGTTCATCTGTTGACTTAATGAATGCTTTCATCATAACTTTCAATATGCATAATTTACTTCATCGAGCATAGAGGGCATGAGAAGATCTTTCTATTGCAAACAAGTATATCAACCAAGATAATCGCTATTTATGTTTAGTTAAAGGCTTTGATACCAATTGTAGAAACAATGTGGTACTTGCTTTGCGAACAGAAATTGTGCCTAAAATAGTGCTTGGAACTATGACCACAATTTCAACCATGAAATCAAAAGTGCATAAACGTAAAGATGATCATTGATATTGTTTATGCAGTGCAACCTCAGTCTATATCTGCTAGACCTTGCCCAAAGCAATTATCCACTTTCATTCTCACTGTACAACTAATGATTTAAGTCCTAACATCAGTCTAACTCTCACTAATTTAACGACTTCACTATTGTACGAAGACTAGATTACTCTCCCACAAAACTTCCCCCTCGAAAGTTTAGTTTTGCAATGCAAGAGATTCTTGATTGCTTACAGAAACAATGCACACATAAAACGTTTCTAACTTGAACAAATTCGTGCTTTCTCAATCTCTTGGTATTTTTAACCTAGATAAAACTTAAGTTTATATACTACTTAAGTTTTGCTTACAAAAGAGTCATAGTCTAATCACTTTTCTACAAAGTAAAGCTAAAAATCAACATGGGATAATAATTCCATAAGAGTTTCAGTGTCATCCAATGCCTTCAAACCTAAAAAGTGACTTTACTTTTTCCGCAAATAACCAAACTTGATCTGCAAGTAACCAATTTTCAACTCTTTAGTTTTAACTCAATTGATCTTCATGTTTGGGGCTCTGAATCGTCTAAATATCTTCAAAATAGATAACCCAATACTTTTGTTCTAATATTTGCCAACTTTGAAAATAGACAAGTATGACAATAAAATAGTGCTTTAAATTGTGGCCACTGTTTTAGTCACAGAAACAACCACAAAATTTTTCCTTGCCTTCAAACGTGTCAATAATTTACATAAAGTGAACATCGAACCTAAGATCTTAAAGTTCTTAGAGCCTTAACCTTGTCATTAAGCTAATACATCATTGGTTGTAAGTTTATGTATACATATATATATATATATATATATATATATATATATATAGTACAAATGATAATTGTAATTTGTTTTGTTTAATTTTAATATTTTGCAATGCAAATACATGTTAGATATTTAAATTGTAGTTTAATTAATTATATATATATATATATATATATATCAATTTGAGATAAACTTATTTTCTTTTTCTTTTCTTTTTAATTGATTTAATTTCATTTAAACCTTCTAGATAATAATAACTAATTAAATTTCCATGAAAATAATATAATATTTTATGACAGAAGTGTAATATATTTAATTTCATATCAATTGCATGTGTAATTAAATTTTCATTATTTTAATTAAAATAAAAATGAATAAAAATGAATAAAATAAATATAAAATACATAAATAAATAACAAAATATATAATTATTAGATATCGGAGGGTTAATGACATTTCCTTGAGTAGGTCCGTATTCTTAAACTATAGGTGTAAGTGTATTTTACTCAAAACTTGAGGGGTAAGTGTCTTGTAATATAAAAATATTTTAATTATTATTAAATTAAATTGTAAACTGCATTATATTCCAAATTATATGTTAAACATATTGTATTTTCAATTAATAAATGTATCCTTTTTCAAGTTATAAGTACAATCACAAATGCAATTATATCGAATACATTTGAATATTATAAATAGAATTAAATATTATAAAGCTTAACCAAACTTATAACTAAAATATATCCAAACATAGAATTAAATAAATTTATACAATGGCTATATTTGGTGGGATATAAACTGAAATAAATATTGATTGAGAACTCATACATGGTTTATAGAAAGTGAGTATTGCACCTATGATCTTAAATTCCTAAGGCCTCAACCTTGTTATTAAGCTAAGGTAATTTATTTTTATAAAGCTATTATTAATGATAATTTTATTTTATTTTGGTTTTCTTTTTCTCTTTGTTTATTTTAATATTTTTAATGCAAATAAATGTTAAATATTTAAATTTACATTTAATTATATATTAAGTTTGAGATAATTCATTTTAAAATTTTCTTTAATTTTTATTTTATATTTTTATTAATTTATTTTCTAAAATATTTTGAATAATGGTAATTGATTATTTTTATAAAAATAATTTAATAAAGTTCGTGTTAAGGCTAGTATAGAACTAAATCAAATATAAATTCAAAATATTTAATTTTTATTGAAGCCAAGTTGTAGCACCCTGAAAATTTTGATATGACATGTGTAATTTCAGGTTTGAACATTGAGAAAATTATGAGAAAAAATTATGAAATGGCTTGGATAAGAAAATTTATGAAAGGAAATTGATATTAAAGAAGGAAATATGAGAAAAGAGCTGTAAATGTGAAAGTATGATAAAAAGCCTCGAAACACAAATTTTGAAAAGCATTAGTAGTGTGCAAAATTGTCCAAAAATGGAAACTATGAACCATTATGGGTTATTTGACATTAAATAGATTAGAACATGAATTGGTAAGATAACAATCACAGTTGGAACTAAATCAGAAAAAAAAAAAAGAATGATATAATGATTAAATTATAAATTATTTATTTTTTGGAGAAAAGAGTAGGAATACAGTTTTCCTCTTTTCTCCGCTCATGGAATTATATTAAATATTTATTGTGAATTATGAACTTGAATTGGTCTAAGTCTCAAATTTTGAGAATAAATCATGAAAAAGAGTAAAAATGAATAAAATAATAATTTTTCCATAAAAGATAATTTGATCAATTCTCGAGTCTGGAAATAATATTTAAATTTGATATTCAAAATTATTTTGGATTAATGGAACTTTGAATTAAAGAATCAGGCCACAATTTGAAAAAAAAAAAAAAACTTGAATAGTTGGGCTTGGGCATTTGGCCCATTTGCTGGTATTTCTTTCTTAGGGAAAAGAACCCCATCAGCATTCATTTGCCCCTTCACCAGCCAACAGCAGCAACTATGGAAGCTTCCACTTTCTTTTTTCGTTTTCTTGCTTTTTCTTCTTTTTCTTTCAAAAGTCTCACTTCCACCCGGAGATTTTGACTCAATGGAAAAAATCTCCTAAGCTCAATTCCTTCGTCAATTTCTTCGATAGCAGCTTGCATAATGTCAGCAATGTTGAAACAAGCTAAAAATATGAAAATGACTATGGAATATCAATGAACAAATGAATTGGTTACTTGTGGTATGGAAACCATAGTTTGAAAGAGTTGAACTTGAATTTTTAAGGCCAAAATTGAATGTGAGAAATGACTGAACATGGAATGGCACTTTGGTACCAATTGGTAGTACAAATCTCCGATGAGGAAAATCTCAAACACATGAACGGAACTCGGATAGAAAATGAAGAAATAGGACAAGGCTCCAAGGCGTGTATTATGTCACTATCTTTAAGGTTATATTCGCCCCCACCTATATTCGGTGTGCAAAAGAGTTCCAAACAAATTAACCTCGAGGATATAATGAAGCCAATGACTATTTGCGTTTTGCATTGACGAGAATAGGCCACTAAGCATTAAGCAACGAATAACAAGAAACTCAATTTCTACAAAGAATTTATGCAATAACTCTCTATAGAACAATCTAATAATATTAGAAAATGAAGAATGATAGAAAGAACCTTTAGAACTTGTTGGTGCGATTTCCAAATGAAATCTCATTCATATTTATAGGAATTTTCATATCTGTTTATAAAGACATCTTTCAACATGTGTCTTTCGAATAATAATGTATTTAAAAACATATAATTATTCATTTAATATTATAACGATTCAAATAATATTGTTTGAATGGTTATAATTCTTTTTCAAAAATCAAATGATATAACTTTTAACCAATGGCCAAAAGATTTATCTTTTGATTAATTACACCCATTCATTTATAGTTATTGGAATACTATAAATATTTGAAAATATTCCAACAATCTCCCCCTATTTTCAAAATATTTTAGATTTTGATATTCTTGGAAATCAATTGCATAAATGAAGGTGTGTCTTACGGTTGAACCTTCACTTAGTGAAAAAATGTTAAAGTTAATCGAAATTGCATAGTAGACTAAGCTTTGAACCAACTATTCCATTTGATTAACCAAATACATCTCACACAATGATTTCAACATCGGCCAATGTATAGTATCTAGGGACATTATTATGGTCATGTGTCTGTATCCTCTTTTCATAAGTGTTGTCAAAGCCAAGCCCTTGAGCTCCTAGAAGTGGCTACACTTCCACTCACATAGGTAGATCTCATCAAGAGTGTTCTCGTAATTATAACACTCTAACATGTTTATGTTATGAGTCCATTAAGAGTACATTACTCATCCTTCCCTTGTCATTACGGGTACCTACCACTTTAATCTGAAGATGGATTTATTTATAGTGCTAATAGTTACATACTAATGATGTACTTTGTCTCTTTGAATTCAAGACTTGACGTTATACCAAGCATTGAGTCGAGTTTCCATCATGGGTGACTTTAATTAATAAGCTTGAGTCCCATCCCTTTTGAGGTCTTTTTTAATACATTTCTAGCAAGATTTTTTTATCAAAGGATCTGCCAAATTTTCACTTGACCTCACATAATTAATAGTGATAATTCCATCAGAGATTAATTTTTAGACATAGTTATGTCTTAATCCAATGTGTTTAGACTTTCCATTATATACTTGGCTATATGTCTTTGCTAGATTAGCCTCACTATCATAATAGATAGAAATAGGTGAAATTGACTTAGGCCATAAATGTATATCATAAAACAAATTTCTTAATAATTGCTTCTTTAGATGCAGTGGCTAATGCAATAAATTCTGCTGCCATGGTGGAATTAGTAATACATGTTTGTTTATTGGAACCCCAATAAATGGCTTCTCCACCAAGAATGAAGATCCATCCACTAGTAGATGCATGATCTTCCAAACTTGTAATCCAACTAGCATCCAAATACCCTTCCAAAACTGGAGGATATCCATTATAACACAATCCATAGTTAATAGTTTTATTTAAGTACCAAAGTACTCTATTTAAAGCTTGCCAATGCAAACTACTTGGATTACTTTTATACCTACCCAATTTTCCAACAACATATGCAATATCTGGTCTTGTACAAGTCATTATGTATATAAGACAACCAATTAGACTTGTATATTTCAATTAATCAAATTTCCTACCAGCATTAGATATTGAATTTATTTTAGGATCCATGGGTGTAGATGCTGGTATACAATTGAAAAGATCAAACTTTTTAAGCACCTTTTCAATGTAATGTGATTGTGATAAAGCAATAGTGCTTTCCTCTTGGGTTATTTTAATCCCAAGAATAACATTTACTACACCCATATCCTTTATAACAAATTTTTTTGATAAAATTTTCTCTGTGTTTTTTATTTGTTCCAAATACGTGCCAAAAATGAGTATGTTATCTACATATAAGCAAATCATTGTCATATCCTTCATAGAAAATCTTTGTGTTTTCTATTTTCAAATTTGCTATATATGCACTTATTGGATTCATTTATTTTACCGCCATTAGCTAAAACGACCTTGTCAAACTTTTGGTGTCACTGCTTTGGTGCTTGTTTAAGTCCATATAGAGATTTAACAAGCTTACATACTTTATGCTCCTGTCCTGGAACAACAAATCCTTTCGGTTGTTCCATGTAAACTTCCTCTTCTAGTTCACCATTTAAAAATGCAATTTTAACATCCATTTGGTGAACAACCAAATTATATATTGAGGTAAGTGATATTAAGAGTCTAATTGTAGCAATTCTTGCTACTGGAGCATAGGAATCAAAGTAATCAATACATCGTTTTGTGTAAAACCTTTGGCTACCAACCTTACTTTAAATTTAGCAATGGTTCCATCGACCTTTTATTTTCCTTTTGAAGATCCATTTACAACCTATTGGTTTGGAACCCAATGGAAGATCAACTACGATCCAAGTTTGATTTCCCATTATTAAATCCATCTAATCATTTATTGCTTCTCTCCAAAAAATAGAGTCTTGAGATTTCATTGCCTCTTCAAATGTAATAGGATAAGATTTCGTATTATAACAATAAGGTATCTTATTGCATATACTTTCACCTTTTCCTTCTACAAGAAACATAATGAAATTTGGTTCAAGATGTTTGAACTTTTTAATCCTCTTACTTCTTTTTAATTCTTGACAAGATTCATCGTTATTATCAATTTGTTCTAATGGAATCTCATTCTCATTTGAAGAATGAATTAATTGTTGCAACTGTAATTGTCTTGAAATAGAATTAAATCTATTTTCATCAAAAATAGCATCTCTTGATTCAATAACAGTATTAATTGAAATTGAATCATTTGGTTCAATTACCATGAACCTATATGCCTTGCTATTATATGCAGATCCTATAAATATGCATTCAATTCATCTTTCACTTAACTTTTTACGTTTATGTGTTGGAACTTTAACAATAGCTCTACAGCCCCAAACTTTCAAATAATTAAGGTTTGGTTTCCTTTTTTTCCATTGTTCATAGGGGGTTATTTTAGCTTTCTCATTAGGAACTCTATTTAATATATGAGAAGTTGTTAGAACAACTTCTCCCAAAAAGCCTGATCCAAGACCTAAATCGACATTCATTCTTGAAATGTCTCAGCTTAGAAGATGATTTCTTATTATTAGATATCATTACAATGAACTTTTTTGTTATTATCAGCCTTAGAAGATGATTTCTTCTTTAAAAATCGACATTCATTCTTGAAATTTCTCAACTTACCACAATGATAACATGAGCCGCTTTTTGTTTCTTTTTGAACTTAGGCGCTCTATCAGTCTGTTTAAACTTTCTCTTGAATGGTTTAATAGTCTGTACTTCCTCCGTAACATGCACTTTGACATTTTCAAAATTTAGGTTCTGATCTTGCTTTCGATATTCTTATTTAATATGAAGATGAGTTGCCAAAGCCTCAAGAGATATTTCATCTTTCTTATGTTTTAGACTTCTTTTAAAGTCTTTCCAAGATGGAGAAAGTTTGTCTATTATAGAGGATACAACAGTCATTTCATCTATTTTCATATCATATTGCTTAAATCGATTCAACATTTTTCAATATCATGGAATTTTTCTATAATTGAACGATCATCAACCCTTTGATAATTATTAAAATGATTGACAAGAAATTTCTTATTTGTAGCATCTTCGATCATGTATCTTGTCCCAATTTGTCCCATAATTCTTTAGCGGTGACCTCGTTTTGACAGGTGTCAAACAAACCATCAGATAAACCATTCAATATGTGGTCCATGCACATGTAATTAGCATTGTCCCATTTTTTCCTTTCTCAGGTTGCAGTAACAGATTCATTTTCATTCTCTTCAGGTCTTGGAATATCCAAAACATAGGCAATTTTCAAAGTTGATAATAAGAAGTGCATCTTTTTCTACCATCATCAGAAATTGCCACCATCAAACCAATCAAGTTTGACAAAGTTGGAATCCAACTCCCTTAGTGTTCCACTTTCATTTGTTGTGGTAGTCATCATGAAATATAACCTTAAAATTGTAGTACAAATCTCCGGTGAGGAAAATCTTGAACACACGAACAAAACTCGAATGGAAAATGAAGAAATAGGAAAAGGCTCCAAGGCATGTATTAAGTTACTATCTTTAAGGTTATATTTTCCCCCACCTATATTCAGTGTGCAAAAGAGTTTCAAGCAAATTAACCTCGAGGATACAATGAAGCCAATGACTGTTTGCATTTTGCACTGATGATAATAGTCCACTAAGCATTAAGCAATGAATAACAAGAAACTCAATTTCTACAAAGAATTTCTGCAGTAACTCTTTATAGAACAATCTAATAATATTAGAAAATGAGAAATGATAGAAAGAACTTTTAGAACTTATTGGTGTGATTTTCAAATGAAATATCATTCCTATTTATAGGAATTTTCATTTCTGTTTATAGAGACATCTTTCAATAGGTGTCTTTCGAATAATAATGTCTTTAAAAAACATATAATTATTCATTTAATATTATAACTATTCAAATAATATTGTTTGAATAGTTATAATTCTATTTCAAGAATCAAATGATATGAATTTTTGCCAATAACCAAAAGATTTATCTTTTAATTAATTACACCATTCATTTATAGCTATTAGAACACTATAAATATTTGAAAATATTCTAACACCAATATGTAGAGTTAAGAAAGGGATTGCCTTTGTGAATTTTGAAATTGAAAATAAGGAATTCTAAATGATTTATAATTATGTTTATGATGGAAATGAATATTGACATAATATGTGAAACGAGATTTTTGTTGAACTTTGTTATAATGGCACAAGTTATGAAACTATTATTGATTGTTGCCATGGTGGCAAATGCCACGAAAGTTTGTTATTGAAATTGAATTTAAGCTGAAATGGAATAATAAAACAAAGCCTTGGTAACTTGGTGAGATAGTTAGAATACGATTAACATGCCAATAAGGGATGTATGTGTACTAGTGATAGGAGATGTGATTTTGATTGTGGTTTAACCTACAGGTATAACACTTTGATGCGATATGTAAGTATTTAAGGATGAAACTAAAAATGGAATGAATAAAGGCATACATAGAATCAATGTCCATAATTGGAACCCATATATACATGAATTTGCTAATAAACAATGACTTAAGGGTTGGTAAGTAAGCTCTAAAACATTATGAATCTCTCTTATGGAACATGAATATTAGTTCCATAGTTGATTGGCTAGTAAACTCTTAAGTTGTAAGTAGAGTCCTTAATTTGGTAAAAATGAATAACTAGTTAAAACATGACATAAATGAACTAGGCCCGTATTTCATTGAGGGACTCAATAATGATAATGACGTAAGATAAGTTTGACGTAAGATAAATGAACTAGTTAAAACTCTTACGTATAGACTTGCTAAGAAATCGCTATGATAGCTTGGGAGTATCGCATCACCCGACAAACTTTTAAGGTTGTATTTTAAATATTTGAATGTTATTTGAGTTGAATTAGGTGACATGTATACAAAGACTTATTTTGTATGTAAGGTTGTAAGGTGGAATGTCATGTTTAATTTCTTTATAGTTTTCTTAACCATTATGAATGTCATTTTATCTATGGATATGTTTTTGGAGTGTTTCTAGGTTGATTGGCAACTTCAAGGGCTAAGTATTGATACTTGGGCTCAGTGGTATCATAACAAGTCCAACAAAGAGCAAATTTGCTACAATTCTAGGGACTTGTGCTGCAACAAGTGCCCTAGATTCATGCCATTGTACTATTTTGAGCCATTTTGACTTTTCGAGGTCCATTTTGGGTTTCAAACACCTCCAACCACCCCGAGCATCTTCGAAATGATCTTAAATTGTCTTTAAAGTATTTTAATTGTCCAAAACTTGGATTAGTAATTTCATAAAATGTTTTTAGGTTTAAGCATTATCAAAACTCTTACTTCCCATAACTTGATTGACCCAATTTTAAGTCAGTGTGTTTCGAATAGTTGTCTGTTGCTTTGGTAATGTCCACAAATGTTTTCAAAGACTCAAAATGATTTCTAATAATATGGGATCGTTCCAATCATGGTTTATTTTATTTAAATATCATTATTATATTTTGAAATGAATGCTATTATAAAAGTGAAAAAAATTGTTTAAAATAAGAATATGCTCTGGTGGCACGTCCCATTCGTATTGTACGTCGGGATGGGTGAGAGGTGTTACACAAATATATTTTTTAAGAGAAAAAATTTAATTTTACAACATTTCAATGTGTAATTAGAAGATACATAGATGAAAAATAACAAAGGTATAATTGTGTTTTATTTGAAAATTATTTCTTGTAATTAAAAATAGAAAAATTAATAAACTAAATTAAAAAAAATACATAGATGAAAAGTATATCTCAAGGGGTTTATGAAATTTTACTCAAACTTAAGAAGAAAGTACGGTTTTCTTGAAACCATAAGCGAGTAAGTATATTTTACACTAAACATGTGTCTTTTACCCAAGAAATAATAACATAATATTGAAAAAATACTTATAAATTTACTATAAACAAATGATATTAACAATAATAACATAAAATTGATGAAAGTAACATGTGATAATTTTATTAACATTAACAACATAACAATGGCCAAAAATAAACACTTACATGACTTATAGTAAATTCTCAAAGTAATTGGAATGAGTGTAGAAGTTATAAATTTTGAAAGAGAAAATTTGAGAGAATTTTTCAATAAAAGATACAGAAAGAGATGTACAAGCATGTTGACATAGCATGATTGATCTGGACGCTTATAAGTTAATTAATACAAAATTTATGAGAAAATCTAAAATAATATTGAGAATACCTCATACACTATTTGAATATAAAATTAGTATAATCGGATTAGACTTCAATTTTTCATATAAAACACCCTCTAAAAAAAATTGAGAGTTAATCCAAAAACCTACTCTATTGGAAAGTTAATTTATTTTTAAATTTGTGTAAAGGAAAGAAACTCGAAACCTAAAATCATATTCTTAACCTTCCTTTTCAAAATTACTATTATCATATAGACTTTAAAGGGGCTCTTCACTTGAATCAAACAAATAGGCTAATGCCCAGTGGCCCTAGTATCTAGACATTGGGTTTGCTATATATTGGCAGAGGGATTGGATCTGTGCCTTGGGTCTTCCTTTATAACCCAACCATTAATTTTAATATTGGACCAGTGCCCTCATTCTCATGTGGCTGCCTATGTTATCATGTTTAATTCTTCATCCAATATATAAATGCAGGCAGAAATTTGGCAGTGTGAATACAAACATTATTGGCTCTTTTGCATGATATAATGTATCTATGTCAGCACTGGAGAGCTTGCCTCTTGACTTAACTTATGATTTATTGTGACTGTTCAATTATAACTTCACTTCCAAAAAGTTCAAGACGGTCTTAGGCTAGGTGAATAAGAGCTGGTATCATATGAACCAGAATTGGGAGAAAAACTCCCATTTCAGACTCTGATACAATGTTCCTTTATGTGATATTACAAGCTATTTGAGTTCATGCCTTATATATACGTATGCTTTAAATATTTAGAACATTTACTGACCACTAAAACAGCAGAATCATCATGAACCAAAGAAACTTTTTGAGAAATTTAATTGACAATGAAACTTTGATGGCCTCATCTGTACATACACAAACCAATAAGAATCCAAACCCCAAAAAGGAAACCAAGAGAAAAGAAAAGAAAAGGAAATCATCCGGATTTCTAGTGCACAAGTGATGCATTCAATCTACCACCTCAAAATCCCTATACCTTTTTTAACTACAATTCAGAGCTAAACATTCAAAGGCCTCATCAAACAGCTAGTTGTTGCTTTTGATGAGATGATTCTTCTTCATTGAAACACAAATGGACTACTTTTAGTGACCTCCCTTTCCCAAAGCTTAAAGAGGATTCTGCAATGATTGGTGGAGGTTGCAACATCATCATCTTTCTTTGCAGGTAAGTGTAGTAGGTGTGAAAGGTATTAGGGGTCACATTTAAGTGGAAACCCAACCCAAATAGAAAATCCACTTCAAGGAAGTTCATTTCTGTTGTGCTGATTCCTCCTACTTTTGCATAGTATGCATTGTTGTAATACCTGAAATAAAGTTCCAAAATATTAAAAATAAGGTTGGGAGACTTGGGGTTTAGCCCCGGCCCTTGTGACTAAATGTATATATAATGTCCACTTTCTTAATGCACATGGGAAGAAGAGAAAACAAAAGAAGAAAGCAGGGTAGGGTGGGGTAGGGTAGGGTAGGCCTATTCACATGCCTTTCAATGGGTTGAAATATATTTTTCTGGGAAATTGAATGGCTTTCCAATTCTAACAAGTCTAAATCCAGATTCTAATTTAATCTTTTGAAGTAAAACTAATGAAAATCCAACAAGACTGAAAGCATGAACTATGAATTTTGTTCCAAGTAACTTACATATCATCCATGAACTTTGCGGCAACCATCACACTGGAAATAAGCAGCCGATGAACGTTGAAAGAATTGATGGGCAACGAGGGTTGTCTTTGAGCAAACCGATCAAGATAAACATATGCAACAATGAAACAAGAGGGGCTACAATTTGCATACTTGTAAATCCTGTCCAAGTAGCTTTGGATTGAGATAGTTGGCCGAGTTAACCCATGAAACACCGAAATCTTCTGAGCCTTAAACCCACAGTTTAGATCATTGGATTCAGCCACTTCTTTCAGCAGGGATGACAGAAATGTTATGAGATTTGACATCATATTTGGGTTCTCTAACTCTGCCATAACATCAAAACAAGTGTTGAATGTGTTTCTTCTTTTTGCTATTGTTAAGGTATATATGGTTTTACTTTTTTTGTGATATAAAAACAGGTAAGGTAGACGTTGAACGGTGGGGAATTTTTCAATTAAAAGAAGAAAGTACCCTCTCATGAATTTGAATCAAGATTTGGATTGGATGTCCCTATTTGGTGGGGTTTATAAGGCAATAAAAAGTGTGGGATATGATTATTCAATTTAAAAACTTAACTTGTTGAAGAGGGAAAAAAAGGTTTGTTTCATTAGTGGATTAAAGTCATTTTCATGAAAGGAGATTGAGGGTTTTTCCAGTGATGAAACTTGTGGCTACTGGTTTGTTGCTGATGGCATGCCATATCCATCATGTGATTACATGTGGGGAAAATTTTTTTATTGTAATTTGTCGGCCCCTATACTTTATTATTTTTTATTTTTGGCTTGAAGATCTTGCATGTGTTGTAAATCTACACAATGTTTTTGTTTATGTTATTTCGGATATTTTTCTTCTGTTGGGTCCATATCTATTGTTTCCATACTATTAGGGCTGCAATATTCAAGATATGTTTGTCTGAAATGCTGAACAACAAACAAGGAGCACCCATGATGTCTGTTTGTAAGTTGTCACCTTTTCTTGACATCTGAAAGATGTTATATAAAATCTTCCATGGATCTGCATCGAGAATACAGCAATTGGTATGAACCCTCTAATGTATAGAGTTCAGGCATGATATAAACAAGCGGTTTATGCCATAAGTTTTTGTCTTTTGCCCCCACTTACTTATCAATGATTAAGCTTCAGATATTAAAATAATTTGACCCTACGATTCCACTTTCACTATGCAACCAAACAATTAACTTTCACTTTCATGGTTTTTAAATGATGAGCAAATCCAATTCAAATTTACCATATTCAGCTGGTGATTGAAACCGAAATATATAAGAAAGAAAATAAGTTGGAAGAACATATAAGGAGGTCCCAAGCTGGAAACACGTTTTTGTTGGAGTGAAAGAAGAGGAAAAGCATGTCTGGTTAAGTCACAAAAATGGTTGATCAAGGTGGGGGTATTGAGATTAAAGCTCAAAAGCTTGTCCATGTTGCAGGGTGCCTTCTTAATCCATGTGCTTTTCCATGTGAGACCACCCCCTCCACACAATTTGGTACACCTCCAAATTTAATCTAATAAAACTAAAGTTCAAAATATAAACAGCCTGCCAATCTTATTCTCCTTGATGCATTCCATTAAAGAGAAAAAAAATATTTGGTACAGTCATGAGGCCCTCAAAGTTTTTGAAAATTTTAATTACACCCTTAAATTTTTTTTAAGTAGGCTTCCCAAGTTTTTAAAAATTCTCGTTAACCCTTTGAAATTTAAAAAAAAAAATTAATTAAACTCTTCGAATTTTTTTTTGTAAATTTTCCTTAAAACTCTAATATTTTTGAAAGTTTTAATTAGAATTATCAAATTATTTGAAAATTCTCAGTAAAACTCTTAAAGTTTTTAAAAATTTCGGTTAGATCCCTAAACTTAATGTCAAGATTCGTCAGTATTCTAAATATTCGTTCATCACCAATAGGAAGAAAGCACTCAAACAATAGAGGCGAGGAACAAGTGCAGTATTGGCAAGCATACTTCCCATGTTAGGAAAAGCAGTCAATAAACTATGAATGATGTTTCATTTAGGCCTTTCTACATATATGTTGAAGTGGTAGGAAATATTATTAATATCACCGAGGGATTGGAGTTTGTTTAGTAGTTTATGAGTAAGATTGGGTGGTATTTGATTTGGAATTTAGATATAGTTATAGGGTAGCCAATTGTGGAAGAAAAGAAAGAGTGGAGGACAACATCTAAAGTAATGAAAGAGTTTACTTCAATTAAACAAGCTGATAAGCAAGCGAGTTTGTTGTATTCATAAGGACAAATTTTCGTTACTAAACAAATATATTATATTCCTCTAATTATCATCCTTTGGTAGATTCCTTATTTTGATTTTAGGGATTTTTTTAGTTGTGAAAAAGTTAAAACTTAATTTGACCTATTAGAAATTGTAAATTTGAGTGGATTTAGCTGTCCTCCTCGTGCAAGTATAATTAGTTAACTCTATTTTTCTAAATAAAAAAAATGCTAAAATTTCATTAATATTTGTATTTTTTCCCTTATTGCAACTTGTTATTCAATATTTATATTAAAAATTTAATAAAAGACAACATAATATTAGTAAACATTACATAAAAGATATTTTTATCTTTTAAATATTGGGTTTTATTAACTGTTTATCGATTTATATTACAGGCCAATCTAGGCTTGAAAAATGTGGTGTTGATGGCTTTGCAATTAAATTATTTTAATAATTATATTATAACAATTTTAACATAGGACTACTTTAAAATTTTTGCATTGTCAAAATATTGAAATATATTATATTAGTTGCAAAAGATTATATTGAACAATAGTTATTCTTTTATATCATATATAATATAAGATTAATTATATTTTATTTCAAAAACATTTTAATTTTTATTAAATTTATAAAAATATATACATATAACTCGTTTGAATACTTTTCTTAACAACATATCTATTTATATAATATTTTAATGGTAAAGACTCAATTGGATGTGAATTAGGGATTTGGTTTACATACCCGACGATTAACCTACCTTCTGCTACCTTAAACTGAACTCTATTCGAACTCGGAAATGTTTACTTGGCTTATAAAATTACGGTTGGGTACAAGCATTTGTAGCAATAGCCATTTGAAAAGAAATGTTTGAACCCTTTCGCAACTTTGGCTGTCTTGCCCATCTCTCACAAAGATGAACAAAGATTTAACTAACAGCCTTTTCATGGGCTAAATCTTCAGAGCAACTCAGCGAGTATAAAATTCAGTTAGTTTAAGAGCATCCTGGCCAAGGTTTAAGCATAAGCTCTTCATTTTTTATATTTCCATGAATATACACTTTGGGCTCTTTATCCTGCACAAGTACATTTGGGGTCAGACCTTTCGGTGGAAACCCTAAATCTATCATGCCATATAGATTACTTACAATGCATGGTTTGGATTCCTTACCAGGATGATAGGTGGGAACTCAGATTGTCTACGGAGTCTTGAGAAGCCATTCACATAAAATAAACATTTGTACCCATCAATAGTGCGATGCTCACTGTTTAAGAGACGAGAAAAATAAGTATGAACAAGGCCATGAATTCTCTCAATAATCATTGCCATTTTCCGTTGATAAAATGCTCATTTCTTCAGGCGTGACATATTTTGACAAGATGACTACTTGTTAAAAGCCAGAAAGGTCATAAGGCAAGTGGGAACTCACTTTATAAGATAGGTGAAATTTCTCTGGCCAAATTCCTCAAGGGCAATCTCTTCTTCTTTTGAGTATCTGTATTAATATAGTAAACATTCCAGGTCAAGAAACAATTAGAAGTGAAAACAAATATACCAAAAAAAAAGGTGCTTCCATAAGAAATGTGGCAATAAAACAAAAATAATTATAAATGTACGCTCCTCACCCTAAAGCTTAACAGGGAACCTATCATATCAAATTGTCAATATAAGAATCAAATAGTATTCAGTTGCTGCCGTTTTGTGGTGAATGATAAGGGACTAACAGCAGCAGAAAAAAAAAAAAAAAAAAACAAGAAAATAAAGGTCACAACTGCTTGAGCGTTTTCCCAAAATCCCCATTCAATTTTATTTTAACTTGTTTCAAATATTCTTCCTTGAGTTGGGAAAAAAGGTTTGACTCCAGTTTCAACATTAATAAAGATTCGTTCATTGATAAATTACTCACAGGGTAGCGTTTCAAATTTAGTAGTACATAACTGCTTTTATAGCCTTGTAGCTAGGACCATGGGCTGCATAAAGTCTTATAAGGCTAACATTGCAAGGCAACTTCACCAACAATATAAGCCCATTTCTCATACTACGTATTACATCATTGTGCTTTACTCAGATGACATTTGATGCTAGGCCCTTTCTGATGACCGCAATTCCCACAACTATAGCCACGAAGTTCTATTTTGACATTAGTTACATATCCTAATTTTCTGATTCTGCATGTAACATGAGAAATAGTGTAGCACACGTATAGAAATTACCTCCATGGCCACTCATTTTCACAGAAACGGGATATTCCATTCATGGCTGAAAATGGATCGATGTGAACCCAGAGTTCATTGGACTTGTTAGCCAGATGGCCTGTTTGAAGATGAACCGGGACACAAAATATAAGCAAGTCACAATGAAGAGACATTCAGAAACAAATTAAAGAGGACAATAAAATATTTACAGGCAACTAAACAAGGAGAGAAAAATTGGGGGGAGGGGGAGGAGCGAGAGAGTTTTGGGCTGTCATCAAAACAAGGATATGTAACCTTATAGTCTGCTAGCCTGACCTGTACAAAATTACTAAAATGGACGCATGAAAACAAACTTCCAACCTCCTCCACTAAACCCATAACCATACACAGAGACATTGAAGGAATCATGCGCAAGCACACACACAAAATATTGCCATCTTTAACTACATATGCTTTATAGCCAAAACCTATACTATATTCCATATCTTCTTTTTGATAACAGATAAATCATAAAGAACCATCAGAAGGGATACACAAGTGGTAAATAAGACAAATATATGCGAAGTTATGTGTATGTATGCCTGTGAGATAAAGAGATAGGAAGGACTCACCAATCTGATGCAACTCTTTTAGTGCATGTCCACTGGGATAGTTCTCGTAGGATGCCATGAAAGTTATGATTGTGCACCCTAGACTACAGAATAAAATGAGTAGATAAAAGGAACTTAGAATCATATATCAACCATCCATAACCTGGGGTTCCACATGGGACCTAATGGTGCTCAGACGAGCCCACAATTATGGATAGAGAAGATTCTATCATATACAATCAGTTGTAGTGACATGCTTCACAAAAAAGGAACATGAAAAAAATTCACCTAACCTGATTAAAAGTAATCCCAGCATGATTAAATTGAGAAATTTCCAGAAACTCTTCTTCCTATTGTTGTAGCTGTAACAAGAAGACAGAGTAAATTATATATTCCACTAGCATAATAACAATTGAAAACAAAAAGACAAAAAACAGCACTGTGCATGAGTACCAAAAGCAAGTTACACATAAGTCCCCTCGTAGATACACTACCACCCCACCCTCAGCCTCCATTGTCCAGATGAGTTTCTTTTGGCTCAGATATCCAACAGTTTTACACAAATTTTCAAATAAATTTAAGGAGGGGAAGACTGCAATCAATTCGACAGTCAATCTTATATGCTCAACAAAAAATTTAAGGATCAACTGCGTTATATCTTCAGATCCCCAGGATAACAAGGGAGGTGACATTATTCAAAAATACAAGCAGTCACACACACTCCAAAACAGCTAGAAATCTGGTGCTGTTAAAACTAAAGCATGTCAGATTTGTAAACTACTAAAAACCTTGCAAGATTATTATATCTTTATGTAAGGTGTTCATGTGCTTGGATTTTTTTTTTTTTAAACAATCCTTTTAAATTCAGAAGTTACCCATATAAATATGTAAACTAAAACATTTTATCAAAGGTTTCTGACAGTTTAAACTTCAAAAAAGAAGAAAAGAAAAAGAAAACATACATTCTGCTTGCTGCAACTGCAGCAGATAAGTTAAAGATTGGAACTGAGCTGATAATAAAACGAAGCTCCTGCATCATTCAACAATGTGATGAGACAATTGTTTGAGTAACTTGACATGTGTATGTCCTTTTCTAAAGAGATACAGCAACATTTAGTCCCTGATCTTGGAACTTTTCCCAACTTGGTCCATTAAACTTTTTTTTGGTCAACATTTGTCCCAGAACTTGGCATTTTTCCCAATTTGGTACTTGAACTTGAATTCCATTAAGGTGTGATGATGTGACATTATGATATTGTGCCACATCATCACTAGAAAATTTTAAAAAAAGTAACCTTTTTTTCAAGTGATGACGTGGCACAATCTCAGAGATCCATGTCATCATAGCTTAACGGAACCCAAGTTTAGGGACCAAATTGGGCAAAGTTGCCAAGTTCAAGACTAAATGTTGCTTTATCCCTTTTCTAAATCAGTAACCAAGCCCATAATGTACAACTTTACTTTGTAATACCTTGTGTGGAAGCTTAGAGTAAAGTACAACAAAGGACAGTGCTGGTAAAACCAGAGGAAGAAGCCTTCTGTCAAGTAAGACCCCAAGCTACAAAATAAAACAAAAATAAAATGCAGTGGTTCAGAATAATAATGTAGTATAACTTTAAAATTACAAGTTCAAGACTCACCATAAAAAGTGGATATGCAGCAAGTAATGAACGAGGGAGTGCAGAAGTAAAATACCACTGAATGGAATGTGTCTAAATAAAGAATATCATTAAGGAACAAAGATCAAAACAAATACCAAAGAAACACACACAAATATGCATTATAAAATATAATCCTTAAATATGCTTTTCCTGATAAACAAAAAATTGAAAATACAATCAAAAGGAGGTACGAGGAACTAATAGAGCTTATGGCAATATGGCAATAACAAAACCTTCAAAAACTAGCAAATCCAATAAAGTAGATGGCTATCCATGCAGGAAGTTTCCAGCCTTAGCCAATAACAGGATAAACCACGATTGTTCACAAAGAATGCATACGAAATAGAATGGGGACTTCTGTAATAAATACTACAGATCCATTACTAGTGCTTAGTGGACACAAATGAAGAAGATTCATAAGGAGATATCTCACATCTGCAAACATCTAATAAAGTAGAAATTACAATAGGAAAAAGTTGTAAATGGAACTAGTCAACCACATCAATCAAAAATAGTGATGTGCTATTTCAAATTAAAATAGAAAAAAGAAACTGGATTGTGCAATATGAGAATTCTTTAAAAAAGGATACACCCCATTCAGAACTTCGATTAAGAACAGAGTTAAACCAAAACACTTCAAATTCAGGCCAAAGAAACCTCTTCCACATGATTGAATCAACCAACACAGTGAAACCTGAGCTGAGAATAATTTCATAAGTTGATAACAGTAGATGAATCCTTAATCAAAAGCTTTGAGATTTTGTAAGAGAAAATCAACCAACCTATACACAAAAGAGTGGTCACAGTGCAGCACTTTAATGCTCTCCAAAATGAAATTGACTTGGTCTGTCATTGATAAAACGAAATCTTATAGTCAAGCACAAATTTAACTAAACAACATGCTATCAGATCCAAATATGTAACTAAAATACACTAACACGAAATAATATCAGAGAACATTATTAATTGATTCATTATAGAGAGCAACAGATAACATGTGATTGCTAGTGAAGCATGTGCATACAGCAATGACCGCAATTAACAAGACAAGAAAACAGTGTGATGCTACAAATGTTTTGAACAAAATTATGTCACTATTTCACAAGAGAGTGGAAAAGATGAAAGAGGGAAAAAAAGTACAGTAAACAACCACCTACCAACAAAAACTCCAGGCCAAGAGGACAAAGAAGCAAGACTATATCACATCTAAAGATGGTTGTAGCGAAGACCTGTTCATTAAGAATGCAGTGAAAAATAAGATCTCAGCAATCCAAAATCAGGATGTCATATCTACAAATTACAAAGTACCTAAAACTGCAAGCAAATTTTATCACAGGTCATGAAAGGAATACATTTAGAACAAACAACCTCTGACAGAAGCATGATCCAAGAAATCAACCAGCTATAGTAAGGTTAAGCAGTAAGTGCACATACCAGATAGTTTAAAGCGGTATAAAAATTCCCTTTCAACCAATGCCCATACGCCAAATTTACTGCATAAAAGGAAAATCGGAAACAGCTAAAGTTTCATTGACTTCTTCACAAGAAAAAGAGTAGATAAATCCACTGTTACTTTCAGAGAAAAAACAAAATAACCTTCATTGCGAGAAAGAACCACTTCTATTTGATAAAAAAAAGGACAAACAGAAACAAGTTACATAAACATTGTCAATCCAATCTAAGACATCGTCGTGCAGAAAATAGAAAAAAATTATCATCTTTTCTTTATGTTTTCTCACCATTCTCGTTTTCTTTCTTTCTTCTTTTTTGCCTATTTTATTTCTAAATATCAGTCACTCTCAGCTTGTAAAGAGCAGAATATCCAAATCACAACAAAGTGTCTACATAACAAACTTATCCTCTACAATCGACACTGCCAAGTTGAATAAAATCAATATAAATCATGGTCACCACCTCAGGCAGTATAATTCACTTAGGCACATGTTTAAGGCAATTAGTCTACCCCAGCCCTCTAGGAAGTGAAATTCTTTTCACAACAAATAACATGTCATTATTTCAAGAGATTAATAGTAAAACTAGTGCTTGGTGAAAACCTATTACTTCTTTTCTAACAAAATAACTTCTTTTAATTTGACCAGTCATTGTTCATCTTTATAAAGCTAAGGGATTATAATACCATTTTGCATAAATGACTCATCCGACCCAAATTCAACATCTTTAGTAGCAACATTGCACACCAAAGTATAACTCTTGATCTCTTTAAAAGGACTACATGAGCAGACACCCCACTTATAGATGCAAATCAACCCATTCTTGTTTTACACATAGCAAAACTATCCAGGAGTTCAAGTAAACCATAAGGGTGAAATGTAAGTGCATTCGTAGTGATGGCATAAGTGAGGATATAGAAGTTAGACTGCAAGAAGGAATCACCTACACCCATAGCTAGTATATTTGGAAGTGCACGAGAGCAATAGAACAGCAAGTGAAACTGAATTGCAGTGAATATTACAAAGAATGCCTCAACTTGATGTCCAAACTTGTTTCTGACCTGCTCAAACAAACCTCAATGATGAGAACTCTAAATTTAGCCTTCAGATAAAGTTGAACCCTCAAGTAGAACAAGAAGAAACAAGAAAATTGTAAAAACAAAAAAAAAATCAACAGCACTGGAAAAAAAAGGCTAAATACCTGAATACGCAGAAAACTTAATGTAGATAGTATGATGCAACCCAATGCCAAACGTACTAAAAAATTAAAAAAAAAAATACAGTGCTTCAGTAACTATAGGCAATATGAATATTGCTGCAAAGTCAACAGTGGCATTAACACTGAGCCAAAAAGGGGGGGGGGGACAAAAAACCAAAAACCATCCATGGTATTTTACAAGAAATGCTACAAATTTTATATTATTTATCCAAATAGCTAAAACCATTGAATAGGAACAGTAATATGTTCCCTTTTTTCCCCACTAGCTGATCCTGTTATTGATATCATCGAAATGGCATGTCTTAAAAGAATTACAAATTTCATTTAGAAATAACAAACAGAAGTCTATCAGCTATGAGTATTCAGATAACAAACCAATTATAAGACTATAAATCTTTGGCAAATGCAGCAGTTGCACTGCTAATACAATTGGAGATGAGAAAATTGACGCAAGGAAAGCCCCTGCGAAGAAAAGAATCATACAGTGCTGTCAAAATTTATAAGCACGGCCTATTCGAAGTGGTTTTAAGCAAAAATAAAATAAAACAAAATCTCAATTTCAGTCATTCTTACAAGCAACAACCAATAAAGGTTTAAGCTTACCGATAAAAGTGCGAGGAACAACACCAGGAAACTCCAAATGATCATACTGATATCAGAATCAAAACATCCAAACATAAAACTAAGCATAAATTACGAAATATTACAGAAATATCATAGTTTTAAAGTGGAAAAAAGAAGAAGAAGAAGAAGAAGGCATGGACAAGTGAACTTACATTATCTAAGTGATGTCGATGATAAAGAATATCATGCATAGCCTTAATAAAAAAAAAAGAAGAAGAAGAAATTTTACAAGAGAAAATGAAAAAGAAGCCAATAACTAAAAGGAAAAAAATTGAAATAAAGAAGATTACCTGAATGTTGAAGCTTTCTTCAACTTTAGTGTAGGGCACCATGAACACATAAAACGCGGCAATAGATCCCAGAAGTAAATCGTAGCCTATCAAAATCAGTCGTAAGTAAACTCAATAGATACAAATTACACGGTTTCTGAACAAATTTAAAGGCCGAATTTTACCATAAAGCTGTAGAAATTTGGAAGCCATTGTTGCGCACTCTGCCTGAAGAGAGAAAAGGCGTAAAACTAAGAATGTTGGGTTAGATCTAAGTTTGAAGTTTGACTCAAAACTAAAAATTGGATCTATGAACATTTGGGCTTTTGAAAGCCCAAAAGAAGGCTTGTAGATGAGTGAAATGTTTCTGTTTTAAGATTCAGTCATTTTTATTAAGACTTTAATTCATCAAATTAATGATTATTTGGTGGTTTAACAAAAACAATTAAACTCTATTGATTGAGTCTTAACTCGATTGACATTAGTATTATTATCAATGTAGGAGGACGTGAATTCAAGGGTGTTGAAGTGCATTATCTTATTAATTATGAGTTAGAGAAAGGCTTTGGATAGTTTAAGTTTTGTCTAACAAAAACAACTGATATGATCAGAACTTTGCTTATACCGTTCAAATATAAATCATTGTTTATACAATTCAAATTTATTTTAATTAATTGTTGTTTATACAATTTAGATTTATTTATTTCAAAGAAAATTTTGTTTTGTTCTACAGATGTAAACATTTCTTCAATTTTAAAAGTGAAAAATTGATTAAAAGTTTTACCAGAAGTTTTAATTTATAAGTTGAAACAAATAAAGTGGTTTTTGGGTTGAGGGAAAAATAAAAATCAAAAGCAATGTGGAAAACATCCAAACGACAAAGTTATTTTGGTGTAATACATAGAGTTAATTTACAGTAGTGGGGGCATGTTTTGAATTCAGCAAAGCAATGGTGTAGTACATTGTTGTTATCTCTTTGATGAAAATATATATGGTATATGCACAATATAGTGTATCCTTTACATTTGATAGCTATTGCCATCTTTATATGGGAAAAAAAAAAAAAGCAATAGATACATAAGATCATATTGATCATCCTGTCTGCAAGTGGATCCACCATAAAAATAACTACCATATATGTCAATATTTGGATAAAGATAAGTCAAAAGATATATAATGATCACATTGAATGTTTTGATGGTCTAAACCCTATTTAGAAAGATGTAAATCCGTCATTCTCAGAAGAATTTGAGTCATCACATGGAGAGTGATTGTGTCTACCTTCGTAAGTTGTTATCACCATTCGACAATCCTCAGACAATCGTTCAACTCTCTTCTTCACTCTACAGTTGTTGTGCGTACAACGATAATAGCTTCTGCACCAAGTAACTCAAACACAACCTTGTGTTTAGCCCTAGATTAGTTAATAATCATCAACTGTGCAGTTGTATATATAAAAACATGTTTGGGTTAATCTTTTTATGAATGGAACATGTATTGTTGAGAAATGGAACAAACAAGTGCGCATGCGCCATGCAGCAGTGGTCAGCTTTTCTTTAAACTCGGATCTATGTTTAAAGAGCTTCTTCACACTTGCTGGAAGTCATGAACTCATGATGCAAAACTGTGTCAGAAACCCATGTCAATTTGTTCTTCAAGGATAAATTTCATATATATGTTTAAGCAAACTAATCCATCCCCTCCTTCCAGTACTTTTGACAAAATTATGATAAAAATTTATGACAATTTAGACACCATCGCAACATCATAAAAATAATTTAACATTAAATTTACGTAACTTTATTTTTAATAGCCTGAAGTACTTAGGTGGTACCTGTATTATAAAGACTAAATCAAATTAGTCCCTATGCTATTAAATAAAATTAAATAAGTTTAAATTATAACAGAATTAATATTTATTGTATAAAAAGAAAAGTCAAAGTGCTAGAAATTAACGGCAATTCTTTCTTTAATAATAGAGGAATCTATCAAGTACATTCACCTTCCTCTACACATTGCATCAAATATTCACTAGCATAGCCATCGCGCATTTCTTATTCAAGTTTCAGTACCCTGGCCCTTCTTTCTTGAGTATTATTCATCACCAACATATCTTTCAAATGGATGTTCATACATGTATAAACTTGTTTATTCGAATATTGATAATTATATGCACGCAAATATGACACTTTCAACAAATAATAATAACAACAAAATATGTTATATGAAAACTAGCTAGTGCTAGATGATCCAATAACCGTGTGCTGTAATCTAAACATTCTACTGTGGTGGTTTCTAAAAAAGGAAATAATCTTTGAAAGCTTGTATGAACATATCATTAGGCTATTGTTCAAATTCATCAGGTAAAAAAAAAAAAACTTAAGCAGGTACGTACCTTGGATGAAGGCTGTTCTTGACAACCTTCTGCCCATATTTTCTCCACTTATACCCATCGTCTAGCACGTCCACATCACTTCTCGTTTGGAAACAAAACCTTGGTTCTCTAAGCTTTCTCCTAACCTTCACTTTGTTCTTCTCTAAGGCTGAGCTCCTCCACCTGCCAATCATATCCCCAAAGTTGCTCAACCCCCTTTTTTTTCTGTATATTAATGGAAGTCGAAATTTAGATTTATTTGATGGATGGGTACATGAATGCAGATTCAACTATACTAATTTGCCTTCTTCATGCCCAGTATAAGTGAATATACCGTACAAAAAAAAAACCCTCTTCCATATAAGGGCAGATCTTAATGGATTTTATGCATCTAGAGTGCGTATATATATATATATATATATATACAAGCTAGCGTGCATGTAATGTATATTTTGGTGGGAATCTCTGTCAGTGCGTTTGTTCTTGATAGAGAACATGACCCAAAAAAGAGAAAGAAAATGGAAGCAAAGGGAAAAGAAATCAGAATACCATGAATTATTATTTCCATCCTTGGCGTTACTGCCGCAGTTCTCATCGTGTACAGCTTTGGGAATGGAATCTAAGGTCCCTACCTAAAATTTATATATATATATATATATATAAGATACAACTACCAAGAAAATTGTAAAGAGGCAGAAAAGTAGACAAAAATCCCATATCGAAGCTCAAGTTTAAGGACCAAAAATACATACATACATATATATATAGTGAAACTTCAAAAAGATTCAACTTTTTTGCTTTGGGTAAAACCTAATTAATTTCCATAGAGCCTAGCTAACTACCTGGTCGTTATGGGTGATGAACCTCAAGGCGGTGGTGGAATTGGTGGTGTTACTAACAGGAGAGGTAGTGAGAGGCTGAGAGGGAGACAAGAAACTCATAACCTGGTTTTCTTCAAATTGCAGAAACCCTGTTTCATGGATCGCTTGTGGTGGTGGAGTACTACTTGAGAATGAAACTTGTAGCATGTAATTAGGGACTCCCCTTTCTCCTTCCATTTGCTTTTTCAAAACAAACAAAACCCAAAGAAGCTCTCCTCCTACTGCTCGTCAACTAGTAGATAGATTGTTTCTCCTGGAAATTTTTCAATATTATTATTATTTTTCTGTTCTATCTTGCTTAATCGTCCGCCAGTACCGCAAATGCTTTCTCTACTGCACAGTGAAACTAAATTATTAAGGGGATATAAGGAAAAGAAATGGAATATTATAATAGGACTTATTATTACTTACAGTAAATAATTTTGGCATTTTATGGAATTCTTTTGATGCATGCATAGATGTGTAAGAGAGCTGGTTCAATGGGACATATATATCATTTCTCTTATTGACTATATTCAGATTTATATATATGTTTTCTTAATTCATCTTTTTATAGCTATGTATATATAGGATCAAGATGCATAATTAGCATCAAATTTGGGGGGCTTTTTCCCTATGAATTTGGGATTTTTTGGTTTTTAAATATATTTCTTTGAGCTGAAAATATATGCAATATTGTACTTTATAATTGGACTAATTAAGGAAATCAATGCTAAGATTGAATATTGAGGATATATGCATACTTTTGGGGAGGAAGTGAATGATACACCATTTTTAATCGTTTTCCAAAATGCTCCCACACAAAATAGAGCTTTGATTAACCTAAAGTCAAGGGTGTTTTGGTTGAGTAAAAACAAAAAATAGATTGATAGGAAAAGTGAAAATAAAATAAAATTTTAATTTATTTGATAGAATAAAGAAAGTTGTGATGGTAGAAAAGTAATGAGATAATTATTTCACAGTGGAGAATTTTTTTAAATGTAAATTTTCAATATTTCAAAATTTATTTTACTTTATTAAACAATGAATGAAAAAGAAAAGAAAATCAAATTAAATAAGTTTTCATCTTTCCTACTAAGTAAAGCTTAAATTGAGAATATTAGCTTATATATCTTTTATATTTAATTTATACATGACAAGCATTAATCACACTAATCAACTCACAAAGTAAGGTGTAGGGTTTAAGTTTTATTTTCAGTACAATACGCTACAGTATTATTACAATATTTAATTTCATCATTACTATTATTTTTACATTAATTGCAAGATAAACGCATTGCCCATTCAAAGAGACAGTAGCTTTAGCATTATCACTAATATAATCCCATGATTACCAAGCTCTTAGATTGACCTAAGCATTCAACAGCATTTCGGTCTTATAGACCATAAACTCAAAACACCTCACACTTATGTTTATCCTGCAAAATTTGAATGCATCTGAATTCATAACCAAAGCTACGTTGATGTCTATTATATGTATATAACTCTTCATATATAATATTCTTCTGAGTGGTGTGTGTATATATAGATTCCTGTCTCCACTCTAGCACATTTGTAGCTCTATAGATATAGGGCTAGGTTAGGAGCTGCACTTGATCTTGTTCCTCCCTGACCAGCCAATATAAATATTCATTTTACAATATATCATGCACTAAGATTTAAATGCTTCTGGGAAGATTGAAAGAAAATCTACGAAGAAAGCACTTGTTTCAACATAGACAAAACCTAAATTTAAGTTTAAACATTAAAATTAGTCTCCACATTCTCAAATTTATGATAATTATTTTAAATTACTTATTATAATTATATTCTTAAACTACAGATGATATATTAATCAGGTCTTTTCATTATTAAAATATTAATTTAACCATTAAATAACACGAAAAATTTTATGTGACATAATTTAAAATAAAAATTAAAAAATAAAATATTATTACATAACTTTTAAAATTAAAACTAAAAATAAAGTAAAACCGAAAAGAGAGCGAGTGAGTGAGTGAGTGAAGAATAGACTTTATAAAACCTTCGAAAACCTCAAAATAGGGGTGAGCAAAACTCGATTTTATTCGAAAAAATCGAAAAAATTTTGAATTTCGAGTTAATCGAATTGAGTTAATTCGAGTCAACTTGAATAAGTAATTTGAGTTTCGAGTTTGAATTGAGTTGAATTTTATAATTCGAATAAAAATTAGTGTAAATACCCTTTCGGTCCCTATCAATTTTGAAAATGGACAAATTAGTTTCTCTCTCAACAAAATTTAAAAAAATCAAAATAATTTTCAAAAATTAAAATATTTATAAAAATTTAAAAAATTATATTATTTTAAAAAATTCTAAATAATATATAAAGAAAGTTAAAACTTAAAAATTTTCTAAAATAATAATTTTGAAGACTTAAATAAGTTAATTAATTATTCAAGTTTATCATACTAAAGCATCTTCTTCTTCTTCTTCTTCTTCTTCTTCTTCTTTTTATAATATTTGTTTCAAATATATATGATTTCAAATTTATGTGCTCTAACATAGAATTAGTTATATTGTAACAAAATTTTAATTTGAAATGTTTAAGTTTTAATTTAACTCGAACAATTTTACTCGATTTGATTTGACTCGATTCGAAAAATTCAAATCGAGTTAAGATGATAAAATAGAACTCCTTAACTCAATTAACTCAAAATATTTTCATTCGATTTAATCGAATGCTCATCCCTACCTCAAAACCAAGATTTTTACATTCATTACATTTTCATTTTAAATTATGATACATAAGATCTAAAATCTTATTTAACGTTATATTAACAACTTTAATAATAAAAGGACCTTATAAATTTAGAATATTTTAAAATTTGAGGATTAATCTAAAATGAGACCCATAATTTAAAGATATTTAATGTAATTAAATCATTAAACACACAAAATAGCCAGCTTTCATCACATTTTTGGGAAATTTTGTTTTGTTTTATTAAAGCAATTTCAACTCCAAAAAAGGGAAAAAAAAGAGAGTATAATATGCTGTTTGCCTTGTGATTAATTTTCAGAACTAGTTGGGGGATCTAAGTAGCCACTGTGCTTATAACACATGAAGTTAAAATTAGTTAGTTAAATAGTTGTGTGCCTTAATTATGTCACTCAAACTATGATTCATTCATTTGTTTAAGCAAGGTGGATGGAAATATGGGTAACGTTCAACCGTACTGACAGGTTAATAAAAGCACAATAATGTTAATTCTATTAATTTTAAAAATGAGAGAGATGAGTTAAGTCTTGCAGGCAATGAGTGGAGGGGCATCATATCAAAACTTCCGGCCATGCCAAAAATGTAAAAGAAATGCAGACTGTTTTGATAGGGGCTTTCAAAAATCTTGTTATTTGTCTTATACTTTTTTAATTTTTAATATTTTGGTTCTCACTAAACAATAATTGTTAAATTCATTCAATTAAATTATGTTATTTCAGAATCTGATGGGGTAAATATATTATTATATATGTAATGTCATGTCAACCTGTTATTTTCATATATTGCTCACTAAAATTCAGTTAAGGGATTGACGATCGTTATTTGTGTCAAAACATGAATTTTAAAATTCGAAATGTATAGGAACTTAGAATTATCTAATTAGAGAAAATGAGCTAAATCTACAACCGTACGTACAAGATTAGTAATTGAATTTAACCAAACAAATTGAACTACTACTATTTGGGTCAAGACTAAAATTTTAAAATTCGAAAAATACATAGATTAAATTGACTAGTTCGAAAAATGTAGAAATTAAAATTAATCAAATTAATGTATAGAGACTAAATTTATATTTTTCACAATTCATTACAAAAGTAATTTTAAACCATATTTTAAAAACAAAAAATTAAAATGTTAGGAAGGTATAAAATGTGAAGTCGGACCCAAGGTTTGGCTGCAAAAAGAGAAGATAAAACTATGATAACTCCCACTCTCATTTCTCTCCCTTTCCACTCACCATCACCTGTTACTTCACCTCATGAAAAGACCCTCCCAACTCCCTCCGCAACATCATCAACAACTATATACTAGCTCTAGCTAGCTTAAATTTCCCATTGCCTCAACTACTTTCAAGAAGATCTTCTCCAAAAAGTTGTAAACTTCCATTTTGCACTTAACAAAATGTAATTTTTTGTTAATCAATTTTCTCACCTCATCATTAGCCACAAACATAACCCAAGCTTATGCTTTCCTCGCCTTTGATCTCTCCCCATTAAACCCTTTTCTCTTATATTACAAGGCAACATGATTACCTTATCCACTTGTAGAACATATGTTTAGTTCTCAAGGCATATGTTTTCTTTCTTTTTTTTTTTAATTTAACTTTTCGTGGAGAACATTGTAGATTGGTAGGCTCTAAGCATATCTTATCTTTTCTCATGTGACAATATAAATAAAAGTAATGAAAAATTGAATCTAAAGAAGTTAGAATGATTCAATTGAATAAAATAGATATTTTATTTTTAAATATGAAATTTGGATTTTACCATTCCTAAGTTTGAAATATTTCATATTTAACATATCAAGGGTGGATTTTCAATTCAAATTTTATATTGTTTGGGCCTTGTCCATTTTAATTTTGACATAGATTCAATTTTATTTTGGTTATTGATTTGTTCCTCTATACATTATAACGATATAATTATATGAATGTATTCGAAAAAATTGAATTAAAACAAATCGATTGATTTGGTTAATTGATTTTATTTATTAAAAATTAATTTTTATATAAAATTTTAAAGTTATTTTTACTAATTTAATACAAGAAATATTTTATTTTCATATTATAAAATAATTATAAATTAAACAAGATAGTTACAATTTGTGAATTTGTAAACTGAAAAATAAACTAAACTAAATGCATTTAAAGAATAACGGAATTAAACACTAAGGTTTGAGTAAAGAAGAGGATAAGGTAACTAAGGGGACTGGGTGTTGTGAAGTGTTAGGGTTGTTGAAAGGTCAAAATATCCCTCCTTTATCATCTTGGAGGGTATTTATAGAAGGGAGGTCTCGTACTCAGTAATGCCACATCATTGACAAATTCGGGACATGGTTTTCGTGCGGTTGGCTAGGTGACAAGGTCGTTGTACGTGAGCTGTCTTCTTACATGGTATTGTTTTGACATTCCTTTGGCTAAGATAGTACGAGGTTGTTATTTCTAATGGTCCATTTATAGAGATGGGTGTGTTCCTACCAAAAGTGAGTGGCCTAGAGGATGATGTGTCCAGGTGGATGGTCACCCAATGGCCAACCAAGTTTTGTAAGGTGAGGGACCATTGAGGTACTCTTCAGGCGTGGAGCTAAGTGTTGTGAGGCAGAGGACCGTCCATAAGTGTCTTTTAAGTACATTCTCTTGGTGCCACATATCCCTTCCAAATAGGGGCATAACAAAATTCAACTTTCATTTCCTCAATTTCTGTACTCAATCATATCATAATCGAAAATGTGCTTTTCAACCTAAAAAGTAATGCCAAAAAGTTAGGGCTAAGATACTTTTTGCCTTTTGTGTTTTGAAGTACAAATTATCAAAATACTTTTATTTGTATTAACTATTCAAAATGTATTTAAAAATTCAAGTTTATTTATATTTTATGTATCATTAATATTAAACTATTTAAATATTTTTACAAATATCATTATATTTAATTATTTGAATATTATTTATTATTATTTTAAAATTTTAAAATATTTCATGTATAATTAAATTTAAAAATAAATTATTAATTATTAAAAATATTTAAAAGGTATATTTTATGCGTAATTATTATGCCCTAAAATATAAAGGGTTAATTGAAATAAATAACCAAGTAATGACCTAGGTTAAATGGTGAAATAGTTAGTGCACTCCTTAAAGGTCTTAGGTTCAAGTCACTCATTTCCTAATGATTAACACGTCATTATCCCCCTTGCTTACCCAAGTTTGAGCCACCATTTACCCAATTCCATTTCCTTTTATTTGACAGCAGGGTAAATTACTAAGCAGCCCCACCCCTGATCTTTGCCAAGAAGTGGTAAAAAGGTCTCTATTCCGATGTTTGATCTTGAATCTTTATAGAATTTCTATACAATACTAATCTTACGATTGATAAAATGATCTTTCATGAATCTTGCCAAAGATCTTTCGGAAATCATAATTTATCTTGAAACCAACCATTAATTCTTGTGTAAATGTCGTTCGATAGACCCATTTTAGGAGAATCAAACCAGATTTGGTCACAAGGAATGTCGTTCGAGCTTTTGATGAAAAGCGTGTGCTGTTTTACGAGTAAATCGAGGTAAATCGTGCCTCAGATTAGGGCCATACGGGCGTGTGGACCACACGGCCCCTCACATGACCATGTGCCTCTGAAACCCTATGTTAATTCAAATCTCACACTGCTAATAACCCTCCACACGATCTGCCACACGGTCGTGTCTCCTCTGTAGCTTAAAATTTACATGTTCCACATAGCTACAGCTTGTTACATGGCCTGACAACACGACTGTGTAACCTTTCCACACGGCTTAAGATATCGCATATGGGCTGGCTACACGGCCTTGTGCCCCTTGTTTTACAGATGTGCTCAGAATTTTTGTAAATTGATTAATTTAGTCCCTGCATGATCCTCGAACTATTTTTAGAATTTTGTCTCTTTGAATTGAGTCCTTGATATAATGAATAACGATGGAATCTATGATTTGATTGACTAAATTATTACTATATATGCATGATATGTAATTAGTACATGCCTTTTGTGATTGGATTACTGATACTCGAATCACTGTATTACTGATTGCATGAACAACATGCCTACTGTTACTGATAAATCGAAAACATGACATAAATGTCTATTGATATTGTTAATCTAATTATATGTTGATCATGTTTATTGTTTTTATGTTGTACCAATAATAGCATGTCATACTAAATTGTATGGGGTGGGACACTTTGAAAGGAGAAAGTACTGGCAGTTTATCTGTAAACACTGGTGGTTCATCCACAAACTTATTAGTAGCTTTTATCTGCAAACCCATTGTGTATTCATAACCTATTGGCAACGTATTAACCTATAAACATTGGTGGTTTATCCACAACTTTTACTAACAGCTTTTATCTGCAAACCCATTGTGTATTCACAACTATTGGCAGTGTATTAACTTGCAACACTTGTGATTTATCCACAAACTAGAGTGTCCGAGATATAAGAGTTTTGGGGAACTCTTACTATGGAGTGTAGCGGTGGGGTAGGACATTTCTTTATTGTTAAACTGAAATTGCATTACATCAACAGTGTTAAACTGAAATTGCATTACATCAACAGTCATAAGCATGCTTGAATGAACGGTCAATTTCTACTATGTTATATAATTGTTGTTGTACGTAACACTATTTTTATATGTTTGTTTTATTACTTTGCACTAATTTTCTTGTGATGGAACTCATACTGAGCTTTATAGCTTACACCCTATTTGATTTTCATCCTTACAGATAACTGGCTAGGTTAGGATGTGGACACGGCATCTGGAGGGTCTTTGACTCAATTTAAGTTAATAATATATTTTAGATTTATTATTTGGCCTTTTAATTATTTAGAGACTGTATTATTTTATTTTGAATTGTGGCATGAGACATAGAATTTGATTTTTATTTTATAGCTTGCATGACATTTAATTTGATTTTAGGACATCTAATTATGAATATTAATAAGTTATGCATGAACCTTGATTTTTATTAAAACGTAAATAGATATCACTTTTCCATTGCTAAGATACGATTAAAATTTTGAATAATACATAAATTGGTAGTTAATCAAGTTTTCAAAAAAAAAAGTCACCATTACATAGATTAGATAATCTAAACTGGTTTTGATAACTCGTAAGTTTTTTAAAAATAAATTAATTTTTCTTCTAAAAAAAGTAAATATTTTAATATGACTATTTTAAAAACTCTAATAGCTTAGCGAGTTATTTCGGTGTTTAGGCCGGATTGAAGAGGTTACAATAATTATATTAAATTATTTAAATATTATCTAAATTATTTTTAAAAAATAAATATTTATATTTTAAATACATAAATTTTACATGTATATACATATGCATATGAAATTTGTGGATAGCATTTAAAAGACTGCTTTGGGAGAAAACTTGATAATTCAACACATTGATGAATAGACGAAGCATTGTGTGAATGAGTGCGGTTGTATGTGTCCAAGTGGTGCCGATTGTGGCGATGGTGTGGAACAAATTTATGGGTTAATTTGTTTCCTAAGCAACATTTTGCACACCATTTATGGATATAATAAATATAACAATTGTTAAAAAGATATGTCTATTAAATAATTATTGAAATACTATTTGAATTCAACCCCTTCACAGTTGCTGCATCTCATTTCCTAATTACGTGCAAGAAATGGATTACACCAACAATCCTTTCTTAATCTCTGCTAGCCAGCTGGTGGGATTTAGTGTGGGTGATTTCTTATTTTAAATTCTAGTTATTCCTTCCACACTAAGAAATTTTATTCACCAACTCAATGTACTTAGCATTATTTGGAGTGGATTTAATCCCCAATTTATCAATTCTGACATTTTTTAAACAATAAAAGATAATTATGTTACAATATAATTTTTTTTCACTTTTCTATTAGTTTGTTTTTTGTTTTGTTTACTGATGGTGCCAATCTCTAGGTTGGTTATTGCCTTTTTTTTTCCATTCCATTAACTATTTCCTTTTTCTCATTCATTTCATATGTTTTCTCTCTTTTTCAGTTTGCATATATATTTTGTAGGTATCTTTTTTGTCTTTACAAGTTATGATGGTAAATGACGATGCTTGCTTTCGCTAAAACTCTATTTGCCACCAGTAGTATTTTTGGAAAGTGAATGGCTCTTTGTCAATTTCTTAATTTATTTTTGTTTTGAGAATATTTCAGAATAATAAATGATTTCACGAGCCGATTTGGGCTCATGTTGTCTTAAGTTTTATATGTTTTTTTGGTTTGTTTTTTCATTATTTAATAAGTCTTCAATTTTAGGAATTTTTGTTTGCTCTTGTAGCACAGTTTTTAGTCTTACTTATGCATGTAATATTTGTTTTACAAGTGATTTTAGGGATGATTTTGTTGTTGTCTTTTATAGTTTGGTGAATGCTCGATTCGTTTGTCAATTTTTGCTCACCGCTTTGGGCCATTCGGGGTTGATTTTTCTTATCGTGTTAAGTGCTTACAATCACTCCAGATATATTATGTTTGATTTGTGACAAAGCCGATGATCAACGTGTCAGAATGCTTTATTAATGCTCAGGCTAAAGCCTTTATTGTGCTACTGGAGTTTGTCATTTCCCATCTACAATAAATGTTTGTTAATTTTTTCCCTAAATTGTATGGTTCCAATCCATTAAATAAATTAATAAATTTATCTTTAAAAAAAGTAGTAAAATAAGTAATTTGATGTATTAATAAACTTAACTATCAAGTAATCTCCGGGTAATGAAATTATATAAGAATTCAACTAAATTGTGCTTGAACATCACAGAATAATTACAATTACTAATGCAACAATTACAGCCGTAACAACTAATTTCTGAAAAATGTAATTACATCTAAAAAAAAAACTAAAATTCGAAAGTTATCTCCCTTCTAACTCCTCAATTCTAATCGGCTCATAATAGTTGAAATTCTCTAATTAATTGATAGGTTTTTAAGGGTTGAAATTCAATAAGAGTGGTGCCATTCATTTTGGTATTATTGGTTAAGTTGAACATGTGAGTGGGAAATGCAGCAAAGATGCTTTTCAACCTGCACTGTAAAAAGTAATTAGTAATAGCACAAGGAAACTATTGATGGTGAATGCTCCACTGTGCCTCACACTGATTGCAATATGGTGTTGTCAGATATCACACCGTCCTATTCCAAACTATTTTACTAAACATTTCTTCTTAATTATTTAATAATTTTAATAGTTTTTATATATAATTTTAATAATTTTTTATCTTAAACTCGAAAGTTAGAGTTTAAATTTTAAATTTTGAGTTCAAGAGTTAAGATTTAAGATTTGAGTTTAAATTTAAGATTCAAAATTTAAAGTTTAGAGTTTGAATTTTAAATTTGGAGTTTAAAATTCAAGATCCGAGTTTAAATTTAACATTCAAAATTTTGAGTAAAAAATTATCAAAATTATATATAATAACATGAAAAATTTATTAAAATATTATTAAATAAGTAAAAAGAGATTATAAAATAATTTTTTCCACATCTACATTTTATTTATTACTCTCTTAAAATTTTAATCTCAAAGTTAGAAAAGAATTAGTCTCCGTCACTGGAACTGATATCCCTCATTTTTCATTGAAACAAGAAATAACAAATTAAAGCTAACACTTCACCATGCCAATGGAAGCGACATCTTCATGATTTCTCCATTGACGTTCAAAAAGTGTAATAATTAATGCTCACAAAAAAGATTACAATTTGAAGCAATAAGAGAGCAAGTCTCTAAACCCACCCTCTCTTTCTCTCTCTTCATATTTATTTCCATCTAATTAAATTACCAAACCCTTAAATAAAAATAAAAATTATTTTATTGAATTTTTAACACTCGATGTAATAAAAAATAAATATATACGTGGGATGAAGATGAATTCCATGCAATAATGATGGCAGTTTCCAAGGGGAAGAGAAATTCATGATGATAGAGTGAGGCATCAGATATTTGGTGGTCCCATTGATGTCTGTATCTAATTCCCTTTCAATTATCAATCTGTGTTTCATAAATGGGTGTTTGAAAGTTGAAAGGGAATGTTATTACAGCTCAAACTTACCCATCTTCACCAACTTTCCTAGCTATTATCAACATGTCTCGATGCAGTAATGTGATCATCTACTTCCATTACCACTGCTTCCATGTGATGAGACGATTGTCTCACTTAGTTGGATTGTTTTTCATATATAATCAATCCACCAACACATGGTTGTTTATTTTAACCACTTAATCAATTCATCTTTTACACTAACTTATTCATCAACAAATTCATTCATCAACTTTGATTTTAAATACAACATATTTAGGTTAAGTTATGTTTATATATATAATTTATCAATTTGAAGACGACATTGTTGGGAAGGTCAATCACGAACCCTAAAGATGGATCATAAAACGGACATGAAAAGTATAAAAAATTTATACATTATAACTGTCAACTAAGTCTTAACTCGATTAGTATCAATTTTGTTTGCCAATTAGGGGCATTCAAACGGTAGGTTCAATTAATACTCAAACCGAATTACCTGAAATGTAAATTTATTTAACCGTTAACCGAACCAAAGTTTTTTCAAATACATTAACTGAACCGAAATATTTTCGGTTAACCGAATTAACCGAATTTTTTTTATCTTTTAATTATAATAAATATAAAACATATAAAAAATGCTCGAGAACTATATTGGAATTAAGAGCCAAAAGAAACTTGGGCGTTTATTACTTGGACCATATTCACAATTTATTTCTATACCCGAACAAATACAAATTTAGAAGGTGTAAATTCCATACTTGTGACTTCTATGGAATTTCTTATAATTCGGATATACTATTTTGAGGCGAATGCTTTACATTAAATTAACATCTAATTGAATAAAGAGGGTAGGCATAACAAATACTGATACAGGAACAGGAGGGCATATATATTATATATAAGTATAAGAAAACTTATTGTAAGCTGTTTCGAATCGCTCCACTACTTAAGTTTCAAAAAAGTTCTAACAAAAGCCAAAGATGTCTGATTAAAATTCAACTTAATGTTTTTATCTTAAACTTAAAAGAAGAAAAAATATTTCTTTTCTTTTTACAACCAACAATTTTAAAAATAATTATATAGAATAGTTTGGACCTTCTCACCTGATAATGAGAAGACGAAATCTGGATAAATACCAATACTTATTGTTGGTAGAAAGATAGAGATCGAAACAAATAACTTTCGCGTTCCAAAAAAAAAAAAGACTTGGAGCATTAAATACCTTGTATCAATAGAACATTTAATATTCATTTTTTTAACAGTTTAAAAATCTTTAAATGAAAGTGAAAACAATAAATAAGATATTAGAAATATTACATAAATCTTAAAATTTAACAATTATATATAAAATATATATTATTTATTTCAATTAGTTGGTTAATTCGGTTAATTACTTGATTTCGAACCAAATTAACTGATAACCGAAATTCTAAAAAATCATTAATCGACCTCCAAATGAACTAAATTCGGTCATCGATCAATTAACCGAATTAGATCGGTTTAGTTGGTTAACTCAGTTTTAACCGAACTATGAACACCCTATTGGCAATGCAAGAGTACGTTAGCTCGAGTATATTGAAATGTGTTTATTCTTTTATTTAAGTGTCCGGAAAATATAAAATATACATTATGACTATATTTGAGATAAATAAATATATGTTGAAATCAGTTAAGTCATGGATTTGGTATTTTTCCTTTTGGTAAGGTACATTTATTTATAAAAAGTATAATGATAAATTTAATATTTTATATTTTCTTTCAATTTAATTCTTTTTAGTTAAATTTGGCCCTTAATCTTTCAAAAGAATCAAATCATTTTTTAACAAAAATGATGATTAAAATATTAATTTTAATATTGTTGGCGTAACAACTCACATTAAAGTTCATGTACAATTCATGCTAACATAATATCATTGATTTTATATACATCAACAAATAATTCAAATATTATACATCAAAATTGAAATTAAAAAATTCATAATTTTTTTAAAAAATTAACATGAAATACACGTGTACTGAAAAAGTAAATTGACAAAAAATAAATGTTAATAGTTTATAAAATAAAATAAAAATCACAAAAACACTACAATTCGATTATCGACAGAACCCTAAAATGATTTAACTAAAATTGGAAAGTGATAAAATGGATTTACCAAGGACCAGCCCAGGTGTATGGATTTTGCAAAGGAGAGCTTGAAAGAAAAATATATTCTAAGAATTGCGTAGTTTATACTTTCATCATCATAACAATATAATTGATCTTTGTAAGAAGTAGATTAATGTGAGAAAGTTAAAACAAAGACCCACACACATTCCAATGAAAAGGTATTGAAAAGTGAAGAGACAGATCCCCAAGAAAAAAGTTTGAGGGGCAAAATGGAGGGAAACAAAGTTTATTTGTTACGAAAGACCAATCAAACATGCTGCTGCTATCTAAACTCATCACTCCCAACCTTTGAAACCCCAAAAGCAAAATCTATATATAAATATCACCTCCCTTTTACCGAATGGAACCCACGTCTCTACTCACCTACTATCATTTTATATATAGATTTGGTTAGCACCATGCGTGTGCTGCCGCTTTGCACGCAGCTGATGACTAAATTTTCTTCTAATGATTTCTTCCCCTGCCCGTGGGGGCGGGGCTTCATCAAAATTTCCCCATTCTTTACTTCATTTTGTAGGGCTAATGTTTCTTGCAATCCAATCAAATAGGCTCTAGTTTATTTTGAAATGATTTATAGTCAATTTGTTGGCAACACCTGAGTGCCATGGTTGCAACCAAGTTCACTTCATGTACCGGAGTTAAAATCTCATTGCTTTTTTCTTTAACAAGATTTTAAGGGGAAGGTATATTTTAAATCAATTTTCGATTCAATTAATTGATCTAATCTAATTTTAACAATACTGATAAAAGAAATCCACCGTCGCCCATTAGGCAAACTATAATTCATAACCACCAATCTACCGACTGCCATAGGACATCACAATATTCTTTTCTGCCGAAACCATAGTTAAGGAACCGCAACTCTGTATTTGGCTGTCAGCTTTGCAACGTCAAGCATGCATGGAAACCACTAGTAGTATGAACACCTTGCCCCAACAGCTATTGTTATAACTGTTGTATATAAAATATTTGTTTGATCCCAAAATCGGAAATGATAAAGATAAGTTGTTCTCAAAAAATCATTTAAGAATAATATTTTTCTCTCAACTATATACATATAAAAACACACTTAGTTGGATTATCAACAATGCATTCCATACATTAAATTTCTTTCTTTTTTATATAAAGAGTAGTGACTAATGACTTCTTTTTTTGGTCAAAAAGAAAGAGGCTCACAGAACCTAGACTATATGAGCTGCAACCCTCGCAGCAAAACCTTCATTATCTTGTTCTTTCTCCAGCTGAATCACATTAGCAGCCAGTAGTGGTGGCCTAACAAAACCAAATTCATTCCCAATGATCTCCCAACTTTCGCCATAGAGTCAGCACCCCATTCTGTTGTCACTTGCATGATAAAAAACCAACTGTCACGGACGTGATTTTAACTCCTGAATATGCCTTATCTCTGCCACTCCATTGCTAGTTGCAAGCAGCTTCGATCAACAATGCGTTATCGCTTTCAACTTCAACCCTTCTAAAACCATTCTCCCAAGCCAGACGAAGCCCCTCTAAAAGAACCCTTGCTTCCGTGTGAAACACTGACTCACCAAGTCTCTTGGCATACCCCATTATCCTGTTGGAGTTCGCATCCCTCAGCACTCCGCCAATGGTTGAGATACCAGAGTCCATATCCGTGGCCCCATTAAATCCATCCTTCTTTCGGGCTCCTCCATTGGTTAACTACACCCGAACCCATTGCACGCCGACTATTAATATTACTCAAATGTCTGAAGCTTCTAGCCCAAGACATACTCAACATGATCACATCTCTATAGCTAATACTCGCATCTTGAAAGACAAAAAGCATCACGAACCTTCCAAACAAACTACCAGATAATAAGAAATAATGTACACCAGTTGGTTCCATCAATGCTAAATTGTCCAGTGTTCTTTAAATTGCATACATGCCACATCCTAGTATTCAAATCAAAGAAATAGTTACTAGTAGTGTCAGGGATAATTCTTCTCCAAATATTGAGCAAAAGAATAGTCTCTCAAAACATAGATTGCTGTCTCGACACTCTCCATATCTCAGCTACTATCTGCCATATGTCGCTTAACTCTCATTCATCAGCAGACGCCCCTTGAAAAGAAGCTAGAAAAATTGTCGTACACGTTGGGGTGCCTTACATTTCCAAACCAACTTCTAATCATCATTCGCTACCTCCCATTCATCCCCCGCAACTGCCGTATATGTATTAACAATGGAGAACAACCCATTGTTACTCCATTTCCATGTTAACATATAATCTCCTGCGAGATCAGATGGAGACATCCCAGCAATAACCGAAACAATATGCGGGGGCACCATTTTCTCCAATGCCATCCAATCCAAATCGCCACTAGGACCCTTCAAGTCCCCCACATTCAATCTTCCTGAATAGTTCCATTATCAATACTAAACGGTCTTTCTTTCACCCAGCAATCATCCCAGAAACTAACCATTCTTCCATTACCAATAGACCAACACACTCCCTCAAGGATCTCACTCCATATATAAGCATCTCCAAGTATGAGAACAAAAGCTACGAGAGATTGATTGCGCAATCACTACAGACTGCTCGATTAAATGTCCAAGGTGCTTCATCCTCAAGACAAATAAATAAGGTGATAAAAGGATCACCTAGCGAATGCCCATAGTAGGTTTAAAAGAATCAAAGACTTCCCATTCCTCAACACTTGACTTCATATTATATTTAATATAAATTTTATATAAACCACAAATTGTTAAAACTATTTGAAAATAGAGGAAACTTTGACACTTCCTCCTCTACTAATGTGTTTTGACTAGTTATTATGCCTATTTTGCAATGTGGACTGAGAAATGATGAGTTTCAAACCTAGATTAGGCACATCCAGCCGAAATTCTATTCATACAAACCAAAATACTCAGTTGCTGGAGTTTCAGAACTTGATTAATTTAGTGAGCAAAAATAATGGCATCAAACAAACATCTTAAACAGTAACTAGAGGTAATTCAGTAAAAAGTTCATAAAAAAAGTTCACTAACAAGAAGCAAACACAAGGATGCCATGATCTGCAACAGCTTAATTTAAAATCTACTCATAGATCCAGGGGTGAACACTGCTCTGCCAGTTAACAGGGCTTTCTGGGAACCACAATGCAATTTCCTTCTTAGCACTCTCAACCGAATCACTTCCGTGAATCACATTCCTGCAAAAAAAAAAAAAAAAACCAAAATCAACACTACTGATATGAACTAGTTTCAGCTCAAGGGCAAATAACAAAATGCTAAGAGATATGCCTAAACTCAATGAAACAGGTATTCAATCATCGGAAGTAAAGAGAGGACTATCTATACCTGCCAATGTCAATTGCAAAGTCACCACGGATTGTTCCAGGAGCAGACTCAGCAGGGTTTGTGGCTCCAATAATCTTGCGACCAGTGGTAACAACATTCTTACCCTCCCAAATCATAGCAACAACAGGACCAGAGATAATGTACTCTACGAGCCCATTAAAGAAGGGTTTTGCAGAGAGGTCTGCATAGTGCTTCTCAGCAAAAGATTGATCCACGGTGATGAGTTTCAAACCTAGATTAGGCACATCCAAAGTAAAATAAGTAACATAGTGCCGATAATGTCAACAGAATTAGAAAAGAGCATTGACTTTTGTCTGTTCAATTCAAGTATCACAAAAAGTATGGTGAACATTCAATCATCTCTAACAAAAACACTAAGAGAACTCAGAGAAAATTATTAGAAAAGCGATGGATTACCCTTCAAATAGAAACCTTTCTTCTCAAATCTGCCAATGATTTCACCAACCTAAAAGACATAACAATCTCCATAAGAAACACAATTTTCTCATTTCTAACCCACAATCCAATAAAATAAGGTGCTACATCAGAAAAACGTGAGAACCTTTCATATGTCCCAAATAAATACTTTTCTTTTTTAAGAATTCATCTCTCGAAGTATTTGATTTTACAATAGCCGTAGCATGCAAAAGAATAGATTTCAAAAAGAAACAAAAACAACAGTACTCGGTCTATGAATCCTAGCTAAGTTGAACCAATATTCCCTGCCTCAAGACATTAGATCTACGAGCTTAACTACAAGAGTTCACTAAGGACTATAGATTCTTTATGGTTTTTTATTTATAATTTCTAGCAGTTAAGGGAATCAAACTATCGGATAAAAGGATAATACAGCTGAAAAAAAAAACCGAAAATTGAAAGAGAGAAAGAAGAAGAAACATTACCAAACCCCTCTGGACGCCATCAGGCTTGATCATGATGAATGTTTGCTCCATTGTCTAACTTTTACGTCTCAATGTTCGTCGCCTCCTAGTGTGTACCTCGGTGCTTAATGCTTATGCAAGAGTGAGAGTTTAAGGTGTTTATATACAACCGTATTAGGCGGCCGAAACCCTAGTTCTGCCACTTTCTTGCAAGAGAATATCCTACTCCACAAGCTAGGATACTTTGGTCCGTACGCTCAATATATATAAACTTGCAAAAATTATTTAAAAAGTATTTAGAAAACTTTAAAATTTATTTAAAATATATAAAAATTTTAAAATATTAAAAATTAGTAAAAATATATTTTTAAAATTTATTATAATTTTTAGAATTTTTTAAAAATATTTTACAATTTTTACGGTTTTAATAATTTTTAACGATTAAAAAGTGTTAAAAGATGTTTGAAGAGATGTGCTAATCAGATCCGATATAGCAGAAAAGAGAAGAAAGAGGTGTTAACTTCTAAACTGGTTAAATTGCTGGAAGCTGAGAGAAATGATGAAACGGATGAAATTGGGAAAATGGAGGTGATAGCTAGATTGTATTTTCAACATTTGTTCTCCGCTAGAAGAAGGGGAAATTATGACTATATTTTGTCAGGAATTAATCGTTGCATTTTTTATGATTAAAGTGAGATACACAAAGGAGGAGATCCGAAAGGTATTAGCAGAATTGGGTCCTACAAAAGCACTAGGAGAGGATGGGTTCCTGGCGTTATTCTATCAGAAGTGTTGGTCAATTATCGGGGACGATGTTACATCCTTTTGCCTTAATCGACTGAATAGATGTATGGATATTAGCTTAATCAATAAGACTAATCTTGTTTTAATTCCGAAAATTGCAAATCCTTCGAATATAACTCAATGTAGGCCGATCAGCTTGTGCAATGTGCTTTATAAATTGATGGCTAAAGTTATTGCCAATCGTCTCCAAATTGTGATGGATAAATGCATTGATTTGGCACAAAGTACTTTTGTACCCGGAAGACTGATTTTTTATAATGTTTTGCTAGCTTATGAACTCCTACACACCTTAAAACACAAGAGGACAGGGAAAAAGGATTTATGGCGGTGAAATTGGATATGAGCAAAGCATACGATACGGTTGAATAGAATTTTGTGGAAGAAGTAATGAAGAAATTGGGATTTGATTCGGAATGGATTGCTTCGTTACTGAAATGCGTTAAAACCGTGTCATATTCAGTGGTCTTAAATGGTTATATTGGAGAAACCTTTCTCCCTTCTAGAAGACTAAGACAGGGAGATCCTTTGAACCCGTTTTTATTTTTATTTTGTGGAGAAGGTCTATCTAGTCTTATAAGGCTAGCAGTGCAAGGAAACATAGTTAGAAGAGTCAAGACAAGTAGAAGTGGTCCACAGATTTCGCATCTACTTTTTGCAGATGACTGCATTTTATTAGGGGAAGCTACTGAAAGAGGCGCAAAATTCACTGAAGCAGATTTTACATGAATATGAAATCTGTTCTAGTCAAAGTATTAACTTTTCAAAATCTACTATTTTTTTCAGCACTAATACACAAGAGGAGGTCAAAAGATTTATAATTAGAGTACTTGGAGTACGTAGCTCAAATGATCCAGAACGGTGTCTACATTTACCTAATTTGGTGGGTAGAAAAAAGAAAGCGTCTTTTCAAAATTTGAAGGATAGACTACAACAAAGAATTGATAATTGGAGTATTAAATACCTTTCTCAAAGAGGTAAGAAGGTATTTATCAAAGCTATTCTACAATCTATTCCAACTTATTCAATGGCTTGTTTTTTGTTTCCTAAGTCTTTATGTGTTGATTTGGAGGGTATAATTATGAAATTTTGGTTGCAAAAAAAGAGGCAAAAAAGGTATACATTGGTGTGCCTGGAAGGATATTTGTTCGTTAAAAGAAGCTGGAGGTCTTGGTTTTCGAAAACTTGATAAATTTAATATCGCACTATTAGCTAAACATGGTTGGCATCTTATTAATTATCCTAATTTTTTGCTAGCCCGAGTTTTGAAAGCTAATTATTATCTGAATTCGAATTTCTTAAATGCTCATTTAGGAAACTTACCTTCACTTACCTGGAAGAGCGTCTGGTCAGCACAAAAACTTCTGGAGAAAGGCTTATGTTAGAGGGTTGGCAAGGGGGACCGTATCTTGGTTTGGACAGATCTTTGGGTGCCGGGTAATAAAGAAGACAAGATATAGAATCAAAGCAGCAATGAAAATATAGAGTTAGTGTCGGACTTAATTGATGAAGCAAATAGAACTTGGAAGGCTGAATTAATTGTCAATATCTTCCATACGAATATTGCTAGAAAAATCATGCAAATCCCTTTGGCAAGGTCAGTCCACGATGATTTCCAGGTATGGAGAGGAGAACCTTTCTGAAATTTCTCAGTAATGAGTGCTTATAAACTATTACAGGAAACTACTCTAAATCCTAGTAATTTTATACAGGCCGATACTGAAGCTTTTTACAAGAAACTATGGAATCTAAACATTCCTTCAAAAGTTAAATTTACAGTATGGAAATATCTTGGAACTATATCCCTACTCTGTTGAATCTCAAGTTAAAAAGAGTGGCTGTTGAAGATCGGTGTCCTAGGTGTCATCAAAAGAGGAAGACAGTAATCACATTCTCCAGCAGTGCCCTACAACGATAGAAGTATGGAGGTATTTGAAATTTTCATGGGTACTTAATAGTAGCGCTCAAAACATATGGGAATGACTTACTTGGGTTTTTAGTCAAGGGACAAACGAGCAATGTCGCCTCTTTTTTTGCGGGCTCTGGACAATCTGGACAAGCAGAAACAAGTTAATCTACGAAAGCAAAAATACAACAAGTTGGGATATCTCAAAAGAAATTTTCAGTTATATCTTAAGAGTTAAAAGGAATAGAGGAGAAAGTACTAATCCTGGAAACAGGCAGGGGACCTAAACATGATGAACAGAGGGCGACTGTGGCTATTTACTTTGATGCGGATTTTGATCAACAATCTTTCAAATCTGCATCGGGGCTGGTAGTATGAGATGTTGGGGTAAAATCTTGACATCCAAGTCGATTCTTCACTCTGATGTTGCATCTCCGTTTGCGGGGGAGGCACATGCAAGATTACAAGCCACAAGATTAGGGATTTCTATGGGTTTTAATTTTCTAGAAATAATAGGTGATTCAAGAACAATAATAACAAAGTACTAAAATGTAGAATGTGACAGATTGATTATCGGAGCACTCATCAGATATATTCAAAGCACAAAGACTCACTTTCAAGAACTCAGATTTTACTTTATTCCAAAGTCAGAAAACATATGCGCCCATTTTATTGTAAAAGAAGCTTTAAAAAAATATGGTCATTACCTGGAAGGAGGCATCCCAAGCTCTGTCCGGTGTGCAATGGAGAAGAAGCGCCTTAGATTTTCAGACTGAAAGACATGGAGAAGAAGCGCCTAAGATTTTCAGATTGAAAGACATAGAACGACTCTTTTTGAAAATGTAGCAAAAAAGTAAAAGATTTGATAAGATCTGCAATAATGAAACAGCTGTGTTGGTGATGTGAAACGACAAAAATTTATGGAGGCCAGTTGTTACTGTTGACTGGAGTTAAAAAATTAGGTTTCCTTTTCTGATTTTGTTTTATTTCATTCATTTCAATTTTCTGGGCCAATCTGATGTAGGTCTGTTTCTTTTATTTGTTTTCTTAGGCCTGCGGTGTTGGACTTAAACCCAACTCAGCAACAAGACCTCTATCTATTTTAAGTTTTATAATTATAATCCAGTCAATTCATTCAAAATAATAATAATTTTAACGGTTTTTACAATTTTTAATATTTTAAATAAATTATATATTTTATAATTTTTAAATAGTTTTTATAATTTTGTAAGTTTTTTCATTTTAAATATTTTTAGTGTCAATGAATTCCAAAATTTCTAATACAAAATTTCCTAACCAACTCAAAAAAATTTTAAGGGTTACAAAAATTTTAACAATACTAAATTTCTAGGATAAACTACTAAGTTAGTCACCCAATTTTTAAAGTGTTTTTATTTTGATCACCCAAAATGAAATCCTTGCCATTTCGTCATCCAACTTTAAAGCTCTTTCATTTTAGTCACCTAAGCATTAAATCCCTAATACAGTTTATTGTAAACGGCATATCACATTTACACTTTTATTTTGGTAACCCAACTACTAGACCATTTTCATTTTGGTCACCCAAAAATATCATTTTCTAAGTAATGATCAGGGTAAAAAAATACTAAGGATTAAAGTGAAAAAATTGTAGAATTAAAATAACACATTAAAAATTTGTCCAAGTGTACTTATTGATCCCCTTACCGAAAGTTCTAAATTTTGTTATGTGATTTTTTTTGAAAAAAGTTCATTATAAATTCTGATTATATCTATTTTTTTTCTTTTGCACAATGTCTAGAAGTACACATAGCTCCACTCCAACCCATAAATAGGAGAAAAATATGTTTTAACATACTCGAACTCACGTCATCTTGCATTAACAACAATGTTCATACCAATCGAGCTAAAATTTAACCGATTTAGGTAACTTATTTTATTACCCATTATTTTATTTCTTATAAATTTATATTAATTATTTAGCTTTCCTTTCAAAATTGATTTCGTTTATGTTATTACGAAGATAAAATCACTCAATAAAGTAAAAATCATCATTAAGAAAAATTAAATATCAAATATAAAGTATGGAAATTGTATATTAAAAGATCAATTCCTTATTAAAAATTAGGAATTACCTTTTAAAATATTTCACTCATTTGCGGTATTTTCCTTTGTTATAAACACTTATGAAATAGAAGATTAAAAATTGGTCATCATCATTAAAAATGTTATGATTTTATGTATTACATTTTATGACATCGAAAAAATATAGAAAGTAATAAATAGAAGTCCAATTTAATATGAATACTAAAAGTTTTACAAAATGTTTTGCATAAGTTTCGATTTAACTTTCCTTTCAAGCACCATTTTAAAAAGGATTAAAATAAAATAATACAATATGGTGCATTGCAGCTTGAGAGTGGTTATGTAATAGTTGGAGGCTCTATTCAAGATGAGAATGGTGTCTGGCAATCTGGTTTTACACAAAATATAAGGATTTGTAGTACTGTTGAGGTTAGATTATGGGATATCTATGATAGATTGATGCTGGCAAAGAAGATATAGGCGAGATGGGTAATCCTGGAAACAAACAATTTAGCAGCTTTGAATCTTTTCTGTATGAAAGACGAGATGGATTACGATAATGGTATGCTATGGAGCATAAAAAAAACTAGTTGCTTTGATTGGGAAATTGAGCTCAAGCATGTATTTCGTTAAGGGAGTCAATTAGCGGATTAAATGATGGTCATGGATTTTAACTTGGAAGCGAGTATTTGTGTTTTCTTATAACTACCAAATGTAATTCTTTGGATTTTACCTGAAGATTTAAATGGTTTTGTAGTGTCTAGAATGATGGTAGTTTAATTCTTGTTGTTTTATCTACATTTACCAAAAAAAAAAAATACAATACATATTATAAAAGGAATTATAATCTTTACATTAATTATAATACATAACTCTTTAATCGTAAACATTCATCGGTGTTTCTAAGTTTTCTCTCTCTCTCTATATATATATGATTTTTTTTTTGGTGAAGAAAAACATTACTAAACTAAGTTACATGGAAAAACTGAGGGATACAAATATTCCTTTCTTTGTCTATTTCAAGAAATTCTAATGCTTCCTCTAGAGGGTCTCAAACAATTGTAAATCCTCCTTTTTTGCAAAGGCCAATTTGGCTAGACAATTTGCGCTTTGATTTTCCTCCCTAGGAATGTATCTTAATATCTATTGGCATTCTTAGGACAATATACAATGTATTATTCCGATCAAAGCAAAATTTGAAGTCTTCAAAACACTTCCATGTATGGCTTTAACAACATCCAAACTATCCGATTGAATTATCACCTTGTCGTGACCTCTTCGTTGGATGAGTTTTAGGCCATCTAAAATGCCTCAAAGTTCTGCACGTTTTCTTAGGAATCTGTTGTATCCAAGGACCCAATCTCCATTCTCATCATGCATCACTCCCCCAACAGTTGCACTCCCTGATTCCAATTGAACAGCACCATCAGTGTTGAGAATAGTCCAACCCCCTGTCAATTGTTCCCCATGAAAGAATTCATAGCCTCTAGTCAAGTCATCTTTAAAAACCAAAGAAAATTGTTTAGCCCAACTCGTCGAAACTTTGATTATCTCGCTTGAACTCCATGTTTTCCTTTGAAAGATGAAGAGATTACGATTTTTCCATAAGCGCTAAGCTAGTAAGCCGAAGAGACAAGCCCAACTAGTTCCCCTCTTTAAGGTTTCTAAATGTCTTGCAAATTAAGAGAAATCCATTCGTGCAGGGTGTTAGACAAAAAATTAAACTGTTGGTTTTCCAAGATTACTTATTTTCAGACTTCCTTAGCTGTTGTGCAATCTTTAATAATATGCATAATATCCTCTGAATCGTGTCCACAATCTGGCAAGAAAGATCCACTGCTAAGCCACGCCTGACTATTCAGAATTTGTAAGAAGTCTCTACTTTAGAATTGCCCAGAGAAACAAACGGATTCTTTGTGGTCCCGAAAATTTCCATGCCTTCTTCCATATCTCATCTTTAGAATTCCATGATTCTTCCTTCAACATCTAAGCACTTTTAATGGAAAAGGCTCTTATCGAAGTGTGGCACCAAAAAAGTCTGTTAGGTCCCTCAGAAGAATGTGGAGGTAGAATACCCACAATATATCGAATAACCTTCTCTGGCAGCCAAACCTGCAAAAGATTGAGGTTCCAAGTGCCCTTCTTTGTGACCAGTTCACTGAGCAAACAATCAGAATTAATTTTAGCACTAACAAGGATATATTTAACCAAAAGTCCTATATTAGGAATCCAAAGGTCTTCCCAACATCGAATTTTGTTCCCATTACCGATAGACCATATAAGATTTTCTCATAAAAGAGGGCAAACTTTTGAGAGCGACTTCCATAGGAAAAAAACTCCTATCCCACGCAATGTTATCTAGTAGAATTCCATTCAACCCATACTTTGATCTGATAACACGAACCTATAAGGCTTCACCAGTAGACATCACTTTTTAACCAAGCTTCAGTAGAAAAGAAATATTCTGATCATGTAATTGTCTCATGCCAAGCCCCCCACACTAGTGAGGTTGGCATATAGAATCCCAATATACTAAAGACATCTTTTTCTTACCATTGAAGGCTCCCTAAATAAACATCCTCACTAGACTTTCAATATCGTAGCAAATTTTTCTAAGGATCATCATGGACTGTATGAAATAGTTAGGGATGGAAAATAGAACTGGCTGCTCTAAAGTAGCATGACCAACAATAGATAATTGTCGAGCATCCCAACTTTGCAACTTCATGCGGACCTTTTCAACCACAAAATGCATAGTGCTATTTGTAACCCGGTAATGAAAAAAGGGAACTCTAATATAATGTTCAAGATCTTGTACCTTTTGGAGACCAAGCAAGTTACTGAGCATATTAGCCATTGACACCTCCACTTCTTTAGAAAAAAACATATTGGTTTTCCTAGCATTAACCTTATGTCCAGACAGCTTACAAAAATTATTCAGAATTTCCTTTAACAATCTATCATGCTTCGCATCCACTTTGCAAAAACTAACCAAGTCATCAGCAAAAAATAGATGAGAGAGAGTCGGTCTTGAATGACATAAGCGTATCGGATTCCAATTACCATTTAACAAAGTCAAACTATTAGAGTGACCTAGTTATTCCATACATAACACAAAAACATAGGTAGAAAGTGGGCATTCTTGTTGAATTCCCCTAGTAGGCTTAAATTTAGATGTTCGAACTCCATTCCACATAACCTGCATTGTAATAGCCCGATTTTGGGTCTAGTCGGAACAGTGGTTTCGGGACCACAAACCCGACGAGAAAATTTTTTTTTATTTTTATTATATTTTTATAGTCTATAAATTTATGAAAATATTTCGTAAAAATTTCATTCGAAAATTTTGACGTTTGAGCACTCAATTTAGTCAAAAGGACTAAATTGTAAAAAGTGCAAAAGTTGAGTTCTTTATATATGAGGTGCCTAATTGTTATGAGTTTTAAATTGAAAGTCCTTATGTGACAATTATTCCTTTAATAAGTTAGTGAATGGATATTTGTTTGGTATTTTTGAAATTTGGTTGAAATTAAAAGGGTAATTTTGTAAATTAATTAAAATAACCTAATAAGACAAATGATAAAAGCTATCATTTTTTTTCATTCTTTCTTCTTCAACCGTGGGAAAGAACAGAAAATAGCAGCCATGGATGAGCTCCATTCGGCCAAGCTTTTATGGCTTATATAGGTACGGTTTTTGTCCGCTTTTAATGATTTTCGTATTTTGAGATCCCGAAGCTTAAATTTTCTATTTCTACCAATTGATTGAAGAGAAATTAGAGTTTAAAAATTTACCCATTCATGATATGGTTGTGTTTTGATGATTTATAGTGGATAATGAATGTTTGATGTGTTAAATATGAGTTTTATTCAATGAATTTTGGTAAAAATGTCAAAAAGGGGTTAAATTGTGAAAGTTACAAATTGATCATAAGTGTGTGAATTAGTGAAAATTTGGAGTTGCCATAGAAGAGAAAAATGTTCAGCATGTCTTAAACCTTATATAAATTGAATAAAAATTAATTTACGAGCATTGGGGCAAAAGTGAAAATATGTAAAAGTTTTGGGGTCAAAATGAAAATTTGTACAAAATATGATTTTTAGACCCATATGAATATTGTGACTAATTGGTAGGCTAAATGTGATGTTATAGATGATGAAAATTGAGACTTGGACCTAGAACGGAAAGAAATCGATTTATGGACGAGTATGTCCTTTTCACATTTGTGGTGTCGAGGTAAGTTCGTATGTAAACAATACCATGCTATACATGTATTTAAATGTTATCATTACATGAATTGTACAGACATTAATGTGTATGTAATTAATAGAAATATGATAAGACAAAGCCTTAATAGACGAGGAAAAATCCCGTTTGAACCTTAGGAATAGAATAGGATACGAGTGACATGTCACTAGGAATTATGAGTCTAGATGACTAGCTCGAGAGTGAGCATTGAAATGTCATGAGATATGAGGTAGCTTTAGCTACAATTGAGGCACTTATGTGCAAAGGCTTTTCCGAGTATCTAATTAGTATTCCAAGTGTTCAACGGGCAATCCAAGGAAAGAGTTAATGATGGTCTCAATGAGGTAAGTCATTGGTGAGTATGCACTCGAGTTATGTTACGAGTTGTGCAAGTATGTATACTAATCCTATGAGAATGCCTTGATATGTGATGATCTATGATGCATAATATGTGTTCTTACCATGATGGATAAAATGGTGTTGTATTAATATTATGAACAATGATCATGAATGAGTAATTTAGCCTTGACAGATTTGAGTTACTGCAGTAGTGTAACTTTGAAAATACACTAAAAATAGTGGAAAATGAGTTAGAGGCAGAATAAAATATGGAATTAAAGCTTAATGAGTCTATTTTCACATGAAAGAAACAGAGGAAGAAAAAGAATTCCATATTGTTTGATATTTGAATTCTTATGAAACAGGGTCTGGATGAATTCGAGATCCCCTGTTCTATCTATAGAAATTCACCAAAAATTGTAAAAAACTTATTAAGAGTTATACCTTACATGAATGGATTCCTTATTGAGTCTATTTTTATGGGAAATAAACGGCATGGTCATTGGAATTTTGTACAGGGAGAAATTTGGTTTGTAGTGCACAGGGGTCAGAGTGGTCATACCCTAAAACAGGGGAGACTTTAACTAATAAACTGTACTATTTGGCTTAACCAAAAATTCTGGAAATTTTATGGAAGAAAGGAAAATAAGTCTAGTTTCAGAGAAAATTAACGGAACTTAATTCGGAGTTTCGTAACTCCAGATATAAATAATTTAGTTACCGTTGCTCAGAAAGATAGCTTGTAGTGAACTTGAAAATATGTTGTAAACATTGATAAAACAAGTTAATGAGTTGCTTATTGTTTTCATATGAACTTACTAAGCGGCTTACCCCCTTCTTTCCCATGTTTTCTAGAGTTTCCAGGTTAGCTCGGGTTGGAGGCCGTCGGAGATATTATCACCCTATCGAGTTAACGTTATCGAGTAAGTAAACTCAAGTGATTCGAGTCTATGGCATGTATAGGGTTTTAATGTGAGTATGTAATATTATGATTTAGCCAAAGGCATTGGCTTGTTATTAAGGTAGTATTAGTCATGTAAATTGGCCTATGTCGGCTAATGACATTATGGGCCCATATGATTATTCTTATGCATGTATGTTATTATCTCTTGTGATGTGGCTTAGAACATGTATACCTAGAGATTGAATTGAGATTCATTGATGAGCTAGTAACTAATGCAGGATTAAGTGATTGGTAAATAATTAATAATGCTTCATGAATGGTTTGTGATGTAATGATAGTTATGTCTAGTATGTGGTAATGATATGGGCAAATTCTATAATATTTATTGCATAAGAAAATAACTTGAGCATAACATGTTTGTAGATGTTTAAGAGCTCATTTATGCCACGTTATATGTTATTGGATAAGTATGTATCTATGCATGTGGTGTGAGAGTGACAAAAGGCTTGATAATTAGCCTATTTCGGCCACACGGCTTGAGCACATGGGCGTGTGAAGCCTTAACGCAAGAGATTTTTCTAAGTTTTCATGAGTTCTCGATTGGGTCTGAACCGCCCGAATGCATGTATTGGGCCTCGTAAGCTCGCATAAGGGACAGATTGCATGTGAAAAGAAAAGTTTTAATTATTTGAGATTTCATGGCCTGTTTAGTATGGAAGTGTTAGTAAAAGTCGGTAGCACCTCGAACCCGTCCGGCGTCGGATGAGGCGAGGGTGTTACATTTAGTGGTATCAGAGCATGGTTTAGTCGGTTCTCGGACTAACCTAGCGTAAGAGAGTCTAGTTATACATGCCATAGTATTACTCGTGATAGTGTGATATCTCTCGGCCTTAACAAAACTGTTGATTAAGACAGGAATGAGTTCCAACCGAGCAAATCTTGATAGAGATAAGAGCAAAGTTGAGATTATTGAATCATGCTTATGATATGCTGAAAATTTGGAAAGGTATGAAAAGAAATCCATGATTTTTTTTATAAGAACTAGTTTTCATTATGTGATGCTCTTGAGATAAAGAATGTGAAATAGTGGAGTAAAACACAGTTAAGTTGTGAAAAGCGCTTTTATGCATGTTAGTATTCATACGATGTTAAATGTCCAACTTGATTTGGTCAAGTGTTTAGGAAAAGAAAGAAATTTGCTTGAAATGACGAATGTATGTATGAATGCTTTTATTGCATGATTAATAATCGATATATACATGAGGTTGACATTTATATCTAGATTGATGAAGTCAATATGCAATAATGTTATGCTTTATAATCTCGATTCTGAGAATCATAAATGTCACAATAGCATGAAAGTTGTAATGAAAGATCAAATTGGGTGGAGCGCAGGAATGAGTACGATCGTTCACTAATGAATTGACGGAAAAGACTATGGTTGGACCATGGCAATACATGAGATTTGTGTGCGAGTGTAAGACCATGTATGAGACATGGCATTGGCATTGAGGCGAGGGCTAGTGTAAGACATGTGCAGGACATGCATCGACCACAGATGAGAGCCGATGTAAGACATGTGCAGGACATGCATCGGCCTCGAGATAATAGCCGATGTCGACATGTCGGGACATGCGTCGGCTACGAGATGTGCTAGTGTAAGACATATGCAGGACATGTGTCAAGACGGTTACATGTGTCGATGTAAGACACATGCAGGACACGGCATCGACACGATGGATGAGAGCTAGTACAAGACCATAGTTGAACTATGGCATCAAGTAGCGATGTACTCAAAACCATAAGACGTTCTCCAATTTGATAAATATTGGCAAGTGATTAAGACTAAATATGGGAATTTGATAAAACATTAAGGGTAATTCGAGAAAAGAAATGAAAGTTTGAGTTATGATAAATTCACTTATGTTTAGCTAATATTTGCATGAAATAAAGTTACATGTATTCTTGAGATATGTGAAAATGTGTTTATAACAAGTTGGAAATTTGAAATGTTTGAATCAATATCGTAAAGCTATCTTGTTGTTGAATATGTATTTGCTTGAGAGTCAAAAGTTTAGAGGCTTTACAATCTTCGCCTTACCGAATAGATTTATACGATGAGATTCTCGAGAGATATGTTGCATAAGCTTGCAAAAGTGAAACGAAGAGTACAAAATGGAATAGTATGAGATTAGCGAAGACGAATTAGTTAGAGGAATAATGTCGGACTTGCACGGATGTCCGAGTATGACGAATTCAATTAAACAAAAGTGATGGCTATCTTTCTCTTACGAGTATTCTATGTTTTCCTCTATTCGGGAATACGTATGGTTATCCCTTTCGGTGGGAATTCTCTTGTGTGAGGATCTTTGGAGCTGTGATATTAGATGAAAAGTTCTATTGGTCCGATTAGTTATGATCTACATTTCCCATCTCTTGAAATTCTATTCGATATATTGGAATGAAGTTGACAGTAAAATCTATGTAAGATTATTCTGATGTTCTATTGATTATGGTTTATATATGCGAGAATTATATTATCTCTATTATGAGAAACTCTAAAGCATACAGACAGTAGTTTCCTTCTGGTTTTCTCTGAGGGATTTTTCGGATCATCTTTATTATTTTCTTTTGGATTATATTCTCAGATTTCTGGTATAGTCTTTATATCTTGGAATTTCTTATATTAGCTTTTCTATCGTTCTTGTTTCGAGAATTATCAAGTTTGGTTTATCTTTACGAGTAATCTTTGACTTGCGATATTAGAATCTGTTATGATTAAGCTTCTGGCTCGACCATAGAAGTGTGGGGATTTCAGTGTCGAGATTTCTTTAAAATCTCTGGGGCAAAGAATGGTTATTCTGCAAAAGTAAATCTGAGTTATGTGCATTTAAGTTTATTCTCGGTTCGAGAATACCGTTCGTGTTCTTTGGTAAGTAGTCGATGCATCGAAATGATGGGGTTTTATTCTTGAAAGTATGTTATGGAAACATATTAGTTGGATTTCTCTTGTTAGAGAGATGTTATAAGTATAGTTATCTGATTAATAAAAGACCACATCTATGAAGTTGGAATCATTTGATTCATGTTAGTAAAGTTTCTAAACAGTTGATGATCGAGTATAGAAATGTGGCTATAAGTGGTAAATTAAACAAGTACTGACATGATTCGACTTTTAATTTGGAATTGCGGGAGGATTTGATTTGGTTTCTATTACTATTAATTGAGTAAGATTTGATCTTGAGAAACTCGGGTATATAGAGAATTAGTCTGAGTTCACAGCAGATATCTTGTTTATTCGTTCAAAGGATGTCGAATTGTCTATAGGGTAAAGCTGAATATCAAATGTATTCGAGATTATTATTGTCGATGATGACAGGGAAGAAAATGATAAAGGATTATGAATTTCAGTATCGGGATGTCTCTCATTTCCGGGAAAAAGGGGAGATGCAAGTTGAATTGTGAAAGATTGATGATGGAAGTCTGCATGATTATTTTAGTATGTACAGATATATTATCCAACCGATGTGACTGAGTTGTATGTTTCTAAGTTTATAGTTCCAAGAATGTCGGTCTCGGTGTTTCAAATTGAGCTCAGGGTTTATACCTCAACTATGGAAAAGCTATAGGAAATCTTAAGTATGAGCTTGTGTGGAATTGTTTTGTAAGTTGTGAGAAAAAGATATAAGTGACTCGTGAAAGTAGAGAACAACTTTTTCGGTAAGATTTTAGGGACGAAAATCCCTAAAGGGAGAAGAAATGTAATAGCTTGATTTTGGGTCTAGTCGAACAGTGGTTTTGGGACCACAAACCCGACGAGAAAAAAAAATTTATTTTATTATATTTTTATAGTCTATAAATTTATGAAAATATTTAGTAAAAATTTCATTCAAAAATTTTGACGTTTGAGCACTCAATTTAGTCAAAAGGACTAAATTGTAAAAAGTGCAAAAGTTGAGTTCTTTATATATGAGGTGCCTAATTGTTATGAGTTTTAAATTGAAAGTCCTTATGTGACAATTATTCCTTTAATAAGTTAGTGAATGGATATTTGTTTGGTATTTTTGAAATTTGGTTGAAATAAAAGGGTAATTTTGTAAATTAATTAAAATAACCTAATAAGACAAATGATAAAAGCTATCATTTTTTTTCATTCTTTCTTCTTCAACCGTGGGAAAGAACAGAAAATAGCAGCCATGGATGAGCTCCATTCGGCCAAGCTTTTATGGCTTATATAGGTACGATTTTTGTCCCGCTTTTAATGATTTTCGTATTTTGAGATCCCGAAGCTTAAATTTTCTATTTCTACCAATTGATTGAAGAGAAATTAGAGTTTAAAATTTACCCATTCATGATATGGTTGTGTTTTGATGATTTATAGTGGATAATGAATGTTTGATGTGTTAAATATGAGTTTTATTCAATGAATTTTGGTAAAAATGTCAAAAGGGTTAAATTGTGAAAGTTACAAATTGGTCATAAGTGTGTGAATTAGTGAAAATTTGGAGTTGCCATAGAAGAGAAAAATGTTCAGCATGTCTTAAACCTTATAGAAATTGAATAAAAATTAATTTATGAGCATTGGGGCAAAAGTGCAAATATGTAAAAGTTTTGGGGTCAAAATGAAAATTTGTAAAAAATATGATTTTTAGACCCATATGAATATGTGACTGATTGGTAGGCTAAATGTGATGTTATAGATGATGAAAATTGAGACTTGGACCTAGAACGGAAAGAAATCGATTTATGGACGAGTATGTCCTTTTCACATTTGTGGTATCGAGGTAAGTTCAGTATGTAAACAATACCATGCTATACATGTATTTAAATGTTATCATTACATGAATTGTACAGATATTAATGTGTATGTAATTAATAGAAATATGATAAGACAAAGCCTTAATAGACGAGGAAAAATCCGTTTGAACCTTAGGAATAGAATAGGATCTGAGTGACATGTCACTAGGAATTATGAGTCTAGATGACTAGCTCGAGAGTGAGCATTGAAATGTCATGAGATATGAGGTAGCTTTAGCTACAATTGAGGCACTTATGTGCAAAGGCTTTTCCGAGTATCTAATTAGTATTCCAAGTGTTCAACGGGCAATCCAAGGAAAGAGTTAATGATGGTCTCAATGAGGTAAGTCATTGGTGAGTATGCACTCGAGTTATGTTACGAGTTGTGCAAGTATGTATACTAATCCTATGAGAATGCCTTGATATGTGATGATCTATGATGCATAATATGTGTTCTTACCATGATGGATAAAATGGTGTTGTATTAATATTATGAACAATGATCATGAATGAGTAATTTAGCCTTGATGATTTGAGTTATTGCAGTAGTGTAACTTTGAAAATACACTAAAAATAGTGGAAAATGAGTTAGAGGCAGAATAAAATATGGGATTAAATCTTAATGAGTCTATTTTCACATGAAAGAAACAGAGGAAGAAAAAGAATTCCATATTGTTTGATATTTGAATTCTTGTGAAACAGGTCTGGATGAATTCGAGATCCCTGTTCTAACTTTAGAAATTCACCAAAATTGTAAAAAATTATTAAGAGTTATACCTTACATGAATGGATTCCTTATTGAGTCTATTTTATGGGAAATAAACGGCATGGTCGTTGGAATTTTGTACAGGGAGAAATTTGGTTTATAGTGAATAGGGGTCAGAGTGGTCATACCCTAAAATAGGGGAGACTTTAACTAATAAACTGTACTATTTGGCTTAACCAAAAATTTTGGAAATTTTATGGAAGAAAGGAAAATAAGTCTAGTTTCAGGAAAATTAACAGAACTTAATTGAGTTTCGTAGCTCAGGATATAAATAATTTAGTGACCGTTGCTCGGAAAGACAGCTTGTAGTGAACTTGAAAATATGTTGTAAACATTGATAAAACAAGTTAATGAGTTGCTTATTGTTTTCATATGAACTTACTAAGTGAAAGCTTACCCCCCTTCTTTCCCATGTTTTCTAGAGTTTCCAGGTTAGCTCGGGTTGGAGGTCGTCGAGATATTATCACCCTATTGAGTTAACGTTATCGAGTAAGTAAACTCAAGTGATTCGAGTCTATGGCATGTATAGGGTTTTAATGTGAGTATGTAATATTATGATTTAGCCAAAGGCATTGGCTTGTTATTAAGGTAGTATTAGTCATGTAAATTGGCCTATGTCGGCTAATGACATTATGGGCCCATATGATTATTCTTATGCATGTATGTTATTATCTCTTGTGATGTGGCTTAGAACATGTATACCTAGAGATTGAATTGAGATTCATTGATGAGCTAGTAACTAATGCAAGATTAAGTGATTGGTAAATAGTTAATAATGCTTCATGAATAGTTTGTGATGTAATGATAGTTATGTCTAGTATGTGGTAATGATATGGGCAAATTCTATAATATTTATTGCATAAGAAAATAACTTGAGCATAACATGTTTGTAGATGTTTAAGAGCTCATTTATGCCACGTTGTATGTTATTGGATAAGTATGTATCTATGCATGTGGTGTGAGAGTGACAAAAGGCTTGATAATTAGCCTATTTCTGGCCACACGGCTTGAGCACATGGGCGTGTGAAGCCTAAACGCAAGAGATTTTTCTAAGTTTTTCATGAGTTCTCGATTGGGTCTTGAACCGCCCCGAATGCATGTATTGGGCCTCGTAAGCTCGCATAAGGGACAGATTGCATGTGAAAAGAAAAGTTTTTAATTATTTGAGATTTCATGGCCCTGTTTAGTATGGAAGTGTTAGTAAAAGTTAGGTAGCACCTCGAACCCCGTCCCGGCGTCGGATGAGGGCGAAGGGTGTTACATGCATGGTAGAATTAAAAATAGTAGATACAAAACATTTCTGAGATAATCTGGAATACCTGCCGCTTGAAGTGAAGCATCGATGAAGTCTCATTGCACTCGATCATAGGCTTTCTCCAAATCGATTTCGATTGCCATCCATTTCCTACTATTACTACTCTTCATGGAATGAATGACTTATTGTGCAATGACAATATTATCAGTAATATTTCTTCCTGTAATAAATCATGCATGCTCTTGTGCAATAATTTCAGAAAGTTAAGCTTAAAATGGTTAGTTATTACCTTCATCACCAATTTGTAAAAAATTGAGCAGAGGCTTATAGGACAAAACTGAGTAAACCTTTTTGGATTTTTAACCTTGGGAATAAGAGCAATAAAAGTGTTATTCATCTTAGCATCAATAACACCTCCATTGAAGACCATCTTAACCCATTCACAAAAAGATGCTCCAACAGTACCCCATTACTTCTGAAAGAAAAGAGCATGGAAACCATCACTGCTTGGAGCTTTAAGCGGTACCATGTTAAATAGACCAGTCTTGACTTCATCATATGTAACAAATTTCCCCAGAAAGTAGATATCACAAGAATCAAGCTAAGGGAATCTACTTAGAGGTAAATTCCTAATGAGCCCAGGGTCTTCCCCATACAAGTTTTGATAAAAAATTCATCGCCACCGATTCAATGGTCTTCGGGTCAAAAATCTAATCACTAGAAAAATTACGAATATCAGTCATACGATAATTTTTCCTTCGTTGTAAAGTGCAAGCGTGAAAAAACTTAGTATTGCGATCTCCCAAGTGTAACCAATCGAATCTTGCCTTTTGTTTCCAAATGATTTCTTTATTGTGCAGTACATGCTCCAATTCATGTCTGATCCTCATTTCTAATTAAGCTAACTGATTTGAGCCAGAAAAGTTCATTTGCCTCTGAATCTCAGTTAATTTGTAAAGCAGCTTCCTCCTACGAATGGTGATATGACCATAAATAGATTTATTCCACTCCTTTAAACATTCAATGAACTTTGCTAAAGATTCTGACATAGTCCTTCTAAAGCCTCACTTGTCAATCACAAAGTCCCCAAATTCAGGATGCTCAACCCAGCCCACTAAAAACCGAAACGGCCTTCCTCTAGGCACAGTAAGCTCTAGATTGAGATTAAGAAGGAGCGGTATATCTAACTTAATCTTCAGAAGATGGGTAATGAAGCTATTTGGGAAATTTTTTATCTAAGCCTCACTCCCTAGGGCTCGATCTAATCTCTCAAAGAAGCTACGTCTGTGCCAAGTAAAGGGAGGTCCCTTGAACCTTAAATCATGCAGCTCAACCATATCCACAAAGTCCCCAAATTGGGAACATCTCTTACCAGGTGATGAATAAATAAATATGTAATTGTTTTCTATTTATTTAAACGATGAATAAATAAATAAAGTTAATTTCACATTTCACTATTATGTCTTTTTTATTTTCTGTCTTTTATATTTTGCATGCATAACGAAATTGTGATAAACAAATATTAGTTCATTGATTGTCTAAAGTTCAAACTAAAGATAAATGGCATTGTAAAAAAGTTTACATTGCTAGAAAGACAACTTACTTTAGTAGATAATCTAAATGAGTCTGTAATCTCATAAAAAAATCAAAGTGAGCATTTGATTCAAATACTGAGAAAGATTATTATGTTGTCTATAATTCCAATTGGGGAGATGGCTAGTCTTGGCTATCAGAGTAGTTGACTCTACGAGTAGAGACATAGATGTATTCATTGGTAAAATGATACATTGGACTAGACCCAAGATGAATTAAATTTGAATCTGTTTGTGAATTAATTCACTTGTGACGTTCATGTATAGCTAGAGTATTTGCTATGTTAGTCTAGAAATCAGCTAAACCGTAGCTCTGATACCAATAAATGTAACACCCCTAACCCATATCTGTTGTCGGAATAAGGTTACAGAGCATTACCGGAGTTTACAGAACAAATACAATTAATTTATATCATTTACTATTCATATCCAAAATCAATCATATTGTCCCTTAAATGGTCCTTTGAAGTCTAAAATATGCATTTAAAATAAGTCGAGACTAAATCGGGAACTCAAGAGAATTTTTTGCAAAATCTTAAAAATTTTCTAAGGTATAAGGGACACGCGCCCTGTGGCCAAGCCGTGTGTCTCACACGGTCGAGAGACATGCCTGTGTCTCAAGCCGTGTGGACATTTAAAATAGGGACAAACGGCTATGTCCCAACCCGTGTCCAAATTAGGGTGGCCATTGACTTGGGTCACACGGTCAAGCCACACGCCCGTGTGCTAGGCCTCATGAGCATTTTAATTTACATTAATTAGGTGCAAGGGTTACACGGCCAAGTCACACACCCGTGTGCCAGATTGTGTGTCACACAGTGAAAATACCTGAGCAAACTATTTTGCAATTTTAAAGATGCAAGGAACACACGGCCGATCTACATGCCCATGCGCATTGTAACGCCCCCTTACCCGATACCATCGCCGGAGTCGAGCATAATACATTACTAAACTTAGTTTAGCATTTAAACAAGTTCAAACAATTCTCGTAGTAAACTGTCCATCTCGCTAAAAAAATAATATCTAAAGTTACAAAACTCGAAATCAAATTCCGTAAATTTTTCCTAAAACTAGAATCATATATCTACTTACTAATTTTTTTATAGAATTTTTGGTTGGGCCAATTAGTACAATTTATTAGTTAAAGTCTCCCCTATTTTAGGGTTTGGCTACTCTGACCCTTGTGTACTACGAATCAAATTTCTTCCTGTACAGATATCCAATGACCATTGCGTTTATTTATCTTAAAAATAGGCTCAATAATAAATCCATACATATAAAGTGTGAGTCCTAATTATTTTTACACAATTTATGGTGAATTTCTAAAGTAAGAACAGGGGATCTAGAAATCGCTCTGACCCTGTTTCACCAAAACGTAAATATCTTATAAAATACAACTCTTTTACCTATTTTGTTTCTTCCACATGAAAATAGATTCATTAAGATTAAATTAAATATTTTATTCATCATCTAATTCTATCTCTACTATTTTTAATGATTTTTTAAACTCACGTCACTGCTGCTGTGTGATTCTGTTTTATAGCCAATTTCACCATTTTATGGATTTCCATAGATTAGTTAGCACATAAAGTATACGTGTTATCAAATATAATCTTGATTAGCCACTCCAATAGCTAATCATTCTCAAACATTTCCATGTCATCCATGAGCCATATCATAAGATTATATACACAAAATGATTATAATGCTATACATGCCATATTCCCAAAATATACAAGTAATTATACCGAAATAGTTTGTTGATAGTGTGAGCGCGCCTCCGACCGTTCCCGATCTTCTAGCCAGCTTGACAAAACTACAAAGAATAGAGAGGAATAAGTAAGCATAATTGCTTAGTAAGTTCACATGTAAATAGCAAGTAACATAACCATGCAATAATACGAAATCCGCATTTGCATAATATCACTAAAGCATTCATATCATATTTCTCATTCATGATCCTACCAGATTATTGTTATATTGAAGTCTCAACCCGAGGGTTAAGTACATACCTGTACAAAGTATCCGTTCCACAACACTTACCAACTAGTCACTTTCATCTCGAGAATTCTTCCATTTCACTAGAACTTTACCCGTTGAACACATCGGAATATAATTCGGATACATGAAATCAAACTATCATAATTTCACCCATAATGAACTCGGAACGCAACTCAAAGAGCTCAGGTGTTCACATCCATAATGAACTCGGAACACAACTCAACGAGTTCGGATGCTTGCATCCATAAGTGAACTCGGAACGCAACTTAACGAGTTCGGATCTCAATTTCCTAGTGACATGTCACTTGTATCCTAATCTATTCCTAATGTTCAAACGGGATTTTCCTCGATCATATTCCTTTGCCATCTTCCACAAAATGTCGAAATCGATACTTCGGTGATAGTTCATACTCATCAAGTAATTCACATAATTACATATTATTCAACAATAACCACAAAACATAACATTTCATGATAATAATAAGCATCATATCATATAAACAACATTAAATTGCTTAAAACAACAATTATGTTACCTTATTTACTCATGAACTTACCTCGGTACAAAATGTATAAAGGTTGCAATTTAGCTCGAAATCTTTTCTTTTCCCCGATCAAGGTCGATTCCACGTCTTTCTTGATCTATAATAACACATTTGACTTATTAATTTCTCACATTACTCAAATTACTCCAAAAACATCCTATGGTAAAAATTACAATTTTACCCCTAAAGTTTCACAAAATTACGATTTTTTCCCTAGCTCGGAAATTAAACTTCTTCCTATTTTCTTATGTTTTATGACATGCTAATCATTTTTCCCTTCTATAGTAACATCAAATTCACACTCTATCATGTATATATGAACATTAGATATTTTTACCGATTACGTCATTTTAGTCGTTTTTACGTAAAATCACTTAGCAAAAGTTGTTTAACACAATCTCAAGCTTCATATTCTACCATAAAACATCAAAATTCATGCATATCATTCATGGGTAAATTTTTAAATATAAACCCTAGCTCAAAATATTGGTAGAAATAGGTAAACCGAGCTACGAGAATTTCAAAAATATAAAGAACATTAAAAACGGGGCTAGGATTGACTTACTATTAAGCTTAGAAGTTGAAGAAACCCTAGCTATGGTAGCAAGTAAAATTTGGCAGCAACATGAAGAAGATGAATGGATTTTTGCTTGAATTTTCCCATTTTAATTCATTAAAATCCAAATGACCAAAATGCCCTTCTTTACTAAACTTTCAAAAATTCCATCCATGTCCAATTTTTGTCCAAAAACTTAGAAATTGGTCAAATTCCTATTTAAGGCCTCTTAATTAATATTCCAAAGCAATTTCATACTAGAAACTTCTAGAATGCAAGTTTTGCAACTTATTCAATTTAGTCCCAAATTTCAAATTAAGCACTTTATGCATAGAATTTCTTCACGAAACTTTCACACAATCATGCAATCATATCTGTAATAACCCAAATTTTGCGGTTATTCGAAAAGTGTATTTTCGAGTCTTCGTTACTAAAAAAAAAAGATCCATAAATATTTATCAAAAATATTTAAAAAGTTCAGAGTGGTTAATTAGAGTTTAATTAAGTGAATTTAGCTTAATTAAGAATAATTGGATAAAAGGATTAAATTGAATAAAGTGTGAAAGTTTAATTATAGATTAAAAGAAAATAAAAGGACCAAAATGGCAATTATGCCATTTAGCATAAGTGAGGCAAAGATATAAAATAAAAATCTAAGATTTTTACTTAGATTTTAATTAATCTATATATATATATTAGTAATAAATGATATTAAATTAATTTATTATAATTATATTATAAGATATTTATATGATAAACAAATTAATATAAAGACAAATGTATAGTAAATAAAATATACAAGTGTATGGATAAAAATACATACATTTGTAATACATGTATTAGATATTAAATAGATATTTATTAATTAAATAATTATATTATAAGATTTTATATGATAAATATATTAAATAATGACAAATGTATGGTTATAAATGGATACAAATGTACTAATAATATACACATGAATAAATAAATAATACTTATTATTCAAGTATAAATACATGTGTGTATATATAAAAAGGGAAAATAAAAAGGAAAAAGGAAAAAAAAGAAGAGAAATAAAGAAACAAAGCAAACGAAACAGAAAGTAGGGGAAGGAAAGAAAGAAAAAGAGAAAAGAAATAAGAAAAGGGAAAATCAAAGGTGTGAAGCTTGGAAGTTTAATAGGTAAGTTAATTGAGCCCTTTTTACTTAATTTTGATATTTTAGAAGCTTTGGACAAGATTTTGATGAAATTAAGTTGATATTTTGAAAGATATTAGATTTTTAGATAATGTTCATGTTGAGTAAAATGATGAAATAAGGGTTAAATTGATAGAAATTCAAGTTAGAAATGAAATAAGGATTGAATTGTAAAGTAATTCATAAGTTTTATGTTGAAGGGCTAATTTGAGGAAATTTTGAAACTAGTTAAATAAGCTGAAAATTTAGTAGTTAAATTTGAGTTGGGATGGAACTTGAATAGAAATAGAGTATGAATTAAGTTAGTAAAATTAATGGAAATTGATTTTAGGACATAATTGTGAAAATATTGGAATTAAAGTCTAGTGCTGAAATTATGATTCCAAAAGTTGTAAAGTAGTTTAAAGTGATAGAATAAAGTGTTAATTTAGAAAAATCAGCTCAATTGAGAGGCTAATTGAGTAGGGACGAAATTGTTATTTATTAAAGCTTAAGGGAAAAATGGTAATAAACAACTTGCACTAAAACAATATTGGACAGCAGCAGTAGACTAACTTTTAAAAATCACCATAAATTGTAGAAATCTAATTAGAAGATGAACAAAATATAAAATTAAAGCTTATTGAGTCTAGGTTCTTATAGAAGAAACGGTGTAAGCAATGGATTTGCAAATCATGAGATATAAAAAATTTTGTGAGACAATATTAGAATGATTTCGGGTTCCCCTATTCTGATTTTGAAAAATCAGAAAAAATTGGATAAACATAATTATGGGCTTAAATTTATATTTTTAGAATCTTGAATGAGTCTAGTTTCAAGAGAAATAAACAGGAACATCATTCGAATTCTGTACGAGAAGATAATTAATTTTTAGTGAAGAAGGGTCACAACTGTCAGACAGCAAAATGGGGGTAACTTTAAAGAATAAACTGTACTTATTGACTAAACCAAAATTTCTGAAAATTTTATGGTAATAATATATATGAGTCTAGTTTCAGGAAAAATTATAGGATCTTAATTTGGAGTTCTAGAACTCCAGATATAAATAATTTAGTGACTATGACACAGATGGACAGCTTGAATTTTCATAAAAGTAAATAATAAAAATTATAGATGATGTTACTTACAAGTGTGTTATATACATTAAGGATGTGGAATGGAGAGGAGGAGGAGGAAAAATATATATGAATATCCAGCTAGCATGGCTAATTTTCATGTTTTAGGCTTAAGGACTAAATTGAATAAAAGTAAAACTTCAGGGGTAATTTTGTAAAAATGTCAAAATGATCAAATTGAAGGGAATGAATTGTTTTATTATCTAAATTAATAAATTGAATGAAATTTTCAATTTAATATCGGGTGAAAATTGGGAAAATGGTAAATTACCAAATTGTCCCTAAATCTTGATATTTCTACAATTTCGCTAGGTAAGTTTATGTAACTTGAATTATATTCTTAAATGCTTGGAATGTATGTTATTGATGTGAATATGATTTGAATTTTCATTGTATGAAAATTGATAAAACATTGATATATTTGATAAAAATGGGAAGAAATCCCGGTTGAATGAAAGGAAAATTCGATGGATCTATGAAAAGGAATTGATGGTAAAAAGGATCTAGCCCGGACGAGTGATCCTATCCTGATATAGCCCTTCCAAAGAATATGTGGAAAATGGATTTAGCCCGGACGGGTAATCCGAATTAGGGTCTGAATTTAGCCTGGACTGGTAATTCAGATCCAAGCTCATTAGAGTAATTGTCGTTGCAGGGGATTTAGCCTAGACTGGTAATCCCGACAATACTCTATGAGTTTATATTAAAGGGGATTTAGCCTGGACTGGTAATCCCACTGTAAGGATGAGGTTCGCGGGAGTGTGCTCTCTGATATGAAATGTGGAAGACCATGGTTGAAAGATACCATGGCAACTTGATATGAAATGTGTAAGACCATGGTTGAAAGATACCATGGCAGCCTGATATGAAATGTGTAAGACCATGGTTGAAAGATACCATGGCAGCGTGACATGAAATGAATAAGACCATGGTTGAAAGATACCATGGCAACATGACAGAAAATGAGTAAGACCATAGTTGAAAGACACTATGGCATCATGTCAAAGATAAATAAGACCGTGGAAGAGAGACGTCAAGAAATCTGTTGAACAATTAATATTCAAGTAATATGTACCAGATGACAAATAGTTATATGAATTGGTTGTACAAAATGGTTGTGTGAAATGTTTACAGGAATTGGTCATATAGAAATATATGTACAAAATAGTTGTATGAAATAATTAAGAAGATAGGTAAATGAAATAAGTATAGATACATGGAATTTAATTTATGTTAAGTTTAATACAAACTATTACCAAAGTAAATATACATAATATATAAGGAAATGATGATGCATGAAATATTGATATAACGAAATGAATGATATATGCTTATGAAGAAATAGTAAGAGAATAATATATTTTATGACATGTACATATATAATTATCTTTGATATGTTGATATAAGGAAATTATGTAAGTTGGGACTATTATTGAACTTAAGTGTGATATGTTGAGAAAATAGGTATATCATTGTTGAATTTATATGAAATATGTGCAAGTATACTAACAATGTTGTTGTATGACGCTTAGACAAGTGCCAAGCTATTGATTGAATGGTAACATGTTTAATTATAAGGAGCATTGAAATGGTAAGTACTTAGATGAAAATATAATTTAAGATTTTGCGAATTTTTTTTATGATCCCGATTTAATTCCGGTTGGTTTTTAATGTATGTCTGGGGCTTCGAGGGCCCAATAGAAAAATTTTATGGTTATTTTCAAAATATAAATAATAGATGACTCAAAATTATCTGAAAATGTTTAGTAAACTCCGGTAATGCCTCGTACCCTATTCCGGCAATGGATACGGGTAAGGGGTGTTACAATATCATAGACCTCAAAATAATTATTTCTATCTCGGATTTGTGGTCCCGAAACCACTATTTCGATTAGGCCGTAATTCGGGATATCACACGCATGGCCATGTGTTACACACGGTTCAGACACACGCCCATGTCTCTACCCGTGTTGACAAAATAAGGTCATTTCCAAGCCTTATTTCTCACCCAAACTTGTCTTCCACCTACATTAACACTTAAACACAATCTCAAGCCAATATAAATCATTCAATTCAATCCAAAATCAAGTTTTATGCATGACATATCAACACTTATGTTCAAGTATCTATACTTACCAAAATACCATATGTACAAATAGGCATATTCTATTAATTTTACAGTCATAAACCACTATGCATGTAAGATTTTCATCAATTATCCTTTTCAATCACACGTCAAGCATATTAAAACTATTTTACATATCAAAACATACCATTTACAAGTCATATCAATGGCTAATTCTAGCCAAACACATACATACCATCCATGACCACTTTAGCCTATACATGATATTATAACCAAAATGTATTTGCTATATATATACCGAAATAAGCTGATGGGTAGTGTGATGATATCTCTGCCAAGCCTCCAAACCCAAAGAGCTTCCGAATTACTATAAAACAGAAGAAATAGAACAGAGTAAGCATTAAAGGCTTAGTAAGTTTGTATAACGGAAGTTAACTTACCATTTAATTGCATTTAAGGTAAATATACATAACATATTCAAAGCAAGTTGACCAATAGCCTATACACATATCCTCATAAAAATGTTAGTAATTTATTTCACTTGAATATCAATAAACAAGTATGAACTTATCATTAATCAATTTTCTTTATTCATGTAGTTTCCATATCATGTATTCAAATTTCATAAACAAGTCATGTTCATGTAGTCAAATATATGTCCACAATCTTTCATTGCAAACTTATATTGTCATTTATCATAACTTTACTCGTTGAACCACTTATAATATCGATGGATACATGGTTAGTACAAACAAAGTGTACATACTATATTCCGTCAATTCATATTCAGGAATGCTCATTGAGCATTTAAACGGGAAGCTCTTCCAAGCCAAATAACAGAAAGCTCATGTGAGCTTGTAACGGGAATCTTATCCAGGCTTAATAACAGGAAGCTCATAAGAGCTTAAATTAGAAAGCTCATACGAGCTTAACGGGTAACGCCGAAGAGCTATTATCAGGAAGCTCATGAAAGAGCTTTTAATCGAGAAGCTTTGGATAACCATATATTGGGAAGCTCGTAAGAGCTGCAGTGTATCCGCAACACATGCAGGATCACTGCCGATCAAAATGCTCATAGGAGCATAAAAACGAGAAGCTTGGAAGAACCATGTATCAGAAAGCTTAGGAGAACTTATATCAGGATGCTCATGTGAGCTATATCGGGACGCTATTGCGAGCTATGGTGTGTTCGCAACATATGCAGAAGCACAACCACTTCGGGAACCCTGTATCCATCTAATTTCATTTGTTCAAACGAGATTTATTTCTTATTGAACATTGTCGGATATGTGATTTATTTTCATACTTAACAATTATACTAATTACATACATATAAATCAAGCATATCACATAAATATACAATTTAGTTACACGAACTTACCTTGACAATGTTCGTGTTTGTAGGGTACTAATCCGATACTTTTTATTTTCATCGATCCAATTCCGTACTAGGTCTATCCAGATCTATACGAGTAAATTTAACTCAATTTAATAAAATTCATATTCAATTCAATTCAATTCACATCTTAGGCGAAATTATCATTTTGCCCCTATACTTTTAATTAATGACGATTTCGTCCCTAGGCTCGGAAAATAAAATTCATGCAATTTAATCCTTATTCCAAGCCTAACCAATTTTTACATATAAAATTTGTAGCCCATGTTTTTCATAAAAATCAGAATTTTTCCATAAATTTCAGATATTTACGATTTATTCCCTAAATTACAATTTCATCAAAATTCACTTTACAAAAGTTATTTATCTATCAATAACATTTCATTTTCTACCATAAATTTCATAATTCATGCATATTCATCCATGGAAAAACCCTAGTACTTTAATAACTTTGCAAATTTAAGCCCGAGATAGTTGAATTAGACTATTACGATCTTTGAAATATAAAAATGACTAAAAATGGGACTTGATTACTCGCTTATTTTGGCCAAATAAGTTTTATGTTTCTTCAATTCTCCACGAGGGTTTCCATATTTTATTTGGGAAAGATGATGATAGAAATGATGATATTTTATTTATTTTATTATTTTTCATCTTTATTTTCATCTTTCCAATTTTATCATTTTCTTTTTTCAATTTTCCATAGTTGAATCATCAAACTTATCTACTAACTCCTCTTAATGATCTATTTATCATATAAGGACCTCAAATTTTATTTCCATAACTATTTGATCCTTTTAGCTATTAGAATTCAACTTTTGCATTTTATGTAATTTGGTCATTTTCTCAATTAATAATGAAATCGGTAAAATTTTCTTAACGAAATTTTTATGCGGTATTCCTATCACAATGCAGACCATAAAATAATATTAAAATAAATTTTATTTTGGACTCAGATTGTAGTCCCAAAATCACTGTTTCGATTTCATTGAAAACGGGCTGTTACACTAGCAACAGTGGAATTCATATCTCAATTAAAGAGTTAATGATATACTCTCATTAGCATTGTGTGAACTGATAAATATAGAACATGGCCACGTGTTGCTTGTTCTCGAAGAAGCAATTTATCACAGTAATTTGTTTACAGTGATCTATTAATCATTAAGAAGATATAATTGTGACAATAAGATAAAATAGGATTGTATTGAGTGAATGGATTTAACTCTAAAGAATCAAGGATATCATATGAGGGTAACACACACATGTAGAGGTCATTGGACAAAGCAGTTGGATGAAATGTTTTCGTAAAGAGTATACAATAAGGAGTTTTCAACCATGGTACTTCTTGTGGACTGACTCCATGATTAAGTAATTGTGAATTATCGGAATAATGCTTCTAGACATAATTGCAATCACATGAGCCTAATTATATATGTCTAATTGGTCATTCCGCTAGCTCAACAAAAACTCGATCGGACTGCATTTGAATCAGAAAAAATTCTACGACTTTGGGAATAATTTAATTGAATTGATTTATTTGATGTGGAATTAAATTAGGTGGTCGAGAGAATTGTTCAACTAGAGAATTTGATTAAAGAATTTTCTTGAAAAATTAATTTGGAAAATTTAAGTGATTTTTGGAAAAATTAATTTTGATAAAGTAAAATTTAATTAATCAAATCAATTAAAATTAATATTATATTTTTGAAAGTTAATTTTCAAGTCAGAAAATTGACCCAATAGGTAATTAAGCTTAAGATCTTAAATTGGGCTTGGGAGCCCAAAATCGAGACCAAGACCCAAAACTGGTCGAACCGGGCTTGGGATGTGAAATCGAGCAAACAGTCCAACCGGTGGCTAGACTAGACCGGTCAGGTCGTCATTGACCCGGATCGAACCACCAGCAGCTAATCGACTCAGGGTGCCGTAAAGGTGTCGCACCTGCATCACAGGACACGGTGGTGTCGGTGGCTACGACGGCAACGTCTCGGTGATCGGCGGCGGTTGGTCATCGGTGGTTAAGTAGTGGAAGAGTTACACTCCTACTAGGACTCTACCAGAGAATTTGATTTTAGATTAATTATTCCAAAATTAATATTATTTTAATAGTTTAATATTTAATTTAATTTAATACTTTTCTTAATAGTTTTTTATTAATTTAATATTAAAGTGATTATCTTGATATTAAATTTAACGTAATGTTTATCTTGTAGATAAACGTTCTATTATTTTAATAAGATTTAATATTAAATTTAATCTAATATTATATTAATTTAATATTAAAGTGATTAAGTTTAATCATAATTGAACTCTAAAAACTCTCCTATATAAAGAGAGTCTTGGGTAATTATTTACACATTTGAATTCAAGAGAAAGTTGTAGAGAAAATTATCTAAAGAGATTATTCCATAAAATTTCTAGAGATATTTTTTTTATTTACAACTTAACCCAAAAGTTTAGAGAAATTATGAAATTATCGCACTGATAATTTTTTGTGAATTTTTTTTATTCTAAACGAGCCCACACTCAGAAGACGTAAGCTTGAGGATAGCGAAGAATACTATTTGGTCGAAGCTCTCATCCTAGACGAATAAAAAAAGTACAATTTTGATTAAGTATTTATTACTTTAGATATCACAATCAAGATATTATTTTGGAAACAAATTTAAAATTCTGGTTTTTCTTTCTGCTGCGTTTTCCAAACTCGTTTTTCCAACAGACCACATGTTGTCTCATTAGGTGACAAGATTGCGTTGGAATCACCGATAGCCACCTATGGAATTTGCCATACAAGAAGTGATAAACTCATATCCTTCCATGTGTCATTGTGCTTCTGACGATTTGGACTCCCATACACAAAAAAAATAACAACCGGCATCAAAGAAGAAACATACCAAACCCGAGTTAAAATAAATTGAGGGTGATTACAAACCACCTCAACCCAAACTGAATCTTTTTAACCAAGCCAAATACCACCAGAGTATCCTATTGCCTCCACACGATGCGAGTACTGGAAACTCAACTTTGCAATAATTTTATCTGTTTTGGTCCTACTTACTCTAGTTTCAAGCAAACTAATGATATCCGACTTGTACTCCATATTATACTCTCGGAATACACGAAGAAATCTGGCACTGGCACAAACTTGACAATTCCAAGAAAATATTGAGAAATTCATGTAAAAAAATAGAAAAATACACCATACCATTACTGGCGAGAGACAGCATCACCATTGGAGTCTATCTCATCTTGCCCCCTATTTCCTGTTTCATTCGCAAATATGGATGAGATAAGATTTACCACCGCCTTCAAAGATTCAACTAGAGGAATCCGAGAGTTTCCAGTAGCTTTGAAGCGACTCCCTCGGCCCCTTAAAGCATTATTTAATTTTCAACCTCCCCGAATAGTACCACATTTACCACTATTTTTTGATCTCTATTCCCTAAACCGCTTGCTCCCAGTGCCTCAAAACTTCATTCTTCAACATGTTCATGGGAATTTGGGTTTGGGTTTTCCTTAAAAATTACAGCAGAGTGCTTCCTAGGGTCTAAAATACTTTCGGTTAACTGAACATCAACCTCTTTTGGGTCTTTGAATGCAGGGTTGAAGTGCACTTTAACACCATCAAATTTACTAGCCTGCATGGGTGGCTCAAATCCTGCCGTAATTTCATATGCAGTAGATAAAACAAACAAATTTTCTGAATAGATAAAATTTAAACTAGAGTTAGAATGGACCTAGTTTTTATCTATGTGGGTCAATACGTGAAACCACTAACGACCACGTTTAAATCTTGAATTAGTGTCTGGAATAGCCGACTTTCCCACAAGCCCATTACTTGGGCTACCACCAACCCCCAAATCTAAAGGAGTAATGGATTTAAAATGCGTGTTCCTGTTGAATAAAACTGCACACAGGAGGAATTAAAACAATCGTTAGCAGACAACCCCAGATTTAAGTCATTCGGCCCAACGCCTTACACCAACCTTTTTCCCAAATTTTTCAACCTAAGCCCAACATCATCATGGCCCAATTTTGACCTTTCACCAGCATGCAAAACATCATCTTTACTGGATCCCATCTGGGCCTCTAAGCCTGTATCCAAGTCCTTATCTGACCAAGTCCGTGTGTCTAACAAAATGTTATAATTTTCCTTAGCCCCAATTTCTGTAGTAGTTATATCAAAACCCTTTTTCTGTATAGTTGTTCTACCAGTGAATTTCTCACCAATTCCACTTTCATCGCCGATCACCTCTCCTTCTCCATTAAGGGCTGCGACTCTTAAGCCTAATTTTTCCTTTTCTATATCCTTACCTCTGTAACCCCGTAAATCACTCTTGCCTCGCTGAGATCTTCGCTCCACCAACATCCACAGTTCGTACATTGTTTTGAGCACTTTCTCGGTACTATCCTCGGCTTCTCTTGATTCACCATCAACCATCAACCATCGTTTTTATATTGTCATTGCCAGGATCCACGGCCAACAATGGGTACATCTCTTTCACGTGCCTGTACTTACCACATGAAAAAAATATCATCGGTAAAGCTTCGTATTCCACCTATTGGATTTTGCCGTTTACAACACCTAGGAGACGAGTGGCTTGTTGAGATTAATGAACACCACCATTCTAGCAAAGCACCCTCTGGTCCTACTGTCAGTCTTAAAGTCAAATTTGGCAACCTTACCTACCATGCCACCGATCGCCTCAATGATCCTTCTTTTTATACATAAATCTCAGTAGCCCGAGTAACTTAATCCACGCCATTAGCACACTTGGGTATGGTTAGAGCGGAGAAAAGTTGTTAACCCGCAACTAAACAGTCAAGTATTGCCCGTAAATGATCCACGACCCCTAAGTCAAAACTTTTTCGTAGTCTTCAACAACCTCAAATTTTACAAGTAATAACCATTTTCTATAGCCATTAATTGAAAGGGTTTTAGTGGCTTCTAAAGGCTACTAATCCTATTATGAATGGCACCATAGCTAATGCTCCGACCTAGTAATTTCAAAACTACCGTCATCTCCATTTCCTTATAAAGAATTTGCTTGACTCGGTCTGAGAAATCTATTGCTGGAATTCCATTGATGGTGGATCTTATCACATCACCTTCTAGCAAAATAAAGTCTCCATCACTTCCCCCATCAGATTCCATGAATTTCTTGACAAAACTGGTTGAGTCTACCCCTAGAAGTTTGTCTTTCCAAGACATAGCCATACTCGGAGATGGATCAAGGTCCACTGCCATATCCACCGCTGCCACATCAGATCCATCCATAAACCTCACTTTCTTGGTGTTTCAATCCTTGGAAGGTCGAGAATCATCATCACCTCCATCCGCATTAAGAGAGTTCGCCATTATGTTATATATGTATGATATTTTCATCTTCAACACATGAGTTCATTCCACTATTTCAAATCTTTCGTAATATAATTATAATTAAGTTATTTTGTATTTTTTTAGCTTCTTGGAAAATTAAATGTTTCTTAAATTTTTAATAAATTTAAAACTTATGGTTTCATTTTTCTGAATATATATTTCTTTAATAGGTAAAATAATTAAATTATTGCAAAATTTAATTTTATAGTGCTGCTTATGTAAGTATTCAATGTTGTTGTTGTTGTTTTTGTTTTTTTTTTACATTATTAATTTATGATATTTTTAAAGTCTTAAAATTCTGTACTGTTACTTTCCAATGAAAATACTTACAAAATTATTAACCATATCATATTTGTTTATTTCTAATAAATGAAATATGTGTAAACAGAAATTTTTTAAATATGACTAAAAATTTATTAAACTAACATATGAAATTGTATTACCTATGTTAACATGTTTAATTTTGCCTTTACATTTTCATTAATTGCCAATACAAATTATTTTGAATTTAAATTAATTACTGATTGAATCCTAATTCGGTTGGCATTAGCATTGTTGCTAGTGTAGAAGAATGTGAGTTTGAGTACGCTAAAGCACATCCTATTTAAGGGTTGAGGTGGGACTGAATAGTTTTAAGCATTATACCAAAAATATATATAATAATATGTCATTTGTTTCTTAATAATATGTGTTTATCCATTTTAAACTTAACCTATTTATTTTCTAAAATATCTAATTTACCATTATTATTTATTAAATTTAAAGAAGATATACATCTATTATTGATACTTATATAATATTAAAGATTGAAATAAAATTATTATTTGACACAAAGTTTTAATTGTAAATCGTTAAAAATAGATTTGCCCATAGGTCGGGTTATTCGGTTTGATCTAAAGGTTCGCCTGAAAAGTGGGAGGGTTTAGGCAAAAATATAGGCTCGAAAAATGGGCTTGGGCAAAAAAATAAGTCCCGTTTAGAAAATGGGTTGGGCCTTGGGTAATTTTTTGGGCTCGGGCTTGGCTCGACCCAACCCAACTTTACAAAAAAAAAATGTTGTTTTCCACTATTTTCCTGTTGTTTTCCCACTGTTTTGTTGTCATTTTACTATTATATTGTTGTTATTTTGTTATTATTATTTGGATATTATATAACTCTTGTTTCACTGTTAATTTTGCTACTACTTTAAAAGCATTTATTTATTAAGTTGCACCTATCTTAGTGTTAATTTATTTTCAATTTAAATACGAGTTGGACCCGAGTTTTAGCATTTTTATTCGACCGGGTTTAGACAGAAATTTAGGCCTATTTTTAAGCCGAATCAAGCTTAGAATTTTGTTAGGGCTCGACCTGACCATGAACAACTGTACTAAATTAAAAAGATTCCGTAATTTATATCATATTTTTTTATTATAAGAATCTTTCTATTATTGGTTAACATAATATCATTATATAATGTTGCACTGAAATACACATATAACAACAAGTTAAATAACAATGTAATTGCCTAATGTTAAACCCTAATTTAACACGTCTTTTAATGCAATTCAATATTTCAAATTGATTATAAATTTCCATTCTAATTGCTTTTATTGATATTAAACGGAATCATTTTTAATTATCACAATACCACTACGTCATGTTTTAATATTTTTTCATGGTTATTAATTTTAATAATATTAATTAAAATATAATTATACTATTTACTAATATTTTTAATCTAAAATCTAAATATTAACTAAATTCTTATTCAAATAATCAATTATAAAATTTAAATCTAAATTACAACAACTAAAATCCATAAATCTAAGAATTAAATTATCACATACTTCTATGAGATGTGTATTTTATATTTAAAATTAATAATATCTTCGATTTTTCCCTAAAAATACATAATAATTTAATATTATTATAGATATGTAAAAAAATTGTAGTATATTGTACATTTAATCCATGTATCCCATACGTATGGATATACAACCTAATTTATTATTATAATATTGAAATTTATTAAATTAATTTAATCTCTTTATAAAATTTAAAATTTTATTTTATACATTTAAATTAAACCAAAGCATCTACCATACCTTAATATTAAAATTTTAGTTCAAAATTCCCAAGGGCATTTTCCAGTACTTGACTTTGATTTTATTTCAAAATAAATAATAAAACAAATGCTTTGACATTATAAATAAAAATTAGAATTATATAGTCGCTTCCTCAACTCATAAATAAGAGGATAATGGGCATCAATATATTTAAACCCACATCTTTCTATATTGATAACAATACCTTTACTAATTGAGTTAATCATCTACTTTTATATATATATATATATATATATATATATATTAAAATGAATAGTATGATAGTGTTTTAAATATAAAATTTATTAAAATAAATAGTATGATAGTGTTTTAAATATAAAATTTATTAAAATGAATAGTATGATAGTGTTTTAAATATAAAAATTGAAAGGATATGGCAAACCTAACCCAACTATATAGTGAATTAAAAAATTGAAATTGATGAATTTGCAAACTAACTTTTTTCTATGTTTCAATGGTCAGCAAGCAGCATGGAAGTTGTCTTTCAAGAGTATCTAAATTTAAATATTTCATTTCACATTATTTTCTTAATCCAAGTACTAATAAATTAATTTTAAATGAAAGCTACTGTTAATTGTTGCTTTCTGGGTAAGGTCACAACTCTTTTTTCTTTTTTCGTCTAAATTGGGTTTTAAATCAAATAAAAAAAGCTAATGTTACACAGTTCTTAATTAATATATAATATTTATTTTAATTTAAGATTGAATTTAAATATTTTTAATGTTTAAAACCACTTTTTAATTGAAATTTTTCTATTAGAAATTCATTTTTTTAAATTCCATTTTTGATTAAATAAGGATCTTTTCTTATAATAATTCAATTTGACATATTATTTTTAAAATATCTTAAACTGAATGCATCACGGATAAAAAACTAGTGTCATATTATATTGGGTGCTGAACTTTCACCTATAAATACCTGGATGTGATTCTGTGATAGCCCAGAAAACTCCACTCTGCAGGTCCAACAGTGACATTTTCTTTGAATACCAAGTATAAATCCTTCACTTTTTCTATTGATGGCTGAGGTTAAAGGGAAATGGGTCAAGGTTTGTTCTCTGTTCCTCTTTAATTCATGTCTACAGAAGTTTAAACAACCAAAATTCTGGGCTTATTTTTGCTGTTAAATTTCTCTCTTTCATCATATCCTCAGTTAAATTTATGTAAATTTTTGCTGGATTTAGTGGTAAACTAGCACTTCCTAAATCCTAAGTTTGAGTTTATGATTTTTGTTTGTTTTCTTTTTTAACTTATTATACCTGGGTTTCCAACCCAAACAAGACGAATATTTGAGTTTGGTTTCTTGGAAATCTCGGCTGCCTTTGTGGAGTGATTTTTTCTTTTTTTGAGGTAATTTGCAAATATATGAAAGAGGTTAAGTGATTATTACCATAATTTTCTGCCTGGAAAACTAATCATCCCTTGAAACAAGTTAGCCAAGAGCAGCTGAATGAATTAAGAAAATTTGGCCTATCTACAGGATAAGATCTACACTATGAAGAGATCTCTTGATTCTTTTCCATTATTTTAAAGTTGGGTGCCTTTCTTTTTGCGGTTATATTTTGTCGATTATAGTCTTGTAGGCTAAGATTCATCTTCATTTTTCCCTTTTTTTTTTTTTTCAACTCTATTATTTTAAAAGTGGTAGGCTATGAGATTTTAACCTCTAGTTTTAAACCATGGATTTATAAATCTGCATCAGCTTAACCAGAATGGAACTGGTCCTGGAGCCAGAAGCTCACACGCCATAACCATTGTGGGACAAAAGGCGTATGTCTTTGGAGGTGAGTTTACCCCAAGAGTCCCGGTTGACAACAAGCTCTATGTATTTGATCTCAATAACTTAACATGGTCTGTTGCCGATGTAACTGGTGATGTGCCGCCTCCACGTGTTGGTGTCACAATGGCCACTGTTGGTGAAACCATCTATGTATTTGGTGGTAGGGATTCTGCACACAAGGAGCTTGATGAGTTATATTCTTTTGATACTTGTACAAACAAGTGGGTCTTACTTTCTAACGGTGACAGTGGCCCGGCTCATCGGAGCTACCACTCCATGACAGCTGATGACCGACATGTTTATGTCTTTGGAGGGTGCGGTGTTTCTGGCCGGCTTAACGATCTATGGGCTTACGATGTTTCTTGCCAAAAATGGATCAAATATCCAACCCCCGGAGATAGTTGCAAGGGAAGAGGTGGCCCAGGATTGGCTGTCGTCCAAGGGAAAATATGGGTGGTTTATGGCTTCTCTGGAGTGGAAATGGATGATGTGCATTGCTTTGATCCAGTACAAGGACAATGGTCCCAAGTCGAGACAAGTGGGGAGAAACCAACGGCCCGAAGTGTATTTTCTATAGTTGGGATTGGCAAATGCATAATCATATACGGCGGGGAAGTGGATCCTAGTGATTTAGGTCACCTTGGTGCTGGGAAATTTTCTGGAGAGGTATACTGTTTGGACACAGACACATTGGGGTGGAAAAAGTGGGAGGATGAGCGGGGTTTAGAAACTCATCCCGGGCCTCGTGGATGGTGTGCTTTTTCCAGCGGCGTAAGGGATGGCCAACTTGGGCTTCTGGTTTACGGTGGCAACTCCCCTAGCAATGATAGGCTTGATGACATTTTCATTTTTACGCCATCTGTAGCATAGCAAAGAAACTGAAAACTAAGCAGTGGTTAATGGTGATTCAGTATTAGGATTACAAAAATAATGTGTGGCTTTGTCTAGTAAGTTGTCTTGGAGTTGCTTTATGTGCATCAGTGCTTGGATTGGTTATTATGTGCAAGTATTTAGCATCACTTTCTGTGGGTGCTGTTGCTGCTGCCTTGTGGTTGGATTTGGATGGCTGTGGTGCCTCGGCTGCTTCCATTGGCTTGAACAACTCCCTAGGCAACAACATCCTATCTATTTTGTACACAATCAAACGGCTCTTCATCCTTCACAGTCCCTGTAATCTTTGCAGTCACGACCTTAGTCTTGATCGTCATTTATCGTACTTGTTTGCTCCGTCTGTTCATAATCCGTAAGAGCAAACGACAACCCTTTTTCGTTTTAAACCGTAATAATTAACCCAATTAATAGAATGGAATATGCTATATCTACGGTTATAACATCTTTCTTCAATTGCAAATTTGACATAAAAAATCTATTTATTCTTTTAGAAATAGATTTAAAACAGAACAACTAGATTTATAGCATACTCAAGGATGATGCTAGAAATTATATAATAGGGGTGTCAAGATCAAACTACAAATTTTGTATTAAAATGACTTAAGTTGTACATTTTAATTTTGAAGGGGTCAAATTTACAAATTTTTGTTTAAAACAAGACAAAAAGGATTAAATTGAACTATTCATGTTTAGAAGGTACTAAAATAGCAATTATTAATGACATTTTCATTATCCTCTTACCATGTCCCAAAACAAAATTAATAGGGTAACTCTTTTCTTCCAAAGAAGTTTTTTTTTTTTTTTTTTAAATTTATTTTACTAATTAGAGTAAATTACACCAAATGTCATCAAATTATGATTCTAATTTTACATTGGTCCTTAAATTTTAAAATATTTTAATTACATCTTCAAATTTTTGAAATTATATTAATCAAGTCTTTCGGTTAATAAAGTAGTTAATTTCACAGTTAAGTGATATACTTGGCAAAACTTAAAGATTTAAAAAGAAAATCTCAAAATAAGAAAAGGTTAAAAGTAAAATGCAACAGAAAATCATTGAGAAGTATATATATTCAATCAAAATATATTATATCTCACACAATTAATATAAACTTAAAACCCAAAATCCATAATTATATGTGAAATTAAAACATACAAAACCTAAGAATTGAAATCATCAATAAAATAACCCAATGATCAAAAGAAACAGCAAAACAATCTAAATCATTAAAAAAAAAAAAAAGCAAAAGCAAAACAATTCATACCCATAACTATTGAACCTGTAAAACCTTTTACTTATGTTTTTTGTTTTTAACTTTGCTTAAATTTTGTTATAATCCTAAGTGACATATGAACTAACTTTTCAACTATTAACTTTTAATATCACATGTGTTTCATATGATTTTACGTATTTAATATTTAATTAGTCTTTTAAATGTTATATTTATAATTGTAGTAATCAACATAAAATAATACTTATTTAAATTATTGAATATAATTAAAATATATTTACTTTGTCAATTATAATACAAAATTTCAAATAATAATTAAAGTTTAACATATTCAATATACAAAAACATGCAAGTGCTTGGATCTTGGCTTGAGGAGGATATCATACTGGAAACTAATAACCGTCTATACCCTTTCTCATCATTATTAATTTTTGAATTTGAGGTTGTTGATTAAATACAGATTCAATCTTAGTTCTTATTTTAATTCTTTTTCCTTCTATTGGACTAGTAGGAATGCTAATAAAGTTGTTTATTCTCTAGTTTGGGCGGTTTTATCGCGAGCTAACTACTCCAAATTTGTTTTTTGTCCTCCTATTGCAAATATTTTAGTTTTGGATTGTAATGGTGATAATGAGAAGAGTTAGAACCGGGTGTTTTGGGAAAGCCTATTGGCTTAGGTTTAGTTTCTTTCATCGTTTCCTTCTTTTAACCGGTTTATTTTAATGATATGATATTTTTATTAAAAAAATATAATCAAAGACGAAGTTAGAAAATTCTTTTAAAAGAGACCAAAATTAAAATTTAATTTTTACAATAATATAAATATAATTTCACTATTTGAATATATACTTTTATGGTTTGATGGAATAGTTTATGCATTCCAACTTTATTCAATGGGGCCACATAAATAATTGTTTGGTTTAAGGTAATAGCCTATTACGAGCTGAATGGAATCAACTTCTACTACAGTACGACCTGTAATAGTAATTCAGGGGCTTGGGTCTGATTAGCTATTCAAAACCACTGGTAATAACATTTTTCCCTATTTGGACCAAAATATCCTGTCTTTCATCTACGTCGTTTTCATTTTCACTTCAGACAATTTCTTCCTAGACATTTTTCTCAAAGTAAACCCTAAAAATTAACTCTTTAATAGATGACAAATCAAGCATTCATTCACCATCTTCATCTTCTTTCCCGTTGAACCTCCTTATTTACGGTACTTGATAGCCTTTGATTCCTTTTTTTTTCTCTGATTTTGTTAATTAAAGTTCTTTCACTTCATTCATCTTTTCTTTTCCCCTTTCGTATTTGGATGGTCGCATCCATGAAGTATAGTCCCAAGAGTTTAAGATGTTCTTAACATTTTTGTGTCATGTTTTTCATTATTTTTTGGGTAAAGCAACTGTTGTTCCAATAGGGTCGGAAGCGTGTAAATTATTGTACTAAAAAATCACACAAAGTTCAATTCCCAGGGAAGAGAGGTGGATCACAAGGATCTCTTAAATACCAAGTCTTTCCTTAGTCAGAATATTCCTTCTATCGTAATTTAATAGCACAATTAAATACTACTATTATACCCTCAAATATTGAAAGAAAAATAGGACAAGAAATAACGCAAGATTTTTAACGAGGTTCGGTAAATTATACCTACGTCCTCGGGCACTAATACCAGATGATAACTTTACTATCTTCAAAATATTACAAACAAATAAAATTCCTTAAGAATTCTCAAATGGGAGAAGAGAGAAAGATTAGTTGGGATGGTTGAAATGAGAAATGGTTAGGCCTATTTATAGTTGAGGTTCAGGGACTAACTTGCAAATGGCCTAAAAAATTAGGGACCAAAATTGTAATTATCCCATTCAATTTTAAACAACTTGCTTACCATTTTTCCTTTCGATGCCACTTGCACCTCCCATTTTTTACTTTTCAACTCACCCTTTAATTGACTTTTCAACAATCTCCACCTTGAAGATTTGATTAGGATAATCACATCTTCACATACTTCCTTCAACTCCCCAAATTCGATAAAGCTATCTTTTGTAGTGCCTCTAAATGCGCTCTCGAGATCCATACATCTGAAGGTGCTCAAATTTTCAGGATGTTAATCAAGTTCAAACAATGATTAAACTTGATTGTTGTTACCACCTTGGTCATCATATCTGCGGGATTATCTGCGGTCGGAATCTTCTGAAGTAGAATTTTTCCTTTTTCAAAGACTTCCCACACAAAGTGATATCTTACGTCGATATGCTTGTTTCTTGAATGATAGACTTGATTTTTTCGCTAAATGAATAGCGCTCTGACTGTCACAATATAGATTAATGTGACTTTGAACAACTCCCAAGTCTTTCAACAATCCATTAAGCCAAATAGCCTCCTTAATGACTTTCAGAATCGCTATATATTCCGCTCAGTAGTAGACACACCATCAGAGATCGTAAGGTAGATTTCTAACTCACTGGGGCTTTCGCAAGAGTAAACAGATACCCCGTAGTTGAACGACGTTTATCTAAATCACCAAAGAAAGTCGAAATCAACATATCCAACTACAAACCCGACCAAGTGTTTCATCCGCTCAAAAATTAAACCAACGTCTACGGTTTTTCAAGATACCATAGAATCCATTTCACGACTTGCCAATGTCCTTTTCGAGGATCATGCATATACCGCCACAACTCCAACACTTGTGAAATGTCGGTCAGCAGACACACCATCGCATGCATCAAACTCCCAACTGCATTAGCATATGGGACTTTCGCCATATATTCTCTTTCATCTTCAGTCTTCGGAGATAATTGAGCACTGAGTTTCAAATGAGAAGCAAGTGGGGTACTTACATGTTTTGTGTTTTCATTTACACCAAAACATTGTAATACCTTTTTCAGATATTGCTTCTGATTTAAACAAAGCTTGCCTCTCTGTCTATCTCTATTTATCTCCATGCCGAGAATCTTTTTGGCCCCACCTAGATCTTTCATCTCGAACTCTTGATTCAACTGAGCCTTCAGCTTATCTATCTCTTTTTGGCTCTTCGAAGCGATTAACATATCATCAACATACAAGAGTAGATAAATGAAAGATCCGTCATGCAGCTTCTGCAAATACACACAATTGTCATATTTGCTTCTTGTGTACTTCTGCCTTCTCATAAAGCTATCAAATCGTTTGTACCACTGCCTTGGGGATTGCTTCAATCCATATAGCGATTTGTTCAGCTTACAAACCCAATTTCTACCACCAGCATTTGTGTATCCTTCGGGTTGAGTCATATAGATCTCCTCTTCTAACTCACCATGCAAGAAAGCCGTCTTAACATCAAGTTGAGCTAGCTCCAAATTCAACTGTGCTACCAAGGCCAACAAAATTCTAATGGAGGAATGCTTCACAACAGGGGAAAATACATCATTGTAGTCAATTCCCTCCTTCTGAGCGTAGCCTTTAGCTACCAATCTTGCCTTGTAGCGAACATCTTTCTTGCTAGGAGATCCATCTTTCTTTGCGAATACCCACTTGCATACGATTGCCCTTTTACCTTTCGGTAATTGCGCCAACTCCCAAGTATTGTTCTTCCGGAGAGACTGCATTTCTTCATCCATGGCGCATTTCCATTTGTCACTTTCTAAGCTTTGCATTGCTTCTTGATAAGTGACAGGAATATCATCATCAACAACGGGAAGGGCGTAGGCCACCATATCAGTAAATCGAGTAGGTTTACGAATTTCTCTCCGTGGCCTTGTAACTGCAACTGGTTCTGGTGTACTTAATGGTTCTTGGGTCAGAACCTCTTCAACCTCTAATTCCTCCATTGTGGCTGGAGAATTAGACTTATTAACTGGGCAAATCCCCATCTGCTCAAACTCCACATGTTTTGGAGTACACTCCACCTGCTGTGGAGTATCGCTTGTCTGAATATCTTCATTTGATACCTTTTTCAATGTGGCAGATTCATCAAAGGTAACATCTCTGTTACAAATCATTTTCTTTGTGCTTAAGCACCAAAGACGAAATCCCTTCACTCCAGAAGTGATTCCCATAAAGAGAGCTTTCTTTGCCCTCGGATCTAACTTTGACTCCTTCACATGGTAATATGCAGTGGATCCAAACACATGTAAGGAAACATAATCTGTAGCCGGTTTTCCAGACCATACCTCTATAGGAGTTTTTTTCTAATGCGAGATGATGGCAAACGATTAATAAGATGGCCAGATGTCATGCCTCAACAAAATTGTTTGCCCAACCCAAAGATTGGACAACATACATCGAACTTTCTCCAAAGAATGTTCGATTCATACGCTCTGCCACTCCATTTTGCTGTGGTGTATCCCTAACTGTGAAGTGTCGAACAATACCATACTCTTGGCACACATCGAAGAACGGATCACTTTTATATTCCCCTCCATTGTCCGTCCTAAGCTGCTTGATTTTCTTGCCAGTCTGGTTTTCGATCATAGTTTTCCATTTAAGAAAAACTCCAAGCACTTCATCATTAGTTCTCATGGTATACACCCAAACTCTTCTAGAAAAGTCGTCAACAAAAGTAACAAAGTAGTGTTTTCCTCCCAACGAAGGTGTTTTGGAAGGCCCCCATACATCTGAGTGAATATATTCTAAAATACCTTTTGTATTATGGATAGCAGTGCCGAATTTCACTCTCTTTTGCTTTTCCAGAACACAATGCTCGTAAAATTTTAATTTGCAAGCCTTTGTACCTTTCAACAATCCTTACTTTGCCAGAATTTGTAAGGATTTTTCGCTGGCATGTTCCAACTTCATATGCCACAACTGCATTGAGTCCAATTCTTTGTTACCTAAGTCGCAATGATCGCTTGCCAATAACTGTACTACCTTGGTAGTAATACAAGTTATTTTTCCTGATGCCCTTCAATATCACAAGTGCGCTAGATGTCACTTTCAAAATCCCATCTCTCATAGTAACAACTGAACCATTGGATTCCAAGGCTCCCAATGAGATGAGATTTTTCTTCAAACTGGCGCACTTGATCATCATCATCGAACTCGGTTGATCCATCTTGATTCTTTAATTGGATTGAACCTATCCCAACAGTTTTACAGGCATTGTCATTGCCCATATAAACAACTCCTCCATTTAGTTCTACTAAATTAGAGAACCACTCCCGGTTAGGGGACATATGATAGGTACAACCCGAATCCAATATCCATTCATCTGAATGGAACGACAATGATGATGCAACCAATGATAGTTCAGAGTCACTAGTATCATGCTTTGCAACACAAGCATCTACAGCAGCTTTTCCCTTATTCTTCAGCTTTGGACAATTTTTCTTCTAGTGGCCTTTCTCATGACAAAAGGCACATTCATCTTTCCCGAGTCTGGACTTTGACTTTGATCTCCCTTTCTGAGTTTTCTTCTGAGTGTATGAACGACCTCGGACTACTAAAGCTTCTGTATCTCTGATTAAATTTTTCTGTTTGTCCTTCTTTCTCTGTTCATAACTGTATAAGGCCGCACAGACTTCGCTCAGAGATATATCACTCCTGCCATGAAGTAGAGTAGTTTCTAGGAACTCAAACTCCTCAGGAAGTGACCCCAACAACATCAAAGCCAAATGTTCATCTTTGAATGTCTCATCCGTATTTAGCAAATCAGTGACTAACTGATTAAATTTGGTGATGTGATCATTCATTGTGGTACCTGGGACATAAGTGAAGCGAAACATTCTTTTCTTCAAGTGGAGCTTATTTTGACTGTTTTTCTTCAAAAAATTTTCTTCAAGTGCCACCCACAACTTATTTGCAAAAGTCTCCTTTGAAAAAGCATACCTCTGCTCTTGAGAAAGACATGATCGAATTGTGCCACATGCCAACCGATTGATCGCCTTTCAATCTTTCTCCTGTACATCATCTGGTTTCTCTTCATCAATGGCAATGTCTAGACCTCTTTGAAAAGGGCATCTAGAACCTCACTTTGCCACATACCAAAATGGCCTGTGCCATCAAAGATCTCCACGGCCAATCTTGCATTTGCAATTGTCGGTCTTGTCCACATGGACGATGTTGAAGCTCCTACACCGACCATTTTCTCCATAATCTTTCAATATACCTAAGGAAATCTTTTCTGATGTGGAAGATCAGTTTAAACTGCAACCACAGAGCATACTACGATTAACCTTCGGCTCTTATACCACTTGTTGTTCCAATAGGGTCGGAAGTGTGTAAATTATTGTACTAAAAAATCACACAAAGTTCAATTCCCAGGGAAGAGAGGTGGATCACAAGGATCTTTTAAATACCAAGTCTTTCCTTAGTCAGAATATTCCTTCTATCGTAATTTAATAGCACAATTAAATACTACTATTATACCCTCAAATATTGAAAGAAAAATAGGACAAGAAAGAACACAAGATTTTTAACGAGGTTCGGTAAATTATACCTACGTCCTCGGGCACTAATACCAGATGATAACTTTACTATCTTCAAAATAGTACAAATAAATAGAATTCCTTAAGAATTCTCAAATGGGAGAAGAGAGAAAACTAAGAGAGAAAGATTAGTTGGGATGGTTGAAATGAGAAATGGTTAGGCCTATTTATAGTTGAGGTTTAGGGACTAACTTGCAAATGGCCTAAAAAATTAGGGACCAAAATTGCAATTATCCCATTCAATTTTAAACAACTTGCCTACCATTTTTCCTTTCGGTGCCACTTGCACCTCCCATTTTTTACTTTTCAACTCACCCTTTAATTGACTTTTCAACAGCAACAAGCAAGACCATTTAGTAGTCCTGCATATCAATGATATGGATGTTGTTTTTTGTTGAATACATGTGGAATTTGTATAATTTTAAAAATATTTTTTGCTTTAAGGGACTTAATAGAAATGTTTTGACGGTGCAAAATCTTAATTTTATATATGTCTTGGGATGAACTCTTTAAATTTCGCTTGTCCTTATTTTCTGCTTGTTGTGTTTCTATAAAAAAAAAGTTTTAGCTGATTTGCTTGGCAAAAGAGGAGTTATCCCTCAATTGGATGTTGCAGGTACATTTAATTTTGATAATGAAATTGGGTTTTTGGAGAATATGAGTATCCCAAAATAAAGATTTGGTGGAAAAGAAAGCTGAGAACAAAGATGTCAACTGGGAAGAAAGCTCTGGTGGTCTTAACTTATGGAAAAAGAGTTTGACTGGTATTGGAGCCATCTGCTCTTTTGGTGTTGCTGCTTCTCCCTTTTGCATCACCATTTTTGGAACTCAACAAAGGCACAAACAACAACTGAAATAGAAAATGCTGTTCCAACGTTGTAGTAATGATTAGAGGTGTTCATGGGCCAGGCCGGGCCGGGTCGGGTTCGGGTAAGGCTCAATTAAAAAATTATACCCATTCATTGGGCTCGGGCCGGGCCAGCCCAAAAAATGGGTCTAAAATTTTGCCCAAGCCCGACCAGGATAAAAATACTAAAACTCGGGCACGGCCCACCCCGCCTATATTAATTTTTTATATTATTTTTTTATTATTTTTAAATATATATAATACATCAAAAATACTAAAATATCAAAATAAATATTTCCCAACAAATTGAAAATAAATTTTGAAAAATATGTAGACTTAAATAACACTAAGATAAATGCAACTTAACAAGCAAATGCTTCTAAAATAATAAAAAAATTAACAAATGCCTTTAAAATAATAAGAAAATTAACAATAAAATAAATTTTATACAATATCCAAATAATAACAACAAAATAATAGCAACATAATAGTAAAATGGTAGCAAAATAGGGAGAAAACAACAAGAAAATAATATTCAAAAATAAAAAAAAATATGCAGACTTTTTTGTCGTTTAGTGAATTCGGGCCGGGCCCGGGCTAAAAATACATTACCCGAGACCCGACCCCTTTTTTTAAACGGGCCTTATTTTTTTGTCCAAGCCCATTTTTCGGGCCTATATTTTTGCCCAAACCCTCCACATTTCGGGCGGGCCTTCGGGCCGGGCCTGGTAACCCGGCCCATGCACATCTCTAGCAATGACAAGGTATGATAATTTTTTTACTTTTTTTGTCTATTTTTTGAACTTTTCTGGAAAATTGGGAATCTTTGTAAAGTTGAAGTTTTAACTGATCTGATAAGGATATTTATTAAATTAAACATGTTAATGTGAACATTATAAATATATTTTGTCTCCTTTATTACCCCTTACAATGCAAAAAATTATGAAAAGGATATACACATTTCATCATTTAAGAGTCCAAATTCAAAAGCAACACCATTTCCTGCAAATCACATCACATCAAATTTAGGCCCTATTTTTAGATAATACTTGTAGCTTAAATAACTTAATTTGTTGCGATTGTATAGGATGAAGCAAGTGGTTCATCACACAACCAAACTCAATGAAGCAATTTCAACGGTGAGAAAAAGACCGATCACCAGAGCTCAAATAACATTCGGTGGTTACTATGATGGCCCTAAACCCTAAACCCTGAAAGTTCTATATATAGTTTTTATTTAGCCTCTTATAATAGATGCTTTCATCCTTGGCATATGCAAGCCTAGTTTTTAAACTGTGGGAGTTGATGTTAGTGAAATGTCTACAAATTCAGCACTTATATGTATAAATATTGAGGAACATTAAATCTACCAAGATTTTTATCATTCCTCATCTCTCCATTCGGATTTCTTCTCTTGAATAGTTTTTTCTTACAACCTTATACGCCATCTACCTTGCAAAATCACAAAGGCTTCATTAATTGGCTACAAAGTTCTCATCTCTCTTTGACCATGTCGTCGGTTAGTTCTTCTTTTTCATTTCCTTTGATTACTCCTTCTTCGATTAGCTTTTGTTTTTGATTCATGAATGTTAATTTTGTTTTCCTTTTGTTGATTCTCTCTTTGCAATCCGAAGTTGGTTTTCACACTTGCTGTTTCTTTTTGCCAATCTTTGAATCTATTTTTCTTTTGATATATATGTTTGTTGATTCATCAATTACTGTAACTTTGTGCATAATGTAGTTTGTATTTCAAAGGATTCTTGGGGAAAGGGTGGAGGACATGATTAATATAAGATAGAGTTAATGGGTTATAGCTCTTAAGTCGAGATTGCCTTGTGCATTTGTTTGTGTTTTTGCTTAATTGAATCATTCTACATTTCCCAATTAATTTTTCTGATTTTCTTTCCCATTTAATTCAAAGTTGTTTATACCGCTTGTTGATAATAAACTATGCAAATGCACTACTCTAACTATGTGTTTGTTGTGTGCAATTATTAAATTATATATTATTTTTATTAAATTATATTTAATGATAATTATATTAAAATATGATTAAATTATTTATTTTTTATTAAATTATACTTAATAATAATCTTATTAAAATTTAATAATAGTTATCTATCTAAAAAATTCATTAAGGGTACTATAGTCATTTTAGTATTTTTCCTTATACTATTACAAATCTATTCCATTCAACCAAGCACAATAATACTATTACGTTCTATTCCATTACATTCAACCAAACAATTGAATTATATATTATAGCTTTATTCCATTACAGCCCTACTTCATTCTAGTGAACCAAACGTATAATTTTTAAAGGATTAAATCTATTTTTTTTTATCATTGTTAGGGGGCCAAAGTGTAATTTTACCTTTACTAATTTAAAATTTAAAAACTTTAAAGAGCCTAAAAGAAAAAATTTCCATTAATTCATGCAAAGTAACATTATTTAAAATAATAACTAATTAACTTTAATATTAATTAAGTGATAATTAATATGCTTAAAATTCTATTGAATTAATAATTCTGTTTTCCAGTTCTAGTTAAGTAATAACTCTATTTTAAAATTAACACAAATTCTAATTATTTATAAATATGTAATTATCACAGTATTTATTTTATTTCAATATTTTTAACTAACAATTCTAAATTAAAATCATAATTTTTTTAATTGTGAATTTAAAAAATAAAGAATATTCTAATAAGTTAAAAAGTTTGATGGATAAGAAATATGTATGGTATCCTAAAGCGGGCTTCATATTTAGGAAAACTGGCAGTTGGTTACCAAGATTAATCGCAGTGCTTTCTGCTATCGAAGACCAAATTTTTAGCACGTAAAGTATAGCCAACAGATACCGTATAATTTAACCAACCATCATATGTTGTACAACCCTTCACATTAGCATTTGTGTAGAAATGAATGAGATCCTCTGAATGAGGTTTTGATCCATAAGAAATAAGTTTGCAATTGATGACTTAAGAAACATGTAAAATCTAAACACATAATTGACTCTTTTTTTCCTTTTTCTTTTTAAGAAGAGCAGCAGCCGCTCTTTTGTGCAACAGGCTGTCCTTGGATCTGTACGGTCGGAGGCCTTGCATTGTTCATGGCCGGTTGGCTCGCCATTCTGCAGGCATCAAGACTTTGTGGTAAATTTCGTAACAATTAGTTTGTTCATCTCTAAGGTTCTGTAATGATAAACACAAACAGCCTAGACACGCCATTCAACTGTACATACTTCTAGAATGGTAATGGCGTTTTGATGCTACTAAAACTACTATTCAGGAAAAAGAATATGGATGTACCTATCCTTGATGGAAGCAGCCATGGCCATGAAGGCTTGTTCCACGTTCATGGAATCTTTTGCGCTGGTTTCCATAAAAGGTATGCCGACTTCATCTGCAAATGCCTGAAGGAAGAAAAGCAGCCATATGGAAGAATGGATGAAAATGCAGCAAAACACCAACAATTAGAATTTGTAGATCATGGTGCCACTACCATAAATAATCTGGCTGCAGAGGTTCTCCTCAAAAGAAAATAATTTACGCTTAACACGTGAAACTAGCAAAATACCTTAGCGGTCTCGTATGACACGACTTTGTTTTCTGTAAGATCACACTTGTTTCCAACCAGTAGTTTGTTAACATTATCACTAGCATAACGATCAATTTCATTCAGCCACTGCTTGACATTGTTGAAGCTTTCTTGGTCTGTCACATCATAAACAACCTAATAGGGGAGCCGCCAGTAAATGGGAAAGAAAAAGATATAAGAGAAGATGTTTATGAGAAGCATAAATAAGCAGTGGAAGCCACAAAAATGGAACTGAAAGGAGAAAAACTAGAACGGAAAAGATCACCCACAATTATGCCATGAGCCCCACGGTAGTAGCTGCTAGTGATTGTCCTAAATCGTTCTTGTCCAGCAGTGTCCCACTGTACATTTAACCAAAGAGCAAACTAACTAGTAAAACACAAAGTTAAACTGAAAACACACAGAAATGATTAAACCAAAAATGGAAAATAGCAAATAGCAGTACAGCATGCTAAAACATACAATTTGAAGTTTAATGGTCTTCCCATCCTGCTCCACAGTGCGTATTTTCTACCCAAAAAGAAAACCAGAATACAAGAAATTAGAATAATTGCCATAAATTTGGCACTCAGAAATTAGTACCAAGGACTGGTTTACTCACAAAATCTACCCCAATGGTGCTTATGTAACTATCTATGTATGAATCATCCTGCATCAAAGAAATTAAATAAATTGATCAGGTTCAATAATTAGTCCCACATAACCCTCTGAAAATATCCAGATATACAACTAAAAGTAAAACAAGATTCTAATGCCAAAATGTACTCAGTCAAATCATGAAACCGTGTCATCACATGAAGGTATAAATTTTACTCTCAATATGCATGGTACATATGCAATGAAACTTTTTAATCAATTACTAGTGCAATCTAAACATCAAATACGAATGTAAAGATTGAAGGTAATCATATAAACATCTATTAATGTGCAACTTAAAAGTAAAACATTTACTTTCAAATGCCAGTTTGAGTCTAGAAACTTACAGCAAATCTCAAAAGGAGACAAGACTTTCCAACACCAGAATCTCCAATAAGCAAAAGTTTGAACAGATAGTCACTGCGAAAGAGTGCAACCATATTACAATAAAATACTTTTTGATGCAAAAACAGAACATCTTCAATTATACCATGCATAGCATAAAGTTGGTTTCTACAAATGTGCCTAAACCCCAATTCCCAAACATAGACATTTTTCAGAAACCACAAACTAGTCAATAACAAAACGTTGGACCACCAAATTAATTGCCCAAAGATGAACCCTTATAATCGCAAGTCATTGTCAAATTAGACCGAGTACACTTGCCAGAAAAATAACACCACTCCATGAAAAATAACACCACATCAGTTCCCTTCGAAGCGCATTCTCCGTAATTGTCCACTTGCCAGAAAGGGCAAGTGATGTTAGTGTTTTTTTTTTTTTTTAGTTTCCAGTTCAGGAACTCAACTGCTGATTATGTTGTGTACTTTGGATGCCCAGTTTTTAGGCGCTCCCTTGTTTCGGACGGCAATGGGCATGGCTTGAATCGTACTCTTATTTAATCTATGAACTTCCCTTATATTATCAAGAGCCTATTTTCCACTTAAATCCATCTATGTGACAGCACCTAGATAACATAAAGGCAACATATGCATAATGAAGAACACAGCAAAGCTCCCACCTTTTTTAAAAATTAAATTCAATAAAGAAATCCCAGCTGCAAATAAGACAATAATAGCGACAAAAACATAATAGGAAATAACACCTCAATTCCTTTCAACAGATCTAAAACAAAATCGCGTTATATCCAGGGTTTACTTTTAACACCGACAATGATTGATAAACATAAGATTCATGTATTTTAAGGTGGCCAAATTATAAAAGAATAAACATAAATAAATAAACAAACAGATAAAGGCTTAATCTAAACATACAAATAAAAAGATATATAATTAAGTACGAATAAAGAGAAAACTTACTACTCGGGATTCATTCTGGATTGAAGAGAAAATAGGATCGAAGACTGGGGTCGCCGGAATCCGAACGAAAATTCCGGCAATAGACCACAGAGATCTAGTACCGATTTACCCGAGAAGTCAGCGGAAAGAAGATGGAAACAAGGGTGAAAAATAATGGAAAAGAAGGCAGAGGTTGAAATGAAAACGACACGCAAGAGAGAGAGAGCCTGAAATAGTGAAAGCTGAGTCAGAGAGAAATACAATAAATACACAGTTCAAACGTCATCAGTAATTCAACTGAAATGGGCCTTTGAATATTGGATCATAGATCAGATCTACGGTGATCAAGTTTCTCCATATGAACTTAAATGGGTCTTTGAAGTATTGTTTCATAAAAGGTAAATTACAAAATAGTCACCACAATATTTCTTTTACTTTTATTTTAGTTCTCCAACTATTGATTTTTTTTCATTGAGTCTGTTATGGAACAAAGCTTCAACGGTCAATTCATATTTCTGTTCTTGTCGTTATTTTTTTTAACTGTAAACGTTACGTTTTATTACTAGTTTTAGTTGTATGGTACGTTTTGGCTAAGGGAATTAACATTCTGCCTAAATGATTCATTTTGATAAGAACACTGTTTAATGAAACGATGCGATTGGAGTAATTGTTAGTCTGTCAATTGTCCAACTCCATTATTTTGTTCCTTTTAGTACAAATTGGAAGAGGAAAGCAGTTATGAAATTTGAAAATAGATTTTCAGTATCTTCTTCATCATTTCTCTCTCAAATATCTCTCTCTTTTCTTCTTTGCTTCTATTATATTCTTCTTCCATATCTGTCTCGTGACGAAGGTATTAGATCTCAGCTGGTTCTTATGGCCATCGAGGGCGTTACCACTAGATTGTAGAAAGAAATAGGGGCAATGTAAAACAAGCTTGCTCAGTTGCAAGTTGAGTTTACACAGTTGGATGTGAGGATTGATATGCGTTTGAAGGACTTCCAAGAAGGAATCAAGACTGAGGTTCATTTTGAGGTACGATTTGAGCTACATTCTTTGTTCGAACAATATTTTAGGCAAACTACTCCTATTATTGGTATTTGATTGGTTTCTAACAAAGGGAAAGGGATTTTAGGAGGATCTTCTCCTGGTTTTCTAGCAAATGAGCATCTAGTGATGCCTCCTATGTCAGATCTAGAACATAATGGCGTGTCCTCTTGAGGGGGAACCTTGGATATTGTGAGAACTCCTTTTCAAGTGGATTGTCCTCATTTTGATGGGGGAAATTTTAGATGGTGGTGGTCTAAGTTAGAATAGTACTTTGAAGTTGAGGGGTGGGAGACCATGCTAAGGTTTGAGTTGTTATACTGCATTTAGAAGGGAAGGCATTAGACTGGCACCAATTCTTTGTGCAAAGGCAATGAGGCCTATACCAGTTGACTTGGGAGTTGTATGCTAAGGGTTTGAGGGAACGTTTTGGATCTAACTCTTTTCTTAATCTTATAGCTAAGCTTGTGTCTCTAAGAAAAAAGGATAATTGATCAATTCCATGATGGATTTGTAAGTTTGTTAAACCAACTTCGTTTACCTGAGGGATATGCACTAAGTATCTTTACCAGTAATTTGAAACATGAGATTGGGCAGTACCTTCGATTGTTCAAGCCCCAAACCTTAGTTGAGGGTTATAATTTAGTTAGGCAGGTTGAGAGTGTTGTGTTGGGGCCTTCTAGGAAGTGGTTAATTGTAAGTGGTAGGGCAAGTCCTTTCAAACTCTTGTTTCTCTCTCCCAAAGTGCATCATGGTATTAGTGGTTCCTTAACAATAGGGGGTCCATGGAGAGTAATTCGGGGCAACGAACTCCCTCTAAATCTCCATCTCAAGTTGAGTTGGAGGACAGAATGAGGGAAGGTCTTTGTTTCCAATGTAGTTCTAAATCAGCTCATCATTGAACCACAAGTTGATTAAGACACTAATGCTAAAAGTCCAACATATGAGGATTTTCAACATTGTCCTGAACAATTGGAAACAACAAACCAGGAAACTGAAACTCTTACTCCAGTACTATATTTACATGCTTTTCACGGATCATAGGGGAACAACATTATGGGATTTTCAACTTTCATTGACCAAACTGAGGTGATTGTCCTGGTTGACTCAGGGAGCACACACAATTTTGTAGACTTTAAAGTGACTAAAAGGTTGAATTTGGCAGTGGAAAAGTCAAGTATACTAAAGATGATGGTGGTTAATATAGTTAAATTGTCAACTCAGGGATTTTGTAGAGTTGTTCTGTGGAAAGCACAATGTTATAGCTTTATAACTGATTTTTTGATCTTTTCAGTTAAAGGGTGTGACCTGGTCTTGGGTATTCAGTAGCTCTTGTCCTTTGGTTTAGTTATTTGGAATTTTTCAAGCTTGATTATGCAATTTGATTACATGGGACAATGTTGTATTCTCCAAAGAACTATACTAGGATCTTTACAAATTGTTCTTAGCAGCAAATTGTCCAAATGCTTGAACATGGTGGAAAATGGTCCATATCCTATGTTGCTGACTTCATATAATCAGACTACACTTATTATGCCTCCAGTTCCGTTGCCCAAGACTTGCAAGCCTTACTCAATGAGTTTGAGGATGTATTCCAAACTTTTAAAGGACTACCTCCTCATTGGTTACAAGATTATAGGATCCCATTGATAGATGAAACAAAAGTAGTCAAAATAATTCCATATAGGTACCCTACAATACAGAAGACAGAAATTGAAAAACTCATACAAGAAATGTTGCAAGCTGGCATTATTCGTGATAGCAACAATCTTTTTGCTTCCCCTATGGTGATGGTGAAGAAAAAAAATGGCAATTGGAGACTGTGCATTGACTGTAGGCAGCTCAACCAACCGATCGTCAAGGATAGGTTTCCTATACCTTTCATTGAAGAACTTCTTGATGAACTAGGCCAGGAAAATTTTTTCTCTAAGTTGGACTTGAGATCGGGTTATCACCAAATAAGAATGTGGGACAAGGATGTGCATAAAACAACCTTTAAAACATATGAAGGCCGTTATGAATTCTTGGTCATGCCCTTTGGCTTGACTAATGCTCCCTCCAGCTTTCAACCACTAATTAACTCAGTCTTTAGACAACTATTGAAGAGGTTAGTCCTAGTATTCTTTGATGGTATACTTGTTTACTCCAAAAACTGGTTAGACCACTTGGCTTATTTGTAGGAAGTGTTACAATTGTTGAGGTTCAAGCAACTTTATGCTAAAAGAACTAAGTATACCTTTGGAGCAACTCAAGTTGAGTATCTAGGACACATTATGTAACACCCCTCACCCGTATTCTACGCCAGAATAGGGTTACAAAGCGTTACCTAACTTATAAAACAATTAAACAATCATTTAGTAAACATTTTCTCAATTCAACCATTCATCATTCAATCTCAAACAATTTGTCCTTAATACGAGCCTACGAGGCCCTAAACATGCTTTGAGAGTGGTTCAGGACAAAACCGATAACTTATGAAACTTTATGAAACTTAGAAAATTTTTCCTCAAAATAGGGGACACACGCCCGTGTCATAGGTCGTGTAGACATTTGAAATGGGAGCACATGGCCGTGTTCCAGCTCGTGTCCAACCCCGTGTAATTCTCTGACTTGGGTCATATGGCCAACACACACACCCGTGTGTCCTAAAAATAGCCACACACGCCCGTGTACCAGGCCGTGTGCTAGGTCGTGCCAAACTTGTAGGGTATACTGACTTATGCCACATGGCCAAGTCACACGCCCGTGTGTAAGGCCATGCGGAGCATACTGACTTGTTTTCAAATTCAAAACTAGGGGACACACTGTCGTGTACTTGACCGTGTGTCACACACAGCTGAGACACACGCTCATGTCGTTACCTATGTGGACAAATAGGCTATTTACCAAGCCAATTTGCCACCCAAATATTCATATACCTACACAACCAAAATGGCACCAAATCATAGCATAATTGAACATCTCATTTGGCCATAATCAAGGCTAATTCATACCATTTCTAATTCTAACAACCAACATGCTTATAAACTCATGTTTTACTCATTCAAAACTTGCCAAATACCAATTACTTCAACATTAATATAACTAAACTCAAATATGTATTATACGGTCTAATTTCTATAGCATACCAATTCACAAATCATCACCTATTGACATTCAATTTACCTATTCACAACAAGCATCATGAATCCAACTTCAATCACACAATATAGGTCAATTACCAACTCAAAACAATAGTCATTTGCACACTTTTATACATCATCAAATTCACCATCCTAAGCCAACTAATATGATTATATACACAAACCAAACATGTACATTTACAAACCAATTCATTTGGCCAAAATCATTACCAAAACATAACCAAAATGACCAAAGTCCCTATACATGCCATATACTTAAAATAACAAGTTCATAGGTACCGAGAGATAGGTGGATAGTATGAATATGTCTCCAAGGATCCCCGAATCTGAGCTAGCTTTGAATTTACTATAAAACATAGAAAAATAAACGAAGTAAGTTATAAAGCTTAGTAAGCTCGTATGACATAAATTCGATATAATCGTAACATATAATTCAACCATTGATCATAAGTATAAGAATTCACATTAATAACAAACCTTTCAATAACTCATTCACTAAACTATATATTTTCTTCATCATTTCTTCGATTCAAAACTAATATGGTTTATGCACATACTTGTACCACCTCATACTAATGTCATACACATTTTCGTCTTTCATTTACCAGTTGAACCATTCAGAATAGAAATCAGATACTCAAGGGTCTCACACGATAAGTACCTATACCATGGCTCTAGCCAAATCAAGGTAACTTATCTCTGAAATATTGATATCATGGTCCGAAGCCAAATTAGCCGATATGTATGACCCAAAACCAAATCAGAGTATCCGCACCCGAAGTGCTATATCATGGCCGGAAGCCAACTCAAAGTATCCCTAATGACATATCACTAGCATCCTAAACTATTCTTAAGGTTCAACCGGGCATCGAAGTCACATAATCATAATTTATGCTATATCAAAGCATATAGAATACATTTGAAATGAAATTATAACATACGAACTTACCTCGGATGTATAAGCGACGAAATTATCGATTAATCGAGTACTTTATCTTTTCCCCGATCCAAGTTCGTATTTCTCCTTTCTTGATCTAAATATTTTCAAAATTAACTCATTTAATCATCTATTCATTCAATTTAGTCCAAAACACACTTTAAAATACATTTCCACTTTTTCCCCTAATAGTTCACATTTTCACAATTTAGTCCTCATTTCATAAAATCACAAATTAATGAAATTTCAATTGAACCCATGCTAGCCGAATTACTATTATACCCTTAGAAGCTCATTTTTTCATTTATTTTACATTTTAACCACTAAATTTACACATTTCATAATTTAATCCCTATTTTACATTTTCACTAAAAATCACTTCACAAAACTTGTTTAACTATCAACAACTATTCAAAATCTATCATCAAACATCAAAATACTCATGTATTCATCAATGGAATCATTCAAAATCTTTAAAAATTTTTCAAATTAGTCCCTGGGCTAGTGAGTACTAGTTGCAACGATCTCAAAAACATAGAAATCATTAAAAACGGGACAAAACACATACCTAATTACATCAATTTGCCTTAGCCGAATGAAGAACCCTAATATTATTTTTCTTATTCTTCAATTTCGGTTAAAATATGAGAGAATAAGAATGATAATTGGCTTTGTTTTAATTATTTTATCATTTATTAACCATTTTACCATTTAACCTTAAAATTAATTCAAAATTTCATTTATGCCAAACCATTAACATCCACTAACATACTAATGGTATATTTACCACTTAAGGACCTAAAATTTAAGGTTCTATAGCTATTAGACACCTTTAGCTATTAGAACCCAAGTTTTACGCTTTATGCGATTTAGTCCTTTTTATCAAATTGACCATTTAAACGATAAAATTTCTTAACGAAATTTTCACACAATCATCATACCAGGTTATAAATATTAAAACAATAATAAAATAAATATTTTGATTTCAGATTTGTGGTACCGAAACCATAGTTCTGATTTGTCTAGAAATGGGCTGTTACACATTATTTCTAGGGCAGTAGTTAGCATGGATAAGGCAAAAGTGAAGAGTGTTCTTAGTTGGTTTACTCCAAAATCTGTAAGGGAACTGAGAGGCTTCCTTAGCTTGTCAAGTTATTATAGAAGGTTTATCAAGGGATATGGTTTGTTGGCCAAGCCTCTCACTACTTTGTTGAAAAGGGATGTTGTATGGAACTGGACTAAACTGGCACCGACAACCTTTGAACAGCTTAAGGAAGCCATCTATCAAGCACCAGTCTTGGCTTTGCTTAATTTTCAATAGATCATTTGTGTGGAGACAGATGTGAATGGACAAGGGGTAGGAGTAGTATTGTAGAAAAAGGAAAACCAGCGGCCTTTTTCAACAAAGCCTTGGGAGTCAAACCACAAGCTCTGTCCATATATGACAAGGAAATACTAGCAGTGCTTTTAGCAGTAAAAAAGTGGCATCCTTACTTGATTGGGAGACACTTCCAGATAAATAAAAAAAACTACCAAAGCTTAAGGTTTGTATCTGAACAGCAAGAAATTACCCCCTATTAACAACAATGGGTTGTTAAGATGTTGGGTTATGATTATTCTATTTCTTATAGAAAATGAGTCCAAAATATAGTGTCAGATGTCTTGTTAAGAAGGCCTTATGAACATCACCAATTTTTCTAGCATGTAGGGAGTATAAGCCCTTCTTGGTCTGAGCTATAGGATCAAATTATGACTTTTTATAGAATAGGAATCAAACTGCAACAGTTGTGCCAAGACCTCCAAGAGCAACCCCAGCTTTGCCCTAAGTATTCTTGGGATGATAGGTTACTTAGAAGGTTGGGAAAAATTGTGGTGGGACAAAATGACAAACTCAGGAAGCACATATTTGATCTTTTCCATTGTAGTTCATTGAGAGGCCATTTTGGCATACATGCCACCAGGTGTAGAATATCTGGCCTATTGTACTAGAAAGGGCTTTCCAAGGATATGAAAAGATAGGTTCGAGAGTGTGTTACCTGTCAGAGATGCAAAGTTGATAATTCAGCTTTTCCAAGGCTGTTACAACCTTTTCCCATACTAGAACGAGCTTGGGCAAACCATAAGTATGGATTTTGTAGAGGCTTGCCTACTTTCAAGAGGAAATCCACAATTCTAGTAGTAGAGGATAAGCTAACCAAGTATGCCCACTTCATTGCCTTGGCTTATCCCTTCACTGCTTTGACAGTAACATAAGAATATCTAAGCCAAGTTTACAAACTTCATCGTATGCCAAGTCAGTTGTGTTAGGGTTTTCCTTAGCAACTTTTGGCAAGAGCTCTTTAAGCACTTGGGCACCAAACTCCAGATGTCTACTGCCTACCATCCCCAAACTGATGGTCAGACAGAGATCCTTAGTAGATTTTTAGAGAGCTATCTAAAGTGTATGACTGGTGAAAAGCCTTCTAATTGGGTGACCTGGCTACCTTTGGCAGAGTGGTGGTACAATACCACCTACCACTTAGCCATTAAAACCACCCTTTATGAAGCTCTTTATGGTCAAGATCCTCCCATTCACCTACCCTACTTAGCTGATGCTTTTCGGGTAGCTACAATAGACAAAACTTTGCATCATAGGGAAGCCATAAGTAAGATTATGAAGTTTCACCTGAAACAAGCTCAAGATAGGATGAAGCAAATGGCTAACAAGAGGAGGTCTGAAAGGGAATTTAAGGTAAGAGATCTAGTTTACTTAAAGCTACAGCTATACATGCAACATTCGCTGAGGAAATTCAAAAATTAAAATTTGTCACTTAGGTATTTTAGCCTTTTTCCAGTGGAAGTCAAGGTAGGACAAGTTGCTTATAAGTTGATTCTGCCACCAACAGCTCGTATCTATTCTACTTTTCATGTTTCCCAGCTGAAGAAACATATCGGTTCAGCAATGAGTTCATTAATGTTTCCAAAAATGGGATTTGATGGTGCCCTCCTTAATTTTGAGTGTTAGATAGATGAATGGCCAAAAAAGGGAATCAAGCTATCATAGAGATTCTAATAGAGTAGGCTGACACGTTTCCTGAAGATTCTACTTCGGAAAATTTGAAAGAGATCTAGCAAAGGTTCTCTGCTTTTAATCCTTGAGGATAATGATCTTGTTTGGGGGGGAAGGGGGAAGGGTATTTGTTATGGAACAAAGCTTCAACGATCATTTCATATTTCTATTATTGTCATTGTTATTTCTTATAACTGTAAATGTTGCTTTTTATTACTAGTTTTAGTTGTATAGTGCGTTTTGGCTAAGGGGATTAGCAACTTGCTTAAATGATTTATTTTGATAGGAACACCGTTTAATGAAACGGTGAGGTTTGAGCAATTGTTAGTCTACCAGTTGTCCAAGCTCGTTATTTTGTTACTTTTAGTACCAATTGGAAAAGGAAAGCTGTTATGAAGTTTGAAAACAAATTTTCAGTATCTTTTTCTTCATTTCTCTCTCAAATCTCTCTTTTTTCTTCTTTACTTCTATTATCTTCTTCTTCCAGATCTATCTTGTGACATAGTCACTCAACTTTTTGGAATAAAATATTTTTGTTATTCTTTCATTATTTGCCGTTAGATGAGTGACGAAAAGTTGACACGAGCCTTTTTATTAACCTAATAATAAATTTAACTTTTCAATATTTATATATTCTATCAATTTGATCCAAAATTTAAAAGTTTAAAAAAGGAAAAATAAATTTTTTAAATTCATTTCTTTTAAATATTTCTTAACGCACCTCCAAAACCCATTGAATAAGAGAACTATTTAACACAATTCAGTATTATGCTCATTTTAATTAATTACATCTTTGTGAATATGGTAAAAAATCAAGTTGGCTTAAATCCAACTAAAAATCATATTTTAAATTAATATTATATTATTTAATTAAATTCATTTAAATAATTTTTTTAAACGATTACAAAACATTTATTTTGATTTTTTTCTTAATTTAAAATATACAAAGATCTAATATTCGAGTAGAAAACAATACAATTTGAAAATTTTCATGAAATGGAAAACTTTAAAAAAATTTCTTTTCACTTTGTATTTTTCAACTTGGACATGTCATCAATAACTTCTAAATTTGGATAGTTCAAGCATGTCGGTCAAACAACCAAAGGTTAAAAAATAAAAATACAAATTAAATTGAACAAACAGAGAAAAATTTGTCGATTCAATATCCTCAAATGTCTAAATTCATCTCTCTAATACTCATTTTCTTTTTAATCATTTCATATACATTTTTATTTTATTTTTAATGCATATGTTTTTAAAAAATTTTAAATCATTTTATAACTTTAATAATAAATGAGTGTCCAAATTGAGATTTTAAATATAAACTCCATTCAGATTCAGTTAAAACATGCCATATAAGTATCTCAATTATTTGAAAATTTAAAATTTAATCCATGTATTAATATTTCTAATCTCTCAATTTTAAATTTCATAAATAAATGTTGAAATGCAATCGCGATTTAAAAGGCAATAGAATTCATCTCATGGAAGCCAAGGAGTGGAGACAACTCAAGCATGGCAAAAGTAGGAATAGAGAATCATAGGCTTTACTTCCCCTGCATCACCATTATTCATCTTTAGATTCAGGGGAACACAACTAAAATGGTCGAAAACAAGTAGCAAACTAGTTCCATCTATTCCAAAAGAAAACTGAGCAGTGAGCAATAACAGTAAGATCACAGCATAACAATAGTGGGGGCAATAACCCCAAAAAAACAAAAAGAGAAAGAAAAACCCTGAAAAATACATTTTACAACATAAAATTCGGAGATGCTTTGGCGACAGGAAACCAGATTATTTTTTTATCTTATTCCCAGCCCGAAATTTAAAAGTACCTAAAATTCCAATAAAACCCATGGATATCATATGTGGGGCTCTAAAGGAATCTCACTTCTTCACTTGCCCCCAAGAGTTGGGAAGTGCCCAGGGTCTTCAATGGATGGCGCTGCCACATCTCTTGCGGCACTACCTCCACCAAATCCTCTTGAGCCGCGCCCACGACCGCGCCCACGTCCGCTTGGATTATAGTACCTCTCCCCTTCAGCTGGCTTCAGAAATTCATTAATGCTGACAGACTACCCACCACCACATGTATACGGAACATCAGTACATGCCAGCAAAACATATAAATGCAAGCTACAGATAAACTTGCACAAAACAGTAAAAGCACATATCCAAGCTTTAATCATGGAAGAGAAAGCAAAAAAGGGAAAATCTTAAATCAAAGGAGTCTGATAACAGCATAAACTAAGGCCCCTTAAATACAGAATATTCGCATGATTGTGGTTCAAACAGGAAAAGGAAAGGCAAGTTATGACACAGGCTAATAAAAATAAGTAAAAATACCTTTTTTGCTCTCTCTTCTTTCTCATAAGCCTCTTTTCTCTTATCTTTATCAGATCCCTGTAGAATCCAATTATAGGGAACAAGTGATTAATACTACATATATTCCCAATAATAAGATGAAGTCATTAATTACGAACTTCTCAAAGTGAATCAGAGGGTCTTACCAATTTGATGAAGACCTCATCATTACTCTTCTTGTTTGAAAGCTGCTGCATAGATTCAAACTCCTTGGCATCTACTTTTCTTTCCTCGATCTTGAGAGCCTGCAGAGCCTTCCTCTTCTCTTCCAGCACCTTCTCATACTCCTCAAGAGTCATCTCCTATAAAAATGCAATATGAAAGGTTGAACAAAGTAATAGCCAAATTAGCAGCTATCATATATAATTAACAAAAGTTGCAGACGTCAATAACCCTTTACCTTATCCTCGGGCTCTTTTTCTTCAGGCTCGTTTGAAGCACTCTCCTTGTTAGCATCTCTAGCATCCTCTTCTCCTGCTGGCTTTTCATCACCTAAATTCCTCTCACCTTCATTGGTAACTTCTTCAGTCACCCTTAACAATAAAAATACAATATTTCATTTCATTTTATGATTATAATATGGGAAGAAGAGTGAAACAAAGTGATATTTTATTGATTTTACAATAAAATTGAAGGTTGTGATTGTAACTTCTAGAGAGAACTCACTGAGCAAGATTATCAGTCTGAGTTCCCCAATTTCCACGACCAGAACCTTCACGTTTGAGCTCATTTCTGCAGACATTAACAGAAAGCAAAAACATCAGTTTTGAGACGGGGCTAAAATACTGACATGCAAAATATATAAAAGCTAATGTCAAACAAACGCTTCTTTCTTTACCCGCGTCCAGTCCCACTACGGCGTTCATACAACCTGCGAGGTCGCTCCCCATCTGCATCTTCCCCATTACTGATACCGCCACGGCGACCACCACGGTAAGGTCGAGGACCACCATAGCCATGCCTTTCAGAGGGTTTTCCACTCTCTCCATCTTCAGGTACAGCACTACTGCTGAAGGAATTCTCATCATTTGCAAAATCACGTCTGTATCCACTGCTACCACCACGACCACGTCCATATCCTCGCCCACCACGGCCTCCGCCATGAGCACCTTCATTCTTTGCCTCCCTCACTTTAAAAGAACGTGAAGACATCAGTGATAAGCCCAAGAGAGCTATAAAGAAACTATAATTGACTATTAGATAAAAAAATAATTTGACTAACTGTGATAACTATCAAGATGAGATCAAAGCTACAACTATCAAGCTTCAGTAAAAATAAATTGCATACCAACGCATAAGCACTTTGAAAAGGAGTAAAAAAGAACTCCTTTTTGATGGAACACCAATTGACACTTTCAGAGAATATGATATAAAAGACAAGTTCCCCACAGAATGCAGATTTCATTTCTATAGTTAAGGCATGCACCTTTGGCACTGCGCCTCAGCATCAAACAAAAAAAGCGCCTCAAGACCTCTTGGGCAAGATGCATTGGATTAGAAGTTTTCTTTAGTTTCATTCATTTTTTATTTTATTTTTCATTAATTTTACCTTTACTAAGAATAGAAGAACACTACCAAACACTCTACTTCTCAATGCTTGATTATTCAACAACAGACATGAGATAAAAAAAGAAAAAAGAAAAACCATGCACATTGGCCAACAAAAAATTGTACATTTCATTTTTTTGTAGGAGAATGAGATTAAAGTTTGATCTATCTTTTAGAGGTTTATTATCATTACCATATATCTTAAGCTTTTATACCACATATAAGGATTCTAGTAGCTTGAGTGCAACTTGACAGCATTGGATTTCATTTTAGAAAAGAAATAACAGCAACAAACCAATATGCGTTCCGGAATCTTTTGCTCTGTTCACTATAAGAAGTAAGTCTATACAGATAAGAAACTCTCAATGACTATATTCCAAGTAAATAACCGACAACAAATACTCTTTTAACAATCAGAGTCCAGCTGCACTTTACAAGAAACGAAACCGAAGCATAATAAACATAAACCCACTCAAACCCCCCTCCCCCCAGAGTTCGACCATTAAGAAAAGGCAACTTGAACTTAACACAATCGGGTAAACTCAAGAGCCAATACAGAGAGCTAAAAATAATGAGTCACTTTGATAGAGAAAACTTACCAGCCTGAGCAGGAGGGAGAGGCTTGGAGGGAAGCTTAGCCTGAGTTGCAGGCAGCGTCTTAGCTTGAGGCTTTGCTGGGCCCTTCCTTGGAGCAGCAGCAGTGGCAGTGGCCGCTGCGACGGCCTTTTGCTGAGCAGCGATCAGCAATGATAGTTCCCCAGTGTCGTCATCCCCCAACAAATCAAAAGGGTTCAAACCAGCCATTTCTTTTTTTGAATGAAAAATCCACACTAATCACTTCCAAACCCCTTAGAATCTTTCTTTTAAAATAACCACAAAATCCCTTACTCTTACAAAACTTCCATTAGATTTTTATGTTATGAAACCAAACCAATCTTCTAATAAATTTAAAAAAAAAAGTTAGAAGAGGTACTGTAGAAAGAAAAACCCTAGCCGCAAAATAGATAAGAGCTTAGAGTATAGGACTCTAACAGAGAGAGAAACCTAATCTGACAGAAAAAAGTCTCCTTTTCTTCACTACGGTATTTAAAAAAAAAAAAAAACAAATTCTTTGTTGAGAGTGAATAAAGGTTTAAATATGCTTTTGAGTTCTTTGTCCTCTTAAAATTAAAAAATTAACCTCTAAATTTTTATATTTAAATATTAAGTCCTTGTACTTTTGTTACGTAATTGTGTTCACCAATATAAAACCCAGATAAGATTTAGATTGCTTACCCGCGGCCCAGTTGGGCCCAACCAATTAGATGCGTGTAGACCTTGTAGTGAAGGTTCGCCAAAGGGGTGAGGGTTCGCCAAAGGAGCTCGCAACGGTAGTTCACAATTCCAGTTCGCATGTGCTTAAAATTTCACATGTGGGGGCCAGCAAGCAAACCAAAACAACACACGTATCCAACATACATAGAGCCTACCAAGAATGTCAATTCCATGAATAATAATCATGTGTATAAATATTTTATTGTCCCTTTTAATGAGACATAACGAAAAAATATTCAACAATTGACACTGTGAGCGTGCACATATTTTCGACCAACGAATTTCTTTTCAGTTTGATAAAAAATTGTCAAAGTTACGATGGCTTACCCGAATGAAAATTTCCCTTTCGATCTTTCATCTGGATAACTTGGAGCCTTGGGATATGGTAGCCAACTTGCTGGAACAGACTTGTTTGTTGACTGGTTTGCTGATCGGTCGTAAAATCAGGGTAATATGGCTCACCCGAGAGTTTCAAGCCTATTCGACTTAAACTTTCCCTCTGGTCGCGGGTTACCACTTCCTTCCAACCAAAAAGCGTCAACGCAACAATTCCTTGCTCTTCAAGAGTAGATGAAGTTTATGAGGGAAGAAATGGCTGCACAAAATGCACGGTTTGAACAACAACAGACTTTTCAACAAGAGTTATTGAAACGAAATGAAGAACTTAAAAGAAAGGTACAATCTGATAATTCTAACTTTTACGATAATATGACTATGCAGGTTGAAGGCCCGGGCTTGCATGTGAGGGAATGGAAAAATGATATGGATGCATTGTGGCAAGATGTGAGGACATTGCATCCTGAGTCTAGAGACATGGACCTTTTCTATTCTAACAATCCATTGGCCCCAGAGGTAGCAGCAATAAATCTACTGCGTGATTTTAAGGTCTTAAAAGACATGTTCAAGGGTAGGAGAGATGCACGAGCCCACCTGATGCAATATAATGACTATATAAATGTAATTGGAGCCTCAGACCCTGCGAAGTGTAAAGCTTTTTCCATAACGCTTAAGGGAAGTGCGAATGATTGGTACTTGTCTCTTCTTCAAGGCTCAATCCGAAGTTTTTCCCAATTGGTTCAGATGTTTCTAAGAAGGTTCAGGGCTTACAGATCGATCATGAGCATACCTGTGAGATTAATGTTAGTAAAATAGAGAGAAGCGGAGTCTCTCTGAGATTACGTGAAGCGATTTCATGCGGTAACACTGAATATAAAGAACATTGAGAACCAATGGGCTATCGATGCCTTAATCACGGGGTGCAAAATGAACATGTACAATACTCCTTAGGGTAACAAGCCCCGGACTTTGGCTAACTTGTATGCATAGCACATTTCAAGAAGATGGTAGACAGTTTTGAAAGAAAGAAGGAGCTCGCAGTAGGTAGGGGTAACCCAACCAAGCTCTGCATGCCGAGGTGATAAACAACAGAGAACACAGGCATAGGGTAATTCTTCCAAAACTCCTTAGGGATCTCAACCCAAGCAAACAAGAAGGTATATATCTTAAGGTAGGTTTGAGGCCTACACTCCATTAAACACTACTCGTACATTCATATTGAACTAGGTAAAGAGTTTAGGTAGCCTGCCTAAACTATCTCTTATGAGGTAGAGTACCAAGAGGTCAAATTCTAGGGATAGGTGTGTTTTCTATAATGATGTGGGGTACAATATCGAATATTATTTTACTTTAAAAGATGCTATCGAAGAGGCAGTGAGAAATGGTGAGCTTGCTGAGTTTGTTAATCAATGTACTTTCTAGCAGGGTTAGAGTTCGCAGGGCAATCCTAAGGGTAAACAAAAGGTCAGAGGTACTATCCATGTGATTGTAGGCATAGATGAGGTCTGGGCAAGTTCTAATGCGATGAGAAAAACCCATATGAGGAGTGTTATGATAGTAAATCCATCTAAAAGGCATGTCAATAGGGAATATGGAATATTAAGTTTGGTAATGACAATGAGGAGTTCATGTGTGATGAAGAAATAAATAAACCAATGGTAGTATCTGCAACGATCGTAGGTTTTGAAGTGAGAAGAATATTGGTCGACAGTGGGAGTGCGATAGAGGTTATAACCTAGGAGGCTTATCAGAAGAAAGGCTGGAAGGAACATGCTTTGTCTAAGGCCAGTCCACTATATAGTTTCGTGAACCACCCAATTGAGGTAAGTGATCCTACCACTTTACTAGTCATCCTAGGAGATGGTGAGCATACGACTACAGAATATGTCCAGTTTTTTATCATGGACCATCCTATGGCGTATAATGCCATTTTCAGGCGCCCAATTATGAGAACAGTGAAGATGGTAGTGTCGACATTTTGTATGAAGATCAAATTTTCGATAAGGACAATGATTGAGTTCAGGCAATCTGACCAACAAACAATGAGACAATGTTACATGTTATCTGTGAAGCAGGCACGAGAGTCCACAACTGAGGGGCAGAGTTCATAGAGCACAAAGCTGGTTAGTTAAGCCTTAGACTTAGACAGACTAGATGTGATGGATGAAGAGAGAAGTAAGGAACCTGAAGTAGTAGAGCATACAAAGATTTTACAACTATTTTACGATGATGAACAAAAGAAAATTAAATTTTCATCAACATTATTACATGAAGAAAATGACATTTTGGTTCAGTTTTTGAAAGTGAACTTCAATGTTTTTGCCTAGTCAGCAGCAGATATTCCAGGGATTGACTTGTAGGTAATTGTCTACAAGATAAATGTACTTCTTGAAGCCAAGCTTGTTAAGAAGAAAAAGAGAAAGTTTGCTCCGCAGGTAGTAGAAGCCGTGAGGTAAGAGGTAGCCAAATTGTTGTCGGCAAGTTTTATTAGGGAAATTGAGTATCTAGATTGGGTCTTAAATATGGTTATGGTGAAAAAGGAAAATGACAAATGGAGAATGTGTATTGATTCCACCAACCTCAACAAAATGTGCTCTGAAGACAGCTTCCCTTTACCCTCAATTGACCGTTTGGTTGATGCTTCTGCAGATCACAAGTTCATGAGCTTCATGGATGCCTTTTCAGGTTATAAAAAAATTTTGTTGGATCAAGATAACTAGGAGAAAATAACTTTCATCACTGAGGAGGGGTTGTTCTGCTATCGGGTCATGCCTTTTAGCCTCAAGAATGTCGGAGTAGCCTAGTAGAGACTGGTGAATAGGATTTTTAAGAAGTAGATAGGGCATGGTCTTGAAGTCTATGTCGATGATATGTTGGTAAAAAGTGCAACCATGGAAAAGCACATGCGAAACTTAAGTGTTCGTAGTTTTAAGGACCCACAGCATGAAGTTGAACCCTGATAAGTGTGCTTTTGGCATGTGAGCTGGTAGGTTTTTGAGCTTTATGATCTCGGAAATGGTGATAAAAGTGAACCCAAAAAAGATCCATGCTATCTTGAAAATGCCTCATTCGCAGACTATCATAGATACTCAGCGCCTCACGAGAAAAATACTGGCGTTCAACAGGTTTATCTCTAGGATAAGGGACAAATGCCTTCCCTTCTTCAAAGCGCTGATGACCTCATTTTTGTGGACTGAGGAGTGTCAGTCAACCTTCGAAGAGCTTAATTCATACCTCACTTCCTTACCACTTCCGAAGTTACCACAAGTGGGAGAGACCCTCTATTTGTACTTGGCTACCTCATAGTAAAAAATTGCAGTAGTCCTAGTCAGAATAAAAAACATTCGCCAATTCCCAGTATGCTATGTTAGTAAGGTACTCCAGAACGGTGAGCTGAGGTATTCAAAAATTAAAAATCTCATCTTTGTTCTGATTGTTGCAGCTCGTAAGCCACCCCCTACTTTTAGGCTCATCCAGTTATCGTCATGACTAGTAAGCTTATAAAAGAAGTTTTATCTACAGCTGATACTTCGAGAAGGGTGAAGAAGTAGAGTATCGAGTTAGCTGAATTTGGCATGGAGTTCACCCTGAGAACAACCTTAAAAGGACATATATTAGTCAACTTTATAGTTGAGTGCTTTTTTGAAAAGACTGTTAATCCAGTAGGTAATATAGTGTGTAACTTGAAATATAGAGCTATGAATATTTTATGAAATTAAACGTGTATGTATTCATAATTTCCTATGAACAATTGATGAACAACAACAATTTATGTAACACTTGTATCTGTCACCGGAATAGAGATTACGAGAATTCTACTGCAAGTTAACATAAATAAACAAGTAAAAATCATGAGCATTACAATATAATTTCTCAAATACCATAAAGTAATTAAATTACAATAATAACTTACATTTATGAGGTTTAAATCGAGCTTAAAGGGACTAAAGAAATAATTTTAGAACTTTCAGGGACTAATTTGAAACAAGTTAGGAAATTTCAAGAAAATATGAAAAATTTTAAAAAAGGGGACACACGGCTGTGTGACATAGCCCAGACCATGTGAGTATTCAAAATTGGGACACATGGCATGTTCCAGCCTGTGTCTTAAATCATGCAACTCACTAGCTTGATACACACGACCGTGTCACAGACTGTGTGCTAGACAGTGTAACTCTCTGACTTGATACACACGATCGTGTCGCAGATCGTGTGACTCACTAACTTGTTACACACAGCTGTGTCATAGACTGTGTGTGGCACACGGCCGTGTGGCAACCCGTGTCCCAAGCCGTGTGCACCTAAATGAACCTTAGACATCAAATTTACCATTTCAAGGTTTATTAGACACTAAGCAATCCATTTACCAGCCATTAGACTTATTCAAAATTCCATTAAACATGCTCAAATCATGCTAAATCAACCATCTTAAATATCTAACCAATGTACTCTCAATGGTACCGTAAGTATACACATCTATACAAACATATAAATCATCAACGATTAATCCATTCAAAATATATAATCTTATCAATTTTAAGCTAAATACCTAACCTTATAACTTTATAAGTTAAGATCAAACATGTATCATATTTATTCCTAGCAAAGCTTACCAAAAACTTAACTAGAACTTCACAAAATGAACTATATTCACCACCAAACCTAGCAATCATGTAACAATCATCACATTACAAAACAACATCGATTAAAAGATTAACTAATTATATGCCTTATAGATATATCTATATACATATATCAAATGAGGTTATCAACATAACAACCTATTACATGCCATATAATCCAAAATAAACGTTTGAAAACTACTAAAATCGGAGGGATAGTGTGACTTGAGTGCTGATCCGATTGTCCAACCTTCAGAAGTATCTACAAGAAACAAAAATGAACACAAGTAAACTTATTGAAGCTTAGTAAGTTCAATGGACAGAAACACTAAATCTTACCAAAGTAAATATAACAATTTAATCTAATATAATTCAACAAAAAATGTTTCCTGTCATCTACAATTTCAAACCAGTGAATTCACTACAGGAAAATAGGGCTTTAGCAGCATTTTTAGTGGCGTTTGGACAAAAAACGCCGTAAAGATTATACATTAGTGGCGTTTACAATAAAGCGTCGCAAAAAACTGAGCAATAACGGCGTTTTTGGACCAAACGACACTAAAAACTAAGCAATTATGATGTGGATGAAGATATTTATGAATTATGATGTAATAAGATTTTATGATTTTTTAATTATATTTAATATTATAATTTAAATCTTAGTATTGTTAAATATTTCAACTGTTTTATATGTATTATTATTGTTGTAATTAGTTACTAAAATTTCAACTATTTTATGTGTATTGCAGAAAAAATGCCTAAAAGAAGATTACGAGATCTAAGTACTGTTCAGAATACTCCAAATTTGGAAGAAACAAATGGTGAACAACAAACTGCTATTGGATCTTTGAATGTTCCGGAAACACCTGACGAGCCTGTAGAAATTCAAAGTAATGTTAAATTTAATTTGCATGCGTGTTGACTTTTATTATTGATTTCTTTTCCAAATTCTTATATTATAATATACCATTTTTCAGTTGAAAGTTGTGGGACGCGCAAAGGTCGAGGACATACACTACTTAAAGATTTATACGAGTTAAATCCTGTCGAGCATGTCAAAGTATCTAGAATCAATCTTGGTCAGTGGATCAGAAGCTCGACTTTTAGCAGGATATTTGGGCATTATAGCACGAAATGCCAATATGTTGCCTATGAAATACGAATCATGGCATCAAATTCCTGATAGATATAAAAATCAAGCTCTCAATAATATTAAGGTAACAAAACATGAATGTAATTTATAATACTTTGGTTTAAGTTTCATTTATATTTACTTTCTAAACTTGTGTTTTTTTAGGAGAGATTTGCTTTAGATGTCTCGAATACTTATATCAAGAAGGCTTTGGGAAAAAATTGGAGAGACTATAAAAGCACTTTAAAGAAAGAATATTTTAAGAAAGATATAAGCCTCGAAGAGAAACTGCGAAATGTCCCGCCGGGAATACTGAGGTACCAAAGGGAAGATGCGGTTAGATTTTGGAATTCAAAGAAAGGAGATGTATTACGTACTTCCAAACTCTTATAATTATTTCGGTTTATAGTATTTACTATATACATAATAGTAATTTCATAATGTAGGACCGTGAGTGAGTTGGAACAAGCAGCAGGCAAAAACAAAAATTCACACACACAGCAGGGTCGAAAAGTTTTGCTTGTGTAGCAGAGGTTGAGGTATTTTGAATTTATTAATTATGTCAAATATTAATTACTTTCTATTAAATAATATTTTTACTACTATGTTGTAGGAACTCTCGTCTGGTCAAAAAGTTGGACGCCTTCAGCTTTTTGACATTACACATAGGAAGAAAGATGGATCTCCAATGACTTCTGAAGTTGGAGAAATTATAGTATATTTACTTAATAAAATTTGATTTATTTTAAATATTTATAATGTTTAATTATAATGGTTTAGTTATAATGGTTTAATTCGTCGTTAGTAGTTTTAAATAATGTTAAGTTATGTTGCATTTGTTTTTATTATATATTTTGTTTCTAACTCTTTGAGTGATTTATTAGGAGAAACTAAAGGATAAAAAGGTGGAGTATGAAGCGATTGCTTCGAGTGATAGTTCTGTTAATCTTGAGGATATTGATAACAGAATTATTACTGAAGTTTTGGGTCTTGAAAGGTATGGTCGGGTTCGATTTCAAAGATCTGGTGTTAACCTAACCCAATATTTTGGATCAGCTCACAGTAATACATGCCTTCAGGGAGTCAAGCTCAAGCTGAAGTTTAGAGGTTAAGAAACCAGATGGCTCAGATGCAAGCAAGCATAGTTGAGCAAATTGCTCAACTTAAAGGGGATGCAGCATCGAGAGAAGTAGAGGTTCAAAGAAAATATGAAGAACTCCAGCTACAACTTAAAGAGGAGGCAGCAGCGAGGGAACCAGAGCAAAACAGAGAATACAACGAACTCTAGCTACAGCTTCAGAATATGATGAAGATGTTTCAGCAGTCGCAGAATTTTACCATCTTAGACGTTTATTTCCTTATTGCAAAAATGTTTCAAAAATATAACTTTTAACATTACTGTAAGAATATTTTGTTATTTATTTTATTAATTTAGATAATATATCTTTCATTGGATTTTTGAAGTATCATTTAGATTTGCTGTAATTTGTTGGATTTGATGTTACAGGAAGGGTTGTATATGAATGAAAATAGGATACTAGAAATTTGCTAAAATTAGTGGCGTTTTTACTAAAAACGCCGCTAAAGGTCATGTTCTTTAGCGACGTTTTTGTGAAAGGCACCGCTAAAAGTCACGTTCTTTAGCATCGCTTGTGTGAAAGGCGTCGTTAAAAGTCACGTTCTTTAGTAGCGTTTGTGTGAAAGGCGCCGCTAAAGGTCACATTCTTTAGCGGCGTTTCTGTGAAAAGCGTCGCTAAATGTCATATTGTTTAGCGGCGTTTGTGTGAAAAAAAGCCGCTAAAGGTCACGTTTTTAGCTGCACTTTCTCAAAAACACCGGTAGAAGTTATGTTCTTTACCGGCGTTTTTTTTACATAAACGCCACAAAATGTTAGTGGCATTTTTTGCAGGGCTTTTAGCAAGGCTTATAAAGGCCAAAAAAACGCCGCTAAAAATCGGTTTTGCTGTAGTGATTACATAGTTTAATTTAAAGCTCAATAATAATTTTCGGAAAACATACAAGTCCACAACAGAGTCAATTCAAGATATCTAGTACATGTTATGCCATTCAAAGTCATTAAACAAGTTATAATACAATAATTTACGACATGATGAACGACTTACAAATACAAGTATATAAGTAATCCAACCGAAACACGCCAAACGCTCATAAGAGCTAATCCAATCTTTAACACGCCAAATGCTCAGGAGAGCTAATCCAACCAATAACACGCCTCGACATTAAGTGCCCGTAGGCTATACATTTGCCCCTCATAACACGCCAAAAAAAGATAGTATAACACGAGGATTCGCAAAAAATGTTGAACCTCAGTATACTCGGGTAAAATATATAAAGCACACCACATCAATCTCCACTCTAATATATGCATAGGACGCCGTCATTCAATTGTACTCTATCTCGCATTCATCGAGCTCAAGTACCAAAATTCAATAACATTTTCCCAAACAACTTTACATCATCAATAGAATAATCAATATCCACTATTTTATACCATATCATCATACAATTCATATAGATATTAAATTAAAAATCAAACGCACTTACCTGGACTAAATTGTAATAGTTGTAAAAGTTCAAGGACTATTCTGTACTTTTCCCTTTTCTACGTAAATCAACAAGGTCTTGATTTATTAGCTTACATTTCATATTCCAATTAACTCTGCATTTTAGACCCTTTTATTTTTTAAAATTACACAATTGCCCCTAACTTTTACAACTTTTGCAAATTAACAATTGAAAATCATTTTCTTAAGTTAACAACCCGAAAATAATCAAATTAACCATTTTTTCAAGTCAAAATTTACAACCAAATAATATAGGCCAGTAAACAATCCTAATTATACCTCTAATTCACCATCAAACCTTAAAATTTTGACATTTTAATAATTTAATCCTTAAATAAAAAACTAATAAAAATTACTTCATAAAACAACCAAATACCACAACCAAAGCTTCAAACACATAATTATCATAAAAAAACCAAGATTCACAGTGGAAACTTCTAAAACTTTTAACAGATTCAAAAAGAAAGGTACAGGTTAGTTGGACCTAGTTGTAACGATTTCAAAAACATAAAATTCATTAAAAACGGGACTCAAAACTTACCCATGCAAGGCTAAAACCAGCTGAATGTTTAAGCTTCTCTCTTATGGTGTTTTTGGCCAACAATGAAAATAAAATGGAGAAGAACATGCTATCTTTTTCTAATTATTTTGTTTTAATTTTATATTAATTACTATTTTGCCATTAAAACATATGTTATTTTATTATTGTCATTCCAATTGCCGTCGAACAATAATAACTAGGTTTTAATTGCTACATAGGTCCTCCCTCCTATGATATTTAAGCTATTAAATCATCTAATTGCAATAATTATGACTCTAATGACTCCGTAAATATTCTATAAACAATATTTATGGGTCGACACGATGGAAATTTGTGGTCCCGAAACCATTATTCTGTCACCACTGAAAAATGGGCTGTTACAATTTAGCCTATTATTTTTATAATAATTTATGATCAACTCATACTTTATTCTAAGATCTCTTTTTCATCTGTTGTACTCAACCCAGTAGTTAGTCCACCTTAAAGGGGTATAGATATAATTGATAATTCGAAAAAGTGGCTAGTGTATATTGATGGCTTCATAGCCAAGGCAGGTTCAGGAGTAGGGGTACTTCTGATTGATACCAGTGGGAATGAATGGCAGTACGAATTAACTTTTGGATTTCAAACATCCAAAAACGAAACAGAATATGAAGCTTTAATATCAAGGTTATAACTAGCATACCAACTAGGAGTGAAGGATATGATCATCCATACAGATTCACAATTAGTGGCAAAGCAAATGAATAACGAGTACGTTAAGGAGGTAGTGTTAAAAAGATATCATTCAGTTGCAATCCAACTGCTCGCAGGATTTGGCAAAGTTCAGATAAAGCAGCTCATAAAGAGTGACAACACACGTACAAATGCTTTATCTAAAGTTGCATCCTCCATTGTCATTGAGCAAAGAGGAAAAAATTTACTGGAGTACTGAGATACCCCGAGCTTTGATATGCAACAAGTTTTGAATATAAATCAGGAAGAGATATTGATGAATCACTTAGTTCACACATTATAATAAGTGTATGATAATCTGGACACGAAAGAGCTCACAAGGTTACAACGTAAATCTCCGAGGTATGTCGTTGTCACAAGTTACATACTCTCAAAAATTTTAATCGATAAATTAGACATTTGAGTACTGTGTAGATAATTGTTAAATTACTCAATTACATGGCGAGTTAAAATAATTCGTTTTAACCTACAATTGTTAGGTATACTCTTTTAGAGGGTGTACTATATAAAAATGAGTTTTCGTATCTGCTGCTACGATGTTTTCATCGTTTGAGGTTGAGCACATAATGTGAGAAATTCATGAAGACATTTGTGGTGACCATTTAGGTGGAAGACTACTTGCCAAAAAAACTTTCAAGCAAGGGTGTTACTAGCCTACGGTTCAAAAGGATACACATCATTTGGTTTACACATACGACTCCTGCTAGAGATATGCTCAGGTGCACAGACAACCCGTAGAACCTCTTCAAGTCATATTGAGCCCTTGACCATTTGTGACTTGGGGAATTGATATTCTCGGTCTATTCCCAATGGCTACAATACAAAAAAATTAGTGGTGGTTTTCAACTATTTCACCGAGTGGATTGAAGCTAAAGCTTTGGCGACCATCATAGAGAAACAAATGGAGTCTTTTCTCTGGAAATCAATTATGTGTAGGTTTGGTATACCTCACTTGATTATCACGGACAATCACACACAGTTTCATGAAAAGTTCAAAAATTTCTATGTAAATATTCAGATTGCTTTGGCTCAGAGTTTTATTAAAACACCACAAACGAATGGGCAAACTAAACCAATTGTAACAGCCCAATTTCGGTGAAATCGGAACAATGGCATTAGGACCACAAATTCGAGCCGAAAAATAAAATTTATTTTTATTTTATTATATGGTTCGTATTATGGTAGACATTTCATGTGAAAATTTTGATAAGAAAATATTATTGATTAAGTGTTTAATTACGGGAAGGATCAAATCGCATAAAATGTGAAAGTTGAATTCTAGTAGCTATAAGGATTAAATAGTTATGGAATTCAAAACTTAAGGTCCTTATATGGTAATTTTACCATTAAAGAAATTATGTAGATATTTTGGTATGACTCATCCATGTAAAAATAAAAAAAGGCTAAGGACTAAATTGAAAAGATGAAAAGTTATTAAATGTTAAATTAATTAAATGAAAAAAAAACAATTTCATATCATCTTGCCCAAATATTTCCATGGAAACCCTAGGAGAGAGGAAGAAGACTTATCAAGCTTATTTGGGTATGTAATCAAGCCCCGTTTTTAGTAATTTTTATATTTTTGAAACCGGGATAGTCTAATCTATCTATTTGAGGGATTAATTTGAAAAGTTATCAATGTATGAAAAATAGATCATGGATGAACATGCTGGAAATTATAAATTTATGGTAGAAAATATAAGATTATTGATAGATAAACAACTTTTACAAAGTGATTTTTGATGAAAACATGATTTAGGGACTAAAATGAAAAGTTGTGAAAATTGAAGAAAAATGCTGAATTTTTATGAATACATGTGCTGTAAATTTTGTAATGGGATTTTGGCTAGGCTTGGAATAGGGAGTAAATTGCACAAATTTTATTTTTCAAGCCTAGGGACGAAATGAGAATTTATGGAAAAGTTAGGGGCAAAATGGTAATTTTTCCTAGGATAAAAATTGAGTCCACTTGAATATAAAATATGATAAATTGATGTAAAATTTACTCGTATTGATCCAGATAGACCAAATTTGGAGCTAGAACAAGGAAAAGAGGAAAATGTTGGATTAGTAGATGTTATGTACACTAACATTTGTCGAGGTAAGTTTATGTAACTAAATTGTGTTTATTTTCATGCTTGCATTGATTGTGTTTATGTACATTGTATAAATGTCATAAATATGTGAAATGATTACATATCCGATCAAGCTCGATAAATGAAAATGTTTAAATTAAATGATAATACCCGATAGATGATAAAGGATAAACGATGAGAATGTTATTTATATGCTTGAAATGAATGTAGAATGTGTTTATTTTAATTACATGAATGTTGTGGATGAATGAAATAATCACATACCAATAACACTTGAGAAAAATGTTTAAATCCCGGTTGAATAAAATAGAAAACCTATGGATATATGATTTCCCGAAATGAATGAGGTCCTGCATTTGTTGCTAACGAGATTTAACTCGGACGAGTAATCCTATTGACCTCATTATAGAAAGGATTTAGCCCGGATGGGTAATCCTGATATAAGTCCTCTCGAGCACATGTTATGGATTGGATTTAGCTTGGACGGGTAGTCCAGATTAAGCTCTTGTCGTATACATGTGTAGCTCGAGAGTGTACTCTCTGATATAGTACCTTATGGGTACCATTGGACATGAATTAATGGATCCTGATTCGTACACCTCGAATGTATTACCTGCGTGTCCATTGATATTCCAAATAAATTTAATAGGTGACAATTTTAGACATGAGAAGATATGAATGATAAAATGAGTTACTACACGTATCTGTCTGAAATACAAACAAATGATGATACATGACAAATGATATATGAAAATGTGAGATGATGATATTTGTACATAGACTTTATTTGATGAATATATGTTCATTCTTGATTAGAGACTTATACACCTTGAATGTACTAATCGTGACATTGATATTCCAAGTAATATGAGTACAATTCTTATATGAAATTATACTTATAATAAAGAGATGAATTATGCATATTGAATGAATACATGCTGTAGAAAACATATGTGATTGGAAACTTGATTGTTGATGAGCCCATATATGTTTTGAGGTCTTTATGGAATATATGACTAATAAAGGCAATGAGGATGTGTGTAGAGCCTGAGGTCAAATTGATTGAAAATGCCTTACATAGTTACCTCAAAATAGAATGAATGGTAAGTTAAGTACCACGTTATACGAACTTACTAAGCATTTTATGCTTACTTAGTTTTATTTCCTTGTTTTAGAGTAAATCGAAAGCTTGTTGGATTGAAAGCTTGGCGGAGATCACTTACACTATCCATCGGCCCATGTTGGTACAATATGGTAAATCAATTATGGTGTAATGGCATGTATACGTTATATTGGCCATATTGGCATGTAAATGTAAATGATGCTTGTAATCTAACCATTAGAATGGCTAGTAACAATTTGTTTAAATATACTTATAATGTCAAACTTATGTATGGTTGTAGACATGTATGTATGAAATGTTATGCCATGATGTATGATGGAATTTGTTAAATTTGAATGATTGAATTGGTTGGTTTATGGATGTGAGTTTAAGTGCAGGTCATTAGTGTGAATTTGTGTGAGAAATGAAGCTAGAAATGACTTTATTTTGTCCACAGTCCGTGTGTCTAGACCGTGTGTGGCACACGGCCTGGTAACATGAGCATGTGGTTAGGTTGTGTGTCCCCTGCACCTTAATTTTGAAAAACAAAATGCTTAGAATTAAGCACATGGGCAGAGACAAGAGCGTGTATCTCAGCCGTGTGTGCTACATGGCCTAAAATACGGGCGTGTGTCCGTGTGAAACCTACACTTAATTTCAAATTGAATTAATTGACCACAAGCCTAGCACACAAGCGTGTGGCATGGCTGTGTGTGCAAGTTAGAGAGTTACACGGAGTCGAACATGACCTCTAGCACGGGCGTGTCCTAGGGTCACACGGTCGTGTCCCTTGGACCACACGGGTGTGTGAGCCCTGCATATTGGAAAAATTTTGACAAGTAGTGAAAAATTCTTAAAGTTCCCGATAAAGTCCTGACTCGATTCTAATGCTCGTATTGGGCCTCGAGGGCCCAATCAATGGACTTTATGAATGATCTTGGTAAATGAATAGTATTTTACATGAATTATTTGTAAAATGTTCTGAATGTTTCAGTAATACTCTTAAACCCTGTTCCGACGACAAGTACGGGTTAGGGGTGTTACAGCAATGAATAAGAAGATTCTAACAGCTTTGAAAAAGAAGGTTGTTGAGGCCAATGGTGTGTGGTTAAATGAGCTACCAAGAATCTTATGGGCTCTACGAACTTCACATTATACTGCAACAGGAGAAACAATATTTTCCCTTGTCTATGGCGCTGAGGCAGTAATTTCCACTGAGATTGGTATGCGGTAACATAGGACAGCACATTTTAATGAAGATATCAATCAAGAGGCTATCAGGTTTAACCTTGATCTCATCGATGAGTTTAGAGAAGTAGCGGAGATTAAGAATGCAACACGTGCTTAGCAAATAACTCGATACTAAAACTCTAAGGTTAAGAACAAGCAATTCCAACTAAGTGATCTTGTCCTTAGAAACACCGAGGCTAGTTTTCTAGCTTCGCAATAAGGGAAAATGGCTCCAAACTGGGAAGGCCCATACAAAGTCATTGAGAAGATAGGTTATGGAGCGTACAAGTTAGCAAAAATGAAAGGTACAGTTCTACCGTAAACATGGAATGTTCATCACCTTAAGAAATACTATGTGTAATTTCTTACTCTTTGAATAAAAATATTATCTTTATAAACACTTGTACTTGTTATAGTTGAAAGGTTTGATAGTTTAAGATCGCAACCTCTAAAGCAGCTAGCAGACCTACGTTCCCAACTGGCATTTTAAGAGCTCATAGAGTTAAGCTTACAGCTCCAACACAACTAGTAGACCTATGCTCTTAGTTGACATTATAAGAGCTCGCAGAGTTAAGCTTGTAGCTTCGGCATAGCTAGCGGACCTACACTCCAGCTGATGTTATAAAGGTTTGACGGTTTAAGGTCACAACCTCTAAAGTAGCTAGCAGACCTACGCTTCCAGCTGGCATTATAAAAGCTCACAGAGTTAAGCTCACAGCTCTGACACAACTAGCAGACCTACGCTCCCAGTTGATGTCATAGAGGTTTGACGGTTTAAGATCGCAACCTCCAAAGAAACTAACGGACCTACTCTCCCAGCTGATGTCACAAATGTTTGACGGTTTAAGATTGCAACCTCTAAAATAGCTAGCAGACCTACGCTCTCAGTTGACATTATAAGAGCTCATAGCTCTGACACAGCTAGCAGACCTACGCTCCTAGCTGATGTCATAAAGGTTTGACGGTTTAAAATCACAACTTCTAAAACAGCTAGCAGACCTATGTTCCCATTTGACATTATAAGAGCTCGCAGATCCAGCACAACTAGCAAGGCTACCTTCTTGGGTGGTACTTAAGGCTTAATTGATTTGAGATCGTAACTTAATTTCTTTCGAGTTTGCTGACTTAAATTCACAACATAGATGTTTAAGAACACTCAAGTCAAAATTGATAATAAGTCACTTAAAACAGAACAATTGAATTGCACTAAATCAATTAAAAATTCCTGAAAATACCTTTAAAAAGTTGTTTAAGTTCAAATTTTTGGTACAAGCAGTAGTGTTATGCGAAAAGAAAAAATAAGTTCACAAAAGGATATGATGTCATAATAGTAATAATCAAATTTGAAAATTTTCAAAGTTTAAATTTTCATTTCAAGATGAGAAAACTAATACAAAGTTACAATTAAAGTATATTATCAGCCCATTCATGGTCGCTGAGGATCTCATTTTCTCTTTCTCTTTCAGTAACTTTAATGTTGTCATTACCATTAGTAGGAGCAACATTGGCTTCAGTGGGGTCCTCATTGGCTTCATTTTTGTCAACAGGAGCGGTGTTGGTTTCAGCTAGGTCTTCATCTAGGTAAAAGTCTTTTGAGTTCCTTCTTTTGGATGTAAACGCATCCCAAGCAGCTTCGGAGGGGAAGTAGACATTAACACCCAGTTGGTTCATATCCACATCGCAGAAAGCATCAAGATCAACCCTGAGAGCATCAAAAGGGCCACCTACAACTTGGACATGCATAAGTTTGTTCGACTTGAGCTCTTGAGCAAGGTTACTCAAGTTCTCTAGAGTCTCCCTTTTAAATTTTTCTAAGGCCTTTGTTTGTTTCTACTCTGACTTTTCCATAGTAGCTTCATATTCTTCAACAATTCGATTCACAATTGCCTTATGCTCATTAGCCATTTTCTTCAAATCAGAATCTAGGGCCAATTTTTTTTCCTTTTCAACTACAGCCTTCTCAAATAACTCATCAATTTTGACCTTAGCAGCTCTCAGGTGACCAACTAGCTCTATAATTTATCTATAAAGATCTTCATTCTCCTCTCTAATCTTGAGGTATAGCTTGCAAGTTCTCTCTAAATCCCCTTTAGTTTCCTCGAGCTCCCTTTGACTAGCTTTAGCTTTACCAACATTTTTACTAAAGCTTAAGTTAACCATAGTAGCCTCAGACAATAGAACTTGTAAGGATGAGGTAAGCTTTGACAGTAGAGGATTCTTCACACCACACAATAACTTAGCAATGCACATTTGCCTTTTTGTAGTTTCTAGTAAAAAAGCCTTCCACTTCTCCACCACTTTGCTGAGGTCATAAGGGTACTCTCACATACTCATATGTCCACACGATGAGAATAGCTCACCATCCTTTCTAGATAAGGTTTCCTCAACATGAGGCAAAAAATAAGGAATACAAGGAAGAGCAGAAGGAGGAGAGCTACCATGAGCAGCAATCAGAGAACTTGTAATACCCCCTACTCGTATTCATTGCCAGAATAAGGTACGAGGTATTACTGGAGTTTACGATTTTTTTTTATATATTCAATATAGCCCCTTTATAAATATCTAACCTTGCCTGCAATATTAAATCGAGACCAAAAATAATCCACATCAACCAATCCAATTCAACATATTTTCAAGATAGGTTAACGCATATATATTCACGCATATTTATAAGATAACATCATCGCATACCAAAACAAAGATTTGTTAGCCATACCATTGGTTGACCTTACATTCATTTCACAGAATCATTTACTTTATTATCTTATACATGCCATTGATTTCCAAAATAAAGTTTTTTTTATATACCGAAATCCTAAGGTTGATAGTGTGATGTGTCTCCGACCAAATCCGACCTCCGAGCTCTTAACACTACAAAACAGGGGAAAAGGAAACAGGGTAAGCACTTTGTGCTTAGTAAGCTCATTTAAGAAGAATTATACTTACCTAATATTTTCAATACAATACAATAAACATTCATATATTAGTAAGCTCATTTAAGAAGAATTATACTTACCTAATATTTTCAATACAATACAATAAACATTCATATATCCATTCAATGCATTATTACCCTAACATGCACAAACTCAACATTCAAGTTAGTACAATAATTTCATGTACCAATAATATATACTATGATTGATGAGCTCATCAATACCATGATTTCCATTTCCTTGTTATTTTTCCATATTTATCCCGTTAAATTTCTCGAAATTTCGATGGATTTTCAGAGGTACACTTTTAGTGTACATTCCCGGGTCCGTCAAATCATATTCATGTGCGCACATTTCCATTTCAGAGAGCACACTCCCGCGAACCTCATCCTTACAAATGGATTACCACCGAGGTAAATCCTCGCAACGACAATTACTCTAATGAGCTTGGATCCGAATTACCAGTCCAGGCTAAATTGAACCTAATTCGGATTACCCATCCGGCTAAATCCATTTTACACATATTCTTCGGAGGGCTATATCAGATAGGCTCACCCGTCCAAGCTAGATCCTTTTACCGTCAATTCTTTTCGAGATCCATCAAATTTTCCTTTCATTCAACCGGGATTTCTTCCCATTTTATCAAATATATCAATGTTTCATTAATTTTCATACAATGAACATTCAAATGATATTCAAATCAATAACATACATTTCAAGCATTTAAGAATATAATTCAAGTTACACGAACTTACCTTGATACTTGTTCGTGTACAAAATCTACTAATCCTAAACTTTTTCCTTTCCTCGATCTAGCTTCAGATTTGAATCTTCGGATCTAAATAAATAAATTTAATTATCAATTTAATACATTTCATGTTCATATGCAACAATTTCTATAATTTCATTATTATTATTTATGGTTTATTCAAAGCTGTCTATTTGAGTCATAGTCACTAAATTATTTATAACTCGAGCTACGTAACTCCAAATTAAGATCCATTAATTTTACCTGAAACTAGACTCATATATCTTCTTACCATAAAATTTTCAGAATTTTTGGTGTAGCCAGTAAGTACATTTTATTCTTTAATGTCACCCCTGTTCTGTTGTCTGATAGTTCTGACCCTTCTTCACTAAAAATTAATTATTTCTTAATACAGATTTCGGATGATGTTACCGTTTATTTCTCTTGAAAATAGACTCATTAAGAATTCTAGGCATATAAATTTAAGCCCATAATTATTTTTATTCATTTTTTATGATTTTTCAAATTCAGAATAGGGGAACTCGAATTCATTCTGAACTTGTCTCACAAAATTCATTATATCTCATGATTTACAGATCCATTGCTTACATTGTTTCTTTATGAAAAACTAGACTCAATAAGCTTTAATTTAATATTTTTTTCATCTTCTAATTTGATTTCTAAAATTTATGGTAATTTTTCAAAGTTAGTCTACTGCTGCTCTCCAATATTGTTTTAGTGCAAGCTGTTTATTACCATTTTTCCCTTAAGCTTTTGATAAATAACAATTTCATCCCTACTCAATTAGCCTCTCAATTGAGCTGATTTTTCTCAATTAATACTTTATTCTATCACCTTAAACTAGTTTACAACCTTTAAGAATAAAAAATTCAGTAATAGACTTTAATTCCAAACATTTTCACAATTAGGTCCTAAAAAGCAATTTCTATTGAACTTACCTAATAAAATCATCTCATAAACAAATTAAAGCTTTAATTTCATTCTATTTCATCATAAACGTACAGCACTCAACCATGGTTACTTTCAATTTCATCCATGAAATCAAAAACTAATGAATTTAATAGTAGGACCTAGTTGTAAAAGTCTTAGAAACACAAAAATTACAAGAAAAAGGCAAGGATTAACTCACTTGGTGCAAAAATTATGGAATGCCAGCTTAGAGAACCTTCCTATGGCGTTTTTATCTGTTGAAATTGAAGACAAATGAAGAGAAATCTAGATATTTCCTATTTAGTCCTAGTTTTATTTAGTTAATTTTGCAATATTCCAATTTTGCCCTTAATTTATCAATTTTGTTGCTGATTTCATGCCCTTGCCGTCCAGCCCAAATAAATTTTGGGTCTAATTTCCTTTTAAATCCTCTCTTATTAGACACTTAAGCTATTTAATCATCCCATCCACTTTTACACCTTTTACAATTTAGTTCTTTTCATTTAATTAACTATCCAAACATTAAAATTTCCTAACGAAATTTTAATACCACATTACTAACATTTCATAAATATTTATAAAATTATTTTCGACTCGGTTTTATGAGATATAGGTCCCGATATCTTATTTTACCCAATTTCTTTAATAATTTCTTTTTCTAACTAACCACTAAATCGGTAAAATTTTTCTATCAATATTTTCATACGATTTTCCTATCATATCAATTTTCATGCAAAAATATTGAAATAAATTTCTCTTTAAATCAGATTTGTGGTTACGAAACCACTATTTCGATAACCTTGAATTTAGGCCATTACAACTTTCCCTCCTTTAGGATTTTCGTCCTCGAAAATCTTACCAGTAAAGAGGTTTGGGTATTGTTTCGTCATTGCCTCCTCCGGTTCCCATGTCACTTCCTCAATCCCATGTTTTTGCCACAATACTTTCACCAAATTTATCTTTTTATTTCTAAGCTCTTTTGTCTCCCGTGCCAATATCTTGACCGGTTCTTCACTGTAAGTCATATCCGGTTGAATCTCCACTTCTGTCAGAGAAATAACATGTGAAGGATTTGATTGATATCGTCGTAACATAGATACATGAAAAACATTATGGATTCTATCAAGTTCCGGTGGTAATGCCAATCGATAAGCGACCAGTCCAATTCTTTCTATGATTTCATATGGCCCGATAAATCTTGGACTCAGTTTACCCTTTCGACCGAATCGAAGAACTTTCTTCCAAGGAGACACTTTCAGGAATACCTTGTCACCGAATTGAAATTCAATCTCTTTTCTTTTAAGGTCGGCATATGATTTTTGACAATCGGAAGCTGTTTTTAGACTATCCCGAATAACCTTTACTTTTTCTTCTGTTTCCCTGATCAAATCAACCCCATGTATCTTCCTTTCACTGAGTTCTGTCCAATATAACGGTGTTCTACATTTTCTACCATACAAAGCTTCATATGGAGTCATTTTAATACTGGACTAATAACTATTATTGTAAGCAAATTCAATCAAAGGTAGATACCACTCCCAATTACCTTCAAACTCTAGTATACAACATCGAAGCATATCTTCCAATACTTGAATTACACGCTCAGATTGACCATCTGTTTGAGGATGAAATGCAGTGCTGAAATACAACTGAGTACCTAAGGCTTCTTGCAATTTGTCCCAGAAACGAGACGTAAATCGGGGATCTCTATCTGATATAATAGAGACAGGCACTCTATGTAGCCTGACAATCTCAGATATGTATAGTTCAACTAATTTATCTAAAGAATAATCCATACGTACTGGAATAAAGTGCACCGACTTTGTTAATCGGTCAACAATCACCCAAATAGCATCTTTTTTCGTCGGAGACAAAGGTAACCCCGATACAAAATCTATAGTGATTCTTTCCCATTTCCATTCTGGAATAGTAATTGGCTGAAGTAACCCCGAAGGTACCTGATGTTCAGCATATAACTGCTTCTCTCGCAGAATTTGCAACTCAATTCTCAAATGTTCTGCATGTTCTTCTTCATCCTGAGAATAAACCAAAATATCATCAATGAATACTACTACAAATTTGTCTAAGTACGGTCTGAATATCCGGTTCATCAAATCCATGAATACTACAGATTCATTAGTTAGCCCAAATGGCATAACCAGAAACTCATAATGTCCATACCTAGTTCTGAAGGCTGTTTTTGGCATATCTGACTCCTTTACCCGTAACTGATAATAACCTGATCGAAGATCAATCTTTGAAAACACAGTAGCACCTTTCAACTGATCAAATAAATCATCAATACGGGGTAACGGGTATTTATTCTTTATGGTTACTTTATTAAGCTGCCGGTAGTTGATACAAAGTCTTAAAGACCCGTCTTTCTTTTTCACAAACAGAACCGGAGCACCCTAAGGTGAATGACTTGGTCGGACAAAACCCCTATCAACAAGCTCTTGCAACTGTGTCTTTAACTCCTTTAATTCAGTAGAAACCATCCGGTACGGAGCTATGGAAATCGGAGTAGTTCCCGGAATCAAATCTATAGAAAATTTCACTTTTCTTTCTAGTGGCAACCCTAGTAATTCATCTGGAAACACATCAGAAAATTCACATACTATTGGCACTGCATGTATCCTTGACTCAGATACCTTGGTGTCGAGTACATAAGCCAAGTAAGTATTATACCCTTTTTTGACATACCTCCAGTCGCCATTATCAAATCACATCGATAACCCTCGGTCGATCAGATTTAACCCGGAGCAACTCACCATTCTGACATTTTAGCACAATATATTTTTGTCTACAATTTACTACTGCATCATGCTAGGTTAACCAATCCATGCCCAATATCACGTCAAATTCATCAAATTGCAGTAACATCAAATCAGCCGGGAAACAATAACCTCTTACCATCAGTGGACAATTTTTACAAATTTTATCCACCAAAACAGATTGACCCAGGGGGTTCGAGACTTTAACCACAAATTTAGAAGGTTCAACAGATAAATTTTTAACAATTGCAAGTTTAACACATATATATATGAATGCGTAGAACTAGGATCAATCAATGCAGTAATATCAGTTCCAAGTAAAGAAAATGTACCAGTAATAACATCGGGTGCTGAGGCATCTTTTTTGGCACGAATGACGTATGTCCTAGCAGGTGCTCGTGCCTTAGACCTGCCTGCAATATCTTTCATAGCTCCTCGGCTACCACTGACATTACTAGATGGTCGAGGTGGTCTGCCCCTTGAAACTGGATTACTTAGCTTCGATATCTGCTCAGCTTCTTTTTCACCTCTTTTTGGACAATTTCTGAGGAAATGGTCAAAAGAACTACATCGGTAGCAAGCCCCGCTCTTTAATCGACATTCACCAAAATGAGCTTTATTACAGTACTGACATCTCGGCTTAGAAGTGCCAACACTGCCAACACTGGCCACTGATGGAGTGGAAGGTCTTAGATTAGTGCATTGAGAATCTCGCTCTCTACCCGAATACCCAATGGCTGAGGTAGAACGATCCTGGTACTTCTTCAATTTCTTTGGAGTAGAAAACTGAGATTTTCCCATCGGTCTTTTACTAAAAATTCGAGCTTCTCTCTGCGACTGTTTCTTTTCTTTGCTCAATTCTTCTGCTTTATAAGCTCTCTCTGCTAATGTAGCAAACTCTCGAATTTCAAGAATTCCGATCAGTAGCTTAATGTCTTCATTCAACCCTTATTCGAATCGTTTGCACATTTCAGCTTCTAACTGTACCCATTCTCGAGCATATTTACTCAATTGAACAAATTCACTTTCATACTCAGATACTGATCTGTTACCCTGTTTCAGCTCAAGAAATTCTTTTCTTTTCTGATCGAAAACCTCTAGCTGATATATTTCTTTTTGAACTCAGTCTGAAATAATTTTCATGTAATTTCTTCTTTCGGAACAACTGAAGCTTTAGTATTCCACCAATGGTAAGATGTGTCTTTTAGCAGTGAGACGACACATTTCAGACATTCTTCTGGTGTACAAGATAATTCCTCCAAAACCCGAGTAGTGTTTTCTAACCAGAATTCAGCCCGTTCGGAATCATCATCAACTGCTGCTCAAAATTCTTCGGCCCCATATTTTCGAATTTTATCTACTGGAGCTTTCCTTTTTGATGATTCAAGACTGCACCTATGGGATCTCGGGACCGTGGAGGAGCAGGAGGGGAGCTTGAACTTGTCTTGACTACAGGGTTAGTTTTTAAGTATTGACTAAACCATTCATTCATCATTTGAAAGAAGGCTGTTTTTGCCTCCTCCCCTCGACCCTCTGTCTCGGGCCTTCTACTGCTAGTTTTTTCTCTTTGTACTGAAGCCGGAGCATGACTCCCAACTTCCTCAGATTGAGCTTAGTCGGTAGATATTTACTATAAGAAAAACACATTTAAATGGTCAGGAGATATCACACTATCAATAATAATTTAAATGGCATGTATAGCTAATCCCATATTTACTATGTCAGTCCGAGAACCGGCTAAACCATAGCTCTGATACCAACAAATGTAATACCCCCTACCGGTATTCATTGCCAGAATAAGGTACGAGGTATTACCGGAGTTTACGATCTTTTTTTTATATATTCAATATAGCCCATTTTATAAAAATCTAACATTGCCTGCAATATTAAATCGAGACAAAAAATAATCCACATCAACCAATCAATTCAACATATTTTCAAGATAGGTTAATGCATATATATTCACGCATATTTATAAGATAACATCATCGCATACCAAAACCAAGATTTGTTAGCCATACCATTGGTTGACCTTACATTCATTTCACAGAATCATTTACTTTATTAGCTTATATATGCCATTGATTTCCAAAATAAAGTTTTTTTTATATACCGAAATCCTAAGGTTGATAGTGTGATGTGTCTCCGACCAAATCCGACCTCCGAGCTCTTAACACTACAAAACAGGGGAAAAGGAAACAGGGTAAGCACTTTGTGCTTAGTAAGCTCATGTAAGAAGAATTATACTTACCTAATATTTTCAATACAATACAATAAACATTCATATATCCATTCAATGCATTATTACCCTAACATGCACAAACTCAACATTCAAGTTAGTACAATAATTTCATGTACCAATAATATATACTATGATTGATGAGCTCATCAATACCATGATTTCCATTTCCTTGTTATTTTTCCATATTTATCCGTTAAATTTCTCGAATTTCGATGGATTTTCGAGGTACATCGTTAGTGTACATTCCCGTCTCACAAATCATATTCATGTGCGCACATTTCCATTTCATAGAGAACACTCCCATGAACCTCATCCTTACAATGGATTACCATCGAGCTAAATCCTCAGAATATAAACTCATAGAGTATTGTCGGGATTACCACCGAGGTAAATCCTCGCAACGACAATTACTCTAATGAGCTTGGATCTGAATTACCGATTCAAGCTAAATTCAGACCCTAATTCGGATTACCCGTCCGGGTTAAATCCATTTTACACATATTCTTCGGGAGGGCTATATCAGGATAGGATCACCCGACCGGGCTAGATCCTTTTTACCGTCAATTCCTTTCTAGAGCTCCATCGAATTTTCCTTTCATTCAACTGGGATTTCTTCCCATTTTATCAAATATATTAATGTTTCATTAATTTTCATACAATGAACATTCAAATGATATTCAAATCAATAACATACATTTCAAGCATTTAAGAAAATAATTCAAGTTACACGAACTTACCTTGATACTTGTTCGTGTACAAAAATCTACTAATCCTGAACTTTTTCCTTTCCTCGATCTAGCTTTGTATTTGAATCTTCTGAATATAAATAAATAAATTTAATTATCAATTTAATACATTTCATGTTCATATGCAACAATTTCTATAATTTCATTATTATTATTTATAGTTTATTCAAAGCTATCTATTTGAGTCATAGTCACTAAATTATTTATAACTCGAGCTACGTAACTCCAAATTAAGATCCGTTAATTTTTCCTGAAACTAGACTCATATATATTCTTACCATAAAATTTTCAGAATTTTTAGTATAGCCAATAAGTACAGTTTATTCTTTAAAATAACCCCTATTCTGTTGTCTGATAGTTCTGACCCTTCTTCACTAAAAATTAATTATCTCTTAATACAGAATTCAGATGATGTTACCATTTATTTCTCTTGAAAATAGACTCATTAAAAATTCTAGGAATATAAATTTAAGCCCATAATTATTTTTATTCATTTTTTTATAATTTTTCAAAGTCAGAACAGGGGAACTCGAATTCATTCTGAACTTGTTTCACAAAATTCATTATATCTCATGATTTACAGATCCATTGCTTACACTGTTTCTTCTATGAGTAACTAGACTCAATAAGCTTTAATTTCATATTTTTTTCATCTTCTAATTTTATTTCTAAAATTTATGGTAAATTTTCAAAGTTAGTCTACTGTGGCTCTCCAATATTGTTTTAGTGCAAGCTGTTTATTACCATTTTTCCCTTAAGCTTTTAATAAATAACAATTTCATCCCTACTCAATTAGCCTCTCAATTGAGCTAAATTTTCTCAATTAATACTTTATTCTATCACCTTAAACTAGTTTACAACCTTTAAGAATAAAAATTCAGCAATAGACTTTAATTCCAAACATTTTCACAATTAGGTCCTAAAAAGCAATTTCTATTGAACTTACCTAATAAAATCATCTCATAAACAAATTAAAGCTTTAATTTCATTATATTTCATCATAAAAATACAGCACTCAACCATGGTTACTTTCAATTTCATCCATGAAATCAAAAACTAATGAATTTAATAGTAGGACCTAGTTGTAAAAGTCTTAGAAACACAAAAATTACAAGAAAAAGGCAAGGATTAACTCACTTGGTGCAAAAATTATGGAATAACAGCTTAGAGAACCCTCCTATGGCGTTTTTATCTGTTGGAATTGAAGAGAAATGAAGAGAAATCTAGATATTTCCTATTTAGTCCTAGTTTTATTTAGTTAATTTTGCAATATTCCAATTTTGCCCTTAATTTATCAATTTTGTTGCTGATTTCATGCCCTTGCCGTCCAACCCAAATAAATTTTGGGTCTAATTGCCTTTTAAATCCTCTCTCATTAGACACTTAAGCTATTTAATCATCCCATCCACTTTTACACCTTTTACAATTTAGTCCTTTTCATTTAATTAACTATCCAAACATTAAAATTTCCTAACAAAATTTTAATACCATATTACTAACATTTCATAAATATTTATAAAATTATTTTTGACTCGATTTTACGAGATATAGGTCCTGATACCTTATTTTATCTAATTTTTTAATAATTTCTTTTTCTAACTAACCACTAAATCGGTAAAATTTTTTTATCAATATTTTCATAAGATTTTCCTATCATATCAATTTTCATGCAAAAATTTTGAAATAAATTTCTCTTTAAATCGGATTTGTGGTTACGAAACCACTATTCCGATAACCTTGAATTTAGGCCATTACAGAACTTGCATGTGCTATTGATGGCGAGCTTACTAAGGGAGAAACAGGAGTAGCAGTTATCATAGCAGAAGGCCTAGCATGATCTGTTCTCCTTTACGGTGATACTCTAGTCTTCCACTATCTGCCTCCTCTTTGCTGCTGATAACCACATTTATAAGCCCCGCATCAGTTTTGTGCTTCTTGTGCATGTCCCTCAAAGAAATTATAGATACGAGCTGTGCTTGCACTAACAATAATTCTAAGGTCAGTGAAAGCCATTGTCAAATTAATATTTGCATTACTTTCTTTATGCAATGAGACTGCTAAAATCCAAGAGGAAGTTTCATCCTGCAGAAATTGTAAAAGAATTTCTTAGGCTCCTCTTTATATACTATTAATATCAGACTCAGGTCATCTCTAGCCTCATGAGGCCATATCTATCTTTTAAGTTACGCACCAGTAGCTTTCGCCACTTTTCTACTATCACCCCACCTCTATCCATTAGGGCTAAAGCCCTCTAAACAATACCGAAACACATTCCTCATGGTTATAACATCCTCTAAAACCAGGAAATTACCAATGCGAAGCCTTTCAAGTTAGGCTAAACCATTATTTGTTGTAATGAGTGATTTAAATAGACACATGTCCCTGTTTGGTGCGAACCACTCTGTTGGCAAACCAAACCAATCCGTGAGCCTACATTTCACCCTAATGTATTTTCCCTGATTCAGTCGATGATTAAAACATCAGTTGGTGATTATAGTCGCAAGGAGAGAAATAGTAGAAGCCCAGCGAATTCCCTTAGTTCTAGGCTTTCAACAAATATAAACGTTGGAAAACTGTGAGCTGTGACACTTCATTGCGTCGGCAGCAGTCGATAAAGTAAGCCACCACGATATACCAAGAAAACATAGAAAGTTGACCAAGAGCGATCCTGTACTATTGAAGAAGATGACAGAAGAACGGGTTCAAGGGCAAATGGAATCCAGTTTTTAGAACATGGAGAAGAGTAGGAAGCTACCATTACTAGTGTCGCTCAACCTATGTGGCCTCTCAAGAATAGGGGAGTCGTAAGCAAAGTTGGGGATTTTAATCCCTCAAATGGCTAAAGCCTGAGGCATCTCTTCTTCTTTTGTAATGTAGACGCAAAAGCTAGCTTCTACGGGGACTTTTGTTGCACGCTTTCGTGGTGGATAGCTGGGAATTATCCGACCACCAGCTCCTCTCATGCTTGACATAGTTTTGATAAAAAAGAAAAAAGAAGAAGAAGAAAGATAAAATCTAAAATGAAGTTAACAAGATTTTCCTTAAAGAAAAGCCTCAATCGACTCTGGTTGCAGAAAGTATTAAGTTTTTAAGTTTTAGGGATTTTGAAACCCTATTTTTAAAGAGTTTCTCTCACACATGTTTTGAAGGTTAAAATAACTGAGGAGCACCAACGACCAGATGCAAATAGACATGGTCCACCTGTACATATGGCGAGACTAACGTCATGCTTCAATGGTCGTAGTGTATTCAACAAACAGTATAAATGTGAAGTGATGGCTTTAAGGAACGCCACTTTATAACCCTTCGTACACTGGCGAGACTAACGTCATGCTTCAGTGGTCGCATATTCAACAAGCTTTATAAATGTGAAGTGATGGCTCCAATGAGTGCCACTTTATAACCTTCTTTAAACCTAATAAGGGAACTAGATTGTTGCGTATTTGTGATCACCAACCCGAAACCCAGATAAAGTCTGGATTGCCTACCCGCAACTCAGTTAGGCCCAACCAGTTGGATGCATATAGGTCTTGTAGTGGGGGTTCAGTAAAGGGGCTTGCAAGGGTAGTTCATAGTCCTAGTTCGCATGTGGGGCTACGAAGTCTAGCAAGTAAACCAAAGCAATACATGTGTCCAACATGTATAGAGCTTACCAAGAATGTCAATTCCATGAGCAGTAATCATGTGTATAAATATTTGATTGTCCCCTTCAATAAGATAGAACGGAAAAACACTCAACAACTTTTTATTTAAAAATTTTGATCCCTTTGTCCATTTTTCATTAATTTTGTTGATATGGCAATTATAAAATAGATAGAATAAATTTTTTAACCCTTAATACTTACGATTAAAATAGATATGGCAATTATAAAATAGATAGAATAACTTTTTTAACCCTTAATACTTACAATTTAAGGTTTTAATTGTAGGATGAAAATTATATAATATTATTTTTTATGAAAAGCAAAGCAATATGAGAGGAAGATATGCAGGAAAATGCCACGACATGTTTGGTTGAAGGTAATGGCTATGCCATTACATGCCTATTACAACCCCATTCTGGAGGCCCACATAAATCGACGTTTGGTTTAATGGAATACCCTATTACAGCTGTATTCCATTCTGGGCTTAAGCAGAGATTTTTAGGGATTTTTATTCCCTACCCTCTTCACCGTTTACCTATTCCTTGCTTGTAAAACCATATTTTACCCTTATCAAAATCTCACCTCAAAAACACTCAATCGGCAGCCATTTCTTGCTTCCTTCGACTCCGGCATTCCTCCCCTTCATCCAAGGTCAGGTAAACATTTTTCCTTCTGCTGTTCCTTTAATTTTCCTGTCTGCCTTTTTTTATTACCCACAATTTTTTTTTTACTTATTTTTGTTACTGCTTCCTTCACCATCATCTTTGATTTTTTTAATAAACAAAGTATCAAACTTGAAATCACGTCAGAAACTCGGAACTGTATTGGTAAATAACATAGCTGTCCAACCCATTATCGAAAGAGAGAAGCTTTCTCAGTCGTTCCTTTTTTTTTGTGATTTTCAAAATCTCTTGTTTCATCGTAGACTGTTTTTCAAGTATGAATCTTAACCTGAACTTTGTCTTTTTCCTTTTTATTTTTGTTTTATGAAACAATTTCTTATTATAGATTTCATCTAAGTTTGATTCATCGAAAGAAACAATGGTAGAGCCTTGAAGAAGAAGAGTATCTTGACGTTCTCACTAAAACAAAAACAAAACTGGCATTTCCAAGCCCAGGCACGTCCCTTCATTCTTGTTCATTTCTGGATTATCTATTTTTGATCTTTCAACATAAAGGAATACTTTACAACCAGCTCTTTTCTTTATTTTCTATACTGTCTGTTGCTTACTCTTAGCAGAAATCATGTTTTTTCAGTTATCAAATTGGAAAATAGTAGGACAACTTAATTTAAGCTATACTTGTTATTTGCAGCTTTTGTAAATTGGGTTTGTTAGAACCTTTGAGATTAGTTAAGCTAGTTCCTTGAAAATGGTAGTAATAGCTTAATTTGTTGATTTGATATAGGGTAAATGATGCCTAAAACCAGTGATGCAAAGTCAATCTGAATTCTAAGTAGATTATTATTATGAGGTATAAAAAAAAAAGACAAATGAAGGGGAATGCCAGAGTGTAACCTTTCCAGCACAAGTAGAATACCATGTTTTAATAAAAACAAAAGTTCAAAGTCTTCCAATTTTTATTAAGTCTAAACAGTTATCATCTTATGAGATTTATGTTCATACAGTATTGACAAAGTTAGCTGTTGGTTTATTCACTTTCTCTAACCTAAATTTTGTAGTCTTAAGCAGCTCATTTCTATGCGTATTAAATCGGTAAAAATATTCTAAAAATCTCCGGTTGGATTTAGTAAATGCTAAAACAGGTTTTACTGCAAAAGTAATCTGGCGAGAGTCTCTTTTTCAGACTACTTTTTTTTCCGAAGATTATATATTTATTCAATTCTTCACCAGCAAAGCTAGTGAGGCATACATTTGATATAAAATATTTCATTTTGAGTATTATTGGGTGTTAGAGGTTGCTTATGATCTCTGTACTGGCGTTTCTCTATAATGGTAGTTTCTTGATATGTAACTCATTGTGATCTCTTTGCAGAGGAAATGTCCATCGAGAAATTTATATGTGCTCTTCTTCTTAGCTTCATGAATGCACAAATCAATTAAAACTCAAAGCCATTTGTTTGCTTGAAATAGCCATCTTCATTGGTGGAGAAAATTCTATTGTAGTGCTATAATCGTTCTTTGCATTTATCGTTTCCTCTGCAAGGTATAGGCTTATTGATGTTCTGGGCATTGTTTAGGTAAGTTTTCATGCACTGGCGTAACATGGGTATGCATGCCCCCATTTAAGTGCATTTTTCATGTATCTTTTCTGTTCTCTTGCAAAATGTTGTTTATGTGCTATATTTTTTTTGGCATTTTTAGCTGTAGGTTTTGACCTGCAGTTTGATGATGCATCTTAGTTATTTAAATTCATTTATTTATTTTAAATGTTTGCCACTTTGTTAAATAATTATTTTCAAATTTTTAATAGACTTGATTCCTTTTTGCTATCATGATCAGGTGATGATATTAGTCCAGTCCTACTGCAGTTGGATATCTACTCATCCAATCACAACTAAATTTAACAGGCTATTGGTAAGGCTAAGAGGCTAATTTGTTATGGAAATGAATTTCCAATTTTTTCCCCAATCCAAGAGATATATCTCGGGAGTGTTGAATTTCTCCCCCAATCTTACTCACTTTATAATGTAATGTAATGTGGGAAAGCACGTGAATGACAACAAGATTTCAATAAAGAAAAATCTTATTCACTCTATAAAAAAACATCATAAATAGTAGTGATTCATATAACGTGGAAAATTCCTCGTAAACTTGACAAAAAAGCAATGACACCATCACTTTTTTTTGGGGGGGAAGGAAAAAGAAAATGGATGTATTTAACTTTTATAATAATAACTTAATAACTCTTTTCTATTACTTATAATAGTTTTATTTTATATACAAAAAAACAATAATTATATTTTATAAATATAATGTTATTATAAAATTTAGACAAAAATAATATAATCTCGGTAGATATAGAAATTGGTCAACAATCAACTTTTAAAGATCGAATTAAAGGTAAATTAAAGATCGAATTTTTAAAAGGTAAATTAAAAAGTTTCATATAATATATGTATATTTCGACAACACTGGAAATTGTGTAATTTGGATGTGGATGTATTTCAAGATTAGATGTTCATTATTAATTTCTCTTTTAATGTTCAAGACATTATTATTTGCTAAACAAAGAGTTGATTTTGTTGAATGAAATTTGATAAATATGTATTGTTTATTTTTCTTTGACAGTGTGTTATTGCTTCCTCTTCTTCTTTGACTTGCTTGATTGCTTCTTCCACCCACAGTTGAGCTTCTTGTATTCACTGAACCACTGTAAGTTCTTTAAAAATTAAATTCTTTGATTTTGTTTTACTGTTATTGAAATTAGTATTGAAGAAATGTGACCCTTTTACTATGATTTGAAGATATGTAACACTTTAATATCTTGCAGTAATGGCTTGTTTGCCGTTAATAGTAAAAAGTGTGAGGCGTAAAAGAATTGGTCTTGCATTGACAATATGGTTGCAAATGTGTATAGTTGCGAATTGGTTCTTACTTACATTGGGTGCCATCTATAGCCTACATACTTATAGACCAAGGATTAGATCCTATATTTTAGATTTTTATGCAAAACGAGATTATGTGAAAAAACTTGTATATGCTAGAGACGAGACCTGTATCGAACAAGTTAGGATGAATAGAACTACCTTTTTTAAACTATGTGAGATGTTACAAACTTTAAGGGGATTGAAGTCGTCAAGGAACATGCTTATTGATGAGCAAGTGGCAATGTTTTTAAATATCATTTCTTATTATCTTAAAAATCAAATTATCAAGCATCACTTTAATAGGTCTGGGGAAACCGTTAGCAGATAATTTCACAATGTTTTAAATGCTGTCATACGCTTACAAGATGTGCTATTTAAAAAGACAGAGCCAATTACAGCTAATTATACAGACCCAAGGTGGAAATGGTTCAAGGTTTTAGAGTGAGTTCTATATATAGCTCATACATAATTTAGTTGATTTAGATTTAAATATAGTATCCTAACTCGAGGTTTTATACATGTGATGTAGAATTTCTTAGGTGCTTTAGATGGAACCCACATCAAGATTTGGGTTTCAACAGTTGATAAACCTAGCTATCGAACGCGAAAAGGTGACATAGCAACAAATATGTTAGGTATTTGTACACTTGATATGCATTTTGTTTATGTTCTTCCTGGTTGGGAAGGTTCTGTTGGTGATGGGCGGGTTCTTCGAAATGCCATTAGTAGGAGACATGGACTAAAAGTTCCTCATAGTAAAGTGCAAAATTAGAGGACTTTGAATAAATCTTTAATATCATAAAGTGCAAAATTAGAGGACTTTGAATAAATCTTTAATATCATAATTTTTTGGGAAATTAACCATGACAAATAGTTTTTGTAACACCCCCTACCCGTATTCTAAGCCTAGAATAAGGTACGAGGCATTACCGAACTTAATATGATCAATCATGTAAAAATCAGCCATAAAATTTCTTCTAAATTAAAAACTTTCATACAAATGTTTAACGTCCCTTATATGGGCCTACGGGGCCCAAAACATACATTTAGGGTGGTTCGGGACCAAACCGTAAACATATGAAACTTTTGCAACACTTAGAAAATTTTCACACTTTGGAGAGTCACACGCTCGTGTTTTCAACCCGTGTAACTCTTTGTTTATAACTTCATCACCCTTGTCAGTCGTACACTTCATATAAATAACAAGAAACGTGTATGGGCTCAATTCTCATTAAATTTCTCATTTATATACACAATTTCACGTTATGTAATCATACAACATATATCAGCCATATCCAAACATCTCTGTAATCTAAATATATTTTCATAACAACTTATCTTGATTTCATATTATTTCATATTTAAGCTTAAATAACCAAAGTATTTGAAATATCATCTTTATGCAAATAGTACAAATGAGGTATATAATTCCATAATTATGAATAAACACATTTATCAAACATTTTCCATATTCATATATCAATGTCTCATGTCTCCATATATCAATAACCGTCATTTTCATGAATTCCGAGTTCAATTTCATGATTATTTGTCTCGTGTTTAATTTATTCCATGTCTGAACTTTATTCATTAAAACATTTGAATTATCAATACATATGGATAGTACATTCAAGATGAACAATTATATAATCACAAATGAATTCATTTATCAACCAAGTTCTATACTCGTATCTTATCAACTCGTACTTCCTTGTATCACATAATTCCATGTAACACTTACCAAACTTTGTCAAATTAATAAACGTCTTAGGGAATTGAGTACTTCGTTTTCTCGATGCCATAGTTCAACTATGGTCTTACACATCTTCACATAATGATGCCATAGTCCAGCTATGGTCTTACACATATTCATATATCGATGCCATAGCCTAGTTATGGTCTTACGCGAATCACATATCTCACTGATGCCATATCCCAGATATGGTCTTATACAGTAGCATATATCACACCGATGCCATATCCCAGATATGGTCTTATACGGAAATTACTTGTCACTTGTAGCCGAAGCTACCACTATTCACTGATCAGGTAGCCGGAGCTACCATTTTTCACTGATCAGGTAGCCGGAGCTACCACTTTTCACTGATCAGGTAGCAGAAGCTACCACTTTTCACTAATCAGGTAGCAGAAGCCACCACTTTTCACTGATCAGGTAGCAGAAGCCACCACTTTTCACTGATCAGGTAGCAGAAGCTACCACTTGTCACTTGTCATTTGTCCCTGATCAGATAGGTGTAGCCGAAGCTATCACTTATCACTTTCACTTGTCCCTGATCAGATAAGTGTAGCCTAAGCTACTACTTATCACTTTCATTTATCCTTGATCAGATAAGTGTAGCCGAAGCTATCACTTATCACTTGTTGCCATGGTCCAACCATGGTCTTTTCCTTCAATTCATCTTGTCACTGAACTGAAATGTTCAATTTGATCATTTATTCAATTTTCATGCTTTTACATTATTCACGATTTTATCATCAATACATATGAAATAATACATCATGAAATTCATAAAATTAACAAATAATTACTAAAATTTAACCATATAAATTCACAAGTTCAATTTTTGTATTATAACGATAATCATAATTTCATAATAAATATTCCAAATAAAACATTATATCATTTCTAATCCAACACTTATCGATTATAATCGGACATGTGATCAATTTATACAAGAGTCATTCATATATTTTTGTATATTTTCCTCCTCCTCCTCTCCATCCACATCCTTAGTATAAACAACACACTTGTAGGTAACATTATCCATAATTTTCACTATCTACTTATGTGAATATTCAAGCTGTTCATCTGTGTCATAGTCACTAAATTATTTTTATCTTGAGCTACAGAACTCCAAATTAAGATCCATAAATTTTCCCAGAAACTAGACTCATATTTATTCTTACCATTAAAATTTCATAATTTTTGGTCGGGCCAATTAATACAGTTTATTCATTGAAGTCTCCCCTGTTCTGCTTTCTGACAGTTTTGACCATTCTTCACTAAAAATTAATTATCTTCTCGTACAGGATTCGAATGATGTCCTCGTTTGTTTCTATTAAAAATAGACTCACTCAGGATTCTAAACATATAGATTTAAGCTTATAATTATTTTTATCCAATTTTTTATGATTTTCCAAATTTAGAACAGGGGAACCTGATATCATTCTAACCTTGTCTCACAAAAGTTATTGTATCTCATGATTTACAATTCCATTGCTTACATAATTTCTTTTATAAGAAACTAGACTCAATAAGATTTAATTTCATATTTTATTCATCCTCTAGTTCGATTTCTCAAATTTTTGGTGATTTTTCAAAGTTAAACTGCTGCTGCTGCCCAAAACAGTTTTACTGCAAAATGTTGATTTCTATTTTACCCCAAATTTCACAATTCATACAATTCAGTCCTTGCTCAATTAACCCCTCAATTAAGATAATTTTCTCAATTAATACTTTTTATAGATTATAAGTTATTTCATAACTATTGAAATTCAGAATTTTCACATGAAACTCTAACTTCAAACTCTTTTACAATTAGGTCCCAAACATTCACTTTCTATTCAATTCTTTCAATAAAATCAGACTATAAACAATTTAAAACTCTAATTCCATGCCAAATCATTATATACTTCCAGCATTCATCCATAAAAACTTCAAAAATTAGACATGGAATCAAAAACTAATGAAATAGTAAGTTGGACCCAATTGTAAAATTCCAAAAGCATAAAAATTTCAAGGAGAAAGCAAGAATTAAACTTACATGAAGCTAGAGTATGAAAACCAACTTGGACCCTCCTCCTTGGCTATTTTTCAGCTGATGAATATGAAGAGAAATGAAGAGAATTCTAGATATTCCAATTTAGTCCCATTTTTATTTAGCCAATTTTGGCAATTTTCCAATTTTGCCCTTATTTCCCTCATTTCCTGATTTTTCTCAGCTATTGCCGCCCAAAATATCCCCTTTGGGCTTATTTGCACTTTAGGTCCTTCCTCATTTGACAATTGAGCTATTTAATCCTTTTAGCAACTTTTACACCAATTTCAATTTAGTCCTTTTGATTTAATTAACCACCCAAACGTCAAAATTTTCTGACTAAATTTTATTACTACCTCACCAACACTCCATAAATATTTCTAGAAATATTTATGGCTCGATTTATGAAGTTGAGGTCTCGATACCTCATTCTCGACCCAATTTACCTAATTAATTCTTTTAAATCACCAAATTCACTAATTCAAAAATGTTTTTATATTCACATTTGGCTCATAGGTATTAATTTATTAAATTTTCAACTCACCCATCGGATTTAGTGATCTCAAATCTCTATTCCCAATACCACTGAAAATTAGGCTGTTACAGTTTTTTTTATAAGTTGTTATTATTTAGTTGATGCTGGATACACAAACTGTAAGGGATTTCTTGTACCTTTTAGAAGACAAAGATATCATTTGAATGAGTGGCGTCAGGGTTACCAGCCAAGTACTCCAAAAGAATTTTTCAATATGGAACATGCTTCAACGCGTAATGTTATTAAAAGATGATTTGGGTTATTAAAACTTAGATGGGGAATACTTAGGAGTCCATCATTTTATCCTGTGAGGGTGCACAATAGAATCATTATTGCATGTTGTTTGCTCCATAATTTTATTCAAACCTTTATGAGTCTTGATCCTATTGAAGCGGAGTTGGGAGAAGGATTACCTAGTAATGTGATAGATGACGATGAACCGAATATCGTAAATATTCATCCATCATATGCATGGGCTACTTGGAGGATGGAACTAGCCAACCAAATGTTCGATGAATGGCAAACATCTAGAAATTAGTTAGGTTTAGGATAAAAGTAGTAAACATTAATTTGTTTATGTTATTTCATGTATCTAGTTTATGAAACTTTGGTGGTGTTTGAATTGTTTTTTGTATTGTACTAGACTTGTTGAATTATAATTTATTTTCTATTGATTCATCATGTGTTATAATTTTATAAAGTGTTGACTTTTTGATTCATAATATTGAGCTTATGTTTTTTTTTTCTTAAGATAGTTATGTCAGGGTTTTCACAAGCAAGTGTTTCTTCCCAAAATTCTCGAGGATCCAAAAGGAAATGACTTCCAGAAGAAGATGCTGCATTGGTTGCCTGTATAGTCGACTTGCACAATATTGGAACCTTTAATGTTGATATGGGATTTAAAGTCAGTTATTTAAATGAGTTGAAAAAAATGTTAGAAAAAGTTTTTGTGTTGATAATATTTTGGTAACTTTTTGTGTTTGTAATATTTGGATGGTATAATGACATGATAGGATGTCATTACAATGTTGTAACTTTTGAGGTTGTAAAATTTTATAACATATGGATTATAAATATAAACTAATGAAATCATGTAACTTTTTGTTAATATATGAATATTATGTTTGGATGTGAAATATAATGCTCAAGTTATTTATTACTTCTAATATTTTATTTTTTATTGTAGAATAATTAAATTATTTGTTTCACTAATGATATTTTAGCACATTAAATATGTAGTGCAGTTTAAAAATAATAAAGTAGATTATATATTTTTATAGTATTATATATTATGATTTTTAATTCATATAATAATAATTATACTAAGAATTTTATTAAATTATATATTATTTTATTAAATTATATTTAATAATAATTATGTTAAAATATGGTTAAATTATTTATTATTTTTATTAAATTATTTTTAATAATAATCTTATTAAAATTTAATAACAATAGCAATAATTATCTACCTAAAAAAATTTTACTAAGGGTATTCTGGTCATTTTAGTTTTTTTTTTATTCTATTACAACATCATTCCATTCAACTAAACAGTTGAATTATCGATTATAACTCTATTCAATTACGACTCTCTTCTATTACAAGTGAGCCAAACGCACCCTAGTAAAAAGAGTTGTAGTGTAACAAATATTTATGGAGAAAGGAAGAAGATTATATATATTATATTAAAAATTGTTAACTTTTAAAGAGCAATGATTAAATTAATAAAAAATTATAAATATTGAGAGTTTAATATTTATTTTTAATTATCACATTAATAATGATAGAGTTAAATGGAGAGACCATAATTTTTAAATAAAAAGTATTAGGATTTAATATCTCAAAAATAAAATATATGATAAATTTTAAATTTCAAAAGAGTACAAAGAATTTATACAAAATACTTTAAAATGAGTCTAGTAAATTAATATCTTGAATTCAAATTTTGTGAAAAAACAAAAAGTGTTGGAAAGATTTTACTTTTCAATTGCAATTCAACGTGATTGGATTTTGAAAGCAAAATAATTGGATGAAATTACAACTATTATGAAACAATTATACCTTTTTGCAAAGAGATTTTATTTCCAGAAAGTATTTGACTAGCAGAATTAATTAGACCATAATTTTTTATGCCATGGCTGATAATTACATAACGTAAGGGTACATAAACCTCCCACCCTGTATCATGCCTAAATTAAGCTCCAATTATATGACACAAGGGCCCTGTTGGTCCACTTCCTCAAGGTCAAACACCAACAATATCACTTGAATTCCTCTCTATGTGACCTACCAACAGCCACAAGTACCAATCCACCCAACTACGCGCCCAAATTCAACTTAATCATGGGATGCCCAGCGGCAAAATAGAATCCAACGGCATGTGTTTCCTTTGTAAGGAAATAAAAAAAGATAGAAAATTGAATGGTGAAAGAATAGAAAGATGAAAAATGTTGGGATCTTAGTTGTCTTGTATTTGAAGTATCTTCTCATGTTTGAATAGTTTCTCGAATTACATGTTTTATCACTATGTTCTGTCCTTGTTTGAACAGTTGTTTGGACAAACCTTTGAACAACAGTTTGTATACGTCTTTAAGATAGTTGAACTATATTATAAAATTGGCATTTTTTTTACTTTGATTTTCATGATTGTTACACTATTAGCAAATTATTCTCAGGCTATGTTTTATTCTATCATTATCCTTATCTTTATGCTTGTCCTTATCTTTTTATTTGGAGACCAGGCTAACTCTTTTACTTGGATATGAAGGAAGTTGTGGGATAATTATTGAAGATATTTCAAAATCAATAAATATTTTCTTATGTCAAAATATTACTTATTCATTTAATATAATTAATTATACTTATTAAATTATTTTCTCAACCCAAATTTAATTCAATTAAAGTCATAACCATTTTACCTATTTAAAATTTGAGTAAATTAATTTAATTAATCTTGTTCTTAAGAAACTACGTTGATTGAATTAATTTAATTTCTTCTTCAAACTTTAATTATTTAATTTTAGAATAATTTAATAATAATTCAAATATATAAATTAATTTTTGAGTCACTTCTTGTTTATAGCGAGAAAACGCATTCACTGCAGATAGTGATACATGCGATCTATTTCTTTAGTCCATTGTTTCACATGTTTCCATTTCATCGATTAATGCAAACCATCAAAGTTATATCAAGCTAACAGAGGAACCGGTTAGACATATATAATTAGGGTTCAAATAATTTTTAAATAAGTTTCAAATCTTTGTCTATTAATTACAACATTATTTAGTCATGAAGTCATTCCACTAAAGTCCCATGACTGAGCTTTCCCTATTATATACCATTACAAAAGTTACTTTACTAAATGTTTGTCCAATGACCTTGTCATATGTGGTACCCTCATAGGATATCTTTAATCTCTTTAGGATAAATTTGTTCTCTCAATATGATCTTATTTTATTTCATGGTAATCATTACATCTTACTTCATGAAAAATAAATTACTAATAAATAGTAATTAAATAATTCATCTTAAGACAAATGACTCTTTTCCCACCTATCATGTAATGCCGACGAGAGGATATCATTTACCCTTTATTGGGTTATGAATTCTACTATTGTACACGAAGCTATGTCATGCAAAAGTCGTATATCCAACGAACCAACTTTCGACTCTATTACTAATTTAACACAAGTTATCAATACATCAAAGTACACAAGTCGTGCACACACAACGCATCACTTGCTCGGGATTAAGGTAAGTCACACTATGAATGCCACAAGTGAATAAATCCATAAACAAATCTAGGATCTATTCTACTTGGGTCCAATCCGATGTGCTGTCAGTCTAGTCAGTTACATTTATGTCTCTATCTTTTGAGAGTTATCCACTCCAATACCTAAAACAAGGTATCCCCCAATTAGACTTAATAAACAACATAGTATTCTTGAATTGATTTGCTCGATTTCGATTTATCAGACTACAAACCATTTAGATTACCTACTAATATAAGTTATCTTCTTGCATTATGATTCGACCACATACTGCACCTTAATATTAGTCAAATGTAAGGTAATCAGTGAGCCAATATTTGCTTATACATTTTGTTTTGCATGTAAAAACCATTGAGGACAAATACAAACAATAAAAATGTGAATGATGGAATTTTATTTAAACCAATCTATTCGAAAAATTACAAATATATCTATGATGAAATAACTACACTAAGGGCACTAAATCCTAACACATAATCACTAAAGAGGTTCCCAAATACACCTCGGCTCGTCACAACGAGCGTGCTAGAAGTAGTTGTAGTAGGAGATGGCTCATTGATCACCACCTCGCAAGAACGAACCATTGTAGTTTTGGTCCTACCCCTTTTTGATTGATCACTTGAAGGGTTGTTAGCTCTCTTCCTGTTGGGGACAGGAATAGCAGTCTATAAAATTAGCATCCATCCCTCCGATTATGATTGTCGAAGTAGCTACACAAGCAAGACAAACAATCAGACTTAAAGCAACAACTCAATTTCACAAGTTATAAAAATAAAATAATTGTGGAAAAGATACAACTAAAATTCTCAGCCCTCTTATATAAGCCCTCTATCACAGATTTTCCTACTCCTACTAGTTAATGAATTCCCAAAGGGTATGCACATATATAGTCATTCCTAATGTAGGGATATCCAAAAAAGCTTCCTACTTATCTAAGGAAATTTCAATCACATGAACGGAAGTTGCAGAAGTTATTTCCTCACCTAAAGCCTAAGAGTAAGAACGTGCTACAAATTATCAACTGGTTCTTGCACCAGCAATAGTGCTAACATAAATTTGTTTCGCGGTAGTGTGTGCATTAGCCCTAGACCCCCAGATAGCTTCTAGGCTTTATTTCCTCTATTATATTATCATTCATCAACCTCAGAAGGGTCTAATAATGTTACATGTGTTACGCCTTTAGGGGCCCCTCACTTACGATCAAGACATAGGCTAAAATGTACTACATACAACCACGACTTCTCCTCTAGGCTAAACAAGATCCCAAACACTACATATTCACTGTTGTGTGCCTAGGCATGGGTATAGGGCGCCCTTATATCGTCATTGGTGAACCTTCAGTAGAAGTCAATATTATGGAAGCCAAATGGAATTACTCAACCAAGACAGGGCTTCAAATTCTATGAATTGTTATATCATAAGGTAGCACAATGAAACCCTCCATTCTCAAGTCATTAAACTGCTTTTCAGCCTCCTTCATAAATTTCTAATGAAAGCCTAAAGTTACATAAATCATTTGGTTGCATGGGCCAATCAATAAGGAAAACAAAGTTATCTCCAAACTTTCATTCCACAAGTATGTATGTAACACCTCTCACCCGGTTCGGTCGCCAGACCCGAGTGACAAGATGCTACAACAATTAACAAAATAGTTACACGTGGTTCATAAATAAAAAAATCAATTATACATTAAATAAATACAAATATTCACATAAGTCATGCTTTGCAAACAAAATATGGTTTAAATTGAGCTTACAAAAGCTCTTGAATTGACCCGACATCAAATAAGGATCATTTTGAAACTTTTACAAAAAAGAAGGGAAATTGTGTAAATAGGGGTCACACGGCCTTGTAACAAGCTCTAACTGTGTAGAATTGGAGTCACCCAACCATGTATTCAAGCCGTGTAACTTACTATGGCCGTGTGAGTCAAAATGCAAATATTCAACAAAAGTCACATAGCCATGTGGCTAGGCCGTGTAACAAATTGAAACTGTGTGAAAACTAAATGACATAACTAAAGTAGTCACGTGGGCGTGTTGCCAGCCCCTGTATCAATTGGGAACTGTGTGCTTCTTATACATCCTATATTTCAGTGGCACACGGTCGTGTCACTAACCCGTATGTGACGCACGATCGTGTGGCCAAACCGTGTGGCACAAAATATGTCATTTAGGGCCTACTTCATGTCTAAACATATTCAAAGCATAACTTATGTTCAAATACACTATAATTCCTGCTCAAAACCTGCATAAATTCAATAGAAAACATATCAATTTGACACATTCATAGCACATACATTCAAAATACCAATATGCCTCAAATGGCACCTAAAACATATCAATTCACATTCAAAAACATTACCAAATTCAACTTAATCATCCATAATACATGTTCATCTATCAAGAAATGACCATTTCATGTTTAACATAACCAACATTTTTCTTACCAATTCATATTAACATTAACATGCTATTTACTTAACCATTTCACTATTAATCATCATTCAATATACCTCGTTTATTTACTAGCTTGCATTGTACTATTAATCTTTAAGTGCATCCAACACATTTATAAGCACATGATCCATACCATTAATAATAAACATTTACATATGCACCAACTATGCCAAAATGTCAACATTTATCCAATTAGCATAATATAGGTATAATACCCTTTAGGTACATGCCAACAAACTAACTAAAGTATCACCAACATGATGAGCCCGAGATCACGAATGGATGTTGATATCAACAACCGTATATGATCTAACACCTAACCTGCGCATGAATAAACAAAATCGTACGTTGAGTATGAACTCAATGGTACTTCCATAATTCGAATAATAAAACAGAATATAAAACGTATAAAGGTATGGATCAATGATCATAGGGTGTATATACCAACCAAACATTGAACAATACATTTTCATCATATCTACTACCATTATAATATCGAATGCATTTTATAACATAGTTAATGTCTCAACAAAATATATCGCCACATGTCTATCTCAATTCCAAGCTTTCAATAAAAATGAATATCATCGATCTTTTTATCAAGTTATTTCATAATTTATTATTTTTATTTCCACTTTTAACCCTATTAACCTGACTTAGATTTTGATGGATACACAAATTCAACCAATCACACCAGTTTGACACTCAGTGCCAATCGAATAAATTTGAAATAGTAAGTTGCGCCCAACATTGGTCGGTATAACTGACAATTAGGCGTGCCCATCACTCCTCAACTCTTAGTCATAAAATCCCTAAACTCTTCCTATCCTATGGCATGCCAATTATACCCGACCCTGCTCTAATAGTCAATAGGGTAACGAGTTTCTCACATTCATTTATAATCGATTCCCAATTTCCAATTCATAATCTCAATCAACCAATCAACAATTCTTGTATATATCAACATAAATCATCACAAAATTGATACAACTTCACATTTAAAAAATATATAATATTTTTAAATCTATTCAATTCAGTCCTTAACATAGACAACCAATTCGTATCGAATCATTTCAACCCATTTTATCAATTGTAACTCACCTTATGATCTTATCATACAACAAAATTCATAAATGCAACAATTGAGACAGTTCAGATTATAGAAACACAAATCGTAAACTCCGAGCTATTCACCGATAATTTTGTCTTTTTCTTTCTTTTTCTAGGAATCCAGGTCAACATTAGCTACGAATTAATATAAACACAATAATTCATTAATACAAAATAAAATTCACACTAAATTGAAAATTTATACAACTTTTACATTTTATTCAATTTAGTCCCTAAAACCAAGACTAACATAACTTTCAATCTAGAACTCATATTTTCAATTCGTTTTCACTATAGTTGAATTAGGACTTCCTGTTTCTAATTTCTACCATAAATTTTGAAATTTGCGCATTTTAGTTCGTATTGTACAAAACTATAAATTAACTTCACAATTTAGTCCCTTTTCACTTCTAAGCTTTAAATCTATCAATTTAGTACCTAAAACTTCAAAGATTCATCAATGGCATCATTCTAAAACTTTAACAATTTCAAAAATAACACACAAGTCAACAAGATTAAGCTCTCAGGACTCCAAAAGCATAAAATTTACAAGAAAATGACTAAATTGCACTTACCAATTTGAAGCCTTAAAAATGGAATCCTAAGGCCAAACTTCTTTCTTCTTCTTGTTTTCAGGTTGCATGAATGAAAAATGAATAGAAATGTTTTGTTTCTCCACTATCTATATTTCATTCTTTTTTAATTTATGTTTTATTTGTAATTTTTAAATAAACTAAAATTTTTATAATATAAATGCATACATTAGTTAAAAACTAGCCATAATAATACTTAGATGGTATAATTGCGATAATAGTCCCTATCCTTATTTTTAATTATTAAATTCTTTAGTGATAAAAAATTTTACCAATTTTACGATTTAGTCCCTATACCTTAATTAAACTCTAATTCAACAAAATTGTCTATCCAAAATTCAATTAATCTACAATATACATCCGTAAATATTTACGGTCTTGATTTATAGAAATGGGGTCCCGAAATTGTGTTTTCCAACACCACTGACTTTCGGGTTATTACAATGTACTTGTGTCTGTCTAGGCTCAAGTTGTTGGCCCACCCATAGAGCAAATTTTCTATCAGGGGACCTTTGACACTTTGTGAGGTATAACAACCTGGGGTGAGTTGTTTGGTTCAACTAGTGGGGGACCTCTCCCCCCCACACAATCACAGCACAACAACAAGAACCCAATTATTACCCACCATGAAAACCCTGCTAATTGTCCCAGAACTATCCTATAATAATTAAGAATCTCACATACAAAAGGGTGAAGTGGAAAATGAAACCTAGCCTCTGACACATATAGCGACAAGTAAAACCCATGCATCTTTCCCCCATGGTTAGGCCTACTCATTGCACTTAGAGAAAACTCACCCCTTAGACTATTGAATTCATATCGATAGTGCTTTGGCTCTAGCCCTCGGCATCGAAGTAATCGAGACATCTCTTTTGTCTTGGTGCACTCAAAAATGCCAACCACTACTACATCTCTCTCTAACCTAGGAATTTTCTTCACCTTCTTAGCCACTGCCTCTTAAGGCCCAATCTCTTCTCCTTTATTTCCTTTGGCTATCGGTGCTAATTCAAAACAAAAAAAGAAAAAGATTCAAAAATTAAGCCTTACCCTAAACATACACCTTAACTCCGAACAAGAAAAGATGGTGAAAAAATAAAAGTGAAAGAAGATAAGAATAATAGAGAAACTGAAGAGTAAACACTTAGAAAATTTAAATAACGAAAAATAAAACTGAAAAACTTGAAGGCTTGAACATTTAGGAAATTTTGAAGATGAAGCAAATAACCTTAAGCCTCTGAAATCATGGCTATTTAAAGGGACTTCTCTAAATAGTGCATTTCAAATCTAGCAGACCTAATAATTTATGGAGCAACCCAACTAGACCGTGTCCCACAAAAGGACACAAAGTCTACCCCATCATTGGCGTCGTTTCCCAAAGAATAGTTGTAATGCTCCACCATTAATGCACAATTTCTGGAATATTCAGTGCACCCCCTTTTTCCTAAAGCGTTCTCAATACTCATAAGCATCACAACTTTTCATATTCCACCTCTTCCATTACATGGATTACTTTGGTAACTCTCCATTGTAGCTATTCACTAAATAGTCTCAACGTAGGCCACTTTGTAAACTATCTCTTGCCTGGGAGGCAATTATATCCATACAAGAGCATGACACGTATTGAACAACCTGTTGACAACCCTCTACTAGGGACTGTTAGTAACAACCCTTCACTTAAGATGGTCCGCAGATTTTCTATCTAAACCAACTTAGAAACAACCCACTACGCACCCTTCGTGGGGATCACTCGTTGTATACCCTTTGTAGAGACCATTGAGATGTAACAACTCATAAAATGTCAAGGATAAGAATGTTTGAGTAGGACCACATAGTACACTGTATGTCTGAGCAGGACCACATAATACCTGGTCGATCGCATAATCATATGGACCCTAATGCTATCGGCTACATGGCATAACAATACAATGGGTAAGCCCCTATATATATCCAAGTGCACGAGAGACCAATGATCTCACCTTTCGTAGACAAAAACCCTAAACATCAACCAGACTTTCTCCCCTTCCCCTTCGTTTGTCATAGGTGAATTGACACTCCCCTCCATCTCTTCCTTGTTAATTATTTGTATCAGCAAATATTACAGGGATTGTTTTAGTTTAACAAGTGATATGTTATTTAAATTTTGTTTAGGAGACTTGGCTGTCCCATTTAGACAAGGTTATTGACTATAATTATGTCAATATTCTTCATGATTACAATTAATACATATTCTTATTTTATTTTATGTTTTTCTATTGCTTTTGTTAAATATTTAACTCTCTATCATATTTTTAATTTAGTAGTCAAAATATTAGTATCGTATTAATAAAATCTTTCTATTAACTTATCGATAAAACATTAAATTCTAAGTCAAATTTAATATAAAGCATATTTAAAATATGTAGATCAAAGTTTAAACAAACATGTACATTCTGCTTGAACAATTGACAAGTAAGGTATTAAAAAACAAATAATATAATAAAATGTAAGAGAATTATTTTATTACTCATCACATCCAAACTGTCTATAGAATAAATAGATATAATTAAAAATTGATTCACATATTTTAAATATTTTCAACTTCAAATTCGAGTAGGTAAGCCAACAATAAAAATTTGATTCATATGTTATCTAAACCACGCAGCCCTTCCCTAAAACGTACAACTTACAATAGTAAACAAGGCGGATTCATGACGCAAATCTGACAATAATTAGTTCCAACTTTCTAAGCTTCGATGTTTAGGGGTGAGCATTCGATCGAATCGAATCGAATTGAATCGAATCGAAAATTTTCGAGTTAAACGAGTTTTCGAATCTTATTTTATCATCCTAACTTTATTTGAAATTTTCTCGAATCGAGTCGAGTGAGATGGAATTCGAATCGAATCGAATCGAATCGAATATATTTGTTCGAGTTAAGTTTTAAAAAAATGACTCTAGCGTTATTTATTTTTACGTAATTTTTCAGAAAAATAATTCTTTAAAGTTTTTATACATGATCATACAACAAAAATTAAAGTAAATAAGTGAATAAATACAAGCAACACAATATCAACCCAAATAAACAACATTAGTCTAAAAAAACAACAAAAAAATACAAGAAGATTATAATAAAAAAACATAAATAAAAGTCAAAATAAACAGCATGAGTCGAAGTAAACAACAACATTATAATAAAAAAAATATAAGCAAAAGTCCAAAATACAATAGAAACCTACAACACTTCAAAAAAAAAAAAGAACACAACAAAAGTTTAATGGAAATGGGGGTTTGAACAGAGAGTTTAATTTTAGGGTTTTATAAAAAAAAAAACAGAGTATGGAGAGAATAAGAAAAATAATTGGAATTGGCTGGCATGGGGGTTTGAATTGATTTGGGGGAGGAATAGGCCAATTGGGTTTTGGGAAAATAATTTCTAGGCAAACGGGCTTGGGGTTGGGGTGGAGAAAAAAATGGGGTAAAATAAAATAATTGGGCTTAGGATAATTGGGTTTGGGTTTATTAATTAGTAAAAGTTTAAAATTTAAAAAAAAATTAAAAATATTGTTTATATTCGATTTATTCGAGTTATTTAAATTTGAGAATTCAACTCGACTCAAACTCGAAATTCAAAAAAAAAATTCGAGTTAATTCGATTAATTCAATTAACTCAATTCGAATAATTCGAAATTCAATTTTTTTTTTATTTTTTTGAATCGAATCGAATTTTGCTCACCCCTAAAACGATGTCGCTGCTTGCGTCTATGCTCTTACACTAATAGTTTCAATATGATTTAAAGATTACGTAAAAAAAAATATGATTTGAAGACAGTAATTAGATGTTCACATGCATTGACGATTAAGATTTAAAAGCGTTTGGCTTCATCTCGTCTCGTGGAAGACAGTCGAGACAATGCAATGCAGCCATGGCAGAAGTACGGTAGAGAATCATAGGCTTTACTTCCCCTGCATCGCGATTAATTCATCTTTAGATTCAGGGAAGCAACAGGTGCAAACACTGCTAAAGTGCTCGAAAACAAGTAGCAAAATAGTTCCATCTATTCCAAAAGAAAACTGAGCAGTGAGCAGTGACAGTACGATCAAAGCATAACAATAGTGGGGGCAATACCCCCAAGAAACAAAAAGAGAAAGAAAAACCCTGAAACATACATTTTACAACATAAAATTCAGAGATCCTTTGGCGACAGGAAACCAGATTATTTATCTTATTCCCAGCCCAAAATTTAAAAGTACCTAAAAATCCAATAAAACCCATGGGTATCATATGTCGGGTTCTAAAGGAATCTCACTTCTTCACTTGCCCCCAAGAATTGGGAAGTGCCCAGGGTCTTCAATGGATGGTGCCGCCACATCTCTTGCTGCATTACCTCCACCGAATCCTCTTGAACCTCGCCCACGACCACGCCCACGTCCACTTGGATTATAGTACCTCTCCCCTTCAGCAGGCTTCAGAAATTCATTAATGCTGACAGACTACCCACCACCACCACATGGATAGTGACCATCAGTACGTGCCAGCAAAAAATATAAATGCAAGCCATAGATAAACTAGCACAAACCGGTAAAAGGAGAAAGCACATATGCAAGCTTTAATCATGGAAGAGATGGGACAAATTCTTAAATCAAGAGACTTTGACATCAGTATAAACTAAGTTCCCTTAAATACAGAATAATCACACAAATGACGTTCAAACTGGAAAAGGGAAGGCAAATTATATGACACAGGTCAATAAAAATAAGTAAAGTACCTTTTTTGCTCTCTCTTCTCTGTCATAAGCCTCTTTTCTCTTATCTTTATCAGATCCCTGTAGAAGCCAATTATAGGGAACAAGTGATTAATACTACATATTTTCCCAATAATAAGATGGAGTCATTAACGATGAATTTCTCAAAGTGAATCGAATGGTCTTACCAATTTGATGAAGACCTCATCATTACTTTTCTTGTTTGAAAGCTGTTGCATAGATTCAAACTCCTTGGCATCTACTTTTCTTTCCTCGATCTTGAGAGCCTGCAGAGCCTTCCTCTTCTCTTCCAGCACCTTCTCATACTCCTCAAGAGTCATCTCCTATAAAAATGCAATATGAAGGTTGAACAAAGTAATAGCCAAATTAGCAGCTATCATATATAATTAACAAAAGTTGCAGACGTCAATAACCATTTACCTTATCCTCGGGCTCTTTTTCTTCAGGCTCGTTTGAAGCACTCTCCTTGTTAGCATCTCTAGCATCCTCTTCTCCTGCTGGCTTTTCATCACCTAAATTCCTCTCACCTCCATTGGCAACTTCTTCAGTCACCCTTAACAATAAAAATACAATATTTCATTTTCATTTTATGATTATAATAAGGGAAGAAGAGTGAAACAAAGTGATATTTTATTGATTTACAATAAAACTGAAGGTTGTGATTGTAACTACTAGAGATAACTCACTGAGCAAGTTCATCAGTCTGAGTTCCCCAATTACCACGACCAGAGCCTTCACGTTTGAGCTCATTTCTGCAGACATGAACAGAACACAAAAGCATCAGCTTTGGGGCTTGGCTAAAATACTGATATGCAGAATATATCAAAGCTAATGTTAAACAAAAGCTTCCTGTTTTTACCCGCGCCCTGTCCCACTACGGCGTTCATACAATCTGCGAGGTCGCTCCCCGTCTGCATCTTCCCCATTACTGAAACCACCACGGCGACCACCACGGTAAGGTCGAGGACCACCATAACCACGCCTTTCAGAGGGTTTTCCACTCTCTCCATCTTCAGGTACAGCATTATTGCTGAATAAGTTCTCGTCATTTGCAAAATCACGTCTGTAACCACCACTACCACTACCACCACGTCCATATCCTCGCCCACCACGACCTCCACCACGAGCACCTTCATTCTTTGCCTCCCTCACTTAGGAATTAAAAACACTGACATCAGTGATAAGCCCAAGAGAGCTAAGAGCTCCATCTTGAAGGCAGCTCAAGAAACATAACAGAAAATCTTCAAATACAGAAATTTCAGGTTTATATGATTTATGCTATAAAGGAAGAAATTATAATTGACAATTAGATATAAAACAATGTTAACTGTTATAACTATCAAGATGAGATCAGATATACAACTATCAAACTTCCGTAAAAACAAAAATTCATACCAATGCATAAACACTTCGGGAAAAAAATCTCAGTTTCGATGGAATACCGACACTTTCAGACAGTAAACAGAAAAGACAAGGTTCCCTGCTGCATTCTGATTAAATTTCTATAGTTAAGGCATGCACCTTAGCATCAAACAACAAAAGCGCCATGAAACCTCTTTGGGCAAGATGCATTCAGTTAGGAGCGCATACATGTGCCTACTAGCATTTTTTTCATAAGATGATAGGCACTAAAGCAATTTGCTTGATTGAAGTTCGCACTAGTTTCATTCATTTTTACTTATTTTTCATTAATTGTACATTTACTAAGAAGATAAAGATGCTAGGTAACACTCCACTTCTCAATGCTTGACTATCCAACACAGACATGAGATCATAAGAAAACCAATCATATTGGCCAACAAAAAAATTATAATTTCATGTTTTGTAGGAGAATAAAGTTGATCAATCTTAAGAGTTTATTATCATGACCATATATCTTAAGCTTCTACACACACCTACATATACACATATATATACATGCCTATATATAAAACAAACAAGCACATACACTTGTACATATTGCGCCTTATATCACTCAAGCAAGTACTTTTAGGCGGCTAAGGTAATAGAAGGATTCTAGCAGCTTGAGTGCAACTTGACAACATTGGATTTCATTTTAGAAAAGAAAGAACAACAACAAAACCAATATGCTTTTCGGAATCTTTTGCTCTGTCTATACAAATAAGAAACTCGCAATGATTATATTCCAAGTAAATAACGGATAACAAATACTCTTTAACAATCAGAGCCCAACTTCACTTTACAAGAAATGAAACGGAAGTATAATGAACTTAAACCCACACAACCCTCTCACCCGCCCCCCAAAAAAAAAAAGAAAGAAAAGAACTCGACCATTAAGAAAAGGACACTTCAGCTTAAGACAATCGATTAAACTCAACACCCGACACAGACAGCTGAAAATAATGGGTAACTTCAATAGAGAAAGCTCACCAGCCTGAGCAGGAGGGAGAGGCTTGGAGGGAAGCTTAGCCTGAGTTGCAGGCTGCGTCTTAGCTTGAGACTTTGCTGGGCCCTTCTTTGGGGCAGCAGCAGTAGCAGTGGCTGCGACAGCCTTTTGCTGAGCAGCGATCAGCAATGATAGTTCCCCAGTGTCGTCATCCCCCAACAAATCAAAAGGGTTCAAGCCAGCCATTTCTTTTCTTGAATGAAAAATCCACACTAACCACTTCCAAACCCCTTAGAATCTTTCTTTTATAATAACCACGAAATCCCTTACTCCTACAGAACTTCCATTAGATTTTTATATTATGAAACCAAACCAATCTTTTAATAATTTAAAAAAAAAAAAAGTTAGGAGAGGTGCCGTAGAAAGAAAAACCCTAGCCGCAAAAGAGATAAGACTTAAGAGTATAGAAGTGTAAGAGATAGAGAAACCTAATCTGATTCTTTTTCAGCACTATGATGTTTATTTATTTATTTTGGCTCACTGTAGAGAGTGCATAAAAACACACACAAAATACCAATCTGGGGTAGAGTTGATTAATATCTCAGATTTAAATTTTGTGAACAAAATCTTTTATCTTTCATTTAAAAATTCAATACGACTTGATTTCAAAATAAAAATTTAAAATCTAAATTTGCATTAAGAAAACATTGTTTTAAAATTGTAATCTTATTTAATCATTCTTCTTTTAAAATATTTGTTTCTAATCAGAAATATATATAAAAGCACAAATTTGTTAACTAAGTACCCTAAATTATTTATTATAATTTCAAAAATATGAATAATGATAATAATTACCAATTGAAGGCTTTTCCATAAATATCAAAAACAAAAGAACGACCCCAAGTTTGACAAATTAAAATTACAATCACAAATAAATTCCAACCCCTATTTCATTCATTCATTATCAACCAAACAGTTTATATGATTTCAATTACAGACTTCTACATACATATACTAATTATATGAAATGCATGTCTGATTTTTCATGATTTACTATGAAAAATACTCCTTCGTAAAAAAAAACTATCCATGTAAGAATTTTATCTATTATGCTTCTTCGGATACCCCAATTCTTTTAACTGTGCTTTTAAAGCAGCATGCTCATGCCACATCCTCTCTAACCGAGCTTCAACCATCGTCGTCTCTTCTTTAAGGTGATGCATCCGCTTCTCCAACCAAGCCACTGCTTCAGCTCTGCTTTCTCCGCCTCCACCTCCACCACCTCTCATCATGCTACCCATGTACTCAACTGGGTAATTCACATGCACTTGTTGTGGCCTGTTTAATAGCACAACGATGCTTACCTGCAGTTAGAAACCAAAAGGAGGAATGAGAGTCGTGAGGATCCAACAATACTATATGAGAATGATAAAATCCAGAATGACTAGTTATTAGGGATCAGCTATGGCGTACGATTATCAAAATCACTTAACCAATGAATTAGAGGTAATAGACCTGCATCAGGAGAATCACAGCGAAGGCAACAGCTAAGACTAGTGAAATATGGCCTTGGCTTTTCAAGTATGAGAAGGATTTCCTCGCAAACTCGCTTAACAAAGATGCAATGGATAAAGCACTAGTCAAACTTTCTTGCAAAAGATTCCCAATTCTCTGGTTAACATCCAGAGAATCGGACATCTGCAATGTCCTTACTGGATCACTTAGGGTATGAGATCTTTCTGAAGGTTCCGTGGTAGCCACTTCCCTTTCAACTTGGAGTTCACCATTTCCACTTGAGCTTTCAGAAGGCTTTACCCCTGATTCAAACAAAGGAGCTTACGTCAGTAACTCCAACATGTGCATAACTGCTCAGATCATAAATATTATTAAGATGAAATTATTCAAACAAAAAATCTGATGGTCGAATTATGAACCTCCTTGTTTATCAATGTTCTGCTTCAACAATTCATGTGCCTGAAACATTAATGATAAAAATTATTTTGATCAATGTTCAAACAAAATTTACAAAATATAACATAAAATTACAAGAGAAATATAATACCATGTCTATCCACGTTGCATATGCTTCTCGACACTCTTCAAGAGTAGACTGCACTATTTTCCCTGTCCCATGTGCATAGCATCAGATAAAGGAAAATGAACAAGAAATATAATCATTATTCATTTATATAAAAGCAAAAGGTCCACTACGTAAGCTGTTTAAGAAAAAGAACACCATCAATCCTTTGGAACTCATCTTCAAAGTTTAAAAGACAGCCCGATTGACAAGTTCAAAACAATTTAGAAGCATCACAAAAAGATTTTGCACTCTCGAAAGTCCTATTTCTTTATTTCTTGCCAAATAATTCCTCCTTCCACAAACAATAAGTAATCATTTTCATTCTTAAAGGAGAAATCCTTTTGGCACTTCGGCTATAATAGTTCAGATGCAATTATAATATGAGACACCTAAATGTAAAGTCTTTGTAACAGGAGTCAATAACAATAGAAACTCAGCAAATCAAAATACAAAGATGCGACACAAGAAATACATAAATGATAAAAGAGCACACTATATAAACAAGAGATTCATCATCATTCAGCAAAGGCAAACCTTTCCAAACAGTTTTCTTGCTAAAAGCCACATTAACATAAACCTGCAAAACGCAGCCTTCTTGTGGGCCATCATTGTCTCTTTCTACATCCCAAAGCCCCTGGAATACACAGCAACTTCAAGCACATATTAGAAACATTTCGACTGAGCTAAAAGTGTCAAAAAAAAAAAAACAGATTATGCACAAAACAAGGAATATTTCAGAACAACTAAAACAGAACTGTTTTTCATGAACTTCCACAATTTAGAAGTATTCATATTTAGCATCTTCTACTCTCCATGATATATACCCTGATAAGAAGAATACTAGAGTAGATTGATAGTAAAAACATGCGCATTTAAGTTGGCTCAAAACCTTACATGCCAGTTTGTATGCTTCGTTATCAATGATTCTTAAACCAAGGTTTAATTTAGCACATTGACCAAATCTGGGCAAAAAAAGATTTGGCTCAAGAAAATTACCAACCTAAACTTCTTGAAATGCAATGGACAAGTTTGTCTCCAATATATATCGCATGAACATACACCAACAAAATGTGGACACAACATCATGCTTTTGTATTTAGTTCTCAACTTGAAGGGCTAAAATACAATTTTCCTCTGTTTCTGAAAATTCTGACACATAATCTTATAGCAGGATAATTTATGCCTAATAGTGGCAAACTAGGGAATGGAGAGCAGAAGAGCACTTTACACGTTAACGCATTTCAAGGGAGCTCGGGTCTAGCTTGTACCTCTACACGGAAATAATCTCCATATGGTACATCACTGATCTCTTGTGATGTCTCTATAACCAAGTGACTGTCCAAAGTAAAAGTGGTACTGTCAGAATATATACAAGAATAAAAATAATATAGAAGATCTAAAGGAGTAAAAAAAATGCAGCCAACTCAAAGAATTATAAGTTAATGCCTATTCCTAGTTTGAGCATTGTGTTTAAAGGCATGGAATAATAAACTACTTAGTGAAATCTAAGGGTAGAAAACTACTAAGATAAAACTTCGGTTTTAGCATATGACCCAAAAACAGAAATATTTTGATGGCTCAGTGCATCAACAACTGCAACTTCAATAATATTTCCCATTAACTAAAACTATAGACATACGAATGGCTCTGGTTTTATAATATACTTAGACCTACACATGTTAAATTTCATTTGTTGTTTTGGACTACCAAAGGTATCAAGAGAAAATGGTTCATTCCAATGATGCATCCTCTTAAATGAGAAACAACAATAACAAATAAACAGTGCCTTCAGCTATATAATAGCATATAAGGCACCATAAAATATAATAAACCTGTTTCTGTAAATTCGAAATTTCTGGGCCTCCTGGCAGCTACCAAATTTTGCACCTTGATCAAAACAAAAACAGTTAACACCAAAAGAAAAACAATCAAGGCAGCATTAAACTGACTCGAATACTTAAACCAGTACTAAATCCATCAAAAGAACAAAGAAAAATAAGCTTTTTGTGGCATTTTATTTCAAAAATTTTTAATTAATTACAACAAGTATAAGAAATGATGCTAATCTCAGCATAAAATAATAACTCCAGGAAGAAAAAAAGACAAATACCAAAGTATATTTTTATTGGATGTTGAAATGACACATCACGGACATGTCCAAATTTGTCATGAGGGCACCATGAAGAGCACTTAAATTCTGTAAAAAACATAACAATTTATTAAGCATAAAGGCATATGTACAAAAAAGATCACTTTTATGACTTGATATAATCAAAAAATTTAACACAAACATAAATTAAAAGGCATAATTGGAAATTACATAATTATTGAAAGTTCTGAGCAGATTACCTTTATCTCCACACCTTCTATGAAAAGATTCAATGAAATTAACAGCATTATCCGAAAAAAACAAATTGAAGAACTCCTCTACCTTAATCTGCAGCCCAAGAAACATTACTTCAGAATAAATAAAGAACATACCGATGTTACAAATATTTTGCAATATGGTAGAACTTTGGGAAAATGAGTTCACAATTTAGTACCGGAAACTTTGTTTCTGCAACCCTGGTAAAACATTCAGCAACTGGCAAAAAAAACATAGATTACAATGACATTTACAAAAATGAACATGAAGTATCATATATAAAAATGAGACTAACTAGACACAGCATATCATCCCTCAGCACAGAGGAAGAAAGTGGAAAATCTATGGCCTCATGTCTATATCTGAATCCGAAAAAGAAAATCAGTTTACTTTCCTCCCACACTTGAAATTTTCTACAGCCAAAGCCCACAAGTGCATTTAAATAAGCCTTCATGGTACAACACTAAACACATCTACATTCTCTTGCCACATATACCCTCATTTGCAAACAAAATGATGATGATTCTGCCCATTTCAACAAGAAATGATGAGCTTCCATACTCTATCCATTATGTTTACTTCAACACCTACAGAACCAGTTAAGTCGTGACTTCCCTTAGCCTCCTAATAAGTTGAGCTGGAACCACCTTTGAAGATTATTACCAGATTTGCAGTTATATTAGGAATTTCACAATGATATCGGGTTTATATAGGGCATATAAAATTAAGTTCTAAGCTTCTGAGAAGCTTTTGGAATTATTGTTTCTTTGAGCCATATGGATTTGGCAATTTATCCCAAAATTTTCTCTCTCAAGTTCACTTTTTTCCTTCCACTATTGTTCTCCTTGACACCTCCCCCCCCCCCGGTTCTTTTTTTCTTCTGGTTTTCAGTTTATACTCCCTCTATTTCTCTATTTTTCCACCTTTTCCCTATTTCTAATCATCCAAATCACTAGTCTAGAGCCAGAAGTGAAATCCAATCAGATAGGAGTAGGGTGCGCACATAAGTTAAATACAAAACCAAGGAACTTTCTATGTAGCAAAGTGTGAAATTAGACTGACACAACAAGAAACGATGAAAAAAATGAGTTAAAATTCAGAACTGCGTTAACTAACCCTTTGGTGCATCACAATTCTCTGGCTTCCATGAAAAGGTACCTTCTGATGCTGAAACCCCAGTATTTATAACTGATCCACAACCTACTTCTGCATTAGTGTCAGAAGTGGATGGAACCTTAGAGCCACTAGAAGTGGGAGCGTCCTCATGCCTGTATGAAAAAATGTACTTAAATAAATAATTCATGGTTTCACATCCATATAAAAAAAAACTACAAGGAAATCACAAGAAAGTTCCCAAACTGTTCTGCTCATAAAGATTACCTGTCTGCAGATTCCGTGTCATTTAAGGGGTTTAGTGAGCTATTGGTATTTTCAATTGCAACAAAGCCATTCTCTTGGGTGCTGGACTCAGACATGGATTCCTAAAAAAAATGGAATATGAAAATAACCTATGGGGATAAATATACAATTTGCTATTACTAACCTATGAAACTCAAAGTTTTCAGAACACCCCAACAGGGAAAAATGTCTTAAATTTTACTGAATGAATGAAAATTTTCACTGAAATTCTACATATAGATAAAGAACAAGATTATGAAATCAGCATATGATGCAAAATACCTCTAAATGAAGCGCAAACACTGACAAATCAGTTGTTCACATTTAAGATGTGTAACTATGCTGTATGAAGGGCTAAATGACTTTGTTAACATTTACTGCATAACTAGTGAATTACTTAATGTAAGAAGCAGAAAAATCCCCTTCGATGGTAATCATAAGCTGTGATTTTTTTCCAATAAAAAAAACTATGATTTTTCTTTCTTTTCAATATATAAGCTGTGAAATATAAGATACCTGTTGTTCTGTAATTTCTTGGGCTCCATTGACAAGCTGCAACCATCCATCATTAATGATCTTGAAAGCTTCATCACGAGATAGGAATGATGCAAAGAAGTACTGCCCAAATCAAAAAGTCGAATCAGATAGAAGAACTAATGCATGCACACTTAAACAAGCACATAGAAGAAATCTGCACGGCAAGTACTAGTACCCTCCTTCCTCCAGCAAAAATTTCTATTGCATTAGGAAAGATTCCAGCAGTCTTTGCTCTGTTAACACTTGTAATTTCGTTGAAGGCAATTACTTTCTGCAAAAGGAACTCATACAATATTCCATGATCATACCATGTTAAATAAAAAGTTAAAACAGTTTCCCGGGAAATAGGACACTGGAAAACAAAGAAAGAATAATACTAACTTCTGAGGATTACCTTTGTTTCAAATCCAAATATATTGGAATAAAAGCAAATGTAATGAACAAACAGGTACATGTGACCCTGCAAAAGGCAATTAGAGAGGGGAACACATTTATACAGCCGCCAAATATTTGAAAAATATAAACCTACCAGCCCGCCCCCCCCCCCAACAAAAAAATAATAATAATAATAAAAAACCTCCCACAGTTTGAAAAAAGGAACATAAGGTGATGTGCCAAGCTAAAAAACTACCAGATGCAGCAGAACAAAAGCAGTAAAGGTCATTGTAAAGATCTAGATTACCTGAAGAAGAATACTCTCCTGGAATGCACAGTTGAAATCCTGGACAAGGAACTACAGCAGAGGACAAAAGAAAGTGTTTAAAACTGTTTTTATGATACATTTCTAAAATGCAAGACAGTGAGAGAAATTTCAAATTAAAAGCAATTCAATTAGCAAGTTTTTTAAAATCCATCACCAAAAGAAACAAAAAAGGATTGGTTATAGCATCAATGCCACATGAATGTTAGGTATCAGGAATTACTTGCACGCAATGTGTTATTATCTCTCTCACACTAATCATGCCAAGAATGAATTCATTTACAGAACAAAGACTCTAAAACAAAAACGAGAGGATCAGAGATCTGCTTACACATGGTAACAAAAAATAGGCTAAAGAAGAGAAAACACATTTATTTTGAACTTAAAAAAAAAGTGTTTCAATTTTCTAAAAAAGTTTTAAAGATACCAATAGATGACATTTAGATACTAAAGTAGGAAAGAAAGCATGAACAAGCATTTTTGAATCTTTAACCAATAACTTTATCATTTTAATTATTGGGTTCGTGAGAATTCTACATGAATGTTTAGGCGCTCAAAACTTCTAAAATACAAAACTGGCAATATATTTTCACACAACTACAAGAAACAATTTTAGCATTTACAAGCCAAAGAATGTCAAAACAAAATATAAAGGAGACAAGACGAGGAGAACTGCTAACAGCTTGTTACTAAAGTTGCTCACCTCTTCAGGTGGAAGCCTAAACAGTTGGCGGTATTCTTCACTCCTCAATGCTGACTGAGACTGAAATTCATAAGCATCAGATTTAGCCATAGTTCTAGAAGTATTCAGTTCTTGAAAACTAAATTCTCGATGATTGTCTAATTAGTCCAAGTTTAACTACATCGATCAAAACTCCTTATAAGCCATCCTCTTTTCTACCTCTTGTTGGAATTTATTTAAAAACCATATATCTTTCGGAATTTCACCACGAAAACATGAAAGCTTCAATAGAATTCTAATAATAGAAAGTTTGGCAAAAGCAGCCTTCAAAAAAAAATTGAAGTAAATTTGATTAAATGATAGTGATTATTGTAGAACTTGGCCATAATAATCAAGAATTAGCAAAATTGAACTCATAACATAATCCTAATCTACTTTCTCGTCGTTTTTTTCTTCCTGACTTTTTGTAAAGGAAGCAGGGACATGAATTAAGCTAAAAGTAAGTGGTAGAAAAAAGAACCTGAATATCAACATCTTTGTAGCTAGGGTTGGGTGAAGCATTGGAAGCATCGTTGCGATCAGGCGTGTCGGTAGGCGAGGAATCGTTTGGCGAAGTTGAAGAATCAGAAACGTCGTCGGAGACTGCTTTAGAAAGAGAACGATCCATAGAAGACCGCGGAAGATCGATCCTCTCGGCGGCAGCAGAGGTCACTGCCATAGCAGGGTGGGGAAGAGCCGATAGAGATGGCAGAGATCTGAGTTTTCAGTGTCTTTTTTTTTTCTTTTGGGTGGGAGAGTCCAAGGAATAGCTAAAAGAAACTACGCCGTTTGACAAACAGGGACTTATTTCTGAAAGCGGAAGCCAACATCAAGCGGTACAGTTTTGCAATCTATTTCACTGCCACGCCAAGTCATTGAAGGAGAGACGTTGACTATTTTGACACGTGGCGGATTATTGAGTGGATAAAAATGACAACCGACCGGTCCTCCGGTGGACTCTACCACGTGACGGAGTCAAAACATTCTGTCAAGTTACTTTTTAGGCTTAAATAAAAAATTGACCCGAATTATAATTTTTTTCACTTACGTACTTAAATTATTTCTTTTATTAAAAGTGATTTAAATTTTACTTTCATTACTAATTTTGATCTAAAGCGTTAACTCCGTAAAAGTAACTCTCAAAATGACACATGGAATTTTAATTAAAAATTTTAAATTTAATATTAATTAAATTAAATTAATTTCTTTTTTCTTTCTCTCCTATCCCTCGCTTCATTGTCTTTTTTATCCCTCCACGCTCACAGCTGCTCCTCACCAGGGTTCTTACAGCAAGTTCCCATGGCCCCATCCCCTCTCCCACTTCAATAAATTCATTTGCTATAAGCCGTAAAAGTGGTAGCTTGGCAATAGATAAAAAAATAGCAGGATCCACGAGTTCTGAATTGCACTGTAATAAACATGAATCGAAGCTCTTTAACTTGACTTTAGCAGGATCTCTGTTTTCCTACATGTTCCACTTCAATGCAGCAAAATCGCATCCAGAAATACAGGGTGATAGTTAATGAAGAAAAATATATATTAACATTAGAACTATTGGACAAAACATAACAGTTGAAGAAGAAGAAGAAGAAAAAGAACAACCCCATGCATGTTCTCAAGCACATTGAAAATTTTTAAGAAAGGAAAAAGAAATACCCTTAGATATAAATAAATTTCGAAATAAACTTTAAATCCTCATCAAAGAAAGGCAGAGATACCAGGATTAGGTCGAAGAGCACGGCTTGATCGACCTTGACGAAATCAGCGTCCCAACTCCCAAGACTTGAGCTCATCGTCGATGGAGGCAGAACGTACATGAAGCGAGTGATTATACTGGTCTTCCCAACAGACTGATCCTCCAAGAACAGTGAGGTGGATTTAATTAAAAATGCTACATATCACATTTTAATTGGTTTTAGAATTCCTTTTAATTGAAGGAATTAAAGTTTAGATACCATTTTTAATAAATAATAATAATTTAGATGTCTAAATAGAAAAGTGCTGGGGCTAATTTTTTATTTAAGCTTATCTTTAATTAGGAAAAAAATCCAACGTCTATTTTGGGCCGATTTAACCGAAGTTATTGGGCTTTCGACTACCATTATTTATCTCCTACGTTACTGTCACGTTTTCATACCGTTATAATTCTTTTTACCTGATAGCAGCCAAAAATTACAAATTTTAATGGCATTCACCATAAGTTGAAAGTACTTGGACGCAACTCTATAAATTATTTAATTCGATTTAAGACCAGTTTAGTATTCCTTCTAAAAAATCTTTTTGAGACAAAAAGTATTTTTGGAACAAAAATATTCCTAAATAAACTATTTTTTTTATAGAAAATGTACTTCTCCCAAGCCAACATTAGCCAAAAACACCTTTTTTAGAACTTAAAAATTTTAGCTTTTTTTCAAAAGTATTTTTTTTCTTTCTAAAATACACTTTTAAGAAGCATTTCTAAACTAAGCCTTAAAGGAGTTTTGTTGAGTTTTTGGACAATTCCATTAGTGAGCTAGCTGTTAAATCTCTTCTCCCTAGCATTGTTACTACAGCTCAAATTGCTGGCTCTTTTCAATATGGATTAATTTCTTTAAACTTTCTTAAATTATGTAAAAGGATATTTTGGTAAAGTGAGGAAAAGTTACAATCTAACAAAATGAAATGTTGTGGAAAGATGATGGAGAAGAAGATCGGAGTAGACTCTGAAGAACAAGTTCGGTAATAGTTATTGATGATAGATGCAATAAGCGACTGAGAAAGATAAGAGTTACAATGATTGTTATGACTGTAAAAAGAAAATTGTAGAGAGAATTTTAAAGTTCCAAGTTTGCCAAAAGATCAAAAAGTTCCAAATGAAACATTCAAACATTTATTTATAGACTTTGAAAAAATAAGTTAAAAGGGAAATGATTATGAAGAGAAAGTGGCATGAACATGTTAAAATTGTGGGTAATGGGATTAAAAAGGGTTACTTGAACTTGAGAAAATGGAAGGTCAATTATATATAATGGGTATGATAATGGTTACATGAAAGTTACACCCTCTTAAATTATTTTAGCATTCATCATTTGTTCATTAAAGAAATAAGAATGAAGTATTTGTATTTCAAAGAAAGGTTAAGTAAACTTCTTACCATTTTTGCATCTGAGTCTCCAAACTATGCTCTCTAGGACATCTTAGGAGTGGAACAGTCTAAGAATAGTTACTAAAGGTAGTTCCCAAAAGGTAGTTGTTTCTAAAGGTAATTGTTTCTAAAGGTGCTCCTACATAGAACTCTCAGAACTACTATTGATAGAAAAGTTACTAGCCCAAAACAAGCATCTACAAACTATAATTAATATTTTAAATTGATTTAAAAATTTAAGATATTTTAATTGAGTCTTGAAATATTGATATCATATCAATCAAATAGTCCCATCAACCTAATTAAGCATTTAATGTTAGTTCAATTTCACAATAAAGCATACATAAATCAAACTTTTTACATTTGTATATTTGTATAATTTGAATATATCATGTTAAAAAATAAGTAATATGGTTAAATTCTATTTTTAACAATTCAAATTAAAATTGTTTATTTAATATATATAAACGTGTTTAAGTTTTAATTTATATGTTAAGTATGATTTACATATTATCAAAACTAACATTTAATACATCTTATCAAAACTAACATTTAATGACTAAATTGAAAAATTGGCTAACGAAAGTACTTAGTTTATGATATTACTATATTGAGAACCCATTAAAATGTTTTGAAGTTTAGAAACTCGTTGATAACTTCTTTGGAGGGAATTAGACTTATAGTTATTTTTTAAGTAGAGCATGTAGGTAAAGGAACCTAGAAGAAAAAAAGGAAAGCTATGAAGGGGTCGAAACTTGTAACAACCCCACCCAACGCCTGGCCAAACAATCAACCAATGGAGAGGTTACACAAAACTAATTTCTAACTTGAAGCATTAACACGTTCATACAAACAACTTGTAGAATATCATACATTACCTGAAATTCGATAAAGGCTAGCCAAAATAAACTACATATACTAGAGTGAGATACTCTTATAAAAATCCTTCTTTTACATAATTTAATAGATTAAAATTAATACATCATTTTCGTAGTTTAAATACATAACAGTATGAGCATAAGAACTTGAATTTACAGATTTCCCTAACATGTACATGCTATAAAGGAAAACAAGCTCACAAAAAAGTTTGAAGATTCTGGCTTAGTCCTTCCTTCACTTCCGGTAAATAGATTTGTTCTTGAAAACAAGATAAAGGAACGTGGTAATTTCGTGTTGAATTTAGTGAGGTTGGCGTTGTAACCTACTCCATTTATGATTATATATTGTTTTCTACTTTTTTTTTCTCTTTTTAATAACATAATAATCTGTCATAAAAGAACAAGAGATAAACAGCTTGATAGTGAGTATAAACTTAAATCGACCAACATATCTACAACTTTAGCTGATTTGATACTTTCCTTTACATTGGCTAGCTTGTAGGCTTATCACAGATCCTATTTAGATAAAGCTTGCACATTCACATAACGCGCACATCTATACAGCTTGCCTTGGAATAGCTCACATATTGGCGCCACACTCACATTGGCACGGCACGTGCTTCTGCACATCTTACACATATAGGTAGATTTGCATGATGAACAACTTGCACATGAGCTACAGCTCACAAAAGAGCGGTTAGCATAATATTCAACTCGCACAGAAACAACTCACTAAAGATATCCTTGCGTATGATCATATTTCGAATAGTCTGAAGCAATCTTGCAGATAGACATATAACATAAAGACTTGGTGGATAGTTATGCAAGTTCACATTTGGTGGATATATACCTATGAACTCATAATTGGTGGATACATACGAGCACAAATGGTACCAAATGAGAGGGTATTGCGATATCCAAGCCTTAGAATCGCGATACCTCTAACAGACTCGAAGATTAGAGACCATCCTTCAGTGGTATCACGATATCCACCCTCCAAGAAGACCTTTATGTTCGAAACTATTTGAGGTATCATGATATCCTCTTCCTTGGTATCACGATACCGATATCTTGAGGGGACAAAAATAGACAAAAAGGGTAGGCCTTTTCCACCTGAAACACCAATCATTGAATACCCGTTCAATGGTATTTTTGGCACACAAAGTGGGTCAGGATAGCTACTATATCAACCAAAATTTGGTTGAGAGAGAAGAGGCCGCATTACCTTAGCTTAGGCTTAGTTTTCTCTAGGTTTTCTCTTAGATTTTCTTCTTCTTCTAGGGTTTTTTATTTTCATTTCCTTAGTTATAGATTTTACATTTACTAGCAACTTTTCTTCTTGTTTTAGTTGTTCTTAGTGTTAGTTAAGTTAGTTATTACTATAGTTAGCTTAGGTTATTTCCACTTTTAGTCTATATACCTTAGTTGCAAGACATTTTCAGATTTAATTTAATGTATTTCAATTTATTTTGTTTTGTATTTGTTAAATTTTGCTCATTTCATGTTTATTGCTTTGGATTTTCTTGTTAAATGCTTTTCTTTACATGCCTTTTAGATTTTTTTTGCACAAAAATCTCGACTTTTATATTTTTATTAAGTTTTACTTTAATGGCTTCTTTGCTTTTCATTTCTATAGTTGTTAGTTTTATTTCTAACATAAGTAGTTAAACCTTTAAGGGGTTAGCTGGTGGAGATGTGGTAAGCTGATTTTTGGATGAATAACCAAATCTAACAAATTGGACTAATTTAAATGAGCTTAAAAACTTAGGATTGACGACCCTAAAGGAACATTAAGGCAAGTGAGACCGAGAGGAGATCTTGTTGGGCAACAATTCATTAGTCCCAGGTTAACCGATAAGATCGAGGGATAATCCAGATTAATTTGTTTAACTTGGTAAAGTGGAGACCAAGAGGTAAAACAGAGTCATTTTGAAAGTTTAAGCGATTTTGATCCCTAATTCAAGGATTAGTAACCATATCAATTTCAACCAACCACCGATTGTTATTTAATAGTTAATTCGTAACTTTGCATGTTTTACAATTTAGTCCTTGCTAGCTAAATAGTAAAGTAGATTAATTTCTATTAATTTTAGGATTTGTCTTAACACAACTTTTTGAGTTTAGTTGGTTAGACTCTTTATTTTACATGCACAACATTTAGAAATTGATTCAATCCACGATTCTAATGGGTTCGATCCTTGGAATACTCTATTGTTTCATTGTAACACTACAAATATTACAATTGACCTATCACACTTGTAGTAAAGTTGCGATTTTCTATCTTATTTTAAATTATTGAGTGTTGATTTACCTTTCTCTCGTTGATCGAGAGAGAGGCGATCAAGTTATTGGCATCATTGTCGGGGAATAGGCGTTTGATTTAACGATTTTTATTTTCATTGTATGACTCAGAGCAGTAACAGTGTCTTACCATTTGAGCCGAAATTGAAACATATCATCACACACGTGAGGAGGTCGCAACATCTAAAAGACACCCACCTGACGATTAATGTTAATAACTTTGAAATCAAACCGACAATGATCCAAATGATACAAGCGAACCTTCAATTTCGAGGGTTAATGAATGAGGATCTGAACCAACACCTTAAGAGATTTCTAATCATTTGCGATACATTTAAATATAACGGGGTATCTGATGACGTTATCCGTCTTTATTTATTCCTTTTCTCTCTTACTAGTGATGCGTTTATGTGATTAGATTCATAGCTGATAGATTCCATCAACTCTTAGGAAAAGCTAGCAAACAAGTTCTTGGCAAAATATTTTTCCCCAAGCAAAATAATGAAACTTCATATGAATATTACGAATTTTAGGCAATTGGAAGGGGAGTCGTTATACGAGGCTTGGGGATGCTTTAAACTCATGCTACATAAGTGCCCATATCATGGATTGCAAGATTGGTTGTAGCTTCAAGGTTTTTATAATGGGCTGGATTGAAATTTATGCTCAAGTCTTGACAAAGTATCAACGGGAGCGTTCATTTCAAATACGTATGCCAAGGCTTACCAACTTATCGAGGATATGCCAATGAATCCCTATATATGGCCGGCTGAGTGGTTCACATATAAAGCTAAAAAATCGATCGGTAGCAAAGACAAGCATCAACAAGTCCTCAAAAGGCTCAATTAATTAAAGATGAATTCAACCAAGGTACAAGTTCAAAATCAGCCCCTTCTAACCCACTCTAATGCATAACATAATAGTGAAGGCACCTTGTAGGGAAATGCCAATGAGAGCAACCAAATGGAAGCCAACTATGTAGGAAATAGAAGATATAATCTATACTTCAACACCTATAGCCCGGGGTGGTGTGACCATCCGAACCTTAAGTGGGGAAGGAACCAATGAGGTCTCTCCAATCAAGGAGCCCAAAACCTTAATCCTCCTAGACCGTATGCACCTTATCAACCTCTATTACCATTTAAGGCACCCCAAAAGCAAGAAAGAAAATTAGCCTATAGTAGTGACCTTCATTGTTGATTAGGGTAAGTAAGGTAGAGGAAGGTTTGCATGTGGTTCAAGTCGATATATGTCAAATTTATGGTCAACTAGATCAAGTTTTGCAATTATTGCAAAACAATTTAGCTTCTAGAATGCCTAGTAATACTGAGTAAAGCACGAAGAGGGAAGGAAAAGAACATGCCAGGGCAATTGCCCTTAGATCCGAGGCTGTGGTTAAAGGAACCTATCTGACCAATTAGTAGGGAGAAGGAAGTGAGTGAGAAGGATGAGAGCACTCATACTCCTAGTGTTGGAAATGGGATGGAAGAGAATGAAGGACTTGAGAGCGAGCCCACACAAACTGAATTGGAGGATAGAACCATTCCAATACCACAACCAAATCCAACATCCATACCTTTTCTGAGTAAACTGAAGAGAAGAAAAAAAAGAGACAATAAGAAGTTTCTAGACTTCATCAAGATGTTTAAGGCTTTGAACGTCAACCTCCCATTGCTTGAGGTCCTAGAAAAAAGTGCTAAAATATGCCAAGTTCCTTAGAGAAGTGATGTCTAGGAGAAGAAGATAGAAAGAGAATAGTGATTCGCTCTTAATGCTGAGTGTAGTGTTGTTGTGTCTAGAAGAGTCCCACCAAAACTCAAGGACCCGGGTAGTTTCATCATTATTGTAACACCCTCACCCATTTTTGTCATCAGAATAAGGTTACAGGATATTACCAGTCAAAATAGGGCAATACATGCTATAACAAATTAAAAAGCTCCATACATTTACTAATAATGTTATACATATCTGAAAACATGTTGTACATATTTTCGTGAAGTTAAAATGAGCTTTAAACCTCTTAAAATTTAGATAGAGCTTGAAAATATGGACTAAATTATAAAACTTTAAAACTTTATATAAGTATCGATACCAAGAAAATAGGTATTGATATTTATAATAAGTATTGATACAAAAATATTTATCAATACCATTTTGGCATTTGCAATTCAAAGTATCAATATTATTTTCAAGGTATCGATTCGAATTAGAAAATATATATATTAAACAAAATTGTCGATACCAATATGTATCTTGTAATTCTTGGAACTGTTCAATTGGTTTAGTGCCGATACTTTGGTCCATTTTATCATTACTTATATCAAAAAGGTCAAAAAATCACAAGTTGAAAAGTCTATTTCATGCAAAAACCCAACTTATTTCATATACACATATAGGTAGCATTTGTCATGTATAAAAAACTAATTCAATTCACTACAATATGCCAAAAACAACACTTAAAACCATTCATCCTAAATGTCTAACCAATATGCCACAATTTGCACTCCAAATCAAACATTCACAAGCTATGAAACAATACTATTTAAGCACCATTCAATATCCATATGCATAAAGAATACAATCAACTAACTTTAACAAATAAGCTTATACAAGATGAATAACTTGAATCAAAACATAATTCATCATTTAAAAAACTTATACCTAACTTTAAAGTCATTTTATCCTATCACTTACCAAAACTAATCTAACCAAATCATGAGTAAAGCCATTCATTCAAGTATATTCATGTTCATATACCAAAAATACCCACCACCAAAAGTCACAACCATATTTACATAGCCAAAACACACTATCACTTGAAAAAATACATATGAAGTTAAAACACCTACTACATGCCACTTATAACCAAGACAAAATGATCAAAAGTACTACTAAGTCATTGACTAGATAGTGTGAGCTCCAACTTGACTTCTAACTGACCCTAAACTTCCGCTAATCTACAAAGAAACCAAACACAAAAAACATAAGCAAATCATTTCTTGGTAAGCTTGTATTAAACTTAAACTCTAACTTAGCATATAGAATGTAATTTAAACATTTCATAAATAATTTCATAATGAAGACCATGAGGTCATTTATCCCCTATACATATCAAAAATCTCACGAGGTTAGTGAGTTCATATAAGGAACATATAACACTATCATGTTGTAGTATATATATATAAATAAATACATTTGGCATATAATCAACCATCACATACTCTTCTAATTTTATCATTTTTATTTCAATTCTATGTTTCAAATATCTATTTCATAAATCCATTTCCATATAATCAAATGATCAAAAGCACTACTAAGTCATTGACTAGATAGTGTGAGCTCTAACTTGACTTCTAATTGACCAAAACTTCCGATAATCTACAAAGAAACCAAACACAAAAGACATAAGCAAATCATTGCTTAGTAAGCTTGTATTAAACTTAAACTCTAACTTACCATATAGAATGTAATTTAAACATTTCATAAATAATTTCATTATCAAGACCATGAGGTCATTTATCCCCTATACACATCACAAATCTCACGAGGTTAGTGAGTTCATATAAGGAACATATAACAGTATCACGTTGTAGTATATATATATAAATAAATACATTTGGCATATAATCAACCATCACATACTCTTCTAATTTTATCATTTTCATTTCAATTATATGTTTCAAATATCCATTTCATAAATCCATTTCCATATAATCATCTCGTATAACACGTTCATATATCCATTTACACCCGTTGAACCACAACGAAAAACATTGAATAGTGGGAGAATGCTCACACAAGCTATGACAATAAATGCTCACACGAGCTGTGAAATGGGCCTACTCACACGAGCTGTGGGTCGGGATGTTAGGCTATACGATGCTGCTCACACAAGTTGTAAAGAATCTACAACACCCAGAACGGTAATAACCCTAATGACATGTCATTTGTATCCTAAGCATTCACAAGGTTCACACGGGCCAAATTTCATATATATATATATATATATATATGTCATTTAATTAAATAAACATTATTTCATCACAAAAATTCATCTATATCGTTTCCCATTTTCATACATAACTTTTAACTTAATTAACATTCCAACTTAGTCCATTTTATCACTTACCATTTATCAAGTAATTAAACTCAATCAAATATATATAAATAGGTATTAAATCACAAAAACAATAATTAATTAGTTTAAATAACTAACGAACTTACTTAATCAAGAATGACTATAAACACGGCACCGATGTTTACCCTGCTAATTTCCCTTTTCCACGATTTCTGTCTGGTTGATTCGTTTCTTGATCTAAATAATAATTTTAATTCAATTAATCATTTAAAACAACCTAAAAAATTAAACTTATGCATATAAACCCTTTTATTATCATTATAAAAATTTACCCAAAAATTTCACCTTTTATGTAATTTAGTCCCTATGTAAAAACTTGCAAAATTTTCACAATTAACCCAAAAATATTTGTGCCAAATTCTTTATGGTCCCTCTACAACCCGTAGACAACATAATATTTACAATTAAACGATGTAAATTTTGAAATTATAACTATTAAGTCTTTCAGTTCAAAACCAACCAAAGTTACTTAACAAAATTATCTTATTTAACCATCAAGCTTATAAATCTATCATTAAACTTCAAAAACATAATAAAAAAAATTCATCAATGGAATAAATCAAATCATCTAATAGTTTTATGAAGTAGTAATTGAGTTAGCTAAATTAAGTTACAACGATTTCAAAAATATAAAAATTACTAAAAAAAAGGGCTCAAAAATCACTTACAAACAAAGAAAAATGGTTGACCAAACCTTTAAGTTAACAAAAATGGAGGTTTCAATTTTGGAAATGAAATTGAAGAAGATGATGACTGATCTGCCATAATTCCGTGTAGCAGATTAAACTAATTTTTGCACTTTAGGAGCTTGAAAACAAGCATTATCATTAGGTTTTAATTATGTTTTAGTAAGTTTAATTAAATTCAATAAGATGTGCAAATTGAGTCTTTTATTGACCCTAGGGGTCGAATAAGGCTTAAGGGTGAGCTAATGAACTTAGTGAGTGTGTAGGAGACCATTAGAAGGTGTGCTAAACCAGTACTGGCCATTATGTTTCAACATAGAGGGATCGATGTCACAACATAGGGGGCAGAATGGAGGGATTTCAAAACTGCTTTTGATGTCACGACATACCCCTGAAGACATCTTAAGGAGGAGCATACTAACTTCTATGTGTGGCATAGGTCCTGATGTGTTACGACATCAGCTTTGGATGATAATTAATACGAGCCAGGGGGCATTTTGGTCCTCACAATCAAACTTAAAGCTCAGGATTGTCAACTAACCTAGAGTTAATGACGAAGACCACCTAAAATCTATAAATAGTCTCACTTGTCACATGTTATGGACACAAATTACTTAGCTTAGAATTTTTCTTTTAATTTCAGTTTAGTTTTTCTCTTTTCTTAAGTTTTAAATTTATTTTCAATTTGTCCTTTGTTTTATCTTGAGAGATCTGATTTGTGAAGACAATCAAACTTTGTGGATTCGTTTTCATTCTTAATACAAATCATATTTTTTCTTAAACTCTATACTTTCGATTTATTTATCATGTTTACTCTTTATATCGATTCTATTTTGTTTATGAAAACCATGAGGAACTAATCCTTTTATGGGGGATTAACGAGTAAAAGTATGATTTATTAACTGTTATATAGGGTTACATAACAGATCAGTTGTTTGAGAAAGGAAGAACCTAAACCCTAGGCTCAATAACCTTGGGAAGTCATCAAGGTGGGAATTAACCCAAAACTGGTATGGCCTATATGTGAGCACCTTCACCCTAAGTCTGTCTGGACTGTGAGGTCGGTATATTGGTAGGGATGTTGTGCCATAGAACCCCTGTGCCATGATGTCGCTGCAATTTTCTACAATTTTTATTAATTAAATTTAATAAAATATACAAATTGAGTCTTTTATTTACCTTAGGGGTCGAATGATGCGTAAGGGTGAGTTAATGAACTTCGTGAGTGTGTAAGAGACCATTAGAAAACGTGCTAAACCAATACTAGCCGTTATGTTGCAACACGGAGGGTTCGATGTCGCAACATAGAGAGTAGAATGGAGAAATTCCAAGAATACCTTCGATGTCGCAACACAATCTAATGGTGTTGGGACATGCTCCTGAAGACATCTTGAAGAGGAGCATAAGGACCTGTGTCTCGACATCAGCTTTAGATGAGAATTAATACGAGCCAGGGGGCATTTCGATCCGCACAATCAAACTTAAAGCTCAAGAACTTCAGCTAACCTAAGGTTAAGGACGACGGCCACCTAAAATCTATAAATAGGCTCACTTGTTGCATGTTATGGACACCAATTACTTAGCTTAGAATTTCTCTTTTAATTTCAGTTTATTTTTTCTCTTTTCTTAGGTTTTAGATTTACTTTCAATTTGTCCATTGTTTTATCTCGAGAGATCTGATTTGTGAAGAAAATCAAATTTTATGGATTCATTTTCATTCTTAATACAAATCAAGCTTTTTCTTAAACTTTATTCTTTCGATTCATTTACCATGTTTAATCTTTATATCAATTCTATTTTGTTTATGAAAACTATGAGGAACTAATCTTTTTATGGAACATTAGCAAGTGGAGGTATGATTTAGCTGTTTGGGAAAAGAAGAACCTAAACCCTAGGCTTGACAACCTTAGGAAGTCATCAAGGTGGAAATTAACCCAAAACTAGTATGACCAATCTGTGAACACCTTCAACCCAAACCGGTCTGGACTGTGAGGTCGGAAGATAAGTAGTCCTTACTGACTAGTTATTTTAGTAGAAGATCGAAAGATCCTGTTGGGATAGTAACTAGTTGATTGATGAAGAACCCGAAGCGACAGTTGATGAGGATTACCAAAGTGAGCTAATCACCTATAATCAGATTTGATTAATTCTACTTATCAATCTCTTAGTATTTATTTCTTTATTATTATTTTACTATTATAAAACTCCAAAAAATCCCTTTTATTTATGTTTTCATACTATAATTGATTTAGAGTACTAATTAGATCTTTTAGTGTTTAGGTTAAAATTGATTTAACACTAGCTTCCATTGGGTACGATCCTCATAGTACTCCTCTACTCTGTTTTAATTATATTACAATTGAACCTGTATACTTGCTGATACTGCCTCATATCTATATCTTTTACTGTAGTATTCACATTCTAAACGTTAGTATGCCTGAAGGCAATCAATGGCAAGTTTTTCTTATTTGTTTTTTTTTAATTTACTTATTTACCATGTTACCCTTACAATAAACCTTAATAATTAGCTAAACAATGACTTTAATCATCCACCATATTTTAAATAGATATATTTACCAGATAAATCCCTTATTTTATGCTTTAACATATATTTAATACAAATAAACCTATAGTGATTTACTTTTGTAGCTTTTACAATTTAGTCCTTTTTACTTAATTAATCAACCAAACATCAAAATTTCTTAACCAAACCTTAATACGACATTACATTAGAATCGTAAATATTAAATAAATAATATTTACTAATATTAAATAAATAATATTTATTAACTTTCTAGTCAAATTTTAGGGTCTTGAAACCACAGTTTACGACACCACTGAAAAAATGGGTTGCTACAATTCTCATAAAAAATAGAGGTGTAAATTTTGGCAGGGCACTTTGTGGTCTTGGAGCGAATATAAACTTAATTCCCTTGTCCATCTACCATAGGTTAGGTCTAGGTAACCTTAAGAAAACTTCGGTAACCCTCCAACTAGCCGATAGGTCCCTAGTTCACTCAAAAGGAGTTTTGGAGGATGTTTTAGTGAGGGTTCGACAATTTATCTTACCAGTTGACTTCATAGTTTGTTTTTTAGCTTTATTTGATGAATTGTTTTGATATAACAAATAAAAATATTTTTGAATAAAGCTGGTTTTTAGACAAAGGAATTATAAAGTTTAAAGCATAAAAATCATTTCAATACTTCCAAACATAGAAAATGTTTTGAAGAATTTTTTTGGAAAAAGTTCAAAAATGGTTTAAGCTCTTTTAACTCAACTGAAACATTTTTATATCGATTGAAAAACTGCTCCCTAGAAAAAGTATCGATACCTATTGTATTTTTTTTATACCATCTTTGATATTGATATCATTTTAAGCTTCGAAGATAAAAAATATTAAGTAAAAATCAAAAGTATCGATACCTAGACTTTTTCTATCTATAACTTAGTAGGTATCGATATAGGTTTTGCATTCTAGCTTCGAGATTTTTGAACAATCATAAAAATTATCAATACCTTTTACCAAATATTGATAAAATGTATTTGGTATCGTTGTTAACTAACTTTGACAGTCACTGAATCAGACATTAAATGTTAATAGTATCGATACTTGTAGAAAGAATTCGATAACTTTTGTTGCATATGAATTTAATGATATGGTATTTTTATCCCTAATGGCTCTATTCAATTCCTCAACAACCACTACGGTTGGAAATCAATTAGAGAGTATAAATACCAGCTTCCAAAGGTCCTACAACAACAAGTGATATTAAAATAGATCAAGTGCTTCAAGATACATCAAAAATCCATTGCAAATCACTTTGTGCTTCAATTATTTATCTTCTTCTTGTAAACACTTGTGAGCATTCATTGTATTTCCTATCAGCTCAATTGTTTTTATTGTATTTGTGTTTAATTAGCAAACATCCTAATCTTGTGAGGATTCTTTCTTTGTTTGCTTATTTGTTTCCTTTTTAAAGGGTTTGTGTCTTAATATTTGGGTAGAAATATTAAGGGAGTTGTAAGGTTAAACCTTGTCCTAAAAGGTTGATCAAATTAGTAAATTTGGGAAAATCCTTAGTTATGAAAGCTAAGGCAGTAGAGTAGGCAATTGGGGTCGAACCACTATAAATCATTTTGTTCAATTTTTCTATCATTTCTTTCAAGTTTCTAGAAAATTTTTAAAAGGCCATTTTGCCCCTTCTTACTTATTTTCGACAATCAATTGAACTAACAATTGGTATCAAAGGTAGTCTCTAAAGACGATTTAACAACCAAAAAATGATCCTTGGAGAAGACGATTATCAATACATTCTACATTAATGACGTCCACTTTCGGATTTGATTTCTTTAAGAATCTCAGTCCATCTCAAAGCCTCAATACTTAAATAGAGCAACTTACTCTTATTGGAAGACAATAATGATGCTTTTCATTCAAGTGAATGGTCTTGCGGCTTAGGATATCATCATGGATGGTCCCTCCACTTCTCAAAACCAATGAGAGCAATTAATGTCAATGAGTAAGAGAGAATGGAGTGAAAAAGATAAATAGAATGTTCAGCTCAATGCTAAGAGAGCAATTTTAATAATTGATTAAACCGAAGCTTTGATACCACTAACTATAACACCCCCACCCAACGCCTGACTAGACGACTGACTAATTTCTGAATTGAAGCATTAACTCGTGTATACAAACAGCTTGTAGAATATCATCCATTATACAAAACTTGATAAAGGTTAGCCAAAATAAACTAAATATACTAGAGTGAGGTATGCTCATAAAAATCCATCTTTTACATCATTCAATACATTAAAATTAATACATTGTTTTCGTAGTTCAAAAACATAACAAGTATGAGCATAAGAACTCAAGTTTACAAATTGCCCCAATATGTATATGCCACAAGTAAAAGAGAACAAGCTCAGAACAGATCTAAAGATTTCGGCTTAGTTCCTCTCCCACTTCCTACAAATAGATTTCTTCTTAAAAATAAGAAAAATAAACAATGTAAGTTCATGTTTAACTTAGTAAGTCTGACATTACAATTTAGCAATTGTAATTTTTTTATTAAAAAATAAAATGTTGTAATGGCTGACTGAGTTTACCCAGTTGATTTAGTTATTCAACATAATGTCTGCTTGATGGGTCAATGCACTATTTTATTTTTAATTGAAATTGGAATATGTTCAAAATTCATTTATTTCATATCAAGTTAAAATCAATTCAAATTTCAAACTGACGATTTATAGAACTTGACTCTAAATAGTAAGACTTTAATGTGGTTTAATTTTAAAATATTTCTTTTTAAGCATATTGATTTATCAAAACCTTAGTTATGTTCCCAAAAAGAGAATAATTTGTAGGAAGGTGTCCTAAGTGTTTTTTTTCCCAATTCATCATTTGATGACTATCAAGACATTGCAAGCCTGTTAGATTCTTAATTAAGTTTGAAATAAAAAAAAAACAATAAATTACGAAAATTAATAAATTGAAATCTTTAAAATCGTAGTTAAGCAGATTTAGAAGCAATGATTTGAACATCACTTGATAATTAATATCTCAGATCAAGAGTTGGATTATATATAAAAAAAATTGCTTCATCATCATCCACTACCAAAAGTCTCACACCTAATTATAATTTACGAAAAAGATAAAACTCGTAAACTAGATTACTTCATAACTGATTATGGTTTGGGTCGGGTTGATTGATGTAAAATTTCAAATTCATTTTTAGGCCCAGTTCGAAAATGGATTTAAAATATTTCCTAAACTCTGTTCGGATTAAAAATAATAAATTTTAAACTCAATCCAGATTAAAAATGTTAAATTTGAGCCCGATTCAGTCTACCCGTATTACTTTTTTTAGATTTTTTTATATAAAAATAAATTAAAAAAATAAAATACATTAAATACACTAAAAATATTAAAATAAATATTTCCTAACAAATTGAAAATACATTAAAAAGTCTTTATACTTAAATAATACCAACATTGTTGCAACTTAGTAAGAAAATACTTCTAAAATAGTAACAAAATTAACAATAAAATAAGAATTATACAATAGCAAAACAACAACAAAAAGTTTATACGAGCTGGGTCAGGCTAAAAAAATGTAACACCTCTAACCCTTATCCATGGCCAAAACAGGGTTATGGAGCATTATCGGACTTTTCAAATCAAATACAAACATTTCATGTCATTTAACCTACATATCAAAAACTAATCATAAATCACTCATATTGTCCCTTGTATGAGCTATCGAGACCCAAAATACACATTAGAAACAAATCGGGACTAAACCAGAAACTCAAAAAAAATTTCGCAAAACTTCAAAAAAAAATTCTTAGGTGCAGGGGACACACGCCCGTGTGGCCAAGCCATGTGGCTCACACGGTCAAGAAACACGCCCATGTCTCAAGTCGTGTGGATAAAAATAGGTCATTTCAAGGTCACATTTCTCACCCATTTTGATATCAACCTAAACATAACATCTTAACACATCAATATATCCCAATAAACAATCAAAACAAGTCAAAATCATTTTTAAACATAACATAACATAACATCATTTATATATACCCAAATACCTAAAACTTACCTATTTAATCCATCTAATTATTCTACTAAAGTTAACTACAAATTAAATACAATAAACCTATATCATTCACATCAACATCACTAATATGTCTCATTTTCAACCCAACATATATATAAGCAAAATTATAATTATTAACATTTACACAAGACAAACTTTGATTAAATCCACACAAACCCTATACATGTCATATAAACCATATTGAACGTTTCAAAAATTACTAGAATAAGCTGGATAGTGTGACTTGATGTGCTGATCCGATTTTCCAACCTCTTGAAAATCTACAAAGACATCAAACAACTCGAATAAGCTTATGAAGCTTAGTAAGTTCGATGGGTTAAACATAAATCTTATCAAACCTACAATAACACATCAATTAAATAAATTCATTCAATGTAAACTCCCTGCCAATCACAACTTCAATCGATGAATACACTTATTTCAGATCAATACCAATAACAAACAATATATTTTTCAATTTCAATTACAGATTCACTTACCAAGTCTTCCCAAATCGAAGAGTGTCTTATGGATAAGAGTACATCGTTTTCAAAAACCCGAAGGCTAAACAGAAGCTCATGAGAGCTAAATAGAAACACATAAAGGTTGAACAGAAGCTCATAAGAGCTAAACAGAAACCCATAAGGGTTAAACAGAACCTCAAAAGAGTTGAACAGAAACTCATATTAGTTAAATAGAAGCTCGTGAGAGCTAAACGGAAAGTAAACACGAAAGTTCACAATAAATGTTGAACCTCGATTTACTTAGGTAATTTTCCACATTCTCCTCCACTGCCGTCAATTCGTCGAATGCCGAATGTACTCAAATCCCACGTTCCATTCATTTTGGTCATTATTTAAATTCATAATTTTAACAATATTTCACTTTCAATAATAGATATGAATAAATACATAATACCGTTCATCAATTCATTATATGTATATATATTAAATTTCAACCGTACGAACTTACCTGGGTTAAATTGTAAGATCTGCAGAAGTTTAAGGACTATTCTGCTAATTTTCTTTTTTCACGAGTATCTACAGGCTATTGATCTAAAATATAAAATTACTCATTCATTAGTAAATATTTCAGTCCTAATTCACTTCACAATTAATACCCCTCAATTTTTTGAATTTACACACTTACCTCAACTTTTATAACTTTTGCAATTTAGTCCCTTAACTAATTAGTCTATCAAATGAACTTTTTTTTCTCAATTGATAATTTATCTAAATATTCTAGGCTATCATATAGCCCTTGATAAACAGAAATTTAATACCAAACCCTAATATTTAACCTTTTCACAATTTGATCCTAAAATCAATATCTAACAAAATTACTATGTAAAATCATCATACAACAAAATTAAAGCTCTAAATCCATGTTATTTCATCAAAAACATCCAGTATTCATCAATGATAACTTCCAAAATTTCCAATAAAATCAAAAACTAATGAAATAGTTAGTTGGACCTAATTGTAAAAGTCTCAAAAAATAAAAAAATTCAAGAAAAGGGCGAGGATTAAACTTACATGAAGCTAAAATATAAAAACCAGCTTCAAGAGCTCTTAAATGGTGTTTTTGGACATAAAATTGATGAAGAAAATGTCTAGAAACTTTTAAGTTTTTCAATTTAATATTTTAATTTCATTTATTTCCAATTTTGCCCTTTAATCACATCATTTTATCATTTTTTTATACTTATGCCGCCTCAACCATCTCTTATAGGGTAATTTACTCTTTAAGTCCTCCCTATTTACCATTTAAGCCATTTAATCACTATTTCTTTTAATTAGCAAGTTTTGCACCTTTTTTTCAATTTAGTCTTTTTTAATTAATTAACTATCAAAACATTAAAATTTTCTAACGAAACTTTAATACTACTTTAATGACACTCCATAAATATTTATAAAAATATTTATGGCTCGGTTTATAGAATCGAGGTCTCGATACCTCATTTTCTAAACCACTTGACCTAATAAATCTTTATAAAACACAAATTACTAATTCAAAAATATTTCTAAAACTATATTTGACTCGTAAATACTAAATAATAAAATTTTTGAGCTTACTGGTCGAATTTGGTGGTCTCAAACTACTGTTTCCGACACCACTGAAAATTAGGTTGTTACAAAAATCCTATCTGAGGCTTGGCCCATTTAGAAAACGAACCTTATTTTTTGTCCAAACCCATTCTTCGAGCCTATATTTTTGCTCAAGCCCTCCCACTTTTTGGACGAGCCTAGGATGATAAAGAATAGATTACTTTTAAAAATTTTAAAACTTTTTTATAAAATAATTTTAAAAGGCTTAATTGATTTTTTAAAATTTATTACTAAGACCTTTATGACACTTGAGTGTTTCAAAAAAAAATTTATTTCCAATAAAAGAGTAGAAATCAAATTGAATAAATATGTAAAGATTGAGAGTTAAATTTATTATTAAATCTTATATAAACATTAAATTTTAACAAATAAGTTATTTTACTCATTCATCTAACAAAAAAAGTTTAATTTAAAATATAACTATGAATCTAAAATAAGTAATACTACCATGTTCTCCGCTTTTATGACTACAACTTAGGCAAAATAACTTGTATGGTATAATTGTCCATCAATATTTAGGGTCCATTTGTTTGCCAGTAAAATATTTTCCGTAGAATATTTTCATTGTTTTGTGATGTTTGTTTGGTGGAAAATGAATTTCCAAAAGAAAACATTCTTCAAAACACGAGTAAAACCAATGCATTCTTAAGGAAAATGTCTTACCGATTTTTGTCCCGTAAGACATTCTCCCTTCTCCTCTTCAGTCTCATCACTGACTTAAATAATAGTCGTTCTCTATTCCTCGTCATCTTTGTCAATCAGCCTCCGCCTCTCCTCCTCATCTCTGTTTGTTGGTCTCACCTCCTCATCACTACCTCATCATCTTTGTTAGTCAACATTCATCCTTACCAAGTCTTCCTTTCTTGTCTGCATTTCGAAGAAATCCTAAAAAATGAAAAACAATCTTTCTAGTCCTATCAAGGTATATCACTGTCTTCTTCTTATCGAGGTTTTGCATTTAACTTATTTTTTCATAAAAATGGAAGCTATTTGCTTCATTCAAAATGGGTCTGTTTAATTTTAGGTGAATTTATTTTTTTATTATAGTTTTTTTTATACTTTAGGCTAAACTAGTATGCATAAATCAATTAAAGTAATCAATATATCTTGTACAACTCCCTTCTTTCTATTCTTAGTACTTTGGGTAGTGTTTGGGTCGGCTTGGTTGCTTCTGTTATCTTTGTTCCAAGTCTTATCTCTATTGGTGTACTAAAGTAGTTTTGTGTATTGAATAAGGTTTGCATTTTATTTTAGAACCTAAGGGGCTTAGGATCAAATATAAAGAAAAGAAAGGTTACAACTGGTTACTGAGTTGAAAGTACAATTTCTCATTATTCAAGAGTCCAAGATTGAAAATTGTGAAGATTGGTTAATTAATTGTTTATGGCCCTCTGATAATTGAGAATTGATTGGTCAATCTTCAAATGACAATTTTGGAGGTCTTATTGTTATTTGAGATTCTTTTGTGTTGTGTAAGGATTGGGTTCAATTTAGAAAGTGTTTGATAAAATGCTTCATGATAAAAATAAACAGGTCATCTAAATTATGATGTATCTAATGTTTTTTTCTTACGGGGTGTTTTTGGTAGTTTGTTTGAGTTGAAATGATTTATATTAACAACGAAAAACAAAGATGACAAGGTGAATAATTCTTCGATTTAGTTATTACAAAGATAATAAGGTGATTTATATTAATGTTTGTTGGATATTGATATTGACATTAACATGTTGATATTGAAATCATTATGTTTTAAACATGTTGGATATTGAAATTATTGACAATGTAAATTATTAATGTAGAATGATATAAATTATTTGATGACGACTTTCTTTGTAGTGTGTTTAATTATCTTGTGGGTTGTGAATCTGAGGCCAAAGTTTTATTGGCTAAAAGTACGAAGCATAGAAAAATTTAGCTTAAAAAATATTCCCAAGGTTAAAGATATCAATGTATTAATGTGATGTAGTACTAATTATGTGGTGTAGTACTAAATATGCACTTGGACAATATTGTAGTCATCATGTGATGTATTACAAATTATGCACCTAGATAATATTATTAATTTGTAGTAATAATTTTAGTTTGGAAGCTAACTTATTATTATTCGATTTTTTGTTTTTTATAACACAGTTGAGTCATCTATTCGTGTTAGTTGTTTTCAATTTATGATTGTTAATATTCTAGTTTAATAATTATGTACTATTATATATTTGTATTTATTTATAAATAAATCTATTGCAATATATGTAAAAATAATATAAAATATAAATTTAATAGATATAAAATAAATTTAATTAAACAATGAAAAGATGGTCAATTCTCAAATGTATGTTTGTTTCATTTTAGAACAGCTTTAATGAAAAATCGACTAAATAATAAAAATATTTTATATAAATTCACCCAAACATATTAATTTTTCTAAAAAATAATTTAAAATTGATGTTATCAAAACGAAAAAGGAAAAACATTATGTTAAAATATTTGTATATAAAATAAGATAATTAAAAAATATATTTATGTCAATAATGGATTACGAAGCACTTGTTTTCTGGAAAATGTGGGCATAAGTAAAATATAGAGGTAATGATTCCAATCACTTTATAAAAAAATGTGACCACCATCTTACTTTTTTTTAAAAAAAAAATTATTTATTCTTCGAATTATATTTGACTGAATATTTGTCGTCTGTTATAGGATTCGCATCTTACTTTTTCTTCTCGACCGGGTAAGCAAATCAGCAAATTAAACAACTTCTTTATTTTTGTTTTCCTGGAAATCACTGAATCCAAACAGTTGTCTTTTGACTCAAACAGTTCCTTCCTTTTATTATTATTATTATTATTATTATTATTATTATTATTTGTTTCATTAGCACTGTTTGTATCTAATTGTTTATGAATATGGGAAGTGAAACCTTGTGGGGGTGGGGGGTGGTGGATGGTGTAAGCGAAGGACAATTGGGACAAGTGGATGGGTGAGACTGACCACTCATTCAGGCACTCAGTGGCTTCATCATCTTTGTGCTTTTGCTTGGCTTGGCTCTCGCTATTTGCCGGTTTTGGCCCTAATCTTGGCAACCCAGATCCCAATCATCATTAAACGCTTTTGCCTTGGATTATTGACTGTCAAGGAAGAGCTCGACATTGATAGACCATTCATGCGCATGCCTCTTTTGCCTTCTACTTATGAACTGTCCATAATTTGCTACAGAGAATCTTATTCGTTCCTTTCCCATAATTGATGAAACCTTTTTTACGTTTGGGTTTTCTTTTACTAAAACAATTCTTGAAATTTATCTTTGGGATCCAGTGAAAATAATTAAATAAATGAAGAACTTGGCTTGTGAAATGAAGTTTCACTTTCACCCCAATTTAATTCTAGATTTAGTTGGAGCCTTATGGCATGAGGATGTCAGAGATTTTAAAAAAACAACAACAGTTTCCTTGATAGTAATGGATACACGTTTAAGTTTTACCCTATTTCTTCTTGGTCAGCAATTTCGTCTAAAGAGGAAAAAGGAATTCATCTCCGCATTTCGATTTGTGACGATAAAATGTAGTTTGATAATGAAACTTTACTGCCGTGTTTGGTACGATCGGTACAAAATGCTGGAAAAATATTTACTTATTCTTACCCATTTGAAATGGGTAAAAAAAAGTTGAATTTTGCTCTTAATATTTATGTTTTTGTCTTTTTTTTAGTTAAATTTAGTCCTTAAAGAGCTAAATTTGATGATTAACTTTTTAAAATAAAGAGTCAAAATGATATTTTAAACGAGAATATTAATTAAAATATTAAATTTTTAAATACGATAGCTGCATTATAATTTATGTGTATTTCATGCTATTTTTTTAATTTCATGTACTTTTTATATTTTTAAAATTTTAATTTTGATTTATTTTTATTTTATATTTTTGAATTATTTATTAATGTGACATATAAAACAAATGGTGTTGTATTAGTATGATGTGCATATAGATTGCCTTGCAAGTTGTCACGCTTAATCGTATTAAAAAATATTTTACTCAATATTTTCATTAAAAATATATTTTTAACTTTTAAAAAATTAATGACCAAATTTATCTTAAAAAGTAAGAATTAAATTAATAAAAATGTAAATATTCAAAACTAAACAGATAATAAATTATGCAATAATAAGATCGGATAATGAAGTCCAAAGGTTAGAGACTTTCGTGACGTTGAAAAAAAAATCATTTTATCATTTATGAATTAAGGGGGTAATCAAGTCAAGTTTAGTTAAAGCTCATATGGTAAGATTCTTGTATTTCGTTTGAATCTTAATTTTAAACTTTGTGTTTGATTATGATAGTTTACATGATAAGAAAAATGTCAATTCTTTATTTGAATATAATCTTAATTAATAAGTCTTGGGTGTAGTAATAAGATATATAGTACTTTTAAAAATATAATATAAATTTGAACTTAAAAAACGATATTATTGAAAGAGACAACTCAAATATCGAACATGAACCTTAAAAAAATCAATTCAACTCACAAATTATTTACTTTTCAATTTTCACAACCAATAAGGTGGCTTTCACCCATTGTGGAAAATTCCCTACTCTTGCCTCTCGTAGAATTCTAGATCATGTCTCAATCCCAGTGTGATTGATCATCCTCTTGGACCAGCTATTAATCATCGCATTGGTAAGCTATTACCTCATCAACTAGATAATCAGTCGCAAACCCCTCATTGAACAAATTCCTCCTTTTGCTCCTCAACCTATGAGGTATTAGCATTTGTTCCCTCCTAATAGCAAGTTCTTACGTGTTACTCACCTATCTGCAATTAGAAATACCACTTTCTGTTTGACTTGCATGTGTTAAGCATGCCACCAACGTTCATCTTCAGCTAAGATTAAACTCTTCATAAGATTCATAGTTGCATTACTTATATAACTTTCTTATCGTACAGGGTAGTATTTTATTGCCAATCACGCTATTGATACAATAATAAAATTTATGTGTGTTACAAATTGATCAGTTCAGAATTTAATTTCAAATATAAATTATAAAATAAATATGAAAAATATATTTGCGTGAAATTTAAATTTATATTCACTTATTTACAAAGGGAAAGTGGCAACCACATTACTCAATTGGCGTCTTTGACAATAGTAATTGTAGCACTACATAAGACCTACGGTGAAAAAATAATTGGAAGATGAGAAAAAACAGCGGAGAAAATAATACATTTTAATTATAATTTAGAAATGTGGGGCCTACCTTTCACAAAATTGTTGTCATTTTGACATCATCATTAGGGTTGAGAAATAAAAAAAGACAAAACAAATATTATTTAATTGTTATTAAATTTGGTTTAAAGTCGTTGATACTAATAAATTCTTTTACATATTATAAATAGAAAAGGGGAATGACAATCATAGAATTTCAGTCTTGGATTTTGAGATGCTAACATGGGCCTAACTACTACACCTTTATAACTTTTCATTTCATTTTCTTTTTATAAGATAAATGTAAGGATTGATTTTATTTTTGGTGAATTATAATAGCAGGGTAAAGCCTTCAATAATAATGTTATTAGTACGACTCGAACTTAGGTTATGCTTGGAGTGATGAACATCCTGACTATCAGGCTAACACATGAGGTTAAAGAATTATTCTTTTAGGAAAAAAAGATATATAGAATGCAATTGTAAAAATTTAAAGTCTGTATTAATTGAAGATTAAATACAAATATTTTAAAATGTGTAATTTATTCAAAAAATTCATTTAATTAAAAGGAAAATATTTGGTGCACTATTGGTGGAGTTTTAGACTTGAGAGATAGAGTTAAAGTTAACAAGTGTCCTATGAGAGTATACTAAGATATTAAAAAATAAATATTTAAAAAAAAGAGACACAAAATAATTTTTTAAAACGGTTCGTGAAATAAAATAAAAAACCGTCAATGTATCAAATTCTAACCGTTAATTAAAATGTCAAAATTTGCTATTGGTTCTTGTATTATATATAAGTTATAAATTTAGTTTTTTTTTACTCTAATTTGATTAATTTTAAGGCATAATGACTTATTTGGTTCTCCAACTTTACAAAAAATTTATTTTAGCTGTCCATTTAATTTTTCGTCTTTTTTCACTCTCAAACTTGCACTGTTTGTCAAATCAAACAAAAATAATTGAAAAAGTTAACGTGTGTTAACTTTATTGACGTGACATGCACGTGGATGCCACGTAAGTAATTACTTAATTTTTTTTTTAAAATAAAAAGGTTTGAAAAGTATAAAAATTGTTTAAAAAAATAAAAATGTATAATTTTTTAAAAACATTTATTAATTATTAACGTGACATATACGTCGACTTTTATGTCATTGAAGTTAACAAACGTTAACATTTCCATCTATATTAAGATGATTTGATAAACAATATAAGTTTTAATGTTAAAAGAGGTGAAAATTTAAATGGAGGGCCAAAATAATTTTTATTTAATTGGATGGCGAATAAGTCATTATACCTAATTTAATCATTATAATTTTCAAAATTTGAAATTTCATTTCAAATCTAAAATTATAACAATTAGATTTGTTGGGTCAAATTTCACCATTAGTCCCTCACTATGAATACATTGTGAATTTAATTAATATTATCTAATTTGATTATCCATAATTTTTATATATTTTTAATTTTACTCAAACGATTACCGTTAAAATCATTAACTAATATTTTTCAGTATTATGCAAAAATAATAAAGTTATATGTCATTACATTTATGGTAATATATTTGTCATAAAAATTTAAAAATAACATGATGATTGAAATTCCAAAACTAAGAGAGATTAATAACAAAAGACAATTTTTCATACGCAAAATTTGACTTTCTTAAAATTATAATTAACTTAGTTTTTAATGGATAAATTATATAATAATGATGTAAGTGGACTAGTGGAGTCGTTGTTATTGGAATCAACTAAGCCTTGATTACTGCTCTATCAACCAAACCAAATCGAAACTATAATTAGGAACCATTCACACAGACCATAACCATAATTTGTACATCCAACACTCACATTTAGGTGAAATTTTAAAAGTTAAAATATATTGTAAGTACCTGTATTTTTAGAAATTTAAAATTTAATTTTTATATTTTATTTTTAAGAATTTAGTCCATTCACTTTTCGATTTTAAAATTCAGATCCAATTGTTAACAATGTTAATTTTTTGTTAAATTATTGATATAATATTTTAAATTTAAAAAAAACTCACTCGATAGCTATGTAACAGAAAGAATTGCAATGAACCTAAATGTAACAAAAAATTTTAAGAACGGTAGAACCTAAATTTTAAAATCTGAAAAGTAAAAGATTAAATTTTTAAAATAAGTTTAAAATATGCCATAGATCATTGTACTCTTCAGTAAATTTGAAATTTAGTCCATGTGCTTTTGTTTTCAAGAATTTAATCATTCTATTTTTAGATTTCAAAATTCAAGTTTAGTTTTAACACCATTAAATTTTTTTGTTAAATTTATTGATGTGATATTTTGAAATAAAAATCCTCAATTGATAATCATGTAGCTAAAACATGATTTTTAATGAACCTAAACTTAACAAATTAATTTTAATAGAGTTAACAATTAGATCTAAAATTTGAAATCTAAAAAAAGGACTAAATTCTTAAATGTAAAAGTATATAGACTAAATTAAAATTTTTAAGAAAGTATAGGGACTTATGAAAGATTTTAACCAATTTTGAACATCTTTCAGCCTTTGAAAAGCAATGTAGGCTAAAGCAGGAACAGAGATGGGACCAGCTTTAATGCGGACCCCAAACGGGCCCTCCACTCTCTCTCTCTCGCCCTCACTCGCCCGCCTCCCGTCCTTCACAAAGCAAAATAAAAAATAAAAAAATAAAAAAAATAAAAAATAAAAAAACTAAAAACAAAAAGCAAAAGCTAGTCTGCCAATTCTAAACCCACCACAACAGCAAAAGCAAGCTTAGTTGCAGAGCTAAAAGAAAAAACAAACACAGTCTAGAGAGGTCGCTAAAGCACTAACACAAGAAGAAAACCAAAAGAATCGTTGATTGTAGCGTATGTGTTTGTAAATTTTCTTGGCGAGAGAGGAATTGTTAGAAGGCTGAGTTTCAGAGCTCTGTTTCCTAATCATTTGATTTTGTTTTAAAAGTCCGTACAGGTTCCTATTCTTCTTAGTTCTTGAATTTTGTTAATATGATCCTTTAGATCTCTCTCTCTCGCTCTCTCTTTCTCTCTGTATGTTCTGTGAGTTGGAATTAGAAAACATTCTCCACTTTTTTTCCGTTTTAAATGTTGGAAAGAGGGAGAGGTTGAAAGGTTTTGAGGGTGGCATCGAAGGGTTTACGTGGCGAATGTGCTGAAGTGACAATGGAATAGGAGAGAAGTGGCGGAATTTCGCATGTCTACATTTATTATTTGTGATTTTATCCTTTTATTTTAAAAAAAGAAAATTAACTAGGGTTTCTCAAATTTATTTAATACCATTTCCGGCATTTAGTTAATAGCAGCTCAAGTTACAGATTTCACGAGCTTATTTGGTTGATCTGGTTCGCTTTTTTATTTTGGGTACAAATTACGAGTTAAGCATATCATTTCAAGCGTTGGCTCTGAAATTAGAGGTTTAGTGATAGAACTTTGATTGCTCTGTTCTTGTAAGTTTTATATTCTTTTTATTGTTAAAATGTGTTAAAAAGACTTTTGGTTAGAAAATATAGGAAGATTAAATATTATATATTGGATTTCTTATTCTTTTTACAAGTTTTATTTTGAAGACTAAATCTGGATAAAATGGTTTGGCAGTGAGTGATTTTTTCTGTTTGTATGCATTTATTAATGCTTTATTTTACTTTGGTGTGCTGATAAAGTGGGCTAGAATCTGAGAATATTATTGTTGATTTATTTACCCGTTTAAGGGAAAAAAATAACGAAGAAAAGCTGATTCTAAGCATATGGTTAGAGAATATTGGAAAAGAAAGAAATGGTTCATTAGATTCCTTTTGAAGTCCAACCAGAAAACTAGAGGAATTATTGAACTCAATCTCAACCTCATTTTGCAGGATTGCTTTGCTGCTAAGATTATTCTATGTAAAGATTCAAGATTACCTAGAATGGAAAGGGTCTCAGAATCAAAGTTGCTTCCGAGGAAATTGCCTGCTCTGAGTTCTGTGCCAAATCCGCATATAGTCTTTGAGAGAGAAGCAGGTCTTATGTTGAATTTGCAACCTGTATATGCTAGAGATAAAGCAGGTCGATCTAATGTGGGAAGCTCCCAATTGCCAGAGTCAGCTGAACCCGTAAGGACATGGAAAGGGAAACACTCCTTGCTTGAACAGGTAGAAATCATGCCTGATGTTATTACATTCAAGTGCGGTGGTGATTCATTGGAGGAAGGTGGACCTAGTTCTTTTTCCGGAGCTAGTCACCCTCCGGAACCTGTGGACACGGATCCAATGAGAACTGTGTATGTACCAATCAGTCAGAAGAAGTCCGATCCTGGGTGTTTGATGAAGAGCATATCAGTGAAGGGACCTTTTCTAGAAGATCTTTCGATTAGGGTTCCTCATAAGAAACCAAGTCCTGCTATTCTTTCACCAGCAGAAAGTTTGGCTGAAGAATCCAATGATTTTGTTGCATTATCTTCACCATTTTCAGGTCCACGTGCATCACAAAATGTAGATAACTCTCTCATTCATCGAGGTTCAGATGACAAAGAATGTGTTTGGGATGTTTCTTTGCCTCCAAGTGGTAATGTAAGTCCACATAGCAGCATTGACAGCACTGGGGTTGTCACTGCCATGAGCATCGTCAATAGCTCTGCTAGTACATGTAGGAGTGATGCAGTTACAAGTGATGGCATGATTAGCATGGAGAGGAATTGTGAGAGTAGAAAAGAAAGTGTCAGGGCAGATTCGCTTGAGAGTGCAAAGACTAGTGTTAGCCAAGCAAGTGATAGCAGTGGCCTTAGTGATGACAGTAACTGGAGCAATATTACTGGGAGTGCTAATAAGCCGCACAAAGGAAATGATCCTAGGTGGAATGCCATCCTGGCTATCCGGGCTCGAGATGGAATTTTGGGAATGAGTCATTTCAGATTGCTTAAACGGCTTGGTTGTGGTGACATTGGCAGTGTATATCTCTCAGAGCTGAGTGGTACTTCTTGTTATTTTGCTATGAAAGTAATGGACAAGGCATCACTTGCAAGTCGTAAGAAGTTGACTAGGGCTCAGACTGAAAGGGAGATTCTGCAGCTTCTGGACCATCCATTTCTGCCCACTCTTTATACTCATTTTGAGACTGACAGATTCTCATGTCTAGTCATGGAATATTGCCCAGGGGGGGATCTACACACTTTGAGACAACGGCAACCTGGAAAGCATTTCTTAGAGTATGCTGCAAGGTATGACTTATATACTCGAAAACATCCACCTCGTGTTGAATATTAGCATCCTTAAAGGAAAATAAAATAAATTTCTGCAGTAAGAATTCCCTTTTTGTCTCACTGTTGTTTCTCAAGTCTCATATTGTCTTTCATGATATTTTCCTCTGGTTTCTCAGAAGTTTACTTCCATGAGGATTGGTCTATTGATCTGTTTTCTATTCAGTTGTTATTCCTCCTACTTTGTGGTATTGATACTTCTATGTTATTTTTCAGTAGTTATTGGATGGGTAATGCACTTCCACAATCTAAACGTCAAGCACATGAGAATGTGGCTTTCATCTCTATTGTATTTTTCCACACGTTGGGAACCTTCGGCATTTCTTAAATTTCACTTCTGTTGGTTTCTTAATGTCTTTGGAGTTATGGTGTCAAGTAAAACTAGCCCTAGTTAACAACATACAAAGATAGTAGTTCTCTATGCAATCTTGGGCAATATGTCTAGTTAATGAAAGTTATTGTCACCTTCATACTGCTGAACTCTAGGCAGGGAGATGCTTGCTGTCTTATGGACCTGCTAGCTTTTATCTCTTTCTATAAGTCTTTTGTGATGTACAACTAATTGGAGTTCATAGAACTATTTTAACTAGGAGGTTGTGTGATACTATTGAGCTGGTCGTGTAAATGGATTCCTTTGCTTCCCATTTTCCCTTGGTTCCCTTAACTTTATAGGCATCTTTTATGAGTAGGTGCCATGGACTGAAACTGTTATCTGTTTATGTTGGGTTCCAAAATAACTACCAGTCTATGAAGAAAGGGTTCCCAGTCTTTGCTTGGCTCGTTTTGGAAACTTTTCTCATTCATTGTTCAAAATGGTTACTGCATATACATTCATTATGTTTCTGAAGTTCTTTTCATATGGTTGGCGTAAACACATTGCTAAAGGCTTGGTCATCATATCAGCTTCATAAGCAAGTGTGTTTGTATAAGATCAGTGCATTTCAGTTTGAACAGTTACAAACCCCATCTTTCTTCTAAATGCAGGTTTTACGCTGCAGAGGTTCTATTAGCACTTGAGTATCTCCACATGCTTGGTGTTGTCTATAGGGACTTGAAACCAGAAAATGTTCTAGTTCGTGATGATGGCCATATAATGCTCTCAGACTTTGATCTTTCCTTAAGATGTGCAGTGTTTCCCACACTAATAAAATCCTCAGCATTCGATTCTGATCCTTCAAAACGTGGAGCTGCTGGTGCATTCTGTGTTCAACCTGCCTGCATTGAGCCTACTTCAGTTTGCATTCAACCTGCGTGCTTTATCCCACGGATATTCCCTCAAAAGAACAAGAAGAAAACCCGAAAACCTCGAATAGAATTTGGGGCGCCTTCTCATACCCTCCCAGAGCTTGTTGCAGAGCCTACTGCGGCCCGGTCTATGTCTTTTGTTGGAACCCACGAATACCTAGCCCCTGAAATAATCAAAGGAGAAGGCCATGGAAGTGCTGTTGATTGGTGGACCTTTGGGATTTTCTTGCATGAACTGCTATATGGTAAAACCCCCTTTAAAGGTTCAGGAAACCGCGCTACACTATTCAATGTTGTAGGGCAACAGCTGAAATTTCCGGATTCACCAGCAACCAGTTATGCTAGCCGCGACTTAATCCGGGGGTTGCTGGTAAAAGAGCCACAACACCGATTAGGGGTGAAGAGGGGGGCAACCGAGATCAAGCAACATCCATTCTTTGAAGGTGTGAATTGGGCTCTAATACGATGCAGCACCCCACCTGAGGTGCCAAGACCAATGGAGAGCGAGATGCCTAGGATGCCTGGGAAACTCGGGCCGGTGGAGCCAGTTGGAGTTGGTAGCAACAGTAAAAGGATGGTAGGTCAGGTAGGAACAGACATGAAATCTGGGGGTAAATATCTGGACTTTGAGTTCTTCTAGTTTTCTTAATTACAGGATGCCGTGTTGTATTAGTATCCATTTACTCAATCCCTCCGAAAGTTTGTTCACAGTACTTAGTTCTGATGATATACTTAAGCTCACCGCCTGAATTAGCTTTTCTTTGATGATTATGGATGTAAAAACGATGCAATTGCAAGGCCTGAGCCCTAGCAATTTCTCTCCAAATTCCAAACCTCAAACGAAGGGTTTTTGCTTGGAAGAAAAATTGAGGCCCACAAAACCAACATTATTGAACACTTTTTCTTTTTGCATTTCAAAAGCCTAAATCTTTGGTCCCCTTTGCTGGCCTCTTTATCCACCCTGTCCCGATTCTCAATGGTTTAAATCGAATATGCTTTGTTCTTTTTGACCTTTTTTTTTTTAATAATTTTCATCTGCTCCTCACCCAATGTCTTGTCCATCACCAAAATTTTTGGGTTGGGGTTATTTTATCTTCCCTAATATGCATTAGTTAAAAGAGGGTCTTGTAAATTCCTTTGGAGGGCTGTGAATTGTCGTATAAAAAACTTTTTGCAACCCAATGCCCTATTACCTCTTAATGGAGCAAAGCTAAGCAAATTGTCAGCAATGATTGTTGCTGACGCTTCTGATGGGGAATCCATCTTCCTGAGCAAAGCATCGATGCTTATTTTGCTATCAGATTACGGTATAACGTGCTGTCGGTGTCGGTGTCGGAAAAGGCGAGAGCTTAGCCTTATAGCTGAGGAGTATAACACTTGCGCCTTGCCTTCGGTGATGATGAGACCCACCCTGGCATATTCGGAATTGCATTTTATTAGCCTAGTAAAAAAGTGTTAAAGTTGGAGAAATCCAAAAAAACAAAAACATAAAAACAGAAGCTGTTAAGTGAAAAGATCACATGTCCTCTTTGGACCGAATTCATAATTTGGTGAAAATCAACAAAATAGAAGTTTGTAATGGCTTCCTTTATGGGACAACAAAGTGGTTTCTAATTAGATGGGAACAATAAACAGAAGTGACATTTGGATGAAGTAATGAAAGTAGGTACTAAATAAAATAGTATGAGAAATATCAAAGGTTGAAACAAAACATTGGATTGGAATTAGAAGGCGGATGCTCCAACTTTCTGTAACCTGAACCACATTTGTGCTATTTTTGACCGTTTCTTCCACCATTTGCATGAGACAAATGTTGCACCTAATTCCTTTGCATGTCTACTGTTTTTGTCTCTGATAAAAAAAGAACTTTCGTTTTCAACGAGAAAAAAGAGAGTAAAGGTTCACCTGCTTGGCAGACATGGCCAGCATTTACTCTGAGAGATCAATAATGAATTCATTGGTCCCTACAAATACAAAGCTCACCATGTTTATGCTTTATAACCGTCCTTGAGACACCAACCCACCAGCACTCCAGTCCTTCCCCTAAGGAGCTAAGAATTTTTGTTAAAATAAATTAAGTAGAATATAGATGCTTGATTTTTTTAATGCTTCTATCGTTAGTAGTTCTGGAAAATACCATTCTTTGCAGGATCACTTTTTCGGTCCATACTTAAAAAAGGAAAATTGTGAAAGTAAATTGCGAGAACACTTACCCTTCGAAACAACTACTCTTAAGAATGACATGCAACTACCCTTGGCCCTGGGAATGACATCATGCTGGGAACAATTACTCTTAAGAATCATCATGTTCTAGTTAATGGCTCACTTTCTGAAAGCTTTACCCCTGTTAGAGGCCTATGTTGAGGTGATCCCCTTTCACTTTATCTCTTTGTTCTTTGTGTCAATATCCACTCACTTACGGTACATGTAGCTCACTGGAATAGAATAGAATTGTAATTAGTAATTCAATTGTTTGATTGGATGTAAATTGTAATAGTATTATTGTGTTTGGTTGAATAGAATAGATTGTAATAGTATAAAGAAAAAGCTAAAATGACTAGAATACCTTTAACAAAATTTTTAGGTAGGTGATTATTATTATTAAATTTTAATAAGATTGTTATTAAAATAATTTAATAAAATAATATATAATTTAATAACATTCTTAATATAATTATTTTTATATTAAAATATTTAAAATATTTTATTTACTATATTTTAAAATAATACACTATTATTTGAATCTATCTCAAGTTATCTCCATTGTAGTTGACACATAACATACACATGGTTAGAGTAGTGCATTTACATGATTTATTATGATATTTAAATTCAAATCACAACCACTTGCACAAGGAAAATTTGTTATGTGCATCATCGAGTTTCGCCATTTATGTGCGATATGTATCATTGTGTTTAGCTGTTATTCGACTATTCAAACTACGCCATGCAGAAGATACCTTCAACTCAACGTCCTCTTCCCACCAATTAGAAGTCTGCAATAATTCATGATTTTATTTGTTGGTTAGTTGATTAGATTTTCACGATGCTTAATCTCTACCATGTAATATATGTATACATATATAAACCGGAGGCAAGGTGCTATGCGGAGGCAGATCACTTCGAATCCAGAAACTGATTGCAGATCCCATACAGTCTCTATTTTCAGCTTCTGAATCTGACGGTCTTGCCTTGACTTCAGAATAGTATTAGTTATGACCAACATTTTGCCAGGCTCATTGATATTCGCGCTGCTCAAATGTTCATGAACCGCAGCGAGCTGTGCATCTGAGAGAAAAGCTTGGAGATCAGCTCCGCTAAATCCTTCTGTCAGCTAAATCCTTCTGTCATTTATGCTATGACGTCCAAATCGACATCAATGGAAACTACATTATGTGCAAATACAACATTGGACTGTTCATTTATTTAGAAAATTTTTAAAATTTTGAGTAAACATTAAAATCCAACACTGACCACAAGCGAGACTTGAAGAAGAGTATCAAAATACATGAGAACTAACCTTGTTGCAACAAACACAAATACATCAAAACCATTAAGGCAAAATAATAAAATGCAGCAAGCAGAAAGATACTAACTTGAGCATGAACCTTAAGTTATATTTCCATAGTAGAAACACATTAATATATTTCCACAGCAAATGGTGAGCTGAACTTAATAGTCAATAAGATATGCATGCCTCAGCATCCTAGTCCCTAGTCCCTTGGGAGTTAATAAATCTACAAATTTGCAAAGTTTACTTTGACAGTAATATATTACGGCAGTCCCATACCCTTTAATACAATACTTAAAATGCATGTAACACAAACTTGCTGAAACTTAGTCAAGGTAATTACTAATAATACATACACATTATGCATTTACACGGCTCACTAGAAATTATTGTTTATATATGTTATTTTCTACATATTGGGTTTGAATTATAATAAATATTACTGGCATATCAAGAAGCAAAAATCAATGGGGAACGCATCCATAAAAGATGGTAAAAGAGAAAATGCTTGATTAGACTCTCTTACCGTTTGCTCAGAAGCACCAATGTATTTATTCAGTAGTTCAAGCCCTTTCACTAATATTTCCTAAAATAATAAAATTAATTAGTATAAACTTTTACCCAAAATCTTAAGATAAGCAATGGGAAGTGTATGCAATCTCATTCCCTAAATAACACAAAATGCAACTTATTATATCCAATTTAAACTACATGCAGATTAAAAATGTCGTGAAAATTAGTAACAAGAAAGATAAAATGTCGGCTATATATAGAAGTAACAAATTTATCGGGGAAAATGAACATTAACGCCTTTTTAAAAAGAGATACAAGATAGAAGTACATACACACACACAAGAAACAAAAATACCAGATCATACACATCATATCCATCACAAAAATACCAGTTCTGTTGTCTGGATTTAACGAGTTGGTTAATGAAAAAGGTCCCAATACCAAAATCTACAATTTCTATCCCTATCCCCAGACTGCAGTCTTTGTAACTAAAAAAATTCCATTTTTATTCAAAATTCAAGAAAATTATGAAAAAATAATTACTGAACTACATTTCTCAATATTCTTCTGGTTAATTCTTATAACAATGATAATTGAAATTATAAAACAAGAAGGGGAAGAAAAAAGGGGAACTTACAAAGGTTCTCACAAAGGAAAGGAGGCAGCTTTGCGGAGACGGGGAATGAGTCGGAGATGAATCTACTGTTCTCAATGACAGAATCGAGGGAGGCACCACTTTTACAACAACGACGGAATTGACAGCCAATGGGTGAAGAAATACAGGGTAAAATTGTCTGGGGAAAAAAGTTGCTATCACATCCGTTGTTGAATGGGCTATTCTTAGCCCCCTTTGCTGAATGATGATTCGGTAAATCAGATGAATAAGAGAGGAATAACCATTCATCGAATGAAGAAAACAGTGAACCAAACTATAGCTTGACTGTTCATCCAAGAATAAGGAAGGAATAGCTATTCCATTCCCTCCAACCAAACGTGGCATTACGCTTCAAAAGTTGAAACGAATAAATCCATCCGGGGAATCAAAGTCTCTAGAAACGCCCCTCCTATTAAACATCTTCTTTTTCCTGATGATTACTACATCTTTTTAATTCGTTTGTTCAGACTTGCAAATCACTCTGGGAATGATAGACTTAAAAAATGGCATAGTAGCATTCTTAATGCAAAAGGAATTGACCAGCCGGGGAAATATTTAGGTCTGGAATTGGGGACACTATATAGGGAAAATGAATTTTTTCGAAGCTTAATTTGAATAAGGTAAACAATAAACTCACCTGATGGAAGTCAAAAGGTCTATCATTAGGTGGAAGACTCACTCTCATCAAATCTACTTTGATATCACTTTTGCTTTCCTCCTTTTATATCTTGAAGGCCTCAAATTACATATGTAATGAAATTGATAAGATCATCCCTGCTTTTTTGTGGGGACACAACATTGATGTTGAAAAATTTCATTCCTATCGTTGGGATGAAATTTGTGCTCCCAGGAAGATTAACTCTCTCAAAAATTGCATGGTGTATAATGAAAAATCCAATCTATCTTCTCACCAGAATTTTAAGAGCCGACTACTTGTTGAAATATTTTCAAAATATAGTGTTTCAATAGTTACAAATAAAATGTTACAAGTTACCAAAAGTTATGTCATTTAATTGATAATAAACGATCATAATTATTTAAGTAGATATCTATTGAATAATTATATTTATGATTAAAAATATGACTATTCATTTGGATAGTTATATCCTTATGAAGAGACATAAAACTACCTATAAATAGGAGTGAAGTTTCATTTGTAGAACACACTAAAAAATACATCAAAAGTTTCTTTATATTTTTCCAGTTATTCTATAAAGAATTACTGCAAATTTTTTTTATAAAAATTAATATTCTTGTTATACTCCGCTCAATTCTCAATGGATTGTTTCCGTCAGTGCAAAACGTCAACAACCATTGAGCTTCATTGTATCCTCGAGGTTTATTTGCCAATAACTCTTTTGCACACCATAATATAGGTGGGAGCGAATAGAATCTTGAAGAAAGTGGCATTGATACACATCTTGAAGCCTTTATTAATTTCTCATAACACTTCAACAATTTTAAGATTCTAATTTCACAATTTATGAGAAATTAAAGAAATCTTGTCCGTTCACCATGTATTCATATGCCACTACAAGCATGATGCTATAAGGATGGATATCGGCAAATGTAGTTGCATCAAGTCTAGAGATTTTGTCAAATTTTGATTTAAAAGAAATCTTTATCATAAGAAAATGTATGTCAAACTTATTGTTTTACTCTTATTGCATGATTTAGATTCAATTGTTATGTGTTCATTGAATTACATTATGCAAAATATGCGGGTGTCTTATGCATCAATTACTTGACAAAAAAATCAAATACTTGTCTATTTTATGCTTGATTTTTTTAGATGCATGATTCTGATTGGTATAAAATTATATAACATACTTCTATTCAACAAGTTGCATTATTAGATTCAACGAATACTTTTAAAATGTTGGACGAATGGTTTCTTACCAAAAAGTACAACTTAAAAAGTGATATATTTTAACTCTTATTATTTCTTCTTCTTGATATATAATTATTTAATATACGAAATTATTTGTTTATTCAAATCGTGATATAGTAACTAGCATTTAGATGATATAGTTTGTAGATGATATAAATAATTTTATCCCCACACACCAACAGTACCACAATCACCATCCTTTTGAATCTGTCAAATCTAAACCAACTCTTGGGCTTGGAAAGACATTCATAGAGGTAGAAATATCTGCATATAAGGAAATAATGTTCAGCTTTGGGAGTAAAAACTGTTGAATAAGTGTAGCATGAATTTTCCTTTTATAGACACTATTAAGCCACCTACCTTTGCCATTGAAGTTCAATCACACCTTCTCCCGCACATCAACAATTAAGATCGAAAGAAATTTTTAAATATACTCGACCATGGTCGAGCCTCTGATCTTTTTCGTAGGACCCTTTCGATTCAAGGCGGTGAAGACAAAATTGTTTGAAAATTGGATTTCGATGATCGTTTCTCTGTGAAGAATGCTTACACTCTCGTGTATCACTTATGCATAAATACCAATCTTCTTCCTTACAAAATTATATCATTTTTCTTTGGAAAATTTGCAGTAATTGCCTTTCAACCAAGGAACTTCTCTTGAGATGTCTTTCCGTTGATGATAATTTCTATCCTTTCTGTTTGGCTTAGTTCTTCTCTCACTCTCCATTTTGATTCCCTCTGCGTTTCTTTCTTATCAAACAGGTTTATTCATTAGCTTCAAACAACACCAACTCTCATGACTCAAGGAGATTTTACACTATTACGACTTGTACTCTCTGGTTTATTTGGAAATCAAGGAAGGAACTCATCTTTTGAAAGGTTGATTCCTTACCAACAAGTGCAATTAGAAGGATCCATAATCTACACCAATTTGTCCTGAGCGCTTACCTTCTTGACATTTTGCGACTCTTTTACTTTGCATTGTTTGTAATGGCCAAAATGATATGATTGGAGGAGTTGCAATTGCTTAGGACACTAAAGGCTTTCAATTTCTGTCCATTTGAAGCATTAAATTTGGAAGCAAACTCCAAGCTAGACTTCTCACTCTCCGATCTATTCTTTTGATTCTCAACACTCTCAATATTGCTTTTTGTAGGCTTTTTAGGAATGAAAAAAAATGGCAGAAAATAATTGGACACATTAAGGTAAGATGTGAGCTATTTGTCATCATACAAAATGAGCCAATGGACAATAGCTAAACTATGTAGGGAAGCTGAATAATAGGCAACATGCGTATCAAAAACATTTATTAGCTTCTCATAGCCATAACAATTTTTTGCGAACACTTTGGAGCTAACCTTGGAAGTTTGGCACAATTTCTAAGTTGCTCCACTTTTTTTGGAATACAATTACTTTCACCCTATATATTTATTGAACAAACAACGCACTATATAACCTCTTTCACTTTCACTACTCACTGTTTTAGCAAATTCATTCTCACTAACACTTTTTAGTTTCTAAAGTACAAAAATAGAGGTTTTCTTGTTTATACTTCCAAGTATTTTAAAACTCTTGCGGCAACTTTCTTACTACTATCTCTACAACCATCACAACTTCCATTGTCCTTGAACGTTTATTGCTTCTATCACCACCACCTACCATCGCAATTATTTTCTATTGTCTGCTCTGATCTTCTCCACCATCTCTTTACGACATCTCATTTTGTAAGATTGTACTATCTCCTTATCTTAATAAAAAGAACTCAACGAACATATAAGAAGAATATGCAAAAATTTGGACGAAAGAAAGTCGGAATTTGTGTATTTATTCATCTGCTGAAATTGCAAACTTTTTTTTTCATACAATAATCTGAGCAATTTCCTGTACACATGATATGATAAAACTACAAAGACTTTCCTTGTATTTACGAAAAATAACAATAATAAGACTGCACAGCCAGAAAAAAAACCCGTTCTAATAAATTTCAACCGAGTCAAGTGGGTAAAAGAAATGTATACATCTATTAGATATGATAGGAACGAGAGCAAACTGAGTCGAGGGCCTCGGTAAATAACGCAGAAAAGCTGGTCAATGCTTGAAAAACACCTGGTAAGCCTGTTTGAAGATTGTTCAGAGTCATTGCTCTTGTAATCTCTACTGCTTTGGCATGTCTCAGCATTTGATCTTCCACCCGCCTTTGGCAGGTTGCGAGCTCGGATTTTTTATCAGCGAGGGGATCCCGAGCATCCAAAACCTGCCCGTGATCAGGCCCAGTATCAGGAAGTCCGACACCGACCATAGAGTACGAGTGGTAGAACTTCCTTTCTATGTTGCGGAGAGATGATGCCTTTTTCTCGAGCTCCTTTGATGCAGTTTTGGTTTGCTTCTTAACCTTAAGCTCTTCAGATTGTTTAACAGATATGACGTGGACAACATTGATAAAACTTTTGATAGCTTCAGAAGCTACTGTGTCAGGGAGTCGTTCAAGAGCAAGCTTCCACTCGTCACAAAATGCATATACATTGGATGGCTCTGTATTGCCATTGAAATTGTCGTTGCTGACGGGAAGAAGGGTGAGCTTGAACCAACCATGGAGGGAGCAGATAAAACTGCGTTGAAATTTTATCAAACGGCAGAAACTAGAGTGCCAGGCAGATACAGCTGACTCTAGATCACGTGTTGCCTGGCGGTGCAGTTCAGAAGTTGAATCACCTTTCCCTGATCTGTTTATGAGGCCACGGACTTGCTGCACAATATTGTTCTGAACTTCATGGTATTGATGCATTGACGCCCACATAGACCTGAAGCTGCATATGTTCAAATTTACAGTATTTTAGCATCAAAATTGTTCAACTATGATGAATTTCATTTTCGACCTGTGAAAACAGATTAAGGAGCACCCAACCCCTACTTGTTTTATGGCCTAAAAGGACTATAGATCAGAGAAACACTGTCAAGTAGAATGGGGTCACTGTCTGAGTCTAAATGATTTAAAAAAGTAAAAAGTCAATACAAAGCAAAGGTGCTAAGGGGATGATCAAGTGGCATAGCAGAGCTATGTATCATAATGGTTCACCTACTCTGCAGCATGCCGAAATCTTTACTATAATGTTTAACATGAGATAAAATAATCCAAGATTCAATCCCTTCCTGAATAGCTCAAGCCACCAGGGAACAAGTTCTCTTATAGTAAAGATCTATAAATAGCAAAAGAGTTGAAATTATGAAACTTTTCTTGTTTAATACAGCACAAGGATTGGAACTTTAACAATAATTTATTGGAATGCTTACATTGGTACTTGGATCAGATTTCATGATCTAGCATTTGGCCTTTGGCCAAGAGTGTTCACCACAGCCCACGTTGTGGGTTCAAGTAAGCAGGGATTGCCTACTTGTGTGTGCGTGGCAGTGATCTACTACTATTAAGGGTGTGTGAGTTGTACCAATATACATATATATATAATTTCAAAGTGTGTACTTAACGGGGTCTATGGATACATAGTCACATTGAAGGATAAACACCTCAAAAGAATGTCTAATCTATTTCGAGAAACAAAAGGAGAAAAAGAGTACTTACGCACGACAAATTTGAACAAGCTGAGGAACAAGATCACTGTCTCTAAGCCCCACAATGGCAGTAGAGGTGGTAGTGACAGCCTGAGATGTGACGATAATTAGCGACTGCAACCTTGTTATCGATGCTTTCGTCTTGTCTATCTTGGTTTCATCCTCTCCCTTGTATTCTTGACTTTGCAATGCTGATAACTTTTTCTCATGCTCAATCTTTACTCCTTCTCTGGCCTGAAATTAATTTAAAATTATTGCCTATATTAGGCTGAACACCAACACAACAAAGCTCTAACGTACATAACAACAATGCCGTAAGTAAATTCATGGGAGGAACCCAACAATTAGGTAAATTATCTTTGCACCACATGTTTATTATTCTTATCCAAGAGATGATATGACATCAGAATTCTAATGTCCAACCAATTCAATCATTCAAGAAACTTGAAAAAGTCTCAATGAGACGACACCACAGTGTAACCTCATAAAGTCACCTATCCACTTTTTGCCTTAGCATTCAATGAAAAAGAGGAAAAAAACAAAGGGGAAAAAGTCAGCAGCAAATGTCCCAACGAAAGCAACTTCATTCTAACCCTGAAAATAAATGATCAAATTTATTCATAGTAAAATAATCTCACTTCATTAAAATATGTAAATACAAATAAATTTATTTTGTTTTATTTAGTTGATTCACAATATATAAAATTTATACAATATCAACCTCAAAATATAAGATTTAAGACGACGAAAGCACAAGTCAGACCCATTCCGCCAAGTTGATTTCCGTTAACTCTGCTTTCTCTGTTAAATCAATTTCAGTCTTAGGATTAATTATTGGTTTATTAAAATTTATAATCATGTATTATTTTTAAAATTATTTTAAATATATTTATAATAGGAAAGTTATTTAATACATTATTAGAAAAAACTCCACACCTCAACTCATTTATGAAGTCTAAAAACTTCAGTGATGATATATCAAATAATTACACTTTATAATATGTCATAAATATATAATATATAATTATAAAAGGAATTAAAATAAGTAGAAATCCTTATTACACACGTATAAGTATAGAAACCACGGATTTCGAATATAGATGTGTGTTTAAAAATAACACCCTTAAATAGCGAAACATATGGTTTGAAATTAATTAATCATATTAACACATAAAATACATGTGATCTTAAAAAAGAAACAGTGAGTAAAACGAAATTTAAACACTGAATACATCGGATTAACAATACTAAATGCATTACAATTGTTTATCATTATAAATTAGTGTCGAATTAATTTGTAACACCAATTCAATTAATAACATTACTAATAATATGCACAAGATAACAAATTATATTAAAAAAACATAAAATGAAAGTTAAAAATAGTAGAAATAAAAGGGTTAATCAACCAAAGTTGATTATAAGCATGAAATCCCAAGCAAGCAACAGTTTCAAAAGGGGCGTTATCGTCCAAATATGAAAAAAGTCAAAAACTGCGGTGGAGTTACGCTACAGGGCACCTTTATTTGTGGACATCCTAGTCACGCCCTTTTGTCTAAGATACGAAATTAGTAAAAAGCTTTTTATTTTTAAAAGAAGAGAGAAAATTTACCTTAACTTCCTCGTACAACTTCTTCTCCCAAGCCAGGAGCCGGTCCAAAGTAGAACAAAGGCTCTTTGAACGGCCTTCTTCATTGAGCGCTGCCGAGTCAAGCCGGTATTTCACCGCCAATGGAGGCTTTGAAGTCCAGCTCGAGCTCAAGTTACTCAGCATACTACTCGAATGATACACCGTCTCTGTAAATGTTAAAAAACCAGATATTTTAATTTAATAAAATATCAAACTAATTAACATTAATAAACTTGAACTATTCAAATTATATTAAAATTTCTCAATGTTTGAAGCTTACTCTTCAACTGCCGGAAACTTTTATCCAGCTGAGCTCTACCGATCTCCAGCATCTCCGAGACTTCGTCTCCGGCGGCGGCGGCTTTATCGAAATTCTCTTTGATCGCATCGACGATCTCTTTCAAATCCCTATGCCTAACCACCATCTTCGTATCCATCATAGTACCCATCCTAAAACTGCCGGCAGACGATCCCGCATCCTCCGACTTACTATCCATTTTATTCCCCGCGGTGGCCCCATACATCTGCTGCTGTGGCTGGGCCGGCTTAGGAGTCTGATTATGGAGATGACTCAACTTCTCCGACTCCCCTCTCGTCGAGGACCCGAAATTGGAGCGGGTCCCTATCTCGGATCTAGATGCCAAGTAATCGTCATCCGCTTCCTCTCCATCCGATGAACTTGTTGTAGTGTAACGGTCGTGGTCGTGATCTCCCCACTCACTGCATTGCACTTCTTCTCTTTCGGTTTCCTCGTCGAAATTACTCTTGGCGTTATGGGAATTGGTATCGTAACGATGATTCAGTTTCTGTGGACGGAAGAAATCGTATTCTGATTTTTCCGTTTCAGTATCTTCATGGTCGTTTTCATCTGAATGACGATGATGGCGTCGCGGCAATTGTTGCTTTCGTTGTTGTAGCTTTTGCTCGAAGAATTCGGAGTCCGGAGGGGAGGGAGGGTAAAAATTTTCCCAGTTCCAAACCGAAGAAGCTTGAGAAGGAGTCGTTGAGTAAGTGGAATTAGCTTGATAAGCCGTGGGGAAAAAGTTGTTTGAAAAACCGGATTTCGAGCTTCGAGGGGAAGAAGAAGGACTCGATTCCGACAAAATGTGCGGGAGTTTGGGCGGTAACTTACGTGGACGGCGACGATTGGGTACAGGCGATGAGATGCTAGGAGCGGAGAGTATGTGAGGGAGTTTGGAGCTAGCGACTGTCGGAGAAGGGGAAGGCGAAGGAGAGAAAGGAGCAGGAGCGGGAGCAGGAGCAGGAGATGGAGGGATTGGATTGGAGGGTGGCGTAGAAGGTTTAACAGGGTGGATAACGACAGCAGGGGTTTCGTCGGAGACGGAAAGGCGTTCACCAGCAGCGAAGGAGGAGAGAGCAGAGCCGGTGATACGGAGAGAGCGGCAGTAATCTGCGTGAGCAGCGGCTAGGTGGTGTCGAGCGTTAACGGCTTCCTTCATAAAGCGGCGCCTGTCTCTGCACCGCCTTACAGTGTCTTCGTTGTCTAGCTTTGATGCCGAACAACCCATTTTTAAGCACTACTCAGTCAAAACAAAAAAGCAAAAAAGTGTAAAGAAATCTATGGCGAGCAACCAAAAAAAAGAGAAGGGATAGAAAAACAAATGAAGCTTTAGGCAGTTGCGCGTACTTTAATGGTGGCGCTCGCCTGATTTAAGCTTAGTAAATTGCAAATGTTACTTTGTTTTAGAAAAAAGAGCAAAAGATGACAACCGTATCGAGATATAGCGAATTGAAATTTACATGAAAAAACGATTTTGAATTTTTTTTTTTCTTTTTTATATCCTATTACTTGTGAAAGTAGATTTATAAATGCTGAAGAAAAAGAGATGATTGCTTTAAGTATTCATTTCCTCTTTGTGCTAGCGGAAAGAAGGACAATATGTAAAAATGAAATGAGTGGGTATTTTGTGCTCACTAAGCTAAAAGCAGTTGATAGTAACTGTTTGTAAAATGCAGTAATTATAGAGATTTGAATCAATACTCGTGTTCCCTTTGAAAATATTGAATCTCTTTCATCTTCATCAACTGGTGCAATTCTTGGTCAAGTATGCTACGTTCCAATTAAAACTAAATTAGATTTTATCGGCAAAAATTGAACTGATTAGTAAGATGCACAAAAGCAGTGCAACTAAAAAGCATAGAAAGGAAGAGTAACATAAAAATTCGACCATGAGTGGATCCTTTTTAAGAAAAGCAACGTTCATTAAAAACAAAAATAAAACAAGTGGGAGGTTTACTTTTCCCTCATCCTTTTCTATTTTATTTCCATATTCTAACTGGACCCAACCCAACCTCTCTTGTCTTTTCTTTTCTTCTTATTATTGGTGTTAATTCTTCATTTTACCTTTTGATTCTACACTTTTAGTTTGCCCATGTAACCATTAACAACGAAGCCTTTAACAGTGTGAAAGATCCTTTCTTGCTTAAGCCATTCTAATTCCCCACCTCACTAGCTAAGCCACACACATGCAGCAAACATCTGTTTCTACTTGCAGTTAATTAACAAACGTAAAAGTACCTTTAAAAGATTTTCCAGAATTTTGAAACAGTTGTTTTTTAAGTACAACAGAGGCAAATCTTCTTGCTCTCCAAGTGTAAACTAAAAGCTGCACACAGATGTACATATATCATATGGTATAGAAATATTATATCGCTCCTGCTTTGGGTTCTGTAATGCAAGCGTCCAAGAACGAGAATCCAAGCAGGTTCTTAAAAGTCGAAAGAAAAAGATGGAACTTGTTATCTTCCCAAAAGGAATACGTTTTTCTAGATTTGATTATCTTAATGTTTTTCTAGTATATCGTTTTAGTGGACATGCCCGGATTAGATTAACATAATTTTGGACCCACATTGTTTCTAAGAGTAGACCCCAATGAGTCATTTTAGCTTCATCAGACAAAATAGCTAATAGAAACGCGATTAATCAGTAAATTTTGACAATTTGGTCTTATAATTTTCTAAAACACAAATCATTCACTACTACAACTAAAGGCAGCCACCGCATCAATCTGGATTCAGCATATCAAACAAATAGAAACACTTCAATTGTTTCAATGCCCTCAAGTCAAAATGAGGCGTGAAATTAAACAGTTCCTACATAGAAAAAGGTTAACAAACAAAGTCCCCTCAAATTCTTTAATCACAGTAATTTCAGACACCCACCGTACATTCCAACTCAGACTAGCCCCCAAAAGTCTCCAAAGCCCCTAACGCTGTCCTCACGTAACCATCTTGACACAAAGCTTTCTTTTCTTACAACGGTACTGAAACAATAGATGCTTGCTTTGTTTTACTTTCAAAATCCAACATCCAAAGATGGAGTTTTGGTCATGCTCATTGCAGAAAACAGGAAATAGAAAGGAAAAAGGACAAATAGGGATTGTGGTTTACAATATAAGTATAAAAAGATCAAAGAGAAGGGAGTTATATTCAGATAAACAAATTGTGAAGCAAAAGCAACCAACCATTCATTCTGATTTCTGACCCCACAGACCGTGGGGGTATTTATGTGCTATGTATGAGACATTTTTGGTGCTGTTTAGGTCCCACCACGTTTTCTTTGGCAAACAGCTAGCATAGCAGAAGAAAAAGAAAGAAAGAAAGGATCTATTTTCTCAAATCATACAAAACAAATTCACATAAAGAGGCACCCAAACAGCCACCGCAAGTCATAAGAACCTTTTCAAGACATTTTAGAGCTAAAGGCTTACTAGTTGGAATGGATTGGAGAGGTCCTTTTTTACCTGACAGGAACCCCTGCCTAGCTCAACAGGCACATGGTATGTCATACGTGTGTCTCTGCTACTACATCGTTTATCCAAAGTCAGCAAAGCTATGATGAAGAAGAAGAGCAGCTCAGCTTCATTTTCTCATGGTGATGCATCGCCTAAAGAGGTGTCGGACACATGTTGCCGGTCATCAGGAAACCCAAGTTTTGCATACAACCCCTGAACCATGAAATAATATATTATCTATTACCAATTCGATCAGTATATGTGTAGTTATCATTAAAGAATGATAGACTGAATAAAATTATGCAGTTCAATCACTGCAGTAATTTGATCTTAAACCAACTCTTTGATGATTGCATTGGCAAAAGTCATGCCAGGGACTAAGAGGTTTCTTTTAGTGGCTAAAATAGTTGACTTCAGTGAATGCAATGATAGAATTAATACTTATTTATGCTGTATCATGTTCCACTGATCTAGGAACACTAATAAGGACCATTTCAGGTCTGCTACTACCACACAAGGAAAATAATCCTACAAATATAGTTCTCAGTACATATAAACCTACAAATGTGTTACTGAGCTTCCATGCGGCAATCAAGGAATACGAGGCCAAAACAAAAAAAAATAGACAGACATACCATGACAACATTGATTGCATAAGCGACACAAGTGCTCCTGAAGACTTGAAACAAAACCAATGACAACTATAATGAACTCCATACAATTTTTTAATCAGTAGGAGCAAAGCATAGATTATGCAACTGCCACTTAGCCATTTGAGCTGCCAGCCAGGTTGCAAGAACCAAGGACTTTACATGTTACTTGTCAGGTCAGCATTGACAGAAAGCACATCTGAAAAATAAAATAGAATAAAATAAATAAAAATAAAGAACACATAAATTTTACGTGGAAACCCTTTCGGGAAAAAAAACCACGGGCAGAGGAGAAGAAAATTCACTATGTCGAAAAATTTTTACTCAAATACAAGAGGAATAGACTATGTCTATTTATAGGCTTGCAAAGCCATATTCTAGTAGGATTGAAACACCTTATCCTAATCAATATAAAATAGATGGAGTTTAATAAGGTTTAAAACCTTATTCTAAAATAAAATAAAAGAAGTCTAGTTCTATATGGATTTTACTTTTATTTTATTTTCCATCGTATTTTATTTAAATAAGAATTTGGGTCACTTAATTCTAACAATCTCCACCTTGACACAAATTCTCAATGAACAAGTTCTTCATCGCGAACTTTCAATAAACAAGTTCTTCACCTCTTCCAAAAACCCCTTAAGGGTTTAACTTCAACAATGAACACCAACCAAGTCTAAGCAATGCTCAAACTTGGTTATAGGAAGTGACTTAGTCATCATATCTGCAGGATTTTCATGAGTGCTAATTTTGCTCACAACAATATCACCACGAGCAATAATATCACGAACAAAATGATACCGAATATCAATGTGTTTTGTTCTCTCATGAAACATTTGATCTTTTGTAAGAAAGATGGCACTGACCACACCCTTTGCAACAAGCCTTGCTTTATATCCGGGTTCTTTAACTCCTGAGTCCCTTCTTTCTTTTAAACACCCATTTACAACGAATGCCTTTTTACCTTTAGAAAGTTTTACAAGATCCCATGTTCTGCTTTTTGTGGAGTGATTCCATCTCCTCTTGCATAGCAAACATCCACTTTTCGAGTCTTCACACTAATCGCCTCGAATAATTAAATGGCTCTTGATTCGCATCTATATCTTCACCACATTTAAAGCATAAGCAACTAGATCAACCTCGGCATACTTCTTTGGAGGTTTAATTTCTCTTCTTGTCCTGTTTTTGGCGATAGAGTATTGCGGTGAAGAAGCAACTCTATTCTCAATTTTGTATTGGCTTGAGGAGTTGATTACAGATTAATCTGATGCTCCACCTGCTTTTGGTTTTCTTTATTGGAAGAGTCTTTAAGAGATAAGTTAGGTAGCATAACAGTTTCATCAAAAACAACATCTCTGCTAATCACAACTTTTCTATTTTCAGGACACCATAACTTATAGCCTTTTACACCACTTTATAACCAAGAAAACGCATTTAATGGATCTCGGTTCCAATTTTCCATTATCAAAATGAGCATACGCAGGACACCCAAAAATCTTTAAATCGAATAATTAGCGGGATTACGGACCATACCTCTTGTGGAGTCTTTTTCTCAATGGCAACGGATGGAGATCGGTTGATCAAAAACATGCATGAGAGTCGCTTCGCCCAAAATGACTTGTAAGTTGGCATTTGACAACATACATCGAACCTTCTCCATGATCGTTCGTTCATTCGCTCGCAACGCCGCTTTTTTGTGGAGTATGACGAATCGTCAAGTGTCTCATGATCCTTCCGACTTGCACAATCTATTAAACTCATCGAACGAACTCTAAGCCATTATGCATGCGGAGGTATTTTATCTGCTTTTCCGTCTGCTTTTCAATCATAATTTTCCAAGACTTAAATGTGGAAAACACATCGCTTCGCTTCGGAAGAACGCCCAAACTTTTCGGAAAAATCATCAATAAAGGTTAGCATATAATTAGCTCCACCTCTCGAAGGCACTCGGGCGGCCCCCACGATCGAAATGGATATACTCCAACGTTTCCTTCGTGTTATGGATTCCTCTAGTGAATCGAACTCTCTTTGCTTCCCAAAACACAAGGCTCACAGAAATTCAGTTTGCAAATTCCTTGCCCATTAAGAAGTCCTCTTTTGCTTAATTCTGCCATGCCATTCTCACTCATATGCCCTAGGCGCATATGCCAAAGTTTAGTAATATCATCATCTGACAAGGAAGAGGAAGCGACAGCTGCATCACCAAGATAAGATAGAACCACAGAAAACATATAACTTCGCAATCTTTCTTTGCCCTTTCATCACAACAAGGACCCTTTGAAATCTTTAAAACCCCACTTTCAGCTGTGTATCTGTACCCTTTTGAATCAAGAGTACTCAACGAAATTAAATTTCTTTTCAATTCTGGAACATGCCGCACGTCACTAAGTGTTCTGACAACTCCATCAAACATCTTAACTTTAATTGTTCCAACACCTGCGATTTTACATGAAGCATTATTTCCCATCAAAACAACACCTTCAGATACTGTTTCATAAGTTGTAAACCAATCCCGATTGGGACTCATGTGGAAGGTGCAGCCTGAATCAAGTATCCACTCCTCGCTTACTTTAGAATCATTGATAGAAGCAACTAGAAGTTCACCATCGTTGTAGACTTCTACAACATCGCCTTCACCGAATTTTCCGTCATTTTTTCCTTTTGATTCGCACCTCCTTTTAATCTTATTTTGTAGCTTATAGCACTCAGATTTAATGTGCCCTTTCTTCTTGCGAAGTTGCAAGTTTTACCTCTGCTTGAAGATTTCGATCTACCCTTAGATTTACCACGAGGATTCCGTTCCTGTGTTCTACCACGATCATCATCAACATTCCGGTTTTGTCTCCCACGAACAATGAGACCCTCTCCCTGAGAGTTGGGTTTAACCACAAGATGCTTCATCTTATCATACGAGGTTAAAGAATCATAAACCTCATCAACCTGTGAGAGACTCGCGCTATATAAAATCGTGTCTCTAAAGGTTGAATAAGACAGGGCAACGAACAAAGTAGAATCAACCCTAGATCTTCCTTATCATCTTGAACCTCCATGGCCTCCAAGTTTGAGAGAATTTCTTTAAACACTTTGTTAAGTGTTCGTGTACGACGCACCTTCCTCCAAACGATGAGCATAAAGACGCCGCTTCATATGCAACTTGCTTGTTAGAGTTTTCGACATACATATTTGTTCTAGCCTCTTCCATAATGCAGTGGCGGTTTTCTCTTTCATCACATCCTGCAAAATTTCGTTGGACAAATGCGATGTAATTGTGTTAATGCCTTTCGATCCTTACGCTTTTTCTCTTCATCTGTTAATGTCGAAGGCATCTTATCTATCCTAGCGGGGCATCCTCTAGATCCATCTGCAAGAACCGCTTGCATCTTAATTTGCCACAACGCAAATCTGTATTGCGATCCAACAATGAATTTCATACTTCAAAGACGCCATTACCGTGATCGAGATGAATAACCCTAAGCTCGATACCAATTTGTGAAAAATAAAATAGAATAAAATAAATAAAATAAAGAACACATAAATTTTACGTGGAAACCCTTTCGGAAAAAAACCACGCGCGGAGGAGAAGAAAATTCACTATGTCGAAAAATTTTTTACTCAAATACAAGAGGAATAGACTATGTCTATTTATAGGCTTGCAAAGCCATATTCTAGTAGGATTGAAACACCTTATCCTAATCAATGTAAAATAGATGGAGTTTAATAAGGTTTAAAAACCTTATTCTAAAATAAAATAAAAGAAGTCTAGTTCTATATGGATTTTACTTTTATTTTATTTTCCATCGTATTTTATTTAAATAAGAATTTGGGTCACTTAATTCTAACATCTTATTTTCCCAAAAATTCTAGGGTGAGAACTTTCTGTTTCAGGGAAAGATTTCGTTACCTGCAGCATATGCCATTCCTCAAATTCATCAAACAATTCCCGCTGCTCAATTCTGATCACCAGATAAGTCACATTTAAGAGCCCCCTTAAAGAATATATCAGAAACGCAGAAATGACCAGCTTCCCAGCGAAAAGTAGAAGAAAGGAGCTAAAGCTGTGAACCAAGAAATTGCAATGAATCTCCTTTTATATCTTCCCAAAAACCTTAAAAGAAAGGCTGCTTAAAAAGGAAGCAAAAATTCTTCTTTTCACTAAGCAGGCATTTGCAGAGCAACAAAGGCACACACATAAAGATATTATCCAACTCAAATTTGAACTTTCTAATTCTAAAAGTAGTTCTAATCTGTCAGAAAGAACATCTTTTGAAAGAAACTTTGGAGCTAAAGTTGGTAGCTGTTTTCATTTTAATCATCAATTTCATGGCCTATGGTCACTACTTGCACAGTTCCTAAGCCAATTAACCCGGCCATGACCTTGGCAACTAGATGTTTGTTGAACAATTGAAGTCTTAGTGGTTACGCACGACAAACAGATAATAACAGTAAGTAATCAAATAACCTTACATCATGATCTAATTCTTTTTCAAGTTCTCGGTACTACATTTCAAAGTTAGCTCAGGCAAGTTTAAAATAAGTAATGAGCAATTCCATCAAAGCTCAGGGTGCTGGCAAATTGTTTGTCTGATGGGAAAAAACTTTTATGAAATAAGCAAAGCATTTACGTGCATCTTTCGTGGACATCTACAAATTAACTATAAATTCTCATGTCCCAGGCAACAGCTTTCTGAATCTCAGCAGAAATTACACAAAAGGTTGTAAATGAAACAATATATATGCATATATAAAAGCATGCCCTAGAAAGAATCTCACTCAGGACACAAGGAAAGACAGGAGGGCAGTTATATTATATGATGCCTCATTTCTACAATTGAAAGTTCATTCTAGAATGCCTTCAAAAAAAGAAAGTTCATTCTAGAAGTTATGAGGAAGAAAGGGGAAATTATATGGACTAACAGTTGCTAAATTATTAGCTCTGTCTAGCCTGAACCTGGCCTGGACTTTATATTGTTCATTACTATGTTCTTTTGGGTCAGAGACATTACCATGCTTACCATCAAAGACATGGCACTCTAAAGGCACCAAGAAAATGTGTTCCATAAAGTAAATAAATCAACAGATATATTCATAGCCTAACTCCTATATCATTGGCATTATTTCTAGTTAAAGTTACGGAAATTAAAAATAAAAAATAAGATATGATGTCAAGCAAAAATTAAAAGATAATATGTAGTTGTATACATGTCATCCTTGATCAAGAAATAGTTTTTCCTTTGCAAGCAAAGTTGGCGTAACATAAATACCCAAAAGTGCATAGCCTCAACTCTGACAAGAAAAATTTCAACGAAGAGTTACTGATTTTCAACTAATAACTAGTGTATGTTTGTATAAACCAACATCAATTCATCCAAGCTCCCCATTTTCGCCTTTTTACTTCCATGATTGCAAATAAATAAAAGGTATTGACTGCAATATGTCTTAATCTCTAAGTTCAAAATTTATTGCATTTCAACCAAAGAGAAAAAGGGGCACTCTATAAAAAAAAAATTTCAGCCAAAGATAGAGAGAGGAGAAAAAGGGATGTTCTGACGTAGCTAAATATCTTTTAAGTTTTAATCTAGCATCAAAAGAATGTAAAACAATACGAAATGTCTATAGGTTAAAAAATGTGTGCAAACAGCTTACTGGGAAATAACTAGTTCACTCACTGAATTAAGCCAACTCATAACAGATGAAAATAAGAAAGTAGGACGGTTTCACATTTAAATTCTTATCATTTGCCGCCCAAACATATCATCTGGGTGAATCTGTTGACAAAAACCATAAATTGTAAATTCAATGTTCTCTTCAACCTTGATAGGCACAGAAGGGAAGGCATTCAAGAAAGGAACACTAGCAGGAAACCGCAACCAATAAAAAAGAGGTAAAGATGTTGGGTTTTCAAGAAAGTACAAAACCTGCTTGACGAAACCATCTTTTTTGAAAAAGAAAAAATCGGGATCGACTTTTTATTTGAAAACGAAAAAGGGTTTTGATAAGGTGTGATCGGGTCACCTCGTAAAATGATCGTTTTTAATAAACCGTTTTGATTTATTAAAACAACACTTTTGGTGTACGAAATTCAGAAGGACGGGTTTGGGAGTCGGTTACCCACGAGGAAAGATTAGCACCCTCGTAATGCCCAAAATTGATATCTAGTTGATTAATTAATGTCTTACTGTCGAGAATTGAAGATTTGAAAAGATTTAAAAAAAAATACAATCCTTTTATTAATGTTATTTTTACAAAGAATTTGCTTAAGTAAATAGAAACAGATGCTAAAGACTTTCTTGTCTCGAAGTAATAAAATGTCACATCCAGTACATTAGGACGCAACATTTTAAACCCTCGAGAATAAGCTTGTCCTTTGATTTTCAAGACTCATGCATTTTAATTTTAAAAGGTTATTCGGTCATTTAGATCAAACGAGAAAAAAAAGAAACCCAGTGCATTAGGGCACGATCTCTTGAATTTCCAAACACAGAATATTGCCTTTATTAAAGAATCCTTTTTTTTTTTTATGAATTTTAGGCTGACAATTGTTATAATTTAGAGAAATGATAAATGAATAAACCAATATGTTAATGGACGACAACATTATGGATACACTAGTGAACAATTCATAGTACATATGACGGTCATAATCACAGAACACACATAATTTGAATATGAATATTAATAATCAAGAAAAATGAAATGAATGATATAAAATAATTTAAAACAAATAACAAGACAATTTTAAATAAATGATAAAAAGGGTTTAAAATAGATTATAAAAACAACTTGAAGTAAATAATACAAGGCAATTTAAAATGATTAATATGTAAAACAATCTAAAATAAAATAACATATAAAACAACCAAAAAAACTATTTTAGACAACAAATAATAAGGTTTAAAATAAATAATGTATAGAATAAATAAAACCCATAAGCTGGTAAAAAAAACACTAAAAGAGTAAATAAATAAACAAATAAAAGTTTAATAAAAATAATAAAAGATTAAATAACACAAGTTAAAAAGATAATAATAATAATAATAATAATAATAATAATAATAATAATAATAATAATGATAATAATAATAATAATAATAATAATAATAGTAGTAGTAGTAGTAGTAATAATAACAATAATAGTACGAAATAAAAATAGTAGGAAAAAAGTAATAATAATAATAATGATAAAAATAATAATAGTACTAATAGTGATAATAATGATAATAATAAAAAATGATATTAGTATATAAATATAAATAGAGATACAATACATAGAAATATAATAATGATAGAAATATAAATAGATAAATAAAAATAGATAAATAATAGTATTTGAGTAAGAAAATATCTGAAATATAATAATAATAGTAATAATATATTACATTAATGATATAATGATATGGTAATATAATAATAAGCGTAAAAAGAAAATATAATTAGAGCAATAATAACACTAAAATAATTAATAAAATAGCGCAAATAACAAAGGGGACCAATTTAAAATTTAAAACATAAATTCAGGGGCAAATCATAAATAAAATAAAAGAGAAGGGTCAAATTGTAATGCGCGCATACATGGAAGGATCAACTGGGCAAATAATCCCTCCGCATATGCGCATCGTTTAAAAAGGGACCTAAATAAAAAATTTTAAATTCAGCGGGGTGAATTTAAAAGGATACAAGAAAAGGGAAAATGACCGTATTGAAACAAATGTAAAAGGCGGGGGGACTTAAAGGGCAATTAAACTCTTTTAAAGCAAAACATGCAGATCCTAGGCTGGAGCGGGTCGGGTCGGATGGGTTGAGCATGAAACGACACCGTTTTGGGGTTTAAAGACCTAGGCCAAAACGATGTTGTTTTAGCCCTCTATTTAAGTAAATTTTTCAATAAAAATTTCATTTTAACACCTGTTTTTTTTTTTAAAAAAAACTTCAAAAATCCTCTCAACTCTCTCATCCAACCTCAAGCCTCCGGCCCAAGACCAGTCGTCGGACCACCGTGGCGGCCGCCGGTCTCCTACAACGGCGTCGCCATCCACGGTGGCCGGAGATAAAAAATGACCATTTTCGGACTATTTACTTTCTAGTCCTAGAAAATACCATCTTTCATTGGAGATGGCCACCTCAGCCTAGCCCTATGACGATGCAAACGCCAAAGGTAAGGTTCGGCTCCTCCTCCTCTTTTTTTTTTTTGTTTTTATTCCTTGCTTTAAAAAATAAGAAACAACAACGAAGTGAAGAAAAAAAATAGAAAGAAAAAGAAAATAATAGGATAAAAACCTTTCAAAATTTTCTTTAATTCATTGATTTGTTTGTATTTGTTTGTAGTATCTGTGAAAAAAAAAACAAAAATAATATTATGGCTTTTTATAGACGAATACAATGTCTGTTTCTGTTGCTATTTTCTCGCTCCTATTGCAGGTACCGTGAAGGCGTGAAAGTGTGGAGCGAACGTGGTGGAGCGGGGCGCGCGGAGGTGACGCGACGCGACACGAGCGGCGACTGAAGAGGGTTAGGGAGGCTAAAGTTTCTGTTGCTAGTTTAGGTTATGGGCTATTGGGCCACTAGTGTTTCTATTTTGGGCCTGTTTGGGTTTTTAAATTGGTTTTGTGAATTGGGCTTGTAACATTACTTGGACTATTAATTGATTTTTATCATTTTGGGTTTCATTGGGTTTAGTGGGCTGGGAAAATTGGGCCTACTACAGCTGCCCCTCTTTGCTCGTTGTCGTATAACGAGAATGGAGCAAAAACTTTTAAGAAGGACCAACTTTTCCCGGCTTTGCCGAGTCTCAATATCTTTGGTGCTTCAGGTAGCCTCGTCCCAAACCATTACAACTTCAGGGGAATCGTAATTGGTGCTTCAATTTCCTCCACTGCATCTTCATGGAGATAAGTTATGTAGCTTTGGTCTATTCCACTGCAACTTCAAGGAAATAAGATATGCTATCTTCAATCTGCTCATCTGTAACTTTAGGGAGATAAGACTCGCAATCTTTAGTTTGCTCCATTGCGGCTTCAAGGAGATAAGGCTGGTGGCTTTAACCTGCTCCACTGCAACTTCAGGAAGATAAGATTCTCCATAATTTGTAGCTTTAATCTGTTCCACTGCAACGTCAGGGAATAAGATTCGCTTTCTTCAGTCTGCTCTGCTGCAACTTCAGGGAGATAAGGTTTGTGATTTGTAGCTTCAATCTGCTCCACTGCAACTTCAGGGAGATAAGATTTGCTATATTCAGTCTGCTCCACTGCAATTTCAGGGAGATAACACTTGTAATCCTTAGTCTGCTCTACTGCAACTTCAGGGAGATAAGACTTGTAACTTCCTGCTCTACTACAACTTCAGTGAGATGAGGTTTGTAGATTCACTGATCTTGCTAAATCTTCCTCTGGGGAACATGACCTGTAGAATCGATTTCATAGGCCTATGCTTATGCCCAAAGATTAGGATGTCATGATCAGAATGAATCAAATGCTCATAACTAGATGTGTATGAATGATATTTGCATGAATGCAAAATGTCATAAGAATAATCTTTTCTTAATGTTTAGGTTGTCATTGCTCATTGTTCTTCAAGGTTCTATCACTGACACAATATCATGTCTTCTTATTCAGCTGATATCTTTGACAGAAAACCTGAAGGAATATTCATAATTTAGACTCTTCTTTCTCAAATATTTTTAACCCTTAAGTTTGGTGAGTTCTAAATAACAATCCTATTTCAGGTTCTTGTATTATTTAGAAACTTCTTAAAGTAATATGTAAAACTTCTTTTATGTGAATATTATCAGCCCAGTAATTGTTGTTTCAATGAAAAATGCTTGAAAAAGATTATCACAATGGACAAGATGAAATTTTATTGAGAGCAAAACTCGAAGAGGAAAAATTAACCAAGATAACAAATTTTGCTAAAGTACAAAATGAATAAGATGAAAATAGGTGCCCCAAATATCGCAGCATGAGCTTCTCTACACAAAACTTCTCGAGGACCCTTTGAACTTGATATGTGTCTAGAAGGCCTACAGTACTTTGTTGATGCCCCAAGATGTAACACCCTTCCTTCTTGTCAATTCGAAGAAGACAAGACTACCGCATGCCCCGCCTTCGATCAAAATTTGAGCTGTCCTTTTCCGGGTTTTCAACTTAAAACCCATTTGGTCTCAAAGCGTCCTTTGTGGATTTTCGCTTTGACTTCTCCATTTTTTTATTTTTTTATTTTTTTAGAAGGTCTCAAAGTGTCTTTTGCGGGTTTTCACATTGGCCTCTCCCTTTTTTTTAGGCGAAGTATCTCTTGACTGAATCTAAATTTATGGAATTGAGCAAGTTTTTACCATCTATCTCAATTAGAATCAGTGCTCCTCCGGAAAAGGCTTTCTTTACCACATAAAGTCCTTCCCAGTTTGGCATCAATTTATCTTTAAAGTCCTTTTGTATTAGAAGGATCTTTTTCAATACCAGGTCCCCCTCATGGAATTCTCTTGGGCGAACCTTTTTGTCATAAGCTTGCATCATTCACTTTTGGTACATCTGACCATTACGGATAGCCCTTAGCCTTTTTCCTTCGATCAAGTTTAATTGATCATATCGAGATTGGATCCATTCTACTTCATCCAATTTCACCTTTGATAAAACTTGGAGAGAAGGAATCTTGACTTCAATTGGCAAAACTGCCTTCATTCTGTAGACCAAAGAGAAAGGCGTTGCCCCGGTGGAGGTCCTGACAGACGTTTGGTAAGCATAAAGGGTAAATGGTAACTTCTCATGCTAATCTTTGTAAGTCTCAGTCATTTTCCCCACAATTTTCTTAATGTTCTTATTGGCTGCTTTCACCGCACCATTCATTTTTGGGTGATATGGCGATGAGTTGTGGTGTTTGATCTTAAATTGACTATAGTCCTCTACTATCGTGCTATTGTTCAAATTTAGCGTATTATTCTATATGATCCTTTCTGGCATTTTACATCGACATATGATCTCTTTCTTCAAGAACTTGCTGATTGTCGACTTTATGACATTGGCATATGAAGCGGCCTCTACCTACTTGGTAAAGTAATCGATGACCATGAAGATAAATCGATGTCCATTAGAAGCTTTTGGCGATATGGGCCCAATCACATCCATGCCCCACATAGAGAAAGGCCATGGAGAAGTCATAACACGAAGATTTTCTGGCCAATAACACCCGAATCTCATAATTTGTCTGGCCATTGTAAAGCCATTGGCGTGTGTTCCACAGACACCCTAATAGACTTCTTTCAAGATTTTCTTAGCCTTAACGACGCCCACACATCTTAACAGCACTTGATCTTTTTTTCTTTTGTATAGGACCTCTTCATCTAAGACATAGTCACTAACTAGTCTTCTCAATGTTCTTTTATCCTTTTCTTCTTTCTCAATGTTGTAACAATGAGTCGGAGCTTCAAAAATACTCATCCGGATAGGTTTTACATCCTCTTGTTTGTTTACCTCAATCATGGAAGCTAAAGTAGCTAGGGCATCAGCCATCTGATTTTCGTCTCGTAGAAGGTAGCAGAAGATGATGTCATCAAACTCTTTAATCAATTCAAGAACTAGCTTTTGATAATCAATCAACTTGAGATCTCTTGTCTCCCATTCTCCCTTTAAGTTGATAAATCACTAGCGCACTTTGATCTTACATTCTGCTGTACGAATTCCCATGATGCATGCTTTGTATTCTACCATATTGTTCGTGCAATCAAAATCTAATTTACTAGTAAAGGGATAATGATCTTCGTTTGGGGATATTAGGACTACCCCGATTCTGTTACCCATAGTATTTGAGGCTCCATCAAAATTTAGTTTCCATAGATGGCCTTATTGAGAATCTTCTTCAGTGGTTGCAACATACATCATATCTTCGTTTGGGAAATCAAAGTTCAAGGGCTCATAGTCCTCTAGAGCTCTACTAGCCAGGAAATCTGCTATTGCACTTCCTTTTACAGCTTTCTGGTTAACATAGATTATATCAAATTTAGAAAGCAGAATTTGCCATTGGGCTATCCTTCCGTTCAAAGCTGTCGATTCCATCATGTATTTCAGAGGGTCCAGTTTCGAAATGAGCCAAGTGGTGTGATATAACATATACTGTCTTAATCTCCGAGTTGTCCAGATCAATGCACAACACAACTTCTCGATTGGTTAATACCTTGTCTCACATTCAGCGAACTTTTTATTGAGGTAGTATCTTGCTCTTTCCTTCCTTCTTAACTCATCATACTGGCCGAGCACACACCCCATGGAATTCTCAAATACGGCCAAGTACAATATTAATGGTTTACTTGGGTTGGGTGGCATCAACACCGGGGCGTTGGATAGGTAATATTTAACCTTATCAAAAGTCTTTTGGCATTCCTCATCCCATACACCTGGATTGTGTTTCTTAGGGAGACGGAATATAGGGTCGCATTTATCAATTAGTTGTGAAATGAACTGGGCAATATAATTTAACCTCCCTAGGAAACCCCAGACTTCTTTTTGAGTACGTGGCAGAGGTAGCTCCTGTATGGCCTTGACTTTTTCTGGGTCGATCTCAATCCCCTTTTCACTAACTACAAATCCTAACAACTTTTCGGACTTAACCCCGAAGGTACATTTTATTGGATTGAATTTTAGCTGAAACTTTCTCAACCTTAGGAACAATTTCCTCAGGACTTGTACATTCTCCTTCTCTGTCAGAGACTTTACGATCAAATTATCGACATAAACTTCGATTTCTTTGTGTATCATATCATGGAAAAGGGTAATCATAGCTCTTTGATACGTTGTTCCCGTATTTTTCAGCCCAAATGGCATCACCTTATAACAAAATATTCCCCATACAGTTACAAATGTGGTCTTCTCCATGTCTTCAGGATGCATCTTAATTTGGTTGTACCCCGAGAAACCATCCATGAAGGAGAACAGTGAGTAACATGTCGTGTTATTTACTAAGGTATCGATGTGAGGCAATGAGAAATTATCCTTCGAGCTAGCTTTGTTCAAATCCCTGTAGTCTACACACATTTGTACTTTTCCATCTTTTTTCGGGACAGAGACGATATTGGCTACCCATTCTGAGTATCTCACCACTTTTAAGAACCCAGCGTCGAACTACTTCTTGACCTCTTCTTTTATTTTTAGCAAAACATCAGGCCTCATCCTTCACAGCTTTTGTTGAACAGGCTTGCACTCTTCCTTTACGGCAACTCGATGTACCATAATGTCAGTATTTAACCCTGGCATGTTTTGATATGACCATCCAAATACATCCTTAAATTCTTGGAGTAACTCAATGAGATCTCACTTTGTCTCTACGGTGATACAAGTTCCAATCTTCACCTCTTTTCCTTCTCCTAAGCTCACGATTTCGACTAACTCTTTGTGAGGTAAGATTTGTTTTTCATCTTACTCTACCATTCTCAACAAGTCAGGAGATAGGTTATAGTCTTGATCATCTTCAAAATCTTGAGGATCCTTCATATACATATCGTGCTCAAAAGGAAACCCTGAGTCGTTGGCATCGTCGCTCATATCATTGATGTCCAGAAACCTGTTATGATGATGAAGGGCAATCCAAAAAACAACAGAGTTTAAAAATAATTATTTGTATGATGAATGAAGAATAAAAGAATATTTGAAAGAAAGTCCAATAGGACCAAAGAATCTAAGAAAAATCATCTATATAGCATGATTATGAATGAAATGGAAAGAATAAAAGAATATCTGCTCAGAATGATAGCAAAGATCTATTTAATTATAATAAAGATTTTGGACATAAGCCTATTTCACAAAAGGATTCTTATCACTCCTAGGCTTAGAGCAATAAGTGTGTAACAACCCGATTTTGGGCCTAGTCGGAACAGTAGTTTCGGGACCACTATTCCGAGGCCAGAGAAAATTATTTTAGTATTATTTTGTGTTATAATATAATTTTATAAGTGCATGTAAATTTTGGTAAGTTAATTTTAGCGATTTCTAGTCCAATTTCGAAAAAGGACTAGATCGCGTAAAAGGTAAAAGTTGAGTTTTAATACCTAAAGGTGTTAAATTGCCTTGTATTTTAAATTGGGGGTCTTTAAAGTGAAATTAGGCCATTCAAAGAGTGATGGCCGGCCATGAGACAAGGAATGAAATGGTCAAACATGTTAGGTAAGTGTTGGGTGACTTATTTGACAAATAAGTAATAAAATAAAGAAAAGAAAATATCATCTTTTCTTCATGTTCTCTCCACCAAAAAAAAATGGCAGCAAAGAAAGGGTTTAGAAGCTGGAAACTTTCAGCAAAGAAACTCCCTTTATAGTAAGTGATTTTAATGCTTTTTCTTGATGATTTTTACATTTTTGGAACCCCTAAAGCATGAGTTTTCATATGAGGGGTCTATTTTGCAAAATGATGAAGAGTCTAGGGTTTTGCCATGAGAGTAAATGTGTTGTTTTCTGTGTTTTTATGGAAGATTATGAGTCCTATTTGTCTAATAAACAACTTTTGTGAAAGAAATTGCATGAAAACACCTTAAAAAGGGCTAGATTGCTAAGTTGTAAAATGAGTTGTAAATGTGTGAAATAGTTGAAATTATGAGTTGCTATAGTTATGAAAATGATTCATCTAGACTCAAGGAGTAAAGAAATGTGATAAAAATTATTTTACGAGCATAGGGGTAATTTGGTAATTTTGGCAAAATATAGGGGCAAAATTGTAAAAATTGCCCAAGTGTGTCAATGGACTAATTTGATTCGTACATTGTTTTAATAAGTTGATTGTGATATTTTAGATGATGAAAATCAAGATTTGGACCTAGAACGGAAAGAAATCGATTAAGGGATAATTACGTTTTTTTTCACCTTTATGGTATCGAGGTAAGTTCATGTGTAAATAATGTAGCATAATTGTTATTTTTAAGTTATTGATGTTAAATATATGATATGTTGATTTTTATCATGAAATATATGCTTTGTGGTTATTTTCGAATAAAATGCAAGTAATGTGTATTATCTGTTAAATATAAAGTGCTACCGAGTATTGGTTTTGGTATTTTACGGAAGATGGCAAGGATATGTGTTCGAGGAAAATCCCGTTTGAACCTTAGGAATAGATTAGGATACAAGTGACATGTCACTAGGATGGTTGAACATCCGAACTCGTTGAGTTGAGTCCGAGTTCACTTATGGATGCGAATGTTTGAACTTGTTGAGTTGAGTCCGAGTTCGTGAGATGTAACTAGGCATCCGAGCTCATTGAGTTGAGTCCGAGTTCACTTATGGATGCGAACGCCTGAGCTCGTTGAGTTGAGTCCGAGTTCACTTATGGGCGGGTTACATGGTAGCTTGGCTACATATGTGGCACTTATGTGCAAACTTTCCATGTATCCGAATTATATTCCGATGTGTTCAACGGGTAAAATTCTACTCAAATGGAGGAATACTCGAGATGAAAGGGGCGTATTGGTAAATGTTGTGAAATGGATACTTTGAACAGGTATATACTTAACCCTCGGGTTGAAAACTCGACATAACAACAATATGGTAAGATGGTAAATGAAAATGTGATATGAATGTCTCGGTGATGATTATACAAACGATGTTGTATTAATTTTGTGAACAATGATCATGAATGAGTAATTTAGCCTTGACAGATTTGAGTTACTGCAGTAGTGTAACTTTGAAAATACACTAAAAATAGTGGAAACTGAGTTAGAGGCAGAATAAAATATGAGATTAAAGCTTAATGAGTCTATTTTCACATGAAAGAAACAGGGGAAGAAAAAGAATTCTATATTGTGTGATATTTGAATTCTTGTAAAACAGGGTCTGAATGAATTTGAGATCCCTTGTTCTGACTTTAGAAATTCACCATAAATTGTAAAAAAATTATTAAGTCATACCTTATATGCATGGATTCCTTATTGAGTCTATTTTTAAGGGAAACAAACGATATGGTCATTGGAATTCTGTACAGGGAGAAATTCGGTTCATAGTGCACAAGGGTCAGAGTAGTCATACCCTAAAATAGGGGATACTTTAACTAATAAACTGTACTAAATGGCTTGACCAAAAATTCTGGAAATTTTATGGCAGAAATATAAATGAGTCTAGTTTTAGAGAAAATTTACAGAACTTGATTCGGAGTTTCGTAGCTCTAGAGATAAATAATTTAGTGACTGTTGCGCAGGAAGACAGCTTGTCGTGAACTTGAGAATATGTTGTAAACATTGATAAAACAAGTTAATGAGTTGCTTATTGTTTTCATATGAACTTACTAAGCGAAAGCTTACCCCCCTCTTCTTTCCTATGTTTTCTAGAGTTTCCAGGTTAGGGTTGGAGGCCGTCAGAGATATTATCACACTGTCAAGATAACGCTATTGGTGTAGTGATTTCAAGTTCTTTGAGCCTATGGCATGTATAGGAGTTTAAATATTAGAGTATGTGATATGGCTTTAACCATATGTGTTGGCCTATTTGGATTATGGGGTTGTAAATCTATTTTAATTATGCATGCATGTGCTATGGTATTAAGTGATGAGTTTATAATGATTATAGTATGAATGTGGTAAAGATGTGAGTAAAATCTATGATATCTATTGCATGTGAAATTGCCATAATCATGACATGTTAGGAATGTTTAAGTACCTAATTTTCCCATGTTGTATGTTATTGTATAAGTATGCGTGTATCTATTGTGAGTGTGACAAAATGGCTTCAAAAATAGCCTTGTATTTGTCTAGGTTTTTGGACACGGGTTTGGGACACGGGCCTGTCCCTAGCACACGGGCATGTGCTCTATACGCACACGGGCGTATGAAACCTTGATGCAAAAGATTTTCTAAGTTTTTCATGAGTTCTCGGTTGGGTCCCGAACCACTCTGGATGTATGTTTTGGGCCTCGTAAGCCCGTATATGGGACAGATTGTATGTGAAAATAAAAGTTTTTAATTATTTGAGATTTCATGGCCCTGTTTAGTATGGAAGTGTTAGTAAAAGTCAGGTAGCACCTCGAACCCCGTCCCGGCGTCGGATGCAGGCGAGGGGTGTTACAAAGTGTGTTTTGAACATTACTCAGAATTATCTCTAAAAACTACAAGAATCTCTTTCGCAGTCCAGTTGTTCAGAACGCTCCCAGGTACATAAGGGCAAATGTCCTACAAATTTCTTTCTCTAGTTCCTTCCTCAAATATGGCATTAATGTCTAGATTTCCTAACATTTATTCTATGGTTTCTTTTTTTGGAATCCATCGCTCAGGGTGAATAATTCCTTCGGATACAAAAGTTCTGGATATGTGGGGGAAGATCATTGGTTCCTATTTGATCTTCTCCCCACTCAACCGTGCTCTCCTCCTTTCTTGCTTCTTTTTTAACTCACTCTTTCTTTGTCTCACCTCTTGCTTAAATTCTAAGCTGAAGCGATCTCATTTATCCTTCATCATCTGTGCTTCAACCCTTCCTTGAAGGTATCTCTCTTGTCCTCTTCCTGGTAAAGCCTATTTTCCAACAGTCAGCTGTAAGCTCATTTTCGTAGTTTTGGATATCCTAGGCATAGGGATCATGTTCCCTTCGATGATAAATGTTGCATTCACGAATTCTAAAAATTCGAAGGAACTTTCAATCATTTCATCGTTCGTCTCTAAATATGGCACATCACTGGTCACAGCTGTAATAATGTCTTCTTCTGCATTTATAGTCACTAGCCTGCCTTCTGTTACTAACTTCAATTTTTGATGAAGTGATGAAGGTACTACCCCCGCTGAATGTATCCATGGCCTCTCCAATAAACAATTATACGAAGGCTTGATGTCCATTACCAGAAAGTCCACCTCTTACTTATTTGGACCGATCAAAAGGGGTAATTTGTTTCTTCTCATTACTCTCCTTTCGGTGCCATCAAATGTTTTTCTATGTTTTGACATGTCTTCATGTGAGAGCTATCCATAGACAACCTATTCAATGTAGATAGGGGTAAGACATTCAGGGTCGATCCATTATCAATCAACACCCCTTGTAACGTATACCCCTTGCAACGGGTGGTGATGTGCAAAGCCCTAGTCGATCCCATGCCTCTGGGCGGTATTTCATCATCATTAAAGAAGATAAAATTATCAACGCTTATGTTGTTAACCAAATGGTCTAGCTTGTTGACTGAAATATCGTTAGCGACATAAGTTTTGTTTAATACTTCCATCAATGTGCTACAATGTACTTCCGAACTTAAAAGTAGAGCTAGCACTGATATGTGAGCCGGCTGTTTATGCAGCTGTTCTACAACGCTGTACTCGCTGTGCTTTAAAAATTTCAAGAATTCTTTAGCCTCCTCTTCACTCACCAGCTCATTAACAGGTGACTCAGATCTGGCCATTTTTCCTTCCTTTGGTTGGACCGTCCAGGCTTTTCCTTTTACAGGTTTTTCTCTTGTATTTTTTTGAATCATAGCGCCTTCCACTACGTGTATAGAAACCCACATCTTGGTTCTCCCTTGAAGCACCAGCCGGGTTCTCCTTTCTTGGGATCGTCACATTGCAGTCGTAATTCCAAGAAACCCTATTGCTGTCTTTATAGGGGAAGTCTGCAGGTTTCTGGATTATGATCTTTGGTGCCATTTGTATTCTAGCTTCATTGTTTATTGGTCGTGAAATGATGACCACTGGGTAGTTAACTTTCTGTACCTTCATTGTCGATTTTCCCTCCGACAAGCATATATTTCCCTCTTCAGGGCTTTTAACATTTTCATAAAATTCTATTTCCTTAATGTCTATCATGTCTTGTACTAGGGCCCTGAAATCAATGCACTCTTGGATCTCATGCCCCTCTCCATTATGGAACTCACAGTAGTTCCTCATTCCTTCAGGTCTCCCTCTAAATCTGGTATGATCAATCCCCTTTTTTACCATCTATTTCCAAACCCATCTCAATGGGGTTTTGACTTTTGTAACCTCATTTTTTACTTTCTTACTCCCACCTTCAGCTATCCTATTTACCCCTTGGTCAGCATGATTGGGTAGCGGGTTTCCTGCTACATTTGGTCTTGATAGGTCATCAAACTTTACAATTCCCATTTTTATAAACCTTTCGACTAACTTTTTAAACGCAGTACAATTTTTAATTGAATGCCTAGTGATTCTAATGTGGTATTCGCATTGAGCATTTGCGTCATACCATTTAGAAAATGGGGGTTGCATCGATTTTAGGTACGAAGGGGATACCACGTGCGCATCAAATAGGTTCTGATGTAGCTCCCTATACGTCATGGGTATAGGTGTGAACTGTAGTCTTTCTATATTTTCCCTTTGTATTGGATTCCTGCATTGGGGAGCCCTATTGGTTAGTGGTTACTGTCTTCAGCTAGCTCACAGTAATTGAGTTTGAATGAAACTTTTGTATACACTCATGTTATTTACCTTATTCTCCCTTTTTCTTGGGGCTGATCTCTTGGTGTTTTCCCCAACATCTATTTTTTTGCACTTTATTGCATTTTCTATCATCTCATCGGACATTACTATGTCCGAAAAACTCTTAGTTGTGCTCCCCAGCATGTGATTAATGAATGGAGCCTTCAATGTATTAATAAGAGCATTGCCGTCTCCTTTCTAGCAGAAGTGGTTGGACTTGTGTGGCGTCTTCCCTCCACATTTGAACATACTGCCTGAAGCTCTCGTTTGGCTTTTTCTCCATGTTCTGCAAGGTGATTCTGTCATGTACCAAATTTCTTACGTGGCCATATTGATTCATGAAGGCTTGTGCTAGGTCCTTCCATAAATTAATTTGGGCACGGTTAAACAGATTTTACCATTTGGCCGCTGCCTCAGTCAAACTATCTTGGGAACAGTGAATTAACAACTGATCATCATCAATATAGCCCGTTATCTTTCAACAGAACATTGTAATGTGGGCTTTGGAGTAGCTAGTCCCATTATATTTCTTAAACTTTGAGGTCTAAAACTTAGGTGGGAGAACTAGGTCTGGAACCAAGCTCAAGCATTTAGCATTAACTCTATAATGGTAATTAGAACCTTTCAATTCCTTGAACTTCTCTTTCAGTCTTCTGCTTCGGTCTTCGAGTTACATTGAGAGCTCCGTTTTTACCTTTTCTACCTCCGTCATGTCATGAATATCAGGGACAACAGGATTTGCTGGATTATTTTCAGAGCCCTATCCTATCAGAAAGTTTGTTATTACTTAAGCACCTGCTTGATGTTGGGAACTGATGTTAACAGACACCCTATGTGGATATGCGTTAGGTTGTGCTTGGGTGTTTGTTGGGGTGAAGCCCGATTGATAGATAGGGTCTTCGTTGTCATCCCCAGAATTGACCATAGGGCTCTTTCCTTTTTTCTTGCCCTCCAATCAGCAACTGAGTTAACTGGTTCATCTTGCACTTTTGGGATTCTAACATCTGATCCTTTATATCCTGTTGAATCTTGGCCAGTTGCTCTTGCATCTGTATTTGCAGCCGATCTTGTATTTCTTTTTACATTTGCTCTAAACTTTCCAATCTTTGGTCCATTGCCTTAGTTTTCTTTCGTGTACCGTAATAATACTTAATCAGTGGGCTTTTGTCGGTTTCCAGATTCACTGAAATAATTTTTAATTTATTAGAGTCCTTTTGTGAAAGTTAATGCATGTAATGCGATGTAATGCAAATGCATTGAATGAATGCAAAAATGCGTCGACTCTGATTCAATTCCATTTAGAATAATTTTACTAGAAAATAATTTTTTTTATATAAAACAGATTACATATATGGTTTCGCCCTAATGCTCAAGGTTTTACGCTTCCTAAGGAGCCAGGCGAGCTCTCGACCCCGGCCCAATTCTAATTCATATTTCACACTTAGTACGTCAGCCTGAACTGTTAGAGTCTGTAAATGATCAGCCACTTTTTCCATCTGAGCCACAGCTTCACCCGTAATATAATCTCTGTCCCTAACTTGTTCCTAGGAACGATAGGGTTGCTCTTTCCAATCCTCTTCATTTGCTTCTAAGAGCTCAACCCGGAGTTTTCAGTTTCGCAACGCAGTCTCGAGTTCTTCTATCTTCCTTTTCAGCTCTTCAATATTGTTTGAGCTCGCCTTCAACTCCATTGCAAAGTTTCAGCTATGATACTGATGAAGTGACTTTTCCAATTTTACCACTCTAGCTTTTAACTTGATTTTCTCATTTTGAGTTTCCGATAAGCTTTTTTCTAAGGCTTCCTTTTGATCTTGAGTAACTTGGAATTTTTTCTCCCATCGATCAACTTTGGTATTTTCTTCTTGAATCTCATGTCGCCATTGCTCTGGTGTTTTCCCCAATCCGGCGGTTCTATTTGATAAACATAGCTTCTTATAATCCGATTTTAGAATATCCAAATATTTTTTGGCCTTATTCTTGCCCTTTCTCACTTTCTCAGTTTCCAATTTCTAGACATCAGCATCTAGTATCAAATGCATATTCTCCTCTTCCAGTTGCTCTATCTTCTTTCTGAGTTCTGCATTCCTTCTCTTAAAGTCCTGCCTTATGATTTCTAACTCGGATGGGACCATTTGTAGATATTCTTCCATCGATTGCGCTCATTCTTGATTGGGCTCGGGAATATTATCGTTGATTTTATTATTCTGCCACCCATTATACTTAGGGGTCGTTATCGGACCTACTGCAAATCTCTTCAGCCGGCGAGTCTAATTCCAAGTGTTGGACATCTCTCGTACCTTCTTCTTATAAGTATCTCCCTTATATGGAAACTCACACTAAGCTAACCTATGGGTCATCGGTATGAACTATCTCGATCTATATTGCCTTAATATGAGTAAAGGAGCATATCCTATGGCTCTCTAAATCCCAAGTAAGGGGACCTAGTCAAAATCCCTACATCGATATAAGATCTCGTTGGGAACCAACCAAGGGGCTCTCTATTTGACATCCTTTTCTTGGAGATTTTGGAGGATCGCTATCCATCTTTCTTTTGATATGTCATCCCGTCTTGGTGTAACCATTATTTCCTTTAATGGTGAGTAATTCTCGGAGAACACCCGATATGACACCTTGTCTACCTTCCAGAAATGACTATGGTACCAAGCTAGCAGCAATTGTGCACATCTTATGAATCGACCCTCACCAGCACTTCGACATGCATTTAAAGATCTGAATGTTTAGGCTAAAATTGCGGGAATCGGCGTAACCCTCTTATCCAGTCTGTCAAACAGATCAGAAATTACCTTGTCCATATGCCCTAGCGCCTTAGGGAAAACCATTAACCCGTAAATACTTAAAGCAAAAACATCTACTCTCTTCTTCATATCTAGGTGTGCCAAAATCAAGTCTCGCACACTTTTCCAAGGAATACATTTACTTTCCCCTTTCTGTTTGATCCGAGCCGTAACCCACTGCTCACTCATTCCGGTGATATTCATTAATTTCTTCGTAAAGGTCGGAACATTAGCGGCTCTAGAATAGGCCTTGTCAACTTGAACCCTTAGGCATTAAAGTAGGGCGGTATATTCTTCCACTGTTAGTGCCAAATCTACACTCCCGAAGGTGAAACAACTGTAGGACGAATTCCAAAATTAGGCCAAAGCCCGAAACAGATGCTTATCTATCTTGATGTCGAATTAGTAGGGTAGATCACCGTAATTGTTGTAAAATAGCTGTTTGATTTCAATACCCCATTGGGCCCACATTTTCTTCAATTCCTGAAGATCATTTTGTGTCACGCTGATACGAGTGAAGTCCCATAACTCTGATGTATACCCCACTGTCAAGCTATCTTCCTTTTCCAATTGCTTTTTCTCTGACCATATACGGACAGCCGCATTATCCTCCACTTTATCAAGAAATTCGTTCTCTATGACAAGCCTTCTATTTAGTAATCGAACTCGAACTGACACCCTTTTATGATGAAATGCCATGCAAACACAAGCAAAACAACCCAGGTCAGTACAATTCATATGAAATTAAAGCAAGCAAGAAATAACAAACAGAACTCCTATTCGGACGATCGCTAATGGTTTGGTGTGGCTCTACCTAAGGTGGGCTCCTATGGTCACTACATTTGGTTCAGTTCTAAAGACAGGGTACTTGAACCAGCAGATTCCTCGATCCTCACCCATTATAGGCTTATATAGATCGAGTTTGATTCAAGGGAATACATTTCCCTATGGCTATACGGAGATGAAAATCTCACGAAGACATAGGTACGGATGTATCCCGAAAGCAATCCACTATCCTATACGGAGATGAAAACCTCACGAAAGACTAGTTTTTCACTCCCAATTAAAGGGTAAGACCGAGAGGTCATTGCATGCAATATGCAAAAATATTTAAAGAGGCGAACCAACAAAGCATGTATTATGACCAAGATCAAGAAGATAACAGATGAAATGCAATGAAAGGGTCGTATTTTAAATCAAATTTTCAATTTTCAACGAAAAGACATAAATTTATCAATTTATGGCTTGACTCTCTCAGTCTCCAATGGAGTCACCAAGCTGTCGAAACCACCTTTTTTGAAAAAGGAAAAATCAAGGTCGACTTTTTATTTGAAAATGAAAAGGGGGAGTCGCCACCAATCCTTTTTGATAAGGTGTGATCGGGTCACCTCGTAAAATGGTCGTTTTCAATAAACCTTTTTGATTTATTAAAACAACGCTTTTGGTCTACGAAATTCAGAAGGATGGGTTCGGGAGTTGGTTACCCACGAGAAGGATTAGCACCCTCGTAACACCCAAAACTGGTACCTAGTTGATTAATTAATGTCTTAGTGTCGAGAATTGAAGATTTGAACAGATTTAAAAAAAAAATACAATCTTTTTATTAATGTTGATTGTTATAAAGAATTTGCTTGAGTAAATAGAAACGGATGCTAAAGACCTTCTTGTCTCGAAGTAATAAAATGTCACATCCAGTACGTTAGGACGCAACATTTTAAACCCTCGAGAATAAGCTTGTCCTTTGATTTTCAAAACTCATGCATTTTAATTTTCAAAGGTTATCCGGTCATTTGGATCAAACCAGAAAAAATGGAACCCAGTGCATTAGGGCACGACCTCTCAAATTTCCAAATAAAAAATATTGCCTTTATTAAAGAATCCCTTTTTTTTTTTATGAATTTTAGGGTGACAATTGTTATAGTTTAGAGAAATGATAAATGAATAAAACAGTATGCTAATGGATGACAACATTATGGATACACTAGTGAACAATTCATAGCACATATGACGGTCATAATCACACAACACACATCATTTGAATACTGAATATTAATAATCAAGAAAAATGAAACGAATGATATAAAATAATTTAAAACAAATAACAAGACAATTTTAAATAAATGATAAAAAGGGTTTAAAATAGATTATAAAAACAACTTGAAGTAAATAATGCAAAGCAATTTAAAATGATTAATATGTAAAACAATCTAAAATAAAATAACATATAAAACAACCAAAAAACGATTTTAGACAACAAATAAAAGGTTTAAAATAAATAATGCATAAAATAAATAAAACCCATAAGTGGTAAAAAAAACACTAAAAGAGTAAATAAATCAGCAAGTAAAAGTTTAATAAAATAATAAGATATTAAGTAACACAAATTAAAAAGATAATAATAATAATAATAGCAACAATAATAATAGTAAAAATAGTAAAAATAATAGCAGTAATAATAACAATAATAGTACGAAATAATAATAGTAGGAAAAAAGTAATAATAATAATGATAAAAATAATAATAGTACTAATAGTGATAATAATGATAATAATAATAATATATAAAATAATAATAAAAATGATATTAGTATATAAATATAAATAGAGATACAATACATAGAAATATAATAATGATAGAAATATAAATAGATAAATCAATAATAGATAAATAATAGTATTTGAGTAAGAAAATATCCGGAATTATAATAATAATGGTAATAATATATTAAATTAATGATATAATGATATGGTAATAAAATAATAATATGCGTAAAAAGAAAATATAATTAGAGCAATAATAACACTAACATAATTAATAAAATAGCGCAAATAACAAAAGGGAACCAATTTAAAATTTAAAACATAAATTCAAGGGCAAATCATGAATAAAATAAAAGAGAAGGGTCAAATTGTAACGCGCGCATACATGGAAGGATCAACTGGGAAAATAATCCCTCCGCATATGCGCATCGTTTAAAAAGGGACCTAAATAAAAATTTTAAAATTCAGCGGGGTGAATTTAAAAGGATACAAGAAATGGGAATAGGACCGTATTGAAACAAATGTAAAAAGCAGAGGGGACCTAAAGGACAATTAGACCCTTTTAAAGCAAAACACGCGGATCCTAGGCTGGAGTGGGTCGGGTCAGACGGGTTGAGCATGAAACGACGCCGTTTTGGGGTTTAAAGACCCAGGCCAAAACAACGTCGTTTTAGCCCTCTATTTAAGCAAAATTTTCAACAAAAATTTTATTTCAACACTTGTTTTTAAAATAAAAAAACTTCAAAAATCCTCTCAACTCTCTCATCCAGCCCTAAGCCTCCGACCCAAGACCAGTCACCGGACCACAGTGGCGGCCGCCGGTCGCCAGTGACGACATCGCCGTCCACGGTGGCCGAAGATAAAAAAATGGTCATTTTCGGCCTATTTGCTTTCTAGTCCTAGAAAATACCATATTTTATCGGATATGGCCACCTCAGCCTAGCCCTACGACGACGCGAACGCCAAAGGTAAGGTTTGGCTCCTCCTCTTTTTATTTATTTATTTTGTTTTTATTCCTTGTTTTTTTAAAAAAAAAGAAACAGCAACAAAGTGAAGAAAAAATAGAAAGAAAAAGAAAATAACAGGATAAAAACCTTTTGAAATTTTCTTTGATTCACTGATTTGTTCGTATTTGTTTGTAGTATCCGTGAAAAAAAACAGAAATAATATTGTGGCTTTTTATAGCCGAATACAATATCTATTTCTGTTGCTATTTTCTTGCCCCTATTGCAGGTATCGTGAAGGCGTGAAAGTGTGGAGTGAACGTGGTGGAGCGGGGGGCGCAGAGTTGACGCGGCGCGGCCCCAGTGGTTGCTGAAGAGGGTTAGGGAGACTAGGGTTTCTGTTTCTAATTTAAGTTATAGGTTGTTGGGCCACTAGCGTTTTTATTATTTGGGCCTGTTTAGGTTTGTAAATTGGTTTTGTGAATTAGGCTTGTAACATTACTTGGACTATTAATTGATTTTTATCATTTTGGGTTTCATTGGGTTTAGTGGGTTGGGCAAATTGGGCCTACTACACTATTCATACAAGAAAAATATCACTATTGAGAAAGTTCTAGATGCCCGACCAACGATAGAACAGCTTGACTTTAGATCCAGGTATATTAAGACACATTCTGTAATTATAAATATTGGCAAACTGATACCAATATCAGATGACCCATAATGTCCCCAACCAGGGAAAGATTAAAAAGATTCCACTCACGAAAGTCAACAAAGAAAGAAATTTCATGGGGAAAAGAATAAAGCTAAAATAAATTGCAAATTGTACGCACAAACAAGGAAAACAACATAAAATTCAGGAAATAACTACAACAATGAGAGGTGAGAAATGAAATGGAAAAAAAGAATAAGAGTAAAATGATAACAAATGCTAAAGAATAAGAATCGATTTATAACCCAGGATCTGTTTTTGCCAAGGTTATGATATCATCCAATTTTTGTATGCCAAACAAATCAGCTGGAAGTAGCTTGTAGTTGTCACCATGCACTTCTCCATTCTCTGCAAATGCATTGACTCCCTATCATTCCACCAAAAAAGCTAGATTTCATTCAATCAAAAGTGTGTTGACAGATGATGGATCATAAAAAATAAAAATCTATCCCTAAAGCCTCGAAACTTCTAATAAATTACTAGATATATGATTCTTAAACAAAAAAAAGTTATAGGCATTCTTGACAAATGAAAACCAATTCACACCAAATAAGAATTATTCCCAGAACAGTTGAAAGTGACAGTTTTCTGCATTATGTTTTGCATGGCATCTTGAATTCTTTAAAGTTTATAGTCCTATGTATCCATATACACTAGAAAAAAGAAATGACATTTTGCGAAATAAAAAAGAAAAGAAAAGAAAACCATCACGAAACTGATATCATGATGATATTATGTATCAATAACCTGGGAACCTACCTTGTGAGATTGATACTGTTGCTCCCATTTTGTCCCTCAACTGCCTATGGGATTCAATAAGAATAGCCTTTTACGAGTTACCTGAAAAAAGAAATCACCACTTAAAGCAGACCGTAGTACAAATCAATTGCATTCATAAATTCAAAATTAAACCTCCTTAAAATCTAGTTCCACATATAGATATCGTGCTTTGCCCTCATCCTGCTGCTCATGGAAAATCAAACAGAAAGCCAATTAAACTTGTAAATATTCAGGCGTCAATAAACCAACGTTTCGAGAAACTACAAAAAATCTGCAGTAAAAGTACTGGTAGGGAACATTTGAACAGACATAAAAAAAGAAGCAATGCAAATAACAAATACCAGGAAAATGCAACAATGGAACAACTTAAGATTAAAATTCTTGTCATTGATAGCTTGTTCATTTTGCATATTTTTTGTGCTTAACTCGACTTGTTCTTAAATTAGTTTCAGGCAAGCAAAGAAGAGACTAAATTGAAGCATGGGAAATAGAACAAGACTGAATCGTAAATTTGGGACATTTGAGGGACTAGTTAGATTTTGATCTTGTAAAATTCAAAATTAAAAAAGAAATCTGATATTAATTTATGTAGTTAGTAATTGGTGGAACAAGCCTTAAATTAGTATATAGTTTATGTATAAATAGGTGGTGTGGCACACTTGAAAAGAGACACATTGATTTTGTCTGCAATTGAATAGAAATCAATTTATTTTCTTTCTTATTTTGCATGAAAGAATGTAGGCATTCTTCCAACTTTTGTTTTCATTTCAATTTTTGACTTAATTGTTTTCCAAGCCCTTCCCCTTTCATCTTTCACCATTTCCATTCAAATCCACTTCCATAACCCATCAAATCATGATTAAATTCATACTTCATTACATTCAAATTAGCTTTAGGCCGGTATTCTTTCCGGTCAGGAATCGTGAGAAACGTATCTGCACTATAAATCCTTCAAATCAGTATTCACCATCTCTCCAGAATATTAGGATTGACAAATTTATCCCTTAAATTTAACTCGAGTTCAATTCAAAAGGCGTGTTGGGTTGGAGTTGTTTTGGCATAAAGTTGGAAAGACGAGTTGGCCGTATTGTATTTCAGATTTCTACGAACAAGTTAAGAAAGATTTGATCGGATTTAAATGTCTTACGTGTAACACCCCCTAACCCCAAACCGTTACCGGAACGAGGTTATGAGGCATTACCGGACATATCAGACAACTTACGAATAATTTACAATTAATATAACTTTCATAGTATAATATAATAATTAAGTCCCTATCTTAAACTCTCGAAGTTCAAACACGTATTAAAAGTAGAACGGGACTTGTTCGAGTATTCCAATTTTTTTATAAAAATTTCAAAGATTTTTACTTACTTTTACCTAAACCTCCTGCAAATTCAAACCAAAACAACCAACACCAATATTTCACATTCATATACTAATATTTATATTATTAACAAAATTTTAATTTAATAACTATCATAGCATCATTCAAAATTGATTAAAAACTTCATTCATTTAACAACTTAAAGTTCATGTATCAAAATATCATGTACTTTCCTTACCATTTCATTTAACCATCTAAATTTTATAATTCATCATTCACTACCCAAAGTAATATACATATTCAAGTGACTAAATAACACCTATGTACATGCCACCTTTACCCAAAAGAAAAATATACATCACCAAGTTTGTGTTGGAGTCGGGATTGTTCTGGATGCTGAGCCAGGACACTTGACTTCTACTAACCTGCACACGGAAACAACCGTACGCTGAGTATGGATATACTCAGTGGTATTACTATAAATCAAAACTATTTAATATTAATAAATTACAAACATCAACCATAAATTTTATAATTATTTAAACTACTTTTATATATAATTATTTTACTTCATAAATCTTAAATTCATATTTCATTTTTCTCATACTAACTCAATTCATAATTTAATTCATACATTCTTTCTCGTACTTTTCAATAGTGCTAAAACAAATAATCTCATTTTCAAAATTTTATTTCAATTATTTACCCTATTAACAAAGCTCGGACTATGACAGATACGCGGATTTCCACCCAAACACACTAGAATATCCAACACAAATACACCCGGAATATTGTAAATCCTCCATAACACACCGGTACAATATATCCTCCCAAACACACCAATAAGGCATTAAATGCCTATTCGGATAAACCGAAGTATATAATAGCAGAAACATCTTCTCGGCCGAACTACAATCTCCTCATCACATCACAAATCCAATGGCATGCCATTTGTATCGAATCTAGTCCGACAAGTTAATAGGGTATTTTACTTTTTCTAATTTCAATTTCATTTACACAAAAATTTTCAATACTCATTCAATTCAAATATCTATTATCTTAATTCATATACAAATTAATTTTCACACAAGTGTATACCATCAACACCATACATTTGTCACAATTTATTTATTTTCAATCAATACACTTTTCAAATAATCGCATATTCCATAATTCACTTATTCAATTCAATTTAATTCAATTTATATCACTTTCATTTTCGCTCAATATTCATATCAATTTCACATACTTACCTCAAGTCTTATTTACCATACATAACAATTAAAATTTCAGCAATCAATAATAATTAAAATTCGAATTATAGTAATACACACCGTAATTCTTCCGTTTTAATCCTCGATGACTTTCTCCTTTCCTTTCGATGCTGATGCTTTAGGTTCTTTGTTGGCTACGAAAATAATAGTAATTTACATTATTATTTACATCATTAATTATAATAAATAATTAAATTTCTAAACAATTCCTACCTTATTCCCAATTTAATCCTAACTAAACTTAATTATTTTCTTAATCCAATTCTCTCTTTTTCTATTCAAATTTTGTCTAAACTTATATTTAACTATAAAATTTCCAGCATATTTCCCTAATTTCGAAATTTCTTCAATTTAGTCCCTACAACATAAAACTTATAGCCTAGTTTACAATTTAATCCCTTAATCAATTCTAACTTAGAATTCATTCAATTAAATCCCTAATTCCATAATTTTTCCAACATGAACCCTACTTGGAAATATATGAACTCTTGAACTATCAACTTAATTTCATCAAAATCTTGTTTCAAAGCTTCTAAAACATCGAAATTAAGAGAAAAGGACTTAATTAACTTACCTTTTAAAGCTTCAAACCTTAAAACCCTAGTTTTTCCTTTCCCTTTTCTTTCTTTCTTTTTCTTTCCCTGTTTCGAAATGCTTCTGTTCTGTTTCTTCTTTGTTTCTTTTGTCTTTCTTTTTATTCTTTTATTATTTCATTTATTTTACTTATTTATTTTATCATTTAACTAATATATATTATTATTAATTTAATAACAATATAATTAACACATTTGTATACATGTATCTTTGTACATTTGTACACTATTATTACCATCCATTTGTCTTTCTTTTATTTATTTAACAAATAAAAATCTTATAATATTAATATTTAATTAATAAATATCTTTAACTTAAAATTTAAGTAAATACATAATTATAATACAAATGTATATATTCATATTATTACAAATGTCATTATTTATTTTTTTTCATACCAAAAATCTTATAATTTAATTATTTAATTAACAAATATCTTTATACTTAAATTATAAGTAATTAAATATTTAAATTACAAATGTACCAATATAATTTTTACACATGTATATTTTATTACCATACATTTATCAACTATTTAATTTATTTATAATATGTTATCAATTAAATAATCATAACAATTTAATATAAAACCATAATAATAATCATTATAATATATAAAACCTAAAAAATCTTTGATTTTATTTCACCAATATGCCACCTCATTTGTAGTCAATGGCTTAATTGCCATTTTAATCCTTTTATTTTCTATTGCTTTATAATTAAACTTTTACCCTTTATTCAATTTAATCCTTTTATTACTTACTCTAAATTAAGCTAAATTCACTTAATTAGATCCTAATTAGACACACCACTAGGCTCATAAATATTTTTAATAATTATTTTCGAACTTATTTCACTAAGACGGAGGCCCTATAACTCACTTTTCCGGTGCCCGTGAATTTCAGGTCATTACATTACGCGGTTGAGGCCGTTAATCTGAGTTGGGATTAGATTAAGGGACTTATTAAATAAATAGACCAATATTTATATGGGTTTTGATCATGGATTATTATGAGGGTATTATATATATATTATATGTATGTTAATTATATTGAAATAATTAAGTTAGTAAATTATATTAGAATAAAATAAAAATAAAAAGAAAATGAAATGAAAATGATAATAAAATAGAAGAAACAAATAGCTTAGTGGGAGAAGAGAAAAACAAATTTAAACTTCATTATTTCTTGCATGCCAAACTTGGGAGGGGGAAGAAGCATTTTCGGCCTTAATCTTTAACCTTGGAACTCAAATTGGTAAGTAAACTTTGGTCCTTTTTACATAAATTTTATGTTTTCGGAACCTTGAGATCATAAGCTAGACTACCCATGTTGGAATTTTTAGAATTCTTAATGTTGTGGAAAATGTTATCTTTGAGGAATTTAAGTTTTTGAAGTTGTTTTGATAGATTTTGGGGTTCGAAGTTAAGTGAGACTACCTTGTGAGTGAATGTAGGAAATTTTGCATTAAGGACTAATTTATATAAAAAATTACTAATTGAAGGACTAAATGGATAAATTATGATAAATATAAGGACTGTTTTGAGACTATGTATTTTCTAGGAATTTTGGTTGAGGTATTAAATTGTATGATATGAGAAATTATTACTTTAAGTAGTGATTTAGTTAGTATTAGCTTTAAAAGAGTTAAGTTTTATAAATTAAAATGTCATGGTGTTAAATTATAAATTTCAAGAATTTAGGGGCTGATAGTGAATTATATGTATGTTCGATTAGCTATGGAAATTAAATGAGGATGAGATGAAGTTAATTTTCATGATAAGGACTAAGTTGTGTAGTGACCAAATATTAAGGGTTAAATGTTGAAATATGATTTTTTAATTGATTGCAAATTGAATTATTGAAGTTTTGAGTTAGTTAATTGAATTAATTAATTGTATTTAGATCAAGAAACGAGTAAAGTGGTCGTTAATCGAGGGAAGGAGAAAGTTGTCGATTAATCAACCTCGATCACTAGAAACTATCGTAAATTCAGTAAGTTCATAGTGTTTGAATTCTAACTCTATTCATTTAACTTAAATAATAAATTATTACTTTGATATCTTAATTATATTTATATATATGCAAATGATTAAATTATGGAATGAGAAATTGTGAATTATATTTATGAAATGTGATATTATGAAATGAATCAATGAATGATTAGAATTTAAATTGCTTGAATGAAATATCATAGAATTATATTGAATGTTTTGAAATTCGATCATGGGATATAGCATAATTGATTAATGCAAAAGATTGATTATCAATTGATGGAATGTGGAATTATGCAATCAAAGTTGTCAGTTTATTCGGCTAGCGCTAGGCGCAACTCATCGTTGGTACACCCAACTAGTGCAGGGCACAACTATTGTTGGTTATCCGACTAGCGCTGGGCGCAATCTTTGTTGATTTATTCGACTAGTGTTGGGCACAACATTATACTTGTCGGTTTATCCAGCTAGCGCTAGGTGCAACCTTTTTTAATTTATCTTACTAGTGCTGGGCACACCATTATATTTGTTGGTTTACCCGACTACCGTTAGGCGCAACTTTCGTCGATTCATTGGACTAGTTGATGCAAGTCTCAAGGTACAATTTCAGACCTATGGATGTGATGGATTCACACTACTTCAAGACTCAACAACAATGTCAAAGGCTAAGCAAATCAAATCAGAACTTGATCAAAGACAAGATTCGAGGACGAATCTTTTTGAGGAAAGGGAGAATGATACATGCACAAATGGGGTGAAATTTATTAGATTCCAATCATCAAAATTGTCAATTTTCAGGCTTGGGAAATCAGAAGAATTTCAACGACTTTTTGGATGGGATCCTGGCATTTTTAGGTTGAGATGTCTCATTTGTTTGAAGATCTATCTCTTAGCTTCGAAACGCATTTTGATTCACTCAATTTTGAGTTCGGGAGCTCAAGTTATGACCATTTTAGTGAAGACTGCGCGAGCAGAATTTCTAAGACGGGAATTACGAGTTTCGGGCTTTTAATTCGAGTTTAAATCATATTGGGTTTGGGTTTTAGGCTTAATTTTTTATTATATATGAGCCCAATATTTTATTTATCAGCTCTTATTATTTTATTACTGTTTTATTCCGAATTTTTTATAATTATTAAGTATTTTAAGTTATTTAGGAATCTTATGTTAGCAAGAAAGTTTAGTTTAAAACTAGCAAGAAAGTTTAGTTTAAAACTACTTCTTGTTTAGATTAAATTAGAGTTCTAGTATATTTAAGAGTTTTATTTAGATTTATTTATCTAGCCTATATATAGGCCTTTTGCATTGTACACGAAATAGACAATTGATTATTATTCTATTTCTCTTTTGAAATCCTGTAACAAAGAAACACCACTAAACAAATTTAAGTTAGAGTTAGTTAAAACATAACCAGTTAAAACATAACCAGGTAAAACATAACCACTCCTCATTTTTGTATGGGTATTTTCTTGCTTTTCATTTTCTTTTTTCATTTGAGAACTCTCCAATTTTACCTCATATGGATTTTCACTCACCAAATTTGGACCATTAAGTAGACTTTTATCACTAAAGGTCTCTTTTCTCTCTGTCTTTTCACATGATTTTTCTTCTCTTCCCATATCCCCCTCACAAGTATTATGAATATTCAATTCAGTACAATAAATCTCGGTAGGAGAACATGACGTTTCTATTTCATCTAACTCTATAGATTCAAAGAAAGAATTCTCATTATCATTTTTTTCCAGTTCACAAAGTTCGTCATCTTCTTTGATTAATAAAAGTCTCGTGTTGGCACAATCACGATTATAGTGCCCATGCCCTTTACACGTAAAACATTCAATGTCATGAGCTCTTTGTTGTTGTGGTGAAAAATTAGTAGAAATGGGCTGCTTGAAAGATGTAGAAGAATGTTTTGTAGGAGCCCTACTTTTCCACTCAAAAGGTTTAATCTCAGCATGTTTTGACAGCAACTTATTAGTAGCATAAGGAGGTTTCGAATTCTTAAAAGTAAAATTAGAACTTGTACCTCGATAATAGTGTGATGCTCCAAATGGATGAGATTGATGTTGCTGAAATTGTTGCTCAATCTCAATTGCCTTGTGTACCATCTCCTCAAGATCAATATAGGTGTAAAGATTAAGAGCATTGGCTATCGAAACGTTCAAGCCATTTACAAATCGCACTATGGTAATTTCTTCATCCTCTTGTATATTTGCTCTTTGAATAAGCATCTCCATCTCCTTAAAGTACTCATCAACAGATTGATTACCTTGAACAAGGAGTTGAAGTCTCGTTAAGACCTCTCTATAGTAATGAGAAGGAACATAACGCTTTCGCATCACTTGCTTCAACTCATCCCATGTTTCAATTACCCTTTCGCGGTTTCTTTGACGATCAATTCCAAGTTGAATCCACCAACTCAATGCATAATCCGAAAATCCAAGGGTCGCCAATTGGACTTTTTCTTCTTCGAGCATTTATAGTTCTGAAACATAAGTTCAATTTTGATTCCCACTCACAATATGCTTCGGATCATACTTCCTCGAAATGGTGGAATGTTGAACTTTGGTTTATCTAAAAATATTGTATACGGTCATTATTAACCAAAGTCTCATCATTTGCACGAAAGTTATGTCGAGCATTATATGCACAAAGCCGAGGCTGATCAACCTTATCTTTCCAATTACGATTCTGACACTCAATTTTGGTACTTAGACAATCCAAATTTTTGTTGATCGTGTCTAAAATAGTGTCACGGTGCTGATCTCGAACATTTCAACCTTTTGATCCCTTCTCAACTTCCCAATCATATTATTGCGAGTTATAATGAAAGCCTGAAAATAGCACAACACTCAAGAAAAGAAAAATTTAGCAAACCTCACAGCTATGCACTCAGAAAGAAAAATCAAATTCTCAATAATGTAAGAATTGATCTTGTGAGTCTTTTAAAAGTGTCTATATCAATCAATCAAGATGTTTTAGAATCAAACTATCAAAGCAAACCTAATAGCACTATGAGTCCAAAAATTGGCTTAGTCATCAAAGAATTTTGTTGCACGGAGGAAGGAATATGCAACGTGCTTTAACCTACTAACACAAGAAACAAGAAAGTGTTAGAATGCGTAAGGAACAAATAAAAAGGAAAACAAATGAAAACTTAAAGCTAAGATTCAATGAAAATTGCTGAAACCCGAAAACCCGAAAAACTGCGAAGCAACTTAACAAACTTCGTTCAAGGTGTTCCTGATTTCCAAAAATCACAAAATTTAAACTGGAGCCTCCTCAAATAATGTAGATTTGATCTAGAAAGTTTCGGCACAAAATTCAACCCACATAAATTTTTTATTTTATTATTTTTTTTCGTATTTTTTTTGTACTTTTTTTATCACTTTTTTTGTGGGAAATATTTTTTTATACTTTAAAATAGTGCCAAGAAATAGTATGCAAAATTTCAGATCATTTGAAAATCGTTTACCCACTGAAAAATATTTTTTTCCTGAAAACTGTAGGGGTAAAATTTGTTTTGAGGCTGTTTTCTAGAAATCAATTTAAAAAAAGAACACCTAAAACGCCCAAATCTGATACTAAATGATAAAGGTTGAGAAGGATGAACGCGAAAGCGGATCGTAAAGTTTGTCAAAGTCGCGGATTTGACTTAGGGCTCTAGACGTTCGGAAAGAAACTTGGATTTTTCTTGACACAACCTGAAATGAAATTAAATCCAAGTTAGATAAAATAATTAAAACAAATAATAAATCAAGGATTCAGGAAGTGAATAAATAAGATAAATGGAAAGATAGAACGTGGCGTGTAGAAGTCCTAAGAAGCCTTGGAAACACGAAGAATCCACAACCCCCTTCAAGCGGCTCTAATTTCCCCTCCAAGATAAAAACCTTGGCAAGAAAAAGTTTGAAGATGATCCCCACAATCTAAAAAGATTGTTAAAACTCTTCTAAAAGAAACTCAAGAGAAATTCTTGAAAAGAAAAAACTCAAAGAGAATTTATTAACTCAAAAGAGAAATAGAATAATAATCAATTGTCTATTTCGTGTACAATGCAAAAGGCCTATATATAGGCTAGATAAATAAATCTAAATAAAACTCTTAAATATACTAGAACTCTAATTTAATCTAAACAAGAAGTAGTTTTAAACTAAACTTTCTTGCTAGTTTTAAACTAAACTTTCTTGCTAACATAAGATTCCTAAATAACTTAAAATACTTAATAATTATAAAAATTCGGAATAAAACAGTAATAAAATAATAAGAGCTGATAAATAAAATATTGGGCTCATATATAATAAAAATTAAGCCTAAAACCCAAACCCAATATGATTTAAACTCAATTAAAAGCCCGAAACTCGTAATTCCGTCTTAGAAATTCTGCTCATAGTCTTCACTAAAATTGTCATAACTTGAGCTCCCGAACTCAAAATTGAGTGAATCAAAATGCGTTTGAAGCTAAGAGATAGATCTTCAAACAAATGAGACATCTCAACCTAAAAATGCCAGGATCCCATCCAAAAAGTCGTTGAAATTCTTCTGATTTCCCAAGCCTGAAAATTGACAATTTTGATGATTGGAATCTAATAAATTTCACCCCATCTGTGCATGTATCATTCTCCCTTTCCTCAAAAAGATTCGTCCTCGAATCTTGTCTTTGATCAAGTTCTGATTTGATTTGCTTAGCCTTTGACATTGTTGTTGAGTCTTGAAGTAGTGTGAATCCATCACATCCATAGGTCTGAAATTGTGCCTTGAGACTTGCATCACTAGTGCTAAGCCCATCTATCGTCAGTTATCCGACTAGTGCTGGGCGTAAATCTCTGTTACGATTTATCCATTAGGCACTAGGTGCCATCCACTAAATGACTCGTACAAATCAGGTATAATCAAAACATTGAAGAAGATTGGTAAATGAGAATTATTAAGAAAGATATATATAATTATGTATACTCGGGTTGAATTCAATGATAACTAAATTGGATTAAATATGAATTAATTTATGAAATAATAGTTATTAAATGAAATTGTAGCTCTTTTGAGTCAAGTAAAGTATTCGTTAATTGATTGTTACCTTATGTGCAGGTTAGGTACCTACTTTTGGTTGACATTTCGGCATCCAACATCAATCCCAAACTCAAGTTGGTGATATATTTCTTTTGTGTCTTGGCATGTACTTAGGTTGTCAATATTGAAACAATGATATTTTGATTATGGTTAATTCTACTGAAGGTTACTTGTATTGAATGTAGTTCTATAAGTTGTGAATGATGTGTTACTTTAAAACATAGTTATATATAGAGGTTTGGAGTTATTTATGTAAATGCTTTCACATGGTGGTTATTCTAGTGAATTAGTCACTTTGATATTATGCTATTGAAGTGCTTGAATTAGTATTAGAAGAAAGTCTATATATATGTACTCATGTTTATATATATATTTGGTCATTTGGTTGATGTTAGAATGTGAGAGCTTGGTTTGAGTTATGCGTCTATTTATCTTGCTTTATTGAATGTTAAATTATTGTTGAGGTGCCTTTGAGTGGCACATTTGTTAAGCACATGAATTGTAGGATTTTAATATGTATTTTTTTTTACTTGTTTAAGTACAATTTTGGTCATGGTTTTAATGTGGTTTTAGGTTTGGCTTGGGAACCAAGATAGATGCAAAAATTGCCTTGTTTTAGAAGCAAAATTTGGTGCATACGGCTTGGGATACCGGCTGTCACATGGCCATGTGTCTCATACGGTCTATCCACATGGCCATGTGTCATAATGATTTAGGTGTAGATTTCACACAGCCTACGACACGATCGTGTATCTTAAAACAGTTAGTTACATGGTCTGAGACACGGCTTGCGACATGGCCGTGTGACCCAACATTAAATGCACATAAGGGCGGACACACAGGTTGGGAAACAGCTTGCGACACGACTGTGTATCTTAAAACGATTAGTTACATGGTTTGTGACACGACCTGTGACATGGTCATGTGACCCAACATTGAATGCACACACGGGCGGACACATGAACTGGGACACGACTTTGTGTCTGGATTTTGAATGTCTACACAGTCTGGGCTGTGACACACAGCCGTGTGTCCCCTATTTTCAAAATTTTCAACTTTTTTCTAATTTTTCTATTTTGTTTCAAATCGAACCTAGAATGTTTCCAAACTATTTTTAGGGTCCTGCAAACTCAATTTAAGGCCCATAAGTGTATGTTTGTTATAATTGCAATGTGATTAATTGTTTATATTCATGGTTGGATATTTATGAGTAAGTAATGATAAAGGTTTAAATTGACGTTGTAATATTTCGTGACTCGACTTCGGCGACGAAGACGGGTTAGAGGTGTTACAAAACTAGTTACTATCATAGTCGGCTATGGGACAATCAATACAAGTGGCAACAAATGGAAATCGATAAAATCAAGGAAAATCATGGAAGTGTGTTGATGACTCATAATTATAGAAATTGATTGTATGATGGCAGTGGATATGATTAAGGAATTCTTGGGAAGTACACCCTTAACGACTCTTGTCAGGAAAATCAAGGAAGTGTGTCAACAGTTTTTGATAGTCAAGTTCCAATTTGTGAGTAGGGAAAGAAATATGGTCTCTGATTAGCTAGCCCGATCATGTCTTTCTAATGATGTTGATTTAGTTACTATTAATGTTCCTATGCTTCATGTTAGGAGACTACTTTTAGAAGATAAAATAGGTGATCTCCATATAAGAATAAAAATGATTTAAGGCAATGTAATTCCTTCTCTTATTTATAAAAAAAAAAAAAGAGAAAAGGAAATCGATAATATCTGTTAGCTGTATTGTCCATTAGAAGTTAGAACCTTCATGGGATGACATACACTGGCTACTATAGCAAGTGCATCTTACAATTCGACGTTGACATCATTTGATGGAACACTTTATTTGGGGTGAGCAACGACACAAACATCAACAATTAGTTTTGATGATATTCATTAACTCTAGTATTTGTTTATCGTTTTGTCCTTGTACCAAAAAATTATAAAATATTAATTTTAACATTATAAAAAATAAAATGAATTATTATTTAAATAAAAGAAATAGAATTTAGTTAGCAAATTTTAACTTGGGAAAAAAAAAAGGTTCAAACACCACTAGTTAGAATCGGTTTCCTAACTTCTCAATTTTTTTCTCAAACCCTACTTGTTGGGAATTAAGATGAAATTAGACTAGTAATCAGATGATTTAAACCAGAGCCAAATTGTTTATTAGAATAAATCAATCGAACAACCACCTTAAATCTTACAAAATGTTTTATCACGCCTCAATTTTTCACTTCCCGAAGAAATGAACTAAAATTGGAAAAAAAAAAAAAGTAAAAAAGAAAAACAGATGCAATTAAGAGGCTTTAACGCCGATCCAGATTCAAATGACCAGTTTTGATCACAAAAAAAAAAAAAAAAACTTGTTTTTTTGGTGCTAATCTTCCTCAATTAATGTTATTTTTTGAAAATAAAATTGGTTGGTTGGACTCTTTTTAAATAACTAGAAAATCCAAAACTGGCCTCCAGGTTTACAAGAACTCATTTGAATCACCTCCGTAGGCGCCGTGGAGTTAGTTACAGCAGCCGTACTCTTCCTTCTCTTTGGCGACGTTGTGGAAGCTGAAGGAGGTTCCAGTGAGCGACGCCTTGAGCCGACTCTAATTGGCTCACAATAACTAGAGCCAATCAAGTGAGGGAAATTCAGTTTAGCCTTAGCCCCACGCATTTTGAAAGCGGCTTTATCGTAAGCCAATGCAGCATCCTCAGGTGTCTCGTAAGTCCCCAGCCAAATCCTGGCACCGTTCCTCTTAGGATCCCTGATCTCCGCCGCGTACTTCCCCCACGGCCTTCTTCTCACCCCTTTAAAATTCGTCCCCCTCCTCGACGACGGCGGCAGCAGCACGTTGGGTTCACGCTCCACCACCTCCTTCAACTTTTCTTTCCCTTCACTACATGCCTCGGAGGACACTGTTGTTGAATCAGCCTCGTTCGAAGGACTCCACCCAGAGTTTGCTGCATCACGCAACGTACTGTAAACCAGCATATCCTCGGAATCATCGATCTTTAAAGGCAAATCCCCCCAATTTTCATTCAAAAAAACACCACTAAAACTTAAACACCGGTTATAGAAAGGTTGAAGAACAATATCATCGCAGGTGGGAGTTGTTGTCGGCGGTGGCGGTGGAGATTCGTCAAAGCCATCAAAGAAACGTTGAAAAGATTCAAGGATGTTGAAATCTGATTCAGACAAGATCTCCACATTCATTTTTTTGTTCTTCTATTTTGGGTTAAAAAAGAATGGATGAGTGATGAGTGTAACTAAGGATGTGAGAGTGAAGACGTGGCTGAGGTGATTGTGATTTATATATAGGAAGGAAGAAACAATCTGAGATTAATTTCTGTGCATCTTCCTGCGGCGTGCAGCATTATTAATTAAAATTAAGCACATGCTGTATTTCTTTCACTAAATGCTCCAGGTTTGTTTCTTTTATTAAAAAAAAAAAAATCAATATTCTTCTGGTTTATTTTATTTGTCTAAATATTCGTGAGTGATGGTCAGGTGATTGGGGATTATACACATCACCTATATCCTTTTAATTCTGATTTAAAATTCAAAAGAAGTGGGAACGGGGAAGGAGGAAGGAAGGTTGGTCACCACGGATTCCACCAAAATTTTAGGGTTTGGTGTTTACTAGGGTTGTTAGCACAGTTTTTTACATGGAAAATATCTTTCGTAATAAAATTAAGGGTTAGGTCAACCTTGTACTTATTTTTATCGAAAATACGTTTGTTTAAGTTTTTAAATTTGTATTTAAAAAGTGGACTTAATGATTATAAGTTATTAATCTTTTACATTTTTTAAGTTTAGAGATTAAAATACACTTAATTAACATATCATCAGGAATTCCAAGCTAAAAATTGAATTAACCCTAAAATTGAATGATGTGCATTAAAATATTTTAATTCCTACAATTAAAATTATGATTTGAAAAATCATAAAAAAATAATTTTGGACTTCTAGAAGTGGAGTTTTTAAATGAAATAATTTTATTATTTTCATAAACCTAAAATGGGAATTATTATTATTTTAAATTAATATTTTTTAACATTTTAATGTTTTTCACGACAATGTGAAATACTTCAAAAGTCTTCGAAATCAAAACTTTTTCAATGCATTTCTTTTCCAAAATTTTCGAAACTCTGTTTATTCAAATAGTAATGGGAAACGCCTTTTAACTTAATTGAATTTTGGATTTTATATTTGAATTTTAAATTTATTTCGATGAATTAATATAGTGAATTAATTATTTAATTCAGTGTTTGCAACTATTATTTTTAATTATAATTAGAGTAAACAACATCTATCATAAACTTTATTTTGGTTATTCTAAATTTTTTAATTAATTATTTTGAAAAATAATTGTACAAATTAATTACTGACGTGAAAATTTTTATTTTTTTAACAGATTATTAACTTAGCATGAAATGATTGATACGTAACATATTATTTTCTTTTTTTATTTTTGAGTAAAGTTTAAAAACCTTTTATAATTAGTCTAAAATTTTTCACTCTCTTTTTCCTATGAAGACGATGATTGAAACCGTCCGGTAACTTTAAAGAGTCAACAGGTTTAAATGTTAATGGTGCTAATAATGGTTCACATATAAGCAGAGACAGATCCTTATGGCGGCAGGGGCCTCCCCAATTTTATTATTTTTGAAATTTTTAAAAAATAATTAAGCCTTAGAAACTTTTGAAAAATTATATTTTTCTAAAATTTAAAATTCTAAAATTCTATTAACAGTTTATCAAAACTCTTTTCATCTTTTATATATATATATCTTTCTTTATTCTTTATGTTTTTTTTTAAAAATATCATTCAAGTATAAGTCATGCACCTTGACATATAGGTTATTAAATTATCATACATGTCCGTGGATTGATTTCACGTCTTAGGGATGGGGTGAATACCCTTAGCCCATGGGTCTAATGTCCAGGTTTAAGTCATACTCATTGTATTGTTAAAATTTATTTGAAGTAATAATTAAAACGTGTGTTTGATACATGAGGAGGTTGAACTTTGATATTTCTTCTTTTTTTTTTAATATTATAATGATAAAAATTAATTCTTCCATTAACATGATACTACAAGTTTTATATTATTTTGAATAGAGTTTGGCAAAGGTTAAATATAATAAATTGATTATCACATTTTAAAAAAACATTATTTCAAATAATTTTTAGTGAAATAAAATTAAATTTAATATTTTCAACATATTTTAATAATTTTTTAAAAATAATTATCAAACATATCTAAAATAATAAAAGTTGATTTCTGATTTATCATACATTTATTTATTTGATAAGCACAGGGTGACGTCCTTGAAAGGTACCCATCCTAAGTTTATTAGGTGAATAAAGTGTTATAGAAATAAAAGATTAAAGTTGATCAGATCCATGTATTGGACAAAAGATTTTCCTTTCCATGAAATTAAATAACAAATGGAAGTTCATGTTTTATATGTTAACAAATTTCTCCATAATAAGCACGTGTTTCAGTAAACTATATGTTATACTGTACAAGAGAAGACTGAAACTTCGATGAAAGTGGCAGAGAGCAACTCTTTTTGGACTAAATATAAACTTTAGGTTTAGGGTTATCTTCCAACAAGAGAACGCTCTGTTCTTCATCACTTTCTTAAACAAATTACTAGCTTGTTTGTTTCACTCTCTAGGTTACTTAAGGTTGAATACAAAAAATGTTGACCGATTAGTCTGAGAGTAATTCAGTAATATCTGAGGATCTTGCCTTCTTGGACTCAATTAGCCAGCATATTCTAGCTAATGATTTTGAGGCTTCTTTCACTTTGTTAGACGACGTCGTCTCCTTCGATCGGAAGCCTTTATATGGCGGGGATACTTCCAGCCTTCCTCGAAATCCATTGAATGTTGGCCCTCCTTGTTGAAATGCAAAAGAGTAGGGTTTTTCTATTATACATTCATTGAATTACAGATGCAGCTGATACACGTATTTATAGCAGAGTGAGACTGCTGTAACTTCTTTAACAAACTAACTACTACTCAACTAACTTTCTTTAACAGTAACTCTAACATTCTCCTAGTCCTTTTATCTTTTGAAAAACAGCAGTTGGATCTGTTGTCGTGACCCTAAGAGCATAGCGAAGCATTGTAAACTGCTTGGAAGTGAGGGGTTTAGTGAGCACATTAGCAACTTGACTAGCTGATGGTACAAAATTAACCTGCAGTGTGCCATCAAGTACTTTTTCTCTAACAAAATGGTGATCAACCTCAGCATGCTTGACTAGTGCATGATGAGTTGGATTGGCGGACATAGAAACTGTGGAGGTGTTATCACACCAGACCATTGGGATTTGCTTCATGGATATACCAACTTCTTCTAGCAGCTGTTTGACCCATGGCAGTTCAGATACACAATTTGCCAAGCTACGATATTCAGCTTCTGAGGATGACCTGGAAACCACTGCTTGCTTCTTGGAACACCAAGCAATCGGATTCGAGCCTAAGTAGACAACATGGTGGAACGTCTTTCTTCAACTGAAGAAGCCCAATCTGCATTAGAGTAGCAGACCAGCTTGAACTGACCTTGAGTAAACCACAGACCATATACCATAGTCCCAACTAGATAGCGTAGGACACGTTTAATAGCCCGCCAATGAGTGTCACTCAGTGCGTTCATATACTGGATGAGTTTGTTGACACAATACGATAGATCAGGCCTTGTAATACAGAGATAATGAAGCATGCCAATAGTACTTCGATAGAGATGACTATCTACAAAGGTCGGACTGTCATCAGTAGCCATCAACTTAGGCGAGCTTACTATGGGAATAGGTGTAGCAGCTGCGCCTTCCATTCCTGTTTTTCGCAACACTTCTTAAACATACTTCTTCTGATTGAAGAACAGCCCATGAGGAGTAGACTGAACTTTAATACCTAGAAAGTAGCTAAGTTGACCCATGTCTGTAAGGGCAAATTGACTATGAAGCTGGCGCACCACACTATTGATATCTTGGCTTGAGATGCTAGTGATTACTATGCCATCTACATATACCACAAGCAGTAAGTGACTAGCTGAAGATGTGCGAATGAATAAAGACGGATCGACCTTCGAGGCATGAAACCCGAGCTTGTTGATCAGAAAATACTTGAGGGTGTGACACCACGCACGAGGGGCCTGGCGTAAACCTTACAGGGCTTTGTTCAACTTACATTAGCTTCTGACTATTGGATCCTGGTACCTCAAACCCAGGTGGCTGGTCCATAAAAATCTCTTCAGTTAGTTTCCCGTTTAAGAACACATTTTTGACATCAACTTGGCGCAATGGCCATCCCTTCATAACAACGACCGTTAGAATAGTCCTGATGGTGACCGCACGAACCACTGGACTGAAGGTATCTTGAAAATCAGTTCCTACATGTTGGGAGAACCCCTTCACCACTAGCCAAGCTTTGTACCGTTCTATAGTACCATCATCTTTCTGTTTAACTTTAAACAACCATTTACAACCAATGGTTCTACGATTTGGTGGTAGGGAGTAAAAAATCCAGGTGTTGTTGCGTACGAGAGCATTCAGCTCAGCATGTACTGTATCTTGCCAACAGGGATGGGTCATGGCTGTATGAATGTCGACTAGAGTTGGACATGGCGTGCCACTCAAATAGGCTTTTAGTTTGAATATACCAGCTTTACTGACGGTGGTCATAGCATGTGTGTTGTGTGGGACAGTATGGGGAGGTTGAATATGGATAGGGATAGGAGGGTGTGTTGGCTGACTTTCAAGAGTAGTAGAAGGTGGAGAGGAAAATGAGGATACAGGGGAAATGGAGATTGAGTGTATTGGTGCAGGTGAGCTGGGTTGAGAGTTGGTGGTTAAGGATAAGGGAGGATTGGTAGGCATAATAACCGATGATGGACGTCTGTTGGGCTGATGAGATATGACGAGTAATTTGAAACTGGTTTGAATGGGTGGTTTAGATGAGACAGGCTTGGTGATGGCATTTTCGAACGGGAAGATGGTTTCATGAAAAGTAACATGTCATTCGGCCATCACTAGCTTGACATCGATACCCTTAATGGAAGGAGGAGTATCCTAAAAGGTACAAGGAGTGGACCAAAAATGAAGCTTATGGTTATTATATGGCCTAAGATTTGGGAAACAAAGACAACCAAAGGTTCTAAGGAAGGAGTAGTTGGGTTTGATTTGAAAAAGTTTCTCATATGGGGAAATATGGTTTAAGGGGGATGAAGGTAATCTATTGATGAGGTATATGGCATTGCTAAAGGCATCATTCCAGTAGGTTATAGGCATGGAAGCATGGGCTAACATGGAGAGGCCTGTTTCCACTATTTAACGATGCTTGCGTTCAACCAAACCATTTTGTGTGGATGTATAAGGACATGTGAACCCATGTGTGATCCCATTTTGAGCTAGATAAGGTTTGAACATTTGAAACTCTCCTCTACCATCGGTTTGTAAAGTGCGAAGTTGTAGACCAAGGGCTCTCTTGACTTGCCTGTGAAACAGTGTGAACACGTTGAGCACCTCAGATTTTTTATGCAGAAAATAGAGCTATGTATAACTAGTGTATACATCAGTAAAGGCCATATAATATCGAAATCCATTAGACAGAACAGGGGCTGGCCTCCAAACATCAGCTATAACTAGTTGTAAAGGAGCAGTGTACTGTAACATGGACTGAAGAAATGGTAGCTTAAGTTCCTTGCCTAGATGGTATGCAACACAAGTAAAAAACTATTTATTGTCATCGATGGACACATTACAACGTAGCAACGCATTGAGCAGTATGTTTTTACAAGGATGTCCTAGTCTAGAGTGCCACACACTTAGTAGAATTAATGTACTAGCTGTAAGATAACGAGCTTTGTAGATAGCCTGGCCATTCGTGAGCGCATCTTGTAAATGAAGCTTGTACATTCCAAGGTACACTGAGCCTTGAAGAAGCACCTCCTTGGCCCGTAAGTCACGCACTTGGCACTTTGTAGGAAAAAACTCAAACATTATCTGATTACCTCTTGTGAATTTTGACACAGAAAGTAAGTTTTTGGTTATTCCATGTGTAAGTAATAGAGATTTCAAGTGCAATGGTCTCGTTGTAGTAAGCAGAGAAGATTGACCAGAACATCATAACACAGGAAGAGCATTACCGTTTCCGACATAAACCTTACCTAGCCCACTATGTGAAGTATTATCATTAAGAGAAGGAGCTGAGTGTGTAAGGTGGTGTGTAGCGCCAGAGTCGGGATACCAGTTGTTGTCTTCTATAATTTCAGGTGTAGCCAGAAATGCATGAGGCTGTACTACTGTGGGCGCAGGAGTGTGAGCAGACTGCACGGAGGAGCCCAGAAATAGATTTGTCCAGTTTGACATAGGGTCAGTCGGATATGACCAACCTAATGAGGAAGTCAGAGGCATAGGAGGCATAGAGTGCACAAGAGTTGGAGGCATAGAAGGCATAGAGTGTACAGAAAGCGATACCTAGGGAGACAAGCCAGGCGTATACAAACACATATTTGCCTAGGGAGGAGGTCTGTAGCCAGTGCTTTTGTAGGCGGCATCAAACCTGTGATAACATCGATCAACCAGGTGTCCTGTTTTTCCACACAACTGACACTGAACACAGGCTCTAGAAGAACGACCACGGCTACAGCCACGAGAGCTGGAGGGACGATAAGCTGGTATAGGATTGTCAGAAACATATTTTGGTTGGTGTTGAGACACAAAATTGGCAGAGCTAGGAATCTCAGCCATTGTAACGCGTTGTCAAGCTTCGGCATCAATTAGCATGGTCGTGATAGCCTGAACGCTGTAAGGAATTTGACTACCAACAATGATTGAGATGATGGATTCATATTCTGGGGGTAGTCCATTGAGAATCGCAGTGACATGTTCATGGTCACGTATGACTTCCCCACAGCTGGCAAGATTATCACAGTAGGACTTGACTTTCATTAAAAATTCCTTCATAGACAGATCACTCTTGCATTGTGAATGCAAGGCACGACGATAGAACATCAGTCGAAACGTAGTTTGACTGCCATATAAAGAAACAATAGCATTCCAAATTTGGGCACTTGTATCTATACCAATTAGATGAGGAAGCACACCCGAAATCACCGAGGACAAAAGCCAGGAGGCAATGGCACTATCTTGTTGTTCGAACCTAGCGAACTCAACATTTTCTTGAAGTTCACCATCATCTCCAGTAACTATCTAAGAGGGTGGAACAGTGTGGAGATCAAGAAAGCTTTGAAGCTTATAGGTTTTAACTGCCAAAAGCACCTGTTGTCGCCGTAAAAGGTAATTGGAATCATCAAGAAGGATACTAACTTTCTTAGTAGAAAATAATCTGCTATCTACAGTGTTATCGGCAGTACTGGACGCAATTGTGGGAGTAGCAAGATGAAGAATGGACAGACTGGATGGTGGAGCCATGAAAGTAGCCAGAACCACCCCAGGAACAAATGGACTTTTGATACCATGTTGAAATACAAAAGAGTGGGGTTTTTCTATTATACATTCATTGAATTACATATGCAACTGATACACGCATTTATAGCAGAGTGAGGCTGCTGTAACTTCTTTAACAAACTAACTACTACTCAACTAACTTTCTTTAACAGTAACTCTAACACTCCTCAGCCTGTGGAAGTAAAGGCAAGTCAATTAAAAGAGGAAGTGGCGGTGGGTAATGGGAAAATGGTGAATTACAGGGGAGTAAGAAAGAGACCGTGGGGAAAGTATGGGTTAAGGATTTGGCTAGAAACTTACCAAACACCCGAAGATGCTACTTTGGCTTATGATAAAGCCGTTTTCAAGATTCGTGGCTCAAAAGCTAAGCTCAATTTCCCTCACTTGATAGGCTCAAGTAACTTAGAACCTGTTAGAGTGGCTCCAAGGCATCGATCACCCCCTTTTCCATTGTCTTCTTCGTCTTTTGCCATTGTGGATAGCAGCAGCTCCACTATGCCAAAGCCAATAAATGGAAAGTCAACTAGTTAATGGTTTTGTGGCCGTCATTACTCATTTCATTTGATCTTTATTAATGGCGGGTTGGATCTGATTAATTAGCTTTCACTTTTCAATGCTTGAAATTTGATTAAGGCGATCCATTGAGTTTTAAGCCGAAGAAAGAAATTCTAAAATAAGGAATAATAGCACAAATGGCCTTTGTATTTTAGATTTAGTATTAATATGTACCTATACTTTCAAATGTGAACGTTTGTTCTGTTTATTAATGTGATACAGGTTAAAATTTGGAAGCTGATGTTCAAATTGGTTAAAGTACAAGAACTGGGGATTTGGAATTGGAGTTGAAGCTACTGGGTTTTGAGGGAAACAAGCACCTGTAATAATTTGTTCCTGTCCTCCATGGGTCTGCCATGGATTCTCATTTTATGTCAGAGAAAATGTTGTCAGCTCTACTTAGAACTCCCTTTTTAAGGAAAAAATCTAGGGTGGTGCTATAACACCCCCTACCTGTATCTATCATCAGAACAGGGTACGAGGCATTACCGGAGCTTACCGAATCATTATTAATTAAGGGAAAAAGTAAAACAAAGTAAACATGTAATATTTAATAAATTCGTATAACATGGTAATTAACTTACCGCTTCTCTATATTCAACATAATTATGCGAAGCATAATTATTCGAATTGATCATGAGTCCTAATACCTATTCTTATCACAGTGTTAGTCATATAATTCATATAAATATCAAGAAACATGTATGGGCTCAACTTTCATTAAATTTCTCATATGCATATACTTTTACACATCATTTATTCACATAACTTATATCAATCATATCTATGTATTTTAAATACGCTTTCATAACAATTTGTCTTGATTTCAGACTATCTCACATTGGAACTTTACTCATAAAATCATTTGAAATACTATCTTTATACAAATAGTACACTTGAGTTGCACAATTCTATAATTATGAACAAACACATTTATAAAATATATTCCATGTTCATATATCATAGTCTCATGTCCCCATATATCAAATATATAACCATCATTTTCTTGTGTTTCAGATAAATACATATAACCATACATAAGCATGCCATTCACTATTTCTTCTTGTCTATCACAATTTCAAATTATTCTTTAACATATATAACATTTAATTCAAACATGAATTTATAACATTTTTCATTTTAACAAAGTTTAATATTTACCAAATATAATCGAGCATGTGATCAATTTATGCATAAGCCACTCACATATTTTCCTCCTCCTCCTCTCCATTCCACATCCTTAATGTATATAACACACTTGTAAGTAATATTATCTATAATTTTTACTATTTACTTATATGAATATTCAAGTTGTCCATCTATGTCATAGTCACTAATTTTTTTTTATCTTGAACTATAGAACTTCAAATTAAGATCCGCTAATTTTCCCTGAACTAGACTCATGTATCTTCTTACCATAAAATTTTCAGAATTTTTAGTTTAACCAATAAGTACAGTTTATTCTTTAAAGTCACCCCTGTTCTGTTGTCTGATGGTTCTGACCCTTCTTCACTAAAAATTAATTATCTCTCTGTACGGGATTTGAATAATGTTCCTGTTTGTTTCTCTTGAAAATCAACTCATTCAGGATTCTAAACATATAAATTTAAGCCCCTAATTATTTTTATTCAATTTTTGATGATATTCTAAAGTCAAAACATGGGAACTCGAAATCATTCTGACCTTGTGTCATAAAATTTATTATATATCATGATTTACAATTTCATTGCTTCTTCTGTAAGAAACTAGACTCAATAAGCTTTAATTTTATATTTTATTCATCCTATAATTCGATTTCTACAATTTTTGGTGATTTTTTAAAGTTAGACTACTGCTGCTATCCAAAACAGTTTTAATGCAAAATGTTGATTTCCATTTTACCCCAAATTTTACAGTTCATACAATTCAGTCCTTGCTCAATTAACCCCTCAATTGAGCTAAATTTTCTCAATTTATACTTTATTCTATCATTTTAAACTACTTCATAACCCCTGAAAATCAGAACTTTAGCACCAGACCTTAATTCCAAACTCTTTCATAATTAGGTCCTAAAATCAATTTCCATCAATTTTACTTGATAAAATCATCATACATCAAAATTAAAGCTTCAATTCTATATTTATTCATCTTATGCTTCCAACACTCATCCATAGAAACTTTAAAAATTAGCCATGGAATAAAAAACTAATGACATAGTAAGTTGGACCCAATTGTAAAAGTCCAAAATCTTAGAAATTTCAAAGAGAAAGGAAGAATTAAACTTACATGAAGCTAGAGTATGAAAACCAGCTTGAACCCTCTTCCATGTCTATTTTTCAGCTAATGAAAATGAAGAGAAATGAAGAGAATTCTCGATATTCCATTCTAGTCCCCTTTTTATTTAATAAATTTTGCTATTTTCCCATTTTTCCCTTATTTCCTCAATTTTCCTGATTTCTTGTGCCACCCAAAGTATCTCCTTTAGGCTTATTTTCACTTTAGGTCCTTCCTCATTTGAAAATTGAGCTATTTAATCCTTCTAGCAACTTTTACACATTTTTCAATTTAGTCCTTTTTATTTAATTAATCTCCCAAACGTCAAAATTTTCTAATGAAATTTTAGTACTAACTTATTGACACTCCCTAAATATTTATAAAAATATTTATGGCTTGGTTTATAACATCGAGATCTCAATTTTTTTTTCTTAATTTCTTGACTAAATAAATCTTTATAAAACACAATTTACTATTTCAAAAATCTTTTAAAAGCTACATTTGGCTCATAAATATTAAATAATATAATCTACGAGTTTATTTTTTGAATTTGGTGGTCTCGAACTACTATTTCTGACATCGTTGAAATTTGGACTATTACAGGTGCTGATATTGATATGTATATATATATATGTCGATTCGGGTTTCGTTGTCATCTCCTTTGTGCTGAATGTATGAATATATCAGTTGATAAAGTAAAATAATTATAAATATATATTGACAAATAAAAAAGTAAATTAAATTAATAATATACCATTAACACATGTAAGTGGATGGAGTCGTTATAATTTTCAATAATCATAAAAAATAAGAAATAAGGGTGTGTTTAATAAAGAAAAAACATGTGCAAGTAAATAAACTCGTTACAGTTTATGATATTCATACATACATAGAGGTTGGCATATAAAATAATAATTTAATAATATCAGAAAACATGTATTATTTGATGAAATTTATTACAAATTATGATACATGAAGATTCATAAATAAAAAAATTACATATTAATTCAGTCGAATTCACCCACATATAAATTAAAACTCATTATAACAACGATTGATATATACATAATATAATGAAACATTTATGAGTAGATAAACTCATCACAACTTATGATACTCAAGAGCCTTTCTAAATCTGTTGATGAACTTCAGATCCACTGAGGTAGTTTGCTAGAATTCTATTCTCTTATATTTTGGGGATTCAATTCCAAGAATCTCAATCTTGCTACTGATTATATAGATTTTGAGTGAACAAAGAAAAAGCAATTGATTCCGGGGAGTCTGCAAAGAGGCTTTGGAAATCTTGAATTATGTTTCACCATGCTTATGAGTTTGAGTTCAATCCCAAGATTTTGACTAAAACTCCATTGCATTTTCATGCATCAATTCCTTCATTTTCCACCTCAAACATGCATTCAAGTTTTTTAGCTGCAAGGCAGTTTAGAGAAACTTGCACAATCGTGTTGTTGGATTAAATCATCAAGGGAGGTCGAATTGTCTGCTTGTGTTTTATGAAGCTTAAGGAGTCGAAGCTTTTCGAATGGCTGTGCAACCAGAGGAATCGAATGCTGCCCAGGGAATATTTCAAGCTATAGGATGAGAATTTGTATTTATAATTTTTTATTTTTTAATAGTTTATAAGATTATATTATTTCCATTCAACAAAAAAAAAAAAAGTAAAAGATTTATGATTTGATTAAGACACAAGTTATTGAAAATATTTTTTTAACTGCGGTGTCTAGAGATTCGAAGCTTCGTTTAATGATTGGATGACATAGGATCCATTACATAATCAGATAATGGAGGTGTTTTCCTCGGTGTTAATAGAATAATGTAATGTATCTTGTTTTTAATGACATTGTTCAAGATTTGGGCATGCCATCCGACCACAAATGGGATTGGTCAAAGACAGGTGTCCATACCAGAGGCTGATGAACCCGAAACTCCTTCGACACTTCTTGACTTTTAATTGTTTCTTCTAGAAAACTCAATTATAAAGAAATAACCGTGCTCTTCACTTGCCAATTTTCTTTTGAAAACTTTATCTCAATTCAACACGTTTAATTAAGGGATAAATCAGGTGCTTCATTGCCTTTCAAAGTTCAAACTTTCTATATACGCGATACTTAGTACACATATTTGATGAATAGCGTATTCATATTTTAACCCCTTACCCACCTATCATTCTTAACATTTTTATAAAATATAGGTCCAACTCGTGTTGATAAGATATTTTTAAATTTGGGATAATTATGATCACTAAAATTTAAGAAAATAATATTTTTTATATAATTTAAGATAATCTTAATCACCAAAATTTGTATTAGATATTATAATTATTTAAATTTATTTTTACTTAATTAATAGTTAGATACTATTATACTAAGATATTACGATTACTAGACTTTATTTTACCGAATTAATATTTAGAATACTACATTGTCTTATAGTTTATCAAATTAAACTAAAAATGTTATTAAATTTATCATTAAAAATCATAAATCTTATAAAAGAATATCAAATTTAAAAAACTTTGAGGGTGAAACACAAATTTACCTTTTTAAACACTAATTATAATATTAAATTAAAAATTTTCAAAACTCAAAAACTTAAAAGAAATTTTACAAAATTAGAGGATCGGGCTGCAAGCTCCCCATTTAACATGAGGATGAAATTATATTTTTATTAAACATGTAATTCTTTTATAATTTATTTATTTTGATAAGGAGAAAAGATAAGAGTTTTTTTATATAATGCCTAGAATTATTTATAACTTTACATCCACCTTTAAATATGAGGATAAAACAAGTTTAAGCATGTTTGAATTCATGTTCTTCTTACGAATAACAATACTGATGCTAACTAACTTATAACTTAATCATTAAAAAAAATAAAAGTTGTCTTGATTAAATATAATAGAATTGTGGTTAAAACTAAAGATTTGATATTCAATTTTTCAGAAACTAAATACAATAGAATTGTGGTTAAAACTAAAGATTTGATATTCAATTTTTATAAACTAAATATTTGATATTAAATTTTTGTCCTACTAACTTTTGGTTAAGAATTTAATTAAATAAAATAGAATAATAAAAGCTTTATTTTAAAAACGAATAAGATATCTTGATTTGAATAGAGTTGTGATTAAAACTCTTATCAAACACCTGCTTAATACTAATTCAAACTACGTTACCCCCATTCCCTATGCCTATTATTGTACACAAAAAAAGTAATAATATAATTTTTTGTCCCTAAACTTGGCAACTAGGTCCTTAGTACTTGTACTTTTTTCTGTCACTTTGATACTTCAACTTGATAACTAGGTTAATTTTGGTCCTTGAACATGAAAAAAATAAAAGTTTGATGATTTGACACTCTAAAACTATGTCGCGTTATCACTTGGAAATCTAAAAATGTATATAAAATTTAAGGTGATGATGTGATACAAACTTAAAGTGTCACATCCAAACTAATGGTTGAATTGATCAGGCTATGATTTCTAATTCAATCAGTTTGATCACTAGACCAACAATAATTAATTAATTAATTAATTAAAATTTCATAAAAAAATTTTAAAATTTTTAAAAAATTATTAAACTCATTCAACATGTTCAATTGTCAATTCTTATTTCAATTTTCAGTTTTTACCAATTTCAAGTAGTTTCCGACTCAATTGGTTCAACCTCTTTGTTCAAATTGTTATACCGACGAATCTCGGTTCAATTAGTCTGATCGACTGATTAGATCTTATTCTTGTAACATTGGCCACATCATCAAATCTTAATAAAATCTAAGTTCAAGGTCCAAAATAGATCTAGTTACTAAATTTAGGTACCAAAATGAATTTAAGTACCCAGTATAAGATTGAATGTTGTATTATCCATTTTAAAAAAAATTAAAATTACCTGATGTCATTTTTAGTATCTTAATTTATTAATTAATGATTAAGCATTTGATAGAAGCTCTAAATATCATAAATACATTAATAAATGAATGTTCATACAACTTCCATAACCTATCAATAATTTATTTTTGTAACATTTAAAGAATTTATAGGGTTCTTTAATTCTTTTATTTATATTTTTGTAACATATAGTAATTGGGACTTTATAAATAAAAATCATATATAACCACATGAGTTAGGTGAGATGGCAATGATCTCTCTTACCTTAACCAATGGTCGAGGATTTGATCATCGCCTTGGATATTGGAGTAACTTTAAAACTCGTGGCCAACATCTACCCTCTTAATATTCCTACAGAATGCAGAAGATTAATAACTGGGCTCGGTCCGGTAGATACATTGAGAAATAAAAAAAGAAATTATATACCTCATCCTCTTTTGTCTTTACTATTCGAAAAATACAAATTCTAAATTAAAAATTAAGAGTGTATTTATTTTATTGAAAATCATTCATAGATTTTTTTATATTTTATTTATATTTGCTTTATGGAAGATAATTTGATAAATGAAAATGATTTACAAGTTAATGAAAAATAAGTGTTTTTTTTTTGTAAATTAACTTACCCTTTTAGATATGATATTAAAGTTTTGAGTTCATAAGATTATATAATGACACGTAATTACAAGGTAATTAATATATATATATATATATATATATATATATGGACCAAGTGAGAGATTGTTCGATAATATGGGCATCACATATATAATAAGAATAATTATATGTTATTGTTTACTATCATAAAAGATTAGCTCAAATTAAAAATGATCTAATTTAGTTAATACTTATTGGAATTTAGTTATTAAATAAAGTATAGGTAAAATAAATATAGATATTTTAGAAAATAATTTTAATTAATGATGAGCTGACTAAAATTAATATTAATGTGCAAAAGTTATAAAATAGGGTTATAATCTCCAATTACACTTAACTTTTTTTGACATCCATCATCAGAAAAGAGAAGTACATTATGTGTTAATTTATTTAAAAAAATGGTTATGTAGAGATAATAATCAGCTAAGCAAAGTGTGTCTGAGCAAAATTGAGGTTATTGAATAAACTTGTGAAGTTAACAAGGGAAGGATATAAACATCCCCAAATCTTATGGTGATGTTTCGGACCCTTGAGGAAATACAGAAAAGGTCAAAAAGACTAATCTCTTATCCATGACAATGATAGAGAGAACCAAATACAAGATCCTGGCAAGATTTGTAACATATCTCTGTAAACCTCAAGCCAGCGAATTGAAATGGTTGATATATTATTTCTGTAATAATTGGACCGACCAAGGCAAAACCCAAATCATCTTGGTCTGCACTGCCCATGGAGTTCGGTTGAAGATTGGATTTGACAGAGATATTTGCTTCCTTTTTGGATCATGGTGAAATTATTTCAAATAAATTATAAAACAACCACGGTGATGTGATTAGATAATTAAGTAGTGCGATTCAAATTAATGGTAAAAAATTCATTTGGATTCAAACATAATTATAATAATGATTTGGTGAGAATAGAAATGATGAGTAGCATTTAACGACTTTAGATTAAAATGAATGTATGTATATACAATAAATTATTGTCTTGACGATTAAAGTTATTGTAGGACATCTATTTGATATGAGATCAAATCGTGTGATTTTATTCTTATTTTATTATTATATTAAAAGATTTAATTTAATTTAAATAATAAAATATAATTAAAATTATATGGGTCTTTAAAGTATAATTAAAATTTTTAATATTATATTAATATTAAAATTTAGGGTTAAATATCAAAACTACACAAGAAATTTGATCTAATGTGCAATTTGGCATATAAACTTTAATTTGATGCAATTATACATATGAAACTTTGATTATGGTTCAAATGTATACATGAAACTTTAGTTTTGATTCAACTATACACATTTAAAGAAATAAACACATCAATTTATTTATATATTAAATAAATATAATAATTTGTGTATGCAATATGAAAACATAAAATGATTTTATAAAGAGAATTGTGTAAGTGATTTTTTGAAAATTGAGTCAAATGAAAATCTTATGTATAAAAATGCACAAAATCGTGGTTCATGTATTGTTTCTCGAAATGAGAATTTTCTCTCAAAATGAGAGTCGTTCTTCTCTTACTGAGTGAGTTGACTGAGTCTAATCTCAGATAGGTTTTATTGTTTTGAGTCTTCATTTCACGCCTTTAGGTATTCCTGATTTGGGTATTTTATTTTCCTTTAGGTCTTATGTTTATTAAGTCTTGAATTTTGTGAGTTTGCTTTTGTTACCTAAGTTTTTATTCATATTTTCTTGATTGATTTCCATTTATTTGCAAAATATAAGAAATCCCTTATTCGACATTAACTTTTAATTTCAAATCTTATTTTTCTGGGGGGAGTTGTTCTAGTATAGATGATTTAAAGATTTGTTTAAAGGAAAGTGATGATCAGAGTCTTACTTGACAAGATTCATGGTGGTGGGGAAGATTAAGTTTGATAGGGTGCTCAATCGTAAGGCAATTTTGACTATTCTTCAAGGGATTTGGCAAAGTGATGAGGTGTTGAATGTCAGGGACATTGGTATCAACATATTTGTTGTTTCTTTTGCCACAGAGATGGGAATGAATCAAGCTATGATGGATAGTTCGTGGTCAGTGATCTGTCGCAACCCGTTGTAGTTTATTAAACTACTTTCTGCACTTAATGAGCTCGTAGGAAAGTAATTTAGTTATGTTTTCGTTAAGTTTTCACATTTAATATGTAGGTAATAAAAAGAGAAATTTGAGTGATTTATATGACCTTGGGGGCCAAAGTAGGACTAAAGGTAAACTAATATGTTCGGTGAATATGCAGGACAACATTTGGTGGCACAAAGACAGTGGACTGCTCTCGATGTTTCAACACGGGGCTTGGATGTCGTTACATAGCGAACAGAGTACCAAAAGGAGCAGTCTGCCTTCGTTGTTGTGACACAGCCTTGAAGATATGCCTTAGCTAGTAAATTGTCTTCAATATCGCGACATAGGCCAGAAGGTGTCGCGACACTGACGTGACAAGATCACTTAATGAGCCAAGGGTGTTTCCGTATACACAATTAACTTTAACGTAAAATAGTCAGCCGATTTAGGTTAAGGATTAACGACCAACCCTAGGCCTATAAATAGAATTGTTCTAAACACTTTATGGACAACTTTTTACTTAGTTTGATTTTCACTTTCAATTGTAACTTAGATTTCTTTTCAGTTGTAGTTTTTATTTTAGTTTTCCAGTTCGTTCTTCACAGGGATCGAATTGTAGATCAGTCAATTCTTCGACAGATTACCGTTCGTGCATTTATAAATATATCGAGATTTTTCTTGTCTATGTTCTTGATTTATTCGTAATCTTTATCTTTTTAATCAATTACATTGCATGTGTTAAATCCATGGCGAACTAATCCAGGAAGGGAGATTAACGAGTGGATGTAAGATTAATTAACATCTGCGTAGGGTTTCTTAGCTGATCAGCTGGTTGAGATAGAAAGAACTTTAAATCCTAGGCTTGACAACCTTAGGAAGTCATATACGTGGGAATAAACCCGAAATTGGTATTGCCTATCCATGAAAACCTTACTCCAATCCAGTCTGGACTGTGACATTGAGAGATAAGTAGTTCTTGCCGACTTATTAGGCTAGTGAAAGGCCGAGAGGCCTAGCTAGGTTAATGACTAGTTGATTGGATAGAATCCGAAATATGAGGTAATTATGAACATAGAAATGAGTTAGTCTTTTATAATTCTATCAGATAAAATCTACAATTTGTTTTCACTATTATTTTTATTATTTTTATAAAGTAACTTTTTCTCATCACATTAGGATCAATCATAATATAATTTAATTAGAGTACTAACTAGACCCGTTAGTGTAAAAGTTAATCTTAGTTTAGTCTCACCTCCCTTGGGTACGATCCTCAGAGTACTCTAGTACTTCGTTATAAAAACTATATTACAACCTAATCTGTATACTTACGAACACAACCTTAATTCATATAATTAGTTCTCGTATTCTTACTTCCAACATTGGTACGTCGGGAGGTGGTCAAGTTGTTGGCATCGTTGCGAAGAGGCAATACCATTGAGTTAATTTTAATTTTTGCGCTCAATAGGATAGTTAGGAAAATTTTAAATTATAGATGCGATTTGTATTTTCTTTTTATTTTTATTAAGTTAATTTGCAAATCTTTTCTTTTTTTTTGTCGATTTCAACGTATGACTCGGAGTAGGAGCACATTTATAAAGCCAACCACTGATCTAAAAAGATACATTCACAAAAATTATCGACGATAACAACAATAGCAGATGCAAAAAAACCCGCCTACTGCGGTTGATCCTCCACAAGATAATCTATTTTTTGACAATCCGCTTTTACTAGACTGACCACCACCATCACCACAATTGCCAATAAAGCCACCAATGGCTCGAGAAGAATACACTTTGAGAGACTATACGCTACTGAATCTGAACACAACACATGGCAATATGACGAGGCCAGCAATTACATCGACCAATTTTGAGATAAAGTTGACAATGATCCATATGATTCAGAACAACATGCAATTCAGAGGAACTATGGCGGAGGACCCAAATAGGCACTTAAAATAGTTTCTCCAACTTTGTGATGCTTTTAAATTTAATGGGGTCACTGATGACACTATTTATCTTCAGTTGTTTCCATTCTCCTTAGTAGATAACGCTTTCTCTTGGTTAGACTCGCATGCACCAGGATCCATCATGACGTGGAATGAACTTGCAAATTTTTTTTGTACAAGTTCTTTCCTATTAGTAACACGGTCCAACTGAGAAGAGAGATTATGAATTTCAAGCAGATGAAAGGAGAGAGTTTTCATGAAGCTTGAGAGCAATTTAATTTGATGATAAGATGGCTTCACCATTGTCTACCTGAATGGCTATGGTTGCAAATGTTCTACAACGGCATAGATGCTCACTCGAGATCAAAACTCAATGGAGCTGTAGGAGGAGCCTTGATGAATCTTACATACGAAGATGTCTATCAATTGATAGAGAACATGGCTATGAATTCTTGCTAGTGGCCTAACGATCGGTTCACTTACGGTTCGAGACCATCCACGACCAAAGCTGTCTATGAGGAGGATAAGTATCAACAAATTTTGAACAAGCTCAACTGATTGGAATCTACATATAATAGGCCTATGATACACGAAAAAGTTAGAACAATCGGCCAGTAGCCTGAGAACTAAGCCAAGGATGTGAACTACACCGGGAATAAGAATAGAAATCTCTATTCGAACACTTATAATCATGGTTGGAGAGACCATTAAAACGTAAAATGGAGCAAAAATCAAGGAGGAGGTAATAGATCCAACCAAAATAGACAAAATATTACTTACCAACCTCATTATTTGCAGAAAACTTAGGAAATGGCTTGTTGGAACGCTGGTGCCTCCAAGGCGCAGTGGAAAAATAAAATAATTAAAAACATTCCGGTGATCCAAACCATGGATCCATGTGTAAGGAACGTATCGGGGTGATAAAAGGTTTCAAAATTACCAAAACTTCAATCTGAGTAGACAGCGACGTCTAGGCAACGGGAATCCTGAACCACTATCGAACCAAGCCACAACCTTTCAGATGTCGGCCTCTACGTAGTCCACCCAGTTGACAATGAACGATAGAAAAATTTCAGAAACTATTTCAGTGATTTTTATGCTTGACGGTTGCTAGACCCTTTTGCATAATTTCGGGCTTATTTATATATTATCTCTTTAGGGTTTTTACCCTTGCCATATATAACACCCTTTTAATTGGTATATCTTTTTAATGAATATTAATTCATTAAAATTAATCAACATAATAGTCATCATTAAAATAAATATAATCTTGTTTAACCAAAATTATAATCACATTAATTATAATAAAGATTTGATAAACTATATTTATTTAAACTTATAAACGAACCAAATTCATATACTAATGAAATTATGTTACGATTATGTGTACAACATCCTTGTACGTATAGTATGTTCAACAGTTTGATTGCCCAATTAAATTAATTCTATAATTAATTTAATTCATCTGACAATCAGAATACAATACTAACTATGTTTTACTCCGTTCATTTCAACTATAGGGTGTGACCCTATAGGTTCTTGTAACGTTAGCAGTAATATTAGAACAATTCTAATGTTACAAACAATGAGTGGCATCTAGCAATGCATCATTGCTACCTAAGTTACGAGAAGTCATGATTCGACATAACCTTTTGTGATTAACCTTTCATGCATTAATCCTTAAGTCCTATATATTTGGAATGGACACAAGTCATGGAATAGTCACACTTGCATAATCCATCCCATGTTTCTTGATACCTTAAGTGAACTATGATACACAAATAATACACAAATAAGTATGACGTCTCATATCAACTTATTTGAGCATGGCCATGCATTTCTAGTCTCACTCAATCAAGTGGCCTAAGATATTACTCCCATTATGTAGGAGGGACTTATCCTATATTGATCAACCATATCCCTCTACATAGATTGTGGTATATCCAATATTAGTCTTTATAGAACAACCAGTTACGATGTTCGTTTGACTATATCAAAATATACAACCCACGATGTTGGGATAATGATGATCTCAAGTATGAGGATCATATACATATTAATCACTATGAGTAATGTTGTGACAATTACATAATAATCCAAGAAACATACTCATAGCAGGTCAGTCCAATATGTTTTTCTCTAACACACATATTCATGCATTGATTTTGACACTCCATATCAATGACAACTCTTTATCATCAATCAACTACATGTTAGTCTTAATGCATTATTGTTGTCCTAGCCAACAATAATACTTGACTAAGGATCTTTTAAGAATTATCATATTATTCTCAGGACATTATTATAAAATAGTTTATTTATGTACACAGAAAAAAAACTAAAATAATAATGGCAATGCCTTATATCAATAAACATGATAAATCAAGTATGTTATTACAACCATCTCGTGATTGATCTTTGGGCATACTCTTACATGGCCAACATCAACGACCATACTGTATATGGTAAAATGTTAGATGAATCGAGAGAGAGATGAAATCAATGTAGACCGAGTTGAGACAAGTGCAATCTAAATGCACTCAAATGAGAACCACATTGACTAAACTTGAAGATCAGATGAGTCAATTGATTAGCATGATGGGAGACATCAAAAGGTAAATTGGTACAGACATTCCGAGCAATATTAAAAACAATCATCGGAGAAACGAGAAGGAACAAGGGAAAGCCATAGCACTTTGTTCAAGTAAAGTATTGAGTAACCCACATAACCCTACTCTGGAGGAGAATGAAGAAGGTGTTGGTGATCCTAAAAAAGAAACCCCTCAAGGAATGATGCCGAAGTAGAGCCAGAAACGGTAATCGAGCTGGTAGCTAAGCCGGAAGTTGAGCAGAATATAGAACTTGTCTTTACGAAGATACCATTCCCTTCACAGTTAGAGGACAAGTGAAAAAGGGATGAAGTAGAATTTGCAAGTTTTCTAAACTTATTTAAATCGTTTAATGTTAATTTGCCCTTCATCGAATTAATAGAGAAAATTCCAAAATAAGCAAAGTACCTAAAAATAATAATGGCTAGGCATAGGAAACTTATAAATGGGGACCAGATTAATATAAATGCATCATACAGTGCGATAATAACCAAGTAGATACCCTCAAAATTAAAAGACCCGGAGAGTTTCACAATTTTGATAAAGATAGGGGACATACACTTTTGTAAGGCCTTATGTGACTTAGGAGCTAGTATTAATTTAATGTCATTATCAATATATAATAACTCGAGTTAGGGGAGCTAAAAAAATACACATATCACACTACAGCTAGCTGACAGATCTTCTATACAATCGAAAGTGGTGCTTGAAGATGCGTTGGTGAAAGTGCTAAATTTTATCATCCCTATTAATTTTGTGATTTTAGACTTAGAAGAAGACTGTGAGATCCCCATTCTATTAGGGAGACCTTTTCTAGCCACATTTAGGTCCACCATTGATGTAACACCCCAAACTCGGCCTAAACTTTATTGCTGAATCTGGTGTGTCACATTGGAGTGCTTTTAGAAAACTTGCTCTAGCTGATGAAAACCTGTTTGGAAAATTTTAAAGCCTCTTTGTTAGAACTCAAATCATTCTAGCTATTCGTTATTCATTTTAAATCATCATTATCATTTTGGAAAAAACCGCGTTCTACTTTAACAGATATAATTCATGATAAGCAAAAATCCCAAATTAAAAGCTAAAAATTTAAAGAGGCCTTATTACATAATTCAAAATCCAAAACGTAATCCAATAGGGAATAAATGCCAAATAAAAGAAAGCAAGAGCAAAAGTGTGGCTATCTCCGAGTCCCTCACAGCACCGAACTGCCTAAGGATTACCTGTACAGTAAAAACAGTTGGGTGAGTTTACAAAAACTCAGTGTGTAATCCCAATAATAAACAAATAGTGAGCAACATAGTCTGGGCTGAGCCTTATTCAGAAATAATACAGGGTGGGCCTTAACCCAATACAGTATCAATTCAGTACAATGATACAGCTTGTAATGAACTGAAATTCACGGGCACCAGAAAAGTGAGTTATAGGGCCTCCGTCTTAGTGAAATAAGTTCGAAAATAATTATTAAAAATATTTATGAGCCTAGTGGTGTGTCTAATTAGGATCTAATTAAGTGAATTTAGCTTAATTTAGAGTAAGTAATAAAAAGGATTAAATTGAATAAAGGGTAAAAGTTTAATTATAAAGCAATAGAAAATAAAAAGGATTAAAATGGCAATTAAGCCATTGACTACAAATGAGGTGGCATATTGGTGAAATAAAATCAAAGATTTTTTTTAGGTTTTATATATTATAATGATTATTATTATGGTTTTATATTAAATTGTTATGATTATTTAATTGATAATATATTATAAATAAATTAAATAAAAGACAATTGTATGGTAATAAAATATACATGTGTAAGAATTGTATTGGTACATTTGTAATTTAAATATTTAATTACTTATAATTTAAGTATAAATATATTTTATAATTATTAATTGTATTAATTAAATCATGAGATTTTTATTTAATAAGCAAATTAGATAATGACATTTGTAATAATATAAATATGTACACTTGTTATATAATTATTAATTTACTTAATATTAAAGTAAAAGATATTTTAATATATGATATTAATATTATATTATGTTAATAAAATAATAAAGTATAAAAGAATTAAAGAAATAAAGAAACAAAAGGAATAGAAACAGAATTGAAAACGGGAAGCAGGGGAGAAAAAGTGAAAGAAAAAGGGAAAGAAAAATAAAAGAGAAAACTAAGGATTTGAAGCTTGGAGTTAATTTGGTAAGTCAATTAAGTCCTTTTTAGTTAATTTTGATGTTTTAGAAGCTTTGAAACAAGATTTTGATGAAATTAAGTTGATAGTTCAAGAGTTCATATGTTTCAAGTAGGGTTCATGTTGGAAAAATTATGGAATTAGGGATTTAATTGAATGAATTCTAAGTTAGAATTGATTAAGGGATTAAATTGTAAACTAGGCTATAAGTTTTATGTTGTAGGGACTAAATTGAAGAAATTTCGAAATTAGGGAAAAATGCTGGAAATTTTATAGTTAAATATAAGTTTAGACAAAATTTGAATAGAAAAGAGAGTGAATTGGATTAAGAAAATAATTAAGTTTAGTTAGGATTAAATTGGGAATAAGGTAGGAGTTGTTTAGAAATTTAATTATTTATTATAATTAGTGCTGTAAATAATAATGCAAATTACTATTATTTTCGTAGCCAACAAAGAACCTGAAGCATCAAGATCGAAAGGAAAGGAGAAAGTCATCGAGGATTAAAGCGGAGAATTACGGTGTGTATTACTATAATTCAATTTTAATTATTATTGATTGCTGAAATTTTAATTGTTATGTATGGTAAATAAGACTTGAGGTAAGTATGTGAAATTGATATGAATATTGAGTGAAAATGAAAGTGATATAAATTGAATCAAATTGAATTGAATAAGTGAATTATGGAATATGTGATTATTTGAAAAGTGTATTGATTGAAAATAAATAAATTGTGACTAATGTATGGTGTTGATGGTATATACTTGTGTGAAAATTAATTTGTATATGAATTAAGATAATAGATATTTGAATTGAATGAGTATTGAAAATTTTGTGTAAATGAAATTGAAATTAGAAAAGTAAAATAATACCCTATTAACTTGTCGGACTAGATTTGATACAAATGGCATGCTATTAGATTTGTGATGTGATGAAGAGATTGTAGTTCGCCGAGAAGATGTTTCATTATTATATACTTGGTTTATCCAAATAGGCATTTAATGCCTTATTGGTGTGTTGGGAGGATATATTATACCGGTGTGTTATGGAGGATTTACAATATTCCGGGTGTGTTTGGGTTGGATATTCTGGTGTGTTTGGGTGGAAATTCGCGTATCTGTCATAGTCCGAGCTTTGTTAATAGGGTAAATAATTGAAATGAAATTTTGAAAATGAGATTATTTGTTTTAGCACTATTGAAAAGTACGAGAAAGAATGTATGAATTAAATTATGAATTGAGTTAGTATGAGAAAATGAATTATGAATTTAAGATTTATGAAGTAAAATAATTATATATAAAAGTAGTTTAAATAATTATAAAATTTATGGTTGATGTTTGTAATTTATTAATGTTAAATAGTCTTGATTTATAGTAATACCACTGAGTATATCCATACTCAATGTCACGGTTGCTTCCGTGCTGCGAGTTAGTAGAAGTCAAGTGTCCCTACCAACATCCGAATAATCCCGACTCAACACAAATTTGGTGATGTATATTTTCTTTTGGGTAAAGGTGGCATGTACATAGGTGTTGTTTAGTCACTTGAATATGTATATTACTTTGGGTAGTGAAGGATGAATTATAAAATTTAGATGGTTAAATGAAATGGTAAGGAAAGTACATGATATTTTGATACATGAACATTAAGTTGTTAAATGAATGAAGTTTTTAATCAATTTTAAATGATGCTATGATAGTTATTAAGTTAAAATTTTGTTAATGATATGAATATTAGTTATATGAATGTGAAATATTGGTGTTGGTTGTTTTGGTTTGAATTTGCGGAGGTTTAGGTAAAATAAGCGAAATGTTGCCAAATTTTTATAAAAAAAAATTGGAATACTCGAACAAGTCCCGTTCTACTTTTAATACGTGTTTGAACTTGAGAGTTCAAGATAGGGACTTAATTATTATATTATACTATGAAAGTTATATTAATTGTAAATTATTCGTAAGTTGTCTGATATGTCCGGTAATGCCTCATAACCTCGTTCCGGTAACGGTTTGGGGTTAGGGGGTGTTACACAACTCAACCCAAACTAGCCAACACACCATCCCATACCAACCAACACACCATGTGGGGACAAAGTCATCTTACCCAGCCAACACACCAATATCGCAAAAAAGTCGCCAAGATGCGATATATTAAAGAAAGTCGCCAAGATGTCGATATATGTGGCTAAGCCACCAGTACAGTACACTTCCTCCATAACAGTATCCCAACCCTATGCAGAATTTCATGTCATAAATCATACAAGTATGCAGGATACCATGCTCAGTACAGTCAAATCGTAGCACAAACCTCTCATTTACCCTCAAGGGGTAAAATAGTCATTTTACCTATAAGGGTATTTTGGTCATTTTACTTGCCTTGGGGACCAGGTACTCATATCAACCTATCAGAAGGTCTACAGTTGCCTCCAGCGACTCGTGTAACCTTAACGGTCTTAAGAGTGCAAATGGGCCCAAGGCCCATTTTGCTGCCCAAGTGGGCCTACACGTTCGTGTGGCCCATCAAGCCCAAAATTTACCACTGCCATGCGAATTAGACAGCCCAATACAGTAATTACCACGTACCATTGATTTTATCTGTGTGGAGCCCATAAGCCTATTGGGCCTATACGGCCCATTTTGGCCCATCGATGCCCAAAACAGCCTAAGCCTATGAGAACGCCCATGGGGGCCTCTACAGTCTTACGCCCATGTTTCATGGGCTTAGCCTACCACATGTACGTTCGCACACCCATGTGGCCAAAAGGCCATTCTTTTGGCTTTTCAGCTTTTTGGCTTTTGCCGTTCTACAGTCTATTTAGTGTGAGTACACACTTGTTTACGATAAGAACGTAGTTCCACGAGCACCAACCTATATTCAATCATATCCCCAACATCAGTCCTTTAACAAATGGGTAACTATTCCCTATAATAATACTTATCCAAATTATAGTTCGACATTTACCTTGATCGAACACTTAAGATTTCACACCCCTTAGTCGTTGCCAAAGATTGATAATAGGTTCTTACAAAACGTCTGCACTCAGACGGAGATACCATCATCCTCTATTAAACAATTCACATAAACAATTGAACCAACAATAACACTTACCAAAGATAATTGTGAAACCGACTCTAGAGGGTGGAAACAATCGTTTCACAATCCCCAACAAGGTAGCCACTACGACGAGGCAGAACTAACAACGCCGATCAGAAAGAAAAGGTTAAACGAGAACCATAGCTACAACAGAAGAGAAAGGAATGGACAGATACAACATCTAATAAAAATAGCACTTACCACCCAAATCGACAGAGAGGAATAACAGAAAAGGCTCCTAGAAGATCAACGCAGGAGCACTATTCGGCTAGCTAGAATCTAATTGCACTGAAGAGAAGGGAGAAGGAATGACTCAGTCACTACAAGCCAAAGCTGAATGAGATAGAGAGGACAACAGACAAGGTAATCAGCCTAGAGACTACAAACGATTGGGGGAGGGGAAGATGGAATCAAAACCAAAAGTGTTGAGAGGGAAGACAGCAGCAATCGGTCATAAAAAAGGAACAAGAAAATGAGGAAGAGGAGAAAAGAAGTCAATAACTTTAAGAAAAAGGGGTTAGAAAGGGAGCATAAATCGCAAGGCACAAAAGGGAGAAGACTCGAAAAGAAATAAGCATTATTCGACCACAACAACAAAAAGGCCAAATCGAAGCACAACCAAATTCAGCATCCAAAAGCAAGAAGAGGAGCTAATGCCGATTTTTCCAAATAGAATTCTTGATTTGACAAGACTCCTAAAACCCCCACACTTGACTCTTTCCAACCCTTTTCCACCTCAGTCGAAACTTTGTTGAACAAGAGTTCAAATTCGGCACAACCTTGCCCACTATCAAATCCCACAAAGTCCTCCTAAAAACCCTCCTCCAATATCTCCTCAAATCCCTCCTCCCTGCAGAGTTCTAGTTAGACTCCACTTTTCCTGCAAAAAAGGAATAAAATAAATACTCTTTTGTGCAAAGAATGAATCGAACCCCCAACCTCCTTAAAAGTACAACATGCCACTACCACTACACCACAACTCTCTTTGTATCATATCTTACCTATTTAATTAAAGGAGCCTACTTTCTAGAACCCAGGGCCCTATTCACTTAAAATTAAAAATTTTTGCTAAAGCCCAGGTTTGAACCCAGGACTTCTCAGACACTCGCAAAACACTCAAAACACTTAACCACTTAAGCAAATACATAATTGTGTGATTTTCTTGCACAACTAAATATTTACATGCAGTCTCTTAATTGTTCCCATGCTCAAGGCCTATTCCTTCTAGGCCCAAATTCGGGGCTTTACAATTGATTTAGAAAATAACGAACTAATCATGAAAATTAAAGGTGAGGTTGAAGTATTCAAATGTGGTTACCTACAAAATGAAGGATGTGAGGAAAATTTAAGGAATGCATGTTATGAAATATATGTAAATTTCCCTAATGACCTTGATTCGGGAAGGGTGTATTTTTTTATTAATGCAAGTCGAAAAAGTAATTCAGAGAACAAGATAAGCAACGCACGATGGAGTGGTATGATAGATGTTGGACCAACTCAGATAGATAGTCGAGAGATAGAACATCCACGTACAAAATTACGGAGCTGACGGTTAAATCAATAAACAATATACTAATTGTGTTGTAATTTATTGTAAATTTAATCTTTGATCAACTTAAATATTAGTAATTAAATAAGAATAGGATTAAATAGGTAGCCTAAGGCTTAATTTTATTGAAATTATTCAGATTTAGGGTAAAGATGTACTCAACACCTTGAAAATCAAGAAATAAGGTTAAAAACAAAGCCAGTGTTGCAACACGGAACCTTTATGTCGCAACACCAACCACAAACTCGAGAAACTGACAAATCTATATTTTAAATGAGCTTAATGTTTTTCTCAAACCCATTTTTCAGTCCTAATATTTTTTCCCAATCCTTCTCAAATTTACAGTGAGCTTTTGAGTTTAAACGAGTACCTGACTGATGAAACATGTGCAATCTTACATTTAAAGGCTCGTACATATATACCTCACCTGTTGCTTATTAGCATTGCTTATATGTTTTTGAAACATCAGTTATCAATTTTGGCAAGTTATATATATATATATATATATATTGGTTGACAATGCCCTAATTTATATATACTATATATGTTCTAGCAATAGCTAATATTTTCCCAATTGCACTAGTAGTCCCTAGCCCACTATTGATGTGAGCATTGAGGTTATTGAAATTTATTTTACTATTCTCTCCCATTTGTCTTATTGGGCACGCATAGCCACAAATCACATGCCTCGTAAGTACTTACTTAAGCTTTTCCAGGCATCAAGCCACCCAACTCTTAATTTTTTCAAGTCATGTAATTTTCTACATATTTATCCTTTTTAAAGCATGAAGCTAGGGATCTCTTTATATTTTCAGGTCTTCACTTTCTTAAGTTGCGCACATTTTTAAGTCACTTTGATTTCAAGATTTTAACATTCTTACATATAATTTCACTTTTCACATTTTTAACCCTTTCAAAAAAATTGTAGTACCACCTTTTGCATTCATACTTTATCTTCAAAGTTATGCATTGTGTGTTCATACTTTACTCTCAAGGTCTCGCAAGTTTAATACAACATCCCTTTATTCATAAATGGTGTATTAAGAATAATATCAACTTTATTTTCGCAAGTTATCTTTGTGATATAGTTTAACTTTTCAATTTTTATAAAAAGAAATGTGTAATTTTTTTCTAACCAAAAGACCTCACCTACAACATAACGGCTATGCCTATACCTTTTTAATTATATATATTTATATATTGGTTGACAATGCTCCAATTTATATATATTATATATGTGCTAGAAATAGCTAATATTTCCCCAATTGCACTAGTAGTCCTTGACCCACCATTGATGCGAGCAATGAGGTTATCAAAATTTATTTTACTATTTTCTCCCATTTGTCTTATTACACCCATATAGCCACAATTCACATGCCTAGTCAACACTTAATTAAGCTTTTCTAGGCATCAAGCCACCCAACTTTTGATCTTTTCAGGTCATGTAATTTTATACATATTTATCCTTTTTGAAGCATGGAGCTAGGGATCTCTTTATGTTTTCAGGTCTTCACCTTTTTAAGTTGCGCACCTTTTTTAGTCACTTTGATTTCAAGATTTTAACCTTCTTACATATAATTTCACTTTTCACCTTTTCAACCCTTTCAACAAAATTTTAGTACCACTTTTTATATTCACACTTTATCTTCAAAGTTATGCGTTGTGTGTTCATACTTTACTTTCAAGGTCTCGCAAGTTCAATATAACATGCCTTCATTCACAAATGGTGTATTAGGAATAATATCAACTTTACTTTCGCAAGTTATCTTTGTGATACAGTTTACCTTTTCAATTTTTACAAAAAGAAATGTGTAATTACTTTTCTAACAAAAAGACCTCGCCTACAACACAACAGCTATGCCTATACTTTTTGTCTTTGGCAATGAAACTTTATAACCTTCCATTCGATAGAGGTAATTTTAATATATAAATATTTATCCCTATCACATTGACCTTTCCCTATAGCCACATTGACTTTTAATAGATAAGGATGAAAGATTCTCTCTCACTTTTCTCATATTATTGCTCTTAGAAAACCTCCATCTTTTGCTTCACATTATGGATCCACTACGTATCTATATAGTTTATGTTGACGGGAAACACAACTAAATATGCATTCATTTGAATTGCCTCTATATTTTTTATTTCTTTAACTTCTTAAACTAATCATATTTGCTTTAGGAGTTTTTGAGTTATCTAAACATCAATCTTAAGTCCAAGGGTCGTTTGCTACATGTTTTTTGTGTTTGCTTGAGGATAAGCAAAGACTTAAGTGTGGAGGAGTTTGATCTGTCATAATTTAATATGTCAAATTGGGCTCTTCATGACACTTTGAAGAGCTTATTCTCAAGTAATTTAAGTGTCTTTTATATGCTTTGTCAATTTTTAATTTTATCATTAATAAATTGTTCTTATTAGTTTTATGTTGTTTTTAAAACCCAAATTAGTCAAACGTGCCATAAGAAGCTAATAAGATGATTGAATGTTGTAAGAATTCGAGGATAGCCCGAAATTGAAGAAATCACTTCTAGAAAGGCGGTATCGTTATACCAAGCCATGGAGGTTGTGATACCCAAGACAGTGCTAAAGCAAAGAGAAGTGTGGCCAACTTCAGTGATATCGCAATACCAAGGATAGGTATCGCGATATTGATATCCCTCAAGACTCTCAAGTATAAGACTGCTTGAGATATCACGATACCAAAGCTTTGGGTATCGTGATACTACTGTCGAGCGGAGATAAAAAATGACTGTAGGGGTAACTATTGTCCAACACCAACCCTAATCAAAATTAGACGTTTAAGGGCATTTTGTCTAATTTTTTGGGTATTTAGTTGTTAGATGATAACTTCAAAGGACCCCCCTTTAAAAAAATCATAAAGACTTTTAGTTATTATCTTTTTAGCTTAAGTTTTTTTGTCTTCATCTTTTTAGGGTTTTTATTTTTATCACTTTTCTAATTTTTAGTTAGGTTGTTAGTTAGTTAGTTAAGTTTATTGTACATTGGTCTTATTTACTCTTTAGTGCTTAAAACTTTATTGTATTTTCATTTTCATCCCAAGCTCTTAATATATCTCAACTTCATTTTCTTTCTAATATAAAAAATTGATCTTTTGTGTTATTTTTCATCACCATTGTTGCCATCTTTTTTTTCTTCAAACAATTTCTAAGAGAACTCTAAGCTTTCTTAAACCCCTTCCTGTACCTATTTTGATGAATGACTTGCTTGTATGTTGGGTTGTTGTTTGTCTTAGAATAAGGATGAGTAAATAAATTCATGATGGTTGGTTGATGGAAATGTTGTTTAGTTAGTCTTTGGGTATGGAGACTAAATTGTAAAAATTGGACTAAATTGAATAAACTTCAAAACTTACAATTGACGCCCCTAAGGGAACACGTAGATAAGTGAGACCGAGAGAAGATCCTATTGAGTATTAATTCATTTATCCTGAGTTAGTTTGGTGAGGTCAAGAGATAAACCAAACTAAATCGTCTAATTTGGTAAAATGGTGACCGAGAGGTAAAATTGAGCCAATTAAAAGTTTAAGCCTTTTAGATCCCTAATCCAAGGACTAACCAGCAACACGGAAGTCAACCAACCGCTTATTTTTCTTGAATTTTAATTGTGTGATTTTACTTGTTTTACAATTTGGTCATTATTAGTGTTAATTAGTTACTTAGTGTAATTACCCTTATTAATGAATTTTCGTAATATGGTGCTTAGTAAGTATTTAGCTAGATTTCCTATTTGCATGCTTATCATTTAAAAATAGCGTACCATATTATTATTAATTATTTTAGTGTTGATTTTCAGCCTCATGCACTCATATTGAGGCATAGTCAGTAGGATTCTTGAAGGGAAGGAGTTTTTAAAGGAGACTTTGATTTGGAAGGTGCTAAATGGAGAAAGCATCAACATTTGGAAAGATAAATGGTTGTTGAGAGTTAAAGATGGGAACCTACCATTTCTTCTGACTCTTTTTCAAATTCGATAAATGTTGGAAATATTGAAGGATCCCTACCAATAAGAGTTGTTGAGACCATTATTTACAAGAACTTAGATTGTAACACCCCACACCCAACTCGTCCATCGAATTTAGGTGTGGGACGTCACAAATGGACTTATACTTAAATTTTGCTAACTTAACTGCTATAAAGTAGACTAATAATAAAACCAATCTAATAATGAAATTTAAAATAACAATTATAACAACCAAGGCCTTATGCCACCAAATACTTAATCTTTTCGATTTCTATCTCTAATCAAACTATTTATTTACAATGTAACCCTTAAATCTTAGCTAAGATCTATTTGTCATAAAATTCAGGTTCGAGGCGTACTCTCTATTTTCGTGGATATTGATCTTGAGGCGAAGCCTCCCATAGTACCCCATTTTATGTGTATGACTTGAATTACTTGCGAACCCTGATCTCACCATTCCATCTGGCTTGGTCCCTCCTCTACATACCATGGTCCTGAAAGACTTGTTGACATTTCCTTACCATACAGACCTTCAGCATGACTCACCACTCTGGCGAACCCATTCTCGTTCCATCCATCTAATAATAGTGGTAGGATTACTTCTAGTAATCCACCTTATGCATAAGACTAACTTGGGACCTCTCATGTCTCATATGATGAATAGTTGACTTATCGTCCTAGCAGGCCATTGCTTATCAAACTATATTAGTCTGCTTCACTTTTTTTGTAAGTTCTCCTTCGAAGTTAGCTTCATGGCACGTTTCCACAAAGGACTACCCTTAAGATGGAATAGTCTTGATAGACATTTTGTCTCTATGTCAGAATACTTATCCTAGAAGTGAAACTTCCATCCTATTCATGAGATTGCCTCTCACATACTACTTCTTTGAGCAACCTTTGGTGGCTTTTCATGATGGATCCTTGCTTGCGATCCACAAAATACTTTTCTATAGTTAGGTCAGTTCTCACACGGTCTATCTTCTTCAAATTCTTGTTGAGCACATGCCAATGCCTTGTTCCTTATCACTTCCATCATTTTGGCAGATTCCTCTAGATATGCTTACCACTACTTGCACTTTCTTTTAACTTTTCTTCCACCACCATGGTTTCTCGTACTTGGTGCACTAGTTGTATACTCTTCACTTAAGTTCCTAATGTACTTTTCGCATCTGTTCCATGAAAGACATTATGGTTTTTCATAGCTAGGCTATGATCTTATACCATTTTTTCTCGTTCTTTTGTCCTATCAGACTTAACCTGTGTTACAGTCCTGATGGACTTAACTCATGTTTACTATCCCGGTAGACTTTATCTGTTCTGGGTTTACTGTCTTGACGAGCTTCATCTTTGTGGATGTAATGGAGTCTTTCATCCATGATCTTACATCTGTCCATCATCCTAGCGTACTATCTTATGGTACCATGGAGTCTTTCATCTGTGGTCTTACTTATCATAAATGGCTGTCATAATATCTTTCATCTATGGTCTTACAACGCATACCTTATACCTTGTACCATGCAATCATGACATCTTTCATCCGTGGCCTTATGCTACGTACTTCATACCAGACTACCATAGCTTCTTTCATCTATGGTCTTACGTCATATACCGTTGTTACGGTGTCACCTCAAAGGACCAGTCGATACCTCCATCGCGATAAATACCATTCCAATAATTTCTTTTCCCTAGTCTTTCTTTTATTACCTCCTTAACACCACTTAAACTTAATGCCCAAACACTGCAGTGTTTCCCCCATAAGGTCCGAAGTTTCTCCCAAGGTGGTAACTAATAGGTTCTCTCCCCATTTCCCTTCCTAACTTCATTTAACCTCTTGATCTTTACCCACAATTATGCAATACATGCTCATATTATTATGCTTCATGCTTATGCAACCATGGCATACTTAAACAGTGTCAACCACAAAAATGGGTTTGGAGTCTGGAACTCACCTAAATCCTTATCGCTCCCCTAGCTTATTCCTTCTCTCAAACACTGGAGCTTCTATTTTCTACGCAATAGCTTGCAACCAAAAACTCATTACTTAAACTTACGCTACATTTTAAAAGCTTAAACTTTTATGACATGAAGAAACCCTTAAAACAATTTTAAAGTTCCATAACTTCATCTGACAAATACAGAAGGTTAAGAACCTTACCCGCTTGTTGTCTCCCCTACTTTTTTAGCTCTATCCTCATGAAGTCTGCTCCATATAAAACCTTCCATAACTGCTCCTTTGAGCTATCGAAGAAGATGAAGAATGCGAGAAATTGAACAAGGCCGGGAAGAAAATCAACCCTAGGAAGCCATTTGCAAGCTATTTATAACCCTCCTTGCGCTACTTCCAACCTTATGAGAACCGTTCATCGCTTATTATTATGTCTCCTACTAAGGAACCGACTAGTTTTATCCTAATCAAACCATAATTGGATCTCAACCATGTCTAATTCAAATTCTTGCTTTCTCATTTCTTCCAATATAGGCTGTCAGCTTACGATCTCTTTCAATTTAATCTCATATTCATTCTAAATTTTGGGTTTATTTGAAATCGGGTGCTACATAAATGAGACTTATCTAGCATCTCGATATGGTTAGAAAATACTAGAATTATAAAAATTTTGAAACTTCTCATTCATGAAACAGATAAACAAGATAAGTTGTTGTGGTTGTTTATAGCTACTAGTAAATATTTAGTGAAGTCAGGGTATAATGAGTTGAGAAAGCATTCTGGAAATGAGTCTTCTTTACAAGTTACCAGCTCTCACTCAGTTGATGGGAGCACTTGGAAAGCTATTTGGAGCTTACAAGTACCAAAAATAAAAATAAAAAAATTCTTGTGAAAATTATGTCATAATGCTATTCCATCTCATTTTAATATGTTGAAAAGAAAGTGTGTTTTGAACCTAATTTGTTGTTTATGCGATATTGAAGATGAGATTGTTAAACATATCATTCTTAGTTTTGATTGGGTTAGGAGAATATGGTATGAGGCTTGTTTTGGTCTTCAAATGCTAAAGGATTGGATTCAATCATTTCATAGACTGTTCTCAAAGTTGTTACAATTGCCTTCTATGAGGGAAAATATCAAAGTTAGAATTGTTTTCACTTGCTGGCATATTTAGAAAGCAAGGTGTGAGGTTACAATTGGAGGTGAGAAACTTGATTTAGAGAGAATTATTCAAAGGATTAATTGCTCAATGAATGGATTTTTATATGCTTAAAGGATCTTCTGTTAAAATAATAACTCCAATCGAACTGGGAAGTCGACTGTTGATGTTTGGCAGAAATCACCAGAAGGTCGAGTTAAAGTTAATTGTGATGGGGCATTTGACACCTCAACAGCTTGTGTTGGTATTGGAATAATAGGCAAGCATTTAAGTAGGAAGATATTGGATGGGATTGGTAAAAGGATTATAGTGGATTGATTCATCTAAGGTTGTCGACGCTAAAGTTGTGGTTGGAGGGATTGAATTAGTTGTGAAGAACAAATGAACCAATGTGGTAATCAAGACTAACTCCCAGACAATTTCTTTAGATATTAAGAAGAATAATCAAGATCGAAGATGGAGATTAAAGCCAATCCTTCAAGTTTTTAATAAGCTGGTCATGCAACTTTCTTTTGTGAAAGCCAATATTATTAAACGAGAAACCAGTAGGGCAACAAATCGATTTTCTAACTTTATAGTAAGGAGATATGCATTTTTGGTTGTTCAAATCAACTATCGTCTTCATTGGTCTTTATTGTAACAAAACATGTTTAGCGGTGTCAAAAATAGTTATTTCGGGATCACAAATCTGACGAGTGAATTTGAAAATATTATTATTTAATATTTACGAGTCAAATATAATATTATTGTAACACCCTTAAACTGTATCTGTCATCAGAATAGGGTTACAGAGCATTATCGAAGTTTACATTTCAGAACTATAAAATTTTTTAGTACATTTAATTCATATCATCAATCATTGTAAAACCAATCAATAGCATATATATTGTCCCTTATACGAGCCCTGAGGCCTTAAAAACACAATAGAAACAAATCGGGACTAAATCAGGAACATATAGAAATTTTAGGGAAAAGATGAAAATTTACAAATTGTAGGGGTCACACGGCCAAGAGACACGCCCATGTCTTAGGCTGTGTAGGCATTCGAAATAGAGATACACGACCGTGTCCTAGCCCGTGTTTGTGCCTGTGTAACTAATTAACTTGGGTCACACGGCCAAACCACACGCTCGTGTACCAGGTTGTGTACCCTTCGAAATAAAATCACATGCTCATGTGTCAGGCCGTGTAAAACTTGACTTGCAGCCCTTTGAAAACTACAGGGGACACACGGCTGAGACACACGCCCGTGTCTCTACCCATGTGGATGAAAATAGGCTATTTTACAAGCCTTTTTTCTCACCCTTTTCAACATGTACCTATAATCCCTTTTACACATATACATAAGACCTCAAAAGGCACCAAAATCATGCATAGTCAAGTCAAACACATATGGTATAATAACATCCAACCAATATGCCCAAAGGCACCTCAAATGACAACATTAAAACATGTATAACCATGTACTCAATTTGGCCAAATTAATTGATTAACTTTTAACTGAGTTTGCATCATTACATAACATGTAAATCACTTACCAAAACATACCATTTGGTATCAACTGTACCACATAATAATTTGCATCAAAATACATATATGCTTACTATAGAAAAACACCAATTCACAACAAGTTATATGTCATATCTAACATGCACATTCAACTAGTTTTCTATCTACCATCATTCAACCATAACAAGTCATATATCAACCATTACAAGTCTACTTATATACACCTTATAATATATATCATTTTACCAACACAAGGCCAAAATGCAAACTAACCAAATGGTCATTTCCACAACCAAAACACATAGGCTAACATTAGCCAAATTACCTATACCTGTTATTATGACCTTAAACAATATATCAAAATCTACTGATATAATCGTTGGATAGTGTGATAAATATCTGACGAGCTTTCAACCCAATCGAGCTTCCGATAGTCTAAAAAGTAAAGAAAAATAACTACGTAAGCAACGAATGCTTAGTAAGCTCGTATAAACTTTAATCAAATCAATCCATTTCCAATATGAAATTTATACATATCAAGAATAATCATATACTGATACCACACAATTCATGAAACCAAATTCAACAACTCACAAAATGAGTAAATCCACAGCATCACTTATACATATTATCCATAGCATAGAGTAGGATTTTAGACAACTTTAAACTCTTCCAAATTTCTTTATTTTCATTTGCATTTCATTAATATCCACACTCATTCCATATGCATAACACACAAGTCATAAGCATATCATTCAACCATAGCTACAAGCTAACGCATTTAAACATAGCCCTTTTCGAATTAATCGCATGAGAAATTGCATAATTTAGACCTTACCACTTTTTCATGAACACAAGAATATTTTCATTTAAGCATTTACCATTTTAAATGCAACTTATAAGTAAATAGAATACTATTCAACCAACAGCTTGACACTTGCCTAAGCATCAAACAATAATACATGTTAGCTTACTTGAACATATTTCATATAAATTCAACATTGATAACCTTATTTTCTCAACATGTCATACTTGAGTTTATTACTCGTCTCCACTTACATAATTTCCATGTATCAACATATTAAATATCTTTATATAAGTACATGTCATGATACATATCATTCTCTTGTCGTTTCTTCATGTATATATCATTCATTTCAATATATCAATATATCATGTACCATCATTTTCGTGTATTTCATATATATATATATATATATATATATATACATGTATTAGTTCGTATCGAACTCATATCATCTTGTAACAAAACATCTCCCGTTGAACCACTAGAATAATATTGGATGCACGGGAATCTCGCACACTATGTGCCAACATGTGGTCGAAACCACTACTATCTCATATCTCATATCAGTGCTCTCTCTCGATCCATAAATGGGTCTACTCATACAAGCTTTCAGTCAAGACGTAGCTACACGGTGCTGCTCACACAAGCTGTCAAGTAATCGCAACAATTGTCGGAAACTCAGCCACCGACAAGACGTACAAAATCAGCACCCAAAACATAGTAACCCGTAATGATATTTCATTTGTATCCTAAATATTTCTAATGTTCAAATGGGACTCAATAGTCGTCGTGCATCGTTGAATTTTCCTTGTTTCGTTATAAGCCAAATTGTACAGTACCATATATATATATATCGATTCATTTTCAATAAAATTTCATATAATAAAATTCAATTTAATCAAAAATATACATAGTATAGGTCATACAAACTTGCCTAGCTAAATTGTAGAAATACCAAAGTTCAGGGGCATTTTGGTAATTTTTTATTTTCCTCGATTTTCCACCTGATCTTGATCTAAATTAATAATTTCATTCAACTTATTAATTTAGAAAATAAAAAAAATTCATTTCATACAATTTGATCATTTTTTATATTTTTACAAAATTTCCTCTAAAGTTTTACTTCTATTCAATTTAGTCTCTAAGCCCAAAACATGCAAATTAACCATTTTTACCCAGAATTGAGCTTAGCCGAATGTTCATTGTATCCAAAACAGCCCATTTATGGAACAATTTCACATTAAATCATTGTACTTTTATTAATTTAACAAATTAGTCCTTAATCAAAAAATTCATCAAAATCACTTAACAAAATAGTTTTAAATATAAATAAACATTCCAAGTTCATCATCTAACATAAAAAATCACAAGATTCATAAATGGAAACATTCAAAATCTTTAACAGTTTCAAAATTGAAGGTACAGACTAGTTGGACCTAGTTGCAACGATCTCAAAAACATAAAAATAATTAAAAATGGGACGAAAAATACTCACATGCAAGCAAAAATAGGGACGGTCGAATGAAGCTTCATCCATGGCTTCTTTTTGTTTGAAATTTTGGTTGCGGAAGAAAAAAAAAGATGAAAGCTTTATGTTTTCGTTATTTATTCATTTAATACCTATTTACCAAATTAACCTAACCTAACCTTAAAAATTACACTAATTCCAATCCATACACATCCACTATCTCATTTAATCATTTAATTACCATATAAAGACTTCCACTTTAAAGTTCTATAGCTATATAATACCTTTAGCTAATAGAACACAACTTCTGCATTTTACGCGATTTAGTCCTTTTTAAATAATTAACTATTGAAACGATAAAATTTTCCAAAAAAAATTTAATACCACCTTAGGGACACTTGGTAAATATTTATAAAAATATTTACAGCTCGTTTTATAGAAACGAGGTCCCGATACCTCATTTTCTAAAACCATTTGAACTTAATAAATCATTTATACAACAAAAATCACTATATCAAAAACCTTTTTAAAATCAAAATTAACTCGTAACTATTAAATATAAAATTTATAAACTTAATTTTCGGATTTGGTGGCCCTAAAACCACTATTTCTAGCACTACTAAAAAATGGGCTGTTACAATTATATTGAATTTTGATCTAATAATTTTTACTAACTGAACAAATAGTTAAGTACAAGTGGTTTGTCCCTAAAGTCAAGTGATTTTGAAAAATAAGGTATCAAGATCTCATTTTTGTAAACTACTATATACGTGTATCGAAGTTTGGTCTGGAAATTTTAGTGGTTTGATGGTTAATTAAGGAAAAAAAGAGTAAATTGTAAAGACTACAAAAGTTAATCACTACTAGTTTATTTGGGCCAAATGGATGGGAAAACATTATTTCATAGATTTAAATGACAATTTAGTCATTATTGTAGTTAGTGGCTAGTTTTAGACTTGATTAATTAAGTTTTATGATTAAAATTTTATTTTAAACTAATGTTAAAAGTTTATTAATAATAAAACAAAAAGGGAAAAAGCATTCATATTCTTCTTTATTTTATTTTTCAAATTGAAACACCATTTTTAAAGCTTGTGATCTTGGACCTTGTATTGGTTTATGCATGTAAGTTTATTTTTCACTCGTTTTTCATGAATTTTATGTTCTTGAGATCGTTGTAGCTTAATCTATCTAGCCTAGGGACTAATTTGTGATTCTATCAAAGTTTTGAAAACTTACCATTGATATTTTTTAAGCTTTTTAGTTGTTAATGATTTAGTTTGAAGCTTGATGATGAGTTTGGACTAATTTGTAAAGTGATTTTGTGTAATTTTTAAGTTTAAAGACTAAATTAAAAGTATGTTAAATTTTTCATGGTTTTCTTGTAAAATTTCAAAATTATAGGGCTGATTTGGAATGGAAATGAATTCAGCACAATGGGTATAGGGATTATTTGTGAAAATAAGCTTGTTTCGATTTTAGGAACTAAATTGAATACAAAATAAATGTTTAGGGAAATTTTGAAAAATGTCAATACAGTAGTCATTTATGTTAAATGGATTGTTGTAAAGTATTTGGGACTAGTAATTGAATTAAATCATTGTATAGTCAAGAACTGGTAAAAAATTGTGGAAAATAGAAAATTACTAACTAGTCCCTGATATAACTATCTCTACAGTGTAGTCCTGCTAAGTTCATACGATTTAATTTAGTATAGTTTATAATACTATATTGACTTATGATTTATGATTTGTTGAATATGTGTATATATAATTAAATTGTCTCAAATTGATTCAAAGTGAGAAATGTAATTAAATTGTAAAGTATTACATGATTTTCTGTATCGAGCCTAGATGAACATGGGATAGGATACAATTGGCATGCCAATAGATTATTTTGCGTGTTGTACGTGATTGACTTGTGATGAGATGATGATTCTTGACTTATTATTATACACTGAATATACCGGAGTCCAACATTTGTTGCAGATTACCGAGTTATATTTACAGTAATTCTTGTGTGTTTCTGGGGGCGAATATAAAGCCTACGAGCTTGGCAATTGGTGCCTAGATGTATTCTTAGTTGGATTGGCTCGGTTTTAGCGTGTCTTGGGTGGATAACTGTGTATACATCGTTCATTAGGTAGATTTTCAATGCTTAAATGACATAGTGATGATATGTAATTGATATTTGGTTATGATGCCTTGTTGATGACTTATATATATTTTCATGATTTTCGATATTATATTGTGACTTGATAATGATTGATATCGTACAAATGAAATGATTAAATGACTTGTGTATATAAACCTCACCTGTTGAAAGCTTATGGTTGACAAGGTTAATATTAGTTAAAGAGTTTGTTAATTATTAAACTATGTTTTCAAGGTAAGTTATATCATTTTGACCTGAGAACTTACTAAGCTCCTTGAAGCTTACTCGTGTTGTTTTTCCTATTTTCTTGTAGATATCGTTTTGCAAAACCTGGCAATCGAATCAAATTCATGATCACACTATTTAGCTATCTTTTGGTAGACTTTGAAAACGTTTATTGTGGGATATATGGCATGTAACAGGAGTGAAGTTATGTACATAAGTGTTTGATGTATTTAAAGTACGTTTGAGATTTTCTAGCCATGTGAATTTGTTAATATAATGATGTGGTTGACTATGGTTGATGTGGTATGTGATGATAAAATAGTTGAAATGGTTTTGAAAGTTAAATTGCATGGTTGACGGAATATTGATTTCCATATATGCATAGTTAGTATTTGGTTACTTGTTTAATGGTTAATAGATATGACATTATATTTTGGTTGTTGATTTGGGATGTTTTAGTTGATTAAGTGAATTGATATAGTTGTTGTTGAATACATGCCTATTTAAATACTTTGATATAAGGTTTGTTGGATGTTAAATAATTGGTAACATTTGACATTTTGTATAACATTGTTAGGCAAGCTTGAATTGGTTAGAAAATGACATTGGATGTTAGTTTGGATTATTGTTTGTGTTGGTGCCCTATGGCATATTGGTTAGAACTAGGCAAAGGGCATGTTTTGGTATGTTTTTGGTATGATTTGAACAGGTTGAAATATTGGAAAATGGTACACTTGCACCTTAAGTAAGCATGAAATGTTTGACTTGTTATTGTAGGTAAATTTTAGGTCACACGGCCTGACACAAGGCCGTATGTCATACACGGGTTTTTGGCACAACTATGTGGTTTATGTAATTTAGTTTTCAATTTCCACACATGACCACAGTTATTTGCACAGCCGAAAGACATGGCTGTGTGTCTCCTTCCACATGATTTTAGTCCTCACACACGGTTGAACAACACGACCATGTCCCATAACACGCAGCTTAAACTTGTCACACAACCGTGTGACCTATGTTTTCTGCTTGTCTTATTTTTTTATTTTATTTCGAATTAGTCCCTGCTGGTTTCTGAATTGATTTTAGAGTTTTAGAACATCAATTTAATCCCCGTTTTTGTATGAATTGCATGATTATTGACTGATTATATATTAATGATTGTTTAAAGATAAATTTTGAATTGAAATAGCATGTGGTTGTCTTGTTAATTGTTGTAGCATCCCATAACCCTAATTTAGTGACAGTGATAGGCGACAGGTGTTACATTTTTTCTTGATAAGGATGGTTTATCTGCACCTCCATCTTTATTCTTCCTTTTTCTCTTAAGGCCAAGTGGAGAAGATGAATTATCATCTTTCCACTAAGCTCCTTTTTATATGAGTAATTAAGCTTTACTTAATCTAATTTAACTTTTAATTAACAATTTCTTATTATTTTAACTAAAATTAATTAATTAATTTAATCACCAATTATCAATATTGTCCACTAACATATGTTTATAATGGTTTATTAACCACTTTGGCCCTTTGGATAATTATAATTTAAGTCCCCAGGCCATTTTCTAATTAAAAATCTATTGCATTTGGATTTTACAATTTAGTCTTTGGGCCTTGACTAATCACAATTTTAGCTAAATTACTCATCCAAATTTCAATTGATCTATATGCTAATTCCATAAATATCCCTATTTAATATTTACGGACTTGATTTATGAAAACAAGGTTCCAAAAGCGCATTTTCCACTACCACTAGAAACCAAGTCATTACATAATACATATGATTTGGTTTTATTTATAATTTATTTATGTTTTCTATATGTTTAAATCATGTTTATAATTTTTATCCAAAAATGATTTTTTTAAAAATATTTTTCTTTTTTTAAATTTTAGAATTAGCACTAAATTGACAAATTTTGTAAATGTTGAAGGCTAAATTTATTGAATTTTAAGAATTAGAACTAAAATGACAAATTTTGTAAACATTGAGGACTAAATTTGTTGAATTTTTAGATTTAGGATCAAATTGATAGAATGTGTAAATATTAGAGAGCTAAATTTGTTATTAGGCCAATAAAAAGAGGTACACGTCAACTTTTTTTCACTCATCTAACAACAATTAACGAGAATGTGACCAAAACGTTTTATTTTAAAAGTTGATTGATTAAATTGAAAATAGTAACAGTTGGTGACCAAAAAGAACTAAAAGTATAGTTTGGTGAGTATTTTATAATTTTATGAAAAGTAAGTATCTAATTATACAAAATAAATATATAATTTTAAGTTATATAATAATTTAATAAATGTATAAATTTGGTTATTATAAAATTTTATATGGATTAACTATAAATAAGTACATATATGAATAATAAAAATAAATACAAATATAACTAATCAATTTAATTATTATATATTTGATTTATAAAAAGTGAATAATTATATAAATTTTTAATAATCTTAATTTTTATTTAATATATAATTTTAATTAATTATTATATTATCAATACATTCTAAACTATATTATTAATGGTCATTTTATATTTTCATCTTATCAACAATATTGTGATTAAATCTAAACACATATTTTAGTATTGATTTCAATATTACTATTAACACAATAATTAATTTCATCACTACAATTATTTTTAATCTCGTAAAAATAAGCACATTTGGGATACCATTAATAAAAAATTATAAAAATTTTATACTCCACAAGGAGTTGACAAGTAACCTATTAATATATAATAAATATTTAAAAAATACAATATTAAATTACTAAACACTCGCCCAAAAAAAATTATCCTATGAAAACCCCCACAATAAATGGCCCTGGCCCTTAGCAGCGTATCTTTTATGGTGTCTTGTATTAAGATAAGACCGGTAGTTGGCACACGTGTCTGGTCTGTCAAACTGGTAAAGTCTAAAACTCTAATGAATTCTGGTCTTTTCTTCCAGTGTTGTTATTAATCTCTATTCTCAGTCCACTTTCTAATCTCGAACCCAGAATTCGCAGTTCCTTCCTAACAACTCCCTGTTGGATGCTTGGTAGAAATCGTATAAAACTCTAATAAAGGGAGCAACTTTATTTCATTTATGTTTGCCACCAATGGCATCTCCTTCGCAGTCAACTAACTTCCCCACCATCATCTTCATCTTGTTTTCATTCGTTCTCATCCCAACCATAAATGCCGTTCCTTTCATCGTGTTGCACGGTAATGTTTTCATTCACAGCGCGCTCTCTGTGTGATCCATTAAGTTTGCACTTTTTCCTGTAGGATCATTGACTTGCTTACTCTATCTGTGAGGAGTAACTTATAAGTTAATACTAGTTTTAGGTAATTATAGCATAACCAATTTCTAAATTTGAATAATTTTATTGTTTTTTTCACTCTACTTCTATTGGATGGATGCCTTTAGGCGTTAACCTCTTAGTTTCATATACTAAAACTACAAGAGTGGTAAGAAGGGTCAGTTCTGTTGGTCTCTATGGAACTGGTAACTGATTTTACTTTGGAACATTATGTAACCATAACAGTAGTTTAATGCCATCGGTGTATGGAGTGGAAAACAAATTCGAATCTGTCAGCTTTACTGGAGAGCTTGAATTTATCATAAAAAAAATATATGCATATAAACATTGGATAAACGACTCTCTAGGTTTTGCTATATGATTTCTGCTATAATACCGTACCAGAGCAGGCCGGTTTCAGTTTTTCCGCTATCTTTAAAGTAGAATAAGGGACTTAGTTTATTTATCCTACATAATTCTTTATTTTCTTAATAACAGGATGGGTTGACACACCTATGTGATTCACTACTGGCATGTTTTGTGGCAGGCATTAGTGATAAATGTAGTGGCCATGGAGTTACTCGATTTACTAAGCTTCTAAGCAGCTGGTCTAATTCTCAAGGATACTGCGTGTACGATCTTCTTTCATGTTTCTTTTACGAGTCTCTTTTCATTTTTAGTTCTCAGTGACTACAAATGTAAAAAATTTATTTGGTTATATTCTCAAATCAGAAGTTTGATTTATTTGTCTACAGAATTTTATGCTGACTGTTGCATTCTTTATAAGCTAACAAGAAGGCGTCAAGAAGTGAAATTTGTTTTAGCTTATTTTCACACTCTGCTCACCATTTTATCTTATTTTAGAAAAATCGTATAGCTATTCTAGGTATACTTGCATATGTTTTGCAGTATGTTCATGACATTCTTCTGCATGTGTGTGTATGCATGAGTCTGCACATGTCTGTTTTCATGTGTAGAGTTGTTCTTTTGGCCATGCTATTCCCTGGATCAAAATTTTGTATGAATTCTTATACCTAATAATCTGACAGTTTCGTGACTGTAGGGAAATTGGAGATGGTTCATGGGATTCATGGACTATGCCCCTTTTGGAACAGGTAAAACTTTGAACTGAGATTTCTCACCATCTGTAGTCCTTGTAATAATAATCTTATTAATATAATCTATCCTACTTTTTTCTTGCAGACATCAATTGCTTGTGAAAAGGTCTTAAAACCGTTTGGTACATTTATCACTTTGATGTTTTATAGCTGAAGTTCCAACTTCTGAATCAATCTTCATTCCATAGGTGAAAAACATGACTGAACTTAGCCAAGGTTACAACATGGTTGGACTCTCTCAGGTAATTAATATAAGTTGAAATTTGCTTATTTCTATAATTTATACTTGTTCTACTACTTGTCTAGGTGCCCACAAATGTTCGTTCACAAACTCACGATCACATATTTCTTTACATCATGCATTAAGATTTCATATGATCCTTTTCTTTTACACAGGGTAGCCTGATTGGTCGAGGCATTATTGAATTTTGTGATGGAGGACCTCCTGTAAGAGCTTCTTTATTTGGATTTCTTTAGTTACTTCTCTGTTTACCGAAATGTAGCACTCTAGTTGTCCCCCAAGGCGAATAGGCCATTGGAAAGTGAATGTCACTGATTCAGCTGGCCATAGGATGCCCCTTCTCTAGCATATGTGCTAACAAAGGATCTTCATCTTCTGAACTTCTCCTATATTACTGTATTTTCTTCTTTTTCATCTTTTTTTGCATGCTTTTACGCATCCCTTTCTTTTCTCTCTGTCTCTCTTGCACTACTGCTGGTTACTTTTGTCTTCGTAACTGAAATCTAACATTGCGTTTTATTTGTATGCTTTGCGTGAGTCAGGTCAAGAATTTCATATCGTTGGCAGGGCCCCATGCTGGTATTGCTTCAATTCCATTTTGTGAAGTGAGTGCTGTTACACCCAATTTTCGTTTTCTTTTGTCAGTCAATATGCATGATTTCCTTATGGTCTGTGTCTATCATTTAACGCTCAAACATTGAGAATGAGATTGATATAGAGCATGCCTAGGGGTACCTGATCAAATGCGCTTTACGCAAAAGGGTCTAAAGCGCTTTTGTTTTCTGGCACTAAGGCAAAACACATTAACAAATAACAACACAGATTATTTCGGACTATTATTTCACTCTGGTCTGATGTGCCCTTTATGTGGCAGTCTACCGTGATATGCATATTTCTCGATAGCTTAATCAAGTCGGAAGTTTATAGCAACTTTGTACAGGTATAAGATTCTTTTCGAACTACTTTCCAGTCTTTCACATCTCAAACATCCTCTACTGTAGCATATTCTTATCTTGTTTATATATCTAAATAGGAGTTCAATACAATCTTGAATGCATGCCATTGATATTTGCAGGAACACTTGGCACCCAGTGGTTATCTTAAAATTCCAACAGTGAGTATTATTCACAGCTTTGGCTTTATATGGTTCTTGCCAATTATCATGTTGTTTCGTTAATAGTCTGCAATCTAATATTGACATGGAACTCTGTAAAATCGATTATGTTCTCATCCTTCACATTTGAAGGTAGAATACATGTGGATTTACGCTTGTATAACTTTCCGACGTTAGTGGCTACTCCATTTTTTCTTCCATTTCACCAGGACATAACTGACTACCTCAAAGGATGTAGATTCCTCCCAAAACTAAACAATGAAATCAAGGGCGCGAGAAATTCTACTTACAAGGAACGGTTTGCCAGTTTACAAAATCTGGTGCTTATAATGGTAGTTGAAGTGTCCTTTCAGCCAACTTTTGGAGGAGAAATCCGTAAATTTTTTCATGCCATTTGCTGCTAACCTTTTCTTTGCATGTTTTGGATCAGTTTGACGATGATACAGTATTAGTACCCAAGGAAACATCCTGGTTTGGTTATTATCCTGATGGGGCCTTTGATCCTATATTGCCTGCACAAGAGGTAATGTATCTTTTGAAAGCATTTAATGATCTATCAACACATTTTCAAAAGCACAAATCCTGCAGAACATGTTTAAGATTGAACTGACAGCTACAAGTGTTTATATATCTGCAGACCGAGCTTTACAAGGAAGACTGGATTGGTCTGAAAACCTTAGATGAAGCTGGAAAAGTTAAGTTCGTAAATGTTTCGGGGTCGCATCTGAAAATCTCGGAAAGCGACATGAAGAAGTACATTGTGCCATACTTGGGGGACCACCCATCTACAGAATCTTCATCTTATGAATGGCTTTGGAGAGTCTGGTACTTAACTAAAGATGTAATTGGCCTGAATGAAGATCAACCTTTGCTGCACACCACGTATTAAACCAAGTGCCTGTTGTATATTTTGTCTTTTGTACCATCAAAATAATAATAATAAGCTGATTCAAAACATATTAAGGTAGACTAAGGCATTTAATGCAGGAAACATAGTAAATGATTTAAAAGTATAAAAATTGAAGTAAACTGGCACAGAGAATTTGTAAGGAATAGAAGATTACTTTAGTGTAATGTTGGTTATGATAAGCCTTGGTTGAAGAATATAAGATTACTTATAAAAGCATATTTTACTAAATTCTCCTAGTTATAGAATTGGTTTTATTTTTAAACAAAATTATTTTAATTTCCTAAATTATGTTAATTGTTGTTTTTATTATATTTTATATAGATGCACCGGATTTAATTATGTATATTTCAATTAAAAATATTTAGTTGTTTTAATTTATTTTAAAATGAAAATGTTAGTCAAAACTTGGTAGTTGGAGCTTTAGCTACAAATAAAGAATTGAAGTAGGAACTTTATTTGATGTAATTAAATATAGTTGAGTTGATAAAATCCCTACTAAAGCTTATTCGTGTTATGCGTGGGATTATTGTCATATAAGTTGGGGAGCAATTAAAAAACTATTAAACCCTAAACATAAAATCTGGAAACTTAGAGGGACTAAAATCAGAATAAAGCTATTAATTCTTTTGATTGCATTTTTAACTTGAAAATATTGAAAATAAAGTAAGATGCAAAGTGAAAGAACAATGATTTCAAACGAGAAAAACTATTATTTTAAAATACTGATTAAATAATTTTTTAATAAAAACCAAGGGTTAGAGAATAAAAGCATTAAAATGTAGATGGTGGACAGCAGCTGGTTCACATCTATCTCAGGATATTAAAGAATTTATTCCTTCCTCATTTTCCCCATACCCACTTCTAATAACTTCTATCATTTTCTTCTCCCAACATTGATTAAATATTTAAATATTGGTTTTTTATTTAATGTAGTTAAAAACTGTATTCTAATAAATTTATAAATATTTTAATTTAAGAATATATATGTATATATATTATAAATAGTCCTGTTTGAATGTTTATTTCAAAAATTAATTTATGTTGTAATTTTTAATTTTAAAAATACTTGTAATTTAATCTAAATGAAATTTCTTAAACTGTTTCCAAAATGCAATATTGAAAATTTTAATTTAACAAGTACTTGTAATTGTTATTTATTTAAAAAAAACCAACAACATACTAAAATATAAATTTAGAAAGTCTCGGGAGTCATGATTGTGAGTTGTTGGTAAAAAAGATGGCTCAAAAAATGCATAGTTGGGCATCTAAGAGTTTATCATTTGATGGGAGGCTACAACTTCTTCCATCAATCATTTTTAGCCTTCAAAATGTTTGCTGTACTATCTTCATTCTTCCATCCAAAGTTATTAAAAAGTGCTCTTTTATGAAAAGATAAGGAATGAGATGCAAAAGGGGCCAAAGTAAGTTGGAAACTGATTTGTCACCCTAAAGCTGAAGGATGACTTGGGATCAAGGACCTTGCAATATGCAATAAAGCTTGTGTAGTAAGATGTCCACGGTTGATGGTTGTGAAAGCTGGGTTTATGGGTTTCTCGGGCTGATAACTATAGGTGAATTACACCATTAGTTAATAATTTATCGATAAGTTTTCGTTTTGATCATTTAAATAAAAAAAAGTTATAATTTGGTTATTAAATTATTCAAAAATTTTCATTGAAGTTAGTGGACTATTAAAATCGACGCTATATGGCTTTTTCTGTTCGCATTACCTGCACCAATCAAAAACTCTCTTTCTCCTTCTCTTCTATAGTTCAATTTATTTTTCATAAAACAGCTTTGGACATGACAAATCCGCGAACTAAAATTTCAAACAACTTTTTTCTTCGATCTCCAACATAGACCATCAAATCGAATTAGATTTAAGATATGTTTTTCTACTTGTCGATGACTGCTAATTCACTGTACTAATCATAGAACCATCGCTTGGAGCGTGTTGGCAGAACTTTTAATTGGTTGTAATTGATTGATTGACTTGTAAACAAACTTTGCTCATAATTCTTTTTATTACTAAAATGATAGTTACAGAAAAATATAAATTCCATTCAAATTCTTTAACATATGTAAAACAATATAATATGCATGAATTATGAAATGTGGATTCCGTATTAGTACAAATTTAAATTTTAACATCCAAAACTATTACTTTAAAGTATGTTGGGAAAATGAAATGATGCATCATAATATATATATATATATATATATATATATAATTACTCAACTATTTTTAAGAACAATTTCTAAATTTATTGAATGCAGATTGCTTTAAAAATTTTAATATTTTCATATGTAAATTATTGAAATAAGATTATGAATCTTTTGGAATTACTTAAATCAAATTTTAAAAATTGTAATTAATCTCTAACCATATGATGTTTGATTAAATATTTAATTCCGTAAGTGTAATACCTACTTAAATGCATATACGAACGTTAGCAATTTGTAACCTTTATGCTCTTTTCTTTTAGTTATATACTCGTTGGGTTGCAACATATAAATGTTTCCTTCAAAATAGTCGTTCAAAAGTGATGTCTTGATATCCATTTACTAGATCTCATAATTGAGAGCCACCGCAATGGATAATAAAATACGGATTGATTTGAGCTTCGCTATTGGAGAGAAGGTTTCCTCGTAATACATATATTCTTTTTGTATGTAATTACTTGCTACAAGTTTGGCCTTATAGGTCTCGACTTTTCCTTTCGCATTTCTCTTCACCTTGTAAATCCACTTACATCTTATGGGTTTTATCTCATCCAATAAGCCTATAAGTTCCCACTTTGAATTACATCTCATAAAATTCATTTCAGCATTCATAACTACTTCTTAAAGCTTGGAATCAACACTTTGTATCACTTCGCCATATGCAAGTGGTTCATCATTTTCTTGTTTGACAAACCCTATATGGTGTGTTGAGATAGTCAGAGATGGTGTGTAGCAGATGGGGGTAGGATTATTGTTTGCATCTGTTATGTTCTATTTTTGATATATATGTGTTTGATTAATTGTTGTTAATGATTTGATATGTTACACACTGAGTTTCAAAAACTCACCATCTGTTTGTCTGTCACTTTCAAGTAATTCTCAGACTTAGGTGGGTCAATGCGACGGGAGTTCGGTTATAATAATATTTTCGTAAATTTAATTATTTAAATTTGGGTTGGAGAGTTTTGTAAATTTTGGATTGTTTGAACATTTTAGACTGTTTTGGTTTTGAACTTTATTTTCGTTTTTCGCATGATGTTATTTAAATGTTTTATCGACAATGTTCATTTTTCTGTAAAATAATGGATTTCAAAACAACAAACTGTGTTTTCCAAAATTCAACTTTCTACAAATTTTCGCAGCAAAGTTATACGTTTTTGGGAAAACATAAACAAATAATGTTTTCAATAAAACAGCTAAAAAAATATGCCTTCAAATAAACTGGGCTTTTGTGTAATGGAGTTTATGATGTTTTTCAAAACATACAAATTCTAGATTTTTAGTCGATTTATGGTAACATTTTCAAACCTGGCCATAACGTTTAGGTCGGGTTTAGGGTGCTACAATGATGAACTTCTTCACCGCTCAGATCTCTCAAATGGGTTTCACTACTCAGATCTCTCAAATAGGTTGGTTGTTACAATCATGGTGGTCGGTATTTGACCTTTTTCTGAATCATTTTCTTCAACCATGGGGTTTGAGGGTCTTGGTATTATGAAGGATTGAAGGGTTGGTTGATGGGGGTTAAGAGCTAATGGTATTATGCAATCCGATGCTTCCTATGTTGAAGGTCAACCAATCGTCCCTCAAAGCCCCTTCTCAAGTCAAGTCACTTTTTCTTAATCCTTTTGCCTTCTCTTTTTCAATGCCATCTCTTATTTCCCCTTAGATGTCACTTCCTTTATCAAAGCAAAGAGCAATTATTCACCATCAGGAAAGATAGTAAACCAAGGAAAGGAAGAATGCAAAAAAAATTGTTACAAATTTGGGGTTTTTTTTCACAATTTTAAATTTGAGGTTTTTTTTTTGGTTTCTTGATATATTAATTTGTTTTGTTGAATATCCTTTCCAAGTATTCATTTAATTATTTTATTTGTTTGAATGTCTGTCTGTTATCTTGATTCAAGGGTTACTGGGTTATTGATGAATGTTTTTAATTGTGTTCAAATTTATTTGCAAAATCTCATAAATTCTGATAACATGCTCTTCTTTTGCATGAAAAAGAAACCCTTGGTGGAAACAAAATCAATAAAAACCCAAGTTCAACACATCAAACTCAAATAGAAACCAATTAGTAAAATCTCTGGGAGAAAGATTTTTTTTTTTTTGTTAGAAAATCTGAGATTCAAAAATAGACAAAGAAATGAAGCAAGAGATGACAATGCAAACAAAAGGAAATTGAACAAATTTATGGAGATATTCAGAAAATTTGAGAAATAATTTTTTTCAATTTATAGTTTTTATATTTTTTTAGATTTTTATTTAATTTTTAAATTACGATATTTAAATATTTATTGATTTTTAATATATATTTAAATTATGACATCATCATGATGTCACTAATAACACGTGTCGCTATTTGGTATTGCCACTTGTCCCAGCCTTAATGGTGTTAAAAAAAATACCAAACTAATTGGCAGAAATAAAAGTTTAGGTACCAATTTGTAGACCTGATCATGGGTTGAGCCACCCGGCCTAGCCCATAAACCCGCCCGAAATGTGGGAGGGTTTGGGCAAAAATATAAGCCCAAAAAATGTGCTTGGACAAAAAAAATAAGACTCATTCAAAAAATGGGCTGGGCCTTAGGTAAGGTATTTTGGCTTTGGCCCAGCCCGAATTCACTAAAAGATAAAAAAAATCTCTTTTTTTAATGTTATTTTCTTATTGTTTTCTTCCTATTTTGCTACCATTTTACTATTATGTTGCTACCATTTTATTGTTATTGTTTGGATATTGTATAAAACTTATTTTATTGTTAATTTTGTTATTATTTTAAAGGCATTTGTTAATTTTTTCCAACCCATGAGCACCTCTACCAATTTGGGACAAAAAATAACATTAAGTAGCAATCTGGGAGAAGTGGAAAAATTCAGATACTAAATTTATATTTAACCCTAAAATAAATGAAGAAATTGAAAAAATCAAACACACAAATTTTACGTGGAAAACCCCTCTAAAGAAGATAAAACACCACGAGCAAAAATAATATTACGTGGAGATAAAAACTAAACCCTAAAACTCAAAAACAAAAACCTTCAAAACTTAAATACAAACTTCCTTGAAAGCTTATAAAAGCTAATACTTAAATGTGTTATGAGTTAATCTTTATAGGGTAGAAAAGGGACTATTTATAGGCTAACTTCGTAAGTTAAATAATCTTAAAATAATCTACATTAATCAAAGTTCGATTGAGACAAATAATCAGAATTTAACAAGAAGAACAAAATCGAGAAAATTGCATGATAATGCACGATGTCGTTTTTGTTTCTCCCTTGTTTCATCGCCACATCGTCGTGATGTCACATGGCTCCTCGTGGCAATGTAGCTCTCTATTTGTATTTTAATTTGATCAAAATGTAAGGCATACTCCAGAAATCTCCACCTTGACTCGTATTTTCACAATGCCTTCTTTGTAAAGCTCGCCATGGGCCTATCTTGAACTTTTCAAGAAATTAACTGAGCTTGAACATTGAAACCGGAAAACTTCTAGTCTTCGATTTGTGCATTGTGAAATCAAAACTAACTCAAGTCTACTTTCCACGAATACAGTTCTCTGTCTTTCCAAATCTTGCACCCGAAAGAGAATTTATCTTATTCAAAACAGTTATTCCTTTTTCCCTCCTATGATCTAATAACCTCTGATTCAAACAAGTCGACCCTGACTCCTTAACAGACGAAGGACTTATTATTTTACCAATCACTGTTGAACCTTGCAGAACATAAAGATTGTCAGTCTTTCGACCTTTCATCAGAATGAGAACTCCATGAAACACTTTAATGCCACTTGAATCAATGTTAATTTACAACCCTTTGAATCTAACATACTCAAGGAGATAATATTCTTCCTTAAATCAGGTACATGTTTGACATTTGACAGTGTCCTGATTGTCCCGTAGTACATCTTTATCTGAACGGTACCTACACTGATTATCTTACTAGATGAAGAATTCTCCATACGCACAACTCCACCTTCAATTGAACTGTATGTGAATAATCAGTCCCTATTGAGAAACATGTGGAAAGAATACCACTAATCTAGGATTCATTTAGATGTAAACTTAGACCTTTCGGTCGTAAACACCAACAACCAATCATCACCCTTGTCGTCGGCCAAATTAGAATCATCTAATTCTTTCTCGCTCTTAACAGCACTCTTATTTCACATTTTGTAATAATTTACCTTAATGTGACCTAACTTCTTACAGTAACGACATCTCTTGTCTCAATTCCTTGATACTACCAAAAACTTAGGTTTGCCTATCTGGCTTGTTATTCGAACCAAATTCATTGTCGAGTTTGTCTTTGTTCAATAAGTGACCCTTCACATCCTTGAACAAGAGTTTATCTCTGTCATAAATCAAGGTCTCCCTAAAAGACTTATGTAAAGGGGGTAAAGAGCACAATAATAACATAACTTGATCTTCATCATCAATCTGAATCTCAGCGTTCTTTAAATAATTCAAAAAAGCAATAAATTGACTTATGTGACCTTTAAGGTGTTCACATTCGTCCATACAAATTGTGTATAGTTTTTATTTCAACACCAATCGATTAGCTAGAGACTTTGTCGCGTAAAGGGTTTCTAACCTTTTTCACGAGGATTTCGTTTTCTCCATCAACATTTCCTACAATACAAGATTCGTGAGGCACAACTGAATTGAAAGTAGGGTCTTTTCATCAAGCTCTTCCCATTATGATTGATCTATATTATCGAATTTATTCTCGGTAATGGCCTTTTTCAGATCGTTCTGAACTAGACTTGTCATCATCCGAACTTGCCACAGATTGAAATTTGTGATGCCATCAAACTTCTCAATATTGAACCTTGTTGCTTCCATCTTTGAACAAGCTAAATGCGGAAATCGAACCAAACTCTGATACTAGTTTGTTAGGGATAAACCCGTGTAAGCAACGAACAAGTAAAATAAATGAAGAAATTGAAAAGATCGAACATACAAATTTTACATGGAAAAATCCCTTGGAAGATGATAAAAAACCATGGGTAAAGATAATTTCACTAAATCGGCAAAAACAAAGAGTACAAAAATGGAGATAAAAACTAAACTCAAAACCCAAAAATAAGAACCTTCAAAACTTAAACACAAAATTTCATGAAAGTTTGTAAAAGTTAATACTTAAAATGTGATATGAGTTAATCTTTCTAGGGTAGAAAAGGGTCTATTTATAGGCTAAATTCGTAGGTCAAATAAATTTAAAATAATCTACACTAATCAAAATTCGACTGGGATAAATAATCAAAATTTGATTGGAAGAACAAAACTGAAAAAATTGCATAACACGTCGTCACATCACAATATCATTTTTATTTTTTTCCTGTTTCGTCGTTACATCATCACCCTCTATTTATGTCTTAATTTGACCCAAATGTGATACATACTCCACAAGATTCTTTTACTACATGCAAAATTAATAGATAATTTCACAGGGAGAAGTTGACAAACAAAAGCCAATAGTACAAATTGACAAACCAAAGTCAAGAGTATAAATCCAATATATTCAATAAATAGGATATAATGTAGTGACTAAACGATAATATAATCGAGAAATTTGAACCAATAATAGATGATTAGTGGCAAATAAATGTGTTGCCAATGTCATTAAAATATCTAAGCCAAAAATTGAATCCAAACTTTATTATAGTATATATATACTAGTTTTTTTTACCCACATAGGAAATTTCCTTGTATAATTATAAGTGTTAATTTGTAATAGATTATAATTTTAAATCTCATATTGTATAATAAACGTATTTGCTTGTAAATGAAATTGTTGATTTTAATTAAGTTTTTATGTGTGATTGATTTTTAATGAGCGTTTTATTTTTATATATTAAATTAAATTTATTATTGTAATATATATGTTTTTCAAAAATTATTTAAAAGATATATTTATTAAATACATATTTAATTTTGAGATAAAGTTGAAAAAAGTATTGGGTATAACAATGAAGACAATTGGATCCTATAGCATCTTCTAATTTTTGTCAATTTATTTTTGTGTGATTGGTCGTGGATCAAAATTTGTGATGAATGCACAAAAAGCGTCTCATGGAGGTCAATTGATGAAGCGGAGCTCATTCGACCCATTTAAATTAGCTCAATTCGTGAAACATATGAAGAAACTCATCTACTTGAAATTTTAGTGACCTAATAAAACACTTCAGTAAAACTAGAGTAATCAAGGTAAATAGCATAAATCCTAAGATGATGAGATTATATAAAGTTTAAATCCCTTCGGACTCTCATCCTGTAAATAAATTTGGTGTGCATTATTTTTTTATGGTTTTTTCAATTCTCTCATTATCCACTTTTGAATTTATTTCTGTTTTATTTTTGATACTTTAAAGAATTTCGAAAAGAATTTTTACTTTCCAAGTGGTAACTTAACCTAAAGAAATAATCTAATTCGACATATTTTTCCAAACTTAAATTTTAACCTCGTAACAAAGTATTGAGTGACTTTCATTTTAAGTTATATTTAATTTATAAAGATGGAGAAGGTGGTTTTAAAATTATATATCATCAAAATAAATAATCGGAGTTTATTAGATAAGAAAAGAAATAAGTACAATTAAAGTTCCATCTCGTAACTCGTGAATAAAAGCGAAAAACCATTAAAACATATCCACAAACTTTAATTAATGAAAGGACCATCTTTCAATCTTATCCTATTTCTATGTAAAAACTCTTTCCCTACTAAATCTTGAATGAATAAGTTCAAAAAAAAATTCTCATACCTATAATATAATTTTAATTAAACTTCTCTTAATATATTAAACATGTTTCGCATTTTTTATTTTATTTTATCCTTTTAAAAGAACTTGTAAAAATATGTACGACATAATTTAAATTATTAGAGAAAATATCATATAATGTTCTAAATTTAATATTATTTTGACGATCTCATTATATATATATATGATGTGATTGTATTTTAAACTGTAATATAATATTTAAATAAATTAAAATTTAAAAATATTAAATGTCATATAATAGATTTGTTTGTACATATACAAATTCAAAAATATTCACCTTTTAGGTGTTATTGAAATCTTAAATAGTTAAAGAATTTTAAAAATATTTTTCTTTGAATAATCTCAGATACACTCTTATTTAATCAATAAATAGAAAGATAATGCACGTCAACGCACTCAAATTCACGCCCTCATTTATTGACAATTAAATTCATATCAATGGAACTATAACTTAAGACTCATGAATATATAATATGTTATTATTACAAAATAATTTAATTTACATTTAGGTAAATAAAGGAATAAATTGTTAAAGGATTTATAAAGGTAATAATTCATTTATGAAGTTAGAAAATTAGAGATATAATATATATTTATATATATAACATGATATGTTTTTTATATCTTTTTATCACTTTCATCTTCTTCACCCTTATTGGCTTTATGCCAATCGTATACCAGTCTAGAGTTTTCGTCAAGAAAAAAATGGCGGTAGAGCAAAATTGTAAAGAAATATGTTAAGAAGTTCAAGAGGCCTCAAACTGACGGCAAGATCTCCGTCAAGACAAACTGGCGAAGGTCTAGGAGTATTGACTCTTTTGTGAGGAGGAAAATAAAGGGATGCACTTTGATGCCCAACTACAATAATGGCTCAAACGAAATGACTTATCAGTACCTTCCCAACGAGTTTATGAAATTTGTCGTGCATAATGTCCAAAAGTTAGAGCTTCTCCATAATGGACAACAATACATATGACGAATTTAACATTGTTTCTAAAAAATATTTTTGAGATATATTGTTAAATAAGATGTTTTTGAATTTTTTAAAAGTATTTTTGATAATAAAAAAAAAAACTTTGTAAAAGCACTTTTTTAAGCTAAAAGGAAAAAAACAGAAAACTTTAATTTTTGCTCAAAAATACTTTTTGGCCCAAAAATATATTTCTCAGATAAAAACATTATTAGATTAGATGAGTTCGAACTTTTAAAAATATTTCTGAAATAAAAAATGCTATGCAAAACTACCTTTCTGGCCAAAACAAAAAATAAAAATAAAAAAATTAGCTTTTGCTTAAAAATGTTTTTTATCCAAAAGTGATTCTGAAAAATAATACTAAACTGACCCAAGTCTATCGATAATCCGTGATATTTCAATAAAAAATTAGATATATATAATAGAATGTATAAAAAATACAAATCTTCTAAAATATGAAATTTTTAGTAAAACATCACATATGAGTTTAGTTAAATCAGTGTTTATAATTTAATAATAATTCTAAATCAATATTTACTTAACTACTTAAAATCTGAAATTAAGATAAAATTTAAAATTAAATTTATCAATCTTGGTTTTACTGAATTATATCTACATTTAGATAAAGTCGTTCAAATTTAAATTTAAAATTTGAATATTATAAATATATATATATATATAAAAGTTGTTTATAATTGTACATTTCAATTCTTTAGTACCCTACATTTCAATACCATATAATTTAACAAATTATCAATTTTGATTTAAATTTATCTTCTAAATTTGTTTATTTTATTTTAAATTTTAAATTTATTATGAATTTAAAATTTGAAAATTAGTAAAATCAACGTTTATTTTATTATTATTGTAACAACCCGATTTTGGGCTTAGCCGAACAGTAGTTTCGGGACCACAAATCCAAAGTCGAAGAAATTATTTTATTATTAATTTGGTGTTATAGCATGATTATATAAGTATATGAAAATTTTGATAGATTAATTTCAACGTTTGGAAGCTTAATTTTGAAAAATGACTAAATCGTATAAAGGGAAAAAGTTGTGAATTGCTAGCAAATGGTGTTAAATGGCCATAGATTATAAAGTAGGGGTATTTAATATGCTAATAGGTCAATATTTAAGGCATTTCCGGCCATTGAGACAAAGAAAGTCAAAAAAATCAAGGGTTGTTGGCATTAGGTGATGTATTAGACTAATAAATAAAATAAAGAGAAAATGTTGTCATTTTTTTTTCTCTTCCTTCTTCCACCGATTTTTCCTCCAAGAAATAGCCATGGGAGCTTGAAACTTTCAGCCACTTATTCCTCTCTCAATTAAGTGATTTAGATGATTTTTTTTTTATAATTTTGGTACTTTTGGAACCCTTGTAGCATGAGCTATCTATTGATGGGACTATTTTGCAAAATGGTTAAAAGCTTAGAGATTCACCATGAGAGCATTTATGATATATGCTAAAATTTTATGAAAGAAAATGAATCTTAGTTGTTTAATAAACAACTTTTGTGAAGTGGTGTTCATGAAAAACACCTAAAAAGGGCTAGTTTGTAGTATTTGTAAAATAGATAGTAATGTTGTGAAATAATGAGAATTTTGGGTTGCTATAAGAGTAAGAAGGGTTCGTCTAGGCTTAATGCATGAATAAATTTGATAAAAATCAATTTTCGAGCCTAAGGATAAAATGGTCATTTTGTGAAAGTCTAGGGGCAAAATGGTCATTTTGCCAAAAAAATGTGAATTTTGATTTTCTAAATTTATTTATTGATTAAATGAGTGAATTTTTATTATTTTAGATCAATAAATACAAAATCCAAACCTAGACCGTGGGAAGGCCAAGCAAGTAGATTAAATCGACTAGTCGCCTACATTTTGTAATCCGAGGTAAGTTGTATGTTAATAATACAACTATATTGTTATGATGTGTGATTAAATTGATATTGTATAAATTGTTTTGATTGTGAATATGAGTATGCATGTTGAGAAATTATTGTAATAAAGACTCTCGGTTGAACATTAGGAATAGATTTGAATATTCATGCCATGATATTGGGTGATATGTGTACTAGTGTAAGACATGTCTGGGACATGCATCGGTCTCGAGATATACAAGCCAGTGTAAGACATGTCTGGGATATGCATCGGCCTCGAGATATAAAGATAATGTAAGACCTACCTGGGACATGGCGTTAGCTTGTTGTGTGTCAGTGTAAGACTTGTTTGGGACATAGCATTGACACCGATAGATAAGAGCCAGTGTAAGACCTTTCTGGGACACAGCATCGGCTTTGTTATATAAAAGTCAGTGTAAGACCTATCTGAGACATTGCATCGACTTTGATGTGCTAGCCAGTGTAAGACCATGTTTGGGACATGGTATCGGCATCTTATCTCATGTTTGGGGCTATTGAATATCCTATAGTATTTCAAATGGTTCAACGGGATATTTATGATTTATATCAAAATGAAAGAACTTATGACCATGTGGTGAGTGGTACAGGTACCTAAATGAGAATTACGAAATACGAGCTTCATTTACGTTGTATGTTTAGTAAGGAAGGAAAGTGAGTAAGTTATGCTTATAACCACTTGTGTATTTTACCTGAAGTATGAAATATGAATTCAATCATCGTTGTATGCTTGGAGAAAGATGAATACGCATTAATAATATTTATGATTCGTCACCTTTGTGTGCAAATTGAGTTATTTTGGGAGTATGATCCCTTATGGTAATTTGTAGTTTTTTCATTATTTACATGCGACTTACTAAGCTTTATGCTTATCCCTTTTCCTTTCCATTTTCTTATAGTACAGCCAAAGTAGCTTGTGGATCATCGTCTTACATTGGAGAAGCCAGTCACACTATCTTTGAAACATTTGGTATAGTTAGTTTTATCATTTTGATTATGGCATGTATAGGAACTAGTCTTTTTGTAATGGTCACATAGTTTTGGGTCAAACGAGTGGCTTGTCATAGCTATTGAATCATTTTGTATAATGCCTTGTATGGTGGCTAATATTGGTAATTTATAAATACAACTGATGATCTTCATTTGGGAATGAGTAAATTGAATGATTTTGCATGTTGTTGAGTTGTTTGTGAATAAATAGAGTGACCCTAATGTGTAGAATGTTTGGTTGGGGGCTGATTTAGCCATGTGGTTGTGTATGAAATTGGGTTGTCTTGATGTGGCATGAATCAATGCAAGTAAGGGTGGCAAAAAGGCTTTGTAGATAGCCTTATTTTTTTGTCCACACGAGTAGTCACACGGGCGCGTGTCTAGGCCATGTGCGACACACGGTCAGCCCCTTGAACGTATTATCCCCTGCACCTCGAATTTGCAAGTCAGTATGCATGGTAGTAAACACACGGGTAGAGACATGGCCGTGTGTCTAAGCCGTGTGGAGGACACGGCCTCTGGCCACGAGCGTGTGCCTTGGTCGTGTGCCCCTAATTTGTTGCTGACATCAGAAACAGAATGTCAAGGTTTTTACACACGAGCTACGACACGGGCGTGTCATGGCCGTGTGAGGGACACGGGCTATAGATAAGGGCGTGTGCCCGACTGTGTGAAAACCCCTGTAGGTTCAAATTAGAAAATAAACCAGCACGGGTAAGGGACACGGGTGTGTCCCTATTTTGCTTAGGCCGTGTGAGTCATGCGGGCCTTCAGCACAGCCATGTCAAACTGACCACACGGGCGTATGCCCCTGTTTCAAGTAGTATTTTTCAAAGTTTCCAAAAATGTTCAGACTATCCCCAAACCATTTTCACAGTGTGATTTGGGCCTTGTAGGCCCATGTCAAGGTCTTATAGACAATTATTCAAAAGTTTTAAATTTGATCGAGTTTTTATGATTTGGTTATGCTCATGTGCTTGTGTTTAAGTCGAGAAATGCCTCGTACCTGTCCCAACCTCGGACTCGGGTGAGGGGTGTTATATTTAATGGTATCGGAGCTATTATTTAGTCAATTCTAGGACTAACCTAGCGTGAGTACGAGTCTAGCTATACATATCATAGTTGTATATTGATAGTGTGATGACTCCTGACGAAATAAACTGTGTTTTTATATATAGTAAATGGATCTTAACGTGGCTACGGCGGATAATGTGAAAAGTAATGTGCCGGCTCGTACTGAAGGGACTGTGCTGGTAGATAGTGGACCCGTGCCAATGAGTTAGGGCGGAGAGGCTAGAAAAGCCTACCTCCATATGATGGACGCTTGGTACTCGGAGTTTATTCGTGCAAATCTAAATACTCCACCTCCTCCACCTCTCCAATTCCTTAACCCATCCCTATAACTCCTCAAGAAGCAGAATTGGCTAGGAGGGAGAAACCTCCAGTAGACGGAATCCATAAACATGAGGCCAATGAATTCTAAGCGAACATTGATGATGACCCAGAGAGAGCAGAGTTTTGGTTGGAAAATACCAGAGTATTTTTTGAGCTATCATTCACACCTGATGAGTGTATGAAGTGTATTGTGTCACTCCTGCGAGATTTAACCTATTAATGGTGGGATAATCTCGAGTCCTTTTTGTCGAGAAAGAGGGTAACTTGGGGATTCTTCCAGGAAGAGTTCCGAAAGAAGTACATTAGCCAACGGTTTATAGATCAAAAGAGGAAAGAATTTCTCGAACTGAAGTAAGGCTATATGACAGTGATGGAGTATGAACGCGAAGTGAGGCTCAGCAAATATACGCGAGAGTGCATATCCACAGAAGCACGATGTGTAAGGGGTTCAAAGATGGATTGAACGAAGACATCCAACTATTGGTTGGCATATTAGAGTTAAGAGAATTCGTGGTACTTGTTGAGAGAGCTTGCAAGGCCAAAGAATTAGTCAAGGAAAAGAGAAGAGCGGACATTAAGTCCCGTGACTCAAAGAAGAGACAGATGGGAAAGTCACATCAGACCTCATCCAAAAGATCAAGAAAGTTTCCTACTCGATCAAATGTGACAGTGGGGTTCTCAAGCAAGAGTAAGAATAAGCAGTATGTGGTGACAAAAGCCAAACCACTTCTATCGTGAGTGTTGGTAGTGCTCGCCCGGATCGACTAGAGTGTCCTCAATGCGGTAGACATCATTTCAGTGAATGCCGAGGAAATGAAAGGGGCTATTTCAAATGTGGGTCACTCGACCATTTTATTCGTAGTTGTTCCGAGATGGGCGAGAAAAGTAGAGAGCAAGCGGTGAGATCGAGTAATGCACCTTCAAGGGGTAGACCATAGAAGAACTCGGGAAGCGGAGCTAGTAGTAGAGATGCACCTAAAGATCCTGCTGTGAGGTCCGAGGGTAGAACGCTTGCAAGGACTTATGTTATACGTGCCCGTGAAGAGGCAGAGTCTCCCGATGTGATTAGGGGTACCTTTTCTATCCATGATATATCTGTGTTTGCTTTGATTGACCCGGGGTCCCATTCTTATATTTGTATGAAATTGATACCCCGTATGAATATGCTAGTCGAGTCCACTGAATTTGTGCTAAAAGTGTCCAACCTGTTAGGCAAACATGTGTTAGTTAACCAAGTATATAGAAATTGTCCTTTGACAATTAGAAGTCATTGTTTTCTGGCTAACTTGATGTTATTTCCGTTTAATGAATTTGATGTAATCCTTGGGATGGATTGGTTAACTTCTCATGGTGTTGTAGTAGACTGTGGTTGAAATTTATCGAGTTGAAATATGGGGGCGGGGATGTTCTTCTAGTTGAAATGGGTGAATTAGACAATTCACCTGTAGTGATATCGTCCATGTCGATAGTGAGATATTTGAGAAAAGGGAATGAAGCTTACCTCACTTTTGTATTGAATACTCAAGCATCTAAATTGAAGATTGAGTCAGTACCAGTGGTATGTGAGTTCACAGATGTGTTTTCGGAAAAATTACCCGGATTGCCTCTAGTGAGGGAAGTTGAATTCAGAATTGAGTTAGTCCCTGGTCCGGCACCCATCTCGACTGCTCCGTATAGGATGGCTCCGACGGAGTTAAATGAGTTGAAAGTTTAGCTACAAGAGTGAACAGATAAAGGTTTTGCGAGACCGAGTTATTCTCCTTGGGGTGCTCTGGTACTTTTGTGAGAAAGAAAGACGGGTTGATGAGGTTATGTATAGACTACAGACAGCTTAACAAAGTGACTGTAAAGAACAAGTATCCCTTACCAATGATAGACGATCTGTTTGACCAATTGAAAAGAGCTACCGTGTTTTCCAAGATAGACTTAGGCTTAGTTTGGATGGGCGGTGTGCTTACCTCCGGTGAGGTTAAAAACAGCGGTGGCGGTGAGATTAGTTCTTGTGGCGGTGAGATTGGATATCAGAATGTGAGATTAGAAACAATGATGGAGTGTGTGTTTGGATTCAAACGCAGCTGTAGCGGTGAGGTGAAAATAAAAAATGACTATTAAGGACATTAGATTAGAATTGATATATAATAGAAGTTTTTAAATTGTTTTACTTATATAAAATTATTAAAATATGTGAATTTATAAATTCATTTAATAAAATATTAAAATGTATCTTCCAATATTTTATTATAAATATTTTAATGAATTATATAATCAATTTAAATTATTTATTAGATAAAATGATAATAATTTTAATTTTTATAGTTAAATATTCTTTTATAACAATGATAAATATTATTTTCGCAAATAGTAACATTATACTTGGATCAAATTTTGAAGTATCTAAACGAATGATTTTTAATAAAAAAATATAGTAACATAAGACATAACAAGTTTTATTATTACTAGAAATTAGTTATGATACAAAATTGTTTTTACAAATATTGATTCATTAAACTATTTGCAATGGTTTCCCTTAACATTGTAATTTCAAGGTCACTTTCACTGTTAGAAGAACTCGATTCATTTCTATCAAAATGACCTGAAGAGATTGGCATGTTGGGTATATTCTCAAATTGTCGAAAATCCTCATCATTTGACAAAGCATGTCTTCGAATGTAATTATGCAAAACCATTGTTGCAATAACTATTAAAACTTTCTTGTCGAATCAATAGCTTGGAATATCTCTTAATATTGGCCATTTTTTTCCACACTCCAAATGTTCGTTCAATCATAGAGCATAACGAAGAATGGGCATGATTAAAAATTCCTTTTTTTCCAGATGCTCGATGATTACCTCGATGAAAGTCAGGTAAATGATATTGTTCCCCCCTATATGGACCTAGAAAACCCGCCATTTGTGGATATCCTGAATCCACAAGATAATATTTTCCTACGAAAAAGTAAAACATAATATCAAGTTTAAAAAAATTAAAAATTTTAATATTTTTTATGTAAAGATTAATTAAAAAGAATTAAAGTTCAACTTTGGTGGAGGTGTGGAAACTTTAACTCTTGTTTTCTAAGTGCTTGCAAAAAATTCTCTTGTCATGTGTTGTTCCTTCCCAACGTGAAATGCAAAAATAAAGCACATGTTGAAGTCACAAACTGCCATAATATTTTGAGTTGGTTCACCTTTCCGTCCGATATAAGGTATTTGACAAGAAGGCGAAATGCATTCTTTTATGTGTGTTCCATCTATGTCCCCAATACAATCCTTTAAAATAAATACAAGTAATGAGATAAAAGTTAGAAATAATTTATATTTTAAAAAATATAAATATTGTCTTTACCTTAAAGTGAGGCCAATATCTTGTATCATGTCGAATATGGTTCGGTACTTCCTCGAATTGACTTTCAGTAGGTTTAATCATGTCTATTCCATTCGAGCAAATATATGTAACATATCAGTAAAAATTCGACTAACAGTTTCCCCAGATCGTTGAAATCGCTCTGCTGCATTTGAATTTGATTCTCTATTTCCAAGAATATACAATGATAATGCTAACTTCTCCATCGCAAATACATTCCCATGCTTTAAGCCATAATTGGTTTGCAAATCATGCAACAAGCTGTGAAATATATTTTTTGGCATCCTAAAACTATTCATGCAACGACCATCATGCCCATTTAATACTTCGTCCACCCACATTTGACCTGTATAATTTGAATCCATACACGGTTGCTTAGTGAAATCAGTTTCATGGTGTAGCAATACACTGCTTAACACTTGTTCTTCCTCTTCATGATAATTGTTGTGCTCAACTTGTGTAACAATTGTGGCTATTCTTCGTTGAGCTTCTTCACTTAATTCAGGAGTATCATAATTCATATAAAAACTATTATACATATTGTTAAATTCATCCATAACCTGAAAAAGTAATCAAATGAAAATAAATTAATAACTTGTGACATTCTATACAACATAAAAATTGAATAAAAGCATAGCTAAAATACCAAACATAAAAAATATCATACATTAGGTTTACATATAAAAAAGTAGATCATACATTAGTTTTGCATATAAAAAAGTAGATCATACATTAGGTTCACATATAAAAAAGTAGATCATACATTAGTTTTGCATATGAAAAAGTAGATTATACATTAGTTTTACATATAAAAAAGTAGCATAGTTATATTACAATAATAATTCTAAGGAGCTTATGGTGGAGGTGATGGATAGTATGGTTGGAAGGGAAATGAGGATGTTGCTACCAAGGATGAAAATGATGCAATTGGATTTTGTTCAGCATACTCACGCCGAAGCCACCAAACCCTAACATCTGGATCTAAGTTCAAAAACACTTCTCGTTTAACCGGTATTTGGAACATTTTGATGGAAAAATAGTACAATTCATCTTTTTTTTTTAATTTCATCTCCTAAATCACGCAAAGCATCCATTGCATTTGAAATAGTATATTCAGAGTGAGGAAAAATAATTTCATTCACTGACTTCATTGGACTAGCCATACTCTCACACAGTTTCTCAATATGAGTAGCCAATGAATCTCTTGATGATTTTCTACTCGAACTTGATTTTTTTCCTTTACCGTGTACAACCCCAAGTGTTTCCTTTCTTCGATTAGGAGTTTCATGATGAGGGTTTGATGGTACCTCATTAGGAGGGATACTTTCATTCTTATTACTATTTTCATCTGAATCACCAAATCCCTCATTAGGTGTATCATCTCCCATAGGAGCCCCACTTGGAAGAACACCAGACGAAGGTGCCCATGCATTCTCTCCAGTGGCTACAATGCCACTAAACATTTGCCACATTAAATCATTCAATCGTGGTTCAATTCCTTTCTTCTTAAATCCTTTAAAATTAGGATTTTCCTACATAACATGTTAAATGTTATACTCAGATATTTATATTTGTAAATTATTAATTTCACTAAACTTTATGCATTAAAATAATGATAAAGTTAACACTAACCTGTATTTTTTCAGCCCACCATTCTTCGGTAGCATCGACCGTCTTTTTAGATAGACACCATCCAATACCTGTAGATTCCTTAAGCAACTCCCTCCATAACCTCTATTCCTTTTTTAGTTTATCCCACTTGTTTTTCAATTGAGGTTTTCCATAATTTTTTTGAGTTTTTGCTTGAAAAAGAGCAACGACATTTTCCCATCTTTTTGAGTTCAGATGAGTTGTCGATCTATTGCCAGCATTGACTTCATTCACGCAAAGTTCACAAAATATCAATGTCAGCTCATCATCCCAAACAGCTTTTGTTGCTAAGGTACTATCTCCCTCCACAAATTTTCGTGTCTTTACCATCTATTTTATTATTTTGATTTTAAATGTCAAACGACATAAAACCATAAATATATAATTAGATATAATAATATAGTTTCATAAAAAATTAAGAATAACACATCAAAAAAAGATGAAAGCCATAAGATGAACAGTAAAGAAAAAATTCTCAAAGATTTGTGGTAAACAATAACGAGGATATAGAAAGGATAATTGATTATGACTATCTTTTCAAAAGTGTAAGCAAACTTGAGCAGTTTGGTTTTTCTTAGCAACACTAGTCATCAAATTTTTACATTAATCTAAAAAAAAAAGCATGCATTAATCACTCAAGGTTATGACATCAATCTCATAGTATAACTAATTATTTATGATTATTTGCTTTTAAAATTTTAATAATAAGCTATTATTTATTAAAAATATAAGAAATAGGTACGATTTTGAAACAATTTAAAATAATTAAAAGAAATTTAATTTAATGATCAAAATAAATTTAAATTTTCAATAATCAAAAATATTTATTATTTAATTTATTTAAAGTTTTAAAATTAAATTAATTTTAAATAGATCTCAAACCGAGAAAAGAAAAGACAATGAGAAAAAGAAAAAGAAAAGGTTGGAGGGAAAAAGGAGGTGACTTTTTAAATAGACTTCGGATAGACTTTTTTGAATAGACTCTTAAACATTAAATATTCAATACACGATTAATATCATTGAATTAAACAAATTGATAAATTGATATGAATTTATACTAATTTACCTTTATTTTAAAGAATAATTTTTAAATTTATATATTTATCGTAATACAAAATCATAATTTTAAAAATTAAATATTTATATTAGTTTGTTATTATTTTCTAAATATTAGTATTGTTGAAATGCTATAAAATGTAATTGAATCATTAAAAATTGCCTTAGTTGCATATAAATTATTTTAGTAAATTATTAGTTTTTAGTAAAAAGATATTAGTTTTAATTTCATTTATTTAAATTAATATGCACAAAACTTAAAATTTAAATTATTTAGCATTCGAGAAATCAACTTATTATTAAATAATTGATTTAAAATTGAAAGTATATTAGTTAAATATTTAAGAGGTTAAAAATAATGTAAGAATTTAGTAAAAATTGAAAGTATCTCTCGGACTCATCTATTAGAAAGATTGGTAAAAATTGAAAGTATCTCTGGACTCATCTATTATTTTAGTAAATTGAAAGTATGCATTCAATATTGCTAATTAACTTTTAGAGGCGATAATTCACCAAAGATGCATTCCTACAACAATTCTGGCGATAACAGAGTAGCTAAGAATTATATCAATGCCATATAGGTGATCAATTACTTACAATTCCAAACACAACACCGTCGAAGGCAGTATGATACTCAAAATTTGGAGTTGGAAACTCAGGAGTTGGAAACTCAGGAGTGGGATAAGCAAAAGTAAGAGGAAGCTCAGGGCAGCCCAAAATGATGTACCTACAACAGAAAAGTAAGCATAAACAATATAGAAAAAAAGTAAGCCCAAAATGATGTAACTACAAATCCATGCATTTTACTCATAACGTTAGTCATATATATCATCTCTCTCCCTTTATATACAACCAATGAGACTAGTGTAAATGATTCGACCGTTAAATCTATTGATATAATTATATATATATCATGCATATAAAATTTTAAATCGATACAATATTTTTATTATATCGATCTAAAATATATATTCAACAGTTGAAATTTCTTTCATAAAATAAATAGTTTAAATTTGCTTAGCCCACTTCAAAACAAAGAAGTGATTGATAATTTCAGTGAAGCTAATATATTAGGGAAAGGTGGATTTGGGATTGTTTATAAAGGTGTATTGCATGATAGGACACAAATTGCAGTCAAAAGGATGGAATGTGTTGGTGAAGGTACTAAAGGAATCGCTGAGTTCCAAGATGAAATTGTAGTGCTTTCAAAGGTTAGGCATTTGGTTGCTCTTTTAGGTTATTGTATCAATGGTAATGAGAGGTTTTTGGTTTATGAGTACATGCCTCGTGGTACCCTTTGTATCTGGGTTAAGCATCAGGATCTTATACATATTATTCAGGGTTACATCTGTAGTGTAAGAGTTGTCATAAAATCTACATTAGACATCTTAATGATCAAAATTGCAAATATGGTTTCAATAATAAGAATCTACTTTTTAGACAGAAACAATAAGATATCATGCGTCTTATTTGCATCTCATATGGGTAAATTTTAAGCATAACAAAGCTCAAGAAAACTAAAATATTAAACTTAAAATGACTGGTAATAATAGTAAAAATCTGACCTATATTCCTATGAGCTAAAATGAGTTGCAAAAAAATGTAGAATAAAGGAATGTCTAACTTCTAATTCAAGGTCTAATATGGGAGGGAGATCGTATTAAACTGACAAAACATACTATAAAGGCTCTTACTAGACACTGGGACTTTGAAAGGCATCTGACTATGCAATCTCTAGATACTATAACAATGTTATCAATCTGAGCAAAGAGTCTAGAACGCTCTTACTATGCATTGGGAATTTGGGACATCGGAAGTACTAAAAGTGACATAAGGAAACCATCTAACTATGCAATCTCTGGATACTTTAACCATGTTAACAATTTCAGAAAAAGAGACCACAAAGCTCTTACTTGGAAATTTGCGACATATGGAAGCACTAATATAAAAATCTCTCAAAAACTAAAGTTTTGAAATTCTCTACTCTTACGGAGCCAATTATAAGACTAATGCACCATTAAGGTTTAGCAGTACCGGAAGCACCTTTACCAGTTTTCTCACCCCTAACTTGACTTTCTTAAAAGATTGTAACGAAGGCACATATTGTTTAGTAAACATTTTACCACATTGAGTCATTTGTTTGATAAAATGCATGGACATATCTCATCCTTCAAGCACGGTTCATAAGATCTAAAAATAGAATTTGAGGAACCCCAGTATCATAACATCTTATTTTGGATAACATAAGCCCAATCATCAATTCTGCTCTATTCAGTTCCAAGTTTATGGCTACAACATAAATGTTAAACCATATTTCCCTAAATTTAATGCTGCATTTCCTAAAAATGCTAAAAACATGTTACATAGAGGGAAGAAAGATAAAGAATGAAGTTTTATGACCTCCTCTGCCTATTTTACTTCCAAAGGGGGCAAATCAACAGCTGCAGAAACAACCATTTAAGAGAGTGTCCATCTAATTCACAAAAACCCAATCCGTAGCTCCAAAGGTTGAACTACAAACAAGGAAGTTTTTGTTCACAGAAAAGGCCAAAGTCACAGAAATCGGTCTAGTGAACTTCATTTACATACATTTGGGTGCCTACCGAACATTTGGGTGCCTACCAAAGGTTGAACCGCAAACATTTGGGTGCCTACCATTTACATACAGAGGATCCATTTACAAACTGTGAATATGGTAGCAAGAAGAAACAGAGAATATGGTAGCAAGAAGAAACAGAGAATATGGGAATGAAAAGAAATTACTTACAAGAAGAAACAGAGAGACTTTGTGCTTCACAGGCTTGTCTATCGTCGGAGGAGTTGAAGAGCTTCATAGAGCATTTGGTTGTTTTCTTCACAAATCTGAAAACAAATAAGGTTCAGGAAGGAATTAGGCCAAAATTTCAAGGATAAAATGGTAAAAAAATAAATAAAAGTATGCCTATTTTCCTAGTTGCCTTTAATTGCTGCTGAAAGCTTGATCCGTTTCAAGACCAAAGAAGTGAGATTGAAATGAAATTTCACTTGACCGGATCGGTGAACCAAGCAAGTGATTCGGTGAGGTTGGGTAACCCAACTGAAACTCATCTGTGAAAAAGCGGTACCAAAGGCGACCTTAAGGTCGTTATTACCACCATTTCGAGTAAATGACCAAGATGTACCGAAAACTGCATTTAGGACAAGGTATAGGCACTATAAGTTCTTTGTTATGCCCTTTGGTTTAACGAATGCCCTTGTAGTGTTTATAGACCTGATGAACCGTATTTTTTTACCGTATTTGGACAAGTTCGTGGTGGTCTTTATCGATGATATATTAATTTATTCTCGAGATGTAAATGAACACGCGGAACATTTGAAAACTATTTTGCAAACCTTGAGGTATAAGCAGCTATATGCCAAGTTTAGTAAAAGTGAGTTTTGGCTCTGAGAGATTGGGTTTTTAGAACACATCGTGTCGGGTGATGGAATTAGAGTTGACCCAAGTAAGATCTCGACTATTGTAGAATGGAAACCACCAAGGAATGTGTCAGAGATTAGAAGCTTTCTGAGCCTAACTGGGTACTACAGACGGTTTGTTAAAGGGTTCTTGATTATAGCTACTTCGATAACTAGACTGCTACAAAAAGAGGTCAAGTTCGAGTGGAATGATAAGTTCCAACAGAGTTTTAAGACACTAAAGGATTTATTGACTGAAGCCCTAATTTTAGTGCAACCGGAACCAGGAAAAAAGTTTGTAGTGTATAGCGACGCCTCCTTGAATGGATTAGGGTGCGTACTCATGCAATAAAGTAAGGTTATAGCTTATAATTCGAGATAGCTGAAGAAACATAAGAAAAACTACCTAACGCAAGATTTAGAGTTGGTTATCATCGTGTTTGCATTGAAAATTTGGAGACACCATTTGTATGGCGAGAAATGCTGAGTGTTCACCGACCATAAAGCCTCAAGTATTTGATGACTCAGAAGGAGTTGAATCTACGACAACGGAGATGGTTGGAATTGATAAAAGACTACGAGTTGATAATCGACTACCACCCAGAAAAGGCGAATGTAGTCGCCAACGCGCTGAGTAAAAAGTCATTATTCACCTTGAGAGCCATAAACACTCAGTTGTCTGTGGCTAATGATGGTTCGGTTCTAGCAGAATTAAGAGCTAGACCGATGTTCCTTCAAGAGATCTGTGAAGCTTAGAAGGGTGATAAGGAATTACAAGCCAAAATGACTTAGATCAAGACAGATTGTGAATCAAACTTTCAGATTGGTACCGACGGATGTATGATGTTCAAAGATAGGGTTTGTGTACCTAAGGACGATGAATTTATTCAGAGGATTCTACGAGAAGCACATAGTAGTTGCTTGTCTATCCATCTGGGTAGTGTGAAAATGTATAACGACTTGAAGAAAATGTATATTTCGGAGTTTATTTTTAAGTGTCTAATTTGTCAACAAGTGAAGGCCGAACACCAAGTACCTTCGGGTTTACTTGAACCTATGATGGTTTTCGAATGGAAATGGGACCGTGTAACTATAGATTTCATGTCAGGTTGGCCTTTAACTCCAAGGAAAAAGAATTTTGTTTGGGTTGTTGTTGATAGGCTTACCAAGTCGGCACATTTTATACCAGTGCATACCGATTATTCCCTTAAGAAATTGGCTAAATTATATGTTTTCGAGATCGTGAGACTTCATGGAGTACCATTGTCGATTATTTCGGATAGAGATCCGAGATTTACCTTGCGGCTTTGGAAGAAGTTACAAGAGGCACTGGGAACAAAACTAAATTTTAGTACGGCATTTCACCCGCAAAACAACGGTCAGTCAGAAAGAGTGATCAGATCTTAGAAGACATGTTGCGGTGTTGTGTTCTCGAGTTTCAAGGCAGTTGGGAAAAGTACTTACCGCTAGTTGAATTCGCCTATAATAATAGTTATCAGTCAAGTCTGAAAATGACACCTTATGAGGCTTTATATGGACGCAAGTGTCGGATGCCCTTATATTGGACCTAACTTAAAGAAAATCAGATTCACGGGGTGGACCTAGTCAAAGAAACCGAAGAGAAAGTTAAGGTGATTCGCGACTGTTTGAAGGCCGCTTTGGATAGATAGAAATCCTACGTGGATTTGAAATGAAAGGAAATTGAGTTTCAATTCGGTGATAGGGTGTTTTTGAAAGTATCCCCGTGGAAGAAAGTCCTTAGATTCCGTAGAAAAGGCAAGCTGAGTCTCGTTTCATAGGACCTTATGAGGTTATCGAGAGAGTAGGACCTATTGCCTATCAATTGGTTTTGCCCTCAGAGTTGGAAAAGATTCACGACATATTTCATGTGTCAATGTTATGTCGATATAGATCGGATCCTTCGCATGTGATCTCGCCAACTGAAGTTGAGATTCAGCCAGGCATGACTTATAGCGAAGAACCAATTAAGATTTTGGGTCGAGAGATTAAACAATTGAGGAATAAGAGTATAGTACTTGTGAAAGTATTGTGGCATAGACATAGAGTCGAAAAAGCCACATGGGAAGCTGAGGAGACCATGGGAGACCAATACCCGAATCTATTCACTGGTAAGATTTTAGGGGACAAAAATCCCTAAGGGGGAGAATTGTAACAGCCCGATTTTGGGCTTAGCCGGAACAGTGGTTTCAAGACCACAAATCTAAAGTTGCAGAAATTATTTTATTATTAATTTGGTGTTATAGCATGATTATATGAGTACATGAAAATTTTGATGTATTAATTTCAGCGCTTAGAAGCTTAATTTTGAAAAAAGACTAAATTGCATAAAGGGAAAAAGTTGTGAATTGCTTGCAAATGGTGTTAAATGGCCATATATTATAAATTAAGGGTATTTAATATGCTAATAGGCCAATTTTTAAGGCATAGCCGGCCATTGAGACAAAGAAAGTAAAAAAAAATCAAGGGTTGTTTACATTAGGTGTTGTATTTGACTAATAAATAAAATAAAGAGAAAATGTTGTCATCTTTTTTTTCTATTCCTTCTTCCACCGATTTTTCCTCCAAGAAATAACCATGGGAGCTTGAAACTTTCAGCCACTTATTTCTCTCTCAAGTAAGCGATTTAGATGGTTATTTTTGATGATTTTGGTACTTTTGGAACTATTGTAGCATGAGCTATCTATTGAGGGGACTATTTTGCAAAATGCTTAAAAGCTTATATATTCACCATGAGATCATTTATGATATATGCTGAAATTTTATGGAAGAAAATGAATCTTAGTTGTTTAATAAACAACTTTTGTGAAGTGATGTTCATGAAAAACACTTAAAAAGGGCTAAGTTTGTAGTATTTGTAAAATAGATAGTAATGTTGTGAAATAATGAGAATTTTGGGTTGCTATAAGAGTAAGAAGTGTTCGGCTACGTTTAATACATGAGTAAATTTGATAAAAATCAATTTTCGAGCCTAGGGATAAAATGGTCATTTTGTGAAAGTTTAGGGGTAAAATGGTCATTTTACCAAAAATGTGAATTTTGATTTTCTAAATTTATTTAATGATTAAATGAGTGAATTTTTATTATTTTAGATCAAGAAATACAAAATCCAAACCTAGAACAAGAGAAGGCCAAGTAAGTAGATTAAATCGACTAGTTGCCTATATTTTGTAATTCGAGGTAAGTTGTATGTTAATAATGCAACTATATTGTCATGGTGTGTGATTAAATTGATATTGTATAAATTGTTTTGATTGTGAATATGAGTATGCATGTTGAGAAATTATTGTATAAAGACTCCCGGTTGAACATTAGGAATAGATTTGGATATTCATGCCATGACATTGGGTGATATGTGTGCTAGTGTAAGACATGTCTGGGACATACATCGACCACATTATGAGAGCTAGTGTAAGACATGTCTAGGACATGCATTGGCCTCGAGATATACAAGCCAGTATAAGACATGTCTGGGACATGCATCGGATTTGAGACGAGAGCTAGAGTAAGACATGTCTGGGACATGCATCGGCCTCGAGATATACAAGCTAGTGTAAGACATGTCTGGGACATGGCGACAGCTTATTGTGTGTCAGTGTAAGACCTATTTGGGAGACGGTACCGGCCACGATATATGAAAGTCAGTGTAAGACCTATTTGGGACATGGCGACATGGTGTCGGCATCTTATCCCATGTTTAGGGCTATTGAATATCCTGTAGTATTCCAAATGGTTCAATGGGAGATTTATGATTTATATCGAAATGAGAAAACTTATGACCATGTGGTGAGTGGTATAAGTACCTAAATGAGAATTACGAAATACGAGCTTCATTTACATTGTATGTTTAGTACGGAAGGAAAGTGAGTAAGTTATGCTTATGACTACTTGTGTGTTTTACCTGAAGTATGAAATGTGAATTCAATCATCGTTGTATGCTTGAGGAGAGATGAATATACATTAATAATATTTATGAATCCTTACCTTCGTGTGCAAATTGAATTATTTTCGGAGTATGACCCTTATGGTAATTTGTAGTTTTTTCATTATTTACATGCGACTTACTAAGCTTTATGCTTACCCTTTTCCTTTCCATTTTCTTATAGTACCATCAAAGTAGCTCGTGGATCATTGCCTTACGTTAGAAAAGCCAGTCACACTATCCCTGAAACATTTGGTATAACTAGTTTTATCATTTTGATTATGGCATGTATAGGAACTAGTCTTTTTGTAATGGTCACAAAGTTTTGGGCCAAACGAGTGGCTTGTCATAGCTATTGAGTCATTTTGTATAATTCCATGGTGGCTAATATTGGTTATTGATAAATGCAAATGATGATCTTTATTTGGGAATAAGTAAAGTGAATGGTTTTGCATGTTGTTGAGTTGTTTGTGAATAAGTAGAGTGACCCTAATGTGTAGAATGTTTGGTTGGGGGCTGATTTAGCCATGTGGTTGTGTATGAAATTGGGTTGTCTTGATGTGGTATAAATTAATGCAAGTAAGGGTTGCAAAAAGACTTGGTAGATAGCCTTATTTTTTGTCCACACGGGTAGACACACGGGCGTGTGTCTAGGCCGTGTGCGACACACGATCAGCTCTATGGGCGTATTTTGTCCGGCCGTGTGTCCCTTGCACCTCAAATTTGCAAGTCAGTATGCATAGTAGTAAACACACGGACAAAGACACAGCCGTGTGTCTCAATCGTGTGGAGGACACGGCCTCTGCCACGGGCGTGTGCCTTGGCTATGTGCCCCTAATTTGTTGCTGACGTCAAAAATAGAATGTCAATGTTTTTACACACGAGCGTGTCATGGCAGTGTGATGGACACGGGCTATAGACACGGGCGTGTGAAAACCCTTGTAGGTTTGAATTAGAAAATAAATCCGCATGGGTAAGGGACACAGGTGTGTCCCTATTTTGCTTAGGCCGTGTGAGTCACATGGGCCTTCAACACGGTCGTATCAAACTGACCATACGGCGTGTGCCCCTATTTCAAGTAGTATTTTTCAAAGTTTCCAAAAATGTTCAGACTATCCCCGAACCGTTTTCATAGTGTGATTTGGGAATCATAGGCCAATGTCAAGGTCTTATAGACAATTATTGAAAAGTTTTAAATTTGATCGAGTTTTTATGATTTGGTTATGCTGATGTGCTTGTGTTTAAGTCGAGAAATGCCTCGTACCCCGTCCCGGCCTCGGACTCGAGTAAGGGGTGTTACAATTATTTAACAAATATTAATTTTATGCTAAAAAAATGAATTCCACATATGAATAAATTAGATAGTCCGTGGGGTAATAAAAAAAAAAAAATCTCTCCACCTCACTTGAGACCTAATACCTAGTAATATATATGGTTAGATAAATAAATATTTGATGTTAATGTTGAAATAAATTTATAAATCCTAATTATTATAATTCATTAATAGTAATTGCATCATCAATTATAATTTATAAACCATAACTAATATAATGATAAATATTTTTTAAAATATAATCATTTTAATTTTAATCTATTATATATTTTTAAATATTTTATTTTATTTTCTATACTAAATAATACATGGAAAGAAAATTACTTATTCTTTCTATATTTTTCACTTTCCTATCAAATACACCTATAAAAAAAATTATATATTTTATTTTATTTTTGTACCATTTCAATTTTCTTTTCACTCTACTAAGTAATACTAAGTCTAACGTGAAAGGTGTTGGAGTTTATATTGTTGCAGACTCAATGGTCAAACGGAGTCTAAATACAAATAGTAGAATCCTTATTGAGGAAGACCTCAGTTGAGAGTGCTAATGGCTAATGTCATAAAGCTGGCCTCTCTTCTCAATGTTATTGTTTTGGGTCTCTTTATTTTCATTGTATAGGGCATATGCCCTTATTCAATTTAAATCACCCATTGAAAATATATACGCAATAAAATTAGGTAAAAGTATTATTAACCTATATTAAAAATTGAATTGCATTTATCGATTGAGTCTTAACTCCATTGGCATTGATATTATTGTCAATGCAGAAGGACGTAAGTTTAAGTGTGTTGAATTGTATTATCCTCCTATTTAGAGGTTAGGGAAAGACTATATGTAGTTTTAGGTATTGTATTAAAAAGAATAAATATGATAAAATTTATAATGAGATTAATATATTTTGTACTTTTCACTTAAAATGTAGATAAATTAGTCTCTGACGTTAAATCAATCAATAAATTGATCATTTTATTAAAAATTCATCCAATTATACAATTAAATGTTGACATAGCAACATTTAAAAAAATTACAAGAAATACTAAAAGTAAACAAACTTTTTATAATTGTTTAAAAAAACTACATCTATGATGAACCTAGACAAATAAATATAAAAATTATTAAAATATGTAAAAATTATCAATAATATAAGAAATTATTAAAATTATTAAAATAATGAAAACTTATACTTTATAATAATTATACAAATTATTTAAGAAACCACTCTAATAAAGCTGGACAATTGTTTGTCAGATTTATTTTGAATATTTTCTAATATATTCTTAATATTTTTATAATTTTATAATTATTTAAAAATCACATGGACATGAGTTGTCAAATAATTGTTTAAAATTTATCTATATATATATTTTTACTTTTAAATATTTATTGATATGGCGAAATATTACATCAATATGAAAATATGTGACATGTCACGTGTTGTTTTACTTATTGCTTCATTAACTACATTATCATTTATTGATAAAATGAATAAAATTTTTAATAAAAGAAATAATTTATTGTTTGTTTTAAATTATATAAACTATATTTGATTCCTAATAAATAATTAAAATAGTGTTTATCTGATTTACATGGTTCAACCGTCTCATAATATTTGTTTTTGAAAACAAAACTTACGAATAGGATTCCTATCTTAATTTAGTGAAAAGAATATCACCATATTAAACGAGTGGAGCATTATTTTTCTAGAAATTTTATCACATATAAATGCGTGTGAAAATAATATATTTAAAATATATACGTATTTATATATAATAAGCAATAAAATATATAGTTTAAAATTGATTAATTATAATTATACATAAAATATATATGATATTGAAATAAAAATTTATATTAAATTATGAGTAAAACGAAATTTAAATACATAAATATAAAAATAAAATTTAATCATAATACTAAATGCATTACAATTATTTATCATGATTTTGTCATCAATTGTGAATTAGTATTGAGTTGACTTTTAACACCAACACAATTAATAACATTGTTAATATATACAATTGGTGGAGATGATAAATTGTGGATATTAAAATAAAATGAATAAAATATATTAAAATGTAACTTTGATTGAATGATAAATTGAATATTTTACTAATTCAATTAGTACGAGTTCAAATCTTATTATAGACATATATTTATTGATTTTATTATAATATAAAGACTAAAATACAATTAAATAATATAACTTATTTTAATTATGAAATGATATTTTATAAATTTTCTAATTAAATTAATGTCCGATGACTTGTAACACCAAATAAGTTTATTAAAATTAAATAAAATATTAACTCCTTATTCTTAAACTAATTATTTTAACGATATCCTGCCGTGATTTTCGTTTTTTGTTAATTAAGAAAATGGAAAGAAAAGGAAAGAAAAAAAGATTCCGATTTTTTAAAAAAGGGGGAATATCTTGATTGTTTTCCGAGAAGAAATATATGAGCAAAAATGTATGGCTAATTTCGAGCCGCTATATCCATACCTAACCCCGTTGAATTTTCAGACACTATAAATAAGATGAATGCCAGCGTGACACAAACTACTGGCATCCTTCTTTAGCACCTTTATGGCCTCAACCATGGATGATAGCCGTCACAAAGACGCCACCTCCTCATCTACTTGTTTCTCTCACTTTTGCTCTTCAGCTCTTAGAGCCAAGACCCTCAAGTCATCCTCCTCCACTAACAATTCTAGCGATGGCCTTATCCGCCGTCTCGGCGTCTTCGATCTCATCCTACTCGGCGTCGGCGCCTCTATCGGTGCCGGCATATTCGTTGTCACCGGAACCGTCGCTCGTGATGCCGGTCCAGGTCCGCTCCAATTCTTTACTTTTTGGTTCTATTGGATCGCAGATATCGTTTCTGCTTTAGATTTTGTTGCGATTTTCTGAATCTGTTTTTGCAGGAGTGACTATTAGTTTCATACTCGCGGGAGCATCGTGTGTGTTGAACGCGTTGTGCTACGCGGAGTTAGCTTCACGGTTTCCCGCCGTAGTCGGAGGCGCGTACTTGTACGCGTACACGGCCTTCAATGAAATTACGGCTTTCCTTGTATTCATGCAATTAATGTTGGATTATCATATCGGAGCAGCTAGTATTGCCCGTAGCTTAGCTAGCTACGTGGCTACCATTTTCGAGCTCATCCCTGCTTTGAAAGGAAACATACCTCCCTGGGTTGGTCATGGTGGTCAAGAATTCTTTGGAGGAACTTTGTCTATCAATATCCTGGCTCCGATTCTTCTTGCCGTGTTGACTGTTATCCTCTGTCTTGGTGTTGGAGAATCTTCTGCTGTTAATTCTTTCATGACTGCAGCCAAGGTACCCTCCTTTCAGGACTTCGTTTGTTTTCTATATTCTGATTATACCCGTTTTTCCTTTTTCTGAGAGTACAAAAGGACAAAGATTGTACTCGGATACAAAAATCAACAAGATTTGTGAATAATTAAAAGTTAACATTTGGCCTTTGGTGAAAGGAAGAAACAGAGGGGGAGGAAAAAAGTGAAATGGGAGTGATTGTAACTGATTTCCGCATTAACTGTGTTGCAGGTTGTCATCGTTATTTTTGTCATTATTGTTGGATCTTTTAAAGTTGATGTAGATAATTGGTCTCCTTTTGCTCCCAATGGTGTTAAACATATATTTACGGGAGCAACCGTAGTATTCTTTGCATATGTTGGATTTGACGCGGTTGCTAATTCTGCTGAAGAATCAAAGAGACCTCAGGTAATCTTATTTTGAAAGCAACTCAATGTCTTGTCATTCAAAGTATTGTAATTTATGTTACTATGCTTTATCTTGTATTGTATTGTTTTATAGTGTCTGCATGTTATTTGTAGTTTCATTCTTTATATCTTCTCTGTTTTAATTTTGATATTTCAGCGCGATTTGCCAATCGGAATCTTGGGAAGTCTGCTTGTATGTGTTATTTTATACGTTGGTGTTTGCTTGGTGCTCACCGGGATGGTACCTTACAACCTCCTTGGCGAAGATGCTCCTTTATCTGAAGCGTTTACATCCAAGGGTTTGAAATATGTTTCTATTTTGATCAGTATTGGAGCTGTTGCTGGGCTTACAACAACCCTTCTAGTTGGTCTATATGTCCAGGTGAAATTTCAATGGTTTCTGTTATGTGGTTATGTCCTTATTGAGTAGCATGTTCCCAGTGCACGTGACGAAATGCTTTGTCTGAGCAGCTGTTGGTCTTTATGTCAAATTTCTATGTATTTGTTATATCCTTATTGAGTAACATGTTTCCAGTTTACATGATGGAGTGTTTCTCTGAGCAGTCTCGCTTATATCTTGGGCTTGGAAGGGACGGTTTACTGCCTTCGATATTTGCTAAAGTGCATCCGATACGCCACACACCTATTCATTCTCAAATCTGGGTCGGTATCATTGCTGCTGTTTTGGGAGGGCTGTTTAACGTGCATATACTATCACACATTCTTTCAGTTGGCTCACTGGTAGGCCATTTCTTTTCCTTTTTCTGTGAAGTCTTTGCTCTATATTTGCTTAATCATATATGGTTATCAAGTTATCATAGTTTTAGATCTGGAACTACTACTGATTGGACAGTTAGTAACCAAAAACAAGTATCTACAAGGGGTAACCTACTTCAGCATATTGTGCATTTCCTAGTATCATCTGTAGGTCATCGAAGTAGTCTATTTTCAGCTTCAGATGAAAGCAGATCAGTATCTGCAGAACTTTTATTTGCTAATAACTTTTAACCATAGAGTGTATACTCTGGCTTCTGTCAACATCCTGTAATGTGTCGAAGTGCATGTATTGGATGGTCATGAGTTCAAAGGAAAGTACCTGCATAAATTAAGTTGATGTTTTGAAGGAACAAATGCATTTAGATGTGTATAATTGCGAATGACATGCACCTCACTTTATACTTTGATTTGTTTCAGACAGGCTATTCTGTTGTTGCAGCCTGTGTTGTAACGCTTCGCTGGAAAAATAACACCGGAAATCGAGTTTTTTCAAAGTGCATCTCAACCTGGTGTGAAGGTGTCCTATGTATTTTCCTAGTGGCATGCTGTGGTTTTGCTGCTGGAGTTCTTTATCGTTTTGGCACTCACTTTATTTTTATGATTGTTGCGGTGGTTATAGCCATAATGGCTTGTGCTGCTCTTTGTTTCCGTCAGGTGAATGAATTTATCTATACATAAATTTGATTTCTACTTTTCCTTTCCAATGCCAGGAAAAAGGGAGTGTTTATTGATATACATATGGTGTTAATGGTGTTCAATGTTAAGATTGATTGCGCTTTTGGCTATTTATAGCGCACATGCTGGCTTTCTGCTTGGTTTAACATGACCAGCTGAATTGGTAAACCTCTTAATATGATTTTTTGAACCCATTAATGTACTCTTCTCAGGCTTATTCAGATCCTCCAGGGTTTTCTTGTCCATGGGTTCCGATTGTGCCATCTGTTTGCATCTTTTTCAACATATTCCTGTTTGCTCAGGTATGCTTGCAAAATGCCCTCACTACAATCCTTTTGAATTAGTGCATTGAATTTGTGTAACCAATTCATAAAGGAGTTAAAATTCGAAGAATTTATAGACCAAAGCCGGCTGGTGTTAATTACCCTATTTTTTTTGGCACAGTTGCACTATGAAGCATGGATCAGATTCATCATCCTCAGCATAGTATCTGTAGGTATTTATGCATTTTATGGACAGTATCATGCTAATCCCCGTTTAGATGAGACAATTATTTACCATATGGCGCCTGAAGAAGATAGACACTGAGCATTAATGTACAGTCACCAATAGTTATTGGTGGGACTTGTAGTCTATCATCCTATTATTGCACAATCAGCTTATAAAATTATTAGTGATCATAGATGTAGGTTTCTATTAGAAAATGTTGGCATCTCTGCTGACTAATAAACAAAGTGTATTTACACGGTCTTCTCTACAGTACATTTAATTTCTTACCAACTAGGTAGGTTCTCCTCGAGCTGTCGTTTTTACAACTGTTAAGATACAGATTAATTTGTGGATCATTGACTTCTTGTGGTGTTTGACTGTTCTACAATGCATACATTTATGTCACATGGCTAGAATTTTAGTTTCGTAAGCTACGTGGTTATAGGTGATTCTTTTGCTTCAAATCCACTTAAGTTCGCCTACCTCTTGAAAATGAAAATTTAAAAGTAAAATTATTCAGAAAGACAAAGGGATTTGAATCAAACAGAAATGCCATAAGAAAATTATAGCACACCAAGTGTTTGAATAAATACTCTAATGTATTTTATAACTCTAAATAAAAACAATAGGATTATTACTAATGAAAGAGGAAGATTTTATTTATAGTTGAGTTCTTTAAGATCTAATAGTAAATATCGGATTACATCGATAACTAAAATTAGTGTCTATCTACAAATTGAGAGTCTAATGGATTTAAACTCTATACATTTTTATCTATTAGAATTTACAATAATTATCTCGCTAATTCTAATTTTATTGGAGTGATTCACCAATTCATCAAGCAATCAAGTAGATGGGTTTTTTCATATGTTTCATGAATCGAGTTAGTTCAAGTGAATTAAATAAGTCACACTTAAGTAGTCGACCTCTATGTGAGGTTCTATGTGCATTTGTCACGAGCTTTGATTTGCGACTCATGATATTCTCCTCCATCCATTCTCGCAACGCCCTTGTCACGTCTTCAAAATGAAATCGGGTTGACTTGTCTCAAAATTGTTTCGATGCCTCAGTTGATTTCTAACTAGTCTCTCTGTCCTCTTTGTCAGATAGTTTCGCCCCTCAGAACATTTGTCTCGGGTTATGTCTCCGCCATCGTTTAACTCGAACTGCATTTCTCTTTTGTACATCTCGTTTGCAAGAGCTCATCGCTCTTACTTGCCTCCATCGTGACATGTCTTCTATAGAGATCCAATCACTACTTCAATATACCTTTTCTATCATTCGTAATGAGAGGTTCCACTTCTGGAGGCACCTCTTCCATCTAGTAGATCAGAACGTTATATCTTCACCCTTTTGTTGCCAGAATGTGCGTTGCTCCTTTCAACGTTTGAGGTGTGTGTTCGAAAGATAACCTCTTGGACTTGGAATTTCTATTTTTTTTCTTTTTTGAAATTAAAACTTCAGATGGGGCTTTTATAAACTCAAATAAAAAAAAGAACAATCAGTCCAAAAATAAAATAAACAAGAGCATGAAATAGGCCCAAGTTAAAAAGGCCTATATCAGAAAAATTGAATCTAAAAGATAAGAAAAATCTAGACTAAAATAATTATAACCGAAGATTTTCCCAATCAGAAAATCCTGACGCCTATCACTCTATCTTTCTGTCATTCCGTTCTTCAAGGCATTTTCATTTAGGAGGGGAGTTTTAATCACCGAAAAAACACTCCATCTGGTCATTTTGAAACATTTTCCCTTCTTTCTTTTCATCTTCTTTCATCTTCAATCTGGTTCTCGCTCACTGTTAATTACTTTCTGCTATTCTGCATATCGAGGAACTCATTCAACCAGGTATGTCTCTTCCTTCGTCTTTAACGTTTCTATTGCCAGCATGTAGGCTAAAACATTTACTGATCTTGGAGTATGTTCAAATCTGAAATACTTAGATCTAGATGCTACCTGATGAATATCGTAAATATATGCCTCGATCTGCGATTTGTCTTGCCTTTTCGCCTTACATTTTTTTATTACCGATAACGAATCTCCTTCAACGATGATTTCTGACCATTTCATTTCTATTCCTATCTGGATTGCTTTTCGGCAAGTGACCGCTTCTGCTGCGAAGGCGGAGGGAACTTCTTGATGAATTTCTAAGCAAGAGAAGAGAACAACCCCTTCTCTGTTTCTAATCACTATCCCTGAAGCCGATTGGAAGTGTCTCGCATCATATGCTCCATCAAAGTTTATTTTCACTCCCTGTCCCGGTGGGTTTTTCCATTTTCCAACATCCTCCAAGTTTTTGACTTTCTTGATTCGACACCATCTTGTTCTTTAATATAGTTTTTGACAAAAATTGCTATCTCCTGACCATTTCTACTGACTTTATCATAGATTCAAGTGTTTCTGTCACCCCAGATGGCCCATAACACACAACCAATTAGTCTGCATTGAGAGGGAGAGTACTGGGCAAAGATCTAGGTGAGCCATTTTATGAAATCTAAATTAGTATTCTGTAGAAGATTTGGGATTGCTAATGCACTCCATACTGATACTGAAATAGGGCATTCGCAAAAAAGATGATCCATAGTTTCGGCTCCTACACCACAACAGGGACAATTTGAGTTGTTGACTAGCTTCCTGTGCTGCATGTTGACTCGTGTAGGCACGCAATTCCATCAGAGTTTCCAGATTGTAATTTTTATTTTTGTAGGCAGATTTAGAAGCCATATTTTTTTGTAAAAATCCCTGTAGATGGATTGTAAAGTGTAAGCTCTAGGATTTGAAATCTGTAATAGTTTGTAGGCACTCTGAACTGAAAACTCTCTCGAAGGCTCACCGCTCCACACCATGAAATCATCGTGAGGCCCTCTTGTCAGAGGGATACGGAGGATACTTCCAGCTGCTTCTTCCAGAAATGTATTAACAATTAGCTCATTTTTCCATTTCTGTTCATCGCTACTGATCAAATTGGAAACTTTAAAGTTTGTCATAGTAAAAGTAACTGAAGATAATCTAAAATTAATTGCATCTGGAATCCATGCATCGTTGATAGCTGAGATGTTCGAACTCGTACCCACCTTTTAGCAAAGGCCTTTTGCCAAAATACCCTTATTCGCCAATATACTTTTCATCTACTATGTTTCTAATCATCGATTTGTCAATATTTGCTGACTTCAGTTTTTTTATCACTGTTAGTGCGTTCCCCTCCACTACAACATTACTAAACCCCATTTCTTCCCCAAAAGTAACAGCTTGTAGACAGGCTCTAGCTTCCACAGTGGTCGGGTCTCGAGCATTTTCTACTAGGTAATGCATGAATCCATTACCAACCCCTCGCTATTTCTTATTATTATGCTCGTTGTTGCTCTATTTTCCTGTTGTTGGTATGCTGCATTAAAATTTATTTTGACTTGCTCTGCCTTTAGGGGCCTCTAGTGTTCTTCTCTTGACTTATATATGCTTTGGTGAAATCTACTACATCCTGAACCTTTCTCTTCTTCCCCTCGTGATAGCATTATTCCTATTAAACCATATGTCCCACAGTGAAATGGCATTTATAATACATATTTGCATGTTGTTTTTGAAAAAAAGTATGCTTCCACTCTTGTTCAATATCTGTTTGTAAGATATCCACACCAACCCCTTGAAGAACCATTTTCGTGAACCTGCAGTCTCGAAAGAGGTGGGCCGCAGTTTCATCTTCCTCCAAACAAATTGGGAAAAGCGTATCTTCCCTAAGCCTTCGTAATTTTAGATTACTTAAGGTTGATAAGTAGTTGTTTGTTATCTTCCATAGGTTATTAACCATTTGTAACCACTATTTACTGTGTATTCACCCGATATGTCCCCTCGCCATATTGTCTCATTTGACTGCATACCACTCACCAACGGAATCGACAAAATTGCCTCAGCTTGTTCTATGTTGAATAAATTGCAGATGTCATATTGTTTTCAGGTAAGTAAATCTCTATTGATTAGATCTACCAATGTAAAAAAAATTAGGTTAATGTTCTGAACTTTTATTCTTCCGTCTCCAGGGGTAGGCAGCCACGCATCGTTGCATATATTCGTCATTTCGCCATTTCCTATTTTCCATCTCGTGCCATTTTCTAATAGACTACGGGCACCCCAAATGCTATGCCAAGTTAAATATGGGTAAGACCCTAAACTCGCACTCATAAAATCCACTCGAGGGTAATTCTTAATTTTCATTACTCAAGCAAGTAAGCTATTAGGATTGGTGATTAGTTTCCATCCCTGTTTAGCCAACATGTCTATATTAAACTTTGATAACTCCTTAAACCCCATTCCCCTTTGCACTTTTGGGCTGCACATAGAAGTTTAGCTACTCCAATTAATGCCTTTGTTAGATTTCAAATATTGCCACCAAAATCTGCACATTAAATTCTCTAACTCACGACATAATAACACAGGTAACATAAAACATTACATTGTATAAATTGAAAATGCTTGAAATATGGATTTAATAAAAATCTCCTTGCCACCTATAGAAAGGTTAACGCTCCAACTCTTCATTTTTTTGTGTGTATTTTTCTTTTATCTCCACAAAAATATTTTTTTCCTCCTTTCAACCATCGCTGGTAACCCAAGATATTTCTTTGGGTTATTTGATATTCAAACTCCCAAGACTCTGCCTATTTATACTTTAATTCCCTCAATGGTATTGCTACTGAAATAGATTAAGGATTTATCAAAATTCACCATTTGACCTAAAGTCTTCTTATATTCATTTACCACTGCCTTTATCACCATTACTCCTTCAATCGAAGCCTCTCCAAATAGGATGCTATCATCAGCAAAAAATAGATGAGTTATTTATAATCATCCTCTTTCTACCTTTGCCCCTTCAATCTTCCCTTCCTTTTTTGCCATATTCAACAATCTTGAGAAACTTTCTGCGTATGTAATAAATAAGTATGGTCTCAAGGGGTCCCTTTGTCTTAAACCTCTTGAAGGTTTAAAATCTGCTCCTTGAGTCCTATTAAGCACCACCAAATAGGAGACACTCCTTACACATCTCATAATAAGAGTTATCCATTTGTTGCAAAAGCCTAATAGCCTTATCATGGTTACAATATAATCACATTCCACTCTATTGTAGGTTTGACTCATATCTAACTTCAATGCGAAAGATCCTCTACCATTTTTTTCTTTCTTCTTAAACGAGTGTAATAATTCATATGCTAAGGATATTATCTGTTATTTGCTTGCTTGGGACAAAAGCTCCTTGTGTTTCCCCAATACATAAATGTAATACCTTTCTACCATTACTTTCGAGATTATTTTATAGATGACATTGTAGAGGCTTATAGGTCTGAATTGCCCCAAATTCTTTGGTGATAGAACTTTAGGAATGAGTACAATATTGATTTTGTTTATCTCCACAAGATCCTTGTGACTATTCAACACCTCAAGGCAATATTTAATAACATCATCTCCAACAATAAGCCAGAACTTTTGATAAAATAAAGTTGGATAGTTGTCCTTACCAGAAGCTTTAAGAGGAGATATTGCTTTCGCAGCTTCCACCACTTATTACTTCTTGAACTCCATACATAATGCATCATTTAAGATCCTATTGATATAAGGTTGAATTTCACTCCTTAGATTTTGACAGTTCTATGTTGGGTTTGATAAAAATAAGTTTTTAAAATTATCAATTGCCAGCTTTTTTAAATCCTTATCCCTTGTACCTATCCACCGTTTCCATTTTCAAGTCATTTTATTGTATTTTTATTCTTGCGATATGATGCGAAATTGTGGAAGAAAGCAGTGTTGCAGTCTCCCATTCGAAGCCAATTCGCCCTTGCATGTTGCTCTAAAAAGAGTTCTTCTTTATCTACTTCCATATTTAATGCTAGTTTGACTTCCGTAATTTCGGTCAGACTTACCTAGTCAGGATCCTCTTAATTCAACTTATTTAGCCTCAATTTCAGATCTTTTCTTGTTTTTTTGTTCAAGAGCCTCTATTAATTTTTACCCATTCTTTCAACTTCTTTCCCAATACTTTTAGCTTTTTCGGTAGCTCTTTTTGCACCAAAACCTATCCCTTGTTTATTGTCTCCTCAAACTCTTTCTCTAAAACCCAATTAGCGTTAAAATGAAAAGGGAACTCTTTATGCGCAATTCAACCCCCTCTATTTCCCATAGTATCCTCTACCACTAGACAATGATCCGAAAAACTATGACTTAGATAATGCATTGAGTAACTTGAGAATTAGGTCCACCATGAAAAATTTGCCACCATATCAAGCCTTTTTCTTATGTTGTTGTTCGGTAACCTACCACTCTCCCAAGTGAACCACTGTCTTGAGAATCCCAAATCACTCAAATCACATTCCTCTAAAACTTCCCTAAATGCCATCATTTTCCTTTCATCCTTTAATTGTCCCTCTATTTTTTCAAATAAGAACATTACCTTATTAAAATCGCCCACACTAGCCATTGCATTTGATTGTTATTGTTTAATTGCCTAAGCATGTTTCATGAAACCCTCCTTTGTTGTTCTATTAGAGATACATAAAAACCAGTAAACCTCAAACAATATTTTCCCTTATCCTCCATTACTTCAACATGTGACAATTAGAAAAACTTCTTAATTTTATCGATATGTCCTCCTTTCACCCAAGTAAAAGGCCTCCTATTGAACCATCAGCATTAACATTTATTCCATTTGTAAACCTACACTCCTTATCATTTCAATTCTTCTCTAACTGACTTTTGTTTCTTTAAGAAACAAAAGCTTAGGCTGACTCATAGCTTGAGACGTCTAACAGTCTATGGTTGCCCTAGGTCATGGACATTCCAACTTAAGGTTTTCATTACAACCGGCCATCCTGCTTGCTAGCGGCCATTGATATATCATTGTCAAGTTCTGTGTTCATTAGGTAATTATTGTTGCTGTCTTCTAAATGTTGCACTTTTTGCCTTTTTTTCCCATCCACAAGGTCTATCGGCCTGTCTTCTAGCTCCCCAAATCTACTCTCATCTCTTACTTGGCTAACCTTATGGAACCTCCTACTCAGTTCTCCCATAACGCCTTTCCCTCTTGAAATATTGTTGGGATCTATGCGTGAACTTCACATTTGTTGCTTTCCCTTATTTACATCCATGTCCATCCCACTTTTGATCATATCCTTTGGATCTTCCCTCAGCTATCTGCTTACGATTGGTGCTTCCCTTCTTAGTGGGGTTTTCAACGAGATATTCCACCTAAACTCCACTTCTTGTAGTCCCAAAGTTAAACGTAGCAGGCAGAAACTTTCACCGTACCTTAATCTCCCACATAATAAGTAAAATAGGGATAACTTTTCATATTGAAAGATTGCATAAGTAGATTTATCTTTACCGAAGATGATGTGTTTCTTCCTCTTTAAAGGGTTTCGAATGTCCAGGCGAACCTTAATGCACATGATCTTCCTTACTCATTTCATTATAATTTTCGCATCATACTCTATAAAATCACCAATGAAATTTCCCATCTATTGTGCCATGCCTTCCGACATAGAACCTAGCGGTAAGTCTTGAATTTGCACCTAAAAATTTGTGTAGAAAATAGGAACTTGTACTGGATCTTCCCCTTTCTTTAATATATGGAAAATAATCAGGTGTTTATTAAATAGCCATGGTATACTGCCTAAAACCCTTTTTAGATCTATCTTGTTATAAAAGTGGAGCAAGATTCTGTTCTCAATTTTCGAGATAGTTACCCTTTCTATAAGATGCCATAACTCTGCAAGAACATTCTTTATTGACGAAAAGTGGACTGCACTATCTGTGAGAACCTTTCCTACTATATGAAGGCTGAAATCTTCCTCACTTTCCTCGTTATCTTCTTGGCCCTGAATTGGATCTTTTTCTTCGTCAGCCAAGTTCAGATTTGCTAGTTCATCCTCCATGCTGCAATTCTTTATAGCCTTAAATCCTTAATTTTTTTATTTAAACCTTAATTTAAGGTAAAAGCGAAGAAAAAAGGCCTTCAAAACTACTACGCTGGCAGATAGAGAAAACAAAGAAAACCTAATCGTAGGTACTCAACTCAGTTTTATTTAAGGAGTCCTATTTAAATATTGAGTTTGAGAACTTATAACTCGTAATTAATAAGAGTGCTATAATCTTTCTTGCATGTAATTGACTCCTCAACCCAATTTTTTTTTTAGGTTTCAAGGTAGATCACAAAAATTTCATTTAAAAAGAAAACTATTTTAATTTTTTTTGTAAAAAGTGATTTTATAAATAGTCCATCATATCTAATAAAATAAATTGATGGCAACTCTTACTTTTTTAATAAAATTTTATATTTTAAAAAAATAAAATTTCATGTTTTTTCTAATATGATAAAGCTATTTTATTGGGAAAAAAAGTTTCGACAATCTTCTTATGGAATATATGCAACAATTGCTTTTCGACCAATGTGACTCTCCAGCAATGGAACATTACAAAGGATAGCTACTGTTCTTTATGTCAGACTTACTTGAAATCCTTGGAACACCTATTCATTCACTGTGATTTTTGTAGAGCTGTTTGGTTTAGATCTCCACTCTCCTTTCGCATAAAGTCTTTTCATCTTACTATTATCTCCTCTTGGATCTTTCAATGGCTTCTGGTCAATGACCTTCAATTGTACTTTATGGATTATTAGGAAGTCAAGAAATAAGTTTATCTTCAAGAAAGTTAATCCAATATTCCGTTAGGTGATATCAACAAAATGAATGATCTTCACCTCTCATTTGATGTTAACCCTTCAAAAAGCTCAAATTGTCATCGCCCACAAAGATCCCTAGAGGCAGGAGGTTTCGACTCATCATGGGTTTTATGCCTACACATAAGTAGCTACCTAAACAACAACCTCATCGGAGGTATGGTCACCATTTAGAATGACAATGGAACACATTTCCTATTAGAATAATGATGAAGGAAATATTTTTCTCATTCATGACAAAACCAGGTGCTATAGTGTTCTTTATACACAAGAGATATAATAGATTTGTAAAGGACAAAGGACAAAGGACAAAGGATAGTGAATTTGTTACGCCTGGTGAGCTGGAATCTGTTGAGGATTGGATGAGCTGAGTTGGTTATTCTATTTTTTATTCATTTCTCCTAATATTCCCCCTGCATTTCCCAGTTGAAAATCTTTGAGAGCAACAACATTTAACCTATCTCGAAGCTTGGAAAAACTTTCAGCAGTCAAAGTTTTTGTCAAGATACCAGCTACTTGATCATGTCCAAGGACATAGTTCACTTGCAACCTGCCATCCAAGACCTTGTCTTGAAAAAAATGGATATCAAGCTCAACATGTTTGACTCGAGCATGAAACATTGGATTGGCTACTAGAGACACTGTGCTAGAGTTGTCACACCAAACCACTGGAGCTCGTTGTAAAGGCATGCTAATTTCATCGGGTAAGGATTGAAACCATGTGATTTCTACAGTGGCATTTGCTAAGCTCCTATATTCAGCTTCTGATATGGATCGAGAGACCACTCCTTACTTTTTAGAAGACCATCCAACCAGGTTGTCACCAATATAAATACAAAAGCCAGATGTAGACTTACGATCCTTAAAGGAACTAGCCCAATCAGCATCAGAGAATCCTGTTAAGTTAATTTCTGAAGGTTGAAATAATAGTCCATAATCTAGAGTGCCTCGAATGTATCTCAAAATTCTTTTAACAGCAATCCAATGAACATCAGAAGGCAAATGCATATATTGACTTACCTTATTAGCAGCAAATATAATGTCAGGCCTTGTCATACAGAGATACTGGAGACCTCCAACAATCTTCCTATATTTAGTTTCATCATGTAGGGGAAAACCAACATGGGGGGGTAAAGTTGGTGAGCTTACCATAGGCATAGAAATTGGTTTTGCATTTCCCATATCTGCCTTATCCAATAGTTCTCGGGCATACTTTTGCTGAGAAATATGCATGTTGTCACCATGCTTAGTGACTTCTAGTCCAAGGAAATAGTTAAGGGGTCTCAAATCTTTTAAAGAAAATTGACTATGCAAGGAATTAACAACTTTTTCAATTTTAGTATAAGAATCACCAATGATGATGATATCATCAACGTAGACAAGAAGAAACACATTTCCCATAAAATAAGTCTTCTTGAAAAACAATGAGGGATCAGCTCTAGAGGACTTAAACTGCAGTTGTTGAACTAAAAAATTGTGAAGTTTTTGAAACCAGGCTCGAGGATCCTATTTCAAGCCATAAAGAGCCTTGTTCAGCTTGCAAACTAACAAATTACCATGATCATCAACTACTTCGAAACCTGGTGGTTGTTTCATGAAAACTTTATCTGAAAAATCTCCATTTAAGAAGGCATTGTTGACAACATCCACTTGCCTAATTTTCCACTTGCTTGACACGACTAAACCAAACAATGTTCTTATCGCGTTAGCTTTAACAACAGGGCTGAAGGTTTCGTGATAATCCAAGCCAGTATTCTAGGAGAAGCCTTGAGCGACGAGTTTGACTTTGTTTCTAAAAAAACTCCCATCAGCGTTCTTTTTAGTCTTAAACAACCATTTACAACCAACAAGAGAGCAATCAGGGGGTAAAGGCACCAAATCCCAAGTGTTATTTCGAATCATTGCTTGTAATTCTGTTGGTTTAGCAAAGACTTAATTGAAGTATAGAACAAAAGATGAAATGAAGGGATCATTTAATTCATTATCAATGTAGCTCTTATATACAAGTGTAACGCCCCAATTTTCGGGAATCCTGTCAATGTTGGCATAGGTTTAATTATGTTAGTGGGCCTCTAGAAGGCCCAAGCTTAAGATAGAACCCGGAAATTTTAGTTAATTTTTTGTTCCATAAGAAAAAGGGAGTGAAATTATGAAATAGGACCTATGTGAAAATGTTTGAAAATGCTATAGGCTAAATTGAAGTGGCCAAATAAATAGGAGTGCAAAATAAGAGGATTTGCATGACAAACCTCCCATTTTACATGAAGTGGCCAGCCATCATGTTGTTGTAGACAAAATGTGCACTTGATATCCATAATTTATGGTACAAATTGATACAAATTGATAATAGGTTAGGTAAATGTTCCATGATAATGGGTTAGGTAAATGTTTCATGATAATGAGTTAGGTAAATGTTTCATGATAAGAATTTCATGTCTTTTGTATTAAAGAATTAAATGGATGAAATATGAAGTTTTATTAAAAGAAAAAGGGGTGAAAAGAACAAAGTTTTGTCCATCTTTGTTCATCATAGCTAAAAGTTAGAGAAGAGAAAGGAGAGGAGAAAGCTCTTGAGTATTCGGTTATTAGGAGGAGGAAAATTGAAGGTAAGTTCTTGGTACCTTGCTTCTATTTTGATGTTCATGAGTTCTTCTTGATTCTACCTTAACTCTTGAAGTATATTTTGATTTTTAGTTGTGTTGTGAGCATTTGGTCATGAATTAAAATAAAGGAAATGGTTGTTGTTTCATGTTCTTTTGATGAAAAATGGAAGATATGTGAAGTTGAGCCAAACAAATTAGCATGCATGTGCCTTAGATGCTAAAGGGAAAAATCGGCTAACATGTTGTGCTTTAAAATGATGAAATGGAGATTATGCTTAAGTAAAAACCATAGATATGTGATGATTGATTGGTGATATACATGTTTAAATAACATGCATGCAAGATAGGTGTATGAAAGAGTAATTTGGTAATAAATCTGCTTGGGACAAGAAGATAATGTGACTTTGAAAAATCACCATAAATTGTGGGAGATGAATTAGAAGTGAATAAATTATGTAATTAAAGCTTATTGAGTCTAGTTTTTAATGAAATAAACAAGAACATATTTTGAATTACATACAATGAGAAATTTGATTCAGTAATGAAGAGTGGTCGATTAGTCAAACAGTGAAACATGAGAAACTTTGAGAAAATCTGGTATTGATTGGCTAAACCAAAATTCGAAAATTTTATGGATAGAAGATATATGAGTCTATTTTCAAGGAAAATTAACGGAACTTGATTTGGAGTTTCGTAGCTCAGATTATAAATGATTTAGTGACTGTTGCTCGGGAAGACGACTTGTAGTGAAATTATGATTATGTGGTAAACATTGATAAAAATTTGTTAATGAGTTGCTTATTGTTTTCTTATAAGCTTACTATGATCTGTAGGTGTGGTTGGTAGAATATTGTAAGGGGTTAATCGTAGTTTGTATTTGAATAGTTAGATTAACGTGTTAGTAATCCAATTGTAGGCGGTTCGTGTGTGGATCTCGTCGGCATATCGTCATGACAATGTGTGTAACTAACACCCTCTTTCTTAGTCGGATCGGCAAAAGTCGAAAAGTCAAATGCCAAAACCCAGATTTTGTATATTTGTGAGTGTCACGAATGCTTGTGAGGTAAATCGATTAATGTTTTGCTAAGTGCAAAATTTGACCAAAGTGCATGATTTACGTGCCTCGATATTTTTGGGCTTAATGGGCCAAAATTGGAATGATGGGCCAACAGCCCAATTCGATAGAACCCTCGATGCGTGATTACGCTAGTACGTGAAAAGTAAGAATATGCATGAAAAACTCTAAAATAGATAAATTCTTGAAATACCTTTAAAAGTGGAAAATTTACGCTTTTACTCTTAGTAGATAAATTACCAAATACCCTAGGGTTAAATTGACTTAAATGCATGTTTGATTGTTGTTATGTCTTCGCATGCCATGTTGTTATTATCGATGTATGGGATGGGATATTGACGGAGGAAGCTTGAAAGTGGCTTGTCCACGTCTTGGAGGCTTTACCTCAATTCTTCGATAATCGAGCAAAGCAAGGCAAGCAATCGTGGAGTGTTAAATTTGGGTAGGTTGAGCTATTCCCCACATGGAGTGTATGGTTGGTACGGTGGAGTGTAGTGGTTGGTGGGTTGAGTAGTCTCCCAAATGGGCTTGTATATGTTTCTTGATGTTGCATGTATTTTGAAATGGGCCTATGGGCCATCTTTATTATCTGAATAAGGGCTAAGACCCAGTTTATTGTAATCTGAAAAGGGCTCGCCCAAGACCACTGTTACCCAAATGGGCTTGCATATGTTTCTTGATGTTGCATGTATTTTGAAATGGGCCTATGGGCCATCTTTTATCTGAATAAGGGCTAAGGCCCGTTTATTATAATCTGAAAAGGGCTCGCCCAAGACCATTGTTACTGAATGGGCTTAGGCCCAATAGGCTTGAGTGACTTGGACTTTGAATGGGTTTTCCTTACACACGAGTTTCCCAAACTCACCCTTTTATTTTTATCCACGCAGAAATCCCCAACCATAGTGGGCTTGGAGTCGTAAGGGAATTCGGAGTGGCCACCGCTCGAAAGTTTGATTTTCTTCTGGTGAACTGAACATCCTTTTATTTACGTTTGAAGTTTTGGGTTTTTAAATGTAATAAGGCCACTTAATTATTTTTAATGGTTTTAATATGTATTACTAAGATAGGTATTACTTATTTTAAATGTTGAAATTAGATAGCTTTAGAGCACGTTTTCAAGAACAACAATTGATTTCAAAATAACACGACAACAAGCAAAGCTTCCGCAATGAAAGTATTTTTCAAAATTAATCACTTTTCCTAAAATGACTTAATCAAATCGGTTTCCTATAAATATCCATGACGTTAAGGTGTGGCAATGGCGGTATGCATGTCTAGGATTGGATCCGAAGGAGCTTGGTATTAGCGATCAGATGGACTCACCACCTCTTTTCGGTTTCCTACCGGTGTACGACTTCCATTCACTTTAACCCTTAATGAATTAATCTTTTGAACATCAAGTATGATTTTCTGCACTTAGAATGGAATTTTTTTTTTACGTTTTTGATGTGGCATGCCAGATCCGGCCATAACTTCTGGGCCGGGTTTGGAGTGCTACAACAAGTCTCAAGTAACAATCTTAACAAAAATTCAAATTACTACCGCTACTAACAAGCTAACAACTCCTACACCTACTAACAAGCTAACAAATCTCTCTAGGACTTATTCTTATTTTTCAAAACATAGTTGCAGCCTTGAGATACTAACATTCTCCTCCTAACTCAAGTGCTGTAGACACCAAGTTTATTCTTAAGAAACTCAAAAACGACTAACATGAAAAATTTAGTAACAATATTCGTCATCTGATCCCCGATTTGCAATAAACCAGTTTCTTCAATATTCGCCTTCTATGAATTCCTTCTTGACTAGTGTAGCTTTAAGAGTTGCCTCTAATAGTTTCATAGCATGCAATGCCATCTAAATCAAAATTTCATAATTCAAAATCATCACAAGCTGTTCCAGAAAAGTCATGAGAGTGGCCAGAGTGCTTTCCCTTCTTCCAAGGTCTTGTGTTGTCACTACACTTGCGACTAATACCATTTATAGTTTGATTAACAAATCTTCTTGTAGCTAATAATTCCTTTTTTCAATTTTGTATTTTGCACTAAAAGTTTGATCACCTTACCAACTAAATTTTTAAACTCAACAACATCTACAGATGTCAATTCTTTCGCATATGAAGCTTCTTCAGTCGGTTTTTTATTCTAAAAACATAACCCACTATTCTCTTCTAAAAGTTGCACATTACTCTTGATCTCCTTAGATAGATTCTTTTTCTGTGGCTCATCAGCATGTTCTTTAGATGTTTCATGTGCAAAAAATGATAGTTTATCAGAGAGAGATGTCAGCTGCTGCTCCAAGAGAGTTACCTTTGTATGCAACTCCTCATTCTAAAAACACTTGGTTTGCAGTTGCTCCTCCTCAAATAGATTCAATGAGAAACTCTTCTTCTGCATCTTGATCCTAAATAATTCATTGCCATTAGAGTCAAAGATCAGACACATTCCCTCTTTGAACATCACATTGAATCTTTTCTCTACCAATTGCCCCACACTCAACAAGTTTTGATCAATTTCAGGTATAAACAGAACATCTGAAATCAATTTAGTTCTGCCATAGCTTTCTATTGCTACTGTGCCTCTTCCCTTCACTTCTAGGTATTCTCCATTTCCTATCCTTATTTTTGAATTCAATTATAACACCCCCTAACCCTAAACCGTTGCTAGAATAGGGTTACGATGCATTACGAACAATCAGACAATTTACGATTAATATTCAGATAATTATCGAACATATTATAATATAATCATAAATTCATATAAAACTTTTGCTAATTGACTCTCTCTTTTTTTTTTTAAGAAAAACTCAATATAATCCCCTTATAAATATCTAACTTTCCCTGCAATTTCAAACTAATATTTCAGCCAATGCAATTTCATGTTTAACCGTATTAAAATCATACCTATAACAATAATTTGATAATTTACTCTATGAACATTTATGTTACCATTAAAAATTAAATTAGAATTTCATTCATCCATTCTAAATTCAGCACCAATTATACCATGCATATCATGTAAATTTTCATACCATTTCATTAGTTTAAACACCAAAATACCAAATACCATTCTTTACAACAAAAATTATATAGCATTTTAAAGTGATCAAAATAACACCTATGTACATGCCACTTTTACCAAAAGAAGAATACATCACCGAGTTTTGTGCTGGAGTTGGGATCGCTTGGATGCTGAACTGAGACTCTGAACACCTATTAATCTGCGCACGAAAACAACCGTACACTAAGTATTTCATACTTAGTGGTATTACCATAATTCAAATTATAAATATAATAATCATATAAATTAAATCATATAACTATAATATTTACTGAACCAATTCAAGCATAAATTTGCCATTCTCAATATATTCGTACAATTTAACTTAGCTATTTGTCAATTGAAATCATATACATTCATGTTGAGCCATTATCTAATTCATGAACCATTGGTTCATGCTTTCTATTCTCATACTCACATTCAAATCACATTTCAATTCATGTTCCATTTTCACATTTCTTTTAATGGCTCAACCAATTCTTTTTATTCAACTTAACTTTTCTTTTAATTACCCCTATTAACAGACTCAGACTTTGGCAGATACACGGATCCAACCAAACACACCAGTTTGACACCCAGTGCCTTATCGGATAGTTCGAAGCAAAGTTGACACCCAGTGTCTCATCGGCCTAGCCAAAGTAAAGTGGTACCCAATACCTCATCGAATCTATTCGAAGTAACAGTATGACACCCAGCGTCTCATCGACTCGAGGTCGAAGTATCCCTGAACACTTCTAACCCTATGGCATGCCAACTATATCCGACTCAGCCCGACTAGTTAATAGGGTTTCCGGATCACATATAAATCTCAATTCGGTTACAATTTCTCACATTTTCAATTCAATCATTTTTCACTTTTCAATCAAATTTTCAATTCACATATTCATAGTTCAATACACTTTCTCAATTCAATATGCATTTCAATTATTCACATATAATCACAATTCAATTTAATTTCATACAATTCAACACTAATACTTACCATACATATTAACTTAAAATTCGAAATTAATAATAATTAAATTCAATTATTACAATACTAACACGTATTTCTCAGTCAATTCAATTTTCTAAATTCAATTTAATAAAATTACTTACCTCAATATTTACTTACTATAAAATAAATAAATTTAAAAATAAATATTTAATAATAAATAACTTGAATTATAGTAATACAAACCCGAATTTTGCAGTTACTCCTCGACGACTTTCTCCTTCCCTTTTTGTGTCGATACCTCGAATTTTTTATTAGCTACGAAATTAAATAATTATACTATTAATTACAACACTAATTTTACAATAATAATTCAATTTCTATTCAATTTCTTCCTTATTCTCAATTTGATCCTAACTAAATTCACTTACTTTCCTCACTTAATTTATACTTTATTTATATTCAAAATTTGACCAAACTCAAATTTAACTATTAAATTTTCAGCATAAATCCATAATTTTAAATTTTTCTCAATTTAGTCCCTACAACACAAAACTTATAGTTTCTTTTACAATTTAATCCCTTTATCAATTCTAACTTGAAATTCATTCAATTAAATCCCTAATTCAACAATTTGTCCAACATGAACCATGCTTAAAAACCTATAAGCTTCCAAAACCTCAACTTATTTTCAACAAATCTTTGTTTTAAAGCTTCTAAATCATCAAAATTATATAAAAAGAGCTTAATTGACTTACCAATCAAAGCTTTAAACCTTAAACCCTTAGTTTTTCCTTTTTCTTTTCTTTCTTTTTTTTCCTGCTCTGTTTCGAATGTCTCTCTGTTCTTCTCTTTTTTTTTTTTTGTTTTATTCTTTTATACTTTATATATAGAAATATATTTACTTTATGTTATAATAATATAATATATAATAATTATTTAATAAGAAATATCTTTTAGCTTAAATTATAAGTAAATATACATTTATTTTACATTTGTACTAATAATTTTATTACAATTGTCATAATTTAATTATTTAATTAATAAATATCTTTAACTTAATATTAATAATTAATAATTAATAAATATCTATTTTCCAATTTAAATATAAATATTACATATATATATTTTATTTATACACTTGTAATAAATCATCTCCATCCACTTGTCTTCATTTTATTTCATCATATAATATTTCATCATCACCCTACATTTGTCATGTTTTACTTTATTTATCCTATAAAAATCTCATAATATAATTAATATAAATTATAATTAATAAATTAATAATAATAATAATACACTATAATAAATATTTATTTAATAACAAGTATAAATACTACAATTGTACACATATATGTTTGTATATTTGTACAATATTATCACCATCCATTTGGCAAAATTTTAATTTATTTATCATACAATTGTCTTTATTTTATTTATTTCATCATCATCATCATCATAATAATAATAATAATAATAATAATAATAATAATATCTTTTTACTTAAATTTTAAGTAAATAAGTAAATATATTACAAGTATACTTATTTAATTATTATTTCAATAGACTTGTATACTTCATCATCCTACACTTGACACATAATTAGATTTATTTATTTATTTATCTATAATTTATATTATAATTTAAATAAAATAATAATTAATAAATTAGATTTTTCTTACACTTATGCCGCCTCAACCATTAAGAATGGTTTATTTGCCATTGTGATCCCCTTTCTTTTTATTAATCTATAATTAAACTTTTACCCTTAATTCAATTTAATCCTTTTTACTATTTACACTAAATTAGGCTAAATTCACTTAATTAAATCCTAATTAAGTACTCGACTAAACTCATAATTACTTCTAATAATTATTTATGACTCGATTTACTAAGATAGAGGCCCTATAACTCACTTTTCTGGTGCCCGTGAATTTTGGGTCATTACATCAATGACCTGTCAAGGTATTTAAACAGCTTCTCATCATAAGTCATGTGATTGGTACAACCACTATCAACTAACCAACTGTTACATAAAATGATTGATGTTCTGCAAGAGTCGACAAACAAATGGTCATCTTATTCTTTAACTACAACATGTGCTCCACCTTACTGCTAATTTTTTGATTCCTTACATAACCTCTCAATGTGCCCCATCAAGTTACACCTTCTGCATTTCACATCTGGCCTTCTCCAACACCTGAAACGGGGATGATTCTGTTTTCCACAATACTTACATGAATAATACTTATTATAATTTTTAGTACTATTACCTTTTGCAATAGTTTCTAAACCACTATTGCAATCACTCTTCTTCCCATTCCACTTATGTTCCTCTCCTTTGTCGCCTTCTTGCATCTAAGCTTCAATGCTTCTTTCTATGCTTTCTTCCTGCCTCATTAGCCTCTTCTGCTCTTGTTTGTAAAGTACTGATAAACTCCACTACTCTCAATTGAGTCAAGTCCTTAGTGTTCTCAAAAGAGGTAATAGTTGCTTCATATTTCTTAGGCACAGAGACAAGTATCTTTTGCACCAGTCTAGAATCAGAGAGATCAGTCCCAAGAACTCTTACCTTGTTGGCAATATATATCAGCTTGTCTGAGTATTCTTTGATTGACTCAGACTCCTTCATTTGTAGCCTCTTGAATTTTCTGATCAAGTTCAACACCTTCATGCACTTTATCCTCTCATCGCCTTGATACTCAGCTTTGAGGTAGTCCCATATCTCCTTCGCTGATCCAAAAGCCATAATTCTATTGAATATAGCTGGTGAAACCGAAGCATAAAGATAAGACTTTTCCTTAGACTTCCTTGTGGTTCTCTCATTGTGTATTTTGATCTGGTTCATAGTTGGATTGTTGGGAAGTGGAGTCACATCATAGTCTTCCTCGACAACTTCCCAATAATCACAACCTTCAATGTATGCTTGCATTTTCACGACCCATGCTTGATAATTTTCTCCATCAAACACAGGTGGGGCTAAGATGGACAAGTTACTCGGTCTCGATTCCATTTTCCTCAAAAACCTCACAAGTGTATCTCTCAAATTTTCTCTCAGAACTCTCACAAAACTTTTCTCACAAGTCCCTCGAGAAAAATGGCTATTGATACCACTGTTGGTTTAAGAAAGACTTAATTGAAGTATAGAACAAAAGATGAAATGAAGGGATCATTTAATTCATTATCAATGCAGCCCTTATATACAAGTTTCAAGTAACAACCTCAACCAAAATTCAAATTGCTACTCCTACTAACAAGTTAACAAATCTCCCTAGGACTTAGTCTTATTTTTTAAAAAATAGTTGCAGCCTTGAGATACTAACAAATTCATCATGAACAACATCTTTTCATGAGGGATGACCATAACTTCCTAAATAGTGGTTGGTTTGACAGAGCTGATAGAAGCAGTATAAACTTTTGGTTTGAAGATCCCATCCTTGCTCCTAGTGACCATATGATGAGTGTTACTAGGAGAAATATGAGAAACATGATCGGATGACATGTTTTGAGTATCGGGTATAGATGGATTTGGAGATTGATCATTTTCACAAAAATTATTTGAGTTTGTAGATGCTGGTGGTTGAGAACTCTCAGTATGAATAGCAACCGAGAGAGTCATGTTAGAACCATGAGTTATGTTATCGAGAGAAGGTGGAGGAGTACCAAGAGGAGGCATTATGATAACTGGTAGATTGGACAAGAATTCTAAAGCATTGGAGTTGGGAATTGGAGGAGCCAAAGAGAGTCCGGCATAAGGAAAATTACCTTTATCAAACTAAACATGCCTGGAAATGTAAATACGACCAGTCTTGTCAACACATTTATATCCTCTGTAATTTGCAGCATAGCCCAAGAATGTGCATGAAGGCGAGCGAAACTGTAGTTCATGCTTGTTGTAGGGTTTAAGCAGGGGGTAACAAAGGCAGCCAAACACTTTAAGAGACTTGTAATTTAGTTGTTTATTGAATAATTTTTCCATAGGAGATAATCCTTAAAGTGACTTAGTAGGCAGCAAATTCATGAGATAGACTATAGATGTAAAAACATTGATCCAATAGGAGAGAGGCAACGATGCTTGTGCTAGTAAAATAAGACCAGTCTCCACTATCTGGCGATGACGATATTGTATGCCAATTTTTTTAGAGGGATATCAAAACTAATAAATTCCCCTCCTGCATCACTTTAAAGTTGCTTGATTTTTGTTCCAAGTTGTAACTCAACATGTTGCTTAAAGGCTAGAAAGGCCTACAAGGCATCAGGCTTAGATTTGAGGAAATATATCCAAGTATGTCGTGAAAAGGCATCCACAAAGGAAACATAGTATTGATAACCAGTAGAAAAACAATGAGCAGGCCCCCAAAGATCAGTGAAAGTCAGTTCAAGTGGTATAAAGTAAATAGTTGAAGCAGACTTAAAAGGTAATTTATGACATTTCCCAAGTGCACAAACATTATGTAACACCCTTAACCCGTAATCGATCTCGGATTAGGGTTACGAGGCATTACCAGACAAATAGAACATTTCAACCCAATTCAGAATCACATATATCATATAACATCGTTTCATAAGCAATCATCTCTTAAGATGGTCTACTAGACCTAAAATGTACTTTTAAGAGACAGTCGGGACTAAACCGAACACATTCATAAAGTTTAAAACTTTTAAAATTTTCAATTCTATATAGGTCACATGCCTGTGTGACCAGGCCGTGTGCCCCACATGAGCATCAGACACGCCCATGTGAACCAGCCATACTAAAACAGAGCTTATATACTGACTTATTCCCAAGGCCAACAGACACGCTCGTGTGCCACGGCCGTGTGATTCTTAGCTAGCTACTGACTTAAGCTTACGGCCAAAAAACACGTCCGTGTGCTATGGTTGTGTGGCACAATGCAGGCTTGGTTTAAGCCAATTTGCCACCCCTTTATGAGTCATTCCTACAAGCCAAATTAAACAACATTCATACAAAATATTTAGCTAATTTCATGCTCAAAACATGCTTCATTACAAATATTTCATCATCATTCAAAACTCATTCAAACCATACCAAAACTTAACACAAACATACCATTTGATCGCCAACTTTCATTGCATAACCTATATTTATAATTCAAAACTTAATACATAAATTTTCTAGCCTATACATGCCATACTTTAAAATATATACACTTTCAAAAGTACCAAAATGAGATTGATAGTGTGGTAACAACCCTCGACTATTTCTGAGCCTTCAGTAGCTACGATAACTGTAAAACAGACAGTAAACACACAGAGTACGCTACAAAGAGCTTAGTAAGCCAAATAAAATTGGTCTAACTACTAAATCATATAAGTACAATTCAACCATATAGATTCATAACCATTTTATAGAATAATTCATAAACTTAACCATGCTCCTTTGTTTGCATATATGTCATGCTTCAATTCTATACATATTTCACAGAGACAGAATTTTTCATATTCAGAAATTTAGTACGATACAAATGTACCTGCATAGGTTATACATTTTATATACTCAACTTCAGATTTCGTACGCTATCATCAGACGGGTCAGAAACTATACAGATGCTCATAAACAAGTACAATCCCGACATCCCAGACGTGGTCTTACATGTAATTCAATATCGATGCCTCTGTCCCAGACAGGGTCTTACAAAAATCAGATACGATGCCGATGTCCCAGACATGGTCTTATACGTAAATCTCAATTGAGGCATGTGACCCAGACACGGTCTTACACGATGTCTCAGGTAGATGTCAACTTTGCTTAGAAACATACAGAGCTTTTCAGATATTAACATATTATCATACTTTACTCCAAAGATAGTCATCAGGCACTCAAGGCCATCCAATACAGATTACATTTTATATGCGCACAATTTATTTCAATTAACACGTAATTGTAATTTGACTTACCTCGGACAGATTTCAGATAAAACGAGTCGACTATTCAACTATTTTGGACTTCCCTCGATTTAAGTCCGATTTTCTTTGTTCTTGATCTAATACAATTCAAATTTAACCATTCAATAATTTATTTCATTCAAAATAATCCATGGGCACATATTTAGGGCATTTTTCATTTTAGCCCTTATATTTTCACACTTTGACAATTTAATCCATTTTTCACAAAATCACAAATATGAAAAATTTACCAAGACTATAGCTTGGCCGAATATACATGGCTTCCATACCAGCCCAAATAACATATTTAATTCACAATTTAGTCCTTCAAAACTTCATTTTCACAAATTAGCCCAAATAGCTCTATTTCATAAAAATTCAAAGACAAAACTTATAAATCACCTACCAAGCCTTTGTAATTCATCCAAAAACATCACAAAATTCATGATATCAACAATGACATTTCATGAAATCTTTAATAGAAATAGAAATTCAGACATGGGTTTTGAAGAACACAAAGCAACAATCACACAAACGTAAAAATCATAAAAAACCGAGCAAAATAAGCTCACCTATTTAACCATGCACTAGCCGAACATCAAAATGCTTCAATGGCTTCTCCTTTCTCTTAATTTCGGCTGAACAAGGTGATAATAATGCCACCTTTTATTTTGTTTTTATTATAATATACATTAATAAACCATTTACCTAACCACCCTTTAAAAATAACCATATCTACCATTATGCCAAACCATATATTCCACTATCATATAATTGGATTTATTTCATCATAAGGACCTTACCTTTAATGAGCCAAATCAAATAGGCACTTTTAACAAACAACTTACAACTTTTACCCTTTACGCGATTTAATCCTTTTTCATAGTTAAGCACAGAAACAGACAAATTAAATCACAGAAATTTTACAGATGTAAATTCACATATCACAGACACAAAAAATAATATTAAAATATTTTTTAGACTCAGATTTGTGGTCCCAAAACTACTATTCCGACTAGGGTCAAAACCGAACTGTTACACATTACATAGGGACGAAATTGTAGAATGAGGAATACATATATTACAAGCATGCAAGACATGATTTAACACATCCGTAGAGGGGTGACCAAGGAGTTGATGCCATCTAGTAATCGTAATTGTGCTGTTTCGAACCACTAGATCTGCAGCTACCAGACTAGAGACAATGAGGAAAGGAGCCCATTTATTAAAAGCAGTAAAAGCAAACTCGGTAGAAGATTCAGGCAACAACTGGTACAACCCATTAGATTCAATGCCATGGAGCAAAACCCTGTGAGTTGCCAGATCCTTCACATAGCAACACGAAGGATGAAATTAAAAGAAGACTTGATTATCTTTTACAAATTTAGAAACAGATAAAAGACTCTTGTGAATGTCAGGAACAAAGAGCAGGTTGTTAATGGATAAGTTGTGATAACCAGAAGAAATAGAGTCACCAACATGAGAAATAGAAGCATAACTACCATTACTTACAAGAGCTTTACCAGTGTAGGAATTGCAGTTGTTAAGCTTGACAGGATCACTAGTCTTGTGAGCAGTAGCACCACTATCGGTGTACAATAGTGGGTCAGAAACAACACTAGATGTGGATGTAGTAGAAGTAATAGAAGCTTGCAGAGCAGTTGGAGTTCCTACATTTGAGACTACAGGTGGATGAAAAATAGGCTGATAAACAGTAGAAGGCACAAACTGAGTTCCAAGTGGGTATGACTCAAGAACAAAATGATTCGTATAACAGAAGTGGGTAGAAAAATTCCTTGTGCATGCATGAGTTGTGGATCCAAGAGAATGAGAGACCGAACCATTGCCTCATCATCGAAAGTGAAATCATATCTATAAAAACACCTGTGAGCAACGTGACCCATCTTGCCACAAATCTGACATTGCGGACGTGACATCTCCTAAAGCAAGCACGACCACAAACACAAAAGAACCCAAGAGCCCGAGTGGAGCGAAATTATTGTGGTGGTGGGTGACTGTTATAAGCAAGAAGAGGCGGGGTAAAGCGGTTAGTCATATCTAAATTAAAAAAAAAATTGAACTTGTGAAAGAGTAAAGCGGTTAGTCATATCTAAATTCAAAAAAAAATTGAACTTGTGAAAGATGAACCTGTTGGCAAGCTTCAGCATCCAACAAAGCTGTAGTAATAGCTTGTAAATAAAAAAGAACCTGACTTGTAGTGATGATAGAAACGATGTGATCAAACTCTGGTGGAAGACCATTAACAATGGCCTACTGTTGTTCCGCCAAAGAGACATGTTGATTACAACTGTCAATGAGTCAAAAAAATGTTTAATACTAGCTAGACAAGCAGACATGGAAAGCTCATTCTTTTTGAAGTTGTGAAGGAGAGAGTGATAACACATAGCCTTGGTAGCAGATTGTGTACCAAAGATTCGAGTCAGCGTTTGCTAGAGTTCAGAAGCAGACGAGGAACTCCCAATTAACTGATTGTACAAAAATACACTAACAGTGGAAAGAAGCCAAGCCGAGAGAGCAGAATCCTACTGATCATATTGAATGAACGCTGGATTCTCTACAGAAACACTATCATCGCTAGTCAACATTCGAGGGGGGATAGTAATCGAGCCATAAATGTAAGATTGAAGCCGATGGGAAGATTGAAGCCGATGGGTCTTGATTACAAGAAGCACATGTTGCTTCCAGGTAAGGAAGTTATTATCATTGACAAGAATGGTAACCTTTTGAGAAGTAGACGCAACAAGATTAAAGAACTTTTCAATCGCACTTACAGAGTCTGCAGAACCAGAATCCATGATTGGAAATGGAAAAAAAAATCACTCTGATACCATATTAGAATGATGATGAAGAAGGAAATTGTTTTCTCATTCATGACAAAACCAGATGCTACAGTGTTCCTTATATACAAGAGATATAATAGATTTGTAAAGGATAAAGGACAAAGGACAGTGAATTTGTTATGCCTGGTAAGCTGGAATCTGTTGAAGATTGGATGAGCTGAGCTGGTAATTCTGTTTGTTATTCATTTCTTTTAATATTTCCTAGCAGAGTATTACAAGATTATCATGCTAGAGATTGTTTCTTTGTGTTAAATATGGTTTCAAATAATGGCAAGACAGAAAGAAATATACGTTAGCAAGGTTGTTGAATACCAATGTGTTTTGTTCATTTCCAGGTGGCTTGTCTCCGACACAGATTGAATAGGGCTTGAATAAGAATTTTTTGGATGGTTAGATATAGCAGTTGGACCCATACATGAGTACACGATAATTTGTAATTTCATAATTACTTCTTCCAAACTTCAGGTTAAATTTCAATGTATAAATTTTTTTCTATTTCATTATTTTTAATAAATTCATGTATTTATTTGTTGTAAAATTGAATAAATCAAATATACAAATAATAATTAAAAAGTTAGTGTTGCTAAACACTAACCTCATGAGATTGAAATGAAGGATTGCATGGAATTGGGTGTGGTAGGCCCATTTTGCATAAATACGACTGATGTTGTCGTTGAGAGCACAAAAAATATCCTATTCCCTATAAAATAATGAAAAAGAACAGTAAAGGGGAAGTAGGGTCGAATCCTCAGGGATCGGTTTATACGAATACTTATTTCTCGAAATCCTGGGCAGAATCGTGCCCAAGAAAACCTGCGTGAAAAAAAAAACAGAATTAAAGATTTGATTTGGAAAAAATAAAAAAAAAATAGAATCTAAAGTTAACTGAAATTGTGATTACGAAAATAATAAAAATAATAAAGAAAGTTGAAGGAAAAGAAATTCTTATTGGTAAATTCCAGCATCCAGTTGTCTCATTCCGCCTTGGGTTCGATCCTCGGCTTTTAAATGACCCTTCTCAACTCAAGTAAGCCAGTTATAGTGGAAGAGGACGCCTACAGCCAGCAACTCCAAAGATTAGACTTACAATTTTTAGGGAACCTGACTCTAGCTAGTAATCTATGCTAGATCAACGCTTCTTAATGGCGAATCCCACGCTATTTCGTCTCTTTGGCTCGCCAACCTCTGACGCAGTAAGTTAACGAATCGACTATGCAATCTTTCCAAAATATACATAGCGGCTGCCTTTGCATATGCTGAAAAGCTTACTTCTTAAGGGCCATGGACAGAAGCGTCAGCCCGTAGTGCGGAGAAACGATAAATACTTGGCGAGAAGGCTAAGTACGGATTCTAGGCCTCAAGAACCCTTTTTGGGGAATATTGACAACTTTCGGCTAGATAGGTTTTAGTGGCTCATGATATTGGTGAAAAAAATATAAATATAAAAATGGAAAAGGGAATTTTATTGAAAGAAAATATGAAGAAACAAAAGCCTAGACTTTTAGGGGGAAAGTGTTTACAGAAAAAGATGAACACCAATAGAGTCGCTTCACCCCCTATTTATAGTGCTAGGAAGATAGTCTAATTGAACTTAAATTCTAAAAAGATAAATACATTTAATTAAAGATAATTAAAGATAATTAAAATAAAATCCTAAAATTTAAATAATCCTAATAATTATCTTAATATTTAATTATCCTAATATAAATAAAATGGAGTCTTATAAAATAAAATCTCATCTTTTTGCGTTTTTAGTCCTTGTGTCTCCCATGCTTGCACTTTTGGTACAATCTTTTTCTTGTGTCACATATCAGCCCATTGTGTCTCCAAATTCGCACTTTTGTCCCTTAATTTTGCTTTTGCCTCCAAATGAGTCCTTGAAAGATAAAAGGACATAAATAGCTTAAATTAGTAGGATCAAGCTCAGAATAAACACATGATTAATACATAAAAATACGTTATACTAGAGCATTATCAAATCCACCCTACTTAGCCCATGCTTGCCCTCAAGTATGGTTCCTGTCCACCGTGAAAGTTAGATTCTGCCATAAAAGAAATACCACTCCAAAGTTTTATAAGAATTAGTTAAAAATACATATGAAAAATAAAGAGAACCCTAAGCTTGCTTTAAGTAAAATAGAAAATATTTTCCAATTAATACTCACAAAAATTAAAATTGATTTGAATTATTTCATGGAAATTAGGTGAATTACTAAACCTACCAAGACACTCTCTTTGTTTACTTTTTTTATTTATTAATTTATTTATGTATGTACATATGTATGTTGAACCTTTTCACGCGAAGAGTGATGACAGCCAAGCACCAAACCCCGGTTACTTAGCCCAACTCATTTTTAAGAATTAATTCCGGTTGGCGGAGCTTTAACTATCACGTCACACAACCTTTTGACGTGAAGTAAAATAACAACCCAAGCACCCTACCCCGGTTACTCAGTCAGTCACGTTCTAAGCTGTACTCATAACAACAGAAAAATTTATTAACAATGAAATTAAAATTTTGAGAACTTCGGGAAAAACAATTTAAATGTCAAGAACAAGTTTCAATAATCACCTAATAGCCATGAACATTAATTAAGCATGCAATCATTTTAAGTGTTCACTTTAGATTAAACTTGATCAATTTTACAAAAAGCAAGATAGAGTTAACTCCATTAATCACAATTGTTTTTAGCCTAATAAAAATAAAACAGCGGAGATGGCATCAATTATAGGAAAAAATCATAACTTCCTTAGAAGGCAAGAATCATGCATAAAAGTCAAATAGTGGCAAAGTCATGGTTAAATTCTTGGGCATGAAAAGAGGCAAGATATTCCAAAATAAAAAATAAAAAATAGTGAGGCAGCAACAATAGCAACAACCAAACCAGCAGCAATAACAAAAATTCAGCAGCTAAAACAACAGGAACAACTACCTCCCCCTACTTAAAACACATAGTCCTCGATGTGGAATAAAAGAAATAGAAGAAAAAGGGTATAGAGGAACTCCCCGTGTAATCACTGTCATTCACGTATGATGGTGATGAGATCCGCTAGTTGCTGGCCAAAAGTGTGTAGTCGAGCCTCGATACACTCGAGGCTTTGTTCAACGGTCATCGAAGGTTGGGCTTGAGTGGGTGCGTTGTCATGATGTCGCCGTCGAAAGACTCGTTCAGTCGGTGTGGTGCGAACGCCTGGAGGGACAAAAAGAAAAGAAGATGGAGTGCCAACGAGCAGCCTTATTGAGTCGAGACATCGAGCATCCAAAGGATCAGCCTGACAAGCAACATGTAATTCTAAAACAGGAGATTTAGTACCATGTAGAGAAAGTAGCAGTTGCGTAATAAAGGAGCCCAAAATTAGAGGTCATTTTGCATTTATAACATGCTCGAATTGAAGCGCATACCAATAGCCCAAGTTTATCGGACGACCGATATACATACACCATAATAAAAATAATTTCATCTTTGAGACGGAAGCCGGAGCATCTCGACGGCCTGAGAAATTATAAGCCAAATAACGGTGTATGTAACATAAGGCAAGGTTACGAAACCACAAATCCTTTGAGGCTTTCGGGCTATATGTGGATTCGGCATTATCAGTTAATAAAGCAAAGGCCTCGTTAGCCTCAAAATCTGCAGGAAAAGTACATAAACTGTGTTCATAATCACTGCTCATAGAATAGTCCTCAGTCACAAAAGATAGTGCTATATTAAAATCGATAATGGACAAGCGATGCAAAGTACCAAGTAATCGAAATCGAATAACATTAGGTGTACCCAACGAAATATTACCGTGTCGACGAAAGTGAAATGTAGAGTAAAATTCCAACACCAGTTCATAATATGCACAATGAGAAATATCAAAATTCCCTACCAACCAATATTGTGAAAATAAGTAGTGACATCAGTTCCAATCCGCAGAGTATCCAAAACAGGAAATGACAAGCATTTGCAAGGTACGAGTTGTTTATGGCATAAATGATCATACCTGTTCCGGCTAGTAGTAGTATCAAACTGTAAGTTACTGTTTAAATGGCACTCAGATGGTAAGATGGATGCGCAAGACCGGTAAGTTCGGCCACAAATAGGTAGTGGTTGCTGATCGTGATGACTCTCGGCACTAGCAGAACTTGCAGCGTCGGTAGTGGTGTTGGAGTAGGCCCCGACATATGTGGATGTGGGTTGGGTTGAAGTTCGGGTAGTTCTATCTTGGCGGGGACGGTGGTGCGACGGTTCGGGTGCCACTCCTAGTGGTAGCGTAGTGGCGTGGGTAGCAAGGGGTGACGGCGGAGGTAGGGACAGAAGGGGGTGTTCGGCTTGGAGAGGTGATGGTGGTGCGGCCTTTCTTAGGTTGTACGATGAGGAGGAGGCCGCTTCGTCGGGGTTCAACGATGGCGTGGGCGAAATAGGCGTTGTGGCTTCGGACGGCTCGGTCGGCGTTGCGCGAAGCGATGAGGGTGACGCGACTTCGGCAATGTTGAGCGACGGCGTAGGAGAAATGGGTGGTGAAGGAGTAGCGCCGTGCATCGACAATGAAGAAGAAGAAGAGGAGAGAGTGTCGGCACTCAAGTCGACGGCTTGAGGAGCAGAGAAACGACATCGGTGGTGGTTCACAGTGAAGGAGGGCTCGGCGGCAGCGCAGCTGCGAATTCGTACCATGGTGGATGGCAATCGACGGTGAGAGGGGCTGGGGAGATGGGTGTGGCGGCTATGGAAGAAAATGGGGGAAAATTTTAGGGATTGGGGGTTTTTTAGTTGCTGCAAAGTGGTGTTTGGCTGCAGGTTAGGGTTAGTCTAGGTCAGGAATAAGGCACTCTGGGCTGGAATAGGGATAGTGATATGGGCTGGAGTGGGGTTGTTTGGCTGCATGTTTAAGGCTTTTCTTCCTTTTGCACTTTACTTTGGTCTCGGTTCACCTATTTAAAAGAAGAGAATTTTATTAATACAATAAAATAATTAAAAATAAAACAAATTGAAATAAAATAAAATAAGAAATAAAATAAAAAAATAATAATAGAAATAAAATTGAAAATTAAAGATTGAGTTGCCTCCCAATAAGCGCTTGTTTAACGTCGTTAGCTCGATGCCTTGAACGGTTTATGGTGGTTCTAACTGAATTTTCTCGACCGTGTGGGCCTGGAAATTCTCGTAAAATGGCTTCAGCCATTGACCATTGATTGTGAACCGCTTTCCTGATTCTTCGCTTTCTATCTCAACTGCGCCATGCGTAAATACTTCAGTCACAATAAAAGGTCATTACCACCGTGATCGAAACTTACCTGGGAATAGCTTTAATACGGAGTTATAAAGTAAAACTCTTTGTCCTACCGAGAAATGCTTCTGAACTATATTTTTGTCATGAAACAACTTTGTTTTGTCTTTATAAATTCGTGCATTTTCGTAGGCATCATTGCGAATTTCCTCTAATTCTTGAATGTCCAATTTCCTTGCCTTCCCTTCGGGCTTTAACTCCATGTTACATTGTCGAATAGCCCAATAAGCTTTATGTTCCAACTCTACTGGTAGATGATACGCCTTGCCAAAAACAAGTCGATACGGGGTCATGCCAATTGGTCCCTTATACACCGTCTGATAGGCCTAAAGCGCGTCATTGAGCCGAAGACTCCAATCCTTACGGTTGGGTTAAACCATATTTTTCCAAAATTGACTTGATCTCCTTATTCGAAACCTCTGCTAGGCCGTTTGTTTAGGATGGTAGGCTGTTGCTATACGATGATGAACTCCATATTTTGATAATAGTGCCTCCATGACCTTGTTGCAAAAGTGGGTACCACGATCACTGATCAAATCTCGAGGTGTGCCAAACCTAGAAAAAATAGTTCGTTTTAGAAACTCCACAATAGTTTTAGCATTATCATTACGAGTAGGCTTTGCTTCTATCCATTTAGAAACATAGTCTACTGCAAGAAGTATATATATGTTTCCAAACGAAGAAATAAAGGGGCCTATGAAGTCGATGCCCCATACATAAAAAATCTCACATACATGAATCGGGGATAGGGGCATTTGATTTCGTTTAGTGATATTACCTGTATGCTGGCATTTATCGCAAGACTTACAAAAGATAAATGCATCGCAAAAGATTGTGGGCCAATATAGCCCACACTCCAATACCTTGTGAGCTGTTCGTTTAGGGCCAAAGTGACCTCCACAAGCTTCTGTATGACAAAAAGTAAGGATAGAGGTTACCTCGGTTTTTGGAACACATCGTTGTATTATCTGATTTGAGCAATGTTTCCACAAGTATGGATCATCCCATATGTAATTCTGAGCTTCGCGTCTAAGCTTGTTTTTTACGGATCGAGCTAACTCAGTGGCCAACGATCCTGTGGTTAAGAGATTAACTATGTCTACATACCACGGATAGTGAGCCTCGGTTGAGAATAAGCTTTCCTCAGGGAGCTCATCCTTTATAGAAACATCATCAAATGGAGTTTTTATCCTACTCAAATGGTCGGCCATCAGGTTTTCACACCCCTTTTTGTCACGAATCTCGATGTCAAATTCTTGGAGCAGTAAAATCCACTTAATGAGCCTTGGCTTTGCTTCCTTCTTTGCGATCAAGTACCTAAGAGCTGCATGGTCAGAAAAAATAATCACCTTAGATCCCAGTAAATATGATCGAAATTTATCTAAAGCAAATACAATAGCTAAAAGTTCTTTTTCTGTGGTTCTGTAGTTGCTTTGTGCAGCATCTAGGGTCTTTGAGGCATAGCAGATGACATGAGGCTCTTTGGCTATCTTTTGTCCCAATACGGCTCCCACGCTGCGTTTGCTTGCATCACACATAATTTCAAGGGGATAGTTCCAGTCTGGTGCTTGTACTATAGGAGTAGTTACCAACTTTTGCTTGAGTGTAGCAAAAGCCTCTTTGTATTTTGGACCAAACTCATATTTCTTGTCTTTCTGCAACAGATCGCACAATGGTTCAGCTATTTTTGAGAAGGTTTTTTATAAAATGCCTATAAAATCCTGCATGGCCAAGAAAAAAACGTATCTTTCTAACAGACGAGGGATATGGCAGAGAATTTATAATGTCAATTTTGGCCTTATCAACCTCAATTCCCTTAGACGAGACTATATAACCTAGAATCAAACCTTTGTCTACCATAAAATGACACTTTTCATAGTTCAAGACAAAATTAAATTTTATGCACTTGTTCAAAATTATCGTAAGATTTTCAAGGCATTTAGTAAAACAGTTCCCATACATGGTAAAATCATCCATAAAAACTTCAATAAATTTTTCTACATATTCAGAAAATATACTCATCATGCATCTCTGGAAGGTAACTGGTGCGTTGCAAAGTCCAAATGGCATCTTCCTGCAAATATGCCGAAAGGGCATGTAAAAGTGGTCTTTTCCTGGTCGTCTGGCGCAATAGGGGATCTAGAAGAAACCTGAATATTCATCAAGACAAAAAAAGTGAGTTTTACCAACTAAACGTTCAAGCATTTGATCTACAAAAGGAAGAGGGAAATGATCTTTTCTAGTATAAGCGTTCAACTTCCTGTAATCGATGCAGACACGCCACCTATTCTGCACTCGGACCGGTACTAAGTCACCCTCAACATTTTTTTTACTGTCACGCCTGTTTTCTTGGGCACTACTTGTACCAGACTTACCTATCTACTGTCAGAAATGGGGAAGATTATGTCAGCATCCAGCAACTTAATTATTTTCTTTTTTACCACCTCCATCATATTAGGGTTTAAACGTCTTTGTGCCTCTCTCCTTGGTTTCGTGTTCTCCTCCAAGTAAATCTTGTGGGTACATGTCAAAGGGCTTATCCCTTTCAAGTCAGCAATGGTCCAGCCAATCGCCTCCTTATGACTCTTTAGTACCTGGATCAAACTTTCTTCCTCAGGTTTAGAGAGTTTATTTGAAATTATAATGGGTAAGGTATTACCTTTTCCAAAAATACATACTTAAGATGCTCGGGAAGCGGTTTCAATTCCAAATCTGGAGCCTGCACAACAGAAGGTAGAAGTTTAGTTCTTGATGGGGACAATAATGTATTAACAAATTCATAATCATCATATCTATATTCAGATTTGTCTTCATAAGTTGACTCAAAAGTCTCGTTTACTAATGAGTCAATCATGTTAAAATGGTTTACGCTCAAGATTTTGCTTGGATGGCTAATGGCATCGTAAACATTGAACTTCACAATCTCCCCATCAAATTCCATCGTAAGAGTGCCGCTTCAAATATCGATTTGGTGCTAGCAGTACTAAGGAAGGGTCGGCCCAATAGGAGGTCCGAAAATCCAACAGTATTGTCCTTCTCCATCTTTATTACGTAGAAATTTGCAGAAAAATAAGTTTATTAACTTTTACCAAGACGTCCTCGAGGACTCCTCTAGGATGCACGATAGACCTGTCCGCCAATTGAATAATAACACCTATTTTTGTCAAAAAAACCTGCGTTAAGTGATTCATAAATAGAATAAAGCATTACATTTATGGAGGCCCCTAAATCGCACATAGCCTTTTTAATTCCTAAATGGCCAATTTTGCATGGAATAGTGAACATACCCATATCTTTGCATTTAACCGGGATTTTCCTCTGTAGCATTTCGAAAACATTCTCACCAATACTTACCTTTTCATTACTTGTTAGTTTTCGTTTGTTGGTGCAAAGCTCTTTGAGGAACTTGGCATACCACTGAATCTGTCTGATGGCATCTAACAGTGGTAAATTAATCTCGACATTCCTGAATGTTTCAAGGATCTCCTTGTCCTTCTTACTTTTTCGACACTGATTTAATCGTCCCGGGAATGGAGTTAGATTTTCAGCAATGGGGGTTTCGCTGGGACCTGTTCATCGTTTTCGAGTTTTTCCTAGGTACTTTCTTGGCCAAGATTTCTGCCAGGAATTGGTTCCAGCACCTTTCCACTTCTCAGCATTACTACATTTGCATTTTGCCTCGAGTTTGGTTCTGTTTGTGATGGCAGCTTCCCTTGAGAGTTCATCTTCTCAATTGACGTGGTCAATTCTCTTATAGACGTTTTCGTTTTCTGTTAAAAATCAAGCATGTTAGCTGCTAATTTATTGACCAAAGTTTCTAGAGAATTACCTAAATCTCGTGGCTGTTGTGGAACTCAGTTCTAGTATGGTTGGTTATATCGTGGGTTGACCCCATATCTTAAGTTAGGGTGATCCCTCCATCCTGGGTTGTAAGTATTGGCGTAAGGGTCGTATCGCCTTTGTGGTGGCCTAGGAAAATTTCCCACAGCATCTAAATGGGCCATAGTATCGTCACACAGACTAGGGTACGCATCAGTTGTATGTTCAGGGGTAGCGCATATTCCGCATAACCGGGTTGTCTTTGCTTTTTCTACAACAAGAGAATTCAAAATATTAGCAATTCTATCAACTTTATCTTCTAATGTTGAATTACTTAGCTAATGAACCCTTCTAGGGGGTTCAAGATTGGCTCGAAATTGCTAGGAATTTGCAGCCATTGTGGAGATTAAGTCTCTTGCTTGTTGTGGAGTCATGTTGACCAACGCTCCTCCACTCACGGCGTCTACCGTATTCATTTCCATGGGTCATAAAAGTACTGGAGCAAAGACTGTTCTGTAATACCGTGTTGTGGACAACTTGCACATAAATTTTTAAATCACTCCCAGTAGTCATACAGAGACTCCGTGTCTTTTTGCCTTATGCCTATGATTTCTCTTCTTAACTCGGCTGCACGCGACGCTGGAAAAAACCTGTTGAGAAATAAACGAGACAAATCAGCCCAAGTTGTTACAGATCCAGGAGGTAAATAAAATAACCATTAACTAGCAGAATCTGCTAAGGAAAAAAGGAAAGTGTGCAGTTTAATTCGATCCTCAGTTACCCCCTGAGTTTCATACTAAGGCAAGCCATATGGAATTCTTTCAAATGCTTATGGGGATTTTCGTTCTGTAACCCCCGAAAAGTTGGCAGTAGCTGAATCAATCCTGACTTTAGCTCGAAATCAGTATCCATAGTAGGATACGCGATGCATAGTGGCAGTTGTTCTGTCGGTGCTTCGGCCAGTTGCCGAATTGTTTGAGCCATAAGTTGAGGTGCTAAATTAGGGTTTACGTTAACCCTAGCGTTAAGCATTTCTTCTGGGGAATCGATTTCTACTTTTTCACCTTCAAAAGTTTGAGTAAGGTTTTCGTTAACCCTAAACTCTACTTTGTCGTCGATTCTAACTTCTGGCAGTGGATTGCTTTGAGTCCCAACCACCGCTGACTACTTTTTCTTTAGCTTTGTTTCCTTGCGATTAGCTCTCGCAGTCTTTTCAATCTCTGAATCAAATGCAAGAGTTCCTAGAGCAGATCTGGCCATAAGAAACAAAAAACAAGATTAGTACGTTACCGATCCCTAGCAACGGTGCCAAAATTTGATGCTATCGTTGAGAGCACCAAAAATATCCTATTCCCTATAAAATAATGAAAAAAACAGTAAAGGGGAAGTAGGGTCGAATCCTCAGGGATCAGTTTATACGAATGCTTGTTTCTCGAAATCCTGGGCAGAATCGTGCCCAAGAAAACCTGCGTGAAAAAAAAACAGAATTAAAGATTTGATTTGGAAAAAAAAAACAAAATCTAAAGTTGACCGAAATTGTGATTACGAAAATAATAAAAATAATAAATAGAGTTGAAGGAAAAGAAATTCTTATTGGTAGATTCTAGCCTCCAGTTGTCTCATTCCGCCTTGGGTTCGATCCTCGGCTTTTAAATGACCCTTCTCAACTCAAGTAAGCCAGTTATAGTGGAAGAGGAAGCCTACGACTAGCAGCTCCAAAGATTAGACTTACAATTTTTAGGGAACCTGACTCTAGCTAGTAATCTATGCTAGATCAACGCTTCTCAATGGCGAATCCCACGCCATTTCGTCTCTTTGGCTCGCCAACCTCTTACGTAGTAAGTTAACGAACCGACTATGCAATCCTTCCAAAACATACAAAGCGGCCGCCTTTGCATATGCTGAAAAGCTTACTTCTTAAGGGCTATAGACGGAAGCGTCAGCCCGTAGTGCGGAGAAACAATGAATACTTGGCGAGAAGGCTAAGTACGGATTCTAGGCCTCAAGAACCCTTTTTGGGGAATATTAACAACTTTCGGCTAGATAGGTTTTAGTGGCTCATGATAATGGTGGAAAAAAAATAAATATAAAAATGGAAAAGGGAATTTTATTGAAAGAAAATATGAAGAAACAAAAGCCTAGACTTTCAGGGGGAGAGTGTTTACAGAAAAAGATGAACACTAATAGAGTCACTTCACCCCCTATTTATAGTGCTAGGAAGATAGTCTAATTGAACTTAAATTCTAAAAAGATAAATACATTTAATTAAAGATAAATAAAGATAATTAAAATAAAATCCTAAAATTTAAATAATCCTAATAATTATCTTAATATTTAATTATCCTAATATAAATAAAATAGAGTCTTATAAAATAAAATCTCATCTTTTTGCGTTTTTATTTCTTGTGTCTCCCATTCTTACACTTTTGGCACAATCTTTTTCTTGTGTCGCATATCAGCCCATTGTGTCTCTGTCGAAACCATTTTTTAAATCGAGTTTTGGAAAATGGAAATCGACTTTAAGAAAAACGAAAATGGGAGTCGCCACCAATCTTTTAGGTGTGATTGGATCACCTTTAAAACAATTTGTTTTAAAATCATTAGTTTTGGTCTACGAAAGTCAAGAAAACGGATTCGGGAGTCGGTTACGTACGAGGAAGGGTTAGCACCCTCGTAACGCCCAAAAATTGGTACCTAATTGATTATCAAGTGTCTTTAATGTCGGAAATTTAAAATTTATAAGATGTATTCCTCTTTAAAAATATTTTAATTTTGAGAATTGGGGGTTCACTCGTATCGAAGTATTGACACTAAGTTAACCCTTTTTGGAAATTCCTACCCTTTTTGGAAATTCCTATCTCGAAACAACAAAACGCTATATCCAATAAGTTAGGACATATTGCTTTGAAATTCCAAGATAGTGGCTTGCATTTAGAAAACCTTTAAAACACTTAGAAGGGTACTCGATTATTCGAACTCAACGAGAAAAGTGGCAACCCAATAAGTTAGGGCACTACTTTCTCGAAATTTTCAAACGCCAAGCATTGCCTTTATATTTTTTTGAAAACTTTGGAGTCTTGTTTTTTTTTTTTTAAAAAATGATGCATAAGGAACCACATTATCACTATAGAATAGAATATTACAATAATAAGCGAATAAAACATGCATTTTAACGATACAATAGCAATAATACAAAAATCATATACTAGATGCATACGAGTTTAGAATTACATAACATCATATATACAAAGATACATATAACCTATATTGAAGATGGATAAGCAAAACATACAAACATATATAGCGATAATTAAGAAATGCCGATTCTCAATTTAAAAGAAATATAATATCGATGTACATGTTCACAAAATATATCATCAAACAATAAGTATAAAAATAACATTTAACACACATGATACATACAATATAAAGATACATAAAAGAATTAATACATATATATATAAATATAATATAAAGTGAATAATTGTTACCAAAATATACATATAATACAAATAAAAATATGATATTTGATAATAATTTTAAAATAGTATTTAATATACAATATATATATAAATATTTATAAAAGAATAATTATTATATATAAAATATATCGGTTTAAAAGTATGTAAAAGAATTCATAATATAAAAATATCAGTTTAAAATGAAATAATACATAATACATAATAAATAATTAATTAATAATTAAATATGAGTTAAAAATAAAATTTAATTTACAAAATTTAAAATTATAAATAATATAATGAATAATATAGGCCTAAATAATATAGTAGATAATATATGATATACATAAAAAAAATAAGAGTAAAAAATAAAAATATAATAAATGTTATACAATAAAATATAATATAAATATATAGGAAATAAGAAATATAATAAACATAATATAAAATAACGAAAATATATATGTAAGAACAATATATATAAATAATTAATGAATATATAATACAAGTAAGATATAATAATAATGTAAAATAATAACAATAATTTGTGAAAAATAAGATATAATAAATAATAATAATATATATAATAAAATAATCTTATAATGTATAATATAAAAGTAAGGTAAAAAATAGAAAATAACAATATATAAAATATATATATATATATATATATATATATATATATATATATATAAAATAGGGCTAAATTTAAAGTTCAAGCAAAATTATGGGGTGAATTTAAAAGAAATAAAACTGAATTAAGGCCTTTAATTAAAACGCGTGCAAAACAAAAGGGACTCATTGGGAAAATTTCCCTATTCCCAAAACGACTGCGTTTTAAACCTAGACTTAAAGTAGTTACTTCAGGGATTAAATCATAACTGAGACAAGATATTAGGGTTAAATCATAAATAAAATAAAACTTAATTGTAAACACAAAAAAAGTAGAAGGATCAATTGGACAATTAACCCAATCCTCAAAAACACGCGGATCCTCCCCGAGTAATCGGGTCAATGTGCGGATCCTATGGCTTAATACGACACCGTTTTGAGCTTATTAAGTTAAGCAGAAACGATGTCGTTTCAAGGAGGCTATATAAGCCCATTTTACAGCTTTAAAATCATTTTAACACTGGTCTAAAAAAAAATCCTGAAATACTCTGTAGAGGGGAAGAGAGAGGTCCTCAGATCTAGCCTCCGGCCACGGTGAGTGCTTGCACACGCGCCTCACGCGTCGTCGTACACGGTGGCCTGAAGGCTTAAAAATCTTCGTCCTTCCACAGGTAATCTCTTTTCCCTTAGATCCTTGCTCGTACATGTTAGAACCATTCATATATGTTTAAAATAAAGCACGAAATATGCGATTAAATCACCTTTTGAGAGACTGTTGATATTTTTGAATGAATATCTGTGAGTATATTTCTATTCTGTAAAAAAAGGGTCCTTTACACTGTTTTCAATCGGGCTTTTATAGCCACTGTTACTATTACATAAACTGGGAAAGAAATCTCCGATTTCTTTCTATTTCTTGCCCACTGTATCTTTGATCGTGATCTGTTGAGATACTTTTTAGTTTCCTTTTCTTGCTTTATGTATCTGATGTGTTTCTTTTTCTATTTCGTGTTCTTTGTCTTATCTTGCAGGTATTTGCGAGGAATCCGGCGATGGCAAAGGCCTGACGATGGTCCACTGGTGGCGTTGATCTCGGCGTGACTAGGGGCCTGGAATCGCGGCCTTGATGGGGTAGCTAGAACGGCAGAAACCGAAGGGTCATGAGGCTTGGCTTCTGGAACCTTCTGTTTGCGGCTCAAGGAGAAAGGCAGAAACCCTAGGGTTTCATGCCTTAGTGTAACAAGCTGGGCCAGTTGGGCCACTTTTATCCTGGCTAAGTGGGGTGTAATGGGTATAGGGTAGTTAGGCTATAGTGTTTGGTTTTGGGCCTACGGGCTATTGTAAATGGACTGTGGACTGTTAAATAAATATTTATTTATTATTCATTTTTTGGTTTTATTTGTTTAATCACGGGCCTGGGTAGATTTGGGCTATTACAGCTGCCCCTCTTTGCTCATTGCTGTGTAACAGGAATCAAGCAAAGACTCATAGAAAGACCAAATTTGCCCGGCCTTATCGGATCTTGGTCTTAAATTTACCACTTATGAACTTATGACTGTCATGTTGATATCTTCGATCTGCTCTCCGCTGAACAAAGAGACGCCAAATTTGCTTCTTCGATTTGTTCTCTAACAATATAGAGATGACAAATCATCTTAGATTTGCTTCATCGTAAGCACGTGAAAGCCAAATCAGCTATGTCTTCGATTTGTTCCTTGTAAGCACAAGGATGCCAAATCATCTTAGATCTACTTCAGCATAAACATCTGAAGGTGAGATCTGCTGTGTATCTGTTCTCCATTGAAGTGGAGATGCCAGACTTCGATTTGTTCTCTGACAATTCAGAGATGACAAATCATCTTAGATTTGCTTCATCGTAAACACGTGAAAGCCAAATCAGCTACGTCTTTGATTTGTTCCTTGTAAGCACAAGGATGCCAAATCATCTTGGATCTTGCTTCAGTCTAATCGTCTGAAGGTCAGATCTACTGTGTATCTGCTCTCCATTGAAGTGGAGATGCCAGACTTCGATTTGTTCTCTGACAATACAGAGATGACAAATCATTTTAGATTTGCTTCATCGTAAACACGTGAAAGCCAAATCAGCTATGTCTTCGATCTGCTCTCCGCCAATACAGAGATGCCAAATCTGGTATCTTCAACTCGTTCCCTATAAACACAGGGATACCATGCTGAAATCTTCGATCTGCTTCACTTTAAGCACATGAATGTCGAATCTTGTTTCTTTGGTCTACATTGTCCTATAAAAGACATAACCTGTAGAATACATATGAGTTCATGCCTAATAATGCTATGATCCAAGCGAGTCAAATTCTCCTAATTAGACATGTTATAATGCAAAATGTTATGAAAATGATTCCTATTTCGGATGTCATCACTCATTCCTTAATCGAAGTTTATCCTTACTTCTTTCGAAATCTCATTCCGACTCAACTTGTGGGTTTGTACCATTCTTCAGATGCTATGACCCGCTGAAAATGTCTGTAAGATGATCCTCTCCTAGGATCGAATTGTTTGATTTATTCAATCATCATTTAGACTGAAGAAGAAATTTTAGTTTCCCCGAGTACATCCGAACCTCACATATGAGAATTCCTTGAACAATTATCTTGTTTCAGTTTCTTGTATTATTTAGAAATTTCCAGAGTAATATGCAAAACTTCATTCGTGAAGATATTTAGTTCATCTATTATTATTTCAATGCAACATACTTAAAGAATACTGGAAGATGAATAAACTTTATTGGATTAAAATGAATTATCGAAAAATACAAAGGAAAATAATTTGAAAACCTATCTTTAAGAAGAAATAGAATCTAAAGATAGCAAATAAGATAAAAGTTATGTGCCCAAGATATCGCCGCTTGAGTGTCTATACACCAGCTCCATGAAGTCTCTCTTGAGTTCAACATGTGTTTAAAAGATTCAAAGTACTTTGTTGATGCCCCAGTATGCAACGTACTTCACTCTTTATAACAAGATCATTGTGTACTCTTCAAAATTTGAGCTGCCTTTTCGGGTTTTCAACTCAAAACCCCTTTGGTCACAAGGCGCCCTTTGCGGGTTTTCACCTTGGCCTCTCCATTTTTTTTTAAATTCAAGGCGCCCTTTGCGAGTTTTCACCTTGGATTCTTTTCTCCTTTAGGCAAAGTATTTTTTAACTGAGTTTGAGTTCACTGGGTTGGGTAAACTCTTCCTATCCATTTCCGTTAATATCAATGCACCACCCGAGAAAGCTTTCTTCACGACATACGGCCCTTCCCAATTCAGCATCCATTTTCCCCTAAAATCCTTTTGAATAGGAATGATCTTTTTCAGTACAAGGTCTCCCTCCTGGAATTCTCTTGGTCAAACATTCTTATTATAAGCTTGCATCATTCGCTTCTGATACATCTGTCCATGTCGAATGGCTTTTAGCCTCTTTTCCTCAATTAAGTTCAACTAGTCATATCGGGATTGAACCCACTCAGCTTCATCTAACTTTACCTCCGACAAAATTCGAAGAGAAGGTATTTCTACTTCAATAGGTAACACTGCTTCCATCCCATAAACTAGCGAGAATGGAGTTGCCCCAGTAGAGGTTCTGACAGATGTTCGATAGGCCAAGAGTGCAAATGGCAACTTCTCATGCCAATCTCTATAGGTCTCAGTCATTTTCCACACTATTTTCTTAATATTCTTGTTGGCAGCTTCTACTGCCCCATTCATTTTTGGATGATAGGGAGAAGAATTGTGATGTTTGATCTTGAACTGGTCACAAACCTCTACCATTGTCTTGTTGTTCAAGTTCAATGCATTGTCGGATATGATCTTCTTAGGCATTCTATACCGACAAATGATCTCCTTCTTCAAGAATCGACGTACAGCTGACTTAGTAACATTTGCATAAGAAGCAGCCTCTACCCATTTTGTAAAATAGTCAATTACCATGAAGATAAACCGATGTCCATTCGAAGCTTTAGGTGATATTGGTCCAATGACATCCATGCCCCACATGGAAAAGGGTCATGAAGAAGTCATAACCTGTAAAGGTGAAGGTGGTACATGAATTTTATCCCCATAAATCTGGCATTTATGGCATTTCTTGGTGTAGTTGATACAATCTCCTTCCATAGTGGCCCAATAATAGCCAAACCTCATGATTTGCCTTGCTATTGTAAACCTATTTGCATGCATCCCACACACACCTTCATGAACTTTTTCTAAAATTAGCTTAGCCTCCACAGGATCGACACATCTCAAAAGTACTTGGTCTTTCCGTCTCTTATACAGGATATCTCCATCTAAGACATAGTCGCAAGCTAACCTCCTCAAAGTTCGTTTGTCATTTTCACTGGCCTGTTCAGGGTATTTACGATCTCTCACATATCGCAATATATCTTGATACCAGGGGTTATTGTCATTTCCTTCCTTCTCAATGTTACAACAATGAGCTGGAGCCTCATAAACACTCATTTGAATTGGCTTCATTTCTTCTTCTTTATTCGCCTTGATCATTGAGGCCAAGGTTGCGAAAGCATTTGCCATCTGATTTTCGTCTCGTAGGAGATAATTGAAGGTGATATCATCAAACTCCTCAAGTAACCCTAAAACTACCTTTCGATAACTAATCAATTTAGGGTCCCTTGTCTCCCATTCACCTCTAAGCTGATAAACTACCAATGCCGAGTCTCTATATACTTTTAAGGTTTTTATACCTCGCTCTATAGCTGCTTGAAGTCCCATGATGCATGCTTCATACTCAGCCATATTGTTCGTGCAATCAAATTCCAACTTACACGTAAAAGGGTAATGATCGCCATTCAGAGATACCAATACTGCCCCAATTCCATTTCTAACTGCATTAGAAGCCCCATCAAAATTGAGCTTCCAAGAAGAATTTTTAGTCATTGCTATACACATCAACTCTTCGTTTGGAAAATTGAAGTTCAATGGCTCATAATCCTCTAGAGCCCTACTGGCCAAGAAGTCTACTACCGCACTTCCTTTTATAGCCTTCTGACTTATGTATACTATATCAAACTCTAAAAGCAAAATTTGCCATCTCGCCATTCTCCCATTTAGAGCTATTGACTCCATCATGTATTTCAACGGATCAAGTTTTGAGATGAGTCAACTGGTATGGTATAGCATGTACTATCTTAATCTTCGAGTTGTCCAAATCAGCACACAACATAACTTTTCAATTGGTGTATATCTCATCTCACAGTCAGTGAATTTCTTACTGAGATAATAAATTGCCTTCTCCTTTTTCCCTGACTCATCATGCTGGCCAAGCACACATCCTATAAAATTACTGAACACTGACAAGTATAGTATTAATGGTTTATCTGGGCTAGGTGGAGACAATACCAGAGCATTTAACAAATACTAGTTGACCTTTTCAAAAGCATTCTGGCATTTCTCATCCCAAGTACCTTGATTGTGCTTTCTGAGGAGGTGAAAGATAGGATCACACTTCTCGGTTAGTTGTGAAATGAACCGAGCAATGTAATTCAACCTTCTTAGGAATCCTCGAACTTCTTTTTGAGTACGCGGTGGAGGTAATTCTCGTATGGCTCTGACCTTGTCTGAGTCGACTTCAATTCCCTTTTCACTGACCACGAAGCCTAATAACTTTCCCGATCTAGCTCCAAAGGTACATTTTGCTAGATTGAGCTTCAACTGAAATGAACAATCTTCTCAAGACCTCAATATGCTCTTTTTCTGAACGCGACTTGGCAATCATATCATCAACATATACCTCAATATCCTTATGCATCATGTCGTGGATAAGTTTACCATGGCCCACTGGTATGTTGCCCCTGCGTTCTTTAATCCAAACGACATTACTTTGTAGTAAAAGGTGCCCCACAAGGTTATGAAGGTGGTTTTATCCATGTCCTCTGGATGCATCTTTATTTGGTTGCATCCTGAGAAACCATCCATAAAGGAGAACAACGAATATCCCGCTGTGTTGTCTACTAAAGTGTCAATGTGTAGTAAAGGAAAATTATCCTTTCGGCTTGCTTTGTTCAGATCTCTGTAATCAACACACATTCGTACCTTTCCATCCTTCTTAGGAACAGGCACAATGTTAGCTACCCATTCGGATTACTTCACTTCTTGCAAGAATCCTGCATCGAACTGCTTCTTGACTTCATCCTTTATTTTCAGAACGATATCTGGCCTCATTCTTCGCAACTTCTGTTGGACTGGCTTACAATCCTGTCTTATCGGAAGATGATGTACTACAATGTCGGTACTCAATCCGAGCATATCCTGATATGACCAGGCGAAGATATCCTTGAACTCTCGAAGCAACTCAACCAGACCATGCCTTGTATCTTCGCTAATTAGGGTTCCAATTTTCAATTCCTTCCCTTCCTCTAGGGCTATATTCTCTATTTCCTCTTTCTCATGTGGCATGATTTATTTCTCCTCTTGCTTTACCATTCTTAACAGATCGAGAGATATGTCACAATCTTGAACATCTTTAAAATCCTGAGGTTCCTCTAAACACGTCTTGCTCACTAGAGAAATTAGGAGCTGCAATATCAGCGCTCATATTATTGATATCTAGGGACCTGTGGGGGTATGAAAGAATATACAAAGAATGAATGAATCTAAGAATGATTATTTATGTGCTATGAATAAAAGAATAAGAATTGCCAAAATTTAAAGGAATATTGGTTGATAAAAATAAAGCAATACTCGTTTAAATTGATAAAAGTTATGTTTTATTTAAATAATAATAGATGAACATAAACCTCTTTTCACAAACGTAATCTTACTACTCCTAGGCCCTAGAGTAACAAACATGTTTCGAGAATTACTCTGAAAAATTTCTAAAGACTACGGAAGGTCCTCTGCAGTCCAATTATTCAGAGAGCTCCCCGGTTCATAAGGGCGAATGCCCTCGAGGTTTCCTTGTTCCGATCCCTCATTGTGTACAGCATTAACTTGATAACTTTCCTCTATCAGTAATCCTCCTGACTTAAAGGATTTGGATACAGGTGGGAATGTCATCGGTTCCCACTCCACTTCTCTTCCATTTAAACGCACCTTTCTTCTCGCTTGGCGTTTCTCAATTTCTTGCCTCCCGTGCTTATGGTCTGGCTTGAAACCCAAAACAAAGCGATCCTTCTTCTCACTTAGTTTTAGGGTCTGAACCCCTCCTTGCAACTATCTTCCTAGCCCTTTTCTTGGCAATGCTCCCTTCCCCATCATCATTTGAAAGGCCATCCTTGTGGCTCTGGACATTTTGGGTGCCAGCACCTCACTTCCTTCCAAAATAAAGGTGGCATTAATGATTTCTAAAGAGCGAAAAGAACACTCGATAGCCTCTTCATTTGCCTCGACATAAGGGGCCTTGCTGGTGATCGCTGCTATGATGTCTTCCTCCGCATTGATGGTTATTAAGCGTCCATCTATCACTAACTTCAATTTTTGGTGCAATGAGGAAGGCACTGCTCCTGCCGAGTGTATCCATGGTCTCCTCAATAAATAATTATAGGAGGGCTTGATATCCATCACCAAGAAATCAACTTCATATGTATTTAGCCCAATCTCTAGAGGGATGTCAATTCATCCCATCACTTTCCTTTCAGTTCCATCAAAGGCTCTCACCACATTGTGACATGTCTTCATATGCTAACTGTCAATGGGTAATCTGTTTAATGTGGATAATGGAAGGACGTTCAAAGCAGACCTATTATCAACAAGTACACTTGGAAGCGTGTATCCCTTACACCGAGTAGTGATATGCAAGGCCTTGGTTGACCCTATCCCCCCGGGTGGAATTTCATCATCATTGAAGTAGATGAAATTGTCAGCACTGATGTTGTTTACTAACCGGTCCAGCTTGTTAACGGATATGTCATGGGTGACAAATGTTTCGTTAAGCACCTTTAACAACGCATCCCGATGCACCTTAGAACTCAGGAGTAGGGCTAACACTGATATACGTGTCGGCTACTTGCGCAACTGCTCGACCATGCTATACTCGCTATGTTTCAGGAACTTTAAAAACTCCTTAGCTTCTTTCTCCTTTACCGGCTCATTGATGGGTACTTCGGTCTCCTTCTTCCTTTCAACCTCGACATCTTTCATCTTTGTGGGCTCCATTCTGATATTCCCCCCGTCATAACATTTCGCACTCCGCGTATGGGAACCTTTATTTTGCACACCTCTAGATGCACTGGCTATACTCTCCCCCTCAGGTATTGTTATACTGCAATCATAACTCTATGGCACCCTCTTGTCATCCTTGTAAGGGAAAGGATTGGGTCTATGAATGACAACCCTGGGCCCAATTTGCGCCTCCACTTCATTATTTCCTGGTAAGGAAATAATAATCCTCAGTCGGTGGGTTTCTTTTCGTTTATTCTCAAGTACACATATTTGTCCTTCATAAGAACTACCCTCAGAAAATTGTAGTTCTTTGTTAACCATGAGGCCTTGTACCATGGCTTTGAACTCTTCACAATTTTGGATCATATGACCCACCTCTCCATGGAATTCACAATGGTTCTCTATTCCTTCTCTTCCTTTTCTAGAGGTCAGCATACCTCTCTTCACTATCTCCTCCCATATTACTTTCATAAGTGTCTTCACCTCAGCAATATCTTTCTTGACTTTTCCTTTCTTTGTTTCATCGATGGCATTCACTCCTTGATTGCCATGATCTGGTAACGGATTTTCAGTATTAGGGGTACTATCGAATTTCACAACCCCTATCTTGATAAGCCTTTCCACGACCTTCTTAAATCCGGTACAGTTTTCAATTGAATGTCCTAGTATTCCCGCGTGATATTCGCACTTAGAATTTGAATCATACCACTTGGGGAGCGGTGGCTGCAGTGGTTTTAAGTGAAATGGAGCGATGGCATGTGCATCGTATAAGCTTTGATAAAGCTTAAGATACGTCACAGGGATAGGCGTGAATTGTATCCTCTCCGAATTTTGTCTTGTAATCGATTCCTATCTTTGAGTACTTTGTTGCTCAGCTTTGGGTTGACCAATTGTAACTGCTCTCGAGTTGAGGCTATTCACCACGTTGTTTTTTCTCCTTGGGGCCGACCTTTTAGCCACTTCCCCCTCAATCCTACCACCCCTTACAACATTCTCAATCATCTCACCTGCCATAACTATATCCGCGAAACTTTTCGTGGTACTTCCAATCATATGAGTGATGAATGGCGCCTTCAAAGTATTAATAAATAACATGGTGGTCTCCTTTTCCAACAATAGCGGTTGTACTTGCATTGCCACCTCCCTCCATTGTTGTGCATATTGCCTAAAACTTTCATTAGGCTTTTTCTCCATATTTTGAAGTGTGATCCTATCTGGTGTCATATCAGTCACATGGTTATACTGTTGCATGAAAGCCTGTGCAAGATCTCTCCATGAACCGATTCTTGCTCGGCTCAACTGATTGTACCATCTAGCCGCTGCTCCCACTAGGCTGTCCTGAAAACAATGAATCAATAGTTGATCATTGTTTACATATCCAGTCATCCTCCTACAAAACATAGTTATGTGTGCCTCTGGACAAGTAGTCTCGTTGTACTTTTCAAACTCTGGCATCTTAAATTTATGAGGAAGCACCAAATCTGGGACCAAACTTAAGTCTTTGCTATCAATCCCATGATGATTGCCAGTGCCCTCCAAAACCCTAAACTTCTCCTCTAACCACCTGTAACGATCTTCCAATTGTTTTGCAGATTCAGTTGCCATTCTTTCCTTCTCCATCAAATCCAAGTCAGGAGTGATAGGGTTGATCGAGCTATTAACCAAATTATTTCCTAACCCAGATGGGAAATTTACGGGGATTCCAGTATCCACTGGCCCATGTTGAGGTCTCATGGTGACAGATGTTCTTCTAGGAGGTGCCTCGGTTTGTAGTGGCACCTGAGGCGGAGTAAAACCCTGAGGATGACCTTCATTCTCCTCTTCAGTGATTGCCATGGGAGCTTTTCCTTTATCAGTGGCTCTTAGTAGCTGAGCCGTTTCAACCATCATGTTCCTCTGAGCCTCTAGCATTTGCTCCCTCATTTCATTCTGCATTTTGGCCAACTGCTCTTGCATTTGGTCTTGCATATCTTTTTGTAATTGCTCGAACCTTTGATCCATACTCTTAGTCTTAGTGCGAGTGCCGTAAGGATGTGTGATTTCCATATTTTTTTTCTACCTTTTGAGAGTAAACTTTAACTAATCAGGGTCTTTCTATAACTTTGAATGCAAACGATATGATGAAGTGCCATGAGATGCAAATGCATGAATGCAAAAAGGATATTGATTCTAGTTCAACTTCATCTAGAAAATTTTATTTAGAAAAATAATATCTTTACATATAAGAGGATTACAAATATGCTTTCGCCCTAAGGCCCAAAGCTTTAACTCTATCTAATAAAAGGGCTAACTCTCGTCCTGTATCCGACAATGATGAATACATCAGACTTAATACATCAGCTCGAATTGCCAAGTCTTGTACATATTTAGCAACTTCTCGAATCTGGGTTATGGCTTCACTAATGACATGATCCCTCTCTCTGACCTGTCCTCTAGTCTGATGAAGCTCTCCCTTCAAATAATCTTCTTGTGCCTCGAGCTGCTCTACTCGGAGTTCACCATCATGCAATGCCACTCCCAAATCTTCGACCTTGCTTTTTAGCTCCCTCAACTCGACCGCAGAATTATGGTTTTGGTGCCAACGTAGAGATCTTCCAAGCTCAGTTACCTTAGTCTTCAATCCTCTATTCTCTTCCTCTAATGCCAAATTCTGCACCTGCATCTCTTGGAACTTCCTCTCCCAATACTCGGCTCTAGCCTTTTCCTCTTGGACCTCTTTTTGCAACTGATTTGAAGATCCTCCTACTCTCACTCTCTTCAAGGATACTTGTGCCCTTTTGTAATGCTCCTTTAGATTATCTCGATCTTCCTCCTTTCTTTTCTCTCTTTCTGGACCTCCATCTTTTGAACATCGACGTCCAAACTCAAGTACATCTTTTTTTCCTCGAGCTTTGCTATCCTCTTCTCGACCTCCAAGTTCTTTCTCTCGAACTCCTGCTTCATAATTTCTAACTCTGAGGGCCTTACTTGTAAATATTCCTCTATCGGTCGAGCTCCTTCCACGCTTGGCTTAGGGATGTTATCGTTAACCCTTCTACCTTTCCATTCAACGTATTCTGGTGTGGTTGCAGGACTAATAACTACTCATTTCAACCGACAAGTCTTTTTCCAAGCACTAGAAACTTCACTAACCTTCCTCTTGTAATCGGCTCCTCTATATACGAACTCACTTTGAGCCAACCCTTGAGTCACTGGTACGAATCGTCTCAATCCATCTTTGTCTCAAAGACGAGCAAAGGGGCATAACTAATGGCACCCCAAATTCCCAACAGAGGGACCCAATCAAAACGCCAGATCAAGAAAGAACCTCACCAGGAATCATCCACGGAGCCCTCCACTCGACATCTTTCGACTGAAGGTTCTGAAGTAGCGCTATCCAATTCTCTTCTGGAACATCAACTCTCCTAGTTGAAGCTACTATATCTTTCAACGGTGAATAATCCTCGAAGAAGACCCGACAAACCACCCTATCTATCAACCGGAAATAACTATAGAACCAAGCCAAAAGTAACTGAGCACACCCTATAAACCTGCCAGCACTAGCCCTCCTACATGCACCTAAAGACCTGAATGTTTCAGCCAAAATTGTGGGGACAGAAGTGACCTTTTTACTGAGTCGATGAAAAAGATCCATGGTTGCCTCATCCACATATCCCAAAGCCCTAGGGAAAACCATTAATCCATACAAACTTAAGGCAAAAACATCTACCTTCTTCATCTCATCAGGGGGTGTCAGGATCCAATCTTTCAAAGCGTCCCACGAAATGCACTTGCACTCACCCTCCTCTTTAATTTGGGCTGTGGCCCACTGCTCGCTCATCCCAATAATAATCATCAGTTTCTTCCAAAAGGTAGGGACACAAGCAGCTCGAGAATAGATCCTATCATTTTGAAACTTGGGACAACGAAGCAAGGTAGTGTACTCCTCCACAGTAGGTACCAAGTCTACTTCCCCAAAAGTGAAACAACTGTACGCCGGGTTCCAAAACTGAGCAAGGGCTCGGAATAAGTGCTCATCTACCCAAACATCGAGCAAGTGAGGTAAGTCTCCGTAATTATCGTAGAATAACTGCCTGGTGTTTTTGCCCCACTGATCCCAAATCTCCTTAAGCTCTTGGAGATTATTCTGTATGACACTAATACGAGTGTAATCTGATAGCTCTGACACGTATCCCACAGCTATACTATCTCCCTTTTCTAGTTGAGTTTGCTCAGAGCATCTATGGACGTTGGCGTTGCTTTCCACTCTATCAAGAAGTTCGTTCTCCATAATAAAACTTCCTAACTTAGAAACTGACCGTGAATCGATACCTTTCAAATGCAACATGACATGCAAAAAAAGAAAAGAGATAGTCAGTATCACATGATATCAATAAATTTCAACGATAATTCATAAGGGTAATATCTAAAGTTTAAACCTAACTAAGTTGGGCTCTTACAGTTTTTCGATATGAGGTTGGTTCTAAAGTTTGAGGTACCTGATCCAGCAGATTCCTCGATTCTCACCCATTATAGGCTCATTTGAATCGAGTTCAGTTCAGGGGAATACATTTCCCTATGGCTACACGGAGATGAAAATCTCAAGAAACCATAGGTACAGATGTATCCCGAAAGTAATCCACTATCCAGCACGGAGGCGAAAACCTCACGAAGGCATAGTTTCTCACTCCCACTTAAGGGTGTGAGCACAACGGTCATGCAAATGCAATGCGCATCAGAATATAGCAACACTTGCAATAATACAAACACATGTAATGCAAAGAGGATTAGATTTTAAAATTTTTAATTTCCGACATTAAGATAAGAGATAATCAATTACACGGCTTGACTCTCTTATGGAGTCCCCAGTGGAGTCGCCAAGCTGTCGAAACCATTTTTTAAATCGAGTTTTGGAAAATAGAAATCGACTTTAAGAAAAACGAAAACTGAAGTCGCCACCAATCTTTTAGGTGTGATTGGATCACCTTTAAAACATTTTGTTTTAAAATCATTAGTTTTTGGTCTACGAAAGTCGAGAAAATGGATTCGGGAGTCGGTTACGTACGAGGAAGGGTTAGTACCCTCGTAATGCCCAAAAATGGGTACCTAATTGATTATCAAGTGTCTTTAATGTCGGAAATTTAAAATTTATAAGATGTAGTCCTCTTTAAAAATATTTTAATTTTGAAAATTGGGGGTTCACTCGTATCGAAGTATTGACACTAAGTTAACCCTTTTTAGAAATTCCTATCTCGAAACAACAAAACGCTATATCCAATAAGTTAGGACATATTGCTTTGAAATTCCAAGATAGTGGCTTGCATTTAGAAAATCTTTAAAACACTTAGAAGGGTACTCGATTATTCGAACTCAACGAGAAAAGTGGCAACCCAATAAGTTAGGGCACTACTTTCTCGAAATTTCCAAACGCCAAGCATTGCTTTTATATTTTTTTGAAAACTTTGGAGTCTTGTTTTTTTTAAAAAAAAATGATGAATAAGGAACCACATTATCACTATAGAATAGAATATTACAATAATAAGCAAATAAAACATGCATTTTAACGATACAATAGCAATAATACAAAAATCATATACTAGATGCATACATGTTTAGAATTACATAACATCATATATACAAAGATACATATAACCTATATTGAAGATGGATAAGCAAAACATACAAACATATATAGCGATAATTAAGAAATGCCGATACACAATTTAAAAGAAATATAATATCGATGTACATGTTCACAAAATATATCATCAAACAATAAGTATAAAAATAACATTTAACACACATGATACATACAATATAAAGATACATAAAAGAATTAATACATATATATAAAATATAATATAAAGTGAATAATTGTTAGCAAAATATACATATAATACAAATAAAAATATGATATTTGATAATAATTTTAAAATAGTATTTAATATACAATATATATAAATATTTATAAAAGAATAATTATTATATATAAAATATATCGGTTTAAAAGTATGTAAAAGAATTCATAATATAAAAATATCAGTTTAAAATGAAATAATACATAATACATAATAAATAAATAATTAATAATTAAATATGAGTTAAAAATAAAATTTAATTTACAAAATTTAAAATTATAAATAATATAATGAATAATATAGGCATAAATAATATAGTAGATAATATATGATATACATAAAAAATAAGAGTAAAAAATAAAAATATAATAAATGTTATACAATAAAATATAATATAAATATATAGGAAATAAGAAATATAATAAACATAATATAAAATAACGAAAATATATATGTAAGAACAATATATATAAATAATTAATGAATATATAATACAAGTAAGATATAATAATAATATAAAATAATAATGTAAAATAATAACAATAATTTGTGAAAATAAGATATAATAAATAATATATATATAATAAAATAATCTTATAATGTATAATATAAAAGTAAGGTAAAAATAGAAAATAACAATATATAAAAATATATATATAAAAAAATAGGGCTAAATTTAAAGTTCAGCAAAATTATGAGGTGAATTTAAAAGAAATAAAACTGAATTAAGGCATTTAATTAAAACGCGTGCAAAACAAAATGGACTCATTGGGAAAATTTCCCTATTGCCAAAACGACTGCGTTTTAAACCTAGACTTAAAGTAGTTACTTCAGGGATTAAATCATAACTGAGACAAGATATTAGGGTTAAATCATAAATAAAATAAAACTTAATTCTAAACACAAAAAAAAGTAGAAGGATCAATTGGACAATTAACCCAATCCTCAAAAACATGCGGATCCTGCCCAGGTAATCGGGTCAACGCGCGGATCCTATGGCTTAATACGACACCGTTTTGAGCTTATTAAGTTAAGCAGAAACAATGTCATTTCAAGGAGGCTATATAAGCCCATTTTACAGCTTTAAAATCATTTTAACACTGGTCTAAAAAAAAATCCTGAAATACTCTGTAGAGGGGAAGAGAGAGGTCCCCAGATCTGGCCTCCGGCCACGCAGTGCGGTCTTGCACACGCCTACCACGCCAGTCGTACACAGTGGCTCAAGACTTAAAAATCTTCGTCCTTCCACAGGTAGTCTCTTTTCCCTTAGATCCTTACTCGTACATGTTAGAACCATTCATATATGTTTAAAATAAAGCACGAAATATGCGATTAAATCACCTTTTGAGAGATTGTTGATATTTTTGAATGAATATCTGTGATTATATTTCTATTTCGTAAAAAAAGGGTCCTTTACACTGTTTTCAATCGGGCTTTTATAGCCACTGTTACTATTACATAAACTGGGAAAGAAATCTCTGATTTCTTTCTATTTCTTGCCCACTGTATCTTTGACCGTGACCTGCTGAGATACTTTTTAGTTTCCTTTTCTTGCTTTATGTATCTGCTGTGTTTCCTTTTCTGCTTCGTGTTCTTTGTCTTGTCTTGCAGGTATTTGCGAGGAATCCGGAGATGGCAAAGGCCTGACGATGGTCCACTAGTGGCGTTGGTCTCGGCGTGACTAGGGACCTGGAATCGCGGCCTTGATGGGGTAGCTGGAACGGCAGAAACCGAAGGGTCATGAGGCTTGGCTTTTTGAACCTTCTGTTTGCAACTCAAGGAGAAAGGTAGAAACCCTAGGGTTTCATGCCTTAGTGTAACAAGCTGGGCCAGTTGGGCCATTTTTGTCCTGGGCTAAGTGGGGTGTAATAGGTATAGGGTAGTTAAGCTATAGTGTTTGGTTTTGGGCCTGCGGGCTATTGTAAATGGACTGTGGACTGTTAAATAAATATTTATTTATTATTCATTTTTTGGTTTTATTTGTTTAATCACGGGCCCGGGCAGATTTGGGCTATTACAGTCTCCAAATTCGCACTTTTGTCCCTTAATTTTGCTTTTACCTCCAAATCAGTCCCTGAAAGATAAAAATACATAAATAGCTTAAATTAGTAGGATCAAGCTCAGAATAAACACATGATTAATACATAAAAATACGTTATTCTAGAGCATTATCAACGACCAAAAAGATGTCTTGTTAGGAGCACATTGATTGGTTGGATGTTAAACACGCGGACCACCGTTTGATGTGTTGTGGGATGCAAAAGAATTAACTAAACTAATCCGGTTTATAAAATATAAGTTAAAAATTGATTTAATTTTTTATTTAATATATATAACTTTTTTAAAATTTTTATGATATAAAAATAAATATTTTATATTTAAAATAGTAAATATAATTTAAATGTTATTGAAAAATTATTATGCTTTAGAAATATTTACTAAAAGACTTTGAAATTTTATCAAATAATATTAAAGAGTCATAAAATAAAGTTTATTTTATTAAAATAAGTCTATAAAATCAAAATAAAAAATTAATATGAAAAATGAAAATTAAACCGAGTCGAATTATAATGGATAGCTAAAAAACTAAAAATTCAACCAAATTGATATCACCTTTAGTGAGTATACATTCTACTATTGGATAATTTTTTTAATTTAAATCCTTTTAAAAGTTATTTTAATTTAACTTTAAATATATTATTATTAATTTATTATACTTTACAATACTTTATAATGTTTAGTTGTAATTACAGTTCATTCAAATATTTATTAATTGTAATTCTACATAAAATCTTAAAAGAATAGTGATTCATAAAACTATCAAAGAGAGAGAGAGAGAGAGGAGGAGTAAAGGATAGATACGTAAATTACAAATTCTGAATGAGGGAAAAAATTGGGAACGTGGGATATTGGCGGAGGATAGTGGCAGTAACCGTCTTAACCGTCATTACCGAAAGAAGAAACATAAAAACAAAGATAATAAGACTATTACATTAATCAGAAAAAAAAAAAAAAGAGAAAAAGAAGAGAAAATTACAAGACCAAATTTATTATCCAAATCCGTGAATAGCCACTCCCTGGTATAAGATAGTAGGGTTAAATTAGGGGAAATGGAAGGAAAGCGAGTAGAGATAAGTCAGATACGGAAAGGGCCATGGAAGGCAGAGGAAGATGAAGTGCTGATCAACCATGTTAAGAAATATGGCCCTCGAGAATGGAGCTCCATTCGATCCAAAGGCCTTTTGCAAAGAACTGGCAAATCTTGTCGCCTTCGTTGGGTTAACAAACTTAGACCCAACTTGAAGAAGTAAGCATGCGTGTGTGTGTATATATATATATATATATATCGATTAATCTCTGCTGCTCTCCTCTACTACTTGTTTGTAATTCACAAGTAGTTTCTTTTTTGTTTGTTTGTTTGTTTGTTTGAATCTTCCAAGTGGGTGCAAGTTTACGGCAGAGGAAGAGAGGGTGGTGATAGAATTGCAGGCACAGTTTGGGAACAAATGGGCTAAAATCGCAACGTATTTGCCTGGAAGGACCGATAACGACGTGAAGAATTTTTGGAGCAGTAGGCAGAAGAGACTGGCTAGGATTTTGCAGAATTCAGGGACCCCCTCTTCCTCCTCCTCCTCTTCCTCTTCCAAATCACTCAAACTTAAAAGGGAAATCCCTGCCTTTCACGATGTTCCTGTTTTTGAGGTAAACCCCAATTTCATGATGGTTGTTTCGAATTTTCAAGTGCTTTTTTGGAATTATTTTAATCACTTTTGTGGTTTGGGGACTAATATAATATTCCATTGGATGCATTTGTTTGATGAATTGACTCAAAAAGAATTCACTTCACTGTTCTTCGCTTAAAAAGTGGCTAAACTGTTGCTAATTGCTTGTATTGTATTAATTCTTGAGTAGTCTTTAGATGGTTTAAGTTCAATAGTTTTCTTATGGTGCGATATGTAGTTATGTTTCTTTTTTTTTTTTTTGGGGGTGGGGGTTTAATTTCAAGGCTTCAAAGTTGAGTTCATCAATGGAGGAAATATCATACACCATGGCTCAATCTTGCTCATCATCATCCTACCTTGATAACACCGAGGCTATTATTAAATTGGAGCAATCTCCGGAGCTAGTAAATCCCAAGTTGTACACCGATGCGAACATGGCGCAGCTGGAGCTAATGTCGATAGGGAACAACCCGTATGCTGCTACTGAGGCCCAACCGCAAGCTTTCTTCCCTCAGATCCCACACCCCCAACCATACCTCACATTATCACTGGAAAGCCAAGACCTGTTGGCTAAATTCGAGGACCCTTACTTTTCACAAGTGTTTGCACCTATGGATGTTCCTGAACTTGACAGTGGGAACGTGGAGCAGCAGCCATTTCTTGAACCGGTGAGAAGCGGTGGGTTCGGTGCAAGGGAAGAAGCTGATAACCCTATGATCCCTGATACCTTCTTCGATGATTTCCCAGCAGACATGTTTGATCAAATGGAGCTTTTTCCAAATCCATCAACTTAAATTCAAAGATTAAGGAAACTTGACTTTTGTTTAACGTTTTTAACTCTTTTCTTGTATATTATTGCTGTTTCAATGAGTAGGAGGCTTTCCTTTTCTTCTTTCTATTTCTGTTTTTTTCTTTCTTAAGAGGATGAATATTGTCACTGTAAAGACTGCTGGTTCTTCATTTCTCATTCGTGTGCTTATGTATATAGTCAAAGGCATATCCAGTGTTGGGTGCCAAAAATTAAAGGTCAAAATTTGCTGCCAAGCCTAGTGAAGTTTTAGATTTAGTGTTGAAACTTAAGAAGTGCAGTCCAATGAATGATGATATTGATGTTTTTTTTGGAACTTTAATCACTTGACAGTTCTATTAACGGGTCATATGTTAAGCTCATATAAATAGGATATCAATTGGGCGGGGTGAATGCGGGTAAGAATTTTCAGACCCATCCCCGTTCTGCGACCCGTTATGGGTACAAACCCAAAATCATTTCTGCCCTATGACCTGCAAAATAAATCATCGTTGTCCCATCATGTGGGTACTCAAACTTATTTAGTGCTATATTTATCTCGCAACCCACTTTATATAATATATATAAGTATCAGTTAAATAAATATAAACTAAATTTTGTATAAAAAAAGTATGAAATATTTGTTTTCTAGACTCTCATCACATATCTGATATTATTTCAACTGTCATCATTTAAAAAAAAAGTCGTCGTGATCTTTTAATTGATAAATAAAACATAACTTCAACATAAGTTTAAAAATTTAAAAATAAAGTGCTTACATAATATCTAAATATAAACAATGTCTCAAATATATTATAAATGTTTTTAAATTTAACACAAGTACAAAAATTAAATATTATTAAATTAATAAAATATTATTAAAATAATTATTAAATTAAATTTTTATTTTTTAAATTGCTTATTATATGGGTGCAATGTCATACCTACTCCTACCCCACCATCCACGACTGAGTTTAATTTTTGTCCTTATCCCCACCTCACCACTTGCTAAACCTGTACTCATCCTCGCCTAATTGGGTGCGAAGTGAGGCTAGACCCCGCGAAACCTGCCCAACTGACATCCCTACTTCAAAACATGTAAAGTTGAAATCAATTGAGATCTTATACAGTAATGTTTTGCGGTATTATATTGATTTGTTGATTTGTTTTGATTTTCCTTTTTATGTTTTTTAGTAGAATTATGCTTTTTTGTATAATAAAACTCTACACTTATCCAAAAGACTTATAATTTAATGTAATTATATACATAAAATTTAATTTGTGATTCATATGTATACATGAAATTTTGATTTTAATTTAATTGTACACATTTTAAAAATTAATACATTCATATATTTTCATATTTGATTAATATAATTATTTTAATGCAATAATCAACCAAAAATTGTACTAATTCAATAATGTTATTAGTAAATTGAATTAAATAAAATTTCATATATAAAATTATACAAAATTAATGTTGGTATATAACATTACATATTGGATAAAAGTATAATTTTGATATTTAACCTAAAAATAAATAATTAAAACGAGCCAAGAATTAGTTTAACATTTTAATAAGAATTCAATGGTCCAAATTTGGGGTGTTTTTTTTCCACATTTTCATCTTGGGTTTAATCGAAAGGTTTGAGGCTTAAATTTAGAAATAATTTTCCTAAAATTGTAATAATCTCTATAAAAGAAAGAAATAGAAAATGACATGATCAAAATCCAATTCTTACTCCAAATAAATTCAAGGTTGCCCATATATTAGCTCTCCATTTGCTGCCGGATACAGTTAGGGGAGACATTGTTTATCATTTGATTGGAAAAATTGATGAGGTTTATGTGTTTTGAGTTTTTCCTTAATGAACTCACCTTGAGGGCAGGTACGCTCCTCTGCATGTTATTCATTAAACTTGCTGTTCCAAGTTGACATCATATCAAATCATTTATCTCCTCCGCTTGAAAATGTAGGTAAATACAAGGCCGTCATAAAAAAACCCCTCGTGAAAGGCGGGGTGTTCATCCATTTCAATATTGGTTTCCTACAATCTGGTGGTTTTTTCACTAGAGCAATAAAACATTTGGCAGTGATGGATTACTTGGCATCATGTCAACATTGAGGAGGAAATGAGGTGGAAGGAACAGCAGCAGCATCTGCACCATTATGATGAAGCTGATTATGCCTACAATGGCCAGGCTGCAATTAAAATATCAGCCAGCATATTAAATTCAAAAAGCCTTATCACAGTTTGTTCAAAAACTATTCTTTCTATGTTCAGCTGCGTTTTAGTTTCCATTAATAGCACGTTGCTTTTAGTACATATGACCCTCCCTAGTGGCCCTTTGGGCCTTGAGTTCTCACCATTGTCCTAACCAACTAAGCTACTCCAATCATTTGTTTTTGAATACTTTAATCTCTAAAGTGTATATATATATATATATATATATTACTTTGATCTTGGAAGTTTTTTTTTTCATTTCTTTTACTCACTTCCGTACTTAATATTTTTAGGCATTCTCTCTTACTAATCATAAACTGTCACATGTCATATGATAATATCACAATAATGTAATCATCTAAAAAATTATAAACATTATAAAAATTACCAAAAATATAAATAAAATTATAAAATGTATAATTTTAAAAATTCAAAAATATGTTTGCACTTTTAAAAAGTGTAAAAAATAATTATTACAAAAATATAAAAAATGAAATTATTAGAAAGTATTTTAAAAAATATAAAATTATTAGAAATTGCAAAAGATTGTAAAAAATTTAAACAATAATAAAATTGTTGTATATTGGAATAAAATATATCTTCACTAATCACATTTAAAATATTAAAGACTTTATATAAAAGTTGTATATAGGTAAAAGTACAATCAATTTTATGAAAATTTTCAAAAAAAATTATGTATTAATATTTTAATATTTTAGAATACATTAATTTTTAGTACTATTGGCAACATGTTTATTTGACTCAACTCCCTATTTAATGCATGTAACGAGCTTCTTTATCGATCATTGTGCACATACTCTTTCTGTTTCGTACAAAAATTCTTTAAAATGGTCAAACACTCAACAATAGTGGTGGACTGACAAAGAACGATGGTATAAATGGATATTTGTAGTCATTTTATTTGTAATTGTGATAATAAATATTAAAGATCCAAAAACTATTTGGATTCAAATATTATAAATGTAACACCCCCTAACCCTTATCCATCGTCGAAATAGGGTTACGGAGCATTAACAAACTTTTTAGATCAAATACGATTATTACATAATTATCCACAAATAAACATCATAATTCAATCATATCGTTCCTTTTATGAGCCCTCGAGGCCCAAAACACGTGTTAGAAACAAATCGGGACTAAATCGGGCACTCTAAAAATTTTTCGTGAAATTTCAAAAATTTTCCTAGATGTAGGGCACACACGCCCGTGTGGCTAAAGGACAAGCCTGTGTGACCATAGGACACGCCCGTGTTGCAGGCCGTGTCCGACCCCGTGTTACTCTCTGACTTAGATCACACGACCAACCATACGCCCGTGTACTAGGCCGTGTGCCTTACACGGCTGAGACACACGCCCGTGTCTCTACCAGTGTGAAATTACCTGAGCATTCTATTTTAAAATTTTAAGGTTGCAGGGGACACACGGTCAATTCACATGTCGGCGTGTGAGCCGTGTGGACTCAAAATGAACCTTAAGCATCAAGTTTACCATACCCTGCAATCTTTAACAACAAGCAACTCAAAAACCAATTGTTCAACCAATCCAAAATACATTCAAATATATCTAAAACATGTCAAAACAATCAACTTATTAACCTAATCAATGTTCCCTCATAGATACTTCATATCTATTATCAAAACAATCCATTAAAACTTCATTCAAGCTAATTCTAAAATCATGTCAATTTCAACCCAAATATGCCAATATCATCCTCACTTATGCATTTACTCACACATCCCATAATAAACCTCAATATAACACACACGTATATATAAGCAACCAATGTCATCTTATAACCTCATTTACAATCATTTCTCAAAATGACAAACATAAGACATCCTAGGTACATGCCATCGCCAAGAGAAGTATACTTTACCACGTTTCGAAATCGGGATTGTTGAGGATGTCGAATCAACGATCAACTTTACCACTTAAGTTACGCACGAAAAATAAACCATACGCTGAGTATGAACTCGGTGGTATTTCTATAGTCCGAATGCTTAAAGGTAAATTAATATAACATATATATTAAACCATACAATAACCATAGTTATATAAATAATCAATTCATAGGGAAGCATTTATAACACATTCAATTCTTATCATTTGCTATTCCAGATAGCTTTTCACAGTGTAAACTCAATTCATTTGAACAACAATGTTGTTCATTTATAGCCAATTCATAAATTCACAATTCTTATGTTTCTATCCATATCTCAATTCATCATTCAATATCAATCATATCACTGTTTAATTTAGTTATCCCTATTAACACGACTCGGACTTGGATGGATACACGGATCCAACCAAAACACACTAGTTTGACACCCAGTGCCTCATCAGATAAATCGAAGTAATAGATTGACACCCAGTGTCTTATCGGCCATGCCGTAATAAGTTGGTACCCAGTACCTCATTGAATTTATCCGAAGTAATAAATTGACACCCACTGTCTCATCGAATTGAAGTCGAAGTATCTCTAAATTCTTCCAATCCTATGGCATGCCATCTATATCCGACTGAGCCCGATACAGTTAATAGGGTTTTCAAATCACTTTTCAATTTTAATCAATATTCATATCATTTCAAATAATGACATATATTCATAAGATCAATTCAATTCAAATCAATTTCAAAATATCATATACTCACCTCAACTACTTACCATGAACATTAAATCAAAATACAACAATTTAATAGTTAAATTCGGATTATAGAAATACAAACCAGAATTTCCAGGCTATTCCTCGTTGACTTTTTCCTTTCACTTTTTAGCCGAGGTTTCCGGCACAACGTTAGCTACGGAATTAAACAATTAAAAATCATCAATACAACACAATTTCACATTGAATATTTCAATTTATATTCAACTTTTGCCTAAATTCCAATTTAGTCCCTAAACTGAGACTAACTTTATTTCTCCAAACTAATTCCATATTTTCATTCAATTTCCACTTTTGACTAATTTCAACTCTCTAATTTCACTTAAATCCCGAAGTTTGAAAATTTCATAATTTAGTCCCTATTATTCAAAACTTATAATTTATTTTACAATTCAATCCCTTTTTCATTTCTAACTTAAAATTCTATCAATTTAACCCCAAATACTTAAATTATCCAACATGAACAACATCTAAAAATCCACTAATTTCTAAAATTTCAACATAAATCAAGTAGTATTTTATACTAGAATTCGAAAACATAAAAATTATAAGAAAATAGACTAAATTGACTAATCAATTTGAGCTTGAACCCTTAAAACCCTAATTTTCATTCTTTCTTTTCTCCTTTCTTTTCTTTCCTTTTCTATCTGTTTTGTTTCAACTTCTTTCTATTTTCTATTTCTATTTCTTTCATTTCTTTTATGTTTTATTATAATAATATAATATAATATAATATAATATAATATAATATAATATAATATAATATAATATAATAATATTTACTTAAATAATAAGTAAATATATAATATAATTTAATTATATAAATATTAATTTTACACATGTCCTTTTCAACACTTAACACTTGTAAATTTAAGTTTACTTACTCAATTAGTCCCTTTTCTTTTCTTTAATCTATAAGTAAACTTTCATATTTTATTTAATTTAATCCTTTCACCTAATTATCCTTAATTCAAGATAATTCACCTAGCCAAAACCTAATTAACCACAACTAATGTAACGCCCTAAACCTGTATCCATCGCCGGAACAGGGTTACGGAGCATTACCGGACTTATAACCCAATCAATCAAACATCTCCTGCACATATTTCATTCAATCACAAACTATTCACAAACATTCATATGGTTTCTAATATAAGCCCTCGAGGTCCAAAATAATTGTTAAAATTAGTTCGAGGCTAAACTAGTTACTTGAGAATTTTTTTGAAAAAAAAAAGAAAATTTTCAAGGATGTAAGGGACACACACCCGTGTGGCCAGGCCGTGTGGACATTCGATGTGGTGCACACGGCTGTGTCCTAGCCCGTGTCCACACCCGTGTAACTCTCTGACTTGAGACACATGGCCAAAGACACGCTCGTGTGGCCAAGCCGTGTGTCTTACACGGCTAAGAGACATGCCCATGTCTCAGGCCGTGTGGACATTGTAAAATTCACAAATCAGGTGTAGGGGTTACATGGCCAAGTCACACGCCTGTGTGCTAGGCCGGGTGTCACGCATGGTTGAGACACATGCCCGTGTCCTTGCCTATGTGAAGTTGCCTGAGCAATCTATTTTATATTTTAAGATACAGAGGACACACGGCCAAACCACACGTTCTTGCGCATGGCCGTGTGTCATGCATGGCTAAGACACATGCCCGTGTGGACAAAAATAGGCTATTTTCCAAGCCTTAATTTCCACCAAAATCAATACCAACCTAAATTCAACCATATGCATATGACCATAATATAGTAGGCATTCAATTCAACCCAGAATTGGATTTAAAAACGTGTATCATTATCACATACAACATTGAATTTGTTAAATGCACATTCTTCATCTGTCATTCATATTCAACTCATTTAAACAAACATCATTTTTAACTTAGTATAAAATGTCAACAGGTATTTACCATCATATACACTTACAAAAACTAGTACTCTAGTGTTCATTAAACTAAAGGACACTATCATTAAATTTGCATCCTAGGTACATGCCAAAATACAAAAAGAAGAAACGTCACCAACTTTGAGGACGGGATTCTCACTGGATGCGAAGTCCAATTCTACTATATATATATCTAACCTGTAACATGTAAAACAATTTATCAGCAATATGTTTCATTTATTAGCTAAACACAATCCCAATCTCCATTTATATAAATTTCTAACTTAGCCAAATAAGAATTCTAATCTCTCGATAATTCATTTAACTTTATTGTAATATCAGTTAACGATGTGGCACCCGATGCCTAGTGGTAATCCGAATAAGAGGTTGCGCCCAACACTAGTCGGATTAACCGACAGTAATGAATGTGAGCCCTGCTCTAGTTGGATAAACCAACAATATTTGCACCCAGTGCTAGTCGGGTTAACCGACGATAATAATTGTGAGCCCAGCTCTAGTTGGATAAATCAACAGTGAATTACGCCCAGCGCTGGTCAGATTAATCGACATTTGTGTGCCTAGCACTAGTCAGACAAGTTGACAAAGATTGTGTAACAGCCTAATTTTCAGTGGTGTCAGAACAGTGATTTGAGATCACTAAATCCGACAAATGAGTAGGAAATATTATTAATTTAGTGAGTATAAGTTAAATGTGAAGTTAGGAAAAAAAAATTTAAATAGTGAATAGCGTACTAAAAATAAATATTAAAATAATTAAAATCGAAAAACGAGGTATTAAGACCTCGAATTTTAATCGAGCCATAAATATTTTTATAAATATTTATGGAGCGTTAATAAGTTAGTATTAAAGTTTCGTCAAGAAATTTTAAAGTTCGATAGTTAATTGAACAAAAGGACTAAATTGTATCAAATGCAAAATTGTGAGAAATGATTAAATAGCTTAAATGATAAAAGAAAGAGGGTTTAAAAGGAAAATAGACCCAAGGTCTCTTTGGGCTGGACGGCAAGGCATGAAATCAGCAAGAAAATAAGGAGAATTAAGGGCAAAATTGGAAAATTGTAAAATTTACTTAATAAAGCTAGGACTAAAGTGGAATTATCTAGATTTCTCTTTATTTTTCTGCATTCTCATCAGAAAAAACACCATGGAAGAGTTCCTTCAAGCTGGTTTTTCATATTTTTACTTCAAGTAAGTTCAATTCTTGATTATTTCTTGAAATTTTTATGTTTTTGTGACTTGTACAACTAGGTCCACTTGTTGAATTCATTAGTTTTTAATTCTATGAAAGAAATTGAAAGTTGCTATGAATATGTGCTGGAACTATATGATGATTTGGCATGGAATTAGAGCTTTAAATTGTTTATATGCTGATTTTATTGAAAGAATTGAATAGAAAGTGAATGTTTAGGACCTAATTGTAAAAGAGTTTGAAGTTAAAGTTTCATGTGAAAATTCTAAATTTCAATAGTTATGAAATAACTTCAAATGTCTAGGAAAAGTATTAATTGAGAAAATTATCTTAATTGAGAGGTTAATTGAGTAAGGACTGAATTGTATGAATTGTGAAATTTGGGGAAAAATGGAAATCAACACTTTGCACTAAAACTGTTTTGGACAGTAGAGTAGTCTAACTTTTAAAAATCACCAAAAATTTTAGAAATGGAATTAGAGGATGAATAGAATATGAAATTAAAGCTTATTGAGTCTAGTTTCTTATAGAATAAACTATGTAAGCAATGGAATTGTAAATCATGAGATATGATAAATTTTGTGAGACAAGGTTAGAATGATTTCGGGTTCCCCTGTTCTGAATTTGAAAAATCATAAAAAAATTGGATAAAAACAATTAGGGGCTTAAATTTATATGTTTAGAATCCTGAATGAGTCTATTTTCAAGAGAAACAAACGAGGACATCATTCGAATTCTGTACGAGAAGATAATTAATTTTAGTGAAGAAGGGTCGGAACTGTCGGACAGCAGAACAGGGAGACTTCAATGAATAAACTGTATTAATTGGCCCAACCAAAAATTATGAAATTTTATGGCAAGAAAACATATGAGTCTAGTTTCTGGGAAAATTTATGGATCTTAATTTCGAATTCTGTAGCTCAAGATAAAAATGATTTAGTGACTATGACACGGATGGACAGCTTGAATATTCACATAAGTAAACAAAGGAAAATTATGGATGATGTTACTTACAAGTGTGTTATTTATACTAAGGATGTGGATGGAGAGGAGGAGGAGGAAAAGTAAATATATATATATATATATATATATATATATGAATGACTTGATCACATGCCCGATTATAATCGATAAATGTTGAATTAGAAATGATATAATGTTTTATTTGGAATATTTATTATGAAATTATGAATATCGTTATAATACAAAAATCGTACTTGTGAGTTTGTATAACTAAATTTTAGTGACCATTTGTTAATTTTATGAATTTCATGATGTGTTATTTTATATGTATTGATGATAAAATCGCGAATAATGTAAAAACATGAAAATTGAATAAATGATCAAATTGAGCATTACAATTCAAAGACAAGATAAATTGAAGGAAAAGACCATGGTTGGACCATGACAACAAGTGATAAGTGATAGCTTGGTACACTTATCGATCAATGACAAGTGAAAGTGATAAGTGATAGCTTGGCTACACTTATCGATCAAGGACAAATGAAAGTGATAAGTGATAGCTTCGGCTACACTTATCTGATCAAGGACAAATGAAAGTGATAAGTGATAGCTTCGGCTACACTTATCTGATCAAGGACAAATGGCAAGTAAAAAATGGTAGCTCCGGCTACCTGATCAGGGAATAGTGATAGCTTCGGCTACAAGTGACAAGTGATTTCTGTGTAAGACCATATCTGGGATAAGACATCGGTGTGATATGTGTATAAAATGTAAGACCATAGCTGAGCTATGGCATTCTAGTGAAAAGACCATAGCTATGCTATGGCATCAGTGATTGTCAGTGAAATTCAGTGCATACCGGTGCAGACCAATTCCGTAAGATGTTCACTAATTTGAAAAAGTTTGGTAAGTATTACATGGAATTATGTGACATAAGGAAATACGAGTTGACGAGACATGAGCATAAAACCCGATTGATGAATGAGTTCATTTGTGATTATATATATTTCTACGCCTTGAGTGTATTATCCGTATGAATTGGTATTCCAAATGAATTAATGAGAAAACTTCTAGTATGAAATAATCTGAGTTTTAAATGAAATATCATGAAAACGTACCTTGAATACATTGGTATGTCTTGTATATGCTATTTGAATTCATGAATGTGGAAAGTAAATGTATGTGGAAATAAGAGATGATGATATCTGTACATGGAATTTATTGATGAATACGTACATCCAAATTTATATGATAGATTTTAGTGTACATTGAAATTGGGCTCAATAAGTGATTTGGCAATTTAAATCGTGATTGGCAGGAAGAGTTAGTGAATTGCATATTTATGAATTGTTACACGTATTTGTCTGAAATACGAGGAAGTGATGGTAATTGATACATGTAAATTTGAGACTATATATATATATATATATATAAACATGGAATATGTTTGATAAATGTGTTCATTTATAACTACGGAATTATGTACCTCATGTGTGTTATTTGCATAAAGATGATATTTCAAAGACTTTAGTGAATAAAGCTTAAATACGAAATAGTATGAAATCGAGACAAGTTGTTATGAAAATGTATTTAAATTATCTATAAGTGTTTCGTGCTTCTCGGTAATGCCTCGTACTCTATTCCAGCGACAGATACGGGTAGGGGTTGTTACAGATTGCACCCAGTACTAGTTGATTATATCGACAATTGTACGATTATTTACTTCCATAACTTCATCATTTATTTTCTTATCATTAATTCCATAATGTGTATACATTTTATATCAAGAATTAATTTAGAAATAATCAATTTAAATAATAATTAGAAGTAAAATTAAGTTCGAGTCCATGAACTTACATTAACAAAATAGTCGTATTAGTGAGGCTGATAGCTACTCGGTTACCTTCGTTTTTCCTCAGTTCACGTCTGATTGATTCGTTCCTAAAAACAAAGTTCATAATTTCATTCAATCAATGTTGTTCCATCAATTTAATAATTATATTTATACCATCACATTATTCTACTATTATTATAAAAATTGTCCCAACATTTAATCACTTGTTTAATTTGATCCCTAATACCGAACATAGGATTTAGCTACATTCTATCATCTACATTTACTTTTAACTTAAAACCATTCCAACTAAGTATAACCCATCCAAATAAATCCACTATTTTTATCAATAATTTAACTATGTCTCTTTGAGTTTACTATATTCAAATCTCTAAAAATTATTACCAATAAAATCATTCACAACATGACCAACTTAGTCTACAAAATTTACACTCAAATATTCATATCACAAACATTTGGTATTCAACAAAATAATCTCAAACCTTCACATTTCTCATCCATGACAACTCTCAAAATCTCCATTCACTCTCAAAATTTCAACATGAGTAAACTAACTCATAACATCATACTTTCAAAAACATAACTTCATGCAAAAATAACCAAAACTTACTTACAATTTTATATAAATATTAAACCCCCATGGCTTACATATTTCTTGATTTTCTTCTTCAAATTTTCGACAGCAAGAAGGAATGAACACTTTTACTCCACTTTTCTACCTTCTTTTTCACCTACTCTCTCTTTTTATCTTCCATTATTATTATTTATTCATCACTTTATTTCCTTTCCTTTTATTTATTCACATCTCTTTCATATATAATAGTTATCCTTACCATACTCATCCACTAACTCTATTTGACTAACATAAGAGATGGACTATTTATTCAAATAGTCCTAGCAACTATTTCTCTTTTCATATATAATATAGTCCTTAAAAATTAAGATTTATCAAATTAACATTCAATTTACTTCTAAAGTAATTTCCAAAAATATAATATCAATATATTTAAACTCGACACACAAAGGCGGGGTCCCGGGAGTATGTTTTCCAACGACCCCAACTTTCGGGTCGTTAAAACTAACTTCGTAAATACTTTTAATAAATATTTATGAATCCGTTTTACGAAAACGAAGACCCAAAATTACATTTTCTGATGCCGGTGACTATTGGGTCATTACATTCTAAGGCAATGGATGAAAATGTTAGTATTTAGATATCCACTTTACATAATTTTTATTTGCAAATTAAGATAATGTCTAGAGGCAAATAATTTGTCTTGATAGTTAAAAAATATTTGGAATAATTAAAAATATTATTTAAGTAAAATAAAATTACTTTCATTTTTTGAATAATTAAAAAAAACTTATTCAAAATTATCACCTAAAAAGATCTACAAATTATAAATTTCAATTTGGAGATCGATAAGGAGGAGGTTTTCTGGGAACAGAGAGCACATGCTAATTGGTTGCATTTAGGGGACAAGAATACGACTTTCTTTCATAGGTACGTTTCTATTCATAGATGGATTAATATGATAAAAAGTTTGGAACGTGCAAATGGAACGGAGGCATGCAATGAGGATGAAATAGGGGAAGTGGCTACTAGTTTCTTTCAACATTTGTTTTCATTTGGTGGAGTAGAGGATTTGACGCACTTATTATCGTGAATAGATGCTAACTTTCCTTCGATGAAAATTGAACTCTTTTGTCTAAGTATACTGAGGAAGAGGTTTATATGGCTTTGAAAGAAATGGGGACCACCAAAGCATCGGGGTTTGATGATTTCCCGGCTTTGTTCTATATTGTAGGGAATGATGTAGTTGCGTATAGTTTGGACATCTTAAATGAGGGTAAAGTCTTTAACTCTATTAACACTACTGATATTGTGCTTATTTTAAAAGTTCCAAATCTTATGGATTTAGCGAATTTTAGACCTATCAGTTTGTGTTCTGTCTTTTATAAAATTGTGGCTAAAACTATAGCAAACCGACTTCAAGGTGTTATAAGGAGATGTATCGATAGTGCCCAAAGTGCATTTTTTTCTTGGACGGTTAATTTCAGACAATGTGTTGTTAACTTATGAATTATTACATGGTTTTTGATAGAAACCCATAGGTAAAAAGGGTTATATGGCTTTAAAACTGGATATGAGTAAAGCTTATGATAAGGTCGACTGGGGCTTTTTAAAAGAGGTTATGTTGAGAATGGGATTCGCTAAGGATTGGGTGGAACTTATATTGAGATGTATTTCTTCAACGTCCTACTTAGTTATTGTCAATGGTTGTAAGGGGATGTTTAAGCCCACTAGGGGACTTCGACAAGGAGATCCCTTAATTCCTTTTCTTTTTCTCATTTGCAGCAAGGGCCTATCGACTTTAATGTGATTGGAAATGTAACACCCCTCACTCGTATCCAACTCCAGGACAGGGTTCAAGGCGTTACCAGACTTAAACATTCACAAACATACAAAACCGGGTCACCAAATTTTTCCCAAAATTAAAACTTTTCAAACACATGAATATCGTCCCTTATACAGGCCTTCGAGGCCTAAAACATACATTGGGGCGGTTCGGGACAAAACTGAAAACATTCGATAAACTTTGGGCAACTTAATAAATTTTCTTGTTTTGGAGAGTCACACGACCGTGTGGGTGGGGCCATGTGGTTACACACGCCCGTGTGGCTTGGGACACACCCGTGTCCTCAGCTCGTGTAACTCTCTATTTATGGCATCAGCAAAATAATTTATACCACATGGCCAAGCCACACGCCTGTGTACTAGGCCGTGTTCTCCACACGATTGAGACACATGGCCGTGTCTCTACCTATGTAGCTAACACTTAGGCTATTTTCCAAGCTTTATGTTGACATTATTTTCCCCTTATACTTTTACACATCATAGACACAAATTATAACATCAATTTAATGTTTAATCAACCTTTGGTGAAATTCAATTAAATAATTTGCATGTTGTCATACATGTGTTTATTTCCCAACACTTAATCTCTACACATTCAACAATTGTCCCTGCTCAATCATTATCATCTTACTACCATGACACACATTCACTCTATGGCCACAACCATCTCAAATGGTCTTGGGGCATCCATCATGTACATGTACCATATACTTTTCATACATAGTGAACAAGCATAATCACATAACCACATCACAAGACATTAACACATACCATGGACAAATAGGCTTAGAAGCCAAAATCATTATAAACCACATCTCATGGCTCTATACAATGAATTAATATAAGCCAACATCTTGGCCAAAACATAAAAAAACACATATCAATAATTAAGTCCCTATACATGCCACCCACTTGAAGAAATTAAGTTTCAACAATACTCCAAAGATGGTAGCTTGATAGTGTGAGGTTGCCTCTAACGATCTCCAACCCCGAGCCGACCTGAGAACACTAGAAGAAATGGAAGGCGGAGTAAGCTTTATGCTTAGTAAGTCCATATGAAAATAATAAGCATTATAACAACATGTTTCCTTAGGTAAAACAACTATAATTACACTTTTATTCATCTTCTGGTCAAGCTGTCTACTCGAGTCATAGTCGATAAATTATTTATATCTCAAGCTACAGAACTCTAAATTAAAATCTGTTAATTTTCCCTAAAACTAGACTCATATATATTCTTACCATAAAATTTTTAGAATTTTTGGTCTAGCCAATAAGTACAGTTTATTCTTTAAACTCTTCCCTATTTTGCTGTCCAACAGCGTCGACCTCTATCTACTCAAAATTAAATATCTCATAGTACGAGACTCGGATAATGTTCCTGTCTCTTTGTCTTGAAAATAGACTCATTAAGGATTTCATTAATATGAATTTTAACTCATAATTTTTTTTTTTTACAATTTCTAGTGATTTTCCAAATTTAAGACAAGGGAGTCTAGAATTAGTCCCACTCTATATCACAAGAATTCAAATATCTCACAACATAAAATTCTTTTGCTTACATAATTTCCTTTATGTTAAACTAGACTCATTAAACTTTAATTTCATATAATATTCAGCCTCTAATTCGACTTCCACCATTTATGGTGATTTTTCAAAGTTAGGCTACTGCTGCTGTTCAACACTGTTTCGATGCAAAATCACAATAGCTATCATAATTTCATTGTCACAATGATCATTGACTCATTATTGCATAAATCCCATATTCAATTACACAATTTAAGTTAACATAATATTGCAACACAATTCATAATCATAAGCATAAGGATGGTTCGTCTTTCAAATCTTTTCATTTATTCATCATGTATACACCTACGTATGCATGAATTCGCTTACTCATCATTTATCACATTCCAATAAGGCATCACTTATAAGTATAATGTATGTACCTGTACATATCCATAGCATATCGATTGAATTTACCTTTGTCACCACTCCCATCTCGGGACTTTCATCGCGTTATTCATTATAATACTTGTTGAATTTCTCACAAATCTCGATGGATAATCCATTTACCGTCAAGTCATACAAGTGATCATCTCAAGTACGCACTCCCGCGAACCTCGTATTTTACAGCGAGATTACTAGTCTAGGCTAAATCCCCCGTAATATAAACTCATAGAGTATTGTCGGGATTACCAGTCCAGGCTAAATCCCCTACGACGACATATACTCAAATGAGATCGGATCTGAATTACCAGTCTAGGCTAAATTCAGATCCTAATCGGATTACTCGTCCAGGCTAAATCCTTAATGCACACATATTCTTCGGGAGGCTCGATCACTCAAGGAACACCTATTCGGGCTAGATCCTTTTTTATATTTGAGATCAACGGATTACCCGTCCGGGCTAAATCCTTTTCTACAACACATGCAGGATCTCAAGTCGATTGGATTTCCCTTTTTATTCAATCGGGATTTTTCTCTTTTCATCAAGTATCTCGCTATGCATAGCTAATCCTGCAATGTACATCCAATTCAGCACATTTCCATATTTATTTAGACATTAGTCCATGAAATAAACATAGTATTGCATACAATTTTATTTAGGCATTTATTACAATATTTAATCTTTATATCAACTAAATAAATATCCATCACACAATGCTAACACAACAATTTAAGTTCAAGTATGAACAATAATATCATTGCATTATCATTGACATATGAACTTACCTCGGTTTCGAGTACGACTATTTATTTCGAGTTTGTGCTTAACCTTGTTCAACCTTATTCTAAGCCCAAATCTTGTTTTCCTTGATCTATAATATCACATTTAGCCTACTAGTTAGCCATATTATTCATATGGGTCCAAAAATCATATTTTTACAAATTTGCATTTTGACTCCTAAACTTTCACATATTTGCACTTTTGCCCCAATGCTCGTAAAATGATTATTATTCAATTTCCTTGAATTTCAAGCCTACCCTAATCATTTTCATAACTATAGAAGCCCCTAATTTCGACTAAATCACCCTTTTATGACCAATTTTACAATTTTTACAAAACGGTCCTTTCGGACCTTTTCATAAAAAACTGCTTAGTAAAAGTCGTTTATTACACACCGAGCCTTCATATTCTACCATTAAACATCAAAATACATGCATATCATTCATGGTTAAATTTTTAAACACAAACCCTAGCTCAAGTAAATGGTAGAAATAGCTAGAACATGTTACTGGGACTTCAAAAATGCATAAAACGTTAAAAACGAAGCTTGAAATCACTTACTATTGAACTTGGAAGCTTGGCCAAACCCTAAACATGGCTGCTCTTGGTACATTCGGCTGAGCAAGAAGAAAGGGACACATTTGGGTTTTAAAATTTGTCTGTTGATTCATTTTACCCCTAAATGACCAAAATGCCGTTTTTACTATTCTTTCAAATTTTACCCAACCAAGGCCATTTTTGTCCATAAATTTATACAATGGACTAATTACCATTTAAGGACCTCCCACTTAAAATGTTATAACAATTAGACACCTCCAACATGTAGAACTCAACTTTTGCACTTTTTACAATTAGTCCTTTTGACCAAATTGAGTGCCCAAACGTCGAAATTTTCGAACGAAATTTTCATAAAATCATTCCGTGAAATCATAGACCATAAAAATATAATAAAAATAAATTTTATTACGTCGAATTTGTGGCCCCGAAACCACTGTTTCGACTAGGCCCTAATTCGAGATGTTACAGGAAATGAATGAGGGTCTGCTGTGGGGTGCGAAGGCTAGTAGACAAGGTCAGCAAATTTCACTTTTACTATTTACGGATGACAATATTCTTTTTTGCAAGGCAACCTTCAGAGGAACCACGGTGTTGAAAGGAATACTTAAGGAATACAAACGGTGCTCTAGTTAGTGTGTGTGAATTTTAGTAAATCTATAGTATTTTTTAGCTCAATTACAAGTGAAGGGGAGAGGAAATTGTTTCAGAAATCTTAGGGATGGAATTCTCGCATAATCCAGAGAAGTATTTAGGATTTCCTAATATGGTAGAGAGAGGGAATGAGGCAGCTTTCCAAAATATCAAGGATAGGATTAAAGTGCGTATTGAGAGATGGAGTACAAGGATGTTGTCACAAGGGGGAAATGAGATCTTTATCAAGTCAATGCTACAGGCTATCCCTACGTATGCAATGTCATGTTTTTTGTTACCGAAATCTTTTTGTGGAGAGATTGAGAGTATATTGGCAATATATTGGTGGCAGAAAGGACAGGGGAGAAAGGGGATCCATTAGTGGGCATAGAGTAAAATGTTTCAATTGAAAGAAGATGGGGGTATGGGATTTCAAGATATGGCCAAATTTAATATTGCTTTGTTGGCTAAATAATGATGGAGGCTTTTAACAAATCCAGATTTGTTACTTGTTTATATTCTAAAAACAATCCTAGGTCTGACTTTATTAATGCTCAACTAGGTAATAACGCTTCTTACACTTGAAAAAGTATCTGGGTTAGGAAAGGTGTTTTAAATTAGGGAAGTTGTTGGAGGGTGGGTTTAGGGGATATGATATTTATTACCACTGATACCTGGATACTAGGGGGTGATAACTATAGATTATTTAGCAATGTTCATAGTTTGCAAAATTTAAAGGTGTTAGAATTAATCGATGCAAATATAAGAACATGGAAACATGAGATGATTCTTAGTACCTTATCGCCAATGGACGCCAAAAGAATCCTTTGTAACCCACTAGTAACAAATGCCTATGAGGATATGCTAGCGTGGGGTGGGGAAGTCTCGGGGGAGTGCTCTATCCGTAACACTTACAAACTATTATAGAAGAGTTCTATGGGGCCTAATGCTTATGCTTTACAAACTGATTCTGGTGATTTCTACAAAAAGCTATGGGGCCTAAACCTTATTGGGAAAATTAAAGTTACAATTTTCAGGTTCTCATAGAACTATCTACATACTCTTGTAAATATGAAACATAAGAATCTAGTAAATATAGTTTGTTGTACTCGATGCGAAAAGTAGGAAGAAACTGTTGATCATTTGTTTCATGGGTGTGTTGTATTAGTAGAAGTCGGGTCAGAATTTAAGCGTACGTATATTCTTAATAATTTAGATTTGGGGTTTGGTTAGTGGCTTACTTGGGTTTTTGGTGAGTGCTCAATTCCTCAACAACGTATTTTTTGCTGTGTGCTTTGGGTAATCTGGAGAGATAGAAACATTAGAGTTCATGAAAGAAGGACTGTTACTGGTAAAGCTATAGCTTGTTTTTTTGTAAGTTACATTTCTGAAGTTAATGAAGCTAAGAAGAGAGCACTTACTAATATGAAAAAAAGTGGTGGAGTGGAAAAAACCTTCGAGAACGGTCATCAAGACTAATTTCGATGGAGCTTATGACGGACAGAGATTTAGGTTGGCCTCTGGTATTGTTGCGAGAAATGTTGAAGGGGAAGTGTTGATTTCAAAATCAGAGACTTACGAGGGGGTCCTTTCAGCTTTCGCTGCTGAAGCCCTCGCTTGTGATCGAGCAGTGCAAATGGGGTTAGAAGAAGGATGGCCAGAGGTAATAGTTGAGGGAGATGTATTATCTGTTATAAAGAAGAGTCAATCACAATATCTGGATAAATCACGAATGAGAGCTTATTGTAACACCCCCTAACCCATCTCCATCGTCGGATTAGGTTTATGGAGCATTACCATACAAATCAAAATAATTAACTTCAAAATAGAATATTAATTACCTAAAAGCCATTACAAACCTAACAAACATACACATTTGGGCTTTAAATTGAGCCTTTGAGGCCCTAAAAACAATTCGAGATCAATTTAGGACTAATTTAAAACAAATCAAAAAGTTTAAGAAAAACTAAAAATTTTAAAAACAAGGGTCACAAGGTTGTGTGATCAGGTCGTGTGGCATAGCCTAGACCATGTGAGCACTCAAATAATATGACACACGGCTATGTCCCAACCCGTGTCTCAAACCCTCTAACTCATTGACTTTGGTTACATGGCCGTGTCGCAGGCCGTGTAACTCATTGACTTGGTACACATGACCATGTCTGAGGCTGTGTACCAGACCGTGTGAAAACCTGTATATAAATTGAAAAGTGACATATGGCCGTATAATTAGGCCGTGTGTGTCACACGGTCGTGTGACAGCTCGTGTCCCAGGTCGTGTGCTCCATAATTAGCCCATAAAACAAGCCATTTTAAGATCAAAACTTGTCTGACCAACTAATTCATTTGTGCATATATTAAATAGACCTAAACACATTTCAAACACTCATAAACATACCAATTCAGTTAACCTAATTTCCCTAACCAATATGCCATTTTAAGGCACCTCATTTATACCAAAACAATATTAATCAAAACAAAGATATAATAGCTATCTAATGACAACAATATTTAAACCATTCACTATTCAAATTAAACACACTAAAATGACCATATTCATATGGCTTTTAACATATACAAGCCAATTATGCCATATGTACATATAATCATTTATAAAAGTAAACAAAACATAACAAAAGTATACATGACAATAAACCCTATACATGCCATTTATAACCATAACCAAGATAACCAAAAACTACCAAGTGATTATTGGATAGTGTGATAGAACTCTGACAAGATTCGAACTAGTCAAGCTTCCAGTGATCTACAAAAGAGGAAAATAATTATGTAGGTATCTTTCTTTCCTATTCATAACAACTCACATAGTTAATAGATAACTAAAAATCATAACATGTATGAAACATTGTATATAACATATAATGAATTACATTCCTTACCTTTCATTACATGTTTGATTAGTGCCCTTTTCCATCCATTGGCACATCTCACTTTTCTATTTAATTTGGTCATTAACATTAATAATTTCATATACAAACCTTTTCATTTTATTTTACTTACCCGTTGAACCATCTATAATTTCATCGAATACTCGAGATGCTCACACTTAGCGTGCCTTTTCAAGTAACCATAACCTTTCCTTTTCAATAATGCTCACACGAGATGAGAATTTGGGCCTGCTCTGTAACACCCCGGATTTTGGGCTTAGAAGTTTTGAGTTTTGTGGTTAAGGTCAGTGAGAAGGTTGAGCTATTATGTTTAGTTGCGCATTTAAGTGTCAGATTGGTCTGCTAGTTTGGTGGTTGAGTGAATGTTAATATACCTTAAGGTTCTGGGTTCGAGTCTTTGTGTGCACATTTCGGGAAATATTTTTATATAATTTTGTTTTGTTAAATAGTAGTTTTGTTTAAGTTATATATATAACCATTTAATTATATTATTTTTAATTTTATTTTATTATTTTCTGAACTTGCTGGACATGTTTTTTCTTTTTGGGGATTTTTGTTTCTTTTTTTCTTTTTTTTGAAAATAGTTTTGTTGGTTGGTTTCGAAGAATTTTGCTCCTCTGTCGTTGAATCAAGTGTGGGTTTTGAACTTTTCTTTTTAGTTTTGAATACTGAATTGATTCTGGGTAATTCGACATAATGAGTGTGATTTGTGCCATATAATTCGGTACCGAATCTCTTTGAAATTTGGAAACTCTTTTTGTGTGATTTGGTAGTTAGCAATTGAGTTTTGTATTGGCTTTATATGGCATAGAATCGACTTGTTATGGTGTGATTCAGAAATACTTGATTAGGGGTTATTTTACTGATCGAAAAATGAGACTTCTAGTCAATTTTCGGAGTGGTTTCATGACCATAAGAGTGGCCACACAAGCGTGTGCCCTCACACACAGCTGTGTGCTTTTTGGACTTAGGGTTTCTAGGCTGATTTGGGTGCCACACAGCCTGGCCACATGATCGTGTGGTTAATTTTGGGATTTTTTTTTATTTTTGCACGGCTGTGTCCCCTAGGTACACTGGCATGTGTGATTGGAAATTAGGGATTTAGTGATTTGGTGCCACACGACCGTATAGCTAATTTGGGGATTTAGGGATCCTACACGGGTATGTGTTTTGGACACACGACCGTGTCTGGTGGGCACATGGGCGTGTGAGACCCTCACACAGTCGTGTCTGCCCTGTACACTATTTTAGCACATTACACGATCTGCTCACACGGTCGTGTCCCTGTTTCACACGAGCGTGTGCCTTTGTCACACGGTCGTGTGCCTCCTTCCACACGGCAGAGGCAAACAGCCATGTGATTCTAAGTTATTTATTTGGTTTTGTATATGTTTTTGAATTGGGAATTTGTTTGTGTGTTTCGGCCATGGCTGAACTTTAGTGAAGGTGGCTAAGAATTTCGATCTGGGCTTCGGCTTATGTGTTATTTGTGACTGAGGTGTGAGATGTTTGATTCTGAGTCTGGTGTGTTGGGTGTGTGTGCATATCTGCTTCTTTTTGGTTGTCTGTTGATGTGTTCATTAATTTTGTGGGTTTGAATGCATACATGCACTATAATTAAGTATTTTGGGTTTGGTTGTGAAGAGAAGGAAGACTATTGACTGTTGACTATTTCTGTTTTGATCTGATCTGGCAGTTTAATTGCAAGCTTATTTGTACAGCGGTTTATCACACTGTACCACACGTACATCAGCTTTGCTACGTACCATTATTTGATCTGGCAGTTTAAACTGCAACATAACTGTACAGCAGACTACTGTATTGCATTGTACTGCATATACGTCATCCCTGTTGCGTATTAATATCTGAGTGGCTTAGTCCACATACATGGTGTGTAGGGTTGGATGGGCCGTTCGAGGTCCTATGTGGTGTGTTTTGGTTGGATAAGCTTAATCAGCTCCTATGGGGTGTGATCAGGGGAGGTAGAGGTGTGTTGGCTGGATGGGTGGGTTTTATTACTTGATTGCATTTCATACGCATCTATTTGAGAGATTATCTGACTGCATTCTGTCTGACTGTGTGTGACTTGATGTGCTTGAGTTGTTACGTATTGTTGGGACGTTGGTTCCAAGTATGCTTTCTGACTCTGTAAGTGTTTGTAAGTCTGTTGCACTCTAGAATTGAGTTCTATAATTCTATTTTAAGTCTCGTGTTAAACTTACACTGAGCTCGTGTAGCTCACCTCCTCAGTTTCCCTTTTTCAGTTATTCCGTATGCTGTTGCCGGACTCGGCACGGCGGAGGTCTCGAATGCATCACATTTTTTTGTTTAAAAACTGGTTAATAAAGTGTTTTCTGTAAATCTGATTTTATGTAGATGATTTTGGATTGTAAGTTCTGTTATTAATACTGTAATGTTTTCCAGGTTGTTAAACTAAAATTTTTCCCATGATCACTTCAGTGATCAATGTGACTTCTGAAACTCGGTCTAAACTTCTAGGCCAAGTTTAGGGTGTTACATGCTTACATGTGCTGTGGGTCGGAATGTTAACTATTCAATGCTGTTCACATGAGCTGTGGAGTATTCACAACAAATGCAAGGCTTCAAGACCAACACTCGAAACTGTATAACCCTAATGACATGTCATTTGTATCCTAAGAATTTTTAAGGTTCAAACAGGATCACTTAACCACAACGTTCAAAACATCGTGATATTTTCGAGTCCAATTTATATTCAACATGTTATTAAAATAATCAAATCGAACTATAATTAATAAGATTATAATTCATACGAACTTACCTCAATCACCACGGTTGTTATAGCCAAGTCGAAAGTTATTTCGAGACTTTCACCTTTCCCTAAGTCAAGTCCAGTTGATTCTTTTCTTGATCTAGATAATAATTTAACTCAATTATTATAATTCTAGAATTCTAACAAGTAATTTTATGCAATTAAACCCTTCCATCATCAATTTACAAATTTACCCCCAATACTTTAACTTTTTTACAATTTAGCCCCTAAACTCTCAACTTGTAAAATTCACCATTTTGCGAATAAAACATGTAGCTGATTTTACTAGGGGTCTTAAGCAGCCCATTTTTACTAAAACTTCACATTAACATCAAGGAATTTTACAATTTTAACAAATTAATCCCTAACCCTAAATTCATAAAAAATCACTTAAAAAAACAAGCTTGTTTAACAACCAAGTTTAATAATCTACCAATTACCATCAAAACACATTCAAAATCAATCATGGAATGTCCTTAAACTTTTAAAAAATTTTCAAATTAACCCTTCGGCCAAGTAAATTAAGCTAAAACATGCTAAAAAAACGTAAAAATCAATAAAAATAGAGTTCAATCGCATACTATGCAATTGTATGAACCTAGCTAAAACTTTAAGCTTCCTTTTTAATGGTTTTTCAGTCGAACAATAGAAAAATAAAGAAGATGATAGCCCTTATTTTATTTATTTTATGCATATTTAATTATTTACCTTTCCGCCCTTATGTTATAACTTTAATAATTAACATAAACATGTCCATAGTTGTCCACTATCAACACATATGGTATAATTACCATCTAAGTACATTAGCTTGGTTTTCCATAGCCATTTGAACCCTTTAACTAATAGAAATCAACTTTTTCTCCTTTTGAATTTAATTCTTTTTTCCTAATTAACCATTTAAAATTTTCAAAATTTCTTAACAAAAATTTAATACTACCTTAAATTAACCCTATAAATATTAAATAAATATTAAAATGATAATTCACTCGTCGAAGTCGTGGTCTTGAAACTACTGTTTCCAACACTACTAGAAATGGGCTATTACACTTATATTCAGAATATTCAAAAGTTAAAGGAAAGATTTTAGGCAATCACTTTCAAGCATGTTCCAAGATTGGCTAATGCTTTAGCCCATGTTTTTGCAATAGAAACTTTGAAATGTGGTGAGGAGTTTTACCTGGTGGAGAATGTTTCTTCATTTGTGATGCGCCATTTTGCTGTGGAGAGGGTGAGAGAACTAGATTGAAGAATGGTGAAATGTTTAGCAGGTTTTGGGAGGAAGCTGTACTTTGTTTGTTTCGGGGAAGATAGAGGCTTTCTCTGAGGAATCGAACAGTCCAGAATGGGGTATGATTAATTGTTGTTGGATAGATTTCTAGAATGTTTCTGATTGGACAACAGAACGGTGGTGCACACCTTTTTGTACCTTATTTATTTATTTTCTGTTGATTTTTCTGAGTAGGTTTGGGCCTAGGTTCTAGGCTTGTAATAGCCCGTTTATAAGCAAATCAAAACAGTGGTTTTGGACCCACAAATATGAGGTTGAAATAATTATTTTATTATTATTTTAATATCTACAGCATAATAGTATGATTGTGTAAAAGTTCTGTTAAGAAATTTTATCGTTTGAATGTTTAATTTGATAAAAAGGACTAAAACGTGTAAAGTGTAAAAGTGATGTTCTAATAGGTAAAGATGTTTAATAGCTATGGAATATTAAAGTGGAGGTCCTTATGTGATAATTAGACCATTATTAATATGATTGTACAAATAAAGACATCTTTTTAATGGTTTTAAAGGTTAATGTATAAGGTTAATCTAGTAATTAGATAATTTAAATGATAATTAATAAAACAAAAGGCTATTTAATCTATTCATCATCTTCCTAACCGATTATTGAAGAGGAAAAAGGCCATTAAAATAGCTTCAAGGTTCAACTAGCTATCACCTATGCATGTAAGTGTGATTTCGTCCCGTTTTTAATGATTTCTATGTTTTTGAGATCGTTGCAGCTTAATCTAGCTAGCCCAAGGATTATTTTATAAAATTGTTAAAGGATTAGGGTTTTTCCATTGATGAATATAAGTGTATTTTGATGTTTTATGATAGAAAACGTATGGTTGTTGTTAGATGAACAACATTTGTTAAGTGATTTTTAGTAAAATGTCCAAATAGGGATTAAATTATGAAATGTGTAAAATTGATGGTTAAATTGTGAAATAAATGAAAAATGTAGGCTGTTAGGGACCTAATTGAAATTTTACTAGCTTGGGTTTAGGTTGAATTGCATGAATTTGTATTTTTAAGAAATAAGGACTAAATTGTAAAAATGTGAAATATTAGGGGCAATAGTGTAAAGTTGCCATAAAGTGTATTTTAGACTAAATTGAATAGAGTGATAATTAAATAAGTTAATTTTGATTACATTTAGATCAAGAAAAGTGAAATACAGATTTAGATCGAGGAAAGAACAAGGTTTTGGATTAATCGACTCGTTTCGTCGTTTTTGCAATCGAGGTAAGTTCGTATGTAATAAAAGTTATTATATTTGTATTTTAAATGATTTGATATTGTATAAAATGTGAATACGACCTTACGGACATATTCGATAATGATTAGGCAAATGAGAAATCCCGGTTGAACCTTAGGAATGATTAGGATACAAATGACATGTCATTGGGGTTATGATTTGGGTGTTGGTCCGTACGTCCTACCGGTGGCTGAGTTATCTGGCATGTGTTGCGGATACTCGTTAGCTTGTGTAAGCAACACCATGTAGCTTCGTCGTGACTGTCAGCTTGTGTGAGCAGACCCGTTGATAGCTCGAGTGTGAGCATTATATGTGATATGAGATTAAGATAGCTTCGGCTATATATATGGCACTTAGGGTGTGAGATTCTCGTGTATCCGATAGTATTTCGAATGGTTCAGTGGGTAAATCAAAGACAGGGATGAGTATGAGACTAATAAGAGGTGGTACAGGTATGTACATGAACTATATAAGTTTTGAATCAAAGAAACTTGTGAATTTCACATCTAATCTTATGTTTGAATATCTGGAAGGTTTGTTAGCTAATATGAATTATGTGTTGATATATTCAATTGATTGAATTGTGTATTTATGATTAATTGAGTTTATTTCATACGAGGTTACCAAGCTTTATAGCTTACTTTATTTATTTTCTCGTGTTTTATAGCGAAATCAAAGCTAGCTCAGATTTGGGAATCGTCGGAGACTTCATTATACTATCCAACTATCACTTTGGTACTTTTGAATTTAAGTTTATGGATATATGACATGTATAGGATTACGGTCATTTTAATATATAGTTTGGTAATGAGTCATTTGAAATGGCTTGTAAATGTTAAGTATTTGGTCTTGTGTATAGCCATAAGAGTTGGCTTATTTTGGTTGATTTGGTTGTGTAAATATAAATGCAAATGGCCTTTTTCTTGTATTGATAGTTGCTATATTAATGCTTGTGGTGAATGGTTGATATTGAGAAGTTATATGCTTGTGAGTTTGGGCAAAATGATGCATGTTTAAAAGTGTCCATTTAGTTGAATTGTGAATGTGGATTTAGTGTAAATGGAAGGGCTTATTTTGTTACTTGTGTGTATTGTGGATGATGGTATAGAAATAGCACGAATTATGCTTGATCTAGCTGGTTTGAATGCCTATTTATGCCATGTTTTGGTGCCATTTGGTTTGGTATAGGTGTATGCAAATTGGGTGACAAAATGGCTTGGTAAATAGCCTATTTTTGTCCACATGGACAGAGACACGAACGTGTGTGATACATGGTCAGGTTACACGGCCGTGTATCCCCTGGTGTTGAATTAAAAATCAAGTCAGTATGCTCCACACGGCCCAGTACACCGGCGTGTGACTTGGCCATGTAGCATTACAGGTTTGGCATGGCCTAGCACACGACCTAGAACACGGGAATATGTGGCTATTTCTTAGGGCAACGGGCTATCCACACGGGCTGTATGTTGGCCGTGTCACCCAAGCCAGAGAGTTACATGGGGTCGTACACGGGCTAGGACACGACCATGTGATCCCATTTCGAATGTCCACACGGCCTATGACATGGGCATGTCTTTGGCCGTGTGAGACACACAACCGGGCCACACGGGCTTGTGTCCTCTGTAGTTTGAAAAATTTTCTAAGTTTAGTAAAAATTTCTTGAGTTATCGGTTTAGTCCCAAACCTCCCAGAATGCATGTTTAGGGCCTCATAGGCTCGTACTAGGGACAATGTGATAGATATTGAATGATGATTACATGAAGTTGAAAATGTATGTGAAATGTATGTTAATTGTGTTCTAAGTCCGGTAATGCTCCGTAACCCTATTCCGGCGTTGAATACAGGTGAGGGGTGTTATAGGGCCATAGATGTTTGAGTTTGTTTTTTTGCTGGACTTGTTGCTTGTCATGTTTCTTTTTGTTTTCTTTCTTATATTTAAGCCCAATCTGATTTATCTAAAAAAAATTATAAATTCCAATTGATTGAATTATAAAACAATTATTGTAGGTGATATCCTTCCAAGATACAAGGATCTCATGTTTAAACTCTAGTAAATGTGATTTATAATATTTTAGAATATCAAAATTTCTAATATATATTTTAAAATCTTTAGTAAATTTTTTCATATATTTTTAGTTTTTTTATAAATTTAATATTTTTAAAATATTTGTAAGGTATTTTCAAAAGATGATGTTTTGTGATATCATCATATGGCACTTAGTAACATATGATTGGTTGGATGCCCTAGGTTAATTTTTAGAGTTCATAAGGATTGAACTTAAATATTTGATAACATTAAGTACTAAAGTGAGCAAAAAAAAACTTTAAATACTAAGAGCGAAATAAAGTATTAAAGTGTGCTTTTTTCTTATAACACCCTCATACCCGACCAGGTCGCTGGGTTACTATACCAAGTTGTTATATTTGTTGCTAGAGCAACTACTGTTAAACTCAATTCATTTTATCATTTTAATCGAACTACTAAGATCAATTTGCAATTACAATACAAATTAAAAACTTATCTAAATTCAATACGAGCTTTCGATAGCTTTCGTAACAATTTATTATTAAATAGGGACAATATTAAAAAAAATTCAAAACCTCGATTTGACATCGCGATGTTAGAGGTTCCTCGTTAAGACATCACCCACTAACTTGAGATCTTCGCGACGACAATTTTGTGTCCACTTGATTTCCATTCTATCATTTCTCATCCCCTACAATCAAGTTTATATACCACAATTCATATAATTCATTTGCATCTATTCCCAATTTCAACACCATATGATTCTCAATCAAATTTATAAGATTAACACAACTATTAAAGTTTTACAAATAAGTCCATTAATATATCATATAACAATTATTCACTTAATGTCTCAACAACTCATTTGAATTATTCTTATGTATTCACAAATCTATCACTTATAACACTCTTTTAGCATCACACGTTTTTACTATTAATTTTCCTCCTCCTCCTCTCCATTCCACATCCTTTATGTACGTGAGTATATATGTATATATGAACCTCTGTGTAATGAACCAAAAGTCAGTGTTGTCAAAATATAGTTTTGAGACCCCATTTTCGTAAATCGAGCTATTATGTTATTGAATTAAATTTTTGGATAGGTAATTTTTATTGAATTAATTATTAATTAAGGTTTAGAGACTAAATCGTAAAGTTTAATTGTTACGGGTTTTTAATTGGAAAATAAATTGAGGACCTAAGTAGAAATTAATCCAAGGATTAAATGATAATTATGCCACTTTAGAAATGATAGTGGGCGATAGTGGGAGAAATTTTTTATGTATCATGTTTTTATAATATTTAAAATTATATAATAATATAAAGTATATAAAAACAAACAAATGAAAAGGGAGAGAAAACATTTTTCTCATCTTCTTCCTACAACCGAAACCACAATTGCCAAAATTGAGTGCTTTCGGCCTAAGGTTCTAAATTTTAAGCTTTTAATCAATTAGTTCAATTTAGTCTTTTTTTTTATAATTTTTATGTTTTTGGGACCATGAGAGCTTAATCTAGTTAGCCCATGTATTAATTTGTAAAACTGCTAACATTTTAGAAAGTTACCATTGTTGATTTCTTGAAGTTCTAGGTATTAAATTGATAGATTTTAAGCTAAGAGGTCAAAAAAGGACTAAATTGTGAAGTTAATTGATAGTTTTGTACATTCGGAACCAAACTGAATAAATTGTAAAATTGATTGTAGAAATAAGAAATAGAAGGTCCCTAATGAATTATAGTGTTTAATTAGGAGTTTTAAATTAAAAGTTATGTTAGTCCTGATTTTAGGGACTAAATTGAATAAAATGAAAAATTCATATAAATTGACAATTGTTTTGAATTTGGTTGAACATTGATGATATTGTATGTTTATGTTAATCTGTAGCTAACGTCGATCCTGGTTCCTCGAGAGGGAAAGGAAAAGCTAAAGTCGTCGACGAATAACTTAGAATTCCCGATTTGTATTTTTATAATTCAAACCACTTCAGCTGTTGGATTTTTATTTTGTCTTGCATGGTAGTATTTTGAGGTGATTTGAAATTGATAAATCGAGTTGAATTGATACGATTTTGATTGATTATTGATATATAGAACTAAATTGAATAGAGTTGAAAATATTGTAATTTGATGAAAATGCAAAATTGGATTTGAATTTATTCATGTTATGCTATATATGTATTGATGAATTGGTTGATGAAGTGAAAGTGATGAATTATAAATTGAGTTGTATTCAGAATTGGATAAATTCTTATCTTATTACTGTTCGGGTAGAGTAAGATATAGTTGGCATGTCATAGGATAGATCGAGTACGGGTTACTTCGACTACGAGTCAATGAATGTTGGGCACATTTTTACTTCGGTTATACCAATGAGCACATGGTGAAAATTATTTAATTCAGAATTGTCTGATTAGGCAATGGGTGCCAAATTGGTGTGATTAGTTGGATTTGTGTATCTGTTCAAGTCTGAATTAGGTTAATAGGGAGTTAAAATGTAAAATGTATAATAGTACATGAAATGAATTGAGATGATGGATGATTATGTACATCATATTATAAGTTTGAAAGATTGTATGAAATTAAGACAATTGACCGATTCGATTCTGGACGTGTTGAAATTACAATATGATGCTCCTATATTAGTTAAATGAATGTCAATGAAATGATTTATATGATAAAATGGTACATTATAACATGTTATTTCACATTTTCATTAAATGGCATTTTGGTTATGTAATTTTAATTTATTTAAGTTTGGTTATAATGTTTGATTATAGAAATACCATTGAGTCTATTACTCAGTGTACGATTTTGTTTTTTGCATGCAGGTTAGTTTTTGTTCGTGATCTTGAATATCGGCTCAACATCCAATCGATAATCCTAGACTCAACGAAGTTTGTAGCAGTCTATTTTGTGTTAAGAAAGACATATACCTAGGTTGAGTCATTTTGGTATAAATTATGTTCATGTCCTTGTGTGTATATATATGTAGTTGGTAGTTGAAGTTTGGTTTAGATTGAATTTACATGTTAATGTATATAATGATGTGTGAATGCAAAATTGATATAGAAGTGTGGTATGATATGTTGATACATAGTTAAAGATGGCATGTTTAATTTTGATTAGAATGTATATGATGTATATGAATTGGTATAGAACCATCTATAACTAAATAAGGTTTAATATGCGTTTTGATAAATAATGACTTGGTTAAATGAATTGTAACACCTTATACTCAACTCAATCGGCGGGTCCAGATACAAAGTGTCATTTCAGCTTCGAAACAAAACTATGAACAAATTTCAACTGAATTGTAAAACTAACACAATTAAATCAGACAAATATACTTTCATAATCATACATAACTTAGTTCGCATATCATCAGTAACAACATAACATGTCTAATTAATTGGTTTTCTAAATGAACTTATAATTACGAATTCCTAGTTTAAAAATTTTGACAGGCAGACTTATGTAAAACTTACAATAATAGTTTTAATACTTTGAATCAATTTCTCTACGTTGTAATTATAATACTATGGTTCAGACTTAGTTACAAAAAGAGAATTCTGACCTTGAGGCTCAACCTCTAGGATGGCCCACTATATATATGTTACATATTAGTACACAAGTTTTGTAACAGCCCATTTTTAGTGAAATCGAAACAGTGGTTTCGGGACCACAAATCTGAGCCGAAAAGAAAATTTATTTTAATATTATTGCATGGTCTACATTATGATAGGAATTTCATATGAAAATTCTGATAAGAAAATTTTACGGATTAAGTGTTTAATTAAGAAAAGGACCAAATTGCATAAAATGCCAACAATTGAGTTCTAGTAGCTAATAGGATCAAATAACTATGGAATTCAAAACTTGAGGTCCTTATATGGTAATTAGACCATTAAAGAAAATTTAGTAGATATTTTTGATGAATCATATATGGAAAAATTAGAAAAGGGCAAGGACTAAATTGGAAACTAAAATAATTAAAAGATGATAATAGAAATATCATCTTATTTTATATCATCTTCCCCAAAATTAAGACATGGAAAGCTTAGGAAATAAAAACGTTTTCAAGCAAGCTTAATTGGTTCAATTGGGTAAGCATTCTTGTCCCATTTTTAGTAATTTTTATATTTTTGAAATCGGGATAGTCTAATCTATCTATTTGGGGGACTAATTTGTAAAGATATCAAAGTATAGAAATTTTTCCATGGATGAATATGCTGAAAATTTGAAATTTATGGTAGAAAATGAAAGGTTGTTGATAGATAAACAACTTTTACAAAGAGAATTTTGATGATATCAGGATTTAAGGACTAAATTCAAAAGTGGTAAAAACTCATGGAAAAATTCTTAATTTTGTGAAATAAAAGTGCTGTAAAAGTTATATTAAAATTTTAGTTAGGCTTGGAATAAGGACTAAATTGTATGAGTTTCATTTTCTGAGCCTAGGGACGAAATTAGAATTTATGAAAAGTATTGGGGTAAAATGGTAATTTTTCCTCAGATGTAAATTGAATCCAATTGAATATGAAATGTGATAAATTGATGATTAAATTCATTTATATAGATCCGGACAACCCAAATTTGAAGTTAGAACGAGGAAAAGAAAAAGTTTCGGATTAGTAGATTTTCATACATAAACAAGTGTCGAGGTCAGTTCATGTAACTAAATTGTGTACATTTATATGTTTGAATTAAATGTTGTATATGTGAATTGTATAATTGTCATGAATGTGAAATTGATTGAATATTCGATAATGCCTGATAAATGTCAAATCCCATTTGAATAAATGAAAGTCGATGGATACAAGATTTCCCGTATTGGTTGTAGTCCAGCATATGTTGCGGACACACTATAGCTCAAAAGAGTATCTCGTTATTAGCCCTCTCGAGTTTCCTGTTATATGGTTCAACAAGCTTCCCGATATAGCTCTTCGTAGTGTCCTGATAGGTTGTGATCCTACATTTTTTGTGGACACACCTTAGCTCTTATGAGCATCCCGATAAAAGGCTCGTCGTAACTTTCCTGTTAAATTAGCTCTTTTTGAGCTTTCCCGCTTGAGCTTCTCGATATTGGCTATCTGGGGCTTCCTGTTATGGTTCTTTTTGAACTTCCCAACTATGGCTCTTATGGGCTTCCCGTTATATAACCTAGATAAGCTTTCCGATAGGCTCTTTATGAGCTTCCTGAAATGGCTCTGTGTGAGCTTCTCGTTACAAGGCTCGAGAGTGTGCTTCCTGATTATGTACCCTAATTGGTTACTCTCGTATATGAATTGATGAGTTATAGTAGTGTACATTAAAGTGTACTTCATGAGTGTATCCATCGATATTTCAAATAAATTGAATGGGTAAAGTTCTGACACGGCGAAACTGAACTTGAAATGATTTGTCATCAAATTGTATATGTAATATGGAATAATGTTATGGATAACATATGTATATGAAAGATATTAAACGATGAGTTCATCCATGTTTTTGGTATTATGTGAATTACTTGACTAACATAATCGGTGAAGATGTGTTTTAGACTATAAGCCAAATTGCTTGGATGCATTATTGTATGCTTATCTTAAATGTAAATATATGGTAAGTTAAATTCCTGTTATACAAACTTACTAAGCATTAAATGCTTATTAGGTTTTGTTTTCTCTATTTTATAGTGCTCGAAAGCTTTCAAAGGTTGGAGATTAGTCGAAGCATCATCACACTATCCACTAGCTCGTTTTAGTATAAACAATAAATTTATTTTGGTATAATGGCATGTATAGGTTAATTTGGCCAAATGATGGCTTGTAAATGGACGTTTGTAATCTAGCCATTGGTGTGGCTAGTGATGTTTGATTTGATATATTATGAGATTATATATATCATGTTTAACATATATGTATGTAGTTGGTTAGAATGAATTAGGGTAAAATATAAGTCTTTATTAAAAGGTAAGTTTGATCATATGAATATATGTGATGTTATTTCATACATGTTATTGATGTTTGCCTGATTTATATGACTTGAATTGGTTGGTAAATATATGCAAATGTTGTTGTAGGTTGAATGTTAAATTTGGGTGAGAAATAAGGCTAGGAAATGGCCTTATTTTGTTCATACAAGTAGAGACACAGGCATATGTCTTGACTGTGTGTGACACATGACCTGGCATATGGGCATGTGGTTTGGCCGTGTATCCCCTTCATCTTAAAATTTAGAAACAGAATGCTCAAAATTGGGCACACGGGCAGAGACACGGGCATTTGTCTCAATCGTGTGTGCTACACGGCCTAGAACACGGGCGTGTGTTTTGGCCGTGTGAAACCTGTACCTAATTTGTGAAAATTAAATTTACCACACGGCCTAGCACAGGGGCGTGTGGTTGGCCGTGTGGCACAAGCTAGGGAGTTACACGGGTAAGGACGCGGGCTGGGACACGACCGTGCACCTTATATCAAATGCCCACACGGCCTGAGACATGGGCATGTTATCTGGCTGTGTGAGCCACACGGCCTACTCACACGGGCGTGTGAATTTTGTATATGAGAAAAATTTTGAAATTTTGTGAAAAAATTCTCTAAGTTTCCCAATTAGTCCCGACTTGATTCTAATGTTTAAATTGGGCCTCGAGGGTCCTTCCAAGGGACAATATGATAAATTTTGGATATGAAAAGAAAATGACATGAATTATTTGAAATTACTCTGTATGCTTCGATAATGCTCTATAACCCTGTTCCAGCTACAGATACGAGTTAGGGGTGTTATATTTATTGGTATCAGAGCTACGGTTTAGCCAATTCTTAGGCTTACGTAGCAAGTATGAGTTTAGCTATACATGTCATTATATAATTTATGATAGTGTGATATCTCCTGACCATTTTAAATGTGTTTTTCATATAGTAATGTCATCCAACCAAGCTAAAGCTGTATCCAAGGAACTTGAGAGTAATGCTCCAGCTTCAGTTCAAAGAGCTGCATCTTGTAGTAAAAGGCCCGAATCTGAGGGCCGAGGTGATGAGGCAAAAGAAGTCTTCTTCCAAATGATGAATGAGTGGTTTACAGAATTTATAAGAATAAATCCTGCTGTACAACAACCTCCCCCACCTGCTCTTCAACCAGTTCCTGAGATGCCACAAGGTGTTGAACCTGTTAGAACATGTGAGCCTCCAGTAGATAAAATCCTTAAATATGGGGTAAAAGAATTTAGGGCTACTGTTGATGATGATCCAAAAAGAACTGAGTTTTGGTTGGTAAATACCATCAGGGTTCTAGATGAATTATCATGTACACCGGCTGAATGTTTGAAATGTGCAGTATCTTTACTAAAAGACACAACTTACTATTGGTGGAATACCATAACTTCTGTTATGCCGAGAGAAAGTGTTACTTGGGAATTCTTTCAGACAAAATTCAGAAAAAAGTACATTAGTCAGCGATTTTTAGATTAGAAAATTAAAGAATTTCTAGAGCTTAAACAGAGAAGTATGACAGTATCTTACTATGAACGAGAATTCATGAGATTGAGCAAATATGCTAGAATATGGGTTCCGACTGAGGCTGATATGTGTAAATGTTTTGAAGAGGGCTTAAGTGAAGATATAAAACTGTTGATTGGAATTTTAGAATTAAGGGAATTAGTTGTATTGGCTGATCAAACACACAAATTCAATGAATTAAGTAAGGAAAAGAAGAAAGTAGAGAAAGAAGCTCGAATTTCTGGTAAGAGATTTATGGGAAAGTCACAATCATCTACTTCAAAGAAATTAAAGAAGTACCATGATCGTTTTACTACATCTTTGGGGTATTCTGGAAAAGATTGAGGCTCCCGACGCTCTAATCCAAGATCTCTGTCTCCATCCATTACAAGTGTAGGGAGTGTTGGAAGTCCTAAACCAAGATGCAAACATTGCAATAAATTGCATTTCGATGAATGTTGCATAAGAAGTGGAGTTTGTTTTAGATGTGGTTTTTTTTACCACTATCTTGAGACTACCTAGAAAAGCCTGTAAAAGATACTGTTCAGACCTTTAGGCCGAGTAACCCTGTCTCGAGAGGCAGATCACCTTGACACCCCGGTAATGTTAGTGGTAGCCAAGGTGTGACAAAGGACTCAATAGAAAAATCTGAAGCCATAGCACCGATAAGGACATATGCTATACGTGCAAGAGAGGATGCTTCTGCACCTTATGTTATTACTGGTACATTTTCTCTACTTGATAGTGATATTACTTCTTTGATTGATCCTGGTTCCACACATTCATATGTATGCACGAATTTAGTGTCTGTTAAAAATTTACCTGTTGAATTAACTAAATTTGTGGTTAAAGTTATGAACCCCTTGGGCTAGTATGTTATGGTTGATAAAGTTTGTAAAAACTGTTCGTTGATGGTAAAGGGTTATTGTTTCTCGGCTGATTTGATGCTACTACCTTTTGATTAATTTGATGTGATTTTAGGAATGGACTAGTTAACTCAACATGATGCAGTGGTGAATTGTAAACAAAAATACACTGTGTTGAAATGTCAGAATGGCGAATTACTCCATGTTTAATCTGATAAATTGGATGGGTTATCTAATGTGATTTCAGCTATACCGGCACAAAAAATAAATCAGAAAGAGATATGATGCATATCTTGCATATGTGTTAGATACTAAAGTATCTGAATCAAAAATTCAGTCAATACCGGTTGTTTGTGAATTTCTTGATGTATTTCCGGAGGAATTACCTAGTTTACTACTAGTTAGAGAAGTGGAGTTCTCTATAGACCTTGTTTCGAGAACAACACCGATATCCATAGCACCCTACAGAATGGCTTCTACTGAATTGAAAGAGTTGAAAACACAGTTGCAAGAATTGATTGACAGAGGCTTTGCTCTACCCAGTTTTTCACCTTGGGGTGCATCGGTTCTATTTGTAAAGAAGAAATATGGATCATTGAGGTTGTGTATTGATTACAGGCAGCTCAATAAAGTCACAATAAAGAATAAGTATTCATTGTCTCGTATTGATAACCTGTTTGACCAGTTGAAAGGAGCCACTGTATTTTCAAAGATTGATTTTCGTTCTGGATACTATCAGCTACGGGAAAAAGATTTTGATGTGCCAAAGACAACTTTCAGAACCAGGAATCGGCATTATGAGTTTCTTGCGATGCCGTTTGGTTTTTACAAATGCACCTGAGGTATTTATGGATCTGATGAACATAATCTTCAGACAGTATTTAGACAGGTTTGTGGTAGTATTTATTGATGATATTTTGGTATTCTCTAGATTAAATGAGCATGCCGAACATTTGAGAATAGTGTTGCAAACTTTTTATGAGAAACAATTGTATGCCAAATTTAGTAAATGTGAATTTTGGCTATAGGAAGTTGGTTTTCTTGGATATATTCTATCTGCTGAAGGTACTCGGTTGGATCCAAATAAAATTTTAGGCATTGTTAATTGGAAGCCACCAAAGAATGTGTCTAAAGTTAGAAGTTTTCTAGGATTGGCTGGATATTATCGGAGGTTTATAAAAGGATTTTCAATGATAGCTTCTCTGATGACTCGATTATTGTAGAAAGACATGAAATTTGAGTGCTTTGATAAATGTCAACAGAGTTTTGACAGATTGAAAGCTTTATTAACAGAAGCACTTGTGTTGGTTCAACCTGAATTGGGTAAAGAATTTGTAATTTACAGTGATGCATCGTTAAATGGTTTAGGTAGTGTGTTGATGCAAGAAGGTAAAGTAATAGCCTATGCTTCAAGACAATTAAAACCACATAAGAAGAATTACCCGATACATTATCTTGAATTGGCAACCATTGTGTTTGCATTGAAAATCTGGCGACACTATCTATTTGATGAAAAATGTCATATATTTACTGATCATTAAAGTTTAAAGTATTTGATGTCGCAAAAGGATTTTAATCTGAGATAGCATAGATGGCTTGAACTGTTAAAAGATTATGAGTTGGTTATTGATTATCATCCAGGAAAAGCCAATGTGGTTGCAGATGCTCTGAGCAAAAAATCCCTGTTTGCTTTATGAGCAATGAATTCCTAATTATCATTATCTAATGATGGTTCAATCCTAACTGAGTTAAAAGCTAGATTGACATTTTTGCAACAGATTTCTGAAGATAAAAAAAATGATGATGAACTACGAGCTAAATGGGTACAGTGTAAGTTGAATTCTGATTCAGAATTTTAGATTGGGTCCAATGATTGTCTAATATTCAGAGGTAGAATATGTGTACTGAGGAATTCAGAACTTGTACAAAAGATTTTGAATGAAGCTCGTAATGGTACTATGTCTGTTCATCCGGGAAGTAACAAAATGTACAATGATTTGAAAAAGATGTACTGGTAGCCAGGAATGAAACGAGATATTTTTGAATTTGTATCTAAATGTTTAATATGTCAGCAAGTAAAAGCTGAACATTAATTACTTTCAGGATTATTACAGCCAGTTACGATACCGGAATGGAAATGGGAAAGAATTGCTATGGAATTTGTATAGGGATTACCGCTGTCTCAGAAGAAGAAAAATGTTATTTGGCAATTGATTGACAAAGTCTGCACACTTTATTCCGGTACGTATGGATTTTTCTTTTGATAGATTGGCTGAATCATGTGTTTCTGAGATTGTCAGATTGCATGGAGTTCCGATTTCCATTATTTTTGATAGAGATCCTCGGTTTACATCCCGATTCTGGAATAAGCTACAAGAAGCTTTGGGTACAAAGTTACATTTTAGTACCACATTCCATCCTCAGACTGATGACCAATCCGAACGTGTAATACAAATTTTAAAAGATATGCTTCTGTGTTATGAACTTGAATTTGAAAGTAACTGGGAAAAATATCTACCTTTAGTTGAATTTACTTATAATAAGAGCTATCAATCCAACATTAAAATGACACCGTATGAGGCTTTGTATGATCGTAAATGTAAAACTCCATTATATTGGATAGAGCTCAGTGAGAAAAAGATAAATGGAGTTGATTTAGTCACTGAAACTGAAGAAAAAGTAAAAGTAATTCAAGATATTCTGAAAGCAGCCTCTGATCATCAAAAGTCTTATGCTAATCTTAAATAAAAAGAATTAGAGTTTCAAGTTGGCGACAATGTGTAACACCCCTAACCCGTATCCGTCACCGGATTAGGGTTACGAAGCATTACCGAACAAAACCAGTTTAGCACAGTCATTTATCACTTTTCATGTATCAAGATTCACGTTACAAATCATACTTTGAAATTCAATCAATCAATATTCTTAACTTATTTAAAAGTTAGAACCAAACTATCATACATCAATAAAATATTGAATGCTTTACAAACCCATTGTTTGAACCTATTTACTATCATATTCATACCATTCGAATATTTATAATATATTCAAGCTTATACTAATACATCATATATACTAAGCTTATGTCAAATCATCTATTGCATATATTTATTTCACTAGCAAACTTCTAGCCATACTATTTTATAAACTATGCACATATGCATAGTAAGTCATATCAATCCATATCTTTAACTAAATATCAAACATATCATTTTATAAGATATATACATGCGCATAACACTGTAAAACAAAAGCCATTTCTAAATACAAATACCAAATCATGGTTAACCCAATTCATTAACTAATTTATAAAAATAGCAATTCGTATGTTATGCATATGAGCACATTTACTTAGGTTAAGCTTTTCACACACCTTATTAAGCATACAAATATAAAACATAATCAAGCTTCGTTATAAGACCAAATAAATTTGTAAACATTACCAACCTATGTGCATTACACCATAGTCACGTTAAACAATTTTTGAACATAAACAACAATTTTAAGTACACCAATTTGCATGTTAAATATCATGCCCCAAAACACATAAACACAACAAATCAATTATCCCTATATTCGGTCATTAAATTTAGTCTCAAAAGATCAAACCAAACCATTTTAAAACATGTATATTAATTATCATTTCAAATTGTACCCAAATAACCAATACACCATCAATGAGATACTCATCTTTCAATCTTTTTACTTATTTATTCATGCTGAATCATGTCATCATATAACACACAAAATAACCAGATATCATACTTCCAAAAATATACTACCTATAAGACTAAAAATGCATACACATCATTTACCACCTTCAGACCAATTCAATAAACAATTTGTACATCCAAAATAAGTCAATAATATGCCACACCAAATATCAATTTCAAAATTTATAGCAAAATCATCACATAGCTTATAGATACATGCACCACAATTCAAAGACACATCCATCTACCACACAAATTATACCATAAAACACATTTCCAAGTGAGCTAATTTCATAGCCGATTGTTCATCATACTTTTTATTACTTATTGCCGAATCATAAAACCAAACACTTTAAGCATATAAACCATGAAACATACCTCCAAAATAAGTATAAGTCATAACCACATACACAGAAGCCATAATATTGTAATCAAGCCATTTTCGTATGGCTACATAAATATACAAATTCAAAACCAAACATATTTAAACTAGCCTATACATGCCATATGCTCAAAGTTTCAAACTTCAAAAGTATCGAATGATAGTCAATAGTGTGACGATGATCCTTGACGATCCCCGAGCTTGTAATTAGCCTTCAAAATCTATAAAACATCGAATGAACACACAAAATAAGCTTGGAAAGCTTAATAAGCCATAAGCAAATAAATCATCAAAAGAACATTTGCATTATAAACTCAACTTGGCCGAATATGATCAATCTCATATATATATATAATCACCCTTTTATCATACATAATTCATATTATCACCTCAAGTACTACACTTACCTTACTTTCATAAACATTTAGCTTCACACGTACCTGAACCATTCAGCTCCATTTCACATTCGATCTTGACTTGACATTACCCGTTGAACCATTCGGAATTGACAAGGATACACAAAAATCATATAAGCTCATACAATGTCATATCCCAGATATGGTCTTACATGCTATCACATATAGATGCCATTGTCCCAGACAGGGCCTTACACGAATCATATACGATGCCAATGTCCTAGACATGGTCTTACATATTTCACACATCAGAAGTCCTAATTCCATGGCATACATATCCTATACTATTCCTATGGTTCGTATGGGGCTTTCAGACGTCGTAATTCAATCAATTCAAGCTCGTAACAAGTTCTCCAATGCTTAATTCAATTTGGCACATACATATATTTAATTACAATTCAATTCGGCACATATAATACATATACATTCGAATTTAATAACATTTATGTACTTATGAAATTACCTCGTACGGACACGAACGGACAAAAACGACTATCCGACCACTTTCGATTTCCCCAAATCTAATTCTGTTTTCTTTTTTTCTTGATCTAAATAAATTCAGATTTCACTAATTTATTCACACATTTAATCAATTCAATCCACAAATACATAATTAGGCCTTTTTATACTTTGGCCCTTCTATTATCACACTTTAACATTTTAGTCCTTATTTCACAAAAACATAAAATATACATAATTTCCTTATACACATGCTTGGCCAAATATTCCCTTAGTTCATATAAGCCTTGTAATGACCCGAATTTCACGGTTATCAGAAAAGTGTATTTTTGGGTCTCCATTTCTGAAAAATGGATTCGTAAATATTTATTAGAAATATTTACGAAGTTAATTGTGAGGTTAATTAGATTGTGGATAAGTGAATAAAGGTTAATTAGGTATAAGGATTAAATTGAATAAAGGGTAAAAGTCTAATTATAGATTAAAAGAAAGTAAAAAGGACTAAAATGGCAATTAGGCCATTTAGCATAAATGAGTTGGCAAAGCAATGTAAAAATCTAAAGTTTTTTTATGATTTAATTTAGATTATTATTATTATTATTATTATTATTATTATTATTATGAAATAAGTTAAATAAAGACAAATGTATGGTAGTGATTTAATACAAGTGTATTAATAGAAATATATATATATATATATTTGTGATATTTTATTTAATTAGTAAAAGATATTTATTAGATAAAATAATTAAATTGTTAGATTTTTGTGTAATGAACAAATTAGATAGTGACATTTGTAATAATGTGAATATATACATTTGTATTATATTTATTTATTTACTTAAAATTAAGTAAAAGATAATTACTAATTAAATAATATTTTATTAGGAGATTTTTATTAGTAAATAAATTGAAAGTATGGCAATTGTATGTTATTGATATTGTACAAATGTACAAAAATATATGTGTACAATTATAGCATTTATACTTGTTATTAAAATAAATTATAATTTATATTAATTATATTATAAGATTTTTTTATGATAAATAAATAAAAGAAAGACAAATGGATGGGGATGGTCATGATAACACACAAATGTAAAAATATTTGTAAGTGTTTATTTGTAATATATGTATTTGTATATTAAATAGATATTTATTAAATTATTATCATTATTATTATTCTTATCAAATAAATTGAATTATGACAAATATAGGGTGGAGATAAAATACATGTGTAATAATATGTATAATATAATTGTGATATATGTATTGTTTATTAAAATAGATATTTATTATTTATTTATTGTTATTAAGTAAAAGATATTAATAATTATTATATAAATTTTTATATGACAAACTAATTAAAAGGTAACAAATCTAATATAAATATTTGTTAATAAAAGATATTTATTATAAATATTATTATTATATATATATATATATATATATATATATATAAAAAAATGAAGCAAAACAAAACAAAAAAAAGAAACAGTGAATATAAACGAAAACCAAGGGAGAAAGAAAGAAAGGAAAAAGGGGAAGAAAGAAAAGGGAGAAATAGAGATTTTAAAGCTTGGAATTTAAATAGGTAAGTCGATTAAGTCATTTTCTTTTAATTTTGATGTTTTAGAAGCTTTAGAATAAAGTTTTATTGAAATTAAGTTGAGGTTTTGGAAGTTCATAGGTTTATAAGTATGGTTCATGTTGAACAAAATGATGAATTAAGGGTTTAATTGGATGAATTTTAAGTTAGAATTGATTAAGGGATTAAATTGTAAAAGAAGCTATAAGTTTTATGTTAGAGGGACTAAATTGAAAGAAACTTGAGATTATGCTTTTATTATGAAATTAGATAGTTATGTCTAAGTTTGGCTGAAAATTAAGTAGAAACAAAGTATGAATTGAGATAGAAAATAAGTGAAATTAGTTAAGATCAAAATTGAAATTAAAGTAGAAATTGAATAGAAATTGAATAAGAAATTTAAATATTAAATGTAAATTATTATTTTATTAATGATTATGAAAATTGTTTTAATTTTCGTAGTTAACGTTGTGCCGGAAAACCTCGGCTAAGAAAGGAAAAGATAAAGTCAACGAGGGTTAGCTCGAAAATTACGGTTTGTATTTCTATAATCCGAACTTAATATTTAATTGTTAAAATTATTATTTAATATTTATGGTAAGTGCATCGAGATGATTATTTGAATTGGAGTGAATATTGGTTGAAATTGAAAAGTGAATTTAATTATTAATTGTTGTATTTTGATTAAATATTATGGTTAGTAATTTAGGTGAGAATTATTTGTATCGTGTTTTACAATTGAAATGAATTGATTTGGTATGTGATAAATTTATTGAATTTATATGGATATATATATATATATATATGATTGATGTGGAAAATGTATGTTATATTGAAAATTAAATTGATTGGGAATGTGATGAAATAAATATGATTAAGTGATTAATGTGGAATTTGGAATATTTGTTACTGAAAAGTGAATTGAATTGTATTGACTTATGAATTTATGTGATTAATTAAAATGTAAATTGATTGGAAAAATTGAAAGTGAATTGAATACCCTATTAACAGTATCGAGCTAGTCGGATATAATTGGCATGCCATAGGATTGGAAGTGTTCAGGGATACTTCGACCTTGAGTTGATGAGGCACTATAAGTGTCGTACTATTACTTCGACTTCGAGTCGATAAGGCACCTTGTGTGTTGTATTGCTACTATTACATCAGTTTAATCCGATGAGGTACTAAGTACCGTACTGTTACTATTTACTTTGGCAAAGCCGATGAGGCACTGAGTGCCGTACTGGTGTGTTGGTTGGATCCGTGTATCCGTCAATGTCCGAGTCATGTTAATAGGGGTGAATAAAGGTACTGAACGACTAACTATTACTGAATAATTGATTGTTACTGAATAACTTATTGCTACTGAAAAATTGATTTTATTGAATGATATTGATAAACTGATTGATATTGAAAAATATTAACTGATATTGATCTTGGAATAAAACGGAATTACTGATTGAAATGTGATTTGTTAAATATTATTTATTGATATTAAACAGTGAACTGAAACATGATTGAAACACATGAATTATGTAACTCTAAATGGGGTATAAGTGAATAATATTATTGTTCAAGTGAATTGTGAACATATTGTGAAAAATTATACGAGTTAGTAGATGAAAGAATTGATTGAGTTATAAAGGATTTATCTATGAATTGAAAAATTATATAATTTTGATTGTTATATGATTTTTAAGTAAATGTTATATTTTCATATTATTAAGTGTTCGGATTATAGAAATACCACTAAGTTCATATTCAGCCTATGGTTTGTTTCCGTGCGCAGGATAGGTTAAAGTCAGACCGTTGAATCAGCATCCTAGGCCGATCCCGAACTCAACGTGATGAGGTATATTAATTATTGGTAATGACTTGTACCTAAAATGTCTATGTGTGTCATTTTATATGGTAGGAACTGGTTTATTTGGTAAGAATTTGAACTATTTGATAATGTATGTGAAATACTTAAAAAGATTCATCATATAAGCACATAAAATGTCTAATTTGACATGTTTTGAGTAGGTTTGAATGTGATTTAAAGTGATTGAACTGAATTGACTGGTGATGCCCCGTAATCATATTTCGAGGAGGGATAAGGGTTAGGGGGTGTTACAAGCCTATATCTTTCATTTATTTCACATTTTGACCCCTAAATTTACAAATTTCACAATTTAATCCTTAATACACATTTTTATCAAAAATCACTTAATTAAACATAATAATCTATCAACAAAGATTTATTTTTCATCATCAAACCACAAAAATCTCAAGCTACCAACAATGACAAATCACAAAATCCACAACCAATTCAAAAATTCAAGCATGAGCTAGCTATTATTCGAAGCAACGATCTCAAAAATGTAAAAATTATCAAAAACTAAGCAAATTACATACCTTAATCAAGCAAAATGAGTGCCGAATACACAAAAGCTCAAGAACTCTTTTTCTTTCTCAAGTTTTGGCCAAAAGATGAACAACATGCATGGTTTTTATATTTTATTTTATTTAATTACATTATAACACATAAATTACTATTTTAACCTTTACAAAATAATATGAAAACATTATAACTCATGTCCATAACCGTCCATGCTAATATTCCATGGTCAAATATCAAAATAAGGACCCCACATTATAAAAGCCATAGCAATATAGCACTTTAACAAATAGCAAGTCACTTTTGCATTTTACACTATTAAGTCCTTTTATTAAATTAAGCACACAAACAATAAAATTTTCACATAAAACTTTCACACATATTAATTCACATACTATAAGCACCAAAAATAATATTAAAATAATTTTACGACTTCGGATTTGTGATTCTGAAACTACTGTTTCGATTTAACTAAAACCGGGCTGTTACACAAGGTATTCTTAAAAGTATCACCTTGGAAGAAAGTTCTCCGATTTGGTCGTAAAAGAAAACTGAGTCCACGGTTTATTGGACCATATGAGATAATTGAAAGAATTGGATCTGTTGCTTATTGGTTGGCATTACCACCAGAACTTGACAGAATTCATAATGTTTTCCATGTGTCCATGTTACGATAGTATAGATCAGATCCTTCACATGTAATTTCTATGATAGAAGTTAAGATTCAGCCTGATATGACTTACAGTGAAGAACCGATTAAAATTTTGGTACGTGAAACAAAAGAGTTAAGAAATAAAAATGTAGCATTAGTAAAAGTTCTTTGACAATGACATGCTATTGAAGAAGCTACCTGGGAACCAGAGAATACCATGAGAAAGCTATACCCAAATCTTTTTACTCGCAAGAATTTTGAGGACAAAAATTCTTAAGGGGGGAGAGTTGTAACAGCCCATTTTTAGTGAAATCGGAACAATGGTTTCGGGACCACAAATTTGAGCCGAAAATAAAATTTATTTTAATATTATTGCATGGTCTGCATTATGATAGGAATGTCATATGAAAATTTGATAAGAAAATTTTACCGATTATGTGTTTAATTAGGGAAAGGACCAAATTGCAAAAAATGACAAAAATTGAGTTCTAGTAGCTAATAGGATCAAATAGCTATGGAATTCAAAACTTGAGGTCCTTATAAGGTAATTAGACCATTAAAGAAAATTTAGTAGATATTTTTGATGAATCATCCATGGAAAAATTAGAAAAGGGCAAGGACTAAATTGGAAACTAAAATAATTAAAAGATGATAATAGAAATTTCATCTTATTTTAGATCACCTTCCCCAAAATTAAGACATGGAAACCCTAGGAAAGAGGAAAGTTTTCAAGCAAGCTTAATTGGTTCAATTGGGTAAGGGTTATTGTCTCGCTTTTAGTAATTTTTATATTTTTGAGATCGGGATAGTTTAATCTATCTATTTTCGGGACTAATTTGTAAAGATATCAAAGTATAGAAATTTTTCCAGGTATGAATATGCTGAAAATTTGAAATTTATGGTAGAAAATGGAAGGTTGTTGATAGATAAACAACTTTTACAAAGAAAATTTGATGAAATCATGATTTAGGGACTAAATCGAAAAGTGGTAAAAACTCATGGAAAAATTTTGAATTTTTTGAAATAATAGTTCTCTAAAAGTTATATTAAAATTTTGGTTAGGCTTGGAATAAGTATTAAATTGTATGAATTTCATTTTCCGAACCTAGGGATGAAATTGAAATTTATGAAAAGTATAGGGGCAAAATAGTAATTTTGCCTAGGATTTAATGGAATGCAATTGAATATGAAATGTGATAAATTTATGATTAAATTCATTCACATAGATCCGGACAACTCAAATTCAAAGTTAGAACGAGGAAAAGAAAAAGTTTCGGAGTAGTAGATTTTCATACACAAACAAGTGTCGAGGTAAGTTTGTGTAACTAAATTCTGTACATTTATATGTTTGAATTAAATTTTTTATATGTGAATTTTATAATTTTCATGTATGTGAAATTGATTGAATATTCAATAATGCCTGATAAATGTCGAATCCGGTTTGAATAAATGAAAGTTGATGGATGCAGGATTTCCCGTATTGGTTATAGTCCAGCATATGTTGCAGACACACCGTAGCTCAAAAGAGCATCCCGTTATTAGCCCTCTCGAGTTTCCTGTTATATGGTTCAGCAAGCTTCCTGATATAGCTCTTCAGAGCTTCCCAATAGGTTGTGATCCTACATTTGTTGTGGACACACATTAGCTTTTAAGAGCATCCCGATAAAAGGCTCATCGTGACCTTCCTATTAAATTGGCTCTTTTTGAGTTTCCTGATAATACTCACTTCAGCTTCCCGATATTGGCTAACCAGAGCTTCCTATTATGGTTCTTTGTGAACTTCCCGATTATGGCTCTTATGAGCTTCCTGTTATATAGCCCAGATAAGCTTCTCGATAGGCTCTTTATGGGCTTCCCGAAATGGCTCTATGTGAGCTTCCCGTTACAAGGCTCGAGAGTGTGCTTCCCGATTATGTGCCCTAATTGGGTACTCCCGGATATGAATTGACAAGTTATAGTAGTGTACATTAAAGTGTACTTCATGAGTGTATCCATCAATATTTCAAATAAATTCAATGGGTAAAGTTCTGACATGGCTGAACTGAACTTGAAATGATTTGTCATCAAATTGTATATGTAATATGGAATAATGTTATGGAAAGCATATGTATATGAAAGATATTAAATGATGAGCTCATCTGATAAGCCATAATTTATACATATTTTACCCCATGTTTAATGCATTTTATGGATGATTTCCTATTAGAATTGGTGAATTCGATGCTCCTAATGCTTTAATTTCATGTTTTATACTTAGGAGAGCATAGGAGAATGAAATGAACGAGAAATGGGCCAAAATCGGAGAAAATGGGCCAAAGTACGAAATCAACACAGCCTGAACCTTCTCACACAGGCAGACCACACGGCCGTGTCAATTTGGCAGGCTCGAGCACGGCCTGAAGTAATCACACACGAGCATGTCCCTGCCGAGCCCAAGTTGAGTCCAATTCAGAAAAGGCTAATTTTGAGGGTTCTTAGGCATTCCAAAGCCTATAAATACACCCTAGAGGAGGAAGAAAAGGGGGCACAGAATAGGGAGTAAGGAATTACTCCAAGGAAGCCGATTGATCCATCTCAGAAGCCAGATTCACCATCAAGACTGAAGATCTCTCCTCAATTTCCCTTCAGGAGTTTTGGGTTTTCTTTATGTTTTGTATTCATTATTCTTCTAAGATGTTTTCTGTTTTAGTTATGAACTAAATCTCCTAAATACCTAAGGGGAATGAAACCTAAGACAAATCTTTTTATTATTTTCTAAATGGTATGATAAATATTTAACTTGTTCTTAATTATGTGTTCTTAATTCTTGTTTTGATATCCCAGGATACTGAATCAAGATAAGCTTTTATTCAGAGGAGGAATAGACCCTGTCTAAGAGTACATTTTTCATAATTAAGCGGAGTTGATTGCGCGCCTAGACATAGGGTGACAAGATTTTACCGGATTAGGGTGAAACTTAATAAGGGGATCCATAGATCGAGTTAATGCAACTTTAGGGTGTTAATTAGATAAAAGTCTCAATTATTCAATCTAGGGATTAGACGTTATTAGTCTTGAATAGGGATAATAACATAACTTAGGGATCTCTACGGAACAAGTTAAATGAATAAATCATCCGATTCGGAGCCAGAATAACAAGTACAGTCTAGGTGGATTTTTCCTTAGGTATAGTCTTCATTCAATCGATTTTCCCAAAAACAATTCCCCAATTCCATCCTCTATGAATTCTTAGTTTAGATAATTAGTTAGTTAAAACAAAAACCTCTTTATTCTTAGGCTAGATAATAAAAAGACAGTCATTACTAGTACTTTTATTCCTTTGGGTTCAACAATCCGATCTTGCTAAAACTATCCTACTATTCGATAGGTACACTTGCCTACATCGCGATAATAGTTAGCTTCAAGAACGATTAATTATAAATATTTAAAACCTATCACGTAATCACGCGATCATCATCCATGTTTTTGTAATTATGTGAATTACTTGACTAACATAATTGGTGAAGATGTGTTTTAGGCTATAAGCTAAATTGCTTAGATGCATTATTGTATGCGTATGTTAAATGTAAATATATGGTAAGTTAATTCCTGTTATACGATCTTACTAAGCATTAAATGCTTAATAGGTTTTATTTTCTCTATTTTATAGTGCTCGAAGGCTCGCAAAGGTTGGAGATCAGTTGGAGCATCATCACACTATCCATTAGCTCGTTTTGGTATAAACAGTAAACTTATTTTGGTATAATGGCATGTATAGGTTAATTTGGCCAAATGATGGCTTGTAAATGGATGTTTGTAATCTAGCCATTGGTATGGCTAGTGATGTTTGATTTGGTATATTATGAGATTATATATGTTATGTTTAACATATATGTATGTAGTTGGTTATAATGAATTAGGGTAAAATATAAGTCGTTATTAAAAGGTAGGTTTGATCATATGAATATATGTGATATTATTTCATTCTTGTTATTGATGTTTACTTGATTTATATGACTTGAATTGGTTGGTAAATATATGCAAATGTTGTTGTAGGTTGAAGGTTAAATTTGGGTGAGAAATAAGGCTAGGAAATGACCTTATTTTGTCCACACGGGTAGACACACGGGTGTGTGTCTTGACTATGTGTGACACGCGGCCTGGCATATGGGCTTGTGGTTTGGCCGTGTGTCCTCTGCATCTTAAAATTTAGAAGCAGAATGCTCAGAATTGGCATACGGGCAGAGACATGGGCGTGTGTCTCAATCGTGTGTGTTACAAGGCCTAGAACACAGGCGTGTGTTTTGGCCCTATGAAACCTGCACCTAATTTGTTAAAATTAAATTTACTACACGGCCTAGCACACAGGCATGTGGCTGACCATGTGGCACAAGTTAGGGAGTTACATGGGTAAGGACACGGGCTGGGACACGGTCGTATGCCTCATATCAAATTCCCATACAGCCTCAGACATGGGCATGTCATCTGGCCGTGTGAGCCACACGACCTACTCCCAAAGGCGTGTGACCTCTGTATATGAGAAAAATTTTGAAATTTTACGATAAAATTCTCTGAGTTTCTGAATTAGTCCCGACTTGATTCTAATGTTTAAATTAGGCCTCGAGGGTCCATTCAAGGGACAATATGATAAATTTTGGATATGAAAAGAAAATGACGTGAATTATTTGAAATTACTTTGTATACTCTTGTAATGCTCTGTAACCCTGTTCTGGTGATGGATACAGGTTAAGGGTGTTACATTGCCTAAACTTGAATGAAATCTAACTTGATCCCTCTTTAGCTCCTTATATAAACCATTATACCCGGAAAACATTAGAAAAACTAAGTAAGTTCAAATGAACTTAGTAAGTTTCCAATATAATATACCGTTTATGAATTATAAGTAAAAAATTCATGGGTTTGATCTATTGTTTAACATCACTTACACAAGTAGGGTTCACATATCGCTTGCTATTCATCTAATTCATGAGTGATTTCCTGTAAAGAATTGTGCCACGTGATTACTAACATTATCTGAATAACGAGTATCATTTCACTCGTTAGGAACTCTCACTAGTTCATGTGCTTGACGAGTAACCTCTTCAACGCCTACCCTCAACACAAGTTCACCATTACCCATATTAATAACAGTTCTAGTAGTGGCTAGAAAGGGTCGACCTAAGATTATGAGTACCTCAATATCCTCATCCATGTCTAATATAATGAAATCAACAAGGAATAAAAATTTATCGACTTTACCAAGTACATCTTCAATACTGCCCTAAGGATACTTAATTATATGTCAGCTAATTGAATACTCTTCCTAGTGGGTTTTGGTTCCCCGAGACCAAGTAGTTCAAACATTTTATAAGGCGTCAAATTTATACTAGCACCCAAATCAGCCAAAGCTTTTTCAACATTTAAGTTACCAATAAAACAAGGGATAGTAAAACTCCCTGGAATTTTGGAAATGGCTGAGCACTCCTCATTGAGCTCCACAATAGACAGGTTGTCTAACTTCCTTTTATTTGTTAACAACTCTGTAAAAAATTTTGTATACTTTGGCATCTTTGTAAGAACTTCAACAAAAGGTAAGTTGATATGCATTGTTTAAAAAAATTTCAAGAAGTTTACCATATTGTTCGTTCATACGGGCTCTCTCCGAAACCAATTTAGCAAGATGACTAATCTGATTCTCAAGTCCCTGAATAGATGCCTACTAATTCCTCAAAGCTATCTTAGTGTTCTGGAATCTAGTTTTTGATATTGAAATACATTTTATTAACATCTCTTCCATATTCGACTTTTTTTCTTGCTGATAAGGTTGGAAAAAACCCTAAAGGGGTTGTGACATTTGATTTCCTTGACCATCCCAAGAGAAATTCGAATGATTCCTCCACCCTGGATTATAGTTATTTCTATAGGGGTTATTCTAAGATCTAGAATTGTTACCCAAAAATTTGACTTGCTTATGCTCCATGTTAGAAGTGAATCGTAAATTTTTTAAATTGTTCATCCCCGCTCCAGTCGCATCACACTACATTACCGGATTCATCTACTTAGCAATAATCAAACCATTAATTTTCTTACTCAATGCTTCCAGTTAACTTGTTAACATAGCAACTTCATCTATATTAAAATCACCGACTGCCTTAGTAGACTTTATTTTTATAACTTACCACTGATAGTTATTCAGTGCCATCTCCTCAATAAATTATTGGGCTACTTCAAGTGTCTTATTATTCAGTGTTCCATTAACTGTTGCATCAATTATCTGTATGGTCAAGGGGTTCAAACCATTGTAAAAAGTTTAAACTTGGAGCCACAAAGATAGTCCATGATGAGGACTCCTTCTCAAAAGATCCTTAAATCTCTTCCATGCATCATTGTAACGTGTAGGTTTGTGCAAGAGTACACAGTTGTTATCAAGTAATAAGTAAGTAAAAGAGTTATCGTCTCCACTGAGACTGTATATGTTAATCAAATAATTGCAAAATTATAAATTTACTAGTTGGTAAAGAAAACACAATAATTTTGAAGTGATAAATATTAAAATTAAATTAAATAACCAGATGCAAATTAACCTAAATGCAAATGAGATGAAATAAAATGTAGGGTGATGGTTTAACAAAAATTTCACAAGTTTAACAACAATAACATGAATAAGCTAGAACAATTACAACACTTGACTCAATTTATTTTCATCATGTTTAACAATGTTTGGAAAATATTCCATGGCAACTTGAGTGTTCATTAACTGGCATCTAATCTAAGTTAAACCGAATCTTGTACTTAGAAAAATATGCATAAACCAAAATCATAATTTAAATAAGGATTCCTTAGAATTTATGTGGAGTAATAAGGACGAGTTAGGTTTGAAACAATTTAATCATATAAACCTAAAGTTATGCAAGGTAATAAATTCTCTTAGTCTATTACGAACCCCTAGTTTATTCTGATTAGGATATAAATTAAGCATGCACTTTCTAATTATCATGTCCATTAGTTATCATTTGATTAGGATTGACTAAGTTATTCTACATCATCAGTAATGTCATTAATCTTGAATGTGTCACAGATCACCAGAAAGTTAGCTAAATAAGCATTCAGATCCTCATCTTGCAACCCATCAAAATGGACATATTGCTGTACTATTTGAATTGTGTTCGACTTAGTCTTAAAATTGTTTGCAGCAATAGACAGTCTGAAGATACTCGATTCAACCGCAATCAGAGTTTGCTTAGCATAGTCATACATAGTCCAAGGAGCAAGAGCTGCAGGAGGTTGCTGATTACTAAGATTATCATCCATTTCAGCAGTAATGTCCTTTTGCTCTTGATCGTCTATTGAAACTATTGACCTTGCCTTACTTGTCTAACTTCTCTTCGATTTCTGCTAGCCATCTTTTCAATTTCATTGTAAAAAACTATTGGTTCTAACATGTTGCCTCTAGTCATAAACCAAAAGAACTTGTAAGAATTAAACAAAAGAAAAATTAGAATGTAAAAATAAAATTAAAAACTAAAAACTAAAATATTAAAATAAAAATTAAAAAAATGACTAAATTAATAGAAATAAAGTTTTCCTAATATTCTAGTCCCCAACAACGGTGCCAAAAACTTGATGCGTCGTGAACCAACTAAAAATTTGACTAAGGAAGGTACACCTATCAATTAATAGTATAGTTATAGTGAGTAAAGATGTCATGCCCACGAAGACTGAAAGTATGAGTAATTACTGTTTTTCTATTATTTAACTGAATAAATTTGAGTGATTGATTAAAAACTAAAATTATTTAAATTAATTAACTAACGAACACGACAAAGAACAAAGTAGGAAAATAACCAATTAATAACCAAGAAGTGAAACAATACCCAGAAAAGAATTCACCTAGATTTCATTTGTCATTATCAATCTAAATTACACAACTTCTTTACTTAGTATTTTGATCCATAGAAATCCTTGATCTGTAGAAATCCCTAAATTATGCTAATATCTTTTTTGAGAGTAAGAGCAACTGGCAAGAACAACTGGCTCTAGGTTGATTAATTGAAATTTCTTTCTAATTAAAACCACTATTATTGTATTAACTCGTGCTATGGATTTCCCTACTAGATTTTACTTTTATCCGGTAGATTTATGTCCTCCAATTTCTAAATTGTATGAAGCTCCACTCAATTACGTAAGATCTACTCTTAAATAGGGTCTATTCCTCCTCTAATTTAAGCACTTCAAACATGGATTAATAATTTAGATACATCAAACCAAGAATTAAGCACACATAATTGAGAATAATAAAATAAGAAATTATTGCATAAAATAAAAGTAAATGACAAAATTCATCATAGGTTTCATCTCCCTAGGTATTTAGAAAATTAGTTAATCCTTGCAAATAAAAACAACTAAAATACAGTATAACCAAAATAAACAAAGAAACTTAAGATGGCTTTCTAAGAAATCAAATGCGAATCTTCAATCTTGATGGAAATCTGATTTAGAATCGACTTCAATGGTGTTTTTTGAGTTGTTTTCTTGAATATTCTATGAAGGCTCTCTAATATCTTCTTATTTTTTTCATATATATGTCTTAGAATGCTTAGAAAACCTAAAAATCGTGATTTTTTGCAGTTCAGAGTGCAAATCCATGGAACCGACATAGCTTACCACACGCCCGTATGGTAGCTTGTGTGGGTCACATGATCGTTTGGAATGGGTTAGCCCGTGTGGCTCCTGTAGCTCGCTCTAATTTTCTGGTTTTCACTTATTTTTTGCTCCTTTTGCTCCCAAATGATCTATTAAACATAAAAAACATGAATTTAAAGGATTAGGAGCATAAAATCCATAATTAACATCGAATAATCACCCAAAATGCATTAAGATTGAGGTTAAAACATGTTAGTTTTGGCACTCATCAACTCTTGTAGCTTGGACATAAGAATAAGTTCATGTGGTCTCTTTCTTGGGTAATAGTCCATGCTAACTTTTATGAAGGATTGTCTCCTTGATATTTTAAACTTGAAACATGAATATAAGATCGGCAAACTGCAGTAGCTTGAATTATAAAGATAAATCTAGTGGAATGTTATACATATAAATTCATATAGAAGATTCGTGGATGCAAACTCATATATGGAGCACTCATGCGTACGGATCCATAGGCGAATACTTACATATAAATGCATATTCATACATACAAATTTTTTTTCCACAGATTGATGTAAAACTTAAAGAAAGCTCAACAGACTTTCATAACTTACATATGTTATGAGCATAGACTTGCTTACACATAAGAGACTTTAAGCCTTAAACTCCGTAGAGTCTTATAATTGAAAGAAACCATATAAGGTTATCATATACATGTGTCCATATTGTAGTAAACATGTAATTATTTTCTATGTATTTAAACGATAAATAAATAAATAAAGTTAATTTCACATTTCACTGTTATATCTTTTGTGTTTCTGTCTTTCATGTTTTGTATACATAATAAAATTATGATAAGAAAATATTAGCTCATTGATTATCTAAGTTCAAACTGATGATAAGTGGCATTGTAAGAACATCTACATTGTGAGAAAGACAACTTACTTTCGTAGATAATCTAAATGCATCCATAATCCCATAAAAGAGTCAAAGTAAGCATTTTATTTAAATACTTAGAAGGATTACTTTGTCGTCTAGAATTCTAATTGAGAAGATTACTAGTCTTGACTACCGGAACAGTTGACTCCACGGTTACAGACATAGATATATTCATTGAAAGAATGATATATTGGACTGGACCCAAGATGAATTAATTTTGAATCTGTTTGTGAAATAATTTACTTGTGACGTTCATGGTGTGATTTACCTAAATCCTGAGTTAGTCACTGACCATGTGTATGTAACTCATGTGCTTTGATATAAGTGGAGGCTTATGCTCTAAAGATAATCGAGCCCATAGCCAGTATGTTGGGTACATGACTTATGCATGGCATGGCTTTACTAGCAACAATGGAATTCATAACTTAATTAAAGAGTTAACGATATCTTCTCATTGGCATTGTGTGGATTAATAAAAATGAAATGTGGCCATGGGTTGCTTGTTCTCTAACAAGCAATTTATCAAAGTAACTTATTGATAGTGATCATATTAATCATTAAGAAGACATGATGGTGACAATGAGATAAAACATGATTGCATTGAGTGAGCGAATTTGACTTAAAGGAATCAATGATATCATATGAGGGAAACACGTACATGACGAGGTCATTGGACAAAGCAGTTGGATGAATTGATTTCGTAAAGAGTACGCAATAATGAGTTTTTAATCATGGTACTTCTTGTGAACTAACTCCATGATTAAGAAAATTGCAAATTATAGGAACGATGCTTCTGTACATAATTGCAATTACTCGAGCCTAATTGTATATGTCTGATTAATCTCTCTACTAGCTCAACAAAAGCTCGATTGGATTGCATTTGAATCAAAAGAAAATTCTACTAATTTGGAGATAACTTAATTGAGTCAATTTATTCGATATGTAGTCATGAGAATTGGTCAACTAGAAAATTTGAATAAATAAATTTTTTTGAAAAATGAATTTGGAAAATCTTAGAGATTTTTAAGAAAATTAATTTTGATCAAGTAAAATTGAATTTATCAAATTAATTAAAATAAATATGATATTTTGTAAATTAATTTTCAAGTCAGACAATAGGCCCAATAGGTAATCGAATTTGAAAATTGGACTGGAGATCGAAAACTAGTCCAGTGAACCCAAAACCAAGATCAAGACCCAAAAATTGGTCAAATCAGGCCTAGTATGTGAAACCGAGTCAATGGTCCATGTAACACCAATTTATCTTTATTTACCCAACTTTTAAGGATAGTTAAGATTAAATTGAAAGAATTAGCAAATTCTCAGACTCCACTGATAAATTTAGAAATTTTAGTGGTCAAATTTTGCTTAGTTGGATATCAATTCTGGTTCGGTTAGGATGGAACTGGCTGGTTCAATAATGGGAGACAAAAGGATTAAGGATGGAGGGTTGGGATGGTAGGTGAAGACTGTACCTAAGGAGTATATATATAGGTTTGTGTGGAGACAGAATTTTCTCAATTCTGTTTACAAATCTTATTCTTTCCATAGTATCATCTTTTTCAATCATACTGAAAAAGGATAAGATATAGTTGAGGGAAGCTCTGTATGTCGCAGTAGTCATGAGAATTGAAGTTTAATAATAGAGAAATTTAGGAATTGGTAAGCTTCATCACCTCTCTTTACTTGTGGATTGAAGAAATGAGTAAAGTAGTAACTCTTAAAAGCTGTTACATAATTATGGATTCTGGGTTTTTAAAGGGTTTAACACCTTTAGTTTAGCCAATAAATGATTGTCATGCTTAACTGTTAGGACAAAGAAGGCTTTGACGTTTGGACAAGCTAATCAGATAATGATAAAGGAATCTAGGTGAATTTCTATGTCTTGCCTTCTAGATGATAGATGATTTTATGTGACTTGCATGTATCACGTTGTTGATGTATGGAGGTGCCTGAGTTATTGTGTATGTGCTTGAAAAAAGCATAAGTTATGTGTATGCACAATACTGTGTGAGCTTTTACTAGTTGTCTGCTAGTTGTTTTATGGTAAATAGTTGATGATAGATAATCTGGCGTGATGTATGTCTAATGATAAATTGTGTGATATGTTTGAGTAATGTATGCATAATGCGGGGGAAATCATTGACGGGTTAGATGAAGTTAGGATTTGGGGAATAGAAATTTTTATTAGATATCGCCATACGGAGTTATTAAGTACAAACCATGATGTGTGAAGCTCCGGGCCTTATGGATGAGATGTTGCGATGTTCAAACATCAAGGTTAGGAATGGCAAAATAGATGACTAGGCGGAGGAATAAGGAAAATGGAATTCCTGTTAGATACCTCCATACGGAGTTGTTGAGTGCAAACCGTGACGTGCAAAGTTATGGGCCTTGTGGAGGGGACTCTTCAGTGTTCGAGCATCAAGGTTAAATAAGAAACAGAATGATATCGATTGGTCATTTGGGGTGACACCGTGACGACGTTAATTAGGTTCCATAGAGCAACACCACGACGGCAGTTAGCATGCTTTATTGGACACTACCACGATGGTGGTAAGGTCCTTTGGGGCGACACCTTTAAAGAAGTTTAAGGTGTAAGACCATAACTCGGTTATAGTGACTAATAGAGTCTGTCAGGATATTAAATATGGCGTTACAAGGTGTAAGTGTAACGACCCTATAGTCAAGGGTGTTGGAAAGTGCATTCCCGGGACTCTATTCCTTTAAATCGGACTCGTAAATATTTATTAAAAATATTTATGAAGTTAGTTGTGTAGTTAATTAGGTTTCAGTTAAGTAAATTTGCATGAATTAAAAGTTAATATAGTATAAGGACTAAAAGGGTCGAAGTTGAATTATGATTTAAAAATTATTAAAGGGGCTAAAGAAGCAATTTTACTTTTGTTTCTTTAAGTGGACGATAAATGGGTTAAAACAACTAATAATAAGATATATATTATAATAGTTAATATATAAGTTATATTATTATTAATAAACTAAAAGTTAAAAGTATGTATATATATTATATAATATATATTATAAAATAAATGAAATTATAGCATAGTAAGTAGAAAAAGGAAGAGAAAGACATGTAAAAGAAAGAAAGAAAAAGAAAGAAAACAAGAGAAAGTCACGTAAGGCCTAGGGGCTTCTAAGGTTCAAACTTCAATTGGTTAGTCAATTTAGTCAATTTTCTTATAATCTCTATGTTTTTTGAATCCCGATACCTAAGGCTACTACCTAACCCATGTTGTAATTTTGGCATTGATTAAGATTTTAAATGTTGTTATTATTAAATAGTTTTAGTATTAGGGATTAAATTGATAGATTTTTAAGCTAGAAATGGAAAAGGATTAAATTGTAGAACAAATTGTAAATTTTAAGTAATAGGGACTAAATTGTGAAAATTTTGAAATTTAGGGTTCAATTGAAAATAAGGATCTAAATTTAGCTTAAAGTGAAATTAGTATAAAAATATAAGATTAAATATGAAGAATAAAAATTAGTCTTGGTTTAGGGACTAAATTGAAATTTAAGCAAATATTGAGTAAAAATTGAAATAGTCAATGTGATATTGAATTGTGTTATATTGATGTATTTTAATTGTTTTAATTTCATAGCTAACGTTGTACCGGAATCCTCGACTAAAAAGGAGAAGGATAAAATCGACGTCGAATAGCTCGGAATCCACGGTTTGTATTTCTATAAATCCGAACCTAGTTGTCAATTATTGTAATTCGATTTAATGTATTTGGTAAGTGTGTGAGGTGAGTATTTTGCATTTTGATAGTTGATTGAAATGGATTGAATTGGTACATACATTATGAATGTATTGATTATTTGAATTGAAATGAATATATGTACAAATATGAGAATTGGATATTGGTTGCATTTGAAATGTGAAATTAAACCCTATTAACTGTATCGGGCTGAGTCGGATATAGATGGCATGCCATAGGATATGAAGAGTTCAAGGATTTCTTCGACTTCAAGTCGATGAGGCACCGGTTGCCAATTTACTTTAGTTTAATCGATAAGACAGTGGGTGTCAATTTATATAGCACTGGGCACAGTTAGTGGTTCAGATTTATCTGATGAGGCACTGGGTGCCAAACTAGTGTGTTAGTTGGATCCGTGTATCCATTCAAGTCCAAGTTGTGTTAATAAGGGTAAATAAATAATAAAGTTCTATAATTGATATTGAAATGACATGGTAGGAGAAATGGAAGTGATATAGTGAATTGAAAATAGAATGTGAAATATGTTGTAAATACATGGAATATATGAGTTATATACTCATGAATTGAATATGGAATGAATAATGCTATTGCTTAAATGAAATGTGGATTGATATATGAAAAACTATTTATATAGCTAGAAATGTGTATTGAGATATTTGTTAAACAAAACAAATATGATAGCATGTGAAATTGAAATAATAGTATATGGCAAATATAAGCTTGGATAATATTATGTTCATATAATTCAAATTATGCATTTTTGTATCATTATATTCTTAATTGTTCAGATTATAGAAACATACTGAGTTTTACTCAGCGTACTATTTTATTTTCTGTACACAGGTTAGGTACTTCACCTTTGATAGCCGATTCAACATCTAGCAACAATCTCGATCTCAAATGAGGTGATGTTGATCTTTTGTGTCAGCATATACCTAGGATGTTTTGTTGATAGTTTCTTTGTGGATGGATTGTAAATAAAGCTATAGGTGTAATGTTGGTTGGTGTATATATAATCATGTGTTGGTGTTTGATGCCATAATATGGTATGTTGAATTGAACCAAGACAGATTAGGTGTTTGTGAATTTTAGTTGATGCTTAGGTGGTTATGAATTAGGCTAAATGGAGTGATTTTGGTATGTTTATAATTTGGATTTGAATGATGCATTAGCAATATGTTTTGATGATATAAATGTGGTACCAATGAGGGTACATTGGTTTAAGGCACAATTTAGGTCCACACGGACAGGCACACGGGCGTGTGACTTGACCGTGTGAGACACACGGCTAGCACATGGACATGCGAGGCCATTTTGAAGGGTACACGTCCTGGTACATGGGAGTGTGGCTTGGCCGTGTGACCTAAGTCAGTGAGTTACACGGGCACGAACACAAGCTGGGACGCGGCCGTGTGTCCCTACTTCGAATGCCTACAAGGCCATGTGATCCCTGCAGTTAAAATTTTTTTAATTATTTCCTAAACTTCCAAAATTATTTCAAATTAGTCCCTGCCTTTTTTAAACTATTTTTAGGGTCCTGTAGACTCGTAATAGGGGCTGTAAGAGTAACTTTTACTCTGAATTAGGGTGGATTAGTAAACCTAAATTAAGTGCATTCCACTAACATCATCGAAGATAAATTAAAAAGATAATCGTAGATGGAGTATAGACTAATACTCTGATGCTAATAATATGTATCCGAATCCAGACATTCTAGAAGGGATAAATAATGATAAAAGTGTAGATAGTGGAAGACCAAGTTTAAAAATGCATAGCATGATTTATTATTAGAATGTATAAGAATCTAGCATGGAAGTATTAGATTGTTGTGACCTACTCTGCATATTATAATGTTATTAGTTAGTTTTATATGTTGATTATGATTGAATTAATTATTTGATTCGTTATTAATGCTTGTGACCCTAATCTAACGATGAAGAGGGGTTAGGGGTGTTACAGTAAGACCATAGCTCGACTATAGCAAATAGAGAGTCCGTCGCGATAATAAGATGAGTTAGTCCATTGGGACAATAAACATGGGGTAGTCTACCAGGACAGTAAACATGGGGAAGTTCACCAGGACATTAAACATGGGTTCAGACTAGGTAATATCGTAGCTCGGCTATGGCGTCAAGCAAAGTTTGCCAAAAATATTGGGTTAAGAAGAAGATAATGCAAGGGAATAAAGAGATTGAAGTATTATCTATATGAAAAGTAACAGGGCAAGTACGATTTGTCTGAGAGCACAAGTAAATGGGATGACCAAGGATCCGCTAAAGTAAGAAGATAATAAAGGCAAGTAAAAATAGACGAGGTTGTAGGTCTTTAGTGAATAACCCTGAAAAAGAAGTTATAATAGATGACTGAGATGAGCCTAATATTAAAATGGTTCGGGGGTAAAAGATAGCCATAGGAAGTCAAGTCCGCCGAGATCTAATTGGAGATTCAACCACTTGGGCTAATAGAAGAAAGAGTCCACCAACGGCTACTTGAGACGGATCATTTGTCGGAAAGTGGCAGGTTATAGTTCGTTAAGAAACTAGAACTTAATTTTTGTTATCTATAAGATGGGCAGAGATGAACTAAAAGCTTAAGGTCCAACTATAAAGGTAAGAACTTGAGACCTAGGACATTATTGATAGAAGACAGTCAAAGGCAAGTAGATGAACTTGCAACCAATTATGCGAGGCAAGCTAGTTAAGGTGCAAAGGAATTTGGGATACGACATAATCGGGCTTGTTCCACCAAAGGATTGTTACCACAAAATAACACGCGTGTGTCTCGAATAGACAATAAGGTCGCCAACGGTTATCTGTGGAAAAATGGGGGAGGCATCGACCTCATCGGTGAATTCTGTGGTAGGCCCAGGATGATCAGGGAGTTGAAATCCCCTCTTAAAAATTTATTCCTTAAAGTTTTTGAATTATTACTATAATGTTGTCCTGCAGATTCTCACTAAGTTCACTTGGGGCTTATAAACTTATTGCTTATTCGTAGGATAAAGTTTGTCTCGAAAATCGAATGGTGGGACCAAGCCAGACATCGCCAGTTGGGGGAAGGGCGTGATTGTTGTCAATGTGTATTGAGAGGCATTCCTTAGAGGCTACACCTTGAGAATTAAATTGGACGTATTACTATAGTAAACTTAAATTAGAATGGCGAATGTTAGAAATTACCAACATAGTAAATTTGTAAGAATTTTAATGTTTGTTTGAAGTAGTTTACGAATGAAGTTACATTTTGTAAACTGTAGAAACCAAAATTTGTAAATAGGACTGTCAAAGAGTTTGTTGAGTTATACGTGGTTTGTGAAATTCGGTACATGAACCCGTGGATCAGTGTGGGTATAGGGTGTAATAGTCCAACAGGTGGCTGGACTAGACTGAACAAGTCAAGCTGTCATTGGCTTGGTCTGAATTGGAAACAATTAGACCGGTTTGAGGTGCTGCGAAGGTGTCGCACATGAGATGACACCATTAGACACGACGGTGCCGAAGGCAGCAATGACATCATTCCAGTGGCTGATGAATGGTTACTCGACGGTTGAGCAGTGGAGGAATCACACTCCTACTGAGGCTTTACCAAATAATTTGTTTTCAAATTAACTATTCCAAATATAATATTATTTTAATAGATTTAATATTAAATTTAATTTGATACTTATCTTGATAGTATTTTATTAATGTAATATTAATGTGATTATTTTAATTTTAATTTAATATTTTATTAATTTAATAGATTTAATATTAAATTTAATCTAATATTTTTCTTGATAAGTATTATATTAATTTAATATTAAATTGATTAAATTTAATCATAGTTGAACTCTCTAAACTCTCTATATAAAAAAGAGTCATGGGTTATTATTTTTCATACACTTGAATTCAAGAGAAAGTTATAAAGAGAAAATTCTCTGAAGAAATTATTTCAAAAGGTTTCTAGAAATATTTTTCTTAGTTACAACTTGACCAAAAAATTTAGAGAAATTGTGAAATTACCCTACTGGTAATTTTGTGGAAAACTTTTTGATTAAAACCGAGCCTGCACTTGATAGACGTGAGCTTGAGGATAGCAGAGAAGACTACTCGGTCGAAGCATTCATCCTAAATGAATCGAGAATGTACAATTTTGGTTAAGTGTTTATTACTTTAGATATCACAATCAAATTCTTGTTTTTGGAAAAAAATTTAGAACTCTAGTTTTTCTCTTAAACTTATTTTCCGCTGTATTTTCCAAACCTGTTTTTCCCACAAAAATCTCACATATAACTTTGACATAAAACTTAAAGAACAAGCCTGACGAACTTTCATAACTTACATATGTCATGGTCGTGGACCTGCTTACACATATGAGGTTTTAAGCTTTAGACTCTGCAGAGTCTCATACTTGAAAGAACCCATGTAAGGTTATCATTTACATGTGCAAAAATATCTCTACACAATCCAACCAAACCTCCACAAAACCAAATATCATGTGCATATATTCTTCATACAATTCACCCGAACCTTCGCAAAGCCAAATATCATGCATATACATTCCCCATACAATTCATCCGAACCTTCGTAAAACCAATATCATGTAGCACAAAATGCACACATGTCATTCTTCATCTTTCATCCACCAAAACATCCCACCATACTCCACATATTGTTCATATTTATGACTGACATATAACAAGTATTCAATTGATCATACTATTAATAATACAACATAGATCTTACCAAACACATCACTTATCAGGCCATTTTAGTGATAATTTCTTCAGTAATTATTTTACGAATGAAAGTTTATGAAAACAATGAACTAAAACATACAATCAAACATGCATCTATAAATTATCACTTTGTATACAAAAATCGTACAATAAACAATCCATAATAATTCATCTCATCATCAGTAGAACATGAAGTCAAACACAATACAATAACATAGTACTGATATATATATAACAACCACAGAGGGTTTGAGTTTAGAAACTCACTAGCAAAATACCTGAAAGCTGATACTAATTACACCTGTTTAGCTTTTCTTTATCACCTGAACCTCATCCTTCTCGGTTAACTAAACATAATAAACACATCAAGATCAAAATGATGACGTTCATATGTAAGAAAACCATAATTCATTTGCATGCAGTGAGGTTTTAAAGGTTAGTTGCAACATCAAACATCTCAATACAAGTTCGATGAATTAAACTGGAATATTCAATTTTCCTTCCCTTTTCTTCAATCAAAACAGACAGAAAAGCTTAGAAAGATTACCAGTTTACTAAATCCTCAATCACTTAAGCTGATACATTATTTTCTCCCTTCATGCAACTTGCTTCTTAACTTTTCTCTCTTACATAACAAACCAGAGAAGAAGATGGAAGAAAATGAATACCAAAATGAAAGAATCCTCCCATATATAATCTTTCCACTACCATTTCCCTTAATCCCAAGTCAGTCAGGACTATTAATACCCTTAATCATAATGTTTCCCACTAAAAAAAAAACTCTTGGTTCTAATGTAACGAGACTAAACTTGAATTCTAACTATTTACCATTCAGTTTTCAAGATTCTCATAATCATACTAGAACCATGCTTAAACAAAAAGTTTTTCTAATTTAGTATCCATAATTGTCGTGACACTTAACCTTTAATATTTCCGGGTGTGACATGAATGGTTAAATGTTGAAGTTGGTGTTATGATGAATGTGGTTATTTGTTTATGTTTTGGTATGTTTAATGCAAGTAAAGAAAGATCATTTAGGTGCAAAGAATAGCAGGCTGTGAATGAGTTAGAAATAGGTTCCAATTGGTACATTTTGGCCAAAACAGTATGTGAATGTCGTCGTGACAAGGAATGACCTATAGAACCATGGTGCAACGAGAGACTCGTCGTCTCGACAAGGCCATTATAGTAAGTGACGTTGCAACGTCGAGTGGTCTAATGTTGTGACGTGGCAAACTATTTGTCATCATCACAACGCCGATCCTGCATTTTGAATTCTTTACAATTATGTCTGATTTCAATCTCAGGTTAGCTTTAGAGCTTACGTGAGCTTGTGTAGGACTCGAAATTGACTTTACTTCATGTCAAATGAATGTTTTCACTGAATTTTAATTATTGACTGCTATGAATTGTCTGTGATTTAATCATAGTTGTTCTGATAATGTATGTGACATCTCATAACTCAAATCTGGTGATCAGGTCGGGTATAGGGGTGTTGCACTTTGATTTTGAGTATAGTATGCTTATATGTAACATTAATTATGATTTTACTAATTACATATTTTTAACAAGGTTGTTCACTTAAGTAGCAGTTACTAAATTATTTATATCTTGGTCTACAATGTTCCAAATTAAGATCCGTTTTTTTTTAAACTAAACTCAATGAAATTTTTACCATAAAAATTTCATAATTTTCACTTAAGCCAATTAATTCAGTATTTTATTTAAAATTTCCCCTATTCTGCTGCTAGGAAACTTTGACCATTCTCCACAAAAAAATAATTTTCTTTCAATACAAAATTCATATTATGTTTCCATTTGTTTACCTTGAAACTAGACTCATCAATATTTTAAGAATATAAATTTCAGCTCTTAAATATTTTGTTTTACAATTTTTAATATTTTTTCAAAATCATAACACGGGAGCCCGAAATCATTTTGACATTGTTTCACAAACGTTCATATATATCATAATCTATGATTCCATTGGTTACACCATTTATTTTATGTAAAACTAGACTCAATAATATTTAAATCCATATCTAATTCAACCTCTAAATCAATTTTTATAATTTTAGTGAATTTTCAATGTTGAACTATTTCATTGTCCAAAATTGTTTTAACAAATATATTTACTTATTAAGATTTATATAATTTATACCAACATTTAACTTTATTTTACTTATCAACTATTAAATTGCTATACAAGGTCACTTGATTATGTATATCATCATACTTAGATTATTATTCAATTTAATCCTCAAAGTTCACATATCATTAACATATAGTTTAATAATAACATCTCATAGCACAAATTATACCACTATCTTTGAATTACAATTTGTAATATACTTTCCATAACTACTACTTAACAATCAAGTTATTACATACTTTAACTTAATACTTTGAATATTAATGAAATTACAATTAACACTTACCTCTTTTTACAAGAATTTCTCCTCTTTTGCTTTTCTTCTATTTCTTTCTCAAATTCATCACCATCCTTCTCTTTTCTTTTATTTTTCTTCACTTCCACCTACCAATTTCTTGCTTCTAAGTTGATGAATATACTTTCTAGGATCTCTACTTCATCTTTTTTCTTTGGTGCCTATAGGAATTTCCAAAAATTTTGGGTGAAATAATGAGATTTCATGACAAAGGACTAAATTGCATAAAATATAAAGTTTTTTTCCTCCCCTCGTGAAAGTGGCATGAGCCACTTATATAAAAGATGAAAGTTTTTTCATTTTTCCATCAAAATATCTCAACCAATTTAATAATAAAATATTATTATTTAATATGTAAAAATCTAACTTTAATCATTTTAATCAAATGCTAGGATTTCATTTTATTTTTCAATCTCATCCAATGGCTTATATTTTGCCAACAATCATGATATTTTCTCATAATTATCTCATTTAAGAAATGATCAGTTTACCATTCATGTTTCTTCAAATTTCAATCCTTGAATTACTACTTTCTTTAGGTAAAATTACGATTTAGTTCCTCGTATTTCTCCACTTAGCAATTTGGTCCTTGCACCCCAATTTCATTTCTTAAGAATTGGGTTATTTCCATTTTTTGATCCTTCAATTTTTCTCATATCTATACTTTTACCGCTCAAATTTTGAATAATTTTACTTAAACCTCAAAATTTTTTACATCTTTACGATTTAATCCTCATTTTAATTTAGTATACTACAAGTCTACAACATACTTCTCAATTTAAGTTTATTTGATACTCCTTAATCTTCTCTTTTATTGCTTTTATTTTTATTTTATTTTATCGAAAAATCAATTATATATTATTTTGATTTATTTTACTTTTAAAATATAACGATTTTAAGATTTTACATATCTAAATTCACTCCAACAATAGTAAAATAATTTTAAAAATGTCTGATGTTTATTTTGTCAACTGATGAAATAAAATTGAAAGGATAGCTATGACATGCTGTTAATGGATATCTAATTACATCATTAAGAATTAACATTTAAAGATGTTTAATTACATCATCGAACAAAATCTTTTTTTTATCATGAACAATATTTCCAATAAAAAAGTTGGTCAAACTCAGAGATCTGTTTTTGTAGTCCATCTCTTTGCTATATACTCTATCATTTTAGGGTTTTAGCTTTTACTGTTCCAAGTTCAACGAAAGGTATCCATGTATATACGGATGCATGTACATATTCTGAAACACGTGATTGATTGTATATTGAGTGGAATCTGTAAAGGCAAAACTATCTATAAAGATTTTGCTAATAATGAGCCATTATTCAGATTTTAATTTTATTATATTGATACTTCCCATGCTTTTCATTTGAAAAATACATAAATAAATAAAGATAAAAAAAGAAATATATTCCTTCTGTTGTCAGGTGCCTCATTTTTGTGTCTATAAAAATTCTATATATGCATCCCAACACTGGACTTTGGCTTTACTTTCGGCATCCCTCTTTAATTATGAAAGGTTGAATAATCCCGGGCCGCCCCTATGCATTTTTCATGGTACATCTGCAGTATCATAAATTTCACATTCCTAGTCTATTATAAATTTTATTTTATTTTTAATCACATATTTAATAAAATTATGTCATGTCATATTATTTAATAGAATTAAAGGAAAATAGTTACCTTCAAAATTAAAAGTTCACATTTCGAAAAATAAGGGATTAAATCTGCGAAATATTCATAGTATAGGATTTATATAGAATTTTATCTTTGAATAATGGAGTAGTTATAATTGTATTGGTAATATGAGTGAGACTATATCTTTTTAAAGACCAACAAGAAAAAGAAAAGGTTATATTAAATCAAATATTTTAAGAACTAATTGCAGAAGTTGTGAATTTCTTTTCTACCAAGTAACCGAAAGAAGAAAAAGCAACAAAAAGGGAAATTTGTTTATTATAAACTAAGAAGAATCAACTGTAAGATCATGTTAGCAAGAGTAACCTGACATGTTTATTAATATACATGATATATGAAAAATAAATGAATTAGGGTTGTTTTTTATTAGACAAAGATGGGCAGGTACTTATATGATAATACCCACAATCTCCAATTATAGAAGCATCATTTGTCCTTTTACTTAAATCTAATGCAACATCATGCAAATCTCTCCTCTTGTTCCAGAAATACCACTTCTTTAATTTGCAGAATTAGGAATTAAGTTTTGCCGAAAGTTCAGTGGATGGTTACATTTGAGGTTGGCCCAATTGTTAGGTGTTTCATAGTACTCAAAATATGTGAAAGGCTTAAATCATACAAGATCATATAAACACGTCATGCCATATACATCAAATATAGGATAATTATTTGATACATAACTAGTAAAATTTATTCGACTCTATAAGTATAGTTGAAAATATGATAAGTGCTTTATTTGTTTATATATATTCTACTATATCTTATAGAACACATGTGCTACTTCTAATCTGCTTACAAAATTTTTTAAAGAATAATTTCCTTTAAATAATGGTATAATTTTGTTTCATTATTGATGGTGCAATGAGACAAGAAATGGATACATTAGGGATATATGGGAAGGGAAACATGAAACCTGAAACAGTAATTGGCATATCCACGACTGAAGGAGTGATGAAATTAGATTGATGGGGTAAGCCTCTGGACTCCTTCAAGCAATTATTGAATGACGTCCAAGTTCTTGTAATGTCGTTTCATAGGTTGTACATATGTGTGCCTTTTAATTAGGGGTAGCTCTTGCATATAATTGATACGGGATGAAAGCAACAGCCTTGAATGCTCCCCTACAAAATTTATCTGCATCATTTTTCAAATATTTCAAGAATTACAGCCTTGAGATAATAGAGAGGGATGAAAGCAACAGCCTTAAATATTAAATCCCTTGATTCATCCTGTTTTTGTACTTATGTTACTCGGATGAGTATGCATCCCACATGAGTGTATTCATTTTTTTCCTTTAGAAATTCAGCCATTACGTGTGAGAGCAACGTAGCGCCAAATAGTTAAAAGGGCCTATTACTAGAGGGAAAAATACGAGCAGAATTCGAAGCATCTGGTCTCTATATTTCTATTTCAATACAGCTGGTTGTAATTTGAAGGAAAGTGTTATGGAAGAAGAAAGTAATGGTGTTCGAGGCAATAGCAAGCTGTTGCAAATGTTTGAATTTTTGTTATTTTAGTTAGTTTAATTGTTATGTAAAAACATTGTGCTTTATCTTTGTTTTAATTGTAATAATATGGGGTCATTTGGGAAGGCCGGTTGAAACATTAAAACACAACGCTTTAATGTTATTAGTCTTTTAATGAAACGGTTCATTTTGGGGACACGTGGACTGTTAATTGTCAGGTGGTTTTTTAAGGCCGTTACACTAAAAAGCAAAACCAAAGGTTGAAATGATGGTTATGAAATTGGAAAACAAATTTCTCTTTCTCTTTCTCCTTTCTCTCTATATTTTCTACCTTTCTTCCTCTTCTCTATTAGATGTTTCTTTTTCTCTTGTAACAAAGTTATCAGAACCTCTCGATTCTCATGGCCAACGATGGGGTCACTACCAAGTTACAAAAGGAAATGAGCATGTTGCAGCAAGAACTGTCTCAGTTACATGTAAAGATTGACTTTAAGATTGACTCACATCTTAAGAATTTCCATGAGACTGTCAAATGTGAGATCCATACTGAACTTCATTCTCTTTTCGAGCAATATTTTGCTCAAAACTCTTCTTTAATAGTTGTTGGGACAAGTCTAGACAAGGGAAAGGGTATCTTGAGAAGCCTTCTATCTGGGATTCCTTCAAGGGAGATCTACCAAATATGGAAATGCCAACTCATGTTACCTTCATGGACCTAATTACAAAATTTACAGACTAGAATGCCTAGTTGATGGAACAGACTTCAGGGGTTGGTGGGCGAAGTTGGACCAATTTTTTAAAGCTGGAGGAGTGAGTTAGCAAGCCAAAGTCAGAGTGGTCATGTTGTATTTGGATGGCAAGGCACTGCATTGGCATCACTTCTTTGTGTAGAGGTAGGGAAGGTTACCTCAATTATCTTGGGAGGTGTATGCCAAGGGATTGAAGGAACGTTTTGAGTCTGACACATACCTGGACCCCATGTCAGAATTGGTCTCACTCAAGCAATTATGGTTTGTTGATCAATACCACAATCGTTTTCAAAGTCTCCTAAACCAGCCGAAACCTGAAGTAGGTCAGTATTTGAGAATATTTAAATCCCAAACTCTAGTAGATGGTTACTTGTTGGCTAGGAAAGTAAAGGGTATCTTATTGGGGCCTTTAAAGAGAAGTTTCATTGCAAGAGGTGGAGTCAATCACTTTAATTCATTTTTGTCTAGACCTAAGACTTTGCTGACCTCTAGTAGCTCACCAACAATCTTAGGGTATTCCAATAGTAGTGTGCAGCAGAAGACTACTGTCAAAACTTTGTCTCAAGCTAAAATGGAAGACAGAAGCAAAAAGGGCTAAGTCTTAATTGTATCAACTCTTGATAGAATCCAATCTTAAGTAGGAGGGTGACTCTAAGAGTAACTTCTGAGGAGTTCCTAGATTGAAATGAACAACTAGAGGCAGTGGACCAGGAACCTGAGATCAACCCACCAGTATTGTCCTTGCATGCCTTAAATGGTTCTTAAGAGTATAATACCATGAGGATTTTAGCTTACATTAACCAATTAGATGTGATTATTTTAGTGGACTCTGGAAGTACACATAGCTTCCTAGATGCAAGCTAATAAAGAGGCTAAATCTATCAGTTGAGTAGACCACTTCATTGAAGGTGATGGTGGAAAATAGGGTCAGACTTTCCATTCAAGTGGTATGTCGATCTGTCCAATGGGAGGCATAAGGTTTCTACTTCCTTATTGATTTTTTGGTGCTGCCAGTCAAGATTTGTGACCTTGTATTAGGAATTCAATTGTTGTTGTCTCTTGGTTCCATCATATGGAATTTTTCCTCTTTGACTATGCAATTCAAGTACTTAAGGCAACATCAAATTCTTTAATGCACTGTTCTAGAGAGTATGCACCTGATATCAAATAGTTAGTTGTCTAAATGTTTTAACATGGTTGGACATAGAGCTTGTCCAATGTTGCTAACTACTGGCCAATACACATCCCTCACCATTCCAGATTCTCAGATGCAACCAGATATACAGGCACTCTTGGTAGAATTTGAAGATATGTTCCAAACACCTACTGGACTACCACATAATCGACTTCAAGATCACATGATTCTATTGATTGATGAGGGCAAAGTTGTGAAGGTGGGGCCTTACATATATCCAGTGGTCCAAAAGGTTGAAGTAGAGAAACTCATCTAAGAAATGAATTAAGGTGGGGTGATTCAAGATAACAATAGTCCTTTTGCTTCACCTGTAGTCATGGTGAAAAAGAAATATGGGAGTTGGAGGTTGTGCATTGACTATAGACAGCTCAACCAACTCATCATCAAAGATAAGTTTCCCATACCCGTTATTAATGAGCTTCTGGATGAACTAGGCCAGACACCTTTTTTTCCAAACTAGACTTAAGATTAGGTTATTATCAAATTTGAATGTGAGACAAAGACATACACAAAACAACTTTTAGAACTCATGAAGGGTGATAAACCGTAAATTATACATACTTTTACCCCATGTTTAATGCATTTTATGGATGATTTCTCATTAGAATTGGTGAATTCAATGCTCCTAATGCTTTAATTTCATGTTTTATACTTAGGAGAGCATAGGAGAGTGAAATGAACGAGAAACGGGCCAAAAATAGAGAAAATAGGCCAAAGTACGAACTGAACACGGCCTGGAGCTCCTCACACGGGCAAACCACACGGCTGTGTCAATCTGACAGAATTGGAGCACGACTCACAAGGGTATAGCACACGCCCGTGCCATTCTAACAGGCTCGAACACGGCCTGAAGTAATCACACACGGACGTGTCCCTGCCAAGCCCAAGTTAAGTCCAATTCTGAAAAGGCCACTTTTGAGGGCTTCTAGGCATTCCAAAGCCTATAAATACACCCTAGAAGAGGAGAAAAGGACGGAGAAGAGGGGGTAAGGAATTACTCCAAGAAAGCCGATTGATCCATCTCGGAAGCTGGATTCATCATCAAAACTGAAAATCTCTCCTCAATTTCCCTTCAGGAGGTTTGGGTTTTCTTTATGTTTTGTATTCTTTATTCTTCTGAAATGTTGTCTTATTTAGTTATGAACTAAAACCCCTAAATACCTAAGGGGAATGAAACCTAAGATGAATCTTGTTATTATTTTCTGAATCGTATGATAAATATTTAACTTGTTCTTAATTATGTGTTCTTAATTCTTGTTTTGATATCCCAGGATACTGATTCAAGACATGCTCTTATTCAGAGGAGGAATAGACCCTGTCTAAGAGTACTTTTGTCATAATTAAGTGGAGTTGATTGCGAGCCTAGAAATAGGGTGATAAGATTTTGCCAGATTAGGGTGAACCTAATAAGGGGATCCATAGATTGAGTTAATGCAACCCTAGAGTGTTAATTAGAGAAAAGTCTCAGTTATTCAATCTAGGGATTAGATGTTATCAGTCTTGAATAGGGATAATAACATAACTTAGGGATCTCTACGGAACAAGTTGAATGAATAAATCATCCGATTCGGAGCCAGAATAACAAGTAAAGTCTAGGTGGATTTTTCCTTAGGTATTGTCTTCATTCAATCGATTTTCCTAAGACTAATTCCCCAATCCTTTTCTCTGTGAGTTCTTAGTTTAGATAATTAGTTAATTAAAATAAAACCTATTTATTCTTAGGCTAAATAATAAAAAGACAGTCATTACTAGTACTTTTAGTTCCTTTGGGTTTGACAATCCGATCTTGCTAAAACTATACTACTGTTTGATAGGTACACTTGCCTATACCGCGATAATAGTTAGTTCAAGAACGAGTAATTATAAATATTTAAAACCTATCACGAAACCTTGCGATCAAGTTTTTGGCGCCGTTGTCGGGGAACTAAAATATCAGGAACACTCAATTTTTATTACTTTAGCAATTTATTTTTTCTTGCAATTTAATTTAATTTTATTATTATTTATTAACTTCATTTTTCCTTCTCTTGGCAGGTTTGCATAGTTTATGACTAGAAGAAACCCGTCGGGACCATTACTGTTTGACGAAGAAATCGATCGCACAATTCGTAGAAACCAAAGAGAAATAAGGCAAAGCTTAAGATACACTGAGAACGAGAAAGAAGATGATACTCAACCCCCAATTGAAGAGATGGCTAAAAACCAAGGCAATCAGCTACCTCCTGTAATTGCGGTTAATCAAAATCCTGCTCCACGGACTATGTATGACTATGCTAAACCTTCTTTAACAGGAACTGAGTCAAGTATAGTTAGACCTGCTATTGCTGCAAATAATTTCGAACTGAAACCTAACACAATTCAGATGATACAGTAGTTTGTTCAGTTTGATGGTTTGCAAGATGAGGATCCCAACACTCACTTGGCGAATTTTCTGGAGTTTTGCGACACTTTCAAAATTAATGGCGTTTCTGATGATGCCATTCGCCTTCGGTTATTCCCTTTTTCACTGAGAAACAAAGCTAAACAGTGGTTGAACTCGTTATCACGAGGGTCTATCACTACTTGGGAACAAATTATCGAAAAATTTCTACTAAAATATTTTCTGCTGGCTAAAACGGCTAAGTTATGTAATGATATCTCTTCTTTTGTGCAGATGGACTTAGAAACACTTTATGATGCATGGGAGAGATACAAGGATCTATTGCAAAGGTGCCCTCACCATGGGTTACCTCTATGGCTGCATGTTCAAACGTTTTACAATGGTGTGAATCCCTCAACAAGACAGATGATTGACGCAGCTGCTGGAGGAACCATCAACAACAAAACACCTGAAGAGGCTTATGTATTCATTGAAGAAATGTCACTGAATAATTATCAGTGGCAAGTATGAGGACTAAGCCAACAAAAATAGCCGGTGTTTATAACGTCGACTCAGTTACTATGCTGTCAAATCAGGTAGAACTTTTTAATAAAAAGATTGATGGTTTACTTGGTTCTAGGCAGGTACATCCAGTAATGAGGTGTGACTCAAGTGGATGAGGTGTGCATACAGAATATCAATCCTTCAATCCTACAACCAAAGAGGAACAAGTCAACTATATGGGTAACAATAACTTTCTATCTCAAAATAACCTATACAGTAATACTTATAATGCAGGTTGGAGGAACCACCCAAATTTCTCTTGAGGTGCTCAAGGGAATCAAAAGCCACAAAATTCTCAAGGTTTTCAACACCCACCTCATCAACAAGAGAAGAAACTGAACCTTGAGGAGATGCTCTCTAAATTCATCTCGGTGTCAGAAACCCGTTTCCAAAATACCGAGACAGCACTTAAGAATCAACAAGCATCGATCCAAGAGCTCGAAACTCAGATAAGCCAGCTATCCAAACTGATCTCGGAAAGACCACTAGGAAATTTACTTAGTAACAACAAATCAAGAGAGCATGTCAAAGCAATTACACTAAGGAGTGGGAAAGTGTTAGCGGAATCTGAAAAGAAGTTAGCACAAGAAGCCGTGGAAAGTGAAAGGAGGGAAGAAAAACCCAAAAATAGTGACAAACCAGTGCCAGTGGAATATAAACCACTAGTTTCATATCCAGTAAAATTTAAAAAAAAACATTGATGCACAATTCGGTAAGTTTCTTGAACTTTTTAAGCAATTACATATCAACTTACCTTTTTTTGAAGCCATCTCGCAGATGCCTACCTACGCAAAATTTTTTAAGGAGCTTCTAACAAATAAAAGGAAGTTCGAGGACTTATCTATAGTAGAACTCAACGAGGAGTGCTCTGCCATACTCCAAAACAAGCAGCCAACCAAACTGAAAGATCCAGGAAGTTTTACTATCCCTTACTTAATTAGTAGTCTGAATGTTGAAAAAGCACTAGCTGATTTAGGCGCTAGCATTAATTTGATGTCATATAAAATGTTCAAACAACTTGGTCTTGGGGAACCTAAACCTACTAGGATGAGTATTCAATTAGCCGATAGATCTATTAAATATCCTAGGGGTATTATAGAAGACGTACTCGTAAAAGTAGATAAATTTATATTCCCTGTTGATTTTGTTGTGCTTGACATGGATAAAGATGTGGAAGTACCCTTAATTTTAGGGCACCCATTTCTAGGCACTGATAGAGCTGTGATTGACATGGGTGACGGTCAATTAGTACTTAGAGTAGGTGATGAGGAGATTATCTTTAAAATTTGGGATGCTATGAGATTCTCTAGGGAACAGGATGATTCATGTTATTTCATTGAATCTATTGATCATTTACTCAAGACTCTTTTTAGGAAATTATACAAGAGGAGACGATGAAACTGTATCCAGCTCAAGAAGAGGAGACAGGTGAGGAACCTAATGACCATTCATCAAGACAAGTAGAATATGAGGGTATTAAGATAAACGATGAACTTAAGCAAAAACCCTCTATTGAGGAGCCTCCCAAACTGGAACTTAAACAATTACCAAACCACTTAGAATACACATTCCTTGGAAATAATTCTACATTACCAGTAATTATTGCTTCTAATTTGCAACCTAAGGAGAAAGATGAATTAATCCAAGTATTCAAAGAACATAAAAAGGCCATAGCTTGGAAAATTTCTGACATTAAAGGAATCAGCCCTTTTTTTTACACCCACAAAATTTTGATGGAAGATGAATACAAACCGTGTGTGTAAGCTCAAAAACGTCTGAACCCCAACATGAAGGAAGTTGTAAAAGCCAAGGTAATTAAACTTCTAGATGCTGGAATTATTTATCCTATTTCTGACAGTTCTTGGGTAAGTCCAGTGCAGGTTGTCCCCAAGAAAGGAGGCATAACGGTTGTGACCAACGAGAAGAATGAATTAATCCCAACAAGAACAGTCATAGGGTGGAGAGTTTGCATAGACTACAGGAAACTGAATGACGCCACAAGAAAAGATCACTTCCCCTTGCCATTCATTGACCAAATATTGGAAAGATTATCCGGACACATGTATTACTACTTTCTAGACAGACTCTTTAGTTACTTCCAAATCCTAATAGCTCCTGAAGATCAAGAAAAGATGACATTCACATGGCCATATAGTATGTTCGCTTATAGTAGAATGCCTTTTGGATTATGTAATGCTCCTGCCACTTTTCAGCACTATATGATGGCCATATTCGACGAACTCGTAGAAGATATCATGGAAGTCTTCATGGATGATTTTTTGGTATTCGGTAACTCTTTCCATCTCTGCCTTAAAAATTTAAAACGAGTTTTAATAAGATGTGAGGAAACAAACCTTGTGCTTAACAGGGAGAAACGTCACTTCATGGTTTAAAAAGGTATTGTATTAAGGCATAAAATTTCTAGTAAAGGGATTGAGGTGGATAAATCTAAAATAGAAACAATCGAAAAATTACCACCCCCTAGTTTGGTTAAGGCTATTAGAAGCTTTTTAGGACATGTTGGTCTTTATAGAAGATTTATTAAGGATTTTTCTAAAATAGCTAAGCCTTTGTCTAAATTGCTAGAAAAAGATATACCTTTTAACTTTGATCAGGAATGTTTAGAAGCATTTAATACTTTAAAAGATAAATTAATTAATGCTCCAATCATAATTACACCTGATTGGAACTTGCCATTTAAACTAATATGTGATGCGAGTGACTTTGCAGTAGGTGCAGTATTGAGACAGCGAAAAGACAAGCATTTTCAACCTATCTATTACGTCAACAAAACCTTAACGGCTGCACAAGAAAACTATACTACTATGGAAAAAAAGTTGCTAGCTGTGGTTTTTGCATTTGATAAATTTTGATCATATCTCAGATTGTCTAAAGTTGTTGTTTACACTGACCATTCTGCCATTCGCCACATTTTAACTAAAACCGATGCAAAACCTCGACTCATTTGATGGATTCTCCTATTGCAGGAATTCGACTTGGAGATTTAGGATAAGAAAGGAGCTGAAAATCTCGCGGCTGATCATCTGTCCAGGCTAAGAAAGGAGCTGAAAATCTCGCGGCTGATCATCTGTCCAGGCTCGAGAAATCCAATACCAGAGAACTAGATGAAGTTGAAATAAATGATTCGTTCCCTGAAGAGCAATTTTTCGCTATATCTAACTCCAAGGTACATTGGTTTGCAGACATCGCAAATTTTTTAGCTGCTAACATTATCCCAAAAGGTTTAACACACCAGCAAAAGAAGCGATTCTTTAATGATATGAAAAACTACTTTTGGGACGATCCATTTCTGTTTCACAGATGTGTAGATCAAGTCATCAGAAGATGCGTTACAGGATCAAAAATATCAAAAATATTGGAACATTGCCACTCAGGGCCAACCAGAGGACACTATAGTGGAACTAAGACCGTACACAAAATACTTGAATCAGGTTTTTATTGGCCTTCGTTATTCAAAGATGCTATCAGGGGTGTTACTTCATGTGACAAATGCCAACGGATAGGTAGCATATCTAAACATAATGAAATGTCTCAATACTATATGCTTTCATATGAAATATTTGACGTTTGGGGTATCGATTTTATGGGCTCATTCCTTAGTTCATTTGGGAATAAATACGTCTTAGTAACAGTTGACTACATGTCCAAATGGGTAGAAGCCCAAGCTCTACCTACTAATGATGCTAGAGTGGTAGTACGTTTCCTTAAAAAACACTTCTCGAGATTCGGAACACCTAGAGCAATTATCAGTGACAGGGGCACTCATTTTTGTAATACCCAATTTGAAAAAACCCTTAAGAAATACAGAGTTCATCATAGAACAGCCACCCCATACCATCCTCAAACTAATGGACAAGTTGAAGTAGCAAACCGAGAACTCAAACGGATCCTCGAAAAAATAGTAGAATCAAACAGAAAAGACTGGGCAACAAAAGTAGACGATGCCTTATGGGCTTACAGAACTGCTTTTAAGACTACCATAGGGACATCACCTTACAGACTTGTTTATGGAAAAAGTTGTCATCCACCATTCGAACTAGAGCATAAAGCTTTTTGGGCTATTAAATTTCTAAACCTTGATCCCGAACTTGCAGGAAAAAACAGGTTGATGCAGCTGAACGAGCTTGATGAATGGCGAGCCAATGCATACAAAAATTCATGCCTATACAAGGAAGCAACAAAGCGGCGTCATGACGTTCGTTTAAAGCAACGAAAACAATTTAAAGTTGGAGATCTCGTCTTACTATACAACTCAAGACTCAAATTGTTTCCCGGGAAACTAAAATCACGATGGTCAGGACCCTTCGTAATTCAATCTGTTCTTTCATATGGCACAATAGAGGTAAGTCACCCATCATACGGTACTTTCAAAGTAAATAGACACCATCTCAAACTTTATAATGGTGAGAATTTTAAAGTCAATGGAGAAGAGCTACGACTCCACAAACTACCCTGAATAAACCAACAAGGTAACAGTCGAGCTTAGACTATAAACAAGCGCTTTTCGGGAGGTAAACCGAATACTAACGGTTTTAAATTATTTACATTTCAAGTTTTAAACATTTAGGTCACTAACAGAGTACTTAAAGCACAGGTGCCCAACTCCATACAGCCTAGCACATGGTCGTGCTTAAGGCCGTGTGACTAACACGGATAGAAACACAGCCATGCAATATGGCCGTGCAGAAATAGGGTAGAAGATTTCCCCAAACATGGGCTGTGATAAAACGACACGGCCGTGCAACATGGCCGTGGTCGAATCTGCCAAATAAACACGGGCGTACGATACGCTCGTGTCTAGCACCTGTGGACAACACTGTCAGAATGACACGGGAGTGAGAGAACCTACACAGCCGTGGGAGAAGTGAACCACGCCAGACACGGCCATGCGATACGATCTTATAGCGACACGACCTATATACATGGGCGTGCGACAAGACCGTATGGCGACATCTTAATTCGCGACAAACATGGCCGAGCTACGGCGCACACGGGCGTGTGCCCCAGCCGTGCCACTTGAAAAATTAGAATAATTATCTTATTTTATTTTTCTTTCATTAAGTTTTTAAGATTCATTTGTTTCTAAGATTCATTTGTTTTCTTTTTAAAAACGGCTTACCTTCAGAGTTAAGCTTGCCATCCAGAGTTAATCTCCAATACTCGATCTCGTAAATCCAAGAACAACATCCATTCTTAATACAGGAAGTTTCACTTCTCTCCATTTCTTATTTTTATTTTATAATATCTATCTTTGAACATTGAGGGCAATGTACATCTTAAGTGTGGGGGGGCATTCATTCATAAAAATCCCTGAATAATCACCTTGTTCTCTTGAAAAACTCTCATATCATGTTTAGGATAAATTTTAATTGACTTATGATTTTGATTGATATTTATTGAATTAAAATATAGGCATTTATGCATTGATTGTTTAAACTTTAAGACATTAGAAAATCAAGCATGATAAGTTGATTTTTAAGAATTTAAAATTATAAGTTGTTTCCCCAAGTCTAGGTATTACTTTGAATTGGAATTCACGAGTCTAAACATCAAAAAGCCATAATTTTTGTGAGATTTTTGAGCGTTTTGAGCATCTATTAATCCTTTCATGCTCACTTTTATTATTGCTTTGAGTGCGTCGGTATTGAACTGTTATTCTAGAACTTGCTTGATTATGCATGTCGACACCACACCATTTGATTTGATATATCAAAATGATTAAGGCACTTAGGATTAACCCACTCATGCCATGAAAAGCCTACCTCCACCATTAACCCCTAGTAAACCCCCTTGAGCCTAACAAGCCATTTCTTATATTACCCTTAATATTAACCTTTAACCCATTATTGTTGAAATCCCCTAAATTAATCCTTATTTTTGTCGAGATTTGAATTGAATAAATTGTTTAGCTATGTCTTGTTCCTAATAGTTAGTCTATGTTATGTAACTTGCTCTTAAAAAAAAAACTATGTATGCATATCTGTAATTTCATATTCTAAGAGAAGCTTTGTTGTACGCGAGTGAAGATTAACTCTTTTTCTAGTTAGGAAATTTTTTAATTCAATCTCGATTCTAACCCTTTCTTTCAGCTTGTGACCACACCCCCTAACCAAGCCTCACTACAACCCTCTAAAGACCTTTTGATTAATGTATCATCTTAAATTATAGTGGTGGAGATTTGATTTTTATGCAAGCCTATGGTAATGACTTTTCATTATTGACTATTGAGTGCTTTATTTATTGTCATTAAACACCTCGAGTGATTTGAGTGAACCTTTAGTGAGGATGTGAAACTCTGTGATATTCTGAATCAAAGGTAAGTACTTAGACGAAGGGAAGAACCTAAGTTTGCATGACTAAATACTCAACTTGGAATGTTTGAAACTTTTATGTTCTTTTAGTTGAATTCTCAATGTATGATTACTTATGGATTAATGTGAGATATTATCGATAGAAATTATAAGTTGAAAAGAATTTATTTTGATTATGAGTTGAGAATTTTGTTTGAGGACAAGCAAATGCTTAAGTGTGGGGGTATTTGATAAACCGTAAATTATACATATTTTTACCCCATGTTTAATGCATTTTATGGATGATTTCTCATTAGAATTGGTGAATTCGATGCTCCTAATGCTTTAATTTCATGTTTTGTACTTAGGAGAGCATATGAGAGCGAAAGGAATGAGAAACGGGCCAAAAACAGAGAAAATAGGCCAAAGTATGAACTGAACATGGCCTGGACCTCCTCACACGAGTAGACCACACGGCCATGTCAATCTGGCAGAATTGGAGCACGACTCACACGGGTATAGCACACGCCCCTGCCATTCTAACAGGCTCGAACACGGCCTGAAGTAATCGCACACGGGCGTGTCCCTGCCAATCCCAAGTTAAGTCCAATTCGGAAAAGGCCACTTTCTAGGGCTTCTAGGCATTCCAAAGCCTATAAATACACCCTAGAAGAGGAGAAAAAGACGGAGAAGAGTGGGTAAGGAATTACTCCAATGAAGCTGATTGATCCATCTCGGAAGCCGGATTCATCATCAAGACTGAAGATCTCTCCTCAATTTCCCTTCAGGAGTTTTCGATTTTCTTTATGTTTAGTATTCTTTATTCTTCTGAGATGTTGTCTTATTTAGTTATGAACTGAAACCCCTAAATACCTAAGGGGAATGAAACCTAAGACGAATCTTGTTATTATTTTCTGAATCGTATGATAAATATTTAACTTGTTCTTAATTATGTGTTCTTAATTCTTATTTTGATATCCCAGGATACTGATTCAAGACATGCTCTTATTTAGAGGAGGAATAGACCCTGTCTAAGAGTACTTTTGTCATAATTAAACGGAGTTGATTGCGCGCCTAGAAATAGGGTGACAAGATTTTGCCAGATTAGGGTGAAACCTAATAAGGGGATCCATAGATCGAGTTAATACAACCCTAGAATGTTAATTAAAGAAAAGTCTCGGTTATTCAATCTAGGGATTAGATGTTATTAGTCTTGAATAGGGATAATAACATAACTTAGGGATCTCTACGGAACAAGTTGAATGAATAAATCGCCCGATTCGGAGCCAGAATAACAAGTAAAGTCTAGGTGGATTTTTCCTTAGGTATTGTCTTCATTTAATCGATTTTCCCAAGAGCAATTCCTCAATTCTTTTCTCTGTGAGTTCTTAGTTTAGATAATTAGTTAATTAAAATAAAACCTCTTTATTCTTAGGCTAGATAAGAAAAAGACAGTCACTAGTACTTTTAGTTCCTTTGGGTTCGACAATCCGGTCTTACTAAAACTATACTACTGTTCGATAGGTACACTTGCCTACATCGCAATAATAGTTAGTTCAAGAACGAGTAATTATAAATATTTAAAACCTATCACGAAATCTCGCGATCAAAGGGCATTATGAATTTATGGTAATGCCTTTTGGGTTAACAAATGCACCCTCAAGTTTTCAGTCTTTTATGGATGTTGTTTTAAAGACACTATTTCAAAAATCAGTCTTGGTGTTTTTTCATGACATATTAGTGTATTCACGGGATTGGTTAGTTCACTTGAAGCATTTAAGAGAAGTGCTGCAAGTGTTAAGAAGCAACCAATTATTTGCTAAAAGAAGCAAATGTTAATTTAGTATCAACCAAGTTAAGCATTTAGGCTATGTTATTTCTGTTGGAACAGTTAGTATGGATCTTACAAAGATGGAAGGGGTTTTTACCTGGCGCTCACCATATCGAGGAGTTGAGAGGGTTTTTAGGGTTGTCAGGATATTATAGAAGGTTCATAAAGGGATATGGAATTTTATCTATGCCACTCATTAACTTACTAAAGAATAATGTTGTTTGGCAGTGGACTAATAAGATGCAAAGGGCCTTCCAACAGCTTAAGGAAATTATTTGTTAAGCACAAGCACTGACCTTACCTGATTTCCAGAAAACCTTCTATGTGAAGACTGATGCTAGTGGCTTGGGAGTTGGGGCAGTGCTTTAGCGACAAAGGAAGTCAGTAGCCATTTTCAGTAAGGCTTTAGGTATCAAACATCAGGCCCTATCTATCTATGAAAAGGATATGCTAGCAGTTCTCCTAGCTGTAAAAAAATGTCGTTGATACTTAGTGGGAAGTCACTTCCTGATTAAGATAGATCACCAGAGCCTGAAGTTTCTCTAAGAAAATCATGCAATCACCCATTTTCAGCAAAAGTGGGTTGCCAAGATGTTGGGGTATGACTACTCCATTTTTTTATCGAAGGGGATCTTAAAACATTGTTGTTAATGCTCTATCTAGGAGGCCTTATACTGATGCGGGTTAGTTATTTTAGTGTGCAAGCAACAGTAACTTATCGTGGCCTAACTTGCTGGAAAAAATCTTAGATGTCAGTTGGCAAGACTATAAATTACAGTAATTGTGTAAGGACTTACAAGACCAACCTCACTCACACCCTAAGTACTCTTAGGACGGTAAAGTTCTTAGAAGGAAGGGGAAAACAGTTGTAGGATTCCAGCTGGAACTGAGAAAGGCCATCTTTCATCTTTTTTTATGAAAAGGCGATTGGTGACCATTCAGGAATACATGCCACTAGACAATGAATAACAGGGTTCGCTTATTGGAGGGGTCTTTCTATAGATGTGAAAACATGGGTACAAGCGTGTTCCATCTGCCAAAAATGCAAAAGTGACATTGTTGCTTATCTTGGCTTACTACAACCATTGCCTATTACTAATAGGGCATGGGCTAGCATCAACATGAATTTTGTGAAGGGTTTACCCTTGTCCAAAGGCAAGACCACCATCTTGGTGATAGTGGACGAATTGACCAAATATGGTCACTTCATTGCCTTGACACATCCCCACACTGCTACCACCGTGGCTCAGGCTTATTTGGATTAGGTATATAAGTTGCATGGGGCCCCTAAGTCTATTGTTTCAGATAGAGACAAGGTTTTTATTAGTTATTTTTGGCAACAACTCTTCAAACATCTTGGTACTAAACTACCCTTGTCAACTGCATACAATCCACAGAAAAATGGTCAAATAGAAATTCTGAACAAGTGCTTAGAAGGATATCTTAGATGCATGACAGGAGAGAAACCTTTTGACTAAGCCAACTGGTTGCCTTTAGCAGAATGGTGGTATAACACCACATTTCATTTAGCAATCAGTTCCACGCTATATAAGGTCATGTATGGTCAAGTACCCCCTATTCATTTGCCTTATTTGGCTGGATCTTTGCAGGTAGAAAAGATTGACAGAAGCCTTAGATATTGAGAAGGTTGCTCAAGTTTTATTTAAAAAGGGCACAATAGAGGATGAAGCAGATGGCAGACAAGAAAAGATCGGATCGACAATTTAATGTGGGAGATCTAGTGTATTCGAGGCTTTAGCCTTATAGACAACATTCTCTACAAAAATTAAGGAACCAAAAACTTTCACCAAAGTATTTTGGTCCTTACCCTGTGGAGGCCAAGGTTGGAAAGGTAGCCTAAAAATTAATGTTACCTGTGGGAGCTCAAATTCACTCAAATTTTCATGTTTCCCAATTGAAGAAACATATTGGTTTCGCAACTAGTAATCCTAACTTACCTCTTGTAGGTTCAGGTGGTTCTATTTTGAAGGAGCCAGTCAGAACTTTTGAGAGAAGGATGACTAAGAGGGGCAATCAAGCTACTAGTGAGGTGCTTGTGGAATGGGCAGACACATATCCAAAAGAGTCTACCTAGGAAACTTGGAGTACTTTCCAGCAATAGTTCCATACTTTTGATCCTTGAGGATAAGAATCAACTCTACGGAGGAACTACTTGTTATGGAAGAAGAAAGTAATGGTGTTTGAGACAATAGCAAGTTACTGCAAATGTTTGAATTTCTATTATTTTAGTTAGTTTAATTGTTATGTAAAAATGTTGTGTTTTATCTTTGTTTTAATTGTAATAAGACAGGGTCATTTGGGAAGGCCGACTGAAACATTAAAACGTCATTAAAAAGCATTACTCACACTAAAAAGCATTACTCACACTAGTCATTTAATGAAACTATTCGTTTTGGGGACACCTAGACTGTTAGTTGCCAGGTGGTTTTTGGGGTCCATTACTCACACTAAAAAGCAGAAGCAAAGGCTGAAATATCGTTATGAAATTGGAAAACAAATTTCTCATTCTCTCTTCCTCCTTTCTCTCTGTATTTTCTCCCTTTCTTCATCTTCACTGCTAGATCGTTATTTTTCTCTCGCAACAGAAAGTTAAAAAAGAAAATGGGAAAATTTCAATAGAGTAGTTAGCTAAAAAGAAAATCTGGGAATGAGAGAGGGCATGCTTAGAATGAGGACCCCACAGGCATGTGGCCTCACGTGTTCCATCGTGATGAACAGTAACCAATGAAAAAGCGTATCCCCCGTTCTTGCTTTTGTCATATCCCCTCTCCCTTAATACCTTCTTCTAATAATGATTAGTGAGTTTAATTAAAGATTACAGAAATAAATAAAGAAAATTTGGGATTTGTTAAGCACTCTTCATATGTGTTAGTTTGCTTTAGATCAGATGTCCTATTCCTTTATAAAAACAACCCACGTGTTTACTTTCTATGGCTGCTTTGCAATCTGTTGGTCAATCCGTTCATTGCTGTTAAGTATATATATTGCAAGATCTTCCATTGGCTAATTTTATTTTATTAATCCAATTAAGGGTGTTCAATGAACGGAGATGAAAACACAAGTGGCCCTTTGAAAATAAACAAATGAATTGATAGGTGATGTATGAAACTGGTGAGAATCCTATCAGGTTTATATGCGACATGATTAGAGCTTGGAAGATGACAACTAATTTATGTTTTTTCTTTTCTTTGATCGAACCAGTTCCATCAAAGAACAGGAAAAAGAAAGGAGAAGAAAACATGCATGTGAAATTCAATGGACTGTGAGTGGGGTATTTGAAACGAGGTTCATGTGAAAAACAGTGTATGGGTGTATATATGATCGGTTAAAGACCAAAACTGGTTTTTCAAAGTGTTTTTCTGCATATGGGAAAAAGTAGAGAATTGTTATAATCAACATACCATTAGGTAGAGATACCCGGAATGCAAAGCCTGAATTTTCACTAGAGGTAAAAATTGACAGTACAACCAAGATCATCTCCAATTCCAGTACATTTTATTTAATTTTCCACATGGGAAACAAATTAGATGAACTGTAATGGCTTTTATATATATATATGCCATGGACCCCAGTCTTCTTTATTTCTTTCTTTCCTTACATGATTATGTTTTTTTTAAAGGCCAGAATTCATGGAATTAGGCAGCATATAATCCCCTCTAGACCACTATGTATATTCCATTCATTTTGATATATTCTTTCTTTACTTGCAACTAGGCCTGTAATCTGTCATGGAATTTGGAAGAGATATCAACATCGAGAATGATGCTTCTCATTGTCATAACGACTTGCTTAGCTCTTATTCCATCGTCTCTTACACCGCCACTCCCACATCTTCCACTTGTTCTTCCTCCTCGACTTCGGGTTGTCATCCAAACGGTGTAGCTGAAAAAAGATTGAAGAAAGGTGGAGATATGGAGAATGATGATAATGAGAACAAGAAGAGACAAAGGAGTACTTGTGGTAATAACGATAGTAAGCATGGGACGTTCCGAGGAGTGCGTATGCGAAGTTGGGGCAAATGGGTGTCTGAAATTCGAGAACCGAGGAAGAAATCGAGAATATGGCTCGGAACATACCCCACAGCTGAAATGGCTGCTCGAGCTCATGATGTAGCGGCACTTGCCATTAAAGGTCCCTCGGCTTACCTTAATTTCCCTGAAATCGCAAAGCAACTCCCACGCCCTGCTACTACGTCTCCCAAAGACATCCAAGCAGCGGCTTCTCAAGCGGCTGCCTCGACATTCCTCGACACAAGGCAATGCAACGTCGAGACCGAAGCTGGAGTAAGCCATGAAGAACTTCACAATACACAAGAATCATCAAGTTCACCCTCCATTGATGACGACGACACCTTGTTCGATCTGCCCGATCTAATTATCGATACTGCGGACCGAAGCGATGGATTCTGCTCTTATTCTTCATCGGCATGGCAAATATGTGCAGTCGATGCTGGGTTCCGGATCGAGGAGCCGTTCTCCTGGGATTACTACTAGCAAACACATATATCATTTCACTACGTGTAATCTTTTTCATGGTCAATACCCTCTAACTTTGAAAATTATTCATCTCCTCTCATACAAATAATATTCCAATGCATTTCCTTCATCACAAGGAAAGCTGGCTCTTGAATCGTGAATCTCGTGGTTTCTTTTCCACTTTAATCCATTGGGATAATTAAAAATGAAATCTCCACCGTAAAATATTAATATAAGGGCGAGTTTTTCATTGCGAGTGTAATTCTTCAACGCCACTTTTCTTTTGTTTTCTGGTATTATTTGTTTAGCAAAAACGAGAAATTATACTTTTTCGAACTTTACTGCAATCAACTTTAAAGCTAGCTAGGATGAGAATCCATGCAGCTTTGTCTCCTCTATTTTGCAATGGAACTTTCGATTCAATTGACTATAAAGTCTAGTTTTGAAACCATTTATTGTTGGTAAATGCTCTTTAGATAAAAAAAGTTTTTTTTTTTTAATCGGGAATTAGTGTTTTGTTACCATTATTTGTCCAGGAAAAGGGACCAAAGGGAGAGATTCCCAAGTTGTGATTAACTCGACAGCATAATCTAATCTAACTAAAGTTCAAAAAAAAGCCCTCCATTTTATTAATTTGGCAATAATATGCTTAGTGGAAAATGACATCGGCCCTTTATATATATTATTACAAAATTAGCGTTGCCATTGGCCACGGGTTTCACAACAGACGAAGTGTATGGTAAACAAAGTCATAAATTAATAGACCCACCAAGCACCTAATCATTTGGGTTAATTTTTTTTTTTTTGTCTTTAGGAAGAATTATTGGGAATTGGGTTTCCATTTTCCTTAATTGTATATGTCACTACAACTTGTAATCCTTCAAAACAAAATAATACGTAAGGAACTAGAAGACAAGAATAAACAAGATAATCAGTTATGAACAAAAAGAAGTTTAATCTGCTAGGAATCTTACGACTACCGAGGAAGAATTTTAATATTAATCATTTTTAATGGAATTAAGATAATATTTAATTATCTCATATTTTTATATTTGATATTTAATCTTAGAATTTAATCTTTTAAATAAAAATATTACCCTATCGAATTTAACATAAAATGTTAACGATGTTAATAATTGAACTTAATTTTAAAATTAAAAAAAATAAATAAAAGTTGATAGACTAAATTTAATATATACAAAAATTATAATGACTTAAAAGCATATTTTAACCTTTTTATAATTGATAGGAAAACAAGTAGATATAATAAAAAGATAAAAATTAAATATATAAAAAATGAGAGACCACCCTTTTAATCTTGCTTCTATTGTTTGGCCAATAGAGAGTCTTGCAGAACATGTTACAACTTCTCTAATATTCCTTGATTTAAATACCCCGATCAAAGACAAAAAGAAAAAAAAATAAGAATAGCTAATCCCTAACGAACCAAAGGATAACTCAACTTCAGCTTATTCCTCTATTTTCATCTTATTCTTCATTTTTAAATTATTATTTTTAGCTACTCACATATTTAAGTATTGGAGAGTGTTTTAGAGCAAAAACTCTTCTTATAAAATTCTCAAACATCCAACTTCAACTTTTAAATTCAGTCATGTTATGTCATCCCAAAAAATAAATAATAAATATAAGAATAAAACAATAAGTAAATTATTAAGAATGGAAACGTAAGGATCATTTTAGCAAATGTTTTGGTTTCAAATTAGTGTAAATTACTGATTCGAAAGCGACACTGAAAATGTTGTTGATGAGAATCTTAAACACAATAATTGGAGGTAAGTTTCTAATTTTAATTGAGTTGTTGGGAATAAGGAAAAAAACAAAAAGCTTCATCAGTGACAGTTATGATCCAGTAAAAGCTCCTATTTTCACCTCTTTAAGTGGCATGCACATGTAGGGACAATTTGAGCGTTACGGTTTCATTAATTGTCTGTCAAATCTAGGCAATGTGCAATTTTTTAACAGCTAATCATTTTCATCTTCATCTAAATTAAAACAAACTCAGTGCTACACTACCTTTTAACAAAATGGTATTAAATAAAAGACTCATAATTAAATATGAAACAAGTGTTTAAATTAGGTTAACAATTATTTTTTACTGCCTTTGAATGAGAGTTTTAAGTTTCATCATTTAAAATGTTATTTGGATATATAACTTTTTAATAAATAGGTTATAAGAATTTCACTAATTAAAAATAAATACATTAAAATGGATATCGTTAGATTTGTAAACAATTATAAATATTTTAAATATATATAGTAGATTAAATAAAATGATTTTTCAAGTTTAATTTTTTATCTTATAATGAGACTATGTGTATTAAATGAAATAAAATTATGAGAAATTTTGAAAAATCACCTGTTTAGATGAAATTTGAAAGAGAAAATTGAACTACTAAGGCTCCATTTGGTTTTAGGAAATAAAAGCCATTTTCATTTTCTTGGAAAATGGAAAGCACTAAAGAAAATGTATTTGATAGAAAATTCTAAAAATGATTTTATTGAAAATGAAAATGAAAATGAATATATGTGAAAATTAGAAAAAATAAAAATTTTCATTATTTTCACTTTAAATGTTTTGTAAAAGTGAAAATGATGAAAATAATGGTTTTAACTTTAAATGAATTGACTCGGTCCAAACTCATATAAATTCAAAAATATTATTTTAACATCTTTTCAAATATTAAATTTGGTATCTTCGAATCCATATAAATGTAATTATTATTTTATTTTATTTTCATTTTCTATTATAGAAAAAAGTTATCAACACGAATTTTAGTTCTATTTACTAAAGTTTTTCAATTTTTTAAAAAATAAAAATATTTTGTAAAAAGAACATGGAAAATGGAAATAGAAAATATTTTCGAAAGCTAGCGAGTCTAAAATTCTTTCTTGAAATTACTCACAAATTTTGAAATTCTTCAGTATTTTCGCCTAAACAAGTAATTTTCTTTTTATAATTTTGAAAACATTGATACAAAGGAAATCCCTCCATCAAATCTCTCGTCCAAACACACCCTTAAATATTTTATTATTAAATAGATGTCCATCAATATTAAGATAAGTTTGATGTACTTAGGACTCTAATGTCCATTTGAAGTAGAGTTTTATATCATGTATACTTCTTACGTCTATAAATATAGACTTTGGAAAAACTTTATAAACATTCCAATTGATAAATAAAATAAGTATTCTCTTTTGCTCTTTAATTTATTTGTTCTTTATTCTCTTTTATCTTTATTTCCTAACACATTATCAACACGAAAATTCTCTATTTTATGTTCTCCTAAATCTGAATTTCTCGTTCTGACTACCTGTCTGTTTGCACCATAGTTTCATTAATTTAGTATACATACAATTCAACTAGCTTTTCAAGGGAGTAACCTAATCTAACTGGAATAAAATGAGCTGATTTTATTAGTCTAACAATAATAACCCAAATTGACTTTCCCTTTCCCATCAAAGATAGTCCAAATACAGAATCCATTATGACTCGTCTTCATATCCAATTAGAAATCAAAACAAACTGTAATAACCCAAACAAAACTTTATATCTAGCTTTGACTTGTTAACATACCAAACATTTCAGTACAAACTCTGAAATTTCACATTTTATTCCCGGCCATCAGTAACTCTGTCACAAGTCATTACATATTTGTTGCTGCCAGGTTTAAATCAAATAAATGCTGCTAGGAACCTCATGTAAGATGTCTTGTAAAATCTTAAAATTGCCCAAAGTTTCAAAAATATAAACTATCATCATAATCCATACTGAAATTAGTGATCTGATCATTCTGAATTTGTTCTCGTTTAGCTAACAAATTTCTTTATTTTCTTTGCATTTCACCAATTCTCTGAAGAATTAATGGTTTAACTCTCAACTCTATAGTAATCAAACCAGCATGATTCAAGGTCATCTGAGTGAAGCATTGCTATAAACAATTAACTCATTCCTAGAATTAGGCTAAATCTTTACTGGAGCTTCTATCAATAAAGTTTTCAGCTAATTTAAACTCTACTGGAAATTATCTGATCAAACAACTTCAACGTTCCTAAAATAGCTTCGTCATTGGCAATATAATTATCAAGAAATTCTTATTAATTTCTCTGTCAAGGTATGACTAAAAAACCTGATTCATCGAATCCATAAATGTCACGAAAGTATTTAACAATACGAAAGGAATCACTAAACACTCATAGTGTCCATAATTGATTCTAAGCGCTATTTCTGATACATTCATGTCTTTATCTCACAGTCGATAATAGCCAGATCGAAGATATATCTTCAAGAACACTGTATCACTTTTCAACTGATCAAACAAATCATCAATAAAAGACAATTTATTCTTTATCATGACTTATTCAACTGCTGATAATCTATATACAATCTCCTCAACTAGTCTTTCTTTTTCACAAACAAAATAGGTGTGCCTCAAGGTGATACACTCGGTCGAATAAAACGTCTATCAATTAATTCTTGCAACTAAGCTTTTAATTCTTTTAATTCAGTTGAAGCCATTTTGTACAGAGCAATCAAAATCAAAGCAATCTCTGACATTAATTCTATAGCAAACTCAACTTCTCACTCTGGCAGTAAACCTGATAATTCCTCAAAAAAAACATCTGTAAACTCGCAAACTGTCGTTACCTGATCAATTTTCATTTTAGATATTTTCGAATCCAGGATATAAGCTAAAAATGCATTACAACATTATTTGATCAATTTCAATGCAAATATTGTTAAAATCATGTCCGAAACATAATCAATCTTAGTAGATTCAACAAAAATCAATTCATCGCTCTGACATCTCAAATCAATTTTTTTTTTGTCGATATTTCACTATAGCATCATGAATATTTAACCAATCAATTCCCAGAATAACGTCAAATTCATTAGAAGACAGTAACATCAAATCAACAGGAAGTCATAAACTTGAATTTTCAGTGGACACAATTTGTAAGTCAGGTCGAATATCAGTTGACTCAACCAATAAACTCTTTTCCGTTACTAACATAGTGCATAAATACAAATGTCTCAATCCAAAGTCAATTAATACATATACTATAACATCAAAGATAGAAAAGGTACCAGTAATAACATCAGGAGTTGAGGCTTCCTTGCGCACTCGGATCATATAAACTTTAGTGGGATCTCAAGCTTCAGGTCTAACCGTTGTGTCTTCTCTTCCACTTTTATTGGCTCTAGTTATGTCTCAAATTCCTGGTCGTTTGCCTCTTGTAGAAGTAACAATACGTCTTACATTCCGATTTCTGTTCAAATCAGCTCGATACGACAGTTTTTCTTATAATAATCTAGAGATTTGCAAACAAAATAGGACATGCCTTTCAATCTACATATTCCAGAATGATTCCATCCATAAAGACTACATTCAAGTCTATTTACATTTCTGACGCTACCTGTAACACCCTAAATTTGGGCCTAGAAGTTTTGGGCCTTGAGCATGGGAGCGATTGAAGGCAGCTTATAATATTCTGTTGTGCGTGAAAACTTCATAGTTAAAGGCTTGTTTTAGTGGTTAAGTGTGCTGGGAAGTGTTGGAGAAGTCCTGGGTTCAAACCTGGACTCTAGCAAAAATTTTGGTTTAAGGTGAATCAAACCCTGGGTGTAGTAGGTAGGCCTTAAGAATATTGTTGGAGAAATTGTGACACAAAAAGCCTTGTGGCTTAGTGGCAAGTAGCGTGTGGAGCATTTAAGGGGAGGCATGGGTTCGAATCCTATGGCAAGCAAAGAGTATTTATTTTGCTAACGGTGGCAAGAGTTGGTGTTGAATTTAAACTCGATGATGGAGGGATCCCACATCGGGAAGCTAACATAAGAGTGGATGCAAAGCTGGCTTTAAATAGAGAGAACCATGAGGAGAGTAAAGGTACCTTTCTTGGCTGATCCCTTTCGCTTTGTGGCGTGCTCGGTTGGGTTGGGCGTCGACTAAGAGTGCTCGGGCGTGGATTAACTCCAGTCTCCAATCGGTGTGTATTTCTCACTACTCTAGGCAGTAGGATGGCTACTTGGTCGCGATGGTAGAAAGGGCCATGTGGCTAATGGGCCTCTGAGCCTAATTGGATAAGTTGTTTGATTGTGTAGTAAATATTGGACTAAGCTAGGTGAATCTCATATCTGTGGCTAGATTTGGGCTAAAACAGCCACACGAGTGTGTGGGCCCATTTAGGCCGAGAAAGGGCTTTAGGCCGATTCGTATTGTTATCCCTCTTTAGAATACTTTAGTTTACCTAATCACCAAAATACTCCTGGTTTGTAAAATTACCAAAATACTCCTGGTTTGTAAAATTACCAAAATACTCCTAGTTTGTAAAATTACCAAAATACCCTTGGTTTGTAAAATTACCGAAATACCCCTGATTTGTAAAATTATCGAAATACCCCTGATTTGTAAAATTACTAAAATACCCTCGACTTGTAAAATTACCAAAGTACCCTCGATTTACAGAATTACCATTTTACCTTCGATTTACAAAATTACCGAAACACCCTTGTAAGGTAGAATTATCGAAATACCCCTGTAGAGTAGAATTATTGAAATACCCCTGTAAGGTAGAATTACCGAAATACCCCTGTAGGGTAAAATTACTAAAATACTCCTGTAAGGTAGAATTACCGAAATACCCCTGTAGGGTAGAATAACTGAAATACCCCTGTAGGGTAGAATTATCGAAATACCCTTGTAGGGTAGAAATACTGAAATACCCCTGTAGGGTAGAATTACCGAGATACCCTCGTGGGGTAAAATTACCATTTTGCCCCTGGGATGTTAAATGACTATTTTGCCCTTGTGGGCAAGTGACTGACTTGGATTGTGTGGTTGACGAATTTGATTGTGAATATATGTTGGTGATATGAATGACTTGACTGTGATTGTTTGATTCAAATATGGGCATGACATTCTGCATACATGACATGTTGCATGGGTTGGGATTTCGTACGAAGGAAGATCTGATCTGTTAAGGTCGCACGGGTCGCTCGAGACGACTGTGGACCGATCGATGACTGAGTGCCGATCATGTTACTGAAGGCTGTGTGCCATTATTATGGGCTTCATATCGATATTGTAGGCTTCCTGTCGATTATAGACCCGTTATCGATGGCTCTGTGCCAACCTAAATATGGCTTTGTGCCATCTTGACTATGGCTTCGTGCCAAACGTATTTACCTGTGGCTATGTGCCTAACATATTTGTTAACGACTCTGTGTCGATCATATTTACCGAAGGCTGTGTGCTAGTTATATTACCGTTACTGATGGCTATGTGCCGAAGTTATTACAGTTATCGATGGCTTTGTGCCATGTATTCTGTTAAGTGGCTTTGCCACATTATCTGATTCTGGTGGCTATGCCACAAATATCTGTATCTGGTGACTCTGTCACAATATCGCTTCAGGCGACAATGCTTTAAATCGGAGTGTAAATTTGGGTGGGTTGAGCTATTCCCCACATGGAGTGTAGGGTTGGTACGGGGGTGTATACGGCTGGATTGGGTTAGGATTGCATTCACATTTTGATTTTGATTTTGTTACGATCTTCGATTACGATTACGATTCGTCACCGATTCGATTCGATTACGATTCTAGTTCGATAATGTTTCTTATTACGTAATAGGTTAAAGCCCATCTGTCTTGCATCATTATAGTGGGCTAAGGCACAATTGATCTGAAATCGTAAGTAAGGTCAGGCCACATTTTAATTCTTTTATATGACCGATTGTTCCTTTTTATAGTAGGGATTTCACATGAGTTTTCGTAAACTCACCTGTTTATTAACCTTCGGGTAATTTCCACCTTAGACGGATCGGACTACGAGGTCTCGGAGGAAGCCACACACTTCGCTTTATTTTATAGTTTCGATTATTACTTTTAAATGTTTTGTGTGGGTTGTAGTAAAGTCGTTGTAATTTTCGGATTTCAAATTTGGAATTTTATTTATTGTTCTTATAATTGCTAGTATTAGAACACGGTTTTCCAAAGCAACTCATCGTTGTTCAAAACATCACATATCTGCAATTGTTTTTAAATTAAGCTTTCAACTACCAAGATTTTTACAAAGTTGTTAAGAATGTTATTTAGTGAGGTTTTCTAACAAGGTTTAAAAGGGTATAAGTTTTAATTATTAAGAAGGGTTTTAATGGAAACATGGTTTTCGAAAAACACTTAAATGTGACACGCCAGATTCGAGCCAAAGTTCCAGGCTGGGTTTGGGGTGTTACATTTAGTGGTATCAGAGCCAAGTTGCAACAACTCGGCTGTGGATTGGGTTTTCAAAGGTTGAATTTCAGGAAATTATTTTTAACCACGTGGTCTGTTTGAAGTATTTCTCTTAAAAAGTGTGGCACACCGAGTCTCCGGCGCCGAATCCGTAAGTCTTCTGAATAATTTTGTCTGTTTAGAAATTGAAATACTGTGCATTCCTTAGATATTGGTCTGAATTTAAATTTGGTATTTATTTTATGTGGATGTGATGTTTGGATATAGAAATTGTATATATGTGTGATAAATATGTGTCTGCTTCAGTGAATAAGTGTTGTATGTATGAGATGTTTCAAGTTCTAATTGAAGTGTGATAGTGATAGTAGGATCGAGTGCTTGTATGAGATAGCGTAGTGGGGTAGATGTTACACGACTACTGTTAGATGGAAATTTCGGGACGAAATTTCTTTAAGGAGGTAGAGTTGTAACACCACAATTTGGGCCTAGAAATTTTGGGCCTTGAGCATGGGAGCGGTTGAAGGCAGCTTATAATATTCTGTTGTGCGTGAAAACTTCATAGTTGAAGGCTTGTTTTAGTGGTTAAGTGTGCTGGGAAGTGTTGGAGAAGTCTTGGGTTCAAACCTGGACTCTAGCAAAAATTTTGGTTTAAGGTGAATCAAACCCTGGGTGTAGTAGGTAGGCCTTAAGAATATTGTTGGAGAAATTGTGACACAAAAAGCCTTGTGGCTTAGTGGCAAGTAGCGTGTGGAGCATTTAAGGGGAGGCATGAGTTCGAATCCCATGGCAAGCAAAGAGCATTTATTTTGCTAACAGGGGGCGGCAAGAGTTGGTGTTGAATTTAAACTCTGATGATGGAGGGATCCCACATCGGGAAGCTAACATAAGAGTGGATGCAAAGCTGGCTTTAAATAGAGAGAACCATGAGGAGAGTAAAGGTACCTTTCTTGGCTAATCCCTTTCGCTTTGTGGCGTGCTCGGTTGGATTGGGCGTCGACTAAGAGTGCTCGGAGTGTGGATTAACTTCAGTCTCCAATCAGGTGTGTATTTCTCACTACTCTAGCTGTAGGATGGCTACTTCGGGCCACGATGGGCCGAAAGAGGCTATGTGGGCCTAATGGGCCTACGAGCCCAATTGGATAAGTTGTTTGATTGTGTAGTAAATATTGGACTAAGCTAGGTGAATCTCATATCTGTGGCTAGATTTAGGCTAAAAGGGCCACACGAGCGTGTGGGCCCATTTAGGCGGAGAAAGGGCTTTAGGCCCATTCGTATTGTTATCCCTGTTTAGAATACTTTAGTTTACCTAATCACCAAAATACCCTTGGTTTGTAAAATTACCAAAATACTCCTGGTTTGTAAAATTACCAAAATACTCCTGGTTTGTAAAATTACCAAAATACCCTTGGTTTGTAAGATTACCAAAATACCCCTGATTTGTGAAATTACCAAAATACCCTTGGTCTAATTTGTAAAATTACTGAAATACCCTCGATTTGTAAAATTACTAAAATTTTTAAAATTACTAAAATTACTAAAATACCCCTGAGCATATTTGCTGAGCTGAACAAACTCTCGTTCGTATTTCACAATTGATCTGTTTCCCGAATTCAAATCAATTAATTCTTTTTTTCTTCTTGTCTAAATATTGTTTGCTAACATATTTCTTTCGGAATTCAATTTGGAAGAAAGCCCAGTTAACCCATTCTTTCGATACCAAAATAGAAGTTGACCACCAGTGAAAAATTTCTTCTTTTAACAACGATGTTGTGCATCTCAAATAATCCTCAAAAAGACACAACATTTCATCCAAAACTCTCTGTGTGTTTTCAAACCACTACTCGGATCTAGCCAAATCATTACCCACTTTACCGCTAAACTCTTCAGCCCCACATTTTCGAACTTTATCAATAGAAAGTTTGGCAATATTCTGTCGTATTTGACTTTGAGGATGAAGGGGTGAGGTCATTGAGCCGCGGAATTGAATCTTATATGTACTTTAAACATATCACTCATCATATTAAGAAAGGTATTATAAGCCTTTTCTGTAACAGCCTATTTTTCAGTGGTTTCGGGGCCACCAAATTCGGCGAGTAAGTTTGTAAATATTATTATTTAATATTTACGAGTCAAACATGATTTTTTTTAAAAAAAATGTTTTTGATTTGATAATTTATGTTATATAAGTGATTTATTAAGTTCAAGTGATTTTAGAAAATAAGGTATCGAGACCTTATTTTTATAAACTGATCGGGACCTTGTTTTTATAAACTGAGCCGTAAATATTTTTATAAATATTTACGGAGTGTCATTAAGATGATATTCAAGTTTTGTTAAGAAATTTTAATATTTCGATGGTTAATTAATTAAAAAGGATCAAATTAAAAAAAATGCATTCCTGGGTGTAACACCCCTATCCCGTAACTGTCACCGGAATAGGACGAGACGTTACCAGAAATTAGGAATCGGATCAGAACAGTAAAATTTTGAACCTTTTCTTAAATATAAGATCATTTATTTATATAACTAATAGACACAAACAAAGATCGAATTTAAAACTTATAAAAGTAAACTTCCATAAGATGCCATATTCGCATGGCTTATATACAATAGTCAAAATATCATTCTACTTATAGTCTATCCTATACATGCCATAAGCTACGTCCAAATCACATGATTACTACAATAGTAGATAGTGTGACGAAGTGTTGACGATCCCCGAGCTAATAGTAAGAGTCAATGATCTACAAAAATAAATAGAGAAACATAACATTCAAAGTAAGCTTTCATAAGCTTAGTAAGTCTTAAGCAATTTAAATAGTTGAACTTAAAAACAAACCAAATGTTCGAAATCACATAACACTTTCTGAGTACAATACTATTTGGCCGATTATGCACAACACATATCATTTTACTCCGTTTATACTCAAACTCATATAAACATAGTATTTACAAGCTTCCGGATTAACTTTAATTCTTTCAAATTTCACTAGTGTATCATTTCTTACCCACACTTACTTTCAACGTTCATAGTTAAATAGCATATCGAAAACTATCTTGTAACTTTGCATAATAACTGAATGCACACATATACAAATATACATATGAATTTACAACATCTTTTCATATGCTTCTCAATACACATTCTTAATTCCCGTCAGATCAATCTCACATATAATATATATATCACATACCTAAATCACTTAATGTGTAATACGAGTTCAATTTATCATCTTAGCATAGGATCTCGTAGTCATATACTTTATCAAATTCACTAACACATGGCCTGCGAGGTATAAAACCCGAACATAACACCAGCATGAAGCCTACGGGACTTTAAACTCAGATATAATACCAGCACTAGGCCCGTGGGGTTTAACCTGGATATAATACCAGCACGAAGCCTGCAGGATTTAACACGGATATAATTAAAGCATAAAGCCTGCAGGTCTTTAAGCCCGGATACACATCAAATATAATGCATATTTGATCATATATTAACACATCTCATTCAACATATCACATTAGTAGTCATTTGCTACATTCGGATATAAGCTCCATATGAACACCATCATTTACATTTCGGTTCAAAAGTCATACATAAATATCACATATCCATTTCACCATTCAAACTTAACCTACAATGACCATTCGACTATAAATCATAGACATATATTATTTATCGCACAACTTAATTCAAGTAGAACCAAAAGGTCACAATTCACCTAATATATACATATTGCTCACCGATTCGCACACAACCTTTCAAATTAGCAATTATAAGTTGGTTCCGCACATAGCCCATTCTTATCGATAATTTGCGATGGTTTTACCCTTACTCACATATATGACATAGGCATTTTTACCTATTCTTCTCAATTCACATTCATGATTCAATTCCAATCGATTTAACATGCATAAATACATATCGCATACCTAACCAACTTAATGTATTGAACGAAATCGATTGTCGATTTAACACAAGGTCTCATAGTTGAACATAAACATGAAACCATTTATTATATTTTCGATTCACATCAATCATCAAATTCATTTAATTCACATGTACTTAATTAGGTTATTCGTATCTGAATAATTTACTTTACGGAATGAATCCACATATCGTATTAGCCCATAGTCTTAAAGCACGACACTTTTAATAGTTTACCTCATCGAAGTTCACATTTAATCACTTTAGTGCCAAGCCATATTTGGCTACCACAAAGGACTACTAATAATAATTATATACACATCATGGTTTCCTTTAGATATTTAATAATCACAAATCCTGATATCTCTACCAACACATATACGGCATAGTTTACTCATTGTAACACTCATTTAGTGCATCAAATTTCCAAATCCAATTCAACTTAAGCATAATACCCATAATCGGGTTATAGCCTTAAATCATTACATATTCGGCACATTAACTAAATAAAATTTACATTCTCTTTGCCATATTAATTTAACTCTTAGGCATATAAAAAGGAATCAAGCTTAAACACTTAAGAACTTACCTCGAATGTTGCCGAACGATTACAACGGCTATTCAATTACTTTCTTTTTTCCCTTATCCGAATTTGTCCCTCTATGCTTTTGAGCTTAAATTCAAAGATTTTAAACTAGTCATTATTCGACTATTCAAGCATCACTTTATAAATATAATATATATATATATATATATATATATATATATTCGACTTTCACACTTACTGATCATAGTAAGCTTATAAGAAATCAATAAGCAACTCATTAACAAATTTTTGTCAATGTTTACCACATAATCATAATTTCACTGCAAGCTGTCTTCCTGAGCAACAGTCACTAAATCATTTATAATGGGAGCTACGAAACTCAAAATCAAGTGTCGTTAATTTTTCCTGAAAATAGACTCATATATATTTTATCCATAAAATTTTCAGAATTTTTGGTTTGGCAAATTAATACCAGATTTTTCTTAAAGTTTTACCTTATTTCACTGTTTGATTAATCTAACCACTCGTCACTACGAATCAAAATTCTCATTGTACAGAATTCAAAATATGTTCTCGTCTATTTCATTTGAAACTAGACTCATTAAGGAGTCTACGAATATAAACTTCATCTTATAACCATTTTTGTACAATTTATAATGATTTTATAAAAATAGAACAGGGGATCTAGAAGTCATTTTGACCCTGTCCCACGTCACTTCAAATATCTTATTATCGGAAATTATTTTGCTTACACGGTTTTGTTTTATAAGAAACTAGGCTCATCAATCTTTAATTACATAATTTATTCAGTTTCTAACTCATCTCCACAATTTATGGTGATTTTCCAAAGTCACGTTACTGCTGCTGTCCCATGCAGATTTATTACCAATTCACTCTTTCACACATAACTTGCATTCATATTATTTAAACATGTATATCACCAATCAATTTCATCACAATTTCACTTAAGCATAATCTCAATACAATACATCGTGCTCAAATCATTATTCAAGTTCAAATTCGACTAGCACACATATACATACTAGCAACTAAGTGTTAACGTTGCATTTCATACTATAACCGAATGTATAGCTCATCGAAATATATTTATTCATGTTCCCTTAACACATATTGGTCAACTAGATCATGCATTATTCTTTGTGACATTTGGTCATTAAAGCAATCACCTATTTAACTTTCAAGCATTTTTATACTAACATTTCTCCCAAGGCCGAATTCATATACAACCTTTAGTACTCATTTAAAGTTTATATTTTAAGTAATTTATATACACAACATTAACCAAATATCCATTTACTAAGCATTTTAACAAAATTTTCTTCAACTATCCACACATTCGGCAATCACATAATCAAACACTAAACCTTAACTTCCAAGCCAAAACAACTAGCAAACTCAACACATCCAACATAAATTTCCATGCTAATGACATCAAAACAACTACTAAGAATTTCAAACTCCTTGGCCGAATTTCAATCTTCCAAAATAACAAAAATTTGAACCATGAAATAGGTAGAATTCAAGCTAACCATTCAATTTATGCATGAATTCCAAAGAGTAGCATTGTACATACCTTAATCTAGCAATCTCCTTAGCCGAAAATTTAACAACAAAAGGAAATTTCTTCTCCACGCTTTCCTAGCTACGGCTATAGAGGAATAAACCAACTTTGGTTTCTCCTCCCACTAACACATTATTTTGATTACCCATACTCTTTTATTCATCTTTAATTCATTTAATATATTTTTTATTACATATTTCTCACCACTAATAAACATAATAATATTAAACCATGCATATAATGCCCATACTTATGAGCTTGGCCGGCCACTAGCATTAAAAGTGGGAAATTGGCATGCAAACCCACTTATTTGCATCATTCAATAATTAATCACTTAAAATAAGCCACACATATATTCAAAGCTTCTCACATAAGTCCTTTTTATTTAGAAACACATTCAAATTGACAAAAATCAAAGCATTCAAATTTCACACATGCATGATCACATATTTTAGACATAAAATATTATATTCAATTATTTCTGCGACTTGGTTTAGCGGTCCCAAAACCACTTCCCGACTAGGGTCAGAATAGGGCTGTCACAACTCTCCCCCCTTAGGGATTTTCGTCCCCGAAAATCTTAGTAGCGACTAGGTTAGGATAATGTCCTCTTATTGAATTATGTCCATATAAACATTAGCTCATCAATAACAATTGTAATTCATTACTGCTTTCAAATCGATCTATAAAATCACTTTCTTATCTTAAAACAAATACATAAACATTTCTACAAGTATACACATACATCTCATTTTCTTGATTTCATAAGCAATAATCACTTAATTGAATTTATACTTGCATTTCAAACACATATAAATCACATATTAACATGTATAATACATAACATCAACTCACATATTCATAACCCACATTTTCATTCATGTATAAGCTGTAACCTGGCCGAAAGTATACATATTCTCAAACATCCCAATGAATATCCTTTATAACTTTATCACATCTCAATATTCAACTTAACTCATTTCCAAAAGAAAAGTCAACTTCCACGTACCTGAACATTTAGTTCATTTAGCACATTCAATCATAGTTAACGTTACCCGTATACAGTCGAATAGGCATAAAGCCTAATATAATACACTGGCATGAGATTTATTCTAGCGCATAACTCGTATATCCAAAATTATCAGCATTCATCAAAAATTCTTTCAAACTTTCGAATGTCGAAACTTAATCAAAATAATTTCTTGAACAAGATTAACAAAATAGTGTCCATTCAGCAATAGCACATATAACTTCATATACCGAGAATCTCATAGACTAAATCCATAACACATTTTCAACTAAGCACTTAAGTGTACATATAACATAAATCCATTCCTTAACAACATATCCACCATTTTTTTTTCATGTATCCACTTATAACAAAATTACAGCCGAAACAATAATCAATCGTCAATTTATATCTATTAATCCCCAATTCAAACTCAAATACCGAATATCATTATCTAATTAAAATTCAACATCTAACTTCAATTCTACTTCTTAAGATTTGTCAATTTAAAGAGCGTCGTACTTGTCTGAGTATGTCATTTACTTAAAGCCATAGTCCAACCATGGTCTTACATGTTATCACATATTGAGTCGATGCCATGTCCTAGACATGGTCTTACACAACATCTCAAATCAATGCCTTCATCCCAGACGAGGTCTTACATGAATCTCATTTCACACACTTAGTGCCCACTGACCGATCTCGCACACATAGTGCTTGGTTGAAGAACTCGCACACACAGTGCCTCAATTACCGATTTCGCACACATAGTGCTCGGTTAAAAGAATTTGCACACACAGTGCCTCTAATCATTCGCACACATAATGCCCATATTCATTCGTTATTACACATTGAAATGACTTAACTAAGTCTATAAAACATCATATATGTACACTTTAAACGTATTCTTTCATTTAACTTTGAATTCATATAGTAATGAACACTTAAACCTTGCTCGAATCACCGGCATTAAGCCTGCTAGGCACGAAGACCCGAATACACATCACCGAGTTTCATGCATATATACATATCATATACACCTTGACATTATATCATAGACATCATTTACATGTAGGCTCATTCCAAATACATTATTTTCTCTTCAAAGTTCTCATTCACATATTTAAAACATAACATCATATATAACATTAACAAATCATAAACTACACAGCAATTCCATTTCTAATAGATGACATATATATGTATATATTTCGCCTATTTACATAAAATCCTGAACCAAAATATAACTTCTCATGCATACAATATACATCACTATTATCCTAATATACTTTTCCATATTTATTTCATAACACATTCAGCAAAATTACTTTGCATTTCAATACTTCAAATGTATATCATACTTCTATTCATACCTTTCTCAATTTTGACATATCATAAGCATGTTTCAATCCTCTCAATACCATCTGCTACAGCTTGATCGGGATCGAAATTCATTATATTACAAAAAACACATTTTAACTATCAAAAATCATCACACTACCATTTTATCACTTTATGGCATGTATAGCTAGACTCACATACGCTAGGTTAGTCCGAGAATCGACTAAACCATAGCTCTGATACTAATAAAAATGTAACACCCCTATCCCGTAACCGTCACCGGAATAGGACGAGACGTTACCAGAAATTAGGAATCGGATCAGAACAGTAAAACTTTGAACCTTTTCTTAAATATAAGATCATTTATTTATATAACTAATAGACACAAACAAAGATCGAATTTAAAACTTATAAAAGTAAACTTCCATAAGATGCCATATTCGCATGGCTTATGTACAATAGTCAAAATATCATTCTACTTATAGTTTATCCTATACATGCCATAAGCTAAGTCCAAATCACATGATTACTACAATAGTAGATAGTGTGACGAAGTGCTGACGATCCCCAAGCTAATAGTAAGAGTCAACGATTTACAAAAATAAACAGAGAAATATAACATTCAAAGTAAGCTTTCATAAGCTTAGTAAGTCTTAAGCAATTTAAATAGTTGAACTTAAAAACAAACCAAATGTTCGAAATCACATAACACTTTCTGAGTACAATACTATTTGGCTGATTATGCACAACACATGTCATTTTACTCTGTTTATACTCAAACTCATATAAACATAGTATTTACAAGCTTCCGGATTAACTTTAATTCTTTCAAATTTCACTAGTGTATCATTTCTTACCCACACTTACTTTCAACATTCATAGTTAAATAGCATATCGAAAACTATCTTGTAACTTTGCATAATAACTGAATGCACACATATACAAATATACATATGAATTTACAACATCTTTTCATATGCTTCTCAATACACATTCTTAATTCTCGTTAGATCAATCTCACATATAATATATATATCACATACCTGAATCACTTAATGTGTAATACGAGTTCAATTTATCATCTTAGCATAGGATATCGTAGTCATATACTTTATCAAATTCACTAACACTTGGCCTGCGAGGTATAAAACCCGAACATAACACCAGCATGAAGCCTACGAGACTTTAAACTCAGATATAATACCAGCACTAGGCCTGCGGGATTTAACCCGGATATAATACCAAGACGAAGCTCATGGATTTAACACGGATATAATTCCAAAGATAAAGCTGCTGCGGGTCTTTAAGCCCGGATACACATCAAATATCATGCATATTTGATCATATATTAACACATCTCATTCAACATATCACATTAGTAGTCATTTGCTACATTCGGATATAAGCTCCATATGAATACCATCATTTACATTTCGGTTCAAAAGTCATACATAAATATCACATATCCATTTCACCATTCAAACTTAACCCACAGTGACCATTCGACTATAAATCATATACATAAATTATTTATCGCACAACTTAATTCAAGTAGAACCAAAAGGTCACAATTCACCTAATATATACATATTGTTCACCGATTCGCACACAACCTTTCAAATTAGCAATTATAAGTTGGTTCCGCACATAGCCCATTCTTATCGATAATTTACGATGGTTTTACCCTTACTCACATATATGACATAGGCATTTTTACCTATTCTTCTCAATTCACATTTATGATTCAATTCCAATCGATTTAACATGCATAAGTACATATCACATACTTGACCAACTTAATGTATTGAACGAAATCGATTGTCGATTTAACACAAGGTCTCATAGTTGAACATAAACATGAAACCATTTCTTATATTTTCGATTCACATCAATCATCAAATTCATTTAATTCACATGTACTTAATTAGGTTATTCGTATCTGAATAATTTACTTTACGGAACGAATCCACATATCGTATTAGCCCATAGTCTTAAAGCACGACAATTTTAATAGTTTACCTCATCGAAGTTCACATTTAATCACTTTAGTGCCAAGCCATATTTGGCTACCACAAAGGACTAATAATAATAATTTTATACACATCATGGTTTCCTTTAGATATTTAATAATCACAAATCCTGATATCTCTACCAACACATATACGGCATAGTTTACTCATTGTAACACTCATTTAGTGCATCAAATTTCCAAATCCAATTCAACTTAAGCATAATACCCATAATCGGGTTATAGCCTTAAATCATTACATATTCGGCACATTAACTAAATAAAATTTACATTCTCTTTGCCATATTAATTTAACTCTTAGGCATATAAAAAGGAATCAAGCTTAAACACTTAAGAACTTACCTCGAATGTTGCCGAACGATTACAACGGCTATTCGATTACTTTCTCTTTTCCCTTATCCGAATTTGTCCCTCTATGCTCTTGAGCTTAAATTCAAAGATTTTAAACTAGTCATTATTCGACTATTCAAGCATCACTTTATATATATATATATATATATATATATATTTGACTTTCACACTTACTGATCAGAGTAAGCTTATAAGAAATCAATAAGCAACTCATTAACAAATTTTTGTCAATGTTTACCACATAATCATAATTTCACTGCAAGCTGTCTTCCTGAGCAACAGTCACTAAATCATTTATAATTGGAGATATGAAACTCCAAATCAAGTGTCATTAATTTTTCCTGAAAATAGACTCATATATATTTTATCTATAAAATTTTCAGAATTTTTGGTTTGGCAAATTAATACCAGATTTTTCTTAAACTTTTCCCTTGTTTCACTGTTTGACTAATCTGACCACTCTTCACTACGAATCAAAATTCTCATTGTACAGAATTCAAAATATGTTCTAGTTTATTTCATTTGAAACTAGACTCATTAAGGAGTCTAAGCATATAAACTTCATCTTATAACCATTTTTTTGCAATTTATAATGATTTTATAAAATCAGAACAGGGGATCTAGAAGTCATTTTGACCCTTTCCCACATCACTTCAAATATCTTATTATCGGAAATTATTTTGCTTGCACGGTTTCTTTTATAAGAAACTAGACTCATCAATATTTAATTACATAATTTATTAAGTTTCTAACTCATCTCCCACAATTTATGGTGATTTTCCAAAATCACGTTACTGCTGCTGTCCCAAGCAGATTTATTACCAATTCACTCTTTCACACAAAACTTGCATTCATATTATTTAAACATGTATATCACCAATCAATTTCATCACAATTTCACTTAAGCATAATATCAATACAATACATCATGCTCAAATCATTATTCAAGTTCAAATTCGGCTAGCACACATATACATTCTAGCAACTAAGTATTAACATTGCATTTCATACTATAACCGAATGTATAGCTCATCGAAATATATTTATTCATGTTCCCTTAACACATATTGGTCAACTAGATCATGCATTATTCTTTGTGACATTTGGTCATTAAAGCAATCACCTATTTAACTTTCAAACATTTTTATACTAACATTTCTCCCAAGGCCGAATTCATATACAACCTTTAGTACTCATTTAAAGTTTATATTTTAAGTAATTTATATACACAACATTAACCAAATATCCATTTACTAAGCATTTTAACAAAATTTTCTTCAACTATCCACACATTCGGCAATCACATAATCAAACACTAAACCTTAACTTCCAAGCCAAAACAACTAGCAAACTCAACACATCCAACATAAATTTCCATGCTAATGACATCAAAACAACTACTAAGAATTTCAAGCTCCTTGGCCGAATTTCAATCTTCCAAAATAACAAAAATTTGAACCATGAAATAGGTAGAATTCAAACTAACCATTCAATTTATGCATGAATTTCCAAGAGTAGCATTGTACATACCTTAATCTAGCAATCTCCTTAGTCGAAAATTTTAACAACAAAAGGAAATTTCTTCTCCACCCTTTCCTAGCTACGGCAATGGAGGAATAAACCAACTTTGGTTTCTCCTCCCACTAACACATTATTTTTATTACCCATACTCTTTTATTCATCTTTAATTCATTTAATACATTTTTTATTACATATTTCTCACCACTAATAAATATAATAATATTAAACCATCCATATAATGCCCATAGTTATGAGCTTGGCCGGCCACTAGCATTAAAAGTGGGAAATTGGCATGCAAACCCACTTATTTGCATCATTCAATAATTAATCACTTAAAATAAGCCACACATATATTCAAAGCTTCTCACATAAGTCCTTTTTATTTAAAAACACATTCAAATTGACAAAAATCAAAGCATTCAAATTTCACACATGCATGATCACATATTTTAGACATAAAATATTATATTTAATTATTTATGCGACTCGGTTAGCGGTCCCGAAACCACTTCCCGACTAGGGTCAGAATAGGGCTGTCACACTGGGACTCCGTTCCCGTAAATCTTACGAAGCTAGTTGTGTAGTTAATTAAGTTTCGATTAAGTGAATTTGCTTGAATTAAAAGTAATTAGGTATAAGGACTAAACTGCATATAGGGTGAAAGTTGAATTATAGATTAAAAAAATTAATGGACTAAATAAGCAATTATGCCATTGGCATTAAATGAGGCGACATAAGGATGAAGATATTTATAAAATTTAAAGTTAAATATATATAATATTTTAATAAACCTTAATGTTTAAGTATATATTATATTATATTATATTATATTATATTATATTATATTATAATAAAAATAAAAAAGAAATAGAAATAGAAAAGAGAAAGATAGAATGAAAGAGAAGGAAAGAAAGAAAAAGGATATAAAAGGGAGAAAGAAAGAGAATTAGGGTTTGAATGGTTCAAAGCTCAATTGGTTAGCCAATTTAGTCTATTTTCTTGTAATTTTTATGTTTTTAGAATCCCAGTATTAAATACTACCCGACATATGTCAAAATTTTAGAAACTATCGAACTTTTAAGTGTTGTCTATATTGAATAATTTGAGTATTGGGGACTAAATTGATAGATTTTCAAGTTAGAAATGAAAAAGGATTGAATTGTAAAATAAATTGTAAATTTTAAGTATTAGGAACTAAATTGAGAAAATTTTGAAATTTAGGGATTTGAGTGAAATTAGATAGTTAAATCTAGTTTAAAGTGGAAATTGAATGAAAATATAGAATTAAATGTAAAGAAATAAAGTTAGTCTCAATTTAGGGACTAAATTGAAAATTAGGAAAATATTGAGCAAAAATTAAAATATGCTATATGAAATTGAATTATGTTGTATTGATGAATTTTAATTGTTTTAATTTCGTAGCTAACATCGTACTGGGGATCCTTAACTAAAAAGGGGAAAGATAAAGTCAACGTGGAATAGCTCGGAATTCCTAATTTGTGTTTCTATAATCCGAACTTAGTTATTAATTGTTATATTTTGATTTAATGTTTATGGTAAATGTTGAGAAGAGTAATTGATATTTTGATAACTGATTGAATGATTTGAATTGGTAGATAAATATATGCATTGAATGGATTGATTTTTGAATTGAAATGATTATATGTGTAATTATGTGATTATATGAAAAATTGACATTGGATATTGATTGTTTTTGAATTGTGAAATTTAAACCCTATTAACTGTATCAGGCTGAATCAGGTATAGATGGCATGCCATAAGATTGGAAGAGTTTAGGGATTTCTTCGACTTTGAGTCTATGAGACACTGGGTATCAATTTACTACTTGGATTAATTCGATGAGGCACTAGGTGCCAATTTACTTTGGTTTAGCCGATCAGACACTGGGTGTCAAATTATTACTTCGAATTATCCGAGGAGGTATTGGGTACCAAACTGGTGTGTTTTGGTTGGATCTATGTATCCGTCCGAGTCCAAGTCGTGTTAATAGGGGTAAATGAATAATAAAGTTTATAATTGATATTGAAATAGCATGATATGAGAAATGAAAGTGAAATAGTGAATTGAAAATAGAATGTGAAATATGTTGCAAACATATGGAATGAATAATGCAATTGTATAATGAAATGTGAAATAAATTGTGAAAAGCTATTTATATAGCAAATGATGAGAATTGAGTATGATATAAAATGATGTATTTATGATTTGAGTCTTGAATGGTAATGCTATTGTATAAATAAATGTGAATTTTAAATATTCAATTGTGCTTAATATTTAATTATGCCTATTATATTATATTGTCTTTAAATATTCGGACTATAGAAATACCACTAAGTTTATACTCAGCGTACGATTTTGTTTTCCGTGTGTAGGTTAGGTACTTAACTTTGGATTGCCGATTCAGCATCCAACAACGATCTTGAACTCAAATGTGGTGATGTTTATCCTTTGTGTCGGCATGTACCTAGGGTGTCTAAATAATAATTATTTTGTGGTTTGATTGTAAATGAGGTTATAAGTTTAATTTTGGTTGGTTTTATGCATATAAATATGTGTTTGTCTTTGAAGCCATATTATGGCATTGTAAATTAAACTAAATTTAGGTAGGTGCATGTGAATTTAATTCTATGTTTAAGTGCTCATGAACTAGGCAAATTGATTTGGATTAAAATGATGCTTTGATGACTTGTTTTGATGATATGAAATGTTTGAAATTTATGTCTGTTTGATCTGTAAACTCTGGTAATGCTCCGTAACTCGATTCCGTGAGGGATACGGGTTGGGGGTGTTACATTTTCTCTAGACCTTTGAAACTCGAGAACCTTATGACCAGCCCCTTGATCGGTGGTTGGAACATAACTCAGTACTTAATCAGAATCAACTTAATTGGATTCAATTAACATCTTTGATCTATAAGAAAACCATTCAAACTGATTGGGAGTCATCATACTATCATAGGTTATAAAGTGGCATCTAATATCCCATTTTTTAGTGGTGTAGGAAATAGTGGTTTCGGGACCACAATTTCGGCTAATAAGTCTGTAATTTGTAGGTATTTAATATTTTTAGGGTTATGTGATTGTTGTATTAAGATTTGGTTAGTTGATTTTATTGTTTAATTAGATAATTAAAGAAAAAGGACTAAACCGTGAAAGTCGTAAAATCTAGTTATAATTGATTATAGTGATTAAATGGTGTAAATCACATAGATGGAATGGTTTAATTGGAAATTATACCATTCTTATTTAATATGGATGGTTTAAGGATGGAATCTAGCTAAGATATATATTTAGTTAAAGGGTAATTATGTAATTTAATAATTTCAACTTAAGAAAAAAATAAAATAAAACATTCATCTTCTTCCTTAGTGAATTTTTCCACCAAAAATTGAATGTTAAAACACCATTGAAGGGTTTGGAGTTTCGGCTAGCTTGTAACACTTGCATGGTAAGAATTGGTTACCCGTTTTTAGTAATTTTATGTTTTTGAGATCGTTGCAACTAGGTCCAGCTAACCCATACCTTCATTTTTGAAACTCTTAAGGATTTTGGATTTTACCATTGATGAATTCTTATTTTTCATGATATTAAATGATGTATTTGAAGTATTAGTTGTTGATTATGACTAGTTTGTAAAGTAATTTTGTTAGTTTTTTGTTAAAGGACTAAATTGATTGAATATTAAAATTGATAAGGAATTATTGAGAATTTAGAATAATTTCGGGCTGTAGATTTATGGGTGAAAATTCAGTTAGCATGAGAAGTTTAAAATTTTATTAAATTTGGAATTTTAGGTTTAGGGACTAAATTGTGAGAAATGTAAAAGTTTATGAAAAAAGTGTAAATAAGGAAAATATAAGTTTCTCATTCATTGAATTGAGTTTGAAATGTATGTGAACTTAAAAAATTGAATTTAATTACTATATAGATCAAGAACCGAGTAAAAAAGATAATAACCGAGGAAAGGGGAAAATTAATGAGTAGTCCCTACGTTTTAACCAGAAGTGGATCGTAGGTAAGTTCATAGTGTAATGATATGTAGATACAGGATCCTTTATGATAAAATTTTTTACTAGTAAATTGTATATATATGTGAAATTTCATTAGTTACCTATATACTATTAAATGTTGCAAATAAGTACATATGAAAATGAATAATTGGTGGTGGCAATTCTTGTGATTGCATATTATTGAAATGAATGTAACAATTTTTATAGTATGTATACAGAAATAATGAAGTGCCTCTGAATGATGGATATGTATGAATATAATGAATTTACGTATAATGCCCAATTGAGCATAATAAACGCTTAGGATACGATTTGCATGCCAATAGGTTTTGAACGTATACTTGTACGGGTTTCCACTTTGGTGCCTCTGTTCACACTTCGGTGCCTCTATTACACTTCAGTGTCTCTGTTTGCACTTCGATGCCTCTGTCTGCACTTTGGTGGCTCTGTTACACATCTATAATGCCTTTGGTGTGGTGTACTTACCCGAGTATCCGAGTTAAGCTACTATAGTTCATTGGCCTAAGTGTTAATTGATTTACAACTTAATTACTTACTTAATGCTTTTGTATATTTATGATGTTATTAAGTAATAAATGTTGCATTGAAATTCTTACTTATGTATATAGATGGTTACATTGAGATATTTGATTGATGGAATTGGTAAACTCTTGGAAAGGTTATTATGTTATACATGAATGAATACTAATATGGTGTGAACTTTTATTTGGTTATCAAGAATTAGAATTATCTTCTTGTTTATTCTCCTGGTGAAGGTAAGTTAAATGATGTTTAAACTATGAACTTATTAAGCTTCTTAAACTTAATTGTTTTGTTTTTGGTTCTTTTTTAGTTGTCATTTTGCGAACTAACCGGATGGATCGAGTTGGAGCTCACACTATCCAGCCATCTCGGTATCTTTTGTTTTTCATTTTGGGATGTGACATGTATATAGGTGTTTTGTTGTTGATATATAAAATTTTATGTTATAATGGTATTTCTAGCTAAATGGTTGGTTTTGGATGTGTTTTTGAGTTGGTTTTGATTAGGTTAATCCTCAATGTTAATAATTAGGTAATGACGCTTTAGAATGATAAATTTGTTGTGTATGTTTATATTTTGGCCAATTTGGTTGGTGGTTTGAGCATGTTAGATGACCAATGTTAAGTGCCTTCTTAGTTGGGTTATTTGAATGAATGATCATTAATTGTGGTGCCTTTGAATGGCATATTGGTTAGGCATAGGATTGATGAAATTTTAGTATTTAATTGGTGATTTGATTGTGCTTTTGAACCATAGAAATGAGCTAGATATGATATTTCTTGTTATGCAAGAAATGGTGCTTGATTTGACTTGATTTAGGGATTAAAAATGGAGCACACGGCTGGGACACGAGCTATCAAATGGTCATGTGCCATACACGATCACTTCAAACAGCCATGTGAATTTATTATTTTAGGTGCAGGTTTCACACAATCTGAGACACGGCCTGCAACACGGTCGTGTGTGCCAAAACAGTTTGTAGCACAGTCTAGCACACGGTCTATGACATGGCCGTGTGACCCAACTTCGAATACACACACTACTTGGCACACGAGTTGAGACACGGTCGTGTGGCCCTATTTCAAATACTCACATATTCGGACACATGGGCTGGGACACGGTCTTGTATCCCTGAACTCGAATGTTCACACGGTGTAACAGTCCAGTTTAGACCATAGTCAGAATAATGGTTTCAGGACCACAAATCCAAGTCAGAGAAATGTTTAAATATTATTTTATGTGTTTATGATGTGTGAATTGGCATATGTGAAAGTCTCGTATGAAAATTTGAATGTTTGTGTGCTTAATTTAATAAAAATGACCTAATCGCGTAAAATGTAACAGCTGTGTGCTAGATGTTAAAAGTTTCTATTTGATTTGGCTTTCTAAAGTAAGGGTCCTTATGTTGTTATTTGTCCATTGAAAATGTTAATGGACTAAAACAACCATCCATTAAATGGTTTTATAATTGATTAAAAAAATGGCAAAATAGGAAATTGGTTATTAAAGTCATAATAATTAAAAGAAAAGCTATCAAATTCATTTTATTTCTTGGTTCATCAATCGAATATTAGAAGAAGAAGAAGAAAATTTGGTTCTAGGGTTTCGGCACTTTGATTGGTGATTAAGGTATGAGTTTTGTTCGATTTTTGATAATTTCTACATTTTTGTGATCGTTTCTTTGTATACTATCAAGCCCATGTCTCAATTTTTGATTTTGTTGATGCTTTTGAGTTATGCCATTGATGAAACTATTGGATTTGTGATGTTAGTTGATGAATTATGAAAGATATGTTTTGGGTTAACATATGTTGTCTTTGAATTTTTGATGAAATTGAGTAATTTGGGCTAAATTGTAAAAATGTTATTTTGAGGCACTAAAATGTGAAATAAATGAATTGTATGGATTTGTATGAGACCTATGAAAATTCGGCTAAGCTTGTGTACAAGCAAACTTTGTGTATTTTATGATTTTGTGAATTAGGACTAAAGTGTCGAAATATGAAAATGTGAGGGCTAGTTTGCAATATGCCTTAATTGTGTGTATATGGATTGGTTTGAATGATTTACTGGATAAAAGGGTTAATTTTGAATACATATAGACCAAGAAAAGAGGAATTCGAATTTAGACCAAGGGAAGTCGAAGGTTATTGAGTAAATTCGAGTCGACAACTCCGAGTAGGAGGTAAGTTCGTAGGTAAAACATGATGTTATAAGTATGTTTGATGTTTTGTTTATACATAGATTGTATATACATTTATTTTGGATGAATACGATGATAAATCAATGGTATTTGGCATTAAGTGTGCGATTTAAACTAGCTTCGGTTATATGAGGCACTAAGTGTGCGGTACCGAGATAGCTTCAGTTAATTGAGAAAGCACTAAGTGTGTGGAATTATTATAGCTTAGGCTAATCTTTAAAGCACTAAGTGTTCGGATGTTTAAAGCATTGGTAATATTTGGAAAGTCTTAAAATATTCGAACAAGAGGTGAGAATGAAAACGAATGACTACGGGAATGTTCAGGTAAGTTTAATACCTATGTGGTAAATGGTATTATGCATATAAAGTTTATTGAATTGGTGTAAATATATGGATGATGTTGGCATGAAATCGATATATGAGTTGAGATTTTATAAGTACTTATGTGTTGTTGTTTCATATTTTATATAATGTTGGTGATTTTGGTACGAACTTACTAAGCTTTTGAAAGCTTACTTTGTGTGTGTGTTTGCATTGTTTTATAGATATCGAAGCTACTGTGAGTTCGAGGATCGTCAAGGATCATCACCACACTATCAGACCTCATTTTGGTACTTTGAAAATGTATATATTAAAGTATGGCATGTATAGGCTAGAAGTTGTGGGATTATGTTTTGTGATGTATATATTTAGCCATGTGATATGGCTTGGTATGGTTGTGGATATGTCATGGTTTTGGTATAAGATATGTGATGCAATATGATATATTTGATATGCTTTAGTTGGATAAAAGAAATGGTAAATGTTGGCAATTTTTACCATGAAATTGAATGATGTATAGAAAGAAATGTTTTGACAAGCTTTTGACTTATGTTTTGATATAGATTGGTAAGGCTTATGAGTATGTATTTGATTGGAATTGATATGTCATGAGTGGTTTATGTTTTGGTTTGAAATTTGGTTGAATTGGTTGTGCATATATGCTTATTTCTTTGCTTGTAGGTTGACCCAAATTGGGGTGGCAAATTGGCTATTCAAATGACCTATTTTTGTCTACACGGGTAGAGACACGGGCGTGTGTCTTAGCCGTGTGCGACACACAGTCATGTTACAAGGGTGTGTGTCTTAGCCGTGTGCGACACACGGTCATTTTACACGGCCGTGTGTCCCCTGGGGTACCCTACGTATTAAAGGCATTATACCCTCCAGTTTTGACACGACCTAAACACACGGGCATGCCTATTGGTTGTGTATGGCACACGGGTTGGCATACGGGCGTGTGGTCAGCCGTGTGGCCAAGTCAGTAGCCTCCCTAATTTTCACACGGCCTGGCACACGGGCGTGTCTTGTGGCCGTGTGGACAAATCAGTATGTATGCCCTGTTTCGCCACAGTTTAGACACACGGGCGTGTGTAATACCGTGTGAGGCACACGACCTGGTCACGCGGGCCTGTGACCTTTTAAAAGTTGAAAATTTTTATAAGTTCTGAAAAGTTCACATGTTATCGATTTAGTCATAAATGCATGTGATGTGCATGATAAGTTTTATATTTATGATTGATCGTACTTGAAAACTAACTATTATCACGATAAAGGCAAGCGCACCTATCGAACAGTAGTATAGCTTATAGCAAGACCGGAATGTCGAACCCACAGGAATTAAAAGTACTAGTATTAACCTTCTTTTTATTATCTAGCCTAAAAATAAGGGGATTTGCTTTATCTAAACTAATTAACTAAACTAAGAATGCACAGGAAGTAAATTGGGGAATTACTATTAGGAAAACTGATTGATTTAGACAATACCCAAGGAAGAATCCACCTAGACTTCACTTGTTATTTGACTCTGAACTAGACGATTTATTCACTTGACTTGATCCGTAGAAATTCCTAATTTATATTATTATCTCTCTCAAGACTAACAACGTCTAACCCTAGGTTGATTAATTGAAATCTCTTTCAAATTAAAACCCCTAGTGTTGCATTAACTCGATTTATGGATTCCCTTATTAGGTTTGACCCTAATCTGGCAGATTTATGTCGCCCTATGTCTAGGGGTGCAATCAACTCTGCTTAATTATGCTAGATCTACTCTTAGACAGGGCCTTTTGCTCCTCTGAATAAGCACATCAATACTTGAATCGATATCCTGAAATATTAAAGCAAGAATTAAGAACATATAATTAAGAACTAATCAAGTATTTATCATATAATTCAGAAAAATAGTAACAAGACCCATCTTAGGTTTCATCCCCCTTAGGTATTTAGGGGATTTAGTTCATATGTGTAAAAGAAAATATCTCAGAAGAATAATAATAACAAAACATAAAGAAACCAAAAAAACCCTGAAGAAAATTGAAGGGAGATCTTCAGTCTTGAAGGAGAATCCGGCTTCTGAGATGGATCAATCACGTTCTTCGAGTAATTCCTTGCCTCTCAATCCGTGTGTCCCCTTTAATCCTCCTCTAGGGTGTTTATATAGGCTTTAGAATGCCTCAGAACCCTCGAAAGTGCCCTTTTTTTAGTAGAATTAGACTTGGGCTCGATAGGGACACGACCGTGTGCCACGCCCGTGTGCAAGTGCTTCAAACTGTGTACAAGTCTATTAAATAGGCACGGGCATGTGGTATACCCATGTGAGGAAATTCAAGCCATGTTGATTTCCCACGTTGGCCCATTTTCTCCATTTTTGGCCTGTTTCTCGCTCTTTTTACTCTCTTATGCTCACCTAAGTATAAAACATGAAATTAAAGGATTAGGAGCATCAAATTCCATAAATCTAATGATAATTCATCCAAAAATGTGCTAAGCATGGGATAAAAATATGTATAAATTATGACTTATCAAATACCCCCACACTTAAGCGTTTACTTGTCCTCAAGCAAAATTCTCAACTCACAATCAAAATAAATTCTTCTCAACTTATAATTCTCATTAATAATGTTTCATAATAATCCACAAGCAGTCATGCATTGAAAATTTAACTAAAAGAACATTAAAGTTTCAAATAGTCAAAGTCGAGCATTTTAATCATAAAATTATAGGCATCCCCATTTATCTAAGTAATTATCTTTGATTCCAAATTGACAATGGTTGACATCTTCACTAAAGGTTCACTCAAATCACTCAATGTGTTTAAGGTTTAAATTAAGCACTTATTACTCAAACATGAAGAGTTACTACCATAGGCTTGCATGAAAATCAAATTTCCACCACTATAAAGGAGATGATACACAAATCAAAAGGTCTTTGAAGGGTTGTAACGAGGCTTTGGTTTAAAGGTGTGGATAAAGGCTGAAAAAGAAACGGTTAAAATCGATATTAACTTGATAAATTACCTAACTAGAAAAATAACTAACATCAATTGAAAAAAACATGAGCTTCATCTCAGAATATGGAATTAAATACTTAAGCTCAACAACAAAGAATTACTACTAATATGTATGTATTTTTTTTAAGAAAAAATCAAGTATGTGGAAAGTACATAAAAAGAAATAATTTAGGGATTAAAAAGAACGAACCTAGCTAGGTAATAAATCAAATTAAATCTCGATAAAAAGGGAGTTAATAAACCTGGGAAAAATTCTTAATGAATTAAAAAGGGTTAAGTTATGGGTTAAAATTTAGAGTGAATTTTCTCATATCATAATTTTCTCAAATAAACAAGTTTGTAAGGTGATGTCCTTATGGGGGTCTTAAAAGCAGTTTTATAGGCCCATAAAACATCATCTACTTTCATCGCCCAATCCTTCCTGTTTGATTCTACTGTCTTTTCTAGGATACGTTTAAGCTCTCGGTTTGCTACTTCGACTTGTCCACTAGTTTGAGGATGGTAAAGGGTAGCTGCCTTATGGTGAACTCTGTATTTCTTAAGGGTCTTATCAAATTAGGCGTTACAAAAATGAGTCCCCCTATCGCTGATAATTACTCTAGGTGTCCCAAAATGAGAGAAGAGTTTCTTCAGGAATCGTACTACCACTCTTGCATCATTAGTAGGTAAGGCTTGGGCTTCCACCCATTTAGACATGTAATCAACAGCTACTAATATGTATTTATTCCCAAATGAGCTGGGGATTGGACCCATGAAATCAATACCCCATATATCAAATATTTCACACGAGAGCATGTATGTTTGGGGCATTTTGTCATGTTTAGAGATATTACTTGTTCGTTGGTATTTATCGCAAGTAGAAACATACCTGTTGGATTCTTTGAATAGTGTAGGCCAATAAAAACCTGATTCGAGTGTTTTATGTGCGATCTTATTTCCACTGTAATGTCCTCCAGTCGGTCCTGAGTGGCAATGTTCCAAGATCTTCAATGCTTCTGACCTTGTAACGCATCTCCTAATGACTTGATCTGCACATATACAGAAAAGGAAAAGGTCTTCCCAAAAGTAGTTTTTCACATCAGTAAAGAATCGCTTCTTTTGCTGATATGTCAACCCTTTCGAGATAACGTTAGTGGCTAAAAAATTCACAATGTCTGCAAACCAAGGTACCTCAGAATCAGATATAGCAAAAAATTGTTCTTCAGGGAATGAATCATTTATTTCAACTTCATCTAACTCTTTGGTACTTGAATTTTCAAGCATGGAAAGATGATCAGCCGCGAGATTTTCAGTTCCTTTTTTATCTTGAATCTCCAAGTCAAATTCCTGCAATAACAGAATCCATCAAATGAGTCGAGGTTTTGCATCAGTCTTCATTAAAAGGTAGCGAAGGGCAGAATGGTCAGTATAAACAACAACTCTAGACAATATCAGATATAGCCTAAATTTATCGAATGCAAAAACCATAACTAGCAGCTCTTTCTCCGTGGTGGTATAGTTTTCTTATGCAGTTGTCAAAGTTTTGCTAGCATAATTGATAGATTGAAAATGCTTGTCTCTTCGCTGGCCCAAAACTGCACCTACTGCAAAATCACTCGCATCACACATTAGTTCGAAAGGTAAATTCCAATCAGGTGCGATTATAATTGGAGCATTAATCAATTTATCCTTTAAAGTATTAAATGCTTCTAAACATTCCTGATCGAAATAAAATGGCATATCTTTTTCTAGTAATTTATTCAAAGGCTTAGCTATTTTAGAAAAGTTTTTAATAAATCTTCTATAGAAACCAGCATGTCCTAAAAATCTTCTAATAGCCTTAACCGAACTAGGGGGAGGTAGTTTTTCAATTGTTCCAATTTTAGATTTATCAACCTCAATCCCTTTACTAGAAATTTTATGTCCTAACACGATACCTTCTTGAACCATAAAGTGACATTTTTCCTAGTTAAGCACATGGTTCGTTTCCTCACATCTTATTAAAACTCGTTTTAAAATTTGAAGGCAAAGATGGAAAGAGTTACCGAATACCAAAAAATCATCCATAAATACCTCCATGATGTCTTCTACAAGTTCGCCAAAAATGGCCATCATGCAGCGTTGAAAAGTAGCAAGAGTATTACATAATCCAAAAAGCATTCTACGATAAGCAAACGTATTGTATGGACATGTAAATGTTTTTTTTTCTTGATCTTCAGGAGCTATTGGGATTTGAAAATAACCAGAGAGTCCGTCTAAAAAACAGTAGTACATATGCCCTGATAATCTTTCCTGCATTTGGTCAATGAATGGAAGGGGGAAGTGATCTTTTCTCGTGGCATCATTCAGCTTCCTATAGTCAATGCAAACTCTCCAACCTGTAACTGTCCTTGTTGGGATTAATTCATTCTTCTCATTAGCTACAACAGTCATGCGTCCTTTCTTAGGAACAACTTGCACTGGACTTACCCAAGAACTGTCAGAAATAGGATAAATAATTCCAGCATCTAGGAGTTTAATTACCTCAGTTTTAACAACTTCCTTCATGTTGGGGTTCAGTCGTCTTTGAGATTGCACACATGGCTTATATTCATCTTCCATTAAAATTTTGTGGGTGCAAAAAGAAGGGCTGATCCCTTTAATATCAGAAATTTTCCAAGCTATGACCCCTTTATGCTCTCTTAATACTTGGAGTAATTCCTCTTTCTCTTTGGGTTGCAAGTTAGAAGCAACAATCACTGGTAATGTAGAATTATTTCCAAGGAATGCGTATTCCAAGTGATTTGGAAATTGTTTAAGTTCCAGTGTGGGAGGTTCTTCAATAGACGGTTTTTACTTAAGTTCATCGTTTACCTTAATACCCACATATTCTGCTTGTTTTAGGAAGGGTTCATTAGAATTTAGTTCATCTTTTATCTTACCTATCTCAGAATCATCATCATCTACCTCCTCTCCTTGGGCAAGGCACAGTTCCAACGTGTCCTTATGTACGTTTTCCTAAAAAGAATCTTGAGTAGCATGATCAATAAAGTCAATAAAATAACACGAGTCATCTTGTTCCCTAGAAAATCTTAAGACATCATAAATTTTAAAAACAATCTCTTCGTCACCTACTCTAAGTACCAATTTACCGTTATCCACATCAATAACAGCCGTAGCAGTGGCTAAAAATGAACGCCCTAAAATTAAAGGCACTTCAACATCTTCATCCATGTCAAGCACAACGAAATCAATAGGGAATATAAATTTATCTACTTTTACAAGTACATCCTCTATAATACCCCTAGGATATTTAACAGATCTATCAGCTAGTTGGATACTCATCCTAGTGGGTTTAGGTTCCCCAAGACCAAGTTGTTTAAACATTTTATATGGCATCAAATTAATGCTAGCGCCTAAATCAGCTAGTACCTTTTCAACATTCAAACTACCAATTAAGCAAGGAATAGTAAAACTTCCTGAATCTTTCATTTTGGTTGGCAGTTTATTTTAGAGTATGACTGAGCACTCCTCGTTAAGTTCCACTGTAGATAAGTCTTCAAACTTCTTTTTATTTGTTAAAAGCGCCTTTAAAAATTTTGCATATGTACGCATCTACGATATAACTTCAACAAAAGGTAAGTTAATATGCAATGGTTTAAAAAGTTCAAGAAATTTACCGAATTGTGCATCCATGCGATCTTTCTTCAACTTTGCTGGATATGGGATTGGTGGTTTATATTCCTTTGGCATTGGATTGTCATTATTTTCAGGCTTTACTTCCTCTCATTCATTTCTGTCAACTTCTTGTCATGGCTTCTTTACAGATTTAGCTAACACTTTCTCACTCCTTAGTGTAACTGCTTTGACATGCTCTTTTGGATTGGGTTTGGTGTTACTAGGTAGACTTCCTGATAGTCTTTCTGAAATCATCTTAGCCAGCTGTCCAATTTGATTCTCAAGCCCTTGGATCGATACTTGCTAATTTTTAAGTGCAGTTTCAGTGTTCTGAAAACGAGTTTCCGCTACTGAAATAAATTTTTTCATCATCTCCTTAAGGTTCGGCTTTTTCTCTTGTGGTAAGGTTGTTGTTGGAAGCCTGGAGGGGGTGGTGGTCTCTGATACCCTTGGCCTCCCCATGAGAAATTTGGGTGGTTCCTCCAACCTGCATTGTAAGTGTTACTATAAGGATTATTTTGAGGTCGAGTATTATTACCCATATAACTCAATTGCTCGTTTTTCATGTTGTGGCCATAGGGTGGGTATTCTGAATTGCTCGTTTCACCTCCATTTGCATCGCACTGCATTACTGTATGAACCTGTAGAGAACCAAGTAAACCATCATTTTTTCTATTCAAAAGTTCTACTTGATTAGAGAGCATAGTGACCAAATCGACGTTAAAAATGCTGACCGCTTTCATCGGCTTTGTCCTCATAACTTGTCACTGATAATTATTCAGTGACATCCCTTCTATAAATGCATAAGCCTCTTCAGGTGTCTTATTATTCATAGTCCCACCAGCAGCTGTGTCAATTATCTGTCTGGTTGAAGGATTCAGTCCATTGTGAAAAGTTTGAACCTGTAGCCAAAGTGGCAACCCATGGTGAGGGCACCTTCTCAATAGATCCTTGTATCTCTCCCATGCATCATAGAGTGCTTCTAAATCCATTTGCACAAAAGAAGAAATATCATTCCTTAATTTAGCCGTTTTAGCTGGTAGAAAGTATTTAAGCAAAAAACTTTCGGTCATTTGTTCCCAAGTGGTGATTGATCCTCATGGTAACGAGTTCAACCATTGTTTAGCCTTATTCCTTAATGAAAAGGGAAATAACCGAAGGCGAATGGCATCGTCAGAAATGCCATTGATCTTAAAGGTGTCGTAGAATTCTAGAAAATTTGCCAAATGAGTGTTTGGATCCTCGTCCTGCAAACCATCAAACTGAACAAAATGTTGTATCATTTGAATCGTGTTAGGTTTCAGTTCAAAATTATTTGTAGCAATAGTAGGTCTAACTATACTCGATTCAGCTCCTGTTAAACTAGGTTTAGCATAATCATACATAGTACAAGGAGTAGGATCCTGAATTACTGGGTTCACAACAGCCACAGGAGGTAGCGAATTATTATGATTATTAGCCATCTCCTCGGTTGTGGTTTGAATATCGTCCTCTTGCCCTTCCTCTATGTATCTTAGGCTTCGCCTTATCTCTCTTCAGTTTCTGCGAGCTGTGCTTTCAATCTCACTATAAAAAAGTAGAGGTCCTGACGGGTTTCTTCTAGTCATAAACTATAAAAACCTGTCAGAAGTAAATAAAAGAAAGTTTAGTGATATAAACAAAATTAAAATAAAAATTAAATTGTAATAAAATAAATGGCTAAAGTAATAAAAATTAAGCGTTCCTAATATCTTAATTCCCCGGCAACGGCGCCAAAAACTTGATGTGTGTGATAAGTTTTATATTTATGATTGATCGTACTTGAAAACTAACTATTATCACGATAAAGGCAAGTGCACCTATCGAACAGTAGTATAGCTTATAGCAAGACCGGAATGTCGAACCCACAGGAACTAAAAGTACTAGTATTAACCTTATTTTCATTATCTAGCCTAAAAATAAGGAGATTTGCTTTACCTAAACTAATTAACTAAACTAAGAATGCACAGGAAGTAAATTGGGGAATTACTATTGGGAAAACTGATTGATTTAGACAATACCCAAGGAAGAATCCACCTAGAATTCACTTGTTATTTGACTCTGAACTAGACGATTTATTCACTTGACTTGATCTGTAGAAATCCCTAATTTATATTATTATCTCTATCGAGACTAACAACGTTTAACCCTAGATTGATTAATTGAAATCTCTTTCAAATTAACACCCTTCATGTTGCATTAACTCGATCTATAGATTCCCTTATTAGGTTTGACCCTAATCTGGCAGATTTATGTCGCCCTATGTCTAGGGGTTAAATCAACTCCGCTTAATTATGCTAGATCTACTCTTAGACAGGGACTTTTGCTCCTCTAAATAAGCACATCAATACTTGAATCAATATCCTGAAATATTAAAGCAAGAATTAAGAACACATAATTAAGAACAAATCAAGTATTTATCATATAATTCCGAAAATAGTAACAAGATCCGTCTTAGGTTTCATCCTCCTTAGGTATTTAGGGGATTTAGTTCATATGTGTAAAAGACAACATCTCAGAAGAATAATAATAACAAAACATAAAGAAACCCAAAAACCCCTGAAGAAAATTGAAGGGAGATCTTTAGTCTTGAAGGAGAATCTGGCTTCTGAGATGGATCAATCGGCTTTCTTCGAGTAATTCCTTGCCTCCCAATCCGTGTGTCCCCTTTAATCCTCCTCTAGGGTGTTTATATAGGCTTTAGAATGCCTCAGAGCCCTTGAAAGTGCCCTTTTGAGTAGAATTAGACTTGGGCTCGACAGGGACACGGCCGTGTGCCACGCCCGTGTTCAAGTGCTTCAAACCGGGTGCAAGTCTGTTAAATAGGCACGGGCGTGTAGTATACTCGTGTGAGGAAATTTAGGCCGTGTTGATTTCCCACGTTGACCCATATTCTCCGTTTTTGGCCCGTTTCTCGTTCTTTTTACTTTCCTATGATCACCTAAGTATAAAATATGAAATTAAAGGATTAGGAGCATCAAATTCCATAAATCTAATGATAATTCATCCAAAAATGTGCTAAGCATGGGTTAAAAATATGTATAAATTATGACTTATCAACATGGATTAGACCTTGTATGCTCGGTTTAAGTTCGTAATGAACATGAATGAATGGTATTTGATATTTGGTTGTTTTGATCTAAGTTATGAGTCTGGTAATGCCTCTTAACCTATTCCGGCGACGGATACGGGTTACGGGTGTTACACACTATCTGGGCTATGTCACACGGCTTAGCCACACGGCTGTGTGACCCTTGTTTTTCAAATTTACAAGTTTTACTGAAATTTTTTTATTTATTTCTATTTGATCCCAGATTGTTTCCAAACTGTATTTAGGGCCTTATAGGCTCGATTTAATGCTTACATGTCTAATTATGCCATGAACTGATTTATTTTTATATTTTAGATTTTAATTGTAAAAGTGCTTCGTTATGAAGTTAAATGTTCAGTTTTGCTCAATAACACTCTATAACCCCAATCTGATAACAGATACGAGATAAGGGTGTTACATGACATGTATTTCTAGACTCAATACATACTACATTCAATCCTAGAATCAATTAAACCATAGTTTTGATACCACTAAATGTAACACCCTATACTCGGTTCAATCACTTGACCCAAGCTATAAGGTATTACGACAATAATCTTTAGAAAGTTCTCATAATTTCAATCAAACTTAACCAAATAATTCATATAAAACCAAGTACATGCTTTTCAATCAATTTTAGAACTAATTCAAGCTCACGAAACATATAAAAAAAATTGCTATCAAATCTGGATTAAATTGAAACTTCTACAAAATCTTAAGTAAAAAGTGTAAACAGGGGTCAGATGACCGTGTGGCCAGGCCATGTGACAGTGGCCAGCCCGTGTGAAAAATTTTTCACTTAAAAATCACTAAGACATACGGTAGTGTGGGGAGGTGTCCCAGGCCGTGTGCACCTAAATTGAGTTTTAAAACAAGCCAAAACATTTCCCATTCGTTAGGTGCCAAGCTAAACAAATATCAGCTATTCTCTTATCTTCAAAACACATTCAATATACACATGTTCCTACCTTATAAACCAATCAAACATATCTATACATCTATTGCATACACATCCAATGAACCAAACATTAAACTACTACCATAAGGCATATAGTAAACGATCAAAAACACTTATATAGACATACCATTGCCATCACACACCACAATCAACCAAAATACTAATTAAGAATCACATCAATAAAAACAACTCATACTGCAATTGATACGAAACATATCCATAATGCTTATAACATATATATACACCAAAATCTTATTTACATGCCACTTATAACCAGACCAAAGTGAACAATTAGTTACCAATTAAGTTGTTGGATAGTGTGATCTCTAAAAGTAATCCAATCGACAGCTTGTATCTGACGATCTACAAGGAAGAAAAACCAACATGAGGTAAGCTTACGTAAAGCTTAGTAAGTTCGTAATAAACTTTAACTTACCGAAAAGTATGTAATTTAAACATTTTACAAGATAGTTCAATATCATGGTAATGAGTTCGTTCATTACCTATACATATCACAAGTCTCACAAGGTCAGTGAGTTCACATATACGAAACTTACAACCTTTTCATGTTATAAAACATGTGCAAGTAAACACATTAGATATACCATTTATTCAATATCTATTCATTTAACATTTCACCTATTATAAAACGTATACGCATTAGATATACCATTCATTCAAGATCTATTCATTTAACATTTCACATTTAACATTTCAAACATTAATTTCAAATGTCCCATTTTATGTATCTATCCATATAAACATTTCAGATAAACATTTTATATAATTATTTCCATATAACCGGTTCATATAATCATTTCATATATTCTTTTTATATATAACCATTTCAATAGCTATCTCATGTAACCATTTCATATTGAACATTTAACAAATAATCATTTTGTAAATCACATTTCGTTTCAGTAATTCATATCAATTTATCCATACAATATCTCATTCCATATAAATTTTTATATACCTATTTCATTTTATACATTTAACATTCATCAATAACCTATGAAATTCAAAACATCCATCTCATATATTATATAATGTATTTAACATCCAATACATATTACCTGATAAACAATTGTACAAAGAATGTCATAGCGTCTTTCAGCTAGGTCTTACACACTTTCTGTAACACCCGTCACTCGTATTTAACGCCAAAATAGGGTTTCAGAGCATTACCGAACTTACAACATAATTACACAAACTTTTTACATACATAATATCATTTCAAACATTCATCATTCAAATTCAACCAATTTGTCCCTTATACGAGTCTACGAGGCCCTAAACATGCATTGAGAGTGGTTCAGGACTAAACTGGATACTCATAAATTTTTTTTCAACACTTAGTAAAATTTTCTCAAAATAGGGGACATTCCCGTGTGGCCAAAAAGGGTTACATACTGACTTGGGTCACATTGCCAACCACACGCCCATGTGTTTAGCCCGTGTGCCCTACGAAATGGCCACACACGCCCATGTAACAGGCCGCATGTTAGGCCCTGCCAATCCTATAGGGTATACTGACTTATGCAACACAGCCAAGTCACACGCCCGTGTGTTAGGCCGTGTACCAATGAAGGTGTATACTAACTTGTACCACACAGCCAGTGACACGCCCGTGTGTGAGACCGTGTGGAGCATACTGACTTTATTTCAATTTCAACACCAGGGGACACAGAGCCGTGTAACTTGATCGTGTGTCACACATGGTTGAGACACACGCCCGTGTCTTTACCCGTATCGACAAAAAAAGGCTATTTACCAAGCCATTTTGCCACCCCATTTTGTACACACCTTCACCTACACATATGGCACAAAAACAAAAGCAAAATAGGCAATCCATAACAACCAAATCAACCATAATTCTTACCATTTCATCTAACATTTCTTAGCATAAACTTGAATCACAATCATCATCAATTTATCATCCATTTCCAAGTAACATTAAACAATTCACAAAATGAAATTAGCTCATCTAAAAAAATTTACCAAACATACGTCATTTTGTTCTAGTTCACAAGCATAATACCAATTCCACAAACCTCATAATATAAGCCATAAACACACTTATATATACATAATCAAACTAGCCAAATTAAGCCAAATCTCATGACTATATAAATACAAACCAAAACACAAACATTCACAAGCCATCCCAAATGGCAAAACTCACTACCAAAACATAACCAACATAACCATAATCCTATGCATGCCATTTGACCAAACCGTAAGCTCAAAGGTACCAAAATGATGGTTGGATAATGTGACGTAGTTTTTGACAATCCCCAAATCCAAGCTAGCTTGAAATCATTATAAAATACGAAAATAAATAAACAAACTAAGTTATAAAGCTTAGTAAGCTTGTACGGAATATACTTAACAAATATTAATACATAAATCATCAATTTGAACTATATAACATATAATTCGTAATAACAACAAGCCTTTCATATGCTTAATCATATGCTTATACGCAAATTCATAACTTTTTCTACTTGAATCTCATTCTTTACATGTACATACCTATACAATTTCTTAACAAACTCATACATTTTCAGAATACTGACGAATACTCGATATCACGCACGCTAAGTGCCAATACATAGCCAAAGCTATTATAATCTCGCACACTAAGTGTATTACATAGCCGAAGCTATCTTGATCTTGCACACTAAGTGCCATATATAGCCAAAGCTACTCCAAATCACACACTAAGTGCTATATATAGCCGAAACTATTTAGAATCATACACTAAGTGCCATATATAGCCGAAGCTATTCTAAATCGTCGTCAAACATGACTATAATCTCATATACACAATTTATGCAATATCAAAGCATTTAAAGCATATTTGTAACAATGCTTATCATATACGAACTTACCTCGGATGTGAAAATAGCGAATCAAATCGATTAGTCGATAACTTTATCATTTCCTCGATCCAAGTCCATATTTCACTTTTCTTGATCTAAATATATTCAAAAATTAACTTATTTAATCATCTATTTATTCAATTTAGTCCAAAACATTCTTTAAGGTAGATTTATACTTTTGCCCCTAAACTTTCACATTTTTCACAGTTTAGTCCTTATCACATAAAATTGCAAATTCATGAAATTTAGTACAAATCCATGCTTAGCCAAATTTAATACATGTTACTAGCAGCCCACATTTTCAATTTAGTCACACTTTTAACGACCACATTTCACATTTTCTCAATTTAATCCTTTTTTGACATTTTTATCAAAAATCACTTTACAAAAACTATTAATCTAACCTTAAACCTTCCAAATTTATCATAAATCATCAAATTACTCAAGCATTCAACAATGGAAACATGACAAATCTTTAACAGTTTTGAAATTTAAGATACGGGCTAGCTAAAATATGAAGCAACGATCACAAAAACATAGAAATCATTAAAAACGGATCAAAAACACATACCTAATTGAAAGGAATGAGATTGTCGAAATTTTAACACCAAAGGGTTAGGTTATTCTTCTTCAATCAGTTAAGAACACCATTAATAAATGATTTTTTTTGTGACAAAAAAGATACAAGGTAAAAGCTTAAACCCTCAAAGGAGGATTTTCAAACAATTTTAAGCATATTCTTCTAGTAGAGTAGACTTAGCCAGACTATTAGCAATTAAGTTTTCTTCTCTGGGAATATACTGAATTTTCCACTACTTTATCTTCCTTAAGATAAGGAGAATTTTTTGAACTAAGGCAAAGTTGAAGCTTCCTGAAGAATCATCCAAAATTGCATTAATAGCTTCAGTGCTATCAGTTTGAATTAGGATTCTCTCAAAATGCCTATCCAAAATAAGATTCAACCTATCTAGAATTCCCCAGAGCTCCGCCTCCAAAACAGTGCAATTACCCAAATATTTAGTGAAGCCGATGATCCACTCACCATTACGATCTCTCACACAACCACCATCAGCATCGAAGCCTTCATCAAATCTTACCGAACCATCAGTGTTCAAATTTTAGTTTTATTAATTAAAACATTATTTGTCTTTTTACTAATTTTCCATTATAAATAATTCATATTTACACAAATGCCAAACCAAATATCATCCACTAACTCAAAATTGGGCTATTGACCTCATAAGGACTTAAACTTTAAGGTTCTATAGCTATTTAATACCTTTTACTAATAGAACAACACTTTTGCACTCTAAACAATTTAGTCCTTTTTTATCAAATTGAGCAACCAAATACTAAAATTTCTTAACAAAAATTTCACACCATCATATATTCATGCTATAAATATTATAATAATAATAAAATAAATATTTTAACCTCAGATTTGTGGTTCCAAAACCACTATTCCAATTTGACTAAAAATAGGCTGTTACACTTCCGATATGATGCCATAGTGTCTTTCAACTATGGTCTTATTTATTTCCAGCATGTTGTCATAATGTCTTTCAACTATGGTCATACACATTGAATCGTGATGTTATAGCGTCTTTTAGCTATGGTCTTTACTTGTTTGAATCGTGATGCCGTAGCATCTTTTAGCTATGGTCTTACTCATTTCTAGCATAGTGTCATAGTGTCTTTCAACTATGGCCTAATTCACTCCCAGTATAGTGCCATAGTGTCTTTCAACTATGGTCTTATTCATTTTTCAAGCCACTGAACTCAATCCTCACATACATAAATAGATATTATATTACCCAAACAACAACTAATTAATTTAACCAAGTTATGAACTTACCTAATCAAAAACGGCTATGAGTGCGACATTGATATTTGCTCCGCGAACTTTTCTTTTCCAACTATTACTGTCCGTTTGATTCGTTTCTTGGTCTAAATATAATAATTTCATTCAATTAACCAATTCAAATACTTTAAAAACTTAAATTCACATATTTGACTTTTAATCAATATTTTACACTTTTACCCTAAATTTTTACTTTTTATTCAATTTAGCCCATAAATCCAAAACTTTCAAATCTATCACAATTTCAAAAATTTCATGCTAGCCAAATTTTCCCTTATGCCATTCAAGCCCATAATTATTAAAATATCACAAGAATTTTATGCCAAGTTTATTATTTTATCAACTTAGTCCTTTAACATAAAAATTAACCAAAATCACTTTACAAAATTGCCCTATTTAACTATCGAGCTTATAAATCTATCATGAAACTTCAAAAACATCACCAATTCATCAATAGAATAATTCAAAACATTTAAAAATTTTACAAATTAGTCACTGTGTTAACTAGATTAAGCTAAAACGATCTCAAAAACATAAAAATTACTAAAAACAGGCTCAAAACACATACCATGCAAAGGACCTAAAACTTGGTCGAATGCTTCCTTGCTCAACCATGGAGTTTCTGTCATGAGGTTGAAGAAAGTGGGAAAAAATAAAATAGTTGTCTTTTTGTTTTATTATTTGTTTTACTTTTATTATTTTAACATATATTATAAAATAAATATAAATTAACATATAAAACACTTAAAAACTACCCAATATGGTTTAATTGCAACATAAGGCCTTCCAATCATGATTTTATGACTATTAAGTATAAATAAACTAATAACGATTAACTTTTGCAACTTTTACGATTTAATCATTTTTCCTTAATTCATTTTCCAAATGCCAAAATTTTTTAACCAAATTTTAGTACACCTATATAATAAATTTGTAGATATTTAATAAAAATATTTACAGGCTCAATTTAATGAAACAAAGTCCTGAAACCTCATTTTTCAAAACCACTTGATTAGGGAAAAACCACCTAAACTTAACTATTCGTCCAACTAACAAATTTTATAAAATCAAAATTCAAAATAATATTATATTTGATTCATAAATATTAAATAATAATATTTACGGACTCACTCGTTGGATTTGTTGTCTCGAAACTATTCTTTTCGACACCACTGAAAAAAATCCCCCTTAAACCAACCCTTGTGGTCGAACCAAGTCTAACTCAAAAAACAACCATGCCATTCTTTCCTTACTGCTCACCTAAATAGAAAATTCTAACAATATAAGTGAAGAACCTTATAAATCTAATCTCATCTTGATTCAAGAAGAAATCAAAAACCAATGCCAATAGATTGGCTCAACCTATGTCTTCTAGAAGGGAGGTATTCTCTTCAACTATTCTACTCCTCCAAAATTTTATTATCTAAACACGCAAAGAAATATACAAGATAATCAGTGTCGCAGAGAAGAAAAGGAAGACAACCACTGGAAGAAGGATTTGAACCCACAATATCTGATATTTATTCATTCGAGTTTAGACACAATATGCAGGAATTTGCATAAAGTTTTTATTTAAAATTTTTTTATTGAGCAAATAATGAATCAATATAACTCTTCAAAGGTTAGATATAACTTATCTTACCAATATGATATGAAAGATCATCAAGCATGTACCTATCGTATGTCCAAATATTTTGTTCGACTATATTAATGTTATTTAAGAATATATATATGCATTCCTGAGAAAGTAGTAATGAATACTATCCTTTAGAAAGTATTTATCTTATTTGGTACTAAAACAAACAAATATTATTGCAATATTTGGTTGTACAACTTAGAGAAAACTTTTTCAAATTTTCATGCTTGACCGCCTCCGGAAGTACTAACGTCTGGAGTGTGAATACTACAGTGAAAGATAAAAAAATGAGGTAGTATTCGTAAATATACAGGTTCAGTTGTAATACAGTTACAATGGAGTAAGTGAGTACTCTGAGGGTCATACCCAAGGGAGGCTAGTGTTAGATCAATTTTAACCTAAACACCAAAACATCTAATTAGTACTTGAAATAGGTTATATTACGCTAATATAAATAAAAAGGAGTTTTTAAGATTTTTATATTGATAAAATATAATAAAGAAAGAAATAACTATCAAGAGATTGGAAAGTAAAATTGATCAAATCTAGTTATGGGTGATTAGCTCGCTTTGGTAATCTTCATCAACTATTGCTTTAGGTTCCTGGTCAATCAACTAGTCGTTATCCCAGTAGGATCTTCCGATCTTCCACTTAAATAACGAGTCGGCAATGACTACTTATCTTCTGAACTCATAGTCCAGACCTGCTTGGGGTGAAGGTGTTCACGGATAGGCCATACCAGTTTTGGGTTAATTCTCACCTTAATGACTTACTAGGGTTTTCAAGCCTAGGGTTTAGGTTCTTCCTCTCCCAAATAGTTGATCTATTAAGTAACCCTACAAAACAGTTAATAGATCATACCTCCACTCTCTAATCCCCCATAGAGGGATTAGTTCCTCATGGTTTTTATAAGCAATATAGACTCAATATATAGAGTAAACATGTAACAGTCCAGTTTAGACCCAAGTCAGAACAGCGATTTTGAAACCACAAATCTGAGGTCAAAAATTTTTTTTAATATTATTTTTCGTGTTTATATTATGTGAATTGATGTTTGTGAAAATTCTGTGATTTAATTTTATTGTTTGGATGTTTAAATAGAGAAAAGGATTTAATCGCGAAAAATGCGAAAGTAACTAGCTAATTGTTAAAAGTGCTTATATGCTATGGCTTATTAAATGAGAGGTCCTTATGATGTAATTAGACCATTGAATGTGATAATGGACATTTATGGACATCCATTATAAATTTTTAAAGGTTCATTAAGGTTAAAAGTGGTATTTAATTATTAAATGTTATATTAATAAAACAAAACATAAAAATTAGTGGGAATGTTCATTTTTTTCCATTTCTCAACTGAAAATAGAAGAAAATAATAGGGTTTGGGATGCTTTGAATATTCGACACTTGCAAGGCTTAATTGGTATGTGATTTTTGCTCGATTTTTGATAATTTCTACGTTTTGTGATCGTTGCTCTGTATACTGTCAAGCTCATGTCTGAATTTTGGAAATTGTTGATGATTTTGAGTTGAGCCATTGTTGATAATGGAAGATATGTGTTAGATTACTATGTTTTGTATTGGGATTCTTGATGAATTTGAGTATTTTGGGCTAAATTGTGAAAATGAGAAGTTGAGGGACTAAAATGTGAAATAAATGATAAATATGGGCTGATAGGGACCATAGGAAAATTTGGCATGGTTTTGATGAATTTTGTATTTTTGGTGTTTTGTGTAATAAGGACTAAAATGTCAAAATGTGTAATTTGATGGGCTAAAGTGCAAAAAATGCCCAAAGATGTATTTATGTATTAAATTGAATGTGCTAGTGATTAAATGAGTTAATTTTGAATACATATAGATCAAGAAAGGATAAATTCAGACCTAGATCGAGGAAAAAACAAAGTGCTCGATTGATTGACTACTATCGTCGTTTTTACGTCCGAGGTAAGTTCATGTATAATACATATTGTTCATATAATGTTTATATGTGATGAAATAAATAGAAATGAAATTGATAAGTTGGAGAATGTGAAATGTGAATCGAATTTGAGGCACTAAGTGTGTGAGAAATGAAATAGCTACGGCTATTAAAAATGGCACTGATTGTGTGAAATTATAACAGCGATGACTGAATAAATGGCACTAAGTGTGCGATACCGATATAAGTTCAGTTTAATGAAATGGTAATAAGTGTGCGATATTATTATAGCTTCAGCTAATTAATTGGCACTAAGTGTGAGAGTTCATAGAACATCTAATACGTGATATTTGCGACAGGTTTTAAAAATTGATAATTAATCGTTCTTGAAACTAACTATTATCACGATGAAGGCAAGTGTACCTATTGAACAGTCGTCTAGCTTTAGAAAGACCGGATTGTCGAACCCAAACGAACCAAGAGTACTAGTAATTAATTTCTTTTTATTATCTAGCCTAAAAATTAAGGGATTTGTTTATCTAAACTGATTAACTAAACTAAGAGTGCATAGAGAGAAAATTGAAAAAAAAATCTTTTGGGAAAACTCAATTGATTAAGACAATATCCAAGGAAAAATCCAACTAGACTTCACTTGTTATTTGACTTTGAATCAGATGATTTATTCATTTGGCTTGATCCGTAGAAATCCCTAAGTTATATTATTATCTCTCTCGAGACTAATAACGTCTAACCCTAGGTTGATTAATTGAAATCTCTTTCTAATTAACACCTTAGTGTTGCATTAACTCGATCTATGGATCCCCTTATTAGGTTTCACCCTAATCCGGCAAAATTTTATCACCCTATCTCTAGGCGTGCAATCAACTCCGCTTAATTATGACAAATTTACTCTTAGGCAGGGTCTATTCATCCTCTAAATAAGAGCATTAACTCGAACCAATATCCTAGAATATTAAAACAAGAATTAAGAACACATAATTAAGAACAAGTCAAATATTTATCATACAATTCAGATAATAATAACAAGATCGGTCTTAGGTTTCATTCCCCTTAGGTATTCAGGGGGTTTAGTTCATAATTATAGAAGAAAACATCTCAGAACAATAATGAATACAAAACATAAAGAAAACCCAAAACCCCTGAATGGAAATTGAAGGGAGATATTCAGTCTTGATGATGAATCCGGCTTCTAAGGTGGACCAATCGGCTTTCCTTGAGTAATTCCTTGCCTCCTACTCTGCGTCCCCATCCTAAGTGCCTCCTCAAGTGTTTAAATAGGGTTTAAAATGCCTAAGAGCCCTCAAAATTGACCTTTTCCAAATAAGACTATACTTGGGCTCGGCAGGGACAAGCCCGTGTGCAATTACTCCAGCCCGTGGTTAAGGCTGTTGAATAGGCACAGACCTGTAGCCTACCCGTGTAAGTCGTGCTTCGATCCTGCCAAAGGGACACGGCCGTGTGACACGCTCGTGTGAGGAAGTCCAGGCCGTGTTGATTTCTCATGTGGGTCCATTTTCTCCGTTTTCGGCCCGTTTCTCGCTCTTTTTACTCTTCTATGCTCACCTAAGTATAAAACATGAAGTTAAAGAATTAGGAGCATCTAATTCACCAAATCTAAGGAGAAACCATCCATAAATGTGCTAAGCATGGGATAAAAACATGTATAAATTATGGTTTATAAACGTCTAAAGATGATTGAATAAGATTGAGCATCGAGCATTGAAGTGATAAGGAGAAACCCCTCCACTTAAGCGTTTGCTTGTCCTCAAGCAAAATCCACAACTCAATCAAAATAAATTCTTCTCAATTTATAATCCCTATCAATAATATCTCAAAATAATCCATAAGTATTCTTACATTGAAAATTCAACTAAAAGTACATCAAAGTTTCAAACATTCCAAGTTGAGTATTTTATCACGAAAACATAGGTGTCTCCCCTTATCTAAGTGATTACCTTTGATCAAAATATCACAGAGTTTAACATCCTCACTAAAGATTCACTCAAATCATTCAAGGTGTTTAAGGACATCAATTAAAGCACTCATTAGTCAATTTGAAAAGCTATTGCCATAGGCTTGCTTGAAAATCAAATCTCTACCACTATAAATTGAGCTGATACATCAATCAAAAAGTTTTTTAGAGGGTTGTAATGTGGCTTTGGTTAGGGGGTGTGGTCACAAGCTGAAAGAAAAGGTTAGGATCGAGATTGAATTGAAAAATCATTCAGGGTGAGCTTCTTCTCAGAATATGGAATTAACACTCAAGCTCAAAAATGACGAATTACTACTAATATGTGTTGAGGTATTTTTTTTTTAAGAACAAGTCAAATATTTAGAAGAGCAAAACATAGCTAAGTAATTAGTTCAAATCAAATCTCGACAAAAATAGGGATCAAATTAGGGGATTTTAACAATAATAGGTTATGGGTTAATATTAAGGGTAAATCAATTAATGGCTTGTTAGGCTCAAAGGGGTTCACTAAGGGTCAATTATGAATGTAGGCTTTTGTGGAGTAAGTGGGTTAAACCTAAGTGCCTTTATCATCTTGACATATCAAATCAAATGGTGTGGTCTTGACATGCATAATCAAGCAAGTTCTAAAATAACAAATCAATACTGACACACTCATAATAAAATTGAGCATGAAAGAAATAAAATATGCTCTAAAGGTTCAAGATCTCACAAAAAATTGTGGCTTTTTGATGTTTAAATTTGTGAATTTCAACTCAAGATAATACTTAAACTTAGGGAAGCAACCTAAAAGGTTTTAATTCTTCAAAAATCAGCTTATCATGATTGATTCCTTAATGTCTTAAAGTTTAAACAATCAAAGCATAAATGCCTATGTTTTAATTCAAGACATGTCAATAAAAATCATAAATTAATTAAAATTCATTCTAATAGTTTCACGTGAGAATAAGACAAAATTCAGGGATTTCTGATGATGATATAACAGACTTCCCCACACTTAAGATGTACATTGTCCTCAATGTACAAAGATAGATATAGTGAAAAGTATAGATAAATAATCATAACATCGGGACAGGGGTGAAAATTCCTGAATGATGAATGAACTCCTTGAATTGCAGTTATGGAGAATAATCGGCCAAGGCAATTATGAGAGTGGAGGAGGATACTCTGATGGTGGTAGAGGTTCATTAGTCCATAAGTCCTGGGCCAAAAGAATATTATATCTGGTGGTGACTATGGTCATGGTCGAGCAGGACATGGCAGTCGTGAAGAACCTTTGCTAGTGGAGTTTTTAGTTCCTATGCGATGATGAGCTTTGGAGCTCTTTATAACTGTGATAGAATCAGGAACTCTTTAGGAAAAATAATGAAGCATAATTACTCATAATGAAATAGCTGAAACTATAAATTATTCAATAAAAATTATAAAAGCTAAAATTAAAATAATAATAAAGGAAAATGAAATAAAAAGTACTTAAATAAGATAAATAAAGATAAAAGTGAAAATAAAAATAATAAATAAAAAGTTTTTAAACATCCTCATCGCCGCATGGTTTGTGAGGTGGTGGTGGCGATAAGATGTGAAGGTACTGACAAATCTGATGAAGTGTAGCATCAATGTGATCAAAATGCTGAAAACACTGCTGCTCAAATCGAGTAAGGCGCTCAGATATGTCAGAGTATGAAGCCGCCGCATGAACTGGACAATGGACGGGTAGTGGCTGAGATGGTGGATCTTCATGACGAGGAGGGACATCATCAGTAATGTCCTCTAGGTCCTCCTCCTCTGTGGACTGGACGAGGCAATACTGAGGAGGGTAGGTGCCACGTCGTTTCTTGATCATCCTCATGTTTAGCATGCTTGAAATGCCCTGTGGGGACATCTGGCCGATGAGAGTGAGGGAAGATGATTGTGCCGCTGTGTTGAGGAGCCCAAAGTGTTATGCCAATCGAGTCACATAGGGCCCGATAGTGATGACCCCTCTCCTATATCGCTCCATCTGATGGCAGATGGCGAGAGCGATGAAGTAGGCAAGGTCGAAGACGTGCCTGCTCACCATGTTCCATAGGAAATAAGCGTCATGAGTGTTGACGATGCTGGTGCTCTCTCTTCATCCCGTCAAAGTGTGGGCCAAGATGGCGTGAGGGCCGATGCCTTAGAGCGGCTAGGATCATAGGAGGCCGAGGTAGGGACGAGGTCCTTCCAACGCTTTGAAAGAGAGTAGTGGATGTGGTGGTGGAGGGTGTCGAGTTCATTGTTATCCATGAACTCCTCCGTGTACAGCCTTAATGCAATCCCGAACTTGGGTAAGCTCAACTGGCGCACTAGACCACTAAGGCGGAACTGGACCGTTCCAGGATCATCAAAGTTTGTCATGACGACTTGGAGATGGAAAGTCGAGCATAGTTCCATTGTGAGCTCGAGTTATGTCGGCTCGATGATCTCAAAAAAGAGCCCCCACGGTTCAGTCGTCAAGAAGGCTCGGACCGCGTCAGCCATCTGATTCCCAGTCAATGCAGCGGACCACACCTAGGGGTTAGGCCCGTAATATCTGAAATAGCTCCTCCTGGGGTCCCAAGGAGAACTCGAGGAAAAGGTGCCTAATCTCCACGGTAGAACCCGAAGATGACGTTGCTCCTTTCCTTTTCTTCGAGGCGGGGACAGCGGTTTTCTTACTACGTGAGGATGACATTGTATACCTGCATTGAAAAGTTGAAGTTCAACCAATACGCCCCAAAAATAGCATGGAAACACAAAACTAAATAGGAATATTTCATGAGACTCGCGTATTAGATGAAGAGAACAAAACTAAAACAACTAAAGCAAATATATCAAGTTATTAAAATAAGACTATGAGAACAATACGACGGGAATATCTAATGTATGAATGCATATGGGTAAGCATAAAATCAATGGAAACGAGAAAAATGGATAAATGTAATATGAAAAATGGCAATATTCTTTAATGAAAAGCATAAGTATTATTATTCTACTATGAATATTCACTTAAAATAGTCAAATTGATCAGAGAAATCATGAAATAGGCAAAATATTTAAAGAAAATAGAGAGAAAAGAGTAAACAAACGCAAAATAGAGAAGCTTGGGTCGTCAAAAACAGTGTTGTAGGCGGCGCACGGGCGTGGCAGGTAGGGCGTGTGGCATTGCAGCAGCTAGGGTTAGGGATTTTTGGGGAGGGAGATAATGAATAGTGAGGGGTTTGGCAGCTTGGCAGGTAGGGCATGTGGTGTTGCACGCCCGTGTTGGTTTGGCAGTTTAGCCCACGGCCTTATCACACGGTCGTGGCGACTTATCGCATCCCGTGTTGGGGAAAAAAATTTTCCCTATTTTCACACGGACGTATCGCACAGCCGTGTCTCCTCCTGTGGTGTGTGCACGGCCTAAGGTACACCCCTGTGCCTGGCCGTGTGGATGGGAAAACCTTGTGTTTCAAGACTCAGTTAGTAGGCTAGATGTGAAAACCTAGAATTTAAATAAATCATTACTGTTAGTGCTCGGGTTGCCTTTCGAGAAGTGCTTATTTATAGTCTAAGCTTGACTTACCTCTCTGGTGTGTGATCATGGTGGCTCAAAGAGTTTACACTCCTCATCCCTGCTATCAACTTTATCAATATAAGGTTTAAGACGAGTATTGTTTACCTTAAAAGTTCTGAATTTGGGGTGAATTACCTCGACTGTACCATATGGGAAAATACTGAGTACCGTGAGAGGAATTTCTTCATTAGGTTCAGAAGTGGTAATGCAAGGATCTACTGCATCTAGTAGTACTTTGTCTACAACCTTAAGTTGATTTGGTAATGTATTGAGCTCGTCCTAGCTCGATTTTGGTTTTTCGGGTGTTCTCGATTTCTGTATCTGACATTCATCTAGTTCCTCGATTTGTAGCCTTCAGTCTTTATAGATAGGTCCTTTGTTGTTGCTTGAACATGGCTCATGTAGGTTCTTCGAACTTATTTCCTACAAAGTGGGTTGCACCACATGGTCAATTTTAGTAGAATGATTTATACAACCACCTTCAATTTTCGATGTGTTACTCAAATTACGAGCTTGAAGGGTGATTGTTTCGTCCCCCACACGAAGTGTGAGTTCACCTGTGCCAACATCAATTATTGTTCTAGCGGTTGCTAAAAAGGGCCTTCCTAAAATTAAAAGGAACGTTACTATCCTCTTCTATGTCTAGAACAATGAAATCAACTGGGAATATAAATTTTTCAATTTTAACGAGTACATCTTCAATAATCCCCCTAGGAAATCTGATTATTTCATTGGCTAATTGAATACTCATCCTAGTTTGTTTGGGTTTCCCAAGACCTAGTTGCTTAAACATTTTGTAAGGCATGGCATTGATACTAGCCCCTAAATCAGCCAAAGCATTATTTACATCTAGGCTACCAATCAAATAGGGAATCGTAAAACTCCCTGGATCTTTTAATTTGTTTGCCAGCTTATTCTGTAGTATGGCTGAGCAAACCGCATTTAGTTCTACATGCGACGCCTCATCCAACTTTCGCTTATTTGTTAAAAGCTCCTTTAAGAATTTGACTACGTTTGGCATTTGCGAAAGAGCTTCAATAAACGGTAAGTTAATATGTAACTTCTTTAATAATTTAAGGAATTTACCGAATTGTTCTTCTGTGTGGTCTTTTCTTGTCGCGTTTGGGTATGGCATACGAGGTTTGTATTCTTTACTTATCGGTTTCTGGTAATTGTGGTCCACCTCACCCTTACCTTTACTTACCACTGTTTCTTGCCTCGGTTCTAGTTCAGGTGCAACTAGCCCTTCCTCATCTTGAATGTTAATTGCATTGATTTGCTCCCTTGGGTTAGATTCAGTGTTACTCGGTAGGCTACCTTGTGGTCGTTCAAATATCAATTTAGCGAGTTGACCTATCTGAGTTTCGAGCCCTTGGATCGATGCTTGTTAATTTTTAAGTGTTGTCTCGGTATTTTGAAAATGAGTTTCTGACACCAAGATTAATTTTGTTAGCATCTCCTCAAGGTTCGGATTTTTCTCTTGTTCGTAGGGTGGTTGTTGGAAGCCTGGAGGTGGTGGTGGTCTCTGATTCCCTTGGCCTCCCCATGAATAATTTGGGTGATTCCTCCATCCTGGATTGTAAGTATTGCTATACGGATTATTTTGAGATTGAGGATTATTACCTATGTAATTTAACTGTTTGTTCTCCATATTGTGGCCATAGGATGGGTATTCTGGATTGCTCGATCCACCTCCACTTGCTCCACACTGCATTACTGGGTGAACCTGTAAAGAACTAAGAAAACCATCAATTTTCTTATTCAAGAGTTCTACCTGATTAGAGAGCATGGTGACCGAATCGACGTTATAAACTTCAACTGCTTTTGTTGGCTTTGTCCCCATGACTTGTCACTGATAATTATTCAGTGACATCTCTTCTATAAATTCATAAGCATCTTCAGGTGTTTTATTATTAATAGTCCCACCAGTGGGTGCGTCAACCATTTTTCAAGTCGAAGGATTCAAGCCATTATGAAACGTTTGAACCTGTAGCCAGAGTGGTAACCCATGGTGAGGGCATCTTCTCAAGAGGTCCTTGTATCTCTCCCATGCATCGTAGAGTGTTTCTAAATCCATCTGCACAAAAGAAGAGATATCATTACGTAATTTAGTCATTTTAGTGGGCGAAAAATATTTTAATAAAAACTTTTCGGTCATTTGTTCCCAAGTAGTGATTGACCTTCGTGGTAACGAATTCAACCATTTTTTAGCTTTGTTTCTCAATGAAAAAGGGAATAACAGAAGGCGAATGGCGTCATCAGAAACGCCATTAATTTTAAATGTATCACATAGTTCCAAAAAGTTTGCCAAGTTAGCGTTGGGATCTTCGTCCTGCAAACCATCAAACTGAACAAATTGCTATATCATTTGAATTGTGTTAGGTTTAAGTTAAAAAGCATTTGCAGCTACAACAGGTCTAACTATGCTTGATTCAGTTCCTGTTAAAGAAGGTTTAGCATAATCATACATAGTGCGCGGACCAGGATTCTGATTGACAGCAATCGCAGAGGTAGCGGATTTTCTTGGTTTTCAGCCATCTCCTCGGTTATGGTTGAAGAATCGTCCTCTTGCTCTTCCTCTGTGCATCGTAAGCTTCCCCTTATTTCTCTTTAGTTTCTGCAAACTGTGCGATAGATCTCACTATCAAACAGTAATGGTCCCGACGGGTTTCTTCTAGTCATACACTATAAAAACCTGCCAGGAACGAATAAAAGAAAAATTAGAAAAGAAAATAAAAATTAAAATTGCAAATAAAGTAGAATGGCTAAAGTAATAAAAATCGAGTGTTCCAAATATCCTAGTTCCCCGGCAACGGCACCAAAAACTTGATTGTCATATTCGTGACAGGTTTTAAAAATTTATAATTAATCGTTCTTGAAACTAACTATTATCACAATGAAGGCAAGTGTACCTATCGAACAGTAGTGTAGCTTTAGCAAGACTGGATTGTCGAACCCAAAGGAACCAATAGTACTAGTAATTACTTTCTTTTTATTATCTAGCCTAAAAATTAAGGGATTTGTTTATCTAAACTAATTAACTAAACTAAGAGTGCACAGAGAGAAAAATGGAAAAAAAAGCTTTTGGGAAAACTCGATTGATTAAGACAATACCCAAGGAAAATTCCACCTAGACTTCACTTGTTATTTGACTCTGAATCAGACAATTTATTCATTTGACTTGATCCGTAGAAATCCCTAAGTTATATTATTATCTCTCTCGAGACTAATAACATCTAACACTAGGTTGATTAATTGAAATCTGTTTCTAATTAATGCCCTAGTGTTGCATTAACTCGATCTGTGGATCCCCTTATTAGGTTTCACCCTAATCCGGCAAAATCTTATCACCTTATCTCTAGGCATGCAATCAACTCCGCTTAATTATGACAAATTTACTCTTATACAGGGTCTATTCCTCTTCTGGATAAGAGCATTAAATCGAATCAATATCCTGGAATATTAAAACAAGAATTAAGAACACATAATTAAGAACAAGTCAAATATTTATCATACAATTCATATAATAATAATAAGATCCGTCTTAGGTTTCATTCCCCTTAGGTATTTAGGGGGTTTAGTTCATAATTACAGAAGAAAACATCTCAGAAGAATAATGAATACAAAACATAAAGAAAACCCAAAACCCCTGAATGGAAATTGAAGGGAGATATTCAGTCTTGATGATGAATCTGGCTTCTAAGATGGACCAATCGGCTTTCCTTGAGTAATTCCTTGCCTCCTACTCTGCGTCCCCTTCCTAAGTGCCTCCTCAGGTGTTTAAATAGGCTTTAGAATGCCTAAGAGCCCTCAAAATTGGCCTTTTCCAAATATGATTGTACTTGGGCTCGACAGGGACACGCCCGTGTGCGATTACTCCAGCCCGTGGTCAAGGCTGTTGAATAGGCACGGGCGTGTAGTTTACCCGTGTAAGTCGTGCTTCGATCCTGCCAAAGGGACACGGACGTGTGACACGCCCGTGTGAGGAAGTCCCGGCCGTGTTGATTTCTCATGTGGATCTATTTTCTTCGTTTTCGGCCCGTTTCTCGCTCTTTTTACTCTCCTATGCTCACCTAAGTATAAAACATGAAATTAAAGAATTAGGAGCATCGAATTCACCGAATCTAAAGAGAAACCATCCATAAATGTACTAAGCATGGGATAAAAACATTTATAAATTACGATTTATCAACGTCTAAAGATGATTGAATGAAATTGAGCATCGAGCATTGAAGTGATAAATGTGATAGGTAAGAATGCGATGGTACAGGTATGTACAGAACCTATGTGGTTGATGATATTGTGTTTGATATAGATGAGAGACTATGTAAATGAATGATGAAATGAGTTGCATTGTATAGCATTATGAATGCTTGTCATATGCTTAAAGATGTAGTATGATAGTAAAATACAGCTTTGAATAAGTATAAGTAATGTGATGAATAATATTAAGTGTTAGTTAAGAGATTAAATTATTGGATTGATGTATTAAATGTATTATATCATGAACTTACTAAACTGTAAAGTTTACTGTGTGAAATATTTTGTTTTACAATGTTATAAAGCTAGCTCGGATCCACGGATAGTCAGCGACTCATTTACACTATCAGACATCTATTTTAGTACCATTTTGAGAATTGTATATATGGTATATGGCATGTATAGGCTAGTGGGTATGTTTTCTGTTGTGAATATTAGCCATGAAATTTGGCTTGTTAATGTTGTTATATATATATGGCCCATAAGTTGGTCTAAATGATGTGTTGGATAAGTGAGATATATGATGTTTATAATGTTTATGTGATGGTTTATTATGGGATATTAAAGTAATGAATTTATGCATTTGGAACTTTGGTAAGTTGTGATGATGTTGGCATATTGAATAGGTTGATGCTATATAGGTTAATATGTGATTGAATTGGCATGTTTGGTTTCCTTTAAATGTATGCAAATGATGAAAAAATGTTGTGGTTTGGTATGCTTGAGATAGGTGGGAAATATGGCTTAAACCAAGCCAAATTTCACCTCACACGGTTGAGCACACGGGTGTGTGTCTCGACCGTGTGTCTGCTGTAACTTAGTTATGCAAGTAAATCTCGAGCACGGCCTAGACACACGGGCGTGTCTGGTGGCCGTGTAAGGCACACAGCCTTGGTACATAGGCGTGTGTGGCCATTTTGAAGGGTACACGGGATAAACACACGGGCGTGTGATTAGCCATATAACTAAGTAGTTTCGACCATGGCCAAGGCACACGGGTGTGTCTTGAAGCCGTGTGGTGAAGTCAATATGTATGCCCTGTTTTGTCACGACCTAGGCACACGAGCGTGTCTATTGCCGCGTGTGGCACACGGCCTATTCACACGGGCATGTGAGTATTTAAAGTTTTAAAACTTTTCTAAGTTTCTTAAAGTTTGCTAATGTTATTGGTTTAGTCCCAAACCTCTTTAAAGCATGTTTTAAGGTCTCATAGACCTATATAAGGGACAATGTGTTTTTGAATGAATGAGATATGATGAAATAGTGCATGAAATTTGTTTGTGAATGATGTGATATGATCGGTAATACCTCGTAACCCTATTCTGGCAACGAATACGGGCTAAGAGTGTTAGAAAACATGATAAATGAATCAAAACTATAGAGTTTAAAGAAAAGCATGATTTGTATTAAGAATGAACGTGAATCCAAAAAGTTTGGTTGTCTCCAAAAATCAGATCTCTCGAGATAAAAATAAAGAGCAAACTAAAAGTAAATCTAAAACCTAATAAAAGAGAAAAACTAAACTAAAATTAAAAGCATAATTCTAAACTAAGTAATTGGTGTTCATAATGTGTGACAAATGAGCCTATTTATAGATTTTAGGTGGTCGTCATCCTTAACCCTAGGTTAGCTAATGTTCCTGAGTATTAAGTTTGATTGTACAGAACAAAACACCTCCTAGCTCATGTTAATTCTCATCCAAGTCGATGTCATGACAGAAGAGTCAGTATACTCCTCTTAGTATGTCTTCAGGGTATGTCACCATACCCTTAGGCTGTGTCGCAACATCAAAGGCAGTCTTATGATTTCTCCATTCTACTCCCTATGTTACGACATTTGATTATTTCGTGTTGCGACATAGTGACCAATATCAGTTTAGTATGCCTTCTAATGGTCTTCTTCAAACTTATAAAGTTCATTAGTTCACCCTTAGGCCTCAGTCAGCCCCTAAGGTCAATAAAAGACTCAATTTGCATATTTTATTAATTTTAAAAAAACTTACTAAAACATAATTAAAACCTAATGATAATGTTTTTTTTTTTCAAGATCCTAAAGTGTGAAAATTAACTTGCCCTCAAACAACACAAACAAAAATAAGAAATAAAAAAGACAACCCTTGAGCAAATATGATACAAGTATTGACTTTGGAGCACATGACTATGCATTTCATACTTAAGAATAATTTTGACATGACAAATAATTGATTTACCACTTCTGACCTCAGACATCTAAGTTCAGTGCATTACAAAGTATACAAACATTAAGGGCCTCACCTGTGGGAATCCATCAACAAATCATACAAGTAATTTAATTATCCTAGCAGAATATAAATAGCAGTTTATGTGATTATTTAATATAATGCCCATTTATGCATAAGGATATTTAGGTTACATAGGAATTTCTGGCTTGTAACGTTCTGAGGCTTAGGACAGGTATGAAATTCAAAAATAATAAGCCTCAAAAGGCTATAAACACGAAAATAGTTTGGCATATCGTATCGATCCCTATTCTTCCCCTTTAGCGACCCTTACGTTCTCACCATCTTATTTCTCATTCTTTCAGCTTCATTGTTTCTCAACATAGGAAATCAAAGCATAACATAGTAACTATGGCCAGCCTACGAGTTTTTATGCACTGATGAACGGTTTTTTCTTATTCTTGTGACTTTATCACTTTCTTTTTCAATTCATCTCACTCAAAAATGATTTTTGCTTTTCAAGAACTTTTTCTACTTGTATTGATTTTTTTTGAAATTTTCTTTTGTTCTACACTTTTGGTTAACCTATAGTTTCTATATCACACCAATCTGTCCTATTTCACTCTATTTTACAAAATTCGTCATGATATATCTACTTAACCCGCAATATATATGGCCAGACGTCTATAGTCGTGCAGTTCAGGACCAAAGGTAAAAGGAAAATACACTTAATGTTTCAGGCTCGTGTTTTGTAATGAGGTTCATCAAGAAGTGTTTTCAGGCTAAAAAATTGGTACTAGGGGTGAATGAATATAGGCTATTTTTTTGGCTTTGGATGTGTTCCAAACAATACCTTAGGTCATCCCTTAAATATCTCAACATGCACAAATTTAATTAATCAAACAAACTCAAATTCAACCATTTATCATTCATACTAGCATGGTTGTTTCCTTGTATTTTCTATATCATTTGGTACAATTGATTACTTAATGCCTATTTACAGTGTAATGTATAGAACTTAGTAGTCTAATACTCAAAAATTTAAAATCACCTATCATTATGCCAAATTTATCTATAAACACAAGCAACCTATGTACATGCTCCTAACCAAACACTTGTATTTCTATAAGCTCAAGCACACAATAGACAAGAAAAATCAAAAAGAAAGCATAAAAATTGATACAATTTTTTTATGTTACCCCTCACACTTTAGTTAACACATTATCCTCAATGTGTAGTTTGGAAAATAACAAGGAAAGAAGTTACCCGATTCATCGTGGTCGTGCTATCTGGTATTGGTGGGTGCTTCCTCCTTTGCTCGTTGATAGTTCAAATTTGTTGTGTTTCCTTCATGTGGAATTCCTACATAGAAAATCAAAACCAACCACAAAACAAAGTAACGAAAAATTCATTTCTATCTTGTTCCTAAAAAAAACTTGAAGTCATCTTTAAGTTTAATACAACCCAAAACAAAATTAAGTTCTAATCATCCTCCTCATCATCCATCTCATCGCTTCCTACTCCTTCTCATTCTTCTTCACTTTTAGGCTCTCCTTCCTCCTATCTGAATGGTTTAGGCACAAACATGTCTGGTGTATAATTAAGAACCCTGATATTGTTTTTCCTCACAAATTCTCAAAATATTGGCCCTAATTCTTGCATCCACTGTATCGTCCAATAAAGTTTAGGATGACTACTCTCACCAACTTCCTATTGAGCTTATATCAACCCTTGTGATGAAGTTGGTGTAGTCATTGCTTTTTGTTGTCGTTTATTCCAATCTTTTATTTGTTTGGCTCGTAGCTCTTTGTACTATTGGAACAAAGTATCACCGATGATATGTCGGGATGGTTTCAGTGACTGCTCGGTAGATGCCATGGGCATGCTTGCTTTTTTGGATAAGGTCATCACTAAGTGGGGAAAGAACACTCCCACTTTCTGGCCACTAATACATCTCTTCATGTTTTGGTGGATCCACTTTCCAATACACACCTTCTTTGTTCTGCAAAATAGCATAAAGTATAATTGCTCGAAAGGTATTAACATTAGATACATTTAAAGTAGGAACTATTTGCGTGCACACAAATTGAATCCAGATTTTGACCTCTGGCAACATGATAGCTTGATTGAAGGAGGTAGGGATACTAGTACTTGGGAGGTATTTCCATTCGCCCATTCCCTCTATTAAATAATTTATAATATTGCCCGTATCTATATCCCTAAAGTATTCCAAACCGGTTTCATCAAAATCTTAGTCATAGAATGAAGCATTATAAAAATCACAAATAATTCGAGGGGTTACTTTAACTTTTATCCCCCACACAGATACAGTATCCCATATATGGCCATCAAAATTTCTAGACTCATAATCCAACAAATATGCTTAGAATTCTTAAACTATCGGGACTAGAACAATATCTTTCGGGATTGTCCAAAAATGTTCCGACCTATGGTACCAAAATAAAGGTCATATCTCCCTACAAATGATCATCAACAGACCAAATCCCCTCTCTTGAATAAATATTTTCCCTTGAAGTTCATTAAAATATTTTTCAACACTAGGGTTTGCAAAACCAGAGGGATTTTTAATCGCAATGGCTCAATTTCATTAGTTTGTCTAACTTTTCTAGGAGGCATTATCGTTAAACTAAGAACTAAACTGAAATATCAAGCAAAGAAATTTGATAAACTAGTAAAAATCTAAGTTCAGAACCCTTAACCTCGTAAAGTTTTTTGAACTTGTTTTGTACGACGTCTATTGTTCCCTTGAGTATTACCATTTTGTCTTGCACTAAATATGATTGAGAGATGGAGTTTGTAAATAAGAATAAGTGAAAATTAGGTTTTTTGGTTTTAAGAGATTTGAGAAGGTTGGGAAGATTAAGGGGTGAAAAAGTGTTTAAGTGGGTGAGTAATGATTTTTTAGGTTAAAAAGTATGTGGTTAGATGGTTAAAAATTGGCCAAAATGGTCAGGTTGCACTGTCAGGTCAGGTCGCGATATCGAGGTGCTTTTTCCAATTCTAGCATTCTGTGCGGGGTGTTGCAACACCAACTCTGTTCTAGCCCAAATTTCCATCTTGAGGATGTCTCGATCTAAAAATAAACATATATCAAATAAAATTTAGAATCTAAACTATATGCTTAGTTAATTAGACAATAATATACAGGAAAAATGAATTTTAAATTTCATCATGTTTTGCTGCCAAATTCGTCCAGCAGTTCCACCGTCGTGTTCCCACTTACATCTCTTTTCACATTTGTCCACCAGCCGCCATATCCTTTCATTCTATTCCACCTGTATCTTTATTTATACCTGCTCTTTAACAATGCATTAATCATAGTAGGCGTATCCTTGGATTCAGAGTTTAACAACCCATTTTCAGTTAAATTAGAATAGTAGCTTCGAAACCACAAATCTGAGTCAAAAAGAAAAAATATTTTAATATTATTGCATGTTCTACATTATGATAGGAATAACATATGAAATTTTGTTAAGAAAATTTTACTAATTTCATGTTTAATTAGGAGAAAAGGACCAAATTGTATAAAGTGTAAAAGTTGAATTCTAGTAGTTAAAAGGATCAAATAATAATGGAATTCAAAATTTGAGGTCCTTATAAGGCAAATAGACCATTAATCAAAGTTATTAGATATTTATGATGATTCATCCATGAAAAATTAGAAAAAAGAAAAGGACTAAATAAAAAAGCTGAAAATTTAATGGATGATAAGTTAATTAAATGAATAAAATAATTTCATATCATCATCTTCCCCAAAAGTTTCTATGGAAACCCTAGCTAAGAAAGAGAATCTCAAACAAGCTTAATTGGATCCGAATAGGCCTAGTACGGAGTTGGATCGAGGAAAACAAAAAGTATCTGATTAGTAGATTCTCGTATACAAACAAGTGTTGAGGTAAGCTCGTGTAACTAAATTATGTATATTAATATGTTTGAATTGAATGTTGTGTATGTGAATTGTATAAATGCCAAATATATGAAATGGGTTACATATCCGACAAAGCCCGATAAATATTAAATCCCGTTTGAATAATGAAATTCGATAGATATAGGATTTCCCGATTGGGTGTGGTTCTGTATGTGTTGCAGACACACCACAGCTCCTATGAGCATCCCGTTATAAGCTCTCTCGACCTTCCCATTATATGGTTTCTACAAGCATCCTGATCAGTAGTGATCTTGCATCTGTTGCATACTACCGCAGCTCTTTGTGAGCATCCTGTTATATGATCGGTTGTGATCATGCATATATTGCGGACACAAACGCGGCTCTTTGTGAGTGTCCTGATATGGCTCACTTGAACTTCTTGATATATGGCTATCTGGAGCTCCTAATTAATGGCTCTTCATGAGCTTCCCATTTAAAGGCTCTCTGTGAGCTTCCTGATTAAAAGTTTTATGTGAACTTCCTGATTACGGCTCTTATGAGCTTCCCGTTATATAGTTCAGATAAGCTTCTTGTTACATGGCTCACATGAACTTCTTGTTAAATGGCTTGAGAGAGTGCTTCCGGATTATGTGCTCTAATGAGTACCCCTGAATATGAATTGACGGATTACGATTTTGTACACTTTAAGTGTACTACATGTGTATCCATCGATATTTCAAACAAATTTAACGGGGAAAGTTCTTATATGGCTAAACTGAACTTGAGATGATTTATCATAGAAATGTATATGTTATATGGAAATATGATAAGAAAAGTATATGAGTAAGAAAGTTATTACATGATAAGCTTATTCATGTTTCTTGGCAATTGTGTGAATTATAATGACTAACATGTTTTGATGAAGTTGGGTGTTTAGGCTATTAGCCAAACTTATTTGATGCATTTTTCATGTTTATTTTAATGGAAATGAATGGTAAGTTAAATTTCCAGTTATACGAACTTACTAAGCATTATATACTTACTCTATTTATTTTTCTCTGTTTTATAGTGCTCGGAAGCTCGTAAAGGTTAGAAGTCAGTCGGAGCATCATCACACTATCCTTCAACTTATTTTGGTATAAATAACAAACTTATTTTGGTATAATGGCGTGTATAGGTTAAATTGCCCAATGATGGTATGTATATGGTTGGTTGTAACTAGCCATTCCATATTTGATGTTTGTGTAGGAGATTATATCATATTTAATATATATGTGCTTGGTATGATAGATTGAATTTTGATAAACTTATATGATTATACAAATAGGTAAATTTGATTATTTAAATACGTGTGATGATATATCATGTATAAGATTGGTTTTGGCTTGGTTTTAATGTCCTAAATTGGTTGGTGCATGTATTTGAGTGTTATCGTAGGTGGAAGGCAATTTTGGGTGAGAAAAGTGGCCTTGAAAATGGCCTATTTTCGTACACACGGGCGTGTATCTCAACCGTGTGTGACACACGGCCATTCGCACGGGCATGTGGTTTGGCCGTGTGTCCCCTACATCCTTAAAATTGAGAAACAGAATGCCTAGGTATTTTCACACGAGCAGAGACATGAGCGTGTGCCTCAGCTGTGTGTAACACACAGTCTAACACACGGGTATGTGGCTTGGCCGTGTGAACCCTGTACCTAATTAATGCAAGTCAGTATGCTTACACAACCTAGCACACGGGCATATGGCTTGGCCGTGTGACCTAAGTTAGTAACTACCCTAATTTTTAGCATGGGCTGAGACACGGCCGTGTGCCTTACCTCAAATGTCTATACGGCCTAAGACACGAGTGTGTCACTTGGCCGTGTGAGCCACATGGTCTACCTACATGGGAGTGTGTCTCCTGCTTCTAAGAAAAATTTTGAAATTTTGCAAAAAATTCTTTGAGTTTTCGATTTAGTCCCGACTTGTTTCTAATGCATAAATTGGGCTTCGAAGGTCTATTTAAGGGAAAATATGATTGAATATTATTGGATTCAGATATGAATAGTAAATTACATTAATTAATTATATTTTTTTGTAAACTTCGGTCATGCTCCGTAACCCTGTTCTGGAGACGGATATGGGGTAGGGGTGTTACAAGTGTAGTTGGATTAAAAGGTAAATATGGAATGACACTTCTCCATTGATTTCCTTCACTTTTCCTCACTTTGATGAGACCCACATCTGAAAGTTTCAGTTTCACCATTAATTTTCATAGTTAACTCATTTTTCTTTAAATCAATAGTGGCTCTGGTAGCGGCACTGGAGATGGTTAGAAAGGGTCTTCCTAACAAAATAGGTATCTCTATCCTTTTTAAAATCTAAGATGAAAAAAAATGTTAGGACAATAAAACTATGCACCTTAACTAGCACATCCTCTAACACTCCCTTCGGTTGGACAACAGATCTATCAGCTAATTATAATGTGATTTGAGTGTTTTAAGGTCCCCTACCCCGAGTTTTTCATAAATAGATACTAGTATTAAGTTTATACTAGCTCCTAAATCGCATAGAACCTTCTTAAAATAAATTCTCCCTATCTCTATTAGAATCATAAAGCTTTCCAAATCTTTCAATTTTTGGGGTACCTGTTTGGAAATAATAGCACTACAGGATGCATTGATATTGACTTGCCCTCCTACCCTAACTTTCCTATGCCTAGACATTATTTCTTTCAAAAATTTAGTGTACTTTGAAACTCTCTCAATTAATTCAATTAATGGCAAGTTGACATTCAATGTTTTGAACAAGTTTAGAAAATTTACAAACTCGTCCTCATTCCTATTATGTTTCTCTTCTAATTTGGAAGGAAACGGTACATATGTGTTATTGGCCGTGTCTTTTACTCTCTTCTTTGGTTCAGTTATTGGTTCGATGACCTCCTCTGGTTCTGTTTCCTAATTAGCTTCTTAGGTTTTTTCTGAAGAGCCTTCTGCATCCCCTATTGCATCCTTTGGTATCAAGTTTTTCGGGTTACTCAAGATTTTACCCAAACAGAGAGCAACTGCTTTTACTTGCTCTTTTTCTACTTTCCAAGGATTATTCTTTATGCTGCTGGGTATGACTGTGTCAATTTTCTATTTAATATCTCCCACTATGCTCACTAATTGGCTTATTTGATCCTCCAGTTTAGTCAATGTTCTTGATGGATTAGTGCACTCAGATTGCACATGTTTTACTTCTCTTCTCATTGTATGCATCTCCCTTTTGATTCGATCCAGGCGTTGACCACATACAGTATGGTCATTTGGTTTTACACTGTCTTGAGGTTTCTACAGATAAAGAGGTTCATAATTGGTGGTTTTATCTTAATTTGAATTATTATTACCTCCCCCTTGATTTCCTCCCCATCTCAAGTTTCGGTGATCTCTCCAACCGGGGTTGTAAGCATTTGAGTAAAGATTTCTACCCCTATTCTAGATGTAATTCATGTTCTTAGTAGGATTGTTGATATAATGCAAGAGCTATTTGTCTCCTTTATACAGACAATGCATTATTTGCGAATTTAATATAGTTAAGTCTATCTATTAACTGCTGGTATTTATCATCTTCCTGGATAGCTTTTACCGTAGCTGGTTTCTAGCGATATGTCAATCGTTCAACAGGCCACTGACAGAAGTTCAACGCCAAGTTTTTTATCAATTTGTATGCATCCTTGTACGTTCTATTCATATAAGCTCCTCTTGCTGCTCCATCTAATCTGGATTTTCCATTTGCATTGAGCTCATTGTAAAACACTTGCAATCGTATCCACTCAGGAAATCTGTAGTGTGGGCATTTTTGGATCAATGTTTTAAAGCGTTCATAAGCCTCGTGAAAACTTTCCATTTCTGTCTAAAAACAACAATTTCTCTTCTTAGTTGAACTGCTTTGCTAATAGAGTAAAACTTCTGTAAAAATTTTCCAGCGAGCTCATCCCATGTCTTGATAAAACCTGGTGCTTGCGGCCTAACCAACAAAAGGCTTTATCAATCAAAGAAAAGGGGAACAACTGAAGACGAATAGCATCATCAATGACCTCATTGACTTGAAAGTATCACTAAGTTGGAGAAACCATTTTAAATGTTAATTCGGATCCTCTGTCATTGTGCCGCTAAATTACAGATTATTTTAGATCATCTGAATCATTGTCGGTCTAATCTCAAAATTATTAGATGTAATATCCGGCCTTGTTATACTTTCCTAAACCATGTCCGGACTTGGTAATACGTAATCTCTTAGGGTTCCCTTGTTACAAGCCATATGTAAATTTGTGGGTAGTTGTGGTGGTGTTGGAGGATCTCCTAAAACATTATCATTAGCTTCGTTGAACAACGAGTTCTCATGTGGCACTTTGCCTACCACAGGTGGTGGTGGATCTTGCATCTACTGTTGCTACTGCTGTTGCTACTACTATTGATGTTAACGATTTTTTTGAATTATTCTCTCTGGATCTATAACCGACTCTATAAGTGTTCCCCTACAATGAGTAGTACACTAGACACAAAAGGAAATGATTAGTAATGACTATAACGACCCAAAACCTGGCTTAGAAGTTTAAACCGAATCCCAGAGGTTACATTGATCACTGAAGTGATCTGAAACAATTTTAAAAACGAGTTGTTAAAATCTTCTACGAATACAGTTATTGAAATTGAACTAAACCATTTAGCCCCTTTAGGATTCAAAACAGAGAATTCAAGTCACGTCGAAGGCGTTCAGAAGTAAAGTTTTAAGTTTCTAGAATTTAAAAAAAAACTATTTACGAAAAACCAAAATTTGATCGTACCACAATCTTTATAGATTTTTACAGTCTTAAACAGTTTACAAATTTAAGAAGTCTGAAAATTCATTTTATTAGTCTGTGTAAAACATATCACTCCGAGACCTCCGGCATGCCAAGTCCAGCTACAGAAAACGAGGGTACCTGCAAAGGGAAAAACTAAGGGGGTGAGCTACACGAGCTCAATGTGAGTTCGAAAATGACAAAAAAAATGAACACCGAAGTGTCACAATAAAAAAAATATCAATGGCAATCCGATATACGAATCTTCACAAACAAATCAAACGTATCAGTACTGAAACACCTGATCTATAAATAGTTAGTCTCGTAATCAGATAGACAGATAGAATGCGGAATGAATGCAACAAGTAATAAAAAAACCCACCCATCCAGCCAAAACACCTCTCCGTCCCCCGATCACACCCCAAAAGAGTTGTTTGAGCTCATTCAACCAAACACACCACATAGGACCTCGAAAGGCATATCCAACCCTACACATCATGTATGTGGACTAAGCCACTCAGATAATAATACGCAGCAAGGCTGGCGCATATGCAGTATAGTGTATAACAGTAAACCGCTGTACCGATAAGTTACAATTAAACTGCCAAATTAGAATCAGTCTTCCTTCTCTTTACAACCCAACCTAAAAAGATTAGTGCAAATGTAAAATGCATACCATTCATAGACAGACTTACAGAAATAGAATACGAAATCAAAAATGCACACATTCAAATGCCCAGAATTAGAATCAGATATAACATAACATCAATTAACACTCAATTAACACTAAAATTAAGTGCAGAGTAGACACGCCCATGTGAAAATCAAAAAAAATTTCGAAATCATACCCACACGGTCATGTGGCACCAAAAACCCTAATTCCTAATTTCATACAACTGTGTGGACCGCCAGCGTGGCCACCCGTGTGGTCACGAATCACACCAAAATAGGCTAAAAATCGTAGTTTTGACATCAAAACGGCCCCCAACACTTGGTAACTCAGAACTATACCAAAGTTGCTGAATTTCGTAGAATCCAACAACAATTTTATACTAAAATTGAACAGTTTCAGAACACAGACCTTAGAATGCAATAACATGCACCGAGAACTGCTCGATTCGCTCCACCAAACCATTTGGAAACCTCAATCTACACACAACTAAACTATTAGAATTCAATCCAACAATGTAAACAAAATCGAAGCAATTCTTCCTTTAATTCCAAAGACAAAACTTACCCAATTTCACACCCAATCAAACGTAACACACAAGGACAATTAGCCAATAACGTCGATACTAAAACCTAGAATTCATTTGGAGAACGAAAATACGGCGGTAATTAATTTGCCAACAATGAAAGGGAGAAAGGTAGAAGAACCAAAAAGAATAGCAAGAACGTGGAAAAAGAGAGGAAACCAAAAAAAATGGGGAAAGAGAACATGCAAAAGAATTTTAGAAACAACTTTTTTTCCAAAAATAAAAATACAATAAAATAAATAACATAAATAAATATATATATATATATAACTTAAAAACAAAACTCAAATAAAATTAATTCCTCAAACACACATGAGGGTTCAAACCCAAAACCTAGAGATAAACTAACACACATCCAACCACCGAACCTGCAAGCTCATTCTGACATTAAAACGCGAAAATCAACCCAATTGCTCAACCTACTCACTAACCCTAAACACAAATCTTAAAACTTCTAACCCTAAATTTTAGGGTGTTACAATGACAATTAAAATCATATTTATAACTTAGAAATTTCCTAATTATTCTTATTAAAGTGTAAAAATTAAAATTAACTAGTGACAATGCCTCCCGGTAACGGCGCCAACAACTTGACCGCCTTCGGACGTACTACCGTCCAGATTGTGAATACTGCAGTAAAAGACAAATAAATAAGGTGGTATCTGCAAGTATACAAGTCCAGTTGTAATATAGTTACAATAGAGTAAGTGAGTACGCAGAGGATCGTACCCAAGGGAGGCTAGTGCTAGATCAATTTTAACCTAAACAACAAAAGATCTAATTAGTACTTGAAATATGTTATATTACGCTAATATAAATAAAAGGAGTTTTTAATATTTTTATACTGATAAAATATAATGAAGAGAGAAATAACTATCAAGGGAATGGAAAGTAGAATTGATCAAATCTAGTTATAGGTGATTAGCTTGTTTTGGTAATCTTCATCAACTGTTGTTTCGGGTTCCTCATCAATCAACTAGTCGCTATCCTAGTAGGATCTTCTGATCTTCTATTAAAATAACAAGTCGGCAATGACTACTTATCTTCGATCTCACAATCCAAACCAGCTTGGGGTGAAGGTTTTCATAGATAAGCCATGCCAATTTTGGGTTAATTTCCATCTTGATGACTTTTTAGGGTTGTTAGGTTTAGGGTTTAAGTTTTTTCTCTCTCAAACAGCTAATCCATTGAGTAACCATACAAAACAGTTAATAAATCATATCTCCACTCTCTAATCCCCCATATAAGGATTAGTTCCTCATGGTTTTCATAAAAAAAAATATAATTGATAGAAAGAGTAAACATGATAAATGAATCAAAACTATAGAGTTTCAGGAAAAGCCTAATTTGTATTAAAAATGAATGTGAAATCCACAAAGTTTGATTGTCTCCACAAATCAGGTCCCTCGAGATAAAAATAAAGAACAAATTAAAAGTAAATCTAAAGCATAATAAAAGAGAAAAATTAAACTAAAATTAAAAGTAGAATTCTAAACTAAGTAATTGGTGTTCATAATGTGTGACAAATGAGCCTATTTATAGATTTCAGGTGGTCGTCATACTTAACCCTAGGTTAGCTGACGTTCTTAAGCTTTAAGTTTGATTATGCGAACCAAAACACCCCCTAGCTCGTGTTAATTTCCGTTCAGACTCGATGTTGCTACACATCAGAACCTATGTCGCGACATAGGAATCAATATTCTCCTCTTGGGATGTCTTCAGGGGTATGCCGTGACACCCTTAGTCTGTGTCGTGACATCAAAGGCAGTATCACGATTTCTCCATTCTGCTCCTTATATTACGACATTGATTATTTCGTATTGCGACATAATGACCAGTATAGATTTAGTCCACCTTCTAATGGTCTCCTACACACTTACAAAGTTCATTAGCTCGGCCTTAGGCCTCATTCGGCCCCTAAGATCAATAAAATACTCAATTTGCACATTTTATTAATTTTAAGAAAACTTACTAAAACATAATTAAAAATTAATTATAATGCTTGTTTTCAAGCTCTTAAAGTGTGAAAAATAGTTTAATCTGTTAAATTGAATTATGACAGATCAATGCTTGAAATGTGTTTTTAAATAACGAGCTATTAAATGAAAAGCCATAAATCTTGTTGTATTAAATTTACTCTATTCCCTGAAGTGAATGTGGCAGTATATAAAAAATCTTTGACATGGATGTAGTAAGTGGCTATATAATAATCATAAAAGAGATAGCCATATTAATTATTCTCACTACTCTTTAACGTGGATGTAGTAAGTGGCTATATAATAATCATAAAAGAGATAGCCATATTAATTATTCTCACTACCAGAACTTGAAAAATGAAGATAAATAAGAGAATAACAAGAATTTCCAAGAGAACCCTTTAAGGAGTGAACATTATTTATGGCCATTGGTTGCATGCCTATCGTATGCCTAAACATAAGTATGAATTGCATCCTTTTTGTGGATTATGACACTAACTACTTAATTATTGGATTTCTTACTAGTAATAATTCTTTTCACCATTAGAAGTGGAGATGTGGAGATAAATAATAGAGTAGCAAGAGTTCTCAATATAAACCTTTAAAAAAGAGAGACAATTTATGAAAAGTCATTGGTTATGCACCTATCATACACCTTGTAGACAATAGAACAATGTATATTATCCTTAGGGATAAGAAGTATTTTTCTTATTTGGTAATGATTGAACCAGTCTTTGGTGGTACAAAATTAATTTAAGGGTTCAAAAGAGCTAACATATTGTTACCTATCTTCAATGTGGTAATGAAACATGCTAATATTTTATAGTACAAAATTAATTCAAGTCTCCACAATAGTTAATGCACTATATTGAGACTGTTATCCAAAGAAACAATACTATGATAATTAATGCACTATATTCTATTCAATCTCAAATAAATTATTTTGTTTTAAAATGATATGCATTGTAATGAATATTATATTGAGACTGTGGATGGGGAGATGATTAATTAAATCTATTATATTGGGTAAGAATTTCAATACCCTCTAGTTGATATTATGTATATATTAGTATGATTAAATCATATGAGATGGTAAACCAGAAACTTACAGTAGTATCGTTGAATCATGTGCATAGTAAACTAGAAGTTCACTAGTCCAAATATACTAATTAGTTGACATGATCAATTAGACCATCCCGATCAATAATGATGCGATAAGATAATAATTTACGTGAATATTTATTAAAGAAACTGAAGATTATTCATTTATCAAGTGTTGTTTGTTCTCAAAGAAGATTAAACCTCACTAGCAAAAGTTGAAATTGAATCTCTTACCTTTCTGAAAGATATATGGGCTCATTTATCCATCAAGTGTATGTTTTGATATTATTTCGGTAGATACATTTACAAGGTAATCACATGTAAGTTAAATCGCAACCTATAGTTTGCGAGATTACTTGTTTAATGATTAGTGTAAGAATAAAACTTTCAGATTATACAATTGAGACAATTCTTGCTAATGTTGGTGACTTCATTACTTAGGCTTTAAAATATTGTTTTATGTTAGATTGTTAATGCGAATAACTATCGCAAAACTTGTTGCAAGTTTAGAAGAATTTACGAAGTAAATGCTCTAATTAGTAGTTAAACCATATCTTTTAAAAACAAAACTTTTTGTATATATGTATAAGGATACGATATTTTACATGAATCAACACTTGTACACATTATACCAACAAGTTATGATAAATTATCCCCATTACAATTGGTTTTTTGTCAGGAGTTAAGTAGAATCCATTTTAGATTATTTTTTTTTTGAATGTGTAGTATATCTTTAAGTTGATCCACCACAATGCACAAAATGGGTATTTAAAGAAAGTTTTGAATATACATTAATTATGAATCTCATTATATTATTAAATGTTTTGAATGAATTGGAGATTCCATTATGACATGATTTGGTAATTACGACTTTGATTTGATAGTTTTCTCAACATCGAGGGGGGAGAAAAATAATATTTGGATGAAATAAATTAGTTATAACGAATTATTATTATCTAGATCTTCATAGAACATAATTTGAACTAGTAGTTCAAAAAGATAATTCACTTTATTACAAGTTATCTACCTGATGTATTTACTGACCTGATAAAAATAACCAAATGTTATATACCAGCTAAAGTTTGATTAGAACTGAAGTTCCAGTAAGACAACTTGTATGTATAAATGAAAGTTGTAACATCCCGATTTTCAGTGGTTTCGAGACCATAATTCCGATAAAATAATTTGAGAACTATAACGTCCTATTAATTTCCAGTTAAGAAATTTTATCATTTAGATAGTTTAATAAGTTAAAAGGACTGAATTGTAAAAATTGAAAAAGCTGAGTAGTTAAATTAAAGGTACTAAATGGATAATTTAACTTATGGGAAATTAGTTAGTGGAATTTGATGAGGTTATGCTTAATTAAGTGGCTTAAATAGGCTTAATTAATGATTTATTAAAGCTTAATTAAGACAATTGAAATATTTACAAAAATGTCATACTATATATAATAAATTAAACCTAAATTTCTTCTCATCTTCTCTACGAAAATAGAAAGGAAATATTAGGGCTTTCATGCTTTTGATTTGAAGCTTTGATTTGGTAAGTGTATTGATGCACGTTTTTAGTAATTTTTATGTTCTTGAGGACCAATTTGGTCTAGCTAAATCGAGGACCAATTTGTGAAACTGTTAAATATTATAAAATTTTTCATTTATGAATGAAGTTATTTCTTAAATCTTATGATGAAATATAAAGCTTTGTTGATAGATTTGATTATTTTGAAAAGTGATTTTTTATAATTTTAATGTTTAGGGACTAAATTGATTAAGTGATAAATTGCTTGTACTTGAGGTGAAATTAGTGCAAATAGGGACTGATAAGAAGTTATAGAACATTTGGCTATCATGGGTGTTTAGGAAAAATGGGTAAATTGCATGATTAGGGCCTAGGGGTTGAATTGAATAAAAATGAAAAGTTAAGGGGCAAATAGGTAATTTTCCAAAAATGACCTAATTGCATGAAAGGATCAATTTTTTTTTTTAATTCTAATTGATGGGATGAAACTCTTGTATTTAGATCAAGAATGTGCTGATAATTATGGAAAAGGGAAAACTGCCGAGTAGTCCCTGTACTTTGGAATTTCCTGCAAATCAGTCCAGTAAATTCGTACGTTTATTTATGCTTCTAATAATATTTATGCTCTCTGTTAATATACTTTATTGAATGTTACTTTATATACTAAAAGTATGCTCTATCAAGCCATACCTACTGGTTCTACTGAAAGTAGCTCAAACAAGCAAATTTCACTGTTATACTGAGTGAAGCTCAAATGAGCAAATTCTACTGTTATACTGAATGGAGCTCAAACGAGTAAAATCTACAGATATACTAAAATAAAGCTCAATCAAACAAAGTCCACTAAGCATACTGAACTACTGAATTGGTTGTAATAACTGTTATAAGTGGCGTATAATGGAAATCTCTATGTTAATATTGGTTGATGCTATGTTCGATCAAAAAGTTTTATTGAATTATAAAACGAACTTACTAAGCTTCATTCAAGATTACCTGTATTTGATTCATTTTTTAGATTACGTTTTGAAGACTAAGAAGATCGGGTCAAAGATCACACTATCCGAGAACCTTAGTAGATTTTGATCCTCGATTTTGGTATATGGCATGTATTAGGACCCTATGTATAACTTGTGTCAATTACTTAGTATGAGTAAGATGTTATCCTATGTTGTGTTTGAATGACTTGTGAGAATCTACATGTTACTAAATGGGACTAATAGTTAAAAGTATGAACTGCTACGTCATGTGATAACTCAAAGTTGCAATGCAATGGTTGTTATGGTATGTATATATATAATGTACTTGAGTTGCAATTTGGAAGTGAAATGAGATGAAATATATCAAAGCGTTAATGATAACACTTTAATTGACATATTGGTTGAGTTTATTAACATGTTTGAGTGTGATTAAAGTTGGTATTGGTTTACGTAATTGTGTGATCGAATGTGTTTTAGGTACTTAAGCATATGGGTGAAAATTGAGCTTAGAATTGGACATTTTAGGGCACACATGGCCTGAGACATGGGCTGTCACACGGCCATGTGAAGCACATAGGAAACCCATATGAGGCTGTGCCTAGAGAGAGTGTAAAAGTAGTATAGGTGCAGTTTTCACATGGGTAAACACACAGCCTACGACACGGCCGTGTGAATGTATTTCGATTGTTACACGGGCTAACAAACGGCTTGCGACACGGCCGTGTGATTCAAATCAGAGAGTTACACGGTCTATGCACACGGACGTGTGGGATAGTCACACGGCGATGTTAGAGCTACACGGGCTAAGCTCTATCACACGGCCTAGGCACACGGCCGTGTGACCCCTGACTTGAAAATTTTCATTCTTTTCCTAAATGTTCTTATTTGCTCTGAATTAGTCCCTAAATGTCCATAATTAATTTTTAGAGCTTCGAAAGCTCGATTTAAGGCCCAAACTGAATGGTCATTTTCATATTGAATAATACTTGTGGTTATGGAATTGAATTGATTATTGAATATAAATTATTATTAATTGTTCCTACTTGACTAGTAACATCTCATATCCTATTCCAGCAACGAAAACGGGATAAGGGTGTTAGAAAAGTAGTGTCTACCAAAAACATAGTGATTTGATTGGTTCAAAAGATAAAAATTATTGTGAAAGAAAAGAAAAATAAATATGGATGGTCATATAGTGGAGGCAAGTGCTCCCGAAGAGACCTAAGACATAACTAATTATTAAAACTATAGAAGAGATTCAAATACTTGAAGATGGAAATAATGAAAATAAAGAGATCTTGATAATTTATGTCAATACGAGAAAATATGGAATCACGGAAAATAGAAAATTATCGACAATGGTTTTGCATACGATATTATTATTGAAATAATGAAAGAAAATGAGGATCTTGAATAAATTTGTTGAGAAATATATACATGTAATAGATTAGCCAAAATGGAAAAACACAATTCAAGTAGTATTAAATTTGTGCAATTGTTGGACCAGTAGTCCAAATGTCTAAAGATATAAATCTAGTGAGATACAAATAAGTAGTTTTATGAAAATGGAATAAATGAAGTTTTTTGCTAAGTCCTGACATTGATTATAATATTATTTTGTGATAGATGTAATAACTTTTAGATACCTTATCGATTTGATAGTTTATGAAAGATTTGACATGCGTCTAATGGTTGTTGTTACAACATTTATATGAATTACTATATAGTGAAAGTTTATATTAAAATCCTTGAAGGACTTGGAATGCTAGAATCATATAGAAATTCTCGAGAACTTGTTCAATATGTTTGCGTAAATATTTATATGAATTGAAATTATTTGAACATATGTGGTAAATTTGACTTAGTAAATAGTAGTTAAAGGAAGATTATAAAATGATTCAAAATATCTACTTGTATTTTTATAGAATGATCATGATCAAATTTTTCTATGATTATTATTGGAACTCTTGAAGAGATCAAAATATTCCCTAATTTTTTTCCTCACTCGTGACTTTCAAAAGAATGGTGATATAAATGCTTAGAGAATATGTTCAAGATCATTTGAAAAGCTAGCATTCAAGATTGAATACATATAATTTGAGATATCATGCAATGCTGTCATGAGGGGGAGTAAATACGTGATGTTGTCTCTTTAGATTTTCCTAGTAATGTTATGTGTACTATAGACATGTGTACTCCTTTTCCTTCACTAAGATTTTTTTCCCCACTAGTTTTTTATCTTAATAAGATTTTAACGAGACATTATCTACCAATGGACATCTAAGGGAGAGTGTTATAAATATTTTTATTATTAAGTGGATGTCCATTAAGATTAAGATAAGTTTGATGTATTTAGGACTCTAATGTCCATTAGAAGTATAGTTTTATTTCATGAACTTCTTAATATAAACTCTAAAGAAGCTTTGTAAAAAATCTCATTGATAAATAAAATATGTATTCTCTTTTGCTCTCTAATTTCTTTATTCTTCATTCTCTTTATTTCAAAACAATATTTAAATTTTAACATGTCTCGCTTCACAATGAAACAAATTCAGATATGTAGAATACTACAAGCTAAAGAAAGATCAAATTACCTGAACCGATAAATTGTTTTAAGGAGTCAAAATACAATATATAAGTTTATTTAAGATAAAGATTAATATTTTGTGCATTTACAGTGTCCTTTTTTTATTTCACAAGTAGCTTTAAAAATTATCATGTCTTTTCTTTAATCTTTATTTTTAATTTATTATACTCTTGTAGGACACTTATTAACCTGACCTTACTTGTGAAGTTTAAAACTTCACCGACAATGTACCAAATATTATTCATTAAAATAAAAACTAATTATTCTGAAAGTTCATATAATATATTTTATTTTGTTTAATTATAAATTATATTTTAAAACAAGCTAAATTGAGTTTTGGGTGAGTAATTTAATTAACTTTTTGTTGGCTAAATTCACAATTTGGCCTTTGAAGTATACTAATTTTCTCACTTTGGTAGCTGAACTTTTTTTTAGTCCAAATTGATACCTAAAGTACACTCACTACCCGATTTGGTACCTAAAGCATGCTTCTGTTATATATTTTAACCCATTTTTAATATATATTTTAACACTCACATGGAGTCTTTATGTAAAAAATATTTTCTTTTATTAAATGCATATACACATTAAAAATATAAAAATTCATAAATATTTATAATCTAGAAAAACAAGAAATAAATTATAAAAATAGAAATTACAAAAAAATATGATAATTGAAAAGAATTTAGTTGAAATTAATAATATTATTATACAAAATGTAGAAAAATTGAAAAATATTTAAAATTTTAAAATTCATTAAAAATATAAAAACATTTAATAATTTGTATAAATTATAAAACTTATAAAAATTTTAAATATTTAAATAAATTTATATATAATATAAAAATAATATAACATTTTAATATTGTTTTTAATAATATTTATTTTTAAAATATTTTTTTACAATTTTATAATTTTACAATTTTGTAATAAGATTATTATTTTTAACTAATTTATTTTCAATTATCGTATTTTTGTAAATTTTATTTTATAATTTATATGTTTTTTCTAGAATTTATATATTTTATGATTTTTTTATATATTTATCTCCATTTTTCCTTGTTTAAAGGTTAATATTTTATACACAATAATGTACTTTTTTATTTCACAATCAGCATTAAAAATTGACATATGTTTCTTTTTCAAAATATCTATTTTTAAATATTTTATTATAACTCTATAGGATACTTGTTAATCCCTAACTCTGTTTATGGACTATAAAAACTTTATTGGCACCAAATATTTTCCCTTTTTACTGTGTATACATTTAATAAAAGGAAATATTTCAATTTTTTGGCATAAAGATACTACATGGCACTTTGTGATTGGCTATAAGTTATATTTTTAATGCCTATTAGAAAATGGACTAAAAATATAACGAATGGATATTTTAGGTATCAAATTGGAAAATGAATATACTTCAGGTACCAATTTAAGCAAAAAAATTTAGATACTAAAATGGAAAAACGGATATATTTTAAATCCCAAATAATGAATTACCGTTTTTATTATCCAAGCGTGGCTTGATGCTTGATACAAGCTAATCAACTTGAGTACAGAAATACTAAACTTAAATATTATATATGATAATTATATTGGAAACAATTTATATTTATTTTAATTTTAAATATCATGAATAAAACTGTATGCACAAAATTAAATAAGAATTACAATTCTATTGTTAAAAAATCAAGTATCAAGTAAAATAATTAAAATGGACTTAAATTAATTTATATTATATAAAGGAAAAACATAAGATTACATTCATTAATCATTAGAAAAGTAAAGTATAGTATTAGTTATTATAATTATTTAAATTTCTTTTCCATAATATCAACGTATAATGAAATTGTTAATTCTATAATTAATTCAAATTAAATATTGTACTAAATTAAAATTAAAAAACATTTAAAAGGTTTGAAAGAATCAAACTTAATTTATTGTATATTAAAACAACTATTCAAGGGATAAAAAGCAAATTTACAAAAAATTGATGCCTTACCGCTCCTAATGCCGGCTCAAAAATTAGTGTTGTATAGCCTAATAATACAAATATACTTGATGAAGAAATATTAAAAGGGTTGCATTTTTTAAGATTTCAACTTTAAATGCTTCGGTATCACCTTGAATTGGGTTATCAAATATACTGCCCACCTGCTACTGTATTTAATACGTAGCAAAATGAGAAACGAAGTGAATGACAACCTTTCTCATCTCTACATTTTGCAATATCCTATTATATACCAGTTGGCCTAGAAAACGTACTGATCTCTACAAAATCAAATCTTTAAAATCTCCTGGCTGCCATTGCCATGCATGAGGGAAAAAAAAAACCATCGTCATCTTTGAGATCTTTAAGGCTGATACATCAAGCTATTGAATCATGTATATAAGATTATTATATAATTTATAAGTCGTTATCTGCCATTAAATTAACTAGGTTGCTGTGAATGACAAAATTAATGAAACATGGAAACTTGAGAGAAAATGACAGTGATAACGTACCAATTGAATGATGAAATGAACAACTTATTTCAACGATTAGGGTAATGAATACGGATAGTTGTAAGGTGTGCTTTTATACATCATTGATCAATAACTAATATGATACCCACTTTATTAATAAATAAAGTAAGAAATAGTCAACGACTTATAAATAAATGTTAATAATTTTATTCAAACATGATTAAATAATAATTAATTATAAATAAATGTTAAAATCTTTGATTATAAATTCAAGATCTTAAATATGAGAGTTATTAATATTTATTTATAATAGTTACAATTAATGTTTAATTTTGTTTAAATAAAATTATTACTATTTATTGACAAGTCCATATTCTTGATGGTGCATGAGATTATGCACTAATAGTGCATCAAATATTATTCCTAGAATTAGAGCAATTTGTTAACAAGTAAACAACACAAGCATATAAACACTAGAGTTATTTACAATGTTTGGTAAAGTAGGTATCAAGGTGGTCAATTTCGTTCAAGTTTCATATGTATCAACTAGAACATTTCGTTCTAGTAGTAAATTGGAACAATAAACTTTAGGTTCCGATTGGTACTAACCGTACCAATGTGTATTGGTTGATTTCACCCATGCCAGACAAATTATGGTACCAGACAAAATATGGTGTATTGGCTGGTACAAAAAAAATTTAATTTTTTGTTATTTATTTTGAAGTTACTGGATTATGGATTGTTATATGCATGGTATGAGATGCTCTTATTGTTTATTTGTGCAATATTTTTTCTTATTTATTTTTAGTTTGTTTAAATGATAAATTGCATGTGTGAAACTTATTAAAGAATATTTTAAATAATTGATTAATATTTAATTAATCTTATTATTTGATATGTGTACATACTTTTTATATACATATATCATTTTTTTTAAAAATAACAATAAATCCGAAAAGGTACATCTATAACACCCTATACCTAGCCTAGTCGCCGAACCCGAATATCAAGATGTCACACCACCGTCTCACATCGTACACAATATATCTTGTCACTTTAAGAAGGGAGTGTCTTTTATTTTGACATTTGCACAGTTTTTGTGTGACACCCTGTAAGCAGCCCAATTTGCCTGGGCCCATCAGAAACAATAAAACAAAATAATTAACAAAAACCACAAAATTAAAACAATCCAAAATAATCCATTTACAGCCTTCACCAGCCCAAATTAAAACCTAAAACCCCATTACACCCAACACCCCCAAACAAACCAAATTACAGTGGCCCAATAGCGAAAACAAGCCCAATGGCCCAAAATTTTTCAGAAACAGAAGCCTTAGGGTTTCCCTTGTTGCTAGGCGCTGCAGTAGCCACCAAGCAGCCTCTGTACACCCCATGGATTGCCCTCGTACGGCCTCCGTACACATCCAAGTTAGCCGAACCTGCGAGAAGAAAAAGTGACAGAATACAGCAAAACAATAGCATAAAAGAAAATGAGGAAAATTTGCATTTATATTTTAATTTCTATTCAGCTATAAAAGGGAGGCCGATTATATACTGTAAAAAGGTTACGAAAGTATATGCGCAAATAACAATCAAATACAAAAATCAAATACATATCAAGGTGGTTCATTCATTGATCCTTTATTCTTATCTTTTTCCTTACTTTGTTTGAATCTATCATACAAATATGCAAAAGAGTGAAGGTTTGTTTACCGATCGTTCGGTGTCGACCTAGTCGACGTTTTGCTCCTCTGGTCCAAAGGCAAACGGATCCCCGGTTAAAGCCATGGCAAAAATGGAGGCACATTAGGCGTCGACGAAGCCCACAAGGGAGGTTAAAAGAGTTTTAAGAAAAGTTTAGGGTTTTTTTTTTGAAGAAATAATCAGCCAAATGATTTTTTAGGGCAAATTTTAGTTTATATATATGTTTAAAATGGCGTCGTTTCACGGCACAACCCGATGACCCGATCCGATGCCCTCAGGATCCGCGTGTTTCTGCGGTGAAGGTATATTTGCGCATTCGGTCCCTCCCTGGTTTGCCGCCATCTGATTAAGTCCTATTTATATTTCTTTTGTAGTTTTTTAAATTTTTCCTGAAATTTATGCGCTGTTTTAATTTAATCCATTCTTAAACGATGCGTTCAAGTATTTGGGACAATTGAATTTTTAATCCCCATTGGTTTGTGCGCGTCGTATTTTGGTCCTCAATGTTGTTTTAATAGCTTTATTTGTTTGTAAATTGTCCTTTTGATTTTACTTTTATTTCAATTGAGTATTTTTTCTCATTATTTCAGTTTATTTTATTTTTTTTCTCTTTTGCAACTCTTTTATTTTTAAATTTATTTATTATTCATCTTTTAGAGATTGTTTTAACATATTATCTTGAATTATTTTACTGATTTTTGCATTGTTCTAGTTTGTTATTTTGTACTTTCATTTATATTTTTTATTGTTTTATTTTACAATTTATTTATTTTAAAATCCTCTTTTATATATTTCTAAGCTTTAAAGATTTATATGATATTTAATTTAATACTATTATACATATAAATACATAATTTATACTAAATTATTTTTATTCTAAGTATATATTCTTGATTTCATATTATTTTATGTAAATATTTTCTTTTAAATTTATTTATGTATATATACATATATATTTTCTTTTAAAACCATTTATGTATATAATTTGTTTCTTTTAAGGGCCCTATTTTAAATTATATATTTCATTTATTTTAAACACTTTCATATATTAGTTTTTTAATATACACTCTTTCTATTAAGTTTTTCATTTCATGTATATTATCACTTTTAAATTGATATGTTTTGTTTTAAATTATTTTGTATATTATTTATTTCAAATTTCTTCTTACATAATATCTACTTTAAAAATCATTTATGCACTATTATGTTTATTTTTATTTCTTTATACAACCAATTTCAAACTCTCTCATGTATGACTTATTTAAAATTTTATACATTTCATCTTTTTAAATCGTTTCTATATCATATTGATTTCAAATTTTTCTTCTATCACATTATTATTTTGATTTTATTCATCCACATTTAAAGGATGGTTACGTTTTATGTATTTTAATTTGTTTTTATTAGTTATATTTTTAGGGTTACATTAGTCTTTGATTATTAATGTTAGTTTTTAAAATGGGATTGTGAGACTATTGCTATGGTGTATTTCAAATTGTATGTTCATTTTGTTATCATTGCCCTTCATTTGTATAATGTTGAACTCACATATTATCTCGTACTCGATACTATGCTAATGCTTCTTATTATTGCATCGTGATTCAAATTTTAGTGATTTGTCTAAAATTGATCATTTCATTTTTCCTTAAGTAAACCAAACAAATATATTTTAAGTCAGTTTTATAATCGTTTATTTGAAAGTTTTCAAAACAAGGCAATATTTAGTGTTTGGAAATTCGAGAAATTGTGCCCTAACGTGTTGGGTTTCAATTTACCATTTGACCAAATAACTGAATATCCTTTTTAAAATTTCAATGTATGAGTTTTGAAAATCATGAGGTGATCTTAGTATCGAGGGCTTGAAATGTCGTATCCTAACGTGCTGGATATGATATTTTATTTCTCGGAACAAGAGAATCTCAATATCCACTTCGAGTTATCCAAACATTTTTAAAAGAATTGTATTTTAAAATCTTTTCAAATTTTCGACATTAGGACATTAATTAATCAATAAGGTACCAATTTTGGGCGCTTCGAGGGAGCTAGTCCTTCCTCACACGTAACCGACTCCCGAACTCGTTTTCTTGAATTTCGTAGGCGAAAATCAATATTTTAATAAAATAAAATGTTTTATAGGTGATTGGATCACACCTAAACAAAAAGGATTGGTGGCGACTCCATATTGCTTTTTGAAGTCGATCCCTGTTTTTCAAAAATAAAAATGGTTTCGACAGCTTGGCGACTCCACTGGGGACTAATAAGAGAGTCAAGCCGTAAAATTGATTATTTTCTGTCCTTCTATTGAAAAATTAAAAATTTGATTTGAAAAATCATGATTCTTTTGTTGCATTTGTTTGTGATCCTTTTGGTTGCTACGGTTTTAGTCTCGTAGAATACCCTTGCATTACATTGCATGACCGTTGTGGTTATACCTTTTAAGTGGGAATGAGAAGCTATGCCTTCGTGAGGTTTTCACCTCCGTAGGGGCTAGTGAACTACTTCCGGGATACATCCGTACCTATGTCTTCGTGAGATTTTCATCTCCGCGTGGTCATAGGAAAATGTATTCCCCTAAACTAAACTCGATCCATATGAGTGTATAATGGGTGAGGATTGGGGAATCTACTGGTTCAGGTACCCTTTTTTTAGAATTGAACTGCATAAAGCGAACCCTAAGAGGCCATCCTAGGTAAAGTGATACATGATATTCGCGACAAGTTTTAAAAATTTATAATTAAGCGTTCTTGAAACTAACTATTATCACGATGAAGGCAAGTGTACCCATCGAACAGTAGTATAGCTTTAGCAAGACCGGATTGTCAAACCCAAAAGAACTACAAGTACTAGTATTTACTTCATTTTTAATATCTAGCCTAAAAATTAAGAGGTTTGGTTATCTAAACTAATTATTAACTAAGAATGCACAGAAAGAAAATTTGGGAAAATACTTTTGGGAAAATTCGATTGATTAAGACAATACCTAAGGAAAAATCCACCTAGACTTCACTTGTTATTCGACTCTGAATCAGACGATTTATTCATTTGACTTGATCCGTAGAAATCCCTAAGTTATATTATTATCTCTCTTGAGACTAATAACGTCTAACCCTAGGTTGAATAATTGAAATATCTTTCTAATTAACACCCTAGAATTGCATTAACTCGATCTATGGATTCCCTTATTAGGTTTCACCCTAATCCGGCAAAATCTTATCACCCTATCTCTAGGCGTGCAATCAAATCCGCTTAATTATGACAAATTTACTCTTAGATAGGGTTTATTCCTCCTCTAAATAAGAGCTTAACTTGAATCAATATCCTGGAATATCAAAATAAGAATTAAGAACACATAATTAAGAACAAGTCAAATATTTATCATACAATTCAGATAATAATAAGATTTGTCTTAGGTTTCCTTCCCCTTAGGTATTTAGGGGGTTTAGTTCATACTTATGAAGGAAAACATCTCAAAAGCATAAAGATAACAAAACATAAGAAAACCCGAAACTCCTGAAGGAACTTGAAGGGAGATCTTTAGTCTTGATGATGAACCTGACTTCTAAGATGGATCAGTCAGATTTTCTTGAGTAATTCCTTGCTTCCTACTCTGTGTCCCCCTTCTAAGTGCCTCCTCAGGTGTTTAAATAGGCTTTAGAATGTCTAAAAGCCCCCAAAATTGGCCTTTTCTGAATAGGGTTATACTTGGGCTCGACAGGGACACGCCCGTGTGCGATTACTCCAGGCTGAGGCCAAGGCTGTTGAACAGGCGCGAGCATGTAGTATACTCGTGTAAGTCGTGCTTCAATCCTGCCAAAAGGACACGCCCGTGTGAGAAAGTCCAGGCCATGTTGATTTCTCATGTGGGTCTATTTTCTCCGTTTTCGGCCAGTTTCTCGCTCTTTTTACTCTCCTATGCTCACCTAAGTATAAAATATGAAATTAAAGGATTAGAAGTATCAAATTCACCAATTATAGAGGAGAAAATATCTATAAATGTGCTAAGCATGGGATAAAAATATGTATAAATTACGATTTATCATAAAGCTATGTTGAACCTTAGCGATTACCTAGATAGGTGTTTGACTATTTTTTCTTTGTTTGCTTTGAATTTTATCATTTGTATATGATACTGACCTGTTGTGTTTTGTTTTAGCTATAATTGCATGACATTGCATATTTAAAGATGTGTCGATTCGTGTTCGGTTGCTAAGTTAGAAGGCTTGCCATGGAGAATGAATTTCTTGATAAAGTAGAGGATAATGCGGTTGTCCGTGTATGGTCAGAGAAATTGCAATTAAAGAAAGGGGATAGTCTAGTTGAGGGGTATACATCGGAGTTGTGGGACTTCACCCATATCAGTGTTACACAAAATGAGCTTCAAGAATTGAGAGATATATGGGCCCATTGGGATGATGAGACTAAGCAGCTATTCTACCATAATTATGACGATCTACCTTACCTACTCGACATCAAAGTGGACAAGCATTTGTTTATGGCTATGGCTCAATTTTGGAACCCTACTTATAGCTGTTTCGCTTTCAGAAAGGTGGACTTGGTGCCCATTGTGGAAGAATATACCACCTTGCATAGCTGTCCAAATATCCAAGTCTGCAAAGCTTACTATAGGGTCGCTAATGTCCCAACTTTTGTGAAGAAGTTAATAAATATTACTGGAATGAGTGAACAGTGGGTTACAGCCCGAATTCAGCAAAAAGAGGATAATAAATGCATTCCTTGGATAAGTTTGAGGGACTTGATTCTAGCACATCCGGATGTAAAGAAGAAAGTTGACGTCTTTGCCTTGAGTATTTATGGTTTGATAATCTTTCCTAAAGCTTTATGACATATAGATGAAGCAGTTGCTGATTTATTTGATCGACTTGATAAAAATGGTCACACTTGTACCTGAAATTCTAGCCGAGACATTCAGATCTTTGAACATGTGTCGGGGCGAAATGACGAGATTTATCGATCGTCTGATTATTATTGGTATGGTTTCATGGTCATTTTTGGAAGGTAGACAAAGTCTCTTACAGAGTCTTCTCTGAGAATTATTCCCCATTAAAGGAGGAAGCAGCTACGCAAAGGAGGGACGACATATCAGAGGAAAGGTGTAACACCCCTTACCCGTATCCGAGGCCGGGCTAAGGTACGAGGCGTTACCAGACAAACATACAAACATTAAACTAAAATACGAGCCATAAAATTTTATTCATATTTCAAAACATTCATTCTCTTACACGTAGTCCCTTATTTGAGTCTACGGAGCCCAAAACATACTTTAGAAAGGGTTTGGGACTAAACCGAGAACTTACAAAAATCTTGGAAATTTCATGCTTTAAGGCTCCACTGCATGTGTCCCAAAGTCGTGTTCCATACAGGTGAGACACATGGTCGTGTCTCTGCTGTGTGGAATATACCTAGGCTATTTTCCAAGCTTTGGTCAACCTTGATCTCTTACACACTTATACAAAATCAAAAGCATATAACATGGTATTCATTTAATGATTAAACATCCTCAATTAAACCACAAACATAGCATTTGTATGTCATCATACATGTGTCTCTCATACTCATTTTACCTTGTTTATTATAGTACCACTTATACATTTATACCAAGATTATCATCTTACCAAATATCTTTAGCTTAATCATCAAGCATTCATATTTAAAGCTAGATCATATCTTTATAAAATACCACGATTCAGATCTGTGAGAATAACATGTTTGCACGAAACATTTTAATTCAATTCCATACCCAACAAGCATTACATTGAGACTAGTCATATATATATATATATATATACATGTCATGATACATAACATTCTCTTTTTGTTTCTTATAAACACATATCATTTATTTCATTATATCAATATTTCATATACCATAGTTTCCATGTATTCCACATATATTTATTTTCCTCCTCCTCCTCTCCATTCCACAACCTTAATGTATATAGCATTCTTGTAAGTACGATTTCACAATTTACTAATAAATGTTCACATCAAACTGTCCACACGAGTCATAGTCACTTAATTATTTATAATTCGAGATATAGAGATCCAAATTAAGATCTGTAAATTTCCCCTGAAACTAGACTCACATATATTTCCGCCATAAAATTTTCATAATTTTTGGTTTTTCCAATTAGTACAGTTTATTCATTAAAATTTCCCCTGTTTCACTTTCTGACAGTTCTGACCTCTCTTCACTAAAAAATAATTATCTCACAGTACAGAACTCGGATAATGTTCTTGTTGATTTATCTTGAAAATATACTCATTATGGATTTTAAAATATAATTTTATCCTTTAATTATTTTTCTCCAAATTTTGTGATTTTCCAAAGTCGAAATAGGGATCACGTAATCATTCTGAATCAGTCTCACAAAAACATAAATATCTCAAAATATAGAACTCCTTTACTTTCTATGTTTCTTTTATATGAAAATAGACTTATTAAGCTTTAATTTGATATCTCATTCAGTCTCTGATTCAATTTATACTATTTTTGGTGATTTTTCAAAATTATGTCACTGCTACTGTCCAAAACAGTTTTATTGCTAATTCACTCTTTCACACTTTCTTTGTATTAACCTCATTTTAACATACATATCACAAATCATTTTCACCACATTTCATACATCACAAGTATAGGCCCATGATCACAAGGTCACCATAAAATTATCCTCATGTATAACTTACTTGTTTATAACCTTACCACATCCTGGTCACTTAATGAACACATTATTCACATAACTAAGTTCCTGCACTTATTCATCACAAAACTCACAAAGCAATACATAGAGAGTCTCCCGTTGAACACTTCGGATCAATCCTCGATACTTGGTGGTTTCAGCACATAGCTCCACCCATCATATAGTTCGGCTCTCTTGTACACATGATGAACACTTAGTACCACCCATGTGACCTAGCCAGTTTATCTCGTAGCTCTCTTATCTACATGGTGTCCTTCACTTAGAACCACGCATGTGACCTAGCTACATATATCCCGTAGCTCTCTTGTCTACATGGTGTACACATAGTATCACCCATGCGACCTAGCTACATCATAATGTCTTGTAGCTCTCTTGTACACATGATGTGTACTCAGCACTATACATGTGACCTAGCTACATACCATCTGTATCATCCAATCTTTCCAGAAGGTTCAACCGGATTTCTCTCTTTTCCAACAATTTCACCAATCAAGTAATTATTCACAAACATATTTCCAATATTTTTATAAAATATCATAATACAAGTAATAGTGATGTATTACTTACATATAAACTTACATCTCATTTAATATCAACGCAATAACATTAAATTACACATTGTCTTATTAAAATCATATGAACTTACAATTTCCCATAATATCCATAATCATAGAAATCACATTTATGTATGATAATTCAATGCACTTCATGTACCATAGACATATTTTTAAATCAATTCATAAACTTGGCACCATAATCATTTAATTTAACATAATTCAATTAATTCACTAAATTTAACTTTCAAATATAAATTACAGCATTATTGTTGTATTATTATCATACCAACTTACATACTTTCAACACCTCGGAGATCATAGTAAATATATCAATTTTACATTGAAACATGCATAAATTAATGCTTATTATACATATGAACTTACCTTGATATTAAAACGGCCATTTTACCAACTTTCCCAATTTTCGTTTTTTCTCTCATTCTAGGTTCAAATCTCGTTTTCCAGGATCTAAAACATCATATTTTACTTATTTAATTAATTTACTATTCAAAACAGTCCTTAACTCAAACTTTGGAAAAATTACAATTTTGCCCCTAAACTTTTGCATATTTACACTTTTACCCCTAGGCTCGGGAATTAAACTTCATCCCTTATTCTTATGTTTTATGACATGATGATCACTTTTCCCTTCTATGGCAACATCAAATTCTCACTCTAACATATACTTATGACTATTAGGTATTTTTACCGATTAAGCCCTTTTGCTCGTTTTCACTTAAAACCGAGTAGCACAAGTTGTCTAACATAATTTAAAACCACATATTGTATCATAAAACACCAGAATACACAAATTTTACCTATGGGCATTTTTCCAAATGTGAACCCTAGGTTGAATTATTGCTAGCATAAGCTAAATCAAGTTACCGGGACTCCAAAAACGTAAAGAACTTGAAAAACGGGGTTAGAACGGACTTACAATTGAGCTTGGGAAGCTTGAAAACCCTATCCATGGAGTCTCCCTTGGTATTCACGTCCATGGTGAAGAAGATGAGCAAAATTGGCTTTTAATTTTGTATTTTAATTCATTTTACCCCTAAATGACCAAAATACCCTTACTACTAAACTTTTCAAAAATTCCATCCATGTCCAATTTTTTTTCATAACTTAGAAATTGGTAAAATTCTATTTAAAACCTCCTAATTAATATTTCAAATCAATTTCATACTAGAAACTTCTAGAATGCAAGTTTTGCAACTTATTCAATTTAGTCCCTAACTTCGAATTAAGCACTTTATGCATAGAATTTCTTCACGAAATTTTCACACAATCATGCAATCATATCATAGACCTCAAAATAATTATAAAATAATTATTTATATCTCAGATTTTGTGGTCCCAAAACCTCTGTTCCAACTAGACCCAATTTTAGGCTATTACAAAAGGTGGATGGAAATTCTTCAAAATCTCAAAAAGGAGGATGTTGAATGGAGAGCTGTTTGGATGGTCCCCAATGAGATCCTTTATCTGTGTGGGAGATTTGATTGGGTACCTTTTCTTGGAATTTGGGGAGCCGTTGGATATACCCTTTTGCTCATATTAAGGTAGTACAAATCAAGGCAGTTTATACCGGTGACGCACGGGCTAGCTCAATGTGAGTTCTCATATAAGGGGGACAATTATAAGAAAAAGGTTCGAGAGATTTTTTATACTTGGAAGCAGACCCATTGGATGAAGAGGTTGGCTATTGGTTTAAGGACGACTCCTGAATACAACGGATGGTTTAACAAAAGGATTAATGATAATATCCCTGGGTCGAGTTTAGAGGGTGCTCGATCAATGGAGGAATACTTGCAAGTGGTCCCATCAGAGCTAGAGATTATAAGGTAAGACTTTGAAAGGAAGAATTCAGAGTTCGGTAAGAAGATAGAACAACTAGAAGAGGAGAAGATGCATATGAGGCTAGATATCGATGTTCAGAAATTGGAGACTGAGAAATTACAAAAAAGGAAAGAATAAGGCAGAGGAGGATCTGGATAGTTTGAAGACAGATTATAAAAAGCTATGTCTATCAATGAGAACTACCGAGTTAGGAAAAACTTCAGAGCAGTGGCGTCAAGAGATTCAAGAGGAAAAGATCAAAGCTGATCGGTGGGAAAGAAGATGTCAAGAGGCTCAAACGCGAAACGAGGCCCTAGAGAAAAGACTGTCGAAAGCCCAAGATGAGAAGATTAGGTTGAAGGCTAGAATAGCCGAACTAGAAAAATCACTTCATCAGCATCGTAGCCATAACTCTGTAATGAAACTGAAGGCGAGCTTGGATAAGACTGAAGAACTGAAAAGGAAGGTCCAAGAACTCGAGATTGCGCTACAAAACAGTGAACTCCGGATTGAGTTCCTTGAAGCAAGTAATAAGCGGTGTAATGAGTAACTCCACCGATCCCAGGGTCAAATTAGAGACAAAGACTACATTATGGGTGAGGCTATGGCCCAAATTCGAGAGGTGGCTAGCCATCTACAGACTTTAGCAGTTCAAGCAGATGTATTGAGTGTGAAATACGAGCTAGAATCAGACCGAGGTCGAGAATTGGCTTGGTTGCTTAGGAAAGTGAAATTTTTGAGCCTTAGGGCTAGGTCGTATCTGTAATCCATTTCTATGTAAAGAACTTTGTTTTCTAGTAAAGTTTTCTAAATGGGATTGAATCAGAATCGACACCTTTTTGCATTCATTTCATACATTTGTATTACATTACATCATATGCATTAAAGTCCATCAAAAGATCCTAATTAATTAAAAATTATTTTTAGTAATCTGGAAACCGAAAAAAATCTACCAAGTACGCATCCTTACAGTACACGAAGAAAAACCAAAACAATGGACAAAAGATTAGAAAGGTTGGAACAAATGTAAAGGGATATGCAAGAACAAATGCAAGCACAGATGCAAGAGTAAATGGCTAAGATCCAGAAGGACATGAGGTGCAATGCCCCAACTTTCGGGAATTCTGTGAATGTTGGCATAGGTTTAATTATGTTAGTGGGCCTCTAGAAGGCCCAAGCTTACGATAGAACCCGGTAATTTTAGTTAATTTTTGTTCCATAAGAAAAAGGGGGAGAAATTATAAAATAGGAGCTATGTGAAAATGTTTGAAAATGCTATAGGCTAAATTGAAGTAGCCAAATAAATAGGAGTGCAAAATAGAAGGATTTGCAGGACAAACCTCTCATTTTACATGAAGTGGCCAGCCATCATGTTGTTGTAGACAATATGAGCACTTGATATCCATAATTCATGGTACAAATTGATAATGGGTTAGGTAAATGTTCCATGATGGGAATTTCATGTCTTTTGTATTAAAGAATTAAATGGATGAAATATGAAATTTTATTAAAAGAAAAAGGGGTGAAAAGAACAAAGTTTTGTCCATCTTTGTTCATCATATCCGAAAGTTAGAGAAGAGAAAGGAAAGGAGAAAGCTCTTGAATGCTCGGTCACTTGGGGAAGAAAATTGAAGGTAAGTTCATGGTAGTTTGCTTCTATCTTGATGTTCATGAGTTCTTCTTGATTCTACCTTAACTCTTGAAGCATAGTTTGGTTTTTAGTTGTGTTGTGAGCATTTAGTCATGAATTAAAATGAAGGAAATGGTTGTTGTTTCATGTTCTTTTGATGAAAAATGGAAGATAGGTGAAGTTGAGCCAAACAAATGAGCATGCATGTGCCTTAGATGTTAAAGGGAAAAATCGGCTAACATGTTGTACTTTAAAATGATGAAATAGAGATTATACTTAAGTAAAATCATAGATATGTGATGATTGATTGGTGATATACATGTTTAAATAACATGCATGCAAGTTATGTGTGAAAGAGTGATTTGGTAATAAATCTGCTTGGGACAACAGCAGTAACGTGACTTTGGAAAATCACCATAAATTGTGAGAGATGAGTTTTAAGGTGAATAAATTATGTAATTAAAGCTTAATGAGTTTAGTTTCAAATGAAATAAACAAGAACATATTTTGAATTCTTTACAATGAGAAATTTGATTCGTAATGAAGAGTGGTCAGATTAGTCAAACAGTGAAACATGGGAAATTTTGAGAAAAATCTGGTATTGATTGGCTAAACCAAAAATTCTGAAAATTTTATAGATAGAAGATATATGAGTCTATTTTCAGGGAAAATTAACGGAACTTGATTTGGAGTTTTGTAGCTCCAGTTATAAATGATTTAGTGACTGTTGCACAGGAAGATAGGTTGCAGTGAAATTTTGATTATGTGGTAAACATTGACAAAAAATTTGTTAATGAGTTACTTATTGATTTCTTATAAGCTTACTATGATCCGTAAGTGTGGTTGGCTGAATATTGTAAGGGGTTAATATGTAGTTCGTGTTTGAATAGTTAGATTAACATGTTAGTAATCCAATTGTAAGCAGTTCGTGTGTGGATCTCGTCAGCATATCGTCGCAAATAGGTGTGTAACTAACACCCTCTCATAGACTAGATTGGCAAAAGTCGAAAAGTCGAAATGCCGAAAAGTCGATATTTTGGGAATTTGCGAGTGTGCGAATGCTCGTAAGATAGTTGGATTTGTATATTTGGTAATCTAAAGTAATAAACTGCAGTACGCGCGATTTCGTACATTTTGATAATTTGGGCTTAATGGGCCAAAGATCGGGTTCATGGGCCAACGGCCCAATTTGGTAAGTATCTTGCGATAAGTGTTACGATAGTACGTAAATAGTTAGGATATGCATGAAAACCTAAAAGTAGCTAAATTACTATAATACCCTATGTATAGAAAATTATCTTATACCCCTAGGTGCAAAATTACCGTTATACCCCTAGGGTTAATTTTGACTGAAAAGCATGACGATCTGATTCTGTATGATGTATGCCATGATTATATATCTGTTGCATGGGGACATGGGTTATATTATGGAGGAAGCGTCCTGGTGGCTATGCCACAATTATCTGATCTGGTGGCTCTGCCACATATATCTGTTCTGGTGGCTATGCCACGATTATCTGATCTGGTGGCTCTGCCACATATATCTGTTCTGGTGGCTCTGCCACAATATCTGTATCTGGTGACTTCGTCACAATATCCGCGACCTCGCTGCGATTTACGTGGTGTGTAGCGGTTGGGTGGGTCGAGTAGTCTCCCACATAGTGTAAAAGGCTGATGCAGGGGTGTTATGGATGAATCTGGGTTGGCTTTCTCTATAAACATGTAATATCAGTTCCGTTCAGTTATGGGTCTATGGGCTTTATTCAGATTACATTCGGGCTAAAGCCAACTTATTCTATTTCGTGGTTTGAGTGATATAGGCTATGGTTGGGTTAATTTACACCGAGTTTCCCCAAACTCACCCTTTTATTTTCATCCACGCAGTATCCTCAACCATAGTGGGCTTAGAGTCGTGAGGGAATTGGAGTGGCCACCGTTCGAAAGTTTGATTTTCTTCTAGTGAACTGGACATCCTTTTATTTACGTTTGAAGTTTTGGGTTTTAAATGTAATAAGGCCGCTTAATTATTTTGATGGTTTTAATATGTATTACTAAGATAGGTATTACTTATTTTAACTGTTGAAATTGGATAGCTTTAGTAGCGTTTTCAAAAACAACAATTGATTTCAAAATAACACGACAACAAGCAAAGCTTCCGCAATGAAAGTATTTTCCAAAATTAATCATTTTCCTAAAATGACTTAATCAAATCGATTTCTAGAAATATCCATGACGTTAAAGTGTGGCATTGGCGGTGTGCATGTCTAGGATTGGATCCGAAGGAGCTTGGTACTTAAGCGATCGATGGACTCACCACCTCTTTTCCTGGTTTCCTACCGGTGCACAGACTTCCATTCACTTTAACCTATAATGAAATTATCTTTTAAAACACTAAGTAAGTTTTTCTGGATCAACAATATAAACTGTTTTGAACGTTTCGATGTGGCATATCGGATCCGATCATAACGTCTGGGCCGGGTAAAGGGAGTTACATTTAGTGGTATCAGAGCCTAGGTTGCAACAACTCGGCTATGGAATGGGTTTACAAAAAAAAAAACAAAGATTTTCAAAAACAAAAAAAATTTATAAAGAATGTGAAAAACTCGATTTTCAAAATTTAGATCTTTAGAAGGTGGCATTCCGAATCTCTGGCTCAAGTTTGTAAGTTTTACTCTGAACTTCTCTGAGTATTTTTCTGAATTATCTGTCTGTACTAAAATCCTGCTAGGATACTCTAGATAGGATGATACTGAAACCATAGAAAATTTTGATAAGAGACTGAAACTGTAGCTAGACTTCGATTCTGCGAAAACAAACTTTGAACTACTGTCTCATTCATAAAACATCTGTAATAAACACTGGAATATTAATTGATGCATAAAAATTCGTAATCAAGATAATACGATATGAGTACAAGAGCCGTTCATGGAAGAGGTCGTGGACGGGGCCGAGGAAGTGCTCGGGCGAGATCTTCGTCTTTGGGACATATGCCGGCGGTGGATGCACCGATACCACCGGCAACAGAGGTAGAGTCTTATGACCGCGGTGCCGAGGATGATGCCCTGTCACAGGCAATGCTTCGTGTTTTGGAAAGGGTTGCCGGGGCAAGTACAGGCAATGGAGTTCGGGGATCTATTTCTGAACGACTTCGGGCTAACGGAGCGGAATCTTTAGGGGCGTGTCTGGTATAGCCCCGAATGAGGCGGAATATTGGTTGGAGGCCATAGAACAGATTATGGACAACTTGGACTGCTCTGAGGAGATTGTGAGTGGGGTATCTGTACTAAGTCCTTTGGTCACTCGGTTAGGGTAGACAAACTGTATAGGAATGTACCCTTAGAAACTCAAGGTAGGGTTTTCCCTGGAGATCTGATGGAGTTACCGTTCGGAGAGTTTGATCTCATTTTGGGAATGGACTGGCTTGTTAAGCATAGGCGACCCTAGATTGTGCGGCTAAACGAATGGTGTTAAGGACCACAAAGGATGAGGAGGTTATAGTGATAGGTGAGTGAAGGGATTATTTGTCCAATGTGGTATCGGCTTTAAGAGCCGAAAAGTGGATTCGGAAAGGTTGTGAGGCCTATTTGGCATTTGTAAGTTAGTCAGAAGAGGAAGGACTGACAGTGGATAAGGTTAGAACCGTAAAGGAGTTCCAAGATGTTTTTCTGGAGGAGCTTTCAAGATTGCCTCCGAACCGAGAAGTTGAGTTTGGAATAGATTTGTTGTCTGGAACGGCGCCCGTGTCCATCGCACCGTATAGGTTGGCACCAAAGGAGTTAGTGGAGTTAAAGGCTCAAATTCAAGAGTTGTTGGATAAGGGCTTCATTAGGCCAAGCGTGTCTCCATGGGGAGCACCGGTGCTATTCGTGAAAAAGAAGGATGGTACGATGCAGATGTGCATTGATTATCGCCAGTTGAACAAACTGACGATTAAAAATAAGCATCCACTGCCAAGGATTAACGATCTGTTTGACCAGCTTAAAGGGGCTTCTGTATTTTCTAAGATCGACCTCTGATCTGGATATCATCAGTTAAGGGTCAAGGAGGCGGATATCCATAAGACGGCATTCAGGACTCAGTATGGTCATTACGAGTTTTTGGTTATGCCATTTGGATTGACGAACGCTCCTGCAGCATTTATGGATCTGATGAATTATGTGTTCCAACCATTTTTTGATCAGTTCGTAGTCGTCTTTATTAACGATATCCTGGTATATTCTGAAACTGAAGCGAAACATGATGAACATCTCCGTATAGTGCGGCAAGTGTTAAGGAAGAAGGAACTCTTTGTGAAGTTCAGCAAGTGTGAATTTTGGTTGAGGGAGGTAACCTTCTTAGGACATGTGGTCTCTATCGAAGGGATTAAGGTGGACCCTCGAAAAATTAAAGCGATTTTGGAGTGGAAGCCGCCCAGGTCAGTGTCAAAAATACGGAGTTTCCTATGACTAGCAAGATACTACAAAAGGTTTGTGAAAGGTTTTTCTGTGATGGCAGCACCTTTGACAAAACTCATAAGGAAAGGAGTACCATTTGTATGGACTAAGAAGCAGCAGGAAGCTTTTGAGAAGTTGAAGAAAGTTACATTGAAGCACTGTGTTAATTCAAATAGGAGTTTGGGAAGGATTTTCTTGTATGCGATGGCGTATCACACGTGGGTTTGGGCTGCGTGTTAATGCAAGAGGGTAAGGTGGTTGTATATGCATCACGATAGCTTAAGCCTCATGAGGGAACTATCCGACTCATGATTTGGAGTTGGCGGCGATGATATTCGCACTTAAGATTTGGAGACATTACTTGTACGGAGAAAGGTGTATTATATACACTGACCATAAAAGTCTTAAGTATTTGTTGACTCAGAAGGAGCTAAACCTTAGGCAAAGGAGATGGATTGAGTTGCTTAAGGATTATGACTGTTCAATCGAGTATCACCCAGGCAAGGCTAATGTGGTAGCCGATGCTCTAAGTCGTAGAACTGTATCTGATCTGAGAGCAATGTTTTCTCATCTGAGTCTGTATGATGATGGAGGTCTGTTGGCTGAGTTGCAAGTGAGACCAACCTGGGTGGATCAGATTAAGGAAAAGTAGTTGAACGATGAGTCTTTGGTCACTCGTTTCCAACAAGTTAAGGAAGGGAAAACTTCTGAGTTTGGGTTAAATGGCGAAGGAGTTCTGTGTTTCCGAGGAAGAATTTGTGTTCCGAAGGACTCTGATTTGAGGCAGACAATATTGAAAGAAGCTCATGGAGGACTTTGTGCCATGCATCTTGGAGGGAATAAGTTGTATCACGACTTGCGAGAATTGTCTTGGTGGCACGGACTTAGCGAAAGTAACGAGTTTGTAGGAAATGTCTGACATGCCAGCAAGTGAAAGCTGAGCATCAATTACCCTCTAAACTATTACAGTCAGTGAAGATACCACTTTGGAAGTGGGAGAGGGTAACCATGGACTTTGTGAGTGGTCTGCCCTTGACACCATCAAAAAAAGACTCGGTGTGGGTGATTGTGGATAGGTTGACCAAATCGGCCCATTTCATACTTATTCGTACTGACTTTTCACTTCAAAAGTTAGCCAAGTTGTATGTGGCAGAGATTGTGCGACTTCATGGAGTCTCGGTTTCAATTATTTTTGATCGGGATCCCAGATTTACATCTCGGTTTTTACAAAGGTTGCATGAGGCATTGGGGACGCGATTGAATTTTAGTACGGCTTTCCATCCCCAGACTGATGGTCAATTGGAAAGGGTTATTCAGATTCTGGAGGACATGTTGAAGGGATGCGTGATTGAATTTCGAGGTAGTTGGGAGGATTACTTGCCGTTGGCAGAATTTTCGTACAATAACAGTTACTAGGCGAGTATTCGAATGGCACCATATGAAGCACTGTATGGAAAAAGGTGTCGTACACCTAGTTGTTGGACTGAACTAGGAGAGCGACAAATTCTTGGACCAGAGTTGGTAGCGATCACGAGGATAAGGTCGAATAATTAGGGACCGGTTAAAAGAAGTATCGATAGGCAAAAGTCGTATCTGATTTGAAGCGAAAGGAGATTGAGTACTCGATGGGTGATATGGTCTTCTTAAAGGTTTCTCCTTGGAAGAAGATATTAAGGTTGATAAGAAGGGCAAGTTGAGTCCGCAGATTCATTGGGCCTTATCGAGTTTTGAAGCGAGTAGGCCCGTGGCTTATCGATTGGAATTGCCTCCGAGTTAGAAAGGATTCACGATGTTTTTCACGTCTCCATGTTAAGGCGTTATCGTGCTAACCCTGCTCATGTCCCGCCATTCACGAAATTGAAGTTCGAATGATTTGACCTTTGAGGAGGAGCACATGCAAATATTGGCTCGAGATGTTAAGGTTCTCGAAGGAAATCATGTCCGTTAGTGAAAGTACTTTGGCGTAATCATGGAAGGAAGAAGCTACTTGGGAATCAGAAGGGACTATGCGTCAACAATACCCTCAACTAGTTGGATCAGGTAAATTTCGAGGACGAAATTTCTTTAAAGAGGGTAGAGTTGTAACGCCCCAACTTTCGGGAATTCTGTGAATGTTGGCATAGGTTTAATTATGTTAGTGGGCCTCTAGAAGGCCCAAGCTTAAGATAGAACCCGGTAATTTTAGTTAATTTTTGTTCCATAAGAAAAAGGGGGTGAAATTATGAAATAGGACCTATGTGAAAATGTTTGAAAATGCTATAGGCTAAATTGAAGTGGCCAAATAAATAAAAGTGCAAAATAGGAGGATTTGCATGACAAACCTCCCATTTTACATGAAGTGGCCAGCCATCATGTTGTTGTAGACAATATGAGCACTTGATATCCATAATTCATGGTACAAATTGATAATGGGTTAGGTAATGTTCCATGATGGGAATTTCATGTCTTTTGTATTAAAGAATTAAATGGATGAAATATGAAATTTTATTAAAAGAAAAAGGGGTGAAAAGAACAAAGTTTTGTCCATCTTTGTTCATCATAGTCGAAAGTTAGAGAAAAGAAAGGAGAGGAGAAAGCTCTTGAATGTTCGGTCACTTGGGGAAGAAAATTGAAGGTAAGTTCATGGTAGTTTGCTTCTATCTTGATGTTCATGAGTTCTTCTTGATTCTACATTAACTATTGAAGCATATTTTGGTTTTTAGTTATGTTGTGAGCATTTAGTCATGAATTAAAATTAAGGAAATGGTTGTTGTTTCATGTTCTTTTAATGAAAAATGGAAGATAGATGAAGTTGACCCAAACAAATGAGCATGCATGTGCCTTAGATGTTAAAGGGAAAAATCGGCTAACATGTTGTGCTTTAAAATGATGAAATGGAGATTATACTTAAGTAAAATCATAGATATGTGATGATTGATTGGTGATATACATGTTTAAATAACATGCATGCAAGTTATGTGTGAAAGAGTGGTTTGGTAATAAATCTGCTTGGGACAGCAGCAGTAACGTGACTTTGGAAAATCACCATAAATTATGAGAGATGAGTTAGAAGGTGAATAAATTATGTAATTAAATCTTAATGAGTTTAGTTTCAAATGAAATAAACAAGAACATATTTTGAATTCTGTACAATGAGAAATTTGATTCGTAATGAAGAGTGGTCAGATTAGTCAAACAGTGAAACATGGGAAACTTTGAGAAAAATCTGGTATTAATTGGCTAAACCAAAAATTCTGAAAATTTTATGGATAGAAGATATATGAGTCTATTTTCAGGGAAAATTAACGAAACTTGATTTGGAGTTTCGTAGCTCCAGTTATAAATGATTTAGTGACTGTTGCGCAAGAAGACAGCTTGCAGTGAAATTTTGATTATGTGGTAAACATTGACAAAAAAATTGTTAATGAGTTGCTTTTTGATTTCTTATAAGCTTACTATGATTTGTGGGTGTGGTTGGCCGAATATTCTAAGGGGTTAATATGTAGTTCGTGTTTAAATAGTTAGATTAACGTGTTAGTAATCCAATTGTAGGCGGTTCGTGTGTGGATCTCAATCGATATAAATGCAAACAAGTGTGTAACTAACACCCTCTCATAGACTAGATTGGCAAAAGCGAAAAGCGAAATGCTTAAAAGTTGATATTTTGGGAATTTGCGAGTGTGCGAATGCTCGTAAGATAGTTGGGTTTGTATATTTGGTAATCTAAAGTAATAAAGCTGCGATCTGCGCGATTTAGTACATTTTGATAATTTGGGCTTAATGGGCCAAAGATCGGGTTCATGGGCCAACGGCCCAATTCGATAAGTATCTTGTGATAAGTGTTACGATAGTGCGTAAATAGTTAGGATATGCATGAAAACCCTAAAAGCAGCTAAATTACTATAATACCCTATGTATGGAAAATTCTCATTATACCCCTAGGTGCAAAATTACCGTTATACCTCTAGGGTTAATTTTGACTGAAAAGCATGACGATCTGATTCTGTATGATGTATGCCATGATTATATATTTGTTGCATGGGAACATGGGTTATATTACGGAGGAAGCGTCCTGGTGGCTATGCCACAATTATCTGATCTGGTGGCTCTGCCACATATATCTGTTCTGGTGGCTATGCCACGATTATCTGATCTGGTGGCTCTGCCACATATATCTGTTCTGGTGGCTCTGCCACAATATCTGTATCTGGTGACTTCGTCACAATATCTGGCAGCCTCGCTGCGATTTCTGTGGTGTGTAGCGGTTGGGTGGGTCGAGTAGTCTCCCCACATGGTGTAAGGCTGATGCAGGGGTGTTATGGACGAATCTGGGTTGGGTTTACGCATAAACATGTAATATTTGTTACGCTACATTATGGGCCTATGGGTTTTATTCAGATTACATTCAGGCTAAGGCCAACTTATTCTATTTCGTGGTTTGAGTGATATAGGCATGGTTGGGTTAATTTACACAATCGAGTTTCCCCAAACTCACCCTTTTATTTTCATCCACGGTAATCCCCAACCATAGTGGACTTGGAGTGTGAGGGAATTGGAGTGGCCACCGTTCGAAAGTTTGATTTTCTTCGGTGAACTGGACATCCTTTTATTTACATTTGAAGTTTTGGGTTTTAAATGTAATAAGGCCGCTTAATTATTTTGATGGTTTTAATATGTATTACTAAGATAGGTATTACTTATTTTAACTGTTGAAATTGGATAACTTTAGGCGCGTTTTCAAAAACAACAATTGATTTCAAAATAACACGACAACAAGCAAAGCTTCCGCAATGAAAGTATTTTCCAAAATTAATCACTTTTCCTAAAATGACTTAATCAAATCGGTTTCCTAGAAATATCCATGACGTTAAGGTGTGGCATTGGCGGTATGCATGCCTAGGATTGGATCCGAAGGAGCTTGGTATAGCGGTCAGATGGACTCACCACCTCTTTTAGGTTTCTTACGGTGCACTGACTTCCATTCACTTTAACCTATAATGAAATTATCTTTTAAAACACTAAGTAAGTTTTTTCTGGATCAACAATATAAAATGTTTTGAACGCTTCGATGTGGCATGTCGGATCCGGTCATAACGTCTGGGCCGGGTAAGGGGTGTTACATGAGGGACCAAATGCTAGAGTCCCAAAGGAATATGATGAATCAGATATCCCAATTGTTGGCTAGGGGTCAGGAAAAAGGGAAAAATCCTACGATCAATGATGAAAAGAATATTGAAGAGACTCCTTATCCTCCAGGTTTTACCCCAACTCATGTTCAAGCACCACTGGAAATAAACCCACGGAGACCATCTGTTACAATCAGGCCTCAACAGTTTCAGGCCGGGCCTTCGATACCAATGAACTTTCAGGCTGGCTCAGGCTCTAACCCAGTAGATAACCCATTCAACCCAGTCATTCCTAATTTAGATGAAGTTGTGGAATGGGAGAGGGCAAGAACGGAATCGCAAAAGCAGTTAGAGGACCAATGTAAATGGCTGGAGGAAAATTTTAAGGCAATGGAAAGCGCTGATAGTCATCATGGAATTGACGCTAAAGATCTGAGCTTGGTCCCAGACTTAGTACTTCCCTACAAATTCAAAATGCCAGAATTCGAGAAGTATAATAGGACTAGTTGCCTTGAAGCTCATATTACCATGTTCTGCAGAAGGATGACTGGGTATGTTAACAATGATCAACTACTGATACATTACTTTCAAGACAGCTTGGTGGGGGCAGCATCCAAATGGTACAATCAGCTGAGTCATACCAGGATTAGTTCATAGAGAGATTTGGCACAAGCATTTATGAAACAGTACAGCCATGTGACAAATATGACTCCTGATAGGATTACTCTGCAGAACATGGAGAAGAAATCGAATGAGAGTTTCAGACAGTATGCACAGAGATGGAGGGAAGTGGCCATATAAGTTCAGTCGCTGCTTTTAGAAAAAGAAACCATGATGCTCTTTATCAATACTTTAAAGGCCTTGTTCATTACTCACATGCTGGGAAGTGCCACAAGAAGCTTCTCAAACGTGGTAATGACTGGAGAAATGATTGAGAATGCAATAAGAAGCGAAAGGATAGAGGCAGGGGAAAATTCCAAAAGGTCGGCAAAATGAGGTGAACAATACAAACATGGGGTACTCAAAATCAGTTACTGTAAGCCAATCAAGAGCGATGGCTACTGGTTAGGGCTCATCAAGACAAGAATCTAGTACGAAGCAAAATATTGAGAAACTTCAATTTATGCCAATCCCAATGACGTATAGGAAGCTATATCAAAGTTTATTTGATGCGCATGTGGTGGCCCTTTTTATTTAAAGCCATTACAGCCCCCATACCCCAAATGGTACAATGCAATCGCTCAATGTGAGTACCATGCAGGGATCACAGTGCATTGATAGAAAACTGCACTACTTTTAAAAAGTTAGTTGAAAGATTTATTCAAATGGGCATTGTGAAGTTTGATAATACACCAAGTGCGGAAAACCCGTTACCCAATCATACTGATAATGGGGTAAATGCAATAGGTGAAAATATGGGGAGAAGGATCAAAGCAGATATTACAGAAGTAAAAACTCCTTTAAGATGGGTCTGGAAAGAGATGGCAAAGAGGGGGTTGGTTATTTCGAATCTAGAAGGGAGATGTGAAGAGATAAAGAACTACTGTGAGTTTCATCATGAGGTAGGGCACAAAATTCAAGAGTGCATAGAATTCAGAGCTTGGGTGCAAGGTCTGATGGACAATAAAGAGATAGAGTTTTGTGAAGAAGTTAAAGAAAAAGGAAGCATATGTGCGTTAGAATCAACAATGAAAGTCTCAAAAGTCAATTATCCTGCGGTTATTATTTCGTGTCCTAAAAGTAATGAAATTGGGATGCAGGTAACACCAAAGATCATAATCCAGAAACCAGCCGTCTTCTCTTATAAAGATAGTAAAAAGGTCTCCTGGAATTATGATTGTAATGTGACAATCCCAGGAAAAGAGAGTTCAGCTAGCACTTTAAAGGAGGATCAAGATATAGGTTCTCACACGCGTAGTGGAAGACGCTATGATTTGATAAATGCCCAAACAGAACCTGTAAAAGGAAAAGCCTTGATGGTGGAACAAAAGAGGGGAAAAGCAGTCGAACCTGAATTGCTTGTTAATGAGCTGGTAAAAGAAGAAGAAGCTAAGGAGTTCTTGAAATTTCTGAAGCACGGTGAGTATAGTGTTGTGGAACAGTTGTATAAACAGCCAGCTCACATACCTATACTAGCTTTACTCTTGAGTTCAGACCAAAGTGAATTGATGAAAGTGTTAAACAAGACGTACGTGACCAATGATATCTCTATCAATAAATTGGATCAGCTGGTTAATAACATAAATGCTGATAACTTCATCTTCTTCAACGATGACAAAATACCACCAGGAGGTATGGGATCTACTAAAGCCCTACACATAACCACTAGATGCAAATGGTACACATTGCCAGGAGGCTTGATAGACAATAGGTCGGCACTGAATGTATTACCCTTGTCAACATTAAATAGATTACCTATGGATAGCTCACACATGAAGGGATGTCAGAATATAGTGCGGGCATTCGATGGCACACAAAGAAGGGTCATGGGGAGAATATAAATACCTTTGTTGATTGGCGCAACTACATATGAGGTGGACTTCTTAGTGATGGATATTAAACCCTCTTACAACTACTTGTTAGGGAGACCTTGGATACATTCGGCAGGGGCAGTGCCTTCGTCTCTACATCAGAAGTTAAAGCTAGTATCAGAAGGTTAGCTAGTGACGATAAACACCGAAGAAGATATTATTGTAGTTGTAACTAGTGACGCGCCATATTTAGAGACAGATGATGAAGCAATTGAATGTTCTTTTTGGTTTTTAGAGTTTGTAAATGCAACATTCATCACAGAAGGGAGTAAGGTTCCAGTACCAAAAATATCCAAAACTACAAGGATAGGTCTACAGTTGATGGTAGGAAATGGAGCTTTACCAGGAAAGGGACTTGGGAGACATCTCCAAGGAAGAGTTGAGGTTCCAATGCTGAAGGACAAACAGAACCGCTTAGGTTTAAGGTTCAAGCCAGATGCAAGACAAAGAAAGAAGGAATTGGAAAAAAGGCAGAAAATAAGAAGGGCACGTTTGAGTGGTGAAGAAATCAAGCGAGAACCCATGATAATTCCTCACATATCCAAGACTTTCTTATCGGGAGGAATTATTCATCCTGAGCGAAGGACGTCAGGGAAATGAAACATTGAAGAAATATTGGGAAATGTTCACATCAATGCCATATTTGAAGAAGCAATTAAAAAAGAGACTTTATTATATATTCGTCCTTATGAACCTGGGAGTGTTCTAGACAACTGGACTGCAGAAGAAATTCCTATAGTTTTTAGAGCTTCTCAGAGTAATGTTCAAAACACACTTGTTGCTTTAAGCCTAGAGGCAATAAGGATTTCTTTGTTAAATAGGCTCATGGTCAAACATCATTATTTCAATGAAGTACATTTTTGCTATCGTTTTGAGCAAATATTCTTTCATTCTTTCCATACGAGTAAATATTTTATTCTTTCTGTACGAGTAATTATCCTGGTCCTCTCTGGATTTTCTTTCAAATCATTCTTTCATTTCATTCATAATCATACCATACAGATAATAATTCTTAAATTCATTCATTCTTTATATATTTTTGTACCTACAATAGGTCCCTGGATATCAATGACATGAGTGACACTGTTACTGACTCAGAATCACTTTTTGAGCAAGACATGTGTTTAGAGGGATCCCAGGACTTTGAAGATAACAGAGATTGTGACTTATATCTAGACTTGTTAAGGATGGTAGAATAAGAGGAAAAACAAATTCTACCTCATAAGGAGACAGTGGATATGGTGACCTTGAAAGAAGGAAAAGTAGTAAAAATTGGAACGTGCATAACTGAAGAAACAAAACGAAATCTTATTGGGTTACTTCAAGAATTTAAAGATGTCTTCGCATGGTCATACCAGGAGATGCCCGGGTTAAACACCAATATTATAGTACATCGCCTTCCCATAAAAGAATATTGCAAGCCAGTTCAGCAGAAACTTCGAAGGATGAGGCCAGAAATTGTGCTAAAAATAAAGGAGGAAGTCAAAAAGCAATTTGATGCTAGATTTCTGCAGGTGATCAAATACTCAGAATGGGTAGCCAACATTGTGCCTGTTCTTAAGAAAGATGGAAAGGTACGAACGTGTGTGGATTATAGAGACTTAAATAAGGCTAGCCCAAAGGACAACTTCCCCTTGCCTCACATTGATACTCTAGTGGATAATACGACTAGCTACTCGTTGTTTTCCTTTATGTATGGCTTCTCGGGATATAATCAGATAAAGATGCATCTTGAAGATATGGGAAAGACTACCTTTATAACCTTGTGAGGTACATTCTGTTATAGGGCGATGCCGTTTGGGCTGAAGAATGCAGGAGCGACGTATCAAAGGGCCATGGTGACCTTGTTCCATGATATGATGCACAAAGAGATCGAAGTTTATGTCGACGATATGATTGCCAAAATGTTTAGAGCTCAACATAGCCATAATAATTCTACCATATTGCCTGTTTTCCAAATACGAATAAAATAATAAAACACCTACAATGAATAACCAGTCTTCCTTGGATCACTCCCTCGAAAACCACGCTGCCCATACCGTGATATCACTAATCTGCATATGTTGAAATGAGTGGGTGAGCTTCAACAAATTCAATGAATGCAAACAATTTCACAACGCTAACATAACGTCACGCAACACAACCAATCACTTACACACAAGAACCTTATTCTTAAGTCCGACATAATATAATATTAAATCATGCATCATCTAATAGTTCATCCCCATAATGCATACATACCCATTCAAGCATAGAACATATTCCACACGATTACATAAATTATGATAATATGGCACTTGGGATATGAAACATATAGTGAGCTCTATCATCACACATCAGATACACGGATCTCTGTTACACCACATAGAATCATAGAGTCAAACATGTCTTAAAAGCTAACACTCTCCTTATTTCCCCTCACATGTCCCATTGAATAGATCTTAGCTCTTATTCCTTTATCCCTCCAAACATGTCCCAGGGCCTCAACGCCCAAAACCATTATACATATTAGTGAGTACTCACAATCCTATGGCGTGCCAACTAGATCCAATGGTTCCAAGATCACAAGGCCAAAATATCTGAAAAATAACACATATTACTTACTGATTATCAGTGCACTAACAATACAAATTAGCATCTTTTGCAAAACACCAGCATAATCATATAACATATATATATCACACACTTATTTCATGTATATATGGTTTCACTTTACACAATAATCAACATACTCACTTATCACATTTCATGCACAATACATAACCACAAGATAACTATAGGTTCAAGAAAACTTACGCTCGAAACTTAGAGTAGGAGTTTAGGCTACACCTAAAGTCCCAAATAACACATAACTTATGTTTACAAGTAGCAATTCCATACACTCACCACTTTATGCTTTTTCCAAAAATTTGAAAAATCAACTAACTCTTTCCTAGCTCGTAGCAACCTTTAACGAATCCGAGGCTTTACACACAAAAATCATACAATAACCACAGTCAAGTAATAGCCAAAAACTCGCTCAAACCAACTAAAACACAAGCTTTAAGCTAAGCTCTCGTGTAGCTTAAACTATTAACATAACAAACTTTAAATTCTAATATCTCAGTCCATACTCAATCTTTTTGCCTAAAATTAGTTCCGTTCATGTAATTATTCATCTACGCCTAATTCACAACCTTTAAACTAGACAAATCTACTCAATTCACGGTATCGACATTTTTCGACATATTTTACGCAAATTTCACAAAATTCATTAAAACATGAGAAATCATTAACGAAACTTCAAAGTAAGTTTAAAAACCTTCTATTTAGAACACTTTGAAACCAAGTTTTGACTCACAATCTCGAAATCCACCATTAATGGTTTGATTTTCGGCTTTTATTTAGAATATGCGATTTGAAGTCTAATAATTCAGTTTTGAGGTCTAAATAAAATTAAAAACCAATGGTGACATGAATTATTACCTTTTTTGAGAGAATGAATAAGTTTTGACATAAATTTGAAAAATCTACATTTGGAGAAGATGATGAAACCTATGAAGTTTTGGGTGTTTTTCTTGAAGATTTATGATGATAAATGACTTAGGAATGATAGGAAATCAAGGTATTGTGCTTTGGGAATAAAAAATAGAAAGAAATAGCAAGGGAAAAGCAAGAGGCGACAAGTATAATGAAGGGGAAAATAACCTAACGTGAAAACATGTTGATGGGGAAAAAATAGGTTCAATTTTATAACTGGTTAAATTGCCACATAAATGCTCACTGATTTGACTATGTTACATGTGACATCCCTAAATTGACCCTAGCCGGAAAGTGGTTTCGGGACCACTAAACCGAGTCATAAGAATAATTAACCATCATAATTGATGCTCATTATATGTATACATGCATGTGTGAAAATTTCATGTTTGGATTTTGTTAATTGTAAGTGAATTTTTATCAAATAGGACTTATGTGAGAAAATTTAGAAATGTGCTAGGCAAATGTAAGGTGGCCTATTAATACATGTGGGAAGGTGTTGTCCTTGCATGTCAAATTAGCCAAAATGAAGCAAGATGGCCGGCCATGCTATGGGTGGAAACATGTCTCCAACATGTTAGACTAGTGATGCATGTAGGAAACAATAAAATAAGAAAGTTAGCATTAAAGAAATGGAAAAAAGGAAAATGATGATAACAAAAAAAAAAGAGTGTGGATGCTTTCCCCCCCCCTTGCCGTACATGAGAGAAACAAAAGCAAAGAAAGAAAGAAAAAAAAAAGTTTTGTTGCTCATCCTTGGTGTCTTGGCCGAATAGAAGAGGGGAAATTGATAAAAGGAAGAAAGGAGAAATTTGGTTATGTTTTGTTCTTCTTGTCATGAACTAAAGGAAGAGAAAAAGGGGGGAGAAGAAGCTAGGTATTCGGTCTTCTACTTGTTTGATTGAGGTAAGTTTTAAATAAATTCTTTGAGATTTCATAAAAATTTAGTTGATGGATAGGTCTTTGATTGAGCCCATGTGTGTATTTAGATCCTTGTGGTGATTTGGCCATTCGACTAAGGTAGGAAACTTAGAAGATGATTTCTATTCCTTGTGTTTTGTGAGTAGGAAGCTTAGATTAAAGTTGAATAAGGGAATATGAGTATTGAGGATTTTGGTAATATGGAAATTCTGCTATGAGAGTGTGCATGTGGTCACTTGCGAATGTGGGTGTTAAGGTTAGTAGGTTGGCCTAATTCTTGCATTAGAAACTCATGAACTTGATTTAAATACTTTAAATTTATGGTAGTTAAATGGAATTGAAAGGATCTATTCGACCATAGTAGCTATTGAGGGTTTAAGTTTGTGATTCGTGTTAAATTTGATGATAGGAAGAAAAATTGGCTTGTGTATGTGTAGTTGCGAATGTGAATTTGGGTAACCTTTCTTGTAACATTAGCATTTTAAAAGTGGCTAATAGGATTTTTAATGAAAATTATGCCAAGGCCGAATGTATCATGAAATGAATAAAATGCTACATTGTGCTTATATGTATATTCGGCCAAGGAAGCATGATATGAAGCTTGATAAGCTTGAAAGACGAATGACCGAATTAGCTATAGGTCATGTAAGGATTAATTTTATGCATACGTGAGTGTGTGGCATTAGTAGTTAATGGTATTCGCATTATTTTAACTAAGAATTGAAAATGAATGTTTGAAAGTTAAATAGGTCACCCAAGTGACCGAATGTGTTAAAAGCAAAATATGGTTGCCGTATGTGTGTGTTTGATTGAGAAGTAAATTTGTTTGATTTAGCTCAAGAACTCAAAGGATCAAAGTTGGACAAGGGAAAGACAAAGTAATTGAATAGCCGTTGAAGGCGATGCGATAACATCCGAGGTAAGTCATAAAGCATATATTTGGTATTGATTTAAATGATCATAATATATATGCAATTATGTTTAATGAATTGATGTGTAAGTGGAAATGTATGTGTATGGAATGATGCCATCGTTGAATGTATAAAGGTAGTAAAATGCATAAAGTATTGGTCTTGGCACTAAGTGTGCGGGTATAAATGGACACGGTGACAAGATTGGCACTAAGTGTCGGGTTTAAAATTTGTACAGCACTAAGTGTGCGAATTTGATTATATAGCACTATGTGTGCGAGTGATTATATAGCACTAAGTGTGCGGACTTATTATATGCTTTTGCATCACTATTGGCACTTGAGTGTGCGATATTATCGAGTTGATCACGGACAGCGGATCGGGTAAGTACCTCGAGCTCATGACGAATAGAGAACACGTTCATGCTTGGGGTTGAATTCGGTAAGCCTTAAATCTATGTGATGATTGAAATTGTATGGTTGTCTTTGGAAATTGAGTTAATGTGTAAAATGCTTGATTATCTTGTTGTGTAGAATATGAAATGTGGATGTATGAATTGGTACGAGATTGGACCGTAAGGTTCGAGGTATTATGGTATAGATTCGATATGGACGAGTACCTAGTTTCATTTGTTGTACATGTAGTAGTAATTTTATCGATGGATTGACGAATGCTTATGACTTCTCGAGTTGTAAACTCACTCGGTGTTTTCTTGTCACCCATTTTAGGTCTCGGGACTCGTCTTTGTTGCGTGCTCGGAACCGTCGTTGAAGTCATCACACCGGCTGAAATCTTGTGGTATTGCTTTTTTTGTTGTTGAAGAACATTTGGCATGTATAGGCTATTATATTTTGTCGATTTGTGGGATTGTAAACTTTAAGCCATGTGAAAATGGCCTATGTGGTCGTCGAGTGGGATGCTAGAACCTATAGCCACGAGTCTTAGAAACTCAAATCTTGTTAAGGTGGCCATAATTTGTGTCATGTATGATGGATGATTAAGGCCAAGGAAAAATTCATGAAATTGGCATAGTCTCTGCGATGGCTATTGCGGACAGCAGCAGTGAGATGAGATTGAAAAATCACTAAAAATAGTAGAAATAGAATTAAATAGTGAGTAAATTATGGAACTGAACCTTGATGAATCTATTTTTATATGGACGAAACAAAACGACCATATGAGCAGTATACCGAATTATTAAAGTTCTCGTGAGACAGGCGAGAACGATTTCTGGGTCCCCTGTCACGACTTTGAAAATTACCATAAATTATCCAGAAAGAATTAGGAGTCATGCCTTATATGTACAGATTCCATTTTGAGTCTAGTTTCATTAGAAACAAACGGCACCAGTATTAAAGCCCTGTACAGAAAGATATTCAAGTTGTAACGCGCGGAGGTCGAGCAGTCGATCCTGTAACATGGGTGACTTAAACTAATAAAGCTGTACCAATTGGCCCAACCAAAATTCTAAAATAAATCCATGGATGGAATTCAGGAAAATTCTGAAACCAGTTTCCGAGTTATGGAACTCGAGACATGATTTTTAAAGCGACGGTGACGCAGCTTTCCAACTTGTCGAAATGCCAAATTGGTCGGTACTTTTAGAGGATTTGTCGTTAACCCCTCGTGTCCGACACGGCGTCGGCCACGAGTTAGGGGTGTTACAATTTTATTGGTATCGAGCCATGGTTTAGTCGGTTCTAGGACTACCATATAGCGTGTGAGTCTAGCTATACATGCCAAATTGTTAGCACTTAATAATGTGATGACTTCGACGGTTGGAATTTTTGTTTTGATTAGCAATGGAACCGGGGTAGAGACCCTTGGCGGATGACGTTGAAAGTGTAGCGGCTGCTCTGCGCAAGGGACACCGCCTGTTGAGCCTCGATCATCCGCGAATAATCAAAATGAAGGGCGAAACAAGCCTTCTTCACCATGATGAATGAGTGGGTCGCATAATATGCCCGAACCAACCCGGCTGTCCAACCATTCCCGAATTTAAATACTCCACCCCAAGAGCCATAATGCCTCCGATTACTAATCCTGTGAGGTGAGTAAACCACCGTGGACTTGATTAGGAAGCGTGGGGCGGGAGTTCAAGGCCATAGTTCTTGATGATGCCGAAAAGGCCGAGTTACGCTCGATAACACCATTAGAGTGTTAGATGAGCGCCATGCACACCGACGAATGTCTTAAGTGTGCTATATCCTTGTTATGAGACTCGACTTACTATTGGTGGAGGACTTTAATTTCCATAGTCCCAAATGAACGAGTTACTTGGGATTTCTTCCAATCCAATTTCGAAAGAAATACATTAGTCAACGGTTCATCGATCGAAGCGTAAGGAATTCTTGGAACTCAAGCAAGGCGGATGACCAGTGTCTGAATCTGAACATGAGTTCGTAAGACTTAGTCGGTATGCTCGGAGTGTGTGGTGATGAGGTTGCGATGTGCAAAAGATTTGAAGAAGGATTGAATGAAGAGTTAAAGTTACTAGTGGGAATTTTGGAGATAAAGGAGTTCGTGACACTAGTCGAACGAGCCTGCAAGGCGGAAGAACTTGGGAAGGAGAAGAAGAAGGCTGAATTTGAAGCAAGAGATTACCGTAAAAGATCGACGAGTAAAGCTCCGTTCTCGGTGTAAAGAGGTTCGGGGAGGACACCAAGAAGTCGAGGACGATGCGGAATTTCCATTAGAGCCCGACCAGCGACGGACTCGAGCTACTTCAGTAGCTAGTGTGGGCAATAATCGTCAAGAGAGACTGAATGCCCCAATGTGGAAGACGACACCTAGGTGAATGTTGGGGTAAGTCTGTTAATAGGGCTCTTATGGATGCGGTTCAAGGACCACTTCATTAGGGATTGCACGGAGCTAGATGAGAAGAATAAGATGCAAGGTGCGAGATCTAGTGGGGCGACAACTAGAGGTAGACCCCGAGGGTTTCAGGAGGTAGGGGTGGTAATCGAGAGGGAGCCACCGATCTGGCTGTTCGATCCGAGACCCGAGCTCTGCTAGAGCATATGCCATCCGCGCACGAGAGGAGGCATCCTCCCCGACGTTATCACGGTACTTTTACTCTCTTTGATACTAGTGTGATTGCATTGATTGACCCGGCTCTACTCATTCATATGTATGTGAAACTTTAGCATCCAAGAAGACTCTACCTGTTGAGTCTCTCGAGTTCGTAATCAGTGTCAAACCCTTTGGGTCAATACGTACTCGTTGATAAAGTGTGCAAGAGATGCCCCTAATAATTCGAGAATCTTGTTTTCCTACCGATCGATGCTTTTACCATTTAATGAATTCGATGTTATTCTTGGTATGGATTGGTGACAGTACATGATGCAAGGTGGTGGATCGCAAAGGAAAACCATTGATTTGAGGAGTGCAAATAATGAGGTAGTCCGAGTCGAGTCTCTCGACTTAAAAGGAGCGCCAACGATAATATCTTCTATGACCGCTCGGAGGTATGTGAAAAGGGTGTGAAACATACCTTGCGTATGTGTTTGGAAGTAAAGAGACGGAAAGGAAACTCGAATCGGTGCACCGTGGTTTGTGAGTATTCAGATGTTTTTCCCGAGGAGTTACTGGATTGCCACCGGTTCGAGAAGTGGAATTCGACATCGAAGTTGTACCGGTACTCTGCCGATTTCAATAGCCCGTGTCGTATGGCATTAACGAATTAAAGGAATTGAAGGTTCAATTGCAAGAATTGACGGATAGAGGTTTCGCTCGACCGAGTTTTTCTCCATGGGGCGCTTTTGTATTGTTTGTGAAGAAGAAGGACGGAACCATGAGGTTGTGCATCGACTATCGTCAACTCAATAAAGTGACGATAAAGAATAAATATCCATTGCCACGAATTGACGATTTGTTTGATCAATTAAAGGGAGCCTCGGTGTTTTCAAAGATAGATTTGAGGTCGGGGTACTATCAGTTGAGGGTCCGAGAATCGGACATACCCAAAACCGCTTTTAGAACGAGGTATGGTCACTCTGAATTCTTGGTGATGCCGTTTGGGCTCACTAATGCCCTACGGTGTTTATGGATTTAATGAATAGAATTTTCAGGCCATACTTGGATCGGTTCGTAGTTGTATTTATCGATGACATTTGGTCTATTCGAGAGATGAAATCGAGCATCTTTGAACACCGAGGCTAGTGTTGCAAATCTTACGAGATAAGCGATTATACGCAAAGTTCAAGAAATGTGAATTTTGGTTGAAAGAGGTTAGCTTTTTGGGGCACGTGGTGTCCGCATCGGGTGTCAGGGTGGACCCGAACAAAATTCTGGCCATAGTCGATTGGAAACCACCAAGGAATGTTACCGAAGTTAGGAGCTTTTTGGGGCTTGCCGGTTATTACCGACGATTTGTAAAAGGTTTCTCGACGATAGCCACGCCAATGACAAAGCTACTCCAAAAGGATGTTAAGTTTGAATGGACGGAGAAATGTCAGAAAAGTTTCGATCAACGAAAGCTTATTTGATGAAGCCCCAATTCTAGTGCAACCCGAATCGGGCAAAGAGTTTGTCATTTATAGTGACGCATCCCTACTTGGGTTGGGTTGCGTATTGATGCAAGAAGGCGAGTTGTGGCCTGTCGTCGAGGCAACTAAAGCCACATGAGAAAAATTATCCGACTCATGATCTCGAATTGGCTGCCATCGTATTCGCCTTAAAGATATGGCGACATTACTTATTTGGTGAGAAGTGCCATGTGTATTCGGATCACAAAAGTCTCAAATATTTGATGACCCAAAGAGACTTAAACCTGCGACAAAGGCGATGGCTCGAGTTGTTAAAGGATTATGAGCTCGTCATTGATTATCACCCGGGAAGGGCTAATGTGGTTGCGGATGCCTTAAGCCGGAAATCACTATTTGCTTTGCGAGCGATGAATGTACACTTGTCTATCCTACCCGACAATGTGTTAGTAGCTGAATTGAAAGCCAAACCATTATTGATACGTCAAATTCGTGAAGCTCAGAAAGTCGACGATGAGTTGGTTGCAAAACGGGATGAGTGTGTTCCGAACAAGGACTCGGAATTTCAAATCGATGATGACGATTGTTTGAGGTTCAAGGGTCGTTCGTGTGTCCCAAAGAATTCGGAACTTATTCCAATAATTTTGAACGAAGCCCATTGTAGCCGAATGGCAATCCACCCGGGGAGTACGAAGATGTACAATGACCTGAAACGCCAATTTTGGTGGCCCGGTATGAAACGAGACATTTCGAATTTGTTTCAAGGTGTCGATATGTCAACAAGTGAAAGCGGAACATCAAGTGCCATCGGGATTACTTCAGCCGATCATGATACCCGAATGGAAATGGGATCGAGTAACAATGGACTTTGTGTCTGGGTTACCATTGACTCAGAATAAGAAAGACTCGGTTTGGGTCATTGTTGATAGACTGACCAAGTCTGCTCATTTTATCCCTGTCCGCACGGATTTTACGCTCGATAAGTTGGCGAAATTATCGTCTCCCAAATTGTTCGATTGCATGGGGTACCTATTTCTATCGTGTCGGATAGAGACCCAAGATTTACGTCAGCGGTTTTGGAAGAAATTGCAAGAAGCTTTGGGTACCAAACTGCATTTTAGCACTGCTTTTCACCCCCAAACCGATGGTCAATCCGAACGGATAATTCAAATACTCGAGGATATGTTAAGATGTTGCATCCTTGAGTTTAGCGGTTCATGGGAACGGTATCTGCCTTTGATTGAATTCGCTTACAACAATAGCTTTCAATCAAGTATTAAGATGGCGCCTTTCGAGGCTTTATACGATGAGATGCCGTACCCCATTATTCTCGACCGAACTTAGTGAAGGAAAAATCTTGAGGTTGATTTGGTTAAGGATGCCGAGCAAAAGTTCGAGTAATTCGTGAAAGTTTGAAAGTCGCCGGATCGCCAAAAGTCGTATCGGATTTGAAAAGAAAAGATATTGAATATCAGGTTGGAGACAAGGTATTTCTCAAAGTCTCACCCTGGAAGAAAGTGCTTAGATTTGGCCGTAAGGGCAAATTGAGTCCGAGGTTCATCGGTCCATATGAGATATCCGAACGAGTCGGTCCAGTCGCGTATCGTTTGATTTTGCCCCGAGCTCGAAAAGATTCACAATGTTTTTCATGTCTCAATGCTTGACGATATAGGTCGATCCATCGCACGTAATTGCTCCATCCGAGATTGAAATTCACCTAATTTGAGCTATGAAGAGGAACCGGTTCGCATTATGATGCGTGAAGTAAAAGTTATGCAATAAGAAAATCCCGTTAGTGAAGGTGTTGTGGCATAAACACGGAATTGAAGAAGCCACTTGGGAACTTGAGGACTCTATGAAAGAGCGATACCGAGCCTATTTACTAGGTAAGATTTTCGGGACGAAAATTTCTTAAGTGAGGAGAGTTGTGACATCCCTAAATTGACCCTAGCCGGAAAGTGGTTTCGGGACCACTAAACCGAAGTCATAAGAATAATTAACCATCATAATTGATGCTCATTATATGTATACATGCATGTGTGAAAATTTCATGTTTGGATTTTGTTAATTGTAAGTGAATTTTTATCAAATAGGACTTATGTGAGAAAATTTAGAAATGTGCTAGGCAAATGTAAGGTGGCCTATTAATACATGTGGGAAGGTGTTGTCCTTGCATGTCAAATTAGCCAAAATGAAGCAAGATGGCGGCCATGCTATGGGTGGAAACATGTCTCCAACATGTTAGACTAGTGATGCATGTAGGAAACAATAAAATAAGAAAGTTAGCATTAAAGAAATGGAAAAAGGAAAATGATGATAACAAAAAAAAAAAGTGTGGATGCTTTCCCCCCTTGCCGTACATGAGAGAAACAAAAGCAAAGAAAGAAAGAAAAAAAAAGTTTTGTTGCTCATCCTTGGTGTCTTGGCGAATAGAAGAGGGAAATTGATAAAAGGAAGAAAGGAGAAATTTGGTTATGTTTTGTTCTTCTTGTCATGAACTAAAGGAAGAGAAAAGGGGGAGAAGAAGCTAGGTATTTGGTCTTCTACTTGTTTGATTGAGGTAAGTTTTAAATAAATTCTTTGAGATTTCATAAAATTTAGTTGATGGATAGGTCTTTGATTGAGCCCATGTGTGTATTTAGATCCTTGTGGTGATTTGGCCATTCGACTAAGGTAGGAAACTTAGAAGATGATTTCTATTCCTTGTGTTTTGTGAGTAGGGAGCTTAGATTAAAGTTGAATAAGGGAATATGAGTATTGAGGATTTTGGTAATATGGAAATTGGCTATGAGAGTGTGCATGTGGTCACTTGCGAATGTGGGTGTTAAGGTTAGTAGGTTGGCCTAATTCTTGCATTAGAAACTCATGAACTTGATTTAAATACTTTAAATTTATGGTAGTTAAATGGAATTGAAAGGATCTATTCACCATAGTAGCTATTGAGGGTTTAAGTTTGTGATTCGTGTTAAATTTGATGATAGGAAGAAAAATTGGCTTGTGTATGTGTAGTTGCGAATGTGAATTTGGGTAACCTTTCTTGTAACATTAGCATTTTAAAAGTGGCTAATAGGGATTTTAATGAAAATTATGCCAAGGCGAATGTATCATGAAATGAATAAAATGCTACATTGTGCTTATATGTATATTCGCCAAGGAAGCATGATATGAAGCTTGATAAGCTTGAAAGACGAATGACCGAATTAGCTATAGGTCATGTAAGGATTAATTTTATGCATACGTGAGTGTGTGGCATTAGTAGTTAATGGTATTCGGCATTATTTTAACTAAGAATTGAAAATGAATGTTTGAAAGTTAAATAGGTCACCCAAGTGACCGAATGTGTTAAAAGCAAAATATGGTTGCCGTATGTGTGTGTTTGATTGAGAAGTAAATTTGTTTGATTTAGCTCAAGAACTCAAAGGATCAAAGTTGGACAAGGGGAAAGACAAAGTAATTGAATAGCCGTTGAAGACGTGCGATAACATCCGAGGTAAGTCATAAAGCATATATTTGGTATTGATTTAAATGATCATAATATATATGCAATTGTGTTTAATGAATTGATGTGTAAGTGGAAATGTATGTGTATGGAATGATGCCATCGTTGAATGTATAAAGGTAGTAAAATGCATAAAGTATTGGTCTTGGCACTAAGTGTGCGGGTATAAATGGACACGGTGACAAGATTGGCACTAAGTGTCGGGTTTAAAATTTGTACAGCACTAAGTGTGCGAATTTGATTATATAGCACTATGTGTGCGAGCTGATTATATAGCACTAAGTGTGCGGACTTATTATATGCTTTTGCATCACTATTGGCACTGAGTGTGCGATATTATCGAGTTGATCACGGACAGCGGATCGGGTAAGTACCTCGAGCTCATGACGAATAGAGAACACGTTCATGCTTGGGGTTGAATTCGGTAAGCCTTAAATCTATGTGATGATTGAAATTGTATGGTTGTGCTGGAAATTGAGTTAATGTGTAAAATGCTTGATTATCTTGTTGTGTAGAATATGAAATGTGGATGTATGAATTGGTACGAGATTGGACCGTAAGGTTCGAGGTATTATGGTATAGATTCGATATGGACGAGTACCTAGTTTCATTTGTTGTACATGTAGTAGTAATTTTATCAGTGGATTGACGAATGCTTATGACTTACTGAGTTGTAAACTCACTCGGTGTTTTCTTGTCACCCATTTTAGGTCTCTGGGACTCGTCTTTGTTGCGTGCTCGGACCGTCGTTGAAGTCATCACACCGGCTGAAATCTTGTGGTATTGCTTTTTTTGTTGTTGAAGAACATTTGGCATGTATAGGCTATTATATTTTGTCGATTTGTGGGATTGTAAACTTTAAGCCATGTGAAAATGGCCTATGTGGTCGTCGAGTGGGATGCTAGAACCTATAGCCACGAGTCTTAGAAACTCAAATCTTGTTAAGGTGGCCATAATTTGTGTCATGTATGATGGATGATTAAGGCCAAGGAAAAATTCATGAAATTGGCATAGTCTACTGCAGTAACTGTTGCGGACAGCAGCAGTGAGATGAGATTGAAAAATCACTAAAAATAGTAGAAATAGAATTAAATAGTGAGTAAATTATGGAACTGAACCTTGATGAATCTATTTTTATATGGACGAAACGAAACGACCATATGAGCAGTATACCGGGAATTATTAAAGTTCTCGTGAGACAGGGCCAGAACGATTTCTGGGTCCCCTGCCGCGACTTTGAAAATTTACCATAAATTATCCAGAAAGAATTAGGAGTCATGCCTTATATGTACAGATTCCATTTTGAGTCTAGTTTCATTAGAAACAAACGGCACCAGTATTAAAGCCCTGTACAGAAAGATATTCAAGTTGTAACGCGCGGAGGTCAGAGCAGTCGATCCCTGTAACATGGGTGACTTAAACTAATAAACTGTACCAATTGGCCCAACCAAAATTCTAAAATAAATCCATGGATGGATATATGAGTCTAAATTCAGGGAAAATTTACGAAACCAGTTTCCGAGTTATGGAACTCGAGACATGATTTTTAAGGCGACGGTGACGCAGCTTTCCAGCCTGTCCAGAAATGCCAAATTGGTCGGTACTTTTAGAGGATTTGTCTCGTTAACCCCTCGTGTCCGACACCGGCGTCGGCCACGAGTTAGGGGTGTTACATTACAAATCAGTTCTTTCTCTAAAATTAGGGGTTTCTAGAACACATTTTCAAAAATTGATTTGATAGCTAAGATGCCATAGTTGAAAACATTACCGACTACCAACCTTACAAAATTCTAAGCTCATATTGGCCAAATTTCCTAAAATACCCCTAAAACTCTTAGGCCCTATTTTGGGGTGTTACATTTTGATCGAACATATTCTTAATAATCGTTAATACATACTGAACATACATCAAATGGTCTTGAAATAAAAGTTAAACATGCATAGGGTCCATTAAGCAAAATTTCCAAAACCAGTATGTAAGTATCGATACTGGAACATGGGTATTGATATTTTCCTTGCATAGTATTGATACTGTGTGGAAAATCGGTACCAATTCAGCATACTATTTTCCACATAAAATAAAAAACACCAGAAAATATCGGTACATTTCAAAAAGTATTAGTTTCTGCCCCGAGTATCGATACTCATGGTATGGTATCAATACCAAATTATAATTTTGACTCTCTACACATTTAAAAATCAAAGAGGTGTCGTTTTTACAACTCAAATATCGATACATCTACTTCAGACCTCAAAAATACATCACATATAAACCTTCCAACCATCCCAATACAAGACGATTCAACATACATGCTTTGCTATTTCAACTAAACATCAAATCGTCCATAATAATAGCTTCAAGCATAGTAATTAAGTCCAAGAAGTAATCAACATAATACAAATCAAAACTCAAAATCCTAAGAGCAATTAAGTCATGGAAATGTCCCAATTATTATATCAAATTC